>NC_045639.1:80939312-90669312 GCF_009829145.1 Chiroxiphia lanceolata | reverse complement strand
AAATGTTTAATTGTCAATCAGCTTTTACTACAAATTATTTATGGGGATAAAGGGAAGACATAAGTCCTCCTTTAAAAAAAAACAAAACAACAAACAATAAAACAAAGGGAAGCATAGAACTAAGATAGTTTGTTAATAATTTACCCTGATTCAATTTACCCGCATGAATAGTTTTTTTTCCCATTTAACAGCGTAGTGAAAAAATGGTGCTGTTTGCAATGCAGCTCAGGAGATCACCTATGTCATCAGACTGTACTTCTGGCATCTCTCTTTATCAGAATAATTCAGGCTGGTTCCCCCTTGCTTCAAGAAGAGAGAAGACTGGTGATGAGGTGTGTTCTCTTAAAGCACCTTCAAAATGAATCTAAACTGTCCCCACTCAGAAGCAATTCTGGTCTGGTAGCTTTCAAAACACACCATATGGTCATGTATATGGAAAATCAGTTTTGGGGGCTTGCCATCTGGGGTTCTAGAAGATAGTGTTACTTTAGTCTGTTTAATTGTACTTAACCTACTTAAATCACAGGAAGCTTTGATTTAAACACCTTTATGTCTATTAAACTGTGGGAAGTGCTACAGTCATTAAATTTTTTTCTGGTCGAGGGAGTAGGACAGCAGGTTTGCTTGCACATCTTTTCAATAAGTAACAAAGTAGACAGAAACAAGTTTCCTGTAAGTTCATTTTCAAAAGTTATAATATTAAATTGACTTTCAGTCAATTATATTAATATATTAAATTGACTTTCAGTGATACTTAGATTGCAAAGCCATTGAGATAACTTTTCTGAATTTTGCTTATACCTCATTAATAATAAAAAAGAGGCATTAAAATCTGTCAGACAGGAAATATAGATCTCTAATGACATCAAGCATGACTCCATTGCTAGTTGGAGATGAACTTTTTTCCTAGCTACTAAAAACCAAAGACACATTTACAACTCTTAGATTGAAGTGTCAAGCCAATTACAGTTTATCTGTACTATATGTTATTGCTAAGTCTGATACAAAAGTGGGGTCACAGCATACTAGATTATAGCTCATTCAAAGATAGAACAGGTAATGATCATTATGTATTTTGAGAGAACATCTAAATGCACATATATTTTCATATAGCACTGAGTCAAAGGCAGTGGAGGCAAAAAATTGCAGGAAAACCTCCAAACTTTGCAAATGCTTGTTCAAAAAATATTAAATCTTTTGAGAATAGGCAGTAGAATGAATCGCCATTGTAAGTACAACAACAGGGAATTACCCTACCCTTCTAACACATATTGATAAGTCGACATGATAATTTAAATGTGTAGTTCTCTATATGTGTATGAGTGCACCTAGGACTTCGCACACCAAAAATCAGATTAGTCAAGAGTTTGCAATTTGCTTTCAAATTTCTTACTGTTTGACTTGCTTTAGCTATGGGTAAGGGTTATCTGCACTAACTGCAGATGAGGCATTTAAAAAAAAAATAGAGACTTTCTCCTGTCATCTAAGTAACCATCTCTTTCCCTGAAAGTAGAATTATAATTGGCATATAAGGAATAAAGAAGCAGCAAGAAAAAGGGAATGACCCCACCTCCTTTACTTCAATTTATTTAATTATTTTCTTGGGATATTCTCTGTACCCAACCTCCATCTGTTGTCTGCATGCTGTGTGTGGATACCAGTCCTTGGACCTTGTGGCTTCATGGTTTGATTACAGGATACCTTACATGTACAGGCCATCAATGTGAAGCTCGTTTCCATGTAACAACACTGGGATGATGTACTGGGCTATGGCTGAGGTGAGTCCAACTGGAACTGGCTATGCCCTTTCCTTGTAGAGGCCAGCCCAGCAGCCTGCAACTGCCAACAGCTTGCCATGCAATCCAGAAAAGAACTGTGCATCAGCAAGTACACAAGTCACTGTAGATCATCTTCAGACTCCCTAGGCACAGCAAAAGACTCAAACTGTATGGTCCAACACACAGATAGTTGATCTCTGCAGTAAGTCTCTTATTTCAGCAGAGTTTTCGTCTCTCCACTCATATGACTGAATAAACACTGATTTTCTTAAATATCATATAAATCACCTTCAGTTAAAAATATATCCATAGGTACTTATTTTTTTTCAAGACATTAATAGTTTCATATGCTCAGGTGAGCCTAGGACTCCAGAAGAGTTCAGTGTGAGTTGCTGGTGTACAATGAATATTAGCTTATGCCATAACTTGGTTTATGACACTCACATTTCAAATTTGTAGTTCATCAAAACACACATCAAATAAAATTATGTATATTACAGCTCTATTTCATGTTATCATTCTGGAGATGTTGTAAATAAGAAGTAACTGAAAATGCGACTCAGGAAATGCCATGGAACATAGCATATCTTCACTGAGGGATCTCCTTTTCACTAATCTGGGATAATTTGAAACAAAATAATAAAGTATAAAAATAGCAGCTGAACATAATAAAAAAAACAATAGGATTGAACAGCAAAGAATAAAATTCAGTCTAGAATGCCTTTTCTTCTCTGTGATACTAACAAAACTGACAGAGAAGGTGAGACTCTATGACATAACTATAATTTTCTTCTCTCCACATGGAGGTAAACACCAGATCTTGTATTTTGCTTGCTAATGTCTGAAGCTGTGCCTCTGCTGTTCCTTCTGACCTTTATATTACAGCTTATCCATTGCCGGTAGCCCAAACATTTTCATAAAAATCTTCTCCATGATCGTAGCACAGTCTCCACTTCACCTGTTTTCCTCTAACCCTACTGCAATCAGTAAGTCAGAATTTCCCTTTCAACCTCACTCCAAGATTTAGAGCTGTTCCTCTTCATATAAAACCTCCATTGGCTAACTAATTTTCCTCTTCACATGATGCAAAATAATTCCTTTTGTACCTTTCTTTTACTTTTTCCCTTTCTAATTATTATTTCCACCATCCTTTCCGAGTATGCAAGTCTTCCTTTAATACAAATTTCTCCCTTGAAGGATAACAACAACAATAAGAAGAACTAATGGACAAACTGAGGTACAAAGAAGGTGTAATGTGGTTTACAATAACTGAGTTACAGTTTCCAAACTCCTGGGACTCTTCCTTGAGATAACTCTTCAATTCATAGTTAAAGACCAATTATTCAGCAGAGGCAAATTAGAGAAGTCTCGCACCTAGATTTAGGCATGTAAAAATTGCATGTCTAAGTCTAGTCCAGTCACCACAGACACCCTTTACAGTCAGGAGGGTTGAAGTAGGCTCTTGCAGCAGTTTATTCATCTGACCTGCAAGTACCTATCTTTGGGGTGAGATGAGTCATTCTATGCAAAATCTGTTTTCTCTCCACTGGATATAAAGTCAGTAACTAGATTAGACGTAAGCATCTATCTTGTACATGACAACATTCGTAGAAATGAATTCCAACAGATTTCAGTAGTGTATGACAATAAAAAGTCCTGAGGAGTTTGTCATTATATAATAGATGATGGAACAGAAAAATAAGTCTTTCAAAAAGTGCATGTGATTTACATGACAAAATGTATTCTACTTCAGGCATAGAGAGGTAGAAAGACAGATCATGCTGAAAATAAAATGACAGAATTTATTTGAGAAAAAAAAGATGAGAGTTGCATGCATATAGTTTATTTAAGATGTAAGTAAATGTACAAACGCACAAAAAACTATTATACCCACATGAGAATAAAATTGTTTAGAGGATGCAAACCATATAAACTAAAACTAAGGAGATTATACTACACATCGGAAAATTTATATTGAATGTAACAAGCTACTTTTACTATATCATTAGAAAGTGAACTTTCGTCAGATGTAGAATGCAAAGAAAGGAAGCTTGTAAGCATGGATACAAGGAAGTTGGTAATAGAATCATAGAATCATAGAATCACCAGGTTGGAAAAGACCTCCAAGATCATCAAGTCCAACCTGCTGTGGTTACTAGACCATGGCACCAGTGCTGCATCCATCTCATCTTAGAACCTCCAGGAATGGTGATCCACCACCTCCCAGTCTGATTACTCTCTCTGTAAAAATGTCTTCCTAATATCCGACCTAACCTCCCCTGGCACAGCTTAAGACCATAACCTTCTTGTCCTACTACTGATACCTGGGAGAAGAGACAAGAGACCAATGCCCACTTGGCTACAACCTCCTTTCAGGGAGTTGTAGAGAGTGATGAGGTCTCCCCTGACCTCCTCTTCTCCAGGCTGAACAACCCCAGCTCCTCAGCCTCTCTCATAGGACTTGTGCTTGAGTCCATTCACCAACCTCATTGCTCTTCTCTGGACCTGCTCCAGCACCTCAGTATCCTTCCTGAACTGAGGGGCCCAGATGAGTACAGAGGAAGAATCACTTCCCTGGTCCTGCTGACCACACTGTTCCTGATCCAGGCCAGGATGCCATTGGCCTCTTGGCCACCTGGGCGCACTGCTGGCTCATGTTCAGCTTCCTGTCAATCCAAACTCCCAGGTCCCTTTCTGCCTGGCTGCTCTCCAGCTACTCTGTGCCCAGCCTGTAGCGCTGCATGGGGTTGTTGTGGCCAAAGTGCAGGACCCGGCACTTGGCCTTGTTGAACCTCATCCTGTTGGAATCAGACCATCTCTCCAGCTTGTCCAGTTCCCTCTGTCAGAGCCTCCTGCCTTCCAGCTGATCGATACTACCCCCCAGCTTGGTGTCATCTGCAATATGCTGATGGTGGGCTCAATCCCCTCATCCAGATCATCAAGAAAGATATTAAACAGAACTGGGCCCTACACCGATCCCTGGGGGACACCACTAGTGACCGGCTGCCGGCTGGATGCAGCACTGTTCCCCACTACTTTCTGGGTCCGGCCTTAGGCTCATCTCTGGAGAGCCTGGTTTCAACCCCTTCCCCCTTCAAACCTAGTTTAAAGCTCTCCTGATCAACCCCGACAATTTATGGGCTATAATACAATAGTTCTTATTTTCTGTGGATTTGTTTTACTTTGTTCTAGGGATCTGGTGGGGGTTTTTTGATTAGTTTGTTTGCAGTTTGGTTTTTTGTTTGGTTTGGTTTTTTTTTAAAATACATTTGTAGATTTTTATCTGATTTGTTTTTAGTTTAAGTTTTGTTCAGAGAATATTTATCTGTAATTAATTAGCACCTGATCTAGTTAACTTTGCTTCCTTCAGAAGGATACAACGGAGACAACTGTCTGATCTCAGTTAGTTTATTGATCAGGTACACAAAGTCCATAGCCACACAAGATAAAAATACACTTTATTAATCCATTGGTCTATTGCAATATTGTAACAACTGAAACGAGCGAATTCGCATCTGATTTATCATATGCCTATTTATGCCCTTGCAATATGTACTGCAGAATTTTAGCCAGTTTCCCACTTACTTACCAGAAGTGTAGAAGCACACAAAGAAAATCCTGGACAAATCACTCATGGATGGTATTCATATGACAATCTTAAAATGAATATATAAACTACAGGACATACAAATCATCAGAAAATGGAACAAAGAACAAAATCTCCACTAAACATGCTTTAAGTTACTTGACCATATTAAAAGGTCAGAAGAGTTTAACTAACTCTCCAAACCACAGTCAAGCATTATGGCAATTTTGTTCAAAATGAAGTGTGACATGGGGAAAGGTTTGACACTTACAACATCTTACCAATTTGTATACTCTAAAGTTAAATAATTTTATATTAAAAATTTATTTAAGTGTGTAATATTAGCAACTCAACAGTTTAAGAATAATGCTACATGCTAAATATAGGATTAGAAGTCAGAACTTTCAGGACTTTTGAAGAGAGAACCTTGTAGCATTAAAAAAAACCCAAATATCTCCACTTCTTTATATAAAGAACTATTTCAGGCAGAATATTTCAGTCAGACCTAAACTACTTAAGAATCCAGCATGTGTCTATTTAGGATTAAATGCAGGTTATATTACAGTATGAAACAAACAAAACCAAACCAAAAAAAAAACCCCATGAAAATAACTCCTTTGACAATGTATATTCTAGGTTCAGCAGATGGATGTGAAGTGATACTCATCCCACTCATAAAATTTGCCTGTTTTAAAGAAGCCATAGACACCATACTTCACATATGTTTCAATCTTACTGGATCATAGCACAAACATTTTTTAGAAAAAATTGCTGAATGATTTTAAAACTCTTAGCAGCATACAAAGAAGGTGTTTAGAAGACAGAAAATAATATGAAAATCATGTTAGCATTTTATTAATTTTAAACCATGGACAAATGTTATAAATTATTTCACAATTTTTTAGATCAAAACTAAGCATATCTGAATGTAATTTTTTAAATGCGTAATAGGAGATAGAGAGATTTCCACTTCACAAGAATAAAGAACTATACCAGTGTCGTTTTCCTTTATGAAAACACTTCCAAATTGCCAGTTTCACATTTAGGTAGAGCACTTTGACTCTTAAAATATCCAAAAGTCCACAAGAGCATTTCCATCTGTAAGATTTAGAAAATCCAATATAAACTCAATTTTTAAAACCTTCAGATCACAAGTAGTTTCAAAACTTTCAAAACGTACCCTTTATCCTTTCTTCTTAATGTTAGCAAAGCATTTAATGATCCCAGCAGTTTCTTTATGGAGAAGCTGACAGTATTTGGTGGTACTTCCAACAGGCCTCTTGGAGATGTGCATAATAAAGGGAAAAGGTCAGGAAAATCAAAAGAAGAGGAAATTTAAAAAACAGGGAACATTTAGCAAGTGTGTGGGGGAAAAAAGTGTTTCCAGCTCCAGTTAGAGTAAATAAAGTGATAAGAATGAAAATGTTAAAAGCTCAGCAACTGTTGTTAAATCTTCTCATAATTATGCTTTTTATTTGCTAGTTGTGCCAGAGCAAATGGATTTGCTTTATTTTGGGAGCTGGGCTGTATTAGTCTCAACTATTGCAAAGCTCAGTTCACCATGGAGCAAATAAACGGATGATGAGTCATTTTAATTCTGAATAGAGTAATTAAGTGCAGTCTCATCTTGCAATTATTTAATTTTCCAAATAAGTAATTCCAAAGCTCTAGGAACTAACTCCATGATTATGTAATTTCTTTCAGAATGGATGAAATTTAAGGACAGAGTTAATATTGTTACCTATTTTAAGCATTGTCCCCAGTTCAGTCAGTATTATACTAATTTTATTTAATGATTGAACAAAAATGTAACATCCTGATCTTCATTTTATAGGATTTTGTTCTATTATTTAAAACTTTGACATATCAAGGGCAATTCCAGCATACAGATTTACAAAAAACTTTAATAATTACTATGTTTTTCTGTAAATTTAGTGTACCATATACAGATGAGAAATCAGAAACTGTTAAAATAAAAACTATTATGCAATATTTCCCAAATTATGTAAATGTCAGCTACCTAAGAGTACCTAAAATGTAAATACATTAATTTTTAATTGTTTTATTTTTTTTTAAATACATGACAATGTATTTGAAGAGATTTATTTCAAAATAATTTTAAAATTAATTTGAAATTAATTATACAAACCTACTTTTCTCTGCTCAATTTACCTTTTCAACCTTATATACCTTATTTTAAATATAACTTGCTCGTGATAATGCAACAAAACATGAATATTTTAAATGTAGAATGGACATCTATTGGGGACCTTTGGAATCATTTCCCAGAACAGACTGCCCACACCTGTGCAAGCACAAAGTGACTGCAATATTCATGATGTCAATCGAATCCTTTAATGTTTCCAAAAGTTCCCTGATGAAGACCACTAAAAATAGAAAAAAAATTGTCATTAATGCAGTTTTTAAAAAAAGAGGTGTTTTTTCTCTCTCTTTTTTTTTCTGGCATCCTTACCTGAATGACCATTGGTTTTAATATGCGTATTATCATTGACAATGGACTTTGACCCAAGTACAAGGATACTGCAGCAGATGTACTCCAATCTGCTGGAATTGCTGTCATGCTGTCCACCAGCACTGCCTTCGACTGACTCTGGGTGAAGGTCTAGTTTTGTGCTTGTCTTTAAAATTGATGGAGGATGAATATTTCTTAGTCATAGAAAATGAAATGGGCTGCTTTTTCCTTCAGGCAGACTGATTTAGGCACTTACTTTTGGGAACTTAAATCTTTCTCAAAATAAAATGCTGATGCATCAAACTATGTCAGGATGGTCATTTAGTTAGTTTATATTCCAAGTAATTCAGAACAATTTCCATTCCACTCATCCTTTCCCCTTTTCTGTTATATAACTTTCAATTTATATATCAGATGACCCAAGGGTCATGCTGTTTGTCATCTTGACTAGGAACTTTTAAAAATAATTCCATGTGTCTTTGTATTTGAGTTGCACGGCCAGTTTTTGGTAGCGGGGTAGGCTACATGGCTGGCCTGTCTGAGAAGCTGCCAGAAGCTTCCCTCATGTCTGACGGAGCCAATACCAGCCGGCTCTGAGACAGATCCACTGCTGGACAAGACTGAGCTGATCAGTGACAGTTGTAGCAACTTTGTGACAACATATTTAAGGGAGAAAAAAAATTAATTGTGCAGATGTTATTGCAGCTGGAAAAGAGAGAGGTGAGAATATGTGAGAGGAACAGCCTTGCAGACACCAAGGTTAGTGAAGGAGGAGAGGAGAAGGTGCTGCAGGTGCTGGAGCAGAGAATCCCTGCAGCCCATGGTGAAGACCATGGTGAGGCAGCTGTCCCCCTGCAGCCCATGGAGGTCCACAGCGGAGCAGAGACCCACCCACAGCCCATGGAGGAGCCCACGCTGGAGTGGGTGGATGCCCAAAAAAAAGGCTCTGACCCTGTGGGAAGCCCATATTGAAGCAGGGTCCCGGCAGAATCTGTGGCTCTGTAGAGAGAGGAACCTATGCTGGAGCATATTTACAGGACTTGTGACCCCATGGGGGACCCACACTGGAACAGTCTGTGAAGAACTGTAGCCCATGGGGTGGACTCACAACCTCACACAGAGAACTGACTCCTATGGGAGGGACCCAAGACTGGAGCAGGGGAAGGACTCTCCATGAGGAGGAAGCAGCAGCAGAAACAATGTGGTGAACTGACCGTAACCCCCATTCCCTGTCTCCCTGAACCACTCAGGAGCAGGAGGTAGAGAACTGGAAATGAAGTTAAGCTCAGGAAGGAGGGAGGGGTGAGGGGAAATTGTTTTAGGAATTTTTTTGCTTATCATTATCCTGCTCTGATTTTGACTGGTAATAAATTCAACTAATTTCCCAAAGTCAACTCTGTTTTGCTTGTGACAGTGAGTGATGTCTCCCTGCCCTTATATCAACTCATGAACCTTTTGTTATATTTTCTATACCGTCTGGCTGAGGAGGGGAGTGAAAGACCAGATTTGCTGGGCACCTGACATTCTGCCAGGGTCAACCCACCACAGTCTTCTCTTTGCAGAATCACAAAGTCCTACTTTACTTTTTTAAATTTGTTTTTTCTTTGTTTTTCAATATACATAAAATAAATAAATGGGCTTCTTACGTTTAGTTTCTACACTGCTCTCTGTCGTCTGCTATCCAAGCTGCTTTTGTCCTCTTAGATTAATCTATATCCAGAGAAACTTATAAGGAGTGTGTGTGCAGCTGAAAGAGACTGATGAATGTTAAATGCATAATGGCAATATATCTTTGCATCTTCTTTTCATCTCATTTCTGTTTATAGCTTTTTCTACCAGAAACAGCAAATTCTGCATTTAAATACAAGAAAAAAAATTGGAAAAGAGGCATAAGAATGGGACAGAAAGGAGGTTTCTTAACAAACTCAGTACTTAGTAGGTGGGTAAGAATAAGCTTCAAGACGTACTAAATAATGTACTGACTCTTACTCTTCATAAGACAGTAGATGTCCTGCCAAACTAGTCAGTTTCCCTCTGTAAGACAGAGAGAACTTAATCTCTCTTGGTTGATATTACAGTTTTCCCGAGTCACTAAAGCATCTGATGGAAAAAACAATTAATTCATTCTTCTATACTGAACTTATATGTTTCTGCTGAACACAGATCTCAATGTTACCATACAACACCTAATATCTGATGACTGGAAGCAACCCCTAGTTTAGCAGAAAAACTGCACATATTCTGATAAAATAAGGACATTGTGAAAAAAAAATCTGTAAATTTTGCCAGGTGCACTTGTTTCTGCTTTATAAATTTCCTGGTTTAAGCAGAGAGACTTGTGCTGGCTTAAATACAGTGTATTCGCTATAAGGAATACTACACAAGGTTGGAAGAAGGCAGCTTCAAAAAAACCTAGATACCAACTATAGAATTTCTGCATCAGCTTACTTCCCTTTGCTCCCCATTCTCCCAAAGTGAATTCTCACTTTGCTCCCCATTCTCCCAAAGCTTTGGACATAAGAATCCAATGGCTGCATCTGATTACATAGAGAGAAAATCCTTTGTTAGTAACAGGAAAAGTTACTTGCATTTCTTTTTCAGTATCATAGGCTAAATTCTGATTAGAAACCACATTATAATTTTATAAATAGTTTATAGTAGTGTTGGGGGCTTTTTACTCCAAGTTATGCTTATTACAAAACCAAAAAGAGATACTGCTTCCTTTCTACTGAAGAGACAATTATGTGCTGCAATCATCAAATTGTTGTTGTCTTTCTTTGGCACCTTAAAAGAAATTTCTCACTTGGTAATAGTGGACTTTTTCAAATCCTCTTAAACTCATCATGTTCCCTGGTCCTGTGAATTGTTTTTATCTGGTTGCCTTCTGACCTTTCAAAAGAAATTTATGCTGGTTTGACACAAAGGGGAAGCATAAGTAGCAATTGTAACTATCAATTATCCAGCTGACTTTATCTGTTCACCAAAGTTCTTCACAGTTTTCCAACACTCCTATGGGGTCTTTCAGTATTTGCAGCAATTCAAGTTGATCACACTAGATGGTGGGCAAAGGTGGCTATACATCAGTAACTTGGTAGATGTTAGATTTGACCTGTGTTGTTATCAGGCTTGTTTTTACAAAGCCTCTGTAAAATGAAGGAAGAGAGCTTCAGACGGTGAGAGAACAGCTGGGACTCGTGAGTTGCTCACTACTGCTCCATCTGAACTCTTCATGAGTACTGATGTTCTGCTCTGTGCTTGTACCTACTACAGGCTGCTGAGGGACTGGAAATTCAGCTTTGATAGAAAGAA
Source organism: Chiroxiphia lanceolata (assembly GCF_009829145.1). Classification (NCBI taxonomy): domain Eukaryota; kingdom Metazoa; phylum Chordata; class Aves; order Passeriformes; family Pipridae; genus Chiroxiphia; species Chiroxiphia lanceolata. Next base: position 90,658,166 of record NC_045639.1, on the reverse strand, counting down.
TAAGTAATTCCAGGGTGATAGGAGTAGAAAATAGACTTTACTCAAAATCTCTATATACACACTAAGGTAAAGGAAAATAAGTAATGGCCCAAAAAACAATAGCTATCACCTTGGTTTTCTGGATCTTCTTTGAATGCTTGATAATTTTTTTTCCTGCAGTTTATGCTTTGTGTTAAGCTTAAGAAGAAATTGTTTTCATTTAAGAAGCAGCTAGTCTGACTCTGCTATTCTTTTTACTTCCTCAGATAGTTTAGTGAATTACTATAAAGTCAATGCCCAGCTAAAAAGGAATTCAATAACTGTATTTATGCCAAAATAATTTATTGCAGTATCAGATAAAAACAATCCAATTAGAAAGTAAAAAGGAATTACTTGGTACCTCATGAGTCAAAACTGATAAACACAGGTTTGTAGTTAAAAAGATGCCACAAAGGTAAAAAGACTAGTGGCCTAGGCCATATAATTACACTCAGAAATTAGCACTCCCTATTTCACAGGTATCCTGTAGGCGCTCAGTTCTAGGCTGTGTAAAAAAAAAAAAGTTAAAAAATATGTGTATTGCTTTGCTGGTTAACCTCTGCCTTGGGTTCTGTTATCTTAGCTTTTTCAATGCATCTCCTAGGAACAGTGTATATGCCACCAAGACATAAGCATACACAGGGTCCCTCATGTTCCTTGTATGCTTATAGCCATCACTGATATTCAGTGGCTTTGAAGCCTAGCAAAGACTACCCTGGGTCTGTCCTTCTAAATATATTTTCTTTATTTTCTACTAGGTGCTGCAGGCCAAAATTATTCATATGCTATTTACTGCATTTGTATTCAAATAGTTCTGTAAGTCCTTTCTATCTGCCAATGACTGTGGTAGCAGCAAAAGCTATCCCTAATACTTGGCAGACACGCTTCTATTTAAGAGGGGGAACTAACTACAAATGAACTATCAGCGACCTCAACATGATTTGAGAGCCCCCCATTTCTGCAAGTGAACTGTAGTTCCAAGAATACTCCTAATGTAGGTATCTATGTAGAAAACACTGGAGTCTCACTGCAAGCCTGCCACCACAGCAATTTGACAGCTGACTGTACTGCCGATGCCGCAGTTCAGTTCAGAAGAATGACTCATTTCTGCACAAGCACAGCTTCTTTGAACTGAAGATTTTCAACGCACATGGCCGGGGCTAGCCCCTCACACAGCTCTGTGACAGTCTATTTCCTCATTGAAATTCTGGAGTCATGGTTGATCACACATTCGAGATGATAAGAGTCTACCCTGCGGAGTGGAACTGCTTCACTCAGAAGTCTTTTTGTTAGCTCCTGTCAGAGAGCTAGCATTAACATGTCCTAAGATCCTTGTCAAGGCAAAAGCAGGCTTTTTCTGAAGAATATTATATTGGTGGAGGTGAATGAAAGCCTAGGAGACAACCATACTTCACTCACTGAAACATGATTAAGGAGATTAATTTATAGGTAAAAGCACTTTTTTTATTTAATCTGTTGGTAGGGAGACGTTTTTCAGTGCCTGAACTCAAAACCAAGACAGTAGTTAAACTGTCCGCAAAGGATACTGCCAAAACATTGATTCTTTAAGTTTTTGAGAAAGATGTCTCAAACATCTGTTAAGAAGAAAATAAGCTTTAAGTCTGTGAGGATGCACTGTCTGTCTCATAAGGAAAAAAAGGAACCCTACCGCTGGCTAAAAAGGATGCATCTCTAAAACAACCAATATTTGCTACCTAAAATACATGATTTTCCTGGGTTTAGGCTCTTTAGGGTGGTTTATAATTACATTTCCATCTGACCTATTCTGATTGTTTATTTTATAAACTTAAGTAATTATTTTTTCACATAAATTTGACAGGAGGACTGGCCTGATTTTGAAAATGTAAATGAATTCTCTCAGAGCCCTGCTTTTCTACCACATGCAGAATGCCCTCAGGGCATTGGAAAATTTAATAATAAACTTTAGTGATATCTAATATTGTAATAAAGTAGGAGCTCACCAGATTAGTTTGAGCAATATGACATGATCTGGCTCATTATCAAATGTATTAATTTGGTTAGACTTGTAAGAAGTAACAAAAAGACTCCTGAAATGCATAAACTTACTAAATGAATTTACAATGTATTACAAATTAAGAAGATTACTGCAGGGTCTCACAAGTCTATACAAAATTAAGTAAAATTAATGATAAACAAAAATGTACTCCCTTTGTGATTTATTTCCATCCAGCTGCATCCAGCTATGAAAAGGCTATCAAACAAAACACTAATTAGTAGTCAGTTCAAGACAGTTTCAGAAAGTAATCCCTTGGCTTCCAGTATCTTTTGATACTGTCACAATTTCAGGAAAGTGCCTTGAACTGTACAAGCCCCATTGCTACTTAGGGGCAGGATTCAACCAGGAGGTATGCTTGCTCCTCAATATGTGAAGGATAAAGCAGCTGAGCATGGCATCCACAAGGACTGAGACTGCAAGGCTGTGTCTTATCCTTTTTTCTCCTCATGGTCTTTAGCAACTGGTTCCCATGCCACAGTGAAGGCTCTCTAAAGCTTTAAAAATCCTTTTCCTTGAACAGCATTCCTTTCCATGGAGCGTGTGTAGTGGTGGCAGCACTGCTTAATCACTTCTGTGTTAATTACAGCTATCTAGCCTCCACGATGTGGAATATAGGGTCCCCCACCTCTTCCTTTTATTTATGGATTTTTAGGAAAGTCATCCAAACACCAGTCTATGCTTGCAAATACTGCATCTGTCTTAGTCTCTTTATTGCCTTTCACAGTAAGGCTTCCTTAGAATCCCTTCTGTTGAATCTTTTTCACTATTTGCAGCAGTTGCATAACTATCAGTCAAAAAATCACGTGTGTGACTTGTAACCTCATGACTAGGGCACTTTCCAGAGAAGAAAATGCACTTCCAACTCTCACATAAGCAAATGTTTAACACATAATACAGACACTATTATTAAATGAGGGAGTGTTATTTAGGTCTCTTCTTTCAAGTGAATGCTCTAAACTACAGGACTAGAGCCTAATTTTCCTTTGGCCCAGGAAATACTGGGGATACTTTACTCTTCTGGAATTTTTAACAAAGCTTTTCTTTATCAGTAAGAGTTTACTGACTACACAAGGTCAAGATGTATATTCTTCAAATAAAGAACAGAATAAACCCATACTGATTTCGTGTATTAGCCACTCACCTACTGAAGAAAGGGCATCACTATCATGTCTTCCGACTGTCTGATCTCTGGGATCAATTTCATGTACCAATCACAAGAAAATATTAATGAAATTAGCACTTTAGTTCAGGCCTATAAGAGCACTTCAGAAGGGGACAGGATTTAAACTATAACCTACAGCCTTTAATATTGGTTTGTTTTCCAATCATCATATTAGATGACTCGGTGCCATTAATGAAGTCCTTACTCATGGATTGTAACAAAAAAATCTAAGTTTATTGATAAGATGTAAAGACTCTGCTGTCAAAATACAAATTAGATAATATAGAAAATAGTTTTTGTAACAGTAGATCGAGTTTTAACGTTCTGGGATTCATTTCAACAGAAACTATATCTCTCAAAGCCAGCAACCTGAGTGAAAGCTAACTAATGCTACATTCCTTAATGGAGAGTTAAGCACCTCTAAAAGGGGCTTCATCTCATTAACTGTTTATCTGCAAGGACTGCAAAGTGAGCTTCAGTTTGTTATAATGGATTTAGGCAACAAATTTTCAGATATGACCTTAAGTTAGATGGATCCCAGCCTCTGTGTCTAACTTCAATAAAAATAATTCAGATCATATGTGGTTCCTATTCATATTCACATGAAGATTTTTCAGGTCACTGTAAGCTGAAATTCAGGTAACTTTTGGAAGAACTGAGGCTGACCTGATGATTCAGCCTAAGGCCTTTTTAATAACATACCTGTCCTGAATATAACTTAACCTGGGAGCTTTGCACTCCTTCCTCCTCAAATCTCAAACACAGAGATTTCAATCTATGAAACAAAATAAACTCCCAGTGCTAATCAGTCTGGTAGCTCAAGGGGCAATTATTCTGTGGTCCTGTTCTTGAAATTCACAGCTCTTTTATCATTCTCTTTTTACTATTCCTTTAGAATTTTAGAGAGACATCACGTAAGACATTTCAGTGATATTGATTCTGTACCTACTTAAGTCTTTTATACCTGGAATTTTGCCAAGGAAAACAGTGTATTTTACTTCAGTTTTTTCAAAGCCCATATCAAGCCTTTTATTGTAAGAGGGTTTTTTTCATTTTTGATTTTCTTTCTTTTATTCAGCCTTTCATTATATTGTTCTAAAATTATATTCTGAAGCCAGACTAATACTTAAAAACATTGTTACACCACTAGAGGAAGCAACAGCCTGTATCGGTTCAAGGTACTGTAGATCACTTGAGAAAAAAAAAAAATTAGAGCTTTTCCCCTACTTGGGTATCTCAAGCACCTACTAACCAATTGCTTTGTTCACTAGGTTTCCACTTTCCATCCCAGCCAGCAGATCACTGTTGCTCTGGGAAGGTTAGGCTGAAAGCTGTGTCAGTTTGTGTTGGGCTGCTGCTTGCACTTCACTTCCTTTTTTTTAATGTACCCCTTCTTTGTGAATCCTTAATTTTTCAACAAAACTTTCCTTTCTGGAATGTCAAGCCCCCAGTTTTTTCAGTCTGAATCGTTTATGTGCAGAAGAAAAATGCATGATCAGATTCCTGATTGGTGATTCTTTGTCATGTGTCTTTTTTAAATGGAGGGTTAAGCGTGTGCAACTTTTATCTAGTGCAGATATTATCAAAATTATCAAAATTTACAGGTAGTCTGTAAATTTACCTGCAGTTAACAGGTAAAACAACAAAAAATGTACACAACCATTTAAAAATCTACATGATATAGCAGTGAATGTGTCCAAAAGCTCTTTATAAAATGTTAGTGTATTCCTTCATTTTTATGGTAATTTATTTTCAAGTATTTTGAGAAATAACAGAAAGGTTTCTCATTGCTCTTATGTGTGATTATATGGTACCTTACACATATAGATCACAAAATCTTTGCACAAATAATAGTTTTATCCTAAAGGGAACAAAAAGAAATTAAAATTGTTTAGACTTCCCTTTCCAAGGGAGGCCAATATTACAGAATGAATAGTTAGATCTCATTTTTAGCATATGCACAGCGATCTTATGTTTTAAATAACTTAGAAACACTTTCCATTATGAAATACAATTGGACTTTTTTTGGGGTGGCTTGTTTACCTACCTTGTGGGAACTCCGACGGAAAAAGTTATGATGCCAGGAAAATACCAATGGTTGATGCCAGGAAATTATCTTAAGATTTGACTGGGCAATAAACTACAGAGAATTGCTGTTTTCCTGTTGGGGTTTCCATTATTACTTTTTGACTGGCAGCATACCAAAGCCACAGAGCATGGAACCCTGCTCCTTCTGCAGCCACATTAACATCCACTGCAGTGAGAAGTACTGGGAGCATAAACTCAAACCTTTGCTTTCCAGGGCAAAGGTAGTTAAAAGAGAAATAAATATGGGTGATAATAGAGATCTGACAGGAATATCTAGAATCTCCTGCTTGCAGCCTCTTCAGTCCTGAAGATTAGGAGGGACGTGACGCAGATTTAGGCAAAAAACTGTGATAGACAGGAAAGCATGAATTACGGCTCACTACATTGGACAGCTGATGTGAATGATCATGGATCTTTCCAAACTTGGTTTTCATAAGGCATTTCAGAGTCCACTAAATTTTCCCAAGATGAAATTCAAACTGTACTTATGATTTTGTATTATTTTTCAAAGAGAATGCAATTTCTGTTTGTGTCACTTTTTACAAAAGAGAAACTTACTTTTCAAAAACTGTTTTCTAACGTCTGACTAATATCAGGTGCCAATCTTTCCCTACTACTTGTTAGCACAACAAATCCTATATCTTCAGTAGTAGCAATCGAGGTTAGCAACAAGTGTCAAATCTGAATTGATGTTGCATATGAAGAGAGGGGGGTTAGTATAGCTGTACAAGACAAAATCTGTCGTGTTTACTAGTTTTTACTTATCTGTATTAGAATGTGCTACTGAGATTGAATGTAGCCATTTATAAATTCAAAAATTTATAAATATCTATAGATAAAGCACATTTATCCCTCAAAAGACATGCTTTTCCTTTTTTTGTCATGTCATTAATTTTCTCTGTAGTGTTTCACTGAGTTAGCTATGAGAAGTCCAAACCTAGCAAGCACTAGCAGGCTTGACAGGAAATGAAACATCTGGCCCAGCATGGAACAGAACAGTGGCCTCTCCTTGATTGCTATTGTTTAAGTCCCATTGATGTCAATATTCGTGAGCTTTCAAATATTCAAACAGCTTCCATTTGTTAAGTTGTTCCAAATAGGCTGTGACATGAAACAATTTCTGCATTTTAGCTTGTCCCGGTTTTAATTTTTACCTTTTTACCTTTGGAGAAACTGGACAAATTAGTAGAGCTGCTATTGTAGAATTTCACTGATTTGTATTTTGGAATGGATCCCTTACAGAGTTATTTCCACTATTTTTCTTTCCACTTTTTTTGTAAGAATAAACTATATAAACTGGTTACTGCGAAATGAAATATCAATAATTTCCTTTTCCAAAAGAGTTGCAAACACACAACAAGCAGTTTTTATGAACCAGTTTTCATAGACTGTTTTGAAGATTGGTCAGAACATTTAAAGAGATAGTCTGATTTCCAAGGTGAAATATTTTAATATTTACAGTCATCTATCTGTTCCTTCACAGAGTCCAATAATTGTGGATGGCTACAACATGAATTTCAGAAATCAGATAGCTTTGGTTTAGGATATCTAATGATAGTGAAACCACCAGCTATGTTAATAGTGTGCATTAGAAACTTTCATTTTATTTTTGATGGACTGCGATCAACATTATGCTTTTTATCTCTAAGCTATACTATTATCCATGTAATGTACGCAAAAAACCCAGAAGAAAACAGCAGGTACAAATTCTCCTAACTCAAGCTGATCAGTTTATATCAACTGAAAGGCAAAACTGAATACATTACAAAAAGGGTTAATTTAAAGCTATTTACAGAAGATGGTGTTATGCTGTGCTTCACAATTTGATTAAAGCAATTTCTTCAGAAAGAGAATTAAATTTTTTTAAAAAATAGAAAAATGTGATATGATTGATTAAATTAGAAGATAACAAAGAAAAGATTTTTTCCATTTTGATTGGAATAACAAAAAAAAGTGATGAACATGCATACTCTGTGTTACGATTGCTTCTATATTAATATAACTTATGCCTCTCATCTCCTATTCTGTAATATTTGAATTGTAGAGTGATTTAATACTCTCCTACATGCAATGAATGCATGGAACTAGTTAGAATGAAAGGGCTGGCCTAGGCTGTTAAGTGTGACAGGAAGAACAGAGTGTCTAAAAATAATCATGTTAAAACTGCCCTGGGGTAAAGTAGTTTGAACTCATTTTAAGCATCAGGGAAGACTGGGATGAAAAGACCAAATCTTCAGTGTCAAGACAGTGTATGCTTAGCCACATTGTAATTTTAAATGTGGATTTTGGAGTAATTTGGTCTCAAGTATATGTGTACTGAGACAGGGAAAAATAAGGGATATTAACTGTTAAACATTTAGAGATATCTTCTTAGCATGTCTTGGAAATATGTTTGATATCATACAGAAAGCCTCTATGGTGATGCTGAACCACTGAAAACTGTACTTCAGAGAGAAAGATATCTCTAACTGCATTGCATCTTCCAACTGTGAAATATAGGTATTTACTATAGGGAACACTAAGGTTTTAAAAGTACCTGTGGCAACTCAGAAAAATGTATATTTGAGGACCTAAAAACAGTTTTTATTTTGCTGATAACACATGCAAAGATGTCTTTGCTGATCTTTATATATTTGACATGCAGAACTGCAATTGTCCTTACATGTGTGTATACATAAAAGAAGCCTCATAGAGGTTTTGCCAAACATTTTTAAAAATGTGGCTTGGCTTGACTTTTGTTGTTAAACATGAAAATAGTACTGCAACATGTTACCCATCGATTGTTTCCATGCATTTAGTAATGACCCTTTTTCTTCTCAGTTTTCTGTTATGATGACTAACTGTTTTGATGAAAACCTCAGCCAAAAAATTCAAGCACTTTCACCTAAAAGGCAAATTGCTAAGAATCCCTTGCAAAGCAGTAAACCAACAGAGCTCTTACTGGCTGTGATGATCAGTGTACGCTGAGGGTACTGAAAATCTCAGAGGACTGTAGGCTGAGAGGAACAGACCAAATAGTTCCATTTTAATATGTGTTATGCACTCTTTGGAAACATCTCATTCTTAACCTCATCTCGAAATGTAAGTTTTAACTCAGTAATATCCCTCTTTGTTATAGTTGTGGCTTATATTGAATATACTGGATCCTTAGAGTCTTCACTTAATTTTTGTTTAACAAAGATCTTCTTTAAAAGTCCAGCAGAATTAGAAGTCAATAATTATGCTGCAGGAGAAGCACAGTTTACCATGCATAAAAAATGCAGTGTGTGTGCATATATACACATGTATATATACACACATATATAACATGTACATACTCACCCCAACAAACCTGCTGACAATGCCAAACTGTGGGGTGCAATCAACACGCTGGTCCTGCACATGGTTTGTGGCAACCCCAAGCACAAGTACAGGCTAGGAGGAGAATGGATCAGAAGACTAGTCCTGGGGAGAAGGAATGGGGGTTATTTGGGACATAAAAGCTCAACATGACTTGGCAATGTGCTCTTGCAGCAGGAAAGCAACCACATCACTGGGGCACGGACTGACAGACCCAGGGGGCTGGGATGATGGGGGTCCTTTGATGTGAGCAGGATAAGAGGAGGCCTGGGGCAGGAGTGCAGTCCGTGGTGGTCAGAGCTGGTGGTGCCCCTGGGGATTCCAGAGTACAGCTAAAAAAGCAGTAGCAAGTCACAGCTATAGGATTTAGTCCTGAAAATTCTTATGGTTCCCTTGCTGGGATTGCACATGCCTTGCCAATAACTGTTGAGATGTAGGCCAGCAATTTCCAGAAATGAAGTACATATTGATCTGAAAAGCAGTGAAAATGCACTTTTTTGACTTGGCAGAGACTGATCAGTATAAATGTCCTGAGTCACTGCTTACCTATGCTGAATATCATCTTGGTCTGCTTAAAAAGCCTGTTAGCATCATAACTATTTTATGAAAAGTTTAACATTGCATTTGGAAATCTATAGGTTACCGACACACTGCTCTACCAGGTGACAGTTCGACCTATTAGACTGTGTGAAGGGTTTGGGACAGAGCAGCAGCCCTATCCCAGCTGGACATGGGTCAGCTGGCTGCAGGGATTGGGACCATCCTCATTGCTAGTCAGCAAGAGGTCAGAGTCCGAATGTACATGATAGCAACGTGATCACCAGTCAGCTGCCCTCCACTCCAAAGAATGGCCTTAGCTGCTTCAATGTACAGGAAGTGATATAGTTATACAACTTATTTATTTCCTTTATGCTAAACTACAACTACTTATTCCCTTCATACAAATGCAAACCACCAGACATTTAGCATTTTCAAGTATTAATGAAATTAAAATTGAGCAGTTTTAAGATTTTGTGTGATGTTCAAACAGCATTGTGAGTGATGTTTTCTTTACCTATTTGAGGCCAAAGAGTCTCTGGCTTTGAAACTGCTGTGTAGTTGTTAAAGTGTTTCTAAAAATGTCCATGAATGGGACTCTTCCTTGCTGTAAGAGAAGATGGGAAGGGTATTGTTAATCAACATGAATTGGTTTCTGCTTTTCATTTGAGAAAATATGTACCTGCTGCACACACCAGGTCAATGAGTTTCAACTTTAAAGACTTAATAGTGGCTCACCCTGTGGGCTGTTTAATGTTAGAATGTGTAAATTGTCCATTTATTGTGGGTAGAATACACACTTGCACTGAGCATGAAAAAACACAGATCTGTTTAATTATCAAAAAGATATTTTTTAATTTACAAAGTTAAAATAAGTAGTTAAATACAGCCTGAGTCTTATATTTTCCAATTTGCTTAAACTTGTGCTTTAAAGACAAATAAATTGTTTTTATTAGTTAAGGTACAGAGTAAAAAATCTCAATTAATCAGTTGAGCCAAATTGGGAATGACATGTGTAATAGTGTTAGAAGTTTCTCCATGTATGTTGCTTTCAAATGAGGTTCTGTGAACACTAATCACAAATGTGTACAAAATGGACCAATCACATTAAGGAATCGGAATACCATAAATTGATATTTTCTTATTTAAACACATAGTGAACATCAGACACAGTAAAATATACTGCAGCTGCCTGATAAATAATTTTACCTCCCTTAGCAATTATTATGCACAGGACTATAAGAATGAACACAAATCAATAGTTCTGTTGTATCCTTTGAATAACCAAGATGGATGAGAACACGGTGACAGTCTGTCTAGGCAACAAAAGACAAATGTCTTCAGTGAGTAACAGGATACATATCACAGTGTTTTCCTTCGTGGGTTTAATCAAGTACATTTTTTTATTGAGTTTGGTAATATTATACATGTTTTTGACAAACTACTTCACATGCTGTTAGTTTTTATGTCCTTAATATTTCATTCAAAGTATCAGAGGTATTTATTTTATTATTATCCTAATTGTTGACTCATTTACTTCTAAATATGTCCTTGTCTTCTGAAAACCTTTCCTTCACAAGAATACCACGATAGAGTTGTTTAGTAATGTATATTCAAAATCAGAAAATATAAACATCTCCAAGAATGTTAGGTTTTAAACAGAAGATATTTTTAGTTTTAATTTTGCTACGATAAAATCGAGTAGTATTCAGCCTCTTAACATGCTGACCTATGGTGGTAACTGAAATTTTGAGAACATAGATGTATGTCAACCCCAATGCTTTCTACCCTTTTGGAGCCCCAAATATGAAAGTCAGCAAAGCATCTTAATTATATAGGAATAATGAGTTGCACAGATTAAAGCCGAGGAAACAATTTTCTTCAGAGCAGTTTTGGGAGTTGTATTGTACCCTGGGCTGATGTCTTGCTTTTCAAGAAGGGAAATCAGGAGGTTAGGGTGGGCAGTGGGCTTGCTGCCAAAAATGTTTTTGTTGTAAAGTTTGCTTGCTCACTTTAGGCCTTGGGGGAACCATGGTGTGCTGCACTTTGAAAAAGACATATATTAATTGAAGAATCTAGAGAGCACTGTGATTTATAAAATGTGATTTCTGGGGAAAAAAGAAGAGAGTGGAATTCTTCAAGTCTAGGAAACAAGACTGGGGAAGGGAATAACTTCTCAACCTTGTTTGTGGAGAGCAGTAACAGAACTAATGGATTCAAAGTTTTCATTACAAAGATTTCAATTTGATTGAAAAAAGAATCTGAATTGGTTATAGGTGTCCACGTTTGGCCAGCAGGGCTGCGGGGGGCTCTGTGAGGAGAGGCCGGGGCTGCCCTGTGCCTGACACAGTTGGTTCCAGCTGGCTCTGACCCACTCAGCACAGGGCACAGCTGAGCCCACAGCTGAGACGGGTGCTGAGGGGAAATGTATTTAAGAAGGAGCAAAACAACTGAGTGGTGGGAGAATAGCAAAGTTGGAGGTCCAGGCAGCAGAGCACAGATTCTCCTGCAGCCTGGGAAAGCGCCCCTAATGGAGCAGGTGGATATCTCTTGAAGGGACTGCAGCTTGCAGAGAACCCATGTCTGAGCAGGGGAAGAGCAGGTGGAGGAAGAAGTGGAAAGAGAAAAATCACTATATGCTGACTGTAATCCTCATCCCTTGTGCTGATTGGCAGGGTGGGCTTGCTTAGGGGTCTGGAGTGAAGGAGCGAAGTAGAGTCTTGGAAAAGGGTGAGGAAAGGTGTTGTTATAATGTTTGTCTTTTTGTTTTTAACTACCCAAATCTATTTTAATTGGCAATAAATTACTGCTGTCGAAGTCAACTCTGTGTTGCCCCCAAGAGTAATTTCCTTGTCTCACTTCAACCCATGACCTTTCTCATCCAATTTTCTCCCTCCACGCTGCTGACTCGGTAAGCAGCTGGGTAGGCATTCCGCTGTAATGCAAGGCTAGCCCACCACAAGAAGTGAGTGCAAGAGTGAAAATAGTGAAAGGCAGTGCCCAGGGAGGCTTTGGCAAGCTCATCTAAGATCTTTACAAGAAGGTTAAACCAACATCTACCACAATAAGCTAGGTAGAATTAATCTTCTCTCGGAGGAGGACAAGGTAAAAAATGCCTCAGAATTCTGTACATTACTTTGCTGTGATCTGGTAAGAATGAAATATTCAGAAAATATGTATAAATTTCTTTTTAGATTTTGTTTTGAGCAAGGCAAAGAGTAATTTTTACTTATGGAGCATACTATAGATCACTTCAGAAAAGACAGCTAAGCTAAACAGCAACAGTTCCAAAAGATGTGATGAAAGTGCAACTGAAATCAGTCACATTGAAATACAGTGTAGCAGTGTATGGAAACACTGTCGTTTTACATTCATCATCTTATTTCTTTAAATACCTGGAGGTTGATGACCAAATAAACAAAAAAATTAAAACTAGAATAAGGTTGTTTCAGCAATTGCCCTGCTACCCTGTAATTTTATTCTTCCTGTATGGTTTAGAAGGTAAATGAAAAAATGGACAGAACTACCATAATAGCAATAGGAGTAGAGAATCCACCTGGTGGAAAAAACTCCAAAAAAAGTCATTTAGCATGCGCTAAAAGAGCTTACTAGCTGATCACTCTTAATAAATAATAGATATGGTTAAACATAAGAGTAAAAAAATTAGTCATTAAAAGTAAAATATAATATTAGTTTAGGAGCTAGGCAACAGGAACTCAAGAATGTTAATGCTGAATTAAGAAGGAAGTTTTAACACTTGAAGAGTGACCATGTCCCCAATACCTTGTTGTAGTCTGGAACAGATCTTATGGCCTATGCCTGTAAGACTTAAATGATTTTCTGTACCTAGCTATTTAGAATAATTTACAATCAAAACATCGGTAGATGCAAACCATCATCTCTGCAGTACCGTCAGAAATATTGCAAATCAACATTAAAAAAAAGGTATGCAAAATTCAAATTTTGATATGCACAGTACATAAAAGGAGAGGAAGTTCTGTTAATAGATTCTGAGAAAGACACTGTGTCGGTTTTGCCTCTCTAATGAGATATTATGATCCAGTACAAAAGAGAAACTTGCCCATTAAGAAGATGAAATATACCTACTACATTTCTTCCAACTATTCCTTGATTTAAATATTTATAAAGCTGGACATTTTCCTGCATGAATTAGATGTAAATCATCAGTCATAGTTTATCTGGATGACAGATATTTAAGATAAGTGTTTGGTTGTTTTTTATAAAGCAAGTGGAATTTAAGCAAAACTTTTAATAATCATTCCTTGTGTTTTCTTAGCTGTTCACGGTTGACAAGAAAAGACGTAAATAAAAAATAATGTAAGAACTTGGGTGAAATAAATCTCAGGAAGAATCTTTTTTTTAATACAAAAATAAAAAATCCATGTGAACCCACAGGTAGATTTCAAGAGAACTTTACTGTCTTTCATTTGTACATATTACACGTTTATTGATAATCCACTGATTCCAGAAGAACTCTGTGAGTTTATCAGTTAGGACAACACTATCTAAGCTTGTTAAATTTGGATCATACAACTTTATTTGCATAGTCTAATCGAGTGATAATTATCTAATTAGTAGCTTTTCCAACATGGTTGCTGAAATGAAGATGTTCTTCTAAATGTCATTCCAACCATGTAGTCACTCTCTAAAAAGTCATATGCAAGTCACTTTACATGATTTAGAAGGAAAAAAAATTCCTTTAATTCAGAATAATTATGCTGCTATTTTTTCTGACTCAGAAGAGGCAGTTACGAATACCAGAAATGTTTGTTGACAGTATTTGCCAATCACATTTAAGTGTTGTCTTTTGGAACAGCTCATTTCTACAGACCATGATCCTTGTTGAGCATGTATTACAGAGCAGTGCTAAAGAAATGGTAATAATGCTGAACTACCAGCATACATAAGTTTGTATGTGGATGTCATAGATTATGGTAAGGGTTCTACCCCTGAATTGCACCTTTTCCATAATAAGCTGGCCTGTACACCGTTTCCACGCATGTTTATTACATATACCTCCAAACATTCATGTCTGCTTAAAATACAGATTCTTGGTTCAGATTAGAACCTTAATTCATTTGGGCTTTACCACAGTATAAGAAAGACATTAAGCTTTTAGAAAATATCCTAAGGTGGGCAATGAAGATGGTGAAGGGCCTTGAGGGGAAGCCGTATAAGGAGCAGATGAGGTCCCTTGGCTTGTTTAGCCTGGAGAAGAGGAGACTGAAGGGACACCTCTTTGCAGTCTACAACTTCCTCATGAGGGCAAGAAGAGAGGTAGGTCTGATCTCTTCTCTGTCATGACCAGTGACAGAACCCAAGAGAATGGCATGCACCTGTGCCAGGGTAGGTTTAGGTTGGATATTAGAAAAAGGTTCTTCATCCAGAGGGTGTTTCCCATGAAAGTAGTCACAGCACCAACCTGTCAGAGTTCAAGAAGCATTTGAATGATACTCTCAGGCACATGTTGTGGACTCTTGGGGATGGTCCTGTGCGAGCCAGGAGCTGGACTCAATGATCCTTTGTGGGTCCCTTCCAATGGAGGATATCCTGTGAGTCTGTGATTAAAAGAGACAGTTTGAGGTGATAATAAATATGGAGTCATAGCCAAAGGGTATAAAAAACTTGTGCTATAGCTAAAAAAAGTCATATTGTGCACTGAGAAACATGGTGTTACTTTAATCAAACTCCTATGATCTACAGTTGTGCAGGAAAGAGACTGAATAGGTGATGAAAACCTGCTTAGAACAACTGCACAAAGTAAGTACAAGGTAGTTTGTTAGACAAATCTCCTGTATGTGTCCTATTGGAAGGATGCTCCTCCAAATATGTGTATATCCTCAGAATACCACATCGGTTGTGTATTCACATCAAATTCTTAGTCATGGAATAGAAAAATGACAAAATAACAATTGGAAGTCATTGACAGCAACTGCAAAATAGAGTTCTGTATGTATCAGAAGTCACTGGTTGAAACTTAGAATTTTGTTTTGAGGTGAATTATCTTAGACTATCTTACGAGTAAGCAGATATTCATGGTATGTTACATGGACTGCAGACTGTGGATACAAAATCACATCATAATCACTGCTGAAGACAGAGATATGTGGTGGTTTGTCCTGTGTTTACAGTCGTACATTTTGACTGACGCATGAGAAAGTGCTGGCCTAAGCTATGGATTCATAATATTCATAAAACAGCATGCTTTCTTGACGGCTGAAGTAGATCTAATACTGGCTATTTGTCTGCCTTTTTGGACCTGTAACATTGCTGTTTCTATTACAAGCAAGAAAAAAGATTGAAGGTTAAAATTGATGAGAAGGGAACACTGTTATTGCTGTGTGTTTTGTGTGAGTCATGGAAGATTTCGTGAGCTCTCTCAGAAAACTGCAGGAATACGCTCATCGCCTGCATGTCTCTTGAGGTCAGTTTATTCCAATGCATGAGTCAGTGAACTCTTCTGGGCCCAAATGACATGAAACTGACTTTAGCAAGTTTCTGCCAGCTAAAGTCTTTCTGTTTCAACAAAGAATATGGAGATGATCTCCATGACGTGGGTTATGCTGTAACCTGTAATTACAGATTTGCATCTTATGCCAAGGACATTCAGTAGTTGACTGGATCAACAACATTTAAAGGATCTTGTCCAAAGGTGTATCCGTAAGATAGTTCAGATTAATTACTTCTTGTTACATATTTTTTCCACTTATGAGGAGATTTTAGGACCCTACACAACATCATTTAATCAGGGGAACTTAATGAGCTATTTGTTAATGAAGCGCTTACACAATGATATATATTTTGATTCCTAATAAGATCTCTTCTTATCAACAGATATTTAAAGCTCAAGTGCTGTAACATAAAAACATATGGGAAGTATTATCATTAAGAACAGAATTATTATTACTACATTACCACTACAGTTTAGCAAAGGTTATAATTTCTAAATAAAATCTACATAAATCCTTTTTTAAAAGCATAATTAGACTTTTTTACCCTCATGTAAAAAGGCACTAGCCTAAATATCAAACTCTTGATTCACTGATTACTCATCTGAAAGAAAAAGTCCTATAAGGGAAAATACTGAGCGGCATTGTCTCAGCAGAAAAGCGGAAGACCCACAGTGCATATGTCTCTGTACTCTACTTGAAAATTAAATATTGATTAATGAATTTTAAGATCAAAAGGCAACAGTATGACCACCTTTTTTTTTAGTGAGAATTACATGGTTGTGTTTGTGTGTTACACATTTCTACTCGAGATTTTTAATGAAAGTAACAGAGTTTTATTTATTTATTATTTACAGAATTCCAATTCCAGATTATGATAACATAGTGTTTCATCGTGCAAGAGACAGTGGAATGAAATGGGGGAAACAACCTACTTAATTAGAAGATGGCTAATGCTGTGCTTTGCCATTTACTTCCCTTTTAGTTTGAATGGTTGACATCTCTGTGAGCGTAAAAAAGGGAATATAAACTTGCATTGTAACCTTCCCCGGTGTAGAAAATCCTACAGATCCTTAGGTATGCACCAACATATTTCCTGAAAATATCAAGTTAACAGAGGAGTGTGGGTGGAAATTAGGGTTTTCTATGTTTGAAAGTGAGGGAATAAAAGGAGTTGAAGCATCATGACAAACTTGTAGTGGTTGTGTTAAAATTTGGTTGCTGTCAAATCGACATCTAGTGACAAATTCATGAAGTATTATTAGCCATTAATAAGATTCATTGTAGGAAGATGAGATGGTGCATTCACATAGAAAAAAAATGGCTTGTAAGTAAAGAGAAATATTACCTCCTAACTTTTAACTTCTTGAAAAGCTTCAAAGAATTCAGATACATCAGTCAACATCTGTATTATATGGAAAAATTTGATCTCCTGATTTTGAAATTCAGTCATGTTATTTATAAAGGTTCAGAAGCTACTTATTAAAGGTCACTTTCTGTGGTGAGTAGGTTTTGTTAGATTCACAGAAGAAATACTGGAAATGAGTAGCTCTCTGGAAATGTAAAACAAAATTTCTCTGTAAACTTCAAGCCCGTTTATGAGACTCTAAGTGCTCTAAGCACTCTAAGTTGTGTCGTTCTGTAAAATATAGCATTTGACATATTATACATCAAAATTCAGCAGTCCTTGCAAACTTAATGGATATTTCCTAACACGGTTATATCACTATTCAGCTGTGTAGTGTGAGAGTGAGTTTTTGTGACATATTGTAGAATGAAAACAAATACAAATGCTTAAATGTATCCATTGCATCTCCCATTCACAACTGAAATCACGTAAGATGTTTTAAAGGGCAGTGATGAAAATGAGGGTGTGGAACACATTTCTGGTTTTGTTGCAAATAAATCTACCTAAAGACCTATGTGTCCCATTGAAAAGAATATGTGTTTGTCAGTTTTTTAATATCCCCAAAATGTAGATATAAGAGTATTTTCCCAGAAGCCTCAAAGAACATTCTAAGGTGGACTCCTATTAACACTTAAGTCTCAACAGCTCAAGTGGAGTGGAAGTCCTATTGCTCCCATAATTTGTCTTTTTTTCATGGCAAGATACGTATGTTAATTTGGAAACTCTCCATCAGGCCACATTTGCAATCTTTTCCTTCCTATCTCTTATTTGAATCAATTCCTTAATAATTTTAGGGTTTTCTATTTGATTTTTTTCTTAGCCTATTTTTCTTAGTATACTTTTTTTTGTAATTAAATTGCAAAATCGACAGATGGAAAATGTGATTGCTGGTTAGTATAGCTGCTATCACATATTTTATTTTGAGGTCTTCAGATGTTTTTGTTATGACTTACTTTCTCTACTTTACAGTTCAAAGATCCCAGTCCAACCTAATAATACTCAAGGTTAATCTTTCTGAACAAAATCCAAGAAAAAGAATTTAAATGACATTTAAATGAAAGGATTTTTTTTTCATACAAATGTTTGCTGCTTTGATTTCATATGCATTTTAGGTTTTGAATACAAAGTTTGAATTGAAAGACCTATGAGTTCTGCACAGCTCAGCACCTATAGACATTTACGGTTCAGAAAAGAGATCTGCTCTGCTTAGGTTTTCTCAGACAGTGCTTACCACAAATGTAAGACCCCAGACTCGTCCTATGAGCTCATCAAAGGGGTTTTACTTTAAAAATATGCAAGGCTCCAAAAAAATTTATTAAAAGGGCCTCCAGATCTTTTAATACCTTGAGAAATTACATGGGAGAAAATGCTACACACGTTTCTCAGGAGGTCAAATAACATGCTTTTTACTGGCAAACTTTAGAAGACAAGGGAACATGGCTAAACTTTAAAGGGCAACATTCAACCAAAATAAAGCATTCTGCAAAGTATTGACTTAGCACATGTTAGTTAACTTAACAAAATCCAACTCATCCAGTTTTAAGTTACCCAAATATCAAGAAAGGAGATTAGGAAAAGAAGTAAAGAAGAGAGGAGAGAGAGAAAGAGAGAGAGAAAGAGAGAATTATAGCTACCATCCTAGGTCTAGCATAGATCCTGCTACCAGGAGTGACAACATAGAGACCACATGTCTTTGGTTTTATCTGCTCTGGTTCCCTGTTGCCACCTCCCCCCTCCAGGCAGGGCTTCCAGAGTGCCAGCTATTCTGAGTCTGGGTCAGGGTCTCCAGGGGGTGTGGGGCAGTGCTCCCAGTGTGCCAGTGACTGACAGCTGCACCAAAGGCTCACAAGGAGGTGAGGTTATGGGACAGGGCACCATTTTACATTCATGAAATTTAACTTCTCTCTTCCCCCCTACAAATGCACTTGAGTTGGTCTGAGCCAATAATTACTATAATAATCCAGTGTCTCAAAACAAATCATAAGAGCAGATTCTGAACTCCATGGTAACATCCTAATTTTTAAAAATTTAACGATTTAGTGGCAAACACATCTAAAGGAGACTCAGTCTTATGAAAACATTCAGCCTCTGCCTACTGTTTCTTAGCTATGTACCTTAAAAGGAATCTATAAGCTGTTTTCTGGCAAAAAAACTTGTTCACTACTGCTGAAATTTGGCTGATGTGTAGGAAGAAATTCAAGATGGAGGGAAAGTGAAAGGAGGAATTGCTGGAGTCTATTCACACAAGTCCATACCTGAGAGATAAGACTATGGACTACATCTTTTCCTAAGAAATTTTTAAGTAAAATACCGAAGTAATATTGGAAAGAGAAACCAGTGATTTCCAAGCAACATATCCATTACACAGTAAACTGGTGTTCTCATTTCTGTTCTCACACTAACCACTGAAGAAGAAATTTACTGTGATGACACTCTTTGGAAACATCTGATTTTCCTGTGGTTCTCATAAGACACCAACAGTCCTATTCCATGTTCCTGTTTTCCACATTTCATACATCTCTTTTCTGAACCGCAAATGTCTATAGGTGCTGAGCTGTGCAGAACTCACAGGTCTTTCAATTCAAACTTTGTATTCAAAACCTAAAATGCATATGAAATCAAAGCAGCAAACATTTTGTATGAAAAAAAAAGGTCAAAGACAGTCAGAAAAAGACTATAAGAGTTGTAATTTTTCACATTGAAATGTCTAGCAGACAAGCATCCAGATGCACAAGTAGAATTTGAATTCTGAGCTGGGAAATGAAGTCATTTTGCCAGGGAATTTGAGAAACTATCAAGCAGCTCTCTGGAAACAAAAATGTTCTCAAAACTTAATCTTAAAATTGTGATTTTACACTCCCACCCCAAAAGAGCATCTTCAGACAGAGAGTTTAAGAGATTAGGCAAGGAATACAGGCTGCTGATTGCCTTCCTGCCTAATAGTTCTCATTGTTGATTCCATGGAGTTCTGACAGAGTTGCATTTCATAGAATTAGCAGTTAACAAATAGTGCGGTTATTGGGACACACTACGTATATAAACTATGTATGGAAAAAAAATATGAACACCAGGAATTGTAGACTCATGTTCAAACTGTTCTAGAACTAAAATCAATCATTTTCTAAGTATGGGTAACCATTTCAATGGCTGGATTATTATGCCAAACTTGAGGCATCACTGAATGAAATGTCACCAAATTCTTTAGAGGCACCAAGACCCGGATTTTGTGAATCTCAGATGGCCTTAGAAGGCAGATAGGGACCCTTGGTATACATTGAACAGAATTTTAAATGTCTGAGCAAATTTAATGAAAAATTCAGGCATTAAGGACATTTAAATATTATGTTGGATTTTATTCCAGGTGTGTAAGTGGTGGCTATATCCTACAGGGGACTTAGATTTATGTCTTTATTATGAATGGCAGATTCTACAGAAGAGAAAACAAATTCTTTCTGAGTTAAAGATTCTAATGTTGTAGAAGGTATAAATGAATGCATAATTATCAAATATTTTCTTGGCTGGGTTCTATCTACATTTAGATGTCTATAGTGTTTAGATCCTATTCTGTATATGAAAGAATGGCATTCATGATGCAGTGAATGCACTGATGGGAAAAATTATTTTGAATCAAAGACTTGTTGAATATGTTGTCAGTTGAACTGTCAATTTATATTGTTAAATATAAAATTATGTTTTACTTTCTATAGTACCAGCAATATTATTTCATACTTACCAATGGAAAACACTGAAATAATTCATAATATCCTTCAAAGTGAAATACTGAATGGTAGAAAAGCTATTTTGTGTAGAGTTATTACGTCCAGTACTTATTTCCTAATTAGTTTATTCAGTTTGGTCTTTTGCTTTATTTAATCCTGACTCATCATCTTTCTGGCGCTATTTTGCGTAAACTGAGTCCACTTCAGCTGCATTACTTACATTCCTCAAATGAGCTTGAAATCCCTGCATAAATAGAGTCTTACACTGAATAGATCACCTTTCTGGCGTTTGTATGCTTGAAAGAGTAATCATTCAAACATATCTAATTTATGCTCAAGAAATGCAAGTGAAGCTTTCTTGTAATCAATAATAAAACTCAGAACCTGAAGGGACATTTTCATAGTTTTGCTACATAGAAAATGTATAGGATGCAGTTTAGTGCCATGGTCTAGTAACCGCAGCAGTAGTGGATCAAGGGTTGGACTTGATCTCAGAGATCCCTTCCAACCCAGCTGATTCTGTGATTCTATGATTCTATAAGTACTGATCACTTAGTTTTTACATTAAATATACATTTATAGAACATTACATTCTCAAGCATTCAACTGAATGTCTTCTAATTTTTTAAAAATGTTATTTCTAAAGGTAATTTGGCACAAAAATCTGAACACTGATATGTTACTGTGGTTTTGACTGTTACAAATCAGAATGAATATACTCCTACAATTCAAGAAGGAATATAGATAGTAGTTACATTATACTCCCACTGGCATCACAAAATCAGGATTAGTCTCTTACTTGCAAGATTAATTTCACACAGTTAACAGCCTTCTTTGAATTACTTTATGAATCAAAGACCTACCATCTTCTCCCAAGCTTTTTTGCATAATACAGGAAACCTCATCACATAAAGCTCTTGACATTAGTTGTGAACAGAATAGAAAAGGAAATAAGAAATAGACATATTAAATCTTATTTTTACTACTTAATGTATATAGAGAATTTTGAAATTTGAAAGCTTTAATATTAAATTGATTAAAATAAATATGGAATTTGACTGAATTAAATTTTCACACTACTACTCAGAACAGAAGTCCAAAACAAAAATATTTTTTTTAGATAAATAGAGCAATACATATATCAGATATCTTATGTTTTACATCAATTAATTGACATATGAGAGAGACCTGTGATACTGCATATTTTTGGTGGATCTGTGTCAAGAGGCTGATATTCTAGTCCCTCTAAGACAAATAGCACACTCCAAGTTCATTTCCTGCACTGGCATTTTGAGACAGAACTGCAAGAACTTCAGTTTCCACTGAAGTCAGTGACAAAACTCCCACTTACAGGGTTTCATCCTTCACACTGAAGTGTCTGGGCTACTCTTAGTCACACAATATGGTAGCAGCAAAGAAGTGGAAGCCTTATATAGCAACATTTTCTCAATATTCTAGTTTCCTGTTTCCTCAAGTCCAGTAAATATCTGAGAAATATTAAGAGGAGTTCAACATAAAATTGTATGTCTCATCCCAGTCTATTTAGAACTTCAAGATATTCCTGCTAGTCACTTGAATGATGAATTACTTCACAACACCTTTCTCATTCACTGTGAAAGAAGGACTGACAGTGATGCAGAATCTTGCACAAATGTAACAAGCTGGTGACAATCAATTTGCAGTATCTGGACTGCAAAAGTAGGCTTGTTCCCCCCCTAGTTCAAGCCAATGATGAAAATTGAATGAACCTGGAAATAGCTGTGGCAGCAATTGGAAAACATGAAAGATGTATCATGTTCAAAAGATGTTTTTCTCATGATAAAGAGAAAGACTAAGGGTAAAAGAATCGACCTGGACAATCTGAAGGAAAAAAAAAAAGAAATATGAACTAGCAAACAAAACCTCTGCCTTAACTATTAATAGCTCTATGTGCGCTTACATTCTTTGCAGGCTACAGGATGTTGCTCGTGGGCCACAGCTAATATAACATTACAGACAAAAAGATCAGAAAATTCTCAGTACAAAAGACAGCTTCTGCCCTAGAGGCATTCAGACCTTTGGACATCAGTGAATAAAGAGCAGCCATCTGCCAATAAACAACCTAGTAAACAAGGCAGCACACTTGTGTCAGAATTGTTTAGATAGAACAATAGGGAGATAAATGTCAAAAGTTTTAAACAACAAAGACCTGAAAATTATTATCTTATGAATAACTTTACACTGACAATTTGGCTCATGCCTTATTTTTCCCAAATGCCCTGATCTTCTAATCATTCATCCTATAAAATGGTACTTAACGCTTCTGATTTGCAGGAAACAAATTAGTTTTTCTCCAGAAATATTCTTTCTAGCTGACCTTGACAATCATTAACCAGAGAAGAGAGGAAGAAAAGCAGAACTACTACTTTAATTTATCACTCAGTTTTTAAAATATTGTCTCATTAAATATTGCCTGATTATTTTCTTTTTTTGTATGTGTTTTTTTTCCCCTGTAAATCCTCTGTATCTTGTGGACATTTTCCTCATATACTGATGTTTGCAGCTGAATGCAATGTCCCCTGAATAGTTTTGCCAGAAACGCAACGACAATTCCTATATATTTTTTCCAGATTGAGATACTTCTGAATTCATACTATGTAAGAGAATGCATCCATAAACTTTTTTCTTCTACAAATTTTAAGCCACTTGTTGAAAAGTGGGGGAAAAAATGCAAGTCAAGAGACTTTTTTTTTTAATTTTTTTTTCCTTTACTTCTTTGATGTCAGTAATTTCTTAGGCTAGCGACAGTTATTTAAAAACCAGAGCCAACAGAGCTTTAGAGATTTACAAGAAAATTTATTACTTTAATATTACACTCTTGGACTGTGTTTAGAAGCTAAAATTTGACTGTTGTAAATGCTTTGTTTAAAAGGATGCATAATTAATTTTAACTCTTTCAATAATATTGCATTATGTTTTGACAACTGAAAACCAGTAAAACCTCAGCATGAACAACTCCTGTTTTTATTGAAATCAACAGACAAAACCCATAAATAATTGTTACATGTTCTACTGGTAATACCAATTAACTATCACATCCAGAAACTAGTGCAAACAAATACAGAGTATTGTATAAGGGATTCAGAGGTTTGAGCTACATACAAAATATACAGGTTTGCATGTACTAATGACATAAATTTTGTCTTATGTGCTTTTCATGGTTAGCAAAACTTGTAATGCTCAAAGGCCATTCTATTAAATTACTCCATATTTTTATTTCTCTCTCTCAATAATAACAGTAGATAATGTCAAGCACTCATTTCAAGAACAGTCATTATGACATGGAAGGTAAAATACAAAATGGCAAACTCTGAGATACTCCAGCATGGTGCAGCCAGAAAGTGAAATTTCATCTGGAACAGCAGTTTAACATTCACACATCACATAAACCACAAAATGCATCTCAAAGCCCAACTGAACTGTGAAATGAAAGGAGGGCAGCAAGTATGCTGAAGGATATGGTCCACTTTTTAGACATGTCCTCTGCCTTTTGTTCTGTAAGGAAAATGATGGTCTAGATATCACACCATCAGTTCAGTACCTAGGAAACCTGACTGTTTTCCTCCTTTAATTTTCAGCTGGCGAGAAAATCACTCTCTTTGCACCTACTCAGTGCAAGACACTGCCCAGTGAGAATAACTGTTGTAGCATGGAGTGTATTAGCACAGGTTGTAGATGCTTCTTCTAAATCAATACACTGTGCTTCCCACTGTGCCTGAGTTGGTGAATACTTGAAGTAGACAGCTCTTCATTCCAGAGAGATGACCAGTGGTCATTAAAGATAATGACTCCTGTTAGTCACTGCTGAACTCAACATATCGAATGAGCATTTCAGAAAATAAAACTGTTTAAGATATTTAAAGTACTTGAAGCTTGTTATCACTGGTGAAAAACTCAAATACACAATTTTGAATTTTTTCCATATTATCAGAATAAGGCTTCCTTTTAAATCTGTTGTCATTGTCTTTGGCACAGAAAAGATTGAAAGAGTTAAAACAGCTTTAAGCTATCTTTATAGTCTACTAGATTGATGGCATAGTCATTGGACCAACTTAATTTACAATCACCATCCACATTTCCATGCTTCTTCTCAAAGACATTTCAGTATTCAAGTTTTCTGACAGTTGCTGCTGTGATAGCATTTTAAAACTCTTCATTATAATGTTGTATTGAAAGATGGGGCTCCGTCATGTCAAAATAGAGTTACATTTATAGCTATCAGAAAGCCAATAACTAAATTCATTCTTACAGAAAAATCTTCAATGAGCATCTAGCATCAGGTTTTATAATCTATACTACTAACCTTTCTACAGTCAATACTACTAACTTTACTAAATTCAGCAGTGTCATAGAATCATAGAATCATAGAATCATAGAATCAGACGGGTTGGAAAGGACCTCTGAGATCATCAAGTCCAACCCTTGATCCACTACCACCACAGTTGCTAGACCATGGCACTAAGTGCCACATCCAGTCTCATCTTAAAAACCTCCAGGGATGGAGAATCCATCACTTCCTTGGGTAGCCCATTCCAATGTCTGATTACCCTCTCTGTAAACAATTTCTTTCTAATATCTAACCTAAACCTCCCCTGGTGCAGCTTAAGGCCATGCTCTCTTGTCCTCCTGCTGATTGCTTGGGAGAAGAGACCAACCCCCACCTGGCTACAACCTCCTCTCAGGTAGTTGTAGAGAGTGATGAGGTCTCCCCTGAGCTTCCTCTTCTCCAGGCTAAACAGCCCCAGCTCCCTCAGCCTCTCCTCATAGGACTTGTGTTCAAGTCCCTTCACGAGCCTCATTGCTCTTCTCTGGACCTGCTCCAGCACCTCAACATCTTTCCTGAACTGAGGGGTCCAGAACTGGACACAGTACTCCAGGTGTGGCCTCACCAGTGCTGAGTACAGGGGCAGAATCACTTCCTTGGTCCTGCTGGCCACACTGTTCCTGATCCAGGCCAGGATGCCATTGGCCTTCTTGGCCACCTGGGCACACTGCTGGCTCATGTTCAGCTTCCTGTCAATCCAAACTCCCAGGTCCCTTTCTGTCTGGCTGCTCTCCAACCACTCTCTGCCCAGCCTGTAGCGCTGCATGGGGTTGTTGTGGCCAAAGTGCAGGACCCGGCACTTGGCCTTGTTGAACCTCATCCCATTGGAACGAGCCCAACTCTCCAGCCTATCCAGGTCCTTCTGCAGAGCCCTCCTGCCTTCCAGCAGGTCGGCACTCCCTCCCAACTTGGTGTCGTCTGCGAATTTGCTAATGATGGACTCAATCCCCTCATCTAAATCATCGATAAAGATATTAAACAGAACAGGGCCCAACACTGATCCCTGGGGGACACCACTGGTGACCGGCTGCCAACTGGATGCAGCCCTGTTCCCCACCACTCTCTGGGCCCGACCCTCCAGCCAGTTCCTAACCCAGCACAGAGTGCCCCTGTCCAAGCCGTGGGCTGCCAGCTTTTTCAGGAGTATATTATGGGAGACAGTGTCAAAGGCTTTGCTGAAGTCCAGATAGATCACATCCACAGCCTTCCCCTCATCCACCAGGTGGGTCACCTGATTGTAGAAGGAGGACCTGCCCTTCCTAAACCCATGCTGGCTGGGTCTGATCCCTTGTCCATCCTGTAGGTGCCGTGTGATTGCACCCAGGATGATCTGCTCCATAACCTTGCCAGGCACTGAGGTCAGGCTGACAGGCCTGTAGTTTCCTGGGTCCTCCTTCCGGCCCTTTTTGTGGATTGTTGTGACATTCACCAACTTCCAATCATCTGGGACCTCCCCAGTGAGGCAGGACTGTTGGTAGATGATGGAAAGCAGCTTGGCGAGCTCTTCTGTCAGCTCCCTCATCATCCTTGGGTGGATCCCATCTGGTCCCATAGACTTGTGAGGATCCAAGTGGCTCAGCAGGTCGCTGATTGTTTCCTCCTTGATTACAGGGGGACTATTCAGCTTCATATTCCTATCTACATGCTCCAGAAGACAGCTGTCCTCAGAGAACCCTGTTGCTTTTTTTTTTAGTTCAAAACCATGAAAATGCAAACAAGGTAAAGTTCTAGCATTGAAGTCAGTCCTAACATTGTCACAACCCAGTGTAACTCTGGATGACATTGTAAGAAGATGCTATTTCTTCAAAAATATTTTTTAGCAATTCTATTTTCTTTAAGATGGGCTTTATACCTTGCTGTGCTTCTTGAAAAACAGTACACTTCTGAGTTCTGCTCTTTGAACAACATTCAGTGATTAATTTTATGATCTTTTGAACTGCAAGAATTAGTATTGTAAGGTACTATTCAAGTCCTTTGAGTCCAGACAGTACAGAGCAGTAGTTCTCCCAGGAAAGAGAGAAAATTCTAGGAAAAACTCATGGAACTCCTAAGAACTTAAAAGGGGGGAAAAAAATCACCAGGATAAAAACCTGATACGTGGTGACAGCAACTTACCTTCATATCCTTAATCAGAATCACTACCAGAGGCAATATGTCTGAGCAAAACAAACATAACTGTTGTTTCTTAGACAGAAGATCTATTGTTTAATTTCTAATAACCCAGTTTCAAAACAGCTCTGTTGCTCTGCAAATCAGTGTTTTATCATTTCCAGAGTTTTGCTGGCAGTGGATGTTCTGTTATTCTGGTCAAGCTACAAAATGCTGGGATTCATTCCACATACTTCTTTCTAAGAGTCATCGTACATCACATCCCATAAGTGAATGTGCTGCACACTTACAATCTCTTGATGCTGTTTTCCACTCAGGGCATCTCTGAAGACCCATTTCTACTTGATGCTTTATATTCAGAAAGTAAACCAGTTAAAATCTGCAGTGACTAGAGGCAGCAGTCAACAGAACCCATACAGGCTATGACTTACCACTGCCGCAGTCTTTAGGTGTGTTCCATGTTCTGGGTGCTTTGTTTCTTTTATACAGTGAGCTCTCCAGGCCAGGACACTTAGCTAAATTTATAATTTGAGGTCACGAGGAGCAAATCAAAAGGAGAATAGCTATCCTGTGACTGGAAATCAGGGTCAGCATTCTGTTAAAAAACAGATTTGCTGGGCAAGTTACAGGTATGGGCTGTGCTTCTGTCCTTTAACTTTTAAATAAAGCTAGCAATAATCTTTCCCCTCTTATCTTTCCCCTCTATTTGCACCCTTAGGGACAAGAACTGCTTCTTCAGTATTTCTCAAAATCACTTGTCACAACTGGGTTAATAATGTGTTTGGGACCTCTTCAAGGCATTCTATTATAAATAGTCAATAAAAATTTCTGCAACATCTCTCTTCCTTGGTAGTCAATTATTCAGCAGTTTTCATCCTCAGTTTTAGAGTAAAGCTTCTTCCTGCTCTTCACTTTCGTCTTTCTTTTGCTCTACTGATGAGGGAGCTGATGGAAGAGCTCATCACGCTGCTCTCCATCATCTACCAACAGTCCTGCCTCACTAGGGAGGTCCCAGATGATTGGAAGTTGGTGACTGTCATGCCAATCCACAAAAATGGCTGCAAGGAGGACCTAGGAAACTACAAGCCTGTCAGCCTGACCTCAGTGCCTGGCAAGGTTATGGAGCAGATCATCCTAGGTGCAATCACACAGCACCTACAGGATGGACAAGGGATCAGACCCAGCCAGCATGGGTTTAGGAAGGGCAGGTCCTGTCTGACCAACCTGATCTCCTTTTATGACCAGATGACCTGCCTGGTGGATGAGGGGAAGGCTGTGGATGTGATCTATCTGGATTTCAGCAAAGCCTTTGACACTGTCTCCCATAATATACTCCTGAAAAAGCTGGCAGCCCACGGTTTGGACAGGGGCACTCTGTGCTGGGTTAGGAACTGGCTGGAGGGCCGGGCCCAGAGAGTGCTGGTGAACGGTGCTGCATCCAGTTGGCAGCCGGTCACTAGTGGTGTCCCCCAGGGATCAGTGTTGGGCCCTGTTCTGTTTAATATCTTTATTGATGTTCTGGATGAGGGGATTGAGCCCACCATCAGCATATTTGCAGATGACACCAAGCTGGGGGGTAGTGTCGATCAGCTGGAAGGCAGGAGGGCTCTTCAGAGAGACCTGGACAGACTGGAGAGGTGGTCTGATTCCAGCAGGATGAGGTTCAACAAGGCCAAGTGCCGGGTCCTGCACTTTGGCCACAACAACCCCATGCAGCGCTACAGGCTGTGGACAGAGTGGCTGGAGAGGAGCCAGACAGAGAGGGACCTGGGAGTCTGGATTGATAGGAAGCTGAACACGAGCCAGCAGTGTGCCCAGGCGGCCAAGAAGGCCAATGGCATCCTGGCCTGGATCAGGAACAGTGTGGCCAACAGGTCCAGGGAAGTGCTGTACTCAGCACTGGTGAGGCCACATCTGGAGTATTATGTCCAGCTCTGGGCCCCTCAGTTCAGGAAGGATACTGAGGTGCTGGAGCAGGTCCAGAGAAGAACAACAGAGCTGAGGAAGGGACTTGAACACAAGTCCTATGAGGAGAGGCTGAGGGAGCTGGGGTTGTTCAGCCTGGAGAAGAGGAAGCTCAGGGGAGACCTCATCACTCTCTACAACTACCTGAGAGGAGGCTGTAGCCAGGTGGGGGTTGGTCTCTTCTCCCAGGCAACTATCAGTAAGACAAGAGGGCATGGTCTTAAGCTCTGCCAGGGAAGGTTTAGGTTAGATATAAGGAAGAAATTGTTTACAGAGAGGGTAATCAGACATTGGAATGGGCTGCCCAGGGAAGTGGTGAATTCTCTGTCCCTGGAGGTTTTTAAGATGAGACTGGATATGGTACTTAGTGCCATGGTCTAGTAACCACAGTGGTGTTGGATCAAGGGTTGGACTTGATGATCTCAGAGGTCCTTTCCAACCCGTCTGATTCTGTGATTCTATGATTTAATTTTTAATTAGGATTTTAAACTAGGAAAGATTTGTATATATATAAATCATTTTATGTTTTTGAGAAACTTCAGCAGAACTAGTGTATGTTCAAGTGATCAAAAAAAGGTTCAGATTCTTCACTATTGTCATAGACTGAAGGAAAACAGTATTGCAATAAGGCTGCAAGTGGCATAGGTGTATACATTTCAGGAAAAATTTGTCCACTACTTGTTATTGCTTGTAATGAAGGTGTTTAAATAGTACTTGAACTTAGAACTAAGCTAACAGTCTAAATTATGAAGAGAATAGCATTTTTAGGTATTTAAAACTTTATAAATCAGTATTTATTTTGACAAAAATTAGGGAAGGCAGCACCATGAAATTAAGTTAATTAATTATTCCCAAGCCAGTAATGGCCTTTCAAACATCTAAATATTTTCAATCTAACAGACAGAGGAGGGCTGTCTGGGACTGGCAGCTAATTCAGAATTCTTTTGATCTCCTCACTGATATTTTCTCTGAACATATTTGGCCACCCTTCACTGTGTTTGCATATTAGTGAAGTGTGTGGCAATGGAATTATGAGGCAGAAAGCCATAACCTTTCCTGCTCTGATTTGGGCTCAGGAACAACACACAGATCTTCTCATCCCCTGTGGGATTTGCTTCTCACCACAATTTAAAAGCTTTGAGATACCTTACTGGCATCAGCAGCTGCTCTCCCTTCTGGCACCTTTCTGTCCTTTGTTCCCAAAGCATCCCTCTGGCTGGACCCACCAAGCAAGCAGCAGTGGCATCAAGCTGCTCTCCTGGCTCTTGCTAGAAGCCCTGCTCATGGGAGGAGAGCCACATCTCCCAACAAGCTAATGAAAAGGAATCCTCTGGTGACATTATAGAAGCGCTCAGATGTTGAGAGTAAAAAAAAGACAGAGAATTTATTTGTGAACAGGCAAGTTCTCTGTGGGAGTGAGTCAGTGGTTATCTTCAAATAAGTCATGCAGTGCGGTCACTCCTACCTGAAGAAGATAAAACCTCTTGTTTCCATTTGTTTAGTTTGATGGACTTTGTAAAAATATTTTACTCCAGAATGCAGGGCTGTTTAACATATTTCCAAACAGAAAAGAGAAATGTCAAAGAAAAATATTTCAACTATTAGTTGTTGATTTTTCCCCACTTAGATCCAAAACTCACAAAGCACTTATGCATGATGTTGAAATTAAATGTTACACATGTGATTAAATGTCATCCTGAACTAAGTCTTGGCTCTCCTCTTTTCCAAGAAGACTTGCCCAAACTGGGGTTTATATGTAAGCAGATTCTTAGGTTTTTTGTAGCTGTTATCATTAGTGTGAAAAGTAATTATGAACCTATGATATTTACACAAGCTCCATTGTCCCGGTTTTTTCAACAAAAAGAATAGTTCGTTCTATTTAGTGCCTTGGAGCCTGAGTTTTTTCCTCTATTATACTGATGCAACAGCATGAAATAATTGCATAATTAAGTCTATCTACAGAGTAAAGGGTGGGAGTGCCTTTCCAAGACTCAGCACAGGACCATATTGTTTGCCAACTCAGCCAGCAACCCCACACATTTTGCTTTGGTGTCTGTGAAGGTGAAGCCCAGAAGTGCAGAAAGAAAGAGTAACACGTGTGCCCTCTATCAGATCCCCCACACGGCAGGGCTGTAGGAATTGCTGGCTCTACATGCAGCTTCTCTGCATCTAGACATGGGTCTTTTCCAGTGGTGTCAGGGCCAGACACCGATCAGTACTCAGGATCACTAGTTTCAGGCCAGCAGAAGTTTGTATACACACCCTGATGGAGTCACCTCTTCACTGCAGGCTGGATAGGTGTGGACAGACAGGATGAACACAAGGACTTAGACTAAGTTTCATTCAATGAAAAAACTCTCATTCCTTCTCATCACTGTAAGTCCTAAATAGGAAATTCATGACTGAGGCAACAAACATTTCAATTGTGTATTGAAACCCATATTTTATTTAAATTCATCATTATGACTGTGAAATAAATCCCCTCTATTGTTTTTTTACCAAGCTTCATAGAAAATAGAACTGTAAAATATTATGAGGCATTAACAAGAGGGATTTTAATAAAGTTTTAAGAATAAAAGCTACTAAAATTAGGCTATATTGGGAAGATTATTTCAGCTGTATTTCTGTGTTAATTACTGTCACTTCAAAACAAAGTTTGTTGCTTATCTATCTTTTGTTATTGTTGTTGTTATTATTATTACAGATTTTAAAAATATATCTCTTTTAGTCTGTTCCTTAACACTGTGCTAGAATTCAGTGGGCCTAAGCATGAGGAAAGTATTTATAGGATCAAACATCTCTTTTATTATAAGTTGGTTCTGTTTTTAATGGCGTGGAACTAAAACTAAATCCTCATTATAAAAATGTTGCACGATGTAGAATACAATAATGAGTCATTTTCTTAGTTTTGGTCACAAGAATAGATTAGACTAATTGTAAAATAATTTGCACATTCAGACAGAAATTCTTCCTTTGTTTATAAATCCATGTGATTTTATTTCATTTTTTTTTGTACTCTCTTTATGATACAAATGTGCTTTAACCTGGTTTTTATCCTTTTTGAACAAAATAGTTTTTATAGATATTACCTTTTGTCATCACTTATATTAATATATGTAAATATTCAAGGGTTACTGAATTCTTATAGCTGATTTCCCATTTAGTGTTTCCTTCACTATCTGTCAGCTAGTTTTTGTTCAGTATGTCCTGATTAGTGATTTGATGACATATTTACATATTTTTCATGTTACAAAATTAATATTTCATATTATGTGAGGTTGTCTGTGCAACAAAAATAGAATATACTAATTTTATTTCTACTTCTCAGAAAAATAATGTATTCCGATCCATGAAATACTACTGGGAACTGAAGTCTTTCCCATACTCTGCAGTCATCAACAGAACCAACAGGTCTTCTCTGAGATTACTGTATCACGAAGAGAGACTTAATTGACTCTACTATAGAGCCCTTGATTTCCCCAGGGCTTCTAAAAAACAACATTAAAACCAAGGCTGGTCCTCTGCTGCAATCTCTGGATCACACAACTCCAAAATCTGGTAATATAAACTTTTAAACAACATATATCTCTTGGAGACTCTACTGTTGCTGAAGCAGTTATTTGGTTGGACATTCTGGAATGGCTTTTCAACAGTGTGTACTCATAAAAGCTAAAGTAAATTAACTGAGGACATGAGGATACATTTCCCACTCGGAATTTAAACAATTGTAACTTGACAATTTCTTGTGCTTTTTTTTTATTTTTTTTTTCTAGAGAACATAATCAGCTCTTTCTTCAAAGATACTCTTCCTACCATTGTTTTATTCTGGTTTTATTTTGCTAGTCAGAGTTCAGCATTGCATGCGGACTGCATCATTCTAAGCCTAGTGAAAACACCGAACAGAGATGATCCCTGCCTCACAGATCAGGAATTAGGAATTTGAAAGTAAGAAATAATGTACAGAGACAGAGAGAGAACTAAAATCTGAGGAAACTAAGAAGCTTCAGAACTTTACATAGGAGGAGTGTACCTAGCCATAATGAAAAATCCTTTTGTTATTATGCAAAAAAGAAATGTAACAGACTTTTAAAAGAAAGCAGGAAACTTTTATTGTAGGCATTGTCAGGGAGTTTATTTTAAACATTGGGGAAAGAAGATATTTTGAAAGAAAATTGTTTGAAAAATGAGATGAGTGAGAGACTCAGGGACAGGGCTGACATCTTTATGGTGAATGTGAAATGATAGATAGGATAGGAGAGATCATGGAAGACCCTGAAAATGAAAAAGCCTATTATGTTTTACATTATAAAGCAGAAAGAATGAGTGAAGCAATACACTGTAAGAGGTGATATGGTCAAAATGAAGACTAAGAATAATCTTTGCATCACTATTCTAAACAGATATGAAAAATATTGGGCTTTTGGGAAATCAGAGAGACTTGAGGTATCTCAAGATTTTTCTTAGTGCCTGAATCTTACAGAATTGTTCAGGAAATGTAAGTTTTTTTTTAACTAATGATCCCTGTATTACAGTCCCAGGAGCTCTACTGAGAAAAAGGTAACAGATGCGAGTAGGGGTAAAGAGAAAAATCTATTTTATCTATACTCATCTCTGAACATTGTTAAGGAACGTATCAATTAAAATCTTGGCATGAAGAGAGATGTTTAGTATAGAACCAATTTTACGAATTATCCACATATAGATGCTAACTGAATATGAGTGCTAACAAATACAGCTTTGGTCCTGAAGTGTTGTCTGTAGACTTAGCTGCAAATCATTGAGATATTCTCAACACACTTTTCCTGATCCTTGGTTCTTGTCCACTTGGGGGATGTAGAGAGGAGTTTACAGAATGCCTGGACTCTACACTTGTCTAGGTTAAAAGGAAAAAAAATAACTTTTTATTCTGAACAGACAATTCCTTCTGGTATTTTGTGAAATGCAACAGATGCAGTGCTTATGTTGTTCAAAGGGATATACATAGAGTCCTAAATGCGTATAGACAAGATCTTCTCTCTCTTTGTCATGAAAGTCAAAATCTCCTAAAATTTTAAGTAATGATTTCATCAATGCACTGATTTCAAGCATATAATAACCTATGAGAAGACCTCTACTTGCCTAGTCCTAGTTTTTCATGTCACTACCCCTTCACATTCTGGACTCTGCATTACCTCTAAAAAACATAGTGTAGACATCAAAGTTAACCCCACTTCTAGCAACAGACACAGCACAGTAAGGTAAACACACTACTTTCCTTTGAGTGGAAGTTTAGCACAAACACTGTAAAAGTTTATTGATTTATCTGAACGCAGGTTTTCTTGCAAGAGATCAAATTGACACTTAAAGCTGCAGCTGAGCAAAGCCATATATTGTTGTTTCAGGAAGTCTTCCAGCAGCAAAATATTTTTCATGAATTACTGAGGATCAGACTTTGCCAACTCCCAGAAGAAACTTCTGTGAAACTGTGTCCTTGAGCACCTATTGGCAACAATATAGGCTTTTCAAAGGTTAAAAACCCTACTGTGGTTGAACTTGCTTCCTAAAAACTATTTTGTGATAACCTGACAGTGCCTTCTGCTAAGAAGTTTTCGTAGCCAACCTAAGCCAGAAACATTTGACATCAGACATTACAGTGTGCAACAACACAGAGCAACAAGGGTGCTGAGCCCACCCTTTGGAGCTCCAGTCCTTCCACAGGCCACTGATGTTTTTCCCAGACAAGATGTCTTTGTTTGTGTAGATGTTTATGTGGCTGTGAAGAGTTCCCAGTCTCTATGCCATACCAGGATCCCTCCGCTCCTTCCTCGGGACATAGAGCATTTCTATTTCACTTTCCCCTACTCACCACAATCAGCAATGATTAAAATCTGCATTAAAATATGAAACCACTTAAAAAACAAATTTTCTGAAAGGATAAATTGTTAGTATGACATCAGTCAATGAGCTGGCATGCACTTAAATGAAAGAAGAATTTGGCATACTGGTTTTACTTTCCGAGCCAACCTGTTCTCATTGGTTTGAATTGATGAATTCCACATTGGTGATTATGTAGATCCTTATTAATCCACGTGTTTGTGACTTTCAGATGTTTCTATACTTGGTCTTTGAGTTTACAATGCAAGATCAGCATAAAAATGAAAAAAAGAAAATTTTAAGGTTGATAAAAGACTTAGTGATATGATTTGAAATTCCTGTCACATGGTGACATTTAAAAGGTGTATTAAACATCAAACACTTTAAAACCACATCCTTCATTAACTTTACAGCAGAGTTTGACACTGCCAATTTAGAACGGAGGGTGTGAAATGGAAAGGAATTTAATACAAACCAAAGGAGGAAGGCAAAAGAAACCCTGCCCTTCTCTGCTTATAATTGAAGTGCTTTTTTGCCTTCATTCTGTTCTCCTTTTCCCCTGAGTGATCAGAAAGAGCATGTGTGTGTGTCAAATCATTCTGGTTTCGGTTTTCTTCGCCTGTTCTTTTCCTCTGTCCATTTTGCTGGTCGTCATAGTTACAGTGACCTCAGTCGTCCTCGTCTTTCAGGGTCTTACAAGGATTTTTTTAAGCTTTCTCTCGCAACAGTGCTTTGCAATGCCAGCTTGTCCAATTCTTTAACTGTTACTGCATTTCTAA
Organism: Chiroxiphia lanceolata; assembly: GCF_009829145.1. Lineage (NCBI taxonomy): Eukaryota > Metazoa > Chordata > Aves > Passeriformes > Pipridae > Chiroxiphia > Chiroxiphia lanceolata. The sequence continues at coordinate 90,622,318 of NC_045639.1, read as the reverse complement.
TCTATTTGTCCCAGTAGTCGTCCCCTTTCCTGTGCTGTGTCCTGACATACTCCTCAGAGCAGGCTGGAACTGCTCAGTTTTCATCTTCACCCCAGTATCAGTTTCTTTCTGACAAGACTTCCTGACTTTAATCTTTCTCTTCCTAACCTTTGAGTATTATTATATTTTGGCCTTGTCTTTGGCTAGCTTTAAAGTGATGTTTTTATGTCGCTTTTAGAATAAGTTAAACCAGACAGTCAGAACTGTAGTATCTCAAGCAGCTTTTTCCTGCCTTTTTTCTTTTAGTTCAGTCCCATCCACTGACTTCTGGTTATGAACTAGTCTGACCAACTTAGACTTTGCTGCTCTATACAGGGCCAAGGTCAACCTTAAAACCACAGAAACATTAGATGGTGCTTGGCTTCTCCTCAACAGTTAATAGGCTCTAGCAGAGGGTCTCCTATCATCTCTCTGAGTCAGGCTTCTACTCTTACAACTGCTGCTGTAAAAAGGAGTAATCACTGATGGAGGGGAACAAGGACGGTGCTAAGTGCCCATGGAAACCTCGTGAAGTTCAGCAAGGACAAGTGCACTGTCCTGCACATGGGTTGGGGCAATGTCATGCACAATTAGAGGCTGGGTAGAGAATGGATTGAGAATAGATCTGAGGAGAAGGACTTGGGGGTGTTGATTAATGAGAAGCTTGACATGACTCAGCAAAGTGTGCTTGCAGCCCAGAAGGTCGACTGTGTCCTGGACTGCATCAGAAGTAGCGTGGTCAGCAGGTCATGGGAGGTGATTCTGCCTCTCTACTCTCTTGAGACCCCACCTGGAGCACTGCATCCAGCTCTGGAGTCCTCAATATAAGTAGGACATGGACGTGTTGAAACAGGTCCAGAGGAGGTCACAAAGATGATCAGAGGGCTGGAGCACCTCTCCAGTGAAGATGAGCTGAGATAACTGGGGTTGTTCAGCCTGGAGAAGGGAGACCTAGAGTAGCCTTTCAGTACTTAAAGACCACTTACAAGAAAGCTGGAAGTGGACTGTTTCACAAGGCCAAGTAGTGACAAGACAAGGGGGGAATGGCTTTCAATGGAAAGAGGGTAGGTCTAGATTAGATATACAGAAAAATTCTTTACTGTGAGGGTGGTGAGACGCTGAAGCAGATTGCTCAGAGAAGCAGGTTGGATGGGGCTTTGAGCAACATGGACTAGTGAAAAGTGTCCCTGAACATGGCAGGGGTTTTAGAACTAGAGGATTTTTAAAATCCCTTGCAATCCAAACCATTCTATGATTCTATGTTAAGTCGGGGATGAATGACTCTTCCTGGATTCAGGGCTTATCTCAGGAAAAGTAAGTATATCTGTTTTGGCACAGAAAATTGTGACTCCTTCTTGGACTGGTTCTCTTAGACAGATTTGGTCAAAACTTTGAGCAAGGACTGAGATCTCTATGATGATTTTCATATTAGCACTCAAACAATTTTCAGAAACAAGTCTGTATCATCTATTGGTGTTAATTCAGAAATGGACACTAGACCTGAGCATAACTAATTAGTTAAAAAAAGCACTCACATTACAGTTATATCAATAATGGTACAGACAGATTGAACAAGGAAATGGGTACTTAAAGGTGTTTACTTGGTAATCCTTTAAAAGACAACGACATATAACGTAATTGTGAATCCTCTAAACCATTATGCAACTCTAGACTACTAACTGTAGCAGTAACTATTAACTGTAAGCAGTCATACTCTTCCATAGATACAAAACTGTCAGATCTGACCTAATTTATACATGTAGATGTTTCAAAGCTTTTTAGGTATATACTTAGCACCAAAATCTACTTTTAAAAAAAGCATATGTATGATAAATATATATTAAAAATACATCTGAAACTGAAATGCTGGTGGTAAATGTACACAACTGCAGCTTCAATGGATACTTGCAGCACTCTAGTGGCCATTCTTCATAAATGCAACATCAAGAGCTGGAAATCTTTCGGACAGTAGAGATTTTAAAAAACCCACACACTCTAAAACCAAATTTAAGGGCTACAGAGTTATACATGAAAGTTCTGAAAAAGACCAATAGCATAATGTGTGAACACTAATTAGATTTATTCGAGCAAACATGTTTTAATTTAACAACGTTCTTGCTCTGCATTACAAATGTAATGAAAGTAGTTTGGAGTGGAATTCATTACAGTTTGTGGTCATTTTATCTTCTGATGTCCTAGCTCACCAGTTCAAGACAACTTAATTACTGGGAGCTTTACATGACTCACTTTTCCTTCGTCCCACTGACTGTAGGAGGCAAATAATAGGCAATATAAATGAGGAAGAGATTCTCTCCAGTCCTTATGAGCTCTTTTCAAAAAGGAAAGATTTTATTTTTCCTTGCAGTGCTTTTTCTACCATTGTGCGATGCCTGTTTTCAGTGCCTGAAGTAATATTTTACATCTTTCTTATGGAAAAGTAATACAAAGTTAATACATCTCTCTATGAGAAAAAGAATTTGTATCTGTTTTACTTGAATATTCAGCTTGGTTTAGTACATTATTCACTTCATTTATATAATTAGCCTCTAGAAACTGCAAAACAAGGAACTGTGGAAGTGCTTCTGTAAAAAGAACTGTAACTCTCACAGTGATGATAAATAGTAAATTATCTGTTCTATGCATATTCATATATTTTTTCACAAAAGTGTCTAAGTATGAAATAAAAGTATTAGTATTTCCATGTCATTTCAACTTTCGTCATGTTTATATGTGTTTTACTACCTGGAGCTCATCTGGATTCAGGAAAACAATATACAGATATTATATTCGTATGATTCTTTTTTCAAGGAAGGTTGTAAAAAAATGTATCAGTAATTTTGCGTTAAGATAAACATTCAAACACCAAAATGCTGGACATGAAGAGAGCAACTTTAAACAATTAAAATAAGAAGGCAAGACATAATGTTAAGAAACTATGAAGTTAAGGATGATGGGGGTGGGTCTCTGCATTCTAAACAAAAGCAGGTCTTGAGCACAAAGATGAAGAGTAAGGCAGAGCATATACTGCTGTTATATTTTCTAACAGCAGATGGACAGATCATAGGACTTCAACAATTCCCCAAATATCCTGTTTGAATATCTGCAACCTTGCTCTGTGATGAAGCAAAGAACTATTATGACACACATTTTTGCCTCCAGGAACAAAGGCTATAGAAAGTCTCAGGAAAATGTAGCCACCACCAATCTTTGACATTACAGAAGGAAAGGAACAGAACAGAATTCTGAGAATTTCCAGCATGTTCACAATTCAGGATGCTAATTGGAGGGATCCTTGCTTCCCTTCATGGACAAGCTTTGCTCAGACTTCCCATCTTTACTCAGTAGCTTCTTTCATTCAGCTCTGATTCTTTTTCAACGGTTTGAAAGATTGCAGAGAGGACAGGACTTCAATAACAGAAAGAAAGAAAATTAAGGTATATCCATCTTCGTCGAAATGCTAAGAACCTGGCAAACCTGTCCTTGTCCAGGACCCTAACCCAATCCCACTAACAATTTCAAGAACATAGTTTGAGATATCAAACTTATGAATATCAGCTTAGACCCTTTGGCTTTGATAGACTTCCATTTGTTTACATCATCTGAAGAAATTTTATTTTCACAGGTATGTCTTTATTCATTTGATGCTTTTCTGCCAATTTGGAGATTTAATAAATAATAATTTTATTTGAGAAATAAACCTTTAGTAAAGTTCTACAACACAGTGCATTTGCATTAGTCAATAGATACATGATGAGAAGAATGTATAATATACATCTCTGATCAATTGAGTTAGTGTGTGTAAATGTGCTACTGCTTATTTGTAACCAAGATGCTACTGCGCTAACATAAAGTAAAATGTGTGTGACAGAAGGGGATTTATCTTGATGACTTCAGAGACCCTCTCCAATTTTAATTTCTAAATGCAACTATAGATATAGCACTTGTCTTCAAATTTGTGTGCATACCCAAAAGTGTACTTGCTTGCCCCCTTGCTTTCCTTTCTCTCTCTCCTACAAACTGTGGACAATATAAAGTACACTGTAATCAAGGCTTGAAAAATGTTCATATGTTAAGAAAAAGGCATCTTCCCCTTGGTAAATGTCATCACCTCTGCAACAGTCAGGCTTTGATTTCAGAACATGTTTTTTGCCCCTTCCAGTTGCGAGGGTAATTGTCTAAATGTGAATTAAATGTGAAGAAGACTGTCAGACACACATTCCCAGCCTCTATGTTTACTTGGATGTGTCAGCTTTTGCTGTTGTTCCTGCAAACTCTCATGTCAGTCCTCAAACTGACCTGGATCAGGCCATTTCCCCTCTGCTGCCTGCCTGGGAGGCCCCCAGCACTGTGCAGGCAGGTAGAAGAAGTGTTCCTTCCTGGGAGAAGCACACAAACATTGCTACCTGCCAGGTAAGCACATACCAGCATAGAGCTCGTACCACCATACTGGCAGCAACCAGGATAAGAAAAAAGATCAGAGAAGGATTTCTTCAATTTTTTAACGGTTAGAGGAAAGGCTGCTGGTCCTCACTTACCAGAAAGCCTTGTAGGATCAGAGGAACTCGTAGAAGTCAGATTTCTTACAACCTTTACAACATGAGTGTTTTCACCTGTATTAATCTTCTCACTATCCTCTTTCTACAGCATGAGAAAAGCTCAGAAAAGACTGCTGGTGCAAGGCCCTTCCAGCATGTTGTGTTGCAAATCTTTCTACTTACAAAAAACCCCTTTTGAGATCAATAACAAAGAAAAAGGTTTCCACCATTTTAAATTACATAGCAAATATAAAAGAAAGAAAAAAATTAAACTCTGGAAAACAAAAATTTCTTGTATGCTGGTCTGTCATTTTGTTGAAGAAAATGACAAGGTCTACGAAGGAAAAAATCCAGTACAGAGATAAATAATTTATATTTTATTTACATGTTCTTGCCATTTGTCTTTGAAAAATCCCTGAAGTATAAACTTTCTTTGTAGTGGCAGGAAGTGCAATACCAGCTGTATCCATACTAATACTTTGTCCCTCTGTAGCAGGAAGGCATGCTTCTGAAATTTACCTTTTCTTTTGGACTATATCTTGTCTCATACATTTTGGTTCTGTTCACTCAGCGGTAGTAACCTTTTGGGCTGTAATTCCTACAAAAAGAAAGAAGCTCTATTTTTTACCTTGTGCTGGAATTCAATCCCACCCAGTAACCCAATGCAAACCTCATACCACGGTATTTACCTATAATAGGTAATCATGGTCAAAGTACAGTCTTGTTACCAGAAAGATTTTTTCCCTGTATAACAAAGGTTTCTTTTATAAACTGATCAACAGGATGGATTTAAGTTTCATTTGCATCCCCGAATCTACCATGTGACACAAGCCATGGCTTGTGGAATTATTGGAGCCCAAGCACAGCTCATTTCTCTGGACAGTTCTGCAATTTCCATACCTGCTTCCACAGGGCTGCAGAAGGTGCCAATGAGCGCAACGGGTGACAAGCCAAGCCACTGCTTCCCCTTGTTCCACCATGTCCACACCTGTCTCATGCTTGACCACCCTTGGTTCAGGAAATGACCAAAGGCACTGAGCAGAGACCCTTTTTTACAGGGGGAGCTTGGAGACATCTTTACCCAGGGAGCCTCTGATCTGCATCTCAGAATAACACCTCAGACTATTATATACCAAATCAGAAGAAAATATTATGATTGTATGACATTTTTTTCAAGGCTTTTATCTATAAATTGATTTAATTTTAAGTCAGCTTGCTGACCAAGTGTACTTCTTTAAGAAATGTGGTATACATGAGATAAAATTTGACTTGTGGTCCAGTGATGAAGATTTTGTTTGTAGTGTTTTTTTTTTTTAAATTCTATCATTTAAATGAGCAAAGTACATACAATTGTAGGTACTACAGTGCCCAGTTCAGATATAAAGTTGAGTGCAATGAATTATTTTCCTTACAGCCTATTTTCAATGCAGAGGTGGAGATTGACATTTGCTGCAGAGCTGACTGAGGTGTTCTGTAGACAGCTTCACAAATTTAGCCACAGTTTTGGCAAGGTCAGTGGTTAGTGCTGATGCTGGTCAAGGGTCCTCAAATTTCTCAAATCACCTAATTTCTAGGTGATGGAAATGGTAACTAGCTCTTCTCAAAAGGGAAAAAAAAAGAAGGCCTGGAACACGATCTACTTCATCCATCAAGTGAACATCTTGGTCACTTTGAGTTTGGCACCTACATAGAAGTGTTTATTGTTTCATCAAAGATTTCATCAATCATTTTAATGGAGGCATTCAAACAGAAATTAATTACGTTTCAGACAGGTTTGTTTAAATGTTCTGTTAGTTGCCAAAGTTGACATAGACCTTCCTACATTAAGTACTGGTCTTGGTCATAAAAGTGAAATAGATACGTAATGGGATATTTTCACATAAGAAAGAAGAGATTGACCTCATGAATGGAAATAAGATAATTATTTTTGTAAAATGTTTGTTAATAATGAAGTAAAAATGAAAGACAATCAAGTATCAAGAGGGACTTTTCAGGATACTTGCATCATTAGGGTTGGGATGAATATAATTAAAAATAAATACGCAAATGTCCTATACATTCCTAAACTCCCTCAACTGGAAGGAAATAAGCGCATTCAGCATTACATAAATTTCACAGTTAAATATTTGCATGCTATTTTACAGGACAAAAATATTTGAACAGTATTTGATAAATAGCAGGAGTTTATTTAATTGGATTATTTATCTATAGGTAATTTACTCTCTTTTTACTTTGAACTACAAAAACGTTACTGGACTGCAAGTACACCTCCTGATTGTTGGAAATGGTTCATTTATGTACACCTGGGGCTTGGGGCAGGGATACATCTTATCAAATATCAACATTTACAGTGAGTCCATCTATATCTCAGCCAGTCATCTTTTGCATGCTTAAATCCAGTTGGACAGATGAGTACTTTTTGGGTGTAATACATCTCATACTAAAGCAGTCACTGAAAATAGATCAAGATGACTGTCACCCTAAAAGTCCTGACTTCTTTCCGCTGTTATAATAAGAATCAAGGGTGAATGGCTCACATATACACATATATAAAGCTTGACAACTCTATTCAATATAAGAGTGGTATTCTAATATGAGTAAAGTAGGTGTAATTCTAACCAATAGAGTATGTTATATTAAATAAGGTATAAAGTGCAGAGTGACAGAATAATTCAGAAATAACTATATAAATTAGATTACTTGGAATTTTAAAATAAGAAAAAGTTCACATGTGTATTTATGAAAGATTTCCAAAATCTATTAATTATCTTACTTTAATAATATAAATGGCTGTGACTAAAAAATCTCTTAGGATTTGGTTTTGATGTAATATTAGTTGTGAAGAGTATTAATCAATTGTTTCTACTGTGCAAGCATACAATATTTTCTACAATAACCTTCACACCCTATATTCAGCTATATAGAGGTGAACTGAGCTTAAAAATGCATTTGATTAGCCTGTTTTTAGCTACATATGGTACTTTGAGAGTTCACAGTCCCAAAGACTATGTTAGACTATAACTGTTTGTTATCCAACAGATTGTTTAAAATAATGCATTTAGCCATACAACTTAGAAATTAACAAGAAAGTGTTAATTTAATCTTCCTTGTTTAAGGATGTGGATTATATGGTCATCTAAATTTGCATTTTCCTCATCACAACTTTCTTCATGCCAGTCAGGTCAAACATAATCTACACCATAGTCTGTCTCACCATCCTCTAGTTCTGAGGGTGGACAAGTAGAGAGACAGAACTGCGTCTTTGCCGAGCAAGCTTGACAGTCTTATCTTCTTGTCACAAATATAAAACTTATCATCTTGATTTTTTTTTTTTCCTTCTAGATATCTCTAAATCATTTTGAATATATAGTATGCTGGATTGTTATATATTAATAAAGTATTAAAATATCTCGAAAAAAATTTCTTGTCAGGATGAATAGAGTTTCTCAGGTGAAAACTTTATGAAGGATGTGCTCTTTGTCCCTGTTACAAAGGATGTAAACTCTTGCATTCTGAAAAAGATCATCTTGCTTTTCAGAGCTGACACATTCAAGCTTAAATATATCATATTGCAATGGCCTCTACTGAAAGTATATAGAATTTCAACTCCAAGATATATTTCTAAGGTGTGCATCCCAGCTACTTGAAGTTAAAGATGGATTCTTCACAAACACTGTGGCAACATACATGGAGATGTGACATAAGGATGAAAGCCAAGATTTTTTAAAAATTGCATCCATAGTGCAGCCAGTTGTTAAGGGCTTGTGTATGCCCATACTCACTGTAGACTGGTAATTCCCCAGGTAATCTCTGTGTAGAAGAGGTAGCAGACTTACTTAAGACACTGAGTATTATCCCATTCAAAATCCCATGAATTATAATGTTGGGTTTTTTTTAAAACAATCTGTATGTGGCTGTCTGTGCGGTAAGACCAAAATGCTAGGAACCCAGAATCCATTGAGTAATTTGTGCCAATGCAAAGTGCAAACAGGCTTGATACTCAAAAAGACAATTCAGGCTGGGAGGGACTTCAGGAGACCTCCAGTGCAATCCCTTTTCAAATCAGTGGCAGCAGCAGGGTTAAGTTGGGTCTTGGAAATCTCCAAGGATGAAGGCTGCACAAACTGCTCTCTGGGCAAGCTGCTGAACTTCTGGGCTGCTCTCATGGAAATTTTTCCTTATACCTGTAATAATATACACTTTCAGTCAGTGGAGACAGAGTCATCCCATCAGGCTTCGAGATGAGCTTTATCAGAGCACCTGTTTTACAACAGTCATTTCCAGCTGTTTTTTTCTGGTCAGCCATTTCATATCTCAAACATATGTTGGGATATGTGGGATATAATAATTCTGTAGGTTGTGAACACAAGTCAAATACAGTCCTAGATAGGCTTAGCAAAATTTTGAAGCCACACTGTAATGGAGGGATCCTTTTCAGTTTTCAGCTGCAATTAACAAGTTTTATGTCATTAATAAAGTCTTCTCAGCAGCCTATCAGTCTGTTTCTTTAACAGTCTTGGAAAGCAAAAAAGTACAATTTGACATCTGCGAATCTCAGGAACTAGGTGGTCAAACTTCTCCTTGGGAAGGTAGCATTTCGAAAGATTCATACATGTGGCTTTTTGATTTTAATATAGTAATAGACAAATCTCCTCTTCAGAAATAAAGTTGCTATTCCTTTCTTTTTCTTGAGAACCTGAAGAGTTAAACATACCTAGTCTTGTAACAGATGAAGCCAGGTAACATTTTTATTTTTGAATACTTGTACCAGGTTTCCCCATTTGTCTGAAAAGAAGTATGTTTTCAATTCTCTCTTTTCGTCTCATTGACTTTAGGAGAAGAAAGAACAGTTAGAAATTCTTATCTGAGATAGAAACAAAGCAGCAAAGAGAGGAGAGAATATTTCTATCGGACTCTAGACATTCCAGCTCTTGAAACCTGGAAAGCACAGTTTCACATTACACAAAATGTCAGAGACTACAGAACACACAGATTTAATAATAAATGAAATGCTTCTCATAGTCATTGTCTTTTTGAGACTGGTTAAACTTTTCTGTGAATTAAGAGACTGTAAATGTGAGCTTTCAGAAGATAACCTTTCTACTTTATTGAAATAAGATGTTACTAAAATCTCTCACCACTGTGATTAAAACTATGAAAGGAACAACAACAACCAAAAATAAACCCCAAATTTGCTTGCTGTTTTTCACAAAAAAACTGCAAAAAACTCTCCTATTTTAGATGGTTTAGAGCAGTAGTAGTGGGTGTGATATTTTCTAGTTCAAGATCTTTCTCTACTAGATTATTTTAAACCTATTGATTACAGTAATCTGATGCAAAGAAATAGTGCGTATCTTAAACAGAATGGAACAACTCATGAGAGGAGACTGAGACAAAATCCTTCTATGACATTCAATAGTGTTGTAATCAGATAATCAATGTAGAACATACTGCACTGTCTATATTAGGGGATTTGAAACTCCATCACTGCTTTCAAAGATTTATTTTAAATCTCTTTCATATTCACCAACAGTTCACCCTTCCCACAGGAACCCCTTCACAGAAAGATACTTCTTCATCAATGATATAAGCCCCAAAATTATTATCAAATTGAGGTTATTTTGTTGAAAATACATCCAGCAGACGTACTCTTAATATTGCCAGGAAATTTCACTTAATTGCCCACAAAAAGATAAACTACTCTCCACCAATTATCAAACTTTTAAACTACTTTTCTAGAACAAGGAGAATTTAACTTAATGATCGGTGAATTTTATAGTCTTATAGTTATATGCGCACATTATAACCAAATCTATTTCATGGTTTTCATACTTAAAAGTAGCAAGTCAATAACTAAGTGATTCCAGGTATGGGGTAGAAAACTGGAATAATTTATTGAACACAATTTAAGCACCTTAGGGGTTGGACATGTTAATGAGGAGGATGAGCTATGTTAATTAGGGAATTACACAATTTTTTACTACAGTTACCCAATGGGTTAACATTTCCCTCAACCAGGATTACACGGGGGGGAAAAGGATTAAGGAGTTTAAACATGGCCTGATACAATCATCTCAAAGTCCTTTTTTATTTTGCTGCAGGAGCCAGGCTAATCCATATGTTTGAACTTCAACAGGTCTTGTGAGGAGGGTCCAGTCCTTCAGATCACAGGATTCCTCTCAACCCTTGTTTTCCAAGGTTTATGCATTGGCCCATTAGGCTCCTTTCTGCAGCTGTTATATTTTGGCATCCAACACTTAAATCTTACTAAATATTTTTCTTTTTTTTTTTTTTTTTTCACTTTTCTATTACACTAGACATACAGTATACTACTGCACTGCACTGGTCATGAGTAGCCAGGTTTTGGCATTGGGTGGGTTACAGGAGCATCTTCTGTGAGAAGCTGCCAGAAGCCTCTCCCATGTCCAATAGAGCCAATGCCAGATGGCTCCAAGACTGACCTGCCACTGGTCAAGGCTGAGACCATGACTGATGGTGGTATTGCCTCTGGAATAACATAGTCAAACAAGGAAAAAAGTTACAGCAGAGAAGCAATTGCAGCCAAAGAAGAAAGATGTGAGAATACGTGGGAGAAACAACTCAGTAGGCACTGAGGTCAGTGAAGAAGCAGGGAGAAGACGAGCTCCAGATGCCAAAGCAGAGATTCCTTGATGCCCAAGGTGCAGACCATGGTGAGGCAGGCTGTCCTCCTGCAGCCCATGGACGTTCATGGTTGAGCAGGTGAATCTCCAAAGGAGGCTGTGACACCATGGGAAGCCAGCACTAGAACAGGCTCCTGGCAGAACCTATGGCTCTATGGAGAGAAGAGCCTATGCTGGAGCAGGTTTGCTATCAGGACTTGTGAGTCTCTGTGGTACCCACACTGGAACAGTCTGTTCTTGAAAGACTGTAACCCCTGGAAGGGACAACACTGGAGCAATGCATGAAGAACTGCAAATCGTGGGAAGGACTCACTTTGGAGAGGTTCATGGAGGACTGACTTTCATGGAAGGGACCCCATGCTGAAACAGGGGAAGAGTGTGAGAAGTTCTCCTGAGGAAGAAGGAGCAGGAGTGACAACCTGTGACGAAATGACCAGAACCTCCATTACTCATCCTTCTGTGCTACTGTACCAGGAGGTGGTAGACAATTACAGCGTGAATTTAAGGCTGGAAACAAGGGAGGGGGAGGGGGAATGTGCTTTTAAGATTTGGTTTTATTTCTCAGTATTCTTCTCTTATTTGATTGTTCATAAATTAAACTAATTTCCCCAAGTCAAATCTGTTTTATCTGTGACAGTATTTGGTGAGTGAACTCTCCCTGACCTTATCTCAATCCATGAGCCTTTTGTTATATTTCCTCTCCCCTGTCCAACTGAGGAGGGTAGAGCAGCTTTGGTGGGCACCTGGCACCTGCCCAGGGTCCACCCACCACAGCTAATTTTTCTCCCAAAATGTCACAAATTATCTACTCTAAAAATAAAACATGTGTCTTTTCTACTGTTCAGTTGTTCATTGTTCAATGTCATATGGTCTATCATTCAGAAAAATGATTGTTCCAGAGTATATGACACAAAAGCCACTATGAAAAATAAATTACACTGAATTGCATTAATGCATGTAAAGATCCTCACTGTAATGCTACATAAACAGCAAAGAAATCTGAATCAGAGACATAAACAACAAAATAAATAAATTTTCAAGGGATATTAAGTTTAAAATTTAATTTCAAAGATTAAATAAATAGCCTTATTTTTCTTCTAGAGCCTATACTGCTCAGATTTTTTTCAGAAGGGGCTACTAAATATTCAAATGTCCGCCCAATAAGACTTTCAAAAGCACCTGACTACTAAATTCATGGTTAGTTTCTATGAGCTTCTGTAAATCCTACTACAGTTTTGTCTGCATCTTGAAGTGTCTGAATACATTTGGAAACCTCGACTGAACTACTATTTGCCTTTATCACAGAATAGAAAAAATAAAAGCATTAACTCTAAATTTCTAATTAAAGTGTCAGAATGAGATATAACTAAGATACCATAAACTCTAGTAGCAAAGAATGCTCCTCTACCCAAACACTCTTTTGTCAAGTCTGATTTTTTTCTTCTGAGGCACAAATGCTGGCTCTTTGTGTGAATTAGCGCGGTCAAGTTAAAGTACTTGCTGCCATCTTATTGCTGGTAATATGCAGTTTTCTGAGTTACTTGCAGGATGCTGAGGTTTTTCTGTGATTCTGAACAAATCTGTGATTGCTCACTTTTCTGTAAACAATAATTTGAGGGTTTACAAAAGACTGCTTTGGTGCAAAGTACAGAACAAAATATGTTACATGATACCAGCTAGGGGATCTGTAGAAATATGACGTAGAAATATATAAAAGAAATACTTTATATCGTCACTACTGGCTCTTTGTGTACTGACGAGGGTGGTTGGCACTGGAACAGGCTCCTTAGAGAAGTGGTCACAGTACCAAGCCTCACAGAGTTCAAGAAACATTTGGACGGTACTCTTGGGCACACAGTGTGACTCTTGGTGAGGGTCCTGTGCAGGACCAGGAGTTGGAGTCAATGATTGTTGTGGGTCCTTTTCAACTCAGCATATTTGGTGGTTCTGTGATTCTGTGACAACAGCTTTCCTCAGGATAAAGTCAAATCACACTTTTCTTACACAAAAATTTCAGCAACCACAGAAATAATTACAGAATTTAAATTTTTACCTGCAGCTTTATCATACCTGTTAGATCTTCAGTCATTCACTTAATTTGAAGCTCACTGGACAATTATTATGGTGAAAGTTAGGTTTATCTAAAGAAGATAGTGGAAAGATCACCAAGTGGTTTAAGTGAAAGTACATTCTGCCCACTACCAATTTGTTTCTCTCCTCTTAAGAAGGACTAGAGGTCCAAAAGGTTATCATCAAAGTCTTTAGAAGTAATATCTGTGAAAAATATGGGGCAGCTCTGCTGAAGCTGTGAGCCTGATACTAGAATCATTTGATATGATCTGTGAGCTGGGTAATATTAGATTAGTTGCATGCAATTCTGCCTGCTGGCTACACTATCCGCAAATAGCCAAGAATACCCAAACCGTATAGTTGACTACAGCTGGTAAACAGTTCATGGGATTTCAGTGTGTTTGTCAATTCCAGTCTAGGTAGATGGTCTGAAGATACCGTCTGCACAAATGTCTGATCTATTTTGAATCATAAGATTGAAAAGATCCCTTGCCAGCAAGTTCCATCTGTCAAATTTTTGTTTATTGGACCATGAAATTTGTCTAACATCTTGAGCTTTTTGCAGAGACTATCTGCTCATGTTGAAATCAATCAGATTATTACTGTCAAGCCACTTCTACCAAAAAAATTGACAGGATTTAAGTAGTTTATTTAAATTAAAATAATGTCCACTTTTGAAGTAAATATGATTACTAGCACAGCTACTATATACAGTAGGTGAAATATATAGACATTTTTATCTTCTTTATGGGTTATTCCAAATTCCTTTTGCTGAAGGCTACTCATGTGCAGAGAATATACACGTGACTGGCTGGAGCAGGATGTAATATCAAACAGCTAAAGATGGAAAAAAAGTAGTTTTCTCTACTTTGTTAAATTGCAGCATAAGCTGCAATAATTTTGCCAAAGTAATGCAAAAATACAGAATGTTACTCATGGTATACATATACCTTTTCCTTGTGACATCAAGGAGATATGATTCAAAATTTTTATTACATTTTAATCAGATTTTTAAGGATCAAAGAAAAAAACAATAACTTCAAATTTCTTCATATAATGATTTTTTTCTAAAATTGCAACTCATATGAAATAAAATAATATACTTCATTCTTGGTAACCCCCTACGAAAAATAAAAAAGGGGAATGAAACACCATAAGCTGATGCCATTCAAAAGGAATTCTAAAAATTTAAATGAAGGCAAAAATTTCAAAATCAGAACCTTATTTTAATGTCCTCTTGAGCTTTTTCTCATTTGTCTTACATTAACTGAGAGGAAAAGAGTACAATGAGATCCTTCTGAATATGTAAGTTACCCTGCATTAATAAGCTTCAGCAGCTATATATTCTAGATTTAACTGTTAGAACTCAGGTCAGGCAATAAGACCAAATCAGATCTTAGCAATTTACATTTTTATAGTTCTTGCTAAAGCAATCCACAATTGTCTTTTACTGCCAAGAGAGAGCATAAGATAGTATATAAAAATGTACTTACTACACTTGATGTAGACCTTGATTTCGAACATGAGTCTTTCTTAAAAATAATTAAAGAAACATAGAATATAAAATAGCCACAAGGAAAAAAACCAAACAAATAAAGAAGTCCTCTCTGGTCATCTGAAGAGGAAGTTCAGAAAGAGTTGTAATACTGCTGAGATGAAATTCACTGATGAATAAAAGGAAAAAATTAGCAACAGATAACTGACAAGGAAGGGAAAGAAAGCAATGGCTAAAGAAATAAAATCTGCAGAAAGGTTCTCATTAAAAATGAGTGTAGGATAATTGCTATTGAGGCAATAACAGCATTCCACCTCTTAGTGTCAGATTTTCTAGCATAGAGTGGAAGAAGGAAAAATATTTATATTCCTAGTAGGTGACATATTTTTTTATATTTACATTGCAAAGGCTTTTAAAACCCTCTCTTGGGAAACAAGGTCAGAATATATGTATTAGTTACACAGGTTTCATTACTGGGACAGTTACTTTTCCATCTACTGCAATGATTTCTGAGACAAAAACTTTAGATTAGTATTGCAAACTGTGCAAAAATGTTCAAGGTCAGGTTGGATGGAGCCTTGAGCAACTTGGACTAGTGGAAGGTGTCCCTACTCACGACACGGGTGTTGGAAGCAGATGATTTTCAAGGTCCCTTCCAATCCAAACCATTCTATGATTCTACGATTCTATGATTCTATGATTAAAACTAAATAAATTCTCAATTCTCAAAACTTCACATTGCTTTGGTAGAAGTAGAGTACAGGTCAGTCCAACAACTGCTGACAGTGATGTGTTCATCTGCACCCAACAAAGATCTGTAAGTAGTTTAAAGATTATAAATCAAGTTTTACTCTTACATGTGTGTATGGAAGTCTCACTGAAGTCTGTGGCCCATGAACATTGAATTGTAAGAAGACACACATTGAAACACTTGCTCATCATGAATAATGATATTAATTTTTATGCTGGGAAGGGGTTTCTCTTGTCCTTACAGACAACTTGAAAATCCAGGATCATATACCCCATTGATAGAGGTTCCTCAGGCTAGACACTTCATGCACGTTTCTAACTGCTAGAAAAATTGCAAATTCTATTTAGTTTGTGGTTATTTAAACAAAACCCCATCACACTAGATGTCTGCGTGCATGTGTGCATGCACGGAACAAAGCAGAGGTTTGTAAGTACAGTATCATACCAAGCAAGAACAGAGTAGGTTATTTATTGTCAAGATAATATGAACAAGATGAGAATAGTTGTGGTTTTTTATACATGAGGAAATATGGAACAAATACTCACAATCTTGCAAAGGCCTTATTAGTGTCTCCTACATGGCCTTCTTTCTACTAAGCTTCTTTTGAACAGATTACTCCTCCAAGCAAGAGAAAAATCAACAATATTCAGTCTGAGGGCTAGGGCTACTGTGCAAGTGCACAAGAGTTCTGTAACTCATTTACTGAAAAGAATTTTCTTCACAAAAGGTCTATTTTCAACTTCTATTTTTCAACAGCTGTTTCAACTTCAGCCTAGAGAGTCCAAGCACATGGTTATAGTGATGTCAGTCAAACCACAAAGGAAATCTCAGAACATCTGGGATTTCAAGATCTTCCAGCATTCTCCTAACTTTCACGATTTTGTTCTCTGGCCAAGCTGTCACACACAGATCTGTGTGTTTGTGTGAAGAACAGACTTCAGCCTATAATCTTGATCTCTGCTATAAATCCTGTGAACCCCCTCTGAGGGCTGCTGCCCAGGTGCAGGGTGCTTTCTGCAGCACTACCTATGGCTCCAAGGTGCTGCAGTGTCAGGCTTGGTGATAGCAAGTGCCCTGTCTGTGCCTAATAACACTCAGAGACATTGTACAAGGGTAAAAAGATAAAATCCTGGGCTAAACAATCCCAGTTTTGCCCAAGTTTCCTCATAAGTCAAGTTTCCTAATCCTGCAGTCATTTCCAAGGTTCTTTTCTGGATTTTTTGTGCTGAACTCACATCTCTCTTTAAATGTCATAATCAAAACCAGACAGGGAGTTCTGACTGTAATCAAATCTGAGATTTGATTTGCCTATAAATTAAAAAACTCAAATAAAATCAGGATATAATTAATACTAGCTCATCTCAAAATGTATGTGTTTTAAAATAATGTAAATGAGACAAATTTATAATAAGTTTGTAACATTGTGCTGGTATAGCTGAATGCTGAGTACAAAATATGGGCATTTTACTGAAGAGCATAAGAAATTTGACCACTAAACTATCAGAGATCTGTGTAGTTGCACATAGCAGGCATTTGAAAATGTGTAAGCAGTGACCCAAACAGTGAATTTTGTAAAACAGCAAAGAACAATAAAAGGAACAGACTCCACAAATATCATGAAGACCCAGAACCCCTCAGACCTATGGCCTATCACTGCTAAATATGCAGCATCAGCACCCTGTACACTCACAGCTCATATAGGATACAGGCGTTAAGAATGAACAGTTTTATATAGGTAGAGGTAAGTAGGGATAACATAAAAGAACTAACAACACAAAATATATTATTAGTCAAATGCCAGCTTAGTAAAGCGTTTTTTTTAAACTTGTTTGGAATCTGTTAGTCATCTGAATGATCCAGTCAAAGCAATCTCAAATTCTCTGATACATTTTTGCCTAAGTGCTTTTGTAACAGAGCTAATGCCTTATCAGCAACTCAAACAGTTGTTTTCACACATCTTATGGTTTGTATATAAATGCAATGAGGATTGCCTCCTTTGCAGCATGGTAATATACAACTCATAGTTTTTTCTTAAGAACCTCTGAAAATCCTATTGGGACCCATCATGAACGTGCATTATTAAGTACTCTTATTTAGGTGTACTGTAAAGTGAATGTACAGTAAACTGAAATTCAGTTTACTTTCCTGAATTTCAGTCAGTTCTTTCAAGATGATTTCAGATAATTAATTACAAGATACCATTAGCAAGATAATTCTACAGCATTATTTTGCAAGCATACTAATCCCTCCAAAATATTTGGGTCTATAATATTATATTTTTAAATATTGTAGAAGAAATCCTCGACAAAGGTCAAACTACTTAATACAGACTTATTTGCACAGAGAACTGTACAAGGCAAAATAAAATTTCATTAACGTACGTGCACTGCTATGTTGGAAGTTTAGATCAACTGCAGATAAAAGTTAATGTTTTTGTCAGTTTAATATCCTAAGACCAGCATACTCTGATTTTACAGACTTTTAGAAGACAGCTTCCAGTGCATCTACAGGTATATGTGATTCTTAAGAAATATAAGGTTATAGCCTAATATATTTGCAAGGAAGCAATTACTCTAATGTCCATTGTTATTCTGCTCCATGAGAGAGGCACTGTGGATATAATTCACCTTACTATTGCAGGTACCACCCTCTTGTAGCAGCCACCTCAGGATCTTCCATTATAGCACAATGTTGTCCAATTAATATATATTCCTACCATTGCAGTAGTCAAATAATGTGTTCCATTTTCCTCTTATTGTCATTCATGTGCCAAAAGTTCCACTCTGTTATTATGGAACAAAATATAGTAGTGGTAATATTAATGCAGGAACAAAGAGCAATGCTAAATATATTCATATACTGCCACATGCTTGAAGTGCCAGGACCTTAGGAGATGAGAACAAAGAAGATATTTTCATTTAATTGTTTCAGGCATTTGCATTGTGCCATCCTGCTTTGTAATGCTTTGCATGTTAATTATTTCTTTCTGCCATATTTTAGGAAATACACCAGGTCACACCAGTGTGCAAGTACAAGTTTGATTTGGAGGTTTTAAATTTTGCACCAGAAGCATTACCAAACTCTTGATGAAACGATTAGCCCAGTGATGGTGAAATGATGAGTGTAGTGATGGTGCAAAGGACTTGGCTTGTCTAAAGAACAAGGCTTTCCTGCACTTTGCTAGAAACCTAACACTTAAAAAATTGAAAAATTAGTGTTTAAAGAGCTGGAAACTCTCACACTTACCCAGGGTCGATGATGTATGCAGTACATCATTTGTCATGGTCAGCCTCTCATAGTTAATACATGAGCGATGTTCTACAAATACATTTTGCCTTTCAACATCATTTCTATGAAAATAGGAAAAAATAGTCTCACTGCCTACTCCTAGTTCCTTGACAGGAGACTATCAGGATTTTAGTGCTTATGTGCCAATTAGAAAAATATTTTTCACTTAGCAGTTGAAGTGTAAAGTAATGATCCTTTTATTTAATGTGGACAGTCAGGTATAGAAAGAAATGGTGCGTGTGCTGCAATCACCCACCAGCTCCAGTGTCATTATTGCCACTGAATACTCATACTATTTTCCAGCACAACTGCCTCAATGAGACCAGAGCTCCAAAACATAATAAATATACTGTCAGAGAGAGCTGAGACTCTCACATCTGCCAGTTAGCAGACCTGTTTTAATAAAGCACAATGACTCAAAAGAAGTTTGTGGCTTACTTTTAAGTCCTGTAGTGTCAAAAGAACTAATGAAAACTAACTGAATATGTCTGAAAGCTCAGTATCAATTTAGCTGGAAGTATGGTAAAAATTTCAGTTATTTGTTGCCTGAAAAGTAACAATGCTTGCACAACTTTATATGAGTGGGAAAAATGGTAAATTACTTAAAAGGTTCATTTATTCTCCTCTACCTGTACTGGCATTCTTAGTGCAGTGCAAAAGAGAGAAAAAGTTTAGGGAGTCCTATGAGCTATGAAAAAAATATTTGGCAACTTCCAATATTCTACTTTTCTGTTTCTAATGTGAGAATATTGTATGAATTCTGTGCTCATTTCCATGTCAAAATGATGACTGAATACAAACCTGTGCCTTTTAAACAAGATGTAAATTTAAACATTTATTTTGGAAATCTGCCAATTTTAACGGAAGGGTTTACTTCTAAAAATCTTAGGGGACAGGCACAATATCCATTGTGACAAGAAATGTAATTATCTCATGCATACCAATTAAATTGTAACTGACAAATGCAACAACATGAAATTTTAGTTAAATATGCACTTCAAAGTGTTCATAAAGGAATGAAAATGGAATACGAAATATTACATAGCAATACTGTAGGTCAGGTTTGTTGCAAAATCTTTCCTTTTGGTGAAAATTAAAAATGTGATTTATTTCCTTTAGCAACAAATGGCTTAGATACCAAAATCTAAGATTATTTGGCTTCCTTTTATTTTCTTTCGATTTTGTAGAAGTTGCCTGAATCAATAAATAATAATTATCACAAATATGTAAAACACATTAATTCCACTGAGATATCATTGACCACATTACAGAAACCACTAATTACTGTCTATTTACTTTCAGTTTTCATATTTTTAAAGAAAACACTGCATTTTAAATGCCAAAACATAAATTATTCTGATGTTTAAAAGAGCTCATTTATTAGTCCAGTCATACAGAGTAAACAGATAACTTAGTGCATTTTTCAAAAGAACAATTTATTTAAAGGAAAAAAAGTATCAAATAACATAGCTTAAATAGAACTTATTATTTCTCCCAAAAATGTGAACTGTACCAGACTGATCTGACCCTTTAACACCCCTGAAATATGTCAATATTCCATATACTATGCTGCACTGTGTTCTACTTTGCTTTTTTTTCCCCTGTAAACTTTACAAGAAGTGAATAATGCACAGTTGCAGTTGTGAAATATTATCTGAACTATATAGAATATAAACGATTTTGATGAATTTCCTGTATTTAAAAGCAGATTTTGGAAGGGTCAAACATAAAGCTCATTTCTGTGGTTAGCTTTGCTGAGCTGCTAAGGTGAGGTAGAGAAGTACAACAAAGAGGATGGAGAGAGAGGAGGAACAGCAGCAACATTTTGTCTCACTCTGTGTGCACACTCAATAGGCAGAGCACAGTGTTTTCTAGGAATGAGATTTGTGTGAAAAAGACCTTATGGGAGATGACCTTTGTTCAGAACTGCCATTCATCTGCAAAGGATAATTCCCAAATTAGAAATTTGAGTCCATTAGAAAAAACATATGACCTATATCAGAAAAGTGTAAAAGAGCTTATACAGCTAATTTTCACATTCTATGTGAGCCAGTATCTTATATCTGGTGGTAACAGTCTGTCATGGTTTGAGATAGCCCAAAATCCAATTCCCTAGCTCCATCCCCCTCCCACATCTCAACCCAATGTGAGATGGGTTTTTTCCAGACAAAACACAACCAGACTCAAAGTGGGGGAAAGGGAATATATTACAATGACTGTACAAATAGATACTACAATATATTATATACAACCTTAGCTATCTCTACTATGACATAAGTATTTACAATGGATCAGATCTCTTCTCCCCTCCAAATAAAAGTCCAGGAGGGAAAGAAGGACAGATCCCTTCCAGTCCCTCAGGGCAGCAGCTTCTTCAGAGTAGCAGTCACTAAGCAGCAGCATCTTCTAAGGCAGCAGGTTCTCTCTCTCTTCTGTTTCTTGCAGCAGCTGATAGCTGGATCTCTGCCAGCACACACGAGGGGGTATCCCCCTCGGCCACTCGTCTCCCCAAACGAGTGGTCTTCCGTGGGCTGCGTTTCCCAGGACAAGGGTGCTATCACCACGTCATATCACGAAGCACAGGGGGTCTTCGCGACAGTCCTTATCTTCGGGGGACTCAGCCCCTTGCAGAGCTCCTGTGCCCTGCCTCAAAGATGGCTGCGAGCTTCTCTGTAGCTTGCAGCAAGGGAGGGCTTCAAGGTCAACCTCCACACACCGTCCTGGCTGAGCTCTCAGGACGACCGAGCTCCTTAGCTCCTTTACTCCATCTAGGACTTCTAATCAGTAAGAGTCCACCCCCTCCATTTTTGGAGGGATCTCCAATGAGGTTTAGGGGAGTTTTGCAGTCCTTACCCCCAAGCTTTCTCTCTGTAGAAACTTAGTTCTGTTCTCTGCTGCCGGTTCTCTACCTCGGCTTGAGCAGCTCTGAGTCTTCCTTGGCTGCATGCTGTTTCTGCTGCTTCCCTGGTTCAGGTCTTATCAGTTGGCTTTTAGCCATAACCTCTGGACGCTGTCGCCGCTTCTGCTCTGTCTCTGCTCACTCACGATGGAAAACATCCTCCAGCTCACAGCTACAGACACATAGTCCAGCTTAACACTGTTCCAAGTCTCTGCAGCCCCTAGCTGGGGCTGGGGGGGGCAGAGGCCCCCCCAGAGGGCTCCTGCCCTCTCCTTGTGGCTTTCACAACAACATGGCTACTTCTTCTAACCCTAAAACTACAACTCTTCTCTTACGTTTGGTTGTGGCATGTTTACATTTTTGCAGGAGCGCTCATTGGACAGGATTTCAAAACTTCCAGGGGTTTCCACCCCTTGGGGTCTACCACTTTTCTTATCGTCTGGGGGAAAACAAAGTCCAAACCACTACACAGTCTTCTCTACATGAGCTCTTAAAATGTATCACAAAATTTTATGGGCTGGGGAAAAATATTCAACACTGAATCCTCTATAAAAATATTCAATAGTTATCAGCATTTTTAATTGATTGTAACTGACTGTGGAAATTAATGGCAACAGTGTGAAAGATACTGTATTTTCTAGTCTACTTTCCATCAGTATTGGTTCTTATGTGAGTCCATTCCACACCCTTGTGTGAGTCCTTGGAAAGATCTTCTCTCCTGCCCTGAAGACTTTATCTCTATTATACAAAATTTCATTGCCTTAGAATATTAAATCTGATAATCATTTCTGCATCCAGCTTGCAGCTTTTGGCTAAGTAGAGAGCTTCTATGAAACACAAGCTGTCCAAGTTTAACTTGTTTTTCCTTTACTTTCAACCAACAATATTTCCTCAGTGAATAATCTGACAGTTAATTGCAATATTATCACTACTATCAGTGCTAGACATTGCTAATGCATTCATCTTGGGCAGCTATTTGTTCAGAAAAGAGAAATGAGGGGTTAGAGAAGTCCTTGTTACGAGGAAAAATCCCTCAGTTTTGATGACAATGATAAAACACTTCTGAATGTTTAAAGTAATTAAAAATAAAAGATGCTTCTCATCCCTCTCTTACAGAAGAGTTTTTAAAGTTCAGTTAATAACTTCATTTGATTTTGGCTGTTAGCATTTATCAAAAATTGAATGTCCATGAGCACAGAATGACAGCTGTATTCCAGCTGTATTCCAGCTAAAACAATGAATCTGAATTATTCCATTGCAGCAAAAAATACTGAGAACAGCAACTGATGATGCTGAGAGTCAAACCAAACTGTAGACATGGCTATCAATGAACACACTGTATGTCTAATGAGAGAAATACAGAGCAGTACTAGGAAATCCCATTTCTCAGTTTGTGACCAGTTTCCTTAAATACTGGTAAGAAAATACACATTGAGGTATAACACTACCTGTTTGTACAAAAAGATTGATGTTTATAAGATACATTTCTCTAAAAAAAAAGGAAAAATCCTCCTTAGTTGGTTTGAACTACTAGTGGTTTACTGGGGGTTAGTTCTTTTGTTTTGTTTTGGTTTGGTTTGGGGTTTTTTCTATTTTTTTTTATGCTGTCGTTTCTATGGTGATTTGCTGATAGCTGCAAGCAGGTACTTTCAGCACTGGCTATATTTCTATATCTTACCTGTCAAAGGGGTGCTAGGCCAGCATGTTTGGTGTGATGTGCTGCTATTTTTCTACTGTGAGCTGCAATTCACAGGTAATGCAACGCTGGTGGTACTGTCATGTGATATGACAGTCATATGTGATTTGTGATACGTCTTCTCTCTCTCACTCACCAGTGACAAAAGTCACACCAGAATTATGTGCTTCAGAATGAAGGTTATTGCCCTCCCAAAATCTTTGTTGGTTTATTGTTACAGTTCAATTTTTATGTTGAACATATGGTGGTTTTTTTTTCTTTTTTACGTTTCCCATATTACAAGGGAGTTACTAGTAAGTTGCTAAGAATTTGGTGGACTCTGTTTTATTTTAAAGTAAAAATCTGAAGTAACAACTCAAGAGAAAAGGATTTGATTTACCCAAGTATTTCTGTAATTAACCGAATTGCATCCTAAAAGCTCTGCTCAGGCACACTTTTACTGAAATCAAAAGGAAGTTGATATAAATGAGAATTTCTTGATTAGTCAACTGTGAAAGATTTTATATAAGCCACCACCTCAGTAATGAGTTAGATGGGAATATTTAAAGATCTAACACTGGACTATTGAGTAATATAAACCAAAGAGAATGCAATTTCAGGAAGCTGTACTAATCATGTTCAATTCAACATCATTTTCAGCTTGTCCACCAGTGTCTGGTTACCTACACCAAAAAGAGCATTTAGAAGAAATAGTCAGTATTTAACATAGCAATAGTGAGCAGGCTTTCAGAAAACTCTTTTTTGTGATTGCCTTTAAATGCTATGGAACTTTATGGTTTAAATAAGATGATGTACTAATTTATTAAGTATTCATCGTATACACACAGTTATAGGATACAGACGAAAGCAAAACATCAATGTGATGTTTATATAAACATCTTGTTGCTTATTTCTTATATAAATAAGTGATGGAGAGAACGAAGTTCTCCAGGTGGGTATTTTGTTCCATTTTAATGTGTTAAGGGTGAGCTGCCACCTGTGAAATTCAGAACTAGTCTTTTCAGCAGCTACTGTATCTTTAGCCTCACAGAAACCAGCCATCAAAATACTTTGTGAGTGTATATTTGAAGTGAAAAAAGAAAAAAATAGAATCAAAACCAACTTGCTCTTTTTTTTGTTTGTTTTGCAAAGAACATCTACCACTGTGCTTATTCAATGTGTGATTGAAGTTTCTTGCGCTGTTTCTTAGGGCTCCATGAAAGATACTAAGAAAGAAAAGTGCTGTTATGAGAGGTATGCACAGAGAACAAACTGTTCATTCACCAAAATTAAAAGTTATATGAAATGTACAAGATAGACTTGGAAAACTAGTTTTATACAATAAAGTAGATCTTTTCGTACATGATTAGCAGCAATAGTTGGACAAAACTGCAGAGTATGAATTAGTTTTATCATGACAAGAGTTAATAAAATTTTTTTCTGTGCCCTCATGAAGCTAGTCAGAATTTTTCAAATTTCACTGAGGTACTGATTTCGTCTGATGCGTAAAACAAGCTAACATCAACATGAATCATAGAGTCATAGAATCATAGAATCAGCTGGGTTGGAAAGGACCTCTGAGATCATCAAATACAACCCTTGATCCAACACTGCCATGGTTACTAGACCATGGCACTAAGTGCCACATCCAGTCTCATCTTAAAAACCCCCAGGGACAGGAAATCCACCGCTTCCCTGGACATCCCATTCCAATGTCTGATTACTCTCTCTGCAAAAAATTTCTTCCTAATATCCAACTAAACCTCTCCTGGCACAGCTTAAGACCATGCCCTCTTGTCCTACTGCTGGTTGCCTGGGAGAAGAGACTGCTGCCCACCTGGCTACAACCTCCTTTCAGAGAGTTGTAGAGAGTGATGAGGTCTCCCCTGAGCCTCCTTTTCTCCAGTCTGAACAACCCCAGCTCCCTCAGCCTCTCCTCATAGGACTTGTGTTCAAGTCACTTCCCCAGCCTTGTTCCTCTTCTCTGGACCTGCTCCAGCACCTCAATATCCTTCCTGAACATCAACAACATTAGAAGATCCATAATAGTGAAGTTGTGTAATGTACCTACTTGGAGCATTCTGATTAATCAGGTAAGAATAATTTTTTTGTCAAAAGTTATTGTTCTTCAACTGAATGAAGGATTACTATTTTAATGAAAGATCAATGAGGGACAAATATTGTCCTTCAGAGAAAGAAACAGCAGCAGAAATTGGCGTTTAACATTTAATCAATTGCAAGTGTGCAACTACTTGTCCCGTTCTCTTAAGGTCATTTCAATACAAGTCAGAGACCACATTTGCAAGCTTCACTTATAACAGATAATACAAGGCATGCAAAAGCAGCTGTTCTTAAACTCTAACATCCCTGTCCCTAAAGAGCAGCAGGTTGAGATATGGATCTGTAAAAAAAACCATTTTGCAAGGCCCACATTTTTCTTCCTCACTCTAATAACACGGAAGTGCCTGTACATACCTATTGTAAGAGCTTTTCTCAGTTACACATTTTAATAGGTTCTACCTTGGAATACTATTTTACACAGAAACATTTTTTGATGTCAAGAATATGGTTAGAATTGGTTTTCAAAACTGTATGTTTTATGAAACATTTTCTAGATCTTCTAAATTGTAGGTACAATTTAGGACTGATTTGTTATTTCTCCTGGATTATGATTAAATCAGTAACTGCATGCCAGAGAATTTCTGTTTACTGCCTGACCTTGTTGTTTGAGCTGCATTAGCTGAAAGAAGACTGAATTGCAAAAAAGCCAATGCTTTTGACTTAACTCCTTGGTTTCCAATGGACTTAGTCTTTAACTAACATTTGCAAACCTGCCAAAAACTAGGCAAAGAGATTTACAGCCTTAGAAATACATTTGCTCAACCGTGCATTGTGAGAGTTGACAAGTAACTTAGGATTTTTTTTTTCCTTTATTCCACTTTAGATATTTACTATAGGATTATATAAGGTCTTTTATGCTGTTTCACGCATATAAATACTTTTTCTGGCCTAACTTAGAATCCTACTGGCACATATTTTGCTGAGTTATTATAATTCATGTTCCATTATTCCCAAATTATATGTCACAAGATTATAGCCAAAGTTGAAAATGGCTTAGACCTTCACGGGCTTTGAGGACTTCCTTGTCACATCAAGTATCCATTTTGCCTAGAGAAATATTCCAAAATGGATGACTTGAATTAAATTCCTGTCATAGTCTACTCAGAAATCACATACTGTGACAGTGCTTTAAACTTTGGCTCTTTTGGTTGAGTACAAGGAAAAAGGGAAGGATCCTTATTAATCTAGTCAATACTAGAGCCGAAGGACAAAAATCAGGAAGAGCTGCTTGCTGCCTGATGAGAAAGGTGTTCAGGGTCAAAGTGTCTGCCAGGCATTCTAGACTCTAAGACTGTGTGTGCACACGTGTTCCCCAGTCCCTGGATAAAAAACAGGTTTATGACAATGTCCTACCATAAACAGTTTACAGAGTGTGGTATGTTACCTTGTAGGGAATACAGAATTCACTACAAAGCAGTAGATGTATGTAAAACAGAATCACTGAGGTTGGAAGGGATCCCTGGAGATCATCTGGTCCAAACTCCCTGTTCAACAGTTTCACTCTAAACAGATTGTCCAGTACTGTGTCCGGACAGATTTTTAATATTTCCAAGAAGGAGATTCCACAGGCACTTTTGGTAAACTGTGCCAGTCCATCACCCTCAGAGCAAATAAGTGTTTTCTTATGTTCAAACAGAGGGTCCTGCATGCATTAAAATATATATTCACCAAGTACAAAATATAATTTCTTATTAAATTATATGTCAAATTGGCTAAACCATACAGAACTCACACCTCTGATGATTTGTTGAGAGTTCTTTATCCCAAAATGTCACTGCTAGAAAGGTTCAAATAAGTATAGTTTCTTCTCAGTCGTCCCACACAATATGGTAAAGTGTTTCTCATATCCTTAGATGAAAAATTAGTAATATATATAAGTGTAAATAAAAAACCTTCTTCAAGTACAGAAAATAAAGCTAAAGAAGTTTGAACAACTGGGAGTAGAATACAGATTAGAATTAAAATTATATGCAACCCCTTTTTGCAGTGGTTACAAATATACTTTCTGATGATTAATACTATTTATCGAATAAGTCACACAGGGAATAACAAGATTTTCTTCTCAATAAACTGCACTGTGATGAGTTGGCTCTGACTGGATGCCAGGTGCCCACCAATGTGCTCTACCACTCCTCTCCGTAAATGGACGGGGGGGAGAAAATATAACAATGGATCTAGATAAGGGTAAGGAAAGACCACTCACCAGCTAATATCCTGGGCAAAACAGGCTCAACTTGGGGAAATTAGTTTAATTTATTAATACTCAAATGGCAGTAGGATAATGAAGGATAAAAACTAAATCTTAAAATACCTTCCTTTACTCCCTTCTTTCTTCCTGGCCTGTAGTAGACCAAAATACGTGTGTTTTGTCTCAAACATTCCAACTGTTGTGACAGGAAAGTTGTGAAGGGAGGAGAGGGTCCTGCAGAGATGGGGCAGCACTGCTCTGAGCCAACTTCCTTTTCCACCTTGAGATTTCTATCCAGTTCCCTCCCCATCAACTCGTGTCCTGGAGGGCTCAAAAGGGCTGGCTGAAATTTCATGCGCAAAGAAATTGCATGAAAAATCTGGTTTGCATAAGAGGCATATGCCAGGTTAAATATAAAAGGAAGTCGATTGAGGTCCCCCTCTCTTTCTCTTTGACTTGCTTCTCCAAATCTGGACCATCCATGTGCAGAACCAACATGGGATCTAAGGACTTGTGATCTTCTTTCTTATCTTTCTCTCTTTTCTGCCTTTATGTCTCCTCCTTTGCTTTGTTTGGGCAAAGAGTGGCCATCATATACTACCCCACACTCTGTAGTGAAGTTTGTTGTGAGAACTGGGGTTTGTTGAAGCGTGTTGTAAAAATTAAGGGCTCGTTAGCCAACACTTTTGACACTAAATAGTGGGCTGGTTGCTGGAGTTAAGAAGACTGTATAATAAGAACATGAGAGTTCCCTCACAGATGCCAACTCCTCCCTGCCCCCCCTCCCGAAGCCAAAACCTGGCCACAAAAACCCAATACACAAATGAAAACAATCGTAGACACATTCTTTATTCTTCTTTGCATGATGTCAGTTAACTTAAAGCTCTTGCATTTCAAACACCTGGTTCTGTCAAATTTAAGATGGCTGGGGAATGTTCAGGATGAAATCCAGATTTTTGTTTTATTGTTTAACATATATTATACATTTATTTGTATCTCTCACCGCAGAAGCGGGTGTGGGAGAGAAAAATTTTAAAAGAATTAAGAGAGAGTCCTTATCATAAAGGAGATTAATCTGGGTTTCCTCACTGGTTTGTAATTTCTCTGAGTCATCATTTCAGTGGATTAATTACTCAAACCAAATTTAATGATAAGCTCAGTCTAATATAAAACTACAGAGAACATTATTTTTTATTTTTTCTGCATTTCAGTCTTTTATAGATCTTTGTCCCAAAATAGTCCTACTTTGTTTTCCTTGTTTATGAGAATGTGAACAAGGCTGGGGAAACTATAAATAACAGTAGCAATAGCTGGTAGATGAAGTGTCATGATCCATCATGCAAACAATCTCCAATATCAAATTTTCTGAAAGAACTAGGCTACTTTCTAAACACAGGCTTCAGTGACTTTGAATCTAGCATTTAAAAACAAAGATAAGTGATGGCTATGATTCACTGCAAGCGCCTGTCATGATATTTGCTTGTACATTGGGGTAAGCAATAATCTAACCTCTGATTTAAAGCACACACAACCCTTCAGTCAAATAAAGACATTAAATCCTTTTCATGAACACATGACTACTACCATATGTATTTGTAAAAGTACACACTGGATATAAACTTACTACAGCTTAAAGAACTGTAAAAGATGAGTAGTCCATATGGATACTGACTTACATATATCACACACAACTAAGTGCACTACAATATCACTGTAAGTCACATCAAAATGCTATTTCAAGCATTGTGTTTTCCCTCCAGCATAACATCTCACTTTGCAGTACAGCTCAGGAAATGTTTTTTTTTTTAAGATCTGACAAGTCCCTGTGACGATCTAGGTCCGACAAGGTACCTGAGTTACTGAACTGACCTCTCAACAAAGCCAGAAAATGAGACGCACAAGGTAAGGTTGGGGTTGTCATGTTCCATACACTCTTCAAAAGGTCTCATAAGAGTCACACGAATATTTCTTGGACATAGTACAAATGAACAATCAACAGATGAAAGAAACAACAGGGACAAAAATTAAATACTCTATGTGTGGTTTCTTGAGGAGTATTACTTCAGTGAGTTACAAACAGCTACTATTTTGTAGCTTCACTTAGGTTCAGCCAGGCAATGGGACAATAGAATATCAGAATAGGGGAAGGACTTTTTAATAATGTTACTAGCCATGGGAACGACTTTTTCCCCCAGTCAATTCTGCTTTCTAACTCTTAATTACCTTAAGATACACCCCTACAAACTAGTAAAGGTTACTTATTATAGTAAGACTTATTTGCTCAAAGAGTAGGTGTTTTGTCATTTTACAGCAGAAGAAAATGGTTTTGTTGAAGAAAATATTTTTATTAGGCAAACAAGTGATGGAATTTTGTAAGTTCTAAATAGAGAATCAGAATTCCACAAAACATCTTGGCTGAGATCCAGAAAGTTCAAGGCCCATAGAAGCAGTTTACTGCATTGAAATAGTGTGATGCTTTTCACTGGACTGTTAATTTTCTTCATGGTAGCTTGTATGAGGCTGTGTTTTGAATCTGTGCTGGAAACAGTGTTGATAATTCAGGGATGTTTAAACTATAGGTGAGCAGTACTCCTCACCCCCATCCCACTAGTGAGGAGGCTGGGTGAGCACAAGGAGTTAAGGGGACACAGGTGGGACAGCTGATCCCAAAGCATATGGTGTCATACTCAGTATATAAAGTGGGCTGGGGAGAGAAGAGAATATTTGGAGTTATGATGATTGTGTTTTCAAGCCATCATTACACATGATGGGACCTTGCTTTCCTGAAAATGGCTGAGCACCTGACTGCCCATGGGAAGTGGTGAATGAATTCCTTGTCCCTTTTACCTTTCTGATTCTCTTCTCATCTCCATGTAGGAAAGAGTGAGTGAGTGATTTTGTGGTGCTGAGTTGCTGGTTGGGGTTAAACCATGACAAAGGGATATCAACAAAAATACTCATACAGTATTTGTTTACATTGTTTATGTGGGAAAATGCATCTCTAAACTCACTTCTTACCATCTTACCATTTCTGACCTTCAGTCAGAAAGGTCCTCTGCTGTAAACGAATAAATAAATTAAACCAAGAAATTTCAGAATATAGATGATCAAGACATGCAAGAATAATTCTGCTGCTTCAATGCAATTCTTTTGGATGTTTTTTCAGTGGCTGGTTGCACGCGAGTACACACCATAATTCTTGCTTAGGAATTTTTTCTACCTGCCACTAAACTGCTGTTAATAAATCAGGAGACCCGATTATGGGATCTCATGTATTATTATTTTTGTTAATTGAATGTTCCAAAATGGAACTGAGCAACAGGCTCTAGACAGCCCTGCTTGTGCAAGGGGGTTGGACAAGGTGATCTCCAGAGACACCTTACAATCTCAATCATTCTGTGAAATTCCAGTATCTTTTCCATGATGAGATATGTGCAGCCTACTGGCTACAGAGGTACTTTTCGCACAAGTGCAAGGTTATTTTGTCAAGTGCCTTTTAAGAGCAGATGTTCTTTTGTATACCCTCTTTACAGCTCTTCACTCTCAAGGAACAAATTGGTTTTCTTCTGTCCTGCTCAGAAAGAAAGAAAACCCCTCCTTTGATTCTGCTTGTGTCATTTCCCAGTGTCTTGTCAATGGGACAAATCACCCTGCCTTTCTCTCTTTCTCACCTTCATGCCAGTCCTCAAGGTCTTTGAAATCCTTTTCTCTCACCAAAGTAATACATTGTCAGTCATGCAACAGCCTCTACCTGAACTCTCTTCTCATTTCCCCCTTACAGGAAGGCAAGACTGGCCATTTTCACTGTTGGCAGCATTCATTTAAAAGAGGGTGTTGGACACCAGATCAGTTATTATTGGGTCAGAACCACCTTGTGGGGAATGTGTGTGTGTGTGTGTGTGTGTGTGTGTGTGTGTGTGTAAGAGGAAGGGATAAGTCGAACCTCATGGAGGTGGGGTGGTGTCATGTCCTTCTTGGCAGGCCCCTGGAGCCCACATAGGGAAGCCTGGGAGTAGCTGTCAGTCACAAACAGCCCGGGAAAACTGTAACACACCATGCCTCCTGGAGACCCTCACCCAGCCTCAGATTGGCAGGGACAGTGAGAACACCGCCTCTCACCCTGGCCTGGAACCCCAGAGTTGCTGGTGTGTCAGAGGCCCCACCTGGAGGGGTTGGCCATAGGGACTGGAGCAGATAACACCACAGGTATTTGCCTTGTGTCACAGCTCTGCCATTGGACTTGTGAGAGGTGATCTTCTACAAGGTTTCAGTGGGAGCTATCTCTCCCTCTTTCTCCTTCTCTCTTCTTGCTCCCTCTGCTTCTCTTTCTTTTCTCCTTTCTTGATGCTTAGGGTGGCTTGGAGCTGGAGGGATTGGATCTTGACTTAAGTGTTGTGGAATTGATTGGATCTTGCTTTAAGTGTTGTGGATTAATAGTACATATTGATTCAATAATGTGGTGGAATATTTTTGTCTAGCTTGGGTGCTGTCCTTTTGAACTTTGTCCGAGTTCCCTCATTTGCTCCCCTAAATTAATAAAGAAATTGCTTTGGAACAGGTCAATGGCTTATTCTCTTCATGCTGTTTCGAGGTATTAAAGAACCCCATATGTATATATTAAAGTAAAACTCCTAGCCAAGCCTGTGACTTGGCAGTTCCTGGGACTGGAGTCTTATAAAAGGTTCCAGGGAACAGCTGGTTCTCTCCATGCACTTTCTTCTCCTTTCAACCCTGGTTACAGTTTTGTTTTCATTTAATTGTTTTTACTCAATTTTGCGTCTTTTTTATGCCTAACTACACTCTTGGTACGAGGCAGATACTATTATAAACAGAAGATGAGAAGGATGTTAATAAAAATGTCAGATTCCTGCTGTCCTCACTGGCCCTGGTTTTGTCCATGTGCCCCATCGGATGTATCTTTCCTGTAGACA
The DNA here is from genome assembly GCF_009829145.1 of Chiroxiphia lanceolata. Taxonomy (NCBI): domain Eukaryota; kingdom Metazoa; phylum Chordata; class Aves; order Passeriformes; family Pipridae; genus Chiroxiphia; species Chiroxiphia lanceolata. The sequence goes on along the minus strand of NC_045639.1, from coordinate 90,589,685 downwards.
CTACCTCCGACAGGGTAAAGAACACAGTTTTAGATGTTGTGTCGGAGCAATGATAGGCTCACTTTGATGTTCAAAGGCAAAGCTGCAAAGGCATGGGCAACAGACACAGCTCACATGCTGTCCACAAAGCTGAGAGTAAGTGAAATTTTTGACAGAGAATAGATGTTGGCAAAACTGCTTGATCTGTTTTTAAAAAAGAGAAAATTGAAATCACAGTTACATAAACTTGAGATATTAATCAATAAATGGATGTTACTGTGTACTGGAGACATTCTTTTCCTCCAAGAATTCTTTTGGCTAAGAATCGGAGATGATTCTTAAAATGGTCCAATTTGGATGTGGATGGAAGGAAAAATGAACTTTCGTTTGTATTTTTTCTTGTTGAAATTTGCTTGTCTTCCATTAATTTTCAGGAAAAAAATACTCAAACAGCATGGCTGTCTTCCCCAGAAAAATGTGTTCAACATCTCCAAAATCAGTGTTAACTTCAAATTTAATCTCAAAAAACCCCCAAATACAAATGAAGAGATGATGTTAAAAAAAAGAAGAAAATTTAAATCTATGAGATCGTTACAACAAAAGCAGAAGCCATCTCTACATTAACTGTAGAACTAAAAGTGATGATTTCTGTTCTTGCATTTGACTTATTAAATAATGCTAGGCAGGTTATTTAGCTATGTATCTCATTTTTTTCACCTTTAAGGTATGTCTAGTGGAATCCTGTGAGGAATAATGTATTTGTTCACCACTTTGAGATATCTGGATATAACAGGCTATTGCACTGAAGTAGCTCCTTATGGATCATCACAAAAAGTTAAAATGCAGCACTGAAAGGCATATCCTTTGGGCTGTGCATCATACTTTTCACTGTCTAAACAAGTCAGTACACATACATCTTGGATTTTTAACTGGATCAAAAAGGAAAAGGAGCACTTGAGGAAAAAACTGAAGTAGAAATTTAATTTAGGGAAATACATCTTACTATGGAAGTTAGTGTATCTTTGTGTTTATGCTTAAGGACACAGAGCGTTCTGAAGCAGGAGGGTCAGTAAGTTTTGCAACTCAGAAAATTCAATCCCTTTCACTGCTTAGCAATGACAATGGATGAATTAATATCAGTCAGTGCCTAGCTAGGCTCAAAATAGAATGTGCATGAACTGCGGCCACTAGATGCTGGTAACACAGTCAAGAGTTTAAGCCAGGAAAAAGCCCCTTGAACCATTCATTGACAACTGTTAGTTTGGTGTCGCAAACATAGATATTTGCAGTAGAGAATATTGGTGTTGCATAGGACCTTTAAATAACATGAAGTAGCAGCAAGCTCTCTCAAAGCCATTTGGATGAGCAGCAAGAGCTCTTCCCACCTGCAAACTGTCACAAAGTTGGGACTGTTTTGCAACCTCAGAGATAAAACAAGCTTTCAAAAAGGGTAGCCTTTGCAACTTTATAATTAGGGATCATGTTGCCATAAATTTGCTATCAAGAGAGTAATTCCCAGCCACCTAGAACCACCTGTTTGTGGCATGCTGAGGGGGCGGGTGTGTGTCAGCTTGACTAGATTGGGTAACTCAGGGCCTATCTAAAGCCTAAGCTCCGTCAGGACCATGAAACTTAAGTTTCTCAGTACATACTGAATAAGGGATTAATAATGCAGCTTTAGAGTCATCAAAACATTGACTGCTGCTTCACTTTAAAATACCTGGAGAATGAGATAGTACTGATCTGTACCTCTTTTATTTGGTTGTGTAAAGAGAAAGGATCTGGAGAAGGAGTCCCTGTTGTGGAGATATCCTGTGATCAAGGGATATAAACTGTATAGTAGACTTCCCAGAGAGTTCTGTAACTGCAAGATTTTTGTGGGCTTCCTTCCATCTCCAACTACAATTTGAGTAAGAGACCAAAGACCAAGAAAAAATGACAGCCTTGCAGTGGAGATCGTCACCTGGCTTCAGAGAAGATCACGAGTTTTAATCCTTGATCACAAGATTTAGTCCTTGGTCTGTTCCAATACCACATACCCCGTATCCTACACTTGTTCAAAGTGCAAAAATATAAAACCATGAAAAGTCACACAGACATTATTTTAGCCTACCAGGCACTCACACATTTTAAAAGAAAGGCCTTGAAGAGAGGATTAAGACCTTTAAATCCTGGGTGGAGAAAATTACCTGCTCAGAGCCTTTTGTAATGCTCTGAAAGCCTAGGAAAAGAAAAAGAAGGATTTAAAACATTTTTCCTCTATGTATTCAGCTGGCAAGGCTGACAAGTTAAAGTTATGTTTAGTTGAAATACAACCTCTAAATCAGTAAAAATTCTCTCTTTGGGAAACACTATTCGAGTTACTCTGTATTTAAGTAGCATAAGAATTCATGCTTACAGTGGGCAAGTTAAGTTGTGTAAATGTACCTTAAAGAGACTATTCCAGATGATGGCTGTGCCTATACCCAAGATCCAGGCTACAACTTTTGTATCTGTAAGAGAGCAAATCATTCCACAGTGAGTCTTAAATTCTTTCTGTAGCTTGACTACTGAGCCTACCTTGAATTCTCTCAGGTTTTCACCTTTCATTTAGTGCAATTAACCATATATATTTGCTAAAGAGATCTAAGAACTTTCTCAGCAATCCTACACAATGCTGTCTATCAATGGAAACAAACAGCTTGGTTTCTTTGTGTGAGCTGATATACTTTCCACCTCATTTCAAGTAATTTTTAAATATTGCAGAATGGTGGTGATCAAAATAAAAACTAAGAAATATGCAACATCCCCTGAATGGTGGAATAAACCCCCCGCATATCATCAACCAGATAAACTTGTTCATTACAGAAAAGTATCTTGGTAGTTAGCTTGGGGATAAATCTGCATTTTGGCAATTTATTAAAATTTAGTTAATTATCTGAAATGCATCCTTAGGTACTACTATGTAATTTTCCATCTAGGGAGTTGAAAACTCCATCACTACTGAAAAAAAAAGGATGATTTAATAATATACACTTCTATATTTGCATATTGATCTAACTTTTAGTATCAATAATTAGGCAAGAATACTAACAACAGCAATAAATAGTAGATTTGTACTCTTAAGAATAGAAGCTGTTGACAATACTCCCAATACTAAGGTGCCTCTATAGTGACTGAGAGAAACAGTTGAGAAGCGCAGAGCCAACGAGATGATTTTCATACCAGGGCACTGTTTTTCCCCACAGAAAGGAACCTATTAATTATAGATGTGTTTCCTAAATGGTTGGGTTTCTGTGTTTTGTTTGGGAAACTTGTATAGCTGATAATGCAAGAGAAGACCTAATATGTCTCATTCTGAAGTTCCTTTTACAATATTACTGCCCAGATCTTTACACAGCCCTAAGTTATTTTTTCTCTTGTGTCTATCAATACCACTGAAATAGCATTGGCCCATATTCTTTCATTACCTTCAGCCAAATATTATACTTTTAAACAAATGGGTTTTTGTGCCCTAAGCTAGCAAAGCCCTGCATGAGGTTTTAACCTCTCTGTTCTGGAACATCTGCAGTTTCTATATATACAAGTGTATATAATGCAAGTGTATGGTGAGATATTTGGTAAATTAAAGATTTGGTATTTCTTACAAAGCTACAGAATTTTTTTTAGGTTGAACACCAATAAATATTTTAATTTTTCATATTCTTTGACCTTTCTTATTATTTTTTTCCAAAGTTCTCTCGGATTATAACCTTTCAAAGCTGATGTTTCATTTGACTGAAGGAAGATGCCCAATTTTGATTTCATCATAACTTCCATGCTGACAGGCAGCTTAAATTTACCTAGCAAAAATTTAGAGATATGTAACTACAGATTTTGAAAAAGCCTTGAACTGACTACTTGTTTTGAAATAAATATCCTGAAATATCACTGACCTCCTTGTTTTTGTTTTTGTTTTGTTTTGTTTTTTTTTTGCTATATTACACTGCTATGCTCCCACTTTTAAAATCATGAAATACAACTTTCTTAATACCTTTTCATAATACAAGCTTTGAGAATTTTTTGCTCTCTTGCATGCAGTCACATTGTCTTTGCATCTATAGCTTGAAATTGTCACTTTTGTCACTTCTTTGTTCTAAGAAAAAAGTCTATTACTATTCACTAACTTGTAATGCTATTGCAAGCTTCTCCTCTCATTTCTTCCAAATTTACACTTATGTATCCATATTCTTTTTCAAGTCACTTTTATTTTATTTCTTTCAGAAACATACTCTGCTGAAACGACTCTATTGGCCTTGGTAGAATTGCTGCTTTTCTGACCTTGCTAGACTTGTCTTATTTAAGTTACTTCTCTAATGCAAATAGGGTAGAAATTGGAATATGAGTTGATTTGAAAAGGGAAAATAGAGTAGCAGGGTTTTTTACAGAGAAAATAATGAAAAAATTTTATTTTATAAGAACAATGAAGAATTTTGTCTTCAGAAATTACTAGTAAAAAAAAAAAAGAACCCAACAAGTTGGATGTCATTGGTAACTGTCAAATACTTCCAGCATTTGCCACAAATCCCTAAGCAGTCCATAAATGCCTAATATTTAGAAGCACAAAATTTTCATAGGACAGAAATACTATTTTAGATTTTTTTCCTTCTGCTGTAATAAGCTAATTACAGTTAAATTAATTTACTCTGTAACTGGAATAATGCTGATCCATTACAAATGCAGAACCAAGTAGAACAGTGGTTTGGAACTTTAGCATGCCAGGGCATTGAGCCCTGTGTCCTCTCACCCATTCACCACCTTGTAGCAAGAGATTTATTTTGCCCCTTTTATGTCCTTGACAAAATCATGACTTTAGAGTAAATTATGATCTTGAAAAAACACAGGTAGTTATAGATTGCTTCTTAACTTGTCAAAACAACTCAAGGCAAATGAAGCCTAACCATGGTGAAATATTGGTCTGCTTCATCACAGTACAAGCCTATATATAACCACATATGAAAACTGAAAAATGATAATTGAATGTCAGAGCTTTGTGCTGTTATACAAAGATCAGAGATGGTGTCTTCAACACAGGCTTGAATATCTTTAGCAGGACAGGACCTTGATTAACGCCTTGTCAAGATACTCAGTACCTTTCAAGTGTCATTGGAAGAACCCCTGTCCTCTACATGACTCAGGAGAAGAGATCTGGACAGAGGTCTCTATGTCTGAAACTTAAAAGCCCAAGTCCCATTTAGCCACCACTTATCACATGTCCTTCAAGTTTGTTCTAGAATCAGTTCAGTTGTGTCAGTACTATTCTGTGCTTCAGCTCTGTTGGACGCACAAATTCACAGATGTTTCTTTACCTGTAACCATATCTGAAGTATGCTTAAGAAATATTCTGTTTGCATGCATTTATGGAGAGAGGTGATTCAGCTAAGGAAGCCAGGTCCTCAGCAATCATTTTTAGTTCAGCACAATGTCACACAGGACTTGGTCATAACCCACTGTCATGTAAAGCTTTGTTTAGTATAAATTTGTAGCATTATCTCCTCTGTGCTGAGTTCTGGATAAAGGACTTTGACCCAAGAATTTACCAGTGGTTATTTGTTGCTAAATCCTCACTAAAAAATAACAATAATAATAAAATAATTGCTGTACTGGAATCCAAATTTTTCCTTACACTTTGTGTTTAAGAAATGGAAAATATTTCTTGACCTTTGTGGGCAGTGAGGCCTAGAGGCACAAAAATTTCCTGAAATTGAAGTGTCTCACACTTGAAGAATCAGTCCATGTTATATTCTCCAGCCCTTTTCACAGCTGTGAATCTGTCTGTGAATGACAGCCAGATCTTTCACATGTTCCATACTTTTTGTCCCACAAGAGCATTTCACACCTTAATGAAAACAGTATGCCAATTAGCAAGCTAATATCAGCCATATTTGCATTTTCTTAATTAAACCTCAAGAAAATGGAAAGGAAAATGAGCTCTTCTAAGATTATGTTTTGACAGCACTGTCTATCTTGATCTGCTAGATGAAGACAATATATTCTACAATATCTTCAAGACTGAGACAGAAACAAGTTAACAAGCTCTTTCAAATATATTAAATAGAGGAGTTTATTTTTTCACTGTCTTCCAGCTTACCTCCTTGCATCTCTTATCTTCCAGTCACATTTTGGAGGGGAAGATAAACATTTAAAAGATTTACTAAACATGCTTAAGATCTCTATGAGAAAATAACTGAAGCGAGAAGGGTTTTTTTCCTCATTGCCACGATTTCTGATTCAGATGACTTTAAAAAATTAAAATTATTTAAATATCTACAGCAAACTATCTCTGTTTTTAAGTACCTTCCAGAACAGGAATCCCAGCACATGAATGCATAAAGAATTTTTTTTTATCACTCATGTTGTTCAGTTGATGCAGTTTGACACTGGTTGGATGAAAATTCTCTTGAAATCGTTATGTGAAGATGTGCATATACAAGTATGACTGTATTTAAAGGTAAAATCTTGGAGGCAGGGAGCACATTTCAAAGAGCTTTTAAAGGATTTCCAAAGCCAGGAATATTTGTAGGTGCTCAGTGAAAGGCTAAAAAGGGTGATTTTGTCCTCCAACACAGCTTGATGCAGAACAGCTCTGTAACCAAAGCCATTTGTCTGTCTTGGTGTGACACTGCGCTGAACTAAAAATGACTGCTGAGGACCAGGCTTCCTTAGCTGAATCACCTTCCTCCATAAATGCATGCAAACAGTGTCTGCAGCAGGGCTTGCTCCCAGCCAGCCAACTCAGATTATGAGAAACATGAGCTAGATTTTCTGTGAACCTAACAGTGCAAACAGACCATAAGAAACTTTTCCTTTCTTATGTCACACTGAAATTTGTGGGACTATAGTTGGGAAAAGTAGAACTGACGGCTGGCAGATGCCCCCATGGACCCCTATATTTGTCGCTATCAAAAAAATAAAGAAGGAGGGAGCACTTTACAGTTTTCTAGTTCCCTTGGTAGTGTTTTATTTTTCGAAATAAATGAGGACTATCCTTGGCATGCTATTGAACTGTTAATTGAATTTGAGGGGTGAAAAAACTCCACCACCGCAGTCCTAAATCACTATACAGAAAGTTTTTTGTTAAGATTCTCTAAAATATGGGAAGAAAAGGAGATCAAGAACATCATATTTGAGGTGAAATCTCTCCTGTTTTCTTGAATGCACAGAATTGTTTGCAGTGTACCCAAGACACACAATAGAAAACTCTGCCATTACAGCTCATTAGTGAATGGAACAAGGAAGTCAATGTTGTAATTTACTCAGCTTTTAATGAATTATAGTCGTACAGTTACATTACTGTCTCCCACAGTTTTGACCCCATCATAACTCTTGCTGGGAGAACACTGACACTGGAATTTTTAAAAGCTTTTGCCAACACGTGATTTAGTTGCTGTAGGACAAGTTATATATACTAGTGCTACAAAAGTTGAATTCCAGATTGTATGCACAGTATGGCTGTCTAATTTGCACTTCCTGCATGGATGAGAGCACTTGGTCTTCAGTTTCTGATCTCCCAGTCTACCTACTGGTGCACAGAGGGAACAGCAATGCAAGCCTTGGAGTATCTTTTTACTGTAGTACATGATTAGAGAGAAGTCAAGTAATGTCTGGCAGCCTATTTTTTATCATTCTTTTGGCACATTGGGGAAACATCTACCTTAGCTATGGAGCCTTCAGAATAATTTGATTCCTCCCAAGTCAATTTTCTGCCTTCCAGTAACTCTGGACAAAACCATAATAAGTTTTCAGGGACTGAATGTACAAAAATGTATTAACAATAGAATGGTATATAACATTGGTATAACTTGATGGCATCAACAGAGTAGCAAGAATCAATGACAATAGAGCCAGACTCACTGTTGATTGAATGGAAGGTGGTGACTTTCAAAGCACAAAAAATTTACTGTCAGTGCTTAGAAAGTGCTCGGAGGCTATTCTATAACTCAAAGAAAAGAAATTTCATGAATAAGTTTAAAGTGCTATAAAGATTTTAACAATAGATTTACAACCATTGATTAGGACATAGTTCTTCCTGAAGTCAACTTACCGGTAATTTATGCATAATATACATAAAAATGAAAATTTACATTTAGAAAGACTGAATACTTTGTAACAATCAATAAAACAGGTGGTCCATATGGCTAAGGATCTATGGAAAAAAATAGAAAAACCTTTTATTCTCTATAGATATGTTTTCTCTGATTAAGGTTGAAGAAATGATAGTCTGGGAGAAAAAACAAATTAGTACCTGCAAGAAAATAAAAAAGAAATATCAAAACTTAAAAGAGATATATTTTCCTGTGCATCTGGTTCTGGTAAAAATAAAATGGCATTTAATTCCTTTTTTTTTTTATTTAATAGTAATTATTCTTTAATTCATATTTTAACCTCAGAGATGTGCACATCATGAACAACAAGCATGAACTGTGCAGAATTTTCCTGTGCTTCTTCATTGACATACATTGGGCTCCTCATGAACTCTGAATGCAGGCAAGTTTAAATTTACAAGGAGAAATAGAAACTTCCTCCTCCTTTTCCTCTGGCTCTATTTTAAAAGGAAAAGTGAAGATTCTACCTGTAGTCTTGAGAATGCAACATTGAAGATAAAATTATCATTTTGCAATGGATTGCCCACATATGAATTTTGGGAGAAATTTGCATCACATACAATTATACCTAATTTTAAAACAGGCACGGGACTGTCCAAAATGACTCCATACACAAGAAAGTAAGATGATGTTTTATGCATTTCTTTCTAATGGTAGAAATGATCACTGAAAAATAGGAAAAAGATTCAATTTTTTTCCTGTGGTTTTGCAGCCACCTGCACTCTGTATGTTGGGTTCATTTGAGATCAGAACCTGTTCATCATCCCAGACTTGGTACAGAACAGGATTATTTTCCATAGGGTCTGCTCTTTACACAAACATAAACATGAGCAAGTCCTTGCTCTTTGGTTAGTGGATTAAAAATTGCATCCTAATAGAGATCAGCTAGATATATCCATTACACTACCAAATTGCACAAGTATATTGTAGCTGAATAAAACGAAATATTTAAAATATTTAAAAATCTTTATCCTTTTTGAGGTAGCTCTGATACAGAGAGAACAAATCAACATGTGCTGAAATCTATTCCAGATTTGATTAGGGTTAAGAATGAACCTGTTCGGTTTACAAATAAATGTTTTCACATTCAAACTGAAACTCTGAACCTAAACTATTTCCCCTATTAACACAAGATGACAGCTGTCAGTGATGTTTATGAGCAGGAAACACACTTTGGGCAATATTTTTGTCTTACTTTAAGAATTTCCTCTTAACCTACAAAATTCTCAAGATTGTGAAGGGTGAGAAAAAAGGATCAACTACGTTTGGCAGTGAGGGCATAAAGAAGGCATAAAATCATGTAGCCTATCAGAATGTTTTCTTTTAATATATATATTTCAGAAATAGGCATCTGCACTTTCTCCTTGCTCAGTTTTGTCGCCGCAAATACAACACCCTATGTTTGTGTTAAACGTGTTAAAAGTTCTCGTTTTTCTGACCTGTGCAGGGCAGATTGCAACTATTTGGCAATCTACTATGAAGTGATGTATTTGCCCACAGAAAACAATGAGAGGTGGCTTAATAAAAAGCTCTGCCGTGCAATGTTCTCTAAGGACAGGCACTATCACTACAGCAATAATGATGAATAGCAGAATGTTGTACTAACTGAATGCATTTTACCCAATTATGCTGGATCCTGGTAATCATGGTACAGAAACAATGTAACCACATGTTCCTTCTTTTTCAACTGCTCTAGGAAGATAAGTATGCGATAAAAACACAAAGCAACAAACAAACAGAAGGGAAATAACTGCATGGAATTAACAAATAAAATGCTAGTTCTCTGACAAGAAACCATCACTCTGCTAAGTATGAATACAGTAGGGTTCAATAAATGAGAGAAAGACTTTTATGCTTGAACCATAGACACCTGTCTGATTTCTCTTAGATTTGACTATTGCCAAGTGCTTCTGAAACTAAATCCTCAGTGAACTGTCCTTCTGAGCTATATGGACAAAGGCAAAAAAATAACTTAATGACAGTGTTTTTCTTGCCTGCTAGGTATTTTGAGAGCAAGCAACATCAACAAGAAAGGAAAGAAAATTGTCTGGTTCCTGATGCAAGATGTGCTGTAACACAACTAGTAGTAACTAAAGGATTTAGCTCTAATAACTAAAGGATTTAGCTCTAGTAACTAAAGGATTAATTATTAATTGTCATCCATGTTTGGATGAAAACACATGTGCTGCTGCAGTCAAATAGATTTGGAGGGCTGCTGTGCTCTCACTTGATGGAAATGCTTGGGACACTCTTGGCTTGTTGCTGCTGCTCCGCTGCCCTACATCTGTTCCATCAACCTGGAAGCAAAGGTGTGCATTGCTGGTCTGAGGAGGCTACTGCAGAATGCTGCCTGCCAAGCACATTTGCTCCTTTACATTTTCCTTTTTATATTCCAGTAGAAATTTTAAAACTTTGCAAAACATAAAAAACTATGTGGCTTCGTGCTCTTTAATACTGGAATTTAGGAGTGAGCCAAAGTAACATGAAGAATTAATACATTTCTCATTTGTTTATGGATACTGGACTGTAGTTCATAGCCATCAACAACAAGAACTGTCAACATGTTGCTATGCATGTCAGTCTGTGGGAGACTGAAGTGCTGTTTGTGCTCTTTACTGCATTAGCCTATTTTTGATTCAGTGTGGTGTTCCTAAATAAGCCTAGTTGCTTTTGTTTATATACATTGCCCTGTATACAAAATCAGTAAGAGTTTTATTTTCATATGCATTCATCACTGATTTTAATGTCTGTAGATATTAGAGACAGAGAGCACAGTCAAGCTTAAATGCGTGTTTGAAATAATGTTTTTTTAGAATTTTATGACTAGTCATGCTCTCAGTATTTGATCTTATAAAAGAATCCTACAGTCATATAATTAACTATATGGCTTAAATAACATTTGGAAGGAAAAATTATTCTTGTGTACTATTTAATGGAGATTTTTTCTAGCATTTGTGTGAAGATCCTGTACTGCTCTAAAGCTGTGATAACTAGGAAGCACATTTCTACATAAACCTACATACATAGGCACAAGCTGAGGGAAGCAATAGTGAAAGAAATGTAAATCCTTTGCCTTTCTCCCAGTCCTTACAGTTCTCTGAATGAAGAAAAAGATGTAAATGTTGCTGCGAATTTGTATTCTAGGTACTGCAGTGTTGAATATGAAAGACACTGTGATAAAATACACACATCTTACTTTTGGGACAATAAGATCCACAGAGAGAATAATACTTTATAGCCAGTGTTCCTACAGTGTTTGTATGATCTTGCTACAGACCCTGCATGACAACTTGCCTGAGGATCCCAGGAGACTGAGGAACCCTCTGGAGAATGGTCCTGCTGAAGAACTGAGATGGGAAGCAGAGGGACAGCAGTGCACTAGAAGTGTGCTGAGTGACCTGTATCCAATCTCCACACTCTTTGTTCCAACACATCTCCTACAAGATCAGAAGGCCTGGACTCCAACAGCTGCCCTCCACCCATACTCTAACACCTGTGTGGGTGTGAGCCTTCTCAGTCACCACGGACAGGTAGCACGTGGGGAACTTCCACCTGCAGTAGAAAGCTGTTATTCTGACAGAGGTGTGCTTCAGCCCTGAGCTTATAGGCGGCAAGTGCATAAGGATGGAAGATGTATACAGCGCTCCTTCAAAGCTCAGTAGATAGTTTTGAAAAGGCCATACACATCATCTCTGCAGCAAAATTTAGCCAGAGGAGGCAGCTGTTTAATAGACAGAATGGAGACTGTTGTAAGGATGTGTGGTAGTTGCCTACTTTGTCTTAAGACAGACCTAGGCAGAGCCATATGTTGTTCCTGCTGCAGCTGCAAAGGTACGAGTTCTAGGAGGGCAGACATCCTAGGAGGATGGGAAAGACTAGAAGAGATGCAAGAGCTTCCTTCTACAGCTTTCTCATGAGGGGAAGTGGAAGGATAGGCACTGATTTCTCTGGTGACCACTGATAGGATCCAAGAGAACAGCATGAAGGAGGGGCATTAGGATGGATCTTAGGAAAAGGTTCTTTGCCGGGGGGGGTCAGGCACTAAAGTAGGCTTCCCATGGAATTGGTCACAGCAACAAGCCTGCCAGAGTTCAAGAAATGTTAGGACAATGGTCTCAGGCACATGGTGAGATTCTTGCTGTAGTCCTGGGTGGGGACGGGAGTTGGACTTTGATAAGCCTTGTAGGTCTCTTCCAACTCAGGATGTTCTATGATTCTATGATTCTAAGGTATCCCTGCTGGGCCTACGATCACACACTGTAGTGTACTGGATAGCTATGCATTGGGAAACATGATTTGTGAAAAGGTGAGGGAAAAAAAAGTGGTCAACATTCAGTTTGAAAAGAACATGTTTCTGAAAAAGAAAAAAGTAAAACATTAGAAACAGTCAAGAAAGGGAAAGCTTCTCCCTCTCCTTTCCACATTAACCTCTTCTTTACTGAGAAGAAGCAGGGAACTCACAAGGAACAATAAACTTTTCTTTTGAAACTTGTAATGAAGAGCATATGCATTCTGATTTTAAAAAATCAGTTAAAATAAGGAGGAAATGATACATCTTCTGGCTCCAATTGTCTCAAGTGAGCGGGTCTCTTCCCTACCCATTCATCACTGCTTTCTAGTCAGAATTGTCTCCTCAAAGCTGTCAGTCACTTTGGTCAGAACAGGCAGTGTGAGAAAGACCTGCTATTTAAAATGTTTGAATTACCCTACACTGTTTTGAGTCAAACTGAGCAAATGTCCTCCTACTATTTTGGGACTACTAGACCACTTTACGTTCCTCAGCACAATCCTCCTTCCTAGTTTCTGTAGGCGATGCCTCTTTCTCAATCATCTTTGATCACATGGATGTGTCTCTTTCTTCCTTTAAATGAAAAAAAAAAAAATCAAAACTAAACAATGTTACTTTACAGTGTTACCAGTTATTTCTTCCTGTGCTAGTGGGATCTTCTGCTTGGAAAGCTGATCTGACAGCATTCAAATCCACATCCTAACACTCCTTAATTCCTTCATGTTTATGGGATTTCACTATGGGCAAATTACATTTGAACAAAAAAACCAGGTGTTTGTTGCTGCTGAAATGGGGGCATTTAAGTTTTGATTTCTGCAATTTGCATTCTATTACAGGTTACTCATTGAGAAACTAGAAAAAATATGAGGGAAAAGTTGGAAAAAGATAAAATGAAAGCAGGTTCCAAGTATGTGAATTTTTCTTACAAATTCCTGTCATCGTTAGAAATTTCTTTTTGGTATAAAAATAATTATGAAAACAAGAATAGATTTTATGATGATAATCAAAGTATTAAACCACTTTAAATACAGATTATTTAATAATTAGAGTATTTAATTAACTGGAAGCATTTTAGGGTTTGTCTCTTTCTTACACTTTCTTTGTAGTAGTACTTACCCATGATTTCAATTTCTTTCCCGTTTGATAATTTTAAAGTTTCTGACAAATCTTTAGATTTTGGAAACCTAAAAACCAAACCTCTTTGTTTGTCTTGGTTCATCTGCTTGTTTGTCACAGATTCTTAGAAACTGTTTTAAAACTAGCTTTTGAAAAATCAAGCTATGACAGACATCAAAGGAAGCAGGTCTCATCAAACATGACAATAGAGGTTGATTCCTCTTTCATTTCAGATATTACATGCATGATGACGCAGTAACAGCTCTGTTGGCAATGGTGGATACTACCTTCCTTATTAGATTTCTTCCTTATCAAAATTTCTGTTACCATAAAATTTTGCACTAAATGAAGAATGAAAATTCCTTCCTCTGTTCAGTCTCTAAAAATTGGTTTTGCTTGGAATCAATTTTGAATAATAATAATTTGAAGAGGAAAAATAGGCCTGCTTTCTAAGTATATTATCACAGAAGCAATGCCTTTATTGTAATGCTGTCACCCAAATAAATGACTGAAGAACTATGTAGATTCCTTTCCGCACTGCTGCTTATTTCAATACTCTCTAATACTATTAAGTCAGGTTAAACTATTGCAGATCCACAGAGGTTTAAATATGGATGCTATATGCAGGGACTTCCACTCTTTCAACAGCAATCTTCCAGTTAGACAAGAATTGATGGCAGTATATCACTTTGATTCCCATTACTAATATGCTGAATTGAAAATACTGATCCTAATCTACAGGATATTGCATGCTGGATGTTAAAATTTGGGCATTTCAAACATGATGAGCTAGATTCACATTGCTTTAGGCAGTAAATTTGGGTGATTCACCAGCAGGATGATTCAGAGCAAATAATATAGAAGCCTTTACTGCTTATGGAGAGCACACGTCAATGGGAAGCCATTGCAGAATGACGATGTAAGGCACTATCTTGTTTGTTGGCTGCATGAGGACTGCAGGAAGCTTCAGAGGGCAATATTTGCAGTTATATACATGTGCAATGCTTCCTGGAACTCCCTAAATGGAAATGTCAGGCTCAAGAATATGTGTACCTATCTGAATCAAGGCTTAAAATCAGTTGCCTATTTACAGTTAGATCACTCTTTTCTGTGATGGCACCTGGAGAATAAATAGCACAATTCTTCCTGAACAATTGTTTAAAGCTACTTGAAAAGAGGGAGGTAGAATTTCTACCTTTTCCTGTTTGTCCAGCATGGATTTTATTTATCATGATCTGCTTCTCAACCAACCAACCAACTGACCAACCATAGCTTCGATCTGAGCAAAGGAAAAGAGCTCCCATTTACGGAAATTGGTTAAGGTTAATGTACCCTTTGCACTCATCTAATGCCAAGATTATTCCCCTGTGAGATAAGCATTTGAGTACTTTCAGGTAGCTGCAGGATAAAGGCAGTGAAACTGGAATTTCAGACCTCCAGTTCCTGCATTAGTGCAATGGCCACAGGATGAGTTACCGTGCAAAATACTTTCTTCCTTCTTGAGACTTTTCTGCCTCCCTCTCCCTATTTTGCAGACCAACCTCTGTGCTGTACGTTGAAATGACTCCTGTTTCTCTGCATCATTTATGAAATATGTTAAGGATCACCCCAACCCATTCTGATTTGCCATGGAGCTTATACAGCATTTTCAGGTGTAATTGGCTGGACAGTGTGATTGCTAAAATCAGACAAAGACCAAGATTTTAGGCTCCTAGAAAAAAAGAATTGTAGGCAGCAATAGATTTCCAATGCCTTTGAGGAAAAGACAGTATTTAACAGTTTACCATCTGAATCACTCTCAAAGGATGTGGTTACACACTCTGTTTTCCTGAGTGGAAAAGCTAACTCAATAAATTTCCTTCTTTCACTATAGTGAGGAATCTGGGTCTGATTTTCACCCTCTACCATACCAAAGGACACTCTTCACAATGAGCAAACTGCGGAATATTGGGAGGAAATAGAATAAATGTAGACTTTTCCTCCAAATAAAATGTATTGTGAAACAAAAAATTTTATTTTCAGCTTGCTTATGCAAATAAGATTTTTTATGGCCATGTAGTATGAAGCAAGATCAAGTTTGATCCCCCTTCTTAAACCTATGGAAGAATAAAACAGCAACAGGCCAGGGTCATCAGCTAAGAGACTGCAGTTGTACCTACAGGGTGGGTGCACCATTTCTCAGTAGTTCTTGCATTTCCAATTCTGAGAACCCAGCCTAAAATTTAGTGAAGGCCTTAGATTCTAGTTTGACAAGAATATCAATCCAGTTTTAGGGTTGCAAGTGCCAAAATGAAATATTGTATCCATATATACAAGGGTCAGCCTGCTATAACTTAATTGGAAAAAAATAAAGTAAATCACAGGTTAACATCTTACGGTCACACAGTTATGCTGTGAATGATCTGCTGTGAGTGGTACTGCCACTATAAGTGGTTCAGGTGGGATTCAGCTCACCTTTTCTGTCTTTGCTCTCTCCTACTTTTAATCAGTTGAGAGATAAGGCCATTTAAAGAAGTTACCCATTTAATCAGATTTTAAATATAATTTACAGTGAGATTCACACAGAATGACAGTTACTCCAATGAAAACCTAGGGCAGAAACCCTAAGTATAGGTATCTGCATTATAGGTATCTCTTCCATTACAGCCTACTTGCACTGGAAATTCTGTGATATGAATGTCATTATTCTCATTTACAATTCCCCTTTAACCATCACAGGATGATTTAGTTAAAAAATTCAATTTTTAGTCCAGAGCTGTGCGGTGGTTTGGTCTAGGCCTTCCTTGGTGACCAGTTTGTAACCAAGGAAGGGTCCAGATTTACCCAGTATTCCCTACGATTTTTACATACGCCCGACTATAAGAAGAAAGGAGGGAAGGCCTTCGTTCTCTTTCCTTCCGGTGGCTTGGAGGTGCAGGTTCCCTGCTGTTGAGTCTGCCGTGTTGGCGAGCGAGGCCTGGTAAGGCCTTGCTGACCTTGGGAGGCGGAGGTTACCGGCGATCGTCCTGGAGCGACTCTCGGTTGTCCCAAGGAGAGTGGTGGGATATTTCTTTGCTAACTTTAGTTACCAGATCTCAGGCTACTGATTGGGATATATATATATTTTATTTTGGTTTTGTTCCCTTTCCCTTCCCCTTCTCTTTCCCTTGTGAAATTGTATATATTTTAGTTGTATATAATTGTAATGTAAGTGTAAATATATTTATATATATCACTTTAGCTGTCTCTCTCTCGTTTCGGGTTTTCTTGGTTGTTTTTCTCCCTCTTCTCCCTGAGGTTTGTGGGGGGGGAATTCTTGTGGTAAGGTTTGGAGACTTGCAGGGAGCCAGCTTCAAACCATATCAGCTCTAATGTGGTAATTTGATTGCCAGGCCAAATAAGACTTTTTTTTTTTTTAGAGTTTTTTGTTTTTGAAATAGAAATAAAAATAAAACAGAAAAGCCCAACTATTTTTCTCAAGTTTGAAAAGTGAGATTTGTAGAACTGTCCTGACTTTTCATAGTCTTTTTGTTCTAGGCCTTGGACCAATTTGACAAATACTTTCTACTGTTCTGAAATTGGATATTCAGAAAAATAAGTTATCCTGCTTATAAAGAAACAAGCTAGAACCCCACAAAGAGATAGACTGTCCTTCCTCAGTTGTTTCTCGATGAAAAATGTTGTGTTATATCACAACATATGCAATGATAATATGCTTGTAGAACAGCAGGTTTCCCTTGGCTATATGGGTCCCTATATAACCCATATGATTTCAGGATGTATGTCCAGATGCAGTTACTTAGCAGGCAGTTATTTAATTGAAAGATTTGTAATTATTTGATTTCCAAATGTTTATGGATGCTTAAAGGTCATTATTCCATTTCTCTGGATTATTTAGGTTTGTAGGTATTTTTTTATTGATTTCTTTTTCATTTATCAAATGTTCCTGTTGCTTGCCTCCAGGTGCACTCACAGTTTAATCGTATATTACTTTCATTAAAGCAATCTAGGGATAATAACATCATGTCTTCTACTCTGGACAGCTTTGATGTCACATTTAAATATATCTGGAAAGGGAATTATTAAGACCAAATTACTGAGATAATCCATTTTTATTCTATACTGGAAGAATTAAACAGACAACAGTAGTCACCAACATTACTTTGCCAAACCACATCCAAATTAGTAACACATAAAACCCCCTTCCCACCAGATTTTCACCCAAATACACCCATGATGAAAGCAAAGAAACTCACAGTATGAATTATCCCTAACTCTAGCCTCAGAGAAACTTCTAAAAGCAGTGCCTGGAATTCCAGCAGTGTAGTAAGTCTTTAATGTTAGCCATTTTTGGGTTAGCTCACCAGGTACAGCTCCTGCTCCATTCAAACTGCAGTCCATGGGCTGCCTCCAGCCCCTGGAACTAAAGAGGTGAATTACTGCATGTTGCAGGCTCTAAACTTGTAGTAGGTGGTATACTATGCCTGCTGCTGTGGTCTTGGACTGAAAATGCAATTGCACACTTTCAGTGTGAATATCAACTGATAAGAAAAAAGCCAGGGTTGAATGGACATTAAGACTTTTGAGAAAATATGTACTTTGGAACAGTTAATGCTTTTTTTGCTATCTTTCTGCCGAATGTTCTTAGCTGAGACTTCAAAATCTGCATGAGTCAACAAATTGCATCCTTCAAGCACAGTTACTTAGTGTGGTGTAAACTTGTGTATATTTCTGCACTAAATAGCATGTTTCAGATTATTTTGACTTGACCAATAAAATTTTCTGAAATATCTTTGGAAGAGAATCAGAATTTTAGTTTGAGAGTTTCTTTCTGAAAATGTAAAAGCATGTAAAAAAACCCACTTGCATTTATTCACGTGCAAGCATAAGTCAGTGCGTCTTTTCTCACAGTGAGAGTGTTGACAAAGGATGTCACATTCATATGAGAGAGAAATGGTGACTGTGCTGGAGAGGGAGAAAGGTAAAGGACAAAATGAGACTGTTAGTAATACATGTACCTCCCTTCAAATGGGAGTCCCTTTATGGGATTACTTGTGTATAAATTGATCACCATAACTGGTCTACTCTGGCCTTGATCACCATGACTGGTCTACTCTGACCTCCAGTCAGGAGGCCTGGAGACACACCATCTATAGCACGCAGGATAACTCTTGAGGAGAAAAGACAACACAGAAAGAATTGTGCCTTGCAGAATATACCATCTAAGGAGTCTTTCTGTTGTGCCTTTTGCAACCGGACATACCTGTCTCATATTGGCCTTTTTAGCCACCAACGCACTTGCAACAAACGTGGGTAGAGCCCTTCTCAAATCTTCGTTCGTGAAGCCTGGCCATGATGATGATGATGATGTGTATAAAGCTGACCATGGGAATGATAGTAGAAGGTCACAGAAGTTAATGAAGTTACCAGACAAAGAGTTTCCATTGTAGCAGTGTTGAGAAAATGCGTCTGTAACTTCCTCACCTCTTCTAATATGCTTGCTTCAGCAGACCCAATTTGAAAAGCAGCAGCTACATCAGACCATTGCAGCAACACAGGAAATCTCTTTTCACAGAACCACAGAATGGGTAAGGTTGGAAAAGACCACAGCGTGTCATCTGGTCCAACCTCTCTGCTCAAGGAGGGAGCACATTGCACAGAATTGCATCCAGATGGTTCTGGAATTCACCAGTGAAAGAAACTTCGCAACATCTCAGGTCAATCTAATCCAGTGCTTGGTCACCCGCATAGTAAAGAAATTCAGGTGGAACTTCCTGTGCATCAGTTTCTGCTTGTTACCTCATCCTATTGCTTGGCACCACCTCTTGACACCCTCCGTTCAGATCCATTCAGATGATGGAGGCCTTTCTCAGTCATTTCTTCTTGAGGCTGAACAGTCCCAGCTCCCTCAGCCTTTCCTCATAAGAGAGATGCTCCAACCCCTTAATCATCTTTGTTGCTCTCCGCTGAACCTGCTCCAGGGTCTCCATGTCTCTCTTGCACTGAGAAGCCCAGAACTGGACACAGCAGCCTCATTAGAGCTGAGTAGAAGGGCAGGATCACTTACCCCAACCTGCTGGAAATGCTCTTCCTAATGCACCCCAGGATACCATTGGCCTTCTTGGCCACGAGGGCACATTGCTGGCTCATGGACAGCTTGCTGTCCACCAGGACCCCCAGATCCTTCTCTGCAGAGCTGCTTTCCAGCAGGTCAGCCCCCAGACTGTCCTCTTGAAGGCCCCTACTTCTTGTTTGAGAGCACTGCAATGACACAATCTAAAGTGCCAATCTGATATAATTTTTGTTTACTCTATGCTGTTCATAAAGGATGATTTTATACCAGTAGACCTCATGCCAGACCAGGGATTGCTGCTTTATATGCCAGATATTGTTTATCCTCCCAGCAGGTATAAAAGCATAAAGCAGGAATAAACATCATGACACATGTTCTAGTTCCCTCAGCAGATACATGATGAAGGGGATCAGACACATCCTGCTGACATCTGGCAAAGCAGAGGTCTGATACGAATGCTTATGGACTCATAGTCTTGGAGGCATCAGGACTGGTGTGCCTGGCCCCACAGAGAAATCTGCAGAAAAGTGAATTTGTGGAAGAAAATCATCCAGATGTTGAAGCCTTAGGGCTCACTTATATTTGAAATGAGTATGTACCTAAGCAGCACATAGACTTATAGTACAATGGAAATTGCTGAATAATGCCACAAGTTCTGAAACAAGGGCACTTTATCATGAGCTGAAAAGAAGCTGTCCTTCCTAATGCAAATGCTCACTCACTGGGTTACTTAGAAATGGATCTGGGGAGGGCAGAGAAACACTGCTGTGCTGGCACAGTGTCCAAACTTTGAGAAATAATTAAAACCATTGACAGTGATGGTCCTCTCCCTTCACTCCTGTGTGATCATCTCTATCTTTATTAAAAAAACTTGCTAACATTTTTTGCCAAGTTAGAAAACAAGATTTAAAAACAGCTACTAAGGCATTTGGGAAATCAGATTCTGAAATAGAGTCCAACTATATAGCTTAGTTGTAATGAAAAAAGTTTGTTTCTGTCTATTAAAAATATTCTTTAAGGGGACCTGTAGGTTACTATCTCAAAACTATGATGGAATTGGACACATTGATGCCCTCCTAATCAGCTTCATTGTTCTCCTCCCACATTTCCTGTTCTTTTTAACCTTTCATAAGGGTATATGTGTGAACAGAAAGAAATGGTTTAACTATCTTGTTTTTTTGTGGAAAATTTCAAGGTCATCAGTGTTTTCTAGCAAAGAACACAAACTCATTGTAATAATATTGTTTCAGGACACCATCAAAATTTATGAATGCTTAGTTATATCTGAGTGTCTCATCCTACTGCTTTAGCAAGTATTTAGCATTTGCCATTAGTATCACTAGCTTATTGGCACCTCCAGCATGGCAATGTGAACTTACTAGTTTGTGTGATTTAACTATCTTTTTATGGTTTAATTTTTATTAATTTCATTAAACCAGTAATCAAAATTATTTTTTAAGATTTGCCTTGTTTTTTATATTCTTCTCAAAATCATCTGTCAGCAATGATTATGTAACGGATTTTTGAAATAAAGTTCAATGTCAAATACTAATGTTGTAACTTTCAGAATTATTTCCTCTGACTTTTCCCACCATCTAACTATCATCTGATAATTTATTTAAATGGATAAATAAAGCCACTTTGCTAAAATATGCTGTTTTACTAATTGCTAATATTTTCTGTTATTTGGTACTTTATAAAATGTATCATAATTTTTGCCCTCTCAGATACATTTTTAAGTTATCAGATATCCTAAAATTGTACATGTTCTATTATAGAATACATGCAGTATTCAGCATTTTAAATAACAAGCAGTTCAAGCAACATATCCTATTATTTTTATATTCATTGAAAATAGTAGTTGAATATTTGCCTATTTATATACATGAAGAAATAAGTTACCATTTCATTTTAGCAGCATGATAGATTAAAAATCTTTTCCATATTGAAATGCTAAATAGTAATGGGTTTACTTGGCACTCTTTTCCCATTTCTTTTTGTTCCAAGGATGATTTTGTGCATATTCTTTTTTAATCTTGAAAGACTGTTGTAATATTTTAAAATGTAATTCTGTTCCTAAGCATCTAAATGAAAAGAAACACACAACAAAATTCCCAAGCCTCCTACCAACTGTGATTGTGAGTCCCATTAATTTTTTACTGATTATAGACTGCAGTGAAATTTGAAAAATATAAATTATTCAGTTATTGATATGATGGTGTATTAAAGCTTAGATGAACTTGTCAGGAAAAATTAAGGATTGACTATAAAATAATTTTAACTACTAACTCCTGCTCCTTCAGGCTGCTCTGCACAGCTGCAAACTCTGCTCACATGGCAATGCTTCCAGGTCTGTTTCTTCTATTCTTTAATATTAAATATGGGGTCATATCTCATTTTGTATTTATGTTTCAACTCAGTAGCCTAACTTTTAATCAAACATCAGCTTTTCCAACAAAAACTCAGTACATATCATTACTATTCACTCAGGGTTTTTCATGGTTGGGCTTCGTGAATGAAGATTAAGGAAGGCTCTATCCACACTTATTACAGGCACACTGTCTCCTTACCATAACATGTGATGTAACATCTAATAGTATACTAGTTATGCTCAGTGTTTGCAAAAAGGAAATTGATTATGGCAGCAGTCCAAAAGGAAATGCCTTAAATGATATGCTTGGGTCTTGGTTTTCAGCTGATCTTCCCCACACCTGCACATGGAGAGACAGGGATTTGATGGATGGACTATTCAGTGGATAAGGAATTGGATGGATGGATGCAGCCAGGGAGTTTGGGTCAATGACTCCATGTGTAGGTGGAGACATGTTCTTGTGGGTGAAAAGCTGGACAGAAGCTGCAGTGTGCACTTGCAGCCCAGAATGCCAAGAGGGGCCTGGGCTGCATCAAAAGAAGAGGGGCCAGCAGGTTGAGGCAGCTGATTCTCCTCCTCTACTCTGCTTTGTGAAACCCCACCTGAAGTGTTGTGTCCAGCTTTGGGGTCCTCAACACAAGAAAGACACAGACTTGTTAAAGCGGTTCCAGAGGAGACCATGAAGATGATCAGAGGACTGGAGCACCTCTTCTATGAAGATGGGCTGAGAAGGTTGGAATTGTTCAGCCTGGATAAGAGAAGGCTTCAGGGAGACATTATAGTATCTTAAGGGAGCTTATAAAAAGGAGAGAGAGGGACTTTTTATGTGGACAGACAGTGATAGGACAAGGGGCAATGGTTCTAAAGCGAAAAGAGTAGGTTTAAATTAGATATTAGGAAGAAACTCTTTACTGTGAGGGTACCAAGACACTTAAACAGGTTGCTCAGAGAAGTTGTGGATGCCCAGGTTGGATGGGGCCCTGAGGAACCTGGAATAGTGAATGGCATCCCTGCTTGTGCCAAGGTGCTTGGAACTAGGTGATCTTTAAGGTCCCTTCTAACCCTAACCATTCTATGATTCTAAACAAAATGCCAGAATATTTGAATAACAATTTTCAAATAATTTCAAAATTCTGTGAGATCGATACAAAAGATGTATTTGATAACATGACCATCATTACAAACAAGCTATCAATTTTTGCAATACATAGGAATTACCTCCCTAAAATATTTTGAAAGGACTTTCACAAAAGGACTCGCCCAAAATTTTGTGTAGTTGCAATCTTCTACTTCATGTCGCTTGCAGACAATAGAAATAGAAAAGCATAGGATGTCTTATTTTGTTCTAAGGAACTTACTATTCGCATCCCAAGACAAATAGTGCTTAAAGAAATACAAAGAAGATGATACATATGCATGACACACAAAATCATGCAGTCACCTTGAAGCCACATGATCAGCCTCTTAACCTGATGGGCAACTACACCACAAAATTAAAGATTAATTTTCTGACCATAATGGCAAGCTTGTCCAAATCATCTAGCACAATGAAAGGGGCAGGCACACATGATCAGAGCAGAAGAAAGTGAAGGTCACATCTTTGACAGCAGACTGCAGGTAGATTATGTCACAGAACTTTTACATACAAATCAACCAAGGAAAGTCTGCAAGGACACAGACCACCTCCCATTGATTATATCATGTGTGCTTCATCAAAATGGCTAAAACTGAATCCATGAGCTGTATGTAAACCAAGGAATTGCATGTATTTCTCTCAGTAAAGGAAGATTTGTATTCTAAACCTTTATATCATCAGTCAGTTATATTCAGTGAATGGCAGAAAACAATTTTCTAACATCCAAGAAAGTTTTTGAAATAGTTACTTCCTGGGTGAGACATGCATGATGAATTGTCAGATAACAACCCCCAAACATTTTTTCACAGAATTTGACTTAAGAAAATTGTATGATATTAGCTTGATGGCACTTTGGTCAAGAGCCTATTGTTAAATTGTTAAATTGATTGTTAAATTGTTAAATTGATTGCAAAATCGCTGTGCAGATTTGTCCAGTGCAAGGTAAGATCTTGCGCATTGAAATACAAAGAAATATTGAAATATGAAGAAATATTGAAGTATAAAGAATTTTTTTTTTCTAGGAAGATTAAAACCCCTATTCTAATACAGAAAATTATTAAAGCATTATTTATCTCTGAAAAATTATTCAGTAGATATAGCTCTATGGAGTCAGAGGATTTTTTGGCTAAGGGAACCTATAGTACATGAGAAAATTCGTAAGTAAAAATCTGTTTTTTTCTTCTGTTATTTTTTCTAATCCAGCCTTTCAGAGTCAAAATGGATTCTTTGTATCTTCTCTACGATCCTTAGCAGTATAATAAGAACAGGTCGAATTTTCTCTCACAGACTCTACAACTTCACAGAAGTCAATCAAGATGCAAACAACAGCTTAGCTCATAAAGTGATTCTTGACTGTAAAAGGTGTCATAGAGCTACACTGACATGACAGGAAGACAAAGAATAAATTAATACTATTCTTCCAAAGTATTTATGAATGCATCACTTTTTTTGACAGAACAGTTTATTCCTATCCAGTTTTTGGATAGTAGGAATAAGGAGGAGTGATTCACATTCCCTCTTCACTCTAACCTGGACCATTGCATGTAAGGGAGAGTTGAGGATTTCCTACTTTAATGACTAGTGCTTGAGTTGCTGCTCAACAAGGCCAAGTAGTCAAGACAGTGGGCTCACTTCTGCTTTACAACCTCCAAAGCAAAGAAGATGATAATAGAGCATTTTACAAACACTTGGATTCACAAAAAAGAAGAAACTCAAGCATGTTCGCTATCCAAACCTAAGTGATATAAGAAGAAAGACTGTTTTCCATTAATGAATGTATATGAAGCTAATCAGACAGATGCAAATGATAAGTAAAAATGTGACAGTTTTACAAAGTCACATTTCAGTGTGTACAATTTTATGTCATGAAGAATGAGTAAAAAATGGTCCTGAAAAAAATTCGGTGCTGAGGTAATTGAGGAATCCCAACCTATTTTTCGAAAAACAGTCTTCCTTTTGTGTATGATTGTTCATCTTCTCTCCATGTGCTTGATTATGTGAGTGTCAATAAAAAAATCCGCAATTTTGGAAGGAACTAAAAAAAAAAAATCTACTTTTCACAGCTATAAGTATTTGCAACTGTTTTATATTTCTAATAGTTTTTCTTGGGTTTTGTTTTTTTTTTCTGTTTTTGTTGCCTTGTTATTTACTTAGCACTTTCTGATGCACGCACGCGGATCTAGATATTTGGCTGTGCTTAAAGAGTTTAAATAATGATAGGATTATCTGACTCCAGGCAAAATGTAAATTGTTTACAAATCTGGTTACTGAATGACAGTGAACAGAATTGGATTTATATTTTCTTAAAAATCATAGGAGAGAAGGCAATTTCTCAAAGCACTGATACTGATTCTTTGAACCATATATGGATTCTAATCCGCATATAGAACTGTTGAAATGACTTACTTATGTAGAATATGGACAGTGCATGACTTTTAATAAACTTCTGACAGTAGGTTGAGGTTGTGCAATGCCACTGCTCTTGGGCACCTAAGCAGATTAAAACATCTTGTTTTGGCAGTTACAGTGTCAATATTTTTGTATTTCTTTATCAGCAATACTCATCTTTGTACCACAACTGACTACAGATTTTCCATTTAGTTTGGTAGATTTAATTGGGAGTTTTAAAATAAAGATTTGAAACCATCTTACGTTTCAGAGACAGAGGAAATTTGATCACTTACAAAATTTAATGTACAGCCTCATGTCATTCTATAATTCTCTGTTTCTCTATGCTTGTAGAAACATCAAGTTTGGGTGAGCAGTGATTACTGAGCATCAAGTTATGTTTCAGTGAATATCTTAATTGAAAGCAATTTCATTTTCTGATATGTTAATGTTTGCATTTTTAAAAGACAAATTTGTCTAGACAGTTTTAGTTTGGTTTGACTGTGATCCAGACTGTGCAGAAATATCTCTTCAGTACTATCAACTGGCGTTGCCTTAGTTTTCAAAAATTTCATGAACTGCTTTCTGTTGTTGGGGGAAAAGATCAACACATTCACAATTTCAGTTTAAAGTGAATCTTAATAATCTGTATTTAGACTGTTTAATTCCTCTTGGTAAGATGTACAATTAAATGTTAGTAAAAACCAATAGAAATTAAATAATTTCTGTTCTTAAAGTTTGTGATAGAACTTCAATTTCCTTTAATAAAGAAATAATCAAGCCATAGTGCCCCATATTTCCCTAAATTATGCTCAGCACAACTTTGTTTCGTTGCAGTGCTCATCATGTGTTACAGTCCCAGTCTTTCAAAATTATACATCAAATTCCAGAATACTCCTCAGAATAATGAGTTCATTAACACTAATTTCTAGTTCTTCTTTGTGTTTATTGGGAGCAACTAATCAGTTCCTCTCAGTTCCCAGATTATTTTTCTTGATGTATTACAGAAGTGTACAAAAACGCGATGTATGGCTATTCTTGACTTATATGTAATATTTCTGGCTAGGTTTTTTCATTGAATTTCAGGCCTGTGCTCTGTTAAAGAGCTCAATTGCAACATTTGAAATACATCTCTAGAGAAGAAATGCAGGTTAATGTCTTTAAATGATAAAAAAAGCTGAAACATCCAACGTTTTAATTTACTAGTAAATCTCTGAAGTTTTAAATTTCTGTAGAATTGGAGTAAAATATTAAAGGCTTAAAAAGAAACGCAGTGTAGAGGGACTTGTTCGTGGAGAGCGAGCCCTGGAGTGCTCCCTTTCTGATTAAGATAACACTCAGTAGGGAATCTGTTTTGAATTCCTCAGGCTGAAGGAATAAATGCCATGGGCAAGATAAAATAAATTCTTGCTAAACAAAGGTACAGCAAGTGTAGGACTTAAAGACCAGCATAAGAAGCACAAAAACTGTGTGGATCACGAAGTGAAGGATTTGAAGAAGTGTGGAACATAAAGAGAATAACAAATGAGTATCACATTAAAACATTCAAAAAGATTAAGTGTGGACTTGCAGCAAAAATGGAAAGCATTTCTGAAAAAGTGGGAGGAAACATCTTAAGTATAAATTTAAAAGCACTGAGAGTAAATAAAATCATAAGCAATGGCTAGAGTTGATCAAAGAACCAAAACTAAAAGAGTGTTTAAAAAACAAAGGCTTATATGTGAGAAATAGAAATGGAAGGAGTCCAGAAATGCAAAATGTAAACAGTTTTTGATGGAATATAATACTTAATAGCATGACAAAAAATTGTCACTGTGTCTATGTTTTGAAGTTTGTCATCTGAAGTTATCTTTCATTTCTGTATGATGACCATGTACATATGCTGGGATATTTAGGAACTCAGTTACCTGTGTGTTGTAGATGTCTGATTCCTTTGACTGTTCTTCACCAAACTGTTATGTTTGTATTATCATTAGTTTTTCCATAATATTCCTGTTGGCTCCATGTATGGCCTGCCAATGCAGTTGAGACCACCAAAACAGATGCTTCATTGGCTTAGTTTGCCATTTGAAAAAAAGACATCCATTGTATAATATTTTTCTTTCTTCTTTTAACAGTCATGTGTGAAAGACTGCTAAAACTACTGTTGCTCTGATTTGTGCCTTCTCTGATTTTTTACTGTGTACCTTTCTTTAGGATAACTTACATCCAAACCATACTAAGGTTACCCTCACTGTCATGGAAGCAGCACAGAATTTCATTTTCCTTTCATTTCTGGGGAAGAGAATGGAGGAAACATTTCACTGGCATTTCTGTGAAGTTCTTCTCACCTACCATGTAGTGGAAAGGAGTAGGAATCACTTTAAGTGAATTTGGAGCATCCCTGCGTACACTGGGAGGTATTTTATGAAAAATTTTAAATTCTTCTACAATATCTTCACAAAATCACCAACACTGTGGTGGGACAGCTGAATTTTGTGTACTATTTTGAGAAATATCACGGACGCATAAATGCTTCATTCAGTTCTAGCCAAAAATGCACGCTAAGGGACAGAGCAAACTTTCTTACAGAAAATAAATACCTGTATTTACCTTAAAACATTAAGAAAATAAAGTTTTTGTAATGTGTGATTACACTAAACTTATCCCATGAAAAATACAATCAGAGGCAGGAGTGTGAACTTTTCCTTTCACATGAGTTGAGTCTATAAGAGAGGCTAAGCCATACTGTCAGGCAGGCGGATTTAGGATGTCTTTCTTTCTCTTCCCACAGTTTTCTTAATTTTTCTCTTCTTTCCAAGAACTGAATGCTGCTCCCACTTAAGGGCAATAAAATCAGTCTTTATTCTCAAAGTTTTTTAGTTTATCATATACACTTGGAAAGGAAACAAGAGCTTTTTTCGCTTCTGTTCTCCAAGGTTTTTCATACTATTCTCCTTTGTTAGGAAAGCCCATCCCTGCTTTCTTCTCTTGTCTGCTTTCATTACTAGCAGTGATACCCAATTTTACTAACCTCAAAAACTTCCTCTAAGAATGTTACAACTCACAAATCTCTTTCAACCATTCCCACCTTCTACAGGTGTATGTTTTCCTCTCTACCTTCTCTTTAATTGAGAAAACACTGTGCCAATTTTTCCTTTTAACAAGACTTTTAGTACCACAGTTACTACTACATTGCATCTTTCTGGGTGTCTGATCTCCACCAAATATTGGTTTGTGCTGCTGGAAAGTGACCATTCCTCCTCCTGCAGTGATGGCTACATAAATCCAGTTCCCCTCTAAGAGGAACCTGGTCTATGCACAGACTCTCAAGGCTCTGGAAGAGATTGTCTCTTGTCCAGCTTCACTCACAAAACAGATTATTGATAAAGTTAATATGCTTTTTAGCCTGTTTTGAAAATTAGTATAGCTCATCTTCTAACAAACTTCTAGAGCTCAGCAAAGCTCCTCTGAAACCAATTTAAACTTTACTGAAGTCAGTGAAATATTGGTGGCTAGCACTGGAATAAACTCAAAATAAATATATGAGAAGTAAAAGGATTGATAACAAATAAAAATAATTTCTGAGAGTAGAGGAGTGTCATACGTAAAAACAAAATAATAGAAAATCCTTAAGTGGAGGGATTCAAGGCAAAATCAGAGTAATGAGCTGTAACAGAACTGAACAAGAAGCACTTGAAATTTGGTGGTGAAAAAACAGAGACATGAGATTAGTAGCAAAGCAACAACGTAGATAAAGAATAAAGTTAAAAATGTCAACACTGCAGAATAAGAACTGAGATAAAGTCTTGTTTTCCTTTAGAAACTCTCTCTAGGAGAACATATTCTAACCCCAAGCATTATAATATTGAATACAGGATTTAAATTTCCACAGTCACACTTTTAAACATAATTTGAGAATATACTTAAATGGAATTTAAACCAATGTTCATGTGAAAAATTAAATAACCCTTCCCTTCTTTTCTGTTGTAAACTGAATTTATGAATAGTATCTGAGAAACCTAAAACCAAAGACTTACTTTGAGTTTAACACATATATTTTGTGAAGTGGAAGCAAATAGATCTGTCTCTGTACTAATTATCCAGAAAAATTGGAAGTGAATCTCTTTCATTTAACATCAAGACAGTATAGAAGTCATGCAGTTCCCTAATATTTTCAAAGGGAGCCTTATCCCTACTTTCTTCTTCAACAATGTCTGCTGAAATAGCTGAAGAAGATCTTGGCTACAGGATACTGCCTAATAGTTCAGTCCAATTTCACAGGAAGCTTTAGGCAACAGCTCTGCCCTGAACTTCACTGTGAGCCTTAGCAAATGTGCTGACTGAGAAAGTAAAAAGATGCTTCTTTTGTCCATTCACATCATAAAGTCACCATGGATTTGGAGAATAGAACTGTGGGATTCTGATCTTAGGCACCTCTTGAAGACCTCCAAGACACATTAGGTCATCATCTGCATTTTGCTAAACCACAGTGATTGATCTTCTGTGCACTATTTTCAGCCTTGACATACGTTTGGTTTTATGGGGATTTTCTCAGGATGGATCTTTCTTCTCAAGAGACCAAAGTTTATGCATATCTTTGAATACTTAGATATTCAACTGACCTTAAAAATCATTTCCATGACCATTAGGATGTACATGAATGATTTTCTGGACAATGGTATGGTGCTTACTACCAAGATCAACCCTCAAGTGAAGAAAGAATAAAAACCACTGGAATGCATTCTTAAAAGTACTGGTAAGAACTTCCTCAGAAAATAACAAGTGAAAATCTACCCATGCTAAAAACCAGTATCAAAAGTCTCATCAAGAACCCATTTTTTTATTTCTGTAAAAAATCCATCATGACAGTCTTCAAAATTCAATATGTCTGTCTGTATATCATATTTTTTATCAAATATATTTTATATACTTCATAACCAAATATAAATACTTGATAAAATTTCAAAATGCAAATATATATACTGAAACTAGAAAGAGAGAGGAAATAAAAGTTTAAAAATACTGAAAATTATATCCATGTATATGCAGTACAAAATAAAAGCCAGCAAAGAAACTTTGAACTGCCTATGAATTTTAGAAATAGGTGGTAAAGATATTCTACACATCTGATTTTGCACTTGACTCTATTTGTGTGAACTCTGGAAGGAGTTGGAGGGCTGTGCCATATCTGAGATGTAAACCTGAGTGTGCAGTGAAGCTGTAAATTCCCCTGTAGAAATCTGCTTTTTCTTTTCCCCAAATAAAAATGGCCAGATCTGCTGACTATCGTGTGAGGCCACAAATTACCACCTGCCCATCCTTTCACAGTCCTCTGATATTCATGTTTCCCAAGAAAGAAGAAAAATAAGCAACCTCTGAGCAGCACAAAATGCGAGAGCTGTAATTTGGTGAAAAATTATAAAGGGCATTTCCACTGGCCTTTATACACACACACTTGGTGTGTGCTCAGATGGGGGTAGGCAGAACATCTCCCTAGTTTAGGGGAAGAAGGAGTCTCCCATACCCCAATATAGAAATGCTTTATTATTGTAATGAGGATAGTTGCTTGTGTAATGCATTCATGTAGAGACCTTAAATACATGTATAACAAAATATCCCTGATTTTTTTTTGGTTTTCATATTTCTATTTTTGCCAGTATAGTTTTCCTCAAATTAAAACCTTTCTGCAGGTGAATTTATGGGGTGATGTAAGTGGATGGTATCCTGAACAGGAAGTCAATTAGTTCAAATGAACACAAGGCGTCAGCTACTCCTTGATTGACTCACATATGCCTCCAAGTGAAGTCAACAGGAATGGTATCTCTTAAAGTGGAATAATCTGTGCCGAAAATGACAGAATCTGAGAAATACTAATGCATGTATTTATTTAATGCATTTAATTATTTGCTTTCAAAAGATCAAATGCAAGAAAATTTCACTTTTTACAAGGAAAGATAAAACAGAAAAAATGCTTTATATTTTCTCTGCATGCACTTTCATTGTACCTTTATCTGTAGAACTGTGAATAATCCTTCTATGTAATGAAAGCAAAAGGCACCGTTTTGACTCTGTAGTGATGTGTTTTCAAAGTCCTGTTCTGGAAACAGTCTTAAACACAGCTTTGATAAGGTTTGCTTTACTCCAGCCAACTCAGTCACACCGTGCACAGAGCATGAGACAGTCAGCTGAGGAATAATTCTTTCCCCCAACAGGAGCCCAGAAAACGCAGCACTGTGCCAATAAGTAACAGCTCCCAGAAAGACACTGTCCAAAGAAGGGCAGCTGAACCTTGATTCCTTCCCATTTAAAGCAGTCATAACTGATGTGTGGTGTGAGATGGCAGTATTTTCAACTCCAGCTTTCAGTGTCATGCAAAGAATAAATTTTGGTGTTTCCGTTTTTTGCCTATTTTGCTCTGGATTCAGTTAGCTGTTAAGTAAGCATTTTTTGTTTTGATGGAATTTTGCTAAATGACTGGAAACAATATAGCTGTAAAAGTCACAGAATTGACACTATATTCCATGAGCAGATGGTGTGCTAGCCTGACCTTGTTTATCACTGGACCACATCCTGTGACAAGCTTTTTTTGCAATGACTGCAGCAGTCCTAGGCTTTCCACGTATCACATTCCTCTCTTCTTATTCAGATTACACAACTGTCAGGTCAGAGTGGCATTTCTAATTGTTGGCTTAGTATTGTAGTACCTCATTCTGCTGGAAACCTTTGAAATTAAGATAATTTTTTGTAAAATCCTCCATTTTAATGAATAATATACTGTATTGATATAATGAATGATACTGTATTGATACAGACTTTGAAAACAGCAGAACTTCTACTAAAAAGAAGATTTTTATTTTTTGTCTTACTCTTTTCAGGTAAATAAAGAATTTGTTTAGAGCACCTAATTATTTGACTTTCTATTTGAAATGTATTTGGATTTTATTGTCACATAAATTTCAATCCAACTGCATCTGCAGCAGGTACAAATACATAATTTTTATATATAAAAAATACAAAATTTATCTTTTTTATCACATTATTTACTACATGTAACATTTTTTCCTGTTCAAGCATCTTCAACTCAAACTATATATACATTTTAAATTCAAATGACATATATCTTAATGTTTCCATCATTCCTGTCTCTTATACTTTTATTGGCCTTTTTGAGTTTCAGCCTCCTCCAAAATTCTACCAAATAAGTGGAAGTTCCAACAGAAAGTAATTTCAGTTCATAAAGTAATGATAATCGTAAGCAAAGAACATTTATCCTTCTTTCTAAAAAAACTTCCTCTGCAGTTTGGCTAGTCCAGATGCTGCCCTTTAAAAAGAGGGAATGTTGAAGCTCAAAAGCTGGCAGCTCTTTGCACATGGTAAGGTCAGTAGAATTTTCAGCAGACTATACTCTTCATTTTGACAGTGCTTTGTGAGCAGATATGGCCTCTTCTGAAGTTAACACATCTGCACTTTAAAAACACTGTGTCATTTTTCATCCAATCACTACTCCATGTAAGTGCTAGATTTTAAGCTTTGTGTCAGTCCATAATGCTTTGTTTTGACTGCAGAGTACAGATCCAACTCCCTGGCAACTGTGATACATGAAGATTCACCCATCAACTTTCAGGCTAAGATTAATGTGTAGAATACTTTTGTTTGATAATAAAGGATGAGTCAGAAAAGATAACTCAAAAGATGACCCTAACAGAGACTATTTTGGACAAAGTTTGTCAGAAATGTTTCATATCTAATGTCTGTACCAAATGCATATATTGAAAAAATATATATGTAAAACAGAAACCTCTGAAATAACACAGTGGGGTGACAGGATGTTCAAATGTTTTTTCCAGAAGATATCAGACTTTTGGGCTCCATTCTGCAGGTTTTCATCTTCAGCAGGCATACAGACTTCCTGCAGCCCAGAAAACCCTACAGCTCCAAGTCCCTTCTTCAATCCCATGGCCCTGGTCACACTGTGATTATCCTTGTCTATACTATGTCTATACAATGTCTTGGCCTCCAGCAGAATTTTCCTAATCCCTAACTGCCACCATGGCCTGAGTTAGCTCCTGAAGGACATTGTAGAATTACCCAAGGAGAGCATTAGTTAGCTGATGCTAAAGCCATAGAAGACATTTACAATTTATCACTTGACATGGTCAAGTGTACATGTGCAGTTTTATTACAAATAGAGGTTCTGTCAGAGCCTTACTGCATGAGGCTGTATTTAACTTTTTCTGAGAGTTCTTTATTTCTATAGTCATAGACTTATGTCTTCTATAAGTGTCTTCAGCACGTTTTTAAGGTGCCTGATGGACTGAACAATCAACTTTGTGCAGCACAACTCCCTGCCCAGTTCAGGAACTGGTTTTGTTTGACTTTTATGAATGCTTTTTCAAGATATGCAATATATATATATATAAAAATAAACTCAGAATGTCAAACCTTTATTGTGCTTATAAGCCCATAGCCTCCAAGACCCTAGTTCAGTCATCCGAGCATCTGCCCCTTGTCTATATTCTACTACATTGCTATATATTTTGGTGATTTAATGTAATGCGAAATTCACGTAAAAGAGCTGCTCCACATTTCAGAGAATTTCAACAGTACAGAGAAAATAATGATACAAACCAACCCAGCCTGAGAGAGCTCTCTAACAAGTTAAAAGGAATAATGCATATGCTGGAGAAAAGAAAAATAACTCACAAGAAGGCACAGCAGAAAGCTGCACAAACAGAACTCCTCGCTTTCATCTGCAGAATGAAGTATGACATGTTATTATCTGTTTATGCAATGCTACTACTATTTTGGTTGCTTAGTTCCTCCTATCCTAGCATCCTGCTTTCATTTGTACTTTACTTTGTTAATCCTTATCTGATCTGGCTGAAATTTCCTGTGCCGGATATATGTCTTAAAATAAAAAGTTTTAGGAAAAGAGATTCAACGTTTTCTAGACTGAGATTAGTAGAGTGTGTTATTTTCCCACCTTAACAAATTATTCAGCAATAGTTATACTTCAGAACCTATAATTCTTTCAGATTTTTCATTAGAAACTTTGATTTTGCCCTGCTATCTTGATATCTTATTCTTTTAGGGATGGTCACCCTTTTATGGCAAAATTATTTCCTCTGTAAAGAACCACTTTCCTCACATAACTTATCGAGACTCAATTAAGAACAGCTGTTAAATTATGCAGTGATTACATCCCTACCAAATATACTTTGTGCCACAAGGCACCTGTCTGCACTTATATTATCTTACAGACTAAATGTACAGAATTTTAGTGGCCATATTGCTTGTAGACATTATCTTGTGTTTTACATGTTTTTAATACAATGTTTAATTATGTGATCCATAGGATGTTTTTTAGGGAGGAGTGAGGCCTGAACAGTATCTCAAGTCCGTTATATATGGCACTGGGGTATTGCTAGGGTTGTGCAGAAAACAAAGCTGGTCAGTGGGGAAACATTGCCTCAGGATCAGATAGTGCTTATGAATGAAGCAAGGCTGTGCAAGAAAAAGAACAAACTGGGAGAATTCTGGCCCATATCTGCTTCAGACTTTGTGCATAATGCACAAATTGTCCCTCAATCTAAATGTTTCATAGCTGTTTTCATATCCTTATATCTTGTTGCCCTGCGAAGACTTCAGGCTGTGATTTGCAGAACAGATGACCATTTGTGCGTGCAGGTAAATGTCAGGCAGAAAGTTGATCTTAAGGTCTCAACTGGTCAACCCTGAGTAGTAAAAATGTCTAATCATTTTATCCCCAGTCCTGTCTTGTACCTAACACTGTTTCAAGGAAAAGGATGGTTATAGAGAATTGTTACTAGAGCTGGTTGAAAATTTCCCCAGAGAATATTAATTATAAAATATGAATATAATAGTTTACAAGCAAAGGCCAATTCCATCAAGGTTATTAACAGGAATCATGTTGCCCCTCCCTGTGTACAATTGTGGAGAATTTATTCTGAAATTGTAACAATAAATTTGGGGAAGTTGAACATAAAGTAATATAAACAATACTGGAGTGCAACTATATCTTATTATGGTATAGAAAAAAGTACTGTAACTACATTTCAATGGAATTTAATCTTTGTATATTGAATATTTTCAAATAAAATTATTAAAGTAAAATATTTCTTCCATGGTCTGTTATTATTTTAGGTAGCATGTGATGAAAGGTGATGCATTTCTTCACAGAATCTGATTTTTAAACTGTATCACAAATGGCAAGACCCTTTCCTTGTCCCAACAGACTGTGCAATGGTCAACAGGTCCAAGAAACCTGTTGCCCTCCTTGAGACAGATGAAAAAAGAAGGGTTTCAGAAACCACTCACAGAAACTAATCTTCAATATGTGTCCAGACAGGGCTGGATCAGGAGTCCATTCAGATACCAGAGCAACCTAGTAATGATGGTTTCAGTAACTGTCCATCTTTTATTCTTATATAAGCAGGCAAAAGATTTCTAATGGCCCTGCTGCAGGCATGATGCAACTCCAGCACGGGATCTGCAAACAAAACACATAAACTCTAGTACCACCTGAGTTTCATTGTTTTTCCTACTGAAATGACTTGTAATAATAAATGACTCTCCTTAACCAACCTTTTGATTCATAATAAGGTACCTTGTGAGTCTTTTGCTAACAGAAACTTGTTACTGAAAATTGTTCAGCACTTTTTGAATCTATCATTAGAATGTCTGCCACTCAAATGTTATCGTGTTGTGAAGGAATCTGCCTACATGTCCCCCTACTGCATTATTACTTCAAGTTTACCCTTTTTGTTGCAATGCCAAATTAAATTAAAGATTTTGTTTATTAAAATCACGTTAAACCACACTGTAATTTGGGTTAGAACTATGTAAAAAATATAATTTAAACGAAAGCAATACAAAAGTATTAACATTGCTCATCAGTCATTATTTTGAAAGATAAGCTCTGTATCTTTCTAATGTCTATGTCTCACTAAATTAAAAAAGAAACACCACCACAACTGTAGTTTTAGAAAGGTTTTATTTAGCAGATATTCATGTTTGGTTTATATTTACATTTTTGTGTTCGCATCTATATAGATTCAGGATATCTGTGTAGTCTAGATTACTCTTTCATAAAATCTGAGGTTTATCCTTCGTGTGAACATGTACATATCTATGTTTGGACTGCACTGAGAAAATTTTAAGGGAATATCTTCACCTTCATTCGTTTCCAGTGGTGTGAATGTATATTACAATAGTCAGTGATGTGAGGAAGGTGACAATTCCCTAACTATACACCTGACGGTATTTATGATTAAGCTAGTTCTGTTTAACAGTTCAATCTGTCATAAAGAACAAATCATCATCCTGAAGAGGCTATCAGAAGTGTTTTATTAAACTGAACAGCAAAAAATTTGGATTATTCATCACACTGAACAGCCAAAATGTGGGTTATGAAGACACTACAGCAAGCTCATATATATTTGGATGAAGCTGTATTTTTAAAAAGACAAATTTATTTTTTTGCTTTGCTCTATAAAGAGGCATTATATAGATTTATTAATTACCACAGCATGTGCTCCAATTGAGAGTCCTACAATAAGCTATTTAATGATTCTTTTTAAGTGCAAGTATTGGAATAGAGGACATTTTGTTAGGATAACCTACCTGTGGATCTGCAAACTGAAGTTATTTTAACAATATGTCTTTAAAATGCTCTCTTACCATCTGTTTATCTGTATATTATTCTAATCAGCACAGATTTAGAGAATAAAAATTTGTGAATGTATGAACTCATGTCCTATTTATAACTCAAAAAGATTGTTATTTGAGTGTATTACATAATCTACATAACTAAAGATCAGATTATCATTTTGCTAATGTAAAAAGTATTTTATCAGTCATATAACTTCACAGAGGAACTCTGAGTATTCAGAGGAACTTTGAGTTCATTCATCGGGAGAGGTCATTACTTGCTTCTTTATGCAGCAGCTCAAAACTTCTCTTTGTATAGCCTTTAGGAAGAAATTCTTCACTATGAGGTTGCTGAGACACTGGAATAGGTTGTCCAGAGAAGCTGTGGTTGCCCAGTCCCTGAAAATGTTCAAAGCCAGGTTGGATGGAGTCCCCCATGGGCTGCAGTGTGGATTTCTGCTCCACCATGGACTTCACCACAGGCTCAGGGGAATCTCTGACCCAGTGTCTGAAGCACCTCGTCTCCCTCCTTCTTAACTGTTCTTGGTGTTCACACTGATGCTTCACACCTCACTCCCTCCTGCCTGTGTGGTGTTTTTTTACTCTTTCTTAAATACATTTCCCCTCGGCAACCCCCCTCGGCTGTGGGCTCGGCTGTGCCCTGCGCTGGGTGGGTCAGAGCCGGCTGGAACCGGCTGTGTCCGGCACGGGGCAGCCCCGGTCTCTCCTCCCAGAGCCCCCCACAGTCACCACTCCTGACCACTTAAGGTCTGCCCACAATATAAAGCTCAATAAACAACTTGCATTATTTGTGAGAAACGTAAGAAATAATAATTCAGACACTTCAATTTACTGATTTTTCAGCATGGTTCCAGCAGTTTATTCCACATTCCAGTGTCTCTTGTACTAGATTGATTTGTTGTGGATTTTTTTTCAAATAAAACCACACTCATGGTTTTACTACAACATTTTTCTACTACTTCACTAGAGCTCCAGGGCCTGAGAAAATTATGGTCTCTTCTAAGAGCTGTTGCCTCTGTTACGAGTCAACAGATAATTTTTTATTATGTGTTGTTCATTGTCATTTTATTCAGCCTAAACTCAGACTGTCCTCAGAGAGGACTATCTTTCTCCATTTGCTGTCCTGGGAGAAAAAAATTAGGTGTTATCAACATGAATCCCCTTAGCAACTCTTCTGGCTAAAGCTGAACTTACTTGAAAGTAATCTCCATTTGTATGTATTCCTAAAACATTTTCACTGACTCAAAAGGATCAGAGATGGGTTTACTTTGGGCTGTGAATGTTAAATAATATAGCACTGAAGAGGAGCCAGTGAACCCCTAAACTCAGGTATGAATTCTTTCTCTCTCCAGAGCACTTTGGTTCCAGGTTGAGACTGTGCCCAGATTGTCAGTTTAGGGCATGAAGATGGTTGTCATCTCCTGTTTGGGACTCAGGGAAAGAGATGGATTTACTGAAACAGGTTAGTTTCAGTGCTAGCAGTTTACCCAAATATTCTCAAATTATCAGCAATGGGGCACTAGTCATACTGTTGATTTTCTCTCTTACATCAGCCCATTATAGTGGCTTTCAGTCTTTTAAGGCTCTTCACTTTAACACAAGATGTTGGGAATATATTGGGATCAAAAATGTGTGCAATAGGTAATCTACAAGTTCCATGTTTTTTGTTTTTTTGTTTTTTTTTTGATTACAGACACCTGCTGTGGAAGTTATTTAGCTCATGTAATTCCTATTCTTCTCTTGAATCCATAAGAGAGGCATCATCAACTGCAAGGCATCTTCTGGTCACTTCCCTCTGCTGTAGTGCTACTCAGAAGTTGTCCCAACACTGATTGATTCAGGAGTTTGAGAACCAGGTAAGACAGAAAGCAAAATGGTGTTGCCTGTCTCAAGTGTACGATTCCAAGATCAGTAAATTTTTGAAGGGAAAAATGAAGAAAAGGTTTTCTACTGATTTCACCAGGAACCACAATTTTACCCTCTTAACCTCTAGGCAGAACTTCAATATGATTGCCATACACTGTTTTGAAAATAACATGTATAATGCAATTGCAGTGGTCGTCGGAATGGTCAAGGGATGTTTTTCTCTTAAGCCACTATTTTGAGGCTTTTATAAATGGAAAATTATTGCTTGTTTGGATGACCTTTATTCAAGTATGTTTTCAATGCCAAGGTTATTTCTTTTCTTTGAATGAAGAAGGAGTTTGATAAAGTTAAATGTTTCTGGTTTACAACTATCTGAGTGGGAAAAATGACAGTTTCATGCTTTGGAAAAAGAAGTTGAGATGCTTATTTTCTCTGAGTACTGCAAAATGACTTAAATTCTTTTTCAGATTTGTCACTCACGGAAGAGTAATTACTTTTCAAAGAAAAGCTCTTTAAGGAAAAAACCTTTTTGCTTGAAAACAGCTTAAAGGACAAGACGGAACAGGTCCCTCAGTTTCCAAATGGAACCAGATAGGTTTTTAGTGGCATAAAATGCATGTGTATTTATATGACTGAAAATAAGTTCTTTATAGTATATATTGGTTTGCTGTCAATCATCCTGTTTTATAACTTTAGAACCATAGAAGGCAGAGTTAATAAGGAAAACAATTGTACTTGAAGTTATCTCATTTTTCTTGTTATAATAACTTGCCTTTTGTTGTGTATAGCTATACTGTGCCTAAAACATTCAGGTTGACCCATCCCCAGAACATAATCTAGCTCCTGTCCTAAATTAAGTAAGAATCCAGGCACAATTATGATAATGTAACTATGTAATATATAATATTATTAAGACTTATATCAAATTATTAAGGCTATCAATAGTAAA
Organism: Chiroxiphia lanceolata; assembly: GCF_009829145.1. Classification (NCBI taxonomy): domain Eukaryota; kingdom Metazoa; phylum Chordata; class Aves; order Passeriformes; family Pipridae; genus Chiroxiphia; species Chiroxiphia lanceolata. The sequence continues at coordinate 90,549,745 of NC_045639.1, read as the reverse complement.
AGCTATCTCTGTTCTAGCCTTTCCTATTTTCTGAGTTTTCTACTTTGTAGTCTTATCAGTCTTTTATCATTCTTTCAATCTCTGCCACAATGACACATCTTTCTATCTGAAACTTACTTTCAACTGACAAAAACATGTCACTGAAATTCCATCCCATTAAAGTCAATGGAATATTTGCCACTACTTTCACTGACTACACTGATTCATTGGCAATGAATGCAAATAAAAAAATAAGCAACTTCACAAGACTTTTGGTAACCTTCTTCCATCTTACATAATGTCACCTCTCTCCATATCAAGTGATGTCAAGTTTACCAAGATAAGACTGGGACAGTTTAAGTGCTAAGTATACAATGGATTTCAAGTTTCTGAGAAGCAATGTTGCTTAGTTCTACCAGTAAAGTATCTTATCCATCTGCAGTACATTTTATAAAGATATGAAATGACTGTTCCATACACACCACATGTTCCTTACAAATATATAACTCCCCATTTAAATGCAAAACTTCACTCTGAGAAAAACAAGTTCTGACTTTGGTTTTGATCACTTAGATTTTTCTACCGAAATGACTTTGATAAGAGTGAATTGCTTTTCTCTGAGGGAAGTATAATCTTCTGCATTATGTTTTATCTTGGAAATAGTGAAAAAACCAAAGGACTAAAAAAAAATACTTTTAATCTACCCGAGGACCACATTCAGCAAAGAAACTAATCACATGCTAGCACTAAAAAAAAAAAAAAAAAATTGTCAAACATGCATAAAATTTGTTATGTTCAGAAATATTTTGATGAAACAGAGGCACTGTTATTTTAGTCTATGTAAATTTATACACTGAAGTTATTATGGACAAAGAAAATGTCCCATGGTGGGAGTTATTAGTGCTTGGCTGTTGCAATAGAAGATTGGCAACAGACTTAGAGTTGCAATAATAGCCATGAAATATGCAGTTAGGCTCCAGTTTTAAACTACATTAAAATAAAGTAACTCTTGCTGGACAAAATTATGAGTAACTTTTCTGGTACTTGTCTGTCAAAGGTACTAATGCACTGTTCACAAAAATATAATCACTTCTATGTAAATGACAGTATCCACTTTGTAATCACTTATTCTCCCATTTATTTCCTTTTTATGCAACAAACACATATGAAATATTGTGATAGCTGTTTTAAGTTTCTTATGTTCTACATGATCGTTATATGTGCTTTTAAATTGTCTCCAAGTTTTATTGTATCAAAATGTTTTGATAGATGTAATTCAATTTAGACTCTAGAAGAAACTCTTTAAAGGGAATAAACCTAATACCAGGTTTAGGTGGTTCTTGAACACCATATTGAGGAGGTATTTTATTGGTATGATTATCACCTTATTTTCCTTGGCAAACTCATGCTTTATCTTTATAGAGAGTTTGTTAATCAAGTGAAACCCTCATTAAAGCCAACAAATCAGTAGTGTTTAAGAAACACTGAATAGATTTTTTAAAAGTCTCAAAGAAACCCAAGTCTGCTGCTGACAGAAAGGTTCAACTGTTTTCCCTCCAGCTGACCCTAAAGGCAGCCAAAAAATACAGGTTCTCTAGTTAATATGAAACCTGGTACTGCCAATCTGAATACTGTACAAATGCTTGAATGCATAGAAAGATTATTAGAACAGTTTTGTTTTACTGTACAGGCGTTAGCAAAGTCTTTTTGATGTAAAGCAAACTCCAATCAACTTCTGTCAACCCCAAGCAAAATATACCAGTAAATGTACCACATAATCACCAGCATGAAAATGTGAATGCATTAAACAGTAGTTTTTCAGTCAGTGTCTTTGGGCCTTGACTTCTGGAAGAGGAAGAAACATGGGCCAAAATCATAGAAATTCAAGACTGTGACCAATTTTTTTGTCAGTGAGTAACAGTGTTTATATGACTACCTTAGGCAGATTGTTTAAATAGGATATTCAGGAACCACTAGATCTTTCTGTATTTTATCAGACAAATTCTCTTTAATTACTCTGAATTAAATATTGATCCCTTTTCATTCACTCTTTTGCCTGAGTGAAATGCGTGTGTATCATAAGGTGCCCAGTATTTCAGAGCCTCTCAACCTCAGATGGAAGGAAACTGAGTATCAAAACCCTATGAATAAACTATAACCAATCTCTACTAATAACAGGAGTTTAAAGCAAGTTAAAGTAAGGAGGGAGTATTCATACCACATAGTATTTAGGGACGTCATCTAACAGTCTAGATTCTGTGTATAACCAGAAAACAAAGCAGGACACCAATTCCTGCTTGAGCCCATTAGTGATCCAAGCTTCTAACTTCAGCTGTGTAATGTGGCTGGTACACTTTCAAAGCATTAAGCAATCTTAATTGTGAGTACTACAGCCACTTCCACAAGTAATATTTTGAAGTTATTAGAATAGGCAGAGTTAAAGGTATCAGAATAATCTCTTTGATGTATAGCTCATTAAATTTGCACACAAGTTATTAGGGAAGACGGGTCATTTTAAATCTATATTATTACTACTCTTAGATTTTGGTTTTCTGGGTCAACTTTAAAATCTACTGAACTAGTGTGAAAATTCTCATCTGATTTTTCAAATCCTTCTTTTTATTTTTTTCTCCCAGGTCTGAAGGACAGCCATGCTGGCCATTCAATAATGAAGCTAGCCAGACATGGTAACTTCAAAAGATAAGAGAATCCTGCTCTTATAGATTTTTTTGTGAAAGATCTATGTAATCAGATGAAACAGAAAAGTAAGGGAAAAAAAATCCCAGATCTTAGAACTTGGTACCAAGAGTATCAGGGAACTCTTTGGCATTTTAATTCACATTCTAGAGTAGTGAGATCTTCTGCAGCTGCATATAAAGCAGATCTGAGGACTAAGAGGCTAAGCTTTCCACATTCTCTCACTCTGTCTAATTTTGTGATATTAACTGTGGATAAAATAAAACTTTAGTGTTTTTACTGGCATATCAGGTATTATAGGTGTTCTGATAACTACTAAAATGTATATTTTAGTATATCATTGAAGCTATACCAAATAACATTTTTTAATGGAGATCTTTAGGACTGACAAATATATTTAGGATAATATTTTCAACATTAAAAATAGAAGTTCAATGAAGACTATGAGATTTGCAAGTGTTAGAAGTTAATGCTGAGCATTGTGGAACTTGTAATGGCATTTTAAATAGAAATCTGTTAAACATTCCAGTCATCTTAGTTTTGAGATTTGTATAATGGCATGTCTCTGAAGTTATCTGCATTTTGTGATGACCTTTTTTCTTTCTTCTAAAGTGTTCCTACATCTACTTACAAAGATGTTTATTTACGCATTTCCTGTGGAGCTGGGTCACTGCTGGTTGCTGTCTCCTCATACTGCTTAATAATTGCAGTTTTAAAAAGGTTTACTTTTGTGTGGGTGAAATCTTTATTGAGGCTTTCTTTTTAGCAGATGTTCCCTTGCTTTATAGCAAGGATAATAAAAATTTGAGGCTCTCCAATATCATCTCAATATCCTGCAATTTAATTTAAAGTTTTTTTGTTTCAACTATAATATTTAGTAACTTCAATTTACAAAAAATAAAAAAAGAATCCCAATGATTGCTAAATTCCTAATACAGCAGCATCTGCTTAAATTGATTTGGCTATTATGAATATCCATTTGCAAATGCATCTCAGAAGGAACTGGCACCTGCTAGTGTTCTAGTCTGCTTTTTGTTCCTAAAAACAGCAATAAGGCTCAGAAGACCTGGATTCTGGTAATTTTGATGGACTTTGTTAAGTCTATATTGGGGGTGTCATGTCTATGTCTGTTACTGGAAAATAATTTAAGCTGTTACTATCAAACCTGTCCATTTGAGGTAAGTAAGAACTATATGCCAGGACATACAACAAAATGAAAACTGAGCCACAAGCAAGTTCTAGTCACATCATCATGATACCAAACTAAAAAAACCCAATAGGCCCAGGAGAATATTAGTGCAGCTGTAGTGAGTTCCTATTTGAAATGTTGCTGTGGAAAAAGTTGAATTGTTCTAGGACGTGGCAACAGGACAACATAATCTTTTCCCCTGTACTCAGCTGCACCTCAAGTCCTGTGTCCTGGGCCCCTCATGACAAGAAGGACATTGATGTTCTGGAGCATGTCCAGAGAAGGGCAATGAGGCTGGTGAAGGGTCTGGAGTACAAGTCTTATGAGGACTGGCTGAGGGAGTCGGGATTGTTTAGCCTGGAGAAGAGGAGGCTCAGGGGAGATGTTATTAGTCTCTACAACTACCTGAAAGGAAGTTGTAGCCAGATGGGGGTCGGTCTCTTCTCCCAGGCAATTAGCAACAGGACAAGAGGACATAGTCTTAAGCTGCACCAGGGGAAGTTGAGGTAGGAGAGAAAGGGTGATTAGATGTTGGAATGGGCTGCCCAAGGAGGTGGTGGAGTCAACATACCAGGACTGCATGTGGGACTTAAGTGTTGTGGTCTAGTTAACATAGTGATGTTCGGTCATAGGTTGGACTCGATGACCTCAGAGGTTATTGAACCTTATCCAGCCTAATTGATTCTGTGATTTTGTCATATGGTATGCATCAGCTTCAGCTTCAGTTTACTGTCTGTGTTGAAGTGTACATGGACTGAGGCTGCTGAAAGTCCCAACTATGATAGGTTTCACCCTAGGCCTTCCTGGAGACCAGTTTGTAACCAGGAAGGAACTAGGGAGGTGACCAAGGAAGTATTCCATGCTATTCCTTTACGTAACCTGAGGTATAAATAAAGCCAACCGGAGAGACCTCGCTCTCTTCTCTTGCCGCAAGGTTCAAGAACAGTAGATCCCTACGTGGTCTTGCTTATCTGAAGTTGAGGTCTGTATCGACTGCTGTTGTCTGTCACTGTGGGAGGGGAGAGTGCTGGGCCGCGGTCTGGCTGTCCTGCTTTTCTCAAGGGAAGTGGTGAGATTTTGCCAGTTCTTTAGTTTGCTGGTTACCAAGTTTTTAGATTGTGCATACCTGTTTTGTTTCAGTCCCTTTTCGTCCTTTTTTTTGTCCTTTTTCCCTTCTCCCTTCTCCTCTTCCCTTTTAGGAAGCTATTTGGGGTTTCTGGGGTTATATGTATATAGCATTCTCACTGTATATATCTGTTTCATATGTAAAATATATATTTTTTGCTATAACTTTGGCTGTTCGGGTTTTTTTTCCTTCCCTCTCTGGGAAGCAGGCTCTGTCGTTGAGTTTTGGAGACTTGATAGGAAGCCAGCTCGAAACTTGCACACAACTCATGCTGGCTTGAACAGGTTTGTTACTGGGGAAAATGAAAAACAGAAATGAGGAATGCACTGAGAAAATTCATTCTGTTCTTTGAAAAAGAACATACAGGTGAAATTTTCAAACTAATCTTTGTCTGTGGTGGAAAGATTTTCTAAATACACCTGACCTTATCATATTTTATCCACCAAGAGATATTAAGAGTTCAGTGAGATTGACATCAGGCATATTATAGTCCCAGTTGTTTCTTAGGTAACCTGACACACCTCTTGGTTATGAGAGTCAAGGACCAAACTAGTACCACTTCCTGAAAGCCCTGTCATTCAGAAATAGAACCCCAGCCTGGGTTCCTTTCCCTTCAGTTTTATGTGAGATAATTGCATGTCCATGAGCATAAACATTTTTCCAAAAAGATTTCCAAGGAGTGTTCCCCTTTCCTTTCTCCCCCAGAATATTTGGGAAAAGTGCTATTTTCTTGAGATTTTGGTTTTTGAAAAATGCAAATTAAATATTACTTAAACTTTTTAGGGATGGTCTGTCTTTTGACAGACAAAGATTCTTTGATGTGTTAATTTTTTTGGCTATGTTTGTCTTCCTACTTACAAGCTCTATTGAATTATAACATCTTTTTCTTCCAAGACAGTGTCATTTGCATTTATTATTCTCTGCTAGCTTTGGCTGTGGTGGAGTTACCTTTCTTGACAGTGGCTAGTATGGGGCTGTTTTTTGGATTTGTGCTTAACACAGGGTTGATAATCTAAAGATGTTTTTGTTATTGCTGAGCAGGGCTTTCACAGGGCCAAGGTCCTTTCTGCTTTTCATACTGCCACTCTGGTGAGGAAGTTGGGGGTGCAAGGAAGACTGGGAGGAGACACAGCTGAGACAGCTGACCCCAACTGACCAAAAGGATATTCCATACCATGTGACATCATGCTCAGTATATAGAGCTGAGGGGAAATGGGAGGAGGGGATGTTTGGAGTGATGGTGTTTGCCTTACCCAGTAACTGTTATGTGTGATGGGGTTATTAAAAATAACCTGCATAACTTTGCAATAGTCTTATAATATCTGATCTCCTGCTGTCCTTTTAATGAAGATTGCAGAGGACCACTGACAACTGATGTGGTACTTGGAGTGGTTTGTTTTAAACTATTTTCCGAGCTAACTCCTCTAACCACCTCTTGTCAGATTCAAGGGTTCAAGATGCCACAGACAGGTAGCTATTTAATCATATGGTGACTGACAGGCAAAGTAATTACTGAAAGAAACTAGAGATCCATTAGGGAACCTGCAGGAAATTTGCTCTATGAATTCACCTCAAAAAACCTTTGGAGTTGCTACTACATGATAGGTTCTCCTGCATTATTTAACAAGAAAAGACTAAAATTTAGGATAAAATGAGCCAGAAACTGCAGCAGGATGCAGTAGCATAGAACCATAACAGATGTGTCTTTGCAGCTCTCCATGTTTACGCATGACTGAGAAATCGTAAATCTCTAAGAAATCCTCTAAATGATCTGGATTTCATGTAGCCACAGGGTGTGATTTTTTTTTTTATCTTTGAAAGTTTAGAAATGTCTCTAAAAGCATCCTTGTATAATGGCTATAGACACGAAATGTGAAAATGCCATTTTTCACAACATTTGGCTTAAGTGCTGTTATTCACTTTTTACGAGGTGTCTCTAATAGCTGAATTCAGTTGACCTACAAGTAATGGGGGTATACACATTCTCTTCTACTCTCTTTGCCCAAAGACTGTAAGCAGACAACAATTTCACTTAATATGAGAGAGTTGCCCTTTGGCAGGCCCTTTGTGTGATAAGCTCAGTCCCTGCTGTAGCTTTCACCTATCTCATATTTTTCAGTATAATAGATTCACAAAACCTTATTTTTATATCCTGGATGCCTGTTCATCTAAATCCCACACAGAAGCAATTTATCTGTTTAAATACAAGTGATTTCAGATGTAATATCACAGAAGAATTTTACCTTTTTTCCCCCCAAAATTTCAATAGATTAAATTCCAGGACAATACAAAATAGCAGTAAGACAGTAAAGACGCATGACACAGTAAAAACAATGACGCATTCTAATAAAAAAAGTAAGTAATATTGATACTGACACTGCTTTTCTACTGTTGTTTGCCCCTTGCCTGCAGGCAGTCTTCATTCCTTGTTCCCTTTCTCCCTCATCTCTGTGAATCGTTTTCTTCACATTTCTTGCAGCAGTTTTACATCTTCTCCCTTGTGTTCTTTCCTCCACACACCTGGCAGAGAGATATTTCAGAAATATTTATTTGTGAATATTTAACAAGTCTGAAAAACATCAGAGAAACTGAGAAGATTAACATGGAACCCAATGAACAGTCACTGAAAAAAATGAGGAAAAAAAAAATTATTTTGGGTGGCAGTTCTTCATTTGTGATTGGATATTTTCTTTCCAGAAGCAACATCATACCCTTTCATATTCCTCTTTACACATTTTCCTTTTCTTCTTAAAGTTATTCTACCTTCCCCCCCGCCCCCGCCGTTTATCCTTGGTATCTCTCAATACAATTGCTTTTTTCTTAAAGTTACTATTCATATTTCTATGTGAAAGCTATTAACTTTTATTATTTTAGAAGGACATTTCTAGATGGAAAGCACTGAAATGTGAATTTAATGATCTCAAACCTCATATGGCATATTAGAGGATATTTAATTTATTATATTGCAAATCTTTGAAACCGTAAGACTGCTCTTGATTTACTCAGAAGATTATTTCCTAAGTTTATTATTGTTTCTTTCACTTGATTTTCATATTTCATGTAGTATTTCTAATCACTATAAACTTTGTCATATTTTCTTCCCCTGCTACCTGATATTTCTTCCTTTCAGTCTCCCTCTTCATTCCTTACCTCTTGTTCTCCATCTGTAAGACCATCCCTCCGTTCTTCACTGGTTCATTTTCTCTGTCCAAAATGTTACCCCATTTTGGGGGTTTGTTAATGTCTTTCTTTGTTTGCATTAAGCCTCTCATCTTCTATTTCAAATCTGTTTTGGCATTTTAGAGACATGTTTTAAAAATGTTGATTCAGCTCTGGTATATTTGGTAGTACTGACAAACACTTTAGTTCAAGAGGTGTCCAAGAGTTGAACTGCTGAAGACCAAAGATCTGATGCTCAGCAGGATATTTTACTGTAAGTCTGCTAAAATGAGCTTTGGAAGAAAGGGTAGGCAACTCAGGAGGACTGCAAGGATATAATGAGGTTAAGCAGGGAGGAAATTAGAAAAGCCAAAGCCCAACTAGAATTTAATCTTGTTACTGCCATAAAAGACAATAAAAATACTTTCGTAAATACATCATCACTTGGACCACAACAACCCCATGCAGTGCTACTGGCTTGGAGCATCCTGACTTGTGCCAGGAATAGTGTGGCCATCAGGACCAGGGCAGCGATCATTCCCCTGTACTCAGCACTGGTGAAGCCACACCTCAAGTCCTGTGTCCAGTTCTGGGCCCCCTCACAACAAAAAAGACATTGAGGTGCTGGAGCACATCCAGAGAAGGGCAGCAAAGGTGGTGTCTGGAGCACATCTTATGAGGAGAGGCTGAAGGAGCTGGGGTTGTTTAGCCTGGAGGAAAGGAGGCACAGGGGAGATGTTATCAATCTCTACAACTACCTGAAAGGAGGTAGTAGGGAGGTAAGGGTTTGTCTTTTCTCCCAGATAAGGAATGACAAGACAAGAGGAAATGGCCTCAAGTTGTTTCAGGGAAGGTTTAGGTTGGATATCGGGAAAAATTTCTTCACTGAAAAGGTTGTTAAGCATTGGAACAAGCTGCCCAGGGAAGTAGTGGAGTCACCATCCCTGGAGGTATTTAAAAGATGTGTAGACATGGCATTTAGGGGCATGGTTTAGTGGTGGCCTTGGCAGTGTTAGGTTAATGATGGACTTGATGAACTTAGAGGTCTTTTCCAACCTAACCGATTCTATGATTCTAAAATAATACTATTTTTTAGGGAGTGGCTCCTTTCACACCTTATTTAACATGATACATTAGTTTAATTTACCTGGCAGTTTTGTAGGAAATAAGTATTCGATTAAGTATAAAATGAATTTTATAATAAGTTTTCCTATGGGATACAGTTCATAGGAAAAATGCAACAACACATGGATGTGTAGTGAAATATTTAAAATGTGCAAAGATTTGTTAAGAGTATATGTCCTGAATATTGAAGAACTAATGTTTTAGAAATGTTTGTCTAGAATTTACACTGGATTCTCTATTGGATACATTGTCTTCAAACATGTGTCACAGGAACTGATTCCATTAAATTAACCAAATCCCATCAAATCAAATTAAATAATTGACAGGCAACTAAAATCAGGATTTGAATTTGCTCTGTTATGCTGACTTTAACGGTCCCTTATGTTTGCCAAACTACTTTTTTTATTACTCTGTCAAAGTACTCTTTTTGCACTTAGATGAATTCATGGGTAAGAAAATGATCATTAGTAAAGTAGAGCTAAGGTTAAAAGTGGACATCAGAAAAAATGCATCTTGAATATACTCTTTTGATGGAAAACGAGACTGAATCCATGGTGTCAGTAAGCTTAACTGCCCTTATTTGAAATTGCCAGTCAAGTAATTTATTTTCTTCTAATTCTTCCCTTTCTTTTTTTTTTCCTTCTGCTTCCCTGTCCACTTACTATGGTTTTCTTAAATTTACTATCACAAAATCACAGAATGGTTGAGGTTGGAGGGAGCCTCTGGAGTCTGTCTAATCCAACCTCCTTGCTTGAGCAAGGAAACCTTGAGCAGGTTGCTTTTTTGAATATCTCCAAACATGGAGGCTCCACAGCCCCTCTGGGCAACCTGTGCCATTGCTCAGTCATCCTCACAGTGAAAAAGTGTTTCCCGATGTTCATATGGCATGTCCTCTGTTCAAGTATTTGCCCATTGCTTCTGGGTACCCCTGAAAAAAACCCTGGCTCTGTACTCTTTATAGATTCCTGTCAGATATTTATACATTTTCATAAGATTCTTCTTAAGCTGTCTTTTCTTTAGGATTAACTGTTTTCTCTGCCTCTTCCTGTGACAGATGCTTCAATACCTTAAACACCTTTGTAATGAGAGAAGGTCACCCTGAATGATTGCACACCAATACAGTATATCAGCCATTCTTCCTAGTTTTATGCCATCTTCAAAATTGGTGATGGAGGAATTTTCCCATCATCCAGGCCATCAAGGAAGGTGTTAAAGCAATATTGGTCCCAGTATCAACCCATGGAGTAACTGGACTTTGTGTCAATGATAAAAACTCTTTAAGCCTGCCAGTTCAGCCAGTTGTTGATCTACCTCCCTGTACACTTATCTAGCCCATACTTCTCAGTTTTTCTACTTTTTAAAAGTATAAGTTAGTTTCTTTGTCATGTAAAACGCTACCATTAGGGTTTTGGATTTCAAACTTTACATCATTCATATGGAACAAATTATATAAGATATATACAAAGAGATGAGAGGTTTCCTCAAAAATTGACCATGTTTCCTCACTTGATACAAAATTCATATGGTTCATATACAATTTGTCTTAAACTAGGTCTAGGCAGAACATGGAAGTCTGAGCAGTCAAGATGCGATGGAATTCTTTGACCTTCAGAACATCAAATGAAAAGAGATGCAAAATGCTTATATGACCAGTAACAGTGATCAGAAAGCCAATACATAGATTTGAAGCGATATTTTTCACAACACAAGAAATATACAGAAAGCCAAAATCAAACCTCCAAAAATATTAAAAATATGTATTAAAATTAAAAACAAAGTAAGACAATCAATCAGCCAAACACTGTCTCAATAGCAGTAGAGGTATATACATTTCTTTATTTTTAGAAGGTTAGCACTTATCCAAGAATGAAATGTCATCATTGAGTAGGAACAATCTGATGATCTTGGATCTATCCTGAAATGCAAACACATTTTCCCAACTGATTTTTATTTTTAACATCTGGCCTAATTTATGACTAGGTTTTGAATAAACCAGTCACTGTGTGGCCCATGTTATTCTCTGACCCTTTGATTAACCAACTATACAGAAGTATCACACTTCAAAAAACCCGATCACATATGAACTTAAAATTGTCTATTTTCTTTTGGCTTGGTTTCACAATTTATACTGCTGCAAGAAAAATAAGCTGTATTACTTCTTCATAAACAAATTTCAGTAGAAATTTTGATCTTTAGTTGTAGCTGCTGTCAAATATTCTGAAAGCAAATGGTGAACCTGTCAGTTAAGCACACCATGAAATCCTTTGTACTGCCAGAAATGTACTGGACTGTTTGAGTAATAGATGGAACTGAAGTATTCAGTAAGCAGGAAAATTGTCAAAAATTTGGGTTATTACAACTGCAAGTTTCTGTAGACATTTGCCTTATATACTAAATAAGGACAATATCCAAATTTGGCTTTTCATTGAAAATATGGGAAAGTTTAAAAATGCTATGCATGCCACAGTAAATGAAGTCACAAATTATTCACATTGAAGGTCCACCCTTCTCTGTATAGAATTCTCAGGAATTATTCTATTTCTTACTGTGAATGTGGAGGCTTAGTCTGTGCCAAGAATTAAAGTTTCTGAGGAATTAAAATTGATCAAACGTATAATGGAGGTCTCATGTGAGCTAAATGAAAATAGTATGCTAGAAGAACTCAGTGATGTGTTTGATTAAATTGGTTGCATTAAGGACACACTTCGCATTTGTTTAAACCCTGAGGTAACCCCATTTATTACTCTAGCTGGGAAAACTGTTGTAAGTGAGACAATGTGTTCAGCAGAAACTGTAATGCAAGTTGAATTTATAAGTTATTAAGTCAGTGAACCACCTGGCTGACTGCAGTCAAAGGTGGCTGGGTAGGAAAGAGGAAGAGGAGATCGTCTGCGAGTATGCCAAGAAATAAATGAAATTTGGTAATGACTCAGTGAGAACCCATTCATATACTGACTGTGGAAGAAATAAGTAAAAAACTGGCAATAAAATCCTAATCTTCTAAATTCATGCATTTTGGCCAATACGTATTCTCAGAAAAAAAAAACTTTCACATAATATGTCCTTTAATAAATGCTCCTCCCTGTGGTTACCTTGAATCCAGATGGAGTTTTTCATAAGCACCTATAAGTAGATGGAAGGAAACAGAAGCCAGACACAAAACTAAGACCAGACAGCTAAACAAAGAAGGCACATCAGTCCGAGAATACAATCCCCAAGACCCTTGCCCAGCTCATATCAGTTTTTTAAGTACTTTAGTTTGCAGTGACAAATTTTAGGAGGTTTTTAATGGTACATTGTTGCTTCTATTAGCACTGGTTTGTTAGTCAGTGACTGTATCTTATTTTGGGAGCTGGGACAGGAACCATGACACAATGATATAACCATTTGCCTACAGTACAATTTCATTGTTTTTTTTTCTTCACTGCAGCCACATTTCCCAGACCACTGTCCTACTGGAGTGCAGGTCAGATATCAATGGACTATTCACAGTTTGGTGTATTCATACCAGGATCTCAAAAGAAGGCTGTGGTGCTCCTACTCCTTTTCTCCTACACTTTATAATAAAAACATTTATGTGTGTTTCAAGATAGCTTTTCAAGTTAGCGTGACTACAATTTGGTAACCCTGAGAAAGATAACCTTAGGACTTCACTGAAAAAAAGCCAAACCCAAACAAAAGGCAGCCAGGAGGGCCAACTGTGTCCTGGGGGGCATCAGGCACTGGGGAAGCCTCACCTTGAATATTATGTGCAGATTTGAGCACCACAATATAAAAAACACATTAAGTTATTAGAGAGCATCCAAAAGAGGGCAATGAAATTGTGAGGGGCCTTGCGGATAAGCCGTATGAGGAGTGGCTGAGGTCACTTGACCTGTTCAACCTGGAGAAGAGGAGGTTGAGGGGAAGCCTCCTTGCAGTCTTCAACATCCTCAGGAGGGGAAGAGGAGGGGCAGGCACTGATCTCTTCACTCTAACTACCAGTAACAGCACTTGAGGAAACTGCAGAAAGCTGAATTGGATGAAGTTTAAGTTAGATATTGGGAAAGGGTTTTTCACTGAGAGGTTGGTTGGGCACTGGAAAAGGCTCCCCAGGGAAGTGGTCACAGCATCAAATCTGTCTGAATTCAAGAAGCATTTAGACAATGCTCTCAGGCACATGGTGTGATTCTTGGGGATGGTCCTGTGCAGGGTGAGGAGTTGGACTTGGTGATCCTTGTGGGTCCCTTCCAACTCAGTACATTCTACAATTCTCTGAAATAAACCCCCAAAAGCAAAACCAACGAACCATCAAAAACCAAAGACCCCCCTGCCCCCAACAACAAAAAAATTCAAGCAAAAAAATCCTCAAGCCCCTACATCATCAGTTTTGCTTTGGGTCTCCACCTGGCTCACAGGACGTTTTCAAATTTGCGCTACATTTGGTATCTTAGTGCAAACTAAACATTTTTCATAGGTGAAACAACACTGCAATCAGCCTAGGATAAGAACTGAGATAAATAGTTTTCTCAAGTCTCTTCTGTAACTTTTCTGAAAGTTCTTGGTTGATTTCAGGGCAAAACTAAAAGCAATCAAAGAGTGTTCATGTGACAAGGACCATTAAAAAAATTAAGAGGTGTTTCTGGTTGTATTTAGCTGTTATTGCATTACAGAAGGTGTGATTTGATAACAGTTTGGGTGAAATTCTCTGCAGAACTCTGGGTTAGAGTCAGTCCTCCTTTCATCTACATGGCATAAGAAGAAATACTAGAAATCCCAGACTTCAATACTATTAGTTCTAGAGCACTAAAGTTAGTTAATAAAATTATTTTTTTTTAGACATGAATCAGAACTTGAGACAACCCTAAACTTTCAGTGTAGAATTACCCCATGTTCCCTACACACTGTACTCCTCTTGTTGACCAGCTATAGGTGCAGAAGTACAAAGCTTCATGATTTTCAGTAGCTTCTTGATCCATTGGATGGCACTTTGTGAGCTCTTTTAAGGCATCAGTACTCCCCATGGTAGGATACAGTATAAAATATGTGCAGTGTGGTACACAGTAAACGGGCAGTCCCCATCAAAGTGCTCATGTGTACTTAGGTTACCTGAGATACCTTGAGGATAACAATACACACTATGAGGTTTGCTGCAGTACTGAGGGAGGAGAGCTATAGTTATCAGCAATTCTGTGCCTTGTAGAAATACTCTGCTGACACTAGCAACAATAAAGCTGTGTTAGTACAACTCCTGTGTAATAAACTCCATTAATAAATCATATGAGAAATAGATTAGGCCAGACAAAATATAAAGCAAGTAAAGAATGTTGGGTCAGTGCCAAGGCTTTAAGATATTCAAGCATTACAAATTTATTCTACTGGCCTTTTGCAGTCATTTCAAGAACTGTCCAGTTAATTCTGAAATCTTTGAGACCTCTGAGAGTTAGAGCTTAACCAGATCCTTTCAACTCAAGCAGAACTGGATTTTTCAGGAACATAACTTGTTTTAAGAATAAAAGTTAACTGAAAAAGGAGAAAGGAAAGATGTAATAAAGATTTTCGTGGGACAGATTTCAGAAGAATTTCTTTAATAGTTATGAGCACATCCCTCAAGGAAAGATAGATATATAAATTCAGGTTAAACCTTTGACACTTCCTATCTTTTTTTCAGAGATTATTTCGCTAAGTATTTTGCCAGTTTAAATAGTTTGTCTTCTTAAGCTGTTTATATTCCTACTCAGTCAACCATATGTATGTGCAAAATGCACAGCTGATGCTGGCTATTACTATGCTGTAACTTGCTGTGACAGCAGCCATACCTGAAGTTCAAAAATCTGAATAAAAGAAGACTTTAATTGTAAATATCCATGTTTTTCCAAAGCCAGAACATATCTCTGTTGTAGTAGTCACTTATTTCTAGGAAAAGAAAACTCCAGTTTGCAAACACACCTCAGCTTCAAGAGTGTTTAATGTAACGTATTCTGAAGCTATAGGAAGTAGTTACATGACTAATATAGTAAGCCTGATTAACCTGAAAACCTTAGTTTGCAAAAATTTTGTTCAGGAGTTAGCATGCAGTCAAGAAAGTAAGGTACAAAGTGAAAAAGTAAAATATCTAATAACTTTACTCCTGGTCCCCACAGAAGTTTCAGAACTACAACCCTACCTAAAAGACAGTGGTTCAGACAGCAACCACATGTACTTGGCAATGCATGATGAAAGACAGGGGATATTACAACTCAAACAAAGTGTACTGTAACTTTATTAACATGGCTGAGACTGATACCAAGCGGAATGTGCAATCCAGCTCTTTGTTAAGTTCAGACTGCAGTTCATTCCTTTCTTGAGATTTTTTATGCTTTAAGGAAAATATTTTGAGCCATTCATGATCTACTAGAAACCTCAGAACTATGGTTCTGATTTTGCTCATCTCCACCTGTTCAGATGCTGTACAGGATCTGACTTGACAATCCATCAATTAAACTCTTTTCCTCTTCATCTAGCAAACCCAAATAATGTATTTTGTGAATAGCTCAACCTACTCTTCCTTTTACTGAAACCCTTATGAAATCTTCTGTTCATATACAGGAAACTCCTGCATTTACCATGTTACAATAAGTAGAAGATATGATAGATTTCGTGGGTGATTGAAGGGAATAGGCAGAATTTGAATAGATTCTCGCGAAAAAAGGGAAAACATTCACACTGTAAATTCTAATATTACATGAAGAATTAATGCACACTAATTTATGAACTAAACACTCATTTACCTAAATATCAGTCCACCTCTGCTAAATGACAAACCCATTTGTTTCAATAAGAGCAAGAAAAAGTCAGTAGAGCATAGCAAAAACCAACCAATCAACCAAATGAACAAAAAAACAAAAAAGGAAAAAAGCACACACTTTATAATAACAACTCAGCCAAGTCAAACCAACTATGTCTGGAAAAATTTTGTGCAAAGTTCTGCTGAATTACATTTTCTACAACAAATTACACTTTACACTTTTTGGCTATTGCCTTTTCAAAATGTTGCCCTCATAATAAAATTAAGAAGGGCTAGAGATTTAACTTACTTGCTCTACGTTTGCAAATAAAATTTACCTCATGCAGAGACTAAGAATTTGGCTGGAAAATTGGAAGCTTCAGACTGTTTGAATAATTAAAAAGAGAGAATTATGCTATAAATTGTTTCCCAGCTAGTGCTGGGTGCATGAAACAAAGAGAAGAAAACAAACATGAAGTAATAATTTGGGGGATGAAGGAGAGTTTTTATTTGTCTGTGTGCCCTTGAGATACAGATCAAAAGCTGGTTCATTTTAATCAGAAAACAAGTCTGTTGTAATGCCAGAATTTTGATAGGGGCTTTGTTACTGTGACTGCCTCACATATGTGGCCTTATTTTGCATTCATGATCATACATAAGGAAAGATATGATTCAAAATCCATGTTCTTATCAGATATAAAATTTGTTTCTCAATTAGATTAACTCTAGGATATGAGGAAGATGTCTGAATTTGACTCAGTAATATTGTAGATCATAAATTTTTTAAAACAAAGCAGAGAATTATGAGATTCTTGTAAAATGTGTTTTATACAAAACTAGGCAAGCAGCCTTTAAATCATAAGGAAACCAACTAAATTTTTCTTTTGTTGAGCAGAAAAATGTTACAAAAGGTATTGTTAAAGAAAGACCCCTACCTTCTGAAAATTTAGATGCTCTACAGATCAATAAAATAATAATTTTTTCATTCACATGTTGAAATGTATTAAACTTAATTCAGTATGCTTGTAAAGATAGGAAAAAATTTTCTTAAAGTAAAGATGTTACACATTGTTAGACTAGCTTCTTCCTTAATCAATACTTCAATTAATTCATGTCTGCATATCATTGCCTTCTTCATCAGATATCCAAAGCTCAAGATCTGAAGCATCTAGGATAACTCACGTGTCTTTGAACTTTTGCAGTGTAGGATATCAGGTTCTGGTATCTTTATCAGAGCAAAATTAATAAGAGCTTTCTCAGGCACTGTACATAAATTGTTACGGTAACTGGAGCAAAACAATGCAAACAGAACAATTTTTGTTCAGTAGACCTGCATTTGAAAGTTTGAGGTTTTATAATGTTTGCTGCTTTAGTTCCCTTTCTTCTCTATTCACCTGCAAGTTTGATTACCTCACAGTGCCATGGAAATCTGTATTTTTACGGTGCATTTTTTTTTTCTACGAGTCTGATTTTAGAATAATGGTAATTCCATATACTTGGAAACTTAGACAAAATGTCAAGGAAAAAAACTCACTTCCTTGAAAAGAAAGGTGTAGAAACAATCGTTGTAAGTAATTTGTGAGTATTTGTGCTTGTCAGGCATTTTTTTTTTCTTTTTTGATACATCCACTGTGTACCTAAATATATGACACTTATTAAAACCAGCTTCATTTATGTCCAATGTAGTGGATAAATCAGGTTTATATCAGCAGTTATGTGTTAGATACTGGGAAAAAAATTATCCTGGCAACACAGTATTCAACACTATCTGCAAAACTGCCATGAATTCAATATTTAACGTGCACTGAATGCAGTTCCACTTTGACAAGCTGGTGAGCAGGTTACAAACTTATTTGCGAGCATGTCTTTATATATCCTAGTCACCTCTTCAGACTGCAACCAGTAGCCTATAGATTCCAGAAATATGGGGAGAAAGTGGCCTCAATCAATGTGGTCTTCACAAGAATGTGCAAAAGCAATCCTATTTATTGCCAAAATCCCACTATTATTCCTTTTTCACACAATGCAGTGTGAAGGGTGGCTGATTCTAGGATACCAACCAAGACCTCCAGGATTCATCAAACCCTCAGAAATCAACCAGTCCAGCAATGAGATAGATTCACTTGCCTGAGATAACCCCAGCAAAAATCAATTCAATTCATTTTCAAAATTTCCAGTGAAAATTTCGGTACCTTTTTACTGTGATGTCATGTAGGATAGTGACAAAATCATTCAAACACTTCTGTTTCTCTCTACATAACATCTATTTCCTCTTCCCTTCAAGTCAAAGAATGAATTTCGACTCATTTGTCATGATCTGGAAAAGCCTACATTTTCTTTTTTTCTGTCACCTCATTAGCATTTAGTTTTCTGCAAATCTTTTCTCATTGGTTTAAGAATACTTCAAGGCACTTGAAGTACACTGATTTATCCAGAATTTCTCAAGATATCTTTTTTATTCTTTTAGATTCTGATTTTTTTTCAGCCCAGGGATGCGTTATCTGTTCTTAGAGAAATTTTAAAGATAAACTTTGATCATTCAAGGAGTGCTTTGGATAGCTTATCAGACACAATAATCAGGCTCTCTGAACTTGCATGCCTCTATGTTATCTCAAGATTCTTTAAACTCTTCTTTCTGTATTTTCACCTAAATTTCTACTCAAATTTTAAATTAACTTAGTGAATTTGGTCACAGTTCACTTTTCCTAGAAAGACTAAAAAAAAAAAAGAATGTTCTCTGTATCATTCACTATTTTCTTTGTTACACATCTTTTCTTGTGCTCCTTTCTCACTTTCAATATATTCCTAAAGTTTTCCTTATGATATTTTGTCTCTTTTAGATTGCAAGATATTCTTTTCAGTCCTTACAATTTTAGTCATGACTACTTGTACTATTCCTTTATATGGTCTTTAATTATGTTACATATATGTTATGCAACCTGATTTCCCTTATGCTTGTTTTATATGAATCATATCTTCACTCTTACTTCCAAAATACTTATTATTTACATATTGCTGTAGAGTAGTTCAGCAGAGTAGAATTTTATCAGTGTCTCTGATCTTGCAATATGATAGCAACTCTCAGTTTTGCTTTTTTAAAAGTTATTTTATTTTATTTTACTTATTTTATTTTATTTTAATTATTTTATTTTATTTATTATGAGCAAAGGAACCCTCAAACTATATTTCTAATTAGAGTATAACAGCTCAGAGATGGATGACTTCTAGGTTGTAAATAATATTTTGTTTTAATTCAATGATTTAAATCAAAAAGACAAAATGGTACTTGCAAACTATAGTTTAAGGTAAACTATAGGAAAGGAAAAATACTAGAAAGCTTGAAGAAGAGCTCTGTTCTATTTGTAGGACAACACAATTGCTGAGACAGTAATAGTGATTTATTTGGTAAAACTAATGCATTTTTGTGAATATCAAGAATGGTTATAGGAGTTGCTAAAATATTCTAACTTGTCTGCGAGCAAAAGGATTGCAGTAAGGGCATTCAATTTCTTTGGGAAGCAAAGAACAGAACATAGTTACTAAACACAGGAAAAGATCCTCCAAATAAATCTAGAAGGTCATATTTAATAACAGACTTAATTGAATATAAAACATCAAGAGTAAAGGCTCAATGGTTATGAGAGTAGAATGAATATACTGGCATAAGTTTTACACAAGTATTAGATTTGGTGTGATGGATTCTAAGATAATATAAAAAATAAGAATAAAAATAGAGATCTGAAATTGGCAATTAGGGTCACATTCTACTCTTGGACTTAAATGCACAACTCATATGCAAAGCCAAACAAATTAAAATGTTTCTCTTGGTATTTAAATGGGAGGTGTATCTGATATCACAGCATAGAAGAATGGAAGTGTGCAAGAAAAGAGGAACAAATGACAATTCCTCTCTTCCCTCTTGTCTCTTCACAGTCACTTCAGTACAAAGGAATACGTGTGTATTCACAGTCACCCCTAAAGTACTGAGATCAAGGGACATATTCAGGATTGAGAATTATACTATTGCAGATTTTAAAATTTTCAAACAGGAGCATAGTTCAATTCCTAAATCTTTTTCACAGTAACTTAGAGATTTTGTTGATTGGTCTTTTTTTTTTTTTAAGGAATACAAATTAATGGAGAACAGGCACAAATATTTTTCGGTGAAATTGTGTGCCAGTGCCTTTACAGCTATCTTCACAAATAGTGAATGGTCTGCATGTTAACTGCTTTCCACACAACATCATCACAACAACAGCAACTGCATGTCAAAGAGAAACAAGTTGCTGTAAACAGGGACTGTGATGGGAAATGGATGAGAATGTTATTATTAACTGACGTTTAAATAATAAGACTATATTACTTAATGCTTTTTGATTGCTTATATGTATTTATACCTGTATGTTTATATGGACGTGCCTACTCTAGTTTTAAACAATGCTGGTAAAAATGCAGCTGCAACAATATGAGACCAAGCACAGGCTCTGAACTACATCCACGTCCTTTACACCCTCAGGAAAAAAAAGTTCCAGCTCATCAGCTGCTTCAGGAGAGCTACACAGCACAGGACAGCAGAGCTCATCAGTTCTGCCCTGCAGCTCCCAATGTAACCTTTACATCTGATCTCCCACACTCTTTCTGTACCTTGAGGAAAGTGATGGTGAGTATGTAACTTTAGGATTACTTATAAATATACTTTTTTTTGCAATCTTAGTTCATTCAAACTTCTGTGGCAGCATTGCCTCAGCAGACGACAGCCTCCATCTCAAAATGCTTAAAGGGGAATAAAGAAAGTTCCGGAATCTTGTGAATGATTTGAAACATATTGGACAAGTCCATTTATTGCCCTTAACTGAGTTTGGCAGAGCCAGTGACTGGGCAGTAGTAGGAAACTGAAGAGGCTGCAGACATAACTGATATTGAATTAATTTGTGAATGGACATGCAAGATAATGTCAAGTACTAGTATTTCAGATGGCTTCAGAAGACTGATTGTAAAATTCATGGTGTGGTGAGTTTAAATTCACACAAAATGCTTATTTCCCACTATTAGCAAGCTTAGAAAAATCAACCAACGATAACAAAAGCTTTGCGATCTCAATCTTTCTTGTGATATAGCTCCATCATAAAAAGTCTGAAGACAAATTACCTTCTCCTGCAGTTAGAGAACTTTCTTATAGTATTGACTTCATCATGAAACAAGTTACACCCTTGTTTCTGGTGTGCAACTGAATGGCCTAGTAAATTACAATTTAGGTACAATTCTACTGATGATACAGGTGTTAGAAGAAATAGGACTTAACTAAATCCTTTCTAAATGTGAGGTGTCAGCAATAAAAAAGGAGGGGGGGAAAGTCCTTTTTTTTTTTTCTTTCTCAGCAAATGTAGAAAGACATAACTTTTAATACAAAACAGAAGCTGAACTGATGAGTAACAAAAGAATGAGGGCACCTGCGCTATCATGGCATGTGATTTTTTTCAAAATATATTAATTTCCCTGTCAATCATAGATATAATATTTTTATTTATAGTTCTCATTTGTTCTTCAAAAGATACAGAGCATCTAATTTATTATGAGATGGAGCATTTTGTTTTTAAATTAACAAATAACTATTCTGTTAAACTATCTCGTTAAAAGTAAATTTTTTCGAGTCTAATCTTAGAATTAAAAAAGCACAATTTCAGTGTATATTCTGAGAGATTATTTCCATTTCTTGGTTCTTATTGGTTTTGGCAAAATTGTCTCAAGAAAAATGACAGGCTGCTCAAAACAGCAAGAGAAATGAAGGATTGTTTAATTTTGAAAGTTTAATAAAAGAGGCCCAGATTTTTGTTCCATTACATCTCAGGGTCAGAATCAACACATTTCTATTTTGGTTTTCATAATCAGCACATGTATACTGATAAGACCAGCAAGTCACACTTTTATTCTGTCCACACAGTGAGATGTCGGGATGTGTGAATCTAATTTGCTGTGCTTTCCTGACCCTAGGCCAAGGCAGCAATTTTTATACCCACACTGCAGAAAAGGAAGAAAAGGATGAGAGCAACAGTAGGGAAACAATCCATTTCCCCAGCTGGAACTGAGGAGATATAATGCCCTGGTAATACAACCAAGCAGCTTCTAGACTGAATCTGGCCACTGTCCAGAGAGCTACAAGTAGATTTATGGAAGCAGAATTCAGTTTGAGATTAATATAGAAAAACATAAGAGTGGGATTGAGTTGAAAGTTAAGATACATAAATTTGTTTTAGGCGCCTACACTTCCATTAGATTATACATATTTGTTCAGGATAGCCAAACAAAAGTGGCAGAAATGAAGCAAACGTCCCTTTCTGGAGCGGTGGTCAGAGGCCAGATGCAGTAACATAGGAGTAATGAAGTGGTCTTGAATGACACCAGATGTTGAGGTTTAGGAAAGAGGATCCCGCCCCCAGTCTGCACAGCAAAGGGAGGCACAGCCAACTCCTTTCTTTATCTCTTCCTCTCTTGCACTTGCTCTTTCTCCCTCTCACCTTCTTCCCCTATTTGTGTCAGAGAAGTGAAATGGTTTCAGATATGGCAGTATGCAGTCATAGTTGGACGTCTCTTGTACTCTCTAAATGAGTCAGAGGTGAGAAAAATATAACAGGTATATTAGTGCGTGACAAGACCCATGGAGGAGTCGTGCAATATTCTAGTCATATACAGTTGGGGAAAATTAATTAAATTTATTGCCAGTAAGAAAAAATTAAAGTCGAGTGGAACGGTGAGAAACAAAGACAAAACCCTTCTAGACCCCCTTCCTCCCACCCCACCCTTCCCAGACTCAGTGTCATTCCTCTATTCCCAACTCTTCTTTAGGATTTATTACTGGATCATTTTTAGTCCTATCACAGTTAATTACCTTAGCTGGCAATTTGAAAGATTTCCAATGTAGCATTGAGAGAAACAAACACTGTAAGCAGTTAGGATGCTCTGGGATCTTGAGAGTCTGAGAGTGATTGCACTGACAGACATAAATAGTGAATAGTGAATTCTTGAATAGTGAAATTTCAACACTCTAAGAAGGGAATAAAAATTTTAATTTCTATCATGTAATAGGCAACATAACAAAAGTATGGCATTCCTTGCAGAATAGAATATATTTCTATGTATTTAGAATTTTCATTGACCCAAGATTCTTCAGTGAATGTTAGTAATTCACCCAAATCCTTGGCCATTGCCATTGTCCTTTGTCTGATCTAGCTTGCAGATGCACAAAACTGTGTACTGAAGTTTAAGTACATGTACCACTCCAGTAAGAACAGTATTTGATTTACATTGTATGAAAATTCCCTCATACAGTGCTTTTTGGCAGAAAGTATTATTTGCTCTCTCCATTACTTTTAAAATGTTTTTGCTCAAGCTACCTTCCTCTGGGGGTTTTTACACACTATGTGTGCAACACCTGAAGATAATAATCTTTTCCAGGGGAAAACAAACAGATCAATGGATCTTCAATTAAATCTTATTATCTTAAAAACATATAAAAGCTTTGGTTTTTTAAATATTTCCTGTGCCCATCTGTTGGTATCTCATTGCCAGAAGAGTTTATCTACTCCTCCTGATTATTCCTCACCTGAGGTAATAATCTTGTTTCTTGATATAATAATTGTTTTCACAGCAACAAATTTTGACGCCAGAGACACATCATTATTTGGGTTAGAGGAAAAGTATCAGAAACCCTTGAATTTGCAAGAATTGAAAGATAGAACTTGTTTTCATGTAAATACCTCACGATTAAAAATGTATAAAGAAAAGGTTTCTACCATAATCTAAAATGAGACATATTACTTCAAAGTACCTTTCACCATCAATGGTGAGCTTTTCAGGTTACACACCAATCAGAACCTACTGTTCCATTTTTTGTAGATAAATATTTGTAGGAAGTTAAATTCTCATGAGAATTAATGTATTTCTAATAACATTGATTAAAATCTTCAGTAAATGCAGTTGAAAATAAAAGTATAGTTATATTTAACAACAATAACAAAAAAATTTACATATGCTGGTGGCTGTAGGTTTTAATATTTTACACTTACACTGTACACGCATTTTCAAGTATGGGAAACACTTAGGTATGTATTCCTATGGGACACTAACAGGATGCCATACAGTTAGAATACATTTTCTCTACAATAACTACAAATTTTAGGGGGCTTTTCCAGGTGTAACACTTGAGAATACAGAACTCTTACCTGATAAGTGGTTCTGTAATATCACAGTGTTTTCACAGCATATATAACAAAAGAAATATACTTATTTAAAACACTAGAAAATATCTTCATGGTTTTGTTTGTCTTGGATACCAAATCATATTCAATTTCTGGAATTCACAGGAATGAAAGAATTGTTTAGGTTGTTGCAGTTACTGTTTTAAAGGAGTAACAACCAAATTTCTATTGTAATCTGAGACTAAAGCTCTGTTTAATCAATGACCAATTCAAGCACAGTGGCTTATCAAACTGGAATAATAAATGATATGGTAGCTTTATATTCAGTGCCTAAGAAGTGACTCAGAAGGCAATTCTTTGCTTATCAAAACACACATCACATGATACAAAATATTGATTGACCGTCTGAACTAAATTAAGGAATGGCTGAATCAATCAGGATGATACACAAGTTATTGCTTTTCTAGTAAAGATGGCATGCTTAACATCAAAATACAAAAAACTTATGTCCTCTAATAATTAGTGTGGAATGAGATTGTGTCATAACATCTGGGATAGTATTTTTATTATTTTCACAGTCCTCAGATAATTTTTGTGTCACCTACAGCAATCAAAACTTACTGAGGGCAGCCCCTCCTAAGGGGAGGGTATCCCATCAATTTTCCTTTCTATATTGAGGATTTCCAAAATGGATGCTACTTTGCCCAGCGGAACTGCGTCGCTCTAATGTTAAGCTGCACCAGATAACCTCTCTCTGAGTTATTCTGTCACTGTGAGACAAGCACAGAGGAGACTCCAGGGAAACAGTGTACCCAGGAAGAGAGCCCTTCTTGCAAGTTACCACCCGCCTGTCCCAAGCTGGCAAAGCCAGGAGTGCCAGCTCAGTGAGGGAGTGTCTGCACTGGTGTAGGAAGTTCCACATTTAATGAAAACTTTTACAGACTATTGAGTGGGGGCAAAAAATGTAATAATTATGAATTGCAAGCACTTATTCAACTGACAAAGGCAGCTTAGTTTCAATTATTTATAACACTTCATAATGTGCTAATAAATGTTCTGTAGTAGCAGGTCTTGAAAATGTAATGAAGTCTTAGTAAAATAAAACCTCATTAAAGCATTCAGCTATTAATTCTGTGTTGAGGAAAGGAAAACATAATCTGTTTCTATGAGCAATGTGTTTCCCATATCTTTTCCATGATTTTTGTCTGTCTCAATTTTTTATCAACATTAACTTCTTCTGCCTCTTCTTTATGCCTGCTAGGTTTGCCAGTCCCACTAAACTTTTTTCAACTTATCAGTTAATTCTAAAGTAGCACAGAACGCAAATAACTACCAATGTGAGTGTGGAGTCAGAATTAAGTTTGTACTGGCACCATAAATCTAATTTAAAATTCAATTTCAAATTTATAATTTCAAATGCATTTCAAACTCATTATGCTAGCAGTTTGAATGTTCAAGACAGGATTTATGATGGGCTGTCGTTCCTCAAGGCACAGTCTTAATTTTCCAACTATTCACTGGGTGCCTGGATATAATCTTGGAAGAACTGTAGAATCAGTAAGAAAGAAAATCTCTTTAGGATACCACCCTAGAAAACTTTAATACAAAATATGGAGCTACCAATTTCAGCAAATAAGGAGCATTAAGCAGAGAGTGTTCTGCTCCCCTCTAGCATACCTTAGATTCTTTTTTT
Organism: Chiroxiphia lanceolata; assembly: GCF_009829145.1. Taxonomy (NCBI): domain Eukaryota; kingdom Metazoa; phylum Chordata; class Aves; order Passeriformes; family Pipridae; genus Chiroxiphia; species Chiroxiphia lanceolata. Next base: position 90,523,837 of record NC_045639.1, on the reverse strand, counting down.
CCATCAAGATCCATGACCTGAGGTACCTATACCTATTTTTCTAGAGGACAAGGTCAGATATAATTTAATTCTTTAAAGCAAACAAAGAATTGAGGTAAGAGGTAAGACAATACTCAGACTTTCATGATGCTAACCTTCACTCTGTTCACACTGACCTATAGTAGTACTTTATCAGTTAGCTACATTTGTCATTAAGCTACAGTTTGTAGAAAATACTATCTGATGTTATGAAGTCCTTCAAGAACAATCTTCAGCACCTTCCATCATAAGTGATACGGCCATTTTGTCAACCTCTTTTTCTCTTATATGTTCACACTAATTAAAATATCCTCTATCAATGCCACTGAAGAATTTTGTTCTTTGTAGGATGAGAAAAAATTAAAAATCACATTTTATGGAAATTGCCTGTTGTATGACCAATATGAAAGGCTGCATAGAAAGGTATATAGAATAGACTTAGAAAGTGTAGGGACATCCTCTTCCTTTGGACTATTCCAGTGCACCTCAGCCAAATCTCATGCCCACTATCTTTTCTATCTACCCATTGTTCACCTTTCTTATTACTCTGCCATCTTTTAAATGAAAGAATAAAAGCAATAAGGTTTTTCTGTCTCTTTTGTCTGAATACTACAGGTTAGTCTGAAATCTTAGAGTAGGAGAATGACGTGTAGATTAGAACCCTGGTATAACACAGAAACATATTAACAAAGGCTTTTTGTATAAGTAGAGCTTTTTTAATGTAAAATCTATCTTTTGTTCTCTGTTAAGAAACATGTTATTCATATCTTTCCAACAACAAATGAACAAGTTTTTGTCAGCTTGAGAAATTTTAATATAACTATAGATTTCATGTGCTTTGAAATAATGCATAATCAGTCAATATCATATTCTTAAATTATTTAGTAAATGCACAAAGATAGATCAGATGTTTGATAATACCAGAAGCTCAGTAGTGGGTAAAATTGATTGAATGCACTTTGAGCATGAATAAAAGAGTTTATGATTTATTGACACTTTGTAGATTAATCTGAGGCCACATTAGGCAGTGAAGCAGAATAGTAAACCTGATTTGCCGGAATGTTAGAACAGTCCTATAGCAAGGAAAAGAATTAGATCACACTTTTTGACATAAAGTATTTTTGGCAACTTTCAATGATCTTAAAAGGTAACACCTGTAAGCAATGGGGGGAAAACTTCTCTTCTTTGTGCCAGATCTTCTAACAATTTTATTATTTTAAACTACACAGAAAGCATTGAAAAAAGATCAAAGAAATAAAAAATAAAGATGAAATAATTCTGATTTAGAATGATATGTTCCTATTTTTTAAAAAAATAATTATTAATTCATCCACTTCTTATGGACAAAATTAGTATCCCAGATTTACCAGTCCAGTCTTCCATGATATGTGATTGCTTGTTTTGTAATTTGTTAGATCATTTGAGGTTGATATGTAATACTGATTTTTCAGTATTTGTTATCAGGATTTGAATGTTGCGGCTTGAGAATTCATTTCTTCCACATTAAAGAACAGATCTATTTTCCTCTGAGTGGACAATTATGAGAAGGAGCATTATTTTTCTGCTGTATTCACAAAAGGTACTTAAAGGACACCAACAAATTCTTTTGTCACTTTCCAATGAATTTTATATTTTAGCTTGTTCACCCAAATTGTACTGGTCTAATAGAAAAACATATAAGGCAAATCCCTTACAACGAGTAATGTGGACATCAGGATCTTAAGGGCATTCATGCAATAACAGTGTTAAAAATGTTCATAATAAATAAACCTTTTATCTTCTCATAATGTTGTTGTAGGGACAAGTGCTGAAGCACTTTTACTGTGCTGATAGTTAAAAACCAATCCTCACTATATATGTATATATATTTATGACATGAAAGAACATGAACTACAAAACAATACCTGAGAATTAAATGCATAAAATACGGAGTGGGAGTTTTCTATCTGGGTTGATTTATTCAGCATGCATGAAGCAACAGAATGTGATGCCCAAAACTCCAAACAACAACACAATAACTTCACTTATTTCCTTATTTTATTTTATACAGAATATTAAGAAGGTTTGCAGGACCCCTCACTCTGGAAAGAAATATTGTAAAAACCTTAGATTATATTACCTTCTACTAGGTCATCTTGACAAATAACACTTCTCTTTGAGAATTTGGTGCTCTTCATTTGCATTAACAAGTGATACAAAGCAATGTAATCTTTCAGTTTTTCTTACTGGAAATATTGCATGAGTTTTTTTGGGAAAAAAGAGAATACCATTAGCTACTGCTAGATAATATAACAAAATGATATATTGCTTTATATGTGGATGCTGTCTATGAAAGAAAAATACAATAAGTTTGCAAAGACAGCAGAAAAAGTTGACAGGCTCTGAAGGTGATATTTGAGCCCAAGAAAATGCAGAAGTTCAGAGAAGTTTTTATTTTAGTCAGAAAGGTTAGGAGGGATTCAGGCAAGAGAAAAAAAAGAGAGAAATCTTGAAAAACGACCCTTTAAAAAGTCAGAAAATCAATTGAACACAAAGAGGCTAATCCAAATGAGAGTGTGTTACAAATGAATCATTTGCTACTCACTGTGAAAAGACAAGACAGAAGAAAAGCAAAAAAGACAAAGAAAAATACATATGGAAAACATGAGTAAGCAAATCTGTAGAGTGAAGAGTGAATTAGAGTAAGTTAGTGGTAAGAGCTATATTCAGGTCTAGAATAAGGTGTCCTACCTCTACCAGATTACATTTCACTACAATCCTCAAATTCTAAATCTGGCTCTTGAAAAATGCTTTTCATTGGTCTTGTAAATCAAATTTCTATTGCTTACTCCTATATAGATGTCTTGGGTTTAGGGAATGGATGATGAGAGGACTTCTCTAATTTAATTTTTCCTTCTCATTTCCTTATTATAAAATAATTATCATCAAGGATAGTGTGGTGGTAAAATTATTAATATTCAAGATTTGAAAGATATATCTAAGTTTATCCTAACTAAAAAAATCACTCCTTTTGACTAAAAGCTGACAGTCAGCGATTGTTTCTAAGCTAAGATGACAGTGGGTGCACCAATCCTATAGGCTCCACCAAGAACCATTTCTCCATATTGTCACATTATTACTGTTTGATTCCTTCTTAGAACTGCAGCAGTAAACAAGATGCTTAAGAAGTCTGTCCAAAGAATGGATACCTGGATTTATTAACACTGAATTTTTTTTTTTCTGAAACACTACATAGTCTGGGTCTCTGCAATCACTTGGAAGGTTCTTTCATTATGATCATAGGTAATAAAGTTTTTGCCTGACCTGTCTTGAATTCAGTGACACGTGGTGTCCCTCAGCAGACTGTACTGGGGCCAGTACTGTTTAAATGATGTCTTCATCAATGACATAGACAGTGGGATCAACCACTCTGCAAATATGCAGATGACACCAAAATTAGTGATGCAGTTAACACACCTGAAAGATGGGATGCAATCCAGATGAACCTGGGCAAACTTGAGAAATGGCCCTATAGGAATAACAAGAGATTCAACAAGGCCAAGTGCAAGGTGCAGCACCTGGATTGAGGCAACCCCCAGCATCAATATATGCTGGGGAATAAGAGATTTAGAGCACACCTGTGGAGAAGGACTTTGGGGTCCCTGTGGACAAAAAGCTGGATGTGAGATGGCGGTGTGCACTTGCAGCCCAAAAAATTAACTGTATCCTAGGCTGCATAACAAGAAGCATGGCTTGCAGGTCAAAGAAGGTAACTTTCCCCCTCTACTTCACTCTCATGAGACTACCCAGAGTACTGTGACCTGCTCTCAGGTCCCCAGCAGAAGTCATGGACCTGTCAGAGTGGGTGCAGAGGAGAGCCACAAATAGTCAGAAGGCTGGAACACCTCTCCTATGAAGAAAGGCTGAGAGAGTAGGGGTTGTATAGCCTGGAGAAGAGAAGGTTTTGTAAAGGCCTCCTAGTGGCCTTTCAGTACTTATAGGAGGCTTATAAGAAAGATGGAGATAAAATTTTTAGAATGGCCTCTCATGATAGGACAAGGGGTAATGGTTTTAAACTAGAAGAGGGTAGATTTAGACTAGATAAAAGGAAGACATATTTTACAATAAGGATGGTGAGACACTGGAAGGGATTGGCAAGAGAGATGCCCCACCTCCAGAAACATTAAAGGTCAGGCTGGATGGAGCTCTGAGCAACTTGATCTAGTTGAAGGTGTCCCTGCTCATTGCAGAAGGGTTGGACTAGATGACCTTTAAAAATCCTTTCCAACACAAACCATTCAAGAATTCTATGAGAATGTACTCCGTTATTTTGCATGTAGAGTCCCCATACCCTCCCACAATAAGAATCATCTTGTTTGACTTCAATGTTTGTGTCCAAAAGATGCTATTGGAAAATCTCAAAGATGAAATGGGTAATGTTCCTACCATTTGTCTGAGGTTAATTTAGTTAGTAAATCTAGATGTAGTTCATATGATACCATAAACTAAGAGGAGCAGGGATCTCAAAAGTTGTTGAAATTACAATAAATAGTTTGATGTTAAAACTAAATAGTTTGAACTTTACTTTTCTATGGGACTAAAGTGGCAACATGACAGCATCAAATTGTCAGTATGAGAAAGACAGAATTCCACTGAATTATGAATTTTTAGTCAATCCTGAACAAATTATCTCACAATCAGCAACTTAAAGTCTACATTAACCCTGGTCCGATGGCTTTTACCACAAAAGGCAATATCAACACTCAAAGTGACACAGACCTTTGTGATATGAAGAGAATTCAGACTGCTAGATCATAAAATAGGATAACATTGGAAAAGAATCTCAGTAGTCATGAAACAATGATGAAATGAAGTAATAATGACAAGAATTCAGAAGAATATTTTGTACAACACTAATTCGTGTAGAGTCAAATTTCAGTGTCCTGTCAGTATCTATTCTTTCAAATGTCTGATCCTTTTAAGGTAGAATTAATTAAACCTCTGAGCCCAAGGTGAGCTCAGGGAAAAGGGATAATTCATTCACTTTTAACATAAAAACCTAATGTAAGATAGAGAAGTTTATAATCCACTGAAGAAAATCCATATGTGCATGTTACAATGAATCAAAATAAAACAACGCAGTATTCATGGCTATCTTGGATGGGTAGTCAAACCCTACTCTGGACAATGTTTAAAGCTCTGAATACCTTTGTTAACAGAAATTATTGGAAACTCCTAAATGAAACAGATTTCTATTAGAAAATGCTGGCATGAAGAAATTGAATAATTGTACCAATTGTACCAATAATTCAACCAAATTGAATGTTGAACCAAGAAGATCAGAGATGTACAAATTTTAGGGTATATTAAATATAAAATATTATTATAGACCACCACTGCATCAAGGCAGCAGAAAGGGGGAACAGTGAGTGCCCTGAAGTCTATTCTCCTATGATTCTTCCGAAGTTTACTGGTTAGCTCTTTTAAGGGTACATATGAAGATCTATTCATTCATTCTGTTTGCTTACTAACTTGCACCCTTAGCCAGAGGGTATCTCATTAATACCAAGGTAATTGTTTTGCACTAATTGTTAGAAACAGTTATGAGCTTTAATTTCAGTAACATTCTCAAGTATCATGAACATAACTGCAAACTACAAACAAATAACCAGCTTACTTCAAATTTCTTTATTCTTTATTTTTCTCTCATGGTTACACTGAAGACTTTTACTAACATCATAATTATGTCATATACATCATGTCGTGGAAAGATTTTATTCCTCCTTTTAATGTTTTACTTTTAGGCTTTAGCAAGTTTATAGATATCAGCCCCAAGTGTTATGATAGGGTTTTAGTTTAGAAGCAGATGACTGTTATTTCACTGTAATTCTTTCATGCACATTTATGGAGTCATAAACCTGATGGTGCTTTAAGGGTGCTTTCAAAAGGCAGCAGCAGGAACAACAAGAGAAATGTTGGAAAGCAAAGTGTTGCTGTATACTACAGAAGTTTTTCTGTTTTGAGGGGAGAATCAGGACACCTATGCAAATGACTGATACTTCTAGGATATAGAATATTGTAGGCAATACTAGTGCAAACTTTGGCATTATCTCTTCCTAATTTACTGTTATTATGGCATACACTCTTCTTGTCATTCCATGACTCCCTTTGCTGTTGGCAAAGTTTTGTGCCAGTAGTTTTCTGTTGTGCCATGGTTTTCTGATGCACTGAAAGGGTTTACCAGTCTTTAGGTTCACCACAGATGTCTCGTAATTTTGTCTTGTAATAATATACACAGGAATATGAATAAGACACTGGGTTTTTTCATTTAGCAAGTTGGGGTTTACTTGGTAGATTTTGTACTCTGATTTTCCTTGTTAAGTTAGGATTCTTTCTGGATTTAATTGTCTATTTAAACATTACATTGGTCATGAATGTACATTTGTGTTTAAATAGTACTGAAGGGAGTTTATATATATTTTCCAAATATTCCCCCAAAGTCAGCAGCAGAGATGAGGATTCAAAATGCAACATAAAACTGGAACTTGGCAATAAAAAAATTTGTTTGATTTGGAGCGTGGACATGCATCAGTAACAAAACTATTAGAAACCTTTTTCTACATTGCTAGCATTATTCTGTGATCATCTGAATTCTTATGTGATTACCTAAAATGTATAGAAAGGACATCAGTCATTAACTCTAAAAAAAACCCCATTGCCAGGCACACTTTATGATTTTAGAAACAAGATAAAAGCTCTATGACTCAAAAAACCCAAGCAAATTTTTTTTTTTTTTTTGTAGCCACAAGCATCATATTTACTTAAAGGATTGTAACTAAAAGCAAACATCTTTTACAGGAAGCTAGGACAAAAGCTGTCAGAGACCTGGGTAGTAAATAGCCCTGAAATTGTTTTCTCTGCTTCATTTCAAAAGCTTAAGGCAAAGAACATTTGGCCTTTTACAAATGGAATGGTTTCCTGCAGGTCACAGTGCTGTGTGGAGTGCTGCTTGTCATGTGCAACTTGATGCCATCATTATGAATGGTAAAATTATTGCTACTGGCAAAGGCTCTTGCAAAGGAGTATTTCTAAATCAGTGACATTTCCTTGTTTCAGTCCCCTCCAAAGTCCTTTCACTTCTTTCACTCAGTTGTATTTCCAGAGATTTTTGACAGGGGGAGCAAATTAAATAATGTCATTTTTCTACATAACCCAGAAAGTGTAAAGGGGTCAAGGAGAGAAATGTCAAACATGAGCAAAAAAGCTACTCTTAAACTCATGGTATCTATAGTCCATTAGTTTTCACCTTGACATACTAATGAAATATGAAAGATATTTCTATTAAATCTTATATTACAACTTATGAATATTTTGATGAATGTCATATAAGCTGTAGGCTAAATTTTGGTCCCATTTAGAACAATGGGAATTTTTACTATTACTCTCAAAAGAATAAAACTTCACTTTACAGTAAATTTATCTCCTGTACATCGTTAATAATTCTTGTTTGGATCATGCTTTCTTTCCACATAGCCAGTATACAAGCAACTAATTAAGTAAAACCAGATTTTTTTTTTCATTTTCTTGTGCTTTCTTAAGTTTCATTTTTACTGTGACCACTATAAAAGTAAAATAACAAAGTTGTGTAATAGTGGAGAGTATTTGAGCATACATATACGTGTACCCTACCACTATTAGAAATTATAGACTTATGCAGTACTTAACCAATTCTGTCAGGCAAGGTTTCTTTGAACTTTTTGTCTATTTTAACCATAATTTTGTTACAATTACTCTATGCTTACAGTGGAAACTCACACAAGTGGGATACCTTCTGTTACATGATCCTAAGCCTTAAACTGTAGCACAAGTGTTATCACAGTAAACTCCATAATGGTAAAAAACCCACCAAAGTAAAAGGTACATGGTAAAACCAGTGATTTTTTTAACATACTGTAAAAGATGGTTAATTGAGTCCACAGAAATGCGTTGTTAGAAACTTATAAGAACTAGTGAATTTCAATTTTCTGTCATAATAGTTTAGTTTATTGACCAGTTATTTTAAGAAGTGTTTGTGAGACCATTATGAGAGCTTCTCTGGTCTTCTGCTGATAGTGATTTAGGATTCACAAACTTTTGCCTGCGTCTGAGTTCTCTAAAAGGCCCTAGCTTGTAGTTCTGCTTAAAGCACTAAATTCACCACTAGGGACAGAACTCATTATGTCCTTCACTGAAAAAATGCAGTAAGAAGAGATTTTCTGTTTATGTAACCCACTACTTCAGTAGCAACATAGTAGTTGGAGCACTTAGAACAGAAGCAAAAGAAAAAATTGGATCTGCACATCAGTACTAAAAATGCAACAAAAAACAGACCCTGCCTGGTTGCTTTGCTCACAGTTTTGTGGCAGGTTATAAATGCAAGTTTGGCAGTAGACTTCTGGACCAAACCAAATAGATCCTTCTAATAAGAAATCCCACTATAACTAAGAGTCCTGAAAGCCCTTAAATGGCTGGTTTGTATAAGTAACATGTTGGAAAACTCAAGAAAGTAATGAACAACTTCTTGGCAGTTTTGGATGCTCTGGTCAATGCCTCTCCTATCCAGAAGATTTGAACCTTCTCCAGGATGGCTAACTTTGTCTGATTCATCTCAAAGGATGAGGATAACACAATAATGACCCTCAGGTACTGTCATGGTTTTTCAGTCACATGCATGAGAAGAGCAACAGAAGGGGCATCAGGAAGAGAAGCACTGGAAGTGGTAGTATAAATAACAGGCTGCACATTTTTACAAGAGTTAAACAGAATTTTCCAGCATGGAAATTTATAGGTCATTTATGTTCCAGTGTCCTTTAATGCTTACAGAGCAACTATGAAAGAAAGGTATTTATTGACAGGTTCACATATTAAATACTGAAGATTAATCCCCACAAAAACACTCAATAAGCAACTCAAGCAAGTCAGTTGGGGAAATGGTGATCTCCCTTGTATCTTGCTGACCTTTTTTGGAGGCTTTTCTGGATTAGTTTTTTTTAGTGTTTCTTGTCAGTATTCGTCCTCTTGCTTTTTTTGTCACCATCTGAACTATTATACTTTTTTTCCTGCTTCTCTTATCTTACGTTGCTTTAGCTCATGTACTTATTCCTTCATACCAACTTCCTTAGCAAAACCGAGCCAAGGTCCCGTGTTCAGGCTGTACTGAATTTATACCTTAAATCAGGAACAGTTAAAACTCAGGGTTGAGGTTCAACTGGTGAACACGATGTGTTCCATAAAAGCCCCAGACTATATAAATACAAAGTTCACTGGAGAACTGTTCCACCTGTCATGAAGTACAGATGATACCAGTATGATCTGGTATATGCTTGCCTTTGACAGTTTGCTCCTACTTCAGTCTGCACCATCAGGCCTGGGAATCAAGACAATATAGATGAAGGTGTTTATCCAAGGTCTGCCTTACCTTGAGGAACTTCAGTGTCATTCATGTTTCCCTCAGTTACCTTGCAAGATATGGTAAAAGCATTGTACAGTTAACTTACTCCATTAGTTGCTTAGAGCACTAAAGTAGTTTCAACACTATAAAGAATCATTAATGAAGTTTGAATTTTAAGTGTTGCTCTGTGTGTGACACTCGGTGTGATGATATGTTAAGGAAACTTCCCTGTCTGACCATGCAGGACCCACTCTGGCAGTCACACTCACACTCACATCAGCTGGGACTGATGCCGCTTTGCAGGTACACACACCACACTTACACAGTCAGACCAAGTTTCCTTACTGACTCGACTGTCTCAGAAGTCTCGATCCTTAAAATAATTTAATCTTGGTGCAATAGTGAAATAACAGCTCGAGCTGGTGCCTTTGAGGAGGGACCCGGAACAAAAGAAACCATGGGGTTTTATACGTGTACGTCTAAATGCTGAGCTCTTCCTCCTCAGTCAGCTTCTGCCGTGTCTCTGAGTGTCCGGTCCCGTGGCTGGGCCATAGATTCCCTGTTCTTTTTGTGCAAAGGGTCAGCAGGTCACAGCCTCTCGTCTCAGGGTCCTGTTGCCTAAAAGAAAACTCAGGGAGAAAAAAACTCCAGGGCAACTTAATTTTGGAGGTAAGGTAAGGGAAGGTTTTAATGATGCCTCCCAGGCATTGGGGTTACAAGTTACACATGCTGCTCCCCGATCCAGTGTTACAATTTTTATAATAATGTCCATCCAATCCCTGAGTTGTCCACCCTCCGGCCTTTGCCCCGTTCCACCCCTGGATCCGCTCCTCGGGAATTGGGTCTGGGGTTGTTTTGGGACTACTCTTCATCATCTTCCTCTTCTTCGGAGTACACAATGCACACAGAGCACACAGTCTTTGGTTGTATCTTGCGGTTCAGGCTGGGGAGCAGATGTTCTTAAACAGTAGAAGGCCTACCTTGAAAGAAGACTAGATATGCTAAAAAGAATTTAAGAAGGAATTGATATGGGGAACATGGAATGGGATAAGAGGGTTGGGGATCTGTGTAGCTACTGTGCTAAAGGGTGAGGGAATGAATGCAGCTGCTTCTAAAATCTACATTTGCTATATAACTACTTCTAAAACTTATAAAAATTAGAAAAATTAAAAAAAATCAAAAAACCCTAAGGCAACAGTCCCAACACCCAGAGCTCACCCTGCAGGTCGCACTGCTACTGCTCACCAAGCCACCTGCACTGAATGTATTCCTCAACACATATATTATACATTTAAAAATTCTCTCATTGTGTGTCTCGTTGGTGGACATAGACGTTCTATGCTATAATGTGTCACAAAATCTGTATCCTCAGTTTAACTGTATTCTTGTTCTTTTGCATTAGGACTTCACTGGAACGGTTCAGAAGTCCAAATGATAAGCTATTTCTAGATTCCACGAAACCACACACGGAATTATAATTCTGATAAAATAAGAGAACATAGTTACAACCTGTGGGGATTTTACCCCAAAAATATCCAATCTCCAATCTCCCCACACAATTTACCTCAACATCGAAGAGAAATTTTCAGACAGGCACAACTCAGTATGGGGGAAGGGGATTATATACAATTTATTACTATACACAATAAATACTAAAGAAACTAAAAAGCAATTATATACATAATATTAACACAATCCCTACCACCCCTTGGACCCTCCCACATCAGTTCAGGAGAAGTCTTCAGGGTGATAGTGAAAAGTCTCTCTCTCATTGGGTTATTAGGGAAAGGAGTCTCTCACACCTCCACCAGCCCTCAGCTCCTGCTGAGGTCTCATCCTGAGCTGCAAGGGAAACAGTTGCATCATCAGGTGTTCATCACGAAAGGCCCAGGGAGTCAGCTCCCTGGTTTGTGAAGGTTTCATCCTAGAAAGTAAGATGTTCCACGCTCACTCTCCAGGTTGCAGGTTTCTGGGTCTCACTCAGTCTCTTTATTCCAAATAGTTTTCTCCAAAAGTCCTTCCCAGAAAATTCTGCTGGTTTGGCTTCCTCTCTTCCTTAGCTGCTGCAGCTTTCAGTTTCAGCAGCCCTCGTCCAAACCCACGTAGGAAACCTCCGAGCCGCTTGGCCCATCTCCCATTTCTGCCTGGAGTTCTTCCAGCTCCTGCATGAATTGCAGCTGCTTCTCCGGGCAACTGAACCACTCTGGCCCGTCTCTTGGCTTGGCTCCAATGCCTCACCTGCCTTGAGTCCACGCCACCGCCTCCCCGGGCAGTGGGGGAAGAAAAAGAGCCCTCTAGCCTTGGCCATGGGTACTCGGTCCAGTTATAAACTGTCCCAAGCCCCCATAAGGGCCTCCCCCCTCTCACCTCATGGTTGTGAGTTTCTCCCTCACAACACACACACTCCTACACACTGCCTCCAGTCCTGGCCAAGCCAGGGCCGTGGGGGCCCAGGGGCCCCCCAGGTTTAGGGCCCCTGGCCACCCCTTGGCTTTTTCCTCTCTTTCTCATACACACTCTCACACACACTGTGCCAACATCTTCCAGCTGTTGTGAGAATCTTATTTCACAGGAGCAAAAGAAAACAGCTCCAATTTGTCCCTCAGGGGAAACTCTCCTGGGACCAACCACTTCAGGCCCCTCCTGGGGGGGGAAAGGCAGCTTAACCTATGACACAACCCTTTAATATGTTGGAAAAATACATTATTAGAAATTGCAATGGTTTAAAAAATGAAGTACTATAAAAGTTTTTACATATATGAACATTTAAATTAAAAGACGAGGTAAGTAAAAAAATCAGACAGTTCTAGAAAATCTACCCTTTCCTAGTTCATGAGATCAGAATCTCAACATTGCAATGTCTTTCCTATTTTTTCTTGGTTGCTTCCCTCAAGAATTAAGACATTTGCATCCCAAGTGATCTTCCACTCTTTGCAAATTATAACCTGTCATATTGTGCAAGATTTTTACCTTAAACGTGTTAAGTTAAAATATGTATATTTAATCAGAGTTAGTCTATTGATTCTTTGAAAAATAATGCATGTGTCTTTCAGAGAATCCAACCCATGAGTTACAAGGAAGAAAGTTTTTCTTTTTTCAAGCAAAGTATCTCTAGAGACTAGAACAAACTTTTAAACAAAAAAAGCACAATAGAAAAGCTTTTATATACAGTGTCTGTACAATAAATTTTGTTTACAAAAATACATACCAACCAGGTGTCTAGTGAAAAAGATTGTTACTGAAATGAAAATGTGCTCCAAAATAACACATAGTTCGGTTTTATACGGTCACTAGTGGGATTATGTACCATGGTCTGTGGGGGTGGGGAATGGGACCGCGACACTGCACAAAGGGTCCTAGATGAGGTTGAAGGTCTGGTGCAATGGCAGTTTATTGAGAGGGTGAGTGGGTTTATATAAGCTCTGGCATGGAAAGGGCCAGAAAATGGGGTGGAGCATGAGACAGACAAGCAGGGAACGAATAGGAGTAGGGAGTAGAGGGAAGAGGGAGGAACTGGGGAGGAACTGAGAAAGGAGGACCAATGGTAGCTCCCTCCACACTGCAGCTTCTTCAGCCAATCAGAGGGAGAAGCAGGGAAAGCAGGGAACAGGCAACTCGAGGCATGCCTGGGCATGCCTAGGCAGTACAACTGTAGGGTAACATACAATGCACATATTTGAAACCACATAAGAACTGTAAAGTCCATATAATAAAGTCCTTTTGCAATTGTTGTATATCTTTTTCCACGCCTGGAACCATTCCCACTCTGATTCCTGCTCCTCCACAATTATGCAAAGCTCCATCGTTGGTGCAGTTCTTTTCAACATCATCTTTAATGACTTGGATGCAGGCACTTTGAAAAAATATTGTTCTCACATCTAACTGGCAAAAGCAACCTCCATGTAAATCTTAGAAACAAGATTATTACAACTACAAAATGGAACTAATAATTGTCCAAAGAAATCCTATGCAGTGGGATGACTCCTATGACAGGAGCATTGGAATGGAAGGATACAGGCTCTTTAGGAAGGACAGGTAGTGGAGATGCGGAGGGGATGTTACCCTCTATGTCAGCGACCAGCTGAATTACATAAAGTGTTGCCCGGAGATGGATGAGGAGCTGACCAAGAACTTGTGGGTCAGAATTAAAGGGAAGATAGGGACAGGTGACATTGTAGTGGTGGTCTGCTACAGTTTGCCCACTGAGAAAGACCAGGCAGATGAGGCCCTCTAAAGACAATTTAGGAGTGGCCTAAAGTTCCCAAGTCCTGGGCCTTATGAGGTACTTCAACACCCTGATAAATACTGGAAGGACAAGACAGTAGGCCACAAGTAACCCAGGAGGTTCCTGGAGGGTATTCAGGATAACTCCCTTCTTCAAGTGATAGAGCCATTTGGGAGAGGTCCTATGCTTGACCTTGTTCTCATCAGCAAGGAGGGGCTGGGGGAATGGGAAGCTTAAGGGCAGCCTGGACTGCAGTGACCATGAAATGGTGGAGTTCGAGATCCTTGGGGTGTCAAGGAGCACATGCAGAAGCCTCACTACTGCTGCAGTCTAAATTCTAATTGGTAAAATCTTGCCAAGAAATGGATGCGAATAATGGTGTGGATTATCTTCTGTATCAAAAGTTAAAGAAAAGACTTTAACAGTTGGCATCCTCTGTGGCTACATTTGGTCTGGGCCCCTTGAATCTGAAAAAAAAGAAAGAGGAAAAAGTGATTATAATTTACATACAATGCATACAGAAACTTTAGCCTATCAGTGGCTTGGCAGAGAAGTTTGTCAGTTTTAACCCCTTCAAAAAAATCAATTATCCCATCATACCTCATCAATTTTTCTGCTAACAAACTGCAGATACCCTGCCTTGAGAAATAAAACATATTATTAATAATTAATTCAATATTAAAAAAAATTTTCTTTTACTATTTTAGATTAACCTTTAGTGAAACTCTATACACTTTAAAAGCGTCCCATCTGAAAACATACCACCACCCTTAAAAACCAAATTTGAAAGGCTATAACTTTTTGTGTAACATCTGCTGCCATCAAATTAAACAATATTGTTATATATATTTTCTGGCACATAATTAAAATTCAAACATCACTATAGAGATATAGTTCAGTTTACTTCTTTTAATTTTACAATCAAAAAAATCCCTTCTCAGAGAAACCTTGATGCAGTATTTTTTACAGAAAATGAAGAATACATTTTGTTTACATGAAGGTTAAAAGAATAAATTTTCAAATAACTGTGTACAAACTTCCTTCTCTATGTAGCATTTGAACTCCCCAGAAGAGAATCAGGAAGATTAGGCAAAAATGATTGGAATAGCCTCTAAGTGTTTTTCCGGAAAAAATTCTGTAGTTGCTCACTTTATTATTTTCTTTTATATGCACTTTGATTCCCACTCCCAAAAGCCATTAAAAAAAAAAATAGTGCTATTTGCAGTAACATCAATATGTGGAGAGGATTTTATTTTGCAAATTATATGTAAACATTAGGAAATACTTGTTAGCTGCACTGAAGCTTCTTTTAAGATAAGCATTTAAATATTGTATTTGAAATTACTCAAGAGAGTGCAAGCAATCCACATAGATTTGTTACTGCCTCTGAAAACAGTATGAAGAAACAAATTCAACTGCAAAGTCAACAGAGGCAGTCAACTCCCTTGGTGAACTTCTGGCTAAAATTTACTTAAATTTGGCTTTTCTTCCCTGCTTTTGGAATACTTTGAATAAGATATGAAGGGAAAATAAAGATTTCATTATTCAAATTGATTTCATGTTGTTAGATTTCAACTTTTCTTGGTGGCTTTTAGAATCTATAGTAGGAATGGTGACCTGTTGGGCTTAAGTCACCAGAGATCTGTGAAAGCTTTTGGTATGGTTAGGCAGCATTAAGTGGCAGAAAGTGTGGCTGTGCTCACAGTAGACTGTGCAGGCCTGTACGACAATGCAGTGGGCTGTGGATGGCTACTGGTTTTGGTGTCCGAAGCTTCTCCTGAGATTTCTGTTCTACTTTTCATTTTAAACAAGGAACATTGTTCTGTGGAGTTTGACAGCATAGATATTCATGTTCTGGTGTAGTAACTCCCATTGTACTACCATGAAGCAGAATATTTGCCACGTGAAAGCTCTTTCATTGCTGGTCTTTTGTCCATCTGTTATTAAATTGCTAAAAAAAACCCAAACTACCACATTTAACATCCTGCTCCCCTACCTTGCATTTACTGTATTTAGTCTACTCTTTTAAAGTAGGAGGGTATGTGATTGGTTTGGTTTTTTTTCCTTTCTCCAGCCAGACAATAGTCCCTGATGACTTTGTTTGGCTCAGTTGAATTATTGTCTCTATGAAGCCTAAATTAGACATGCAAACAGGTAAGGAGGAAAACTAAAATGGTGAGAAATATTTACAAAGTCAACATATAAGACTGCATGCATCGGTTATGCTTTGATTAAAAGAAAAAAGGGATCTTGAGGTAACCATTTTGTGTCTTGGCTTTACTACCATTACTTTCTTTGCTTCCCTGTATGCCTTCCTAAAACACCAGGCCCTCTATTTCCTGCCGCTTGTGCAAACATTCTTCACAGCCCAACCCCCTTCTTTTTTCTTCTGACCTGCTACACTGCCTCCAAGGGCATGTCTGTTCCCTTGTGGTACTGTGTTGTTGGCCATGGAATTCAAGTAGCGTGATAAGATTGTGAGGTAGTGATCCTAAATTTGAGAAATGGAAATGTACAGAGAAGATGGGATGCTGGAGGGCTACTTGGCCAATTAAAGCTTGTGATTAAATTATATAGAAGATAGTTATATCT
Organism: Chiroxiphia lanceolata; assembly: GCF_009829145.1. Lineage (NCBI taxonomy): Eukaryota > Metazoa > Chordata > Aves > Passeriformes > Pipridae > Chiroxiphia > Chiroxiphia lanceolata. The sequence continues at coordinate 90,507,593 of NC_045639.1, read as the reverse complement.
ACTGGGTTGCATTTTTAGAAGTTACCACTTCTATATCTAAGTAAATAAATGTGAGACTAGGGAAAATATCTTCTGTTATATAAATGTGTCGACTGCCACAGAAATCAAAATTGATTTTGCCAATATCTCTTCTGGTGTTGTGTGGCTAGGTTACTGTTGTAAACTTTCTCACCAGGACAATTTCTTATGCAAAAACTGTATACTGGGTTTGGAGAGATTTCATGCAGAGATCCTGTTATCGATAAAAGGTTTTCCCTTTAACTCTACTAAATGAATATCTAGGGTTAATAAGTTATTTGTTGGATACATAATGTGTGTCCTGAATTAAAAAATACTGATCTTGTAATTGCCTAAATCATGCAGATCCTTGTATTTACCATTCTGTTCCTTCTGTGGTAAGAGCAAGTAGAATTTGAGCTGTAAGATTTGTTATGGGAATAGAGGGATATGTCTTGAGTTCTGATTCCCAGGTTTGGCAGATTTGTCTACTAATAAACATCCACAGAGTATAGCAGCTCTCACCAACCTTTAAAAAGAACATGAATATAGGATTATTTTTGTTGGTGTTGAACTATGCTTAGCTGAAAGTTCAGAATTTCTTTGTTTTGCATCTAAAATAAGGGTACCTGAAGCCATAATTTATTCTAATCACTTATTTGCATTAATAATTGGAGCCTTTTCTGCTGTGTAGCAAAGTGAGAAATGCTTTTCTGATTGATTTTTCGCATATTCTTTCAGTTGAATTGGAGATCCAAATACTTAACAACATGATACAAATTTGTGTCAAGGGGTCTTTAAGTCTGTAAACGGTTGAATGCAGCATATACATTCCCTGTCTGGAAAATCCAGCAGCCCTTATTCATTATCCCAATGTATAATTATCACTTAGGATTTGAATGATGAGGAGAAAGAAAAAAACAAAGGCGCAGAATACCTTATGTATATTCTTATGAGAAAGGTAAGGATTACTTTTTGTATTAGCAAATGCTTACAGAGGTTAAATGTTTTATGCATTTCATGGGGTTTGAAACATAGAGATGTCTCTCATACATATTTTCCCCTTAAGAGGGAAATCTACATTTAAAATTTGATCAGTTGCTAAGCTGTCTCCTTCTTTAAAGCCCGAAGTACCCTTTGAGTTTAGTTCCTGTCATGTGCAGAAAGGGGTCACAGAACATCCTTTCAAGTTGTTTTCCAAGTCAGGTGTGGATGATGTTTAAAACATCCCTTTTGATTCCCTTCTCTGAGGAGTTAAAATCTGTAAAAAATAAATCTGATTTTAATAATCTCATTCACTATGCCGAAAAAAGTTATGCAATATATTTCAATTTTCAACAGTTCTTTCTAGAGTATGCCATTTCCTTCTATCCCCTGATTATTACTCTTTGAGAACTATTTTAGTCTATCTCATCACTGATTCTAATAGTGTCTAGTTCCACTTAAACAGGAATCAGCTAAGTTATAAGTATTATTAAGTCACAGATATACACTAAACCTAGACTTCAGAAAAGTATTATGAACAGCTCTAAAGGAATATCAGGGTTAAGCAGCTCACATTTTGACAGTCCAAATCCGAAAAAGAAATGTTCTGTTTTATTGGGGAGTATTTTAAAAATATAAAATACCATTTGCAGAGGAAGAGGGGTCAACCTTGCAACGTCCCTGTAATGCTTCTCAGGTAGTTTACATTAATGACCCATGTATAACAAATTTCCCAATAATCTTGAATAGGAACCTTGGTTAACTTTCTGTTTCATTTTATAGTTTTCAGTTAAGCACCATATCATTGGGTAAGATTATATTCTGGTACATGTAAAATAGCTCTGCGAACGCTTCATAAAAGCAATATATTCGTCTCATTTTTGCAATGGAAGGAAGTCTTCTTTGTTAATTAGATGCAGTATAAAATGGACTGATCAAACTGAGTTCTGGATAGTGGTCACACATCCTGAAGAAAATGCTGTGAAGCCAGAGTATTGATTTTTTTCAGATAATATGTGACAAAGGACAAGGTTTTGCTGTGCCTTCTATTTTTATAAATTTTCAATTCTATTTGTATTAATCTGTAGAACTTTTAACAAAACTTAACTTTTATTGAAGAGAAACTCTTTGTACTGTATAAGTAATACAAAAAATAATAGGTAGTTTAAAAGCAAATTTCTGTAGCTTGCAGCTCTCTGTAAATTTCTTTGAAATTTCTTGAATAAATTCAAGTAACATACAAATGCTTACTCTTGAGAGGTGTACGTAGAAAGAGGCCTTAAAAAAAACAAAGACAAAAATAAAAAAAATAGGAAAGAAAAAGAATGAGGCTTTAAATGCAATAATGATATAGGTTTTTTCTAAAATGCTATTAGGTATTTGCAGGGGATTCATCTGAATTAACTTAGACACCTGAAAATTATTTGTCTAAACTTAAAGAATCAACCTAGATCATTGTCATCTTCAAGAATTAGTAACCTCCAGGACCACACAAGGAAGATATGTACCTTTAGAGGGCAAAACACTTCCTGCAAGGACTAGAGTACAAGACAGGTTGAGTGAACTGGAGTCATCTTTACCTCTATTGACTGTATGAATCTCTGTACAGTGACTAATTTGGATCTAGACAACTAACATTGAGGTGTTCAAAACTAAATAGATTTCATCCTTAAGTTCTGAAACTGTTCTTTAAGGCAAGTTTTCCATGTATGATGTTATTTATTATGTAAGAGTGATGCAAAAGTGAAGTGATATGGTTCTCTTTCATTCATTCATTCAGACTGCTCTAGTCTCCTTTGTTCTGCACCTCCTTGGAAGTTCTCTAATAAAGCAAATAATTTTGGAATATTCTACCAGTCCTGAGATTTCAGGCCAAGATTTCGGGTTCTTATGATATGAGGACTGAACTATTCAAATTTCCTGTGCAAGCTCAGTCACTGAAGTAATCCCAGAACCATGATGCTTATATATCAGCATTTTGTATCTTTCTATTCTTATACAGGATCAGTCATTGAGGCTAATGGGACTTCCATTCTGTCAGGTAAAGGGAAATACAAAGGAACAAACTGCAAAAATCATGTTTCTACCTTTTGTAAAATCCATATGATCCTAGTGGAAAATACTTGAGGGTGAATTGTGTGGTGGGCAAAATCAAAGCAATCTGTGCTTTGTGAATTTGCATTCATTAGAAGGAAAATGCTATGAAAAAATTTATGAGAAAGATAAATAGAAACTCTGAATTTACTCTTCTCTTTCTCTCACTACTCTTTTTATCCTGATTGGTAGAACAGACAAAGGATACCCTTCAAAGTCATAAGCTGCTGAAATAGATTTTTCTACTATGTGAGAAGATGAAATATATCTTGACTGAAGACAGACACTAAACAGGAAAAAAAAAAAGAAAAAAAAAGAAGTTCAATGACATTCTGTTCTTAGATGAAACCCTAAGTATTACTTATGGGACATACAGCTCTGTTTTAAAAAGACTTGACCAATGCTGGATTGCACAAGACGGCATAATGAACTTTATTTCCCACATATATGATTCAGTGCTCTTCTCCCTGAGCAGAGCAGTCATTTCTCTAGTCCTAGGTAAATTAGATGGAATGCTTAGGGGACAGTATGTGAATTCTAATGCTTTCTCTTCCCAAAGTGATGAGAAAGCATATTTCAGTTTTCAAGAATAATTTCTATTGCTAAGGGAAAACATCATTAAAGATGTGTTCTTGAATTAAATTAGATTTTTGGATTTTCCACTGAAATCTTAAAACACAAATAGCAATGTTTGTAAGCATTTCTTTTTATAACAGGATGAGAAGGACATTATTTCAGAGTTTCTTAGACTGTAAAAAGTGAATATGGAAAAATACATATACAAAATTGAAACAGAATCTTGTAGTCTAGGGGCCTTATTCCCAAAACTGAACTAACTATCATAAACTTTCCAAAGAAAATGTCCAGATCTCAGGGGAAGCCATGCATTTCTGCAAAAGGCTATTTGGATGCAAAAAGGATGATTTACAAAAAAATTGTTGAAGTTTAGGAGTTATTGTAAATTCTATTATTTCTTTTTCTCTTATTTTCTCATTTCTTATCTCTTACCTTTTTTTTTTCTCTTACCTTTTATAAGTCTCAAACTGGAGAGTCCAGAACTGGAAGTGGTACTTCAGGTACTTCAGCCCTCACCAGGGCTGAATAAAGGGCAGGGATCCCCTCCCTCGATGTGCTGTCAACACTCCTCCTAAAGCAGATGTGGATGCCTTTAGTCTTTGCTGTAAGGACACCTTGCTGGCTAATGGTTAACTTAGCTACCAGGATCTCCAAATCTTTTTCTGCCAAACTGCTTTCTAACTGGTCCCCTCCCAGCATATACTGTTACACGGGATTGTTCCTTCTGAGAGTCAGGACTTTACACTTGACCTTGTTCAGCTTCATGACATTCCTGTCAAAACATTTCTCCAGACTGTGGAGGTCCCTCTTGATGGCAGCATGAACCTCTGGTACATCAACCACTCCTCACATTTAGGTGCTATCTGAAAACTTGTTAAAGGTACACTCTGCCCCATAAGCCAGATCCTTAATAAAGATGTTTAAAGGGGATTGAATGCCGCACTGACTTGTGGGGTGGCCGGTCAAACAGTTTTCAGTCACCCTGTCCTAGCTCATCTAGCTTGTATGTCATCAGCTTCTCCTTCAAAATCTTATGGGAGATGGTTTTAAAAACCTTACTGAAGTCTAGGTAGACATTAAATTAATTCTTCTACTTAACATTTCTTCTACGTTAACGTACACCAAACAAAATTACTTTTAAGGCCTGGGCTGGACTGACAAGCAAGGCCAAGGAAAAGAGGATCTACTGGAAGACATAGATTTGATATTAAATTAGACTCTTGTTTCATGATGTTTCCAAAAAGACTACAAGAGATAAGAAGATCCTATGTTTGTCTGGTAGCAAAAATTGTGTCCTAGACCTCATATTTGATGAGTCCTAAATGTACTTAGATGTGAGATAAATGCTGCTTATCTTCAGAAATAGTGTATGCTCAAGGAATGAAAAGAATTGGAACTCTAGCTGTACAGGCAATATGACAGATGAGATGAATCTTGAACTGTGATCCTGTGGGGGGGGGAAACAGTTTTCCCCCTGCAGTTATAAAATGGTAAAACCCCAGGGGGTGGTGACCCTTGAAGTTTTGAGGTTTTATCCAATGAGCGCTTCTGCAAAATATAAATATATCACAAGCAGAACGGAAGAGAAGGTAGTTGTAGTTTTGTTGTAGAAGAAGTAGCCATGTTGTAGGAGCCACGAGGAGAAACAGCAGCAGCCCCACTGGGGGCTGGGCCCCCCCCCCAGCCCCCGGGTGGGGGGCTGCAGGGACTTGGAACAGCATAAGGCTGGGCTAAGTACCTGTGGCTGAAAGCTCAAGAAGTTTTCTCCACCGTGAGTGAGCAGAGACAGAGCAGCAGCAGCGTCCAGAGATTGTGGCAAAGAGCCAACAGATAAGAACTGAAGAAGCAGCAAAACAGCATACAGCCAAGAGAGACACAGAGTTGTCTGAAGAGAGAGAGCCGAGAGAGAGAGACAGTAGCAGAGAGAGCAAACCTAAGCTCTACAGAGTTTTTGGGGTAAGAACTGAACCAAAAGACCCCAAACTCCTTGGAGACCCCTCACCTCCTAGAAGGGAGGGTGAACTGCAACATGCGCTACAGAGGAGCTGAAAAGCTCGAAGCATCCTGGAAAGGTGGACCAGGATGGCCAAAGGAATGCGGAGAGGGTGACCTTGGCCCCCTGCCCCCGCTGCTTGAGACAGAGCACAGGAGCTCTGGTAGAACTCTCAAACCATGACATATCCCAAATCCTACTGCAGTTAGTGATCTGATTTTGAAGTTCTGAGTCTCACCAGTCAGAAAATAGGGATTGTAGCACTGAACCAGAGGATGTCAAGGGCTACCCCAGATTCACTTCAAGGCCCAAAGAGAAAAAATATTGTACACTAATTTAACGCAAGACAAACTGGCACAAATCTACTCTGATAAGCAAAAAGGTGACTGATTTTTTTCCTAATGTATAGATCTCCGTATATCAATTACTACGTGTAAATTACAAGATAGTTCATTATTTCCACAATTTAAAGCTCTTTCTTTTTCTTAAAATAAGCATGTGTAAAGTTTACTGAGATCTGTGTAAATCTTTTTGTTAAACAGACAGTAATGTAAAATCCAGTTCCTACATTTATTGACATAGTCCTAAAACTTGTTAATTTACCTGGGAAACTTACACATAACCTAAAAGAATTTTACTTTGTTAAACTTTGTTAAGTTCTAACTTTCCTATCAGTTTTACTCTCAAATGACAGGCAATTACAGTTTTAAGTTAACCACTGCATAAATATATAGTCTGGCAATATATTCATCTCTATTGAAGACTGAAGCAACCTATAAAAAGTGCCTCAGCTTATTAAAATTGTTCTCTTGTCTGTTTTTTTTTCCCACCAATGCTGTAAGCTGTGACTTGCCAGGAAATGTTAGAATGTAGAGATATCATTAGAGCCAGTTACAGGTTTAAAAATAGTAATTAATAATTTTGACTCTTAAATTTATACAGAATCTCTATGTAAACATTTCCTTCTGGAGACAATGTTATTTAAGGAAGTTACTCCTGACATAACGGCACAAATATTTGTTCATTTTTATCTTGTGTTCCTCCTTTTTCTGTAGTATACCAGTACAATGAGATAAGAAATACTGACCATCTTACTGAACTAATAAAACCACCAAGCTTTTGTTCTCAGTTTTTCAATATGACTATATTTTCAACAGTACTTGTAATGTACCCAAAGATAATTTTTTTTCCTTATCAGTACCACCTTTGGGGAACATTAATCTCTGAATAATTGAGAAACACTGGCTAAGCTGTTAGCTTTAAATGACACATTAGTAGCTGTCATTTAAATTGATAGTTAGAGCTGTAATTGAGAGTAATGGTCAGAAGGTAACTACTGTGCCTTTGAATTTTTACTGCTTTATTAAATTACTGATCTGATGCAACTCTACACCTGGTTGTGGTGTATAATCACAAGACATCAGAATCTTTTTAGCACATAAGGACAAAAATTGTGACTTTAATTCTTCCTATCATAAAGCTTCATATTCTGTTTTGTTTAGTCTCCACTGCCAAATTTTGGATGGATGTGTAGATGGATATTCTTTCTTTCAGTCTGTCTAACTATCTGTCATCATGTCTGCACAGTTTTCTTTATGACCTTCAATGTGGGACTCTCTCAACTGCTCTGAACATTCTTAAAACTGCTATTTGTGCAGTTACATTTGAAGCGGCATTTATAGTAAGCATTGTACAAAAATTTAGTATTTGATGTCTGTGAGTAATGGTATTTGAATGCTTCCACTAAAATACTCAGGCTGACTTCAGACCTGCATTTTATAAACAGAAACAGCTGTTCCCTAGTCCACCAGGATACCAAGATGCTGTGATTGCTGCATCATTGTACTTGTACATCATGTCTTGCTGTGAAGAGACGTAATTCAGTGTCCACATTCTTTGCTACTTTTGTGGAAAAACATTTAAACAGTAGGACTAGTAAGTGTACTTGTAGCTATTCCTAATGTTTTAATGAATATTCTGGGATAGTGTCATAATGTTTCTTTGTCTATCTGCTAAACAGAGATGTTGGTCTCTGTTCAATTTTTCTATTCAGTTTAATGTTCTCAGTATGCTAACTCATTCTTCAGAGTTCTGGGCAAGGTCTAGAACATATTAAAAACTCATCTACCTATTTTAAATAAAAATATCATATCTGAAGTTCTTTCAACATGAAATGCACTTTAAGAGTTTGCATTTTGTATCTGGCAGCCCGGACTCTGTCCTAGGTTTAACCAAAGTAATAGAAAGGGAATATATTAAATTAAGTTGAAAGAATTGTTGGTTTAGTTGTTATTAATGTGTAGAATTATTTTCTGTTACATTATTTATACATGGACTGCTAATGCATTACACCTTTGTTCTGAAAAAAAATACTACTAACTTGAATACAAATGTTGCTGCATTTCTTTATTTTGAATTATTCTTTTGGCGTTCCAAAATAATTTTGGCAAAGGAATACAAACACAGCACAGGCCTTGTAACTGCAGGACATCACAGAAGCTTGCATTTATTACCAGCTGTACACTCACCATTTTCTCCTGAATGTTATTGTCATAATAGACAGACACAGAGAAAACCTATCTTGCACGCTTTAATGGAACATGACAGTAGCAGTTAAACCTGCATAGGAATAATTATCTCTACCTAGCATCATACTTAAGCCCTTGCTTTGCATTGCAGCTGAACTGAGAGCCATTCTGTTCATTTGCAGCAACAGAGGTGTACCTCGGCCAAGCCATCTATGCTGTTGCAACCATTTGGCAGTATTTCACTTTATATTTCAGTTCAGCTGAGTACTGAACCTAGTACTGTAGCATTCTGATTTAAAACCAAAACCAGACACAAACCTGAACCATAGAGTACTGAAAGGTTATTGGGAAGGCTGACTGAGAAAAGAATGTGTTACCAGGGATTTGCTTTCAAGTGACACTGATTGTATTTAAGTTCTGTTTGGATTGATAAAAGACCTATTGCTACCCAGTATTTTCCATAGTCATCTGAAATAATGAAAAGTACCAAATAACTCTTGGTAAACATAAACAAATGGCGTAAAAAATGGAGAAATGATAAATAATATTGGAAAAAGAGCTGATACACAGTCAGATCACTTAGGAACTGATTAAGGTAGTTTTTAACATTGCCATATGTTCAGTAACGCATCTAGGAAGAACATAGAATATATAGGCTGTGACTAAATAACTCAGCATGTGCTCTCAGTATAATGCTTTGTGAAAAATAAAGGGTAGTTACACTAGTTGCAAATAAAAATAGAATTCTTGAGTTCAAGAATGGAGAGTGACTTTACTGTGGCATACAAGTCACTGCCCTGCTGTCGTCTGGAACCGCCCTGGCCCCTGGATCTGCGTCATGTTCAGTTTCTATCCAATGCATAAGGTGGACAAGTGACTTTCTTGACCTGAAGCTACTGATGCCTGTAGGACTACTGATTCACTGTCCAAGACAAATATCCTAATAATGTGTTTTTTGCCTAAACTTGATTTTAAAAGCCAGGAAATCAATACTTCCAGCTAACTCCAATAATGCAATAAAGATGCTTATGATATACATAGTGAATATCAAGACATTCCAGGATGTTGCATCAACAACTCTTTTGAAAAACACAGCTAACAGTGGCATTGATGGATATGTGTCCTGTCCTACTCCTGCTGACATGAATTAAATTTGCAGCAAAGCATGCAAATGTTATGCACATGCCCTAGAAGCCCATAATTCAGGATATAACTAAAAGTTTATTCTTCTTCCCAGTACAGGTTGGTGCTAAGTTGACTGAATTATCAATATATTGTCATTAACAATGGATCTCCTTTCATTGAAGTCATACTGTAGAAGTTTCATGGTACCTCTCCATAGCTACATTGTTATTGTTCAGGGGTTTTGTCACTAGCTTTTTAGAGTTGATGAATTGTTTTCCTTGCCTGTGCTTATGTTATGTGCTATTCCAAAGGTAGGTGTTACTGGAAAATAGTTTTAATAGAGTGTTTAACATGCCAAAGCTATAAATTATGTAAACTTTCTCCCTGATTATCTTCTTCAGTGACTACATTTTGTGTGCCCTACTCTTTGTTTTTCATTTTATGATGCAGAGTGAAAGGAGTGTGCAAGAACTGTACATCTCATTACACACCACTAAACGGGAGAATGATTTTTATCAAAGAACTACCTGCAAAGCTCAACTACAATGCTGACTAGTATTGTTGCCTAAAATTTGATGCCATGAAGAATTAGCTACACTATTCTGAAGTAGAACATTAACATGCATTAAGTAAAATGTAGCCATGAAAAATTCATGGCTACAGGAAAGAGCTTAATCATGAAATGTGCATTTTGGAGGAAATTGGGGCATATAGAGCCATGCTGCAGAACATCACAAAGGTCTCAAACCATTACTGAACTTTGGTTCAAAGCAAAACCCCTTTGAACTTGAGTTTTCAGATGGTAGTACAACTCATCATGTTTCTGCTTTACTTCTGTCCCATGAGAAAAATTTAAATATGGAAGTAAAACCATAAAGCACATGAAGCAATATCAGCATTTTCCAGAAGCTCTGCTTATTGCATTACCATATTTTTATTCATGAACTTTGCGCTAATCATGTTACTATCAAAGTTTATTATTTTTACTGATGATAACATTATTAATGTAATAACTGATGATCGGTAATTAACTACTGATTTTCAGTTAGCAAAATAATCCTAATGTGTAAGACTGATATAATGCTAAATTTAAAAAATGCATAATGACTAGACTTTTCGTATCATACATATATGAAAAATATTCATTCTCAGGTTTAGTTTTACTATTGCAGCACAATTTTGTACAAGACACCCTTTCATTTCTTTAGACTCAAAAATGTAATGATTTTAGGAAGTATAAGAAGTGGGTCCTGTAGATTATTCTTTTCTTATCCCTACATATTATCATGAAGATTGAATTCAGAACTGTCAATTGGCCAAAAATGATGCGTGAAAGCTGAAAAGTTCTATATCAGCAAGCCATTACCAAGAGAATAATTAGGTGGGAAAAAGATAGATATACGCAACTACAGAGAGCTTGTAGGCAAATGAGTGGGGTGTTGTAAATAGAGAAGTAGAAACTTGCTAAGCAAGATATAATTGACATTACCCACCTTGAACCCTGTTGTGGTTTAACCTGGAAGGCAACTAAACACCACACAGCTGTTTACTCACTCCCATCCAGTGGGATAAGGCAGAGAATCTGAAAAAAGGTAAAACTTGTGGGTTGAAATAAAGACAGTGGATTGAAATAAAGACAGAAAAGGGAGGGGGGGGAAATAAGAATGTAAAACAAGTAATGCACAATGCAATTGCAGGAAGTCCGAGAGGAAATCGTTGATGTGTCTTGTCACTCCCCTGTAGCCAGTAAAAAAACCCCAATCTAAGCTGAATAAATCAGACAGTTGACTAAAGCCAAATAGAGTCACATAGACATTGAGGTTGGAAAAGACTTCTAGAAGTGGCTTCCCCTCACCTAAGACACACATGACAATGAGATTTTCTTCAAATTTTTTCTTCTTCCACCTTTTCCTAACAGACAACATAAAAGATGTGATGGGAACTGGATGAAAACAGAGGAATTATACAAATCTAAGTAATGGAAGTGCCAGAAAAGCTGAGGAGCTGTGGAGGAGTTGAAACGTTGAGGAAAAAAACAGGAATATTCATGACAGAGCTGTGGAAATCAGTAAAATAAGGATTAGTTCAGTCTAAACTCTTAAAAGAAATGCTGCATTTCTGCCATCAGAATCTGAAGGAAAAAGAGATGGAGAAAATGCTTTCTTGTGGATGGAAATGGAAACAGGGAGATCCCTTACCAATTACCGTAGTGGGTAGAACACACTCAACTTGGAAAAAAACAATTTAATTTATTGCCAACTACAATAGATTGGTATAGTGAGGGGACAAAAAGACAAAAATTAAAACAACACTTTGACACCATCTTTTCGCCTGTGATTCCCTGGCTGAGCTTCTCTCCTTCACTCCTGACTCCCAGGAGGCACTGGGGGCTGAGGTGAAAACACTGCCAGTTCTGGGGCATGTATACCCCACAAAATCCCAGATCCAGTTTGCCTCTGCCTTTCTGTAGAGGTCTGGTCTGAAGTTTACTATGCGAAAGAACAATATGTTTCATTCAAATGGTGCTTTAATTAGATCCTATAAAAAACACCCAAATAAGCTAGCCTGTTTCCTTACAGCTTGTTCTGCCCTTTTTTTTTTTTTGTAAAATGTAGTAAATGTTAGAAGTGATTCTACAATGCTGGACTGGATACTTAGCATTGTACTTCATATAATTATTGTGCGTGTTTTATATGAAAAGTGTTAACTGCATTTATTTTTCTGATAGATTATTTTGACACACAAACAGAAAACATGATTGAATGAGCTTGCAACCTTGAAAAACAACAACCACCAAACAGAGAAAAACCCCATAGTCCTCTGAAGGTTCTGCCAGCAAAAGGTATTATCAACAAACACAAGAGAGACTACCAGTTGTGTAGGTAAGGGTTAGACAACCTGCGTTAGATCTAAGTAGCTGTGAGGCTGTTTTACTGAGAAAACTCACATGCTGTGCACCAGAGCTACAGCTTTAGGCACAGATGTGTATAGGAGGTTATGGATCATATCACCACCTGTAATAGGCAGCCAGAGATTGCCTATTGCTTCCAAATCAGGCTGACTGTTAGCTGAAAGGGCTTGGGATGTTACTGAACACATTCTAAATCCTTTCTGCTAAGAATGACATTTTGGTCCTTACTGTAATGGATATGTTATCATTTTTCCGTAAAGCTTTATAAATGTGACAGAGCTGTTATGGGATTATTATTAGGGACACAAGCCACTCGTAAGGTGAACCTTGAGGCTAAATCAGTAACATAGTATTTCCAAGATGCACCTTTTTTGTTTTGAGTCTTGGAAGTTAAATAAGATTCATCTGCTACAGCTGGAGCTAACATTTAATTTTAACTTGAATTCTCTAGAAACAATAATTTTTTACCCATAAGGTAGAGTTAATTTAAATACAAATATCTATATCTATATATCTCATATGTACATTGCAACAGTTTTTAAAAATAATTTAATATCTAGACAATCATAGTACTCACAGAGGAAGTTTATCATGGAAACAGATTTCGTGATACTGTTTAGACGCAAGTCAAGTTGGTGCAGTAGAACGTGTTCTTCATCCGCAGTTCCTAGCAAATGGACTTTTAATTAGACAAATTATCCAACACATGTGACCTGGACAAGCCTCACCACATTTTGTAATGTTGCCACGTAAACCAAAAAAATGGCAGTAAAATCCAGTCATACCCCCAGGAACTCTCTGATTTATTTAGACTTATATGAAAGCTAAAAATGAGCCTACCAACAGATTTAAGGGTCCTTGAAAAAACAAATCCTGAGGACAGGAATCTGAAATAGCCCACAATATATTGCTGTCTTTCAAACATCTTCATACATGGTTAGTACAATTACAGGTCTATTCCTTCCACTGCAGCTATTGTGAAAGACAAATCTTTCAACAGTGATGTTAGCTGTAAGTGTGATACACTAAGAGTGTAATATTTTTAACTCCGTAGTTCTGCAGAGCCATTTCAATAATTCTCTGCATGTCAGCCCCTCCTCCCTGATTTCTCTATGGGCTACTGTTCTCAGCACAACTGGAGTAGAGAATGAATGAGTTCAAATCCGGGATCACAAATGGTATTTGCTTAAAACACTGTCCTGCTCTATCTGTAAGATACAATGATTTTTCTGGATTTCATGTGAGGCCTTAAGACTCTTTTCCTTCTCAGAGAGGTGTTTTATCATTGCAAGTGGCAAAAGGGCATGCGAGTGTATGATGTGAAGGTCAGATGCAGTCAAACCGTGGCTGAAGAGACTGTGGAGCTGTATGACAATCACCCACCTTGTGACTGGGAGTCCATAAATCAACGCAGTCAGCAGCAAAAACAGAATTAGAACTTTCTTAGCTACTTGTCACTCTGGCTGACATTACCACTCTGTCTTATAATTTTTCTGAATATTGAGAAAACTAAACCTGAACATTTTCAGTGCTCTTGATGATTACATCCACTAAGGCATAAATTTCTCTCACATGGTTAAAAATTTGAAACCAAATGTTCTTTTGTTGCCCTAACTTTAGTGTCTTTTAGATAATCTGACAGAATATTATCTTTGTGCTGCTGATGTTTTTTTACCCAGAAACCCAGTCTACTTATGCCTTTGTTTCTGAACACAAACAAATTAATCTGTCCTCACAAAAGAGTAGAGAGAAGCCTGTAAATTTTCCCTTGTGAAAGAAACTTACAAATATGAGACAAGTGAAATAACCTAATAAAACATGAATTGATATGAAAAAAATAGTGTTTTTCCCTTGTACTGGAGCTATCAGCAGAAAAATGAGAACTTTAATGAATTATGTTCATACACAAATGGAGTGATGGAAAAGCAAACATATTTTTATTTATGGTTTTCACCATGGGGTAGTAATGTTGACTCAAGCTGAGGAAAAACGTACTATAAATATGTATGAAAGACACATTTGAAATTCTAGAATCCTGTCAAGACAGTGCAATATGTTGCAATTTGATTCTTCTTGCCTGTCTCTTCCATTGTAATTGAGTCAGACACCAAAGCTAGAAACTTCCAGCTCCTACCTAAGCATGAATCTAACCTGAATCAAAAAAAATAAAAGAAGTCATTGGGATATGCCTACAATGAAGACAACAATAGGCATGTTTGCTCCAGCTTCAAGTTAGTTTAGAGACAGTCTCACTGCAGCAGATTCACTGCATCTTCCAGACTTGCATGTGCAACACCTGTATTGACTGTAATTCTTTAACTAACTCAGAGCCAAATTGGTTGTCCCTTCACAACGCTGCTTACTGGCATGCCGACTCCTTAGCACTGATCTTGTGAAGGTAGTCACTGCTGGTACCCACAAAGGAGAGAGGTCCTCTGACCCATCCAGAGCTTTGCCTAGTCCAAACCTCTAGGGCAGACAGTACTCCAGCTTGACAACCTAAATAATTGGATTGTATTGACCACAGAGCACTCAGTGATCTTTCAACCAAGCATCAAATGAAAAAGGGAAAACTAAAGTAATTTTTTGATGGTAAACATCAAGATACCACCACTGGTGCAACAGGAAGCTGGTAAACAGTTTTTTGTGAAATAAAGAAATGTCTTGTCTGATCGCTGTGTATCTACAGAAGAAATGTTCATCATCCAGTAGGAAAGAAAACAAAAAAGGAAAATTGTTAAATTTCACAGAACTGGGACTATAAGATGGACTGTCTTTGTGACAGTATGGAAATGGTCATCAATCATATTTTAATGAAACATTGTTGTGACATAAATCTGATTCATTAAATCACCCGCAGATCAGTTAACTGAGTGTTCAATACCACTGTGTAACTCATATGGCTGAATATGATAACAAAGAAGTCAGATGATATTTTTATAATGAAAAAGAGAAATATTATTCTCTCTGATTTTTCTTTTTTTAGTGGTGTTTTCAAAACATATTCCCCCAATATTCTACACAACTTTTGAATATATTAAATCTATTTATCATTTAAAAAAAATTAGTGGTGTAATCATATGGTAAATATTCCTTGAACTTGTGCAGGCAGTCATCTATAAAATTGACTGTAAAAGGTTTTGAAGTATTCTGCAATGGTGAAATGTGGTTATATCCAATATCGATTTTTACCCAAAGCATCCCGTAGGAGGTAGAAATCAATACAGAGGTCTAGATTTTACCGAGTCTGTGGAGAAGCAGTGTCTAAGAAAAAAAATGTGATTCTTAGATAAATAGAAAGAATAATAAAAAATGGAAGTACAGAGCTATTTTTGATTCTCTATGATATTAGTGAGACTGGTACTGTGTTCTGTTTTATGAATTCATTTTAAAGCACCTTTAATATATTGGAAATGGCTTAAAAAAGAGCTACAAGAATGACAGAAGTTCCGTAGGAAAAGAAAGCCTTTACAGTGAAATACTTACCCAGCTCAATCAATTTAGCTTGATGAAATTAAGGTTCAGTAGCAAATCTGACCATGGTCTATAAATGCAGATACCTCCAACACGGGAGGGAAGTTTGATCTATCAAAGACATTAGAGACTTAGTGCCTGAACACGGAGCACAGGTCAATTGAGACTAGAAATGAAACATGCATTTTTAGTGAATCATCACTAACCATAATTTACCTAGATGCTCAATAAGTGTTCAAATAAAAATTAGACGTCTTCCTGAAATACATGTCCTAACTGAAACAGAAATATGAGGCTTGATGTGCCATTCAAGAAAACCAGATATAGGTTAACATGTAGGTCTCTTAAAGGCTTTGTATTTATCCAGTTTTGATTTTCTTTCTGTGATGAGACTCTGGCTCAGTCTGGAATATACACATACGCTGTATAACAGCACAGCTTTCTTAAACTGCAAATGAAGCTTGACTGTCCTGTGGCCTAGGATCTTTAGATTGCTTCTGATGGCAGATTCAACCCCTCACTGTATCTACAGTCTCTGATTCCACTGTCAAATATGAAACTGAGAAAAATCTTAATTGCCATCAGTAAGAAAGGCTGACAAGGTAGTCTTTAGGACTCAGGGTATACCCTATAAATTGTTTTATAACATGTTGGAGGCTATTGGCCCACCCCTTGGGCTTGTCCTGAATAAATACCCTCAGAATAAACAACTACACTGTCATTTAAGTGATGACACTGAACTGAAAGTGGGAGAGAAATATATCTCAGTGGTGGTCAAATCTGATGCAGAAATGACAGAGTCTTCTGGAGAGTGTGACGGAGTGAGACTACTCTATTCTGAGTCTGCAAAGTGGAATTGCACAAGGCAAGATGGTGGTAAGCAGGAATGATGGACCCAGAAATGCTGGGCATCACTGAATCTGTTTGCCAGGAACTGGGCAAGACACAATGTCAGTAACCATCTGCTGGCACAAAGAATAACCTGTAAATTACCTGGTAGTCTGAATGCGGAATAAGGCCTTATTCAGTCTTACATCCCTTTGTGTTCTTCAGATAAAAAAGAAGTCCTAGCATGGGATAATTTCTGCTTTAAGACTCCTTTTACAGTAGTGAAAAAGAGCATGAGAGCGTTCATGTAAATGAGAATCAGACCCTTGACGGGGGGAGAGCTGTAACCCCCCTTGTGCAAGACCCAGAAGGACCACTCTGCAGCAGTTACAGTGTGACACAAAATGGACCTTCATTAAACATGGACATCGGCTTACAAAGGGAGAGCAGGGACCCTTCTGGAATGAAGGGTGGAGACTGGGAGGACAGGAGTGGCCAATCACAGCAACAAGGGGTGGAACAGTTTGAACATGAGCAAATGGGAAACTGTCTCTGGGGAGAACTGCTGAAGCAGGGTAGAAGGAATAAGGAAAGGGCTTACATTGAACAAATAGGAGAAAGGGTAACAG
The DNA here is from genome assembly GCF_009829145.1 of Chiroxiphia lanceolata. NCBI lineage: Eukaryota > Metazoa > Chordata > Aves > Passeriformes > Pipridae > Chiroxiphia > Chiroxiphia lanceolata. Next base: position 90,490,454 of record NC_045639.1, on the reverse strand, counting down.
GGGTACAGTGAAGGGAATCATACACCTTATAATAAGGTATATTATATTAACAATAAAACAATTAGACAACTGAGCAAAGGCACTGGAAAACAGGCATTCTCGTAGTCACGACAGTCACATTCAGCGCACCACGGCGTAAGTGCACTCCGATATTTTTTCGTCCTCTTCTTCTGATCTCTCTTCACTAAGTTTCCTCCACCACTCATAGGATTCTCTCGGGGCGCCTCCAACAGACCCTAATGTTGCAAACTATAAGTTTAATTCTTTGTATATTATGTTTAAAGCCAGCTTCCCTTTTAGAATAACACCTACTAGTGTTCCTAATCACAGAATGGGAAAGGCTGGAAGGGACCACAATAGGTCATCTGATCCAACCTCCCTGTTCATGCAGGGTCATCCTGGAGTGCATGGCACAGAATTGCATTCAGACAGTTCTTGAGCATCTCCAGTGAGAGAGACTTCACAATCTCTCTGGACAATCTGTTCCAATGCTCAAGTCTTCTAAGGAAGATTTTTGATTTTGTTTTGCCATGAGCTGTGGGGCATTAAAGATGCCAGATATTTAGTTTGTATCTAAAATTTGGGACATAGGAATGTTTTCAAGGACAGCCCACCTCCACCTCAGAATGAAATCCAAGCACACACCATCAGTCTCTACATTCCCTTCCCCGTGTCTGGATTTGAAAAGGAAAGGCATCCAGTGTATGAGGACAAGGAGGGAGCTGCAGAGCATGCTGGTCAGCCCCTGATCCAGACAGCCAAGAAGTCAAGACCAGTTTGGACTGCCCAGGAGCACACGCCTAGCAGCATAACCAATGTGTCTTTGGTTGTGTCAGCAAGGACTACTTCTCTTTCTGCTGAAGAATTCTGTGGAAAGGGTACTGTTTGGTATTTATATGTTGTGATGTAGTTTCAAGATGAGATTTAGTTCGTAGAACTTATTCTATCTTACATTCCTGGAAGTGCACAAGATATTTAAACAACCTTCCTAGAAGACTTTGTCTGTAATGTCTTTCCAAACTTATTACATTTGACAAGACATCAGTCACCCATTTTTAGACAGTCACCATTTATTTGTCTTAAGGACTGAGACAGAGAGAAGATTGAGGGCAATTATGTTTTATTTCTTGACTAAAAGTTGAAGAAATTTTAGAAAATTTCTTGAAATATGTCATTCACCATACTGATAGTTTGCAGGTTATCATAGCTTTTTCCTTTTTTTTCTGCAGGGTTACACCATATTTGTATTTTATTTTATTTTATTTTTCACACTTACCATGATGTTATAGAATTTTTAGCTAGACCTGCTTGCTCTGAATCACACTGTCTTTTTAGCACTCGAATCAGAAGCAGATGAACCAGGCAACTTGATAAGACAAATTCCACTCCAATGTGCATTTATTACAGACAGTAAAATTGTTCTGCATATAAAACTTAGCTCCCAATATCTTTTGGACAAAGGTAGGCACTTGAGTAGCATTAGAACGGGATGTCTGCCATGACTGCTTTGACAAGACACAAGGAAATACTGTCCTTTTTTATACCTATCAATGATGTGATTCAAAATCTACCCCACATCTCTTTTTACCTATGTCTTCCTTTTCACTTTGCTGGTTTTGATCTCACCAATTCCAATTTTCAATTTTCTGTTCACACCTTCCTTCCTCCAATTTTCCTTATATGTATACTACTTCTTTTTCCCATATTTCCTCTCCTGCTTTTCTTTTACCTTGTCTTTTGTCTTACTGCTAGTTTTCTGATTCTTTCCCTTCATAATTCAGTCTTTAAACCTTTAATTGCACACTAATATGAATTATTTACATAATATATCATCAATGGATCAAATTAATTACCAGTGAAATTGTCTTGATATTACTGAAGTTGTTCCTACATGCAGCAACGAGAAGGCTGGCTTAGTATTTTAAATATCATATGTACTTTAACTCTGGAGGTGACAAAGCATAGAGGTACCATTCCAAAACACAGGAGGGAAGATGCAGGTTGGATATTGAAGTGATTTTTTTAAATAAACAAGATAAAGTCACATGTGTCTCTTGAGTTCTTTCCCACCAGTACAGACATGAGCAACTCAAAAAAAAATCATGATTTGTTATACTTCTTTCCTTTGATTACCACAGGCTAATATTTCAACACATTGTTTTTAGGGGGAGGCAATGGGGTTTTTAATATGAGTTAAGAAGTACTGTACAGATAATTCAGAAGGTTAAAAAAAAAAAAGTTAGACATTATAGGGAACACTTCTTGTTTGTCAGAGGAAGGAGAAATAGAGTGATGCTCCAGCCCATTAGGCTAACGCAAAGCCACATATAGTTTTTCACCTGTTTAAAGAATTGCAAGAAAAAATAAATTAGTAAAAATAAACATCAGGCTGAAAAAATCAGCAGATTACAGGCATCCACATTAATTCTAGCTTTTATGTTTCATACATCTTTCTCTCCACACCAGTAGTGTAGCTTCAGGTTTGCTGCCTCTCACTGTCAGGGTTTGTTTTATGATTTCTGACTTTCAGGATCAGGAGTGAACGTTGATTCCAAAATCAGTGCATTGTGCAAGTTGTGCATATGCTTTTCCAACTGCAGCTTTCCTGTCTAGGACTTTTAGAAACACAGTTGTCCAATCTAAAGCAGTGGTTTTCAAAATGTCATTTCTGGATCTTAAGGTTATACCATCAGCAAATCAACCAACATCAGAGTCCAATAATAAACATTGTTATGTGCTTGTTCATGCTGTTAAATTGTTAGTAGAGATGATTTGAGGTTCACTCCAATCAGGAGCCTTTTCCAACAGGCATCCAGGAGTTAACCACCTTTTATGGGAGGAGAGCGAGAATATTTTGTTTATAAATGCCAGCTGGCTTCAGTCCTTGGATCATTTTATATATCTGTATAGATTTTAGTTCAAGGGCTCAAGGATTGTTATTCTATGCGAATATATAAAAGTATAGAAAGGGTAACTAACAGAAAGATTACTGTCAGAAGACTAGAATTTTCTGCAGACTTTTAGGGGATGTACAAATTAAAAAAGACAGCAAACACTGATGCGTAGGGAGTTAGAAAACATATTAACATTTGTTTCATACGGTGTTGTCTCACTGTATGAAAGACTTACCCCTCAGAGTATCAATTATGTGCACATACAGTATCTCAGACAAGAATGACTTGTGGACAAATAGTGCTTTAAAAGTGTACATATATACATATAAGATATAAGTCAAATTTAGAAGATGGCATGTTACCATGACAATCTCTATTCTGTTGTTAATGATTGATTTCCATGTTGATAAAACAGAGATGATACTGGTCTTTTCCTTTTTTCTGTTTTGACTCTAAGGTTTTGTTCCTCCATGTCAAGTAATGAGGAAAGACTAAAGAATCCCAGTAGACATGTTAGAGAATGAAATAAAACAAATATTTTTTAATAGAATACCTGAACTTTATTTGCATTACTCATTTTTGGGGGGAAGGCCATAGAATAACTAACTCTAACAGTTAAAAAATATTTAAAGATAAGATTGAGGTGAAGTTATATTATGGTAGTATACTAGACATGGTGTTTGATACAAGAAAGATGAGAGAAGATGAAAAAAAATGCAGTGGCTCAAAGATCCAGACCTTGGATCCATTAATTATAGAGGAGTTTTGCAAAAGGTAAAGCACTGTTCTGATAACTGTAGGGAAGTTTCCCATGTTTGATCAGTTTCAAGGTAGGGAGTTGCAAAGTTCCGCAACTGCAAAAAATAAGGTATGTAGACATAACAATTGAAAAAAGATGTGAGTGAATACCAGAATCCACTAGAAGGCTTTTAATCATGCTGGTACAATTAAAAGCTTCCCTGAGATCACAGGAAGATATCTGTAAAGTAAGACCTGAAGTAAGGAATGGGCTTCCAAACATAAATCACTCAAGTTTTTAATCAGCCATTCACGTTTACAAAATAAAAGGCTTCTTTTATTGCTTGTGTATGTACCAAAAGCCATTATCTCTTCACAATTAGTTTGTGATCAGTCTCTCAGTATTGCTAATGATGGTCTTCATCTAACCTAACATTGCATATCTAACTGTCACATATCTGACTGTGCTAGTTACTCTAGATTCCCAATGAAGGAGGGAAATAGGCACCTCCTTGGTATGGTTAGTTTTATCCTAACATGAATGGGGTCAAAATAATGGGAAGATTTAAAGGCATTTCTTCAGTAGCAAAGAAATTTCAGGGAAGAGAGAGCCATTATCTCCACAGAAACCTGGTGTTCTCAGGGAGTTCTGCATTTTTCACCCTTTGCTCCAATAGTGTCCCTGGTAAGAGCTGTTCCTCTCCACAGGTTGGAAGGCGTGCTTAGCTGAGCACTGACACTGACAAAGATCCTCCTTGATTGAGATGTGGAGGGGGAAATCTGAAATGTAGATGAAGCTGGAGGACAAAGGTGAGACCCCTGAGCACACGTCTTTGAATGTAGCAGCATAAGAACCTTTTAGCTTGATCTGGTATAAACTCTGAAGAACCACGCAGAAACATCAGACAAAGCAGACATCCTTTGTTCCAAAAGCCTTGGTCTGCCTGCCTCAGTCTCATTATGCCTGAGGACCTCTCAACAACCTCCAGCAGCCAGGCATATGCTTGCTTTCATTCTGAGTGTTCTGGAAGGGGACACTGGGCAACTGCATTGGTGTTGCTCAAATTTGAAGGTGCAATTGCTGCACATGTGGTTTTTAGAAAAATAACATAAATACCTTCAGATATTTGCACACTAATTGTGATAAAAGAAATGCATTCCTAGAAGTCCAAGGCTGCCATTTCTAATCTTAAACTTGTGATCATCTGGAGATTACAACATAATCTTGTTCCACTTGAAGCATTCAAAGAGGAAACAAGATTCCATGCACTCAGTCATATATTTACCTAATGCTTTCGGAGTATTGCCATTTTGGCTGATATCAGTCTCATTAATGTTATCAAAGTCACACCAAAGCAAGTCAGAAAAGTCTGTGGAAGAGCATCTCTGTCAGCTTTACTCATGTCATAATAGCTACTACCTGCTGAAATTTCAGAGAACTACATTGGAGATATATTCTTTCAAGAGCTAAGGGAGTTCTTATGGCACCATTCTATCCTACAATCCGTACTTGTAATCACTGTACATTGCTCATACAATTATGTCATTAAACCATTAGTATTTGATCAGTGAATAGAAGGAACAATAAGAAAAGGGAAGAGGCTCATTTTATTTCCTTCTAACTACTATCTACACAATTGTTTTAAGAATAAAAATACCTCATCATATTTATGTCTCTCTCCCAGTCTCCTTCTCTATTTTTTTTTTTGACTCTGACTAAGCTCGCCAACAGGTGCTAAGAAAAGGCAAGGAAGTAGAGGAGCTGTGCACTGAGAGGAAATAGGGGAAAGGATTCAGCAGAGCAGTAATGTTTCTAGTGAAGGGATGGAGATGGAGCAGCAAACTAGAAGTTTCTGAATTTTCAATCTTAGGTGGTAAGCAATATCTTCCCTCCATTGCTTCCTACCCTGCACATGAGAAGCTTCTCTTCATTAGGCTAACTAATTTCCAAATAAAAATGCATTACAGGATCATTTTGTAATTATTCCTATTCTAGTTCAACCAGTATCGGAACATGACAACATCACAAATGCTGTTACAAGCTCTATGCTGAAGGGCCAATGGGAAATGAAGAGAATACAATGATCCCAGTTCTCAGGTCATATTGGTCAATTGTACTTTATTTCTGTCTTTGCTTAAAAAAAAAAATAATCAGAAACTACCTGGTAACTTAGGAAGCTAAATAAAGTTTTCTAAATGTATTAAAAGCCAAGTTCACAAAGTGTTTAGAACATTAACGAGCTAGGATTATTTACTAGCTGTTCTATTAGGAATTATAAAAGGAAAATATGGTTATTATTGTCTAATCATGTAATCAAAACATAGCAACTATAAAATAGTAATTAATTTAGGTGTTTTTATATATTTGTACCTATTAATTGTATATTAGAAGACTTTCATATATACATATGTATGTCTGTTTCTGCATTTATATATAGAACACTCAGATTGGAAGAAACCCTGATAGATCATCTTTCTCCTGTAATTTTGACTTCCTATTTTACCCCCTGTATCTTAGGACTAAAATGATACCTTATAATATAAAAACCCATCACTAACAAAAGTCCATTTAATTTTAGATGGCAAACTGTAATACTGAGGTATTAATTAATGTACTTACATAGTATCTGAATTTCAACAGGCACATTACATCTACGTATCTCAGATATAGACATCTTAAGTGTTTCACTTGCTATTCTTCAGATTTTTCCTCCCTATTTTTCAGGCTTTTTTGGCACTTTGGTTATTTTCCATAGTTATACCATCCATATTCTAGATCTATGTAGATACATAGATGGATGTAGATACATGTAATGTAAAAGATGTCCAAATATAGAACACTAATTTTCATGGTCTTGAAAAGAGAAGGAGAATACCTGAGAGTTGATAATCATATTATTTAATCTATCAGAGACAGATTCTTAGATATTATGGTGGTACTGATAATGAATGAAGTAGAGAAGAGGAGAATGAAATAGGAAGCATGTCAGAACCTGGTACTTAGCTGTGATCCAATAATTTGCCCTGGTAATTTTTCCATGTATGATTCCTCTTGTGCTTCTCTCCTTCTCTGAGTGAAAAGGAAGGGCTTTATGAGGATTTCAGCCCTCAAAACTGGCAGTGCAGGCAAAGTAGCCACTTTGGGTAAAGCTAAAGCCAAGGTTCTATGGTTTATACTCTTTCTACTAACCACCTACAGTAGAAAGAAAGCAGGAGGAAAATATTTCTTGTTTATACCTCTTCAGGTGATACCAAGGACACAAAGGTTCTCACCGATGAAGGATCTCACACTCCCTAGTGTATTCACTCAACCAGTGGTGAAAACTAAGTTCAAAACCTATGTACTCTTTGAGTCATTGATAAGAATGTTTATTATACTAGCTTTTTGAAACAGTAATAAATATATATATGTCAGTTGTTGCCAGATGAAATATAATTTTTGAGGGGCGGCTGTGGTATCTCTAGGTAATATTTTTCTCTTGAATAGAACATGGATTTCACTAGCTAGTATTATGACATGACAGAGTGTTTCACTGTCAAAGAACTATCATTTATGTTATTAACCATCAATAATTTTACTAAAATTCTGATGTAATGTGAGCTAAAAATATTTGACAGATTTCAGGGAAAAAAGAGCAGTTAGTGTCTGTTTATGAAAGTGAATTGCCCTGAAAAATAAATTGATTCTTCAGTGTTCATAGTTTTTAATCAGCAGATAAAATGATTGATAGTTTTATTGCTCAAGTAAATTACCATATATGTACCTTTTCATATATTGCTAAAATATTCCTAACTCTTCAGTCCCTGCACTTAATAATCCAGAGCTACAATTACATAATCAGCTCTCTCATAAATTGCTTTACTGGATGGAATCACACATCAGAAATTTACTCAAATGTGTCTGCACTAATATGGAATTGCAAGGCCATCAGTGCTGCTGTAGATGACTGAATTCATTCAAAGGAGAAGTGAAAACTGGCTATGTCTGCAGAATAATGTTATTACTTTTGACTTCCTGTTAGTATCTTCCTCTGTTTGATCCTGTCCCCACAAACCTGTAATCATCAAGTTCCAGGCAGCATGCTCTTTAATGTGAAAATTGAAAGAGGCTGAGAAGATTACTTTGGAACTCAGGGACCACAGGGTTGTGCCCAGCAGCATGATACGATACAATTCAGAGACAGGCAGCTGTAGGGCTGTTTAAATTTTGGACATATGAAATTGGATCAAAACAGTCCAGCAGCCATTGTGGGAATGTTGCCAGGAGGATCTTGCAGGAGAGTGTTTCATTGTCACCTTCACTTCATGGACATAAAAGCTTAGCAGGGAGCAAGTGAATAGTGTTGGCGCTGATTACAGAAGGTAAGGGCTCCTGGAGGGAGGCTGTAAAAATAGTAGGTTAAAAGCCCTAAGTGACACACTGCTAATTTTGAGGCTTTCATCCCATGTCTAGATTTCACTATTGATGAAACCTTTGTAAGTAATGCATTTGTGTAAGGACCAGTCTCTGAATGCTGGAAACTGAGTTACATACTGCGTTAATGTGAGTTGATTAGCTAGTGGCCTTCTACTAAAAGGAAGTGCCTTTGGGTTTTTTTTACATAACTTGAAGGTGGCACTTTGCTGTGGATGTTCACATGCTAAAAAAATATGCTCAGTGTGTTTTTGAAACTCTGTTTCAAGGCCAAATTTAGCTATTATATGAGAAGTTCCAGTGGGGCACAGTCCCAAAACACTGTTCCTTTTAAATGATACTTCAGATGCATATATATTCAATGTCTAAGAAAGATAATGCTTTGGAAATTGGTTCCCACTCAGATTGGGAAGCCGCACAGCGGCTGCGGGGGTGCACCCCCCCGGAAGCTGCGCAGCCCGAGGTCGCCCCCGGCAGGGGAAAGGAGAGAGGGAGCTTTGCGCCCTCGTGAGAGAGGAGAGTGGCAGCCTCGGAGCGCACAGAGGTTTGCCTGTCCGGTTTGGGGGAGTGGAAGGGTTCCGGGTGGGCTGTGGGGGTCCTCAGACTGGTGGGTGGGTGGGCGGGGCAACTGTGCATGAAGTGTCGCAGGTAAGTGGTGCGTGGGAAGATATGAGGTAACACAGTGGGGGGAGGATAAGGTCAGGGTAGATAATGGTTTCCTCTGGGCGGTTGGAGGTGGGTATGGGGGCCGGAATGGTTTGTTCATTTGTTTGGTTTTGGCTCACCTGCAGCTACTGCCCAGGTTCGATATATTCTGGATATATTCATTGCATCCTGAAAGGGTGGTCAGGACAAAGGGTTGTTCCTGGGTATTTCCTTGGGATTGAATATAGATAGGTGGTAGAAAAGTAGGAAGTGTAAGACTTACCCTAATCGTTTTAACAGTAGGAATGAAGCCTGTGTACCCCTATGTGGTTGTGAGCTATGCTGGCAATGGTACACGCCTTTGGTAGGGTCGCCCATGCCAGACAGGTCAAAACCGTAGGGTCAGATACAATACGTCCTTGGGCAGGATGAGCTCGTTAGCCTTCCGGCAGTCATCCTAGGAGAAGGACAACTCTAATCCCAAACCCGGGCAGATGGAGCTCGCTTTGCCCTGTAAGGCCATCCATCTAAGAGAAGGACACTCTAATCAAACCTATGTCCTGAGGACCTCGCTGCCACTGTCCAAGCTTGCTGGACCCTGGCAGCTGAACCTTAGGATTAAAGGGTGGGTTCAGTTCCACGCATACTGCGTCTCACTTAAAAAATCCACTGCGCAGGCTCAAAGGCTTTACCCACATTCACAAAGCCCTGTAGCGATGGGCAAGGGTCGAAACAGCACGTGAAAGGTACACTGGAAGCCGCAGACCCAACCCTGCATGCAGGCAGTTCAGGATATTGGTCATTTGAGACTGACCGGAGATGACAGTCTCTTAGGGCAGCACCCTGAACGACCAAGCAGCCTTTTCAAGGACAGTACTGCTTGTTCCACTCAGAGAGGGGCCTGGAAAAGGTGGCCTAAACAAAGCTCATCTCCACATTTCACCCGGTTGGTTAACCGTGACCAACAGACATCTTCTATTAGTGTGGTCACACAAAGATCAAGAGACAAAGGCATGCACCTGCCTCCAAAGGTGTAACCAAACTGACTCTAGCATGCTGGAACATCAGAACCATCCTAGATACTGCAGGTAGTGGACACCCTGAGCGTCGCTCTACCCTAATCACCCACGAACTATCACATCTCAACATCGACATTGCTGCTCTCAGTGAAGTCCGTCTCCACAAGGAATGCAGCCTTAGAGAACATGGTGCCAGTTACATACGCTTTTGGTCAGGTAAACCTAGAACCGAAAGGCATCTCTCAGGAGTTGGCTTCATGATCAAAAACTCTATTGTTCCTAAACTCGAAAATCTGCCAACAGGTCACTCTGACCTCATTATCTCCCTACACCTTCTACTACACAACAAACAACACGTTGTCCTCTTTAGTATATATGCCCCAACTCTCCAAGCTGACCCTGCCAAAAAAGATAAATTTTACACTGACCTGAGCCACCTTACCCAAAAGGTTCCTGCAGATGATAAGATCATTATCCTTGGTGATTTCAAAGCCTGAGTAGGAAAGAACTTTGAAGCCTGGAAAGGAGTATTAGGCAAGCATGGTGTTGGAAACTGCAATGATAATGGTCGACTTCTGCTAGAATTCTGTGCAGAGCAACAGCTCATCATCACTAATACTTTCTTTCAACAGAAAAATACTCTGAAGACAACCTGGATGCATCCTAGATCTAAGCGTTGGCATCTCATTGATTATGTCTTGGTACAACAGAGAGATGTTCGCGATGTCTATCACACCTGCGTGATGCCCAGTGCAGAATGTCAAACAGACCATCGACTTGTGTGCTGCAAACTTAACTTCAATCTTAAGTTCAAAGGGGCAGTATCCCATGGAGGAGACTCCAAGTTAACAATCTCCAATCAGCCTCAGTGAGAGACAGATTCCAGGCAAATCTTCAAACTAGGCTCAAAAATCATTCTATAGAGTCTATAGATTCTATAGATCCCTCTCCTGAAACACTCTGGCTCCATATTAAAAACCCCATCCAGAAGTCCTCTGAAGAATCCTTAGGGTTCTCCTTCAAGAACAACAAGGACTGGTTTGATGAAAACAATCAAGAGATCCAGGAACTGTTGAGGAAGAAGAGAACTGCTCATCAAGCACACCTTGCACTGCCTTCCTGTCACATAAGAAAAGCAGCCTTTTGTCTTGCATGCAGCAAGCTCCAGCAGAAACTCCATGACATCCAGAACAAGTGGTGGATCAATCTAGCTGAAAAAACTCAATTATGCACAGATATAGGTGATCACAGAGGATTCTACGAGGCCTTGAAAACAGCATACGGGCCTACATACCTGGTCCAAAGCCCTCTACTCAGCGCCGATAGTCAAACGCTTCTGACAGATAAAACCTCCATTCTGAATCGTTGGTCTGAACACTTTCAGACTCTCTTCAGTACTACCTGTGTAGTTCAAGACTCAGCAATTCAGTCCATCTCACAACTGGTAAAGAATGAATTGGATATTGCCCCCACTTTGGAAGAAAACAGGTGAAAATTGGCAAGGCAGCTGGGGTTGATGGAATTCCACCTGAAATCCAGAAACATGGGGGCCTTGCACTCCATGCTAAATTTCACGAGTTTGTGGTGCTCTGTTGGGAACTAGGTGAACTACCATCAGACCTTCAAGATGCAGTCATTGAATGGAGTAAACAGATTGAAACAGATTGTGAGATGACTTTAAGAGCTCATATTCTTCTGTCCTTGACTGTGACTAAATGGCTAATGGCACTTGAATTGGCATTCTTATGATCAAAGCACACAGATATTTGAAGACACAAATATATAAATGAGGACTTTATAAATATATTTTTCTGTTGTGCTTCAGAGAAGATAATTCTGCATTTCAAGACACTGAACACTGAAGTAATGTTAAATGTGAATATTATTAAGGTGAATCATCTCCTAATAAGTGAACAGGGCATATGGCACTGAGAACAGGGATTGAAATGGGCTGTAAACTTTCTTCTTGCTCTATGTTTAATGTATACTATTATTCTGTCTGTTTATATATTATAGAATTAAGTAATGACTTATTTCACTGTTTCTTATGACATAAAAAAAGGGTCTGGAAAGCTGTTTGTCAGTAAGGATTGAGAGCAGCCACAATAGTGAGACTTTCATTTTATCATACCTGTATTTACAGACAAAGTATAGCACGCACAAATGAAAATACCATAGAGAATTCTATTGACTGACATTGTATGCACAGAAAGTGGGAGATTAATAAAATGGATAAAGACTTCTAAGAAGTAATTTCTTTAAAAACACAAAATAATTATATTTCTGTAGTCTAAAAGTTTATGGGAAATATTTCCCCCCTTCAGCTGTAGCATGAGTTTGAGACTAGTTTATATGAAATGCAGATTAACTGAAATCATGACAAATCATTTAACTGTGCAGAAATTTTTTCAACTTTTAATATGATGTATGAACTTTGAGAGAAAATTAAATGTTAAGCCAAGTCATCTATTGGACAATTGTTATTCTAATGCATGTAGCATCTCTAAAAAGCATGAAGAAGAGGGTCAGTTTATTAGCAGTGCTGCACTTGTTCCTTGATGGGGAAAGAAGGCAAGCAGTATTGCTTTCCCAATAAAGAAGTCCACCTTGAAACACCTCATTACAGAATTTTATTTTCCCTAAAACTTGAAATCTTAATTAAGATCCTCAAGCAAATTTGCATTTCCTTATAATTTGTAGCCATTTTTTATAGTTGGGCTTTTTAGCCTACAGGCTTAACAAATTCTTACTCTTCTTGAACAGAAAAGGAGAAATGAAGTGTGAGATTTCTCCTAGATGGCCAAGCACAAGGCAATCTAAATGTTCCTAGATTAATCAGGACATTGATATTTAAATCCTACCATCCTCTGTAGATCAAAACCTTTCCATATTCTAAGTAGGGGCTATGTCCTAGTTCCAGGTTTCAGCTGGAAGTTTGTAAGTTCAGTTTCAGAGAATATTGCACATAGGTAGAAGATATAAGGAATATGTAATTTTTAACACATATAGGGGTTCTTCAGGGCAGGAACAGATGAGCAGACTTCTCATATCTTTTCTAAATATGTCAAATTATATGCCAAGCATTTTTTTAAAGATCTACTAGTTTTATTCTATCAGCCAAGTGCTCAGTAGCAACAACAACAACAACAACAACAAAAGTTAAAAATTATTAAAATAAGAATAATAAGAATAGAGAAAATCCCTGGATTTTGTACATGCAGCTTGAATATACATCTGTCCCCCTTTTTAAGATTTAGAAGAATGCAAAGAAGTACTTTGAGAATGAATGAAGTCCCTGAACACTTCTGTTACAATTTTTCATTGTTGATAAAAGTCTGCTGTTTTGTAGTTCAGCAGTTTTTGTCTGTCCTTCAATGTACTTTGAATAAAATTAGCTTGTATATAAATAACTTCCTGCAAGGTTATTTTATATAATGAACTCTTCCTTGATATCCTCACAAGGTATCAAAATAGCATCACCATTTTTAGGTCACTTGTCTCCAGAGGAACAATTTAAGCAGGTGCTTAAATTCAAGCATACAACTACTCTTTGATGCACTGGACCTTGCTGAATTTCTTTACATTTAAGTAAATAAGTCACATGAACTTCCTTACTTTCAAATCATAGATAAGCCACAGAAATTGTGACAGTTAAGGTCTTTTAGATGGTCCAGTACTTTATATGGAATGAAATATAAACAAATATGATGCAGTTTGTGTAATATCTGTCTTACTAATATTAAGTCTTTATGTTTTATTTCACCACGTCAAAGGAAAATTAGGTTTTATCTGAGTCAGAATGTTGTACTTGACTCTTGCTCTTCTAATCTCTTTACACATCATTCTTTTAATAAGACAGTATTCCATATAAATATCTCATTGAATATTCAAAATAGTGGCTATTGGTAAAAGTTACTTTAAATGTCAACAAAATGCAGTTACTGTGCATGCAACGCATATGACACATCCATATGGAAAAAAAAGAGTTTGTAAAATATTGTGTCCAGGGCACATCATCATGTATCTGTATAATACAAAATTCAAAAACAGGAAAGGTGATTTTCATTCAATTGCTACTTCATTGACTTCAAAGGTATCCCAAGTTAGTGAGTAAAGGTGTAGATGCCCATAAAGTAGAAGATAAAGGGCTCTCCTATTTGAAGTTGCTATGAAAATTTCACAATCTTAGCTGGTACGGGAAAAGAATATCTATGTAATTCAGTTTACTTAGTAACTAAACAAATCAAAAGAATACAATGTAATAATGATTAAATTTATTCTTAAAAACCACTTATGCAACCTGGAGTGTATGCCAGCGGTATAGGTTTATGAAAGCTTTCTATTGTTCTTTTTTTAATTACCTGCTTTTGAGCATACGTTGGTGCACTTCAATCTTTACCATTTCTTCTAGCCCAGAGTATTGCCTGCCCTCTTCCCTGGGATCCTCCTGCCCTCGGATCCTCCTGCCCTCGCTGAGGCACCTCACCCTCTGGCCCAGTAGAGTAGTGCTGGCTGGGCAGAGGGCACAGAAAATAGGACTTCTGTTCATTATTCCTTCCTTCAGTGCTGATGCTTGATTCATCTTTGGTATGTTCTTTTCACTCTATTGTTTTTTTGCCTTTTTTCTCCAGCCCATGTTTGTCCAGAGTTACGGTTGTTTTGTAGACTTTGATAACCCCTGATACCAGTACGATTTTTCCAGCACAGCATCAAGAATCAACTGAGCCACCAGTGTTCATGTATTTTTTCTTTTTCCTTTTAGTTTGTCTATTCCAGTGTTTCCTCTCTCTCTGTTCTTTTGAAAAATTCTTTGTCTGTCTCTGATTCTCAATTTATCCATCTTTTTCCACTTTCCCCTTTTTGTACTTAATTATGCTCTTTTTCTTGCTCACAGAGATCTCTTCCATAGGTTGCTTGTATTCATGAGTCTGAAAGACACTCAGGTTTAGTCCTCTTTCAAAGGAAAGCTCGTATGCCTTCTGTTTATCTTTGTGAGTTTTTTTTCAAACTGCTTTTTCTCATTATTGAATATATTATTAAACTGTGCAATGTATAATTTTACAATATTGATATATTTTGCTTACAGGTAAAGCAGCCTCTTCAAGACATGACTATATAAATGTCAAGAAGATCAATAACAGAATTTATAAAATTAAATACAATTTCAAGCTATTAAATCTTCCAAAGTGTTAAAATAGATTAACTAAACATCCAGTAGGAAAAACAACTAGAATTTAAAATACATTTGTGGATTAACTTTCTTTGGTTAAATTCCTGTCTGTACTGGACTAATACTATTTAACATTTTCATCAGTGACATGGTCAGTGGGATGGGTGCACCTTCAGCAAGTTTGCAGATGACACCAAGCTGAGTGGTGTGTTTGATTCTCTTGAGGGATGGGATGCCACCCAGAGGGACAGGCTTGAGAACTGGGCCCATAGGAACCTCATGAAGTTCAGCAAGGCCAAGTGCAAGGTCTTACACTTGAGTTGGGTAACCCCTGCTATCGATACAGCTGGGGGATGAACTGACTGAGAAGAACTCGAGATTCTGGTGGATGAGAGACTGGACATGAACTGGCAATATGCGCTTGTAGCCCAGAAAATGAATCATATCCTGGGCTGCATCAAAAGCATTGTGGCCAGCAGGTCAAGGGAGAGGACTCTTCCACTCTACTCTGCCTTGAGAGATCACACCTAGAGTGCTGCATCCGGACCTGAGGTCACCAGCACAAGAAAGGCATGGACCTTTTAGAGTGTGTGCAGAGATGGACCACAAAAATGATGAGAGGGCTGGAATAGGTCCTCCGTGAAGAGAGGCTGAGAGTTTGGGTTGTTCAGCCTGGAGAAAAGAAGGCTCTGGCAAGACCTTATTGCAGGATTTCAGTATGTAAAAAGAGAGATTGAGACTTTTTACCAATGTCTGTAGTGACAGGACAGGGGACAAGGGTTTTGAACTGAAAGAGAGTAGGTTTAGATTGGACATGAGGAAAACATTTTTTACGATGAGTGGTGAGGCACTGGAACAGGTTGCCCAGAGAACTTGTGCATGCCCCATCCGTGAAAGTGTGCAATATCAGGTTGCATGAGGATTAGAGTAATCCGATTTAGTGAATGATGTCTCTGTCCACAGCAGGGAAGTTGGGCTGGATGATCCTTGAATGTCCCTTACAACCCAAACCATTCCATGATTCTGATTCTGATATTTTGTGATTCTTTTAAGGGGTTGTCAAAAATAATTCCAAAACATACTGTAAATCTATTTAAATAGTTGCAATTCAAGTGCATTCCTTACAGCTTCTACTGCTTTCTGTGTTTATTCCGAGGATAAAACTGAGTGGTATATGGCATAGTTGTAAAAACTGTAGGAGCAGATTTCCTGCAAGTACAGCCAACTGCAGCATTTGTGCCACTTTAACAGCCAAGCCTTCCAATAAGACGCACATTATCAGATAGGATAGGATAAAGATCATATTTTCAGTGAATAATATGTTTGATCATGAAGACTTGGGTCTTAGAATTTTTCATGTACCTATACTGATTTCTGCAGATTGGCTTATTATTTTAAACTTTTTACTGAAGTCTGCCTACTAGCGTGCAAATACACTTCATCTGGTGAGATATTTACAAACATTCACTTTGATAATTCTTTGTCAGTTATATGTGGAAACTGGCGATAGACATTTGCTCTCCAGGGAAATTGAGCATTTTAATTAGTTTTGGCCAAATGTCCTATCCTTTGTATAAACAGGGTGTCTTAAGAAAGATTATGGGATATGATCTTATGTTCTTCATTATGCAGGCAGAACTCCTCATCATTGCTGAAAGGTTATGTGCTTTGTTCTTTTATTATAACACCAGTGTAAGCTGGTGATCACAGCATTGTCCTGGGAGATGCAGGTTCAAGTCCTAGCGTGACTACTATCTTAACATTTAACAACTCACACCAACAGTGTTTCCTTTCTCTCTCGTTCTTCTATATTTTTCAATTTACTGTTTTAATTTAATCCATTATTTTAGACTAGAGGCCAACTGCACATATTGCTCTTTGTTTAACTGTCATCACTTCGCATCAGCTTTTACCAACAGATCTCCCTCTAATACCATAACACTCTTGACTCATAACACTTTTTTCACACTAGACCTCAAAAAAATTTCTAATGTAATGATCATATTTTGTTCCTTTTCGTCCTTCAGCCCAAGTACCATTATATATGTTGTGCTGATTTCATTAAAAAAACCAAACAAACAGGTAACAGTAAAGCCCAAATGAATTAATATAGTCAACAAATATAGTAACACTTACCATAAGTTCTTATTCTTATATGTGATTATAATTTTTGGAAATGAACACAAAATTCAAGATCTTGATTATGTGAAATGAGTAGGGAAAATGACGGAAAAGATGGAAAATAGGCTTATTGCATGACTAAAGATGTATGTGTATATATAGACACAGAGATACATAAATATACATTAAAATCTGTGTTGTGTGGATACAAATTATCCAGCATGTTTCGCAGTTCAGTCAGAGTATTCTTTTTTTTTTAGTATGTATCTTTTCTCCACTTAAAATAGGGTGAATCTGTTGAAAGAATCTTAGATGATGCAGGACATATACTGCTTCAGGCCTGCTTGCACAGTCTGGCCTGCGTGCCGGACGGCAGGGACCTGTGTTCTCCAGCAGCAGATGTGTGTCCTTGAGCAGCAGATATCAGAAAGCTGCATAGAGGAAAACAAGGAAGGAGGATACTATCCAGAGTGTGAGAAACCAGAAGATGGGGGGGCCTGAAAATGTGCCTTGGCTAGTAGAACCAATAAGGTTATAGATATAGTGTGTGAAAGTGAATGTAACCAATAGAAAGTTAGAATAGAGCGTGTGAACCCTGTAGGACCCTTGATAATGTGTGTTTTCTTTGGTTGAATCCATAAAAAGTGAATGACTTTTAGAAATTTTTCCATTATCACGAAATTTTGACCACAACAAAATCATAAAATCATAGAAAATTCAGGTTGGAAAGTATGTCATGAGGTCTTTCATCTAAACTCTTCCTCACAGCAGGGCCAAGAAAAAATTGAGACCAACTTGTTCAGGGCATTATCCAGTCAGGTCTTGAAAATCTCCAAGAGTGGAGACCACACAATGATCTGGAAAACTTGCTCCATAGTTTAATCATCGTCATAATTTTGTCCTTATGCCAGAATCTCCCTTTTCTCCCTTTTCGTCATTGCCTCTCAAATTCCTGACATGCCCAGCTGTGAAAAGTCTGTGTCCATCTCCTTGTCATCTTCTGCAGAGGCACTGGGGAGCTCCTTAGCTGCCCTCGAAAATGCCCCTTCTTCTTCAATCTGAACACACTGAACTCAACCTCTCCTCGCAGGGCTAGTGCTCCAGCCCCTGACAGCTTGAATTTATGTAAAACAATTTGGTCACTTGATACGTTCAGTGTTTGTAGGTATTGTTAGCAACTCTGTGTACCAAAATTACATTTACCCAAGACAATGTTTTAAAATGGAAGAAATTAATTATAAGACTCTACTGAGAACTACTTTAATTTATAAAGATTTTACTTAAAATAAAACATAGATTTGAATACAATCTCAAAATCATTGGAGGGAGACTAATCTTTATTCCCGTATCAGGTTTGCCTCTTAACCAGGGATGTGTTCCCAGCACGGATCACATAATTAGAGTACAGTGATGCTGTGCAGTGTTGCTAAAGAAGGGAAGAGTCATTATGAAATAACCCTGGTTGCTGAGCAGTTTTACAGTTTTTATTAGCTAGAGAGAACTAGTAGCACTGAGCAGTAGCTCTCTCAGTGTGCGTGTTCATGCATGTGTGTATATGCAAGAGGTGCAAAAAAGTGAGAACTATGTTATTTTTTTATCCTAAAGACAATTCTTATCTATCTATCTATCTATCTATCTATCTATCTGTCTATCTATCTGGGTTTTGTTTGTAATAAATTGTAGACACTTCATCAAAAGATTATTTGATGTCTGCATGTGTATATACATTAGTCAGGATGAATGAGTCGTGTTCTATTGCATTTCAGAAGGCATTTTTTATATCCTGTTTCTAAAGGGAAAAATTAAATTATGTAGAAATGTTTAAAAACTGTTTAAAATTCCAGGCATTTTTCCTTTGAAATCTTGAGTTTCCTACTATGACTTTATTGCATATCAAATTCTACAGCCATGAGAAATGCTGTGAAGTTTCTTTTTCAGTCACTGCCTAAGATGCTAGTACAATCTTGGGCCTTGGATTAGAAACTTGACTTCAGACCAGCTGGAAAATTAGATTAAAACAGAACTTTAGACTAATGAGATGCCTCAATTGAAATGAGTATTACACATGTAAACTATATATATAAGTAAAATATCATGATCTAGGAAACTTTTGAATACAATGACAAAATATAGACAAAAGCTGGGTTTTTAGAAGACACTTAGGTACTTTAGTACTCAGTGCTGCAAAGCCTTAGGGACAGGTGCAAAATGTGACACAGGCAACAAAGGTGAGAGTCATAATTGCCAGTGATATGTCCCAAATTTAGCTGTCCAAATCTAGATTAATCACCCTCAATGACTTTTACAGTCACGATAAGGAGAGTTTAACAGTCACATCCAAAGTATAATTTTAGAGTGTGAACTTAATTTTCCCGCATCCCTCAAATTTTCAAATAATTTTTTTTTACAATCTCTCTACTTTCATTAGTTGAGAGATAAATTATAAATACAAGGCTGACTAAAACTGCTGAAAGAACTCTGAAAGAGAAAGGCAGATGAAAATGTTGAAACACAGGTCTGACTATACAAACAAAACAAAACAAAACAAAACAAACAAACATCCCAAAACAAACAAACAGAAAAAAGGTACAGCAGCAGAGACAGGAAAATGTGCTGCCAGCTTTTTAGTAATCCTCATAAGAGTTGTCCTTGTTCAAAAGGGCCAGATCTTGAAGTACTTTCTTGACCATACTGACTTAGTGATTTGAGAGGAAAACAGTGGAAACTGATGCAATGCTGAAGAGCAGATAAAGGGAATGATTGCTCTTCATTCTTACATCCTTTAAACCAATCATGCAATTTGGAAGATTTTTTTTTTTTCAGTAGTTGAAGTTACCTGTGCAGCAGACGAAAGCTAACAGTATGAAAGAGAAAAGTGCAGCAAGAACTGGTAGTCACAGGGAATGCCATGAGTTCCTATGACAACTGAGGACTATCTGGAGGCTGTAGAAGAATCCCATCTTAAATATATACTACTTTAAATGATCAAAAAGTATATTTTTCTTTTATTCTTGAATTTTCATTCAGAATTAATTGCTTACTTAGTATTAAGTTGAATACTAATAACATACAGTAGCATGACAAAGGCTGTGTTTGCAGCTTGAGAATGTTTCGTGAATAATGTAAAACTCATATTACACAAAAATAATTAATAAAACTACCATAGGGAGAAAAATTTTTCATGTTTATTCATTTATTTTAGCTTCCTTTGCTTTTAACAACCATAGATTGTAAATAGTTCACTGTACAGAGCATGGGTTACGCTGATAAATTCATGGGTTTGTCATGGGGAAAATATTAAATTTTATGCCTTGTCACAGATTAATACGAAAACCATATTAAATACTATGCAGAAAATTTATATAATTTCAGAGGCATGCTTAGACAAAAAACAGAATAAAGTAAGAGTTTACATGGGAAAAGAATAGCAATACAATGTTGAGACATCTTGAAACTTCTCTATGGTAAAAGAGAACCCCATATTATACTGGGTATATATACGGTAGTACATATATTCTTAAAAGAAAAGGCGTTAGGTCTTCATATGTTTTCCATATGATTTAACTCCCTAAATGCATAACTGTTTGTTATCCAAGATAATTACCCTAGGTTCTTTGTATATTTAGAGAAATAGGCATTTTTTGAAGGTGTTTTTCACTCAGACTCAAATTTAAAGATGAAATTGTCTTCTGCATTTTTGTGGAATAATCTGCCCCAATAAGGTCAATCTCACATTTTTGCATGGGCCTGTGGGATGAGTGATGATCTGTTTTGGAGATATATTTTTTGTACAGGACATTAGAAAGTGTTGAATAAGTCAGTGATAAAGAACAATAACAAACCACAGGGAATTGTTTTTTTTCTAGATGTAGGAACAAAGAATTAGTCCTTGTTTGTACACAGATACCTTAAAAATTGCAAATGACTCAGAAGACAAAAGAGCATCGTATTTCCTATTGCAAAGACTTATGGAAAAGACCTCAGTGTGGCAAAAACTGAATTCCATATGACTGAAAAATATAGCTCAGTATTTCCCAAATTAAGATGCATGCTTCACACATAATTTCTCTGTAAAGACTTCTCGTTTTTCCTGTTGGAATTCATAAGCATATCATAATAGCTTTTTCTTTTTTAGTCTTTGAAGTAATACATGGTCCAGCATGTATTTTATCTCTATTTCTTTCTACTCTTTCTCTGTGATATTTAATATTTTCATCTCTTGCTTTCAACATTGCTGTTCTAGGAGTACTATCATGCTAAGCTTCATCAGTTGAAGCAATAATCATATAATCAGCAATTTTATCTCCTCTGGAAGTATCATCAAGTGCCTCATAACTCTCTTTCTGCAATATTTCACTGACATATTTAATCTCAAATGTTAATCTAGAAAACTGATAATATCCTCCTGGAGATTTAGAGGTACCTAAAAAGAGATGTACCTGTCTAATTTCACATGCCAGGCTCCATCTTTCTTATCTGAAATTGTAACAAGTTGCTCCATTTTTAATTGATGTTGCAAATCTTCTGATGTCAGTCCTCAGCAGTGGTAATAGGCATGGTGTCATTTAACCTTCTGGTGTTAAACATACAGAGTCTTTCTTTGTTCTTTGCTTTTTTCTGCTCTAGTCAATGTGCTGATGCATTCTCTTACAATATCAACTTTCCCTCTTCTTTACTGGCTAAGGTCAAAATTTTGATACTTTCAATCACTTGAAACATCCTTTGTCTCATAACTTGTTGCTCTAACTTTACTGTTGGTTATAGTAAAACCACTCATGCAACTTAACAACTGCATTTTAAGTATTCCAAGTGTAGCAGAATTTATATTACTGTAACCACATATATGTAACACATTTATTTCCAACTTCATAACTTCTTTTGATTAAGTGAGCTACAACCTCTGCTGGCAGATGTGAATGAAATATCACTATTTTCCTTACCTTACAAAAAATTAGCTTTTGTGGTTTCAAAATCTGGGTTCTTTTAGTACAGTAGACTGCTATGCTCTTCTCAGTGTTGGCTTCGAGGACAAATTTGTCAGAAGAGTTGTGAAGGATCTGAGTTTAGACTTTTTTTTTTTATTTTTTCCTTCAGGCCTCCTGGTTGTCTCAGCATGACTGATATGACAACTGAGGACACAGAATAAACTATAACTATGCAAGAGTATAGAGACTCCGTGGAGCTCAATATTGTTAACTATCTGCATTTCTCTCTTTATTAAGAATTTACCTTTGCTCTCCCTCATCTCCTTATGTTGCTGTGAGGCTTTTCCAACATCATTGCATATATTATGAGTCTTCCAATATCAGTAAATTCTCTACTTCTGTTCACAGAGAGTTAAGATTGTTTAGTTATATACATTGCTTATATATCACATACTTTCAGATACAACAGATAGATTAGTACCTCTTCATAAATGGGATTAGGTATTATTTATTGCGAACAGAAGTAATGTAGGGGAAAGAACACTTTTTGAAAGGAATTTAAACTTTTTATCTAAAAATGAAAATATTACTTGAAAACAGCATGCAATTCTCCTTTTGGGCCTTAATTAGAAGGAAACAGTACTTAAAATCTTAAAATTAAAAAATAATGGCTATTGATGGTAACAGACAACAAGCAACTTAAACAGATTTGGTAATGCAGAAGTTCTTTTCTTCCTACACTGCTTTATAAATCATTAAAACATTGCTATGCCCATTTGTTTCCAAACAAGGCTCTCTCCCTCATGATAGTCTTTGGTCAATAAACAGAAAACATGGTCAACCTGGAACCTTTACGAGTTGGAAGAGATGTACACTGTCTTTCTGGAAAAACTGAATAACGTTGGTAGATGATCTTCCATAAAAACAAAAAAATAAGGGAAGCCATATTACAGCACCACTCACATTTGATAATGAAAACAACGTTTATGACTTTAAGATGATGACAAATACATAAAATGAGAGGCTAAATGCAAAGAAGAAGGTTCATGTAAATAAGTGGTTTTACATAGCTGACAAGAGGAACTAAAGCTGAACCAAAAAAAAGACTGACAAAACATAACATGAACAAAGATGGAACACGGTGCAGAACTCAGGGAACAGATTTTATTTATTCAAGGACCAACTAACAACTCATATCCTGTAGCAGGCTATTTTCATTGTAGCAGGGTTTTCAAGTTCAGGATGATGGAGAACAAGATAAAAGTCTATTGCTGTGATGAAGGAGACATGTAGGTTTAAAAAAAAGGTAGTATCTTTTGAAAGTGTTCTCAAATTTTCTATAGTTTCCTTCACCCCAGTTCTGCTAAGGAGAGTAACTCTAGATAATCCTTTTATCTCTGGCATGGAGCTCTTCTTGTGTTTGTCCTCAAAGAACACAGAAGTTTTGGAAACTATTGATGTCAGCAATCGGCTCTGGTTAGTAATATGGCTCTGGCTGTGCTTTGAAAATGCATGGGAAACCTTGGATCTGCTGAGGCACTAGTAACTTTAGAACACTTTCACCTTTAGCTTTGCTGGTTCTTCTCTTCTGTGGAAAGCTCTGTGGTTTGTCAGTCATTCAAAAGGTCTCTGAAAAACTTTCTGCAAAAGATAGTTGCCAGAGAGTAACTTTCTCTGTTAAAAAAAAAAAAACAACCAAACCAACAAAACCACCAAACAAAAAACCAAACCAAAACCAGAGCCAGAATCTGGACCTTTCAGGAAAGATGTTAAAGATAGTTACACTTTTGTTTTGGGGTGACTGACACTATAGGGATCTGCTGTTATGAGTCTCTGGCATGTAGGGCAAAATGCTAGGAGGGTTCACAATCAAAAAAGATAATTTTAGTGGCACTCTACAAAAATGAGGTAGTTTATGATTTTATTAGTAAATTATAATTCTGCAGTAGTGTTGGGAGTTTTTTTGTTTCAGTTTGGTTTGTTATTTTTAAGAGAATGAACTTTCTTCCACGTAACCTGTGATGCATAGGCAAGGGGGGTAATTACCATTCAAGGTGGCCAAGACTGTCAGTGTACTTTGTATGTTTAACTGAGCAGAAGCTTCTTATTTGGTTTCACTGTAACCAAACCTGAGCAACCCAATCGTATATCTGCTACTTCTTGTTCTTATTCATATGATGCAATACTTTAAGGGAGTCCTTAAATCATCAGTATGATGATTTCAATACTTAAAGGGAGCCTATGAGAAAGATGGGGACAAACTTTTTAGCAGGGCCTATTGCAATAGGGCAAGATTTAGATTAGATACAAGGAGGAAGTTTTTTACAATGAAGGTGGTAAAACAGTGGAACAGATTTCTCATAGAGGTGGTGGATGCTCCATCCCTGGAAACATTTAAGGTCAGATTGGATGGGGCTCTGAGCAACCTGATCTAGTGAAGGTGTCCCTGCTGATTGCAGTTGACCAGACCCAAACCATAGGGAGGTTTGTTGCCTCCATGGGGCCTGAGTAAGAGACATCAGCAAGAAACTTCCCAGCCTGGTACAGCTTACTGATTATTACCAGCTACTGGTTTTCCAGGTGAGTATTCATGAAGACCCAAAAAGAAGGTTGCAGACAATCAAGAGGGACCTCAGTGCCCGGGGACAACTCGTCAAGGGATCTGAAGAACAGGTTGTGTTGTATTCTGGAGAGGTCGGAAGACCTATTTAGGTCAGAAGAATTACATCTTCTCAGTGCCATTAACAGCATAAGTATATAAAATAAAGTAGGGGAATACCTAGCTTATAATTAAACTGTAATATCTTACATAAAATAATGTATATGAATATTATATTCAGTTTTATAATGTTACATATGATTATATCATATACAGTCTCCTCTATAACAGTTTTAACATCTTTCTTCTCCAAATTTTCATTCAGGTAATTTTCATTGGGATAATTTTCATTGAGGTAATCTTTTAATCCATTCTACCTTCAGTAATTAATACAGGTTTGTAGTATGTACATGCCTGTGGAGTTAAGTTGCTGCCTATTTCATGTGTGTCCACAGATGTGGCAGGAAAAAATGAAGCTGTATTTTTAAGTTCTGGGATAGCTTTGTGCGCTGATGATGCAGCCATTCTCTGAATGTCCAGATTCCTTTTGGCATGAGTTTTTGGATAGCCAGTGCTTTTGGATTCAACAGGATAAATTCATGCCTCAAAGATTGCTTCCAAATTCTTGTCTAACAGTTTTTGTGCAAGGCAAGATGAAGCAGCTGGTCTTTGCATGGCATGGGTTTGCTAGAATAAATTCACCTCTTTTTTCAAGAACAGCTGAGAATTGATTGATACCAGTTGTTGCACTTTTAGGAGGGGTTGAGGACGTGTAAATTCTTGCAATTTCTAAAGGAGATACATGAAATCTCTGATGCTTGCACAAATTCATGGAAGATCAGTTGCGAAAGGTGGCCTCTTTGTGTAAGATTTTGTTTTTTAATACAGTTCCAAACCTTCCCTTGCCAGGAAAAAGATTACCTTTGTTGCAATCCAGAGATATGTGCGGATCTCTCAGTGCTGTGAATACATCGTCAGTTCCATGGAATTGAGAAAATTTAGATACAGTGTCCAACACCTACTTTTACCAACAGGTATATAATACCCATTGTTTCAGTGTAAGATAACCAATGTATTACTTCATTTTTGTTATTCAAATTGTTTAGCAACTAAGGTTCTTTTTCAAAGTAACGTCTCTTAAAAAAAAAGGTAATCAGAAAGCATGAAAAGGTATATGGCAGATGCCATCACAAGCATTTTATACATCACTTCCTTTTACTAGTGGATAATATCACAGGTTAAGAAAGGATATCTTTCCCAAATGCCTCATATATGATTTTATGGAGCCCATATGGAGGGCTATGACATCCTTTCATTAACTCTTTTTTATTCATGATGCTAAATTCTGTCTCCAATTCTGGAACACTCTTACCTTGAAATATTTCCAGTAGCAGATAGAATGGTATTTGGTGTAGGCATGGATGAGAATAAGATTTGATATATTGCTGCTTTCCATTCAACTTTGTAATTGCCACTGATGAGATCCTGTGATTACTTGATTTCATGGGAAAGGAGCAAGAAAAATAAGTTTAATGGCCAATATGGGCAAACACAAAGAATTTTTTAATTAATTCAGTTTGAATAATTTTTGCAAAAGCTAGTCAGTTTATTATACAAATGTTTGATCTAGATTTTGAAACAGTTCAGTGTCTGAGATTTGCAGTTCAATGTTAAAATATGATCATAATTTCTCCAGAAAATTTCATGGAGTATGCATAATACAAATGATGCAGAATGAATCTATGAAATAGACAGTCAAAATTTCAAGTCTGTTGTTTGGTGCTACACTAAAAAAATATGTTACTAAGGTGTTAGTTACAAATTGTTCTTGTGCAATGCCAGCATCAGTATAACACAGATAGCATTTGAATTCTGTCTAACAACTTTCATGAAGCTTCCCCATCAGATGTCAGCACATCTGATGGCATATATGCAGTGAAAATATGGATATCTTCTCTATCAGTAGGTATAGAATTCAAGTACTGGTTGACTGTTAACAATCTGTCATCAAACTTTGATTGCATGTATGTAGTTTGCATGGGGTTTTTTCTCATTTATTTTGATGAAAGTATAACTTCATTCAGCACACTAAAAACTTGAGCCTCTAAATCAATATAAGAAATTCTCTTCTGGTGTTCCAGCTGCATAGTGGACTCTAATGACTGCCACAGAGGACGAGTTGTAATGTTTAAAAGGCCTCCAGAGTTCAAAGAAGGATGAAAATGTTTTAATGGGACTGTGCAAGAAGCTGATACGATGAGATTTGCCAGGGATCAGACTATAGTTTCATTTTATTGAGTTAGAAAATGTTTTGGTCTGTTAATCATAATAACATGAAAGTAGTTGCATATTTTCCTGCATTATTCTAATAAATATTTGGAGTAGACAATAGGGATTTAACTTGCTCTGAAAAAGTAATTCTTACATGAATAATAGCTGTTATGTTGACTGTGCCTATTATTTATTTATGAGGCATGAGACAATTGATGTTCTCAGCCTGTCAGTTATTTAGATGTTTCTTTCGTAGATATCTGCTGGCTTTCATAGTTTATTTTCGGGTTGTTAACTTTATAGTTTTCTCTGAATACTATATAGTATACAAATTGATTTTCTTTAAATTAAGCTAAAACTTAAGAATAGTTTAGATTTATTCATTAATAATTACTTGTGTACACCCAAGAAGCTCTCCCTGTCTCTTAAGAATTTACTTCCATTGGAAAAGCAGTATAAACAGCCTTTCTTTGTAGAGCAGTGCCAGAGTAGGATTTTAGGGAGAAAAGTAAGTATAACAACTTGCAAAAGAAAAAATGGCTTTCTTTGTCAGGATTTAATCTAACAAGGGCAAGAAATAGATTTCTGTATTACTTTTCCAGTTGCTGTTTTTTCTATAGCTTAGGTGATAGTGTACTTAGGAGAACTGAAATATGGGTTCTTGTTACCCACATAACACTTAATTCACTTCACTATTATGCTGTCTTCTCCTGACTTTGCTTTCTGTACTCTATTTGGATAATATTTTCACCTAAATTTCCCATCTTAATCTTTAAATAACCAACTGTGGTTTCCTCTGATCACACTGGGAATGACAAAAATTGGAGTAATCCAAAATTTGCCTTTCCTACTCATTTCTATGCTTCAGGAAACAGACACATGCTCTTCAGGAGAGTATTTTATAATCATATATAAGCTTTCCATAAGTGTGTTGTCCAAAACCTGGTAAAATAAGAAAAAATATGAACTCAAAAACATGTCATAAAAATAAGTATCTTTTTAAACAGCATCTTATTTTATGTATTTCATATATTTATTGTTTTGTTTCATGTACAACGTGAAGAGAGTACATTTACATAGTTAATCTCTCTGCCTTCTACTCATAAAACCCTTGGACTCCTTGTTTTAAGTGCATCACAGAGAGACGTTTTTCAGATTACCCCAAAGATTTATTTCTTTTTGAAAATGTAAACATAGTTTCTTTTTAATGGGGTCTTGTATTTTTTGTTCTTCGTAAGATATTTGGGCTTTATTTATTTATTTATTTTTATTTTCTTTATTCACCTCTTTTTAAGCAATAGCTGAGTAAAATAAATCAGGTTAAAGTTTGTATGTACAAAAATTCAAGGAAAATGTTAGGATGGTAAGTCTCTGCCCAGGGTGAAGAGTGCGGACACTGCATAAACTCTATTAGTTGCTCTCTGCTCAGTCCAGCAAGCAATATTAAACTACAGTAGCAGAACTTGAAAGTAAAAAACAATATCCAATTAACAGAGATAACTGTACTGTGGAAAAGAAACTTGAGAAATACAAATAGAGGAAAATGAAACTAGGGTGTGTTTGGAGATTTATGAAAGTGAAATTAGGAAACCTCACATCAAAATTTAATATTTGGAAAAATAAAACATAACCAGATGAAATCCCTGCTTACCTTGAAGAAGAAACAAAAGAAGTGGAAACAAAAATAATCTACAACATAAAGACATTTCAGGGGTCGTTAGTGGTTTGCATAAACAGAATAAGGAAAACATCTAATTAAATCTACCCACTGTTGTTGTGAAAGAGAAGCAGTTCCATATAGTTTTTTCAACTATAGGAATTACAAAAATTATGGTCCTTAAAGTTGAAATAAACATTCTACAAAAAAATAAGACAAAATAAGGGCATTTACATATAAATGTGCTTTTGGTTTTTTAATCTGCTCAATCAAAAAACACCTAGGAACAAGTAAGTCATGTTTATAACAACTTAGAATAAAAATACTATAAGTATCTTCAATATTTTGGGAGATGCGATTCTCTTCACTGCTCATAAATAAGGCTAGATTTTAAACATGACCACAGCTTCACAAAAATAACTGTCTGAAATATTAATGACAGTTTTATTTAAGATATGCACCCTTTACTCAGTTTGAAAGAGCTAGATGATGTAGCTAGCATTAACACAGCAAAGCTAACATAAGTTAGCTGACAGAAATTAGCTTTTGCTAACGTAAGTTACTAGAAACAGTATAGGTAGTAGGTCAAGTCAGAGCTGCAGAATGCCATGAAGACCTTGAGGTTAAAGCAACTGACTGCATTAGCTCACTGCAAGATGAAATTTACTGTCCCACCTGAATGCTGCCAAATATGAGTAGAGTGCATGTAATGGCCTAGATAGCCACGGGAAGGAGGGCCAAACAGTGTGAGGCTGAACTGTGACTATCACTCTCAAAATGAAAGTACTGAGAATGGATCACTTTGGAATTAGTGGTGTTGTGTGTAGTGAGACTACTGATCTATCAGCTGATCTTGTGCAATCTCCATAAGAATTTGAGTGAAGAGAACAATGAAAAACCACAAATTCATGCTTCCTAGAGGAGTTAGATCTCATTTCTCTGTTTCTGTATGCAAAAATTCTACAGACAAATGGTTTTTAAGGTTTCCCAGAATCACTGAACTAAAAAACAGTTGAGGTGGGAATGGTTCTCTAGAGATCATCTGATCCAACCCCTCTGCTAAAGCAGGGCCATCTAGAGCCAGTTGCCCAGGACTTTGACCAAATGGCTTTTGAATATCTCCGAGTATGAAGACTCCACAACTTTCCTGGGCGACCTGGGCCAGTGGTCAGTCATCCTCAAAGTGAAATAGTGTTTTCTGAACCTCCCATGTTTCAGTTTGTGCCCATTGTCTCTGGTCTTGTCACTGGTCACCACTGCAAAGAGCCTGGCTCTGTCCTCTTTGTAGCCTCCTTTCAGGTATTTACATGCACTAATGAGGTCATCCCAAGCAGTCTCTTTTCTACACTGAACAATCCCAGAACTCTCCGACTTTCCTTATATGAGAGGTGTTCCTGTCCCTTAATTATCCTTGTGACTGCTCAGTGAATGCTCTCCAGTATTTCTATGTCTCTTTTGTAGAGAAAGCCCAGAACTGGACACAGCCCTCCAGGTGGGACCTCACCAGTGCTGAGTAAAGGAGAAAAAACACCTACTTCGACCTGCTGGCTATTTTTTTGTCTACTGAAGATGAGGATACCATTTGCCTCCTTTCCAGTAAGGGTGCATTGCTGGTTTATATTCCAACTGAGCTGAATATAAGCAGGACCATCAGGACCCCCAGGTTCTTTTTTGGCAAGTTTCTTCATAGCTGGTTGGCCTTTAGTATATATCAGTACTTGCGATGTCCCATGTGGTACATTGTTAGACAGATAAGAATTGGTGACCTTTTCTGACACTGTCTGTCAGGATGCTAATCCAACTACCTAGAATAGTATTACTATGAGAGTATTTAGAAATTTGTAGATTAACAGTATGTTTAGAAATATGGCTGTCTATCACATCCATACTTTGAATTCCTAACAGAACATTATGTCCATAATTGGGATCCTTCATTAGCTTTAGAACAACTAGTGAACCATGCCACAGCTATGCTAAGAATTTAAAGTTTCTTGATGTGTTGGTGATAACAGCTATGTTATTCTGTGTCAAGGCTGATCTCCAAGTCCTGAAGACACTGGATTCTTGGTAAGATAAGGGTAAGATAAACCCTTTTGGGAGGGTTTTCCAGGACTAAAAGGATTCAAGACTGCAGCCATCAACAGTGAAAACTGTGGAATCTTCCACTTCCAAGAAAGTTGTCCAACATTAAAAGTTCCAATATCCCTATTAAATGAAAATGATGAAAGCAAATGAATTATTTCTACCTATATGATACAGAAATATAACAGTTTCCACTAACAAAACAAGTTTTCATTCTTCCTCAAACTCAGCTTTCATTGCCTGGACCTGGAGAATAAACAGAAATATCAGGAGGTATCTTTGCTGTTTATATAGTTCACAAAGTATCGAATCAGTTGTGGCAGATAAACTGCTAAGATTTAATAAATAAACAAATTAGTAGCCTGAGGCATAGCTCCTATTGTACGAGCTGATGCTGGAGAAGTGGTGTACCTCATATCAGCAATCTCTGTAAAAGAGTATTTGTGTCTTATCAGCATTCTTCTTTTTGTGTTTTATTTATTATATTGCAAATTTTTCACTAAATGGAATAGGAAATGGGCTACACTGAGGTATCATTTGTATGCCTTTAAAACTCTGCTTGCTGTAGTCTTTAAATACGAGCCTTTTATCCTCATTTCCCAAACAAACATGGCTTCTGTAATTGCACTGTCCATTTTTCCGTCTCTTTTCACAACTACCCACTCGTCTTCCTTTTAATAAAATGAATCTCCTAACCAAGTTCACCAAATTTAAATGAAGCTTCATAAATTCATATAATTGTTGTGATGATCACTAATGGGATAGATGTGTGTGTGAGGGAGGTCTGAGAGAGGGAAAGGAAGGAGACTGAACTGGGACTTCTACGGAGAGTTTTTGGAGGTGGGAAGTGGACAAAACTGGAAAAGGAAATGACTAGAAGATGTTGTAGGATTTTATAGGGATGTAAGGGAGTATGTAAACACAAAGGTAAAGGGAAAAAGAATTTGTTTCTGACATACCAGCCAAATCACTCTAGTCTACATAAGAATCATGATTTGAGGCTTCTGGTTAATTACAGCTCTTCAAAAGGAAGTAGAATACATAATATTCTATGTATGAATATAGTGTAATTATTACATTATGTCTATGTGATAAAGGCTGAAAACACAAGAAAAGGAAATAAAGTACTGTCGCTTAGAAGATGAAAGCTGTAAAATTACTGTGTATAGTAAGGGAAGTTCCAATTTAAGATGTTAAAAACACTTTTCTCAATTTGTATTTGTGTAATAGCTAATACTTAAAGCATATTTTTATTTCTTTTTCATTTTATTAAGTTCAAAAAAAAATACTTCCACACATTTGGACTTGCCGTATTTTGTACTGTTTATGACCTTATATATACTGGCAGCTGCAGCTGAAACATCAAATTGAAACACAGTTACTGTTTCTTCTAGGAGTTATTTCACATATCATTTAAATATTTAAAATACCAAAGTGATGGCTTAATTCCTTGGAGTGTGTAGAACTCAAATGACATAGCAAAAGTGTTGACATCAAAGTGAATACTAAGCAAACCTCAAGTGAAAATCAGATCATTTAAAATGCAAACACGTCTTATAAGCATGAAAGCTGGAGATTAAAGTAATTGAAGTGCACAAACCTACACATCCTTAGAATAAAGTTTCAAGAATCCATAGTACAAGGATAATGTGGTACCACATGTCCATTCCATAGTGATTTATATCAGAAGTTGAAATACCTACCAATGCCTCTATAACTAATCTAAATCTCTGTTTCAAGTCTTTAATCATCTCTTCAATAATATCACTTTTACATGCCCTTTTTAAGTGTTCAGGGACTTGTTTATTGAATCCAAATTCCTGAATGTGCTCACTTTTACAATGTTTTGAACAAAAAGAGGGCAAGACTATGCACAGATATTCTCCTTATCATTCTAGATGTGGGATTTTTTTTTTATTAGGGAGAAGGGCTGCAGTTCCTGAGAAGAAAACTGCACAAAGAACAGTGCACAAGGTGCTTGCCTTGCACAAGAAGGCAAAAATGCTGACATAACACTACATGTAACTCTCTTTGTTATCTCACCTCAGGCTAGCTCTTTGATGTAGCAAAGGGCAGAGCTCTGTCTTTTGGGGACTCTCAGATGCATTACATTGGACTAAGCCTCAAGGCTACTTCATCTCAAATCTGAAATTAAGACCTCAATAGTGCTCAGTCAATTTTGTGAAGAGCTGATTTCTTGTAAACGTATGTGTCAGGCATGCAGGAAACTGAGTGAATACAGTTTAAAATTGTATTAAGTTTGACACAAAAGCTGTTGGGCATTTATTGGCGTTCTCTATACTTAGCATTTCTTATACAGGGGTCTGATACAACACCTTCACTGATTTTTAGCAGATACAAGAACATGCAATTTTTTCTTCCCTGACATATATCTGCCTTTAATATATGATGGCTCTGTTCTGTTTTTTCTGATTTGTCAAGCTAAGAAGAAAAGCTTCAATTCTAAACTTTTCCAAACATTTGATAATTTTTTCAATATATAAGGCATAGATTTGAAAACTGATCAATCTACTTATCTTGTGGTGAAGAAAAAATTAAGAGTCTGTAACTGGAGTGGTCCAAGTGTTACGATCCTGAAACCAGGTAAAACCTGGAAAGCGAATTTAATAGAGCAATGTAAGGATTAGAGAGAGTTAAACACAAATGCAGGTTTTAAGCAAGGCATAGAGAACTTAGTATTAAGAAATAGCGGAGGCAATAAATTCACTAGAATACAGGACACTCTGACATAAGAGAACATGAGCATGAACAGAAAGAACTAAAAATGCTAGCACACACAAAAAAGGACATATGGAAGAAACACAAAGGGAGATAAGAGAAGGGACAAGCCAAGAAATCAGGTACTCTTGCCAGATACTGAAAATCCCTGCCAAATGCACAAGGAAACTACCCAAATTAGGGAAGGTTCAAAAGTTTATGAAGATGATGATGAAAGGACACTGGGTTCATGATGAAGGAAGACAGGATCTATCACCAAAGTTCTCCCCAAACTAGAGACCACACCTCAAGCTCCGCCTCAACTCCGCCTGTTATGAATATTAAAACTAGATGTTGCAAGATAATGAATATTCATAATATGTGATGTAATTGCTTGGCAAAAAGTGTATAAAAAGCTTAATTGTAAGTTTCTCAAGCGGAGCAGGTTGTCCAGGGCGACCTGGTTGCTCCCCGGCCGCTCCCCGACCGTAAAAATAAATACCTCCTGCTTATAGACTGAAAATTCTGTCTCTGAGCAGTTCCTCTGCACCTTCTTTGGGGCACAAATTGGCATCATTTCACACTTGACACTCCACAGGCAGAACAATCTTCCTCCAATATGCCCAACTAAAGCTGGTAAAAATGTGCTGAAACAGAGCCTCAGTCAAAAGCAGTCAGATGGCAGCTGTTGTGCCATTGCCAGTAACAATCTGCATAATTTTCAGGTTTCTATTTCATTCCATAAACCAATCACAATGGGACATGACCATTATCACAATGAAAAGCTATTCTACTAAAGCAAGTTGCAGCGATGCTTGCCTTTATGCAAAGTGATATATTTGTTGAAACATAAACCTCCTGGGGAAAAGCAGCTCTTGTTGCTGCATGTATTACTCATTCAATTAAGAGATGTGTTTAGCTTCTGTGTGTACGGCTTTCCCAACCGACTCCCCAGTTTTGGCTCACTCATTTCTCACATGGTGGGTGCACAGTAGATGTCTCAGGGACCCTATGACTTGCTCTGCCTTCCAGTTTGTACATCTGAAGCTTGACATGCCACATCTATGCTGCAAAAATAAGTTGAGTTCAAGGCCAGTCCCACCAAGAGCAGTACAGAGAATATTTAGAAAGAAAATCAGCCAGGCTGGACTTAGGCACAGCCTCCAGCTGCTTATTGAGAATTACCACACAAGCAATTAGACCCAGATAATGTGTGCAGTCCTCCTGCTGTGACAGGCAGGTGAAAGGATGCTAGGGAGAAGTCTGAGAATACTTTCCTTGTTCAGAGCGGTCTACCCACAATTCCTACATCCATCCTGTGCACATCCTTTCTGGGGAATACATATGTGATGTTACTTCGTAGAAGTGAGCTATACAGGTAAGAAATCCACAGTGCCAGTCCTTATCTTGGGCAAAAGCAAAGCTGAGACACTGCTGACTGACAGGCTGCTTTGCTGCATAACTAATCCCTTTACCCACACCTTAAACCAGTCTTATGTCAATGTCCCCCATATCCATAATGATTGTGTGCACTGACTCCTGATTCATCAGGAAGAGTTTACTTTCAGTGGATTTAAGGACAGCCTCTCAGGAAGGCCATTGATTAAAAAGACACATAAGCCAGTTTGTAGAGCTTCCAAAACTTTTTTCCTCTTTTTTTCCCCCCCATTTTATTTATGTTCTCCATTGATTTTAATTAAAGTCTCTCAAAGTGAATCAGTGCATGGAGAAATATTGGTGGTTGTTAACGGAGACTGGGATTATAAATTAATTATCTCTTGGAGATGTTGAAGTATAGATTATGTACATTAACTGTAGGCATTCAGGAAATGTTATGCACCATGATGCTTCTTTATGCTGGCTCAAGAGGGAAGCAGCCATGCTGAAACATCATCAGCAGGTCCATTTCTGGAGAACTTCTAGTCAGGAAGTTTCTGGGTCACAGATTTGCTCTCAAGTTTCCATCTAAGGCATGCCAACATCATGCCTACTGTAAGTGATCTTCCCAATATCACATGAAGTATGAGCATAATCTATTCAAATATGGATTTGAGACTACCATATCCCTATTTGCAAAAGTCAAGGGAGAAATATTTAAAGTCAAAATATTTAAAGTAGTGATAGTTTAATTTATTAATTTCTTTAATTTGCTTAAATATTCATATGTCCAAAGCTCTGGGTGCACAGGTAAAATATTAAGAGAAAATTCAGGAACACAGTGAAGTCATACGATACATTTTTCAGAGTTACTTTGCCACAGGAAAACACTACATTCTAAAAGCTTTATTGTTCTCCAGAGTTGTTTGATTTTTGCCTTCTTTTTCTTTGACCTAAAATTTAGTAGAGAACTTTAGTAAATGAACTTTGATTTTTCAAATACTCTATGTAACGTATAGTGGAGAAAAATGAGAGAAATGATAGGTGAGATGGAAAAGAGAAGTAGGAGGAGGGAAAGGGAAAGCAAAGGAAGATAAGCAGAAAAGAGAAACAGAAAAAAAAGATAAATAAAAGGAGGAATACGAAAAGAAAAAGAAAAAGAAAAAGAGAAAGAGAAAGAAAAAGAAAAAGAAAAAGAAAAAGAAAAAGAAAAAGAAAAAGAAAAAGAAAAAGAAAAGAAAAGAAAAAGAAAAGAAAAAAGAAAAAGAAAAAGAAAAAGAAAAAGAAAAAGAAAAAGAAAAAGAAAAAGAGAAAGAAAAAGAAAAAGAAAAAGAAAAAGAAAAAGAAAAGGAAAAGAGAAAGAGAAAGAGAAAGAGAAAGAGAAAGAGAAAGAAAAAGAAAAAGAAAAAGAAAAAGAAAAAGAATAAGAAAAAGAAAAAGAAAAAGAAAAAGAAAAAGAAAAAGAAAAAGAAAAAGAAAGAAAAAGAAAAAGAAAAAGAAAAAGAAAAAGAAAAAGAAAAAGAAAAAGAAAAATAAAAAGAAAAGGAAAAGATAAAGAGAAAGAGAAAGAGAAAGAGAAAGAGAAAGAAAAAGAAAAAGAAAAAGAAAAAGAAAAAGAAAAAGAATAAGAAAAATAAAAAGAAAAAGAAAAAGAAAAAGAAAAAGAAAAAGAAAAAGAAAGAAAAAGAAAAAGAAAAAGAAAAAGAAAAAGAAAAAAAAAGAAAAAGAAAAGAAAGAAAAAGAAAAAGAAAAAGAAAAAGAAAAAGAAAAAGAAAAAGAAAAAGAAAAAAGAAAAAGAAAAAGAAAAAGAAAAAGAAAAAGAAAAAAGAAAGAAAAAAGAAAAAGAAAAAGAAAAAGAAAAAGAAGAAAAAGAAAAAGAAAAAGAAAAAGAAAAAGAAAAAGAAAAAGAAAAAGAAAAAGAAAAAGAAAAAGAAAAAGAAAAAGAAAAAAAAGAAAAAGAAAAAGAAAAAGAAAAAGAAAAAGAAAAAGAAAAAACAAATTCATGTGCTGGTTCTACATCCCAAACAGAACAAAATCATATATTCTAAAATACCTTGATATTAGGATAGAACTTTATTATCCATTAGACTATTTCAATGAAAAACCTTTATTTGAAGAGCCTTCAATCAAGAAATTTGAAAAACAGTGTACCATTTCAAGCCTCCTCAAAAAAAAATTCATCTAACCTGATGAAATAAATCAGGACCACAGTGGTGATTTAATGGAGCAATCAGCAATGTGTCAACTCTGATTGATGTGTCCCTTCAGAAGCTTGACAGGTGATTTGATCCCCACCAGCACAGACAAATCTTCCCCAGAAGACCCTTTTGCTAACACAAGCCATGGAAAGATTTTTCCAGTCAATTGTTTCTTATTTTGCCCTTGAATTGAGGTGGTTTTTTTTGTCCAACCCCTTTACTTTCACTTGATTTGAGTAGTATTGTCCTGACCTAAAGATGTTATTTATGACAGAACATAGTTCTTATCTTTCAAAATATCAGGCATCTTACCAAATGATGAAAGTTATTTCTCTGATAAATAGGAAAGTAATAAATGTAATTTGCACAAAACACCAATTCTAATATGTATAAATGTATAATAAAAGCAGTGAAATTCACACTAAGAGTAATGAAGAATAGTTACCTTCTGTTTGGATTTTAAGTGAATTACTGTAGAATGACTGCAGAGAAAGTCAGAGAGCAAACAACAGGCATAAACCAATTAGAGGCTTATTTTATTTCAAAGCAGTTAAAAATCATTTCGTGTTAAGTGATTAGTTTTATAAAGTATGTATATTTGAAAGCTTTATTTAATTTATTTAAATGTTTTTAACTTGTGTCAAAGAAAAACTACACGAGTTACCTTCCTGCTTTGAAATCTGTTAACTTAAAAGATCTCTTTCTTCTCTGCTTTATAGCCCATTCATGGTCTTATACAAAAAAATCCATTTTTTAAGTTAGACCTACTGTGATTTGACATACCAGGCTGTGGATATAGCGGTCATGTGTGTATTAGTAGATGTCATACTTGCAAAGGCCAGAGACAGTAAAGGCATTATCAGTAATTTACTGTATCAACTATTATTCAACATTATATAATTAGGAAGTGAGCATACACTGTTTATGTAATGCTGGTTGCATCATTAAAAAAAATATGAATAAGTAGAATGTGAACAAACACTGTCAACAGAACAAATGAGCTGGCCAAGCTTCTCCTCCCTGTCAGGGCAACTTGGTGAAGCTTCTCATCTTGCTGTGATGAAGGTGTGCATGCAGAGGGAGATCTCAGGAATGCAAAGAAAAAATGACAGTAGCAGCATCAATCTCTCTCCCAACACTACTCCCCAGAGTCAATACTGTGGGGAAGAGACAGTACCTTGCAGTCACTGCTGTTTGGCCATCCTCTCCTACAGCTGTCCAGCCTCATGATTTGGTCTCCTGCCATGTCATCTTGGGAATAGTCAGGAAAAAAAAGCAGCACAGGATCTAGAGGGTTCAAAGATGGAGACATCTTTTGCTCCTTGGTCTTTCTGGGTGCTCTGTGTGCATCTTTTGGTGATGCAGCTTTTCCAGGTGCAATCAACAGTCAGCCTCAGCTTCAAGTGTACATGAACTAGAGTATGATCAGTGATGGATATGAGTGGGTAGGTAAGCTTGTAGGTAGATTTGAAACAGAAATAAAAAAGTAAATCAGTTTAAGGTATAAATTTCCTGTCCACATAAGATCTACAAGTAATTTCCATTAAACAGGCACAAATTTGATGGGAGAATTGAGATGAAAAAGCAGAACAGAATTTCTTCTATAAAAACTTAGGTCTACATGATGATGTTTATTTTTCCTTATGAAGTATTAAAAATTCTGTTTAACCTCTGAGCAGTTGAATAAGGTAATTATTTGCAATGCATTAGCAGTAATATGAAATTTCATATAAAGTATGCGTGCTCTGAATCAAGAGTGTGTAAGGTCATTTCTTTTTAATGATGTCAGTTCATAACTAAAATCAAGACAAGGGGGTTATTTTTGGAGGATGGGAGCTAGTCTTGAAATGTGCCTGTTACAGATCTTGTGTCCGAATCCCAGACTGACTGCTTTATTAAAATGTATTTGATGTGCTACTCTAAAAAAAAATCAATTTTAACACCCTTTTGCAAACAATTTTCTTCCTGTTAAAATAATTCTAATTTTTAATTATGAAATCATCAATGTAACAAGAATCAATTGAAGTTTGAAGAGTATAGTTTATTTTTTAATCACATTTAATGAATAATTGAAAATTATATTAATCTAATAAAATAAATTTGAACTTATTATTGTCTCATTTTAATTTCTATTAAATCCATTTATTAGTTGTTCATCTCAAGAATACCTATACATGTTCTACAGCTTAAACTTGTCATTAAATAGCCTAAATAGGATCAAACAAATCTGATCACTTATTCCTATTTTCTCCTAGATTATATGTGCATTAATATGGTCAGTTGATGCCCACAGTGTAATTTTGTTTCTATTAACATTGAAGACACAATGCCTAGTGATGTACAGAGGTCAAGACTTTACCCATGGAAATGCACAACATAATGAACTAGGAAGGTCTTTGAGATTAAATGCTGCTTTCATGTTCTCCAGCCCAGAAAGATAAGGATGATC
Source organism: Chiroxiphia lanceolata (assembly GCF_009829145.1). Taxonomy (NCBI): domain Eukaryota; kingdom Metazoa; phylum Chordata; class Aves; order Passeriformes; family Pipridae; genus Chiroxiphia; species Chiroxiphia lanceolata. Next base: position 90,451,177 of record NC_045639.1, on the reverse strand, counting down.
CATACCCCTCATTAGCTTCCATAGAGTCTGAGGGTGTTCAGCATTATCTCAGCAGCTTACAAGTAGTATGGCATAGCCCCAAATCAAGAACCTATTAAAGGTACATGTATGGCTCTTGTTGACTCTGTGGACATGGGATCAGATTTGTTCTATTAGCCCTGAAGGTGAAAGGCAGATTTAGCTTTTGAAGCTATTGAAAATTGTTCTTTGATGATGAATAGATGATGCTGACACAGTTTTATCCAACCAGAAGCTGAGAATCAAGTCCAAATTTTCAGGATTTTTTAAAGTTTGACTGTTGCATCTACCTTACAAAAAAGTCTGGAGGATTTCCTTTTTGTACATGGACTGAAAGAAAAGTTTAAATGAATTATTAAATTATATGACTGTTATGGTTTAACTCCAGCTGGCGACTGAGCTCCACACAGCCTCTTGCTCTCAGTGGGATTGGGAAGAGAACTGGAAGGGTAAAAATGATAAAACTCATTGGTTGAGATAAGAACAGTAAATTAATTGAAACAAAATAATGTGAGATAACAATAATAAGTAATGAAAAGGAAAATAACAAAGAACCTAAAGAAACCTGAGAGAGACCAGAAATGAAATTAAAACAATCATTCATTACCAGACAACTGATGCAAAGCCAGTCCCTGAGCAGCTGCTCCCTCACCAGTCTTTCCCCTAGTTTTATTGCCATATGTCATGGAATATCCCTTTGGTCAGTTGAGTTCAGCTGTTCCAGTTGTCTCCTCTCCCAGCTTCTTGTGTACTCCCAGTCTCCTCACTGGTGTGAGGAGCAGAAAAGGTCTTGACTCCGTGCAAGCACTGCTCAGAAATAACAAAAATATCCCTGCATTATCTATACCGTTTCCAGTACAGATCCAAAACACAATCCTCTACCAGCCACTATGAGGAAACATCAACTCTGCTTTAGCCAAAACCAGCACAATGACTAATTTTAGTTGGCCTTGATTATGAGAGAAATTCACTACAACGGCAACTGAAATTTCCAAAATAATTATTAGTTCAGGTGTTGCCAGGTTTCCTATATCCAGCTTCAGACATCCCATAGGCTGTAGAAAACTACTCTGTAGGCAATGGTATATGCCAGTTGGCTGGATCTACTGGTGGGCACAGCCTTAGGGTATTTGGAAATGCCTCATCAAGGAAGGAACATTCGGGATGTTGAACTGAGTCCAACCTCTCAAAAAAAAAAAAAATTCTCTCAACTGTAATTCCACAAAGACTTAAGTCAGAAATGGTTTTGATTACAAAATTGAGATAGAAATATACTTACCTCCAAATTGGCCTTTGTGGCCATGCAAATAGTGACTCTAGACTAGAAAAACACTTTCAGTGCCATTTTGAGGTAGATTTTTAAATTATTCTGTTACAGATTAAGGAAATACACAATGTGATTTCTGGTTAGTTTTAGGTTTATAAACTGCGAGACGCCAAATGTTCATCCCTGATCTACCAAAAACCTTCTTTAAACTTGAGGAAGCCAAGACTACATCCCTAATTTAATTTGCTTTTTTGTAAAATAGAGTTCAATTTTTATTCAAGCTCTGTTGGTAATGAAAAATGGATATTCCATCATAAAATTAACAGCCTTACTACGTGTGGCTTGAACCTGTCATTAAACACCCTTTTTATTTTATCACTGCACATCAAAATAATGCCCTTGCCTCGGAAAATCTGTCTATTTGAGAGAAAAAGAATCATTAGGAAAAGACATTTATTTACAACTTTGGTAACTAATTTAGTATGGAATTTGCAGCAAGATTGTAGTATAAAATCTTCACTGTAAAACAGTCCACATACTCCTAGTTATCTTTTGTTAAAGTTGTAATCCTGGTTAATGATGATGTATCGTATGGAATTATATACGTTCAAAAATCTATACATAGTCTACACTTGCATCTCATATAAGATATTGGTAGAGAAAATAGAAAAAAAATTACCAGAAAATGATGTTAGAGTAATATTTAAACAAAAGTCTAGGAGAAAAGATAGCCTTTTCTTTCTTAAATTAATTTATTCATTGCTTTGATAGCGATGGCACTTCTGCATTTATCTAAAAGCAAAAGATTTTTGTTCAAAATCTTCACAAGACATCCCCCTTGGACAATTTAAGTGTGCCTTGTTATTTGTAAAATCTCTATGAGATGTGTGACATGCTCTAGTACCCTCACATGATAAGAATATATATAACAAAGCAAGAGCTGACAAGGTCTCTGTTCGTATTCATGTCCATGTATTTGGCTCACATATAAAAAGATACTTTCGCAGTTTGCCAGTTAAACATAATTAGCAATCAGAGTTGGGTAGTAAAATAAACACAAAAAACCTTATACAATATAATTTTTCAAGTTTCTATCAAGAAGTAGGTTCAGATATCAGTTTATTATATCATTTTACAAGATACAAGGAGATAATTCTTCCTTCAAGGTTATCATATGCCATATGCCTTACTCGATAGGTTTGCCAAAAGTCACTTAATGCCATATGTCCTAAGCCATTTGTTTTTCAAATAATACCTGAGTCGTTGCACACGTTTCCTGATGAAAATAATCAGAAAATCTAATGTTTGGGCTTTGCTACAATCACAGACCCCATTTTTCTCTGTAAAGAAGGTGTCATGAGGGACACATGCATTTTAAATCTTAATATTGACTCCTTTGTAAGACAGTTTTAAGTGACGTACATAGTTCCACCTCCTTTAACACTTGGCAGAGGGGGTAGGTTTGCCTGCACAGGCAGGTGAATACGAATCAAAATAGGCCACTCTGTCTTTCCCTAATAAAAATACTAGAACTTTGGAAAGGTAAGAAACCTGTCAAAACAGCCTTTAAGAAATGGTGGTTAATCACAGAATGATTACCAGTGTGGGGAATAGCTGGGAGGAGTGGAAGGTAGGGAAAGCATCCCTCATTTGTAATCCTTCCTTTCTTTCCTACAGCTGCTAGACAGCTGCCTTGTCAAGCCAATTCTTGAAAATCCATAAGTGTCAATCTTTCTGGAAAAAAAAGGTTTGTCATGTGCCACTGCATCAGATTCACAATCCTTTAAGCAAGGCTTTAACTTTGGGCAGAAGGGGAGCATCAGGCCACGCATCTTCTATTGAGTTACCAACTCTCTTTCTCAAGAATCTAAATTAGGGATTTGTGGAAGTATATTTGGGGAAATATATTATTAGATAATATTAAAAATCCTAAAAATTTGCCTTAAATGTTAAAACATTTGAATATATTTTAATACAAGGGTTTTCTTTTTGTTACTAAAGTCATATTTTATTACCTTTTATCTTACATCTCTCTTTTAGCCTAAATATTTCTTAAAGTAACATTCAAAGAAAAACTTACTTTCAAATCTAGGAAAAAATGTATAACAGAAGATAGACACAGATGACGCAGTTGACAGTGATCTAATTATCAGAGCACAACACAGACCTCCACTTATGTCTAGATAATACTAATTACTTCTTTGGTTTAGTCAGATCAGTTATAGTCTTTGAATTTTAAAAGAGAGTTGAGATGTTACTCACCTCCTTTGCAGGATGCTGTACGAATTAATTAGTTAAGGTTTGTTTAACTCTTTGAAGATGAAGAGCTCTATTTAGATAATAAGCACTATTTTCATGAAGTTTAATGCTGACTAAATGGCAGTGCTGTGGCAATGCAGCTGTTTGGTTTGCAGTTACAAAATCACTCTTTCCCTCCTTTCGAGGTCTCCCAGCATCCACAGTGTTGTCTCTCCAGAGTGTGAAAGTGGCAGGTGTTTGTGGCCATTGCTGGAGGTATCACTGCTCTGGAAAGGCTGAGACATCTGGCAAAAGTACAGTGAGTCAGATACTGATTACATGCACAGGAAAGCAACAAGAGCATCAGAAGAAACTGTGACTAGAGTTGTGATACTGTTTTAGTGTATTCTCTTGTGCTTTTATCCCATGCTTTCTGTGGAACCAGATGTATGGGCAGGGCTGAAAGTGCAAGATCAGAAATGGTGCTCTCGGTCTTGTACTGCATGCAGGCAGCTGCAGTAAAAATGTTACTATTTTCAGGCTGTATTATCCCTTTTTGGCTTAAGCTGAACACCAAATATTTACTAATTTACACCCCAGAGAAAATACTGTGATAAAGTTGGAGACTTAGCTCTCAGCCTCTGTAATGAATGCATGGGTAGCACATGGTGTTTCAGCCCCAGAAATGCAGTTTTCAGTATCACAAAATAGCATTTTGGTTTTTTTATTGATTAAGGACAAATTTCAGTTCTATAGCAAAACATCTGAATTTAGATGGCCTTATGTATGGAAGGTTCCACTGCAATAGTCACATTGTAGATGAATTTGATTAACCCAATTTATTTAATTGGGTTTTTGAATTCCCTGACTGCATTGACTAGAATTTCACTGATTATAACAGGATTTAAAATATCTAGTGTACTTGTAGACATTTGCAAATATATGCATAAATCTCAAACAATCATTTTTCATAAGGGCAGAAAATCTATTTTGAAAATTGAGGTCATTTTTGGTGTCCAAGAGATGATGGTCTTGCCAGGAGATCCCCCTAGGCTTCAGATGCTGCTTCAGAAGGGCCAGATGCCAGTATCAACACAACTACAAACAAATGCTTAAAAGTTCCAAAATCTTAAATAATGAAAATGGAAGTAGCAATGATTTTTTTGAGTTAATATTGTGTAAAGCACACATGGTCGATTCATTAGATACAGAAACATCAAAGTACTAAAAGAGAAAACCACCAAGGGATTTCATTCAGAATAAATTTGAATCCACTCTGAATAAGTCCTAGTATGGAAATACATAATGATTTATGGATTTGTAAATAAAGACAATAGTTCTTGTAATGTTATGGGGTTTGTTGTTTGTTTGTTTGTTTGTTTTCTAATGGCCTTCAAGTGACAATAATAAGCAGTTAAAACATGCAGTTTCCTCCTAGGAAGACTGACGCTGACAATGACAAGTGAAATACACTATATCCTGACAGAGTTTTCTGTAACAATTATGGAAGGCAACAAGTCTGAGCTGTTTGGTCTTGAAATTGCTAAAGAGAGGGGGAAAAAAAATTAAAAATTCAAAAATCAATATTTTCAATACTGCATGTCTAGTTGTACAAAATCATCATAAGTCTTATATGAAATCAGAGCTGTCAAACTTCAGGAAATGCAGCTTTGCCTTCTAACATGCTTTGTTCTACACAAAGAAGAAATAAACGGGTCTATACAAGGACCAGTCAACAGAAAATTTATCATCTTTTGAAACAAGAGAGGTCTGAAGCCTGCAAGAAAAACCCTTCACAAATCTTGCTGGAAATCTTTGTTAAGTTACTACAGTTGTTCAAGAATCAAAATAATTTGTTTAACTGAAAGTGACAGGATCTGTACTGCACAGTAAGGGATGCTTTGGATATCCATATGCCAGCAGACTGCTGATTAACAGACTATTTCTGTAGCAGCAAATTCGTCTGTGTCACAGTAGCACCCCAACCATAAGCAGGTCATTGCCAGAGTTTTAAAACTGCTAATGTGTTTCCTGGCATCTTTTTGACCAGCATGACTCTCTCAAGATACTTTGAGATATTCAAAGTTGGTGATCAGTATAATGATTTCTAAACTGCCAGCTTTCTAAGGTTTGGGTTGTTTAGGGTTTTGTTTTTGTTTTGTTTTGATTTTTTTTGTTTTGTTTGTTTGTAGGGGGGGGGGTTGTTTGTGGTTTTTTTCCTGGAATCTCTGCAAAAAGACAATTGTATAAAAATATAAATCAGTAGTCTAACATTTAATTTTCAGGGAAATTTTGAATTCCCTTTATTTTTGAATTTTTTTTACCACTCACAATAAGGAATTCTTGAAAAAAACATTGAATTAAACATCTAACTAAATATATAATTAAAAATACAAGACTGCAAGACAAGTATAGTTACATTTTTAAAAGACAAAAGGTAAAGAATAAAAAAAAATTCTGAGGTTACAGTAAAAATTGTCAAAGATATAAAAACATATAAGAGAAACTTTCTGGCTGGAAAATGCTCAATTTAAATATACTACATCTAGGTCGCAAAGAAAAAATCCTATGAGCATTTGCAAATAGATCAAACTAGAAACTGTTTATATTTTACAAAAAAGGAACCCTAAACAACTACATAAATTAAATATGGAACCAGAATCACAGAATATGCTGAGCTAGAAGGGACCCACAAGGGTCATTGAGTCCAACCCTTAGTCATGTACAGGACCATTCCTGAGTCACACCATGTGCCTGAGAGTATCATCCAAATGCTTCTTGAACTCTGTCAGGCTTGGTGCTGTGACCACTTCCCTGGGGAGCCTGTTCTAGGTGCCCAACCACCCTCTGGGTGAAGAACCTTATTCAAATATGTAATTTAAACCTCCTCTAACACAACCCCTGGCTTTACAGCATTGGTAAAACTACAATGAAGGAATGTAGCTCACCTGGAATTGTTTCCCACTGAATGGAAGCTCTTTTCATTGAAATCACCTAAGTACAACTGTAACAAAATGTCCATAACATACCTCTATACCTAACTCTGAAGGCAAAAAGAAATTTTTATTTCTTTCTGCTGGTAAAGAAAGGAGTATAGTGGGTGTGGAATGGTGTTATTTGGCAGTTGTTTGCAACTAAATAATGAATTTAGGAAGTTACAACAGCTGCCTATACTATCAGATGGGAAATTTTTGAAAAGTAGTGATTCAGAGATACGATAAGAATTTTTGTGTACAACAGTTATGCCCCATCAGAAGGGATGAATACCCTCAAGCCTACGTGTGAATGTCCCGGTACTTCCCTGGGGAGGGGGATTTTACGGCTGAGCCAGTTATGTAGTGAGGACATTGGCATGAAATAGCAAAAAGCACTATCTCACCTAGCAGGATCTGCTTCTTGTCGGCCTTTTCCTTATCTGACTCAGAACCCGGCTTGTTGCTAAACACAGCTTGGTCTGTTGTGGTCATCCTCTTGTGATCTGTGCTCGGCCCGCTGTCTTATGCAGATCAGAGGTTTTGCAACTACACAAAAAGCTCTCCTCCTCCCCTTTGGCTTAGAGTGTGTGCAAACCTGGCCTCAGCAAAGCACCTGCTGCTTTTGCAAATGGTCAATTGTTTGAGTCATTAATCCCTAACATTTCACTCTCTCACAACATCCCATCAATAGGTCAAGTTTCATCAGTTTCATTCCACTTGACCTATCATATCTGGCTGTTCTTGAGCTGCATCCAGAAGCTTATGACCAGAAGGGAAAAAGGATTGCTTCATCCAAAGCACCAGTTTATAGAAATTTAAGAAATAGAACCAAATTATTTTGCAGCACTGAAGTTTTCGGGTTGTTTTTGCTTTTTTTTTTTTTGTTTGTTTGTTTGGTTTTTTTTGTTGTTGGTTTTTTTTTTGTTTGTTTTGGGTTTTTTGGGGTTTTTTGGGGTTTTGTGGTTTTTTTTGTTTTTTTTTTTTTTTTTGCCTTTTTTTGCTTGTTTGTTTTTGTTTGTGTGTGTTTCTTTTTTTCCCCCCATGGTTCAAGCAGGTCTTGCTTATCCTCAAGCTTACACAGTCTGAAAACATGCAATTCCCAATTTTTCTCATTTCCTCAGATCTCAGTGGATTTTGGATGCTTTTGTGAAAACTAGCATTTTTTATTTTTAGCTTATCATTGAGACCTTTCAAGTGCCATTACACTGACAGCAGGAATTGAGCAAATGTTGAACTATGACTGTATTTTTTCCAAAATTACTTATTTGAATGACCAAACTCCAATCTTGAGGGTTGCAAGTCTTTGGCAGTCACTGACAAATTGATACCATAACAATCAAATAAACATGGGCAGAACATAACGACAAAGATAAAGCAGCTTCCTTACCTCCTCCCCACCCCTGCCATTTGCTACATATTGCACTAGCGACAATAACAAGTATGAGAAATGGAACTGCACTGCTTTGTATCTTTTTGCCAGATCTTTTAAAACTGAAGTGGCTTTGACATTTCTAATGGAAATTTCAGTTGCTCCGGAATATGATGATGGTAGTTCTGCTCTCGGCAATCCTGTTTCAGCCAGGTCAGAGAAGACTGGAAATTCCATTGAAATATGATACTGGGCACTATTCCACTTTGAGTATCATATGAAAGTAATGGTCTGACTTAATTTTTTAAAAAAATTGAATAGAGGTTTCACAAGAATGAAGTATTACTGTTTTGTCTTCCGTTCAAACTTGAGCATTATGCTGTCTGAGTTCTCCAATAGCTTACATAGTTACTATTCTCTAATAGTCACTTCATAGATCTTAGAGTCACAAGTATTTGATCATTTGTACATCAAGACTGATTTTTTGAGATAATATCTGGGGATTTGTTTTCTAATAGTCTATTTTCCTTAATACTTTTTGGGGAAAAAAAAAAAAGGAAGCTGGAGCAAATTTCTGTGCAATTGTTCGGAATGCCTTAACTCTCACTGCAAGTCTCTGCAAGGATTATTTTCAAAACAAAAGATCTAAGACTGTGCTGGTTTTGGCTGACATAGAGTTAATTTTCTTCACAGAGGCTAGTACGAGGCTGTGTTTCAGATTTGTACTGAAAACTGCGTGGTCAACACAGAGATGCTTCTCTTATTGCTGAGTGGTGCTTACACACAGAAGCAATGTCTTTTCTAGAACTGCCATGTTGGTGAGGGGGCTGGGAAGTTGGGAGGAGACACAGCCAGGACAGCTGACCCCAACTGACCAAAAGCATATCCCATCTCTTATGACATCATGCTCAGTATAGAAAGGGAGGGAGGGGTGGGGGGTGGTAGGGGGCTTAAGAAGGAGGAAGTCTGTCCATGGGAAATGGGGAATTAATTCCTTGGCTTACTTCGCTTGTGTGCATGGTTTTTGTGTTACCTATTGAACTGTCTTTATCTTGACACATCAGTTTTCTACATTTTACCCTTCTGATTCTTTCCCTGATCCTGCTGGTAGGGGAGTGAACAAGTGGCTGAGTGAGGCCAAATTGCTGGTTTAAACCGCAACAAAGACCCTGGCTATACATACCTACTTCTAAAGAGGATCTTCTGCTCTGTCTCACACAATAGTGTGCAGTTGTAGAAGACCTTTTTCCTGCTAAAATCTCAGAAGTACTCATTCCTTTTTTTCCATTCTCTGCACCATCAATTTTTTTTAGTCATGTGGAACAAACTTATCACTTTTGTGCTGAAGCTAAACTTATTGCTACTTCATTACTCAAGCAGTAAAATTACCATGCAGCTATTGCAATGTGGGCAATGTGAGTTGGGTTTCCTTCTTTTCTTGCAATACAGCTCATCATTTACAGCCTATGAACATGTATGAGGAAGATCATGGGTTGAAAAATTACTCTATGCTTTCAGTGGAGTTTGTCAGGGTAGACCGTGCTTGGTTACGTCTTCATGGTTTTCTTTGAAAACAAAGAGATGGAATTGCTTTTATACTTTTTAAAGTGAAAGATAGGACTTAAAACAATTTTTGCAATGAATCCTAAGCATCTTAATTAGCTAAATTTTGCTTTGACTATGGTGGTGCTGTGGTGATTATTCTTTGACTCAATGATACACTGAATTTGAACTGTAAAACAGATAGTGTATATGTAAAGAAAATGTTACAAGTCTGAGTACTTATAGTATAATTAATTTGACAGCGCCTTACCTCAGAACAGCCTTAAATATGACAACCTACATTTCATTGTGAAATCTAACCCTGCATCACTGAAGTTTTTTTATACATCTTTATTTCTCTATGCCTTTGCAGTATTTTCAGAATTATTTCCTTTCTACATATTGATTGTCTAATACATACTGTTTTCAGTAAGTTGTCAACATTTTAGAGCTAGTGGAAATAATTCCTGCAGATCTGAGGGAGATTGGACTAGCAAAAGTCTAGTTCAGACTATTATCCTTGAGAGCTGTCAAAAGTAATAACATGCAAACCACTGAATATAATTGTTCTTAATATTTTCATAATCTGAAGTCTCTACAAAGGCTTGCACCACATTCGTATTAAACCACAATAGCAGATGGACCATCTGCAACCGTTTGCATAGCTCCAGTACTGTAATCCTTCTTAACATGACAAAGCTTTACTGACTTTCTTTGGTGAGTGTGAGTACATGTGGCTCAGATGTACAAAGCTATTTAGGACTGTAGCCTGTGTTTCAGTCCTGGATTCCCACCAATTGCTAGAGGAACTAGCTACCTAAATGTATCAAAGGACCTGTGTCTGCAGTCCTTGAGGGTCATTTCAAAAGGGTTTCCAGTAATTTCTCATAGTCCAGAGGTTCACTACGGTACTTTCAGACAGCTTCTGCATAAAGCAAGGGGATAAAGAAACATGTATTTCTTTGACATGAAGCTGCTCTTTGCAATCTGTAGCTGGCTTAGGTCAGCATAGTCAGGTTTATTATTCCTGAAGCCTTGTGCAAGACTCCAGCAATGTGATCATGCTATATAATGAAAGGTTTCAGCTTGCCTCCCTTAACTATACACTACAGGTAAGGATACACAGCCATTTGTTTATCATGTCCTTCGAGATTTCAGTATCACCATCAAAAATTTGCGTCCCTAGGGTCTTGCTCTCTTAAGAACTGAGAATACATTTGCTTTGAATGTACTCTGAAAGTCTGTGAACAGAGTGTACCTGAGACAGTGCAGAATGTCACTATTTTGTTCTTCAGTACAGTTAATATTTTTCCACAAAAATGTCAAGTATCCACAGTTTTTCACTCAACCTGAAAATGGGAAGCTTCCCACTTAGATTGTAAGCTGCATTTCCTCAGCACCTAACTATACTAATTTACAAGAACTCCATTAAGTTTCTGAAATATTAAAAAAGCAACAACTATAATTATCGTGACTAAACAAGACTGTTTAGTTTCTTTTAGTTCCTAGTGAGAATCACTTGTACAGAAATGATGGCAACTTTTTTCAATGTGACTGTAGCATTACCACAGGAAAAAAAACCTCAGATGTCATAGATCATATTTAGTACCAGTAAGATACTATTTTATTTCTTCTTGTCTTAATTAAGCTTGATTCTGCAAATGGAGTCTCTCACTATGGAATATGAAGCTTTTGTCGAGAAATAGTATTTGATTGAAGACAGATTTCATAAATCTTGCCACTGCTAGTAGAAAAAGATACATATCAGTAATAACAGCTTATTTCAACTGGAAAAAAATCCTTCACCATTATATATAAGAAGTACCATCTTTTACAGAAGAACCACATGAACTCTGACTTACTTTCCATCAAATAATAGAGGTCCTGTAGCTACAAACTTTTTTGTTGTTATTCAGGTTTATCTGACATTAGTAAAATTTGTTTCTGTTTTAGATATTTGTTGGTCAGCATGTGATTATTCCATATTGCTTTCGCTGTCCAGAAAGGTGGATATCTCAGGGTACTTCAGGGATCTATTCCTTATCTGTCCATTTCTTTTAAACTGGACAGAAAACATGTCTGCTTATGCTGAAACTCCAAGGTAATAAAGGTGCTCCAAGCTTCTCAGAGCTTGCAGATAATTGGATTTGACCCAGATTCTGGTCTTCAGCATGATGATTGATGCTCTGTTGTCTGGGTCTCATCATACTCTCATGACTTGTGCATCCAAAATTTGTTTGACCTTAAGCATGCTTTCCGTGCCAGGTCCTACAGGCTGACAAAGATGTTTACCAAGGAACTGCAGATTTCTATTATTGTGTAGAAGTGGTGCCACCTACAGTACATGGTCAGGCAGCCATCCTTCTTCCTGGCCCCTCCACTGCCTTCTGAGAAATCCTGTGACAACCTTGAAAAATCAATATGACTTGAATTCCCTCTCACACAGGCCATTTAATAACCTGGGCATCCCAGCTAAATTGGTGGTTTTGTTTCCCTTGTTGCCAGAGAACTGATGGAATAAAAAACCTCCAGAAAGAGATTAGTGAGGAATGTTAATCATACTCAGGAAGTGTCTGTATCAGCCCATTGACTGTCAAAGGAGTGCAAACAGTTGCCTAACCTAGCCACAGCTATTAGAGCACTGAGATTACACAAGATAACTTCCATCCTTACTTAGAGATCCCATTTTGCTCACTATTTTCTGCTCCCTTTGTTATGACTAATTTGTTTAATTGAACCTAAAAATTTGTGGGAGTGGAATCTTACTCTATTGAAAGTAACTGAGAGGGAATTCATTTTCCACATAGCAGCCCTTGCAGTGCTGTGCTTTGCATTAGTATCTAGAAAGGTGTTGATAACACACCAGTGTTTTGGCTACTGCTGAGCACAGCATCAGCACTATTTTTTTAACATTCCACCCCCTCTGTCAGTAGGCTGGGGGTGGGCAAGATCTTGGAAAAGGACACAACTAGGACAGCTGACCCAAATCAACCAAAGGGATATTCCATACCATATGAGGTCTGTTCAGATACAAAAGTAAAGAAAGGGAGGAGGAATGGGGGGAATTTGTTATTTACAATGTTTGCCTTCTAGAGCAACTGCTGAAGCCCTCCTTCTCTGGAAGTGGCCAGACACTGCTTGCTGATGAGAAGTAAAGGAAAATATCTTTGGATTTTTCTCTTTGCTTGTTGTGTGTCAAGGTTTTTTCTTTTGCTTTGGTAAACTGTTTTATCTCAACCTACAAGTTTTTTTCCATCTTATTTTCTCTCTCCTGTCCAGCTGAGAAGGTAGAATGATAAATTGTCTTGGTCGGCACCTGATGTCTGGTCAAGGTCAACCCACCATGGCAACTACAAGGGGTCTGCCATGGGACTAGTTTAACATTTTCATCAATGACCTAGATGGGGCAATTAATCTATTTAAGTCATGCAGAGGTATCCAGATAGGTTGAAGCAATGGGTCTAGGTTAAAGTCATGTCATTCAGTGAAGATAAATGCAAAATACTGCACTTGGAAAGGAAGAGGTCCTTGTAAGAATCCATACTAGGGCTTACCTTCTGGGGAGCAGCTGTGTAGGAAAGGCCCCAGGGGTCTTGGTAGCCAGTGACCTGAGCTGCCAACAGCAGTGTACTAACAAGATCATGGCCAGTTGACTGAGGGAAGGGATTATTCACAGTTTTGGCTTCCCAGCATGGGCAAGATGCTGGTTGACCCAGTCTAGTTCAGCAGAAGAGCACTGTGTCTGGAGCAGCTGCCCTGTGAGGAAGGACTGACAAAACCTGGTTTGTTTAGCCAGGGATCTAACAGCAGCCTGCCACTACTACAGGACTGAAGACAGTTCTAGACTTTTCTCCATGGTGCATGTGGAAAGTTGAGAGACAGCAGACATAACTTTAAACCAGAGAGATTTAGGCTGGTTACAAAGAAAAGCCCTTTCCCCATAAGGAAGGCACAACACAGGAGCAGGCTACACAGAGATGTTACTGAGTCTCCACTCTTGGATCTTTTGAAAATCCAGATGCAAAAACTCCTGAGCAAATTAAGGTCAATTAGCTGATCCTGTTTTGAGAGGAGGTTGGACTGGAGACCTCCTGAGGTCCCTGCACACATGAATTATCAATGATCTCATGAACTTGCTGTATTGAGCCTTTAATGAATGCATATCTACCAAGTCATGTTGCCCTCTTTCATATGGAAAAAGACAAAACAAGTGTGACATTGATGCATTCATCTGCTCTGCTGAAACAACATTTATACAATGCCTTTCTTGGTTGTTACAATAGCCATCCATTTTAACTATGGATAAGGGAGATGTTTGTTTGTTGGACAACACCTTTCACAGGACACACACAAATGTTCTGAGTGTTCAGAGCTTCCTATTTACCCTTCAAATGTGCTTCTAAAGCCTGAAAAATGAGAACATTTGGTACAGAAAAATGAGAAGAATGCAAAAAGCAGTGTCTCAAGAAAGAGAATCACACTGTGTTTACCTTAGGAAGCTGCCAGTATATGAACAATGACTTCGGAAAAATAGTTCAGGTCATACTGAACGCTGTGATAAAGCTGAGACAATAGGACAGAAAATGGAGGAACTTTAAATTGAAGAGCCCTAGAGATTTGTTTCAGTCAGGGCTACAGTGTTCTATGTGATTCCTAAAGCTAATGTGCAACACTAGTCACCTTAAATATGTGTTTAGGTGCAATTTGAAATCAGAAGATCCCAGTGAGATTGAGTGAGAGGATTATGGTTCATAGTCATTTGAACAGGAGCTGAAATTTTATTATGGTTATACTAATTGGCATTTTTTTTATTCATTTTTTTAGTTTGTCACCCACTCAGACTTCATTGCTCATGCTGCAGTAGTAGTATGATGGATTACTGTGTTTTTTCCATTATTATTAAATTGAATTATTTTTGCTCATGTACCCAGATGTGAACAACTTCAAGAGTTCTAATCTAATAATACAGACTGTTTGGAAAATGTGTGCTGTCAATTAAAGGCATTTTGTAATAGAAACGATAAAAGAGTCATTACTGAAAAGTAGTTTGCCTCCCTATGTACTAACTTCAGTTAATCAAAGGTGCTTTGAAATTGAAATCATTAATTAACTTTACCTGGGTTTGTACTGATCAAGCACTTTCCAAGTTGCTGCAAATTTGCGAAATTAAGTTCTTCTGTAAAAGAAATCAAAATGTGGATTTTTCCAAAGACATTTTATAATTTCCTTCTGAAAATGTATTATATATAAATTTCTTCCAGTGTTTAAGCATAAGAAACAGGCAAAGTTAAACTGTAAAATTGAAGTTTTGTACTCCATTTTTTAGTGGCACCTCATTTGTATTTTACAGGTCACACAATAGATAATGAAATACATCAGTCCAATGTATATATTTTTTCATTTGCCTGTAAAATTTTAACAGGTGCCCTGATGCTCAAGACAAATTTAAAATTAAGACTCTGTAAAAAATGCATTGAGAAACTGAAAAACTATATGATCAAACCCCTGACATGATAGTTCTGCAAATTAATCTTTCTGACAAAGGTGTGCTTCCCACCTCTTTCCAGTCTTCCAGCATGAGTTTTACACAGAGAGTGATGCAGGTCAGCAGAAAGTGTTGTATTAGCTTCCCTCTTTCTACTGTAGTTCCAGACTAGAATTTCTAGTGGTTGAAACATCATTGTACCTGCTACATGCTTTTTACTTAATTTTGACAAAATTATTTTCCTGTATTTATAAAGAAGGGGTTTCTTCAGAAAATGTTTTTGGGGCTTTTTTCCACCAGAGGACTATGAGTTTACATTTTAAATTTCGTGGATGTAGAGTCCCAGAAAAGTTGGGTTTAGTTGCAGGATGGATTGTGGTGGTGTATCCCCCCCTCCCAGGGCTCCACTATGATGTCAGAAATGTTTGCTAGTCCTTGGCCTTGATGAAACAGCACCTGGACAAAGCCTCCCTTGAGCTTATCAGAAACACTGTCTGTTCCTGGTAACCAACAGGTGTCTAACGAGTGAGCACATGGTTTTTAATGAACAGCCTTGGAAACTTATTTTTCTTTCCTGAATAACAACCCAACTGGAATAATATTTTTATTTTAAAGAAAGCTACTGACTCAAATTGCAACCAGGATTGAAAATTATTGACTAAAGCCCACTCTCTAATAATGACCCTGCAAAAGGCAGTCCAAAGTGAGACCCTTTGAGCTCTGGATTCCCAGAAGATAAGGGGCTAATGTGTATGTCTCAACTGCTGATAATGAGATGGCTGTGGAGTCAACC
The DNA here is from genome assembly GCF_009829145.1 of Chiroxiphia lanceolata. Lineage (NCBI taxonomy): Eukaryota > Metazoa > Chordata > Aves > Passeriformes > Pipridae > Chiroxiphia > Chiroxiphia lanceolata. The sequence goes on along the minus strand of NC_045639.1, from coordinate 90,435,490 downwards.
AAGGACCATTAGGAATAATAGACAACAACTGTTGGTAATAACCAAGGACTATTGTTATTAACATGCTGTGAGAAAGAACAATATTTGGTTGAAGAACAGGAGCTAGGCAGAGATAGGACAGCACTTTTCCAGGAGAAAAAACCATAACACAGTACAGTGCAAGCACAGGAAAGAGGCCAAGAAGTGGGTCTGGACCATAGGGTGGGATTAAGACCATCAAAGACCCCCAGAGCCCTCCGACCCATTTCCAGAACTGAAAGAGCAGGCTGTGCATGATATCTAATTTACACAGAAAAAGAGAAATCTGTGTTCAGGATGGAGAATGTGTATGGCCAGTCTTTGCAAATGAATATTTGGGAAAGGTCTTTACCCTTTGAGCCTCCGCAATGGATTTTTTAGGTGAGACACAGTGTGCGCTGATCTGAGCCCACCCTTTAATCCTAACGTTCATCTGCTTGGGCCGAGTGAGCTTGGACAGTGGCAGTGAGGTCCTTAGGATGCAGGTTTGTTTAGAGTGACCTTCTCTTAGATGGATGGACTTACAGGGCTGATGAGCTCCCTCTGCCTGGGGAGTTTCCTTGACTGGGAATTGAACCTGGGCTGCAGCAGTGAGAGTGCTGCATCCTAACCACTAGACCACCAGGGGTCCCATTAGCATGGAGAAACCTATCCATTAAAAAGTATCCCCCCAAGCCCAGGCAGTGTTCCCAGGACCCTGGATATCTCATTGGCCAGACCCACACAGATGGATTGATGCTGATCAGCTGGGTGGATGCTGAAATCAGGTTTCACATCCCCTCAGCTGGATGGATACTGGAACCAGGACTGGTGATCTCTTTTTCTCTCTCTTTTCCTCTTTCGTTTCCTTTTTCTTTCTCTCTTTCTTTCTTTAATTCATATCTCCCTCTCTAAATTCCCTCTTCCTTTCACCCTACCTCTTTATCCAAAACCCACTGACATGTGCTTATATAGTAGGTCAGGGACTAATATACCAATTTCCATGCTAAGTGTGTAATTCAGTAAATACCGTTTGTGAACCCTCTGCTGTTGTTTCTTTTGACCGCAAGCATCTAAAAATCTTAGGTGCTTAAGGATGGGTTGTCACAATGGGTTCATATGTTTAAATGTTCATACCAAACTTTTCTTCTTCATAATTTTAGTTGGAGAGGGAAAAACTTTTTTCTTTTAGCTGCAAATTGTTTAGTGAAAAAAATTCACCAATACTCCCCACTCACTAAAGGATAAGCAGCTGAATTACACTTCCTAGTCCAGCTTTTAGTCTGGGAAAGAAAAAAGTGAACACGCACAGAACAGTTACAAATATTACCAGTTGGAGTAAAGCGAAGTTTAGCTATGCATAAATGCATGGCAAATTGAAAATGGTTATGAGAAAAAGAGTCAGAAAATTGATCGCAGGGATACAATCATACATCCTTTACCCAGTAAGGAGTTTTCAGAGGTTTACAATGCACAACTTAACTACAAAGATCTTCTATTACATAGAAAACACCAAAATGCTTTGCCTTTCCCTGACAGTAATAGGAGTTGAAAGGGCTCAGCAGTATGACAGGGAAAATGTGCACCTTTTATTTCTCAGAGAATCAATCATGTTCTGCAAGGTCACAGGCTGACAATAAAAGATTTTTAAAAGCTTTTTGGCAAAGGGGACGAATAAAACGCTTTTCAAAATTTGTGTTCATTTCAACTGTCACAGCTGTAATGTAATAGTAATTGCAATAATTTGCTCTATTTCTACCATGTTGATAACAGGATAGCACAAAGGAGCAATGACAGATACACTCTATAAATGGCCATGCATATACTGTAAGTATGTCTCTGCTCTCCATGAGGAATGACAACGATGTTCTGTGTGGGTAAATAAACCTGACTGTGTATAACCTTGGAGTCTTTGGAGATGAGTGTTTGATCTTGTTAGATTTACAGTGAAGTGGCATTTCAGTCATTTTAATAATTTTTTTTAAAGTTAAGGTAATATTGGATTTTCACTACAGAACTCCATAAAATGACTTTAAAAAGATACTGCAAAACTATTATTGACCATTAAGTACTTATAAGAATTTCTGTATGCCTTTCTACATTGGCCTTACTATTTGGCTGTCTTACTACAAAACTCTGCAAAATTTCTTCGTAAGATTACGTAATGTATCTGTAATTATAAAAACATGTGGTATGACTGACCATATTCACATGTATGTATGTTTAGCACAGCTTGACTATGATCTTAATTGGAAAGAGCGTGTTACTGAAAGCCATAGTAATCTTGACTATGATTACTGATATTATGACCGTGTCTTTTTCCATTTTTCAGAATAGGCATAACATTGGGGTGACATATCAGCTCTCATTATGTCAATATGTCAGATTATACAACATAAGTGATTGTGATATGCCAAACCTGGTAGGACTGAATAAGAAAGGACTTGTTAATACAGTATAAAAGTTTCCAGTATTTCTACTCTGTCGTAAGTATATCCTGTTGCATTGAAACCCGATATAAACTGATGTTTTTATTACTTGCCAGCACATGTAGGCACTTGCTAGTCTCCAAACTTTTCTGTGCACTGTGAGATATTTGCTTGGGGGATCTTTTCTATGCTGTGCACAAGGAGAACTAGAAACTCTGAATCATAAATCCCCAACTCTCCCTTTTCATGCTTATATGGGTCCCCCTATTCTGTACCAAGGGATAGCCCTAAACAAACATCCTCCAGCATTTTTTTTCTGAAACTGTATTAAAGTGAACATCCTCTAGTAGGTTTTTCCTGAAGATGTTTTAGACTTCCTAGGGTTTTTGTCTTCAATTTGGTTTTGTTGGTTTTGGGAGTTCTTGTTGTTGTTTTTCTTGTTTGTTTGTTTGTTAAGTTTTGTTTGGTTTGATTTTTCTTTTTCATTGGGTTCAGTCCATTCCTTCCCAGAAGGCTAACATGTTACAGATGCAGGTAGAATGTGGAATCCAAAGGAACAGGAACTCTAATACACCTTCTCTTCTAAGGCACATTTCCCAGCAGGCCTTCTTCTTCCTAACACTGTTATGTCTCCAGATAACTAACGGTAGCCCTTCATACCTCATTAGGACAAGTTCCTGAAAGCATTTTAACCATTCGAATTACTGGAATCAATAGCTAAATGCAAGTAGGAGGCAACAGAGAAGACACATTAAAAATCAAAGCAAGAAGAGCAAAATAACCAAGAAGGATGATGTCACACTTTACAGGGGTGTTTTGGTTTACATTTTAGCTGTTTCATCATAAAATATAAATTAGTACAGTAGTAATTTAACAAGGATATTTGCTTTCTAAACAGAGAAACTATGTGGGTATGAAAAAAAATCAGGAAAACAGTCATCAGCATAGATGTCTAAAATATTTTTATTGATGTAGTTTCACTTAGTCATCAGTTGGTAGAATTATTTCATGCCCATGCATATTGTCGTTGGCACACTTACAGGTTGTGTTTACCCTCCTTGCCTAACCTGGTGCTCAGCAAAGTGAATTATCTTATTGAACATAAGTGGATATCTTTTAAGGCATCTAAGGGAAGTCTTCCTTTTAGCCATGTAACACCAGTCAAAGTCCTCAGTACCTCTGCTCAGCTGAGGATGTCTTACATTCAAGATTTAACCTAAATCATATTTTTAAAGAAAATTAATATTAACGAGTAAGGTAAGATCAAAGATGTTTTTTCCATAGGAAAACTGTTCCTGTTTCAAATGTGATTGTCACATTTAGAGTCAGATTTTTCAGAAACTTTACTCAAAACCAAGAATTGTCCTGCCTCTGTACTGACAGTTTTTTTGGTTGTGGCATTAGACTTGAGATTGTCCTTGCTTTATTTTGGCTGATACCTCACCTCTTGGAAGTCAGTGTATCTGCTGATGGATGTGGAGATTAAGATTAGATACATACTGAAGCAAACTGGAGTTCCCACCTTGCTTAGTGCCACTGGGTGTCTTCCACATTAGAAGCAACTTCTGAGGGAGACTGACACATGCTTGATTCTTTCAACAGAGTACGCTCAAGATGCTGTCATGGGATAAACTGTGTTAATAGATGTTCTTATATAATATATGAGTACGACCATTAAGAGCCAAGTTAATATTTTTCCAGTGTATAACACATTCCTTAAAAACAAGTTTTAGAAGGAATAAAATGAAGTGAAAAAATCCTTAACCAAAAATCAAAAAAATCCTGTAAGAATAAAAAGACTGTAGAACTAAATTACTTATTTTGATTTTTAATGAAAAAATAATAATTTATATGTAAATATTTAAATTCAACCAACTTCTTTAACTTCTAGAAATCCTGTATATACAAAGAGATTTTAAACTAAAATTTGTAGAGAAAAATAACAATAGGTAAACTAAAAAATGGAAACTAGACTGCAACACTCCAAGAATCTTACTCCAGGTTATAATGGTTTTTATTTTGATATTGATTGTAATTCAAACCAAAAGTCACCATTATTCTCTTTTCAATTTTGTGCTTAATAACTGGAAGTTTGTTGTCTTACCAGGTGCATAATAGGTGTCATCAGAGGTATGTAGTATGTGCAAGAGGCTAACTTTGTAAATTGGATGACCTTGCAATACTTTTTACTAGAAGTGCGGCAGACTAACAAAAAACCCATAATGATGAATATATCATTACAACATACTGTATTACAAAGAGAAGCTTAGGACAGCTAAACATAATTAAACACAGAATTGATAAGCGAACATATCATAAAGAAAACGTCAAAACCAACAAGAGACCTATGAAGAGCCCAGAACACTCCCACAGCAAAAGACTGTGTTACGTATCAACCTTGAAAAGCTGCTCCTGGACTAAAGTTAAAGGAGGGGCTTGAAAAGACTGACTGATAGAAATGTAATATATATATATAGTTACCTTTAGTTTGTATAGTATTTATTTGTGTAAATAAATGTATATACTTCCCCCTTCCCCTACAGAAGCCTCTGGTCTGAAAGTTTCTCTCTGGTGTTAGGATAAATTGTGGGAAGGGGTGGGGGGAAGCCTGAAAATTGGATTTTGGATTTCTAATGTGGCTCAAACTGCCACAGGTACACAACATATCCATGTTCATACCTGGATTTTGCAGATAATGTGACTCCGTGAGCTTGTCAGAAAAACAGGGTCTCACTAGTATCACTGGTCCCTTAACAAGGGCAAATCCCTCCTTATATAAGAAACCAACAATTTGTATGCCTTCAAAAACTATTATCTACACGCAGCTTTTCAGATTCAAACATGAATGTTCACCTTTCCATTTCAATTTTTCCTTTGTATACTTTTTCCTTAGGGTGAAATAATGGGAATTGCTGTCTTGAAATATATTACCAAGAGCACAAAGCCATAAATAGTATAGTGTAGCAATTTTATATTATCTAAAATCCAAGTAGACTCTATAACCCAGATTTTTTTTCACTTAATAGATTTGTGAATTCTAGACTGTATCAGTTCTGCACATGGTAAAAATCTGCTAGCTGCTTTACTAACATTGGCATGTAGGATGCTGCCTACTAAGAGACGAGGGTGCCGAGGGACTTCTGATCTCTTCTTATGCTCCGCAAAATGGCATAAATCATTCACAGGACTGAGAAAGAACAATAGAATAGCTCACATGACAAATTGAAAAAACTTTTGAGTGCACCTTTAGAATACTTCAGGTATTTGTGCTCATGATTCACTGATTTAATCTATACAACTCCAGCAATTATTTTTTTGCACTAACATAGTCACCTTCTGTTGGGAAGAGTGGACATGGCTTCTTTGCAGCACATAAGTGAAAAAGCCTGTGGGTCAAAATAAAGACAGGGAGATCACCTAACAATTATTGTCAAGGGTGAAACATACTCAACTTGGGGAAAATTAGTGTAATTTATTGCCACTTACAAATAGAGTAGGATGGTGAGAAACACCTCCACCCCACTGTTCTCTTCTTCCTCGGCTCAACTTCACTCCTTCATTCCTGACTTTCCAGCTTTCAACCTGCCCTGTGAATGAGGAAGGGCAGGTAGGGAATGGGACTTTGTGGTCAGTTTATAACAGCTTCTGTTATTTATTCAGCATATTGAACTTGATAATGTCAGTAAGACTCTTACCTGTGAAATGACCACAGGGCAGGGGTGAAATGACCACTGAGGACTAGAACACTGAGAGTAAGTTGAAGAAGGAAGAAAAAGAAAAAAAAGTATTACTCCCTGGTAAATGACAGTTGTTTTTATTCTTATGGTTTTGTTTTCAGAGAGATTGAAAAATGAATATTCTAAAAATCCGTTTCTGGAATATGGAAGAAATCATGCTGTTCTATTTCTTTTCTGTGTTTTCATTAATGTTCTTGAGAGTGTTGCTTTTGTCCTTGCAGCTAAAATGAAAATTAATAAATGACAGTTTTCCTATATTTTCATATTTTATATTTTAGATTCCTTATATTCAGTTTTATGTGTATTCATAGTAAATCAAATGTCTGTCCTACAAGTCTAAAACAGTCCAGAGGAAACTGCCTTTGTGCACTACAGAATGAGTTATAATTGTCAGCAATCAGTGAATGAACTGCATGATTAACCAGCAGACAGCATGACTACATATTCTGGTTAATTTATGATCTTGAATCCAGGAGAAATAGTTCAAGAAATGGTTTTACTTTCCAAGTAAGAAGTTTTTGCAGCATACTGTTTTATAGTTTAAATGCTGTTACTTTGTATTTCACAATGATTTATATATTGGTAGATTAGACTTGGAGAAAGCCACAAAACCCAGTTTTCTTTCTGTTACTGGAATTTGAGAAAAACCTAAAACCTCCAAACAGTAGAAATCTACTTACAGCCTTTCTAGACTGATTAACTTCAGTTTGTCTGATTTCTGCTTGTTCCAGAAGATTCATAAAACATAATTTCATTACTTGTCTTAGAGTCTTCTATTTATTTATGTGAGAATCTGGCCAAATATTCTATTGAACAGCTTTTTTATGAGTTCTATTTCGCAAGAAACTAAATATCTTCTTTCCAATAGCAAGCAAAAATTGGGTTTGATATTATATTTACAACTGAAATAGCCATAGCTAATTTAGTTATTTTTAATGAAGTTTGTCATGGTTTGAGATCTCCAAAATCCAATTCTCTAGTCCAAACCCCCCCTCCCACATCTCAACCTAATGTGGGATGATTTTTTTCCAAACACCAGACTCAAAATGGGAGGAAGGGTTATATTACAAAACTGTACACATAAATAAATATTATAATACATTATACACACGATCACAACTATCTCTACCATGACATAAGTATTTACAATGGATCAAATCTCTTCTCCCTTCCAAATAAAAGTCCAGGAGGGAAGAAGGACAGATCCCTTCTTCAAAGCAGCAATGTCTCTAAGGCAGCAGGTTCTCTTCTTCTACGAAGCAGCTGATAGCTGGATCTCTGCCAGCACCCACGAGGGAGAAATTCAAGCCCCTTGGCCCCGTCGTCTCCAAGCGAGGGGTCTTCCGTTGGCTGCGTTCACCCCAGACAAAGGTCGCTCTCACCACGTCATATCACGAAGCACAGGAGTCTCCGTGATGGTCTGGTATCTTCAGGGGATTTCAAGCTCCTTGCAGAGCTTCTGTGCCCTGCCTCGAGATGACTGTGAGCTCCTTTGTAGCTTGCAGCAAGGGAGGGCCCCCAAGGTCAACCTCCCACACACTGTCCTGGCTGAGCTCTCAGGACAACCGAGCTTCTTAGCTCCTCCCCTGCAGTGCATGTCGCACTTCACCCCTCCCGTCTAGGACGTGAGGGGTCTCCAAGGAGTCTGGGGGATCTGGTTCAGTTCTTACTCCCAAAACTCTGTCTCTCAGCTGCTGGCTCTCATTCTCATCCTCTCTCTCTCCTTCCAGGAGTTCTTTCTGTGTTGCTGCCTACCTGTTGTTGCTGCTGGTCTTATCTCTCTTGGCTCTCTGCCACCATTTCTTCGGTTAGCGCAGTTCTGTCGCTGCTATTCACAGTGAAGAAACATCTCCCAGCTCAACTACAGACACTTAGCCCAACCTAACACTGTTCCCCGTTTCTCTGATCAGTGCTGTTCTGTCGCTACTCCTGCCGCTGCCCACGGTGGAGAAAACATCTCCCGGCTTAACTACAGACACTTAGCCCAGCCTAACACTGTTCCAAGTCTCTGCAGCCCCCAACTGGGGCTGGGGGGCCCCAGAGGCCCCAAGGGGCTCTGAGCCCCCTTCCTCGTGGTCTTACAACATGTCTACCTCTTCTTCTACCACCAAACTACAACTTTTCTCTTCCGGTCTGCTTGTGATATGTTTATATTTTGCAGAAGCACTCATTGGCTAAAACTTCAAAACTTCAAGGCTTACCACCCCCTGGGGTGCAGGGGGAAGACCTGGTTCAAACCACTACAAGCTCATTAATCCTGAAAAATTCTTTCACTTCATAAGTGTACTGCACTAAATAGTGTGCACTTCAAAATATTTAGTTTACAAACTTCAATAAAATTGAGTATTTACACTTCAGGCTAGTTTATATAAACTGTAGTTTATGGTCTGAGCCTAAGGTTTGAGTATGAAGAATATGTGTGTGTGTATATATATATATATATATATATATATATATATAAAGAATAAATAATAAAAAAGCAAATGGAAAAGAGTGACATTATTTATATGTTTCATAAAATAAGCCATACACTTATTGGTTTCTATTTCTGTTTGTCTGGAATATCCTTTTACATCACTTCTCTCATTCTTTCATAAATTCCTCTCAAATATCAAGATGCAAAATATATTTTGAAATAAACTTAATCTGATAAACCATTTGCTGAGAAAGACAGGTAGATAGCTGTTCTCTTCAAACAATCAAGACAGGGAGGGTTTTAAATGTTTCATGCAATGTGCAAAGTTCAGCCTTTAAAACCACCCCCATGCAAATCACTTGTATTAATACCTCCTTCTTACAGAACCTATCCTGGAAGAAAAAACAAAGCACAGACTGTATTTGTTGGAAAGATTCATCTCACATAAAGTTTGGTCTGTGCAATCCATATATCTTCACAGTCTATACAGCAGTGCCTTTTTCACTGAAGAATTATCTGTCATACTCCATAATGAGGTACACTTTCACAAGTATTTTGTATAGATTTTTGTAACAGCACTTCATTGGTTTTGTAATCCTTTTTCCTAAAGAGCGTCATACTTTTATGAAATGTTCAATACTTTGGAAAACAGAAAGGTTATATGGCATTCAAGTTTCTTTTGTGGTCCTTCAGATTGCAGAACCTGAAAAGTTTCTACAGCTTACTGCTTATGGTCTACCTCTCTGCTTATGTTTTCCTATTATATGCTGACAGGTACAATAAAAAACACTTCTGCTGTGGGTCTCATACCTAAAAATAAATCAGTGACTGAATGTCATTTTTTATGGGGTCCATTTTTTTTCCCAGGCTGAATATCCGTGGTTTCAGTTTGCCCATTAGAAGAGGTAAGGTACTCGTGTCGTCTTGGTCAATGATAAACAAAAGCTTAGCTTTTGGAGGAGTTTGAGGGAGTTCTGCTATACCAACTCTACAGACAGGAGAAAAGATTGTTTTATAGCAACAATAAGTCCTGACATCAGACTAATTCCCACTTTTGATGCTTATGTCCACAAAAGAAATCTTTAAAACTCTTTTTTCTGCAGCTGTTTAATTTGGCAGGTTCTTAGTCCACAGAAGCAGTGGTGTTTTGATATTGCTAAAGTTCTGCTTCCATCCGCACTAGAAATTACTTCCATCTTGGCATCACTGCACAGAGCTAGGTATATCCCACATTAAGTGCTCTTTATCCATGCTTGCCATTGAACATGATCCGTGCTCCCCATAGAAGACATATTGTGAACCCATCATGAGTTTCAAACTCGATGATTTCACACATGCACTTGCTTCCAGGGTCTTAATCAGACAGCCAATTGAGAATACATGTCCCTATACCATTGTCTTTTTAAGATTTTTCAGAAGATATTAAGACCACATGGGAGCGAGTAAAATCATAACAGAAAATGAACATCGGCTGAACAAAACCTGACATTTTGGGTAATTTTTCTTCTTTCTAGGTTTAGACTACTGTATTGAATCAACACCAACTCGTGTACTTCGAAGTTGTCCTGGTTTAGCAACTGTGTAATGTGGCATAAAATTTGTGTGATGATGATTCTGTCTTCTTAAAGCCAGATGGGGAACATCAGGCTGTTTTTTTTCTCAAAAGACTTTGAGATCTTTCCAAAACCGCTGAGGAGAAAACTATGTGAAGGGAACCTAAAATCTTCAGCTGAGATGAGAAGTTGGAATGAAAAGCTTTTTGTTAGCCTTGTGCTCACTGTTTCTCCTCAGCTTTAGCAACAGGTACCACCCTAGATAAATTTATTTATTTTTTTAATTTAAAGGCTCAGTTGTCGAGCTTCTTCTGGGATCTGTCAGATATGGTTTGCATTTCATTGTAGGTGTTCCAAGGCTATGTGTTTCAAGCTCTGGAATATTCTGATGGTCATAAAGGAAGAAGCATTCTTCATTCCCTTCTATGCAACATGTTTCACTTTGTCTAATGAGTTAAAGAATCACTGTGCCAGAAGAGCAACACAGGTATCATGATATAAATTAGGAAATTCATACAGGAAGAAACATCAAATAAATGTGGACTAAATATTACAATAATCTTTGCAGCAGGAACTAAAACCTATGTCTTCTCCACTCTATCAAAATAGTTTAATTTCAAATTACAGCAATAGTACATTTATTTGATTTGATTTAGAGACTTCTGCAAAATGTGAATGAAACAGTTCTAGTTGTTATTTTCTTACAAAACTGCGGTAAGTGAAATTTGAGTATTAACTTCTTGTATGTACCAAGAAATGTGTCTGTTCCACAGAGCCAGAGGAGCCAAGTCTGATTCATCTGGCCAGGTGAATCACTCGTGAAGGTTCAAGATTCTTGGGAAATAATTTATACCTCTGATCCTTATGGTGCTAAAAATAATCTGTATTATATAAACTAAGCATAGAATGATTCAATTTTTTCACCACAGCCTAGCAAAGACCTTGAAAGAAATGATTCCTTGAGTCATCTTAATGTGAAGCAAATTTGAATCCTAATTAAAATGTGAACACCATCATGGCTAGCTATTCAAATAATGATTAAACAGCATAAAATGAAAAGGAAAGATCACATTGTGATAATGTGATTTTGTCATTTGTGCATTTTGGCATCATATGTGGCTGGCCTTGGGTTATGAGTGGTTTGAGAAACCACAATAACTTATTTTTCAAGCTTCCTGGGGCATAAATTTTACCTCCAGAATGATCTATTTCTAGTCCTAGTTGTGTGAATTTAGGAGTAAAGGAAGAAAAAATATCTTTGGAAGCATCACTCTTATAGAGTGCTTTAATTTACAGACAATTTGTCCAATAATTTTCACTGTCTGTAAGAACCCATGTAGTATTTATACTACCAGAAATTTGCATTTCACACCGTTAATGTACCTTCCTTCCAAGGTAACTTGTTTGTTATGTTAAGCGTATAAAAATAAACATTTTGTTATACAGAAAAAGATTTGAAGGATTTATCTATGCTATGGTATTTTTATAACGACTTTATCTGTACATAATGTGCATGCACATATGCTTCAATTATGTATTTTCACTATATGTATTCTATTTCTGATGCAGTACAGTGTGTGAGGTGACATAACTGAGTCATCTACCCAGCTATCTATAATCATCATCATCATGGTTAGGCTTTGCAAACAAAGATTTAGAAAGGTTTTATCCACGTTTTATACAAGCATGCTGGTGGCTAATGAGGTCAATACGAGATAGACATGTCCGATTGCAAAAGGCACAGAGAAAGACTCCTTAGGTGGTAAATTCTGTAAGACACGAGTCTTTCTGCATTGCCTTTTCTCCTCGAGAGTGATCCTGTGTGCGTTCTCAAAGGAAACAGCAGCATTATAGATGGTGTGTCTCCAGGCCTCCCGATTGGAGGCCAGAGTAGACCAGCTATGGTGATCAATATGGCCAAGGCTGAGATGTTGTTTCAGAGAGTCCTTGTATCTTTTCTTCAGGGCAACCAGTGGCAAGTTCACCATAGAGCAAGATCTTAGGGAGGTGGTGATCTTCCATCCTGGAGACGTGCCCTGCCCAGCGCAGCTGTGCTCTCAGCAACATGGCCTCAATACTTGTGACAGCTGCTTGCTCTAGTACAGATGTATTGGTCACATAATCTGACCAGCGGATGTTTAGGATTGTACGGAGGCAGCATTGATGGAAGTGTTCTAGGAGACGCAGGTGGTGGTGGTAGATGACCCATGATTTGGAACCATACAAGAGAGTAGACAGTACAATGGCTCTGTAAACACTGATCTTGGTACTTTTCTTCAAGTGTTTATTATACTGTTACTACATATTACACTGCCGCGGTCCAAACGGGGGAGGGGAATGGGGCCGCGACATGGCACGGATCCCAGACACAAAGGTGGGGTGCAGGTAGAATCTTTAATCCAGCGTGCACATGGGGTTTTTATCTGGAGGGAAAGGGCCAGAACATAGGGTGCAGCAGGAGACAGACAGGCCGGGGGACAAACCGGGATCGAGCCATGGGCAAAAAAGGGGGGGGTGAAAAGCGCAGGAGGGACCAGGGGAGGAGAGGGCGAATGGGGGCTGTCTCCTGCCGCAGCTTCTCCAGCCAGTCGGCAGAGAGGACAGAGGTGCAGGGAGGTAACACACAATGTGTAAAGTCCATTCAATCGCTGTACATGTTTTTCCATCTCTGGAATCGTTCCCATTCGGATTCCTGGTCCTTGACATTACACAGTTTGCTCTTTGGTCTATTATTGTCAACAAACTGGCTTTTCTGGAATCTTCCCCTTAACAACTTGATTTGATGAGAAAATCTCATGAGATCAGAACAAAATGTATGCACAATTGTAACACACACTTGTCTGGGGTCAGGACAGAATGCAAACCTATTCTGGATGTCCCCAACATTTGCGGTGAGCAGGATACCTGGCAGACTACTGTTTACGAGAACGGACACAGAAGAAGAAACAGCAATAACATTATTTCAGGAAAGCTGTTTTTACTATAAATACTTCTAAGGATTCTTGGTTACCCCTCAGACCCAGACCCAAATACTGATATTTAATTAGCTACTATGAGGCAGATACACTGACAACAGCAATTTTAGAGGAGAAATTAAAGTTTAGGCAGATCATCCTTTTGTTTGGTCAAAATTCAGCCTCTCTGCCTATCATTTTCTCTCTGCAATAACTCAGAAAAACACCTCTGAGGAAGTTAAATCCCAATTATTTTTCTAAATGGCAGAGCATTGTAATGTAAGCTATATTATCACTAATACAACTTTTGGCAATGTTTAATAATTTCAAAAGTTTTTGCATCACAAATGTTTTGAACACTCTAATGCAATGGCCTAGAAATGTAAAGACCGGTTCTATGAGACAGTTTGCAGGAAATTTCTTGATGAAAAATATTGCTTATACTAATCATAAATACCTTATAGACCATGAACATCTAGGAAAAATCTTTATAATCTGCAGCATAAATTGAAGTTATGCGTATTGCCTTAATGACAAGAAAACAGTTGACCTGTGATAACAGTTCAATCAAAATGGCATAAAATCTAATGGTGCTCTTAAAATACAGCATGGTTCTTCTAATAGATGTTCCACCCCAGCTGCGAATTTTGGTTAAATTACCTTTCTGACTGGAAACAACTGAATTCTTGAAACCAAATGTCAGTATTTCAGTTTTTACTCAGTAAACAATCCACCATCAGCTACAAGGCAATGGAACACCTGTCTTCAGAACCCATGAGTTCACTCTAGCTATCATTTACTGTCTCAGAAATTCAGGTGACAAAGTACTTACTCTCATTTCAGTTGACACTCTCAGAGGCTTTGAGGCTTCTTAATCCTTAGAAAGCTCCTTCTGCTTATGTGAGATAAAGTAGTGATCCCTCAAGACTAAAAACTTTGTTTCTTTGTCCATCTTTATAAGAGGATGGACAGTCATTTCATACATTTCCCTCATTAAAATTTCTTGGCACTTACCTCAAGGTCCATATTTAACAGTCTTAGCCATAAACCAAGGTTTTTTGCATGGCAGCAAATTTTATTTCAGAGAATGAAGTTCACAACAAGCTTAATCTTTTTTAGCTAACACATTGAAAAAGAATATAGAGAGGTCTCTCCACATTTGTTGACCTGACAGTAATATTTGGCACCGCTGGCAGGATTTTTACTTTAGGGTTGACTGCTTAGACAATTTCATTCTGAGGTTTAGACAATGTCATGGCAGAATGAAGACAGGATTGGAGCAAGTCAGAATGGTTTCAATTCACTTCCTCCAGTAACACGAGTTTGTGTCATCTCACCAACACTTCTTAGTGTATATTTTGTCACGCTGCTCTAAGTTGATTTCTACGTGCTTCAGGTGTCCAGATTAGATTCAGAGCTTGATGGAGGGCTGTTAATTGCCACTGTTGTGAGCAACAAGACTGTCTGATGTCTGCTGACAAGTATACCATAGGTGTTCATTCCCAGAAATCTATGCAATTAACAGTGAATTGACTTTCCTCTGCATGTTCACCTTTTAGAATGATTAATGACCTTAAAATATCACTTTTCCTGGTAAGCCACCAGCCATTAGCTATAACAAAGAGGGCACATGCTTCCAGTTGCAGGGGAATCCCAGAATACCACAGTAGTGGGAACAGACAAAATTTTAAGCAAACCACATATGCCCAGAGCAGCCCTCAGAAAATAACAAAGATATCTTTTTGACAAGAAGAGAGCTATTTTTCAGATAAATTAAAATCTGAAAGGGGTGTGTCAGGGAGCAACAAGAGCAGATTACTCCCCTGGGAAGATGAGCTGGGAGCCAGCGTGACAGCAAGGTGACAGGGCACTGTCCTCACCAGCAAGGGGATGGTCCCACAGGGTCAGAACAAGGAGAGCAGGGCAGGTCTGGTGATGCTAATAGGGTCAGACACAGCCCAGAGATCCCCAGGCAAATTCCCGGTGATGAGGTAGGTCTGAGGTGCAAATTGGGAAGTGAATCATTGAATCAGGCTCTATATATCTGAGTATACTACACCCAGTACATTTTACAAATCTTTTATGCTTTCCTTTTGTTCTCCTTGCTGCCCCCAAAACTGATTTTTTCCAGATCTAGGTTTGTTTTCCTCTAAATTTTCTTTAAATAGTTAGACTCTGGTACCAGCCTGTTTCCCCTTCTCAAGGCCATCATTGTCATAGGAAGCCTCTGTTTCTCTACACTGTTTTGTCATGTTAGAGCCATAAATGTATTAGAGCCACAAATGTATTCCTACATAGAATAATTACTTGTAACTACCTTCTGTATAAAACTATGGCCATACCATATGAAGATAAGGAAAAGTGAAACAAATTAAGCATAGCTACCTATCATCAGCAAAACTGCTGTTGCAGCTAAACCAAGTAAAAATAGAGCTCTACACAGGTCAAAATAAGTTCAGATCAAGCAAGCTGGAGAAGCCTCATCCTGAGGTCTTGCAAACACAGTGCAAAGACTGTATATTGTTTCTATCAATGACAAAAAAATATTTGTTGACCAAAGGTCACAATACAGCAGCCTTGTTGCAGAAAAAAAATAAAAAGGAAAAAAGAGATATTTCTGCATTAGAAACTATTGCACATTCTTGCTGAAGAATCAATTGTTATCTTGATTTTGGAAGAAATTTCATTAATATATGGAGTTAAATAAAATATATGCTTTGCAAAGACTAGGGTCATGCAACTGCATAAAAATAGAGACTTGGGAGTGCTACTGAGAAATATATCTGCTGTAGTAACATTCAGGTTAAGGATCATGGCATCTATGAAGTAACTTAGTTCTAAAATTCATTAATGGATTCAGGAAGTTACACTTATAGGGCTGCAAATTGAAGAAGAGGTTTCTTATTTGGAAAAATCTTTGTTTAGTGTGCCACATCTAATGTCAATATTGGCACGCTGTTGTTGTGGTTTAGCCCCAGCCAGCAATTAAATACTGTGTAGCCACTTGGTTACACCCTCCCCTACCCTAGTGGGATGAGGAGGAGAATGGGAAATAATAAGTTTAAATCTGTGGGCTGAGATAAGAACAGCTTAACAAGTGAAATAAAAGCTAAAAATATTATAATAAGAGTTCTAAGGAAAATGGAGATAACAAAAAGCAAGACAGAAATAAAACCCAAGAGGAAGAAGTTGTGCACAATGTAATTGCTCATCATCTGCTAACTGAGCCCAGCTCATTCCTGAGCTGCGATTGGTGACTCATGGCCAAATTCCCTGGATTTATGTACTAAGTATGATGTTCTGTGGTATGGAATATTTCTTTGGCCTCTTTGGGTCAGCTATTCCAGCTATGCTACCTCCAACCTTTTTATGCAGCTTCTTACTAGCAGAGCATGAGACACTGAGAAGTCCTTGATTTAGAGTAAGCACTAATTAGCAATAACCAAAACCTCAGTGTGATCTGAACATTATTGTCATGCTAAATCCAAAACATGACACTCTACCAGCTACTAGGAAGAAAAGTAACTGTCCAAGCTGAAACCAGGACAGCTGTTTTTGTAATTTGTTAAGTGGCTGAAGATAAGAATGTAGAATTTAGCACACCTGCCCCTGCATGGTTCTCACAAGAATTTAATAATAGCTTCTAAAAGAGTTGATGGATTTGGGCTGGGAATAAAGCATCAATCATTTCTGTAAATGGTAGTAAATAAAGACACAAATATGCTTATGAACAGTTAGTGCATAGTGCTAAGACACTATGTTCCTCTCTGATCTTCCATAAGGTTAAAGAGAGAGCTGTACAGCAACTTCATCAAATTTACAGCTTAATATTTGTTAAGCCACAATGAGCCTGAGTTCAGCTAAGTTATAGAAAACAAGTTCAAAGTGGACGTTTTTAGAGGAAATGAACTATTGATGGACACATTTGAAAGTGCTTGGAGGCTTCTGTTCTGTGAAGAAAAAATCCATGAGTCTGGATATATACCCAAAACATCCAAGCTTTCTTACTTCGAGAGAAACAGACCAGAGATCTTAGTCTTTTTTTGAATATTTTAGCATTCTTATTCCGAAGCAGAAGTTGAGTTAGAGACACTCCAATGGAAATTCACAAATATTCTAAAGTTAAATAAAATGTTGCAAAACTCAGAAGTTTCACCTCTGTCTTGAGCTAACACTTCATAAATTTAGGACCTTACCCTAAATCAGAAGAGTTGTCTCATCTCTATTTTAATATTGAGTAAAGGATTTTTATCTCACCTGCTTAGAAGTAGTTGGAGTTGGAAACCCTGATTTCTTAGACCTTCCTGAAATAAGATACTATATTGCTTTTAGCTAAACCAAGGCTTACTTTTCCTAGAAATATACACAGATCATACAACTTTGACTGTCTTGATGGCAGAAAACTGTTTTTGCTCTATATACCCTGCATTAGATACACAAATAACAGATTTTATTTTCCTGAGAGGTGTCTGGGCGGGGCATGGTGACCCAAAAATGACTTATCAAAAAACATTTTCGTGAGCATAACAAACCAAACTCACTGCAGATTTCTACCTAGGAAGAATATTAATGGAAAACACAAATAATGAATTTCAAAAGAAACATAATAAACACAAATATATTAAGATGGAAAGGACTTAGGATATGTGGGACTCTATGTTAAACGTTGCTGAAAGGTACATACAAAATCCAGAAAAGTTACATGTATATAACTCTGTCGTGACTACAACTTTAATGATTCAACCACTTCTGAGTGTAACGTTACCTAAAATATTGTGTGAGTGAGACATCTATATAAGTAAAAACAATAAGGACAACAAATTAGTTAAGAGAACAAATAACAGCCTTAAAAATGCAAATATGTTTTAAGAGTATGCATTTTGCATACCTCATTGTAATCATTGACCACCATGGTTAACTGTCCTGCTCACACGGTTCAGTATTCAGCCTTATCATGTGTGCTTTGTTGGACTGGCCATAAATGAAACAGCTGTGTATTTTCCTAACAGAAAGCTAAAGAAAAGAAATTTAAAACCATACAGAATATTATTCTTATATGGCAATAATTATCTTTAAGAGGCACAAAATTATGTTACTAAAATCAATACAATGAAATTTGTAGAACAAAAATAGTGGTTATACTTTAGATAAAAATATTTTCACTCTGAGATCTACCAGTCTCTGGAATCATGTATTAACTGTGGTCCTACTTCAAGGAAGAAGAGAGAATTCTCATCTCTTTCACTGCTTCCTGTGGCTGATAAAATCAGACTGAAAAAGCCTTTAGAGAAAGTGCACTTGAGTTTTCAGCTCATTTTCCTTGTTATAATCTCTTCCACACCCTTTTTTCTGCTGTTAAGAGTGACTTACTGAAGTAAAAAAATATTCTTACTGTAGTAAAAATGCTTCCTAGGAAAAGAGGTAAACGCAGATAAATGCAACTGGAAAGGCACTCAGCAAATGTGTTTCTGTTTCTAATATTAACCTGACATTAAAAGGATAATGGAATATGTCCAAAGTGTCACGGAACCTCTCTTCTTGATAATGTAACTCTGAACAAGTTTGTAGATAATGGGCCCTCCAAAATAGCTTCTTACATGAATGCCTCTAAACACCTTTCGCATATCCCTAAAAATGTGTCAGGGAGATCTAACTGGTTCAAAGATAGATATCTATGCCTATCTAATATTGAAGACATTCAGCCAGACACATTTGGGAATTATATTAAATTTTTCTACATGCTAACTAAAAAAATTTTTCTTTTAGAACAGAAGAAAGTAACAAAAACTTAAATGGATATTTAATTAAAGTTAATTTTCATGTATAAAAAAAAGAAAAACATTGAAAATGGTCTTAATTAAGGAGCTGTGAGTTTTATTTGGAATGTAAATATGGAATATTTGTTTTCTAAACCAACCAATGGTTGAGGATTTTGTTCATTTGATCTTTCACTAAGAGTATTTGCATTTAATTATTTCTCACAAGTATTAGTGGCAATATGGGTTTCAATGTGATGTTGAAATTAAAATATTTCTTACTAAATACTAGATATGATACTGTACTTAGAAGAGGTAAATTAAATATTGCATAGAAGTCAAATTAAATCCTATGCTATGAAAAAATCAGTAACAATTTAATCATTAATTTCAATAATGCTAGTATTTCTCTATTGAACATAAATTCATATGCAATAGAAATCTAAGAACTAATGTTACATTTGAAATCATGTCTTGAAAAGTGTATACTATAGCTTATGTAGAATATACTTGATCAATTAACAGTACATTGTATAGACAAAGCTCTTCATATTAATTTAATTCAGTAGTATAAATGTGAAACACAACTTGGATTTATCTACTAAGAAAAACCAACATATATAATTGCAAAACAAGGTTGATGGTACCAATTAAAATAAAAGTAAAAATTCTTTTTAGTTAGTAATTTATGATGTAGTTGATGGGCATTGATAAAAATATTTATACTGTCCATAAATTCCTATGATGAAAACACACTGATTTTAAAATTCTTCAGCAATTCTTTGGTTTTATAGCCCATTTCACAGCCATTCTCATTGATACCAGTGATAATGGTTTAAAATAGTAGTCTCAAAAGTTTTAGAGGCAGGCCCACCAGACCATTTATTCTGTCAGAGTTCACAGCTCTAAAAAGAAAATGTGATATCTCTTCAGACCATTTTTCTGTGTAGTCCTGGGAAGAGAATTTTCAGTTCAGTTTTGCAGAATGTCATGTTCTCTCTACTGACTTTCAAAGTCATTTTTGGATTAGATATAAATAAAAGGCACAAAACATTTAGCTGCCATGGTCTGCGTGGAAAAGGGGGATGGGACTGGGCACTGCAAAAAGGGTTCTTGGCACAGTTGAAGGATAGTGCAGCAATGCCGTTTATTCAGGGAGAACAAGGGTTTAAATAAACGAGGTTTGAGGGGCGGATTCTAAACTGGGGAGGCGCAAGAGATTGACAGCTCAGGGAAAAATGTTATAGGGAGACAGGGGAAAGGTGGGTGGAACTCCCGGGTCTCTGAGGGAATGAGCCAATGGTAGCTCTCCCTGCACTGTGGTAACTGCAACCAGTCAGTGGCAGAGGAGCAGGAAAGCAGGGAGGACAGGGTGACAAACAACTTTTGGAGGAAAAGTCTGAGGGAGAAATGGGGACAATATGGAGGTATAGCAGAATTCATAAAATTTAACAATAAACTGGGGTGCATAAGAATTCATAAACACGCAGCAATAAACTGGGGAAAAACTGTCAGTCCGGTGGGTGAATTGTCCAGTAAGTAACAAGTCCATTTAGATCCCATTTATGCTTCTCCAGGCAACATATCTCTCCCATTCTGTCTTCTCATCCACTACATTTAGCTGTGCAAAGAGATCAAAAGATTAGATTGGACAGGATGACTATGAAGAACCTGAGGTGAAAAGAACTGAAAGTGGTCGGTCATTGAATGACAACTCAGAGCAAGCAGCTAATATCATTAATGTTAGACCTCTACATGGACCAGTCATCATAGTGCTGTACCCTCATGCTCCACTTTTTGGGAGGAATGATATGCATCATTAATGGAAGACAGTAAGTATAGGGATGGGATTCCTCTACCTCTTTGCCCTTCAGAGTCATCAAGACTATCTCCCTGTATCAAGCACACCTAAGTATCCTCTCACTTGAAATTCAGGCTGAGAAAAATTCGAAACAGTCCAAACCCATTCAAGCCACTTTTTCAGTGGAAGTACAAGCATCATTGATCTCCACACTCTGGACTTCCTTGGAAAAAACAAAGTCTCCTTCAAACTTCCACAGGTCCAGTTTATATAAAAGGCATGCTAGTATGTTGTATCCAGTCCAGGACCAAGGCACCATTGTAGGCACTCAGTGAACACAGAAGGGAAAACTAATTAAATCATAAACATACCCATAAACCAAGGGGGTATGTGCTCTAATGTACAATGATAGGCCCACTGATGGAATATTACAGGTAAGACACCAGATCAGTATCACATTCCCCTATCACATCAGTAGGGGAATCCTCAGTTTCCCAGTGCACAGCCAATTTCCTTATCTTTCCCAAATGGAGATGAAAAGAAAGAAGAGAAAACTTACATTGTTTTCTGATCCAGTAGAGAAGTCAGTTTTGCCTAGATCTTTAGATGTCTATGGGAATAAAGCTGAGTTCTTGATTTACTTTGAGGACTTAAATATACTCCTATTGCTTCCAAATGTTTTATTTTATTTTCTCTGCCTTGAGACTCCCTCCTATTATTCTTATCTTGCTTTAAGTATCTGTTATGGTCTAAACTCACTGCTTATATTTCACAACACCCTTTACAATACTATCTGCAAATGCAATTATGTTCCACGTTACATTTATCTGGGAGAAAGGGATCCTGTAGGTTACTCCTGAAGCTTCATCTTTTTCTCCTAATTTACAGACAAGGAAATTACCACCCATAAGATACTGCCTTGTTTGTTATGAAGGCTAGAAATGGAAGGAAGAATACTTTTCTTAGGTCTACAAGCCACTATCCTCCAAGCTAAGAAGTTTGATATTCTTATACTGTGCAATCTTGCTATCATATGTTGATTAAGTACTCTGAGCTACAAAGACTCTTAACTGTTCAAAACTAAACCAATAGAAATGTCTCTGTATGAACTTATGAAACTGGAATTTTCCCTCAAACTCAGGCACAACATTTGCTATGAAACTCCATTTATTATGGAATACCTGCGTATTGTTGATATTCTTGTCTTTAAAAACTATGATTACCCAGGGCTTCAAATTTATTTGCAGAAATTGTAATGGCAAACTGGATTTTCTCCTTCTCTTAGAAGACTTTTATCTGAGCTTGAGCTGGCATAGAAGGCTGATATTTTATAATTTATAGTAGATAAATTCTCTAGAATGTCACAGAGAAAATGCAATTGAAGATATCTCCTAGCTATACTGCTTTACTTCTTGTTATTGACGTGTTTTCAGCCTATTCATTGTTCTTTGAATACATCTTAGCAGCGTTAATTTTAAAAGCAAATTGAATATTTTTAAAATTCTGTTTGAATAACCAATTAGATGCAGAAATTTTGCTTATGAATTCATCAAGAATCTCCATAAGGTGTCCCTATGTTAATACCTTCCCACATTGATTGTGTAATGCAATATGACACTGTGTTAATAGGCTTTTCTTAAGCTGGATTCAGAGGTTGCATCCCTTGGAGATTAAAGAAGTTGTATAACGTAGTTTTCTCAATTCACTGATGTTAGAAAGAATATGGTGATCTAGTTGGGAAAAGTAATAACTGTCACCCATGTCTCAGCAGGCACCTATTTTTCATAATTTTTCACTCTTGTCAGACCCAAAGCACAAGATGTGCTTTGTTTCAATAAAATCAGCAGCCATATATTTAGTTGTTGTTTCAATAGTCAGTGTTTTCTTTCCATTTCATTCTATTCATTAAAAGCCGACTATAAAATTAACTCATTCAAACATATCAACTACAGTATTTAACATGATATACGTTAGGATATTCATTGAACACTGCTCAAATCAACTTTCTAGTTCACATTTCCTGTGTATAACTGTTCTAATCTATATCCAGTGGATTACTTTGGGCTTCAGCATAATGATCTTAGCTGTGGTACAGAGAAAAAAGGCTTCATTTCCCAGGGCAGCAACGGGAACTCTGCATTGGGCATCTAAGGTCAAAGTGTTACCTGTAGAGTAGAAAGAAAAGGTTAACAAACCAGACAGTCAATTATCACTGAAGTACAATTCATTGACCCAGTACAGTGCCTGGGAAGAGTTGGGTCCTTCCAAAAACTGAGCTACCTGATACTCTGAATTGATTGACATCACATAAGGAGCTCTGCATAGCTAGCCAATAAAGTAAGACAGTCTTCCAACTTACTTACTCTTCAAGGACTTAGAACTACACGGAGGTGATTTTGGTTATATGGGATACACAGCCTGGAAGCTCCTCCTGAGGATAGTTGTTATTTTATGGATACCAAACAATTATTTACCAGCTAGCACACGTTAGCTGACATGTTTCACACCTTGTCAAATCACACATTCAATGACTGACTGTATCTGACACAAAGAAACTTTACTTTCAAAGTTTTAATTAGGAACCTTAAGGCAATTGAAGGAAATAGGAAAATGTTATATGTACCTTTTCTACCTGTTGTCTTCTGACTTTTCTCTGGGATAATAAGGTACAATTGATGATTTATTAGAAAACTTGGTTTCTTCTCTCAGTGAAATTTATATCTAAAGGAATTAATTTTTTATGGAGGACATGTCATTAGTAGAACAACCTGAAGATTTGGGAAATACATTCTGTGGGATGCTAAAGGGGAGGGTCCTTCAAAACCAGACTACTTTAGTTTCTTTATAGTCATAGGGATGTGTCAATAGAAAAAGGATTTAATTTTGAGACTTTGATTTCTAGAAGTCTGGTGCCAAGGTCTCTGCCTTCCTACCCCACCTAGTTTATTTAACACTTTTTAAGCTGATGGGAGTTTAACTGTGTCAACATGAGGCACTTCTGCTCTTTCCTTTGAAGTCAGGCAAGATCTGTGGGGAGGAATAATACCTGTTATTAGACAGTCTGATATTGCTGGGAAAAAAGCAGAAAAGTTTGCTGAAGCACAAACTCTTATTCAGACCTGACAAAAACAAGCATCTTTCCAAACTAAATACACACTGAAAACATTGAGTCCAAACTGCCTGAAAGAAAAGCTGGCTGTTATCTGAGAGAATGTTAGCTGAGGGATAGTTGATAGGTGATCATTTGTGAGAAACAGAAAACAGGATGGCAATTTGTTGCCTGTGGAACAAGAAGGGGCAAACCTGGAAGGCAGAGAAAATTACGGAATGTCATAAAGCCATATCTCTGTTGAGTCCATTGGTTTTTGCATCCAATATTATGTAGCTAAATTTAGGCACCAAACTGGCACTGTTCCTGCTCCCTGAATTACTTCACTCCTTTGCCTAAGGAACTTCAGTCTTTCATTTCCCAAGAAATTGAATTCCTTAGACTTTCATGTCTTCCACTGCCTTGTTTAGGCTGGATGCAATCACTTTTATTCTGTTCTACTAGTTAAAGCTATATTACTGCACAAAACAGAATGAAACATTCACCTACACAGACAGATGCCATGGTAGGGTTGTCCTAAACTAGTGGGAACTTTTTTCATAGTTTATCAGTACTGTATGTAGTACCTATAATGCAAAATATAAATTCAATTCTTAAATCTGCAGATAGTTTACAGTGGTGATTTCTGTCTTTCAAGTGGTAATTACCATGTGGTGTTCTGTATCAGCAAGGATGTTCTCAGAAAGTTTCCAATTTACATGGTTAAAGCTGTTTAGGTATCAGCCTGGGAGGGATGAAGGTATTCTTTCCTGTCAAGAACAACCCAGAAGAGCTCAGGAAAAAAAATGTTATGCCCATATGCTGAGATAAGTGGGGATAGATTTTGACTTAATAAACATAGTCATATGCATACTTAGCCCATTCACTTGAATCCACTAAGCACACAGGTCCAAACTTCCTTCTTTAACAATCCCCAATCAGCCACAGTGAGAGACAGATTCCAGGCAAATCTTCAAACTAGACTCAAATACCAATCCCTAAATTCCACAGATACCTCTTCTGAAACACTTTGGTACCATATTAAAAACAGCATCCAGCAGTCCTTTGCAGAATCCTTAGGGTTCTCCTTCAAGAACAACAAGGACTGGTTTGATGAAAACAATCAAGAGATCCAGGAATTGTTGAGGAAGAAGAGAACCGCTCACCAAGCACACCTTGTACTGCCATCCTGTCCCATAAGAAAAAAACCCTTTTGTCTTGCATGCAGTAAGCTCCAACAGAAACTCCATGACATCCAGAACAAGTGGTGGATCGATCTAGCTGAAAAAACTCAATTATGCGCACATACGGGTGATCACAGAGGATTCTATGAGGCCCTGAAAACAGCATACGGGCCTACATACCAGACCCAAAGCCCTCTACTCAGCGCTGATGGTCGAACACTTCTGACAGATAAAACCTCCATTCTGAATCAATGGTCTGAACACTTTCAAAACTCTTTTCAGTACCAACCGTGTAGTCCAAGACTCAGCAATTCAGTCCATCACACAACAACCGGTGAAATATGACTTGGATATTGCCCCCACTTTGGGAGAAACCCTTAAGGCCGTACAGCAGGTGAAAATTGGCAAGGCAGCTGGGGTTGATGGAATTCCACCTGAAGTCTGGAAACATGGGGGCCTTGCACTCCAGGCTAAATTTCACAAGTTTGTGGTGCACTGTTGGGAACTAGGTGAACTACCATCAGACCTTCGTGATGCTGTCATCATCACTTTGTATAAGAAGAAAGGAACTAAATCAGACTGATCAAATTACCATGGTATTACTCTGCTCTCCATTGCTGGCAAAATCCTGGCAAGAATACTCTTGAACAGACTAATACCCACTATAGCAGAAGGAATTCTACCTGAAAACCAATGTGATTTCAGAGCCAACAGACATGGTGTTTGTTCTCAGACAACTGCAAGAGAAGTGTAGGGAACAGAGCAAAGGTCTCTATGTAACCTTTGTTGACCTCACCAAGGCTTTTGATACTGTGAGTAGAAAAGGTCTATGGCAGATTGGGAACGTTTAGGATGTCCCCCCAAGTTCCTTAAAATGATCATCTCACTCCATGAGGATCAGCACGGCCAAGTCAGATATGGTGATGCACTTTCTGAGCCCTTTCTAATAAAGAATGGTGTGAAACAAGGCTGCGTTCTCGCACCAACCCTATTCACAGTCTTTTTCAGCATGATACTCCAAAGGGCCACAGCAGACCTCGATGATCAGGACGGTATCTACATTCTGGTCATGTCTGGCCCCTCACCAGGCTGGATTCATGAATGGGCTGACATCCCAGCTGGGCCTTGGTGCCACTCTGACCCAAAGTAAAATGCTAACAAACACCCCCCCCACACCCACTGCTCCTCTGGGTTAGGGTAAATGAAGATCTGCAATGAGAGTGTTGGACTGTAGTCACAACAATCCCAGTGGTATTCCGAAGAGCTGCTCTGCACTGAGTGTACATTCCTCAGCTTATTTAGTGTCTCAGAGAAAAAGATGGTAATTGTGTTGCTCAAGCAATTTCAGAACTGCACTGGACAAATCCAAACTAATGAATTTTACACTAGAGAATGAGTCCAATAAAAAAATACTACATTTTGTGAGTAACTGAGAGAATAAGGAGCTATAAAAAGCATAATAGGTCTTTCTCATGTATAATTTCTGCAATTATATTTACCTAAAAGTCTTTTAATTAAAAAAAAGGAGGAAAACCAACCATGCTAAATATTAAATTTTTAAAAAATTCATATTGTACAAATAATACACATTGAGAAAATTATCATCAAAGGCTGATAACAACTGCCTGTGGATTGCTAGAAACCAAAGAGAAATACATTGTTATGACCCAAGGATCCAAGACTATTTAAGTTTTGTTTATGTTGACAGTTTCATTAATTTTTTGAGCTGAATGTACACATTTTGACTGAAATTTCTATTGAGCAGGAATTTTAATTTACCCATATTGACTTTTCTGATTAATAAAAAGTCCTTAAGAAAGAACTCGTGTTCTTTCATTTCACATCTTTGTCTGGTTTTGCTGAGTTCTGATAACTGCATTATAAGCAAACAAATAGAAAAACTTCAAGCAAATCAATACCACCATGCATATCTTTCCTCTTTTTATTTCTTTAGAACAGAAAATTTGCTGTTTTGCCTTGAAAAAATGTTGCAATTATATTGTCATTAAATACTCTGAAGCAACTATACATGAAATTAAAATTATATTCACACAAGGAACTGAATATGTACTTTCATTGCTACTTTTCACATAAAATTGACTGAAAAAAAAAACAATTTTCACACAATGGAGGTACAAGGCTGAATAAAATAGGAAGCATAAAATCAGTCAGATTCAATTTTTATGTTCACTGACCTTTGTTCATATTGTCAGATATATGACATTGCCAAGCTTAAAATTATATATTTTAAGAAGAAGAGAAATAGAGAGAAAAGAAGCTGTCTAAATTATTTATCATGCAGCATTATCTTACAAGATTCATAATTTAGGGATACCAGGGATTTCTTTTAGCAGGGAGAGGGGGCTAATTTAAAATATTAGTGAGTAAATGACATTTCTTTAATTTCAAGATTGAAAGAAAGCATTCAATATTTTTATTATCTATAGGTTTTAGGTTAAATCAGCTTTGAAGTTTTCTGAGTCTTACTATTTTCTAATGGAACTTGAAAATTCAATGACACTTGAATTTTGTCAGTCCTACTCTGTCTGCAACTGGGAAACAAAACTCGATATCGATGAGATGGTGGCTCCACTTGGAAAGAGACCATTTCTTGTACTAAAATCCTATTCCAGGACCAACAATGCTAACATTCATTTTAAAACTTCATTTTGATTTAGTATCCACCAAGTTTTATTCTCTGCATAATTGATTGAATGTCTGCTCAAGTCAATGGTTAACTTAAGCTTGAAGCAAGACAGGACCTGGGTCTTCAGCCTATGGATCTGATGTTCCTCTTCCTTACCCTTGGGCAAATCAAGAATTATTCCTGCCAATAGAAGCAACTTACTGTGAGCAAGCAGTGGATCAAATTCCAGACTACTAAACCCCAGAAATAAGCAAACCAATTGTGTTGTAAAATATCTACTTGACCTTGAAACTTGAAAAAAAAAATCAAATCTGAATGCCAATCTATTATATGTTAACATTTTGAAGGACTGTTTTCCTGTCAGGGTGGCTGGAATAAATTGTTCAAATATAGTACAAGGAAAAACTTTTTTAAACTTTGCACTGAAAAGAAGTATGCTCTTATATGCTAATCTATCAAGTGGGATTAAGAGATCAAGAGATATTAAAGGGCACTGAAGTTCTCTTTAGATGCTCCTGCACAGTTAATGGCATTGCCCTGAGAATTTTTTATTACCAGAACTGTCACGTATAATGTGTGACGGACCTAAGCTCTGCAGATATTCACCCTTTCCAAATTTGAGCTTGAACAGGAAGGCTGAACTGAGCTTTTCCATACACATAGTCCTTTCTTTTTCACTCTACTGATCCTACAGAGGTGCAGTATCTGTGTTTTTATTTATTATGTACTGTTTATATTATGACAGTGACAGCTTGACAGGTTTTTCATTGATGATTTTCCTCCCCCCTGAGAGATACCATGCAGGAGCGAGGTGCCTTTCCAGCAACTGTTTTGGGCTTAGATGTGGTACAGTGCTGGGCCACTTGTATGCACACTGTCCGCCTGCAACATGGGACAGAGGTAAGACTGTAAAAAGGCTGGAAATTTTTAAAGCTCTGATGGGGATAGACCCCAGTATCTCCAGTGCAGGAACTGTCTCTGCATTGAGCCAGCCCTTGGGGATCTCACACAGAGCTGTGTCCTCATTGGTCACAGGGTAATTCTGGTCCAGTCTGCTTGTGGGCAAAACGGAAACAAGGGCAGGAGAATTTCGATAGTGAAAAATCCCATGGAACAAAAAGTGCAACTGCACTGGTAAGATATGCTTTTACCAACGGGTATTGGAAAACTCAGTCTGAGGAAAGGAAAGAAGTATTTTTGTACTCTGTAGTGTGTCAGGAACTGAAGTAGGTGAATAGACCACTCAGTTCCCAGCTCTTTGTTCCTTCTATCTCAAATACAGGGCATAGGGGTTAACAATTCTGTGGAAGAAACCATGACTAATCCTCTGTGAGTGTCCTGAGATCCAAGGGAAAGGAGCAGAGATAAAGTCCAGTGAAGAACATATTAACTGGAATGTCAAAGGTGAGTGTAGTTTTAATATTACCATGTTCCTGTGTTTTATAATAAGAATCTTGTATTTTTATGACACCTTCTCTGACAAGGGAAAAATAACAAGCCAGTTATCTAACTGTTTAATAACAGAAATTTGGTCTACTTTTCAGCTATATCCATCTGCAAGGACTGTTTTGACTAATGAAATATATTTTAGGTTGTGTCACAAAATTTTAATTTATACTGTGTCCTTTTTCCTAGTCTCATCAGATCATCTCTCATTACCTTCTGGAACAATAAAGCTTTAACTTATTTTTTAAGTGGAATCTGTTTTAGGAAGGCAATTAAATGTGCATTTTGGTAACTGGTCTGCTGGACAATGATGTAAGTCTTAGAATTGAACAGATAATGCACAAGTTTGGGGCAATTTGTTTGTTTATTTTTTTTAAATATGTAGTTTATTTCTTACCATAGAGGAACCATGAAGAAAACCTAACAGGGAGCTACACAACCATCCTCGTTTGATGTTGAATACTCTGTGTCTCTTTTGACTGAATTAAACAGTTGTTGTGTTTTAGCACTTAAATTCACAATATTTTGTTGCTGATAGTATAAGACCATTTTTCAGTTACTTTTCTTACTCTGCTAACGAGTAAATCTGTTTTTTTACTGACTCAGAATCTTTTAGTTTTTAATTAAAATTATAACAAAGCATATATAAGTAACTAAACAATTTTAAACAAGTTCAAAATATTTAAGCATTCGAAAATAGCCAAATGGATAATGGAGAAAGAATCAAAGCTCTAAAATCAGCAAAAGAAGAAATTAAAATTACTTATAATTTATTCAGATTAATTTTAATTCCATTTGACCTTGCAAGTTATTTCTTAGTTATACACCTGTAAGTAGTTTTGCTGATATCAGAAACAATGTCAGCTAACTAGAGGACTGTGCAAAGAAAGTGGGTTAATACCATGCAAAGATCTGGAAATTCCACACAATCATGTAAGTAATTGTTTCTACAGGGTTAGTTATTCTAAAATATATGGTGAATGCTAATACAAAGCAGATTGTCCGTTACCTAAAAAATATCTTCTAAACTATTTTTAATTTGTGCCTCTCAAGTGAAATACAAAGGACAAGGATTTGTTCATATAATATTTCATAAAAATTTATTTTATTGTGTCTGTTTTTTCAGTTTAAAGTGATTGAGAAAATTTCTACCTGAAAGTGACTTTTGATGTTAAATATTTTTCATCTACTGTAGATATTTCGGCTACAAAGAGGTCACTCAAAACAGTCAACTACCTTGGAAAGGAACAGTGTTCTTAAGAGGAATAATGTTCTTTTGATGCAAATTCATCATAATAAAAAGTCAGCCATAATACTAGTACACTCAGGTTTCTGGATACCAAAATCAGCTATTACAGAGAGTTAGAACGGAAATAGGGTACTGAAGTGTTTGGCTGTGTGTTGTTCTTTTCCCTATAACATAGAATGAATTTTGTCTCCTTTAAAGGGTGATCAGCAGTGTTTGTGAGAATCCCCTTGCAGTTCTCAGAGGTCATTAGATCAATGCTAGTTTGTCCTTTTCCTATTGTTATTTGTCTCCATTGGTAACACAATGCATAGCTGATCATTCTAATAACTCTTTTGCCTGGTTTTTTCCAGCAGTTGTTTATAGTGTTGATAATTAGGGAATACATATTTCACTGATTTTCTTTTATGAAGTATTGTTCCCATTAGTTTCTTTCATCTTTCCAAGTGTTTTATAAGTAACATTATCCATCACACCTGTTTAAAGCCATGTTTATGCAGCTCAGAATGTTGACTGGTAATTAGCATTGCCAGAAAAAATTTCTGATAGAGTGTTTTTTCCACAGAATATGTCAGTTTGTCAACATCAAAGTGTACTGTGAGAAAGGGACAGTGCCATCAGTGGTCTGAGGAGCCTTCTCTGCCAAGAGGGATTTTGGATAGTTCACTGTCCAGCTGCTGACTAATGTGCTGCTGAGAAGCCCTACTCCAGTGGCGATTAGGTCCTCAGTCTCCTGACTGATGTGCCAGCCAGAATCCTGGAATCCCAAGGAGCCTGATCTCAGATTCTGGTTATATTTGGAAAATAAACCATTATGGAGCTGGGACTTGAAAACTAGGAAAGTCAAAAATCTTCCTTAGGTGAGATGGGCACAAGGATTGGGAAAGTTGCATTTGCAGTAATTCAACTTCTTGAGAAACTTGGCAGGTATTTTGCTGTATGCTGAATGATACTGTTCATGGAAAAAGCCCCAAATCTCTAAAGCTTCCCATTACAATCTAATTTTGATAATATTTTTTTTTTTTTTTTTAGATTTTGTATTCTCTGGATATTTAAAAATTTCTATAGCACATCAAATAAGTTCATTGCTAAAAATACAGTCACACAACTTTTGATATTTTTTGAGAAATATGTTTCTGTCATTTTTTCATCCTTTCAAATTGCTTATGCACTTTCTTCTCTTGCCCTCTCATTAGAAGAAGCCAGCTTCTTAATCTCAAAGTAGCACTGTCACATTTTCCTTCTTTCATACTCTCATTTTTTTAAATTGTGTCTTGTGTCTAATGATATACTTATTTTACAATTCTGAGAATTGATTTTGTCCTTTCTGGGCTCTCTGCATGTTTCACAGCAGTCTCCAAATTCTAGTGTCAGCTGATGAATTCGCAATGGTGTTTTCATATTAGCAGAATTTCTCTTTGTCTGGTGATTGAAGGGTGATCTTCAGCTTATGCATCACTTTTTTTTTGTGTGTGTGTAACAGTTTGCATTTTTTTTTTCTCTGGACAGCTCTGTGCTTGTGTTCCAAGGTTTCTTATCTCAAGCATTTCACTGCTCCGTGATCAAAGGATTAGCTACATAAAACATAAATATCTCATTTTCAGGCTGTTATCGGTAATGCATTATGTAAAATGGAGATTAGACTACTGCCTTCAGTATTAGACTACTGTCTTCAGTATTTGTGCTTTGTAGTATAAGGTAGAAGTCTAAAAGATGAAACTAACCTTAGGGACAGCTGTGTGTGTATAAAACAATCTCACCTTATGACACTCTGAAGCTTGAATCTTTTGATGCCACAGATCAGACTAGTGGCAGAGAAAGAAAGGAAGCTAAAAAGGCATTGAAGAAATTTAGAGATGAATTAAAGATATGTCTTTGAACTGAAAACCTAGTGTTTGCATCTCTTTCATAATATTTAAAATAGACTTTGTTAGATATTACTTACAAGCTTTACAGAATTAATGAATTGTTGTCGCTGCTCTTTTAGAGTGAAAAAAAATGTATCAATGTACATGTTTACAAATCCAGGAGAACAGAGTAAGTGTAGTCTTAAGCTTGTTTTCAGTATTTTAGAGAGTGGGGAAAACTCATATAGCATGAGCAAATGAAGCTCCGAAAAATCTTTTGTTTACTTTCCTCAGTGGAAATGCTTTTCATTTTTACTTTTTTCTATGGAACAGGCTGTGAAACAAACTTTTGATAGGAACCTTCTCTCCCTATAAAAAAGAACTTCTCTGCTGCTGTTTCTTGTAATTTTCCAGAAGGGAACAGAGTGTGTTAGGAGGAAGGGGTTAAAAGACTGTCAAGGTGGAATGTAAAACATTGAAGTGACTTTGCAGCTGGGAATAACTCTTGATAAGCCTGTGTGAATAGCAGGCCAGTGATCTTCTAACAGGGACTGAATGTAATGGGGCCTGCATCTCTATTGTGTACCTCTTCTTGGGTGTTGCTTCAGGGATCCCTTGGTTAGAGACCTAATGGAAATAAATTTACTCTTTGCATTCTAGCCATGAGTTGGTAGATGTTCCAGCCTGTGTTGACTCACACATTTGAAGTAGTCACCAGGATATAGGAACAACCATCCCACAGTTAGTGAAAAAGTTTGGGGCTGGGGAGGCTGTGACAGAGAACACTTGGTTCTCTTGGGGTTCCTCCTCACCCACTTTCTATTTTTGAGAAATACGATAAGAAACAACAAACAAACAATTGTCAGATATATGGCTTTGCTCTTGCAGTGGTCAAATTAGTTCCTCTGGTTTCTTCCAGCTGTTACTGCCAGAGCAAATAAGCATAACTCTTTTAAAGTCTTGAACTTATATTCATAGCAACTAAACATCTGCCTTCCATGTCCTACTTGATTTCTGAGGTAAGAACAGTCTCATGTTTTGTAAGAACATGTCCTGTCTTTAAAACTATGTCCTTTCTTTATGTCGGGATGAGAATTCACCTCTTCATTCTCTTCATCCTCAAGATCTGACCACCCACAAGTCCTGGACAAAATATATGTACAATCAAATGCACATCCCTGCAGTATGGACTCAGCCTCTATGTGGTCTGTTGCCTTGATCCCATGCTGAAGTACCCTAGTAAGCCCCAGTATGGTTACCCATTTGGAATTACATAAGCGTTTTCATGAAGTGCAAGTTTGTCTTCCAGAAGGCATATGGTTATGTATAGCTATATATATATATATGTATATCTCTATATATGGTTTCAGAAGAATTCTGCCTGGTTTTCTCCCTCTCTACCTCACTTTTCCCCTTCTATCTCATTAGATTGTATGGTTTTTGTTACCTTGCATATTTGCTGGCAACTGCATTTAGAATAACAGATTAATTTTTTTAAAAACAGATAAAACCATATTGATGCTAACACATAAATTTTCTTCCAGATAAGTCATTTCAATTACTATTACCACCAAAAATTACAGGTTTTTTCTCTTATTTGATACAATGACATACATGTCTTCTGCCCTGTCTGTAGTCTTAAATACTGGGTTCGAGCGCTGAAGGGCTGAAAGGAGCTGTCTGTGTCAGAGTGGTGGCTGGGGGTAATGCTCTGGTGTGGTGAACAAGGCCTCCTACATAAGTAAAAGACAGAAATGAGAAGATGTTACTGGGATCAAGTCACACACTGTAACATGGTAGCTTCAACCAAGGTCCGAGGCGTACCTGGAAGCCTGCAACAGACACCATGGCTTTTTCACTGCAGAGCATGATGAAACACTCCTGGATTAAAGGGGTACAAAGACATTTCCCAGACAGATATACATTGCACTTCTCAAACGTGTAGCACAGAGTACCAGAACAGTAGCTAAATTCTGTGTCCAGTAATGTGATTATAACTGATTGAAGAATTTACACTAGATTTACAGCCCTTAAGACCTTACAGGCAAGTCTCTATCGGCCTATAAATCTACCTGTGGCAGGAGGACTATAAGTTCCCAAATAGGACATCTACAGTGTGCTCGTGTTGCCTCCCAAAGTAATTATTCTGCAGGGATGAGAAAGAACAGGTTCCCTGAGGCTGCAGCTTCCCTGCAATGGAAAGGATAGGGCTGGCACAGGTGAACCAGCACTGCAAGAGAGGTGATTTGTATTTATTACAAGGTTTGTACAGACTCATCTCCCTAGAACAAGAAATAGACTGAGAAAGTCTTTGCTTTTTTTTCTAGCTTGTCTTTAATGGAGAAGATCTATCATTCTTTGCTCATGCTGAAATTCAAGTCAGCTTTCTGCTACACTGCTAGATACTGAAGATAATGATAACAAATGATCATCAGTGAATTTGTTTTATTCTTGAAAACAGAGGGGCAACTTATATGTCTGTTATTGTCCATCATAGCCTTTAAAGTTTCAGGAAAAAAACAAAATAAAGCTGTTATTACTAATAGTAATGACCCTAAACAAAACGGAAAGCTTTATTACTTTAACAACTCTACGTTCACATTAACTATGGGATGATTTAATTTTACAGTATTTAGAATTTAGAACAATCAAGTTACCTGTAATAATAAGCCTCTATAAGCCTTTCAATTTTAAACATAAATGTATAAAAATATAATACTTTCTGCTTTACCAAGCTAGGCATTCCACAATAGGTTTTATATGTTTTAGGATAGCACATCTTCCAGGTCCCAGATAAGAAGTTGTATTCAAGTATGCCAAGGTCTTGCCCTCAACTGCATGTCCTTTATGCAGTGTCCCAAAAAATATCTCAGAAAGCATGAGGTGGAGAGACTATTACAAAAATCATTTGTCCATGACAAGCGGGAAATGAAACAACCTCTGTCTTAACATATGTCAAGTCATTTAGTCTTGCTCCTGACACAACTACATCCAAGGTGGCTCTACAGTGTGTCAAGTGAAAAGGGATAAAGGGAAATATTATCTGCCACCAGAGTTCAAGAGAAGTGTTAGCTTGTATTAGATTTTATTTTGTGACTCTCTTTTTTAAATTATTAATCTTATTTGCAAAGATTCTTGCTTTATAAAACCAAGAATTAAAATAGAGTTTTGCAAAATATTGTGTTGCAAGAAAGGTTAATAAACAATTATTTCACTGGAGGTATAAAACTATAGCAAGAACACATCCTAGAAAAAACACCATTGCACAGAATTATTCCTTTGCTTACTAAAATCTAGCACGCAGTGTTGAGAATAAAAGGAAATAACTTTTAAAAGTTAGTAGCCATTCTGATAACTGTGATATCAAAGACTAAAGCAGTATGTTGAAAAGTATATAACAGCTTCAGTGACTCTGATAAAATTTCAGACTTTTCAACAAATTTACACTTAGCACATTGATCTCAACATTTATATTACTATGCTATGTGATTATATGGAGTGCTTCAAATGGGACTCCAACAATACCATTACGGACAGTCTGAACCCTTCTTGCTTTCAGACCTCCTCTTTCCATTTGCTGTATCTCACACTTTAAGTTCCAGGAGGTAATACCAACATATACTAGTCCTATTTCACCTCTGTTCATAGTTTTCTCTTCTAAGCCTAGGAATTTACTTCTGCACTACAAAATGCTGGGAGGTAAGGTTCTGCCTGGCAAACTCTGCAGCAGTGTGTTGAGATTATCAGAGTATTAAATCTAGACCTGCATGTTTTGCTCTACCGCTAAGCAGATCTAGAAGTACCTCAGCCTAGGTGAGTGTTTTGTTGCTGGATTTAATGAAGACAGGATTTCAACCCCAACCCAAATGTTCTCCCAGTTTATAATGGTCCCAAGGCGAAAGGGTTATCTTACTCCTGGCTGTCAGCAGAATAAGGTAGTGTCAACTGTAACACTAGATTGAGATAGAAAGGACCAATT
Organism: Chiroxiphia lanceolata; assembly: GCF_009829145.1. Lineage (NCBI taxonomy): Eukaryota > Metazoa > Chordata > Aves > Passeriformes > Pipridae > Chiroxiphia > Chiroxiphia lanceolata. The sequence continues at coordinate 90,399,410 of NC_045639.1, read as the reverse complement.
AAATTCCAATTACTTCTCCTCGATCTGTCTGTGACCATCCACACCAAGATTCCTTCAAAAGTTCAAGTCATTATTAAGTAGAAATAAAAAGTTAAAAGTCAGGAACAAACATGCATCTTAAATATATAATTCTACTAGACACCATCAACTGATTTATCACCTTGCTATAAGAAAAACTAAGTGATCCTACTCCTAACTCTTCTTCCTCCCTTAGGGGAAGAATGGGAGAGATGAGATGTAAAAAGGAAGGAAGGATGAGAATATCCTTCAGCAGAGGAAACAATCTGATCAAGTCAGCTGCTCAGGCAACTGCAGCCCTAGAAATCACATAATTGAAGGAAATCGTCTTTAAATATGTCCTTCAATAATCCAACCTATTTTATCCACCTATTTATTTAAGGTTATCAACATATATACATATATATATAAACATAAGCCTCTAATAAATCATTTCCTTTACATTACTTCTCATAAAAAGCATTATTGGTGTTGTCATGACCTTAGAAACACTTTACAAAAATCTTTGATTTCAAAAAAGGTAAACCTTATACATCTGGTAAATATTAAAATATGCTGATTGTCACTAATCAACAGCTGATCCTCAGCTGTTCTAAACACCTTCTAGCCCAACAAATTACTTCATCACCTAGTTCCCTTGCCCTACTACTCTCTTAAAAAACAAATGTATTCTTCTCTACTAAATAAATTTCTAGTTATAATATCTGTTAAGCCAAAGATTCAAAGACTGAAGAGGTTCTGGCTTTTTTTTTTAGAAAAAGATGAAATGTGGGAATAACATTATTAACGTTATTGATCATTGGAAAAATTATGATAAGTACATTCTAGTTTTAGCTGTGATCTGTAAATACTCAGTTTCATCATAGACCAGTTTGTTAACTATTGTAAATTTTTACAGATCCATTTAAACCATTTTGTGTTCCCTAAGGATCTGTCCCAAAAAATGTATCTGAGAACTAATGCAATTCTAATACATAGCCTGTCTTCAGTGAAAAGACTTATGGAAAGTATTTTGTCATGACAATTTTTTGAGTTTCCCTTTTATCCTGAAAAAGAAAACCTATAACTTAAAATCTTCAAGCAAAACAGCTATTCTCCTTTAAATGAATCTAATAACAACAGCAAAAAAGTGCGATTTGCAAATTCAAGTCAATGAACAAAATCGAAGAAATATCTGGTAATTGGTTTTTTTGAATTAAAAGACTGTGTTCTTTGTATTTGAATGAGAAGCAGAAAATTGCAAACATTGTTTTCAGAACAGAAGCTATTCCCTTTATTGTTGGGAGAGTGCCCATCAGAGAACAATAAATTTCACTCACAGGGATCTCTTAGTACTCATGTAAGAAAAAAGAAAACCAAAAACCAAACCAAACAAAGAATCAAACCAAAACCTAGAAAATAGAAAACCAAGAAAATAGACTTCTTTTCTATAGCTAAATTATCACCAGTTTTGAGGCTTCGTGTATGTTTGCTGCATTCTGAAAACAAAATTAAAAGCAAATAATAAAAAAAGCTCTGTAAATAACATTAAAACACCCACAATTAAATGTATACACTGCTGAAAGTCTAGAGATTACAAAAACTGTTCTGTAAAACTGTCAAAGTATTCTGTGGAAAGTAATCAATCATGAAGTTAATTAGTTTTACCTTTACAATCATTATATTTAGGTAAAGAAATCTGGAACTTAATGAGCTCTTGAAACTAGACTTTTGTCCCCAGTTAATTTCTGTTAACTTCAATAGAGCTGCCTGATAGTGGTGATTGGCCTGTGTGCATTTGATTATCTGTTTAGGGCTGCATAATGTTGGCAAAAGTCAAAATCATCACATTTTTATTAGTCAGAGAATTGGGGGCTGAGATATTCTGTATAGTAGAATAATCTAAAACAGAAACAGTGCCTCTATGTTTGAGGTTCTCTGACTTAAAATGGCATAGTCTTGTCTATCCAGGGCTGTGACCACTTAGCAAGTTGTCTCAGACCAGAAAATATTGAAAGTACATATTAAAAACTTATTACCTGGTCATTTACACCCAGAAACTCATGGAACCCAAGAATATTTTAGGTTGGAAAGAAGCTCTGGCACTGAATCCATTGATCAAAACAAACTTCAAAGGTACATCAGGTTGTTCAGGGCTCTGTTCAGTCAAATACTGAATATACTCAAGGATAAAGGTTTCGCAGACTCTCTAGGCAACCTGGTTCAGTGTGAAAATGTCTTTTCTGAAATTTAGTCAGAATTTCCCTTGCTGCACTTTGTAACTACTTCCTCTTATCCTTTCTCTGACCCTTACCAGGAAGAGTCTGTCATCTCTAAAATTATGTACTTGAAGACAGCAATTGGATTTCCTGTCAGCGTGTTCTTCTTTAAGTTGCACAAACCCAACTCTTCCAGTCTCTTCTCTCATTGCGCACACCAGTCCTACAGTCACTGAGGTTGACTCTGTCCGGTTTATCTAAGCCTTTCTTGCACAAGGGAGCCTCAAACTGGCCACAGTTCTCCTGCTGTCTTTCACAAGTACTCAGCAGAGGCAAATAATTGTTTTTCTCAGCCTGATGACTACACTTCCACTAACACAGCTCAGAATGTGGGCAACCTATATAACCACAAGGACACATGGTTGACTCATATTCAACCTTTTCTGAAGAGCAGCTTGCCAGGCACTTGATCCCACAGCCTGTACAGCTGCATAGGGTTATACAATCACAGGTGCAGGATTTCATTTTTCACAGAATCACTGAATATGTCAAGATGGAAGGGACCCACAATTATCATTGAGTCCAACTCCTGGCCCTGCACAGGACCATTCCCAAGAGTCACACCCAGTGCCCTGAGAGTATCACCCAAACACTTCCTGAACTCTGGCGGGATTGGTGCTGTGGCCACTTCCCTGGGGAGACTGTTCCAGTGCCCAACCACCCTTTAGGTAAGAACTTTTTTTTCCAATATCCAGTCTGAACCTCCCTGGCACAACTTCAGGCCATGCCCTCAGGTCCTGTCACTGGTCACCACAGAGAAGAGATCAATGCCTACCCTTCTTCTTCCCCTCACAAGGAAGCCGTAGACTGCAATGAAATCTCCCCTCAGTCTCCTCCAGGCTGAACAGATCAAGTGACCTCAGCTGCTTCTCATACGTCTTCCCCTCAAGGCCCTTCACCATCTTTGTTACCCTCCTTTGGACACTCTCTAATAGCTTAATATCTTTCTGATATTGCAGTGACCAAAACTGCACATGATATTCAAGGTGAGGCCACACCAGTGCAGAGCAGAGTGGGTCAATCACTTCCCTCAACTGGCTGCCATTGCTTTGTCTTCATAGATGTTCATGAGGTTTCCTTCTCTCCCTTCCTTAAACCTAGTTCCAACTGCCTGGAAACCATGTTATGCAGCATGTCAGCTGCTTATTCTTATTTTGTGCATTCTTCCAACTCACCAAAGGAGTGATCCATGCCATTGTCCAAGTCCTTGCAAAAATAACACCATCAGGACCCAGCTATTCAAGCCACCCCTGCCTGGGGATAATCTGCCTATACCGTGTAGCTAGGTTAAAGATCTACTACCACTGAACTCATGTCTTCTTGGAGATATCACTCATGTTATTTCACTCCTGGAAGAGTTTATCTGTGAACCAAAAGATCCAGCCAGAGTCTGTGGGGAAGGTGCCTGCATTGTACCAGGATAAAAAAGTTAAACTTTCATATATTTAATTTGATTTTCCTAGAGTAATTTATTTTTTAGGTCAAAAGATTTTTGTGTGCGTTTACAATAAAATGAGATTATCTAGCACCTTGTCCAGTCACATCTGCTAACCCTTGAAAATGAAACTAAACCAAAACAAAACTGGCCTTTCACTCTTAGGAGCAAGTGTCAGTTTTCACGTCAGTTCACAAACAAGGCTGTGATTTATTCACTCTCAGGCTTTTTCTTACATTTCCAGCATTGAAACTCTATGGACAGTAAAGTAGGAAATCACAATCTTTTAAATAAAACCTTGAAGATTCATAGACAAAAGGGGAACACTTCATCTGACAACTTTACCAGACAAAAGGTAATGTTGTCTCACTTGAACTTTCTTTTGGATGTGTTCTCAAGTACATATGAAACGCAGGGAAGTGAAGTGTAGGAAATTATTTTAAATATATCGTTAGTAGGTAGTTTTAAGTTATCATCATTTCAAAGGGAAAATATTAATTGAAAAATCATCAGCTTTTTGCTTTTAACTTCCAAAAGGAGTTTCATAATCATCCTGTTTCCATTTCACATCCATGGATAACTACAATGCTTTAATTTTAACCTGAGCAGACAACTTGCAGAAATGTGATTTGATTGAACTCTGTTGTGACTGAAGATTTCTTTTGAAGATCCAGATTACTGAGAATATTGAACTCAAGTGAATAAATAATACACGAACATCAATAAGGATGAGGAAACTCAAAGTTAAATAAAATAAGATGTTATAAGACGACCACAGGGTATTTAAATGTGCAACACAGATTTTATAATGGAAAAAAAAAAAAGGATTATGATTAATTTAAAACTGCAGAAGCTGCAGATTTTTGCAGGAGGTAGAAGGAAAATTAGTTGCCTGTTTTAAAAAAGTTTTGTGACCATGACCACAGATAGGATAAAATGGTGCTGTGATACAACTCTCATCCTGATTTGCATGACAGGAGGATCTGCTGTAATGTTTTGTAATGTTTACAATTTATATCCCACATAATTACATTTGACTGTACGTCAAGAGGCCAACTGAGAGGTAACATTATTTTTTAGACCACACAGTGTAGCTGGAAAAAAATGGACTTGCCTTCAAGTCCATGAAATCATCCTCAGACTTTCTAAGAAAATTGTTTCCCACCGAACTTGCATATCAAAATGCAAGGGATTCAGCATTTTAGTTATACTTCTGGATTAGAAAAAGATCATATTTTGATTAGGTCTGCTGCCCTTGTCCATGTGGAGCACAGAACTTTCTTTCCTCCCTATTTCATTTGTTTTTGTCATATGTAACGTGCGAGTTCCTGTTGTTCTCTACAGGATAAATCTGTGCAACCGACACAAATTTTTACAGCTGGATCTTGCTGTCTTACAGGCACTTCAGAAATCACTTCTGTTTCATTTTCCATTGTACAAATTGTTATTTGCAGTGTATTGATAACAACCAGAAAATATGAACATAACTAGGAATAACTAAGAACCTTTCACACACCCATAAATTATGGCCCTCATCCCTTTGGATGAACAACAAAAACTGTTTTCTATGCTTCACAGGGAATGAGCTTCTACATGGAGAAAGAACTAAATTACTAACCACAATTGGCTAACAATTTTTTTCTTTTACTAATCTAATTTATTCTAAATTATGGAGCAATGACTATCACCGATATTTTACCATTGTAATTGTGATTGAGAACTTTAAAAAAATATATACCAAATATCTGGTCAGTCTAATAAATGCAAAAATATTTATGGCTGCCTGCTCCATTCTAGCAACGTACAATGCCTGATGGAGCTGACATTTTGATGTAAAATTTTGGAGATCCTCACTGAGAATTACTCACAGTGAAACTGCCACTGGAAGTCCCAAAAAGATTTAGTAGATACAAAGGCTACAATCAAAATAATAAAACAATGACCTGCAAAGGATACCCAACACCATATTTACGTTAGAAGCACCTTTAAGTACCAGAGAATGGATTTAGGACCATAACACAGCTGCTGGATAGGATTTTTGAGCACATCGGGTGTTCCGAGAGAAAAAAAAAACTGAAATTGAGTGCACTTCTAATTGTCCATATAAAATATTTTAACACTTTATCATAATACAGCCGCAAATATTATCTGAAATGTCAAGTTTCATCTGCCTACAAGACACATACTCATCCATGAGCTATGGAGACCTTTTGGCTGCATTTCACACAGCACTTGTTTTAACATACATAAAGTTTTTGAAAATTGCCTTGAGACAGTTGACCTGACTTAGGGAATTGTTTTGACAGAGAAGTGTTGCTAAAACATGATGACATGCCAGGGATATGTCAGAAACTGGAAGCATATCTGAATTGCATAGCACAGGACTTGGCTAAGGATCAGCTTGGGGGTAAACCTTTGTAGGTTGGCTGAAGTGCAGTCAGTGTAGGCAACCCTCAATGTGCTCTGAACTTAAACCAAGGACTAGGCAAGCCTGCAGTGCAACGAGAGAGATGAGGGAAGATTTTCATGTTAATAATTTTAGCACCAAATTAAATGTTCCAAAGTGGGATTCTCCAGTCGTCTAACACTTAAACATCAACAGCATGAGTCTCCAGAGAGTGTTTAGAAATCCTAAGCAACACATTCACTATACCCCGAACACAGAACTTCCTGTGGATGCACCCAACTCGGATTTAATAGTACGATAAGTCTAAGGATCCAAATCATGTCTAAAGTCAGATAGGATGAATGTTCCCTAAAGTTGTTTTCTTTTTAATTTCTGTTCAGACTCAGAAAGGAAAAGGAATACTGCTGGGGATGGGGAGGAGGTTTATAAAGCAAACTGATTTTTTTTACAACTTCCCCACTGTTTAGATTCCCCCCCCCTTAATTCCCAAGTTTTATTTATCTATACTCATCCCTGATTAAAAAAAAAAAAAAAGTATGTTGATTGTCCTTTTTGCCTTTGTAGTGAAAACTAGGTCTGTAGATTTTTACACTAGGGTAAAACCCTTGGGCAAGCAAAAGTGAACCTGACGTTGTCAACCTCAGGTAGTAGTAAAATCAGCTTTACGAAAGACGTTGCAGAAGCTTTTTACTTTCACAGTTTTTTGCAAACAACCCTAACAACCCTCTTGAGAGCAAGAACTGTCTCATACTGATCTTTTTAATCTGTTCATCCAGTAACAACAAATGAACATTATCTTGACATTCTAGGCATTGTTCTAGTTATTTTCAGTTGTTGTTATTGTCACCTGCTTTAAGGCATTGCTGAACACAATTTCAATTTTTAAAGCACCTGAAGCTACTGCCGTTATTGAGGAATCATGCCAAACTTACCATCAAGTACACTGCGAAGAAAGATGATGCAAAGCTGAGCTGCAAAATTAGGTATCTTCCGAAATGTTTGACACAAAGTAATGCAGCTGTAGGGGTTTAACCAAAGTAAACCTACTGTAGCAGTCACAGTGAAAATAGAAAAGTACATTCTGATTGTGTTCAGAGACTAGATTTTTTTTTATACAATTCCTTCCTGGAAAATATTTACGATTTGCTTGTATGAAGGCTGACACTAAAGACAGTGGCAAACCTAGAGGCTGCTTAAAGTATGTTTTGCATCAAAAAATTCATTGAAATATATACATCCCCCACCCCAGGGATATCAGTGTCTCCCTTCATAATGTTTGCTATCTAAGAGAAAGGATGTGATATTTAGCAAAATTTGCACTGAAAATAATAAACTCTTGCTAGTCAAATTTTCATATATTAACAAGACCCTAAAAAAACATCACTTAAGATTTTCAATTAAATTTGGTGCTAATGTAGATCTCCAGTAGAACTTCTTTACATTCTTGGGCTTGCATGGATTTAGTATCAAAAATAAAACCACTTAAGGTACAACATATACATAGACTTATTTTTATCTTGTCAAGGCTTACATGATGAGGACTTGTCAAGAAACAAGTACAGAGGTCTGTTACCCTCACTTCCATCATTGTTTTTATTAAGGAATCTGAGACACACAAGGAGGACAAACGGGTCTTCATGACTTCTTGTATTCTTTTATTTTCTTTAGTTGAAAATATAATTTTTTCTAGAATTTAGAAAGGGGTTGTTTTATGGTGTTGATTGCCAAGTAGTTACATTTTAAAAACAATTAAGCATCTGCAGTCTCTAGAAATCAATAATTGTATCTGCCAAGGCCATTGTAATTTTTTTTCTTAATGGAAGCCCAATAACCTGGTAATTGCTATAAAGTGTCACAGGACACTTTAACTATTAGTTAGGCTACTCACTTTCTAACAGTAAATAATCATCAATAAAGAAGAAACAAAAGGAAAGGAAAAAAATCCTAGTGTATAAACAAGCAATAAAAATTGTTGCTTCAGAGATAGTCTTCACATGTTTGTCAATGAAGTCCTTTTTATAGACATCACCATTTTCAGAGTAGGTTTTCCTCCCTTTGGGCCAAAATAAATACCACTAAAGTATTATTCCTTTCTTTTTTTTCTATGAAGTGAAGAAGAGAAATATGAAGCATACTGAAGTAGGACAGCAATGTGGTGAAGCAATATAACCAAACTATACTTGGGAATATTCTTTCCATATGTCCAGACAAAGGATTGCAGTAGAGTGTCAACAAACAACTCACAGCATCTATAGTTCAGCCGGAGCTACTGCATTCAACAGAGTTTAAAAGAAATATGAGACATTATTTTCTTATTTAGTGTCCCCAATGGACTGAATCTTTCTTTCTTGGAGTCACCCACAGTTCCATCAGAAAAAAGTGTGTATTAGTGCTGGGAATACCTGACAGACCAAAACCCAGGCTGCCTCCTGACTTACATATTTACAGTAAGCTGAAATACCACGGGAAAGTCAAAATCAAAAGCAGATAAACTTGGAAATTACCTTCTTGCAGAATAAAATTTACCTGAGCAGAAAAATAGGTCTAACTGCTGGTATTCCCCATGCTTTTGTGGAAGAGTTGCCTATGAATCACTGAAGTTTTGTTTAAAATCTATTTTGAAAATTTCTCGTAAAACCCCAGAAAACAGAATGTCAACCAAAACAATTAATTGACTTCTAGAAATAGAACTAGAGAAATTATATTACTTTTACCATACAAAATAATAATAATAATAATAATAATAATAATAATAATAATAATAATATCTTCTGTTAAAGTCCCAGCTGAACAAGCCCCTCCAGGGCCACAGAAACAATGATGGCTTCACTCAGAATTTACCTCTGTAGATAAACTCTCAGATCTGAAGCAGCATCCAGAAACCAAAGGAGACTCTCTGTTCTGGAGCTAATATTCAGGTCGAATGAAGGAGTAAGCAGTGTGCTGGTTTAAGCGTAAACCAGCAGGAGAAATGAACTCAACTCAAAAGAGATTGTAAATCAGAGTTACAATTTATTAACAATAATACAATAAATACAATTTTATGGACAAACAATTGGTTTTAACCCACAAAACCCAGATGTATAACTATATCAGGGAGAGTTCAGAAGGATGCTGAAACTGAAACCATACACTGTTGAAAACTCAACAAAAACCAATACTTATTACTAAGAGGTTGCCAAAAAGCGAAAACCTGAGAGAGAGGAAGGAGGAGGAAAATAAGCCCTCAGTACGACTCCCCCAGTCACCCAGGTGTTGCTTATGAAGTTATCTTACTGATCCAGAATGCCTAGAATTACCCATAGCAGAAGCCGCATCCTCGGAGAGCTGGCAGGCTCCCAAGATGGTAGGTGTCCCAGCAAAAGGCAATGTTGTCCTTTGATGTGAAGTTTGCATCATCCAAGCATGAGTTATCTGCTTTTTATACAATTAATTGACAACGTCTACCTAGGCAGATGTGGTCAGCATTGCCCAGCTAGAGGCCTTCAGTCTCACCCCTTGTTATGCAAGTGACATCTCTTCTGTGTGCGCATGGGTACCTTAGAATTCCCCCTGCACTTGCACACTAAACCTTAGGGGTCTTTTCTAAGTGAGTCTGGGGGCTTACTTCATCCTCCTCCTCTTCACTTCTTCGAACGCCCTTGGAAGGAAGTCAGCAATAATAAGACACCAATTAATTAGAGTTTGTACCAACTCTCCTTCAAGGATGATGTTCCTGTTTATCAGTGCTTGTTTTCTCATAACTCGGCAAGAAAAAGATGAACTCTCACAGGTGGCTAGGCCAAACACAGACGAAAAGTATCAACAACTAATTAAGCCCTGATACAGTAACCCAGCACCCTGGGGCACAAACAGAATGGTGTTTGTTGGCCCCTGTGCTGAGCCCCACATGGTCCCCCTGAGTCCAGAGTAAAAGGGGAGGAAAACTTGTTGGTGAGTGTGCTGGTTGTAGTCTGGTCGAGAGTACTGGTCGCAGTCTGGTCGAGAGTGGTAGTTGCAGTCCAATCGAAGTTCTGGTCCTCCTCTGGATCCAACTAGTGGGGCCCAGAAGTCCCAAGACCCCAGGATCATATACACTCAGGTTCGAGTGGGAATGCCCAGTACCTCCCCCAGGGCGGGAAGTTCCACAATGGGTGATTGTGAGTCGTGAAATATTTTTGGAATCCTTGATGGCCCACTAGCAAACATGACCCCTCAGGTTGGGTGTGGAGGTGCTAATGACTCCCTGGAGGGGAGTCATCACACCTGCATCATTGGTGTGAGGACAGGAACATCCTCCATCCTCCTGTCTCACAGGCTTTTTAACACCCAGCTTATAGCCTGAGGGATCAGGTGTGCTCTGGGCAGCTTCTGCAAAAGGTATATTGTCAACAGTTCCTGGGAAATGACATAGAGGATGTAGAACACACAGTTTGGATTACACCCACACAGTGATGAACTGGTCCCGGTTGCTCTAACTAGGACAGGCAGGTAGGTAATGACAGTAATAGGTAATGAAAAGCCAAAACTAAATGAGAAAAGAGCATAATGGAAGGAAGAAAAAGCCAGGAGAGGAGATGGGACTGTCTACCTAAGAAGATTGGAGGGAGCAAATGGGAAAAGAAAATGCTGGGATCTGAAGCTGGTCAAAAGTTGTAAAGGATGAGCTTCAGGTTAGATATTAGAAAATAATTTTTTCACTGTTGGGGTAGTCAGGTATTGGAATAGGTTGCCCAGTCGTCATCCCTGAAGGTGTTTAAGAGACATCTGGATCTGGTGCTGGGTGATATGGTTAGTGTTTAAGGCCTACCATGGTAGTGTTGGGTTGACAGTTGGACCTGATGATCTTAAAGGTCTCTTCCAACTTGGATGATTCTATGATTCTATCCTATGATTAATCAGCAGGTCCTGAAGGAGCAGGCAGACGAAGTTGTTAAACCACTATCCACCCTTTTTGAAAAATCATGGCAGTCAGGCGAAATCCTTAATGATAGGAAAAAGGAAATATAACCCCCATTTTTGAAAAGGGGGAAAGTGGAAGACCTGGAGAACTACAGACCTGTCAGTCTCATCTCTGATGCCAAGTGCCAGGTAAGATCATGGAGCAGATTCCCCAGAAATTTTGCTAAGGCACATGGAAAAAAAAGAAGTGATGGTAACAGCCAACATAGTTTTAAAAGGGGGAAATCATGCCTGAAAAATTTGGTGATCTTCTACGACAGGGCTACAGCATTAATGGATAGTGGCAGAGCAGCTGACATGGTCTACCTGGACTTGCGCAAAATGTTTGATACTGTCCTGCATGATATCCTTGTCTCCAAATTGTAGAGACATGGATATGATGGATGGACTACTCAGTGTATAAAGAACTGTCAGGATGATGGCACACAAGAGTTGTGGTCAATGGCTCATTGTCCCTGTGGAGACCAGTGACAAGTGATGTACTTCAGGGACTGGGGTCCAATGCTGGTCAGCATCTTGTCAGTGACATGGACAGAGGGATCAAGGGCACCCTCAGCAAGTTCAACACACTGTAGGAACGGATGGGCCATCTACAAGGATATTGACAGGCCTGGAGGTGGGCTGATGCAAACTTCATGAAGTTCAACAAAGCAAAGTGCAAGGTCCTACACCTGGGTCATGGCAGTCCCACGCACAGGTATAGGTTGGGCAGAGAGGTGACTGAGAGCAAGCCCTGCAGAGAAAGACTTGGGAGTGATGCTTGATGAAAAACTAAACATGAGCCATCAGTGAGCTTCCTGCCCATAAAGCCAACTGTGTCCTGGGCTGCATCAAAAGGAGCGTGGTCAACAGGTCAAAGAGATGATTCTGCCTCTCTATTCTGTTCTTGTGGGACCCCACCTGGAGTACTGCATACAGTTCTGATGCTCCCAACAAAAATAGGACGTGGACCTGTTGAAGCAAGTCCAGAGGAGGCCAGGAAGATATAAGTGGACTGGAGCTCCTACCCTATAAAAGACAGGCTGAGAAAGTCTTTGTTTCATATGTTTCATATTTTAAGTGCAGTAAGAAGACAGATGTTGGAAAATACATTGATCTTACAAACTGTGAAAGTGTAGAGACAATAATTCAGGAATCCTTTTTGTGTCAACATGGTTCTTCCGACACTTCAACAAATCTATTCTACCTTCTGCCTATCCCTGTGTTTTGCTCTGATTTGCTAAATAAAAGCCTTTCCCTTAGTGACCAAAATAAACACTTTGTATGCTACATGAGTAATGCTTTTTAATTTCTCTCTGCTATTTGACATGTATTAGAAAACAAATGGTCATAACTGTGCACTTATGGAAGCATAAATAAGAGTGCCACTTACTTACACCAGGAATATCCACAGTGAATAGCATTTAGTAAATACAGGAGGGGCTTTTGACCTGGAAGCAACTACTGTACTATGTAAGATAACACATGGGAAACAATTGTAAAAGCAAACTATTTAAAAGCTGCTCTCTTTGGTTTTGGGGTTTTTTTTTGCTTATGCCAGCAGAAATGCAGGTACAATAAAGAAAGGTGTAAGATTTAATGGCTTTATTGTCTTATCTTGACTCCAACAAAAATCGACATGCTGTCTTTATTAAAGACTATTGTTACACATATTGAACTACAAACATAAAATATATTGTTGTTTTATTTTTTATATCTTTATTAAGGTTACAATTTTTTTTAGGGCAGATGGAATATGCAAGTGTCTCGAGCACTCCAACACATTTCCTTGGGAATGGTCAAAAGTAGCCAAATCATGTACCAGAAAGCAAGAGCCAAAGTACTTTTTCAGTCGTACGTGTAGCTCCAGTATGAAACACTTTGCTTCTGTTTCTTAAGTCTTCCTAGCTGCCTTGATGAATGTGGAAGAATGTGGTCTGAAAAATGAAGTTTTATTTAATATATTTTAACTAAATTCTACATCAATAGTATCATCAGAGAGTTATGTCTTGCTGTTAGGTTTGATGAAGACAGATTTGGATTATTGTACTATCATCGGTTTTGATATCCCACTTGCAGCCCTGACAGGTAAGTAAAAAACACTAGGACCCAAAATTTCAAAGCTGTTTAGGATCTGCAGCCAATTGAAGTTGGTGGAACAGAACTGATGTCTGGAGGAATTCACAAATAAGTCATATTTTGTATTTCAGGTATTAATATACTGTTCAGTTACAATATACTGCTAATGATTAGTAGATAGTTCCATTTTTCTAGTATATAATTCTCAGTTCATTTCCCCTCTTTTATTTTAATGAAAAGGGTTGGTAACCCACCATGTTCCAGTGCATCAAGTACACACATAATTTAGTGGAGCTGTCAACACACATTAGTGGGAAACTACACCATGTTTTTCTTCATTTTCTAGTCATGTACCCAAAGTGGAAAGAACTAATACTGGCACAATAGAAACAGAGGAAACCAGCAGAACTGTTTTATAAATTTTTATCACCAGAAGGCAGCTCAACAGTGACTATGTAGTACTTCTGCCTTTAAATTGCTTTAACAAATCTTTTTGTGTGGTGGGATATTTAATGTACCCAGAATGGATATCACCATGCAATGAATGTTTTGGCACATCAAATGTCACTGAAATGTATATATGTGTAGAAAATACAACAAAGATTTTCAAAGATGCTTGAAGATAAACACTTACCTTGTAATTATTATATTTTCCTATTTTCCAGCTTATCTTCTGCTTTCTAATTCCTTATTTCTTTTTTCTTTGACTAATATACTTAAGATATCAGATTCAACAAACAAAGTAATGAGTAAGAGTCCTTTTCTGGGACTCTTTTGTTCTTTTTTTTTTCCTCTTGTATTACCTCTATATGTTTTAATACGCCACGTCCTATTCATTATGCATATAAGTAATTTGAAAGATTTCTGAGAAAGGTTTTTTTCAAGTTGGTTAACTGGACTGACTTCTGACATATACCTATCCATGAACTAGGAACTACAATATGAGAATTTCACCAATATCTTCCATGAAAAAGCAGAATGTCTATTGCTCCTCACCCTAGTTCTAAGCTATGCTCTGTTGGATCTAGTTGATACACCATGTTACAGTTTCCAATTGTGATTGCAAACAGGAGAAACAACTATGAAAAATTTTCACACAGTAAGGATTTTAGACCTGAAAATAGTCAATTATTTGACATGCTTTCAAACAGTGTTATAGAAAAATGAGGAAAGCTAATCATGAATTTCAATTGTTGTGCCACAAAATCACAAATTTCCATTTTATGGAAACACATATAGTCTAATTCAATTTGTTTTGATATTATTTTTCAGTGTGATTGAAAAAATAGCTCCATAAATGTTTATAATCTGATTTGTGTTAAGCAGTGTGATTTACTAACAGATTACATTTCATTTTTAAAAGTGAATACTACAGCATATCATTAGAGCATGCTTTCAGTGCTTTGTGGAAACCAGTGACCAACCAGATCTCAAAACACATTAGTTAATGTGAAATTATCAAAGAATTTCGTGATAGAAAAAAAATACAGTCTTGCAAAGGAATCCTCTTAGCTCCAGCATTATTCAACACCTTCCACCTGATAGAGCAGTGTCTCTTCATCAAAAGGCTGACTGCTGTTCAGATCTGAGCCCATTGATGTAAGGGAGAACCTTGCAATAATTGGCTTTTTCCATGAGTGTGCAGCCCCATGTAAGAGTACCAGTACCAGCACTCACCTCCTGCTACTCCCTGCACCAAGAATATGAAACTTTAGCTGCATAATTGTCTCTTCTCCTGTCTTCTTCCTCTTTTCCCTCCATCATCCCTTCTTCCTTGAATTGTGTTTTTCTTTGGATCTCCATACTAGGCAGCAACACGCTAATGGAGAAGTCATTCCAAATTTTGGACAAAGCTCTTTGAGAAGTCTTCTGTCATTGTGACTTAGTATTTTAAAGAATATTTCACTGAGTTAATTCTGAAGTCTCTGTCCATAGAAAGAAAGAGGTGCCTCAGTTTCTCATCCAAACTTCTTTAAAAATAACCTTACTCAAAGGAGAAGTTTTAGCTTGTTAAATAGTATTATATTGTCTGAGTTTCTCTCTCTCTAGCCGGTAAATCCTTCCAGAGGTCCTTTGGTTAGGCTTCTGAAACTTAGGGTGACTCTGAGGAGAGATTTACTAACAGTCTTCTGGGGCTCTGGGACTACAGCCTGGTAGTGCAAAAGAAGCACTTTGCTGCATTTTAATGCACTGTACAGTGACTACCCTCTCTTCTTAGTATTGCTGCCAATAAAGTGCATCTGCCAGTTTTCAAGGCTGAATGACAAAGGTATAAAATGGACTTCAGCACTTTTCTATCTTGTCCAGTATGCGTTGTTAGTTTGTCCATAAAGTGAGGATTTATTTGAGCATAAGCACGTACAGATAAGTATCATCTTTCTCATAACAAATAAATGTAGAAGAGAAGCTTTGAAGACTTTAACTACTTTCAAATGCTAAAGTAGATATAATATATACATTATTGAACTGAAACACATTCCATTTCCTAAGAAGAAAAATGTGATGGCAAACCCATCCACAACATAACAAAATTTATGTCATCAATAAAAGAGAAAAATTATTTTAAATAAAACATATGAAAAAAAAATCAGTTTTATACTGTACCATTTATAATAGAAATCTAAAAATATTTTTTTTAAAAAATCATGTGATTTGAAAAGAAATTACTCTCTTTGTGTTCAGGAGCATCAATTTGTTGTAAAATATGATCCAAAATCAATGTTCACTTCTTTACATTTATTGCCAGCATACAATACTGAAAAGACATCCATTCCTTCCAGTGAACCCTTAGGATATTATCTATTACTGACAAGGTAAGTACCAGTATTTTTCAACAAAATATATCCAACAGATATAGTAAGGAGAACAAAGACAGCCATATAAACCATAATCTGCATGTTCAGACTACCAATGTGGTTTTAGTTTAAATCATACATATCTGCAATTAAGGTACACAAAATGTATCTATGATCAAATCTGACTAGGCTGAATTTTTGCATGTAGGAACAGCTTTGTTCAAAACAGCTAATTACTCCATGAATAAAAGTATCCAATCAAACTGTCATTACTGTCCCTAATTCTAGAGTTAAGTCCTACTTAGATAGAAAAGAAGGTTGAAAGGCAGACCACAGTCAGAAAAGAAATACATGTTCTTCAGAGACATGTCAAAAGAAACCAACAACTTTCAATGATAAAAGTAAGAGTTCTAAAAAGCAAGATGGGAAAACCAGCTAACAGAAGTTTGAGTAATGCCACATGACACAATGATGATGGAAAACATTTCTTATGCTATTCAACGATGTAATTTTACAATATAAAAAATTTAAAACAATTAAAAATCTGTAATCTTACTTTCCTTGTAAAAAAAATTAAAATTAAATTCTCCCCCACAGATGTCTTCCAGATCTATTTCCTCTTCTTTAGAAACTTTTTTCTGCATTTTGTGCAATTAACATTTCTTATTTTCAATTCCTTATTAATTAATTCCATATTAGTGTTCAGCAATGTCAATCATTATTGTTCAGTTTTTTATGTTCTCCGGAAAAATCTAACTACTCAACCAGACAAAAAAAGTTGTAAGGATTCGGAAGTATTTTCTTTGTTTTCTTTAGTAATAATTCCATGGGATTCTTTAGATTGTTACAGGGATTGTTACGAGGAAAGGCTAAGGAAATTGAGATTATTCAGCCTGGAAGACAGAAGGTTCTGGGATGACCTAATTGAATCCTTCCAATAACTGAAGGGGGCCTGCAAGATGGAGAGAATGCATTTACAAATGCATGTAGTGATAGGACAAGGCAGAATGGCTTCAAATTGAAAGAGAATGGGTTTAGATTAGATATTATGAAAAAATTCTTTACTGTGAGGATGGCGAGGCACTGGAACACATTGCCCTAAGAAGTTGTGGATGCCCCATCCCTGGAAGTGCTCAGGGTCAGGTTGAATGGGGCCTTGAGCAAACTGTTCTAGTGGAAGGTGTCCCTTCCCATGGCAGGGTGGGGGGAACAAGATGGTCTCTGAGTTCCTCTTCACCCAAGCATTGTAAACCTTTGTAAGAGATATTTTCTGACATACAATTAATTGTATTCTAATGCAGTAAAGCTGATAACGACACCTGTTAAAAACAAAAATAAAAAAGCTCTGTAGCTCATAACCAATGACAACATTGTGATTTCCTCATGGAGGCTAAAACTTTGCTGGGATTCTGATCTGGGCTTTACTTACTGCTGTTACTATTGCCAATAAAAATCTTACTAATCATACATCAATAGATTCTGTAGCAGACAAGGATAAGAACAAAAAAATGTAAAATTTACTTTTGTCATTAACAATACTGTTGCATAATTATTTCCTACAATAAAAAAATCAAAGAAAAAGTATTTTAGGGGTCATTTGGGAAATATTTTAGCACTTTAATAGAATTTCATTGATTTTATTACTTCATAATATTTTACGTATTATTGGATTCTGTTACAGGCCATGATCATCTAGTCTGTCTGCTAACAAAACATAGGCTACAGAAACCCTTGTATTAATTCCTGTTTGATCTCAAACATATTGTTTAATAAAATATCCAATATAGATTTATAAATATTCTCTTGAGATGAAGAATCCATTAGCTGAATGCTTACTATAGGCAATTACTTTCCCTCTTTGGTAGTTCTCCACTAATAGATTTCTATTCACAGGAAATTATTTATCGATTATGCTGGGGTCACCCCCACAGACTTGTCTTTTATTAGACAAATTGTTTGAGCTATATATTTCAGTGAGTGTCATGTTTTTCCACCCCTTCATCATTCTCAAGGTTCTTCTCTGAATTTGCTCCAATTTCTCAACATCCTTCCTGCACTATAGATGCTGTACTCTGTCTCTCTTCCAGCACAAAATCACTCCACTCTCAGTATAAAATACATTCACTTGACATTTCTTTAGAATGTCTCTTCCTTTATATCCAAAAGGGGGTTTGTCTCAAGCTTATTAAGTAGTTCAAATCTGTACTTCCAGTCCACTGATCAAAAAAAAAAGGGTGAACGATCCATGGCCAAGAGCCCATTCTTCTGGGATTCTGTATAAAGCACATCTCAATGTAGACCTTGCTACCTGCCTTGCAGAAGTATAAGACATATTTAGCAAATAAATTACATTTTTTCAGTCACCTTGTGAATAGTTGGAAGCTTGTTTTTCAGTATAACAATTCTATTTCCTTATACTCCTGTTGATCAGTGTTTATTTCTTTATCCTACTTTGAATGTTAATTAATCCAACCCCATCTCAGCTCAGACTCAGTGTCATGTCAATATAGTTTACAATTAGCAC
This sequence comes from Chiroxiphia lanceolata, assembly GCF_009829145.1. Lineage (NCBI taxonomy): Eukaryota > Metazoa > Chordata > Aves > Passeriformes > Pipridae > Chiroxiphia > Chiroxiphia lanceolata. The sequence continues at coordinate 90,380,974 of NC_045639.1, read as the reverse complement.
AGTAATATTTTCCTTCCTTTTTGAATATTGTCACAATGTTGCCTTTCTTTTACTTTTGTGGTACTTCTAAAATCTTTTGAAAGCCAATCACGAAGTTCCAAGGAGTTCCTTCTAGGAGGCATACTTCCAGTAGTTGTATCTTATAATTTTTTATTTCTTCTATTAATTAAAATTTGGAGATCACTCTCAAAATCACATCTACTCACTCCCAAGAGGGCTAAACCAACATCACCTGCTGGGTGGATGGGTAGAGATCATTTAAACAGATGAATCAGATAGTGTTGGTCTCAGTCACAAGAGACAGAAAACTTACAGCATGGATAGTGTCTTAAACCAGACTGAGCTCCTTCTTCAAGTTTTCCTACTTTTGGATCAGACTGCTGAAAAAGGGTACAAGGAATGAGTAGCAAATGAGTGAGTTTGCAACCTTTTTAATGTACGTTCTACTTTTTGCTAATAGAAATGGATTCCCATCATTTGAAGCATTGGCTAAATAAGGCAGTCGTCTATAGTATTGACTTCCCATCTTTCCTGTGTCAGTCATTTTATAACACTTTTTATTATCAAGATGGCTTACGCACAGTTCAATTTAAACACCTTAAGATTACATCCACTCCAAAGTCAAGTGAGTTCATTGAAAAAGGTTCAGAATTTGGCCTTGGTATAAATTCTGCTAACAGAGCCTGAAAGAGCTCACCTTAATTCCGAGGAATCATATGTCCTAACAAAGCTGTGAAACATTAAGGCTCACATCAAAAACCCAGCCTCTGTCACTGTCATAGGCTCATCCATCCTATTCAGTGTTTCACATGAAAGCCTGAAGAACGTTTTGGCCGGAAAGAGACGAAGAGAAGTAAATGCGGCATTTTGTGTACTTTCTTGAAAAGGTCAGTCTTCAGTCTCAAATGATCTGCCTAATAGCATTAAATATAAATCATATAGACTATAATATTAGACAGAAATGTTTACTGAGGCAGGAATGGAGCTCAGCCTGCTTTCCTTATGCATGTCTTGGCCAGTGATGAACCCCTGTATCAGAAATACATGTGGCTCTTTTACCCTGAGGGGACCCTTTGCAATACGTGCCTCGAGTCAGGAGCCTGGAGCTTTATTTCTCCTCAAAAATAAAAGGAGTTCTTTACCTCCTGGGTGACTGCTTTATCCAATGAACTATTGTGTAGTAGAAAGTGAATGGGACCACTTGACCTCCAATAAAAATGATTCCCTGGGACTGAATTGTGTTATTTGCACGTAACAAAACCTTACTAGATCTCTTTTTAGACCAAGTAGTAAAAAACCAAAAGGAAATTTGAGACTCCTCCACCAATGTCGGTTGAAGTGCTCTGCAAAAAATTGTACTTGTAAAAATGTTCCTAATTCATTTGATTAAGTTTCTTGTGTGAAAACAGTTTTGTGATTTCTCTTGGAAGAAATTGTTACAAAAAGAATTTAATATTAGCAGTAAAAGAGAATTTTTAATTAAACATTCTAACCTGCTCAGCTAGCAATATAATCTTTTTGTGTTCAGACATTTCTGGACATTGAAAAAACATAACCTTTCCTAAATCTAATTATATCTACAAAGCCGGTAACAAAACCTGTCTTGGCTGCATTTTTCATTAGTATGGATATTAAAAATCATCTTAAACTTTCAAATATTTTTTTTAAGACCACTAAAATCAGCTCAGACTTTTCTATATCTGCTCTTAATACTCTTAGGGATTTTTATTGCTATTCTATTTCCTGTATAACTTCTCCAGACTCACTTAGCTCCAATTGGCAGTTGTGGAAGAATTTGTTTCTGCTCAGGATAACTTCTAGCTGTACATAATAATTACATGTATCCATCAAATTATCTTTTATAACATATTATGCATACGGCAGATCAAAGCTGAACCGAAGCCAATAGCTGGTAATGGTTGCCATACATATTCTTTTGTAAGAGCCAAATGCAGGATAGCTGTTTTGTATTAAACAGTTGAAGTTTTTGATGTTTCACTTCACTTCCAAAACTGGGAAGTGTAGGATGCATAATGAGGGAAAACAAGACAAGAAAAACCCCAGTCAGATAAGTTTCAAAAGCCTGACTGGACCTCAAAAATTGTTGTTTACAGTTGTTGCTGTTCACTCCATCACCAAGAAGTTTTGTGAATCCAGTGCAGAAAGTGTGCTTCCTCCCTTTCCAGTGAGTTGTCCATGTGACACACAGAGTCAGTACAGTCTCTACTCATGCCATGGGATCATCTAGTTGAAATTCTTACCATTGGGTCAAACACATAGCCTGCTGCTGAAATGTGCATGGGCTTGTATTGTTCATATGAAGAAATATCCAGCCTACTCCAATGGACCCCGTCACAGGGCATGGCTGAGCCCCTTGGACAAGGTAAGGCCCCCTCAGACCTCTGGGAAATCATATGTAAGTGTAGTGGGTTGACCCTGGCTGAATGCCAGGTACCCACTTAAGCCACTCTCTCACTCCTTTCTGTAACTGGACAGAGGAGAGAAAAAAAACCAGCAAAGGATTCATGAGTTGAGATAAAACTGGGAGAGGTCAGTTACTGATCACAATCACAGGCAGAACAGACTCAAAGTGGGGAAATTAATTGAATTTATTACTAACATGGTCAGAGCAAAAGAGTGAGAATAAAATAATCTTAAAAACACCTTCCCCCCACCCCTTTTTCCTTCCATGTTCTCCCTCCTCCCTCCAGCGGTGCAGGGGGACGGGAATGGGGGTTACAGTCAATTGTTGTTTCTGCCACTGTTCAGGGAGAGGAGTCCTTCCCCTGCTCCCGTGGGGTCCCTCCCATGGGAGACAGTCTATGACAGACCTCTCCAACGTGAGTCCATCCCTCGGAAAATAGTTCTTCCCAAACTGCTGTCCCGTGGGTCACTCCTCCATGGGCTGCAGTCCTCCACGGATGAGCTGTACCAATGTGAGTCCTCCACAGGGATCACAAGTCCTACCCGGGAAAAACCTGTTCCAGTGTGGGCTCTGCTCTCCACGGGCTGCAGGTCTCTGGTTAGAACCCTGCTCCATCTTGGGCTTCCCATGGGGTCACAGCCTCCTTCATGCATCCACCTGCTCCAGCGTGGGCTCCTCCATGGGCTGCAGGTGGGTCTCTGCACCCCGATGGTCCTCCATGGGCTGCAGGGGCACAGCTGCTCCACCATGGTCTGCACCACAGGCTGCAGGGTCTCAGCTCCAGCACCTGGAGCATCTCCTCCTCCTCCTACACTGACCTTGGTGTCTGTCTTGTTCCCATGTTCTCACTCCACTCTTCCCTGGCTGGAATTCTTTCTGCACAATACCTTTCTGTTCTTAAGTATGTTATCACATATATCTGTTTGTAATTCTGTTATTCTTAAATATTTATATATTATTCATATTCTTAATTTGCTACTGTGCCAGAACAAATGTATTAGAGGATTTTTGCAGTAAATTCTCCACTTCTGTAGTAGAACAAATGCTCCTTTGACAGTATAATTATTGAAAGAGAACTCTAGCTGTTTACAAAATTTCAGATATTTGGAATGTAAATGCATGTCCTGCAGACAGATAATGAGATTGTCAAATGTAGTTTAACATGTCTGATTCTTAGAGATAGCTTCACCGTGCTATCGCTATGTCTGTATTTATCTGTTTGAAAGTGATCAACTAAGTGTGACCCTGAGCCATCAAAAAATACTTGCAGTAAGAACGTGTTAGAAATTCAGGTCTAACACTTCAGAGGTTATTCTGTTTAATCCTATTGATGCCTTAGAATTTTTAGGATTTTTAGCTTTTTGTAGATGTAATGTAACTGGAGCTTTCTTTCAGTTTAGACCATTACTTTCTCACAGTTTCTATGTCAGATTCCTGAAGCTTCGGTTTAAATGTCTTTTAACCGTCCTTTCAAAGCGATAGATTTTTAGCAAGAACATTCCGTTGGGATGTGCACCTGGACAGGAATAACAAGAGATAAGGTAGACAAAATAAGATAGGAGGCTCAAGACGCTTGGAGGGACTCCAGTGGGGCAGTTCCGAGGGTAGTACTAGGGTAAAAGGGCTCTGAGGATTGGATGTCCCCATTAGATATGATAATTAGTAAAAGATATAAAAGTGTAAGAATTCTATATGTAGGTGCATGCCTTTGTACTCCTTTCCCCAGAAGACCTTCATTAAAGACCTGCTCTATATCTTATCTATACTAAATTTGCCTGGTGAGTTTTTTTCTCCCAGTCTTTAGGTAACACTATCTTTTGGCAAAAGGAGCCTTTCTGCTGTAATTAATTTTAACACTGCCACCAATCTAAAGTGACTAAAGTGATTGTCACTCCAGACTCTTCTTGTCTCAGCCTCACTGGTTATCTTGGAGCTAGTCATCATTAGCTTTTGCACCAAACTGTAATTTAGCTCCAAGTTCCTTTTTTTCCCCCACATTCTGAGTCTGGGGGTTTTGGAGGTTTTTTTGGATGAGACTAGAATAAAATTTCTTCTTAAGACAACAGACCTAATTTCCCTCATTTCCATTAATACATCAGCATTACAACAGGATAGACAATGCTTTCCTTTAGTTGTAAAATTGGTAAAAAACCCAGAAGAATCAAGGGTGCTATCAGTAAAAGTCACCATTTCTCAAAATCAAGATGTAATTACCAGTTTGTTTGTACAGCAGATTCAGAGTCACCTATTTGCAGCAGGATCCTGTGTAGTGTCAGGATTTAAATGGATGCACTTTATGAGTATGCATAGACTGAGATGGTTGTCAGATGTAAAAACATTTTTGAAACTTTCAAAATATCCTTTCCAGATATGTCAAGACAAGTCTTTTAGTCAGTCTGGGGGTTCACACACAAGACTCTCAATTCTTTAGTAATCCATGCAACAGCATATGAGTACTAAATTCAGTTATTCTATTTTAAAACCTAAGTCTTTCTGATATTGCACATTTTAGTCTGCTGGATCTCAGTCTATGAAAGGTTAGCCACCCCTGCCATTAGAAGCATCTTCTCACACCAGAACGACAGGAGAAAAACAATAGAACCTACTCAGAAAAATGGTCACTTTTATTTCTTTGTTTCTGTTAAGTGAAGGTTTGAGAATTATTATTTATTCTCCTCTTATTATTTATTCTCCTCTTGGAATAACATTAATATCTTGAATAATGATATATCCTAAATATGTAGAACAGTACAATAGATTTTTATGAACAATATACATATAAATCAAAGGAGTGATAAGAACTGACTACCATAATTGTAAAGTGAGAAGGAACTTGAAGCTGGGATGCAGTTCACGAACAATAACTTCTTCCAACCTATCATTCAGTATTTGTCATTTATGATTCATTCCCCTAATAGAAAGCTTAATTTTCCCAATGAGAGTTGACAGTTTTCTTGAACTAGTTTCACAGATGATATATCTGCCATGAGTATAGATTGATGTGTCTCAGGTGGCATTACAGATACCATTTTCTGTTGATCTGAGAAGGAAGATAGTAGAAAAATCACAACTTTATGAAAAGTGCATGGATTTTTTTTTTTTTTGCAGAAAATGAAAGAAATTTCAAACTGACCTTTGAGGAGAAAAGAGACAACACTTCAGAGCATTTAGCCCAGTAAACAAACTGACACTTTTGCAATAAGCATATACTGTGTAGATTGAAAGATTGCTTGATGTTTAAATTGTTCATCTAACAATAGTATGTCAAGATGTTATTCATAAACATGCAGTTCATTCTGTCCAAGAATTTTCTTAAGAATATCTAAGAATTTTAACTCAAACCTGTAATGAGTAGATGCTTACTGGTGCTTGAATATTAACCTTTGGACTGTCACAAATATCTGATCACCATTTAGAGATCAGATGTAAGTTGCTCAAAAAAAAAAAACCAACAAGGAAAAGCATAATCATATTATTAAAGTTAATATCAAGAAAAAAATGTTTATTTTGTGTTGAATACGCTTGCTTCATAATGTTAATAGGGCTTTTTCCCTGAAAAAAAAAAAGGCAAGTACATATTAAAATGTAAGAAATTAAAGATATAGATGAAGAAACTTTCCTAACATTTAATATCTAATACCTAAATCTCCCCTGACACTAGTTCAAGCCTTGGGTTCTGTCACTGGTCACCATAGAGAAGAGATCAATGCCTACCTGTCATCTTCCCCTCACAGGGAAGTTACAGACTGCAATGAGGTCTCCCTTCAGTCTCCTCTTCTCCAGGCTGAACAGTCCAAGTGATCTCAGCCTCCCCTCATATGGCTTCCCCTCAAGGTCCTTCACTATCTTTGTTGCCCTCCTTTGGACACTCTCTAACAGCTTAATATCTTTCCTATATTGCAGTGCCCAAACTTGCACACAATATTCAAGGTGAGGCAGCCCCAGGGCAGAGGAGAGTGGGACAATCCACTCCCTGGACGGGCTGGCGATGCTTTACCTGCTGCCCCCCAGGACATGGTTGGCCCTCCTGGCTGCCAGGGCACTGCTGACTCAGATTCAATTTGCCATTGACCATTTGTAATGCTGGGCACCTAACTAAGCCTGTGCTAAAACATTTATCTTAAAGATTCCTTTGAGTGAGATACTTTAAAATTTCTTTCTTTACAAGGAGGGAGAATTATTGCAAATCTATATGAAAAATAATATAGATACTATGCAGATATATAAATAATCAGACTTTCATATGCAAAATTTAACTGAAATTTTCCAGTTCTATGCAGTACGTTCCTTCAGCTGAATCAGTTCCATTGTATTGCTGAGGCTGAATGTATTCAAGATGTTTTAATTTCAGATGATGAATTGATTACAAATACAGAAAAATGTGCTCATTCTAAAAAAGAAACATGCTTGTCTTCTCAGTAAAGCAAGCAGTTCTGGCTGTTATCACTCATGAAAACCAGAAGGATAAACTCACCAGGAAATAATATGTAATGATTACCTTGTCTGTGCATGGCCTGTGAGCTGAAATGGGAGCTTACCTCAATGAATAGATTAGCTGCTAAGTTTTTATCTAGAGTCTTAAGTAAGAACTTGCTAACATATTTCTTTTCTTTTGAAGCACTGCATTCAGCATGAAAGCCACATTTTAAATCAGACATTTTCAAACAGCAGAAGGGTTAGATGAGAACACTAAAAAAGCTCACAAACTGGGACCTGTAGACCAGGACTGTTTATTCTGTTAAAAAACGCATAGAGACAGAACTGCTTAGAATTGTATGAGGTGATGTAATGATATGAACTGGGATCAATTATCTCCCTAGCCAACACGGAAAGAAAAGAATAATAGTAAATTTAGTTTATAGAAAGGACAATAAGATTAAATAGAACTTTTGATCAAGTACGGCAATTGCAAAGCATTCCAGGTGTGGTTTCACCATCTCTAGAGTTATGGGGTCTAGGAAAGATGTTATTCTTTTCAGATTTATTTAGAGATAGCTAAACTAATCCTATCATGGTTTGCTCCCTGTCAGGAGTGAAATAGTACTTCTGCAACCCAAACCAATTTGTGGTTGTTGAATTGTAACTACATTATTGCTGAAACAATTCTTGTATGTTAATAACATATCTGCATTATGACATCAGATAGCTTTGCCACTGAATGCTTGAAGGTACTACTTAATTTTACTGGTATTAGAATAAAATACAATGTTTTTTTCTGGAACAGATGCACTTCATTTGGTTTTTATAGCTTAAAAAATACTTACATGTAACTGTGATTTCCCAAGTTTTTATAGCCGTGAGGAGGACATTAAAATGTATAAATCTGACTAGCCTTTCAAATAGATTTGACCTCTTTACCTTACTATTCATGCATTTCTAAAGTGTGCTCAGGATACATTAATTATCTCACCCATCTGAGATTTATGTACTTTAGATAAAGCCTTTAATTTCCTATGAGAAAACAGTAGCAAAATCAATAACTATTTCTAGTTCCTGTGCTTACATGGAAAGAACCATTACTTAATAAAAAGAAAAGATACCCCAGCATTTTGGTCTGTAATAAAATGATAAATCTCTGTCATATATCTTTCGGAGACTGTTCACATCTTCAAATGAAACTAATACAAATTCACAGCAAAAACAAAGTTTCTGACAATACAGATGTACACAAGATTTGTTGTTTTCTTTTCATTTAGCTCCATAACACTGTAAGCTAATTGCCAAGAAGTTCTAGGAATTTAAATTTGCATCCTTGTGTGTGGTCTTTTTGTTTTCTGGATGTCAGCAAGATATTCTGATTTGCTCTGCTTTGTCTAAGCACAAGTTAAGTAGCAATTGAGAATCAAAAAATATATAATAAATATTGAAGTGTATTAAACTTCCTGAGATTATGTCACAAAAACCTGTAACAGTTTTTTTCTTTAATTTTTGATATTTTTTCCAATGATTAATTTTCTATTAATGCCAAATTTAAGATGATTCATTTTAAGCATGATTGTCCGTAGTTATCCTTTTGAATATTTTCCACTAGATAATAAAAAAAATAAACCTTCTGAATATAATCTCTATTTTCCTATCTGGAAAATTTGTTAGAATTTGGTAGAAATTAGGGTTTACTCAAATTATTGATTTTTGGTGGTTTGGTTTGGTTTTGGGTTTTTTTGCTGCAAAATTAGAGCCTAACTTTGGATTCTTTAAATCTGTGGAAATCAGAGACGCAGAATTTCAGTGGTCCAAAAAAACAGAAATGTCCATTTGAGCCTATGATATGTGAAATACAACCACAAGGTTAGGAAAGGTTCGGCCACAAAGTCATGATTTCACTTGAAAACTGATTTTAATGTTTGAGGTTTTCTTTCATTTTGTGTGGAGAAGTTTGAAATATTAATATTATCCCACCGCTGATATTTACTAGTTTGGTACTTGTATATTCTGTATTATCCAAGCCATGTTCCAGATATATATGTTTTTTGTCACTTTATTGTATAGTAGGCTCTGAGACTATACAAGAGTCAGACTATATTAATCAGTATGTGTCCTGGTTAGAACAGTTGGGACCGATTCATCACTGAATGGGTATAGCCCAAACTGTGTATTCTATAGCCCTCCATGCCATTTCCCAGAAACTGTTGTCAGTAGAGGCCTGCGAGGGGGGGGGGGAATGTTCCTGAGCACCCTCATACCCTTTTATGGAACGAGCACCCTCATACCCTTTTATGGAATTCCCTGCTCTGAGGGAAGGACTAAACACCCTTTTATGGAATTCCCCGCTCGGAGGGGAGGACTGAACATTCCTACCTAAACTGGAGAGTATATAAACCTGGAGTTTCGGAACCTTTTTACCACTCGTGGGATCCAGAGGAGGACTGCAGCTCATCGCTCTCAACCAGACTACAGCTCATCGCTCTCAACCAGACTGCAGCTCACCACCACCCTCGGCTGGACTACAATCACCACTTTTGGCTGAACTGCAGCAGTTCTCCCACCAGCAGGTTTTTCCCCTCTCCCTTTGCTTTGGACTCAAGGGGGGGGGGCAGGTAGCACCGCTTTGTTTGTGCCCCGGGGTGCTGGGTTGTACAGTTGGGCTTTGTGGGTTAGTGCCTGTTGCTTGTCTGTGTGGTCGTACTTATTGTATTATTTTATTAAATTGTTATTCTGACTTGTAATCTCTCTTTGAGTTGGCTTGGTTTCCTCTGCTGGTTAACTTTCAAACCAGCACAGTATGATAAAGCCACAATGTTTTTGTGTTTCAGTGATGTGTGTATTATAATTTTTGTGGCCTAGTAAAAAGAGGGAAAAATGTGAGGGTACATGAGCTGTAAAAAAGAAAGAACAAATATAAGCATACATTAAAGGAAATCTTTAGAAGCCTTTGGAAAGATTATTTGTACTAATGACACTTGAAATATATGCTTTAATATATGAAACTAAAAGAATGAACATGATTGGAATCCACTGCTTATGAGAATATGTACTACCTGACATGGTATCAGCTTGGTTTTGATTAAATAAAAAATCTGCTTGAAGTCAGGACTTACCTTAATGAGGACTTCCAAAACTAAATGGTGAAATACTAAACTAATAGCTCTGAGACATTTCTAAGTGTCAGAAATAAAGAAGAAAAAGACAGTAAATGAGTACATGAAAGCAATGTGCTACTTCCGTCTAGCGTCACTGATATAGTGAAAGCTTGACATATTCTTAAAATTATTTGTCATGAGGTATTACACTTCTGAGAACGCTTTTTTGAAAAAATGTATATTAAAAGATTTTTTGAATATTTATTGAATTCACTGTATACAGCTCTGTAAAGATTCAGATAATGCAACACTCATTTTCTGTATACTTTTTAGCTGTCATTATAATGAGTTTTTACTGTAAGGCAACAGAGTACCCCACACAGCTGTTTCTACTTCTGAAGTTTGTTAAGTTTGGCTTTGTAAGTGATAGCCTTATTAAGGATAGGACCAGCTTAAGACTTTACCACTTATAATATTGCTTAAGAGAGAAAAACAGTGTTAAATAATAACACTTCAGTTCACAAGTGCTATTAATTTGGGATGTGTTTAACTTGCTGAAACCTCTAATTTTGAGTTTAATCAGACTTTGCAGCAAAAACTGGCTGGACACATAGGATTCCTAGAGCGCTCTTGGAAAAGATACAGTAATACTTTACAGTATTTGTGCGATAAGTTGTAAATTAATGAAACAGTGAAGATTTTTCCTGGTCATTCTAAGAAGATATTTAGTGAAGCCTGAAGATAAACCCATCCAGTGGTGTCCCCATGCAAGACACAAATGTAATTATAGAGACTAGTCTCCTCAAGCATTCAGGTAGATTGAGTGCTTGTTACTCCACCTATGCAAAATGATGAACAACACAGAACTCAGCAAACATGCACATGGTATAATGGGACATACCTGTATTGAAATAACCAGAAGTCATGTCCCTTCATTCATAGTGAATTCACCTACAATTGTAAATGCAGTCCCTTCTTCATTGGCTATTATTTGTGAATTCAGTTGATAAACTCTCCATTTAAAAGTAATCTTCTCATTTAACTTAGTCCCACCAACTTGTATGTTTTTGCATTTTTCTTAGTGAGATCATGTGTTCAACCAGGGATGGCTATTCAAATATTGAAAAGCATGTGAGGTCAGTGTACTGTATTTGTGGAATATTTTGTTAATGTTCGTCCTAAAAGATGTGAAAAAGTGGCTTTTCAAACATGAATTTTTTTTAATATTTATTAGCTGGAAAAGTATGTGATCCATTGTCCCTGCAACATAAAAACCAAGAGAAAAGTGGTAAACTGACATGCAATTCAAATGTAAAACTTTCAACCATTCAGTTTCTGAAATAGAAGGAATTGCTGGGCAGCTGGGTAGGAATATAAAGTCTGTATTTTTAGCTGAAAATCTTTAACACTGTCTGTAAAAAGAAAAACTACTCTAGTTAAGACTATTGAACCATACTGACAATCCTTCCTCAGACAAGAATTTTAGTCGCACCTGTGAATTTTAAAATATCTATTCATATAAACTCCTCTACCTGCTGGACAGTGTGGTGTGTTTACTTATTTCTTTTGTATGTCAGTTTTTCTGCATACGGTTTAACATTGTAGTTTTTGTGGAACTACAGGAATTCAGTAGAAGTGCAAATAGGGTCAAGCTTAATGATAAAGCTGAAAATCTTATTTGTTCAAGAAATAGAGATCTGTACAGGTGGAAAAGAGGCATGCTAAAGTCCTCTCTGTAGAAACAAACTGACAGAGAAATAGAGCTGGAAGTTAATTTGTGTGCTTAAGCTTCTATTAACAATAAACAACATTTGTGTTGGGAAGTAATGTGGTATTACAGCTGTGTTTCAGTATGGGGCTTAGGAAGAACTGAAACATTCTATTTGTCTGTTGCATGAAAATTCAGCCTTCATTCTCAGGGAAATGTAGCTTGTTACCTGTGTTCTCTTTCCTGCCTTTAATATGAAACATAGTTACTCCTTTTGCTTTATGAAAGAAGTTGATTCACATTCACAGAATGCAAACAGTTTCCATGGTATGGCACTGTGATAGATTGAATCATAGAATCACAGAATCAGCTGGGTTGGAAGGACCTCTGAGATCATCAAGTCCAACCCTTGATCCACTACCACCGTGGTTACTAGACCATGGCACTAAGGCCACATCCAGTCTTATCTTAAAAAAATTTCCGCAGACAGAGAATCCACACTTCCCTGGGCAGCCCATTCCAATGCCTGCTTACCCCTTTCTGTAAAGAATTTCTTCCTAATATCTAACCTAAAACCTCTCCTGGCACAGCTTAAGACCATGCCCTCTTGTCTTACTGATAGTTGCCTGGGAGAAGAGACCAACCCCTACCTGGCTAGAACCTCCTTTCTAAGGGAGGTGAGGTCTCCCTTAGCATCTTCTCTCCAGCTTGAACAACCCCAGCTCCTCAGCCTCTCCTCATAGGACTTTGCTCAGGTCCCTTCCCCAGCCTTATTGCTCTTCTCTGGACCTGCTCCAGCACCTCAATATCCTTCCTGAACTGAGGGGCCCAGAACTGGACACAGGACTCCAGGTGTGGCCTCACTAGTGCTGAGTATAGGGGAATAATCACTTCCCTGAACCTGTTGGTCACACTGTTCCTGATCCAGGCCAGGATGCCATTGACCTTCTTGGCCACCTGGGCACACTGCTGGCTCACGTTCAGCTTCTTGTCAATCCAAACTCCCAGCTCCCTTTCTACCTGGCTGTTCTTCAGCCACTCTGTGCCCAGCCTGTAGCGCTGCATGGTGTTGTTGTGGCCAAAGTGGAGGACTTGGCACTTGACCTTGTTGAATCTCAAGCCATTGTAATCAGCCCAACTCTCCAGCCTGTCCAGGTCCCTCTGCAGAACCCTCCTGCCTTCCAGCTGATCGACACTCCCCCTCAGCTTGGTGTCATCTGCAAATGAGGGATAAAAATATCAAGAATTCTAAGTTTTTTCAAACCTGCCATTCCCACCATATTTCACACAACAGAAAGTTTCCCTGAAAACTCAAAAGGTTTATTGGTTTCAAGGACAACATTTTACCATTAGATTAACACTGAATCTAATTAACATCAACTAAATTTGCTGTAGCTGTATAGAGATTGCCTTCTAATATGCTGAGTAGCTCCTCAGTAATGTTGCGAAATAACTTTACTCCTGACCTACCCCAAAGCAGTCAATATCTAGCAAGGCATAATCTTGGGGGGGACAGGGGGCTAGGGAGGGGGGTAGGAGGGAGGAGGTGGTGTGCCATAACACTTTTAAAAGGTGTTATGGCCAAATAATCAAGTGCAAACTGGAATAAATTCTCCTGTCACCTGAGATACATTCAAATCAATGTGTAAATAATATGGCTATTTGATGTATTTGGGGTTTAGCAGTACGTATGCTGCCCAGAGTAACCACCTTGCAACACCTCAGCTGAACCACATTTCAGGACAGATTATACATCCTGATGTGGTATTTTTTAAGCTAAATAGACATATAAAAGTTTTAGAGAAAATTTGAAGATTCATAAAATAAGAGCAGTTTAAAAACATTTTGGAATTCAAAATTCTGTTCTCCATTGCATCACTACTACTTCCATTCACCTTAGTAAGAATCCTGAACCAAGTTGCCACAGTCTCTCCCTCGGCTTCTTATCATCCATGCTTATATATATACATATGCAGGATAACTACTCATCCCGAAAAGGTACTCCGCATGCAACAGCAAAAAGCAAAAATCTATTCCCTGGCTTTTAATTTCCACTTATGGAAACAAATGGTTCACCTTGCAGTTCTCTTTGGGCACCTGCACTGCTGTTTTGGCTAACAATTGCTGATCTTGTAGTTTTGCACTCAGTAAACCATGTCTCATACATTAATGTTTGGTCCACATAGACCTTCAAAGGCCAGTGTACTTTCTCAGGTCTCTGGATGATTGCAGACACACCGTATCTGGGAAAGATGAGAGATGATTAATAAAATCTAAGATAAAGGCATGGGATGTACAAAAGATAAAATCCCCACACTTAGTCTTTTTTTGAGAAAAACTTAGACAGTAATGTTTAAGAAAACAGATAAAAAACGAGAACTTGTGCATTACAAACTGGTCCATAGACTGTCTGGAAGAGAGAGAAGGACAAATCCCTTCACCTAACACAGGTTTTGAAGGGAAGTGGGGAATTTCTAGCAAGGGCTTGGATTGTTACAATACTACAGGCTTCTCTAGAGAGCATCCTGGGCACAGCCGGGGTGCAAGAGGTAGCCTGGCATTTGATGACAACTGAATCACAGAATCATGAAATCACAGAATGGAAGGGACCACCAGTAGGGTCATTTGGTCCAATCTCCCTGCTCAAGGGTCTTCCTAGAGCACATTGCATGTTCTATCATAGAACCATAGAATTATTAAGGTTGGAAAAGACCTCCAAGATCATCAAGTCCAACCTTTGCCTGAATGCCACCATGCCCACTAAACCATATAATGAAGTACCATGGCTATACTTTTTTTAACATTTTTTGAACACCTATGTCCACTACATAGAGATTTGAATTTCTTACAAACTATTTGTAGGAGGAGCAGATGTCACAAAAGAACAATTACCTCGGAGCTTAATGATGAAAGAAGTGAATGCAAAATGTGAACCAAGAGGGTTGCCATATAATAAAGTCATGGATGGAAAAGCAAATCCATTAGCAAAAACATAAGAGATACTTGAAGTAAGGGCTTGGATAATACCAGAAAGAATAGAATAGAATAGAATAGAATAGAATAGAATATAGAATAGAATAGAATAGAATAGAATAGAATAGAATAGAATAGAATAGAATAGAATAGAATAGAATAGAATAGAATAGAATAGAATAATGAAGTGGAAAGGACCTACAATGACTGCCAAGGCAACTGCCTGTCCATTCCAGGGATGACCAAAACTTAAAACACATTATTATGGGCATTTTCGACATGACTCTTAAACATTGGCAGGCTTGAGGCATTGATCACCTCTGTAGGACTACCCTCGATATAGAAATGATTCCTAATATCTAGTCTAAACCTCCCGTGATGCAACTTTGAACCATTCCTGTGCATCCTGATGCTGATTACCAGAGAGAAGAGATCAGCACCTCCCTCTCCACATCTCCTCCTAAGGAAGCTGTCGAGAGCAATGAGGTCACTCCTCAGCCTACTTTTTCTCCAAATTAGACAAACCCTAGACAAAATGGCCTAGGGCTTTTCAGCTTGGAAACAGACAAACAATGGGCAATATTATAAAAGAATACAAAATCATGAAGTTCATAGATAAATTAGTAGGGAAATATTTTCACTTATCATAACCCAAGATTAAATGGGGAGAGATAGATTTACAATGTGAAAAAAATTACTGTTTTATACAATGTGTCTTTAAATTATGAAACTCAAAGCTACTAGATGTTACTGATGTCAAAGGGATAAGATGAATCTGTCAATTGCTATTAAACACAAATGTGTAGATGCAACGCCTGACTTGGGAATCTCTAGGCTGGAGATCAGAAGACAGAAATCAGAGGTTGGGCCTGCATTTTATTTCACCCCCTTGAAATATCAAATGTCTGTTGCAGAAGATGAGATATTTGAATGATTGGCTTGTGACCTGAGATGAATTTTCAAGATCCTGAAAAAAGAGTCTCAAATGTGTTAAAACTGAGGAAGTATTTGATGTTAGTTTGAATTGAAGGAGTCTTAAAGCAAAACTATAATCATTATTGGGAAAGCCAGGCAGGAAATACAGGTAGAACATTCAAACCCTTATCTCAAAAAAGGAAAATTAATTATGTGTACCATTCAAATGAAAGGAATACAAAACAGAGAACTTCCATCATGCTGTATGTCCCATTATATTTCTATTCAGTTCCAAGTACAATACATTCTGTCCTTTTGCTACATCTTTATCTATAATTGTTTTTCTATTTCAAGGGATTTGTAGGGGTTTTTTTTCTCTGTCTGATGATTCCCTTACTTCACACTCAGCTTCTTTTACATTGCTTTATGCTTCTTTTACTCTGTTTCTTTTCTCTCCTCATTTAAATAATCCATCATACACTGGTATTACATGTGACAGCATTTTAAAGCATGATCTGAAATGTTTTTGTCTGATTTTAGCTCATGTAGATGCAGTTACTTTTACACAGTTATTTGACCCACTTACTTTCTTACAAATACTGTAAGAGATCCATTTTTCTTATCTTGCTGTGTTTAGGTTTTTTTCTCAAATCCGCCATTTAGTCTTCTAAATAATCAGGGGAAAAAATGAATAAATATGTGGATTATTATGCATAAAAAAATCTTTATACTGAAACTTAGAAGAGCTTTTTCAAAAACATAATTTTGTACCTACATATTCCTATTAAGCTGGATTAATTTCCCTAGGTTTATCTACCCTGTCAATGTATTCAAGGGACATAAAGCTAGACTGGTTTTTTTCAGTAGAAGTGATTTTTGACAGTTCCTTTTGGGGAGCAGTAGGAAAGAAAACAACATGAGGTAGTGCAAGGTGTGAACTGTTTTGCTCAAACTATTCCCCAAGATACAATAGAAACAAGTTAGCTTGCATGACAAAGCTCAGGACAAGCCCCTGAAACTCAAAATAATTGATATATCATTCATCTTAAGAAAGGAAGGAGAATTTGTGAGTTACTGCTAAAAGGTTCATTTTACTGATGTTTTTGTCCCAAAGGCTCTGAAGTATGCATAGTGCATGTTGACTATCTGCTGAAATCTAGTTAAAGAGTAAGATTAGACCAATGAGTCCTTTTATGCCTCAATTATATGGAGACACAAGTTTCATCCATCAATTTCATAATAGATAGCAATAACAAAGAAAGCGCCTTGGAGCCTGTAAGCTATGAGATAATCATCAAAGTGTATGATTGCACAAATCAGAAAATCAAAGAAGAATTTAACATGAGAACGAGCCCCAAAATCAGCAGGGTGACTCCAGATTTACAAACAAACGCACAAACTTTCCATGGAATAGATTTAGCCTGGTCTAATTATTGCACATTCCTTAGGCAGGGAAAAGAATGATAAATAATAGTGATTACAAAGTTGGTATCTACTATGATTAAAGTAGCCTTTGATTTTGTACAACTCAATGCTTGCTTCTGCAGTTGTAACACCTGGAGGCCCTAAGGAGGTGATATTGTGCTCGATTTTTATATGCTGTGGATGACCCGGAGTGTCGGGGTTGACAGAGAACCTGTCAGCAGCCTGGCAATTCGTGATGAGGAATTTAAACAACTTTTAGGAAATATTTACTGTAATGGTGGACGGAACAAACGTAATGCAGCCCAGACCAAAGGTCACCAATCAAAATGTGTATAGTGTCACCAATAGCATGTCACAGCATGCACAGTGTCTTCAGTGTCACCAATAAGAGTGTGTGCAGTGTCTTATGCTTGAGACTTTGACCAATTGTGTTGTGACACGATAGTGTACAAAGAATATAAAAGAAACACTTGAGAGTAATAAACAGCTTCCTGATCACCTTACACCTGGACTATGTCTGACTCTGATATCTGTGTCGCATTGGCCGTTCCGACATTATCAGCGACATATGGTGACCCCGACGTGATTACAGCGTTGAAGAAGGATTTCTCTCCAACTCCGAGAAAGAGTTTGGAGGGATTCCTCTCCGAGAGAGAGGGACTGCCGTGACTTCCCTCCTAGAGGGGGAAAGAGCAGAGGATTTTCTCTCCTAGAGAGAGATTGGACCTGTGGGGCGAGGCACAGGGGGAACGGAGCCCGGTGAAGCTTGAGAGCGGGTGGCTTCCCGCCAAACGGTCCGGACCTGAACTTTTTGAACCCTCATTAGGTAAGCTAACGGGGGTGCCACCGGGGACTATATTTTAACGACGGGTCAGCATATAACGAAGGAGGAAAGTGTAGTTCTATCTACGTGGAAATCCCTCCTTAATTGAAAGAATGTCAAGGTTGCTGAATTTAATTTACGACGTGTGCTGTTATAGTACTGAAAATAAGGCTTTGAAGCTACTACGTTAAGTTGCATTTCGTGTGTTTGCACACGAAAAGAAGTAAGGACCCCCCCCCTCCATTGCCACCGCTGCAGAAAAAGCAGGTTTTTTTCCACCAGATAACTCCACTGAGAAAACAACTAAGAAAAGAAATTCAAGTCAAGATATTTAAGCGAATGGAGAGGGACAGAGATAAATTAGAACAGTGGGAGCTGGGCAGAAAACAAGACAGCAAGGCCCATCCCTGTATAAGCCTTTGAACTTCTTCGCAGCCTGAGTTACTTATTTTTTGTTCATGTACTAATTGGCTGTTTCAGTCTCACAATGTGTGTAAGATAAAACACAGAAAAATATGCAACAAATCAAGTTTGGTGTCATGGAAGCCTGAAGACGACGATCCCTACCGGGGGGGGGGGGGAGAAAAGGGGGGCAAAAAACTGCCTTCTGATATTTCTGTTAATTCTTGTGTTAACTGTAGTGTCTGTTGAATGTTTTTGTGAGCTCACAATATTATTGTTACTGTGTGTGTGTATGTGAAGAAACAAAGTTCTTTGCCAGGACAAAAAAGGAAAAAAGAAAAGTAAAAAGCCCTCCCTTGAAAAGATTCAGCCTTGCCAGGGAGAAAAAACAGTGTGTCTTTCTCATGATAGAGAAGGTCTGTTGCTTGGTAACTAAGCAGGAGTGAAACTCTCCTACTTTGTAAAAATTGCAACTTTGTAACCTTCTGATTGGAGAAAGAAATTGTCTTACAATTTCATAACATAGTCTTACTAACTGTTTTCTGAAGTTGTTCATTAAAATAACCAAAATTGTTTTAAAATACATACATAAATGTAATGGAGAAATAGACTTTTTAAAGTAACTGTTGACAACTGCCTGTGATAAGAAAATTCCAAAGCGTGTGGGGGGAACGATTCTCAGGCAGAGCTGCTGGGCACAGCTGCTCTACCTTCCCTCTCCCCCCCCTGCTCAAACAGCTCTGTAAACATTCTTTTGTTGCTTCTGTATTTTACAGATAGGTTTTTTGAGATTGTTGTGGAAGCTTTAAGGTAGACTTATTTGGTGGAACACCTAGCTCAAAAATATCTTATTGGACAGGGGTAGTTTTTGCCGGAGAAAAAAGAGAAAAATAAATAAACTGTTTCTAGCTGGAAGTTTCCACCTTTGTGGAAGGAGAGATGAAATCTAAAGACATAATACAGGAAACTGCCTAACAACAGACAGCGTTTCAAGTTTAAACTGCATCTGTCCTAGTCTCTGTGCTAAGCAGCAGAGGTGTGTCTCTGTTATCAGGTGACAAACCAGAACTGTTGCTGCTTTGCAGGTGTGCATTCTGGATCCCCTGGTATACTCTTATGAGCAAAACCCTACTTTAAAGCAGCCTGAGTGAGTTTTACTATGGCTTTATGTGAATTGCTAAAGTTGAAAGCTACTTTACAAGTGTTAACTTCTTAAATACATCGATGTAAGTTAAACTGTTACATCTATTTTGTTTAAATAAGATGTTTAAAGTTTTCGTGCATATCCCAGAAAAATGTATAAATATCAGCAAAAATTCAGATTTAGCTGCTTATAAATCCTAGCTGATCATATAGTTTCAGAGGCTGGGTGAGACTCCTTAAGTTGTAAAAGGACGTGACTGTTCTCCAGTTTCATTTTTTACATTCGGAGAGGCAGGAATCTGCCCTATGAATTTGTGAATCCTGTTAAAATCCCAAGCCATGTGTGGCTTGATAAAAGAAAAGTAAAAGATGCAAAACTATATTTAATCCAATTATGCAACTAAACCCCTTATCAAAATCAGTAATTCCATCCTCTGAAAGATTTCCATATACTGGGATTTTGAACAGCCAATTGTTTCTTCATAATGAAAGCTGGTATTTGCTTTTATTGAAGTTACAGTGACCTTCCTGAAATTTGGTGTGTTTTACTTTACAATAGGAGAGAATTTTTCTGCAGTACAACATGATAAAATGCTGCTCAAAATGATAAAAGCAAAGTAAAAGGAAATACAGAAGTTAGATGAGTTAAAATTAAATGTGATTGTTCTAACCAATGTTATTTGAGAAGCAGGATTGAAGAATGCTCCAGGAAAAATTCAAAGAACCAAGCCATGGAACCTATCTCCAACGGAGAGAATTACACTGCAAAGAATCATCACTAGGCCTTCAACTTCAAAGAAAAACTGCGAAATTACCCACGATACCCACTTAAAACTGACTGAACTATTAATAACAAATTTGCGAGTTTTTTATTAAAGGTGAAGAACAACTAAAAGAAGCAGATGAACAAGAGCCGAGAGTTAATTACGTCCCAGATATCGGAGACAACTTGGACTGACTTCTCACAGAAGACACTGAATTTCAAGCTGTATTAGCAGACTGTAATAGTGATTTATCTATTCATTTTTCTAGGTACTGACTATAGACAGAAATCATGTGTTGCTGCCAATCACACATTACTCATTTAACTCAGACATTGATTTAACTTCTCCACAATTTAGGAAGTTTTGAAAAACTGTAAGGACAAGTAATGTTGTAATTTGCTGGTTTTTCAGAGCTAAAACAATTCTTGCAGGTTGGGGTGCATGTCACGCTGCAGACATCCAGCATAAATCTCTAAAAGTTACATTGTACTCAGTGTGAGGGGGCATGAACCTCTTTAACAGAATTATTTGCAATGTACTGCATGAATTCTAATACCTGTTTTGTTTTCCTTTAGTGACTACTGCTGTGAAGCTTCTCTTAGTATACCTAATGTAAACATTCAGAAATTCTTTTTCAGTATTAACACTGTTGAGTAGATAATCCCATGATAACGTATTGTACGGGCTAATTTAATCCATATTTGATACAATATTCCTTCAGTTCAATCAAGATGCGAATTATGAGTAACTAAATTCAAGAAGTGAAATACCATTTGTATTAATTTACAGTTCTTACAGCATGTTGCTAAAGGATGAACAAAAATATAGAATTAAATGATGTGCTAATAGAATAACAAAACCCTGAATTTTACCCATCAAATGAACATTCTAAAATATAAAAAGGGGGGAAAGAGACTATGCAGGCGCACAAACAGATGCTAAATCAGAATAGATCTCATTTAAATTTTTTAGGCCTTATATTCCTTGTATGTATTCCTTTTCAAGCCAGGTACAGTTGTTAGACATGAATGCCAAAGATGACAAACTGAGAAGTACACAGCCAATAACTACTTAAAAAGTAAACTGTGTAATTAAAATGTAAAAGTATAATAGAAATTCCAGCTATGTGTGAATGAAGAGCGACTGAGGTGGCCACCAATGAATGACTGAAGAGAGATTGTGTGAGAGAGAGAGACTGTGTAGATATATATGTGTGACAATATCTGTGTGTGCAAACTTAACAATGCTTTTGTATTGGAGTGTTGAGACTTTGGGGTAATGTATTACACAGATCTCTCGGACTGTAGTGGATCCTTGTTTTGAATAGTGGATGAGCTCTCTGGATTCTTTCTTGGTGAGATGTTGCTGTGTTTCTTTTTAGCTTTGGATCAGGGGTTGCCAATGCTGATGCCTTGCTTGATCAGCCTGTTGCAAAGGGCCCTGCAACAGACTGTCAAAGCCATCTTTGCGGCATAAAATAAAAAAAAGAGGGGGAATTGTCGGGGTTGACAGAGAACCTGTCAGCAGCCTGGCAATTCGTGATGAGGAATTTAAACAACTTTTAGGAAATATTTACTGTAATGGTGGACGGAACAAACGTAATGCAGCCCAGACCAAAGGTCACCAATCAAAATGTGTATAGTGTCACCAATAGCATGTCACAGCATGCACAGTGTCTTCAGTGTCACCAATAAGAGTGTGTGCAGTGTCTTATGCTTGAGACTTTTGACCAATTGTGTTGTGACACGATAGTGTACAAAGAATATAAAAGAAACACTTGAGAGTAATAAACAGCTTCCTGATCACCTTACACCTGGACTATGTCTGACTCTGATATCTGTGTCGCATTGGCCGTTCCGACATTATCAGCGACACCGGAGAATTAATAATCTATGCATTTTTTTAATTTGGAAGAAAAATGATGCTGTAAAGTGATAAATTCCTACCAAGAGGTATTTTTTAATGTGCTATCCCAACATTTAAGTAGCAAAACCCATAAACAGCTACTCACATAAAAGTGGTCCTGGATCTTAGTATCTCAGCAGAGAGTAAAAGTTTCAATGATAAAATGAAAAAGGTAGGCTTGGGTTGTGTAAACTATCAGAAAGAGGAATATTTAGATGGTTGGGATCTGTAATATCAGTTGTTAACGTACTCAGGATTGATACATAACTGAGAGTTTCCAGATTCAGGAGAATTCGAAGCGAATTATTCCCATACTGCATTTCTGAGAAGCATGTGGGAAATCTAAGGTATTACTTTCAAATACTTTCCATATGTTGATTTATCAAACAATTTTATCTTATCATGTAGCGTAAGGCTAGCTAGAATATGCTAAGTAAAGACTACTTAGGTCTATTGTAAATTGATCTATCTTCATTCTTATTTTTATTCTTTGTCATGAATAACCAAACTTCAATCCTTAACAGACAGAAATCAAGCCAGGTCTATCACAGTATTTTGGATGATCTTATATCCAAAGAGAGTTATAACAGAGAAGTCAATCAGAAGTGAAACCATAGCAAAGAAAGAGGATTGACAGATATTTCAATATCTTAATGACAGAGAAGGAAGAACTTCTAATAAGGAATACTCAAAGATACAGCTGATAAAGATTATTCTATGAAGGAGGTTCAACAGTAAAGCTGACTAAAGACAGAGAGGCTGAATCTGTGGAAGTCCTTGGAAGGAAGCAGAATTCTCCAAGCACTCTATCTTTTCCAGCCAAAGACAGAATCTGATGGTTTAAAGTAATCTGTCAAAATTTATCAGTAAAGGATTAAGAGAAAATATCCATACATAGATACGTGCATATCCTATAAACTTTGAGCTAAACAAAACTGTTTTCTTCTCAAGAGTGTAATCCAGCCATTGGCAATACTTGGAAGGAAAAAGATGCATGTTAATCATGTAAACTTAGGTCTGAGAGTATCATTACACCTTTGAGAAAGGAGCTACTTGGCCATGGGCTGTTGTGTTTGAACTGAATCTGAGTGATGCAAAGGTTTCAGGAGAACCTTACAGCTCATGCTCACCCTATATCCATAACATTGTTTCCTGATCCTTTCTGGACCAGGATAGATCTTTTAAATTTTTTTTTTCTAGATGCAATACTTGGATTCATTTTGGGATCCTTGAACTATTTGGTTTGCATATGAGGTCTAGTTATTTTGGGGGCCTTGCTGTAAAAGTACATGCAGTATGAAATAGAAATACTGGATGAAAATGTGGAATGTAAGAACAAACTTTATTCTAAATTGCCAGAAAAGTTCAAAAAGTGATGCCTTAGAGTAACAACTATGAAATCCTTTCTGTCATTTATAAAACTGGTCCAGCTCTCTGAAAATCCCTTGAGTTTAAGGATAACTTTTTGTACTGAATTAGTTTGCATATTGCTAGTTATAAAACTGGAAACCATATTATCAACCGTGAAACTATATAATTAGTTTCTTTATGGACCTGCAGTTTTTGCTAGATAAAATAAAAATTGTCTCCAAATGCAGATGCCATTATGAATATGACAGGTCATTTATGGAAAAAAGGTTATGTAAAATAACATCTGATAATTTGTTGGAAACATTAGCATATAGATGGCTATGGGATGTGTGAAATATTATCAGAAGAATTCTAATCTAAATTGTTGCAATGTCCAAATAGGATTTAATGTTTTGTTACTCTAATGCTCATAGCAATTCAGACTTAAACAATTTATAGACCTAGCACTGAGCTGTGAACAGAACCATGCATTCTTTCTCCCTGTTAAATATTGAGAGCTGTCGAGTTGAGAGCAGATTATTGTTATTATACAAGATATGTAATCAAATGTTCAAAAGTGACTAATAACCCTGAGGAAAAATTATGATTTTTTTGCTCCAGATATTTATATAGCAGAGGAAACTTTTTTGTAGTCATATTTTACTAAAACTAGTGAGAGTGCTTTTATAGTTCCTGCATGCAGAAGATTAGGTAAATACTTTCTGAAAAGGAAGAGTTTTCCTGTAACTGTGCTCCACTAGGATTTATGTTAGAAAGAAACAAAATCCCCTACGTATCCGCAGAGCCACTGTCTGTGAGGGCAACAAAAAACCAACAGATTATACCATTTCATGCGTAAATGAAGTGATTTTAGGCAGGCCACCCTGACCTATGGACTATGGTGGTTCACTGAAATGGGATCAGAAATTTCCTAAGCCTGAAATCTAAGATTGCCACCACCCCAAGAAAGTAATGAGATATCCAAAGCTGGAATTCTTTTCCTGGCTGCTCAGAGAACACACTACTGAACACACTTCATGTCCTCCACTGCCTGCATGGGCTGTGTAGTTCTCAACTTTGAACTCATTGCTAGGAGTCATGTCAGATCAGAGATTACAACTATTTTTCATAAAGATGCTTGACATTCTCCCTAAGAACTCCACAAGAGCATTTGTAGTAAAACCAATATTATAACAAGCTGCACATGTATATACTACTTCAATATCTTTGCTCTAAAACTCAATATGGGAAGATAAATTCTTTTGTCAAAATGTAAATGTCTCTTGCCAAATAGTAAACTTGAAAAATCCGTGGAAGCTATCAAAATATGGAAGCTATTAAAAATTATCAGCTTCACTTCTGCTGCTGAACAGGTTGCTCTATCTCCTCCAAATTTATGCCTTCTAGTTGAAATTTTTCTCCATGTGTTTCTTCGGGTTCTATGGGCCCTGTATTCAATACTAAGTAGTTTGCATTCCTTGATTTTTAAGTAAACACACATTCTTTCCAATGTCTGCAAAGATATAGGGAATACAATTTTCAGTAGTTAAGCATATCTTAAAAGAGTTGCACACTAAATCTAAAGAAACCAGATTTCTTCCAGCTTTTTTAAATCATGTCTTTCAGTAATGGGAAATAAGGATTAGTTTTTCAACAAATGAAGTAATTTTGCATATCTCTATGTGGGTCAGAAAAAAATTTAATTTTATCATGGGCAGGACCTAGTTCTTAGCTGACTGGGGGAAAAAAATAAGTTTTTTTATTATGAATGTAATTTACAGTGACAAAATATAAGTTCTGATTTTTTTCTAGATTAAAAATAATTGAAACCTTCTAAACTTTTTTCCTGTTACTTCCCTTATTTAGGATAGGAAAATTATTTTTGTGAAAGAGTGATGAAGGATATGTGCTGATTAGATTTTTTGTCTTGTTTTTAAGAAGCTGGCTAATTACTGAACTAGGTCTTACATAAGAAAGAAATACTATAATCAACTCCTTGTCATGCATCTCAATTATAGTCCATGTTTGTGTTCCTTGAAAAACACACACCTACACTACAGCTGGAAGAGCTTTCAGATCATTAAAATACAAAACGATTTAAAGACACTTCCATGATTACTTAGGGCTCAAAGACGGACCATTCTGAAATTACTGGGCTCCACTACCTGGATCTATCTGTTTGACTGCACATTATCAATATCTCAAACAAAGCAACACCATGCAGACTTGGAAAAGCAAGAATCTTCTCTAGAAGCACTGTTGTCTTCCCTGCAGCAGCTGTAATGTCAAACTGTGTGTCCTTCTCTACCAGGTAACCTAAGGGAACAGAAGATAAAAAAGCCATGTAAAACTGCTACTATTTTGAACGATATTGCATGCTTTCCTAATTCCAGACGTCTAGTGAAGAACCTGTATTATATTGGGAATAGGGGGGAAAAGTAGCCAGATACATGGAATTGCAAAGCTGAGGCCATAAAGGGAACTATTCAATTGGGTGCTCTTTCCTAACATGAAACAAGACACTGTTGCATGTTCTGTCCACAAAGCAAGCATACAAATAAAACAGGAACTTTTTCTTTCCTCTCTGACTTGGTTGACTAATCAGACCAGTTAATTACTTGGTTGACAGCAAGCTGAATATGAGTCAGCAGTGCCCTGGCAGCCAGGAGGGCCAACTGTGTCCTGAGGGACATCACAAAACAGTCAAGAGAGGGGATTGTCCTGCTCTGCTCTGCACTGGTGTGGCCTCACTTTGAATATTGTGTGCAGTTTTGGGCACTGAGGAGCAGCTGAGGTCACTTGGTCTGTTCAGCCTGGAGAAGAGGAGACCTCATTACGGTCTACAACTTCCTCATGAGGGGAAGAGGAGGGGTTGGCAATGATCTCTTCTCTGTCGTGACCAGTGACAGGACCTGAGGGAATGGCCTGAAGTTGTGTCAGGGGAGGTTTAAGTTCAATATTAGAAAAAGGTTCTTCACCCAGAGGGTGGTTGGGCACCGGAACAGGTTCCCCAGGGATTCAGTCACAGCACCAAGCCTGGTAGAGTTCAACAAATATTTGGATGATACTATGAGGCACATGGTATGACTCTTGCGGATGGTCCTGTGGAGGGCTAAGGGTTGGACTCGATGATCCTTATAGGTCCCTTCCAACTCAGCATATTCTGTGATTTTGTAATTCCGTGAATTGTTAAAATGAGTGACTTCTCTTTCGAATTTTCTAATGCAAGAGTAACACACAGTAATTTGACTTGATTACCTGCTGTATTAATTGGTGGTTTGAATGTGCTGATTTATTGATTCAATTTAAATTGTGATTTTGATTGTCATGGTTATGAGCATTACCCTGTGCCATTTTTAATTAGTTCACTGAAACTGTAGTGTATCAGATTGAGAATGTGTTTGTTTAGTTTTATTAGAAGGATGAGCAAGCAAATATAAAACCCATAAAAAGCACGAGTTTGTATTTCTTCCACCAAATTGCCACATGGGTCATGTACTCAAGGGCAAAAACAGCATTAATGTACTTGGAAACTACTTGCCTCACCTTCTAAATAAATATAAAGTCACTCATATTTGACTTGGTCAATAGAAATGGCAGTGGAATACATTTCTTTAAAGATTAGATCGTGCAGATGAAATATCAGGTATGCAGATTATTAGGTATGCAGATGTGTTCTTTAGACTATTTTAAAGGTACCTGGGTTTGGATCAAAATATTTTTTTAAATAAAATTAACTTTTTTATATTTTTGTCTTTTTTTCTGATCAAGTGGAAACTAAACTTAAGTTACCTTTGGGCAAAAACTCTGAAATCTCCCCAAAACTTGGAGCTTGCAACTATGAAATTGTTTTATTAGCTCCTGTTTTGAAAATCATCATTTTGACAATGAGTTTCTCTCAGAAAGTAATTCACTCACTGATCTAATGAATCTCAGGGAACAGAACCTAGAATTTCAGGCCCATCCAAAACAGCATTTTAATCCATTATTATTGCTCTTCTACTTCGGCCTCATCGTTACTAAGAAAGATGTTACATCTTCACAGAGCATGGCCATGATCCTCAGGGAAGAGTCCAAGTTCACTCTAATTATTACTATCAAGAAAAGAATCTTTCTAAGTAGGAAATTTCACAAATGTGAATAATCTCCTGGGTTTGGGTGCCAGAGGTGATGCTGGGAGGGAGCACCTACTCTGTTTCCTTCCCCTGTTGCTTTTTTGAGACATGAGGGTCATGTGAGGAACAGGAAACCAAGACCTCCCAGTGCCTTTTGTGTTTGCATCCTGATCTCATGCAAGAGCACACTAAGTACAACCTTAGCAGACTTCTTCATTCATTCTTTTACTTGCTTAAATATTTGTTTAAAACTACACAGCTTCAACAGATAAAATAGTAGATCTTATTTCAAAATGTCCTGTATTCTTGCAGCTTGAACACTCTCATGGAAATGGGAGACCTGCCTTTAAAATCTAGCCGGGGTGAGAAGTCCTAAATCCTGGTCTCCAGACAATAAAACCTGACTTTTTTTGGCAGAAATTAATGCTTTATTACCATTTTTTACCTCACTGACAAACTGACTTTGACACATTCATAGTACAAGTGTTAGAGCAGGCAACACAAACATTAAAACAAGCAGGACTAGGAGAATACTTACCTTATGTTTCTCATGAAGCTCAAATCTGAAACTGGCACCAGGTAGCTTAACCATCAAAGCCCCCATGCTTTTGCAAAGCTCAACAAATAGGTACCAGTATCTAATGAATTTCAATGATTGAAATTTTGTTATACAGAAAGTGTCCTAGATAGATGAGGGGTTCATGACATTTGCATGGGGTAGCCCAGCAGCACAGTGGGCTGACACCAGTACTTTTCTGTGAGGCAAATACAAGACCAATAAGACACTGACTTGTTTGCAACCTCACAGAGACCTGACTGTGTAGGGAACTGGGAACGGGGCACCTTGTCCTCTTCTTGTGCTCTCCCCTCAACAGCTGAAATGTGCAAGAACTGGGAACAGGCTGAGAACCCCTCACATGCTACCAAAGAGCAGTTTGTGGTGACCACCTCCACTACTCCTCCACCCTGCAAGGTGGTGTGAGGAGACATCTGAGGATGTGTTTCCGCCTCTTCATCCCATCATTGAAATATGTGTCAGCTGCAAATGATGATGTGCCGAGGTCAATTTCTAACAGGCGCCTCAAGATTTATCACTTGTCAAGGTACAACAGCACTGCTATTTATTCAAAGAACCCTGATATTTTGCCTACTTGTTAAATAAGACACTGCATCATTGCAGCATTATTACAGCTTTTGGCTGGATTTCAGGCTCAAGACAAAAGGAAAACATTGTTTCTGAAGACGTTAGCGAGGCTATTGATCTATTTCTCCTTTTTTCCCATTCATTTATATTATTACATTATGCAGTGTTAAAGCACCAATTAACTCACAGAAAACTGCCAGGTCCTCATGATTATTAATCTCTGGTTTTCAAAGAGCTAACTGAGTTACTGCTGTGAAAACCCAGAGCATTATTCATGAGGTTCTGGCTGTAGCAGCATTTCTTTCAGTCTTCAACAAGATCAACCATATCCTTAATGAATAAGAGCAAATGGGAAACAAATTCAATAGAGGATTTTGATATTGAATTTGAAAAGACTACAGTCTATCAATCTTGGTAAAAGAATTGCATAAAAAAGGGAGAAATATCATTTGAATTATGCATGCTGAAAAGAAAGACGGAATTGTGTTCTGGTTGCACGAAAATATTAGGAATGTTGTGATCAACTTTTGTATAAGCCTCAAAAATATCATTAGATACACCATTTATGCTTCAAAGTATATCATATCAGAAAAGTATAACTGATTATTGTGACTTCAAAAATCTTTAAATTTCCAGGAAACCTTGTTTTGTATCCTCAAATAAAATCTGACTGATTTTTTTTTTGTTTTCCCTTGGATCTTGTAGTATGCAACAAATCTGAGATGGAAGACTAAAATAAAAAAATTATTTCTCTACTGTTAAAGAGAAAAAATTAGGTATATTTTTCATCACATGCTTTCTGTTAAGCCAGTGTCTGCTGGGAGATGGTGTAATTCATGATTTAATAGGAAAATCTGCTTTTTCTCAAATTCCTTTTTGTTGTAAAAGTTAATTTGTCTCCATGATGACCATTTCTGCAGCATATGCACCATATCATAACACTAGACTAACTCACTGTTGTTAGTACCCACCAGTAAAAAGACAGCAGGCTTTTGCTTCAAGTAGCAGACAGGTCATGAGGGTCAGTGGCATTCAGTGCTACACTTCCACCCAATATGCAGTCAGAGGTAAGTGCTTGCCACTGATGCCAGGCTTTCATATGAAAGCTGGGGAGGGATGAGGTACTCCTGCAGGGCTACAGGAGAGGGTTCTGTTCCCCTCACTCTGATAGATAAGTTCTTCTTCTGGAGACCTACAGCCTCATATTGTGTCTGCACTGACTCTATGGGATTTTTCCGTACTTCCATGAGGACTTTACCACTGATAACCTGATCTTAAGGCAGAAATTATTCCCCACATAAAGAAAACTTGACTATATCCTTCAGTTCCTTAAGTACCTTTTTTTACCACACTATTAATCAACAGCAGCTAGCTATTCTACACTCCACTCAAAAGATATTTTTATTCACCTGAATTAACACCCCAATCACTTCTGTTAATCAGGTTTTCTCTGTACTGCTGCAATCAGAAAGCACTGTTGGGAAAGCACTTCAATCAGTGTTGCTGAGTCTGCACTTTTCACAGGAAAATAAATTTTTGGGCAAAATTTTCTATTTTTTCTATTTTCTCTTTTTTCTATTGGTGAAGAGTTAGGCTGGCGATAGACATGAAAACACAAGACATTCTTGTATGTCACTCAGATTTGTCACCTAGAGCACAATAATCATTCATAGCTGCTTTGGCAAACTGCCAGTGAAGGCTTATCCTCTGACAGGGGCAGTGATTTTATGTAAAGAAAATAATTAAATAGGTGTGAACTAAAACCAGGAAACAACATAAATGCAGAGCTGTCACCTACTGGATTCACCCTGTGTCTTTCCCAGCTTCCTAAGAGGTTTGGTTTTTAATGGTCTTTGCCTTTATGCCTAGGTAGGGTATACTACTAGGACACTCTACTAAGAAGAGAAAGAAAGAGAAAAATCCTGTACTGGGGGATTTAGTTCCAGCTAATTTGTATTATATTGCTACATCATTTGTACCCAATTCAGTGACAAGCTCGTAAGGGGACTTTATTACACCCTGTGCCTTCAACCAGTTAAAGGAAAAACAGCCTTTGTTCAGCTGATCATCTGAGTGTTATCAAAATGATCCTTCTGGGTCCTATTTAGAACTCTAAATACCTCTGGCAGTTAAACTGTAGTGCATGTAAATAATTGAAATTATAAATATCTCTAAACAAATGAAATTGCTAGTGATCTGATAGCTTGCCAATAAACTTTTGCTCAATGAATTCTTGGAGTTGAGAACAACAAAGAAGATGCTGTAATTGGACAGCATATGGCAAAGTTTTTTTAAAGTTATCGAGTAGTGTTTTTTTACTGACTCACTTTCAGATGGTGTGCTGTGGAAACAGAGGGTATACAACTCAGCTTATGGTAAAAGACAGATGTTCCAGGCAACAAGAAATTAAAGTATACTTCAGGAATCTGACTTTATATCTTTCTTTGTATTTTTATACCCCAAACTTAATACCACAGATACTAAATGTAGGACTTTCAATAATTTACTGATAGAAGTCATTTTACACTCTCTAGTAGAACACACCACTTGTTTAAAATAATTTAAGGAACTTAATGAATTAAACATTTTGCAACTGCAAGCTCTCAATTTTTGTTTACTCATACTATAAGTAGTAATAATATCTTTATATGCAGTAATATATGATGTACAAATATATCTGTTTATTGGAATAGCCAGAGCTGAATTAAAATCAGACAGGCATGGAAAGCACTTTGCACAATATTTATGAGATTGTCATTTAGTCTGGAGTGATGGTTTACAGGTCCAAAAATTTATTTCCATGTACAGTTTGGAAACATCTGTAGATTTTGGTATTCAAAGATGGGAAAATTCACTTCCACTTGAAATGCTTTACTTTTCAGGTGCTTGAGCAGCACCTTAAATAATTCATTTCTTTTTATATTTAAATAGATTTTTTTTCAAAGAGTCATCTGCCTGTGAAATGTAAATATACACACTACTAGTCTCAGAGAAAAAAGAAAACTTTACTATGTTCACATATCATTTCCATTTTGAGAAATTGTGATTACAAATAATGTTTCCAGAAATAAGATTTACAGCATTACATCAAATCCTGGTCACCTACAAACGACTATACTGGATGAGATAAATGACCCCTCATTGACCTATCCCCAGCTGTAGCCATGAGCACAAGTCAAGGGAAAAACAAAAACAGAACAAGCAAACACTTTTGATATCTCCCCCTCAGCCTTTGCCAGTTTTATGCTCAGGGGGATTAGTGAAACTGATGTGGATTTTATTTAGTTCTCCTCACCTGACCTCTCTTCCAAGAACTTTTTCAGTAACCTATGAATCCATATAAATTTTTAACTTCCACAAAGTCCTTTGCAAAGGACTTCCACGGGAGCAATACCCTTTGCACTGCCCTTGATCTTCTACTGAAAGAGGTAATGAACAGATTCTAACCATACTTTCTGTGTCTCCCACCATTCTACTGATCTGTCTCATATCCCCTTTACATCAGCTCTGTCTAGGCTACATCAGACTCATCAAGTGAGTCCTGCCTCACATAGAAACTGTTTCCTACTTCTGATCATTCCCATCACCTTTCCCTGAATCTTTTAATGTGTCTTTCCTTGGAATGAAGGGATCAAAACCGCACACCATGGGCCAGAGGAGAGTGGAGAAGTAAATAAATTAATTCCAGCGGCATAAATGAGCTTGTTATTTTCCAGGAACTAGAGGATGGAACCTCAGATATCCCTCCCGAGTGCTAACAGCCATCTCAAACACATTTTGACTAAATACATTATTTTGCATAAAACTAGGTTCCATTTCTTATTTGACTACCTAATCATAATATTTCATAAAGTCCTTTGTAATTCTTCACAACCTGTCCTTTACCCTGAATAATTACAAAGTACCAATAAACTTTCTTTTCTCACTTTACACTCTGCTCTATAGATCACTAAAATGCAACATCATTTCCTAGACCCGTCCAGGCTTCCTCTACCCAAGGTGGTATGACACGTTAGGATGGAGTAGGTTCCTAAGCCAGTGCTTTTCCAAGTCACTTCCTAGCAACACACTCTCCCATCACCATTTGCTGTTTTTTCTTATAGTTATCTTTGTTTGTTTCTGGATAAAGTCAGCACATGAGAAGCAAATATATTTAGCAGACTGCTTGAGAGGAACCTTCATCCCAGCTTCTGGTGATGAATGACCTTACAATTGCGAGTTCTTGCAAATGTATTTGATACATTATAGCCACACTTACAAGTCTGAGAATGTTAGAAACAAATTAACAAAATTAAGGAAAAGTTTGCCTTTATAATTGAATTCGAACAGTTGTGACTTCTATTATTGTGGAGAGGGTAGTTAGTTACATTAAATCTTTTAAGTCTTGGACAAATTTTGGTGCCATTGGTTGAGACAAAGTGGTATTTCTTGAAAACCTCTAAACAAATGTGTGCTGGAAGAGCTGTTATTCACCACCATTAACTGTCTGTCCCATATTATTCTGGTCAACATTCATATACATTTCTTTACTTCACAGGATTCTTCAGGCAGCTGATTAGATTGCTTCTCTTGTCTCTTTGCATGCCAGTGTGACCAGCCAATGTTATTCTTTTTGCTGCTTCTGTGCTACTTCTATAAATGAGTTGTTTTCTCTCTCATCTGTTGTTCTTGACAAATTTCCCCATAAGGGCCAAATTCAGTATTTTTTGTTTCTTTTTAAATAGAGACTATCATAGTTGTTTCCATCTCTTTTTATTATAGAATTAGATATAAAATTTTCATCAAACTGCAATTAAAATAGATACTGGAAAAAAATAAGGTAAAGAGCTTTACAGATTTAGCCTTTCAGAAGAACTTTGCAGAGCTGCTGACATTGGTTCTGCTACAGTTCTTGCTGTTGTTGCAATGTTATGATACATTTTTAGTTACTGATTTTTTTCACCCTGTGAAAATACAATATGCAAATGGTCAGGAATATGATAAAGAAAGAGCACAATATTTAAAAAAAAAACTTAAAAAATCTTGGTGAAATACTACCCTTTTGACATTTTGGCACAGGAGGACGACACTGATTTTATCTGTCATGAAATAATAACTCCAGAGGTCACATCAGATGTGACTGAATATAAAAGAGTTCAGTGTGACTTATTCCCTCAGAAGCTGAACAAATCCACAGGTCAAGGTTTTCAAAGAAGAGTTAAAGAGTTACAGAGGTCATGTTCTGAGATTTTATATATATATATATATATATATATATATATATATATATATGCATGCTGAATAAATGTCTTAGACCTTGTGTCCTAACTCCTACAATCCCATGAAGTCACTGAGCTGAGGTAGAGTTCCCAAGCAGTCCATACACAAAAGTGGAGTCTCACTGAGCTGCTTTTCAGAAGACTGACTATTCAGAAGTTCCCACTGAAACCAACAGAGCTTGCTGAAAACTTGGCACTTCTGGCAGTACTACTTTTTATAAGTCCAGCTACAAGTCAGGAGTTGAGTGAAAGATCTGATAACACATTCTCAATATGCTAGGAGAGGGTGTGGAAATTGATGATTGCGTTTTAAACATCTTTACAGATGTTTCAGAATTATTCATCCAACTTTCATTTAGTATGCTAACTCTTAAAACTAGATTACTCTCTTCATTTCCGCAAAACACTGTTTTCATTCTCCTAATCTAAATTGAACTGTGTGATGCAGCAAAGTACATTTCCTCAGTCATGACTGTGGACTTACATAATTTCCTCACATCCCAAAATTTAATGTGAGGGATATAGCATGAAACTCATAGATGGGAAAGTAAAATTAAGATTAAAATGTCATTACTTTACTTCTGGAAAAAATGTAATTGCAAGGCTTAAAAATGATTTGAATATTATTTGAGAAACTCGATGACTGTGTGCAGAGCTCCGCAGGACTAGGAAAATATACTTGTAACTCTCTCCCCTCTGAAAGACCAAAGGTAAAAGATGCCTGAAAGTGGAAGGCATCTGGGGTTCATTTACATTATTTTTATTTCATTGTCCACCTGAGTGTGAAGACAACAAATGTTTTTTCCCTGGAAAAATTCCTACTTTAAGTTTTATATGAAAAGGAAGATTTAATAAAGATGTTCGAGCCATAAATTAACAGGAATTTAAGTAGTCAAGGGATAGAAAACTTCAAGAGCCACAGTTCAGTTGCCGACCTACCTGTTTAGACAATAAGTCCTTATTAAGCTGTCATAACTATAATCTCAAAAAAAAATCAAAACTGTAATATACTGATCTTATATGCATGTGTCAGTGAAAAATGAAAGTAATTCTCCATATTAAGCAAGTAAGGAGCTGAATTATGGAGAGGTTAAAGTGACCTTCCTAAGGTCATACAGGAGTAGGGACTTTCTCATGGCCCTTCTGTTTTTTACTGTTTAGGCTACAGCCTCAAATGAGTAGGCAATTAACTAGAAAAAAAGAAGACTCAGTCCCTGATTTAGGAATATCCTAAGGAGATGACATATAGGTAAGAAAAAGAAGAAATAAAGCTGACTAACTAGTCAAGTCAAACATAACTTTCATGCTGGTGATTCAGGCTTTTCTGAGATGAAATTAACTTGACATGTTTAAATATTGAGAGTTTGGAGTCTTTATATCTGACATGCAGGCCATTACCCCAATTAAGCACCCTGTCCCTGTACTGCTACAGGAAGTAGTTACTGCATTTCACCCTATAATTTCTGTACTGTTATAACTTCTGTTAGGAAGTGAACATAACTACCCAGCTTTCTATGATTTTACGCTCAGTCATCTTCCACAACATAAGACCATCATAATGTTAGACATGGTATGGAGACATGGAAATACAGTTCTTCCTCTCAGAACATGATTCTAACATTCTTTTTCTTCTTAGCCTAGCAAGCAAACTGAATACTTGCCTTCCAAGATGTATTTGAATACAGAAAATAATTCATCTGTAAAAGCAAACAAATTATTCTGCCAACGTGATCTGCGGAAAGGAGAGCCAGAAAAAAGTCAAAAGAAGTGGTCCCAGATTTCAAACACCTTTGAATTCCAGAATATTTCAATGAACATAATGTAAAAGCACACACCAGCTGCAAAATTCACATTTCCCATAGACAGCAAAAGTTAATAGTTCATTCTAGATCAGGTGTGAATGGGTGGCAGATTTTGTTCTTTACAATATATTTAACAAAATCCACACTGACATTTTATAGTATTATCATGCCAGCACATGGCATTATGAGTAGAAGATTAAAAAACATTTAAGGCATTTAACTGACCTAATTGCAGCAAATGCCCTTTGCTGACATTACTTAAATTCTGTTTTGCAAAGAAAAAAAAAAAGTAACTTCTATCGTTCGCACCCTGTCAGCTTCTCAAATTACTTCAGGAACAAATTTGATTTTTCAGAAACCTGGCACATTTCCCACTGCCCTGCATAGGGGACTCTTGAACAATCTCATGCACTGAAGTAGTTAATATGGTGGTGTGGGAACACATTTAGCAAAAAGGTTTTCTCCACAGGCTGAATGCACTACTGTCCTCTAGGTAAGCTGAAACTTCAACACATTGCTAAATTTTTTCATCAGAAACCAAACTACTCAGTCTTTCCTTCAATTATTTTTGGTCTAATAATGCTGCTTGACATTTCCAGGTGTTTGTCCCAAATTATGCAACAACACTACAGCAGGCTCAAACTTCTGAACTCCTTCTCCTCGAATATTCTACTGAGAAAAAACGTAAGTGTAATTTATTCTAGCATTGCAAATGCAAACAGAATAAATAAGCACAATTTTAATGGTTGGTGGTGAGGTAATATACAGTTATTTAGACTAAAAATCAAAAGAATCCTCCCTCTTTTCTTTTTTTTAATTCAGAATATCAAATTTTTAAATAAATTCTTAAAAATGGAAAATGGTGGAATGGGTACTATATAAACTAACTTTATGTGAAGATTTAAAAGGCTGAGTTTCCTATTGTATCTTTAGTATGAAAAAATTGTGTTTATTCAGTTTGTTATAAAATTATTCTTACATTTATTTCCACATTTATATGGGGATTCTTTTCTTTCCTCCTACTTACTGTAACTACTTCCATTTCCTTACTTTCATATGCTTTCAGCAAAAAAGCATCATGAATAAATATCAATCCAGTTTCTCCTGGCATCCTTCTGCTCCTCTCATTTGTGGTAAAAAAAAACTTAAAGGAACCCTTTTTACAGTTCATACATCTGCGTTTTCTTCCGACAAATACATAAAATACATTTTTAAGCTTTAATTCTAGTCTATGTAGATTAACCTTTCAAACTTTCATTAGAATTTTTGTGTCTCAAATCTTACTGAAAATTAATATTTTTCTAAACTTGAACATTTGTGCCTGCAAGGATCAACCAAGTCGAGATGCACAGCATCAACTAGCATTTGTAATACCTGCACAGGTCATTAGACATCCTGTTTAACCCCTAACAACAATGATTTATGTGTATGATCTTCTTTTTCATTATCCTTGTCCATCTCCATAAGCTGTTCTGTCTTGCTAGAGAACTGCAAGCTTCAGTAAAATTTTCTTGAATAAAACTAA
The DNA here is from genome assembly GCF_009829145.1 of Chiroxiphia lanceolata. Taxonomy (NCBI): domain Eukaryota; kingdom Metazoa; phylum Chordata; class Aves; order Passeriformes; family Pipridae; genus Chiroxiphia; species Chiroxiphia lanceolata. Next base: position 90,343,777 of record NC_045639.1, on the reverse strand, counting down.
AGAGATTTCAGTGTATCATACTACTTAAAAAAAAGGATTTGCGCATATAGAAAGATGTGACTCTTCCAAGGAAAATTAAAGACAATCAAAGGCATAATGATGGGCTGTCTCCCTGCTAGTCTTTCGCTAGGATCTTCAGCTAAAGCAACACCAGTAACATGGAAGGTCTAACATTTCATTGTGACTTTAGAAGGGTTTATTTGGGCTTGCTTCTCATTTTTCTTTAAAATTTAAGTGAGAAATTAGAGTTTGTTAATTTAAAAAGATAATTTAAATGAGACACCTCATTTTTAATTTAAATGAGAGGCCTGGTCTGGTGGATGTGTATTGGCAAAATGGAAGTTCCTTTGTATTGGCAACAACCAGATGAAAATGTAGTGATTACTGATGTCTGTGTGTTTTAGGTTTGTTAAATGCTGCATAGCAGCTCAGCATTAATAGCTGTTCTGCCTGGTAGCTTTGTCTGTGTTAAGCTACAGTTAATGTTAAAAATAGTGATTTTTCAACCTTATGGCAACTTAAAGTGTGTGTTAGTACCAGGACATGCATCCTCTTTTAAAATCTTTGTGGGATCTCTCTACCTGCTGTACCTAATTTCAAAGTCCAATGCTATTATTAGCACAAGAGAGCTGTTCCCTCTTTTGCCTGTGTGCTTTACTTCACATCAATTTCATCAAAAACTTTCAAAAATTCTTGCTATAAATTGTTCCTGTGTAGCCCTGCCCGACCTTCTATTGACCTAACTCTGCGTATTTGATTAGACAAGATTTCAGTTGGAGTCCTCCTTTAATTATAATACTGTAGTCATGCCCACTTTCTCTGCAAAGTCAAAATGACATCATGGATTACTAAGCAAGCCCACTCCCATATCAGTGGATCCATGCAATATTTGCTCTTATATTTGCTTTGAGAATGTCACAGTAAGACAGATTGTGCAACAAGGTGGTTGGCTTTGATAAGTTACACCTTCTTTTACGACCTTAGAACATAAGGTCTCTGGCTATTTATTTCTTTTAATACATTTTCAACTGGTGAAAAAGTACTTCTTGTTGCTTGCATTGGAGCCCTTCTATGGCAGCAAAGTGTCTTTACAGGAGTATAGAACCACTTTGTTTATTTACTTGCGCTAATGGGACCGTATGACTTTTACTGTCAACTGGAAAATGATGCCACACTCCAGTGTGTTAAACAATATTGCATTTTGCACTCAACTGCTTTTTCTCAGTGAACTCAAGGAAAACTTGCAATGACAAATGTTCTGGCTAGTAATGACAACCTACCTTTTTAAATTAAAATAGAACATGTTTTATAAAGGAGTTAAGGGAAATAAATGATAAAATGTTCTAAGTGCTTCAGCTAAATTAAAGCTCTTGTTTCCAGGTGAAGCACCTTGATTTATTTCCGTAGACTACAAGGACTTTTTGACTACCTTCTGCCATCAGCTAAGAAAAAGGAGCTTTTAATTTTCACGGTAACACTCTAAGCTTTCCCAGACCTCTGCAGTGAGTGATCCAGATGCTGAAGGACACAGCAGGTCTCAAAGGGTTTTGAAAAAGACTGGCAAGTAGGTAAGGTCATGGCTCAAACTAAAGAGAAATGATAAGTCTGTCCAAGATTGAGAAGACTTAGCAGTACCCATAACTAGCAGAAACGTTGTCAGCCCTGAATAACCTGAGAATGAGCCTTTGATCCAAGGAAAACTCTCACATTTGGTGCAACTACTGAAAGTAAATGTCTCATGGAGATCCTACTAAAATTTCCTTCCATTTAGATAGTTAATAAGTAATCAGAAGCATTTCCTTAGTGCTGGGTCTTTTGCCCAAAGCAGAAAATTTTACTCTGTCAGTCAAAAGACTTTTCTAATCACATCTGAGCCTTCCACAGAATTCTGGGAAATATTCATTAGAGTCTATTAAAATCTAAAATATAAATTAGAGTTAATAACAGTTGGAAGAATTGCATATGTGATTTTTTAACATAGTTAGCATGAAACACATTTCATTCTAATAATTAGTTAAATTTAGCTGACTTTTCTAAAACTGAATTAGTAAAAAAGATCACTTTTTCAACTATTCATTTGTCAATACATTAAAAAATTAGGAGGGAGACTCTCAATGAAATTATATAGCCTTTTGTCTTTCCAGTCTTTTCCTCCAGTTCTTCAAATGCAAAAATCTTTCAAAAATTTTTGTATTGCTTGAAAATTATGCAGAACAGAACACCCAGAGTCACCTAATTTCCATTTTGCAGTATGTGTTCAGATTTCTACCCAAGTGCTTCACAGATGTGTCTCACCTCCAACACATCCAACATTGATAGTTGTGGCAGGGGATAATAGGGAAATGTAATTTGTTTAAAATCCAGAGAAAAAGAAGTGTCTCATGTCCAGCTGGCAGCAAAGATGGACATGCAGAACATGAAAACCTCTGTTCTTCCTTTTTCTTTTACACCTGCCTCCACAAACACACACACAGATCAACAACTTATTTCTCAGCTTGTTCTCAGACCAGCTGAGTGGTCATTCAAGACGAATTGTATGCTTTCTTTTAGTTTACCTTACTTCTTAATATCTTTTCATAGGAGAATCATACCTATTCACTGTTTCTCAGAATCAGCATCCACAAAACACACTGCACAAGGAAGTCCAAATCCACAGAAAATTAAATATATATCAAGTTACAGACTCAAAAGTAAAGGCACAAGGGAAGTATGTTCAGGCCTCACCTCTTAATACAAAACTTTGTAAACCAACAGTTTAAAAATACGTTCTCTATGTGTGTGTGATATACATGTATGATTCCTTTATATATAATTTCTACAGTCTTTATAAATGACGAGCTAAGTAACATGTTCAGGGAAGTGGACACCAGTAATTTTCCCCACATTGTGAACTGCAGATGTATCTGTTTTTCCAAAATTTTTTAAAATATCCAAGAAACTCAGAGAAGGTATAAATGGCCATGCATGTCAGAAATAAATGTGTCTAACAGTTATTGGACAAACATGTGACCAAAACACTTGCTCTCCTCGACAGGACGGGGTGAGGAAGTAAGATGAAAAAGCTCCTGGGGGAGGTAAAGATAGGGAGGTCACTAAGCAGTCCCCCTGCTACCAACACCTTGACCCTTACACTCAACACAGTATGTGAGTGTGGATCCATGTGCGTGATGGGACAGCCAAACCTCGCTGGGAGAGCCTTTGCCTCAAACTTATAACACTAAGGAGGAACTCCAGGACAACCATTGATTAGATTGAACAGTAACCATGAAACTAGGAAGAGATTATTTAAACTGCCCGAAAAGCAGTGTAAAAGAAATGGCGATTTCTATAATGTGTTGGGAGAGGTCTTGGAGCTGGAAAACCCTGCTGGCAATGCCATCACCCCACAGTATCCCCATCCCTGGGCCAGGCTCAGTAGGTCTCAATGGGGTGCAGGAGCAGCCTGCACCTGCCAGGGACCCACAGCACAGGGGGTATGGGGGTACTCCTGCTCAGCACGTAGGACCATGTGGGGCTCCTGTCCCGGGGCCCAAGCAGGGCACCTGTAACCACCCAGAGGGGAGGGAAGTTACCTGAAATGCCAGAGGGTGCAAGGGTGCATGTAAGAGCACCTACAGAAGGGGGTTTGGAAATCTGTAGGGTTATATTAACATATTTCAAGGATCTGGGACAGTAATTTATCTGTTCTGTCACCAATATCGATCCTGAATGTATAGTTCACTGATTGTCAGTTTACTGTGTCATTAATTAATCAATAGACCACTTTGATCCCTACTTGATTTAAACCATGTGACTTGAGCAGTTTTTCCCCATGACATACATGATCTATGCCTACTGATTCAGAGGCTGAATCCCACAGAGCAGGATACAGGACCCTCTTTACATCCATAAATAAATAAAGACTTGTCGCTCAAACGGTCCAGCAGTGGTAAGGTTAAAAATAGTGGAATACGTACAGTATTAAGTTCTAAGAAACAGAGCCTCTCGTTAAAACACTATTGATGGGGAGAGCAATTTGAGAAAATTATACCATATCTTTTTCGAACAAGAAGACTCCATATGTTAAGTAGTTGCCATTTTTTCAATTTATTGAAATACCACAATTTCCAGCTGATATTTGCTGTTAATTTATAAAGAATCTTAAATGTTTGTGACTGTTATGGCTTCTGCAAGGGCAGAATGGGTTTCAGATACTAGTTTTGAATGTCAGTGCTTTGTTGCTGAGTGTGATTTCAAACTGGCAAGTTTGATTATCCAATGCAACATGAATATGCAGTGGTAATCACCATGTAGAACAAACAGGTTCCACCAAAGAGAGGGTATTACAGTGAAATCTTCAGCATATCCTAGGGACAAACCAGTCCTACAACAGGGCAGAGAGTCAGCCCAACAGAGACATTAGTTAGAAGGAAAATATGAAACATGCTTCTCACTTGGAAATTGAATGTTTATGAAAAATTGTCAGAATATTTATTAGGGCAAAGAATCAAAAAGACAAGTAAGATAACTAAATTTTTGAAAATTAAATACTTAAGAAGGATTGAAATCTATACAGAAAATGTCTGCCTTGAATCATCCCTAATAGCACAAACTTTCATGTGAACAGAATTTCCCAGTGCTTTCAAAACACAGAAACAAAGAGATTCCTATTGACATCCCAGATCCTAAATAAGGTTTGCAGGGAATTTTGGTAGTTAATAGATAATTAGATCTTGTCTCCTACAGTAGGCTTTACGAGAAATGCTTGGATGAAAAACAAATATTTCCTGTAATTCCCTTGTCATACAAAAAAAGTGAAGCCAGAATTTAGGCTGTCTCTGCAAGGTTATTAATACTTATACTGTACCTATTGTACATATGTACATCTTGCACATATTCCACTATTTTTAACCTTGCCACTGCTGGACTGTTTGAGCGACAAGTCTTTATTTGGTAATACTTTAAACCTAGAGAGACCAAACCCAACCATGCATTAGGTTTACTTCTTATGTATATATCTCCTAGTAATTGCAACCCAGAGTATCCTACATGAATATAAGAATATAAGGCATTTAAATCTAGAAATTATTTAATTTCAAAAATTTGATCCTTAATAAATGCAAAATAAACATTCAAACTTGAGATTTTTTTTAAGCAATAGCACCTAAGATTTCTATTAAATAATTTATAAGAATATTTGCTTTTATTTTGGACACAGTCTGGTTTTGATAGTCAGTCATATGGCAGAAATGTATCTGTAATTAAGATTTTCTTTCTTACCAGTTTAATTCTGCTGCACTTCAACCCTAGATAAAGGACCTATTCATTGCCTGATGTGCTGAAAACCTCAGTTATAAATGCTATCCTCCCCTACAATCTAAAATTTTATAATTAATTAACTAATAATAGAACAAGATAAAAAGTTTTTGTGTTCTGATTACATTCAGATGAGAAAAGAGCTGAGTGTTTATTTGTGTTTTGACTTATAAATTCAAACAACTGGAAAATGCACAAGATGACAAAATTCTTCTGTAAAGGGGCTTCTGCATGTAATTATAATACTTATGGCTAGTGGTTGAGGTAAATAACCAGTTCTGTTGGACTTTGACATCTGAATTCTACAATAATACTTTCTACAGAATGAGAATTGTAGAATTACTGGCATTAATACTTATAAGAGATATTCATAGTTTCACGCCTCCACCTGAAATTTGTATTCAGATTACAGCAGGAAAAAAAAGTAAAAAAATAAAATGACATTTCAATGCCAAATTTATTATTGTTCTTTAAACACATAAGAACTGCTGATGAATTTTAATATAGCTCCCACTCAAAGAAAGAAAGCTGAGTAACTGCCAGTGCTATTGGAACTATGATCAGTATCCTCTGTGGCATATCAGGTATATTCAGTATAATATACCCAGTATATTCAGTACTAAAAATGCTACAAACTAATTCAGCACATTGTAGCAAAAGAAAGGTGAAAATAAAGTGTTAGAATAATAATTAAGTACTATGTCTAAAAAATTTGTCCCTTTAAGATCAGTTGGTTGTTTTGCAGAAGTCTTAGACTAGTTTAAGCCAACTTATTCTCACCTTATTCTTGGCTGTGAGTTCCCAATCTTTTTCTTGTGTACAAGCCCTTATGCAACCAGGCCCACAGCTACATCCTACTGGTCCTGCTAAAAAAATTATTTTCTGCATTAGTTTTTAGCAGAATTAATGGTCTGAGTTGGCTGGCTGGAAAGCTGTGCAAGTCGTGATGGCAGAAGTGCACGACAAAAACGCACCATGGAGAGTATGCTGAGGAAAGTCCATTGTGAAATCCCAGCCAACTAGACCAACTGGAACCAACTCTGTTTTTTAAATCAGCTTTTTTCTGAACTATATAGACTGTTATATCATCCATAACACATAAGTCCTGTGATAGTGTGATAAATAATATGGACAAGTAGAATAAATGTATTATGCCCTTTCATGCTCTGCATAAGAACTGAACAGTGTGTACAATATAAAATTAGGTCTGGAAAGGCAGAGGTTTATTTTCTGTTGTAAAAAGAGTTGCTTTCAAAAATATTCCAATACAACTTAGATTAGCACTAACCTTGTTAAGAAAGGAACTTTGCAACAGGATGAAATTTTGTTTTTTTTCATTTTTCTAGTGTCACTGATACATGCATCTACTTTTAAGGATCATAGGATGGAACGAGCTCTCCTTAATTCTTTCATTCAGTTCCTCAACACCGCAGACACCTATGTTACATAATTACTTTCAGAGTTTATCAGGCTCAAATTTTTCAATAAATTTTTTAGGTTTTTTGTCCCCAGTGCTCCTATAAGGAGAGTTTTAACCCAGATTTCAGCACTAGCTAGTAGTAGACAAAACAACTGAATACCTCCACAGAGTTCTCAAGTATTATTTTTAAATGTCAGAAAAAGAATCCTCATTTCCTTTTCCAAATCATGGTAAGATCTCTCATGCTGCCATTCTCATTCTTCCCTACAGGTTCTGTAGGTAAAAATAGCTCTTCGGTGTTTCTGTTTCTTGAACAAGCTATGTTTCTCTCATAATTTATTCAAACTCTTTCAGAATCTCAACTTCAGTGTTTTTTCATAAAATCAAACTGGAATTCATTAAGTATGTAATGTTCATAACACATACTGACTTTACTCTCCCATCAAATAAGAATATGGCGTCAGGTTATGTTCAACAATGGCTTTGCAAATTATAGTTTTAGAAGCAGATTTAGAAGATTTTCAAAGAAATCTTCTCTTAACTTTCTCAGACCCTGATATGCATTTCAATATGAGAAAAATAAAGAATTGTGCAAGTGCCTTTTCTTGAAGTCAGCAGGAAGTATGGTTTAATCAAAATTTATTATCATTTTGATTATCCTTTCACTGATTGTATTTCAATATCAACAGAAATAATAGTACATAATATTAAATAATTTGATCTATTTTTTAATTTAATCAATCATATAATCAATTATTTAAATAAAACATAACAATTTGTTCTCTGAAACCTTTAAACTGCTTGGAAGTCTGGCACAGATGTGTTTACAAAAGAGGGGAAAGGAAAATAATGAAATTCATGTATGCTATCCATCACTATATGTATGCAAAATGTTTCAAGTTGTCTGTTATTATACTGAAAATTCCTTAATTATCAGCAAATAGAAAAAATTTTAAAACAGCCCTGAACTATACAAAAGTCAACAAAACCCACCCCTCACTAGAATTATCACTGTAGCAAATAAAAGACACATACACCAAAAAAAATTCTTAAAATTTTCAAAAATATAACTAGTAATCTCATTTTAATAGAACAGAAATTATTTATAAAGTAAATTCTACTTTAATATAATATTGTGTAATAGTGGCATTGCTGCTACATAGTGCAATAGCCTCTGCTACTCTGTAAAATGTATATTTGGAAACCAATGTCCCAGAATTACTCAGGAATAGAAGGTAAAAGCTGTACACATTAAACGAGAAATAGTCTTTGTCAGAAGAAAAAATGGATGCTAATCTTCCGGGATCCTACACCTCTCTCTTCTATTTGCAATCAAGTGAGCCACTAAAGTGAGTTCTTCTAAGGCTTTTGATTCATTATTCATAGTACTAGCTGTTGTTGGCTCACCCAAAACACAGTACAGCTCATGTCTCACTTTGCAGCTTCTTGGAACAAAAAACATAGGGAAAGTGAAAAGAGAAAATATTTTCATGGCATTTTAAAAGAATGAGTTTTATGTACTTTCTTCTGAGGCCACAGAACAATTTACAGATGAGTTTCACAGTTCTGAGCTACTCTGTATTTCCATATTTGGAAGCAGAGCATTGCACCTTTGCAAGACATCATTTTCAAAGCACTTTCTCATTATCTTAATAAATGTGGACAGTTAATTTACTGTCCATTTTATGACAATGATGTTTGAACACTTGGAAGCACAAATCCTAGTTCGCATTGGCCTCAGCCTATCCTTTGAACCATCTACCTTTCTCATTCTTGCTTCACCCAAGCACAACAGAATGCCAGCTTCTGAAAGTTTCACTTGTTTGAATTTAGAAATTGCAAAGAATCCTGAGAGAACAAATAAAACAGGTCATCTCTATGAAGTGTACATTTCAGTCATCTTAAAAAAAAAACCTTCAAAACCTGTAATACACCTTTCATATCTGTGAGAGAAACATTATACTCATGCTTCATGGGTGAAATATTGAATATTTATAATGATTCATTAAGCCATACTCAAGAATTCTGGAGTGACAGGAGTAACTGGATTACTTTTTTCCCCAGCAATTAAGAAAAACAGAGCTGAAACATGATGAACACATATTGTGGTAGTTTTAACAGGAAATTCAAAACAGCAACTTGCATATTGCATGGTTATTTGGATACCTCTGTCAAGTTTTGTTTTAAAGAAAGAAAGGTTGAATTCCACATTAGATTTTGGCAGTTTGCTTCATGTTCTAGACATTTAAAAGTAAATACATACCTTTAAATCTGTGTTTATCAGTGTAGGAAATATTTGCCAGAGGCTGAAATGGTTAATGGCTTAAACATTGTTAAGATCACCAAAACACTTTTGTCCACTGTAGCAAATTGCAAAGAAACAGCTGCTCACCTACTGATGCCCACCCCTCCCTGAATATGCCTACTAATTTGGACTGCAAAAGGACCTTGAGATAAGATAGTACCATTGTCCAACTACCCCAGGTCAAAGGAGAAGGATGTATCCACCAAGTAAGAGATTGAACTGCTAACATTTGACCACCTGCCGTAACTGTCAGGTGCTGTAAGAGACTGGTGCTGATGGCTCACACATTCGGATGGCTACTTTGCTGGTGATGCACAGAGTAGCCTCACAGGTGCAGAAGGGTGTGCATAAACTGCAGCTACAAACTGGACTTCTGTTGGATTCCAAATTTTAGATATGAGAAAAGAAACTGCTAGGTTTAAATAGAAAACCTTGAGTCACAGAAGCTGGGGAAAAATGTCTGTTTGAGGGACAGACCAGATGTCACTTGTTTGGAATGCTCTGCCAAGGAACAGGGAGACGGTGCTCTGATGTTATCAGACCTCTGCCTAAACCCATTGTGTTCTCCCCTTCTGCATGTGTATACTCCGTAATACGTACGTATATCCAATACCTAATCTCCCTGTAAAATCCCCCAAGATAAAATAGGGTTTTTCGTATGAGGTAAGTGCTAAGCCCCAAAGTTTGTAATTTAGGATTTCCCCTTTACCTCATCCCTGGAAAGTCCTCAATTGTAATAGAATGAATATACAAGTCCCCTGTTAAATATGTAAATCCCAAACCCTTTAAATATGAAGTTGTGAACCCAATAAACCATTCCAGTTCCTGCCTCCAAACTGGGATTGTGATAGTTTATTGACCTTCCCAGACTTCAAGATAAGAGAAGAGGCTGATAAGAGGTAAATCCTGCAAGGTGGGATAGTCCTTCTTGTCATGCCAATGTCCTCCTTTCCATGATGATTTAACTGCGAAAATCTCTGGTGAGCACTGAAGACATTCACATGTAGCCTGAGCTGTACATCTGGGATGATGGACCATAAGAGGCCTTGTCTGATTCAACTACATCGACCTAAGTGACAGCTGAAACATCTTAGAAGGTGCCAAAGGCTTGTGAAATGTCCCATGATCCACTATTACATCATCCAGGGGAGGTACAGGGGCTGTTTCCATGTAGCCTCCACACTATAAAAACCCCATGAAATGGGAGTTTTGTGGACTCTTTCCCCCCACCACTTGGCAGCTACACCCTGCAACCACTGAGAATACCAGAAGAAGAGGATCAATCAAACGTCATTGGAATCTAGAGTGGTGACATCTTTTTTCTACTTAATCTGTTTCTCTGTCACTCTCTTTCTCTCCCTGCCCAAACCCCCTTTCCCCTATCTGTCTCTCCTTCCTTGAACCCCTGTTAAATAAAATCTGTACTATTGCCTTTAGGACATGGTCTTGTTTACACCTTAATTTGGGCAAAGGCATTTCTCTAATAATTTTAATAGAAACATAACAGTATTAACAAAAATTAAAAGATGTGGAAGACAAAAATACTTCTTTCACATTTTTTCTACACAGTAACTTTTTCACTTTCTGCAAAAACCTAGATTAACTACCACAGAAAAGACACACATAAGCAAAACAAAGCACTCTTTGCTGAAGATCAATCAATTGTATGATGTTGCAAATCATTATAAATATTAAGAATAAGGAGAAAAGTGCCATGGAATGCCTTTTGTAGTTGAAAATCTGAGTATTTGGAAAACAGGGTGATTTTGAGCCTTATTGTTTTGTTAATGTCTTGTCTGACATTTTTCCAGCAATGTGCAGTAGAGGATAATTTAACAGGACATGTATAATCTAAAAAGAAACACACTTTTTATTTGAATTGCCATTATTGATCACAATATCAGGTCTCCAGTCTGAATATATTTGGCTTCATAAGGAAAGTTGTCGTATCTTACATGTGTACTGGATAATTCAGTAATGAACAAGTGCTAAATAGAATTCTCTGGAGCTAAAATAGTACTGGCTGAGTTTTTACATATTGGTTTCAGCAATTGACTGTAATGGCATTATTCTTTTCATGCCCACATAAAATATACAGGTAGATTAGATGAGCAGAATTAATCTGTCCAAATGAAGATGCCTACAGTGTGAACATCTGAATGTCAGCTAGACCTTGTGGGATCTCTTTATGTTGAAAGGAGAGAAAATAGGTGTACTAGAGTACAATTAATTTAATGCTGAACTTGAAATCAGAAGGTTCAAAGCAGGTCAGGTGTATGAAAATCAAGGACTAGGAACCAGGACAACTAGGTTAGAGGTAAACATGCACACTGTGTACATCTAAGATGAGGTGACTGATATCCACTTCATACTGGAAGGACCAAGATTGATATAGTCCAGCCACATGTCTCAACTTCAGTGAAGTTGATGCCCAACAGAACTAGTTCAATGGAGAAAAGAAATTACTCAAACTAGCTCAGTCTGAATTCTGGGAGTTATTGATTCCCATAATACTCTTTTCATTGTTGCTTTCTTCCACAGATACACAAGAATATCCTCTGAGTTACAGAGTTTAATCAACTGGGATTATACTGATCTGCGGATTAGAAAATTGGAAAAACATGGAAAAATGTCTGAAAGCATCTTGGAACGTTTATGAAAAAAAAATAGAAGAAAGTAAAATTGCCAATGTGTCTATATAATGGTAAGCCTGACAGGATATAGAAACCCCTTTTCTCATTTAGATCTAATGAGCAAAGTCTTTTATGTCTGGCTAGACAAGGAGAAATTGCGACAGCGGAAAGAGTTCACATGTTCAGCAGAGTCACTGCTTACTAGGATAGGTAGCATCAAGTTCTGGGCTAAGTCTATGAAAAAGCTGGATGGAAACGATACAAGTAAGTACTGAACTCATTCACTGAAAAGGGCATCTCTATCTCAACCACTGAGGAGGGTTATGAATGTCTGATCTTGGCAGCAGCGATTCAGTTTGCAGTTAGCACATTCATGAAATATTGAGGATCAAAATACAGGTAAATACACTTTGGCTCCTAGGAGGGTAGGTTATGTCAGTAAATTGACACAGGAAACCATTCCCAATCTCACATGAGAAAGATATGTGTTAGCAGAAGATTTGATGTAAATTTCCTTAAGCAGAAATCCTACATCACTGTTCTACTTGCCAATCTAAAGGTTAGTGACTGAAATTCTTAACACTGTGTTAAATACTATGCTTTTTGGTTCAAGCAATTTCTGTTATGTGTCAGAAGTTAATGTGTGTGTGTGTGTGTGTGTGTGTGTGTGTGTGTGTGTATGTTTGTACACATGGTTATTTCAAGAGAACTATTTTGCTAAGAAAGCTGTAAAGGAAATTTTTGCTGGCAAACCCTCTGGAGGAATGTGAGGGGGTAAGCGTTTATACAACACTAATTAGTTCCACTCCTGTGCTGGGGTTTGTGGGTGTACTTCAGTGAATGAAGTCATTGATAAAGTGCTCCATAAAGCACTTTATGTTGTGCTGGGTTGAAAGCATAATGTGATATCACCAGGAACAGAAGTATACATGAGATTCAACTTTTCTGACGCACTCATTAGTGTGATTATTGCAAAAACTTGAATATGATAGACGCTGACCTGAGAATAAAAACTTTAGCAGCCATTTGTTGTTATCTTGCTCAATATCACAGTTAACCACATGCAAGCAGTGAGACTGTAAAATAAACACTTTAAAAACATACTCTTTTCATGAAACAACACAATTAAGCTCTCTTCTTTTATCAGCAAGAGACCATACTTCTACTACATGGCAGCCACATATAGATTTTCTTTTATGATAATCGAAAATAGTGTACAATGTGCAGAACCTACATAAGAAACATGAAATGTTCATTCCCCTTTTTCACTGAAGAGATGGGAAAGAGATGGAAATCCATCCTAATTTAGAATCTGCTTTTGTCTTCCTCAACATTTTGCACTCTGTGTGCTGTAACTCTTGCTTTAAAGCTTGTCAAGCTTGTTTACAGAAGCATCTCCCCAGAGTAAACAAGATAGCCAAAGCCAACCAGTTCAAAAGACAAGGAAGAAAAAACTCTCAAATGTACGATGATGCTGTTCTGTGGAGAGAACTTGGATTCCTTAATCACTCAGTATTGTTTCTCAGGGGAAAGTTTCTCATCTGTACCTTTTTTTCCCCCCTCTTCTTACCCACAGATAAAGGGTTCAGCCCCCTTGCCTTCTCACGCCTACCCTTTCCATCCTCCCCCAAGCAGGCAGTTCTGTAAAACACAAGAAATAAACTCAAAGGAGTGGGGGAAAAAAGAAACATAGTTACATAGGGACATTCCATTTTTCCCAAGCATTCCACTAATCATTTTTTTGGAAATGCCTACGTTTTGTTCCTTGTCCCTAGTTGCTTTCGTGGCCCTGTTGCAAGCTTTATAAGTTGGAGCCAAAGAGCAGGCCAGCTGACCAGGCAGAGCCTCATCTCCATCTGCCTCCTGCAGCCTCAGTCCTCCCTAAGAGAGATGGATTACTTAATCACAATTATATTGTGCCAGCTTTTTCCTTTGCAAGTGTAGTATCTTTTGGGAAAGAGACAATTACAATTTTAAAATAGAGCTGTTTGAAGCATTCTATTTAATTCAATAAAATGTAATGGCAAATGGTATTTTAAAATAACCTTCTTAAGATGGTATAAAAAAATCAATGAAAATCTATTTCCCTAGCTCAGTTGCATCATTAGAGAAGTTACACTTTTTGCATTCATATCTATGGGGCTTTATTGGTTTGATCCTAATTCAATCTTATACTATTCTTTCTTAAGGCAAGTAAGAAGGCTGACAAGGGAAGAAAAAAGACAAACCATTGCTATAAGGTCCCATAATCACATTTTACAAAAATATAGAGTCTCAGAACATAATGTTTAGTTTCAAATTTTTGTAAAATATTAGCTTACTGCCAAAGCAATAAGCTCTAATAATGAGAGAGGTCAAATTTCAAAAGTTATATTTTTCAGTGGTTAAATTACTTTTTTCTTAGTTGTTTTGTCAGGTAAGGCAAGAAGGTATATCAGACGTAAGATTTGAGCTGGAAATACCCTTATTTATATGAAGAAAGCTAACACATATAAGCTGTATCCTACAAAAAAAAAATAAAATTAAAAGGATAAAAAAACCTACCACTTTTTGTTTCCCTGTCCCCAGCATGGTATTCAACATATGACACAAAATGAACTTTCCAGCAGCATAACCCTCCCAGGTCTGAATTTGTGTTTGTTTACATTTTCGCACTAGTGCAGAGGAGCACCAAGTCTCCTGGCAGATATGACAGGTGTGTCATGCCAAGAGCTTTGCCGATACCCAAAGTCCCCTAGCTCTATCTAGTGGATGGAAAGGAGCATCTTGCTTTCCACATAAGAGCTGCTTAGTACTTTTTTTTACATATTTGACTGTAATATAAATACCTTCCCTTTTCATTTTGAATGCAGTTACACCTTCTATGAATTGATTCAGGAAACAGCAAAACTAGCTGTATTATTTTAGAATGCTTCTGTTTTGCTCCCCATGTAAAAATAATAATGAGATGAGTGTATAGAGAGAAATAGTATTTTTGTAAGTAACTGATATTATTGGACAAAAACAGGACTTTTTTTAGTCACATAAGTTCTTCTGTGGAGTTATAGAAGAATTTTTTATGTTTTGGATGAAACTAAATCTTCACCCAAAAATATTTTTTTCTTCATTTTCCCCCTCTTTTTTCCTTGCATTGCTAGTTATGGTTACGACTCTTTTGTTGTCAAAGATACTGTTTGCCTTCTCTTTACTCAGTCTTGCATAACTATCATAATGACAATAACACCAATATAATAAATAATATTTTTAAAATTTTCTTATGACAACTTAATATGGTTTTTTTCATAATTTTTATATATTATATCTATTAAAACAAAATTAAATGCAGTGGGAGAGGAAAATGTTTGCAGATGTCTATTAAGTAATAATAGTGTTTCCTCTTGAAACTTTCCTGTAAATCCAGCCCAGGCTTCCACCTACTCCTGCAAAGCCTTGTACAAGGAAGAAGACCTGTGTGTGGATTGCCAAGTTGGGAGCACGGCAAAGTTGGGCAGCACAGTGTAGCCCTCACTCTGGGCTCAACAGATGGCCAAAGGCCTGGCCTTTGGTAAGGGGGAAAGGTAAGGGGGAAAGACTTTGGTAAAGGTAAGGAATTCCTTCAAACCCCAAGGGAAAAAATCGCCTTTTTCATTAAATTTAAGAAAGTGGTTAAAATCATGTCCCCTCACAAAAGCAAGAGGAGTTCAATGAGATTTCAGGTGAGGTCCCTCTATACCTCCCTGAGCAATATACTCACTCATTTCTTAAGATACCTGTCAGAGTGAAGGATGTGAAAGGGTATTGTTGAGGTTTCTTTACCATTTCTTTGTTGTTGTCACACATTGCACAAGTTTAATGTATATTTAGGGTCTCCAGAATTAACTGATATTTGCCACATAAGCTATTTTTTAAGGTCTACAGGAAATCTATACTTGTGTTGAATGTAGCTGGAAACTTGTTTACTGAAGTGAGAAATAAGTCTTTGTCTTCCAAGAACTCTCGTTTAACTCTGCACAAAGTTTGGCCTTTACTTTTGATCAGTAAATCCCTCTATAGTTCAAACTTTCTCCACTACCAGAGCATTGATCTGCTGAAACATTTTAAATAACTTCCTTTAACTTCTCCACAGGAAGTCTTCCAATCTAGAAAAGGTTTGTTTGAGAAACCATCAACTTCTTGATGTATTGTCATGTCAGCAAAGGACCAGGGCTATAAAATCTTGGAAGCAGAACTACTCAAATCTAAATAAATTGGGATGATCTCAGGAAAGGAAAAAAGAAGTGAAAGGAAATGAAAGATCATTGCTCTAAACGCATCAGAAAAAGATATATTTTACAGCTGTAAGAAGAGGCATTCGTAAGTTACATACATTTTTAGTTGTGTAACATATCCATCTTCACTCCAACAAACTAAAATGCACCAGTGAAAATCTTTTTTCCCATTATAATTGTGTTTACACTAATATTTACAACAACAAATATTATAGAAAATGGTACTGCTAAGTATTGTGATTTTTTTAGTTAATATAGTAATTTTTGAGGTGAACTGGCATAGCTTTACAAAAATAGGCAAGCTTTACGTATTAAAAATATATATCATCTTTTTTAACATAAAAGTTTTTCTAACAAAGATACTCCTTCTTCTCCCAGGCTTCATACTCTCCAACCTGCAACTAGTATCACCATAACACAAAAAAGATTCTAGTATGGACCTAGCTTAAATCAGTACCTTTTAAATCTTCTTTTCCTAACATTTTTCAAAGTATAGACACCTTGAAAGGTCTTCTGGTAGAGATAGTGGTTCCACTAAAGCAAATTTTACCTTAATATCCTTAATCAGCTTTAGCAGATCTTGGTTTAGATCAAAGATCTTGATAGTCCCATGGAACAGCACATTTTGATTAATTTATTTTGAAACAGTAGACATATGCATCACAGTTTTCATAACATGTAATTCTACCCACAATCAATCTGAATAATTGCTGAAGATCAGAGATGAAACAACTCTCAAAGACGAGAAGAGGCAGTTTGGTTTAGTGTTTAGCTCTACACCACCCGAGTCTTATCATTAATTACTGTTTTTGCCTGAAGCTGAAGAGAATGTTAGAGGAAGTCTACTGAGAGCACAGTACTGTCTTGAGAGAGAATGCTTAGAAAAAATGTACTATAATGAAGATGTTATTATGCTGGGGGTAGGAACATCTCTGTTTTCTTTGGTGCAAGACAGTGATCCATCAGAATCATATCAATTCCAATATATAGTAATATTTTAATAAATTCTAATATTGATCTCTCCTATTAATATCGTACATGTATTCAGATGTTGTTGATTTAGCTTGTTGCCTAAATCAAAAAAATATACCCATTTACACAGTTGATATTATATAAGCAACAAGTTAATTTTAAAAGCCAGAATGAAAATAGGAATATTATCAGCATTTTGCAATTAAATATTTTCACAGTCAAAACTCTACAAAATGAGGAAGGACTGTGAAACTGGACACCTTAGAAACCTACTTTGATGAAAATTTTCAAAATTTCCAAGACTTTTTGTCCTTTGGTGAAATTCTGCAGAAAATCTAAAAACTCATAAATAGATAACAGTAATTTATTTTGCATAAAATGCCACTTAATTGAATCGTAACTTACATAGTTGCAACTCCACCATTGAAAATGATGAATGAACCCATCAGATTATTTCTTCTTCATTAGGAAAGAAAAAGAGTCTAAAAGCCTCTACAAATTCTGAGTCTTTTTGTTGACAACATGAAGTAGCTGTGCATAATGCGTAGATAGTGATTAGGCATTTATTTGATATACTGAAACACTGCTACCTAACAGTTTGCAGTGCATCAGCCTCCTGAATAGAGGCTCAAATATGATGTGTCCTTATAGACAAATTTTATTTGCACATTGTGAAAATACTGACTGAAAAACTCCCAGGGAAGTGAAATGCTTCCAGTCTTTAGCCAAAGTGTTTTCAGCATTTATTTCTTGGACCTTTATGTGACTATTCTTTATATTGCTGAAGGGCTATCATTTCACTCTCACCATGTTAAATTATATAAATAGCTACATAGATTGTAAACCATATATTTCTGCCTCTAAGTGCTATGTCTATTGCGCCTTGCCTATTAGGATTTAGTCATTACTAGAGATCATGAGCTTCATTTCCAAATTGTTTGTGACTGCAGTTTCTCTTGCTTGCCTCCAGACACACAACTGCAGACACAGTAAAAAAAACAACTGCATTTCTATACAACACTCCCTTATATCTCTTACTATCACTCTACTTCCAGTTGTAATTCCTGATTTGTAGACTGCTGCTACCGGCAGTCCGTCAATGCAAGTAATGAGTCATGCAGAGCAGTACAAAGTGCCAAGGCAAACAGGGGAAATCAGTTACACGCTCAAGAGTGCTGCAGCCAGGAAGGCAATATGTAGACTTTAGACAGTGGCCATATATCTGAGGCATAGCTGAAGACATAAGCCTTTTCTCTCTCATCTAGTCATAGCACAGCTGGCAAAGATAGAATTCGTGATGGGAACCCAGGTCATCCCAAGAGGGCTGTAACAACAAATCAACAAGAACAGACTGCCAAAGGGAGATCAGGCAAGAGGTCCCTGTTTAAAATATGCTAAATGAAAGGAGCAAGTGCATGGTAGGGACTAAATCCCTTGCATTCAAAAAGAAACAATTCCAAAGCAAGAAGGGAAAAGAAAGAAAGAAACTCTCTTTTTAAGGCTCAGTATACCACATGGAAGTTGATATATTGTATTGGCACACTTTTGAGTTGCAATTTATATGGAAAAACTAGTATGTTTGATTCCTCCCTCTCCTTAAGGCAGATGAATGTGACAGTGAAGGAACGGCTACCAGTGTGCCTCAGACATAGACATGGTCTCCAGGAATATGTCTAAACTGATAATTGCAAGAGGTCTTCTAGCCACCAGTACCTAGGCCACACCCTGTGTTGTCCTTTACTGGGATGAATACTGATCATAGATTAGTTTGGGTTGGAAGGGACCTTTAAAGGTCACCTAGTCAAACCCCCTTGCAATGAACAGCAACATCTGCAACTAGATCAGGTTGCTCAGAACCCTGTCCAACCTGATCTTGAATGTCTGTAGGGATGGGGCATCTACAGCCACTCTTGGCAACCTGTTCCAATGTTTCTCCACCCTCATTGTAACAAACTTCTTCCTTATATCTAATCTAAATCAACCCTTCTTCAGTTTTAAACCATTACTGTTACATTGATGTACACCAGCTTCCCCTCATCCTGCTTCGCCTTAGTTTCCGTGAGATGGAAACCTGGGCATCCTCTGCCAGAAATGAGCCAAAGCACATAATAATCTTTTCCCATTCTGGATGATCAAGGAACAAGACTCTTTTCCTCTTAATTCTTGTAAACACAAACATACAGATGAGTCATGGCTCATATTTACTTACCTTTCAACAGGAAAAATATAACCTACTCTACCAGTAAGCAGAAAAATCACTCCTCATCACACCTCTGACAGCATTACTGTGTCAATAATGCAAAGATTACAGATGGTATTTGTTCCCCGCTATTTTTGGAGACATCGGCTTCCCCTCAGTGGTGAACAGCATAAAAGACAAGAGTCTATACCACAAAGGGTGAGTATGACAAAGTCTGTCCTTCCTGAGAGCCATCAGTTTCAGTAGACTCATCTGATTGTGTATCCTGTTTGCTGTGCAGAGGAGAACAACTAAGTAGATCATATATGAAGATCAAATTAGGGGCTGAACTGTTGGGTTAAATTTTGTTATCACCTGTACTCACAGAGCAGCTCTACTTGTTGGTGGATTTAAGCTGACATAAAACGAGGGTAAGTACAACAAGGGGCAAGTCTCCAAACACTAAGGAGTCTTCCCACTCTTTAGGATAGTATTATGTAAAATGAAGGCATTCAGGAGAGGATTTTGAAATGGAAGGGTCTGAAAAATAGTGCCTCTAGATTTTCACAGTATAAGGTCCAATATGGAAAAGCTGACATTGTAGCCTACTATGTCAGGAATCATGTTTAAAGCATCAGATGAGCTAAAATAAATCTTATTAAAGCTAATAATTTCTTTCATTGTTATTATTTACTCAGCAAAATAATGTATCGATTTTGAAAAAGCAGAATGAGAGGGGTTTTTTCCACTTCTGTCTTTAAAAATGTAAAATCTTACAGGGCAACAGTTTAAAGAGGTTAAAAGGTATCTGGTAACCGAATGCTGTGATTATTTGGGGTCATTGCACTAATATAAATAAGATTACAGATATCTCACTGAATGTAAGATTTGGTTTCTGTAAGAATCTTATTTTTTTTTCTTTTCTCCATGTTTAAATTCTTAACCTTAGTGTCTATTCAAATTGGGTTTAGAATTAAATACACATAGATTGTGTCTACACTATAACAGGTGAAAGAAATGGTGGGGTTTTTTTAACAAAACTGCATTTGTGTCAGAGAGAACTAAAAGATATCTTTGTCTGCATGATGTAGAGAGAAACGGCTACGTAGTAACTCATCCAAAATCCCAAATAAAGATAGAAAATGTAGTCAATTATTATGCCCTTAGTTGGCAGAACAGCTCTTAGCAGAAGAAATGATACACAAGAGTAATGAAAAAAGGATATTTCAAAACTTTTTAATTTTACATAACCCATAACAGAATAATTAATTATAAATGTGGTAATTAATAGCTCTGATTTTGACTGGTATAAGAGAACACGTAAATATGAAAAAGTTCTTTTCTTGCATGGGAGAAATAAAGTATGTTTACAACACAGTGATTCACAGACAGAAGGCTAAGAAAATACTAATTTTATTTTTCTTCTTTCCAAGACAAGGATACAGCAAAACAGAAGGAAATTAATGAGAATAAAAATAATCTTGAAGTTTTTTTCTGTCTTAGTAAGTGGCAATTAAATTTTATGATTTTTTTAGGCTTGGTGCTATGCTGTTTAATTATCCATTTCTTCATGTTCCCATTTCCACTCATAACATTGCTGTAGGAAAAATATTTTCATGGCTCTGTTCCAAACAGTCTCACTTGAATAATTTGGTCTTACTAAAAAAAAGTACATAGATATTAGATAGTATTTTAAATTTTGCAAGTCAGCAAGAAACACTGCAAAGTTAAACCTCAGACTAATTTTTTCTATTAACCAAGAATATTTAAAATAAAAGTCTTGTCTGTGTTCAAGACTCTTGGAAGTATACTCATAGCCACCAGAAAAACCAAGCTGGATACAAATGTGAATGCCATCAAATATGTGAGTCTTCTCTCTTAACCTCTGAAATATGGCCAGTAAAACCAGCAAAATACCCAACTATATTGTCTCTCAACTAGATCTCTCAAATAAGAAATAAATTTCATGGGAGCTTTTGGGAAACAGTTGCTTCAGAAATTGTATGCTGTATTCTGAAATTTGGTAGATGAGCATCTTACCACAATGTCAGGTTGCACAGAACTGCTGGGATAGTCATCTACTTAATGAGACAAAATTAAGATGATGCCAGTGTTTTACTGTCAACTTGGATGTGTGTGTTTTGGAGTTTCCTAGTCGAATTTAAATTTGATTATCTAAATATTTTTTGCCCTGTAAATAAGATGTGATGTGGTAGAAGCAAACTATGTGAACTTTACTCCCATTTATTTTGCTCTGAGTTGTCCCCGCGCCGCGCGGAGCGGAAGCCCCTGCTGGGAGAGGGCTCCCGAGCCTCTAACCTCCTGGCCGGGACCCTCTGCGGCCGGGGGCCGTTCCTGCGGCGGCTTGGGCATGTCCCCGCGCCGCGCGGAGCGGAAGCCCCTGCTGATGATTTTGCTCTGAGTTTATGGGCATTTATCCTGTGTATGGCTCTGTCCAAACTCATTTTTAGTATAAATTATGATGTATGGGGAATCTACACTGTTCTGGATCCAGCAACCCAAGAGAGGTGAGGCTGTCACAGCTTCATTGCGTAAGTCCAACATGCACACAGAACACACATATACACCTCATAGGTACTCCTGAAACAGTCCTGAGAGGGGCCCAGTCAGAGTGTTCCTTCCTCTGAATACTTAATTTGTGTTCCCACATGCTGAGGGGCTCTATTCTTCTCTGGGGTTGTAGAGACAGGCTCATGGTAAACTGATGGATCCTGAGATTACCCAGAACAGGGTATTATTTGGGGTTCCCTCTAGGTACCATTACTTCTCTGTGTTTCTGTGTGTACAGACAAGCTTTTGTGACATAACATACTGATGCTGGTGCTCACACAAACTAATTTTGTGTCTAGTAGTTGATCAGCTTCAGGAAATGCCACACTGAGAATGTGCAGAAAGACAGAAGAGTTTGCCTTTGGGATTATCTTTGACAAAGCTGATGTTTCAATACCTCTTTCCATTTTGTTTCCATAAGGTCATGATTTTATGAAGCAACCAGTTTCCAGCTCACACAGTGCACCCAGAGAGACACAGCACCCTCTGCTATCACAGAAGAGCAAAAGTTGACCTCTGTCTTATCCCAAGATTTGTGGTTTCAAAGAGCAGGTAAAATGTAAGGCAGATATTGTGTGAATAATCAACTGGTTTCAACAAGACAAAAGAGATTTTGCTTTGCGTGCTGCCATTTTTGAAGGTGCCCAATGCAGTGCATAAATGGAGAATATATCTCATACAAGCGGTATGAGCTGCATGGTCAGTGCTGACAGGATCAATGTTACCCTGCTATCAGGATAAGCAGGGTAAGCAGCCAGTAATAACATCCACTTCTCTTCATTAAAGCACCAAGGTGGATAGTGCAGACCTTTCAACCATATGCTTCCCTCTGAGCAAGTAACCCAGACCCACAAAAGCAACCCACTAATACTTTGTGACATCTCAAGACTTAACAAAAATGATACCAGATGACATTGGTATTTCCTTTGTCATTCCACACAACTCCTTCTGAAATCAGCACTGAGCGTTTGGTTTAAATGGTACAACAGGAAAAATGACAGAGATGTTGCCGGCATCCAAAATTCTGGGCATACCGAAGACTACCCATAGGCTCCAAGAAACAGCCTGTATGGTTTCTAGGTTTTAACAATATATTAATCCCTTTTATTCCTACATGAGAATGAACTAAACTAAACAACCTATAGATCCATTGATGCTGCAAGTGACTTTTGCTGAGTCCTGATCCAAATGACAGGCTACACTGTCTTTTCTGGAGTCAAGCACATAGGCAGGGGGATTACAGCAGCATTTCAACTGCAAGGTCACACCCATGGGACAGAGCAAGGATCTTTGGACTTCTCAGATCCATCAGAACTCAGTTGAAGCAGCAGCTGAGCAGATGGAAAACTGCCATCTGCCAGATGCCATTGTAATACCAGCCTTTTTTCTTTTTGATGAGTTAAGATAGATTATACATTGGTCCTATAGCACGCAGTGACTCTTCCAGATCTTAGAGTCAGACCTTTATTAAAATGACAGGTTAATTCATCACTTAAGCCTACAGTAACTCCAGAGAAGCCAACAATTAGGCTGAGTGACCACTGGTCTATATGTGGCTTCTATAATTAGTATTCTATGTCTCAGTGCAATGATATCATTTGACACTGCTGGTCATGTGTACTTCAAGGTCAAAAACATTCTCTGAGTGGGGAAGCTCCATCAACATGCTGACCTTCCCAAAGCTTCGTAAGTCATCTCTAAAATAACTTCTACTTGGAAACTGCCTCTAGAGACATCCTTCATAACCATTTCTTCATGGTGGTTCATGTGCCAGGTATTCAGTTGGATGAAGGATGAAGCCCTTTGCCTGAAGCAGCCATATGATCTCTTTGTTTACATTTTCCCATGATGAACAACAGCTTTTCTTTCTTCTGGGTTTATTGATGACTGTACATCTGCATGAATGTTCCCTTTTCCCTTCTAACCCTCAGCACACCATATGCAGAGTGCAAACAGTTCTGTATGCATACATCCTTAAGAGCACTTGCCACAGTTTTCAGCGAAAATATTAGGAAAAGAAAATGCCACAGTGATCTGAAGCTACTCATCAAAACAAAACTAAAGTAAGTTTTAAATGGATGGTTTTGCTGAGTTTCCTCTGAATGCTGTTTTGTTTAGTGTCTACTGAAGACTACACTGAATGGGAAAGTATCCCCAAAAGAGAAGTGAAAGTTACTTTCAGCTATTTACTTAATAAATGCATATGCTGCTAAGGCAACATACAGAGTCTCGGGATTAGTTCATCCTCACTGTCAAGCAAGGTCAGTAGGTCAGCAGTGATGAAGCAATGTGCAGAATACCTACACTAAACAGACCACCTCACTGCCTTTTGATATTTAAAATTCTTTTGTTAATATGTCCCTGCGTGTTGCAAAGCTATCAGGTTTCCAAGCAGAATTGTGAGCATCCCAAAGGAAGCACAAATTTGAATCAGCAAAACGTGCCCACATTCCTTGTACACCCTCAAAGTCAAATTGATTTACCATTTTCCTTAACTTTACCAGTCAATGACAGATACCCCCATATCACTACAGCAATAATAATGATAGCCCAAATAAAGCAAGGTGCTTGATGGGCCTTGCTATAACTTAGTGATTTATTGTATATTACATGGGAACTTAAAGGTGAACCCTATTATGAATCTCCATGATTTAGCACATATTACAGAGAAGCTTAGCATGTAATTCAGTTGTAAATTTATATTGATCTGCTGTACAATATACAGAACCTTATGGTGTAGCTTCATTGTGAGATTTTTCTTTCTCATTTCCGATATCGTGCAGCTGTGACTGTAGCTCCAGTGTGAAATGCTCTGATTTACAGGGGGCACAGGCGACCTCACTGTGAGACTCTGCTGTGAACCTTTCATGATGAGCTCACTGAGTCTTGCTGGAGCATAGGCTGGACTTTAACAACCCACTGATGTTGCCACGTGCCAAAGTATGTTCAGCCAATGAAATATCTAGATATAAAAAACAGTCTCCAGAGCACAGATTCTGGATTAAAGCACATTTGCTTCTAATCCAGCCACTATGACACCCTATAGGTGTCGTACAGAAAAGATAATTTTCTCCAAGACATTTAATGCCCAGGCTTACTCAGTATGCTATGTGTGCCTCACATCCTCCAGTTCCCAAAACCCTCAGACTTGTCTACCTTTTCCACAAAACTCCTAGTATTATCAAGACTACACATCATTAGTTCCCCCTCCAAAAACTCCAAGATTTTTAGCTTATGCACTGTCTTTCACCTAGGTTTGTCTTGGGCCAGGAACATAAGTATTCAAATAGCAGTTTGTGGTGGGTTGACTGTGATCAGCAACCAAGCACCCCACAGCCACTCACTCACCAACCCTTCCATCAGGATGGTGGAGAGAATTGAAAGAGCAAACACAAGAAAAACCCATGAGTAGAGATAAAGACAGTTTAACAAGTGAAGGAAAGAGGAAATAAACCTCCAAGTGATGTAAAGACAACCACTCATCAACTCCCACAAGCAGATCCATGTACAGCCAATCTCCAAGCAATCTCTACTTCGAAAGACTACTTCCCAGTTTTTTTGCTGAGCACAGTATCATATTGTATTGTACATGATATTGCTTTGGTCAATTTAGGCCAACTGTTGCAGCTCTGTCCGCTCCCAATTTCTTGCTCACCTCAGCCTACTTGGTGGAGACACAGAGTGAGAAACGGAGAAAACTTTGATGCTGTCTAAGTCCTGCTTAGCAATAGCTAAAACACTGGTGAGTTACCAACACCGTTTTACTCACAGATCCAAAACACAGCACTGTATGGGCTTCTGTGAAGAAAATCAACTCCATCCCAACTGTTGAATAGTGTCTAAGAAAGCAGATTTCAGTAAGGTTGTCCTTAGCCTTAACTTCGGGAACTTAAACAATACAGTATAGAAAAGAATGTAATCTTTTATTTACTCTTTGGAGACTTTTATCTCTTGCCACTGAGTAACCAGTGGTGCTGTAGGAGCTAAGATCCTAATTGGGGTGTGCCACTTAATGCCTAAAATTCAGTGGGGTGAGTCTGTGCCCAACAGCTTTGGATTCAATTTAATATTTTACAGAAAAATCTACACACTCTACACCCTGTAGAGTGTGCATGGAAAAGACACAAAAAAAGCGTAATGTATTAACTGCAATTCTGTAAGTGGTGGCAGGTTACATCTCAGGTATACTGTAAGCCACACAAAACCCCAAACCAAAACAAAACAAAAAAAAGAGGGAAAAACTAAGGACATAACTTTTACCATGAGGGAATATCATAGCCAGTGTGAGAGGGTATAAGGCTCTATTTGTGGATGTTGTTATGATGAGAGCTTAGTGTCAGCAAAGAAATCAAAAAGCACTCTGAAATTACAGATTAAATTGAGCAATTGTTATTGTATACCTTCAATCAAAAAAAATTGCTTTGTAGTTGCAAACTCATCCAAGTGATTTCTCACTTTCAACCAGTCATTCTTCATCCAGGATCTGGTCTGTTTTTCTCAGGTGATGAATTAGAGCTTGCACAAAGCGCTCTCACTTGGTCAGCCCTCTTCACATCTTTCTACCATTACTCAGTATTAATGCACATGTTTAGTGGAATTCCTTGCAAATAGTTCCTGTCCTCTACTTCATTTACTGCCATGCCCTGAGACCACATTTGTATGTTTTCCACAGATGGTGTTATTAAAATCTGTCAAAACAGCAGAGTTTCAGAGCAGCTAAATTAATGCTCTTTAACAACCTTGCATGAACAACTTTATTTCAAGCATTTGAAGAATTGGGACATATTTAAGCCTTTCAGTTAAAAAAACAACCAAACAAACAATAACAACAAAAAAAGCCCTCCATGAGGATGTTGCAAAGAAAGGTTTGGAGGACAAGGATTGTTAAGACTCGAATATTGCAACTTTGGGAAGAAATTCGGTGTGAGAAAAATGTGAGTTGTGATAGAAGACTTGCAGGGCAAAGCCATATAGATATATGTAATCAGAATCACTGAAAAATGGCTATCCCATGTGCTGACTGATATTTAGAAGGTTTGTCTAAATTCCATTAATTCAAAGTCTGGGTAAAGTTATGTTTCTGCTCAGAAATAAAAAGGTGGTTGGAATAGATGTGTCTAGGGTGTGTTTATTCACTATGTATTTATGATTTTCTTGCAGCAGATATGAAAAAAATGACACAGCAGTATAGGTGAAATAGGAATCCCTATAAGCAAGCAGACTTCCCAAAGTACTTAAATAAGACGGAAATATGAAAAATATTTCAGTAATGGTCTACATTAAATTACAAAAACTGAAGACTTCCATTAAATGATTTGTGCTTTTGTTGAAATGTTATTTAAGAATACATAAAGATGATACACATACACATTAATATAGATACAAGCCTTTTACATTAAGATTTAGATGGTGTTAGCAAGAATGAAAACAATATTTTGAGTCTCACACTGCATCCTTTACCTGAAAAGGCCATGCAAATGTAATAGTTAATTAAGCTTAACTAAGCAAATGACAAAGATGTGCATTAAATTTCAGCTGCCACACTATCTTTTTTTAAAAATGTTGTAAGTACATATATAAAATGCGTGGGTATATTTTAATGGAGTGTCATTCAGTACATAGAGAGCTTGAGATCCCAGAGG
This sequence comes from Chiroxiphia lanceolata, assembly GCF_009829145.1. Classification (NCBI taxonomy): domain Eukaryota; kingdom Metazoa; phylum Chordata; class Aves; order Passeriformes; family Pipridae; genus Chiroxiphia; species Chiroxiphia lanceolata. Next base: position 90,316,513 of record NC_045639.1, on the reverse strand, counting down.
AGCATTGCACAGTGCACTGCTGCCCTCTGGCTGGAGCCTGGAAGAAGAGAATCTGAATATTCACTTGGGTGTGTGGTATCAGCAGCTTGACATGCTAGAGAAATGTTGATTAATAAATCAAATTCTCTTTTCATATCTCTCAAAACCTGAAGCCTGATTAGGGGCATGATGTTTCCAAACTGAAAATAAGCTATTATATGGAGGGCTCTGTAGCCTTTGTGTTATTTTTATCATCCCATATCACTAAATAGATCAAGACATGTTGTGAACAAGGAGTGTGAGGTACTGTTCACTGCATACATTCAACATCAAATTTACCTGAGCAATGATAGTAAAGTGTTTCAATACGTTTTCACTTTTTCATTACATGATGTGACTAACTGCAGCTGTAAGCCAGCTTTTCTGATGGTTTTGCTAGTCTATATCTTCTGGTCTGTCTTCTTCCTGCATACAGTCATTATTGATGATTTCTCCTGTTAAAAATAATGCGATTTGGCTATTGTTTTATCTTCCAAAATAGAAAAAGTATTTTCTTTTCCTACAAACTCATGAGCAAAGTCTAACACTGTTTCATGATCACACAGAAACATGAGACCTCAACAAACAAGGAAAATTAGCCACCCTATTATACCTGTTAACATCATGCAGGTACCAATCAGGATGTACAGTCTTGGTATATCATAAAATACACTTTGGAGTCTCCTACCAAAATGCTACCACTTTCCTAAGACATCTACCAAATGTAGGTACTGGTTTCATTCTCCTTAACACTATGAAGTAGTTCAGACTGTCTTATCTCACCTTCCTTAATAAAAACCTGCTGTTCTGTTCTAACTGCAATGGATAGGAAGAAAAGATAATATTCTGCTCCTTAGCTACATCTTTTACACACCTGAAAACCATTTACTGATCTGCCTCTTCTTAGAAATTGCTGAGCTAGTGAAATGTACTCAACCCAGATGCCGCTCTGAACAAGCATGTACTGAGTTATTCACATCCTTATCTTAGTGTATTATGTTGCATTTACTCTTGTTCAAGTACATATTTTTTCCAGAACATTTCTGAAAGTTGTTAACACCATTTTTTTCTTTGTATCTTGTTCTCTGACATAAGTAGTGAAAACAACAACCACCATCACCACCCAAGTCAGGTGTTTTCAAGGACAGTATTCTTTTCTAGAAAAAAAAAGGTATTTCACTATTTTGAGGGAATGTTTTAGGAATGTATTAGGACAAGAGGGCATGGCCTTAAGCTGCACCAGGGGAGGTTTAGGTTAGACATTAGAAAGAAATTCTTTACAGAGAGGGTAGTCAACCATTGGAATGGGCTACCCAGGGAAGTGGTGGATTCTCCGTCCCTGGAGGTTTTTAAGATGAGGCTGGACGTGACACTTAGTGCCATGGTCTAGCAACTGTGGTGGTAGTGGAACAAGGGTTGGACTTGATGATCTCAGAGGTCCTTTCCAACCCATCTGATTCTATGATTCTATGATTTAATGATTATTAATGGTATTGATCAAAAACCTTAGCTAGCCTAGCAACTGTTTATTTACCTGCATATATTGAATTGCAAACTTCCATGATACCTTTAACATGCTGGCATTGCAAAAGGTTCCTTCCAGAATGTTAAATGGCTTACGAGTTTATAGAAATGCTCCTTGTAATTCTTCTGTGCTATGGAACCAAAGTCTAGCACTGAAAAACATGTAGAAAAAGCAGTCCTGGTGTAGTTCAGTGTCAAAAGTAGTACCTGTTTGTCAACAAAGATATAAATATCACAGGATCACAAGATCTTTTAGGTTGGAAAAGACCTCTGAGATCATCAAGTCCAACCTTTGACTAGTCACTAGATCAGAGAACTGAGGGCCACTTCCAGTTGTTATATATATATATATATATATATATATATATATATATATATGCTTAAAGCTGAAAAGATTAAAGGATGCTATATTAATATCAGAAAGTTCTTATACAAAGCTTTTCAACATCTGACTGTAATATACAACCAGTAAGTCTGCTTCATAGGGGACCTTACTTAAATGCCTCTGTGCAAATGTACACAGCCTGGGCAATAAACAAGAGGAGTTAGGGCTGTGCATATGCCTGTAGGGCTATGACTTTACTGGTATCACAGAGATATGGTAGGATGGTTCCTATGACTTTTGTAACAGAAATACTATGATTGGTATGGGCTTAATTACATACAAAAACCTTTGTGTGCAAAAGCATCACAAGAAGGACTTGGAGCTGTTTGCTGAAGAGAAGCTCAACATGACCCTACACTTGCAGTGCAGAAAGCCAACTGCATCCTGGACTGCATCAAAAGAAGCGTGGCCAGTGGTCAAGGGAGGTGATTCTCTCCCTTTATTTAGCTTTCATGAGACCCCACCTGGAGCGTTGTGTCCAGCTCTGGGGCCTCCAACGTAAGAAAGGCATGTGTGGGAACAAGCTGAGTCAGCCCCACACTTGCATTTAGCTGATGAGAACCAACAAAGGAGGATCGACTGGTGTTTTGACAGAGTGCTGTGTTCTCAGAGCTGAATACTGCTTAACAGTCTGCATGATCTGCATGGTTTTCTCATGGCTGAAAACAGTCACAACATGATATGAGCGTGAATGTGTGGGATCAAACACCAGTTTAGAAAGATCCTCGGAATTCTGGTTAACTAAAAGACACCACCAGGTGCTGTTTAAAAAGAATATGAATAAAACAGAAAGGCAGAAAGAGATCTGGGGAGAATATCGAAAACAGAATCATGGTGTGTGCAGCCTCATTTTTTCACTGCCTATAGGCATGGATCTCTTAGAGTAAGTCCAGAAGAGGCCATGAAGATGATCAGAGGGATGGATTGCCTCTCCTATGCAGACAGGCTGAGAGAGTTGGGACTGTTCAGCCTGGAGAAGAGAAGGCTCTGGGCTGACCTTATAGCCCCTTCTAGTACCTGAACCGGGCTTACAAGAAGGCTGGGGAGGGACCTTTTACAAGGACATGGTGGAATGGCATCACACTGAGAGGGGTTAGAATAGATATTATGAAGAAATTCTTTTCTGTGAGGGTGGTGAGGCACTGGAATAGGTTGCTCAGAGAAATGTGAATGCTCCATCCCTGGAAGCGTTCAAAATCAGGTTGGATAGGGCTCCAAGTAAACCCAGTCTAGTGGAAGGTACCTCTCCCATAACAAGAGGTTTGGAATTAGATGATGGTTAAGATTCCTTTCAACTCAAACCATTCTACGGTTCTATGATTCTATGATCCCGGAAAATCATCAGGATCTTATGCAAAAGTACAGATCTGAAATGTCTTTTTTTTTAAAATTTATGACACTGCACATGTTTACATTATCTAATTAGCAATGCTCTAGACACGGATCTCAGACCTGCAGAACAGTGAAGAGTATTTTCAGACAGCACTTGAGGACGAAATGTTAGTGATACGACAGTCAACAGCAATTAACTTCAGTAGAGCAGTACCAAGTAGTTATCTTTTTCTTATTGCCTTTCTAAGGAATATGTATAAAAATTTGGTTGGAGATGCACGCAACTTTAAAATTTCATAACTGCTTATATTGAAAGTAATGGGTTTTTGTTTATCCACAGAGTTGGAGTTATTTTATTTTTATTATATAGAATATATTTGGGAAACAGTATTGAACAACATATTGACCAAAATTTGGGATACACCAGCTTCAAACTGCATTTGTGAACTTTCTAGTTAAAAAAAAAAAGTATCTTTTTTCCAGAAACATTTAATCCATTTAATCATATAGTCACTGTCTTTTTAGAGTCTATGTCATTGAGTACTACATGTAGACTTATTGATTTACCTTATCTTGCTATAAAATAACATGTAAAAATCTGGTCTAGAGAGTTGGATTTTTTTTGTTTACAAATAATGGCTTTCTATGAATCTAATCAGGTAGTTGGACATATACAGCAAGAGGTTTAGGTCTGATGTTATTTCTTCAATGCTATGATAAGAAAACAATATGGATAATACATGTAGTGTATGTAATAAACTTTGTGTTAATTATATTCAGTTATAGGAGTTCATTATATATTATCTCTTTAAAAGTGACTATACACACTGACAGATAAATATAAATCCATGACAAGTGACAAAATGTCTTATAAACCCAAAACTAGGAATAGGTATTAATCTGTGTGACTGCTGGGACTAAATAATGAATATGGTAAGCAGGCTGTCTGAGCAAGGAAATAATTTTTATGTTTGTCTTCTGCCAAAAGTTTGTGAAAATGAAAGTGGGAAATAAACAGAATGAGAAGACAGAAGACAGATTTCCAAAGCCCCTGAAGAAGTGCCAATGCTGCAAAAGAGAAGCATTTTTTTCAGAATGGGAAGTTCTGTTTGACTAGACCTGGCCAATGCAAATCAGCATGTATCAAACAAAAACAGCCCCAATCTGGGGCATGCAAAAAAGGGGCAGGTAAGAGGGAGAAGCAAATCCACACACCAATCACAGATTGAGACAAGGGAATTTATTCATCGTGTTTCCTTAAATTATTTATTTCCTCTTGCCACCTGAGTATAAAATGAGTTCTTCTTTGGAATCACACAAAAAGCTTTAGCACACCACGTGTTACATTTCAAGTACAATACTATGTAGGGGAAAAGTGGAAGATCCATCAGTAGGCAACTATCACATTTCTGTTCAGACTTTCCTAGTTCTGCAAATTGACAGAGGCATTGACTGAATCTTTTTTTCATTCCGTTGATGACCAAACCTTTTTGCTCACAAAGTCCTACACATAGATCAAAATACTGTGACAAGATAAAGAACATCAGAAATCACTGTTAATGTGGAAGTGGGGTATGAAACAAGGTTTATCTTTAATAATAAAGGAAGACAGCAGCAACAGTAACAAAAACAAAGATTAAATTTAAATCCCACCTCTTGCCATTCCAAATAAATTATTTTTCTCTACACCAGCTGTCATTTTTAATTTTAGGGTGGGTCTTCTCTTCCTCTGTTTTAACCACAGTTTGTCAGTCTCTGAATGTGCATCTTCACTCTTTCTTTCTGGTTTTAACCTCTTTCTGTCCCGTTCTTCACAGTCATCTTCTTTATGCCTGATAAAATCAAGTTTTCCAATAAAGCACAGTTTAAGCTCTAAATTCTCTACCTTCTCTACCCTTTTTTTCCTCATTTGCCATTCAGCTCTGAATTAACCCATTAACTATCAAAACAAACAAAATACTAGTTCATTTTTTATTGCACAGTGGCGTGACACTGCTGCCTTTCTATGAATTATTCCCTCTTCAAGCCACCATTTGATTTCTTTTGGTATCTTTATTAACTGTAATTCTTGTGAATTTCATTCAGCAGTAGAATTCATGATGTATAGATTATTTTATAATCCTTTGTGCCTTTTTTATTTATGCCCACTAAGATACTGATTAATGGCTCTCAGGTTCTGCAGTTTAAGTTCTTTGCCCTTCTCTCTACTATGTTCATTGTTCTAGCCTATGTTTTAAATGAAACTCAGATTCTTCTGATTTAGCAACCTATCAGCTACTGAACAAGCTGGGATAAATCCCACAACCATGCTGAACAAGAAATTCCCCTCCTTCCTCAGTTATAAACCTCACTTCCTTCACTATCTCCGTTACTTCCACTTTTCTGCACATTATGGAGTGTTGCAGTTGTATAGTTGCTATTCTCCATTTCACCTTCTCTTTTTTTCTTTCCAACAGCAGGTCTGTTCAAAAAAACCCACCTGTTTTTTAAAAGCCTGTTAATGTTATTTCATTAATATATCAGCTTTGCACTACCATGAATTTACAAGGACAATAAGGTGTAATCACCATGTAATATACAAAGGAGGGGGAAAAAAATACCAAATCATTAAACCCCCCATTTTTAAATATATTTACTAATTTCAGGAATCTTAGCCATTCACTGTATGCATTTACACAGCACCACTACAAAAGAATGCTCCTTCTAAATAAAATACCCCAGGCATTTATTCCTTTCACTATCCATTTCTTCAGTTTCTAACTCATAATGTTTCATGGCAACAAAGTATCGGATAAAAGTTTCACCTAATGCTTCCTTAATGCAGGAGTCTTTCTCTAGTGCAACAAGAGCGTCTTCTAGTTTCAGAGGGACTGAGGAATGTTTCAGATCACCAGTGTGATTTTCTTCTTCGAGCATATCATCATACCTAAGTCCCCTCTTTACTCCATCTAGACCTGCAGCAATAGTAGCAGCAAGGACTAGGTATGGGTTTGCTGCAGCAGAACTTAATTTATTCTCTATGTGAGTGCCTTTTCCACCATGACATTTGACATTAAAGGCACAACTGTTATCATTATATGCCCATTTTGCATTTACAGTCTCTTTTGATTCTTTACTGTATTTGGAATAAGGCTTACGGCAACTGGTGGTAGGAGCCATCAAGCAGCTGATAGCTGCTGTGTGTGCCAAGAGACCTGATAACCAATTTTTTCCAAGCTCTGTTAGCTCCTCAACTCCATAACCAGCAGAAAACAAATTCTTCTGGCCATTCAAATCCCATAGGCTATGTGACAGAGCCCCTGAATTGTAGAATCCTGATTCTGAGAAAAAGCTAGCTACATAGTTATACTTCTTAGCCACCTCTTTAATGCCTGTTCTAAATGTGAAGGCACTGTCAGCAGCATCTATGCCAAATGCTGGATGAAAAGTGATCTCCATTTGCCCAGGCCCACTGGAAGAAGAAAAGCTTTCAATGTTGGCACCAGCATAATACATTCCTTCAATGAGCTCCTGAATGAAAGTCTGGTCATGGTTATTTAGTATTGTAGCTGCAGGAAAGGATATTGTCTTTGAATTTACAACCTCAGTAATACCATAAATACAAAATTCATAAGTGAATGCAGACTGCAGAGAAAAACCATTGTCCTGAAGCTGGCTCAGCTGTTTCTTGGCAATGTGCCTCGGTGAGGTCATTAGCGGGTTGCCCAGCACAGTGAAGGAATCACATATCACTCTTGCAGTCTGCTCAGTCCAGGGTAGTATTCGAAACGTTGATAAATCAGGATTCAGAATTATGTCACAATTAAAATTGGTTGCATTTATGTAATCTAATTCATTATCTTTAGGATTCAGCGTCAGCTCAAGATAACTTCTGGGCATGGCAACACCATGAATTGCTTTTTCCTAAACACAGAGCAGAATGACATATTACCAAAAGAGCTCAGTGGTATTTTTATATATGTAAAATATGTAAAACTCAGACTCTCAGCAAGAACAACAGTATTTTTCTTAAAAGAACACTAAAATGCAGCGATCACTAAAGTGGAAGGTAAGAGCCAGTTACTACATCATTATAAAGCAGAACAAGTTTCTGCAAGATTGGTATGAAAACTGTGGCATCAATTACCCTAACGATAATTTTTTAAATTTCCATAAAGTACTAAAACATTAGTTTTAGTTAAACTAAAGTTAAACACCTATCTTGCATAGTCTTTATGTAATTATGGGTTTCACCACTTAGGTGCAAATTTTGCAAGTCAAACTTCTATCTATAGTTAGTCTATTTTGCTTCTACCTCCTCTGAGCATTTTCTTCGCGTAGACCTAAGTCATTACACAAGATTCATGGAGATATGAATTCAGACCGTAACTTCTCTTTAAATGCCACAACACGTACCTCAGCATTTTCCAGCTGCAACATTTAACAGGAAAATCTTACTTTCTGGACTTTAAAAGTTTGGGATAAAATGCAAAGAAAGCACTTCCAAGTGAGAAAAACTCATAATGATATTTTCTTCTCCATTTGAACAGAAAGCTTCAACTGATGCAAATGAAATGCAGATAGAATCCCAACAAAGGTTTGTCTATTTTCAAACAAACACCTTTACAACTTACCTTACATTCAAATATTTAGCTGATGAAAAAGTTATGTCAAGTTCCATCAAGCGAAATTTGGCTCATGTTTACATCCTATCTTTATTCCTCTAAGTGAAAGGATTGCCATTTGAGTGAGCAGATGAGAATAAACATAGAAAGGGGCAAGCTCAGAACTGAAAAAAATCACATTTTGCCTATCCAGACGGAAAATTGTTGAAATAGTTCTAGCTGCATATGGTAGCTTCTTTTAGTATTACTGAATGATTGAATGAAGTCTGTCATCTCTTAAGTAGGTGGTAGTCAACAGTACCAATTCTCCCTGTGGGACAACCATAACCAAAACTGCACACTGTGGTGAATTCTGCTCCAAGATGTCTAAGCTGTCCATTTGGCAGTGAAAATGTGTTTTCACTGTTTCCTCCAAACACCTAACTGATACCCCAAAAATTGCTCTTTACATATGCGTATGTGTGCATGTGTGTACACATACACACTGTTTTAGTGTAAAAAAATTTACATAGTCACAGCTCCAATTTGTTCAGACCATAAGAAAGGTCAACACAAAAGCTGTCTTTGAACAAGCTGATCTAGACATTTGCATTTTGACATAGCAACTGAAAGAGAAGCAGCAATTAATGTACAACCCTTCACAAGAACTAAAATGGCTGAGAAAAAGTTTATTTTGATAAAATCCAAATTGCATCAGAGAGAGCAAATGATATGTAGATGACACAATTGCAGTTTGGTAATATCTAAAAGGGAAATAATGAAAACACAGCTTAGGCTTCAGAAGGAACTTGAAACAAGAGTGTTCTTCATCTCTTCTTGTTCATATTTTTTTTGCAATCACTCAGTAAAGTTTAAAATATTCATAGTAATATGTGAGTGAAAGTATAATGCAGTTATGCACATGAAGTACCACAGAAGCAATATACTGAAAAGCCTGATCGATCAAGGATACACATGGTGAGGATTGCTTCCTAATTTGATTCTTATTTCCTGAATCATTACTATGGCAAATATTGCTGCTAAGTCATCATGCAACTCAATGCTATTTTCCTATGCTCATGACAGCTATAAAATTTCTCATACATGAGAATGATTTTCATTCAGTCATTTTCTTTCTTTCAGTGTTTACTTCTTTCTTTTTGCAATTTACTGCCGTTCAGTAAACCAAACCTTTTATAATGCATTGAACCTGAGATGATAATTCTGAGGGAAGAGATTATGAGAACTCCAAAGAACTGAAATTACCAGTCTCATTTAATTAGATTACTATTTGGTGGAACAGAGGAATAGATTACTGTAATGATGAAAGAAGCCTAGATAATTTGGGAACATGGGCAAGTGGAGGGAACAGATAATTTGTTCTAAGTTTGAGCTGCTGCCTGCACTATGGAAAAAATATAATTAAAGCATGAGGGCATGAAAACACAAAAAGGTACAGCAAGAAACCAAAAAACTTACATGAAAAAATCGAGAAGGAACATTCTTTGATCTTGACACACCATGGAGGTCTATTGATTCAAATCTGACAAACTGCACGTTGTCCCTGGCCATCTGCTGCTTAATAAATTCAATATGAGAGAACAGGTGAAGGAGAGTTGAACTTCCAAGGCCGTTTACATCAGGGTCTCTGTTGAATGCTATAAGTGAAGAGAAATGTTCACATCAAACAAAATAATGAACACTGGAAATACAGGTTGTTCTCCTAAAAATAGTGGGAAATAGTGGCATGGAGTGTAAAATCAAAAACTAGAAAAAACTGTGGATGATGAAACAGTTTTGTAAATAAACACATACATTTTTCCCGGACAACCTGTATAAAATCCCTTATTTTTTGGAATGGCCTGTAACTTGAATTTTTTTTCAAGTTGAGAAGAGAACATGTGGTAAACCCAGGAATTTCTGAGGGATACCTCAACTGGTTTGTTGAGTGTTTTTAGGAGCACTAATAGCAACTGGATACCTATTTCCTGCTGAAAACTGACAGAATACAGATGCTATGTTTCTTCAATGACTTTGTAAACTGTATGGTTACAAAAGCATGGCAAAAAGGGCACCTGTCTTCTACTAAACCCTTCTTGCGACCTCCTGAGGAGGACCGTAGTCTCCTTCACTGCAGGCAGCAATTTTTAAGGGAAGTTTATGCATTTATGAATTTTCTAGTATGGAGTTGTCTTCTTAACTGCTTTACAGCAGTTGTAGGACCATATAAACTTCTTGACATGAAAGTCTGAGTATAACTTCCATAATGGAACAGAGAACTGGGCACTGTAACTTCCTTTCACCAACCTCTCTATTTCTCAGTCTACTTCTCTTTTGAGTATCTATGTATTGTTATTACTCAAGTTAAACTCCATAAGGTATTAATTTTCACTCTATACAATAAATGAAACAGACCAAGTGTAAAATTTTACATGAGACATAAAAAAATGTAAAAAAAAATATTTCTTTCTACATTTCTGGTAGAAAAGTCCTCCATTCTTCCTGAGGATTTGATCAGAAGAATTTTTGCAGATCTTTCAAATCCACAGTGGAAGATCACCATCAGCAGTCATTCATCACCACCCTTCAAGCAGAATTTTAAAGCTTGATGCTGAGGCACTCTGAAGGTTGGTGGGAGCAATCCTAATCTCTCCAGTAGAAAATTACCTGAACTAGAGAAAATCTCCTTTAGCGCTGGCCAGCAGGCACAATCACATCTTTTTGACCTCTCCTTTGGGGCAAGTGGGACTGACAGCTGTGAGGCTGTAAGAAGGCTCCCTAGCTGGCCCAAAACAAGGCTGTCAGATTATTCCCTGAGAAGGCAGTAAACTCATCCACAGTCATAGACTTCTCAGACTTTGAACATTACTGGAGCATCCTCCAGTTTCAGATGGCAAGGAGGATACTTTAGGCCAATAAAGTAAGAAGAGGTTAAGTAAGAACAGTGCTCCCTGACAAATGGCAGGTGAAAGCACAGAACAAAATTTTAAGTAAATAGGAAAACAGAGTAAAAATTGAATAGGTAAAAGCAAGGAAAGAATTTTGTCACGTCCATTTCTCTTTGTGACATCTTTCACTTTGGAAAGACTTACTAGATTTGACCTCTTTATGAACATGATCATTATCTCGAAGTTTATTAACAGCTAATAAACTGTGGCTGTTTAATAGATTAACAGAATTTTTAAAGATTCTGAAAATCTTTCCACAGTTTATATCAAGAGGAGTTTTCTAGAACTCCAGGGACAGAAATCTGAGGGTCTTGCCTTTGGAAAAGCAGTGCTCAATCCCTTATTCTATACATGTTTAATTTCCTCTGCAAAGATGGTAGACATTTTCTGCCTACCACCTGTCACACTGAGATTTTTATGTCTTTGTATTATTCAAGATAAAGTTTGGCTGGTAACATTTGAAATCAGTCAATTTTTGATGTAAATTTTGCAAGTATTTCCTAAAATTTCTTTAAATGTGGCCTGTTAAATTTCCATCTACTGAACAAATATTTTTCAAGTAAAAACACATAAATCATGAAAAACAGCAACTTAAATTTTTATCCAATTAATTATTTAAATCAATATTCCTAAGACATATAAATTATATAAATCAGTACTCAAGAAAAACATAAATGTGATGTGAGTTCATATTAATGATGCATACATTTATTTAAAAAATAAAGCTACAAATGTACTTAATTTAAACATCTACCAATTGTAGGTGATTTTCCAAATTTTATATATATATATGTTGTCCTCAGACTAAAGTTATTTGACTAAATACATAAATACATAATTACATTATATGAACTAACAGAAATTAACAGAAAATTCCTATAAAGTAATGTTTTTAAAGAATGTGAACAAAGCAAAATTATTAACTGAAGAAGTAAGAATTTGTCTTCTTCAGTTGGACTCGTTATGATTACAGATGTATCTTTTTAAATGATGAGTCTAAATTGTATATATTGGTCTAGTATTATTCTAAAATAAGTCTGTACACAAGTCTAGACCCCCCACTAGTCAAAAGAGAGATGCTTATTCATTTACAAGAGCCTTTATCCAAAATCTTTTAGAATCAATGGAAACAGCCATGCAGGCTTCACGTAATTTTTAGAGCTCATCTTTTATATTATTTGCAGATTACCTTTCCCATTGAAACAATAAGTTTCTGTAAATTGTAAGATAGCTAAAAATATCATCATGACTTAATATCTCTGATTGATTTTGGAAATATGAAAGGGGATTTGTTTCTTAAGTAATAATTAGTGAATAATTACTGACTATTTACTTTTATCCAGCACAGGACCCAAAATTTTTTGGTAGCCACTAAATATATCGCTGTCAAACTACATCCATGAAGCCAATTATTATTAAAGTTTGGAAAGGTATAGTGGGGAACTGAGTACTCTGTCTTTATCCAGTTCATATAATTATTATCCAGTAGTTACTGGTAGATAAGGTAGCAAATAAGCAAGTATTTGGCAGGCCTAGTTGATTTAGAATCACAGTCTTGAAGTCTTATATTGTTATGAGTGAGAATTTTCTTCATAAGTAGAACTGTTTCCCTAGCTTTCTGAACCTTTAGAAATAATGGTACTTTCCTTTTAATTTCAGAAAATCTACTTATGGAAACATTTAATTCAACAAGATGCTCAGATTTTTGTTCAAATTTTCATTTTAAAAATCAAATAAAAATCCAGACAGACCATCTTTCTTTAAGCAGATCCTTAGATATCTACACCAAATCATCAGGACACAGAAAAGAACTTGATGTTTTTTTGCCTATGGTTCTATCTGTATTTCCATTTAGGTTACCACTGTGAAATAATTAGTATTATTCCTGCTGCTATTGTAATTAGTACAAAATATCTACAAATGCAAACAACATATCTCCACTTATTTAAAACATATTAATAACACAAAACTAAAAATATTACCAAAAATTCTAAAAATATAAAAATTATTATTATTATTATTATTTCTAGCAGAGAAATGGTGCCATTCTTATATTATTAAAGTTGAAATCACTCAGATTGCTGACAGCAGTTGACATGGGAGTAGGGCAAATAGTTGACACAGCATTCCCTTCTCAGCAACATAAAAATGCCACAACAGAAGAAAGTGCGCATCCCAGATCAATCCCTCATTTTCTCTTTGTACAAAGGAATCCTTTCCCATGGTCCCTTATTAAATCACACCACAACAAAATCAAACAATTTCTCAGCTCTAGAAGAGGTGACTGTGTCAAATTGAAAATGAAATAAAAAGAACATGATGCACGTTGCCAGGGGACTGGACAACCACAGGCACAGGCTGTCTTAACAAATGTAGTGATACTGTAAACTCTTCACTGAGAAACAAGACCACCAAAGGAACATAAGGCAATAACAGCAGATACCAGCAAGTAGACTCCAGATACAAATCATGTGTTGGTGAAGGAGACGTTTCTATCAGTTCTCCCCCAGTCTCTTCCTCCTGCTGCCTCTCTAGCAGCACCAGCTGTGCCAGATCTGCTTCCTCCTGATAAGATGCTTTGCAGCCTTCTCCTGCCCCATGACACAGCTTGGGCAGGCCAGAGTCCTACACAGTGTCAGAGTGTCCTCCCTGTGCTCTGTGGCACTTTGTGGTACCTGTTACTGTCTCGGAGAGGCAGGGAAACAGAAACATTTGCAAGTGTTGAAATTGCTATGCCAGTCAAGGCAGGGTTTCATCATTCTAGAGCTGACTTTGGCACCAGCTAAAGGCACCAGTTAACAGGAAAGGCACAGTATTCTTTGCAAAATAATCTGTCTAAAGAAAATGAGGTTTGCAGTTCCTGACTAAAAAAATGGTCTTGTGGTTAGAAGTAGGAGGGTTAATACCTAAATTTGTTTTAATTTCTTCTCCATTCTCAGAAATCTAACACAGGGTGCTCTGATGATCTGTATCGAATCCCTTTATAAAAATAGACATGATGATATTCATTCATGATATAATAGTGCATGATATTCACTAGCAATGAGTCCCACAGGGTAATCACATATCTACACTCTTCTAAATTCTATGGAAATTCCTGTCAGAACTAATTTAAATACATCTGCTCTTCCTTATAGAACTCTGGTTTGTATTTTTAAGAATAGCCAATTTTCTTGGTTTGTACACCATGTTACTTACTGTTCTCACCTTCGCCTTCAAACATTAACCACTTCTATATCTCAAACCTTATATGACAGCTTTTCCTATATTAGGTATCTTTCTTACTGCTACTTTTCTATTCCCATCTGGTTTTTGACATGGCAAGTAGACATGAGTACTGGGTTGCATTTGAATGCACTATTGACGTGAACAGTGATCAGAAGCATTCTCAGCTGAAAACAAGCAATTTATATTTCTTTTTCACCTAAAAAAAGTTTCACTGAAAATATTTACTGATTTGATTTCTGTAGTAAAGTACATAAAAGATTGTTTCCTACCTTGTATTTTACTCCCCTAGAAGACCCTTAACAGGGAAATAAATACATAAGCATACCAGAAATTCCCAAAGCATGGGAGACACTAAAAATGTTTCCCAGATCTCTTTTAAGTGATACTTTCAATGGTTTTTTCCATCTGTTTCTTTGTCTCATGAGTCTGCTTTCTTTTTTGAACTTAACTGCAAAGTAGAGTTTTTACTCATTTGACCATGGAGAAGCTTACATTTGTCCTGAGTTTTATAGCTAATTTAGAGACCAACATACAGCTTCAATCATCCATGAATTATTCTTTCCAGTCTGAATGACAACAAAATGACTTAGCTTCTCAGAGGGGATACACTGTCAAGAATCAAATGCAAAGTCAGTTTTTACTTCTCAATAGATGAAAGATAAAATAAATAACCTACATTTTTTTACATTCCAGGGTCTTTTGTAGAAACGGTTCTTCTGTACTGAATAAGGAAATCATCATAGTTTTATAGAAAAGTTAGAAAATATTTTACTTAGGCAGGATTAGTTGAAAGCAAAATGTGCAGGTGAAAGAAAATTAAGGTAATATCCAATGGAACTACTTAACTAATAATCCTGAATATGATGAATCTACACTGGCATATCTGTCTTCAAACTCAAACAGAAATTTTGGATTTGAGGAAGGAATCATTGAGCAAAATTGCATGAACTGAGGTATAAAATAATACAAACTAGGAAACCCCCTTTGGCCTAAGAATAATTGACCTAATTTAAACAAATCAAGTGAGAAATATAGAATCACAGAATAGTTTGGGTTGAAAGGAACCTTAAAGATCATTTAGTTCCAGTTTCCCTTCCATGGGCAGGAACACATTCCACTAGAGCAGGACACTCAAAGCCCCATCTCACCTGGCTTTAAACACTTCCAGAATGAAAGAGAAAAATTTGCTGAATGTGAAGTAAGGTTATCTAGGGGAGATATTTTGCAGAGTATTAAAGGTAAGAACTAAACTCTTTTTGAATATGTTGTAGAAGGAGAGGCAGCTGGCAGAGAAATGAAGCAGAAAATGCATTTCACTTACATTAGGTCTAAGCTAACTCTTTTTGTAACCTTTCACTATTACTATAAAGAAAGTAAGCATCTCCAAAGGGTGGGAAGAATTACTGTCTGAATAAACTTTTCTCGCAAAGAATCATGGGATGATGAGCTTACTCCAGATACCAGAGATAGATGAGTTGAATCTCACCTGAAAGGCGACAAAATAGATCTGAAAGTTTGGATGGAAGTCCTATTTGAGCATTTTTGCTTTGCATACGTTAAGAGGACAAATGGAAAATCATACGGAGTCAGAGAACAGGAAGATTTCAGCTGTTGGTATGGAAGATAAAGGACTTAAGAGTTTTGGTTTGCTTTAAAGAAAAAGAGCTGCTCTAAGAGCTTGTAGGACTAATGAAATCCACTCTTAAGTATGAAATACAGCCTGTGTCTTCTTGATATGCTTTCCTTTAAAAAGACAAGTTAGAAAAGAAACTTAGTGTTTGGGGTCAGCAATCACATAACACTTCATGTGATTCTTGAAGCATTCAAACCTTCCTTTACTGTTCACTTGAAATTTCAACAGTCACTAGGTAGCTACTGGTGCCTGCAGCCATAGCTAAGACGTATCTTCTTTCTTCAGAAATTTCCCTCTCTCTCAAGCAGTTTCTGATCCCATGTTTGTCATATTTTCTCCTCAGCCTGTGTGATGACACCAGGCTCTGTAGGTCACTCTGACCATACCCAGTGCATGTGGTTGCCAAAACCATCTGCAGTCTCTGGTATATAACACTGTGACAGAGGGGAATGACACACCAAGTGTATGGTGTATCATGATCCTTGGATACTTCACATTGCTCGAATAGAGTTATGTCCTTTTGCCTCCTCTCTGGCTGCCATGGTATTAATATTCTAATTTAGTAGCATGCAGAGCAACATGCAATAAGATCTGAGTTCAGAGAGGTCAATATACAGTTACCTTATGTGCTATATATGCTATACATATAGCACATGCATACATTCATGTCCATGTGCATGTAATTACTATGAAGTGTTATATTATATTAATGAAATTTCATATTATTCTATACTGTTTGGAATCCTTCCTCTTTGTCTCCCAAGAATGCAAACACAGAACAGCTTAAGAAGCACCTGGTCATTAATTACTATGTACCAATTTGCAGAAGTGCATATCATTATCAGATATAGGCACTTAGGCAAATAAAATTCCTAAATCCATGTTAGGGCAGTTAGTATATTCACCTAATTAGCTACATGTGTTACCTTCTATGTTTCCACAGAAAACATCTTTAGATTAAAAGAATTTTATCTTTAGCTTCAGTTCCAATTTCTCTGACACTGCCCAAGTAACATTTTTCATACTGACCCAAATATCTGACCTATCTACCTCTTTTCTAATATTTTTCACACATCCATGCACTTATTTTACAAAAGAGCTGACAAGAAATGAACAAAATGCACATGCAGCAATATTTCCACATCTTTCAATTAGAATTTTGGGAAAAATGTAGGGATTTATTATTTTAGAGAGATGTTAACTCTGTAACTAGCATGGCTGTATATCAATTCTCTGAAGTACTCTCAATCATTGACGCTCAGCTAGGTTTCAACCACTCTGCTGCTGATCTCTAGAGATTGTCCTGAGCTGTGTACTTTTACAACCATAGTATATTCCTGTTTTGGCCATATCTCAACACTGAGTGGATCTCAAATACAACCTCTTGTAATTTTTCCCAACATTTTGGATTAAGTCTTCTGATTTGAGCAAGTTCAAATGTTTGAGAACTTGAAAATTGTAAGAGGTTGTATTTCGGATCTACTCAGTGTTAAGATATCTTTAGATTCAAGACTTCAGGCACTTTGTTAACTGAAATATTTAACATAATGTTTTAGTTATAAAAATAAAATATTTAGGACTTGATCTTATCAATCTTAATAAATTATCGCTGGCAGCAATGAAATACTGTTTATGCAAAGGCTCATTAAAGAGTGCAAAATTTCATCTAAAACTTTCTTCTCTTCAATTAAGTTACTGAATCTATTCAATGAAAATTAAATTTTGAACACATTCATTTCTTATTAAGAAACTATTTCTGTGCATTCCATTTATGAGTGAAAAAGGCATAGTAAGCCCTACAACTTGTTGGTCAAAGTCAAATGGAACCCAAGCCTCATGAGAATCCAAACTTTTTTATTTTTAATGCGTTTTTGATGAGAAAAATAGTTTTCTCCCATTTCCCTTCATATTTAGTTCTCATCTGTAGTTCCCTTACAGTCATTGCTGCCACCAGTGATACAGAGTAGGATTAACCCCAGGTAGCTTTAGGCATCTCAGAGTTAGACAAACAATTTTAATTAATCATCACAGGACTTCTTTCCCTGAGTGGAAAGATACCCCCACCTCCAGAGGTCAATTTCTCATCAACTTCCAGTATATCTTTGAAGACGTACTTTACTGACTAGGTGATAAATTTGGATTAGCTACTTCATGTTAGTGGCTAAAGCTGGGTTGAAATCTCCCAGTGGAATCTACAATTAATCTCATCAGCTCCCTGTATCTTGTAAATGATGCTATGACAAAGAATTCCTATGTATTGAAATATTTTGCTGGTTTTGTAGACAATGAGAAAACAGTCATAACCTAAATGTGACAATGCATTTTGCTAACCTTTCAGCAATGTGAAAACCAGTGTAGTGTGGAAAGGGAACAGCATCAAGTGTAGGCTGAACAATAATCCTCAAACCTCTTTATTCTAATAGATACGAATAAAGAGTGGTTCGAGTGTGAAATATTTTTTCAAAGCTTTATATTTCTCATGCAGTGCCCTGAGTTACAACTAATATTGTTCACGTGTATCGTATTTAGACTTGTTCAAACTGGGTAACACAGAATGTCTACTGAGAAATCCTACTGTAGCAAGAACAATTGATATGTTCAAATTGTCTGTTTTCAGAATATGTACAGCAATGGTTCTGCCCATCTGACAGGGGACTTGAGAAAAATCAGAATAAATTAATATAATTGGAAACATTTAATTTCTAATATTTTCTTTTATTACGTAGTTAATGATGGATGAAGCATTTTATCAATGAAGAGATTAGTATTTCTTGTATTAGTGAGATAAGTCAGAAGGTAAGATATCCGTTCTGGAAAGATAATAGTATGACCTCAGATTGATGCTTATGGAAATGTATTCATCTGATATCTATTCAACTAGCAAACTGGTTTTTGTGGGCTTCCTGGAAACAGAACAACAAACTGCTCAAGCCCATTGCATCATCACAGTTAATAATAGCTTTCAGTTTGCTGATCCAGCTAGCCCAGAAGTATAGCTTTTACACTTTCAAAGAAATCACAGCTTATTAGTAGCAATTGTCTCTATAAACACTTCCAAAATGAACTTATTGAACCGCATGAAAATAAGGGGGAGTTCTCTGCTTCATTTGCTTTTCTTCCCCTATAATTTATATGAGATGTTTTTGCACTCCAGTTCTCTAACAGGACAAATAATTGAAAACATCATCCCTATTAGGGAGCAATTTCTGCTGCTGGAAATGTTAACAAAAAAAGAAATTTTAAGAAACCCAGATGCCATCAGAGTTTTGCAGTGTCTAGCAGACTTTTGGGAAATTCTGCCTGCACTCAGTTTAAATGAGGAAATATTTCACTTTTAGTGAAAAAAATACACGACCACTTCTGCATGGCAGTTTTTGGCAGGCAGTTGGGCTTTATAAATACTTTGCTTTAAAAAAAAAAAAGCATCACAGATGTAGAACACAACTTCCAATCCATCCTGATCACACAGAAACCACAGGTGTCAGTTCTCTCATGCACTAGCTCTGACTCAAGTTTGCAGATTAACAAAACACCACAAAACAACAGGAGGATTTTCTTTAGCAGGAGAGTAGGTGATGTTTAAATATCCTTACCAGCGTTGCCTGTGGAGGAGTCAAACTGAATCTCAGGTGTTGAGTTTTCTGCAGGTGTAGAAGCTGCCGGTAGTCCCAGAATAAGTTGATCCACGTTGCTTCCCACTGGTTGCTGCTGATCAGAGCCGGCAGAGCTGAGGATCAGGAGACTTTTGCTCTGCTGCCCCACTCCCTGCTTGTGGAAGCTGTAATACTTTTGCTTGTCCTCTCCAAAATGGGGACTAAAAGTCTCAAAGGGTTGGCCCTGTTTGTCAGCTGCTTTCTCCCAGGGTTTCAAATTTTTCTGAGTAAAAGTGCCACCTGCCTTGCCACAGAAATAGGGTCCATGAGAAGGCAGAGGACCTTCACTCAGCAGGTTTTTCAACTCTTGTAGACTTTGTTTAGAAATGCCAGGTGCCCCTGTGAAGGACTCAGCAATATTGTTTCCTTGTGTGGATACAGCACCACCCAGGGAGCCCATCTTTGTCACATGAAACTTTACAACTTTTTCTTCCATACCACCCTGTTCTTCTGGCTTAGCCCCCACCTGCTCACTGCCCCTTTCCCTCTGCACTGCCTCTGTGCAGCCACCTTTCCCTGCACTCCTTGCAGGCTGTATGCCCGTGGGCTGCTTCATCTGAGCTGCTGTATCTATTTCCTCCTGCATTTTTCCCACTATTTTTTTCCCAGTGTCAGCATTTTCTTGGGTTTCTTGTGTTTCTCCAGATGTGTCTTCTTTCACAGCACTGCCAGAATTGGAACTGTCATCACCCCCTCTGTCCTTTTGTACTGGAGGAAAGGTAGTGGGGTTTTGGAGAGGCTGGTCTGATGGTGGTTCTGAGCAACCAGTGGTTCCTTTAAGGGGACAAGGATCTGGGATTTTTGAGGTGCGGGACAGCTCCATCTTCTCATTTTCTAAAGGAGGAACATACTTTGTAGGACCTTTGATTCCCTTTTTCTTTCTGAAACCACATATATTGTTGCCATCAACTTCATCACTGTCACTTTCAGATGTGTTCTGTAACCAGCAATAAAATATACAACCAAATAATATGCATGAATGAAACATGGCAATGGAGCACTACCACCAGCTGTATTAACCTTGTAGCACTTCCATTAGTACTTGCTGGTGCAGGTCTCTGTGGGCTCTTATTTTGATTCTTAAAAGTTCTCACAGAATTCTTTTTCTTACATTTTAGAAAAAAATCTGTGAAAATGCTTTCATAATATAGTTTTTAGGCAGATTTAGTAGATTGTAATATAAGACAGAGTACACTGTGTGACATCATTTGCCAAACATATGCCCTTTAAAGGTGAAAAAAAATGTATTTTAGTAGTTACATTTAAGTATATTCCTGTTCATATTAAAAGTGTTTGTATTTATAAAGGAAATGTATTACCCTGAAACACAGAATACAGACAATCCTTATAATTGTGAAGATTGAAACCTGAAAATAAATGGCATTTAAATTAATTTCAGAATCTAATTTGGGCAAATAACTGAACTTGCAGAGCAGTGGCCAAGAAGAAAATCTTATATTTGGATGTATAAACAGGAAAGAACCTGAAGATGATGTTTACCTTTATATATGACATAGATATAGTTTCTATTGTAGTGGTGAGAGCAGATTTTAAAATGGGTCAAAAAAATCAAAACCAAAAAAATCAAACCCAGACACATTTGAATTAAAAAAAATACCACACATTTTAATATTGAGGGTGTCTAATTATTTCACACACTGTCAAATTAGAGATTGAATTCTCCACCTCATATCTTAAAAAAAGACTCCCTAACAGTTTAACCAAAATATAAATCACTCCATAGCCAATCACAAACCGTTATATTGTTTATGAATCTACTCAACTGTAGACTCATTGTCTATGCATCTACTCAAGCATGCATTTAAGACATATTAACAGTCCTTGGTTTGCTTGGATTGGGTTGGAATTAACACCTGTAAGGAAATCAAGGGATATCCTCTGAATGAGATCATTCTTTACCTTTTCCACAAAGGAATAATCTGTACTCTCTCCAATTTCTGAATTTCCAGAAGAAGGGATCTGCACAAAAGCAAAGTGAATGCCAGTCTGGGTAAAGCAAAAGAGATTCCTGTTGGCAGACAAAAGCACGTAGAAGAAATGGCAGCAGCAGCTAATATGCATATGGAAGGAAACAGTTACATGACCCCCATTGAGGTAATTAACAATTCCCTTTCTCTACATTATTTTTCCCTATTTTCACTATTTTCCCATTATACTGTTTTCCATCATTATCTATTCAAAAAGGCTTATGACTTCTCTCCTCACACAGAACTCACAGAAATATTTCCTTCCTCTCCCCCCTTACCCCAATTTTCCATGACACGCTGTATGTGCACCTTCTCTGGGAGCTTGCCAGGACATTGCTGTTAGTGTGGAAGGCAGCTGGCCACCAGCTCTGATGGGAAGATGAGCCACTCTGTGCCTGTAACTCCCATGCACATATCTTGGCAGTGATGTGCTCATGATGCCCACTTGCAATCAAAAACAGCTATTGACACATTCACAACAGAAATCCATGTTTACCCCAGTTTTAGCACTCAGTTTTTAATGAACCCATTTCTTCATCCAAGAGCTTTTGTTTATTTCCATAACAAACCCCATGACAACCCATAAAATTATTCTGGGTGTTTGCCGATACCCCTACACATTCACTCATGCAGAATAGATCTAATTCCTACAGCTCTGCATCATTATGGAATAGAAATATAATAAAAGAACTCTTCTGAACAGCAAATCAGACAAAAACTGATTATTATTCTGAATTATAATGAAGAATTTTAATACCTCTCTTAGTAATACAAGAAAGGGGATGAAGCTCGGGAAGAAAAAGTAGGAATGGAGGATCAGTCTCTGCTAAATAGAAAAACACAAATAATCTTAAAATACTCATCATATTAAATTTCTAGATATATACTTTTTTTGAGATAACAGATAAGAGTTCCAACTATAAAAGCTATAGTCATAAAAATATTTTATCTTGCAATTAATTTATGAAAAATATTTATTTAAATATATTTTGTGGTAGAGGCTGCCATCACTAATATATATTGATTTACAACTTATGAAGTTTTCAGAATTCTTTTGTTTTCTTTGAATAACTTGAAACTAATAAGATAACCACAAGACTATATGCATTTCTGCTTTATAATGTATTTCTGCTCTCTGTCCTGATAACCACAAAAAATTTTAAAGTTAGATGAAGTTTTTACCTGTTGTCCCTATGGTATATCTTCGAAAAACGCTCAGTACAATGACTGAAGGAAAGTTAAGCACACCTTTTTTTTTTCACACCTCTGTACTGGTCAGATAAAAGGTCATGTATCTAAAGCAAAATGTCAGAAACCTGTCTATTCACATAATTAGCCATTCTAAAGGATTTAGTGAACACAAGGTAGCATTCCCACATTATAATCCTTACCAAAATAAATTCCTTCCAAATAGAGATGAGCAGGATAAGGACTGATCACTGGTAAGTTTGTTAATTCGTTCAAAACAGATCTCTAATAACTGATGTATCTGTAGTAGTTTGCAAAGAGTTTCTTTTTCATGAAGAGATAAACCATGGTACTTCATTTTGATTATAGACCCAAAGATATACTGTGCCCATTGCTCTTAAACGAAAACAGTGATAATTTTTACCTTCAAATAAACAAAACTCTTGCAATTATACAGAGAACAACCTATGCATTACTTTAGGTCCTCAGCACAAGACACACTGTAACTTTGTGCAGGAAAATGACTCTTTGTTTCTAAACAAACTCAGACATTTACGGACTTTCATTTAGAAATCATTCTCCATGTTTTCTGCAGTGAAATAAACAGGCCTGTTTATTTCAGTTTGTTGCAAGGTACCAATACAGCATCTCTTCATACTAAAGACAGTCATATGCACAAGCTATGACACAGCCTTACTTGTCTAGTAGGTTATGCAGTGTCTACCATTAGAAAAGGTTTACTACCTGGGCACAGAGGGGAGACCACCCAGGAACAAGACTTATGAATTATCTGTTTAATTTTTTATTTCTTGAAAAGTTTTTTTTTATACAGAAGACAGGGGTGGTTAAGTGAAATAGCACCTTGAGAGAGATACAGTGCAAGAGAGCTGGATACAAATTATTACTTAATTTCATTGAACCCTGTGTCCTGCTAAGCTGAAAGGAAAGCAAAACAGTCATGGCTTTAATACGAGAAAAGTTCTGACTACTTTCAATTTCCTGCCTGAATGTTCCTACATTTTTGTTACTCTTTGGCAACAGTACCAGGAGATATCCAGGCTACTTGAAAGTTATTTTACCCACATTTGTTTCATCAGCATTCAATTTTTGTGTGCTTATTTTCAAATATTTACTGGCACCTTAAGTCAGAGGTCTTAAGTTTTGCAATTTGCTTCTCTGTCTTAGCAAGTGAACGTTTGGGCAGTGACTCAAATATTCCCGCCAGAAGAATTAGGTCCAAAATATAAACAGTTTGGGCCACATTATGCAACAAATCTGAGATTTAGATTTTTCTTTCTAAAGTTTTATCTGACGTTATTTGCCATTGATAGGGTTTGTTACTCCCCCAAGGTCTGATTTCTGTTAGGACTACTTGTTCCAGTGTCGCTACTTGTGTTGGCACATCGATCCCCTCTGCACTGGAATTTGCGCCTGGCAGGACCTTAGGTAGAGGTGGACCAGCTCAAGTCCTGCAAGAGGCAGGAAAAGTGGTGGTGGATCAGACTACATTTCCCTTTATGGATAATCTCAACTCACACAAATAACAGCTTTGCTAGTCTTCACTGTGTACCTGCTGTGTCACTTTAAATACACAAGAGTCTGGACATCTCTGACTATCAACAGAGCATAAGGGCTACACTTATGCATTACAGCAACATATTAAGGCATCATGCAGGTAGGAAGAAGAGAGAATAGAGGACAACAGCAGCAAGCAAATATTTTTGCACTGTGCAGATGGAATTGCTTGTTCTACTTAATTACGTGCCACTTCTGACATGCGATCAGGATTCTACATTTGAGGGATATTTTATACCTTGTGGTAACAGAGAAAACAAAAATCTAAAGTAATTTTTCTTAAATAATTTGTGTTCACTTTTAGGCTTTGTACAGCTCTGGAGTGGAACATTAACTATACCATGAAATACGGTACTGCCAAAAGGCAGTTCATCTGTAAACCTGCCAATCCACAAGCTGAGAGTATTGTAAATGTAAAGTGTTGCCTTTGGGAGGAGTAACAAATGCTAAGGTTTTTGGTGTGTGAAGCAGAGGTGAAAATCCAGGGCAATTCTTGAACTTTTGCCTTAAAAAGATTTTACAGGTGACTGAAAATGTATCTATGGTGTTCTACGAGGCAAATTCAGAGGCTGCAGATGAGACTATCTATTTTCCTACTTTTTGTTTGTGTCATGACTTCAGGCAACAATGCAAACACTATTGTGGTTTATAAACCTCTCTCAAAAACATACTGACAAAAAGAGACAGGGAAATGAGAAAAAGAAACCCACAGTAAAGCTTTTGAAAGGGGAAAAAAGAGAGGAAGGGAGTTAGTTTAAATGCTGTGAGTAACTGTAGACAAATAGCTGCAGGATGATTTCTGTCACAGGAAAAGGTGAGAGAAAAGGTGCAACTCTATCAGGAGCTTTAGTATATCTAATCAACAAAATAACCCAATGTTCCTGCTACTGGTTACCCAATAAAATGAAGCAAGCATTCAATAAAATGCACTGGGGTCTCAGTCACATTCTTGTTTTTTTGTTTCAGATCATTAACTGATTTTAGCCATTATTTTAACTGACCGATAAGAGGTCAAATTCTGATGATCCTGAGCTGGTGCTATAGATTTTTCAAGAACATTTTGCAAAGAACATCAAAATGTCAAAATTTGGTATAACTAAGAAGTAAGAAAGCATGGGAAACTAAAACACAAAAAAAATGTCGAAATATATAAGGTTTGGTTGGCTAAATTTTTGTTTATGAAAAGTTAACTGTTTCACTTCGGTTTGATTTTTTTTTCTATCATATAAAACACTTGAGAAACTGAAATTAAATGTTTCCAGTCTAAAAAAATCTAAAACTATTGTTCAAGTAATGCTGACATGATATTATTCACATTGTTTGAACTTTTTTCCACTCCTAATTCAAAAGTCACAGTTTTCCAAAGTATTGCAAATGCTGTGAAACTCTAAATGATGAGGAACATTTTCTGTCCCACTCTAGTTGTTACTGGATTACCCTTTACAGCTCCCCCAGGTTGGTACATCAAATTTATTTAAACTTTATATGTAGTAATGAATTTCAAAAACTTGAAGCCAAGTCAGCAGGAGATGCTGTTTAAGACTTCACGCAACAGAACCCATAAAGCAAGTAGCCCCATGTCCAAGTGCTTTCCCTGCCCCTTCCCCTGGCATGTGGAAAGCATTGCTCAGCTGCTCCCCCAGCAACCATGGAGCAAAGGAGAAAACGATGCAGAAACAAATTACGTACTTGTGAGAATTAATGCAGCTCCACTGGAGTCACTGGAGCCACAAAGATTTAAAGCAGGAGAAAATTTGGCCATGGAGTTGTACCAAGGACAATACAGATATTTACACAAGGAGTATCTCCAGGCACAGAGAGGGATTTTGGCTCTTGGACACAATGTTAAAAGAATGCATGTGATGATAAACAGACACTGGTGGCTTGTAAGCTAGAAACATGAGGATCACAGCACATTGTCAAGATATTGCTGTGACTAATTTCTCCCTCAGTGACCTTGTTTGATGAAGTGGCTCTTTGAGAGTGATTTACTGCTACGAAAACCTCCTAGTGAAGGACCTGAAAGTTGTATAAATATTAGATACATCTGATTATTTTGCAGTTGGAGAAGCTGAAGCACAAATTTTCCATAGGTCAAGGGAGATGTGTGGCAAGGTGAGGAGCAGAAGAAAAGTCTCCTTCCTTCTTTAAAACTTTTAAATATAGTCAAGAGTATTAACATCCTTCATATAAAAATGGATGAAGTGAGGTTAGTTCACAATATTGTGCTACTTATTTGCAAATCCAACATCGGCCTTTATCCACTACACCCATTCAAAGCCTTCACACTACATATGCCATTTTCAGACAAGCTTCTCAAGGTCATTGATTCTCTTGCTGCCTCAAAGCAGTAGAGTTGTCCTTGTGACAAGATTATTTGCGATTACTTTCCCTTGGACTATGCCACCTGCACTGTGTTTAAAAAAAAATCCCTCAAGTAAGGCAGAGCCTTAAAATGCATAAGCTTATCCTGCCTTCACAGTGATTTGGGACCACAGAAGTACAAATTCAGGACTAGAATCTGTTTTAAAATAAAGTCATAGAAACTGAGCATCTCCACTTAAGAAAGTAGCCTAACTCAGGAGTGTCACTTTCTAATCCATGTAAGATCCTGGTCCACAAATTGTAGTGCTTTCATTTACACTAATGAAGTCAAAGCCAATCTGTTTTCCCAGTAATATTAATAGGATCAGATTTTGGACATCTATTTCTGTTAGTTTTGATAAACTTAGAAATTAAATCAATAGGAACTAAAAATGTGTTAGAGTTGCTTCCTAAAGAAAATGGGTTTTTTTCAGCTTAAACAAGAAGCATTTCTTTGACCTGCATTTCCTTCAGAATTAAACCATGCTCAACATACATGCATGAAGAACCTCCCAAATAATTCACAATTAAGTATGCACTCACTTGGAATCTTGAGATGCATGGTAGAAGTATTTTATATCAGTATATCTGCTCAGAAATCATTCATGATCAGCCTCTTACCTGCTGAGTAAGGTCTTTCTTTTTGTTCATGCCCACTTCATTCTAGTTCAGGTCACCATTAGAAATGGCCTAGTAAAAATATAGTAGAAAGACATCCCATATTTATAGGCACAGATACAATAAAGGTTAGTTCAAACAGAATTGCTGTAAAGTTCTTTTCCCAGAAGGCCATGCAGATAACGAGCTATGAAGAGCAACCCCAACACGTCATAATCAAGAGCACTGCTTTCTGGAACAGAGTTAAAGTAGTACACTGACAAACACACATTATTAGCTGCCTGCCTGCCTGGAAACAAAGACAACTGAGTATAAAACGGTTTTGCTCAACTCTTCTCCTCACAAAAGGCTTTTGTCCTGTAACAAGCCATTTCTGTTCTGGAATAGAAGCTATTGTTAGGCTCCTTAGAGGTAAAACCTATACTGGGCATTATAACAGCAGTATGTTTTTGAGGCACATGAACAGGGATTTGAAAGGCAAACCATACTGCAAGAACAGCATGCACCACCAGCCTGTTATTCTAGATGCTTGCATATTGCTAATTAATATCTGGTTGTATTATAACAGGGGAGGGGTCTTTTTTGAATTAGATCTCTAAAAATATTTCAAAGATTAGATAATGAAGCTTGTCTTTCTTAAGTTTTTTTATATATCAGGTTTAATATGAATTCAAACAACTGTGTTTAACTATCATTTCATTCATTCAAGTTCCTTTAGCTGACATAACATTACAGGATGGCCATATTGTGTGTCCTTACAGCAACCCTTCTTGACAACCCATCACTCAATACATTCAAGTAAATATGAAATTCAGATTGGCTTTTATCTATGTGAAAACTTGGGTTTGGCATTTTTTAATAATTTCAAAACAATAAAATTAAAAAATAAAAATAAAAAAAGTTTGTTAAAATATCAAAATAAAAATAATGACTATGCATTAGGAACTATAATTCACAAAAATCTAAGGCATCGACAGTCAAATGCATAAATATAATTGCTCCAGCCCCAAACTGGGATTCTGAAAATCCTTCCTTTTCCTGGAGACACTGAAAGGCCAGAAATCTGACATTTGTGACTCTATCTGTGCAATTTCTGTAACTACCCCATTCTGAACTGCTCCACTTGTCACAGAGAAGAGCGGGTAACAACTGAAAGTTTATTAGCACTCAAGAAACAGGCTACCTCATAAGACTTGATATTTTGTCAACCAGACATTAAAAAAATCAACACTCATCACTCAATAAGACCAGGCTCCTGCAAGATAGATGGGATGGAAGTCAGCATTTTGCTTTCAGAATACTTTTTCCAAAAATGTTGGCCTCAGGCTGTCATCATACAACAGTTAGCACAATTGCACAGTTCCTTTCAATCCTAACATTAGCATAAATGTGCTAAAAAATGTGGGTTTTTTCCAGTTTATGCTGGCTAAAAAGCTGGATTTAAGATCACTATTAGTAAACACAGTTCCTCAAGCGTGTATCATGTAGACTAATATTTTCATAGCAATATGTTCTTTGTGGCATCACAGGAAAGGGAGCCTCAGCAAAACAGCCCAGAACAGTGTTTTCTAGAGAAGAAACACGAAATGATCCCCTTATTTTAGAGTGTGCCTAATTATTTAATTTAAATATGCTGGGCTTCAACTACGATTTATCAAACACTGATCTAAAAATATAGACACTTGAAAAATATCACACAGAACAAACATCACAAAAGCGATTACTTAATGCTTAAACTACAGATACTTTGTATGCACTATGATGAATAAGTGGTAATGAGAAAGTGAAAACTGCTCGTTATCCCATTTGCGGCTCTTCATCAGCTACAGTAGAGACAGCTTGTCTGAGGACAGTAACTGTGGCAAACAACCGCCAGCTTAGGGAAGTGCCTGGCTGGTGAGTTGAGGGCAACCTTCAGGCACACAACTTCACCATTATCGTGGCTAAGAACTACTTCTGATTCCAGCTACTGGTGTTAAGGTGGGTTTTTTCACTGCTTGTACTCTCCTCCCATGCAGTCTGGTTCTTCCAAGGGGGAAATTTCTATATACTCTGAATTAACATCATTTTAAGCAGGAAAGAATCAGGCTTCAAGGTATCCACTAGGAATTTTTTTTTCCTAACTAGTTACCTTTAGCTGTGAAATCAAAAAATGTTTCTTCCACATACAGAAAGCTTCAAAATTAGAGGCCTTTAAAAGTCTTATAGTATTCTTATAACATGTGGAGATTTCCAAACTGGTGCCAGCTGGCTGGTGACAACTAACATCCACACCATACAGTACTGTATGTATATACAAAAAGGGTTTTGCCCAGACCTATCTCAAGAGAACAAAGACTTTTGAGCTCCCCAGTTCCAAGACTGGTAATTACATGGCCAAAAAAAGGAGATGTTCACTAAGTCTTCCCCACACCATCATAAACCTATAAAATTCTGTACTAACACCTAAAGGTATCTTTTTCAGGTAACATCTGGAATCCAAAAACAAGTCTGGAGGATATTATCTTTATTTTTGGAACAATTTTCAGCATTCTGCAGCTGAAAAGGAATTCTGTACTGGGCGTTCATGCTTACTTTAAACTTTAGTACTTCTGAGGATTAAAATTTGACCCAAGATTTATTAGCCTAATTACCTAGATCTTTTGATGTATTTGTGCGACTGCACCGTAACTCCAGTATCCTTTATTTTTATCTCTTCAGTAAATCTGTCCACTCTGAAAGTAAATTCTTCATGTTATCTGCATGCAGAGAACACTCTGTTTTACTTGTATTCATATGCGTTTATTCCTTTTCCTTTGGCAGATTATTTGCCTTGTTCTTTTACTCTTTTTTCATTCAATAAAGTATACTTATCTAGGGTACAGTAGATATATGGTTTAAAATCTACTTGTGTCTGAATGGATTTAAATATATAATTCTGCCCTCTATACTGACTCCCTTAATGATTCAAAGCTGCATTAGGAGAGGTTCAAACTCAAAAGTAGGAAACGTTTCTTTACAGAGAGGGGATCAAACACTGGACAGGCTTCCTAGAGAGGTGCCAATGCCCCAAGCCTGAAAGCGTTTGAGAGGCATGTGGGCAATGCCCTTAACAATATGCTTTAACTCTTAGTCAGTCCTGAAGGGGTCAGGCAGTCGGACTGGTTGGACCGTACATCCCTTCCAGCTAGAACTATCCTATCCTATCCCATCCTATCCCATCCTATCCTATCCCATCCTATCCTATCCCATCCCATCCTATCCTATCCTATCCTATCCTATCCTATCCTATCCTATCCTATCCTATCCTATCCTATCCTATCCTATCCTATCCTATCCCATCCTATCCTATCCTATCCCATCCTATCCTATCCTATCCTATCCTCTCCTATCCCATCCCATCCTATCCCATCCTATCCTATCCCATCCCATCCTATCCTATCCCATCCCATCCCATCCTATCCCATCCCATCCCATCCCATCCCATCCCATCCCATCCTATCCTATCCCATCCTATCCTATCCCATCCCATCCCACCCCATCCCATCCCATCCCATCCCATCCCATCCTATCCTATCCTATCCTATCCTATCCTATCCTATCCTATCCTATCCTATCCTATCCTATCCTATCCCATCCTATCCTATCCTATCCTATCCTATCCTATCCTATCCTATCCCATCCTATCCCATCTTAAATCATTCTATTCTAAATCTAACATTTAGCTGTTGCTAAATGAATAGGTTAAAAAACTGCTTAATCTTCCTTGTTAAAATTGTTCTGCTTGATGTAAATTGACTAAAAAATTATTGTGTCAGTTAAAGAGAAGAAATAAAAGCTTAAATCCATATCACTAGAGAGATTCTTCTAGATGGAGCAACAGGTTTAATCTCTGCCTTGATAAAAATCATATATTTTATGTAGAGGTTTTTCTCTATCTAGTTTTTCTGCCAGTTAGGTTTTGGATTCTATTAGCATAGAATAGATGTGGTGGGGTCCTTTCCATTTGGATGATACTCTTTCAATCCAAGGGGTTTACATCATGATCTCATTCACACCCAGGGGAACCCAACAACAGCTACAGGATTTCACCAAAATTATTGGGATGATATTAGTAACTCTATCCCAAATGCAACATTTCACTATCTTAAACACTTATGCAAAAGAGGTGCATCAAGGGCCTTTCTCTTCTAGTCCCCATAAGCTCTGGCCTGTGAGAAGTAAAGGAAAAGCAAAAAGTCATCCTATGCTTAGTTTTACTTTGACTGAAATTGTCTTCAAATGCTTTCTTAATTACTAGCAAGAAATGTAAACCAATCATAAGAACACAGAGGCAAACTGATCACAGCTGTAAAAAGGTAAGCCTAATTATATGAGTTTAACCAAAATTAACCTCAAAAATCCATTTGTTTTTCCTAGGGATCACTGGAATCAGAATACAGTTCTGATTCAATTATAGAGAATCAATAGTATGAAGAAATGTTTTCCTGAATTCCCATAGGGAACAGCATAAAGACACATTATGAACAGCACTCAAGAATATTGTGACAGCTGTCATAGAAGCTTTTGCATTTTCTTGGAGCCCCAGTGTGCCTGGAAAAGACAACTTAAGAATCTCTGCTTTCATTCAAAATATATATTTCTACCATATTTTCAAGGAAACCTTGAAAGCTAGCCAGTGCCAGAGGAAACAGAAGGGATAAAAGAGTACTAAATTCCTAAGCTTTCATTTCAGTCCCAGCTGGTAATTTAACAACGTCAAACAGAAAATAGTTGCCATGTTCTCTAGTTACTTTAGGTGGCACCATCCTCACAGATTTATTGCTTAGGTAAAAAAGCTGCAAAAGATTCACTCTGAGATCGAGTATGAAATACCTTGATAAAAGTAAGTACTTGAGCTGCAACTAATAGGAACATCCTACATTATTTAGACAAGAGACCCTGCTCAGTTTCAGTGTAAAAGATCTCCATTGCTGAAGAAAACTGAAAGGAGTAGCTAGCAGGAAAGTAGAAATGCCAAGGGATTTACTAGTAAACCTTGCTCTGTAATAGGTTTATTATGAAACCTGCAATGCACTCTTCATCTCTAAACAAGTTCTGTTCTCAGAAAAATAATAGCTAAAACCCACTTATAATTCAATTTATTTATCTGAGTTATGATAGTTTGCCATGACCCTTTCATTCTTCTCTTATTAATGGAGGAATTTCTCAAAAAAACAGACTGAGATTGCCAATTCCATTTTGCAGTATTTATCACTATTTCACAGAGTGGTTCTTGTGTTAAAATAAGTTAGAACTTTTTTAACACTTTTAGAAATGGAATGAAGGCGGGTGGGAGGTGAGTGGTGACAGCAACCAACATCAAATTCAATTCAGATCAGCCTCTTCTCAAATCATCTACATGTCAGGTATGGACTTAGGCATGGATGTTCAGTGTCTCTAGGTGGTGCCCAAAACCCAGTGGAAATACGTAAGAAGATTCCCTGTCTCTGAAGCGAAAAAAAAAACCCCTTCATATATCTTAAGCGCATTTCTGCTAAATGTTTTCACTCTGATGTACTTCAGTCCTTTGTAATGGTGTTCCAGCTGGCTGTAGTCCTGTTTCCATGCGGTTAATTTGCCATCACCGTTGAAAATCTCATTAGAAAGAAATTCTAATGTCATGAGAAAGACTCATGACACTAGTACTTCTGGTCTTGATGAGAACTCTTGGAAGAGCTAATCTTGAAAGCTCAGTGTTTAGTTTTACTAGATTTGGAAAATTACATACAGTCAAACAGACGGGAATAGATGAATGGGAACTATCTAAATATTTCAGGACCCCCAAAAAGATGTGTATTTCTTTTTCACTGCTCCATCTCTAGTTTAAAACACTAGTTTAGCTCACTAAATCAGTTTCAGTAACCTCTTTGTCATGGCCTGTGTAGTTAGGTCAAATTTATAAAAACAAGTAGATGTGATTTGAAATTTTCATCATGATGTCTTACAGCTCTTTTTGCTGGTGATCCTCCAATACCAAATTTCACCTCAGTGTGAACTCATACCCTTTGCCAATGCTCACAGAGACATGAGACCCAAACAGCCTGTGACTCAAATGGGAGTTAGATAAAAAAGTTGAGGTTTTTTAAATCTTCTGTGAACCAAACATGCAATTTCAGATACCAGATAAAAAAAGCCTCTGAATCCTATTACAACTGGTGCTGGTTGGTGATAGAGAGCTTTTCATAAACTTAAGATTAGACCCAGTAATGATAATTATCCTTCCACTCTGTTTACATCAATATAAAAAATCTATGACAATTCAAAGTTATGACTCAGGGTAGGTGGTTTAGGTAAAAAGTATGTTAAAGTATGGAAGGCCCTAAATACCTAGCCCTAAGTGTGTCTTTGGATGACATTATGCAATAGCCAGGCATGTAGTATTAAACACAGCATAGTATTTCAGTACCAAGCAAGACTGGACTGATTACAGGACGTGCACACTGTTTTATTGTTCTTATTGCTGCTTCAGAGTTGAATTAAGGATGACTGATCTAGTTATTAAGAAAAAAAAAAACAAAAAAAAAACCCAAAAAAAAACCAAACCGAAAACTTGTCTCAAATAACAGCAACAAAAGTTAGAAAACATTGCAAAGGAACTGAATATGCTTTTTCTATTGCTCTCAAGGAAACTATATTGGTTAAAGTGTTTTCAAAGATGTGTAGCAAAATCTCGCTCAAAATACTTTTAGACAGCAAGGGTTATCAGGTCACTCTTAAAGTGCCTTTCTGAGTTCCTTCCCACTGTCTGTAAGAGCCTTTATAGAGCAGATATATTGAGATTTTCAGTCAATTGGAGAATGAAAACACATAGCTGTCTAATGCATAGTATTTATAAAAGTTACAAGTAGTCTGGGTATGTTTTCAATAGAGCAAACCACAGTAGTCTTGGAAAACAGATTTACCCCTACACACTTGTGTATATCTTAAATACTTATGCAGGTAATAGTACTGTCCATATCTAGAATGCAAAGGAAAGAATCAGAGGCTTGTTCTGTAGTGTATGTTACTGGGACTATTGTTGATGGAAGGGAACGGACAGATGCTCTTACATCAATGTGATCAGGTAAAATGTCAGCTTTATTAGAAGAAAGACAAAATATATAGTGGTAATGACGCTTGGTTCTTGTTCACACTACATTGGTTACATAAGGAAAACATACTGTGGTGTCCGCTGTTAATTGGACCACAATAGGTGGTCATAGGAGATGAGAAAACTTTATTCACCTGCCAAAACTCCTCCTTGGCATCTGGCATGAATCCACCTTTGTTCTAACTTCAGGTCCTGTAGCTATCTTAATGGCGCAGTATTTTTACTGTCTGCACCCAGCCATGCCAAGGCAAAAATCTCAGAAATGCAATAGAAATTGTTCACACAATTTCTGCCTTATGACAGACTATATCTGCAACTGGGAAAAAAAGGTTTGGCTATAAAAAGACAATCATATCAGTTAAAAGTAGTTAATATGTACAGCAGCACATATTGCAGCTCAGAATATAGTGAATATTTCTTTTGCTGCAATTTTGCACATTTACTTGAGCCAGGTAATAACAGTGGATTTCACAAATGTCATTTATCATTTGTCACAGTGCTTCAAGCAAACATCCTCAAGGTTGAGTCACTTAATTAAATACTCATTATCTATAGGAGGAAAGGAACTGGACAAAGTGAAGCTAAGTGTGCTGCCTCTGATGCCTTCTAATACACATAATTAGTGTTTCTACCCTAACCACTGAAAGACCACTGGGTCAAGGCTATACAGATAGATTTATATATTGTCATTACTATTTCTTTAATCCATGAGGACAATTTAAACCATGACAGATGTCCTGACAACAGTATGGAAACTTCCATGTGCACAACAGATCAATGGATTGAAGCACATAGGAGGCTATCAAATGTGTGGCTCCTTTGATCTCTGCCATGACCCTTTGAAAGAATTCAGTTGCCAGATCATTTCCTGCAACTCTGATAAGAGCAGTGAGGGACTCACTGCTCTGTGCCATAGTCCAGAGGTCATCAGTTAGCACACTTTCAATCCCTGAAAGCTTTTTTTTAATAAGCTGAACAACATTGACATAAACTGGTAAATAAAGGCACTGTGGAGATTTAATTTCTGACTGACGTTCCTCACTGCCTTATCAGGCCGGTTCACACCTAACACGCTTCTCTCTTCTCCAAGCTGATTATAGTGTCATAGGCAAGCTCTTCTTTCCCATATCCAGTCCAGAGGTCCAAACTTCCACTCACAATACCTACCCTGTAGCTATTTTTAATGATGAATGAATACTTTTTGTAGACACATCTTCAACAAGTACCTGACCATCCTTCCGAATATAATGCAGAAAGGGTATGAGGAAAGACTCCCTACCTGCTTAGATGAAGAGGTACCAAATCCCCACTTCTTTGCTACTGATTCGGTGTAATTCAGAAGAAAAGGGTTTTTTTGCATTGATCTAGTCAAGCATAAGAACTCTAGATGTAGGAGCCCAAGGTGAAAGTCATTACAAAAAGAGCAGAGAGGAACCTGACCTGCATTTCAGCGAAGACTAAGGCAGACTGCATGAATAGAAGTGCTCGGCAATTGTTTCTGTTGTCAGCCAAGTACTATTCTATGTTGCTTCCCCTTCTAGGTAGAGAAAGCCAATATAGGGTTAGAAGTGTTACGGGACATGAAAAAATTTTCTGAGTTCCCCCAAAGTCAGTGACAGAAGCATATTTACTCTGTGAGAAAAGTACACATAATACACATGGCCAGCTAAGAGAAAAGCAACAGCTTAAAGTCACAATGAAGTTTGCAATGATCTGTAGTTTCTGTAGAAGTCTAAAAAGTCTAAAGCCACAGCTTTCTCACAAGTTCTGTATGAATTGCAGTTGGCATAATTATTAAAATTGGGATAATTTTCATGGGCATAAAGGAAGCCTTATTTTTTACGTGAGAGCTATACCTCTAACAAACTTAAAACACTTGCAGGCTTGTGCTGGGGAATTTTACAGAATAGACCTCCAAGTATTAATGTGAGCAAAGTGGCACTTTGTTCCTAGGTTCATTTACTGAAGGAGCTGAATTATTTGGCTGAAATATTATGGAATTCAGCCAGGGGCACAGGAAAGATATGAAACAGTTTGGCTTAAACTTGGTGCTTCAAAAATGTATAAACAATTAAAATCAGTATTGTATAATTGGAAGAGAGGCTGTTTTCCCTGGTGTCTTCAGTGGTGCATAATAAATGGTGCTTGTTGCACCATATGTAACAGACACACAGAGTTCTTACCCTACAACTTCTCATTCCATTATTGCAGCAGGGAAAATGATCTTTTAATAGAAATACCAAAACAGTTTAAAAGGTCATTAATGACTCATTCTATACAATATACATTTATTCTCCACCTAGCATTCCATTTTAATTAGGAGCTCAAGAAGCAACCAAGAAATAAACATCATCTGAGGGTATTCCTATCATTATTCTCTAGACATCTAGAACATCTCCAAAGTAGAACACAGTCCTCCCAGCCCCTGAGAGACAAGAAAAGATTTGAGGAGGAAGAGATGCCTATCAGGCCTTCCTGTATGCTAGCTGATGCTAAGATGTACATACCACTATGATTCAGCAACAACAAACCTGCAATTTCCTGCAGGCTTTGGGCATTTGACATTAGAATGACTCATTGTCCATATGGAGAGTCAAGTAGTCATTTGAACAACTGCACCAGAGCATCTTTAAAAGAATTTAGGATAAATAACTGTAGTTTCCAAGGTATCCTTTTTCTTATAACTTTTTTAGTTATTGCAGTAACCTCTCTGTGATTGTTTCAACAATGAGATGCAGCTGCAGTTATGACTCCACAACTCTTACAAAACAGCATTTCATCTCATCTTAGAAGTTCTTATGGGACCATTTTTCCACTAAATCTTCGATATTTGGCAACACTAAAATAACTAATACACAAATATTGCAATGGAGAGGTCATCACTTCTGGATCTCTTTCCCCCCATGGCGTGGGGCGGCCCAGTTCTAGTTCCATTTCCATCTGAGGAACCATTTCCGACGGCTTAAGTGGATGGGGGGGTACTCCAGGGGTTTCTTCAGGTCCTGAGCCTGGAGGGAAGAGGTGCTCTCCCCTCCCCACGTGGTCTCATGGCAGGCACAGAGACAGCACACAGGGCGCAGAGAGGAGGCAAGAGAGAGTTTATTGTTGGGGGGGTTACATTTATAGGGTTAGAAGGACTTACAGAGTAACCAATTAGAAGTCTCAAGGGGCTTACAGGAACACCCAATCACAGGAAGGGGTTAACAAGGTCCAATGAGAACACCTTAGGACATCTTCCCAGGACATTCCTGCATGGGATAACACTTGTCGTGGGGGGTCTTGGGAAGAAGAAAGCATGAGTTAGCAAAGAGACTACAAAAAGCCATTTTGAAACATGTTTAAACCACAGTTTTCTCATATACTGCAGATTTACTACCACAATCACTGAATTGTGGTGAAAGCAAGCTGAGCCATATCCTACAGGCCTGGGCATTTTACATGCCTGCAAATCAAGAAGCAAATCACACTTCACCCAGTGAACAGCCTGCCTTCAGCACTTGAGCAACCCCACACTTCCTAGCCCAATTACACAGCGGGTTCAAGGACCTCCTTGCTCTGAGTGAGGAGTTGAAATTAAAAACACATGCTAAAATGCACAAGATCTCTTCACCCCTGCTTTGAAAGGAGGCCACAGCTACCCATCCTCAGCCAAGAAGTCCCACACAGAGCACAAATTCATTCCATAGAGGAATCACTGTTAGTTATTCTTTCTCCTTCATAAGGGCATCTAAGAATTAGCACATGGACTAATAACACAAAAAATAACAGACCCTTATTGTCCAAAGGCTGCTTGCATTAAGCTTTGACATCAGTGATGTGAAAAACAAATGCAGGTTCAAATCTGATGATGGAAGTTCCTAAGCTGTTACATAACAAAAGGTTTCAGTCACCTTTTCAAACCAACAGATAAGGAACTAACTTCAAAACTAATGTTTGAAAATAATATTACTTAAGTTGCAAGTTCTTTTGCTGTCATTTACTATTTCAGACATACATGGGACTGCAGCTGGTATGTGACTATCCATTGGGAAATGCAGGCTGAAGAACTGAGGTCTGACACTGGAAGTTAGGAAATATCAGATAAATTATTTCCTGGTGACCTTTACTCTGTTCCTTGCACAACTGCATTTCAGTACAGTCTTTAATTATGTAATCATATCCTATTCTTCCCTTTTTTTTTTTGCCTCTAACATATATGTAGAAAATTAATTCCCATGGTAGTTAAATTAAAGTCTGAGGCAACTATTGTTTGTGGTGATCCCCAACTTCTGTGCAGCCTGATCTTTCATTTTAAACTATATTTTTGGCATAGATTTTTTTTAATATGTGATTTTATATAAGAAGATGACATCAAAGTTATCTGGGTTTGGGTGTCTTTTTTGAGTTCCTATTTCGAGTGTCTTCTACCACAGCTTTGCAGGTGGCTGGTAGAGGCACTCTGCTTTTTGTGCATCACAGGCTGGAACAACAATATGCAATGCCATGTGAAAAGTTTCAGTGCTTGATTGATTTGTTTCCAGAAGAAATTTTTTTCTACTAAACACTAACATGCAATAATTTTTTATGTGGGATGTTGCATTTTTACAGAAAATCATGAAAAAAAATGAGATATGAGCAGCTCAGCTGCAGTTCCCACGAGGCACGAGAGTAGCATTCCACATAAACCCCCCAGAGTTTTAAACACAAAAGTTTGAGGTTGAAAATTGGTGAGGTCAAGGTCACACCTGCAGCATTCGGTTTTTCACTGAAAAGCCAATACTTTCTTCAAGGGAAGAAAATCAATCCTCCTACTAATTCTGCTTCCAAGTGGTAGCCTACTTTATTTGCAAATGGTATTAGGCAATGGCAGAACAGCAGAGAATAAATGAAACAAAAATCTCTTTTCATTGTACTTTAACTTACATATGAATTCTAAGAGAAGAAACTGTTTCTAGTTTTGCTTACTTAGCCTGTATCAGCTCCTTTCTTTATAGTTATAATGAACTTTCAGAGGCGGAATGACCTCCCTGAAGAACACTGTGTTTCTGTCCCTACCAGTCAATGGCTCCAACTACTGAAAATACATCTTTCTTTTTTCTCTTGGCGATGCAAGAAACTTTGATATTTGCTGTTTATGTTTAATACCTATTCAAAAGCATCTTTTCCAGCATGTCACTGATCATACCTGAGAGCTTTTTTGCATTGTCCTGAGGAAGTTCATTCATTCTGGTTTAATCTACAGATAACTAATACAATCCAGATCTCAGTTTTGCACTTTATTGAACTGTGTGGCTCAGCTGCCATGGCTACTTCTATTCTGGTCTGTCCATACCTTCAGCCTGTGTTTCTGGGTTTGTCTACAGTGTGTGGTTGGCTGCATTCAGGAGGATGTTCTTCATTTTGGCTTCTCTTTTCAGTCTCATAACTAAGCCTAAAGCAGAAACATAAAAGAAACAAAATACTTGAGGATTGTGATGAAAAACAAAGCTTTCTTAGAGGTCATTAACCTGTGAACCTCTTTAATCAGTCAAGAAAGTTGATGCTACCATGGAACATGGGAAATATTTTAGACTTATAAAATTTTATTATGATATAAACTTTTGGCTGATGGCCTTTTTTATGAAATTCTTTTATGAATATTTAGGAGAACAGATTTTTCACTGTACAGCTCTGAGACTTTGTTATGGCTTGCACTAGACATCCTGTGCCTGGAGCTAATAAATAGCTGCAACAGCAAAATTTGAAAAGCAATACTGTAGATTCCTATGGGAGTCTTCCTTTCCAAAACCCCTTCATGCTACTGAAATGCCTTTTACTCCACTAAAATCATAAGTTTTACCAGAAGTGGCTTGTTATCTATACTATCTCAGTGCTGTATTAGTTTATGGGATAGGGAACCCACAGCACACAAGAGGCACCTCTAACTAAGCTGTTCAAGAAATGGCAATTAATAGTTGTTTTGCTCATCTGAATCAAATCCGCTACTGGGCACTGAAATTACTCTTTCAGACAATCTCTGTTGCTTTGTGGAAAAATTTCTTGAGAAAAACATTCTTTTTTTTATGGTGTAGTTACAGGATTATTTTGTTTTTATTATGGCTCTCATTTTTATTTTTATGAAAATAAACATATGCACAAAACCAGGATTTTTATTCTTTGAGAATTATTCATAACACTACCACGTTTTTGCATTAATTTAATGATTTTTATATTTGAAGGGCAATCTGTTATTTACTACTAACTAGTTACTATCTACCATAATACTACAGAACAAATGACTTGTTTCTCCATGAACATCATAGAGATATATGTGATGCTGCAGTAGACTGTCATGAAAAATACTATTATCACACTAATGTTTATGATAATTTTATATGGGAGATAAATGAGTGTTAGCAGTTGAACTTCACACAACTGTTTCTAATAAAACTGAGGAAAAACCAGCACACCACAAAAACTTACTGACCTTTGCTGCTTTTAGACTATTGTTGTTTCCTACAGTCCTGCTTTGGAGTTTAATGTCTTGTGTAAGTGAATTTAGGGTGCAGAAATATGGTTACTGCTCATAGAAGAAACCAAAGGAAAAAAAATATTTTACTAACTTGTTTTCATTTTGTTGCACAAGTCAGTGCAGCCATTGCAAAACTGCCATAAAGAAAGAAGCATTTTTAGAAATTAATTTTCTATGAGAATAAATCATATTGTTGGTTTTTAGTAAGCAAAATAACATAATGAAAATGCCTCTATCTTTGACATTTTTGTGCCTAATGAAGCTTCAAACACTTAATATTAATTTACAGAGGCATAATATTATAATCAAAGCTACCACTCCTTTAATCTTCATTTTCTCATAATCAAGGTCTTGAACTCAGTATTTAATTTTCAAGTACAGTCTTTTCTTTTTATTAATACAGACTAACTGTTGTTAAGGATATAAGAGGAAGTAGGGCCATATCATGTCCTCAGTATGATGTTTACTATCTCTCAGCACAGGCATAACTTAATCACCTTAAAAAGAACCCCAATTATAGATGCTTGAAATCCACAGGAAAAATGGATCATATGTTACAAAATAATATTTTCTTTACATTTATCAGTACATCCCCTTACATATAAAGCAAATATTTCAACATTTATCATCTTTCCTTTTTCTTTACTAAGGTAGGATTTCCATTTGAAGAATTTCCACATGACTTAAAATATCTTTCAGACTTTTCAAACAATTCCTCAAAAGCTTACCAAACTCCACATCCACAAGTCTAGTTTCAGAGATATCAAAAGGATCGTCCAGTTAGTTCTTCCTTCCCCAAAATGCTTCTATGGGCTTGAAAAACTAAAATCCGTTTTCTAAAAAGCTACAACTTCTTTTTGTACTAACCTTCTGAAATTCATCTGCCTAACAATTCTGCCTGTCAGTTCTGAAGACAGAGGATAAAATTACTGCAGAAAAGCAGTTCTTTTTCATAGAAAAAAAAAAAAAAGGAAAAAAGAAGAAAAAGAAAAAGAAAAAAAAAACAAAACCAAACCCATATTTAGTCCTATGGGAATGTAAAAATTTTGGAGCACTGAAGTGTCTGCTCCTGAATGTTTTTATTGTCATGTAAATTAAATCTTCTTGGCCTGCCTCTGATCAATGCACCTTCTCTAGAAAGTCTCCTGCTGCTGGTGTTTTGTAAAGGTAATTTGCCTACCAAATTTGAAGGTTGTAGGCAAGTCACCAAATTGTGTTTTCTGGCTGTTTAAGCTGTGGGATAGTTTCCAGTGGGCAGGTCTGAAAGCACCCTATCTAAATCTTTATCCAGTTGAAACCTGGGAATACCTCAGCTCCCACCAGCCTCCACCTGAAGGTAACCTGGACACCTGGTCCAGAACATGGTTCCTCTGGACACCTGCAGCACCCCAACTTGTGCTGTGGGTCCTCCCAGGGAATGCTTCTACCCCCTTTATCAGACATAGCTGAATCCTATGCATACATATGAAGAAGGAATTTTGTTAAAATAGCTTTTCATGGCAAACACAATTTCTGCAAAATCTGTGTGTTCCATGAAAAATTATCTTTTAATGAAAAACACTGAAACATGATATTTCCTTCATAGTGAACATAAAGTTGTTCTTTTCTTCATAATGAACCCTAACAATGTCTTCAGGAGCCTTGTGATCTAGAAGCTGTTATTTCCCCTTGTCTCCTACAAAGCTTCCTGGATAGACTCCATTTCCTATGACTACTGGAGACATCCTTTACTAGAATGAAGAATGGCAGTTCTTTATCAGAACATAGATTTCATCCGATGAGTTTTTAATTCTTTTCCTCTTTTCTCTCCTTATTAGACCATATTTCTGACGTGGAGGACTGAGACATCCAGGGCTGAAATTCATACAGACTTTGTGAAGTCTTCAGGCATTGTTGGGACTTGAAAGCCATGAGTTGCAGATCCATGTACCTTTCCTAGAGTGAATTCACAGCATCAACTGAGCACCCTGTCAGCTTTAAAGATTCAAGTCCTGCCTTAACCCTAAAGCCTGGATATAAATTAGAAAGCATACAACACATTTTCTGTGCCTTCAGGTTTCAGCACACCATCCATTGGGAAGTCCTGGATCTGCTTACAGATGTGGTGGTCGGAGGACATCTGGGGCACAGTGACCATGAAATAATAGAGTTTTCCATAGTCAAGAATGCAAAGAGGGCCATCAACAAAACTTCTACCCTGGACTTCTGCAGGGCAGATTTCAGCCTACTCAGAAGACTGGTTCAGAAGGTACCTTGGGAAACAGCCCTTGAAAACAAAGGGATCCAGGAGTACGGACATGCTTCAAGAAGCAAGTCTTGAATGCACAGGAGCAGGAGCAGGCTGTCCCAGTGAGTGGAAAGGTGAGCTGGTGGGGAAGACATCCAGTCTGGCTAAACAGGGAGATTTTGAAGGAAATTAGGGGGAAAAAAGAGAGCTTACCGACTATGGAAAAAAGGACTGGCTACTCATGAAGAGTTTAGGAATATAGTTAGGTCATGTAGAAAGAAAATTAGAGAGACAAGGTATAATTTAAACTCAATCTAGCCACTTCTGTAAGGGATAACAAGAAATTCTTCTACAAATACATCAAAAGCAAAAGGAAGGGCAAGGAAAACCTCCATTCTTTGTTGGACATAGGGGGGAACATAGTCACGAAAGACAAGGAAAAGGCTGAGGTACTGAACACCTCCTTTGCCTCAGTTTTCAATAGTAAGACAGGTTGTCCTCAGGACAACTGACCTCCAGAGCAGAGAGAGACAG
This sequence comes from Chiroxiphia lanceolata, assembly GCF_009829145.1. NCBI lineage: Eukaryota > Metazoa > Chordata > Aves > Passeriformes > Pipridae > Chiroxiphia > Chiroxiphia lanceolata. The sequence continues at coordinate 90,273,114 of NC_045639.1, read as the reverse complement.
GAAGCTGAATATTCCCCCTGTAATCCAGGAGGAAACAGTTAACGACCTGCTGAGACACTGGGATCCTTACAAGTCTATGGGACCAGATGGGATCCATCCTAGCGGGATGAGGGAGTTGGTGGAAGAGTTTGCCGAGCCGCTCTCCATCATCTACCAACAGTCCTGCCTCACTGGGGAGGTCCCAGATGATTGGAAGTTGGTGAATGTCACACCCATCCACAAAAAGGACTGCAAGGAGGACCCAGGAAACTACAGGCCCGTCAGCCCGACCTCAGTGCCTGGTAAGGTTATGGAGCAGATCATCCTAAGTGCAATCACACAACAGCTACAGGATGGACAAGGGATCAGACCCAGCCAGCATGGGTTTAGGAAGGGCAGGTCCTGTCTGACCAACCTGATCTCCTTTTATGACCAGATGACCCGACTGGTGAATGAGGGGAAGGCTGTGGATGTGATCTATCTGGACTTCAGCAAAGCCTTTGATACTGTCTCCCACAGCATACTCCTGAAAAAGCTGGCAGTCCACGGCTTGGACAGGGGCACTCTGTGCTGGGTTAGGAACTGGCTGGAGGGCCGGGCCCAGAGAGTGGTGGTGAACGGTGCTGCATCCAGTTGGCAGCCGGTCACTAGTGGTGTCCCCCAGGGATCAGTGTTGGGCCCAGTTCTATTTAATATCTTTCTTGATGATCTGGATGAGGGGATTGAGTGTACCATCAGCATATTTGCAGATGACACCAAGTTGTGTGAGAGTGTTGGTCAGCTGGAAGGCAGGAGGGCTCTGCAGAGAGTCCTGGACAAGCTGGAGAGATGGTCTAATTCCAACGAGATGAGGTTCAATAAGGCCAAGTGCTGGGTCCTGCCACAACAACCCCATGCAGCGCTACAGGCTGGGCACAGAGTGGCTGGAGAGCAGCCAGGCAGAAAGGGAGGTAGGAGTCTGGATTGACAGGAAGCTGAACATGAGCCAGCAGTGTGCCCAGGTGGCCAAGAAGGCCAATGGCATCCTGGCCTGGATCAGGAACAGTGTGGTCAGCAGGAGTAGGGAAGTGATTCTTCCCCTGTACTCAGCACTGGTGAGGCTACACCTGGAGTATTATGTCCAGTTCTGGGCCCCTCAGTTCAGGAAGGATATTGAGGGGCTGAAGCAGATCCAGAGAAGACCAATGAGGCTGGTGAAGGGACTTGAGCACAAGTCCTATGAGGAGAGGCTGAGGGAGCTGGGATTGTTCAGCCTGGAGAAGAGGATGCTCAGGGGAGACCTCATCACTCTCTACAACTCCATGAAAGGAGGTTGTAGCCAGGTGGGGGTTGGTCTCTTCTCCCAGGCAACTATTAATAAGACAAGAGGGTACGGTCTTAAGCCATGACAGGGGAAGTTTAGGTTGGATAGTAGGAGGAAATTTTTTACAGAGAGAGTAATCAGACATTGGAATGGGCTGCCCAGGGGAGTGGTGGATTCACTGTCCCTGGAGGTTTTTAAGATGAGACTGGATGTGGCACTTAGTGCCATGGTCTAGTTACCATGGCGGTGTTGGATCAAGGGTTGAACTTGATGATCTCAGTTGATTCTATGATTCTATGATAGCAGCCACACAATTCCCCCCACTTTAAAGAATTCAGGACCCAGCAGCCACGGAAAGCCAGCAGAATATTTTGACCTGCAGTTGAGGTAAAAAAAGATTAAGAATATCTCTGATGGGAGGAGCCCACCTACCATTTTTACTGCTTAGGAGGATTAATGCAGAGAATGGTATCAAATTTGGATGGGCTAGATAGATGGGGCAAGACCAACAAAATGAGATTCAACAAGGCCAAGTGCCAGGTCCTGCTCTTTGGCCTCAGTAATCACGGGCAGCACTACAGGACTGGAGAAGAGTGGCTGGAAAGCTGCCCAGAGCAAAAGGACCTGGAGGTACTGGTCCCTCTGAGATTAGTGCAGTTGGTTAGAGCATAGTGCTAATAACACCATGGTTGTGGGTTTGATGCCTGTATGGGTCATCCACTTAAGAGTTGGACTCTGTGATCCTTTTGGGCCCTTCCAGCTCAGAATATTCTGTGATTCTGGCCAAGAGCTGGCTGAATATGAACCAGCAGGGTGCCCAAGTGGCTAAGAAGGCCAAAGTCATCCTGGCCTGTATCAGCAATAATGTGGCCAGCAGGACTAGGGAAGTGATTCTTCCCCTGTACTTGGCTCTGATGAGGCCACGCTTGAACAGTGAACATCTGTTCAGTTTTGGGCCCCTCAATTCAGGAAGGAGAATGACGTTCTGGAGCGTGTCCAAAGAAGGGCAATGAAGCTGGAGAAGGGTCTGGACCACAAGTCTGATGGGGCATGTCTGAGGGAGCTGGGATTGTTTAGCCTGGAGGAAAGGAGGCTTGGGGGAGACCTTGTCACTCTCTACAGCTACCTGAAAGGAGGTTGTAGCCAGGTGGGGATTGGCCTCTTCTTCCAGGAAACTAGCAACAGGACAAAATAACCTAGTCTCAAGCTCTGCCAGAGGAGGCCCAGGTTGGACATCAGGAGGAATTTCTTCAGAAATTCAGAAAAAACAGAAAGGGTTGTTAAACAATCGAATGGGCTGCCAAGGGAGGTGGTGGAGTCACCATCCTTGGAGGTGTTTAAGGAATGACTAGACGTGGCACTTAGTGCCATATTGTAGTTGACGTGGTGATGTTTGGTCAAGGGTTGGACTCGATGATCTTGGAGGTCTTTTCAACCTTATTGATTCTGTGAAATGCAACTCTTTTCACTCTTTAGTCAAACTAATCATTAGTTCAGTAATATCCACTTATCTTCTTAATGGGTGATTCGTATCCACGGCTGAAGTGCCAAGTATTTCAGTCTGACTCATCACTGTTTAAGTTCTGAATTGTTCTGTCTCACAGTTTTTGCAGCAAAGCTACTAGTCTTTGCTTACTCACATTAATAGCTTTGCCATGGCCTCATGTCTCCCTCCTCAGTACCTTCCGAGCAACTGTGGGCAGAAGCCAATGTTTTCTGTCTGAAGAAGGCTGGAAGACTTACTGCCTCTTCCATGAAAGAGGAATTCTTGCTCCTCTGGAAAAGCCAGTCACAGCTTTATCACTCCTTGCTGCTGAGCATACACTCAACTGATCTAAAAAAGCATTGGAAGGTTCTTGAGAATTGGAGCTGCTGGCAAGGCAAAGAAGTGGCAGTCGCTCCCCGCTGCCTCCAAGAATTCACATTCTGCAATGGGGATTTTCCTCTCATTTAAGCCTTAAAACATTCCTGAGAGGAACAGTTTGTCCTCAAGTTGGCACAGTGTTGCATTAAACGTTTGCCACTTACTGTTCTGCAAGCTGTTAAGCTTCCTGTGAAAGCAATAAGATACCACAGAAGCACTCTTTTGTAAACAGAGTCCTACATCATTTTATTTAAGTACTGTGGCAATACTTTTTGGAACTAAACAAGGGGAAGTTGCATCACTATGTGGTCTGCAAATGAGGCAAGAGGAACTATTAGCCTAAATTAACACTGAAAAACAAATTATATTCAACCAGGAAGTCTTTTACAAGGAAGAGCATGTAGTAAGGAAAAAAAACACAACTTTAATTCTAAGCATAGGAGACACAGATAAAAAGAGAGGAAGGGTGTGATTTGAGAGTAGTCCTGACACACAATTACAATGGAAAATAAGGAGAAGAAGAAAACCAATGAAAATTGCAATACACTCTGAAAAAAGGCATAGAAAGAAAGGAGAAATGTACTTATTACGAAGATTCTGGACAACATTCCAAGTGAGCAAGACGACTCTTCTTTTCTAACTCTACAAGGACACCAGCATCATACTTGGTAACAAGGGTCCCTTGCTTTGCTAAGGCCATTGCTATAGCCTTACTCACTGAACTGTAGAGCTCATTTGAAGTCTTGAATCATAACCCTATTTTCTATTTGCTTTACGAGCCCCTACTGCTAACAATCCAGTTACAACACAAGAATTAACAGATAAACACAGATGAACATCATTCAGTGAATCTAGGTGGTCTTTTCTAGGCTAGCATCTCCATAAAAATGGGAAAACACACTGAAACTTTCTTGTTTGCCATGATAGACACTGTTCGAAAAACACCTGCATCCTAACTACCACCATCTGCACCCTAAATGCAGTTTTTGCCAGTTTCTGTTTTTCTGAGTGGATCTCAGTAAATGTAGCAGAATGAGAGTCCTGTACTTATTTGTATCTCTGCAAAAAGTGATCAGGCTGAACCTGCTCTAGAGGTCCCAAGTAAACAACTTGCTAGAATAAACCAGTTAAAGTACTACACTACTTTACAGAAGATTAAAGATTCCCAGAACTTCTCTGATACTGAAACTGGCTAGACCAGAGTGTCCTAGAATTGACCAGAATGTCCAGAATGTCAGCACTAGTGATCACTCTTCCTCTCCAAAGCGTGGTAGACTGCTTTCAAACCACCTAGAGGGAACAACGTCTATTCTGTACTAACTCCCAAGTAGCGTCCAAGAACTGCTGGGAGGAGTCTGAGCTTATCCAGCCCAAATCCGGGACAAAGTTAATGATTTAGCACTGTAGATGACTGAGTTTATTGCTTTGGAAGATCTAGTGTAAGAGACACCTTCTGTGGCACTAACCACAGGGAAGTCATGAGCAAGAATTAATCAGAGAACAATAGTGCTTTCAAGGATTTACTGCAAAAGCACATTAATTGGACTGCATCCTTGTAGGTACCCAAGGCAGGAAACAGATCAATACTTCAGAAAGCAAACTCCTGAAGGAACTCTTGTTCAGCAGAACACTGCTTGGACAGGCCGACTCAGGACTGTAAGCACAGAAATTATCTTCTTTTGTCTGTTTCTACTCAGGACTGTAAGCACAGAAATTATCTTCTTTTGTCTGTTTCTACAGCAAGGTGGTTGAGTGCTGCAGGGGGGAAGGCTGAGGAGGAAGACAAGGGCATCCCTATTTACACACAAGATTGCACCAAAAGTGTCTGACTTACATAAAAAATTTGTTCTCTTGTTCCTGTAAGCAATCTAGCTAGACCACAAATACCATCCTGAGTGCTCATATGAAAAGTACTTGCAAGTCATCATTCTGAGAATATGCTCTAAAAAGCAGAGCCCAAGGCTGTGACATCAACCACAGATCTCAGTATACCAGGACTGGATGCTGGTGAGTCACGGCATGCATAAAGCAGCAGCATTTGAGAAGCCCTTCATAACCAATCCAGTAAAATTTATTGTTCTTAATTTGCAATTAACTCAGCCTAAATTGACATAATAGGGAGAATCTGACTCTTAGCCTATTTATAATTGTATTTTTAAATCTTATTTATCGAATAAATGCATCTTCTGTTTCTGAAATGACATAAATGAGTATTACTTTTTTCTTAAATGAAGCAATGCTTCATTTCACCCAGTAAAGGAACCAAACCCTAGTTTGTTAGTACTTGGTCTGTGTCTGAGAGAGAAACAAATTGACACCCTTAAATCTTGCCCCAAATGAACTTTTGTGTGAAGTTGTGTCTTACAGTACAACTGAGGATTTACATCAACACACTGACTCAGATCCTGCCTGGAACCACAACTGGGTTTATGTTTCTGTACGAGAGATCAGAGTTTGGCCCCCTCCCTCTTTCTTTTTTTCTTATAAAATCATCAGCTCTAATTTTAATCTGATCTGTGGGATAACCGCAAAACAACTTCTCCTATGTCAAGGTAGCTGGCCCGGGGTGGCATCTGTATGGGGCTGCACTGTGTAGATCGGCAGGCAGGAGCAGGAGCACTCAGCAGCGTAAGGAGGTGTCGCTAGGCAACGAAGGTAACCATGGATACCTGCATCCTCAGCGGCCCTTGGGTTTCTGAGATTAGTCATTCATCTGGAAAAACACTTTAAAAAAATAAATAAAAATTAATGTGTTACAATACAACACTGTCTCTGCATAAATGTTGTTGTAATGACGAGATGCAATTTAATAGACCTTACTTTACTAGAACCTGTTTGCTCCACCTCAAGACTCCGAGAACTCTAGGTGATAGAATCATAGAATCACAGAATATTTTGGATTAGAAGAGACCTTAAGGATCATCTATTTCCATGACTCCTGCCATGGGAACCTTCCACTGGACCTGGTTACTCAAAGACCCATCCAACCTGGCCTTAAGCACTTCCAGAGATGGGGTGTGGTCGCTCATTTTCAAATATTTCAAGCTGCAGCATTAGTGACACAACCAGACCTTTGGTCAAGGGTCACATGTTTTAAAGCCCTTCATTAGGGAAATACCATGGAGTTTTAAATGCTGCAAAAAAAGCAGTAGAGTTCCTTTACATATAAAGTGCCCAGTGAGATTGACTCTCCCTTCCCCAGAAAGGTGACATTGGTGTTCAGTTGGTATGTATAATTGCTTGCTGATTAATACCAAAGTTGCCAGTAATCATATACCCACAACTAATGCTCTCCCACGTCATCTTTCATGCGCTGGAGATTTCCAGTTAGCAAAGGCAGCTCAGAGAAAACAGCATCCTGGAGGCTACAGTAGGAGGGTCAAAGAGAAACCAAGGTAACCAGCTCTTGCAGGAATGTGACTGTGTAAATACACATGCATGATTTTAACAAAGCCAGAAAACCTCCAAAATCGTTGGCAGTCCATGGCCACTACGCCCTGAGCAAAATTTCCTCCTAATTCCAAGCCTGGGAACCCATTACACCCTACACTTACATGTCTCACTGTACACATCACCTGAGATACTAGTATTACCAGTCTCTTTCCTACCACTTTTTTCACCTAATACTAAATAGTTGAGTCAATAAAATCAATTTGTAGTTAGTATAGGCATTCACAGGACCATGGATTTGCCCTCGCACAAATGGTATAATCAAAGTGATTAGCTCAGTTATTCCCTGTAGGGTCTTGTAAACAAATTATTGATTCTTGGGTGTTTGAGGGATGTTGATTAGAATTAGAGTTTACAGCAACAGCTCTACTTACTTCACCAGAAGAAATTGTAGAAACATATCAAGGAGCTCAGCTGGTAATTAAAAAGTAATCTTTCTTATCATCTGTGATATGTTGGCTACTTTAAATATGAATATAAAGAAATAAGTAAATGAAGTAATGATAATACACAAGCTGTATATATTACCTATCTTGCCTTAATTAAAGTAGTTCACTTTGTTTACCATTGGAATGAGGCAGGCCCTGTGACTTTAATCTGCTTATTCAAATTCTTTATTAAAATCATGCTTTTCAGCTGTGATCGCTAAGCCAAATAATACACAGTGTGAGCAAAAAGCTTATGAAAATCTGTATAAACTATTTTGATCAGTCTTAACCAAAAGCTGAATTTGCCTTCAAACAAGGAGCCTTTTTTTCCACGAAGCCCTTTAGGAAATCTCACTGCAAATATTCTTAAGCTTAAAAGGTAGCTGCTGAGGATACCATTTGCTTGCTAGAAACATTAAATTTGATTTTCTGTGCGTTTTAGAAAAACCGAGAATGGAGAAAAAAATTGTTTCACTCAGTCGTACATTTGCAATACTGGCACAATCATAAACTACACTTTGATCAATCTTGTGGCTGGGCTTCAGTGATGTTGACTTCCTTGGACTAAAGAATTTGGAAATAACTCAATAATTTAATAGATTCTGTTTCATGAAGTCTAAATGTATATGCACATCTATACAGTGTCCTTGTACCTTCACACATAGTTGCACAGTTAGCAGAGATTCTGATTTAGCAATCAGGAAAAGGTTTTTCCTCAGTCGGAGATGTAAAGAAGGAACAAAGTGGTTGAAGCCCCAGCCATGGGAGCTTTCATTGTAAATGATGAATCATAGAAAGAGAAAAGTCTTAGACTAGATAATTAGAATCAATAGATCTTATGCTAAAGTGACAGCCACCTGAAAACAACCCGAAGAAAGACTGGAACAAGACACACTATAATGGATGCATATTATCAAAACCCATTTGATTTAGTAGCTAGCCTGTAAATCTCATCACAAATTTATTTACACATGACTGCCCAGACTTTCTGCTTTAGACTGGCTCAGAAATGCCTTGGCCTTTCTCACAGTATTGCTACATTTCTGCTCAAAAACCCAGCCAAAGGCAGAAGTACCTCAGACTAAAAAAATGAAGGAATAAATTATTTATTAAGTAAAACAATTATATTCTGAACATTAGAGCTGATAAAGCTTAGTTTCCTTATAAATCTGTGCCTTGTACTTGTTTGACTTTGGTCAGACATGGGCACATGCAACTGCTTTTCACAAACTGTGTTGCCCAAGTGAAGTTTTTCATTCCAGGCTCCAGGCTTCTTTTTCATGCACATTCTAATAGACTATATATTTCTAGTGTAGGCTTTAATTAACAGACTTCCTCTCATCTAACTGTTCATTTATTTGCACAAATCTTGGAGTTTAATTATTTTTGAAATCTCTACCATTTTGCTAAACATAGTAGAAATCAGACAGAACTTTCCAGTTATTAGCGAGGATTCAGAAAATCACCATACGTGCAGAATTACCTCAGCACATGTAGTTGTATAAACCTCATTTCCGTTTGACAAACAAACAAACAAAAAGGCCCAAACCAAAAAGAAATAATTTAAAATGTTGATTCCAAGAGGGTTTTGACTGCATTAACCTGAAGGTTGCTAAATTAGACTGTGTCTGCACTGTAAAAGATGCAGAACTGCACCTTAGGACCTGGAGATGCTCATAGGAATCTACAAAATTTTTATTTAAATCTGGCTTTGACTTCTTTATGTCATTATCACCCGGAAAGTTTTTAAAGACTGATTCTTGGTTCAGATTCCCCAGTGACTGCTATTAATCTCTTCATATATAAACTATCTCCCATTTTCTCTTCATTATTATCTATTCACTGAAGTGTTGGAGTTGGTTCTGAATGCTAAGGAGGAGCACCTCTTAGCTTGCTAATGAGGACAAACACAACATTAATACAACTGTGACTAACTTTAGAAGAATTTTCTGAGGTGATAATATCAGTTCTTTAAACAAAGGGGTGGTGAATTTTCCCAGAGGATAAAAGGTTGTGTATGTGTTTCTTGTACAGCTCTGCTATATTTATTTTTGAACACAATGTTGGAGCGTACTGTTCATACAATGTGATTAAGTATGAGTGCTTTTACATTTCGAACTGCATTAAATGGATCATATTTCACCGTTGCTGAGCTTGTGGCTGAGCATAAAACAGATTTCTCCCCAAGACAATGCCTGCAATTGTCTGCTTTTCTTAATAATTTATTTCACCACTTAATATCCTCCAATTTAATAGGCCCCTATCTGTAATAAACTACTTTATTAACATCTGTTTTCACAACATTTTCCCCATGGGCTTCAGTGAAGTCCAACACTATTACACATAGCTTGTGAAATGCAACATTTCATGGACAAATTCAAGCAGACTAGAGTCATAGTGGCCAAACTGATCCCACCTACCTACAGTCTGGATTTGGAGGCTGAATGTGACTAGACCAGAAGCGATCTCTCATGCTGCTGAGATTCCCTCACCAGAAAGCAATTATGTTGCTGCTGGACTTGAACAGGCCTTATCTATACCAAGTTTGCCCACATTTGGTGCCTTACAGTGTGCACTAGCCAGAGAGGGCAAACAAGAGGGCACATCTGTCTACAACCTTTTTGAGACAGTGTTATCCTGTTTCCTGATCTGAGCTCTGCAATATCCATTTAAGAGACATGGGATTAAAAGTACAAACAGTATTGGGAATACATATTTCCTCACTTCACATGAGTTTTTCTCTTCTTGGTTCCAAGACTTTGCAGTCTTTTTGGCACAGTGGCCCAGCTTCATCCGCACTGTCGATTATGGAGCAGCCTGATGCTTCCCCAGACTCTGAGACAAGGAAGATGTGGTTTCAGCACCTCCCAGAACAAGGGTGATGGCCAAGGTCTTGCATTTCTTGGGCAAGTACACTAATTCCCAGGCTGTTGAACAAAGGCAGGTATTCCTTCAAAGGGAACTCAGGGCTGGGAAACTGCCAGGAGATGTACCTGCCTGCATTGAGTCCCTCTATGTCAGAGTTTCAGCCATGAACAACCAGTGTCCATCTTCCTGAAAATACTTTTTTGAATCTTAGGAAACCTCTGCCTTTCCTACAGAGGTCAAAAGCAGCTCTGGCTCATATAACAAACACAATGGAAAATTGCCAGAACTTCGCTCCTCAGTGACAGGCCTGCTACAGCGGCAAAGTAAAAACCTCCCACCTAAGATATTTAGAAATAGTAAGATGTGGCAACAAATCAAGCGTGGTCTTTTCTGACCATTGCAAAATACTCTAGAACACCAAACAATTCTAAATCAGATAATAGGGAAAAAAATTGGTCTTTTTTGTTGATTGGTTGGAGTTTTGTAGCTAATTTTTTGAGGCTTAATCTGTGTAGGTTGCTGACTGGCAGGAATGTGAATGGCATCTTTTAGGATGTGCCATCTGACTTACTTAGCTCTAAAAAGAACTTTTCTTTCTATGTGAAATACCAAACAAACCCAATAAATAAGTCCAAATAGACCCTTATGAGAATTCACTGCATTTAGCTAAATTTCTGAAATTCTTTTTCTCTGTGTAATTCATTTTGAACTCCTATAGTCACTAAAAATAATACTATTGCATCATCACAAATGTTATCTACTCATGGTAGCATATGCCATCTTTGATATCTGTAAGACTGCACACTAATTTTTTGTATGATAGTTTCTGTCAACATAAAGTGTTAATCTAACTTAACTGAAAAATTTTTAAGAGATCATAGAATCTTAAAATCATAGAATCAAAGACCTCCAAGATCATTAATACAACCTTTGATCAAACACCACCACATCCACTAAGCCATAGTCCTAATTGCCATGTCCAGTCATTTCTTGAACACACCCAGGGATGGTGCCCACCTCTCATTCCAATGACTAAACACCCCCAGCAAAGACATTCTTCCTGATGTCCTACTTGAACTTCTCCTGGCATACCTTGAGGCCATTTCCTCTTGTCCTGTCACTAGTTGCCTGGGAGAAGAGGTTGACCCCCAAACAGCTACAACCTCCTTTCAGGTAGTTGTAGGGAGTGATAAGGTCTCCCCTGAGCTTTCTTTTCTCCAGGCTAAACAACCTCGGCTTCCTCAGAGGCTCCTCAGAAGATTTGTGCTCCAAGTCCTTCACCAGCTACATTGCCTTTCTCTGGACACACCCCAGCACCTCAATGTCTTCCTTGAAGTGAGGGGCCCAGAACCAGGCAGAGGATTTGAGGTGTAGCCTCACCAATGCTGAGTACAGAGGGACGGTCACTTCCCTGCTCCTGCTGGTCACACTATTTCTGATACAGCCCAGGATGCCATTGGCCTTCTTGGCCACCCACACACACTGCTGGCTTGTGTTCAGCTGCTGCTGACCAGCACACCCAGGTCCTTTTCTGCTGGGCAGTTTTCTGGCCACTCTGCCCCCAGCTTGCAGCACTGTCTGGGGTTGTTGTGACCAAAAGTGCAGGACCCAGCACTTGGCCTTAATGAACCTCATACTGTTGACCTCAGTTCATCGATGCAGCCTATGCAGATCCCTCTGTAGAGCCTTCCTACCCTCCAGCAGGTGATAAATCAGATTAAATTTTCACTGGTATTTCAGAGAAATGTATAGAAGATTTGATATCTGTCCTGATATTTTATTCTTTATAGACATGAGTGACACACAACAGAGACAAGCAAATAGTCCACTTTTGTACATAAAAGCATCTGATATGTATTTATACATATCTAGTATTCATATAAACATAAGGAAAAAAGAGATTAAAAAATGCCTGTTCTCTCAATCTAGCCATCCTAAATTAGGAGACAGCCTCATACATTTTAACGCAGATGTGATATTGAGAAATCTGGAGGATGAGCAATTGACAGTTGAAATTTATTTAAATCAAATTGCAAGATAATTATTGTTTAATATTCCACTTTGATGTAGCTTATTTTCTGCTTGACACACCTGTTAAGCTGTAAATTCAGAACTATTCTCAGTTCTGAGAATCTGAAAGCAGAGATTACTCATCACCACCTAATTTGTTAGTGCCCACTAACACTGAAAAGCTAAAACAGGGAAAGTACATTTGATTTCCACTATATTTGTACTATAACTGAAACAAACATATTGCAGCTTAGGTCATAAAGTACACAAAAATGAAAAGGTAACATTACAAGTCTAAAAAATTAGGCAGTGGTAAACTTTTGTTAGATGAGTGAAAATATTGGCAGTCCCAAGTTGGTCATCTGTCTGTAGGAGGCCACTGGTGAAACCTGTGAGCAATCCCCAACTGATTTCAGGTAAAGGTGTTTGGGCCGGTTCACCTCTGTAACTGATTATCTTGTCAATCTTGCCTGAAAATAAGTTAGAAATTGAGAGCACAAGCATTCTGGCAGCCAAGTCACATTTAAGGCCATTAATGGCTTCAGCTGAGACAGGTAGATTCAGAAGGAATGTCTTCCCATAGCCTGATTGATTCCTTTCATGTAGTTTATGTTCCTCATCCAAAGAGTCTGTCTTCCACAGACAAAAGATTTGTATTGGAATATGTTTTGAGTACCTTTCTGAGGTCAGTAAAAAAACCCAGTTTTTTTGCTAAACAACCATCTCCCTTTCCTGTAAGCTTTCCAAATATTTTTTCTCGTTTTATTAAAGCAAATAGGAGCACACGTGGTCATATTCATATGACAGTACGTGATACAATGAGCTTCCTTTCCAGGAAATAAATGGTGCAAAGTTGGGGTATCATTTTCGAAGTCTCCTGCACACGCATAGATGACAACATTAGGCACAGTGCATTCCAGGATTTATGGCAGAACAAAGTAGCCAGCATTACTGAGGCAGAAACAGATTGCAAAAAGCAAAACAATGTGCTAAAGAAACACCACTCGTTCTGGTGGTCAAAGAAACTACTTTAGAGCAGCTTTCCTCATTGTTCAGACCCGAATATTGAATTGTTCATAAATGCTTCTGCCATAGCCACATCCCCGGACAGCCTATACTGAACTCTGCAGGAAACACTACTTGACACATTTTATTACTATTTCCTTTCAGATAGAAATATCTCCTTTTTTCATCTAATGTTTCAACATGACAGTATTAGGTTATGCAAAGTGAACAGTTAGTCAATAAAAAGTGGCACTTAAGCTTTCTGTGAATAAAATATGCTTCTTTTTTTAACTACCAGAAAACTATCATGTCTTCAAGGCTGCAGTTTTATTTTGCAATTCTGGCAAATATTTGCCCTTGAAATTACCAGTTCTAACTACAAACAGAGACAAAATCTATGCTCAGGTTTATTGAGAGGCAGCCAACACAGAAAGGTGAACTGGGAGCCAAGGGTGATCCCAATGTAGGTAGCATCCCATCAGTAGGACGCAGCCCCATGGGAGCTGGTAGCAGGGTTCCCCAACACAGACACAGCAAGAGATGTACCAGGTTCAGGGTCCATCCAGGGTATTCAGTTGGGAGTGAAGGAGACAGGCTCAGACACACATCTGAGGGATCCATCCAGAAGACCAGCCATCTGCAGCAGAGGTCTAAGGTCCATCCAAGAGACAGGCACACCAACACCACAGCTCAGGCTTCAGCAGAGAAATGAAGGACAAGAAGCCCTGGGGCAAAAGGTGAGGCTGGTCAGAGCCATTAAGGTCAGTTGGTGCTCTCAGGGTCCTGACACATCTCACCATGAAGGAGTAGCAATATTTATTACAAGTCTTTCTTTGTTATAGCTTTCCTACATGAAAAAAAAACATTTCAGTTCAAGGGTTATACCAGTATCAGTGGTATCAAAAACATTTCTTACAGGTCTGACAGCAGAAAGTTTTAACCGGTTATATTTCTTTTATCTATCTTGAAAATCTTCTAAAGGACTATTAGTCTTAGTACCAGATATATGGATCAACACTGGGCATAATTTCTTATCTTGCCATGTATTAAACCATTACTATTTATTTCTTATAGGTGTGTCAGTTAAGTTTTACTTTGCAGATGCTGAACAAGTATAAAATAGAACACCAGATTTTCCCCCAGCTGAAGTCGAAACGCTTTATTTCCAAAAAGAGCGTGAACAGAATGACTTGTTGCTTATCCCCACTGGGCTGAAAGCAGGCTGCAACGGAACAGGTAGGAATTATGCTTTTCTGCGATTTGCACATCTTTTAGACATAGCATCTGCCCTACAATAACTGGAAAGGAAATAATAACAATAAATACCATTTATTACCATGAAATCTGAAATAAAGCCATTCTGACTATTTTTGTTGGGACCTCTACTTACTTTATGTTTTTATGCTCCTGTATGTGTTTGCCTTATGCCCCACATCATCCACACGCTTAGTTGGTCTGATCCATCCATAGCAGCTGTACCCAGCTGAAGGGCAGGGAGCTCACTGCACTGCCTCTCACAGCAGGGGGAAAATCCCAGGCAAAAGCAAGGTTTTTTTGACCCTTAATACCTCAGGCTCTACTATATTTACTTTTGGCAGGAGGAAGATAAAGCACAGTTTAAATCTTGGGACTGAATACCAGTCTCAGAAATAAATATAAGTAGGTCAAAGAAGTAGTACTACAGAGTCCAGGCTAGCACAATCATGGATGCCAGATGACATTGCAGAAACCAGGTATCCCTAAAGTCAGTTTATATTCTCCAGAACACCAATAACAAGAACAAGGACAAAAGTGACTCAGTTTTAGATTCAAATTATTGCAGACTGAACTGCTGAGCTGTTTGAGCATGTAATTGTGTTACAAAACATTCCACTGTATAAACCTCTGGAACTGTGTATGCTTTTCTGAGGGAAAAATATATGTGATTACTTACAGGTCTCCAAAGTTGTTTCCTGGTATGAATCAAGCATATATTTTTTCCTTAGTTGGTTCTGAATGCAATATACACACCTATTTGCTGCCTCTCCAAAAATTGTGCAAGGCAGCCTGTGGTAAATGAGAAGCAAACAAGCCATGGTGCACGGCTAGTGACTTAAGCCTTTCTTAAATGAACATGGCTTATTTCAGTCGTGGCTGAGTTCTTTTATATCAGCTAACTCTTTCAGAAACTGTATTGAAAGTCAAGAAATAAAACTGAGTTAATTATACCTTGGTTTAGCTTTTCTCAAATAAATAGCCCTTCTTCATAATGCTCATGCAAGTAATAATACAAGGCACAGCTGCAAGGTAGAACAATAATTGCTTCTAATAGGAGGTTCAGCTGGTTTTCTAAATGTGGGATTCTACATATGAGCTCAAGAATCTGTGCCTGACATACCAGGAAGCTTTCAGCAAATCATGTAATTTCCTAGTGTTTCTTTATTATCTTACTTACTTTTTCCTTCTTCTTTCTTTACTCTCATTTCAGGAAGAGCCAGATGTACCCGCAGCGTTTAATAACATGGAATCTATATTTTTCCTCTGTTTGTATTGCTCTTCACACAAATGCAAAGGACTACAGATTGCTAAATCAAAAAACTTGTGAATTCTGAAAGTTTAATAAAATTTAGATGGAATTATGATTAAAGTTTTACTGAGAGTATATAATTTAGTCTTTCCCTTTCACTATACTCTTTATGTCTTCCAACCAGACAGCTGAAACAATATCTCATGACTGCAACCTCTACACATTCTCATCTATACTGATAGAAAAAGTAGGATTCTGTGTTTATTGGCCAGGGCTGTTAAGGGAATAAGGCAAAATTGGGAATTGCTCCAAATACTGGTTGAATAACAAACTGGTAGGATTTCCAAGTGGTAGTTTTCTGGTTGCCAAACACAGTGCCTAGAAAAATACTGGATGCAGCATCAAAGAGAGCAGTTTAGCTTACATATTATTTTTTGGCATTATTTGCAAAATATAGGAACCTTAAATATGTTTGGATAAATTAGTATTACTCTAGCAACAGGAACAGACTACATTTTGTCAGAGACCTTATTTAACAAGGGTATTACTCTGTCAGCAAGTCCTTATCTGAGGAAAAAGCCAATGAATGTGCCTCATGAATTTTTTATTTTTCTAATCTCGAAATTCAGTGTTGAAGCCAACAATTCCACTCTATTCCTGTAATGAATTTCTACCTTGTGTAGTGTCTTTGAATCGTATATGTCCAAGTTTAGGTGCATAACTGAAGTCCAAGAGGTGAAACATCACCATAGTGAGGCTCCAGAGGTTCGATAGAGTCAATGAAGAATAAATATCTAGACTTGTTAATGTTTCTTTTGTGTTGAATGGTAGCTTAAGAAGCAGTACGGCTTTACCACATATTGTCTTCTATAAATCATATTGAATTTCAGCCCCTTGAAATTCTTTTTTATTTATGTACATATATTATATATATTTGTGTATATTTTAGCAGACTTTAAGAAAATGCCAGTTATGGATATTTAAAACTGCTTTGTACTTCTAAGATGTAATTTCTTATGGATCAATCTCCAATTCCCATTACCTATCTAAACCTTCCTTGAGTTTGGTATTTTTCACCCAAGCATAAAAATTTCTTCTCATAACCAGTTGATATTTGACAGACATCATGTGCAATATTCTAGCATCTTTTCCTAGACAAAGATAATTCAGTTTCCACAACAGAGATGGGTCATAGCAAATTTTGTCTACTGCTCAGAGATTAAATTCTGTCTTATTTCCAATTAGGAATGGCTATCAGCCAGTAAAATGGCAAAGAAAAATATTGGAAGGTTTGGCAAAATTGCATCTGCCTCTCTGATTAAATTTAGAATTTCCTTGACTTCACACAGAGTGAAGCCAAGATAAAATTGGTAACTATTTCCTGCAGTTAAGACCAAATACATTCACATTTTGTGACATCTCTGCTTCTCTGTTATCCCACAATCCCAAATGGATCACTGTTATCAATGTATACTAGTATGTCTAGCCTATAAGGTTAAAGAGAAATAAAAGAAACCAAAAGAGGTCTACAGGAGAAGAAATATCTCTGTTGGGTAAACACAACATCTTGTGGAGACAAGAATATAAAATATAAAAACTGTAATTTTGATGTCCAAGAAAATGGGAAGAGATTCATCAGAATCTCATTCAGCCCAGCTTCCCATAAGTTTGCTGGGACCATTATAGGGCTATTGAATCTTCCATGAAGCTACTCAATTCTTGGAAACTACTTCTGTCTTCATAATCAAGACACATTACTGAAGATTTGCAGTGAAATTCACACTGAGATTTATCTCTGGTTACAGTGATATGCAAGTCCTCTAAATTGGTAGTTACTATCAATCTCTAGACACTAGCCATCTGGATCATGACTTTACAAAACATAGCTCCCATTTTTCATCCTCCTATGTCAATCACCTACATAGTTGCTTAGCCCACTGAACCACAGAAAGGTGACCAACTGAAAACATTGCTTGGAGTTATTAAAAAACCAGCTTTCTAGTACTTCCTTGAGCTTTTCCTCATGATAGATCAGAGACTGGCAGGTGTCAAGTCTGGACTTTTCAGCAGTGTAAGCATGGCTGAATGCTACTCCCTGACCTAGAACTATAAATTATTTCTATTATCATGAATGATAATTATCTTAAGGAATTATTATTTAATCTCCTCAATGAATTTAGATTTTCAAGAAGCTTTTGAAAAGATTCTGTCACAAAGGCTCTTTTAAAAGAGTTCAGTGTCAAGAGAGGAAGAAGGAAATTCCTCTCGTGGATTAGCAACTGATCAAAGAACAACCAAGTAATGCTAGAAACAAATGGTAGATTTTTCTCACAGAAGGAAGGTACCAGCAGAATCCCTCAGATATCTGCATCTAGACATATGATACTAAACATATTCTTAAATTATCTGATTAAGAGGTAAATAGCGAGGAAAAAAAATCTCCAAATGGTACAAGATGAATTACAAGAGTCAGCACTGGAAATGATAAGGACAAGCTGCAGAATGGTCTTATGATATAGAATATCTGAATGATAGAGGGGCAAATTAAATTTGTCATTCATGAAAGAAAATTCATATCTATCATTTTGAAGGAGAACAAACCACAAGGTGACAAACTTACAAACTTTTAAATATTAAATTTCAAATGACCATGAGGAAGGTAGGTCTTATGGAAAGTTCTCTGAAAAAATATTTTCAATGTTAAGAAGTGATCAAAGCAGAAAATAGATTAGCAAGAACTATTATGAAAACAGTAAAGAATGAAATGGAAATCAGGTACTGTGATTCTACCGCAAAGAGACACAGTAAAATCAGAAAATAGCTATAATTGGAGATTTGGAATTAAATAAACTAAGATTCTTCAGTATGGGAAAAAAAAATATGGGGAAATTGGAGAGAGTATACAGAAACTATGAAAACCATAGAGAGGGTGAACACTGTTTCCCATAACACAAGGATAAGGTGCAACACAGTGAAATTACAAGGCAGCTGGTTTAGAACAAACAAAAGCAAATATCTTTTCATGTGACACACAATAAAACTGTAGCACTCTGCTGTAGGACATTGTAGATGCCAAAAGTATAAATGGGCTCAGAAAGCAATTAGACAAAATTAATGGAAGAATAAATGCAAGATCTCCATTCTGAAAGTCCCAAAGCATCAGATTGCTAAAATTTATAATGTTATAACCATGGGGAGAAATAATTCTGTGCTTGTCTTTCCCAAAATATCTACTAGTAGCCATTGTCAGAGACAGATCAGCGAGCTAGACAGATCCATCAAAGTTGTTCTTACACTTTGACACAAGAATTCAACTGTTTTTTGGTTTTGGTTTTTTGGAGTCTTTTTGGAAGTATGAACTTTACTCCTATTCTAAAATGAGCATATTTTAAAACAAAAGTCATGGTTGGACTTTTTATTAGTAGTTGAATAGTGGTTGCAAGCTAGTGATGAAATTAGTGGTTTGATGCTGCCCCAACTCTGGCAATGAGTAGAAGCTTTTGTTATTTGATGGCTGATTTGTATGATGGGGTCAGTCTGATTCCCAGAGATTAGATGATTGCATCCTAAAACCATACTCACAAATGAAACTCCAAATGAAAAGCCCCTTAGTTCAGCCCTCTTCATTAGAAAGGCACATTGTTTGGGATACATCACAATGCTTGCACTGACAACCAATCATTGTGTGCAAGATCTTATGATGTGCTTCTGTAAACTCTTTGTAATGTAATTGGAGAGTAATTTTCCAAACATTATTGATACTATTCAGGATTACTCCCTGCTCCTAAGAGTTTTCAGGACCAGGGTCCTTGTCTAATTTTAAGTAGTCTAGGGAATGAAAATTTCTACTTTCAGAATCCCTGGAAGAGCTCCAATTTAGAACATAGCAAGCGACAAGACAGGTATTAGTGTAGAGAGTATCAATGGAACCCATGTTACGCGACTTCACTACTTTCGGTGGTGAAGCTGGAGTTTTGCCTTTTCATTTAACATGTGTTTTCCTAATGGATAAGGAGGCATTGTGCTGCTGAATAGCCAAGGGAAAGCGGTGGTGTAGGCAGCAAAAGGAAAAAAAAACCCAGAAGCAGAGATTCTTTCATATCTTTATTACTAATGCTTCAGTTTATACAGTGCCTCCTTAACATAGAGGAGGATTTATTGAAAACTCATAATTAGTTCAAAGACAAACACCACTCAGGTTCTTCTTCCTTGACTACTATGAGGAATTTAAACACTGTAATAATTATTTTGTGGAATAAACTTGGTTTTCATCAGTGTTAAATAGTATTCCTTAGAAGCCAGGCAGAATGCAAGACATGGACTCTGAGGAGTATTGTGCTCTACAGAAACAATCACTGCAGGATCAGATACCACAGATGATAAACCAGATACAGACATGCATGGGACTTTAGATCCCTGACATAAAAAGACATAGATCAAGCTTAAATGATTAGAATACTGACAAATCCATAACTACGAGGTTCCATGAGAACAGAACAAACAAGGTTGCTTACTCATAGTTTAATAAGTTTTGGTTGCTAAATATATGAGGAAGAGACAATCTTAGGTAGCTGCTAAATTGCAGATGGTCTGAGATATGATTATGCTTTCTGCCAGTTTGGTTTAGTCAGATTACCATACAGCATCATTTTAATTCAGGCACCAGACAGTTGTAAACTTGCCAACAATGTCAAATCTTTACTTACTGCTGAAATGAGGCTATGAAATCTGAGGTCAAGAAGAATAGGCAGCAGTGGGAGGATGGCAGGAATTGCTTGCACAGACATGCACAGGGATCATCATGGTGATCAGCACCTAAAAGATATCAGCAAGCAGCTAATTGTCTATAAATTACTGTATTTACCAATTCAGCAGGGCAAATTCTAACCTAATGATATTTAAATTTAATATGCCTGCTACACAGTCAGACAGATTGTAAATTAATTCTTTTTCAATTACAGTTTTCTCACAACAAAAGCAAACAAATAAATGAGAGAAAATAGTGTTTTCATTTCTTCTTTCAGTGTGAAGTTCATCATTTGTAGTGTTTGCACATTGATGGATTTCTGAGGTGTAGATTCAGTCAAATGCCACCGAACAATACTGCACTTGAACAGAAGAGAACAGATTTAGCTGAAATCTAGTAAGCGGTTTTCACTCCAGCTACCCATTTCTGCCCCCTCAGGAGATAACTGCTGACTTTGCACAAAATTGCAAGACCAGCATACCTCTAAACATTTTGATCATATTTTCCTAATGCACTTATTTTTCTGGTTTTAATTTTACTTGTGACTTGAAACTGAAGCACATCTGCAAAAGGGGTCAATTCTGTTCTGCAAATTTTTGCGACGCAGATACATCTATAAAATATGAAATAATATGTTTATATTCTATTTCTCATTCTCTGTCTAAGGGTATGAACATGTCACATTCCATCATGCTGCTGCCTTGAACCTTCCCCATTGGTCTGAAACAAGCTTGTTCTCCGGTTTTGTATTTCTATCCTACTGTGTCTTCTGTACCTTCAGAGGCACAAAAATAAACCATTTAATCCTGTAAATACAATAGAAGTATTTCTGATTATTCTTTGGTTACGCTTTATTGTCTCTGCCACATGATAATTGCTGATTTAAACTCTTTTCAACCCTGTTTCCAAGCCCCTAAGCAAAGAAGTAAGGCAACCACCTTTCCTCCCATTTTTTTCCTGTTAGATTATTAACACTGAGTTGTTTGCAATCACAACCTGTTGGCAACACATCTTGTTAGAATTTATGAGACATGAAATACTTCACTGACAAGGCAGGTCTACACTATACACTCAAACTGCTAATAAATGCATTCTGACAAATGTAACAATACATTCTGAGAAGATGGTAAATACAGTAAGATATAGCTGCATGTTGGTGTCTTTCAGATGCTGGTACCTCATTCAGAACACCTTCCTCTAAACAATTTCTTAGCTGATGCACAACTGGATTAGGGAAATTGCAGCTGTTCCCTGATAACTGAATAGCATAAGCTCTGAGATACAGTGTTGGTCTAATAGAAGTTTACACGTCTGCTGATGCCTTTTATCTCCATCCCCTGTGAGATATTAAAGACATATTCAGAATAGTAACCCAGTGCTCTTAAGTCTGATACCTGAGTGCAGAGGAGGATTAAATGAATGTTTGAAGCTATTACTGACTTTAGCTGTTTGCCTCACTCCTCTGAAGGATCACTATGGATACCTGAGGAGCTTCAGGAAAGAAAATGCATTTTAAAGGTCTGCAGGAAACCCTATGAAATCTTTCAGATTATGGTTTCATCCTTTCTGGGGACAATGACCTTGTTTCTGGATCCGTTAATGGCTTTTCTGAAGGGTGCACAAGCATCCCCTATTGTGTAAGGCTATTTGCTACAGCAGAGACCAAGGAAAATTAGCTACAGTGTCCATAGGGAACTCTACAGCTAGCCCAGCTGGGAAGTACTATTGTTCCTCCTCCAAGAGGAGTTGCATTCTAACTGTTATCCATTTTATGGGTACACAACCAGGCTCTGGGTGTTCTGCAAAGAGGGACGTCTTATAGGTTGGACTTCAATCCCATTCTGTTTCTAGAAGTATAGTTCTGAAGTTGTAGCAATGAAGTCCAGACCAGAACCCTACCCCCGGCTCCATTTCATCTCTGAAGCTGTGGTCTGTTTGTGCAAAGCTCATATATATCCCATATATCTATGCCCCTTTCACATTACAGCCACTCAAGGACTGATTTCACAAACTGAATGCTGTCTTTCCTTCATGTGGAGGGACCAAGCTTTTTCAAACAAATCACCACTCTCTTCCACTTGACCTCTCCCCAAGCAGAATCAGTTAATCTCCAGGGAAAAATAACCCCCTCCTTGCAAAAGGATATCAAACAGACGAAAACATATTACAAATGGTATGCACATTTTGCAAAACTTTGCTTTTCCAGTGACACACACAAGATAATATTTCTTGCCTGGCTGCTTGTCTGTCCCTGCAGAACCACATTTTGATACACTACTAGACATATTAATCCACTCTTCTCTTGGATTAAGAAAATAGGTGTTTTCATGTCCTTGCCTGAAACAGACCATTTGCCTCCCTTGCTGTGCTAGGGTTGACCATGGTCTTAAGTACTACAGAATATCAAGGAGAAAGACTCTTCTCAGCTCACAGCAGAGCACAGCAGGAAATAAAACCAATTCTCCAGGACCTAGGCTCAAGTAAAGAACTGCTAGCAGTCACTCATTTCTCCTTAGCATGTGATACATGGAAATGTCACTATCCCCATTTTAAACTTCTGCATCCATTCACAGCCATTACAGCATAACTGTCTGCTAACATCCATATTTCTCTTTAAAAACTCAGAAATTGAGTGGAATGAGGATGGAACCAACAGAGATGGTGAGGAAGTTAACAGGTCCCAACCAACCAGTCAGCCTGGACTGCACAATTTCCATGCTGTAAGTTTGCCACTGAACTCAGAAGTGATTCAGAGGCTGGGGACACATCAGTACTCACCTGCAAAAGTCCTTCCAGTGCAGTGTTTATGTTCTCACTCCAGCCCAGGTGGGAAGCCAAATAGAAACAGTGGCTACATCTGGCAGACTCAGCTTCCAGTGCTGCTGCCTCCTGGGGTAGAGAGAAGTGCTGGATATGGCAGATTTGTGGAAAGTAAAGGGAAGATTAATGTGTTGGTTTTGACTGGGATAGACCTAGACACAAGACAACAAAGATCACATGAAGTATACAAGGTAAACTAGCACAAAATCATAATAATTGATTTTTTCAATGCAGGCAGTCACCATTCATGACCTGACCTTGCAAGTACATGTTGAATAGGTCCTAATCTGCTCTACCAGATAATCTGGCTCTGCACAATATAGCATAACTGCTTTATCATTAGACTTCATAACTACGTCTAAAATCAAAGAAACCCTATGTTCTCAAACCAGGAAGTTTTATAAATTCATATTTAAATTTCACCAGACAGAAAATAAAGACTGTTGTGTTGACTGAAATCAGGGGTTTTAAAATAATTTTCTTTAAGTTCTCACAGTAAGTTTTTCTCCATAAATTTCCCACAAAGCTGAGGAGAAAAAGGATGTGATTGCACTATGACATTAAACACCTAATTTAAGTGTTATAGGTATCTAAGTTGTGAAGCTGTTATATTTGCTAATAAGATCATAGCTTTAATGTCTTCTCTAAGGTGAACTAAATTGCTCTTTTGACTCCAACTGTGTTGATTAGACTTCCATCAACTATAATGCGGCCATAGGCATGTCTGTATGCATCTACATATCAAAAAAACCTAAATTGAAGGGTCTTAATGTCTAGCCCAGTATCACTGTCCTGCATACATCTTGCTCTAGATGCCATCTGTCTTTCTTTGTATGTGCTTCTAAATCATATTTCTGCAATGGTTTTTTATTTAAGTCCCTCTATTTTTCATTATAGACATGTTTAATGTGACCAATTTGTATTTTTTCTGACTTTGTTCGAATAACAGCATTAAATATTCTTAATTCATGCTTAAATTACATATTTCTTGAATTCATGTTTCATTTCGTGTAGTAGAACTGCTAAAAATTGGCATATTCATAACTGCTCTAGTTGTTTGGTGTTATTTATACTTAGTGCAAGACGGTTAATGCATTCTGGGTTAATGCTTCCTGAAAGTTTAACAATGGACAGATTATGTAATGTGAAATTCAGTATACCTGGAGCAATTATTTACTGTTTAGGTCACATAAATTTTCCATTTTTCAGAGATAATGGGGCATGGAAAAATGTTTAGATATTTCCATTGAAACAGATCAGATTGCATTTTACTTTTTATAGTGAGAGTAAACTCTTGTTCTTGAAAGTCCTGACAACAATGATATCTGAAATCTCTTGTTTAGTCACATAGCAACATTCATATCTAATGATAAAGTAAATTTTCTCTGCATTTGGCTGATGATAGTTTCAGTGCTGAACTAAATACTCTCAGTTTCCAAAGAACGAGATTAAATCTCTCCTTTTTTCATGCTATTCTTGCTTGTAAGCTCATTATGACTATACAGTCGCAGGAGTACAAGTAGAAATCAAGGCTTTGGGGCTTCATTAGGTATTTTTTGCTGACTGTTTAGACTTGTGTGATACCTTAACTTTCATTTCTGTGTTTCTTTGTGCATAGTGTTCATCATATAGTCCAGAACGTCATAGAATTCAATATGCAAACAAATTTTAACAAGTCTTGTAATTTGTAAAATGTTGCTTTTTAAAATCTATTTTACTCATCTTAATCGCCAGTTGATTTTTGAATGAAGTCAAAATCACAGAATCACAGAATGGATAAGGTTGGAAGGGACCACAGTGAATCATCTGGTCCATCCTCCCTGCTCAAGCAGATCATGTCAGAGCAAATCGCACAAGGTTCTGTCCAGATGGTTCTTGAATATCTCCAGTGAGTCTCCACAACCTCTCTGGCCAATCTGTCCCAGTGTTCAGTCACCCACACAGAGAAGAAGTTGTTCCTCATATTCAGCTGGAACTTCCTGTGCATCAGTTTCTACCCATCTCCTCTTGTCCTATTGCTTGGCACCACTGAGAAGAGCCTGGCTCCATCCTCTTGACACCCTCCCTTCAGATAGTCATAGACACTGATGAGGTCCCCTTTCAGTCATCTTTTCTTGAAGCTGGACAGGCTCTACTCCTTCAGCCTATCCTTGTAAGAAGATGCTCCAGTCCCTGATTTTTTAAATATGTGATTTTTTTTTAAAATTGTAGATTTTATCCTCCGTAAATTGATTTTAGTGTCTTGCTCCATTTTGCCAAGCTCACAGGCTTACTTTTCAAAAGTTATAAGATATACTCATATTTTCCAATATAAGATATACTAAACCTGAAACCTAAGCCTGACTCTTTTATATCCCAGTTTAAAACTGCTATGTTGTCTTTTCTCTCTGTACAATTAAATAATTACTTCATAAAACTGAAACTGTTTCAGTGTGTATTTTTCTCTCCTTACCCTAACCCATATTTTATTGATTAAGGTGTTCTCACTCTGGAAGAGTGCTCCAGATTCTTATATATTAGAATGAAAACCTGAATATACATTTTTTTGCCTCTCACGAGTGAAAAAAAAAAAAAAAGGTAACATTGCTTTTTTGGAAAGAACAAATATATCCACTACCACATAGATTGTAAAAGTCTTCATATCATTAACTGGAAATGGTATGAGAGCATCTTCTAAATTGGTCCCCTAAGGAAAGATAACTGACAAGATGTCTGGTTTGGCAATCCTGCGGGAGATTTTAGTTTTTAGTGTAGGTCCCCAAGAAATGCAGTGACATCCAGTGTAAGGTGGTAGAAGCAGGGCAGTGGCAGAAGTTCACACAGTACATGAATTGCAGGATTATGTCTCTGCAAAGCTGAAGAAGCTGGCACTACCTGAGTGAAGACTTTTGCATTAAGCATCTTTTGGTCTTAGACATTAGTGACTCAGATAATGGAGAGAACTGTTATCTCCCCACCTTGCAGGGATTTTGGGGAAAATGTATGCCTGAAAAATTTCAAGGCTCTGAGACCAACAGATAAATAGTTGTTCATGTAGCTTTCTAGGGTAACACACTGTGTTCAGGACCTATGAGAAAATGCTGTATAAACAGATGAACAACGAAAAATAGGGGTGGAAAACTTACAGATGGCACAGAAATATTCTGAGGAATTAAGCCAATATTTTCAAGTGTAAATTCTCAGAAACCATGCACACAGTGAAAGAAGTGCCTTGTTTGAAAGAAGTTGCTCAGAAGTGTTGGCTCCACCAACATGGACTGCCCCTGATTATTTATTTCAGGATTAATTTTAGTTTTAGGAGTTAAGTGAGCATTCAAGCTTGAAAATGTCTGTCTGTTTCTCACTCTAATGCTCCAAACTAGGAGTAAGGTAGGTCAAGCAAGTCATATCATGAAATATTCGCATACAGCTACTCATAGAGCCTGACTCCCAGGTATCATAATCACTTTTCGTTATCTAAAGAAGCATTAGAGTATCCAGCACTTGTTATCCATGGGCATAAACTGATAACTTTGGACAAAGATTTGTTCCAGGAAAACAGCAAACATGACAGTCTGTGTTAAAATAGGAAAGACTTTACAGTAAGATTCTCTTTTGCTTCCTTTTGTTCTCTTATTTTACTCTACTTAGTTTATCTTCTCCATTTTGCTCATTTATTTTTTATCTCATTTAACTCCCTCCTGAAATTCCAAGCAAGCCTCCTATTTCTCTAAACTTCACTCAGTAACTCCTATAGTGGTGCAAATAAGGCTTTGGAATCAGTGTACTGAAATCCTCCTGTGACTGACAAGTCATTGGATCAACAGTACTCAGATTTCTGAAGGTGGTATTTCCTGTCTCTGACTGACATAACAAGTTCAGGATAGATGATATTAACTTCCTCTCATTTTTTTCTTCTTGCAACCTAGCCTAGATTTTTATTTTTACTCAATGCCTTATAAGACTAAAATTTCTCATTACTCTCCCTTTCTTCTTCCTGTCCTCTTTCCCCAGTCATGTCTTCACAATGTCTTCTTAGCTCTGCTTTTTCTTTTTTTCTATAAAAAAAGATAAAATTAACTTACACTATTTTTTCACTCTTTGTAGTCATATTTAAGAAATAAAGCACTCTGAAGATACAAGGAAGAGCTTTTTAAAAATTGAACACATTCATACATTTTTAGAAATTGATGACAAAAAATCATACAGTATTTCACTACCTTAGTTTAAGTAGTTCACAAAAAAACATTATACAGTTCAGAATATGTATCAAAACGTGGTTATATGTACACTATACATAAACATACACACATGTGGAAGGATGGGTAGGTTGAAACAACTCTTTAAATTTCAAGAAATCAAGTATGATTACTAGTAGTAATTAGAGAACCCTGCCAGAGATCCATCATAATATTAAAATCTGCAGAAGATTCATGAAAATGGACACACCTGAGAAATATTCCACCCACGGCAAACGTGGTTATTTCAACATATTTCTATTTTAATGAAAGCAGTTCTTGTAATTATGTAGAAAAGTAAGTCCTGTCCTGCAACAGTGTAACTAACTTATTAGTGTCACTAATCTTTTTGAGCCTAATCAGGCTGAACACCTAGGTCAAGACCTTGTTCCCTACGCAACAGGAAAAGATAAGCACGTCAAGGATGTCAGGTCACCCATCTAAAGAGAATTTCACAACAGCTCGTCCCACAATAGTTGAATTTAAACAACCCATTTCTCTCCCTCTCAGCTGTTCACTTCTGTTTGTGTGTTACCTGCATTGTTCTGTTCCTTCATTATTTTGTGTGGCCAAGAATAAAGCAGATTGAGAAGCTGACATAAATTAAAAATAAACCAAGGAAAAACAGATGAGTATTTTAACACAGTTATTTGTTTGATCCACTTCATCAGCTCCAGAAATTAAAGAAAATTTGCTTTTTTTAAAATTTCTGTCAGGATATGTCTGCATTGTGGGACACTCAAAGTGAACCCAGGATAGACAGCATAGTGGTTTAACGTCAGCCAACAACTTAGCCCTACACAGATGCTTGCTCACTCCCCCACTAGTGGGATGGGAGAGAGAATCAGAAGACTAAACCTTAGGAAATCCATGGGTTGAGATAAAGACAATTCAATAAGTAAAGCAAAAGCCACACAAGCGAACAAAGCAAAACAAGGAATTCACTCACCACTTCCCATGGGCAGGTGTTCAGCAATCCCCAGGAAAGCAGGGCTTCATCAAATGTAATGGTGACTCGGGAAGACAAACACTCTCACTCCGAATGTCCTCCCTTTTCTCCTCCTTCCCTCCACTTTATATACGTGATGTCGTATGGTCTGAAACACCCCTTGGGTCAGTTGGGATCAACTGTCCCAGCCGCGTCCCCTCCCAACTCCTTGTGCATCCCCAGCCTTCTCGCTGGTGGGGTGGGGTGAAGAGTAGAAAAGGCCTTGATGTTGTGGAATCCCTGCTCAGCAGTAAAGTAAAACACTGACATTTTATCAGCATTGGTTTCAGCACAAATCCCAAACACAGTCCCATGTTAGCTACTGTGGAGAAACTTAGCCCTATCCCAGCCAAAACCAGCACAGCCATACAGTAGCATGTATCACTTCTCAATATTCTACCAACATTATTTCATGAAGTGACTATGCCATTTCAAAACATTAACTGTTTTTAGATGAATATATATGGGTGAGGCAGAAAGGGAGCTAAGGCTTCTTATATTTATATACTCCTTCATAAAAAGAAACAAGCTCCACCAAAGTCTCAGAGTTCGCAGTTCACAGAAGCCTTGACAAATTACTTGACAGTAATACCTGCAAAGCCAAGCATTTCACCATATGCCTAAGATTTTTACCAGTTCCTGAAATAACTAATTTCACAGGAATAGAATATCATATATTTCCTGTGCACTTTTCCTATTATTAAAGTAACAGGATTTTAAAATAATACGTATAATTATTCCATGAGACTTGAAGTGGACTAATAAGGTTATTAGCAAAGAAAATAGACTGGATTTTTCTGTGAGAAACTAATAAGTCACAATTAAAAGAAAGATTATAGGAAAAGTAAGACACCTGTGCTCTGATGAAAAACCGCCTCAGTGTATGGTGTGACTCTTGGGGGCTAAGGGTTGGACTTGATGATCCTTATGGGTCCCTTCCAACTCAGCATATTCTATTATTCTGTGATTCTATGAAAGATGCAACTTAGTTCCAGATTCATACAAAGTCCAACATGCCATCCGAGACTTTTACTTTCCAGATTAGTGAAAAAATAAAGGCAACAAAACAATGAGTTATCTTAGTCTTGGTAAGACATTGTCGTGCTTGCTACAGTAGAAGTAAAGCAAAAGTCGGATTTCTGACTATAATTTTTCATCAAAATAGATTTTTCTGGAAAATGGAATTTTCATTACAGAGAGAAGACACAAATAGATAGTTAGCTTCTTTAGTATGCAAAAGGCAAAAAGAAAGAGGAAAGATATGCTTAGTTTATCATAATTCATATATTTTTTTGAGTTCAAACTCATGACTGTTCTTTTTTTTGACATACACTTAAGTATTATCTTCTTATCTGACATACAGTTGAAAATACAAATAGAAACTGTCTAACAGTGTTCACTCCATGTAAATTCATTAAAATTATTTCACTTCTCTGATTTGCTCCAGTTTTAAAACTAGGTATTTTCTTCTATGTCAGTGAAATAACTCGTGATCTACACAAAAAAGTGCAAGAGATCTCTCATCCTTTGGCATAGGATTTCATTCTAGAAGATATACAGGCACTTCTCCATGTGCTTTAGCTGAGGAATTGATTTCGTTTTGGAAAATAAAAATGACGATGTAAATTAAATTGCTTATCTGAGACTTCTGTTTGTCAGGATGCAGATAACTGAAAACAAGTTGGAAAACAAACTCGGCTTTCTCCTAGAAAAACTGCCAGAGTGTGTCTGGAAAAGCAATAGGACTTAGAAATATTTGTTAAATACTTAATGAGGCAAAAAAGCTATAATTTATTACCTCATTTTTAGCTGTTCAGCATTCATTACATTTATATTACGCATGTGTTTCTTATCTAAGTAAATGACATAAACTTTTTCTTATATGATATTATTTTTATTATTTTATATAACTTTTACACTGATGTTACTTCTTTTACAAAAAATGAAAATATTTTGGTCTTGTACTGGTGTAATTTAGAGCAAAATGAGGCCCTTAGAATTACTGGAAAGGTAGGTGGCTGAGATAACCATAGCCAATTCTTTCCAATAAAAGTTGGATCAGTTATTTTAAATATGCCCAACAACAGTTGTTTAAGATGGCAGTTTCCATACTGGAAATCTGGCTGAGCCTGGAAACTTTTAGAAAACATTAGCAATAACACTTTGGTTATTTATGAGAATAGAATAAGGAAAACTAGGTTGTTTTTCTACATATTAAAAAAAATCCGAGATTTTTTTTTTCAGCAATATTTTATATCCCTCACTCTTCCCCTGTCTTCCACTTCTTACTTTGGGCCTCAGTTTTGAACTTGAGCAAGATATAGATGTTTTAAGGATGAACCTGCCATTGTCCCTGTGAAATATCATCTTATATGGCCACATTTTAAAGCTTTAAAGTGCCACTTACACATACCCTGAGAGGCCCACGGAAGACAATCAAAATCCTTAGAAATTCTGTACTCACTCAACACATTAAAACTTTACAGGACTTATAGTGATGAGTAACCTGTTTCTGCACCATTTCCATAAAGTGACTTATAGATGAGTTTAGGAATTTTTTTCCCTTTCCTGGCTGTCCTAGCTGCTCTGCCTGGGACAGGAAGTGAAAACTGCAACGACATAATCTGTTTTTTGAAGTATTAAGCTCTCAGACTGTAACTGTTGTCAGAGGAACCTCTGCTCCAGACATACAGCTTACTAAAAATACCACCTTATTTGAAAAATGAGGCCTCAGTCTTCTCAGTTAGATATATGAAATTAATGGATCCCTTTGACCTTAAACTCTCCATACTTCAGCTTCCTACAAATCAGATAGGGATAAAATATTCCATTGTTTCACATGGCATAGAGTAATAAATCAATGAATTTTTGTGGTGATTCCAGATACAGGTGATAAGTTTCATAGCAAAATCTGTGAGAAAGGCAATGATTCAGAAAAGACTTTCAATAGTGTGCACTGTCAGCTGTAATGAATTATACATATTTTATATATGTGCTTCTATGTCATATGTTCATTCTGGCACTTACAAACTTTTTAGTGCTTGGTTCCTCAACCTTACATTTTTATGTCTGTGCATATGTCTGCAGTCTTTAAAGCAGTGAATTTGCTGCAGAAGTACTTTAAGTCTGTAGTTAATGTCAAATTCTACAGATTGAGAAGGACTTATTTCTGACTACCACAATTGTCTCTCCTTGTAATTGTTATTAATCGCTACTGACAGTAGTTTGCATTTACACTTTTCTCACTGTATGACCTGCCTTGCATGTTTGCAACCCTTGAGTGAGCTGAAGAATCACTGAAGAGACAATGTCCCTCACTGTTTTGCAACTTGCTCACTGCTGTGTAGTTGTGCTACCTGAGCACAAGGTTCTTAACCTTTCAGTTGCTGACCATAAGGAAAAATAAATTATCAATACACTAATGGAGAAAGGATTCACTCCCAGATTTTTGCCTACAGGTTACAAAATCACAAAAATGAACAGCAGAACAGATAACAATTTATCATTTCTTGCCCTGTTTCACCTCTAAGGGACATTTTTCTGCCCAGTTTGTTTTAGCATCACTTCATGTCCATACAATTTATAAGATTTTTAACTGTTGCCAGCTAAAAATGGCCATATAAAAATGTCCTTGAGGTTAAATCTAGGATATTAATGGGTTTATCAGGAATGTATTTTCAACTTTGTTTTGTCAATGTCTTACTTTTACAGGGGGGCTCTCAATTAATAAAGGAATAGATTTACTTCGTAATAAAGTGCCATATGTACATAAATAATGTCCAAGGAAAGTCACACCTTGATGTTTTAATTAGAATTTGAATAAACTGGAAATTGTAGTATTCAATAGCTTAAAGTTGATAGAAAAGAAAACCATACATTCATTTCAATACCATAGCTAAAGCCAACATAGAAAGACACCAAAATAACAGATGCTGTGGCAAATTCTGCATATCGCCAGAAAGGTGACCTGAACTGTTGTTTTATTTGTATGCTGTTCAAGCAAGCAGATTTCTAGAAACAGCCTATTAAAAAGAGCATAGCCAAAAAGACTGTCTGGACAATGTTACAGCCAAGTAGGTCACCAAGAAAACAGCAACACAACTAATGTAAACCAGAAATAATCCTGAGGATGAAAACTACGCACAAAAAAAACCCTCAGGGTTATAGCTGAAACAATCATTTAAATCCTAATGAAAAAAAAACAAAAACAGGTTATACAAAATAATTTCTCTAAGAGAGGTCACTATAAATCCAGATCAACAAAGATTAAAACAGCAGCAGGAGAAGTTCATAGCAAATCAATTTTACAAAGCAAAAGTCCTTTATCTCAGCGTTAAATTAGAGACAAACTAAAAACATTCAGGAGAAAATGATACAAAAAATAACTGCAACTTTTTGTGCAATATATCAAAGTTAAGCCTGGAATATCATTATATTTTAGTAACTTTACAGATCACAAACATAAAGAGAACATAAAACTTCTGATGAATCCTGTATGTTAGAAATGTTCCCAAATGCCAGATAGAAACAGCGTTCCATGCACAAAAAAAATTGTTTTAAGTAATGTAGTATGAACAAGATACAGAATGAACTTGTTTTATTTACTGGAACTTTTCCAAGACAAAAATTATGGGGTTTTTTTCAACAGATTTGTTTTCCTGTTGCAAATTTATCCATAATGAAAGTCATATAAATTATGAGTGTTACGATACCATTCAAATATATGCATAAGCATCAATTAGACATACCAAGCTGCTAGGGACAGAATACAACATCACAATAAAAGAACACCTTTTAAACATTACAGCCTAAACTTAAGAGATGTTAAAATTCAGTTAACTGTGTGCTGTATTGTGGTTCCCATGTTATATCAATAATGGCAATGTTGTAAGCTTTCCTGAAAAATACATAGAGATCAATCTGTATTACAGTTAGAAGAGAGTTTGAATTCAACATTACCAGCATCATAAAAAAAGTGTTCTATCTTGTCTCCTTCTAAGTGCTTCATCAGAACTTCCAAAAGATAAAAGGAGCTTTAAAAATATATTAAAAAATAGCAGAACCATGCCATCAGCATCATTATCTATAAATTCCCTGTAAAGATCAGCCAGCTAGATGTGCTGTTGCAGACCTGACTTGATCTTATTTCTAATCTGTCTATACAAACCTTCCTACAGAGACACAAACTATTTCATTTTGTCAGAATATTATCCAAAACCCGTTCCTCCTGTACGTTTTTCTATTTGATATCTGAATCAGATAATGATTGTGATTCCATCAAGTAATAATGTTTGCAACTCCAAATAGCTGCCATCTTATGACTTTAATTAATGAGAAGGTAACTAAATGTAGTACAGAACTAATAGTAAGGTAAAGTGAAAATTATTGTAAAGATGGACCAACTCAGCTCATGGACTAACAAATACTTGTAGGATCTGGTTCTAACGCAAACTTCAGAAACAGATTTCCTAAGAGGTTCCTGCCCCATTCTTCTCTTTTTTTTATAATAATTTTCTATTTACATCTTACTAACTGAAATACCAAGGTCCTGTCTCAGTAAGCTCTGACCACAACAGAAAACCTTCACTGAACGAAGTCTCCTTTGAGTCTTCAAAATTAGTTCAGGGACATAACATTGGTAGTCTACTCTTTCAGTTACTCAACAATTTATTAAAATTATGCTGGTCTTAAAATATGTCAATATTTTCTTCTCTCTCAAAATAGAAATGATTCAGCCTTGTCCAGAAGTATAGAGACCTTACTTAGGAGTAAGGAAGAGAAATACAACACATGTACAAGCACTGGTACATGAAAGCAATGCTTAAGCTAATTTGGGTAAGAAGTTCATAAGCTGTCAGCACTTCACTTCAGTGCCCCAGAAGGCCAGTAGTAAGACTTGCATTTGATTATGGATATAGCATTAAAAGAGCAGCTATAGGCGAATTCTAGGCTTTTCCAGCCACTAAAAAAGGTTTAGGAAGCCTTTGTTACAGATTGCTGATCTACATTAGCATTTAAGCAGGTAAAGAGCTACATGTAAAAAAATTGCTCAGCTTTTAGAATACTTTTTGTATTTGTAGCTTCAGAATGTTAAATAAGGGACTTGATTTCCTTTTATCAAAGAAGAAAGATAGTCAGTTTCAACAAGGCATTTTTACACACACACAGTTGTTTCTTCTCGTACAACCACAGTGACTTAAAAAAATCTTGATATGAAACTTTGCTAACTTTCTAATTAATCTAGCACTTTGCACTATTAATGAAATATTAAAATACTAACAAATAAAAATATTTCTTTAAATACTTACTGGAACAAAACCAGCTCTCTGTGAATATCAACATTTGTAAATTTGTATAACTTACTTGCAATTATCAGATAGTAACACCATTGATTTTTGTTTTGTAATTTTATGAGTACAAGTTTACTTAAATCCTCACATATATCAAAAAGGAAATTTACTCACTTTTCCTTTGTCTTCAGGTCTTTGTTCTACATTTCTTTTCTAATTATTTTTTTTGACAATCTGGACAGCTAAATTGAGTATCTCCCTTTGCCTTTCGCATCTCAGATCTCCAACTCACTAGACAGTGACAAAAGGCAATGGGCAATTATTAACTGGGAGTTGTCTGTACTTGATTCATATTTTACAAGTGCTGTATAAGTTACATTATTCTTAAATGGCATTTTGTAGAAATTGAGAAGCTATCCTTTTCTGAGCTATGCTTTCCTAGTCATAATCATGAAGAGTTAAAACCAGTAATTACTCTGGTGCTGACTCACTCATCATTGCCTCTGAAGACAATTGTGTTGAATGAGTACAAATAGTAGGTTTAAAATGTATTTTCACCATGAACTGAGCATAATGCATTGATTTTAATTCCAGTTCAAGAAGATTGCAAATCAAACCTGCAAACTCCTTTTCCATAACTTTAAGAAGAGAATCAGACATGTACTGTTATTTTGTTGCTATGTTGAAAGGAGAAGCAAGTATCTTGCCAAATTTGAATAAGAGTTTTGACAGATTCAAACTATTTCTTTAGAAAACTTAAAAGTATGTCTTTTAGTATATGGTTCCGTAACATCTATTTAGCAAATGCAGTTTTGGAATGATATCTCCCTTTAAAAAGAGCAAGACAGACTGGAAATTTTAGGTTCACCACTCCCTTGTGCACCGTCTTCTTTTAATCTAGAACAAAACAAAGGAGAAACAGAAAAATAATGTCCAAGATGCTCATTTGCAGGCACAGACAGACTTGCTAGAACTATTCTGAATTTTCTACCATTGTATGGTTTTTGGAAGACATGTTTTTTCCCTTAATGCATCTACCTGTCTTACCCACACCCCTAACTGTATTTTCTGGCCTGATTAATTTAATATAGCTAAAATTAGAGGTCAAAAAGCTTTACTCATCTTTGCTTTACTCAAAAAAAAAAAAAACAAAAAAAGTGGCAGCTTTCTAACATAACTTTTTTTATTTTTATATATAAGAAGAGATAAATTACATGAAGCTAAGCCCATATCTGTGAGATTTCAGTCCCCAGAATACCAGTAGTATTACAATCATAAAAATAGGACTCTGTAAAGGCCATCCCAATTTAGCTATAGTATTGCTCTCCTGACACTGTCATCCCATGAACACAAAGCTCTTCCTATTCTCAGCTCCCACTTACAGTTTATAAATAGCTGTGGTGCTCTGTGCAAAAACAGGTTGCAAACAAGTTGAAAGGAACCAGTAGGGGGAAACAATCTGTCTTTTTGCTGGAGTCTAATTACTGTTTGTACTGCTGCAATGACCAGAGTCAAAGCACTTGAGTGTCCTGTGTGCTTTATAAATGAACCATGCCCTTTTCCTCTTCTTCAGGATTTTGTGCAAATGATTCATAAAACAACATCAAATTGGCATCCAGTAATGGTAGGTTGATCAAAAGAGCAGTTGAGATTAAAAATAATTTTTCTTATTTTTTTTCTGCACTATCATTCATATTTCTTCAGGCAACATTTCTGCCTGGTACAAAGGTGGGAAGTGAAAGTTTGGTGGGATGAGGGCAAAGGAGTACCTAATGTCACTATAACAATTAGGAGGTACCCAATGCCCCCAATGGCAGCAGTAGTACAAAGAAGACCAACCAGCTACAGGTGCTGGCCCACAGCCCATGTCATCTGGCCTGCCTGAGGAAAGGCACTATCAAACTAGACTTTGTCTGGACAAGATCCGTGGGACAAAGAGCAATTTGTACAGGGAGCAATAATCTTAAAAATCCCAATAGAAAATTGCTGAACTTCTGCCAAACAGCATATTGGGAGTGTTGGGAGCTTCTAAAGACATAAGTTTCTCCTTGCATGGAAATTGACCTACGCATGTACTCCTTGACTTTTATGTTTTACAAAGATGCTATTAACCCTGCAAAAATCCAGTAAGCCCATAGTCAGACAGTTCTTCCCTCACAAAGCTCAACATAGTGTCTATCAGTTGTGCTCCCAAGACTGAATAGCACCTGTTTTTCCAATAGTTTGCTCTTGTGCCCTCCCTGCCTCTCGTATTTTCAGCTGGAAACCCTTAGCCTAAAATCATATTGCATCCTCTATTCCAAGAATATCTGACAAGAGAACAAACAGAAATATTCAAACAGTTGGCCCCAGAAGTATCTTTCCAAACCGAGGATTTGGCATCCATGTGACATATATAGCACACAGCAGAATGTAAGTGACTTAGAATGACAACACAGAAATGTGATACCCTGCTGCCCAGGCAATAAAAAGTCCTAGGATAGTGACATGTCTGAAAGCCATCCTCTCCAGAAATGTTACATATCATGCCAGACAACATGCCAGACAGGCATTCCTGTCTCCCTGTGGTCCAGAGTCATGAATTCTTTCTTGAGAGGAGGCTGGATCTAGATTTATTCCTTTCCTTCAAGATGCAATAAAATGGTTTCTGCATAACTGTCTTGAGGTTAACACACTGCTAAGGGAGGGAATTTCTTAGGTTTAAAATTTGTCTTAAGTCTCAAATCCAAGTTTTCTGTTTTCTAATTCTCATGCTAATTGTAGGTGGTAAATAAGGTTCCAGAAAGAATTCTAACACCTTTTAAAAGGAGGTATAGAGGGAATTAGGAACTTACAAACCAGTCAGCCAACTGTAATTCTCAGAAAAGTACTGCAATAAACAAGTAGATCATTTGAAGGTCTTTAAAGGGTAGCCTAAAAGTTTTGTAAGGAATACCTGGCATTAAACCAATTTCGTCTCTTTCTAAACCAGGCAATAGGCCTTGTGGATAGAAGTGGAAAAGATCATTGGTATTAATTTACAAAAAGTTTTCGATACTTGTATGAGACTTTATTACAAGCAATCAAATAAAAATATCTTGACGAAACTAAAGGAAGATGGGTGCAAAAGCACTTGGGAAAACATTTTAACTATTAAGTATCTTCTTAAAAAATTAAAATTACTAGTTCATTGTCCAAAAGGAGGGATGATTGAGTACAGAACCATGGACATTTTCTTTATACCTGGTACTACTCAATAATGTGAATCAGTAAATTAGATTATCAAATAAAAGAGCCATTTTTTACAATTGCACTTAATATCAGGCTTTGGAGGGTAAACAAGAAGATTAAATGGCAGAATTAGAACAAATTGGAGAATAGATCAATGCAATAAAAGAATTTAAAAAAGAAGTGCAAAGTATTATTCTGTTTAGGGTTTACCAAAAGTACAACTTCAAGAGGACTTTGCAAAATTTCTTCAAAATGAAACCTGCCAGTCACTGTGGTTTACAAGCCAAAGTGAAGCAGTGGCTGTCTTACCATGGCGAAAAAATAAGTCATAATGAGATGCATAAACAACAGTACTGCAGATGCTAAATATAAAGTAGAATTTCTACTCCTACAGACATGGATGGGTGCCTGAATTGGCTACTGGGCTTCAAGAAAGGAGCCAGGGTAAGAGGCAAAATACAATCTCTGGAGCAAAAGACTGAAGGAACTGGGTTTGCTTAATTCAGAAGAAACATACACCTATAGCACTCCAGCAATTATTTATGCAGATGGTCCATTAGTTGCTCCATAAAATGCCCAAAGATGTGTCTGAAGTGCTGTGAAGTATTTGGTTCCTTCCATTGTGCTTCTTCTGAGTGAGAAAACCCAAATTAAAAAGATTTGTTTTGGGGGGACCATGTCATCCATACCTAGGACTGAAAGAAAATTATTGCTATTGGGTTCTTTTTCCCATCTACAATATCTGGCTTACTTTCATAAATAGCCCCATTATTAGTAATGCAAAGTCTCACAAAATACACAGAAGAACACAGGGCTGAAGCAGACATCCCAGACCTCAAAACAGTAAATGCAAAAATGAAAACAGACCTGGAAAAAAAATGCAGTACATTTAAAATGAAATGCAAACTGGGGGAAAAAATACCAAGAGTCACACCATGTGCCTGAGAGCATTGTCTAAACACTTATTGAACTCATATTTAAAATATTTAACTATATTGATAAATATATTTTAAAAGTCATTAAAATCAATTATTTAACTATTAATCCTCAATTTAAACTTTTTAAAAATTATATTTCAAATTTAGAAAGGGATCAATACAGAGAATAGAAATTACCACATATTTTGTCTAGTGAGCAGCAGAAGTGTTTACTTAAATAAAGCAAACTTTATTTTGGATTATTGGACTTCCCTCCCAAATTACAGGGAGATGTCAAGACATTACTAATCAACAAACATAATCTATAACAGGCATCAAAATGTGTGGGAAATGGTGCTTCCTAAGGTCTGTATTTAGTGTCAAAAGGCATGACAAATATAAACTTATTGTTCAAAGTCATACCTGAAATCTTTTATTTCAATACCATGTATGGTTGAAACCATATTTTTAAAGGCATTTTTAAAGACTGAGCTATTGAACATTTTAGATAAACAGTGGAAGAGAAGTATTTGGTTTAGCTGATTGCCTCCACCAGAATCCAAATTTCTCTTTTTGTATCATACTAACTAAAGTTATGTCCATAGCTCAGGTCAAATACATTCACAGCACAGAGCTTCATTAACCCTACAGTCTAGGGATTTCTCCCTTCTAAATTGACATTAATCTCATTTCCAGTCTTTTAGTGTTCAGTCTTGTATTTGAAACATATTTTATGGAATCCAGCATAACATATTAGACCTCCTTGTCCTTTCAAATCCTGCAATACAAAATAAATTACTAGTTGTTAGTGCACTTTCCTGGAATGTTTGAGACCTCTACTTAAATCCTTATCCACAAACAAATAGACCTAACTTAAAATCCTGTTTCTTTAATCACTATTCTATCCTGGACCACACTGGACCACCAATGATACTGTTTCATTATGAATATAAACCACAAATAATCAATGAGTCAGAGACCAAAAAATAAGAAGGTAGACACTTTAATAGGTACAGTACATGTGTTTCAGCTAAGGTTTTTATATTTTGTTAGAGAGGCAATAGTCACTCATTATATCCTGAAGACGTGGTACAGTCTGAAGATTAAGAAAATCTTCTGAGAGATGCAGACTCAAATCCCAGAAGACAGAAGGTCTTAATTCTAAATAAAATTAAATTTAAGGTCTGGCAGTCCTAACAAGTGCCCTGACCCTGCAGTATTCGGCCAACACGGTGACATGGTTGTATTTGAAAACCATGTGAGGCCCTTATTTTCAAATGCAACTTTTAATTCTGTAAAAATGAAATTATGATGGATTCTGTTCTTTATAGTTTCTAAGAGTTTTCAAGGTAAGGATAACAAAGAACTACACCAGATCTCTAAGAGATTGTAGCATCCCAAATGTTGGAGCACAGGGCAGATTAGAAAAGCAACTGTGAGCAGTGGCATGTACTGATTTGTAACTCTTTGGGACAGGAAAACAAGCTAGGTGACTTCCTGAGCTTCTTAGCTAGGATCAGTTTTTGTGTGATCTTCTGTCCTTCAGAAGGGATCAGACTGGGTTTAACCTTAGAAAAAGCAGAAATTTCTTCCACAACTTGAAGATTACAAGTTCATTTAACATACAAGAAATTTAGATTCCACTGCATAATTTGACATATGAACATATGTTCTTAGGGCTTGTAAGCACTTCACCTGTGATTTTAACTTGACATCCTAAATACAGCATCGCTGTTCAACTTCAGGGTGAAGAGTCAAGAGAATGTATTGAAATCTTGCAGAAGAAAGGTAGAAAATCATGTCTTGTGGAATAGTAGATGCCTTGTTTCAACTGGTTGAATATATTGATCAATAGTAATATTTGATTTTGCTGCAATTCTATTGGTTTTCACAACCCAGGGGATTAAGGTCTACTTGGTATGTAGGACAACTTAAAACATCAGGTAGAGTATAGGAACAGATACTGTTCAGACCTAAGCTGGACACCTAGCATGGTTTTAGATACTGATGGGGTAATTTTTTCAGATGAGTGATATACTAGAGCCACTGGTAAGGAGAGTCCATGTCACTCTAGATTGGTAAGGTTCATGTTACCTCATGTGGCCAGTTTGAAATACAGGTGCTTACTCTAATTGTTCATTCTTTCTCTGCAGTCATAAGAAATACTGCTGAAAAGCCGTTTATCCCATCTTTAACACTTATTTCAAAACTGGATTTATCACCTTCTGGAAGGACTTTCTCTCTCTCTCTTTCTCTCTTTCTGAATTATAAAGGAAGCCTAGACCACTGTCTCACATTGGACACTTAACTCATGGTGGTAAAAGCTAAGTGTGATATATCCTATTACAGTACGTTTCTATATGGTGTGAAGCCATGTTAGAACTAAATAACCATGTTAGTTAGGTGTCTCTTCTTCCACTTGAATGGAAATGTTTCTGATTTAGCTTGAGTTAAATGTCTGATTTTGTGTGAATACCAATTCATAAATTCACCTTTGATTGGGGTGTTTTGTGTTTATCATTTTGTCTCCTGTTTTACATTATATCTTATATAATTTTCTCAGTTCGAAGAGACTGGAATGTTTGCTAAAGAGAATGAGTTATGAAATAGACCAAACTTCTCTCTCTCAGCAATTGTAAATTCAAAATTAAGGGGCTTTAATCGAGGAAGTGTGGAAAAACAGAAGAAATAACCACCCTTTATTAAAAGATATATGTATGTTGGCAAAAACAGTAACAGAACACAAAAAACCCCTAGACAATAGTCCTGTACCCAAAAGTTCCCTTCAAACAAAAGAAAAGGTCTGAATATTCCTCTGTCTTTTAATGCAGTTCTAATCACGGTCGGCAGGGGGCGCTGTTGGGTCGCTGGAGGTGCAGAGCCTGCAGTGCTCTGTGTTGACCTGCAGGGGGCGCTGTTGGGCTCTGGTGGTCACCACGCAGGGAGGGGTCTGGGGGTGGTCTTGGGTCTCGGGAGAAGCCGAAAAGAGAATGGGGACCCCTCCCCCAATGGAAGAAGGGGGAAAGGAAAGCAGTCCACCCCCATGTAACTCACTGTTGTCCTCACATGACGGTGTTTCAAGGCTCCTCCTTTCTTCTCCCAGTAAGCACAAAAACTCTCCAATGAAAACGCAGCAGGTCCGGGCCGGAGACAAAGACAACCTGCCCGCAAGTTGAGGCCAGCAGTCAGGGCTGACCAGGGTAAGAAGTCAGAAAGACCGGCCTCCAGCCTTCTCTCCAAAAGCACGCACACAAGACCCCCATCTCCGTCCCAGAGCGAGAGCTCAGCAAAAAACTGCTCTCTCCCTTCTGAGAAGAGCCAGCAAACCCCTCCCCCAAAACTCCTCCCCTCTCCCCCCATCCTCTGATGGGCCATCGTTTAGGAATGCGGTTCGGCCAGCTAGGTTCTTTTTCAAAACTAATCGCCCCCCCTTTCCATTCAAACTCCGTCTTTCCTACAGTGGGGGCAGGGGTAAGAAAAATTCCCCCCTCAGATTTCTAACCTATAATAATAATGCAACTTTAGATTAACGAGTTTCCTTGTAATTCAGTCTCTTAAAGCAATAACGGTTATTTTGAAGACAACATTTTACACCATTTTTTGCCATATAATAACATGGCAGAAGACAAAACATAAGGAACTGACAGCTCAGGTCAGGGAAACTTGATAAAGACAAAATAAGGGAAATATAGAGTATAAGGGAGAGGAAAGCCAACTGATCCCCAAGACTGAAAGTAAAACTGCATTCCTGAACATTCAGCAGGTGAAAATAGAGTAATAAATTTTCATCTTTGCTTCTGAGGTTGAAAACTGCAATCCTCAAAGAATGTTCTAAAAGAAGACTAAGGTAGCTTCATGCACAAGATGCAGGATTGAGATCACAGGAATAAATAAAAAATAAATATGCAGCCTTATGGCAAGTAAGATGAAGAAAACTATATTCTTGGTCTCTATAATGCCAGCAGAGAAAAAGCAGAAGGAAGGGTTGTCAAACAAGGGAAGTGAAAATCTTAAAAATAAATAACTTGTGCTGCAAGTAGAGAAAACAGTACACAAAAGTAGTTGACTCATAATTGTAATAATGAAGAATGCATGCTGATTTAGTTTCTGGAGAATTGATGGATTTGAGTGAAGCAGTGTGTGAACAAGAAAATTGTAAGTAGGAATCTTTAGTGTGGGTGAACGGCAGGATTACGAGACGTGGAAAGAACAGCTTTAGAAACAGGCCCATCACAGTGGCAGCTTCCAGGGACTGAGCAAAGCAGAAAAACAACTACTTGCGTTTTTATTGTACGGGTTTTCCCTGAGTTATGTACTTCCCCCGGTCCACGCGGTCCCCCCACTTGGAACCACGTTGTCTCCCCTCCCTGATTGCTGACTTCTGTTGCGCCCGCCTCTCCCCAAATCCCTGTCTCGGTTACTGGAATGCGGTCCTTCTGTATCTCCCATTGGTCAGTGGGCTCTCAAGCCACTCCCTTCCCCCCGTACCTCGACCCAATCACAGCCCTCT
Source organism: Chiroxiphia lanceolata (assembly GCF_009829145.1). Classification (NCBI taxonomy): domain Eukaryota; kingdom Metazoa; phylum Chordata; class Aves; order Passeriformes; family Pipridae; genus Chiroxiphia; species Chiroxiphia lanceolata. The sequence continues at coordinate 90,230,002 of NC_045639.1, read as the reverse complement.
TTCTTGCTCTCCCCCCAAACCCATATAAACCACGCGAGTTTAAGATTAAAGGTATTTTCACCACGGAACACCCGGGAAAGCTTGGTCTCTCTCTCCTCCTGCCAAAGGAGGACAGCGCGGCCGAGCTCCTCCAGGAAAACCAGCGGAGAGTCCGCACTCAGATCCATTACTTTAGAAACATTCTTTTTTCTTTTCATGACTATGATGGATAAGGAGATAATTTAAAATATTAATTTGTTTCAAGCAGTATTATCCTGACGATGTTGCACATGCTGAAATGTATTTATGAATTGACTGGAGGAATTATTTACTTGGCTGACAATTTTCTTCACCTGCAGGTTATGATGATACCTCTTCCTTTTTTGTAATTATTCATCATTTTAATGATTTTTTTCTTAGAAACCATAGTATGTTTTTAAATGTTTCTCTTTTTAAAAAATATTAATGTCATGGTTATGTTCAATAACCCCCATGTTTGCCTATTTTCTTCCTTCCTTTTGATTGCATCCTGACTAAAGAAAGTCAGCTTAATTCCCCAAGAGTTGTCTGAGTTAATTTAAGTTTATTCCTCTACGGTTTTTGTCTGCTATGTGAGCCGTGCTGACTCCTACTGATTCTGTTTTTAGTCTCCTAGTCTTTCTCATGTTTTGAACAGGAATCTGTAACATCTAATTAAGGGTGTGAATTCCCTCATGATGGAACTGTCTAAAGCTGGGCATCCCCAAGTGACTATTGCCTTGACTTATGCTCTGAGATAATCTAGATGCTTTTGAAAAGTAATCTTTTAAACTAGAGGGCAACTTCCAAAGGCAAAATTTACCTTTTGTTCAGCTCTTTGATCACAGATGAAGTCATATTTATTTGTTTCCGAAATTGATTTCATATGTGAGAATGTGCCTGAATAAAGCACAGTAAAATCTAACTAAAGACCTTAGGTTATTTTCTGAAAGAAGACTAAAATAGCATTTTTTCTTCCCTAAATAAGGATAGTTACAAATTGGAAAATAGTATAGTAAAAAGCCCCAAAATATGAGTAGTGGAAAAATATTTATGGCCAGTTGTATTCACAATGGTACCCTTGAAAAAAACTAAGGATTCCTGCATTACCTTACAATGTATTTTATTCAAATTGGAGAGAGGTTAGTAGCCTTTATCTTGTACAAGCAGTGCTTGGTTACGAAAGCTTCTGTTCAAGTCCAGGCTTACTAAGTCACTAACAAGATTAGAGGCTTCAGAAAATGTATGGATCAGAGCTGTTTTATGAGCCTGACATTAAAGACAGCAGAGCATCCACTGAGCAGCATATTGTGCTTGTTTCCAGAGGTTGTCTCTAAAGTTTGTAGTCTTAATCCTTAGGAACGGTGTCTGCAGAGTTCATTGCCTAGACATTTGAAAATGTCTCCAGACTGTTTCTTGCTTGCTTGCAAATGATTAAATTAGATCTTGAAATGTACCTCAGAATTTTATTAGGTTTTCTACAATGGAGCTTATTTAAATACTGGGATTTCTAATAAAATTACAAGCTACAAAAAAGACATCAGTAAATTTTGGAATCTGATTTCTTTAAAAATTATACTTTATGTAAAGAAAATATGAGAGTCTGCTTCTAAGCTTCCTCAGTAATCCTAAATTCCTGCAGAAAAAAATTATTATCAGTTTTTCAATTATCTTGTCTGTATCCTAAGAATTTTCTTCTAATAAATAGGAGGTCTTTGCATCAAGTTTCTTTTGTTATACTGAAATCTTTCTGTATCTGACAGATAGTCTGCAGGAAATAATGGCTCTACGGACATCTTGGAGAGCTACTTTACTTTTTTCTGTCATTCCAAATATTGTTAGACTGAAATACTTGTTGTGACGTATTCAGTAAGACTAAGCACTTAGCTCCATATCTTTCTCCTCCTTTTCCCTCCCTTCCAAAGGTTTAGCTTCAAGGACATGAGTTTCACTATGCACAATTATCTGCCGTGGGTGCGTCACAAGACAGTATTTTCATATCTACTCAGGTAACCTTAAACCAAACTATCACCGATTATCTACAATTCCATAAACCAAGTACATACTGAATACACACAGGTGCACTTGCTTACTCCAGTGGTTCTGATGGTATTTCCCAGTTTACATATTGCCCTTCTGAGTGGTGTGTCTCTAGGAAGAAAGCAGTGAGATTACTTTTCCTTTATGACTGTAAGGGCAGTAGTTATTTTAGCTTGCTACCACATGCACCTGGGGTACTTCTGGCCCTTATAGCTTCACTTGCATCACAGACACATTAAACATGCTGCCCCAATTCTAAATGTTTATGTTATGATGGAGACACCCATGTGATGTTTCATGCCTTTTGGACAATACTGGAATGTGAGAAGATGCTGAAAATCAAAGAAATTAGTACCATAATATTTTCACTACAAACTGGACAGCCATGGAAACTGCTGGAATTGCTACTCTACCCCCAAGTACACAGTAGTGTTTCAGGCAGGAATTGTGCATTCTACAATGGGAACATTTAGACACAGAGAGGCAACAGTTGCAGAGGCTCCAGAATTTTGCATCTAAACAGATGTAGAAACAAATCTGTCCCATGCTTCTTGGTGAGGAGATGCTAACTCTCATTATTAAAAAAAGTTAGCCATGCAGTATCAGAAATATGTTGAAATAATAGTTTCAGAGAACAAGATTATTGCTGAAATGCATATGCCTACAGTTTGCAGTGCTGACAGTACATCTCACTCATATCTAGGCTTCGTGAACAAAGATTTGGGGAGGGTACTACCCATGTTTGTTGCAAGAGCGTTGGTGGCTAAAAAGGCCAATACGAGATAGGTATGTCCAGTTGTGAAAGGCACAGCAGAAAGACTCCTTAGGTGGTATATTCTGCAAGGCACGATTCTTTCTGAGTTGTCTTTTCTCCTCAAGAGTGATCCTACATGCTTTCTCAAAGGCATCAGCAGCGTTATAGATAGTGTCTCCAGACCTCCCGATTGGAGGCCAGAGTAGACCAGTTATGTAGATCAATATGGCCATGGCTGAGATGTTTCAGGGAGTCCTTGTATCTTCTCTTTGGGGCTCCTCTCATGCGGCAACCGATGGCAAGTTCACCATAAAGCAAGATCTTAGGGAGGCGGTGGTCCTTCATCCTTGAGATGTGCCCTGCCCAACACAGCTGAGTTCTCAGCAACATGGCCTCAATACTTGTGACTGCTGCTTGTTCTAGAACAGATGTATTGGTCACATAATCTGACCAGTGGGTGTTTAGGATTGTGAGGAGACAGCGTTGATGGAAGCGTAGGAGTCGCAGGTGGTGGTGGTAGATGACCCATGACACATACATGTATGTGAAGTGCAGGAATATTACACCCTCTGGTTTTGGGGTTGATGGTAGGTTCAGCAATATTAGTTTGAAGAATTTAAAAAGGTACATGGCTCTAGTGGTACAAAGGAGGCTGTTCTGCATAAAGAAATTTGAGCAAGCATATGGCAATGTATTCAGTCACATTCCCAGTGGGATACAGGGCCATACCATTAATTTGGTACGTATTATTTTGGACAACATTCTGACCGCTGACCAAAGTAATACTCTGGGAAAAGACAACTTAATTACACACATAACAAAGGCTAGTGCAGAGTTCATGTGGCAGACTGAAAGCAAAATAGCTGAAGACCTAGAATACCATTTGAATGTCACTTATATTGCAAAAAGTACATGTTTATTGATAGCCTGATACAGTCTATGCTTTAAGACCAACAACAGTCCTTTTTTATAACAAAGACTTAGCTTATTATTGTTTTGCTGGACCAGTTTACTCAAGTAAAAGGCAAAAGAAATTAGGGATCCAAAAGAATATCAGTACCAGGTCATGGAGGCCAACAGTTCTCAGATGCTTTCTTGTTGAAGTCCAAATAGAAAAGACACTACATTTTCTTTAGGACATGTACAGAATTACTAATCTTTTCCTTGTATTAGCTTAGAACTTCCATCCTGATTTTTAAATATATGTGATTTTCTCCATTTAGACTAATCCTAGTTAAACTCCCTGTGTTTGTGAGATTACACATATTTTGGCTTCCAAGTGATTTGTTTCTCCTGTTAAACTGAATACAGGTATCTCTTTCCTAACATACTGACAATTATAGCACTATGTAGGGGGCATGTTTTAGGGATGCTGGAAGGGGCATCCTGGGAGACGAAGTCCCAAATGTACTACTGCACACATGGGCATTGGGGTACCACATGGTGATTGGTTAAGAGACTCATGTGTTGTTTTTAAGTCCATATAAAAGGTGCTGTTTGCTTCCAATAAGCAGATTTGGTTGTTTGAACCCTCAACCAACTGGGTCGTGTGGGTTGGTTTCCTTGGCCATGCATATTTATTAAAAAATACTCTGAATTCATTATGAGGATTTAGCACAGGCCTTTTCACCCATTAATATAAACAGGCACTTCACATACAAGGTGTGGTGTGCTAAAGGTTTCTGGTATAGCATCATGATCTTGGGCTAGATCTTGTCTATATTCTTTCAAAATAAATATAATATTATTTATTATATTAATAAAGGCCACTGAACGATACAAAAGAGAAATGTTCACTAATCAAAGAAACAAAAAAAGGACAAAAGTTGTATGCCTTCCAGGAAAATATAATAATTTATACTTTCTATGTTATGTTCTAAATTTCCTTCTTGTATAATAATTTTGTCATTTAATTTAAGGTCATATTTGAGCATGGAATAGAACTGCAGCAGAGCTTCTATTACCAACTTTAGTGTCTATTTTTCAATTTTTAATTCAAATCTCATAAATAAGATGAAAGGCAATGATTTTTAACAAGAATGGAATTCCACTAGTAAATGACAAGATAAACTTTGAGTCTAGTGACAGTACAGCATATCAGCTGACAAAAAAAATATAGTGAGTTATACAAGTGGACATGCAAAGTTTTCCTATCTGAATAAATTGTTATTTTGCTGCACAAAAAAAAAAACAACAACAAAAAAACCCACAGAAAAATCAATGAACATTCCTGCCTAGCAACAGAGGGAAAAAACCCAGGAGCAGTGTGAAGAGGATGCTGAACAGGCAGTAAGTGAGTGATAGCTGCAGTAATCTGAACAGACTGAGCAAAGAGATCACTATTTAGTTTCAGCTGCAGCACTAATAGTACAAGGCAATAAAATCTGTGATTTTCATTTTAGAAAAAAAAAAATTCACGCTCATCCAAAAAAACTTTTCAAAAAGGAAAAGCTATGAGTCCTTGCAATTGCTGTATGTTCTTGTAATTGCCATTAAAGTGTCTGATATTACTATTAAGTAAAGTGTCTGATATTACTATTAAGTAAAGTGTCTGATATTACTATTATCAGTCTTCATGGGTAGCATTGTTGAAAAACAGTAACACAAAAAAATATTGCAGTATTTTAACAGCAGCTGTATAGGATCTTTATGCAAAAATTTCCTAAAAAATCATAGCAAATATGGAAAGCACTATCAGCACCAAAGACCCTGTTTGTTGTCCCTATGGCCTCTAGCACATCTTGAGAAAATACTACCAGGCTGTCAGCTCGAACAGCTTGCTCAGATAAACACTGTGATACATCCAGAATGTCAGAGCATTGGACTGTTCCAAAAAGTGTTCAGAGAAAATCCAACTTAAATGAAATCAAAAAGGTCCATCTTCCCTAATGTACAGGCTTAACTTACTTCAATAGGAATAAATTAGCAGATGTTGTAAAAGAGCCTAACAACAGAAAACTTACTTGTGAGTAATATCGTGCAAATATTTTCTAAAGCTACTGGGTTTTATAATTACTCCTGTAATATTTAAATACCATCAACTTGGATTATATGTTGCCTAAGGGCCAATTATGAATGTTAAACCTGCCAAGTGACAATTCCAGCATGTGCCTGTAAAAGATCACCACTTCTTCAGTCATGAAAAATCCTTCTTCAGCATATCTTTGAAGTTTTAACACCAACTGGGCATAAAGTCCATTATATGGACAATTCTTTTATTGAACAGACAAAAGCAACATGGGAAATGCACTGAGTTTTCCCAATAAACAACTGAAAAAGGGCTTCACAATGGTTGTATTTGTCGATTATCAGTAGCAGTTTTCTACTCCCTCTAATCAGTCCATGGTACTATCAGGGTTCCAGAAAGAAACTAAAATGACCTCTTCAAAAACCAGAAGCCGCTTTTGGAGCTGAAAATGGAAAATATCTCTCATTATCATGAAAGAATATGGACAAGATCTAGCCCAAGATCATGATGCTATACCAGAAACCTTTAGCACACCACACCTTGTATGTGAAGTGTCTGTTTATATTAATGGGTGAAAAGGCCTGTGCTAAATCCTCATAATGAATTTAGAGTATTTTTTTATAAATATGCATGGCCAAGGAAACCAAACAAATATGAAGAACCCACTGCAAACTCTTTCAGTTTTGATAACGTGCTAGAGCACAACTTGTAGATTTCCTACAATAAGCTTAATTCTGTATCCCTCTTCAACCACTTCATTCTACTCAAACTCACAAATACATCAAATGCATCTCCAGCAAATCAGCACAGAAATTTCCATAGCAGAAAGGTGCCCCTGTAGCACAGGTCTGTCCCATCAATCTCTGTTCCTCAGACTCTATAGACCAGCAGCTGAGGGCTGGAACGTGTGCTGTGACTATGCAGACCAGGCCATGGAAACAGAACCAGCTTCCTGATTGCACTATTGAGTGAGACTAGGACATAAGAGAGAAATGAACTGATGTTTAACAATTGTGAGACTTTTTAAAGAATTGAAGAAAAGGAAGAAGCTTGAAAACAGATTTTGACTGAAGACATCCATCAAAGAATAAAGAGGAAAATATGCTAGAGGGGAGAATAAATGAAACCAAGACACAGAAATGAAGCTGACATAGTGAAAACTGACAAGAATAAAAAACTAAGTAATTTAGAGGGTTTTCATAAACACAATGAAATTCTCATCAGTGAAAAAATAAAAAGAAGCACTCAGTTAAATTGTTAATATGAATGAACTTTAGAAATATTAAAAACAGAATTCCCAGGTAAGACACAATTTAAGAAATCTTACAGCTCCATTGAGACAAAAATACCATAAGGAGTTTGAACTAACTTAAAAATCTCAAATAAAGGATCTTCTAAAAGCCTTCTTTTCTGGCTAAATTCTCAAGATATGAAATATGATACCGTATTTTACAGTATATGGCCTCCTACACGTCACAGCACATGACATTTTACCCAGCAATTCCTGTACCAAAGCCAGTAACTTGTATTTGTCAGAGCAAGTGAATTTGTCACGTATTTATGAACCAACCTACCTTACTCTTCAAATTAAAAAACCTTTAGAGGCCTATATTTTCACCGTGTGAGATATTGCTGCATCTACTTTTTGAGTTAAATATGAAGAGTCCTTTATATGTCTCACTATTTCCAGTCTTTGAACATATGCTGCATCTTTGCATTCCCATCAGTACATCACTCTTCTATGACACAGCTGTGGACCTACCACTCTCAAACACAAATTTTACAGAAACAATTGACGCTGTCCTGTAGTCCTTTCCACTCCACTATTCTGTTCACCAGAAGATCACGGAATCTGAGAGATACCATGGCACTGAGCCTGAGAGAGAAAAAAAGGGCTAAGAAGTGGGGCAGTAAGTGTAGATGAAGTAGAAGGTAATAAGGCACATGAAAAATGCCACATACAGGCTCCCTACACCTTGACTGGGTTTCCTTATGTATCAGAAAATCAGGTAATTTGGAAAGTCTGTGGTCAACAGAGCTGCACATGGTAATTCAATAGTTAGCACTGATGCTATTTAAAAAAAAAAATCCCTCTACTCACAATTTCACATCAGACACCTAAGGATGACATAAGGATAATTTTTACTGTAACCACAGCACTGGCCTGGGAGCTCCTACTGTCTTACTTGCCTGCTAAAATCTCTTTTTAAACAGCACTTTAAAAACTCTCTTTAAAGTAACAAAAGCATTCTTGAAAACTTATAAATCTTGCTTGTATTCCTGGTTCTAGCTGTATGACTTTGCAAGTGCCTGTACACATTTTTGAGTGAATACAAGTTACTAAATAATCTAGATTACTCCGCAGAACTATGTTGGCATCATTGTTGCTTGTTACTCATCAGTTTTGCATCAGTCACACTTGTTTTTTAGAGTGATTTTTAATTACACTCCTTTGATAAAACTTTGAAAACATGAACATTTAGCATTACAACAATGCAATTACTTTTATGTCAATCTTGTAATCTTATCAAAGCATTAAATCAGCTTTCTTTGCAACAGCTGTTTTCCCTAGAACTACATTGATTTGCATTAATTATATTCCTATCCGTTAATTATTTTTTGTTTTAATCACCTTAGTCATGTATGAGTTTCCTATTAGATGACAGTCTAACCCAGTCATAGCCAACTCACTTTGCGTTTTTACATATTGGCATGACATGGGCATTAACACAGCCTTCAGGTTACATTTAATACCAGCAGATGAAAGATTCAACCAGCAAAGCCTTAAGTGTGTATGGTAATTCCATCCATACAGACTAGTAACAGCATGACATTGATAGCTATACAAAATCCCCAATTTCATTCAAATTTAAAACAGGACTAGTCCAGATAGACACTACATCCAAGTGATACTTTAACCAATTTAGATTCTGACATTTCTTTCCAGTATATGATACTTTGGGGTTTTTTGCCCTTATGTTATGATACATAAGACCCTCCACAAATGTCAGGGACAACTGACTGATTTCTGTCTAGTGGAACTAAGGAAGTTAAGTGTCTGCAAAAGACAAGCATATTGGTAACAACTACTTTTATTTAGTCTTTGAGTAATATTTATATTAGTTGCTACAAAAGGTACATATTTCAAACACAAAAGTAATATTTTAAAGTTTAATTTTCTTGAATCTCATAGAAGTAGCATTCTCAAACCAGAACCCATGTACTTGCAAGAAATTAATATAAACCACTTCAAAGTGATACATGGAACTGTGTGACTGCATGTTGAAAACTAGTCCCTGTTCAGGTCCCTGTGGCTAAAAAATAATATAATGGTATTTTTATACATACAGGAAGGTTGACAAAGATGATCAGAGGTGAAAAACTGCTTCCTCATCGTATTACGATTCTCCGTCTTGACAAAAATGGCTAACAAAGCATATCAAGTATTTACACTTTTACATAAATAAAGTTAATCAGGATTTTTTTTTTCACTATTGTACTTGGGGCAAAAAAAGTACTTATAAGGTAGAACTCACCGTTTTGATTTTTGAAACTTCAGTACCTTGAAATTGCCTGGTTTAATGCATAAGTGCCTATTAAAACTATTGATAATAGTCAACTAGGTAAGAACTGGACATTCAGGCCATGCCCACATTTTATTTTTTACTCCCACTTCTTCAAAAATATATTCAAACTTTGTCCTATTATAGCCTCTTATCATAAAAGTTGTATTAATCTTCCTAATACTGCAACAATGGTGATACTAGTAGTATCAGTCTCTTCTGAATATACCCCCCAGATTCCTCTTTTCAAACATTTACTTTTTTTGTTATTTTTTAAGTTCTTTAGGAGTCTCATCTCCTTCTGTTTCCTCAATCCACTTTGTTTCATAAGTTCCCTAGTTGGCACCCTGTAACTATGCACTTTTCTCTCTCTCCCCGATAAATATCTCTTACTCTGCTCTATGTTATATGAAATAAGAGATCTTTGGAGTCTACCTGTCTCTAATACTCCCAAGTATTTCTTGTTATCTCAGACCATGAAATACAGGAACTGCATCTTAAGTGACAACTAGTACCACATAATTAATCACTAAGGGGGCCAGATAGGAACTATCATAACAAAAATTAATATTAAACAGTTAAAATTACACTAAGAGTCTTTCCTCAAAAAGAAAAAAAATCCTTTTAGATTAAGTTTCCTGAGCTAAATTATTTTTTCTTATATCATTTCAAAGAAACTGCCCTGACTTATTTTCAGTGTAAACTACTGTGCTACAACACTGCAAGGATGTTTCAGCACAAAGTAACTGATCTTAAAATCCTGATCAGTTTAATGTGCAATGAAACAGTAAACAGATGCATGTATTGTTGGAGGGAAAAAAACCAAACAACACAAACACAAAAACAAAACAGCGTGGCTTAAAGCACATAAAGAGCTGTTTAATCTCAGAACTCTATCCAGAGCAAATTCCTCAAGCTTTATTAAGAGAGAAGATGTGTTGACTTTATTTCTTTTTTCCTCAAAACCTTCCTAACATTGCAACAAATAAACAATATTCCAAGCGGCCATTAACCTTGGGATCATATTCTTGTTTTATAGCATTCTGAGCACATTTTCAAGAAGTTTTATATGGAGAAGTAGAAACAGCTGCAAGTTCACCCCAGACACGTGTCCTCAGTCAGTAAACACAAAACGCAATGTAAATAAATATAGCCCAGATCTATTTATAGCCCAGAAAAGCTGAGTACATCATGCGAGCACAGACATGGTCTTATAGCCACGTGAAGCCAGATGGAGTGAAAGGTAATATAGTCATGTTCTGAGTAACAGACCTCACGAGTCAGTGACCATGAACACCTCTGGTTTATAGAGACTACATAAAACCAGGCCATTTGGGCAAAACCACAAACCAGCATACCTTTGTACAAGCCAATACTCACTGATGAGACTCACAATTGTTTATTTTTTAGATTAAAAAACAACTTCTGCAGGCTCTTGTAATTTGTAACAATACAATAACATGCAGTCGAAAGACTTAACTAGTTAAATACAACTAGAACAGTTTCAGACAAACTGAATCTAAAAATAGGCTGCTATTTCACAAAGCTGGCGCTGACCCACATCGAGGTGTTTCCCAGGTTGCCCGTGTCCAGCCGGCTGACGTGCCCGTATCCCTTGGGCATAGCAGTGACACTGTCGGTCGGTGCTTCCCAACGCTGGGCTCCAACTCCTGATCACGCTTTTCAGAAACCCCTGTGCTGTTCCCTAGGAGGGAGAGGGAAGGCTGAGAGAGCCCCTGTTGTTTCCCACACCACTTCTGGCCTACTGGGCTGATCTCCTATGTGTAACACCAGAAATCACCGTTTTTATCCCGACTTAAAGAACACAGGGTAATCCGCGGGCAAAACGCGCTAAGAGCTTCCTGCCAGCATTAAACTCGCCAAAGCGGTTTTGCGGCCCGCGGGCGAAGGGCCCGAGGGATTAAACCCGCCCGGGGGCCGCGCTGCGCCATCCTGCGTCCTACGGCCCCCGCGGGAGCGGCTGTCCCGCCTCGCCCCGCCGCGGCGGGAAGCAGGGGCTGCGCGGCAGAACCCAGGACTCGCTGCCTAAGGGGCTCCCGAGCTCGCCGCAGGCGCTCCCGGCGCAGCCGCCGGCATCGGCCCCGACGGGTGGGGCCACGCGGGGCGTCCCGGCCCGGCCCCCGGGGGCGCCCCCGCCCCGGCCCCATTCACGAACCGGTTCCCGCCGGCCGCCTCCGCCGCTCGCGCCGCCCGCACCCGGCGCCACCCCGCCCCCCGAGGCCTCGCGCCAGCCCCGGACGCGCCGACGGCGGCTCTGATTGGGTGGGAGCGACGCCCGTCAGTGACGCGAACGGGCGAGGGGCGGGGCTGGGGCGCTCGTGGGGGAGGCGGCGCCGAGTGTCGCTCCTGGTGCAGCCGCGTCCGCCCGGCGCTGCCCGCAGAGCCGTCCGCCCGCCGCAGCCGCTGTATGGTCCTGCCCCGCGCCGCCGCCGCCGAACCCCCGCCGGCAGCTCCGCGGCCTCCAGCGCCTCCGCCTCCTCCCCCTCCTGGTTCTGCTCCTCTTGCCCCCGGCTGTGGCGCCCGCACCCCGGCTGTATGATCAGGCTACAGTCTTCAATGAGTAACCATATTCCTGTGAGTGCCGCCCGCCCGCGCCCCCGGCCCCCTGCCCCGCGGGCCGCCCGACCGTGCCCGGCTCCCCGCGCTTCTCCCCCTGCTCCTCCATGTTATCCCTTTGTTCTCTCGCCCGGCTGCAGACGGCTTCTCGAAGCGCTGGGCTGCGGCTCCTCTCGGGCGGGCCGCTGGAGCGCCGAGCCCGCCGGGCTGCGGCAGGACTCGGCCTCTCTGCCGCCCCCGGCGCCCCTCTCCCCTCCTCAGCCGGGAAAGGAGGAGACGGCGACCTCTCCGCGGCTCCCGGGCGGCCCAACCCGGGCACAAAGCCGCTTTGTGAACCTAGCTGCCGCCTGCCCCGCCCGCCGGCCCGGCCTTCCCACCGCCAGGGTCTGTGTCTGCCGGGCCGGGTCTCCCGCCGGGAAGGGCAGCGCCCTCGGGGCCGGGGCTCCTCACCCACGGCCGTGCCAGGAGCCCCCTGCCGGGGGGAGGCCGAGCCGGGCGGCGGCTCCGGGGGACAAGATGGCTCCGCGTCGGGAGCCTGATCGAGGCGTGATGCGAACCCGTGACCGCCGCACCGGGACACGGCCCGGCCCGCGCGGCGCTGCCGCGGCCCGGACACCGTCACCTCGCCGGGGACAGAGGGACGGGCGGAGCGGGAGCCCGGCACCCCCCGGCTGGGGGCGGCCGGGGCCCGGCGCTGTCCGGGCAAGCCGGGGCTTGCCCGCGGGCGGTTGGCGGCCCGGCCCGGTGCCAGGCTCGGCTGCCGCGGCTGGCGCTCACCCCCCTCCGCGGCCCCACGTGCGCGGTCGCGGCGAAGGCGGCCCGGCGGCGGCTTTGTCTCCGCCGTGCTCGGGCGGGGAGGCAGCGCCGGCTGCGAGCGAGGACGTGAGTCCTTTCCAAAATGAGCTCTATGCAGTAGAGGTGGGGTATGCCCGAACTCGGGTGTGCAGCCTGTCTTGTTCGGCAGGAAAAGTCCACAGAGAAGTATTAAGTACACGTTGAAGCAGATATTTCTCTAACAATGTGCCTCGAACCTCGGAAGCTGACGATTGTAGTCAAATACCTTAATTTTGACCGAACCTGCTTTTAAGACCTTGCCATCTGGCTTTTCAAGGAAGGCATTTCCTTCTGGAGGTGGATCACAGTTCACCATTGGAAGATTTTGCTTTCCTCATATGCTTCCCGGTTTTTTTTTGTTTGTTTGTTTGTTTGTTTTTTTTGTTGTTGTTTTTTTTTTTTAACCCCCTCTAGTATCTCGGTACCTGTGCTGCCTAACATCTGTGACCACAGAGCGCTGTGTGTATTTAAGCACAATCAATCAAATAACACATGGCTTGCTGGTGGTAGCATGCCTTCCAGAAGCAGGGAAACAAGAAAGACAAAAAACTAACAAAATCAAGGAACCTACAGTAACAGAAGCAGGATTGTTTGCTCTCTGGTGGGCAGCTATGCGCATGGCAAGTATTATGAGCTGACAGTTGTACAGTTTTTGTGGCATGAGGTTCCTGTGATTCTGGTGTTTCCTATTTCTGCTGGAAACAACTTTCCAATATGTCTACCTGCATCTGCTGAGTCTTTCAAAAGCAGTGACTCAGAAGTATGAACCCTGTCTCTTTGTAATCTCATAAAACTGCCAAACCAAGAAAACTGAAAATTACACTTAAATGTCAGCTCATATTATTCTAGTGATGGAACAGAGAAGGGTTTTGAGATTGTCTTGCCAGGAACAGAGTCGTTTTGGGGAAAAATGTGGAAGAAGCAATATAGAAATTGCACAGCCATGAGAAGAAATAAAAGAGAGAAAGGAAAATGAGTGACAGATACAGCAGGAGCCAAGGGAGAAGGATGTCATTGTCTTACTGAAACTAAATGTGTCAGTAAGGCAGTAAATAAATAGAATTTAGCCTTATCTAATAACTTCCGTCAAGTGCAACTTCCCTTTTCTGGCAGAATATGTGGCACATAAGAATGCCGGATCTATCCCAGTGTGTAGGCTGACTGTAAGTGATGACTTTTAAACATTAACCTGAGTGCCCAGATAAGAGTATTACTGAATTGTAAACTAGCAGCAGATATTCACCTTCTTTAAAAAATTAAAACTTGCTCTATCGGATCAATAGAAGAGATATTTCTATATTAAATTCAAGTCCATAACTCCTTACCACATTCTTCTCAGTAGCAACTTCCTGTTAGGTGTTAATGGCTTTATTAAACTTGATGAAATACAGCAATAACTCTCTTTGTGTGTACGTACTAAATTTCTCATGTTATTGCTTAAAACATAATGGAATAATATTTTAGTAGAATGGTGGGATTTAAATAGTTGGCTATTGAAGTGGCATTGTTAAGTCATTTAAACAAGGGAATGAAATGGGTTTTGTGATGTCTTATTTTCCGCAATATCTGCTAAGGCTTCTTTGCATGTTGTTTCTGTGGTCCACACAGAAGAACTTTGAACGCAGTCACATGGCCTCAGTTTCATCATCTCTGGAAGTTGCATTGACTTGTTATACAGGAAGTTTTGTGATAATTTTTTCTTCCCCCTTCACTGCATATTTGAACCACGAGAACATCCTTCCGGCAGAGAGCATGTCGCAACAAATTTATGATAAACCTTTCCCTTCCTGTCAGTGAGATCTGAGTGTATCTTCTTAGGCAATGGGTTGCTGTCTGTGGCTAAAATGGACAATGCTGTCACTGTGGATGTTACAGTACAGGCATTCATCTGCCCAGTAGATAGGAGATACATCTTGTCAACAGCACCTTACAAAGGTGTGCCTCTGTCTTGCCTTATGGCTTCACAGTTTGTATCCCTTACCCTCCCACTCTTCCCTGACTGCTCTGGCAGTTGCTATTTAAACCTTGAGTAGTAAGAGGAAGTCAGGGCTATCTGTCATTCAGTAACTTTTTGTCAGGTAGTAAGTTAGAACAATGAACTTTCTTGCAGGTGTTCTCAAATTGTCATGAAATGTAGCTTATTTTAGTTCTCTAGTTCTGATCCTGTGGTTTTAGTAGGTGAGTGCATGTCAGGTCTTGACTTCAGAGGATGGAAGACCACACAGTTGGTTCTGTATGTAAATGTTTTTGGTCTGTGAGCTGGTGGATTGAGCAACTGTGAATCATCTTGCTCATCTTCTGAAGGTAAAGTGTCATGTAACTGCATAAGCAAGTGCTTTTGTTTGCATGTTTTTCAAGATGTCACTGAGTTGTGAATAAGGACGTCAACAGCACGGGATAACCTTACACCTCTTTGCTTTCCCCATATCAGTAACGATATAACAGATTACTTTCATAAGCCGTTTTTGTCAGACACAAGTGATTGTTTCAAACCATGAATTAACATACATGTGAATCTGTTGGTCAGTGAAGACGGATACTTTAGCATTCTGTCTCAAAGAAGGGCATGAATTAAAGCCTTTCTTTTCAAGATGTCTTCCTTCTACTTGAATAGACTGTTCTCTAACTTTTGCTAGCATGAATTATAGTAGGTGGTGCAATCATAACACAGCTGTAACCTATAATGGACAGGTTGCCTTCTCTTAATATGTGGCCCTGGCATATTAACCTTAGTTTTGTTTTCTAAGTTTATTTTGATGGCTCTAACAGTCTAAATGTTGTCTGGCTTTCTGTCATGATGGAAGCTGCTACTTTTTCCAAAATCCTTCAGTGTTAATTTTCCTCAAGGAAAACTTATATGTAAATTGAAAAGAATATGCTGGAGTACCCACCTTAATGGTAAAAACAATGAGTTGGTGTTGCTCTGTTAAAGAACCTTCTGCATACAACACTATGCATTTGAGTTTCACTTAGGCAACTTCATGCTTACCTGCCAAAACTGTATGAGACAATGTAGTAATTCTAAAGCCCTGTTTCCAAGCCTCTTGGAAGTTCCTGACATCATTTGAGTTCCCTCAAAGCCTGAGATTGTCTTAATTACTGCAACTGTATTTTTATAGCTGATTTCTCATCTTCCAGGTCTTTTTACGGAAGGTGGATGAAGCCTTGTACTGTAACTTAATGCCATAACACAAACAGCATGCCCATGTACTACTTGTCTTTAATTTTCATTTGACTCCCAGAACAGAACTAAACTAGACTGGCAGAGCTCTCTTAGTGTTGTACAGTGTGTTGCTGTCTAAAGGAGTTGGTGTGCATGTGAAGCTTTCCTGCTAGCATTGGTAAGAAGTGATGGCATTCACATCAAAGGAAAATATGAGCTTTGCTCCTTTATAATACGGCAGCAGCAGTTGCCAAGGCAAACAGTGAGGCTTAAATACATTCTTGGTTAGGTCCTTAGCTGTGTGAATTATTAAGGTGCTGATGTGTGTAATACTAAGTCAGTAATTAACAAAATGAATTGCTTTGTAAGGGTTAATAACACATAGAACTCAAATGTAACATTGCATAATCTACTTGCTTCAACTTTGTATAAGAATTTGAACTGTGCACCCAGTTTCTAGATGTGATTAGCAATTTGCATTAAAATGAATGGTTTTTTACTTAACTAATACTTTGCTGCCTGCCCTTTTCCTTATCCCCACGATGAGTTTGTCTGGTATCTCGAGTACTCCTAGTTGCATGCTAAGGGCAGCCTACCTAGCAGGCTGGATGAATTCTGATTATTTCTTTCTCCCTACCTGTCCTAGTATGGAGACATGTTAACTGCTTCCAATTACACTGTGTTCTTTTTTCCCCCATTCTGCGTCCTCAAGCTCACTTTCATGCATTTCTGTTTCTGACAGCCTCCACTCCCTCATCCTCTACCAGGGAAAAGGACTGTCTGTGATTCTTCTTAGGAAGAGATAAACATGAGATCTGCCAGTGCATGCAAAAAGTAGCACAAGACCTTGTGCAGCTGTATCTGCTTAAAGCTGTCCTGTCCCTTTTTGCTGTTCTGCTTCTTAAACTAATTGAAAGCGACTTTAAATAAGTTATCTTCAGTTCTTTTTTTTTTTAGTTGCTATTTTAGCTGTTTCCTAGGTCTGGTCCTAGGAGGCTTTTAAAAGTACACCTGCCACCTTCTGCTAGGACATGGCTGGTGAGTCAGATGATGATTCTTGGAGTTCTTCCGAGTCTGAATTCTCCTGGTTCCTGTTACTCTGTTGGCCTTTGACTTCAGAGGACCCTTCTTACTCCTTTTTCATGCCTATTATATTTAGAGTTCGTACTGTCTCTCAAGTTGTCAAAAATAAAAACTGAAATAGGTTTTTTGCAACTGACAAACTTAATCCTACAGTCTTTACTACCAGCTGATGGTAGTATCTGTGGAGTGGCAGCAAAATGCATGTGAAATTGTTATCTTAGTTTCTTCTGTTAACTTAATTCTCATATCTGTTAGCAAGTTGGGGGTTTTTTGTGGGGGTTTTTTGGTTTTTTTGTTTGTTTGTTTTTTACAAGTCATACCTGTGTTTAACACCTTAAAACTCTTACCAGGAAGCTGTCTGAAAATGAAAAGGGGTTGCCTGACTAACATAAATAACTTTTTTCTGCTAAACATTTGTGGGATCAATTATGTTTCTCTCTGGTACCTAAGTATATTTGGTGGGCATGTGGTTCAACTTGTACCTCTCTTTTGGGAAACAGAACTCCTCTCGTCTTCCCTTCTGTTCCCTACGCAGGTGTCCTCAGCAGGACTGGTGTTGTGTGGCTGGGTACAAAACTAACTCCTCTGCTGGAAGGGTTCCACAGTGCATAAAAGCATATCTTAGTGGTTCCTTTACAACATCTGCAAATGAATACCCAAGTTGAAGCAGTTCATTTGCTATCTTAATTCCTAGTTGCGTCTTGTAGTAATTATATATATAAATTTAACCATAGCTAAACAGCATACCACTGGACAGGAATAACCTGTTCAATAAACTTGCTTATGTATGGTTTTAGCTAGACTATTACTGCTATCTTGGTATAAATAAAGTCCTGGTGTGAAAAGACAGTTAAAAGCATATGAAGGTTGCCATGGGTCCTCAGCCTTTAGTATGTGAAATGTTCCTTAGTTAGAAATCTGTGTGCCTTGAAAGTCTCAAAGTGTTTGAAAGCTCACATTTTGTTGTTAGGCCACAAAGACTGCATTTGTTTTCATGGCCTCCTATTTAAGTCAGGTGGATTTATGTGCATTTTTTTCCTACTGGCTGTTCTGGATGTGAATTAGTGATACTTACAAGCAAAGTAAGTTTTTAGCCATTAAGACAAGTGATTCTACTTTTAAGTAGAGACTGATAGTTTTGTTCAGACACTAAAAATTGTCCACTGCTGAGCTTGAATATTCAAGGAATCTCATCCTTGCTTTCATGGGACTACGTAAAGTCACTGTAACTTTAGTAGATGTTGTGATGTCTCTTAATTCAGAATGGAAAAGGAAGTTGTATGGGTATCCTGGAAAAACTATGCTTTATATAAATTCTGGGGTTCTTAAAACTCGTTGCTATGTTTAGCACATCTGAATTGGTGTTTTAAAACATTTCAGCATTTGGTGTTGAAATAACCCTATATGGAAACTTTGTATTAAGTAAATGTATTTATTTTCAAATAATCCTTGCTAAGAAAGGTGACAGGATTCTTACAGAAACTTAGTTCTTGGAATAAAAAATAAACTTCCTGAAACTGCTTAGTTGCTGTGTTTTTATTTTTTCATTTTATAATGCATGATATCTTAAAAATAACCTTGTTTCACCTGTCCTCATTATGCTTTTTTTTCCCCCTCTCTTTACAGCAGTTCTGTGGTGTTCTTGGTCACACATTTATGGAGTTTCTGAAGGGCAGTGGAGACTACTGCCAGGCACAGCACGACCTCTATGCAGACAAGTGAACTGTAGAAATTCATTACTACTCCACCAAGAAGCCCCCCTAAGAGTGGTTGACCAGGATAAGAAGTTTTGAATTGAAATTGGCAGAGCATTTAACAACAGAATTCAGACCTGGATGGGGTAAACCTCAGTGCACTGCCTTTCTTTTGCCTCAGTATTACTGGATTGAAGAATTGCTGCTTCTTGTTAGGAGGTTCATTTCATTTCCCATTGCTCCCAACTTCATACTTCCAAGCACTGAGAATTTCACGTGGAGTATAGTGAAGTAGACTTCAGTTTCTCTACATCACTTCTGTATTAGAATTTTTTTTAATCCTTTCATAATCTTGTTGCATGTTTAACTAAATCAATATGGCCCGAATGAACCGCCCTGCTCCTGTGGAAATCACCTACAAGAACATGAGATTCCTGATCACACACAATCCAACCAATGCAACCTTAAACAAATTTATAGAGGTAAGGCCAGGACACAATTTTTACTGATGTGGTTTTTTAATGCCTGTGCAACATGCTGTATTTACAATTTCCTTCTTTGCTAGTTGCTAATGGCTGTGAAAGCCATATGAGGAAGTACTGAAATTGTTTGTATATTGACTTTTTTCAAATACTGATGCTGTGCTTCAAAGAGCTACAGACAAATCTATTCAGATATACTTTGGCCTTCACAAATGTAATTCTGAGAGTGAAGCCAAGTAATAGTTATACCGTAATGGTACATTAAGTACATTGTTTAGGTCTGAAATCAGGAATTATTTGGCAGAGTTATGTGTAGAACAAAACAAATATCTGCTAGTGATAGGAACTTGATTCAGATTGGACTAAAGTGGTGTAACATTTCCTTGCACTTACTGCATAGTGATTAAAAAGATAATAATTCACTATATGTCGTGGATCAGAACCTTAGGAACAAATAACAGGCTTGCAATATGCTTTCATTGCCTAGCTTCCTCCAGTGTTAGCAGATTATGGTTTTAATGTAGCTTAAGAGAATCGTCTGTGTCATAGTGTCGACTTGAGTGAAATTTGTGGCAGTAGGCTTACTCTGCATCCAGACCTGCTGAAGTTACTTAAAGTGTTTTGGTACGTGCTGAAGTTGTTTACTGCTAGGTAGCTTGGCATATATTGCTAATACTGCTGGTATCGAATTTATCATCTAAAACTTGTATCCAGCGTGTTGGAACTATAAAGTGTGCTGGTGTATAAAGTGTATGCTAGTTCCTGCAAAGTTACTTCCTGGTAAGGTTTGCAAAGTCCCTCATTAGCAAGATTTTAGGTGTATTATAGCTCAATTCTGCATTTGGAGTGGTATAACTTATGGGAAGCACAGTAGGATTACATTTGCTTGACTTTATACCGCCACACGTAGATAAAGTATGCTTAGGCTATGCTTCAGTCAGTCCAGTTCAGACAATGTGAAGGATGGGTTGTTGCAGGAATAATACAGAGTGAGTGCTTTTTTGGAAAGCTAAATTTTGTTGTTCTCTAGTTATGACAACTCATAGTTCTTAACAGTAAGTGGTCTTACAGACCTATTTTAAGCAGAGAGAGAGAAGGGGAAGATTTAAACGTCGCTCAGAGTGCTTTACTGAAGTATGTAGCTTTGCAAACCAGGAAACTTCCTGTTCCTTTAAAAGGAATGATCTTTTGGAGATGGACTGCTTGATTAATTAATATTTAGCTAGATGTGATTTTAGATTAAAAAAAGTCTGATCCAACATAACAAAACTCAATCTGCACATAAAACTATGTTTGCAGCAGAACTTAATGATATCTGGCATTAGCACATAGATTTTTAGTTATTTCAGCTTTCTCTGTTCTTCACAGGGTGGCAAGCATTTGTATGAGGTTACTTACTGAAAATTTTTGAATTACTTACTGAGTAAACTTACTGAGAAAATTAAGTGGTCAAGTGCAACTAGTTTGCTCTCACAGCAACTTTTTTTTCACTCCCTAGGAACTTAAGAAATATGGTGTTACCACAGTGGTAAGAGTGTGTGAAGCTACTTATGACACTGCTCCGGTGGAAAAAGAAGGCATTCAGGTTTTGGTAAGTAGTGTAAAAGCAGAGTTTAAAACCAACCCATTCCCCTCCACACCCCACCCCTTCCCAGAAAAATAATTCTTTCGATACCACCTTATTAACTCTATGAGTGTGTTCAAGCAGCTGATGGAGGAAAAAGCTGTGCAGTCATTCTTTCTTGTCAGGAAAAAATTTCAGTTTTGATCAAAATCATGTGCTCAATGAAAACTGATTGAAAGGAATGTATTCCTAATATTGCTATAGTTATACTGCTAGAAAATCATAGGTTTAAATGGTTTCCTTAGCTGTCAGCACTTTGTCCATTGTATCGCCTTCTTTTTTTGCCTATGCACCATCTTACAAGCAAAAAGAGTTCCATCTTTGTGTGTTTATCATCCTGTATTCTAGGATTGGCCCTTTGATGACGGTGCTCCACCATCCAACCAGATTGTTGATGATTGGCTAAACCTCCTTAAAGTTAAATTTCGTGAAGAACCTGGTTGTTGTATTGCTGTACACTGCGTTGCTGGTCTTGGAAGGTGAGTGAAGCTTTATAAAGATCTGTTGAATTCCTGGTCAGACTTGTTAAGATCTAGTACAGAAGTTTGAGGTAAATGTAGAATAGTCACATATCCCATATTGGAATGACCTCACACTTAAAAATAGTGAAGATGGCAGGAAACTGTTGTATGCATCTGTTAAGGCCTTTTGGTCAACACATGATACTACAATCACAGCTCTCACAAAATCTACTGCATTAAGTAAATAAGTATATTCTTGTACCAAGCATATTGATAAGTGTCCCACTAGTATTTCTGTTTTGCTATGTCTTCTTTTTTTTCTAATGCTTTTATTTTTATTGACTTACCTGCTTCATCTCCATTTCAGTATTATTGTCAGTCTCCTTGTACCATGGGTATTGTTACCATTATCCACAAACAAGTGGCTGGTTCTGGCACATCAAGACCAGCTTTTATCCACCACCTATCTGAGGGATGAAAAGTGTTCTCCAAAGTCTCAAACATCTGTTTGTCTCACATCTAAGTGACCTCAAAATTATTAGTGATAATGCTAAATATTCTCCTCTTAGCCTGGCTCCCTCTGTCTGCTGCCACTGTCTTACAGTTCCATCAGTTGGGACAACATAATGGTGTTTCTGTTATTGTTCTAGACTACCTAGGAACTAGATCTGTTCTAAAAGCAGTTGCTATATTATAGCCATGGATTTCAGTATGTCCAGTCTAAAATGGAAGTTTCTGATCTTGCTGTCCGTAAGCCTGGCTCATCCACTGCGTTATGGCTTCACATGTAACAAAGTTGACTGTAATGATGAATGTTTCCAAAACCGAAGTCTTTTTCTGCTGCTTAGAGTGCTACCTGTTGGGTTTTCTTCAAAATTGGGCAGCTAATTAGTTGAAAAGAATATTCTAGCTTTCTATCCTGTATGTTTTCTCTTAAATCCCTGAACTTACAAAATCACTTAAGCTTGCTACTAGATGCACAAGTCTGTTGCTCAGGTGTGGCATGATTTTTTTTTTTGAGCCATAAATTGCTAATGTATTTGGCCTTGATTTCTGTCAAGCTTTTCTAACTGAAAACTGTATTCTGTCAGATGAAGAATACTGTGGCAAGCAAGGAAATCCTCAGGGGAGTGCAGCAGCCTGTGGATTTCATCTGTTCCTAAAACTTGTTATGCTACTTCTACATTTTGTCAGCTTTTATTGAACCTGACACTCCTCTTCTTTCTGCTTTAATGATCCAGGCTGTTTCTAGGGATGCTTCATTGTGGGGGATAGAAACCCATATGCAACTCTTGCCCAGAATCAATTGCTTTGAAACAAATGGTTGAAGATTACTTTCATTTTATTCCAGTTGTACTCTCCTATACCTAAAGCCAAAAGCTAAGGTTGACCAGGGTTAATTTAAACCCCTATCTTAATGAGAATGGGTAACTTAAAAACAAGTGGTATAGTATCTCAGTTAATATAGAAATGCCTTCTGCTTTTTTTGCCTTCCCAGAGAGGAAGCATAATCTACACAGGACAAAAGAGAGAGCTGGGTAAAGGTTTTTCTGAGTATGCATTGACAAAAGCTAAACTGAATATAATTTCTTTTTTGAACCAGAGCTCCAGTCTTAGTTGCTCTTGCACTGATAGAATGTGGAATGAAGTATGAAGATGCAGTGCAGTTCATAAGACAGTAAGTATGAAGCTAATATGTAGCTGTTTCCAAGATTTAACGTGTTGGTACATCCTTGGGCACTAAAGGAAATTTTACATATGAGAGGCAGAATACCTTTAGAATTTAAGTTCTGTCTCCTAGCTAGAAGTAACACTCACATTGGTGGATCCTTTAGCACACCAAAGTGTGCTAAAATGTTCTTCCTAGTCTTTCCTGGTGGTCTACTGAAAACAAATATTTCCTTGGATTTTTTAAATAAGTGTAAGTTGGATGAGAAGAATTTTAGTCGCAATGTCTTAATTTTCAGGTTTCAATTCAACTATGTTTAAAAGAAGCTGCAGCTATTATAAACAATACCATAATACTTCTTGCATATTTGCCAAGTCTTTGAAGAGTTAAATTCAGCTTGTACTGGTTGTATATAAAATGAGGAACAGGAAGACTGGTATTCCAAACAGTCAATCAACATGTACCTTTTTTTCACGTACTTAACGGTTTGAGAAAACAAAGTTCAATTTCTGTTCAACTTCTTATTATGGGGACTTAAAATATTTATGTTCTTTCTTAATTTCTGGATTTTGTACATCAGAGGTAGAACACTGTCTTAAATGCTATGGACTCTTTTGAGCATGTGGTCCAATGAGGTATTTGTGAAAGGAAGCTACCACCCTCTTTCCTGGCACCAAACTTTCAATTATCCCTATTTTGGTTATAGCCTTGACTTAAAGGTGGCTTTTTTAAGTGACCTAAAAATATTTTTCTCTGGTTGGTGATATTATTTCACTGGGCAGGAGATTGATGTTCTGTTTAAAATATGTTTTCCTCCATCTAGGAAGCGGCGTGGAGCTTTCAACAGCAAGCAACTTCTGTACTTGGAGAAATACCGCCCCAAGATGCGTCTGCGCTTTAAAGACTCCAATGGTCACCGAAATAATTGTTGTATTCAGTAAAGCTTAACAGCCTATAGTACTTCCTTGGGAATAAAGGATGGAAACTAGAATTAAGCAGACTGCATGCCAAAGACATCAGTCTGGTATTTTTTAGTAGTAAAGGAAGCTTCCTTAGGGGTATTTAATAGGCTAAAGGCTAAGTAGAAATGCAACTTCTATGTTTAAGTAAATATCCATCTGTTTGGAGACCCAGTAAATGTTTTTGCTGTACCCTGTTTCTGAGCTGTCTCCTTGTTCATTGATTACCAGATCAAATATCCTTGAATCATGCTGTTGAGTCTTACCCACCTAGTTTCAACTACTAAAAATTGGGGTACTAAAATAAATCAATCTGTAGAGAGATTAGGTGCCAAAACACCCAGCATATCAGCTATATGTTTTTCCTTAAAATGAGCATAGTTCTGATGATGTGAGAACTACCAGCTTACCTGGACCTTACTATCTTTTTTTCTACAGTCATTTCAATATTGAAGAATACGGCCTCTAAAGTAGTCTTGCCTGCTCACTGTATGTTTTGTCTCCCACAATCGCACTAGAATTATCAGGATTTGCACAGTCTGTTTTTTTAATACTATTAATTACAGCAACTTTTTACCCTTGCATCTGTACTTTTCTGTTACCTGCAGACCTCTCCATTTTACAAGTCATTACTCTCTGGTTATTCATGTAGAAGATCTTTTAAATTGTACAGAAGCACACAAGTCTTTAATGTCTCCAGACAAAAAGCCTTACAGTAAAATTATTGTTGGCACTTCATGTGCAACTTAACAGAGGGCCTGAAAAGGTTGGGAGGGGCTATTTAATATTTCTAGTAAAATGTTGCCTTTGTCTTGTGCAGGAAGTATAGAATATGCCCTTTACTTTAGTAAATATTTTTTTAAAACTTAGAAATGCTTTGTTATTGTAGCTAAAAATTCTTAATCAGAAAATTTCTGAAAAATCTTGTAGTTTTCTTTTACTGTACCTATTGACAGTTGTTTACCAACTATCGCTTTGTTGAAAGTGTGATTATTTTTTTTTTCTTCTTCTTTTCATTTTTCCTCCTTGAGTTTCTGCTATGACTTGGGCAGATCTCTGTAATATTTTGTATGCCTTTCAAGCTGCGTAACTTAATATTTGGATACTTGATAATTTGTTTTATTATGTAATTGATAAAATGGTGATGTGTATTAATGTTAGTTCAACCATATATTTATACTGTCTTGGGAATGTGTGGTTATAGTTCTGTGGGAGAAATACTTTTGCCAGTGTTCACCAGCTTGTAAAATCTAGTGCGAGAGCTTAAAACATCTAAATAAATACTGAAATGCACTTAAAAGTTTGCTGAAATGCTCATCACTTTCACTTATTTTTGTGTACTTTGTCAGCAGTTTTGAGGTGCCTAAATTCAGAATCTAATCAGGCATCTGTTTTCTTTTTTTTTTTTTTTAATCTGGGTCTGAATGTCCCCTTTGTTGTAATGTTTGCTGTTTCTTTTACTCATAAATAAATGTGGACAAAAATTAATGATAGAAAGTACAGTATTTCTTTATGTAGCTTACTTGTGACTTGCCATACTAAAATAGGTTACTTCCTTAGTGTTCTTGAAGCTGTTTTTGCAGTAAAGGCAGAAGAGTATATGCATCAGTAAAGCTTTGTTTAAAGGGTATTTTGTTTAATGGAATACAGCTTCATTTGACTGAGGAAATAATCTCTTTTCTTTTGGAATGATGTCCAAAGACATCAATGTTTCTATTGTCAAGACGGACTAGATAATAGGAACAAGGGCAAAGACAAAATCTACAAAAATTCTGTAACTCAGTAGTACAGCAGGCTGATGTAAATACTGGTTTAACACAGATTAGTATCCAAATCAAGTTAAAAATAATGATTTGGTCAGTCATGAAACTAGGATGAATCTGTAAAACAGCTACCAGTAAAATGCCTGGAATTTTTTTACTTGCTTAAAATTATTAATGCAATTTCTATGCATAGATCAGATTTTGCTCTGTCTCTACAGAATTCATGTGGATAGGAAGGGTTGTGCTTAGGTGAAGAGCTCTTAACCAAGCTCCCATCACTAACATGTTCTTTAGAACTTTAGACTAGGCTTGAGTTCAGTTGATTTCAGTAAACAGGTTTCTGAAGAGGAAAAATCTGCATAACAAATGTCTGTTTAAAGCAAAGATCAAGTCAACTTTTGAACTGTTTCCATGTTTGGTCATGACTCTCTAAGGAACAGAAAATGTCTCTTCCTCTTTTGTCTAACAATTCCAGTACGCTTTAGGGACTAAAATGGTAATAACACTCAAAATGTGAAGATAAGATAGCAGATGGAAATACATAAAGCACGTTGAATAAAATCTATGTAATATATATGAATTTACAAATTCAAGGAAGAAAATAATTACTGTATCCTTAGGCAAAAGCCTGGCATGGAAAACAGGCTTTAATGTCACATCTAATTTTCGATGTTTAGAATGACTATATAAATGCTTTGTCTCTTCAAGGGTTATGTTGTAGCAGTATCTAATCATATGGTAGCACATTCTTGTCATCTGCTAGACTGTTTTGTGCTGTGGACTTAATGGCTTGTGTAATCTGGTTTGTAAATGGTGGTTGTATTTACAGAATTCCTTAGCATGTAGGAGAAATATATATGGAAAATGGGGTAAGAGGGGGAGAGTATGATCTTGCAATTACTGCAGAAGACTGCATATTGTTCTGTCATGTAGTCCCTAAATAATGCTGAGGAAAGATAGTCAAATGAGGTACTGTTAACTGGTTACCCAAAATCAAGGATAAAATTAAATTTGATTTTCTTGAATCTGATTCTCAAATGCTGAACATTTGAGACTTCAACTTAAGTCTATAAATACTTAAATATATATGAAATTATGTAGAACTACATGTTTCTGAACAGTCCTGAAAAATTTCAGATTGAGTACTCAAAACTATTTAATAGTTCTGATTGTTAATCTCCCTGGTCTTCAGTTCTCCTTGCGTAAAAATCCATTCCAGTCCTCACAAGTGGGGCTGTTGTGAAGATAAGCAATAATTTCTGAAGTAATCAGACCCATCTGCATTATTGCAGAAGGAACAGTGAGAACACGTGTAATTCTGTATTAAGGATGAATTCTGGGTTAGACTTAAGATCTTTGGCCATAAGAAAAGTAGTAAAGCACTGCTCATTCATGTGAGCATTGTTTATCCTTACAAGTGAGATGGGATAAAAAATCTTGTGTAATTAAATAAATGTATTTGAGAGAACAGACTGAGGGTTCATAGATGACCTTACCTTTATTGTTTTAAAACTTCTGAGTACTTGACTGCAGCACTAATTATGCTGCTTTTTTTTTTTTTTTATTAAATATGTGCAACATGATTTAAAGTTACTGAGAGATAGTATTCACAACAGTATTTTAGATTTGTGGGGATTTTGCTGTATCATTAAGCAAGTATTTTCTGTCAGCATAGGGAAAGTTGTCAAACCAGAGATAATAGTGATCTGTTTGGAACAACATTATTTTTTTGCATGTGTTTGTGTAATCCCACTGTAACAAAAAAAAGTTGAATTCGCAAGTTGAATTCAGATCTCAAAATCAGGCTACGTTGGGTTTTATTAATAGCTGGGATGGACTTATCTAAACAAATACAGATTTTTGCATGTGAGTAGAGGCTTCCCTTACACTTAGTGAAAGGAGTTTTGGACTTCTCAGGTGTATGTCTCATATCGCACATGCTAAGGGAGATCCCTAAATTGGTTAGATGAAGACCTCTTTAAGTGTGATAGTGTAGTCTGTAAAGCATGGGACAGCAAATTCAGTTCACAGTGTTGGTATCTACAGGTAGATTAAATGTCTCAGGTTCTTCGTGCAATAGTTCAAAATATCAGGTAAAGTATTTCTCTTAATGTACCCTGCTCTTAATGTATAATAAACATTGACAACTGTAACCTGATTTTTTTTATATGGATTTATGCTACAGGTAGCCACAGCAAGTCTTATTAGGCATTATTTTCCTCTTGATGATCACCTGCATGAATGCTGTTAATTTTGATGCATATTGTTCTAATGCATTGATAATTATCTCAATAACAACACAAGTTCCTTATCGGTGGAAAGGCTGTTTGCGAAGTAATAGTGGTTAAACAGTGGTCTGACAAGAAACGATAAGGACAGTGCCAGGAGATCAAGTTGCCTGCTTCAATTCCTGATTCAAATGAGAATTCTTAAAGTGTAGCTGAAGAAAACCAGATACCACAGTGTTTAGATACATAAGAATCCTCAAGGCAGAAATACTTAAATAGTAGAAGACATACAGTCTCAAACACTACATGTAACCTGTGTCAGTGTAACAAAACCTAAATGTATGAAAAGGGTATTTTTAGTGGACTGGAGCTTAATTCCACTTTATCAGTGGAGTAACATCAGTAACAGATCCTTGCCCTTCATATAAAATTGTACATGACAATACTATATCATCAAGTTTCACTGATGCTTGTTCTGAAGAAGAACTTGAATTACATTTGGGCTTTGGAGGAGAAAGAACTGAAGGTGGTAAACTCTTCTTCCCAATCCACAGGACCATAGTTATGATATTGATCTGAATAGGACAGTGCCACTTCAGCATTGTCATGCACTTCATTGGTACTAGTAGGAAGCTAAATGCATCTTAGTTTGTCTTCCATTCCCCAGTAAATCTGTGTGTCATTAGGTAGGGCGTGCAAATCCTGAACTTGCCTTTAAAATTTCAACTCTATAGCAACTTTCAGTTCATCATAATAAAAGCACATAAAGACAGTGGGGACATAGCAGATGTGCAAAACCATGAAGGAGTTCCCTCAAACTGCAAGTACAGTCATCCCTTTATGCTTGATAGATAAGGTTTTCCACAGTAACACACCCCCTGCCTATCTCAGGGATGGGCTACCCTTCTCTCCACAACTTTGTATGGCAGAATTCTTAATTCTCCCTTCCTTCTAACTTGAGTTCCTTGTAGGATGCTATGGAGAATGGGTACCAAGAGTTATGTAGCCTTGATGCTCTGTCCAGAAATTCTTGGTCATTTCTGTTTCACTTGTCTACTTCTCAAAACTCCCTTCTGGACTTCCTTAATTGGTACCTGGTTTTTTTCACTGGAAAAAAAGTAGTAATATTCAATGGCCCTTGATGTTTACATTCCTGTCTCAGTTGCCTTCCACCACCACCAAGTAGTTATGCTACTATGAACTTGGGTCTCAATAAGTTCTATTAAATGGCAAGCCCTTTCCCTTGGAAGTGGTTCTGAGCCAGGTCCAGGAAGGGAATTAGAATTATATATTACTGGGTTGAGGCATTAGGATGTTTTTGAAGGAAACCCCCTAATTGTGCCGTTTAGAACACAGAGTAATTTAGATAAAATCATTAAGAGGTGATCTAGTCCAACCCCATGCTCAACGCAGGGATAACTTCACAATTATATCAGATTATTAAGGAGTCTATATTGTCAAGTTTTGAATATCTTCAAGGATGGAGATAACAGATTCTTCCAAATCTCTGCCCTGCAGGTGACTATTCTTCCCCTGGGAGCTAGTGAGAATTTTCCTGGATGCAATTTCCTTGTTTCTCACATTTTTCACTGTGACCTCCAAGAGAGTCTGTCTCTTCCTCTCTACATCCACCTGCTAGGTAGCTGAAACAGCAGGAAATTTACTGCCTCAGCCTCATCAGGGTGAAGAAGCACAGTTTGGTATAAGCTCCAAGCCTCTAACAATCTTGGTGACCCTCCACCAGGGTCCATTCCAGTTTGTCAATATTTTCATGTACTAGGGAATTTAAAATTAGACACAGTACTCCAGATGTGGTCTGCAATCACTTCCCTTGACTTGTTTGCTTGCTCTCTTTCTCACGCAATCTTTGTGTTCAATTTGTCCATCGGGTCCTTTCTGCAAAGCCTCTTTCTTGCCAATTGAGCCCCAGCCTGTACCAGTGCATGGGCTATTACATCCCAAATGCAAGATTTAACAACATAAATGACATCTGTTGCTCTCCCTTCATTCCCTGAAGCCATCATCTCCTCTTGTGCTATCAGATTGGTCAGATATAGCTTGACCTTGGGAAATCCAAGTTGGCTTATACACAGTCCCTTCTTTTTCACGTGCTTCTAGGCTTCCAGAAGGATTTGCTGCATAACCTTCCCAGGAAAGGAAGTGAGGCTGACAGGTCTGTATTTCCCTGGATACTCTTCCTTGCATTTCTTGAAGGTGTGCAGGTCTCTCCTGTGCTCTCCTCTTTTCTGTTCTACTTGTGTACCGTGGCAACATCAGAGGCACACACCCAGCGACATAGTTTTTGTGTCTAGCTAAGGCTGGGATTGAGCCATGCGACTGCAGTTGTCTCTCTGCGTACCCATCCTCTCTGCCTGAGGAGACGTGGGAGCAGAGCGCTGCCCGTGTCAGCAGGACACTAAGGCTGAGAACGGATATACTGCAGAGCTGAGTGGTGCACAGCTGGGTCACTACGAGTGCTCCCACATCATATAATGTTAGTGATGCATAGCTGTGGACGTTCCCCCTCATTCAGCCTGCGAACACAGTACTGTATAGCTGGAGGTTTGCCAGTTCAGTACCTCTGCACAAGAACAGGGAAAAAAGGAGAAGGGCAGCTTTGGGCCTGTGACAATAACAAATTCTTAGGGGGAAAAAATAGGTGGAATAAAATGCAGAATGGATTTCCCAGAGGTTATTGTGCCACACTAAGATCACTAGTTAAACTGGAGGAGGAGACTTAGTAAAATAGTTTTAAGGTAGAAAAAATGGGAGACAATCACACATAATAGCAGAAGGCTGAAGACAGAGTGAGTGAAATTTCTCAACAATTGATTTGGAAACTGCACTTTTGTGTATGTGTATATATGATTGCAATAAATATATAATAATATATCACACATAAAACCACATCATAGAGATAACTATTTAATTGCACTTTAATAAAACCTAGAATATGATAAAGAATTATGCTGAGGAAGATCAGAATGGCATGCATAGTCCTTGTTATATTTCTCCAAGGTAGATGAATTCAAACTAAAACATGTGGTGCTTAATAAGATTTCTTCTCCAGCAGCCTGGAGGGCCATTCGCAATATCAAATTCAAACTTTTAATCTTCTAAGGTCTGTAATTTGATTTTTGCTTTTCAGAATGACATATTGTATGTACTTCATTCATAAATTATTTTATTGCATTTTCCCTTAGTCTTTATTTACATTTTTCTTTATTTAGAATCGTGATTAATTAGCAATTTGCATATTTCTGCACAGCGGTCACCTGAAGGTCTCTTGGTTCTGTGCTCTGCCATATTCAACACAACAGTCCCACAATCCAGCAATCCCATCAGAAAGGCACACTGCCAGTCTCTATGTCTCTGCCTGCTACTTGATGCAGTATCACACTTGTGGGCAGAAAGAACATGTAACTGGTAATTGTGGAGGAATGAATGGAGAACATGTGTGCAAAGGAAATACAGTGCTCAACCTTACTGGAAAAGCAGAGAGGAAATCTCACAAGTCAGAAGCCAGCCTCACAAAAAACTTGCACAGATTTTTAACGCAAGATATATCGTGTACATGTTACAATGTATATGAATAACGGTATAGTCTTTAACTGAAGGAGAGTAGGTTTCAATCACACATTAGGAAGACATTCTTTACTGTGAGGGTGGTGAGACACTGGAAAAGGTTGCCCAGAGAAGCTGTGGATGCCCCATCCCTGGCAGTGTTAAAGGCCAAGTTGGATGAAGCTGTGAGCAACCTGGTCTGGTGGAAGGTGTCCCCGTCCACTGCAGGGGGGGTGGAACTCAATGATCTTTAAGGTCCCTTCCAACCCAAACCATTCTACGATTCTATGACTTATATGAATAATGTTGTCTTAAAATAATAATTGATGGTCTCTCAGAATCTCTCCTTACAAATATAGAAGAAAAAAAAAAAAAGCCCTGGTGAATAAGCATTCATTAATTATAAAATTAAGTTTTTACTAATTTACTAAAATTAAGTTTTACTAATTTACCACCATATAATTGCCTCCACAGAAGATAAAAATTAAGGTGAATAGGACTGGAGTGAAATCTCAAGTATTCAGAGAATTAGTAACTCTAGCAGCAGTTCCATAAGCAAGTGTCCAAGCTAGTTTGATGGGTAAGTCTCAAAGGCCTGTTTTGTGCTGGCTATCGAAGTTTGTTTTCCTCCAGTGCTCCAAAACTTCATTCAAGGATTTTTTTTTCCCTGTTTTACACCAATCTCTGCAAATAACTGCAACTCCTCTTGTTTCTGGGATAAAATGTCTTTTTTTTCAGTCTTGAATCTGTGTATTCCATTGGATAATTTTTAGTAGCTTGTAGCTTCTGCACATTTCATCTCTCTACTAAAATCTACCCTTAGTCATAAAATCAGTGGCTAAACACCCTTCAGAACCTTGCCTTTGTTCAGCAAGCTGCATTGTTAATTTTAAAAGCCACAGTCCCTTTCACCTGTGGAACTGAATGTTTTTCTGCTGCTTTCTAGGTTAGGACATGCAACTGCTGTTTGATCCAACAGCTGACAGCTGATAACGAGTCTTTACATAGGGAAAGAGAATGGTCTTAAACTTGGTGGAAACTGGGTAAAGGGGAACATGTTCCAGTTCCTATACTAACTAATGCAAAGAAGGTTGACAATGAAAGGAAAAATAGCATCAAGACCAGATATTCTTAATCAAAAGATGTGGATTTGCACTATGGGACTCAAAAATTTCAGATTATTGGCTGTTACTGTTCTGCATTTGCAAAAGTCAAAGAATTCTTATTACAACAAGTAATTTATTTCAGAAGTCTAACTTTGTATGACATTCTAGGAAGTTATGCAATTTACAAAATCAATGAAGCACCTGGGTTTTAAAATAATTTAAATCAACTCTCTTGAGAAAATACATACAGACATACCCAGACAATAGAATGATGTTCCTGTGAGATGTTGTTTGAACAGTTATTGACCTACTGCTATAACATATCTCAGCTTTTGACAGTAGCAAATACTGCCCTGCAGCAGGGGAGAAAACCTGTTTGTCCACCACCAAACCCAATACATTCTTTATTCAGTTAAGCGTATTTCTAACTCCTTTCCACACTTTGACAACTGGAGAACTAGTAATTAACATTCAAAAGTGACCATGTTTAAGACCAGTATGATACCTGTGTATAGTGTATTTTCAAAAACTCCATTTAGAACAAAAAACATAGAAAGGTGGGGAAAGGCTGTAAGGAAAATAATTCAGGAACATCTTGGAAAGAGGCTAAGTAGAGACTTGGAACTATAAGCAAAGGAACTGCCTTCTACTGCTTTTTCTTGTGTTTGGGGCACTAGCAGACTGTTTCCTGAAAATAAATAGGTTGCTTTCCTCTGGAAAGTAAGATCTGGACTATTACCAAGGAGCTCATGTATAAAGGGACATGATAAAAATATTGCAAGGAAAGCTAGCAGATGGTGCAGTTGAAATTGTGTACACCTGGTCTGTCACTGTATACAAAGATCTCTGTAATACCTATGAAATTGGCCATTGGGGTCCATTTTTTTAAAATGTGAAATCAAACTGTTACATAGGTGCCACAGGTGGGCAAGTTCACTATATAAATGACACACAGTTGCGACTATAAAGGGACTGGCCCAGTGTGGTCACATCGAAAGTGCACACTGTTAAACTGAGATGGGTCACTGGAGTTATGTGACTTTTGACAGTGTAAAGAAAGAACTGAATAGGGCAATTAACAATGATCAGATTACCAACAGTGCTTTGCCTGCTGCTTGTGTCAAAAGCAATGAAATCAAAAGGGCTGAATGCTGGAAAATTTGTGCAATGCAAATGTGTTTAACCGAATTTTGCTCCAGATAGTAAAGACCTTCTGAAGCTGGGAGAAAACTGTAAAAAAACCCCTTGTGGTGATTTGCATAATGGTGATTTAAGAATCATATCACAAGGGAGAAAAAAAAATATGAGTGGGTTAAAAACTGTGCTCTGCTTCAAAGGTGCTACCGTTTTGTTGCAACTACCCTGTGTGGTGCCTGAAAATATTGCTGTGTTACCATGCCTTCAGTTTAATGCTTCCTTTTTACTGCGATGGTAGCAAGAGAAATATTTAATGTATTCCAGCCTTCATAGCACTACAGAAAGCCCTAGAGAACACACAACTCAAAGACTCAAAACAGAACTGAAAAAAAGAAACGAAAGGAAAACCAATGCATTTTAACTTCATCCTTCTTTGTCTTGAAATGATGTTTGCATTTCAATACAAAATATGAGGAATATGTAAAGGCAACATTAATATAGCCATCCATAAGATAATTCTAAATTTGATTTTTAGAAAGACCATTGTGTGTCTCTTTTGGGGGTGTTGAAACTTGATACATGCAGTAACCAGCCTGTACTGCACCTCATGCCAGCCATCAGAACTGAGAACAGCATAACCAGTGTTGCACTTAGCTAACGCTATAATGCAAACTAGAAAGACAGTCCTGCTCTTGGATAACATTACGTAACGATCAAACTACTCCAAGTTCGGATGCCCTGACAAACACACGTTAGCGGCCCCTCTGGTGTGGATTTATGTAAATGTGCGCCACGGGTCCCGCAGTGCACGTGGAGCAGCTGTTCCCGGGGAGAGGCGGCCGAGGCGAGAACGCGCGCCCACCAACAGGCAGCACGAGCCGTGTCCGCCCGGGGCCGACGGGCTCCGGAGGCTGTTCCTGTTCCACACGTAGGAAAGGACGAGCCCAGCATATCCAGCCCTGAAGGAATCCGCCCGGGACCGCCGGCGCACAGGATGGAATAACAAGCAGGTTGTGTAACGCGGGCCGCGCCGAGCAGGGGGTGGCAGCTACTCCCTGCAGACAAAAGGCCACATCATTGCGCACCCTCCGCTCAGAGCGTGTATATCGCCCACCGGGGCCGCGGCTTACGGCTCCCGCGCCGGGGCCTTACGAGGAAAACCCTCCCGGCCGCCCTCCACCCACCGTCCCGCAGGCTCAGCCAGGCCTCTGAGGCCACGGCCGGGCCCGCGGCTGCCACCGAGCGCCTCTCGCCGTTGCAGCCCGCAGCCCGCAGCCCGCAGCCCGCAGCCCCCAACCCCAGCAGGGCCGCCCGGGTCCGCGGGCGCTGCCGGCTCTCACGGCGCCTCCCGGGGCCGCCGGGCCGGGGCAGTGACGTCACTGAGCGGGGGGTCCCGGCCGCTCCCGCAGGGCGCCTGCGCGGCGCGCCCCCGCCTCCAACTGCCTCGCTCCAACGGCGCTGTCACGTGAGCGGCCTGGCCCCGTGCGCCGGACGCCGCGGGGGCGCGCACCGGCGGGGCAGCGGGCACGCGGCCGCCACCGGGCCGGGCGCGACCACGCGCGCGCGGGCCCCCGCAGAGCTGCGCGCGCCGCCCGCCCGCCCGCCCTCCCTCCGTTCGGCGCGGCCGCCGCGTCCCTTCCCCCGCGGCCGCGAGGCAGCACCGGGCGGCGGAGCGGGTGAGTGACCGCGGGCGGCGGCGGCGACCGGGGCGGGCAGGCAGGGAGGGAGCGGGCGAGGGTGGAGGCGGAGGGCCCCGCCGCGCTGCGCGGCCTCGCCCAGCCCTCGCCGGGCCGGACAGCGGTGGGCCGGGCCTGCCGCGGCGACGGCGGGGCCGCGGCCTGTGCTGGCCGGGCCTGTACAGGCGGAGGGGCCTACAGCACGGGCTGGGCAGGGAGGCGGTGCCGCCGCCCCCACTCGTGCGAAGGCGACCCACGGTCCGGCTGCGGGCCGCCAGCCGAGCCCCAGCCGCTCCGCTCCGTCGGCCCGGGCGCGGCCTGGCGGTGCTGGCGCGGCTGTTAAGGAGGCTGCGGCCCGCGGGCCCCGGTCCGGCCGTGCCCGGCTCCTCTCCCGGCCCGTGACATGGCGCTCCGGCCTCGGCCTCGTTACCTCGCCCATGTCCGTGCGGGACCTGCCGCAGGTTCCCTGCCCGGAGCTGTGTCGCTTCTGCTGCGGGCTCCCCCCACACACCGCCTGCCCTGCCCCGCAGGTGCCACGTTTTGACCCTTCTTAGCAACGCTTGTCCCTTGCCACCCTCTGAGCCGCCGATATCTTCTTGCCCCATACAAACCCGAGGAAGAAATACCAATTTAGATTCTGCTGTTCTTCCTACTCGTTCTGACCTGTTCCGGGCTCCTCCTCCTGTCTCCCAAACTTAGCATCACCAAAAATTTCTGCATTTAACTGTTGCATATAGTAACCCACAGTAGGAAGTGCAGGAGAAAATGTGGTCGACAGCAGTACCTGGGGGATTCAGTGGCCTGGTGGTATTTCCAGATCCTATTCTGAGATTAAGTGCTCTTTCTGAGGCAATGTGTCTGCACTTATTGCTTGCTATTGCAATGCAAATAATTGATAACTCTCAGGCTTTAGTAGAACCATGACTCCCGGGATTGTGAGTGTGCATTCTCTATGGTCTGCGCAATGGAGACCTGTTAGAGCCGTGTGAGGAGTGTTTGGAAGAAGAGCACTTTGTGCAGCATAGGTTGAGTTAGTAGAAATAGCCTGTAGAGTGAAGCATAAAAACGACAGGAGCCATACCATACAAATTGTAGTTGTGATATTGTCTTTTATGTAGCTGTTAATCCATTACACAGTTTTTATACGTTTGCTTTTATAAAATCATATGCTAGTGTTGCTAAACAGTGGAAATATTTTAGGATTTAATGTAAGGATGGTAAACATATGGCATCTCTGTAATACCACTGATTCATAGTTTGTTTTGCTTAATTAATCTGTTGCGGTTTGGGACACAATGTAAGGACGACCTGGAAAACATAGATATTTATATTTCTTCAAATAATTGGAGTGGTCCTTACGCTTAGTGTATATCCCACAATGAAGCTCTCCCTTTTTGCTGTACCAAGTAGCTTCTGCTTTTAATTTCTATAGTTGGCTTGAAAGACTATACATATAAATATGGAGTTCTGAACACCTGGTTTTTTTCAGCTATTATTACCTGTTACTCAGTCATTCAGTTTTTATGTGCATTTTACATTTGCAAACCCTCAGAAATTTCAAGCAGCTGAAAGGGCACCTTTTGGTGGTATGGCACAAACCATGTTGTCTAGATCTAATTCAACACAGTTAGCTGAAGTAATGCAATATAGTGGTAAGATGTTTCAAAGAGAACAGAAGCTCTAACACATCTTATCTGACATACCTCTTTAAAGAGGGGATTAGCTTTACTGCTGTTATTGTGCTAAGAGTTGAGCTGATGTATGCCATATGAATTTTTTATCTGTTATTTTAATGAGAGTTTGTATTTTCCTTGGTCAACCTAAATATTGTTAAACCCAAGCTTTAAAAATACTAGGGGGATAGGTACATTATAT
Organism: Chiroxiphia lanceolata; assembly: GCF_009829145.1. Lineage (NCBI taxonomy): Eukaryota > Metazoa > Chordata > Aves > Passeriformes > Pipridae > Chiroxiphia > Chiroxiphia lanceolata. Next base: position 90,192,785 of record NC_045639.1, on the reverse strand, counting down.
TAGAAGCTCTTTTTTTATGATAAGGGAATATTTTTGAAAGGTAATATTATGAAGTAGCAATGATGAAGTTCCCTAAATAGACATAGGAGTGCTCATTATATAGAAGCAAAAAGTGAGAAATGCAGACATTGTGTCACATCCACCTGAGTGGTGTCAGTATATAGCTATGTGATGGATAGTATATTTCCATTAGAAAACTTCATAAGGCTTAGCCATTAAGCTTTTAACAATTTCTAAAAGAATTAAACAAACCCTAATTCTAATGTGTGTTTCCAACGAACCATTATGGGAGAGACTGAGAAATTCAAAAGACATTACAAATTAAATTCTTCTCTGGGGTGACTGACAAATAATCAGTGTAACCTGTTACACAGTTTAACGCTTATACTATGTTGCAGGTGAAAATACTTGAAACAATTATTAAGGAACTCCAGGGTGGAAAGAGTTCAAGAGCATGACAGTAGTGATGGAAATATAATCTGCTTTTGTCTTTTTCTTTTTGGGAAATGTCTCTTGGTAGTGAGTTAAAAAATTCTAGAGGTATATGTAGTGATGAAGAGATTCATAAAATTATGTATAATCTTTAATTATGCTTAATTTTTTTGGGATTCAGGAGTACTTGCTGGTGGGACAGTCCAGCAAAGAAAAATGGTGTACTTAACATTTCACAGTTTAAAGACTTTACATTTCACATTTTATATTTACATATTCTACATTTCACAATGTTAAGACATTTTTAAGACGTAACACAATTTCTAGTGCAGCACTATGTACCTCTTCTAGCTATAAAGTGAGGGTGAGGAATATATTTTTTGGGGGAAGTTACACTGTTCAAAACATAACCGTTAAGATGATTTTCAGTGATCTGATAATTTGATATTGTATGATTAAGAAAAGGTTTCTTTGTACTCTTTCTGCATTTCTTTGTCTTCTAATTAAGTCCTTTTGTTTGAAATTTACTTTCACTTCCTGTTCACTGAAATGAGGTACAGTTATGAGTGGTGAATGTAAGTATTTCATATAGGGAAGGTTTAATAAAGCAAATATCTTGAGCTCTCTGTCCTTCTCTTACTCCTTGCTGTCATGATATTTCAAAGATCTGCTCTGTCAGTGAGGGGAGCAGCATATAACTTTAGGTTCTAGATAGATTTTTGGATGTGGTTGTTATTTGGTATGTCTCTTGAGATTTTAGTAGCAAGGTGTGAAGTTTGAGTCAGTTGGTGTCTGAAGACTTTAGGGTGGGGGGAACACAAAAATAGTATAGAAGAGCTGATTAAGAATGAAAGAAATGTTTAGATTTGCTTTCTTTGGTCTTTAGCGGGGCTTTGGTTTTGGTGCCACTGAAAGCTAGATCATAAATTTTAAAAGAGGGATTAAGTTAATAAATACTAAATAGGGGATTTACAGCATATGGATATTTATGGGTTGATGTTTCTAAGTTTGTCAGTGTACCTGGTCTTCCTTTACGGCAATGCTGATGTTTCAAATAAACCTGTTGCATACATGTTGCTGTTAGGCAGGTCTTTGCCAGTGTCCTGTTTAAGGAGAGATAGATGAATGAGGAAGATCAAATTTGATGATGCTTAAAGACTAAAGGTCAGTAAACCACAGAACATTTGTATGGAATATCAGTTTTTTGAGTAGGGACACTGAAATTTTCTTTTAACAGCTCCAGACATGTTTTTGTGGCTAGGTTGTAGTTCATGTGCTCATAAATTGTATTGTTTATTTCATCAAAAATGTTTTGTCAGTTAATTTAATTCTTGAAGACCATCTCAGATGATGGGTTTTGAGCCAGCGTGAACCAGAGTAGAAAGCAGATTGGTGTTCGAGTTCAAACTCGCCAGAAAGTTGTCAAGTTTGTCTTCTTCCACTGAAGCACTGTCTGGTATTGATTTGCTTTTTTGTCCAGTGATGTATTTAGACTGTGAACTCTGTAAAATCTGTTACTGCAGAAGACCTGGGTCTCAGTTGTGGCTTTTGGTGCTGTAATATCCATAAATGTTGTCACCAGGTGTGCGGCTTCTTAGTACTTAAAGCATAGATACACGGCAACTTAGCATTAATTTTCAATTAGGCGCTTGTGACCTTTCAAGTTTCGTGTACGAGGGACGAGGAGGATTGTATGAGAACCTGTTGTGCATCAGGGCTTTGAAGCAACCTTCATTGGTAGGTGGGTTGTAAGTGTCAAGGTATCAGTGAGCCCATTGGGTGGTCTGACATCACAGCTCCAGTGAATAAAGAGAAGCATTTGAAACTTTAGTGCTGTTTTTGGGTACAGTAGTTACCAAAAGACATGGGCAAGGTTTTTTTTTTTAAGATGCCTGTGTTATTAACTAATTTCATGTCAATGAAAGTGCAGTTTCCCTCTTTTGATGAAAAGTTTTTGTTGGTTATTGTTACTTACTGATTCTTTTGTAACAGTGCTGGGTCAGCTTTTCCCATTTGTTTTGACATTAAGGTGCTATTCATGCAAGTAGCTGCATTCCTTTTGTTTGCTTTTCTGACCGGAGTTTGCTACTACTACATGAAGAAATAAACATAATAAGGATTGTTTATTGAGTCTGTTACTGTTGTTATGACTAGTCCTTGCTCCCCAGTCACTTGGTGTGTGTAAGCACAAGAGACCAGGTCTTGTATTTTGAATGTTGTGATATTTCCTACATAATCCAGTCAATAACTAGATTTACAAAAGCTTTTAAAAGCACCAGGCAGATTCAGTGAATTGGAAATGACAGACACTATTCAGAAAGATACATCAATGAAATGGAAGGAATTCTAGTATTGCTATGGTATCTTCAGCAGTTTCAGGCTCACTGATGCAGGTGGGTCAGTAAAGTAGATGGGATCTTCAACATCTAGGATTTTGAGTTGCCCAAATAAGCAGTGTGAGCTTTTTTTATTTTTTTTGTTAGGTTCCTTCAGATTTTTGCCCCTCCTCATTCCCAGTTCTTGGTTGTATATACAATTTGTGATCATCCTTGCTTGAGGTGGATTTTAGATAAGAAACATGCTGAGGCAGTTGGATATCTCCACTAAACTATTTTTCTCTGTTGCAATAAGAAAATAATACAACAGGAACTGACGTAATTCTTTCCCTCTTTTGCAGACAAACTAAGAATGAAAAACCTTAAAGATGTACAGTATCTCGTGTCCAGATGCTAGTCTTCCTCCCCTTCTAAGATTAGTTTGAAAGGATATGCTTGTTTGAGATATCTGTTTCTTTCCTTAGCAAGTGACCATTCTGGCTATTTGCCTCTTAATTTTGGAAAGTCATGTAGAGCTGTTAGAGATATAATGAAAAAGTAGTAAATGGGGAGAAGATAAACGTGCATAGCGATCCTACTGCATGTTTATTTTGTACCAGTATTGGTTATGACATATCTAGCTTAATTAATTAAAAAAACTGAAGAAATTACTTCCTTAAGTTGGAAGACTTAGACTGTAAAAGAAAACGATGTTGAGAGTGTGAAATTTTATGGTAAACATAATGTGGGGAAAATTCCATGTTTAACTGTTGTGCTTTAACACATAGTTTATAATGTTGGATCAATCACTTAGTGATGAAAGATGTTGGTTGGTGGGTTATTTCTTTGTAATTGCTGCAGTGTTACTTCTGTAATTGTTGCTCTTATTTTTGCAGCGGAGGGGCTTATTGAATCAAATCAGTAGCAAAAGTGTAAGAGAAATGTACTTTATTTAAGGAACTGAGGAGAATGCTCTCTATACTTTTAGCTTTTCTTTATGGTGAGCTTTTATTGTACCCACCCTCTTTGTTGCTGTGCTGTGGCAGTCTCAGTACATGCCCTGATGCTCCAGGAGCCAGCAGGTGGGTTTCACTGAGCCTGGCTGGGCCTTGCTCCTTTGCCTCATTTGTGAACATTCCTCACTGGTTCTGCATGCAAATCACTTTTCATATTCTGTTGTTTCTGATTAACTACCCAGTGGGAAAGCACTTCTGAATTACTGTGCGATGGGAGTACACTTGGTATGCGTGTGTCTGCTGTGAGTGATGCTGAGGCACTGGCCATTAGGGTTCAAGTGGAGGACACAGCTGTGTTCCAGGGCAGTAATACATTATTCCTTTGAGGGGTTAGACTTATTTTTGGAAATAAGTGATCATGAAAAACTTTACTGTGCTTTTACTGGTACCTCTGGCTATTTTTCCTGTTATTCAAGGTGTTTCAAATGCAAAATAAACCATTCAAAATTCATACACTTGAGGCATTGTGTAAGGGAAGATTTTTTTTTTTTGCAGCAACTGTTTCTAACAGTCATCTGTATAGCTAAAGAACTCTGTCTTTAATCATCAATCCCACAAATTCTACACTTCATGTGGTAGTTAATCTAGTAATGTTAGAAATAATTTTCTAAAATAGCTTGGTACCGTACAAATTATGCAAAGAATTGCACAGTGGTTTCTTGAACCAGGTAAAGCAAAATATTGATTTCATGTGGTTTACTGAGACAGCCTCTCTATTTTAAAAATTGTAGAACAAATCCTTTAATCTTAGATTGTGGTGGTAGGACTTATGTGCAACCTCCCTTCTTTTATATCTGTACGATGACTTCTCATTGCAAAATTTGGATAGAACTTATACTTGATCATAGACTCATGCTTGAGAAATAAAGCTTTCAATAAGATTCCTCTTGAATTTTCTCTGCTAGCTGCTTGCGCGTCACTGGAGGTGGCTGTGGCCACTGCACGTATAGTTGCTTTGACAGTTACTTTGCAGTGCTTTTAGTGTTCTGAATGGCTGCGTGGTAGTCTTGCAAAACTGTAGGTAATCTTTTTTTTCATCGCATTACTGAAGACAGAAGTTAATTTCTGTCAGCAGCAATTTTTGTAGCAAGAGTTAACATTCTGCTCGAGGTTTGCTACTTAACAGCGCTCTTAAGTTCAGTGGTCAGCGCTGCTTTGGTAACAGTGATATTTGAGTAACAATCATGTAAATGTTCTCCTATCCAGAAGAAATCTTGAGATATTTAACTGTAAATGTGTTCAAAGCCTCTGTCACTTTTTAATTTTGGATACCAAAGGTTTCTTACATTCTCACAATACACAGGGGTTCTATTGCAGTGTCACTTATGCTTGTTAGTGTCAGGGTTCACCATCATGTGGCTGTTACTGTTGTGCTCATGTAATATTAATATGAAAAAAAACTGTAATTGCAGGAAAGTGCTTTAAAGCACTGTATTGGGGCATTTGTAATTATTTTCTTACTTGGAGCCACTGCACTTCTTGTAGTTTATGCTGTGTAGTATCAAATTGTTGTAACTGCCTGGCATAATAATAAAAACAGATTGTACAGTGCAGCACAGTACCTATTCTATCAGTTTACTGCTTCGTTTGTTGCCAGATTTGGAAATAATTTTTATAACTTCAAAAACAGTGTTGAATGCTATAGGTGCTAGTGGGTGTGGTGTATATATGTAGATGCATTGCATTGATTGATAAAAGCAGTCCATTTTTTGGTGAGGGAGCTTTCAAAGTATGATGTACCTGGTGCTTAAGTCTATTACCTGCTTGCTAAATGCACCTGATTTGACCAGACTTTCCTTCATGCTACCTGTTTGGTCAGTAGGACCTTGTGTATTAGAGTGTTCTGTTGTGGTTACTGTGTAGAAATTGTAAAGATGCCATGCTCTGCAAAGACACAGTACCATACCTGACCATTGTTTTCTTCTGAGCTGCCCTATGGGAGAAGGAAGAAAGACTGTCACGTTTAAGAAAAAACCCACCCAAAAAACAAAATCCCACAAGCGAAAAAAAAAACCCCACCCTAACGAAACCCACTCAAAATAAAACAACATGCTAAACCTGTAGTTTTTGTAAACTTGGAAATAAAATAAATTGCATAACTATTTATGTTATACAGGTTGAAATTGTAGCAGAGCTCTCATATGTATCTGGCTGAGATATTCCTGGTTGATTGCTAAAATAAAAATGTCCCATTGATGCATACAAGGAAGTATACTTACTGTTCTATTAAGCATGAGTAAGTACTGGATTTATTTAGTTGCAGGTTGCTGGAATAGTGATCTATAAAGTAATTCAAGCACTGCAAACTTTAATTCTCACTTGTCATTTTCCTTTAATTAGTGTGCTCATTCTAGGAAAAAAATCCTTTTTGGTCTGTGGGAGGAGGATGATAAAGGAATGAGTAGGAGAGTATGTGTCCTTTTTCTGTTTCCAAAACAGAACAGCTTTGTGTGCCAAAACCAGTCTCCCAGACTATTCTGTATGCCTAATTAAGCCAGGCACTATTGCACAACTCCATTTTCCTTGCGTGTCTCACCATGTTTATCATAATTATCTCTCACCACTCTAAGTATATGCTGAGGAAAAACTTCTGAAGAAATGTTTTGTTGACTTTTTTCCCTTCTGTTGTGTAGTTATACATTCTTATTAGTTGAATCTCTGCTGCAATAGTTGCATTTCTGCTGCATTGCAAAGAAGGTCTAGAAAACAGGGAATCCTTTGTAAAATGTAGATACCATCTTTGAATATAGTTCCTTAGGTAAACTTCCAGAAATGTAACTAAATTTCTTCAAAATTGAGGTTTTTAAGAGGCTACTGGCCCTTTTGAAGCCAGCTCAGAATTGTCAGATTTTCATATAAAATTTCTGTAATTTTATTGAATGTATTGATAGGTGAAAACTAAGAGAGAGAAAACCTTGCTGTATAAAAGTAGTAACTTCCTGTAAGTACTTGGTAGTTGCTCTTTGAACAGAAATACAGTGTTTCTTAGTAGTATGTAGTAGTAGTGTGGCAGGCTCCAGAACCTTGTCAGCTCCATTGATGTTAGTGGAAGCTGACCTCATGTTTTTACATTTAAAGGTGAGGAAAGACGGGTGCTCACAGTGCTACTGAGCACGTTCACTTGTTGATTTCCTACTGCTCTGATGTCCCACCCCCTTGGGTTGGTTAAGGTTTAAACAAATTTTAGAAAGGAGTTATGCACACTCTGTAGAAGTGACAGCACTCTGATGCTGATAGCAGAGATTGTATTTCTTAGCATGGAATTTCTTTTAAAAATAATCAGGGAGTTGATTTTTAGTTATGCAGTGGGCCATCCTAAGCCATAAGCAGATTTTTTTTCTAAATTTTTTTTTTACAATTCTGAAATACCTTAAGCATTTTTTATAAGACACAAAAACCAAAACAGTTTGCTGGTTTCTTAGGTGTTTTACAATTTGTAGCTTATTTTCTTATGGTATTTTTCTTGTCTTTCTATAGGGCTGAAAGACACACAGGAGTCTTCATGGATATAGTTGATACATTTAGCCATTTAATTCCTACTGAACAATTAGATGATGCCCTATTTCTAGGATCCAACCTGGAGAATGAAGTCTGTGAGGATTTTAGTGCAAGTCAAAATGTCTTAGAGGATTCGCTGAAGAACATGCTCAGCGATAAGGATCCTATGCTAGGATCTGCAAGTGCCCAGTTCTGTTTGCCTGTTTTGGATAGCAATGGTCCCAATTTCCAGATGCCTTGTTCTACAGGTAAATCTTACAATTTTTTAAGATTACAATTTAAACAATTTAAAATACAGCTGTACTCTACTTCTGACCCTTTTTTGTAATGTAGAAATAATAAGTTGGGATCTCTGTCTCCTTCCTGCCCTTTTTGATGCGCTGCTTACATGCTTGGCATGTAAACTGAGCAGTTCTTTTTAATTTTGTAGTGTAACAATAGAGGAGGGCTTCTTATGTGGATCACAAGTAACCTAGGCTTTGAGTGTGTGTAAGTTATTCCCAGTGAAAGCTGTGATTTGTTTAGTGTAAGTATTGTGCCTGATCACTGAAGTTACTAGTTGTCTTGAAAAATACCATATTTCTGGATTAGCAGTAGGAACATGAGAGTTGTACAAATTACTGCTCTAACCTCAGGATTATTCTGTTGGTGCTAGGCTGCCTGGTACTCAGCTGATTCAGGTGTTTTGCTTTGGTTGGCTTCAAAACCCTGGAAAGATAATACAATTTTGTTTGGAATACCTGATTTAGAACTAAAATAGAGTGAAGTTTTAAATAAAAATAATCTTAGGAGTTGTGGAGTAGTTTTGGAAGCTCACAATACCAAAAAGGGATGATAAAAGGGATGATCCAATCACTAAAATTATTTATATTTATGAATAGTTGGAATAATTATACTGAATTTGGTGTAAGAGACAAAAATATAGTCTATTCTTGGTAATGTTCTTTATTTGATTGGAAGTTTAAAAAATTTATTCATTAGGTTCATTACTGAGAAGTGTTATAGATTAATGCAGTTAAGTGATTATATCAACATTTAACTTTTTATCTAGCTAGTAATAGGTAATTTCTGACCTTCACTAAATTAAGTTGTATTACAGCATGGAAAAGTGTAAATCAAAGATTATACTGATTAAGTAATGAAAAAGTTAACTACAAAGCTAAAACAAGGTACTTGATTCTTTTACTACTTCAGTAGAACATTCTTGAGGCCATTCTTAATGCTTTTGTTTACCCTTGCTGTACACTTTCTTGTCTGTAACCCACCAAACAAAATTGTATCCCTTTTAATTTGCATAGGACTGTACAATGTACACGACCAAATCAAATTCCACCAAAGCCAATGATGCACATTCTTGTGTTGTACTGCATCCTGTGCATCCTCCAGTAAACCTGTAGTCCATTTAAAATGCTGGATTAATTAATAGGGTGTAGCTGGATATTTTGGAAGTTACGGAGAAACTTTTGGGGGCTTTTTGGCATATATTTCTCCTGAAAGTGATCAGTAGTCAATAATTAATACTATTACTATTTAAATCATCACAATTAATTTTTAAGGTCCATAAAAAGTAAGTGAGCTAATGCATTTACTTGGGGGATACTATTCCAGGGTGTCTGCAGACTAAGGGAATCAAAACTGATTTGATTTATGCTGAGTTTGTGAATTCAATGTTTTGTTTTTAAATCTGAAAGCAGCAAGAACAGAGCCACATTTCAGGAAATAAACTAAACCAAGCAATTTGGAATTAATATAGGTGTCCAAAAAGACATGAACTGTTCTTGCTGTTGTTCTTTGTAGGTCTCAATAACAACTGTCCTTATTCTGATATGATAGGACTGCAGTACATATAATTTTTCAGTTAAGAATAACAGTTATGACTTTGACATAAACTTTCTTTACTTGTCTTTCTTCAGAGTTCATATAGTTTGTGATTGATTTGATTTGTCTGATACTGTTGGTGATCTAACATGGCTGATGTAGTCTGCTGGTAAGAATGCTATCATGCAAGATGATGGTACCATTAAGAATTAACCCACACAAAACCTGTTTTTTCCAGACAGGTTAGATGGAAGCTCACCAATTTATTTAAAACTCTCACTCTCAATTTATTTATAACTCTCACCACAAAACTTGCCTTACTGTATTTTTAGAACTACAACACTGATGGCATTTCTTACACTCTTGATTTCATTCCTGAAGAAAAGAGTTAATTTTTCCTAGAGGCACAGATTTATTTACCACAATTTATTCTAGGCCTTCAAACAATACTTTGCACAACTCATGCCTAGACTATTAAACAGTTTAAGAATAGGAGTAAACTACTCATGAAAATTAATTCACAGGGCCAGCAGAGGACAGATTTATCATGCTTGCTGCTTCTTGAATAACTGGAATGTACTCTGCTTTGTAGAGTTGTTAAAGTGGTGAAGATTTCGTGCTCCAGCGTATTTGATTGCTGTGAGCAAGCTGAAGAGATAAAGGTAATAATAGTTGGACTGAAGAGGTGTTTTAGCTAAAATGGTATTAGGTCTTCTTGATAAAGTGGAGGAGCAGAAGGCATGGCTCACTAATACTTCTTTGAAAGCAGATTTGAGCAGAGTTCAAGAGTATTTGGAAACCTATGCACAAACAAGATACTATCTTTGTATACCTTCAACCCAGGCTGTTAACTGTGAAATTTCTTAAGTGAACATGAGTATGTGTGAGTAGCAGAAGCTCTGAGAAAGGATTGTTTCAGGCCTACTTCTTACCCACATACCTGATTTCTCAGGGTTGTGACAACATTTTCTCTGCTTTATTTCTGAGATCAGGTATTTTTGTCTAAGAACTCCTTCGCTCTTGGTCTTAAGTTGGTTTTGAGTGTGGGTTTGTTTTTTGCTCTGTTTGTTACTGTTGCACTGACATTAGTTTTTGTTGGGAGTTTTTACAGGCCTAATCCAAAGTTATTCATCAACATGTCTTGCTCAGCTCTAGGGTTTATATTGCATCATGGACTAAGCTTTTTGTTAATACTAAGATCTTTTTACAGTTATCTGACTGTATGTGATGGACACTTGTAGCAATTGGTTGTATATCTTTTAAACAGTTCAAGTGCATGTCTATAAGACAGAAACACAGATTTTTGTGAGCTGAAGTTCGATTTCCAGTCAATGCTTATTAGAGGCATCTATCTAAAAAATGCAGGTTTTGTAATTTGAATTATAAATGTGTCTCTTGGGGAGAACAGTAACAAAATCATAGAATGGTTTGGATTGGAAGAGAAATAGAATGTTTTGGGTTGGAAGAGAAAGGTTGTCTAGTCCAGCCCCCCTGCAATGAGCAGGGACATATTCAACTAGATCAAGTTGCTCAGAACTGTGTCCAGCCTGACCTTGAAGGTTTCCAGGGATGAGGCATCTACCACCTGTCTGGGGAACCTGTTCCAGTGTTTCACCACCCTCATAATAAAAAAAGTTCTTCCTTATATCCAGTCTGAATCTACCCTCTTTTAGTTTAAAACCACTACCCCTTGTCCTGTCACTACAGACCATGCTAAAAAGCCTGTCCCCATTTTTCTTAATAAGCCCCTTTTAAGTATTGAAAGGCCACAATAAGGTGTCCCCCTGTTCTCCATGCTGAATAACCCCAACTCTTTCAGCCTTTTTTCAAAGGACAGATGCTCCAGCCTTGCATTCATTTTTGCTGCCTCCTCTGGACTCACTTCAACGGGTCCATGTTTGTCTTCTACCGAGCATCTCAGTCAGCAGTACTGGTATATGACAAATAGCAAGGAATATGACAATGGATGTTTGTTGCCTGTCTATTTGTAGGAAGAACTATATCACTACCAGTAAAAATAATCTCATGTTTGTCTTGGCCTGAATCCAGATTGTTCTGGATCTCAGTAGTTTCTTCAGTTAGGTGATATTATTGGTCAAAGACCAACAAAAGCCAAAGACAGAGTTGACCAGACTTGCTGAGCTTGCTCTGTAATTGCCACTGAGTAATAGAATGGGATTGTCTTTTTCAGATCTGATTGAATAATTACATATTTAGAGAAGACAGGATTCTTTGCAGGTGATCCTGGTAATGGCTTTGAGCAGAGGTAGAAGTAACTTTTTATGACCCTCTCAGAAGCTGGATAGAATGGGGGTCAAATTAACAGAGGTTACGCTGAAATCCTTTTAGAATGTGTTTGCAAAGAGTGACTGCTAAACTGCAAAGATGAAGTTAAGCTGCTGCTATATGGAGTTAGACTGAGCAGATTGCTGCTCTTATGGCACAGTTAGGAAGTTCTCTGTTATTTTTGTGAATCAAGGTACAATCCACAGGTTTTACTCACTGCAGCTCATAGGAGCTTAGCAGTAATGGAGGCCATTTCCTGTCCTGAAGTAGGTATTAGCAGAAAGACCTCTTGTTGATACTAGAAATGGATATAATTGTTCTCCTTGACAGTTAAAGGACAGAATTTGGCAAAATGAGACTTTTGAGAAACAAATGAAATCCAAGTTCTTGAAGCAATCAGAAGGGTCTCAAATCGTATTTTAGATGCCTCTCTGCTTCTTTTTATCAGTTTAATCAGGTGTCTGTTCCTCCAAGCTCTGAATGACCAACATAGGAAAGCAGACAACATAGAACAGCTCTTGACCATCTTAAATGTTTTGATGGTGTGAGTGGATATGGAAGTGTGGGTTTGGGGTTGCTTTGTTGTTTGTTTTTTTTTTTTTTTTTCACTCTTTCTGAGCAATTCCTTGATGAGAAGTAGAAAATCTGAAGTTTAGATATGACATAACTCTTGAGAGCAACACATTTTTTTCATCTTTGTATGGTACCCTAGTGATGGGTTTTCTGTTTTGTTCTGTTCTTGCTGGAAGCTTAGCCACCTGTGAGCATAGCAGGTCAAAGTGGTCACATGCCAGTGAGCTAAATAATCAGCATTCTTACAAAATTGGTACTTCTCAGCTATCACAAGTTCTGCAGCTTTTCAGGATGTCATTTACTGGGGCAGTTTGATTTATTATACACATAATACAGGGACTGGAATTTTAATTGCCTGTCATCTGGAGACATTTCTGGATTTCGTATTAAAATAAAGCTTTTAACCAATTCAGTTTATGGATATGTTTATAAAATCGGGTATTTATCATAAGTGGTGAAGACTGAACCTGTAAGAATGTACAAAGTGTGTTAGGGACATCTTTTTATTTGCCCTTTTTTTCCTGTCCCTCTGGATTGCTGCTGGGAAAGCGTTTCTCCCAAGTGCAGTCTGCTCTTTCTAGTTTTAGCCTGTGTTTTCATGAGTACAGTTGAAAGCAGTGTTACCTCTGCTAAAATCATGATCACCTGCTGAATCTTTGGGGCCAAACCAGTTGTTCTGACTAGAAATACTTCTTTAGCTAGTGTGCTGTCTGACTGTTAGGCATTTCAGGCTCTTTTCAGTAAAACCAAAGGTACTTGTATTTTTCCTCCTGCATATGAAGTAATTTTAAACATAATCTTCAGATTCCAGCCCAAAATTGGGTATACAGTTGTTTCTCTCAGTTTTCTTACCTCCTTATGCCTTCCTTCCTTCAAGCTGTCCGTGTGAATAATTCCACAGTGTCTTGTGGCAAAGGTAGTAACTTTTCTGTATAAAATTTAAATTTACTGTATTGGTATTGAGAACTTTGAGAATGTTTATTTTGCATGCTTTTCTATTTGTAGGTGGAAAACCACCTGTTTCCCTCATTTTAGGTCCTTCTTTAGATAAGTTCTCTCATTTGTAAATGCATGAAGACTCCCTTCTTAATAAAATGATTTAAAGTGCTTGATTTGGTGCTTTTACTTGGTGTTTTTACTTTATTGTTGAAATTTGTACTTCACTGCTCTTTATTTCCAAAGTAATAGGCTTATGTGGCTAAAGAACTACAAATCAGTAGGCTTGTGATGTAGCTCCATCTTTTTATTAAAATGGATATGCAGTCTTCTGTCAAGATACATGCTGTATTAAGTTTATTAATCCTAGTTGATTTTCATATGTCTTTTTTATAAAGACAGGAAAAATACCTCTTTACAATGTAGAGATTAATGGAGAATGGGAGCAAATATTTAGTTAGTAATTTATACGATACTTTGATTCTTTCCTTGCACTGGGCAGTCAGTACAAGGTCTGTACAGGCAAATTCTCAGTTCAACAGGTTACAGGCAAACTCTTGTAAAAGAGTTAGGATTTCATGTTTCTTTCTTTAAGTTATGTCATTAGTCAACTAATTTTTCTTGATAATAAACTTTTTCTTAGAAAAGAGTATTTTTAATTCTGTTTCTTGAACATATGCATCACAAGTGTCAGTAGGAAAAAGGTTTTTATATAAAATATACCATCTTCATTTGCAGTCTTGTGACGTAGTGATATTTTCAGTATCTACATATGTTTCATTTCTTTACTGGAGTTTATTAGCTCTTCTGAAGACTTGCCTGGACAACTGTTAGTTGCTGTTTTAGATTGTAACTGGTTTTTTTTTTTCATTGAAGCATAATGTTAGATTATTATGTTGGTGTTCACATATAAAACAGTAGAAATTTTAAAATGTTCAACCATTTGTGATGCCTGTATGGAATCTACTGTGAACTTGCACATCCCTTCTGTTAGTGTGATTCATCTGGATATAGCATTTTACAACAATGCAAAGCAGAAACAGTGATATTCTGTTCCGTGTGGTTACCTAAGGAAAAGAAGTCCAGTGCTAACATCTACAAAAAAGAAATTTATTTCTACAGTTGAGATTTACCTTGATCAGTGTGTCAAAACTTTGAATATTTTTGTCTTAGTTGTGGCTGAGAATAATTAAGGGAATATTTATGTTAATAAAAATAAAGATTTATAAACATCAGAATTTTTGAGGATGTTTTGAGGGGTGTTTTCTTCTCCTTACCTCCTCTTTCTCCCGAAAGTAAGGCTTGTTTTTCCTCAGTTTTACATTACTAAAGAATTAAAAAATGGTTATGCTTTTGTTTTAGTACATGGAAAGTATTACTTTTAATTTGCAAGTAAACTATTTTTATTGTATGTTATTCTGTTATTGTATAACATATATAAAAATGAGTGAATAGTACAGTACAGTAGTTTGGAAATTTAGAACCTTCACATAGAGAGACTCAAAATAGTAAGTCAAAGGTCAATGGTGCCTTTTCCACTGTGTGGGAAATTCCACTAAATGTGATTCGTATTTTTCTTATTTTCAGTCCATTCAGTTGTACATTGGTGTACAACTTTCCCTATTCAGATATGTTTTTTCTTTATTTTTTCTTTTATCTTTTATTCTTCTGATTTCTATATTTATTACTGAGATAATCTTTAGATATTTGTTACTAAGATCATCTCTATCTTTTTTTAAGTTCTTTCCAGTTTTGCTTTTGTTGGTTTACTTTTCCCAGTGCTGTTTCTCTACCTCCACTTCTCTTTCATAATTTACTTTCCTAGTCTCCTCTGTGTCTATTGCTGTTTTCTGTCACTTCTCTTCCCAGCAGGGTCTGTGTCGAATGTTCCTCATCCGGGGGCCTCATGAGGCTGTCTGTACTAGCTGAGTTGTAGCTCAGGTGGTTTGAAATTAGCAGGATTCTGTGTTTCAAATTCCTCTGTAAAATTAAAACTACTGCACAGAGTCTTGTAAGTATGAAATTGCTTTAATTCTAATATTTCAGACTGTCTGTCAATGGTGGACTGAATTGTCCCTTCTGTTATTAATAAAGGAGGGTGTATAAATTCAGTAACTTGCACAAGAGCATTGTAAAACCTGAGGCTCTAATGTCAGCCTTGAAATATGCTGCAAAGCTGTTTTAGAAGCTGTCTGAATAGTTTTTATTTTTCATGTTGTCTTCAGTAACTTAGTAGTTTGTTTCTACACAGAAGAAACAAAATTGAATCTGAGTCTCGTTTGTCACAATCTGTTCCTGAAAACCAGTTTCGTGTTTTGTAGGAACATTATGAGAAAACTAATACCAAAGTGAGGACCTGTTGGGAGGACATAGTCTTTGGAAACATAAGAATGGGCAGCTGGAGTTAGGGTGAGGGTCCGTCTCGTTCAGTTTGCCATCTTGGACAATAGCCAGTATTAGATATGTAGGGGAAAATAAAGTCTAATGGGGCAGTAAAAATGCCATCTTTTTGCCAGTGTGTCCTTCCCAGTATGTAGCTTATAGCAAATAAGCGATTAAGGAACACTGCTGAGTGGAGTAAGCCCAACATTATCAGTCCCCTGCAGCTTGTGTGTTATATCTGTGTATGTCTGTACACACGCACAGACGTAAAGGTGGCTCTGGATTGGAAAGCGGAAGCTCCCAGTAGTTTCTGCAAACACACTTTTCCTTGTAACTGGTGTGTACCGTTCAGTGCCTAAAAATGATGGTTAAAATAAAATGAATGACGATGAGTTGTCAGCTTAAGAACCTTCTGGCTTTCAGCTCCTGGCAGCCATCTAATTACGGAGATCGAGAGTGCTGATTGCTGGGTGCCAAGGTCAACCTTCCTTAAGAGGCTGTTAAAAAACTTCCTAATATTTGAACTTCTGACAGGTTGCTTGGTTGCTTTATTTTTTTATTTCTTCATGGCAAGTGATTGTAGACTGAATTACAGTCTTGATCAACTTGGTTATTCATCACTCTTTGGCTTTAGCAGTGTTTTGCAGCTTCCAATTTTGTTATTTTCAAAGTATGTAAAGCCTTCACTAGAGCATTGTTTTTTTAAATTGCAGTAACATTAGACTTGAAAAGGAGAAGGAATTGACAGATTTTGTGAGATAAATTAAACCTTTGAATTTTTAGGCTAACTTCTTGCTTATTTTGACTTCTGTGGCAGGGGTATTAATTTATATCAGTTTTAAGTAAGCAATTGTTAGAATTTTTTAGATATCTTATATCTCTCCTATGAGTTTACCTTAAAAATGCTTCTAGGTAGGTGTCTGAATGGTAAAAAAAGGCATATTTGGTTGACTGGAGTCTGTGTTGTACTTGTCAGACCATCCTACATGTTTTGTAGAATCACTTGGGTGTTTGGCTTGATCTCACAAACTTTGCATCCCACGAGGACCAGGATTCATTAATCACACATAGGATCTTGGGACAGGAGAGGTTACCATTGCAGAACCAAACTTTAAGCAAGTGAGGAGAATGGCTCCTACAGTGGCCTGACTGCTTCTTAAGAAACCTGTTTTCAGGAGCAACTTCTGGGATCCTTCTCAGGTTAGTGGAAGATAGGAATTCACTGAAGACAATGTTCTCTGTCTCTCTTGGGAGACTAGGTGCTTACTGCACTTAATGCTCTTCCAAAAAGGCATTGCAGATCCAGATATGTGATGTGGTTGGGACTTAAAACTTTTAAAATTGTATCCTGTGAGAAAACTGTGATTTTAAACTATGCGCTCCTGGATCAGCTCTTTCTGCTGTTTACCTTTCTTCACTTTTTCTTAGGTGGGAAGGGACAGTGAGGGACAGCTGATCCTCTAAGACTGGGGACCTTCCTGTGGCAAAAAAAACCCCCAAAAATGTGAGTCCACAAAAAAGCTATAAGGACTACCTACAGAAATTTTAAGCTTTGGGTGATAGCTTCTTCTGCACTGAATCTGCCTCACATGGGAATTTTCTGTCCAGCATTTCTTCATTTTCCCCCCCTTTTGTTTGTTTTTCGGTGGCCACTTTATTTATTTCCCTGTTTTGCTCAGCATTACAGCAGCAACATTTTTTGATCATTTTAAGTTTTAGGCTCTTTCTTGTTTGTTTTTTCCAGTGATTAGCCTGGATGATACTATGGATGAAGAAGGAGTTAAAGAGAGTGGTAATGACACCCTTGATGATGATGAGCTTGTTTTACCTCATAGGAATTTGAGGAGTCGTGCTGAAGAAACATCAGTCACATCACCGAGGAAATCACCACGCTTAATGGCACAAGGTGATCACGGATTATATGTTTGCATGTTTGAAGTAAATTAAATCTTTACAATCCCACCCCCCAACATTTATAAATGTAAAGTAAAACTTTACTATTTGGTTGTGTGAACTCAAATACAGATACTTCCCTTTTCATGCATTGCAGCTAAAAGTTGGCATCCATAGGGTATGACTCAGTTAGAATTCTTCTTTAAAAAATACTTAATGTCTTTCTTATGCCTTGTGTCCTTAAACTAATTTTTGAGACTTTGATGCTTTTACCTGCATCAAATTAGCACTGTGGTTCCTCACCAACAAAAACATGATAGAGTAGCAGATCAGCATTGGAATATTATGCTAGCATGTCTCTATTTTCAATTAAAATTTTAATTCTATTTATTTTTATTTGGGTATTTTCTCTTTGCTTTGAATTCGATTATGGTAATTGCAGTTATAAACTCTTTCATCAAAATATCTCAATATACTTAATGAATATTTTAATAAAATATTTAAATTCTTTGTGGTAGCTAATTGGTTATAGTTAGGGCTTTTCTACCTTGTTGAACTACTGGAGTTATTTACCACTCTACTTTTATCCCCGATAGAGCAGGTTGAGTTAAAAAGATAAAATTACTCAATATGGAGATCAAAATTTAAATAAGAACCTGTGGTGCAAAGCTGGTGAATATACATTTTAAAAAGGCACTAAAATGGTTTCTTGTTTAGGAAATGTAAGAGATGTCGTCAAGTGAGAGTGTGACTGGATCTTGGATTCATAGACTGTGTTCTCTAAAAGCTTTTTAAACTTCATAGTTATACTTCTAATCACAGTAGAACTTGTGCAAATTTTGTTTGAGGCAGAAAAGATTGAGTGGTAGAAAAGTACAGTTGGTTTTGATTGTTTTTTTAATCATATATTCTGTTTTATATATACTACTAGGAACTTTCATAGCCTTTGGAATAACGAGATTTTACTTCCAAACTATGGCAGTGCAAAATTGAAATGCAAGTATTTTGGGTTAGTGGGGTTTTTTTAAGTTTAGTAAACAACTAAGTTTTAAGTTCTCTTTGTGTCCAGTAACCTAAATCGGGGTAAATCAGTTCTATTCTAGGTAAATCTTGTGTTTGCAAAGAGAAGAAAGATGAATAGCTAAGGCACTTTCCTTTTTCCCTTCCTAGAATCAGTACGGAGTCTCCGACAGAGCACCCTGGCCAAGCGTTCGAATGTTGCTCCTCCTGTTAGTACCAAGAAATCGTCTGTAAAAGGTGGATCTGCTCCAAAAAGTGGACAGAAACGAGAGAGAAGTCCAGTTAAAGAGACAGATGTTGCTGCACCCTCGAAAGTAGAGCAACCTAAAGAGGTTAGGCGTAGTACAAGACGATTAGGACAGGTAGAAGGAACAGCAGCAGTAACAGCATCCCAAAGTAATACAAAATGTCTGCCTGGTCCTGAAGATGTGAACGAAGTAAAGTCCGAAACCCTTCATCAGGCAAAAGTCCAGGAAACATCCCAAGAGTTAAGTTGTGCTAATTTTACAGGAGCCTGTTCTCCTTCTGGAGAAACAAAGGAAATAGCAGAGGTTGCAGCAAAGACTGAATCTGGGAATGATGAGCCAGTTTGTTCAGTATCTGCAGATACTGAAATGACTCCAGTTAAAAATGAGTCAAATGATGTGATTGATTCAATGGACTTGGGAAATTCTTCAGAAGAAAAAGCTGCTGATAATAAAGCAGAGGAATCAGAGAAGAAAACAGAAGAGCATGATGAAATTGGAGCTACTGGAAAAGCTAATGATCCATCTAGTACTTGCTTGAATCCAAGTGAAATTTGTGACACCTTTTCAGATTTGTCTAGCTCTATAAAAGAGGGGGTTGATTGTAGTTTAGGTTCCCACAATGTGGAAGTTCTTGATGAAAATACACTGTCAGTAAAGAAATGTGTAACAGAAACTGGAGATGATGACAAGGGAGTGGAGAAAACTGTAACTCCATCTGAGAAGCTATTGGACAGTACAGAGTTTGATAATAAAGACTTAAAAAGCAAAGAGTTGACTTCTGCCGACCCAGGAAATAGCATTTTAGAAAGCACTGTTCTTGACCAAACAAACCAAAACGTACAGCATCAGATCAGCAGTATTAAAGTAGAAGACCCAGAGGCATTAAAATTTCAGGATGATGAGAAACAAATTAGCATTTCAACAAAATGTGAAAAGAACATTAGGCCCCGGCACAGTAAATCTGTAATACAGAATAAACAAAATCTGACTGCAGATACTCGGCAGAAATCGGGTACAGTGCAACAAGAAGTGATGCGTTCAAGAACGAGAGCTGGTGTTACTGCTTCGGGTCTTCACAGTCCATCTTCAGCAGGTCTGAAGCGGAATGCAGATGAGCAAGAGAGTCATCAGCATCCAAATAACCCAGTTAAAATTAGGAAGAAACAATCTGATCTGAGTTTGAAAGCGAAGAGCTGTGTTTCAGGAATGACCATAAAAAAGCAGAGTAATACGTTGCTGAAGAAAATACCCCGAGTCCAGGCTTCTGGGCAAGCACAGAAGTCATCAGTTCAAAGAGCAAGTGAGAAATCTCCTACTCTTCAAAGCTGTTCTAAAGATACCCACCACTCTGGGCATTCGTTGTCAGGGCATGTTTCGAGTCTTGGTCAGAAGCAAGCCCACGGGCAGAAACACCAGCTTGCAACTGGGCTAAAAACAAATAGCTCCACAAAGGAAGAGACAGAGACAAAAGATCACCCTGTTGTAGAACATCTGAAAGAGGATGATAAAGAAAAAAACAAATCAAAAAGAAATGATAAGACTCTCCAACCTCGCCAGAGAAGAAGTAGCAAAAGTCTTTCACTTGATGAACCTCCATTGTTCATTCCAGATAACATTTCAACTGTTAGAAGGGAAGGCTTGGAACATACCTCTGCTAGTGAAAGTAAACATGTTTGGGTGCCCAGCAAGCAGTGTGGCTTTTGCAAAAAGCCACATGGCAACAGGTGTGTGTGGCTTTGTGTCTTAGGAATTTATTATTGGTCTCGAAAGATAATTTTTTTCCTCTCTTACCAAATGTTTCATGCTGCTGGTGCCAAAACAAAAAATCATAGCCTTGTAATGGAAACCTGTGTATCATACTGTCAGTTAATTTCCTTTGCACTCATACACTTTTTTTTAGTGTTTTAGATAGAGCGTTAGAAACTGGTTTAGCAAGAAGTTTGAATATAAAAGTTTTATTATATGAATACATTTTTTGATGAATGTATAATTCTGCTAGCTGTTAAATTATGCACTTTAAACTTGACATTTTTTCATAGAAAGGAAATGAGACTAAGATATCTATGTTCCAGATTGTAATTTCCTTCTTTCCAGAGACTTCTTAAGTTGAAGGATCACCATCAACCAAAAAAAAATCAAATAGTTGTTTACATGTGATTTTTGTCTGGTACAAGTACAGTTCTAATACCTAGAGATTCAGAGGGGTTTTTTTTCAATGTATGTAATCCTTGCTGTGAGACTTTCATGTAATAGTAATTAAGTAGTTGGCAGGGGGTGGGGAGAGGAGAAGGAAGAACATCAGTCTCAAAAAAACCCCCATAAAACATCCATGTGGGCATATCTGAAATTGCCTTTAAACCTAACGATGAGGGAGTTTTCATAGTTGCAGTTGTACCTGCTAGCTTATGTTTGTTTTTTTAATATCAAATTGAAGATGATTCTGATTAGTCCTTTGCTTATGTGAAAGTTTTAATAGTAATTTTCAGTGATTGTGCTTTAGAACTCCCTACATCACACTGAAATATGGAACAATTACCTTTGGTACCTGAGGGTTTTTCTTAGCATTCATAGTATTTAAGAAGAGCCCTTGTTAGCTTTGAGTTACTGTATCATATTTGATAAACAAACACCTTAAAATTCATTTACTGTGCAGCTATAATGACCACATCAATGTGGCCTATGAAAAGAATTAGCAGTAGGTTTGCTGGATATTTTTAAAGCAAAATATACATATTTAAGATTTAAACTTCTTGATAGCTGTTAAAAATTCAGCTTTGAGTTGAACTTGTCCTGCATTCTTTCTATATTTGCTAATATTTTAAGCATTCTATGGGTTTTCTTTTTTGCATGTCGGAGTTCAGAAAGTCTTATTTTTATTACTAAATGGATCTAACTGGTATGGGAAGATGCGGCGGTAACTCCGGACTAAATCTGCTTATTTTAGTTTATGAAGTCAAAGTAATGGTACAGAAGATACACATATATGCATTGATACAGTATTAAATGCAATTAACCCAATTTTGCATTGCCAGCTCTTAGTGCTGCCAGAATTGTGTAGTGGATGAATCACCAGCTGAGGTTGGATTGAGAAAGCCCATGAGTTGCCACAGGTGGTGGTTATGGGTATCCTCATTTTTGTGATGTCAGTCTTAAGTGTTTTAGGTTTTTTGTATTGTAATTGTGTTATTTTATGTGCTTTCGTTGCAAAACGACACAACTGGCCCTTTCAGCAGAAGATCAGATTTGCTAAATCTGTAGAAAGATATTTAGTACATAAACACAGAATTTTTGTGTATAGAATGTGACTGAGACAACGTGAGGAAACTTGTGATATTGAGCCCTGTACCTAATAACAGAAGATTTAAGACTGTCAGTGCAGCACTTTTTATCATCACTGGTCTTAAGTACTGAAGTTTTAATTTACTCAAATTACTTTTTTTTTGTAGTTGTATGCTACAAATAACTGAAACCTTTCAGATTCACTTGCTATGATTAAGATACAAGAGGAAGCAAAACTTTTATCTCAAGTGCCTTGTCATTTTGTCCTTGTTTAATTACTGATGGAAGAATAAGAAAACACTTCCAGTGCAGTGCAAAAGAGAAGAAGTGTAAGATGATAAGTTTCAGTTCCCTCTCTTGAAAAACCATCAAAACGATCAAAGTTTACTCTAGGGAAAGGTTTTTTTCATTTACTTTTTGGATTACTTTTCAAGCAGTTTTTGTTTCCCTTTTGAAACATCTTACCTAGCCTCTTTCCCTTTTTTCTCTGTTCATTGTGTAAGGGAAGATGAGAAAGTGTGAGACACAAATACTGTCAAACGACTGTAGGTTCAACAAATATCAAGGGCAGAGCGAAGGTCTGAAAAAACATATGTAGTTTTATCCTGATCTAATGTTATTTCACCTTTAAAAATTTTTACCAATGTGGCAGTACAAATTGCTTGTAGAAAAAGAAGTTGAACTGAAGTTGCAGCCCCAAGTTGAGAAATAATGTGCAAGGAGCTTTGCAGTATGTCATGTTAATGGAGCATGTTAAAAAATTCAGTGTGGAATAGTAGTCACTTGAATCTTTTTGTATTGCCTGTAATAAATGCAAAACCACTAACTTGTTGTTACTGTATTACCAAGCTTGGAAAATTGATTCAGGTTGAAGGTAATGTCTGGAGATCATGCTACCATGTGTACAGATTTTTTTCTTTGTGTACAGATTTCCAAAAGGGCCACGCTTACGTAGGCCTTATATGGCCCCAGAGTAATCTTACTGTGCCTGCTGGAAGCACAGTAGAAGGATGGTACTTGTATGTTGTTTTACTTCAGGTCAGCACCTGAAAGTTGGAGTCAATTTATATTTTTAGGAATACATGCAATAATTTGTTGGCCACATGCAAAGTGCAAATGCGCTTCCCCTGCCCTGCAGATACAATGGATTTGGCTGGGACAGGAGGAATCCCATTTTACAGACATTCAAATTGCATAATCAGAAAAGTGCACAAGTTATAACGTGTCTTGCTTTGTAAGAGACAATGCCTGTTTTCTTTCTGTTAATAGATCATCATTCTTTGGCATTTGGACTTTGAACAATGACTATTCATACTCTGTTTTCCACTTATCTTTGAGTTGGTAGCTGTAACCAGCATAGCTGTGTTGTATCTATGTTTTCATTACACAGAGAGTGGGTTGTCAATGTTTGGCTTTAGGACTAATTCTTTCAGTCTGTTTGCTTGATGTGTTTTGACAATTTCCATTCAGAGATATACGTTTTCTACATAACTAAAAGGAATTGTTTTTTTGTATGAAAACTAAACCTTGTGTTTCTGGGCAAGTCAAATAATGATGATTTAACTTTTTGTAATCTTCAGCACATCTGAAAGGTGTTTTTTTCGGTGAAAGGTTTGAATTGTTGTTACTCACAGTATTGTTTTCAGCATGTTTGACATTACCAGTGTGTTCCCATATTGCTGTCAGATGTTTTCTCATCAGCTAATAACAAATCATATGCGTAAATTTTAATTAATCTGTCTATATATGAAATGTGTATGGGTATATATACCACATAAAAAATGTTACAGACTGAAGTTACTACTCAGATTCTTAATGAATCCAAATGATGTTGAAAATATTAAGCTTTGTCACAGATAGTTACTTTTCCTGAACACAGATTAAAGATCTTTAAAGATAGTTGAATTTTAAAAATAATATTTAATTTCTTGGCAAAGTGCTAGATGAAGATTGTAGCTCTACAGACACTGAGAAATCTGCTAATGTAAGATTTTTTGTATGCATCCGTCTGGTATAAGGGCTCATGTTATAAATTTCTCTGGTTTTCAGTGAAGATGTTTGCGTTGTCTGCAAACTGGGGGGCTGAATAATTCCTTCCTTGTACAAAACCTTACTAATGTTTTTCAGATTATCTGAAAAATCTGTTAACTGTTTTTCAGTTTTGGATTAATAATTCATAGTACATAACTTGAGATGCTGTTTCTAAGCAAATGTTCTAGAAAGCATTATCTCAAGGAAAATGTGTAATTGTAGTTTGTTGCTAGTGACTTCCTCTTTTGATTACTACAATTCCAAGTGAAATTTTTTTTTTAATAGACTGTGGGAGTTTGAGGATTCTCTGTTACTGTTGTTTTGTGGGTTTTTTTTCTCTTTTTGTTTTGTTGTTTGAGATTTGATCATGCAGTTTGTGTGGTCAGACACAAACCGACCTTCTCAGACCTTGCAGAAAAACTAAGTGATGTAGGACTAGAGTTTTGCTTAGGGTCTTCCTTTTCCCCACATTTCAATTCTGCTTTAATATAGAGGAAAAGTTAGTAATGTTGTAAAAGGTGATTAATTGGGAAGTGCAGAGGTTGATTTAGCAAAGATATAGTATTTCTCATCTCTTGCTTTGCATGTCATCATTAAAAATTTTCTTCACAAATGTAATGCAGAAAAGTACTTTGACTGATGGTTGGAGTTAAAAAAAATCTGCAAACTGTTTTTTCCTGTACTAAGGATTATTGTTAGGACATTTGTATTTTGAAAATAGTACTAATTATCAGTAAACTATATTGGAATCAGGTTATCATACACTTTGCACAGCCAGTACAAAAGAGAAGGAGACTCCTTTGTAAAAAAGAAGGCTGAGGAAGGAGTTTAAGGCTCCAAACTTATTATGATCCTTAAATTACATGTGCACTTTTTTTTTAGGGTGGATCATATATAGTAAATGATCTGTTGTGAGAACATTATTCAAGAGGAACAATAATTATAATAATGATGGTGCCTTAATTCTAGTTAATGTTCATTGAATAGTATGAGTATGCTAAACTGCAGATTATGCAAGATGTCATCAGTTTACAGTTATGGATGATGCTTTTAAGTTATCTGCCTCTGTTACTACTTTCTTCCACTGTGAAAAGTCTTGCAATATTAAAAACTATCTTGCTTGTCCATCCACAGCTGAATGGCAGTATAAACAGAATAGCATTGTAATGTATAATTAACAAATGGAAGGACTCCACTGTGATTTATATTTAGTTATACAGATTATATTACTATGCTGTAGTATTGGTAGGATTATTATTAATACCTGTAGCATTAGGAAGTCAGGCAAATGGATACCATAAGTTGTCTAAAACAGGGTTTTATAGAAGATGTGCATAAATAGAAACTACTTACAAATGCAGTTCATAGAGTGTATGACACTGATCCTGCAAGATGCAACATGTGGATAGAATCCACTGGTAATGAAGCTTCCCTTAGTGATTTTTTTTTTGGTATAGATTTGTAACTAATTTTAAGAAATGTACTCATTTTTTCAATGTTTTTGGGAAATTCAGTGGTTTTGGTTTTGCTGTTTGGCATGTTTCATGAATTTACCTTTAGTTTAAAAAGCATAAGGTTGCTTGTCTTCTTCCTGCTTCCTTTTCGGAGAGGTTCCTGTAAAATGAAAAGCAAAGAAAATTATGCCTTTAAGAAAGAAAGGGAACTTATATTACATAAAAGTTGGATTATTGAAATTTAATACTTAGGAAATAAGTTTGCAGTGTCTTCTTCTGTGCTGCAAATTCTGTGCCAAAGATCTGCTGATAGTGTTTGCTTGAGATTGGTTGTTCTTTCTAGAAGATCTGAACCTGAAAAATCATGTCTTCTGTGTTAGAATTTGTCAAAAAGCAAATAGGTGGAACTACTCCGACAAGAGTGTTTTTTGACAGAACTTGAGCTTTTATTTGAGCTATACTGGTGTGGAGCATATGCTCTGCTAAAGCTGCCATGCCATGAATTTCTTCTCAACTAACCTATTTATTAAATAAACTGAAGGAAAACCAGTTGCTGCCATGCAATGTCTCTGCTTTAACATGGACTGGACTGTAACATCAGTGCAGCTGAGACACAGTTGTAATGTTAATACAAATTTACAACAGATTTTGTAGAAATTTGGTGAGCATTTAGGGAGGGAGATGCAGGTGGGATGTGCTTTAGATACTCAAGTCTTTAAAAAGTGTGTGAACAGTGGTTTTACTCCTGCATGAGTTTGGGGTTAAAGTGATGTTTTGAATTGTTGGGTTTCCCTTTTTTTTTGTTTGTTGGGGGTGGGGAGTTGGGTTAAGATATGAGTCCTATTGTATTTTTCCCCTATGCTGTGTGCCACAAACGTGAAGGACTACAGGGAAGCAATAAATTATTTTCTGTGACAGTGCAACTTACATTATTAATTATAAAAATGCTGATTACTAGCTCACACTGAACTACTTTGACAGCTCCCAATTTTTTGTCTTTTATTTTACTCTTTAAGTTTAGCTTTACAATGAAAAATTGTTTTATGAATAAGATGGTTTCTGCCCATTTCATGGTAATGAATTTCTCTGGAAACTTACTCTTGTTACATAAATAGAATTTGCATAAGTTAATTTTAAAATATGGCCTGTATATTTAGAAAATAAATCAAACCTGAGTTCTTCATCTAATGAATGAATTTAATATACTGCAGATAACACACCAAAGAAAGGCTTCCAATCATAAGAGATGTTTCATCTATTGCTTTCTGATTTTAAGGTGCCTCTTTTCATACTGGTATGTGGACTCCGAAGGGGATTCTTTAAAGGAATGAAACAATAACATGCTCTGTGCAAAGGTTCCAATGAGCTATAGTACTGTCTGCTGTCACCTATCAGTTCTTTTTAAATTTTTCTTTAAAAAAATTGTTTTTATGTTAAAGTCCAGTGAAAGCAATTCTGTTATTGAATGTGGCGTGATTTAATATTTTAAAACACATTTTTCTTTCTCTTTCAGCTTTACATCTTCCAATCCAGCCTTACAACATGGGTAAAAGTCCTGCACTTCAAATTTGAAGCAATCTGCAGTCAGAAACTTTGATGTTTTGCTAGTCCAAGATATCAGAACCTCTTCACTCAAAACTGACAACTGTGCAAGAGGACATCCTTGATCCTTCAAGCCAGGCTTCAGTTTCTCTTGACTCCCTTTTTTAGTCTTTGAACATTACCCATGACACAATTATATAATTGTTGTTACAAATCATAGTTTTGTTTTGTGTGCAAACGAGTGAAAAGACAAAGATGTCAAAGTAGCCTTATGGTAAAAAGGATTATTTACATTACTGGTATCAAAATCAGTATGTTCTCAACCTCAAAAGTTGCAGTCTTGCAGTTCACTAGTGTGGAAAAAAACCAACTAGTAAAAATAGTGAATTTTTTTAGGCAGGGAGCACCGGTATTTTTATTACCATTTTGTGTAACTAGGTTTAAACAAAACAATTGTAAGCATTACATTCTGTTTTATGGTACAGGCTTCATGGACATTTCCTGATTCTCTTTGTAGTCTTGATTTCTGAATCCTGAATTCTCGAGTTTTATTGTGTGTGTTAAAATATCGTGTAATTGAACCCTTGTTGTGAAGACTGGAATGAAGCCAAATGAATATTTGATCTTCAGTAGTTTGCTTAAGATGGCTTGAATGACATCTGTCAGTCTTGGTGTATAGTCTTAGAGAAGACTGATCTTTTCTGAGCTGAATTAATTGTAGGGTTTTTTAACTTTTAAAAATTTTATTATTTATTTGATAGATCTTAAAATAAAGATGTAAGACTGGATGCCTATCCTGGTGCCTTACTTATATCATACATCATCTCTATTGCCCCCTTAATTATGTGTGAACTAAGCTGAAAAAATCCATGTGCTGTCAGTTTAAAGTTGAAGTTGTGCAGCATCTTGTGTACTTCAGTCTCATCTCTTCTGCAAATGTAGTCCATTTTCTAAATATTAAATCAAAAGTTTGTTTTGGTTGCTAAAGGCTGCAATCTGTCTTCCTTATTTAACAAATTAGTCTCCAATGCCTGAATTTACAAACTGGTGAAAAAAACCCATATATTTTAATAAAAATTCAATTAGTAGCAATTGTGGCTTCATGATGGTGTATTCTTGTTTTCCTTCTATTTTTGAACAAAAAGCATTAATTCCTTATTACACCAAAATATCCTTTAAGCATGAAGCACCCGACTGTATGCTTTGATCTTATTTCAGCTTTGCAGGAAATTTAAAGTGGAATTTTTGCAACTGGTTTCAGTGTTCCCAGAGCTTTACTAGTATTTTCTTGCAATGGTACAAGATGTGTCCTGTGTAAAGCATCTGCTTGTGGTCCCTTGCAGTTGTGAAGTAGGCGCTCATGCTGTGTATCCTGCCCTTGCATGTTTGGCTCTAGGCTCTCAGAAAGGAGCAATCAGTTTTGTGTAGAAGTCCCATTGCTTCTGTCTTGGTTTTCTGTTGTGCTTTTGAATTCTATGGTCTTACTCTGGTAAGACCATCAGAAGTAATTGTGCCCTACTGTTACCTCTCTTGTATTTGAACTTTGCTGGAATGTGGATCTGAAAAGACTGAGATATTGACAAAATGTGAAGGAACGTCTGCCTTCCTAATTGAAATTATGAAGTAGATGGACAGGTATCATTTACTAGTGACCAGTAATACTATAAATGTACTTACAACTCAGAAAAAGAAATAAATTAAAAATGAGAAAATAGTTTTCTTTACAAACATTAAAAACCGGTTTCTTCAAATCTAGCAAACAGCATCATAGGCTTTTTTTCAATCTGCTGGAAATTTAAAACTTCTCAGACTCATTTTGCATCTAAATACTATTTTCTTCAACAGAATTTAATCCTGATGTAATTTGAGTAGGGAAGGACAGAACATAAAGATACAGTTTTTCCTTCTGTTCTCTTGTTTCAAACGTCTCCTGTTATTAAGAATTCTCATCTCTTGAGATACCAGTATTGTATTCTTGAATACAATACCTGCATCAAGCCACCTGGAACATTTATTTGCAGTTCTGGAGAATAAAAGTTGCTCTAAATATTACCCTCTGTAATATTTATATGATTCTGCAGAGTTGGTAAGTCAGCAGATCCTAGGCTGAATAGGGACATACAGAAGTTAGGAATCATATTCCTTAGAATTGTCTTACAGAAGAGATTTTAAAGGTATTAGATTAAAGAAATGGAGTTTGCAGGCCAGTGTATTTAGCTTGTTAAATATATTGCTGAAACAAGCAGGTTTTCATTAATTACTTTTTAAATCAGGTCTCTTATATGGAATTCAAAACCTAGGAATTCAGTAAATAATTTTTCAGTATTAAAAAAGAACTTGCACTTTTCATAATACACTTGCACTCTTTCTTGGTTTTCTTCAATCAGACTGTATAATAGTACATATCTTTAATATAGTATTCCTACATCATTTGAAAGCATGTAAATAAAAAACAAAATGAAAACAAGAAAACAAATAAAATGGAAAAAAAAAAACCAAAAAATATAAAAGGGGAAAGAAAATATAAGTGGATTATGCAAGAGATATTCCTACATCATTTGAAAGCATTTGGTAATGATGCAAGGTTCGTTATTATAAGGAGGAATTGTAAGAAAATGTAGTATGGAAGTCTGAATTAGGTTTTTTGGGGTGTTTAACCTGTGTAACTTCCTTCACAAATTCCACATCCTTTGCAAATAGTTGCACTGGAAATTGTACTTAAGAGTGCAGTGAGTTACTGGTAATATGTGATGAAGTTTTCAAAATACTTCCACAAAAGTCAGAAATTATGCTTTTATTTTAGACCAAGTGATCTTTACAGCACTTTGAAAATACTATCCGTATCTAGAGTTGATTCTGCTTTTAAAATAATGAAGCAGTTGACTTGTGAATTGAGAGATGTCCTTTAAATGGACACCTGTATAAAATAACTGAGCAGCACTAAAGTGCTGTACCTTTTTTAGAAGAAAACAAAATAACAGTCACTGCAAGCTGGACCGATGGTATTGGAAGCTGAATTCCTGGCCCTATATTCACCAGTAGAGACAATAAAAAGTAACTTCCTAGAAATAATTCAGTAATAATGGTCTAAGGAATGAGATGTAAAATACCAACTAATTTAGAATAGGTTGCTGTGCCTGTGCTCATTGTATTTGTCATAACACTTAAAGACCTTGTACTATTGTGTAAGTTGGCAGTTGATACATTTGTGATGTTAGGATGATGACCATATTTGAAGGAAGGCAGGGATAATATGATCTTGCAAGAAAATTTTCAAGTATTTTCAAACAAGTTTGCTAGTTCTAAGAGTTGAGTTTTTTCTTTTTTTTCTTTTTTTAACTTTCATATGAGCTTTAATAGTAGTTTGAAAAAAAACTTGGTAGGATTTGGGGGGCAAATTACATAAATGTAATGAGGTTTTGATAGTCTCTTGGACTACTGTAAAAGGCAAAAAGGCCAAAACCAATATTTCTCAGGAAGATCATACCATGTCGTAAGGCTGGAGATGGATGTAAAGCTACAAAGAAAATCACTTGCCAGGTAAGAACAAATTGTTGAGATGCACAAATCAGAACAAGTGTGGTATGTTCTGCTGAAGTTGCTGTATCTTCCTTTATAGTCTTCTTTCACAGTTTTCACTGACGTGTCTTATTCTGTTTTCAGGTTTATGGTAGGTTGTGGTAGATGTGATGATTGGTTTCATGGTGATTGTGTTGGACTGAGCCTTTCTCAAGCACAGCAGATGGGTGAAGAAGATAAAGAGTATGTGTGTGTGAAATGCTGTGCTGAAGAAGACAAAAAAATGGAGTGTTTTGATCAAAGTGTACCAGATACTCCAGTGAAACTTGAGCATAGAGAAGAAAAAGCAATTGAGTGTGAAAAACTGGGGATGTCGAAGCAAACACCTGCTTGTAATCTAAATACGACAACTGAAAAAACAAAGCAAATGGAGGACACTGGGAAGCACAAAGTCAAAATCTTCAGACGGGTGAGTCTTATTTAGTGCTTTAAGTTCTCTTAATTACTGGGGTTAGAAGGTTTTTTCCTGTCCTAGTGCCAGTTAATGGATCATGTTTCAAACATCTTTGTGAATCTAATTTAAAACTTCTCTTTTATTATTGACAGAGTTACTTCATTTTCTAAGTGACATGACTTCTTCAAGATGATATTGCTAAACTCTTCTTATATTTGAACAGGTTTATGTGCATTTCGTATGCATATAGAATATCCTGAGTTGGAAGGGGCCCATAAGGATCATCAAAGTTCAGCTCCTCAATGTGTATATTAAACTATACATGCAGGGGCATATAGAAGTGGTGAATAACTTAGTGCATTTTTCTTTCAGATTTCTAAATTTATTCTAGGACATCTGGCAATTTTCTATATGTTATAAACTGCAGATATATTAAATATCTGTAAGACAATATGCCAACAGCGTTTGACTTTTGATTGTTTTTACTTCAGATTGTGTGTGGAGGAAAATGCCTAATGCTTTAATTGGGGCCTTTTTACTTTTTGTGTCTGATTTTACTAACCAAAGAATAATTTGCAAAGAGTATTGAGACAATTCTTCAGTCTTTTAGTGTATCGTATTCATGATAACATCATCATCAATAATTCTGTCTTATTTCTGAATAGTAATATAGAAATTCTGACCTATAAACTATTCTT
Organism: Chiroxiphia lanceolata; assembly: GCF_009829145.1. Classification (NCBI taxonomy): domain Eukaryota; kingdom Metazoa; phylum Chordata; class Aves; order Passeriformes; family Pipridae; genus Chiroxiphia; species Chiroxiphia lanceolata. The sequence goes on along the minus strand of NC_045639.1, from coordinate 90,161,391 downwards.
TTTAATTTTGGTTTACATAGCTTTTTAAACATCAGTGATGTCTGTGGATATGTGGCTAAAACTGGTTAAGGGATGTTCATTCATCCCTGACATATTAAAATAAAACGTAGTGGTTTTCAGTACAGAGCTTAAATGCAAATTGTCTGTGTTGTGTCTTCAGCCAGTATTTAAAAGAGACTGCAGTGCTTGACAGTAATTTGGAATTTTGTTCAGTAACTCTTTAGAAAATATTATATGATGGTGCATACATCCAGGGTATATGTTATACATATAAAAAGAAAAAAAAAAAAGAAAAATATGTGGTAATTAGGTGGTGGTTGATTGTAGCATTCAGTAGTGTGCTAACACGTGTTAATGTTTATTTCAGGAATCTGGTGATGGGAAGAACTTGTCAGAGTCCAGAGACTTGGATACTAAAAAAGGGCAGCATGTTACTGCTCGGAAAGGACCACAGACTGGTGTAATTCCTCGGCGATCTCCTGAAGATAAAAATGAAAAAATAAGTAAAGAATCCCTTAGTATGACAGAAAGGTCCACAAAATCAGGTACTGAGGTTTGGTGGAGTACTGCACACTGTAATTCACATATATGTACAGTGAAGGACGATAACTTTCTTTATAGCATCAGTTTTTCAAACCACATTCCATAGTGGAAGAGACGGTGATCTGAAGAACTGTTTGTTCCCATGATGTTTATGATCTTTATTTCTCTTTTTTTTTTTTTTAATTATTTTTTTTGTAGATAAATGCTTCCTATGTAGGTGTGTGTTTCCTGTTTCAATAGTAGAGGATGCTCGTGTAACCGAGTGGGAGAAAAGTACGCAGACATCTCTGTGTTAAACTTTATTTCACATTGCATGAGACTTTGAAATACTCTTCCATGAAATACTATGAAATATTTAGTGTATATAAAAGTGTTTTAAATTCTGTATGAATTATATTTTGACTTACTGATGTGTTTTTCACAAATTGTCAATTTTATCAACTCATTTCAAAGGGGGACACTATATTGCACACTGAGTCATCAGATTTTTATCTACATTTTTTTTGAAGGTTGAAGGAATGTATTTCCCCTCCCAGCAACCTCTGTGCTCTCCCCAGCTCCCTTCCAGGAAGCATTATTCTTCTAAGATCGTGATAATGTGAAATTGTTGTCATTTCGAACTGAAATCTCAGCAGCAAAGCTAGTGAGATTTTGTGTGAGAACCATCTTTAACTCCTAAACTCAAGCTTTGAATTTTTGTCTAAAAAATACATAATTCTGCTCTTCTGGTTTTTTGCCAATGCCGATACATTCCAGAAACTCTTATTAGAGTTGAAAATATCAGCATTAAATGTAAATCTAAATGTAAGTATTTTATACTGACAATACAGTGACCATTTCAGAATAGAAGTTAATCTCAAAATCATTTTTAAAAAGAGAAGACACTTGGCAGTCTCATTTAGGACAATTAGCATTAAAATTAAAGCAGTGCATTTGTCTTATTCTGTTACCTGCTTTGAATTATGCTTATAATGGCATTGTTTATTGCTAATCTTGCCCATCACTTGCCTGCTGTGGGACTTTTTTATCAGATAGTTGAAATGTTACCAAAGTGTTACTGGCATGTGAAGGTTTTCCATTTCCTGACCCTGTCAGGCTACCGTTTTTGAAAGGTTTTAGTCCAGTTCTTCATCCTTCTGAGGACGAGGAGATGAGCAAAATATGTATTGAGGAAATAAAAGCATTATTAAAGCTGCTGTACTAAACAAGACCAGCATAGGAACACTGTAGAGCACAGCACAGAATGGCAAAGAGCTCTTAGGTCTGCACCACCTTGCTGGCAAGGAAAGGGAAGTTGGTAATTTTGATTGGAATCAGTTGAATTAATGAGAGTTGATCCACCCACGCTGTCTGCCCAACAGAAAAGAAAATGTACCTTTTTATAGCCACTTGAAAATATAGTTAAGTTTGCTTCTGGTGTTAATGCATTCTAAGTTGCACTCAATAGGGGAAAGTAATAATAAAGAAAGACTTCTTTTTATAATCAAACTCTCCAGTTAGATCTTAGTCGGTCTTCAATTTGTTTCTTTTTCCAGAGTAGAAAGTGAAAAAAATTAGTATTATTTGTTTCCCATTGCTTGCCTAAATAGGAGGCTACTGCTCAAAATTAGTGATGTGTTCACGTGCTGAGACAGATGACCTTTCAGTTGACACTCTGAAAATTAATAATTTTGCTTTAATGATTTTAATTTGGTTAACTTGTCCATTATTTGTATTATTTATGACACAGTCCTTATAATGACTTTGTTTTGAGAGTGTTCTGAAACAGAAGCTAAGATTATTATAATTGAAATAATTTTGATGGCTAACAGATACAGAAATGCTAAGTTTAATGACAAATGGGATTTTAAAGTTAAACTTACTATGCTTATGATACATGCTTCATGGTATATTATTTCTCAGTTCATTCATTGAAAAATTCATCTATGCTGTTAAAAAATTCAGAGTCAAAAATCTTAAGTGAGATTAAACTAATAAGCACTGGTCATCTTGGTTTAGTGTAGAAGAAAATACCTTAAATCAAAGGGCAGTAACCCTGTTTGTTTCTGCTAAGGAAGCTTTTTTTTCTGGATTAATCTAAGTAACACAAAATCCAAACCAAAGAAATAAAAAAACCTCAACCTATCAAAAACCATCCACCCTGTGGGTCCATTCCTTCTTTTTGAAGTTCAGTTCTTAGCAGTTTAAAAGTAAAACTTCATGACAGTAACTCCAGCAACAGTAAAAATTTATAAAACTGGTGTGAGAATTTTACAGTTTTTAACTGTGTTTTGACAGGTGTTCATGAGAAACAAGAAATTAAGAAAAGGAAAAATGAGAAAGGATCCATTAGTGCAACACACCTGCCGGCCGTGCCAGCTTCTAAACCTTCTGCTGATCAGATAAGACAAAGTGTCAAGCAGTCTCTTAAAGAAATTCTGATGAAAAGGTAAAAATATAGTAATAAGTTATTAATATGTGTTTGGAAATATTTTCATTTGAAAAACAGAGGAAAAAATATTAATTATTTGGAAGCATTTGGTAATTTTTGCCATTGTGTTTTCTCACAGATTGACAGACTCCAGTTTAAAGATTCCTGAGGAGAGAGCAGCAAAAGTTGCCACAAGGATTGAAAGAGAGCTGTTTTCTTTTTTTCGAGACACTGATGCAAAGTATAAGAACAAATACAGAAGCTTAATGTTCAATCTAAAAGATCCTAAAAATAATGTATGTGAAATTTGTCTGTTGTGCTTTACAGAAATCCTTTATTTGTTGTAGATTAAAGGAACAGTCTTCTATGTAGATACTTTATAAATCCTGCTGCAATTTACCTGTTTGGGGTTTTTTTTAATAGGTTTTTTTGTTTCTTTCATGTTGTTTGTTCTTTGGGCACTCAGTGTTCTCTGTCTTCTTTTTCCTCATTATTAATTCTTCCTCTCTTCGCTTTCATTGTATGTTTTATTGCTGGGTTTCAAAGTGTAGTGTATATCAGCCTACCACTGATTTCTTATTTGGATGTTCCTGTTTTCCCCCATAGCTCTTTGGTGTTTACTACACTAAGGATTTTGCCATCCAGGATCTTGTCTCACCATGCTTTTTCATACCCAGGTTTCTCAAGCTTTATCTTCACTCTCTTTTCTGCTTTCTATGAGCTCATTAGTCAACATCATACCTCCTCAGCTTCTGTCTTTTGTCCTTTTATCAGTTACTCTGATGAAGTTGCTTTATTGTAGCATTTTGCCATTACAATTAGCCAACTGTAAATTATATGAACAAGCTAATTTCTGTCTAACTTCTGTCTAACAGCTAACTTCTGCCTTGTCTTTGCTCATACCCCTAAATTAGTTGGTTCTGTTTCTTTTACCCTAGGATTTCATTCAGTCAAGAAGCGTAGACATCCTCTTTGATACTGTCTTCTCTTTGTTGTATAATACAGAGGATTTGCACCCTTTTAGAAAACCAGAATGTCTGAGTTACTACTGCAGTGGGCATAAACTCATTTTCTCCTTTGAAACAACTGTTGATTATACATCTGATCAGTAAGGGTATATGTAGATACATTGTTATGTAGAATAAATGGAACTCTGGAATTAAGATTTTTATGTTATAAAATATGGTACCACTTCTGCAGTGGAAGAAACAAACCCACATGATCCCTATAGCTGTACAAAGCATGTGGTATGTTGCTTCTGTGATGTATTTCCTGCTGCAAGCTGTTTTTGTCTTGACAACAATAGTTACTTTTCTTTTTTCTTCTAGATATTATTTAAGAAAGTACTGAAAGGAGAGGTTACTCCAGACCATCTAATAAAAATGAGTCCAGAAGAACTGGCTTCCAAAGAACTGGCTGCCTGGAGACAGAGAGAAAACAGACATGTGAGATTTGTGAACTTCTGTTGTTTGGTTGACAACCTAAGCATGTGTAACTTCTGTTTGCAGGTTAAGTGTATGCAAAAAGAACAGAATGCATGTTGTACAAAGCAATTGTGACTAAGCAGGAGGATCTCTATAATTTCTTTAGTATTTAAAACCCAAAGAGGTTTTTAGGACAGAAGTGAAAGAAGTGTAGTCAGTTCCTGAAAGGGGGAAACCAAGCATTTTCCTTTGCCATGCAACTGTATTGCTGCTTGCTCTTTGTTCTTCTGTCTCAAGAGTGAAGGCTTCTTTGTCCTTATTTTCTGTAAGATTTTAAAGCTCTTGCTAGAGCTTTAGAAATACCCATTTTTTAAAGAGGGACAGAGATCTACTTGGACAAACCAAACCAAACTGGTGTTGTTTTTAACCAACTGATGGAACATGACAAATCACCCACCAAGAAGTAAACTCGGAGCTGAAAACCTGATCTGCCGGTCTGAAAAGCAGCCTAAAGGGAAAACAGAAAAAAAACTCCAAACAGTAAAAAAAACCCAGGAGAGTATAGGAAGACTATTAGCTTACTTTGAGCATGACTTTTCTTGAAACAGACAGTTACACTATATTTATAGCTGTGTTGACAGTTTAGGAGAAGCAGCAATATGAGAAACTGTATTATTTTTATAGAAAATGCCCTTTTTTAAATAATACCCTGTTTATTGGCCATTTAGTCCAATGATAACTGCAGCTGCTTGGAAATGACCATTAAAAGTCTTCTAGTTTACAAAATCTGGATTTATATTGACAGAATCTTTGGTATTTATATACCACATCATAGAACCTAAAAACATGATATTCGGATAGTGTTAACTGGTATGCATTTTGTGTTTGGGTTTTATCATACCAGGAATTGTGGGTTTTATCAGATGATTTCTGATAAAAAATTAATGAGTAGGTAATGTAACATAGAATAGATGGAAATTCATCCTCTTGAATTCTGTGTACTGAGAATGAATGTTCCATGATAACTGATTTAGTATGGTGTGATACTGTTTTAGAGACTGCAATCTGCATTACAGTAGTAATTATTCCTGTGTTGTTTTCTTTCCATTGCATATTGTGACTAGATCTGTTTATGAATCATGACAACTTTTTGTTAGTTTCTATGCAAAAACAGTTGTTGGATTATTCTGTTATTTCGAAGTTGTTTCAAAAGCCTATAAAGGCATGAAAAGTTTGATTATTCTGTAGCTATTACATTTGTTTTTGTAAGCAGTATTGAAATACTGAAAACAGACCACGCCATGATAGTATTCCACTACTGTGAGAAAGAGTTTCAAAACAAGTTATTATGCTGCTCAAAAGATTACTAAAGGGTCCCTATTATTTTGGAGAAATACTTCAAAATTTCTAGAATTTGAAATGGAATACAGCATGTAAAATAAATATGTATCATTTTACTATATTTTTCATTTTACTGTTTAAGCAAGACATCAAGTCTGCTACTTAATTTTTTTTTTTAATTTCCCAGAGTGTTCAAAAGTAACTGTAGGTATTTGGCAGGCAGGTAAAGCAATTGTAGTATCCTTGTTTCCTTAATAAACCAGGCTTAAAATATTTGCAACAGCCAACACTTCTTGGTTTAAGAAGTGTAAATGTGCCTTAAGAAGCAATATTAGAAATAGTAGTTTATATTTTATTTTATTGCAACAGAGCAAATCAGCAGTCCTGATAAGAATTAGCATGTCCATTACTTTTAAGAATACCTTTAAATGGTTTTTCTTTGAGGTGAAACATTAGGTTTATGTATTAATAAACAAGCCCTTGAAGAAATAATACAATTCTGCACGTGTGTTATATCATACATTGTCCCTACTATTATGAAGTTGATGCTTTTTTTTTTTTTTTTAAGTTTAGCTCTTAGAAAATCAGAATTGCCAATATTTTCATTTAGAGTTGAAGGTTTGCTTTATAAGTTGTTTAAATACATACCTGGTAAGTACTTGCTGCACTGTAGGAGAAGTTAGATGGGCTGCTTGCATGTTTGCGTTATGAAACTACTTGACACTTGCAAAATAAAAATGTATTATTTTTTTCTCCAGAGAGTTTTCTAATGGCAATCCTATTTATCTCTTATATTTGTGGATTTCCGAATTTTATGGTTTGGGAATAAGTGCACATAACTTCCTGTTTTCACAGACAATTGAAATGATTGAGAAAGAACAGAGAGAAGTTGAAAGAAGACCTATCACAAAAATTACTCACAAAGGAGAAATAGAAATTGAAAGTGAAACACCGATGAAAGAACAAGAAGAAGTAATGGAAATTCAGGTAGAAAAGAAAGTGTGACACCACAGTGTATTTAGTTCATAGACAACGTGGTTGTGAAGTGTTTTGTTTATGATATTGTTGTTCAGATCTGTAATTGCATGTTAGGTCTGAGTTCAGTTTTTCTTTGATCCTTACTGGCTTTTACTTCTGGGCCTGGTGGATTAGTTGGTTTTTTTCCTTCCATATTGTGACTGTATGATGAATTCTGGCAATTGTAGAAAATAGAAAAGTAGAAATCAGAAAATGTTCTAAATGTTACCTAAAGATATTTGAGAATACCAATTAATTCTTTTAATGCATCTGTGATTTTGTGACAGCATTTTAGGCTATACATCTGAAGCAGAACCTTTATGTCTGAAGGGGAGAAAACACTATAAAGCATTTAAGTAATATGAATGGCAATATTAACTCTGGATATTAACGGGGGGGGAAAAGGCTAACTAAAATGTATTTGACTTTTCTTAGGAACCTAATATGAAGTTGTTTGAGAAGTCAGACGAAGCTGAAAAAGATAAAGAAATAAATGAATCTGCATCTCCGGACACCACAAGTCAACATAAAAATCATCTCTTCGATCTTAACTGCAAAATCTGCATAGGTATTTGGAAAAGCACATGAAAATAAATGTATCATGCCTCTATAATTTCAGTCATAAATCTCAGTATACCTCAAGAATGTAAATAAATCTAGTTATTAACATAGTTTGAAAGTTGTGGAAGCAGTGTTCTACTTAATAATTTACAAAAGAGACTACTAAAATGATAGGTTATTGGCTTAAACTTGTCATCTTTTTTATAAAAAAGACTGCAGAAAAAGAAATCCGTATAATGGATGTGCATACTAGTGTTGGTTCCTCATTTCTTTATCCTGTGCCATTATAGTGTCAATATTTATGTATAGTACTGTATAAATATATACAATGGATAAATTTATGCAATGTAAAATAGGTATAAAATGTATGAATTCCTTATCCTATCGCACTTCAATGACAATAGGTGGTGGTTTTGGTGTGTCTTCCATGTGTTCAGAGGAACTCCTCTTTTTATTTCTTTAATAAAAAATAAAGCCCACTGCAATTCCTTCTCTGCAGGACGAATGGCACCACCTACTGATGATCTTTCTGCGAAAAAAGTGAAAGTGTCTGTTGGAGTTGCACGGAAACAGTCAGACAATGAAGCTGAGAGCATTGCGGATGCACTTTCCTCAACATCAAGTATTTTAGCTTCAGAATTACTGGAAGATGATAAGCAAGACTCATCGAAATCATTCACCCCTCTCCCAAAGTAATATAAACTGTAGAAATAGTATTTTTAAATGGAAGACATTATTAATCTTGTTAAGCTATTATGTCTAAAGCTAATTTTTAAATTGCATTTCATTAATCCATTTGTGTACTTGAAGTTGCACACATCTTAAGAATGGAGTTCTCTGCTGGAGTAATTGTGCATTTATATAAATAATAGTACATATATTGTTGTGATTGCAAACTTCTAATTACCACATTTTTCTTTTAGGGAAAAATAAACTATGTTTTCTGATGCAACAAGGTCTAAAAAGAATTCACGTTAAAAGAAATCAGGATATAGATTTCATGTTGTATTTTGCTATTAAGGAATGTAGTTTGAACAGTGCTGCATTTGAATGAGTGTGTGTCTTTGTGTATGTGTATATATATAAAGCCAGGGAATTTGAGATTGCTCTAAACAGAGCATTTGCAGTGAGAAATCAGACTAGTTTTAAATCTCAGAGCAGTGATTTTCTAGACATGACAGGTAACAGCAACTTGATTGATGTTTTACTGTACTTGCTGTCAGCTCCCTCTTCATTTTCTTCCACACTCTGCTATTCATTAAAGAGGAAATTGCAGTTTATGAGACTGCTTGTTTCTGGTTTGAGGAAGGATTTTCTAGAAAAAACAACTCCTGGTTATTTAGAATTGACCACAGTTCATGCTGAAATTTTACCTTTATTTGGACAGTGTGATCCTTTACCAAGGACAGTGGACTTAACTTGGAATCTGCAGTGTCTAGTATAGACAGACATAAACGTAGGGTTCCGTGTTACTGTAACAGCACAACATCTGATACTACTGGGCATCCAGCTTAAAACTGCTAATAGCATGCCTAGAATATTTTGATAGCAACATTTTGGGAAATGTTGAAATGTGTAATCTTTTCGGTAAGGAAACCCTCAGGTTGAGAAGCACTCTCCTGTGAAATTGTCTTCCCATTTAGTTTTTGCAACTGCTTTGTTGACAAAACTGAGGCTTTTTTTTGAAGGGAGGAAAGACAGTTTTGTACAGGTGAAATTGGGTACTCACCTGTACTGGTGAATTGGGTACTTCTGTGGTACTCACAGAAGCTGTGGAAGTGATGCATGGGTGAGAAGAGATTAGGAGCCAGTCTGTGGGGCAAGGAGAAGGACGTGGAACGTAGGCATTCGGATGGTGGACAGACAGTGTTGCAACAAAATGTAGGAGTTAGGAAAGTAGGATAGGCCAGCAGGCAGTTTGTCTTCATTCCTCCCTGTGGCAGGGGAAAGTCTCGCTGTCTGAGCAGCCCCTATATATGTTTGTGTCCCCTTCAGTAGTGTTTAATAACTGTTGGACTAAATGACTTCTCCGTTTTTAAAAGATACAGTAGTAAACTAATGTACTGCTTATCTACCTGTCCTTCCTGAACCATATATCTGCTCCACTGGAAGATGAGAAACTTGATTGTCTGCCTATCTCTTGGCAGGATGCTTAATTGAAAAAGAAAATTCTTCATAATACTTCATTTTTTTAATAAAGAAAAATTATTATTTACATTACCTTGTGTGATATATCATGTTATAAACAAAGTGGGGTTTTGTTTGTCCTTTTTTAGGTCAGAAACGCCCGGTACCGTGGAATGTGAAAGTCTGTTTCTGGCGCGCCTGAATTTCATCTGGAAGGGTTTTATCAATATGCCTTCAGTGGCAAAGTTTGTTATTAAGGCTTATCCAGTTTCTGGTTCTTTTGAGTATTTAACAGAGGTACGTATATTTACTACAAAGAACGAACAGTTCATTTATTAACTTTAGCAACTTGTGTACCGTATATGATAGTATAATGATGAAACACAGTGAAGCATGATCAGTGTGCTGAGTAAAGTATTTGTGGGAGGGTGTAGGTTAAGGTCTGTATTTTTAAGTAAAGTATTACTCAATAATGTACTGTGGTTCATCTTATTTACAACAGAAACCTGCTTAATGGGGTTTATTTTTTTTTGCCTGGTACCAATTCTTGTCCTAACCTTCCATTGTAAGACTAAATTGTCCCTAAAAAAAAAAAGTTTCTGGAACGTTCTCTTCAGTATCTGAGAGGCTGGAAAAGCATGCAACTGCCTTTAATAGTTGTCTTCATTCTTCTGTAAAATTAAGATCAGAGAGCCCATAAGGTTCAATGTTACTTCTTGCCAGTTACACAGGAAGCATCAGTTTTCTTATCAAAAGGACTTAGGCCTTCAGTTAATTAGATTGTCTTTAGTTTGCTGTCAAATCTTCAGGGGAGTGCAGGGGATGCAGTAATCCTTAGTACTAAAGGATTGGTTCATGAGTAGGATGTTCTTTTCAAAACTCAACTGCTTTATTTCAAAAAACTTTTTTCTTAGGTGTTCGTGAACGATCTGAAAGTCTCTTCATGTTGCTTAGTATCCAAGAACAAATTTACGTCTGTTTATACATGCATGTGTAGGTTATGTTTTCCCCTCGAGATGAAAATTTTAGAAAGTTTGTTACATACTGCTGTGGAACTCTCATTGCAGTTTGATCTTACAGATCGGTTGAATGTTTCTAGAACGCAGTACAGTTCTGTTGGTAGTTAATGTTACTGAATAGTTTTGGAGAGGTATAAATGAACAGTATCGAATGATAGCTTATTTATTGCATATCATTAACTTTACACTGAGAGTATTAATTTAAATATCCAGAGTTTGTTTCTACTGTTGTAACTTCTGCCGATATTTTTGAATTATAATTTAAGAACTAAAAGAACAAAGTATGTTTTGAATATAGGAAACAGATACTGGATGAAGGACTTATCACACTATTTATGTTGGATTCAGATTTCTGTTGTCTTTTCTCATAGGATTTACCTGATAGTATTCAAGTAGGTGGAAGGATATCTCCTCACACTGTCTGGGATTATGTAGAAAAAATCAAAGCTTCAGGGACCAAGGTAAAAATTTTACATATTAAAGACTTGCTGTTTAATGTACATCTGAGTCATCCTAAAGATACTTGTTTTGTTTCTCTTTGAAACATTTGTGAAATACATGACACTTTTAAGGATATCTGATGGTTATATTGAATGGGATGAATGGCAAATGCTGGCGTTTATTTTCTTCCTATCTAACCACAACCAGTCATTTGCTGTTTGACAGTACCTGTATTCCTTTGACACAGTAACTTGTTCTTAGTATCACTTCTTATGTCTCAAGTGTTACCCTTGCATTTCAGTATTGTTACGGTGTGCAAAACCAAGTCTCAAGTGTTACCTTTCATTTTGGTACTGTTACAGTGTGCAAAACCATCTAGATGGCACTCTGCTGGACTTGTCCTGCTGTGTTTCAGTTGTCCTTGTGCTTCCCAAAACCAGATAGTCTTTTCCAGATGCTGTCTCACAAGTGCTGTATAGAAAAGAATAACCATTTCCCTTGGCCTGCTGACTGCTTCGTTTCTGACACCCAGAATGCAGTTGGCCTTCTTGGCTGGCATGGGCATGTTGCTGGTTCGTATTCGACTTGTCCATCAGGACCCCCATGTTATTTTAGGGCAAACTGTTTTCCAGGCAATCAGCTCCTCAACCTGTCTCGGTGCATGAGGCTACTCCAACTCAGAGTGCAAGATTTTAAATTTCAACTTTTCTTACATTGACAAAGGTCAGCCTGTTTTTTCAGCCTGCTGAAGTCCCCCTGCATGGCTGCCAGCCCTTCAGAATATTGACCACTGCCCCTGCTTAGGTGCCATCTCAGTTTTACCGGGAATCTCCTGTCCAGTGTTCTAGATCACTCATTAAGCCATTAAACAGCATCAGCTTCAGCATCAATTCCTGAGCTGGGCTTTGGGCATAATTCTGGGGTCTGAATACTGGTCTTCCCCATTATTAATGGATCTCTTGGACACAATGGACTACAAAATATGGGTTTGTAGTAATGTTAAGGGTTGGAAGTAGAATAATTAATTGGAAACTGGCATAAATAAACTTGTTATTTAGCTGACTGATAAAATATTGTCTCTTTTGTCATGCACTTCAATTAATTTTTTTAGTACTAAATGCTTTGTATTTGTTTTATCTAGTTCTCCTGAATTTTTTTTTTTGGCCATGTTTCTGTTCTTTCTGTCTTCTCTGTTGTTCTCTGCCTTCCTGAGGAGGCTTTTTCTCCTCTGAACTGTGCTTTTAAATAAAGAGCAGTCAGTAAAACAATTAACATTTCACAGAAAAATGTACTTGACCAACTTCTTCTCTCTCTTCCTTGTAAACAGGAGATCTGTGTAGTTCGCTTTACCCCAGTAACTGAAGAGGATCAGATCTCCTATGCGTTGTTGTTTGCCTATTTCAGCAGCAGAAAACGTTATGGTGTAGCGGCCAATAATATGAAGCAAGTGAAAGATTTGTACCTCATCCCTCTGGGTTCCTCAGATAAAGTCCCTCATCACCTTGTGCCTTTTGATGGGCCTGGTAAGTACTGCTTGGAATTTGGAACTTAATCATCATAATGCTACTAAAAGAAGTTTGCAACAAATTTAAGAGGAAATTAAATTAAAAAATGCCTGCCATTTTATTCCAAAATGTAATGAGTTTGCCATAGTATTATTATATTAGTTTCCTTGAAAATACATTAATTTCCCATTGTTGGATTATCCTGATACTTTAAAGTATTGATGTTGAAAAAATTACTATGTATAACTTTGTTTCGTGTTATAACTTTGTTCATTCCTTTTCTAACCCACGTGGCTTTGTAGATTTCAGTGTCAGTAAACTCAGTTACGCAAGTGGACTGTCGTAGTTCTACTGGGTTCCGAATTGATACTCTCACTTTAAAATAGTATTTTTCATTATTTGAAGTGTACTAATTCTTTTTTTCTCAAGTATTCCAAAGCTCCTTAAGAAAAATACGTGAGAAGTTTAAAACGTAGGCCAAGGAAGAAAAGGTCCTAAAATAGCTTTCAGCTGTTCTGCTTACACCTGAGTTATTTTATATCGATTTATCTTGGTTATAAAAATTTGTGGATGATCTCTCTTTTTGAGATAGGCAGGACCGAAATCAAGAGAGTGAGCTACAGCTCATAATTTTTTTGCAAGAACCTAGATTATACAGAACAAAATACATAATGAAGGGATAGGTAATAGTATAACTTAAAACACAGTGCCTTTGCTGGAATGGTTATGGAAATTCACTCTCGGTAAATCTTTGAAGAAGCATGTCTAATGCAAATTGATGAGGAGACTTTGTGTTTATTTTTTTTTCCCTCTTGTGCTATGCTACCACTTTTACTAGACTGTAGCTGTGTTAGACAAACACGATGTTTAACTTCTATGCATCTCTGATGAGACTAAATATCCTATACAACTGTCTTGTGTTCTCTCTTTGGAAGTTATAGGGGGCAGTATAGTACTTAAAACAATTTGCAATATTTGAACTATAATGTTGGAAATACATTTATATTATTTTAAGTATTGTTTGTTATGTTTAACAATGGAAATTTCAAATTTCAAAAAATTATTACTTTCTGTAATATATTGTGAGAGTATGGGGGTTATTTTTGTCGAAATGATTACCTTTAACAAAATATAAAGAGATAATAAATTACTGTTACAATTTTGTACAGGGATTGAAATACATCGACCAAATTTATTACTGGGATTGATAATTCGCCAGAAAATGAAGAGGCAGATTACTGCTGTTTCAAGTGTTACTAGTAGTTTTGCGGATGAAGCTGCTGAAAGTACCTTGAGTAGCATACCACCAGAGAAGAAAAGCAAGCCAAGCAAACCTGAAGTCTCTCATCACGAATTGGCACTAGAAGAAGAGGAAAATAATTTTTTCAATTCCTTCACAACTGTGCTGCACAAGCAGAGAAATAAACTTCAACAGTCTAATACAGAAGATGTTCCAGCAGTTGTTGAACCACTGGTGGAAAGCACCAAACATGAACCACCGAAGCCTCTCAGGTTTCTTCCTGGAGTCCTGGTTGGATGGGAAAATCAGCCTTCTGCTCTGGAACTAGCAAATAAACCATTGCCAGTGGATGATATTCTTCAAAGTCTGTTGGGTACGACAGGGCAGGTATATGAACACAGCAAGTCAGAAGCAGGTCCTAGTGAAGAGATACCATTATTAAATGAACAGGCAACCTTGAAAGAAGAAAACATGGATGTTGCTGATATAACTACAGAAGTTAGTGAAGCAAAGACTGGTTTGGATGATCTTCAAGAATCCACTAACACTGCTGTAACTGTGGATACAGCAGCTGCAGGGACCTCAAGTTCTGCAAAAAGTGCTGGTTCTTTGATAGGGTTGAGTCTTAAGGGAAAACCTCCAGATGTCTCCACAGAAGCATTTTTAGCAAATTTATCTGCTCAGTCACAGAATAAAGAAACAGAAGAAGGTAAAGAAAATGACCCAAAGTTGCAGGTACCAGACAAGGATAATGTTTCACAGGAAGTTAAAAGGAGCACAAATTCCAACTTTTCTTCCTCATCAAATGCAGGGAAAAAACCCAATGAGAACAATGTTAGTGTAGGTTCTGCTGAAGGTACCACTGCTAGTACCTCTAAATCACCGCCATTTATTAATCTTAAAAGAGACCCACGACAGGCAGCTGGACGAAGCCAGCAGACTAATACTTCAGAAAACAAGGATGGAGACGTTAGCAGAAGTGAAGACCGACAGAATCCTTCAGGAAATGATCAGATAGAACCAGAGAATAAACAGTCTTCTGGAGAAGTGAGCTTAAACCTGTATCAAAGTGATCTGCAAACCAATGAGTCGCAGTTCAGTTCAGCTGCAGCTAAAGCAGATAGCACAGTTGCATCACAAGCAGAAGATAACAAACACTCACAGGAAGATGCACTGATGCAAAACATTGAAACAGTGAATTCGTTTAGAAGAGGACCAGCAGCAACTTCATCTCATTTTGAAACCGAAAATTCTTCTCGTTCTGAATTTATTTCCAAAGTCCCAAGCCCTGTTACAAGCGGCAGCTTCTCATCTGTTGGACCTCCGCAGCAGAATTTTCAGCATCCTAAAGCTAATCCACCTGGATTTCAGTTTCAGGCTCCTGCACCTCATAACTTCCCTCAGCAAAACAACCCTATGTTTGGATTTCCTCCTCATTTACCACCTCCGCTTCTTCCTCCTCCTGGCTTTGGTTTTCCTCAAAATCCAATGATGCCATGGCCACCAGTAGCTCATTTATCAGGTCAGCCACCACATTATGCTGGACCCATTGCACAAGGGCTACCAGTGGCTCACAAACAATCAAGATTTTTGGGACCAGAAAATTTTTTTCAGTCTAAAGACAGTAGGAGACCAGAAAGACGCCACAGCAATCCTTGGGGCAGAGAAGAACAGCATTTGGAGAGAGGGTTCAGTAGAGGAAAAAACGATCGACAAAGGCTTTACAGTGAAACCCATCACCAAAAAAAAGAGAGACATGAAAAAGAGTGGAGCAACGAAAAGTACTGGGAGCAAGATTCTGAGAGAAACAGACGCAGAGACAGAAACCAGGAAAAAGAGAGAGAGAGGAAGAGTAGAGAGGAAGGACAGAGAGACAAAGAAAGAGTGCGGTCTCCACACAGTGATAGGGCTGCTGATGGAAAAAGCCCCAGAGAGACTAGAAATCCAGAAAAAAAGACAGAGAAGCCTAAAAGTGAAGAACAGGCTCATGAAAAAGATAAGGAGAGGGAGAAAAGCAAAGAGAAGCATAGAGAACGAGACAGTGAAAAGAACAGAGAGAGACATAGGGACCACAGTGACAGAACTAAAAGTAAAAGGTAAAAAGATGCAGGCAGTCTTTTAAAATCCTATTTAAATAAACTGTTAGAGTAATGTCGTAAAACTTTGTATAAAAAAAAGAGCCTGCTAGGATTGTGCCATCTTTTTTATTCCATGTTGGTGTTTTGCAGAAACAAGTCTGTGTTTTGGTACCACTCGATGTACCAATACTCATCCTTTTTTTTCATTATACCAACTATCGCTAGAAGTAGGAGTTTAATATTTTTAAAAATTTTACATTGCTGTATATTCAAAATTTTAAAGATTTCTTTTATTAATATGCAATAAAGGCTTAGGAATTTTGTTAGTTGAGGAAGTTGGCTTTAGTCAAGTCTGCAATATAGTTGCTGCCTTTGGTAATTTGTGCTCTCTTCTGTTTTAAGATGCTCTGATAATTTTAAAGGTGATTTTCATACAATAACCTTCTTTTTAAATTGCACTGTTTTTAAAGACTGTAGCAAAGCCTCAGAATCCACACATTACAACAAAACAATATGCTTGGTGGTGTGAAGAGTTTGGGTTTTTTTAAATTATTCAGTAGTACAATAAAAAAATTCAAGTGTATTCATTAGTTTTCAGGTATTTCCTAAGCATCTGAAGCAGTTTGTGACCAGAAATTGGAAGGCTGAGCTGCTCGAATGTTAATGCTTTAAACTGCACTTGTTTTAAAAAGAAAACATTTTTAACCTAAATTCTTGAAAATATGATTTGTAGTAGTAAATTCATTTCTCCCACCATTTTCCATGCTTCAAAAACTTGAATACCTAAGCTTGTACATTACTTTGTGTTTTGCTATCCTTTTTACTGTAAAATGTAAATATTTTAAGGGATATTTTGATTCTAAAATGATAAAACTTTCTCACATACTGTGTGTGTTTGATTTCATAGGTGTGAAACTGTAGGCTAAATGAATATGGAAAGCTGAATCACATAATGCCACATTTGTTGTATGCTTCATGGCTTGGTTTGTTTTGAGTTTTGGAGAACAAACAGGTGGGAGGGGGCAGAAGAGTGTTTATACCCTTGGGACTTGGGGTAAATTGATATTTTGTAGTGATTACCATCCACTGATGCCAAATAATGCGAACGTGAAAACCAACTCAAGTCACCTACTCTTACACTTCTTAAAATACACTGGGCATCTTGTTGAATCTGTCAGAAATAACAAAAATATTCCACCATATAAAGAAAAATTGAGATTTATTGTTCTGTTTTTCAGTGTTTTATTTTTAACTTTGAGTACACAACCTTACTATGCTGCTGACATAACATTTTGCACGTAGCTGTAGAAAAGCCTCTTCTCTCCAGAAAGGTCTCCCCGGTTTAACAACACCCTAATTGTTAGTTTTAATTATGAATATATTTTAAAGTAAAATTTTACTCGAATACCTTGCAGGTAGCTTCGTGATCAAATTGATCAAAATTAAAAATCTTGCACAGGATAAATGGGGTGGTAGACTTTTATTAAGTGATGTTTCTTACGCTCATAGTTGAGAAGACTAATTTAAAAAAAAAATCTTCAGTTTGTTAGTAACTAAAAGCAATATTTAAACATTTTTATAGAATGATAAATTAAATTAGTATTTTCCAAATTAATTCCATCTTCTGTATAGCAGTAGTGCCATTGGATATGTCTGGTAGTATTATGCATGTGTTATATTGTTTAAATATTTCCATTAGAGTTCTGTAGGCACATGAGTTTATCTAAGCATTGTTCTCATTTTGGAAGTAATTTTTAAATTGGCAGCCCTCCATGTGAAGATTTTCTTTTGACCTGTTCAAAAGCACTCTACTCCCAGTCCACTGGTGATCTGCCTCTCACACGCACATCCATCTGTGCTTTGAAAATAAACTGGGAGCAGTAAAAATTGCAACTGCCTGGACAGAAGGGATGGGAATGCTTTCTGCCAGAACTATCAGAAATAATTTGTTTGGAAAGAATATGTAAACATTTTGCAAGTTTGCTGAGTGCTTTGCTACCTGCCTCATGTATGTAGAACCTAAAGAGAACTGTAGTAAAACAGCTCTTGAGGGAGAGTTTTGTTAAGTGTTTAAATTAACAAAAAGCAACAGTCTGCAGGACATGTTCCTAGGAACTGAGTTAGTGTAATGGGAATAAATCCTGTTACTACAGGAATAAAGGATTTTATCTTCTCTGTTGCCTTCAGTCAGTCTCCTTCCAACACTTGTGTTAGCTGGAACTGCTTTGATTACTTGTTCCTTGTTTTACCTTGACTCACTGCTCAGATCACAAAGGGCAGTGCGCACTGCTGAGGAACTGGCAGTACACCAGAAGCCCTGGAGGGAACAGGACAAACGCTAAATATGCTCCCCTCTCCAGCATCACATGGTGATAAAAGGCCCTACTTAGAGAAACTGGAAGAGAAGAATCTGGGGACGACTCAAATGCTAATTGGGCTTTGTGAGCTGTCTGTTGGGAAGAGGCGAAGAAGCTCTGCTGCATCAAGCTGATCACTTGGGGCCTCAGAGCAGCAGCAGAAGATAGAAAGAACCTCACAAATATGTTTGCAGATGCTTAAGAAAACGTCTCGTGGTAGTTCCATAGCCAAAGTGTGCAGCAGTAATCTTCAGGTCACCTGTTAACTGACTTGGCAGTGCATTCATTGCCACATACAAAGTACAGTTATATGGAGACAAGTGTGTGTCACCTAGTTTTGGGTGCTTATTGTCTCTGCTCCATATCTGCCTTATGGAAAGATAAACACACACGCTGCCTTCCCCTCCCCCCCGCCCCAGAATAGTTACTTGTTTCTGACCTGTTTTTACATTTTGAAAACTCGTATTCAGAGAATTCCCATGCAAGGAGGTGATGTTTTATTATGTGCTTTTGAGCAATAGAAAAGTAAAAAAGGAAAAGATAGGAATCAATCTCTATTATTTTTATTGAAGCATTTTATTTATGTAGTATGCCAGCAGTCAAATGAGAAATGTAGATGTAGATAAATCATTTGAACACATTAAAATAAACTGGATTTTTTTTTTGTTGCTTCCTGAAGCAGAATATAACTGAACTTTTTCAGAGGGAATATAATTTTTGCATTTATAGATGAAGAGCTCTATTTACTTTTGATATTATGAATTAATGAAAGATATGGTCAGGGAAATTCAGTTTGTTATGACCAAAACCTTTGTCTAGTAAAATTTTGATATCTTATGTAGGGACATATAAGCCAGAAAGGTGTAGCTAAAGCAAAGCAGTTCTTGGACTTTCTGATTTTTAAGCTCTTAGGAATAGAAGTTACTTGTAGACAGAATGCCACATTCCCACATTCCAGTTGTGAATCGTTAAAGCAAAAAGTTTTCATGTAGTCAAATAGGGGGAGACCTCTGCTGGAGAAAACCAGCAGACCTTTTTTATCTCTCTTAAGTGAAATACCTTTTCTGCTCTTAAAATCATTCTTTAAGTGTAATATTTTAAACCTGTGTTCATGCTAAGCTCTACTGTTTTACATAAATGCATACAGGATGGACAGAGACTCAGAAGGGAGGGAGAACTTCATTACCTAATTAGGATCTTTGTGGGCTTAACAAGTAATTACAGCTGTTATGATTTAAAAAATTCTGATTACAATAGACATGTGCTTTTTGCCCCAAATACACCTTCCCTTCCCCAATTTCAGTTTTTTACACTTGACCTTAGTATTATAAAATTATAAGAGAAACACTAATCAAATTTGAGAGTTGGAGAAACAAGTTAACAGTTGTCTGTTCTCATAAAGCAACAAACAACACTTGAATGATGGTTGGCTTTATAAGCTAATTACTATCTATTTGTTGACAAAACTATTTCCAGCACAATAAAGAAAAAAATCCTGCAGACTTTCCCATTATTTTAAAGTAAATACTAAAGACTATAAGTAATTTTAGGAGTATATCTATTAATACTCAACATAAAATTGTCCCTAATTACTTTTTTTTTCTTAATGAAAAGCTTTCTTGTGTTGGTTTCTGAGTATTACGCTGCCAACTAACACAAGAAACAGGAGGAAAAGGAAGTTTACCACTTTTACAGAGTCTTGAACATTTTTTCAATTAATTTCCAGAATTTCCATCATAAACATTGTACCCTTCTGCATTCATTAGCTGAATCTTCTTGGAATCTTGGAAGAGCACAACATCTTTAATTTTACCAATGAATTCCTTCTGAAAAAGCCCTGTAGTGGCTACACTGACCTTCCTGCCAATTTCAAACCCACCAAAATAACAAATGCCTCCATAGTTTAAAGCAGTGTATTTTCTTTGTGGATCAATGTCTTCAAAAAGAATTAGCTCCTCATCAAGATATACCTTAATACAGGTTTGGTTTTGAACTACAGTAACAAAATGCCATCTTCCGTCACAGCAGGTGGAGTATTTTCTGTGCATAAGAGGAACAGAGATTCTTTCTCCAAGATTAACCACAACTTTTAATGTTGCATTGGCAATACCAATGGCAAGGAAGTCATTATCTTCATCCTCACTTTTGCCTATCCATGCTATTAAGCCTTCAGTTTGATTGGTAGTAAAATTTAAAGAAATGCGGCTATACTGGAGGTCTCTTTTTCTGTAATAAGAATCTGTGTATTTAATATAGGAGTTGCCAACAAACTTTGCTATGTAAAATTTGATTTTGCTGTCGCAGTACTTGCCTGACCAGCCTAGTGCACATACACAGGTGTATGAAAATGAAGAAGGTTGAGGAATACAGAGCGCTTGAGACCCACACATATTTTGTGAACAGTGAACAGATTGTTCGCATGTGGTCCCTGTCCACTCGTGTGGGCAAGAACAAGAAAAGCCTGAGTTTTCAACTTGACATGTTCCGTTATTTTTGCACACTGAGTACCCACAAACTGTTCCGTCACAGTCACCAACATTGGCTCCACCTTTGGGATCAGTCGCAGTAAGCTTCAGTTCCCTGTTGTTTATAACAATTTCTCGAATGCAACCAGTGAAACCTATGGGTTCATTTTCTACTGCCATTGAATTAACAAGGTTTAAGGAAGACACCCCTCCAACAAAAAAATCTGTGTGTGTGTCTAGTACATTCATTCCAGGACTAGCTTTTTGAGTAACGTTGATACCATCCAGGTCCAGGTAGCCTTCATTGCCAACTCTTCCTGCTTTGAGTAAGTGCCATGTATTTCCATTTGCACGGACCTTCTGAAGGGCCTGTAGGATGACTGTCTTGTCTCCGAGATTGTAGCGTAACTGTGTAAATCCATTTACTAATGATATACATAGAAAGTCACCTGTAAAAAAAGGTATAAAAGAGTTTTAATTTC
The DNA here is from genome assembly GCF_009829145.1 of Chiroxiphia lanceolata. NCBI lineage: Eukaryota > Metazoa > Chordata > Aves > Passeriformes > Pipridae > Chiroxiphia > Chiroxiphia lanceolata. The sequence goes on along the minus strand of NC_045639.1, from coordinate 90,140,381 downwards.
TAGAGGTGGGGCACTGAAGAACAGCATATTGGTAATCTTGATACTTTCTTGCTTGCACTTCCTTGTACCATCATCATCATATCTAAATTACATAAAGAGAAGTGTTCCCTGATAAGCTGCTCTTGGCCCTTTTTTTTTTTTTTTTTTTTAATTCTTGTAAACTGAGCTTGTGTTTGCTTCAAGGTAAAAAGCCCAACCTTCTGCAAAGCTCTGCTTTTGTGCGGAAACTAGGTGACTGTGAGGTAGGAGGAAACAGGATCACTTTGGCATCCAGGAAATGTGAGTTGGTGGTTTTCCCATTGAAAAGAATCAAGTTTTGGCCAAGTTACAAAAGCAAAAATACTCTCAATTTCCATATACTTGATGGATTTGTTAGTTTAGTGCACTGAAGTTGAGTCTGCAGCAGACATACATACTCTGCTTTACCTGAAGCTCCTTTTCACAACAGGGATTTTTTGGGTTTAATATTGTGACAGCTGTAGGAACAGGTAAGCTTTTTATTGAATTGTTCTGGGCTCCATGACAGGAAGTATTAGGAAGGAGTTTTCTTGTTCTATCAGTGTTTCTGGCCTTACAGGCAGTGTAAAAGGAGAGAGAGTACCACTTTGGACTGTACTTACAAATGTGAAGAAGAAAAGCTGGGAAGGGTTAGGAAATGGAAGCTGGAAGGAAAGTTTGTAAGAGCAGCAGTAGAGTCTGATGGGGTAAATGGCAGTGAGGCAGAAGAGGACAGCAGAATATTGTGCTATTGAAAGCTATATTTTCAACCTTTTTGATATTTGCCTATGCAATTTAATTTTTTTTATATTACTTTTGGAAATAATAGGCATCAGGTTGTTGTAATCAGTTAAATTGGTAAACAAGTTTGTTAAACTTGAATGTAAACTTTCTCTCCTAATAGTTACCGATCCAATTTCCTTAAAGATTCAGCATTTTTAAGGGTGAACCTGTTAGTAGAATGATGAAGTTTGCTTTCATGGGTGTTCAATTTTTGAGTATTTCTGATCCTTGAATTACATTGCTTTTAGTAAAGTTAAAAATGAATGGCATAATTTACTCAAGGGTTGTGAAAGTTGCTAAAACCATTACCTCCAGGAATTATTCAGGTTCCCATTCAGGCAGAGTGGAGATGGTTCAGTTGTATTAGTGGCTGTAGAGGACCTGCTTTGTGCCTCACCTTCCCTGCCCCAGCCACCCATGGGAAGAAGAAAGCTCTTCATTCTTTCAACTCCAGTAGTGGCAGAGCACTTCCTTGCTAGTTCTGGTTGTGATGACCTCTTTTACTTCCCTATGTTCAGTGTTCTTTTCGAGTACTTTGTCTTGTTACAGGTTTTTTTCAGAAAATTAATATAATTCTTTTCACTTGTGGTTTCTCCTACTCAGTGATGTGGTTTTAAGCTTGCTTAAATTTTTCAGTGCATAGCTTGAAAGCACTCATCTGTCTTCAGCAATGTAAATAACCTGCTTGTCTATTTCTTCTGTCAGGATCTCAGTCCTAGGGTAAGAAAGGAGCATCAGGAAAAGTTTCTGAACTACCTCTTTGGCAACATTCAGTCTCCTTTCCTACCCAGACATACAGACTTGCACAAGGACACAACTACTCATTTTTTGCTGTCTAGGAAGAAGGAAAACATTGACCAGCATTGCTTTTTCATCTGACCTGTAATCAAGAGCTGGAGAAGCTGGAAGTTCTCCAAGATTTCCAGGGAAGATTTTTGGTAGCTTTGCACATTTCACAATGATCTGTCTGGTTTGGAATCTTATTTAGTCTTATTACAGAGCAAATCTGTGATTCTGCTATCTACAATGTGAGGAGGTTATGGCTGAGTTATGGGTTATGGGACAAATTTGAAGCCTCACTTCAAATTGGAGTAACTTCTTTTTTTACTACTTGTGAAGAAAAAAATTACACTTTCCAATTTCAACTCTCCTGAGGCACTCAAGGCACTTTCTAACACCTCTGGTTAGACCCTCTCTTTTTACAAAGGCCTTGCCATTTTAGTCTTTGGTAAGAACAGCAGAAGGTTGAGATGAGTTTTAGGATCTTGACATTGATCCCAGGGTTCAACTCAGTATTTCTCCATGAAGTTTATAATGTCATAGGTACTACTGAAGGACAGCTGCCTGAAAACATTTTAGGACTCAATGTAAAGTGCTGTGTGTTCAGTGTCTAAGAAACTTCTGAAAGTGAAGGCAAATTATGAGCTTGTCTTTGTTCCTTTCACTTTAGCAATGAGTAACATTTTCAACAAGGGACTTCTATCTGCCCTGTCTCTGAGGGATGACTTGCACGCAGCTGAAGCCTCTGCAGGCCTATGTCATCATAGGAATTGCATAACCATTTTAAACAAACAGCATTCTTGCCACTGGTTTTTTCCTCTCAGCTGTCTCAGCATAGGAGACCATGGAGCAAAGTGCTTTTTCACTATTTCAGTTTGATAATTTCTCAAACCTGTCTCACATGACCTTAATTAATACCAAAGCTGTTTCTGAGGAAGTTTTCTTATTGTTAAGTGTGAAGGCAATGACATCCTTAGTTTATCCAGGACTAGACTATATAGCCTGTCCCTACTTCTGTGAAAATACGATCCACATGCAGGACATAAAACTTTGCTTCCAGCTTTTCAGGTTAGTGTCTTGTCTAATATGGGTTATTTATCTCCATCAGTAGCGTCACAGAGAAAGCAGAAACTCCTGAGGTAGGCAGTCACAGTCGGTTTTTTGTTGTGCATGCAAGTCTTTGCCCAACCTGTTTATCGTGTGCAAGGAACTGTAAGCCAATCTGTGTCAACAAGTTTGAATCTTCTTTAGAAATAGGCTGTTGTGTCTTAGCTGTACCTTGAAACTGCAGGTCATCAAGGCACTGTGTTTTGAACAAAATAGTTATGGGTTACAGCATTTAGTTCTGATGTACCTTCATGCCCCTGTTTCAGTGAAATAAGAAGTGGGCTTTTTATAGCCCAAATGCTGAAAGATTGTTTCCTTGTCTTCTTAAGGGAAGGGAATTTTGCAGCAGGTATTGCCTTAAGGAAGGACCTGTTCTGGAGTTAAAATAGCGCTTTTACTTGCATATTCTAGTTCAAGATTTTCACCAAATGACAGAGAGTCAAATTTGCTCTCCTCAGGATGGATAATCTCTATTCCGTAGGAGAAGCCAGCACTCCAGCAGGTGTGAATTTTTCTTCATCACTTTAATTTTCATGTTTTCATTATGTGCACAAGTCTCACCTCCTCCCATATCAGATGTCAGAATTCCCAGAAGCCTAGTCATCCCTATGTCCAGAGCAGTCAGTTCCTAAAAGTGGGAGCTAATGAAAAGACTCTTCTAAGTGCATCTGACTGCTGCTGTAAGATCTGGACTTCTGTAACAGTATCTTCTTATATGGCTTCTTACGATGAATTCTGAATGCATCACAAAACTTTTCATCTTGCTACTCCTATGAATAAGTATGTAAGTCTCTAAGCAAGTTGGTTACAGTCACACAGTCAATTTTTAAATTGTTCCAAATGGTGACATGCCCTTTCATGTTCAACCTTTATCTAGACATGCAGGTGTGTCTGTATATCCCCATTCTGAGAGGGGATCATGCTCAAGCAGTATGAACTCTCCATGTTTTTATATTACCATAGGAAACTCATCTACATCATAATTTGTCAAACCTTTGTACACTTGGAAATTCATGAACTGATTAATTCCTGGAATACTGAAGGTCTGAGATTCCTTTAAGATGTGTTGCTTGTCCTTTGTCTCATCTCGTGTTACTGAGCAGAAGCCTGTATGCCATGCTGACGACAGAGGCTGTGATGAGTTCAATGCTTCAGCAGCTGCAACAGGGTAGGTATCTCAAGAGCCCTAGGCTGTGGTTTCTTGGTTAAAGAACATGTGTAGTCTTGATCCCTTTAGCCATTTCATAGCCCTGAGATGGCATCTCTGGATGTATGTTTACTGGCTTCAGTTTGTGCCTTCTGTTGGTTTTACCTCACATTTCTGTCCTCTAGCTCAAAGCCAGAATGTCAGTTCCTATCCCTATGGTATCGGGTAGCATTTCCCCTGCTCTTCTTCACCATCTTTTTCAGAAATTTTTACTGATCATTGACACTGTGTCATAGCAAACAGAGCCTTATCTTCTCATAAACAATGACGTTCACAGGAATCATTCCCAGTTAATGAAACCTCTTACTGTATGTTCCACTGTGCTCATCTTCACTCTAAACTGACCTTGTTAAGCCACTATAATAAAGCATTTGTGTCTCCAGCAGTATTATTGCCTCTTGTTAGTATAATGCATCCTGTAACCATCATAGGTCCAAAATATATCTTTGCTCACTGCTCTTTCCTGCCTTGCTGAGCTGAGTTCACATTGGTTTCATTCTTTTTTTTGATCATTCTGTTCTTCACAGTCTTCCTCTCATCCTGCTCTGGTGTATGATTTTCCATGAACCTGAACCATGTCCTTTTACACTGTGACCACTTATATATTCTTCCAGGGGGAGAATTTTTCTTGTCTAGAAGGGTTTGAAATAGCCATGTCAACCTCCAGCTGAATGGCTACACTGTGGCCGAGGAAAGTGATGCACTGTGGTGTCCACATGAGAGGAAACCTAACTGACCAGTAGCTGTCCTTCAGAGCTAGTCTCCTGAGCATTTCCAGTAGCCAGAATAAGGTGCAGGGCCAAGGAGAGAAAGCAAGGAAGAAGCAGCAGGGCTATAAATGGATAGAACAAGGGAATGAAGGACAGAGAAGAGATGAGCTTTATTCCCACCCTTCTGCAGCCTCTGCTGCTAGTTCCCAGCCTGTAATATGTCAACATGGTTGAAGTGTGTTGTCGTCAGTTTAATATCTTTTCCTGCCTTCCTTTAGGTTTATTAACCTTAACCTTGTCTTTGCGCTGATCTAAGTGCACACATACAGTTAGATATCAGTCAGCTGACGGGTTATATCAGCCTGTTTTAACTTGATCTTTTATCTAGTGATGACCATAGCCAGTGCCCCTAATACACACTTATAGGAGGTACCCATGGATATGCCTTCATGGGTTGTTACAAATTATTCTACTCCATGTATGGAACCCCATCTCACAGCTAATGCAAGACTGAGAACAGGTGTCAAGTCAAGCCTGTAAATTTCTCAAACTATGTAAAAAATCACTTTGGCAATAGGTAGATTCCAGCTTCAACTTGGAGCACCATCCCAGAGCTAGGATCCAGAGCAACCCTGTAGACAGTGATGCTCATGCATCTACAAGGGATGGGTAGTTCCCTATTTGTAGGTTAGACAATTCAGTCTCACCTTTCAAAAACACATCTCTCCTTGGTGGAGAAGCTTTTCCTGCTTCCTTTAGTCACCACTGTTGCCCTGGCACATTTCGGCAGCTAGAAGGAGCCATCTTCCTTGAGCAACCTCAGTTTGCCAACCTGTTTTGGTTTGCTTGCCAGTGGCAAATGGGGAACAACAACCTTTCCTATGGAACAGATTTCAGGACAGTGGGGATGTCTGTTCTGCCTGGCAGTTTGGCTTCCAGTGCCGCTAATTTAATCCACACAAATGATCCCAGAATTAGTACCAAAGCAGAAATGATGTCCCTGTCAGCTAAGGAGACATGACTACCAAGAGCGAAGACTTAACCACTCTTCAGGTCCTGTTTTAAAAGTAGGTGGATAATCAGTTTGTTTCTGGTTAGGAAAGCAACACTCCTGCCCCGTGGGTATCCTAGCAATTTTGAATATTTCCAAAAGATTTTAGTCCAGTTCCATAATTCAGTTTTCACCATAAACAATGTTTTATGAAACCACGCAGGCATCACATACCCCTACTGGCTTTCTCTTACTTTCGTGTTACAGGTTTATAAACTTAAATGCATTAAATATCAGGAATTAAAGTTTTGAGGTTTTTCAAACCAGGTTTGTAACATAATCTGGTTAAAGAGAGACGGAGAACTGCTGTTGCAAATGTTGAGTGTTAAATTTAGCATGAGTCATCCCGTTCTTTTTATTAACCTGACTTCATTCTTAGTCACCCAGCATAACTGTTCTTTCTCATCTCATTGGGGAGAGATCACCCTTTCCATCACCCTGGCCTGAACTCTGAAATAATGCAGGCAATCTACAGCATATTCCACCTCCGCAAACAAATGTAAAGCTTCAATAATTCTGTGACTCAACAAAAAAGCAAGTATGTACAGTGTTTGCTATGTAAATGGACTGAATATACGTTGTTCCAACACTTGATAGGAATCAAGCAAGCCCTGTCTGAATTAAAGGCTGTTAATCATTAAGAGTCCCATGCTTTCACTGGTAGAAATAGGATACACTGTCCTTGAGAAAATGTGAAGTGGATGGCTGTCTACTGTCACTGTGCTGGACTCCACATGAATGCTGTAATATTTGCAGAGACCTTGCCCAGAAGCAGTGCATAGGAGAAGTAATCAAAGAGGAGAAAAAAGTCCCCTTGTCATTCTATCTGCAAGTTTCTGAACTAAAATACACATACACAACTCATTTGTTGGGTTGGGCTTTTTTCTGAGCTTATTCTATTTTAGATATCCACATAAATTTTGCCAAACTTTGGCAATTATTTTCTTAGGGTTGCAGAAATCAATACTACCAGACTTAAAGTCATGATACACATTCAGAAAGAGCTGACAAAGAAACAAAATGGGCGACTGACAGAACAATAGGAAATTCTGCTGACAGATTCACAGGATGTTTTCCATTTTATGCCCATTTACCAGGTGTTTCAGTGTGTGTACTGAAGTAATGATTTAGTTAGAGGAATAGAGGCTGGGACCGGCAGATCAACTTTCCAATAAGGAGGCAGCCACCTGCCCACCCCTTCTAAAAAGTTCTGTAATGTTCTTTGAAAAGAGCAAAGCCAGAAGGAAATGTTTCAACAGAAGTCTCATGTTTATTTCTTCACCTTCTAAAGATCTGATTTTATTTTTAATGATGGGAGGATTGTTTGGCAGGGCCTACCCCTGAAGGGAAGGTCCTAGTGTAATGTTTACATGGGTGACAAGCCAAGCCGATGTATAACATGCAATTCAGTATCTTTGCTAAATTAGCTGTGTCAGAGATGATTTCTTTAGGAAAAAAAAAAAACCAACAAAACATTGCTTAGTGAGGAAAAAAATGTTCTAATTATTTCCTATTAAAAAGGACTTTTAGAAAAGAAATCCTGGGATTTTGGCAATCAATTTATTAAATCTTACATAACTGTGAAGAAAAAAAGGGTTTTTTTAAAGTGCTTTCTAAACCAATCCCCATGAGAAAGCTCACTCTTATCTGCTGGCTGCTAAGAATACTTCTGAGTCTTTCATCAATCTAATTCTGTCTGGATTTGATAGGATTATACGAAGGCAAATATAAAGAGCAAGCTGATTAGCTTTTCCTAAATCTTTCAAAACATCAGGACAGTGAAAATGGAAGTAGGAAATTTGTAAAAAAAAATACTCTATATAAGATGTTTTTTATTTTTAAATGGAATTAATATAATTCTAGAAAGTGATTGAAAGAAAATTTTCCTTCCTGTGCAAACTAAACATTCATGAATGGCAATAGAATGAGGGCATGCTTGTGATAAACCACTCCTGGCCCAAGTTAAACAGACTTAACACTCTCTTTGATGCTTCCAAAGAGGTATTTAATTTCATTATATGCTAGCTACTTTCATGACCTCTGACTATTCTTTTTGAGAGAGATCCTTTTTTTCTATTCTATTTTTCATGGCTCATGTAATGCCTTAGTTTATGCAGGAGAGAACTGTTCACTGTAAGTGATGGAATTATAAAAGATTCATTGTAGAAGACAGAGCTCATTGCTAATACATGTATTTGTATTACAGAAGCTCTCTCTCTCTCTATATATATATATATACTTTTTTTTTTAAGCTGCTTTTCTGTATATGATTGCAATTAGAACAAGGAAAACAGGAGGTGCCAGCAATGTATGATACATTATCAGCCTGCTAAAACACCTGTGTACAGAATAAGATGGTGGTACAGTGGGCATATGTGGGTTTATATGCGTTTGTGGCTGAGTATGTTTACTGAAGTATCTTGAGAGTTTTTAGGCTTTAAGCAAAGGAATGTAAAAATACATGATAAACAGTTAAGTAATTTTTTCATACAAAGCCCTATTTTTGCATAACTTACTGCTTAATACAAGCAGAAAATTTGCCCTAAGATGATGTTATGAATGATATGTAGTGCTTCTTTTTAAAAAGATGCAAGGCACCATGTAAATGCAATATAAAGATTAATTATGTGATGATGATGATGTTAATAAAGTAATTACAAAAAATGTACACTTTAAAGACTAAATTTTAAAATGTATTTATATTGGCAAATTATGTTTTCTTGCCATGAAGTTTTAGGAATGTTAACTTAGTAAAGTTGAAAATACTTCTATAAATAGTAGAACTATTTTATTTCGGTTTTTTTTTTCTCTGCCTATCTGGGAAATTAAGAACTTGCATGTTTTGCATGCTTCACCAACAAGCTTTTCAACAAAGTTACAGTTCTGAGAAGCCTCATTAACTCTCTCATAGTCTGTTCACTTTCACTTATCTTATCTGATCAGTTTTTATATTGCTTTATTTTTGATCATTTTAAAACACTGGGACAATGCCCCGAATTGAGAATCTTAGTGTAGCTTCTGAAAAGATGGTTACTTTTCAGGGAGAAGTGATTTCCTGAACCATTAAATAACTTAATTAAATACTTGCTGGCTTTAGACTGATCCAAAACTGTGTCATGCATGTTTTTTCTTATGAACTTGATTATTCACAGTTCAAAACAACTGTACAGTACAGTTCTGCTGTCCTCAACAAAGGAAGGACATGGAAGTGTTGGAGCAAGTCCAGAGGAGGGCCACAAAGTTGATAAGAGGACTGGAACACCTCCCCTATGCATAAAGGCTGAGAAAGTTGGGCCTGTTCAACCTGGAGAAGAGAAGGTTGCATGGAGAACTCATTGCAACCTTCCAGTATGTGAAGGGGACCTACAGGGAAGCCGGAGAGGGACTTTTCATCGGGAACTGTAGTGATAGCACAAGAAGTAACGGGTACAAATTGAAAGAGGGAAAATTTAGGTAAGATATTAGGAAGACATTCTTTACTTTGAGGGTGGTAAGACACTGGAACAGGTTGCCCAGGGAAGTTATGGATGCCCCAGCCCTGGCAGTGTTCAAAGCTAGGTTGGATAAGGCCTTGAGCAACCTCGTCTAGTGGGAGGTGTCCCTGCACATGGCAGCAGGGTTGGCACTAGGTGATCTTTAAGGTCCATTCCAACCCCTTAACATTCTGTGATTGTATGATAAAACCCAGTCACCAAGGACAATGAGTTACAGAGACTGAATGCCTGAATCACTTCGATGTACTGCTTTTCTTTTTCAAAAAAGTAACTGGGTGTATGATACCAGCAAGCTGGAATACCCTTACCTGACTGCGTACCCAACTGCTGTGCGGTGTAAAACAGGATACCATCTGGAGATAGAGCCTGAAACTGTAGTTTGATATGGGTCTTATGCCGAATATAAAAGGGTGCAAATGACATCCATGATGATTCATTACTTCTGAAAGATGGATCACTAATGGAAATACCTGAAAAATACAAGAGAAAATGTCTTCTGAAAGATATTTTGAGAGGGCTGCATTATTACGTTCCTAGTTCATAAATGCTGTACATAAGGCTTCCAATTCTTCCCTTTCCAAAGAATAAAAATAACTTAGATACAGAATAAAACTTAGATAATAGCAAATCAATCCCATTGTCTTCTGTGTGCCTTATTTTCATTAACAATCAAGGCTTTAGTTGTAATGCAAAATAAATGTGATCTTCCTAGCATTCATTTTCCAATAAATGTAACTGTAAATTTTACGCGTTTTAAAAATTCAAATGCAAGTACTTTTGTAGGAGTCAGAATAAACATTTCTTTCCTCAAAATACAGATTAAAATCTAAGTGAAGGATTTTTAATGAGCTTCTTTGTGTGTCATAAGAATGTACCTTTTAAGTGGAAAGTGCTCATTAATTGCTGCTGAAATGTTTGGTAATTCATTATCTTATACTGAAATGGAGCACTCACAATTACTGTTAAGACACAATGTACACTTTTGAACTGCACACAACTTCATCATCCTGTCTCAGTGCTAATTCTTCATATGTCCCACAAAATCAGGCCGGCTAAACTTTCTTAAGCCAACTGATAAATAATTATGCTTTTCTATACTGTTAATGTAACTGTTTACAGTTTTTCTCAGTAAATTGGCATTACGTATTTGAGTTATCATAGAATCATAAAATGGTTTGGCTTGGAAGAGACCTTAAAGATCATTGTTTCCAACCCCTCTGCCATGGGGAGGCACATCTTCCACTAGACCAGGTTGCCCAGGTTGCCCCATCCAACACTCCCAGGGAACACAACTTCTCTGAGCAACATGTCCCAGTGCCTCACCACCATCACAGTAAAGAATTTTTTCCTAATATCCAATCTAAAATTACTCTTTCAGTTTGAAGCCATTCCCCCTTGTCCTGTCACTACATGCTGTTGTAAATAGTCTCTCAAATTATGTTAGTTATTCGCTAATTCATTATCACGTGGTTGTTAGTTTATTTGTGATTCACTGCAATAAATCAAGCTATTTAAATGTGCAGGGTGTATTTAGACCTGTGTTATAAGCTCTTTTTACTATTTAGTTAAACAGCAGTACTAAATGCCTGAGCTGTAAGTGTTGGCTCCCTCACTTCTCAGTTTTCCTGCTGAAGCTATGCTGCTTCTCTCCTAGGAGGCCAACATCTTTCTTCATTTTGGTGCTCCCAATTTCATAGTTTTATAGTAACTTACTTTCACTGAAATATACCTTCAGTATGTCCTTGTAGTGCATTCTTAGGTAACCTTGTGCTATCTTTCCACACTCAGGTTTTCTGCATAGCGTCTGCTGGTGAATCCACTCACCATCCAGTTGCAACCTTATACTGCTTATTACAGATGGGCCTTAGTTATTAAGCTGGAATACAGCCAGCATGCTGCAAGATTTGTGATTTGTCTATTTGTCACACCCCCTCTCTCTGAGTAGGATTCAAGGTGAACCTGGTGGACTGTATCCAGCAGCCAGATGCACCATTATACAGGATCCAGATCTCCTACCTGTTACCAGCATAACCCGACTTGAGGATGCCTTTTGAATGGGTAGTAACAGCACAGCTGACCTTTTCATTAATTTCCCCTAGTAGACTACAGTTAATATGTCTGAGGAAGGCACATGGATTTGATGACACAAATTCTCAGTAAGTCTGAAAGTAAGTTTTAATCACTGGAATATCAATTGTAATGGACTTATGAAATGCTTGAATGGTCAGAATGAGGCTTTTGATGAGCTGTTGTTCAATGTATGTATATATTTTCAAATCACTCCCATCCTAAGTATCATAATAGCTGTCATGCATTCTATCAAGGCTAGGCAGTGTCTGTAGTAATACATTACATAATGTCAAAAATGTGAAGTTCCTGGCATCTATACTCAAAAATTGCCAGAAATAAAAGTAGTTTTAAGAATAGCAATTACCCTGGAAGATAAATAGTAATAAAAGTTGCTAAACAGATTTGGTGATGTAATTTATATCACTAAAACTTATAAACACTATCAGGTACAAAAGACAAAGGAATACTTAATATTTCATATGGATTTTTAGGTGCTTGCATTTTTTTTCAGTAGGTAAGAAACAATTCTCTCCATTGGTAGTTGAAGATATAATCCCCATACCTATGTCTTTGTATTTCAAAATCAATCAGCAATAATAATTCATTTTGTACGTAGACATTGTTGCTTCATGCGTCATTTGGAAGTCAGTCTTCTCTTAGCAAATTTTTGCACAGCGAGACTTATATAGGGAGGAACTGTGCCACAGTGGTCAATCTTATATTAAAATATGCTGCTGCTTAAAAGGTCATCCTGGGCAAAGTGTACAGTGAAGCATCTGAGAATCTTTATGGCAGATTCAGTTTCACTTTGCCAGTGTAGTTAATTCTTTACTGCTTATGTAGGAAGCAGGACAATGACTAGTGTGAGAGCAAAATCAGCAGGATTGAAATGCTACATTGTTTTTCATTGGGAAGTATATAAAAGGAAGATTGCTATCATAAAAAGCCTTGGAGCAGAGAAAGAGAACAATAATAAAAAAGTGATTTTATAGTATCACTCAGAGAAAGAATTAAATCCATGGTTTTACATTACAAATAGAGTATTCAAAAATAACACCTACATCTTCAGCAGCAGATGTCAGAATGCTTTATTAAGGAGGTATTAATCTGATTTATAGATATCAAATACAATATTTAATATACTTCATTCTGAAACTTCTAAGATACAAATATTTCCATTATGCTAAAAGGTGGGGGGGTTATTCCCAATAAATGTATCTTACAAGTGTCAGAAAGCAACATATTTTGCCACAATGCAGCAGGGCTAACTATAGGAAGTACTAGAATGACTTCAAATTTGCTTGTAAATTATCTGTAGATCCTGCAAGTGCCAATTGTGTGCATAGAAAAAATCTGACTTGACAGGTACATGGAAATATGCATCCATATCTCAGAACAGAATGCATTCACTCTACCACAGTGCACATAGGTGAGCAGTATGAAATTTCGTTTTTGCAAAATTGCTTCTATAGAGGGACAAAGTTTTAAGGTGAAGAATAAGACAATTTAAGCTTTTCAATTTGCTTTTATGGCAGGCATATGCAAAAATAGCATGTCATGTCAAAGGCTGAGGTACCTCACTGTTTTTCTTCCTGGCAGCAAACTTTTTTTCTCACCTAAGATAAGAAAATAAGAAGCTCAGCTCAACCTGCACAAGGCAGCCCCTGTTTTACATATGCTTTCTCCACAGAAACTCTTTGCTAAAGCAAATGAGGTGAATGGATGCCTTTGCCAATCCTATAAGCTGAATTGTAGGACTTGTGCTGTTGTAACTACTGCAGTACTCACTGCAACACTCACCACCATGAGGTGCATTTTAAGCACAACAGGCATTTAAGCAAATACTTCTGTATCTGATTGATGACCCACTTTTCTAAGCTGAAAATGAGTATCTGATGAAGCTGCACAGAATCACAGAAGCACAGAATGGGTAAGGTTGGAAGGAACCATGATGGGTCATCTGGTCCAACCTCCCTGCTTAAGCAGGGGCATGCTAGAGCACATGGCACAGGATTGAGTCCAGACAGTTCTTGAATAACTCCAGTGAAGGAGACTCCACAACCTCTCTGGGCAATATATTCCAGCTTCCAACAAGAAGGTGAAGGAAAATGTGAGTCACCCCTCAAAGGAGTGTGGACCTAATAACAAAGGACAGAGAAAAAAACCATGTTGGCTCATTTTTCACTTGGTAAAGCATGATTAAGCCTCTCAAGTCCCTGAATCTGATAGCTGGGCTTGGAGAAGTGAACCATCAGTTCCACAGTGATGAGGCAGGTGCTAAGGTCAAGCCTGCAAATAAATCAGTCTGTGAGTCAAGGTCCAGGTCCGGATCAAGTGGATCTTGACACTGCTGCAGTGTAGTTCGGATGGGATCAAGGGACATTTAAAAGCGGCTCCTGAAGCAATACAGGAGGAAGCTCCTGTTGGGGCTCCTCAGCAAAGCTGTCTTTGAGACCAGAGACCAGCCCCATCTCTGTGGGCTAGCAAACACTGAAAGCTTTAAACTCCACAGTCAGAAATTTTTAATGCTTTAATTTGATTGGAGATAGAGAGTGAGTAGCTTCACCAGTTGTTTTTTTCAGTTTGGAAAACAATGACAAGTCTGTCTGTATGAAAATCTTTATCTTAATGCAATACAATTTGATTAAGGTTAGTTCAAAGATTACTAATATTGCATGGGCATTGTTTTTTGCTGTATAAATATTTAGAAAAACTGAAAAATATTAATTTTGTCTTGTCTAAATGGAAATGTATTTTTCTGTTGAATTATCACTTATTTAATCTTTGAAGTACTAACTTGTCATAACTTATAAACTAATTCATGTATAGTGAAAAAAGATTATAGTTCAACTTTTAGTGCAGTAATAAGCACATGTTAACATGCATGATAACAAAAATATCAATTATTAACACAATTAAAATATAACTATTAGAACAATGTACTCATGAAATCTGATTTTGGCAGACCAGCAGCCATTAGTGATCTTTGCTGTCCCTGAAGAGGAGAGACTGAGGCAATCATTATTCTGAGCAATACTGGAACAAAACCCTGCAATTTTATAAATGAAGTTCTGTTTGGTTTTGTTGCAGTGGAGTTGTAGTCTCTACTGTAAGCTAATTAGAGACCTAATTAGCTAAGAACTAATATCTATGAGCATATGGCTAAATCCCTAAAGAGATCTCTGGTTTTCCAAAGCCTAAAATAGCTATTACTAGCCAAAGTCAAAACAGTAGACCTCAGTCTTTCAGTACAACACATATTAAGACATTAATGCCCATCAGTAAGTCATCCAAGCCAAAAAATTGTAGTGGGAGCAGCCATGAAACCTCAGTACTAGGAAATTGTTTGGACCAGAAATCTAAACCTGATTCTCCTGCATCTGAGGATATGGATATTGTACACAGGATATAGATAATTTCTGTTTCTTCTGTCCAATAAATATTTCAGTAAACAAAGATTTCCTGGAAGAGATTAGGTGATAGAGGGGAAAAAAGAAAACATTACCTACCCAATCACTCAGTGATTATAAGATTCTTTGAGGATATGGCAGTGTTCAGGTATTTGCATCATGATAGTGAAAGTGAATGCTTAGTCACTAGGCAATTAGAAAATGTGACACAAAAAAAATCTACAAATATTTAATCCATACCTAGCTTTGCTAATAAGCTTATTCCAGCTACTGAAATGCTCCTAAGGTGCTTTCAAAATGAAACCTGCAAGAAGAAACACCCAATTTGAAATTCCCTCTTTGGGACAATTTTGGCACTGGAAGCCCCTGATTGTCTAAAGACTGGGGGATTGGGCAGGAATGTGAGTATCTCAGTGCAGCCTGATACAGCAATTTGTAAAGAGTCAAGTGTCTAACACTTAATTACTCTAGTTTCTATCTTGGACTCGATTTGGTTTGACAACAGTGTAAATGTGCTTTGAGGAGGACTGGAGTATTAGAAAGCTGATATTCTGCGTGCTGTTTATGAGAATAGTTAAGTCAGGGAAATAGATTACTATAAAACTGGAGGGATTAGTTTTGGTATTAAGACACTTTCATTTAGCTGTCTATACATATCATTTATAGGCAGGAAAATACCCATTGCGGTGAACTATGATGTAAGACAGGATTTAGTTGCTTAACCATGTTTGTCACTTGCCACTGAGAAGCTGTAGTGCATCCAGGCCATCCACATGGGCCTGACTGGTATAGCAGCAAACACAGGACCTGCAGCAGTTGGCAGCTTCAAGCTGAAAGAGATGTATTGCCATGTAACCAAGTCCTGTTCTCCGGCAAATGAGTATCATCGCTGTGCAACACAGGTAACAGATCTATAAAGAAATTAACATTTTCCTGAAGTAGTCTCCTGTAAGGCTCCATTCAATTTCCTAAATGTAGGTACCTACTTTTCACAACCTCTATTGCCTTGTATTTGCCATTTCAGAAAAGCCCAAGCATCCAGCAGGTCCTGTGCCATATCTATGAATCCTGTCTTGATGCTTTTTTGATATAAGTTTGCCAGGGCATCTCAAACAGCCTTAAGCATCTACATTTAGAAAAGTTTCTTATTAACTAAATATCTTCACTGACTCTATTGACTAGACATTTATAATGGAAACTTATGTGTTGAACTCACATATGGACACTTAAATCTACATGCTTTGCCTTTAAAACCAGTTCCCACCATTAATTAACTAACTAACTAACTAACTAACTAACTATGAACATCTTCACAAAGTAAGGCGAGAAGCATATTTACAGCAAATCAGTCATGGTCATAGAGGAAGTCTAAATAGTTCCAGAGTCATCTTGCTAAGTGCTAGTTAGCTGGCTGTATCTTTTTCTTATTCAATTGGATGATTGGAGGGAATGGTAAGTAAATGATGCAATTTTTATTGGGACATCACATCCCATGATGACGTGGCTGACCTGGTGTGGAGGGTATTATCAACTCCTTCACTGTGTCATACATGACTTCTCTTGAGTTTATATATGATGTATTTAAGTAGATAATTCATTTTATTCTACTTGGCCTTTTAAATTATACAGATAAATATTACAAATGTGTGTTTCCTTGTGCCTATCATGAATATTACGTTTACTGGACTATTACTAACAAACTTGAAAGCTTATATTGCTTTTTAGGTAAAACAAACAGCACATTTTATCCTTATAGGATAGGACTGCTGTAGCTACTATTTAAAGCTTTGCTCATGTTGCCTCAAAGTTTGAAGAAATAACAGTGGAAATAATCACTGTCACTCAAAACAGCAAGTTAATAAGTGTCTGCAGTAGACCTTTAAATAAAATAAAGGTTTTCAAATAGTAACTATGAAATAGTTTGTGCAAATCTAACTGCACTGTAAGATAAATCCAACATATGCGTACATGTATATGTGCTTCAGTGTGTGTATATAAGGTATATTGTCAAGTCTTGAGCTAAATCATACTGTGAATTAATCTGTCTTACAATAGCAGTTAAAATATGTCAAGTAACATTCTGGACTACGTAGAAAGAAAAAGATATTTGTAGCTAAAATTATTTCAAAAGTCAGTTTTCCATTTTTCATTCATTCATCATGACTGTGAAGATGGATTAAATAGTTACAGATTTGTTATTACTTTTTTTTCCCTTTCTGTCAGTTTTTCAGGTACTATCAAAAATTTAGCTGTATTTTTGTATCGGAATAATGGAATTTGATGTCAGAATAATATCTAGAGAGTTGACTTGAGCTGATAAATGTGACCCAAGGAAGTTGCTTGCCATTTTTTCATCAAGGAAATGGCTTTACTGCTTGACAAGTATGTCACTAAACCAAGGACAGAACAATGAAAAGCTCTTTACATTTGCTTTCAGTTCTTCAAGAGCTGTATGTTGACAGGCAGTATTTGTAGCTATGGAATTCAGAGACTAATATATAGTTGAAGAAATCTATTTATTAACTTATTGTGAAAAAGGCAGTGGCATTCTATTATCATGCCTTGAAGTCAAGAAAAATTATTTTAATAGCTTTTATGAATGTATGTGTCACAAAACTAATCCTGCTGAAGAAAACTATTGAATAATTTAAAATGTATAGAAATATTGTCATGAAAACCATGTTTATTTTCACCACTGACAAGTCTTCTCCAATAGTGCCATCTATAGAATCTTTCAAATATTACATTGCTGTCCCCTTAATTGAGAACATTATGAGGTCTATGAAAACTTCAGTTAACTAATATGATATTGCAGGTTTTCTTAATTTCTCTACAAAATTATCTAGGAAATAAAGATGCTTAGTACCTAGAGAAATTCTATCTTATGTGTAAATACATGTCAATGCTTAATGTCAGAGAAACTTCATTGACTTCATTGACTTCAAATTTATTTTTGTTCAAGTTTTTCACCACCTTTAGTGATACTGTTTATACCAAGATGAGTTGATTTAATCCATCAAAATAAGTGTCAAGAAAAATAAATTAAAAAAAAAAAAAAGATAACCCACAAATATTTGGATGCTAGAAGAGTATTTCAGGGAGATGTTGTACATAGTTGCTGTGTTTTTTTTTTCTTTAAAACTTCATTATTTTCTACTGCTGGAGACAGGATTACCAGCCTCATACAGGGACGCTGTTCTTATAGGAATAAGCTGCTAAAATAGAATTTAGTAGAGATTAAAATATAATTGCAGACAGGCACTATGAATAATGTCTGTATTTTTGAAGTTTGCATTTCTTAGTAATTTCTAAACATAAGAAAAATATTGTATTCATATATATAATAGCAATGTCCAGCAAATCAAACTATCTGCAGCAAAAGGGTTTTAGACTGTTTCTTCTCCCTCAGGAAGAATCATCCTTGACATTTATCTTGGCCACTGTTTCTAAGCATAGTAGTCACACTGATGTCAATAGGTCTACTACATACTTTCAGGAGAATTAAACAACTGGGTCCTTAGAGACTTCTTCCCCTTCAGAAGCCCTTTGAGAGATCTAAGTACAAAGATATTCATTAATACAAGAATAAACTGGAATGTGGTGTGCAAAGTCATGCAGGAGACTCCTCAGACAAAGTACTGGGAGCTGGAACCTCTTATTGCTTTTGAACACTGTGTATTAATGAAATACTTGAATTATGTGCTGCTCCTGGCTGAGGCTTCACTTCTTAACCAGAAGACAGTTTATACAGGTACTTCAGTTGCAAACTTCAAATAAAATGAACAAAATATTTTATTAACATCATATTTTGGTGTTGTGGAAAACATAACTACTTTTAAAAAAAACTCAGAATAAACTACTTCCCCCATACATCTAATCTTTGTGGTTATGGGAGTGCTAACTAAGAAATAACACTGTGCCAGATCCTGCCAATGTTTGGTTGTCATTTATGTCAGGAACTGGGCTGTCTTTGCTGTGTTACTGTCATAGCTGTGACCTTTTCAAGCCAGTGGAACAGCATTCTTTGCTGTTTCATGTGCCACCAACGTGAAAGTGGTTTGAGTCCAAATGGCAATGTTAACACTAAAGAATCCTGCATTAATCTTCCATTTCCTTCCCATTTCATTACAACCACTTTTATTTCTGAAAGTATAAATTAATAATTTTTTTTGTTTCTTTACACCAATGTTAACTCTAGAAACCCAACACTCTTAAAGAAGCATCTTGTCTTACGGGTGTTAGTGGGTTTGGTCAACATAGTACACCCAAGAAGTAGAGCTTTATATTATTCTTGAGTAAGTGTATTATCCTGCCTTGCCTGACAAGGCTTTGTTTCTTGAACCCATTCAGATCTAATTTACAACCCTCTCCATTTTTCCTAATGCTCCTTATGGATGCTTGCTTTTCCAAAGCTGGTCTTAAATTTCACAGGCATCTTCCTACCTGCTAAACCTCTTGATCTTTCTTCTGGAAGAGCAAGTCCTGGCACCTGCTTTGGCAAGTTGAACTATACTATGAAATATTTGCTCTCAGCATTTTAGACTACAAAATACCTGTGCACTACTTGCTGAATAGTAATAATTAGTTGATTGTGCAGAGCCTATAGGAAATGCAGAGTAATTGAAACTGCTACCTTCTCTTCATCAACTGGATTGATTCTTCTAATTCCTCTAAAATACATGATTTAACAAATATCTTACTGCAACCTCCTGAGAATATTGCTCAGTATTTACATTTTGACAATGATCATTGTGAGATGATCAAGCAAGCACTGTGAATTTCAGGCCATACGTGTCATGACAACTGTGTTAACTGACCTTGCTCTCCCTGGGTTTAGTGTTGTCCTAACTTAGTTTTCTAACTACTGAACACTTGTTAGGGCAGCTCAGACATCTAAAGTTTAAGCATAATGTGCTGTATCTCTGTGCTGACAGTCTTTGCATCCTTGGTGGTTTGAGTTGATGCTCTAAGCAGGACACATCACAGTTAAGAGCAGTTTCATCTTCATCTGTACATATGCTTTCATCTCTCATTTCTCATGTACATAGTTCATAAAGAAACTAGAACATTTCTAGTGTTTTCTAAGCACATAACTGTTTGATTATTGCCAGTTTGTGCCTAAGTGCCCTTAATATTTGTGTTCAGAGTACTCTTCTGTGTTATTGTGGTTCTACCCCTACAGCCCCATTTACTCACTTCACCTGACTTGTTCCTGTGCAATCCATACTGTTGTATTGTATTTACCAGTTGCTATTATTTGGTGAAGCCCTCTTTGTTATTCTACTCTGCTTCTTTTTTTGCCTCATAAATCTCTTCTCTCTTTTTTTCATACTTTTTTCCTTCCTTCTTGCACATTCATTAGTCTCCATCATTTAATTGCCCTTTGTTTTCTCCTGGACCCTTTGGCTGTTCATTGCTCTCTGTCTCTTTTTCTTTTGGCTCCAATAACCACCATTAATCTAGAGATAAGATATTCAATCTTGATAAGAAGCTGTTTTTTTAGCAATTCGCCACCCACTAAAAGAGCAAACTGCTCTTTGAAAAATCTCATGATAATTCATTATTCTACCAGAGTAAGGTGAAATACAGGGCAAAGAGTTTGGTCAGGATCCATAGTCCCTATTCATAAAAACAAACAGTCCTTTAAATAAAACAGAGGAACCCTCTAATGTGTTTACCAGGTGCAGGAATTACTAAAAGGAAGACAATTTACAAGAAATACAATTTTCTGTTGCTCAGATATAAGCTATTTGTACTGATAATAGTGCCCATCATAAGAAGATCGAAATCTATTCTGAAACCAGAGCACAGGAGAGTTTACCTGATTAATTACCTGCTTTATGTATAGCACATGTCCTGGTGATCAGTATCCTGAATCTCGATGGCATTACTTTTGAAAACCTCACTTGAAATGAGAATTCAAAGTTGAAAAGTTCATAGGAAGAGCCTTGAACAGCTTTTGCAGCAGAGGCAATAAAGCAAGCATGTTCTTACAAGGAATAAGGAATTTAACAATGACTTTCCAGAAGCTATATTCTTTTTATTTCAAAATGTAATGAGATTTAAAAACTATCCATCTATAGTGTGAGGACTGCAAATCAGGTCAGATGCAGTTCAGCTTCTCAGTTTTGTGCTTGCAACTGGCACAACAAGGGAGGCTGGACCTTGACAAGCAGTTTGGAAAGGGGGCTATTTAATAGTAACTGGAGTTCTCCAAAAGTTCTGCAGAGAGCTTCTCAAAGGAAAAACATAAGCTTGTACAATATTAACATGAATCTAAGAGCTGTGAAATAGAGGGTGTGGACTGTACTGCATTTCCTTACACTCAAAGCACACTTTGAGCACTCACAGGAAAAGTCCCTGAGCTTGTAGCACATGTGTTTCCACATTGTTGAATATTTATTTGTGTAATCTCTCAGAGAAGAAGACAGACAAAGGATTCCTAGACATAAGGGTAAGAAATACAAAACCAGGAACCTCTCCATTAGCATCAGTAGAAATTAGATAAGGTCCCAGATGCTTCCCCCTTCTGCAGTAGTACTGAGCTGTCAAGTGTATTTCTCATCATACTTCATTATGGTGAGCTTGGCAATTGAGCTAAGCACTATAATATTTCTCTGTAATGCTTCCTGTCCCCTTGGAATCTAACAAATCATGTCCATGCTGCCTGTGAATGTGGTTGAATGATTTGAAAAAAATGGAAGGAACAAATGGTGTTAAAAATGAGCAGAGTAAGAAAACAATATCTAACAATTCATAGCTTTAAATTACTTCTAAATTCACTTTCTATAAATAAAATCTATTTTGTACTTTATATCTCTATGTCACATTTAATTGATATATTGCAAAATACTGTGATTTTACATCTATGCATTATCCCATAACTGTACAATGCACTATCCTTTTGACATACCTTGTTCACAGTAGGTACCAGTTGTTCCAAGAGGACAGTGACATGTGTAGCCATTAGGCAGTGGCACACAGGTACCACCTTGCCTACACAGATGTGGAGGATCATGCTCAGGTTCACATACTGACACTATTTCTGTGCAAAATGCACCTTTCCATCCAGTGAGGCAGTCACAGCTATGGAGGGTAAGTGAAAGGGAAGAATTCAATGTTTTTATCAAAAGAAATCAACATGCCAGTAGCAATCTAATCAAGATTTTCAAGTTTGGATAACTGTATTTCATAATCTGATCCAAACTGGTTAACAGAAAAGTTCCTCATTTAACTTCTTTGTATGTTCATTTTATTATAAAAGAAAAATGTTCTTAATAGGAAACATTTTATTTTGAATCTTAAGGTTACAATATTAGCATCTGTTTAAAAAAAGGGGGTTGTACCTTTTTTTTTTGTTGTGTGTTTTGCTCTACAAATAACTGAAAAAGGCCTTGGCTTCATAAATTAGGAGGAGTTAAAGTGGACATTCAAAGGGGCAAGGTAAGCAGCAAAGAGCAACCACAAAAATAAAACCAGATATTAGCATAAGTGAAAATGCTACCAGTTTGAAATTTTAACTACTAACAGGAATCTGTCAGCAACTGCCTTTCACTTATTAATTTGCTAAATTCTTATAACTGGCACAATAGAGGTAGGTTTGTTGAAGCACTTGATGGAAAAAGGATAGTGGATCTGGCCATGAAAGATGTGGCAATCTGAATTTCATGTATCTATGATTGTAAATCTACACCATAAGCAAATTTTCTAAACAGACTGAATCATTTTAATTGTTATTGTCTGCTGTTCTTTATGCCTTTCTTTCATCCAGGCCAGGGAAACAAACAAACAAACAAAAAAAATCACACATCTAAATTTAAAATCAGTATGAATTTTATAGGAATTTTTAAATACAGAATACACTTAGCACTTAAAATGCCCTCCTTACAAAAAAGTTAAAATGAAATATGTATTTTAGAATTTAGTAACACTTTATGATAAAAACATTGTTTTCCTGAATAAAAGCACTTATGGATTTTTTCTGGAAGGTTTCTCTCTCAAGGCTAAGAATGAAAACTCATATATTTTGATTGATTCTTAGCCAGTGTTTGGGGTTTTTTTCTATGTGCAAAGTCTTGACTTTTTCTTTGAACTCACTGAGCTACATTTCCTCCATTAATCACCTCACTGCTTCTGGATAAAAGATAATGAGGAGCCTGTGAAAATTCTGTTTCACCAAACCTTCAGATCAGACAACAACATGTAAACAAAACCCAGCTAACAAACTTTTCAGAGTGATAAACAGCTATTTGGAATGAAGGGGAAAAGAGGACAGGACCCTGCAAAAGCAAAAGCACCTCAATTCATCAAAATCAGCATCAGAACGCTTTCTGTCTCAGCTGTAAATGTTATGCTTTGAGGCATGAAAGCTACCGAGAAGGGGAAGTAATTTAACTCCTGAGTGCAAACAGCCCCTTCCTTGGGCTGTGAGACGGTGCTTGGAGCTGAAGCTACTGCTGTTGGGCAGCGTACATGAGGGTTCTTCCCCTATCTCTTGCTCGAGTATGCATATGTCTGTTTAAATTTCTTTTAATTCTTGTGTTTCATGACCTAGCAAAAGTTTTTATATGAGTTGAAAATTATTTGCACAGAGCTGAACATGTTTGCTGGCCT
Source organism: Chiroxiphia lanceolata (assembly GCF_009829145.1). Taxonomy (NCBI): domain Eukaryota; kingdom Metazoa; phylum Chordata; class Aves; order Passeriformes; family Pipridae; genus Chiroxiphia; species Chiroxiphia lanceolata. The sequence continues at coordinate 90,117,159 of NC_045639.1, read as the reverse complement.
ACAGTGGCAATGGTCTGTGAACAAACGAAACCCATGTAACAGTCCTAAGCAAGTTTGACTGGTGTTGAGAAGTTTAGATCCAAAATTTCCTAATCCTCAGAGGGATAGGAGAAGAGGCAGCATGTCAAATCCTTTCCATAATGTGGCCTGCCATGCTGGTCTAGTTTATATCTTGGTTATGGTTGCTTATTCTTTTTCGAGACCAGGAGAACCTAATAAGCTTGCAACATCACTAATGCCTTGACTCTCAGGGATTTAAAGACTAATTTTGAATCACAGAATACCTCGAGTTGGAAGGGACTTATAAGGATTTTTGAGTCCAACTCCCTACTCCTTGCAGAACTACCTAAAAGTAGAGCATCATCCAGACACTCCTGGTATTTCTTTGGCATAAGAGGCAAGATTCATTCTGAGATCAACAGCTAATTTTACATTACATTAGGTGCCCCCAGTTGCCTTCCTATGGGTATATGAGAGAAGCAGTTTGACATCAGGGAGACAAGTTTCTGATGGACATCACTGAATGCTCAAGTTTAGGAAATGGGATCTTCAAGTAGCTGCCTGAGCTCATTTGCTAATCAGTGGGTTTCCAGCTGAAACAGTCACAGGAACTGGAGCACAATCCATCCTACAAAACAACACATGCATGACTAATGATAAGGTCCTACATTCATTTAATGCCATGGGACTAATTGTATCTGCCATCTGATACGCAGTGTATCTGAGAGATGTGTCAAGCTAGCAGATAAAACAGAAGAACTGCAGAAGATTTGTGCTTTTCTGGACATGTTGTGAAGACCAGAAAAGGTGTCCCAGGACCTGTGCCATTAGAATGCCAACATTTAGACAACTGTAAAGGTTTGGACCCCCATTGATTGTGATGGGATCTTATATGCTTAGCTCAGCTGGAGATACTCTGAGTTTATATGTCTTAGGAGCTAAATGTTGCTGCAAATACTTCCATATTTTCAGCTTTTTGAAGAACATGGATTAAATTAATTCTTCTATCCTCCAGTTTCACTAGAACAACTGCCAAAATATCTCTTATTTTTTAATAAAGCATGGTTTTAGGTGGAAAAGTGTAGAAAGTCTTTCATATACAACTTTAATAGTGTGTCCGAGAACAAACTGGATAACCTTGAATCCTCAAAGGACTCTTATGAAGTACACACTTAATAGGGTGTACTTCACAGCATGAACATGGCAGTCAGCCAGTTCAGGAAGCAAGAACTCTCAAATTCACATATCCCAGAGAAATATAACAGAAGTTCTCTTTCAATTCTGGAAATTTCAGGTACCATTTCAAGTTCTGAAATATTTGTATTTAGGAAGTTCAAGGATAGTTTAATTTAATGTCTTCTTCTTGTTGTTGTCTTGCCAGATTCTTAACAGTGTCATGCACTATTCATAGAATGGTTTTCTGAGTTCAAAGTCCCTTACAAAAGCCAAAATCAGATCTCAAACAAGTAACACACTTTCTACATAAGGAAGGTACATAATAAGTGTATGTCACTGTTGGTTATGGAACAAAACATAATTTTTTTTTAATATAAAAATTCAGGCAACATTTAAAAAATTATTGAAAAGTAATCTTATGTTACAAACTATGTAAGAAATATTGTATATTACTACACAAAATCCTAGTCAAACCAGAAGCATTTCTCAAACCTTATAGGGAAATAACTAAAGATTCTAAAAGATTTGTGAAGAATTGGAAAGTTTGCTTAATCCAGTGTGCTTTCCTAAATTAAACAAAAATTATTTTTTTATTAAATATAGAAAATATCATGTTTAAAATATCATTCTCAATGCTAACAAATACAGAACTTCCTATAGTTATGCAAATGTGGTGTCAAATCAAACAAATGAGGAGAAGTTCAACTCTGCATATTCTGGTACCTGAATTTAGGAGTCTATACGTAAAATGGGCATGTAGTCGATGGAGATCAGAGGCTTCCTTAATTTATCTAATTAGTTAAAACAGCTTAGATCAGATAGATATTTAGTGCCATCTGAAACTCCCTAGGGTACCCTCTAATCACTGTTCCAGGAAGAAATGACACATTTCTTAACATGATGTGGTTATCTCAGATATTGCAGGACATCTCGAATTTGTATCAGCATATACTGGCCACCACATCAGACTACCAAAACTACTGCAGGTTTCTGGACACAGTTCTTAAATTTGTATTGTATTGGAAGTGAAAAATACTGAGCAAGGGAGTAGATCTCTAAGTAAGAGCATTAACAAAAAGCAGTCCATCTTTAGATTAGAAGGTAAAACTGGAGTCTGAAGAAACTGAGATTGGAAGGGGATTAACCGTATTTAAACAAAGAGAACCATGGAATGGAATTTTTAGATAGCAAATTCACTCCCCAAAATAGACACTTGTATTGTTCTAAACCACAACAATTAAATAGCTAAACGTCTTTTCCCTTACAAACTATAAAAGTATGTCCTTGTGTTAAATATTGATTCTGTCCTTGCGCTGAAAATTTGTTCTAATTGAATCTAGCCTAATAATGAGACTGCAGCAGCTCATTTTATGGGATGCACCTCTGCCATAGAGAGGTATGATTTAACTTCCTAAACCTGAGTGGCTGATGCTCTTTTAAAGCTATAGAGTACTGAGAAACCCACATGAGGCTTGGAGATACAACAGAAGACTTATGCAAGTCCTAAGCTCTTCTGAAGCAGTAGCTGATCTCTGAACAGTCTACCCAGGGGTATCTAAAGTGACACTACGTGCTTACATTTAGCAAACTCAATCCTCTCCATTATGTCTGATGTTCTGCTCAAAGTGTACACAAGGGACACTTTTTCTCTTACTTCATGAACAAACCATTGCTGATAATGCAGTTGATATGATAACACATCACAGACAATCTTTTTGTGTATAGTTTTCTATCTTATATGATTCTGTGCCATAAACAAAATAATGGGGAATACTATTGTCCCTTGAACAACAGATTCTTCATTTTATTATTCTAATATTTTCCCTTTATTTTATTAAAACATAGCAATTGTGCTCTGTTGCTGACCAGAGTGTAAAATTTAATGCTGTGTATTTCTAGTTTTATTTAGATCAAAGCATTATCCCTATAGTAACTGAATCTACAGCTTAGCAGCACTGCACAATTTCTGGCAGGGTAGTGAAAGCAGGACATAAAAATAGCTCAAAACAGCAACAAAACACTCTGGAGAGATCTCATTTCAAGAGAAAAAAAATATTTGAATGCAAATCCAGTTCCCTCAAGGACTCTGCTCTTCAAAGGAACACTGATGATTTTAAAAGAGAAGGAAATTCCCTCTGAGAAAATATGAGATGGTATTGACAGCTACTATGCATTGATAGAAATTATATGTAAGCTACATCCACACCTCTTTAGAAAAGTTTCACTTTTTTTTTTGTGAGAGGAAAAGGTGATCATTACTGATATGTGCGTGCACATACACATAGTATGTGAAGACCTAGATGTCTGAAATATGAAGACAGAAATATAATTCAGTAGTAGGTCACCACAAGTTAAATACAAACAAAAAAACCTAGAAAAGACAAATTACAACCCCCCAATGCCCACAAATTTTAGAACAATCCCTAAACTGATCTGTAATGCAAATTATTAAACTGCAATGATGAAAGAGAACTCTGCCTATAATATCAAACTTACAATATTTTCATGTCACCAGCTGCCACTCTAACCTGCCACCTGCTTCCCAAATGTGCTCTAGATGCTGATGCTGGTGGTTCTGTGTCCCTTATAGACATTAAGGTGTCTGAGCATGGCTGGGTAAATTGCTGCAGCAAGGATTTAGGTGGGTGAATGGAAGTGTCATATTTCAGCTGATATTTATGATACTTATTTTTCTCTTGAAATTTTAGTTTCGTATCTCCTCTAATATGCTCATAAGTGTAAAGAGGACCATTATTCTTTCTTATTCTTTAGAAAAATCAAAGACTGTAAATGTAAGGGTTTAACTGTGGAAGGATCGTGCAAAATGCAACAGTTGGGACATACTGCAGTGCAGCAATTGGAAAGCAATCCCAAATTATATCTTTCAAAGCATTTCCTTCATTACTGTATTTAAGAGAATATAAATATGCTCATAAGGGGAATGGGGAGGGAACTGCATGCTGAATTTCAGGGTCAGTTTTCCAAATTTCAGTACAGCCTTACTAGCTTTAGAAGCACTAGTTTTGTACTGGTTCTCTTACAGGTGAAGATTTTTGTCACGACAGGAAAACCAATTACCATATAATTCTCTCTCCAATACAGAGTCAAGTAGATTATTTTTAGCTTGACAGGTATGCAAACTTTTTTTCGTAGCACACAGAAGGACAGGTCTTTGTTGTTTTAAGAAGCATCATGCACAGAGGCTCCACAGTGTGAAGCCTGTTTTTTCATCCTCGTCTATCTTGTTGTCTACAGCGTTTTCAGTCAGTGCCTTCAGAAGTTTTAAATCAGCACTTTTCTCTTTCTAAAAAGATGTTGCAAATGTGTGTAAATAAATGAACACATGTGAAAGCACAGGAAGGGAAGCAAGTATAATTAATCTTGGCAGATACTTTTAAAATAAAAAATTGCTCGTCAGCAAAGGTTTTACACCTGCGTTACAAAGTGTTTGAAAACAAGATTTATTACAATGGAACAATTTATTACAATTGTTGTGTTGACACACAACAATTTGGAACTGCAAATGTACTTCGTTCTTTACCATGCCTTACACCTTGGGCACTTAGATCCGTCTACATTTAGTGACAAGGCAGGAAAGACCACAGACTTGTCTTCTGGGCAAGCTGTCATTGCTATCACGTATTATTCCATAGATCAACCATGTGAACAGCTTGTCTGATGAACTGATGTAGTTCAAACAATGTTTGAAGCTCCTACAGGTTTAAATTGTCTCAGAAATTTCTGATGTCAGGCAGTCAGTGGTCTACTCCAGAAAAGGGGTTCTTATGTGAAAATACTGATTTCCAGGGAACAGAAGTCACCTATTTTTGCCTCATCAACCACATTCAAACATTAGGACAGTCAAGCTCTCCTCTTCACTATTTCTTCTCTGCTACCTTGACTGCTCATTTGTTTTAAAAAACTGTCACACCTAGTTCTACCCATGCATTTCATAGTAAGTCTGGATACCGGTCACTTCAGTAGAGCAGAACCAGTCCATCTCTTTTTCTCTCTTTCTCTTTGTTTCTCTCTTTCTCTTTCTCTTTCTTTTTTTCTCTCTCTCTTTCTCTTTCTTTCTCTCCCTTTCTATTAGTGTCCTTCTATTATCAACACACTAAATTACCATAGTTATTAGTCTAGAGATCAGTCTATGCTGTACTCTAATATATATATATATGTACTTACTAAACAGTAGAGCCCTTTTCTATGCACTTCCCACCATTTCTGCATTTTATTAAACTGCATGGGGAATCTTTACATTGTCCAACATTGCGACCAGAATTGGGGTGTCCTTCTGGAGTGCCTGGTGATTTAAACCCTTGATTGATGCTTGTACGAATTTGAACATCAAAAATGCAACCTTAAAAAAAGAAAGAAATCAATGAAGTTTAAAACAGACATAGGAAGTTAAACCAAACAAAACAACAGGACAGTGGAGAGTCTGCTCTCCTAGTGGTGTCACAGAATAGTTAGCCTAACTTAATTCATCAGTATTTCTGAATCATATTTATGGATCCATGTGCTAATTTATATCCTGCAAAACTGAAGCTGATGCCATATAGTATATCTTTTTGGATCAAATCCTAAGTAACTTTTCAAAATATACACAAGCATCCAAGTGATGTAAAGTCACATTTAAAGGTAGCCCTAAGCACTTTAGAGATGCTACCCAGATATATACGTAAATATATATACAAAAACTAAAAATCAGGTTTTAAACCACTTTAGTTAAACTAGTACAGTAATGTATTTGGAAATGTTCATACCTTTCTAAATCTGATTTATACAATTTAGCTGAGATATAATGAATTCCCACAGTGTCTGAAATCTTGAGAATAGTAGCTATTCAGCAGTGCATGCTGGAGGCTCTCTGCTTAATATTAAAATCAGGGACAGGACATGATATGGAGATTGCAAGTAACTGTTACACTGTTTTTTAAAACATCACTTAATGTGAGTTTTTGTATGATTCACTGAAATCACATAAAAAAAGACTTGCACCTGAAAGACCCAATGAATATCCAATAGGATTTTTTATAGTCATATACTTTGTATAAGTAATATCTATAGCAAGATCACTAATTTAACCACAGTTAGAACAATGTTATTAAAAATAACTTTCTTATACAGGCTTTTCCATATTACACAGATTTTGTAGTTCTGTCTTTATTGACATATAACTGGTTATTCAGAAACTCATAATAAACAATATAAAAATAGCTTAATTTGATGATTATTTTCAATCTTTGTATTATTGTTCTTTCCTGTTTACAGGGTTGATTTTTAGGCCACCTTATGCTTGGTAAATCCTAACTAATGTTTCATCTGTTTATGAGCAGTAGATAAAGCATGTTCTGTTCTCCTGAGTCTTACTGAAGTGCTAAGAAAAAGCAGCCCAGAGCTCTGTGTAAACAATGGAAAGCACAGTGAGTCCCCAAGGACTGCTAAGATCATCATGGAAAATAAACTGGCATTTGTGTTGATGACTAATTTAACTGTACCAACCACAGTTTAACTGTGCCATCTAGGTTGGAAACAGTTCTTGAGCACTGGAACAAAGCAAGTAGTAGGTACAAGAGTATTTTGGCCCAGCTTTGTAAGTTCAACAGAAACTTTTATTTAATTTCCCTATTTTTTTCTGATTCTTAGTCATGGGGATGCATATGAAGGAGTCAGAGCAGAAATTTGAGCCTGTTGTAGCACACACTATACAACCTTCTGCAGAGGGATCAGCTGACCTTGTCTCTGACCTGAATTCCCTTTACTCTGCTAGTTCTGGGCCCCTTTTAATGAGAGGCTGCCAACTATTCTGAATAATGGAGAGGTTTTCTGACAGAGCCAAGTTTGTGAGAGGAACTCAAAAGAAGCTTCTGAGTTTGTGAGATAAACTTAGTGAGATTCTGAAGATCAGAGTTTTATGCAATTAAACTGAAAACAGACATCAAGACAGTGCACTCAGAGATTATACACTACCTTTTTGTTTGTAATCTTTTGTCTTCGGACTCCTTAGACCACACTTGGAGCTTCCTGTCAATGACTTTTTTTATTTTCAATTTATTTTATAGCTTTCAGCCCAGTCAAGCAGAGCTCACAAACCACTAAAGAGCCACCAGGAATGGATTAAGGAAACTTCAGAGATTATCATAAGAAATATGAATTCATTACTCAACTTTACTTTTTTTTTTTTCTGATATATCTTTATAGTTCAAAGAATTTTTTCTAAAATTTCTCACTAGTTTCCCTTACTGCTTGTAAACACTTGACACTAACTTGACAAAAAAATGCACAAAGCAAGCATTTTCAAGAATATGTACTAAAAATGCAGTAAGAGAACTGACAGAAATAGATACATGGATAAAATCTTTTCTATCTGAACACCATACTGAATTTACAGATGTCTAAAATTGTACCTATCCTAAAATGCTTTGTTTTCCCCCCGTTTTTCTTGATTGGTTGTGAGTGGGGTGTTTGTCTAAAAGAGAAGATGGCCCCCACAGTGACTCTCAGGACTGCTCTGAGCTGTGACTGAAACACCCAAAGGGCCTCTGTGCATCATACCAAACTGTGATGGAAGACATAAGACTGACTAAAAGCTAGTTCAGAACTCACTTTCCTTCTATGACATCTGCAATGCAGGAACAAAAAGATAAGTAGTCTTTACTCTGGCAGGTTTGCAATATATTCTAGTTTATCATGAACTTAAACTTTGACTAAAAGGCTACATTTGTATCTATATGGAACTCAACTGTGCTTTGGGTTTACTTTCTCTTAAATAAAAGTACTGCAGCACCTGGAATTTTATTTACTTCTTTTGCAAAATATGAAGAAGTGGCTCAGTCAGCATGAAAGAGGTTCTTCAACAGTTCAGCTTTATGGTAACAGCTTCTTTTGCCTATTTACTCCTCCATTTAACAGTATTTGCTGTCAAAGAACAGATTACTTCCATAGCTATACTTCATCCTACTTACGAACAGGACCACGGGAACAACCAGTTGCTCCTCTCTTTGCTCCTCACTTATTTCTATATGCAAGCCTTGGCTCTCCATCAGTTACATCCATGGCTGGAGACTACATCCTGTTGTCATGGTAGCACAGAGCATGAAACATCAGAACTCTTCCTGACACCAGATTTCTTTATACCTCTCTCAGAGATGGGAGGTTTGGAAATTCAGCTGTAACTTCCAGCTTTTTTCAAATACTTATCTGTCTCACTTTGTGTGAGTCATTGGGTTGAGTTGTGCAGACCTTTGAACACAATGTGGTTGGTTTTATACTCCCACTTCAGATTGTTCATAATCAGCAGGCTGAGTCTCTTTGGCCGCAAGATTTGCAACTACCTAAAACCCACATTTGACTTTTTAGAGCAGCTGCAGTGTGCTCTGCTACACAGCTCAGAAAACTCTCCAAGGTCCCTTAATTACACTGTTATAGGAAACGAAAAAGAGCCAAGCATTTAAGTAAACCATCCTACCATCCCATTTACAGGCTCTTATAAACCCATGAGGAGCCTCAAATTCAGATGAAGCACAGAGAGCCTCAAACTCCACACGAACTTGGCTCCTTCATCTGAGCTCTACCTTTACTAGTTTCTTCAGCTTCTCTCAGGGGCTGAAAGAAGTTTTGTAAATTGCTTATGGTACCATCAAATGTTAATAAGCCGTTCAAAAGAGTCTATAGGTGCTGATCTCCAAATTTTCTAAATTTAAAATTCCCCAGCTTTTGATTATTAAATTACAGCTTATTACAGACATTTTCAGTTTCCTCCTACTCCATGGAAATTACTTGAAAAACTACTAAAGGCATACAAGTAAGGGAGGAAATGGTCTGAAACAGTATCTGTACAGAGTAAAAATTCTGAATTATTGCACTGGGGACATTTAGTCTGCAGCAGTAAGGCTGGCCTCAATGTTTCTTCATCCAATAGTGATTGCTTACAAAAGGAGAGGTACACTCTGGTATTAGAAGCAAAATGGTTTTAATAAATCATGTCTTTAAAAGCAGCCAACAGCAGTTTCCAAAAGTCTGAGTGGTTTAATCAACTGTGTGCTAGATAAATTTATCTTGACTGTCACTTCCAGAGTTCTTCTGTGAGTTCCCTACAGCTGCAAATTGACTGAAGTAAAATAGTTCAGAATTTTCTTTTATGTTGTTGGTATTGCAGTTCCCACTCTGGAGAAGAGCTAAGGAGGTTTATTTCTGATCCTGAGGATCCTGAGAGGTGAAACTGGGGAGATTCTGAGCTAGAAGAATGAATGAGATACTGACTGCATAAGAAAATATCATAGGATATTGGTCATAGAGAAGTGCAGATTCCTTGAAAATCAGTATGCCCTGGAGAACAGAGACAAGCTGCTGCTGGGAACTGGAGAATGGAATGAATTAGAAAGTATAATGGACTTACTATTCTGAATGTCAGGGTCAAAGAGTAAATTGTTTATGTGCTACACGATTGACAAAATTTTGTACTAAATGCTTCTTTTTAAAGAGTAAGAAAAATCAATAACTAGTACGGTAACAGTACATGAACTTTGATTTTTTTTTTGTTTTGAAAGATTATTCATACTGCATTTGTAGAAATTCAGCCATTAAAATACAGTTGCAAGTTTCAAAAGGTTTATGGCTAAAGTGAAGAACCAGAGATCCCTGTTGGTCACCCCTAACATTAACATGTCCATAAGTAAAGCCAGAAGCGCTTCACAAATATTGACCCAACTAAAATACTTGCACAAACATTAGGTTTTATGAAATGCCAATTTGCAAGCTGTTAAGAGGCTAGGATAAGTATAACTATACAATCCATACCTCCTGAAAAGACAGAGACAGCTGAGATATTAGTTAATATGACTTTCTGAGTGAACACTTGACCATAGGATATGAAATTGATTTTGAGGAAATTTCTATGTAAGAAAAAGAAGTAAGGTGATGGCTGGAAAACAGGTAATTACATGGTCTTAGTGCAGATAGGGTGTAGTAGCATATGAAAGTGAATTTTATTGCTATGCTTGTCTTTGATAATGTGCCCCCAGTTTTATAACTGAGAACTCAGACTTTGTTTTACTATTGCAAAATGTTTTCTTTTCGTTTGAAAGGCTTTCTAGTCCTTAAAATAAATCCAAGTTTACCTCACAAATATCAAGCACATTGTTTCTAAGGGAATAAGAAATGCAAATAAAGTGTCACAAACAAATCCTTTGCTTCATTGCTGATCTGGTAGGAGTTGAATTCAGATTTATACAAAGCTTCAAATATTAGTTTTGAGGCAGAAATTAGCATCTGCTAGATAAATATTCCCAAGAGGAATTACTTAGGTCCTGTCTGGAGACCTAGACCATAATGTTTGGAAAAAAAATCAGATTTCATGATGTCCTATCAGAAAGAAGGTTACAGCATGAAAGCTATTACCCAAACTAGCACTGCTAGTCACAGTGGGAGAAGAATCTAAACTACCTCAGGGAAACAAAGTCCTTTTGAAGAGATGTTGTAGAATGGGGACACATAAGAAGAGTTTATATAATGGAGAACTTCCATTTTTAGCAGAAACAGAAAGTATTAAAAATATTTAGTAAAGTCTGTTTTTGCATCATATTTCTTAGGCTATCATGATGAAATAATGAAAAAGCCACAGGAATTTCAGCCAAGGAAATTCAACAAACCCAATTTGTTTCCTGATAAGACAGAGATTTTATACCTTTCTTTCATTGGCAACTGAAACAAGCTAATGCATATTTTGAAAGAAATTGAAAATGGTGTAATCTTTACCTTGAAAGCCATTCTTAAATCTGGGTCCCTTTGGTAGGAGTTCTGGAGTATACTCACGGTAACCTCCTAAATAAAACTGACTGAAGACATTGAGTCCAACCAGCCTTCCAGGAGAAGTGACAGTTTTATTCTTCTGATCATCCACCTTTCAATGAGATATTTATATTTGTTACAACAAAGGAATTTGCCTTATTTAGGAACTCCTAATGAAGACAGTCCTCCCAGCTTTACAGAGACACGCATAAATAATTTTTAATCTTTCCATATGAAATGTGAAAAAATACAGAAAACACTTTCCTTCTAAAGGAATTACTTTTTTACCTTCAGCCAGCCTTTTTGGAGATTTCTGCCAAGATGAATGACATGAATATGGAGTGTCAGATCAAGTGCCTTGCTGATGATTGTTGCTGTGCCAGAACCTAGATTGTAGCTATATACCACTCTCCCATTACGGAGGCCTAATTCCAAGAAATCATCTCCATTCAGACCTGAAAGCACAAAAAAATAATAACTACTTATTCCAGGATTTAGTGAATACCAGTACATAAAATATTCTCCAAATCCACTGAAAAGGTAGCAGTTTAGAAAATTTTAACCAGGAAGGTTTTAAGCTTCTTAAGTATTTCTAATAATCTCTGCCTAACTTGTAATACTATTTCCAGTATTTTTGTGGATTTAAAATAGAAACTGCAGAGATTTTAAATATCTATAGGCTTTTTAAAGGAAGATCTTTTTCACACTGCAGTTAAGTTAGTGACATTCACAAAACCTGTTGACCGTGGTGGGTTTAGAAGTCATTGCTGTTCCCTCCCCATGGAACATGAATAAATTTTCAACTTTTTCCAAAACATAAAAAAAAATAAATTGAAATTTCAAGTTGCATGTGAGAACAGGCCTTGACTTAATCCTATTCCAGTATGCTTCCAGCTTTCACGTTAGGTACTTTAACAGCTTAAAAACTTGCGGACACCTGCTGCTGTGAGGCAAGGGGAGTAGCAGAGACATGTGCCTGAAGAAGCTCTAGCAACTTCTATCAAGCTCCATCTGTTGCCCTTGACTCAATAGCACCTGGAGACTTTGTTGTACCTGCCCCAGATTAGGGTGGCTCTAGGTTGTTCATTACTGGTATTTCTCTGGTCAGAACAGCCATATGCTTTAATTCTCTAAAGCCTTTCTAACTTTCGGATTAGAACCCATTAATTCCCAAATTTGAAATAAATAATTTAATTTCTTTGTATTTATATGATATATAAATATAATTGCAGTTTGTGTTTTTCAGTCACCATACTATAAAATCTCATTTGAAGGATTTTAAGTCTGACTTAAAGCCTATGAGTAAGAATTCAAGTCTTGGACCTCTTCCTTTTTGTCCAAGTAAACACGTTTTTACACTGGCATCTTTGAAGAGAATTCAATTTCTCATGCAGGCAAGAATGGAATCATCATTGTTTAGATGATCAACTTGTTTCTTCTTAGTAATCCCACCCTTTTACATATACACTTTGTACAGTAAAAGAACTGGGATAAAAAAAATGGTGAAGGCGAAGAATGTTCTCACTCTTGCATTAGAATGTCCTGAATTGAAATTCAAAGCCATCCATTTGTTTTTAGAAGTCTCATGTGAATTTGAGCAATTCAGTGCTCAATTTCATGCCTGCACACTGTACTTTATTTGATATTTTCTTCTGTTTTCATAAGGCTATCTCATTTTGTATTTGTTTCTGGGAAGGTCTCTTCCTATTTGTTCTTCCAGAATCATATGGTGACCCTCATTTCAAATGTGTCTTGATGCCTCTGCCTCAAATGCATGGGAAATTTGCTTCGTTTGCAAAAGATAAAACAGGCTTTTCCTCAAGAAACAATGATACCTATATTGTCCTCCCACTGAAGTTCTGCATACTGCTGTTTCACAGCCAGAACTGCCATATTCCCTTTATCTCATATTCTATAAATGAACATGCTGCATTAGCAATGTGGGGGGCAGGGAGTGCTTTTTCTATACAGAAGTTTGTTTTTTCTATACAGCATTTTGATGCAACAGGAATATATTGAAAAAGAAAATCTTATCTCAAGGACTGTGAATACACTGCCTCTGTAGAAAGTGGGCAGTTACACTCAGTTATATAGAACACAAACGATTCGTTTTTTATTACAATGGTTTGTTCATGACTGAATGAAATTCCATTACTTTCAGTTCCACTGGTGTGTTACCAGTGAAGGATTTCCAAACTGAAAATAACAATTCTTTTAAAAAAAATCATTACTAAAGTTTCTATTTTCAGCAATGTCTACAAGTACTTACATGATTTGACCTGCAAAACTAGAGGAAGCACAGTAAAGACAAATCATTATTTAAAATGCTCTCTGAATTTTTAAAATGCTTTTTTGGAAATCAAAGAAATGCAACAGTGTCAGGACTCTACAAAAATGATGTGGTGAAGATAGTCATAGAATCATACCCTGCTAAGTTGTCAGAAGGAACCTAGAAGATCATCTAGTCCCATTCCCCCCTGTCATGGGCAGTGACACCTTCCACTAGATCAAGTTGTTCAAGGCCTTATCCAACCTGGCCTTGAATACTGCCAGAGTTGGGACAGAACAATATAATGCTAAGAGTCTGCATAAATTAAACAGTTTTTAACTCTAACTATGTATTGGAACAGAATTTGATAGTAACTCACAGGAGGTTAGCCATGACATCGATGCCCGTGGTTTGGGCAGAGACAACAGTGGAGGGGAATCAGGTAGGGTGCAGCAAGAGAATGCTAACTACAAGAAATGGGATGAAATGGAGAAAGGGGAAAATGTAAATGAAATATTAAAAATATCTCCTTATAGCAAGATCATAGGCTACAAAACCCCTCACATTCCTCCTGGTGAGAGTGTTATTGCTTGGTACTCAGGAAATTGTTAGAACAACTACATCTGCTCTTGGTGAAGTAAGTGAAGTTCACTTGGTAAGAAACTGCTTTCCCGTAATTAAAATGTAGGGTGCTCAGTCTCCCCAGCCATTTAAACTAAGGAGAAAACAGCAATTTACCAACAGCATTTTACCAGGTACCTCACTGTTTTCTCTTTGCTAAGTGTTGCCCTCGGCAGGTGGGCTGCTGCCCATCCATCATTTGACAAGGGGATGCAGAAATGCATTATTACCATACTACAATGTTCACACACTCACACAAACTATATACAAGGCAACAAAAAGCCAGATTTCTGCCTGACAACTGCATAATAAGCCTGGAATGCTAGTAATTCTCATTAATAAAAATGACGCTGGTAAGATTCTTTTTTAAAACTCAGGTCAGCTAAATACTATTGCAAGACCTACACTCCACAATCACTCCCAAGGTTGCTGAAACATATCTGAATGTGATAGTTCATTCTTGTTGTTGAAAAGAATGTTCTAAAGATTCCTTTGTGTTTGCATTACATCAGAGCTGTGTACTATTCTTATAAAAATTTAGTGATGGGGACACTGGCTTCTGAACACTGTTTTCTGAAAGACTAGATGGAAATATTTTAGGTAACTTCAACTCTACACACCATTTCTACTCTGCTACTCAAAAAAGAAAGACAATATTTCCTCTGTCCACACCGATAAGTGAAAGGAAAAGCTGCCTGGGAGTGAGTGGTGACTCTCTCAGGGATAAAATGTGGCATATGGAGCGTTCGACCTAGATGTAGTTAAAATAGCATGAATATAGTACAGTTTTATAGTACAGGATTACATGTCTGACCATGTTTTGCTGAAGTTTGGAAGAAAACTTAGCAAAATCTGATTCACACAGACAGAGGCAGAGCTAAGTTTTGAGTTTAAATACACTCACAGTGGTTTAGTACGTATTTAAGTTAGGCTAATTTGGGTAATCAACCTGATAAATTAAGTAAATGTTCTGTACCAGGGTGTCATGGCACACTGAAGTACGGTTGATTGGCTGAGCTGCACTAGCTAAATTTGACAGAATATTTGCAAATGAAAAGTAGCAGACTGAATTATATCACAGATGAGTAAACTGCTGAGCTGTTCTAAGCTAACGAGTTTTAGTTTGCATAGCAATAAACTAACAGTCTGATTCTTGGAAGCCTACCACAGGGAAAAAGGGGAAGAAGCCCCAGAGGGTGCAGGAACTTAAGCAATGAAATTTAACAGAAAGCAAGATCTGAGAAAATGTAAAATGTACTAACATAGCAATGGAGAATACTCTGTATCCTTCTGATGTGATGTACTGCAGTTGTTTTTTTTAGACATATGTGTTACTGCATCATGCCTCCCACAAATTGATTTTTAATGATGCATTTGGGGAGCTCGGTATCTTAAGATTGCTAATAATAATAAATTCTCCCCTCTTTCATCCTCCTGAAGTATTAATTTTCTGATACTCTTCAGCATAAGCATTGGGTTTCTGTAACTCGTGGACCATATCTGCCAAACTCATGTGATGTTTTAGATATGGTAAAGCATCTACTATTGTAGTAGAGACTTATATTTATGTACCTAAATCACTTTCCATCACTGTGTTGGGTTTAGACGTAAAGACACACCACCAAAACTCCCTCCTAGACTTCAACAATCCAACAGACAATTCCAAACCCAAATGTTAGGTCACATTCCAATTGCAGAAACAAGATAAAAATAAATTACTTGCTTCTTATGATCTATGAAGAATAAAGTAGTCTCTACTCTACTTTACATCTGCATTAAATTTTCATTAGATATTTTTCAACTTTCATCCATATTATAGCTTCTTTGCGGAGTAATGCTAAGATGGACAGAACACAAGTAGTATTTCTATTTTAGCCCATTGCAATTCTAATGCCATGCAGCCTGCCACAGAGTGGTGCTGTGAAGAGATACCTTAAGTATTGCTAAAATCTTAGTACAAATGCTGTAAGTAGATTTATATAACCTGCTTCTCAGCTGTGTTAATCAGATCAAGTTGAATGCTTTGCTATACAGACTCTAGCACGACTTAGTCATAGCTATCTTGGGTTACCTTGCATTGAGTCATCTCAGGGGTTAGAATCTCTTGTTTGACATAAGTAACACAGAGTCCAAAGCTAGCTGCCACAAGGTTGGGTTTCAGTGTTGAGTCCTGTGTGTCTTGGAAGTTGAACCACTATGACAACAGCAGCAATTCATGGCTGCCCCTGTGGCAGGTCGTTTGAGACACACGGCAGGATGACTGTGGCATGTTGGATGGGCAGATTGATTTTCCAATCAAGTAAGTATCAGTGGAAGAACATTTGAGGCAGCATCTCAAAATTGCTTACCAAATATATGTGACCAATAATGAAATTTATGTGTACAACTGACAAGAGAGAACTTTGTTTTTCATTTCTTCTGTTCAGAAATATGCTACCTCAAGTGTCAAATTAACTGTTAACTTTAATTACTGGAAGCAGTTATATTTCTTCATAATGAAAAGAAACATTTATACAACATGATTGAATTACTGTGTCTTTACAAAACAATAAAGTATTGAAGAGATTATTATCCCCCAATGAAATTATATTCTAAAAAGAATCAAGAAAAAACCTGTATATATTTTTATCCTACTTGTTTAATGAGTATTTGAAAATGTATAAGGATAGGTAATACAAATAAAGCTTACCTTGGCCCTTCTGTCCAGTGAAAAAAATCAGGTTATCTTGTAAAGCTGAGTCATGGTTTGCCAACTGAAATTTCAAGCGAAATTCATAGTAGAAGGTAATATTTGGGATCGTAGAATAAGCTAGGAATGAGGTATAGCCAAAGACATCTGTGCCACTGAAACTTGGTTGAGTAATATTAATAGCTGAATTTAAAAAAAAATAAATTCTGTGTTAGGGCAAATTCTTTAACATATGTATTTGCAAGCTCTATTTCCTAGCCTGGTTTAGAACATAAGAACTCATAAATAAAATTAATTATTCATTATGTTGCAATGTTTTACACGCATGAAGATACAGTTTGGCTTTCCTGTGAGGGTAAATGTCTTTATTTTTCAGCTTTTGTAAATAGGCTTATTTTTCAAATGAATTATTGGCAACTGCTGCCATCTCCTGGATTCTAGGTAACATTGTTACTCTATTTGTAACAGTTTGTACACTGTAATATTGACTCAAAACTCGGAGAGAGAAAACACACAAAGAAATTCTCTTCTTAAAATAAATGCCATCTCTGACAGGCATCTGACAGAAAGTGTGTACAACGATGTGCTGAAGAGGTTACGGAGTAATAATTCTTCACAGGTAGAGGAAATAATGAAAAGAAACCATAAAAGGATGAATTGCAGCACAGTGAATTGGACCTACGTGAATTACAAATAAAATCAAGTCCGTACATGTCTGTATTGGTGAAAGGCAATAGAGCACTGCTACTAAGCACCTCCACTGCTTCAAGGATTTCTTGCTGGAATCCAGCCAATTCCTGTAGTTGATGCTGAAAGCAGAGATCATGTAATGCTCGTATTGACTACATGGTTTAGTTAAAACAGGAGAGAGAGGAAGAAAACTGAGTAAAACTTAATCTTAAAAGACTGGGTATTGGAGTAGGTTTAAGATTTGAGCAGTTACGTCTAACCAAATGTCATGGTTTGAGACATGAGCACCAAATGTGACTGGATACAGCTTTACTAATGAAAGCAATAAGAGAGATTGGGGGAGGAAGGCATACAGAGCTATACCACGTACAAACCAGATTGGTAAGTACTAGTAAAGTATTATAATGATGATCATCATCAATACTCCCCAAGTAAATCTACATTAACCTTTAAGCATCTGGCTTTGAATACAGTGTGGGGGAAACAATAACACATAATTGTGAAAATTTTATCACCGTCTCTAGTTTGTGGAATCTGTCTCTAAATTTGCAACTTAGTGTAAGACGCCAGGCCCTGAGCTACAAGCTCACCGAAGGGGTTTTACTTTAAAAATATAAAAGCTCCAACAATATCCACCCTCTGGACATATTAGAAGAGCCTTCGGCTCTTTTAAACACCTTAAGAGAGAGTGCATACGAGAAAAGCTGAACACATTTTCTCAGAGGGCACTTTTGCTGTTAAACTTTAGAAAATAAGAGTACTTGACACAAGTTTAAAGGGTAACATTCAACCAAAATAAAGCATTTCACAAAGCATTGACTTAGCATATGCTAACATATACAACTTAGTAAAATCCAGCCCATCCAGTCCCAAGATACCCAAAATATTAAGAAAGGAAATCAGGAGAAGAAGCAAAGAAAGAGAGAGTAAAAGAGAAATATAGCTCCTATCCCTACATCCTGCATAGATCCAGCTATAGGAGGCTAGAAGATGAAGTGTTCAAACATGTGGAGACCACGCGTCTTCGGTTTTATCTGCTCTGACCCCCTGTGGTCACCTTTCCCAGGTGGGACTTTCATCCCACTGGCCATTCTGGGGCTCTGGGGTGTAGTGTGGGCAGTGCTCCTGGGCTGCCTCCGACTGACAGCTGCCCAGGGGTTGCCTCACAGGGGCTGAGGTATGGGATAGGGCATTGCCTCACCTTTGTCAAATTTGACCCGCCCCGCCCCTGCCACACACACTTGAGTTGGTCCAAGCCAATAATTAATATAATAATCTAGTGTCTCACACATGGAAAACCTGCCATATTGGTACTGAAGTTGCAGACATTACCTTAGTACCTGGTACTTGCATTGGATAAAAGGTGCAGACATAGGCATGACAAACCTTTTCTAGCACAGACTTGGAGTCTGCAGCAATACAGAGTGTACTGTCCCATTTACTAAGCGCTACTTCACACTTGTGACACATTATGTCTTGCTCTGTGATCTTAAATGGGAGCCAGGAAATTTCGATATGAAACAATGATTTTGTCCTAATTAGAAGAAAACTGGCAATGAGTTTGTTCTCAACCAAGTCTGACTGAACATAATCTCAAGTCTCAGACCTTTGTGCTGGAAAAACACAACTCCTCATATTTAAATTTGGTGATAGTTTCAGTCCACCCATATTCCCTCAGCTTACTTGAACATGACTAAAGTAGGCTCAAGTTCTGCATTTTTTGTTTCTCAGGAAGTTATGACACAAAGGCAGCTCCTTTAATGCAAAGTATTCTTCCTTTTTCCTTTCCTTTTTTCCCTTTTGTTCCTTTCTTTCCGTTTATGTAATAAACCACAAAATACTTAAGAGACAAGAAGATTTTAAAATAAAGCAGACCCTTGGATTTATGGTCTTTTCCTGCTTTGCTTTATAACGGAAAAGGTAAATTCTATCACGTACCTCCACAGAGCCAGGTAATTTGGTTCTCTGATAGAGATCACTGAAGAGTCTATTCCTGATGAGTTATTCCCAACATAAACACTTTATTCCCAGCATGAAGTATGTCATTGTTTCAGCAGTTTCCTTGGAGCTTTCTAACTGGGGAGTTATTTTTTACCTTTCTACTTGCTCCTTTTCGTATTCCCTCTAAAGATGGATTGAACACTGATGAAGAGTCTCCAATGTAAGAAAGCCATGGACCTGTTGGAACAAGTCCAGAGGAGGGCCACTAAGTTGGTCACAAGGCTTGAACATCTCTCCTATGAAGACAGGCTGAGAGAGTTGGGGCTGTTCAGTCTAGAAAGGAAAAGGCTCCATGGGTATCTTATACCACCTTCCAGTACCTGAAGGGGGCCTACGATAAGGCTGGAGAGGGACTGTTCTGTGAACAGGGCCTGTTGGGGTAGGACAAGAACAAGAGTGAATGGCCTTAAGCTGAAGGAGGGAAGGTTTCGATTAGATATTAGGAAGAAATTCTTTACTGTAAGGGTGATGAGGCACTGGAACAGGTTGCCCAGAGGTATTGTGGACTCCCCATCCCTGGAGGTGTTTAAGGCTGGATGGGGCTCCGAGTAACCTGGTCTAGTGGAAGGTGTTCCTACCCATGACAGGGATTTGGAACAAGATGATCTTTAAGGTTTCTTCCAAGCCAAACCATTTTATGATTCTATGATTATATGAGCTGTGACATAGATGTCTACGTAACAGCTGACCACCTGATGTTGCATTTATGTCAGTAGAAAAATTAGGCACATTTAGGACACAGTGTCTTTCACATAAAACAACTACCTTACACAGGTCAGGTGAACAGTATTCTAAAATCTTTATTTCACCACACCAAATAAAAAGGCATCATTGGGTTGTAGGTAAGAGTAATGTATTTCAGACTTCTAAAGATGTGTAGGATGAAACCTACCTGCTCTGTATCCTGAAAACCGCTTTCCACTCTGCATGTTCTTTCTCTCTGGTCTTCATTGCCATAAAAACTAAATGATTGTGAAATTCTGAACTCGTTCTTTGTAAAATGAAGGAAACAAATTTTTTTTTCCTGATTTTAAAGAATGTGAACCCTAGGGATCTTGGAAACCTAATTATTTGCACAAAATTGTGTGCAAAGCCTGGTACGTGTTGAAGAACTGAGCGTAGATCTCTGAACTCCAAATTAGAGGATAGTCACGAATCATTCTTTGCTCCTGGGTACCAGAGCACAGCTATTTTCAAACCATCTAACAAGAAGTAATTTTCCTGAGTGATGTCCATCTTTGACTACTTGAGCATGTCCTCTCAGTTCTTTATGGTCTTTTCCTCCAGCTTTAACTGTGCATTTTGTTGGGGTCATGAAGTACATTCCATAATATATTCATCATTGTAGGGGCTTAAGGCATCCCTGCCATGCTCTAGGTTCCATACCTGGTAGTGGACACCACCAGTCAATAGTTTTTGGGATCAACAACTTATTTGAGGATAACAAAATGGTGAGTAATGCAAATCAGGGGTACAATTACCCAAGCAAAACCAATAGTAAATCCAGTATATCACTAGTAGTGGGCTAAACTTAATATCTGGGCACACAAAGATTTACATAACAGTGGTTATCAGGAGACTGGCAGGAAGAAGGGCATGCTTCTCCAGAGGAGCAACTCACACACGCCAACAAGTTTAGGGAATTTAAAAAATTCCCTAGTTGGATTGTCCTTATTTAGTGTTGACTACCTGAACTTGTTAATCAGCTGTCATACCCCAGCCTTGCTTCCTTCTGCTCTGTTCCTTCCCTGTGCATGCACCATGCCTGGATGCTACCTGAAATCGTGGATGAGCACCATATGGAGCTATACCTTCATTAGGCATGTGGTCACCACAGGAAGAAACACTGTTTAGGGCAATAGGAGTCCCACAGGCATTTTTTATGAAAACCATTATTTTGGTTTACTTCATGGTTTTCTCCACCATGTTGAAGAAGTTTCTCATACCTAGTAGAAGTCAGATGCAGTATCTAATTAACTACCCTATCCTTAGCAGGTAGGCAGATGCAGTAAGTGTTTGCAAATAGTCCTCCCTATCCTCATCTCTGGAGAGTAAAATGTATTTAGAAATGTTAATTAATACTGAGTAAAAAGCTTAAATTTCTACCTAATTCAATCTATCTAGTTTGACAGATATTCCATAGTTTATCTGTTTCTGGACTGTTGTATATAGATTTTATACCACATTTTTAATCACGTTTCTTCTCTACACTGAGTTATTTATGAATAGATCTTTATTCAATTACATAAAAAAGTGAAAGGTCATCAGTAAATGTTCATCAGTGTAAAATATTCAGTCTTTGAGATTCCTTTCATGCAATGATCATACTCTTGCATATTTTTAACTTGGAAATTGAAAAAAACATAATAATAACCCTGTTTGAAAAACACAGTGACTGGTAACATTGTGTGAAGTAAGACAGCTCCATATTTTCCTTTTATTTTCTATCTTTTCATTATAAAGCTATGGAGCCAAGACTGTGCAGAAAATTGCATAATCTTTTTCTTGAAACACAGTCCTTTTAAACATTATTTGTAAAATGTTTGCCACTGGCTGAAACAGCAGAGGGCACAACTAACCCCATTGGATTATTTTTTTTTTCCTGTCTAGACACCATTCAAGCTGATTTCTGCCCTTGCTCTTAGAGTGCACAGTCTGAAGTGGTAAAGAACAAAGATGTTTCTCAATGTCTCTGATGATGAGCCTTGTAAAAACAGAGTCCAGATTAACACTGTGCCTAAAACACACACTGCTCTGACAGAGTAGTGAAGTCTTTTATCAACTTTTTGTCCTTGCTCTTGTCCTATGTCTCTCCGTCAGTTCTATGTCATTCATCATTGTGCTTTTCTGCATTCCCAGTACTGAACAAGTAATAACACGATATGATATGTTCCATTGCCTCACAAACAAATAATGACAAATTATCCCATTATATAAATATATTAATATAGCCAACAACTTGCTTCCTTAACATTTTACATCTTATCAGAGGTGAGCATAAAAAATGGGAGTTAAAAAAAAAACAGCTTCAGTTTGAAAAAAATCTTAGCAAAGAGAAGAGAGTAAAGTGACAAAGCTGAAAAAGAATAATGGTTTCATTTTCTTTGAATTTTCTGTTATGAGTTAATGTTCCTTCAGCATTCACTGCCAGTACATCTTGAACCACAGCTTTACAATACATTGCAAAAAACAAGACAGATTAAAGGAATAGAAAGAGATGAAGACTTCAGGCTAGAGAATTGCAATCCGATAAAACACTTCTTTTATATTAACATTGACTAACTGTGAACAGTTACCAGCTCAGTGTCTGGCTCCAGGATCAGCAGCCATATACACTGTGGGATGAGTAGTTCTCCTAAAGACCTGCTCACATGCTTCATAGACTCACAGAATTACAGAATCATGAGTGTTGGAGAAGACCTTCACGATCATCCAGTCCAGCTGATCA
This sequence comes from Chiroxiphia lanceolata, assembly GCF_009829145.1. Classification (NCBI taxonomy): domain Eukaryota; kingdom Metazoa; phylum Chordata; class Aves; order Passeriformes; family Pipridae; genus Chiroxiphia; species Chiroxiphia lanceolata. The sequence goes on along the minus strand of NC_045639.1, from coordinate 90,094,473 downwards.
TCCAGCACCACCGTAATCACCATATCCCCAAGTGCCACATCCAAATGCCTCTTGAACACTGCCAGAGACAGTGACTCCACTATCTCCCTGGGCAATTTATTTCAATACCTGACCATTGTCTGAGTGAAAATTTTTTTTCTAATATCTAATCTGAACCCCCCATGGTGGTCATTTCCTCTTGTCCTTTCACTTGAGATACGGCAGAAGAGACCAACCCTCACCTCACTGCAATCTTGTTTCAAATCGGTGTAGAGGGCAATGATGTTTCACTTCAGTCTTCTCCAGACTAAACAACTGCAGTTCCCTCAGATGCTCCTCACAGGACATGTTTTTCAGACCCTTCCCCAGCTTCTATGCCTTTCTTTGGACACATTCCAGCACCTCAATGTCATTTTCGAAGCGCGGGGTCCAAAATTGAACACAGTACTTCAAGTATGGCCTCCCAGTGCTAAGTAGAGTGGGACAATCACTGGCCTGCTGGCCACACTACTATTGATACAGGCCAGGATGTTATTGTCCTTCTTGGCCACCTGGACACACTGATGGATCATATTCAGCTGACTGTAGAGCAGCACCCCTGGATTCCTTTTGGTTGAGTAGGTCTCAAGCCAATTTTCCCCAAGCCATGCACAGGCTTGTTGCAAAGACAACATATTTGCAAAGACAATATCAAAAAGGAATGAGATTTATCACCAGACTCTGTGTTTTACAGTCTTCCAAGCTATGGTGGATTGACTCTAGGTGGATGCCAAAGTAGCTGTATCATTCCCCTCCTCAGATGGACAGAAAAAATATAATGAAAAGCCCGTGGATTGGGATAAGGACAGGTAGAGACCACTCACCAGTTACTGTCATTGGCAAAACAAGCTTGACTTGGGGAAAAGTTATCAATCAAATGAGAGTAGGGTGATGAGAAATAAAACAAGTTCTTAAAACATTTGTCTCCTCCTTTCCCTTCTTCCTGGACTTAAATTCCCTTCTGCATTCTCTAACTCCTCCCCCGCCACTGGGAACAGGATGATGGGGAATGGGGGTTACGATGAGGTCTCTGCTACTCCTTCTTCCTCAGTGAAAGGACTCTTCGCTCTCTTCCCCTGCTCCAGCGCAGGGACCCTCTCATGGGAGACAGTCCTTCATGAATTTCTCCAGTGTGAGTCCTTCCCATGGGCCACAGTTCTTCACAGACTACTCTAGCGTGGGACCCCCATGGGGTCACAAGTCCTGCCAGCAAATCTGCTCCAGCATGGGCTTCTCTCTTCATAGGTCCACAGGTCCTGTCAGGACCCTGCTACAGTGCAGGTTTCCCATGGGGTCACAGCTTACTTTGGACATCCACCTGCTCCAGTGTGGGGTCCTCCTTGGGTTGCAGGTGGATATCTTCTCCACTGTGGACCTTGATGGGCTGCAGAGGGACAGACTGTCTGACCATGGTCTTAACAATAGGCTGCAGGGGAACCTTGCCATGCAAACCCACTTTTCTCACTGGAAACTCTGGGAAGTCCAAGGAAGGAAAGCTAAGGGTTGCTGGAGCTGAAGGGTGTTGCAGTGCCAGCTGAGAGTTCAAGGTAGTCGTAAAAGTCTCTTGATGTCTGGAAGACTGTTGTATGAGGAGTTAGTGATGCACAAAATGGGTAATTGAAGTGTACACCTTCCCCTTCCCACCCTCAATAAATACTTATGGTTTCCTTTTATTTGTCCAGTGGCATCAATAATCATGGAGTCATCAGTTATACTTTGATTGCGAGTTGAAATTTGAAATAATAGAAGTGACTTCACAGTACAAAGATGAAAATATGAATCTGAAAAACTGATAATACAGCAATGACATAATAGTGTGTGAGTGTGCTTATGTGTGTGTTTTACAATTTTTATGACATTCCTCACATTGAAGAGGTGGGGGACATTAAGGCCCACTGAAAACCAAATGACCCAGAAAACAAATTGTCTTGAAGAGGAAGAAGAGCAACGCTGATCAGCATTCCCAAAGGTCTATTATCACTGACCAGAAACCCTGCAATGCAGATTTTTTTAGCTGAGGAAATACCCTTTGGGCATCTGCTGTCACTGAACTGCATGATTTAGTCTTAGACTCAAACAGCTCTGAAGGTGACATTTTGTGCCAAACATAGCTGCACAGAAACAATTCTCATGCAGGCTGATTTTTGCTCTACAGAACCTGAAGCAAGTGGCTATTTCCACTTCAACACTTTGAAATGAATTTTATGCATGAGGGAATACATCCTACAGAAAACCTGCTGGAATCCTTTGGACTACAGAGCATTACCATAAATGTTGCTGAGAAATGTTTCAAGGAAGATCCTTAGAGATTGCTGTGAATGAGTGCTGTGAATGGTTCTTTTCAGGATGTGTTTGCTAAATGCAGTGTCACAGTTAGGTCTGCTTCATATATGTTGTCATATATATGAAACTAAAACACTGAAGTTTGGTCTAAAACGCTGTAACTTACACAATTACTCATCTTAGCAACGCACATTCCTTTGAAATCCTTCTCCCTTTAAATTTGCATTTGTGCTTAGAAAGTGCTTGCTCTTGGTTCCTGGCTTAACAAAATGCCACATGTTATGACAAACAGCTTCCCAAGGGGTCTAGTTTCTTGTGTAACATACAATTAACAACAATATAACATAAAGAGTTTAGAAGTTCAGGTCTTCATTTCCAGTCCTGGTGAATGAACCATTTCTGCTTCACTTGCAGAAGGATGTTTCACTTAGGAAGCCATCACAACTTCACAGTACAATGATGCCCTGATATTTCCTATTTAAAATTTCTGTGTCTTATATATCAAAATTCCTTATAATCAGACATTTCAGACATACAAGCCTTTTTTTTTTTCACACACTGTATCAATTTCCTGTACTAACTAGAGAATGCCTCCAGCCCGTGTTTAGATGGAAGTGTTAAAACGATAGAAAAAAAAAAGAAATAAAGGCTGATTACTGAGATGGTAGCAATCCAACAACTCTAATCAAATCTGTGATACTAAACACTGGAGGAGATTTACAGTCTGCAAAAAACACAATGCAAGCAACTTTTTACTAATTTAAATATGAAAGGAAATTTAGCAGACTAAGGGCTTGAATGCTGGCTGCTTTCACATCAATCTACTGAAAAGACAGAGCTCAATAACTGGACTCAGTTTAAATGACATAGATCCCTTTATGTATATCTTAAAAAGCCAAAATCACTTGGGAGATAGAGTCAAGCTGCCCATGTAGACATAATCTCTGTTCCAAAGTGTTGCGTACTGATGGTGCGTTCCACCTCATCTTCCACCTCACCCCTGTAAGCTGGAAATTGTGGAGTCATTTAACTCCTCAAACCAATAGTCAAGTCCCAGTCCTATCCCAGGAACCATCAGCCCACCACAGGTCCATCTCCACAATTTCAGAGGAACACAGAGCCCAGAGGCAGGCAGGAGCCCAACTTAGGGATTCAGAGGAAGGAACACCTTGTCCAGACCCCTTCCAGACCTGTCTCAGGAGAATCCTAGCCCTAGTATCAAGGTATGACACAACCACAATGAATCAACGTTGGATCAATCACCATTTGAACAGAGGGGTGTAACTACCATGGGGTATGGGACCCGTTACAGGATGCAGGTGAATAGCACAGGATGCATTTTGGAATAGCACAGGACTTAAGGAGGTTTTTTAGAGAGAATTAGGTGATTTCAGGAGGAATAAGTGTGGAAAAATAGAGGGATACAGATACAAAAAGGGTCAGTCACATGTGAATGGTTGGCTGGTCAGTATGCTTGTCTGGCCATGTCCTCTGCCTGGTCAACATGGCCTGTCCTCTTCTATTTTATATTGTCATCCTTTATTCTCTTGGCCCATTAAGCCTTAGCTATGTAGCTTCTTGAGAGAGATTTCAATGCATAATGGTCAACTTCCAGTCAAAATAACATGGTCATCTAGTGATAAAAGGAAAAAATGTAGTGAGAGAGAATGCACTTTGCTACACATATTGGGAAAAATAGACATGCTTTTAGGAAGCTTTACTGATGTCTGAAACAAGTATAAAATAACTAAGATAAACTCAGAACCATTGTTACCAGCCTGCTTACACTGTAGTGTGCTCCATCAGCCTCAGATATGTAAGAAAATTCCTTGTCAATCCTGGATCTTATCTATTTTTCCATATTTATATTGGTTTCTCTAAGTGAAATTACTCTCTCTCCTTACGTTTTTGCCTCATTTGTCATATTTAGGGTAGCCCTATAACTTTCTTCACTTTTTGAATTTTGTACATTTCCCATAAAATGATGTATTTTTAACTGGTCATAACAAATAAAACCCCCAAATTTTTTGACATTTGTATGTTTGTTTTCTCTATTTTGTTTTGTTTTGATTTAATAGTGACAATAGTTTTATTATCACTTCTTACATACTTGTAGAGATTGATGTCTTTCTTAGTTTGACTTCTAGCTCTTAATGGATGGCAATTGGAGCTCTAATATGGGGAAGACCTGTAGCAGCAGGCCCATTTCTGGCTCTGTCTACCTCTTTATTTATCCTTACTTTGTCTTTTTAAAATAATCTCTATTGGTAGGAACAGCAAAGCTGGCAGAAAATTACAATTCTGTTTGATATATTAGCTATATTCAATTTATCAAATAATCACTGTGACATCTTGTTCGTTTCTTGTTGATGAAGATCAACTATTATTTGATAAACATTTAGGAGAAACCAGCTTTTCTTCAGTGTTTCAGACACAAAGTAGCATGTACTAGGTTACTAATCAGAATAGTGGAGACAATATTATTGTGTATCTTAGAAGCTGATTTGTTTAAAATGTGCACGTCTATGCTTTAATTTTAATGGACCATTTAGTTCTATTAAATTTATTATCTGGGACACTCATTTTGTTATAGTAAACAATTAAATTTTCTTTCTGTTTCTAAAATAATTTAAGTTGTTCTACCATTTTAATTAGGCAATCTATCATTATCTTCAAATACCTCCCCAAAAGTATGACTTTGATGCTACTAGGACTATCCCCAAGGATGTATCCAGACTTCACTGCATTGTGTCTCTGTTTCTCCCTTCTTTGTTTTAGAATATGTAACAATGAGGCCTTTTGCAACTCATTTTCAGACCTCTGTCAGTGCTCAGTTTATTTCTATTCCTTCTAAACTATTAAGTCATGGTTCAATACAATAATTTTTCATATTTCAATAATAATTTCTTATGTTGTGGCCTTATTGGCCTACATTTATACTCTGTCCTACAACGCTGACTGTTCTTTCTCATTTTGCTTACTTACAGTGGTGATTCAGACAGTGTTTTCCCTTTCCATTCAATAAAATTAATTTTTTCTGTGGTTTCAAAGACTTCAGCTTTGTAGTATAATCAAACTAATGAATTTGTGTAATTTCTCTCAATTTATGCTCTCAATTTTTATTCAGTCTCTCAATTTAGAAACAGCTAGATATGAAGAGTTGCAGAAGAGCGTCATTAAACAATGACAGAGAAAAAGCATTAGATGATATTCAGCATTGAGAGATGCAAATTGGGGTAGATTTCAGAAACGGTCCTATCCTTAAAAATAAAATGGTGAGCTCTGAACTCACCACCAGCATTCAAAGAGAGAGGTGTTAGGAGTTTTAATGAACATTTTCCTGAATACAGCAGTGTCCTCATAAAAGGAAATAGAATGGAGGAAGTGTTTAAGTAAAGGGCAGAGAGTAAAAGAGAAAAATGTCAAACACTACTGTACAAAGCAGTAGCATTATCACACCTTGAATATTGCACCTCGAGTCAGCTCTGGAGTGTCATTTTAAAGAGAATGCAGTGGAATGGAGGAGAAACAAAGAAAGGTAGGCTGTATGATTAGAGATACAGCATATGAAGTCCCAATGTATTGTGCTCCTGCAAGCTAAGAAAGATTACCAAGAAAGTATCATACACACTTTATATATTTGCCTCTATTTGCTATTTACTATTAATTATCAGGGTTAGATGAAAACATGGATAAAACATAAATGTTCATCTAATGAAAATTTGGGGAATAAAAATTTTAAATAAGCCTTAAATATGTATGTGATATGACAAAATCAAACTGATAATGCTTAATATTTATTTGAAAAGGAATTTCATATGCATCATTAAATCAGCTCAGGACCAGTGATTATTTTCTCTATGCAGATTTTTCAATCATTACTTCTTGCTACATTGATTGTTAGGGGACCAGAATACTTTGAATGTTCACTTTGAATGTCAGAGGAATTTCTGACCTGGAACAATCATTATAATCAATGCTCAAGGAATAAAAGTCCTTCATTTGATAATATAAGGAATAAAAGCCCTTCATTTGATAATATAAGTCAAAATGACCTATTTACTTTGCTTTATTAATTTCCCTTCATACTGTCTCCTGCTTCATGGCAAAGCACTTGGTAAATTTTAATTTGTTCCTTTTTTGACCGGAAAAATTAATCAAATTTTGGTACCTGGTAGTATTCTTAGAATCCAGAAACTATTCTTTATAAACTGATTTTATATGCAAAATGTATTAAGTAATGCTTCCCTAAGTAGAGGAAAAATCAAACTACAGGGTAAATCAATTTCTCCAAATGATCTCTCAGTCAAATCTCTCTCTCAGCTCTTCTCCAGGTAATTTACTAAAACATCAGACACTACCTTGTATTTCCTAGCTTGTAAACTCTCAGTTTCTTTGATCTATCTGCCTCCCTTTCTCTGACCTGCACTTTTATGAAAAAACACTTGGGGAAGGTGATCAGCTCAGCCATTCTTTGTGACTGGATTTTGGGCTGTGTTTGTAGGTGGGGAGATGGTCACTTTCAGTGTTTTCCCTTCAAAACATTTGACTTGTTTCTTTCCCCAGCTTCTATGAATGATAGAAACTACAACCAATGCATGATGAAAATGGTTTTTACCTTCACTGCAGAGGATGCCAGATCTTCCATATGGACACAAGCAAACAGCATCTCGATTGGACTTTGGAAAACACGTAGCACCATTTCCACATGGATTTTCATCACAAGTCACAAACTGGCAAAGTTTTCCAGTGTAGAGTTTAGGGCATTCACAATACCAATTTTCTGCATCACTGAAAAATTTAAATTAAAACAAAAAAAATAGGTATAAGTACCAAAATGCACTTAAAACAAACAGAACAGGTTTTACACTCATTGAAAATCGGTGGTATTTGACTTATAGTTGTAATAGATCTCTTTGTTTTTAGTAGTGCACCTGACATTAGACATGCCAGAATCTTTAGTGGTGACTTGATAGGTTCTTTGGTGTTTAATTTTATATTTTAATTTATCTTTCCTTTCATGGTGAGATATGTGAATTTTCTAATGTCTCAGTAGTTGCTTGTGCTCCATCTTTCATAAAACAGTCAAAACAACTGCTACAGAAAAACAGGTCTTCTATTATGTCTGAAAAAATGAAATAATGAGAACAAAAAAAATGAAAGTTACTACTTTACTTTGCAAATGGAAACATCATGTATTACAAATAGCTTGTGCCAACACAGTAGGATGTAAAAAAGCCCTGAATTATGCTTACAGTAGTGACTATATTGAAATTGAAACAGAATAAACAGGTAATAGCTCTGCTATCATATAACTTATGTTTTTAGTCATAAAAACAATATTAGAATAGGCAACAGAATAATATAAGTTCTGATCAATCTTGAGGGGTGAAAAAACAAAAGGCTTAGAAATATGCATATTCTCTCTGTACAAATGATTTTTTTTTACAGTATTCAAAGATAACACAATGGTAGGAAAACCAAAATCAGAGAGGAAAAACAGAAGTGTAAGACATTCTCATCTATCACTTATTATAAATATAATTTCATTAAAGGTCTTATTTGGTCTTCTCCTTTTTTTTTTATGGCCAAAATCAGATAACAGCTAGATAGGTCAGCAATCATGTGATTGCTATATATTGTCAGTATTGAACAGAAAGATGTCTGCTTTGTACTTGATAAGGTCACATGTGCCTGTGGGTATGAATGCAGAAGACATAATGTGTGTTGTATCAAATCACAATCACTGTGGTTTTCCAATAATAACACAATCATTAGGATGAGCACTAATGAAATATCAAATATATGTGATTCAAAAGTTCTATTATCTGCTTATAATATCCATGCAATCAGATTAAAGGAAATAATTCTGAAGCTGAAAGACCTGTATTTTTTAAAAGAGGGAAATAAGTAAGTCTTGTGACAGCCTTTGTTCATAGCAGTTGATTAGTGTGTTCCTAAACTGACCACCCGCAGATCTGGGGAGTGAGGATCTCAGCTGGAGAGTCTACCAGAATGAATCTCATGAATAATGCCCCCAGACACCTTTGCAAAGAAATTGCTATCAGCTGCAATAATAAATTTCTGTGTGTAGCCTGTTCTATTTATAGATCTGCTGCAGACACTGGGAGAAGAGTGTAAATGAGATACTGGATTGCTTTCATTTGTGCAGCATCAAGAGTCCTACTTTCAGTAGTTTTAATATCAACATTAGAGAGTTCAGCTAATTAAAAAAGCAATAATAAACTGAATTCTTCCTGTAAATCTACAGTTGATGGTGATGTTCTTTAACACTAGTTATTAAATGTGTTTCAGTTTGTTTATAGACAAAAAGACAGATCATCACTGCTGACTGCCATAACACACAGACTTTAGTCTTCATCTTTAAAGAAATAATTTTCATACATTGTTGTATTGAGCTCTATATGTAACGCCAGCCATTTCTTTTTATAGGCTTATTTTTTTCTATTATGGAGAAGATTGAAAATAACAGGTCTCATAACAAATTGTGAGGAGTTTACTGTTAACAAAATGAGCAATATTATAACATTTCACTGTTGATGTTATAACATCCTAAAAACAAAGAAGAGTGACTCCTCATGAAGCAAAGAAAACACTTTTTAAAAAGTTCTTCAAAGTAATACAAAGCTTGAAAATATAAGAGCTAACCACACTGAAGAAAATATCACAGCCAATTCACAAGAAATAGTATCTGAAATACAAAGTCCCAAATTAGTTATTATTCTCTCTCAAAGCTGTCATTGTACTTTGTTAAGGAAAGGACAAGATTACCCATATTCTCCTGAATTAACCTCGGCTGCAAGACACACATAATGCTTGAATGACCAGGAACTTCTCCCAAGCGGATTTCACAATTTTATGCAAACCTGCTATCCTTTATAAGTGCAAGAAGCAAAGGAAAGGGAGCAGCAAATCAGAACATTGATATCTTTTGCCTTTGCTGTACGTCTGTGAATGATTCCAAAAAAAGTCAGTGAATAATTACATACGTGAGCTGTAAAAAGTGAATAGTTCATGAAAAAAACAAGGAAATGATCAAAATTTTGAGGCTGGGAAATAAGAAACAATTTTGGAGTGTTTTGCTGAAATATGACTATATTTGTGTTTGAGTTTAGATCCAGAGCATGGTTTTTAAGAAAACCTTCTGGTTGTTCCCAGTTGAAATTACTTGTTTCACTTGTGTCTGAAGGGTACATGAACTCAATTTCTTTCAGGTGAACCTGCACCAGAACATTGTCTCACACCTCAGATACTTGAGCTGCTTGGACTGGGCATTCAGTCCCAAATGAGGTCTAGTGTGAGTCAAAGCTCCCTGAAACATTAATAATGGTGATGTTGGGTCCTAAGCACTAATTGATTTACATTGTAAATCCATGTCTATTGAACTACATTACCTACTAATATGGGTGCAGATTTATAAGCCATCAAAAGAAAATCATGCAGCCATGGTATGTATTAAATATCAAAAATGGCTCCAGATTTTAAACTGGAGCACTGACAAACTCCAGAAGTAAATAGAAAAAAAATCCCCTTAACTCTCCAGAATCATATGGAGGAAGAATGACACGAATAGTGAGAGAAAATGGGAGGAGACAAAAATAGTGTAGAAAAGGAGTGGAGAAGAAAAGAACAGTACTTCTAGAGCACCATCACCTCATGTCTCCAGGTTGATGATATGGGAAAAAAAAAGTGTAGGAAAAATGAATTGTTCTCTGACATTCTTATAATCCTCTGAATTGGTAAGGGACACACTTTTCATCACTATTTCCCATGTCAAAATAATCTTTTGTTCTTTGATTTAGACATTAGATTGGAAAGAAATCAACAAGAAATATTTGAATGATATAATATAATATTGGTAATTCAATAATATAAATTCTTCTCCTTGAATCAATACTACCTCAGTGACCCGATTTAATAAAATCAAAGTTTTGTATAAGATTGAGAGCTTTGGGACGTCACCACAGGTTTTGATAACTTATTTATTTTAAATATTACACAATGCATAAGAGATGGTATCGTAGCACATTAATAATCCAGTTCCAGCTGTATTTAACCACAGTTTTTAACTTTTAAACCAATTCTGTTTTTAAAAGAAAAGATTATAATCCCTGTGTACAATGTGTCACAGACATTATTTGTACTCTAGTGACAACTGCAACAGTGTTATGGTTGTTCAAAGCAGAGTATAATTTTCTACATGCCTATGTTTTTTCCATCTCTAAAGTGGGAACACACTGAAAGCACTGTACATGCCATTTGTGTAGTTGTATGCAAGAGAGCTTCCCTGAAAGGAAGCACACTCAACACCCTTTAATCATGATCTTTAAGGTCCCTTGCAACCCAAAGTATTCTCTGATTCTGTGATTCCATGATAGTACTAAGCTGAGAACGTCAAAAACTATGTGTCGCAGTGTGTTCAATCTTTAATGACATAGGTTCTTTTAATGCTCTCACTATATTATCTATAATGAAGCTGTGGAAGTTGGAGGGAACAGCTCGTACAGTCAATACATAGTAGATGTAATTGAGTTTATTTTAAAGTTGTTACTATTATTTGTTCCTAGTGCTATTTTGTTTAAAATTACTGGAAAATGAAAGGAGCAACATAGTTTAAATTATCAGTTTAAGTTGAATTACACTTCATTCAAAGATCCATTAAATTGCTCCCCAGAAAACACCAGCATAATGTAAAGGCAATTAAGATCTTCCTTTGAAAGCTTTGTGTAATAAACAAATCCACAGAAACTCATTGCAGCTGGAAGTGGAACTTTATGTCATGAATAATCTTAAAAATATCAAAGGACAATATATAAAGGAGGTGTTTCTTCCTTGTGCACAGCAGGTGTTTTTTAGTATATAATATAACTGCCAATCTTTCCTTATATTATACAGCTCCCAAAAATCAATTTAGCTTTCATGCTGCTTTAGTACTTTCACTCAGGTTTCCTCAATTATAGTATCATCTCTAGACCTGAATGCTTTTGTTGTCTTTACTGTTTTGAATCCTTTTTCCCCTTCTCTGGAATGATTATTCTGCAAGTTCAGTGATTCACTTTAATAATTTATTTGTTTCAGTGAAAGCACTTTTGTATTGGTTTTGTGTGATCAAATTTTGCTGTTGGGGAGCGTGGGCTACAGGGATGGCTTCTCTGAGAAGCTTCCTCCATGTCTGACAGTCAATGCCAGCCAGCTCCAGGACGGACCTGCTGCTTGTCAAGGTCAAACCCATCAGCAAGAATGGTAGCACTTCTGGGATAACATTGTTAAGAAGTGGAAAAAAAAGCCCTGGCAGCTGCCCATGAAAGAGCAGGATCCTGGCAGGACCTGTGGCCCCATGGAGAGAGGAGCCCACACTGATGCAGGTTTGTTGACAGGACTTGTGGCTCTGTGCTTTGGGATCCACACTGCTCCTGAAGAACTGCAGCCCATGGGAAGGACTCACATAGAGAAGTTCATGGAGGAAACTCTTGCTTACTGATTATCTATTTCAGACCTTTGAAGATGTCATAATTTTCAAGAATTCAGGATGGTTATAATTTATTTAGCAATGTACTGATTCAAATTACTAAGACGGTACTAACTTTTTAGGATCATGAAGCCTATTCTGTGGACTTTCATAAACTCTCTTTAGACTCCATTTTCTACTCACTTGGTGAATATGCAGGTGATTCCCCACCACATGAAGGATACATATTCATTAAAATGTATGATGCATAAGAGCTTCTTCCCTGTAATATGACAATTATAGCCATTTCTGTCACAAAAGGATACACAGTTGTGATACGAAGCACTTCTGGATGCATAACACTTAATGGTGGAGTGTTAAGGATCCCTCAGGAAAAAGTACAGCAAGCAATGGTTGGTGAAAACAATCTACCTGGACAGCAATCCATTCCCTCGCCACATCTAGGAGGAGAAATAATGGTCTGTCAAGCTGAGTCCATCCCAGTGACTGTAATTAGCTCTGACATCACTCCTTTCCCCAATCTCTTCGGTCTTTTCAGTTAAATCTACATTTTCTCCTTCCTTGAGTTGTATGTGAAAAATAATGGCAAACAAATGTTGACATCTGCTAAAATGTATTTGTAAAAAGAAGTATTTTTTCTAAAGTTGAAAGTCTATGATTTTGATCCAGGAAAGCATATAAATGTTTTCAACAGTACAAGGTTGAAGGCAGATCTCCACTTCTTACTGAAATCATATGTATCCTAAATTCAGTTTGTCCTTCAAAAATCTCTTATAATTCCTTATGACAGAAGTCTTCCAATTACTCCCAGCATTCCCTAGGGCTCGAAACATCCTTTGATTCAACGTATCTGCAGCAGGACTCATGAACAAAGCAGTGACAGTGAACACTGGTGTGCAGCATGTTGCTTATTGTGCTGTTTTATTTAAACATACATTGTATGCTATTACTCATTTCTCTTAGAAATTTAAATCAATCTTTAAGTACAGAAGCATTCATGGCTTCAATGTTAGATGAATTTATAATTTGCAGAACTATGTGACAATAATTTCCAAGATTTCAGTCTCATCACAGAGCAACTGCAGTTTATTATGCTGGTCATGAGGAGACAGTTAACAACAAAATTGTAGGACAAAATCTGTAATAGTTTGTAAAATAACAGCATTTATCTTAAATATATAACAGAATAATGTTGAACTATAATGGCTATAATCTAAATACAGAACTCTCTACCTTGGACAGAGAAAAAAAATTCGTGCAAATCTAGGTGGTCATTATACTTAAAATAAAATGAACTCTAAGCTATGAATGAAAATAGCAATTTCTAAAAGCTCTATGAAAATCTGACAGCATTGTAAGTAATGAGGTAAACCACAGTTGCTTTGAACTGACACAATCTTTACCATTCACTTTGGGTGCTCCTTTTTCTAACAATCCTACAAACACCACAAGAGATTAATTCTGAATGAATAAATGAACTTCATGGAGGAAGATCTGAATGGAACCTTTCTTAGAGAGTCCATCTTTTCATATTATGTCTTCAACTTATTTGGCAATTGCCAAAATAAAATTTTTACCTTGCTTCATTTCTTAGTGAAAACATAAAACTGGATGCACAGGAATGGACTCTGCTTTTTCTCTGGACAGTTAATACAGCCACAAGGTGGGTCGAGAGCCACAACTGGGACAGAGTAGATCCCATGGATAACACTTTTCCATGGAAAGGAATTACTATGAGCCATACAACAATATTTTAACATTAATGAGAAAGACATATCTCTCCACTTTGCCTGTAAATCTTGTACATAGTTTATAATTTTTTAATTCTATTTTTTCTCTATCCATGGGCCTTGGGAGCTTTCTGGTTTTTGTTTTTGTTTGGTTTTTTTTTTTTTTTTGGGAGGGGGAAGATAATATTACTCCTCACTAATTCCTGCCTTGAAGCATTTGTAGATAGATATTCTCTGTGTTTGTGAAATGTAGTCCATTGTTTCTTCAGTTTATGCATCACAGCAAATATGATTCTATAACATCAACTAACGTATACTAAAAAATGTCATGATATAAGTAATATATGCACCCCGATCTAATCAGTAAAAATGGCAGTTCAGGACACTGCTTGGACTTTTACATATTTTCTTGAGAGAGTATTTGAGCTATAACTGAAAGTCATTTGTCTCCAGAAAATATTTTTTTCAAGTTCCTGGTCAAATGATGTTGATGATTATATATATATACAGCATAGCAGACTGTAGCCTCTCAAACATCAAATCCGAGGAATGTTGTAGGCTGAGTTAATTTCTATTAACACCTGTATCTAAACCTATTATGAAGCTTGAGGTGATATATGAATGACACAAGCAATTGCACTTGCTATATATTCTATAGATTTATTGCTGCACAAGGTGGTAGATTGGATGGCACAAACTAAGTAATGTAAGTTTCCTTACCAATGACCAAGATGATTCCTCTGCCACAGAAGGTAATTCACACCACTGTGCCTTTTCAATCTGTAGTTTCTTTGACTGTTAAGAGCTTTAACTCTAATATAGATAACTCCTAGAGAATTAAATAAAACTCAGGGAAGTTCCCAAATAGCTTTGTACAGTGCTCAGATAAGCACATCATCAGTCACATGATGTGACTGAATTGGTAGGTCATGTTTGAAGAACACCAGCTTTCAGGAATCACCCCGTATATACTGGTACATGAAGTCTAGAGCTAAATCTTAGCCCAACAGTGGTGTTTCATCACTATCCTCTATTGGTTGTTAAGCTAATAGCAACGAAATAACAAAAAGTCCAAGGGCAATCAAGAGAGACTTCAGAGCCCTGGGATGATTGGTAGGCAGATCAGGAGCACAGGTAGCGATTTCCTTGATTCTTCTGGTAACAAGGAATAATATTGATAGGAATAGGTAGATCTATCAGGTCAATAAGTGGCTCCAAGGTTAGTGTAATAGGAAAAAATGTGGGTTTTTTTGACCTGGTCTACTGACACCTGACAGGATGCACCTACCTCAGAGGGAAAGAGTTCTAGTGGAGGAGCTAGCAGGGCTTCTCGACAGAGACTTAAAGTTGCTCAGAAGGTGGAAAATGGCCAAAACCAGTCTGGTCAGCAATGAACAATGGGATGGTGTACCAAAATGTGATGAAAGGAGCACTAATGGGATCCCTCAATCTGCCTCACCAGGTGTTGGCTACAATGTGCCACACATAAAATGTTTCTACACCTATGCACACAGCATGAGGAACAAACAAAAGGAACTCGAAGCTTGGGCCCAGTCCAGAGATTTGACATCACTGGCATAAGTGAAACCTGGTGGGATGAGTCCTGTCACTGGAGTGCCCTGTTGGATGGTTACAGGGTCTTCAGGAGGGATAGGCAGGGCAGAAGAGGCTGAGGGGTGGTACTGTATGTAATAGAAGGGTTAGAATGTATGGAGCTCACAGCTGGCAATGGCACAGTTGGGAACCTCTGGGTAAGAATCAAGGGGCAAACAAATAATGTAGATGTCATCATGGGAGTCTGCTGTAGACTTTCTAGCCAGGACAATGACACTGAAAAATTATTCTTTGAGGAACTAAGGGACACTTTCAAGTCAAATGCCCTTGTCCTTATGGGGGACTTCAACTTGCCAGAAATTAACTGGGACCATTACACAGCTGGTACAATCTAGGCCAGAAGATTCCTAAAAATCTTGGATGACAACATTATGGAACAGGTCCTAAGGGAGCCAACTCAGAAAGATGCCCTCGTTGACCTGCTGCTTGTCAACAGAGCAGATCTTGTAAACAAAATGGAGATTATTGGCTGTCTTGGCCACAACAATCATGAAGAGATTGAGTTTAAAATCTCTGTTGATAGGAAGAAAAATGCCAGCAAAACCTCAACTCTGGACATGAGTAGAGCAGACTCCAGGCCTCCCATGGCTTCCCAGGCTGCTCAGGCAATTAGCAAGGTCCCCTGGGAAAATTTTCTTGCAGGTGCTGGAGCATCACCACCATGTGCAGGAGCAAGCAATTCCCAAAAGTCAGAAGTCAAGCAGGCAAGGAAGATGGCTGGCTTGGCTGAGCAGGGTTCTTCTCTTGCAAATAAGGCAAAAAAAGAAAGGTGTATGTCCAGTGGAAGCAAGGTCAAGGGACATGGGAAGAATATAGAGATGCTGTTTGCAACTGAAGGGAGAAAATTTGTGTCGCCAAAGCTCAGCTGGAGTTGAAGCTGGCCAGAAATGTGGGGGACAATAAAAAGAGCTTTTTCAATTATGTTAATGGCAATAGGCAGTATAGAAATATCATTGGCCAGTTACACGATGAGGATGGTCACCTCCCAAACAGAGACAGAGACAAGGCAGAGGGGTTTAATGCTTTCTTTGCCTTTGTCTTCAACAAAGATGACAGACCAAGGGGGTGTCAGTGCCCTGAAGGACCATGACTGTGAGAATGATCAACTCCCAGTTGACCCTGAACTTGTGCAGGATCTGGTGCCCCAGCTGGATCCTGACAAATCTATGGAGCCTGATGGGATTCATCCCAGAATCCTCAAAGATCTGACTGAGGTCGTCGCAAAACCTCTCTCGATGATTTTTGAGTGGTCTTGGGAATCTGGAGAGGTCCCAGCTGACTGAATCTCTTCTCTATGGTGACCAGTGACATGACCTGAGGGAAAAGCTTGAAGTTGTGTCAGGGGACATTTAGGTTGGATATTAGAAAAAGGTTCTTCTCCCAGAGTGTGGTTGGGCACTGGAACAGGTTCCTCAGGGAAGTGGTCACAGCACCAGGCCTGACAGAGAGTTCAGGAAGCATTTGAATGATACTCTCAGGCATATGGTGTGACACTTGGGCATGGTCCTGTGCAGGGCTAAGAGTTGGATTTGATGATCCTTGTGGTTCCCTTCCAACTCAGCATATATCGTGATTCTGTGATTCTGTGACGTATTTAGTTACACTGTAAGCATGGAATGTGTGGTGCTGGAATGCAGAGAAGAAAAAAAAACAAACCTAAGCATCTCAGATTTTTGTGGTTCTTAGAACAAGAATAGTAAAAACTGGACTCCATCGGGAATTGCAGTCTTCTGCTGAATGTAGTATGAATAATTCCCACAGAAACAAAATAGCATCTTTTTTTAATTCAAAACCGAAACATCTCTTAAAGCTTCTGGGTGTATATCTTCTGTCTCTTTTCCCATCTCTTTGAGATTCACTTACTTCCCCATGTAGGTCAGTTATTTTCTTCTACTGTCAGGAAAAAGAGAGCAAAAGAAAGCCACGACACTGTTTTCTTGTGCATCCTTATTGTGGGGTACCACTAGCTCTCCGAAGGAGTAAGAAACTCCTGCACCAGAGGACTTCTGTTTAAACATTAACTGAAGTGTAGGAGGTTAAGGAAAACTTCATAGATTCCTTTAGTCCATGGCTCTATCTGAACATCTGCATTTAATTCAGACTAAGTTATTTCTTTAAATGACATCAAAGGTAGATCACAAAAGCTAAAACCAAAAAGAAGCTAGAAATTTAACTGTATTTGAAGGACCAAACCTTGACCTCTCTGCCCCAGTTTCCTCCTACTACAAAATAAAGGTAGTGTGTAGGAGACTGCACAAAGCTTTTACGAAGACTAATTGCTTAAGCTTTCACAACTAATAGAACATGAGAAGGGCAAAAGAAATGCTGAGTACTAGAACTACTGACAACATTGACTGAAGTCAAAAGCCAGCAATCACTATGTGCTTTCAATTTTTTTACAATATGCTCTTTATCAACAGATTGAGTTGTTCTGTCTTGTATGTTGACCTTTTACTTTGATTGCTACCTCAACTCTGAATTTCACATGTTCCTGGATGATGGCTATGATTTATGGAGGATATAAAATGCCCTAAAACCTGTAAAATCAAATACTATAAAACTGAGTGTTGGCAATTTTCACATGTGCGAGAAATGTAACTGTTAGAGTTGTCCCATTGCTGAGAATTAGTGTAGTTGGGTGACACACTGGAATAAACTGATCCAATAGAAAAAGCCTGATTCACAGCTGATCTTTGTAATTGGTACAAAAGGCCATTTGTGTACCATTTTCTCAAACAGACCTAACTTTAAATGCTAAGAGATTAGTATCTCTCTAGTTTGTAATCAAGATGTCAGATAAGTCAAGTTATCAGATTCATTTGCAGCAAAAGGTAAATGACTATCTTGAAAAAGTAAATTGTAGGAGAATATATGTTAGAGAGAAACCATTGCATCATGGCATCCTTAGCAGCACTGTTATTTGCTTCCAGACTTCCTTCCGAGAAAAAAGTCAGTTTCTCTTCTCTGATACCATGATGTTAGTCCATTTTTTTTACGTTTATGCAGAGGAATAACAGGGAGTTATTCTGTCAGTCCAGCTCTATAGGCTATCTTATCTTGCAAACTTTTGGGGACTGGAAATAAGCAGTTCTTTTAAACTTCTCTGAATTTACAGATAAATGACTAAAATATTCCAAATGAAGATTAGAGAAACATGTGATAATTTGCATTTAATCATAGAGGATTTTAGAGCAGTTTTTGGAAAAAGCAGACATGAGATTCGGCACTGTCTGTAATAAAATTAACTTTTGAATGTAAATGAGCTTCTTCACATCTTCTGAAAATTTTTTACTTTCTGATGTGCATCAGTATGATGTCTGTCCATGTAAAATGAAAATATTAGAGCATTTGCTAGTAACAATCTGATATTATACTGTGTCATTCTAATGTCTGAATATTTTATAGATACATCTGTTCACTGCTGGGTGGAATAAGTGGTACTTCAGTCTCCAACACACGCTGTACTCTTCTGACAAAAAGGCTTCAACCAAGGATGGTGATTTGGAAGGTCTATCCACATTTTTGCCATAAAGTTTCAAGTCTGTGTCTACGTAGCAGAATGAAGAGATCACGGAAGTGGAATTAGAAATATGTGACTTTAATCTAATTAGCGCTGCTACCACCTGCAGTGAAAGCATGATGGGATGTTTCAACCTGATTGCTAATCCTTCAAGGAGAGCAGTACTTTTATTCAGTTTACTAACATATATTCATATTACCGCTCATTCTATCTTCATGAAGACTACCTTAGTTGTGCCTTTTCTGCAACTGTTATCTCTTTATTTTGCTTTATAGGCATGTCCTCTATGTATCCATAGAAACAAGCTCAGAATGAACCGTGATGCCTTGTGGTCATGTTTGTTTTGAATTTACTAGATAATGGAAGTGAGAGTGTCTTAAAAAAAAAAAAAAAGCCAGAGCTCTAATGCAGCCAGAGGTAAGAATATATTTTAACCCTTCCTGCTTACTTCCTTCAGTCAACTTCTAGCATACATAGTTACCAAAGCCATATTGGCTGCAATATTAATGAACGAATTTCTTCCTTTGATATCAAACCTCCTATAAGTGAAATACACATTAGAGCTAGTGAGTGCAATTCACTATTACAACAGCTCAGTTGTTGGGCTGTGGAAGACTGTTTGTGGGTACTCAGGGGTATAGAAATGGTAGTACTTGGAGTTTCCCCAGGCTTCGAGGTTCAGTACTACTGAAAACCAGTGCTCTTGAAAAGTCACAGCTTTTCATACACTGTAACACAAAAAGGCATAAATAGAATCAGAAATTTAATTCTTAGGTGAAAAAGGTGAACTGGAATTCCATTCTCTACTTCTGGACTGCTTATGCTTTCATATTAAAGATTTATTGACATAAAGTAATCCTGGACTACTAGCTAAACTTTAGTTGTCTCAATTTCTCTGTATGCCTGATCAAAGGCAGAGGCAGGTCCCCTACTGATTATTCCTCTTTCACTCTTGCGTTGATGGCTTCATTTCTGAAGGGAAGGTAAAAAATGCTCCCAGAAAACTTCCAAGACACTTGGACAATTTAAGGCTAACCTAGAATAGGGCCTGCAGTCTAGAAGTTATTTCAGACCTGTACCATAAATTGTCCTAGAATCATGAGAACTTGATAGAATCTAAGGTTATGTAGCATTTTTATTTTATATATGTAAAATTTAAAAATAAAAATGTCATCTGTGCCAGCCAAGTGAATTATACAACTATTAGTCAAAGGAAAATAGTTTCTTTGTTAACTGATTCTATTTTCTAATGTGCTTTCTACAGCCTTTTTAAGAGATTCAGAACTGGAACGTAGTTCCCTGGAGTTGAGGTCCCTCTACAACTGAATAACTTTCATATCAAAGAATATGTTTCTCTTGAAACACCTACCTGTAACTGAATTTCCAACATAATAGCATTTAACGTGTTGAAGGGTCAGACCACAGCATCAATGTTCAGCTTGTGTCTGAACAAGATCACTGGTTTCATGAGGATCATAAACTTCGGCACAGTGGCAGATACTTTAATGCAGACAATGGTCTCTATGAAACTGCTTAGGAACTACAGAAGCTGGTAAAACAGTTGAATTCTTTGATGCATATGCTTTTCCTCATTGTAAAAAAAAAAAAAAAAAAAAAAAGGTTTTGCTTTGCTCAAGGTCATGTAATCCTGAAAAGCTGATACTTAAAAATATGCTGTTGTGTGACAAATCAGGATGTGATACAAATCAAATGTCTTCAAAAGTAAAATAAAAAAAATACTGGATTTGTGTGCAGAGTTGGTAATCAAATTTTTTCTGTGTTGGATATTAAAGAAGAGGGTGCAAGAAGGTGGGAAATCCTACTGATACAGAGCTGTGATTGAATGGTATGCTCTGACATATATAGTTTCTGTACTAAATTGCTGTGCATTTAGGGGTAGAAAAGTAGTAAATGATACGTCGTCATCAAAAACAAGGACAGTTTTTCATTTGCTTTCTTTAATTTTTTTTTAAGTTTAATTAGTAAAATATTTACTTTGTTAATATTCACTTAGAACATTTTATATGTGATCAATGGAAACATGGAATATCATATTCACTGACATAAATAGGTCAGTTTGACATTGTATCATCTATGAGATAAAGTCTTTAAGAGACCTTTAACTGGGACCGATGTTAAACCATAGTTGATTATAAACACTTATTAACCGTTTTTTGTACTGAACTATTTCAAACGTAGAATCAACACTAGAGTTAACCAGTATTCTTCTATTGTATGATGGGCAAATTCCTTTAAAATCTCACTTTCTTTTTGTACCTATGCTACCATTTGTTTTTAAATGTGTCAAAGAGATAAGTAACTGAACTGTTTTAAAATATGTTAATATTCATAATATCTTTTTGTCAAACAACAATAAAATTTTTGTCACAGTGGTATTTGTGAAAAGGGGATCTCTGGCAGAGATTTCTGCTGGTGCAACCGAACATTGAATATCTTCATTAGGATTGGGTCTGCATTGTGATTGTGAAGAAAGCAGAATGAAAGCAATTTGTGTGGCAGTTGCTGGCTTGAGTCTTCCAAGATTTTGCAGTGCACAAAATCTTTTCTGGTAGAAATTTCTGTAGCTCAGGTGGCTACTCTTAACTATATTTTCTCTGTCTAATACAATGCTATATCTTCTAGTATTATCTAAAGCAATGTTTATGCCACGGTATCATTAATGTATTTCCTGTGTTCCAGCAATTTGGTTTATGCTAGACTGGAAATTGCAGTCCTGGAAGAATGGAGTGATTCATTGCTCGTGTGTTTCTATGGTAAGCTTTTCCTCTGTAGTAATTATTCAGCTCCACAGGTGGTAGCTATGGCAGCATCACTTGTGCAGAGAGAAAACCATGCAGCTTCAAACATTTAGGGAAGGTTAAATTTTTTATTGTTAAAAGCAGTACCATACAGCACAATAATTATATATGACATTAATTACACTGTAACTATGAAAGATTAACTCATGCACAGTGAGCAAATCTGTAATAAATGCTAAAAATAGAAAAAAAAAAGATATTAAGGAGTGATTCAGTAAACAAAGAATATTTGAAGCTGTACAAGTAAAAGTTATAAGTGGAAGATAGATAGAAAATGGTTGCCATGGCTTAAAAAAGATATAATATATGCAACTGTAAGTAAGATGTTGGTATATTTGCCCATTTTATCTAAGGGTCACCCTTTATCTCCAAAGTGGTGCAGTTATGCCCCAAACAGGCAAGCTAATCTATTTTACACAGGACTCCATAAATCTCAAATTTTAGGGAAGACAAGAAAAACAGATTTTATGAAGCCCCTTTAGCACTATATTTGTTATTTATCAAATATCTTTTTGTATACATAGCTAAGCTGATGTGATACAGGAAGATGCACTAGAACTATGAATTCATCTATGAATCACCAGCATAAATCACACAAAGCATACATTAATCACTCCTTCCTCATACGTCACCACCTGCCAGGGGATGGCCAGTAATGTGTCCTCTTTCATTCTTAAACTGTTGCAGGCAGTGTCTGAAATAGTATTATGTCCTATTTTATGAAGGTTAAGTATCCTGGGGAAAAGGTATCGTCCTCTCACTACCCAAGCTATTAAAAAGCCTCATCCCTCATTCATCATCATTTCAACAAATACATCATTCCTTAGTCACTGTGCACTCCTGCCTGATGGGAAATGCAACCCTCTGAAGAGCACAACCTCAGCACACTCCTATCACCTGTCTTATTGCAACAGCAGAGCTTTCCAGCCACACAACAGAGACCCCGTGAGAAAGCCCCCAATCACAATTTATTGCAGCCAATCTGATGACAAGAAAAAAAAATCCCCACTGTCCCAGAAGAAATTAACTCAATGCTCACAGAGGCTCACAGGATGCACAGTTGTACTCTGACCTATGAGTGAAAACCAGTGATCTCCCAGCAAAAGAGTTGTGGCTGACAAGGCAATATCATACAGCCTTTTCTTTATGAGATAGGAAAAAGAACAGGTGATCTATCTGACTCATTTTTGACATGTTTTATCAACTTAGAGGAGAAACTCAGAACCTTTCCTCTCCTTTTTAGCTTATGTGACATGCATTTTTGAAATGGAATAATTTTGCTTCTAAGAACTGTCCTGTGGCCAAGTACACTTCTCACCAGAAACAGTACAGGCTAGCAGAGACACATGCTATTTGTTTCTTTTGCTACTCTGGTAATGTTTCCAAAATTAAGAATTTTGAAATATTGTGAGGGGTAAAAATAAAAGAGGTAAAAAGAGGTGGAAAGCCTAGTTATTACACTCCATCCTATTCAGCAACAAAATAAAAGATATTTTTTTCCCTAGAAAAATGCTTTCAATTAAATGCTGATATTTTTAAAGCTAACTTTTACTATTTTTATCCTATTATTGTCATCATGACACTGCATACTTTTCATGCTGCCAAGATGATCTGCCTTATGACAGATATTCAAAAAAAGACAATAGTTTAATTTTCTTCTGAGTTGATTTTAAGCAGGATTTGAAATACGTGAGATTTTTCCTGGGAAATAGCATTTGCTAGAGACTAGCTAAGTCTCACTTGCATTACGTCAAAATTTGTACTTCATTGATTCATAGTCTTTAGCTCACACCAAAGAAGCCAATTTCTGCTGAAGGAACAGTCAGGATGTTCCTGCAAAACTTAAACAAGACATAAGGCAGGTAGACGTGGACATTATTTATGATTTTATACATTGACCCATTACTGAATCTTAATCTACTGGGTATTTTGTAGTTCATTGCTGTTACAACAGATCACAGAGTCAGGCTTTCAACATTTATTCCAGGTAGCTGGAAGAGGGTTAATTTTCTTCAAAGCAGAAGGTGTTGCTGTGTTGTGGTTTTGTGATGGAAACAGTGTCAATGTTTCAGCTACTTGAAACAGTGCTTGCACAGCATCTGGGTTTTATCTCTTCTCATTCTGAGCAGACTGGGAGAGGGCAAGAAGTTGGGAAGGGGTTCAGTGAGGATAGCTGACCTGAACTGGCCAAGGGATATCTTATAACCTATGGGACTGTGCTCAGCAGTGAAAACTGGGAGCTCATCTTTCCAAAGTAGCTGTTACTTGGATACTGGCTGGTCATTGGTCTGCAGGGAGTAAATGGTTGCTTTTGCATAATTTTTTTTTTCCTTTGTTTTCCTTCTTTTATTAAAATGTCTTTATTTCAAGACACCAGTTTTCTCGCTTTTATCCTTCCAATTGCTCCCCATTCTGCTGGAGGCAAGCAAGCAAATGACTAGGGGGAGCATAATCGGCTGGTCAGGGTAAACTCAACCCACTAAATGACAACTTCCAAATGGGTCTTGGAACTACTCTGGCAGGAACTGCTATACAGGGACTCTGGAGAAGTTTCCATTTAGTGTGTTACTCAAGGACAAACGGTCTGGCCCAAGGACTGGAAAATCTGGACTTTGCAAGGGACATTAACTTCCAGCAATTCTTCTACATTTTGATAACAACAAACATTTGTCAGAGTGAGTTCACTAGCAGTTCAGGATTTGTGTGACAACCAGGCTGCACCATATTTAATCAAGAAATAGAGAGCAGAAATGCTGCATATCCCCAAAGGCTTTCATTCTTTAGCTTAGACTCTCTTCCTGCTGGTCCACAGCAGATTTCTTGCCCAGGTTCTGTGATGACAAATGCAGACAACCCACTTCCCTGAAATCAGTAAGAATCCTAGGAACATATCCAGAAAGCTATGAATATGTCCTTGAAAGTGACACTGAGGGGCACCGAGCAGGACAGTGAAATATGTGGAGACTTTTTGTTTGTCCTAGTGCAGTCCTTGAAATTCAGGAACAAAAAGGACTGCAGGGGAGTTGGGTTGCATGCTATCGAGGGAATCACATAAAATAGGAAAAACAGATCATTATCAACCCATTTAGCAACTCTCACCTTTGCTTAATATCAGTGAACTTCTCAGAAGTACAAAGAAATACAGGATGATGAAATGCAAGAGAATGGACCAAATCACACCAGGTACTTGGTTTTGTGGGGCATTTTGTGATACTTAGAGATGCTAGTTTTGAGAAGGAGGCAATGTTCCTTCACATATCATTTATAAGAGTTTTTCAGAGCATTCAGAACTAGAAAATTGCTTCCACTATTGGCAAAAGATGGTCATACAATGTTCTAGACTTGCTGATCTGCACTGGATGCTAGGTGTGTCTCGTGTCTAGGACCAGAAGTATCTAAAAGCAATTCAGCATTGTCTCAAGATATTTAAGAAGGCCAATCAGTAAATTACAGTGACTTGTAGAGTGAAACATAGAGGAACGCTATACCTGGTGCAATTATATAAGAATTATATAGGAATTTAAGAACAGTTACACTGGGTCAGACTAAGGTACAAGCGTACCATTATCCTGTCTCAATGGATCTCTTTGATCATGGACAAAACTGGCATCTCACAGGAGACGGTAGTTTTCATGCAACATTAAGTGACATTTATCTTCTCCTGACCTGTAGTAAATAATGTCTTGAATAAGGTGTGTTTTACAATCCTTAACAGATATTTGTTTCTACATGAATCTGTCTGATCCCTTTCTAAACCTATGTCAGCTTTGAACATCTTGATTGTGTGGCACTGTTTCACTGCTTATATAGTAAGTATTTCTTAAGCATCTACTTTTGCTCTCTTTGAATTTTTGTCTCTTTTATTTTCACTTGAAACACACTAATTTTTCCATCAGAAGGCAAAAAATTAAAGTGTGTTTGCTTTTCTTGTGTCTGTCCTGATGTTGTAGACATATTTCATAACACTCTTCAAACATCTCTTTTCCACACTAGAAAATCTCAAACTAATCTGGAGACATTCAACTTCTTCAGTCTCCTTCCTTCTTTTTTTCCTTTAATTTCATCACTATTGTTTTTGAGAACAAAATGACAAAAATAATGAGGAGAAATGGAGCCTCATCAATTCATATTTATGAATCATGATTTTTTTTTGCTCCCTCCCTTCCTAAGGTTTTATTCTTTGCTTTCTGAAATGACATGTCTGTTATAATGTTACACTGTTGTAATTTTATCTTTTAATTTCAGGACATCTTTTATGTCTATATTTCAGTTTATATTTAAAGATGGTTCCGCAATCATTAAAATGCATGCCCAGTTAAAAATAATGAATAAAATCAGGTTAAAAAAGTCCACTTTCTTTATAGCAAAATCAGTGAAAATTATGTCTTCCTTATTATGTCACACCCCGACAGCTTGAAACCATTAAAATGCCTGTTTCACAAAGCTGTTGATTATAATCTAAGACGCTCTGAAGTAAAATAATATTGTCTGTTTCTTAATGTGCTTCTATTCAATGTAGATTGAAGCAATTTATCTCAAAGAGCTGTTGTGCAGAGATGATGAGGTTACAACACACACTAATTGTTATGGGCCATTGACCATGTCTGGAATATAAAGAAAAACATTACCAGTTAAGGTTGAAAATAGTGATAAGAAAACATGACATTCACCTGGAATTTTTTAAATATACATTTTCATCCATCATGTCAATTGCTCTAGAAATCAGCTAATAGAGCTGCTAAGGCAGACAAAATTGATAGCATCTAACACAGACTTTCAGTCTAGTCTCCAAGTGTCGGTAGCAATACATACAGTGTTACAAATTTCCTGAAGGCACAAGTGTCTCCTGCTCTGATGACTGTGATATGTCTCATTTCTCAGGAAGGGCAGTTGACATTGAAAACTACATTTTA
Organism: Chiroxiphia lanceolata; assembly: GCF_009829145.1. NCBI lineage: Eukaryota > Metazoa > Chordata > Aves > Passeriformes > Pipridae > Chiroxiphia > Chiroxiphia lanceolata. Next base: position 90,068,086 of record NC_045639.1, on the reverse strand, counting down.
AAACTGGTAAGAAAGCAAAGAATGAAAACCACCAAAAACTAGATAATGGCCGGTCATCTACATTTTTTAATAAATGCTTCTGTGGCTCATTACTGTTCAGTCTCTGATGACTCCTGCTGTATTAATGCAGACATTAGAACGTGCAAAGAACTGTGGTATGGGGAAAAAAATCCTTGCTCTTTCCCAGATTTTCTGACCTTGAGCAAATCTCTTAGAAGTTTTCACCAAAGAACATACTTAAGAGAGCAATAGCTTCACTACAGCATACCACCTGCAAAGCAGCCTGATGAGATCTCTCTGTTATTGCTGTCAACTTAAGTTAAGAAGACCCCATACAAAAATTTTTGGTAGTAAAAGAATTCAGGTTAGAGGTAAGATGAAACTTTGAATCTGAATAATTTTTCACCTAAGGGAAGACAAGGGTTTTTTCAATGATAAGGTTCTTCATCTGTAAAATTAGTATAATTTTGCTTTTCTGTGAAGGCTAAGAAGATCAGCATGAAACACTGTGGAACTATGATCCAGATGAGTCCTTCATCATCATCATCATGGTTAGGCTTTGAGAATGAAGATTTGGGAAGGGCTCTACCCACGTTTGTTACAAGCGCGTTGGTGGCTAAAAAGGCCAATACGAGATAGGCAAGTCCAGTTGCAAAAGGCACAGCAGAAAGACTCCTTAGGTGGTATATTCTGCAAGGCATGATTCTTTCTGTGTTGTCTTTTCTCCTCGAGAGTGATCCTGCGTGCGTTCTCAAAAGCATCAGCAGCGTTATAGATGGTGTGTCTCCAGACCTCCCGATTGGAGGCCAGAGTAGACCAGTTATGTTGATCAATATGACCAAGGCTGAGATGTTGTTTCAGGGAGTCCTTGTATCTTCTCTTTGGGGCTCCTCTCATGTGGCAGCCAGTGGCAAGTTCGCCATAAAGCAAGATCTTAGGGAGGCGGTGGTCCTTCATCCTTGAGACGTGCCCTGCCCAACACAGCTGTGTTCTCAGCAACATGGCCTCAATACTTGTGACTGGTGCTTGTTCTAGAACAGATGTATTGGTCACATAATCTGACCAGTGGATGTTTAGGATTGTACAGAGGCAGTGTTGATGGAAGGGTTCTAAGAGTTGCAGGTGGTGGCGGTAGATGACCCATGATTTAGATCCATATAAGAGAGTAGACAGCACTATGGCTCTCTAAACACTGATCTCTGTACTTTTCTTCAAGTGTTTATTTCACCAAACTCTTTTATGGAAGCTTTCAGAAGGCACTGTATGCCTTTGCTAACCTGTTGTCTATCTCTCCATCAATCTTACCATCTGAGGAGATGAGGCTACCTAGGTAATTAAACTGCTGGACTGATTTGAGCTCTGATTGGCCAATGGTGATATGGGGATGATGGAAGACTTCCTGAGGTGCAGGTTGATAGAGAACTTCTGTCTTCTTTAAGCTGACTTCCAGCCCAAAGAGCTCAGCAGCATCTGCAAAGCAGGATGTTAAACGCTGCAGAGCTGCTTCTGTGTGGGCAACAAGGGCGGCGTCATCAGCATAAAGCAGCTCCCGGACAAGATGGTTTAAGGTCTTAGTGTGGGCCTTCAGTCGCCTTTGGTTGAAGAGGCTTCCATCAGTATGGTATCGAATGTAGATACCGTCCTGATCATCGAGGTTTGCAGTGGCCCTTTGGAGCATCATGCTGAAAAAGACTGTGAATAGGGTTGGTGCAAGAACGCAGCCTTGTTTCACACCATTAGTTATTAGAAAGGGCTCAGAAAGTGCATTGCCATATTTGACTTGGCCGTGCTGATCCTCATAGAGTGAGATGATCACTTTAAGGAACTTGGGGAGATGAATCCTTAATACCTATTTAAAACAAATTCTATTACAACTTATGTTGTCTGCTCACAGACCCATACAACACTAGTGATTTAATGGAATGAACAAACATTTCTCCTTCCATTTAGCAGTGTTTACTTCTTGGCCTTAGTTTCAGCATGGTGATGCACTGGCTGGAAATGAACACTATTTTATTGTCTTTCAACAGTGAAAGATTTTTTTTTGGAATGAAAAGCTGAAAATTGCTGAATGTAAAATTACCTTTTTATTGTGAATTAAGAAAATTACTATGACTATTTTTGTATTTGTGTTTGAAGTCAGGCTTATAAATGCAAGCTTTCAGAAGCAAAACCAGTACTATCATAGCAGACCTAAAGTTTCTTAAGGTAAACTTACTAATGGTATTTACATGCAAATGGTTGCATGACTTCCTTTCATTAGCATGCTAAAAATGGCTTTAATGCTCACCAAACTAGGCAAACACCACCAGTGTAAAAAGGGCTTCAGAACATTATCTACAGGCATGCCCGAGCCCTTAGTATGTTCCCAGAAAAATTTTCTGTAAAACTGTATTCCCTTCATTGAAGCTCATACACAAGCTTTCCCAGCCTTGATGTGTCTAGGTCTGTTTCACCACTTTTAACTATTGTGTCAGAAGGAAGACATCTTTCTTTCTATAAGAATAGGAACTTGAGTTATCATGAACATATTTTTTTTAACAAGCTTATCTAGAACTAGATAATTCTGCTTACAAGAAATCAAATGCAACCTCCAATGGTCTGAGACTTTTAACTTCAAGCCACTGCTGATATCTAGTTCAGACAAGAATGGACAAAAGGGATGATAATTAGTCGACAATGTCACTATTACCAGCAGACATGCAAGTTTATCACTATACATTGTGATACAGTGGATGTAACACCATGGGAAAAGTTTCCCTTCCCCTGTTTTTTGAATAGCTGTCAGTCATTTAAAAAAAACCCACATGGGCAGTTGTTTGAAAAATGCCATAAATCCTGAATACAGATAATAGAGAAACCTCCATAAAAATAACTTGCATATTAAGATTGACAGCAAGTGGAAAAAAAACGCTCACCCTCTGAGAGGATGCCAGAGTTCATCTTTCAAAAGTCTGGGAAAATTAAAAGTAAAAATGTTGCTGGAAGCAATCAGTTTAACAAGTCTGTTTTCAGATTCTCAAAACAGGAACTAAATAGGATGTAAAAGACTGCAAAGTCACCTAAAATCATTGGCGATTTTATATATATACATGGAAATGTCAGACTTCTATTTACTTTACTCCAGCTTTTCTGTTGAGTCTACATGAAGACTATCGGTATCATACAAACTTAGTTCCTTCTGAGAAAAGCGTGAGATAGTGTGCACCATAATAGCAAAATCCCCTTGTAACAGCCACTTAACATTGTCAAATATTATTCTTTGTGCCTTCCTTTTCTTTCTCCTTTTTCATATTTAAAACAAAACACAGTCCTCTCCCACTCAATCTGAAGTGACGTGTCAATGAAAGTGTATTAACATCATAGGTTAACAATCACTCAGGCAGGGCCTTGTGGAAACATTGAGGATTGGATCCTGTTATAACAGGTATTTAACACACAGAAAGAGTCAGATCAGGTAATATAATGCTTGAGCACCAAGGACGTGGATCAGCTTGTGCAGTTGCTCAGGTATTATGGAGATGACAGCAGCATGAATAGAAAGCCTGAAGATGTCAATAGCTTGGTAGCTTTTACTGTTCATATGCTCCTTTCTCTGTAGGCTGGAAAGATGCAGAAGCTCATCTCTCACTGCTGTCCCACTCCTCAAATCTGTATGTTAGCAGAAGTGACAAACCTCACCCACGCATTCCTTAATATGGTTTATACCATTGAGCATTTTTTTGCATATCCTCCAAGTTTTCCACATCCCAAAAGGATATGTAACACTAGACTGTGATTTGTGAGATTGTTTTATTATTCTTAAATGCTTGATAAGTTAAACAATAGTCTGGTAATTTCATTGTACGTACAAATGGGGAATGAACTATTTTAGCAAATGAAAGTCTACCCAGCATGTTACAAATGCTTTGTGCATTTGCAATTTGTTATCAGGGTGTAACTGGCTTCTTTTGACTTTGCTATCCACAGCAGTAGGCCAAAGTACCAGGCAGCACAATCGAGAGCCTTCATCAGTCAGGTTTCAGAATAGCTTTGTGACAATTTACAATGTTTATGATTCTGGCAACTGTCTGTAATGCAAACTCTGTGGTCATCAGAATAAAATAATGCTCTTATACTAATATGATAAATCAAAACTACTATACAGAATTTATTATAAATATTGTGATGCCCTTGGTTTAGCATTATCTTAATGTACTCCACTGCAATAAGGCTCTGTACATTTGCAGTAATATACTGCAATTTTATACAGTTACATAAAAGCTTTATTGAAATAATACTGCACACCATTTTATGCATTTCTTAAAATAGCAGAGGCATAATGTAACCCAAAAATCATAGGCTATTTAATAATGCATGAGATGTTAAAATTATTCCACTTTTGTATTTTAAATTGTCTTTTTTTTTCTTCATCTTAGTGTCTCAGATGTTCTCTTCTGCACTGTGCTACTTCACCCTTCTTCACTGATCTTAATGCAAAGAAGGATCATTTTTCAACACTATTATGTTGTGTTTTTCCTACCAATCTGTAATGCATTATAAAAAGCAGTTAAAGAATAAAGGACTTCCTTTTGCCCCTGTTTCCCAATTTTCTTTGCTTCATTTGCAAACATTCAGAAAAAGCTGAGGGACCAATATGTTTATCTTTTTGAATGCCATTTCAGACCTTATAAAATCAAGGGAAAGATTAGGAATGGTGCTAATCTCATACATAATTTTATTGTCCTTTGGACACCCTTAGATGTCAAAAGCTATGATCACAAAAATTAAGGACTTTATCTGCCAGTCTAGGAATCTGTTTTTCAGTCAGAATAAAGATATTGCTGAAGTCAGTGTTCATGCAGTTTATCAGGAATGAATACCTCTGCTGCTTCAACTCCTGAAGTAGGAAGGTGCTGTCTTAAGTGCACAACACATTTCTGTTACGAGGGGGCCTTAAAGCAGTGCAATCTTGTTGCTAAGCAATATCAAGCAAACAAGATTAAAACAATTCTCTTTATCCTGTTTAGTTCTGTCCCACACTTGTTCCTTTTCCGAAATATCCACAGGCATTTGTGACTAAGCCATACTAAGTTTATATGCAGTATGATAATCTATTTTTTTTTTAATATGAAAAAGGCACTTTTATGAAATCCTTTCGTAGAAGTACCAGCCAATGCAGAATATTTAAAATTATTAGACTGTTATTAAACCATAACAATAGGCTTTAAAAAAGCTGTCAGGTTCAGACACCTTAAAAAATAGAGGAAACACTATTGTGTCAGAAGCAGATTTTATTTTCCAAATATCAGAGAATCAGAGAATGGCCGAGGTTGGAAGGGATCTCCAGAGGTCAGCTGGTCCAACCTCTCTGCTTAGTGTCACCTACAGCCAGCTGCCCAGGACTGTGTCCAGGGAGTTTTTGAGTATCTCCAGGAATGGAGATTCCACAAGCTCCCTGGGCAACGTGTACCAGCATATATTTAGCTAATAATGTGGTACAAAGCAAATTATATCTTCAGAATATATTTTATTGTTCCTTGCACTCCTTATCAAAATAACTATAAGGAAAAATCAAGAAATGCAGACACTGGTAAGCTGACAATCACTTTAATTTCAAGAGGTGTAGCTATTAATAATTACAGTAGTAGTTGAATAGAAGTTGCTTACGTAGGTGAAATAACATTAGAACAGTCCAAATGAACAGTGAAGGATATTCTCTGCATTTTGAGCATTTTCCATGCTGGAAATGCTTACTTGTCAGCTGGCTAACTGGCATTCATAACAAAAATTTTCAGACTTGCTGTGCCTTGCAAACAAATGCCAAGTAAGATATACTTTTCAGAAACCATAATACCACCCAGTAATTGAACTGCATGCTTGTAATTTCAGAATGTTCCATTATTCCATCATTTTATGTTTATAAACCAGTTCAAATTATAATATTTCATATTCTATTAGAAGATTTAAAGAATATTCATAAATGTATACCTAACACTTGAAAGATTGCACGGATCACAGATGACTCTAATGACTGCAAAGAATTAAAAGAAATTCTTTAGATAAGACAAATGCTGCTGAATAAAGATACAGGATCAAAAGAACTGGACATTGCCCAGGAGAATATACAGCACATAGATTTACACAGGGAGAAAGTCTTTAAGGTCAGGAAAATATAGTCTATTTATTCTCCCTTTTTAATTATAAATATAAATCTAAACACTTTTAATGGTGTGTTCCCTTTTACAAGCATTTCCAGTTTAGCTCAGCTATAGGCTATAAAAGGCACTAGATGGCAGCAAAAAGTAAGCAAACAAATCCATAACGTCAAGGTGCACAGCGCGATGTGGTACAGACAGCCTGCATAATTTCAGCAGGGAATGAAGGTGAAAGGAAAGAAATTCCTTCCTTCTTTTGTTTAGATGCTTTCCATTAAGTAGTGCAGTGCCTCAGTCAGTTGTCCATTGTGCTATTTATTGATGCATGGCAAAGCTGAGATATTCACAATGGCCTTTAAAGGAGAATGAAATGCAGAGTCACTTCATGGTTCAGTGCAAAGAAAGCAGGTAACAAACCCAGTGGTGATCACAGGTGCACAAAAGACTATGCCATCACAACACTTTAGGTCAAAACAATATTCCGTACTTATACACAGGAAAATGCTGAGAACATATGCCAAAAAAAGGGCTCTATTTTTCAAATTAGTTGTACTGCTGCCTCCTCTTCAATATATTTGTGTTTCTATATTTAGGATTTGAAAATGCAGTCATGCAGAAGATTCTCAGATTATTTATGGATTGACCAGTATAATCTGATTAAAAGTGGATCTCTTCCCTTAAAAAAAAAACCACCAAAACGCCCAAAACTACATAAAACTGTACTACTTAAATCTTATCTAAAATGGTTGCCAGAATATTAGGTACAATACAGAGGGAGAGCTGTAATGACATTATACTCTGAAAAACATTTGGAAGCTGTTGTATAGTACTTTTAAAGCTAATTACATACATCTAACTCTTTGCTTGTCCATGCAAGAGACACAAAAAGTTACAAGTAACTAAGAAAAGATTAATATAATTCCTGCTATTTCACGAGAAGGAATCTCTAACAAATGTTGCTCTATTAAAGGAAGCAGGGAACCTGCAAATAGAGCAAAGGATAAGAGGGAAGCAATACAAATGCAAACATGTAAAGCAAAGAACTGGCTATTTATAAAGCTTTTTGTATTTTTCTCTCTTCATATCTTCCCTTCTATGGTGGTACTACAGACAGTGAACCATTTTCAGTAGCTCACAGTTTATATCCCAACATGATCTATATACCCTTCTCCCACAGGGATTGCTTTCTTTAGGAGTAGAGGAATAGGGAAAAGGAAAATAAAACAGAAGGCTCTGTATAAAGATATGAGAGTGATTTATTGAATTTGAGTTGTTAAAGTATATACCGTGGCAGGTATTAAATAATCTATTGAATAATTCAGGATCAGACATGATAGAGCTTTGTTGCAAATTTGTATTATTTGACAAATTCATCAGGTGTAAAAACACAACTGTGTCAAAATGTTCTCTCTTGATCATCATATAAAATCTCAAACAATCTATAGAATGTAAATTAAAACTACAGAGATTGATGATTATTGTGCCAAAAAGTAACAACACTTTAAGAAAGAAATTTCAATCCAAGTGTATGTGTAAATTGATAACTGATCTTAAACATAATCTTTAATTTTAAGAACATCAATTTGAAACTCCCATTGGGCTAATGAAGGTAGTCTTTCATATCCAAAGAGGAATTTAACCTGTATTTATTTTATTGCAGCCAAAAGCATTTTTTTGTCAAAATATTCCTACCTATAATACTGTGGTTATCCATTTTTGTTCTCAGAAAGGCTGATAAAACTTTCCTGTGATATGGTAAATGTCCTTATCTGAACAAAATCCGATGGCTTTTGTGTCGTGGGTTGAGGTGGCTGGGTTTTTGCGGGGGAGGGGCTACATATGGTGGTTTCAGTTAGAAACTGCTAAAATTCTCCCCACCCAATGAAGCCAATGACAGCTGGCTACAGGAGGGACTTCCTGCTCCTGGCCAAGGGAGCCTCTGTGTTAACATATTTAAGAACAAGCTGTTGCGCAGAATTTCTGCAGCCAGGGTAGAGCTGACCGAAGCTCCCGGGTGGCCCCGCTACCTCCCTGCCGCAGGGCGGAGTGGGAAGGTAATGACAGCCCGGCCCGGGCCTCTTGGCACCTAGCCTGGAGCAGGCACTGGCGGCCCCTGCGAAGGGGTGGCCAGAGCCAGGGCTGGGGCCGGGGCCGAGGTGTGTGGACCCACGGCGAGTGGCCCTGCAGCCCCTTGGCCCGCCCCGTGAGCAGCCCACGCTGGAGCCTGTCCTGTCCGAGGAGCTGAACAGCACTGACAGCGCCAGAGACCCCAAGGTGAACTGCAAGGGGTGAGGGGAAGTGCCCCGTGGGCTAGGCCAGGGTGGCAGAGTGGCCCCTGCTGGTGGGCACTGCCCTCCCTTCCACCCCCACTCCCCAGCCAAGTCGAGCTGGGCAGGGGCCGGGGCGGCCTGCCGCAGTGCAGCCAAACCCATGCTGGAGCAGATGGATGCATGGAAGAAGGCCATTACGCCCCGTGGAAGCCCCAGGATGGAGCGGAGTCCTTCAAGACACTTGCGGCCCATGGAGAGGAAAATTCATGCTGGAGCAGGTTATTCCCGGGTAGCACTCATGGCCCTGTGAGGGATCTACATCGGTACAGCTCACCCTATGAAGGACTGCATCCTGTGAAGGATGGAGAAGTGACTCTCGGGACAGTAGACATGGAAGAACTACTGCCTGAGGGGTGGAACCACGTTGGAGAGGTCTGTCAAGGTCGGAGGGACCCCAGGGAGCAGGGGAAGGACTCAGAGTTATGTCCCTCCCTGTAACCCATGGTGAGGACCATGGTGAAACAGACTGTCCCCCCTGTAGCCCATGGAAGAGTGACCTACGGGGCAGCAGATTTGGAAGACCTGTTGCCCGAAGGGGTGGGCTTTTCTCCCTGCCCCACTGCAGGAGGAAGAACATGGAAGGAAGGAGGGTTGTGTGGGAAATGTGTTTAAGACTGTTTTATTTCTCACTCTTTAGATCTTATCCTGTTAGTAATAAATTTTGGTATTAACGCCCCGTTGAGTTTGTTTTGCCTGTGTGACCTCTCCCAGCTTAGAGTGACTTTAGTAGGTGCCTAGAATCTGGCCAAGGTCTACTGACAACATTCCTGTTTCCATCCATGTGGATATAGACCCATATTTTCTGTTCCTACTCTGAAGTTTGAATACCTCGTGCCATGTACAGAGTTTGCCCTTCTCTATTTCCCTTTCCCTCTATTTTCCCAGCAAGAGTTTCTTGATAATGTAATTTTTACTGAATTCACCTAGTTGAAAGGATATTTCTACTGAAATAAGTACACACACAAACACACATTCATGTTATTGCTAAATGGCTTTTAATTAAGGTTAATTTTCATTAATTTTGTGCAGTACAATCTAGCATTATTTATTTTTTCATTCTGGAAATCTAGTTTTTCAGTGAAGGTTGAAACATGAAATTTTTTACAGGGAGATCTATGTGCAGTTCTCCTATTTCGAAATGGTTGTTATGTCTATTTGGATGAAGATGACCTTTTCTGCCAAAGGCTGCCATGAATTCAGAATCACTAAACACAGCAGATGATGGTAAAGAAATTATTTGTGGACTTTTGCAAAAAAAATATTTTCTACAGTTGCTGCTAAAATGAAGAGAATCACATCCAGTCAGAAAAAGAAAAAAACAAAACACCAACCTTTACTATCACCTCTAAAGGGAAATAACTCTTCAAATATAGTCAAGAGAGAAAAGATTTCAGCAAGTTTTATCTATTTAAGAGTTTTTGCCATAGTTGGAAAAAGTGTTCTGATACAAAACATGTCACTTCTTGAAGGATCCATTTTAAAATTACTTTAATTAGTTAATATATTTTAACAAAAAAAAGAAAGAAATCTACTTTTAAAAAATCAAGGTAGGGCTATAACTTTGGTCATACATTGTTTTCTGTATAATAAAGAGATTAAATGCCTTACTAATGTGTGAATGGTTTAAGCTGTGGAACACCAAACCACAGTTTCTGAAGTTAATAAATCAAACTGAAAAACATGCTTAAAGGGTCCCTTTCTGTACCTCTGAAGGACAAGTTTCTTTAGGAAGGGAAACAATAGTAGCTTAACAAGAACATTTTATTAGGAAACGATAATTTTTTTGAGTGTGCAAGCAGAACTTCAGAAATCCATCTTGTATTCCAGTTACTCCTGTGTAAATATGCCATATGAATTTTTGGATTTAGCAAATTTCTAAAAATTTAGTGACTGAAGGAAAGTAAGACTCATGTCTAAGGTCTCACCTGAAAGAGAATTGTTGTGTTCCTTAACATCAGACTAAGATATTTAACCAGAAGTGATTTGAGGGGATAAGTCACAGAATCATGGAATCACAGAATATGCTGAGCTGGAAGGGACTCACAAGGATCACTGAGTCCACCCCTTAGCCCTACACAGGACCATCCCCAAGAGTCACAACATGTGCCTGAGAGTATAATCCAAACACTTCTTGAATTCTGTCAGGCTTGGTGCTGTGACCACTTCCCTGAGGAGCCTGTTCCAGTGTCAAACCACCCCCTGGGTGAAGAACCTTTCCCTAATATCCAACCTAAACCTCTTCTGACACAACTTCAGGCCATTGCCTCAGGTTCTGTCACTGGTCACCACAAAGAGATCAGTACCTGCCCCTCCACTTTCCCTCACGGGGAAGTTGTAGACTGCAAAGAGGTCTCCCTTCAGTCTCCTCCAGAATGAACAGACCAAGTGACCTCAGCCACTCCTCATATGGCTTCCCCTCAAGGCCTTTCACCATCTTCATTGCCCTCCTGTGGACACTCTCTAACAGCTTTCTTATATTGCAGCGCCCAAAACTGCACACAATATTCAAGGTGAGGCCACACCAGTGCAGAGCACAGTGGGACAATGCCCTCCCTCGACTGGCTGGTGATGCTGTTCCTTGCTGAATCGATAACAATGATTCTTTGCCACGTGGGTCTTCTGCAGAGGTTTCATGTTTGAGGACTGAACCAGCATCACATAGCTTAAGAATTTTAACAGTTTCACTGCAAAATACAATATGCCTGCAGAATACCCACATCTCTCATACTATCCTACAACTTTTCTTTCTGAAAAGCAATTATTTATCTGTTCCTCTGCTTCCCCTTTCGGGACATGTGGAGTTTGTGGAGATCCTTTACTGATATAGTACCACAAATCACAAGGTCTGCTCAGGCAAGCACATTTATATATGCAGCTTAAAAATGTTATGTCAGATTTTTGCCCATATTTCAGAGGCTTCCTTGGAAGGGAAGTATATAAACCTGAATTGAAGAAAATTTATCTTTCTAATATAAAAAATAAATTGAAAGGATGTTGTTAGGAATGATTTTATAATCATCCTTGAGGCAGAAAACATTTAGAGCAAAACTAGTAGCATGTAGGCTTCATACAAACTCAAGAAAACCTTAAAAACATTTATGATTGTTATAGCAGAAGTCCAATTTACATTGAGCTAAAGCATGACTTGGAATTACCAAGTGAGTGCATAACTTGAGTAGGTCAGAACAGGATCAGTGTCATACTTTTGAGTATGTCAGATGTAATGTGTACTAATGTATTATTTAAAGGATTTTAATGAAAACTGAATCAGATGAAGTGAACTGTTTCTAATCTGATTTTCACTGTATCAGGCTAAGCTGTACCCTGTGATAATAAAGTCCAAGAAATCTAAAGAAAAATAAATAAGCTATGATCAGTGGAATGTAAAAACTTCAGTCACCAGGGCCAAGACTCAAGCGCTAACTTTCCATTATTAGTTGAATCCCATCTTGTCAAAAGACTTATACTTTCAAGACAAATTAGCCATTGATAAAAAAATGCCGCTTTTCTCCACCAAGAACTGTCAGGAATTACAGCCCTTAGTTAGAATTTCTCAAGTGATATACACATTATTAGTTTCTTCTCACCATCGAATACTCCCTCAAAACTGGCACTTCTCATCTGTAATTAACAAGCAGAATGCAAGGTAAAGTGCCACAAGTCTCAGTGGTGCAAGTAATGATGTGAAATTTTTTCCACAGGCTCCAAGTCCTTCGAGAGGAATAAAAAAGCTCTACTATATAACCCTCTCCAGAGCCTCTCAGACCTTAATCCTGCTTCTCCCCTACAACACAGTCCTCTAGGGCTCTGGAAGATCATGAATTAATAACATTGATTTATTTTTGTAGTAGCCAGTTGATTCAGAAAACTGCATCAATCAAAATCTTTTTTTTTTTCTTATGGTCTATTAGTGGTTCCACAGACATTTCAAACAAACTGCTATGAAGAAAAAATAGCTTCAAGAATGCAAATACAGCATGCAGGGACTAGTAAACATCTACATAATAAAAAAAATCTATGTTTGCAAGCTTGGGTTAATATTTGGTCAATTTCAGCCAAAATAGAGATTTTGACTTTACTTGACCTAGTGACTTCACAGTATGAGCAACTCAGAAAGATTTTGCTTTAACTGATGGCTGACCTTGACCTTTCTTGCTAATGTAGTAAAGACGAGGTAAGAGTGAATACCATAGGTACCTCCCACTCTTAATGCCTTGTCTAGTATTAGGAACTGTATTCAGACTGTTTCTAAATTATGAAGGAAACAAAATCTTCTCTCAGTTTCTCAAGGGCTTCAATCTATATTTTACACTAATTAATCATAACTTGTCTCCAAACTTTGCTTCTTATCTATTATGTTGGCTTGTCATATTTCAGCATCTTCTCCCATCAGCCTCAGAGAGGCTGATTCAGACCTTCATGTTTTAGCACTATGCTCTTTTAAATGCTGTAGCTTGTAATACTCTGTTCCAATTATTTTTATGCAAATACATATGACAACAACCACATCTATCTTACTGCTCACTAATTAGATTCTAAGTTTTTAAAGGTATTTTCAACCTTTTTAACTTTACGCCATTCTTGAAAAAAGTATTATTTCTCTAACATTGCTCTTTTTTGAGCATTGCAGCTTGGTCTTTCTAATAGTTTCCAGGTAATTCCTCCTTGACACATTTCTGCTATATAATATGTCTTTCCCTCCGGGCTTCTTTAAGGAAAAAATATTCTCCACATGAAGCTCAGGAAGACATTTACTGCATAGCTACAACTGCCAAAAAATTACTATTCTTATCATATTGTTGCTTCTACAGAAAGTGTATGGTACTTTTTTCTATAAACTCAGACATGCCAGTTAAAACTTGAATGTCCAACTTCATTTTTATTTTATTATTTCTTTTTTATTTTATTCTCCTTGGGTCCCAAGCTAAAGTTTGACCTTGTTCTACATATTTATAGATGCATATCAAAGGCAGTGCCATGAATCCTTGATGACTATGTTAAAAAAAATAATCTTATTAACATTTCACAACAATGGCAGCAATTATTTAACCTTATCTCTATTGTATCTATAGCTTCAGGAATACTTAGTGAGATTTAAGAATAGTATTTGGCATATAAAGTCAAGGAGGTGACCAAGGCAGCCAGCACAGCTTTACTAAGGGCAAATAATGCCTGACCAGTTGGGTGGCTTTATATGACAGAGTGACGGCAATGGTCGACAAGGTAGAACTGACAGATATTATTTATCTAGACTTCTGTAAGGTCTTTGATACAGTCCTTATCTCTAAATTGGAGACAAATGGAGATGATGGACTACTCAGTGGATAAGGAATTGGCTGGACAGGTGCAGCCAGAGAGTTGTGGTCAATTGCTCTACATCTTGGTGGGGAGCAGTGAAGAGTTGTGTCCTTGAAGGCTCTGTCTTGGGACCAATGCCCTTCCAACCTTAGCCATTGGATGATCCTGTGATTTCTAAACTATAAATTTCCATTTGCATGTAGAACTTCAAGTTAAGAGTCCAGCTTCAGAAAACTAATTTCTGAAATATGCCAACATATTTGTGTGCCTTGGAGAGGCACTACATGTGTACTTCGACAAAAACTATCTGAAAACAAGTCAGACATTCTGTGTGACAATTAGCTTGGGTTTTGATAGAGAAAGGGAACAAACCACTGAAGAAATGTCAGTATGTACTAGTGAAAATAATTAGCCAAAACCAATAATCACCCAAAGTTTTATTGATTTCATAAACTTAATCTATTCCATTAAGATACAAATATTAAATAACAGTCAGCAATGCAGCAATAAATTCTTCCAACTCATGAGAAGTTATATGGAAATGTCAAGTTATTTCACCATTATCAGTTGTGAAAACTTAAGTGCAAAATGAAAAATCCATGAAGGTAAAATTAGGTTTTGCTCAACAAAACCGTAAGGTTTAGCAATGAAGATAGAGCAATGACTCTGCGATATGTTAAGAAATGTAATTGAGAGCACTTTGTCGGGCCACAAATTTACCCAACTTTCAGCACTATTAACTCAACATGACCACTTAGCACTTTTAAGGAGAAGAACAGACATTTGTCAGAACGTTTTAAAATATACAAAGATGACGAAAGAAAGGACTTCAGAAAAAATTAAGAAAAATTATTTATAGTCAGTAACTATCAAACACAACATTATTAGTGTGGTTCTGACACTCATTCTTCAGCACAAAATGAGAAACTTTCTTCAGAACATACTTTGAAATGGGCAAGAAAGAAGAAATTGTGGCTGGAGAGGGGAGCCATATGGAGGTAGGGCAGCACTTTTCTGGGACAAACGTCCTTGTTTTGGCTACTGGAGATACGCACAGCACAGTATAGCACAAGCATAGGAATGAGGTCAAATAGTGGACAAGACGAGTAGAGGGGGGATGATACCACCAAAGACCCCTGAAGTCCTCTGACCCATTTCCAGAAAGGTCTGGGGACTGTGCATGCTAACTCAATTGCATGGAAAGCAAGAAACTTAGAAGCAGCGTGGGTAAAATTTATCTATAAAAAGGTACCCCACAAAGCTCAGGTGGCACCCCCCAGGACCCTGGATACCCTGGTGAACAAACTGACGCTGGAACCGGGACTGGTGATCTCCTTTACTCTCTTTCTCTCTATCTTCCTTCTTTTCTTTTATTCTTTTATTTCTCTTACTACTAGAAGATAAGGGACTAACTTATACCAATTTCCATGCCAAATGTATAATTTACTAATAAAATTTGCAAGTTTATTTTTTTGCAGCCTTTGATATTTGTCGTTCCTTTTCAACAGTGAGCATCTATGAATCTTGAGTGCTCCCTTCCTCTTAGGAGTGGAACACCGCAGATATGTAGATTAGAAGAGTACTTAATTTCAAATCAGCTATTATCCCTATTTCACACTATATGAAACAATACCTGACCACACACACTTGATAGCTTTCTTCACATTCTACATGGAAGATAATTAAAAGTGATTGTCAGAAAGAAGGAAAAACAACAAGGTAGATACATTCTTTCTCAGCAGACACAAACCCTCAGCTTTCAAATGCAATGCTGAATTGCAATGCAAATGCAATTACTGAAGAAAGTCTGAAAGAGGAATTAAGTGTAATGTGTTGATATAAGGTTAAACTGTGGCCTATGCCAACTACCTTTCCTGCTCCATCTCAGGAAAGACAGAGGTACATTAATGAGTTCCATTGACTGCAAATATTACCAGTCAATACTTTTTTTGCTGCTATAGTGGCAGAAAGCACAAATTGTGTTGGAACAGTTAAAAGGACTGGAGGTATTTTAAGGGATATGCTACAGCTAAAGCAATAATAATAATAATAATAATAATAATAATAAACTAACAAAAGCCTCCACCAAATCTAGCAAAAAAGCCCCTAACAACAAGGGAAGGTAAATTGCTGTCCTATTTTTCTAGTCTCTGACTTTCATATACTTTGTTATCAGTCAAATTGGCTGAGAGTCTCAACCCCTCTGTGTCAGTACCATCCCTGTTGGAGGCAACACCACCGCAGGACAATCAGTACTACAGAATGTGTAAGCATGATTCAGTTGTTTCTCTTCACAGCTCAGTACCTTAATACAAATCCACCTGGCTCACATTAAAACACCAAATTGGGTGATGAGATGCAGGCATACATTCCTTCATCCAACAGTGAAGTGGAGCAGACAACTTGTACAGGTACTGCCAGCATTATCTGTCAGAGCTCTGAATGTGTTCATCTAGAACTGGAAATTTATACTGGACAAGGGCAAGTTTATGTGAAACCTTTCTTTTTTAGCTCTATGTACGTATCCAATTCAGAAAACAAAACGACAGGTACCTGAAATAGCCAAATAATATTCATGCAAGTGTATTTGCCTAGAGTTTGGCTTTCAAATGTTAAATTATCATTTTCTACAGGCCTTCTGATGCTATATATACATTATTTGATATGTCAGACTGTGTTCCTCTGGTCCTTCTTGTTGTAACTTATTGGATTGTTAAGCTATATGTGATAATACAGAATTCCTTTTTGAAAATCTCCTTTAAAATTATTTTTAAACAATGGACTCTAATCATTAGACTTGTGTATAAAAATCAACCCTGTACATACTCATTTATATACACTATAAACAATTTTGCATATCCTCTATTGATTTTAAAATGTAACTATTTTTTTCAAGACTGAATCAAATGTTATCAAGATGCCTTGTTTCCAGTGTTTTGTATGGTGCATATGACCTGCTAAAACACTGATTCAGTACATCATTGGAAGCATTGGCAATTCTCACTTACTTCAGTGATCTGAAAGTTACACATCTAGACCAAGCCCATTATCCACACATGCTGGACAGTTAAACAGGCAGAAAAGCACTTCCAGAGAAGGATTTAGAATCATAGAATAGCCTAGGTTGGAGGGAACCTTAAAGTTCATTGAGTTCCAGCCCCCCACCATGGCCAGGGACACCTTTCACTAGTTCAGGTTTCTCAGACATCCATCCATCCTGTCCTTGAACACTTCCAGTGATGGGACATCCGCAACTTCTCTGGGCAACCTGTTCCAGTGCCTCACCACTCTCATAGTAAAGATTTTTTTACCAATATCTAATCTAAACTGACTCTCCTTCAGATTAAGGCCATTTCTCCTTTTCCTATCACTACATACTCCTGTAATAAGTCTGTCTCCATCTTTATTTAGGCTCCCTCCAAACTTATCAAGTACTAAACCACATGGGTAGCAAAGGTGATATGTTCTGCCAAAAGTGCCACCAAGCCCGCACTGACTAGGGAGGGAGCATATACACAGCTTAGATCAGACAACTCACTTGCTGGGGGTCTATATTAGTATGGTAAATCCCATCCTATTGTCTCACCTGAAGGTTTAAGAAAACAACCATTATCTGAAATTCAAAATTTGACATCCTGGATAGGCTAGTAATGCTAACTAGTCTTGTACTGATTTTGAATTTTTTTTTTATTTTATTTATTCTTTATAATTTTTAAACTAAGAGATTTTAAAACTTATTGCAAAAGTTTAAAGTACAAATTCTAGTGATTAAGTAGACCAACTAAGAAAGTGTGCATGTGTCGATTTACTAAATCAGCTGCTACTTAATTCTGGTAAATATAGCGAATTAAATGAAGGTACAGCTACAGACCAAAAACTTGACATTTTAATAGCTTCAAATATTTTTAATAATATGACATTCAATATTGGTCAAGTCTGTGTTTGATAAATTATGACATAAAATACATTATAGGAGCTGTTTCATGTCTCTGTCAGAATTATAAATTCAAAGGAAAACACTTGAAATTTCTCACATCTGTCCCGTTTTGGTTGACATCAATAAATTCCCAATAAGAAAGGATTCTTTATATTTTAGCAATGTTCTATTCCAGACCATTAAAAATAAAAGTTTTATTGACCATCCCTTAATGTTTTAGAAGAATATAGCCTAGATCCAACTGGAATGCAAGAGAATTCTTACAGGGAGCTTCCTTTCCTTGACCTTACAAGAAACCAAACCATATATTCTGCATTGGTACTGATTGTTTCCATAGTCTGAACCAACTCATTGCTGATGTGAGCAGGTACCACTCCACTGAAGTGAATGCTATTCTATCAACAGTGACTGCGACTCTAGGTGTCATAATAGCCAAAATACTTCATTTAAATCCAATGGCAGAGAACAGCTATGAAATGCAATGAAAACTTTCTAACTTCAAGACAAGGAAGTTAAGGTGTGATGTAGTCACAAGGATTGCGTGGTTCCAGCACAGGTTTGGGAAAGTGGAAAATACATATCTTACCAAGAACAAAACCTGAGCAATTTAGTTGGGAAAATGACTGCATTTAGGCTAGGAGAGTGGATATTGGCAGTGGGGAAAATAATAGTCCCTTGATATTTTAGTATTAAAATGTGAAGTATTAAACACTAAAGAGGAAAAAACCAAACAGCATAAGCAAAGCATAAAACCTGATGTAATTTAAGTAATTAAAAATATGGTAGAAGTTCCATTTAACTAATTTGGTAACCTTTATGATAAGGTCGCCTGCCCAGTGTATGAAAGGAAGGTGGTGGATGTAGTTTAACTGGATTTCAGTAAGGCTTTCGATACTGTCCCTGACAGCATCCTGGCTGGTGACCAGTCACCAACAGTGTTTCTCAGAATTCAATTATAGGACCAATCCTGTTAGATGTATTTTTTAATAATTTGGATGTAGTAGTTGAATAATGATACCAAACTGGAAGGTGCTGTTGACTTTTTTTGAGGGACAAGAGGCCTTGTAGAGAGATCTAGGTAGATCAGAGCATTTGGCTGTGATTAATGCCAGATTGAAATGCACTGGTTGAAATACCAGATTCTGCACTTGGAACACAGTAATGCTGGGCACAAGTATAGAGTGGGAGAAAGAGATCTGTGGGTGCTGGTCAGCAGCAGGCTCAGCATGAGTCAGCAGTGTGTGCTTGGGCAGCCAGGAGGGCAAACCTGGTGTGCATCGAACATGAGATAACCAACCAGTCAGGAGAGGTGACTATCCTGCTATATTCAGTATTGATGGAGCCTCAATTGAAGAACTGTGTGCAGTTCTTGGCCCCCTTTTTTAGGAAGGATGTGAAGATCCTTGAACATGTTCAGAGGAGGGCAACAAAGCTGATGAAAAGGCTGGAAGGAATGTCCTGTGAGAAGAGGCTGAGAACTTTGGGCTTGTCTAGTTTGGAGGAAAGGAGATAACACAGAATGATAACATAGGGACATGAATCCCTATGTTATCACAGTGTGTGTGATGAGATACCTCAAACCATCTCAGTAGTTGTCCAAAACTCATAATATTAGGGAGAAATTCTACAACGCCATCAGCCAGACAAAGCAGTAACTAGGGAATTACAAAGAGACTTTTGAAATAGTCAGCTTGAAATGCAGTGCAGAAGCACAGAAATTTGTAAAAGGTGCTGTGACAGGTGGGGTCAGGAGTAGTGACCATGGCTGGGCACCGTGACACATGACTAGGTGGTATCAGCAACCCTGCCTAGCTAAGGTCCAGCAATTGCCTATGGGACACAAGAGAAGCCTGCACCCAGGCAAGGACCAACAGTGGAGAACCCATGCTCAGGATGGACTTGGGGCTATGTGGGGTGTTTGCCTAGGCTGATGTCTCAGTAGGCTGCCAGCAGCAGGGGTGGACACTTAGCGTTCACATCGCCACAGAAAGGTCTGCATGTGGGGGACCCACAGAATGTTTGCAAAATCCACACTACCTGTGAAGGGCTGGATACGCACACTCTGCATGTGTGTGTGTGTGTGCATGTGTGTGTTTGTGTGTGTAGATAAGTTACAGAAAGTTGCTTGGAAATTTGTAGATGTTTATTAACATTCTGCAGTGTCTGATATTGTGATTTGTCTGTGGCGTAGCTGATATGGATCCTGAATGCTTAGTTTACCTCATTGTCGCGTCATTAATAAATCAATAATTACACATCATTTAGAAAACAATAAATACTTTGACCTCGATTTAAACCATATCAACTAAGCAGCTTTCCCCTGTGACAAGTATCTGTAAAAAATTCAAGATAGGAAAAGAACTGCTAGCTAGGGTTGCATTTAGTTTCTTATACTACATAATTCTGAACATGCACAAACTGTTATGCTTATGCATCTAGGAAAATCTGTAAGTCAAAATGAAAGTAGCACATAATTTTACACATCACTTGGAGTAAGGAAGTACTTGAAAAAAAGCAATCTGAATTACTGTCTGAGGCAAGCTAAAGTTTGTCTAAATTGAGAAAATGGGTGCAGACAGAAAAAAGTTGCAAATGTGGACATCCAAACAATTATTCATATTGCACTATGGCAAATTTGTTTCCAGCTGTATCAAACATAGATGAAAGCCCTTAATGGGAGAAAATCTTTGAAGCATTCAGGTGTCTAAAACCAGATTCAAAGGTTCACAGTAATGTTCTCTGTAGAATAAAGGAGAGCCCTGAATTAGACTCCCACTATTCAGACAGAACTAGCTGGTTATTACTTAAGACTTTTGTTCTCTGAAAACAATCAAGCCACATTCCTTTTTTTTTTTTCTTGAAAAAGAATTGTAGTCAAACCAGAAACATCAGGTAAACATAATACTGTTTACCAGTAGCTATGGTGACTGCTTGTAGGAAAAGGTAAAACGTTTACAGAGAAAAGAAAAAGCCCTCACCATCTCTTCTGTAGAATAAAACAAAGCCAAACAAACTCAGTTAATTCGTTAATATATGTTTCTTTACGCAAGCAAGCAGAGTGGGAAGGGAACTAACTTCCTACAGTTCAATGCATTAATTGGAAAATTGTTCTAGGAAGAGTGTTGTAACAGTTCAGGAATGTTATGTGATTTCATTATATCATCTTTCTGTGCTAAAGATCACTGTAATAGCTGAAAGCTTTATAATAATTAACTCCTTCCAGAAAGATGGAAGATAGTGAGGAGGGAAAATGTTAATAATTCATGCAATAGTCAGGATTATTGACACACTATCATTATAAATAATTGAATCAAGTCTCCTCTCTGTAACATATCCTTGAGATGCTGGATTCTTGTACATATTGATGTGGTTCTGGGACATAATACTGATTTAATCATCATTGCTACATTATTAAGTCAGATTGGGAAAGCATGCTGGATTTATGCTCCTCTGCATGTTCATTCTGAAATAGGGAGATCTGAGAGTGTTTATTTTCAACCTTTCTCTTTATTTGAACTGCATTTATTCAGAAGCCATTTTTAAGCTGGAGTATAAAAATGCTGGACTGCTTAGTCATGAGCTCGTATGTATTCAGGTAACAGTGGGCTTTAAGGAACACATCAAAGCATTGTATTTCGGCAACATTAAATACATATTAATGCCTAAAATACTGAAAGACAAAAGTGATAGGATGACTTTATATTAGTTTACAGCTCACAGTTTATCCCTGCTGTTATTCATCAGCCTGCGTGGATCCCTTAGTCACTCTCTGGTAAGGGTTGCAATGTCATCTCATGATGAAAGGATTTTTTTTCAAAGGATGAATTCTCAGAATTCTCAGCAACGTATACATTTATCTATGACTGCTATCTTTTGAGGTAAACAGGTTTTACCCTTTTTTTTTGTTCCAGAAGTGGGAGGCAGGTGGGTTTCTCTTTTCCCCAGTTTTACTTTATGTTGAAATCCACTGGTGTGACATACATACTGCTAGCAGCAAGACACTGACACCATGGCAATTTCTGTCCTACAGAGCCATTCACCTAGCAGTCTGAAATTACTCAAATAGTGCTTTATTGCTCAGTTTTCTGTCTCTTTTTGTACTGCCTTGTCTTTCCCCTTCTATCTGGCTACATTTCTCTGAAAAGAATAATTAAAGCAAAGCTGGACAGATTTCTAATCAACAGGACTGCAGTGGATTTTTTGTTATACCATTCTACCCCCAGTCTTCTACCATAGAAACCACTTAAAAAGTTCAAGACATTTTTATGCATGTTTCTGCCTGCAGGTCCTTCATTGATTTCTAAGGATGATCAAGCCAAGTATGACAATGAAACAAGCACCTTAAGAACTTTTATTAGGTTCCAAAATAAGACACTGTTTCTCAAATTTCCCTCCTGTTGTTTTTTGTTCAGTTCTGTAATGCAGATCAATACAATCCAAAGTTATTCAGGGTGAACAAAAGTTGTTGAATGTATCCAGCTGTGGGCTTGATTAGATTTTCAATTCACTATTATAAATCAGAGTAACTTCACATAAGGCAAGAAAATATCAGCACTCTAAAATGGTGTCATCTGAGATGTATCCACTGGCAGTGTTAAATCTGAATCCTGCATCAGAGAATGAAACTCCTTTACACCTAAACACTGAATTGTACAATTACTAATTATTAATGATTACAGTATTCAGGCAGAGAGGAATATGCCCCTAACATCTGCTGTCAAGAAAGATAATTGGAGATGCTGCCTGAAAAAATGTGTAATTCAGCCTCTGTGACTCAGACTTCAGTGCATAATTCCAGTCTGAAGAAAGGTAAGTTTTTTTAAGAAATGTTGGTTACAGGCATAAGTTAGCTCAAACAAAAGGCAGTTCTGATGTATGGTTGAAAAATGTTGATTTTATTTCTTTAATACAATAATGTGTTCCTGTGGTTTTTTCCTTATGCTCATTTTGTTTTTGAAAATGGAAAAAAACCCAAAACTTCCCAAGCTTAATTTCTGTATTATAAATGCAAGAAAAAAAAGTCTGTTTTCTGTACTGTGAATGAAAATAAGGTAGCAAAGTGATGCAAGCTCTTGCCTACATGCTTACACGTTTCACTGTGCAAGGATACTTTCATGAACACAGCATTTCTCCTAAAATATATAATTTACTAGATCTCAGTGGAACTACTTAGATAAGAAATCCTTTTGGGAGTGAAGCAGCTTTATAGGCCCACATAGAGCACTCTTCATTGTAGCATAGACAGTGAAATGAAATCAGGAGAGCATAGGAAAAAAACATCTGATGCCACAGTAGTAGTGAAAAAAGAAGATACACTTGAATGGAAACAAACAACAACAATTTTCCATCCTTCTCATGCACACAGAGTTTGTCATGCCAATATTTACTAGGTTAAGCAGCACAGAAGCAAGCAACTCTATATTTTCCTTATTGAAAAAGATACTGCAATAAAGCACAGAACAAAAAAGGTGGGAGCAGTCCCACAAAATGGCACACCACTGCTGGGCATTATTATTCCTGCTCTCCTGAGGTCTTTAATTTACAGTGTGCTTTTTTGTTTTTCTTTTTAACAACTGGAGAGATAAAAATGCACTGGAGAGGAGGGACTGAAGATACAGGCAACATTCTAAGCATCTTAAAATAGTTGCAATACATAAAACCACAATGACTCAATACACACCAACAGAATACAATCTTCCTCCTTCTCTTTTTTTTTCTTCTTTTTTTTTCTTTCTGGTAAATCTCAGAGCGTTTCAAATGTTAGCTGACATAAGGATTGTCAGAAGCTGAGTTTTTTTCTCCTCTCTATGAAATTTATTTCTGCCAAGCTACTGCCAATAGGAAGATGCTTTTACAAGAAGCAAATTACCTGAATATACTACTTGGGGATTTACTTTCTCTGTACCTCTAGTTTTATTTAAATCTCATAAAAAGCTGGAAAAACCCAATTACTACCAGCTCTGCAAAGACCTCCTTTAGCTCATTTCTATGATCTACTGCATTTTGTCCAGAGGGGCTTTAGTGCAAGGTCCATTTCTACAGTTGCGCTCCAGCTGTAGGTGGCAGCAGCCCACAGCTCTTTTGTCTCACAACCTGGTAGAAGCTTAAAACCAGCCCTGACACACAGAACAGTGTTTCATTCAGAGGGAGCAGCAGAAGAAAATACAGATAATAATGATTTTTCCGAGACAAGGATAGCGGAGTTTTCCAGGCAAAGAGAAGGTGTTATGTTTTGTTTTGGTTTTTTTAATGTGTTTTTTGGTGTGTTTGTTTGTTTTTTGTGGAAAAGACTATTTTACATACACAGGTTCTTGGACAGTGTATAATTGCATAATTGAATGTCTCCAGAACAGAAATATGAGATTTGACATAAAAACAATGTTTCTCACTTTGTATTCAATTTTATTTTTGTAAATTGGGGCAATCTGTGGTGAGTGGCCTTGGGATGTTCTGAGTTTTTGAGTTTGAGGCTAAGGTTGCAATGTTGTTGTCTAAGGAAAGCTAATTACACATGTAGCTGACCTCATAGCGTAAGATGATAGAATACAGTGTCAAGGATTTCAAAAATACATGTATATTGCCAAAGTTACTAAAATGTATATTATCAAGGCTAAGTTACAGAAAATGGTTGCCAATTTAAACATCCAGGAATTAGGAACTTCACAATTCATACTGAAAAAAATCCACCTCAAAATATGGGCAAAACTATGCTCACTAAAAAAAAAAATCATATATTCATGTATACCAATTTGTCTATGAATACACCATATATATATATATATATAATTTTATATATGTATATATTACCACGTATATATATATAATTTTATATATATATATATTACCACGTATATATATATATAAAAAAGATATAATAATGAACCACTGATTTTGCTGCTACTCAGGTATTTATCCATAGTTTTAACCACCTTAGTAGGTAGACAAAAAAAAAAAAAGATATGTTCATTTCAATTATCATTTTTTATACATTCTGCAGCTGGCAAGATTGGTTCATAACCACAAATGTCATCTTATTCATATTAAATCACAGTATTTTACCATCAAAGTACAGGACAAACATCCTCTCAATTTAAAACTAAGTATTTTAGCTCCACACCTGCTCCTAAATCATCAAGCTAGCTTTAAAACTGGCTTTAAAATAAACAAGCAACTGTCCATAAATAAAAAGTGTCCTGATACTGAATTCTGCTCCATTGCAATATTACCTTGCAGTAGCTCCTATGCAAAACGTGCTCTCCTACAGATGGAATCCACTCGTCCTTGCTATTAAGTGAAACACAGCAGGACACAGAGAGCATTTGCGGAAGCTGAAAACTGAATTTAGAATTTAGCCTTGAATGTTGAGCTGGCATAACTATTGCCTTATAAATCTGGATCCTGAGCCTCAACACTTGTAAAGCAAATAAACTAAACTCCTCAATGCTTTGTTTTTTTCATTGCAGTTTAAGCATACATACTAAAGGTAGATTTCAGTGTTAAAAACATTTGTTCACTCAAAGAATTTTAATGCCTAGCAGTTAAGTAGGTATCTGCAAAACTAATACAATTTGTCTACCTCACTGTTCTTCAAAGCAGGGAAATAGTAACGCTACTCAAAGACTGCACCAGTTTTTAAAATATTAGTGGCTACATTTAACTTACTGTGAAACCACATGCACGTTTATATATTGCATTCTCACTCTATCATTCCTGGAACAGTGACAAAACAAGGAACTGTTTACTTAAAGGCAGAGCAAAGTCTGTGTCTAGCTTCAGCTCTTCTTACACGGCTTAAGTGAATGTTAAGTAGGCAAATTTCACCCTGGGGAAGATGAGAGTATTAGAATCCTACTGACTGAATCAGAAACCAAGAGAAAGCACCAGGAAAAGGAAATGGATTGTAACTCCTTTTCTGTGCAGTCTCCAAGCTGGGGGGTGGCATTTAGACCTGCCTAGTTGACAGGTTTGGTATTAGTCACCAGGAAGACTTTTTTTTTTTTTCTTTTCAATACTGTCTTTTGGACAGAAGGAGAATAAGGCTGTATCAGGCATGATCTGAGGACAATAAAATTTCTTCAAAATTATCAGTTCAAGTGTATCATATCATTTGAAGTAAACATCTGAAGTAAACCCTATGGACTGTGTGTCCAGAGGAGTAGAAAGGGAGATTCCAACCCTTTGGCAAACTTTCACCTTAATTTCTCCATGAAATCTTTCTGGGGAAAAGCTAAAAAGAGTTTTAAAAAGGAGCCACCTTTACAATACACAATTTATTTGTTAACGGTTCTTAACTCCAAATGGTTTTCAGTCCAATTTCCCCTAGATTTTTCTAAACAGTTTATTCTATCCTTTATGTTACTGTTTTTATCCAGGTAGTGACTCTGATCTATGTAACAGTATCATGAATACTAATGAATGCAAAGAAAAAAATCTGGCTTGCACAAAATGATAACATGATGAAAATAAGCTTAGCTTGAATTTTGGGATTTAAATCAATCTCTGAATACTGTGGTAAGATGTGAAGTCCATAATTAATCTCTGAAAGTATCCAGGAAAGAGCTTAAATCTGCGTTAATGAACTACTGTTCTTGGTTTCCAGCCTAGAAATATACTGCACTATTTCTGAAAATGGTTTACAGAATGAAAAAATGAGTGAATAATTGGGCAAATCTGACAACTGAAATATAATGATGCTATACTAATATATTATATCCTACAAAAAATAATAATTCTTGGATATTCTTCAGGCTACAGATAGCAGTCTTCATGTTTTGCTTCATGTGTTCAAAATGCTAACCATTTATAACTCAACCCCCCATGTTGTTAATAATTTGTTTAGGATGAACATGTCTGCTATTGGTGATATATCATTTTTCTAGCATATTTCTCTGTATTTTATGGTGACTTTTCTTTGTCTTTTCTACACCCCCTGATATGAATAATTCAGAAGAAAAAAATCAACTAAAGCTGTGAACGTGAGACATCAGTGTGTCCAGGTGACCAAGAAGACCAAAGGCATCCTGGCCTGTATCAAAAATAGTGTGGCCAGCAGGTCCGAGGAAGTGACTGTCGCCTTGTACTCAACACTGGTGAGGCCACACCTGAAATCCTGTGTCAAATTCTGGGTCCCTCACTACAAGAAAGACATTGAGGTGCTGGAGTGTGGCCAGGGAAGGGCAGCGAAGCTGATGAAGGGTCTGGAGAGTAAGTCAGGAAGAGGAGCTGAGGGAGCTGGGATTGTTTAACCTAGAGAAAAGGAGGCTCAGAGAGAACTTATTGCTCTCTACAACTACTTAAAAGGAGTTTGTAGCCAAGTGGGCTCTTCTCCCAGGCAATTAGAGACAGGACAAGAGGAAATGGCCTTAAGCTGTGTCAGGGGAGCTTCAGGTTGCACATCAGGAAGAATTTCTTTGCTGAAAGTATGGTCAGGCATTGGAACAGGGAGGTGGTGGAATTACCATCTCCAGAGGTGTTCGAGAAATGACTGGATATGGAATATAGTGTTATGCTCTAATTGACAAAGTGAAGATCAGTCAAAGATTTGACTTGTTGATCTTGGAGGTCTTTTCCAGCCCTAATGATTCTGTTATTCTATGATTCTAGTTGCTAAGATTGTCATCAAGAAAAATAGAAAAAAGATATTTTTTACGGGACTGCGTTCACATATCTTGAACAAATGCTGTTCGTTTGTATTTCATTAGTAACATTCACTCCCAATGTACTCCAGTTCACATGTCTTT
This sequence comes from Chiroxiphia lanceolata, assembly GCF_009829145.1. Taxonomy (NCBI): domain Eukaryota; kingdom Metazoa; phylum Chordata; class Aves; order Passeriformes; family Pipridae; genus Chiroxiphia; species Chiroxiphia lanceolata. Next base: position 90,040,644 of record NC_045639.1, on the reverse strand, counting down.
TCGGGATTTTACCAGTTTTCTCAGGTGTTCATCTTTATAACTGGAGTGAGATACAAAATAAAAATATTGCCCTTAGCACCCTCACTAAGAATATACTGTAAAACTCCATAGTGTAACAAAGATAAGATAATTATGAAGAAAGGAACAATACATACAGTACAGCCATAGCCACCATATAATTAAAATGACTGAGTGTATATATGTACAAATGTATTTGTATCTGTGTTTTTGCACAGATATTTAATTCACACTTCACTAATTCCTCATGATTTCAGTGAAGATCTTGATGTGATGATTAAATTAAGAAACTTCACATCCTATTAGTAGCCTCATGGGCTGTTTGGAAACAGAAAAGAGATGTCATGACCAGAGATTCTGAAACTGAAGGCTTGCATATCCATTTGTAATATTGAGAAAATATGCTGGGGAATGTAGAAAGACATCTCTAATGTAAATAACAGTGCTGAACAGAGGAGCCTGTATAACTGGCAGTTTCAATAACTGTTTAAAAGAAAACTTCTGATGCTGAGTAACTGGATTTTGCCTGGGATTTTCACCTTGGGGGATTCCTGAGGTGCTCACTCACATTAGAGTTTTTCAGAACTTGATCTCATTTCTATCATGACCTATTCAGACATGAGAGTGAAAACCTGCTAGCATTTATGTATTCTTTTATGTACACAGCAAAGTATCCATTAAAGTACTTTAAAATTAATATATATTAAAGTGATCCAGGTACAGACATGAGTGGGATGTACAAAAACTTATATGACTATTTCATTTGGCCCACATCAAATATCACAACCACATTAGAGACGATGAGAAGAACCATCAGCGCCAGTTATCTATGTAGCCTCTCTTCAGAGCTATGAAATGTTTTCTTAGCCATCTGCAAAACTCTTTACTGAGGCAATGGCAAGAAATCTAGTGCACGTGCTGACCTCCAAGGCAGATGAATTTTCCAAAGTATGCAATAAATTGATGGTCATACTGAAAAGGTGACCTGAATATGGGAGAACATGGCACCCATTACTGAACTCTCATGCCTTGTGAAGTAATAAAAATCATGCCTTGACTCCCCTCATCCTCTAACTCGTAACTCCTAAGCACTATCAGATTTTGAAGCAGAGAAGAAGCAATACCAGAGGTACTCTTACAAAGCACTCAAAGAGTATACTTTAGCTGGGAATGATTAATAAAGCTGGTAATAATGAAAAGAACTATTTAAAAAGAGTATGACTCTAAAGGAAATATTAAGCCTTTTAATCTCATGCAGGAATTTTTATTTAGTAATATAGTATTCAGATAAGTAATTGAACAATATTGATACTGAATAACAATTGAATGAGATAGGCAATACATAATTATTACTGAAAGTAATGACATCATCTTCAAGGTGCTGCTGTGAAACAATTTGTATTGTTTCACAACTGGTCTACAACAATGCTAGATGTCTCCGTTAATTATGGAAGATGCCAATGGACACAGGCCTTGTGCTGACCTCTTGTACTGTGAGGTAGCTGAGGGACATACTGGTGAAGGACAAATGCATTTTTATGGTTCTAGGGTCCCTTTACCTTCATATTTCTGAAGACATTACAGATGCCAGAGAATGAGTCTTCAAAAGCAGTTGTTTCATACATATTTTTTGTCCAAGGCAGTCTTTTCTGAAAAGGGATGTACTAATTTTCTAGCAGGGCACCAGGTAATTCTTAAATCTCTGGATGCTTTAAGAATAAAATAACATATTGATCTTCTATGGTCCCCTTCACTTAGGAGTAATCATCATGGCTAGGCTTCGCGAACGAAGATTTCGGGACTTAGGAGTAATACACAACTTCAATAGGTCTAGTAAAAGAAAAACAACAACAAAAAACGGCCTCTTCTTTGCAACATGCAAGACTGATATATAATCTGAAATAACTGGAGCCAGTTGTGGAGAAGACTGTACAAGTGCCTCAGGTGTTGGCCCATGACAATGTACAGTGAGAAAACAGCAAGGTACTAGAGAGGTTACCTTTGTCTTTGAATATTCAGCTGGGCACTTATGGATATTCTGGATACAGGTAGAATGTCTCCTCTATTTCTGTCTTTCTGATCCCTAAAAACTGTCTTTCAGCTAGGTTTGGCTACCTAAAAGAAGCCTAATCTAAATTCATTATATGCATGCACTCACAGCGTGAAATTCCCATGATTATCTGCGTACTACTATTTGTATTTATCTGTACACATCATCACAAAGTTGGTTGATTTTATTAAATCCAAAACCCAAGAATCTCATTTCCTATTTTTCTAAAAGTCAAACTTAAATAAATGCTTTCTGGGAAAGAAATAAAGGAACAAAACCAAATCCAGTGGCATGATGACCTTCTATATCAAGATGATAACACATATCCAGACTTCTCAGATTCTGTTTGAATATTAAGCATGTTCCTTGAAGTCAACAAGGTACCAAAGGTGAAGAAGGTTTCTCTAAAGCACAATCAAAATCCATCCTATTGCATGACCTTTAATAAGCTCCACTGTTCCTTTCAATGATAAGTTCTCAAAATAGGGATTCGGAACAATGAAGCTCTAACCCATTCAATCTTCATCAACCACAGTAATTGTTCTCCCTCATGTAATTTTTATTGCTTGAGGTGTAGAAATCTATGGTTAGTAAGTAGATGTGTATGTTAGGTTAGCAGCAAAGCAATAAGTGTTCCAACATATACTACAGATAGTGCAGATTATTCATTTCTGCACTACCAGTCTTGTAATTTTATCATAGTAATAGAGTAAACAATTGGAGCATAGAATCATAAAAGTGTTTAGACAGGAAAAAAACTTCAGAGTTTGAGGAAAAAACATTAAGTCAACCACAAACTTAACACTACCAAGTCCACTAATAAACTGTATCCTTAAAAACCACATCTACACATCTTTTAAATACCTCCAGAGATGGTGACTTAATCACTTCCCTGGGTAGTCTGTTCCAATGCTTTATAATCTCTTTGGTAAAACTTTTCCCCCTTATATCCATTCTAAATTTCCCCTGCCTCAAACTGAGGCCATTTACTCTAGTTCTGTCACTTGCTATTTGGGAGGAGAGACCAACACTCACCTTGCTACAACCTTTTTTCCGATAGTTGCCGAGAGTGATAGGTGCCTCACTGTGCCTAATTTTCTGCAGACTGGGCAACCTCAGCTCTGTTGCCCTTCTCTGGATTCACTCCAGCACCTTAATGTCTTTCTTGTAGAGAGGGGCCCAGAACTGAACACAGGATTCAAGGTGTGGCCTTACCAGTGCTGAGCACAGAGAGACAATCACTGCCCTGGTCCTGCTGGCCATGCTGTTTCTGATACAGACCAGGATGCCTTTGGCCTTCTTGGCCACCTCCACACACTAATGGCTCATGTTCAGCCTGTCGTCAACCAACACCTACAGGTCCTTTTCTGTCATGCAGCTTTCCAGCCTGTAGTGCTGCCTTGGGTTTTGAGACCCAAGTGCAGGACTGTCATAGGTCTACTTGTTCTAAAAAAACAAGCAGGGAATTTTTCCTTCCCCTGCATTGGTGTAAAAGAAAGATGTTGAATGAGGGAAGCAGAAGGTGTTTGCCTAGAGTAATTGACACACACAAAGGAACTAGCTAGCAGATCCACATTCCAAGCTGATGACCCTCTGAAGACTGTGGGGAGGGGTGATGAGTTTTGTTTTCTCTCCTCCAAAACAGGAGGCACTTCACTTCTGCCCTAAATCTGGCAAGGTGCGTGTTGGAGGGCTCCGAAGTTCACTTTATTTTTTGGTCTGGTCATCTGGTTTTTTTCTGTCCCAGGTTTGCCTCCATTTTTCCTGAGCCCTGTTCTGCCCCCAGCCCAGATCTGCTCGGATTTCATTGGAGAGGCTTGACCTATCTGCAGAGGAACTTTTGGGAGAGGAGGTCGCCCTTTCTTTCCCTCCTCCACTCCTGTGTTTGGCAGTGGTTTGTGCCTGTCGATGAAGGGGGGGAAATCCTGGCCACAGCTAGCCACAGACATCATGAGTTTCGTGGGAAGAGCCCCCCTTTTCCTCTTCACCTTCTCAGTGTGGAGGAGAAATCTCCATTTTCGGCTTCTCCCGTGCACTGGGGCCCCCATGTGGCGACTTCTAGTGTGCAACAGTGCCCCCTGTCAGCCAAAACAGAGTAACTGCAGGCTCTGCTCCTCCAGTGATCCAACAGCACCCCATGCTGATCGTGGTTGTGCCAAAAAGCAGAAATTATCAAACTGTTTTCTTTTGGAAGGAGACTTTTGGGTTGTTCTTTTGTTGTTCTGCCAATACACATATATCCTTTAATAAAGGGCTGTTATTTTTTCTTTCTCCATACTTCCTCAATTGGAGTCTCCCAATTTCGGATTTACAACTGCTTAGAGGAGGAGTTTGGTCTTCCTCATAACTGATCTTCCTTAGCAAAACACTTCAGTCTCATTAAACTGAGACAAAGACCCAGCACTTGGCCTTACTGAACCTCATACAATTGGTTTTGGCCCACTGATCCAGCCAATTCAGATCCTTCTGCAGAGCCTTCCTACTCTCCAGCAGATCAACATTCCAGCCTCACTTGGTGTGGTCTGCAAACAGACTGAGGGTGCCCTTGATCCCCTCATCCAGACCATTGACAAAGATACTAAAGAGGACTGGCCCCAACACTGAGCCCTGGGGAACCCATTAGTGACTGGTCACCACCTGGATGTAACTCCATTCACCACCACTCTCTGGGCTTGTGTCCTCAGAAAAACTTATAGATTTCACTGAAAACATTATCTCTGGAATTTTAGAAAAACATTAGTACAAAGACTGTGGAACATTCATAATTTTTCATACATATGTTATATGATACAACTTATAGCAAATTGCATCAGCTATACTATTTGTAAGGATTCATAGTGAAGTGAAATTCTTATTAAGAATCTGTAACCACTACCTCAGTTGGAGAAATATGTGTGAATATTGTTTTGAGTGTTTCTATTTATGCTTAAACATCCACTTGCCTTGGAACAAGTTTGCACATATGTTGTATTTTAAAGCTTCAAACAAGATACTTCTTCCGGAATCAAAGCTATCAGAAATGCAGATTTGGTTGTCCTATAATTCTCAAAAATAATGTTACATAATATTTCTAGGCATTCAGTCAAAACGTTCTAAAATGACTGGTATAACAATGGCATTTACTGGTATTTCAATACCCACACTAAAATTTTAGCAGTGGTAGCTTTTCTGATTTAAGTAAAATTGAATAAAAATTATATATAACATGATGTGTAACAAATTTTTTGCACAACTTGCACATTATCTAAAGAGTCAGGAGTTTTAAGTCCTGTTTATGTTTGGATTCTTGATTTTCCTGCATGCTCTGTTTTCAGTGTGTCACTTTTCACACTAAGAGAATACTAAATCTTTGAATCTGAGGACACAAAAATTGATTTTCTCACAGATGTTTTTAATACAACCAACACTATACAGCCTAAAATAAAATAAGAACGGTTTACACTTTGAACATCACTTTTTCTAACTTGTTTGTTTGGATTATTTTGCAATTGCCAGAACTTTTAATTACAACAATACTTTTAGGAGAAAATGATGTTCTGAAGGAAAAATTTTGGAGAGTGTACTGCCACGGTCCGAAGAGGGGATGGGGCCGTGGCACAGCACAGATTCAGGAGACAAGGTAGAGTGCAGGTAGAATGTTTTATTGAAGTGTGCATGCGATTTTTTATCAGCTCAGGAGGGGAAAGGGTCAGAACATGGGGTGGAGCATGATACAGACAAACGAGGGAACAAATCAGGGTAGGGACACAGGTAAAAGGGGGAGGAAAAGGGTAAATGATAACTGTCTCCTCTCTGCAGCTTCTTCAGCCTATAAGAGAAGGGAGCGGGGGAAGCAGGGAGCAGGCAAACTCCTGGCGAGCCTAAGCATGCCCAGGTTATGCACTTTGTAGTGTGGATACAATGAAACCACATAAAAACAGTAAAGTCCATATAATAACTGTAAGGTCCATACAACAAAATCCTGTCAATTGCTGTATGCCTTTCTCCACACCTGAAACTGTTCCCATCCTGAATCTTGCTCCTTCACAGTGTACCTCATTTTAATCCCTAGTAAAGAAGTTACAGATTTAAAATCCTTATTTAAAAAGAGCAACAGTTGAATGCTACTATATCCAATAATATTTATGAGCTTGCATTTTGTCATTTCACCATACATTATCATCATCCAATTTCCTGAGGGCTTACAGATGTTTAGTTTAAAGTCTATAGCATAAGCTCTTGATGCTACCAGCCGAATGGAACACAGCTTTGATTTCTTTGCCAAATCTCGCCTCCATACGACCATAATCTGAGGAATATAATACCTAAGAAATACAGTATCATAAAATGGGAATCTGTTTCTAATGCCAAAAGCAAGACACATCTAGTTCAGTTAATTCAGTCTTGAAACAGATATCCTAACAAAACTGTAGATTAGAACAATTTACTGTCTAAACTTCAAGGGCTAAAAGCCAGGATTAAAGTTTTAGGTTTCTGTTTTGATTTAAGGAAAATTAAGGTTAGAGAAATGTAGATTTAGTTAAAAAAAATTGTGTGGAGTTTTTATACGGCTCTTAAGCTGAATGCAATTCTTTCTACCAGAAAGGTCAGTCAAGGTAAATGAATTCTCTGTCTGTTAATACCTAGTGTTAGGAACATTGGAGATGAAATTTTCTCTTTTGCTTACTTGACTTTCCTGTGAGAACATGATGTAACAAACATATATCCAACAGGATTTTTGGTCATTATGAGAAACTCAATGTTTCAGTCTTTCAAACTCCTCAAATATAAAAGATTTTTCTTAATAAGAATAACATTATTTTTTCCAAACATAATGAGGAACCTGAAAAGATGAGCATTCTCTTTTCCAGAAAAAGAAAAGAGTTTGGATATAAATTTAAATTAATTCTTTTCTTCACCAAGGCCAAATTTGAAGTAAGCATTAGAAAAACCAATATATTTCCAAATGTGAATCTCTTTCATAAGTACTAAACTCCTGCTATATAATCTCATTAAAAGAACAGGATCCAAAAAATTCAAGTCCTCAGACTAGTTCCAAAACTTTTCCCTGAATAAGTCCATACGTTATAAATTCTGAAAAGGTGTGAGAACGTACAATTCTCATTTGGAAATCTTCATTTGAAAATCAACTAAAATGGAATTTAATCCCTTTGTTTGGTTTATCTTTCTGCAAGTCAAATACAGTGGAACTTAAAATATTAGTTATGAACTCAATATGGATCTTAGTGACATTAACTAGGATTTAGATTCGTGAAAAACTCAACAAACAGATCTATATAATATGTTGACCTGAGTGTCTCAGTTCATAAAACAGATCTATTAAAAGTTTCTTGATATATGATCAATTCTGTTATTTCTGACTAACTGGTACCTTTCTTACCCAGAAACACTTACATCTAAAGCAGTGATAGAAAATCCATGAGCAAAAAATTCTAAAAATTTGGTCTGCAATACTGTTATTAGTTTTCGGAGATGCTTCAGTGTTCCTAGGTTTGAAAATGGACACTTACTTGTTCTTGGGTAACAATTCTATCTTTATGTCAACAAGCACACAAACCAGATTTTGCAAGCTGGAAACAAATTGTAGCTCTGTTTTAGAAATGTGAGAAAAGAATTAATAAAGGCATACAAGCCCATCCTTAGATTAATACCTTAAGCTGAAAGCTGCCAGGACACGCAATTTTGGCTTATGGGCACAAGGAAGCACAAGAAGCATTTTTGGCATATGTCTGGGAAAGGGTCACCGTGACCATTCTTTGAAATGGAAAACGAGATGTAAAAAAATATTGAAAAGAACATTTCAGTATCTCCAAAATCTACAGTTTAATCTCTTTACTTTTTTCTCTCCTAAAAAGTCATATTCATAATTACTTTTTCTGCTGTTTATTTTAATTGATATTTAGGATACATACTAAAAACGGATCACCAAATTTATGAAATAACTTCACCTGGTCTCCTCAGCATCTGCATCATATGATATTCTATCACTTAATCAAGTTCAATCATAAAATTACTTTTTACTTTCAAGAAAGCTAACCCAGAACTCATTCTATAACTTTTTTTTTTTTTTTTGAGAGACATTCAAAATGTTATCACATGAACTCGAAGAAACAGTTTGGATGGAATTTTTCATTTGATGATCTACTCCTAAAGGCCCAAGAGGATTCCCCAGCATGCAGAAAATAGTTTATGAAATATGATTTAAAATATGTATTTTCCTATTTGTAGCTGAAAAGGTGCCATCCAAATGAGATCTATATCTAGGAAGGTGTCATGGTTTGAGAGGGCCCCCCCCCCCGGGGGGACTGAAAATGGTTTGCTTGAGAATGGCTCTTCCGATGCAGAGCCGATCAAAAGCCACAATAATGCCTCTGTGAAATGACATATTTGATAGAACCGGAAGAGAAGGTGATTGCACAGTTAAAATTAGAACTGTGAGGTAGCTGAGGGGCGTAGGGCCCCGTGGGGCTCGGGGGCCCTTTCTCTACACCCCCCAGGCCCTGTCCAGCCAAGCTGGGCCCCTGGCCAAAAGCATGCATCATCCAGAGACAGAGAGACTCCCCAGGAGTTCTCCGGCCGGCCTCACCAACTTCCCTCACTGCAGAGGGGTGGTGATAGGCTGGCTAGACCCTACCAGCCCTGGCCCAGGAGGACTCAAGGCCATGACTCTGAGTTGGCAGCAGCTCGGAGCAGAGAAGCCCCTGCGAAGAAGTGGCGGCAGCTATGGCCGGGGCCAAGACTGGGCTCCTGGCCAAAGATATGCAGCCAAGATCAGAAGAATTCCAGAGAGCGAGAGAAAAGCTGCCCAGAGAAGCAGAGCATGGCACAGAGCCAGGCAGAGGAACACGGGAGTGTCCCGCTGGGAGAGCTTTCAACGGAGCAGAGAGAGAGAAACTTTAAGCAGTCTCACTGCCCCTTCCCTGCCATGGAGGCGGGAGGGGGTGACTGGAGCTGAAACGGGAGCAGCAGAGAAGGGTCGAAGGGCCCAGAGATGTCCTGCAAGCTAGACCAGGATGGCCAGACTCTGAGTTTGCAGCAGCCAAAGCAGTAGAAGCAGCAGCAACAGCAACGAACTGGACGAGCAGAGAGTGTGCCTGCATCTGGGAGCTGAGCAGGGCAGAGAGAGAGAGGCCAAGCTCGGAACATTCTAGGGTAGGACTGAGCCAAAACCTCAGAACCTTTTGACCCTGTGATATGGTTTGAAGCTGGCTCCCTGCCAAGTCTCCAAACCTTACCACAAGAAGTTTCCCCCCCCACCAAACCTCAGGGAGAAGAGGGAAAAAAACAACCAAGAAAAAACCAAAACGATAGAGAGACAGCTAAAGCAATATATATATAAATATATTTTCACTTATATTACAGTTATATACAATTGAAATATATATACAATTTCACAAGAGAAAGGGAAGGGGGAAGGGAAAAGGAACAAAACCAAAATAAAATATATATATCTCCCTATCAGTAGCCCAGTCTCTAGCAACTAAAAAGAATTAGCGAAAAACTATTTTACTACTCTCCTTGGGACAACGGAGAATCGCGCTGGAATGATTGCCGGCAACCTCTGTCTCCCAAGGTCAACAAGGCCTTACCAGGCCTCACTCCCCAACACAACAGACTCAACAGTGGGGAACCTGCACCTCCAAGCTGCCAGAAGGAAAGAGAGTAAAGGCCTTTCCTCCTTTCTTCTTATAGCCTGGTTTACATAAAAATCGTAGGGAATACTGGGTAAATCTGACCAAACTACCACACCCTGGGAGGATGGGTGGTCCCCTTGGAGAGGGGTCCCCATAGAGCAAACTCCCTGTGGAAGGAAACCTCCATGGAGCAGGGAATAAAGACTTAAAGCTTTAACTCCCTGTACTCCGTGGTAAAGACATGGTGATAACAAGTGTTTCCCTCAAAGCCCATGGATGAACCCTCAGTGGGAACTGAACAGTTAGAGGCAGGGTTCTGAGGCCTAACGCTCTATAGGAGAGAGAGAGAGAGAGAAATTTTTCCAGCTACGGCAAATTGAAGCTGTAATCCTGAGAGTGAAGGGCAGACTTCTTCTTCTCCTGGACTGGTATGGGGGGAGAAGGGGTGATTTTGTAAATACATAATTTGTCATCATAGGAAGCACTATTTAGAATTGGTGTATATATTATTCTATAGTTTCTATTCTGTTAGTAATAAATTTTGATATTATTTCCCCATGCTGAGTCTGTTCTGCCTGTGTGAAACTTCTCTCACTCTTTTAGCAGATTTGTGAGGGTTTGAAAAATTGGGCCTGGGTCAAACCACGAGAGAAGATATCTCTTACATTATCAGAGGATGAAAATTGAAAAGTTACATTCCCTGTATATTTTTGGTGATTACAGCATTCATAGCAGTTGAAATGTGAATATAAGTGTCTCTCTATTGAAATTTATTGTTAATTGAGTTTGATTTTTCAGTCTTGGCTAATTGATTAACATTAATGGACTCATCTGCTGCATCAATACATGAGGAATAACAACAGTAAGAATAATCACTGTAAGAATAGTTTGAGACACTGGAAACATGATTGTTTGTGGGAGCAATTAACTTCGAGATTGTACTCTACATTGTAAAAGCTAAGCTTGTAGGTGTTTACATTTTTTGAGTCTTTATACAATTTAAAACAAACATTAATCAAATACTACTGGTGTAGTGGCTGACATAATTGTCAAATCATTGGTGAGGTACTTTTGAGAGTTTCTTTCCCACACACAGATGTGTCTTCTTAATTAACTCTAAGCTTGGTTTGCAACATCTGTCTCATATGATCAGGATGCCACGTAGAATATTAAGAGCCTCCTAGGTTAATATTTCCATGCCCTTTTCAAACACTTCCAAATCTAATGAGTTTTGAATTCTGTAGAACATATGTATATGACAATCAAACCCTAAATTTACTGAACAGTTGTCATTTTTTCCCCCTTTAAAATTAACCAGTCTCTGAAATTTTACATTAGCATAGATTTAAAGCGCAATAAAAGAGCTAGTGAACTTGAAAAAGTGCTTCTTAAAGGAGTAGAGCACTTACATAGGAGACTACCTTGTTTTTAAATCTAATACAATAGTATCTGTGTAAAGAATTAAAAATTTGGACTTGTACTGAGCTTCTCATCTGATACAGCGTATGTTTAGCTGCTCTTGAAACTGAATGGCTTTTATTCTACTGTGATGGCTTTGGTTGGGATAGAGTTAATTTTGTTCACAATAGCTGGTATGGGGCTGTGTTTTGGATTTGTGCTGAACACAGTGTTCATAACACAGGCATGTTTTTGTTGTTGCTGAGCAGCATTTGTGCAGAGTCAAGGCCTTTCTGCTCCTCACCCCACCCCACCAGCGAGGAGGCTGGGGGTGCATGAGGAGCTGGAAGGAGACACAGCCAGGACAGCTCATCCCCAACCAACCAAAGGCATATGCCAGACCATGTGACATCATACTTAGCATATCAAGCTAGAGTACGAAGGAGGAAGCAGGGGACATTCGGAGTGACAGTGTTTGTCTTTCCAAGTCACCATCACACATGATAAAGCTCTGCTTTCCCATCACCAGTGTCCTGTCTGGACAATCAGGGCTGGATCTGGCCCTGGTTCCCCTCTCTGGGCTAGATTCTGATCCCTCACCAGTGGACTGATATCCCAGCCCAGCCTCAGCCTGTTGCTATACCCAGGGATGTGCCCAATACCAAAGGGCTGGGTCTGCCCTGGTGCCCCACTTGGTGCAGGGCCCTGCCCTGATATGACCCTGGGGAGTACCTGATGTAGCCAATGACCAGAACACAGGGAGTTGCTGGCCTCAGCTGCATTTGAAATTTTGTATCTGAACACCAGCTACATACTAGGCCCTGTCTCTTTCTGCCAAAAAATACAAAGAAAACATTTTTTTCTTGCAAATACCTTTCTCATGCATAATTATAGTAATTATTAGGATGAACACTACATAGCATTTTTGTACTCAGTTGATGAGAAACAGCAAGTAACTTTCTTTTAAGAACAGCAGTAAACAAGCGTTTCTTTTGAAAAAGACCTGCCTATTCTCAGAAGTATATGTTGATAAGCTCCAATTTTCATTATAGAACATGGCTGAGATACTTCCCATGTAATAATTCATAGTCTTTCAGAAGCAAACCCACTAATTAGTTGCCAAACACCTGAAGAATAACATGTACTGGAAAAAAATTTTTTTTCTTTTTTTTTCCACTAAGCAGTGTAACTGAAACAACGGACAAAAATCTTGCTATAGCATCATATAGTTCCCTCAGCGTTGATGAGTGAATCCTATCAGGTCCCATGGACTTATGTATATCCATTTGGTTTAAAAGTTCCCAAATCTGATTCTCGTCCCCTAGGTGTAAGTCTTCCTTTTCCAGACTTTCTCCTGCAGGAGAGGAATAGGATTCCTGAAGGCCAATTATCAGTAAAGACTGAGGCAAAGAAAGCACTGAGTATTTCAGGCTTTTCTGAAACCTTTGTCACCAGAACTCCTGCACCATTCAGCAGCAAGCCTACATTTTGCCGAGTCTTCCTTTGGCAGCTGATATCCTTGTAGAAGCATTTGGTTTTGCTCTGCATGTCCCCCTGCCAGATCAGTCTCTAGATGGACTTTGGCTTTTCCCATATCTGTGTAGCTGGATATTTTCTCTGTGTTCTTCCCAAGTCACCTGGCCATGCTTCTACCCCCTGTATGCTTCCTTTTGATATTTGAGTTTTGTCAGGAGCATCTTATTCACTGATGCAGGCTTCCTGACACTTGATTTCCTGCTCATTAGAATGAGTAGTTCTTGGGCATGGAGGAGGTAATCCCAGAAAATCAGTTGTCTGTCATAGAAAATAGTGAAAATCGTGATACTACAGAGCTGCTTATCCCTGTTTTGCACATGCCCAGTCTTCCATGACTCCTCTGGACAGAAGAGAAGTGAATAATTTCAAAACAAAAACATTTCTGAAAAGGGCCTAGTCCAACAGTTGGAAAGCAGAAAGGTAGTAAAAAAACCAATGGTCATGAATTATTCAGGACCCAAATTTAAATGAAAAAGTATTCTATAATTGTAGTTGACAGGCCAAGCAGTCCCATCAATTGCTTGCTTGCTGAGATATAGTATAGATATGAATATAGTAAGGACCAACAGAGGAAAAAGGACTCATTTTCACCAGACTGGCAGGCAAATTGTGTATGCTTTCACAAAGTTGCTTTGCTTTCATTTGTGCTTTGATCAAACAAGACCTAGAGATCAAAATCTGTTTGGTGTTCTTCGTGTGCTCACATCAGTCAAGGGAGGCAGAGAAGCCCCTCAAAACTTTGTTCAAGGCCTCCTGAATCTAAGAAACACACAATAGTCATCAAAAGAACTTTAAGCTATGTTCTGTTTAGCATTGGCCTTGAAGCTGAAGTGCGATTTTTAAAAGAATTGGCAGCTACTTCACAAATTCTATCAATTCTAAACAAAAATGTGTTTCTAAATGCTGACTTCCTTAGACAATGATCAAGTTACTATGTCTTAAGAAGTTACTGTTCTACAACTGAACCATCATTCAACTGAACCATCATCCTCTGTTCTTTTAACTCATGTCTCTTTCAGACTCAGACTCCATTTCCTCTTTCAGAACGATGCACCTTAACTGTCAAAAGTTCTTTAACAATACTTTTTCACATGTGCTGGAGATGAACAAGCAGGTCATTTGTTAGTGTTTTCATAGCATGATGACAAATATTTTGTACCCAGGAGCACATCAAGAAGATGAGTGAGGGTACAAGGCCTAGTAAAACACAGAGTTGTTAGGCTGAAGAATGAGATCTCATGTGCTTTCTGTCCAAGCTGTCTATACAAATGTTCTGATTTAGTCTTGTAGTGGAACTGATTTAATTGGTTGCAAAGGAATTCTGGCATCAACCAAATATGTATGCTGCATTGACAATGTAATTACATTTTATATTGCTTTTCATGTAAGAAAATAAAGTATAAAATCTCTCTGGCTGGCATGAGGATGTCATATTTTCTGTTTAAAATTATCAGGACAAAAGGTTGGTGATTATTTCATTATAGAGAAAATTATAATAATTTTTCATTAAGGACGAAACTACCTACCACAGAATGTAAATGGATGATGAGTAAAGAAATGACTCTTACCTAGTGCAGGTTCCACCATTGTGACATGGATGATAATCACATATTGGAACATTGCAGTTCTCAACATTCCTCCCTCCAATAGCCTCATCTATGATGAACAACTCTTTGTGGTTAACTTGAAAATCCCTAATGCATCCTTTATAGCCCTGTATCTGCCCAGCACATCGATGAACCTCTTCATGAACAGGAACATTTCCAAGGAAGATTGATCCAAAGGTGATCTGCAGAAACAAAAAGAGAATCATCAGAAAAGAATGTGATTTGTGAAGTTACTGTAAACAATGAATGAATAATAATTGCTGATAAAGGAGATAGTAATTACTCGAAGATGGACAAAAACTATGATACTTGCTGAAAAGATTCTTTCTAAAAATGTGATTCTCTTTTTAAAAAATGTAATCCCTACAGAGAGAGTGGTTTAATGCATTTTCATATTTTCAAATATATGTTTCCCATGAAACACAAATTAGAATTCCCAGCCTTAATCACAACGAACATGGTAAGTTTTTCACATGGCTTCCCTCATCCTGTATGATGTGTTGTACATTCATGGTTGAGATTTGGTGCAGAAACACCAAAGCTGCAGACTTGAAGATATTTTCTTTAGTTCCTGGGACCTATGGGACCCCTATAAGACGAATACAGAAATAAGATTTTGGGTGTTTTTTTGATGAATGACAGAAAATAGACTGCTATACTGAAGCCCAGGGGGAAAAAGGGAAATTTTTAAATTTCCAAATGCCTAGAAAATCCTTATAAAGGCACAAGAGAAGCAACCACAACTTTTTTCAGGCTGAGACTGACCAAATCACATCAGTGCTCACTATGGCAATTCCTGTTTTGCCTGACTTAAGATTCAAACCCTTGACCATCACATATAAAGCACGTATGGCTCATTTAGCACTGTGTATTCCACTCCTCAAGCTGATACCTGACTTTCTGGAATTCTGACATGGGGCTTCATCGTTCCTAAGTTTCTTTGCTAAATTCTTAGGCATTGAAAAAAATAATTACTTTTTCATAGGTGTGTCATTATGATGTATTTATTTGTACAATCCCATCAAACCAGAAAGAGGGTGAAACCTAGCCAATTCATGTCAAGCAGGAGTAAACAAATGGAATAAGAAATATATCACAGCATGTGTGAAATGTGAGGAGATAATTTATAGTGAAGGGGCTCTTCACTACCATATTCAGACATCAACTGTAAAGAACTAGGAGCAGGAGGAAAACATCACATTGATTTAACTGGAATTCACACATCTGTATGATTTTTGTTTTGCTGTTTCCCGTATTGCCTTTGTCAGTCCCGAAGCTATGTTGCTGACAATTCCAAGTGAAATTTGGGGTTACGGTGAATGTGAATACTGCCAGATATTCCTCTACTTAGTGTCTTTCATTTTGAAGAGAAAGAGAAAAACACCTGCTTCTTTTAGAGCATGGATAAAATTAAATCAGATTTTTCATGTCAGAGGAATTCAAAGACATTGGGTCAGCACTTGTTGAATTAAATTCATATCACTTGACTTTATCCCCTTTCAAACAAAGCTATAAACCAGTGCAGTGAAAGACAAGATTTATAAGTAGTGTTTGCAGACATTTTCTCTCTGCTTGTGAATCTATTTCAAGAATTAATCAAAGTGTTGAACTGCATTATAAAGCGTCTTAAGTGATAAAGAGAAATGTTTTTAACAGTCCTCATGCAACACAATTTTTTTTACTATTGGACCTCTTTTACAAAAGCACTTACCTTGGGGGTAGATTCAGTGTACCCTAGAACAACTTCAGTAGGCTCTGCTCAGTTTTTTGCATCAATGGATTTTATCATAATATATTAGATGTTCTAACTCATGCTAGTACAGCATAATACACATTCTTTCTGTAAAGGTTGCATTCTGAATTTAACTGACTTAACCAGAATATATTTTAAAGAGGCACACAGAAAGTGTGTAAGTCTTGTGTGTAAGTGCCTGTAAGTCTTGTTAATAACATAACAGCTTAATATAGCATTAAATCAAAATTTTATTTAATATTCATGATTAACTTTTCAAATACTAATTTGAAAATATGCTACTTTCCTTGGAGCCTGAGTGCTAAAAACGATTAGCTCAACCAGTAATGGGAAGATATCTGCTAGTCGTCTTAGAGATAAGAAATTTCTTTTTTTTCTTTCTTTCTTTGATTGTGTACTTTGTAAAGAAAACAGGGACTCTGGGAGATTAGGAGCAGATCTGTAAAGTGTAATAGTCATGAGGATGCGACATTCATAATAGATACCATGCAAGGGAAGAAATTCTTTTACAAACCAGCGGTGCATACTGTGAGTTGCACAACATGATTAGCATCTCTACAGGTAACTGACCTGCCTTCTGGTGAACAAACTTATAAAGCAAGCTGCCAATCATAGTTTAAATTCTCAAGTCTAAAAGCATTTTAAATGTATCATGCAGAAATAATCTTGTGATGAAAAAATGCATAACAAAGAGAGGCAACAACATGGAGACAAAGAATAACAGAAAAAAATCAAGATTTGGGAAATCTACCAATTGACCATTTAGAATGAGTCTTCTGATACCAGTTTCAAAATGGAGACTGTTATTTTTGCAATACTATTCAGAAGTGAAGTCCTAGCAAGAATTCTGAAATCAGGTTAAATCATTGATGATCATAACTGTGTGGCTTGCAACTAGAAAGTAACTAGAATTACTGCTTAGCAATATCTTAATTGTTTCTAACACCATGGCCTTAGGTAAACGACATCGCTTATATATTTTTTTCCTTTCATACCATCAGTGACCTTCCCATGGACTTTGGGTAGCTGAAATAGAAGTTTCAGAGTTAGGTAAACTTAAGAAATAAGTTGAAATAGTATGGATGCTTGCTGTGAAAAGACCTATTAAAGAGAAACTGAGTACATTTAATGATAACTGAAGAGGAGTTTTTTAGTTAGAATACCTCCTCTCCTTTGAAAATAACGAAGTACATATGTTGATAAAATGTTCAAAGCATATAGCTATTTTTTGATGTCTTTCAGACTGACCTGAGATGCTTGATGTGCAAAAGAGAGTCTGTGCTGTACAGGAGGATTTCCATCTGCAGCCATTTCAATCAGACAGTAACCTTCAGGACTGCTCACAGGCAACACGTAGCTGGAAGGAAACAGATCTTATTACTGTTTGTGCTGTTGAACACAGAGTATTCAAACTTCTCACAGCAAAGGCAAAGTGAAAAAGATGCTTATGCCTCCGTAAAGGATGACAATCTTTGGACAATATAATTCCAGTTTCAAGGCTACTTGAACTACCCAGGAGACAAAAGATGTAAGTTTCTTCTACTAATGTCTCTCTTCTATTTGCTTTCTTACTGTTCTTGAGTCTAGTGTTTTAAATGTATACAGAGACAAAGAAGAAAGAGATCTTTAAATACATAGGTGGGTATTGATAAATTTTAAGTGCTAACTGCAGCTGACATATGGTCTCCCTAGTACAGAGAGTTGCTGGACAAGTAACATCAGTGTTGAATGATGTTGAACAGCCTAGGCTGAAATTTGCTTTTCCTACCCTAGAGGGGAAACAGAAATGGAATAAAAAATGAAAGGCTGCATATCTCTGAGCAGAAAAATTACACTGTGATCTAGTTATCACTACTTGGAAAGCGTGTTGTTAAGGTAAACTCTGGTACTGAGCTTCATAGATAAAGAAGAATATAAGGTTAAGGGAATTTGTGAAGTAAATACTGGTGAATATTCAATAAAACACTGAAAATTCTTCAGCTTCTTTTCATGATGAGCTCTGATAAAATGTTATTAATATTATCACCAATAAAAATTCAATGCCAAAAGGATGATTTTAAAAAATACTGATCTTTTACTTAGAAAGGAAATTTGCATAAACATTATCACAGCAAATACAGAATAGGACAATAGCAGTCCATAGATTCTTTAAAACTGACCTCTGCTATTTCTGTAGAAATGCTTTTGAATTCCACTTGGCTTCTGTTTCAACTTTTATGTACTTTCAAAGAGAATGTGTTGGGGCCCTTTTTGGGAAGAATGTTAAGGTTTGCTGACCACATGTACTCTGCACAGGAAACTGCTCTGTCAAATCCATATAACAAGGTTTCCAGAGTAAGGCTTTTAACAAGAACAATGTTATATCTTTGTGTAATATTTCACAAATGTTACACAACAAACTTTACAAAATATTCTGAAAAAAAAATTAAACACTTATATCACCTGCCAAATTTTCTATTTTTTTGTTAGTTAAATAAATGGTAAAGGACAATGACAAGAGTCTCATAAATTAGTTCATGTTGAAATAGATGAATTTTTATTTTAGGTATATGAAAGAATTAAAATATTTTAAAGCCCATTATGTTCCACACACTAGAAGCATATATTGCTAATCATAAGAATGACCTCAGAATTGACAAGGACAAATTTACTCCTAGAGAAATCACGTAAAGACATACCATACTCTCAAATGCCTGGTTGGTTGTGTGCAGTTGCTGTAGCATGGTTTATCCCTGGTTTTGCCTCGAGCTTTGTTTTTCTGCTCCTGTGTCTAAAGTCTTACTGTTTTATCCTCTTGTCTGTAGATTCATTATGAAATTTGGAGTTTCAGTTTTCACTTCTGAAGTTACTGGGAACATTGTGTTGACATAAATGGATATAGTATTAGGTCCCTAATTAATATTCATAAATTCACTGCAGTGCAGTTATTTCTGAGTGAGCAGCACAAAAGCGGTATGTCTACTAACACAAGTCTCACAGCCAGTACACATCTACATCAGCTGCTGATGCACCTGTATTAATAAATCCTACCTTTGCAATGGTTATAGCACTCCTGGTTTCAGAGATAAATTAGTCAATACCAACTCATTGACTTTTTACTGTGTTCTGCTGTGTGGGGTTGAAATGTGCTAAATTATTTCATCTTGGTAAGTATGCAAAACTTTTCTTATTTTTGATTCTTTCTTTTGAAGCTCTGAGATATTTGAATGGCATCTTCTATTATCCCCTTTTGAAATGTGATCTAGACTCAGAGACTATTAAAATAAGTTTGAAATATATTCGTTTCTATTTCTTATTTTAGGTTGAAACAGGAGCCAGGCCTAAAAGAGTTAACTGAGATATCTTGGCCTGCTAAGAAACTCCAATATCTGTTTTGCTAGAAGAACATTTTAGGAGCACTAGTTAATATCATGTTCTGTTCTGCTCACTGGACCAAAGGCCACCTTATAGAAAGAATAGGAGTAGTACACACACAGTAATAAATTAGGTAAACTAGATGTTTGAATAAGATATAGAAGGCACAGAGCCAGGATTTTGCAAGCTTGAAGAATTCAGGTCACCTAATTGAATAGGTCAAATTGAGGAATACGTCCATGGAGACCACCAGAGGGATGAAGGCCTGAGGAGAAGACCCTCACAGTAGAAGACTGCGCATGTCCGGAATGGCTCCGCCCAGGGACTAGCCTACTTATTAACATGTATGTTAAATGATGTAACAATGTATCTAAAGTGTATAAAATGGCTTGCTTTTGCACTTTCAAGCCGAGTAAGTTTGTCCAGCGCGAGCTGGCTTGCTCCCAACATTGAATAAACAAATACCTTGTTGCTTAAAGATACAAAAGTCTCTGAGCAGTTCTTCATACCAGATTTTTCGGTATCAGGTTAAAATTATTTCTTTTTCTAAACAACCGCTTACATCACATACTGTAATAGTACAGCCCACAAAGAAAAAAAGCTTAAGTAATGTGGCAAAGTTAATAAAGAAGAATGTTCACCTAACGAAAAAGAAAAGAACCATATGGTCTATGTCAGTTTGACAATCTTCAAGCAATTAGCCATCCAAGTCAAATTCAGCATCGTAAATTTTTGTTGCAAATATCTGGTATTTACACATTCTCACTGTTTTGCACACATAATTTCCCTTGTTTTGATCTTTTACTAGAGAAAAAAAATGGAAAATTAAAAACCTAATTTAGGTGCCACTAAAATAAGCCTTAAAGATTGCTTGATGTTGACGTGGTCTTCACCGATGTATCTTTATGTAGACAAGCCCAAGTATCATAAATCCATATAGATAATAACACAGTCATCCCTAATCAGGCAGAAGTTTAAAGAAATATTTGAGAAAAAAAGAGAATCCACTTAAAAAACCCCCAGTATCTATAAACAGCAGCTATCACACAGTGATTTTGGTCATTAGGTCTTGACTTCACAAGGGACACAGAGTTGCCTTTTTTTTTTTTAATATGCAGCAATGAACTCTCAAAAAGCAGCACTGATTTATTTGATGTCAGTCAGTAGATTAGCGACTGAGTTCTGAGAATAAAACCACAGACCACAAACAGCAGCCTACTGCCCTGTATTCTAGAGTGCATGTTTAGGAATGCTACCACTGCTTTCTTCAGCATCTGACCCTTTCTCTGTAAGGATTTCCAAAGAAGTCATACTTGAAATTTCTCTCTGTCTTATGTCATAGAAAGGAAAAACTCATTTGACATATGAACAAAATGGATATTTTTCATGCTTACATTACCACAAAATTAGGACTGTTTGAATTTGCCAGATTACTTAAATATGCTTAGAATAGCTTTAAGAAAGCAACAGAGCACGGAAAATTACTGTCCAAAAGACAGTTTTCTTAGAAAATTATGAAAATAATGAAAAATAGCAATTAAACCATAAATCCTGTCTCTGTCTTTATTATACCTTTTAAATCCACAAAGTGCTACAATACAGACATATGCAAAACATAATCATATTAGTTTTTTAAAACAATGATGGAAAAAAGAATGCACTTGAAATATTTTGTGGCAGAAATTGCCTGAATTAAAATGCCACTTATCTTTCTCTAACCTGATAATATTTTTCTTATAATCTATGTTTAAATCTGTCTTACTCGTGCAACTGAATAAATGCAGTTATATTATTTCATGCATCTCGTAAAAGATTGAAACCCATTATCCACATTAGAAAAGAAAAAATGGAACTGATGATTTATTCTCTTGACATTTTTTCTTTATTTTTCTAATTAACCTTATATTATGAGATACTGACCTCACATTAAGAACACCTGAGATGAAAGTGGCTAATCACTGACGTCTTTTAATTTTGAAGTATTTTTAGTTCAATTGTGATTTTTCACTCGTTTAGATGCTGAAGGCATTTCAGTCCATCTGCCTCACATCTCAGTGGCATATTCTGGTTATATTCAAAGGCAGCATATTTTTTCCTCCACACACAGTGACAGGAGAGAATGCAATACGATTCCTATGGCAGGATAATTTTGTCAGGCACCAAAATTGTAATTCATGCACATCACATTAACAGAGGAGTAAAGAATTGGGTGTGTGGGGAGTAGTTATGGGAAATGTGTGTGTGTGTAGGTTGCATGGCAATGTTATGCACAATAATCTAAGTATGTCTGGAGCCATGTGGAGCCCAACCTGTTCCTGTAGATGCTAAGGTATAGGCCTGATGTAGTCGAATATATATTTCCAAAAATTTGAAATAAGATGTTCAACCTTCTTATTTGTATTTATCTAAGAATAACATGATCTTTTTCATAGCTGCTGTGCCTTTTATATAAACTCGTTAAGAACAAGAATTACAAAGGTTTTACAATTTACAAAAGACTCATGGACCTCAATAGGTGCAAACCAGAAATTACATACAGTGATTAATGTCATCACTAGTTACCTCTCGATTAATTCTGTGCATGAACCCCAAATTCAAGTGCAATGTTTACCTCACACACTCATGACACAATTTTGGATATTAAGTATTGGATCAATTTAGGTCTGGAAATTATATTCAAAGAAATCCTCTTATGCTAGCTAAGATAGGGGCACTTCTAAATCAAATGTCACCTGATATGATCTTGCTCAAGTAAATGTTTTAGCTCAAATTATCACAGCTACTTCTCCAGGTGGAAATGCAATCCTACTTTTTTTTTTCTTTCAAGGTAGTCACCAGGTGGCACTAAAGGAGCACAGTAGAAAGCACGAATGCAAAATTCATACTAATGTCTCTTTTAATAATAGGAAAGACTGACTTAAGCCCTAATTGGTAGCATGATTGCTTCAGCTTCCAGTTTATATCAAGGGAAACACAGTAAAGTATCTTAAACTGATTACATATTTGACAATATGGATGAGAATAGGTCAGGAGACTGGAACTTCTGGAAGACTTTTAACTGCTTTCATGCATTATAATTACCTAATGTAATAATGTAAAAATTGTACATTCATGGTTATGTAAACATGCTTAAGAAAATGTAGTTTATAGCAATTATATTTTCTCTGCAGTGCTGTAGGTGCAGCTGTATTTCTAACAGATTAAGGAGAGGTATAGCAGAATTAAAATGTCAGATTAGCAGGTATAAAACCCCCCAAGCTAAAGAGAACCTTTGTTTTTATCCAAGTTAAATTATCACAGTAAGACTGATTCTGAACAAAGATAGCTAGCAGACCAGGGTTTCTGGTCTTCTGAAAATTTATTAGAAAGTAGTTACACTACTGTCCATTTTATAATGTCACAAATGGAGGATTACACTTGGAACTATTTGCTATTTTTCACCTTACAAGCTGACAAACACTAGCCTGTCTTAACAGGTCAACAAAGAAAAAATCCCCACAAAATTCCCTTTGTAAGTACTGATATTAAAGACACAATATAAAATGACTGCTGCAAAACACCTAAACAGTGGCTTCATTTACACCCTTGATTAACCAGAGCAGTTGTCAAGGGAACATCTAACCAACTGTCAAGTAATACAAGAGATTTTTGAAGAACAGCGATTTTACTTTTGGTTGAGCACATTCAATTCACAAGTGTGAAAATCTGTACAGTGCCTTACAGTTTTAATAATCTCTTGGTACTTTTTTCTGAAATTTTTACACTTACTAGTTTTTTTCCCCTTAAAAATATATTTTTTAGAATTCCATTATTATAAAAAACATACCTTATCTTCCCAAAATTAACTTCAGCATACTGCTTCCATGGCAATGTCTCTTTACCCTTTTCTAGTTCAGTAAGGTGAAATTTTGTTATTTCTTACCAATTTCAAGTGCAATATCAAGAAGTGACAATTACAAAAATGAATGCTCTATTTTATGTCTGACATTTTATTTGAAATCAATGAAACATCTGTCATAACCTCCAGCCATTCAACATCAAATGTCAGGTTTTCTAATTGCTGTAAACTGACCAAACACTAAAAGCATACTAGTAGAGCAGAAAGGGAGAGAGAAATGAAGACAAAGGAGGGAAGTAGATAAAAACAAGAAATATGAAAAATCCAAAATTATTTTGACCTCTAAAGTGTCTTGCAGCAATCCCTTGATGCCTCTGTCTTTAAGAAAAATTAAAAAAAAAACACACACAAAAAGAGGTGTGTAAACTTTGGGAACACATTTGTGGATGATAAACTCCCAGCTGACCCTGAACTTGTTCAAACCTTGCTGCTGATGTGCATAAATCTCTAGGTCCTGATGGGACTCATCCCAGAGTACGGAAATGTCTGGCCAGTGTCATCACAGGACCTCTCTTAATCATTTGTCAATGATCTTGGGAGTCTAGAGAAGTCCCAGTTGACTGGAAGCTGGCAAATGTCCCAGTTTTCAAGAAGGGAAAGAAGGAAGACCTTGTTAATTACAGGTCTGTCAATCTCACTTCAGTGCCTAGTAAAATTATAGGGGAGGCAGTTCTGGGAGTTATTGAAAGACACCCAAAAGACAACACAGTCATTGGTCACAGCCAGCATGGGTTCATGAGGGTCAAGTCTGGTATCACCAACTTAATTCCCTTTTATCATAGAATCATAGAATCAATCGGGTTGGAAAAGACCTTCGAGATCATCGAGTTCAACTCTTGATCCAACACTGCCGTGGTTCCAGACCATGGCACTAAGTGCCACATCCA
This sequence comes from Chiroxiphia lanceolata, assembly GCF_009829145.1. Classification (NCBI taxonomy): domain Eukaryota; kingdom Metazoa; phylum Chordata; class Aves; order Passeriformes; family Pipridae; genus Chiroxiphia; species Chiroxiphia lanceolata. Next base: position 90,016,509 of record NC_045639.1, on the reverse strand, counting down.
GTCTCATCTTGAAAACCTCTAAGGACGGTGAATCCACCACCTCCCTCGGCAGCCCATTCTAATGTCTGATTACTCTCTCTGTAAAAAATTTCTTCCTAATATCCAACTTAAACCCCTCCTGGCAAAGCTTAAGATCGTGCCCTCTTATCCTATTGCTGGTTGCCTGGGAGAAGACACCGATGCCCACCTGTCTACAACCTTCTTTCAGGGAGTTCTAGAGAGTGATGATTCTATGATTCTATTAGAGTGTGTCCAGGGTAAACTGACCAAGATAGTGAAAGGCCTTGAGGGCAAGACTTACAAGGAGTGTCTGAGGTCACTTGCCTTGTTCATCTTGAAGGAGAGAAAGCTGAGGAGTGACCTCATTGCAATCTACAATATCCTCAAGGGGAGCTGTGAAAGGGGAGGTGCTGATCTCCTCTCTTTTGTGACCAGCAATAGGACACAAGGAAATTGAACAAAGCTGCATCAGGGGAAGTTCAGATTGGACATTAGAAAAGGTTCTTCACAGAGAGAATGGTCAGTCACTGGAACAGGCTCCTGAGGGAAGTGGTCATGACAGCAATATGTCAGAGTTCAAGGAGTGGATGATGGTCTTAAGTGTATGGTTTAGTTTTAGGTAGTTTTGCAAGGAACTGGGAATTGGACTCAATGATCCTTAGGGATCCCTTCCAACTTGAGATAGTCTATGATTAGTTGTCAGAGGTCTGTGGTAGGAGAAGAAAAGAAACTGTAGCTATTATATACTTTTCTGATGGGACAGAAATCTGCAGGAAATCTGGTAGTTTTGCTGATGGTTAATTTTCAGTGTTTTCTTAATTGCGCCTTAGAGCATCTGGTATTTGTATGAGATTCAAGAACCTTACCTCACTTTGTGAAGAAAACCAGTTAGCAGCCTTTGGCAGCACTACATTGAACATTACATTCTGTTATCGTTGACACTTTCTTCGTATCCATACATTGAAGGCTGTTCCTCCTATTGACACTAAAATATTGATGCTATTTGTAATTAAATTCCTCCCTTATTCTTCAATCATTTTGATGAGAATACGTAGGAAAAAGAACTTGGAAAAATATGCAAATGTAAACAAATTTGAGTGAGCCCTCAAAGACAGCCAATTAGCATATGTAAGAGTATGCACAGTAAAGCTTTTGAATAATTTTAGGGGTCTAGCCTGACTTAGGAATATAAGCAGTTGCTCTGATATATTTGTACCAAATAATAAGGGTCTTATAGCTAGGATACAAATTATATTGCTTGTCTACCTCTATGCCTTGTATTGCTTGGTCTGTTTGTATGGCAAAGAGGGTCCTGCAGTACTGCACTGATCCTGATTCAAAAAGACATCAGAGTTTTCTGTTACTGGCTATTGCAGAAAAGGAATAATATTTTAAACTGAACTGGAGCTTTTCTCTATTATATGTAACACTCTGTCTTCAGCTCAGTTTGTTCCTCAGTGCTCCAGACTGCAATTTCAAAATACTGCTTAATGCTTCAAATGAAAAGAGTTACGTAAAGGACCACCTAAAAACCCCTGAAACCTGACCATTTAGAGCATCAACCCAGTTACATTATGGTTGACTTTGAAAATATTCTAAAACATTGCATTTTCTCTTTCTTCTTTGTGGTTCCAACCAAGGAAACATAAAAAAAGGATCTATCTAGCTGTTCCTTGAACACAGTTACACAGTTTTATGGGAATACCAATCTTAGGCACCCCTTTCAACATCAATTTCCTTTTAAATCAAATGTTTCTTATTTGCATTTAATAATAGATTTATTGATAGGCTGTTTTATACACTGAACATACTTGATTTTCTGTTGAGTTTTGGATTTATCTATGGGAAATAAACATTTCAGACAACACTTCAAAATGTGTGAGGAAATTGGAAGTGAACTGCACATATGATATTTACACTAGAAATCTTATGTAATGCACAGAGTAATTTGCACAGCAATATCACAATTCTCTTACAAAATGCCTCCTTTTCCCCCATTTTTCCACAAAAATCTTTAAAAAAATCTTCAAAAAAATCTTCAACTAGTTTAATTTGCTGTACATTTGGAGAGCACCATTCATCAAAATTCTGACTTTGAAAATACCATCACAGTTTTTCCCAGACCTTCTGAAAACAGGCCAACTTCTACCAAACTGTAACAAGTGACAATGGACTCATGTTAATGCAAATGAGAAAAAATATGTCTTCCTATTATCCAGGAAGAATAATAGCAACCTTACTTGACTGTCATACTGAAAGTACTGAGCCTTCTCCAGTCACACAGGTATCAAGCTATAAGAAATAAAGAGAAAACTCTCATTGTCTTTCCCTTATTAACATGCTGTGAGAAAATATATCAAAACAAACCCACAAAATTTCAAACCTGTTTACCACATTTACTTCCATATTACCCAGTTTTAAATTGAAAACATCTGTCAGTCTGACACTGACTTTTTTGTCATTATTTTGTGGGACAGAACCTTTTTTATGTTGAAAGGTATTAAAAAAAAGTATTTATTCTACTTCTCAATTCCCATGGCATTTTCTTTGATTTAGAGATAATGTAATAAAGATTTACCAGAAATTGGCTTGATGGAAATCATCATCTTTCTCCCAGCTGGCTAATAGAAATCTACCCTGTTTCATTTTGAAGCCATTCCCCCCTTGTCCCCTACATACCCATATAAAAAAGTCCGTCTTTTCTCTTTTTGATATGAGGATGCTAGTAGAATTGAATAGCATAAGAAGAAGAAATACACTTTCTCTTGACAAATATTCCTTCGTTTGCTCAGAAGATGCACTTTCTTTACTTAATATTGGTGTACAGTCTTTCATACATTATACAGAATCTAGAAAACTCCTAGAGACTTATGTTTTTGTATAAGCACATTAGTAGCTAAAATGTTAATACCTACCTTAGGTGAAACAGATACTGTTTATGCTAGGTTCAACTTAGCTTGGTTTATGCCTCACTTACTTGGACTCTGCTGGTCCAACAGTCAAGTTTACGATCCTTCAGTAGATTGGTTAATGGGACTCTTTCTGTTGCATATATTGCCAAGCATACTACAGGCAGCATGCTCCCAAGGGTCATTTACTTCAATGTAATGCTTTTCTACAACATATATATTTTATGAATCATGACTTTAAAGATATGTGTTCTCAGACTGGATCCTTAAAGGAAAGTGTAAATTCTGCTCTTAATCATATCTCTGCAGTTCCACTGACTTCACAGGGACTTCACTGGTGTAAACACAATACATCAATGCACTGTGACAACCAACTGACAGACTGTGACATCTCCATTTCACACAGGCAAAAATGGGAATAACTTAAAGATACTGGAAGAGTTAGTACTAACACTTATGCAGAGTTTTAAAGTTTCAACAAAATTTAACAGTTACCATAATCATTACCATAATAATTCTTATCATTATTCATTACCATGACAGTATTGGAAGAACAGATTGTTACAAAATTAATCCTGGCAGTAGGCACCCTACAAAAATCTTATGTTCTAATCTAAGTTTCAGGACAACACGCTTGTATGTAGAAGAATGGAGAATATGTACTGTGACTGTGTTTATGTACTGACTATCCTCTGCTGGATCATAGTAGTCTCCTTAGTGTATTTTGTGGGCTTTTCTTTCTGTTTAATGAACTCATGGAACCACTAGTTTTCACTGTGGATAAAAAACCCTGTGTTTTTAAACCCAGTAATCCACCTTCGAGGCTGAATACAGTTGCTCTCTCCTGTTTCTAACTGCATTGCCTCAGGTTCATGTACCAACTGGGTATTTGCTGCACTTGAACAAGGCTGTTTTAATTTTCATTATGGCTACCTTTAACTTTTCTTTGAGTCTACATTATATCAAAGGGAAATACTTCTACTCTTCTATGCTTTGGTGCTCCAGAGATGAGCATTCCTCAGGGAAGGTGCTTGCAGTCTTTTGCACAACCCTTTCTTACCCTCTCATTCCTTCTCTAATTAACTGATTTTTAATATAGTTTCATTCAAGAAATTTTATTAAAAATTATATAACAACAGAAAGGAAAGTTTTCTTCCTCTTTCAGTAAAAAGCCTCCAGTTAAAGCCTATGCAACAACTAATACAAAATATGGAAGACAAGGAAATTCAACCATAATCTCCACTGAAACAATATTCTGCTGTTAAAAGAGTAAAACCCTTTCTAGGAAGAGTCATTATGTAATAGGCTTTGACCTGTTCTTCCCTTAAATGGAGATTAAATCATTTTAATAAAAAGAAAAGGTAAACAAGCTCCCTAACACTGATCTATTATGTCAAAAGTCATATGCTTTCCTCTACGAGAAATGGAAAAAAAAATTCTAGGGACAAATAGGTGATACTAGGGAATTAATTTAGAAAAAGCCAGAATAGCAATCAAATGCAACCATCCAATGTTATACTGATGACGATAAGTTGGAAGACTTCTGCCGAATGGTTAATAAAATTTGATTGCATGGAACAGCTGAACACTAAAAGAATACCCTAAAAAGATACCAACTCAGAGATCTTCTACTCTCAAGAGAAACATGACTGCCTGACCATTAGCAATCATATAATTCTCTTTAAGTAAAAAACCACTTGTAGGTAGAGCGATTTTGAACACACTGAAAAAGAGTCTTGGATCATGTTTCTGTTTAAGAAAACATTATTATCAGTACGAGTAGAGTATAGCTCCATATAAGAAATGTTCAGTATTACCTCCAGGTGAGCAAATTAACACTGTTGTAATCCTGGCAAAATATGAAAAAGACCACTTGGCGAATTCCAAATTCCAAAAACTGTCTGCATTGTTGCTTTGCAGACCGTGATGTCATGCCCCAAACCACTTTTTAAACCATTTATCTACCTACCAGGTAACTGAATCTCAAGCCTATGAATAGATGGGTGAAAATAAACAAAAATAAGAGGTCAGTGTACGTAGATATAGGAGTAATGGTCTCATGTGAAGTGGCTATGAGATATGAAGTTTGAAGAAAATAACATATACATATATTTCTGACAACAACCAAAGTTTACTTATAATGGTTATAATAACAATATGCCTATATTGGTAAAAATTTTTCTGTGTATGCATAACTTGTGCTTTTTAGGATGGTTAAAATAGAACAAAGAAAAGAATAAAGGAAAAGAATAACATATCCAAAATACTATATTTTGAGGAGCCTAAATTTCACTCAAGACAATAAGGAAAAAAGGTAAATTCAAACAAATGTTCAGGGTTCAATTATCCTAACAGCTCATCAATAAAACACCACAAAAAACCTCCCATTGTAAATGTGCTTGCAGAGAGATATAGTGGACAGGGTCTTAAAATATGTGTCCCCTCCCCTGAGGGGGGCTATCACTCCCAGCAGCATAAAGACTCTTCTGAAGTTAGCAGCAGCTTAGTATATAGCATTAGAGCATAAGAATGAATTATTATGTTTAGCCATCTTCAGATATAGTCTTCCATTTAGTGTCTCACATAAATCTGATCCCATGAATGAAAATTAGGAAGCCACTTGACACTTGAATAAAGCTGTACTGATGCAGTGTTGTACAGATAATGCAGTACTGGAATGATCTCCAATTGAGAATCTTTTCTTACCTATTACAGACAGAAGAAATACAATAATGGGTAACATATATTACTTCTACCAGACAGCACTAATTAATTTTCCTTTGCATATTCTGATGTTCTAAAATGAATTTCTTCCTCCCCTATACATGGGAAAACTAAGAGAAAAATAGGTTAAGCAATGTGGTTAATGAGAAAGTGACTCTTCAATTTGAATGCCAAGAGAAAGAACAATTTATGTATTAGTACAGGAAATTCTGGATAGACTCTGAAGAATAAAATCCTTCTATTGCCAACAGTGCAAACCCTGAGGTTCAGGCTGACATATTTGCTAATACTTATGACAAAGAGACATCCTGCTGGTATTTCAGTTTTACTTATAAGTATCAACTAAAGAAAAAAAGGTTATTTTGGTTTCAGACTTTTCAAGGGTCATATGTTCTAATCCTTTGTAACCTTAAACCTTTGAACCTTGGAGCTCACCTCACATTTCTGTAATTGAGACTTAGGGAAAATTTATATGCTTGCTTCTCATACTGATATTCAGTAGTTTGTTGCAATCTGCTTATGATAACACATATGCTGTGGTTTTCCCTATCATTATAAAAGTATGAGCTTTAAAACTGCTCTGTCAAAGAAATTAAGATTCTTGTAATAGTTTTATATATACTTTGTACTTGAAACTGTCTAAATGACAGTATCCAACGTGAAGAGCTAAGAATATTTTTGCTAAGCTATAACCAAATATTTTAAAAGAAAAGAAAGACTGCTTTATGGTGATACATTTATACACATTTTAGCTGCAATATTCTTTAAAGCTAGTCTTAAACATACAGGATTATAGTGCTTATTCCCTATTTGAATATAGAAAGGTACAATGCAGATTATAATGTCATTTGGATGTTCTTCAAGAGAAACTACCTGAAAAGCCAGATGTGTTTCATAATGTATTGTAAATGTCTGTCCTATTTTTTTCAGTCACTTTGTTTAGTGATGTATATTTGAGCTGGAGTGTATTATTTGGAAAATAAATACTGTGCAAGATTCATGAATATTAACTTCAGAAAAAAAGAAAAACAAGGTAAATATAATACATTTAGCTTTTATCTGTAAATATGCGTTGACAGGCCACCTTTTAGTAAGTTTCTTTGGTTTTTTAAACAAGCTAGATTACTTTAATCAGATTTAAAAACAGAAAGTATGAGATATTCATCAAAAAAGACAATCTTATATGATGTGAAATATGTTACATTTCTTCATGGGTAGACAAAATCTTACATAGGCTTTTTAGCAAGATTATAATTTATTAATACAAGTAATTAATGGAATTGTGGAAGTGTGTAAACAAGCATCACAATGCCTGTTGCTGTGCATGTGCAATCTGGTTTTGCTTACAGATGAGGTACTTTATTTCTTCATTCTGATGTCTGCCTTTCTACTTATAAATGCAAATACACACATATTGAATTTGGAAATATTAGAAAATATTTCACAACCAAAAAAACCCCTTTGATTAGCTATTTTATTTCAAAGAGATGCTTGGTGCTATCAACTATGTAGATACTTTAAGTCAAGGTTCAGGGACTGAATATTGTATCAATTTATCAGAATGAACATTTCTAACTGACAAAAATTAACTTCAGATTAAACTGTCTCTAATTTGCTGTCATGCACAACCAGGGTTTCTGAAGGGGGGTAAGATGCCTGTACAACCCTCTTCTTTATAGTGTTAGCCCTAATGAATAGCATTTTTAATTATACTTTGCAGAGGGGGAGTCCCTGCAAACTGGGACAGCTAATGTTCATTATCCCAAAAGGTAGGGAACTCCATAATGTGTGTTTCAGACCTGTCCCATACACTGTCCTGATACCAAACGCTACAACTCACCACCGGGGAGTGACACATTGTCACAGAGGTGTCTGACAGCCTCTGCAGTCACCAGTAAAAATAAACTTGCTGACACGGTCTGAATGAGCCGGAAGGACAGACAAGTTTTAGGCACTCTAACACCTAAGTGTCCTAACTGCCTCCTAAGAGCAGACAGTCTTTTAATATGACCCACCGTAAAGTCAAAGTATATAATGACTTTTACATTTCACACAGAATCACAAAATGGGTAAGGTTGGAAGAGGTCATTGGATGTCAGCTGGTCCAATCTCCCTGCTCAAGTAGGGTCCTCTAGAACATATTTCTCATGTTTGCATCAATATAGGTTTTAAATACCCCCAGAGAAGGAGATTCCACAATCTTTCCGGGAAATCTGTTTCAGTGCTCAGCCATCCTCACAGTAAAGAAGTTCCTCACGTCAGGTGGAAATTCCTGCCTTCCAGTTTCTGGACGTTGCCTCTTGGCTGTCTTCTAATATATTTGTATTCATGATTCTAGCTGGTCCCCTTGCAACATTCTTTTTCTTTTCTTTTTTTCTTTTTTTCTTTTTCTTTTTCTTTTTCTTTTTCTTTTTCTTTTTCTTTTTCTTTTTCTTTTTCTTTTTCTTTTTCTTTTTCTTTTTCTTTTTCTTTTTCTTTTTCTTTTTCTTTTTCTTTTTCTTTTTCTTTTTCTTTTTCTTTTTCTTTTTCTTTTTCTTTTCTTTTTCTTTTTCTTTTTCTTTTTCTTTTTCTTTTTCTTTTTTTTTCTTTTTCTTTTTCTTTTTCTCTTTTTATTTTGCTTTTTATTTTGCTTTTTATTTTTCTTTTTTTCTCTTTTTATTTCTCCTTTTATTTTTCTTTTTCTTTTTCTTTTTTTTTATTACTGCAATAGATAAAAGGATATTGGACTGTATAGAGAAATGGATGATAACATGATCACATCATAGATGTCATTTGGCTCAGAGGATTCAATGATGGTCAGTAGCTGATTTTCATCAAATGGGTTGTAAAACAAGAAATCTTGCCTTAGAATGAAAAAAAAGCTATCTTTAATTTCAAGTTGCTCTCTCAAGCTCCAAACACCAAAATATCAAGATATTTATTTCATTGGGTCACAATACTGATCTCGGATGCCATGAGTAATTGACTGTCAGCTAGACAATGAAATGCTAACCAAAAAATTTTCTACCCACTTAGTCAATCTGGTTATAAGGGTATAACAAAAGCTTTGGCAGGACAGACAGGACGGTTGTAGGTTTTTAAATGTTGCATCTGAATAGCAATGTATGTTAGGAAACATCTTTACCTTTCAGATATAAGGTATTTTTTTAGATGATTTTAGTCTTTAGCTATGGACCTCTGCACTTTGAGATTATTAATGCATTTTATAATAACAAGATCTCTGTAAATCGTGAATCACAGGGAAAGAGCTGAAGCAGATGAATAGACTTGCCCATGATCTTATCCCAAGAGTGCCAAATATGTTAGTAGTGAGTGCAGGTTCTGAGACTGTAATTTTTATTCACTAAGCAACATTCCTTTATGAAGTTACTAGAAATTAGGAAGAATCAATCTAAACAAAACTTGCTTTTAAAAACATACCCATTACACTGATTAAATTGCAGCAGTTAAATATTTAACTGTTTTCAGTCAATATTAAGTGCTTTGTTTAATGATGAACCTGGAAAACTTCCCCTGCTATGCATCTGCCTCTCACTTGCATGCCAGAGGAAGAGACTAGGCAGGAAGATAGGCTGACCAAGATTACATCAGCAAATTCTATCACTGCTTTCATTAAAAAACTATTGGATTGTTTTGTCAAATTAAAAAACTAAACAAAAACCAAACAAAACCCCCACAAAAACCAACCAACCAACCAGAAAAAATCAACCAACACCCTCCCCAAAAAAACCAAAAAAAAAACACCACCAAAAATAGGTTACTATCTGGTCAGGAAGGAAAAAAAACCCATACGCCTGTGACCTGTGCCTGATATATGAATGACTAGGTGCAGCCCATGCTGCACATAATTAGATAAGGAGAATAAGTTGTGGGGGAATCAGTTATGGAAAATCTCCTTCATGATTAATTAGCTTTATTTTTTTTCATGTCTTTCTTTTCTCATCCTTTTCTCATTCAGGAAGGCTGGGGGAGCAAAGGAAGTTCTGTGTTTGTCCTGTGTTCTCACTGCTGAATGTTGATGTAATAGTTTGGGTAGGCAGGGAAAAAACAGACCTTATTTGTCTTGAATCCGATAAAAGCTCTACACTGACATAAATAGAAAGCATGATTATTTTTAGAGGGAAAACCACAGAGGAGAGAGAAAAAACCTTATTAGGTAAAGTTTTTAGTTCTCATCTTTGATCAACTGAATATTTTGGAATCTACTATCCATGATAATGAATTAAGGTACATTATTTTATGGAGGAAGTTCTTTGGAGCCCATAGAAAACTGTCCTCAACTATCTTGGATTTAAATGAGCAGGGATAGTCTCAGCTATTGACAAGTAAAAGATTTCAATGATCGAATGGGTAGTTTGGAGGAATAAAATATCTGAATTTTTTTCTACCTTTTGTTTAAAGTATACAATGAGATTTGAAAAGTACAGAATATGTACCTAAACTTTTCTCCATTGTTAAGCAATTTAATTTATTTCCTCATCTGAAGGTGCAGCAACACTATGCTGTGAAAGTTGCAGGTTGCAAAATGTTGGTTCATGTTTAGTTCAAGAACTTGTGTAAGGTGAGATGAGGTATACTAGCTTCTTGCAGCTCATTTTGAATTTAAACTGAACAATTCTGTGCTGCTTCATTTCCTACTTAATGTAGCTGTAAATGTTTTGGCCCTTTGGTTTTCTGTATTCAGTATGCAACCTTTGGTGTACTTAACTGTCTTCCTGCTCATAACTGAGAAAAATGACAGCAGATTTTCAGTAGTTTAAAAAGAAAAAAAAGGTATAAAAGAAAAAAAGAAAAAATATCATAGAAAGAATTCTAAGTGAGAGCAAAAATACGTGTTCAGCATTTAACCACTACTGTAGTACTACATGACCGAGTATATAAAAGCTACAAGAAAGATCCCACAACCTTGCTGCCAACCTGTCAGAAAACATGATCAGATGTAATTAAAACTGTATGAACAAATCACTTAATCACTTTGAATCACAAAGCAGTGATATGAAATGAACTAGTTCTGACAGTGTTGGGTACACAGCATGTGGATATTTGTCTTCTACACATTAAGACTTCAGAACAAGAACCACTGAATCTCACTATGAAAAATAATGAGAGGACTTTCCAAGACCTGGGGCTGTTTTTGAGTCCAACTGCCATACTTGCTTGAGTGTTAAAATTTTTCATATTTAATCTATTGTTAATGAGGGACAGTTTTAGTCAATATGAGAGTCTGTTGCTATCAAAATGAATGCTGCCCAATTGATGATTTGTTCAGGGAGTGTGACTAGAGATCTGGTCTAACTAAAACCAAAATTACTAAATCCCCCAAAAGATGACTTTTTTAGTCAGATCAGCAAAAATTCTACCTTAATTCACAGCTAATCAAACCAAGTTAATCACTCCTCTCTTCAATTGCCTACCCAGTAAGGCTGACATTATCTTCCTGAACAAAGAGAACTTTAATAAGAGATATTAATTCCAAAAGCTGTAAGATGCTGATCATTCTAAAACTCATGAGAAAATAAAACCTCACAGATGTTAGATTGGCTGAAAATATTTTATGCTGAAATGTAGTATATTCAATAATATACAGCCATTTTCCATTCAATACAAACGAATGTTCTTGTGTTGGAATGTGTGAACACCCAAATACCATGGGATTACTCTGAGATTTTTTACAATTTTTATTAGAGTCAAAGGAAATGGTTGTGCTGACCATATTTCTCTATTATTACATAGAGAATTTTCCAATTATTGATTATGTTCTATGTTCTCTGGAAAAACAAAAAAGAAAGAAACAAACAAAAAACCTCAAAACAATCCCCAAAACTTTATGGCTTAAATTTGAAGGTTAAATAGGTTATAAGGAAACAGATGAAATTATATAGGCTTTAGAAAGCATTCATAGCCCTTGGAGCAGCAACTGGGTATTTAGCAAGACCAGCAATACTGAATCAACCTCAGCACATCAATACACTGAGTTCTAAAATTGAAAAACACGGATACAAATTTGGCATAGGCTGCTGATGCAATTATTGTCTGCATCAAGAAACCAGCAAACTCCATGCACTGTGTCACCACGAGCCTGTTTTTTCTTACATATCTCACCTTATGTTTTCAGTAAAACTGCTTTTGTACCTGCGTTTCTACATGGGAATTGGAGAAACATTATTTACAAACTGGTAAAACAGAAGTGCCAGATTCACTACCTCCATGAAATACAATAAGAAACCTGGGGTAAAGGAGAGTCGGCAGAAAGAGAACAGGGTTAAGTATCTGATTCAAATAAATTCACTAAAACAAAGTGATATGCACTTCTCATCTGTTAAAGGTGAAGGAAAGACTCACAGTCTTAATAATCAACATCTTCCTCTTTCTCTGGTTCAGGAAGGGTACTCTTCAGCCAAGGAAAGAAATGGTCAGAATATTCCTTGGCTTATGCCCGCTACAGGCTGGTGTTTAGTTTTGTATTTTTCACAACATTTGTTGTTGAGCAAAACTTATACCCTCCCCCAGAAGGCAGGCAAGTATAATCCTGTTATTTTCCAGATGGGTGAACAAAAGAGGTTGCAGAAGATTGTTTCTGACAGTGCTGGGAACAAAACCCAGGGGCCAAACCACATGTCAGATTTACATAAAATGTATTCAAATGCAAGAGAAAATGTATTTTTGAAGGTGTTTTGAACGGCTGCTGAGTAATTTAGTAGCAACACAGCATGCTACACTGTAGCTCCCACATTCACATCTTTCATTACTACTAGTCTGCTAGGTGCTGGCAGCTCTGACAAAACAAAGCAAACAGTAGGAGGGATAAAACAATTTCTGTGACAACATATAGATCCTTAGTTCCTGGTGTTCTCACTAAAACCCATCAGTGCAGTAGGAAGTCATATCCACTGTCACTGCAAACGGCAGACCAGTACCTCAAACTTCATAGAAGCTGTAGAGGAAAACCATAGGGACATATATCCCAAGGCACAGGTTTGAATTGATGCCATATAAACACCATTTCCCCAAACAGGGAAATGCACAGCAAACATGTGACACTGAAGTTGAGTAAAGCCTCCAGAAAAGGCAGTTCACAACCCAAAGAATAATTTTATTTTAATGTACCCCAAACGTCCATGTTACATGTCTATTTAACACAGGTTACTTGGAGTATGAGCTCAGATGCAGATTTGGCATTTTATAAAGATTTTCTATTTTATAGCAAAGCACAGGGTTTCCATAGACTCAGAGAGCCAGTTTACAAACTATTAAAACAGTTACTATATCCTGAAATACCTTGTAGTGCAGCAGATATTTTTCACACCTCCAAAAAGACAATGGCACCAGTAGTGAGGCATTAATTACTTTTCTATGTTCACTATATGCTGACACTTATCATGTCACTTCAAGAATTCTACAATATATTCAAATTTACATTATCACATTATCAGTGTTTGCAAACCTTATCCAGTACAAGACAGCACTAGTTGCAATTTAAATAAATTAAAGAGGTAGCATATAGCTTACAAAATCTTGCCCACAGAACTATATATAGCCCCCAATGGAGGAAAATCACATTCTGTATCACTTCACTGTTCCTTCTGTGATATGACCTTGGTCAGCTACCAGCTGACCACCCAGCCACTTTCTCACCCCTCCCTCTCAACATGACAGGCTGGGGGAATAAGATGACAAAGCTCCTGGGCCAAGATAAAGACAGGGAGATCACTTATCAATTACCATCACAGGACTGACTTGGGGAACTTTTTTTTAATTTATTGGAAATTAAAGAGTTCTGGGTGGTAAGAAACAAAGTGAAAAAATAACCTCCTTCTCCCTAACCCTGTTTTTTTCCCAGGCTCAGCTTTGCTCCATTCCCAATTTCTACATTTCTTCAATCGAAGCAGTGCAGGAGGAGGGTGGGGAACAACGATCAGTCCATAAATGCTTTTCTCTGCTGCTCCTTCCCTCTCACACTTTCCCCCTCCTCCAGTGTGGGATCTCCATGGGTCACAGTTCTTTCATGAAATACCCACCCACCTTCTGCAGTCCCCACTGCCAGTGCCTAGCTACCTGCACCCCATATATCTTCTTTCTTTAAGCTTAGCCTGCACTTTGTTAAAAGATTAAGTTATTGATGTGTGGACATAAATTTATCAGCTGAAAAAACGAAGTTTTTTATTGCACAGCTTGGCTACTGTCAGTATGATAACAATGTCTTTGAAAACTAGCCCTAGGTCTTTTAAAATATCTGTATTTTTTCTAACTGCATGGTGTAATACCAGCACAAATCTACACACCTAACTTAGTTCTGGTGAAGGTGTCTGCCCTCTATTTTCTTCTACATTTACCCACAGCTAAAATTTCCATCCACAATCCACCTCTAGTGAAATGCATTTTCATTTAATCCTGTGTTTCTGACCACATCAAGGACAAGATCAAGTTATGGCCACAGAATGACAAAGCACCTTTGGATGAAGGTGATCACAGATGTAACAACAGCTTCAGTAACTCCACAGAAATTAGATCAGCAAATCTAAAGAGCATGGGAGAAAAGGCAATTTTGAGCAAGCAGAGAAGAAAGTTTCATGGACGGTTTACAGTCTAATAAAAAGCCAGGTCAATGTGTGCTTTAAAGAACAAGCTAATGATAACGACAAAGTGGTGGAGAGATTAATAAAATAGCTTCTCCCACCTGAATTAACTACATAACAAAATATAAATTCACCACAGAATCAATGTACTTCTGTCAAAGGAAGAGCAATACCCTCACTTCTATGCTGTGTCCCCTATACGAGTTTCTTTCTGACACTCAGAAAGATGCAGTTGGCATTTCTTTCTCTCTCCCTCTCTGCCCCGTGACTATTAAGGAGGACTATTTAACAAATAGTGTGAATTTTACTCAATACTCTCTTTAATCAAGGGACTCAATTTGCAGCGTCAAATTTTCTTCTGGTATGCAAAACCAGACCTAAACTGACTAGTCTTGAAACAGTCAGCTGTCTGATGTCCTGTTCTGTTCTTTCTTCTCTGTATATATGAACACTATATATTAATTATCTACCTGAAATTTATTTAGAAAGTAAGGAGTTAGAAAAATAATGTTATAGCAATTAAAATTAAATAATAACCATCACTCTTTCTTTGTTCCTTCATCGCCCATGGAAAAAGGACATCCAATGAACCATAAGAAAGAAAGAACCTGAGGTTCTCTGATGATTTTTGGTCTCAAAGATGGACTGAGTATATATATATATATACAGATCAAGCACAAGGACCTCAATGCCACATTTTTAAAAGGTTGGCCTTAGTCTTTTGAACATTCTTCTGAGATAGGTAACTACGACTCCCACTTTAGAGCTGTGGAAACTAAGTAACAAGATGAGATTAGTCAAACTCTAAAACCATGTTGAAAGTTTGCTGCTGAGCTGGAGCTGGTCAGCTAGACCAAGAAGAACTGCTCCCTTCTCCTCAGCACACAGGAGAAAATTCAGCTTAACCCCACATTAGTCTGGGCTGCATGACTTCACTGCCTGTTTAGTTGTTTATGGACACCTGCCTTCTGACCCCTTTATGATTGCTGGTGCTTATGAGGTGAATCAAAAAGACCCACACTGGTTTGTTGGGAGATACATTTTCTTCCCCTCCCCTGTAACATTCCTTTTTTTTAACATTCATGCAAAGGCAGGCTAAGTACTAGTTTTTATTTTTTACTGATTTTCAACACCTACAGAGCAAATAGCGCTTCCAATTGCTTTCACCTAAAGCAAACCTGTAGAGAATTGCCAGCTGTTACAGGTACACTGAACCAATTTTATTTCTGTATTGATCTTCCACATACAGAACAACAGACCTGAGGAAGAGAATTAAAAAAATGCTTTTTCTTCAGGTTGGTTTTTTTTTTTTGTTGTTGTTGTTGTTTAGCTCTTCAGTGCTCCCAAGTACAGCAACGTAAACTATTATCTCACTTCTTAGGAAGAAGACAACATGACACTTTCATAAGCTATTTGGCAATATACTCTATTGCTATACTTCCATGTGCTGTGCCAAACTAACAGAAACTAAGGAGTTGTCTGAAAAGTCCTCTTTGTGAATCACTGTGTGACCAGACACTGAGCTGATGATTTTTACAGAATTTTATATACATCAGAAATAAATAAATACTGAAACTGTCAAAATATTGAACAATATTCTTTTTTTCAATATATCAGATTATCTTCAATTTTATTAGTTGATTATTACTTCTGTAATTCAGTGATTTTTTTTTTTTTCAAGTCACAGATATCTACATTGTTTCATGCAGAATACCTAGTATATCTCCAGTAGTACTGAAATTCTTTTGTACTAGCATGTATGTGAAAGAACTGTTCTTCCTTCCAAGCAGATCAGAAGGGCTATGCATCCTGCTTCTTCTCTGGAACAGAGGGAGAAGCCACATATTTTGGAAGCTTTACTATCTATTTCACATATTCTCACAAAAAGATAAGAAGATGGAAAAGTGAATCACACGAGATCACTATCTATACAGAGAAACTGTAGTTTCTCTGTATAGATATGCATAAGTATATATGCATATAGATATGCATACTTGAAAGGATCTGTATGCACCATTAAAGCAGGGTCTCCTTTAGTACAGGAAGGGAGAGTTCTAAAGAGCTTAGCAAAATTCTAGAAATTAAATGCAGTTCAGAATGCAGTTTAGAAGTTAAATGTAGTTTAGAATTTCCATGATATAATAAAGTGCTTTATCTGTAACATTGCTGAAAGGCAAATAATACAATTTTCAAAGCAGATATATCCAGAAAATGGAAATTGGGTTATATAGACTATTAGAACTTTAATCTTCCTATGTTCTTTGTAGAAATACCCAGATTCTTGGAATCCTGGAATTTTAAAATTATAACACATAGCCAAATCTAAAAATAAAAGACAATGAAATGTACATTCATTATACTTTATAATATATACATTAATTCTGGTGAATCCATGGCTCAATGTCTTTAGAAGACCTAAGGAACTGTGACATAGAGATTCGGTAAAGAATCATGAAGAAATAACTACTTTCAGCAGAATTACTGCAATTAGCAACAGTACATTGAAACTGTTTCTTTAATGTGATTATTAATCCTAATACTTTGGAAAATGAAATTTTCTCATTATTATATATTGTTTCTGAAAACTACACTAGCTATTCTTTTTGCCACATTTGATGAATGGCTGCCAGATAAGAAGGTGTTAGAATGTTCTGAGTTATACAGTACTTTTGTCATGCTTTGTGAAGGTTACAGCATGAAAACCTAGCAATTTATTCACATATCTAATTACCAACATGTTTGTAATATGCTTAACAATGAAATGCTGAGCATACATTAGGGATTATCATGACCATTAAGCATCTGATCCTGTTTAAAGATGTGAAAATTGATATGACAATTTTTGTAAGCATTCCTCATTAGTCCTATTACTCCTATTTATTTTACCACTTCAATTCTAGTAGGAAAAAATACAAAGAAAATATACTGTCGTGAACCACTTGGTTCAAGTGGATTTCTTTAAAATCAGTAACTAGAACCAGTGAAATTCAGGTTATGAGGGGTATTACTGAAGTGCTTGACTTAGTAAAAAAGGACCTAATGAAAACATTGTTCCAAACTGACAACATCAATTACATTCATTATTATTTTCAAGTATGATCCTCTACTTTGGAGATGTAGAATGGCAGAAATACAACAAAATTACTGGCCAGGAATGCACCTTGATGATCAGAAAGATTGAAAAAACCCTTCCATTCTACCACTAGACTATACAGGCACTCTCACTGGGACAGTCAGTATATGAAATATGAGGCTGGACTCATGTCAAAATGACCACTGACAAGACAGAAGTATTTATTTTTCAGAAGTATTTGTTTTTTTTGCTCACCATCATAAAATATTTTTTGTGTGTCTTGCAAATTAATGAAAAGTTAAATTTTCAAGTCTTTGTGGTGAATGATTAATTATTTTGCATAGCTATGAGACAGTTATGCCTGTAAACATCTTTTAGGGTGAGTTAGTTCATCCTACAAAGATAAATACAGTACAAAATAACCTACTGTGAAAGTTACTGTGATTTTTATGTGTTATTTGATTTTGTTTTATTATGCTAAGTTGAATTTGCTTATAAATGCAAATACCCTCCAGCAACATTGGTAATTCTAATGAAATATGTTACATTCTTAAAACAATTAATATAGGTTAAAATAACAGCTATCCTTTTTTTGAATAGGAAATACGGTCATCTGTCTCTTATTCTATCAAATAAAAAGCTTAAAGCTTAAATTCTGGTAGATATCTTCAGGAAGAGAGGTTAATGATGCTCTCTTTTCTTTTTTTTTTCATGACACTGAAGGACAGAGAAGAATTTACTATGTCAATTTCAAGCTCGAGGTCAGATCACCTTTTCGAGCTAAAAGTCAGTATTTACCCTCAGACAGAATTTGATTTAACAGAATACCAGATTTGACATAAAATTTGTTTACATAAGATTACTAAAAAAATCTAATTTTTCGAACTCCATGTTCAACAGGAGATTGGAAGATGTGTCATGCTAAAAGGACTTGAGAAATCTTGTTTAAAATTCAAATAACTTTATCATTCTTTCTACTATTTTTTTCATGATACTAGAGACACTTATAAAATGTATTCTTTTCATCATCAAGGCTTACAACATCAGAATGTTGAATTTTAAGTAGATTTGAAGTTACAGTAATTGCAACAGATAGAAGGGGTTACTGATGGGATGACAGATTGTGAAAAAGAAGTAAAGAGTATTTTGGAAACCCATTCTTCCATCTTTTCAGAAATGTTCACCTTTTAACACTGACCTCTATTTCAGTGGCAGGAGGTAACTTTAAGACAAACTGTCAGCTTTTAGTTGAATGTCCAAAAGGCCAAGTGAGCAATAAGTGTCTGAGTACTGCATGAATTTTTAATTTTTACCATAATTCCACATACCTATACAGAAAAACTCCTTTAGATTGAATACCCAATTTAAAAGTAAGTAAGGTTAAATAGAGTGAATATGACTAATTAGAATTTTTCTTAAATAATATAAGTAATCAACAGCCCCATATTTTTTCAAAGACTTTTTTCTTTGAAATATGGTAAATATACATTACTTTCTTACGTTGTCTCTGTGGTTTCAGATAGGTCACAGTTCTCCATTTGTGACTCAGAGCCCAGTTCAGTGAGGTCTGGATGCCTGCCACTTCAGGAAAGGCAGCTGACAGTGCTGTACTATTAGTACTATTGTTAATACAGTGCACGTTTTAAAATTTGATATGAAATATCATTCATATCATATTGATATGAATGTATTTGAGAGAGACTGAAGAAAACTAACACCTAGCTTTTAAACTGTTGTTTCAGCCTTTGGAATACAAGTCCTTGTAGGAACTCAAATGACCTTTAATATAACTCCCTAATTCATGAGTAAGAAAACACAGTGGATATCACTTACATAGTGATACAGATTTTTTTATCTGAGCTAAAAGTAGAATGACACACTATGAACGAGAACATGAAAATATTGTGACATCATATACTTTGAATGGGTCTGTGGTGAGCCACGTTGGAATAAACCATCTAAAATCAGTTAATTATGGAAATTCACTTTTATATCAGAATAAATTTAACCAACTATAAATTATAAAAATCAAAATGAATTTATAAGTGCATTTTTAAAATCGTATTAAAAGGAAAAAATAATGGCCAAAACACATGGCTCCTCTGCCCTCCACTTAACACTATTGCCATAAAAAGCTCAGTGAATTACCTATGTTGAGGATAAAGAAAAGAAGGTGAAAGAATCACAGAAACATTTAGGTTGGAAAAGATCTCCAACAGCCACTGAGAACACAAATCAACGGTTTTGTCATAGATTCATATTTTATTGCCTACAATACAAGATCTTGGAGGCCCACAAATGCCTTCTTAAGTTTGCTTTTTCCTTTGGCAGAGGTTAGGGATGCTTGCTGAAGGATCATAATTTCATTGCGGCTTGGTGAAGGATATACTGCTTTCTTCAAATTTTAGAAGAACTTGCAAGAATAATCACTAGTCGTTTCGAAGGCCAAGACCATAAACTCAAATGCATGTAAATCCCTGCCAGTCATAGTCTACAATCATACCTTACAAGTTATTTAGCATGCCACTGTTTCAAAGATAGCAGTATAAAATAGCAATAAACAAAGGTAATGTGTAAATTGAACTGACATTGCTTTTTAGTGTAACAACATGGAGAATGAAGCCATAAATACACAGGTGTTAATTTTCAGGTAGAAAAAGATGGAAGTAAATTTATTTTTCAGTATGAACTTGAACTCTATGACTAGAATCAATCTTTTCATTGCCATTTAGCTGCATTTTTTGCTAAGATATTATTCGGCTTTGAAATCCGCACAACATTTTAATATCTTAATCTTATGAAACAGGGGCAATGCTACCACAGCTGATACAGTGCAGACAATCACCTGACCAATGTCTCACACAAGAGTAGTCTCTGAGATTAAAAAATCCCTTAGAATAGTTTACTAGTGTCAAACTGTATACCTCTATCAAGTACTTTCCCAGGGAAAAAACTTCTATATCTGCCAGATCATAAGGAGAGGAAGGGATAGAATTTCCTTTGTAAATTTTATATACTTTTACAACCTGTACAAAAATCCTAAAATAAATACATTGTCATCTAATAAATAATTCAGTTTGAAAGTATGCTATGTGACTTTGCTTCATTAATACTAGATGTTAACACTAAGACAGCATAAAAGGAAAAAAAAATACTGTTCTAAATGGAGCATAAGAGTAATGTATAGACCTGTGGCTGAGAAGAAATATAAGATGGAAATAAAACAGTTTCTTAAATGGCAGATTCTTGCTTATATTGAAAAGAAGATTTATATTTTAACACAAGTTTTTTCCTAAAAGAAGTGGTAAAGCTTACAGGGTAAGCATACAATCTAACGAACACCCCCCACCCCAAACAGCCTCTTTTCCCAGTGTCAATCTACTCTATATACTGAGATAATAAATTTCCATAATTTTAGAATTTATCAACATTTACATCATAGAGAAACAGCTCAAAAGGCAAACACAAAAAAACTTAAGATTATGCTTTTATTTTCCCGTTTTTATAGTAAGAGGTAATTTTGAGAAGTCTGATGTGCATGTTTCAAGGCAAATTTTGCAGTCTCCTTCACATACTATCCTCTACCAGTAAAAATAGTCCTAGCTAGAACTACCTTTAATTTAATAATTTGTGCAGTAAGTTCCCTCAACTCACAAATATTTCCAGTTTAGGTGCACCAATTATCTCTGATACTTTAACTACGTAAGAAATAAAATATTATCCTAATCACAGTAATTTGAAATTTTATATGGGTGTCAGAATTATTTCTAAAATGATTTTGAAGACTGAATACTTTACCATTCTTTAACATTACTAACGTAAATATAACACAACATTTATATTATTTCTTGTTTACCTTTTACCTGTCTTGCACATATGAAATTCTATGACTAGAAAAGAGTTAATCCATTACCAAGGCATGATACTAATACTTTTTCAAAATGGTACATTAACCATCCTGAGAACTATTGTGTGTACTAGGTGTAAAATGACAGTACTGCTCAGCCACCACTGTATAACACTGACAGTACAGTTGCATATGTAGATACGACAGCTTATAGGATCATAATGTAGTTTGGAAAAGACTTTGCAAATCACCAAGTCCACCCCGCATTGTGAGATGTTGTTAGTATGTCCATTTTTAATTTTTCATCTTAAAGAATAAATCCGTCCTATATTTAGCACTGGAATTCTGACAACAAATTTAATTTATTCAATGTGTAAATTGATAAGCATAAATTATGAACTCCCCATCTGTAACCTCCAATGTTATGTTTAAATTGTTTCAGTTCTCAAAACAACATCTGTATCTGTAAAAGTATTTGGAGGTTGAAAGATTCATAAATTCCCCAAAGGACTGAAATAATCTTAAATTTTAATGTGAACTAAAACATATTTTCAATCAAGATTATCTTATGAAAAAAGTTTCCAAATATGCATATAATTTTGCTTTCCAATATGACTTGTCTTTATTGTGGAAAAAAAAAAAAAGTGGAATCACACTTTACTGCTCAATATATATGACTAAAACTCTTTTAGTGTAACCCCATGGTAAATTCTTACCTTATTGTGATAGGGACAAGTACACCCTTGCTAACAGACTGGTTGATGGATACAGTCAGAATGTTCTGAGAGTTTCCACAGCTGAATCGAACGGTTGGTTTTCCTTCCACAAGATACAAGTGAAGAAACTGTTCTCCAAAATTCCTTTCACTAGCTTTGAAAACAAAAATGGAGATAGTCACACTTCTGAAAGTGTAGGACCTCAGAAAACTATTTCACAGTACTGGCACACCATCACCAACCATAATGCCTATGTGACATTGAGGACTCTTATCCATATACAGGACTCTTCTTGAGTGACTGTGAGGTAAAACCCCAAACTCTGTATCAATTGATAGCAGTTAAAAGAAAATAACCAAAAGACAAAATTTACTTACTACCAATGTAGTTGCATAATTCTTACAGAGATCTTTAATTGAAGATGAACTTTTCTCTATATACAGCATTATCAGTAAGGTGACAGAGGTAACAATAAAAAAATTAAATCAAATTCATTCAGATTTTTAAAATGAATTATAGAAAACAAAATTCATAACAGAACATTTTCTTATAAGAGGTGTTAAGATTATGGAAAATTCACCTTTCCCAATCAATTATACATTTCAGACTTGCTGAGAACAAAAATTATCTACAAAATATCACACATACTATGTTATTTGCACAGTTCAAACTAAGAATAAAATGATGCCTAAGTTCACTTCCCCTAAATAGTATATTATAAACTGTAAATAGGACAGCAAAATATTTATATTTAAATGATCAATGGCGCATGGTTCATCTACAAAAAAAAGAACTGAAACCTATAGTAGCAAATTATATTGGGTGAGTAATTTTTTATGAATTTGTCCTTTGAATTTAACTGTAATTATTTCTCATAGAAGGTAAGACACATTTTCTGTTTACAATTTTTACTCCCCTTTAAGGCAAATTGTTAAAATGTTGATCTCGTTTTTTCACTGTATTTTACTATATTTAACCGAAGTTAAAGACTTGATAGCTGGGTCATGAAGTTGAATTTACTGCATATATTTGTTTCATGTACTACCACCTGTGGGTAGAAGGCCCCAGGTCCTGGCATGGGTATCAGATATGTGGGAGATTTATGCTGGTATTTGGAGAACCCCTGACTGTGGAGTGCCTGGGGAACGGGTGTGTGAATGTTGAGTGAATGTGTCCCTGAGCCAGGTGAGTAGGAGGCCCCTGTGGTGGGTCAGAAGGCCTGGGATCTGGGCTGACTTTCAGCAGCTGTGCAGGCCAGGCCTAGAGCTGTTAGAGGAGGTCACAACTTAGAACATCCCTTAACCTTTTTATTCTGAAAGCTAAAAAGAGTGCAAGTGGATTTGGGACTTAGAAATCCTACTGGTTTGTAAAGAGAAAATTATCACCTTTAATTTGGGGAACAAAACAAAAAGAAAACAAAAAGAAAACAAAAATCTCTTAGCAGATAAAGGTAACAGTGTCTGCAACTGCCTAATCATTTCCTTTTGTCTAGTTCGTAGTAGAAACAGTTCACAACATAAACTCCCTCCTCAAGAGCAGCTTTCTAGTCAACATAGCATTTCTTCAGTCTGTTACAAATCCTAATGACCTACTGAAAGTCTTTTATGCTTAGACATATTTCGTATTCTGAATACCTAATTAAATCCAAGCTATTTTAATTTGACTGAATTTTATGCCTTTGACTTTTATGATTTCCTTTTACAATAGTCCAATAATTCTCTTTCAAAAGGTATTACCCTATCGCTGTTAAAAGAGTCACTACTTTTTAACCCTTACATAACTGATTGAATCATTTG
Source organism: Chiroxiphia lanceolata (assembly GCF_009829145.1). Taxonomy (NCBI): domain Eukaryota; kingdom Metazoa; phylum Chordata; class Aves; order Passeriformes; family Pipridae; genus Chiroxiphia; species Chiroxiphia lanceolata. The sequence continues at coordinate 89,992,868 of NC_045639.1, read as the reverse complement.
TTTCCTTATCTTCTCCCCTTCCTGCTCATGCTGTTCCTGACATTTCCAATTTCTACCAGTAAGTAAATCTCTAAGATATACTGAAGTCAGAGAGAATAAAATGGGAGAGGGATGTGAATGTGTATACTATCAACGTCTTGAAAAAGTGAAGTTACAGATGAACAGCTTTTTTCTCTTCTCCCAGTGAGTAATTCTGTCCATTCACATTGTCCACTAGTGAAGACTTGGAAGAAGGTCCTCATTATTGCCAGTAAATTAAAAATCTCAGACAGATCCCCAAAAAGCAGCATTATTCCTCGAAACCTCAGTGAGCGTTACTGCTTGAAATCCAGGGAGTGCTTTTAAGTCACAATTACAGGTGACTATTAGAGTTCTTAATATTATTTGCTAGGTGGTATGAGGTCCTTTGAAAGGAGAGTCCTTTAAATCTTTCTATAGTGAACATGGGGAGACATGTGAAAGAGCATATACTACCTAGCATATATGGTGGGCAGTTACCTTCAAAGTAAAAGCTTGAGTCCTAAACAAAACATTTGGGTTCTGGGAACTGACAGATCAGGAACCATCTGAGAAAAAAATCTTGTTGAATATCAGGGATAACATATATTGACCTTAGTAGAGACTATGTGAGAGGATCATGTCAAAGAAACCAGATCTCAGTAATCATCCTTTCACAGAAAACTGCAAGGTGGTAGGCTATTTTTGTGTTTCAGTGTGATGACAGGCACGTGGTCACTGGATTCAAATGATTGCCTAGCTAAAAACCAGATTTAAATTTCCATTAAACTGTGGGGTGATGCTTTATTAAGTAAAAACATATTTTGACATGGAGGAGGGATATTGTGAAACATTCTGCTTGAGAATGCCAGCTGAAATAAGAGACAAATAGACTACAGTTGAAATGGTTGTAGTACCCATCTTTAGTTTCAGAAAGGAAAGTAGAATATGGGTAGATCTGGAGAGCAGAGCTTCTGAGCACACAGGAAATAATTTAGAAGCACAACTTATGAAAATGTTGTCCTTAGGGAATGCTATAAACCTGGGCTGTGATATCTGAAATCCAATTGTCAGAAGTTATAGACTACCATATATAGTAGAAGTTAAAGAATCTGTCCTTGAAGGGATTGTGAGCAGCATTGTGCCAACTCTATTAAAAGCGAAAATGATGAAGTAAAACTTTACAGCTTCATCAGGTTTTTATGATCACTTACAATTTATGGTGCTTTGTGGTTAAATACCACAATTTGTTTTGACATGTTGATGAAATTAAATCGTGCAAACAAGTAAAATCATTAAGGAATAGAATAAAGAGTGTATGAATGCATACTGTGTTCAGCAAATAAATAGTTCTCAAATGATGGCTAATCTTTATTGGCACAAATGTTGTGTATATATTAAAACATTTTCTTCTGATACATTTAAACAGAAATCTTCTCACATTCTACCAACAATTTAGACATAAGGTAACCGCAAAACGGCCAGATAGTTTTAGTCTGTTAACTGTTATCATTAATACGTTTCTTAAATACATACTGAAATAATGAAAACATTATAAGTATATTTTTCTTTATATTAAAACAGATGATGGTTTATAATCTACTAAAAATAATGTGCAAAGCCACTCTTCTTGCATTGGCTTCTTTGCCTCTGATATATAAAGTAATTTTTTATAATCTCATTCAAGATTCTATGGTTCTATAGTGTCTTCTCTCTTTCCCTGTGTTTCTAACAGGAAATCTATTTTTGGCTACCTCTACAAACAGCAGTTAGTCCTTGGCATTCGTTACTTTCAACCAAACATTGATAAAATCCTTGCTAATAAAGGCATCATAGAGGAAAAGTATTTTCAACAACAGTATGGTGTGATTTAGTAAAGTGACATGCCTAGTACATTTGCTGATTCTCATACTCTGCCCATTGACTGGCCGGTTAAGTAGGCTTCTTTTCTGTATATAGGTATTTTATTTTTCTTATATATATTGAATATATATATTTGCACTAACTGCTTAATTGTATTTCAACAATGCATTGAAATTTTAGAGCATTCACTAATTTTTTATTTTATGACTCTGACTTTAATAATCTTGTGCATCCTTTCCATTTCAAATCTATTTATATATCAATAGCATCTTGTCTGAGATTTCTCACTGTAATTAAAAGTTTACTAGTTATCTGCCAGAGAAACAGATGTAGCCTCATCACCACCTGGTAATAACAGGTGTGTTTGTAAAATGCATAATCTGAAGGTGGACTAATTTAAAAAAAAGTAATAAAAATCTGTAACTATTTTCTAGTAAAATACATCTGAAAGAAGCAGATTACTGTGATATTCTTCCTATTAAAAAAATTATTTTGACTGAAAGGATTTTTGCTTTATGAATGTCTAAAACTTACTGAAACCTTGATCATGAAGCTATTGTTAACATGCGTATATTAACAGAATATGAAAATTTTGGAAATATTAATGCTTTTAATTCTGCAGTTCTTGTACCTAGTGAGTGCACAAGCCTCAAGTTATTTTCTGCTGACAGTTCATTCCTCAGATGTTTGATGGTAACATAGCTTCAAAAAAGCAGCAGCAGAAGCACGAGTTGTACTACTATTAAAAAGAGAACAGCTGACAACAGCAGCTCCTCTTTTGAAGTTGTTAGAAGGGAAAATGAAAGACAGAGCAAGGAGCAAAAAATGGAGATGAAAGAAGAACAGAGGGAGCATATGAGGGAACATGCAAAGGATATACTTATCTAACAGAAGAGCTTGGGGCCTGTGTTCAGAAATAATTAAAATAATTAAAAAATTCCAGATAATCTGTATAGACACATAGTGTTCATTCATAAAACACTACAGTGATTTTTATTTAAGAATTTTTATAATATTGTATTTTAAATTCATGTAAAACTAAATAAAAATATTGATATGGACAATCATGACAAATATTTTTATTATTTGGAAAGGAATCTAATTACCAGAGAGACATAAAACAAAAAAAGAAAGAGTGAAAAAAAGGAAAAGAAGCTGGGGGACAGAGCCTGATAAAGTCTAAGTAGAACTGTAAAGCTAAATAGCAACTAATGTTAAATACAGTATTAGAGTTCTACAAGATATGCAGTCATCCATTACTTTTTGTGCCTGTGTTCCACAGCCAGCAAGAGATCCAATTTTACTTTTTTTTTTTTTTTTAGCTTTACAGAAATCTAAGCTTGGTAGAAAACCTACTGGTCACCAAAAGAGTGGAGTTTTTCAAGTTAGTTAAAGTCCTGTTTTAGGGATAACAAAGGGAATGGGAATGTAAGTATGGTGTGCTACTGGGAATCAATGAATAAAAAGTGAAACAACTGCTTGAAAACATGTAAAAATTATCCCAAGGTCCTAGAGCTACCTCAGCTCAGCGTTAGGGTGATAACTGAACTCATACCACTCATCCTTCTTACTTCCTTCTCTCTGGGTTCAGGAAAGGACAAGAAGGGAGCTGTGACACTGCCCATGGAGGTCCCAGATGCAGGTAACTGGAAAGTAAAAACCTGCATGGTTCTCCACTAATACCATTCTATCTTTCCAGAAAGTAGAAAGACAAATGTTCTAAACAATGTGAAGTTCTCAAATACTGCTGTAATAAAATCTCTGTGAACACCTCAAAAATACCATATTAATAATTTTCCACAGGCAGTATGATGAAATAGCTGAACCACTATTAGGTTGCATGCAGGATGAGTAAGTGATCTAGAAAAGAAAATGGAGGGGGTTTTTTTCACAGAGATGCTTACTTAGGGCTTACGTGTAGATAGCAAGGTTTACTTTAACTTTGGCTGAAAGCCAGTTACTTTGCATTGATGAGACAAACAAAATCACTAAATGCCAAATATATTCAAAGTACTTCCAGTGACCTTCCTTGAGTTCTTCTTCAAGGGTGAATAACTCCTCTTGAAATTGAAATAACTAACAAGTACAAAACACTTCAACATAAAGAACTGCCACATAACCACTTATCCATGATTCTTAGCAAAGTCTGCAGCACTGTAGCTTAGGCAGCTGCAGCAACAGCCCAGCTATAACACACAAGGACTTGAGATACCATAAATGTTCAGTCGGGGGGAACAGTGTTTTACATCTAAATTAAATGTATTACAAATAATAATAAAAGACATAACTAAATAAGGCCATGAAGCTTATATTACTTTTAACCCTGGCTTACTGATATGTATATATTGCAGGTGAATTCACATATATTACTTCCATATTAATGTAAAACCAACAAAAATTATCAAAATTATTTTTGTTATATCAATAAGATTTCTTTATGTAGATAAACCCTAGGAAGCTGTAGCGAACTGAGAATGTTCCTAATCATTTTGCCTATCTGGAGTAAATTTATCAAGTAAACATATTTTTCTATTTCTTCTTGGGTTCAGGAAGAAATCACCTCTCTTTCCATGTTTTCTATTTAGACAGAAATTGCAAGATAAAATATACAATAATATACTCAACTAGCAGAGAAGGCTGTTTTTTCTTGCTGACTAGTGACAATCATACTTCTGTCTAAGTAAGTTTATGCCATATATTGAGGAATGAAATATGCAGGCAACAAGTAACTTTTTTATGTAGTATTAACAGGCAAATGTCCAGGTCTGGAATTAACTCTCTGGGGACCACAAAAGAATCCTCTGAAGTGCGAAATCACAGTAAATACTGTGAAATATGGCAAAATTGCAGAACTTTAGATAGCTCTGTAAATCAAGAATTCAGAACCAGGATCAAAATTATAATACGTGAGACTCAACCCAACTCTGGAGAAGCTGTTTCTCTGTAATAAGTTGTTCAAAACTTCTTCAACATTAGTATTTTAGAGCTGTAACACTTACAACTGGAGTCATATGCTTACTATGTTCTTCCTTGTCAGGAAGCAGCATTTTCAGTTGTAAGTTATGTTTTGTTCAATGAGTCATAAATTAAAGAACTTTCCGGAGGAACACAAGGAACAATGGTTAGAATTTTATAATGCATCATGCATTAGAATACCAAAAGGCTTCTACTGCATTTTCATGAATCATTTTGCTTTTGAAGAGGAAACACCAGCTGATGTACACTAAAGTTAATAAGGACCTGAAGGAGCTAAAACTGATACTTAGCTTCAAGTATCATTGGTACTCACTGTAAAGGATTGTGCCATTTAGAGAAGTTGTTTTCACTGTCAAGTACAGAGTCGTCAGATTGCTTGTTTCCTGCCCAGATGCAGTCCTGGTCTCAGATACAGATGTCAGAGAAGGTAGCTCCAAATAAGAATTTCCAGTGAAGGATGGAAAAAACAGTGTTGTGTCTGAAATGAATAACAAAAAGATAATTTTATTAATTTATTACAGAATAAAGTAATAAAATGCAATATAATTAGTGAAGCACATTTTAAAATATCCATTCTCCTGCATACCTGTGAATAGTGTAATCAACTATTTTATTCACCGAGCATAAAATATTCAAATGAAATATGCAGAAAATGAAAATATTCTAGCATCTGCGTATTACCAGAAGTGAAAAGACCACTATAGGAGGGACTACAACTAGAAGATGCAATAAATTTCAAAATATCGTCACAAATTTTTATCTTTACAGATGTGGCCATGCAGAACTTCTGTTCTATGATTTCCCTGTGAAGTACTTTTGGTTTATAGTTCTAGATAATAAAAAAGTTTTCTTCATTTTGAAGATACTCATATGTTCTGGTCTTGAAATTGTGATGAGGATACCATCGGGCAACGTGCACATTTTTCCTCTAAACTACTCCTGTCTAGGAAGTGAATATTTACAAGAGAAAATTTTTAACTCTGAGGGTTTAACATTTGCAACATTTATTGCATTAATTACTTTAGTCATTATGGTTTGGGGTTTTTTTACCCTGTAGCCATGATAATAATATCATTAAAGTAAGGAAAAATAGTCTAAAACTAATTGGGCAGAATGTCTTCCTGATGCCTTAAGCATTCTATTTGAGCAAAACACCTTAAAGACTACCCAAATTCATCACTAGGGATGTGAATAAGGAATAACCAACAAGAAAAACAATCTGAGTTCAGGTAATACTTTTTTTTTCAAATACATTTTTATTTTAATGAACTAAAGGTATACAATGGGTTTGTGACTGGTGATTACACATAAGCATGATTAATACATGGATTTTTTTTTTTTCAAAATTTTTTTTTCACTTTATTAATTTTTTGTTTGGTTGTGAATCTGATCATGGTTTATTCTTTGCCATTTTTATTGGACTTCAGAAGAAAGGACAAAATGAAGTGCCCAGATAAACAAGCGCGTACTGAAGGCCAGTCATTAAAAACACCTCACACCCTGACAGAAGAAGAAAGTCAGGATGGAAAGCAAGAAGCAGTTATGCTTTAAAGTCATAGGTTTGGAAAAATTAGGACTGTTGGAGAAAGTGAAAAAAACATGGGTTGAAAAACTGCTTGGAATGTGAGGTAAAAGTCAAAGACATTAAAAATCAGAAGTAGACCTGCACAATTATGAAAGCATTGTTAGTCTAATTGAGGACCCCTGGTGGTCTAGTGGTTAGGATGCAGCACTCTCACCGCCGTGGCCCAGGTTTGATTCCCGGTCAGGGAGCTCCTCCAGGCAGATGGAGCTCGTTCAGCCCTGTAAGGCCATCCATCTAAGAGAAGGTCACTCTAAACAAACCTACGTCCTGAGGACCTCACTGCCACCGTCTAAGCTCGCTCGGCCCAGGCAGATGAACCTCAGGATTAAAGGGTGGGCTCAGCTCAGCGCACACTGTGTCTCACCTAAAAAATCCACTGCGCAGGCTCGAAGGGTAATGACCTTTCCCAAATCTTCGTTCACGAAGACTGGCCATGATGTTAGTCTAATTAAATTCATACTTTCAAGGGATACATTATTAGGAGATCTAGCCACTGTAGTGCAGGGCCACAAATATGATTAAGGGACTGGGGCCTCTTTCATATAAGGAAAGGTTGAGAGACCTAGGACATCTAAGGCTGCAGAAGAGCAGGCTTGGGCAGATCTTATCAATGTCTGTAAACACCTAATTGGAGGGGATGGAGGTGAGGAGCCAAACATTTTTCAGTGGTGCCCTTGACAGGCAATGGACACAAATCAAAACCAGGAACTTACACCTGAACACATGAAAACTCTTTTTCACTGTGAGGGTGGTCCAGCGCTGGCATAGGTTGTCCGGAGAGGTTTGTCAAGTCTCAGTCCTCAAAGATTCTCAGAACCTGAATGGGCATGGTTGTGAGAAACCTGCTCTAGGTGATCCTGCTCTGCTTGAGCAGGTGATTGGACAAGATGGTCTCAAGAGGTCCCTTCCAAAGTCAACAAATTGGTGATTCTGTTATCCTTCTGTGTAAGTTTCGAGCTGGCTCTCTGCCAAATTGCTGAGACCCAGAGAAAAGAACCTACTCCCCAGAGAGGGAAGAAGTAAAAAAAAAACCCAAACAGCCAAAGCTATATATATTTACAATTATATATACAATTTGAATATATTGTACACATGATATTGAGCTCCCGAGGGGGAAAAAGGGAAAAAAGAAGGGGAAACAGGGATAAAAAACCCCTAAAACACTAAAACAAATATCCTCCAAATATACACCGCTACTATAGAGCTAGTGAATAAATACAAAAGAAATGAATTAAATACTTCCCTGAATGAGCAGAACTGTGCGAAGCACCAACCAACTCCCTCACGCCTCCCGAAGAGACTGGAGATAACGGCAGGTCTGAGCAGCAGGCCCTGGCCTATATAAGCAAAGACCATCTGCTGAGAGACCTGTCGTCTTCAGCCACCAGAAGAGAGAAGAGAGTGAGTTCTCTTATCTGTGCCTTTTTATATGTTGTGTTACGGGAAGCAATGATATGGAATACTTCTTTAGATTTCTGACCCCATTGCTAAGGAAGGCCTAAAAAAATCCAAAAGCCAACCCACTATACCTTCACAGAGAGGTTCTATGCAGACAACCTTAATTTTTATTCTTCAGGTCCTGTGCCTTCAGAAACCGCAGTGAAATTCAATACTCATAATGTAGCAGTACATTGTGCAGCTAAAGCTCTTAAAAAGTCTTTTATAAAACAGTTTTCAAAAAAACTTACTCAACTTCAAGATTATTTGTCCACAATTTATTTTCTACATTAAAAATAATATTCTGTGAAGTTTCTTTCATCTAGGTGAAGGGGAGGGGGAGAGGAGAAAGAAAGAGAAGGGATATCTGGTCAGTCTTGAAAGGAAAGACAATCTCATCAGACCTTTGGGAGGGATAGTTTCCTTCAAAGGAGAGGTGACCCATAAAGACTTAAAACTTTCAAGGGAGTCCAGCACCCTGCATCCAGAAGTCTCCGCACTAATGGTTAGTGAAAACTACTAAGAAAAAAATGTTATTGGTGTCTACACGTGCAGTACTGTGCCCAAAGCAGCCTAGGCCCTCATCACCAGAGCCATGAAGTCCTCTCAGAAATCAGTAAAAGAGATACAGCAAATATAGATTTAATCAGAGACAAATGCATACCTGGCCAACAAAACCACCCAGAATTGCCAAGATGCAGAGCACATCTTCCTCCTTACGGAGTGCAAGCTATCAGCCTGCTGATTCTTAACAGTCATTTTCTGCCCTGAAGCTGTACAACATCTGCAATCTGTTGTGAGTCTACAACATCAGTAAAGAGTCACTGAGAGCACAGGGATTAGTCCTGTCCTTGGATGAAGGGCCTAAGTGGGAGAAAACAGATTTACTCTGTGTATTAAGAGCCTAAAATCTAAGTTTGTGATGAAATACACAGATAAAATACTATGGGCAAAGCTGCTAGTCTGGAATAATTTTTCCACTTCCCTCATTCTACTAAACTCTTAATTAGCAGAAATTAAAGTTCCATGCAGCACTGAGCATGACTGTGCACTGGTAGATTCCATGAATCAGAGCCAAAGAGGGCATATACTGAAGTACAGTAAGCTAATAGCAGGAATACTATCGATGCCAGCTACAACTCCATATAAGGCTCTACCACAGTGTTTTTGCATTGTTTTCTAGCAATATTTACAGATCTTCATATTTTAAGATGGTTGCTGGCAATAAGTAATTTTGTATTTAATTTATTTCACAGGACAGGTTAACAGAAGAAATAGTCCTGTCCTGGGTCCACTATCTAACACTGTCCATGACTACAAGGGACTGTTCTCCACTGGGGTGGTGGTCTCCAAAGTGGAGTGCACCCTAAGGGGTTCTCAAGACAATTCACTGGGCTGCAGAAAAAAAAATATTAGAATTGCAGTAGTACATATAAGTAATATATAAATAAATGCTTACACATACATTGGTGGCATGTCCTCAAAAATTTTTCACTGATGGAGTGTGCAATTAAAATGGTTTAAGGCCTTTGAGCAGAACGTAACTTTTTGAGATATTACCTGTTACTACAACAAATAGAGACAAATGTGGCACTATGCTAATAGAAGACAGTGAGAAAGCTGATACAGTACGACTTTTCAAAGTCACACAGTTCTTTTAAACAAAGTGCGTGTCCCTGCTTAATAAGCAAAATGGTTTAATGAATTTTAGTGTCCAAATTGTATTTTTAGATATGTAAGCTTGATAAAACTTGACCCTACCTGCATACAAGCTTCATCTTTAGATAAAAAAATAAGTCAGTGATCAGGAAGTAATATAATACAATAATAAAATAAATATATATGAAAGACTCTGTAAGTACACAGAACAAGCAAATATAAGTAGCAACAGCTTTGCAGATCTCAACTATAGTGGAAGAAATAAAAATTTTCTAACTTATACAAGAGTAAGGGGAAGAAAAGAGTTTTCCACTGCTGGTAAAATAGAATCAACCTGTTTCCACTCCTACCTCTAATTTTCCATTTTCAGTCTTTGATTTTTATGACAAGTATGGCTTAGTACTGAATTCTACTGAATTCTATTAAAAATAGTCTTTTCAGTCTTGAAGATGGCAAGACTTGTCAACTACACCAGCCATCGCTAAATAAATTCAAATGAGAAATAAGAAATAATTTTATCATCACAAAATCTTAGAAACAGAAGTAATGTGTTCATATTCTGGTAGCAGAGATCAGACCAGACATCTGACTAACTTGTCTATAATCTACAGGGTAGATAACTTCATTGAATGTCCTTGTTCCTCCTCAATAATGAAAAGAAATGGGTAATCCTTGAATATGACTCTCCTGACCTAATCGTGACCTAAACCTGCCTATTTCTCTCTACTTGTTATAAAAGGACTTGAGGGTCACTAGTTTAGCTGTAAACACGTACACCAGCAACATCTGAATGTAGATGAACAATTCTTAGTCTTGATGTTTGTGCATCACAACTAAATTGTCTGCTGGAGAATTTTCTTTAGGCAAAACTAAATTAATACAGCAGCTCTGAGTTGAAATGTTAGAGATGTGAACTGAACAGGATGTCAGAATATTTACTCAGGGGATTAAACTCTGAATTTGCTGTTTGCATCTTTTGGTTACAGTGGTAAAAATCCTCTTACAGGTATCTGAAACATGGACAGATTCTCTGCTTGTTCTTCTTTTCCATCACTCAGAGAATATAATAGAAACACAGTTGCAAAAACTTTGTCAACTGGTGCAGCAAACCTTGTCCATATTATCAAGAATGGATGTGTTCCCAGTAGCCAGAAAGTCAGTTAAGCAGCAATATCAAGAGACTGATGAATACATGATTTGCTCTATCCATCTCATGCTCATAGGATATCCCAGGGAACCAAATTTAACCACCTATGAGTAATGTATTCTTTTATCTCATGTTCACAGTGTGAAGAAAATCAAAGTGAAGTAAATATGATTTAGAAAATTCCTAGGGATTATGTCTGGGACATACAAAATCTGACTTGGGTATTTCGTAAAGCGTCACATGCACCTACAATAGTAGAGAAATACAGTAATCATTTCTTACAAAATAATTGATTAACTGAGTTCAGTTGTTTCAAGACAATAAAATATGAAACAAATGTCACCCTCGCTGCTTTCATTCATTTGTTTCAATACACAAAAGCCTTCTGCTAGCTGTAACTGAATTCCTACATCAGGAGGTAAAAAATCCTCATGAAGTAAAATGTATAAGTTTTCTTTTATCAAGTCAGCCTAGTGTCTTGTTGATAATGCTCTCTGTTATCAACTGAGAGTTCTGAATTCAGATTATTGACTTAATCTCTTTGCAGATTGCTAGAGACTTTGAATGGCAGAAAGACTATATTTAATTGAGAAGACTTAGAGGAAGAATGGAGGGGTAATGGGTCACATAAGTAATCCTTAAGAGTAGGACATTTATTCATTTTCATTGAAGGAAGCTGCCATACAAGTAGAACAGTATTAGACGCAAAGAGTTTAAAAAATTCTAGGAAAATAAAGCTGAAGAAGCCTGTCAAACATGTGCCTGCAAGGATACAATGAAACACAGAACATAAGCAGGGATGATCAAAGGGATGGTATGGCTTCCAGAGGGAGAAACAGAACAGACCTATTCAACATGCAGAGGAAAATGTGAGTGAGAAATGACAACTCCATGTTTTGCAAAAATAGAAGCTAAGGGCACACAGTGTTATTATCAGGTCACACGGTTGAAAACCAAAAGGATATCTGGACTTCAGCAAAGCCTTTGACACCGTCTCCCACAGCATACTCCTGAAAAAGCTGGCAGCCCATGGCTTGGACAGGGGCACTCTGTGCTGAGTTAAAAACTGGCTGGAGGGCAGGGCCCAGAGAGTGGTGCATCCAATTGGTGGCAGATCACTAGTCCCCAAGGGATCAGTGTTTGGCCCAGTTCTGTTTAATATTTTTATTGATGATCTGGATGAGGGGATTGAGTGTACCATTAGCAAATTTGCAGATGATACCAAGTTGTGGGAGTGTTGATCTGCTGGAAGGCAGGAGGACTCTTCAGAGGGACCTGGACAAGCTGGAGAGATGGTCTGATCGCAAACGGGACTAGGTTCAACAAGGTCAAGTGCTGGGTCCTGCACTTTGGCCACAACAACCCCATACAGTGCTACAGGCTGGGCACAGAGTGGCTGGAGAGCAGCCAGGCAGAAAGGGACCTGGGAGTTTGGATTGACAGGAAGCTGAACATGAGCCAGCAGTGTGCCCAGGTGACCCAGAAGGCCAAGGGCATCCTGACCTCTCTCAGGAAGAGTGGGGCCAGCAGGACCAGGGAAACGATTCTTCCCCTGTACTCAGTGCTGATGAGGCCACACCTTGACTATTGTGTCCAGTTCTGAGCCCCTCAGTTCAGGAAGGATATTGAGGTGTTGGAGCAGATCCAGAGAAGAGCAATGAGGGTGGCGAAGGGACTCAAACACAAGTCCTATGAGGAGACGCTGCGGGAGTTGGGGTTGTTCAGCCTGGAGAAGAGGAGGCTCAAGGGAGATCTCATCACTCCCTACAACTATGTGAAAGGAGGTTGTAGCCAGGTGATAGTTGGTCTCTTCTCCCAGGCAACCAGCAGTAGGACAAGAGGGCATGGTCTTAAGCTTTACCAGGAGAGGTTGAAGCTGGATATTAGGAAGAAATTCTTTACAGAGAGAGTGATGAGACATTGGAACGGGCTGCCCAGGGAGGTGGTGGGTTCACCGCCCTTGGAGGTTTTTAAGATAAGACTGGATGTGACACTTAATGCCATGGTCTGATAACCACAGCAATGTTGGATCAAGGGTTGGACTTGATGATCTCGAAGGTCTTTTCCAACCTGGTTGATTCTAAGATTCCATGATATTCTTATTAACTTTCTGCAGATTGTTTGGGGTAAGTTATTGCCAAAAGATATTTTGTGGGTCAAAAGTATATTAAAAAATAATGAAAAATTAAGAACAACACAGGGAAACCAATCCACCAGACTAGAAATTAGGACTGAACCACGGTTCAGGAAATTCAAGTCTCATGGACTGCTAGAAGCTGAAGTAATGCAGTTGGGGAAAAAATCACAGTTGTCCTGGTTTACATATCCTTTTCAAAGTGTGATTGATTTTTCTCTGAGAAAGGATATTGAACTAGATGTCCTCCTGGCCTGATCTGACTTGTAATTTCTGTGTGATTTATTCTGCTTTTGGTGTTACTACTAAGATCACACGACAGAAGATAAGAGAGAGGCAGACATTTAACATAAAGGAAATGAATGATTCCATAGATATCTGAAACACAGCGATTGTCATTACCTAGTGGGTAGAGTTACCCTCCTCTTTCGACAGTTGTATTGTAAAAAGTAGATCAAGGCAATGTAAATACGCTATTAGTTTTATTTCAAGGAAAAAAATTATCTGTTGATAGTTCTAGCATTCCTTAGATACTAAGGAGTTCAACAGTTAGCTGCATGTCTGACAAAAAAAGATCATAATAAAGCAGTTTGATGTTCGTATGCTTTGGGAAAAAGAGCCACAAGAAGAAGAAAAAATATATTTTTCATATTTCTATTTTGAAGGCCTCAATATTCCTCTTCCAATCTCACATTTTAGGAGGGAAGAATTTTTTTTTTTGCCTAGACTCTTGGTTGTTGTTCATCAGCAAAGTTATAACTGTATTAGTTTACAGCAGATAAGAATTCAGAAAACTCCCGTGTGTCTGTGAAATGAAAGAAAACTATCTGTTTCACAGAATAAGAAGAAGCTTATTCAGTTAATGGGCATAAAACACACTAAACTGTTCAAATGAGAAGTGCTGTGTAGTTATTAGCTGTTGTTATTTTTTCTGGATATTACATAGACATGTAAAGGAAGACCAGGTCTGTAAGCAAGTAGAACAGACTGTCATGCAAAAAGAAAAAGGAAATTATTCGTTCATATTCAATTCAAGATTTTGTGAAAATAGGAATGACAGTAGTACCTCAACAGAAGGATAAAAAATAGTCAAGATGTTGGGTGTTGAAAAGATCCCAAACAATCTAGTCCAAAACCACAAACAGAATTAGCATCTTACTGCCTGTTTTTGATAGTTTTGAAAACAACACAGTGATTTATCTTTTTCTGTTTGATTAGCTTCATCTCTAAAATTTATTACTTTGCTCCTAAGTGCATTGGATTTTGAAGCGGAAAGAATGTTCCTAATTGATACTTGTACCTAATCAGATGTATTTTACCACCTGCATTCAAAATGATGAATAAGTGCTTAACTCTTTTCCTGAATTTGACATAGAGGAAATTGGGAAGCTATTATCTAATATTTTTTTCAAGCTCAACATATTTGACAGGAAATATGATCTTCCTGCAAAAACACCAGAGTTTTATCTATTTTTAAAAACCGCTCCATCTAGGAGGGAAATGAAGGTGCTTTATATCCTAATTTATATATTTCTATCTTTCCCAATTACAGGAAAAAATTTAAGACAGACTTTTAATATCAGTGGGAGTTGTCATAATGGACTACTGTATGGAGTTGTCATAATGCCCTACTATATTTGATGCTGAAACCTTGGTTTACTTTGAAGGTCGCTGTGACACCTTCACATTTTATGCCAAATTTTAATGCAGCAAGGACTTGTAAAAATCTTTTGAAGTTCCCTCATTAATGTATTTGTTCTGTAAAATATCAGAGAAGGTGCACTCGAACATGAGCTTTCACAGTTTAGGTTCACATTTAATGAACTGGTAAAAGAAGTGAATGAAGTAAAGTATTGGCTTTCAGGAGGGAAAAAAGACATCTGTCATAATGAGTTGGGAAATTTAGACTTTTCATAACAAGTTGATGTGCTAAAGATCATACATTACTCATTGTAATGAGAACTGTTTGTATACACAAATGAATGAGCCCAATAGCTTAATTTTCTGTTGGTTTACAGTGGGTGTCAGCTAAATGTTGACATATTTTATTTGTATGCTTGTAATTCTTATGGTTATCAAAGTTCCAAGACCATCTTTTGCTTTATGGGGTATCAATGCATTTTCAGTCATTTTAATTTTATCTTTGCCATTTAAGTTTAATTTTATTCTCTGCAATGGTGCTTGAACACATAAACTAACATTCCTATTCCAAAGGATCATAGAAATACTTGAAGAGTAATTGGCTATAAAAGTTTAATTTGGACAAATATTCAGACTTTTTCAGTGTGTGTCCTATTTAGTGAGTTGAAGAGGAATCTTCCATCTGGACAACACTACAGAATAATTTGTCATATGGTTGGCACCAGATATTAGATGATCAATATTAAAAGTGAAATGAAATCTGAAGTTTTAAGAACCCTAAATTTATTGTGCTCATATAAACAACACAGTTTATGTATTACTACATTGTGTATGTAACATATTTTTATTAGTTTCCTGGGAAATTTTGATGAGATTTTGATTAGATTTTCTTATTATTATTTACCTATACAGATGCATAATTGACAGAATTGTCTAAATCTAGTCTGATTTCTAGTCTGAACTTGTTTTCATTGGTTCAGGGTGAAAACAAACTAGGAATATGAAAGCAATTTCTTCTCCACCTCTTAATTATATTGACAACTTGCTATGACTTCTTTTGGGAATTGTAGCTAACTCCCGGGTCTGGTAGAAAAAAAAAATCAACAAATAACAGGCAAAGAAGAATATTTAAAGGTTAAAATTATTAACAAATTAAGGTAGATTAATCTTCAGTTAGTATTCTGACACTAATTCAGAGCAGGAATTAGAGAACCAGACATTTCACTGTATTTACCTTTCCTTTGAGGATGCAGAAAACAGTATTTTTCTGACTCCAAACAGTTTTGCTAATGTAATTTATTTTTTTGGAGCCTAAATTTTCTGATAGAAGAATGCAAAAATATAAAATGGACAAATATTTCTATAGACATTTTATCTCTTCCTTTCCCTCATTTTCTAATATTTACCACTGCTATGTTGGTTAGAAATTACAAAATTAGAAACACCACTTACATATAATGGTCATTTTAAATATATACACTAAACCATGTCTAATGTTGGTCTTATAAAAGTATTTTCCCAGTTGATTTTAATATAATATTTAATGTGTTAATATTTAACAATAACAAAAACAATAATAATAAATCTGAATTGCAGTAACTCTGGTTGTTATCTTAACAATTAAAAGGTAGCAACATTCGGGGGAAGCATGTTCAATTGCAAATATTCATGTTTGCTTACTCCCAAAAGCAATAATTTCAAATATTTTAAATTGGCTCAGAGTTGCAGGCACACAACTAGTTCAGTCACATGAAATTGCAAAAGAATATTACAATAAGTAAATATACTTATCTAGATTAAACTAATGAGGTGGCCAATTGAAAAGGCATAATCTCATGCATAATTCTTAATTTTTTAGCAGCCTTATTCAGCCAAGCTGTAAAAGCAATACCGTCTGACATCTTAGGCTTTATCTTAGCTATAAACTGTAATACCTTCATTCTCTCATTCCAAAACATAATTGGTAGAAGCACCGGATGAGATGGATGTTCAGTATTAAAGCTTTTAGTTCATCTGCTTGCTTTTTTCCACTGATTTGATGTTACAGTGTTAGCAAACCCTTACTATGGGTATAGGTGAAACAGAAAGAGTAACTGTTCATTTCACCTCTACATTGCCTTGCTTGTGCAAACGCTAGCATGGATTTTTGGACCGTAGCATTTGACAGGGGCTTTGCGCAACCCGAGCTACTTGACGATGCCCCTGCTTTTTGCAGGGGGAGTTCAACTGGGTGACTGCTAAAGGTCTCCTCCAACCCAAACCACTCTATGATTCTACTACTTTATTAAAGCAGAAGTGACTGAACAGTAGAAAAGACATTTATTTACTGCCTTGCCATACTTGCTGCCTCTTGGGTCTGTGAAAATCCCTTCTGAGAAGGATGAAAGAAAGGTAAGAGTGCTTCTCCAAGGAACAGCTGAGCAAGCTCCATTTTGGAGATGAAAGAAACCTACAGCATGGTTGTAAACACAGCATTCCCAACCCCATTTTTCCTTACCCTCCATTCTGTCTGACCAAAAAGGCATGCCTAAATTGAGTCCCAGAGGTAATAAAAGGTCTATGGAGGAAGCCACCCTTCTTGAATGAATCTGTTTGAAATCCTTTTTTTCTTAACTTTGCAGTGTGAATCTGACTTTTGTCTATACAGAATTATTTTGTTCTAATTTAGTGGTTTATGTTCTACACAGGATAATTTTAGACAAAGATTCCTTTTGTGTTTTGTGGTTCTCTCCAAAGAGCAGAACAGCACTTTAACCGTAGGCTTACTAGACTTTTCCAGACTGAAACTTTTTGTTTCAGAAACACTTGTGGTACTCTTTTACCACCTACTACAAAATATCACATGCCTGTTGATTCAATAACATGCCATAATCTCCCTTTTGTTTAACTGTACAGAAATAAATTTTAGCACTACTATTATCCCCTTTGCATTGCTATAAGCAGATCCACTCAAGCAGATTGTTGAAATTAAATGAATAGCACAGTGGTCAGTGATAGAACAGAAATAATTTTATCCTACAGAAAAGTATGTGCATACAAAATATTTCCTTTTCTCCCTAGCTTACTGCAGATTTCAAACACAAGACAAGCAAAACTTCTGCTTGATAATAATTCAAGTCCAGGCAGCCAAGCTACAACATCAGAATAGTTTGGAAAATACACCAAGTGAAATTACACAAATGGTGGAAAGCAAATGACAAATCATTTTCCAGCATTTGCCAACAGTTAAGAATCACTTGTATTCAGGGATATTTCTACAAAGGATCCCAGGTGAAAAATAATCATCTCTTCCAGACAACAAAACAAATACAGTAACATTTGTCGTAGACTAAAGTAACCCTTGTTCCGCAACACAGTGTAAAAGAGAATTTCTTAAACAGGGTACATAAGAAGCAACAGATCTCAAGCATACCTTGTTTGATTATAAAAAAAAAAAAGACGAACAATTAAAAAATGGCTAGATTTTTTCTAAGGAAAGGAACACAAAGTAGATGTATGAATGTTATGTAGCAATAGAAGCATAAAACATGTCAGTTAGTTTCTCAATGAATTGGGAAAAGAAACACCTAAAAATGTTAATGTTTCAGTATGGAGGTTTTTTTATGCTCAGTTCAGAAGGTAACTGCACTTGGGCTACTGGAAGCTGATCTGTTCTAACAACAAAAGCAGGCCACTAGTGTGGAAGAAACAAGGACTCACAATTTTTAAACCGTGAAACTCCAGTCTGTTCTCACACTATAAGCACCTGTGCTATCTATCCATGCATGGAGGTACAACTCCTTGGAGACTGAACTGTACAAAGCAAAACAAATATGGTTTAGGGCATCAATAAATGGTGAAATACAAATGTTATATTTAACAGAAAAGTTTCAGTTAGACATTTTCCAAATTAGGTTTCTTACTGCTCACCTTTACATCTCTAAGGAAACCGCTCTTCTTTTCATCTTGAGATTTCATACTGCTACAGTCAAGAAATGAAGATTGTGTCAGTTTTTTCAGTGCTATAGGATTCACAGCACTGTACAGTACTGTGCCCAGAGGATGTAGAGTAAAGCCAAAAATCTGTCTTAAAAACCACATCCAGTTCTGCTGAACTGTTTAAAAAACCATCTTTTTCTTTATTTTTGTTATTATTGTTGTTTAAGAGACAAAAGTCTAAGCAAATGTAACGGAAAAAAATCATTAAATTGAAAAGGTATTACTTATCATATGCAGGATACATCTCATTAGTAGTATCAATGTATCTCTAAAAGAAATAAATCTAATTTTATTAATTTTTAGTTTTAATAATTATTGAGCTAAGGAATTCATCTTGTAATATATTTTCAGTGAAATATCTACTTTTAAATAGTGTGTTGCACTCTCTCATAGATCTTCAAGCTGTCTATTTCTTTCATTGATGTCAATGATTTTCTCATGTAGTAAGATGACTTTCACTTTATTTTTATGGGGAAAAAATGATAATTCATGCAGTTTTCCATTATGAGACCTGTTTAACAGTTGGTAGCAAATAATAAAAAAAAAAAATCAGCACTGGGAGGCTGATACTGAGCCCTTTGTGGCACAGACAGTGAATCTAAACTGCTCCATTTAAGGACAGTATTCCTGTCAAGTTGGTGATAAAAAGATGGGAGATAAGCAATCAATTTTTTTGCAAAATGTAGGAAATTTTACATATTTTGGAAGTAATGTCAAAGTAAACAAAGAGGGTGTACGAGAAATTTATGCATTTGAAATATGGATGCCCCTTTCTGCTGCATTGCCAAAATACTCCTTCTTACATTAGTACAAATGTCTGTGGATGGTGTGAGAAAAATATGCATCATAATATACATACACACTTCCCTGTTGGTAAATATTACACCTTAACTCATAGGACAGAACTATGTTGTAGGTAGGAGACACTAGGTATTGATTTACACCATGAGAAGGAATTGTGCTCCCAGCTAGGGTAACTGAACTACCAAAAAAAAAAAAAAAAGAAGAAATAACAATTACAAATAAAATGTGACTTCATAAAAATACAGTATGTCCTGAGACAAACTTCTTAGGCTTTCATCCCTCACACCTGTCCTAAAAAGTGAGCAACACTGGGCTGTCCATCTGTTTCCCCAATAACCCAACACAGAACAGGAACCATTTAGAGTTTGTGCTGTCAACTAGGTCAGAACTCCCACTTCCTTACTTAGGATCCAGGAATCTCCAGCTCTGAGAAAGGAAACCCTACACTTCGGGACACCCATCAGATCATTCAGGGGTTTACAGATTATGGTATATTTGATCTGGAGATTAATGATTTTCTATAAGACTGAAGAACCAGTTGTCTCAAGTTTGGAAAAGCCATGACGAGTTTCTGATGGTAGTAATCACAAAGTACTAGGCACCAACTCCTGATTTTTTTTTTTCCCCACAGCTGAAGAATCCATTTCTCTGACAAAGCTTAAAAACTATTGATGAATCACATGGCACAAGCACTAATTTTTTTGGCTTATAGTTGTCTATGTTATTTATTCTTGTTTATTTATTACTTTGTCACACTGTACAGTTTTTTATGAGCTGCTTCTGACAACCAGAAGATATCTGAAATAGTCTACCTTTTTTTCATTCTTTTCTCAAAAAAGAAAATTTTCGGGCCAAAAGTTTAGATAAGAAATACAGGCGTAAATCCACTCAGTAAATTCCAGTGTTAAAGACAGAATGGAACAGACCATATGAATTTGTGTAAATTATATTCATTTACTTCCCATATTTAGACAGAACCGTTTTAGCAGCTCATAGCTGTAAATTATTTCACTGGGAAATCTTTCTGAATAGCAACTTCTCAAGGATACCCATGAGTTTTTTTTCAACCTAGTGCGTTTGTGTTCTATTGGACACCTTAAAAGACAAATGTAAAATCTAGTATCACAGTCAAGGGGATATGTTAAAAGTATAAATCATGTTGTACAAACTTACTCTTCATTTCATATGACCCTACGGAATTGCAGCTTAAAAGATAAGGATACTGTATCAAGAATCCATACAATTTCAAGGACTCAAAGAATTAATTTCTGGTTACAAGTGAGTGGAGCAATTGCTTGAAGCTGTTGAAAACTACAAAGTCTACTTGTTCTGAGACTTTGTGTTTTGCTGTGTCACAGTATTTTGTGTTTTTCTTCTTTTCTGATTTGGATCAATACTTTGTACAAACAAAATATTGTGGTACATCAAGACACAGAGTCTCAGAATAAGTAACTTTATATTGTGCTTGACATTTGCAAGCCTACCAATTCATACATCTTTCTTAGCAAGCCACAAATAATAATTTTATGCCATTTATTACATCCGAATCAGAGGTTTAATGTTTGTACTTTTCTCCCAGCAAACTCTGAAAGGTCATTTCAAAATGAAGCTGTTGTGACAGTTATGCTATCCCTTTCTACTAGAACCATAGACAACTTGGAAGACAAATTCCATTATAATGTTAGATGTTTGTCTGTTTGAAGCTGAAATAAATCCACCTACATACTCCATGGCACATTACTTCACTGTTACATGTGAAGCCAGGAAATCAGTATGATTTCATAAAGTGAACTGAGATACAGTCTCTCAGACTGTAGAGGTGAACGCATCTGAGGGACAGATATCAACTTTTCATTATATTTTGGGAAACTATTAAAGCTTCGATTTGATTCAATATTAAAATAAGAAAAAAGTGAATTAAGTAATACCTTCCTTTTAAAAGTAAGCATTTCTGATTATCTTCTTTTCCCTCCACCTATCATGATTTAAGGACATATACTCTCACCAATTCCAAGGTTGAGAGATTAATACTTCACCTTGTGTTTGATACAAATTTTAGATTTAGCTTTAGCAGTCTTTCAGTCAGCAGCTACTAAAATCAAATCCATACTAAGGCAGACAGGAATCCATGAGGCAAGATGTTAATCAGGGTTACGTGATACTAGAAATCTCAAAGTATTGGAGCTAGAAAGTCTGCTGCCCTCACCAATGGAAAGCTAAAAGTACTTTCAGCTGTTCAGCTGGTGTATTTCTATTTTGACCTTAGAGCTGCTCACAAAACACTATATCCAAGTTGTCTAGGCAGTATTTTTTTACTCAGAAAACTTGATGTCTACACTGTAACAGCAGTTAATTAGCAGAACAGGTTTGAAACTCAAACAGTTCTAACTCTAACTTATGGTTGATATATATTAAATAACGGATTATCTACCATTTTGCATGAACTTAATTCTATCACCCAAGATATTGGACCATACTCTCAAAATATAAAAAGATTAAATTTGCTTTTTTATAGCTAAAATGAACCAAAAATCTAGAATAGAATTAATTGTTCAAGTCCCAGACTTTTTCCATGTTAATTAAAATGTCAGGAGCTCCTTCATGAAGTTCAGTACTTTTGTCGGTGTTGCTGATTATAAAGTTATTCTTTCTGTTTTAAACCTCAGATGTTCCACAGTAAATTTCAATGGCATGACTATACTTGTTTTAGTTGGGATAGAGGCATAGTTGTGTGATGCTATATTTTTGTCCTGTGATGAAAACTGTTTCTCACTTTTTATGTTTCAGTTCTCTTTCCCATCCCACTGGAGGGAGGAGTGAGCAGCTGTGTGGGATTGAGGTGCCTACTGGGGTTACAACAACACTGTTCTCAGAATAATACTTTCAGGCCATCAAGAAAGCATTGCAGTGCAGTTTGTTGTCATTTTTAAAAACTAACCATAAATAACACTGAAAAGCAGACAAAGCTCCTTGCTCATCCTTGGATACTGGAAATAATAGCTGTAGGAGGCGTGTCCAAAGTACAGGGGACTTACCGGGGCAGAGAAGCCCAAGGGAGCATGTGCCTAGATGGATAACCCTATTGGTTAAGAAGGTCACATGGTATCTGGGTATATAGGGAAGCGTCGAATTCAAATAAAACCTCTTTGATTACCACCTCAGAAGAGTGTGCCTCATTCTTTATCATATAAAGGTCCCCCATGCTATAATAGTTGTGAAGTACACATCTGCCTAAAGTCTTAAGACTGAACAGAGAACTTTCAAAATAAACAGCAAGATCTTCATTGACTTGCAACTGCAAGAATTTCTAAAAAAGATCTGAAATATCTGAAGTAACAGAATTCAGAAAAATAATTGCTAGATTAGAATAAAATGAGGTATCACTCCTTTGACAGTCCTGTTTGCATACCAACTGTTCTTTTCTTTCAGCAAAATCTGAAAGGTCATTTCAGAATAACAGGCTTGGCCAAATGCAATGCAAGGGATTGAAAAGGAGAAATAGAGGAGATAGATCATATTTCCAAGAGTCATTGCAAAAGCAAAATAAATCACACCATTTTAACTGAATCACTGGTGCAACTGAAGAAGAATAGGTAGAGGCTGCACTGTGAATTTACTATATTCACTTTTTAGTTCACAAGCATATCTCGAGTAACACTTTTAATTCTTTGCCTCCAGAAAATGTGGATGTGAACTCTGCAGAGTGGAGCCTCTCCCAAGATCTGTGCTTATATAACAGAACACAGTTACTTAAAATTCCTTTCTATTAGGACATGGTACTTTAGACTGGGAAATTTTATTCAGAGTCATTGACAGAGCTAAGTTTCGTTTTGAGAACTACTTGCACTACTGTAGTATCAATTTTCTATAAATTTTTTCCAGCCTAACAAGCAATTATAAAACAACCTTACAGCCATGTCACAGCGCTGCCACTAACGGCACATGATATTATGGTTCTCTGATACATGAAAAAGAAAACAGCCAAACAGTGAATAAAACAATACTGAAATCAGATTTACTGCTACTTTTAAATACACATTCCCCATCTGCCTTACTTGTATCTGTTGGGCTATAAATAGTCATTACTACTTCTTCTAATCATAGATGAAAAATGAGTGTGAAAGGAAAAAACAAGGCTTAAATGAATTATCATGCAGCCTAGAGCTGTGGCAGTGCTGATTATTCTTTTGAAAAAACACAGTCTCAAGATACTCTGAAAGGGTGATAAAATCAAAATATGTTCACAAGAACAAGTACCAGCATAAGGAACACCTGCCCTTTTAGCTCGTGGTATCTAATTACTACCAAATGAACTTTCTACATTTCAGTGCTGTTTGATTTTTCTTCTTTGAACCATATTTTACTTGAAGTCACACTTCAGATATTTTCTTCCTAACAGTCTCGGCGCTGATGGATTTCAGACTGGAAAATGTAATTGCTTTTCTGGGTTTTTACTACATTCATTTGGTAACAAACCTACTAAAAAGTACCACAATGGATGAACTGCAGGTAAATGATCCAACACAGCTTTAATACAATTCATCTGCTAAATCACTTTAATTGGTTTTGGACTGTCAGCTGTTACTTCCAGATTTTTAAAACAAAAAATGAATGAAATTCCTTATCGGAAAAACAAAAACCAAAAACCTCCTACACACTTTCTTCAAAACAAATAACCTCCCACAAATTAAAAAAAAACAAATAAAGAAAAAAACCTCATGTCATTAGTATATCATTTCAGTTTTATAACTTGGATGTAAGGAACAAGATAACTAACATCTGTCATTTTGCAAAATGCTCTTTACCTTTATTATCTAATGTCTAGCAGAGTCAGAAATTAAGCAGTCTTGTTTAGACTGATTTAAATTCACATTTATTTTAATGCATGCCAATAAAATTTAAAATTTGCCATTTGGTTTGTTTTTCTACTGGGCTTATTTGTGTTAGACACAGTAGTATAAGTCCAAGATATAGAGTCTGTAAAGCAAAGTATGATAGTCACTACTACCACAAAGTGTGTGCAACTGTTATTAACAATATAAAATATCAAAAAATAGACTTAATCATTGTTTGTATCTTGGGCCAACAGAAAGAAAACTTGTTTTCCTTTTCTTTTATGCACAGCGTGTAAATAAAAAATAAGTGTTAAAAACTTGTTTCTGAGCAGCAAATATTTTGAGAGTAGTTGTACGATGATTTTAAAGATAAAATTGTGTGAAATAAGTAAAAATTTTTCAAAATTATATCCTAACATAAAATGAATTTGTAAATCATGTTGACATTGCTAAGACCACACAGTAGTGGTCTCTGTTACTATGTTGGCTTTGTTAGACTTGTAGACTCTGTAGAAAATGAACAAGATGAATAAAAGAGAAGATAATGACATGAACACAGACTAGGACCTTCCCCAACCACCTAAGTCTTACAAGCTGGCATATTTGCTCCTTAATCTATGGGAAGTTTTCATATATATTAAGAACTGTGTGGCCTCCTTATTCTTTGGTAAGAAATGAGTATATCTGCTACTATCACATACAACTCTACCATGGAACAGAAAGAGTGGCAACTAAACTGATACTACTGCTGTAAAAATGTACTGCCTGGCCTTCAATTAGATTCACACATTTTCACGAGGCATCTGGAGCCAAAACATGTTGAGTCTTCTTTGTTTATGTTTATGTATCAAGGAGATCAAAAAACCAAAGTCCTGATGTATCAACAAAATAAGTTAATGATGTTTTCCCATCAATTAGAGAAGCAATCCTTCTGTTTTCCTAGAGGGGCTGGGACTGGACCAGAGCAGCAGCTGCTGCAGGTCATGGATTAAAGGTCTGCTAAGAGAAACATCAGAAATGAAATATCCAAATGGAGAAATATACAGGAGGGATCTGAGATATTGGAACTTCAGATGTGAGAGATCTGGGGCCAGATACATCAAGCTGGTGAATCTGTTCTCAAGTGCTGAGCCCTCCAACTAGGAATTGCATATACATATGAAGAGACTCTTATAAATATCAAATTTATTTTCGTGGTTATAAATAGCCAAGCCATAAAACAGATGAAATTTGCATATGAGCTGAGCTGCTATACAGATAAAATCCTGGTGTCATAAGGACAGGTGATGTAGCCACAGCCTAGCCCAGGATTATTTTTATGGTAGGGGCTAAGAGTGGATGCCACAGAAGAGGTAGGAATATGGCAAGTATATAGCGATGCTTCTGAAAAACATTCTTCCAGCCTTCAATGATTTGCAACTCGTGGACTTTATATGCGATAGACTTTTAAGGAATCTTTATCTCATGAATTTGCTCTGAAACCAATGCAATTTTTAGCATACACAATTTCCTACCAAAAAGAAAATCCCACTACTTAATTGCATTATGTGAAGAACAAAAGCAGAAGAATCCTAAATCATTTCAATTAGGTTGAGGGTTTCTTTTCCCTCAGAACACAGTGTCTTTTAAAAGGTAAAACAACTGAAACCTGTGGGAAAATATGAATTCCATGGAACAGTTCTTTGGACATTCTTCTAGCAGTTTTGCATTACACTTCAAGACACTAGTTCCAGAATTGTTTGGTTTTTTTCCCTGAAGATCTTCATCTTTATCTTCAGAATCTGAAAAACTAAAAAACCTATTATAATTTCCAGCACATTTTCTGAGAGTAATAAGACAAAGCAACTGGTTCTACTATTGCTGATTGTAAGTTAAAAAAAGTCTTGATGACTAAAAGTATATAGACATAACAAAATATAACAAACTACCAATCCTAATGTGAAAAGAAATAAAAGAGAGTATTTTCTGTTAAGAAATTGGTTTCTACTAGCATAAATTTACAGAGAGAGCTCAAGAAGCCCTGAACCTTTAATTATTTCTCCACAGTGTGCTTTCTTATGTCATGGCAGAAATTCCTGATCAACAACTCATGTTCATCCAGATACATCTACTCCTCATCTCTCTATCTGTAAAAGTAATTTAATTCATGCCTCAGTTCATTGGATTTTTGTTCTTCTACCATCTAATGAAAGAGTTGAATTTTAACTAACTCATCTGAAAAAGAACATTAGAGGGTATACAGAGAGAGAGCAAGAAGAACTTGCTAATCTGAAAATGAAAGCAGGAAAATCTTTTTATAAATGAGTTACAACTTTTGAAATAGTGGAAATGCTGACACTATACTCAAGTTCGTTTATGAATTTAATGTAGTAGATTAAAATGTTACTGTTTTTCAGCTGCTCGCTACTGTGCCCTCACATAAGATCTAATCATGTGAACAGTGGGTGATTCCTTTCAATACATCTCAGTGCACAGTCAAACGTGAACTTAAATCATCTTACAAATGAGAGCATTACAAAATCAACTTTCATCAGCTTGGATTACAATGATCTCCTAAATTAGGTGAAACATTAGGCATTAGACTCGCACTCTCTAAAAATATGCCTTTTGCTTCATGCATTCAATTTTGTGCTTCCAAAAGCTAAAGAAGCATTCAGTTTTTCAGAAAACAGAAAACCTTAGAATTTTAAAATTTTGAAATCATGAATCATGAATCATGAAATAAGTACTGTCTTGGGGCAGGCATGTCAAAAACACATCTTTTTAAAGAACAAGAACACCCTTGATAGCTTAATTAGCTCCAAATAAGAATAATGATAGTAATCCCCAACACACACTCAACAGAAGCATCCAAGGTTTTGTTTCCTGTTCTTACTTAATTAATACATTCTGCATTAGATTATACTTTATATTATTATAATACAATGACTATCATTGCTATATTCAGTTTTTAAGAATTCTTATTTTCTGGTGCATATGGTATTTTGGCATGATTCTGTTCAGAATTTTTTATACAAAAATAAATAACTCTCAAATATGATGAAGTTTGTAATGGTTATATTTCAGATAATCAAAATGGTACGTTTATGTGACTAAACTCTCACATAGAATAATAGGAATGAATTACACTTTATTCAGAATCTTGTATTTCACAAAGAAATTTTAGCAGCATCGCCTTGTTTTTGTCATACCTATAGAATAGCTGATGTGGAGCTCCACCCTCTACCGTATGACATTGAATACTGACCAATGAAATTCGGTGTAATAAAGTTTGTAACAGAATATTTCTATTTCTTTACCTCTACTACACATAGAGTTGGGCTGGATATTGTATTGTGGTATTAATGGGACTTTATTTCACATGTACTGAGAACACAGTTTCAGTTGTTCAGCACTTGATTAAATGAAACAAACCGAAATTTTGGCCATGTAAAATCTGACTCATGTCCAAAAGATGTTACTTTAATGTTAGAATTTAACTGTAGAGATTTAAAGGAAAACCAGAAAATTAACATGCACAGATCAAGTGTGGCTAAATTCAATTGGTCTTTATGCCTCAGAAGAAATAACCATCATTCACACTTAGAATCACAGAATGGCCAGTGTTAGAAGGGAATTTTAAAGATTGTCTAGTCCAACATTCATTGCTTGAGAGAGAATTGTTAACAGATGTACAGACAGTTGATATTTCCATGTCATATATGAGGCATCTGGGAGGCAACACCACACATTCATGGTGCAGGAAAGTAGAGCTCTGGTTGCCACACACTTGCAGCACCAAGAGATGCTTTTGCACACCAATTTACCATGTAAAATGTGGCACTGGGGAGGTCACTGTGAGACTGTGAGCTTTCAATAACCTACCTAAAAAGATTTGGTGGTGCTATAAGATTTCTGATTCAGCGTCAGTACCATACCATAACAAGTTGTACTATGAATAATTTTAAACTTATCAGTTAGCTTGGAGACAGATGTGCTAGAGATAAATGCTCCAAGTGTTACTGTAAGTAAATCACTGAGGATGCTAGTACTGATGGTACACCTGTTAAGAGTACTCCGCGTATTTGAATAGAAGAAGTAAGGATCTTATAGTTTTGTTGCACAAAACTCTTGAATCCTGAAAAACATCCTGCCGCTGCAAAGGATAAATAAATTTTAAAGAATTTTCTGTTTCTTAAATATTTTCATAATTTTTCTCTCCATTTTTAAAGAAATCCACTAAATATACCAATTTTATAATTGATAGTGAAGCCTGTTGAAGCCTATTGATAGTAAAGTGAATATTTCTGTCACATAAGTTTATGACTGTGCCAAAGAAGAAGTTGTTAGAATTGGAATTAACTCTTCAGCTTGCAAACAGACACTAAGGGCTAAAGGCTAGTGAAGGCATATTTAAAACTCTGCTACAAAATTTCTAATAGATTTTCTCTTTAATTTTTCTTCTTTTTTTGACCAAGATGTTTGGGTCAACAGTTGTCATTAGGCTGCATTGTATCAGCAAAAAACTTTCATTCCCATCAACAGAATAAGACATGCATTTGTTCCTGAAGAAGTGAATATGTTTTTGTATCAGTAGTCACTTCAAATTATGGACAGATACTCTGAAGTGGAACCTAGCACCTAAGTATGCAAGCAGTAGAATCTGTGTCGACAAATTCTACTTTTCTGAAGCATTTATCACTGTAATAGATAAAATACACTTTATTCCACCGAATAAATAAAACTTACATTATCATGCAGGACTGATGATACGGCACACTGAAAACAAGTGGAAATAGAATAATATGAAAAAGACAGAAACTAACTTTCTCATTTTGTCATTTTTTTAAAGGCCATATTTAATGGATACTTCATACATAGTTACTTTTATCACTTCATAAGTGGTTCATTGGGAAATCATAGACAAAATGCATAAATAATGAAAACAATATGGCAATTTATATATGAAATATATGCAAGTGAAGACAAGCACCTGAGTGCCTTATGACAGCCAGTGGATTTTGAGATACAGTGTGCATGATGGTATTTTTCGCTTGTTCAAGTGAGATTCAAGGAACCAATCCAAAGAGTTCTTCACTTATTACTGCAGTTGGGGAATTTTCTTTTCCGCAAAATATTCATGACTAAGTAATGCTAACAGAAGACACATCACAAAATCGGTTACAACATATTTCACAGTACATCATTTATTGGGAGACAAGAAGCAGTTTCTTCCTTGAGTGGCTCTATGTACATATTTTATGACTGATGATCTACTGCAATACAGTTTTTTAATAGAAACTCTGACAAAAAAAAAATAATCTACATTATGGCCAAAGCAAAAGTGCACCAAGTTTTGCATCATAAAAATGAGAGATTTGGTTACAGGACATTAAAGAAGACGACTGTGTCCGATTCCCCAAATGATCCAAGCTAAACAGTTGCCTATGCCCAATGTTCATTTGATAGGCCTGAGTCTTAAAACAACAAGTTGTAGTTTTTTCAGAATCAACAAGTCTTTCGTCACATGATGATATAACCTGATACAGCCACATGTTCCACTGGAGATCCTTTCGTTAGGAATAGACCTGTACTTTATTCTTCAACCATACATTTCCAACTGTCCAAGACATTTTCTGAAATGTGCCTGTCTAGATAGAGTGAAAATTCTCTGCAAGCATGCAGTATTATAGTCTGTGTTCTCCTCACCTAAAAGTGATTTGGAAATGCTGGTGAGAGGAGTTGTTCCTTTATGAAATGACACACAGTTAACTTTGAGATATATATAAGATGCAATTTGTCAGAAACTGCATGGAAAATGGCGGAAGATTTAATTATTAATGTCTATTATTCACTTTTTTAATGGAGGTATTGCCACTGGTAAGTAGATATAAAATACCTGCAAGTTCATATGAGATCATGATATTTGATATAACCAAACACAAATATAAACTCATTATACTACATGTACTTAATGGACATTTTTATTTAAATCCTTTGGAAGGCCTGTCATTTGCTGACAAATGTTGAAAAGGCCCTGCAATAGACGATACATAGCAGAGGTAGCAGGAAAACATATTTTTACCAAACCCAGTGGCAGGCACAGCTGCTTAAGCAAATGGTTTAGGATATCCAGAATCTGAAGTAATTGAAGTTATTGTGGAGAACATTACATATGCTTTCCTTTTTTTTTTTTCTCTTTGCAGGTATCTAGGTCTGCTAGAATTGCCTCTGTTACATTCAGACCTCTGTGGCACTTCTGAAGCATGTACCTCATCTTGAGCACATCATGCACCAAGTGTTCAGTAAAGTCGTCTACAAGAGGAGTAGGGAGAAGGCTTAGGCCCAGTATGTTACCATTATCTTAAAAAAACTCTGTTCTGAAGTACATGAAGTATGAGTGGCATTAGTAAGCAGCTGCTCACAAGCTGTTTAACCATTATTATTATCTGTCAGAACAAACACAAGATGATTGCACTGCAACTACTGCTGACCATATATAATATTTTGAGCATGAATATGAAAAAAGCTAATAAAACCCCTCTATTGGCTATGAAAAACCAAGAGAAAATATAAGAGTCTCATATGCCCATG
Source organism: Chiroxiphia lanceolata (assembly GCF_009829145.1). Taxonomy (NCBI): domain Eukaryota; kingdom Metazoa; phylum Chordata; class Aves; order Passeriformes; family Pipridae; genus Chiroxiphia; species Chiroxiphia lanceolata. The sequence continues at coordinate 89,962,239 of NC_045639.1, read as the reverse complement.
GAGGGAAAAATGACACAACCACTGGAAAGAGAACAGTGGTCCACAGGAGTTGAAAGACTTCAGCTTTGTTCAGGCTGTACTACCAAGTGACAATTGGCACTGATAATTAGTCAAAATTTACCAGAAGTGAAAATGCAGAAGCAGTTGCATCACCACGGGATAATCTAAGTCTGCTTTATTTGGCAGCCTGGGCTAGAACACCAACAAAAGAGAGAGAAGAGCAAGTAGGGAAAGAGATTTTAAAAGTAAGGTGATGCTTAAGAATTTCCTTATATAAAGTGGTTATAGGGCACTTATAGGTTCTCCTAATTTTTTTGCTATAAATTAAAAACTTCAATGTTTTCATTTAGAAATGTATGGATTGTCTTTACATGACTCTCAGGCATGTTCATAATCTTCTTTGCCTTTTAATCCTCCTGTACACCTCATGTTTTTAAAGAGCATCTGAAAATAAAACATTTTGGTTTTCTGTATCTTTGCTTCTCTTCAGACTGTTAGACTAAAGTAATAATGAAAAAAATTCTGTTGTTTCCTTAGGCTGAAGTTGCAGCCTCAACAAAATGAGGGCTTATTGTAAAATTTCCTGGTTTATTATTATTAGTGTTGAAGGAATCCAAATACTACCACTGTGAAGTATATGGAGAACCTAGCTATCAAAATCCAATGAAATACAAGAATTAACACTCACATATGAGTTTATCATTTCAGTACCATGAAAGAATAGGTACTTAGCTAATAAAATAATAACCTTCATTACAGAGCGAAAAAGTAGTGTTTCTGCTCAAGTGTTTATAGTCATTAAGAGCAGTCAGTCCTACACACTAAGGCAGTCAGGAAACCTGACCTTCAGCAATGGCCCAATGGTTTCAAACACAACACACTGCTGTCTGGATAACAGTCTAAACTCAGGTTTTGGTTTTAGCTTTGAGTTTAACTCTCCATAGGGCTGGTTAAACCTTCTTGACCTTCAGATGAGTCCCCCGTCACTCAGTCCTAATGGCAACTCTTACCTGGCTGTGGTGAATCCTCCAGAGTAAGAGATGGGGAATACCCATATAGTGGCCAACAGTTGCTAACTGCCATGAGAACTTAACTCTCTCAGAGCCAGGTATTGCCTCTCTGCTCCTGTGCCTGACAGGAGCTGTGGTCACTGAGGGACAGAACGCTTTGGGAATCTGATGGCCTCTGGCCCTGTCAAGCCTGTCTGGCTGAGAGTGCTGCCTCGACCTTCCCCACCTCCTTCCTGTGCTTTATTGCCCCGCCACTACCACCATCACCACCACTGCCACCACTGCCGAGGCTTGTTGTGAGGAACCTTTATCCTGATCTGACTGGATTCTCTCCCAGCTGTCCCATCTCCCCCAGCATGGTCAGGGAGGCTGGTCATTAAAGACAGCTCTGCACTAACAGCGCTTCTGTGTCTGAGTCCATTTAATCTCAATGCATCGGTTCAGTCTCAGACACTTTTACATCCTCATTTACGCATTGGTTGTTTATAGTGCTCCCAAGGAAAGGCTACTAGACAAGGATTTACCAACAGTTATAAAGTGATAGCTTATACGATACTGATCATATAAAATTCTAACAAAATAAAGTTAATTGTAAAGTATGTTTTCAGCAAAGTTCATGAGCAGTGTGGCATCTCTACAGATGTTCTGCTTTGGGGCAAAACCAGATTCACACCCAGCTGCCCCCCATGGTACAAGCTTGACTGAAGTTTTAATGGACTGCACAGACACATCCTGTATGTAATATAACCTGTTGTCAAATGAGTTAATTTTATTCAAGCAATAACAATTAGAATTCATCTCAATATTTCCAGAGTTTGAGCCTAATTTTTAAATTTTTATTTCAACTTGTCTCCTATTCTCTTTCTATGGTTTCCTGTGCAGTTTTCTCACAATTGTCTTCCCTCAGGTGTCTTCCCTCTTCAAAAGAAGAATGATTTCCATCTAGACTCTGCTCTAGATCTTAACAATCGAAGACTAACATCCTTTGGGATAGTGGTCAGTGTACCGCACTTTTACGGTTAAGTTATATTTGAAATTTCTGTGTTTTCAGATTTGAAAAAATTATGTATAGACAGCCAGGTAAATAAATATTTTTGCTCCCACTTTTTTGAAATAGAATGTCTATGAAAAATAACCCTGTGGTGATTTAAGACTGAGCACCTTCATATTTCCCAAATTCATTTAATGTCTTAATACTCTCATAAAAAAATATTTCCTCTTACTTCGTTTGTAGCACCTCTAGGGTACAAGTACAGCAGATGAATCCTTTCTGCCAGTGGTAAGCAATGACAAGGGTATCCAAGCAGGTAAGCAAGTAAGCAAGAGGATACTAGGACAGTCACTTTAACAAAAAAAAATCTTATTTTAATGATTTTAAAATTGCATTTTTTCCTGGAGTTGCAACGCCTACACAATAGAGAATGAGGAAGAGAAAGAAAGAACTGCACTACCTGCTGCCCCTTTTTGGATGGGCACTGATCTGTTCAGAAAACTGGCTCTGTGCAGTGCTGTGTGAATTGAAATCAGAACCACTAAAAGTACAGAGAGGATGTTTACAGAACAAATGAGACCGCAGTTTTGGTGCTGCAGTGAAATAGAAAGGGCATAATCTAGGAGATCAATCACTGAATATTCTTACTAGCAGGTAAGACAGTGATCTGACAGGCATATAATTGACTATAACTGGCTTGGAGTTCAGTATGGTGGATAAAGTACCTATGTAGCTATGTGGAATTAGGTATGACGGATACACAAAACCATAATGTACATTCTTATCAATCAAAACCTGTCTTTTGGCAGTGCATGAGCAATAGGAGTAAAATCTATGCAAGCTATCACTCAGTGAGGAGCATATTTTTCATATATCAGAGGAGCAGAAAACATTGGAAGACTTAAGCCACTGTTATAAAAAGGTGTCTCTTCTCTTGAAAGCTGGTAAAAAGAGCTAACATAAAATGCATCACTAATTATAATTATCATGAAATTAAAATAAAAATAACCACTGCCTACAACTGCAAAAAAAAAAAAAAAAAAGGTACCAAAATTAAGCTGCTTAATCACAAATCAAATTGAAGGTCCCTCCAGAGTTTAGGTTCGGTCTTTTTTTTATTATGGTAACAGGTTTATAGGCTTCTCTTTGCATGACTGAAGACTTACTTTTAGCTTAATATCACAAATACAATCCTAAATATCAGAAAAGCAGAGGATAGTCATAACCTCTGAAACCTCTGAACCTCTGGGAAACTAACTCCATGGGACTTCACTGCTTTTTGGAAACTACAGTGATAAATTTGGCAACATTGGTTTAAACTGCTGGTAAGTTTGAACTAAGAAGAGAATAAAATTACCCAGTCTCTAGAGCTCACTTTCACAGGGCTTTGTACAGAGGGGCTAGTTCAAGTAACAGCATACAGTTAATATTTATATATAGTCATGCCCAGAGTTATCACAGCTTTTATTCTGTGCTACCACAGTTAGCTTTCTACCTCTCTTAAGGAGTCACACATTTTATAGACGAACTAATTAGAACTGAAGTGTTTTAAAATATTGTTGCTATTTTCTAGACTCCTCTGTCGAGACAGCTCAATACAACATTTTACAAGAGCCTATTTCATATGCAAAGCTTTCTGAAGAAAACAAAAGAGCATGCCCCAAGAGTGACACAATTATTTTAATGTGCATTTTGTCATATCAGAAAGTTCATGGATCTAAGCAAAGAAAGTAAGGAAGTATTGTCTGCAACTTAGCACTAGTGTTTGATTAATATTGTCCATCCAGTACTTCAGGCTAAATTACATATTTGATTCAAAAGAAAGAAGTACTTTTTTGTTTTGCACTGTTTGAAGTAAGAAGTGTGTAAAGCTACCAGTGATTAGATGAAAGTATGTTCATGGGAAGAATGTATAGGAATGTATGCCCAAAGATTCATCAATAATTTTTCACATGCTTTAGAATTTCATCACATGGTTTCTGTTACTATTTACTACATCAATACAGCTATTTACAGCTTGTGTCCAAGAAAGATACAACCACTGTAACTATGTTAAAAAAAATTAAAGTTGATGCATACTATAGAAAAGTGACCCAATCCGGTTTTAAATTTGTTTTTTCAACTCTTGTTAATTTCCTGAATCCTTCTCACCCTGAAATACAAAGATTTAAAATATCCTTCTTGCTAAATGAGTCTCATTAGCAATATGATTAGTATAGGAAAGTTGCAGCACACTGCAAGGTTAGTTTGATCAATTGGTTGAGTAAGCACAGTCCTCTAGCCTATTTTATAGGCTAAAAGAGAGATATTTTTCTTTTAAACTTGCAGACTGTAACCTCACTGGATATCAACCACAAGAGATTAGTTATGTGGGCACTCATAAAATGCCTAATCTTAATTAGTAGCAAAGACACCAACACCTGTCACATATCTTTGCTGTATGTTCACTTGGTTCTAACTTAAAAGCAGTGCAAGTCCGAAGCCTGTAAAGACCTTTTATTTCACATGTAAACAATTTGAAAGACAAATACTTGCTTGTAAAAAACTAGGAAAACGTGTTGTCTGATTAAAAACTATTCTTCTCACATTTTGCCTTTTTTTTTTTATTATTTAAAGAAGAAAAGTCTCCTTCCAGTTGAGGGAAAACAGATACATAGCACTGCATATCAAACAAAAATGTAATTAAAAGTGGCAGGAATGACTACTTAGCTACTTACCTGGCTGTCAAGTTTTACTTTACTATCTTCAAACTGTTGTACTTACAAAATTGCTGTAAAAACTGTATTACTTTATCTGGTAGTGAGTAATATTTGCAGTGTTTTAGTTCTCCCATGGTCATGCATCTCTTTTTACCTGGCACTTTGGTTAAAATAAAGCTCTCCTCTGGTTTTCCGATGTAGCTTTCCATTTTTACTAGTCCTTTTAAAGGGCATAGTCTCTCAGGCAATGGATTAAACTGATTTACTCAATGTTAGACCGGGGGGAAGAAATCCTTGTGTCCCCCAAAGCAGCGACACTTTTAATCAAATACAGCTCATAAATCACATTTACAATTTTCAGAGCTCAATCAATAGGACACTTTATAGTCTGTAACAAAATTACCTGGAAAGAAGTAGAAGTACAAGAGAGATGTTACTGAGGGACCACACACATCTAGGCTCTGCACCCTCTCTGTCTTTAGGGATTAAACTGCCAATTTTAACAATGACTGATTTGTCCCAAAACTCTAATGCATTTATAAGCAATGCATAGTTGGCTGATAATGAAGGATTCTATGAGGTCATAATCAATAGTACCAAAGCAGAGTAAGCTTCCTGATCTACTTTACCCTACTTTTGTGACTATTAACAATACTTTTCTCATCAAACTTTAGTTAAAGACTTTTGTTCTCTTGGGTAGAAGTTTTCATGGCTTTCCTAACTTTGCACAATTAAGTTTCTCTGAAGTAATCTCCAAGTAAGTCACAGAATACCAAGGACTTCTCAGTGCTAATTTAGTTACATGTCTTCGTGAAGTTTAATTTACATATTTAATATAGCAAATCCTTCATCAAGTGTTTAATTTGTATATATAATACTGAACAGTCTCCTTCTATAAAATGTAGTAAAAATTACCAGGTTATACCCAACTTCATGTAGGACTGATACATAGGTCAAAATCAAGTTCTATAAATTACTGCTCAAATACCTGCATAACTCCAATTATATATTACATAACTTTCTCATAATTTCTGGAGTATGTAATAGAAAATAAGAACTTAATCACCTCACATTAGATACTTCTTCAAAATGTGTTGCCTATTTGCATATTCCACTAATGACACAAACACACTCTGTATATTTTGTACGAAGATTTATTTGAAGTTTTTTTCCATGCAAAAGGCCCCAGAAAATTCTTATGCTGTGTGCTAAGAGAACAAATAACAAAAAAGAATTATCTCAACCTCTTGAAGATCTAATGACAGCAGTTTTCATGAAATTATAGACAGATGCCTGCAGCTGTTGTATCAATATTCAAAGCAAACACATATTCCAGTGATACCAAGGAGTGCTGGCTAAGTGACTTTTAAGTGGTAGACTATTCAATAGTAAGTTTTCATTCAGATGAAAATGATCTTATCAGACTAAGTTCAGACAGCTTTGCCTTTTCTTCCTCTTTGAGACATCTGCAGAAAGTATTGGCAAATATCTGGATGATTTCAGGTTTTAAAGACAGAAGACTAGAACACACTGAACATACTATATAAGAGCTGTTACCAGGTCTTACAGCATACAAAAGATAAAAATTAGGAAATAGTACTGATACATTAAATCTTTGCATTAAAATATATTTCCATTATTACTTTCAACAGTTTAAATGGAAATTTCTTCTAGAGGTAGAAGAGAAAAAAAGTTAAATCACAGCTCAGAAATCTATTTTCTTGCCAAACTGTAAGTGACTTTTAGTATTATGGTTATAAGGAATCATGTTGCAACTGATTTAAAAGAGTTGCATAGGCTAAAAATGTTAAATTAAGGTTTTAGATGTGACTGTTTAAACACTTATGGATTTAAACACTTACCCTTTTTAAACAAAAGTGCTAATGATTTTACTTTAAAGGAGGATGGGAGGAAGTTGTTTGACACAAATAGAGAAGATGATAGCAGCCAAATAATATTTGACCAAATTTAATGCCAAATTGCTCTATTTCAGTTTTAATAAATTCTCTAGGATGGAAGGTATCATAGTCTCACTGGAATCAGAAGCCTCCTGAGGTATCTCCATAAGTAATGTGAAAAGTATTCCTTATACTGCAGTCCTATTGCTTTCTGATGGAAACAAGTGAACCAGTTTGTACTGTCTGTAAAATTGTTTGTTTATTTATAGAGTTTCTTTGTTTTGTGACCAGAGATTCAGGTGAAGTAGTAGGATGTTGAGGAGGGGAGCTGAAAGGATTTGAAATCTAGAAACCAACTATTTGAATCCTGCTTGACATCCATATTTTAGGAAATAAACAAAGCCTAAATATATACACACCTAAGGCTATATCTTAAAGATCAAAATCTTTAAAAGGTATGTTGTCATATGCAGCCTTTGATTTCCCACTTGTGGTATAGGAAGAGTACATCTGCTAAAGTTTTCTATTATGGTGTTCTGCAGACCTGTGGATGAGTCACGGCAAATGTCATCTGGTGTTGGGTGGTCAGCTTCCAGACGAATCTTTTCTTACAGATGGAGAATATGGCATACAATAAAGTTACTGTATTTATTTATATTTTGTCAGAGTCCTCTGGCATGTAGCCATATATGAAAATGTTGGCAATAAGATATTTCTAGTATTTCAAGAACAGTAATTGGATGGACATGTAGAAGCCTTTCTGCATGATCTTGCGCAGAAAAATACTTGGTAATTTAATTTTTACTCAAAGTTGGCAGGGCATGAATCAGATCTGATCTACAAGGCATGATGCTGCACTAATGCACACAGATGGTAGTAATTTTCCCAAATGTGTGAATTCCTATGCTAAAAAAATCACATTATTTATGATTTCTTCACACACTGCTTCAAGACCAGTGATTTTTCAGATGAAGTTAGAGCATGACCATCTGTCACTGGTCTTAAGGATATGCATAGAGTGGAGCAATCACACAGCGTCTGGTCAAAGTACAATTCAAAAGGCTAATAAAGGATACATAATCAGGTACATGATATGATAAATTTATATCATGAAACAGACATATAGCAAGTTAAGTAACGTTTCACTTAACAAGTCAAATAACACAGGGCCTGGATTTTCTTTCAATTGTAAGAGTCTGAAATCTGAGCCAAACCAGATAAACTCTGAACTGAGAGTTTTCTCAAGAGAAATCACATATCAGAGCTACTATGGGTTTATTAATATGTTGAATATATGCTGTGTATCTGATCTGTAAGTTGATGTTTTCTCTTGTATCAGCCAATCACCAAGGAAATGTGCACCATGATAAAGGTTTTTATAATTATGCGTACAACTGATTCTATGAAAAAAAGTATGTTTATATAATTACTAGACTGACAGGCATATTTTTAATTCATAACAAATAAGATTTTTTGCCAAGTTATAGATATTTGATTTACATTAATAGTGCTGATATAGAAAAATGCATCTATTAACATTGTTTAGTGCAAATGAGTCCTAAAGTTTCTTTTCTACATTAATGTCTTGAGTTTTAAAATCAAAGTAAGCTTTCCCTCGAGGAAAGAAATTTTCTTCTGGGAAAAGAAAGAAGAAAAAAAGTCACTGATAATGCACATGTGCCTGTTTCAGAGAAACAAGGTTTGTGTTCTGTGAAAACTCATAGTGAATTGAATTGTCTGTGGTTGGTCTTAGATACCGGGCTTAGATTTAAGACTCTTGATCAGAATCAACTGCATCTACAGTCTAATGTTTCCATTCACAATCACTCTCATGAGAATGACTTTGTCTATGCTGACGGTCCCATACTGAGTTAAGGACAGTTATTTTGGACTATGGAAACACAGTCTCTCTCTTGGTGATCTGCTGATCCTTTGCAGAAAAATGAGTTTGGAACTAGGCTTTGTGGAACATGATTTCATTTAATGTGTGAGACCTGACAGGTTACAGAACTTGCTACTTCATTGAGCCTCATTCTCCTGATGATACTATATTAGCTTTCAAAGGCAGCTGATATGCATTATCAGACATCCCATGATTAGGAAAGGATGTAAACAAGGACCTCCTTGAGGCAGTCCTACAGATTTTAAAAAAAGATAGAGAATGAACAAGTGAATTATCAATTAGTGAGCAGAATCACATCATTATGATTCCACAAAAAAACAAACAAACAACCACAACCAAACAAAAACTATAGAAGGAAGTGCAGCAAGAACTGTGGTGAAGGAACAGAAGTCCAAGGTCATACAGTGAGTCTGAGGCTAATTCAAGAACATAGGCGAACTTGATTTTTAGTCTCCTATACTATTTAACAGTAACATTTTCTCTATCAAGCACTAAACTTGTCAGAATACAACAGAAAAAAATACGCCCATAACTGGAAAATCAGTTTCTTACAGAGCATTCACTGAGCTGCTTTTAGTGTCCTGATGTGCCCTCCTTAAACTGCTCCCAGGGACAGGCTTTACTTGCAGGTGGAGGCAGGGATGTTCTTTTCATTTCCTTATCTAATTGTTCTTTCTTTCCTCAAATACACACTGTGTTAACTGAGAAACAGACACATTCTTTGATTTGTTACAGTTTATTTTACTTTCAGTGTATTTGGCTTTGTTATTTCTTCCCCTACACTGAACATTGTTAGTGCAAGTAACTCTTCTACTGTTACCATCCAACAATTGAACAGTTTGCTTCAGGAAACTAATTCTGCAAAGCTACATGACATCATGTATCTCCAAAACATATCTCTTTCAAGTCAAACCCCTTTTCTCTATAATCCAACTTGGTGAGGGAATTTTATTTTGATACCTTTAATTCAGCTTTATAATCCACTACATATAGCCAAAGAAAACCATTTCTGTGGTCTCAGTAGAGTGATTCAGGCCATCTCAGAAACTATGTATCATTCTTCCTCCTTAAATCCTTTCCCCCTTTCTTTTATCCTTATTGTAGATCTGATGTGATGTGCAGGGCACTAAGCTAATTTTGGTGGTGGATTCTATTCTCTTCTGTATCATATAGGTGATGGTCCAGTGGTCACAAAAGCGAGGAAAATAAACAACAAGCTACTGCAGATTTCCAGAGAAGGGCTTATAGAACCACCAAAAAAAAAGAAGTACAGGCCATAGGTTTTGTGGTCAAAGATAGGATGAATAAAGAATAGTGATCGTTAATGTTAAATTATAACACAAGTATTTGGATATACTTTCTGATATAATTTGGCTGATAGCAATGAAGGTATTTAGCTTTTTATTCAAATCCTCCAATTATTTCCTAGAATTGTCTGTTAACCTGACCTATACGCTAACAAAATTTCAACATCAAATTTTCATGGATTTTTCCATTTCATCTTCACAACATTCTATTATTTTTGAGTATCACAATGGATGCTTATTCAATTGAGCCTCATGCTCTTTATGATAATATATTAGCTTTTGTAAGCAGTTGATCTGAATGATCCTACATCCCAGGATTAGAAAAGGAACCAAATAGGACCTCACGATGCTACACAGTAAAATATTGATTGGAAAAATTACTGGTTTTATTCTACAGATGCTGTTGTCCAAAATCATTAAAGGAAAAAGTAATAACATTAACATTTACAAACATTATGAAAATATTTGAAGGCTAATCTTTTATCAGTTTTTACTTTCATCATTATTCTTCTGAATTGTTTTTTAATGTTCCCATACCTTCAGTCTGCTACAAAGTTTTCTATTTTCTACCAGAATAAAAAATTTCAATTATAGCATAGAAAATATAAGTGGAAGCAACAAAAGAAAAGTTGGGTTGGGTTTTTTTTTGATTTGTTTGGGGTTTTTTTGTCCAAATGATGAAAGAAACTTCACAATTTATTCAGTGATGATAATAAGGAAATATTAATGTATTTTAAAAACAAAGTCTAAGTAGGACTTGGACTGAATATGCTTGGCTTTCAAATTATACTCAGATTTGCACCACGAGATACTGCCAAGAGATAACTGCATTCAGATTTTGTTTAAGTATTATCTCATCTTCAAAATTATTATCATCATCAGTTATAAATAAACATAGAGAACACTACATGTGTGTAGATAGCCCTTTCCACGGCACTGCTTTCCAGAATCTCATTCCCCAGTCTGTACGTACACCTGGGGTTGCTCCATCCCAGGTGCAGAATCCATCACTTTCCCTCCTTGAACTTCATATGGTTGGTGATTGCCCAGTCCTCTAATTTGTCGAGGTCTCTCTGCAGGGTCTCCCTGCCTTCAAGGGGGTCAACATCTCCTCCCAGTTTGGTATCATCTGCAAACTCACTTAGTATCCCTTCCAGTCCTGTGTCTAAATCATTTATCAAGATGTTGAAGAGCACAGGGTCTAAGATGGAGCCCTGTGGAACCCCAGTAGTGACAGGTCTCCAGTCTGATGTTACCCCATTCACTGTTACCTTCTGTGCTCTACCTGTGGGCCAATTGCTCACCCACCACATGAGGTGTTTATCCAGCTGTGTGCTGTCTGCTTTGTCTGGAAGGATTCTGTGAGAGACAGTATGGAGAGCTTTATGGAAATCCAAGAAGATTGCGTCAACTGGCTTCCCTTGATCAGCTAGGTGGGTTATCTTGTCATCAAAGGAAATCAGGTTTGATAAGCAGGACTTTCCTCTCATGTAGCTGTGCTGGTTGTCTTTCAGATGTTTCTCAATACCTCATAGAATAATCTTCTCCATAACTTTACCAGGCACTGAAGTGAGATTGCCAGGTCTATAGTTTCCGGGGTCCTCCTTCTTACCCTTCTTGAAAATCAGGACAATGTTCTCCAGCTTCCAGTCAGCTGGGACCTCTCTGAATTCCCAAGACGACTCAAAAATCATTGAGAGGTTTTGTGATGACATCAGGTCCCATAGAAGAGAAGACTGAGAGGGGATCTCAGTAATGCACGTTAATATCTCAAAGGCAGGTGCCAAGAGGATGGCACCAGACTCTTTTCAGTGGTGCCCAGTCACAGGACAAGGATCAATGGACATAAACTAAAACACGAGAAGTTTCAGCTCTACATGGGGAAGAAGTTCTTTATGTTGATGGTGGAAGAGCACTGGAACAGAGTGCCCAGAGAGGTCATAGTGTCTCCTCTGGAGGGATTCAAAACCTCTAGGACCTCTAGGTTACCCTGCCCTGGCAGCAGGAGTTGGACTAGATGATCTCCAGAGGTCCCTTCCAACCTTAACTATTCCATGATTCTGTGACAAACAAATTGTCAAATACAAGAAGATGACAAAAATGTTTCTATCTTTATACTGAGGCTCAAAGAAAGGAGATGCAGAATCAGTCTGTTTTGTTCCTGTTCACACTGCACTGGGGGAATTTGTCAAGTCACAGAAGACTGTAACAGGTATAACAAAAACAGGGAGAATAAACGAATGACAAATGGTGGCAGGAAAAGATACAAAACTATTATGAAGTTGAAATATAATACTCCTATGTGATGTTTTTGTTTCATACACATATACATAGTAGCATAAAAATAGTCTATTTTTGTTTGGGAGAACAAGGTCAGAAAATAAATAAGGATATAATCAATATCAATATTTTGTGGTCTGTAATATAACATTAAGAAAGAAAAGAAGCAACAACGTTGATCAGGGTCAGTAAAAAGCATTTCTCTTTATAACAAAGACTCTACTTTTAATGACATTTCCCAGTATTGTAACAGATACCTTCAGCATTTTTATTTTGTTTTTAGAAGGTAGATATTGATTGTATCTTCTCTTAAAGATTAATGAATCAAATGTTAAGAGGGAAGACAATTTTTGTTAGGGGAGCACCTTTTTTAAAGCAGAAAATAAAAATAGCCATGCTAGGAGCAAAAAATTGTGGCAGAGATAAATGAAGGTATTGCCAGAACTTACAAAAATCCTGATGGCATGCACAGTGACTAAACCTTATTGATTATTACGAGTAAGTTTCACTACTACTCACAGAGTCCTTGTTTTTTGCAAGTTGTTCATGTGAAAAATAAGATGCAGCAATATAATAGCATAGTATTAATCTACTGCTTCTGAAACTGTAATAATGAAGCAGGATTTCAATGTGCCACTACTGGAGCCAGAAGAAAGAATGAAGAATGTTGTTGTTCCGGAAATGCTGAAAACATATGATATATTTTCACAGGTAACAGAAAATGTAGACAACTGCAGGGGTTGGTAAGGTCACATTTGAAACTTCATTTTAGCAACAACAAAGTTGTAGGCTTCCCCTGCACTGAGATAAGATGATTAACACCTCAAGCTGAAAGAGTTTGAGCAAATGTCAAGTATAAAACATTAATTTCCTTCCTCAGAGAGTTCTGAGTTTTTATTAGCATTCTCTGTGTCCAGGATTTTTTCTTTATTCTTCTAAGAGACCTTCAGCTGGATTAAGTATAATACTGATGACTACTTTTCTTTATAATTGCTCATTTCATTTTACTTTTCAAAAATATTTTCATTGTTCAGTTGCCCTATCGTACAACCTCACAAATCTGTCCTGCCTGCTATTAAGTGACACTTTATCCTGTTCCACCCTCCATGTCTTAAACGTTATCAAATTTTTGGTGTATCTAACAGGGACCTAAGGTTGCCTTCTTAATGTACCTAAAACCCCATGTGTTTGTTGATTTACAAATAAAACAAATCAGATATAAATCAGACACATATTGAGCCAATATTTTGGAAAAAAATGTTCAGTTCTGACAAAATTTGTTGTTACTGTTCCTTTTAAATCTTTTACCTCCCCAGCATCTCTGGATAAATTTTAGGCCCTGAAGCATCAGTAGCTGGATGATTCATGGGAATGTTCAGGCTTTAAATCTGGGCTGACATTCTTTCCTTTATTCTCAATTGCACCCTGCTTGGTCTCCAGAAATGTCAAAAAATGGGAGACTGATTCTTATCATCTAGAAACGAATATTCTCAATTCCTGTCTTAAGTCTCTCTGAATTAATCTTTAAAGGAAGAAATTTATGCAGCCTGCTGGAATCCAAAGAGCAATGAATGAAAGATCCCTTCATACTCAATTTTTTTAATCCATGGAAGTCCTTGATTTTCAGCACCTTTTCTGCGCATTAATATTTTTATGAGTGATTTAAAATGCTTTTATATCAAGAACAGAATTAATGTAATAGGAGTTCCTGTAAAACTCCTATATAAGAATCTCAAGGAGCAGAGAGGTTGTGCAGTGTTTCCACAATGCTCTTAGCCAGACATTCAATGAAGTACACATGTGTTTAGTAGAAATACTCCTATCTTATGGGGCTTTTTTCTATTAAAATAACGACTCCATAATTTAAACCTCAAACCAACCTGCCGTGATAAACCTTTTTCATTTTGCAACTGTGCTGAAAAAAAACCACAAAAACAACCAACAGAAAACCCAGTAGCATACTTCCTGTTATATGAGAAAATACATGTGAAGAGACAGATGTCCAACAGGGACTGGGCTTCTGCTATTAAACTCTAAAAGAAACTTCAAAAGCTTGTGACTGAACTTCACCACATTGTACGTATTTTACTTATATAATTTTTTGATCGATTTATGTTCTTTATTTTGCTGAAGTTCACCAGTTGCTGAAGCAGATTTTACACATGTATAAAAAGAAACAGTCATTCATCTGTGACTATTTCCATGAAATAGAATTAAGAATAATGCCATGTATTGGGAAACAGCTTTGGAAGTTAGATGAATCTGTAGTTTTCCATTTTGGTAGAAGTTAATAGGATCCTTGCCTTTATTTTCTTGATTTTATTTCCCATATTTGCATATTTTCTATTGCATTCAATATGTAAATGCCTTTTATTAATTATTTATAATACTGTAGTTTTATTTTTGAGTTCTGTAGGGCTAAAGAATCCATGAAGGAAAACTCTTGATAGAGGGAAATACAATTCACATAGGAAAATTGTGTTCATTTGTGTAAGTTCTTGTCTTAAGTATGAATGTAACAGAAAATAGGAATCTGACAGTAATTTTAATATCTATTTGGGCAATGACTCAACTCTTTGCTATGTTTGATGATGTATTCAATATTTTCACTATTTACACTGAAACACAGGGAGACTCTACACGTTCCCAAGCTCTAGAACCTTTACGGATTTTGTACAGAACTGATGTACACCCATGTAGAATGTAAATAGATAAATATATTGTGCTACTTGGGAATTCACCTTCTGAATCCTGAATTTCCTGGGTACCTAAAAATGCTAAATAGCTAAAACATTTTTGCTGTATAACTACTCGCATATATTATCACCACAAACTGTTAATACAAAAATATAAAGAAACTACAATGGTAGGAAGAAAAACTGGCTTTTTATATTACATAAGAGAAGATGACTTCCTCGTGGGGGAGGTTTGAAGCTTGAGAAGCCTCAATACAGTGACTTTCTAACATCTACATGATATATTTTCCTCCTTTTTAAACAAAAATAGTTTGAGATTTTAAGTGACTGCAAAGACCAGCATTCCATGAAGATCCATGAAAAGGAATGTGTCAGGCACTCTTAATTAGAAATAATGTGTGTTTTCATGCTTAAGTCAGAAATTTATGTTTAGGCCAGGAAACAGTAAAGCTGTTTCCACATCATGTAAGTAGCCGGTGTCCTTCCAAAATGACCACTCACTCTGGGACATAACACTTCAATGAAGTCTCTAGAGAATTCTCATGTTCACTCTCAGTTGGCTGAGGATCCTGAGAGTGGTCTGGGAGCAGACCAGCAGCTGCACAACTTGTATCCAGGGATGAAAATCCCCCTCTATTTTTAATCACATCATTCTTGAAAAGAAAATGTCAAGGCAGTAAAATAAACTATTATCCTAACTCAGTAACACAGATGATCGCATTGGTAAGAAGCCCAACTAACTATTGCTTATTTTGTGCTATAAAAGCAAACACAGTCACAGCCTTCTACACCTCTTTCTTACAGACTACACAATAAAGCTCAAAAATCGTATTTAATACTTCACCTGCTTTATTACATGGTATCTCCATGTAATGGAAGAACTCAAATGAGTTAAGCTCGGAAAATAAACATTGCCATACTGCCGGGGGAGACATATCACATTTTCACAGATGACTTGATTAACAGCAAATTAGCACCAACAGAACAAATGACTGCAATTCAGGAGTTATTGAAACAAGGTTTTTCCAGAAAATGCCATAAATGGAGAAGTAAAGTAAGGAAAAAAGTAAGTATTTTTCACCTATGCAACAATTAATACCTTCAAACAAAAAATGACTCGAAGGAATTGGGAGATTAACAGCTTAATAGGTTGCAAGCTTTAGAAACAATCAGCTTTTATCCTGGCATTTTCAAGCAGAAAATGAAGGGAAGAAATCTTGTTTCCTGCAAATTCTAAACTCATCATTATTTCACTTTATGTTACCTGTTCTTTCCCAAAGTAGTATTTGTTATCAAATTTTGCAAAGCTCCTAAAGGTTACTACGACAGGAAAACTTTCATCCACACTAAAGAAATAGTCATTCGAAAACCTAATACTAGAAATGACAAAATTTCACAGGTCTGCTCTACAAGATGAGGAGACAAAGAATTTTCTACAACTTTTATAAATTATTTTTTGCCAGAAATCTCTCAAAGCAACAAATGCCCAACAGACTCCATAATTTTAGAGAACAGACTTGTTAAATATATATTAAATCTCTGTTCAGTAAGAGAATCCTGTAGTGCTACAGTATACCATATAGCTCTATATTATACACTATAGCAGTAGACCTTATAGCTGTTCTGAAGCAAGTTAGTTGTGGCAGTTGCAAACATAAACAACTTTATGGAGACTGGGACACAAGTTTTTAAGAGTTAGTTGGTGCTTTGAAGAGCTATTTCTGCATTTCAACAAGTTCTTTCTTTCTTGTCATCTTCCTCCTAGGTATAACTAAGGTGTGTCTTAAACTCTCATTTAATTACATTTTTTATCTAGTCTTAATAGTCATAGAAAACCGTCACATCCCTTTAAAATTTCATTAAGTCGTCTGGAGGGATTTGAGATGTAAGTTGTTTTTCAGTGATGAGCTACATAAATGTAACAGAATGGATGGATCCAAATTCAGGGTCTGATGTAGCAGAATACCTGCATCTTTAACATCAAGCACAACACACAGACTACTTACACTCTTACATTTAAATACATGTAAAGCTTACATGTTACCCTGAATCTGGGACATAATTTCTAAATTAGATGAAAATGTAATACTAATTCATATGAAAGCTCATACTGACACTTGCTTTTGAAGTGGTAAAATTCTACAAAACTGTTCAAGAGAGTGGAAGAAGGATTAGCCAAAAATTGCTTCACCTCATCCTTGTGAATCCAGTTGCTCTTCTGTCAAAATCCTGTTTTCCTTTGATTTCAAAATACTTCAGCAAATTAATCCACATTAAAATAAAACACTGTTACATAGTAACTGATAGAACAAGATGGTACTGGATTAGAGATATTTTAGACACCTTCAAAAACTTCTCCATAGTTTTGTGAACTATATGCTAAATCCAGGTGATTGTGCAGCTAATACAATTACTTACAGGTACAAGTTACATTTCACAAGGTTTGCCTAGTCTGATATCAAAGTACAAGACTATATCCACAAGCGAAAGTGCAAAGCAGAAAATTAATTTGTATATTCCATTTTTGCATTGCTTACTAAAATAATACTTCTGTTGAATTTTATTGAATGAAGTAAACTGTGTGGGAATGGTTAGCTATTTCCTATAAAATTGCAACTAGTGTGTCAAAGCCAGCATACAAAGTTATTTAACTTCTGGTTAAATCTTTGTTTGGTCTTTACTAACCTACTGTGTTCTTGATTTTAAAAGCCATTTTCTAAAAATAAAATTAAGACTGAAGGGAAAACAATGATTCTTGCAAAGCTAGCCCAAAAACTAGAGAGTTCATGTGGAAGTTTTACACACACAGATGCAATTTGTGGGACATCAATAGATATCTCATGAGTTTAGATATTGGCTGAGGTTAATGACATGAAATTAATTACTAAAGTTTATACATATCTCTAAACACATTGGTTTTTTTCTGTTCACAAAGTCCTAAAAGGTATGAATCATTTCAAAGGAGGACAAAATGAGTGAAAGAAAACTTGAATTCTGGAAAACCAGAGGCTTTGGGGTAACAGCATCCCGTTTTTGAATTCTGGGCACCTCAAACTGAGACTGGAATGTGGAGATGAAAGCGCAATTGTCCTTTCTCACCCACAACTCTCTATATCATTACCATTTACTCACTTTTCTTTTTGGTGGAAAATGTCACAGACTTGTTTTAAATCACACATACACAGCATAAATATTATTAAGGAGATAAATAGATCTACTGGAGATGTGGGGTTGTTCTAAATATGTCTGAAATCATAGGAATTGGACCAACTACATTTCTCTTCAAAGCAAACATAATATCAAACATAAAGACAACCGCCCCCAGATCTGTCTGAGATGAATGATACTAGTTAACGACAAAAGTTAGAAATGTTAAGTTAGGAACAATGTCTAGAAAAGCTGCTATAAAAGAAACATCTAATGTTCAGGGTGATATTATCAAGTATTACTCAACAAATCAGGAATTCAACAAATGTGTTCCAAGGAACAAATGTAGCAAAGCCTCTAGGTGTGACTGTTCCAACATAAATGCCCATAACAGCCTTCCATTTTACTGCTGCTTTTACAGCTTTGTCAAAGGAGTTGACCTTTAAGTAATGTACAGAATATACACAGGCAACATATCAAATTAAACAGATTTCCTGTTTTTACCACATGACATTTAAATACTCTTTTTATTGAACAATTTTTAAACTTTTACAGAATACTAAAAATTTTGGAGACTTTAAAAATGTTAATGTTATAATTAACAGTCAAGGACGTGTCTTGCACATTCAAGACAGTGATATTCCAAATCTATCGTTATGAACTTTACAGTAATAGACAACCATCTGCTTTCAAGCTAAAGCAGAAGCATTGCATTTTTTCCACTTGTAGGAATTTCACAATGAAGCAGATAAAATAGCTTAGCTAATAAAGAAAGAGTGATACATTTCATGTTTAAGTGAAGCAGTTTATTTACACAGAAAGGAAAAAGAGAAAAGGGTAGCACAAAGTATACTATCTACTCTTGATTGTATTCCTTATCTACAAAACACTTCCTTGTTATTGCATAACCCAGCAGTCGCTACTGAGTAATGAAGAGTAATTTTATATGAGAAGCAAGTTTTCTATGCTGCATTTAAATAGAGAGATTTTAAAAGAAACCTTGTACTAACTTCTAAATTCCAAGTAACTTTGATAATTATTAGTAAAAATAAACCAAACAAAAAAAAGAATGTTTTTGATAACACACCAGTGTTTTCAGGCTTCTACTGATCAGGGCTGGCACAGCATCAGCACTGTCTCTCAACATTCCTCCCACCCCATCCGGAGGCTGGGGGTGGGCAAGATCCTGGGAGGGGACACAACTAGACCAGCTGACCCACATTAACCGAAGGGATATTCCATACTATAGGACGTCAGCTCAGAAATAAAAGCCAAGGAAAGGAGGAGGAAGCAGGAGATGTTTGTTATTTACAATGCTTCCTTTCTGAAGAAACTGCTAAGTGTGCTGAAACCCAGTTTTCTGGGAAGTGGCCAGACATCCCTTGTTGATAGGAAGTAGGGAATAAACCTTTCTTTTTTTTCCTTTATTTATGCACCCATAAACTTTCACTTTTTTTTAATAAACTCATAGCTGCAGTTTGAACTTTGCAAATGCACTGATTTATATGCATACTTTTCTATTTCCTTAGAAAAATGGAGACAGACTTCCATTCTTCAAAATTGTCATTTAGAGATATTTCAGGGGTACCTGATTGTTTAGAGTAAGTGCACTGTGAATTTAAATAAACTGGCTTGGCCCTAGTATATCCATAATGACAATTGTGATTTGAACATGTTTCTTGTAAGGGTAGAACAACCTGCTGGAGTTTATTAGTCAAGGAACAACTGAATAGAAAAAAGAAAAATGCAATATTGCATTTATAACACACTATCAAGTTAAAACACTTGAGATAATGACATTCACTTGTTTTCACTCTAGAAGATGGTCTTATACACTGTTAGAAACATACAGTTGCTACTAAGAAACTAAGTGGTGTATTTCACCCTAAAAATGAAACAAGCAAATGCACACATTCTAGTGAAGCCAAGATATCCACGTAGGGTTTGTATGTGTACGCCATGCTGACTGTAAATATGCCAGTTAGGTGTATGACATATTTTCTTGCTGAAATTTAGTTAATGGTAGGTGCAAGGCAGATCACAAAGATGAATAATGAGAATATACTACTGAAATGTACAGGTATACATTACAGCAAAATTACAATGGATCATAGCTAACTTTAAGGAGTTGAGAGACAATTTCCTTGACTGGAACACAGTTTCTGGATTGCTTACATGATAGTTTACTTTCTCCATTGCAAGGTCTATGGTAAATAATTATAAAATTACTACAGATGCCCTTATCTCCTCTAAATATGAGCTCTTTACAAGTTTCTTGAAGAACTTGTCTCTGAATATCAAAGGCTTATAGTGATAGTTCAGTTGGGCAGTTTCTGGTTTCATTACAGTAAATTGTCACTCTCATTGAAACTTTAGGATTAAATAAAATCACAGTATGCTGCTACTTTTCAACTACTAACTACAGGATACATTAAGTCGTATCCTGATCTACATAAACATGTGATGTGACAGTGCACACTCTGGGATGTAACTGTCTCAGTGAGCTGCCAATGAGTATGTCAGAATAGCATTAGCAAAAAGGATGAGGCTGTTCCTCGTGTTGAAGGAATACAGAGGGTAAAAGCAGAGCTTTGTGAAAAGAGGAACTCCTTGTCTTCTCCAAACAAAATGAAATGTTATTCTTCCAGTTCTAGAACTATTACAAGACATCCTATACAGAAATATTAATCGTTGTTAAAATCTCAACATCGGGCATGGCTAAAAGCTTCAGGAAAGCAAATGACATCTCTTCCACTTTTAGTAAAAAAGAATAGATATCGCATGAAAACTGGATGTTCAACTATTAAAAGGATGGCATAATTATAGAGATGAGGTTATATTCTCCACAGGAACTACTTGTTTCAGGGTTTTTTTAAAGCTTGTATTCTGATTTTATTGAATGGAATGGTTATAGATGTATTTAATGTAAGGTGCTCAAGTCCTAAACATCAGAGATTTGGTTACAACTGCGACTTAGTGTAATAGACCCATGCTTTTAATTTACTCTTCAGGTACTCATAATTCTATCATATTTTCACATATGATTTTTGAAATAAGATTACAGAAAGAAAGAGAAGAGTCCCCTTCATTTACACAGGTAAGATAAATCTGTTGAAAAAGTTACTTGGAAATGTAGTTGGAAGTCAACTCATCCCATTGTATGAACTCAGCAGGCCTGCACTGGTTAGTCTTCAAAAGAGAAAATGGCTTAAAATCCTATTTTTGAATAAACAACTCAAAAGTACCTATTTCAGTCAATTTACAAGGAGTTACTTCCTCCAAAGTCTGTGGCACATAGGAGTAAGTACCCAGGCCAGACAATGATTCAAACACAGGTTATGTAAATTTTTGTTAAAAACACCAAACACTGGAGATTGACAGATCAACTAGAAGGTCAGAAGAAAGCAGCAATCAGACACTGGTGGAAGGAACCAGTGGAGTCCGGACAAAGTGTCACTCGACAGAGTGGTTGTGCACACACATTGATATGGCCTATTACCACAGGATGTCTATCAAACTCCTGTTTAATATTGCTTACTTCTGGCATAACCCTTGGAAAAAGCAAAAACCTGCTCACATCCAAAATACCACAGATGATGCTGATACAAAGGGTGCCAAGTGCATTCTTTGGAACACAGAAGAGAATTCTGGTATAAAAGGTATGTAAATAAATAGAACACTTTATTGAAATTTTGAAAATACTTCATCGAATCACACACTGAATGTTAACTAAATCTGTTATGTTTGATGGAAACACACTCTTTTTGGTTCCATTATATTATGTTACAGTTTCCACAGCTGCAGTGTATTGAAAGCAAGTGCAAAGAGTATTCCCAGAGACCAAATATGTAGAAGGTACTCACAGAATTCAATGTAACACTGACAATTAAAAAAAATATGATTAAATTTATTTTAAACTTGGGAAAGGCTGGATGGTAAAATATTCTCTGATATATAAGCAACACATGACAAATTTTTTTTTAGAGCTGACAGTCAGTGATTGGTTTCACATATAGTGAGTGCAATGACCTATTTTTAGACAGTAATACAAGGTGATGTTAGCTCAGATATACTGGCAGTCTGGCAAGGGCATTTTTAACTCTAGTTGCTTTTACTTCACACCATGGCAAGTTCATTAGGAGGATGATACAGTTATATAATCATAATGTAGACAATTTTTTTGTTAATTTCCTGGACACTAGGAATTTAATTCTATGAGAATTATCTACTGCAATTTATAACACATGGTACCGTAAAAGCTAAAACAGGTTTTGAAGCCAGCTATAGAATTTGTTCTAAAAAGAACATTCTGAGAAGCAGTAATGCAAAGCAACTACAATTACAAAACAGAAATATTGATCAGTTTGCCTTATAGCCTTGACTCTTTTTACAAAGAAACCAAAATTGTTTAAAGAATTACTTTTTATTCAAATTCTAATTAAAATATATTCATTTGACTGCTCTGTGCTTTATGAGCAGCAGTAGTAGAATAGAAGCATAAATGAGCTATAGAATAAAAAAAGTCTTTTTCAATGAAGGACCAAGCACAATGATGAATAAAACTCAATCCATAGAAATGGAAAACATATAACCTTTTGAGGAAATCTTCTCCTTGTTTTTATAAGTTAACATTCTTCTGTTCCAGAAATACTACATTGAAAAACTTGCATTAAAACTGTGCACAACAATTTGCACCAATAATACATTATTTTTTTCCTTAAGTCTGCAACTCTTAGAAGTGTGCCTGACATATCTTACATCGTAAATAAATACTATTAGAATTACCTCAATGAATCTTCTCCTCGATTACCAACAGTTACCGGGATGAAAAGCAGAGAAACCTGATTATCATTACCTCTTCCCCTTTTCCACCTCCAAAGAAGCATACAACTTGCATTTCACAACTAATTGAGAAAAAATTAATTACAACTACCTTTTTCACAAAATCGACCAGTGAAGTGTAGTGGGCAGTCACACCGAAACGAGGTGGCCCCAGTAGGCAGAGAGAGAGGATGACAAGTCCCTCCATTACGGCACAGTCCTTCCTGGCATACAGATGGTAATTCAGAGGAAATCTGAGAGGGCACAACAGGTTCAGGCAACTGAGGCACATCAGAAGAAACCACAGGGAATGCTGTTGAGAGATGTGTGGGCACAGGAATTCTGAAAGAAGAGACAACGTATCAAAACAAAGCAAATCATGAGATCTAATTTTGCTACTACACTTAAGCTACAACTAATAACTCTACTGGAGTTTTTTTAGAAATTCAGACTATAGTCAAGAAAATGTGAGTACATGAGGAACTTCCAAATTAAGTCCCCATCCTGAAATCTAGCAAAACCACAGTGAAGGTATTTTTTCCTGTGAGGGAGCAAGAAATAACCTCCATGCATATGGCACTGCTTGTACATGCTCTCCTAATTCATTTTTGGTGGATATCAACAATGGATTGATAAACAAATACAGCCTTCACCTGTTTTTCAACTCTGCTTATTACTGCTTTTTGTCTCTTCCAGAGAGCCAAACTTGTGACTCACTAAAACCAAACAAATGTAAGGCTACCAATTTACCAAGCAGAACAACTTATTGTGCATCACACAAATTACTATGATGAGGGCAAAGCAAAAGTAATCAAAAGTAGCAAGAAGATTCATGACTACTTAGTAAGGGTTTTCAGTTTAGAAAATATTCTCGCTACATTTTATGTAAGAGATAGCTGTTCTTTGATTTTCTGAAGTTCAAGAGGTTCATATTTTTTTTCCAGAAAGCAACTTCTAATTCTGAATTCTAAGTTGGCAACAGTAATCTAGTAAAATATCTTACTATTTATATCTCCTTCATAACTTAAAACTGTATTAATATTTCTCTTATGTCTCAATGTTGTGCCAAAAAAACCAATGATCGGAGGGCTGGAGTATCTCTCCTGTGAAGACAGGTTGAGAGAGTTAGAGTTGTTCAGTCTGGAGAAGAGAAGGCTCTAGTGTCCCTGCCCATGGCAGTAGGGTTGGAACTAGGTAATCTTTAAGATCCCTTCCAACTCAAACCTATGATTCTATAATAGGGAGATGAGGTTGAACTGAAATGTCACTAACATTTTGGGCAAAACAGAGCACAGAAATTAAGTGCCTAATACAATGGTTTATAATCATCTCAGCTAGTGAAAGACAGGACTTTTGGCAATGTGTTAAACATCAGCAGTCAAATTCTTACATATTTTGGTGAAAATGGAGTCATAAATCTGCTTTACAAAAATAAAAATTAAAAAATAAATCATATACTGGCCCCTGCTGTGCCCTACCCTTTCTGCTTGTCACCTGGTCTTGTATCTGCTAAAAATTCTGCTTCACCGTATTTTTGAGTTTGTAGTATCTCTTAAAAAGAAGCATTTGAAAGTGATGAGGCACCAATAGAATGCAACTATAGAAGCAAGGTGGATGGGGACACACGGTGTGATGGGACACCTTCACTGGGACACTGTATTCACCACATCAGGCATCTGTCTTATTAAGTGTAGCTTCCAACTTTTTTACATACTTCATGACCAATGCAAAACTTACTCCTCTGAACCTGGTCACATCTACTTGTCAGGACTAAAATGCTGAACAAGACGTAGAGCTCTCTGACTGGCAGGTCATGCATTCTTGTGTCCACTGGAAGCACTGATTTCCAGTTATGGAAGTTTCACATCCCCTTTCTGATGGGAAACTACTGTTTTTCTCTAAAGTAGAATCACAGTAGTGTGCTTTAAATGAAATTTTATGAGGGCAAGTAATACAGCCTTTTTTCATTTTTTGGTTCATATACTAATCCATAGAAAAGAAAGAAAGGAAAGCTCCTTGGTAGGCTTTCACAGGATGTCAGCCTTTGCAGTGCTGTTCTGGGTGTTTTGCTTGTAGATGGTGCCTGACTGTGTTCGTGCCAGCACTGCTTCCAGGCACCCTGCAGCTTGCTGCCTTACCACAAAAGCGAGACGAGTTTGCTGGGGCTGGTTAGTGGGGCAAACGTCTGCAGCTGCGCTCGCAAGCCATTCAAGCTGCTGCTGTGAATAAGCAATGACCTCAGCTCAATGAATTTTAACTAAAACATTATTTGAATAAAAAGCTGGGAAGTGTCTAAAGTAAAATAGCAATTGAGGTATTAAAAGTTTTGACAAAGTGTAACAAAAATATATCAAGCAAAACTTGATTCACTGTTACTACACAACAAGGCACAATTTTATGATTGTGGTTTTTTTTTCTTTTCAATTTCCTAGCCTGTCACTGCCTCTCAGGTCAATAATGCACAAAAATATATTCTAACTTGCTCCAAGCAACAACGCATTGTTTTTAATGTTAAAATGAACTCAAAAAGTTCAGTTTTAAAGGCCTGCAAGCTTGTGTTTCATAGCTAAGTGCATGTAAGCTTGAAATGCTTGTCTAAACATAGACCTTAGTGTAATTTGAAGTCTTGTTTATTTTATATTATATTGCTTGATGCTCAAGGAGATGTATGATGAACTGAATGGCAGGAATCATCATTTAGAGATCATGCTCTGTGTTGTTAAACCTAAAGCACACATACCCAAACCAACTGTGCTTCTCTCTACCCTACACTCTCGTCTATTCAATAAGAGCCTGAAACTATTAATGTGTGGAGTTAGAGGCACTGCAGCTTAAAAAGTTAACAAACCATCTTGGATGCCTCAACTGTGCACTGGCCTGGCAGTAAGGGACTCAGCCTTGATGAGGACTCAGCTGGGTGTTGCTGGTTTAACCCCTGCAGTGGCACCAGTCACCAGGGCCAAGACAGCTGTTCAGCCTGAAGAAGGGAAGGCTCTAGGGAATCTTGTCAATTTGTATAAATACTCGAGTGGGGAGGGAAGTGGAAAAGATGGAGCTGGTGGCTAGTGAAAGGATGTGCAGCAATGAGGACGTGGCAATGGACACAAACAAAAATGCAAGAAATTCCACCTAAATATAAGAAAACATTTTTTCCCCCCAGAGGGACCTATCAGTATAATGGACTTCAAACTGAGACCTGTAAAGAGAGAAGACTCGTCCCCCAAGTAATTCATTATCAGGCTGATGGCAGCTGTGTCTACAGAAGCACTCTGACATTTCCCAGGAAGCAGGCTGCTGAGACATGCAATGGCATGGGAGTCCCAATGATATGATAACATCTCCACTGCCTATATCTTCTGGTACTTACGCACTTAACATTTTATTACTGGAGTAATGGATTTAGCCTTATCTGATGTGAGTGTAACAAGGAAGTTTGTATTTTTAGCTTGTCAATAAAGTAGTTGGTGCTGGAAATCAACTGCTTTTATTTGCAATTTTCTTCGGTGGAAAAGTGTGCATATGCCATTTTTCTTAGGTTGTGACAGAATATTATTTTAAGTAAATGTTTTAGAATTTGGAGCCTAAGGAAAGATTTTTCAAAAGCATTAGAATGAGTGGTAGAATATAATTTCAAACCTTATGAATCTAAAAACAACTGCACTTCGTGGAAATATTGGTTTAAACAGGAATAAAAACCTAGTACCTTGCACGAATTTTGGCAAGAATAAATAAAGCCTTTTACAGGCTGTTTATTTCCCTGTTCACAAAGATGTCAAGCAGAGTACTTTAAATAGCATCTCACTGATTTCAATGGATCCACAGAGCAGTATATCTGTGCATTTATCCTCCTGGAGAAACCATTTACATCATTTGACATAGTAACTGTGAAAACAATTTAAGAGATTACCAGATATGGATTATTCATATTTAGCAGTTTATATGTGAATCTGATTTCCTCACTAGTCACAGTTTTTGTTTGATTTGGAAGAATCAGGGGTCTGTTTTCCTAATAGAAATGATGTATGCTCAGGCATACCTCTTAAAAAAATTTAGCTCTCAATGTATGTTCCAGACTGTGAGTCCATCTTCTCCCTCCTACTAGACACAACATTTGGTAGCAGAACTCAGTGATACTGTAGTTGCAGCTTTTCATTTAAAAATTCATGATTGGTATAGCATTATCATTTGCAACTGCTTTTGCACACACAATATCTCATTTAATGGTGCAAACTCTTAGCAGTGCAAATAATATATGGGATCTACAATGCAGCTGAGGATGTGAGAATGCAATTAACAGATATAATGAAGTTTATGAAATCTCTGTTTACAAATACAAAGAAAAAATTATAAATTCCAGGATGTATAGCAGTGGGGAGAAATGTCAGTTATGGAAAGACAGGTGAAAGGGGAAAGATGAAAAGGAAATACTTGTACTAAGAGACATATTTTTGTTCTGTTTGCTTTAAAGTACACAGATTCCACAAACTTTGCAATGGATAAATAAATTAATATGACACAGAATTTGCAGCAACAATAATTTGTATTGAAAGTTTAATGGCAAAAACCTTTCTAAACAAGACAATAAAGTGAATGTTCCTTAGACAAAATATCCTTAATCCCTAAGTTTAGGACATGACTAACAACAGTTTTGCTAAAACTGAACAACTGAATTTCTGTAACAAATTCCATCATCTTTTTACTTGACTTGCTTGGAAAAATAAGTAAACATTGAATCTTTCAGTTCTTCACACTGATCTTTACTTAGGCATGGTTTTGCTCTTTCATAGCCTTTCCCATCCTCCTTTTTAAGTCCACCTTGACCTTCTGTCATCCAAACATTAAACTCAAAAAAAAAAAAAGCAGTTAAACAGTTAAACTACTGAACACTGAATAGACTAATGTGCAAATCTTACAATTTTTGAAATTTAAACAAATCTCAAATCTGTCTGATTTTCAGTTTTCTCTTTTACATTTAATCAATAATTACAGTTAGAAAACCTCTTCCCAGTTTCATCTTAGCCGCTGTTTAGAAAAAGAGCACTTGAAAGGCCTGAGTACTGCATCTTTTTGTTGATTTATGAAACTACTTTTGTTTCTTGAAACTAGTGGTTTTGAAAGAGAAAAATACTTTCATTCCCTCCTTGAAGATTCTTTCAGCAGATGAAAAATGGACTTTTTATTTTTATTTTTTTTTTCTACATGACACTGTACTTGTCTTTCTGAAAAGATCAGAATATAACCATTCTGTCCCAGTTCTAAATGGCTGAGTAAATTGTACTGGGTAAATTGAGTTTCTGTAACAGAGATGCTATGATGGTTATCTTAAAAATCACAATTCCAGAATGGAGTCACTACTGTTTATGAAAGATTCTATCTAGCTTTAAGGAGTAAAGAGATTCTTCCACCTCATTGATGCCAACCATAATTTTTACTTCAAAATGCACGGTCTACTTATGCAATATTATTGTGCAACATTTCCATGACAGATAAAGGAGAATTACTTCTATTAATTAGAATTACTACTAATCCTGAATATGCAATTGATTTCCTAAGCAATAATTCATTCAGGTAAGACATCTGCATTGTAGTTTTTGGGATTGTAGTAGCCAAACCTTTGGTCTTTGCCCACAGTGAAGATTTTCCAGACGGCTAGTGCTCTGCTTTGACAAGAAAAAAAACCCTGAAATGGTTTTTGGAAAAGTGCAAGTTTGTAGTCAGGTAAATATTCTAACCTAAGGAATGGGGAACCATATGTGAACACTTTTCATTTCTCCATTCTATCCAACAAATGCTTATTCCGTGCAAGACAGAACAGTTTGGGAATGGTTTGGGGAGTTCTTACAACAGTTCTGGAAGCAGACTGGCATGTTTATAATTCCATTGAGCTGAAGACAGAACTGAAGTCAAGAATCTGATAAACTAGAAAAGTGCTCTTACTGATCTGAAGAATAAAAACAGAAACAAAGTATGTACCACCAGTAGACATATCTTCCACAGTCTCATCTCAATTTCTTCTGTTAATATTTAGGAAATACTGCCCTCTGGGAGATACGCTTATGAAACAGAGGTATTCTTAGACCATAACAAGAGAAAGGGGTCTCTCAAGAAATCAAGGTGTGTCAGGCTGGAATTTCAATGCATCTTGATTACATTACAGATAAAATACAGTTTTGAGAGAATATACTTTGCTTTTAGATGTCTCACATAAGAACAGTTTAGACATTTAAATAATTTTACAGATAGATTGCCTTATTTCTTTTAGCATTAGTTTCCCATGTGCTGAAAATAGTTCTTGCCTACTTAATCAAAGTAGGGGAGGCCTACATTGGTGCTTTTGACTGGGGTAGAATTAATTTTCTTCACAGTAGCAACTACAGAATCACAGAATATGCTGAGCTGGAAGGGACCCACAAGAATCATCCAGTCCAAATCCTGGCCCTGCATAGGACCATCCCCAAGAGTCCTACCAAGTGCCTGAGAGTATAATTCAAACACCTCTTGAACTCTGTCAGGCTTGATGCTGTGACCACTTTCCCGGGGAGCCCATTCCAGTGCCCAACCACCCTTTGGATGAAGAACCTTCTAATATACAACTTAAACCTCCCCTGACACAACTTTATGCCATTCCCTTGGGTTCTGTCACTGATCACCTCAGAGAAGAGATCAGTCCCTGCCCTTCCTCTTCCCCTCGCAAGGAAGTTGTAGACTACAAGGAGATTTCCCCTGAGTCTCCTCTTCTCCGGGCTGAACAGACCAAGTGATCTCAGCCATTCCTCATACGGCTTCCCCTCAAGGCCCTTCACCATCTTCATCGCCATGTTTTGGACCCTCTCTAATAGCTTAATATCTTTCTTATATTGCAGCACCCAAAACTGCACACAGTATTCAAGGTGAGGCTGCACTAGTGCAGAGCAGAGCAGGACAATCCCTCCCTTGACTGGCTGGCGATGCTTTGCCTGATGCCCCCCAAGGACATGGTTGGCCCCCCTGGCTGCCAGGGCACTGCTGACTCATATTCAGCTTGCCATTGATCAGGACCCCCAGGTGCCTTTCCATGGCACTGCTTTCCAGAATCTCATTCCTCAGTCTGTACGTACATCCAGGGTTGCTCTATCCCAGGTGTAAAATCTGGCACTTTCCCTTGTTGAGTTTCATATGGTTGGTGATTGCCCAGTCCTCTAATTTGTTGAGGTCTCTCTGCAGGGCCTCCCTGCCTTCAAGGGGGTCAACATCTCCTCCCAGTTTGGCGTCATCTACAAACTCACTTAGTATCCCTTCCAATTCTGTGTCTAAGTCATTTATCAAGATGTTGAAGAGCACAGGGTCTAAGATGGAGCCTTGAGGGACCCCAGTAGTGACAGGTTTCCAGTCTGATGTTACCCCATTCACTGTTACCTTCTGTGCTCTACCTGTGGGCCAATTGCTCACCCACCACATGAGGTGTTTATCCAGCTGTGTGCTGTCTGCTTTGTCTGGAAGGATTCTGTGAGAGACAGCATGGAGAGCTTTATGGAAATCCAAGAAGATTGCATCAACTGGCTTCCCTTGATCAGCTAGGTGGGTTACCTTGTCATCAAAGGAAATCAGGTTTGATAAGCAGGACTTTCCTCTCATGAAGCCATGCTGACTGTGACCAATGACTGAGTTGTCTTTCAGATGTTTCTCAATACTTCCCAGAATAATCTTCTCCATGACTTCACCAGGCATGGAAGTGAGACTACCAGGCCTATAGTTTCTGGGGTCCTCCTTCTTGCCCTTCTTGAAAATCAAGACAATGTTCTCTGGCTTCCAGTCAGCTGGGACCTCTCTGAATTCCCTAGATGACTCAAAAATCATTGAGAGGTTTTGTGGTGACATCAGCCAGCTCTTTGAGGATTCTTGGATGAACCCCATCAGGTCCCATAGAAGATTTTTAGGGATCCAGCTGGAGCAGCAAATCCTGAACAAAGTCAGGATTGACTGGGACTTGATCATTCTCCCAGTCATGGTCCTTCAGCTCAGGGCACTGAGACCCCTTGGTCCATCATCTCTCTTGAAGACAGAGGCAAAGAATGTGTTAAACATCTCTGCCTTGTCTCTGTTGCTTTTTGTGAGGTGACCATCCTCATCCTGTATTGGGCCAATGATATTTCTGTACTGCCTTTTGCCATTAATATATTTGAAGAAACTCTTTTTATTGTCCCCCACATTTCTAGCAACTCCAGCTTTGTCCACATGAATTTTCTTCCTAGAGCGGCAAGCAGTATCTCTGAATTCCTGCTGTCAGTAGAGATTTTAAACTCTGTGGTCTCTGTGGCTAAGATGGCCACCAATCTCCACTTCTGCAGCTATGGGTCTGTGTTTTGTATTTGTATTGAAAACAGTGTTGGTAATATAGAGATGTTTTAGTTATTGCTGTGCAGTACTTGCTCAGCGTCAAGGCCTTTTCTGCTCCTCGCTCCACCCTACCAGTGAGGAGACTGGGGTTGCACAAGGAGTTGGGAGGGGGCACAGCTTGATCTTAACTAACCAGAGGGACACCCCACACTACATGGCATCATGCTCAGCATATAATGCTGGGGGAAGAAGAAGGTAGAGGGGACATTTAGAGTGATGGCATTTGTCTTCCCAAGTCACCATTGCACATGCTGGAGCCCTACTTTTCTGGAGATGGCTAAACACCCTCCTGCCCATGGGAAGTGGTGAATGAATTCCTTGTTTTGTTTTGCTTGTGTGTGGGGCTTTATCTTTATCTATTCAACTGTCTTTATCTCCGTCCACAATTTTTCTCACTTATACCCTTCTTATTCTCTCCCCCATTCCACAAGGAGGACTGAGCAAGTAGCTGAATGGGGGTTAGTCGCCAGCTGGGGTTAAACCATGACATTTTCTAATTATTAATGAAGACTGCTGCATAGAAAGTTTATTGCTATTCAAAGACTGTGCTACTGGAGAAAAATGGGAATATCAGAAGGCATTCTGTATCTATAGAAATTACCATAAAAGCTGTCCTGCAAGCAGGGTGAGACAGTTATATAGAAATTATTAGTGCAGAAAGAGTTAAAAATGCAGAGAACTGTTATGTATCATCTAGTCTTTCTCCCAGACTTAATTTCTAATTATATCTTAATGCTGGAGAATGGCTGGCATGCATAAACACAAACATCATTTATTCATCAGTAATTTGGCATTTAATTAAAATATTACTTCATTCTCATTGAGAGCATAAGAAAGAACATTGTAAATATGACAGGTCAAAAAAGCCCTATGATAATTAACTTATAGAATAAAAAATGCACTACTGAAATCATCCTAAGTAGAATTTCACAAGGTAAAAAATAAGAAACTAAAATAATAGGCCTCATGTAAATTTTTTTAGGAGGAAAAAATTATTTTGTAGTCAATAAAGTGTGTGACACTGATGAGAGAGTAAGAAAGAAACCCATAGTCAGGGTTTTACTTAAGAACAGAGGAGATTAGAGCTTTCACCCTACTTGTTTATCTCATGCACTCTCACATGTCCTCACTCCACCCATGCCCTATTATGTTCCTTAGGTTTTTATTTTCCTTCCTAGCAGGGAGATTGCTGCTAGTCTGGGAAGCTTGAGTGGAAAGTCATGTTGATTCACACTGAGTTGCTGTTTGTAGGAATTGGTCTTGACTGTTACCAGCCATGATCCCTGTACATCTCCTGGTATTCATCTCCATGCATCTCTCTCTTATTACCAGTACCTTCCCCACTTCTAGGATCTTTCTTCCAGCCATGATGTTTACCTCCTTCTTTCTCAGCTCCCTTCTTTTGTCCAAGACCATATCTTCTTTTCAGACTCTTATATTTCAGCAGTCACTTTTCTCTCCAGAACACCCATTTTTCCCAATGAAAGTAGAATCATGGAATCATAGTCACAGAATAATTATTGTTGGAAAAGACCTCCAAGGTCATTGACTCCAACTTTTGACTGAATACCACCATGTCAACTGCACAATAGCACTAAGTGCCACATCCAGTCGTTTCTCAAACACTTCCAGAGACTTCCCCTTTCTTGGGTAGTCCATTCCACCACTAAACCACCCTTTCAGTGAAGAAATTCTTCCTTATGTCCAACCAGAACCTCCTCAGACAAAGCCTGAGGTCATTTCCTCTTGTCCTGTGGCTAGTTCCCTGGGAGAAGAGGCCAACTGCCAGCTAGCTGCAACGTCCTTTCAGATAATTGTAGACAGTGAAAAGGTCCCCCTTGAGCTTCCTTTTCTCCAGACTAAACAACCCCAGCTCCCTCATCTGCTCCTCATATGATGTACTCTCCAGACCCTTCACCAGCTCTGTTGCCCTTCTCTGGACTTACTCTAGCACCTCAATGTCTTTCTTGCAGTGAGGGGCCCAGAACTGAACACTGGTGACAAGTACAGAGGGATAATCCCTTCCCTGGTCTTGCTGGCCACAGTTTCTGATACAGGTGAGGATTCCATTGGCCTTCTTGGCCACCTGGACACACTGCTGGCTCATGTTCAGCTGCTGTTGACTAGCACCCCCAGGTCCTTTTCCACTGGTCAGCTTTCCAGCTACTCTTCCCCAGTCCTGTAGCACTGTCTGGGGTTGTTATGACCCAAGTGCACTTGGTCTTATTGAACCTCATACCCTTGGCCTCAGCCCATTGATCCAGCCTGTCCAGATTCCTCTGCAGAACCTTCCTAGCTCCAGCAGATCAACACTCTCACTCAACCTGGTGTTGCCTGCAAACTGACTTAGGGTGCACTCAGTCCCCTCATCCAGATCATCAAAAAAGATAGTAAACAGGACTGGCCCTAATACTCACTGGGGGACCCAACTAATGACTGCCCACCAACTGGATGTGGCACCATTCACCACCATGCTCTGGGCCCACCCATCCAACCAGCTTTTAATCCCATGAAGAGTGCACCTGTCCAAGCCATGGGCTGCCATCTTTTCAGGACAATGCCATGGGAGACAGTATCAAAGGCTTTACTGAACTCCAGGTAGACTACATCCACAGCCTTTCCCTCATCCATTCGGCAGGTCACCTCGTCATAAAAGGAGATCAGGTTGGTCAAGCAAGATGTGTCTTTCCTAAACCCTACTGACTGGACCTGATCCCCTGGTTGTCCATCTTGCCCCATAAACTTGTGAGTATTTAAGGGCACAACAGGTCACTAATTACTTCCTCCTGAAAATTACATTCTGCTGGATTACTTCCTCTGGACTACATTATATTCTGCTTTCTGTCCCTGTCTGCCAGCTCAGGGGTCCAGTTGCCCTGGACATAAATGGTCTTTCTGTTAAAGACTGAGGCAAAGAAGTCATTAAGTACTTCAGCCTTTTCCTTATTTTTAATGACGATGTTCTCCTCTGCATCCAGTAAAGGATGGAGATTTTCCTTGGCCCTCCTTTTGCTTTTGGACAAATTGAGTTCTAACTGAATTTTGTCTCTCTAAATTTCTCTCTACATGAGGTAATAATATCCTTGGACTCTTCTCAAGTTTCCTGCATCTTCTTCCAAATGTCTTAAATGCTCTTTTTTCCCCCTGGTGCAAAAGCATCCTGTTCAACCAGGCAGATCTTCCTTGCCATCTCATCTTTTGGCACATAGGGACAGCCTCCTTTTGTAGCTTTAAGATTCCCTTCTTAAAGTATGTCCAGCCTTCCTGGACCTTTGTGTTATAAGGACTGTTTCCCAAGGGGCACTCTGAACCAGTGTCCTGAACAGGCCAAAGTCTACCCTCTGTAAGTTCAAGGTAGAGGTTTTCTTGACCACCTTCCTTAATACAACAAGAATTGAAAACTCTATCATTTCATGGCTGCTATGCTGCAGATGGCCTCCAACCACTGATAGTCTCTCTGTGCAGAAACACAGTGTGAGATCAGCCTCCTAAATGGTGCATTTATCTCATGTCTTTTTATTAACTGGAAGCTTCAGGATGTGCCACTGTTGTTTGGTCCAGACATTACCAAAATTTACAACCACTCATATTGATTGCAACTATCAAGTAAGAGTCTTCTGCTTGGGAATTTAAAAGTTCAATTTTGGGTATCTGTGCGTGCGCCCTGCTATCTGCTGCCTCCTATTGTTTACAATTTAATAATTTTTTTCCCTACAGCAATATCGTATTTTAGAGTGTCCCAGCGTAAGACATAATGCTGGGAGGTGAATTTTCCTTCTTGTAATGTCTGTAAGGGTACACTAAGCAATGTTATAGTATCTTACTAATTGGATTTTCCTAAAGGAAAATTGTTAGATGTGGGAGTAAGGAATATTTATCTTTCATGCAATTGGAAAACTATTTGAATTATGGCCCAAATGTGTTTTTGTAATGAAGACTCTCGCTTGAGAGGGAACAAATACTGTAACAATGGCATTGATAGCAGCAACAAGAACCATTAGCAACAAAGTAATTAAGAAATTCAGTACTTATGACCTGATGTGCTCTCTCTTTTCAATTCCTAATTCTCCAAGGCATTAAAATGCCCTCCTAGGTAGTCTTTTTCCTCCAAAATATTTGAAGAAATTTTATCTGCAAAAAAGCTCTTGGACAGAATTCACTTTGTCAAACATTATCTACCTAAGAACTTCAAAACCTGCCTGAGAACATCATCTTGGTTCTCCCTGTAGATGTTCTATATGCGGAAAGAGGAATCTCTAGTTCATCCCATTCTAAGAAAAGTAACCACCTTTCTCTGTATACTGGAGATGGAACTGAGTAAAATAACTGCGATGAGCCAGGACAAATTCCTGCTTCTACTCACTACGTTACACTTAAAATTATGCATGTTTTGAGTATATAATGGAAAAACATCCCAAAAAATTGTTAGGTATTCAAAACATTTCCTAAAAGCACTTCCTAGGAATCACATACCTTTACAGTAAAGAATGGGGAGGTTTTCTCGACCCTTAGTGATTTATTTGTCTGTCGGCATCCCAGGGAAGCTGAAACCCTTATATCTGACCAGTCTGCCAGTGTCCTGTAAGGGGACTCTGCACTGAACAGATTCACAGGATTGAAAGGAGACTCAACTGCACTTTTTGGGGGGCCGAGACACGAGACAACAGCGAAAGGGAAACCCCTCAGCAGACCTTCCCAGTATGTTGTCTGTCACGGGCAATTGCTAGCACCTGTAGAGGACTCACTCTAACTTCCAGTTCATGGAATAACACTCTTTATTAATACAGATTGTGACAGGTTAATAAAGTTGCGATTGTTGGTGATAGTGTCTGATGCAAAAATGTTTAAAGCAATTGAATAATACTACAAAGCAAGTACAAACACAAGCTCTAATACAAACAATATTCTAATATACTACAGAGCAAGCACAAGCTTGCATTTAGCCTGTGTATGTTTCTTACCCAATAGGTGTCCCTATAGTGGGGGCAAAGACAGATTCAGTCTGTCGACTGATCCAAGCAGTTTTGATGGAGTCTTGCTCCGCTTTCCACCTATTCTCAACCTACATTTATACTATCTCTTTAGCTTTAGGTGAGTAGAGTCATAAGTACTTAATAGGGTGGTCGTCCTTGGCCTCTATCTCCCTTGATTGACAAGTACTGTAGGGTCTTTGAACAACAAAGTGTCACCATGTTCCTCTCCCTGAGGGGATGTCTATGGAGGGAGGCTGCACCATCTTCACTCCACTGCTCCACTCCATCCCTTGTAGCAGGTGCTTATCATTGTTTAGGGAACCTTTGTGGGGCATGTCAGCTGCGTTCCATCCAGGGAGCAGCAGCTGCATTTTACCCTGTAATTCTTAGTCTCCTCTAATTTTTAACCCTATCCATTGTTCCATCTATTGTATCAGTTTGTTTAATAATTTCCATTATAGGACCTAAGACTGATGGCATCTAAGATGCAGAGATTTCCTGACAATAAGAAAAGTTATGACTCAGCAACAGGTGGTAAATATGCAATCATACCTGCATCATGTGTTTTGCATTCAAGGTTGTATGGCCATATTCCCAAATTAGAGAACTTGTCTTACTTTCTTCATATCAGAAGTTTATTCTGAAGGGAAAAAATTATTTATTGTAAATAAAACTAATCTCACTTGCAACCAGAACTATCTTGCCACTTAAGAGTTCTGAATGCTGGTCAATTTATTTCATATTTATTTAATTCAGTCAAAAAGATCTTGTGTCTTCTGTTTTACAAAATTGATTTTATAATTGGTTAGTGCTGGAAGCCAGTTATTGATGTCACACTTGTGTTTACAGTGCCCAGAAAAGAATTAATTACTTCCTGTAATTTCCATCCAATACTTACTCAATTTTAGAACACCAGTGAACTTTGTTAGACAGTTAGTTCTAAGAAATTAGTGGATTTAAAATTGACTAATGTCATTTGTCCTCCAGCCTTGACCCTTACAGATGCAAATATTTCATATTACATCTTGATATTTAAATAAGGAATTTTTTTTTTGACAGTTAAGATATGCCAAGTCACACTTTTATGTCAATTAGGACGTTGCATGGGTACTAGCAGTGCAGCATCTTGTCCTATCTATTTCTTAATTTTAGTATGGTAGAGAGAGCCAGCAAATCTGGTTTCAGAATGCTGGTCTGGAACACATGTATCTCAACAAGTTCATGCACAGCACAGAGATAGTTTTTTGAAATTTAGTTCATTTATGTTCACGTCTTCTTTTTGGCATGGCTGACAAATTTAATAGCTCATGGTTTTGTGATCTGAAAACCTTCCTTTTCCCCATACACAGACAAATTACTTTACATTTCTACTATTGCTAACCATTGTTTCATCGAAACTTTGGAGGTCCAAAAGAAATACATAAAACTATAACTTAGATTGCCTCTAGAAATATACCAAGGACTTTGGAAAGATGTGAGTAGGAACTGAATGAGACAAAACAAAACCCAAACTTATTTTTATATTACATGTGTGATTTTGAGTAGATTGTTGAAAATATACATGAGTACCTACTGCAGTTTTGCACAGATAAAGCAGTATTTTTGTATACTCTGAACATTCTGCACATTACAGAAATTGATCTTCTGAGAGCCAGACTTTCTTTCATTTTGTAACTATTTATTTTAAAGTTTACACTTATATTTTGAATTACTTCTGTTCTGGTTTCTACTTTTCATATGAAAAGAAATTTTGAAGAAAAAAAAAAGACTTTTTATTCTCACAAATATATCAAGATCTATCTTGAATTTTCTGTTACATTTCTGAAGCATTTTCTCTTTACTCAAGAGCTGTGATTTTGTTTTTAAAGAAGGAAGGACAAAAAAGGAAAAGATACAAGAAGATTTAAAGTTGTTCCTTTTCTGAATAGTTACTTCAACAAAGATCAATAGCAGGGTTTTTTTCAACTGTTACACTAGTGTTTCAAGGCTGCAGGGGGCAGTGATGCACTGTTTATCTACAGTACTGTAGAGCAAGAGTCAGACAGGATAAGATTAAACAGTCCTTCAGGTTACAGATTCAGAAAAAACCCCACATAAACTATTTATAATCAATTTAGGTTTTGAGAAATTAGGTAATTGTAAATATTTATATGAATTTTGGACGGAAATTAATGTGTCTTTTACAGGTTAATATATTTATTTTTCTGCTGTAATCTGTTGTAGGGATAAGACTGTTTTCTTAACTTTATAACCAAGGTCCTTTGAAGGATGATATATCTTTCTAGTGTTGCATTACTTAATATTACAACCTTAAACAAACAATCTCTATTCTCTGTGGAAAATAAAACTTTGCTTAGCAGCTCTCCAGAGAAGCCCATATATTCATTGTAAATAATAACTTCCTTATATATTTATCAGCCAATACACATTCTATCTGATTCACAGTCATTTAAGCAAGAATGTATTAAAATAAGAAATAATTATATTTTTTAAAAAATGGTTACATATTATATCAATTTGTTTAATATTTTCTATTACAGGACCTAAGATTGATGGCATCTAAGATGCAGAGATTTCCTGATAATAAGACAATTTATGACTCAGCAACAGATGGTAGATATGCAATCATGCCTGCATCACGTGTTTTGCATTCAGAACTGCTTATTTATTCTTTAATTCCTTTCTACGCATAATTACTTTCTTTTTTTAAAATGCATCTACATCACAGTTCCATTTTTTCTGTTCATCTCAGATCTGCATTTACAACTGTACTAAGTTAAAACTGCCTAAAAAACCCTTTCTAGAAAGACATGCAGTGTAATTTTAACACAGCAACACATGAAGAAGCCACCACTTCAATTGGTAATTTGTACTAATTTTAATCATCGTTATTACTACAGTTTTTTTGGGGGTTATTACCAACTTAGACCTTCTGCTTACAGCTTTCAGCCATTGGTTTTACCATACTGGTCTCTGCTGAGCTAAAGAAACCTCCTCTGCTGTGCTTCTCCTCATTAAACATATGTGCTACCTTTATATACACTATAATCATCTCCGTCATATGTTAGAAAAAAACTTAGACTGAATTACTGAAGTATCTTTCTGCATACCTTTTTATAAAAATATCACCAATTTCTTTGAGCTTTTTTTTTTAATTATACCTTTCATCTTTATATTTTTTAGGTACTGCTCCATTGCACACCAGTACACAATGAAATACAGTACAACCAATATCACAATCAATAGTGTACACAGAAACGAATTAATCTTCCTTCTTTCTTGTTCGGACACACAGAAATCACATTTATCATTTTGCCCCAGAAGCTTACATTGAGTTGCTTGTCTACCTTAGCTAAAAACAACTCCTCAGGATATTACTCTTGCTTTGGGGTTTGGCCAGTAATTTAAAGATGAAGTTTTGTACAAAAATAATTTCAAAAAATTACTAATATCTCCTTTTTTTCAGGCTTTCCTTTTCTGAAATGTTTGAGCAAATTTAGATGATTTCTATTTTAATTTAAATACCTTTTATTATGTTGATTGCATATTAATATATCAGATTTGGATTTATAGGTTCACAATATATATAATTGTAAAGAACATTTTTTTATCTTAAAAATATGAGGTATATCTTAAAAAAACCCCTGTTTTTAAAATGTCAATTCTTGACTAATTTTTAGACCTGAAATGAACAGTTGTTATTAAAAGTGCTCTGCCAAAGAGAAGATCAAATCATCTTTTTAATTTTAAAAAAATGCAAAATACTTTTCAAAAAGTAGAATATTATTTGTGGCGGCTTTTTTTTCTATAAAATCACACAAGGTTTTGCGACACTCATTGTTTCATATTCTAGCTTTGTTAAATGAGATTTTTACAAACCTACAGATATTTTATAAGTCACTCAGTCCTGTGGTCAGTTCACTGACAGTGAAGGACACAGAATGGATGCCAGCAGAAAGCTGCTAGATAGAATAAAACTGAACTTCCAAACTTTTCTCTAGATATTCTGTCTGTTAACAGTTCAAGGCAACTCTGAAGATTCCTTATTACTTCTGTATCAAATTCATATGACAAAAAGTATTATATTGATTCAAGCTTCCAGTAGGCAAATTATTCCTTTCAGTATGACTCTCATTCTTACCTATTTTCTCTAATATGCCTCTCCTCACAATACAGTCTAGTATAATAATAGGAGCAACTACAGCTCCATTACAAGGCACTTTCTGCACATAACGTGGAAGTCATGGAAACCTGTTCCAAAGTTTAATTATTTGTGAGTATATAATAAAATAATTCTTCTCTATTTCTAGATTTCTGTAACTGGAATGGCAGCAAATGCTAGCACTAAATCTAAGTGTGTCTGTAGTTCAATAAAGAAAGCATGCAAGATAATTTCTTTTACCATTCAATTGGTTTTAGATAATTCCTTCTATGATATACTTGGCTTTTCTGAACCACTGTTCATAATAAATGTAAGACTAGATATATAGAGAGATATTCTCAAAGCATAATTTTGTCAAACCATTCCTGCACCCATCTGCAAGTTTTAGATGGACAGAACAAAACTGAAATAATTTTTCTCTATTCTAAGAAAGTAGAAGAGGGTTTTATTATTCACATACCTGTCTGGTTAGAGGCCTAAGTGATTATTTCAGGAAGTTACTGAACCATACCACTTGATGACTTGTGTGACTAAGATAATTTTTCTTAAGAATTAAGGTAAAGTTTGTAAAGAATATTTCAATGGCTATGACAATGCTGTGAAAAATATACTTGGTGAAGTTTTAAGAACTTTGAAAAATGGCTTTAAATTTAGCTTCTAGTTTGTGAATCTGCTCAAGTTTTACAGGAAAGTTGGTATATTTTCAACCCAATCATTTTTTTTTTAATTGTATAAAATAATTTCTATTTTTATGTTGATAATAATACTTTGATTTTAGAGGAACTTGTGCTGAAATCTAAAATGAAAAAGTTACCTTAATTCATAAGCAAATGAGTGTCTCTCATAAATCTTTAAGGCGTCTTTTCTTATACTTTTTTATGCTTTTACATTTCAGAAGCTAATCATGTTTAAGAATGGTTCTTGATTGGATGACTGAATTTCCAGGGAAGTATAAATAGTCAAAGCAACTTGGCAGAAGGTAGTGAATGCTGTTGATAACCTAGAGCAATGCAAATGTTGTGGCAATCTGTAGTGTTCCTGGAACTATGATCTCTGATGTAAAGCAAAAAAGGGGTCCTTCTCATTTGCTGGAGCTAAAAATAAACAGCTGAAATCCTACACCTCTCCAACCATCAAATTACAATTTAAGAATGTGCTACAGAAGGATACAATGACTTTAATCACAGTTCGTGGGGCTTTGAATCTACTACTCAGTGTAAAGAAGCCATAGCAGATAAAGAGTCTTTTGCTGTAACAGAAGCCTTTAACACATATTTCTCCTTCCTAGTTAGAATCACAGCCATAGAATGACTTGGGTTGAAAGGGATCTTAAAGATCAGCTAGTTCCAACCCTGCCCTGCCATTGGCAGGGACACCTTCCACTAGACAGGTTGCTCAGAGCCCCATCCAACACGGCCTTGAACTCTTCCAGGGATGGGGCATCCACATCTTCTGTGAGTAACATTCTCCAATGCCTTACCACCCTTACAGTAAAGAATTTCTTCCTATTATCTAATCTAAACCTACCCTCCTTCAGTTGAAAACCATTCCCTCTTTTCTTATCACTACACGCCCTCACAAAAAGTCCCTCTCCAGCTTTCTTGTAGGCCCCTTTTAGATACGTGAAGGTCTTATAAGGTCTCCCCAGAGCCTTCTTTTCTCCAGACTGAACAGCCCCAACTCTCTCAACCTATCTACACAGGGGAGGTGTTTCCAGCCCAGTGATCAACTTAGAGGCCCTTCTCTGGACTCGGTCCAGTAGGTCCATGTCTTTCTTGTTTGGGGACACCAAAGCTGGATGTAATATAGCTGGATGTGAACAAATTCAGCTCTATAATATGAGTGCTCTGCTCAATGCGATCCACTGTGGTCCCTTCCAAAGTTTCCCATTCTGTGATTCTGTGATGCTGTGATTCTGTGACGTATGAAGGGATCAGTTTATATGCAATGGTTAAGTATTTGGGATGAAAGAAGCTTTATGAATTCCATTAATAAATTTAGTAATCTAGAGTAAGAATCACCTGTAACTGGAGATATTAAATATTACATAAGTGAAAAAAAATAGATCCAAAGGTGTGACAGGAGTGCAAAACAGCATTGCTCCAGCACTGGAACTTTTTCTTTGGCACACAAAGTCAAAACACTATAAAATAATGAAGTACACATGAACAGTAATGGAAAGACAACTTCATAAAAAAATTCTGTTGGTCTTATTTACAAAAATATTTTCTTTTTGCACAACTGTGTCAGAATGTTTTCCAAAATATTTGAGATATTATTTACTTGCAGTAACAAACTGTCTCAGACTTAGACATTGTATGCACACATCGACATATATATTTGCAAATGCCTCCTTGATAAAAATGGAAGGAAAAAATGCATGGTGTCCTTTAAGACCTGTCTTATTAGCTTCCATGCAAGTACCTGGTAATTCCAGCAGAAATTGTGATCTCATTACAATTGTTCATTACAGACGTACTAACAGACAGTGACTGCCACTGAATTCTGTTGACAGAATTAGGAAACAATCTTCTGTTGGTATAATACATATACCTAAAGTTACAGAGGGATAAGTAAGGGAAAGATAAATATTGCCAAATATTATTACTAATCTAGAAACAGAGAGTTGTCCCAAAGAAGATTAATATTAGTTTTGTGGTATCCTGATGAAAGACAATCTTTTCCAGAAACAGGGAGAGAAATGTAATGTTTACAAACATATATTACCTCACCTGCATATATTTGACACATGGATTTGTCTAATATCAATCAGAAACAATTTTAACAGAATACTTCAAAAGATTAAGCTAAAGGGCTTATACAACAATTTACGGTGACTTTGAGGATTTACATCAGCAGGAAAGATTAGATCTATCACTTCTTTCTTTTTTTTTTCTTTTTCTTTTTAAACATTGAAGTCTATCACTGACCAGGAATGCCAGAAGAGGAAGAAAAGGTAACAGCAAAATAGTCAGGATTCCTGTACAGACAGAGAGCAGAAAGAAAATTGCACAGGACAGCAAAAGGAAAAGAAAATATTACAAACAGACATTGTAAAAGATGAGGGAAATCAAGAAGAGCAAATCAAGTAAAGAAGATGAAAGCATATAAAAGCAATGCAGGCCCTGGAAGATGAATAAGAGGCAATTAGAAACACACAGACAAGGTTATCAGCCAGAAAAAGCAATTGATGAGAGAGAAAAAAAAGTAACAAAATAAAGGCACAAAGAGAACAAATTATTGTTATCACTACTTTAGAATTGCACAGAAATGTTATTAACATAATATCAAGCATATATGTGGTGAATATAAACGCATGATATTTCTGAAGCTTTATCTTCAGTTCTGTATTTCAGAAACATTTAGTCTGGTATCCCTGTTAACCACAGAAGACTCATAAAACCTATTAAATAAATAAAACTAAGCAGTGTCAGTATTCTTCATTTAATCATTCTCTTCCACAATGTTGAGGAGCACTGTATATTATTTTTTTGGGTTTTCTTTTCTGTTTCAGAATTAAGCATGTATCTTCAAAATGTTAATGAGAAAATATAAACATAGCAAATGTTATAAGACGTAAGAATTGAGATGTTGAGATGTAAGAATACAACTTAGAGTCTCTCACATACAACAGAAGCTCAATGCTTTTTATAGGATCTTGCATTTATTCATAGACTAAGATGTAAGTAGACAGAAGAGCTTAAGCTCTGAACTCTGTGATTTCCCTTTTGGTTTTGAGCCAGCTTATATGTTTGATTGACTTTAAAATTTTCAGCTCAGGTGGATTCATATGAAGAAACTCTTTAAGCCTACCTGAATCTTGTACAGACTCTTAGGATGAACTCTAACATACAGTATGCATCAATAT
Source organism: Chiroxiphia lanceolata (assembly GCF_009829145.1). NCBI lineage: Eukaryota > Metazoa > Chordata > Aves > Passeriformes > Pipridae > Chiroxiphia > Chiroxiphia lanceolata. The sequence continues at coordinate 89,918,108 of NC_045639.1, read as the reverse complement.
AATCTTTCCTTTCTAGATATGGAATGGTAGCTGCAGGACTTTCACAATTAGCTGAAAATTAACTTTCAGTAGATTGAACTTTCCTCTTTATTAAAGTGTGCAGTTCATTCCAAAGACAGGAATTAAACACCTTCAGATACCTGGTGTCAGGTGCTCTGAGTTGTGATGTTTTATAATATTCTGAAAAACAGGAAGTTCAACAGATGAAAAAATACTGAGAAATTTCACAGGAGACTGAATTCCCAAATGTGTTGGGGATGTTTGTAAAATATCATAGAAAACTACAGAATGGAAAGTGGAGTACTCACACACAAGGAAGGGGATTTGGAGCTTGTTGGAAAGTGTATAAGTGAAGGGAAAGTGGAACTGAGGGCTTACTGAAAAACTGCGAAACTCTCCAAAATGTATTGCACAGTTCCTGAGAAAATTGCCGTATATTAGGAAACTCATCAGTCCTCATGATGGAATGAAACTTGGGTAATGCACTTTCAAGAGCCTCTTTCCGAAACACAAATAGCAATCAGCGTCTTTGCTGAAACAAAACTCAGTTTCAGCCTGGAGAACACATCTTAAGATAAATTAACAGCAAAGTAAAATCTTTAAAAAACCCAGAAAATCTGTCCAGTTGGCAGTAATGAAGAACTCAGCTTATTAGCTCCTCTCTGAAAGTATAAATCACTCTTGTACATTTGCATCCATCAGTAAGACTTCCCTCAGGAAAACAGAAAGCAGTGTTTATATTTCCTAGCTGGGAATTGTTTTTTCATTTAAGTGAACAAATCATGGCTTGGATAGGTATAAGTACAGATATATATGCATATGTATATATTTTATATGTGTGTGTGTGTGTGTGTTTGGAACCTTTGAATTTAGTAAATGCAGTAACTGTTAGAGTAAGCTCTTACAGTAATATATAGCAGTCATAGCTCCCAGACACTAAAACAGAAGAGAACTGTAGTAAACACCAGCTTTTAATACTGGGACTCAAAGCTTCATTTATATCTGTCATCTGAACATTATCTGGAAGTGATAGTCTTTTATCCTGCAAATCTATTCCAGCAACATTTTCTGAAACACTTCAAGATGCTTTATATTGCATTAACACATCACAAGTATCTCACTTGCTTCAGAAGAAGATAAAAAAAAAAAGCGATTCCATTTATTAAAAATGTCATCAGAGATCTGTTATTTCCAATTGTCTTTCTACTACTACTGTTGGTCATTATATAGTATCTATTATATATTGCCTATATATTCATAACTTTGAGACAGGTATAGTTTAAACAGAATCTTAAAATAAACTTTGACAAGATTTATTTAAGTATATAGTCTACGATAATTTTAGAAAACTATATATTGGAGTCTGACCTTTACTAATTGATACAGTTCCATTACAACCTTTCCTGAAAGTAGAACCTGTGTAGCTCAGAGTATTTTTATGGCTGCAAATCTTCTCTCAGAGAGTCAAACTTTTAACTCATTCTCCAGTCCATACCATTATTCTGCTCTTTCCTGCTTCACCTTGGTTACATCCTATGGTAGGAAGCTCTGATGAGTATTGCTGAGTGCAGTGCATCCCTTCTACCTGTTCTCTCTCCTTGTGGTACCCTGTATTATAGCATATGGGTGAGCTCCAGGCTTAAACAGTGATGCATGTGAATAGCAGAAGGATCTGGGCCATGACCTTAACAGATTAGCTGAGTTAAAGCCTCATGTCTGAAACCTCAGTGCTTCTGAGCATGCACAGAAATCCTGCATTTTTCAGAATGATAAAGACATTGTAAGTTGTCTTTGATCTCTTGTTGGTCTTTGATCTCTTCCAATTGCCTGGTGCTGCCTCTATCAATTATCTTCCTGAATTCCAAGCAGAATTTAGCACCTGTTTCCAAAATCACATAAAATATAATTTCCATGTTACCCCCACCTCCAATTTAGTTCTACCAAGTTAAAATAATTCTCCCTTCTTTGTAGCATATGATATTTGCATTACAAAATAGAATTCTAAAGGAACAAATAGCATTCTTGCCCTCATATATTTAGGGCATTTTAGACACTAGACAGATAGATATGTATGCCAGTGAAATTAATGTTACGATATAATTTTTTACATTTCTTAATTCTGAACATTTTTTAAACTGTAATGTAAATCTCTGAGATAAGCAACGTAAAGTCTGTAATATCTTATGAAAGGTAGTGACTTGTCCTGAAGTAGTGATATCAATAGTTTTGGAAAGGTTAATGAACTGTTTCTAAAACATGTTTTTGAAAGCTCTCTATATTCATTACATACATTAGATCAGCCTTTGGTATTTTAAAATTCGAGTAGATCCAGTGCAAAAAAATCACAGAACACATTTGAGTAAATTTCAAACCTATTAAAAAATCATAAGTTTAAAATTTACTCACAAACCTTTTCATTTTAAGAAGTGTCAGCATGCCCATAATAACAACCCCTGCTGCTGGGGCACTCAGAAGGGCAAAAGTCAGCAGGGTAAATCAGTGCCGCTATAGAATGGCTGAGTACACAAAAGCAGGGGAATTCAAAAAGAGTAGAAGTCTACAAACAGGTGATGATAAGCAGAAGGTCAATTAAAGAAAAACTACCACAGCAAGACCAGAAATAATTAGTGCCACTACCTAGCAATATACAGGTATGTTCTTGCAGGAAGAAATTGGTTTGCTTTGTCTGCCACACTGTAGAGTTCTCTGTTGCTATCAGGTAGCTCCAACCGTAGCAATGTTGCCCCTACAGAACATGATTTTTGCAAATACAATAGGCTTTCTAGTATTCACTAGCTATTTGTATTGGTGTTATTTAAACAACTTTCTTCAACCACTTTCTCCTTCTTTCTCAGAATAAATCTGTTTTCCCTAGAAGCCTGTCTTGCAAAAAGAGAACAAGAGCTGAGCTTCCTAGGTGCTTCCTGGGAAGGAGACTTTATATGTAAGGACTGATGATGTCGGGATGAACGTGGGTTATACCTAAAGTGAAAAGCAAAGAATGATGTTAGCTGCCATGTGTGAACAGATACGGAACAGGCTCCCCAGGAAAGTGGTCACAGCACCAAGCCTGACAGAGTTCAAGAAGTCTTTGGAAGACACTTTCAGACACATGGTGTGACTCTTGGGGATGGTCCTGTGCAGGGCAGGAGTTGGACTTGATGGTCCTTGTGGGTTCCTTCCAATTCAGCATATTCTGTGATTCTGTGAAATTCATGTGTCCACAGGGCAGGAATGAGTAAGGAGAATGTTTACCAGGCTTCTCCACAATCCACTCCCATGCACTTCCCTTCCCACCAAGGGAAATTCAGACTAATTTCAATTTTCTGTTAAAATTACTCTGAATTTCAACAAACTAATTCCAACAATTTCAACTGCTGAAATTTAGCTTTTCAGAGAGGAATAACTCTGGTTTGGACCAGGATGGTGTCAAGTCTCTGTGGACTGCATGGGGCTGGACACTGTCAGGCTCATCTGCAGCATTCTGAGGAAGCCAGGAGGTAAAAGGAACATGTTGCTCAGCATAGAGGATTGAGATGACCCAACATGCTTCCAGTATCCTTTTATGTACAAGACTATTTCCACAGTTCTTCTATACAAATTATTGTGCCATTTTACTCATGTAATAAGTAAAATAAGCATAGTATTTGCAAGAAACAGTCCTAGACTGTAGTCAGTAAGTTCTGATTCAAACACAGTGATCTTTAATGTCTATATTATACCACATAAGCCATATTTGTATGCTAATTGACTATGAAGGGAAGTATATTCAATACAAAATGTAATAAATCTTGTAATATAATTTTATAGATTATAACAGATAATATAGCATTCTATATTAAACAAATTTAAAAAGGAACATGTCAATTTTCTTACAAACTCTCTCTTTCCCACCTATATCCCTCTTTCTGCTATGTACACAGACTGGACAAAGCAGGTCTCATTAGTACTTGTTTCTTGAAGGATATTGGTTCTTAAAGGAATAGTTATATAAACTATTCAATAGGAAAAACTGTAAAAAAAGAATAGTGTCATAAAGCCCAAAGATGTAGACAGTCAGCTCAGAGAAAGTATTATGGAGAATGAAAGAAAGTACAAAAGATGGTAACAGTCCTGATTTTAAAGTTATCTCTCTTTTATCTAGTAGTTTAAAAAACAGAGCTACATCTTGCGTAAGATTTGTGATATCAAAGCTCTACTGCATATGCAAAACAGAGAACAATTTCCTAATCTAGTAATTCGAGATGATACCTGAGATGTTTATGACTTTTTCCCCATGATTATTATATTTCTAATATATAGATAGCCCTTGAAGTCAAGATTTTTGTCCACCTAAGTTAATACCTGAATTAAAGATATGAAGTTGCTTCCTTACTTGCTTTCTACCTTCTGAATTTTTAGTTCTGCACAGAGGCATAGTTTCACAGACAGGAGTATGTGCCCTCATTTTGAAGGAGACCATAGTTCTGACTAGGAAAAAATGTGCAGAAAGACAAGAGTGAAGCCATCACTTCTTTCTTAGGCAGGGTTCTCCATTTTGTGCAGGGTTCTCCATTTTGTGCAGGATCTAGACCCACAACCATTTGTTAAATGCACTTAGAGAACATATTCCAAATAAAACGGAACTTAAAGGGCGCAGAGTTCAGATCTCACGGATCTTTAATTAATGATCTAGCCAGGTACCACTAGCTTTCTAAGACACTGTTTAAACAAGCTCATGAACATTAATCAAAAAATTCTGTAAATTTTAGGAAAAAACGCCACAAGTAAAAAGGCTTATATAATGTTCTCTAGAGTGATATTCTATTCTGAAAGGCCTAATTACCTACAAATGCAATTCACCTCTGTTTTATTTTGCTTTCCACTTTTCCATGTTCAAATCTATTATATTCCAGAACAGAATCATAATGTACCCCATTGCCCCTGTGTAGCCTTTTATTTCAATCAATGCATAACCAGAAGCGATGTGAATATGTAAAAATGAAATCAACTGGGGATTTTAAACTTATTCAAAAACAATGCTTTCCAGCATTTTTCACAATCTCTCGTATAGTAAATGTAGCAGGTCATCCAAATTTGTTACAAGATTAATAGAAATCCTGAAATCATAAGTAAAACACAGCCAGCACATCACCCTACTTCCCGTTCCTGTATTTTTTTGCAGATTATCTTTCTTACTACACTATGTTTCAGCATTCAGTGGGTGACAACTCACTCTAAATGTGCTGTCAAGCTTAATTGAACTACTCTGCAAAAAAAGCATCTTCCATAAAGAAAATGCTTCAAAAGCATAAAAGAAAGCACGATATCTGTCTCTCTAGGGTTTTTTCTATCTTTTTCTCTGTAACTATTGTTGCAATTATCTAAAATGGTCACCCTGTGTAAGGAAGAAAGAAAAATCAGCACAAACGTTTTCTTCCAATTTGAAAAGGCATAGAGGGCAGTTTACCTGCAATCGTCAACATTATTTCTTTCCATAGCATCAGAGAATGTGAAAGGTCCCACATTATTGATTTCTATAACTTGTATACAGCCAGTGAAATTGTAGACAGGTCCGGAAATCTACAAAGGAAAAAATTCACACAGTTCTTTTGCTTGTTGCCATTGTGATCCATTTTAAAAATGAATAAGTTTCTACAGAAAGACTTGTAGCATAATTTCATCTACTCCTGAAAAACTCTCCTGATCCTCATTTTTTCTATAAAGAAATTCTACAAAAAAAAAATTTAAATGTGAAAAGATATCACAGCAAGATAAGCAGTACTGACTTAAAAATAAACCTAATAAATAAACTTAAAAAGGGAGTTTTGGACACATACACAGCACAACAGGTATGGTGAAACACCAGCAGAAAGTGGGTTTCTCTAACTTTAATCAGATATTTTTTATGGAGGAACACAGGTCACGGGGAATGGTAAATAGGGAAGCTTTGAAAATCTACTTGTAAGTTTACTACTTCCCTACTCAGAAGATATCTAGTGCTATTAATCATGTTTCAAAGATGCCTAAGGACCTACTAAAAATGGGAATCACTTTAGGGGCACTGAAAACACACAGAACAGTAAATTGTTGTGTACTGCCAAGGATCCATTTCTAACACTGAAGTCAGGTTTAGATATTTGCAGAAAGAAAAATATAAAGATCTTGAGGAACAATTTGCTAAAAGCATAATGGCAGGCATCAAATGCTTTTTAAAACCCAGTAGGAGCAGTAAGCCTGCCAGAAAGGCTTTAGGACTATAAGACCATCTAAGTATAAAGGGAATGTTCAAAGGGACATGGCTCTAGCAGGAAATGTAAATGAATTCACCAAATCAAAATTTAATGTAGAGTAGCTCTGGGAAGTTCCCATGGCAGAACCCCTTTTTAGTAGGGGTACATCAGAAATCTGTCTCAAATTGAATTATTCCTGGAAAGTATTTTTAAAGAAAACTAAAAAGTTAACAGTAGCAAAAAGTATTTGCCTGGGATTCCTATGGGAAATTACTGTGGTCATCATTTAAAATGGCATCCAAACCATGGGAATGGTAGATGTGGATTTTTTTTTTAGAGTTTTTTGCTTTAATTATTTATGAAAATGGGGGTAAGACCAGGACATGCAAGGGCACACTTCAAACTACATATCAGTAAGTCCCAATTACATTCAAAAGAAACCATTAAGACACTACGAATTACACTGAAGAACAGAATCAACAGATATATAAATGAAAATAATGTATGGGAGAATAGTTGAGAAGGTTTCTGAAAAGGGAAATTGTAACTCACAGGAGGAACACTGAATATGTGAAAAAGGATGTCTTGGTACATGGCTTTTGATTTTCAAAGGATTTTAACAAGCTTCTACACTAATAGATTCTAAAGTAACTTGGTCACCCTGGGATAACAAGGAAGCCCTTCAATAAATTAAGAGAATGGTTAAAACAGAAGAAAAATTGTGAATAAATGGTGAGCTCAGTATGGAGAACCCTTAGAAATTCTCTCTACAAATCTGTAATAGGATCTATTCTCCTCGGTGTATACAAGTGGCTCAATGTTTCCTGCATTACTCAGGATAGCAAACCCAAAATCCTGAGAACAGCATTTCACAATATGCAAAAAAAGTCACAATATGAAAAAACTTTGTTATATAAGGGTGATGAGACATATGAGGGTTTCTGAACAGAGTGACTGTATAGACAAGGGACCTTTAGTCAGGAAAACTCTCCATCAAGGAGAATTAGAACAGAGTAATGCACACATGAATAAAGAGTTTTCACAGTTTCTTACAATACAGGATCAAAAGGATAAGAAATTACATAAATCAGTGAGAAGACAAAAGTAAGGTACAGGAGTTTGTTTTTCATACAACTCAAAATGAAGTTGTGTAACTGTGCTATAGGATTTTGTGGATGGAACAAGTCTAAATGGGGTCAAAACCGGGTCAAATTAATGGGAAAGGAGAGTTCTCCCCCTCCCAGCAGAGATTTAGCCTGCACAAGTACAACATGGCTGAAGCAAGGAAAATTGTTTTTCTTTGCACTGTTCAACCACTCTGAAACATAACATACCATGCCATGCCATACACAACAAACAAAATGCACTGGCCTTCCAACTCATGGGAGAGATCAAAGAATTTCACTAACAGTTCCCTGTTTATTTCTTTAACAGCAAAGGCCTACAGGAAGTTAAGTCTTTAAAACAGATATATTACTACAGTGCAACATTGTGAAAAGTTATGTAACCAGTTTAGGTGACATTTAAAGTCAGCAAAGCTCAAGTGCAGCATAGGTAAGGTGATCTCTGTGTGTAACAAACACAAAAGATTACAATGAGGCTCCCTGGAACTTAAGAAACAAAAATCTTATTCAAGAACTCAATGTGAACACCGTCCTCAAAGTTGCGCTTTGGATATTAAGAGAACATTATTATTTTATATACTACAAGGGCTGACAGAGATTATTGATACAGATTACAGACAACAGAACACTCTTTTTCTTCCTCCTTTGCCAGCCACTTTGGCAGGAAATAAGTGTGATGGACTGCCAAGTGTTACACTCAGCAGTCTGCTTTTGCTGCCATTATCATAACAATTTATACCAGGTAATCTTTGAAAATGTGTTGTCCTACTGTTTCACATTTTTATTTTTATAAGAGATCCTTGTTATTCTTTTTTCCCTGCCTTTTATAAATAGTAAGAAAAACAATTTTCAAATTGACAGGATGCAGAATCTGTTGCAAATTTAATATGAACGCAGACAGAAATGGTTACAGGATTCTGAGCTGGAAATTACATGGTATCTATAACATTGCCCCCCCAAAAATGAACAATTAAACAATGTTTTTATATTGGCTACATAAATCAGCTTGTTAGAGCTCTGCTCCTTCTTTTTTCTCTGAGCCTCTTACAAGGTTTAACTAAAGGTTAGTTATGATTCTCCCAGTCAAACTATGCATGCATTTCAAGAAAAGTCCTCATTCTTGGGATTGTAAAAATGAACAAACAAAAAAAGAAAGAAAGAAAGAAAAAAGAAACCAAAAGAAACCAATAAACACAAAGGTCAGATACAATATGGTTTTATGGATCTCTGGTATGGGGAAAATTTACTGTCAATCTATGATCCATTTTTCACACCGAAGGGCAGACTAGTCACTTGATTTGGAAATCAACATTTATCTGCATATTTTCCCATGCACTATAACAGTGAATATTTTAACAACAATTTTTTTCTCCTCAATACTGTTTGGTCTCCTAAAAATTTTTCTTACATTGATATGTACATATTTTGAATGTAATCCATTCCTCTAAAGTAATTTTTTGTTTAATAACTATAAGTGCATTACAAATATTTTGGTCAAAAAATTACTTGCCTTTGGTCTGCTATGCTGTCTATACAAAAAAATAACATCTTCTGAGATATGTAGGAATAAGAACTATTGGTATACATATTCAAAAATAAGCAGCTTTTATTCTGCTGTTTTTGAGAGCAGATACTTGTTTGTGATTAGCAGATTAAAATGTAGACTTCACTTGTAGTTGGGTTCCCTTCCATTTACAAAAATACATTAATATGCTAACAAACTGTAATACTTAAATTGCCTGAAAATGTCAAGGCCAGAGCAACACCAGAAATTTAGTTTAATAAAATTCAGTATTCAGAATCTATTCAGATATGTTTGACATATAGTAACTATGCTCTTTAAATGCCCTTTATACTTGACAAAAATGAGTACAGATACTTACCTTGTAGGAAAAGTTCACACATATATGCCAAACCATTTATTAATATCCTTTACTGACTAGCCCAAATTAGAGTTGCTGTTAGGGAGAATTAACCTAGAATTGAGTTCCTAATGAAATGAACTTGCATGCTGTCATTTCGCTACAGATTCATAAACAATATAATGAGGTTTTGGCTTATGTCCTGAGCATTTATTTTAAAAAAATACAATTAACTGGAAAGAAAACAAAGTGTAGCACAATCTTTTGTCATTGTCTGCACTCAAGATAAATTTTATGTATCTTAAAAATTCTCACTATATATATTACAGTGTATCATAATACACTATATAGTAGTCTTTCACATCTTTGGGATTCCTGAAATATATCCAATTTTGGAGTCTGATTAGTAGAACTCTCTGCAAAACAATTGAAAACTTCTCAAATTGCAATATTTCAAACTTAAATCCAACAGGACATTATTCTGCCTTAGTATTCCATTTACAGAGCACTGAATCTTACCTGGATTCGAGGTGACATGCTATAGGTAAGATATCTATTGTTTCCAGTCTCTTCAAGCCAAAAAGCTTTCAAGGATTTATTAAAAATCAACATTAGTGACTCAGACATCACCTTGACCAAAAAATGTTAACACTTTTTTTCTTGCTGACTTAAAATTTTTAAACATTAATTAATAAAAGTTAAACCTTATTAATTTTAACTCTGGTAGTTTAAGCAAAATAGACAAAATTACTCTGGTCAATTTGTATAGCTACTAACGAGAGAGAAATGCACCTTCCTTTGAGAAATGTTGCTGAAGTAGACAGTGGCAGGGATGTATGATGACAGTAGACAGTGTGTGTGATGTATTTATGCTGTTCATTACTTCGCTTTCCAATATTTACCTTTTAAAATACTTTTCTCACTCACTTCCAATTTTAATCCACAAGCATTTTTATTGTTTGATAATATAGTATGACTCAAAGAGTTTAATGACATTTCAAAATGTGTAGGAAAATGGAAGTGGTATTAGCTCTGAAACAAAAATAGTGAAAGAAAACACTTAAAATATGTGAGACAGAATATTGTTTCAGCTTCTGTCCTAGCACTAGTATAGAAATGGAAAGTCAAAATGGGAAGATATACTGGTAAAATATACATTTCATCATATATATAAAGTGCATGAAACACAAAGGAACTGAAATCTCTCCTATGTCCTGACTAATACTGGCCATGAAATTAAATACTGTATAAACCTATGCAGAACACCAACAGTTCATTTGATTCATATTTTAATATAATAGATGATTTTAGTCCAAAATTGTGATTCTGAGCCAAATATCTAAATATAATTTTAATTCGGTTATACTAACACAACTAAAAAGGGGTTAAGAGGTAACTTAAATTCAGATTTTTTTCATCTAACCCCCTCTGCTGAAATTTTTAACAATTTATTGTTATTATCTTGAACGTACTTTTATTGTATCTGCTATACATATTGGACCTCATCGCAAGACTTTCATGAAACAAGAATGATAAAGCAAAATCAAATAGACAGAAAAGGGGAGGGAGGAATAAATCCCCAAACTGCCCAGGATGGTAGAGGTTTACATTTATGATCTTCATTTCTCATTTGTTATAGCCATTCAAATCAACAGTTGCAAAACCTGTGACCTTGGTAATTCTCCCACTATGGGAAGTAAGCCAGTCAGGAGTTCTTCCACTCTCCTGTGCTGCAGGGCAGGGAACTGGGACTATCTTCTCCCATTGAATCTGTGAGTGGACCAGTACTGGTAAATCACCTTCTGGACTCCTGTGCTTGACAGTGGATACCAGACTGGTCATCTGCCTGGTCCCAGACCCTGATGGAACCAGATCACCACATAACAAACATTCACATTCCTCTTGCATCTTTTCCTTATCTAAATTAGCTGGCAGTGTAAAACTTGAGCATGTGTTTCACTGTCAGGTTTCCATGATTCTCACAGTTCTAACTTGGAGTGGTTCATTAAGCCACAGTGGATTAATTAAACTCAGGATGTCTGAAAGATTCAAAAGTATTGAGAAATTACCTTATCATTTTTATTAAAGTTTGTTTTCGGTCCGAATCCTTATCTTTTAAACTTGCTCTTGTCAAGCAAGTGCAATTTTGCATATCAGAAGTGATATAAAGACTGAAGTAAGGAAGGATCTCCCTAAACTTTATGGCTAGTAATGTCTACTCTTTTTCTAAACAATTTCAGTGCTTATGTTTATAGTCATAATGTTTGATTCATTTACTTCATTTGCTATTGCGATTCTAAGTTCAATTACCGTAATTTAACTTTTTCAGTTCTTTCTCTTAAATGTGGTACAATACCTTGCCATGAGCAAGATGGAAAATATATTGGCCGGAGATGACTAGAAAATGTAGAGTGAAATTTGGAAAACAGACTTATCTTTCTTATATACTGCAGAGTCTATCAACTAACTGTGGAAATCAGCTCCCCTCCCTCCACTTCACTTTTTCTGAGTGATGTTGTAGTTAGACATATTGAACACCATGTCAACGCATTACAGCACATTAGGGAAAGGTATTTGGAATCCATCACCATGAACTAGTTTTCAGGCCAAGCCAGTCAACCTCTCTATTTCTGCTTCTTGTCCAATCGATAACCAATCACTCAAATCCACAAAGATATAAGCCAAGAGATGTTTGTATCAAGTATATGCATTTATATACTGATGGATTTGATGACCCTCATGGGTCAGTTTCAAGTCAAGATGTTCTATGATATCTAAAGTAAGATTCCGTATGAAACACTTCTTAGTGAATTATGAATGTTGATTTACAAAAAGAGGAGTTAAAACAAGTGGTTTTACACCTGTCTGAACTAGAAGAGACAACTCCTTATCTAAAATAAAGACATCTGCATGTCAAAGAGTGTCTTTAGAATGAAAATATGCCTATAAAAGCAAAAATATTCCAAAAAATAAGCTTTTCTTTAATGAGTGTAACCTGAGGTATATAGTGTTCAATAGGCCTAATTTAATCAGTTTTAAGAAAACTGAATATTCTAAGCTAGAAAAGGGAGAGAGGAGGAAAATTTCTTCATACATTTTTATGATCTGTGTTTTCTTATATCATGGCTGTACATCTTTTAGAAACATATGCAACTGGTTTGTCTGGTTTTGTACACTGTAAACATGTAATTTTTTGTTTGTTTGTTTGTTTGTTTTCTAATCCAGTTTCTCAAGACAAGAGATACAAGGTATTCACACACTGAGTAAGGAATATATCACCTGGTGCACTACACCTTTCAGTAAATGCTTTTACTTCCCCAGAACGCTACAGAGAATCCTAAGTTTAACAATGAGGCATATATAAGTATCAGGACCAGGCAAGAAATAGTGGTTTTCTGTGTTAGGAATGTGGCAACAATGAGAGCTGCCTGACACATAACAAAGTTTTTATTAGCGTGCATTCCATGGTACCAAGATGTTAGCCACATGTATTTATGTGATCAGAGGTGTATCTAGAGTAGGCAGATAATATAAAAATTTTAACCATAGGGTACAAAGAAGGTGATGAATCCATGCACATCCAAAATCCATTTAATTATCTTAAGACAATACAAATTTATTGTCTAAAACCAATAAACTCTACCCATGAGTAAAAATTTAAAACCTTCATTAATTTTTAGTCAGACCACTGACAGGTTACTACTCACTGTTGTCTGCCCTGTGCAACATTTAGGTGTTACTGCCCTTGAGACAAATGTAATAGAACAGGAAAATATATTTATAATTCATCATATTAACATAGATTGAGATTAATGGTAGTTTAAGTTGGCAAGACTGAGAAGTGGACATATGACCTGTTTTTTCATCTCTCCCGAGGAAACAAAATCTTTAGCAAAAGAGTGAGGCAAGCAGTTGGATTTGGTTACCAAATTATTTGTTTTAGCTTGAATTTCCATTTTGAGAACCACAGCCCTGAGAGACTTATGATAATATGTTTTCCCAGAGCTTTGAACTATCTCTGTACTGCCTACTCATTGTCAAAGACTGATGCTGGTTTATTTGGAGCATTTTGTTTTGCTCCATCTCTAATTTTTTTTTCCCGCCTTGACTTGTATACTACTTGTCAAAAGACACACCTAGTCCTGAAATTCTCATACTTGCCCTGAGATTCATGTATTTAGAGTCCTTGCCTAAAGTATTTACAAATTTTATTTGGAATCGATAGTCCCCAGGAAAACCAGAGTAAACAAAAGATCAAATTCACATGAAACAACGTTATGAACTAGATGATCGAGAGGAGAAATCAAACAATGTTATAAAAACTGGAAGCTTGAAGCAAGTTCACTTAAAGGAATTCTTCACCTGAAAAAACCCCACATATTAAAATAATTAAACATACAAGGTAGATTCTAAGCAGCTTCCTTACTTGCTTCCGTCATTCAGATCCTGGAACTGAGTTTCCTCCTCTCCCTCCCTCCCTGATATTGCTTTAAGCCTCAATGCTGACCTGCTCTATTCTTCTCAAGATGAAACCTTACCTGTTTTATTTTTACTCTCAACATACCTCAGACTGTTATGCAGGAAAAACACCACAAGGTCAGCCACTTTCTCCTTCCAGAAATTTAATGTCTATTTATAGGATTATGTGAAAAGTCAGGATATTTCTATTATTTCAGGTTTACATTTCATCTTATAGTTAACTTGTGTTACTTTTAAAATACATTCTATAAATGTACTTGGTTTTATTTTTCCTCTCCTTTTTTTTTTTTTCTTACTGTTTTGCCTGTGCTGTAAAGTAGTCTGTAAAACCATGGTCTGTAACCAGGAATAAGGATCTGTATAATGAGACAGTGACAAAATCACATAATGCTTTTTTCTGTTACTATCATATACAGAGAAAACATCTTTCTGTTGTTGTATATATGGTTTTCAGTAATTTGTAACCACAGGCACAGTAAAGTAAGTAAAAGCTAAGTAAGTAAATGAGGTTTAAACCACAGAAGAGAGTGACAGACACTGACAAAGTTACTTATCTTTAGTCCTTTTTGCTTTCAAAAAGCATACCATTAATACTAACGAAATTGGAAATTAATGATTCTATACTTGTGTCCCCCACAGTTCCATTTCATTAAATGTTTCCTCCTCCTTCTGTGTTCTTTCATTTCCAAATCTCATTTCATTTAGATAAAAGATCACAAAATGATACTTGTATTTCCAATGGTTTCATGTAGAACAGCTGCCAGTTCTTCTGTTCCTTTTTTTTTTTTTGATATGTTGTGTACCAAAAATCACAAATTTACAAACAATATGATCATTATGTTCTTCTCCTAGTAATGACTCTTTCTTTATATTACAGCATCTTAGTCTGCCTCTACCTATAGAGCAGAGTGCATTTCCTGCTGGCTTCTCAAATGTGTTATATGACTATTTTTCAGACTCAGATGTTCACTGCATGCCCAATAGTTACATTTGGATACTTAGTTTAGAGTGAAGTCATTAAGTAAAAAGCACTGAAGGGCTATTTGCCAGGGTTCAGGAACAGCCTCCATTTACTACAATTTTCTATAAAATCTGTCTCTGCTACATTGTTTGCTGTTGGGAAAAGCAATGAAACAACATGGCAAAGCTGTCAAGAAACACAAAGTCAATTTATTGTTACTGAAATAATGGAAATTTGTATGTAGAAGATCAATGAGAATGGGAGATCCTGCGCTGAGAATGAATGCAGAGAAAGATTGTGAACATTATTAGAGAAGTAGGTTCTAGGGGAAATCACACAACTATGAGCCTCACTTAGCACACTTAACAGGAAACCAAATGCTTTTAAATTTGGTAGAGTTTCTATTCCTTGATGAAACATTTGATGCTTTTTTATTCATCAAATACACAGCCTAAAAAAATAATAATACCTTATATTTTAGTTTGACAAATGTCAAAGACACTACAGAAACACTAATCACCCAGATTAACTCTGGAAGGAGCAAACAGGAATCATCATAATTTAAACAGAGCCTAGGCAAACAAAACTACATCTTCAGTGACGGTTTTCTCTTTTGAAAGGAAAAATCACAAAATTAAAGGGATCAGACAAAGAATTGAAAACATCAAAGATAGGAGGTGTGAAATTTCCTTAATTAAAGTGGCAGGAATGTCTGGTAATCACCAGTTGGAAGAAGGTACTGGGAATAATGAACACACAGAAACACACGCACAAAAAACTCAGCAAAGAATATAATGTATGTTGGAAGTAGAAAGCATAAAGATGAAATCAAACTTGCCAAAACTCAGACTGAGTTGGACCTGACACAAAGTATAAACATACAGAGAAAAGAAGAGTGATGGACTACAAGTGAGGAACAGGACCAAGTAACCAATTCTGCATCTGTGTCCAAAACCCTTTCCCTTATTAACACTGGAGAAACAATTCTAGAAGCAATTCTAGAAGCAATTTCCTAGACGGTTGTCTATCACTGTGATGCTGTAATAGGCTGAATATTGCGTTTGCTTCTATTTTAAATTAACATTATATTCCCTTGAGCACAACATTTACATCTGTGGAAACGGAAAATATGATTTATTTCCACAAGGGAAAAAAAAAGGGCTCTGATTTAAAAAAGGGTTTCCAGGTAACAACCCGGATGGAAGGCAACAGGCATAGCAGGGAAGCAGCAGACCAGCTTAAGCAGAGCAACTGAAACTACTGTTAGGAGAACGGAGTAGAACATGGACTCAGAGATAATGAAAAAGAAAATGGGACCAAAGAAGATGCAAATCCACTAAATTTCAGAAAGGCAGTGAGAGACTAAAAATCCACCTGCAAGATCATGATATGTGGGAGAGGGTTGTGTCTAGCCATTTTTCTTCTATTTTTTTCCAGCCTCATCCTAAGATTTTATTAAGAAGAGGATAAATATTCTAGCTTTTATTCTTCTAAAACCTAGGATGTTTCTTATTTTGAAGACTTTTGGCCTTGTTTGGTTAAAGAAAATGGTGCAGAATATCACACCCAGATAACTTCCAGTAATTTGGGTCAGAGCAGGAAACTGTCAACTGGGAGGACATTTATGCAGCCGTGTGTTAGGATTCCATGAGAAACTCCCATATTTCAAAATTCCCTTCACCCAAAGATTAGGAAAATTATATAACCTCATGACTATTTGCTTGCTGGAATACCTTTTAATATAGTTTCCTGCAATTTATAAACCAGATGGTTCCACTACTAGATATTTCAAGATGAGATCTTGATCACACTTCACCCAAAGAATTATTAATGTTCTTTTAATTTCAGAAACACTGATGTTCATTGAGTATTGTCAGGTTGAAACATATCTAGATAGCAAAGAAAACTTCCTACTGACTGTCCTAGTATTTATTTATAAAGACATTGTTAGTTCCTAGTGAAAGCATTATCAGCTAGTCAGGAAGGATTCTCACCACTGGAAAAGTCTACCAAGACCCACAAATTATCAATGACAACAGAGGTATAAGAGAGAATACTGTGCGTGATTCTTCATGAGCACATGACAGAAATTAACCATAGAGGTCCCTCTGAGGTGACAGTTCAGTTGAGGGAATGTGATGGTTATATCCCAGCTGGCAGAAGACCCCTGCAGTCTCTTGCTCCCACTCCCTCATTAGAATGGCAAAGAGAAGAGGGGAAAAAATCAGCAAGCTACTAGGTTGACATTAAGACAGTTTAATAAATGAATAAAAGAAAGTGATGTAAAAGCAACCACCATCAGAAGACTGGTGCCCAGCCAGTTCCTAAGCAACAGCTACTTTGGAAAAACTTCCTTCCACTTTATTGTTGAGCATGATATTATATGATATGGGATATCCTTTTGTTCACCTAGGATCAGCTGTCTCAGCTGTGTTCCCTCACAGTCTCTTGACCACTCCTAGCCTATTTGCTGAGGGGTAAGAGCAAGAAACAAAGAAGGCCTCGATGCCATGTAAACAATGTTCAGTAACAACAAAAACATCCCTGTGTTGCAAAACTGCTTTGGTCACCAGTCTAAAACACAGCACCATACAAACACTAGTGAAAATGATGACAGAAGTAAGAAATAAACCTCCAAAATTACCATACCAGAATACTGTGGAAACACAGCTGTGAGAGCAAAGATTACTTTTATTGTTAATGATTCAGGAGGCACTATACAGTTTTGGAATATTAATACCTTTGTATACTTTCTAACAACATGAGCATTTTTGACTACTGAGTTTGCATTTATCAGAAATGGCAACAATTTGCTCCACTTGCCATCCAGAGCACAGAAGTTTAATCGGTAAAAGTAATTTTCAATGGGATTTTGTGGGATTTAGCAGCAAATTGTCTTCTTTTTTTTTTTTTTTTCCTGAGGAGAAACTCATGGATTTGCATTTTAATAGGCTGAAGTTATACACCCAAAACTTCATGTTTGTGGCATAAATCTCTCTGCTGTTGAAAAAACTTTGAGAAAAATCACACATACATAAAATAGGAACAGATGAATATTCAGTTCAGTTTTATCTACTAAAATGTGATAAGAAGTTTCATAACATGCTTTTTCTCATGTAGATTGAGTTTTGTGGTTAGATTGCCACAGCTGATGTGTCATCACGTACTGTTATCAAAAAACAAGTTAACAGATGAGTAAATTGATAGCTAGAGGAGTTTAGCTCTTGATTTTAACTGTGTGTTGAGGGGAATGCATGAAGAAACACAAGGTAATATTTGTGCATTCTCATCAATTACGTAAAGAATCAGTCTGCAAGAGATGAACCCACAATTCCCAAACACAAAAGGAAAGAGTAAGTGATAAACCTAGGGAACTGCTGATTGATAGGTCATTAGGGTAATCATTGTAGTAGTTGCCTGACTGTCACATATATGCAACTAAATATATTTCTACCTAGACAAATATAGTCTGGTTTCTCCTGAAACTGAAAGGGTCCTACCTAAACTACATGGAAGTAATTGCTAATGCAATTACTTCCCCTTTAGCTTACACTATCAGGTTGTATCACCACAAGAACTGCAAAGGAAGATTAGAGGCCATTAACTGGTATCTGCTGGTACATGGTCAACACATTACCTTTTCCAAGGGATAAACCCTAGCTCTCTGTTCTTCTTTATTGCTTATGGGGAGAGTGTAGTGGGCACCATTCATGACTTAGATATAATTCTGCCTTGAAAAAGAGACTGAAATGGAAGGGTAAGCCAGAGCAAGAAGCCATACAAATTTTCTGTGTGAAACATTTTTTTTGGAAGAAAGTGTGCCCATAGACATTTTCAGCCCAAGTAGATAGTCTGCCAATGAGCTAGTTATATAAGATCCCAGAGTACACTTATTCAATGAATGATTACAGCTTTTTCTCCGAAGCTTTGGGAGGCTGCTTGGAAATAGTGCAATGTTCAGTCAGTGTTTGGAAGGAACTCAAAGCTATTAGATGACAGATGTCTGGAGTGCAAGTACTGGAGAGCATTGCTGCATTAAGTCACTTCACTGTAGTTTAAGCTTTAAGCTTTGCTGGAAGAGCCTGATACCAAACACATCCTCTAAGGGCTCATGAAAGTTATCTGTTAACTGCTCCAGCCATACTTCTCCCTTATCATCGAGACCTGCTGAAATTTTCAAAAATAGAATCTCAAAGAGTCACACAGAGAAATTAGTGATATGTCATCTTCACAGGTGATGCCATCTGTTGAGGTTCATTGCTTCCAGACAATGTGAGCAATTATTTCTTTTTGTTGTTTGCATAACATGAGGTAGTAAACCTATACCTACAACTCTCAAAGGTATATTCGTTATGAATTGCATCAACTTTCAAGATATCAATGTGAAGGCATAGCTCCATCAAAATCTACAGATCCTCTGTAGCAGACTGTTTGAATGTTCTCTTCAACCCATAATACTTCATGTTACCACTTTCAAGGCAACAATAACTTTTTAAAAAGAGCTTTCTGACTGGACCATGAAGAATAGGTAAACAAAGGTGAAGTACACGACAAGGTACCTGAGAAGGTGTTATGCACATATACACTGCCGCATTTCCAGGTAAGCAAGGAAATTGGGGATCATGGGAAGCTATTGGATAAAAAGGACTGAATATACTCAGCATGAGTTGTCACCCCAAATGTCTGTAATTGCCCTGAATTTTGCATGTTGAATAGCAAGAAGAGACAAATGGTTAATAATAAGAGAATCACAGTTGTCAAAGAATGAAAGCATCACACAAACACTGAAAATCTTATCGCAGGACAATTTCTACATCATTCATCAAGATAAGGTATCAAGGAGACATCTAACCAACAAAAATGGGCTGTAGCTGTTGCCAGGATCCTGTGGTAATATGCAGGAGCTCTGGATTAATTAAGTGGCAACATCAGCCACAAACTGAAGAGCTTAACAGCAGGTCAGCCTGGCAGCTATGGGAAAATAAGAGTTCTCACAGAACAAAGACAAAAAGTGATCTTGCAGGCCCACCAATATGTCCAAAGAGAAATGGTCATCTGGATTTGAACTTCTAAATTCATAAAAACAACTTGCATGGAAGTTCAAAACAATGTCATTCCTTTCAAAATGTTCTTTCTTGTTTTTAAGGAAACAATCTCCACAGGAACAGTATCCTATCTGTATACATCATCAAATGATATCTCTGCATATCACCAAACCAGCATTTATCTTATAAAATTAGGTTACTTTTGTATAGGAGGCAGGTTTCAGCTGAAGAGATGACCTTTGTGAGAGTAGACTGGGGTTACCCAGTGCCAGGGACAGCTGGTTCCAGCCAGCTCCAACAGACCCACCACAGGGCACAGCTGAGCCCAGCAGCCAAAATAGTAACCCCATGGAAAAATGCCAAAAAGGCAGACAGGGCATGGAGAAAAAAAAAGGGAGCAGAATGTAAGTGTAAACATCAAAATCAATATCTGCTTTGTGGTGCCAGAGCAGACATTCCCCTGCAGCCCATGAAAAGAACCACGTCAGAGGAGGTGGAGGTTTCCTGAAGGAAATGTGGCCTGTGAAGAGGGTATAGGTAGGAGCAGGGAAAAACCGTGAGGAGGAATGAGCAGCATGGAAGGAGTGTTATGGATTGACCACAACCCTCCTTTCCCCTTGCACCTCCTGTGGTTGGAGTGTAAGGAGTTGGGAATGAATCTGAGCTTGGGAAGAAGTGCGTGTGCTTGGGGAAGGTACTGCTTCATTTTGTCTTTGTTTTTCACTACCCAAATTTATTTTAAATGGCAATAAATGTAATTAATTTCCCCCAAGTCAAGTCTGTTTCCGAACTGGTAAGCAATTTCCCTGCCTTTATCTCAACCCACAAGTCTATTAATCTTATTTTCTCCCACTGTCAAGCTGAGGAGGGAGACTGAGGAAGTGACTGAATGGGCATCTGGCATTTAGCCAGTGCTAAACCCTCATTCCTCAAAAATTGAGATAGGCTTGGAAGGATGGTGAATTTAATCAATTTAATCAAATGACCATTTGTATCTAAAGACAAGCATCAAATAAAAGAGTATACTAGATGATACTGTTGTTGCCTGCAGTAAAACATAGAAAGGAGAAAAGTAGTTTCAAGTCTTCCAACACATACTTAAGGTTGCTGACATGCAGAAACAACCTAGTGGAAATAATGCAGACAATTCATGATGGATAAAGAGCTGTCATCTGTGAGGATGGTTAAATGACTGTTGAGGGTGACCTTAAGGAGCATCTTAACATAGGATGCACCTCAATACAGAATGACAAACTTTAATGACATTCACTGAGGTCTTCAATATCCTCACCAGGAGAAGTGGAGGGGCAGGCACTGATCTCTTTACTCTCATGATGAGTGACAGGACCTGAGGAAACAGCACAAAGCTGAGTCAGGAGAGGTTTGGGTTGGATATCAGGAAAAGGCTTTTCACCCAGAGGGTAGTTGAGAACTGGAACAGGCTCCCCAGGGAAATGTTCACAGTACCAAGACTGTGTGAGTTCAAGAAGCATTTGGACAATGCTCTTAGGCACATGGTGTGATTCTTGAAGTGTCCTGTGCAGGACCAGGAGTTGGATGTGATGATCCTGGTGGATCCTGGGGTTCCTGAAGACTGGTTTTATGGGTAAAGACCAAAGCAAAGAAGTCATCAAGTACCTTGGCCTTCTCTATGCCATTTGTAACCAGTTCCTCCACCCCATTCCTCACTGGACCCACTGTTTCCCTAATAGATGAACAAGTGACTGCCCACAATGGACCTGTCTTGTCAGATGACTTGAATCACTGGTGCCAGCTTTTCATGAAATGCAGGAAAATCCCATGGCTGGCACAAAGCTGGAACGGAGTAAAAACTGAGTTTCTAAACTCCAACAGACAAGATAACTTCAGAGGAAGAAATACCAAGTAGAAGAACACTTCATCTCAGTGCAGTGTGAAATGATTGCAGATATTCTTGCATTTTATATGTTGATTAAGAGGAGAGAAAGAGCTTGAATAGATTCCCTAGAGGCACTACAATAAAAAAAAAATAATTCTAGTATCACACCTCCATACATGATATGCACTTTCTTTCAAACAGATTTACATTTTTACAGTGGTATATGTATCCATCTGAGCATGCCCACCAGTTGCCTTTAGAGATTGAATATCATACCATTTTCCTTTTCCTTTATCTTTTATTTCTCAAAATATTTTCCCTCTATAGGAAATACTAGTCAAAAAGAAAAGAAAATGTTTCTTCGACACTAAACAGAAATCTGAACTCAAATCTCTTATTAAATTCTCCAAATACAGAATTTGTTTACATCACTCTCCCCACATGTGGGTTTTTTTTAATGATCTCAAGAGAACAAGACAGAGACATTTTCAGTGATGTCTTTGTATCAGTCTTTTAATTTGCTGAGGATGCTATTTGGTTACTTCAAGTATTTAGAACACACAAACTTGAGTTCAAGCACTGTAATTATGAAACAACTAAAATGTTTTTGAGAAAAATACTTCCATAAAGTCAAATTCTGAGGGGATTTCAGTGAGACAGTGGCAACCATCATCATTCAAGATCAGCAGGAGACTTTGCAATGTTTTTCTCCTTCTTTTCTCCCTTTAATTTCTGACTCAAAATCTTAAGGAGTTTGATTTCCCTGTGCACAGAGATCTCTTGCTATTTCTAGCTGCATAAAAGAAAGCCATGCTTATCAAGAGTCTCACATAAACAAGAAACAGGAACAACCCATTTGGCTCAGCATCCTGATTCTACTCAGACTTTGAGTACAAACCCATTCTGATTCACTGTGGCAGCTCCTAGCCAAGGCACAGACGGCCTGGGGCCATGAACTTAGTAAAGTTCACTGACTTCTTTTCTGAAGGAATATAATGTAGCTGTAATATCTGCAATTTGGTTGATCTGTAGCTCTGTAATAAGTATATGATCTTGGCATTTTAACATTATCTAATGAGAGTGAATTTCATTTTTAATCTTGCTTACAGTAATCAGTTTATACTGTAGACTGCAGATATGTATGGAATGCAATTTTTTTTTAATTAAAGTTGTTGATAATAATGAGGTTTTTGTACTTCTGTGAAGCACAGCCTTGTCAAAATGCATCACTTTATGTAAACTTAAGTGTCCTCTTTAATTTGATGCAGAAAATAATCAGTGAGAAAAAAATCTTGGTTTCTTACCAGCAATACTTTCTGATCTGTGTACAGTGGAGGATAGTTCTTGATTTCTGGTTTAGGATTATTTTGTTATGGTTTTAGTAAACTTTAATGAAAAGTTTTGTAAACATCCTAATAATACTAATATCAATATTTTATATAATATCAGTATTTGCATTAATAATATTACTATTTGTATAATATAACACTTAATACCTGCATATGTATATATGTTTATATGAAATTCTAACTTCTCTAAACGAACTTTAATGAAATTTAAAATAGAAGCAGTAAAAAATATCACAGAATACAGCTGGAGAAATGTACATTTTCACAATAAAAAAGTCTGATATTATAAATATCAGAAAAACTTCTCTTAATATCTTCCTAACAAAATATGAAGCGCAATCTGTAACTAGTAAGATCACCCAAATTAATATAAATTTTCAATCAGGAAGCATTCAAGAAATAGTAGTAGTAACTGAATTAAGAGAATTGAGGGGTCCTTATACTTACTTATATGTCTTTCATTCTACTTTTTTAATATCATAAATTTAGAATTTATTAGATGTACTAGAAAAATTTATTGTTCATTTTGATTAAGAGTCTAGGTTTAGATTTTACTATAACTAGCAAAATTCAAGACTTTGGTGGTCTGTATGAGCTTTTCTTGTTTGGATTTTTTTTAGCTTTAAGGATCACGCAGTGCTAATATTGATCCTCAGAAAGAATTCAAACTTGTTTCAAGTAGATAAATCAGTAATGAATTTTCCAAGACACTTACATGAACATACTCAGCTGTAAGAAAAAGAAGTAATAAATCAATAATATAACTATAAGCATATAGATTAATCTAACTAAAAAAACCCAAAATGGAATGTGGTACTATTCACTACAATGCTCTCTGTGCATACCTCTTTTCTCTGAGTTGGTATCTCAAATGCTGCAATGTCCAAGATCATCATCTGCAGCCTTTACAACACTAAACCATTATTTATTTTCAAAAGACAAGTAACTGCCTATGGAAAAATATATGAATTCTAAAAAGGAAAAGAAGCGTTCAAATAATAAGAATATGATAAGCAGCTTGATGGTAGAAAAATAAACACTGGGATATTAGGATGCAAGAGTTAAAACCATGTAAGGTGTAGGTAACACTGAAAAAAGGTAATATACCAGTATAAATATATACAAATTGGTACAAATCACTTTACACTGAAATTTCATGCAGAAAGAAAAATATATTATTAGAACCATATTATATATCACCAAAGTGATGATAGCACTTGTTAAATACTAGAGAAGGTTAGAAGGGGCAAGGCAGAAACACAGTAATAAGAGAGTTTAATTACTCATAAGTCTGGTAGGAAATCATGACAAAATATGCTGGAGGGACTACATTTTTAGATGCTGTAAATAATTGTTTCTTGGAACCATTAGAGAAATTACAAGAAATATAACTCTCAGTTTTGCACTAGGCTTATAACCAGTCTACAGTCTCATTGTACACATTGATTAAAAAAAATAAATTAAGAAAACTCAAGCAGGCTTTTTATAAACTTAGAGGACTCTATGAGCAGATATGACAATTTGACTGGCAACAATTATGTCAAAAATCTGCAAAATTTAAATGGTTTTACAAAACATAGAATTCTTAATAATTAAGTATGAAAATTTCAGATGTGTTGTGGATCAACAGGAAATTTGCAGAGGTTCAGGGCCTGGCCCCTCTAAGGCTTCAAACTACCCACTCTTGCTTATACCACTATAGCAAACAGTTGCAGCCATGTAACAGTCTAGTATTCCTTGCAGTCCTATGACAAATTGTATGTCCTTTCCTTTGTTGGCTTCTCCAGGAATCTCAGGACCACTGTAATTTCCTCACATCCAATGACTACTGTGGCAGGGTGCTAAAGCATCATGTGCATATAATATTGTTATAAATTATTATGTGAAAACTGCTGTCAGTGCTCCAGCTTTATCAGATAAGATGAATGCCAGATAATCAAATCTAAAACACTGCACAGATTGCACTAAATTCTCCCAATGCTTTGTGATGTTCTGGCAGGAGAAATGGATCATAAACTATGTCTAACTAGACAGTTACAGGATTACTGTTGCTTTAGCCTATGAAAGCACATCAACTGTAACATGTAGCAAACTCCTTTCAGATTATTCCAAATTAAGGGTGTGATTCTGTATTTTTTAACCCCACTGTCCATTTCTTCACTCAATGCCACTGAATTCTGTGGATGAGTTATTACAAGAGAAACAACGTACTTTTATATGTTTTAGCAGTTGGTTATTAAAATGTATAAAACATTTTTACCTACATATGGATACATCTGAGAATATCTTGAGACTGGGGAGTTCATATGATTGTGATATCATGTTCTCTCTGTTTCATAGGAAAGCTACATGTTTTCTTATATAGGCACAGTCTACTTTATACATTTGTATTTAAAATGCATGCCCTCTAGACTACTGTGGGCTCATAGTCTAACCGGAAGTCTTTAGAGGTATGATGAGTTCCATCTCATCTTAGTTTCAGCATTAACACACTATGATCCTGAGCATATCACTCAATTATCTCTTACCATTTCCCCATCAGTAACCTACTGATGCCCATAGATATATTTGCATAGATTCCACTTAATCTTTCATCTTTATTTAGAAGATTGCTCTCCTAGTACAGAAGCTTCCTTTCCTTCTGAAACTTTCCTGTTTTAATACTTGCAAAGTTTAATTATAGAGAACTGCTTGTGTTGAAAAGGAATATGAAGAT
The DNA here is from genome assembly GCF_009829145.1 of Chiroxiphia lanceolata. Taxonomy (NCBI): domain Eukaryota; kingdom Metazoa; phylum Chordata; class Aves; order Passeriformes; family Pipridae; genus Chiroxiphia; species Chiroxiphia lanceolata. The sequence goes on along the minus strand of NC_045639.1, from coordinate 89,892,502 downwards.
ATAATGACATTTCAACTTTCTCAATGCTAAAATAGCATTAAGTCTAGAAATATAAATTACTGGAGCAATTATAGCAGCAGAAATAACAGTATTACTGCAATCAACTGCTGCTGTAGGTATTTGAAAACAGTCTTTAATTTCCCTTTGAGTGTACCAATCTTCTCTACAGAGGAAAAAGCTATTGTAAACAATTAATGATACTAAAATTAACATGCAATTAATTATTCTGAAACAAGTCTTGAGGTTTCAGAAATAATTTTTTCTTTAATTTTTGATGGAAAAGTCTTTTTTCTCTGCATAATTTTATTTCTATTCCTCTGTTGTCGATTTTAAGTCTTAAAAACCAGTGATCATAAACCCAATGTTTTAGAAAGATGATGTTATTTAACTGTTTAGCTGATTTAGACATTTACCTGTTTATTAGATGTGACAAGTCTGAAGTATGCCCATCATATTCTTCATCAGAAAATAGGACAAGATTTAAAAATAAGTAATAGACAAATCCGGCACAGACCTGAAGGGGGGTGGTTTCACTATGTAGAGACAGCAGAACAAGATGTCTGCCAGCCAGCTATTTATAGTTTCACTTTCCTCCTACTGTTCAGCTCTACCATCCTACACCGTCAGATGAATCCAATAGACTTTGTAAAGGACAGTTTACAAAGTCATAAAAACAATTTCCTGCTGCACACGAAACCGATTGTAGTGCTTGAATTTGGATGAATTTAACCAAAGTGTTTCAGTGCGTGTATCTGTTACCTTGTTTTCTACCCACACCTTCAGATACTTCAGAATTCATACCCCGGTAAATACTTTTCCCATCTTTGGCCTGTGGGTATCTGAGAAAAAAGAACTGTAGATGTATAGGAGGACGGAGTGGCAGAGACAAACTCTTATGTGCTGATTACAGCTCCCACTCCCCATCCTCCTGCACCGCTCAGAGGAAGGAGATAGATGAGTTGTGAGTGAAGTCGAGTCTGGGAAACAAAGGATTATCTACTGCCCTCTGTTTTTCCACGGAGCCAGTCAGCTCAACAGGGAAGGCAAGTATACTACTCAGGCAAATTTTCCTTTGGTAAATCCATGCTGGTTGTTTCCAAGGATCTGCTTGTCCCTCATTTGCTTCGACATTTATTTCAGGAAAGAGTTGTGCTATTGACCTGACCAGGTCATGGTTACTCATATTCCTCTTTGGTTTTTTGAAGATGAACACAACATCACATTTGTCCTTTTCCTTTCCTCACGGATATCCTCTGATTGCTCTAGGCTTTCAGAGGTAATGGAGAGTGGCCTTGTGACACCACCAGCCAGTGGTGTGTGCTTATAAGCATCCTATCTGGTTCCATAATACTTTATATGTCTGGTCTACTTAAGTAGTTCTTTGGCTTGCTCTACTGTTTCTCCTCATCAGCCACAGCAATTAGGCCTTGTGATTTGGGAGGTCTGAGATTTTCTTTATAGTGAGGAAATCTATTGGGGTATTATGGTATTGCTTTGCCAGATATCACAGGTATTATTTCAAATACATCACTACCTTAAAGGTTAGGGCTCTGCTCTCCTGAACTGCTTTCCCAAGCTGTGGCAGCAACTAGGGAAACCATTAGAATTGTTGCACCTTGCCTTACATTTGGAGGGCACTCTAACTCTGGGGAATACCAAACAATAAATATACAGACAAAAGAGAAATATGAGGAAAAATATGCACAGACACTTGAGAGCTGATTAGGAAAATGTGGTATAGGAAATCCTCAGAGGATGCAATATTTTACCCTGAGAGCTTCACAGATCATATCAAAAGTCACTCAAAATGGAAGGAAAAGGAATCTAGCCTGAAAATTAATAGTGTTGCATGAGCCAACACCAGTAATATGGAACCTCTGTGTCAAAAGTTTTTGGTACTGACAGCTAGAAGTTTCTATCAGTCAGAAACGGAAGGAGTTAGGGTCTGAAGTAACTGTTCTCTCCAACTTCCACAATATTGGAAGGTAGAAGAGCCAACATCAGAGCGAATTACTCCAGTGAGAGAAGGGACTCCAGTAAAACAAGACAATGTAATATTAGGTCGATACTATGGGTATCGTAAGGGTCATTACCGAACTTGACTCCAAGAGTGATCAGAGCACTTGCTAGAAAAAGCTGAGTCTCAGCTGGAGCAGAAATCTCCCTTGAAGCAAACTGCAGGATGAAGGTCAGAAACAGACCTTTTCTGTTTAAGGGATGATGGAGATTTTACTGTAGAAGCCTGACTGTCTGGGTCTAAAATGTTGAGAAAGAAACTTTATGGAGCGGTTTCCTACTGGGATTGAAAAGCTCACAAAAAGTGTACTTGGACAGACAGTTCTCCATTCCCCAACAAAAAGGGAAAAATATAGCCTTTATAGACCTTATGTGGCTTAGAGCCTACAGACTTTGATAGGGAAGTCAAGGAAAATAAAACTTAAAAAAAACTTAAAAAAACTAAAGATACAAAAATGTAAAAAGTAAGCAAAATGAGACATTAAGATCAAAATGAACACAAAAATAATAAGCAAAGAAAATACAGTGAAATAAAAGCCTGAGGTCATCTCAAACAGAAAATAATGACCTGCAAAAAAGCTCAGTGGAAAACTAGAGAGGTAACTGAGAGTAAAGGCTGTATTTTTTCCTTTTGGGAAAGTTATAGGAATGTAAGCTTTCCTCTCTATATGTAATAGAGGTTAAGTATCACCAGCCTGAGCACTTGCACAAGTCCTACATCTGTTACCTAACTTAGATGACAAGCATGGACCACAACATCTCACCTGCATTAAGAATAGAATAATCCTGCATTAAGAATAGAATAATCTACTGAACTGCAACGTCCTTAAAGAAAGAAAGCCCATGTTGATATGACAATCCAACACATATATAGGCAAATTTTTTTAGCAGTAAATTACCCTTAAACCATTGTCTCTTATTGCTATTTGAACTTCCTGAATGTAAATTTATTTTTCTGTATTTTATGTTACCTTTAGCTAGTGAAGAGCTATTTGGCATCTCAAAATTCATTCTCATGTATATATTATTATTATAACTCTCAAACAAATTGCTTCTTTACCTGCTCCTAAATACATAGAATTGAACTTGTACACGGACTGAATTCTCTAAACCTTCACTATAAATTCTTTGTGGTATCCCCAAAAACATTTCTCTTAGCTTCTAGATGATAGGTCATTTAAACATTGAAAATATGATTTTCTTATATCTTATTAGTATAGAATATTTATTGAAGATACATTTCTGTAATAAATAAAATTTTGTATGGAACTCAGGATAAAATATTGCAGATGAATAGATAGTTTGTGTATGATCATTTGAATTAAGGGGAAAGTTGTATAAACAGGAATACTAGCAGATGTGTTCTTTTAATGCCATTTTGTGGTATTCAAAAGTATACTTTTGGCTAAATACTTTACAGTCTTAAAAGCACCTACTCACAAGAACTTCTAAGCTGGATTTCCACAGTCTTGCCACTTCATTGGTTACTGTGCAATTTATTATAGGGTAAAAGCAGTCTAAAAATGCTGCATTATAATAACAGCATCAAAAACCTGCTGGTACTTGAAATTACTCTATTTGCCTTATGATAGAATGACCCTCACTTACTGAAGAACAGAACAGAAATAAAAAGGTTAAATCAATTGTCACAGGGTAAAGCCTACCCAAAATATGGTTTAAAAAATTAAAATTGGACTACATATGTCCATCTCTGATTACATGATTTTCCTGTGCACTGGGAAAACAAAACCCCACAGATTAAATTTACTACAGTTGTGGGGTCACACCTGTCCAAACACCAATGTTTAGATAAATGAGACCCAGACCACAATAACTCAGGGCTAACAGTTTAGTTTATTTCACTATGTGTGGAAAATATACAAACACTGACAAGTAGTCTTTGTTATGTAATGTGAACAGCTTTACTTTCTGGAAATGCATTTGGGACATAAGACAAGAGGGTTAAAGACTCCAGGTAGCAACACAGGTTGTCTTTAGACAAGGGAGTCAGAGACTGACTTGGGTGCACAGTATCATTTTCAAATGAGTTACAGGGCCTGGTTCTTTCATCTGTGCAAGCATGAAGAGTTTGAGTGATTAAAAAAAATTATATTGGAAATCACTGAAGTGATGTGCATCTGTTATTGTGACTGCTGTACCTCAAAATCCTCCATAAGAGTATTTTCACATCTTAATAGAACCAGCACCTGAGGTAACAGGTACTTCCTCTAAATTTGATCATATTTGCTCCTTAACTCTGCCTAATCAAGGCAGGCAGGATTTCAGTTCATAACTTCAGACCAGAATGTTGTTTCTATTCACTTACCAAAGTCCCACACATGAACAATACTCTTCAAGGGACCATAGTCATCACTTACGTGTAATCCTCCAAAAGCTGTAAATAATTTTTATTTTTTGCATGGTTTAAATCTCTTCAGTTATATCCTACTCAACATGCCATTCTTAAAATAAAAAATCTTAAATAAAAATAAACAACAATAATAAAAATACCTGTTTTGTTGTGTAATGATGAGGCAAACCACCAACAAATATGGGTCCTGTTTTAAGCCAATGTGAATCGGACCAGAAATTTCTAGTTATACTAGTGTTGGAAGATAACTTCAGGATTGACAGTTCTGCTTCACATGGTACCATGCTTTGCCTGCGTAAATTTAGAAATAGGCACATTTTACCATCTCACAAATTAATTAGGCTGTTACTAAAGCAACAAGGAAAGAAAATCAAGTACATATCTGGTTTATATTACAGACTATAAACATAAAAGAAGCTGTTAGTTGGCATGTCTTTGGGGTTTGAACTTCCATTAAAATGCAGCCATATTGTAAATCTGAGCAGAGTAATCGCTAAAAAAGCCAAAACACATAATAAGGACATGAATAAAAAAATAAGACAATTATTAACAGCAGCAGGAACGTGTTGTAGTTTGAAAAAAACCCCACCTATTGACCTCAAATATTTTAAATACCCCTCTTTCTCATCACAAACAAGATATAACCTACAGAAGCACTTTAAAACAAGCAGCATTTTAGAAATTGCAAAGGTACTATGATATGTAATACTTATCATCAAAAGCATCATTCCTAAAGCTGAAGGCAGTGATTTTAGGCCCTGATATTAATATATCCATTCCCATTTCCCTCTCACATCCAAACACCCTCTTAAAAGTGTTGCTTTTAAAAACAGGCATAAATTTTCAACAATAAACAGAAGGTACTAAGCAAACAATTTGATTTCCTTCAGTTTTTAATGATGCAAAGGTCATTTACATTACAATAGTCAACTGGCAGTGAGCACTTTATCTTCATGTAAGAAAGCACAGTGAAGAAATATCAGAAGTAAATAAGTCTCTTATGTAGAAATTTCTTTCAGTCTATCCTTCTCTCTTTAAATGAAACAAATCAGAGTTCAATCAGCTATATGTTTAAAAATACTAAAGTGCCTTTGTAAAATAGGTACCATAAAAATAGTGAAAATAGTATATCCAGCAAACCCCTCCAAAACCATAAGGAAAACAACTCCAAAACTATAGCTCAATTACAGCAACAGTCTGTAATTTAAGTAGAATGTTATACACAAAGTATGATTCAGTTTATATTTAACAATGCAAAATTACCTGCTGAAACTTCTTAGTTACAAAAAGAGCATTTCTTCCTTATTAAGTTTTCTTCCTTATTTTCTGTCAGATGATGATATATAAAGGATTTCTCACATACTATTTGATAAGGTCTTCTATAGTTTTTTAACTGAGAGGACTGAGAGCTAACATTAGCAACATTTGCAAACAGTTCTCTATGTTTTCCCTGTAATTCTGTTTTGAGATACTTGTAGAAAATTATGCAAAATAGTTTTATCTCTTTAACAGAAAGGCCTATAAATGTTTTTGTAAGAAAAATGGCCCATCCATACTATGGTAAATAACTTCAGATGAAGAAAAAAAAAATTTGTTTTGCTGCTAAAATAAAAATTAAGTGAAGAAATAAATTAGAGTTTTGATTTTGTGGACTAAAAAATAATTTTTTAATGGATCAGTTTATGGAAATTTTTTTCCTCCTCTCAAGTTTTTTTGAACTTGCTGATTAATGGCTAACATGCATGAGAAAGAGGAGCTAAATATATCTAGAACTGAAACCAAGGAAAGGAATGTTTTCCTAACATATTTTGTAGATATTATATAATGGCTGTATGTCTAAGCATACACACAAGGTTCTGCAGCACACTATTTTCGTTATTGGCTTACAAAGGAAGTTTGCTGATAATGTGTGTAACTGTCACATACATTCTCTTTAGCTCTATTTGTAATGATTTGGCAGGTTTTCCTAAGGCTTGAACCCAGTGTGACATCTTGGATATTTTCATTCTACAGAAGAAAGATGAGGTGAGAGTTCTAAGGAAACAATTATAATTTTGCAAATATTTAAAATTTCTTCCCTTCCTGATAAAATGGTATTGTAATTGTGAATAAAAGCATTATATTAAGATAGCAATATTTCTTAAACACTTTAAATCAAACTTGTTTTAGTGCAACTTAAGATGGAGTGGAAGAGGGTCAGGAATGGAACTGGCAGGAGTTTTTTTTGTAACGAATTTACAGACATGCTAAATGAAGTAAACCTGCTCAAACATCTTTTCTGTATTTTTTTTTAATTACTATTACTTCTACATATTTTGAGATGTTAACACTGTAACTGGTTACATGACCATGTATGTATTTCTATCACACAAACACCCTATTTACAAATGTAGTTCTTTTCACATTAGCTTTAGACAGATTTGTTACCTTGTCTTTAATAGCTTGTGTGATTGATACCCAAAAGGATTTTTGTGTGCCTATATAAAAAAACCGTTTGAAATTAATATCCAGTATTTGTCAGAAAATGAGTTAATGCAATTCAAAGCACCAGCTGCCTTCACCCTAAGCTTGTTAGAATGTCAGCCATGCACCTCTGATTGTGTTTGATTGAATCTAGCAAGGTCTGGCCAAATTAGAATAACAACTTTAAACTTATTGTTTAGCATTTGCTGATGACACAATCACTGGGTTATATACGCACTGTATGAAATTTCCATCAGTCTTTTAGAATACTTTTCCTACAATCAGCACATTGGGGCTTTAAAGGTCAAGTAAGATGATAGAGCTTTTTGCATAATTATAAATGTGGAAATGCATACAGCAACTCTCAAGCACTTTTGCTGGGTAAGCTACCAGTAATTGTGCCTCAGTCTAAGCCAGCAGTAATAGCTCACAGTTTCCTCATTTGTAATCACATAAATGTAATGATTAAATATTGGCCTATTAATTATAACCTGAAGATGAATTCTGTCTAAACAGTACTAAATCTATCGCCCAATGTCTCGCAGGTTAGAAGGATGGAAAGGTCAGACAATAATTTGATAACTGCTGGATAACAGTACCTAAACATGACAGTGTCTGTATGAAATCCAAATCCTTTTACAGAATGTCCTTACTTTCTGACATTTTTCAGTGATGATTAAATGACATTTTTGAGATTATCATAAAATGGCAAAAAGGTAACAAAACAAATGGAGGAAGAGCAGGAGGGAAAGGGGGATGTTCAGATAAAGTATTAAGTGTCAGTCATGCTGTGCAGTCTTGCTGGGAATAAAAATTCTTGACCCTGTTTTTTCTAATAGGAAAGGGAAATCTGTTCTAGAAACAAGGCTGAAACTCACTTGTCTCTAGAAATTTCACTTTGAATGTGATCATGCTAAACAATAAAAACCAATTAACTAATAACCATTGAACTATTTAGGATGTAATATTGGAATTCAGTCAATTAAATAAAAGCAATACGATATTTGAAAACATCTATGTCAAATACGAGTTGTGAATGCCCAGATGTAAAGAATTTTTATTATCACATATTCTAAAAAAATAATAATTCCTAAGTTCCGCTTTTTTATTGAAGACAATTTTTTAATTAAAGCTGAGAACATTTTCATTACATTTGATTATTATTTTGCGTTTTCTTAATGTGCTTTTAAAAGGTGGCATCAATTTTGACTCAGTACTGGTTTTGAAGTCTTTATAGCTTTGCAAGGGTGTTTGAGGCACCTTCAGGAATGGAACATCTAGACCTCTCTAATCAGTGAGGTTGTGCAGGTTTCACCCTTGGAGATTTTCAAAACATGATTGAATAAAGCCCTGAGCAACCCCATCTGAGCTCTTGGCTGTCCCTGCTTTGAGTATAAGGTTGGGCCAGAGACCTCTTGAAGTCTTTCTGCAGTGAATTATCCTACAATTCTACAATCCTGAGACACCTTTCTTCATCAAAGAAATCCCTGCAATCCCATACTAATATTTACAGAGTAAGGCAGAATCTCTTATTATCTGCAGTAGATTTATTTAGATAGAATATATACCAGTTACACTCACAGTCATTAAATTTTCACTCTGCTGCAAGATGCACCATTTTAGGCTGCGCAGATCTGTTGGTGCTGACTCTGCCCTACTGAGACAACAAGTAACACACACTTTTATGTTGCTGATGAACTAATGAGCCAACAACATATTTTTTTTCATTCCCTCTGACAGCAGACTCATATTTACTGGGCCTGAAGCTGATTTCTTGGTCTGGTCTTAGAACATGATTTAACTAAACAAATAAGAAAAATGAAGCTAATGATGTAAATTTCTCTAATAATACAAGGTGAGGAGGAAATAAAATTTGTTTCATATTCTAAGGAATAAATAAATACAGTACCCCATTTTCTTTTCACAGAGGTTACACTTACACTACTACACTAAATAGGTCCACAACATAAGTTCACATCCTGACATGTAATCATCCATATTTTTACAAAGTCATCACTCTTCCTGTTACAGTTGCTACTGAGGTTAGCTATCACCTCCAATTCTGAAACTCAAAAGGTTTGCTGTTAGTGCAATTCAGGAATCATTCCAAACTCATGTTGACAAAATGTTTTACCATAGTTATTTTTTTAGACACGACCTGGGATCTAGTTAGCCTCAGGTCCAGAGAACAGCCTTCAGATTTCAGTTTTATTTACTACTATATAGTTAGCTAGAGAAAAAACAGTGATCTATGCCTCTGGCCCTTTCTGTCTTTGCAGTTTCCTGCTTCAATTTTCTTGCTGCTCTTATCGTACCAACCTTAAATACTACTTACAGAAATTAAACTTAGAAAACAATATGCACTTATTTAAACTGTAGATGTAAATAAAGTGTCATTTAGTGAAAAGCTTGGCTCAAATGAGAGTAGTGTATTCAAGCATTCAGACCCTTGAAAGTTTAGAGCTGGATTTAGACTTGCAACATTAATTTATAGTGCAACTGAAAGACTGTTGAATAAGAAGATAATCATATGATGGAAATTCCTATTTGCATCAACTCTGCAGGTCAACATTATTTCTGATCTCTGTACCTGTCTGTGTGCTCCTTAATTTAATTTCTATACTTGTAACATGGGGCCAAGGCAGCCATAGAATATGGAACCCACTTGTAGTATCCATAAGCATCCTTTGATATTCCTTAGAAAATAATATAGAACAAATTTTTAGGTATGTTGCCTGTTACTAGAATCCTACTTTACTGTTTTTACGTTTTTGTCCCTGCAAGAAGTTGTTTCAGAAGCAGAAAATTTTCATTCTTAGAAGTGACACTAATGATCTCTTTTGAGATCGAAAGCAAAAGAAAGTAGCTATGACAGGAATATTTTTAGTATTTGTTTAGGTAAGTAATCTGAACAAGAATATATTACTATACACCACAGATTTGTCTTTTTCGGGAGCTAAATTTTAATGTCTGAGTGTCTCCTTTGATTACAGAGTTCTGAGGATGTCTAGAATATGATTTGTACTCAAGATGTGGCATGACTAAGTAAGCTTTTATCTTAAAGAGACTATAAAACAACAGTTTGTATCAAACTAATTGGTGGAATTAAATTGCTATTAACTGTTATTATGATCAATTTAGTATAATTAAATCCACTGCATTCAATGATGTTGTTAGGAAAAGGCAGTTGCTTATTCTCTGTTGCCTCATAAGAAGTTTGTGAAAAATAACCACTCTGTGGAGCATGCACATTAAAAAACATGTACAACATATTAAGCTTCAATTTCATTATGGTTTTTTATTTCCATTAAGGTTTTTTTTTTTAACAGTGCATTGATAGAAAATAAAATAATGCTATTTAGCTGCAAAAAAGTGCAGTAAGATTTAAACTTTTGTTTTATTAGAATATTTGATTAGTGCAAGTTCATTTGTATATTGAGACAGATATGTAAGCAGAAAGTCCACTTTCCCTATTCTCAATTTCTGAAAAATAACTGCAAGATATGGAAATATTAATATTAATATCTCTGTGAAATCTTAGTGCTCAAAGAATGAATAAAGTAATTGTTGTAGTGACTTCAGAATTGCAAAAGGTATTCTTCCATGTCTGGCAATGCAGAACTTATATCTTTAATACATAGTGTTCAGAAGGGCTGTGATCATGTATCATCAACAGTAGAACACCATAGTTGTTTACTGAAGAAGTCTTGTTTCTGAAAGAAAAATTAAATTGATCATTTTAAGAAGACTAGTGTCAAGCTAACATTTTAGAGAAATTCTGAAGTTAATGGAGGACTGCGAATATGTACAACAGATATTGTGGAGCCTGGATCATCTCGCTGGCATTTCTTATACATTTATAGGTGTGGTTTAACTAGCAGTTTAGCTAAAGGACTCTGTATAAGCTCTGGCAACATTAGTTAGTAGACAAAAAAAGAAAGAAGGAGAATAAAGCAGTTTAAACATGGTAAAAACAACCATGTCTCCTGAAGCCATGTCTCCCTTTGAAGGTATTCTGAACTGTTCCCCTTTTGTTAAAATGATTTCTCAAAAAAACCCATAAACAAGCCTCTTCTTTAAAGATAGACTCTATTTAGCCCACAAGATAATCAGATTTTTAAAGAGTTACTTTTTAAATAATAAAAATGTAGCAATAAGTGTGATAGATTTAATGAAAGCCTTGAAAGCAAATTTATTCTCTAACTTTACAGTTGGTCCCAAACAAAATCTCCTTCCTTCGATGTCCTTACAAGGCTCCCCTTAGAGTTTGCCACCTACAGAAGGCAGGCTGCTTTTTTTTCCCAGGATTTTCTCAGTCTGTGCTGTTGCTGCAGACTCTTTGCAAGCTCCATCCTGCCCTTCAGGGAGACAAAGCTTATTTGCTTTCAGAAGAGGTACAATCTCTCTGCCTACAGATAACTCAGACTGAAAGGGAATCATGTGGGATAAAGTAGAAAGACAGCTTCCTTCTTACTAAGTAGAAGTAACAGTATTCACACAGCACTGTCTGAATAAACAAGACAGCTATACTTGTCCTGCTCTCTGCATATCCCTCTTTCTTCAGTAGAGAAAAGGATGGTTTGCATCATCTTTCAGATACTCATGGTGCCTCACATTTGCCACAGTATGATGACTTTAATAAAAATTTATGCCTTCAGGCTTCTGGATGCAATGTGTAGAACTGGCTAATTATTTTTATTTCTCCATTCTCTGGGACCTGTCTCAAATTAGAGAGCTTGAGTTTTCTGGTGAAAGTATATATAGGAAGTAAAAAAATCTTTGAGGTGAGAGTGAATTACACCTCTCAGATGTCTGTCATTGCTTGCTCTTACAGTCAGGGTCACATACCTGAGACATAGGGTTAGCAGGGACAGAAGGGAATCTTTATCCACCTTTTATTTTTAGCTTTTCACAGAAGTACTGGCTGGGGTTTGTCAAACAGAATGATCTGTACATATAAATTACCCACCATTCCTATGGGCTTAGGAAGAGGTGACCACAGTAAAGCGTATCTTAGGAAAATATTTTAAAAATAGAAGGGCTTCATTTAATTGAAGTTTGTGTCTTTCTGAAAAAAATATTGGTTATTTATAACATAGAAGAAGTCAAACTAGCGGTCCCTTGGTGGTCTGAAACTCTAAACCCAAGAAATTTTAGAAATTTTATCTTAGAAATGGTACCTTATGTTCCTGTGTTCAAATGATGTAACATGTTCATCCATAGAGGGAAAAAGAAATTCTATAAATTATTTTTTAATTCCTATACTGTTTTTTTTTTCACTTAGCTTCCTTTCTGATACCTAGTATATTTACTCCTTATTAATATGCATCTATTGTATAAAATACATTGTTATCACATGTGAAAACATGAGTTCTTAAAATCACTTTGATTAGGAAATCAAAGCGCTCAGTACATTTAAGTGTATAAAAGAAAGTACTGGATTGTGTGTATTATACATTTTAGATCTGCTTTCCTCAAAACAAAATCCCTACAGAAATAGGATACTGTTACATTCTATTATTTTTTATAAGGAAAAATTATTTAAAACATATTAAAAAAGTCAGCTAATTTTGTTACTACTTTGTTTTAAAATAAGCAATTGGAGTTATTTTGATAAGAAAATTATGAATGTTCTGTGAAATTAATCATGTGAACAACAGAGTTGAGAGATATGGTATAGATCACATGGGATAGAATGGAATTTAAATACTCTCAAACTGAGAACCAGCTAAGGACATGTCCTGAGGAAAAGCCTCCAGCAAATACATAAATTGTTGAGGCAATATCTCTAACAGATATGGCATTTAGTGATATGCAGCAGTCAGTAAAAAAGGGCATGTTGTTTCTTTGTTTTTTCTAATGAAGGCAGACAAAGAAAGGCAATTGCAAGTAAGGAAAAAAATTAACAATTTTTGAATCTAGAAAAACAATATAATTTTGTTTTTCATGATAAAGATAATTCAAAGAATAGTAGAATCCATAATTGTGATAAAGTAGTTCTACCATTGAAGTTTAATATGTTCTCTTTTCAGAAAAAAATAATTCAACCTAACTAGTTTTTTAAAAATATCTAAGATTAATAGAATATTACTGCAGTGATACACTGTACTTGAAACTTATTTCTGCACACAGAAATTAAACTTATTTCTGTAAACAAAAATGATCTTCAGCTACAGAAATCCATGCTTACTTACAAAGCAAACTGGGTAAGTATAAATTCATTGATGGCCTACCACTTTCCTTAATATTTCTTCAAAATCAGATATCAATGCTTTCTCAGTATTCAGTCTATGTATGGATCAGTTTGCTTATCTGTGTTCTTAGGGAGATGCTGCTATTCCTCTCTAGTGTCCACAAAGTCATTATTTCCACAGTGTCCAAACGCATTAAAAAGGGAGGATTATCATAGAATAATAGAATCACTTATGCTGGAAAAGACCTCTAAGATCATCAAGTCAAACCATCACCTAATACTGGAAAGTTCATCATGTCCCTGAGTGCCACCTCTGAATATCTTTTAAATACCTCCAGTGATAGTGACTCAACCACTTCTCTGGACAGCCTCTTCCAATGATTAACAATTATTTCTGTGAAGAAATTTTTCCTAATATCCAAATTAAACCTCCTCTGGTTCAACATGAGGCCATTTCCTCTTGTCCTCAACATTGCTGCTCTCAGTGAAGTTTGTCTCCATGAGGAAGGCAGCCTTAGAGAACACGGTGCCGGTTACACACCATGCCAGTTTACTGGTCAGGTAAACCCAGAACCAAAAAGCATCTCTCAGGAGTTGGCTTCATGATTAAAAACTCTATTGTTCCTAAACTCGAAAATCTGCCAACAGGTCATTCTGACCGCATTATCTCCTTATGCCTTCCACTACAAAACAAGCAACATATTGTCTTCTTTAGTATATATGCCCCAACTCTCCAAGCTGACCCTGCTGAAAAAGATAAATTTTATACCCAAAAGGTTCCCACAGATGATAAGATCATTATCCTTGGTGATTTCAACACCAGAGTAGGAAAGAACTTTGAAGCCTGGAAAGGAGTATTAGGCAAGCATGTTGTTGGAAACTGCAACGATAATGATCACCTTCTGCTAGAATTCTGTGCAGAGCAGCAGCTTACCATCACCAACACTATCTTTCAGCAGAAAAATAGTCTGAAGACAACCTGGATGCATGCTAGATCCAAGCATTGGCACCTCATTGATTATGTCTTAGTGCGACACGTAGGTGTTCACAGTGTTCATCATACCCGCGTGATGCCCAGTGCAGAATGTCAAACGGATCATCGACTTGTGTGCTGTAAACCTAACTTCAATCTTAAGTTCAGTCCTAAAAGGGGCAGTATCCCAAAGAGGGGACTCCGAGTTAACGATCTTCAACCAGCTACAGTAAGAGACAGCTTTCAGGCAAACCTTCAAACTAGGCTTGAAGATCATAGGCCATGTTTATATATTTTTCTCTCTTCCTGAAACACTTTGGCAACATATTAAAACTAGCATCCTGCAGTCCTCTGAAGAGTCCTTAGGGTTCTCCTTCAGAAGAACAGGGACTGGTTTGATGAAAACAATCAAGAGATCCAGGAATTGTTGAGGAAGAAGAGAATTGCTCAGCAAGCACACCTTGCACAACTATCTTGTCATGTAAGAAAAGCAGCATTTCGTCTTGCATGCAGCAAGCTCCAACAGAAACTTCATGAAATCCAGAACAAGTGGTGGATCGATATAGCAGGAAAAATTCAATTATGCGCAGATATAGGTGATCACAGAGGATTCTCTGAGGCCTTGAAAACAGCATATGGGCCTACATACCAGGTCCAAAGCCCTCTACTCAGCGCAGAGGGTCAGGTGCTACACACAGATAAAATCTCCATTCTGAATTGTTGGTCTGAACACTTTCAGACTCTTTTCGGTACTAGCTGTGTAGTTCAAGACTCAGCAATTCAGTGCATTACACAGCAACCAGTGAAGAATGACTTGGATATTGCCCCTACTATGGGAGAAACTCTTAAGGCCATACAGTAGGTGAAAATCGGCAAGGCAGCTGGGGTTGATGGAATTCCACCTGAAGTCTGGAAGCATGGGGGCCTTGCACTCCATGCTAAATTTCATGAGTTTGTGGTGCTCTGTTGGGAGCTAGTTGAACTACCATCAGACCTTCATGACGCAGTCATCATCACAGTGTATGAGAAGAAAGGAGATAAATCAGACTGTTCAAATTACTGTGGTATTACTCTGCTCTCTATTGATGGCAAAATCCTGGCAAGAATACTCTTGAACAGACTAATACCCACTATAGCAGAAGAACTTCTACCTGAAAGCCAATGTGGTTTCAGGGTCAACAGGAGTACCACAGACATGATGTTTGTTCTCAGACAACTGCAAGAGAAATGTAGGGAACAGAACAAAGGTCTCTATGTAACCTTTGTTGACCTCACCAAGGCTTTTGATACTGTGAGCAGAAAAGGTCTATGGCAGATTTTGGAACGTTTAGGATGTCCCCCCAAGTTCCTTAAAATGATCATCTTACTTCATGAGGATCAGTGCGGCCAAGTCAGACATGGTGATGCACTTTCTGAGCCCTTTCTAATAAAGAATGGTGTGAAATAAGGCTGCGTTCTTGCACCAACCCTATTCACAGTCTTCAGCATGATGCTCCAAAGGACCATGGCAGACCTCGATGATCAGGACGGTATCTACATTCGATACCATACTGATGGAAGCCTATTCAACCTAAGGTGACTGAAGACCCACACTAAGACTTTAAATAATCTTGTCCAGGAGCTGATTTATGCTGACACTGCCGCCCTCATCGCTCACACAGAAGCAGCTCTGCAGTGTTTAACATCCTGCTTTGCAGATGCTACTGAGTTCTTTGGGCTGGAAGTCAGCTTAAAAAAGACAGAAGTTCTCTATCAACCGGCACCTCAGGAAGTCTTCCATCATCCTCATATCACCATTGGCCAATCAGAGCTCAAATCAGTCCAGCAGTTTAATTACCTAGGTAGCCTCATCTCCTCAGACAGTAAGATTGACAGAGAGATAGACAACAGGTTAGCAAAGGCATATAGAGCTTTCAGAAAACTTCATAAAAGAATCTGGCATAATAAACACCTGAAGAAAAGTACAAAGATCAGTGTTTACAGAGTCATTGTGCTGTCTACTCTTTTATATGGGTCTGAATCACAGGTCATTTATCGCCACAACCTGTGACTCTTAGAATGCTTCCATCTGTCTCCGTACAATCCTAAACATCCACTGGTCAGATTATGTGACCAATACATCTGTTCTAGAACAAGCAGCAGTCACAAGCATTGAGGCCATGTTGCTGAGAACACAGCTGCGCTGGGCAGGACACGTCTCAAGGATGAAGGACCACTGCCTTCCTAAAATCTTGCTTTATGGTGAACTTGCCACTGGCTGCCACATGAGAGGAGCCCCAAAGAGAAGATACAAGGACTACCTGAAACAATATCTCAGACTTGGCCATATTGATCTTCATCACTGTTCTACTCTGGTCTCCAGTCTGGAGGTCTGGAGACACACTATCTATAACGCTGCTGCTTCTTTTGAGAACGCACGCAGGATCACTCTTAAGGAGAAAAGACAATGCAGAAAGAATCATGTCTCGCTGACATCATCCAAGGAGTCCTTCTGCTGTACCTTTTGCAACTGGACTTGTTTATCTCACATTGGTCTCTTTAGCCCCCAGGGCACTCGTAGCAAATATGGGTAGAGTCCTTCCCAAGTCTTCATTTGCAAAGCCCAGTCATGATTCCTCGTTACTTGGGAGAAGAGGCTGAGCCCCAACTGACTATGAACTCCTTTCAGGTAGTTGTAGAGACTGAGCCTCCTCTTCTACAGGCTAAACAACTCCCGCTCCCTCAGCCACTTCCTGAAAGACTTGTGCTCCAGACCCTTCACCAGCTTCGTTGCCCTTCTCTGGACATGCTCCAGCACCTCAATATCTTTCTTGCAGTGAAGGGCCCAGAACTGAACACAGGATTTGAGGTGAAGCCTCACCAGTGCTGATAAGAGGGGGCTAATTGCTGTTCTGATCCTGCTGGCCACACTATATCTGGTACAAGCCAGGATGCCAGCGGCCTTCTTGCCCACCTGGGTACATTGTTGGCTCATGTTCAGCTGGCTGTTGATCAGCACACCCAGTTCCTTTTCCTTTGGGTAGCCTTCCAGACACCCCAAACCTGTAGCACTGCATGGGGTTGTTGAACAAAAATATAATATGAGCTGAAAACTGTTATTGATTGAACATTTATTCTTAAGAAGTGCCATCATTTATTTTAAACACTTGACTGCCAAATAGGAAGATAAAGTACATTTAAATTATAAAGTATCTATGAGATAAAGTAAGAAATAAAATTAGTCACAAGAGGGAATATTATTGGCTTGGTTCCCCTTCTACTTATCTGTGAAAGGATTAAAATCTACTTAATTCTCTCTAAATATATGGTACATGGTAGCAGAATGAACTAGAGAGCACATATATTTTGACTAGCAAGATTTCAAAATTTTCCTCTATTTAATGTGTTTTGATTCTTATTTGAGTTCAATCTCACAGTTCATAAATCAGAGCCTCCTTTGATTCTGCTGCTTTAATTCAGCATTACTCTTTCTTTGGCACTGTCATGCTCTGCTAGTGAGTAGTAGTAGTGTCACCGTGTAACAGAAATCTTCAGCCCCTAGAAACTAGCTTTCCATTTTTGAACTACTTGTGCCAAAAGTAAATCCTTACTATTGCAAAGTCAACATCTTTTCCCTTTCAGAAATATTCCATAATACCCCTTTCAGGGCATACGCTTCACTTCTTCCTGTTTATCTGTGTGATAGCTACCAAAGTATTTTAAGTTAAATTTCTTTATCTCTGTCCAAAACCTTCTGATAAAAGAATCCTTCTATTTTCTTGGTGCTTCATGATCAACCCATTCTTGTTTTCTACCTTAAATCCAAGTCTTGACAGCAGTATTAATATTTCCAAAATTATCATAATTTCCATTCCATTTTAAATGAAAATACCTCTATATCCAAACTGTATTCTTAAATCAGTTTTTTCATTGACTTAGCATTCTCTGAAACGTATATTGGACATTAAGTAGCAGATATAACATAATTAGGACTCAAGATACAGTGGAATTTAGGAAATATAAATATCATTTTATTGCCAGTGTTAATACACCATAAATAGGTTGGACTAATTGTAATAAACTGGTCTTTTTTCAAGTAAGCCCCACTGAGCTGAGAGAACTTTCAGACCATATAAAAATTAGAAATCATGAGATAATTCAACACTTGTGTTGTATTTCATTCACCCTAATTTTACACTACACATTTTAGGAGAGACTGAAAAAAAGACCAGCATATCCATGGCTAAGAAAGCATGTTTGTGAGGACCCTGTCAATGGCCAGTTTAGAGATCCAACAACTTCCTAAATTTTTTGTATGGGTAATAATATAAAACAGGCTTAACCCTGCTATGTCCCAAGTATTTCAACAAACATCTTGCAGCTGATGCAAATCCATTGACACCTTCCTTGGGAGAGGTCCAGAAAATTAAAAGACCCTGAAGCTATTTTACATCAAGAATACATTTCTTACTGAATTTTTTTTAATATGTAATACACTTTTCTAATTAAGCAGCAGCCATTGCTAATAATATCTTGTGATTTACACTGTTTTTTGAGGATATGGCCCGTTAAGTATATTTTCATTAAGAAGAGTATATGACATTTACACGGTACATGACACAACAGATGAATGATTTCTTCACCTATATGCTGGTATGTTAACAATGAAAGTCAATGTTCTGCACCTTTGCGATAAAATAAAAATAGGAATTTGCAATGAAAGTGAAATAAAAAGAACCAAAGACAAAACAAAAAAACAAACAGGTTTTGCTAACCACTTTATCTATCATCTGCTTATCTTACCTCCCTGAAAGCCCAAGGGAAAATATGAACTTTGTAGCATGTTCTGAAGGATAATAATACAACATATTTTGCACCACATGGATTTTCTCAGACCTTCATAAAAAGCTGTCACAAAGAAGCAATATACAGTCTCTCCAGAGTGAGCATGTGCTGCATTATGGCATGATTGGAAAGATCTTTTTCTTACTAGAGGAATCAGAAAACTTTTACATCTCAAAAGCAAGAAAATCTATCCTCAAAAGTTCTGTAGGTAACTACTGCAAAGCTCAAATTACAAACAACAGGAATTAAAGGAGAGGAATAATGCACTCTTTAAAAAGCAATTGCCAGATTTTGTAGTCAGTTTCTAGATTGATGGAACACCTAGACCAGATTTCTAATCCAAATGGTCTTAGTTGATTAAAAATAAATTTCATAGTGGACAGAGTCACATTGAAGAAAGAAGTTGTGTTCATGACATCTACTGCATAACCTATTTAAAAGTGGATAGATTTGCTAAAGCAATGGGCAATTGTGATTTGAGATTAAAAGTAAAAAAAAAAATTTTATTTAATTGAGGAAACTATTTTTACTAGTATTGAGATAATTGCTGCTGAAATGCAGAAGAGTGGACAAAGAAAAGGCAAATTTCTAATATTGCTGCTGCAGTTTGGGTAGTTTCTGCGATACATGTTATTTTATGAACTGGTTTTTGTGACAAAGATTGAAGAAGATAAATCTTAAAGCAGTTAATAAGGGCAGTTAAGGGCTGGAATGAGAAGATTGTGGCAGAACATCCCCCTCATTGCCAGTCAAATAACTCTGTGTTCAGTACAAAACCAAACATGTAACTTTCCAGTGCGAGTCTACAATTTCCTACCCTTCATAATATCCTGCAGAAATCTAAATCCTCTGGGATATTGCCCATATCCATTTTTCACTGCATTTTTCACTTCCCTGGTAACATTCTAAAGAAAATCAAAATGGTAGTCAGACATATGAGTGAAACAGCTACAATGACTTTCATTAATAGACCTAGTACACAACTACTAGTTTACATCTAAAATGGAACTCTCAGGCACTTCTCTGAGGTAAACCTTGGCAATGTGTTGGTTTTAGCAGCCAATGCCATAAATTAGATTAATCCGATGCAAAGTGTTATATCCTATCCCAAATCATTCAAGATATCCCAGATTTTGATGCCAATCCAGTCCTTGTATTATATCCAAATTTAATAAAGTGTTTAAATTTTTGTAGTCAAAATATTCCATCATAATGACTTTCAGCATGACTATTCTGGTGAACTATGAGAACTGCATAAAGCAGTCTGACAGTAATATGCATGTTTATTTGCAAACATTAGAAAGTGTGACATTTCTTTTATTCACATCCATAATTATTTCTTTTGGATAAAGGAAGCAATAAAATGTTCCCCTGTAAGCAGAAAAGGAAGATACTATCACTATCTAATTTTCACTGTATTTCAACTTGTATTACACAACTCTCACTACTTTTAAGTCTACTTGTTTCATTTAGTATGAAATTGTAGAGGTAGTATATTTGAAGATAGCTTATCTTCAGTAGCTGAAATGCATTTCTTTTAGTGAATTGGAAAGACAAAAATTTTTCCATCATAGGACTACATCAAAAGAGCTCCAAACAATTAGGATTACATTAAGTAGTAGGAATTAGCATTTTCTTTCAAAAAAATTACAAAATCTATTTTTTTATTATTATTATACATGATGTCTGTTCATAATACTTAACATATGCACAACAAAGAAAATTCCACTCTCTGCACATCCACTGTTAGAATATGCAGTATCTCCTACATTTTCATCTTGCCTTCACCAACTTCCCAGATGCCATTGTTCAAAACTTACTTATGTCACTGAAAACCAGTTCCTAAAGGAGTAAATGTTTCAAAGCTCTAGAAAGTTGCTGAATAAGTTACAGTAATTTCCCTTCAAAGTTATTTAAAATCTTACTATGCTGTATTACTTTGCAGTTAATTAAATTAAATGCTAACTTTATACAAATAATGCATATTTCGAGAATGACTCTGTCAAAGCCAATTGTCAACAATATATATGCAACTGTCAATAAAGAAAAAAACGTGAAGTTTTTATGTATACAACACATATATCTTTTTAATTAACTGATGTACATGTGAAAATGCTTGAGATGACAGTAAGAAGCAATTCCAAATATTTCTGACATCTGTGTCACTAAGGTTTTAAATGTTAGAATCATAGAATCACAGAATTGTTTAGGTTGGAAAAGATCTTTAAGACCATCAAGTCTGACTATTGAACCAGCACTACCAAGTCCAATACTAAACCATGCCCCTAACTGTCATGTTTACATGACTTTTAAATCTCTCCAGGAATGGTGACTCAACCACTTCCCTGGGCAGCCTGTTCTAATACTTTGCAACTCTTCCTGTGAATATTTTCTTTTCCTAATATCCAACCTAAACCTTCCCTGGTGCAACTCGAGGCTGTTTCCTCTTGTCCTATTGCTTGTTAGCTGGGGGAAGAGACTGACCTCCACCTCACTACAGTCACCTTTCAGGAAGTTGTAGAGAGCGATAAGGTCTTCTCTCAGCCTCATTTTCTCCTGGCTAAAGAGCTCCAGCTCCCTCAACTGTATGACTTGTACAATTAGCCTTGGCCCATCAATCCACTCTGTCCAGATCCCTCTGCAGAGCCCTCCTACCCTTGAGCTGATAAACACTCTCTCCCAACTTGGTGTCATCTGCAGAATGTCATCTTAAAACAATGTCCAAAACAGTTTCCAGTCTTCTAAAGTGAATAGAATGATTAACTATTAATTGCTCAGTAATTAACCTGAATCACAAAAATGGTATGCATTCCTTCTTTTTCAGTAGCAAAAATCAGTGTGGGCCATTGCCTGAGCTGCCCTGAAAGAGTGTATTTTCTCTGCAAAGGAAAGAAGAGGCTCAAAAGAAAAGGTAAAAAATAGAAATTAGTTTGTTTTTCTTTCCAGCTAACCTGATTTACAGGTTCTACTTCTTTTCTGCTCAATGGAGTGGGGAGAAAATGCATAAAATAAGTGTACTCGCACCATGGAAATTAATGGATCTCTGAGGGATGACCATGACATGACAGTTCTAATGCTCCAGCACCAGAGGAAAGGCTGATTTTAAGTTCTCCCACATTGCTGAGGGTTCAGGTATTCATGCTATTGTTTTCTTCAGGATCTTAAATCTTTCTTAAAATGAACAAAAATAGAATAACAACTGAATTCTAAGGGATTTAAACTAGTTAACTAACTAGCAATTTTATGTCTCCAGTCTTTATCCACTTTCTTTTCCACTTTGGCATTCTCCCTTAGTTGTCTTTAACGGACTTGCAGAGCACTTGAGTATTTAGCTGCTATTCATACAGAAGCTGCTTAATGCCTTATGATATTTATATCTCTTGTCTAAAAATAATTTTAACATCTGTCTTCTCTATTTTGACATGGAAAGGGAGTTATAACCAGGACACATGTTATTAGATTTTAGAGAATCCTACTTTTATCAGTGTCATAGAGATAGTTGTGTTCTATTTCTTCCTGGTAAGAGAGAACCTTACACTTACTTTTAGCTTCCATTAGCATGGCTTGGTTCATGGTATTCCCTTTCTGGGTGACAAACACAAGTGCAGTGAATTACTGGCTTTTGTGCCTTACATTAATTTGTGATGTTACTGTGTGGTCTGGAGCTTAAGTGTGGTTTCCATGCTGGAAAAAAATTATGAAAGAGACAATAGCTGAAATGCAGCAACAAATTGTGTTGTCAGTCTCACTGACTACTCACTGCCATACCTGAGGCATCAAGGTACAATATAATGGATACACTCACCACTAGTTTCCCATTGTTGCCCTGCAAAAGTTTTTCATTTAACTACGTTTGGACAGATACAGCTATAAAAGGTTTATTCCAGTAAAAGGTTTTTGTTCCTCCTGTACTCCTCCACAAACTTTTTAAGAAGTAATTTACTCCTGAGAGATGAGTAGACAGCTAGATTTCTTTCTTCTTACTGGAAAAGAGGACTTGGATCTATTTCAAGCTGCCTAATAGGAACTAGGCACCTGGAGAGCTCACTAGGTGCCTAACTTTCCTATAAATTGAAACTAAGAATTTCTCTTCCGAGGCTGTAGATTCTTTCAGCACAGATATTTGGTCATTAGACACATCTATGTACAAAGAACCTACTACCTATCTCATTTTCTTTTCATTTTATTCTTCTTCAGTTGGAAGTATTCTTCCTTTCACAGGAATAATAAATCCTATTATGAGTTGCAAGTCAGTGACAGCAATGGAAGTCATGGACATACTGTGCAACATCTTCCCTGACTGAATGTTTATGTTTGCTATGGTACCTGATTTCAATGAGAGTAAATTTATTTCCTCTAAGCACATCAGGGATGTGATGAGCACTGTCCAACTGTACTGTAGTTTTAAAATTCTTTCCAAGACTCTGTTGTCATCCACACTGCCATAACATGATTTTATTGCACATGTTCAGGTATCATTCATAGTTAATGAGATTTAATATCTTTACAATTTACTAACTACCAAATCTATATTATCTTTGAAACAATTATGAATATAGACAACAGTAAACTTACCTAATTTGCACTTTATACTGGTGTCCATCATCCACTCTAGCAGTGGTAGTGATGTTTTTGACTTCTGCTGCCTCATCACATAGAAACTGGTACTGCAGAGTGAGAAAAAGTTTTAATTACATTATTTCTAATAATTAAACAATTGCAGGCTTAGAAACTTGAGTTTTAAAATAGCAGGTTTCATAAAAACCTGAAGGATGTCATGCGTATCAAGGAAAACTAATGTTTCATTAAATGTTTTGGATCACGAAGTCTTTTGTGCCAGAAATATGCAAGTACACATACATGCTTCCTAGCCTGCATGAAAATGCTTTAATCTTTGTACATTGTACAACCAGATATTATGGTTCCGAATTGCAAAGAAATTGACCATCTGCAACCCATCTGAAATTAACATTGGCCATGGGTGAATTTTACTTACCGTTTTATGGCTTCCTTACGCTTCCAAACACGTAATGTAGCATGCAGGCTTGGGCATTTTGGAACGTCATTTAATTTCCTATACTAATGTGAACAAGCACTTGATTTCATGGTTTGTCTACTTGTAATTGTAACTTGATTGTGAGCTTAGAACTATTTGTTCACTGGACTTTAAATATACATTTAATTGACCAGCTTTGTGAATGATTAAGTGAATTCAATTAGTTTTAACATGACACACTGGGATCTCTGAATAGATTTGTGTCAATTAAAGTACTTTCATATTTTATGGTGCTTATGATGTGTTAGAAAAATATTTTTCTTCATCATTACATTACCATGAATACAAGTGAGATGGACTTAAAGTTGTCAACATTTTCTAAACCTTTGATAACTTCCTTCCCATGACTAAATCTCATTTGTTTTAGATAAAGATAGTCAAAATATAACAAAAGACAGTAAATCACAACATAAAGCAATAAAGAAAAATGTTATTTTCTTCTTTTTCTGTTTATCTTCACTTTATATATATCTATTTAGTATGGTCATGCTTTTTAAACATAAGGCAAATATAATTCAAATATGCCCTTTCTAACAGTCATTTCACGGTTCTTACAGAAGAAGGGTATATTTACAGGTCAACTTTTGGACATTTTTAGCAGGAAAAAATGTGAGAAAAGTAATTTTTCTTTTAATATCTTTTTATAGCCTCTTTAGTATCTGCCTATCTCTTCATAAAGCTCAAGTTTTAGCTCTTCCTCAGAAAAGAAGGAATTCTTTGCCTAAGACAAAGATATATCACGGTCACGTTTTATTCCTTAAAGTTTATAAACAAATGTATTCCTAGTTAGTCTGTTCCTGAAAGCCATGGACATATCATATGGAACTGTGGTTTAAGTAATAAATGAAGTTAAAGGTTTCTACTCAGACACACAGAGTAAATTTTCCTATGACACTTCACTCAGTTCTACAGCCTCCCTTATGATAATTTTAATGAAGCTGTACATGAGGTTCAGTAAGTTTAAGCTTCATATATTAAATACAATAACTTAATTATCACTTCGAAAGACAAAACCTACATTCTTTATTGTTGTGTTTTAATATGTACTTTTTGTATGAAATTCCAAATATAATCAATATAAGATTTTCCTTAAGTCCCACCTCTTATGAGACATATTAATTGTATTAGTCATGAATTGGCCATAACAGACAGCAAGTTTGATAACTATTTTCCTTAAAATACTAAAGAATGTCAAGATTCTCTGTAGATTTATTTACTATCTTCTACAGTAAGAAAAAGAAAAAAAATATTAAAATTTTTACAAATCCTTACTTTTATTAACTTCTCTTTCAGTGGGATACTTTGAGGCCTTACCTGTAAGGTACCATTATTGATGAAAAGTCGAATTAAAAAATGTTGTATTGTTTCTGGGCTCTGTTCAATATTTAGGAGGAGTCCATAAGGATTACAGGTCTTAAACTGCAGATGGATGAAGTTTTGTATGTTCAAATGCAAGCCTTGAAATTCCAGGTAAGAATTGCCATAATAGCGAGCATAACTAAAATCTGTAAATAGAATTTTGAGAGATATAAGGTTTTAAACACATTTTTCTTCTTCACACACTGTTTTCTTATTCTGATAATGGTAGCAAAGATATAAGGTATTTTTTTACATCTGTCAAGGAGACAGACACGAATCTGAAAATTGATGTTAGTTTTCTTCTGTCAAAGATAACACAAAATGTTTATAAAACTACACATAAAGGTTTGGTCAAATTATATTAAGCAGGTAGGTAGGATCAGTGCATGAAAAAAGAATAGGTTATGAAGATAATAGCACTTGGTACATATCTGGTAGCTTTGGCTCAACATAAGTCAAGAACAGTTTTTTTTCAAAGTTAGGTGTTTTAATTAAAGTTAAATCCAGAAATGAATGGGTTAGAAATCTTTACAGAGACTACATGCTATGGAAAGGGAGCAAGATTTTCTACAGCCTAACTATGAAAGTGACATCTCAAATACGTCAACTATTTTGTTCTAAGACAATGTGGGGCTAGGGTGAAAGCTGGAAATATCCATTGTGACTACATCTAGCTTGTCTGTTTGATTTATCTAGATATCTCTTACCCTTCAGCACCCTGTGCTATACCTTGCAAGGGCACATGCAGCTCTTATTTAAATGGAAAAGGTATGTGGAATCATAGCTTCAAGCCCATCAGAGATAAGAGAGCTACACTTAAAAGGGCTTCCTTTATTTTTTATGTTCTCTCTCTTCCCCCCTCTTTCCTCTTCTCCTTTTCTTTCTTTTCCTTTCCCTTTCCTATCCTCTTCTTTTTCTTCTCTGCTTCCTTCTTTTCTTTCTTCCTTCCTCTCATTCCCTTCCTTCCCTCCCTCCCTTTCTTTTTTCTTTCTATTTATTTTTTCTCCTTTTCTTTTAGTTTCTCTTTGTTTTGTTCTATTTTCTTCATTTTTCTTTGTTTCTCGTTCTCTTTCTTTCTCTCTCCCTCTCTTCTATTTTCTCTTCCCCTTCCTTCCTTTATTTTTTTCTTCCCTTCCCTCTCTTTCTCTTTCCATCCTTTCTTCTCTCTTTCACTGTGTTGTCTTTTTACAAGGGAAGAGTATTCATGAACAGTGGGTACCCATTCATACAGAAATGCAGTCTTGCATTTAGTTTTTTTTACTTTTCAAGTACTCAAACTGAGCCTCACATCACCACCTTTATGTGCTTTTAAGGACTTAAATATGTGGGTCCCCTAACATCCGTGTGACAAGAGGAGTTAAGTATTTTTATTTTTTCAGGAGCAGGTTTATGCTTTAGTCTCATTTGAATGACACAGCATACAATTATTTGTTTGATCAACTTTATGAAACAGATAAAAATTTAAAGAAATACTAAAAATTCACCCATCATGTGAAAAACATCAGTACAACAATATGAACTTAGATACAATATACAAAATATAATAACTGAATAATTCTATTTCAATTTGTTCAAATGTCATAGAATCATCTGAAGAGGGATTTTGAGTATCTTTGAAGGTCACAGATCTGTTTCTATTTTACAAAACAGACAAAATTTTAATCTGTTGTGACACCAACTTCAATAGCAAATACATCATTATATGTGCTAAAATTCTCAATGTCAATGATACTTGGATAAAATAAAAACTATTGATGTTGAACTCCTATATATCACTGTAAGAATATGCTGAATTTTATCCTTTCATGACTTTTCAGAAACCTATTTACAAAGTCAAAGTCACTGTGGTCAAACCCCAAACAAAGCCCTTAAGAAATTCTCAGTACTATAAGAAAATCTGTATTACACACACACATAGAACATGCAGTAAAATAAACCAAAAATTTCAAGCAATACCAATCAATGACCAGTGCTGCAAAAAAACCCAAACCTAAACACAAAAACAACAACAAAAAACCCCTCATAATTTTAAATGTATTTAATCTTTAAAAAGCCTCTTTTGTCTTAAATTTTACAGACAGGACAATTTCTCCAAGGAAAGATTTTAGAGAATTATCTCCAATCCCTAACTCTTGTTTGGTTTCCTCCCTGAGCTAGCCACTGAGCTCTAAATCTTTCTCTCATTCCTTTTGCCCTGAACTGCTCCTGCACATGGTTTTGCTTCTTCCAAGGAACCTCTCAGTTATCCCCACACTCTTTAGATACTGATATCTAACCTCTTGTATATATAGATCAGAGATATACTGATATCTCTTTTTCATGACTCCAGTTAGAAGATCAGCTTGGCTGAAAGACAGCAAAGTTGCACAGAATAGCTCTTTCCTGCAGTCCTAACTCCTTCTGTCACCTTCTCAATTTTTTGTAAGTGGGTTGTTTTTATTGTTTTGTAGTTTTTTCTGCACTGTCCCAATATAATAAAGTTGTCAGCTCCTCAGTGCTTTGCTAACAAAAGGCATCTGAACCCCTAGATCTCACAAAAGAGTAAAATCTGTAATTGTGAGAAGAATAAAAAGGTGGGTAAGGGAAAAAACCAGTTTATTCATGATTCCTGAAGCTATACTCTAAATCTGAGGACAGACTGGATTATCTACTAAATTTCAAGGAAGACCAAACAAGCACAAGCTAGTGGCATCCACATTTACCTTTCTACGTATAATTGCAGCAAGCACTGCAGATAAAAAATGGACTTTATTCTAAATGACACCCATTTCTATTTATCTTTATATGTCCACAAGTGATGATGCCTTGCAAACCAATACAATCCATTATTGCATGTATTTGAGGCTAGTTTGGCTTCTTTTGGGAAATATGTTTGTACTCCTAAACAGAGAACTTCACAAAAGAATTATCTGCAGTAAAATTGCTACAATTGCTCTCTGTCCATAAATATGGAAAGAGTTAATGAGAGAAAGAACTGAAAAATATTTAGCAGGCTCCAGGTTTCTGTGAAATCCACAAAAACATACTACTCCAAAACCACTGGTGTGGTTTTACCTATTAAGATTCTCACATTGTTTGTAATGGTACACAATCTCTTCTTATAGAACATAGGCTTTGCTTATAATCCTTCTACTACACTTATATGCAACTTTTTCACTTGACCTCTAGAGTTGGCTTCCTAGATTACTTTTTGTCCTAGTGGAGACTGCTCATCGCCCAAGCCTTTAGAACAAAAGAGGAAAAATTGAAGCTGTATTTTATCTTTCACTATGAATGTCTAACATTTGCTTTCCTAAGAAACAGGCAAGCCCTTTGACCTATAAAATCCTTTCAGCTGTACCTTGCTCCCCTGTGTACATGACAGCTCTCCGTGATTTTCTGTTTACGAGAATTCATGTTAATGTCAGAAGTTAAAAGGTTTGAGATCCAGCTGTAATGGTAAGAGGATACACAGGCAGATCTGCAACCCAGTTCACTGTCAAGGTTCATTAACTCTTACCACTACCTACTGGGTTTCTCCATTCCAATGAGTTTCAGCTGCACCAGCTTCAGAATGGAGACCTGCAAATTTAAAACTTTTCGAAAGCCACACAATTTTAAGTCTTGGTTTTTAAAGGTAGGTAGGGATAATAAAAACTTTTAATATGTCCATGAGCATGTGTTCCTGGTGATGGAGCTTTTGTCTCCGTATATTTCTATGTCTAACGCACACCCTGCTGTTTGCACGGACTCAGGCACAAAGAGGATTATGATGATGCTTTTCTTCTTTATTCTATTATTCTCTTTTATTATGCAGCACCCTGGAACAAAATACTCTTGTTTAAGCTATGAGTCTTCCCTTTTCATGGACACATTCATCACATCTTTTGCTATTCTTTTAAGTAGAATTATGTTACAAAATTCAAAGAGAGAGCATCGCTACCTGTGGGAAGAAATCTGTCATGAAAAATCTGAACAATTAATTTGCTATTTGAAATCCTTATTTATTTTTATGAAGAAGGGACACATCTCTTAATAGTACAAAACCATGGTAATAAAAAAGTTGTTTAAAACTGGGGAATGCCAAGTGAAAAAAAAGTTTCAGAAAAGCAAAACAAAGAAGTCAGAGCAAGGACTACTTCACAGGTCTGGCTGCAGACCTCTCCAGCCCAACAACTGACTTCAATGGCTGTCTATGGCTCAGGCTTACACAAACAGCATGCAAGGAACAATGCTTCCCCTGGGACAGCTTGTTAATTTCTACCCTAAAAAGTGCCATGGCTTCCTCAGCCAGGGTGTGCTCATGTTTCATCAGACCTGCTACCAGCTTCCATGGGCCTGGCTGTCAGGAAAGGCCCCTCCAATGGCCACACCAATGACAGGAGGCTGAACATGAGCCAGCAGTGTGCCCAGGTGGCCAAGAAGGCCAATGGCATCCTGGCCTGGATCAGGAACAGTGTGGCCAACAGGACCAAGGAAGTGATTCTGCCCCTGTACTCAGCACTGGTGAGGCCTCAC
Organism: Chiroxiphia lanceolata; assembly: GCF_009829145.1. Classification (NCBI taxonomy): domain Eukaryota; kingdom Metazoa; phylum Chordata; class Aves; order Passeriformes; family Pipridae; genus Chiroxiphia; species Chiroxiphia lanceolata. The sequence goes on along the minus strand of NC_045639.1, from coordinate 89,862,750 downwards.
CTGGAGTACTGTGTCCAGTTCTGGGCCCCTCAGTTCAGGAAAGATGTTGAGGTGCTGGAGCAGGTGCAGAGAAGGGCAACGAGGCTGGGGAAGGGACTTGAACACAAGTCCTGTGAGGAGAGGCTGAGGGAGCTGGGGCTGTTTAGCCTTGAGAAGAGAAGGCTCAGGGGAGACCTCATCACTCTCTGCAACTACCTGAGAGGAAGTTGTAGGCAGGTGGGGGTTGGTCTCTTCTCCCAAGCAATCAGCAGGAGGACAAGAGGGCATGGCCTTAAGCTGCACCAGGGGAGGTTTAGGTTAGATATTAGAAAGAAATTCTTTACAGAGAGGGTAATCAGCCATTGGAATGGGCTGCCCATGGATGTGGTGGATTCTCCGTCCCTTGAGGTTTTTAAGATGAGGCTGGGCATGACACTCAGTGCCAGGTCTAGCAACTGTGGTGGTAGTGGATCAAGGGTTGGACTTGATGATCTCAGAGGTCCTTTCCAACCCGTCTGATCCTATGATTCTGTGAATGGTCGCGCCATCAGCTGCCCTGCACACCGTGGTCCCCTCTTACCCCTTGCTGAGAAGGCTGGAAGCTTGTGATCTCTGGCAGCAGGAGGACAATTTGTGATTGACCAGCAGACCTGCAGCTGCCCAGGGCATTGCTGAAAGCAAAGAAGATTTTTCGGGAGACCCCTCAGAGCCAGCTCAGCCCAGAGCTGGTATCTGCAGAAGGGGGCAAAGATGAGTAAGATCATTACTAAAGACTCTCTTCCTTGAGGTGTGGAGGTACCAATGAGACAGTCCAACTTGATGTCCTCAGAGGTTTGTCTGGTCAGTTGGCTGTCTGGGAGGGTCAGGATCTGGGATTCTACACAGGGACCAGCAAGGTTTGCACAGCTCACACATGGTTAACCCTTGTTACTCTTCCATGTGGGCACCAACAATGATGCCAGGGTAACCCAGTGCATCAGGAGTGACTGCAGAGCTCTAGATGTCAGGGAGAAAGGCATGGGGGCCCTCAGTCCTGCCATCAAGGCGGAAAGTCTTACAAGGAGGTAGAGCCTACGGTCAGGAATAACAGAAGGATAAATTGAAGTCCTAAATTGAAACAGATATCTTGCCACAGTGGAAACGTGTTTGCTGTCCTAACTACAAAGAATTCATGTCTCCTTGGTTTTTTTTTTAATGTCAGAGAATATCAAAGCAGGGTTAATAGATAATATTAGTAATATGATGTCTTTTATTTTTGGTACCACTTTTAGAAACTTCTGTTTCATATGGCCTATGTATGTAACAGTAGTTTCTTGTTTTCTTTTTACTCTCAATATGCTGAAAGTACCTCAGCTTTCATTTTTCTTATATTTCTGGGGGGTTTCTTTTGAGATGCCATATATAATGAGTCATGTCAATCACTCTCATTTGCATTCTAAAATAAGGTCAATCTTTCCAGCAAGTTGTGAAAAACAGTCACAGAAAAATAATCCATAAGTTTTATTTTTAACTCCCTTAAATACAATAACCTACTTCGTATTTGTAATCAGCATTTTAAAGGTTCCACTTTATTTTCAAATGAGTCTCATTTACTTCTATACATTTTATTTAATCCTTTGAGCTGAAATACCTTAAAGGTAGAGTAGAACAATGATCTCCAACCATCATTTCTATTTCCAGTTGCAATGCTGTTTCACTGTGCTACGTCTCACCGTTGGTTCCACATAACATACCCACAGTTACAGTGAACCTATGTTTAATGCTGTCACACAAGTCTGTGCTGCATGAGTAGCAGGGAATTATAGTTGTTTTTTTCTCTAAAAGTTGAAATATTCTCTAATGTGGCATGTTAGACAACAATAAAATATGGTTAACATCCAGAACTGTTACCAGTGCAGCCCATAAGTCGCTTTCAAGCAAAGAAAAACAGCAGTTACAAATAAATGTTTTTTACCATTCCTTTTTCGTGCTTTCACAGAGCCATAGATTTGAGAAGACTGCAAAACTATTCTAAAGGAAAACTGTGACTGTTTTAGAGTTCCTATAATTCACAATTCTTCACTTCTAGCCTAAACATACATATACACACAAACAGATAGAATTCAGTTGTCTTAAAGGTATGGAACATCAGATCCTAAATCCCTTCTATTTTTCTGCAGTTATTTCACATCTTTCTTTTCCTCATGCGTGCATCAGTTATGTCTGTCGATCCAAGTTTTGATTCTTAACTCCTTCATGTCCAACAGTCATTCTGCAATGCTGTTGGTTATGAGATCTGCACTTCCCTTCCCTACTCACACTATAAAGGGGACAGTTGGCTACATTTTCTATTAATTTTCACTTCTCCCCTCATTCTGCTCAAGAGTTACAGTTGGAAACAACAAAAAAACTATACATATAAAATTTTCTTTTTAATATTTTTCAATTTTTTAAAAAATTAAAATACTGACTGCAGAGAATTTAAAATATGGTAAGTCTTGACCCCTTCTTGAACTCAGGGAAAACAGGGGCAGAGTCTTCTAACAATAACCCATTTAAACTACAGAAGGCATTTGGAATGTAATTAGTGCAGGAAATTGTTTTATTATTGTCAATAAAGTCTTATTAGTTTCTAAAGAAGGATTCTGGTTCATGCACAAGTGTAGATTTTAAATTCAAATCCAACGCCTGATTATGTCCATTAATTGCAATAATAGCTTAGTGAGATTAACTGATACTTGTGTGACTGTCTGCCATGTGGGCTAGCTCATCAACATACAGATAATGGAGAGAGGTGTTAAGTTTATTGCAATCAGCAGGTGAATAGAAGAGATTGTCTCACTGAAGACATTAAAATATATATATATATATATGTAAAAATCAGGAAAAACATCATCAGTGTGCAGTTCTGCTTCACCTAAAGACTGTTATTTTTTTCCTTTTTAAATATGCTACAAGGGACACAGAGAGAATCAAGTATTATTACAGCAGAAATCAGGAGCAGCTCTTACCTTGGGAACAGTTTGACTTGCTCTCAGCAGAACGTCACAAGCTTTGTTAAAGTCTTTTCCTCCTGCTGCACTTTCTACAAAGTACTGGCAGCTGGCACACAGCCAGCACTGAGCCCAGAACCACTGCTTATGTGTTGATAAACCCCATAGTTAGAAAGCATTAGATCCACCACTGGGAGAGAAGCAGTTGTATCCATAAGAAACCAAGCTTTTTGCCCTTTACTCATAAACCAACTTCCTATTTTCAGTCTCCTACAACTAGACCTTGAACAAACAGAACTGAACTAATTTTAACATATTATCAACTATTTTAAAGATTATAACCAATATCAGTGGTCAAAGCGTGACGTGCACATAACATGACTTTAAAATGTCCTTTATGGTACTATAGGCTACTCCAAAGGGCAGTTATCTCCCAGTTATTCAGAATAAAAAACATAGAATATCATGACAATCAAGATCCTGCAGTGTATTGCAAGAATTGCACAGTGAGAGCACAAGTTTTTAAGTCTATAATACAAGAAAAAATACATCAGTAATCATTCTTTACTCTCAATACCAAATCAGTAACTCAAGCAAGACTATTTTCTGACTGGAAAACAAATTAAAAAACCCATTGTGGAATCCAGAACAAGACAATATTTCTATCTGGTCAAATCCACTGGTAGAAGGGATAGATTTTTTGAATTTTTTTTTCATAGCGTTTTGTCTTTCTATTGGAGTCAAAAAAACCCAAAAAACCAAACAATTAGGAAAAGTGCATGGACTATCCAACTATGGAATTTGCTTGAAAATGACGCATGTAATAATATGGTGTATTCTATGAATTTATAGTTGAGGATTCATACATGGTACCTAGCATAGCAGAAGGAGAACGGAACGCTCCATGAATAATTTCTTCTTGTGCCAGATCCAACATTTTGATTTAGTAATTTAGCTTGAATTTGCTTAACATTATGCAGCTATGGGAGAAGTGAAATTCGGGTGATTTGCTGAGAAGTATTTTCAGGCGTGGGTTTCTTCCTATTGAAGGTTACTAGCAAAATTCTTGTGGAGGTCTGAGATGAAAGTCATGCTTATCATGAAAACTGCCTCTACTAGTCACTGATTAAATACAGTGTCAAGATGGCATTGTAAGGTTTGTATAGTAGCTATGCTTGTTCTTCATAATTTATAGTAATGACTTTTACCTATTAGTGGTGCACACCTAACTAAATTGACAGTGAAATTTTATCTGTTCTGTATTTATAACTATGTTGTAATTATCACAGTTGTGACTTTGCTTAAGGGCATATTTGCCCAATGACTTGCAGTTAAATTGGCCAAATGTGTGTTTCTGTCTTCATTATGACTTGTTTTTGTCACAGCTATGTATGACATCTCTCAGGGTGGTGGCAAAACTGTTATTGGGCAGGCACATCAGCTGCAGAATCCGTCTTTATCTTGGATACATGGAACCTGAAAACAGTCTCAACTGAAGCTGCACCTTCAGGTATGGACAGCATTCACAGTAATATCTTATAAAACTGTCTTTTGCAAATAGGAGTGCAAATAATGAACCTAACAGTAAAGCCATGGTGCTCTGAAATAATACTTCATTCACTCCTTCTGGTGAAATTGTGACTCTTTCAACTGATATCTTACATATAGTACTGTGTTCAGTCTGTCTGTATCTCTCTGCTTTCCTTTCCCCCAGAGAGACAGTGCAAATATGCAGTTGTCTTATGAAAGAAATACTAAAGTACTCAGTTTGGAGTGTGGAGACTATTATTTCTGCTTCCTTCATCTTACATCGTGTATTAGAAGCCTGCAGGCTGTCTTGTGGACTGGTATGCAACTTCTTCTTACTTAGGAGCTGTAAGGAAGACCTGCATGCACACAAAGCATCAACAAAAAAACCCTCAGTGAATGTTAAAAACATGCATCATTCACAGTACTATCTACTTCAATGATGTTCAATGCAGGAGGCAGAAGGTAGATGCATATGACATGTCACTTTCTGTTTCACTTTTTGAATCACAGTGGTCTACGATCTGCTCCTGTGAAAAAGTCCTATGGAAACAAATGCTGCCATGTATATTAAAGAATAAAAATAAGGAATGATTCATTAGTAACAGATCACAAACTATAACACATAAAACTCAGTGAGTGTTTTGAGGATCACACAAAAGAAACTCCAATTAAAAACAAGATCAGAAAATTTAGTGGGCATCATTTAACCCAGCATAACCCAATAGAGAAAAACAAAATTAAAAACCTAAAATGGATGATTTATAAATTATAGATATATTATAATATGTACTACCAGCTGCTTCCCCTCCTGTTTTGTATGTAAGCCAGTCCCTTGCAACATATAAATGGAAAATTCTTATTTTGTATCCTTTTAATATGGGAACTGGTAGTTCACAGGATGGGGAAGATTCAGAATGATAGTGTTGCTTAGGTAATTAATTTCAAAATATTCATTTGAAGTAATTTCTATGCTGAAAAAATTAAGTTTACATTTGCAATCCAATGTAAGCACTGTAGAATAACTTCCCCTGTGCAGAAGAACCCACTGTGATAAAGGAAACTTTCAAAAAAATTTTTATAGTACAGATTTTTCATGATACATAAAGAGAAAATTAAAGTGTGCAGACACAGGACATCTTCCCAAATAGGTATGTGTATGAAATTTGTTGGTGGTAATGTAAAATCACAAGCTTCTTGTTGCTTCAGAGCAAATACATGTGTTTGTAGAGTACCTGACTGTAGTGTCAATGGTCAAATGCAGACTGGGCTGTGAACTCAACACCGTGGTTGAGATAGAATTTTTCTAAACAAGAATTCGTGGAAATATTCCCACTTTTGATCATTAGATCAAGTTAAACAGAAAAATAACTCCAAACCTAACTGTGGCTGAAAGCTAAATGGCTTAAAAATGCTACCTAGATAACAATCAGGAAAAAAACCTGATGAAATTTAGAATACATGCAAAGAAAGACATGTATGGAGTAAAGAAGATGGTGGTAGTAGGTTACACGCCCCACTCTTCCTCCGAGATGTATGCTAGTTGAGAAACTAGGAATATAATGAGATTCAAATAAGCAAGAAACAGTGAAGAAAAGATGGTAAAGGATCCCAGGTAGTAAGCGAAAGAGAGCAGAGGGGAAAAAACAGGGATGAATAGTAATGGAATCACAGTCACTAAGCTGAGTGGAATGTGTTAAAAGCTTCAGACTAAAGAGGAACACGGATGACACTTCTGAAACTGTGAAAACTAAAAGGCAGGATTGTGTGTTATCAGAACTCAGGTGGAAGCATATTCAAAGTGTTTATACTATCTGAATATCTGTAACAACAAAAGAACTAATTTAGTATGTAGAAGTCCTTTCCAGCTTTATCCTTATGCTTGCACTGGAGTAAGATGAGGCAAGTAGGGGAGCACTTGGATTTCATATCACACACACAAAACAGCAATACTCTTCTTGGCATGATGGCATGATGTTGGCTCTTCTGCAATGAAGAGGAAACCAAAGTAATTTCTAGAAATTCTAATACACAAATGAAAGGCCTAGTATTTAAAAGTATGTTGGCAAAGGGATCTGAAGTTCTCCAAATAATCTGCCCAGTACTATTGTTCAGATGAACGTCTTCAGATAACTTATTTGGATTTAATTCAGAAAGGTCATAAAGTGATGGCCAGAATAGAAATTGCCATACTAAAATTTATAGTTAATTTCGCTTGGGCTGTAATTACTTACCTTTAAGTGCAACAACTACATCTTAGAATCAAGACAGAATTAAGAAGATTATTAAAAACAATATCTACTATCTCTAAGGCAAAAATGAAAAGAAACCTCAATTCCTATTTTGAGGTGAATATGATTAGTTTTAGGCCTGTAACAAGAAAAAACCCAAACCTTTCACAGAATCACAGAATGGATAAAGTTGAAAGGACCCCAATGTGTTGTTTTGTTCTCCCTGTTCAAGCAGGGTAATCCTAGAGCACGTGGCACAGGACTGTATGCAGAAGGTTCTTGAATATCTTCAGTGAGAGAGACTCCACAACCTCCCTGGGCAACCTTTCACAGCGCTCAGTCACCTGCACAGTAAAGGTGTTCTTCCTTGAATTCAGGTGGAACTTCCCATTCATCAGTGTCTGCCTATTTCTTCCTGTCTGAGTGCTCGGCACTGCCAAGAAGAGCCTGTATCCATCTATCCATCCTCTCGGCAGCCTCCCTTCAGATGCTTATTTACATTGATGAGGTCCCCTCTCAGTTATCTGTTCTCAAGGCTGAATAGATTCAACTTTCCCAGCCTGTCCTCATAAGAGACATGCTCCATCCCCTTAATCATCTTTATAGTCTCTGTTTTGCTACATATTTCATCTGTTATCATATGCAAAATGTCTTCATTGTATCGAGTGAACAGTCTATCTTCACATATTAGAAATCTACAGTCATAGTTACTTTTATGATGTACACCATTAATCAATTTCTCCACTAAGTTTTTTCATACATATTTAATTATAAAACACAAACTAACTTAAAATATGAAAAAAACACTTGTTTCTCCGCTTAGATTTTGCACCCATTTTTGCCAGAGGTGTTGCAACACTGCTGATGTCCTTATTAATCAGAGTCATTCTCTTCCTCTGTTGTAGTATATGGGTCACAGAAATCACTGCACAACATCATGAACTATAACAGAAATCATGCCAGTTTTATATAGTTTTTAGCTATACAAAACATTGCTCTTCCTGTGCCATGGTTTTCCTCTGCTAAGGAGTTACTGAATTGTCAGAGACAATTCTCTGACAACTGCTATTTGACAATTCACTTACAAGGCAAATCAACTGAGTTTGTCCATAGCTTTAACAAAGTAATCTATTTCTTTATTAGTTTTTCAACAATTTTCTTATGGATGTGAAAGTTTATTCCACTCAAAAATATTACTACAGCAACAGAACAATCACTGCTTCAAATTTATACTTAGTAACCTTTACATAATTTTCTGATGATGATTGTTTATATTGCTGAAATTATATTAAGTAGAATTAATATTAATTATACTAAGTAAGAGTAAATATACTGTATTTTCTATATCTTGTGCATAGCACTAAAATCAGTCTGTATCTTTATCCTCTAACAAATAAAAATCTTTGTAAACAGGGTGAACATAAAGTACCACCTAGTCTGCTTTTGATATCTCCAATCTACACAAAATGTAAACAATTAAGACAGAAATATTTAAAGAAGGACTTGAGGTACAAAATTACAATTTGCATAGGAGCTGGAAATAGTCTAATTTTACAGCCAGGCCTTTGCAGAATTCTTAGTTGTTGCTTTTCCGTTATTCAATTTTCTGCATAATCTGGCAATATGCCAAGTACTTCCATCTAAATATACTTGTTAACTCTCACAGAAATCTAAAATTCACTTTCTGGTAAACCTGTTGTTTACCTGTCCTATATAAAATACAATTTAAGAAAAACAACACTGTCCCTAGTGCCTCCAAGTAAAGATTATTCAGGAAAATCAAACTACAAAACTGACTTATGCTTAAATACCGCATAGCAACAGCCACTGAGAAATATTTGGCAAACACTAGGTTCTGTTTTGACCAAAACAGAAAGAAAAATATCTGCAAAAATAGATTATTATTTGGGAGTTAGAGCACACAATATTTCATTTCTTTTGAAAGTTATACAGGAACAGTCAGCAGATATAGATAAGGATGGAAAAAATCCCTTATTTAAACCAAATAAAATCTGGAAAATAATATTAATTGTAGTCTCGGGTACAATGACATTTTATTTACCCAACTGTGTTTGAAATTCCCTCCAAAATCCTAGTTTGATTTATTAGAAATGTTAAGCACATTAGATACAATCTATTTGAAATGAGTTGTTTCAGACATAAAAAATATAAAAAACTAAGAATAGCTGCCTCTTATTTGTATGATAGATATGATTTTCACCAAAAGTATTCATGTGAAAATAACTTGTTTAAAAAGAAGCACTATAATATTTAAGATCTATTATTTTCAATCCTTGATCTGTTAAAAGTAAAAAAATAGCTGCAGTGCATTTCATAACAACAGGATCATGTGCTCTGCACACTTTGGAGAGCAACAGTTGTTAATAAAACCCAGAAAGACCCTGGAATGCAAAGGCAGGCTTTGTCCTGAAAATTGATATTATTGCAGCACACAGAAATTTAGAGAGTAATCTATTGTATGGTACTATACAATGCTTGTATTATCTAGGTGGTCTTTCCAGTATTAGAGAAATATTGATTCTAAATGTTGATGTCACTCACTGTGTCTTCATTAACTGGTTTGCAAAGGTCCTTTATTTCTTTCACTTTACAGGACGGGAAATTTATAATCAATTTTGTTAACTTAAGTAAAATTTAAACTTAGCTAATAATGACTATGCTCAACATCTCCAAGTGATATTCTTTATGTCTAATATTATAAATAAATGTTGGAGAAATACTAAAAAAATCCTGAAAATAAAATCAAATATCTAACTTGTGTCTTTTATAGCCCTCCACCAAATTATTATTTTTCAGTTGAATACATTTAAATTATTGGATGTTACATAAACCAAAACATCAGAAATTCATCTTATGTCTTTGAAATGTTCAAATTCAAGCTTTTACATGAAGGTAAAATCTCAATGTTACCACTTGTTAGTATTAAAAATTACCTTCTCAAGAAGAAAGCTCCATTATGTTTTCATCAGCTTCATTATAAAACTTTTCCTTCGGCATAGTTTCAAGCTTTATCAACTTTCTAAGGACAGAATCAAAAATGGCCTGATGTTTAAAACTTCGTTGTTGTAAAGGTCTAATGGGAATCATACTCCTGCTGTACAGGAAATGAGTTAACACAGCACTAAACTAATCAGCACATTGAGGTTGCAGCTTCAAGTTCTAAGGGTTTAAAATCAGTTCCCTTATTTAAAGTATAAAGCAGGCTTTCCATCCATAAAGAGCACAGTGCTAAGCCCTCTGAAGGAATGAAAAGCATTTTCTTCTCCTGTAGGTAGCAGGCATATTTAATATACGACAACAATTCACACACACACATTACAGTCAAAGAAAAGACATATTGCAAAAGCCCTCTGCCTAAAGAAGTTTAATCTACAGCTGTCATTGTCCTTAGGAGTGTTATGGATCATATTCATGTCTTAATAATGCCATTCTACAGAATTGAATGTAAAATCCTCTGGGATAGAGAAAAAGGGGGATATGTCCAAGATGTTTAGCTACAACCTAGTGAACAAGGCTGTCACCTGGCTAGACACCTCAGAGGACTTATGTACTGTAAGAGGATTTTGACTGTATGACTTTAACTGGACCACCAACACAGAGAAGAATAGAATTTAGGTCATCTCTTAGCACCAAGAAATTCTATGTTGTAAAAAGGGTGCATCATTTTTGGATGGGTGCTGAGAAAACATTTGTAAGAATCAAGGAGAGGAAATACACTTGCAAATGAAGTCTGGAAATGACAATGTAAATATGGTGGTTTATATCAGTTGCATTATGCCCAAAAAAGAAAAATAAAAAAAATCATAGAGCTTTAATGGGTTAAACCTCTTATTTAGTCTGGAAAAAAATCTATAATCTGATCTACTAGGCTTGAAATAATCAAAACCACTGTAAAAATAATTATCTAAAAATTCAAGGTTTGCTAAATAATGAATATTCTGCTTTTGTTTCTTTATATAATTCAGGGAATTACTGATTAAGGACCATCTTCACTAGAGTGATCGCGACCAAATCCCTATACTTTGTCTTTCTGCCCCTCAAAATGGGATCAAGAACTATGCAGGACCTGTGAAATCAAGCATTTTCAAGCAATAATCCAAAATCTGGAAATGAAGCAGGAAACAATCCAATGCTAGATAACAAAAAACAGGGAAGACAGTGGCTGGTACTCTAACCTCTCCTCATCTTCCAGGTGTCTGACTAAAGACCACATGCAGATCTGTCTGCCTGGAAGCTGAAGGCCAGATATTTATGCTGTGCATTGTCATGTACAATTGCACTTTCAAAGAACGAAACAGGGATCATTATTCTCTTTTACAGCAGTGCCACAAAGGTGATGGTAGTGGTTCTGTTCATCTTTTATGCCACAAAGCAATTATTACACTGTTAGCCAGTGGGAGACACAGGTTAACTTCTTTTCTGTGTCTAGGACTCTGCATCTGTACCTCCTATGTATTAGCAAATGTTCTAGCTACTAGATGGAAAGCTAGCCCAGAGGGCATTTTGTCCCTCAGGGTGACAAAATTCATGAAAATACATAAGTGAGGAGAAAAGTATAAATTTTGTAGCCTTAGATGAGGTCACTTATCTGAGAGAAGAGAGATAGAATGATTTTGATTTGTTTTATGGTAGATGAGGATAGAGGAACTTCTATAGCATGATTTACCTGAATAATTTTAGATGCATTCCCTGAGATGAATTATATCCTAAAAACATCTATTTTTCTGCACAGAGACAGTCTAGTGTCAGACTCCAAATGCTGCCATAGGCAAAAGAGAAAACACCATTTACATGGCAACTTGAAATCCATGTTTTTAAGGTTTCGTAACACATATTATGCAATTAGTATGGAAATGCCACATTAATATTAAAATTGTTATACAATAAAGTCTTCCTAGTATTTATCCCTTTTCTTAGCTGTTATGCTCATCTTTCCTGTGTTCTGCTGGGTCCTAAGATTGACTCTTCAGTCTTCCTCAAGAGTAACAGGGGTGGGAGGTTGTAGGAGAGGTCACAGTGAGCTGTCGGCATTCTCAGGTCTTCAGCAGAAAAAGTGTCACATTTATTTCTCCTTAGGCTTGGTCACTGCTTTGGGTTCTTTTTAAATGTTTCCCTGTCACAGCCTCCTTCCTGCTCCTAGACTGCCAGCTACAGCCTGATGGTGGCCTCCAGCCCCACCTCAGCCCTATGCACACAGAGGGCTGTGATTTGTCAGGCAGTCAGAGGTGGGGGATGTCACCTCCTCCCCAGCAGGGTCACCCCAGAGCTGAAGCTGGAGCAGGGGAGGCAGCAGCCACTGACAGCAGCACAGGGGTTAAACCAGCAACACCAGGTGAGGCCAGAGTGAGTCTGAGCCCCTGAACTGCCAGGTCAGTGCTCAGCCAGGGCAGACCCTTGCTGAGGGCAGAAAGCATATTGACTGGGCTGCACTGATGACCTAGATCCCTTATGGAATACATAATTAATCTCCAAGGTAAATCAGGATGATGTCTAAAGTCTTGCTAAGGACTAACTATGGACTCTTAAGGATCAAGTGTAAGTATCTATTGCAACTTAAGTAAGCAAAGCTGACTTTTCTGGTGTTATTAATAGTTACCGTATATGTACTTGCAAGCCACAGGGAGAAAGAAAAGAAGCAGCCTGCGGCAATGTTGGCCCTAAACCTGCTAGTTGGTAAAAACAGTACACTTGTAAAGTTCTGAGAAGTATCTATTCACTCGTGTGCAGAAGCAAGAGAAGCTCAATTAATTAAATGACATCTTGACCTTCATCTTCCCTCACAGTTTCCCCAAATCCCCTAATCTCTCTGAGAAGGAAGCTTCAAACCAAGGAATGTGAGATGACTTCAAATCCGATGAACTTAAAAATGAAGCGGTATAGTTTTCCAGATAAAATAACGAAGTACTACTGCTTTTCTGGACACTGAACATTACTGAATCAGTAATATTCATATTTCATTTTCTATGAAAAATAATCTATTATGGGCAAGTTCCTTGCACCCTTTCTTCTATTGAGCAAGTCCTTTAAATTTTAGAAAATGAAACTAACCCTTTTTAAAAAATCCTGAGAGACTGTTTACTTTTCAGTCATCAGAATCAAATGGAGTGTGTCAAGAACCTTCACTCTATTAAGTAAATAAATGATAAAATTGTTAGTATTGCCAAGGTAACAAAAAAGATCACTCCTGGAAGACATTATAGTACATGTTTAGATTCATCCATAGACTAATAAGGAAAAAAGGCTATTTTAAGATTAATTCCAAGCTAGCAGAAAACGCAAGAAACTACATATCTTATATTTTGACTGCACTGGGTTTAGTGTTGCAAATCGTCTTTTAGCTGGGTCAAATCTATCATAAGAATTACTCAGGGATTTAAGTATAATGAGTTCCAAACTTTTATCTGTGTTTTGATCTTAGGTAAAATTCCTAGTAGAAACCTAATCTAAATAAAAGCACAGTCTGATTAATCAGCAACTCATTAGTTTGTGTAAGTTAACATATCTACTTTTATATTATCAAAAATAGCAGCCTTCTATGATTGTTTAGTATTGACTCTAGATATTTTACATCTTATAAGAGGAAGGGTACATATCATAAGCATTTTATGGAATATTTCTCTATCCTCATCTATTGCTTATTTCCTGACAGAAAGATAGCATCTTAAAAATTTGGTATATATAATACTTCAACAAAATTAAATTTTGCCATAGAAGCCTGTTGTCATTTATGCCTTCTGCTGCTCTTAGGACTTTTTTTACACAGCTTGGTCAGTACAGCTAATCTGTAGTGCTGAATATAACCATAATAAGGAACAACTACATTTAAGCTGATGGATTTTCTCACAGTTAATTTTAAGGCAAGAAAAAAAATGCAGTAGTAGTTCATATCAAATACATGTAATGAAACTGCTGTTGTTGCTTGGCAACCCGGATCAGACTTTTGGGAGAACAATAAATAACTACAGTGATCTGTAGGGGTTTGCCTATAACACAAAGAGGTAGCTGATATTCCTTGACAAGTTGGTTTACTCACTATGAGAGTTCTATCTGTGTGTCTTTTCATGATTAAAAGTTTAAATTTATCTGTTTAGATGGTTGATAATGTTCACTTTATCTTTTCTCAATTTATATTGGCAAACAAGCGACCTTCAGGTGAATCTGTTGAGCAGATCTTCCATCCAGCTTCCAATATGACTTTGAAGGTTTCTTGGAGTACCTTCATTTGCTCATTCAAGAAGTAACTAACTTTAAGCCACTGCTGCTGGGGAGACTTTTTCAGAACAGTGTCTCTTAATGGCAGTGTAAAGAGTTGTGTTTGCTTCTACATTTCAGACATCGATAGGTCAAATGCCCAAATCCAAATCTCTCTGTTTTCTGCCCTGTGAGGACCAAGGGCCATGATGAGGTGCAGATTTGGAGGTCTTCAGGGAGCTATAAATAAGAAGACCTGCATCATTATTAAACTTAAACCAACACACGAGCTCACCTTCAGTATGAATGGCTGGATTACTTTTGCCTGGTCTATGTGGCACACATTTTTGCAGTTTCTGACCTCCCCAGTATGAAAGAGCCTGCAGCTTGTTTGCTGCAAAATTTAATGGGAGTGGTAGACAGTGTAAACCTAGGCTTCTTAGGCAGCATTTATAGCTGTTCCCCAAGAACAGCACATGACCTTAACAGCTGAGTCAAGACTGTGACCTGAACATTTTTCCTGACCTGGCACTCAACCATCAGCATAGATACAACTTTTCTTGTAAGGTGAACTACTTCAGAGTTTTGGAAAAAGAAAAAACCTTGCTTTCAGCCAAAATTATAAAACATTTATTGGAATAACTGCTTTCTACACAGATGCTCCATTGCCTTCTGTTTCCAGTTAATGTGCTGGTAAAGTATCCTCTTCCCTGAAGTGGTAGTAGATCATTTCATTACAGATTAACCTTGTGTCTGCAATTGGTTTTGTCATGTATGATGTAATGGTGTTTACAGTAGAGGTCTGAACTTCACTGAACACATGGAGGAATTTTCTTTAAAAATTTTTCTTTAAAAATTTTATTTAAAAAGAACCTATCTCCCTCTAGACCAAGTTCTCATCATCAGTGCAACAGAAGCTTAGCATACAAAGGGAAAAAAAAGGAATCATGGTGCAAACTTTTTTTTCTGATTGAAGTTCAATTCTGTAATCAAGTGTAGACTACTCAGAGTCAGTGTCTATCATGAAGACTTTCACCTATTTTATCATTGAAAAGAGCCAGCATGAATGGTACTTTTCTACCTCTAGGTACACCCTAACTTTATTTTTCCTTTGTTTATAGATAAGAGTGTTGTTTAGAGAAATATATTAGTTCTCTCAAAACCTTCCCTTTCAATTTCCACCTTTAAGCTACTGTCTAAGGTTCCAACTACTGTGTTTTCAAGAAAGGTCTTTAAAAAGGAGTAAGAATATGACACCACAATCATGAAAAGAGGATAACTCATTTACAACCTCCAGCTATAAAGACTTCCTTTAAAAGAATTTCCTCAGCAGGTTAATGTTCCCATCCTGTGGACAGGTTATCTAACGATAAAGGACAAGAGTTTAAATAACACTTTCTTTTCTCTTAGGCACTAAGACAAAACTCACTTACTTACAAGACTAAATATGCTTCAAAGGGATTAAAACCAGACACAGAAGTGTAAAACACTACAGAATAAGCCAGAGAGTGTTTTATTATCTTTTTCTTCCACCTGCCTATAGTGGATGAATAAATCTAACACCATTTGATTTAACTGTCTGTGCAGAAGAGTATGAAACTAAAGAAGCCATAAAACAGTAAGCAAAAATTCTAAGTGTTTCTAGTTATTCTGACACATACCTAGATGTCCCACATATCATTAGTGCATGAATAAGACACTGATGGATATGCTGCAACAAAAACCTTTCTTTTCCATTTAATACTCTTACTACAAAAGTGTTTTCCATTAATGGGCTCATATAGATTGTGATTTCACAGAAATTTCTTATGGCTGTTTACAAGAACAGAGCTGTTGATGGGACTGCAAGGGAATTTCAAAATTAGTTTGTATGTACTAATTCCAAATAATAAACTTAGATTTTATTATCTTCCTGGAGTTCACTCTACCTTTAGTCCCTCATTTAACATGATATCACTGAGCTGTAATACTGTTTCACATACGAGAGGTTGAGCATTTTAACTGTTTTAGTGGTCTTAAAGTGATGATACCTGTAATGCAGAACTAGAAAAAGCCTTTTGATGCTTAACACCTATAAAGCTGTCAATGTAGATCATGGAAAATCTATTATAACCATGAACACTTTCTGCTTCAAATTGAGATAAGCAGGTAAACCTTTTATGGCAATTTGAGAGTCATTTAATGGTGTGAATTGCTATTCAGAAGCTTTTATACATGTGATAAGTCCAATATAATACTTGAGCTTAAGAAGGTGACAAACATTAGCTAATATATCTGTCACTTCATAGGTTTTACCAAGTGTTAATGAAAATGGCATTGGAGGACTTATCATAAAACAAAAACAACACAAAATATAAAACAGCTACCTTATGCTATCATTTTAAAACATCACATTTAAATGATATATTAGTTAAAACATTACAGTGCATGGAAGAAGAACAAAAAACCAAACAAAACCCCCAAAGAAACTAATTAACAACCCAAAACAAAGAGATAGAAAACCAAGGAAAGTAAAATCTGCAGGTGAATCTTATTTATTATTTATTAATGGTAGTACCTTCCACTAGTTGATATACCTTTTACTTTCTCTAAAGAAGATAAAATACTGCCCACTACTTATTAATTTGTTAATTCAGTCAACACCCGTCCCACTACTAGGAAAGTGTTTTCCATCCAGAAATTTTTATATACTTTATAAAGTTCCTAACAGATTTAAAAATATATACCTAATCAAGTAGTGATCCACCTCTTTACAGGTGTAAAGATTTTCAGAATACCTTTCGGGGTTTTTGTGGTTTTGAGCTTAAATATCAAAATGGACAAAAGTATCAGCAAGGCTAGACTTCTCTAGCTTAGATTTTACAACAGTGACTCTCTAGTGCTTCTAACTTGGGCAAACATAGAGGTAAACTTTTGGTGCTCAATTTTTTGGAAATTAAGTACTCATGTTCTCTTCAGATGGGCTGAAGAAACCCCAGCACATTGAAACAAATGGAAATAACCAAAATGAAATGCTCAGGAAACATCTAAGCAAAGTAGGTATGTACTCAAAAAAGGTGAGGAATTGTCCTAAGGAACACTGGCTAACTTTGGATTCGTGGAGGTTACATCTGGCCAAAACAGAAAGAACAGATTGACTGGATCTGCTGGATCAATTGGACAGGGGAGGCTTACAAGGCCATGACCCTTTTAGTCATTGCCAGTTGGTGCAAGCTCTATTTCATGTGATAAATGAGATCGATACATAGCAAGCTTTAATATAATTATAGATGTAAATTGCATGTCAGTAACTAAAAGCACACCTGTCAGTTTATTTCTACCCACTATCTTCAAAATTCACACTAAAATACACCAAATATATGTATTTTTAAAAAGGTGATAGTTCCCTGCATACAGTTTTCAAATGTGCAGCTAGCATAAAACTAACAGTTCTTAGGTAACAGATCAAAATATCAGATATCTGTTCATAGTTCTGTAAGAGCTCTTGCTTGTCCTATGAACAGAATAACCTAGTGTTTCGTTTGACATCTCCTTAGTCAATGGAATTGAACTCTTGGTCAGCTGAATAGCTTCACTGACAGTAAAAACCACATTTCAGTTACCTGAAACAGTTAGAAACAAATTGAACTCAATCCCAGTCCATGAATCTTGGTCTATGAATTCTTTCATTTTATTTCTAGACATCCCAAGAAAAATTGCAGAGCGCACATAGTTTAGACCTTAAGTGTAATTAAATATTAAACTGAAAATCCTTTGAACAGAAACCTGCTTTTTATTTGGAATGTCTTTTCATTAGATGTTGATGGCACAAAATGTGATCTCTGTTCATATGCATAAAGCTACTCCATAAACAGATTTTTAGAATACAGAAATGAAAACCATAAGCATTTCAGTGAAGAGAGAGCTACAAAAATTGCATTCAAGAGTTGTCAGCCTTCCTAGGTATTCTTTAGTAATTCTCAGAGCTAAAATATCTTTTCATACTGAAATAGAAAACAGATTACATCTCAATATAGCAGGTCTACAAGTCATGCAAATGGATTGGCTCCGTACAGTGCATCATGAGTGTAGTAGCAAGAATGCCACTGATGTTTTAAACCTATACAGGGAACTGAATCATTGTCTCTGCTTATGACTTGTCAGCTAAAATTACATATCCTGCAGGGGTCTTGTAAGAACACTCAAGTCTGGGTAACAGTAGAAAAGTTTCCAAAGTTTCCGTTTCTGACCTGCTATTTCTGAATATTTTAAATCAGAAATGCTCTTGAGATAGAGACATAATACAGAAAGGCTGAATTCTATTTGGAAGCCTTTGTTTAGTTTCTGTACTTAGCTCTTCTCAGTGATGATGTACCATTAAAATTCAGCATTTGTAATAATTGACATCTAAGGCTATCAATGTTAGGCTATCAGTGTTCCCCCCTCAGTGTTTTTCAGTGACATCCACACCAGGTCTATCATATTTCCATACAATTTAACCAATAACATGCTCAGAATTTTCCATTTACATCAGGGATCTCAGCAGCGTCCTAAAATGTCGTAGGCTCAATATCTGTTTTTGCTAGATCTCGTAGTTGACTACTATTTGCTTAAAAATACAGAACTAAATCAAACTTACATACAATTAAAAAAATAGGCTCCATTATACACTTAAGACAAACTCTTTCAGGTAAAAGCCTCATGAATCTAATTGAACTATTCACAATTAAACAGGAATGATATACAAAACTAACATTGAGCCTACCCTCCCAATTTCTGCATGGATCATGTGGAACAGCAGTTCATAGAGTTTTCTCCTTCTTTCATTTGATGGCACAAACTTGTTCTATCTTAGTGAAAAACTGTCAGCCTTAGTAATTATGTGATCAATACTCAGGGGTAAATAAATTTCATGGAAGACTGTGTGCAAAACAACATCACAGAAATGAAACTACAACCCAAGATGAACGTAGGCACAGAAGAAAAATTAATCTCATAAAACTGACATTAGTTCACAGAATCACAGAATATTCTGAGTTGGAAGAGATCCACGGCATCATCAAGTCCAGCTCTTAAGTGAATAACCCATGAATGGATCAACCCCAAAACCTTGGTTTATTAGCACCATGCTTTAACCAACTGAACTAAGTTGAGGAATTTTCTGTTCTCAATGTTAAAAACCACAACTGATAATTACAAAGTAGACCACATCCTATCCTTCTCACTATTGCTAATGTTGTTTCCTGACCTCTTTATTTTGTCCCTGTTTTAGAAGACAAATCCTCTTTTAGTACACTAAATGAACTTGTGGAAAGCATGTAGAGACAAGGCCTCTGAGATAACTAATTAATATCAGTGTTATAGAATATACTGCTTCAAGACATGGACTGAAAGGTTGATTAAAAGAGAGTGTAACAGAAAGCTCTTAGAACTGCATCAGGATACAGTGTTGTAAACAACAATAAAGCACTGCTGTCAGTATACAGTAGTTTACAGACCTCTCAGGTGCCATGAGGAACATGTAGGTGCAGAATTGTCATAGTTATAAAGTGTAGCATTTCCCTACCCAAGCCCTACTGCTGGAGATAAAAAGAAATCCAAATTTTCCTCCATTGCTTAACCCATGATTTGTTTCAATAATCATATTTGTCAGTAAATTTAAATGCTTAGAAGCAACAGGCTGAATTGCTTATAATAGCAGCAACTTTCCTTCACCCATCACAGTTTGCATGTTGAATGCCAATCTTTCTATAGCCACTCATATGTATCAGAAGAACTAGAAAAATAAATCATAATTGACAGTTGAGCAAAGGAATAAAATATCAGCTGGGCTATCTCTCACAATGTTAGTGCCCAGAAAAGAGAATGTATGGCAAAATTATCCTCTCATGTACACATCTCATTTTTATTAGACAAAGATAATTTTCCTGTGGAAGTTAAATATTGCTTTAAACATGGTCATTATGATGATGATGGATTGTGAGGAAAAGCACAGTTTTTGGAGTGACGAAGGAGGAGGAAATCAAAATTTGCCATCGTTATGCACACAATTTTTCTGTTGAGCCTGAAGGATTTCTTTACGGAATGATACCCGAATGCACAAGAGGGGAAAAAAAAATTCATTTGGTTTCAGTATGAATGGTCCAGCTCAGTAGTACCTTTTTCTTGATAACATTGTGCTTTAAAGCCATATCAACAAATGTCAGGTTATTGTCACGACCAGGATACAGAGTGAGGAACCAATAAACCATACCCTTCCTTCTTGGAAATCTCACTTTTCTTTCCCTGTCCTAAGTTGGCTGATCTGTTGTACACTCTGACACATTTACTGTCAGCTCTATGGGGAAATGGACCATGTTTCCATGTCTCTGTAAAATGCCAATCTCACTTAAGAAACTGCATAGGTTATAGAAAAAAAAAGAAAGAAAAAATTCACTTTGTCATTTCAGTTAATGGAGTTGTATCCTCAAAGTTTCACAGTTTAAGATGTTGCAGCTGGAACCTAAAGCAACCAGCAGCACAGTGGGTCTTTTCTCAACTTTCTTACCCTTTGTGAGCCTTACAGTTTTATAGGTAGTGTTAAAGAAACCAAAATATATGGGAAAGGGATTTAGAAAGAGAAGGAATTGTGCTCTCTCCTGCAGTGTATCCTGTTTCAAAGTTTTTTGGTTTTGTGTTTGTTGGTTTTTTAATTTAAAAAAACCCCACAACCAATCAAACAAAACCTAAATACCTAAAAAAATAACAAAACAAGTTTCTGCAGAGAGCAGGGGTATAGTTTGTCTTTTATTAATCACTTCATTATGGTATCTGTACTTCTAGTTTAACTATTTTTTCTTAGCAAATTTTGTGTTCTACTTAAACATTCACCATCTCAACCTATATAAATGCATTCCTCCAGCTACATGCTGGAATTATTGCATCTCCATCTTTCCATGATTTACAGAAATTTGCAAATCACAGCTCTGTCCAGTCTAGCCCCCCTCCCAGCTGTGCCATGATTACAACAAAGTGTAAAAATCACAACGATCAGATTGGGAATGAATCCACAGCAACTCTTTTATCCAGCCCCTGGACTTCTTACCAAGCTTAGAGATTTACACATCATCTGTAAGTCTTGCAAAATGACTGTTTTTCCAAGTTTGAGTTTGCAAAATTTTCCCACAGAAACTTCTATTCTTATTTTTCCCTACTAAATGTTTTTTCTCTTACCTAAGCCCCACTAGTTAAGGAATTTTTTGCGTGACTGTAGCTGGACATCACAGTTACAGGAGAGAATAAGGTAGAAGACTTTACAAACACACATGAATCTCACGATTGCATCCTCAAATGAAGAAAAGATAGAAGCAATCACATGAGAGGCACAATATATTAAGTCTTAAATTCAGCAAACCCAAAGGTAGAGTTAAGCATAGGTGCTTTCAGTCTGCATTCTTGATCTAACTTTCAACTGAAATAACTCTGAAAACAGTAGTCTCATTCAGAGGGAACGCTGTATGGTTATAGAAGTACCAGTAATCACTGTAGCATCAAAAAACTTTGGATCCCCAAAACCATACCTTTTGCACAAACAAGGGGAGTTAGGCATGCCTGTATGTTGAAAGGCTCGGGCCACTGATGACAACAAAGCTGAACTGAACTGATCTTCACCTGATGCATCTCATGCTTTACATATTATTTATAGCACAGGGTCAGATCACTTGTTTCCTTTGCTTTTGCAATGTGACAAAGACTGACTACTGTGAGGATCTATTCTGCCTCACCAGTCATTGTAACCCACTAATTGTTTTTTCAGAAAGCACTGCAAAAAATCAAAAGTACATCAGAGAAATATAAGTAGGATTTATGCTGAGGATATGAAAAATCTGCAATAAGGACACCATTTCCTTTTTTCCTGTGTTGAGAAATCTTAACAAATCACCATGGGTGATGCTTTTGTCAAGACAAATACACAAACAGTTTATAAGAGTTCTTGTGAAAAGTTCTGGATTTTTCTTTTTTTTTAGAGTTTCTAGTTTTAAAAGGAAGATCCTCTGGGTAAGACAAGACATAGTCAAATGCAGCTTACATCCTTACAAATTATTTAACCTTACAAAATATTTAACGGCACTAATGTTAGTAAAATCTATTTACATGGATGCAGAGGATCTGAGGTGCAGCAGTTCTGTGTTTGTGCTGAGCTGCTGGCCAAAGCCCAGTGCTGACACTGGCCAGAGTTGTCTTCTCCTATGCTCAATAATTCCTGCTCATCAGGCATCCCTCAGCAGAGGGATAGGTCTCAGTTAATATTCTTTCTTTGGTCCGCTTACTAGATGAATGTATGAGTGGCATGCTGTGTAGTGTTCCTTTCTTCTCTCCTTGTGGCAAAAGGGTTCCATGTTTTCTATCTTGTAACTTTTTTTCCCTCCAAAAAAGTCGGAGAAAATAACTATTTACATATTAAAAAGTCCAAAGGAATTAAGAACAGGAGCTGATTAACCTCAGTCCTCTTGGGCTTTATCATAAATAAGTTCCCACAGAGGAAGATCCATTAATAATATAATGTTCTGACAACTTCTGGACATCCTGAAAGTTAAAACCAGAAAAATGTCTCTGTTCTCAGCCTGCAGAAAACAAGGCTCTGGGGAGACCTTAATGCGACTTTTCGATACTTAAAGAGGACTTCTAAGAAAGATGGGGACAAACTTTTTAATAGGGGCTGTAGCAATAGGACAAGAAGTAATGGTTTGAAACTAAAAGAGGGCAGATTCAGACTAAACATAAGGAATAATTTTTTTTACAATTATGGTGGTGAAACGCTGGAACACTCAGAGAGGTGGTATATGTCCCACCCCTGGAAACATTTAAGATTGGGTTGGATGGGGCTCTGAGCATCCCGATCTAGTGGAAGATGTCCCTGATCATTAAAGGGGGATTAGAAGACCTTTAAAGGTTTCTTCCAACCCAAACTATTCGAATATTGATTCTATGATTCTATTCTCTTCTGTGACTTCAATAATGGAACTGGGTATGTATCACAGCCATCTGTACAAGAAATACTGATTTCCTATACATTTTCTTTGTAACAGTACTGGCAAGAAGAGTCATAGACTCATCAACTGCGGTGAAGAAAAACAGAAAGGATTTTTGTAGTGTTTTCCTTCTAAGCCCTTTCCTTTGATAAAGAGATATGTAATAACGAGTTACTGTATTGTATATTTCTATTACCAGATCTGAAAGCTTTTTTCTGGCACGATCTAATACAGTAAGCACCCATTCTAGAGATGGAGAAATGGACATATGCTGAAATTACTTTTATGAAGTCAACGCATCAGAAGCAGGGACTGAAAACAGAAACAAGATGGAAACAATTGATGCTTTCACTGAAAAATGATTGATATGATCTTTTCTGAGAACCTTAGTAAGGCAGCTGAATTATTGCCTTGTACGTTTTAGGATTTCACTTGACAGTCCTCAGATATCATAATCTGTATGTGGATCCATTCATCTACTCCTCTTTTTCCTATGAAACATGACACATCTGACACTACCCCAGCCAACAATACAGCCCTTGAGACTACAACCAGAATTTTTTCAAAGGAAACAAATAAAAAAGAAAAAAAATATTGCACTACCAGACACCATGAATTTATACTTATTTCCTGGGCAAGTCTTGTGGAATAGACTGTATTGTGTAGTTTTACTCTGTTTTTTAAACAAATCTTTATGGAATCTAATATCTCTGTGGGTTGTTAAAATCTCTAGGAAAAGACTATCAGCTGTTGAAACATGCAACTCCAAACTTCTTTCCTTTGTAGTTATAAATATTGTACTTTAAAAAAATAAAGAATAAAAAATACCATAGGTGTTATTTTCTGAATTTAAATATTGAATATTCATGAAAAATCAGTAAACGTAGAAATATTCGGATTTATTAGTAGGAAGGCTTTTTTGGCTAAAATTAATTAAATGAATGTAAAGATGAAAAATACATAGCTAATCCATAAATAGTACTTAAAGACAAGCCTAGCAGTAAAGTAATGCACATTAATCAGGATTTCGTGAAAAAGAATTAAGAATTGAGTGAATCATGCAAGGTCTTATTAATGAATGTGTTGATTACAGCTCAGGGATCATAAGAAGTCTTCTGAACTAGTAATGATATACAACCTATGCTCATACTGAACAGCTAAAAACCAGAACTGACCATCAAACATCTTTTAAATTTATTCTCCATATAGACTGCAGCTGAAGAAAGAGTGAAAATTATAGCACCGAACTATAAAATTATCAAGAAGCAATTAACCATTCCTAATGTAGGTCTGCTGTGTCACAAAATTAAAAATAAGGAAAACAGGTAGGATTTTTCCCTGGAAAATATAATGTGCAGTTTACACTCTTGAGAGGTAAAGGTAAATTTGTAAATTCTGGAAGGAAAAAAAATTAGTTAATAGTATTAAATTATTGAACACATCAGCAAAGCAGCTTTCTATATCTTATGAGCAAATATTAGTATCTAAAATGAAAGGGCGTTGGAGAGAATGGAAGCAGCTAAAATACCATTTTACTCAAAATAGTCAAGTGTCCATCATATTAACTTTTTCAATTACTTCAATTTTCACCTGCTCAGAACCTGCTGTTGTGATGGACTCTGCAGATGTATTTACAGTCCCTAGCTCTTGGTATATCATGCCCAGTAAAAAAAATATAGGAAGATCTTCTGAGTACCCAATAATATCAGCCTCAAATCCAACTATTTTGATATTGAGATTCTGTTATTATAAGGAAAAATTGCTATGCATTTCATATTCTCCTTATCAGATATTTTTACCCATGCCTTTTAATAATATGTTCTTTGGATTTTAAATGTCATGAAAGTCATAGGCATTTACAACCTCAAGAGGAAAAAAGAAAAAAGGAAAAAGAAAAAAGAGAGAACATGGATAAAACTTTTAAATATCAAATGTTTTAACTGCCAGGCTCCTATTTTCCTGAAGGTTAGAAGGATGGAGAAATGTTAGCATGGGCTAACACCCATACGGCCTGGCAGCCTTTAAGGACAGTTAAAGCTAAGCATAAGAAATGAAGATTTAAATATGTTGGCAGGATTCTACAGGCATCCTAATGTATCAAAAATTTGTCATCTGTCATCAGATTTATCAGCTGACTACTTTAACATCTTTAGACCAGACACAAAGTATGTCATTAATACCTATTGCTAACATTATTCTTATAGATCTTGGTGTTTCATGGAAGAAGGATTTCTAGTAACTTTTCACATGTATGAAAACACACTCAGCATTATTAATTGGTTCTGACACAAGCAATATATTTGCTGTATATAACTGAGCAAAAAACCTTACTCAGTGCAAAGCTTTCATCAAATTATCTACCAATGAAAGCTGACAAGCTGATTGAAAATGTCAGGGGAAGGTGATATATAACAACACAATTTTCACTGCACGAAGCATTATTTTTAGTCCCTACAATTTGTTCTGAAATTCATTATTCTTCTCCATTATGGGTAAAGGGTAAACTCTGTAAGTGCCCAAGTCTGTGACTTCTCTAATTTTAAATCTAGCTCAAATGACTGCTTTCTGCAGGGAGATGACTAAATGATAAACGGCCACCTACCAGGCATTTGTCCCCTGTTCACATTCAAGGAAAGCTATCAAGAATTAAACTCTGTGCAGCCATTACACTGGTAGGAATATTAAAGTGGGACTGTGCTACATTAGATACAGCATAATGAATACTGTTACATTGCAGTCGGTCTAGAATTGATGTCACGGGACAGATGTCTGGGTCACAAGCACAGAGAGCTTCAGCACTGTAATTCAGTACCTGCTCTTGGTTGAACATTTCTTGACACAACATAATCACTTGCCATCCCTGTGGCCTCCTCATGGGAATCCAAACAGGCTGGTGTTTTTTTATCACAGCAGGAATTTATTGAACTGCCTGGACACACCTGTGCACAAAATGATCTAGCAGTATTCATTATATGTACTCAAATGAGAAAATTATACTAACAGCTGATGGGAATGCGTAAAACCATTTGAAAAAGCTGTTACATGTAAGATTTATTTTTTAAAAGTTAAAGTAGCCAAGTGGTAAATTCAAATTGGTAAAATTGAATAATTCATAGAATTTCAGAATATCCTGAGTTGGAAGGGACTCAAGCATCACCAAAGTTCAGCTCCTGGCCCTGCACGGGGTAGCACCAAGAATCACACCATATACCTAAGAGTATTGTCCAAACACTTGAACTCTGGCAGCCTTGGTGCTGTGAGTACTTACTTCCCCTATTCCAGTGCCCAACCACACTCTGGGTGAAGAACCTTTTTCTAATACCCAGCCTAAACCTCCCCCGACACGACTTCATGTCATTCCCTTGGATCCTGTCACTGTTCACCAGAGAAAAGAGACTAGTACCTGCCCCTCTGCTTTCCCTCAGTCTCCTCTTCTCCAGACTGAACAAGCCAAGTGTGGTAGTTTGGGCCAGGCCTTCCTTGGTGACCAGTTTGTAGCCAAGGAAGGGTCCAGATTTACCCAGTATTCCCTACGATTTTTACGTAAGCCAGACTATAAGAAGAAAGGAGGAGAGGCCTTCGCTCTTTTTCCTTCCGGTGGCTTGGAGGTGCAGGTTCCCTGCTGTTGAGTCTACAGCACTTTTCAGGGGATAATCCACTAAAGCTACGTGGCCACAGAGGATGAAGAAATATCATCCCCAAGGTCACACAGAAAACAAGTCCTGTACCTAACTTTTAGTTCAGTGAACACTTTGGTAGACTGTGTATGAAAAAAGTTCCCAGGCCTCACTTAGAATCAAGAAATTTTAGAGGTCACAGCATACAGTGACAAAGGTCTTCAGTCATGTATACCTCTATGTTTTCCTTTAGCAGAATGTGCATTTTTATTCTCAAGTTCCTCATTTCCAATGCAAAGTGAACTGAGATATGTTTGTTACTCAACTGCAAAAACAAAAATGTTTTTGTGTGAAACATACCAAGGGAAAAAACAAGCTTGTTACTTTCTCTCCTCTAGTCCTTCTATATTTCAGGGTTGAGACAATTCAGGAAAAGCATATACAAGCCAAGATTAGCAGCACACACAAAACACATTCAGTAATTATTAGAAAGAAAATAAACCCACGAAAGTATTACTCACACTAGGAGTAAACTGCAGCAAATTCTTTATAAACCAATAAAATCCCATTAAAAACTAAAAATTGTTTTAGCAAGAAACAGAACCACCTGTCTTCTCTCTCCAGGGTAAGAGAACATCAAGAACCAAAACTGTTATTGAAAACTTGCACTTGGGTCTCCTGGGTTGTAAGTGTGAATTTAAAAGCGTGTTTTCCACTGGATGATCACACAGTCTAGATGGGATCTTTACAGACCCTTTTCTTGACACCTCTTCAATGCTAACAGCTTTGTTTGGTCATTTCATAGGAAGACTGGGACTCAAACTGTTGTATACAGGCTCTGTACCTAAATAGACCATTTATATATATAAAAAAACCTCTGCCCAAAGCACTGAATAGCAGGGCAAAAACTAAGAATGTGTAACTTTTTCTTTTGCAGAGGTAGAACTGAAGAGTCCTGCGTAGGTAGACAGAGGTCATCTAGTGACTGAAATCCACATGACAGGAACCAGCAAATCCATCTCAGGAATAGCAAGACATCACTTTAACTCACCAGATACTCACCATGCTTTTCTTCTATAGAAAAAAAAGTCCCACTGAATCACGAAATGGAAATTTGGTTTAGGTTATTGTGCAGCTTAAATGCAGAGATGAAATATTTAAAGCTCTTTAGAACTTCATGGAAATTTTATACCACATATGAAAATTCTCTAGCAGAAGTTTGTGGTCAGCTAAGACCTGTAAGTGGACTTGAGTACTATGGCATTACATTAAATATTTGGTTGAAAGATTAGCTTGGTCCATTATGATGGATGGATTTGAATGAATCTGAGTAGAAATGAAGACTCCAGAACAGTAAAGTTCAAGATTTTTCCAAAATCTACAACACATTATTATTATTGAGATAGCTCATTTGCTCTTGTTATTATTTAGAAGAATGTATCCTTTTTTCATTTATTTACAAACTTTCTTCTTGAAAATTCTGAGGTGAACAAGTATCCTTATCTTGCTAGAATAATAGTATGAGCAGATGGAGAAACAGTACACCAGATCCACTCATATCTCTTCATTTTGTGTTTTGAAGTGCTTTTACCACTGAAAAGAAAAAAGCTTTGCAGAATGCTGAAAAACACTGGCCACAATTAGTTTTGTTTTTCTTATGTCATAGCATACATTATTGTTCCAGTCCCATCTGAAGTCTAATGAGAGTTGTACTTGCCATTTTGTTAAGGTTGATTAAAAAAGAAAAAGAAAAAAAAGAGGCCAGATAGTATACTCCAAAACCAGATGGCTAAATTGTATTGTAAATTCTGGGCCTGGTGGTGCATGATTATTCAAAAGTTTGTAAGAAAATTACTTCTTTGGTGGAAAGAGGTCAGGATCTGAAAGTCAACTTGATACCTAATTAAGAAAAAGAACAATATCACTAGTAATAAAGATTCTGCAGGTCAAGCATTTCCTTGGGCAACTTCTATGGAAACTGACTATTCCCCAAATAGACTTTAAATTACATCTTGACAATTCTATTATCTTTAGTATGGTAGCATTTGAGGATGCAATTTGATGAGAAATCAGTTTGATAAAAGACACTGCGAATAAAACTGATTTCTGATGACTATATAGAAAATAAAATATAATCTAATTCAATTTTAGATTGGTGTTGATTATAAAACATCAGAGACCAATTTGTTAAAAGTCTACCATTAATTTACATATGAGCATATAGATAAGTAAACATAAAGTAAGTTCAATGACTTTTTCAATTGTAGTCATTTCAGGACTGAACTACATATGGAGGGAAAAGAAGGGCTTCATATTTTCCTTCTCGTTTATCCTTTGGTCCAAGTACTGGGCAAAGATTGCTTAAAGATATTGTTGCTCATCAGTGGTAGACAGTGTTCTGAACAAGAGCTGTAAGGTACAAGCAGGTATTCACACAGGGGGTTACAATCTGTGATAGTTTTTAATCATCAGCATATTTTAATGATAATAGAAGAAGACAAGTCTGGAAAAAGAGGAATGAAAAAACAAAACCACATAATTCTTAATTCCATTTTATGATTCCGTGTACCTGTAGAGATAGATGAACATGAAGGAAGAATTGGTAGACAAGCAAGAAACTGAGTCACAGCTAATTAAGAGAAGAAAAGAATGAGGTGTTCAAAAACTAAAGACTGCTGTCTAAGAACTGTAGACAAAATTTCTCCCCATTAACATAAAAAGAAAATGAGACCAGTGACTAGAAAAAGAAAGTAAGAAAATAAGATAACAAGTAAGAAAAATAATATTATGTGTCTGGAACAAAATGGAAGTCAGTTTAAAAGAATAATAACACAATGGAAGAAAGTGCCAAAGACAAACTCTCTATAGCAAGTGGTAATTCAGCAGCTTCTATTCTCTATCTTGGAATTCTCTGACAGAAACTGCTATGTATCATTTAAGAGACCTTTTTTACTATCTCTGGGTTCACTGGAAAAACAATCAGTATACTGTTTGTGCTATCTCTGTCTCAGCATGATTTTCTGTCAAGACATGAACTTTCAATGAAAATGACAACTTTAAAAATTGTAAAAGATAAATTAATGTTAACTTATGAATTGTCTTTTTCCAGGTTTTGTTTACTATGGGTGTTTTTGGGACTTGATTGACAGTATTATTCTGAAATTCTGAAGTTCCATAATAACTCCAAAGACTATTTTGATGATCTTACTAACTTATTAATTTGCTTATAGAGCTAAAACTATACAGTCAAGTGAAATCACTGTTTCTCAGTAAAAATTTGCTTATTCTATCTAAACTAAAAATCTATTACATATATATATGCGTGTGTATACATATATATATATATACACGTGTCTCAAATCATACTAGTACATGGATAAAATGGATACAGTTACTGCA
The DNA here is from genome assembly GCF_009829145.1 of Chiroxiphia lanceolata. Classification (NCBI taxonomy): domain Eukaryota; kingdom Metazoa; phylum Chordata; class Aves; order Passeriformes; family Pipridae; genus Chiroxiphia; species Chiroxiphia lanceolata. The sequence continues at coordinate 89,832,823 of NC_045639.1, read as the reverse complement.
TACATTCAAATTTCTATGTTGAACAAAATAATCACAAGGTAGACCTTGACCATAAATATATAGACTTTCTTGATCTCTCCAAATGTAAAACATAAAAGAGAAACATATAGCAAGCAAATCAACTGAAAAATAATTAAAAAAAAAAAAAGAGAGAGTTTGAGGAGACAATACTTTCAGTATTGTCCTTACTACAAATTGAAATTGGAAACACTAGTTTCTGTGGCAGTTTTACAAGTATCTTTTATAGACCAAGTTTTGTTCCATTACCTATCTCTCACTCCAAGAATTTGGCTGATACAGAGTTTAACAGGAATTGTTCATGAAAAGGATGATACAGCAGTTAGGTTGCTTGTTGCAGCCACCCGAAATGATTTTGGAGCTGTGGTAAAATGGAGAAGCTATTGCCAGTCACAGACCAGTAAACTGCAGGAACCAGCAACTGCAGAGTCTATATTCTGAACATGGTGCTGTTTCTCATATAACCAGCTATTGGGGTCATATAATTAAAAAAGAAAACCTTCAGCAGGTAGGTCACTATATGTTCAGAATTTCCAACTAACAGAAGCCATTACAGAGCGCTTTACAAGGATGTTTGTGGGGTTTTCTCAAAGCAACAGTATGCATTAAGAAGTCTAAAAAGTAATGGCCAACATATTTATTAATAACCATTACATTCTGAAAGCGCTTTCCTCTCCCAAAACAAAGAAGGAAACACATTGTATTGTCACAAGAGGCTATAAAACTGTCTATAAGCCAAGCATCACAAAAAACAGAAGTTATGTACATTGCTTATAGCTCTATCATTACCTTTTACTGTGATTGACTGCTCATCTCTTTTACCAACGCACCTTTTAAAAACATTTCTATTGATCAAAGTTTGTCTTCTCTTTCCCTCTTCTAATGAAATGCCAGACCTTTTTTCTCTTCTTTCAACTTCTCTCTTATCATCATCTCCTGGTTCTATCTTATTTCTCCCATGTGCTTCTTGCATGTTAAATAAATTGATATTTTAAGGTGTTTATATAGTGATGATGCTGCTTTACTGGTATTAAATGCTTTACTGCATCTAGTCCTTGAACAAAAGTCCAAGGACTTTTGCATTTCATTCCACAAAGCCCACGAGAGGTCAGGCATCAAAATCTGTTCTGAAAACTGATACAATGTAATTGTTAGGATAACCAGAGTATACTGGTACTTTTGATTTAGTGCTGCTGAAGGCGGACTCCATCTGCCACATCAGAAGCTTGAAGTTCTTACTGAGAACTAGAAAGAGAGTAGCCAACATTAGTGAGGACTCAAATCTTACTGATTAGTGCTAAACTGTGAACATAAAACTGACTGCACCCAAGAGTGCAGCGTGATAAGGACTAGCCATGCACCACAGAAAAAAAAAGGAACTTTAGGGTTTTGATTGATTTGAAAAAGAGCAGTACTGAGAAGTGGACCAGTCTGAAAAAGCCTACACTGAAACACTTCTAAGGATGATCAGACATCTGATTCATGACTGGAGTACATACTTATATAAAACACAGCACAACTTTGATTTAGTATGTTCCTGCTATCTTCCAGTGTCCAGACATTGTTCAATACTAGCTGTATTTATCTCTTTTTTAAAGAAGCTAGAAATGCTATAATTTCCTTCCCCAGCTTGTGTTCTGGTTTGAACATTTTCTCTTAGAACTTTCATTTGGGGGGTTGCGGAAGGTGGAAAGGAGACACAAACATTCTTTCTAGTTTGTTTTTCAGGGCAAGAAGTCAATTGTCCTAATTGCAGTTTCTCATCCTATATAAAGGCTGCTTTTAATTATAACTATATACCTACATCTGTAATGAGTCTATGCTTCTTTGTATTCTGAGAGCTTAGATTTGTATCCCACTCTTCCTGGGACATTGTCTTGCTCAAAATAAGGAGTCTCATACCTCTTCTGCCTCTAAGGAAGACCTGGAAATGATCAAGAGAGTGACCGAAAATAATGGTCAGAAGTCTTGACAGAGAAGAGCCTGATCCTGACAAGGAGTGTTTGATAAATTGCCTAATGCCTACCTCTGGGAATTATATCCTATCCTTCTGAAAGTAAGAAAAAAAAAATCTACACATGTGTACATATAAAATTTACCTAGATTTACAATAGGAATAATGGTTAAGGAGAAATTTGATCATAAACAGTGAGATACCCAGCATAAAACAGTTACTTCTACAGTGAATTATAATTTATACAGTGCAGTATGACTGCAGTCACTGTGACAAAAAATAGCCATGCACTTCCACTTTATTCTGGTTTTGAGATCAGATGCCCACTGTGACTCTTCAACCTTTCTGCTAAAAGCTGAAGTAACTCCCTCAAACCACAGAGCTACATTCCTCCCTTCAGTTTTAGCAATGGCTTAAGTCATGATGGCTTAAGTTACTGAGCTGATGCTTATTACACCAAATAAACTGGAAATAGTGTAAGAGGCTCTTGCAATATTACATTACAGAACAATGAAATGATAAATGTAAGTTCATGTGGATAAGTGTGAAGTAATGTTAGGCACTGAGAACATAGAGACAAGGAAATAGAAAGGTCTCATTAGGCTCATGTACTGGTGATGTCCCCATACAATGAATACGGAGTGGTCTGGCCTCCCCATCTCATAGGTAGGCAGTGTAGAACTGGAAAAACAAGAGAGAAGGATGATCACCTTCTCACTAAGAAGATTAGGAAGGATGGAAGAATAGTGTGATGCTTAAACTTTACCACAATAGCCATTCAGCTTTCATTGAGACGTGCTCGAACTCTCTATAGGTTATTCATATTTATGATGCTATTAGCATTGACTGGAACATGCTTTGATCATGGACAAGTGGTGTACACTAACTGATTAAGCTCTGTGTGTGCATTTTATTGGGTTTCCTAATGCAAAACAAAAGATAAAACCACTAGGTTGGAAAAAGGGTAAAGAAGAGGTGATGAATGCCACTGGCATTTTCTTCTCAAGAGAACACAACATAACAACACCATCAGGATTTGGAGGAGGATGGACATGAGAGTGACAGCAAAAGGACAAGAGAAACATATCACCACCATGCCTGTGCACACTACTGGCTCATGCTCAGCTTGCAGAGCCCCAGGTTTTTCTCAACAGAGCTGCAACCAAATCTCCCAGTCCACCATATTTTCCTGTTAGGGGTTCTAACAATAATTCAATTCCACTGTTCCTACTTCACATACACCAGCACATTAAATCCATTGGTAGCACTATTTCTTCTTAAGTTTATGTTTGTTTTAACTTCCCCATAACCTTGTACTCCAACTCCATCCTGACTAATCCACCTCTCTCTCAAACACATCCAGCCTATTTTACACATCTCTGTCTCCCTCTGTAATTTCACAGTGTTTATAGCAAAACCTCCTCAAGTTTAAGTCTTAATTTTGCATTACTTTTATGGTTATCAGTTTACTTCTCACAGTTTTATTCTCTTTTCAAAGAATAAGGATTTCCAGAAACCTCTCCTTCTGAAATGTTCCTGGACATGTGAGACTTCTAGAACTCAGATATGATGCAGACTGACCACAACCATCTTTGTTGTCATCCTCTGAACGCTCTCTAATAGAATTAATATCTTAAAAAAACCCTGCACACAAGGTGAGGCTGCCCCAGTGCAGAGCAGAGCGGGACAATCCCCTCCCTCAACTGGCTGGTGATGCTTCACCTGATGCCCCCCAGGACATGGTTGGCCTTCCTGGCTGCGAGGGCACTGCTGACTCAGATTCAACTTGCCAAAGCATTTCTGTGTTGGGCAAAATAACCCATGATCTTAAAGGTCTTTTACAACCAAAATGATTCTATATTTCTATGATTTCAGTCAAAGTGTTATTTCAATGTAACATTAAATTTAAGCCAAATTCAGTTGCTTTTTTACCTTTCTCATAGGTATCAAACTTTAACAGTACCTCAAGAAATATGGCATAGTGTTGAACAAGATGATTAGTGCTTCCTACACTTTTCTTCAACATACACAAAGCCAATATCACAAACTACTGATACCTTCTCCCCATGGGAGATTTAGTAACCGTGCTTTGCTACTGTATGGATCTAGAATTACTGGCATTCTGAGCACTTTCACATTCACACCTACTTAGGGGGTGAAACAAAGTCATTATTTTTGTAGATGTCTAGGCTTCAATTGCTCATACATTCAGCTAATTAGCCATTAGCTGGATTTTAGGCCATTTATTACCTTAAATTACTGAAACCTATGCTTTCTGCTTGTTGATGATTAGATTATAGAGATACTTCCCACTTGTCCTATGAAAGAAGTGAAACTGTTATAACCCAGAATATGCAATTAATGGACTCAGTTACCAAGTTAGAAAACACTGAAAATTTCAAAAAGTAATGCTCTTCAAAAGTTTAGAAAGAAAGATTAAAGAGTAGGCCCTACAGTCTGGTGACTGAGTCTAGAGAAGGGAAGACTGAGATGGGATCTCATTAATGCATATAAACATCTCAAAGGCAGGTACCAAGAGGATGGTTCCAGACTCTTTTTGGTGGTGCCCAGTGACAGGATGAAGACTGATGGCCATAAACTAAAACACAAGAAGTTTCACCTCAACATGAAGAAGAATGTCTTTACATTGAAGGTGTCAGATCCCTGGAAGACGCTGCCCAGGGAGGTTGTGGAGTGTCCCCCTCTGGAGACATTCAAAACCCACCTGGACATGTTTCTGTGTCACCTGCTGTAAGTGACCCTGCCTTGGCAGGGGAGTTGGATGAGGTGATCTCCAGAGGTCCCTTACAACTCTAACAATTCTGTGATTCCATGAGAAGCAGTAACGCATTATGAAAAAAACCACAAAAGACAAACTGGAAGTCAGCAGCTTTTCAATACAAAACATAAAAAATCCAGGAAGAGTAAGAACACAGGAATCTGTCTTCTTAGGTTTGGACATTTTATTGGTTGTTTTTAAGAGGTGCATTTGCTTCTCATTTTCCAGAGTGATTTTGATAGAAATCTCCAAACCTTGAAGAACAGACTCATGTTTGACCTAGTAAGCCCTTTTCATCTCCAGTTCTGTAACCACGCTGAGGGAGTTCAAAGTGCTCATAATGATTTACATAACACGGTTTACTCACCTCAACTGTCAAGTACAATTTCAGAACAAATAATGAAACCACCATACCTACTGTGACTTTCAAACCTGACACTGATGATTATATCTTGTTGCTTATTTTTTAAAAAACTTAACTGGCATATTAAATTTATGACTTTAACTGACCAAACTTGCATTGAAAATTTCCATGTGGTACAGTTGTTTCATTAGCCCTGCCTTAGTTAACTCTATGTATTCCTTTTCCACTAGACAAAACTATTCCACATGATTTTATGTAGGGAAAGACAATATGAGCTTTTTTTGACATTAACGGTACCTCAACAGCTGTTAAGATTTGGGATAAGCACTGCATTCTTGCTGTCACAAGGAAGTAAAAATTTTAAGCTCTATTTCTCTAGTAAGATCAAATTACTAGAAAAGAAAGTTAGAATAAGTCCCAGGTTTCATGACACATTTTCCAGTTTCTTTATCAGGTTGTTGGTTAAGAGTAAGACTCATGGAACACCTGCTCCAAGTTCTGGCAAAATGTTATACTTCTAGCCTGGAAACTTCTGCTCCAGGGGCTGTAAGAGAGAAGAAATCAACATGTGAGGACAATGAAGTTCTATGCCCTTCCCTGTGAAAATCCACTTTTCAGTTATCCCTAGGAATAGAATTCAACTAATTTTATGTCTTCTTTGCACTACATATGGGGGGGAAAAAGAGTAGGGGAGAAGGATAATGTAACCAATTGTTCACAGCAGTGTTGCAAGGATCTTAAAGGAAGTGACTTAGTCTGAAAGTCATCTTTAAAGAAGAACTAAAACTATAAAAAAATTAATGTTACTGTAAAAGGGCCAGACTATATTGGTATTTCAATGCCAAAATTCCAAAATAATTCAACTACTGAATTGCACTAAGATACATAAGCCAAAAATGATTTGTTCCTATTTTTTTATTTAGCATTGGTTTATGACAACCAATCAAGCCTTTTGTCAGAAAGAGGATGAAACTCCAAATTTTGTCACAGTAAATGTGAAAACAGCCTTACTGTTCAATTTCAGAAGTTCTCATTCTCCAGAAGTGCTTTAAATGAATGAATACAAAAAGGCAAGAACAGATCAGACATACAAGTCTCTCTGCTAGTCTTCTGTTGTTCTTCAGCTCTGATATGACTTTGATGGCTTTCACACTAATAGCTTCAATCTCTGATTATCCACATTTCTATTCTTTAAAAAGAGATAGGAAGATTAAAACTGCACACAGCATTCAAGATACAAACATCTATACTGTATCTTTGATGCTGTAGAATCTCCCATTTATTTTCTTAATAATTTCCAATAATTGATTTGGTATTTTTTTATTATTACTCTACACTGAGCTGAAGCACAAATATCAGGCATGAACACAGAAAACTACTCCTTAGTCTGTCACTGTGAGCTGAGTCAGGACTTTTTGATCTTCCTTCTGTGCCTGTACACCTTTTCACACATATGCTCAATTTCATTATGCTATTTCATAATACAGTTCCACACTGTCATAAGACTCTTTATTCTACAGTCTTCAACTGATTAACTTGATTTCCTGAGTGAACTGTTTTTCGTTCTGCTGATTATTCCGTTTTCAAGGTATTAAAGAACTTTTCCGCTTGTAGTTTCACTACTCATCTCCGTCTACAATAAACATTTACTGTTTTACTGTTTCCTGCCCTCTAGCTGCTCACTTTCCATAAAAATCTGTTTTTAGGGACTCAGCAGTAGCCTTTTAGAAATTTAGAAATCTTCCATCAATCTCTTATCCACACAACAGCTAACTCTTCCAAGCCTTCCAATAAGTCTTACGATAGCATTTCTTAAAAAACAAAACAAAACAAAACAAAAGAGACGTTTTGGGATGAATGAGGAGAGGAGTAGGAAAACCTATCTTACCAATGGGTGGCTAAAGGATTGGTGCCACCAGCAGAATTTTGATTTTTTTGACCATTGGGCAAATTCTATGGTACCGAACCTGCTAGAGGCAGATGGGCTTCATCTTTCTAGCAAGGGCGAAAGGACTTTAGCCCATAAGTTGTCAGGGCTGATCAGGAGGGCTTTAAGTTATGTTTGAAGGGGGAAGGGTTGAAAGCAGGCTCTCCAGAAATGAGCCTAAGGGTGGAAACCAGTGTTAGAAGTGATGTCAGCAGCCCAGCTGAAGTGCATATACACCAATACACACAGTATGGGTAACAAACAAGAGGATCTGGAAGCCAATGTGCAGCAGGAAAGCTGTGATGTAGTCACCATCACGGAAACGTGGTGGGATGACTCGCATGACTGGAGTGCTGCCATGGATGGCTACAAGCTCTTCAGAAGGGACAGAGACAAGGTAGGAAAGGTGGAGAGGTGGCTCTGTGTGTTAGAGAGACTCTTGACTCTCTAGAACTTGAAATCAGTAATAATAAGGTTGAGTGTCTGTGGACCAGAATTAGGGGGAAGGCCAACAAGGCTGACATCCTGGTGGGAGTCTGTTATAGACCACCTAATCAGGATGATGAGGGTGATGAATTATTCTACAAGTAGATAGCAAATGTTTCAAAATCGCCAACCCTTCTTCTTGTGGGTGACTTTAACCTGCCAGATGTCTGCTGTGAACTCAACACAGTGGAGAAGAGGTAGTCTAGGAGATTCCTAGAGTGTATAGGGGATAATTTCCTGCTCCAGCTGGTAAATGAGCCTAGCTGGGTGGGGTCCTGTTAGACCTGCTGTTCACAAACAGAGAGGAGCTGGTGGGAGATATGGTGGTCAGAGGCCGTCTGGGGCACAGTGATCATGAAATAATAGAGTTTTCAATACTCAGGGACACAAATAGGGCCATCAATAAAACTCCTACCCTGGACTTCCATGGGGCAGATTTCAGCCTACTCAGAAGACTGATTCGGAGGGTACCTTGGGAAACAGACTTTGAAAACAAAGGAGTCCAGGAGGGATGGACATGCTTCAAGAAGCAAGTCTTGAATGCTCAGGAGCAGGAGCAGGCTGTCCCAGTGTGCCAAAAGGTGAGCTGAGGGGGAAGACGACCAGCCTGACTGAACAGGGAGATTTTGAAGGAAATTAGGGGAAAAAAGAGAGCTTACATATTACGGAAAAAAGGGCTGGATATTCATGAAGAGTTTGGGAATAATGTTAGATCATGTAGAAAGAAAATTAGAGAGACAAAGGCACAATCTGAACTCCATCTAGCCACGTCTGCTAAGGATAACAAGAAATGCTTCTACAAATACATCAACAGCAAAAGAAGGGGCAAGGAAAACCTCCATTCTTTGTTGGACGTGGGGGAGAACATAATCACCAAAGATAAAGAAAAGGCTGAGGTACTCAACACTTTCTTTGTCTCAGTTTTCAACAGTAAGACAGATTGTCCTCAGGACAACTGGCCTCCGGAGTAGAGAGAGACAGGAAGCTGAATAGCCCCTCTACAATCCAGGAGGAAACAGTTAACGACCTGCTGAGCCACTTGGATCCTCACAAGTCTATGGGACCAGACAGGATACATCCTAGTGTGATGAGGGAGCTGGCAGAAGAGCTCGCCAAGCTGCTCTCCATCATCTGCCAACAGTCCTGGCTCACTGGGGAGGTCCTAGATGATTGAAAGTTGGTGAACATCACAGCCATCCATAAAAAGGGCTGCAAAGAGGACCTGGGAAACTACAGGCCTGTCAGTCTAGGTTATAGAGCAGATCATCCTAAGTGCAATCACCTACAGGATGGACAAGGGATCAGACCCAGCCAGCACAAGTTTAGGAGGGGTAGGTCCTGTCTGACCAACCTGGTCTCCTTTTATGATCAGGGGACCCACCTGGTGAATGAGGGGAAGGCTGTGGATGCGGTCTATCTGGACTTCAGCAAAGCCTTTGACACCGTCTCCCACAGCACACTCCTGAAAAAGCTGGCAGCCCACGGTTTGGACAGGGGCACTCTGTGCTGGGTTAGGAACTGGCTGGAGGGCTGGGTCCAGAGAGTGGTAGTGAACGGTGCTGCATCCAGCAACCTGTAATCAGGCATTGGAATGGGCTGCCCAGGGAGGTGGTGGATTCTCCATCCCTGGAGGTTTTTAAGATAAGACTGGATGTGGCACTTAGTGCCATAGTCTAATAACCACAGCGGTAGTGGATCAAGGGTTGGACTTGATGATCTTAGAGGTCTTTTCCAACCTGGTTGATTCTATGATTCTATGATTGTTCATAACTAGGTCATATTTAGCTGTATATTCACCAATTCTATTCTTAAGTATTATTTGTATTACCTTATCTAATACAGCAGGACATTATTCTTATGGCTTGTAGCTTCCTGGAGCTCTCCTAAATCCTTTTCTGGGATCACAGTTAATGTCTTGCCTAAACCTGACTTGGCATTGATGAAACCAAAACTGTATAATGTTCATTTTCTCTTTTATTTAATTATCACCACTGTAGTTTTTTTTCCAAAAAGAACCTTTAGAAAGCTCACACTCAAAGAAGGAATCCAGTCTAAATGCTTACTCAGTTTCTTTTAAGTGAAAACAGAGTAAAGTGAAAAAAGATGTAAAGATTGATTTCAGTTTTTCTGTAATGTTCCTGGCTTCTCCATTACCCTTTTTTACCTTTATCTATCAACCTTATAAACTTGCTCACTGACATCCTGCCCTTGAAATAAAGAAGAAAAATATGTTATTAGATCAGACACATTTTGCTACTTGTTCTTCAAAGACTTTTTGATCTTTCTTATATTTTTATGTTTAGCCTGCCAGAGTTTCAGAATTTATTGTCTTTAATTTTTTTTATTTAGACAATACTTAGCCATACCAGTTTCCTCTAGCACTTTCTGTAGTCCATTTCTAAGTGCTCTAAAATGACAGATAATCTCTATCTTTGCTGCTTTACGTTTGTAGAAAAGAACACTAAATACTCAGAGAGGAGGGCACCCAGTTTTCTAGTCTTGTGATTAGAACAGTCAGAACAGACTACTGCTTTCCATCCCTGCTTCCAGGGTTGTTTTCACAAATCATCAACATATTTTAAATGCAAATGTGAATGAGTTAAAAAACAGGGTGAGACAAGCCATAGCTGATTAGGTTCTATTCTCCTCCCTTTCCTGGCATATTCCAGCATGTTGCACTCCTTAAGAGTTCCTAAATGCTTGTATGCTTTTTAGGTGCTGATTTATAACTCGACAGCCTGTGATGCTTGATATGTGCTGAATAAAGTGACAGGAGATTAAATCAACACTATGAGGCATTAGAAGCATCACGGTTGTTATGCCTTATAAACAATAAAACACCAGGCAGTCTTTAGCTAATTTGGAGACTGGGCTTTGATCACATTGAGGAGAAGAAAGTTGTATGTAATGTGACAAATAAGTCATAGATCCTGGTGGTGAAAAACAGTCTCTCATTAACTCCCTTACTTTGCAAATACCTGAAAGATGTGTGTTTGTCTTTTTTTCGTAATTTCGTATTTAATGGCCTTGCTTATAATATTCAATAAATACACCATATTTTACAATTTTACTGTTTCTTAAACCATTTTTTGTCTGTATTGAAAACCGAAAGTATGCAAAATAGAAAGCTATCCTGATGATAACTTTAACTCTCAAGGAGCTATTACTACCATTGCAGAAGCCCTGGATAGCTTTGCACTTTTCAAGTCAGGTATTGTACACACTTATTTGCAAGCATTTTCAGATTCAGTAATAATTCAGGAACTAAGGAAAGAGGTTTTGTCTTTTATTAATTAGAACTCTCTAATAAATTTATGAGACTATTTTTAAACTCTGTATTTGTACTTAGATCATTATCAGCAATTAACTCTATGTACTGCAATTGTTTGCTCTTTTTCTTCTGTTAAATTTGAGAGTTGGAATATGAAGGAAGCGAAATAAGTTCAGCAGCGAGGGCTGGTATCATGCCTACGAAGAAAAAAGTTACTGATGCTTCTTGTTAAGGAAACTACACCCCCACACTCACACAGTCAGGTTTCCTTAGCAGTTTAGGAGTGGATATTTTGCAATCTCATCAAAGTTAGTGCTTTACTAGTATAACTAAAGTTATTTCACTGAAGTAAGCGTTGGTATTAAAATGTTCTCAATTGAAATTTGTAAAGAACAAGGATTAATCATCCATTACAAATGTAGTGGATTAAGCTTTAATGGCTCTAAAACATACAGAACAAGGTTTATAGTGCTGAAGTTCAGTGAAATGGGTGTTTAAATGGCTTTTACAAATTAAGTCCAAGAACATTTGTATCATTCATGTGACCCACACTTGCTTACCCTGCAAACAGGGCATGATACTTTCAGCAGTTGCTACAGCAATAACAGTAACAATTTTTAAGAAGCAAAAAGGGTGCTTCAGTAAAAATCATTTGAAATATACTTATCTAACTACAACTCACTGAAACATCGACTGTTTCTGTTTTGTGATTTTTTCCTAATTTAAAAAAAATTACACTTGATAAAAACAAATTTTAGTTACCCACTCCAAGGCCTTGGAAAAAAGGTATATAAGATTGATATATAATATACATTAAAAATTATCTACATTTTTAACAGAAAAACTCATAGAGCCTATAAAGATTTTAAAACTGATGTAACAAAACACATGGAGCTAGCTGAAGATATAGTAAAATCAAGTTCATGACAGGAAGCATTTACACCCATTAGCAAATCCTTGTTAGATTATACAAAGAACTTGCTTTCCTATGAAACATATACCTACACAAATATGAGTATTTTTATGTATTTATATGTAGTCTTATCATAACATTGAAGAATAAGTGATGCCCTGCCTTTCAGATGAGTCTTCTGCTAAAGGATTTGAAGTAATATTTTATTGTTAGCATTATGAGCTCAAGGGAACATTGTTTATATCTGGTGTTGCAGATATGTTCCAGACCAAAAGAGGCTCAGAAAACCAAAACAAGAAACCAAAATATAAAATTAAAAAAATAATGAGTACAACAGTAACAATGGATGCAACAATAAACCTTTTATGCTTACTACAAGGGAGACTTCCAGGAAAGAAAACTCACTCTCAGAATATTGTTTATTTGCTAGATGGGAAGTGGCAAATTTAAAAGTATATTATAAATAATCACAACAATTAAAATAACTCCTGATTTTTGCACTTGTACCTTCAAGAAATGTTTTATTTACCTATTAAATGGAAGTCACACTTCTGCACACAGTTGTACCATTTACGTTAAACTCTAAGTCAGTAAATATTTGTTACAAAGAAATATCATTCTAAAACGTAAGAGAGACTTGACTACAAAACTATTTATAAATGGAAAACAGCAGATCATAATGTGTATGCATTTTTCTCTCATTTCTATGCTTTTACTGACTCTCTTATTAGTGCTGATTGAATAGTTACAAGCTAGCAGTTACTGAGAAATGTACATTACAATAATTTTTTTTCAGATAGCTGCAAATATTTTACTTTTATTAGGAAGTGCATCTTAATGTAAAGGTAGTTATCCTTACTACTGCTTTGATAAAGAAGGGAGGTTCTAGCTATCTTCATTTCTGAGAACATGCAAAGGGAAAGAACTGTTGCTGCCTAAAAGCACATCCCCATCTACACTTATCTGCTGTATGTTTCCAGCATTCATTGTTCACAGTTATATATATGCAACGCAAATAAGTGACACTTATTTAAGAACTGAAAAAAGAACGATCTCCAAAATCCAGGAGAAATATAGAAAATACTGTACCTGTAATTATAAAAAAATGCAAAGACAAAAAAAACTACTTTCAGAAGTTGGGAAGCTGGAATTCATAGTGTTTTCCAAGACTTCAAGATCCATAAATGTGTTAGGATAACATAAAGCATCTCAAAAGAATGAAAGCAACAGCATTTCACTTTATGAAAACTCAGTAATTTCTATCAGCCCCAAGATGTCCAAATAACTTATTTTTTCAAGTGCTTCACTGTGGTACTGTGTCAGGCATGTTAGTATATTTTTGAAGAGAATAGGAGATAGAAAGGGCATGAAGTTAAACTGGAAGGGAGTCCATTGCCATTTCTTTCCTGTGGTCTCAAAGATGATAAAGCAGACTTAGAGGACAGTATGTTTCATTCTAAACCAAAATTCAGTGCGTACTGCTTCTATGCCAGTAGTGCCAATTCCTGACCAGCCATACTAATTTGTGAGACAATAACTGAAACAAATGATCTAACTGATTATCTAAGATACACTGTGCCTGTAGGAGCAGCTAAAGTAATACACAGTGACTTTATACTGAAGTGCTCCATACTCAATATAGATACAACTCTCACTGAATACGGTGGTAAAAGTATTCAGATGGTTTTGTTCTTGAATTAGGAGCTGGTAATTCTAATATGTAGAGCACGCTGCTAATGTGACTAAGCTGTCTTAAAACAGCCAAAAATTTGAAGGGTGAATTTATAACAAAACCATTCTTACATTCTTATTTATGTGAGCTACTAAGGTTCATCACCTGGATTATTGACCACATAGGAGTGTAAATTCTGAAATTTTGCCAAGCGCTTGCCATGACATATTGTTTTATGCGATTTCTGAAGCTACTACCTTTAAGTGAAGGTAAAATAAATAATAGAGTTTAATAGTATTTTACTTGATCTTGAGACAGTCTATTCAAGGTGGAAAAAAATTCAGTGAAGTTACAGTGAAAAGCTCACATAACTAAGGGATTTTGGTTGAGTCAGTATTACAGAACTTGGCTCTATTTTTTTCGTCTTCAACAGGAAACTATCTTTCAACATGATGGCTGTCCAGTAGTCTTAAATAAAAACTGTAAGATTTAACAGTTCACGATTTTAGAGGCGGTCAGGAACATAACTCAGCACCAGAGCATCACTGATAGGTGCTCTATTTCCTTTTTACATTTGATGTTAAGAAAAAAGGAGGAATAGAAAAGGTAAATTATTACTAGAAGAAAAAAATTACTCAGATATTTTAAATAGAAGCATTAACTTAAGAAATAAGTACAAAAATAGATCCATCTGCTTCAAAGCTTTACACGGGGGAAAAAAAAAAATCCCTTCACTTCTTTCCCCTTTTAATATACTAGATTTTTAATATAAACCACTTAAAAAATGAGTAAATTGATATTTTCTAATCCTAATAGTGAAATTCTTAATTTTCTTCTTTAGTTTCAAAACTCAAGATTTTAAATTCCAAAATACTAAGATGAATTTAATAAAAATAAATCTTTTATGCCCTAAAATATCCTCTGTTGTAACCACATTCACATAGATCTAGTAATCATGTGAAGCCTGTTTACCAGATGTCTTATAAACACAACTAAAATCTGCAGTCAAGAGTGGCTAAAAAAATACTATTCTCCCTCTTCTAAAAATTATGAGGATTCATGCAGAGATAGGTGGGCTATCAGATGCAACACATGTTGGAATGCCAAATATATGGAAGAGTTCTGTAGTTTCAGAGGCTGACTGTCTTTCAGATTTGGAAGCCATGATATTTCTACAAAGGTCTGAAATATATTCTGCTTATATGACAAGGGTTTGCAGAAGCCACAAGCTCCAGAATAGATGAAACATCTGTTTCCAAGGTGTAGAGATTTCTTCACTCTTGTGACCACTAACAGGACCCGAGGAAACAGCATGAAGCTCTGTCAGGGGAGAATTAGGTTTTTCACTCAAAGAGTGGTTGGGCACTGGAACAGGCTTCTCAGAGAAGTGGCCACAGCACCAAGCCTGATAGAGTTCAAGAAGCACTTGGACAATGCTCTCAGGTACATGGGGTGACTCTTGGGATGACTCTTGGGGTGTCCTGCACAGAGCTAAGACTTGGACTCAAGGATCCTGATGAGTCCCTTCCAACTCGGCATATTCTATGATTGTATGATTCCATGAAAAGTGTTCATTAAGTAAAATTCCATCCTTTACAGAAATAGATGTGATATAAACACAGTATTGAAGGCAAAGATATCATACTTCATGATTATAACTCGAACTACAATGATCTTTAAACTTTTTTCCAGATCCACATTCTTATGTGGCACTAGGTGGCCGTAGACATAGAAAAAAATAATGTTACTGAAGACACTATCTCTAAGGAGATTAGAGAAAAACGAGGATGCAATTGACAGTTTCTGTACACAAAAAAAAGAAAAAAAGTAGGTAAATTCATTATGCAACTGCATATACTGCCATTTTTAAGATGTAATCTTTAAAACCAGAACCACAGAAGATAGTTTAGAGAATTTTTTTAAGCTTTACTTTACTACATTATTTTATCCCAGTTATTTCATACTTTAAATGAGTATTCTTAGTCTACATTAAAAGGACTGTTAAATGTGCTGTTGCACTGTGCACATTTAACTCCCTTTTGTTTAACAATTCTAAAATATCATTAAAAAGATTGAATAAAACTGTGACATCAATATTGGTATTCTCTTAGGAGCACCCAGTAGTCACCAACAATTAAGGTGAATTGTTATATACTAGAATATTTGCCAGTACTTGGTGAATTCTACAAATTTAGATTAAAAACATCAATATTTGAATATCCAGACTGAAAACAAGGAAATCAGGAGAAACTGAGAATACTTGGTTCAAAACCTACATGCTCAAGCATCTAATGACACAATGCTATCTATGATAGAAGCACTACATCAGAACAGAACTGATGTTTTGTGTAAGGAAAAATATTTTCATTCCTGTTTATATCATGAAAGAAGGGATAAGATTTTAACTCACATTTCTAAAGTGACCATCTTCAGTACGTTTCATTGCCTCCAAATTTTCCTGACTCTTTTATTCAGTATGTTTGTTGCCTCCAAACTTTCCTGACTCTTTTATTCAGATGCTAAGTAGATGCTGAACACTGAATAGTTCTAAACAGTTATTCTCAAATTAATTTTTTAGATTTACTAGTACAAAACCTGCTTGCGATACACACAATGACTTGTGATATACACAATGACTGAATTGCCATATAGTTAAATGTTTGTGATACTTTAAAAGGCAGAGTTTCTTTGTTATTTGAATATTTGAAGGTTTGCTACAGTGCAAATCATGATGTAGGGATTAATATGCTTGCACCTGCCCAGCCTGGAAGTAAAAAAGTACCTTTACAATAAATTATGCCAAGAGAGACTAAGCCACATTTTTTTTCCCCACAGCACAGAAGACAGTGACCCAAAAGTTGTAAGTTACAACCTTTAGATGGGGAGCAGCTTTTTACATCCAATAAGAAGGATAAAACATTTTTCACCTGATATATTCTTGACCTATTTAGATGTGGAGAAAAAGCATAACCTTTTTCTTCTGCAAACAGACATTTATCATCAACTGTTTTGTACAACTGTTTAATACTGTACTGTACACACACAGGCAGTGCTAGGAAGGAGGTATATAAAGGTATTTAAGGTACCTCTAATTTCTGAAGCAGGTTTTAGACAGTAAAGATGAGAGAGAAATTGCTCCAACTCCACACTGTGTACTTACTAACAGTGAAAAATATGTTGCACCTTTCTTTTCAAGAAGAAGAAAAAAGAATAGCCATACATGAAAAATTGCTGGGAGGCCAAGCCATGTCACAGGGCAACTTACTGTTAATCAGGAACAATTATCTCAAGAGTATTGAGTAATCAGTTTAGTCTTTATGACAAAAGTGACCCATGTGACATTAAAGGAAAAAATAGGATTGGCTTATGAAGTCATTTTATGTTTCCCATAACTGCACACAAAGATTTACCAGCTACCTGAAACAAGACAAATCCCATGTCAAAGGTCTGAGATGCATAACCCACCATTGATCACAACTCTACAAGCCTGTTAGAATTTGAGATAATAAGAGAGCAAAACAGTGAGCCGACATGATACATAGTAGGAGGACTACTGCTTTGCTCATGAGAAGGTACTTAGCTCTTGCTTCCACTAGGGTAAATATGGAAAATTTTAAGATTGATACATTGCCAGAAATTGAAGGGTATCCAGGAAGAGTACAGGCACTGCAGTCTTCTCCATGGCCAATAACCTGTTGTACCATTTCAGGTCTTGCTTCTAAACATGTTATCCTCAATATCTCGCATTCTTGATCAAGTTCTCTGCATGATTCCTTTCCCCTGTTATCTCACTGTACACACACTTTTGTTTATTCTGTTCTGACCCTGCAATATTCCCCACCCATCCATGTCAAACATTTTTACCTTTTCAGTCTCCCAGTCCTACAGATGCTTCAATGCAAACACATATCACAGCATTTGAGGAGATTTTTTTCCCCTTCTTTTACTTTCAAAACCATGTTAACCTCTTTATATCTGTACAAATATGACTGTTTTGAGAACAAAACTAAGACTTATAGATAATGTTTAGCCTACACTTCCTCTATTTTACTATGATGTCTGTACAAGCGGTGATCCCAATGAAAGGAAAATGATTATTTTTCCTTAAATATTTATTAATTTGTCTTAGCAAGATGTAGTCTGAGAATTCACATTACTTAAAATTCAATATAGATCAAGTTTGCTCAGAATTTGAACAATTTTTTTCAGCTATAGGATTAGAGACTTAGTGCTAGAATCCAATGGTGAAACCCTCATATTGTACTCTTCTCTTTAGTCCAGTTAATATCAGACCTTATCACTGCTGGTGAGGAGTTACTCACTTGAGGGAATCATATGGGAACATCTTTACTTCCTTGACTGGGCTAAAGGAACAGCTGAAGTGACAGTGTTTACACTTTCTGAGTGCTGCTAAATGATCCCTAAAGATAACTCCAGGGCATGTAACAGTATCTTTGAAGAGCAATCTGTGCATTTGGGATGCTTCTCATATTATACCAAATAATAGGTTTTTCAAATAAATAACAAAAGAAAGTCTTAGTAGGAGGTTCTCATGACTCTAAAATTCTTCGTTACCATAGGAGTTGATCATTATGATTTATTTTGAATATATTAAAAATAAGAGTTTAAGAGCAAAGCATAATTAATTCAGTAATTACACTAACTGCTCCAAAATGTAAATGCAAAGTGTGAGCTGCATGGAATACCTCATATCTTTCATTTGCTATTCCTCAAATAAAATTAATTCTACTCTTTTTAGGCTCCTCAGAACCAACCACACAAATGACATTTTAAGAATTTCAAAACTGTACTCTTGGCTATGCAGATGAATGTTAGCTCAAATGCTATATAGTTCAGTTGGTTCAAATATCTTTAAATTAAAACAATATATACACAATCTTAACATAAAATGCATTTTTAACAAAACCAGAAAAATATTTTGAGTTACTGGTAAAATAATAACTTCCCTATCTCAGAAATACTTGTACTATTCAACTTATTTTCTTGGGGGGTGGGGGGTTGTTAGTTAGTTAGTTTGTTTATTTTTCCCAATCATATGTTAACTATGCCTGTAGGAAGTTTCCTAGAGTACTATTTTTTCAAAGACAGAAGATGTTATCAAGAATTTATTAGTCCCAGGAGAAGATGCTGCTCATAGGTCCCACTGGCTTTGAAACTCTAAATGACAGGAGCTATTGGCTGTTATAGATATAGTTGTCAAATGACTTCTCCACCCCTGAAACTCAAAATCTGCTTTCACTGGCAGGTATGCCAAGAATTTTATTTCCAATATCAAAATTCTTTCTGCTTTAGAATAACTGGGAATATCAAGTAAAATGAACTTCTGCACACATGGACATTGCCAAGTCTAGAAAATGTTTAAATATTACTGAAACACTTTTGATGGTTAGAAGGCAGAATAAAGTTTTTGACTCAAAAGGGAATTTTAACTTACTACAGGTGAGTATCTATAACACGTTTTTTCTTAGAACAACGACATCCTACCTAAAACAGTAACATTATTTTTAAAAGCTTAATCTCATTATATGTTTGGCAAATATCTTGGAATCATAGAATGGTTTGAGTTCAAAGAAACCTTAAAGATGATCTAGTTCCAACTCCCTGCCATGGGCAGGTGCACCTTTCACTAAACCAGGTTGCTCAGAGTTCCATCCAACCCGGCCTTGAACACTTCCAGGGATGGGGCATTCACAACTTCTCTGGGCAACCTGTTCCAGTGTCTCATTTCCCCCACAGTAAAGAATTTTTTCTTAATACTGATCTAAATCAACGCTCTTTCAGTTTGAATTTATTCCCTACATGGTCTTGTCAATATTCTCTCTCCTTTCTTTTAGGCTCCCTTCGGGTACTGGAAAGCTGCAATTAGGTCATCCTGAAGCCTTCTCTTTTCCAGGCTGAAAAATCCCAATTCTCTCAGCCATTCCTCAGAGGAGGGATGCTTCATTCCTCTAATCATCTACATGGTCCACCTCTGGACTTGCTCTAATAGGCTGATGTCTTTCCTGTGCTGGGATGTCCTTCTTGTGCTGGGATAATTATCATATATATATCATAAGTATATACATATATATCTCAGAGGGGTATACACATATATATATAATAAGTATATATATTTTTGCGACTAAATAATTTATTTTGCCATTTATACAAAGCATTATTTAGTACTGCAAATCACAATCATCAGAAAAAAGGTTTTCATTATAGATATATCCTTGTATGCAATCTCTTTGAAAAGTCTCCTTGTCAATTTCTATGGAAAGAAACTAGTCAGTATATTCTACAGCCAGATATTACAAAATACAATGAATTAGTTTCTCATAGCAGTTTTTAAAATGGTTAGTAAAAATATTACCTGAAGTCATTATGATTCAGTTATATTTTTTGAGCTTTATATTTTTATGTTTTTTATGTCTGCTGATAACATAGGCAAAAAAAAGTGAAAAATCAAGGTTAAATATTTCTGAAATTAAAATGAGGTGACCTAATTTTAACAGACTGGCTTAATTGCTCTCAATTTCATTTGACTAATAGTGCATAATAAAATAAATGGAAATGTGAAGGAATGTCAGGAACATTAAATTATTCTATGATGGAGTGATTGCAATGGTCAACAGGGGAAGAATGACAGGTGTCATCTATCTAGAATTTTGTAAGGCCCTTGATACAGTCCCACATGACATCCTTATCTCCAAAATGGAGAGACATGGATTTGGTGGATGGACTTCTTAGTGGATAAGGAATTGTCCAAATGGATGCAGCCAGAGAGTTTTGATCAATGGTTCAATGTCCATGTGGAAAGCAGTCACAAGTGGTGTCCCCCACCACCAGGGAAGAGTACTCTCCAGAATCCTCGTCAATGATATTGACAGTGAGATTGAGTGCACTCCCAGCAAGCTTGCAGATGACATACAGGGACCTGGTCAAACTTTAGAAGTGGGTCCATGGGAACCTCATGAAGTTCAACAAGCCCAAGGGCAGGGTGCTGCACCTGGGTTGAGGCAATCCCAGACATGAGTACAGACTGGGAGAAGAACTGACAGAGAGCAGACGGGCAGAGAATGACTTGGAGGTTCTCATGGATAAAAAGCTGGACATGAGCCAGCAGTGTACACTCACAGCCCAGAAGGCCAACTGTGTTCTAGGTTGCACCAAAGAGTGGCCAGCAGGTCGAGTGAGGTGATTTTCCCCCTCTACTCTGTGAGACCCCACTTTGAGTGCTGTATCCAGGTCCAGGGTCCTTAACACAAGAAATATGTAGAACTGCTGCAGTAGATCCAGAGGAGGCCACAAAAATGATCAGAGGGCTGAAACACCTCTTCTACAAAGACAGGCTGAGAGAGCTTGAATTGTTCAGCCTGGAGAAGAAAAGGCTCCTCATTGTGGCCTTCCAGTATCTGAAGGAGGCTTGTAAAATTGAGGGAGAGGGACGTTTTTTTACTGGTAGGACAAGAGGCAATAGTTTTGAATTGAAAGAAGGCAGGTTTAGACTAGATATTAGAAAGAAATTTGCTACTCAGAGGGTGAAGCACTGCAACAGGTTGTCCAGAAAAGCTGTGGATTTCCCATCCCTGGAAGTGTTCAAGGGTAAGTTGGATGCAGCCCTGAGTAACCTGATTTAGTGAGTGGCATCTCTTCCCAAAGCAGTAGGGCTGGAACTAGATGATCTTTAAGGTTTCCTCCAACCCAAACTATTCTATGATTCTATGACTATGATTCTAAATGACAGAAAGTTGCTTGGTGAGCACATCCTTCAGTACCCTTGGTGGATTCTCTCTGGTCCCACAGACTTGTATGGGGTAGCAGATCACTAACCATTTCCCATGAATACATTCATTTTGGTATAGAAACTTAGAAAATATAAAATTATGTATAGTTTTTAAAGGAAAGGTTACTTTTAATTTTTTTCAATCTTTTCCTTGTTATGACACATATTTACTAGAATTCCCATAGATTTACCTATATCTGGCTTGCTTAGAAGTCTGAGCACAAAGCAGTCAGAGTAAGAAATGTACCTAAAAGTTACAGACTATCAAAATGCTTTTGCCTGCAGGGCAACAGGTTGCACTTAAGTAAAAGCAGAAGCAGGCCAGGATGGCATTAACACTTCTACGTCTTCTTTACCAGAGCTCTAGAGAGAATGACTGCTTGTGAAAGAGGTCTGGAAAGTTACCAGGTTCAAGCTTCTAGAAGTTACAAATATATTGCAAATAACAGAGCAGGGTTCAAAGCATTCATTTTGCATGAAATTCCATGTTAACCTACATAGCCAGTAACTTCACTATGCTAAAAGTGTTTCCCTCCTTGATGTAGCAGATATAACAAGATGTGTTTAAAAACAGCATGTGATTAGAGCTACTGAGAACAGGGAAACTAAAATGGGATGAATAATAATATGTCTGGCAGAACTGATAAAAGACAAAGTTTAAAGGAATCATGAGAGTGATGACAAATCTAGTGAATACAACATACACAGTTCAATATGATAAAGCAGAATTAGAAGGCAAAAAGTGTCATGTAATCTCAACGTTCTTCAGAAACCCTGGTATATGCTTTCCTATAATTAAATATAATTTGATAAAGGAGAAAGTTGAAAAAACATTGCATTATGAAGGCAAACAGTGTCAAAACCAAAACTCTGAATCTTGCTTTCTGCTAAGAGTGTTTAACTAACAGCATCTTAACAAAATTTGCAATTTTGCAGAGCAAAATCTTAAACAAAATGATACTGCATATTAAGAGCTCTGCAGCATGTGCCAATTTGAGTATTATTAATAATATTTTCAGAACCTTCTTCATGTGATAGGCAGTCTTAAAGGAAATAATGAAATATTGAAGACATTTTAGGTAGTGGAAGTATGTGACTCAACAGAGGGACGAAAATCCACTTCAGTGAAGTATTTGTTTAATTAATTTTTTTCTCCGTAAGTAATAGAAGTAAATTCAGTTAGCTGCTGTATACTAGCTTCAGTTTCTCTGAGATGTGCTGTTAACACCAATATCTGGTTATACTGGTTTGGTCTTTCAAATGCCTTTGTGAGTTCCATCATCCACATACATTACATGAACAGAAAAGTTGACACAATATTCAATTCCTTTGCCAAAACCAAAAGTACAAAGAGGAAGAATAGTATATATTGAGGAAAGGAGAAAAAATTTACATCCCATCCTAGAATAGATGTCTAAAGCAGATGATACCATTTCTCTTCACTTACTACAGAGTGGTATAACTTACACAGACTAATGGATATCTACAAGTAAGATTAATCCCACTCTTGGTGACTAACTAGATACTTGCACAGAAGTCTTTATAAACAATGTCTGAAAAGCATTTCTCTCCTGACAATTACAGGGTATCACAGAATCACAGAATAACTGAGGTTGGAATGGACTTCTGGAGTTCATCTGATTAACCACATGTGCTCTACAGTAGGGTCAGCTACAACAGCGTGCTCAGGGCATTTTTCAGTTCATTTCTGAATGTCTCCAAGGATGGAAGCTCTGCAATCTCTCTGGGCAACGTTCCAATGTTTGACTGCCCTAACAGTGTAAAAATAATTAAAAAAAAAAAAAAGAAAGAAAAGAAAAAGAACTTAGCAATAACTAAAACATCGATGTGTTATCTACATTATTCTCATACAAAATTCAAAACACAGCACTGTACCAGCTTCCAAACCAAAAATTAACTGTATCCCAACCAAAACTAGGATAGCACTATTTCCCCTTCATAGCCCCATGTGATCTATTCCCAATCATCTCCTTGCTCTTCCTTCCTCTCCAGGAATTGAAGTGAGTCTGGATACAGGAGTAGCATATGCTTCCTTTTAGTCACCAGAAACTTCTCCTGATCACCACGAGCTTTCAAAGACTACCAGGAAACCATCACAATGACTACAGCCAGCACCCTCAGTATTTGTGGGAGTGCCATTGTTTCAGGTCCAAAAGGCACATGTATCCCCAATTTTATTAAATGTTCCCTCACCTCATCCTCATCAAGGACAAGCCTTCCTTGCTCCAAAATTTTTTATTGGTGTCAGAGAGTCCCAAAAGCCAGTCTTACCTGTAAATAATAAGCCAAAAAAGGCACCAAGCACCTTGGCCTTTTCTGAGCCCATTGTCTTTAGGTTCCCTGTCTTGTTCAGCATTTTCCTTAGACTTACTCCTATGGAAGCCACTACTACAGAAGTGGTCTGTAAATGTGCAGACCAAATTTACCCAAATAGCCCTTCATTTTTAAAAATGGGCTTATTTTTTCAAGCTGGTAATAGAATACATTGTAGCATTACAACCTAGTTCAGAAGTACCAAGTGAACCAATCGTTACATGTCTTCACAATCTTTGGATAACTGTGGAAACTACCTCTAAAGATTTGTTTGTTGTTTTTTTTTACTATCTTCTTGTTGAAGAGCTTTCAAAACTCAAAACTCATTATTATAATTGTGATAGGGAGAATATTCACATCAACATGAGCATGGTCATATTACGGATTGGGTTATTAAACAAGCATACAGAATTTTGCAGAGTGCTAACAGACATTTCCATACGATTAAAAACTTAGATCATTCCCTCTGGTCACATGAAAGCATTTCTATAACTCTAAACAAATCTTTTTCTCAGAACAAATGTATTTACAAAATGTTATTTGCCACGAGCAATGGTATGGCAGTGGAAATACATACCTGGAGGCTGGACCAAAGCATATATTTTTCTGCCAAATGTGTCCCATCTTTCATAGGTCCTTTCTAGACTAGAGGTCTTTCTAGAAAAGGGGTCTCTGCTATTTTGAACTCTCTTAGAACTCACTGTAATGTATGTACTCATTGTCAGACGAGAATAAGAATAGTAAAATATGTGAAAAGTATGTTGTATCCAACTTTCAGAGAGTGCAAGTTACCTATGGTGGATCATCAGTATTTTTTTCCCAAGTTTAAGTAATACACTAGGTCTAGTAAGTATAGAAGCTTGACACATTTCTTCTACTGCAGATACACCAATGTATTAAGGACCTTATTCATCCAAGAGCATTTCTCACTTGGCTTTTTAATAGTCCTATTTCCTCCTTTAAATAAGGCATATATGTGCTTATGCATCAAAACAAGGGCAAGTATTACTTTTGGGGATTCATTGTTCTTCCTCATCTATTCTTTCCACTGCAATAAAAAAAAAAAAAAAAAAAAACCAGCCACGGAAAATAAGATATTTCCTTTTAGGTCATATCTTGATCAGTTGGGAATCCACAGTGGTATGCTCAGACAACTTGACCTCATGAGTACAGGCACAGTATTCTTCTGGTAGTAAGAATTTGATCTGTGTACCTGTGCATGCATACCAAGAATGAAACCTATGTAGACAAGCATTCACAGAAAAAAAATCATTATTCTATAATCCAGAAAAATGTTTTATTTGTCTTTTGGCACCTTTATACATATCTCTCATGGTCAAGACTACTTTGGTTTTTTCCAATATGATTTAAATCAATGATATAAAGTGATTTTTTTCCAACACAAACCTCCAAGCAAAAAATGAAAAGTAATTAAAAGTCAAAAACCTCTCCTTTGCTTTATGGGTATTCATTTTGGTTTATAAAAATACAACTTAAAAATGTAGTCCAAACCAATCAATAGTCCTTAATATTTAATTCTAGAATTTGTAAGCTTTTCTGTGTTCTTTTAATTTCCCAGATTTATTTCCAAAATGTTCTAATGTTTTTACAAAAGTTTTAAAAAAAAATCCAGCTATTATCTGTCTCATTTTGGAATGAGAAGGGGCAAGTTAATTATACTATATAGAAAAAAATATTATCTCAGTAGCTGAAAATACATTTTTCTCTGTTCCTATTTTGCATTCAAAAATGCTAATAAATGTACTTATATACTGTAACTATAGAAATACCTCCTGAATTTATATATAAGTATGATGAAAGCTACACCTGAAATCCTGAAAAGATTACTGCAGTGAAGTGAAACTGTTCAGTTACTGATTGCCTTGTCAGCATTATAGCAGCCTCCAACCTGCTTCTATATAGATCTAGTAGCCTATGTGGCAGAACATGAAGAATAGCCACCTGTGTCAGGTACAGCAGCAGGTGCCATATCCATTGAACAGGCTGCTACCTGATTACAATAAATCTCTTTCAAGCTCCTGGCAGCTTTGACAGACACTCCGCAACCTCAAAAAGTTATCTGAATAGAAACGAGAAACTCAACACATAACATCAGCTGAAAAAGGCCAGAAACTGAATCTGATGCAGATGTACTGTGAAGTCAAGGTAAGACAGTGTTTAGACTCACAAGAAGTTCTTTATCATGCACAACAGTCATATGTTTCAGTACAATATTGCTAATACACTTGTAAGGTAGAACTTGAAATAGGATAACATGCATGTAAAGATAAATTCTCTGTCACTATAATTTTACAAAATTTGTTTGTAAAGACGGAACTCGTGTCAATAAAACCAAGTAGGATATCTCATCACTAGGAGATTGGAAAAATGGCAACTTTTCAGGGTACCCATCAGTAGGTCTATACCTGAAGTTTTTGTAGGAAGAAGATATATATCAAGAATACTTGATCAGATTATTTTCAAAAACATTTTAAGAGTCTCACCTACATTTATTAGTACATGTGTTTTGAACTCAGAACTGCTATTTACTTTGTGGGTTAAAAGTAGTTCTTGAGACACACGACTCAGCTGAACATTTTAGACAGTACACCAGCTTCATGCAGTTCTGTCTCCAGTAATTGTTGGATTTCCTGTTGTCAGCTGTTTAATAGTAGCTACTCATTTTGTCAAGTCTATATTTGTCTCTTTAAAGGACGTAGTGATGAAAATGATGATTATAAAAAGACAATCTTTGAAGGCAAAATAGTTTGACATATCAATCAAAAAATGGAAGATGAGTACGTGATTCTTGTGAAGGAAAAGAAAGAACAAGCAGTTCAGTCAATTAGATATGTGTGTGCATTTCCTGTAGTGGCACACAAGGATGACAGTTCTATGAATTTTGCTGATGTTATTTTGATGGATAAGGAAAATAAATACCCAGAAATAACACCAGTAGCTCCCATTATTGTGTACCAGCCGAGTACATCCAAAACATCTCATAAAATGGGGACTGTTTGCTATGCAGATCTCGGTCTGAGAATTCATCAGTTTTAATCATCATAGAACATATTGCACGTATTTATCTTAACTCACTCGAGGAAGCTGTGATTTGATGCTTGTGAATCTTTGGATGATGCAGTAGTAATAGCCAGATATCCACTAGGAAGGGAATGAGAAATTATTAAAGGACTTTGTACAATCTCCACTGCTCTTCTGATGCCAATCAGGACACCTGCCAATTTTACAGGATGCTTTCAAGGCCACCTAGAGAGAATGGAAGCTGCACTTGTAGAATCAGTTTAAACTGATTCACAAAAGAGTAGTGACTGCCTATTTAATTCTGTTTCAGCCCTTGGTATGTTACTAATTACTGAACTTGTGTTTGTGGCAGATAAAGCAACAGTCTGGTGCTGCTCCAGTGATGAGACTTGTGCAGTGAAAACAGAAAACGTCATTAAAGAATGAATGAGAAACATGATTGTATCATAATTATCCTGGGGAAGATGTACTGACCTTAGCACTGTGGAAGTATTGGTAGCCACATATGGTACAGGTGTGATATTAGACTTTTTTCATTGAGACCTGAACAGTGGAACTAAAAAAGCATGAAAAGAGAACACCTGTTGAGGTTGCTATCCTGAACAGTGTTGAAGAGTCTCCAGTGGCAACTAGTCCTCCTAATCCATAGTTTAGTTTAGCCAAAGGAGTGGTCAGAAGTATCCCACAGTTGAAAATATCTGCCTTTTTCAGACCTTTAAGGATAAAAATGAAGAAAAAACTGACAACCAAAACCAAACAAAACAAAAAAACCCTTTTACGTAAGAGAAAAGAAAAAAAATGTAATAACTTTGGCCATGGGCTAAGTCTTCAGAAAATTACATGGGTAGCAATACCAAAGCGTTATACAGAAGATAAACCCAACACTGCAAATCACATTAATAAAAGTGTAGAAGCAATTTTAGTGACATCTAGAGTTGAGTAAATGCAAAATTCTCGTTATTCATTTTCTTTATGAGGGCCAGCATCAGAACAAATAGCACTGTTCAGAACAGAAGTATTAACATTTTTAAATAAAACTGCAACTATGAAACAATATGAAATTAATGAATTACGAATGTTATCCATTGACAACCTCAGCATATTTTGGAAGGTATACAGATTTAACTGTATTTGCTAACTGCATTTCACTCAGTGTCGTTACTTACATAAGAAGGAATATTACCTATTAAGAATGCAACAAAAGTTTAGGTATATTCTGTACCAAAATCACACATTCACTAAAGCTCATTTACCCAATTTAAAAAAAGAAAAAAACAACAAAAGCCAGAAAAAAACCCCATACAAAAACCAAAGAGTACTTTTGGCTTAATTTTTTATACAAGAAATCACTTTTATAGAGTGTATAAACAAAAAAATTGGAAACTGAAAGGATGTCTTATACACATGCTATCTTTATAATGCCATCTTCAGTAAAATGAACAGGTCACACTGAAGGCACAATCTTCATAATAAAATGTTTTGCTTCTATTACTGCTGATTTTTCTGCAAATGTTTCCAAAATAACAGGATACGCAATTTTTTGGCTTCCCAGAAATATCACTACAAGCAATTATAATGACAGAGAAGATGAGAGGTTTGTCCCAGATGTTTTTAGTGAAAAAACATCTCGATGCACAGAAAAAGCACACTCAGTCAAGCACTCAGAAAACATGTGAACTAGAAAAGAAGAACTAAAGTCCCCATGGAGCCTGGTAAATTATCTTTCTGCTGCTGACTAGCCAAGGAAGAAGAGAAGATTGGCATTAGGATCAAATAGTACTGAACACAATATGAGACATATGAAATAGTACACTATAGCAAAGCAAACTAAAAACCGAGCTAAGAGAAAGTGCAATTTTCCTTACTGGATGCATAAGACGCTGGGAAAAATTCTTTTGAGAGAAAATTTTATAATTATGTATAAATGCAATTAAGAACTGATGATGGAACAAATGAAAAAAAATAGAAGGCAGTACAGGAAGTAGAAAAAATCATTTCTAAGAAGAAAATTAATACATTTCCAGTGTTCTTACTATTTTAAAAGCATTAACAAGGAAAGAAGTTTTATATATGCATTGCTCAGAAGCTCTTTTTACTTACCTTCGGACAACTCTCCTGTATGAAAATCAGGAGAAACGTGTTTAGACCAAAGTTCCATGGACACAGCCAGGGCTGATGGAAGGTCATTGTCTAAAATTTCAGAAGGAAACACTCTGGCCACTTCAGTGACAGTTTTCTTGCTTTGGGGCATAGTAGGTAAACAGGTGATATTGTTTATTCCATCAACACAAGTAAATCCAGTGGAGCAGGACTGTATAAGACAATCATTATAATTAAGCTCACAGCTTCGTCCCTGAAAGAGAGTTTAAAAAAAAAAACAAACAATTTTTGAAAGCAATTTGCATTTCATAGTCATGTCATTTAAAATTATTTCTTTCTTTTGATTCTAAAATGTTGTTTCCTTGTATTAAGCTCTTTACACTTTTGAAAGGATATCTCATAATGTGGAAAATATTCCTTAATTAATTTAATAATGTAATTGTATATTTTGAATTTTAACAGAGTTTTATTTTGACTCTGATTCACTATTACAAATTATCAATAAAAATAATTTCCCCACAGATTTGTAATTACCAAGTATCAAGGACAATGTCACCAGTAATAAAAAAATTTGGTTAAAATAATCAAGTTAGCATGTAGTTAAAGAAAACTTTGTACAATGGACTTAGTTGTTTAAAAACCTATGGTTTGCTCTGATTTACAAACTAATA
Source organism: Chiroxiphia lanceolata (assembly GCF_009829145.1). Taxonomy (NCBI): domain Eukaryota; kingdom Metazoa; phylum Chordata; class Aves; order Passeriformes; family Pipridae; genus Chiroxiphia; species Chiroxiphia lanceolata. The sequence continues at coordinate 89,803,506 of NC_045639.1, read as the reverse complement.
TTCTTTCATTTTTGTACATTGTAGCTCTTTTTTTGTTGTCTGCTGTTACCAAATCCTCATACAGCACCTTGCTAATGCATTATGCTCAGAGATAATGCTTAGAAAAGGAAAAATGTAGTGGCAGTCTCAAATTGGACCAGGTATTCATTTTCTATTTTTTTATCAAGACTAACAATTCATGGGAAGCCTGAAATATCCTTCCTAGTAATAAACTAAAAATGTTCGTATTCAGTGGTCTGAAAAAAAGGCAAGAAATAATGTATTTCTTTTGCCGCAATAATTATATTAATTAAATGTATTCTTGAAGTGTGAAATAAATATATGCTGAAGTCAGGCCTGAATTCATTTTATTTTCACTTCTGTTGCAATGAACTAATAGGCTATGTGAAGAGATAGAGCTAAAAGCTGTCCCGGAAGGATCCTGCGTATCTGGATAGCTATTCAAAATACACACACTGCCATCCCTGAAAGACGTTCTGACAACATATCATCATGACATAATTTCCAGCTGAATCTTCTCCTGCAACTGAGGCACATGTAAAAAGATCCAAGCCTTCTCTAGAGCTCAAGAGGCGTGTACTCATTACACACTTTCCATCACACAAGATGTTTAGTCTTGCTTGTCTAGTTGACTAATTATTTACACAGAACTTGAGACAATTTACATTTTCTGAGATCTCTGTCAACTCTATTAAATTCATTTATAATATTAAAAAACAATAGGAGGAGCAAGTGAGAGACAGGCAGAAATGCAGACATAAAATCTGCAATTACTTTTTATACCAGTAGTTTAAATCATTTGTTGTTTAAAATAGAGGAGGATAAATTGAGGGGGTTTGGATGATTTAGATACATCCATGCTTGTTTCAATCAAGTTCTTAATTTGTTTTGGCAAGTAGATGGGTTATCTGGTATATTCAGGGCACCTTACAAATCACTCACTGGATCGGTATTCCGAAGCAGAAAGGAACAGCAGGCCAATTTATATGTCAATTTCCACACATTTCTTCCTTTCTCTCTTCTAATTCCACACATAGAACAAAAGATCAATTTGAGCAAACTCTTACTCTTAATCCTATAAAACTTATGTTTCATTCTTACTTTCCTTGTGACAGATTAGTACATTTTTATGACTACTACAGTTAATGGTGAAGAGCATTTTATTATGATTTTATGATTCATAGAAACAAAGCAGATGTGGATAACCTCCACTGTGCATGAAGGGTATATTAAATAGTCATAGATAAATTTGATAGCATTGAAAGTGCCTGTAAATGCTTTAACAATTTCCATGCAGGCAGATAAAATCATTTAGCTTGTGCAGATTTGTATTTAAAAGTAGTTATATATCTATAGATGTTTTCACTTAAAAAGTAAACATCTATGTCAAATACCACTGACTATGCTTTTCTTCTCAAAATCAATGAGAGATTTCATGATCCATACTATATGATCCATACTTCAAGTAGCAGTACAGACATAGACTACAGAAGACTACAGAAGATTTATCTAACACACTGTAGCTGGAGTTCCTTGAACACTTATTTCTCTGGGACTTTCATTGTTTCTACTCCACACTTACTCATAGTTAGGGGCCTAATCCCATCAGAGCTTAACAAATATATCTCTTGAAATATTTAGAATGTAACTTCTTATCTTTCACATTGAAGACAGGCATGTTAAAATTTTTTCTGGGCAGTTTCCCACCATGTTTTTTTCTCTACTATGGCCTTCCCGAAGCATACTGGAATTTGAGGAACTGAAGATGGAACAATGAATAATGGAATAAAAGCAAAAGATGATACATCTTAAATTCCAGCTACTTCACAGGTTTACTACTCTTCCTTCTGTAAGGGCTTGTTCTGCAACATACTGTACACTAAATGCTCAAGCTATGTATTAATAGAAAAGCTGCCCCCATGGCTCAAATATCTATCTAGCCTCACATCAGTGAGCTATTAATATATTCTTGGGTAAGAAAACAAGTAGAGTTTATATCTGATAACTCAACAAATACACCATTCTAACTTCTGGCAATAAGTAAATCAAAGACTCCCTAAGCCAAGATAATATTTAGAAGAGTAATTTGACTAACAGTGAATCTATCATCCTTCTGGACTCCATCCTTGAACTTATTTGTAATTTGGTCTCTACAGTGTCATGCAACACTGACTTTTACCAATAAATTTTGCACCAGTTAAAAAAATAGTTTCTATAAACAGATTTTAAGCTTCCTCTCTGATGTTTTTATTTGGCATTTAGAAGCCTTTTTGTGAGACAAAAATACTAAAAAAAATGTGTAACTGATCTTCTCAATTACAGTGGTTTATTTAGGATAAGTATGAATATTTAAAGAAAAAAAATTAGATTATTTTAACTTGAGGTCTGACTGTTTTCCACATAAAAAGACCGTGTCCCTCCAATGATATATCCTTCATCATCACTTGACATTGTTTTGAATTCCAATCTGCTTTCGAAGACAAAAAGAGAGCAGTTGCTATGGTCTGTGGGAAGTATCAATGGCACCCATTGTACTCTGTAAGAAGCAGCCTACAAAAATAGTATTCATTCTTATAAGATAGTCTTTTTCTTCTCAGGATAGCTTGTCAGTAAATTTAGTCAGATTATTAAAATCCATTTTTAACCTACCAAGCCTTTATGGTAAAATACAGACTGTACAAAATTGTGGGCAAAGAGTCACTGAAACAGGGAAAAATTCCTGGTGGCTTGAACAAAGGACGTGTCAGTCCTGTGCTCAAGAAAAGCAAGGTAGATCCAGGGAACCAAAGGCCAGTCAGCCTTACTTCAGTTCCTGAGAAGAAAGTCAGTGACACCTGGAAAGCATTTTTAGGTATGGGAAGGACAAGAGGGTGATCAGGAATATTTCACATGCAGCTATGAAGGGGAAAGTGCCTTACTGAGCCGATAACCCTATATGAAGAGATGAATGGCTTAGTGGATGAGAGGAAAGCAGTGAATGTTGTCTATCTTGACTTTACTGAGGCTTTCAACACTATCTGTCCTAACTTCCTCATAGACAAGCTGACAAACCGTGGATGAGTGGACAGTGAGAGAGACTGAAAACACTGAACTGCCACGCTCAAAGGGCTGTGTTTCGTGATCAGCAGCAGGAAGTCATGCTGGATGCCAGTAATTAATGGTGTATCCCAAGATTTCATACTAGGGTCTGCACTACTTAAAGTCTTCAGTACTGGAAGACAGGACAGAGTGCACCCTCAGCAAGTTTTCATGTGTTACAAAACTAGGAGGAACTGTTGAAATACCAAATGAGTTTGCTGACATTTATACTGACCTCAAGAGGCTGAAGAAGTGTGCCAACAGGAACATCAGAAAACTCAGTAAAGAGAAATGTAAAGTCTTGCACCTGGGGTGGAATAATTCCTTGCATCAGTACATGCTCAGGGCTGACACACTAGAAAATGGGTTTAGAGAGAAGCACAGAGGGGTCTTGGTGGATGACAAACTGCACGAGGCAGCAATATGCACTTATAGCAAAGACTGACAAAATCCTGGGCTGCAATAGGAAAATCATTCTCCCCTGGCTGATGGAGTTTATCCCTCACATCTACTCAGTACGGCTGAGGCTACATCTGGAATAGTGGATCCAGTTCTGAATTCCGCAGTTCAAGAGAGATATGAATCCACTGCCATATTCAAATTGACCTTTATCTTCCCTCTGTAATTCTCCAGAGGAATTTGTGTAAAATCTACTTTATTTAGAGAAAATCTCTGCCTCCACAAAATCCTTTCTGTGTCAATTCTACAGGGATACCTTATATAAAGAACTTACTGGTCCCAGAATTATGATTTTCATTATGGGCAAGTAGAGAAACTGATAGTCTCTAACTCTAGAATAAGGGGGTATTCTACTTTTTCTCATTTACATTAACACTGGAAGTGAGTCCTAGCTCAAACAAAAAAAAAATATAGGGGTGCTTTCCCTCTTCTGGGTTCAGACATATTTAGTCCTCTGAAATTTATCATGATATTGAGATTAATGAAGGTTACATTGAATCCTTTCTCCACATTTTGGATTGTGGTTGATGTGGATGCAGACTTGGGGAATGCCTAATCTCTTATTCTGCAAGCAAATGTAAACTTCCTGAACATATGGTGGTTTCATTACCTATAAAGGTTTACATTATTTGGTGCCGTGTTTATACCACACAAAGACAGCCCATTCATTTCTTGCTGATGATGAGCCACTGGGTATGAAGTTTGTTTAGTATTGGAAGTTCCACTCTGAATGTTTAAGAGGGGTGTGTGAAGAAAGTCTTAGAAATGTCCTGTGACAAAAGCATTACCACAAGTGTCTTCTGGTATTTTAGAACTGCACATATCATTGCAAAGACCTTAATCAGCCTCAGTATTTTCTGCAATCCATCTCTAAAACCTCTTCCTTCACTGGTTCCCTGCGCTCAAGGTCTGATTTGGTGCAGCTGTGTAACTTTGGATCAGCCTGCAGTGAAAACAGCTAAGCTGTGAGAAACGTGTGAGATTTCTCATCAGGGCCCTTCATATCTGAGCTCAGAAGCTGCGTTAAACTCAGGTCCTTGCCCTTGGTCCTTCACTGATCTTACAGTGAAACTAAAGTTCACTAAAGTAAGCCCAGTACTTTGCTGATCCTTATCTTACCTTGCTTCTGTGACTTCCTGGCTTAACATTAGACCTGCTTCGTGATCATGAATTTGTCTGGACGTCTCAAATTACATTTTGTCACTGGTCTTGTTTTGCTGTCAGTGTTTGGGTTCTGGGAGACTTCAACCCTTTCCTACAAGATCATTGTCCCTGCCTATCTCGCTGCTATCCCTGGCTCCTGTCCTGTCTTTTCCTGTGGAGCAGCCTGCATGACCCTTGTCCTCCTTGACACGCGCTAGTATGTACTGGGGATTTCCTTGAGACAATGGACATGGGGCAGAGATTAATACGACACCTGAAAAGAGCTGAAGGCAGAAGTATTTTTTACTTTTTAAAAAAACTTTTCCACTTCATTGCATCAGTAATTTTTTCCCCTCTCTGACAGTAAACAAGAATCTTCTACTGTAGAAAGAAGCCTTGAAACTTGTTGGCATCTGAAAAGTTACTAATTTTCTTTTTTGACTTTGTTGCAGAGTCACTCTGAAAGTAAATATGAATCTTACTTGCAATATTCTGTTCCTTCTATTTTACAGATGTAAATACACCACATACGTGGTGCATAGATAATAAACCAAGCATCACTGCCATAATTTATAAAGAAAAGATATTCAAATAAACATTTCAAGCTTGGAGTTGTAGAGATAAGAATTTCTGAAGTAAGAAAAAAAATTAAAAATCATGTACTCCTTTCTCTTCTTGCTACTTATCTCAAACTATTAAATAGTATTATTAAATTAAGCTTGAACTGTGACGAGGCAAAACACAAGTTCTAATTGTAGGAACCAATTGCGTGCCTTCAAGTACAGAAAGAACTGTCATAAGAAAAATGGTGGTAGTATGGAAATTTCAACTTTAGTTAAATACAGTGCTGGCATTTAGCCACTCTCAAAGTACTATAGAAAAACATAGAACTAAGCCACACAAGGTCAAGCATTCAAAGGAATTTTTTGATTTAGTTTCAGGGAACTTGTTTTCAAAATACCTGTCAAGTGTGAGTTACCTCAATATGTAAAAACATTAATTGCTATACGAGATAAAAATATTGTTCGGTATTAAAAATTAATAAGTGTTTAAAATATTAACATGGGTGACTAACAAAGACATTACATATCACATTTTTCCACTTTTTGTTGATATTGGGTAACTACTTCTCCAGAACATCAGAGCTTCTGTAGTAAAACAAATAAAATAAACAACAACCAAAATACTCAGAAGGGTTGAGTTTTATCTGAGTGAGGTTAAAGAGAAAGTGATTACATTATTTTCTGTGCAACAATGAATAATCAGGTTAAGGAAAGAATAAAAAAAATTTCAGCATCTCACCACAAATCCTGGCTTGCAAAAACAGGAATAACCAAAGCTAGCTTCCTTCTGAACACAGATACCATGTATGCAGGGGTTGGATATGCACTCATCAACATCCAACTCACAATGGAGGCCTTCCCATCCTGTCAGAAAAAAAAAAAAAAGAAAACCAAACCCCATTAGTCAGATTACTGGCCATTTTATTAATATGCATTTCTTATTAAGATCTCCTTTACCACTAAGTACACCCCATAAATGAGAGGCCAAATACTCATCCGGAAGCTGTGGTTTAGATCATGTAATTTGAGCCTGCCTTGAACTTGCTCTGTGGAAGCTATGCCAAACTGGAAGTAGTAAATTTGCTACGTAAACACAAATCCAAAATTCTGTAAAATATGGCTAGTTATTGAAGAACACAGACTTTCTGCCACGATACTCCCAGTACAGATTTATTTTTTTTCTCCAATTAAATTTTCCTGTTTCTAAACGAACTAACAAACAAAGAAAACCCAACAGACTCATTACCCCCCTAGCAGTCCTCAGCTAATACAAATCTAGTTGCCCCTGTTCAGCCTTTGCTTCCGAGCAGGCATCAAATGGATCTACCTACCTGCCCAGCTAAAGACTTCATCCATGCACCTGCTATTAGTTCCAACGGCTGCTGGTGTCCATTTGAGCTCCCTGAGACGCTGTTAGAATAGAGTTTACATCTCTCCATGCTGCTTCCTCACCTGAACAGCCTGAAGCTGCAGCCACAGATCCTGAATATGCATCTATTATTCTATGGTACAATAGCTGACAAAATTCATGATCCATTACAGAATGCATTTGTCAGAGCTAAATCAATTCCCTTTCCTGGTATGACATGCTGTCACCACATGCTTTACTTTGTTCTCTGGAGGTTTTCAGGAAGCTGTAATCATCTGCCTTGTTCCTATTTTTGTCTTGGTACCATCCCTGTTCCATTTTGTTAAATTGCAACAGGGAATCTGTTGCAGAGTATATCAGACTATCTATCTTGTGGAAAGTTCTTTCCCATAGTTGCCTTTACAGATCAAAAAATCCTCAATCCCAACCCCATATTTCTATAGGTGAAGCTTAGAAGAGAAATCCGAGACCTATAATATGGGAAAAGTAGTAGCCTGCAAATAGATTTTTTAATAACTATTTCTACTTTCTATCTCCAGATGATAATTTTTCTTCAATCTCTTTCTTCAGTTGTGCAACTTTCCAAAAAGCTATTCCTCCCAAAGGTTCCCCGGCCTCTCCAAATTCACTCCTTTTCTGAGCTGTAACCTTCTCACCTTCTCAGCTGTTTCAGAGACTCAAATAACATTTGCAAATACCATATTAATTAAAAGAAGCAAGATACATAAAAATTATGCATCTTCTTAATGCATGTGGTTCCTTCACTGTGTCTTTTCCTCGTGGAGAAATAATCTAGAGATCTTTCACCCCTACTAATAAATGTTATTATTAAACGGAATATAAAGGAAAGGCAGCTCATGTTCGAGTTGGAAGGTGTTTAAAACATGTTAGCTTCAGGAGTGAGTTCCAAACCCCAGAGAAGCTTCTCCTACTTACATACCAAACATTTTCATGTAGAGTTACATAGAGACAGCAGTGACAGTTCTTGGCTAGCAAGCAATTTTTGAATGCCTATATACAAATATATTTAAAGTATTACTTTAATAAGCTTTAAAAAGGAGAAAAAAATTGAAATTGGCAATGTATTCTGTATGAGGCACTGTAATGACTAAAAAATATATCTTTTAAATTTTTAAGTCATCTGTATTGGTGAAGGGGTATATGACCATATGCAGTACCAGGTAGAGTGAGAGGACATACAGTTTAATCCATGTGGAATTTTCTCCATATGCTGAGAAGATCCAGAATGGGTCTTTATTATCATGAATTTGACCTTCTGTATGGCAAAGTCCAGAAATTTTTCACTCATTGGTTCATAAATCAGGAGTATACAGTTTTTCTGAATCATCGAGTATCTCCTTGACATTAAAAAAGTTGCTATGAATGTATTAAGCTTTAAGTAAGTTAGTCCTAAACATAATCAGGCTCCAGTAAGCCAAAGATGCTTGGATTTAAGTCCTACATATCAGAGTATCATTCCTTAGTACCAATTAAACAAATGAATAAACTGCCAAATTGGCTCTCATTACACACATGTTCTCTTTTGCTTCAAAATCTTCCATACTTTTTTTTAAAAAAAATTCTCTTACATATGTTTTGCAGTTTTACATGCTGCACTAGGGACAATTCAGAATGAAAAAAAAAATAGAATATGTTATTATTCAATTCCCTATGTGTTTTTTTTTTAAATGTAGAACAAGTATGAATAGGAATTATATAAACAGATTGCTAGAAAGACTGCAGAAAAGTGTGATATATATATGGTCACTTGACTTCAGGAGAGTTTTGCAAGACCTTTTCACTTTTAAATTCTAATCAAGAAGGTGACCATACTTCAGTACAAAGGAAGTAAGTAGATCAGGTGCATGAAGATATCAGGAGTTAATAGAATCACTCAGAATAATATCATTCAGAATATTTCTAAATAATCTCTAAAATAATAACTAAGAAATCCTGTGCCAATACTATTAAAGAAATTATTCAGCAGTGTTGGTCTATACAATAGTAAATAATAGACTTAAACTGAAAAACTAAAGTTTCAGAGGTAGGTACTCATAAAATTCTTAATTTAATAGTAACCTGTGGAGCAGAATGCTACTTATGGATATGGACCAGAAATACTACTTATGTTGCCAAAAGGCTTTTTGTTAATAGAAATGACAAGAGATTGTGAGTAGTCCAGAACAAATTAAACTTGTGATTGTGTGACAATGCAGGCTGACTGTGACTTTTGCTTTTTTATAGATGCTAAATCTCTTTTACTTTCCTAAGTCACCGGATCTGTTTTAGTTGACCTATGTCACCGTAAGAAAAAAGCTCCCACTTTTTAAGAAAGTGCCTTTTTTCATTCTATTTGTAATAGTTCAAAAAATTCCTTTTAACCCCTACCGGTGGACATAAGCATGATATGTCTTACAGCAATAATAATAATAGCAATATTATTATTATTATTATTAACAATAACAAAAACAATAATAGTTAAAATGTTCTGAATTTCTTTTCAATTTTCTTTTTTTAGTCTTATGTTACAAGTAGTTAAATTATCTAGCCATTAAACAGTGCCTACTTGGCTGCTTGGTAAGTTACGTTAGAAAAGATCACAAAGAATTAACCTAGCTCTAGGTCATTCTTCTGGTTAATTCAGTGAGCTGGTTTTAGTTTTAAGCCCTTCGAACATTCTTATTGTGATAGTTAATTCTCTTTAGATTTCATTCAAAAATCTTGCCAAATTGTACAAATCTTTTTGTACCTTATAGGTTAAATACACAAAAAGAGCTTGATATAATTTAACGATTTTTTCTCAGTATTAACACTGGTAATTAAAAACTATCATTGTTTAAGACTGCTCTGTCACATAGCAATTACCTTGTGTACATTTACAAGTGTATCCATTGATATGATCTTCACAGGTTGAGCCATGTAGACAAGGTGATGAATTACACTCATTAACTTCTATTTCACAAAACTGTCCAGAAAATCCAGCAAGACACCTGAAGCAAACAACATTCCAAAGTGTTATACTGTGCATAAACATCGTATAAAATATACCTTGTGTGGAAACAATGTGTCTAATGCATGTGCATTAACAAGATGCAATCTCATATTTTGTTTTAAGGAGTATTTTGCTGGAACTCTTCTAAGTTTCATGTTGCAACCTATGGTGGTCTTTTAGGGGATTTATGATGGCAAAACCCATCCATGAATTTCACATCTGGATCATAATCAAACATAACAGTTTCAATTACAGTTTACTGTTTTTAGCAAGCTGAATACAAACCTTTCTTAATGTACTCTTGGGAGACTACCTACTGAAATAGTTTAGCTAAGTAACCACAGTATTTGTTTGTAAAAATTGCTTGTTGACAAATATTGCACTATGTAAACTACAGCATAAAAGATAACCTTCAGGGACAATGGTTTCATTATTGTTCTAGATATCAAATATTAGCCATCTTGAAAAAACTCCTCTGTAGTTTTGTGATTGCAAATTCTATGGGATAATTGATATCAAAATAGTTCTATATAATTTCAACATACAATACTCACAAGACCTTTAATGAAGTTCAGAAATTCTACTAATCTCATTATTGAAACACATCTTTGCACAGTTTTACTGATATATGCAAATATGTTCTGAAAAACAGGGTCCCATAATGGTATTTACATGTACTATTTTGAGATGCATTATACATAGGTATATTTCACGAGACAATGTATTCAAAAACTCCTGTTACTAACTGGGTGGTGCACATCTCTTGTGTTGTCTTCGCTCTAACGAAAAGCATAAAAGTTTATGCCCCACTTAGAGAAAGATGAGTACATAAACAAATTACCTTTGAGTAAATTCAAACATTCATGTCACCTACTCCTTAAGGTGTGAATACAAAACATATCATTAGAATGAGGTACCTGCAGTGTCTGCCTTAAGCTTTCCAGACCCTGAAGCAAAAGAGGAGGAGGATGGACCATGAAACAGGTATGCCTAACACGTCCTGAAGGATCATTACGCTATGTATCAGTAATTATGTTTTGGTTTATTTTTGCTTTTGAGTACATTTTTTTATTTTATATGAAATACACTCTGGATAATTAGAATTTGGGACCCATCCACCCCTCCGGCTTCTCTCTCTCTCTCTTACGCACTCTCACACTCTGCCAACAACTTACAGCTGTTGTTGATATCTAATTTTCACAGGAGCGAAAAAGAACAGCTCCAATTGGTCCCTCAGGGGGAACTCTCCTGGGACCAATCACCTCTAGGCCACCCCTCCTTCTGCACTGACCTTGGTCTACACTGTTGTTCACGTGTTCTCACTGTACTCTTCTCTGGCTGGAATTCTTCACAAAGCAACAACCTTCTGTTCTTAAATATGTCATCACAGAGGCATTACTATCACTCCTAATTGTAGGAGCCAGTTCTTTGCCATTTTTAACCTGCATCTGGCATTATCTGCAAATTGTGATGAAATTATACTTGTAAACTTTCTATTTTGCAATCATTCCTCACTTCCTACTAATCTCATCTGGAATGGAAGCTCTATCTTCTCCTACGAATACAAGAGTTTATTAATGTCCTCCAGGAAGCTAACAGGCACTTGCCCTGGTTGTGAGAAGCACAGTTTTAATAGCACCTATATTAAGTATCACCCTTTGGAACTTCCGTGTGGCCGCGGGGCCTCCCCCACCAGAACCCCTGTGCAGCACGGGGCTGCCCCTGGGCCGCCCCCAGCGGGGGAAAGGAGAGAGGGAACTTCGCCGGCGTGGCTTTGCGGCCTTGTGGGAGAGAAGAGGGGAGGCCTCGGAGCACACAGAGGTTTGCCAGTCTGGTTTGGAGGAGGGGAAGGGTGCTGGGTGGGCCATGGGGGTCCTCAGACTGGCGGGTGGGCGGGGGGGGCAGCCCTGCATGAAGTGTCGCAGGTAAGCGGTGCGTGGGAAGATATGAGGTAACACAGTGGGGGGAGGATAAGGTCAGGGTGGATAACGGTTTCTTCTGGGGCGTTGGGAGTCTCGGCCAGGCTAGGGCCTTGAGAGGTACTCAAACCCTGGGTGGGTATGGGGGCTGGAATGAACAAACGTTCATTTGTTTGGTTTTGGCTCACCTGCGGCTACTGCCCATGTTCAGTATGTTCTCGATATATTTGTTACATCCTGAAAGGGTGGTCAGGACAAAGGGTTGTTCCTGGGTATTTCCTTGGGATTGAATATAGATAGGTGGCAGAAAAGTAGGAAGTGTAAGACTTGCCCTAATTGTTTTAATAGTAGGAATGTAGCCTGTGTACTCCTATGTGGTTGCGAGTTATGCTGGTGATGGTACACGCCTTTGGTAGGGTCGCCCATGCCTGACAGGTCAAAACCGTAGGGTCAGATACAATACATCCTTGGGCAGGATGAGCTCGTTAGCCTTCCGGCAGTCATCCTAGGAGAAGGACAACTCTAATCCCAAACCGGGGCAGATGGAGCTCGCTTACCCCTGTAAGGCCATCCATCCAAGAGAAGATCATGCTAATTAAACCTATGTCCTGAGGACCTCGCTGCCACCGTCCAAACTCTCTCGGCCCCAGCAGATGAACCTTTAGGATTAAAGGGTGGGTTCAGTTCCGCGCATACTGCGTCTCACCTAATCCATTGCACAGCCCCTCCCAAATTTTCGTTCGTGAAGCCTAGCCATGATGATGATGATATTAAGTATCACAATCAAAAACAGAAACTAGAGGAGGACTCATACCTCTAAGTGTCTAAACAACCTTGTATATACACAGGCTTAGAATCGGTGTCCAATTTCCACCTATTTGGTAAGAACTATCTTACACCTAAATTAAACCCTAGTCATCTAAGAAACCTGTGGGTAAAAATGGTCTTGAAGTGTAACTATAACATTTAGGCATTTCCAAAATGTAATTAATTCCTAAATCAGGAATAAGGTTCGCTGATCATTTTAAAGGTGCTTCCTCTTTATGCTTGTGCTTTGGGCTACTGGCTGATATGAACGCAGAATATATAGTAATGTATATATGATACAGATTATTTTTCTTGTCAACAATTATTGTACTGAATATAAATTTTGAGAGAGAACAGATGGAACATTTAAGAGAGAGTAAGAATGGAAACAGAACAAGAGGCTGGGAATGTTTAGAGTAGGAAAATACAAAGATCAAAACAACAGACATCTTTGAACACACAAGAGTCACTGAAGAAAAGGGAAGTAAACTTTTAAAAGTCTGTGTTCTGAAATTTTATTTCTGTGACAAAGGACAAAAAAGTATCAAGAGAAAGAAGAGAAGGGTCAAGCCCTGCCCTTTGAATGACAAAGTTGCCTGGGCACTGGCCATCTGGAGCTAGGAAGAGCTGGTACCCTAGTCATGCTGTATTAGAACTATGACTTTTTTTATGTCCATTTCATCTGAAAGTCTAAAAAGCAAAAACTCTGGGGCATAGACTGAATGTGCTTGTAAATACTAATTTCCTCATCCTCAGTGTCGGTCTCCAGTAACTAGAGCTAATCTACCTTAGACTTTCTCTTCCTTTCCTGTACCCCTGCACTTCTGGAGGGTGTTGGGAGTGATAACGCATATATAATTCCAGCCCTATTCTTCTAAAGAAGCTGTACTTCTTACAGTTGGATCTTCAAATTTTACTTTTAGTGGGATGTTCAGTTTAAGAAGTTCACCAGTTATCACTAGATGATTCCATAACATGATGGTTGCACTCTCACCGTCCCCCAAAGTCCTGAGATAACAAATTGTCATGTTAAACCTTGATGACATGAAGACTGTTTTGCTTATAAAGCTAGTTGGCAAAAAAATTGAAAGGTTTGTACTTTTCTCTCATACTTGATGTCACAAGTGGTTGCAGATACCTGGGAAGATTCAGTCATTGGATAGCAGTAATAAACCACTGCTACCTGGGTCCTGAACAACACCCTATGTTGGTGTGGTGTCTGCATAGTTGTTTCTCTCACATAGTCTCAATCCTCTCTCTCACTACTGTTCTGCCTGCAGCAGACTTTATTCCCCCAACTTAAATACGTTTCCCAGAGGTGCAATCGCTGTCACTGATGATCTCAACCCTGGCCAGCAGTGGATCTGTCTCAGAGCCATCTGGTATTAGCTCCGTCAGACATAAAAATCCTTGCCACACAAACCCAAAACAGTTGCAAAGATTTATTTTGACAGATAAAGAATTCTAGCATTATTAAGATGATTTTCATTATGGGTTCACAGAAGCTGCTCTTTGTTCCTGCCTCACGGGACTTTGTACTTTGATTCAGTAAAATAATTATGCACTGAAGGCCTTTTTTTTTTGCAAAAAACACCCAGGACATTTAAACAGAGTAAGCGAGACAATACACAGAATCAAGGAACTGGCAGGAAAGGGTCTGGAGAACAGGTCTGTAATGGACTAAGTATAAAAGCAATTTGCAAGCTTGACGATGGCCTAGCTAGTTGTTCAAGCTAAAATAAAGGTGACTCATTCAGGACAAGGGCATAGCAGTCTAAGGGGCTGCCTATTAATATAATGAAGTATCGATCTATAACCTATAACCTGTTATATAGATACAGAAAGACAGTGAGTGTTATCTATATGCATTTCACCAACCTGTGTTTAGGAAGGACTAACCAGGTCATAAGAAATATTCACAGATTTAGTAATTTTAAATCATAGTTTAAACATTTGCTACTATGATATTGATAAGCTTACAGAACTACAGGAAATTGTAATGTAATTGATATTTTATCAAACAAAGGTCAGAGAAAATACCACCTGCCTGATTTAAGTATCTCTGTCTCAGTGCTGTAGACATCCTACCCCAAGGCTGGTTATAAAAATGGATCAGACCTCGGCTAATTGTTAGTAATGAGAAACATCCTTGCTTTATATATAATATATATAATTATTTATTTTTTTTAGATTAACACTAAACGAGCAGCAGAGGAATCTATTTATGAATCAGAACATATCTGAGGAAAGGTCTTCCTGAATGTCTGCTGATTTCCAGAGTTCCTCATACTTTAACATAAACTCAACTTAGACTCTTGTATCAAAGATTATTGATCAAAATATTACATTTAGACAAATCTGAAACACCCTTGCAATTGCTTTGCTTCTTAAAATTATGCTAAATAAGATGATAAATTATTTTAGATTCTGGAAGGAGTCATCAGAGAAGGGGGAAGGGAACTTGACAAACTTGTTCAAGAGTTTTATTCCGAAATGGAGTTATTAAAGCCCAATCAGAATTTTGTAATAACAAATTTGGGGTTGCAAAAATATTTGTACTTTTTACATTTCCATATAAAGAGTGAGTAAATCAGTAAGAGACTTCAACTCCTAGATGTCCTACAGAAAATTCCTGTTAAAGAAACAGAAGTGATAACTGTTGTCAAACTTACTTCACGTAATTTTACATTCTAAGGGCTAGTGGCATGCAAACATTTCTACTACACCAAATAGTACATTTAAAACAATTCCAAAGTTAATTAGTAATTTATTAAGAGAATTAAATGAAGAGTTTTGGTCTATGGCAATTATGGCTGCAGTCAAAGTAAAATTTTTTGTATGTTAGTAAACTTTCAAACTCAGAGTAAGTATGTAAGAACTCAAATGTCAGCCAAATTTTCCCCTACAATTCTAATTTAAATCCTATTGTAACTCGTCACTCTTTGAGTCTGTTTTGTAACTCATCTTTTAAGTCTATTTTTTACCTGTACCCTTTTCCTTTTCTTTCCCTCTCTTTCTTCATCTGCCTTGTGACCTTTTAAAGCTTATGAATAATTTGTGTATTAGTGAGCTATGAGGTTCAGAAAAAACATGGTTTCTACAACGTACAAGTTTATTAGGTTTGTCAGGGAGCAAGGATTAACTGCAATTTTACTTAGAAGAAAACATTTATGCTGTAACCTTTACCTGCCTGTGTTACTTATTCAACCTGGTAAAATCAATGTACTTTGTAGACCAGTTCACACAATGAAATTTGTTTGGGACATCAATTTTTCTTTGTAAGTGTGAACCTTGACGACTGTGGTAATGTTTTGTTAATACCTCTCAGTTAGGTAATTAGGACTTTTGGCAGAATAATAGATCAATATGAAAAGTACATGTCCCGAGCAACTGTCTTGCCTAAAATAGTCTTGTAAATGTGCAATCTCTTTTGACATTATTCATGATTATTTTTCATCTTCAAATCTACATTTTCTGTCCAAAATAAATCTAGTTAACTGCTCTACTGTAACAGGCCAGCTCTGTCACTGCAAATTTATGCTAGGATTGCTATACATTATTAACAAGCTATGAAAAGTCACTGGCTAAATGTCATGGAACCTGAGATATAGCAGCACCTTGGGATTCATATAGCAAACAGTTTAGTTTTAATCATCTTGGACCACAAGGTGCCTTGACATTTGCGAAGCAACTTTTTCCTTTTTAACTTCCACTAGTATCAGACCTCTATTATCTCAACCATAATTTTCAACTTCAAGTGTGATAGGAAGTTGTACCTTTTAAATTAAAAAAGTGAAAAATTGATCAAACATAGACCTTATCATTCCTTTAATCAATGCTCATATGCTAGCTTGGAAAAAAAAAACAAACAGGAAGAGCAAGGAAAACCAGACAATTTAAACACCTTCAGGATTATTAGAGACATTTCCTGTGAAATACATGACTCTTGTCTTGGCATTATTGAGGCATGACCTTCATGAAAAATATTAACACTACAAACTTCTGCAAAACCTTTTTAATTTCAAAGAAAACAATTAATAAGAGAACTGCTTAATTTTAAATATATGTATCATTACAACATGATTTCTTAAATCTTTAAATTTTTTTTTTAAATTCTTCTACAGTGACAAATAAATTCTCAATTTTTATCGTACTTCACTCTCTAACAGCTAACCTTTTGGACCATAAGTTTCAATTTACTGGAAACCAATGCATAATTTTTGCCCTTTTAAGTAGAATTGTTCACAGAAAAAAATAAAAAAAGACAAACATTATTTTATTTTACTGAATTTATTTCTCAACATATACAACAGCAAACCAGAATCCTGACCCTATCAACATTGATTTGAATAATGAACTCTGTCTCATTTGGAAGTTACAGTGTGACGTTCATAAGGCTTTTAATGTTTAGATCGTTTAATTTCTTTCAAACTTTGCTGCTCTAATTTCTGTGTGTTCTTTTTTCCTTATCTTACAAATCTGCCTATACATTTTCTGTATTGCCTTAATACACACATGAAAAAAAGTTGCCTCATAAATTAATATATATTGGAAGTACTGTCATCAGGTTATACATTGAACGACCACAACCCCCCATTCCCCATTACCCCTACACCACATGGGGGAAGGAGAAGGATGCAGAAGTGTTGGAAAAAAAGAAGTGAAGTTAAGCAACCCCAACAAAAAAACCCTACCAACCAACTAACCAAAAACCTTTAAGACACAATTACAAAATAGCATCTTCAGGTGACAATGGTTTTGGTCTATTTTTTCCTTCTATTTCTCACAATGCTCTAATTGATGATTATAACATTAAATTGATTAATATAAAGAAACCCCAACCTATTGGCAGTAGAATCTTTTATAGCATTATTGTTTCACTTATCAAGGTACTGAAACTTTTGAAATATTTGTTTCATAAAGGTAAGATTATTAGCTATGGGGATATTACTGTGAAGCTGATAGAGAATTCAGAGAGGAAGCTTTTATAATTATCTAACAATGGCCAAGCTCCTCATTGCTTTAGAAGTAACTTCTATAGCAAATCACTTCGAGCTTTCTTCCAGATACTCCATTATTCTAAGCTTTGCATCAGACATTTAAAACAACTTTCATAGTGAGTTCTACCATGGCCTTCAAGTAACACTAAAAATGTGGATACTGCACATGAGCTTATCTTGGTGGAAACTGTCCCATGTATGTTTTACCATCTACACATTTTGAGCTTTCACCATATTAAGCTCAGATGCAGTAATTCCCTATGGAAAACTGAAAAACGAAGCTACTGCATCAAAGCAAATTATCTCCTGTGTGGTCATCCCTCTGGTCTGAAGATTATGGATGCTGGTCGATGATGCTATTAAAAAAAATAAAATATGTGTTATATTGCTTTTAGAGACCGAAAAATTGATAGAGGAAGAAAAGAACATTGATTTTGTGTGCACATGTGTGTGAACTCTTAGTGATTTCTGGGATCCTATGTTGGAACAGCATAGATCTTTGTTGGTACTGTGGTTTCACTGTGGGTTAAACCCATTGTCTCCACAAGCCAAATGACTCCATGTTCAAAATAATGTGAGTCAGCTGCCTTATCATTAATGCTACTGAAAATTCCTTCTCCTGATGTACTTTGAAGCATGTTTCGAAGGAGAGATTCTGTGAAAGCATCCAGTAAGGAATTTACAGAAATCTCCCAAGAGCTTTTCACAGATTATTTTCTCTAAAACCCTTCCCAAAGGTGATGCTGTGATTGTTAATTTTAGAACACTGACAGTGAAGCTTCCCCTAAGCTACAAGTGAAGCCTATCATGCTTCTTTTTTTTATTTCTCTTCCCTTCTCTGCATTCTCCTTTAATGTACTGTCTAGAATGAACTAAGTTTGTTTACCTCTGAAATAAAAATTTCCATAGACTGAAGTAAAAATAAATTATAGCTCTCCATGGTGGTCAGGAAATGTTAGTTCTATTTTAAAGAATCGTAAATGTGAATAAAAAAGAAAAAAAATAGCAATAATGCACTTGAGTATTGGGATCTGGGGCTTGGCTATCAGCAGAGAAGGAGCTGATGAGGTTATGTAGCAGGCCATGGACAACGGGAGCTGGGAGAAACTCCTTACTCTGAGGACGCTTCCTCACAAGACCTATTAATGTTTGGCTGTGTTGATTGTCCTGTCTTCTCCAGTAAGATATGGAAAGACTTTGTGATGATGTTATCAGACCATGTAGAAACCTCTTTGTTCTCTTCCCCCCATGTGGTCCTAGTTCAAGGGAAAATATTAACCAACTGTGTAACTGTAGCAGATCGTGTAATTCTCTAGTTAGCATAATCCATCCCCTAGTTAGCATAACCCATCCTCCTCATTAACATGTCCTACCCCAGGACCCTTATATTGTGAAGCGTGTGTTCAATAAAGATTCAAGTTTCTACCCCCAAACAGGGATCAGTTAGTTAGTGACCTCTTCACTTGACTGTATATTTGATTTTAGAGGGCTTTCTTCCATTTATTGATCTCAAGTTATGTTGCCATCATGTCAGCATCAGAGTCTCTACTAGAGAACGGTAATCTGAAGTAACAAGAGTCATCTTTTTTCCTTCTGCTTTCTTTATGGGAGAGGTCATTCAAAGATTAACATAATTTAGAGTGGTATGAAAATAGTTATAAGAGAAAAATTAGGTTGAAAAAGAGCAGTCACATACATAGTCCAAGAGTTCAGATCTTGTAAATGTTCTGATTCTGATAGTCAGGAACTTCTCCATATTCATCATTAGTTTCTACAAAATATAGATTTGCAAAGGTAAAATGAATTTGAAAAACGTAATTAATAGTGTCATTCTCTTGGAGAACTGCTATTAGAACAAGACCCACAAATCATAAGGTTCAGACCTTATCCATAGCCCCAGATTTTCACTAACAATCAGAATTTACCACAGACTTAACGAAGTCTCTGACTGGTTTAAAGATATCAGACATTTATAGCTGGGTTTTCTCCCCATCTCTACCACGTATTATTGCCTAAGATTTATAATCACAAGGGTAAATGCAAGAATGAAACTGATACATCAACACTTTTTAAAGACTGAAGGAAACAGAAGTAGCTTATTCTTCATCCTCTTATAAAAGTGACCCTGTCAGCATGATATGCTAGATACTCTAGTCTAGGGAATCCTTTTTCCTGGAGGAGGTATGTTGCATGTAGCAGCCCAAAAAGATTCAGGTTATTTAGACAAAATGGGAGCTGGAATTTCTGCAACTTTTCAGCTTTCTTCTGTGCTTGAAGGATAGTTAACAAAATAGAGAACTTATTACCTCTATACAAAAAAACATCCCCAACACAACCCTCCCAAAAAAACCCCACAAAAAACCCAACAAAAAACCCCAACCATGTAATGATAAGGCAGTAAGGACCATATTTAGAGCTTAATTCCTGATTATTATAATGTAAATGCAATGTAGGCTAAATAAAACTAATTTTTAACTACTCAGGACACACAGTATTACTCTGGACATTGTCCACACCTTTTGAATGTAAGGTAAATAAGGGTCTTTATTCTCAAAGAATGTCTCAGGACAACCACCACACATACTAAATATTTGCTAATAAAAGGTCTCATTCTTTCTAAGGTCATTCTCATTAAAGGAGACCTTAAACTTTCTCAGTCCACTTGGATTCAGTCTTTATTTTTCCTATGAGAAAATCAGATTTTACTGCCAGTAAAAACTCCCACTGTGCTTAACACGGACATTCTTATTAAGTGATAAATTATGTACTTGCTAAATCACAGTTGGTGGGGTGTGACAGTGTTAAAGGAAAGGTTAATCTGTGGAATATCAAGCTAGAATGAATACAGTAAAATAACCAGAATGGCTAAGCCTTGATGAAAATATATGAGAGTTAAAACACTCCTTTCGCTCTTTTATTAACCTGCCCAATTGGAAACTAGATGCTTTTCTTCACACACCAGTAGTGTGGCAGAATTAAAGTAGGAACACTATGTTGTGTGTGTGGATTGTCCTTGCAGAACTGATGAAAAACCACCATTCAACTGTTTGCTAAAATAATCCATATTTGCACTTAGATTTCACAGAGAGCAAAGCTATCATTTGGTCAATGCTTTCTCAAGTAGAAGTCCTCTGAGCTTTTTACTAATAGTTCTTGTAAATGAACAAATAAGTTAAGACAGGTCCTTAGCTGATGTGAATTCTCATAATATCAGTCTTGACATGTCTCTGCTATCCAGGCACTCATTCACAATCCTAGATACAACAAAACAGATTAATATCATACATCATTTATTTATTCTTCATTTACTTGTCCAATTTCCTTGGTTTAAATTAGCTCCTTATTTGACTGTGTTGCAAACCATGCACATGAAAACCTAAGTTTTTAATTGGTAGATTTTATATAGATTCACTCAAAGGCATTGCTCCTGAATCTCATAGTGATCTCTTTGTGCTGAAACAGCCATCAAATGATGATAAAAATAGTCAAAATGGTCTTCAGCCTATTCCAACCAAGACAGAAAATGAAGGAAAGTAATTTTTATTTATACTGCCCCTCATTTCAAGTCATCTAAGGTCTCACAATTTTCAGTAAGGCAAGGCTGATGTCTCCAGAGAGCAATTCATACACTTTATCTATCTGTAAAGGCACTACTGTGTTGGTCAATGTGGTTGGATTCCTAGTGGGGAATATATCTGCATTTTTTGAATTTGGACACATCCCTGCTTCTGACTGGATGTGTAAACATAAACATCTAACAGACTAAGAGGAGAAATCCTCTGGCCTTGCTTTAAGATGCACAAGATTCTGCTCTCCCTTACTATTCTTGCTTCTCAATTTGGAGAATGAAATGAGAGAGCTTTGGGGAGTTGGTATCCTTTCTCACTGTCTCAAAACCTTGCAGAAGTCTGAGCAGCTAAAGAAGCTGAAGTTCTTGGTCACTGTCTGCAAATTCTGCTTATATAAATAGGACTGCAGGCTAGCTTGCTTCCACTGAATGCTCACAGCTTCACACTGTAACTGATCTGTGTCAGGACCAGAAAAGGCTGGTGTTTGATTTGTATTCCAGCTGAGGTGCTTAGTTTTGTTGTGGAGCTTTTTGTTGAGTTTTGTAATTATTTTTTTTGTCAGGCTGTTCCTATATTTTTCTTTTGTGAACTACTACAGAATCTAATGTGATAGAGCATTTGCAGGATTTCAGGCTCCCTCACATCGAGTGTTTGACTTAAACTCCTTTGTTTATATTAACTTTCAAAAGAAGTGAAGAGCTCACGAAATGCTAAAGGAGAAAGGAGAACAGGAGAAAAGAGTTGTTACTCGGAGAGATACCCTTCTGATATAAAATGTTCTGTACTACTGTAATTAGTCTAATTTTTTAAGTATTATTTAAGACTTAAGTACTTCCCAACTCTGTAATATAGTCATAATAGAGAATTGGGAGCACCCTGTTAGCAGGCTGCTATTTACTTTCAAGATCAACCTCCCTATTCCCCTTAGCCGATTGCTAGAATGCCCAGGGGTCATTTCACAGTGGCAGTTTCAGTTGCTTCTCAGTGTTAGTCATTTTGACTGTGAATGGTTCAAAACCAAGTGAATAGCAACAAATTTCATTTGAGAATATATTGTCAGTTTTACAAATAATATCAATAGAGTTTGTCCCATGTCTCACTTTTGTGGTCCTTTAGCTTAGTAAATATGGTATTGCTGAACAAGAAACCACAGGGTTTCTTCTAGCACTGCAAAGCCACTGGACTGGGGCTTATCAAGCATGATTTGTCTGGACTTGTCTTATGCTTGCCTGGAGTTTAGCTTTAGCTTTTTTAGTTGTATCAGACTGTTATCTAATTTGTTTGAGTTTTGTTTTTCTTTGTGGAATTGTGTGATGATATGTGTCTTCTGTAATAATTCTGATATAACTCTGAGTAACAGATAGTGATAACAAGTACTAGTCTAGTGGTACATTCGATCACGCATAGAATAAATTATGTGTTACCATGGAACACAAATACTGCATAACAATTGATACTCTGAAAAATATAAACATGGGATGACAGATTAAGGCTATCAAGAAATCATCACTGACTAACTACTGATCATTGAAGAGATGATGCATCTGGAGTTGAGCGTAAATGGCTTTAAGAGTAACAAAAGACAAGCTTCCAACATAATAAAACACAAGTTATAAAAAAAATGTAGACATAACAGAGAAAACCAAAAGAAACAGGGTATAGAATGCACTAGAAAATGCTTAAAAGTATCCCGATATGATCCGCTTAAGTATGAGATGGAAGAACCCCCCACTGCATTCTGTTGGCAAAGGATTCAGGATGACAATGCACCATAAGCCTTTCCCCTGAATGAAACCGTTGAAGGCGTAAAGTTTGTTTGTCAGTTTTAAGAATTAAACTATTATTACTGTGATTGAACTTCAATAATCAGATAGCTTGCATGGTAAGTTACTTTTGTTATTGGACTAATAATACTTATTTGGCAAGACTGTTATAATTCCAATTAGACCTACAGTAAATTCTTGGCTTTACATAAAAAGTATGTTTCTCATGCAGTTGAGACACCAAAGTTTTAATGTGACATGCTGGGAGAGGCAAACAGACTTAAAATTTCATTGAACCTTTTTTTTTTCCCCTCAGCTTTTTTTCATACCTCTAGTTCACTGTACAACTACAGGCTCTGATGGGTACTTCTAACATTAAGCACTATGAAATTTGGAAGCACTGACAAAAAACAATCCCAGATTGATTCACAAAAGTGAAGCAATAGCATCACCTGGAAAGAATGATACTTTACAAAATACTAGATTGGAAGCAACCTCAAAGATCATCTAGCCCAACCGTTCTGGGCAAAAGCATTATTTAGACAAGATGCCTCAGCACACTGTCCAGTTGAATCTTTAAAATATTCAGTGTTGTCCATTCAATGTTGCCTTTCCTGGCAAGATTTTTCCAATGGCTGATTATTTAAATTTTGAAAAATTTTCCTCAGAATCTCCTCAGGAACACCTTGCACACATTACCCCTCAACTTTTCCATGTGAATCCTTGAAAAAAAAGAGAGTCTCCACCTTCTTTGTAACCACTCTTTGAACACTGGAACATGGTTACCTCCCCTGTAAGCATTCTTTTCTCATTCTCTGTTCAAACTCCATTCAAACAAACGGAGTCAAACTCCATTCTCTTTGCCTTTCCTCACAAGGTAGGCTTTCCAGTTCATGTTCATGACTAATAACTGCTGCTGTTTATTTGGCTGAAGTGAGAAACACTAAAAGTTTTCCCATGGTGGTGGTCAGAGGAGAAAGTGAACTACCATAGCAAGAACAAACTGTGATATACTAAAAATGTCTTTAATGGCTAGGAAAAACTCATTTAAAAAGAAACCTTTTCCTTAGATTCCCCCAAAGCATGATCAGATAATATTGCAATCTGCCCAGATCCCTAGCATTCACAGCAATTTCTGCAGAGCAGACATTTCAGGAGAGCTTATAGCTTCATTTAATAGTAGTAGAGAACACTGTCAAGTCAGTTTATTTATCAAGGGACATATTTGACTGCCCTCAATGTAGTTTAAACCCTTAAAACCAGCATTTTTACACAAAAAGAGCATCTCTCTGAAAGGTTGGACGAAGCTATAATAGTTCTTGGAGACCTGAAAATACAATAAAAGAAATTAGTGGGAAAAGAGAGAAGCTGTTAAGAACCATCCAAGTTCTTAAGAACAAGAACAAATATTCTACTTAATGTGCCATTTGTAACATGCATTTATTCTTTATTCCAGATGACTGTTGAAGAATTATGTAGAAGAATAGTACATACCAGTTCTTGGAAAGATTATGTAGATGTTAATGGGGATGAAACAAGATCTGATTTTTAAATAAGAGGTCCTCACACTAACTAGAACATTAGTTGATTTTCTTCTTATACTGTGTAATTGCAAGGTCCTTCATAGAGACAAATCTTTAGACTTTGTTATAATACATGCCTTTCATAACACATACACAAGGATTGATTAGCTATAGTGTGGGATTCAGTCACCTAGAGATATTAAGTAGCCATTTCAGCAACCTAATGTATTGCATGAGGCTTCCTGCTACTTTTCCAGAAGTGCTTAGCTTTCACAGAGGTCCCATACCATAGTTACCATACTGTGTGTGTCTCAGATTCAAAAGGGAAATTATAGTTGCACTTAACACCTCTTGTTCTTCAGTAAATGCGATTTGTACCACTAACAATAGAATGATATGGGCCCTACATTGGCCTGACACTACAAGATCTCAGAATTTGTCTCAGCTTGTTTGGATCTGAACTGTGCTGAGCTCAGTGACTGCTGCCTCCCCTGTTCCAGCTTCAGCTCTGGGGACGGCCCCTCTGGGAACAGTGTCACATTCACCTTCCAAGTCACTGCCAGACAAACCATAGACTTTTGTGGGTGGGTGGCTACATTATAGAAACCGACGTGGGCTCAAAAAAAAATGAAAAGGAAGAAGTCCCCACCTGCAGCATCAAGCTCCTCCTCACAGAGAAGGCATCAGTATCCTCATGGCTTACCATGGCCTACACCAGGTTTTGTATAAGGAAAACTTTAAATGTCAGCATTTATTGCATGGAGAGATACTGGAAGTGTAAGAATAATGTCAAATAAAAGGCAACTACTAAAAAAAATTTGAAAATTCCTGTAACAACTCTAAACTGTATTTGCTAATGTGTTTTCCTGTATTAACTAGGTAATTCAGAACACCAGGATGATAAAACTAACTCATGGCTCCACTATGTATTTTTGATTCCCCTTTACCCATCCTAACACTGATTGCAACCCTGTATATACAACAAAATGCTGCCCATTGCATCACAGGACAGTTCCTATGCCTTCAGTCACTTCCATTGCATTCCACATCTCAAGTCACAGTATGGAATGCAGTGCTATACCTGACTTTATCTGATGAGGTAAAAAGCTTAAAGCTACTGTGAAATCTTCACTGTAGAAAGTGATATTGGAAGTTAAAATCTTATGATTTAGTACTCAGGAACAACAATTAGCATTTACACCTGAAGATTTGATTTAACTGATTTCCTCTTCGTTTATTTGTTCTTTCCTGGTACTCACAGCACTATCATAAATATCTATTAAGAAAGTTACCCAACACTTAGTAAGCTTCTTTTATTTCTTTTATAACTTCTTCAGAACTTAATCACGTGAGTCAGCCATGTCCCTGGGATGCAGTGCTCCACTCCATGGGTGCTCATGAAGGTGAGCCACTCCTCAGGCATGAGTTCACAGAAGGAAGGAAAACATGGGAGATAACTTAGACTTACTTCCCTGGTGGCACTCAGGAAAATGCACTTGAAAGATATCATGGTCTTGTAATGAAATTTATCTATTCCACGAGTATGAAATGTGACCTGCGTCTTCCCTCCCATAAAATCTGCTTACAGGGGAGTGAAGGGGGAGATGGAGACTTCAAAAAAGGGAAGCCCTCCCCCTGCCTCAACTACTGGCCTATCAGGAAATAGCTAACAAGCAGGCTCCCAGCAATCAGGTAGTGGTTTGCAGAAACCTCTAGCTGTGGAAGCCCCCAGAAGATGCCAGAAGAGGTGGATAGCTGCAGCCTGGATCCAGGGCAGAGCTAACATAGGATGAGGAATAACCTGTTTCAGCTGCTGCTGGGGTGAGGAAAGGCTGCTGGAAAAAATGGAAACCAAAGAAATGGAAACAAAACCTGATGCCCAAACTCTGCTCTGAAAACAAAAAGCACAAAAAGCAGACAAAAAAATAAAATTTATATAAATAACCCCCAAAAACACTTGAGGAGGAACAAATGTTATCCAAATAAAGTATTCACAAACTGCCTGAGAATGGGACCTCCATGACCAAAACTACTGTAACTGGGAGAATTCCAACATAAAAGTGCCAAAACCAGTTTACTTTCTGCCTTTCTTCTACACCTGGATACACCACCCAGACAGTTCATGCCATGTGCTTGCACAAGAAGGGGCTGATGAAGGAGAAAATGTCTTTTCATGGTGGAACTGGAAATGGGGCACATGTGTGGTGAGTCCATGCTCAGGTGATCTCCAGAGGACCTCTCAGACCATCCCAGATGGCAACCAGAAATGTCCTGCTTTTGCCTCACCCTGTACTGAACCTGAACTAAGTCAGTAGAGACTGAGTTCAAACTCCGTAAAGGATCCTTTGTCACCTTTATTGAACTAGAGAAACTACAAACATAACCACTTTTGGGAGATGTTTTTTCAGGATGACATTAGTCTGTTCCTTCCTCCTTATAGATTTTGTCTGTGAACTAAATTACTGAAAATCATGAGTGTACAGCTCTATACCCAAACTATTTTTGCCATATAACCTCCCCCCCAAACTTCAGTCTCCTCGAACGCTCTACAGTACATTTTACAGTAGTGTAAAAGAAGCCACAGACACCCTATGGTATTTTGTTGTTCTTACTGACTCTGAGCACATACAGAAAGGATTAAACTGCTCCAACCCTTACAGTGTTTTTGCCTCCCTTATGCTACTGTTCTCTCACTCCAGCCAATTTGAAATGCTGGGACCTTGCACAATTGAACTAAATGGCTTTCTAAGCCTGATCAGCTCATTCTTTTGAAGTCAATAACTGCTCACTAGGTAGAAGTTATAAGTAATATATATCTCTTTGTGCCTCTTGCTGACAACAAGAAAAACATTAATTTAACTTCTTTGGCTGAATGTGAACTAAAGCCTTAAAAAGAAGATGAGTGACTCAAACTACTTTGCTGCTGCTACCCTGCAACTCTCAAAGAGAAATGAAATACTGCAAGGATTCTAGAATGGTGCCTTTCACAAGAGAGAATAATTTCAGTTATAGTGTACCAAGCCATACAAAAATACTAGTTCAGCTTTATGTACATTATGTCTCCTTGACCCTGTTCAATTCTTAAAAGGATACGTATGTTTACAGGACTTAACAAACAATTTATTTCTAGCTGATTTCTCTCTGGGAAAGAAACCACTACTGAAGTGTTACTTTTTTTCCTATAGACTCCGAATCAAACCACTGATACATTTATTGTTGTCACTGTTATTATCCTTCATATGAATGTAACATTGAAATAGCCAGATCACCATCAGTGAGTCTGTACACATGATAAGAGAAAGTGCTAGCAGTACAAATAGATGAAGGCAGAGGGATGAAGCACAGTCAAAGAGAATAGAGTTACTCAAGGTCATCCAAAGTACCAGTGAGAAAGAGCTGAGGTTTTATGCCCATAAAAGTCCCTGAGGCATTCCATATGGCAGCCATTTAGAAAGTAACATAAACAACTTGCCAACCTAAATTTAGGATATTATTCTACCTAATGTAATACCCTCTAGCTTTCTTTTTTTTTTCAATGAATCTGTAGTGACTTGCTAATCCTGTCTGATATAAATACAGAATAATCAGAAGTAATAATCACTAATTGATTAATTCTGATGTTGGTTATGATGATTGGTATTATATTTCTCAATAATGCCTTGTAGAACATTCAACAGCAATGTAAATGATTAATCAACATTAAGAGACACAGTTGTATAAACAAACTGTGATTTTTCAAATTTTATTTTTTTACGTATATGTGCATAATAATACAATTAACACTGAATTAATTCAGAACTGAGTATGTTTATTAAGATATGTAATCATTTCAGATGTTTGCAACTACTTTTGTCATATTAATTAAAAGGAAAAATTTAGGCCATTCCTTATGTTTTCAGGCTACCTTTCTCAAAAAATTCCACAGATGGCATTTTTGACTACTGCTCTGCAGTAATGATTTATAAAAGTTGCATAGAGGCTTATGAACCCCAGTTAATATTTAAAACCTGCTTTCAGTGGCAGCAGGAAATGATCCATCTATGTCAATAGTAGAAAATAGCAGCAACAAAAGTTTCCTTGGGAGGTATGGCCTTTTGAACACAGGGCAGTTCACATACCTTGTAGAGACCTGTTCAATGGGTACCCTGTGTGCACACAGTGCCTCCTCTTCTGTTTAGGCTCTATTCATCACACTTCAAGCTTTCCATATATCTTCATTCAGTCTTATGTGGTTGACCTGTGTGAAACTTTGCACTCTCAAGAAGAAATACCTCTAACTGCCCCAACTCCTGCTTTCATTTCTATACTTGTACACTAAGAATAGGGTTGAAAGTAGCTCAGGACTTACACAAGTTTAAATATAGAGTATACAGATTACGTTTTTTGATTGAAAAGAAAACAAAAATTGGGGTTTTTGCTCGGCAAATATCTCTGCAATCACTATTTTACATTTTGGCTCTTCCAGGTTCTGAAATGTCTCAGTTGAGAAAAACACAAAATACATTTTTCTAAATACAGGTGTCATTCTATATTGCTATATTGAAACAACAAAAAACTTAAACAATAAAAATTAAAGTATATATAATATGAGGACAAAATCCTTTTCTCACTACAACAGAATCCTATAGCCATTAATAAATGTTGATCTGTTAAAGACAGAAACTAAAACTGAATTTTAAAAGGAGTTTCATACTTTTCTGTGTTCTTTTTTAGAAAATAAAAAGATCTTTTTTATAAGTGTGCATGTCTACACACACACAGATTTTTATGCCAGAATAAGCTTCTGCAGGTGCATACACTTCTTCAGGTAAACATTCTAAAACAGGAATGCGATGAAAATTTTCTTTTAAGGCATATAGAGAAACTATATCTTGTTACAGTCCAAAATTCGGATGCCAACAGAAAAGGAACTGCTAGGATTAAACAGGAAACCTTGGGCCACAGAAGCTGGGGAAAAAAACAACATCTAAAAGACCAGACAAGATCCGTTGACATTTATTTCGTATGGATTGTCCTGATCTCCCCCAGCAGGATGTAGAGATACTTTACATGATGCTATCAGATATCCCATTGTTTTCTCCCTCCCTGTGTAAATTCTCACCCTTCTCCAATGTAACCCTGCTTACTGGAAATATCAGACCTTTTTCCCCAAAATGTAAATACTGTCTCAGAGAAATGTAAAATCATTTTTCCCCTTATGTCACCCCTGTTACTGGAAATGCTAATAGATTGTGGAAACCCCTGTTTGGAATAACCTGCCTCCTCATTAGCATGTAAGCCCCTGAGACCCTTAAATAGCACTCGCATGTTCAATAAATGATTCCAGTTTTTGCCTCTGTATCTGGGATCGTGGTAGCTTCTCTTTCCTTTTGAAACACATATATGCTCTTTTGTCTGTATAAACACCTGCATGCGTATTTAAAATGCCTCTAGAGAAGAAAACTGAATTACTATTTGTGAGAGACTGAAATTGTTATTGGTTTAAACATTGTTAAAGTCACCGAAAGACTTTTGTCTACTGTAGCAAAGTGTGCAAAGAAGCAACTTCTTAGTGAAGCCTGAATATGCCTACTAATTCGGACTGTGAGGGGAACTTGAGAGGTCATACTATTGCCCAGTTATCCCAGAAGAAGCATGTATCCACAAATATGAGTGGTTGGAATGCCAATGGCTCAAACAAACAAGGTGCAAGCTGATGTGCAAAGTAACCACACAGGTGCTGAGGGTGTGCACACCCGACACCTCAGGCTACCGGCTGGGTGTTAATCAAGACACGGGAATCTTGTTAATCAAGAGGAAAATCCTGCAAGGCAGAGTAGGGTATTTGTCCTTACACAAGTAACTCCCCTCCACTCCGGGGCAGTACCAGAACATTCACACGAAGCCTCAAGGTATTTATGTCTGCTGATG
Source organism: Chiroxiphia lanceolata (assembly GCF_009829145.1). NCBI lineage: Eukaryota > Metazoa > Chordata > Aves > Passeriformes > Pipridae > Chiroxiphia > Chiroxiphia lanceolata. The sequence goes on along the minus strand of NC_045639.1, from coordinate 89,773,411 downwards.
GGCCATAATGAGCAATAACTGACTCAACTGCACTGTTGTAAAAGGCAGCTCTAACATCTTAAAAGGTGTCAAAGACTCCTGATATGTCCCGTGATCCATATTACATCATCCAGTGTAACACTCCCTCCCCAGGGGAGCTACCAGGGCATTTCTACCTAGTCGAATCATAACAAAACCGCATAGACTCTATTTTGCAGGCTTTCCTCACCACTCCAGGCTTCCCTTGACAGATTCAGCCTGCAACCATCACCGTGAAAAGACCGGGACTCTCACCGCTGAGAAGACCAGAAGAAGAGGACCAATCGGTGGAATCCACAGAGTGGTGATATTTTTTTCTGCTTAATCTGTCTCTCTGTCACTTTCTTTCTCCACCCCCCTCCCCCCCTTTTCCCTGTTTCTTTTTTATCTCTCTGTACCTCACATGCACTGCTAAATAAAAATCTGTAGTGTTGACTTCGGCATATGGTCTGGTTTGTTCCTTCATTGAGGCAGAGGCATCTCTCTAATAACTTTGATAAGTTGATCTTAACAACAAATGTTAACATTTGCAGATGTCTGTTACAATATTAGCATTATGTGTCAAAAGAAGCGCATTTGAAAGAGTTTTTTTCTCTTCTAAGTGTTGGCTTCTGAATCAATTGCAGACAGTCCAGAAAAGATTAAGAAAGCACCTCAAAAATTTTAATACTCGTACATATTGTACATTAAATCTTGTAAATTCATGAAACCTCTTTCAAGGGCAGGCACTTGAATTATGTTTGCAAATGTCTGCAACTTCAAAAGTGCATGTGCATGTTTAAGTACATGTATTGTTCCTGTGACCAGATGCATTAATGTAAACTGAATGCTGGAGGATCATTTGCTTCTGAATGAAGAAGTTGCAGAGTACCAGACAGAAGTTTTCTAAGAAGGCCATGTAGAATGCAGCTGAGATGTAAATCAGCAGAGATATCAATCTCAAGCACCTTGGTATACACAAAGAAGAGACACTGCTGTGGTTTTATGACAAAAAAAAACATTTTCAATAGGCAGTTGTGTTAAACCTAGCAATTGTCAATTATAAAGCTGCAGATGTTTCAGAATCTGATTAGAGCTGACTGAGTTCTTTTGGTTTTAGGCCATTGATTTCAAGTGTGCTTAGAGATTTACTAGAAAACACAGTGTGCAAATCTATATAAATAAAAGTGCGGGCAAATTGCCAGGGTATTAATTATAATCTCATAATGCAGCAGGTGCTTGCTCTGGGAAAACAAAGTGCTTTCTGTGGCTCTCGAGTTTTCTAAAAGGCAGACCCTAGTAGAAAACATAAATATTCTGTAGTCTTCTTTTTTAGATGGAAAATTAAAACCTTGTATTTATCAGAAATTATTATTCCAGTGTTATAATATGCAAAAGATCTGATTGTATGGCCAGATAGAAAATAACAATGAAAGTGGTATCATAACGTAAATATACATATATTAACCCCCCCCCAATAAAGAACAAAAAAAACCAAAAAAAAACAAAACAAAAAACCAAACAAAAACCAACCAACCAACCAAAAAAAAAAAAAAAGAAAAAGAAGGTATGGTTTAGTTTAGTAACTTACCAACATTTTTTATTTTTCCATTATCAATATCATATTAAATTTTGTAATAAATGACACTAGCAAAATATTAAGGATTACTAGTCATTCTTTGGAGAGAAGCTGTTTCTAGGTATATTTTGTTAAAAGGAAAGAGTGGGCAATGAAGAAAAGTATTATTTGGACCTGAAAAAACAGTGAACTTGTCTGTAAGAAAAGACAAAAAGCCAGTACTGTGATCCAAGCATGAAATATGGATGCCAAAGGAGAAAAGTGAGTTTAGCATTCCTTAATAATACTTTGTCTGCTAAATATTAAAGGAATTATTTTCATACTAGAAGTCAAGAATATCTGGTTCTATATTGTAAAAGATTTTAAAATTAATTTCAACATGGAAAATAATAAAATAATCCCTAATAACATTACAACCGTATTCCTGTCTATCCAACCTTTGTGTAGTCCTGCAAACTAATATATTCTAAAGTCAGGGAAATTGCAACCTCTAGCTATTTAGTTTACTGCGAAAAAACCCCAAAGAAACAAAACCAAACCCAACCGAAAAAAACCCAACAAAACCAAAGCAGATCATAAAACTCCTTCCAGAAATTTGTTTATTAAGCCCATCCTGTTTAAATTAGTTGTGTACACATAGCCTCATTTTTTTCAAATATCATGTGTTGGGTCCACCATGCTGCATTCATCAGAGCTAAGAATGTTTGAAGAACGGTTAAAGACAATTATATCTGTGTCATGGTTTGAGACAGCCCAAAATCCAATTCCCTAGCTCCATCCCCCTCCCACATCTCAACCCTATGTGAGATGGGTTTTTCCAGACAAAACACAACCAGACTCAAAGTGGGGAAAGGGAATATATTACAATGACTATACAAATAAATACTACAATACATTATACACAACCTTAGCTATCTCTACTATGACATAAGTATTTACAATGGATCAGATCTCTTCTCCCCTCCAAATAAAAGTCCAGGAGGGAAAGAAGGACAGATCCCTTCCAGTCTCTCAGGGCAGCAGCTTCTTCAGAGTAGCAGTCACTAAGCAGCAGCATCTTCTAAGGCAGCAGTTTCTCTCTCTCTTCTGTTTCTTGCAGCAGTTGATAGCTGGATCTCTGCCAGCACACACGAGGGGGTATCCAAACTCCCCCTCGTGGCCCCATCGTCAACCAACCGAGGGGTCTTTCGTGGACTTCGTCACCCCAGACAAGGTCGTTTCACCATTTCATATCACGAAGCACAGGGGGGTCTTCGTGACGGTCTGGTATCTCCAGGAGATTCAAGCTCCTTGCAGGGCCTCTGTGCCCTGTCTCAGGCTGCGAGCTTCTTCGTAGCTTTCAGCAAGGGAGGGCTTCAAGGTCAACCTCCCACACTCCGTCCTGGCTGAGCTCTCAGGACGACCGAGCTCCTTAGCTCCTTTACTCCATCTAGGACTTCTAATCAGTAAGAGTCCACCCCCTCCATTTTTGGAGGGATCTCCAACAAGGTTTAGGGGAGTTTTGCAGTCCTTACCCCTAAGCTTTCTCTCTGTAGAAACTTAGTTCTGTTCTCTGCTGCTGGTTCTCTACCTCGGAATCAGGCTTGGCTTGAGCAGCTCTGAGTCTTCCTTGGCTGCATGCTGTTTCTGCTGCGTCCCTGGTTCAGGTCTTATCAGTTGGCTTTTAGCCATAACCTCTGGACGCTGCCGCCGCTTCTGCTCTGTCTCTGCTCACTCACGATGGAAAACATCCTCCAGCTCACAGCTACAGACACATAGTCCAGCTTAACACTGTTCCAAGTCTCTGTAGCCCCCAGCTGGGGCTGGGGGGGGGGGGGGCCCAGAAGCCCCGAGGGGCTCAGAGCCCATTCCTCTCATGGCTCACAACATGGCTACTTCTTCTACCTCAAAACTACAACTCTTCTCTTCCGTTTGGTTGTGGTATGTTTACATTTTTGCAGGAGTGCTCATTGGACAGAATTTCAAAACTTCCAGGGGTTTCCACCCCTTGGGGTCTACCACTTTCTTAGCCTCTGGGGAAAACAAGGTCCAAACCACTACAATCTGTTAGAAATTTCCTTCTCCTTCCAGCTGGTTTTCTTTATCACTTGCAACATAATGTACACTCAAAAATTTTTCTTCCATCTTGAAAAGCAAAAATTATATTTAAATATATATGATATATATATTTAAAAATTATATATATCATAATGCATTTTGTGTTAACTTGATTACTCATAGATTCTGTTCTGATCAGCTACTGATGTATTCTGACCTCCTCAGACTTTTTATTCTGCTAGTAATGAAGAATCCCAAAAGAAGAAAATCATCATTCAAGGCTATATCTTCTCCTGAGCAAGGGTTAAGCCTAATTTAGTTTTTTTGCAGTGCTAATAGAAGTAGTGAGTAAAGAGATTAGTGTTTAAATATTCAATGAGGCTATATCGTTCTATCTTCAATAGTAAACTCTTTGCCACATAACCTAGGTATAGAAAATATTTCCATTTATTTCCTCTTACTTTTCTGGGCCTTCAGTGCTGGAGCATTTAATTGACTCATGACTGTGACTATCAATAGAGTTGGTGATGATGATAGACTGCAGATGAGGAATCAAAACACGCTACTATTTTTTTCTTCTATTTTCATTTTATGTTCAATTCTGTAGTAAGTACCTTATGTCAGTGTTCAGAAGGGGCTCACTCTGATGGCTAGAAAATATTACTACAAAAATCATATATGGCTATACATATAAACATAGGAGTATATCTATACACACACACACATATATATACATACATGCACACATATACTGTATATGCATTTACACATATAAACTCAAAAAGGATAACGTGATAGAGAAATGTTCCAGAAGTAGATTTACATGAAAGAAATATATAAAAATTTAAAAATAATTGATTAGTAGTTAAAATATATTTCATGACCTGAAAAAAAAGTTCGATAAGTGGTGTTTTCCACGTATTTTGTGTTCTTCTATTTACATTTAAAATACAGCTGTAAAATTATGGCATTCATTGTATGAAATAATGAATCACATCTACAACTATGAAAGGAGGGTGTCAGTCTCTTCTCCAGGTGACAAGCAATAGGACAAAAGGGAATGGGTGCAACTTGTACAGGAGAGTTTTAGATGGAATACTAGGAAAAATTTCTTCACTGAAAAGGTGATCAAGCTTCACTGAACAGGCTGCCCGGGGAAGTGGTTGAGTCACTGTCCTCAGAGGCATTTAAAGATGAGTAGATGTGGCACTTAGGGAGATGGTTTAGTGGGGGCCTTGGCAGTGTTGGGTTTGTGGTTGGACTCGATGACCAGGAAATGTCTACTAATTGGCTTAAGTGGGAAGACAATTGTAAAGATTTATCCAGGATGATTTGACTAGCAAGGGCATTGTCCTAATCATTGAAATTAAAAAGCAATGAGTACTGAAAACAGAAGCCCCTTGGGGGAACCTGTCTGCAAACAAATGATGCTGTAGTGAGGGTTGAGTTTGAAATACAGAGCTTCAGGTAAAGGTAAGGCAGACAGCCAGAACTGGGGCCAGCCAGGAGTGACTGTCCTGTTACCCCTGCCAGGTCCATGGCACTAACCACAGCCACACCAGAGGATCTGGGGCCTTGGTCAGTGTGAACATATTGTTATGAATGTGTGTGTGTGTGTACTGTAGAATAGGAATTGCTGTACAGTTACTATACCCATCTCAACAAGTAAATAAATCTAGTATTTTAAGTTACTGAAGAGTGTGGTTCTGTTCTTGCAGCCATACCAGCCTTAATTCCCCGTGTTATAATCTATTTGGTCAATGCTACATCAACAATCAATACTAATTAAGAATGCGGTTTGCCTCTCTGATATAGCTTTAAATCAGTGTTAAATAAGGGTGCCTTGTAACAGACGGTATATGTACACTGGCAATTAACTTTGGTTTTAAAAGCGCAGCCTTATTTTTAAGTTAAGGAAGAAGCAACAAGTTTTTTATGGGGTCCAATACAGGTCAGAGTATCGATTATAAATACAGAGTCTATAACTCTTAAAGCTGCTGTATAACCTTTTTCACAAAACAGATGCTATCAAATTGTTATCTCTAAGATGTCCCCATTGCCTTCACAAATTGAAGTGTGCCTAATCCAGTAGCTAGTGTATACTTGATATTAATATACAAAGTTAGAATCTAAATTTAACAAACAAGTGAATATGCTTGGGTACCTAAGGCTCAAACTACGTTTGCAAGACACGTGATAGGGGAGGAATTGCAGGTTAAACAATTTGATTCTGAGGATCTGACATTCTTACTCTATGCATTTCATGATTTTCTTAATTTTTTTTTTTAACTTAAAAGTACTTATAGTCTAGTCCTGTGACTGGTTTAGTTTAATCAAAATTACTCGTGTACTCTGAGACCACTTCATTATATGAATCAAAGCATTGTAAATCAGGCAACTGTGGAGGAACAATGATCAGAATGGGAACGATTTCAGGAAGGGAAAAAAGATATACAGCGATTGAGAGGTCTTTATTACAGTTATTATGTGTTTTGCATTGCATGATTCCTTGAGATTTGTATTTCCCGGGCTTGCCCACATATGATTGTTCCCTACTTCCCCGCTTCCCCCTCTGATAGGCTGAAGAAGCTGCAGAGAGGAGACAGCTACCATTCACCCTTTCCTTCCCAGTTCCTCCCCTGTTCCTCCCTCTTTGCCTGAGTCCCTATCCCTATTCGTTTCCCTGGTTGTCTGTCTCATGCTCCACCCCATTTTCTGGTACAGTCCAAGCCAGAGCTCATAAAACCATTGTGCACCCCCATTAAACTCGGCATTGCATTACAACCTCAAATCTCGTAGGACCTTTTTGTGCAGTGCTGCAGCCCTTCTCCCCTCCCCCACGGACTGTAGCAGGCAATCGAGTGCACTCCACAAAAACTAAAACATTAATGTATGCCCTACCTTGGATCACATAATGTTTGATAAACACCTAACCAGTACAATTAGTGAGCCAACTCAGAGATACATACAGATGACTGTCCTTAGGGATCTGAATCAGCACCCCACTGTTTTAGAGGCTGTATACTCAGATTGCTACCAGATCCTCCATAGATCTACAAGTCTGTTGTGGAGGTTTTGGATGCCCTAGGGCATTTGTAATGGCATTTATATGAATGCTTAGGCAACAAAGCTTGAAACACATACTTGAGCTTCATGTGTCTGGGGAGGCTTGATTTCAGGCTGCAGTGACAGTACTGAGTGGTTTTCATCGACTACAGTAGCAGCATAGGCAGTCCCTATGTTTGCACCTAAACATAGGGACATGTGGATATTTAAATGTATATATTTTATTCTGGAGGTAATCACACCAGCTGTCTCTATTGCACACAAAAAGAAGTATCCCCTGTAAGGGTGTGTTGCCACTTTCAGTACCAAACCAAGCATTATCATAAATATAGAATGAGCTTTCATTTTGTACCAAAATGGCTGATCTTTACCAAGAGGTAGAATTTTATTGCTGGGGTGATATGCTGGATTTCATAGAATGGTTTGGATTGAAAGGGACCTTAAAGATCATCTTAGTCCAACACCCCAGCTGTGGGCAGGACCACCACCCACTAGATCAGGTAACTCAGGGCCCCATTCTTGAAGAGTTCCAGGGACGAGGCATCCACAGCTTCTCTAGGCAACCTATTCCAGTTCTCACCACCTTCACAGTGAATAATTTCTTCCTAATATCTAGTCTTAACCCACCGTTCTTTAGTTTAAAGACATTACTCCCTGTCCTATCACTGTATGCTGTTTTAAAAAGTCCCTCTCCAGCTTTTTTGTGGGTACTGGAAGAATTCCTTTTATTACTGACTAGTCTATCAAAGCACAAAAAAGGCTTGTTCTCCAGAGAAATCTGCCTGATTAGGAAACACCACATGAATTACAAGAGGTTATACAAAGAGAAGTTTGTGGCAGTATCACTCTTAAGTTAATGCAGTAGTGTTACCAAAGCACAGGGCTTCAAATAAGATATAAGGAGGGGAAGACTGTGTTTAGTACATTATGAAAAACATTTTAAATGGATAGATGACATAATCGGTTCATAGCACCCATGTTTAATCTCTACGGGTCTGGGTTCAAACACAGAACATCAGTAATGGAATGAGATGTGATCCTGAACTAATCTGTAATTGAAATTCACTCACTTTTGAAAGCATTATAGAAGCACTTATACTTATTAAACTTCAGTAGAAGTGGGACTTCACTTAAAAGTGCTGCACCCATTAAATAATTTTGAAATAGAGAGCTATGGAATACTATTGAGAGTCACAAGAAGTCACATAATATTAGTCGCTAGGTTTGTTGATGTAGACCAGGTGTAGAAAAGGATGGATATGATACAAACTCCCTCTTATTCTGGATGCTAATTTCTAATATTGGTCTTAAAAATTGTGAGGAGAATAGAAAAAATAACACAATTTAAACAGAACTAGAAAATATTTTGCACTAGGAGAACAAAGATAAACTTTCCCTTTTATTTCAGCATTGATTATTTTATGAGGTTCTGTTAAAAAAATAACTCGGAAGCTGTCAGTGAATGAAATAGATTTTGAGAATTATTTAGTAGTTTTCCAACTTTCTGATTTTTGCAGTGAATATTACTATTTCCCATGTTCAGAAAATTTTATTTGACTGTGTTCTTAATTAATGCGATCGAATAAAACCACAAAAGTGATCTATTATTGTCTTTACGGAGAAGAATTTTATTTTCATTTCCCACTTAATTCACAAAATGAAAGTGACATCTTTTATAAAGTGCTGTTGTTTCTCCAAGTTATTCTGATTTTAGCATTAAAATGGGGTGAAAATAAAGGAGTTCTCTGATGAATACTGATCACATTTCGTCTGTAGAACAATGATTTGAAGCAATTTATTTGTTCTTTCTGCCCTTCAAAATATAGAAGCTTAGTAATATTCATAGGCATTAGAATTATATGTCTAGCTAGTTATCTGTTAATAAAGACTATACTGCTTTTGTATTCAAGTTTACAAAAAAAGGTAGTCTTTTGTTTTGCAAGTTTCTTTTCACTCTTCATACAATTTTTGGATGGCCTTTTATTGATAGTGTTTCCATTAGTAAGAATATAAGTAATATCCCTAATTTTATTAAAAACACTGTCTCCATTTTAAAACTCAGTTAATGTGTTACAGAGTTTTGTTTTCTTCATCTAAATGATGCCACATCTTTGCCTCAATGTATACAGATGCAAGGGGAGGCAAAGTATTATTAGTAAAGAAACTTCAATTATTCCCAATAATCTTCAATTCATCTGTGCAATTCTGCCTATCAGTGGAACTATTCCAAGGCTATTTAACCTCAAGATTGGCAGAATTTCATTATAATACTATAGGGCTTATTAACATTGTAGTGACAGAGAATTAAAGATACTCATAGTGGTTTGTTATTTTTATGATCATAAAATCTGTGACTAATTTTAATGGCTGATTTTCTATGGTGCTGAAGTGCTCATTGGTTTGTTTGAAACAAGTATCAGTGAATTAGCATGCACTGATAAATCTTCAATAACAAGCACGATCCTCAAATCTCTTCTTCCTACTAGATGTAACATATATGTTCATTATATATTAACTTCTGATAATATAGCCACATCTAAATTTATTTCTTAGCTTGATAGATATATTTAACTATTTATTTAGACATTAGAAAGCCATGTATCCATTCATATAATAAGTGAAAGGGGATTGGAAAAAAAAATAAAAAGAACCAAAAATATTTGGGTCAGAATTGGCACCATATGAAAGGCATCTATCTTTCTCCTTCATCTTGATACAGAAGGAATAAGCCATAGAGAACTTGGTGTTAGGCTGTGATTATCCATCCTGATCACAGTAATTTTCAAAGCATCATAATATGTTGATATGTCTCAAATCTAGCAGCCTTTAAATCTATGGTACCTAGTGGGCTGTTGTAACCCATGAGGTTCCGTGGCCTCATTCCTCCGGTTTGTTGAGGTTTGTCAGCAAATGCTGCCCATCAACTTGTCAGCTGCTCTCCCCATTTTGGTTGTTATCAAGGTCAAATGTACTGAGGATGTGTTCTTTCCCATCTTCCAGGTGCCTTCAATCTGTGTTAAGTAATATCAGCCCTGGTGCCAAATCATAAGTAACTTAATTTACAACAGTTGCCAGAGAGGAGTAAAACTACTGCACACTACTTTCTGAGGTGATGTCAAGACAGTTTTCCAGACATCTTTTAACATACTCATCCATTACACATCACCTTATTTTGGCTACAAAGATGCTGGGGAAAACTCTTTTGAATACCTTTTTAAAGTCGAAATGAAAAATATCCCCTGGTCTCCCACAGGGATGGAACTGGTCACAGATGACAGTCAGCTTGGTTAAAGATGATTTGCCTGGGGAAAGTGCAAACAGCCTGTTCCCAGTTACGTGATTCTTTTGTATCTGGAAATATCTTTCATGAAATCTTAGTGTAGTTGATCAGTTGGTGAGAGGTAATGAGTTATTACCTTTACATCCCTGTTTTTGCTTTCTCTCATACCTCACTTATTAAATTACGTTTATTTTGATTTTTTTTCCTCTTTCAATTATCAGTCCAACACTGAGACTGCACAGAGACTGGTTAGATAATATTTTCCTCAGGCTGGACTGTGCCAACTCTCTGGAGTGGCAATGGAACAAGTTGCAGTTAATTGCAGCAGTGCATGTGTGTGTGTTCTGTTGAGTGTAAACATGGCCCTGACACAGCTTCTCGCTTGGGTTATCAAGAGTAGGTCAGTTTCACCTCATTTATTTGCTTTTACACAGTATTGGATGTCTCTTAATATTTCCTCCACGTCCTAATTATGGTGGCATTTCAGAACCAGATATTGGCATGGGCCACAAATCATCATTCTGTGAATTCTGCTTCTTTAATTCATTATACTTTTCTTCTTGTTCCCAGCAGGAAGATACCTCTTCCATGGAAGAATGACTTGTCTCCCTGACAAATAATAAAATTCTAAGGTCTGATTTTTAATTATTCATCCTGATGTAGCTGTGTTTCTCGGTGTAGATATTTTAATTAATGCTGTAATCTTCTTTCTTAGTCTCCTTTCTAACTTGACCAAAATGTGAGAAGGGAAGTGGGTTTGTGATTGACTGAACAGCACATTAAAGAATTTTTAATTTCTAAATAGTAGAACAGAAGAATTTCAGGTCACATATCTTGTCTCTAGGATTTGGAAACCAACTTGATATTTCACTGTCAAGGCTATAATACCAGATGAATGTTGCTTAACAAAAGACAATAGGATGTTCCATGTAGTTGTCTTGCATCTTCAACGAGCCATTATTTTCTTGAAACTCACCATGCTCTTGAAGAAGCGTGCCTAAACATCTAAATAATTTCCCAGAAGACTGACCCTTAAATATAGATCTGTATTGTCCAAGGAAAAACAGCATGGATTTCAGGTTCTTAAATTAAAGAGTAAATAAGCAACTTATAGAAAAAAAATTAGTACAAATATTTGCAGTCATAATTAAGGATCAGTTCTCTGAGTGCATCAGTAAATAATAAGACTGTAAGAACAGCAATCAGTGACCTAAAATTGCTGAATTATAATGGCTTACATTTAATGGCTGGGCAAAGTAATGGAAGCCTTAGGTGTCTTTCCTAATTTGACAGGGATGTCAAGGGAGAACAAGTACAAAACCAAAACTTGTCAATGTGGTCCTTATGCTCAACTACTTCCCAGACCCCATGTTACATTGTACTACTGTTTGTCTTTCAGTGCCTGATCTGAGAAAGTGTCTGACCGCAAACTGAAATGTAAAGCTTCACAGATGGACTTCCATTTGAACCACCAAATAACACCTTAAATACTCAGTCTTAAAGCTACCTATGTCTACTGTTTGCCACTCTACTTTTGCAAAGTAGATCTATATCCAAAAATTCATCCTATGGAGCTTTTCTCAAACAAGTAGGTAATTGACTGGAGTAACAGCAGCTCTAATGGGCCACCTCCATGATTTTGATGTAAATGTGCTTATAACACAGTAAATCATAGAATTATAGAATCAGCCAGGTTGGAAGGGACCTCTGAGATCATCAAGTCCAACCCTCGATCCACTACTGCCGTGGTTACTAGACCATGGCACTAAGTACCACATCCAGTCTTATCTTAAAAACCTCCAGGGACAGAGAATCCACCACTTCCCTGGGCAGCCCATTCCAATGCCTGATTACCCTTTCTGTAAATAATTTCTTCCTAACATCTAACCTAAACCTCCCCTGGCAGAGCTTAAGACCATGCCCTCTTATCTTACTGATAGTTACCTGGGAGAAGAGACTGATGCCTACCTGGCTACAACCTCCTTTCAGGGAGTTGTAGAGAGTGATGAGGTCTCTCATGAGCCTCCTCTTCTCCAGGCTAAACAATCCCATCTCCCTCAGCCTCTCCTCATAGGACCTGTGCTTGAGTCCCTTCCCCAGCCTCGTTGATCTTCTCTGGACCTGCTCCAGCCCCTCAATATCCTTCCTGAACTGAGGGGCCCAGAACTGGACACAGTACTCCAGGTGTGGCCTCACCAGCGCTGAGTACAGGGGAAGAATCACTTTCCTGGACCTGTTGACCACACTGTTCCTGATCCAGGCCAGGATGCCATTGGCCTTCTTGGCCACCTGGGCACACTGCTGGTTCGTGTTCAGCTTCCTGTCAATCCAAACTCCCAGCTCCCTTTCTGCCTGGCTGCTCTCCAGCCACTCTGTGCCCAGCCTGTAGCACTGCAGGGGGTTGTTGTGGCCAAAGTGCAGGACCCGGCATTTGGCTTTGTTGAACCTCATCCCATTGGAATCAGCCCAAATTTCCAGTCTGTCGAGGACCCTCTGAAGAGCCCTCCTGCCTTCCAGCTGATCAACACTCCCCCCCAACTTGATGGCATCTGCAAATTTGCTAATGGTGGACTCAATCCCTTCATCCAGATCATCAAGAAAGATATTAAATAGAACTGGGCCCTACACTGATCCCTGGGGGACACCACTAGTGACCGGCTGCCAACTGGATGCAGCACCGTTCACCACCACTCTCTGGGCCCGGCCCTCCAGCCAGTTCTTAACCCAGCACAGAGTGCCCCTGTACAAGCCATGGGCTGCCAGCTTTTTCAGGAGTATGCTGTGGGAGATGGTATCAAAGGCTTTGCTGAAATCCAGACAGACCACATCCACAGCCTTCCCCTCATTCACCAGGCGACGGGTCCCCTGATCATAAAAGGAGATCAGGTTGGTCAGACAGGACCTGCCCTTCCTAAAGCTGTGCTGACTGGGTCTGATCTGACAGGTTAAAGTCACCTATGAGAACAAGGCTCTAAGTCTGTCCTGATGACTAACCTACTGTCAGAGAATTAACATCCGAATCTCGGAAGCCCCAAGATATTCATTACAGGCCAATACAGTTTGTTTTTTTTTTTTTTTTTTTGATAGCCTGAAAGTAGAATTTTCTCAATTTCTACCTGATGTTACAATCACTATTTTTTGGTACATTTTTAAGCCCTTTTTTTGGTTTGTGTGTTTTTGTCAACAGCCTCTATATTTTCTATTTTCCTTTTCTTCTGTTTTTTAAAGCATTGATGCCTTTAAAGTCCCTTTGGAAAGAACACGTACCAAGTGGAGGTTTAAATTCCTTTTCCAGTAAGTATTGAGAGGCCAATCCAGTGTTACCAAATCCGGTGCCCTGAACCATCTCTGGGAAGCATATAGTTCACTTTTTTAACAATAGAACTGCGTAGTATGAACAGCTTACCATGTCACTGCTTAAATAGCCATCACTGTTATATAGAAGAAAACTTTTACATGGTATCTACATTTAGTTTTGTTGCATCATCATCAAAACCCCTTCAAGGATAAGTTACAAGGGATTATCTCACCTTTTTAAATACCACAACAAAATATAGAAATAAATCAGTGGAAATATTTAAAAGATTCCTTCACATAACAATTTGACTTCACCAAAGATAATATTTCAAAATAAAATGGGTTGATTTTTCTCTGTTTGACTATCATTTGCACCTGCCTATGCATCATTCTTCCTACCTAACTCAACCAGATTCATGAAATACAGCTAGGACAGACAGAATGCGCAATGCCTAGAGCTGTTTCTCAGCAACTCACCAACATAATACACATTATATGCATTAGTTTCAATTATATTGGTTTTAAACAGGTTGTGCTTCCTTCCTTGGCTGCCTATATGAGTAATAGCAGTAATATAGCACTGTTGAAAATTCTGACAGGAAGAGACAGATAGGAGACCTCATTTGTCAGGTAGCCCATAATCCATGACTGCAACTTTTGCAAAAAAAGACAAAAATAAAACAATAAGTAAGTTAACATTGTGGAAAAATAAATCTGTATTGCTTTGAACAGTGCCTACAAAATATATTTTCTAAAGCAATATATCGTGTCCTGTCAGACAGAATTTTATCAGTCCCAGCCTCACCAGACACCCACAAATAGTTGTATTAAGTGTTTTTACATTTATTCCCTGATTTTAGAAAACATGCTTTTTTTTCCTCCTAAACTAGAGTCTACAAGAAAATAAAAAAAGTAAATATATAACCTCTCATTCTCTTCATACAGTTATATTTTTATATGTAACACGAAAAACAATTTTCTTTCTTTCCCCTGTAATGTCTTTTCAACTTATCAGCTAAATAATTCACTCATTTGTGATAACCACTCTCCCTTTTTTCTGTGTAAAGCTTTTTAATTTTACATTTTGTATACTAAAACCAGTACTTCAGTGTTTTACTTTCAGCATAATATCCTATATGCATTTATATATATGGAAGCTTTCTTCAAGAAGCACAGGTTAGTTGAAGGCAGCAGAACTTTATTACCTTTATATTGAATTTCCTCTTGGTACACCCTCATGACATTGAAATAAGTGCAGCATATTCAGTGGCTCCTCTATACTGCAAAATTTCAAAGCCCAATATGTGTTTGTGAAAAGGTTTCTGCAATCATACAATGAAGTGTATATTTTACAGTTTTAACCCATTTACATGCTGATGAGAGTTTGTAGTAAAAAAACCCCAGCAAATCTATACTGACATTAACCATAAACCTTTAGGAGTTTTCACAATCCTTTTTTAAAAAAAAAAAAGATCACAATCCTTCTAGTGTGATCTGGTATGGTGGCCAAGATGAAAAATTACACCAAAATGGTTGTTCACATCAGCTAACAATCTTCATGAAAACCCTTCTATTTCAAGTTTATTTCAAACTTATTGTAATTTCTCATTAAAATACTTATAAATTATCAGTTTTGGGATAAGATATTTCTCCTGAAAGTTTTTATGTCTTAATCTTCAAGCAACTTACAACTAAGCCGTTTTTTTTAGACTAATCAATTAAAACTATACTGAAGTATTACCATGTTGGACTTTTCTGATATAGTAGTAAAATATAAATCTTTATTAACCTATTCAGGTACCTATAATCAAGGAAAGATAGTATTAGCTAATCTTATTTTATGCCCATAAACAAATATGTGTTTATATAGAGACACAAATGTTTGTGCACACATACATGCACAATGTATTAGCATAACGGATGTTAAAGCCTGCATTTTGGTAATTTTTAAAAAATTATTATATCTTTAAATCCTGCTCTAGTTACAGAAAATGCAAGCAGAACACTGTATATATAAGCTAAATTCTACAATTTTAGTAATTCTATTACACTGAAAAGAAGTGTTCTCTACCTTCTTTAGTGGTATTTTCTATAGAGAATTATTTGCTGTATGTGAGACTAACATCTCACATCTGATTTGAACAGTCGGGCACTCAGATGGCTATTTTAGAAAATGAATTGTATACATGGGGGAAAACCAATACATAAATAATTTCTTATTTTATTTAAACTTTGTGTTTATTGTTGCTTTTTAGTGGGAATTGTCCCCAAGAAAGGGACATGAAATCACTCTAAAAAATCGAGATGTATACAGGTTTATTGTTCTTAACATCTTTACCACAAGAACTGTTTTGTTTGTTTCTTCACTATGATGGTGGTGAGACATTGAAACAGGCTGTCCAGTGTCTCACCCATCCAGTGGATGCCTCATCCCTGAAAGTGTTCAAGGCCAGGTTAGACGGGACCCTGAGCAACCTGATCTAGAGGAAGGTGTCCCTGCCTGTGGCAGCAGGGGTGGAACTGAATGGTCTTCCAACACAAACCATTCTAGGATTCTGTGATTGTTTGATTGAAGGGAGTTGATAGAGATGACTCTCTTCGGGATATTCACCACCTATTCTCCAGATTTGCTCTTTCCTTCTAAATAAAATATTCCAACAGGTCTCAATTGCTAGCAGTGTTGAATCAAGGACCTGCAGAAAAACTTGATGGAGAGCCAGATGAGCATGACGACAACTCTCAGCCAGCTCGGATTTCAGAGTCTGAGAGAAGTAGAAATTAGGCAAAATCTTCTTCTCTATGTACTTCTATAAAATGTTTGCCAGAGCTTAGAAAATACTTTGGTAAAGTGAGATCAGTCAGATATAAACTAAATTTTGCAGAAACAGCTGCACGTAATGGAACTGCAGTTTAGGTTTTATGTATCACTCCATATGTTCCTGGTGTTTGACCAGGTAGACACCTCAGCATGAGCATTGTGAAAGGTTGCTTTCTTGGATGTTCTCCAGGATGCATTGGCATCCATTGGCAGTTGGCTGAGAAGTTAAATTTTACAGTTCATTAGTATGTTATATCTGGAGGTCTTTATGTACATTCTATATGGCTGTATTCTTTGAAGTCTACAGATGGGGCTAGAATACAACAGAAGAGGGAAGATCTTATTATTTTTTTATTTATTTTCACAATGGAAAAACAAGAAGGCCTAACAGTTCACTGTCATCTTTATTTGGAATATAGATACTGGTAAATATTTTGTCATTCTAGAGGCCAGTATGAGATAGCAAACTTTAATTAAAAGAGAGAACAAACAACCCAAACCAAAAGACTAAAATCTACCAATCTAGGCAGTGACTTAAAATGGTGTACAGAACTTAAGTAGTATAGAAAAGTAAGAGGACTCTGCTTTTGATCCAACTGTACTGCAACCAGGTCACTATGTAGTTGCATAGTCTATTTGAATTACCATGGAAAACGAAACCCCCTCCACATCCTTGTTTATGCAGGTTATTCCCACTGTCTTGATTGTGTATCCTCACTATTTGAGACTAGTTTTTTTCCTGTTGACTAGTAGCAAGTGCCCCTGAGCCCAAGGATTGGAAAGCAATTCCCATGTAAAGAACCAAATCCTTTCTAACTTATAGGGTACGTAGATGACAAATCTAGCTCACTTTCTAAAGACACAGTTATTTACCTTAGCCTATTGATAAAAATGTCTTCCTTGAGCAAAAACAACCCCACCTTACTTTTATTCATACTGAGGAATTTTACTGAAATATACCCTCATTTTTTTTTAAAAAAACATAATCTTGAAACCATGAGCCAGCAAAGGTGTCCTTACAGCAAAGAGTATTAAAGTTATCCCTTTATAGGCTGCATTAAGAGGACCTTTGCCAGCATGTCAAGGGAGGTGATCCTTACCCTCTGCTCAGCACTGGTGAGGCCACACCTGGAGTTCTGTTTTGGGCTTCCCAGTACAGGAGAGAAAAGAAACTACTGAAAAGAATGCAATAAAGGGCCTTAAAGATGATTAAGGGACCAGAGCATTTCTCCTATGAGAAAAAGCTAAAAGAGTTGGGGATATTCAGCCTGGAGAAGAGAAGGCTCAGAGGGGGATCTTATCAATATCTATAGATACCTGGAGGGCATATAGAGGACAGAACCACTCCCTTTTCAGCGCTGCCCAGTGACAGCACCAAAGGCATTGGGCACAAACTTTACACAGGTAGTTCTGTCTGACATCAGGAATGCTTTTTCACTGTGAGGGTGACTTAGCATTGGCACAATATGCCCAGAGAGGTTATGGAGTCTCCATCCATGGAGCTATTCCAAACGTATGTGGATATGTTTCTGGCAACCAGTTCTAGTTGACACTGTTTGAGCAGGGCCATTGGACAAGATGAGCTTCATAGGTCCCTTCCAAGCTAAACCATTCTGTGATTCTGTGAAACACTATAGAGAAGAAACTGTGTTCTGTATGAAAGAAATTACAGTCCCAGCCTACAAGAAATAATACAGTTATTTTGGCTATTAGAATTTAAAAAAAAAAACCAAACACAACCCCCCCCAAACAAGTTAGTGTAGCTAATGATGATCAAGTTATAGGTAAAATACAATTGCTACCATTTCAAATTTAACCCAGGAAGGTAAATGCACTGTAAGAAGATGAATTTTACACTTTGAAAGCTCCATGTTTTGAAAGACTATCACTCAGAATCCTCATCAGCGTGAATCCATGAAATCCCCAAACCCAGATAGCAATTTATACATATTAAAGAGTTTTTCTTAGATAATGTAAATGAAAAAGAGATTCAAACCAACAGAGTACTGATGTCATTCATGTTTGCCATGCAGATATGAAAGGCTGAATACCAGTTTAAAGTCTGAAGCTGAAACTGATTCAGCAAGATTAACACTATAGAGTATGAAGCTTCACTTGAAATCTATAATTGTGCCAAATCATTTGTTGAAATTGGTTTTTTTTAATGAAAACTGAGTTATAAATTCAATCATAGATTAGAAGCAGGCAAATAAAGACTGAAAACCAGAAGGTACTTCAGTTGGTTCAATGAACTTCTCTATAAACTGATCATAAAAGGAAGGAAAATATAGAGGCTATCATTCAAATGCTTAGCCTCATCTTTACCAAGAAACATGCAGTTGTGCTATTGAGGGCAATTAACCCAATGATCAGGAGGTTTTCAGTAATTTAATACATGAAAAAAAATCTATACAAGGTGTTTATTTTATATGCAGATTAGAAATTCTGGAAAAAAAATATTGTAAAGCTTCTAGAAAGAACCACCCAAGAAGATCCAGATTTTCCAAAAGACAGCATGTACTCAAAGTTTATTCCTTGTAGGTACAGCACTCACGGCATATTACAAACATGATCAGGAACAAAAATGATCATGGGACAGACTAGCAGAAGTATTACACTTACACTGTCTCTTATGAAGCCAAAAGATTTATAACAAAAATGGTCTGTCTCTTGTGGGTATTATGCCCACAATACCTTGTAGAATTTTTTCTTTGTTTGGTTTTATTTTTACATTTGTTTCTTTTTGTTTCAGTTACAGTGAGGAAAACAGAGACTGTAACAAAATTATTAATATTAAATAGTTTTGCATTGATAGCCATAGAGATTGGTAGCTGTCTGATTATTTTAGGGAAATACCATAAAGTTAAAACAATTTTCATGGGGTTTAATGCAAGATCTGCCCCTCAAGTAGTAATCTGAGAGAATGACTCTTACACCTGCAACTAGATCTAAAGTTTGGCCTTAATCTCATCAGAAAATAATTTAGGAAAGCATCTGAATAAATAACAACTTGAGAATGGCTATTACATACCTAGGGAGAGAATCAACCAATGAGATGCTTATGGAAAGACTGAAAAACATTTAAAAATAATTAAGCTTCAAAAATGAGGCATCTCCGAAAGATGTAGTTGTTATAAGCTATTCATTTCATAAAAGTAAAATATTAGCCGTAAAAATATAATAAATCTGAGTTCTGTCTACAGGAAAGGAAAAAAACTAGGTGAGAATGATAGCAACTGAAAGGACAGGCTAGCAGTGAACCACTGATTTATTTCTGTATGTAAAATAATTCTGATTGTAAAGATTATTTTACTATAAACTTCTTATACGATATATAAATAAATTTATCTCTGAAGATTAGACTGTCAAATAGGAAACTTTTTATAGTCATATTTACAGTGTAAGGCTTGTTGACGATGCCCTGCTATGTGAATGGAAAAGCAGGCACTGACTTAAACAGAAGCAGGATTAAGCTGTAGTACTAAAGGCAATATGTACCATTTCTGTGGGGATAATTCAAGTTGCAGATTATTACAGCAGGGGGAAAACAAATTCTTCACTGAGCTTTGCTGTAGGCCTGCATGGTTCATTTAAATGTAGCACAACTCCAGCTTTTATAATATATGTTCCCCAAGTAAAGTAGGACATTGGTTCAGAGTGAAGCTAAAATGTTTATCATGTGAATTGTAAACAATGAGCAACAAGAAGAAAAATATAATGGAAGCAAAAGGAACACATCTCCACACTCCAGAGCACTCTGGTCCTGCTACAAAAATTTAGTTTAAGCAGAAAAATCACTCACTTTAAACAATGGAGACTATCTAATAGAAACAGCAGATATTAATACTGTCAGTCTGACAGATGGTTCTGCAGTACATAATAAAGTAAAAGACATTTTGACGAGAAAGAAGATGTATCTGATAATTTGCAAATCAGAATCCTGGCAGCACAGCAAGGTGAAGATAACTGAGTGCACTTTATGCTGGTGCATCTTTAATGCTTCACATTTCAAGACAATAAAGGAATGGAGGTGAATACAAGTACTTGAAGAACTGAAAGGAATAGAAAAGAATATGCTTATCTGCTACTAACAATATACACTATAGCAGATTTTGGTTTGAAAAAATAATTCTACACTTCTAAATAGCTCCATATTATCCATATGTGGGGGTATGTACACATTGATAATATTTGAATGAGTAACTTAATTCTGAAAATCATCTTCAAAGTTGATACATTTAAAAAGTCAAAGATTCCAATCAAGTCACAACTAAATCTAAAACGTGCTTAATTACAAGAATTTCTGTTTCTAACACAGTTGTTTTAACTTACAACATATACTGAGATGCCCAAGATTTTTAATCAGTGTTTCCTCCAAAGGAAATCTCTTCCCTGCTAATATCAGACAGACTTAAATTATATTTTTTTCAGATAGCTAGAAAGTGTTACAGTTTCATAGTATATATCCAGCATATATCTTCCTTTTCCAATGCCAAACTTCGGGGTTTATTTCTTCAAAATATACATTAGCCAGAGACCATTTTAAAGAAAAAAAAATGTCATGTACAAAATATTTTGTCTTGACTTTAGGTAGAATTTAGCCTCAAAGAGATAGCTTAGCAGGAAAATGTTCATCCCAAAACTTCGGAATATAATCATCAACTAAAACCAGTTTGTCATGGGACACACCAGCAGTCTTGGTAACTGGGAGTTATGTTTTCTATTAAATACTTCTATTATTTCTTCTTATACATGTCTTATCAGAAATGTGATACTTTTTTTCCTTTTTTTCTTGTTTTGACCTTTACTAATTCATATGTATTACCAAATACATTTATTATATCATTCAAATTTATTTATCTGCTGTTACTAAATATACTCTTTTCTGCATTCCATTCTTCCTCTACTAGCAGATTAAGAGAAAAAAAAAAATGTATTTCTAAGAGAATGTATTTTTGCCTACATCTGTATCATTTTGTCAGTAGAGCTGTACAGGTATGTTGTTATGAATATCTGCTGTAGTACAACAACACAGAGGTAAAAAAATGCATAACCTTCTCAGAAGAAGACAGAAACAGCTGTCTCTTAGTTTCTGAATGTTGTGTACAGCTCTCAGGAAGATTTATGTTGACATCTGAGACTGCAAATTTCCATTAGAGTCGGACATAGGGGCACAACTCTCATTTACTCTCCATAAAAATGTATGAGTCCTGCTAAAGGCATTTCATGTATCATAGGGATATGCGATAACGGTGCTCTGAGAATTACTGCTCACTTGACCATTTTATGATTACAAACTAATGGCGATTGTTAGGCTGTAAACTTGTAGTTACATTTAAGTAACTTATAAGCTGAGCATTATGAAGTGCTGCTCTATCAAGCCTGACACAAAGGTAGAGATGGCGTATCTCTTTCCTTTGCAAAATATTCAAGTCAAGATTTCAAGAGACATATACTTGAAACTAGGTCTCTTAGTTTATTTTTGGTTACTATAAAATGTACACAAATTAATAAGTTGTCTCTAGCATCCAGGTCCCCATGCATATATAAGCATCAAAGGTGACTCATGGATTTTTTGCAGAGACTAATAATTTGGGCTCAACTATCTTGAAAAACACAAAGAAAAATGGATGACACTACAGTATGTAATGTAAATTTAGAAGGTACACACTACCTGAATTCAAGTGACTAAGTTTAGAAGTTAGCCTCCTGAGAAAGGTGACATAAACATACAATGAAAAGGCAATTTAATGAAAGAGCCTGCCAAATCCAGCATGTGGAATCTTGGCGGAACTATATGATTTTAGTTAATTTCTTCAACTAATCTTTTTTCAGGCATATATTTCCAACAATCTTGGCTTCTTATATTCTACCCTTATGATGACCAGCTTGAAATTTTTTTCCTGTCAACTGAAGTGAGTGTTATTACCTAGTCTCACATGACATCAGACTTTTCAGAGCAAGGAATTAATATTCTGGCAAGTCAGAAATGCGGTAAGAAAGGCTACATGCAGTCAGGTTTAAAAGTTGTCTGGAGGTTGTACAGTTGTACTGGTTGTACTAGTTTTGGCTTGGTTAATTTTCTTCCTAATAGCTGGTATGGTGCTATGTTTCAGACTTGTGACCAGAACAATGCTGCTAACACACCAGTGTTTTAATTATTGCTGAGCAGGGTTTGCACAGACTCAGGGCCTGTTCTGCTCCTCATACCACCCCACAAGTGAGCATGCTGGGGATGCACAAGGAGCTGGAAGAGGATGCAGCTGGGACAGCTGGCCCCAACTGATCAAAGTTATGTCCCATACTACATGGTGTCATGCTCAGCAGTAAAAGCTGACAGAGAAAGGAAGGGAAGGACATTTGCAGTGATGGTGTTTGCCTTCCCATGTCACCATTCTGCAGTGATAAAGTCCTACTTTCCTGGAGATGGCTGAATATTTACATGCCCATGGGAAGTTGTGAATAAATTCCTTGTTTTGCTTTGTTTGTGCACATAGTTTTGTTTTCCCTATTAAATACTTTTTTTCTCAACCCACAAGTTTTCTGTTTTACCATTCTGTTTCTCTCTCTATCCCAACCAGGGGCAGTGAGTAAACCACTGCATGAGGTTGAACTTCCTGCCAGGGTTAACAAGCAGTAGTTGAAAAAAAAGTATTCTTCTCCATGAAGTATTGATTAAGTTGCAATGGACTGCTTTTTCATTTAATTTTTCTATGATACGTAAGCTAAGTAAAATAAATAGCAGAAAAGCTACCCTTGAATATGTGTCTATTAGCCTTTAGTAATTTACACCTAGCACGTGATACTAATTTATTTTTTTGCTAATGGGTAAGCAAAAGCCAGTCAGAATCAGTCAGATATAAATCTAACTGGTCAGTTCACTGATTTTTTTGGTCTTCAGATTTCACAGGCTGTACAGTATTAGGTAGTTCTATGACTAAACATCTGCCTATTGCTGATTACTGTTGCTAAAGAAACAGCCTTTATCATTAGTATTTCTTCCCAGTTTTGGAATAGAACTGTCATTTGATTATCATTTTTTATGGTATTTCAAATATAAAATTACCAGGTTACATTGCTTTTTTTCATGATTTAGTACAGCTGATGCCAGCATCCTCTATTATAAAGGATACAATGATCCATAAACAATCTTACAATATATGAAGTAATATTTCAGGACACTGAGGCATGTCAGTCAGCGGGTAACAGCATTAAAACACAAAAATTCACACAAAGAGGTGAATATTTTTGCTGAAGAAAGAAATCAAACATGAAAAATAGGAAGTAAACTGAGAAAATGGAAACATTAGAACCATAAAAATGACACATTTTCAAAGAACCAGTTGGTCTGTGTAGTGAAGCATTTTCTCTCCTAAATGGAAAAGTTAGTTTTGTATAGCCATGTGTGACAAGTTTTAAGCTATAACATCAAACACTGTAATATATGAATTTGAACTCTTTGCATCCTGGACTTCAATAAAGAAATAAAATTAGACTCCATGTCTAGATAAGTCCTAAAATTTTGTATTTGACGTCTTTGACAACTATACCGTACTTGTGTTAAAAGAAAAACATTAAGAAAACATTAGGTACATAAAGAAAGCATGAATAAGTTTTGTCCAGCATTGCAACTCATAAAACTTAAACTCAGAATTGTGTAGGAAAGATACTCTCAACATTAAGCATAGATTTTTAGATTTCTAGATAGTTTGATCTCCACTGCATCTAATTCAATATTTTTATTGTATTTCTAAATATACATTTAAGATAAATTTTCTGTTCTCACTGCAAAAGATCACATGCAAGCACTTACAAGACAACCTCCACTTTCCACCACATAGACACGCATGGTTCTGGGGTAGATTCAGTGATCATAGGATGGAACATAGCTCTATTAAGGATCAGGAAAGGTATTTAGATGGGCAGTTAGCAGCTAATGAACTGAAAAATTCTACAGACAATGGACAGTTCTGAGAGAAAGATACTTCAAAGATATCTAATAATGTGGCCTTAATATTGAAAGTGATGGTACTACATATTTGAAAGACCAAAACCAATTGCTGAGAGAAAATAGAAAAAGGTGAAGAAAAAATAGAAAGGAAGCAGATTAAACTAGTATGGTGATATTTCCAAGTATCCTGAGAAGAGCTTAAGGTGGAGAGGAACTGAGACCGAACTAGCTGGTCTGGTTACTCAGTAAAACATAAGAATTAGAGCTTTCTTAATTTACACAAAAAATCCGTCACTTGGATTTAGGGTAACTAAAAATTAATAGAAATATTTCCTGTTTAGTTGTAAAAAGAGATATTAACACATAGAAATATTTCTTTAGAAACTGAACAAAACATTTCTTCCTGTTTCTCTCTTCTACAAATATATTGTGTTTTCTAGTGTTTGTTTAATACTCCAAGGAGCTGGGAAGAAACTAGAGTACAAACCTGTTCATTTGAGAGGCCATAAATAGACACCAAGTGCTCCTGTTGAAAACCACCCTGTGTCACTATGAAATGAATTACCAGAAAATGAAAAAAAAGCAACCAGTTAAAATAATGATAATGTACCTACTTATCACACCATTTTCAAACTGATCAAGAGCATGTACAGTTAATGACACTGTGATTCATTTTCTGCTCCCATAATAAGCATACTGCTATTTATGAGTAAAGTTTATAGAAGTGCAACAATCTTGACTCCATAGTTGCATAAAATTTATTTATTTATTTCCCTTATTATTTGAAATTTTTTACATAATTACTAATTTTTATGAATCAAAGATAAGCCTTTGGTCAAGTTTCAATTCTTTTAAATAATTCACAAACAAGAAGTTTAGCTCAGGATACAGTTAGCATCAACACAGGAGGTCAGAAGTGAGGTACTATGACAGATGTATGCTCAAAACTGTGGTTCACTTTTTGACTAATATTTGAACAAAGACCTATGATGATTGTTTGACCTCAGAAACTGACATAACTGAATGGTTCTCCAAAGAGTTCTTAGTGAATAGATCAGCTTCCTAAAAATGTGACAGCAAAAAAATTCTGTTGAGTGCTTGGTGATGCTATTCTGTCTTCCAATGTGACTGCTGGGTACAGAATCAATACTTGGTTTTGGGGTTGCAAGTTTACTTGACCACCACGTAAATTAAGAGGGACAACAGCTAAAAAGTCCTAAGAGCAATTCTCGATAGTGGTATCAAAAAGATGGTGATAACAATAAACATCATTGGAACTGCACAATCTTTACAAGTGGAAATAACTTGTGACAAAATAAAATGCAGTTGGATGAAACTCCAGATGAGTTCACATAGATAATGCAAATGATCACAGATGAATTTTAAATAAAATTGATCATACACTTTGAAGAAAATGTGAAAATCAGAAGTGTTAAAATTTCAGCAATATTTCCATATTTTCATATTCCCTTTGCTGTTTCCATTTTCTTGAAAAAAAAATTGTTTTGTACTGTTGCCAGTGGTTATCCATGTCACAGACGATGCCATAGTGGCAGTAACAAGTGTGTACTCTGGCGGCAACATTCTTACTGCATTGATGGCTACTTCACACAGAAGGGAACTACTTAACTGTGAATGAATAAACATAAAAGACTAATAACACAGCAGGACTTATTCTTTGCACCACCTTGTATAGTTAAAATCAGCTATTTCGTTATGCTAATCATTTAATTCCATCTGTTGAAATCCTACTAGCCACGTGTCTAACATAATGACACAATTTGTACTTCAGAGTGTCGTTCACGTCTACCATGCCTATGAATTGCTTCCCATTGATAATGCTATGGTTGTATAAAATAAACTGTAATACATGTCAAAATGGTAGGTGAAATATGCCAAGGGAGAAGATATATCTCCTTAGAAGAAGTGAGACTATATCTCAAAAAAAAAAAAGCCCTTCATTTCTTATCCAGAAAACAAAATTTACAAGATAAATTCTCATTGAAAAAGGTAATACATACTGAAAAAGGAAAATAAAGGCTAATCTATTTTATTCAATTGTATATTGTATTCAATTGCTAGAACAGAGATATACAGTTTCTTGAAGAGTCTTACCTATTCTCATGTACGTCTGAAATATTCACTCAGTGCATGAGAAACACTATTAAAAATATAATGTGGCTGCACAAAGGTGGTATTCTTGTGATTATACATGATGACAGATTAGGCATTTTCTATACTTTAATTACTTGAATTTGTAACATAGAACTGTCATTTAACATGCTTTTTATAAGTTTTCTGAGCATTTACTTCAAAAGGGAAAAAATATTTACAGAGATATACACCACATGCATGTGTGTGACTTGAACCTTCAGTCTTTCATATTATCTGCCTGTATTTCTGCATGTTAAGTTATATATTAGGCTTTTGAAGAATGTTCATTTTGGACACAGAGATGTGCTGCTCAGATTACACCCAAGTGAGTGTTGCAGATGTCTCTTCCTCAGTTCTGAAGAAACTCTTTCATGGCCTGTGCCAGCTCTGCAGACTGCAGATGATTAGAGACAGGTGTCTCCTCCCCACAGCTAGCGAAACCGCTCTATAAACTCCCAAGCACTCCCAATGCAAACTATGCTGCTGCAGGTGTTGCTCTGGCAGGGTGAGCAGTGTGAGCTTAGCTCTTAAAAATATTCATGTTCTTCCTAAGGAGAAACTTTCTTCCTAAGGAGAAAGACAAAATGGCTGAGACTGAACTTCAAACATTTTTCTAGCATAGGTGCAATGAATGTAGGGGAAAAAAAAATCGCATTTGCAACCAACACAATTAGGGGGATAAAGAAATCTGCTGCTTGTGACATTCAAGAAGACAGTTTAATTATGCTGAAGAACGAGTTCCTTTTGCAAATATGTATCTCTCCAGCAGAGGGCTTTACTAGTATAATTGTCCTAACAAACTTCTTGTGATCTCCATAGTCCTGAAATTCAGCCATAATGCACTGGGTTTTTGTAAAACAAGAAAAGACAGCAGAGTTTTGCTCTTGCTCAACTTTGAAGGCTACTTCAAATAAATGTGTTATTAAAGTCAAAATAATCTCTAAACCCAAACCTTTTTGGTTTAAATGAAGATGTTGATTTCCATGATAACACATACATATAATACGAATATATATGCAGAGTACACTCTCCCAGATTATCTGTACAGTAGTTCAGGTACAGGTGGCTGATGTTCTGAAGAGCACGTCACCTGCTGTGTGTCTAAAACAAAGATTTAAAGAGGTTGATGCTGTAAGATCCATTTGGGTTTTTTTATTTTCCTAATTTTATATGCTTTATAAATAGTTAAGTAATAGAAATAGATTTTAAAAGCTGCAGCCCTTATTCCCTCACCCTTTAGCACAATAGTTTATACATTCCTCAACCCTCTTACCCCATTCTATGCACCCCATATCAATATCCCCTGAATTCCAGCAGAAAATGTTTAGTCTTTTGTCAAGGCAGGCCCCTTCTGTTTGAAGACATCTAAAGCTGGCCTGAACTGCAAGAGAACAGTCAAGAACTGGGTGACCGTGTACTCTTTTGCTCTGAAGAAGATAAAGATGATGAAGAAGGGGTCCCGAAAAGCCCCCAGACCCAATTCCCAGGGGGTGGGCTGGGGGTGGACCAGAGCAAAGGCTAAGGAGAGGAAACACTTGGGATTGGACAGATAGTATTATAAATTGTAACATCTCAGGCACGGAATGCACGTGCGTCTTATGATCTTTATGCCTAGGCACGAATTAAACCCTTTTCTTATCTCATCCTCAATTAACTGCTCTGGAGTTTTTTTTCTCAGCACCCTTTAGGCATCAAGGTGATTAAAACACTAGAACATTTTTAACATTTTTTTTTCTTTATTGAAAAAAAGAGGGACTTTTTTACAAGGGCAGATAGTAATAGGGAAGGTTTAGTTTAGGTGTTAGGAAGAAATGCTTTACTCAGAGGGTAGTGAGACACTGAAACAGGTTACCCAGAGAAGATGTGAACGCCCCAGATGTGAACGCCCCACTCTTGAAAGTGTTCAAGGCTAGGTTCAATGGGGATCTTCAATACAGGAGAGATGTGGAGCTGCTGGAGCAGGTCCAGTGGAGGGCAATAAAGGTGATTAAGGGACTAGGGCATCTCTCTTACAAGAACAGGCTGAGGCAGCTTGACCTATTGAGACTTAAGAAGAGATGGCTGTGAAGGGACCTCATCAATGTCTGTAAGTATCTGAAGGGAGGGTGATGAGGATGGAGTCAGGCTCTTCTCAATAAAACAAGAGGCAATGTGCAGAAACTGATGCCCAGGAAGTTCCAGCTAAAAACAAGGAAGAACTTCTTTGCTGTGTGGGTGACCACACACTGAAACAGATTTCCCAGAGGGGTCGTAGAGTCTCCCTCACTGGAGATATCCAAGAACCACCTGGGCACAATCCTGTGCAATGTGCTCTAGAATAACCCTGCTTGAGCAGAGAGGTTGGAACAGATGACCCACTGTGGTCTCTTCCAACCTTACCCATTCTGTGATTCTGTGATTCATGTCCTGGCTTCTATTCTAACTCCTGTGATGATAAAGGGGAAGGGCTAGGCAGGAAAGGGGTGGAAATTTTGACAGTATATCAGCTAGTATTCCTGAGTCAAGAAGGTGAAAAGATGCAGTCCACACCTAGGAAAGGATTGGTTCATCATAGGATTCAGGGTGCTTCCCTCTGTGAGTGGAAAAAAATGGATCTATACTGCATGTCATGATGGCATTCTAGCACCATTCCAGTATATTTCTCCTTATTTGGATTAGCTTCCAACTCAGACCACGGTTGTGAGATGTAGCATTTTCTTAATATCTTTACAAGTTTAGATTAGTTGCAAGCTTTTATTTCTCTCTATTTATCACATGAGTCTCAAAAGACTGATGCTGCTACACTTTAAACAGAGCAGTATATTGTACTTCCCGATTACTGTGCTTCTGCTTTCAGTTTAAGGTGTGTCTGAAAAGTGCAAGGTTCAGAGTGTGGCCTATGCTTAACAACTTCTAAGAGCTACCTCTAGAAAATTCAGGGACTAAAGAATCTAAGCTCATGACATATATAAATAATAAATGATAGTGTAATGCATGAGAAAACTGATCAGTTCAGAATGGGTCTAATCATAGAGATGCTAAATGCTTTCAGAGAAATACCCAATCTTTGCTAATGTTTATCTTGGCTGAAATTCAGTCTTTGATACCCTTTACAATAATATGATCTATCAATGCTTGTAAGCCTTCAAACACTGTATTGAAGAAGCTCTGTCCTCTTGATTGGTGCTTTTTTCCCCTTGATTAGTCAGTATTTTGCATGAAAGATGCAAAGTCAAACTAATAGGAACTTCCGAAAGAAACACATAGATCCACTTTACTTGGGGGAAACATCAGCCTGAACAGGAAACAAAGATGAATGAAAATTACAACAGAAATTGACAAACTTTAAAATTGGCTGAATACTGTTTAAAAACTAAATATTGAATGCATGTCATGTGTCTAATGGTAATATTAAATGATAATGATAAATGTTAAATATTTAACATCCTCTTTTGTACCACATAGATCATAGAATCATAGAATGGTCTCGGTGGGAAGAGACATCAAAGATCATTACTTTCAACCCCCCTGCCATGGGCACCTTTCACTAGACCAGATTGCTCAGAGCTCCATCCAGTCTGACCTGAAACACTTCCAAGTATGTGGTATCCACAGTTTGCCTGGGCAACCTGTTCCAGTGCCTCATCACCCTCACAATAAAGATTTTTTTTCCTAATATCTGATCTAACCTTACACTCAGTTTAAATCTATTCCTCCTTGTCCTCTCACTGCATGCTCTTGTAAAAAGTCCCTCTCTATCTTTCCTGTAGATTCCTTTCAGTTACTGGAAAGCTGCAACTAGGTCAGCCCTAAGCCTTCACTTCTTCCGTCTGAACAACCCCAACTCTCTCAGCCATTCCTCACAGGAGAGGTGCTCCACCCCTCTAATCATTCTTGGTGGCTTCCTCGGGACAGGTCAATGTCCTTCCTGTGCTGGGGACCCCGGAGCTTGACGCAGTACTCCAGATGGGGTGTCACCAGAGCAGAGTAGAGGGGCGGAATCACCATGTCATGCTATTTCAAAGTTATTACACATGTAAATAGTGACACTCAGAAACCATTGACACAAGCACTACCTCCACTTTATTCCCTTATTTTTTAATGTATCAATGCCTACATTTTCAAAAATAAAATTCAGGAGCCCTGAATTGAAGACTAGATATATTTTCTGATCATCAAGGAAATCTATTGTGTCTCAGGTTTTGTGCCCACATATTCATAGCAATGTACAGAAGTCATTATTCACCATTTGTTTCAGAAACTATATTTATTTTTTCCGTGTAAAGGCACATTACTTTTTTACTTCCAGTGAAAAGGATTAATATAACAACTTAAAATATGTATCTTGAACTCAGTTTAAGCAGTATTTAGTACTGGAAATTTGGATTATTCATTTATTTCTCCAGATAAACTTTCATTTCAGAACACAGTAGTATATAAAAATATGCATATATGTATGCATGTATAAATATGTATATACAGTCTTTCTGGGGCCAGTTTCCATCAGAGGATTTTACTGTAGGAATCATGAGAAGAGCAGATGTCTGAAATTATATACCAAAAGCAAATGCAGGATTCTTCCACTCCCTACCAGCTATTGTTGCTCATCTATTTGAAGGATAGATGCAGCTTGGAGAGGATTTTCTTTATTGTTTTGTAGCAGTTGGCTCTGAGTCTAAAGAAAATATCATGCTGAGCTACCAGGAGCTGCATTCAATTCTCATTTGAAAGCAGGTCATGCATTCATCTTTGCTCTCAATTTCTGAATAATCTCAGCAATGTGCACCACACATGCTGCTTCAGGCCTCTGAAAGGACTCATACTGGTAGCATCCCTTTACACTTATCTTATTAGTGGTCTGGGCTTGTCTTTCTTTTACATCAGTTTCTCAGTTTGCACACTTGCCACCATGAGGCAATTGAGAAGTCTGCCTATGTCATTATCATTGATTTTTTATTTTATTTTTTTTTTATTTTTATTTTAGGTAGAAAAACTCAGCATTCCCCTCAAAACAAAGTGAAAAATCATGTAATCACTGCAGATTCTGTCATTGCTTCTCATAAAATATCCAGAGGCTTGAAGCAAAACAAAATGAACTGTCAGAATAATACTCAGAACAACAGATTTTACTGGGTATTGTCATCTTCAACACAAGTTCCATTACAGAGAACACAATCTGAGAAGCTATTTAGATCCTATCCCTAAAGGTGTCTATTGTTCTGTAGCAGTCAGTGACATACTCAATTTACTAACCAAAAAGCCCTCAAAATTAGGAAGCATTGATTTTTACTTTTAGGTCTTTTGTTTCTGCACTGTACATCAACCAAAGAGAAAAAAGAGAATCAGTAGCAGCAAATCGTAATTTATACATACATACATACATATATATATATATATATATATATATATATATATATATACACTTGATATATTGTATTCTATTCACCCAGCTCTAAAGAATAAATTCAGGAAGGAGAATGTAAATTGGGAGACACTAAAACATTACACAGACTATTCCATTTGTCTCAATTTGACTGTATAACAATTACAACAGCAATAATCAACTAAGGTGATATGATGTTTTTATTTGACCTCCTCTACAGATTGGCATTTCACTGTAGGTGTGGCTACACTTGTGACCAAACTACAAGACAAAATTCATGTAAGTGATTTTACTATTCTACCCAGGTAAAGCACTTATACAGATATTTAGTGATGATCCAGCTGGGTTTTATAGTGTGGGAAATTAAACCTTTCTAGGTTCTACAACATCTGTCTTGTTACACATACTAGCTGTTGGAGACAGCCTGGAGAAGACTGAGAAGGTGAATAAGAAGGAGACAGCAAGACTAAATAACTTCTTCTGGAAGAATGCCTTGGAGCAGCCTCATTCTGTACAAATTTGTTTAAATTTGAATGAAATAAGTATCAGTTAAAAGAAAAAAATCCACCAAAAAAACACTAACAAAACCAACCAGCCCAGACAGACAAACAAAATAATAAAACAAAACAGCACCATCCAAAACCTGGGAAAATGAGCAGTGGCTGTAAGACCTCAGAATAACACAATGGATTCATTTATGAGAACTTATAGGGAGTATTATTCATGAATCCAAAGAAAACAGTAACTGACCAAATACACCTTTCCATTAAGAGGCACACTACTATCATCATCAGGATTGCCTTCATTTGCTGTCCACTTAGAATAGGACACAGGTAGATGAACTGTGCAGCTGTTATAAAAAAATTAATTACTTGCTGGCATATAAGGGATGTTGCTACTGCGTTTTACAAAGATTGTTGATATTTGAAAAGTGTGTACCTGAAGTTTCCTAATTGTTTAAATGTAAATGGATCAATGAAAACAGGTACTTCTCTATTGAATGTAACAGGTACTTCTCTATTTTTTGGTATCAGTGGTCAGCCACCCATAGTAAAAATTGCTAATTTGTCAGGAAAGTATAATGGCTGTTGTAGTACTTAAAACAACATAGACATTAAAGATGTCAGTGACCTTGGGTGAGTTAGTAACTAGGAAAAAGATTAATGTTATGTCTAACTTTAAGACAAAACTGTGGGAAGGAAGACTGCGGCACCATAGGGCAATCAGCTTCATCTCTGTCCTTGGAAAGGTCATGGGAATGACCTCTTGGAGATAATTTCCAAAAAAATAAAGGACAGAAAGTTAATTAGGGGCACTTAGCAAGTAATTATGAAGAGTAAACATTGCTTGACCAACTGGTCTGTATTCTGTGATGGAAAGTGTAGATCTACCAATGAGGGGAATGAAGGCAATATATTTTGACTTTAGCAAGATTTTTGACACTATATGCCAAAACATTCTCATTTGGAATATGAGAAAATCTAGGCTAGATGATCAGAATATTAGGTGAGCTTAAAATTAGATGGACTGTTAGGCTCACAGGGCAGTAACCAGCGGCTTGACGTCTAGCTGATGACTGGTAGAGTGGAACACCTCAGATATTGATACTGGTCAAAATGCTTCTCAGCAATCTTGGTAACAGCTCCAAGTGTGTATTCCATGAATCTGCATACAGTACAAAGCTGAGTCTGGGAAGAGAGGTGACACACTGCATAGCACAATTTTAATCCAGAGTTGATACACTTGAGGGCTGAAGGCACAGAAGCATCATGAAACTCAGTAGGGGGGACTGCAAAACTCTGTGGTTGAGGCAGAGTGAGCCCATGCAAAAACATACAACTATGTTACAAAGATAATGGAGATTATTTCTATTTGAACAGTGACAGAAGGGCTAAAAATCACAGACTGTGAGCAGGAAGGTTCAAGCTGAGCATTCAGAAAACAATTTCAGAGACACAATAGAGTTCCTTTTGAACACTTTCAAGGTTTGTATAGACAAAGCTATGACCTGAATCCAATGACAATAGTCCTACTGTAAGTCAGAGGTTGGAATAGATGACTTATAATGGTGTCTTCAAGTCTGAATGTCTATGGTTCTATTATAATTTCCTCTCTTTGTTTCATAAGATTGTTAGACCTTTTATTAGCAGTGTAATGAAAAAGACTTTTCAGATTATCAAGTTCAAACGCAAAGCTAACACCACCAAGTGTGGGCAGGGACACCTTCAACTAGACCAGGTAGACTACATCCTTGTAGTCCTCCCATTTGAGAGAATTTCAGGAAACAAATCTTTAGATTGCTGGGATTACCCACCAAAAATCTATAAATTTAATTGCTCATTTAAAACTGTTTTTGTTTGCCAAACCTGGCAAGACCTAGGGTGAAAAACAGATGCTTCTCATTTTTTTCTCTGGTTGAGTCTGACCTCTCTAGAGAATGTATTTAAAATTATAAATCTAAGGCATTGCACAAGTTTCATAGCATACTGGGTTTTTTTAAAGTTTACCATACTAGGATAAGTTCAGTGCTCGCATTGCCAATGTAATGCCTAGAGTCCTATCTTAATTTCTTAATCTAGCCAGCTGCAGATATTTAAAACTGTCGAGAGATTTACAAAATGTAGTACAAAACAAATTGAAGTTGTTACCAGTTTGCAGGTAAAAGTGAGACAGAAAACTGGTTTACACCTTACAATGTTGTACTATAAAAATCCCCTTTAACCTTCTCTAAGCCTTCGATCAAACATCACTAAATGGAAGGAATAAAAATAGGAAACACCTGTTTGTAGATGAAAAACAAATTAACATAGTCGAAGAATTGCTTTTACTTTTCCAGTAAATGTCATAGAGTATTTACTAAACTGGAAGAAGACATTTTCAGAAGTGGAATGAGTTGTAAACGGACAAACTTTAGTATAGTCTCAGAGACTCTTGCTGATGACTACAGCCTCTTTCCTCTTTTTTGGCTGTTTTTTTTTTTTTTTCAGTTTTTCCTACCCTTTTCAAAGTAGTTTAATATTTGGAATAAAAAAGAAATATTTTCATTCCAACAGACCACTGTCAGAGAAATTAATTATATGAAAGACATAATTTTTCTGTTCCTTAATTTCATAGCTTTGCAATCAACTAAGTTCTGTTGGTCCTCTACATTTAGTTGGAAAGCAAAAGTGGCTAAGTCTCTTTCCTGAGGTCTTTCTCTTCTCTACACAGTAACTTTTTCAATAAATGCCAATAATTTCTCAATCTATCAGTCCACCAAAAAAAACCTGTGGAAATTCTATTGTTTTAAGCAATGGCCTGAAATAGATTGTCCTTCAAATTCTTTATGATAGTAAAGTCTATGGACAAGTGGATGCAGTTTAGAAAGAGCCTTTCTTATACAGACAAGCTGAAACTCTAATACTTCTTTATTGATCTTAAAATAAGAAATAATATTTTCCATTGATTTCTTTGTTTCTTGTAATGATTTTTTATTGTAAAAAACTGACTACATCCATTTAATTATTCAAAAATACCCTCAAGGTTTCTAGTAAACTGTTGTCTTGCAGTCTGAGCTGGCAGTTCTCATATGAAGCACAGCCCTTTTATTTTAACTTGAGAGCTGTCACTCAACACACAAAGGAGTAAATTTCTTATGTTTGCAGAATGTCAGTAGGTTTAAACTCTGCAAAACAGTAAGTAAGGGATTTTAAACAATAACATATTAAACATTTTCAACTGCCACACTCTATGACCTGTTAATTTAATACAACCAAACATAGAAAACTTATTTTTAAATGATGTAAATTCTATGACAGATTTATTGCTGGTTTTGTCAACAATCGCTATAAAATACAAAATAAGTTCACTGTTAGCAATATGTGTCATTTGTGTACATGTACTCAGAACACATATTCTAGAAAGAAAAAAGAATGCCATAAATATCATAAGGTTTTGAAGAGAAAAAAATGAAAAGTGATGCATGTTTGAATCACTTGTGTACTATGCTGTAGTATTCCATATGGTATACTGAATAAATAAGCAGCTCATATCTTAAAGCAATTTTTAATATTTTTCCAGATGTTGGATTTTACTTGGGCATTCATATTTTGTGTAGGATTGAATTAAATATTCGCTGTGTATGACCTGTAAAAAATGAAATGTTCTGTTACAGGTACATTCCCACCTGTTCAGTCACTGCATCTTGTATAATGGGGATGTGAACATGATTCCCGTTAGCTGTTTTTATTTGGCTTCCGTGTCATAAAGTCAGAAAACAGCTAGAAAAACAAACACATAACCCCAAACCCAGAGACATTCTGTGTATTTTCAGCAATGAATTTTTAAGAGGTATGCTTAAAAAATAGAATATAACAATTGACAATAGCTATTCAGATGCAAGATTTAAAATTATTTTATTCTGGGAGTGGGCAGATGGGTGATTTGTATTAGATTTGTGTTTTGCTTTTACGTGTGTTTTTTTCCTACTAGATTTTAGTGCCTCATTTGCAGAGACTGCTGTCTGTATTTTTGGAGACAATGCTAATTCTCTAGCAGATTACACTTTACTGTTGAATTTTAGAACTCTATAATGGTAAGGAGAGTGGGTAATTTTAACCAGATGGAGTTCTGCCATTATAAATATCGCTAGTAAAAAGTGACAAGACAGAAAGTGTATTATTAAAAAAAATAATCATATTTGGGATATTGTCCTGCTTTCTTAGTGCCTTGCCTTTTTTCATGCTTCACTTTTACAGCTTCTAACCATTTTCAATTTTTCCTATTTATCTTTTTTTATTTAATTGACAAAATTGACTGACAGAATGATAATTTTTCTCTATCTTTGCCCAGAAACTCTAGGAGAGAGGTATTCCATCAGGAGTATTGCACACATTAAACATCTTTAGACACATTATTTGTGTGGTTTCCATACTTATTCCAAATCCTGTGATGCTGACCTGCTGGTAAATTTGCTAATACAGGCACAACTTCTCTAAAATGGATATGTTGCCTCTACGGTCATGATAGATTCCTTTACCTTTTGTGCAACATCATACAAAAAGAACAACATATCAATTTGATATTATTCTCAAAAGTATTTCTAAAATTTCAGTTTATAGCTGAAAGTATAGAGATATGTTAGGGCTAACAGTTGGCAAATGCAGTTTATTAAATTAATGTTTTATTTTATATTAGCAGCTAGCAAATAAAGACTATAATGGACTTGTTCCTTTTTCCCTTATAAGCTTGTCACATAAGAGAGATACAGGCCATGATGAGCATTTTTATTATACTATTTCATTTGATAGTGTTACAGTTACTATCTTTCACATCGAGACTCAAATATTTGTCATTATAAAATGGAATAAATCATTAGAAATTGTCATTAACATAAACACCTATTCTTATTGACCTGCCAGTAAGAATGAGATTTTAATTAAATAAAAAAGTGTGATGCAATGTAAAATCACTTAAAAATATTTATATTTATATATATATAAACTAATGATACATGGAGTGGTATAGGCACATGTTAGTATGCTAACTTTATATAACCTTTCTCCATGGAAACTACAGTTTAGTTATCAGGCAGCTTAAGAATAAAACTGAAACACCTGTGTTTCCTTTCCTCACAGCATCAGTGAAATATTAGTTGCTGTTGTTATGGGAGGAGTAGAGAAGGAGAAAGAAAACATGCCACCGTACAAATAACAGAGTGGCCCATAGCCTGGATACTGTGTGTACTTCTTGTCCCATTGTGTTAGCAAAGACAAAATAGAAAATAAAAAGCTTTGAAAAAGGGCTGCAAGGATGACCAAAAGTTTGTAATGGCTTCTGAAGGAAGGAGGACTGAGAAAGCTAGAAACTTTTACCCTAGAAAGGAAAGAGCATGGGGAAATAGTGCAGTTGCCCATGAAAACAAGGAAAGGATGGCTTGGAATAATTTTTTCATTCTTCTTTTCCATACCAGAATTAGGCAACATGAGACAAAGCTGGCAGAAGCAGTGCTTAAAATTTAAAAAAAGAGAGTAAGTTTTTCATGCAACAGGATAGACCTGTGGGTCTGTTTGCTCTACCATATTGTCACAGAACAGTTGATATGGGCAGGGATCTCTGGAGATTGCCTTGAAAAAGCCCCCTTCTCAGAGAAAAAGTTTATACATGTTCAAAGGAAGACCGTGCAAATACTTAGAGACTCACTGACTTCTACTGAATGAAACAAAACATGCTCAGAAAAAAACCCTATTTGAGGGAACATAGGAGAGTACTGGAGAACAAATATGTGTGCACTTTCTGTATTATTTCCTGGCAGTCCCCTTATAGCCACTGCTGGAAGTAGCATACAGGGTTAGATGGTTCATGCACATACAATCTTTTATTTTCATACAACCTAATACATACACACGATGCAAACACCAAAATATTCATGTTTCGCTAAACATAAAGAACTAGGCAGTCAACTATGAAATCAGTAGAAACCATTTTGTTATCTACATATAAATGAAGGAACATCTGTTTTCATAGACAAAACAGAGAAAGAGCGTACCCCATGCATGTTCACAGCACATATGAAAGTGAGAACCTGTTGTTATGACTTGCCAGTTTTAAGAGATCCTGATTTTCAAGTGAAGTTGTTTCTTCCATATGATAAAATTATTTTCCTAAATTTATGTCAGTGCTCTGAGGAACTTAGATGCATAGCTCTCTGTAATGTGTACTCTGCAACATTGGTCAGACCTTGCAAGCTGTCTGTCAACATCTAAGTGAAACGAGGCTTTTCAGTTAGCAATCTTACAGCAGAAGCATGTTTTTTCTGTTACCTGGCATGTAAGATCTGAGTGAGTCTCAAAACGGATACTTTACCATTAAGTCACTTTTTGAGTTGATGGGGGCACACAGCTGTGTAAATGATCCCCATGTTAAGCTTTTTGAAATACAGGAAAGCCTTTGATTGTTGCCTGGAGGTGCAGTTGACATGAACAGCTTTGAAGAATAGTTCTACTCCCTCTGGGATGAAGGGCTGAATGTACAGTATTGATAAATGACATTTCTGTTTAAAGATACTTTAAATATACAATAACATCATGTTCTGTTTTTTCACCTAGTTGACCAAGAAGTGATAGGGAAAATGATAATGCAACATATACTCTTGGCAGTAATAGTCAGTGGCATTCACAGTGTTTTCTCTTGTTGATGCTGGCCAAATTTCTGTCTTAGTTTTTCAAGGTGGACTCCATCATCCCACCAATTGATGCATTTGCCAGCTTCACATTGGATTATTTCAGTTTTCTAAGGACAATTTGTTATGCAAACATGAAAACCGCGATTGTTTCAAAATGTGGCTGTACCCGTGGTTAAGTAGTTTCTTCAGGAGACAACTATATATTTTTTTAAATTTTAATCTGCAATAGCTTGTAATTTAAATATATGGCTATCACTTACCAAACCCTAAACAACTCTGATCCTTAAAAATAATTTTTTGGGTACAGTTGCCTAGGTTGCCCTACAAGACTGCACTTCTATGGTCCCCCACAGTTGTCTGGTTTGTACTAGCAGTATATTGTTTACTTTATACGTGCTCTAAGACAAACCATCAACATTATCCTTTCTTATCCTATGTGTAGTCTGCATACCAGAGCCACAGAGTAATATGTCTTTGAGACTCCAGTTTTGTACTCATATAGATCTCCATACTTGAATTATTTTAATCCCTTTCCTGAATCCCTGCAGAGGCCCTAGCTAGTTATGAGGCCTGCTACTCCAGTGAGACACCTTCCTCAAACAGATCAAGCAAATTAAAATACAAGGGTACTGGAAACAAGATACTCTAAAATCTAAACTTTGCTTCCTTGCCAATAGAATGCAAGAATAGATAGGTAGATATCATAATACATGTTTTAAAATAATTGCACTTTATTTGGAGGAAATGTAGAACAACGTATTCCTATTTTAGAATTTTTTCTTACTAACATCTCTTGAGCTGAAAGAAAAAAAATCCTGGCATTTTTTGATCAGTTATGCTGTTGATCAAATATTCACTCTTACTTGCCTTTAGAATACAAAAATCAAGACCATGGAGTTGTCTT
The DNA here is from genome assembly GCF_009829145.1 of Chiroxiphia lanceolata. Taxonomy (NCBI): domain Eukaryota; kingdom Metazoa; phylum Chordata; class Aves; order Passeriformes; family Pipridae; genus Chiroxiphia; species Chiroxiphia lanceolata. Next base: position 89,733,804 of record NC_045639.1, on the reverse strand, counting down.
GTGATTATAACCTAATCTCATAAGGATGATGCCAAAACAGCTTCAGTTCTGAAACAAATAATGTAATCAAATAAAATCCAAAAAGTGGATTCAAAAAGCACCAGTCCCACTTTGTGAATCAAAGGATAGGATCAAACATACTTGTGACCCTACACATCTCTAAGGCCCACAACTTATCTTATACCACTAAATACATTTAAATTCTGAAAAAATATTACTCAAAGTAGATTGCAAAAGAAAAAATTACATTAAATTTCCCCCTAATAAAAACATTACAAAACCTAAATGTGCTATGATGTGCTGAAAAGGTACAATGAAGTTATAATATTCAAGAATTTATCTAAGGCAATGTCTATCATAAGACTGTTGACATTATTTTCACCTGATCAGACTGAAAGCACTACACAGATAACCCTTCCAAGACAGTGTGACTTCTGAACCTAGTCAGCAGGAAATATCTGAAATGCACATTTGATAAAGACCAATGCAAGCATGACTGGGGAGGGAGGAATATTTTTAATTATGTTTACTTTTTGAAATCCCAAGCAAACATACTGAATAGTCTGGGACCAAAAGATGCAAAAGTGGGGATGAACCAACTGTGGACTAAATACAATGGAAAAGATCAGAGTATTTTATGTGAACAGTTTCTCTTCCTCAAAATACTTGGAAAATATAAGAAAATGCTTCGCAGTTCCTGTTACATATTTACTATATCAACCATATGTTGATTGGGTTGAATTATCTTCTGAAAGCCCTCCTGAGCTCAATGCTATCTTTATTATTAATTTGATGATTTATATAGTGTTTATTGTTGTGGCAGCCAGTACCTTTAATTAAGAAAACTGAAATACAAAGGAAAGTAGGTGAGCATCCTTTCAGATGGTAATCTGTTTCCTGAAGCCCTGATTCAGTGGCAGTCTGCCCAGGATAGAACTGAATTACAACTCCCAGCACCCCTCTCGTTTCCAATGAGTTGTTTTAATTTTAAACCAAGGGTTTGATGGCAGAAAGATATTTCAGATAACACACAATTCAAGGACTATCCCAAAGGGTATTTTTCATATTCATTTCAGGAAGAAGCCTGTAGGGTTGTTCATGTAATTGATTCACACATAATTCAAGGAAAGTTGAACCATTCATTGTACTACTGGGTAAAATATCACATACATTATAGATGAAGCTGGTAGTGCTGCTCACAGTTAAGGCAGCCTGACACTTGCCCATTACTGGACAATTTTCATTACTTCCTATTTCCTGATTTACCATTCACAATAATAGAAACATCCCAGGCCATATCCCCAAACCAAAGAGACTCTATACAACAGCGGATTAATGTCCTTTTGCTGCCTGTTCCACAGTGTGTAAGAGGCATTAAGGCTCGTTATTCATTTGGATGTTTGTGCTGTTTTCCTAGAGTAGGAGGTATTTCTCTCTTCCTTGTTTTTCAATTCCACTTTTCCATCCTTCGCATCAGTCCTGCTCTGCAGTCCATACATGAGAATGTTCAGACTGCTTAAAGCACATGGAAGGAAGGGTACAAAAGAAGTAGGGTTCATAACGTAACATTCACAGTACTGGAGCAAAGCTGACTTTATGATCTTTTTCTGTTTTTTACTTCCACTTGTACACACATTACTTGGAATGGTAGCAGCTGCTGAAGGATAGGAAAGGGAGTTATGTCTGTCTTTTGAAGCATATCAACACAGAAGAAGAAATCAGCTGGAAAAAGCCCTTTCCCCAGACCCCATCAAAAGAAGAAACTTGTATCAAGTATGGCATTTCTTTTTACAGGATCATAACCATATTGTACATCAACCTACCTTATTATAGTCTTACAACATTCACAACAACCTTTGTGATCTTGGCAACACTCAAAATCCTGATTATAATTGCTTTCAAATTCCCTGTCTCTAGTTCCATGAACTCCTCTTGATGGTCAATGCTGAGCTCAGAAGCAAGTGCAAGGTAAGTCCCTTCACAGTGTTTGGAACAAGCTCCCAAACAGCAGAGAGGAGAAGTATAAACAATCTCACTTGTGAAAGAAAAAGGATTCCACAGCATCTAAAGCTTGAAGAAAGGAGGCTAGAGTGAACATAAGCCAGGAAAGAAGAAATAGGAGAATGCACAGGATTGAATTTTCAGACTGGTGATCCAACAATAAGGGTCTAAAAAATTATCAGAAATTATAGCCACAGAAAAGGTCTTTGTGCAGGTAGCACTGTAAAAGTAAGATAGTGTGAATTACATTAGCATGTATTTAGAGATTTAAGCTAAACCATAATATTTTTGACTTATCATCAGATAAACATTATTTAATATCTTCATCAATTATATAGATAGTGGGATCAAGTGCACTCTCAGTAAGTTTGCAGATGACACCAAGCTGACTGCTGCAGTTGACTCAATAGAGGAAAGGGGTACTATCCAGAGAGACTTTGAGCACATGGTTGGATATAAGAAGATATTTATGCTTCACTATTAAGCATGTTCATAAAATACGTTCTTAGTATTTCATCTTTCTACAAATGTAGCAATTGAACAGGGACTTAGATAATAATTGAGTTGAAATAGGAGAGAATGATGCCCACAGTTTATAGAGTAGCTTAATTTTAAACCTATATGACAAGTATATAAGCTACAACATTATATGTATGTAGTCAAAAGTCTTAGACAGAGAATGATGATGATGGATGATAGGAAGTTGCTTTGGATACATGTATGTGTGCACATAATATAAAAACTATCTGTCATCTAAATTTGATTCGAAATAATTTTCTTTTTGAGTAAAAAACACGAGTACATACATATCCATAAATATAATAATTTTAAATGTTTTAGGGTCAGTTTATGTTAGAAGCTTCCACATATAATTCTGAAAAGCATTAGAAGATAAGTTTTCTGGTAAAAGTGTCTCATGTTAAACAGTGAATGATTTAAGATAACAATATTTTTGAGAACTAGACTGAGCACCAAAGCCATTTGAGTTCATGTACTGCACATAGTATCCGTACTGCCCTGAAATATTAGAAAATCAATCCATTATAATTAAGGCAATTATATGACAGTATTCATACTAACCTGCAATGAAAAGTTCTTCCAGGTCCATCAACACATACACCTCCATTGTAACACAGAACTGAGTTTAATGTAGGCTCATTGCAAACATCAACATCGACTTCACAAAACCTGCCAGTGTACCCACTCAGGCAAGTACAAACAAAGGCATTGACTGCATCTTGACAAGAACCTCCGTTAATGCAGGGAGTAGATTCGCATTCCTGAGGAGAGAAATAATAATACATTGACTATACAGCTTTAAAACACATTACTTACTCATCTCAATAGCAAGTGCGAGACTGAATCTGGAGATTAAAAAAGATGTTGGACTTCTCTTATTGTCTGATGAACCGAAATCTCTGATTTGAGGCATTTTTTTTATAGAGAGATACTTTGATTACAACTCATACTCATTCTTGAAACTATACTTGTTCCTACTCATTAATCTTGCAGAAATGCAAATATACTTTATATAAGGAGTCATTCAGCTGTAAGTATGTTATTCCTGTTTTAAAATTTTAAAGCGTGTTTTTGATACAAAATTTATACAATTATTCTGTTTAATTTTTTACAGTAGGGTCTATTACAGTGAAAAAAATCCCCACATTAGTTAGGTAATTTTAGACAAAATAAAGAATTACTCATATAAACCAATGCACACAATCCTTTTATCAGTATTTCCTGCTAAATGTTTTCTCATTATCAAGTAATACATAATATTGCAAATAGAAACATTTAGAAATGTTTACGTGTTCACATAATAAAATCTTCCTCTGATAAAATTAGTGTAAAAAGCATCACATTCAAACCATGCAAAGTAGCAGCAAGTGAATATTTTTCCAGAATTACGTGAGGGTTTAGTTAGTGCAATTGTCAGTGTAAAAAATGTGGGTTTGCCCTTGAGCACAGAAACCTAGTTTTTACCTCTATCCCAAAGGAGTTGTATTTTGCAAATGCAACCCAAATAGTCTAGCTAAATCCAGTATTTTAAATTTATTCTCACACTACTGTAACTTTAGAAGGTTTAATTCTTTAAGGATATCCAAGGGCACTCAGATTTCCTGCAGGTACTACTGTTGCTTTTGACAGAATGTAAATTCAGATATCAATGGGGAATTGTGAGAAAACAACTTATTTTCCTATAAGCTCTCCAGCTGGATGGATATAGGATGATTTATTAGTGAGCATTACGTAAACTATTTGAATTATACATCCCACAGGAAGATGGAGATAGTCCTACAGACTGCCAAAAACCCTGTTATAGAAGTAGTCTTTTGCTATATTAATTACATTTGTTGTTGACAGGCATAAGTGGTTTTTTTGCTTATAAAAAAAAATCTCAATTCGCAGTTCCAACTCTCTGACTTTTTTTCTATTTCGGTAACTTGTCTAGTCTTCTTAATTTGTATTCACTTGGATCCATGTCTATGACTTTTGTTTTACAGATCTGCTCATTAGCAGAATAAATTATCAATAATTATAAATTATAATTATAAATTATCAACTAAGAGATCAAATTTTTATCTGATTATGATTCAAAAGTTAAAGTTCAAAAAATACCAAAATCATCAAAATAGCTAAGTCGCAGTCATATCAAGTTGCAAACTTAATGCAAAACCTTTTTATTATCTTCCATGAAATCTATTTTCCTTGTAAAATTTTACAAAACTACTTACTATAAGTATTTTTTTGGTAACATAAACCCCAGACATTCTTTAGGAAAGAAAACACACCTATCACTTTCCAGTATATTTTGATGTGCTGCAGTTAAAAGTTAAACATTAGACCTACAAAAAACTAAAGTACACTGTTACCAGAGAAGTGCTGGTCTGCATTGCTCTTAATTCAAGGAAATTGTTTCAGTTCACAGAGACAACTATGTTAAAAATGCCACAAATAAATTTATAACAAAGTTGATGAGCTCCCACACTACCACCAAATGCTGTAGTTTGTAGTCTAAGGAACAAGAACATGAGACGACAAACTAAAGTTGCAACACAGTTGTTACCGAGTCCTGCCTATTTTACATCCTGCCAGAGACTGATTTTACAGCTTGACAGCTGGGAGTAGTTGGCTTTACAGAAAATTCCCAGCTACCCTGACTCTCTGAAGATAAGCTCACCTAAACACCAATGCTATTTCTATTTTGTCTTTCTTTATATAATGGGAGATTGAATCTTAACTATGACCTCTAACCAGACAGTTGCCAAATAAGAGCAACAATTGCAGGAACTCACAGTCCTAGAAATATTGTCTCTCTTCTCCAGTACAGTAGGAGCAAAATATTTTATTGGTTACCTCTGATGCTCAGTTCCCAACCTAATGAGAAATCTTTTAATCTTTTCTCACCTAGAAGTGATCTGATCAGTTATTCAAAGGAAAACTGCCTTCAAATAACTAAGGAAAATGAAAATTACAAAAATAGTATTCACAAAGATGAGTCATTTTAGTTCTTCCAAAATGCAAATTTGTTGATATATAGGAGTATCACAATTGATGATTGGGTGGGCATCTGGCAGCTAGATAAAGCGAACTCACCACACCTGGGTATTCATAGGGCGTAAAACTTTCTCTCTGGCCTATCAGAGCAAGTAACCTGTTCAAACAGAGATGTATTTCCTAGGTTTTCTTGCAGCCATCATTGCCCTCCATCTTTTCCCTTCCTGTTTTCTAGTTTGTTCCACCCAAAAGCAGCTTCAGTCAAACCAGGGCTACTGCCACCCATACACAAGGAAAGAGAAGGACAGAAGAACTGCTTCTAAGGCTTAATCTTGTCAGGTTCTTCCTCTTCTAGAGGGGTTTGTTTGTTCCACTGTCACAAAAAGAAAAAAAAAAGGTGCCCCTTATTAAATTTAATTGGGGTTCTCTGCTTATTGCTTGCCCATCATTACAACTGTAGATGGTGCCCAGTACTCACGCTATACAGTATACCAATGTTCACCTTCGCAGCTCATATTTTATAATGCAGACAGCTTCAATAATCTCCCGTGTAAAGAAATTAAATGATTTAACAAAAAAGAAACGACACAATTGTAATCATTTGTATAGAGTTTTTATCAACTCTTCACCACTCTGACACACTTTGTTCTCAGACAAATATCTTTTGAGTTTTCTCATATCTCATCTCCTAACAGTAAAGCAGCATGGGTCCCTTTCAGTAGGCATTTTTTATTCTGAGTTTGGTTTTCTTTCTGTGAAGCATACACTTTTCTTGATTTGAGCTAACAAGGAATCCTTTGAGTTTATGTATTGTTAACAGGCAATGACCTTGGAAAAGATTTAAAAATTATAATGGACAAGCTATCAACATGAACTCCCATTGCAATGCTATGGAAAAAATTGCTAATGCTACCCTTAAGTCTTCAGGGAGGGGAACTATGACTTACACTTAGACAGGTAATTATTTCTCTTTTTATGGTTAGGGGAAACTGAAACATTGTGCCAAGTTCTAGGATCTGTTTATTGCAAAGGATGTCAAAAAATGTAGCCTATAACATGATTTAGGTACTAGCTAGAATACTTTACAGTAAGTAAAATCTAAGAAAAATAACACTTAACAGAATTTTTATGACAGAATTTTTTTTCAAAAGCATTACATCATGTATTTAATTTTCACATGATACCACTGAAAACATAAATAACATATACAGGTTAAAATTATTAGACAAATTCATAGAGTACAGATCTGTTTCTAACTATTAAAAGAAATAATCAGTGTGAGTTCTTTGCTATAAGAAGTTCCATAACTCTTGATGGCTGTATGAGTGTTCCTAGGTTTAGGTTATCACCAAAAAAAATGGAGAGAGGGAGAGATAATGGCAGTGAACAGATACTTTCACAAGAATATTACATATTGAGTATTTAACTCCTGGAGAAAGTCAGTACAAAAATGACCACTTGATTCCCCAAATCCAGATATATCCAGTAAGAGATAAGTTCCAACTTTACTACAGGGAGTCAGTCACTGTAAAACTGTCAAAAGATTTCCAACCCCTTATGTTTTAAAATAAAGAGTTGATGTGTCTCTAAAAGATATCCTTTAGGCAAATAAATACAAGTATTAACTTCCATGGAGCTGTAAATGAATGCAATATACAGACTTCTGACAGGAGATCAGAATGATCATTTTATGGCTTTATTTTTAGTAAATTATTTTTTACAGTACATATAAGCCCTTATTGATTTTCTTATCATAGCAAATCAATTTAAAAATTGCTTTGGTAAAGGTAAAAAAGCGAAAGAATATTGAGATTTCTAGGTATGCAGCTCTTTTAAGGGTAGATTTCCTTAAGAATCCTTAGTTCAAACAATGCTATACAAGATCCACTACATTTATTAAAGCACAATAATTTATTATTTCTTCTCTGTATGTCCTGTTCTCTGAATGTCATGGTGTAGTAAATCTTGTTAGTACTAGGAAGAAAATGACTGTCTATTAGAGTCCACCTGGCATGGCACAGTTCACTGGTTCTGCTAGCAGGGAATTGTTCTGAAATCTGGACTCTAGCAAGTGACCTAGAAAAGCATAGCACTTTGCTCAAGGCATACTGTTCCCTTCTCCAAATGTGTGGGTCCATACTGACATCTGTCTTTGGAAGTGAGGTTATTCTGCCTAAGAAAGCCCAACTTTCTACATGTCTTATTATATCATCTCCAAAGTCACAATTCATCGCTTGAAACAATTATAAGGGAACACATTTTAGCAAATTAATAACAAAAGTGAAAATCCATTATTTTTCCAAATAATGTGTAAGTTCAACACTGTTTCTTAAAACAAAATCTAGAAGTGTATTTTAGAAGTTAGTGGGGTTTTTTATCTTTTTCTACAGAAAAGACTATTTTTCATTAGTCCTTCTTGGAAATGCTGATTAGAAATTGAAAATGATTTCTAACAATACTTTGAAATTTATTTCTATAGAAGAAATTTAAGGCAAAAAAAATTGTAATGATACAGATATTTTTATTTAAGTGAAGTTTTGTTTTGTATCAAAAAGGTAATTATAAAGTGGACTAATTCTCAACATAAATAACTCATGCTAATCCACTGTGAGGAAATGGCAGGGGGCAAGGAATCTATCAGGAATACACTTAAGCTTTATACAGATTTGTCTTTAAAATACTTGTATATGGTGCATTATTAAGTCTAATTTCCTGTAAATACCGATTGCGTAAAGTCCAAAGTGCCATTTGCTGCTTGATTTCTTTGTACCAAACTATGAAGTGATTAACTGTAGGGGAAGACTTGAAGCAGGAAAAGGTAGTGGCCTTAAACACCACTTAAGGAAGTGAAAGGGAGCATCCTGATATTTGTGAGAAAACTGGATCCTAGGGGAAAGTCACTGCCTTGTAGAAAGTAGAACCAAACAGAGATTTAAAACTTGAATTTGATGGAGTTGAAAAGAAAGAGATAAGAAAAGAATTCAAATATATATATTGCAGCACAAAAGAAAGATGCCTTAAAGAGTCCTGTTTCCATTAATTTCCATTCATTTATCATGAGTGCAACCATCTGATATAATTACAGCTACTATTAAGACACTAAGTGGCCCAGATTTCCCTTGCTAAGTTTACAGTAGCACTTTAAACTCTGTGATTTGCTAGCTTATGGACTTTTCCATTCACATGGGAGTTTGAAGTGCATTCTTACTTTGGGTTAAATCTCAATAGTATTGATGCCATATAAAAGTACGAAATTTATATTAAGAGTTTGAGATGAATGCTCCAGATTATTTCCATTTTATGTTTAACAACACTATAAATAATTTGTATTTTTCTAATGAGTAAAATTATTGGACTATTTTTTCTATTTTTTTTTTTGGTTGATATAATCATGTATCCACATTGTTTAATTTTTAACTTTACAAAGCTTTTTGTTTTGGTAGATTAAATATATATACAATATCTTGAGCAATGAACTGGGAAAACTTGTGTCCGTATTTCAGAACATTGGTTTTATCCAACGTATTTCAATTCAAAAGAAGTTCAAAATGATAATAATATTTTGCATGGAAATTTTATACTATTAACACAAGGACAGGAGAAAAATAATTAAAATAAACCTAATATTTAGACAATCATACAGGGCAGGAACATACTGCATCAGACCAGTGTTCCATCTGGTCCAGTATTCTGCCTATAGTGGTAGTGCAGAGTAAGCCACTTAAACAAAATCATATGAACTTTGCCATTTTCTGCCATCTCTGTACCACACATCCTCCCAGCAAGCAGAACTGTCTAATCAGACATGATAAACTGTACTCCCCTGACAGGTTCATTTATCATTCATTTATGGACCTGTTGTCCTTGACTTGCCTAATTTTTCTGAACCTGCTTGGAGATCAGCTGCCTCCCCAGTCTTTTGGGACATTAAGTTCTAGGGATTCTCTGCTTCCTGTGAAAGAAAATAGTTTGATTTCTTCCAAATGTTCCTCTGCTTATTTTTATCATGTCCCTCCAATTATTTTATTACAGAATTTGGGGAAGAAGTTTTCCATTTAAGTTTATCTACCACTGCAATAGTTTTCTAAACCTTAATTACACTCCCTTCAGTTGACTCCTTTTCAGAGGGAATAGTTTCATCGATTTAAAATATCTCCTTACAAGGTTATTCAATTAATATAATATTTGTTACTCTCTGTAGCTTCTCTAACTCTACTACATGCTCCCTGTGATGCAAGGTCCAGAACTGTGCACAGTACCCAATATGTGAGCCCACCTGGGTTTTACGTAGAAGAGAAATCATTCCCTCTGTCTTGTGTCCTGTACTCTTCATAATCATGCCCAGAGTTAGTTTTTTTCCTATTCTACACTGTGATGTTGAGACAACGACTTCAGAGAACTGTCAGTGGTTGTTCAAAGTGTTCTTTCCTGAGTTGCAATTGACAATTGAATTCAGCTGTATGAGGCTTTTTCCTTCTAGAACTTTTCTTTACACTGAAGCTTATCTGAAACCTCTTCACTCTTCCCTTTTGTGAGGTCCTTCTGGCATTTCTCACTGGAAATGCAAAGGACTCACTGAGCTTCTCTTGCTATGGCCTTACCCCATCTGAGTGCCCATTTTACACTTTGACCATCAAGCAATGCCAACAATTCCCTACCTGACTTCTGGGTTTGATAGGTGTGAAGAGTTTTTTGCAAGTTAGAGTGGTCTTTACAAGGCATTTTCCAGTTTTTGTTTTAGCTTTTTGAATTTCCTGCTAACATTTGAATTAACATGTTTAAAGGACTTCTCTGTTATTTCCACATGGAAAAGCTTTCCATTTCTTAAAATGACAACTTTTTCCTGTGACAGACTTAAGTTTCCTTCTTAATCCAATCAGGAGCTTTGGACCACTTTGTGTTCTTCAGCTGTAGCACACATTTTACCTGGGCTTTTAACATTATTTGTTTAATAACCCTTAATATGCTTGTTAGTTTCTTCTGGTTCTCACTTTTACATAGTTCCTTTTCCTGAAATTGAATATAATAATTTCACAGTCCCAGTTTTTAGGATAGTCTCTGTTGCTAGAACACCCTTGATGCAAGAGCATACTATGATATCAGTTGATAGGATTTTCTAACATAAGGGATCAGAAATATGACTGTCAGCGGAATGTTCTCAGAGAGCTTAGCACTTTGGAAGTGAAATTCCTCTGCAACATTCTTGTAGGTCTTATTCATTTCTCTTCATCTCTAATTTATCTTTTTAACTACTTTCTATTTAAAAGTGTTCAATTCAGTCACTCTTCCTTAAAATAAACTTGAATCTCAAGGCCTGGAGGTCCCTGAAGTGTTACAGACACTGAAATTTTCCCAAGGGTCTGTAATCACAGATGCTGTACTTTGCAGAATAAAGTGGGTATCTCCCTCTCCTCCTGCTGTTAGATTTACCTATCTGCATCTTGAGCATAAGCCACATTAATTTTTTGAAGTTTATATTAGTTTAGCTTCTTTCAAGAAACTACTTACCTTGCTCAACACTCCTTGAACTGGTTAGCAATAGGTAAAAATACTCGAGTGTAGAGAAATCCCACAGAGGTACAAACAAGCATCCAGCTCATCTGAGGCTCTTAATACATACACTGATGTTTGTTATACAAATATATGCTACATCTATACAGAGAGAATTCTGGGGAGGAGATACCACTTTCTGGCTTACTTAAAAATAGTCCATGAAGACCCAGTGAGTGAAGTTTAGACTCACTAAGGAAATGCAGATGTCCAATTCAAAATCAGCTGAACAGCTCTGCAGATTGCTCTGAATATTCACCACGTTTTCATTGACTGTAATAAGTGCACAGACAGCTAGCTTTCACAAAGACATCTCAAGTTAGGTAAGATGAATCCTACTGTTCTTCCGAATCAAATCACAGATAATTATATCGCTGTCACGTCTCATGTCTTCTGTGCAATCTGGCCAGTTCTGATGAATAATTGCTTATTTGCTTAGAGTAGCACCATATTGTTCTCTGCCTTTGTATAAGCTGTGGTGCCTTTGTGTTGAAAATTGGTTGATTTTCCTGATTTCCCCCCTAATCCTATCTTTTATGAAAATAGAGAGAAAAGATCAGTAAAACCAGATAAAACTCTAGGACCGTCTGATTACAGCTTTCTATTAGATACAAGTAGAAGCACCAACAAGTTAAATATCCTCCTGTGTAAAGACTCAAAATGCTTTTTGCTCCCTTTTTGACAGGATGAGATGGCCTTAACTGAGCATGCAAGAAGAACAATTATCAATGATGCTTATCAGTCATAGCAAAGAAAAAATCACCCAAAAAAGTTTCTATTTCTAACCATAATTGCTATTACTGCACATATTGGGAATCCATCTGAGAGAAAAGATCAATTTTCAGTTATGTACATTCATTTTACCCTTTCAAAAATATGGTAATGTCAAAGGAAATCATGTGTATTGAAATTGATTCATATAGAGCATATATTTTTTGTTGCTTTTTCTTGAGTGAATTCTGTAAATGAAAAAGCAATGAAAAATGTAGAAGATAGGAAAGTTTCAATATCCACATTCCATATTAGATATGAAAAAGTTATAGGCTATAATTATAAAGTGCTTATTTTTTTCCTAAAAGTATTAGACAACCTGAGAAAGTTTTGAAGTGTATTTTCTTGCAAACTCTATTGCAGCATAGGTAAAGCTGAAAAAATCCAGGAGAAAAAAGTAGAAAAAAATAAATCCAGGTATGTCTAGGGAAATACATACACACACACAAATATATTTAATTTTTAAATTGGTTCTTTGAATCACCTTAGTTGCTGACCTTGCCTGACTCTGCCATGACCACCCAGCCATTTTCTCCCTCCTCCTATATGACAAGGAAAGAAAATAAGGTGCCAAAGCTCCTAGACTGATAAGGATAGAGAGATCACTTACCATTTACTGTCACAGGCAAAACAGACTTGACTTGGGTTAAATAATAATTTAAGTTATTGTAACTAGAAATAGATTTTGAGACAGTGAGAAGCAGAAACAAAACCTAAAACTACACCTCACTTCTTCCCAGGCTCAACTTCACGTCTCTATTTCAAAGTTTTCTGCCTCCTCATTTTACCCTGAGAAGTGCAGACAGAGCTGGAAAGGGGGGTTGTTGTTTGCACCAGCTCTTCTCAGCTAATCCTTCCTTCTCATAGTATTCCCCTGCTTCAGTGTGGGTCCTCTTCCTGTGATGTAGGGTAAGATTGCTCCTGCATAGGCTCCTCTCCGTGGGTCATGGTTTCTTCCTAGACCCTACTGCTGTGTGGGCACTTAATGGGCTGCAGTTCTTTCAGGGCATGTCCACATGTTGCAGTATGGAGTCTTCCATGGGATTCAGTGCAGATGTCTCCTCTGGCATGGTCATCTCCATGGACTACTGGCAAATACCTGCTCCACCATCATTTTCTCCAGGGGCTACAGCTCCTACAGCTCCTCTCTGTTGCAATGTCCAGAGCATCTCTTAGCTCTCCTACTTCAATGACCTTTGATACCGCTAAGGTCTCCTCTCTCTGCTGGGCAGTTTTCTACTCTTTCTTAAATATGTTTCTACAAATGTACCACCATCTTGAGTGAGTGGCTCATCTGTACCCTGCAGGACGTTGGTTGGAGCTGACTCAAATGGGTTGTTTCCAGCACAGGAAACATGGACCGTTATCACAGAGGCCACTCCTGCAGCCCCCCTTCTAAACAAAACCTTGGCACCTACACACAATGAATTTGCATAGCTGTTGTTACAAAGAAATGTACCTTCAAGTGAAGAATACATATATATATATTTATATGGATTAAGTTATGACTGTATTTCAAAATAAAGGAAGTGGCTGAATTTAATCTAGAATAAAACAATTACAGAGCATAAGCCTGCCATGATTTTCAAGATATACAGACCCTTACATAGTCAACCTAGCTGATCACTGTAAGAGTTGCATAGGCATGATATATGTCTGAGTAGGATGAATGCAGTGTTAGAGTCTTTAAAATATGATATTTGCAGCATAGTCTAATCTGGGAATCACACTGCATGCAAATAGAATGACTGTCAAAAGATGAAGCCATCACTCTGACAGACTTATCTGTCAAAGGTATATGTATATTGTTTCATAATTCCTATGAATTTCTAATCTATGCATTTTCAAACACCTAAGTTTGAAATATGGTTATTTTTTGAATATAATTTTATGAAGTTGTCTACAGGTCATTTAATCTCTCATTCTCTTAAAATGGAGAAAAGTGTAAATCACGGATGTTGCTAGAGAAAATATTACCCAAGAGTATTCTGTATTAGCATTGGCAACAGCTGATAATCATACAGATTTGCAATATCATATCATGATGCACACTCTGTAGAGCTGAATTACTTATTTTCTGACTTTTTCTTTCTGTAAAGGGAGTTGGAAACTAATATTTCAGCTAGATTTATTCCCTGTGTGAGACTTTCATGCATTTTCAATGGAAGAATTATAGACCATACTTTCTTTATATAATATGAGATATTTTTAGTTATCTAGTACTTTAAGCTGTAAATAAAAAATTATGAAAGGTACCTGCATTCATACACAAGCTAAAAAGAAGCTCGTATAACATTTTGGAATGTTTTTTGACGATTCAGAAGCACAATATTAGAAACCAGATAGCCCACATGGGAGGCAGATCTCATGCCAGACTTTCTCATGAGACCAAATACATTTAAAAGGATCATATCCCAAGACTGATCAAACTCTGTTTGACAAAAAAATCTGAAAAAGTCTAAATCAGTTCAATACTTTCTGCAAAGTGTGGTCAATATTGTAAGGACTATTCAGTGTTCTGCCAGATGTAGTCACCTTCTACAAGTTTGCATGACACAGCACAGACTTGGATATATGGATGCCTTCTTGTCCACATGTTAACACAAAATTATTAATGAACTTCAGAGGAGAAAGCGGGCAATATATTTAGTACACCATGGTTTTGTATCATAGAATTCTATAGTTGCCTGGATTTTGAAATTTTAAGACAAGTCATGGCAACTTTCATTGTAGAACGTTGCACTTTGATGTTCATTATTCAAATATACATCTAAGCTACATCAAGTGGGACTCACAGTGCAAACTAGGTAATTACCCTATCTATCCCAAACTCATGGAAAAATGATTTTCAGGTAATGTTGGCTTAGCTTGCTGTGGCTTTTCAGATTTATCATTCACACTGCACATTTAGACTTCTTTAGACATTTTATCAATGATCTTTTCTAATGCAGTGTCATATTAACAACAAATAATGAGCTTTTCAGAATGGATTTTAAAAAATTGAATTTCTGTCATGCATTTTCAATAAACTGACTTCAGAGGACAACTAAATAAGTTTCAAGTGACATATTACCCTTTCTCCTATAATTTAAAAAAAAAAATTAAGACATACATTAATATTTATCTCACATCTTGAGCTGGTCCATCCTGCTTCACAAGAGCATTGGTACCCATCAATGAGATCTATGCATCTGAAATACAAAACAGAATTATTCAGATGAAGCTATGTAATTCCATATTCAGCACTAGTAGTAGCATTTCATAAATTTCAAAATAGTGGTCTGACGTAACTCACTGAAATCCATGGTAATTTAATTAGTTTTAGTAATGGATTTAAAATGTGTGTATTATGGATGCTGAGGCATTTTGTAAGGATACTGATTGTTATATTAAAAGACATCTTCCCATTTCAACCTGTTGGCTTGTAACAGCTAAAGATTTACTTTTAAGTATATTAAACTAATTAATCCACGTATACTGAATACTGTTTTATGCTAATGAACAAAAATGAAAGAGAAACTGAGATAATGTAACAGTATATTACATTAGCTTAAGTAGGCAACATCTGTCATCTTTAAGTGTGCTTGTACTCTTACTTTATGGAAGAACATAATTAAAAGTATGTTTATCAACCTTCCCATATCATTGAATCTTAAATATTGCTAGTTAGGTGCATTACTTGGAGATAATAATAGTTAAATAAAAATAGGCACCTTCCATGAAGACAAGGATCTGGCAAGCATTCATTAACATTTATCTCACAGTTTTGTCCAGTGAAACCTCTCTTACAGTGACATTTATAGGAACTGATGCCATCAATGCAACTTCCATTGTTGAGGCAAGGAGAAGACATACATTCATCTATATTTACTTCACATCTATCACCTGTTTAAAAAAAAAAACAGAAAATGCAACTAAGCTTTAAATTCTAAACTCAAACTAACCAAGTTTATTTATTTAATAATTCCAGAAAAATTGCTTTTATTTACATAGATTGTTCATATAGTTCAATATATTTACCAGTAAAGACTATCCAACTGTAATTACCTATAGGTTTAGATGCCAAAAAATTAGGGTTATATTGAAATATATAATGATAAATTATAAATATAAAATAATGACATCTGTAATTATGGTAGGGCGAGAAGGTTTTTAGGACCAGCTGGCAAGAAATGGAGAAATTGACATTTCAAGATTAACTTTATTACATTGTGATTATAAAGTTGAATAACACAGGTTTCCTCCAAAAGTAATATAGAACTAAAATGAGATGCGTCTTGGTGGTGATCTAACTGTAATATTTATTTTCTCAAAATGAAATTGAAATGCAGGGGCTTTTGATAAATGATGTAAGACATAAAATTCTTTGAAATGTTTTTGAAGACATTCACTATGAGAGATATGATGGTGCACTTTTATGCTTATAAGTGCGTGCCACAACTTCCATCAAAACTTCTCAAAATACTAATTGGCAAACAATGTGCACAGGTCTCTCTGTAAGCAGTTACAGCCCACTGCTTGGCAGACAGCTAAGCACCGCACAGCCAGTTATGCACCCCCACGACAGGATGGAGAAGAGAAACAAAAGGGAAAAGTGAGAAAATTCAGGGGCTGAGATGACAGTTTAATACGCAAAGCAAAAGCCATGAATGTAAGCAAAGTGAAACAAGGAATTTATTGTCTGCTTCCTATGGGCAGGCGGGTGTTCAGCCATCTCCAGGAAAGCTGGGCTCCATCATGTTAAGTAGTTACCTGGAAAATGAATGGTATTGCTGTGAACGTACCCCCACTTCCTCCTTCTTCCCCAGCTTTACATCCTGAGCATGAAGCCATATGGTACGGGCAGATCCAGTCCCTCTACTCAGCCCTAGTAAAGCCATATGGAGTACTGTATTCAGCTCTGGGCTTCTCAGTACAAGAGAGACATGGAGCTTCTGGAGCGGGTCCAGGAGAGGGCTATGAAGATGAAGAAGGGGCTGGAACATCTCTCTTATGAGGGCAGGCTGAGGCAGCTGGACATTTTCAGCCTTGAAAAGAGATGGTTGAGAGGGGACCTCATCAATGTATGTAAGTATCTGAAGGGAGGGTGTCAAGAGGATGGATCCAGGCTCTTCTCAGTGCCAAGCAATAGGACAAAAGGCAATGGGCAGAAACTGATGTACAGGAAGCTCCACCTGAATATGAAGAAGAACTTCTTTTCTGTGAGAGTGAGTGTACACTGGAACAGATTGCCCAGGGAGGTTATGGAGTCTCCCTCACTGGAGATATTCGAGAACCACCTGGGCACAGTCCTGTGTAACATGGTCTAGGATAACCCTGCTTGAGCAGGGAGGTTGGACCAGATGACCCACTGTGGTCCCTTCCAACTTTACCCATTCTGTGATTCTCTGTTTCCTCTTATATCTCTTATATCTTATAACTCTTATGTCAGTTTGGATCAGCTGTCTCGGCTGTATCTCATCCCAACTTCTTGTGCATCCCCAGCCGCCTCGCTGGTGGGGTGGAGTGAGGAGCAATAAAGCTCTTGACTCTGTGTAAGCGCTCTTCAGCAATAACTAAAACACTTATGTTTTATCAGCACTGTTTTCAGCACAAATCCAAGACACAGCTCCTTACTAGATATCATGGAGAAATTTAGCTCTAGCCAGCTCAAATCAGTATACTACTGATAATGCTATCACTATACTACTGATAATTCTACAGATTTTTGAGGTGTGTGGGCCAGCAGAGGCATGGATGAGAAAAAAAAGGAATGCTTAAGGCAAAATCAGCTTTTTACAGGAAGGAGTGAACAGCATTCCAGAGAAATGCTGGAACCTTTGTCTAGTCCATGTATAATTATACAACCAAATATCAAATTCTGGCATTCGCAATAAGTCTATTAGCATGCTACAAAAAGGTACTTTAAGATAATGGGAAATATTTTTATTTAGTGGAGATCAATAGTGTAATATTCACGTTAATATGAATGTTAGGTATATAAAAATATTTTGTACACTTAAGGAAATTGCTTTTTTCACAATATACTTTCAGCTTCCTAACTGAGCCAGAGAAAATAAAACATCCCCATTCCTTTTTGAAGTCTGTGGTGTCAGTCTCAGCAGCCCTAGAGCACTGTTGTCGTGCTCTAGCAGAAAGTGCACACAGGAGATTGGACTTGGCGGGTACTCTAGAAAAATGAACTTAGAAGATCTGCTGTGCAATTCTATGTTTGATCAAATCTTGGTGCAGTGGCACGTGCACCATGCTAAGCTCTATATTGGTACAAATTAGAAGGCAGTTCTGAAACCTGTTTATCCCCTGTGGCATGCAAGGATTCAGTAAAGAGTTCTGCTCTTTCATGCTCCTTGGATCCTCTTTCTTGTTTAGTGTCACACTCTCAGGATCACTGGTGTCTTCTTTGATATCACTAAAAACAAGAACTTAAAAATTTCAGAAAAAGATGTTTTGTGAACATATTTTTTGTGAACAATATCTAAATTCAAGAAGAGAGAAGCCAAGTTCATCTGTTGTGCTATAGCAGATCTAACTATCAAAGAGGCAATTCTCCTTGTAAGTCAGCATTAAGGCAAAAAGTTCTCAATCTTCTCTTATCAAGAAGTGCTTCAAAAACATTGCCAGGATGGTAATACTACAGAATAATGCACTTCAAATTCACTTTACTTTCAACGATGAAAATGATTACTTTTCTTGTATCTGAATGCTGAGGGCAGCTCTATAGCATTGTATTCTACAGCATTATAAAAAAGCAAGGACGTGTAATTAGATTCTCCCAAGTAAGACTGAATCTGTTGGAAAGAACTGGAATGTCTTTTAATGATATCTCCATATTCTACCCTTACTATGAAGGCAATATTAAGAGGAAAAATGGACCTTTAGTAAAAGTTTCAGACATGTAGAGAGTAAAAGTCCATTTTGTCATTCCTACCCTAAAAAGAATTTGTGAGATTTGTGGTGAATACAGATATAATTATTACAGTGATGATGGTACAATAGGTTTAAAGATGAAAATGAATACATATAACACAGAAAAATAGTTAAATTTAAAAAAAAGATTTTAAAAAGTAATTTTTAAGTATCAGTTCTAACAAAGAAAATAACTTCCTCAATATTAGGGTTTCAAACGTTCCTGCCAAAATGCACAAACTCAAAATATTTTTGATAATTTTTATAGAAAATAATCTACATTAGAATGCTAAAATTTCTTCTTTAAATTCAACATCCATATTCTAATATCCACTGAAAAAATCAGGCCAAATACATCCCTAACACTAATACCTAAGGATCACTAGATTATTCCATTCTGATATGAATAAACATTTTCATTTAAATTACTTCCAAGAGCAAAGTGTACTAAATTTGTAATATGATGCATTGTAGACACAAAAAGACTGGCAACTGGTTGTGACTGTAAACTAGACAGTCTGTCATTCTCTGCCAATATAACTGTCATTTAATTTGAAAACTGTCTTTTTTAATCCTTTTCCAAAGTATGAAAACTTTTAATTAAAATAATCTTGCTAAATAAAACTAAACATTCTGTAAAATAGACTATAATACCACAGAGCTTGCACTTTGCTTAAAATGTCACTTGTAAAGTTTTCCATAGTTCAGGTGGTGTGAGATGTGTTACTGGGCTGAAGACACCTCTTGGAGTTTTGCTTTACAGACTGTACTTGCCTTGCTAGAAATAATGCCTCCACGCATCAAAGAAAAGGGAAAAGTATCTCACACATACCACATTTGGGGGGTTAATGTATTAATGGAAACCTGGGGCTCCCCTATGTGCTGTAGGAGGCAAGGAAATGTCATAAATGTAAGAAGAACTAGTATGGAGTAATAACAGCAACACTAAGATGAGAAGAAGACAGCTATTCTCCTGCTTCTTCAGATCATACATTCATGAGAAGGATCAGTCTGTCTCATATCTTAATAAAGAAAACTCAACAGCCTTTTCCAATTCCCATTTTATGTCCAACCCACTTTGCTAATTGGCGGTGTCTCAGCTTTGCTTGGAGCTCATTTGCACAATTCCACACCTGCATCCTAATCTAGAGATTTTCACATTTTCCATCAAGACTTTTAACCACACTTTGAATCAGTGTTCAGTTTTGGGCCCTTCACTCCAGAGAAGAGAAAGGAAGCTGGTGAAGGGTCTGGAGCACAGATCTGATGAGGAGTGGTTGAGGGAGCTGGGCTGTTTAGCCTGGGGAAAAGGAGGCTCAGGTGGGACTTTATTGCTCTCTACAACTACCTGAAAGAACGTCATAGTAAGGTGGGGATTGGCCTCTTCTCCCAGACAATAAGTGACAGGATGAGAGAGATAGCCTCAAATTGTAGCAGAACAGGTTTAGTTTAGATATTAGAAAAAAATTTCTTCACTGAAAGGGTGGTCAATCATTGGAACAGGCTACCCAGGCAAGTTATGAAATCTCCATCCCTGGATTTGATTTTTGAAAATATATTGCTTATTCTGATTTGTTTACTTCCTATTAGACTCATAGGAAGATATAATAGAACTTATAAATACATGTTATGAAATATATAAAAACTCCATATACCAAATAGAAAATTATTTCCTCATGAGGGCTAAAGACTGAGGAATATGATAATTTATAGACCGATTTTTTTTCTCTTTATTTTTTTCCTCTTTTTTTTGTTTTTTGTTTGTAGGAGACAATAAAGAGATTTGAGGAGATTAAAAATTCAAGACATCAATTTATAAGAAGTGACTAGTATGAAAAGAGATTAAAAGGAAGAAACACAGAATTTTGTACTACAATGACGTCAAATATGTACTACCTGGAAAAGAAAAACAAATGTGTGATAACAAACCAGTTGATTGCTGAGAGCATACCCAAAAATGAAAAAGTAAATTATCATAGTGTACTGAGTCTAGCCGAGCTCATTTCTCCATAGTAGCTCTCACAGTGCTGTGCTTTGCATCGGCAGCTAGAAATGTGTTGATAACACACCGGTGTTTTGGCTACTGCTGAGCACAGCATCTGCACTGTAACATTCCTTCCTCAGTCGAGGGCAAGATCCTGGGAGGGGACCCAAGGAGGCCAGCTGACCCAAACTGACCGAAGCTCAGATATAAAAGCTGAGGCAAGGAGCAGGAAGGCAGACATTCATTATCTCCAGCGGCTGCCTGCTAAGGAACCATTATGTGTGCTGAAACCCTGCTTCTTGGAAGTGGCCGACCACCACCGCTGATGGGAAGTAGAGAATAAATCCTGTTATCTTCTGCTTCACTTTGCTTTTGGCGCACACAAGCTTCTGTCTTGCTTTTAATAAACTGCCTTATCCCAACCTACGAGTTGTTTTCCACCCTACTCTCCCCTGTCTGACTGGGAAGGGGAGTGATAGAGCAGCTGGGTGGGCACCTGGCATCCAGCCAAGATCAACCCACCACACATAGTATACTAATTTATACATTATATAGAAACACAAAAAACAGGTCCTTCTGTGATAACTGAAAATTTCATATCCTATTGAAAAAAGACAGAACTGAGAGAGAAGGAGAGATGTCCTTTCAGAATTGCTCAGCAGCACCTAGTTTTCTTGCTGAAGTAAATTTTAGATTCAAATATTAGAAGACTATTGAAAACTACTTGTGACCATTCCATGAGATTTCAAAATATATATATTATAATCAAAAGATCAATTAAAAGATTTATCATATGTATATGATATATATGTATATATCTCATATGTATATGTATAACCAATAATGAAGCCAATTACAAATGCAAAAAAAAATTTTCATGGCATAAATATTAGGAATAAAAATATTTCACAAATTAAACATGAGCAGAAATACTACAAACCAGTTACAGTTATATACACTAAATTAATTATTTGTTAAATAATTCCGGTGTAAGACTGTTAAATCCTAAAATAAGTAGAAAATGAGGGGCAAGAATATTTTCCAACATCCTTATGTATCATAGAAGTTGATAATTAAAATATTAATGCTTGTGAAATATCTCTCAATTTGTAGATTAATTTCAGGTCCTAATACTATATTTATATGAATTTATAGGGGTTTAATTACTGGGGGAGGGGGGGTTAAACTCACTTGCTTTTTTTAAAAATTACCTTTCATCTAAGAGTGGTCTTCACTGTTATAACTTCAAGAAACATCAAACTGTAAGCAATTATAAATCATCAACAGAAGTTATGGAAAGACACTAGAATGATACTTAACCCTTAGTTATTTACAGCTTCAAAATCTAAATTTGGACAGATATATGTATTCAAACATGCCCCATCTTGACTATGACTGAGCATGGTAAAAGATCACTCTCAGCTGACTTTTTGTACAAGAAAAAAACCCAAGAAAATAATACAGAGCAAAAAACATCAGTTGAGCTATATGGGATCAAAAGCAATGTAAAGATAAACTGGTGTATGGGAAAATAATGTGATAGAATCTCATAATTAAAGGAAAACCAAGCTGGGATGACTATTAGGTGAAAAATTCAGGTATTTAACCTCTTACAGGCAGATGCAGAATATACATCTTGAAAAAAAATATGATATGTAATAATTTCTACCAGCTATCATGTTTTGAAATACTTTGGTATAAATAAAAATAAATAAATAAATGAATGAATAATACAAATAGAAATACAAATAAATAAATAAATTATAAATAAATGCTTTAGTCTCCTTAGAAGACATTTTTGAGAAGAATTTGTCTTTCATCTCCAATAAATTAGGTTTTATACAGTATAATTCAATCATCACATTCTAAAACAACCCTCTTACAATTCTAAAAACATGTTGCCTCAAAATTAGCAACTGACTGCAAAGAACAAGTACTTGTTTTGTCACGTTGACATTAATCTTTTGAATAGAATAAGGTCCTTTTAACATCATTTAAGTTTTGTCTCATTCAGCCTGTTATGAGTAAATAAGCTGTTAACAAAAGCTTTGTAAGTATGCTGTATAAAAAACCAGGGTTGATAAGGTCACTGAGCTTGTTTTTTTGATTTCGTCTTAGAAAGATTTATTATAGCATAGTGACTAATTCCAGAGACCTAGATTTCCCATTTCTATTGTACTTTGTGTCAGTAATAGACTTATTTCAGGCAATTATTTCAATTTTCTTATATTAAGTCAAGTTGGATTGGTGCTAATTGGACTGCAGAAAATTTGT
The DNA here is from genome assembly GCF_009829145.1 of Chiroxiphia lanceolata. Taxonomy (NCBI): domain Eukaryota; kingdom Metazoa; phylum Chordata; class Aves; order Passeriformes; family Pipridae; genus Chiroxiphia; species Chiroxiphia lanceolata. The sequence goes on along the minus strand of NC_045639.1, from coordinate 89,710,820 downwards.
AAGGTTGCCACCTATTTTGAAATATTTTTTTCTGTCTTTAGACAAGGTTTGATTCCCACTCTGATTGGGAAAGCAAAGAGAACTTTACAAGATAAGATTAGACCACAAGAAACAAAGTAATTAAACCAATTACAGATTAATTTGCTTTGCCTAAAACTTTGATGACATTTGTTTTCATTAAATATCAATTTGGGATCTAAGATATGCATGCATGACTTTTAAGAACTATATCTGCCCATTTAAAGTGAACATGAGAACCAGAGGGATAAAATACATCACCTGTAGCTTGTGCTGTCTGTTATTTAGATGTTGGAACTTTAGAGAGGAGCATCAGAAGCAGAAATCTACCTAAGTAAATTAATTCTTAGTTTATTGCTGAGCTCAGTTATGAGAGCCTCAGATCAAGCATCAGATCTTACTGTATTTAACACTTTCTACTAAAAAGAATAGAATTTTAAAAATTCATCATCTTGTGACAGGCCAAAGGAAACATACCATACAAAAGGTCTAGAATTTAATGGCACTCCTGTTAAAACAGTCTGATAGTCCCAATTATTAGTACTGAAAAGCATAGATATTAAAATGCTTAAATTGGTTTACCAAAATTCCCTCCAGTTCTTGCCAGTATCTAACCCTTTCACTGGTGGTGTGCTCATACTTCAAATGTGCTTGTGGGTCTAAAGTGTGACACTACAATTTACTCTCAGAAATTGTAAATGGGGGGGTGGAGGGAGGGGCATTCCAAAGGCTTGCCAGCATCATGACATCTTTGATAGAAGGACTGTAATGTGCCTGGTGGAGGATTTCTTTCTTCTCTTTGTTTGAAGCAATATGATACTGATATCACCTTGTCTTGGGTTCTGCTTGGGTGTTCCCTTTACACCTTTCCCTGTCACAGTCCCTTTTTTTCTCCCAGGCTGCCTGCCTGGCACTGCTTCCCTGACACCCCACTCCCAGCCCCCCCTGCACACAAATGGCTGTAGTTTGTCAGGCAGTGACAGGGGGAAGGTGTCACCCCCTCCCCAGCGGGGTCACCCCCAGACCTGAAGTTCGAGCAGGGGAGGCAACAGTCACTGACCCATGTGCAGGGATTTAACCAGCAACACACTGATCAGGCCATGGTAAAGGTTGAGCCCCTGCACTGCTGGGTCAGCACACAGCTGGGGCATAAGCCTGGTGAGGGCAGAAATCATATGTACTGAATTACAAAATGAAAAAATCAAGCTATAAAGATATAACACTTAAGAATTACAATTTATTTCACAGTTGAATAAACTTACAAAAAAGGATACAAAACAAGATAAATGTGAAGACAGTGCAAGTAAAATCTATCAATTCTCTCTGAATGTTGGAAACGTCATGACAAAAATACCATAGTTGTCAATATTGTCAGAAAAGGAGGCAATTTGATATTGTCACATTGTAGCTGGGCAAGCTGCAAATACCTATCAAACACTCTAAAATAATATAAGTATATCTTTATGTAAAAAAACTATATTCATATTTAATTCCTCATCCTTCTATAACATGAATGCTTTCAGAATATTAAGATTATTATTATCATAGGTTTTAATTTTCTCCTCTATTAGGCATGTTTTAGGTTGTCTGTAATAGCCTTATTTAAAACTGAAGCACTTATGCATTTTTACAGTCAAATGACAATAAAAGACAAAGTTTGCTCTATAGCTAAACACTCAACTTGTCTTTCTCTTCTTGGGATACAAAGAATCCCACTATTAGTAAAGCAATGTATTATTCATACTACAGTTTAAATGTCACATAAAAAATGAGAACAATACTGTGCCTGGAGGATTTTCAGACTCAACTGGACAAAGACCTGAGCAGCCTGGTTTGACCCCATAGCTAACACTGATTTCAGCAAAAGATAAAAAATAAACCTGATTTATTTTAATTCAAGAATGAAATTTCCCCTGGATAGCTTGACCTGGTAGCCTGGTTAATGACAAAATGCATGGGATCAGAAGTATGCAGTGGGTCCACGGAAGTGGACAAAAATACAGCAAGAATTCGATGATGATATATGAAAAAATTACTTATGACTAGCATGTGTTTCATTATAGCCTAGTAATTTTCTTATGCTTTTTAGTAACACTCTATTCACACACTGAGACTCTATGCAGGCAAGCAGAAAGTAGATACACTAGGAAATAATCTCAATAACCAAAAATAATCTTAATTAATCTTAATTACTGATGAGAAAATGTATTATTTAGAATATGGATATGACTTGAATATGACAAAAGTAAAGAAGTTCTTCCTCGTATTCTAGTGAAACTTCCTGTACCTCAGTTTCTACCCATTGCTTCATGGCACCACTGAGAAGAGCCTGGCTCCATCCTCTTGGCACCCTCTCAGGTGAGGTCCCCTCTCAGTCATCTCTTCCCGAGGATGAACAGGCCCAACTCCCTCAGCCTGCCCTCCTAAGAGAGACACATCAGTCCCCTAATAGCATATTTATTATAGAATCATAGAATTTACTGAGTTGGAAGGGACCCACTAGCATGATCGAGTCCAAATCCTGGCTCTGCACAGGCCACCCCAAGAGTCACACCAAGTGCCTAAAAGTGTTGTCCAAATGCTTCTTGAACTCAGGAAGGCTTGGTGCTGGGACTGCTTCCCTGGGGAGCCTGTTCCAGTGCTCAGTCAATCTCCGGTTGAAAAACCTTTTTCTGATATCCAACTTGAACCACCCCTGACTCAGCTTCCTGCCATTTCCTCAAGTCCTGTCACTGGTCACAAGGGTGAAGAGATCAGCATCTGCCCCTCTGCTTCTCCTCATGAGGATGTTGAAGACAGAGATGAAGTCTCCCCTCAGTCTTCTCTTCTCCAGGCAGAGCAAACCAACTGACTTCAGTCGCTACTCCTAAGACTTCCCTTCCAGACCCTTTGTAAGGACTTAAAGAGCACAGTTGCCTGTGTCAAACACTGCTAAGGCCACAGAAAGACTTTACCATGAAATAAGCACAGAATGGAGCAAGAGGATGACACCAATTCCAGGCCTGGTGGAGGTAAGAGCTGGTTAGCGCATCCTGGGTAGCATCCAGACAAAAATTCCCACTGTGGCAAACTGCTTGTATACATGTCCCCAGTCAAATAAAGATCATCCCAAGTTATGGAACAGATGGCATCTGTGACCAGCAACAACCATCAAAGCCCCTCCCCAGTATGCCTCTGTGGATACCTGGAACTTGGACTGTAAGTTAAGCCACCACAATGGGAACTTAAGATAAAGGTGGTACTACTCTCTGGGTATTATCTCAGATATAGGAGGAGGTTAACAAAGCCTGGTATTTTCCCTTTCCCCCTTACAAGCCAGTTCAAAGCTCTGTCAACAAGCCCCACTAGCTCCTGTGCTAATATTCTTTTTCCCTTACAAGGTAGGTGCATCCTATCTCAGATGCAGGTGATGCAGATCCTAATTCAGATGCAGATGTCACCTGTCAGTAGGCCAGGTGTTGAGTAGATCATCCCATGGTCAAAAAATCAGACTTTTCCGATTACATCAACCTTGGAGCCCCTCATGACCTGATGGATCTACTTATTCCTATCAATACTATTCCTTGTTCCGGAAGGATTGGGTTAGGTTCAGGGAAATCACTACCTGTGCTCCTGATCTTTCAACCAATTGTCCCAAGGCCCTGCAGTCTCTTTTGATTGCTCTTGGACTTCTCTTTGTTACTTTGTCGCTGTCAGCTTGAATAACCAATAACAGATAATAATCGGAGGCCCTTACTAGACAGGGAGAATTTTCCAGTGATGTCCCTTATCTGAGCCTCTGGGAGGTGCTAATGATTGATTCATTTGATTATCATAGCGCACCACCTTCACTATTTGGTTCAAATGAGAATTTCACAATTTATAATAGTACTTTAGCCTGGCTGTGGGGAAATAAAACAGATCCAAGCCATGCAATCAGTGAGACCCAGAGAGTTGCCCCATAATAGTCTTTTTTCCACTACAAGTTAGGGAAAAAAACAGTAGAATTGTTAAGAAAGCTACTTGATTTTTAACATGAAACATCAACTCATTCTACATTAGTCAGCAAAATAGTCTTCATGAAGTCATCTACTTCTCTGATTCCTATTGAGGATAAAAGACACAGATTCCTGGCAGAGATAGCTCCAGAGAACAAAACATTCCATGACGCTGCCATGGCTATGCTTTTCAGAAGTAAAAAGCACAACTTTACAGTAACTGGTCTAACATATAGCATGTTGTATTCTGCAAAGTGAAAACATCTCTCAGCAGTCATTGTTTTAGATATGTATTGCTGTGACTGATTGAAATATCCACAGGTTTTAAAATGATGAATTACTTGTTTCTATCTAGTTCTCAGTCATGAATTTTTGAATGCATAGTAAAACAAACCAAACCATGACAAATAGTTATTAAAATATTCTTATTTAATTTAAACCATTTTATTTTAGAAATGCTACAATAATTTAATATAAAAGATATTAAGTACATTTACAGCTTACACAAAGCTCAAAGAAATATCTCAGAACCACAGAAGAATAGACTGGCATTATGATGTATAATGTTCTTTTGTGGTGCTCTCGCATCAGAGCTGCTTAAAAGTTCCTTTGTCACAGCATTTGTAGCAGAGCAATTTTTGTGGAAATTGAGATTTCAATCCCCTGGGCCTTAGTAACTCTTACTGAATAGAAACTCCTTTAAAGCATGCACAATGACATACTTCAATATATTCAAAGATCCCTCCAAAGTTACACTTGCTGAAAAGTACAGACTCTCCTAGTTGGCAGTAACAGCTAAGGAACAGATCTTACAGTTGTGTCAGGGCTTTCTCAAGTTTGTTGTTGATATAATTAATATTAACCACTGATTTTAGCTCTAGAAGCCCTAGATAATTTAAATTCTCAACTAGTACCTTCCTATAATAAGATCTAGATATAAACTCTTAGAGCTATAGAATCATTAAAGTTGGAAAAGACCTCTAAGATCAACCTCTAAGTCCAACCATTAACCTGGCACCGTGTTTACAGCTAAATCATATCCCCAAGTGCCACAGCCACATGTCTTTTGAACATTTCCAGGGAGGGTGATTCTACCACTTCCTTGGGCAGCCTGTTCCAGTGAGTGTTCATTCCTTCAGAGGAGAAATTCTTCCCAATATCCAAACTAATCTTCCCCTGGTACAACTTGTGGCCATTTCCTCTCACCTTGTCACTTGTTACCTGGGAGAAAGGAACGACCCCCACCTCACTACAACCTCCTTTCAGGTAGTTTTAGAGAGACATAAAGTCGTTGCTCCCTCAGCCCCTCATCATAGGACTTGTGTTCCAGATCTTCCACCAGCTTCACCACCCTTCTCTGGACACTTTCTAGAATCTCAATATCCTTCTCGGAGTGAGGGGTCCAAAACAGAATATAGTATTCAAGGAGCAACCTCACCAGAAGTGCTCACTTCGTTCCCTAGTACTCACTTAACCATAAGCTCTCAGATGTTCTTAAAGCAGCCTTTAAGTACTGGAAGTATAGTCCTATCCTCTGCATTCTTCATTTCAAGCAGCTCAAAAAATCTTCAGGGAAAGATTCTGCATCTGCTTTACCCTAAACTACTGGTCTGATAGATGATTTGATATTATCTATTTCAGTTACTAGCCATTGTCTCAGTTTGGTTAAATGTTCCTTTTCTGTTAAATAGTTATGTGGGTGTCCTAAGAAAGATATTTATGTAGTACACAGAGCATCATGATAAAAAATTAAGTTAAACCACAAAACTTCACAGAAGCACTTTCATAATTAGGATACAGTGTTTAACCCTGATTCTATTGCCGGTTTCCTGGAGAAAGGAATTATTATTGTTGCTGTTATTATTACTACTACAATTATATTGAAATTTTGTGGCAACAAGACAGAATATACAAGAATGGTGCCAATATTCTTGAATGCCTCAGCAAAGGCCGTTATTTTGAGAAAGACAACCAACCTTTCCATGAAAGTCAGATGATGAAGGACTTTAGAGAACAGAGGAAAGAACTATGAGCACGTCTAGGTAGAATAATGCAATAGAGCGTTAGAGTCCCAAATAAAGATGCTGAGAGCAGAACTACTTCAGCCATATTACTATGGCTTTGTATTTGACTTTAGTGCCACCCTTTAGAGGAAAAACAATTACCCTGGTGCTGCATTATTTTGATGCAGCTGTTTCTTTTTTTCCATTTAATACAGCCTGCAAATTTTGAATTGTGATATACAATATGATTACTGCTGTCAGTTGTATGGGTGTAAGGGAGCACCTTCGTCCATTTTCACTAATAAATTAAATAATTGTTCTCATATGTTTCCAGATCTACTTAACATGGAGCAACATTTCACATAAACTGGCAGAATGCATAGATGGCTCACCTACTGGATATTTTATATTGAAAAACATTTCTTCTGGTTTATTTTGTTTTGAGAGCTTTTGGTTTTGTTTGTTTCTTTTTCCCATTTTGTATTATTATTATTAAACAGACTAGCCAAAGAAAGAGAATGCAAATGTGGGGGAGAATGCATCATCATAATCTTACATTGTATGCAAGAATTAGACTCAAGGCATTGTTCCAGTCAACAGGGAGTGATGTGTGCAAAAAGCAGCAGAAGTCATTTGAAACTATTTATTAATTTAGGAACCACTATGAATGTGCAGGAAACTTGGAGGAAAGTGTGAGAATCAAATTGAGATTTTCTCCCAATCCATGATACAGTGGATACAGTGGATACAGTGGGAAATGTATCTAGTTCCTAGCATGTACATGACTGCATGAACAGTGTCCTTTTTAATAATATAAAGTGGTGTTTTCTACAATGTTGCTATTCATAAATAACACAGCTTCTTTTCAGCAGTCAAAAATAAGGAGCAGCGCTAGTTCTATTCCTCTTTTACTGACGTCTATAAATCCAGAAAAAGAAGCTGGTTCTGTTTGAAGATAAATAGCAATTAACTGTACAACACATTGGTGAAATTACCTTAGAATCACTATACTGAATACATTTAAATTAGACAGTAATGAGCATGAAGAACAAGCACTTCACATTTAGATATTCTTTGCCAAAAGACCGGGATTTTTCTCCCTAAAGACACAGATCTGTAACCCAAAACAATTATATTTCACTAAACAAGGGGAGTATACTGTCATCCAAGTTCCTAATCACCAGATTTAATTTGTATACACATTGAGAGTTGCTGTTGCCAAATACTCATTATGAACGGACCCCTAGCATTGCATATTTTGAGCACAACCTGTACAAAAAATTAGATATTTATTGACTTTGTCTCCTTAAGGACCAGAGACTTAGCATGAGCTATAGACACCTTTCTTTCTCATAAATAGAATTTTCAGCTGTTCAGTAACTTCGTTTCTTTGAAACTGCACATTTGTCTACCTTTCTAGTTGGAGGTCATCGCTATATGGCATGATAACCTTTGCAGACTACATAAAAGAAATGTTTCCTCAAATAAGAAAGTATTTGCTGGACTATGTTCTCCTGTTTCTGAAGCTGTAAATACAATATTTGAAATCAAATTATGAAAAAGTCACATCCAAATGCTGAACTTGGCTAACAAAGATTAGACATGATAATCTAACTTGGTTTCTGTTGTGGCATACAGAACACTGGGCTAAACATAAATTCTGATATTCAATTCTTGTACTGTAATTCAGTACCCTATGGACTGCCCCTGAAGGTGCTGAGAAAGCCAGCTTATATCCTTGAAAGGCTGCTTACTATTACGTCTGAAAAAAATGGAAATTGGGAAGGTCCTCTGTGACTAGGAATGGGAAACATTGCATTTATCACCCCAAAAACCAGAAAGGATGATATGGGGAGCAACAGGTCAGCAAGCCCCAGTTTGGTCCTTGGGAAGACAGTGGAGAGAATCCTCTTGGAAGCCATTTCTGGGCAATAGAAGAAGCAGGTGGATGGGAAAAACCAGCATAGGTTGAGAGCAGCCCTGTAGAGAACTTGTGGATACTCAATTGGACATGAGCTGTCAATTTGCACCTGGAGCCCAGAAAGTCAACTGTATCCTGGGCTGCATCAAAAGCAGGTGGACAGTAGTTTGAGGGAGGGGATTTTGTCCTTCTACTCTGCTGTCGTGAGACCCTACTGTGAGTGCTGCATCCAGCTCTGGAAGTCTCAAGATAGGAAAGGTATAGACCTATTGAAGTGAGTCTAGAGGAGGGTCACAAAAATGATCAGAGGGCTGGAACACCTATGAAGAAAGGCTGAAATGCTGGAGTTGTTCAGCTTGGAGAAGAGAAGGCTCTGAGAAGACTTTTATTACAAGCTTCCAATAGTTAAAGGGGTCTTGTAAGAAAGATGGGGACAGACAGGTCCCATTGCAATAGGATAAGGGGCAATGGTTTTAAACTAAAAGAGGGCAGATTTGGACCATATGTAAGGAAAAAATTTTTTACAATGAGGGTGGTGAGGCACTGGAACAGATTGCCCGGAGGTGGTAAGGGCCCCATCTCTGGAAACATTCAACCCAGGTTGGATGGGGCTCTAAGCAACCTGATTGAGTTGAAAATGTCCCTGCTGACTGCAGAGTGGTTGGAGTAGATGACTTCCAATGTAAACTGTGATTCTATCAGTTTATCAAGGGATAATCATACCTGAGCAATCTGATTGGTGTTTATAATTAAATGACCAGGTTTGTGGAAGAGGAGACAGCAATGGATGTCACTTATCATGACTTTAGCATGGCTTTGACACTGTCTCCCACAAGGTTCCTGTACCTAAGCTAGGACTGTATAGTCTGGAAGGGTGGACAACTGGATTGGCAAAAAGTTGGGCTTAGAAGGTTGTGGTTAACTGATCATACTCTATGAGGAATTTTGTTAAAAGAGGAGTATCCTCAATTCTACCACTGGGCTGAGATGCCTGGAAGGCTTAAGACTGGACTTGAGTAATGAAACCCAAAAAAACCCAACTTTGAGTGCCTCACACTCTTCCATTTCTTATGTCAATAGATCGCCCTTCCCAATGAGAACCAGGTCCACTTTTCTATTGACCTTTCTTTTGCTGTCAGTGTACGTATAAAAAGCTTTCTTGTGGCTTTGCACATTTTCTATATTCTCAGTTCTAGCTGAACTTTTCCTTTTCTGCTTTCAAATCAGTACACCTGGGCAATTACTTAATACTCCTCCTAAGTCACCCATTTCTGCTCCTTTCACCAAATATATGCTTCTTTTCTACAGCTCTTTCCTATTCATCCTTGCCTGCTGTCTGCCATACCTTCTTGAACACTCTCTTCCATGAAAAAAAGTGCAACAATTGAAACAAAGCTGCCATCAGACTAAGATTTAATTATTTAAAGTATGGCTTAAGGCTCTACTTAGTAGATAGTAAGTCATCTTGAGAGAAATAAGAAGGTTTGTGTCCTGATCTTGGCTCTCAGGAGAGACAACTAGCAGTGTAGACTTAGCACTTCAAGGCAAATACTCAGTGAGGTTGCACCTTGCTCTTCTAGGTTTTTTCTGGCTCAGGAAATCTTTGCTGAATAGTGTTGAAGCTCAACAAATCCAGTAAAAGTATCCTCTCCTTTTCCTATGGATCAGGCTAACTCACAGCATGGACATTATAACACTTCTCGGGAAAACGCAAAAATTTGCACCCCCTGATGGTGTTTTCACTAAACCTAAAATTCCCCAAACTTATGTGAATTCTCTAATCCTTAAACTAAAGGCAGACACCACCACCTCCAAATTTAGTACAGAAATACAGATCTGTCAGTCTTCATGTTAGATTTGTTCTTGGTGTGCCAATCTGTTTTGGCCTCTTGATGTATAAGCTGCATCTTGCTTTGACATTTCAGGAAGTGTGCCAAGAGATTCCTCGCCTCTGACTCTGAATAAGTAGTCACTTCAGTTAGTTGTGTAGTTGCTCTTCTTCCTCTGGATATCAATAGCAAGGAGGCAGACAGAGGCTTGAGGAGTGCAGATGTAGTCACTGCCACAGCTGACTGGTAGTATAAAGTTGTAGAAATAGCTGGGAAGGTCAAAAAAGATAAGTAAAGTTCTTTTCATTTTCATTGATTAGATTTTGGGGGACATTTTTATTAGGTCAGCCTGTTGTATGAAAAGCAGAAGAGAGTTTTCATTGTCACACAGACAAGATGAACAGTAGGTCCCTAAGCCCAGGATAAGGAAGGCTAGGCCTCAGAGCTGATATAAAACATAAAATACAAGCTGAGCTATTTAAGCCAACATTTTGACTTGGTTTAACATGCAACTTAAGTGCACAGTCATTTTCAAATATCGGTTTGTACTCAGCTCATAGAGAAAATAGGACTGAAAGAGTAGATCTGTGCTGAACAGAATAGCTATTTAGAATTAAGGAATAATTACTGCTCTGCAGAAAAGATGACTGAAACCAGTGACTTAATGGTACCTACTCATTTTTAGGTATCTTTTGGATGATATCCAATAATTGGGAGTTTGAATGAGAATTTTGAATTTGTATGCCTCAGTTTAATACACTGAAATATTACTTTTAGTATTGGTTGGAGGTGTTAAAGTGTTGGGGGAGTTGCAAGGCACCTTCTGTGAGGAGAGACCAGGGATTGCCTCATGGCAGACACAGTTCCATCTCTCTCCAAAGAATTCACTGTAAGACACAACTGAGCCTCTCAGTCAAGATGATGGTACCTCTGTGAAAACATATCTAAGAAAGGGCAAAACACTGCACAAACAAAGAAGGGGGGAAAACAGAAACAACCCTGTGAGCGCCAAGGTCACAGAAGGAGGGAGAGAAATTGCTTCAAGCACTGAAGTAGAAACTTCCCCACAGTCCATGGAGAAGACCACAGTGGTTCAGGTATTCCCCTGCACCTGTGGAGAGTATTCCCAACACAAGTAAATATCCACAGAGATATTTAATCAAATATCTGTCAAATATCAGATATTTGTCAAATATCTCTATGCAGACCATAGAGAACTCCATCCAGGAGCAGGTGATTGTTTCCTGAAAGAATGGTGGAACCCATACTGAAGTAGATAGGTATTGAAGGACTATAGCCTGGGAAAAGTACCTATGCAGGAGCAGGGGAAAAGTGAGAGAAGAAGGAAGTAGCAGAAAGAGGCTGTTATGAATTGACCACAGTCCCCCATTCCCCATCTCCCTGTGCTGTTCTTGCAGGGAGGTAGAAGATTTGGAAATGTGAAAGGGTGCTAAGGGAAGAGAAGAAAGAGGGGAAACTGTTGTTTTATATTGTGGGTTTTTTTCTTCCCATACAGAAGTCTACTTTAATCAGCAATAAAACATATTATTTTTCCCCAAGTCAAGGCTGTTTTGACTGTGATGATAACCGGTAACTGATCTCGTGGTCAGTTTTGCGTTGGAAGGGACATTAAAGATCAACTAGTTCCAATCCCCCTGCCATGGGCAGGGACGATTGCACTAGAGCAGGTTTCTTAAAGCTCCACCCAAAGTTCCATCTTGCCTTGAACACTTCCAGGGATGGGGCATCCACAGCTTCTCTGGGTAAACTGTTTCAAGTGTCTCACCACCACATAGTGAAGCATTTCTTCCTAATACCTAATCTAAATATACCTTCTTTTAGTTTAAAGCCTTTCCCCCCTTACCCTGCCTGAAGGTACCCAAAGGCTGCTAAAAGGTCTGCTCAGAGCCTTCTCTTCTGGAGGCTGAACAGCCCCAACTCTCTAGTCTATCTTCACAGGGGAGCTGCTCTAACTCTGATCATTTTTGTGACCCTCCGCTGGACTCACTCCAAAAGGTCCATATCCTTCTTGTGCTGGGAAGCCAGAGTTGGACACAGTACTTCAGGTGAGGTCTCACAAGAGCAGAGTAGAGGGGAAGAATCATCTCTCTTGACCTGCTGACCCGACTCCTTTTAGTGCATGCCGGGATAAGGCTGGCTTTCTGGGCTGCAAGTGCACATCACCAGGTCATGTTGACCTTCTCATCAACCAACACCTCCAGCCTGGGATTGCCCCACCCACATGCAAGACCTTGCACTTGGCCTTGTTGAACCTTACGGGCCCACCTCTCAAGCCTATCAAGGTCCCTCTCGATGGCATGCCTTTCCTCCAGCAGGTCAACTGTACCACACAGCTTGGTGTCATCAGCAAACGCACTGAAGGGTGCAATCAATCCTACTTTCCATGTCACTGACCCATGAGTTTTTTCATCTTTAATTTCTTTTCCTATTCTGTTGATAAGGGGGATTGAAAGAACAACTGGATGAGCAGTTGGCAGAGGGACAAGGTCAACCCAACACATTTAAAAAAAAAAGCCCTTTAGTCTTTGAAAGAGATCTTCGATTTACTTAACCTGAAACAAAGAAAGATCAGAAAATAAAGACTTAAGAAGGACCAAATCTGTAAAAAAAGGCAGTAACAACTTGATAATCCTAGAATCCTTTCAAATGAAGCAACTAGGAATGAACAAACAGAATTCTACAGTCAAAAAAATTGTATTCTTATTAAATCCATTTTGCAGCAGACTTAATGACCCAGACACTTATGGTTTATAGTTGAATATAAAATAAATTTTTCATTAACATGAAAATTATTTCACTTGAGGTATTTCTGAATCGTCTCAGTTATATTTTGACATAAGGTTGTTCAGATGGCAAGATTTAGAAGAAGTGACTAACACTTCAATCACGAAAACGACCTTCAGGGTAAGCGATCATAGCACATTATGTTTAATTACTTATCCCATTTAAAATGCTATATTGAGTAGCTGAAGTGAAAGTAATATTAGTGTTTTCATTAATATTTTTTAATATCCAACTCAGTGGAATATGGATACACGCATATTCTTCATATTTTATTGTTTACATAATTGTGTACCAGAGCACATTCAGAATGCAACATCAGACTAATTTGTACCAATGAAGATATAGCTATACTCATTGATTATATTTCCTTATTTTGCTTTTAGTTTTAATTTGCTGTTTACATTCCATTTAATTTATAATTCCACAAACAGTCATGAGGGTTCCACTTGTTTGCAGTTTATTTTCAGATTCTCCAACAAATGTTTGGTTATCAAGCCAAAATTAAATCTGACATAGCCTTTGATGTCCTCAGATTATGAACAAGTTTCCTGTATATATAGTAATGTTTATGAAATAAAAGGATTATGGAATCATGCAGAGCAAAGCAGTCCCTGATTAAGACATGTTTCAAAGGCTATCTTAGTGTAAAAGAAGACTATGGAAACATAGTGTTTTCTTACTCAAAATATCTACCTTCTATGCACATTAAGTCTCATATTTAGCACCTTACAAAGCAAAATGTTTAAGATTGTTTGTTTCTTTACATTTGTAGTACAAATTTAGCAGTTCATGTTATTACCACTAACACTCATTATTCCAGCCAATGAATGGCTGATTGCTTAGAAAAACACGTTTTAGATTCAGTGACTCAGGAGGCATCTTCCATATTATGTTTTTATATCTAACACTCGGGTACCACCAATGTACAACACCAAGCAGTAACAAATGTGATCTTAAGCAAAGAGCTATTCTACTAGGACTTTCAGTCAGTGATTTTTTTCATTTAGTTCTATAAACCAGGCCAGATTTTCCTCATGTAAAAATGGGAGGTATGGAACAACAATGATCAGACTGGAGAATGAGAGTGCAGAGAATTTTGCAGCTACCTGCTTATCTAGAAACTATATCCTGTGCTTCTGTTGTTTCTTTATGTTATGTAAGCATTTTAAAAAAATAGTAGTTTTCCAGGCCCACATCTTTCAATATAAAATTTTAATGCTATCTCAATTCAATAATTTTTACAATGGAGCATAAAACTTGGAAAAAGTAATGGTGTTTTTGTGTACTTGGAAGAGAGTGCTCAAAATATATAAGGAGACAGTTTGCAGCTTTAGTATGTTGAAGTCATAGATCTGAAGGAACAACATATATCTGTTTACAAAGATCATTTTGGGCAACAAGGATGTATACTGTATATATACAGTTGCTAAAGAGCAAATAAATCTAAAATAACAGCAGCAGCTGATAGAAATTGAATAATTAGATCTTGTGTCATGAAGAATACCTAGCAGAACTGAGCAGTATTTTTTCATGGGGCAACACTGGCCAGGCAAAACCAATTACAAAACTGAGAGACACTAAGATGGGGATGGAAAGTTCATGCCACTGGGTCAGCTGCATCTGTGATGTGGCCTTTCTAGCCAGTATGATTGAGGACAACTAAACATACACACTAGGCTACTGCACAAGAGGGGATGCAGTAAGAACTAGAAGGTATTTTAGAAACAAACCACCAAAATAAACCAGAGGAAAGGAACTGTGACTTTTAAAAATGATTAGTTGATTGTTTGGCATTATTGTTTTGTTACTTTTCTTCTCTTTCAAATAGAGCACTCTTTTATTAAGTCACTTCTCATTTTTGCAAAAAAAACCAGTTTCTTGCATGCTCAGATCGCATAAGCTTTATTTTCCAAAGTATCTGTGATGAGGGCTTTAACCATGATGCATTAGTGATGTCTAAGGCTTAAGACCATTGTAGCTGCCAATTAAATCCTGACAGAAAGAATACACCTGTGTGTTTGTCATCTGAACTGTGATCACCTTTTTGAAGGGTCTACATGAGCTGCAAAGCAGCAGATTTTATCTTAGCAGTGTGGAGAAAATGCTATAGTTTAATATTTAATAAATTATTTTAATGTATTTTTTGTTAAACATCTATTTAAAATTAAATAAAAATATGAAAAATGCAAAATAAATCCAAAATAACATAAATTTATGGAGAATTTAAAATATTAAGTGATACATTAGATGCCAAAATTTCAGAGGTAGCAGAGCAGAGATCAGTCCCAAGACAGTAAATTACATGATAACAAAAAAAAAAATCAAAATATTAATAATTTTAAAATAATTTTTATAAATTAATTGAAATATTAAATGAACCTTTGACCTAACCAATTAAATGTATTGTAACTTGCTTCCATTCAACTTCATAAGTCTATAATATCTTAACAGTCAATGATTAAACTTTTCACTGTACATTAAATTTTTTTTTTAAATTCAAATGATCATTGAAAACAATTCACACTGCCACATACCTTTAAAGGTATCTGGTCTGTGAAAGAAAAGTTGCTTGTAAATTGATGAAATTACTGAAGATTAAAGTGGAATTACACCTGTCTTTCAAAGAGTTAAATGAATTCCTCTTACAAATTCAGTACTGTGAATATTAATATTTTGTAGTTATGTAGTATTTTCTTTCACTAGTTATAATTTCACAGCTTGGTACCTTTAAACAGTACAATTACCGTTGTTAAATTGAATATGAAAAATCAGCTATTAGCTATTTAAACTGTAATTTCTATAAAAAGTTCTTAAAACCTCAAATTATCAGAGAACTAATTTAAAATTCTGTATGTTTGCCAGGGAATCATACACTTGACATGTGCTTTTTGCTTCATAATCCAGAAAAGCAATGTCTTGCTCTGAAAAGACCTCACTTTAAAATGAAATTACTTTCACTCCCTTCTAGTCCTGCTAACACTGAAATATAATTTTAGATCTTTAGTTCAACTGCTATACTGTTCATCGCATGAATTATTCTGGACTCCATCTAGCTGGTATGTCACATAGTGGTTGCCCAAACAGTGTCACTTTAAGGAGGGGAAAAAAAGTCACTGATTATAATTAAGTGATGGGTAACCTATCACTAGTTTTTGAGTAATGTTTCAGCACTTGATAGACACCTTGATATTACACTACCCCGTTAGTAAAAAACTAACACTAAATAGTAAAGAAATATTCTTGTAAATATACTAACAGAATTTGTACTAAAAAATAAGTACTTGTAATAGTAAACAACTACTACAGCTAATTTGGAAAAAAAAAAATCACAAAACCCCCTCCCAACATCCTATCCTAGTTGGTTAAATGTGTTAGGGAAAAGAACTAAAGTCAAACTGCTTAGTCAATAATGAACAATCAAAAGGAAAGCACAGCTGCACACTGCTTGTTCCTTTTCAAATTAAAGTCTCCTAAGTGCTTCAAGTGCAGGTGTCTAGTCTTTTATGAATATAACTGAGAATTCTTATAGAAACATGTACATAAAGGTTAAGACAGCTGGTTTAACATCTATTAGTTAGAAATTATATCTGCAGCACCACTGCCGAGTGAACAGAATTTTCTGTGACAGGCAAGAAGTACTATTCAGAACACAGGTCATTTAAAGAAAATATTGCGGGGGCAGGAGGGGGAGGATTTAAAAGTTTTAGGCAAGGAAATTATATAGATTTTTTGATTTTTCTTTGAAATGTCAGTAATAATTTTGAAGAACAGTGGACAAGTGATATGTGGACTAAAGTTTGTGGTGAATGGAAAAAGAATATACAGCTATATATGCATTCCCAAAACTGTACTTGTCCTTTGTTCTGTGGAGAATTATGTTCCTCTCAGTTCAGTGGGTGAAAAATTGCATCCTTTCTTATCTTATAAATTATGTGGTATTCATAGCAGGCTGGAATGGGTAGGAAACAGCATTTTATGCAGAAAGAATGCAGAAATGATACAAATTGAGGCAACAACTGCAAACATTTCTGCAGTTGTATGATTCCATGTGGTTTCAGGTTGCTTAAGCTGGATCTTTCAAAACACTAGGTATGAACTAGTTCTGCAGTACACAAAGCATTTAAATAAAAATAAACATCATTTTAAGGAAATTTTAGTATATCTCTACCCATCAATTATTTTGTCATTATTCTTTAAAAATGCAGAGATTAATACTAAAGATAACAATTTAGGTCCAACAGGTCAGCAAAGTCAAGCTGTTGCCATGGTTCTGTGCAAATTCAAATGACAAGGTAACATTTTGTTGTGTTTGCAAAATTTACTCTGTATCTATGGCAATAGTTCTTTTCTTGTCTGAATTAAAAAAAAAACCACATTGATTTTCTTTGTATTGTACAATTACTCTTTTAATGGGTTTCAGCTGAATGTATGGGGGACTAGAGAAATTATAAATCAAGTCTTGATATAAATAAGCTTGAGATACTTCACAAGAATTCTATCAAAGTTCTATTTGAGTTAATATTGATCTATCCTCCAATAAGGAGATGCTCCTGTTTGCTCTTCCTTGGTTTAGCTGAGGCCTTTGCTATAAAATTAAAACCATGTAAAACCTGTGAAATAAGCTTCTTGACTGCGGTAGAGAGTGGATCATACCTGTGAATCCAGGTAGACAGAAACACAGATAGCCTCCAAGCCTGTTGATGCAGCTTCCTCCATGCAAACAAGGCAAAGTTTCACACTCATTTACATCCATCTCACACAAAGACCCGTAGTATCCAGGTGCACAGTTACAGATGAATCTTCAGAAAAGGGAAAATCAGGTAAGTCAACAGAAGTAACAGTGTGATCTATTCCAATATTTTGAAGCTTTATATATCTCCTGATGTCAAGTTGGTGTCCCTAATCCTCATCCATATTAAAATAATGAACAGACTTTTCTAATTTCCATCTTTCTGAAGCAAGCAGAGTGATTTACTCTTTGCTAAATTAGTAGAAAAAAATGGGCACAGTAATTTTAATCAAAGGTATAAGGAATGACTTAAGAACTAGTAGTCTTCTGGCCCAAGTCTTGTAAAGTGCTGTTGAAAAAACATAGTACAAGTTTTTCTCTTGCTTTCATTTAACTTTTAGTAAACCTTTACATTTGAAAAAGTCACTGTTGGAAGCTGAAAAAAGAGATGCATGTAGCAATCTAACTCAAGATCAATTTTCTTCTATTTCAGTCTTTTTCAAAATAAATAAAATAATAATTAAAAAAGAGACTTTTTCCCTTCTAATTTCCTTCCAGTTTGCATATGGACAGAAAACTGAGTCAGAAGGATTTGCCTGCTTTACTTTAACACCAAATCCTTGTCATATGCTTAAGGTCCCATCCAAATCTCAAGGTGGTAAGCAGAATTAACATAATAAAATCAGGGAATCAGATTTCATTTAGTAGTCACTAGCCTGTTAACAAGATCCAGGCAAGTTCCATTGTTTTTGCAGGGTCTTGATAAGCATTCATTGATCTCCACTTCACACAGGGTCCCAGTAAAGCCATGTTGGCAGGAGCATCTAACAAAAAGGATGTCAGTACATTAATTTTTAGTTCATTCTAAAGAGTGCAGAAAAACACAGCAGATATTGAGGGGTGTGAATTATGTGGTACCAAAATCATGTTTGCTTTTTTCGGGTCATTACAAAGGACTATATTTTAACAAGCTTCACAAGTACAGTGACTGTAGACCAGTAAATAAGACTTTCGTCATTATTAGCTGAAGGCCACAGGCTTTGTGCTCAATCCACTGTGGAAGGGCTTATGTAGGACTTGCCTTGGCCTGAGCTAGTTTTCACTTGTTTTGACACCTGCCCTGGAGCCAAGTAACTGATGCCTCCTGTGCTATAGCTTCAGGTCTGCAAATAGCACCTATGGTGAGAGTGCAAGACACTGGGATGATCATGGTGTTACAAATAATAGCCTTTTGTGTCCCACACTTGAAGGATGGGATGCCATCCTCCAGAATTGGACTCATAGGAATCTTGTGAGGTTTAGAAAAACCAAGTGCAAGGTACTGCACCTGGCTTGGGGCAACCCCTGGTATCAATATAGGCTGGGGGATAAACAGATCAAGAGCAGCCCTGCTGGCAAGGAGTGGGTCCTGGAGCATGAGAGACTGGACACGAGCTGGCAATATGTGCTTGCCGTCCAGAAAGCCAATTGTATCCTGGGCTACATCAAAGGGCCAGCAGGTCAAGGGAGGTGACTCTACCCTTCTACTCCAGTCTGGTGAAACCCTGCGTGGAGTGCTGCATCGAACTCTGGGGTCCCCAGCCCAGAAAGGACATCAGCCTGTTGGAGTAAGTCCAGAGGAGGCCACCAAGAACGGTTGGAAGGATGGAGCACCTCTCCTATGAGGAAACTCTGAGAGTTGTGGTTGTTCAGCCTAGAAAAGAGAAGGCTTAGAGGTGACCTAATGGTGGTCTTCCAGTACCTGAAAGGACCTTATAAGAAAGAAGGAGAGGGATTTTTTACAAGAGCATGTAGCATGATAGGTCAAGGGGGAATGGATTCAAACTAAAAGAGAGTATGTTTAGATTAGATATTAGGAGGAAGTTCTTTGCTGTGAGGGTGACAAGGCACTGGAACATGTTACCTGGAAAAGTTGTGGATGTCCCATCCCTGGCAGTGTTCAAGGCCAGGCTAGGTGGAGCTCTGAGCAACCTGTTTTAGTGAAAGGTGTCCCTTCCAGTGGCAGGGTGTTTGGAACTAGATGATCTTTAAGGCCCCTTCCAACCCAAACCATTCTATGATTCTGTGTGAGCTGGGGAAACTGGTAAACAGTGCAGAGGAAGTAAATTGTGATAAGAAAATATACAGAAAAGGCTCTGAGCAGATCTGAGACTGAAGACGAGAAAATCTTTACTGTAAAAATCACACTTCTCATGAAAAAGACTTCCTGATGCCACTGACTTGCGGTAATACTGCCAGTTCTTCTTGAAGAAGATCAAAATCACTGATCACAAGATCCAGACATTGTGAGAGTAATCATAACAAATGATACGAGAGCTATGTAATTGCAAGATTTCTTACATAACAACTACAACTAAATTGTTCATGAAGATTTTCTATTTATTTCAACTCAGATTATTTGCATTATTTTAACAGGACTAACAACAACTGTTTGCTGGATTTTATTAGATTCTTAAGATTTTAATTAGCCCTACAATTGATTCTTGGGTTCACATGTGTGGTGTACATGTATGACTTTTTGCTCACAAGAAGATTTAGACTGTAATGTAGCTATCAAACACATTGAAGGTCAACAGACATTGGACAGGCAAAGCACCAAAGCAATAGCTAGATGATAAACATCTATCTATCATACTGTATATCTGTCATTCGAATAATTTTCCTCACCTGTAGTGGTTGATCCCATCCACGCAGAGACCTTCATTTTGGCATGGATGGGAGATGCACTCATCACTGTTAACTTCACAGTAAGTACCCTCAAATCCTGAAACATAGATCACATTAACTGTGAATGAATGAACTCTACTACATGATCTAAATATAAGGGTCACAGCTTCTCTTGGAGGTTTGGCTGTCTGAGTCTAGGAGCAACTTAGACAATGCAAGTGGCAGGCCTGAGAAACCTAAGCTGCACTTGGAGCCATTCAAGAAAGAGATGAGGGAAGTATCACCTCTTCTTTTTGGAGCATTCAAGCTGAGGCTCTTTGCCCTGGGTGTCTGACTGACCTGTGTTGCAGCCATGTGCTTGCCTAGCCATGTAGCTGCTTATTTGAATGCTGACTTTGGTCTTCAAAGTAGCTTCCTGGCTTGACCTTGGATCTGTCCCATTCCCCGTAGCTTTGACTGGTGCTCTGGCATACTGTGCTGATCCTAGATACAGCCATTGGGCTCGCCATATTTGTATAATGTCAGAGAGCAAGGTCCCTGCTCTGGCAGCCAAGGATTCCTGGCTTACCTTTGCTCCTGGAGCAGTCACTGCTCGCTGACTCTAAAATCAGGGCAACAAGTGGAAGGAAACAATCCTAAAAGAATTTTCTCCAATTATTTTTGTCCTTAGCTTCAAATAATTTCCAGGTAGTGTATGAAGTCTTAGGATACTTTAATGAACCAGAGAGAACAGATTTGGTAGGAGTATCTGTTTAAATATACTGGGGAAATGTACCCCTTTTTAAAAAACTGAAAAGGTTTTCTTGGGGAGTGCAGAACAAAAGAAATTAAAAGCTAATTCAGTAATTAATATATTACAGAGCATAGTGGAAGTTAGAGAGACCACATTTATTCAAAGCAGTCAGTAGCTGAGAAAAAAAATTAAGTGGTTTTAATATTTAAATGAAGAAAAAATGTGATTAAGATCTTATCTGCACAGTACATTACTTGCATAATACATTACATTTACCTGTGTAAATGTTCTGGAATATACGCTAAAAAGAAATAAGTCATCTTTCAGTGATACATGAACACTATTTCTGCTCTTAGAATACTACATCTTAAAACTTCCACCTAAATAAATGTTCTGCTAAATGCATGGTTGTGTTAAAATTCTATACATACAGTGGCTAAACTATAGCTATTTAGTTGAATTTTGCACAAATTAAATACATATGTTTTCAATTGATGTAATAATGAAACCACTACAATGAGTAAACTATTTGCATTGCAATGAGAATACACGACTCCTGATTGCATATTGACTAAAGAACATTTATGGTGTTCAACAAGCATTTTTGAACATCACTTAGATTAAAAAATTAAATTAAGACAACTATGAAAAATAGATACTGAAATTCAGTATATATTACTATATACTGAATTCAGTATACTGAAATTCAGTATATATTACTATAAACATGATGAAGGTTTTATTGGATGTTTTGTTAAAGCAACAAGCAAAAATTGTTCCCTACACTTTTTTAGATACTCAAATAAGGATAATAATTGCTTTTATTGCTATATAATGTATTTTTAGTTTTCAAAGTACTTAATGAAAGTGGGGAGATCATGAAAGACAACAGTTAGAATAGTATGGCTTATTTTTATCTAGAGAAAACCATTACTGGAAAAACAAATGTCTTGGTCAGAGTTGTAGGGAAAACTGTAGAAAGAAATCTCTGCTGGCACTCTGATATATGTTCTAAACGTGAGCCCACATCAAAGTAGTTGGTATTTTATTCTTAGCAAGATTATTTCTGTTTAACAGCTTTCTGGGCTAGACCAGAAATGAGTTCTTAATATTTGCTGAAGGTTTCACAGCAGTCTCTACTACAAAGGTGAAAAAATAAAGCCTGGAATGTATCTCAAACTAACCCTTCAATTACAGTCACTTATACTGCTATGATGTTATTCTTTTTTTCAGAAATGACATGCTTCAGGAAATGAAGGGATACCCTCATTTATTTACTATTTCTATGATGTTTCACATAAAAACCCCAAAACACAAACACCCAACAGTAAAAGAATTGCCATAATATGCAAAAATTATCTGTCCCAGTGTACTGCTTTGAAGTAGCTCCCTCAGCACAGGCAACCTTGTTGTATTTTGAATGTTTTAGTTTATTATTTGCAAATGGGTCTGAATCAGGGTAAACAATACGAACATTTTTCTTATCTGTAGCATGTGTAATATGCATCTTAATGCTGTGATTTGAACCTTCATCTGTATCTGCCTATAGTTTAAGGAAAAAAGAAAAGAACTCTAAACTAGCACTGCAGAGACTGAGTTCAGTACTAGACCTGGTCACTGACACACACACAAAATAATCAGTAGCTATTCTTTTAAAACATGCCACTCCAGTTCCACTGGGTAAGAGCAGAAAAGATGGTAGTTTCTCTAACTCTGGCTTAATTAAGAAATTGGAGGCCATAATGAGAGACCAGGATCCACAAGACCATTTGTAGTCAACTTCAGCATCTGTGATTTCTCATTTATTTGTAATGTTTGACATTTTTGAAATTAAGTTTCATTACAGAGTAGAAGGCTATGCCAGTGGGCAGGGAAAATGCAGCTTCACTGAAATTGGTACATTTAAAGAGAAAGCAAACCAATGTAATACTATGAATAACTCAGAGATACTCCACAAAGCTCGCACACCCAGTAACCAAACAGAGCAGGTTATATTGCTGAAACGAGTACGTATTCATCACATTTCTATTACATATTTATAATTATTTCTGTGGACTTATGTGGACATGGTTCTGGGTCTTCTGGTGAATCTTTTCTACTAAAGAGTATCTCAAATATGTGGTCAAGTCATAAGGCACTTCTCTTATCATTCTTTGCTCTAACATGCAGGCCTTGTTCTCAAAACTAAGACATCTGCTAGTACGTATTAGTCTCTGATACAGATAAATAAGGAAGCAATAGCTGGCAAAAGACACAAGATCAAAACACTATTGTACTCAAGTTAAAAGAATTTTCCCACATCTTTGCCCACTGCTGCATAGACTCCCTTTTAAAAGATAATATCACTTATTTGGCAACAATCCTGATAACAGGTTTGATGCTGTAAAGTGTTTTTTATTTGTTAAACATATTTTGCTGTATTCTTCCTGTCACATTAGAAAAACTGAAGGTGTAAACAGAATCTCATTGCCTTACTGGTATCTATGTGGTTTTTTTTTAAATCAAAGGGATACAGTACTTAGTTTGAAATACTTATTATTTTGTTGAAAATATATAGGAATTTTGAGGAAGTGAAATGCACCTCAGAAATGTTAACACTTTTTATAGTAACAGAGAACATTTTCCAGACTGTCAGAAATTAACAGAGATGAAAAACAACCGAAAATCATTACAGTACTTTGTGTTAGAAAAATTTACATTTATTTCTCTATATTTCTAATTGTTCAGGTGGTATGAAAGTGACTTTAATGATATGAGGTCTAGAAATGTCTTAAATGCTGTTACTTAAGACGGGACATTCCTTCTGTTTCTCTGAAATATAGGAAATGAATCCTGCATGTCTTAACTCTGTCTATGAGATTTCTGAGAGCTGCAAAGTGAAAGAATATACAGAGTATAGAAGCTAAATATCTGTTGTCATATTTTATTCATCAACACAATATAAAGGATTATATTTATATTTGTCTCCTTACCATGAACCATTTATGAACCAATGTTTGCAAGCAGCAGAGATATCACAGCTACCCCATAATCATTAGTTCAGGTACTTGGGTTATTCAGCATAACAAAGGTAGGTTCATGTATCAAAATCAAAAGTGTGTAAAATATTAGGCTCTGTAAAAAGGCTATTTCCATCTGTGAATTATGTATGTGTGTGTCTGAAAAAGAAACTGGCATAGAAGGGCCCAGGAATCTGACAATGGTAATCTGAATTTGTATAATTTCTGTTCTTCAGCATCCACTTATTATTTCTGCTTGGTATTATAAAGTTTGTGCATTATTGTGACTTTCACTTAGCCTTGTTTTAGACAGGGACTGAAAGATATTTTGCCTCAGTTCAAACTTCTAGCTCTAACATCCTATAGACCAAATAAAAATAGTCACTAGCATGCTAGAACAAAGGATATAAAAAGACAAGGTCTCATGGGACAGAGTTATTGACAGTAGTCTGATAAGAGGTTAAAAAGTCCTGGAAAGAACTGTTTAAGAACAAGGACTTCAGAAATTACCCTGAAGCATCAAGAGAGTATTGCTTTCAGAAGGACTACTTGGAAGATAAAGGAAAAATAAGATAGCTAATGCCAGTACAAACCATAGCTATTGTTTCTCCTTAGACATAATATAGTGCTTTTCCTAGATATCTTTAACAAATTTTCCTGGAACCAGACACATAATTTCCCTACACCCTAAAACTGGTGGTTGTAACCTTGAGACCCCTGCAACTCCTTTTGCATAAACCAGATTTTTTCAAGTTCTCAACTTTTAGCCTTATATCTTTAAAGCTGCAATGAGCTCAAATAAGATGACAAAGCTTTTGAGTACTTATGTGCTGTAATGACATAAGTTGCTGCTCTCTGTTCTTTTTACATCTCTTTAAAACTGCGCTTCCCAGAACTGTGTAGATTAAAAAAAAAAAAAAATCCCTACAGCAATAATAATCCAGCAACAGGTAACTGGTAAAAAACTGTCTACCATTTGATAGAATTGTCCTAAGCTGCCTAAATAGTCAGTAGTGACATAAATATTTCTATAGCATTAGCCATTTGACTCTGTATGTCTCCTTTTGAGTGAAATGCATAACCTCAGAAAATGACAGCACCTTAATGTAATACTGTGGACATCTATATCTGGTCAAATTAATCCAGGTATTTCTAGTATATTTCTTTCAAAAATACATACAGTATTTAATTGATCTAGTTTCCCATCTGATTATCATAACTCATTAAAATGTTACTGAGTTAACACAGAAGCTGATCAAATAATCCATATTTTTAAAAAGAGTACATAAAGCTTTGATATGAACACTCTCTCTATATGTATGCAATGTATAATGTATAGTGTTTCCTGATAATTTTTACATCACAGCCTAACAGATAAGCAGAAATTGCTTCCACTGTAATAAGGAGGCTGCATAAACATAATGAGTTTATCCTATTCATATTACTTGGACTAACGAAGGAAGATCTACGTCTAATTTTAGTGAGAGATTCATTTCTACCTTTTAAGAAACAGAAATTCCAAGAACTGTCTTAACAACCTTACCTTTCGCTTCCTGTTTTTGTGTCAGCAACAACTATATCTGTTGTTGCTACTAATCTTGCCTTGCTTTAGCTCCTAGATATATCTACTCAATTCTCATAGAAGAATAAATCATTGTTATAAAACTCTCTTATTAGAAAACACTAGATATTTTCTGGCCCATAGTTTATGGTTGCAAATTATTTCTTTATCTTGTTATTCTCTATAATATTTATGTACTCGTAATTGCCCACGTTTCACACTTTGTGAAAATTGTTACCTTTTATGTCCCACTTCATCATTAATTAAGCTTGTTTCTCAACAGTCCTAGCCAGAGAGCTGATCTTGCACTGTGTAGTTGTATGTCTTCTTATAGTTTTTCCTCATTTTGAATATATCTTTTTCAGTAATTTTTTTGGTGTGGAGCAAAATTGTTCTCAGAATGCTGAACTATTTTACCAAACTGCCCTGTCTTTCCTTTGTGTTGTCTTTACAAAACTAACATTTTTGTTCTTGACATTATCTAGAACAGCATGGGTTAATGCCCATACTCTGTTTCCAATCTAGTTCACTTATATATATATATTTGGATTTTTTAGTTGCCCAGGCTCAACTACAAATATTTCATTATTTAAATTCTATAGTTTTGCTCACATTTCCTACCTTGTTCTTCTGTTATACTAAATTTCCATTTCTATTATTAAGATTAATTCCACGAATGGAATTCCTTAAGAACAGAAAAGCATGTTGATAAATTAAGCAATAAAATTCCACTATTTGCCCTAAGTTTTCCATTTCTTCTCTGTATTGCTTGCATTTAGTATGTACAGTGCTGGTTACATGCATACAGCTCAAAACCCTATGTCTTTCCAATTGCCTTGATCAAACCCTTGCTTGTCTATTTCTGGCAAAGTACATAAGAAGAGATGTTTTCTGTACACATCTTCAGAAACTTGCTCTATTGCAGTGATTCTTAAACTTTTGCAATAACTACCTCCCCTACAACATTCTTGCAACTATCAATATAACACCATACAATTGTAGAGATCGTAATGTTTTAAACTGTTTAACTTGCTTGTGTGGACAATTTAACTTAAAATTATGGTCTAACACTGTTCCAGAATGTATGATATGAGATCCCAGTTTGTTACACAAATGTTATCATCTATCTCCTTGCAGGAAGAAACCTTCTATATCTAGGGCAGACAGCTCAAGTGGAAGTTTTACACTAATGCTATTTATCGAATTCTAGAAGTCTTTAGAGCAAAAACAGACAACTGTAGTTCCCTAACATACATACAAGAACAAAGATACAGAGTTTTACTTTATACTACAACTAGTGATGGCTTTGTTATCTTCCTACCAATTTTCTGTGGTAATTCTGTCCTAGGCTAACATCCTTCATACTCTTTTTTTTGGCTGATTCCAGCTGGATGAGGTTCAACAAGGCCAAGTGCCGGGTCCTGCACTTTGGCCACAACAACCCCCTGCAGCACTACAGGCTGGGCACAAAGGGGTTGGAGAGTAGCCAGGTAGAAAGGGAGCTGGGAGTTTGGACTGAGAGGAAGCTGAATGTGAGCCAGCAGTGTGCCCAGGTGGCCAAGAAGGCATCCTGACCTGTATCAGGAAGAGTGTGGCCAACAGGACCAGGGAAGTGATTCTTCCCCTGTACTCAGCGCTGGTGAGGCCACACCTGGAGTACTGTGTCCAGTTCTGGGCCCCTCAGTTCAGGAAGGATATTGAGGGGCTGGAGCAGGTCCAGAGAAGATCAACAAGGCTGATGAAGGGACGTGAACACAAGTCCTGTGACGAGAGGCTGAGGGAACTGGGGTTGTTTAGCCTGGAGAAGAGGAAGCTCAGGGGAGACCCCATCACTCTCTACAACACCCTGAAAGGAAGTTGTAGCCAGGTGGGCATCAGTCTCTTCTCCCAGGCAGCTATCAGTAAGATAAGAGGGCATGGTCTTAAGCTCTGCCAGGGGAGGTTTAGGTTAGATATTAGGAAGAAATTCTTTACAGAGAGGGTAATCAGGCATTGGAATGGGCTGCCCAGGGAAGTGGTGGATTCTCCATCCCTGGAGGTTTTTAAGATGAAACGGAATGTGGCACTTAGTGCCATCATCTGGTAACCAAAGTGCTGTTGGATCAAAGGTTGGATTTGATGATCTCAGAGGTCCTTTCCAACCCAGCTGATTCTATGATTCTGCCCAATTTACATTCTATCAGCTTTTGTCTTCTCTGACCTAACCCAGCTCCCTTTAATCAGGAGATAGTCTCTTTTCCTTCTAAATAGGTACCACTGTCAATAGCATGACTTACGGTCCTCTTGTGCCCATCTCAGACATGGTGTTCTATAGATGATTGATAGAATTTAGTAAGCGCGGCTACATTTTGTGAATCCTGCTAAGCCAGATTCATACTTTCTAATGACTGAACTGTTAACTGCTGGCAAATGGTTCAATCCACATACCATTTACTACTAAATCAGGTGTCTTGAAGTAATCTAGTTCTGTCAATGTGATTACCCTCAGATCTATAATCCTAACAAGTTTATCAGGAGAAAAAGGGAGGCACATGGCAGACAAATATAGATTAATAATAGAAAAGAAAACAACTGAAGAATTAGATTTCGTCAAATTCCTTTCAATTAAAATTCTTTATTTTACTATCTCTCTTTTTTTGATAAGAGTCCTGAACAAATGGTTGCATTTTTCCTAGCATGAATGATTAACTCACTTCATGAATTATGCCTTTAGTCCCTTTTCAATGCTGAATTTTCCACTTTCCAAGATTTGTTAGCAATGCATGTTACTGATTCACATAACTTCCCTGCTACTTCCCTGAATATTCCTAGCTGCAAGCTTCAAGATTCTTGAAGATTCCATAAAAACTCTCCAAGAATTCTGACAGCAAGCTTTTTTGATTCTTTCGCAACTGCACAAAAATGTTTGGAAAACATGACTTTTCTGAGGAATGTTAAAAAAAACTTGAACTACATGTCTCTCTACAGATCATTTCTCAAAAAGGTTTCAAAAAATCAATACATTGTGTCAAAAGCTGTTTTTAAAAAGCAACTTTTCTTAAAGCTGCTTCAATAAGCAACTTGCATACCTACCCAGTGACTTCTTTTTTTAACTCAGCAGCTTGTGGTAGCCTGTACCTTAATAGTAAAAAAACCCAAGGTATTACATACTTCTGATTCTTATGTATTACGTCCATATCTTTGTAGCTCAGACATGTAACACTGCAATTAATGTATATGGTATCCTCAGTACCTAAGACACCCCTACCTCTGTAGGCACAATGATGACTTCAAAATCCTTCCTAAACTCTAAATTTCTAAATTTTCACTAGTTAATGTGCTCCACAATTCCTACGCAGAATCACAATGATGTTCTGCACAGTTAAACTGTTGCTCCATTCCATCTCAGCAGTTCTTGCATATCGATGGAGAGATTGTGTCTTTTAAGCAATGGCCCAGGAAAGCTGTCAGCAACTGTTGTGATTTTGCTTGTTATGCATACAGAGAGCAATCCGCTGTATCCATCAGGTAAAGAAAGATTACTTTCCTGATGTGCCAGGCCTTCCTGACAGCTCAGTAGGAAAAGAAGCCATTTCCAACTTGCTCCAATTTTTGTACTTTTAACAATTTGCATATATTTTGTCTACTTTTGCCTGTCTGTTTTGTCAATGTAGTTTGTCAGCTCTGCTGGCCAGGTGTATGTCTATCTCTATGCCATTGTAACAATTGACTCAGAAATAGTAATTCTGAGTCCTGAACCTAAACCACCATAGATTTAATAAGTATTGTAATATAAGAAATTAATAATAGGCAAATTGACAGCTATCTTACCGGTCTTTTAACACAACTGATAGACCTGATGTAATTCTTGGTGGGTTTATGTGCTTTGAAAAGTATACTTTGCTACTTAAACTGAAGATACCAATAAATTCAACAAATATTTGCAACTTTTCTGCAGCACAACAGATAATGGAAGAGATTAACTATACCAGTCCTTACCTGTTTTGCAAATGCACATTGGATTTCCATCCACTTGTGCCAAGCAAGTTGAATTGTTGATACATGGGTTGTAAGGCAGCTCACAAGGACTGAAGCGCTGGTGGCAGAAATCGCCGGTATAAAATGGAGGACAAATGCATACAAACTGCCCCGGCTTCACAGACTCATAGCAGGTGGCTCCATTCAAGCATGGTTCAGATTCACATTCGTTTATATCTTCGCTGCAGTCTGGTCCTGTCCACCCTGCTGTACATGTGCATCTGGATGGAGGGAAAAAAAAAAGTGTTGAGATGGTGGCTGAATGAAAATCAACAACTTAGCCCAATTGGTTCCAACTATTTCTATTTAAAAAAGAAATAAAACTAGAAACAAAATCAATTATATTATTCATCTTTTCATAGCTTTTCTTTTCCTGGCAATTGTATCAGATTGCACTATGAATAAAAGTTATATTCAGCTTCTTCTCCCACCATTTATTTGAACAAAAGCAAAAAGACTTATTCTAGGTCACAGTATGACTCGGAGAATCATCTGGTTTAGCGGATACTGACAGAATCATCTCTGGATTTTCTTTAAGCTGGAGCAACAGCACAAATTATCAAACATGAAATGGAAATTTCCTTAAGATTGAGGATTACAAGGACATCTTTTCACATGTGTGAAACTAGTAGGTACTTCAGTGTTTGGGAGGAAATGCACCAGGCAGCATATTCAGTACACTCTAAGAAAGAGGGTAGGAGGTCAAAAGCATTATGAAGTATCCTATTTTCATCGTGTTCTTTATCTTTTTGGTATTCTCTTGTGAAGATCTGTTAGTGATAAAACAGAAGAGAAAAACTGGACCGAAATCTAAATTACATCTGCTTGTAAAGAAGCTATCTTCATGACTTAGTATCTATTTTTATTCACAACACGAATATGATAATGTTCTATAAATTCAAATATAATAATTGGCTAATAATTTCAAAGTTTGCAGAGCAAATTTTTTTAATTTGCTGCAATAGAAGAAGGTTCATTATACTTCAAAAGTCATGTATTCCTGTTACTTTCACTGAAGATAAAAATGAAATCAACATATATTTGCAACTCGTTTTCAGGACAAGAGACAATATGAAAGCTTTTATCTACTTTGATCAATATTGATTTCTGGTATTAAAACATTCAAATATATCTTCATAGTTCTAATTTGATAAAAGGAATTGTTCTTAAATAATGAACAGGTCATTTAATGGAAAATCAGTAATGTAATTCTGTTCTGTAAGGTACAGGTATTGCTTGCCAAAAAAAGGACAAATTTCACCCTTTAAAACAGCGTATTTACAGTGTTTTCTTTGGAATTTTTAATGTTCTATGTTATTGATTTTTGGGGTATAATTTCCACATCTCATGAAATAAAAAGGATATAATGAAGCAACTTTATCATTTGAAAGGCCTGAGTATTTTATCAATAAGGATTCAAAAATCAGGTTACTAAACGTTTCTCATGGGAAGAGAGCTATCAAAAGGCATTCAGGCAATCTTAAAATAACTCTGACAACAATCACATTTTAGGACTCATTTATCAGTTATAACATCCAAAATATACTTTTGGAAATATGGTTACAAGTAAATATGCTTTGTTACTCTATGCTTGTACACAAAAATCATACCTGCTTTTGTTATACATGACAGAGTCAATCTGGTATCTAGAGGCAACTCCCATTAATACTACACCCACAACTCAACACACTTTGTTTAATTTTCTCCTGAATAGTCAACACATAAAAGTATGAACCTCTTACAAATTAAGTATCTCCAAATGTCTGAAACTGGACATAGTAGAACACTCTGTCCCAACAGATCAGACCATAGATGTTGTTTGGTTTATGGCAGCTCATTTTTTTCTTGACTTCATTTATAGAGTTCTAAATAAATTACTATCAATGAACTATTACAAAGTGTCTATGCTCCATTTTTAACTTGGAGAGCCTTTCACTTCATATTAGGAGTACATGGTTCAATTCTTAACTGGTCCGACTTCAGGGACATAACTGAGGTACAGAGGAGAGCACATTAAATGTTTCACTCCCTTCTTCCTAATGAGTTTCATAACTGCCTTTGAGTTATCAAAACTATTCTGTATGGCCACAAGGAACATTAGGTCACTGAAACACAGCAGTTATTTACACTACACAACTAGCCAGTCCTACCCTGGCTTCATGCCACCTGCCAACTGAGATGCAACAGTCAATACTAATGCAAAGAAGACAATCACAGAGCTTTTGTACTCGTTTTTGTACTATCAAAAAAGTTGCTGGTGACATCATTAAAAGTGAAAAAATATATAGTAGTGTCTATCCTGAGACCCAGTTTTAAGAATAGAGACAAAATCTTGTCTTAATGAGAACTACTATTTAAATAAGGCAAGGAGGTGTTATGATTATTAAAGGCAGATTATTAATTAAGCTACTATAGCTGGTATTCTTGGACACTGTGTGATCAAAAGCCAAAAACCCAAACAGTCTTTTTCAAAATGACTATTTTTTTTCACTGTGTTAGAAAAATCAAGATGATTTCTAGGATTCTCAAGGGAAAGAGAAAAAAAAAAGCTAATATATGCTTTTAAGAGACCATATAAAGATAAGATAGTCAATGCTGGACTTCTTTGTGTTGTTTTACCAACATAAACTTTTTTTTCAATAACCAAATCCAAATATTCCCATTGATATTACAAAACCAAATCATGCATGGCTCTTTTCTGTAAACTATTCTTTTTAACAATATAAGTCACATATAGTGCTTTAACAGTGAAATGCATAGAACTTCTTTAATACATATAGATCAGCTTCCATAAGTACTATCTGTTGACTTTCCATACAGCTCCCCATAAATTTAAGAGCTTTCTGTACAGTTACAAACCAAAAGAGAGGGTAATGAAAATAGACAGTATAAATTATATTCATGGTTTTGTATTTTACTACCTGTTTAAACATTAGAGTCAAAGTTGAAAATTGCAAGTTATAATCATGAACAGCATCCAAAAAACTAATATTAAAGTTCTTCTATCTCTATATGCTTTAAATATTAAATTCTTTGGTTCTTACCTGCTTTAAAACTCCCTTTTTACTTCTCATATTCCAGTGAAATATATAGGTATCAGCTGCTGTATATTTTACCTTAAAAGTTTTAAGGAATTAAATAAGAGGAAAGAATCTTAAGATTTCCTGAATGGTTGATTTTGGATAAAAGTTTCTGAGGTTCATCTAGACCCCCTGCTCAAAAAAGGTTCAATTAGAGTTTTCTCATGTCTCAGTCCAGTCTCATTCTGAGTATCTCCAAAGATGGAGACTCCACAACCACCCTGGGCACACCTGTTCCACCACCTGACCACCCTCACATTAAAAGGGAGCAGTATCTTATCTTGAAATATTTCATATAGTTTAGCTTTTATCCATTACATCTTGTCCTGTTACTGGATACCCCTGAGAAGAGTCTACCTCCACCTTTTTTCACTCCCTATCAATTATTTACACACATTGGGAAGAGCTTCCCTGAGCCAAAACCATTTTTTCAACATGCTAATCAGAAAAGCAGTCTACTTTGAATCTTGAGAGTTCTAAAGTGGCTGTCTATCAATTAGAAAATCATATTGGTGGGATTATTCCAACCTAGCTTAGCTAGAAGCTCCGGAAAAATGCCAAGGCTTGACAAAAGCAGTAATGCACATGAGTACACCAGAGCAGAACAAATTTTAGGAGGAGGCATTCTTTTTGCTTTCGGACATCTTACACCAGAAAAATAGAAGAAACCAATCTTTTCAGTTCTCTGTATTTCATAAAAAAATTTTCGGATAACATACAGATGTTTTTGCAGAAAAAATTGCAATATTTAAGATGCAGTAGAACTGCTTTTTCCTTAGTGGTTCAGTCAAAGAAAGAGGAATCCTACACTGAATTCTCAGGTACAGCATGCACATCATTCACCCACCTCCTTATTTCACAGGCTCTTGATGAGAAACAGTAAGACATTCAATGACGTTTAGGTCAGCCTGTTGGACATACAATACAGGGAACAACGGTCCATTCTACAGTAAGGATTTATGTTGTCTAGTTCATTCAATCAAATCAGCTAACAACCTGAGAAACCACAGTGCTCAGTGACAAGTTTGTTCCTTGTAAGCTACATGCTATTGGACCATTTGAAGTAGTGAAATGAGAGCTTGCTTTCAATATATACACAGATTGGAATTTAGAGCACAAACACACACCACAAAGCTCCAAGGACATACACTTCCAGTTCCCGCAACGGTTTCAAATACTAATTTTTCTCTCTCTTCTTTCCTCCTACAAATATATTTTTTTTCTTTTATACCTGGAAATCTTAATGTGTTTTTTGTTTCACAAACATGTTCTGCCAGACTCTACCTGCAAAAGCAATTATGAGTTTACATCTGATGCTATTAGATCTCTGATGTCATATGTCATTCCTGGATGGTCTCCTTATATTTTTACCTATGTCTCTCTTCCTCTTCCCCTGAATTCCTCTAAGCCTCCCTTTACTATCACTTCAAATATTCCTTTCCTACTTTATTTCTAGAGGTCTCCATTTGCCGCCAATCAAATATGACACAGATTAACTAATTAGAGAGGTCATTATTGGTGGCAGCCTGGGCTGCAATGCTTATGCAATCATGATTATGCAATCAGGTGCTTATACCCTGATGGAATTAACAATCTTGAGGGATATGGGCCACCTGATGAGTAGTCAGGACCTTGAATTTTAGGAGAGAAAACTTTAATCTGATTGGAAGATTAGATTAGACTTTAGACCCAGTAGCAGATGAGATCCCCTAGGAAACTGCCTTCGGGAATAAGGGATCTAAACAAAGCTGGCAGCTCTTTAAGAACATTTGTTTTAGAGTGCAGGAGCTCTTGATTTCCCCATGTAAGAAATCAGGCAAAGAAGGCAGGAGACCAGCATGGTAAGTATCCCCTAGGTAAACTGAAGTGTAAGAAGCAAATGCACAGGCAAAGAACAAGTGACATTTATCCTGGGAATAATATAGGATGCTGTCTGGATATGTAGGGGTGGGATTAGGAAAGCTAAGGCATATTTGGGGCTGAATTTGGCAAGAGATGGAAATAATAATAAGAAGGATTTTACGTGTATGCTGGCTAAAAAAGTAAGAGTAAAGAAAATATACCTCTGAAATAAATAAGACAGCCTACGCAGAGAAGACTGAGGTATTCAACACTTTTTTTGCCTCAATTTTCAATGTTTATGCCTCTTCACACATCTCTGAATCTCATGTCAGGGTCTGGGGGAATGAAGTTCTTCCAATCCTAGGAGAAGGTCAGGTTTGAAATCACCTGAGGAACATAAACATACCTAAGTCCATGGGACTCAGTGGGATGCCTGAGGGAATTGGCTAATGTAGCTTTTTAGCCAGTCTCTATGACAGCTGAAAGATGATAGCAGACAGGCAAAGTCCCCATTGATTGGAAAAAGGAAAGAGTCATGCACATTTTAAAAAAGAATAGAAAGAAGAACTCTGGGAGCTACTGACCAGTCAGCCTCACCTCTCTGCAAGGAAGACCATAGAACAGATCCTCTTGCAAGGTATTTCAAAACATAGGGAAGACAGAGAGGCGATTAGAGACAGACAACATGGCTTTACCACGGGTAAATCATACCTGACTAACCCAGTGACCCTCTACAGTGGAGTGACTGTATCAGTGAACAAGCAAAGAGCTACAAATATCATCTGCCTTGAATTCTGTAAGGCCTTTGACACAGTTCCACACAATAGTCTTGCTTCTAAATTGGAAAGACAAAGGCTTGATGACTATACTCTTAGATAAATAAGGAACTGGCTAGCTGGCTGTGTCCAAAGATTTAGTTTCAAGGGCTCAATGCCCAAATACAGATCTGTAACAAGCAGTGTCCCCCAGGGGTCTATATGGAGACCAATACTATTCAAAATCTTCTACAGTGACATAGACAGTGAGATCAAGTGAGCACTCAACAAATGTGCAGATGATTCCAAGCTAAGTGATTCAATTGATTTACTGAAGGGAAAGGGTGTCATGCAGAGGGACCCCGACATGCTAGAGAAGTGGGCCCATGATAACCTCATGAAATTCAACAAGGTCATCTACAAGGTCTTACTCCTGGGTCAGCACAATCACCAGCATCAATATAAACTGAATGATGAATGGATTGAGGGAAGCCCTATGAAAAAGAACTTGGACATACTGGTGTATAGAAAATTGAGCCAGAAATGTGGGCTTGGAGCCCAGAATGTCAACTGTATCCTGGGCTACGTAAAAAGCAGCAAGATCGAAGGAGGTGATTTTGCCCCTCTACAGTGCTCTTGTGAGACTCTTCCTAGAGTACTCCACTCAGCTCTGGGGTCCCCAGTGTAAGATAGACATGGACCTGTCAGAGCAAGTTCAGAGGATGGTCACAAAAGTACCTGTAGGCTGAGAGAGTGGGGTTGTTCAGCCTAGAGAAGAGAAGGCTCTGAAGATACTTAAATGGGCTTTTCAATAATTAAAGGGAGCTTACACAAAAGATGGAGAGACTTTTTGGCAGAGTCTGTAGTGACAGGACAAGAGAACAGTTTTAAACTGAGAGTGTAGATTGAGGACATAAGAAAATAATTTTTTATAATGAGGGTGGTAAGACTCTGGAACAGGTTGGCCTGAGAAGTTGTAGATGCCCCATTCCTGGAAGTCTTCCAAAGTCAGGTTGAACAGGGTTTTGAGCAACTTGATAAAGTGAAAGATCACCCTGCCTCATGGTAGGTGGGTTGGATTAGGTGATTTTTTTAATGGTCCCTTCCAACGCAAACCATTCTATGATTCTGTGATTCTGTGACTTTTTCCATTGCTTGTATAAGGTCCCCAGCTGTGTCCTGACCTGACAGCTCACCCTGAGCTGTGTGTCACTGGTTAACCCCTGTGCTGAGGTCCAGTGACAGATGCATCCCCTGCTCTAGCTTCAGCTCTTGGAATAACCCCTCTTGGAAGGGGTGACACCTCTGTTCCGTGCCTGCTGTCAAACAATAGCCCTTTCTGTTGGGAGGTCTGGTGGCCACAGCCAGGCTACAGAATGAGAAAAGAAGGCAGTGATAGGGAAGTGCCCAAGACTGAGGATGAAACTAGTTGCTAAATCTGTTCTGCATCACAAAAGTAATGTTAGTTTTTATTCTGTTCTTTTTTCATGCTCTTTAATTGGCACACATATAATAACCTTTATGAACAATAGAAATGGGGTAGAATTTTTAAATTATTGAGGCAAAGTCATAAAGGATAATGGCAAAGACTAAAATTCCTATTTCATTTATTGCTGTAGTTAAGAAGGCAGGAACAATTAACTCCTGAAATAAAAGTGCTGTGTTATAAACTTGCTTACTCATTGCCCTTTTCTAGGTATGCCAGAAAACTTTTGGTTAACATGAATAACAGGAAAATCTTTTCCACACCAGTGCTTTCTACTTCAAGCTCCTGAAATGAATCATACAGTTCAGTGCAGGTGTACAACCAATTCCCAAGGTCTGCCTGACTGTTGTATGGAGTTCTGGGCACTGTGAAAGTACTGTAGTATCCCATTGAAGGGGACCATAATTTTTTTTTTTTAAGAATGGCACATCTTGTTGCCTGAGAAACTCCTAAGTTACTAAGTTATAACTCTTAAGTTAAAATTAAAATCTTAATTAACTCAAATATATATATATTTCACTGTAGTGTAGATAAAGTCCATCAATGATGGCATGTCAGGAGGGTAGGTATAAGCCTTTCAGCTTTGCTTTTGAGGAATACTAGGACATCCTTCATTATTACAGTTCACTGTGGTGAGGTTCTAAATGTCTGGAAGCTGGTGAACATTGTTGATTTTCAAGAAGGGCAAGATGAAGGACGTCAGAAACTACAGGCCTGTCAGTCTCACTGCCTGGTAAAGTTATGGAGAAGGTTATTCTGGAAGTATTGAAAAACATCTCAAAGACAACGCAGTCATTGGTCACAGCCAGCATGGCTTCAGGAGAGGAAAGTCTTGCTTATCAAACCTGAATTCCTTTGATGACAAGGTAACCTCTACTTGATCAAGGGAAGCCAGTTGTAATCTTTTTGGATTTCAGTAAAGCTCTCGATACTGTCTCTCACAGGATCATTCTGGACAAAATGTCCAGCACAAAGTTGGATAAACACATCATGTTGCAGGTGAACAATTGGCTCATGGGCCGAGCACAAAGAGTAATACTAAACGGGGTAGCATCAGACTGGCAACCTGTCACTAGTGGGGTTCCACAGGGCTCCATCTTAGGCCCTGTGCTCTTCAACATCTTCATAAATGACTTGGAAGCAGGACTGGAAGGGATACTAAGCAACTTTGCAGACGATACTAAACTGGGAGGAGCTGTTGACTCCCTTGAAAGCAGGGAGGCCCTGCAGAGAGATCTCAGCAAATTAGAGGACTGGGCAATCACCAACCATATGAAGTTCTAATGCAAAAGTGGTGGATTCTGCACCTGGGATGGAACAACTCTGGATGCTTTTACAGTCTGGGGAATGAGACGCTGGAAAGCAGTGCCAGAGAAAGGGACTTGGGGGTTCTGGTTGATGGTAAGTTGAATCTAAGTCAGCAGTGCCCTGGCAGCCAGGAGGGCCAACCGTGTCCTGGGGGGCATCAGGCAAAGCATTGCCAGCCAGTCATGGGAGGGGATTGTCCTGCTCTGCTCTGCAGTGATGTGGCCTCACCTTTAATATTGTGTGCAGTTTTAGGCACTACAATATAGGAAAGATATTCAGTTGTTAGAGGGTGTCCAAAGGAGGGCAACGAAGATAGTGAAGGGCCTTGAGGGGAAGCTGTATGAGGAGCAGCTGAGGTCACTTGGTCTGTTCAGCCTGGAGAAGAGAAGTCTGAGGGGAGACCTCATTGCAGTCTACAACTTCCTTGTGAGGGGAAGAGGAGGGGCAGGCACTGATTTCTTCTCTCTAGTGACCTGAGGGAATGGCCTGAAATTGTGTCAATGGAGGTTTAAGTTCTTCATCCACAGTGTGGTTGGGCACTGGAACAGGCTCCCCAGGGAAGTGGTCAAAGCGCCAAGCCTGACAGAGTTCAAGAAGTGTTTGGAGAATACTCTCTTCCTCATGGTGTGCTTCTTGGGGGTGGTCCTGTGCAGGGCTAAAGACTGGACTTTTATGATCCTTGTGAGTCCCTTCCAACGCAGCATATTCTGTGATTCTGTGGTTCTGTGGCTTGACAGACTTATAGTTCCTTTCCAACCTAAATGATTTTAGGATTACAATATCATCCTTCATTATTACAATTACTACAAGAGTCATCACCAATTTTTTGTAAATTGAGTTGCGATCTGAACACAGTGACTGAACTATCCTCCCATCTGCTCAATTTGGAGTAAGAAAGAGCTATTAAACTGCTGCAGTTTTGGTTAGTCAACAAGGAAGCTCAGTTCCTTGGGCTGTCGATCTGTCAATAGGAAGTTTCATTCATAATGAAATAAATAACAACTTGGTTTGATTTTGATATCAGGGTTTAGAGATGTAACAGAACTAGTAGTGCTTGCAACAAAATATACCATAGAAAATTAACATATAGCCAAGCCAAGCAATTCAAAGAAACCAGCCAAGCAAAGTAAATAAACAATAAAGAAAGGAACTTGTATTTACAGAAGGAGCCAAGCAAGCAACAGGGAGTTGTTGTATAACCAGTTGCATTGTCCTAGAAGAGTTCATAAAGTGGTCACTTAGAACTTTGAGGGCCTGAATAGAAATGACCACCAGAGATCCTTGATAAAGCCCCTCAGAGACCTTATAAGGATATGTATTTATGCTAATTAGTGCTGGGAAATACCATGAATACGTAACAGGATTGTGAGAAACAAAAATGAATAATCATGTAATGCGAACATATAAGCTTTAGCTAAGATACCTTGGTATGCACTTTGGCAAACTGATTCCCAGCACATTCAACACACCGTAGTAAAAGAATGTCTGCCTCCATAAACTCACAAATTGAGTCTTAGAGGTTTCTTTAGGAGCCGAATTTTAGGCAACAATTTCAGTTATGAAGTTCAGGGCATAAAAAGATTAAACAAAGGAAGAAGTAGCTAAGAAGTTGATCCATTATCCAGTGTTTTGATTCCTCAATACACTAATTTCTGCCATGATCAAATGATAAATAATTTTCCAAACTGTGTACAGCAAGAAAGTGGACACACAGGAAGAAATATCTCCTCTTCCCCTCTCATCTCTTTCCAAAGGATTAATCAGTAAGTGAACAAAGAGCAATTTGTGCATCATAGAGTAAATCAGTAGGTGAACATCAATTTATAAATTAAATTATGAAAGAAAGTCCACCTGCTTTTATTGGCTGTTAGAATAATGATGGGGAGCTGAAATTAGGAAAAACAAAATTATTACCTTTGTCATACATACACCTACCATTTTTTAATTTAACTGAGATGTAGATACTGGCTTATGGGAAGTATATACACCACCTCCAGTCTTCAAGTTAATCCAAAACGGTGGCTAAGAAAACATAGATAAAGTACTTGGGGAATAGTACCAGGTAATGACAGGCATACACAGATGAACTCTTTATTGTGTGCCTAATAATTTTAAGTGTCTGAGAAGTTTGCAT
The DNA here is from genome assembly GCF_009829145.1 of Chiroxiphia lanceolata. Classification (NCBI taxonomy): domain Eukaryota; kingdom Metazoa; phylum Chordata; class Aves; order Passeriformes; family Pipridae; genus Chiroxiphia; species Chiroxiphia lanceolata. Next base: position 89,670,956 of record NC_045639.1, on the reverse strand, counting down.
CATGGAACACAAAATACATGTAGGAGTATGTTGATTAATAATATATTTCTGAATGAGAAATCAGAAGGATTAACCCTTTTACATAGAAAACATGAAATACAATACAAATAGATAAAATCTGCAAATATAATATGGTGAACTTTCTTGGCTTGTTCTTAAAGATGAAAATGTAAGTGAATATTTACCCCAAACTACAGAAAAATTATTTGGGAGATATAATGCTGGAAAGAGAGAGAAAAAGATTATGTTTCTACTACTATAATAGTATCTAGGTGTGCTTGTTACATGTGTGATGCAAACAGAAGAACTTCAGGGGCTGTTGTAGTTTTCATTCCCTTCCAGTTTAATTGCTTCAGCCTTTTATTAATTGTTCTTTTTCCTCGTTTTTAGGGTATATTTTCTTTATTCTGTATACTTTCCTCCCATAATCCTCTGCTCATATTCTTCCCTTTGGTAACAGTAGCTAAAATTTATTTCTAATATTCTGTGTATTCAGGAACATGACACATCAATGAAAAAAAATTTAGAGCATCAGATAGAGAAAGTTACATTTGTTTGTTTTCCATGTATTTCTTCCTTAATCCTCTCTTTGAAGCAATGAGTTCACACAATCACAAGGTAACATTCAGCTCAATGAGACAACAAGCTGTATTTCAGCTTTTACTTTAAGCTCTACTTCAGCTGCAATGCACACATTTCTCTTTTAGGAAACAGAATTTTACATCCTACGAAGGGTATTTCAACTCTCATCTTCCAATTTTTTTAATGCAGCTGTTTTTTTTTTTTCCATTTTCCTGAGTCAGAATACAAGATACATCTTATGTCAGGCTGCACGCAACTTTCACAGTACTGAGCCACAGAGATGAGGTACACACTCCGTTCGTTTTCAGATCAAGCTATTTTCTTATTTATTTCAAGAAGGATAACACAGCACATTATCTGATCTACGAAGCCAGATGAAATTACACTTTTCTGTTTCAGCTGGTAAACATTCAAATAATTAAAAATCACCAGTAAAACTGTCTTATTAGAAAAAATTTGTGCTTTAAAAGCCTAAATACTGAGTATTTGGAATACTTTTAATTAAGGAAGACAACAAAGTAAGTATAACTGAACATTATTGCCGTCCTATGGCAGGATCATTCAGGCCATATAGCTTGGAACCAGAAAATACAATATGGTTTGATATCAACAGTCTTTTTCATAGACCATGACCACATAGAAAACAAATGTTAAAGTTTCTTGCCATCAGTCTTGTGTACTGAAATTCCTATTTTAGATGCAGCAGAAATTCATTTAAAAATACAAAAAAAGTTACTCCCACGTTTTGGGAGTATTTTTTTGATTTTGCTTTCCTGTTTTGCTTATTATCTAGGGTACTAGGAAAAACTACTTACCATGTTCAAGATTTTTAAAACAAATTATAAAATTATTTAAAAATACTGTCTCCCAAACTGCCAAAGTTATATGGAAAGGCTATCAGTCATGAAAATTTTGGAATGCAGCTTAGCAAGTTAACACACAACACAGAGTGAAGAGTAAGAAAGATATGTCTGCTGTTGTGTTTAGTGTGTAAAACAATTTTCTGAGTAGCACCGTTAATTTCTTGAATTACTGCAGACCCCCGTATAGAATGTTATGAATTTTGGCGTGTGAAGCTGTTTTTTTGAGTAGCATCCTCTACTAACTAAACCCCCTTTAAACTTCCTTTTGGTCCTGACAAAATGTAAAGGGAAAAGGACACACATTCCTTTTTATCTTGCCATCTCTTGTCCCTAACATCAAGAGTTGCATTTCTTGCCTATATGTCCTTCATCCCTCACTGGAACAACAATCAGTATAACAGTACAAGGTAACTCAAGATTTTACCCAGCAATCTGACACTAAATACACAATTTGTATCCTTTCTAACAGGCAACATTTCTACAAGATTTGTGAAAGAGAAAACCCTTAAGTTGTGAAAACAGACCATCAGTAAATGAATTTGACAGTGAACAGTAAGTAATAATCTACCTCCAGTATCTTGGGTGGTAGTGATTCACTTTAGTAAAGAAAAAAGAAGTGTTATTTCATTCTTTCAAGAATCAGAGGGAATCAGTTGTCATGTGGCCTCCAAGAGTTACATAAAGTTAATCTGTTAGTCTCGGTAAATAAGTCAGCTATCTGGATGACTCACCATCTTTCAAGGATTCTGAATAAAAGGCTTCCATCTCCCTGGTTGCCTGTTTGCTGGTTCTTCCCTCTTAATTTAATGTTGGTCTTTGATGACAACTGTGGCAGTACTGGGTTTATTGCTGTACCAACAGAAACTGGTGTCTTCAACACTATTTCCCCTTGGAAATCTCTTCTTCTGTGCTAGATTGCAGTGTAAAGGGTCTAGTTCCTATGGAAATTAGCTCAATGCATTTTCTCAGTTTATATTACTCTGATATTTGCTAAGAGTTACGGTTACTAAAACTCTTACAGTGTTTTAGTACATTGATTTTGAGACAAGACCTCTTTGACCTGAGAAATCTAAAAGGAAGAAGAATGCTACACTGAAACACTAGAAGCTATCACCCGAGTGCAGGCAATAACCCCTCCAGGAGAGACATTTGTTAAATTTGGAAAGTTTAGCAATGCAACAGTAATTCTGTCAATTGACCTCAAAGCCCTTCACCTTGTGTACAGAGATGGCACTGATTACAGAAAAGAAAAAATAAACTCTTTGGTAGAGTGCTAACAGTGGAAGGTACTTTTGCTCTGGGAGAGTAAAGGAGATCTTTCCTGGTCTGTTCCTTCTGCCACAGGCAACAAAAAAAGACTAAGTAAAGGTAATTAAAATTGCTGCCCTTTATTAAAAATAATTAGCACAGCAACATGAAGTGGTAGATAACGTGCTGCAACTTTGAAATTTTATGAAGCATGAACAATACAAATCTAACCCTGAAGATAGATTACCTTGACATTTAAAAAATTTGACATGAAAAAGAATTGAATGTAATGCACACCAATTCAGAAGTCTATACAAATGACCTCTGCATAATGGTTTGAACGGATGAGACAAAGAAGTATAACTCCACAAACACTTTTGTCATTTAAGCGATGTCTTCATTAGCTTTTTTTTTCTCCCCAATGTTCAATGGGTAATTTTTGAGTTACTTCCAGAATTGTCAGTTGATCTCTACCTTGGGTCTACTCAAACAGAAGAAGCACTATCAGATCCAGGAATAGAAGCAGTGGTGTAAAAAAACCATGTATTTGATATTTGAATAAATGGATTACTATCCTTTTTTTTTTTTTCATTCCAAACATAGAACACATTGAATACTTTATGCCTAGAACCAACTAGATAACCATATACTATCAATATTTATATATTTTAAGAGCTCTACTGAAGAATTTTCAACATTCAGAAGTAGTCAATTGCACATAAAAGCTTGTCTGGTTGATCATTTAGCATGAGAACAACTCTCCCAGTGCCAATCTCAACATCATAAACTCAGATTTTCAAAGGAGTCTATATGAAATAAAACATTCGAAAGGATAGAAAGTGTCATAATCAATACTGGCAGTCTAGAAAATACTTTAGAAATAGATTAAGAAGCAGGGATGTCTCTGTTCTCACATTTTTTATTAAAATAACAGCAAGAAAAGAAAAAAATTTACGCAAACTGACCTTTGTCGATATGTCAAATTATAATCTCCTATCACCTATAATATATCTCCTATAATCACCTAATGATGTTAGTGGTTTGTAACTTCAAACAAACAACTGACGCAGTAACATTTCATCCCCCATGACTAAATTTACCCAGGGACCATCTAACACAGGCCTAGCTGAGGTTTGCCTGAGAAGTATTATTTAAGTAAACCCTTGAAAAATTTTATCAAGGAGTGCTACAACTTCCCATATATAAATAAGAAAAGGACAAAATAAACATTTTTAAGTCAGACAGTATTTCTCAATATTAAAAACAAACAAAAAAATATCTACACTGCTCAAATACAGCAGTCACACAGAGGTAGCTATTTCCCTACTAGAGATTCTGTTACAAAACAAAATCTGTCTTGTCATGTCCTGGTAACTAGCATTTCAAAAAATAGCTTTGTCCTTATAAAGATTATTGTTCTGATATAAGCTATAAAAATAAGAAAAAAACTTATTTTCAGTTGGTCTTCAAGAGTCAGTTATGTCTTTATCTACCTTTGATATTTACTGTAATATAAGCAATCCAACTTTCTTCTATGGGTGTCTGACTGAGTTATTTCAATAAGGCAAACCTATGAAAATTTTATGACTGTCCCTTCCAGACAGGGAATGAACAAGCCCAAGAGACATACATAACAATACTTATGGATGCTCATAGAGATGTGTGACTTTTGTATTTGTGGCCCTCTTCTCTACCTGTGACCTTCAAAGATAAAGACTCTCCTTTATAACTCTGATAGACTTTTTTCATACATCCAAACTGGCATTTTGTGGAAGAAAATATGATGATCCTGAATTTGTCTGCTTGCTATTGCTGACGAGTGAGCACTGTTTTATAGAAGGACCTCTATAAACTGCAATTACTATCTGTAATTGCAGTCTAAATAAACTTTCCTTTAATACTTCTATTGATCTAAAAGAGCACAATAGTTTAAATCCCAAACAAACCCCAAAAGACTATTAACTAAAACTCAGTTACTCAGAGAAAGTAGTGGTGGGGAAGCCAATGCTGATTTTCAAATTGTGTTGTGTATAGTTTACTTATACTAGAACCATTTAACGTAGTTTGTACGTGCGTACGTATGTATTTCTTAATGTAATGTCATATAAAATCAATTATTTCAAAGATGCAACTGTTTTAGCTGAATAACTCATACTTTTCCAAACATATTTTCTAAATATACAATAATGTTTTTCTCCAAAACCAATTTTGTACTTGCTAGCCCATTCTGGGTTTTAAAAGGAAATTGCGACTGTTATGCTCTGAAAAAATTTTCTACTTCAAAAAAAAAAAAAAACCTCATAATTGAACATGAAACCTTGATTTTGTTTTTGCTGTGAAACCTTTTCAAGACAAGATAAACACAGATAACAGGTAACTTTGACATTAAAACTGACAATAAATTTACAAAAATTTTGACTCTTGACCACTTTAGAATTGCTATAAGAACATAGATAAAGGAACAATACCTCTGAAACCAATGAAATCTCTTCCAAGAAGTGAAACTAACTTCCAAGAAGTTTTACTAATGAGCTTTCAAATCAGAGGAAAAAATACAGTTTTTATAATAATGAGAATGGGATCTATGTCCTGCCCTTTTATGTGGAACTGTTTATTACTGATTCTCCATGGTTCAAAAGGATATAATGTCAACACCAATGACCATAATCCTTTCTAAATTTTTTTCCTTTGTACATGTATTAGACACTGCTGATGCATGAAATATCTAATCTGTAGCTAACAATGACAGATGGTTTTCCCATTCATTTCTAATGAGTCATTTTTAAAGTGTCAGCACCATTCTTTGTTTGTTTAAAATTCCTGTTTTATGAAGGTTTCACAAATTAAAACAGTGAACATTCTTTTAGAGAACAGTTAAATTAAGGGTAAAAGAAAAAGCAGGAAGGAGTCTATTATGAATTATCTGCAACAGAAACATTATCATATTAAGATTAGAAATAACGAAGTATTGAAATCTGTCTTGAAAAACCTTCTCAAGGTTTTTATCTTTTTTCAAGGAAAAAAATTTTTTTTGCATTGCCTATCTTATTTCTATTCACTTTAGTTAATAGTGAATTAAAACTCTAGTTTTAATTTTCACCATGCCACACACACCCCATACTCAATCACACCCTGCCCAAAAATACTTCCTGGTGGCAACATTTTTATTATTGCCCAGAACTGTAGCTACAAAAGACAAGCCATTGAATTTCAGTTTTAATATCATTGCTACATAACATGATGAGGGGATGAATTATGTCAAAGATTAATTGTGTCCAGTAATTTAGCGAGTTTTGTCTATGAAGAGGTTACGGCAGATAGTGTCTAAAATTTTGCTAAGGTTAAGCGAAGCAGCCTCCATTGTTTTCCCATTATTTGTCAAGCCAGTCATCTCTTTGAATGCTATCATTAGAAATGCTTTCCCCTTTGTGAAATCATGCTCCCAGTCACCTTCTTTTCCATCATGTGTGTGAAAACAGTTTCAAGGGTTATTTGCATCATCACCTTCCCAGGGGCCAGGTGAGGTTGATCAGTCCACAGTCTCACATATCCCCCTTCTGGCCTTTCTTGAAAGTAGCAGTGACATTTTCCATTTCTAGCCTTCTGTTTTTTCTGCCTTTTCCCATTCCATTCTCTGGCATATTTGTGTTTTCTGTCTTTCTGCAATCCTTAGGAACCTCTCCTGGCCACCAAGACCTTTTAGAGACCACACAATGACATGAACCACATCTCTCAGGATTCATGATACCTCCCATCAGGAGCCTGCAGCAGAGAGTCTCCCAGTGTTTGCCATCACTCATCCTTCCTTCTGGTGTTGCCTCATGACTCAGGTTTAGCTGATTCAGATACTTCACTGGACAGACCTTCTAGTTCCTTCTCTGCTACCAGGTCACTGAACCTACTTTTTAGTGGCAGAGTTGCAAATAGGTCAGGAGCCCTCATCCAGTTGTGAATGTTACAGGTTTCTAGCTTTTATCACAACTGGAGTCTCCATTTACAAACTTCCTATGCGCAGACTCTACCTGATCTGCCTTCACTATGACTGGGAGTTCAGGTTCTTGCATCTGTAGGGCCTTGGAGAACATGGTGTTCTTATCTCATCTGCACAGTCTGCTGACTGCCTCCTGTAGCTCGTTTACTTGGCAGCACAGATCCTCCTCCAGCATACACGTACTTCCTCCAGGAAAGGACACTGTGTCCTCAGGTTCCAGCCTCAGCAAGAGGCCCAAACATCTTTGCAGCCCCAGGCCTGCAGAACTGCATTCTCCCTGAGGAGCTCAGTCTGGTTTGAGGTCTCTAATATGTTGTGGATGGTCAGGGATAGCGCCTGCAGCACCTCACTACGTTAAGTAAGCAGTGTTCTCAGTGGAATTTCTGGGCCTCTTCTACTCTGTTGGCTGTGCTCTGGGCTTGAAAGTTACACTGAAAGTTACACACAGTCTTCCTAGCATTTGCTGAAAGGATACTTGACTGTCCTTAATGAGGGGTCAGCTGGAAAGAAAAGGTCTAAATCTCCATCAATCAAGAAAAGTTCGTAACAAAGCTTGTGCGGAACTACTACAGCTGGTTAGCAGTCACAGCCTTCTGTAGCTACACCTTCCTGAGAGCACCAGACACCCTGAAGCTCCCGAAAGAGTTCCCAGCAATCCTCTGATAACCCCAGAAGGAGTTCCCAGAAAACTAAGCATATCTCAAGCAAGAGCCCAGAAAATGCCGTGCAAACTGCTTCATCTGTTAGCTGTGCTCACATATTTGTACATTATTTGCAGTGAAAGTGTTTAACTGCACTGCAGCCATGATGAACTTATATTACATTTCATACGTGCACAAATCTATACATCAGGTACCTTATTATTTTAGAAACTGATTTGCACTCTTATTTAACCTGTGAGTTCATTTCACGTCTCTTTAGGTGTTTGTAACCAAAATACATTACAAAAAATTTATTTAAAGTACATCAGCTAATGATAAAATATACCATGGGGAACAATCCTTCTGTTTGGGAGGAAAAAGTTGATGAACTGATTTTGGGGGGCGGGGAGGTATTTTACAGGTACTTACTGCATGTTGTTTTAAATTTTAATGTTTCATTAGGATTTTGAATAAAAATGACCTTGTCCTTTGAGAAGATTACTGAATTATGGCCAAAAGATGCCCTAAGGGGTGCAAAATATCAGTGACTTTTTAGTAGATGCTGCTGAGATGGCATAGCAATATTTTCTTGTTTGCTTAAGGCAATGGAAACCCTAAAGCTCATTTCACACACTATAGTATAAGCAGCACACTACACGTTTCCAGCTGTAACACTACACATTTCCAGCTGTTAGCAGTATTACCAGAGATGCACTATAAAACACTTACTATCTTTGGAGGAAGCACTTGTTTGTACTTTCACAAATTTCTTTAGATAATTAATTAGTAAATCTCCTGACTGCCTATATAAATCTTTTAAAGATGGTTTTGAGTAAGAGGTGTGTACCTAACTTGGCACTAGGATGAGGAAAAACCCTACAATTCCAAAAGAAAGATAAGTTAGAAGTACAACAGACAAATGTTTTGAGAAAAGTCTCCACAACAAGAGAGGAAGAGTTGGCCAAAGAACCCTGAAGAAATGCCAGATAAGAAGCCAGTTGCTGCTTGCAAGAAAATGTTTCAGCATTTGGCATCTGGGACCATTAAATACCAAGGTGATCCCCATCTGTGGGAAAAGCTGTTTATTGCTTCTGGGGGAAAAAAGTAAGGAAGAGTATAACAGTAGTTAAAAGGAATGCAGTAAAAACAGAAGGCAAACTGAACACAGCATTCAAATTACAATCATATCACGATTTACCTTTGAATTCCATGACAGTTTAAAACTCATTCATTCAGAAATAAGCATATCTTTAAAATACACTGTGTAAATAGGCATGCTTTTACTTATAGATCTTTCACATGTTCACACATCCTTAACTTAGGAACCACCTGCTTCTAAAACTTGGCACAGAAGAATTCTTACATAGTTCTGAGGAAACGGAGAGGCTGATTTTGACTTCCCTTTTCTGAATAAATCCTCTCTGGAAGGGGGTAAAAAAAGTGGTTTTCTGTAACACTAGAAATTAAAGTTCATGGTGTGCATGACACCGAATACATCCTAATGACATAAGACTAGTCTTTTTTTAAGAACTTAGACGACAGTTAAACTAATGAAAAATTATTTTTTTGTTCTGAAAAGAAGGTATGGCTTCAAATGCTATGAAGCACCAGGACAAGATGTTGTATTTGGGAATGTACAGAGAAAGTAACAAGAGGGAGTCAGGGTAAGTCTAGCTCTGGCTGACAATACAGTTATTCAAATTGTCAGCTGACATAAATTATTATCTAAATAAAGACAAAGAAAGGTGATCATGGCATTGTTACTAATTGAAGAAGCATTGCTAAGGAAGACTACTGCAGTGTGAGATGAGTTCCGAAATTACTCAAACTACTCACCTCTATGAACACAATTCATTATTTTAGATGGAGTCAAAAGGGAGGTAGGAAAACTATGGCCCCTTACAGGACAGGATAAAGAACAAAAGAGTTTAAATGAAGAGCATTTAAATACAGAAAACATATTTGCACATTATCAGTAATTTCTCAGAAGTGCTTAATGAACTTGAGACTCAAACTTTAAGGTGACATTGGCATTTACCAACTTTCATCCTTGCAGAACTTAGTGGGAAGATATTTCAGCAGCAGGGTCACCTCTGAAAAGAAAAAAACTAGCTCCAAAATTAGAGGCATGCAAATGACATTACAAAACTATCTATAATTTTTTGACTACCTATGTGTGATCCAGTTATAACTTGAAACAAGACCCAGATCTGTATCACACTTAGCCAAAAGAAGAGGACCACGGTACTCAAAAAAGGGAACCTAGAAGCAGGCTAAAGGAACTCTACTCAATATTTTTTCCAGATATATGCACCCCAAAATAGCATGACTGGAGAATATGAGTAAATATTTTGTAACACCATACCACCACTCACAGCATTTTGTAACACAATTAGGTTTATAACATCCATACTCTGAAGGGGCAATGGACACCTTGATATAGATGCACAAATAGGGTGTAGAAAACATGTGCCAGAACTAAAATCTAAAGGATAAGAATGAGCAGGCAGGAAAAATGTTGGTCTCCAGTGCCAGAATATGGCCACAGGCAAGGAAATTGCATTGTCTATCACTGTTGCATTCTCAGAGCAGTTGCTGGCCTGAATTTGGTCCAGACCAACTAGTGCTTGTCCAAAAAAATGCCTAGGCACAGCTCAAGAATGCCAATGATCTTTTATATTAGGCAGCTAGAATACAGTTATCCTATTTTAAAGACTATGTTTAATTTTAAAGACACAGCTGAATGTCATCAGGATCAGGTTGTAGTTACTGCCACTGCTTAGCTACCATTAGACAAACACTTTGTCTTGTCGATGTATGTTTCAACAGAAAAGTGTTACCAAAGGTAATAGAAACCAACATATTTTTTAAATTATGAGTAATTATAAAAAAAACCAGAATATCTTTTAGCGTCTGTGAGTATAAACTAGGACAGCTATAATGCTGAGGCCTCAAGGACCAGCCCTGAGCCAAAGCTGACCTGTAAGATGAACTCTCCAACCTAATATTATATTTAGTCTAGTATTGTATTTAGCCATATATCTGCTTATTAATGAAGAATCTATATAATCCTTAGTAATGCTTTAAGAATACACATTTATGCTTGTTAGCACAGCATATTGTCAATAATTAGTAAGGTTTGTATGTGTTATAAATATTCCTTTCTTTTCAGCCAAGGTCCTGGGAACAGTAGGCAGCTGGTTCATAATTGAGATATCAAAGTAGTCATAATTCTATATTTAGAGACTAAGCAAGGTCATGGGGCATTTGATAATAGTCAGTCCAAACTGACTCCTCATTTTACCTTGAGCCCTGGCCAGGCCTAAGGGGAAAACCAGGAGGAGAATAAAGCCAGATTGTTTTTACGCAACAATCGAGTGATGTAAGCTAATTTGTTTAATACTATATAAGCTGGACCCTCTCAAAGCAAAGATGAGGCTTCCCCTATGGGTGGACACACTGCATAGGATTTCCCAGTTGCTGGGAAGAGGTTCTCCAGACCTCCGCTGTGATCAGGGCCTTCTCAGCTGAAGTGCGGACTGGATGATGATAATTACTTAGGGCAACTGGTGATGTATCTCTCTTAATCACTATAAGACTTTCTTTGTAGTAATTATTAGCTACATTGTTAAGTGTATCCTTTCATAAACCACTGCATTATAGTAAATTTATACACTTGTTTTTAAAGTTGGTGTCCGTGTTCCTTAAATCCATGCTTGTTACCAGGTCTGAGGGAGGGTGGGAGGTGGGGGCAAAACAGATTGACAAAATGACAGCTCTAACGACTGAAATGAAATTGCTTTAGATTATATGACTAAAACATCAAGCCACACTTGTGGTTGCCAAGACTCAAACTTACAGTTTCAACTACAAGTATCTCTAAAGAATTTCTGTTTGGTGTTATTGTGACCCTTGTATATGGTGATTCAAGAATAAGTCTAATTTTTCTGTTCCATTATGTCAACTAGGACAGATAGCTCTGAGGAAAAATATGTATGGTGCTTACAGTTCAAACAAATTTTCTTGGAAACATTTTCTGTAACAGTTCAGTATTTCTCAAATGCAGAAAAAGTACTTTTGGAGCATTTTATTCTCAATAAGAAATGGGGGGTCCTTGGATTAGTGCATATGTAGCTGACCCAGTTTGAATAAAATCAGGAGAAGCCCTGTTACCTTTTGCAATACATATAATGGTTCAGAGGTTGAAAACGTTCATGAAATGTAAAGGCAGGTAAAGATTCATGGCTACAAAATATTCATACATCTAGAATTGTCCTTGAGGATGATGAAATTGCCTATTCGATCCATTACAACATGTAAGAATTCAAATTGCCATAATGAAAGACCTAAACCTGCATAAGCAATATGCAGTTATAACATAATTTTTGTTAGTAGACTACAAAGAACTACAAGTATCAGAAAAAAAAAGGACCACAAAAATAAAAATAGTTAACAATTTTTTTCATATCCCAACAGACTTTAAAAAGTGAAAAAAAAAAAGTAGTTGAAAAGACTTTAACAGATTTTCTTAACATCACAACACTTGTTTTTCTGTTATCAAACTGAAAATATTTTTCCAAAATAGGATGTTGAATAGCCAGTTCTAGGACATGGCAAAGTATTTCCCTTAAGTTCTGGATTTAAATTAATGCAAAAAATATTATATATATTATTTAAATTAGTTAAATTTATCTTTGGCTATTTGGGGAATCATTTGTCTGTTGTCAACTGTTTTCTTTCTGATTATTGTCTATATTACCCGGAATATAATCACTGCACAACAACTAGACTATGCACCATGCACAGTTATTACACTGTGCTCTTTATGCAGCCATAACAATACCTATTAAGAATTTACAGGACTGTTCTAGTATTGACATCATAACTGAGACAAAACCTGTCTACATAGAGCAGAACCTCATTACTGGATTGTTTGTAAAATTCTTATCCCCATAATACTGAAACAAAATAATGTTTAAACCATAAAAGCATGCATAAAATAAAAATTGAGGTTTAAGGCAAAATTAATATGGTTAGTGTCAAATTCTCATGCTTTGTCTGAGCGGCTATAAATTTTAGTTAAATTACTATTTTGTTGTCATCTTAAGCCACAAGGTGGCAGCAATGATATAATCTCTTCATCCAAGACTCTATAACTGTCCACTCCCACTACTTTTACTCTTAAAGCATCTCCTGTGCTTACAGAGAAAACATGACAGAAAGGGATACTATATTTTCTTTGAAAAGGTACAGTTCCAAACTTTGTTGCTTGCTAAATGTTTTGAATTCACAGGGTTCTTTTGCTTTGGTGGTTTGGTTGGTTGGTTGATTGATTTGGTTTGAGTTGAGTTGCATAAACCTGTCATTCCTGGTACATGATCATTCAGCCACAGAGAAGATGCAGTGCTTACCGATAGCTGTTGAAAAGATCCATGCAAGTGCCATTGTTTTTACAAGGCTCTGATTTACATTCATTTGATTCCTTTTCACAAAATGTTCCTTCCCATCCAGGCAAGCAATCACATTGGTATCTCTGAAATATATTAGGTAAAACAAACAATTTGTTTCATCATTAATATAATTACAACAGGCGTTATTACTGATGGTTGGAATACATTAACAGACAGCAAAAAAAGTTTAGGAGTTTTTTTAAAAGCTGAGTGCAAAAATAGACTGCCACAGTGTGATGATCAAATGTATAACATACTAGCATTGTGACATCTATAGGTGTTTGGAGTCTGCAAATAACTTTGTTACATTTTAGCTGTTTTGTTATTGAAATTTGGAGACAAACAGACAGCGGTATTTCAAACATATATGGGCTATCAACTTCATATAAACAGTAAAGAGAAATTATTTCATTTCCTAATACTGTTTAAAAATATAAAAAGTTAAGAGTCAGAACGCTGAAGAAAATCCAGATTGGGCGGTTGTCCCAGACTTTTCTGTAATTATACTCTTACCCCCTTCTTCCAAATTAAAAGCTTAGAACACTTTATCAGAGCAAAGATAACAAAAAAGAAAGGAAGTCAACTGTTTGAAGTCAAGCTCAGTACGATTGTCCTGGGACGTCACACAGTGTGCAACAGCTCCAGTCATTCCAGGACTTCAAATAAAATTGTTTACTTGTGTATTCTAGCATAGCTGGTCAAATCAACTTTTGCACCAACCAATTTTGTACATAGTGAATTTATGATTCATATTTTTCCTAACTGCATTCTATTTGTTTAGTTCTCATGTTGACAAACACCATTGCTGTGCTTGCTTGGGATACACCTGTGATTTTTGTGACATGGATTTTCTGAATCCACTGAGATAAACTTTGGAAATCAGGAAATAAATTTGAAGGGTATCTTTCAGAGTTAAGATAGGGCATGGAACATAGGGAAATGGAATCAATTTGTGTGGGGAGTCTCTACAGAGGGATCTGGACAGACTGGATCAATGTGCCAAGGCCAATGACAAGAGACTGAACAAGGCAAAGTGCTGGGTCCTTCCCTTCAGCCACAACCCCATGAAGTGCTACAGGCTGTCAGAAGAGTGACTGGAAAGCGGCCCAGTAGAAAAGAACCTGAGGGTGCTGGTCAACAGCTGGCTGACCATGAACCAGCAGTGTGCCCAGGTGGCCAAGAAAGCCCAGGGCATCCTGGCCTGTATGAAATCGTGTAGTTAGCAGGAGTGGGGAAGTGATTGTCTCTCTGTCCCTCGGCACTGGTGAAGCCACACCTTGAGTAGTGTCCAGTTTTGGGCCCCTCAATTCAGGAAGGATATTGAGGTGCTGCAGCATGTCCAGAGAAGGGAAACAGAGCTGGTGAAGAGTCTGGAGAACAAGTCCTAAATGGAGTGGATGAGGGAGCTGGAGTTGTTTGTTCTGCAGAAGAGGACATTCAGGGGTGACCTTATCACTCTCTGCAACTGTCTGAGAGGAGGTTGTAGCAAGGTGGGGGTCAGCCTCTTCTTCCAGACAACCAGTGACAGGACAAGAGGAAATGGCCTCAAGTTGTGCCAGGGGAGGTTCACGTTGGACATCAGGAAGAATTTCTTCACTGAACGGGTGGTTAAGCACTGGAGTGGGCTGCCCAGGGAAGTAGTTGAGTTACCATCCCCATAAGTGTTCAAAAAACACGTGCATGTGGCAGCTGCAGACACAGTTTAATGGTGAACACGGTGGTGCTAACATTAACAATTGGACTTCATGATCTTATAGGTCTTTTCCAATGTTAAAAATTTTATGATTCTATAGGCTACAGAAAAAATTTATTAAAACATTTTTTCTTTTTAAAATATAATACTGAGACATGAACTTGGAAAGAGAAAATAATTTTCTAGGAAGTGTGCCAAGGAAAGAAAAAACAAAATTCATTTGAGACAAATTACACTACTAGCACACATTTGTGATTCCTATTACATAACAGCCACACAGAATTTCCTCATTTCTCTGCATATTTATCAGTGCAAAATGGGCAAAAATGGACACTACTAATCCATACCCACAAGTAAGTATCAGACATCTCCTAAAAACTGTTTTATTAACAGGTTAGGTTTTCACATATACCAGATAAAAACTAGCTTCAAAAAAGCTCTTCCAGAAATGGATTACAAAATTAAAAGTGAAAGGAGGCCTGCCAACAGTTTTGTTTAGAAAGCAGTAGCATTTTTCTAGTCTCACTAAAAGTATTTGTCAATCAATTGCTGAAAGTTTATGATTTATAGGTTTCTCATTACGTGAGGATTGTCACATCAAGCACAAAATATTACTCACATATATGTATATCCTGCATACGTGCACAATAAGCAAACTAAAAAATCTTTCACATTATTTCATCTGTGTAGTTTTACAGTGTCTGAGAGTGACGTTGCAATAAACTATATACAAGTGTAAGCAGATAAAAAAGGTTTTGACAAATACAAATCTTTACAGAAAAGGACCTAGGAGTCCTGCTAGACACCAAGCTGGACATAAGCCAACAATATGCCCCTGTGGCCAGGAAGTCTAACAGCATCCCAGGATGCATAAAGAGGAGTCTGTTAGCATGCCAAGGGAGGTGATCCTTCTCCTCTACTCAGCCCTGGAGAGGCCACAAATGAAGTGCTGTGTCAGTTCTGGTCTGCCTGGTACAAGACAGATATGGAGCTATTGGAAAGAGTCCAGTCAATAACATTATGAAGAGATTGACACATCTCTCAGATGAGGAAAGGCTCAGAGAGGTGGGATTGTCAGTCAGGGCATAGCATACACCGAACAACATAAAATGACAGGAAGCTGTGTAGTAGAAAGTATGCAGTGAATCAAACAAGAGACTGGAGGAAGAGAATTTAACACCTATTTATATATTTCTCCCCTTTATTTACTGTAATTATGTATTACTATCCATTGCAGAAAGTTAAAATAAATGGTACCTTTGAGTTCCTTCAAATTATCTTTTTCTTGTCCTCTAAAGAGCACAATAAATGTGTAAATAACACCATAGTTATTCCCTGTACAACATATTGCACAGTCTGTGTAAGAACAGTAGATTTTATCAGCTAAATACAAGGTCAAACTGTATTTTTTTTTATCTCCTTCATTCATACCCAGAACCACACATGCACATTAGCATGTATTTATCCCACTATCTGTGTGTGTGGTAAGAAACTGCCATTTAAGAGTATTTGCATATTTTCCCTTCTCCAACACTGTAAATGAAGAATTAATCATTTCCTTAAGACATAATCAATGTTACTTAACTGGAAAATGGCAGCTGAACATCTGGCAAACCGAAACTACAATGAAAAAGTTGCATCACACACAACAAGGATCTGAATTATGAACAAGGCAAATCTTCAGGCCTGTCCTTTGCTTGTGTAGGTTGAGCAGAATTTTTACAGCATAAATATATACTCCAGACACTTTTCCCATGTCCACAGAAAAATGAAAGCAATTTAATTTTTAAAGATACTATGGAGTTGGGTCATTTTGGGGGTTGTTACAGTTTTTCATTTGCAGAAAGAACAAAAAATACCTTTCCTAGAAACTGAAACACTCAAAAGAAACACAGAAATGCCCCTTTACTCTGTGTGTTCCAAGTCCTTTTGCCAGACCACGTTTCTTGTGGTGCAACTCTTTTCCATTAAGGCCAAACGGGATGAGCACATCATAAGACCATTTAGCATTGGCACATAATGGGAGATGTACTCCAACCTCTACAGAAAACTTCATCACAAAACTCTTTTTCTGCTGGAAGCAGAGCTTTTTCTCCTTCAGAAAAGCTTCACGGAACTTCATTTTGCTAGTGCCAACAGCAGTTTACTTAACCTTGTGAAATAAATGTGAACATAAAAATGTAAGCATCTGTGAAATCATATTTGCAATTGCTCTAGACCATATTGAGATACTAACATTATTTATGCAGCCTTTTTCGTTATTTTAAGTGTCTTTTCTGAGTTGCTACTTTCAGGTTTACTTCTAACTTATTATTGATTTGATCATTTGCATAATTATACATATTCACTTAGAAAATAAGATTCCCATTTCTCACTATGACATTGTTTTCATTATTCAATTCTGTTTTGATTTATATCCTAAATAAGCAAGCTTATTTAAAAACAAAACAAAGCAAAATAAAACAGCAAAACAAAAACAGGATACCTGTTCATCTTCATTAGGTTTAACACTTATACTAAACAAGACCAAGCTAAAACAAGATCCATGCAGAGTGAAGTCCCATCAACTATAGTGCCTTTCCATCTTATGGTAATTAATTATTTACCTGCTCTTCACAGGATGTAGGAATAGTGAAAGTGAATGGATGAACAGTGCTGCTCCACAAAAGAAAGAAAATTGACTTTGGACGCATGAAGAAAATCTGCAATTAGCTCTGTAGCTCCTACTCTGAAAAACAGACATGGCCTGCTCTAATATTAGTTATCGGCTCTGTAATGGATAGTCGGATTGCCTAAATCATGGCAAAGAAACACCTCTTGGGAGTAATGTCATGAGGTTTTCAATATGATTATTAATACTAATCTTACTTTGAGAAATAATTATAAGAAGTCCCATGACAGAATAAGGAGAAAAAAAAATAGGAAACATATTTTTTCAGAAGTCCTGAACAATTACAATAAAAAGTGCTGCAACAACTGACTGGTTCTGACAAAACTACTATTTAAAAATCACCAATTTAGTTACTAAATCTTATTATTAGAATCATAAACTGATATATTCTTATCTATTCTTTTATTTAAAAAAGGTTTTTTTTTCTATCTTGCTCTTGCTATATAAGTTACACAGCCTATGTGGGTTTTGTCCTATGCATTGCAAAATGTGAAATAATAACTTTATTTAGTAGTAGTTATCTACAGAAGTTGAAGTAGCATTATGGATTTTCAAGTAATTCTATATTCTCTATTTTTATCTATATATCCTTTTCTACAGAGTTAGATCCTAAAAATTCTGACGAGTATATTTATTTGTCCTCCCAAACCTACTTAGGTTCTTTTGCACCTAAGTTATATATATTAACTGATATAAAGGATAAAACAGGAGTTGTTTTATTTAAATTTTAAGCAAAGCTTACAGAAAGAACAATGAACATTTTAAACTTGCTTATGTCTCCAACATTTAAAATAATGATTAGTTATATTAACTAGAAGGAGCACATTTGAAGCACCTGGTATAGGCAAAGTTTGATGAGTTGTAATGAGTTTTGCCTTACACTGTCATATTTCTTTATCTGTATATATTAATTGTTATTAATAAATATATGCAAGAAAGTGCAATTTTCATAATATTTGAATCGCACACCGGTAGTAAAGAGAAGCTTACATTTTCATTCACTGCAAGCTCCAGCTTAAAATATGGCTGGTATCTAGACATGCTGTGTATTTATAGCTCTAAATGAACTGCACTGTAATTTGTAACCACAAAGAAAATTATCTTAAATGGGAATACTAGTTATTTGCACTGCATGTCTCTATACAAAACTGTTTCATAAAATGGTAGCTTTGCTAATAAATCATAATTATTGCTGCTTTTGATATTGATCATTTTAAAGTGACACAATTGTAAAACTATGATATTTTGCTGAAAGTTTAATTCTCTTAAAATTGTATCACAACAATTCTAGCAACAGACTTCTCTTAAAATTATTTTAAATGTTGCATTTAATGTGCAAATAAATTCTGGCCTGTGCCTCTACAATTTAATCAGCTATTTACATCACTGCTCAGATATGATGGTTCTCATAGTCCAACGTAAATTTGTGGGAGATATGTTTCTCTGTGGAAATTTATCCATAACATACTGAGGCATGCAAACATGTAACACGGGTTTTACTCATATTGACACAGGTATTCCATTTGAGCATGGCCAATATTAAATATTATGTATTATGTTTGCAAAAAAGGAAGAAATGTTCATAACAAATCCACATCTCTGTGATTTTATATTTTTTAGTAATTTTAAAATGTTATTCTATGAGATGTTACAGGAAATATGAACATTAGAAAACCATAGCAGGTATTTAAGAATAATCATTAACATAACCAAATTTGACAGTCAAAACATTTTAAAAATTGTTGATACAAATCAGGAAGATTCTTCTTAGGAAAGTTGAAGGATTTCTGGGAAAAAAATAAGATTTGGTACAGGCCTAATCTAGTAGCAATTTTATGACTACAAACCAAAGTCAGTTTGAAACCTCTTACATAATTAATAATTAGTAATAGATTTTTTTTTTGTCTCTATTTCTCCACCTCTGGCATTTATTCTGTTTATACACTCTTTTCTTTCTCTCCTAGAGAGCTTACTAGAAAATATGCCAATCAAATCACCTTCAACATGACAGGTACTGAACAGCACAAGAAAACTAATAAAAAACAACAGCCTTCAGTTATTTGTGCAAAATAAACCAAATAACTAGTCCAGCTAGTGACAGACATTTGAGTATTAACCTTTGATCAGTGTATCTGGTTTGATCAATTGTTCAATGACTAGTTAAAGGTCATGAACACATTCCTGTTAATCCAAAGTACTAACAGGAACTTAACCCACCTAAAACCTTGTCCAGAGCCTTCAGTTTGCCCCTAGATCTCAGGTAACAGGAGAGCTATGGAAGTTAACTGTGATATTCCAAAGGAATAGCCGAGGTACTGACAGACAGAAATAATATTTTACTTTTGAATTTCAAACCTGACAGTGTTGCTGCTAACTTTTTAAATAAAGTAAGAAAAAAGCAGAAGAACAACTACTGGTTTCCATAAAACAAAGCTGTCTCATGCCTTAACATAACAGCTCATTCAAATTTAAATCTTAAGCATACAACCATTATCACATCAATATATTTCAAATACCATGAAGTGCCCTTTTTGCCAACCTCAGGCTCAAAAGTAGGGGAAAGTTAAAACAACAGACTGTTCCAATAATACTTAATATTAAATATCCTTAGAAGTACCCAGAAATTTAAAATATTTGATCTCCAGTTTCCTCTTTTGAACTTTCACTCATCCCTACTTTAAATTCATAGAACATTTCAGTATCATAAAACACATTATAGGAAAGTAATTTGGAAGAAAGAGAACATGGATCCACAATTCACCTGGCCCTAAATTTGCAACTCCTGGGGCTTGACTGTGCTTGTTTTCAGAGCTACATCATCATTCTTTGCTTTTTTAATTAGAACAATATGCACAGAAGTTTAAAATGTAGTTGAAACTCCCCCATGTATTTAGCTCATGCAGCTAGACAGTTACTAATGCCCACGTAGCACTGTGCATGCCTTTGTGAGGAAGTTCAGTTCAGTTGACTTTTTTGTCAAGAGTTTTGTCGTTCTGAGCCCAGTGTCACAGCTCCTGGAAGGACAGTGAGGGCCTGGGGTTCAACAGGTTGCATTCCCCAAAAGGGGAATTCCACTGTCCCCAGATTCTGAGTCACTAAAAGCAACACAATTTTCTAGTATTTACCCCACGAAAGAAAAGCATTTTTTAAAATACAGTGTTTCAGATGGTTGTACTTGATACATGTCCTCTGTATTGGAAACTAAACCTTCATGCTCTTTTCACTGTTTCTTCACTCACAGCCTTGCATTATCAAAATTAAGAGTATGTGACCACCTGATAATGCATAACTGAAGTCAGTTCATACACTAAAAACTTGGAACTATCTGTTTATCAGGGTCACCTAGCGATAGCTGCATCCACAAATGAAAAATTCATAGCAGCTTCTGATTGCAATAGAATTTCTGTAATACTTATGGTCTCAGAATGGCTTGTTATAGGAATCAATACTTTCTGGGAAAAGCACAAATTGTGTCCAACAGTCTAATTCACTTGTTGCATAACACAATTTAGAAATAGGTCACCAAAAGTCAAATACAAACGTTCTTTTGAAATCCAAATTATTTAATTGAAAAATCAATGAGAATTTACTTTTGAGGCTTTTCCTGAAAACTGTATGTCATTTAAAAAATTAATAAAGAGGCTGTAAGACAGGACATAAAATTAATGAACCAAGGGTTGTCACCATTTTAAAGACAAAGTTTATTACAAAGAAGAGAGAGAGACAAAAGGGAACTGCAAAATTGGAGACAGACTAGATAAACTGAGTGATAACAGCATTATCAGTCCTCCTCATTTTTTAGAAAATTGTTCCAGTCTTAGGTTTTTCATCTCAGCTTTTGAATGTGTTATTTCTACTTTGTCTTGAGTATCAGAACATGATTTTAACAGTACCAGCTCCAGATTTTAGTAATACTTTTCTATTTTTTCTTGAAAAATGTAGGTTAATTATAGATTTTTCAGCATACTAAAGGGCTATTAAGAAGGGATTTCTATTATGAAACATTTATACAGATAAGAGAAAAAGGTGGAGTATTCTTACAATAAAATCCTAACTTAATAATTCACATTCAAATGATAAGAATGTGAATTATTTCTCTATTTTCCTAACAGACAGTTAAGATGAATTTTAGTAGTACTTAGGATAAAGCAATGAAAGCATCAATAAGGTAGGCTACACTGTGAGTTTAGGAACGTAACGCTTTAAGAAATTATGTTTAAGGATTTTACGGTTCTCTGTGTATTTGATATGGTAGAGGTTAACAACTCTTTACCTGTTAGCTCATATGTCATATGAGAGAGAGAAAATGCCTTTCTCTCCGATAGAAGGAAATTTAAAGACTTTCATTCTAATCTTGTAAGGCTGTAAAAACATTTAATCTTAGCTATAACTTTTCTGTCTCATTTCCACTCCCTGGGAGAGCTTGATCTTATTAAGGGCAATCTTTTGCAATTTGCATGTTGCAGGCCTTCCTGGAGTTTGCCTCTTATTACCCTAATGAAGTTCTATTTCTGGATATTGAAGGTGCTTGCCTACAGGACTTCAGGAGGTTCCACACCTGTAATGCTATTGCAAACACTGTACTCACTAGCCATATTTATTAAATCAATTAAAATTTATGATGATGGTGCATAGAGCTTTTTTTCATCCTTTGGATTTCAGCAGAGTATTGATGAGACATACCATCTCATCAACAAGCCACAAAAAAGATTATTTGTGACTGAATTTTGTCTACAAATGTGATAAATTATACTTCTTCTTTTCCTGTGTAATTACAATTGTGTCATCATTAGGCCACTGACTCTCTCTTTTTCTTTATTCTGTATTCTCCCTCCTTCTCTCTGCACCACCTAAGGTGTATCCTTTTCTTCTACTCATGGAACCTTACCCAGACCCTGGCAGGAACTGGACGAAGGTTTGAATTTGTGCAGCCACTGCAGCTAATAGGATGATACTGAAGTCAACAAGAAAAAAAAAAAAACCAAACCAAACCCCAAATCTGAAGTCCAAAACTGATAGGACTGTGAGGAAACAGTGTTGGACCCTAGAGGGATGTATTAAATCAGGGACATTTAAATGGGGGGAAGCATTAGAAAAATTGGATAGGAAACTTAGATAGGGAAATGAAGATTCAGAGCAATGAGAGCATGAAAGGACATAATCTCTGACTAAAAAATCTTTATTAGCACTTGTAGGTCTTTAGCAAATCTGATTTTTATAATCTTCTGTTAATGGGTTAAATAAAGAATTGAGGGATTTTGTGGAGAAATTTGTTTCCTGCAGGCTGGAAGAAAAAAGGCTGTAAGATCATTTTGAGAACTGTGGAGATCACCATCATGTATTTCCCACCAGCCATCTCAGGTACATAAATTTATGACCATGGTTTGTCAAGACACACAGACAAGATCCCTACTCTTCCCTTTTCACCTACAGTGTCATCTTTTTTTGTCCCGAGGAACAGCAAAGCTATGTGAAATAACTTTTACATGATAATATCTGGAAAATAGAAACACGTACACATATACAATTCCATTTGGTTAAATAAAGAAAACAATAGTTCTCTCAATGTGGTTTCAAGTAGAAGTTATCCAAAGAAGACATTGCTATTAAATATTATTCTCACAAATTATTTCTTTTTCAGGAACATTTTCTTCATCGTTTACAAATGTTGTAACCAACCTCAGGGTCCCCTTTCTACAAAAGTTTGGTATGAACTGCTTGCTGAAACTCATTCCACTTGTTTGTAACTATACAGTTTCAAAATAATGTTTTAAACCAGAGGAAGAATGGGCCAGAGAGAGTAATTTTGCATGTACATCATGACTTTTCTTAAAATATTTTATTAAGGACATTGATATAAAATAGAGCAAAAACTTCCGTGTCATTTTAAAAAAATGACATTTTTTTTACTTCATATGTCTCATTAAATTATATATTTGCGTATTTCATTTTGATTATATGCCCAGAAGAAAGTAAAGCTGTAAGTTGATGCAAGAGCATATAATTTAATTTTTTATATTAAATCTATATTGTTCAGTGTATATTTGGTTGTTTGCTTTTTTTCTTTCTCCTAGCTTTAATTGAAAACTTTAGTATTTTCTTTTCAGGAGTGTAGTATCAGCGGGGAATCACAGAATCATAGAATGGTTTGGGTTGGAAGGGACCTCAGAGATCATTTCGTTCCAACCCCTCTGCCATGGGCAGGGACACCTTTAGTGCTCAGAGCCCCAGCCAACCAGGCCTTGAACATCTGAAGGGATGGGATGTCAACAACTTCTCTGGACTTCTCTGTGCCAAGGCCTCACCCCCCTCCTAGTAAGAATTTCTTCCTAATATCTCATTTAAATCTGCCCTCCTTCAGTTTAAGGCCATTCCCCCTTGTCCTATCACTCCATGCCCTTGTGAAAAGGGCCTCTCCAGCCTTCTTGAAAGTCACCCTTAGGAACCAGAAGGCTGTTCTTTAGCATGACTGTGACATCATGCTCAAGGTGAAAGATGGGGGAAGAATAATAGAATCATAGAATCAGCTGGGTTGGAAAAGACCTCTGAGATCATCAAGTCCAACCCTTGATCCAACACCACCATGGTTACTAGACCATGGCACTAAGGTCACATCCAGTCTCGTCTTAAAAACCTCTAAGGACTGAGAATCCACCACTTCCCTGGGCAGCCCATTCCAATGCCTGATTACCCTCTTTGTAAAGAATTTCTTCCTAATATCTAACCTAAACCTCCCCTGGCAGAGCTTAAGACCTCTTTTACTGATAGCTGCCTGGGAGAAGAGACCGACCTCCACCTGGTTACAC
Organism: Chiroxiphia lanceolata; assembly: GCF_009829145.1. NCBI lineage: Eukaryota > Metazoa > Chordata > Aves > Passeriformes > Pipridae > Chiroxiphia > Chiroxiphia lanceolata. The sequence goes on along the minus strand of NC_045639.1, from coordinate 89,647,011 downwards.
TCTCTTTTCAAGGAACTTAGTGGGAAAAAGTTGGACCAGTTTCTTTGAATCAGTTGTTTTAAAAAATAAGTGTCTAGTAGTATAATTATTAAAATACAAATGTAAATAAATTATTTATCTCCAGTTAAATTCTTTCTGAAAAGTGTATGAAAAGCTAAGAAATATCACTGCTTTAAAAAGCTTAACATTGAAAATAATTTTTAAAATAAAAATTATTTCAAGGATTGCTTCTACTCTTATTTTCACTCACATAATATGTGCATAATGTTTGAAAGATAATACGGTTGAAGAAAACAAAGCAGAGCTCTGTAACATTCTATACATCAAAAAATCATGAGATAATGAAGTATACCAGAGGATCTTGCTGGTTTTGTATTTTATTAAACATGCATACTCTGAACAAGAATAAAGCATATTTGTTTTCTGATATTTATGGATAAAGCCAGCATAAGCATTATTCTGGATTAGTTGTTGTCATTGTACTCAATAATAGATGAGGTGGAGATTTCAATTTTATAAGGCAAACAGGATGGTGCTTATTCAGAATACAAACCCTTAATTCATAATGAATAATCTGTTAATCTAAAACATGAAGATAAGACGCAAAATGGGACCTTTGACTAAAATTAAAAAAGTTCTTTAAAACAAGAAATTGTTCAGAATGGTCATTCTGTTAGTAAGAAATTACAGAATAATAAAAATTACCTGAGTAATGAAGATGGTGAAGGGTCTGAAGCACAAGCCTCATGAGCAGCAGCTGATGGAACTGGGGTTGTTTAGGCTGGAGAAAAGAAGGCTCACGGGGGACCTTCTCACATTCTACATCTACCTGAAGGGAGGTTGTAGCCAAGTGGGGGTCAGTCTCTTCTCCTAACTAACATGTGACAGAACAAGAGGAAATGGCCTCAGGCTGCACCAGAGGAGGTTTAGATGTGATTTTAGGCAAAAAAATTCTTCATGGAAAGGTTTATCATGCCTGTCCAGAGAAGTGGCTGAGTCACCATCCCTGGAGGTATTAAAGCTGTGTAGATGTGGCACTTAGGGACACGGTTTAGTGGTGAGTTAGGAAGTGCTGGGTTAACAATTGGACTTGCTGACCTTGGAAGTGTTTCCTACCATAGCCGATCCTGTGATTCTAACCATGGCCTGGGGACACTGGTAACACACAATTTCTCAGCTATAACCACGTAAGTATTGCTGTGACTTTCATGCTTCTGGAGAATGATGTTTCCACAGTGTTCTGGTTTGGGCTAGATAGAGTTATTTTCTTCCTAGTATCTGCCAAAGTGCTGTGTTTTGGATTTAGCATGAGTATAACATTGATGAGACATTGATGTTTAAGTGGTTGCTGAGCAGGGCTGACATTAAATCGAGAACTTTTCAGCTTCTCATGCTGCCCTGCCAATGAGTAGGCTGGGGGGCACAAGAAGCTGTGAGGGTTCACAGCTGGGAGAGTTGATCCCAATTGACCAAAGAACATTTGTAATGTCATGCTCAGCACATTATCTTCCTTGGATTTCATTTCTCTCTTTCTCTCTCTAATATTTATTTCAATTATTAAACTCCTCTTAGCCCCTTCTCTCCCCCACCCCAATGGGTTGTGGAGTCAGCAAGCAACTGTGTGGTGCTTAGTTGCTGTCTGGGGTTAAACCTTGACACAGAAACTGAACCTGCAGTGCATTTTTCTCTCATGTACAGCTTAGAAATAGAAAAACATAACAAAGACACTCTGATATACCTTGCTAAATAGAGACTATGTTTGATGTGTGTTCTGCTTATCTGACAGTTTAGAAACTGAAGGAAATTTTGGTATTGAAAATCTAGTGCATCATAAGAAAAAGTCATACATCTGACAGTAAGAGGGAAATAATTGGGACAATTCAAAAACATAAAAGAAGATTTAGGCAACTATTGTAAGGAGGAGATATATTCAGTAAAGATAAGGTAGAAAAATCTAGGACCTTGTAGAAGTCTGTGTTTTCTTAGATTAGCATACGTGAGATTCAGTACACTTGAACTGGATCAAAACTAGTATTATATCAAGCAACTCCTGTATATTAATTACCCAGTTTTAAAATAAATTTCTGAATCTTTTTTCCTGGTATGCATTTATCCGTAATTTCTCTTTATCTAAACCCAAATTTAGTCTAAATTTTCTCCTTGTATCATTCAGAACAGCTGGGAATTGAGACTCCAAAAACTTCTCTTAAATGGGTAGTATTAGAACACTTTTTGATTCAGTCTTCATAATGTTGAAAGCTCTGGTTACTCTCTTTTTGACAAAGGGATGTTTTTTGTTGCTAAAAGATCACGCTAAAGAGCTTGTTTGTTTAATACAATTCCTTTCTTTTCCCTCAAAGTCAGTATTCCAGAGAAAAAACTCAAGAATTTTCTAGCTCTCTTAATGAAATGCACGCAGATATTAATATAAATAGTGTAGATTTTTTAATCAACAAAGGTTTAGTGAAGAAAAACTGGCAGTTTGGAAGGTAGGAATGGTAAATAAACTGGGAATATGGCCAAGACCAACAGAAGGTATATAGAGCTAGGAATTTGCAAGCTAAAAGTGTACATAATGAAGGCTGAAGAGAAAGAAGAACTGAGTTTCTACACAGTAGCAGGTACTGTCTGAAGGTGTACTGAGCCTACTGTTTATAATTACTGTTATTAATTAAGTTGACATATTTAAAGCATGTAGAAAACAGCATCTCAATTATTGTTCATTCCTCAAGCATGAAACAACTATTAAAACATGACTAAAAAGCATATGTCCACAGCCAGAGGAGACTGGGAATGTTGCCTAGGTAATAAAATGAAAATGCCAGATTCTTTGATGTGCCTTTTGTGTTGATCCCCTGTGGGCACACATGCAGAATGTGCATTATTGTTCTCTATAGCACTGAGACTTTTCCTTGCAGACGCTTTCCAATTTTAGACTTATTTAGAAATCATTTAGTGACAGTCATCCCAGATGGACAGCTAACCAGCAAGTGGCAACAGAGTAAACCAAAAAGTGTGTTTTGTTTTTCAATGCTGAACAAAAGACAACATTGTTTCTCCTAACAAAAGAAAAAAAACCAACAAAATAAAACAATAAGAAAACAAAGACCAAAAAAACCTCCAATCAAAACCAGTTCAATATTTGAAACTCAGTCTCTCACACTAGATATATGTATTTTAGGACTAAGCTAATTTTCAGATTAAATTTAATATTTCTGATCTTATTTTTAAAAGTGCAACATATATTTTATTAGAGTTTTCAAAAGTTAAAATCAGAAATCATCACATCACATGAATCTTATATGAGAAATTGCTAACAGTTTTGCAGATACTAAAATAGTTCCACAAAGTCTGTAGTGTGGATACTCATTTCAAAAGACATTTCGGATATAGCATAGCAAAAAGATGCATGAGGCAAGGGAATTATATAGTACTAGTAGCTATCAGAGTTATTTCTTTTAGGAAAGTCTCACATATTTGTGCTGCAATTAAGGTGGAACAGCATATGCACCTATAAACCTCAAGAAGGCAGACTAACTAAAAACTTTTACAATCCTTCACCAGTGATCTTTGCTTTCTTTTTTTCTTCATTACTTCTATATCTCAGTGATTGCATTTGAGTGAAACTTGAACAGCAAGGTTTTTGAACACTACTCAACACCTGATGCACCAAGGAACATGTATCAACAAACGAAATATCTTTGTCCTTAGTACTCAGAATCAAGGAACTGGAAATACCTTCTTACTAGGATTTTATTTCATATCACTAACCAAACTACATCTGGACAGATGTTACACTGAGATATAAGTCAAGCTTGTCACACAGTGAAGCTACCTAAAGCATGTAATCATTCACCTTTCAAAGAAAATGTACTGTCTTTGATATCTGCCAGCGTAATGCTAACAACTAGCTTGTTCCTTTATGGTTCAATTCAGTTCAATAGTACACCTCTACCAACAGGCAGATTGTCAGTAAGAACAATCTGAATTTATCCTCTGATGTCTTTTAGGGCTTGGGACAATATGCGGAATTTTTTCGAAGCACAAATGCTGAGTTTCATAAAGTGGAGTGACATGCACTGTAATGGACCAGTAAGAGTTAAACTATTTCAATCACTTGTGCATTTTGTCTAGCTCTGCTAAATGGACCACTGATTTTCTAGCAGGCACAAAACCAGACAAACATATGGACAACATTTATAGGCAATCAGTACATTTAACATAATTTGAGTATCTCAGCTGACTAATGAGGGACAGACAGAGATTTCTAAGCTGTTGTCCATACTGAGATCACAAACTGCTGTTTCAGAAGACTTGTCCTTTATGAATCTATTCTGAATCTTTATGAATTAAGAGTTGTGGTCAATGGCTCATTGTCCACATGGAGACCAGTGATGAGTGGTGTCCCTCAGGGCTCAGTACTGGGGCTAATACTGTTCAACATCTTTGTTGGTGACACAGACAATGGGATCAATTATATCCTCAGCAAGTTCACTGATGACACCAAGTTATGTGGTGCAGTTGATACACTGGAGGAAGGGTACCATCCAGAGAGACCTTGACAGACCTGAGAGGTGGGCCAATGCAAACATCATGAAGTTCAACAAAGTAAAGTGCAAGGTCCTACACCTGGGTCATGGTAATCCCAGGCGCAGCTACAGGTTGGGCAGAGAGGTGACTGGGAGGAGCCCCACAGAGAAAGACTTGGGGGTGATGCTTTGTGAAAACTTAACAGGAGCTGTCAGTGTGAGCCCACTGTCCAGAAAGCCAACTGTGTCCTGGGCTGCATCAAAAGGAGTGTGGTCAACAGGCCAAAGGAGAAGACTGTCCACCTCTACTCTCCTCTCATGAGATCCCACCTGGACTACTGCATACAGTTCTGGTATTTCCAATATAAGAAGGACATGGAACTGTGGAAGCAAGTCCTGAGGAGGGTCACAAAGTTTACAAGAAGACTGGAACGTCTTCCCTACAAAGACAGGTTGAGAAAGTTGGAGCTGTTCGGTCTGGAGAAGGTGGAGACCTCATAGTAACCTTCCAGTATCTGAAGGGAACCCTCAAGGAAGTCAGAAAGGGAATCTTCATTGTGAGCTGTAGTGATAGGACAAGGAGTAATGGATACAAATTGCAAGGGGGGAAATTTAGGTTAGATATTAGGAAGAAATTCTTTACTGTGAGCATGGTGAGACACTGGAACAGGTTGCCCAGGGAGGTTGTCGATGTCCCATCCCTGGAAGTGTTCGAGGCCAGGTTGGATAAGGCCATGAGCAACCTGGTCTAGTGTGAGATGTCCCTGCCCAGGCAGGAAGACTTGGGACTAGATGATCTTTATGGTCCATCTTAACCCCCTAGAATCATTCTATGATTCTGTGGTAATTTATTGGCCCAAGCAACTTAAAACCAATCACATGTTCATATGTTCTTGTGGTCCGTAGTTCTTATAGTTCAGATTCATTAGCGTTTTACTTCAACTGAGGACTATGCTTTTGACATGAATTTCTTAATGGTCCTCACTTAACTGTGCTTGGCCACACTGTGGTCTCAGTGCACACAAGTTCAATTATTTTTGAAAGAAACTGCAACAGAAGATGTGTGCACTTAATGCTCTACAAAAGCCCAAAACCAGTGAGACCCTGCCCCAAAACTAGTATATAGTTGGCAGCCAGGTTTCAGCAACCCTTGTTTCACTCTGTTTAGGTTTATACATATTGCTTGCTAATGTAATATAACCCTTAATTCAGGTGTACTATAAAATAGGAGCGAAAAAGAATTTTTCCTTTCGTAGTTTTGGAATTTGTAGTGTATTTGGATTTCTGAAGTCTTGTACTCTGATTAACACTTATTGTATTTACATGGACTGTACCCACAGTGACTATTACAGACTTTCAGTGAAGTACCCGCATAACTAAATTTACAGATCGATTTGCAGAATATTTTTTGTTTAAGAAATGCATTGAAAAGTGACCTAAAGTCATATGTAATACGTCAGTAGTAAGTAGAAGTCTGATTCTATTCTGGCAAAGTCAATCTTAAATGATTTTACTTTACTCTTACTCAGAAGAACCTGAGCTTCCTATCCTTGTATAATTATTTGCACTCAAGTGAAGGTGTTGCTAAATAAACTATTACTGAATATTTGTATGGACACATTTTAGTGCCAATGTAATTTTCTCCACCTAAGTGATTTCTACAGGTATGAATCACCTTTTGGTCTATTCTCAATGTATAATATTTCTGCAATGCAATTATAGAACTCCCTTATTTTTTTTCCTATGCCTTCTATTCCCATAAAAATTTATATAACTGTAGCGAAAGGTATATATTAAACTGTAGGTGGTTAGATCAGGTACGGGAATCAAGCTTCTGCGTTGCAGAATCATAAATCAGTAGCCACTCAAAGGGAACTTTGGAGATTGCCTAGTTCCCCCCACCCTGTTTACAGCAGGGTCTACTATAACAGGCTGCTCAGAATCTTATCCAGCTGTGTTTTCGGTATATCCAAGGGTGGATACTTCTATCCAGCTAACCTATTCCAGAGTTACCTTTACAGTAAAAAAGATTCACCTTACATTTAAATGGACTTGTCATTATTTCAGTTTGTTCCTTTTGCTTCTTTGACTGGGGACCACTGTGTACTGAGAAGAGTCTGGCTCTGTCTTCTTTACTTGCTGGTGTGCCGCTGAATGGTATAATGTACAGGTTCTTGAGAGGGACACACAGTTGGGCTCATTTCTTGGAAAAGGTGTGATAATTTTCTCATTCTTTTTGTGTACAGACTGAGATGGGCCCTCCGCAGCCCTAGTTTGTTGACCAGGAGATCTCTCTAACCTAAATCACCTGCACCCTTTGCTTGACAGCCAAGTCCATTACTTCTTCACTTGATTTTGGTTGGCCAACCTGGTGTCAAAGATAATTTTACCCCTTTTGCTCAATTCAATATCATATCTTAGCCTCATTCCTGAGAGAGAGTCCCATGGTCCTAAAAGATGAAACCCTCTTTTCAATACCAGCTATGTAACCAGTTGTTGACCAACAGTTGTTGACCAATTTATCCATATCCTCTCAAGCATCTTCTCTCACTGGCAGGATTGTGGAGAAAACCATTGAGATCCCCATGACGTTTTTTATCATCTCCCTGGAGACATGTGGTGTATTCCAGGTCTGCACTGGCCATATCATTGGTACCTATATGGAAGAGGAGCAAGAGACGATAGTCCCAGGGCTGGACATGCCTTTGTAGCCTCACCATAACATCCCAAATCAAAGCCCTTGGAAAGCAGCAATCCTTCTGATGGAAGCCTTCATCCTCAGCATGGAGTCCGCTAGTATTGTCACTTGCTGCTTCTTTGCAGTGCTGCTCTGAGTGCCTCAGGCTCAGCTGGTTTGGACACTTTTTTTGGCATAATTTCCAGTTCCTCATATGCTACCAGGACAGTGAACCTGTTCTGTGTATTCATTAAATAAAAAATATGATAAAATTCATAAGTTCTTTCCAAGTTTTGGTTCTTGGATTCACCTCAGTGGGGTTTCAGGTGAAATTGTCTTACACATTCTTTTTTGGGTTTTCCCACTAGAGGAGGTCTTGTAATTCCTGGCTAAAAAAAGATATTAATTGGCATGTCCTCAACTAGAACAGTCATATGAAAAAATAAGGGAGAAAATATAGGTGGAATGCAAAGAATTACATCATTCCAGTTGTTTTCTCCCCTTTTTTTTCCCGTTTGACTGGAAGAGAGATTCAGCAACAGACATTAAGTAACTTTTCCTGATTTGCTTAAGTTGTCATTGACAGAATATAAACATCTGATTTTTTTTCCTATGGGATTTCTTTCTGTATTGGTGACATCTCATCTTGGCAGGATATTACTCAGCAGATGATGACAAGGAATTTTAAGAGTAAATTATCCAGTTTTATATATGGAACACTAGTGAGATTAAATTTTTATGTTTGCTTTTTGCAAAAATTGTCATAGTTATTTCAGTGAGGTAGTGCTTATCTCAAAGGATAAGGAGGAGATTCATGATACAAAGATAATGTAAGTAATAAGTAACTGGAAAAATTAAAATTCAAGCCATGGACTATAGGCGAAAGAACACAAGCATTCATCAGATCATGAAATGAACAAGGTGATTTTTTATGTTTGAGGACATTGAGTGAAACTGGATGTTTTACAAATTTCTGTGACCAATTGCAGGTACAAGCTCTTTATCCAGGTGCTGACCACATTGGATTAGAGAATCACACTGTTGGTAGAACTTAATCCTGCTGTAAGACTGAAAATAGATTAAACCTATAATAATTAATACTAAAGATTTTAAGAACTGACTGCTTGGTGCTAATTCTTGAATTTTTAAATCCTGCCATGAAAACACTATGTTTGCCTAAAACGGTAAATATTTTAGAGTATTATTTGACTGAATAATAATAGCTTAGCAACTTAGTTGTTCAGATGTATTACTTTTGATGTAAGATACCAATTGTTTTGGGCACTAAAATTGCTTAAATAATAAGATGGCAGTTGATTAGAGCATGGTGCTAAGAACACCAAGGTCGTGGGTTTGCTCCCCATACAGGCCATTCACTTCAGAGTTGGACTTAATGATCCTTGAGGACCCCTTCCAACTCAGAATATTCTGTGACTCTCATGTTCCAGGTCATTGGATTTTAAAGCTAAGAAACAAGATCTGACATTGTTCAGTTTTAGCCTCCATTAATTTGTGGTGAAGTTTTTTGCTTTGAATAATCTATTTTGCTTATAAACAGAAACATATTTCTATACAAATGAACCTGGAAAAGAGCACTAGGTTGAAATATGAAGGATACGATGTCTAACTAGAACAGAATTCATCTGAGTGGAAACACGGTTCATTGAGACATTCAGGGAATTGCTGGCTGGTGTTAAACCTGAACTGAGACAAACATAAGAAGGCATTTATGCAATTTATCAAATCTTTGCCTTAGTGCAAAAAAAATCATAAATTATTTAAAATGTTACTAGAGAACTGTAAATAGGCTTTCTTTTTTATAACAAATTCAGAAGGTGATACCTGTTACTAGCTATTTTAAAGTCTTGGTAGCATGTCTCAAGTAAACAAATGCATATATAATTACTGCTTCAGAAAATTTCTGGTTAACCACAAGTTCTGATTGGGTGTATGTGCAAGTGTATCCCTGCATATGGCTGAATAGGCCTTACATTGAGCTACTAAATGGCAGACGAAACAAGTAGGAAGGCAGAATTTGAAGTAATATGGGAGAGTAATGAGGAAATAATTAAGGGCTATTGTGATAATTTTGAAAGGAAATTTGGTCAAGAGTTTTACTTTTAATCAAACCCAAGTCTGATGTAATCTTGCATTTTCACAATTCCATAAGAGTAGTGCAGAAATTAATTTCTATGATTACTCACGGAATGAATGAAATGTTTTCCCAGTGCTTTCAGAGTCAGTTCTTTTGTAAAAGGATTGGCTACTAGAATTAATCTCAAAAATTACTTTTTTGGGGCAATATTTCAGCATATTTCAGGGTTTTACATTATGCAAATACAATAAATTATATACAGCCAGATTATATCTTCAACATAGTTTTTTAAAAATTTTTTTCTCTGAAAAAGGTTAACTAAGATACAGAAAATAAGAACAACTGACTCTTATGACAGGTAACTCAGTGCCAAGTAGTACAGCACCTGCTAAATTATCATGGGTGTCCTTCAGCTCCCTCTTTTCCATTGTCATAAGAGGAATAGGATAAGAGTCAAATGATAATGAATAAATAAGTGAATAAAAAATACTGCAAGATATGGTCCCTGGGCAAGATCCCCTTCCGCTAGATCAGGTTGCTTCCAGGGATGGTACATTCATAGCTTCTCTGTGTAACTTCTATCAGTGACTCATCATATTCAGAGTAAAGAATTTCTTCCTAATGTTGAATCTAAATCTACTGTCTTTCAGTTAAAGGCCATTCCCTCTTGTCCTATCGCTACATGCCCTTGTAAAAACTCCCTTTCCATCTGTCTTGTAAGTCCCCTTAGGCACTGGAAGGTTGTTTTAAGGTCTCCTCAGAGCCTTCTCTTCTCCAGGCTGAACAGCCCCAAGTCTCTCAGCCTGTCTTCACAGGAGAGGTACTCCAGCCCTCTGGTCATCTTTTTGGCCTACTCTGGAGTCACTACAACAGGTCCATGTCCTTCATATATCAGAAAAATATTATTTAGAGGTTCAAAGGAAATGTGTTCCAGTGTTGGTTTTGAAAGCCTATGGAATCTTTTTGCTCAGCCTAGCTGAGTGAAATAAATTCAGAAAAATAGAAGTAACTTCTATATTATGTGCAAGAAATCATCACTGCTGTTTTCAGGAAAAGCTTTTAGAAGAAACAGACTTCATGAGGTAAATTTCAGATGCATGCAGTTTTTCAGCATTTGCATGGCTTTAAGCACAATTTTCAACATTTGAGGGTACATGCTGTGCGTGTATGGAGTAAAACAATATTGCTAGACTGGCTGGCAGTTTACTTTGTAGCAACATCAGTGGCAAAATAAATGTATTGTATATATACATACATAATGACATACATCTACTAAAACCTCCAGAGTATGCAATTTATGCAATTTGTATACATCTAAAAGCAAATCATATGTAGTACGAGGTAATCAGGCTGGATGAATTGTGCTATATTTTCATGAAACTTCAAATTACTTTGGCTACATCTACACTAGCAATCAGCAATAGCAACAAACCTCTGAAAACTGTTGTCACTGAAGCCCCAATATGCACACTACCTGAGTTCAGAGGGTTTTACTTTAAAATAATTTTATCTAAATACACACAGACTAAAAATCAGTGATAGGAATCCACTACATTCATTATAAGTGGAGACTGTTTCCTAGCTTAGTTTCATCCAAGGGAACTCCCATTTGCATCATCCAAGTCTCTAGAATGCAAAATATTAATCAATAGGTGGGTAAAGTTGGGAGATTTGCTTCTAAAGTGTTCTTGTAATACAAACTAAAACGGTAATGTAAACATACCCTAAAAGACTCTTTAAAAGAATTTAAGCTTTTATTCTTGTTCTTTTTCACCCTTGATTTACAAGATGGAAAGATGTAGAAATAACCAGTTTTAAAGACGAATTCACCTAGCAGGACTGAAGAAGGAAGGAAGGAAGAAAAAAAGAAAGTGAACGTGGAAAAAATTTGTTGCCAGAGGAATGTGGTGCAAGGAAGTTGTTAAGATACCATCCACCACTTATGAATGAAATTCAGAACTATGAGCAAAAACTTTCCCAGTTAGGGAAACAAGCTAGATTTGTATTTGTTCTAAATTAGTGAGCTGAACCAGAAAATTATTAAGCAATTTGCTCAGTGTTAAAAAAGCCATTTCAAAAGCCTGCCAAGGTAATCTGAGCAGCTGCATTTCCAGAATTTCTCTGCTGATTACACCTTTTCAGGAAGAAACATTACCTGCAGCCTGAGACCTTTGAAAATTTATGTCTAATTAAAGCAATTTTCTATGCTAAAAAGTGAGATACAGTTGTGTGACTTAGTGATTAGTGTTCGTGTGGAAAGTATTACTTATGAGAAATATTCCGGAATATTTTATTTTGATACAAACCCTTGTTTTTCATCAATCAGCATACTAGGCACCCTGACATATTTTTATCACAGTGTAGACTTTATAATATTAAAATAATCAACTACCTGACTACATGTGAACCTCTCATAGAACCCTTAAGTTATCCCATGACTTTAGTCTCCCTCCTACTCTTTGAACAGGACACCTATCAAAGCCTGTGTGGTGCATGACCAGCTTTAGACACTTTTCATCAGTTAAGGAGAATTAAGGAGCTTGAAACTGTAAGAAATAAACTTCCAGGTGTAGCTTCTTTGTAACAAAATAGAGCCAGTTCTGAGTGGATAGTCTGAGTAAAACTATAGGTATATGTAACAAGGAGAGATTCTAATCCAGCTGGCTACCAACACTGAACTTCTCACTGTCTTTCTAGTTTATATGTATTAATTTAAGTCTGCACAAACAGGTTGAAAATTCCGGATAACTGGATTCTACAAAGTATATTTCTTAATAAATCAGTTATTGCATTATCCACTGGAGAATCAGGTTAAATATATAAGATTTTTTAAAAAAATATTCTATTTTATTTTTTGAGAAACAGATTTTATCTAATCTGGTAAAAACATCTGTTTATGACATGGTGTGGCAAAACCCTTTTTATATAAATGTTGTGTGGTAAAAGAGTATCTTGATCATAGGTAAATACATAGGCAGACAAAGTGCTTCACACATTTTGATTGAGTACACAGCATATGATATAGCAGAACTGGGTACACAGAGAGAGTGTTTTCAGCACTGAGAAAAAATAATCATTCAATACAATTGTTTAGAAATGTCAGTAAACACTGATGCATACAGTGGAATCTGCATATGACAACAGCTTATTAAGGACTTAATAAAGCTAGATGAATCAGAAAGAGAATAATAGCTATAAGGCAATGCTTATTGTCGATAAATAATGCTTCAAATTATTTAAACCCAACATATATATTAAGAAAGTATGTTTTTTCTTGCTATGAAAATCTGTCCTCACTAGTGAGATTAAAACAGTATAATGGAATTGAGAAAGGTCTTTAAGTGAGATTCCTTAGAACTGGATTTTTATACTAAGAGATTTTAAACTATGTAAAATATATGATTTGTGAAGAAAAAAATATAGTAGCATCCTCCAGGATGTATAGTTCTTCCAGGTGTTCTTTCACTACCTGTTACTCTAGGCATATATTCATGGAAAGTTGCATGTCAAATCTCGTGTACAGCACTATGTGCAGTGCCCTCTCTTGTATGCCTTAACAATCACTTTATGATGGTGAAAGGATGCCAGCAGCTTGGCTTTCCACTCACAGTTTTTCAGTCAGAATCTCTGGAACAGAATTTTAAAAGCTGAAGGAGGACAGATTGCAGAACTTTAAAGTAACTAAAAGAAACAGAATAACAATTCTTTCTCTGGGCTGTTTTCCATTCCAAGTGCCAAGTAGTTTTCCTATGCCTGAAGGTAGTTCTAAGTAGAGGTTAGCAGCTAGAGACACCTATTAAAACTAGCATATGACCTACTAGTCTTTGGATGACAAACATAAGTAGAAAAATTTTCAGATCTACCTATTTAATGTGAGTTATTTCACATTTTGTTATACAAACAGGAAGAAGAGGTTGTTCTTTATTCCTGCAGAACTTACTTTATTATGGAAGACACCATAGTGTAATCTATAATTGATAGAGTGGAAGTGACTTTTACATTTTCTCTAGAAAAGCAAACAGTTTGAGTCAAGTGCAAAACTATTTCATACATTTTAAGTAAAAGAAAAAAAAAAAACCTCCTACTATATGAAGAAAATTATTTGGTTTTACCAATGCAAAATTTCTTTTCAGAGGCTGTAAGTCTTGCAAGACTGTGTGAAGTGAAATGGATGTAGCATAAAAGAATCTTTGACTGAAGCTTCAGGGGGAATTTTTCATATGGCATATATTTGTCCAATACAGCAACACAAAGACTTGGGTATTCTCATGATCTGAGAAATAATATTGCTTCTTGTTTCTAATGGAAACCTTCTGAAGTTAATGGGAGCATTGCTAAAAGCAGGCATTTGCAAATACAACCATCCAGCCCCGTGCTTATAAATACGTTTTCCCTCAAATATACACTCCAAAGTAAATGCTTCCATAAAACTAAAAGGATAGTTACCAAGAACATTTTTTTAATATTTTTAATTTATTTTACTATTGAAATGCTAGCATCTGTCTTAGTTCACTCTGTAAACAAAGTTTCATTTGCCTAGTTTATCTAAGCCAATCCTTTGGAACTAGAAGAATATCTTGCTGTACAGTCATTTTGATATTTTCCCTCTTACTACCACCTCAGTTCTTTCCTTTAGAATATAAAGTTTTCAGTAGAAAAGTTTCTATCTTGAACCAATCTTGCGCTGAAAATGGACAACACCAGGTCTAAATACTATGATTTCTGAAAAAGTCAACAAAAGATTACAATCAAAATATCATTAGATGAATAGGATAAGGGTACTGAGGTTTTGATAAATCTAATAAGGTTCTTAAAACAATAGTCAGCTGCTTTCAGGGTGCTCAGATAGCAAATTCCCTGCTGATCACAGTAGAGCATTTAGCACAGCTGGTAGTAAAGGATCAACTAATTATATTGCCAGGGAAAGATTTTCAAAAGACTTGATTTTGTTTGATGTTTGATTATCAGTTTATTATAACAGCACTCAGCAGTGCCTCTAAAGTTAACATCAGATGATTTTCCCTTTATGAAGTTCTTGGGAAAGAGTTGATAAGGGAATTTGTTTACTTAGTATCCTTGGGTAAGATATCATTTCATAAAAAGAGAACATAGATGGAGTTCATTTTCATAAATGGGAATATTTAGTGGGAAACAGATAAAGAGATAAGCAAACCTGGGATCAGAGGTATTTCAGATCCTAGACTTTTTTTTCTCCTTTAATATCATACTTGTGAAAAAGATAATCCCTGGATACTACTCTGGAATTCTTCCCCCCACCCCCACCCCCAACCTTTTTTTTTTCATGACAAAAGGAAAAATATTTTCTTGGCAAGGAGTAATATACATCAATTGTCTGCCACTACACAAAGAGTTGACTTTGGAATTAGAATATATGTGGCTGATGGAGCTCTGAAGTCAATAAAAATTTTTCTATCTGCTGCAGTAAGAGCAGAGTAAGGCCAGGACTGAGTGCTGCTCTGAAACTACTGCAAATATATATCACATCTGCTTACATTTAAGAGTTAAAGGTATCTGCTATATGGATGACAGAAAATGGTTTCCTTACCAAAACTCATCCATGTAATGATTCAGATTAATTACATGTATTTTATGTAAAAACGTGTGCTAAAAGAAAAATGCAGGAGTTGCAAAATCATACATACTCAAAATTTAGGAAATGCCAGAATTGATGAATCATTCATTAGATTTATCTCTTCTTCAGCTAAATACCATAAGAGAGTCTTTACCTACCATCACTTCATTCAATGCATAAGTGAGCATGAGGAAACTGGTCTGCTCTAGAGGTGCAGTAAAGGGAAATATGTATAAAATAAAGAAGGAAACCAGAAAAGAAGAGTAAGTTTTATGACGTCATTTAAATATCGCGCTCAAGAAATTAAAATAAATCATACTTTAGCTGAAGTTGGATTAGCAGGTATCCTTTTATAGGTAGAAATCAATTCTTCCCTTTCTTTATTTCTGAATCTTTTGTTTTAAGGTGTGATTTTCAAAATTTTTCAACAGTCAGAACTGCAACTGAAACCAATAGGAGTTGTGCTTCAAATTAAAAAGTAAATATTTGAAAGATACATAGCTTCTTTGATGACAAATGTCACAAAAATATGCAATGAGGAAATAAGAAATCCTTTTCTCAGAAAAAGATATAGATGAGGTTTAAAAATTCATACCCAGAATCGTCCGGCTTTACTTTAGAGAGAATTATTGCAATAAAAATTGGGTTGTGAAACTGGTCTGAGAGCTCCTTTTCAGTAATTGTCCTGATGCTTATATTTATCCACCAGTACATGGATTAGATTGTCATCCTTTTACTGAAAAATAAATTTAATCTTAATTCTTGCGTGTTGTGTGGTAAGGACATGTATGTGGGCAATTTTCAAAGAGTGACTGATGACCTATAAATTTCACCATTTAACTTATTTCAGAATAATTTCCTTGTGGACCCATACCTTTCTGAGACCTTCTGCTCTATAAATCTGCTAAATACATACAATTTACTGTATCTACTTCTTTCCAGTTAAATACTCTTTTGTAGAATTCTCTTCCTTATGAGTCAATGAACCTTCTGTAGTCCCAAGTCTCTATAATACTACTGTCAGTCTTTCAGTGCTTTCAAAGGCACAAACTTCCTGTCCCACCTCAAACATAATGTTAGTCTCCATATAATGAAAAATTGAATTTAAGGTTATGCTTTCCGCAAATAGGCCACAGTTCTCCATCCTCTTCCTTATATTGTTAAGTTCTTCACTTCTTTCCCTGCTGTCACTGATTTTCTCTGTCCAGATTCCTCACTGTGGGTAGAACTTATAGCACACCATCTGGGACCACCTTCCTGTATCTTTACTACATTGATTTACCATCTGTTCACAAGTCTCATTGGAAAGCCAATCTTTCACTTCCTCTTAATCTCCATTTCCTCCACTTTGTCACAGTTCTATTCAGTTCTGTAGAGTATTTCAAATTCAGTTCATGAAAAAGACAGCAGAAGGCTTTCACTGCTATGGTATTTCCTGACATTGTTGGTTGAAGCTACAAATTTTCACATATGTCTGCATCTTCTTTAAAAAAGATCAAATTAAAGCATTTTAAAATAATGTCATATATAAAAAAATAATTGGAAATATGATACTTGTTTGACAAATTCAACTTTCAATTGTATAAGTAAGGCATAACACATCATAATCCAAACAATGTATAATACTATGGATCAAAATTAAGGACATTTTCCTAAGCCTGTAAATCAATGTCAATTTTGTACATTCCAATGTTTTTGACTCAACTGGACTTATTAGAGCATAAAGGAGTATATCCAATGACTGTTTTCAGTCTTTGTACTGCTAGCTCTATAGTACAAGGCAGGGGAGAGAAGTATTTTGATAGATCTTCTTAAAAAAACTTCTATTGAAGGACTACGAAGACACTGTCCCTTTTTTTTAAGCTAAATATAAGTGGAAGATGAAATATTTCAAGGATGCAAGTCAAATCTTCAGAGCAGCACGGTGAGTTGTATTAGCAGTAATACTTTGTAGAAGTACTGCTGCAGTTGCTAGTTTTTTAGGTGAAGTCCAGCTGCTGTATAGCTGTTTTCTGGGACGTGTAATTGGCAATCTGAAACTTATTTGTCCAACAACACATTCACAATTTCATCACATGGATTCTCTCAACAAAGTCAATGCACAAGTTTAAGTCACATACAAGTCAATTTGAATTTATGTGACCTGGGAACCATTAACAGCTTATCATTTGTTACGTTCACTGTATGCCATTCCTGGTATGCAGTCTGACCTTCAGTTAAACTGAGTACTGTTTCAGACCAACTTCAGACCTTGTTTGCTTTATTGAGCTTAGAGAATTTCCACTCCCACAGATATCTGAAAACTTTTCATTGCTGCAGGCCTATCAATCTTTTTATCTCATTTCAAGTGTCAGACTACTTGCATCATCAGCTGGGAGGATGATCGTCCTGAAGCTCATTACTTCATATCTTGAGTGTCTCTGGATGTTTTAAAATAAATTATAGTTTTGGAGATCTTTTTTTTTTCTTTTCTCTATTTAGCAGAAAGTACAGAAGATTCTGTTTAACATGGAAATTAAGTGTGGATGACCAATTTAGGAAGTTATTATAGGTTAGTCTAAAGACCTAATTTCTTTTTGGGTAACATAAACTGTTAACAATTAGCTACTACTTTGTACTTTAGTTCTGAATGCCACAGTTCCTTCCAATTAATCCTCTTTTCACAACTTATTCAATGAGCTAACCTACTTGTGGGTTATGTTCTTGAAACATGATCCATGGAATAGATCTCCTGTCTGTGAACTATGAACATTTTGTCTGTTAAAAAAATAGTAATAGCCTCTCTCTATCCTTCACATAAGCTTTCCCTACCACTTAAAATATAAGTTCCTAAAACATCTGAATTACTGAATTTCTATTTCTTATGAGTCCTCTTTTTTCCACCAATTTGAAAACAGAAGCCAAAAAAAAATATTTCTTCTTTAGGTTTGAAGCAACAGTATTGTCTATTATTGTATTTGAGAGCTCATTTCCGTAACATTAAATTTTGTTGAAAGGGAAATAGTTATGTTCTAAATCAAGTAGTGATAGAGAGTTGACCAGAAGGAGGACATGAGATTACAATAAAAGCACTATTATACAACTGTAACTTTACGTACACTTTATATTTTTTATTTTACTATGTGGTAAGTACAGAGAAATAATAACTTCCAGAAACAAAACTCCAAAGGAAACATCTACTGCAATTTTCTGCATAGATATACGCATACACTAAAGTGACAGCATTCGCATTATATTTTCACATACAGAACAGCACAAGGAAAAACTGAAGTTAGTGCTACTGTGAAGCTACTATTACTTTTTTTTTTTAAATGCAAAAATAATGTTTTATATAATACAGACTAAATGTGCAATCTGATCTCATAAAAAATTATTATGGATAACACCTCTTTGTGTGTTGTCTCTCAACAATACTTTGAATTAATAATTTTAATTTTTTTAAGAATTTGAAAATTACTCTATGTAAATTTTACCTTACCATAAGCACAGCCAGAGGATAATACTACTTTTTTTCATTATTCTTTACTAGCTTTTTTTTAGTAAAATATGTTACTGTTTATAACTTTCAGGTTTATTCTATTTTTAGTCATATATTGAATGCAGGAAGGTTTCATCCCTTTTCTTTTCCTCAATTACTGATGACTGCACCTCGTTCTTTTGCAGTGAAAACATTACAACCTTTCAAACAGTCTCATACTTCTATCATTCTGTTATTTCATCTATCTGTTTGATTGAACAATTGCAAGTAATTCTGAGAGTTTGTATTGTTTTACATATTGTTTCTTACTACAGTGAAAATCAAATCACTTAGACAGGTCCTAATCAGAAGGTTTTCATAGCTTACAAAAAAAATTAATTCATGAAGTGAAATATATGAGACTAACCTTCAATCTCCATTTGCAGAATCTTAAGTCTTTTGTAGTCAGGCTAAAAAAAAAATGACAATTCTGGTTGAGCAGACTGATGACTAAGAATATATAGGATAGGTATCTGTGCTAATAGTACTAAAAGTTTTAGCAGCTTTTACTTTTTGCTGGCCAAGGTGACCTAGTGAAGGAAGTATCTGTTCCAATTAGTTCCTTTTATCTCAGATTAGTTACAGGAGGTAAAATTACTTCTTCTTCCATAATGCTTCTATAGAAAAGCACTTTATAGTTTGTTACATATTGTTTAAGTTGATATTTTTGTAAGATGACTTTTCTGGTTTTTAAAAATCTTCTGTTAATTCTGTTTTTGCTTATCACTACTTAACACTATTTCCTTAACACTACATGTGGCTAATATTTGGGAACTGAATAAAGAATAGATGTTTCAAATTTTATCTGAGGAACTCAGACACGGTCTTCTTTGACTACTCAGTTACAAACATTTGCCCTTACCTTCTAGCATATAGTCTTGGAGCACTCTGCTGTTGGAATCTTGAGAATACAATGGATGCAGGCCTGCTTCTCTCTATAGTTGGCTAAGCAAAACAATTTGTGTTTTTATCCTTCCTACTGCTGCTTACTATGTTTTACATTAGAATTGGGAATACTTTTTGAGTGGGAATTTTATAGTATTGAGAACCTTTATCATAGAAAACCTTAAAATTCTGAATAAGGCACATAGAAAGAAAGATTAATCCCTTACTGTATAGTGTTAGAAGCTTTGGTTGTAATAGAATGAAGAGGACCACTTCTCTGGTGGGACTGGTCAATATAAACCTTTTACATAAATATTCCGCAGACAGATTTTACAAAACAGACCTTTTAAAACATCAGGAGCTGTGATTTCCCACTATGAACTTCAACCAACATCCTCTTATAGAATTCTGTTCTGTAGTAGGTCTGTCCGTTACGGAGTTCATTTTTGTCATAGCAGCACATACAGTACTACATTTTGGATTTGTGACCAAAACATTGTGGATAAGACAGCAATATTTTAGTCACTGCTGAACAGGACCTTTTTTTTACCCACTTTGCCCCATAGTAAGTAGGCTGGAGATGCTCAGGAAGCTAAGAGGGAAGCACAGACAGGACACCTTATCCAAACTGACCAAAGAGATATTCCATGATATGTAACATCATGCTCAGAAATTAGAATGGATGGGAGGTGGATTTTGGGAACGTTTACATTATTTGAAAACTGGCTGGGCATCAGTGTACACGTGGAAGGTGGTAAACCATTGCCTTTGAATCATTTGATTTTTTAGTCTTTCTTCCTTTCTTTCTTCCTCCTCTTTCCTTTGTTTATTAAAGTATCTCAACCCACAAGATTTCTCCCTTTTGCTCTTCCTATTCTCTTCACTATTGTATAGTGAGAATAGAGTAAGTCAGCGGCTGTGTGGTGGTTAGCTGGCAGCAGGGGTCAACCCATCATGAGTGTAATTTTTTATGCCTATAGTTTCTGATGCATTGTTAAGACAACATGGTTATCTAATTTTAAGACTTTATATTATGAAACATTAGCAATACCAAAGAGTAAGAATACGTATTGCAAGTGTAATTCTGACAATGCTAATTGTCTCACTTTGACCCAGCAAAATGCATCAAAGATATTTGAGCTGTTGGATTGCAGAATGGAGCTTTTATTAGCATAAGGGTAGCTGGTTAGTTATTCCTGATCAACCAGAGAGTCTAACGTGACTGACAGTGACTTCTGCTGGTGTAAAATAATTCACTGGAATATAACTCTTGGGTGACTGGAACTCTTGGGTGCAGTAGAAAATCAGAGCCTCCTTAAGCTGATGGAGTTGTGTGTACTTCACCTATCCTGATCTCCCATCAGGTAAAGTTTAGATTGGATATTAGGAAAAATATCTTCACCAAAAGAGTTGGCGAGCACTGGAACAGGCTGCCTAGGGAAGTGGTTGAGTCACCATCCCTGGAAGTATTTAAATAACGTAGATGTGGTATTTGGGGACATAGCTGAGTGGTAAGCTTGGCAGAGTCAGGTTTGCAGTTAGAGTTGATGATCTTAAAGGCCTTTTTCAATGTAAACTATTTTGTGATTCATCCCACAGTCCAATTACTTAATGCCACCTACTGTCTGGAGAGTCAAAGTGAAGTCTGTGAAGAATATGTTGTAATTAGAGTGCATAATGAATTTCTTTCTCACATTCAGATCTTTGGTCCTTGACTTGTACAATAAGGTTACTGTAATATGTCTTTGGAAGGAAATGGTATTTGATGGAGAAACTATTAAACTCCTGAGATCTTCATCTGTTTTCAAATCTTCCTTGATTATGTTTCTGTTGCTCCCTAACCTCTAGTTTTTTGCCTTTCAGAGGAGGAGACCCTTTAAATGCTAAAAATTTATTTTCTAGGGAATTATTAATTCAATATCTGTTCTTTTACAGCTGTTCTGGATGAAGAAGAAAAAGAAGAAATGGATCTTCTTCCATTTTTATGAATATATGTTGTGGTGGTTTGAAAAAAGCCTTTCCCCCTGGGGCTTGTGATAGTTTGCTCAGGGGTGGTGTTTTTGATACTGGACCAATTAAAAACTTTGTGTGCCCTTGAGGAAATTACATGCTCACAGAAGCAGAAAAGAAGAGGTTAATTTCCAACTGCATAGCTAGAAGAAGAAGCAGCCACGCTTTGAACGTGCCACATGTGGCGCGGGGGTCGGGGGGCCACTACCCCCTGGCTCCTGGCCAGGGGGGCCGGGAGTAGCACAGCTACTGAGAGAAGCCCCCTGAAGCTAGTGACCGAGAGGGACCCTGGAAGATAGGGGAGACTCCGGGCTTGGAGCGGGCCAGGCTCCATGACCCTTTGAAGAGACAGCTGCAGCATACAGTCATGTAAGTGCCGAGGGGAGTCTCCCCCCATGGGTTTGGGGGAGCCCCAGGGCCCCTGCTGTCCTAGCCCAGCCAAGTCTGAGGGAGTTAAACTCCCCAGGAGTTTTCCAGCTGACCTCATCGCCTTTTTCCCACTGTGAGGGGGAGGAGCGGTGAGAAGTTGTTTGGACCCTGCAGCAGCAGTGAATTGAACCAGTGAATCCGAGAACAGAGCAGACGGAGAGAGAGAGAGAGAGAGAGAGAATCAGTTGGACTCAGTTCTAGGATAAGAACTTGAACTAAACTAAAAGCCTAGAACTCCTTAACCGTGGGAAGGAGGGGTGGAAATTCCCAAGAATTCATTCCCCGGGGGTCAGAATCTCAGTGAAACAAGAATAGGGGATAAAGACTTTAACCCCTTGTATTTTGTGCTGCAGAAGAAAGAAGAACTCTAGCTGCGACAAACCAAAACTGCTGCCTTAAAAATAACAGACACTTACCAGGGCCACAGAAAATTAATTTGGAAGAGCTGTGGCCTGAAAGTGAAAAGAAGGACTTCTTCTCTTTTCTTTCTGAACAGTTTTTGAAGGAAAGGGGAGATGATCTATGTATATATATTGTTTCACCATAAAAGAGATAGTTAAATTGTTACATGTATATATATATATGTATATATGTTAATAATAAATTGTAATATATTCCCCTCCCCTATACTAAGTTGTGTATGTGTGTCTGAAAACTTCTTCTCTCTCACATCAGAACAAATTGTAACAAAAACCTTTTAAAATTAAAAGTTCCTGTTTTTCAAACCACCACATTGTTAATTCATTAATTCTCTTTGCATCCATCACTGTGGAATCTTGGTGTATAAAACAGCATAATTAGAGGTGGGAAAAAATTCAGTACTCTTTGATACTGAATACAATAAAAAGGATACAGAATATGGAATACTGTAGTAGCATATAAACTGAATAATCACTTAGTGAGCAAGTTTTTATGTCCCTTTCTGGATACAACTTAATATATTATACACATGAAAGCTACTTCAGAAATTTATACAATAAATTTTAGTTTAAGTAAATATACCACAAAGAAGAATACAAAAGGAGAAATATAAATATTGAATAGCAACACATTATTATTGCTATAGCAAAACAAGGTTAGCAGTTCCTATTTCTTGTCAATAATATGCTGATACTAACTTTTCAGTTTAGCAGAACCCATTCTATATTTGTTGTCTTTAGCACAAAATTATATTACTCTCGAAAATGCCAAAGAACAGTCTTCTAATGAAAAAAACATACTGAAGATTTTTTGTCTGTGCATTAGCCAACATCAAAATGAACACTTTTGTATAAATTTAGCCAATATCAAAATGAACAGTTTTGTATAAATGGTTACTGTAATGTCGACAATGTTGAAAGAACCATTGTAGTCCAAAAAAGATCAAATACAGAGTCTAAGATGACATCTTGCTATTAAGTTTCTACAGCATTTATTTTCCGTAGATGCTAACTGAATCCACATATGTCAACTTTTTTTTAATGTCACACTTTCTCTGAAACAGTGAGTTTGTATGAATGTCACCGATTTTCTGTGTCACATACAATTTAAAACAAAATAGTAAAGGTCTGTGACAAAGAAGAGAAATATACAGGAACTGCAGGAAAAAAAATAAACACAAATTAATGAAGTAAATAAAAAGGAGGACAGGCATATGAAGAAAAATCTAAAATAGTGTTAAAAGTTGCAGTGAGCTATCATTCTTTGTCAGGTTAAGTTTTGCCCAAATGATTAAATCTTACTGGACTGATTTTGGAATTCATTTGATGAGGCCTAGTGGGTATTCTTGGGGGAACGATATGTTTACTTCATAAAAAATCCATAACTTTGTCGACTTCTGGTATCTTATTTTTTGGGAAGGATGTTGTTTAAACTTTTGCATATACAACTCCATTTTATCAGTCTCAGTTATAGCATCAGCTGCAGTTAGGAATAATACCTGCAATGTTGACATATACAATCTCATGGAGAATAGGAGAGAACATGCCTTGTAAGCATAATATTTATTTCTGGAATGGTCTCTAACCTAAGATGGCAGTATGTGTCTAGCATGAGAACTTGAAATATTAATTGCAGTCTACTGGTAGAAAAATTCTCATTACAATAGCATCCAAAGACAATAACAAAAGCGTCAAGTTCTGTGATCTCCATATCATGCATTTGATTTTGTCCAAGGTGTTTACTAGTTCTTGAAAAAAACCCACTATTATCCAATACATTAAGTGTCCTAACTGTGAAAAGAAGAAAAAACTCTGGAAATCAGAGTAGAGGATTTGAGAAAATTCTTTTGAAGCACATAACTTTGGTTCGAGTTTAGGAAACGATAGTTGCAGGCTACCAACAGGACTTGTCAGAAAGAAGTACAATTTCTTTATGCATGTACCAAAACAAAGAAGCAAGCAAATAAACAAACAAAAAAGGCAAAAAAAACCCCAAACAAAAAAAATCCCAAAAGCCCACACACCCCTCACGCACTTCAGGGCTTCTGGGATGGGATTCAGCTGAAATGCAAACAACTTCATCAATAATGCAGCGGCCAGTGGTACCTCCAGGGTTGTTCCGTTCACCCAAAGAGGAGATTTAAAAGATGGAGAACCGAATTGTGGATTGTACCAGCAAGGATTCTACAATCTTTGGCTGGTGCTTAGATGTTTAGCTTACACCATTTTGTAGTGGGTTGACCCTGGCTGGATACCAGGTACCCACTAAAGCCTCTCTCTCACTCTCCCTCTGCAACTGGACAGAGGAGAGAGAAAAAAAAACAGCTAAGGATTCATGAGTTGAGATAACAGCTGGGAGAGGTCACTTACTGATTACCTTCAAGAGCAAGACAGACTCCAGCTAACAAAACCAGCCACAGAAACCCACTACACACGTACAGAAACCTACATTTAGACATCTTAATATTAATCTGAATTATATATTTATCAGTTTAATATTCCCACAAGCATGCGGGGAGAAACTAGAATAAGAAAGAAAAAGCTGATCTTTCTTCCCTCTTTTTTTTTTTTAACCACACACAATTTCCCCGACAGTCTGAATGTTTCTTAAGGGGAATATTTATACTGTATGGTCTTTTTGTCTCTGTTGAGTCCATTGAAAACAAATTGGTTCCTGACAGACTCCTGGAAGAAGTGGCACAGAACATGGGCCACCTCTGGTGCCGAAGTTTATACAATGTGAATGTCTGTCTTCTTTCCTCTCATAGAGGAATCGGTTGATAGAATACTTTTATTTCTTAGATGAAAGAAGTATTTTGTATTTCAGGAACTAATATAGCTGAAGAATTTTGAAAATAAATGCTGAAGTACTTAAAGTAAAGCCCTTTTTTGGGGTAAGATACTTTTTAAGTCCCTTTGAAGCCAATGTCATTGGTGTAAATGAGTATTCCTGTCACTTATAACGAGGCCCTAAAAAGCGCATAGCTGAAAATTTTCCACTCCTTTTGAAGTCCCCATATAACCACATTGACTCAATAGCTGCTTTTAAATGCTAAAGCACTCCTCTTTCCTACTGCCTATATAATTACAAACAAACAAAAAACAGTGACTGGAAAGCATGATTATAAAGTCCTTGATAAGTTTAGAACTCCCAAAAGTATTACTTTAGATTTCAGAAAGAAAACTTAATAATTTTAATTTAAAAATATTCTCTACTGACCAGATGTAGATCAATACATGTAGAATTATGTTCACAAGCATTGACTATGCAGTCATCAATGTCTTGGTCGCATTTCAGTCCTGCATATCCTGGGTTGCACAAACAATAGAAGCCATTGACAACTGCAATAGAGATAGTATGTTAGTACTAATAGTCTTTTAGCATAACAACTGAATGTAGTAAAATTAGTAAGTTACAGTTATGGCTACTGGCTGGAAAAGAATTGGACTGCCTTTACCTAAAAGATGTGGGCATGTTAAAAAAATTGAAATAATTTAATTGTGGTATATCAAAAAATGTTTTTAATATGAAAGCAGATTAATTAACCGCATTTTACCTTAACAACTGAAATATTTTGACATAAGAGTTATAAATAAATGACCCATTACTAGCTTCTGAAAAAGTTATGGTATCTTATAAGTAATTTTCCATCACCAAACTGTCACAAAGTACATAAGATTCTGTCTTTGATACTATGCCTAAATGAGATGTGGCAATTGAACAATAATTGGCTTGCTGGTAGTTTTTAATTTTTTTGTGTGTGTGTGTGTAAGGAATGCCTCATATTGTACTACTATATTAAAGGAAAACTTGCTTGAGTTGAATTTTTCTATAATATATTTCTTAACAAGTGAATGATAAGAATCCAATCTTTTTTTCATCATTCATGATCCAAATGGAGAGGAATCTTTAGAGTGTTACACCCATACAAGAAGCTCATGGCAACAATAATTGCACTTCTTGCAGGTCTACATTTATTCTAACTTCAAAGACATCCCTGGATTGTTCATTATCACTGTGATTTACCATAGAATCTATTCTACCATTGTGTCTGTACACACAGTTGCTATTATATTCATTAAAAGTTTTAAGTTGTTCAGCACAGGAGCATTATTCATCTGCTAAAAGCTTCCTAGCTTCCTTAGGATTCTGCTTTCTGCAGTCAGTGCACATAGGGTAGAGGAACTCAAATGTCCCCATGATACAACTCAAGCCAGAGGCACCACAAAGACAAGCTGTTCCCAAAAAATTTGACACTTTGTCAGCATGAAGAACTTTAATGGATCTCACCTAAATTCCAGTTCAAAAATATCCCTAAAACAATGTAGAGTACAGAGAAAACATCTGTAATCTAACTAGGAAGTCATCTTTACTAGGTAAAAGATTAAGTCACTCACCTTATTTCCATGTATGGAAAGGCAGACTTCTTAAGATATTTATTGATTTTTATTTTTTTTTTAACTAGGAGAGTTTTAGGCAATGATATATTTAGTAATTTGGAGTCGGTTCTTTAATATCACGTCTGAAACCAGTAAGTTGATTAGACCTTGTATGAATTTTTCTAATAAAAAAATAAACATGCTGTTCTAGCACTGTTAATAGCCCAGATTCATGCAGGGTTGACTACATGACCTCCAGATGTCTTTCTGCTTTCCAGTCAGCATTTCAAGATTCTCTGAAAATTACTACTTCTACCTTTTTTTTTAACAAGCATAGAAATTTTCTGATAGGTTGTAATAGCCCCATAAAACTTTCCAGTAAGTACTCCATACCTAGTGATTGCTACTAAATTTAGCCTGCCAATCTAGATAGAATATAGCAGCGAAATCAGTTACTTCTAAAACCTTTAAGTATATATTTCAATGAAAGAGTGAGTTACACAGTTGCATGATAGAAAGTGCTTTATAGTAAACAGATACTCCATTTTGCATCAGTTTTTAAAATTGAATTTTTTGACTTTTAAAATTATGACATATACTTCCTAACTGCTCCATGAGCTCCTTTTCAGCACCTGAATATTCTCTTATCAAATGCACAATGTAAGATGTGTTTGGCTAATTTAGGTATCAAAGGAGACAGCACAAATCTCATTAAAATTTCTTACTAGCTACAGTTCTGACCCCCTGAACACACAAACCTCAGTGCCAGAAGCTGAGGCATTTTGGCAAAAATAATCCTTCTGGTACAGGCTGTGGAGCTTCAGACAAACTAAATTTCATTAAATTATCCACTGTTCTCCCCAGAGCAGCTCAGCAGCTACAGACACTTCAACAGAAAGACTGTTCCACATTAAAGAGAGTAACCAGACTGAACTCACTGTCATAGCAGTATCCGTGGAGGCAAGGGTTAGAACTGCACTCATTGACATTGATCTCACAACGTGGACCTGCAAAGCCCTTCACACACTGGCAGTGGAATCCAAGGGGAAAAACGTCCAAATTCATTTCTTCTATGCACACAGCTCCATTCTCACAGGGATTGCTGGCCTCACAAGGCCTAAACTCACAGTTCAAACCTGAAAAGGAAAACGGCAAAGCTGTCAGGGTTTAACTAACTAATATGTCCCTGCAGCCGCTGCCTACTACGAGCTGTATTTTGTTTACAACCCTGGTTTAAATCAAGTTGGAGGGTGTCAGAGATGCATATATGTATATTATCATGAAGAAACAGTTATTTGCTTTGTAGAATTGTAGAAAAAAGATATCTGTTTTGTTTATATAATGAAAATGCATTTTAAAATCTTAAGAGCTATCTCATAGCTAGAGATAGATAGGTATATCTTATGGTTTTTCTACTTACCCTTGTGCTCTAAAATGGCTCAAAAACTGTATTTAAAAATAATTAATTAATTTTGATTGAAGTTTCCTGTTATTGACTCCTGATAATCTGTTGTCACAACTACGTGACAACACGTGTCACCACGTGAACTGTTCATACATTAACCCATAATACTGAACATAATTAAATGTGTGTAACCTTCTATAACTTTTTTGCCTGCAGTCCATGACTGACACTAATTATTTTACTGAAATTATGTATTTATTTAATAATGAGTGACTGCCTTCATAATTTATAAAAATTCCATACAATAGAATATTTTACACAGTCCCATTGTACTCTTTCCTCTATTGTACTCTCGTGTATAGCAAATTATGGATGTTTATGTGGGTAATCCATGGAACTGTGTGATCCTGGATCTTACTGTGGAGGGTGTGGATGTCAATTAAATCTTTAATTTAAAACAAATAGACCAAAAGAGATTAAAGGCCCTATAAAATTAGCCTTAGTTTGTTAAGAGATAAACATGACTGACTGATTTTTTCCAGTACTGAAACTGGAAATGAGGAGGGCAGAGACAGCAGAGATCAAATGGGTTTTGGTTTGTAAAGCGGCTTTCCTTTTCACTCAATACTGCTGAAGGCAAGTCAGTTCTTTCAGGCTTAATTTCAAAGAGAGCTCAGTGGCTCTCAGGACTGCAACAAACTGTGCACAAGGCCCTCTGAGCCCCTTTGAAGCCCATCTGCCTTTCTATGACTGCTGAGGCTGGGCTGTCTCCATGCTATGCTTTCTGGTGGATCTTCCCAGGGTTTGTTGTACTCCAGGCCGTCTGCACACTTCACCAGTGCCTGTGTCTCAGCTCTGGTTGCCCAGCCATTCCTTTCTGAAGCAGTTTCTCCCTGTTCCAGCAATGTGTCTCTTCCTTAGACAGGCTGTAGCCTTAAACCAGTGATGGGCAATGTGACACTACAACATAAAACACCTGGGTAGTCATATGAAAAATCAAATCCGTACAGTTATGCTGTGGTTGATCTTGGCTGGCTGACAGATGCCCATCCAGCCGCTCCCTCACTCCCCCTCAACAGGGCAGGTGGAGAAAACAAGATAGAAAACCTTGTGGAACAAGACAAAGTTAGGGACATAATTTACCAATTACTGTCGTGGACAAAATAGACTCAACTTGAGGAAAACTGATTGAATTAATTTCCAATTAAAAATAACATATGATGGTGAAAAACAAACACAAAACTAAAATCCCCTTTCCTCTCTTCTTCCCAGACTCAACTTCACTCCTTCACTCCAGACTGCTTCCTCCACCTCCCCATTTCCATTAGGAAATGGGTGTTGCAGTCAGTCCATAACAGCTCCCCTCTGACCCTTCCTCCTCACAATTTTGCCCTGCTTCAGTGCAGACCCCCCACAGGCAACAGATCCTACCAGGAGCCTTCTTCATAATAATGAAACAAACACTGTCCAAGATGTCAGCAGGATCTTAGGTGAACTTACTGTAAGATAGAGTGACCTAAGAGCTGAATTCTTAAGGCTTTTAATGACAAGAACAACAACTGAGAACAGAATTGAGGTAAAAAAAATTCAGCAACCCTTTGGCCCCAGTAATGATGCTGAGAGAAGAGGAAAAAGACAACACAAGTTGTTGCCTGTTTTTATGCACCAGTGATCGCTCCAATGCAGGATTATCCTGCCAAAGACAGTCAACACTCAGATCTGGAATTCATGAAATTGCATAGAAAGAAGAGCCATATGGCACACTAAGATTTTGCCCTGAAGGTTTCATATTTATATCACAACAGCTTGACATGGGTGAAACCCCTGCTGATTCCTAAAGTGGAGTTCACACGCACACGCACACAAATAACACATGACATAATCCTAAATGGAACGATCAGATGATCCAGTATCTCAGTACCTGATTTTCTTTACCTGGAGAGGTAGCTGCTAGCATTGCATCTACCTTCCGTGCCCTTCCTTTTCTCTTTACACAATGTCAAGAGTGCTCCATTTATCTGTTGTTCTACCACACCTGCTTGAGTTCCTGCACATTGAAAAGAACTGTGCTTTGAGGAAATGTTCCTTCAAAATAAATCAGTGGGCCCAAGAGAAATGTGCTTTCTCTTCAGTGTAATCTCTAGTGGGAGTTTTCTATATAGATCTCTGAGTGAATGAAAAACAGATCACTGAAGTCCAGAATCATTATTCTTCTACTTGATTTTCTCATTTCTCTTAAGACTAAGAACTCCATGATCTCACTGCCATTATTGCCAAAACCGTTTTTCACCTTTACATCCCAAACCTCCTCTTGCTTATTCACAAGCATAGAATACAGACAAATATCTCCCTCAGTTGTCTCACCCCAAAATTGTTTAAAAAAACTTGTCAGCATGGTCAAAAAATCTCCTCAATTCTTTGTGTCTTTCCATGTTTTCTTTCTAGAAAAGTGAGTGTGGTAATATCCCAATGAAAATTAGGGTCTTAGTTCCTAAGTCTTGTCCCAGTTTCCTAAAGATGATTTCATAAACTTTTCTGCATCAAGCTGCCTGTAGCAGACACCCATCACAATATTCCTTTAAATTGTTCTCTTTCCATTCTGCCTGATCAACTTGAGCAGTGCATCAATGAAGTCTTGCCTATAACGCTAATCAGATATTAACCACCAGGATGCTTTTATTCCTAACTAGCAATATTGGGGAAAACTCTGGCTGGGCTCCCACAGCCTTTGTCCCTACTGCCAGGGTCCCTGTTGGCAGGGTCTCTGTTTTTGATATGCTCTGGGTCTCTGTTGGCAGTGCCATTGGTGCCTTCATGGACAAGCAGCAAAAGGTAGTAGTCTGGGCATCAGCCAGGCTCTGGCAACCTCTTTCCCACATCCTGAATCCAGATCTCTGACATGCAAATAAACCTCCTTAGAGATCAGATCTGGTCAACAGGTGGTTACCACTCTCCTTTACAAAGTATGTCTTACCTATTGTCAATGATTGCTTTATTTCAGTGGTACTGATGAGGGTGTGTGTGTCAGACTCAGACAGCTTACACGACCTTCCAATTAAAATGAACTTTTCCCCACCTGTTGTCACAGCCCAGTACTTCCTCTCCAAGTGAATCTCTCATCCAAGTAGTCAGAAGGAATCATCTTCCAGCCTTCACTGTTGTAGAGTCTCCATTTCCACATGCCTGAGTGTATCCTCTACCTAGCCTGACCCTCTCCTCTGATCCTGCTCCTGTAGGTATCAGGCTTTTTTCTCTTCAGGGTCTCTCTTCCCTTCAGAAAAACATCCTCATCTTCCTTTTGTCATCACTGATACTATGTGATACTATGTAGCCTTAGCTTACATAGTTCTTACTTGCCAGGTACTTCCCCTGGCAGCATGTCAACTAAACCAGGATGCACGTCTGACTGGCAAGGAGCTCACACACCTTCCTTCCATTCTGTTCTGCAAGCAGGAGCATGATTCAGCTCGGCAGAATGGTATATATTACAGTGAAGTTTTAGTGATTTGATTTTTTATTGATTTGAAATTACACCAAAATTGTTTCCTGAAAAAAAATAGTTTTCCCCTCATTTTAAGGAATTAGGGAAAACAAATTACTCATTTCATTCATTGCATTCTAACTATAATAAAGTGAAACAGCACAAAACAAAACAAAAAACCCCCAAACCCTCAAATTTAAATTATCTTGATATTTATAAAAAATGGTAAATTAAAATATGGCCATAATGTTGATGACCTGGGTTAATAATTCTCTTTACCCAATGAGGATAAACATGTGGTATAATGTTAATTGCTAACAATATAATATTTTTTCAGCGCCCTCTTTCCAATATTATTCATCAGTCTCTAATTAGATATTCGATGTCTTTTTCTTCCCACCCAGTTTTCATGCATATCATTGCATAAAAAATAATTTTTCTGCTACTGGCGGAAATGGCAAAGGTTTCATTCTTATTCTAATTGGAAGATTGGTAAAACAAAAGATAATAAAATATTAAGACTGTCTCCATCCTACTCAGTCTCATTCCCTGAATCAATTAATTTTTAACTGTCAGTTTAGAGAATTAATAATTTAAAAGACCATTCCCTCACTCAGAGAACCACAATTGTTTATATATATTATTATATATAAGTATTATACTATATTTTATATTATTATTTCTGAAAATGATTCACTATTAAGTAATTGATTATTAATGTCAATCAATACGAGGAGCAAGAAAACAAGAAAAGAAAATTGGACGATTTAAAGTAGTTTTTTTTTAGAAAATTCATATCCACATAAAGATTAAGGTTTGACAGTAGTAGGTGGTGGTTACATATTAGCAAAATGAGTGCACTTGCTGCGGTTGCTTTCTTATCAGCATTTTTTAAAAAAGCTATAAAAGTATGATTAAAGCATACATAAATCAAGCAGTGAACATGTTATAGGTTAAAAATTTCTTTATAAAAGTATCTTAATCAGAAAACAAAATTCACGTCTTCTGCCTTTTCTCTCTCTTCTAAATATTTCTTAGAGAATTTCTGTACAAACATTTTTGTACAAACGTTTTACTGCAGCTGATTGATTCCAACACATCTATTTTTTACCAAACATAGGAAAGTTCTCACTTGATCTGGTAAGTTTCTGAAATAGTAAGTCTCTGATTGTTGACAGAAAGGAATGCTGTGCCAGGAAAATGGTTTATAAACTGTCTTCTCTCACTGACATATCAGAATTTCTAAATTAGACATCACAGAGTAAAAAAATAATGTTCACTAAAGATAGTTAACTGATAAAAGATAGAGAGTAGGCCCAATGATCAAATATGAAAGAATCAAGGACAGAAATTAATTAATTAATTAATTAATAAGTTCAGCACATCTTTCCAACTGTGCTTGTTCCCATTTGACAGATTTAACCTTTTTGCTTGTTTAATTCTTGGCTATATTTTTGTGATTACAATAACAGATTGTCTTTATTAAACCGCTAAAGGCTTCTCTATTAGAATAAACCTGAAAGAAAACCAAAAGTATATGCACAAATGGTTAAATTAAATAGTCATTTGAAGGACAATTTCCTTTTCAGTTGCACAATATATTGGATTGAGTAATATATGTCTTTATATATAAGCATATACCCATAGCATGCACTCATAGCATATAGTATGCTTCTCTATTAGCATGCTACATATCAAATAATGAATAATTTATTTGGAATAACCTTTTTTTTGGTTTTGTTTAGGAAAAAGAAGCATATTGCATATTCAAAAATTTCATTCTGCTGATATTAATGAGTTCTCTTTTCTACTGTGTTTGCTTATAATATTTCTAGAGTAGAATCTTTAAATACCATAAGTGAACACCAAAAATAGATTTTATTTTGCTGACAAAGACTCTCCTGTTAAGGCTATTACTAAAAGTCAAAAGACTAATTTATAAAAATTACATAGTAAATAAATTGCCTGAGATAAATTTTCATTTCTTTATGTGATACTATTGACATTTGTTTGGTTTATTTGCTCAGCATAAATGTGTACGTGAAATGTTTTGATGTGCAGTACTGAATTCTCCTATAATCAGAAGTGGTATCTCTTCAACGTTGTTATTCTTTAGGAAAGTAATCTAATAAATAAAACATTTGCTACTAACATTTCAAAGAATTGAATCTGACAACAGTTTTCAAATTCAGCAGTAGGGACTGCATCAATGACAAAACATATCTCTTTGCAAACTTCTGGCAATATAGTGAAAATATCTATGGCTAGTACCAGAACAGCAAGTGTGTCATTTGGATGGCAACTTAAATTATAACAAGTAGGCTAGTAATGATGTTAAATATGCACTCATGAGAACAAAAAACTCTCAAGACAGAACAAGTGTTATGATTGTCAAATGGTTTATGGGGGGTGCTTGGACAAGAGAGGAAGAACCAAGCAGATAGGAGCACCAACACCTCGGGGCCAAAGGAAGTAGCTGTGAGGTTATGTAGTGAGTGTCACAGTCCCAGTTCTACTGTCTACTCTGACAGAAACTGCTGCTCATCTGATCTTGGTATCTGATCTTTAGACACTAGCTAAGATCTGTATTTATTTATTTTATTTTATAGTACTAGGGTACAGCTCCAGTAACTTTATGACACTGGTCACTGAATTTCAGTAGCCTTTCCTAAAGTCTATTGACCATCGTTATGAAACAGTGTATAACATATAAATGAAGTTAGTAGCATTTTCTTCAAAGAAATGAGAAAATTACAACAGCTTAAAGCATGTCAGGAAGGAAAGAAGAAGGAGAAAATCTACAACACACTAATTTTATATGGCTTGCATGAATACACAAACATTTTAAAAAGTTCACGTTAATCCAGGGGTTTTTTATTTAAACTGTCATTGTTTAGCTTATATACTCAGGTTTAGAACACAGAGATAATTTTTTCAAAATTACCCAGAAATATTCCATATATGATTTAAAAGCCAATGACCAAAGTGAATCTTTCACAATAAGTATATTTTCTTAGATATCTCCTATGTTTTATTTCTTTCCATAATCAAATCCTAGAATTAGCTCAGTTGGTTGGAGCATGGTGCTAATAATGCCAATGATGTAGGTCTGATCCCTGAATGAGCCATTCACTTCAGAGTTGAACTCAATGATCCTTGTGGGCTCCTTTCCAACTCAGAATATTATGTGATTCTATGATCATAATGTCACTACAATAGCACTGTTTCAGACACTATCTTTCCAAGATGAACTAAGTAAACTAATACCATACAATAAAAATAAAAATGTGTTTAGTTATGGGAGATAATCCAGTATATGAAGGCACTATAAGGCTAACTAACAACATCCCCCAACTACCCACACCAAAAAATAAAAATTTAAAAACCAAAAATCCCTGCCCTCAATCTATATGCAACTTACTGTTTTTCCCAAGATTCTTCTTTTGAAATTAGTGTAGACAACAATTTTAATTCAAAAAATGTTTTGATCATTTCAGAGAAATGTGCTTTTGTTTTCATCAACTCAGTACCTCTCACTCCTTTTCACTAAGAAAAGGCTTTCATAGACTTACTATAAAATCCCAGGAACACTAATGAGCAAGAAGTTAGATACCTGAAATTTGAGTTACCTGCAACTCTAAATATTAAATGTCTTAATGCTAAATATAAGATTATTAAGAGTTCAAAACTTTGAGGAGTTTAGATGTACCTCTAAGCTTGCCATTATTTTACAGACTAGCTGCTTAGTTTGATCTGCTTTGTGGCATATGAAAATACCTCCACAACTGAGATGATTAAATGCTAGTAAATGTACATTAAAAAAAACCAGAAGTACCATAGAAGTGGATTGGAAGAAAAAGAAAATAACTGAAGCATGCATATATTGAAATTACTTGAAATTAAGCTGAGTATTATCATAACAGTTTAAAAACATAGCAAATGTTTTCTTATAGTTCAAATTTGTAGCAAATTCATTCTTTTTCTTGGAATGCAAATTCTACTTTCCATTAAAGGAATTGCTTTATGATTCTGTATATAATCAGTGAAAAGGTATTTTTTGTGAAATCCATACTAATTGAAAATCATATGTTTGTTCTGTTTTCTAAAGGAAGGATGTTTGAAAAGCAATACTTAGCACTTTCCAAGTAAAAAACATTTTGTTAATTGTATATGGTAATGCAGAGCATGCAACAATGGTGAAGCAGAATATAAGGAAGACCCACACCACAAACTTTAAAATTAAAATCACACAGAGATGCATATATTATTGCTCCATACCTGTATAAATTTCTGTAAAAACAGAGAAAATCAGAAGTTGAATATATTATTTAAGTACCTTTTTTCTTCAAAATATAAAAGTTTATAATGATTAAACAATAAAGATATGTCTTTGTCCACATCTGTGAATTTCATATTTCAACACAAAAATATGTTTCACTCTTTCTCAGAAAACAAAAGAATTCTACTAAGGAAAACAATTAATGAAAATTTATTTCCTACTGAAATGTATGAGTATGCTTTTCATTCTTTATCTTATCTAAATCAGCATTCAACTGAAATTAACAGTATGTGTGGAAAATTTACGGAAAACTTTTATCAAACTCAGGTTTTCCTTATGGCCTAGGACCTGTGTCATTTTGAGTTATAGTAATGGCTACCTTTAGTTCAGGTAGTCAAACCCTTCTGTGTTTTGAGATCCCATTTTCATTTTCTTAAAATTGGATAGATATTATTTATAGCAGTTGATATCAAGATTATAATTGATTACTTTTATTTGTGTATTGGCTGATGACCCTACACCATAAATAGGCCACTCCATGGAAAAATAAAGCTACAAACATTTGCTTCCAAAGCCCAGAAAAACCTTCTGAAATTTGGTAAACTTTTCTTTGAGCAACAGCAATGTCCTCATAATTTGTAGAGAAACCACGGAAGAGGTAACCACGTTTTAAGTGTTTGAAAAACTGTGATTTGCACATGCTTTCTGGAAAGCTAAGGGACAGATTTTTATTTTTAATGAATATATTTTGTATCATCTACATTACTTAAATCTGCTCTCTGTAACAGAGATCTTATACACCATTCTCACAGAATGATGGATGAAATTCAAACCCCTTATCAGATATAGATGACTGGATTTACACATGCAGTATTCCCAGAGTAATTATGGCTGTAAAGGCTTAGAATTTTTTTCTTGTGGATCAAGATGTGTCCCAAGGTGCAAACTAAAAGCAGAGTTGAAACTACAGCATGTACCTCACTGAATTTATGTGGACAGAGTTAGCAAACAGGGCTTTTAGAGATGCCTTTGTGTTTTCAGTGCTGTTCTGGAAGGCCATGGGTCTCCTACAGATCTTGTCATATCTGCCAGACCCTTGTGGATATCTAACATACCCAAGAGCGTCTTAATTGACACCAGAAATGACTAGGAAAAAGACTTGTCTCTGAATTGTCTATTTTTTGGAGACAGAAGCAGCTGTCAATACAAAAAACAACAGAAATATCAGAGAAAATTATCAAAGTCCTGCAGTGACTTCTTATGTGCATCAACAGCAAGTCCTGGCTCATACTGATTCCTGTTTAGGCATTGCATATCCTTCTTTATTGGTCCGAGGATATGCATTTTCTAGGTAATATGCCACAAACGTGGCCACTCTGCTTCTCTTCCCTCAAAAAGCTCCTACGTGATGCAGAGTGCCCTTCATATATCAATGCACTTGGTTGCATTTTTCCCCTAAATAAAATTTGATTTGACTGTTCATTGTCAAGATAGTGGAAAAAACAGATAAAACCCGATGTTGAACAGGATGTAGTGTTTTATGGTGTAACACAGAGATATGCTACAAAGAGCCACAGGTCTTGTAAACCTGCCTTTTTGCATGGGTCTTGGCACAGGAAAGACTGAGGTTTGGTCTATGAGCACTGGAAAAGTAATAGCTCCATTATCTCTATTCTAGCTTTTTTGCCTTCATGAGCACTTACATTTCTTACTTATTATCTGTTTTGTAATTAGCTGTTCCCTTAATAGAATGTCCTGTGCTGAAAACTCCATTATCACTCTTGTTTTTCAACAGACTTAAGCATTTTTTTTTCTGCTGAGTTGCCTTTCTTACTAGTTTACTTTCTTTTGCAACATGTTTAATGGTCAATTACCATTTTTGCTTTAATCTTAATTGGAACACATTTAGAGACATGTTTCATTAAGGCTGCCACAAATAAGTAGACATTTCCTCAGAACTGAATTTCAATTTTCCTCTACAATTGCATATATTTCATTAAAAAGGTCATACCTATTAGCAACACCTAGACCAAATACATACAGTGCCTTTTTTTAAACAAGTCATGTAATAATTTGGATCAAATTATAAAAGTCTGCTACATTTAGTAAAAACAAGTTACTAAACAGCTGAGGTTTTTTTTCTTTTTTTATTAAGAAAAAAAAATCACGTCAATTCTTACAGAACTATTACATATTAAATACACAGTCTCTAACTGAAATGAGCATTTTAATGCTTTCTTTCTTCCTGAGCATTCTTTAGGAGTAGCAGAATACTGGCTCAGTCAATGGGTCACAGAAATTTTCTTAGTTAGTTTCATCTTTGCCTTAAATACTGGCATAGAAAATGGAGAAAATTTGCAGTTCTGGTGTGGTAGTGCAAGATCTGTTGTTAGCTATCAATAATAACAAAGGAGAATAAAGCAGCCTTATACGTTTTACTTAATCTTCTGTAAAAATGAGCTGGTCTAGAAATTGCAGTGGGATCATTCAACTTTTTGCATGCTAAGAATGCTGAAAAGCAACATGCATGACACAGGGACAAACTCACTTTGCTACACTCTCAGCAAGGACTGATGTCTAATAGTTGTGACTAACTTCATTGATGTGGCTGAGTGATACATAAAAATGTTGGCACTTCAAAGCTGTGAACAGTAAGGTTGCTGCATATTATTACTATGGACCTGACTGTTAGAAGAATATTTGAATGTGCCTCAAAACAACAAAACCACCAATATGAACAGCATGGATATAAATATAGATATTTACTAATTGGAGTGCTCTTGAATACATTTGAATTTTTAATGGGACAAGAAACTATTTCCTGATAGAGCCATTGGAGTTTTCATTCTACCTTCCATGAAGCTTTAGGATCTCTAAATGAGATTTGTCCTGCAGCCAAATCAAGTTTATCTTCCTTCCTTCTCCCAGTTCCAATTGTTACTTTGTCAGTAGGGAATGCAACTGCTGATTCCTTCTCGCTTTCTGAATTTAACTTCAGAATGTCCACCGATAAAAAATGTTCTATATACATGACTATACTTGTACCTTGGTTATGATAGAAAACAGGTGGAGGAGGGAGACATTTCTAAAAAGAGTAGAATATTTGCAGGTACTAATATATTACAACCAAGCAGAGGTAACTATACCAGAAATATACTGAGGTTAAATCCTGTATGTAAAGAACATTACACTGCAGTATACATAAGTAGCAGCAAGCATGACAAGTTGCATTTCTGCTTTTGTGTGAAGTGTAATAATGTTTTGTACTATACAAGTTACTGGCAGAACACTAGTGAAAGCAGACAGAAACAGAGAATTGGACTTTTATAACTGGACTGTCATTTCTGATTAATTAGAACACGTTCACAAACACATACAATACTTCCAGCATAGATAACTATTATAAATGGCAAAAACATATTATACAAATCTGGATGCTATTTTTTTTTTCTCCATTTAACCTTAGTCACAGGCTCAGTGAGGCTCAGTAACTTCTAGGATTTCTGTGTGGGTTTACATAGGAATCTCATTCTGTAACCAGGTTAAAAACATAATCTGGTATAGATTTTCTTTCGTTAATCAAATCTTGAGCTTTTCCAAAACAAGGTCAAAAGAGTTATGGTGTAAAAGTATTTGGACTTTGAAGTTAATTTTTTATATCTTATCAGGACTACAGGTAAAACTCAATGATTTTAGAAAACAGAGAATCAATTTGCTCCTCCACAGGACAAGGACTTTGGAGGAAATAGGATGAAAATACTTCAGTTCTAGTAACTAGAAAATTATTAGAAGTTGATAAGGATGTTATTTCATATCTGAATTATGCCTAGATGGACTATTAGTACACTCAAGGTGTTCATCTAAACATTTGAGAAAAGTCAAAGGAAACAATTTCAGTGGCAAAAATTCCAATGAAATACTAGAATATATAGAAAGACCAGTGATTTACACTAGCTGTGGGGAAATCTTCTCTCAGAGGAACACTAATGGAGAAGAATACATTAATTTTGTCACCATGTTACACCAGCAGCATCAGAAGATATACTTCTCCAGTGCTCTCCATGCATTAACTTTACCATGGAAATTGGATTTTCTAAAAAAAGTTTTGTGCCCATAAGAAAAGTAAATCCTCATTCAGATATCAGGCTTGAAGAGTTAATTTGCACAGCCTGGACTGTGGACATTTGAAGAAAAATGTATAACACTGCCCAAGCATCATTTTTCTTAAAAGCTTTAGATGT
This sequence comes from Chiroxiphia lanceolata, assembly GCF_009829145.1. Classification (NCBI taxonomy): domain Eukaryota; kingdom Metazoa; phylum Chordata; class Aves; order Passeriformes; family Pipridae; genus Chiroxiphia; species Chiroxiphia lanceolata. The sequence goes on along the minus strand of NC_045639.1, from coordinate 89,607,071 downwards.
CTTCCAGTATTCTGTGGAAGCCAATGGAATGAGTTAAAACATTTTGTCAAAGTAGAAAAATCTACTGGTTTTAAAAAAAAACAACAAAATAAACCCACTGCACCTCCCAAGAAAAATACAAGAAACTATGAGTGCACAGGCATATTTTAATTAAATTTCTATAACTTTTCTTATTCATATAGGATTAATGTAACAGTTTGTTAAGATTTATTAAAAAAAAAGTAAACATTCAGGATATCAAAAAGTTTGTGGCAACTTAAAATAAGTAGTAGCTATATTTGCTCTCAATAGACTTGAAATGTGAAGAAAGTAAAAATTTTCTGTTTCCTTTTTAAAAACAAGAGGAAATCAAGGAGAAGAAAAAACAAAATGGAAAAATCAAAACTTCCTGGTCATAATCATCCACAGTCTCCTTGTCAAAATAAACAAATGAGAATAGTCAAGAAAATAAAGAAGAAAGCAAGATAAACATATAGAAACCAGTTTCTACACATTGAATCAATTTCTAGCTCAGTCTGACAGGCTACCTGTCTTAAGAATGCACCTGAATGTCCAAATCATGCTCTGTATTCCATATTTCTCCATTCAGTATAATAGAGGTCTGTTCTACACTTCCTGATCAACTGGTAAATGTTCCTAATATATTACATGTTCCTAGTAGTAAAGCATGCCCTTCAAGTCAGATTTTGTGATTAGAGAATCAAATCTTTGCAATATATGATGGAAATACAACTTCAGATTGTTTTCCAAGTAAATGACAGCATTCATAATACAGCATTTGTGGTTTTCCACTGAGAATATCGCAAGCAAGAAAAACTGTGAAAATACTTAAAAGTACAACAGGTGTTCCTACATAACTTCTACCATTAACATCATGTATGTAGTTTCTTAACAAAGTAATTCTGTGATCTGTAATTAGTGCACACAAAGCTATTCATTACAGTAACCTGAATGTATTCACACAGTTAAAAAACATAGTTTAACTAACCATTATATTGGCTTACTGTGAATCTCTTAAAGACTACATTTACAGCAGTTTAATACTAAATAAACAGATGGTGTGAGACTGAGGTAGTTTTCATATGACACTAAATCTTCTTTTATTTATACCAACAGAAATCTAGGCAACATCAGTATAAGAATTTGATCTTGGAAGGTGTTGAGTAGAGCTATAAACCAGTGAACAGTCTCAGACATGCTATACCAAGAATATTATCATAGAATAGAATATAATATAGAATAATTTAGGTTGGAAAAGACACCCAAGATCATCGAGTCCAACCTTTGAACAATCACCAGCTTGTCAACTAAACCATAGTACTAAGTACCATGTCCAGTCATTTCTTCAACACCTCCAGGGAGGGCAACTCCACTGCTTCCCTGGACAGCCCATTCCAATGCTTAAACACCTTTTCAATGAAGAAATTCTTCCTGATGTCCAATGTGAACCTCCCCTGGCACAGTTTGAGGCCATTTCCTCTTGTCCTGTCACTAGTTATCTGGGAGAAGAGGCTGACCCCCACCTTGCTACAACCACCTTTCAGGTAGTTGCAGAGAGTGATAAGGTCTTCTCTGAGCCTCCTCTTGTCCAGGCTAAAAAATCCCAATTCCCTCAGTCGCTCTTCATATCACTTACTCTCCGTAACCTTCCCCAGCTCCATTGCCTTTCTCTTGACACGCTTCAGCACCTCAATGTTTTTCTTGTAGTGAGGGGCCTAGAACTGGACACAGTACTCAAGATGTGACCTCATTAGTGCTGAGTACAGTGGGACAGTCCTGCTGATCACACTATTTCATACAGGCCAGGGTGCCATTGGCCTTCTTGGCCACCTGGACACACTACTGGCTCATGTTCAGCTGGCTGTTGACCAGAACCCCCAGGTCCATCTCTACCAGGCAGCTTCCCAGGCACTCTGCCCCCAGACAGTAGCACTGCCTGGGGTTGTTGTGACCGAAGTGCAGGGCCCAGCACTTGGCCTTATTGAACCACATATCATTAGCCTTGGCCCATTGATCCACTGCATCCAGGTCCCTCTGAAGAGCCTTCCTACCTTTCACTCACCTTGGTGTCATCTGCAAATTGACTGAGGGTGCCCTCGATCCCCTCATCCAGATCATCAATAAAGATATTAAACAGGACTGTCCCCAACACTGAGCCCTGGGGAACTGCACTAGTGACCAGCCACCAGCTAGATGCGGCTCCATTCACCACCACTCTCTGGACCTGGCCATCCAGCCAGTTCTTAATCCTCCCAGGCCATGGGCTGAGAGCTTTTCCAGGAGAATGCCATGGGAGATAATATAAAAGGCTTTACTGAAGTCCAGGTAGACAGTTCTGATCCACAGCCTTTCCCTCATCCACTGGGTGGGTCACCTGGTCATAAAAGGAGATCAGGTTGGTCAAGCAGGACTTCACTTTCCTAAATCCATGCTGACTGGGCCTGATCCCCTGGTTGCTCTGTATGTGCCACATGATGGCACTCAAGATGATCTCTTCCAAAACCTCGTCAGGCATCAAAGTCAAGCTGACAGGCCTGTAGTTCCCTGAATCCTCCTTCCAACCCTTCTTGTAGGTGGTTGTCCCACTGGCAAACTTCCAGTTATCTGGCACCTTCCCATTTAGCCAGAACTGATGATAAATGATGGCAAGTGGCTTGGTGAGCTCTTCTGCCAGCTCCTCAGTATCCTCGAGTGGATCCCATCTGGCCCCATAGATTTGTGAGTGTCTAAGTGGCACAGCAGGTTATTAACTACTTTCTCCTGTTATGTTCTCAGAGGATCTGTTACATTTTATGAATCTTGCCAGCAGGGCTTAACTTTTCCATTGAGAGTATGAGACACTGCTAGCTTCTTGAAGGTTGTCTACAGAAATCTTGACTTCTTAAATTTTTAATTATTTACTTAAATATCTAGACAAATAACAAGTCTTCTGGAAATATGGCTTCTTTTGTAACAAGTACTTCAGAGACCAGTATTTCTAACCATGTACTGAAAACGATTTCACATCTTCCTGCACAGAGGCAATTCTGGTCCTGTAGTAGTCATTTACTTGTTATTGTACTAGACTTTATTCAGTAGAACATAAATTAAAACTAATAAAAATGACAAACTAAATTTTGGCCATTAATTAAAATAATAAGAACAAGCACGAGTGTTTGTTCACGAGCTCACAAATAAAAAATTTTATTCAAGCATCTTGCCTAAAAGGGAAAAGTTCTCTTGTCTCAATGCATCAAGAAAATTGCCTTTTAATGATAGTTCTGGAATCCTAAGTATGTTTCATTATATTGAACTGCTAAGGAAAAATGTGTTTATATTTAACTTATAAATCAATAGGTGCTTTAAATTGACATTATCACTTGAACTAGATTTGCTCAAGAACATAATACACTTTATATTATTTTAGCAGTGAGTATTTAAAATTTAATACCAAAATTTCTATGAAATAAACCTTATAATTTAAATGTATTGCCTTTAAAATCATCAAAAGAAATAATCACACAGAGTTTCTGGATTCCAAGGGAGCTATAAATTACTTTCTAATAATGAAAAAGTAATTCAGAAAATGCCATGACCAATAAAATTAGAGAGAAAACTGTAGAGAAGAAACCAATCTTTGTGATGACAGTTTAATGGACATGTAGCTCTCATTTTGTAAGCAATCTTGTTCTGTTAATAAGCTGATTTTAAATTATCAATTTTTATTAATAAATAAACACACCTAGTAGATATATAAACAATGTTTCTTCACCTTACTTGCAACATAAGGCATATTTGGCTGGTTATCTTAAAAGCTTCACTTGAGAAAATAAAGGACTAATAATGCTGTAGGAAGAGTGAAATGAGTTCAGACAATTGATAGAAATGCTTTCTAAAGTTAATTATGTTTGCTTTCCCCTCTCCCTTGGTGTTCATTACCTTTAAACGGAGCCACACATTGGCAGAAATAATTACCAGGTTGGTCAATGCAGGTGGCTCCATTCTTGCAGGGAAATGAAGCACACTCATCTATATCTGTTTCACATCTTGCACCTTTGAAAAGATGAAAGATTTGAACACTTACTAAGACAATCAGGTGCCAATTCCAATTTATTTGTACCACAAAAATCTCAAGCAACTTGTGAAGAGAAGCTAACATACATCAGCCAAATAAAGAGCCACACTGCTAATATCAGCATCCATTTAGCTTTTATCACCACAAATACATAACAACTTATTTCTGAGTTGCTAAATGGTAACTAATCTTCCCTGTTTGTGTAAGCTTTGAAGGGCTTTTTAAATGTGGACTAATTTATCTTGTGCTATGTAGTTTATAGATGCAGTCAGAGTTCCAGTTTGTTGGAATGGAAATGAAACATTACACCAGGGTAGATAAAGAGAAATGAGAATAATACACAAGCAAATTAGTAAATAATGTCTTAATGGATGCTTTATGGACTACCTCACTGTGGAAAACAAGGTTCACCATGAAAACAACTCACCAGTAAAGCCAGGTAGACAGATACATTCATAGCCACCGATAAGGTCTGCACATGATGCATTATGAAAACATGGAGAAGAGTGACATTCATTTATATTTGCTTCACAAGTTGTACCTGTACATATAAATTAGGCAAAGGGGAGAGAAGTTACTCCATAGCACATTTAGTTAAAAAACAAACATTAACTGAATATAGTCACATACTAGAATGTGTTTTACATCCTTTTTATATTCATATTCAGGAATCTATAACAGACGTTCATCTTCTAAATGTTTAAGTTGTTCACTAATTTTTCAAAAATATTAAAAGTACAGTCATCAAATAGATTCCTAAGGCTTAAAGACAATTTTCCTATTATATGAATATAGAAGAGCAGAAAACAAATTACACCGAATATGATATACTGCACTACAGTGACGAGAGGAAATATTTCTTGTGTTCATGATAAGGCAACAGATGTACTCCAAGAAAATTGAAAAAGAAATCTGTTATAGATAAGAAGACAATTTATTCCAATCTAGACTATAGCTAAAACCCTCACATAACTACTCAAGTGTAAAAATACTTTATTACTAATATTTCTCAGTGAACTTAATTTTTTATCATTTGAAGAATAAGTGAAAAATTACATCAATTGCAAGGTTTGGGAGTTAAAGGAATTTTAAGAAACAAAAATGTGATATTTTTTCTGAATATAACTAGCAGTAGAAATGTAATGTTTTGCACTATGACATTTGAATTATGGATGATTAAAAAGCCATGTTTGAAAAATGGTGCTCTAAAATGAAAATGGATACACTTTAAATTCTTGATCTGAGCTTAAAGCAAATAATAGCTGCAGATATTATTGGATCTACTTCTCAAAGTGATTAAATTTTTTATATGAACTGTACAAATATGCCAAAACCAAAACTTTTACCACACATTGTTTTTTTCCTCAATTCTATTGTATTAAAGCTGCCAAATGTTTAAAAATCTTGCAGAAAAGAGTATCTTCTATTTGCAAAATTTAACAGAACCCCACGAATCTGTTTTCAACAGCCAAGCCACCAGTCAGCAGCAAACACTCAGATCCAGGCTATAACAAAAACAAAATAGATAATTTGGTCAAGATGCAGTTTCCCTGACTGACGTGTTTATAACTTCAGATGATAACCATATAAGTATATATGCATCTTGTCCAATATGTTAAAAAATTAGTGTAAAACTCAAAGTAGATTTACTAAGTTACAGTTCTGTGGATTTTTTAATACCTTCAAATCCATCCTGACAGATGCAACTGAAGGCATTCAGATGATCAACACAAGTAGCTCCGTTGTGACAAGGACCACTAAGACACTCATCCACTTCAATCTCACAGTTATGACCTGGAAAAAAGTGAAGGTTTCACTTCAGTAGGAACACACCACTTGTGAGTCACCAGGGCAAGCAGCAACAACAAAATTAAATAACTGAGGTTAGAGAATTTTTACCAATGAGCCATAAAATGTCTTTGGGGAATTCATTTCTTGGTGATTAAAGGCAAAAATAGAGTGTATATTTAGAACATAATGTTCAACAAAGATTGGATGAGAATTCTACAGATTAATTTATAGATGTAGTAAAAAATTCTCATATTTTCATATTTTAAGGGCAATAAAGCCTTGAGTTTTCCTAAAACATCGCAAAAGTGTAAGTATGGTATTGAAGTCAAAATATTAAAATATCAGTGTTTTCTCTAATATTATTTTTTCATTGATTTATTAATTTGTTATGAAGATCTCTATAGGAAATATTGGGAAAGATTTTCATTATGGACACATTTTCATTTTTTTTAAATTAATAATTAGCAAGTTAGGTATTGACACGTATTTCTAAACATATGAAGGAAAAAATATAGATGCTGATTTCTAGTTGTGAATGTTGTATCTAACATTTTTTTCTGGTCTTTGGGGTAGAAAAAAGCTGAGAAAGTATTTACTTTTTGTATATGAATTATCCAAACAGCTAATAATGGCATCAAATTCTTTATTACTTATGCCTAAAAGATAGGTAGAAACCTCCCGATTGCTTCAGAGGGGCTTTCAAGTTTTTGTTTGGCCATAGAAAAAGTATACAATAAAAATACCAATCCACTGTTATTTAGATACAGTATAAGAATTTAAATGAACATTTCAATAAAATAAGACCTCACAAAGAGTTATCACAAGTAACATCATACAATTTTATTTTATGTATAATGATAATAATAAACCAACCCTAGAAACAGGTTGTAGCATTTCATTACATTAAAGACATAAATATTACAGTTATTAAATTACAGATTATTTCACCTAAATGGATACCTACAATAGTATGTGGAGCAAAAAGTTAAGAGGTATGCAGTCTATTCAGGATCTGAATTCCTCTGGTTGTCTGTGTCCTCCTTAACTATTGAGAGAGAGAGTAGTGTCATCTTACTACTGTTTTAGGAGCCCTGTCCAAGTCCCTGGAGATAGACAGGATGGATCTGGGTTGCAGGGCTGATCTACCACTCAGGGAATTCCTCTGCCCTTGATTATTTCGTCATATAGCTGATCAAAGATATATGTCTCTGTATCTAGAGAGATTTTTTTTTTTACACTGTAATCTGGAATTACCATGACAGTATGCTGACATAGCCAAACTAATTTTAATCTAGTCAGATTAATGACAATGACATGCAGTGTATATTTAAACATGAGTAGTTAAACCTGCTCGGGATCTTGGATGTACATTGGGCAGCTGACGCCCTTGTTACTGCAGACTTTTTATTACAGAGAGCACAAAGAAGACAAATTAAGGCCAACTTGCATATGGCTGTGAGTTCAAATCACATCAGTGCAAGACAGACACCATGTCTAAAATAGTATAAGTAATTACTGGAGTGGAAATAGTCCCTTGTAGTCAGTATTTTTTACAGCTGAATACTCTTACACAGCCAAGTACTTTTGTGTGTCAGGAAATAAAAATTTTTTCTGTCAGAGGCACACTGCTAAATCATATCTATTGTTACTTTTGAATATCCTTCTTTTCTCTGGTTTAGGACTAACTTAAACATGTTAAACAACACCACTTTGAACCTACCTATAAAACCAGGTGCACAGAAACAAAGATAGCCATCCAATGTCTCTTTACAGATGCTGGAGGCTCCACATGGCTGTGATAGGCAGGCAGCAACATCTGCTTCACAGAATTGACCAGTAAAACCTGATGAAAAATAGAGTAATAGACAACATAAGAAATTTACTATCACATTTAATCCGGAAAAACAGACAAGTGATAAACCAATTTACTATGTAATTTTCTGCTCTTATGTTTCAAAATCGTATTTAGTATAGGGTAAAATATTCCAGTCTCTTTGAAAGTTTCAGTTTCATATACAAAGCAATTCTAAATGAACACTTAGATAATGATAAAGTCAGTGGTAAAGCAGTACTTGCAATAATAATAAAATACATTCAAGACACGATGACTCTTCATGAGAATTAGATAGAATGTCAAATTCTTCAAGTGGTTTTACACAAAATTCCTATTAGTGAGTACATTGTTAATAAAAGTCTTCCGAGTTTTAGTATGGTGTTCTGTCACCACACTAAGAAAACATCCTATGTTTCTAAACGAACAAAAAAAAAATTGTCCCAATACATTCTCTTATAAAGCAGGTATTACAAGAACAGACATGTTTGGTAGCATATTGGTATTGATTTTTTGAACCAGTTAACTTGTAGTTAATAAGAAACTTAATCTTGTGAAAACTAAGCATCTGTGTTTCCTATTAAGGGGTATGTATGCACAACATTTAAAAAATAAATTTCAAAGATAAAACATTAAACTACATTTTATACTTTAGGTATATTGGCCACTTTAGGTATATTGGCCATGATATAGTTTCTGAAGCCATCATCCAGTAAGAAAAAGCATAATTTTCATTGATAACAGTTCCTTTATTTTTGAACATACACAATAACAAATTGCAAGTATATATTCATTTCATTAAAAAAATTCAAACAAAATAAAAGTAATTAATTGATATAAAGCAATTGAAAAATCAATCCATGTGTGTGGTGCTAGTATCCAAGTTCTGAATATAACTGTGAAGTTTCAAATTTTAGACACTTTTTTTGTTACTTTGGTCATAAACCCTCAGTGACTTAAAGTATAAAAAGTATAATTTCCTGGTCTCCTATTAACTGAGTACTTAAAAATTTTCTAAGTATCTTTTGTATGACAAATATCAAAATAGACTGGACCAATTTATTATAATTTAACAAGTGCAGCGTGGAAAGCCTCTAAAGATTTAAACCAGAGATTTGGTTCAGTGAGCTAAGCACCGTTAATTGCAATGTCTTACAAGCCAAGTCTGGTTGAAGATCTGAACTTCACATTTAATTTTAAAAAATGTTTATAAAGTAATACCATGCTTCAGTAGCATAGGTATTGCCAGAACAGATTTTAGCATGCCATTGTGTTGCCCCATACCTGACTTTGTATTCGTCAATATTTTAGACAAAAAGGAGAAAAAGGAAGAGTCTTTGGTCAAAGATGTTCCAAAAAATCTGTATTCCTACAGCATAATGTGATAGCTTTAAAAACCAAACACAACCTTGTTTTAATAGCATTTATTAAGTGTGGATTCAGAGCAAAAAAATATTACAAAATTTTAAAAGTTCAGTCCTGCTTGGACCTAGCATAGCATAGTCTTCAAACTAAAGGAAATATAAACCGTGCTGTTAGGGCATGACTAAAGAGCTCCTGATCTGGAAGATTTTTTAATTTTTGAACATCTTGTTACAAGTGGTAAGACAGAAACTTCTGACCATCAGGGTAGATTGCCGGAACATGCTGCACTTTAGAAATTCTAGCTTGTAGAACAACCCTTTGAGGCATAAATACAAGACAATGCATATAAAAACTGCCCTACACATACAGTCACTTTGGTTTCTAAATCAGAAGTTGCAGAAAGGTGTCTTCAAGCTATGTTTCAATTCCACCCTGAACACCAGCTGTGCAACATTCTCACACAGCTGAAGTTTTCCTTCCTGTTGACTGCTATTAAAAATTTAAGTCTCTCTCATTTTTGCCTTTGCAAATAGCTGTTAACATCTTCTTACTGAAGTACTACATAAAACTAATATAAAAAATTATGATAAAGTAGTAAAATGGAAACATTGATCAATGATGGTTATAGCTATACACCGATAGATATATGTATAGCTGTTACATGTGATTATGTGACTATCATCTAAGTAGAGATAATGAAAGCTAACACGTTTTTGTCTTTGACAAAATAAAAATGAATATTCATAATAATTTTACAGACCTGAAATAAAGTTCTTAATCTACGTATGTTTTTATTTCTGTGCCTTGAATTAATTATCAAAGTATTGCAACTCGTACAAATATACCTGAAGTTATTATATTAAGTTGAAGAACAAAGGGTGGTGGGTTCATGGCTCAGTTTTGATATTTAACATCTGGTTTTGAGTAAAGTTTCTCATCAAAACAGATTCAGATGCAGAACTTAAGAATACACTATTTCTTATAAAAAGAAATTATTTTTCTGCTACAGATACCCATTTATTTCATAAATTTAGATAATGGAAATTTACCAACAGTTTAATTTTTTAATTTTTTCCAGAAATGCCCCATTTACAGTCTTGAGGCATTTCTTTCTGACAAATCCAAATGACTCCTGACAAAGGTGGTTTTTACTAGTCAGATTATGACACAAACTCTCTAGGGAGATCATTGCATTGTGATCCATTCTGACATAGTCCAGCCACACAGTGATTCATGACAACTTCACTACATGGCTCCTTATATTCTGGATGGCAGGTACATCTGAAGCTATTAACTGAAACTTCACATTAACGGTTATTGTCAGAGGCAGCAGGATTTGATATGCGTTCATTCACTGTTATTGAACAAATACTACTTCTGGGAAAAAAGTTATATAGTTCCTGTTAAAATTACATCTAGGAAAAGCTTAAACAGAGTGAAAGAAAGAAATGACAGAATTTAATTCATTATCATTAAGATTCATGCATACTAACGGGTTACCAATCTCTCCTTATTTATACTGGATGTGACAATAATTACATACAAGCCATTTTATTAATTTATCTTTTGGAATAGACTGATTACTACTGTTTTTGTTATTCAGTACCTAAAAGAATGAAATCCTACTTTTCCTTGGGTCCTCAAGAATTTCAAGCATAAAAATTGTTCTTACTGCAAAAATTTTACGGAATATAAAAATTTTTAAAAATGTGCAATCATTAAGAGCATGAAAAAAAAATCACCTTTGCATGTGTATTGGGTTTGCATGGCCAGGTTTTGGTAGCAGGGGAGCTACAGGGATGGTTTCTATCAGAAGCTGCTTGAAGCTTCCCCCACATCCAACAGAGCCAACGCCAGCCAGCTCCAGGACAGACCCCCTGCTGGGCAATGCCAAGCCAATCAGAGGTGGCTTCTGTGATAATATTTAAGAGGAAGAAAAGTTATTGTGCAGGTGTAATGGTGCTCAGAGGAGTGAGAATATGTGAGGAGAACAGTTTTGCTGACCACAAGGTCAGTGAAGGAGGGGGGAGAGGTGCTCCAGGCGCCACAGCTGAGGTTCCCCTGCAGCCCGTGGTGCAGACCATGGTGAAGCAGCTGTGCCCCTGAAGCCCATGAAGGTCCACATGGGTGCACAGATCCACCTGCAGCCTCTGGGTCTCCTCCACACCAGAGCAGGTGGATGCCCAAGTGAAGGCTGTGAACCCATGTGAGGTCCATGCTGGCGGAGGCTTCTGGCAGGGCCCTTTGGACCCATGGGGAGAGAAGCCCACACTGGAGCGGCTTTTCCAGATAGGACTTCTGATCCTGTGGGGGAGACCCACACTGGAACAGGCTATTCTTGGAGGACTCCACCCTGTAGAAAGGATCTCAAGTTGGAGTAGTTCATGCAGAACTGCAGCCCTGGGATGGACTCACATTGGAGAAGTCTGTGGAGAACTAATTCCCATGGGAGGGACCCCACACTTGAACAGGCGAAGGACACCTCTCCCTGAGCAGCAGCAGAAACAACTTGTGATGAACTGACCGTAACCCTCACTCCCCATGAGAGAGGGATGGGGGGGAGGTGTTTTTAAGATTCTGTTTTTCTTCTCATTATCCTGCTCTAATATTGATTAGTAATAAATTCAATTAATTTCCCCAAGCTGAGTCTGTTTTGACAGTGACAATGAGTGGTAAGTGATCTCTCCCAGTCCTTATGAGTCCTCATGAGCTTTTCCTTATGCTTTCTCTTAGCTGTCCATTTGAGGAGGGGAGTGATAGAGTGGCTTTAATGGGTACCGGGTATCCAGCTAGGGTCAACCCACCACACCATGAAAGGCAGGGAAAACAAATAATGCTCTTGCCTCAAACAATACAACAGGAAAATGTTTTATAGTGACCAGTTCCTCTAATAAATAAATATGATTGCTGTATTGAAGCAACCACTTACAACAAGAGAAGACACAGAGGAAGATGCAATTTTCTCTGCTGTATTCTTCTTGCGTATTGTTTTATTTCTCAGTCCAGCTTGGGGACAACTTAAAACTTGTGTTTATGTACACATAATCTGTAAGAAAGATGTTATAAGAATGTACTATCATGAGTATTTAGGGTGTTTGTACCTCAGTTTCTTTCCTACATATTCCAGTTTTGAAATAAATAAATAATCTAAGGTAAAGTAATTTCAACAGATTTGCAATTCAATTTTCTGTCATTTAGGTTTGAAGTGAAGAATTTCACCAGTTTTAAATCTTTTACGAAGATTCCTCAACTAAGTGGTGAGTGAAAAAAATAAAGCTTCTAGGCCAAAAGTCAGTTTTTATCCCATCATGTCATCATTTGATGAAATAACATTTCATTGGATATTTCTCGAAAAGCTCTACTGGAAGCTGAAAAGTAATCACTGCAACTCACTTTGAATTTTATATTATGATTTTCTTATAGGAGGACTGAAAACATTTTTTCAGCAAAAACTGGTATACATTGTTTAAGCTCAATTGAATCTGGAGAGGAAACCTAAATAGCAATTAGTCCACCTTCTTACCATTTACTCAATTTAGTATCAACAAATACATATACATTTTAAAATATCCTTGATACCACAGAAGTTCTACCTCAAACATATTAAATTGTTTACTGTAAAAACTAATGTGACAATGATGACAAGCTGATGCACCTGACACAGGCAACAAAAAAAGATTTCATCCAGGCTACCGATGAATTTACTCAGAGGTCAGTTCTGATTCATACAATCCCCAGTGGACAGACTTCACAGGCAGACCTTGCAGAACCAAAAGCATGACCTTTATAAGCCTGAATCCACATCCCTTTCTGGCCTTCTTTTAAACTTTTACTAAGCAATTACTATTGGCCAATTCTTCCTAGTCACCTCTATGCTAGAGCAGAAATTCTCGGCACAGACACATTAATTTCCCTTCACTGATACATTTGGAAGAGCTGGTCAACCCTGGAGATTCATTTTTACCTACACATGCTTCAGTTAATGCTCCAACACAGGAGAGTTAAAAGGCATTGTTATTTCCATTACATGAATGCAATCCATCATGGAATCACCCTGTGTACCCAAATGTAAATTATCCGACATATTTACAAAGTAACAAATTGTCAGATTAAATTGAGTTCTTTAATGGTAACAAGCTGTTCTCTAACAGTTTGGTCACTAGTTATTGAACACCAGTGCTTTTCAGACAATAATCTTCATTCACCATTGAACTGTAGTATTATGGATAACAACTTTTTTCAGTGTGTCACCCTCAAAATCTGAATACCTACAGCTCCATACAGAGGCACAAAATCTTTTAAAGCAATAAATATTAATAGTATCTGTGAGACAGCTAGAGGTTAGCAACACACATTCCAGTCATGCCCTGTGTTGACTCTGTATGTAGAGTCTGTCAATACCATATTTTAAAGTACTGTGTTCAGATAGGTTTAATTTAATAAATTTAATCAACTTTTATTATTCATATAGGTAATATGACAGCAAGGCAGAATAGAGCAAAACCTCACTGATAAGCAATACAGTCCCACAGCACACAAACGAGAAAAGCTGAGCAGGTCTATTGCTGCTGACCAGGTCTGCCACAGAACAGTGATGATCAGACATCCTGCAAGATAGGTCTGAGATGAAGCCTGGAAGTCAAAGTCATCAAGGCAAGTCAGATTGGCAGGACCCTGCTGGTACAATCCTGACATACAGCAGGGAACTACATCACTTCTTACACAAGTAGAACTCCTGGACAAATATCTCCACGTAGAGATTTCTTTTTCCACAATACCAGTACATGGTTGAATCCCATTCAGCTTGAATTTTCTGGATATGTTTTTGCAAATTGCTACTTGGCTGCTCCCAGTTTATACGTATTTGTTTATGACTGCCAAAGAGGATTCATCTTTGCTCGACTGAATCTTTTTTTTTTCCAGAACAATTCTAGAGTTTTTCCTATTTCTTTCCCAGGTTGGTGCCATCTGCAAATTCAGCCACAATATTCCTAATTCAGTCATTCAGGTCATTGACAAGGAATATTGATGAAGAGCATTAGTGGACCCAAAACATTTCCAGTGATGTTCTTTTCCACACTGAATGACTATCATCTTTTAGTACTTTTTTTCCAGTGAGTTACATGTTGTTCTGTGGTAGTTTCATTGAGACAGCGTTCCCTATGTTTCCTTATAAAAATGCTGATGAACTCAAGATATACATAACCTACTTCTTCCTTATCCCAAAGGTTTATTACCACCTAACAACAGAAATTACTTTTTGTCCCTGTTTAGAGAGGTCGCAAAATTTGGCAATACTATGATTCTATGATTATTCTTTTATTACGTGGTCAGATCTTTCTTATAGACAGGGAAATACCAACTTTTTTTGCTTCAGTTCATACGGAAAGAATGTTGAAAACTTCTTGGCCTTGTATGTCAACCATTTTCTATCTTTGTTAGGAAGTAGATTGATACTTTCAATTTTTTCTTCTAGAAACTTCTTTTAAAAGAAGTGACTGATCTTTCTGTAATTTTCTTTCTCTTCATTCTTCCCCTGTCCAGAATTTCTTTCTGGCAGTGACAGCTAATACGTGCAGCATTTCTCTTTTAGCTACTTGACTTCAATGACCATTTCTACTGGTTTAGACAAGCTAGACCTTAAACCATACAATTTAATGGGAAGATGTAGGAGGATTATTGGCTCTACAGTGTTTTTCTTTCAAAAAAACCCCCTTAAAGGTAGGCAAAAGGCCACAACAGCCAAATACATCTTCCAATACTGTAAGAACAGTTTTGTCAGTTCCACTAAAAGATGGATTAGAACTAGAAAAAAAGGATTAAGGAAAAACAGAGGCATACTCTATACATCTTAGAGAAACACACCAGAAGACTTACAGCTATTACAGTAGAAGTCTGATTACTGTACCACAGGAGGCAGCTTCAGAATCTCTATTATTTACACTAAGAAGACAGAATAATTTTTTATTCTGTCTGTGCTTGCTGGCTTAGAATGTGTCAGACTATTTTACCATTTTGTGGTATGATGCATTAGAACAGGACCTAACGCTGTTTTACAACCAAATAATAATGTAGATGCAAAAGTAAAAAAAAAAACAAAACCAACAAAAACCTCATGAAATAATAGTGGTTTTCATTTTACCATGAACATGCAAAGTGGTCAATGTTTGTTGCTTCTTTTGGGATGATGTCAAGATCTACTGAGAAGGTGATAGGCATCATAGAACATTACTTCCTGTAACTGATATGCAAAGCCTATGACATTTATAAATTCCCTTATAAATAATGAAAAAGTGAGAGTAAGAAATTGCTTAATATAGTTTTGATTTTTCCATATAATTTTTTGGTTGCATCATCTTGTACATAGATCAGTCTAGTATGACATCATGTAATGAAACATAATTTCAGGATCTAAAAAAAGCAAAATTTCAGCATATAAGTAAAGTTAAGTTCCAGAGACATACTCCTCTTTTCCCTTTATAAACGAGTGACTGCAGATGCTACTTTGATAACTTTTAACAAATAAATATTTGAGATATTTGTTTCCAAAGAAGACAAAACCAGTTAGAATTGGGGTAAAAGCAATGCCGCTAGCAGGTCTGTAGGAAATAACATAGACAAAAACCCGTAACAAAAGCAATGACAAAAATATAAACAGCAACAGCAATAATTAATATGAATTTCCTAACTTCTGAATTACACAAAATTTCAGTTTAACATCTCTGAAAAAAAAAAATCAGTGAAGATCCCAGTAAACTCAGCACAAGCAGAGAGCAGTGCTGCTATTCTTCCTCAGTCATATCTTGGAGATATTGCCTGCCTTTCAGAATTCATGTGACAAGACTAAGGAGATAAGAGGATGAGCTGCCCCCTGTAGTGTGATGTGATACTGGATCAAATAAAGAGCTGTTTAGTTTAATATTCTTATTTTAGAGATGAATTAATTTGTTACAGAAATCAAGTTCAATGACTTTATTTAAAAGAGAAACCATTGTTTCTGAAGTGCATCATGAAGTTGGGCATGCATTTCCTCAGGAGTGTAAAAGTTTTTTTAAGTAGAATTTAGGAAGAAAAATATTAAAATAAAAATAAACATACATTAACTTACTGTTCATGCCATTCATGGTATTAAATTGACAAAATTTTGGGTTTAAACTATTTCTTAGAATTTGCTGATAAGCAACTTATTGGACACAAAGTACACAACCATTCCTTGTTATTCATTGTATATTTTTTAGTCTGTCTTTTGTAAATTTGAAAGATGAGATCCAAGTATGATCCTTTGTTTCTTATTCCATTAGAACACTCTATGCTACCAGAAGAGCTGGGGAAAAAAAAAAAGATTTTTTCTAGTAACGGATAAGTAAAGGAAAAACAAATAAAAAAAGTAGGTGATTAAAACCCATAAAGCAACAGCTATAGACTTTGTTAAAGGTCTGGTAAGGCATTTTTCTTAGCTGACAATGTCAGGAATTTGATACAATGTTTTTACTCCTTACTAATGCAAATAGAGCCACAGAAATTAAAAACTGGACAAATGTTAATTATTTTTCAGTACATTGCAGGACCAGAAGATTAGTTTGAAAGTGAGTTGTCAAACAAGGAAGTTATTTTAGAGAAGAGTGGGATAACATCAAGATGGGACAAATGCATAGATGAAGAATTAAATCAGTGGATGGAAATGTCAAAGGAAAAGAGTAAATGTTATCCAAAATAAAGAATGTTAATATTCCTAAAAAATTGGCAGTAGAATAAAGAGTGCTTCAGTTTTGTTCATATAAATAGACTTCAGAATTTTTTTTTTTTTTTTTTTTAAATCAGAGATTGCCAAAAGCCATTAGATCCCCTATTAGGAATTTGGATACATTTAGACACGTAATGGAAAAATCACTTATTAGTTACCTGCTTTCCAGAAATAGATGTTTTGGACTAAACAATTGTTAAACATATAAACCGATCATATAAAAATTATCTTTAGTAGACACATCACTCTAACATTGGAAAAAGGCCGTAGTTTGACTATCACTTTAACTGCTTTACAAAAAGTGTGATTTTAAGTATATTGACCAAAATTTTATGTGTCTGTAGCTCTTTTCTGGAACATGGTTTCTGAAAACAAATGTCATTTGCATTTCTAATATCATAAAAAGACAGAGAGCCAGAGATTATATCAATGTAAATCTTATTAATTTTTTATTAAATTTGAATAGGCTCATTCTATCAACAAGAGGCACTTAAAAATGACAACATATTCCATTAAGAAAAGTGTAGAGATGCCAAATATAAGAGGCAACAAATTAAAAATTAGTCATAATTTGGGAACTAAATCCTTTATTAAAAGAGTATAACCTTGGTGAATTGTGAAATACAGCTATGATGGTTTTATAACAGGTCTTTAAAAATGTTTAATATTGAGAGAAGAGATTATTCCTTTCCATCCTGTTATTGCCATTACAGTAGTTTTAGAAGTAATAGACTCAAGCTAAAGGCTGTCATAGAGATATTTCCTCATCTGGGGGATTTGTAATGGGTTATTACAGCATTTCTCAAGACATCACTGTTTTGCGTCTGCTTTTGCTAGCAGTAACTCAGTGTCTTATTATCCACTTTGAAATAAATAGTGGTTTTCTATCAGAAAAATGTCAATTTTTTAAGTCATCTGCTAGAGTTGAAGGATTGAATTGACATTACAAATGAGCTATTAATCAAATGGTTTTTCCCCTGTATTTTTAGCCTTATAAATGACAACATATTTTTTGAAAAAAAAAAGAACAGAAGCCACTAATTTTTTCTTGTTCTATTGCAGGAAAGTTTCAGTTACTACTGGTATGAAGTATTACACTGATAAAGATAGAAATACAGGAAGAAAATTAGAATTATAAAAAAGAAAGTAGCTTAGTAAAGCTATTACATCTAATAAGTTTGTATCCTTTCACAAGTGAGAAATTTGCCATGTGCTTTCTTAACCAAGTTTACTTTCTCTTTCTTCATCACAGCCTGCCATGTAGCAGACTTTTTCATGAACTTTGCAAACTATATTTCTCTTTTCATTTGCCCTTTCTTGCTTCCTATTTTCATATGATGCTTTTGGATTTCATCTTTTTTCTTCTCCTACACTTTGTTACATGCTTATTTCCACTGCCTAGTATATGTTGATGTATAATGAATGGCTTTTAGTCTCATCACATGAATTTTCTTCTTCCTTCTCCATTTACTTCTTTTCATTTGTAAAAATTGTAATTAAATGGTATATGTATTTCAATAATTGTTTTTAATCATAGAATTTTGTTTTACTTCCTAATTTAGCAAAATTATATATACTCCAGTCTTTCAGTGCAGAAACTCACTAAATGTTTATTTGTGTAAGAGTAATATAATGAAATCTCACAGAAGTAGAAATTGGGGAGTTTTATTTTCTCTTCATACCTTTATGTCCACTTTTCAACAGATAATGAAGATTAGGTTTAGAAGTATAACTCTTACTGTGTTCTGGGAACATTATGATCAAAAAGGTACAGTTGCCAGTGTATTACAGAATACACAGTTGTGTATTATATCATAGTGCACACTTTGAATATGCAATGTCTGCACAATTACATGATCACTGGAGGAATGACCTAATGTGTACTTTTTTAACAGTACTTTTATTCACATAAATCTCAAAGACTTTCATTTGCATGGAACATGTATATCAAGATTTACATTACAACTTAAAGCATATATGTCAACTTAGTCTAAAAGTATGACAATTACAAGCAAGGAAACTAATAACAAAAGTAAAGGAATGTATATCTTGAAATTTGATTTATATAGAGAATTGGAAAGGCAAAAGTGAGAAAACTGGTCGGACACAGTAAGGACAATTTTGTGAGTTACAAAAAAAAAAATTTAACATACACTAAGTGATGCAAAAGCAGTCACTTTCCACCTCCCACCAGTGCCCACATGGTCTCTGAGCAACAACTGCATTAGAAAAAATATCTCCAGGCTTTTATTGCTGACTATAATGTATATGGGATAACAGGGTATCTTTTTGGTCTGTTGGGGTCAGCGGTGTCCACTCCCAGCTTCTTGTCCACTCCAGCCTACTCACTGGAAGGGCAAAATGAGTAACAGAGATGGCCTCAATAATATAGAAATGCTACACAGTAACATTCCTGTGTTAGTAACACTGCTCCAGTCACAATCTAAAACACAGTAATGTAAGAGCTTTTGTGAAGAAAATTAGTTCCATCTGAACCAGACCCGGTACACAGACCCAATCAATTCTTTGTTTGGGAGGAATACCGATTAAAGACTCAGGTTTTTTAGTATTTTCCAGACTTTGTCTTCTGATACTGCAAAGAGACTCTTTAATCATATTTCTCTCAATTCCAGATAATGAATAATAGTGGGTCATTTTTTCCCTTAATGAAACAGTGACAAAGAAATTAGATACTGATTTTAGAATTGTTGCCTTTTTTTGCTAGGTCTTCTATGACTAAACTCTTACACATAATGCAACAAACAGTTAAAGTGCAACTCATTTTGTAAAGGATTCAATGAAAAAGTGAAGTAAACAATCAGATCCTCAATGGTAGCAAATGATTGGACATGCTCAGGAAGATTGCTATCTGAAAAATATCTAAATATACCAATAATCTCAAAAACACAGAAGAATTACTAGAGTTACTAAAAATATATTTAACATTTCATGAATATCAGAGAAATAATGATGCTATGGATGAGCTATAAGTGTAAGGAGAACTCCTGGGAAGGACCCCTAATGATTTTTCATGTCATTCACTGCTTCCAGATACTGCTTTTTCAGGAGTCAGTTAAGTGGTAGGTCCTGGGGATGCAGCTGTATAACCTCTGCCTCTCCAGCATCTCTGACTTTAAGTGGCCTCAGCCCTCATCCTGGATGAAGAGTCAACACTGATACCTCATGGATATGATTGCCCACAGAAGTTTCAGTATTAAGACTTTGAAAAAGAGCTAACATCACGTGAATATATTGACCTCTATTTCCCTAAAATATTGATTCCACTAAGTACTGCTACAATCAGTTCCGCACTCTTTTGCTATATGAATACTCAAAGTATCTTCTATGTCAGTTTGCTGAACAAACTTTCTACAACTGATTAGATGGACTTGTTTAGAAAGAATACTATTCTAGTACAAGTTAGGATGTCAGGTATAAAAAAAAAAAAGACTTACAAATTGTATAAGTGAATTGTGACTTGGAGCAAGAAATTGATAATTGGAATTTTAAACTAGGCATCAGGCAAGCTTTTTGGCAAGTGGAGCAGCATGTAAAAAATGCTACACTTTCTTACCAAGCAACTTTGAAATCAAACAAAAAAAAATCTATACAATGTTTATATTGAGCATGATTGTGTAGTGGCAGCATGAAGAACTGAATGATTTTGTAAGCATTTCCCATCTGTAATCTTGATTATTCCCTTTAATTTTTGAGTCACAGCATGAACACTTTTTGTAAGGTCTCTTTCTGGATTAAAAACTTTCATGTATAAGTGTCTACTTCATAATAAGTGTTGCCAGAAAGGTTTGAAAGAAAGTACAGTCTTATTTCATGGTACAGTAAACTTTAATAACAACACCACCTTCCAAAAAAGGAAGAATTTGATTTACAATTTTTCTGTGTGTGAGTTTACTCTTAATCAGAAGCACTGCTCCTTTGATTCAGTGTATCAAGTTGAAGGAAAATTGATTTTAGGTTGAATCCATCAATCCAAGCATCTCAACTGATAGGATTTTCTGCTTCAAAATCAGTCTACTTTAGCAATCATGCTAATCATCCACTAATCCCACTGAAAAGAAAAATATTTATGTATTCAGTTAGGTGTAGCAGGGATAATACATCACTGAGGAACAAACAGGGATGGGAAAGAAGCTGTGTACTAGATGTAATGTTTTGTAAAAGACAAAAATTATGCATCCAGCCTAGAACTGTTTAAGAGCAGAAAAAGAGAGGCAGTCCAGTCTCTCACAGGAGGGGGACAGTATGCAAATAAGTTTGTGGGCTATGACCTCCTTCCAGCCTTGTCTACTTCACCTTAAACCTGAGATGACTAGACAATAGTACCACCACCTTTATCTTATCTCAAGTTCCTGTCAGAAGGCTTAACTCACAGTCCAACTCCCTGAAATCCAGGAGGCATGTTCAGCTGGGGACTGGGCTTTGGTGGTCTCCATGTTTAATCTGTAAACCATTTCAGTCTCTTACAACTTCTCATCCATCCACAGACAGAGCTCCTGGCACTCCAACTGGTCATTGACAGAGAGGGTAAACACTGCCTCTTCATCTGCTGTGTATATCCTTCCTAAAGAGCCTGTATCCTTCCATTCCAACACTCCAGTCATAGGATTCATTCCACCACGTCTCTGTGATGTCAATAATACCATAGCCATGCAGGCATGTACACATCTCCAGCTCCTCTTGTATATTCCCCACGCTGCATGTGTTTGCATAGAGGCATCTAAGCTGGGTTCCTAATGAAGCTTGCTTACTGTTTGGAATCCCTTTGTTCTGCCCTTCAGGTGTTCTACTGCCTTCCTGTAATCCCTAAATACTGTCTAAATAATGAATTTTCATCCTTTATTTTGTACATGGGTTAATTCTTCACAAAGACTGTATCTAACAAGTGTTCAAAAATATTAATAGAAAATGTTTGTAGTCTGAGATTTCATATGTGCACTTCTTATAGCCTTTCATGAATAAGATCTCACTTTTTAAGTAAAACAGACAGATGTTTTCATACTCGTTGTGTTTGTGATTTCAGCAGGCAAAATACGTAGACAAAATGAGATGTGACACTTGTGTTATCCACAATGGAAAGACTAATGAAATATAGTCACAGCATTTGTAACTGAAAAAGTAAAACTAACCTATTACAACACGTAAGAATTCGGTCTTAAAATTTAGCCAAGGTAATTAATAATAATAAAAAATCCCTTTCATATTTTGCATCCTGAACATCTATTGTGAGATTCTCAGGTCTTAAAAAAGTTGTATGCATATATACATGTATGTATAATACACACATACACACACTTCCATATATAATAATAAGTATTTATGTATTTTCATGTCCATATACTATTATTTAGTGGTAGTGATGGCTGTGAGTTTCTGTGTTTCACACATCAATAACTGTCAAGTTATTTGTACCTTAGACTTGAAATAGCTTGTATACTTTTAAAATCTCTTGCATAAAAACACATATAGCTCTTATAGGGACATAATAATTATAAAACACTTCTTTTTCTTATCCATTTGAAGTAAATATTTCTGTCTAAATAAAAGTTTGATTACTGTGCTCTTACATTGCTAACTTGACATTATAGAGCAAGGTTTAATGCAATACAATGCCTACATGACCTAAGAGAATTAAAAAACTGCAACTGAAAAAGTACTATCAATTAATGTTTTGCTTGCTGTTTTCCATTCGACTCGTAATCAGTTGATCCACAATAAAGAAAGCAGGAGTGTGGGGGCGAATCAATAATTAATCATACTATACAAGTATCACATATTTAAATTTAAAGCTGCCAGAAGTTTCCCAGATGTCTGATGGAGACAATGTCAGCAAGCTCCATGATGGACCCACTGCTGGCCAAGGCCGAGCTCATCAGGAACAGCGGTAGCACCTCTGGGATAACAAAGTTAAGATGGGGTAAAAAAACCCAACTGAGAAGTTGCAGCCAGGCAACAACATAAGAATATGTGAGAGAAACAGCTCTTTAGACACCAAAGTTAGAGGAGAAGGAGAGAGTGGAGGTGCTGCAGGACAGAGATTCTCCTACAGCCCATGGAGGTCCATGGAGAAGCAGAGATCCCCCTGCAGCCCATGGAGGACCCCATGACAAAGCAGGTGGATGCCCAAAGGAGGCTGTGACCTCGTGGGAAGCCTGGACTAGATGAGGCTTCCAGCAGGATCTGTGGTCCCAAGGAGACAGGAGCCCATGCTGGAGCAGGTTACCTGGCAGGGCTTGTGACCCTGGGGGGGAACCCATGTTGGAGCAATTTGTCAAGAACTGCAGCCCATGTGAAGGACTCACATTGGAGAACTGTCTCATGTGGGAGTGATCCCAAACTGGAGCAGGGGAGGAGTGTGAGGAGTCCTCCCACTGAGGAAGAAGGAGTGGCAGAAACAATGTGTGATAAACTGACTGCACCCAGATTCCAACCAGGGTCAATCCACCATAGCCAACCTTACGACAAATACTGTATAACTTGTCCACAATTTTTTTTTTGAAATTTTAAAAATAACTTTTACTAGTAGAAAATATGGAAACAAAGTCATGATACCTCCATGGTAGGAAGAAAATTAACTTTTGCAAATATTTATAAATTCAGAATTGCTCAAAGGTTATGGGATGAATACAACTGACAGAGTTCTTTGATTTCTAAGACTCTCTGTTCCTCAGTTTGGAAGCCAGGACTTCTGGTACACAGTTTATATTCTGGAAACAAATTCTGCTGACACCATCTGAATAGCAATTGTAGCATATACTTAAAGCATAACTGCTCAGTCCTCTCTTTTCAAGCAAAATAAATTACTACTTAGTTGTATTCTTATGAAAAACTCTATTTCTTTTTTGAATACCACAGAGCATTTCTCAAATAAATATCATGTGACTTCTTACCTGGCAAGCAGCTACAGTAAAATTCACCAATCAAATCATGGCAATGGCCTCCGTTTTTGCAGGGCTTGAGGGAACATTCATCAATATCTGTGGAACAGTTTTTGTCTGACAGAAAAGAAAATTAAACATTAAAACTATAAATCACGCTGAGAAAGCAGAAAAGCTACTTCACAGTGCAAGTGACAACTGCATAATTTAAATTTTCCAAGTTGGAACCATTATTTTATTTCTGCTTGATGGGCCTAAAAGTAGAGATATTCATAGATCATAGCTGATAGTTAACGAATTAAATATTTTAAAGGAATAAGTATGAACAGCATTTGCAAATACATTCCTTGTGTATTCTAGCACTGCCTCTCAACACCATAATTACTAGGGCTACATGCCACATTTAAAAAACTGTTTAAGAGATTTAATAACCTCAGTAACAATAGTAAGAAAAAATATTTCTCAGGGTTGCTTCCATGTTTAGATGAATGAAACCATTTCTCAAATCCAAAATGAAAATCACAATTCACTCAGCTGTTTCTTCATATTTCTGCTTTAAAAGAGATTTAATAAAGCTGTAATTCAAATTAATTCAAATGTGAAACAACAAAAATATAGGAGAACATAAAGAAGACAGAGAAGGATATCTAGAAGACAATGTAATAGGTGGTTTATAAAAACAATTAACTCATTGGATATAACAAAAAAAATCCAGTCCCTCATCTCTCTATTCTGCATTAATTTAGAGCTTGTGGGTTTTTCTATTGTTTCGGTTTGGTTTTGTTTTTAATATTTTAAATAAATAAAAGAAATAGCAGAATCCTTAAGTACACAGGACTTGAACTGAAAGGGTATTTAACTACAAATCCATAATTTTTGAAAGGAATCATTAATCAGAAATTCAAGGATATTTGAATGTGCTACTGTCAATTTTTTTCATGCAATGGTGGAAAAGGTGACTACAAACAGAGATTTTCTGGGATCTGATTCAAAGTAAAAGGGAGAAGTACTCTCTGACTATGAAGAAAGAAATATGAAGAACTTGGATGAGAGCTATCCATGAAAAGGGAGAGGAGAGGAGGGTGATTTTGAAAGAAGTCTACTTCCAATTTAGTTCCACTAATTTTTTTTTCAACAATCTGGATGGTAGACAACAAAATAAGCTTACTGATGGCCAGACAAAAAGATTAGAAGTCTTTATAAATAGATTGTGTTTGAAATAATAAATGTAATCCAATCAGAATAAGTGGAAGATACCATACAGAAAATCACAAGTTAAGTAGGAACAAACCCCAGAATTTTGTTTCAAATTAAATAGTATGCTGACATATATAAAAAGGAACATATCCAGTTAGAATCATAAAGTAATCCTTCCATTCTTATCTAGCGGGAGTAAAACTGCATTTGGAGTGTTTTGCATCGTGCAGTGACTTGCACTCAAGAAAAATGTGGACTAAGTGATGGTCCATGCGAGCATGACAGGCATGACAAAGAGTTTAAAGGCATGACTTCTTAGGATGAACAAAACGAATGAGGCTGTGAAGCCTAAATAAGGAAAATTTAAATAGAAATTTGATGACAATCATAAAATAAGAAAGTACTTTTGCAAAAGTCATCTGTTCTCTGTGTTAGCAGCAGACAGGGTAAGAAGTAATGCATTTAAACTGCAGTGAAAGATTAGATGATAAGGAACTCCTCCTAATGGTAAGTATAATATCACACTGGAAAGGTTACCTGAGGAAAATAAGGAATGTGTTGGACTTCTTTGAGAAGATACATAGGTGGGTAACAACATAGTATATTATATGTTTTCTGCTGCGATAAGCATGGAATAGATTAAAGCTAGTGTTTCGTTCTAGTGTTGTGATTATATCATTTACAAGGCACACACACTGTTTACAATGTTCAGAGAATTATGTTTGTGTAATGATTATCTGGAAACTTGCTTTGCCTTATGGTAAAGATCTAAGTTACTGAGCTCTGACTTTGGAACCTAGCGCTTCTATCCAAACTTGTGTCTCCACTCTACTTCTCCATCAAAACACTTTTCTACATTAGTCATGTGAATAGAATAGTCATAGATGTGAATCCAGGCATGCAGTAGGCAAGAGAAACAGAGGATAAAAGTACTAACTCTAGCAGGCAGAGACAAAAACGTTCTTTGTGCACACCATAAATGCACGTGGTTAAAATTACATAAGGATAAATGGAAAGTCCTGCTCTTACAAAGAAAACAGTACAGCTTTTGGCACATTCAATCTGAATTCACCCCTCAAGTCCCTCTCATGAAAAAAACATAATGAGACAGATGACCCATTTCATACTTCCCGTAGTCTCTTGTCCAGTAGGTAAATGTGAAAACCCCTTACTCTATTAGTTCAACACTGACTTTTAAATAGGCTCTTCATTTCCACTCTCACTTCCTTTCCTTATCTCCCTTCCACAGGAGAAGAAGCCTATGCACCAACTGAAATCTTGTGATAACTTTTGTTTAGCTGAACAGTACGTTTTTTAATGTACTGCAGGTCACTTCTGGTCACTTGCAGTTGCCAGATACAAGCACAGAAAAAAATGTGCAGGTTATAGCTACTGAACTGCAGCTGAACTGCATGTGAGGAAACAAAAAAAGTGATCTGAAAAGAACTGCTGAAGATCTCAGCATATGAGCCTCACTGCAGTACTGTGAGAAAAAAATAATTCTCAGATGTATTTAAATAAAACAAAAAAGGAATATTGATGTGTAAAGTACCTCTGCATAAAACATTGATTACAGTGTTCCATATTTTAAAAAAAAGTGGGAAGCATGCAGGAAAAGTTACACAATTTATTCAACAACTGAAGAAAGCATGCTGTCGGCAAAGGCTTAAAGAGCTCCATCTGTTTCATTTAGAAGAAACAAAAACAAGAAGTGACTTGATTACAGTGTGTAAATATCTCTACAAAGAGAAAATACTTGGGTAGCAAGAGGATTTTTCATTTCATGTAGAAAAGGTAATGAGATGTAATAGCTCGAAGTTGAAGACAAAAATTTAAATAAAATATTTAATATAAACTTCTAAATCTGATGGTGATCAGTACTAGAATAAAATGCCAGTGAAATTCTGGTTGCTTCTCATACATGCAAATAAGGATTGAATGCTTTTGGATTCACTGTGTGCTTTAATCAAAACTAAGTAATTAGGTTCAGTACAAGGTGGTTAATGGCCAACATTAACTGCCTTCTGGTATGCAGACATAATGCAAAACACCCATGGATTGTTAGAAGACTTGCAGAATAAATATGTTCATCCTGTAGCCCTCTATGTGTCTTTCTGGGGAAAACATCAAGAGAATTCTGTGAGCCAGATACGATCCTGTGACAGCCACCCTGAGGCAGCTGGGCTCTGTAGAATCGTCATCATGTGATATGTGTAAGTCCTGTTCTTGGAGGTTCATAAGGTTACCTGTATAACTGGGTGTAAGTTGCTGCTCTCCTGCTACCAGAGCAAATAACCTATTCAATTCCGTTTTTTGCCTGGCTATAAAAGTGACAAGGGAAAAAAAATTCTTCTTATAAAAGTTGTATAAACATCTTCAAAAACATCACTCTGGATTTAACACATTTTCCCTCCTGCCTCAGGACTCCTCAGATCTGGGCAAGCAGATTGATCTGGTCGATTTACTATTTAAGTGAAGAGAGTCAAGCAGTGGTGTAATGTCTCCACTATCACCACTGCAGCCCTGAAGCCCGGATTCTATCATTGCCATTGCCAGAATCGAGCCACTACTTAGGTGTCAAGGTAACAGCAGAGGCCTCAGGACTTGTCTAGTGGCCAGTTGGATCTTAGATCCACAGAATCATAGAATGATTTGGGTTGGAAATGACCTTACCGACCATCTAGTTCCAACCCCCCTGCCATGGGCAGGGAAACCTTCCACTAGACCAGGTTGCTCAAGACCCCATCCAACCCAGTCTGGAACACTGCCACAACTGTGGGGCATTCACAGCTTCTCTGGGCAATGTGTTACAGTGCCTCCAATGCCTCCAGTTATCCTTATAGTAAAGAGTTTCTTTCGTAGTAAAGAATTTCTTCTATATCTTGCTTCATTCGTTTTAGTCTTCCTTAATTTTATGAATTGTGTTGTTATGTTTATTGCTAATAAGACATAGACAGGAAAAAACAGTATTTGTACTGTATAGAATGAACTAATTATGACCCTAGAGTAAGGTCGCTGTATGAAGGAGTATAAGGCAGAGAGCAGAGGCCTTGAAAGTGTGTTTGTAAGAAGGTACAAAGCTATTAATTGTTCACATATAGCCAGTATATGGTAGTGAAGAAAAAGTAGGACCTAGGAAAAACAGTTTTAGGGATAAAAAAATGGGCAAACAACAAATGTCTAACATATGTAAAATGCCCCAAATATAAAGAAAAAACAGTAGTTCTAGGGAGTTGCAGAACTGAGAAAGGTAAATGTATGGAAAAGAAAAAGAAAGAAAAAACAAACATGACAAAGAGGAAGGCCAAAGAGTGAAGAACAAACAAAAGTCAACAGGTTACTAAAGAGGACACCAAATAAGGCTCCTATTTAGTGCGGTTGTACTAAAACTGATAGCATCATACCTTTTATAGTACGGTTCTGTCAAAGCAAAGGATGCCCAAAGATGATTGTTTCACTGGATAAAAACAAAACCCAATATATATTGGGAAATATAACTTAGTATCAAAACCTCAGATATAATGCTAGTTGGTATTGCAAAAGCAGTATTGGACAACAGACTTTCTAGCATCAATGATTCGGTAGGTTTTTTTTCAGAAGAGGAACTGTGTACTATAAAGAAAACCCCCTAAATAAGCCTATTCTTTCAAAAGATACCACTTCCATTTCTCAAATTCGTTAACAGAATATCTGGGAGGGACAGAAAATGTGCGCTGGGGAAGTAACCTGGAGGTATATTTTCTTATGTCAGAGTTTATTCAATGATTGCTCCTGTCATAACAGAAAATTTAGTCCTAAGTTACTTGAGGCAGTTATGATAGAAATCTTGATTAAAATTACGTCCTGATATCCATATGTTACTTTTACAGGTGCACTCATATGTAAAAAAGAAAAAAACTACACTCATTGTGCTAGCATATTACTGTTCATTATTGGATGTCATCCATGACCTTAACATGGAAAAAATATGGAGTTAAGGAAAAATATGGTTGATTTCTCACAGTAACCCAGAAAGACTAAGAATTTCACCCTGTTTTCCAGAGTCTTCTGTGTGTGTTTTAATCACTGTATGAGTTTTTCTAGGCATGATGGTTTTTCTTTTTTTTTATTTGATGAAATCCTCCTAGCAACTGACAAAATTTTTTAAATTGAAAATCAAACCTATTCATATAAGATGATTATATTACAATTTATCTAAAATAAATTAAACACGTAGTCACACCCAGAAAAATATTAATGGATGTTCTACGTACATTATATTATGCATGACAGCTGCTATCGCTACTGAAAAAAACCCCACTATATCTAAAATAAGGGGGATAAACTAAAATACAAAAATAATCTAATAACGTCTTCAGTAGAGAAAAGATAAAGTAAATTCCATGCAAGCTAATTAAAGTTTTGATTAAAGAATTAACTTATCTTTTGTCAGATGGTTCCAACTCTTATTATTCACCTTTGAATTTAAACCAACCACGCTTAGTATTTGAAGGCAGAAAATTGTCGGAGAAACGTGCCATTTAATTTCTCACAGAAAAAAAAAAAGAAACTGCTTATATTTTAAGTGACTGGAAAAAACAATTAATTTGTTTTTCTTTCATGCAATTCAATAACTGTTATGTATTATTTTATCAGTTTCTTTATGCAATGTAATTCACAGCATGACAGTACTTAAACAGACTTTTCTGCACTCTACTGATCTTTTTTTTTCCCTTTCAAGTGTTGAATTCCTTCCAAGGAAAGCAGGTACTCTTACACATGAGATGACAATAAATAGTCTCTAATAACCCAGAAGTGCATAGTGAATACATTTATTTCCATGTATGCATAAATACTGTTTATTTTCCAGCAAGTTAAGTTTGCACACCCAGCTGCAGGAAACCTGCCCTTGGCAGTGTTTGTGGCAACCAGCATCCCATCTGCAGTGTTTCAGATGAGCAGGGGAAAGACAATCAGCCCTTCATTCTTGTGCCACCGTGGTCCACTATCACTCAGAGCTCTGCTGGCCAGGAGCCAGGGAAACATCCCTCTCTCTTCAGTCTTCAGTTTCCAGGTTTTAGTTTGGTTTGAAAAACCTTACTGCCTTGACTGGAGATCAGACACAGGCATGCTGTTTAAATGAATTTCCTCACTAGGTGACATTGGAAAAAAGGAGACCTGGCTTTTGGGTTGCTTCTCTATGAGCCATAAGGGCCAACTGATGTGGAACAGTAATCTGATCCAAGATCATCAAGTCCATCTTTTGACCAATCACCACCATGTCAAGAAGTGCCGTGTCCAGTTGTTTCTTGAACTCCTCCAGGGATGGTGACTCCACCACCTCACCGGTAGCCTGTTCTAATGCTTGACAACCCTTGGCATGAAGAAATTCTTCCTGATGTCCAACCTGAACCTGCCTGGTGCATCTTGAGGCTGTGTACTTTTATCCTGTCACAAGTTGCCCGGGAGAAGAGGCCAACCCTCACCTTGCTACAACCTTCCTTTGGGTAGAGGTAGATTTCTCAGCCTAGTTTTTTCCTTTGATTGTTGAGGACAGGACTAGATATGATTAATACGGAATGGAGAATGGACCAAGCCAATAATTTTAAACTGTGCAGTTGTCCTGATAGTAACTAAAAATGTATGTGTTAAGCAGAAGCTGCCTAAAATAGAATAGCTTTTGCAGGTTTACTGAAAACAAAGATTCTTTTCCATAGGAAAAGAATGGACAGGAAAAGATTTTCAAAAGCACAAAGAAAGGTATCCCTTTTTGTCTTATCATTGAATGAATTGAGCTGGAAGACACTGCACATCCTTTTATAATTTTGGTTTTTTAATGTTCAGTGTTGCACTGAACACTTGTTTAGCCACAATAGCTACACAAAATTCCAAAAGCTCAATAGTATGAGACATCTTAGATGAAACTACATAGATCAGATCTTCAGAAAGCAAATTAAAAGGCTTTCAAATTTATTTAATCTGTTGTATAAAGCCTAAAGACTTATTTAAGTCAACATGTGACTGATGGTAGAATCTGACTGTTGATTCATACTGTTTCATTATAATAATAAACATGATTTTGCATGCAGATAATTCATATGGACAGTGATATAAGTGAAGAAGTCAGATTAAGAATCTCATGCATAAAAACTACAACAAAATTCAGTGCTAAGTGCTAAGGTAAAAATCACTTCGGAAGCACATTTTTTTCTATGCAGTGTGCACTGATGTCACCTTACTAGCATAGGGATCACTCAGACCCATAGGCACACTATTGAAATCTGTTTAATTAATAATCTCTTCTAAAATTTAAAATGGACAAAGGCTTTACAATTAACAAAATATAATCCCATCATTTATTTAAGATTAAAAAAACATGTCTTCTCATCCCAGAACAATGACTTACAAAATTCTTTCAACCCAGTGTCTTTCATTACCAGAGAAAATCCACTCAAATAAAGAAAGCGGTCAGTAACCAACACCTCATAAAATTGCCTTCTCCTTCTGTATCATTGATGAATTCAATACCATCCCACCTGACTGATGCTTTGCTTCAAGGTATCTTACTACTTCATGGACTAAAGGTGTTCTATTGTTTAATATTAAAATTCCTTACTTCACCTGTTTTCAGGTTTGGTTAATGCCCAGACTTAACTACTCTGGATATGCTGAGCAAGTCTTTTTCTAATTTTTGAGGCTAGTCAGGTTTACAGACCTGGACTGTCTTTACCTATCTCAACTGCCAGAGGTTCTCAAAACCCCTCTAATTAGCAAAATTGAACAAAGCATTGTGAGGGAGGAGGTCGCAGTGCTGACATCTCTCCATTTGTCTAGTAGCTCTTTACTGTGAGATAATTACTGTGATCCTGCGTATGCGGATTCCCACGAGAGGGCACTTGAGAGCAAGCTTTGATTGAAGACAGAAAGTATTTTCCTTGTTTTTTCTCAGGAGCTGCTTTTCTCTGTCTGCCTGTCTTGCAAAGAGTAAAGGAAATGCCATGCAGCAGGTTGCAAAGGCTTCCAGTACTCCAGTGCTCACTCTTCTAACAACAAAAAAATGCTCTTGGAAGCAGAAGCTGCAAGAAGACTCCCTGGTCCTCTCAGGACTCTCTCAGCTGTTTTGGGTGTTCCTACTCTGCTGGCTTTCCTTCAGCAGGAGAGTTTCTTGCTCCACCCAGCCCTTCTCCCTGCCACACGCACAGCATTGCCTCTTTCCGGCTCTGTTCCCAGGAAAGGACCAAGTTCTGCTACCTGTGGCGCACCACAGCCAAGGCCATTCAAACAGGCAGCTGTCTCCCTCCTGTCCAAAGCTGCCCTTCCAGCAGAGCTGTAGTGCACAAGGCATGTGACACCAAATAGGATTGATGCCGCTAGGCACAGAGCTAGTAAACAGCAAAAGAAACAACCAACTAGACCAATTTATGCCCAACCAGTTCAGATGCTAAAGGTTAACTTCATTTGGAAATGAGTTTTAACATGCTAGGAAAGTAAAAATGTGTTTAAAAGAAATAAAGAAGTAAAAATCAGTCGTATACATTTACTTGATGTTTTCAAATTTCATTTCCTTGATCAAGTCTCATCAGAAGAATATAAGGTGTGATTGACAGGGCATTAGCAGATCTTTTGGTGAACTTTCTAACTTGTTCCTCCATGTAATCAGAGCTAACTGTTCTAATGAGCTAACTGCGCTGTTAATGGCACTTCTCTACATTGCTTAAATATTAAGAGAATAGACAAACAGTTCCTATATATACACTGTGTTTCCTTTTGCCCTTAACAAGCTGAGTATATCACTGCTACTATGGCAATAGCCTCTTGCACCATTTGTACCATTCTTGGACCACTGTTTGCTTTTCTTAGAAGGTAAGAGCTCAAATATGCAGTATTTTGCATTGAAGAATCTTTCTAGGGACACTGAAGCAGACCCTGGAAGATTTGGAGAGAGCATTGAGATTCACAATGACTGACTGCAAATTAATTATACGAACAGCATGAGCACAGAGGAAAATATTCAGTGTAATCAGGAGGGTCCTTGTTCCTACTTGTAATTCCAGTCAGTAGAGTGTTGGATTTGCTTTCTTGTGGGAGCTGTCCTATCTCACAAACAAAAAAAAAGCTAATATGAAGTGAGATCAACAGCATATTTTTGATGAGAAGTCTCTCACATAGGAAAGGCAGGAGAAAATAGAGCTGTTTCACAATGGCGCATTATGCAGTCATGTGACCTTCTATGACTTCAATATAAGCCTTAAGGCATCCATTAAAGTCTACTTATAACTTACTGGTAACTGGTTTTACCATTGATAGATCCTGAATCCCTTTTGTCTTGGAATTAACAGATATGTCATTGACTAACTGTTTGCATCAGTATGAATTTAGGATTAGAGTTTGTCCTAAGGAAAACATACTCTGTCCTAGGCTGTCTTGGTGACACACACACATTAGTTTATAGTTCTGGCTCTGTAATGTGGATTCTATCATATCCCAAAGTAGTGTAGCTGTATTTTCAAAGGAACAACTTTTCTTGCACATCCTCATTCAAACTGACTGTTAGCAACTTACTACAGAAAAGCTAGACATTTTCCGTTTTGATTCTAGCAGTATAGCACAAAGTTTTCAAAGCTCCTTCTTTTAAAATTATTGCATTAAAACTTCTTCTCTTGTATAAACAAATACTTTGCAATCACCTGTGTTATTTTCAAAATTGATATGAAATAGACATATACTATGCAAACTCGTGACAGCAAAGAGAGTTATCAAAGTAAAAAGGAGAATAAGATCTTGTAGGAAATAGGCCACATCTCAGTTTTGTAATGCTGAATAATATTAGAATATGTTTGCATGAATCAAGAAAACTCACAGATGTCTGCGGAAATTGCAACTATTATTACTTTCACAGATTCTAAATCTCTGTGTGTCATCTTACATTCCTTATGTTCCATCTTCCTATTTTTAACTATCGACAAAATATGTGTGAATTGCTCCTAAACTGTCATTGGTGTTACTATCAACCTGAATGCTCTACTTCTAACCTAATTTTGCCTCCTCATACTTCATTGATTTCTTAACTTTTCTAAATAATAGATCCCTTTCAATTTTTTTTCTTTCTCTCCAAAGATTTTGAACTCTTGTTTAACTTTTTATTAGAACACCTACTAACCATGTATGATTTCTTAGACTGCCACTACTTGTCTTCCTGTTATCACTTATGATTAATGATGCTCCATTTGCCTCCCTGAAATCAGCAGCTTAAAGTCAAGGTGTTCCAGCTTCCAGTTGTTAAAATGGCATATTTTTTGAGACAGTTTTACTGATTTCCCCATGATCCTGTTAGCTGCTTCTGGCAGAAAGTAAGGCCATGAAGACTATTCCTGATGCAAGAGACATTTTCTTAAACCTGTTAGACACACAAATAATTGTGCAATTTACAAGCTATTTATCACGAGGATCTGATGGCATCTTCCTTGAAGAGAAGTGTCCTCCTACTAAAACTGTGTTCATTTTTTCATCTCAGTCAAGTATATCTCAGATAAGATCTTCTGAAGAAAAATAGCACCAGCTATAGCTACCTGCTCACCTATGTTTCACAGATTGGGTGTTTTTTGAACACTTTTTTTTCTAGGCAAAATACAGTTTTGCCTTCCATTAACTAATCAAATAGCAAACATACACTGCTTTCATTTTTTACCATATTGGGAGGGAAATTAAAGCAGATTATCAATCACACAGAAAACTGAGTTGAGTTTTTATTCAGTAATGCTAAAACACTGAACAAAATGCAATTAATTTCAGAAAAGAAAATAAATAGTTTAGCTATTTAATATCTTTCTGAGGTTAAAATAAATCTTACCAGTGAATCCTGGAGGACAAGCACATATGTAGTCTGCAACTAGGTCTAAACAAGTTGAATTGCTTTTACAGAAGCCAAAAGTGCACTCATCAAAGTTGATTTCACAGTTCAGACCTTCAAATCCTTGGTTTGAAAAAAAAAAGCAGAAAAGAACTTTACATTATTCAGATATATTTGTACCTTATTTTTCTAAAGCATGTCTTTGGGTTCCTTATTTTCAGTTTACTCTTGTAAAAAATAATCTTGAATTTTTATGGCAGGATCATTCTAAAAGCTTTTTCTGCTCTGTCATGAATAGAAAAATGCATTTGTCCACCAAATATACTTTAAAAGGAGCTAATAAATGAAAATTATTAAAAAAATTAGGATTTTGAACTTATTTTGAACTTTTATTTTAGCAGAGACTCAAGAATTTATGTATCTGTTGCCATTTTGACAACATTGCGGATTAAGTGATGCTGGGATTTGGACATCTGTTCCCAAAATAAAAGTCAGCTCTTAAAATCTCTCTTAAAATCAGCTCTCAATTACTCCTCTATTTTTTCTTTCTTTATTTCACAGTATCACAGAATTATCAAGATGGAAGAGACCTTCTAGATCATCCAGTCCAACTACCAACCCAGCACCACCATAATCCCCCCTGAACAATATCTCCAAGTGCCACATCCAGATGCCTCTTGAATACTTCCTGAGATGGTGACTTCACCACCTCCCTGTGAAACTTATTCCAATGTCTAAGCACTCTTTCAGTGATATTTTTTTTTCGAATATCTGATCCCAACCTACCCTAGTGCAACTTGAGGCTATTTCCTCTCGTCCTTTCACTTGAGACACGGCAGAAGAGGCCAACCCCCACCTCACTGTAACCTCCTTTCAGGTAGCTGTAATGTAGAGCAATGAGGTCCTCCCTGAACCTCTTTTTCTCTAGACTAAACAACCCCAGTTTCTTGTGTCATAGTGGCTTTTAGCAATCTCAGAAGTCCAACAGTGTTTTTTTGTAGTTGATTGCTAGAGAATCTCCTCTCTAATATCTGACATTTTATGCTTTTGTAAATGTATTCTAATTCATGGTCATGCTACAAAATGACTATCATTAGTGCTGTCAAGGGCCATGGCTGTAGGAAGACCATGACTAATGCTAAGCTAGTGGCACCCTCAGTGCGAGGCATATTCCCATAATTTCTCAAACTGACCATGGAACTAATTTTCACCGTTCCTTAAGTCATAAAACTTTAGAATTACCCTTAATTCATTAATAATGTATAGAATAACAGTTCTTATTTGCATTTGGAGTTTAATCAGACTCATGTCTCACAGACAACAAGTAAGCCACAAAATTATCAGTGTGGATGCCGAGATTTGTTTTTTATAAACTGGCCAGGCAGACTAAACAGCAGAATGATCTTTTCCAAGATTAATTTTCAGTTACCTTCCAATGTCTGTTTTGACTTCTAATTTAAGCCAACTAATTACAGAGGCCGTGCTTATTTGTGGCAATTTCATCTTTCGTGATGAGTTTCTGAAGTTATCACCACTGGAATGCTGATATTAATATACACATACCTGAAATATTGTAAGTTATGAAATCAGCTCCCATGATCATATACTAGAAAATAGTACAATTCGAAGACTAAAATCAAAAAAGTTTAAAACATAGAAACAACATAACAGATTTGCTTTATTTTTAAATAAAAATCCAATTAAAATAAGTCTAAACCTACAAATATTCAGAAAACCCATTTGTGAAAGTATTTCAGAATGACTACTTTTTTCTTGATATCATTCATTTGTTCATAGAGTTCTGATAACACCGAACACTGTGTATTTTTAAAGAAACAGACTACTGGTGCTGAAAATCACATTATTTTTTTTTCTGTGAAAATTTTAATAGATTTTTGTACTGGAAACCTGTTAAAGTAATTACTATGACCATTGTCATTTGCTTGCTAGACTCAGAAAGTAACTCAAGTTGAAATAGTTTTTTTATAAGTTTATTGATTACACTTTCCATGGAATTCAAGTACTTCTCATTTGTCTTTTTTTCACTCCTTTGGACTCTGCTGCAATCACAAAGTTCTGTCTGAAAAAAAGGTACCACTTCCAAGTATATCTGTCTCCACTCTTAATCAGCATAGTTGTTTTGGTGGGCATATTGCCTTAGTAAGGAAAGATGTAAATGAGACTTTGGAAAAGAATTAATAACTTTCACAGAAAGGAAATTTTAGCAATGGCTTTGAAGACTGTCAAAAGATGTTTTGCAAACTGCAGACAGTTTTGAAAATTGTCAAAGATAATAAAAATAAATTATTTTCAACAATTTACCTTCCGGGCAAAAACAATCATAGCTGTTGACATCATTCTGACAGACAGCACCATTCAAGCAGGGAGCAGAATCACACTCATTCATTTCTGTTTCACAGTACCGACCTGAAAAACCTGCAAAGGAATAAGATAAGTTTTGATTTTCTTCATCATTATGTGTGTTATTAGCATAAAACCTGTACTTCAAATGTTGTTCTGTATCTAAAACTGAGAGGTGTTATGATCCATATTCCCCTGAAAAAGGAAACCTGAAGTTAGAGCTTCTGTGTTTTATTTACAAAGAGTTAAATTTTACTAATTTCTTATTCAATATTTTAAATATATGTCTTTATTGATGGAATAAAGCAATAAATGAAACAGGACGAGCTACCAGAAAGCAAGAAGACATTCATAGCAGTTTGCAAACTAGATAGAAATTTTCAAGTGTTTTGCTTGTATTAGAGTCAGTTTAGCACTTTTATGATAGAATCACAAAATGTTTTGAGTCAGATTGACCTTAAAGATTAACTGGTTCCAAGCTCGCTGCCAGGGGCAGGGACACCTTCCACTAGATGAGGTCGCTCAATACCTTTTCAGAATTTTACCATGTCAGTATAAGAGAGAGTACATCAATTCTCTCTCATCCATCTTCTAATCCTTACTACTGTGGAGAGGAACAAAATAAGGAGTACAAATACACTTAGGTGTAGCAAAGATGTGCCGTGTGAGTCAGGTCTTCAGGATGTGTAAAGTGCCTGGCTCAGTTACTGTGGTGTGTGTTGCAGTTGTGCATGCTGCTAAAAGGAGGAAAGTGGGTATCATTAAAACAAAAATCTGAAGACTAATTAGGCTTGCACAAGGAAAGGGAAACTCAGTTTTCTCATTTCTTACGGGCACGTTGACACACTGTAGGGTGCTGGTGCCCCAGTGCCCGCAGCAGTGGGGGCTGCAGGGGGGTCTGTGCGGGGGGCCGGGGCTGACCCGTGCTGGGCACAGCCGGTTCCAGCCGGCTCCGACCCGCCCATGGCAGGGCACGGCTGAGCCCAGAGCCGAGGGGAGGCACCTCGGGGGCAGTGTAAAGAAACAGGGATGGGGAAGGTTGTGGTAATTTGTCTTTGGTTCTCACTACGCAAAACTGCGTTAACTGGCAATAAATTAAATCAATTTTCCTCAATTTGAGCCCCCTTTACCCATGACAGTAACAGGTAAGTGATCTCTCTGTCTTTTTCTCTACCCATAAGCTTTTTAATCTTTTCTTCTCCTCTCATGTTGGTGAGAAGACAGGGTGAGAGAATGGCTGGGTAAGGGTCTGAGAACCAGCTAAGGTCAGCCATCACACATCTATAGCTTTGTTCTGTGTTAATTCCAAATATCACCACTAATCTTTGCACAACCACTGGCACATTCTGTTTGAGCGGAAGAACAAAAACATAATCAAATCATTATAGTTCCTAAAATGTATTTAAAAAATCCATAAATAACATAAAAGCGGTCCTATTGAATATTTTTATTCTCTTCTGTTCCATGTCTTTCCATGTATCCCAGTGTAATTATTTAAATGGAGAAAAAGCATTCTTTTCTGTATGAGGTTTCCAGGAGCTGAATTGTGAAAGATGTATTGTGAAAGCATGACACACTGTTAAATGGAGGTTTATTTATATATTTTTTATTTTCTTAAGAAATTATTTTTAAAAGTGCCAAATACAAATAAATCAATAAATTAGAACAATCATATGTGTTAGAAAAGAAAGATGATTTTCTGTATTTTTTCTTATTTTTATGTCATTTCAACCTTATTTCGTTTAGAAAACAAATTCAAAACCCTTCAGAATCACCATGAATTGACAATCTATGATGCATTTGTGAAGACCAGAATAAATAATTTCTATAGAGTTGATATTTATGTCAGCAAAATGACAACAAATGCAGATAAGAATGTAATGTCCCAGAACAATCAGCATATGAGTCCTTTTTCCTCTTTGTTGTAGAATTTATTTATGAATTCTAATGTAAGGGTAGGTTCTCACCTAAGATACCAAGCACAACCTGCACAGAATACAAGAGGAGTCAGATATCAGACACACCTTCAAAGAATCTCCTTTTCATTCTTGTCTTAGACAACTTATTTGGAAGGCATCACACAACCACCAGTATTTGGAGTATTCTGGATTATTTAATATCATATATTTCCAATGAGTCTACCTAAGTATCAACGAAAATGTAGATAATTTGAAGTAGCTAGTACTTTGATTGCAGAGGGTACAAAAAATGTAGATTATTAGGAGGTAAATTGTAATTTTGTTCCTAATTTAAGAGTTGCTATAATTTATCAGCATTGCTAGTTGTGCTGTTATATTTGGAAATATGATTAGTCACTACTTTTTGATACATTACTAAACATTGATGATAAAAGTATCATTCAGAGATTAGATTTTTGGTTAAGAACACATTATTTTTCAAAAAAACTTTCTTCCTGAAATGAAACACTGTTTCCACTTGCAGATATCATAGAAGGAAAACAAGCAATCATTTTCAGGTGGAAGCATTATTAAGGTCAAACCAGGGAACTCCGTGCTGTCCCTTCCAGGTTATTTTTTGTCAATCTTTGCATTGTGGAACTGACCTCAGTAACCTAGGATTTTCCCCCTTATCCTAAATTCCAATATACTTTATTTTCCTATCATTTGGATATCTGATAACGGTGTTAATTTTCAAAAAAATGGAAGTATTGTAAAATTAGCATATAGAATTCAAGTCCTGAATTAAATTTGTCTAATTTATCTTTCACTACTAATCAAGTTTCTGCATTAATTGGTTATCTCTACTAATTCATATCTTTACTGTTGATTCAACTTTTATTTATTTTAAGTGTAGCCTTTAAGCCTATTTTCAAGATCAAAAGTAAAACAAGATCTGAAATATTTAGATTTAACTGTACTCCCAGGAAGAACACAGCATGGAAACCAGCTAAATATTGCACTAACCCTTCATGCAGGCTGTATCTGGTTAGTTTCAGTTGTGATTAGGTGAGCTTTCTCACACCAAGTCCACCCTACATGCACTGTTTCAATATCAAAATTACCAGCCTGGTTATCTTTCTTGAAGACAATAAACCTACAGCAAGGTATCATGAAATATAGACTGCAAAACTTCAGAGGATAGTAGTGTAGATACTTGTAACATGAATATTTGGACATAAAATACTCAAGGTTCCAGTATGAAAAGTTCTGGTCACTTTTTTAATGCCCTTCTCTGGCCATTGTAAAGGAAAGTAAAGGAAAATAAACCAACCAAATATCACAGTTCATTTCAAGTCACACGTAATTGCATAGAAAAGCACTAATGTTGGTAATTCTTTGACTCCAAATCCTTCTAGTAATGAACAATAGCTGGAAAATAACACAACAGTCAGCAGGTGACCACTGTGTCTAGTTTCTACAAAGATCACTTAATTAAGTTCCCCAGATCTCTTAGTATTACAGGCCATGAACTGGTCATTGCATGAACAGTAACAACTCTGAAATTATCTTTTCTTTCCTGAATATTCTTTAAGGAAAAAAAAAGTTTCAATTTGGATGATTTGGTCAAAGAGCTATAGCCTATTTAAACAGTCTGACTACACTTTGAAGTTATCCTATATGAAGTGTCTAAGCAGAGTGTAGAAAAAAGACTGAGCTCTATGCTTTGATAACACAGTTTGCCATCTACCTGGTTTCAAGATAGCATGTTCACATTTACTTCCCAGGTTAGTCCTACCCAATCTGACCCTCTTCCAACTGGGAATTCAGAATAGGTAATTTGCCTGTTCTTATTTGTGTTCACTGATAACCTGGTGTCAAAAGAAAGTGAAAATAATAAAAGAAGAATGAGTTGAATTGATGTTGAAAAGATATTTGAGAGTCTTACAAACTTACGTTTTACAGCAATGCCCTTTAATATAACAGTTCCAGAGCATATCCAAATTCAGAACTGCATATTTACTTATTCCTTAAGATTTTTTTCATAAGAACAGTATTCCAGGACCAGCTTTATAGGGAGAATGTAAATAAAACCCCTCATGATTTAAAGTAGTAGCTTATAGCAATTTTATCTGCTCAATGATGGGAATGTGTTCGAGTGCTCAACCTGTACATTTTACATGTATAGTTTTTTTCTGTTAAAAAAAAATAATTAAAACCTGTAAAATTAGAATTGATTCAAAAATTACCAGATCGGTGTTTTGGTTTCAGACTTCCAATGACAGAATAAATTAGGTTTAAAAACCACTTTACATGACCTATCTAACTCTGTAATGAGTGAAGACATGTAAAGTAACTATTTACAAAGGTATTATGAGATTAAGCATCATGAAAATGAAAAACTGAGAGGCAAAATTAAGCATTATACATCCTTTATTATAAATTCTAGCTGACTATGTACATGAATTATCGCAAGTTTAATTTTTATTTAATTAATATAGATGTATTTCCTTAATGTATTGTAAACTGGGAGCTTTGAAGAACCTATCAGACTCCCAGAGGAGTTATTATTTTCTTCACAGGACTTATCAAAGTTCCTAATCTAAAAGGTCAGAAAAGTGAGTTTGGAAGCACAGGTAGGGTACAGTTAGTGGGTGCATCCATGATGTGTGTGCATGAATGCATGTGTGTCTGAGCATCTGTCTGTGTATATGTTCAGATCTGAATATCAACTGCTTGTAATCTTATACCCAGATACCAACAACAGGAGAGAGTGGGATCTGCCGACAGCTACTGAACAGAATGACTGACTGAGTCCAGCTGCCAGGGGGATCCACGTTGTATGCATGTACTTATATATATGTGTATTTTCCTCTAACTGACTTTAATCCTGGTTGACCAGAGAAGGGAATAAGATGTGCCTGTTGGTGCCCCTTATTTTGTGCAAATGCAATGTTTCCTGTCTGTGTGGTTGGTTGTGAGTATACACATGTATATAGATCCTGTATTTGTGTGCGTGTGCCTTTTGGGAAAAAAATCCTCCCAGCCTTACCACTGTTTGGGGCAGGGAGCATGGTACTGCAGTAGTATCACCACTGCTGGGCTACTGGCTTCAGAAGCTCATGACAGATCAGACCTGTCACTTTAGGAAATGTCAATTTGTACTAAACTTCAGCACTTCTCAGGAAACCACAGCAGCACAAGTTCTGTGTTCTTGGATGTAGAAATGTAAGCTTTAAAACATGGATATTATTGCATACACTTCAAGCCATTGAAGCTTTAACTTAGCTCATATTCTGCTTTGTGAAAATTTTAAGTGTATGAGTGCATGGCTAAAGTTGGAAAGAGTGGAAAGCAT
This sequence comes from Chiroxiphia lanceolata, assembly GCF_009829145.1. Lineage (NCBI taxonomy): Eukaryota > Metazoa > Chordata > Aves > Passeriformes > Pipridae > Chiroxiphia > Chiroxiphia lanceolata. The sequence continues at coordinate 89,564,747 of NC_045639.1, read as the reverse complement.
TAAACTCTCTTACAGTTTAGACTACGAAAATTGGGCTAGAAATTCTGTTGGGCAGATCTATAAAACAAAAAAAGTTTAAATTAGCTTTCTGTGGGAAAACAGGGTAGAGTTGTTCACTTGTTCCTAACTTACATGTGCCAGATGAAGAAAAGATAAATTGGTATTTTTGTAAATAGCAACCAAAGGTACAAGATTTAATCTGAAGTATAATGAAAAATTGTTCTAAAGGGCCTATAGTGTGAATCAAGACCTATATATTTTAATATAAATTAATATATTTTAATTTGTTTTGATGATAATACTGAAGAAATTTGAGGAAATAAAAGCAAAAATATTAACACCAAAGAAATTAGCTGATACTTTTTACTTTTTAGATTGAAAATTAAGAGCTGAAGAAAATAAGAATAAAAAGTGTTTCACATGTCAATATATTAAAAAACTACAGGAGAAATTTCTTTTACCTGTGCTTTTAAAGCACAGGCATTTTGATCTTTAGGAAAACAAAGGCAGTTAGGAATAACTACCAAGCTACTTTAATGTAGTTGCAACAGACCACTTTTTAAAATTTTAAAAAGTTAGAATTGTTTTCTAGCAGTTCTGTCTTTTTTGAAAATGTTAGCTTCTGACACTTCCCTGTAAATGAGAACTAGCTAACTAGGAGGAAACTAATTCAGATTGAAAACTTGGCTGTCTCCAATTTGGCCCAAATAAGGTTTGGTTTGTTTGTTTGGTTTTTTTCCCTAAAAGAACAGAAAATTAACAAGGACAGAGAACAGCACCTCATTCTTTAAAATGGAAAAAATACTTTTCAATGCTGTTCTTTTTTTTTTTAGCATTTTCTATTTCATAAATTATTTATTGAAAATACACGTTGTATAGGGCTTTTTAACAGAGCTACAGGCAAGTGTATTAGGTCATTTTTGAAATAAATACTTAACATTCTTATAAGTTTTGCTATTAGTATCAAAATGTTTTAGGAACTACTACTACCCTTCCAGGATCAGAAAAAACCCCCACACATTTTGATCCTGCCATTGGTAACAGTTCTACCATTGGAGACAGTCTGAAATCTGAGAACAGAAGTGACTCGTGAGCTTCCAGCCCTCAACCTGTTGTGGTTGTGATGTTGCAGCAACTCCCTGTGATGAGTTATGACAGGGTCACCCTTTCTCAGCAGTCATGTAAATGCCCAGCATTTTTTCCTGACATTCTGTGTTTTTTTGATACAGAAAGACTAGTAGGCAAAGGCAAATATCATAGGGGCAAATACAGAGTTGCAAAGAGCAGAAGCTGTTTTGTAAAGGTTTTCGCTGTATAGTTCACTTTATGCTGCTGCAGCTCTTCAGAGCTGCCTTTGTTATGTTATCAACTTCTGATGGGAGGGAAGAAATAAAGGTATAAGTAGAATCTCTAACAGAGTTAGTGTTCACAGAATTATACACTCTGAAATATTTGAAAGGAAAACATATTGATAGAATTTTATTTATCTCTTACTTGTAGCATTTTTAAGATAAGTTGTCCTGCAGACAGAAAACAATTTAAATGTAATTTGTAGTTATCTTAAATTGTTTCTGCTGAAGTAGAATTATTAATTTATAATATAATACTATATCATATACTTTGATTATGTTTATTTCTTGCTGATCAGAATGCTGACAAATTACACTTCTTTCACACACATTAATTAACTAAATGCGCTGAAAGAACATGAGGAAGAATAAGCTTCATTTGTATTATTTTTAAATCAAGAACGAGTTGAGTGGTTTTAACTGCATTATAATTCATGTATTACCACTTAATTACATTTAATATAATAAAATTAATTTAGACAAGAAAACAGAGAAGATTTGTCAACTAAAATATATCTGCATGTTTGATATAATACAAGTTTCACCAGTTCTATACCCATGAAAACATGAAAATAAATTTCTCTGTGTGGGTACTCCAAACCTTTGTCCTCTACGCTCTTACTCTATATGATTACTTTGGCAGCCCTGACCCTATGCTCTATGAACCAGGAAAAAATTCTATTCCTTCATGCATCCAGTTCTGCTCTCCATTAGCCAATGATAAGCAGTATCATGAGACACCTACTCCTGAATAAATATTTCCATGCAGTCAAGAGAAAAAGTATATGTTCCATATGTAAATTCTTTTCAAGCAGTTGAGAGCACATTTATGGGAATCTTTTGCGTAAAAATATATTGATGTAATTTGTGGTTTAATCTATTAGTTCTCCCTAAAAGTAATATAATATGATATCATATACATGTAATATACATGTATAACTATAGCATACTATAGTCCTGTATCTTATTGTATCGTATTGTATAGAATGCAATTTGAAGTTTACCATAAAATAGTGGGTTTGTATTAGTATAAAAAGTAGGTAAACAAATTATGTCTCCATAAATATTTTGACACTACCTTCACTGAGTGGCAAATAGCTATCGTCGGAGCATGTAATAAGTGATGCAGCTGCTGCACAACTTTTCTCTACACTGAAAATGCAAGAGTAAAATACATCTGAAAGATACATTAAAAGTATTAAATTAGATTGCAAGGAACAAACTAATAAGTGAGAGTTTCTGGGGTTGCAGATCTGGAAAAATATAGCATAATTATTTACTAAGGATATAGTTTCATAATTTTTTTACCAATACACTTACACTGAAGTAGCTATTTTCAGACTGAAAGCTTTATAGCTCTTTATAGAAACTTGCTCCTCAAGATGAGGCTGAGATCTTTTTTCCCACTGGTATTAGCCATAGTTTTCTCAGCCAATGGAAAGGTAAAATAAAACATAAATACTCAAGAAAAAGAATATGATTCACTGGGAAACAATTTTGTGAGAGAAGCATTGCTTGCAGGAATCTTTTACATATATGAAATTGTTTTAAAAATGGAGTTATTTTTATAGAGTTGTAGATATTCTGCAAAGACATATACAGTCATCTGACTCATAAACATATTTCATATGTCAAAACTTCAATATTATTTCCTTTTTTAGATCCCAGTATTAAGGAAAAGGTCATAAAAGGAAAAATATTTTCAGTGTGTCATAAATAATCCAAGAAACTGTAGGTCAAATCTATAAAAAAACCCAGCTGTTTCAATAGAAAATATAAAGTAAAAATAAGTTTCTGATATTTGATAATTGAGACTTATGATTCCGCATTCTCATTCTTAGCAGGTAGGTCACAGCCAAAGAAAAAGGAATCTGCATTATGAATATGTCAGAAAAGTGAGACACTTCCTAAGCCCTATAGGCGTCTTACCTGGATGCTTAAATCTATTAGCTATCATCCTTGTTCACTAATAGCAAGGAATCTTTGCTATTAAATTTTATTTTTAATAATACATGTATTTTTAAAAAGGAAACAATATATGTCTAACTTTTGAATGATTCCATTAGTTTCTGCTAAATTACATCAACACAAATGTGGCCTGGGATCGTCTTCACAGGAGTTTGAATTCAGACACTACATCAAAGTAATAGTTTTATATAGTGGTAAGACTCCTAGACATTTTTCAAGGATGAAAGCATAAAACTGAAAAATATTTTATGTTACAGTCTTTAAAGTCTCAACTCTTAAAATGTCAAGCTAAGCCAGTTACTAAAGTAGGTTATATGTGAATCTCTTGCACACAGGTTATGTACTGAAAAATAAGGTGCATTCAGAAACTGAACTGTGTACACCTCCAGTGTGTGAACTCTTCTCGTTGAAATCACATTCTTTTTATGTCTTTGTTCCAAAGGAAGACTATTTATTAAAAACCTTCTCTGAAATTAAGCAGCAGTTCAATCCCCCAAACTGACTGGATAGAAAGCCAGATGAATGGCACAGTATTTTCTATTTCAAATACATCTTAGCAAAATAAAGGAAGAGTCTCATTAGAGAAAAGCACTGCTTTTTCAAGATGTAAGGAAGACAATTTTTTATAGTGAGAACATTCACAGGAACAACCTCCCAAGGGACATGGTAGAGTCCCCATCAGTGGAGGTTTCCAAGATGCAATTGGACAAGGTGGTAGATACACTCATATAGGCTCGCTTTTCAGTCAAAGGTTGGACAAAATGATCTCTTGAAATCCCTTTCAACCTGGTTTGTTCTATGATTCTATCACAAAAAAAAAAAAAAAAAAAAAAAAAGCCTGTGAAAAAGGCCAGTAGAATGACCAGGGAAATAGAGATCCTGTCACACAAGAGAGGACTCAGGAATTTTAATTTGTCCAGTGTAGCAAAATGTAGGCTGAAAGGAGATATGAGTGTTTCTCCTAACTTTGTCAGTGAGAAAAATAAAATAAAAAAAAAAGTGAAAAACTATTTAAGTTAAAGAATAAGTATCACAGGTACAAAGTGATTCTTTTTGTCATAAACAAATCTAAATTACATAGTAGAAAAACTTAATCAGCTGAGGAAGTCTACTGGTACACACTTATTCATTAGATGTTTTCATAGAAGTACTCATCATCTCTCATGAGCTTCTTAAATCTGCATAAATAAATTGTGATATCATTTAAAACTAAAGAGAGGATATAAAATTCCTTACAGAACAATTTTAATATGATAACATGCCAGCTTGTATTAAGAACATATATCACTAGCCTGAATATCATAGAAAAAAATATTTTTCAAAAAATCAAGATTACATTTAAAGTTGAACTAGCACAGCACCAAATATTAATAATAAAGAAGTCTCCTCAACTGCTAGAATCCAGAAAAAGCAGAGAAAGTAGTTATTACCTCTTAATATAAAATTCTAAATAATCCTGTCAACAGAACACATCCTCAGTATTCTGGAGTTTGACATAAGAGTATTGGAATACATGTGTAGAAACAGTAAGCAAAAATGTAAGCAAAAAGATGTGCAACTTCAGATCATAGTGGATTTACACAGAGGAACAGAGAGACTACACAAAATCACACTGACAGCATTAATTCTAGCTTTTCAGGTATTGAAATCTTAATCACTCTTTTAATATAGGTTGTGGATATATACATATCAGCTGCATTCAAGTATTAAGAAGGAAAGAATAAAGTCCTCGGTTGTGCAAGGGATACAATATGGGCAAACTATTCTGCTTTAACAAAATTCCACTGACCTTCTAGATTAATCTAGAAGCATTAAAGAAGAAGATATCATCTACTAGATGTTTCAATTTTCTAAATCTGCATCCAGATGATGTGTTTTACATCTGGCCACTCAAAGTTAAGCCATTACTCTCTCCATGTTGTTAAGAGGGGAAGGGAGTTATCCATAGTTTAGCTATCTAGTGTTTGACAAACCACTCTGCATCTGTATAGGGTTTCATGTCATATTTTTATTTTTAGTCTCTCAGTTGTCTGAGCCTAGGATACTAAAATAGCAGAAAACTTTAGAACAAGGAGAAAACAGACACATTAGAATTATCTTGTACAAGTGTTAGAATTATTTGTATAGGAGATAAAGCTTTCTTGACAGCCAGTTGAAGACTGTTGAACAAATTTCAATAGGAATTAAGAACAAACATATAGCAGAGAGTACATGAATTCAATTATTTAAAAAAATCCCTGGATGATTTGCCCTTGCAGAGAAAAATAAAGACAGACTTGCATGTGGGCGATGCTAGTCACACAAACCATACCGTGGGCCTGAATAGCAAACCAGGCCCCCTGACAGCATGATTTTATAAAAACTGTACAAGCTTACAGGCTTACTGATTTTACTTGTGCTACAGCAGGAGATCTTCCTGGCTTTTCTTCCAGCATATTCTAATTTTCCAATGCCCCATGAAATTTTTTTTTGATGATGAAAAGCGTCAGAATGGTTTCTTCCATTCCTGTTAAGAACAACTTTCTTTCCCCCCCTCCCCCCCCATTAGTATCTGTCTTTTTGAAAGGATGTCATTACTGCAGACAAATTTGTAAAGCCACATCAAAACGAAAGACATGTGATCAGCACCTGTATACCTTCTACAGATAAAAAACTGCGGATGACACCACAAAGAGCTCTATTCCAAGCAAGATGCTGAACATACCTGTTACCACAGGTAGCACAGGGACAACTATTGTTTCATTATATCTTTAGGCCTGAGGAACCTCTTTCTGCATTTGTGATTTTCAGAACTTACTGCTCGAGTGAAAAGAATAACAGGATTTACAACTCGAATAAAAGGAATAAATTATGAAGTTTTGGACACAGCTGAAAGAAAATACAACACATTTATGTAGTCAAAATTTTCTCCAGTGAAAATGCACTAGAAGCAATATATTTACAAGGATTTGGGGAGCTGTTTTTACTTGTCATTCTTTCATTTGGGTTTCTGCTTTCTATTCCTATTGATGATGTTCTGGGTTTTTTGTAGTGATGTCTTATTCTATATTTATTTGTCTAACAGATTTTAAACTGACATCAAACTAAAATATTCTTGATTAATTCACTGTAAAAGAAATAGAATGGACAAATGGTATAAGAAATAGTAGTTCTACATATGGACTCTAATAACGAGATGGGTGCTTTTCTATCAAAGATATACTTGTTACTCAGCAGATGCACAACATGGTTGCCCTTTCTTTCCAGATAAGTATCTCAGGGGACATGGAGCATTGTTAATTTCTTTTAAATAATTCAACAGACTATTAACAATTTCATAACTCCTTAGATTCATAAGTCTATTTAAATTAGCAAAATAAACAATGTATTAATAAGCAAAGTATTCAGGACACAATTTTACCCTAGGAAAAATTCAAACATAAGTTTAGAAATAGTCTCAAGACTAACCTTAAATCCAAATGACAAATAGCTCAGAGTATATAGCATTTGAACTAACTTAAATGTTAATTTTTGCTTCTTGCTGGTAAAGTCTGCTCAAATTCTGCAATATAAAAAAATAAAGGAAGCTCTCTAATTTCCCGTAATTTATAGAGGCAAAGATGCTGAGTATGACTCCCAGTGAAAGTAGTTGCATTGACAACCCTGAAATTTGGTAACCACTCATCACAAATAGAAATACTTAATTATGAATGGCAGGAGTTCCGGAACACATGCAGACGATCAATATGATCAGGTGATGTTCAATTTATTATTTAAATGAGTTAACTTTTATACTGTTTAGTTTTTTCCGGGTATGTGATTACAACAAGATGATTGGATACCTCAGTCTGTGCACATGTCTCATGCCTTCAGTTCATTGGTTCTGATGCTCTGTCCACCTGACCTGACATCATTCATGCCACCCAAAGTTCCTCCTATTGACTCGCCTTTAGGGATTTTCCTGAGGCTTTCCAGGTGTCCCTTTATTTCCAGTTTTCCCACAACTTTCAACTATAAACTCACGATTTTCTCATACCTTACAACTATGAAGATACAGTATTCACACAGCTAACAATTATAAACATGCATAGCTTCACACAGTTTGTGAGTATAAACACAGAGTTTTCACACAGTTTGCAACCTCCAGAGGCCTAGTGCTTCTCAAAAATATGGATAGTTCATAATGTGTCCATTTTCCTGCAAATACTCTACACTTATTGTGACTATCAGAGGAGAAAAAATAAAAAGGCAAAAATAGAAACTTATATTGTAACTGTTAGCAGACTGTAGATAATTGTGGACATGGGTGTGCGTAAACATCTCAAGCAAAAGCCTGCAACTTGTTAGCTGCAGTCATCATGTGGCCTTATTGTAAATTTTGATAACACCAGCACCAAATAAAGGTTGCATGTCTTGAATCTTCCAGTTAAGATGACATGGGAGAATCACCCATTTGATCATCTGTTGTACTTCTGCACAGACTGTTTAGACTGAGAGAGAGAACTGAGGGTGGTCAAGCTTTCAGAGAGAAGAGCTGGTACTGAAAAACAGTAGCTCCTGAAAGCAAGAAGTGGTGGTATAGAGAAAGGGGTTGGTAAGGAAGAAGTTAAAGATCTTGACTGGAAGAAAGATCCTGGAAGTGTGGTAAGAGCCTGGAAATCAGAGTGATGTGGGGGAAAAAAAAAGCCAGGGTGTGTGCAGGGCCTGTGATTGGTAATGCTCAAGATTGATAGCTTTGAGCAGAGGCTCAGCATGAGCCAAAGACACCCTTCTGCTTGAGCTTCCCACAAAATCAAACCATGCTAAATGTAGCACTGAAAGGGTGTAAGTGAGTGAGTCTGTGAGATAACCAGTTATGGTAAAAGCTCTAAACTGGTCTGTTCTTAAGTAAACCCCATTATCCAGATTCAATATGGACTCTCATTTACACTGTTTTGCTGGATTGGCACCAAACACGTAATTTTGAAGAGATTCAAAATATGCGACTTTCCTTGACAGAGAATTTTGCTTTACTTACAATGAAAAAGGAGCATACTTGATAGCACACTATATATAGCATTCTGAGCTGGGCTATTCACGTACCAAATATATTTTATCCGCTAAGTACTCAAAATTAATCCATCTCATTATCATACCTTGCTGGTACATACAGATGCTGCTTTTTAGTTGCATGATTAAAATGGGAGCTGTTATTAAATAAAAAAAAAAAATTGACCTTAGAGCCAAACACTTTGAGTCAGTGTAATTTTTCTCTTACAGAACCAGAAAAATAAATTTCTCTTTCATCTAAGATCTCAGTGAATTGGTGTATAGCTATGGTCAGGATAAAAGCAGAAAAAAACACTGAAAAATATGTACCCAGAAATTTAAAAAATCAAGTGTCCTCTGAGGGGAGTAGCTGAGCTGTATTTAGTATTATAAATATATATATTTAATATAAGGAATTAGATAACCATAAGGAAAAAAAAAATCATGTTTGGAGTATATTTAACATGGCTTAAAAATCAGGGCAAGCTAAAGCACAGAAGAAAAGTAAATATTGCTACAAAATTTAGTACTGGGGTGATGAAATGTTGGTATAATCATTTCAAGACAGCTAAACAATAAAAGAAAATGGTTAATCTCTACAATCAATTACTACTGAAAAATGTTGTCCCCTCCCATTCATGAATAAACGAGTAATCTGGTTTTACAGAACCACTGAGTATGGGCAATGAAGTAGGTATTTTTCGCAGCACTCAGGAAGTACCATCACCATTTCCTGTAACAGGGGATTTTAACAATGATGTGACAGTTTAATGCAAGACCATGGAGACCAACTGCTTTCAGTGCTGTTATAAGGTGAGATAACCATGACAAAATGATTTCTGTATGTGTCTATAGGGACCCCGTTATGAGTCTATCATTCTGGCATTACAGTGTGAAATTATGATGGGGAAAAAAAATCATTCAAATTTGCACTGCATGGCAGTGATGCTCCAGTATGAGTTAATGATATGCAGCAACTGAAATGCAAACCTTCTTTTTTCCTGTATGCTGAATAAAAATCTGTCTAACTACAAAGCTTTTATTCACAGGTAGTGCAAGAGAACTTAATATAAAGTAAAATATCAGAATTATCTTCTGGTAATCATGTATTCTTCTTTACTAAGTGTAAAAATTCTGTCTTTAGGCTAAATCAAGATGTTTCTTTGTAAATTTGCCCTCAATAGAAATTCACTTTGTACAGATAAATGCACAAATAAAATCACATCTTAATATTTAATTATAAATTCAATTATCTCTGTCTGCAGAATCTAAAAAATAGAGAACCTGCTCCTCATTTACTCAAATTTCTATTTGCTTTCTCCAATCCAATTATTCTTACACATCTGCCAACTTGGACTTCTTTAGTTAAACTAATTTTGGTCTTGTTCTTCCAGGTGTCCTAACATATGTATTTATGAATCTATTTCCTAATATTTCATTATTAGCCCTCCATGATCAGTGATTTTCTTTAAAGAAGTAGTATGTTCTTACTCACTGATCAAAGGGTATTTTTTTTCCTCATGAAAGCCTCACTTACTTGAAGTATTTTTAGTCACCACTACTGTTAATTTATTAATAGACCTTTCTTTTCTAGTACTTTCAGTTAAAAATGTGTTCTTTCTAAGTTGTGAATTTTTTTGATCATCCGCTGTCCTTTTCCATTTTCCTAGAGTTCATTTTAAATTTCACTTTTGCATAATTTGTATTTAGCCAATTTTTTTTCTGCTCGCTTTTGTTTAGAGAAGCACTCGCCTGAATGTCCTTTTTTCCTGAACAAAGAAGAAAATGGTAAGAAGTCTGTTTGTTCAAGATAAATTTACACAGCATGAAAAACTTATTCAGAATTGTTTCATATCTCTTGTGCCAGGTAACAAAATAACTTTCTGATATTATCTGCAAGAACGCTTGTTTCCACAATAGGTATGGGAATAGTTAAAGAGTGTCTCAAGCATATTATTCCATAGCACAAAGCAATGGAGCTTGAAAAGCCAATGCTTCTATATTTTCTTCGTTATGTAGTTAGAAATTTTTCATTTAAAAAGTGAGCCTAATACTGGCAAAAATATCAGACAAGCATTGTGCTTAAATACGGGCACTTAAAACAAGTACAATGACATCCCACAGGTATCCTAAACAATGTGACTCATTCAGTCTTTGGAGGGACCTCCTTTGAGAGTAAAAATGAATTTCATTTTCCAATTTCTGTTATAATTTATTATTGAAACTACCTACTGGGAAAGGATGACATGGTAAATTAAGAAGGAAATCAAAAGAAATAGCCCTATGGTAATTTGAGTATCAGGGAGAAAAGGTTCATTTGAATGCTAATGTAAGTTTGGGATGTGACAGAGAAAACTTGGCATATTATTGTCCACACACATCCTACAACTAACTTTCACTTTAAGTTTAGCATTCTAGGTGAATGGTCAAAAAAATATATAGCCCATAATGGAAACAAAAACATCTATGGGTTGTAACTCATTTTGGCCTTTCGAAACTGAACATGGCCTCCTATCAGTTGCTTAAAGATTTTTGAGCATATCCTATATGAGTTATTAATCTGATTACACTAATAATATTTTTCAATTTAAAAAATAAAAGGAGGTAAAAGTTAATAACAGATCTTAGAAAGACAGAAGTTTTTTTCTCCACAGAAATGTTGTGTGAGTCAGCTAATTCTAGAAGCAGCATAAGTCACAGAAACATATAACTATCAGGAACTACTGAAGTCATTGAATCAGTCATCGTCTCTTTTCTCACTCCTGAAAGCTGTTGACCATGAAATAAAGAGTTCTTTTGAAAAGTTAACATTTTCTCCACATTTCCTTCAGAAATCTTTTCAGTACACTGTCATAAAATTAGGAACCATGCCAGAAAAATCAGTTGCAGAGGTGGAAGGTGAGGGACAGTGGAATTTGAAGTTCAAGAGGTTCACTTAAGTCTTAGATATGGTAACAGCAGAGAATTTGTTAGATAAAATGTCCTGTGCTACAGATAAAGGCTAAAACCAGTAATATTTATAAAAGAATCTAGATATAATTAATAAACTAAGCTACTTAGAGATGTGACCAGTGTTGTTACTTTCAGTAAAACTAAATTAAAGGTACCTGTGATAGTTATTCCCCACCTACTTTGTGAGAGGAAATCAGCTGTTTAACTGCGATTAACAGTCAGTTATCAGCAATCAGGCACCTATGTCCTTAAGGTGCTTTGGAAACTATCCCCTTGAAGACAGAAAATGAGAAAGAACACTTCTGCGCTTTCTCACATTTGTGATTTCATTAAGTACTTTTGATAAGGTAAATTCACGTGGTTAAATGTAATATTAAGACAATGAGAATCACCAAGGATCACCTGCCCAGAATAGAGCTAATGTCTATTACCCACACACTTATAAAAAAATAATTTTGAGAATGTTCACTATGGTGTATTTTAAAATAAATAAAACATTACTAAATCAAATATATTCTGATGTAATGTCAGGAACTAGAATCCATCCAAATGGAAAGACAAGAAATGCGCAGGCAGGTAATTTATATGTTGCATCTTTCACACAGGGTTTGGTCCATTTTAAATTTCCTTTCCCGTCACTGTTTTTCTCAAAATCTGTTTGAGCAGAGTCAGTCCGTTATGCACACAAAGTAGAAAACCACTCTGAGATACTGAGATCTGCTTCAGTTCCTTCATACTTCTGTAGTCTAATGGGATCTAAGAATTTAGCTGTGTTTTACAAGGACTTAAATCTCTTACAGAGAGCTAATTTCCACGAGAATTTGTTTAGGCATAAAGTTTATATTTCTGATTCTTAATTATTTATTCAAAGATTGTGTACTTCAAACTACTTTTCTCACATACATTTCAATAACTACTTCTTGTGGGGAACGATGTCCTGCCCACCCCCCAACCTGACCTTTATTTCCCATAACTCTGTTCGAGTGAAAACTACCAGTGGTGGTTGTAATGGATGTGTCTGGTTGTGATGGCTGCATTAGACTTGGAGGGTATTTGAGGGAGACAGATAACAACACAATAGCCAAGAGCTAATTTGAGCCCCCTCTTGCTACCCAACAACGGAGATGGTCAAGGTCTGGCTCAAGCCAAGTTTGATAGAAATTAACTTCTGTATTCAGCAGGCAAATAAGGCTATAAATCAATTATCTTCCTTTATAAAACAGTGTACAGCCTGTTAGCTCTCCTGCATGGGAGTGGACCACACACCAGGATCTCCCCTTAAGTAGGGACACCTCTCAACGTTACTCCTTGTGTTGGAGAGACTCCTTTCTGCAACAGATCCTTGTGTAAGTGATTCATAGCGTGCTAAACTTTGAAATCTCAGCTAAGTATAATAAATGGTTGATTGTGTACATATAATCCTTTAGACATAAAACATTGACCGAGTTTGGGATGAGTAGAGGATCCAGTTGCACCTAAACTCCTCTTTGAGAAGAAGTTTAGAAAGCAAGGGGGTCCTTCCTGAACCTCATGACTCAAAGGGGAGGTCTCCCTAATAATTCTATCTGACTTTGTTGTCTGTGCAATAAATAATCAAATGTACTTTGCCATTGGATCTTGTTAAATCACTGTCACGTTTACTATCAAACTTGATTAAATTGCTTTTTTATATCAATAAACATATTGTTACTTCTCTCTTATGAGTCAAGGCACTCCGTCTATGACATTATGATATCAGGTTTATTATAAAGCTTTTTGTGCACCCGCTGAGCTACAAAACAGGAGAAACTATTATTTTTAATAAACTTTTTTTCTCAAAAGCTGTATTTTTTCATTCAAAGACAAAATTTATTTTTAGGGAATCAAATTTAAATGCCCATTTCTAAGTATTCCTACCACAAACTTGACAGCAGTCGTGACTAGAAATTGCTGCTTTGTCCTTCTCAGTAATCCATTCCATCAAAAATTGCTTAGAAAGTAACTGACCAAGAATATAATATTAGCTTAAATTGCTCTTGAGGAGATATTCAAAATTGTGTTTGAATAGGTGATATTTATTTACTTAGAAAAAAACGACACAGATGCTGTAACCCACCATGTGCATCCTTTCTTTTCTACAATGATTTAATGGCTTCTTGTGCAGAAGTTCTCCAAGACAATTAAAAAGCTAATAAATAGTCACAGTGGAGGGTAAATTGCTTTTCCTGCTTTCAAGAAGCATGTGTACAACTATAAGATAAAATGTTGTCAATCTGTTAAAATCTCAGCATAATCCTTCCTCATCAGATGTTTATAGCAAAGCATACCTTAACTTACTATAAGTACTGAAGGTCATTTTTCCATATAATGTCACATCTTGAGAGCATAAGCAGAATAGTATGACTTATGACACTACAAATGAAAGGAATAATGTTAAAAATCTCTCACTTTTGAATTTAATGACATCAGTTTTAGGTCATCTAGAATAAACTACAGAGATGTACAACTAAGATTAACACTAAATTAGTAGTAAGGAAAATACTTGGTGAAAATAATGAAATACTGAAAAGAAAAATGTTTTAGATATGGACACATTACAAAATTTTCATTAATACATGCAAATTTATTTTTTCTTATAATTGTTAAAACATTTGTTAAAAATACTGTGATGCTAAAGAGACATGAGTTTTTACTTTTAAGCTATGAACTATTGTTATTTATACAGTGATCATGAAATAGTTATCATTTTGTTAGTGTTACAAACAACAATAAAAGGCAAGTATTCAATTTACTACCTTTTATAGTCTAGGGAGGCATGGAATTCTCATTCAAGATTATGAAAAGAATTACCTGAGTCATCCCTGATAAATAAATATAAAAAAGTTGGAACAACATAGAACCTTAAGAAGATTGAAGGGGAGGGAGATACAGTTTACTGCTACATTAAAAGTCCTAATAAGAGGGCTCTTAAAAATTGAGATTTGTTAGCTTGACAGTACTTCCAGAAAACAATTAGAGCAAGATTGGGATAAAACTTAGAGACAAATTGAAGGACAACAATCTAATTGACATCAGTGATCATTATTTTAGGAAAATAAACAATATCAAATAAAATTCACACTTATGAGAGTAAAATTAAGAGAAAGCATGTTGACACAAAAAAAAAAAATCATAGAATCATAGAATGATTAGGGTTGGAAGGGATCTTAGTTGCAACCCCCCTGTCATGGACAGAGAACTTTCCAGCAGAAATACACTTCTGTATTTTTGCGGGATTAGTATCATAAAATATTCTGAAAACCACATCAATGCTATGCAAAATAAGAGGTCTCCAGGTTTACTGAAATTAAAATTAGCTAACTGAGACACAGGTAATTATGACTTCAGAACCTCTGCAAAGCAGAAATTTTTTAGTCATATACAGAAGAGTTTTGTTCTTGGTCTAAAGATGTTCTGTATTTTAATAATAATAATAAAAAAATAAAAATAGTTATTAGCAAAATTTGTACTTGGAAGTAAGGCTGGAAAAGTAATAATATTGATGTAGACATGCAAGTCATAAAATTACATGGCTTTGTAAGATGAGTATTTGAACAAACTGTTCCAAAATCAAATGTTCAAACTAAAAAAGTGGGCCACACTTGTGGGTAAGGATTAAAATACATTTCAGAGATACCTACAAAGAACTTATGTATAAAAAAATGTGATGCTGTAAGATGTTAATGTATGATTTGAGAGAGGTTAAATGTTAGTAGTGAGAAAATTATGGTAATCCTCCACCCAGTCCTTGGGTTGGCATTTTTAAAATTATTTGGGAAGGCTTCAAGTCTTCAGAATTTTCTCTTGCAAAGGCAATTTTAAGATCCTTAGTCCGTGTAATTTGAACAAATATGAAATATTGGATGCAATACAAAGATGAAAAAGACAACCTCATATCATGTATACTTTTTTCAAGTAGTTGTAATAGCTTTTGCTTATTATTCTGTTTATTTTTAGACATTTACTTCTAAGATGTAAATTTATAATGCTTCCTTTCAGCCAAGCAGCAGTTCTTGCTTAGGCTCACAAAAATAGCGGTAACACTAAACTGTGTCGTTCTCTTCAGGATTAAATTAAACCTGCATAAAATTCCATTATAGTTAATCTTAATTCATACAGGACTATGCAGAAAAATATTAATTAAACATGTCCACATCTGTAATGAAAACAGGCTTTGAAAATTATTTAAAAGGAATCAATAGACATATTAAATTATACATTGTTTGTTTATAATTTTTATTAATGTGATCCACTGACTCAACCTGACCTTTTAAAATGAGCATGCATCTGAGATGTGAAAGTTTTCCAGAAATATACATTTATTGTTACATTTCTCTGAAATACAAAGAAACTTGTTTTCTAATGACAGTGTTTTGGGCCTGAATCCAAGAAAGCACTTAGGTAGGGATACAATTTAAACGTAAGGAATGGTATTGATTTCAGTGGAGGCACTTATATAATTAGAGTTACTAGGGTGATTAAATATTCTACTGGGCTTGGAGCCCATTGACATGGCATAAAATTCACCTTTATACAGAAATGCAAAGTCAACAGAATGAAAAAAACCTCATAAAACTTTCAAAATAGGGACTCCAGTGTGGGCTTACACTGAAACTTTTCATTTCTGGAAACAGAACACCAGCCCAGCTATAAATAAATCATGTGGTCAAAGATGGATGTGGTTGAGTAGTATCTCTTTTTTAAAAAAAAATCCCACAGTTATTTTTCAAGCAGACCACTCCCAGTGTAAACCCAGGAATAATTTCAGCCACTGAACTTGCAGAAGACACCGAATGAATGCAGGAAACTGATATATTATATTTCAAAGTGGGAGATTTTGTGTGTGGTGTTCTGTCAGTGGGTAAGTAGGTAGGTTGCAGACTAGAAATACAGGTCTCCACAGATGTGTGCCCTTGGGTGCACACACACATTTCTAAGAGGGTGCTTGCAAGGTTTCTCTGAGATTCAGTGAGGCAGCAGCACAGTGCCTCAGATTCCTACCAAAGAGACACACAGCATGCCACTCAGAAATGGAGCCAGAAATCTCTATGTGTTGCCCAAGTCTGGAAGGGAGGATGTCCTGTAAGACTGTACATAAGAGCAAGACACAGGACTAGCAGCAGGGCGGGCTGGGGCAGGAGCTGGTTACACAACCTTTGCTCACACTATGTGGGATTGGCTCCATCTTAGCGTCGGTCACCATAAGCAGTTCACCATTTCTCCTCATCTAATATTCAATTCTAGTTCAAAGTGAGAGATGAAGCTATAGAGTAGCCATTATTGCTGTCATTTGACATTATTGAAAACAGGTGAGAGACCAGCTGGGTCCTAGCTCTCTATAGCTTTGTGTTAAAAGTCTGTGCTTAAAACAGATCAAATATTTACACAAACACTATTAGTGGCATTAACTTAAGAATGCTATAGCATTTTAGCACATCCCTGCTTATAGGGATTATAAGTAAATTACTTCAGCATATATGTGTGGAATTTACCCAACAACCTTCTTTTTAAGATTACCAGAAAATCTAAAGCACTGGGTTTTTATCCAGTCTGATTCAACCTCAAATACCTCCACCTTTTTTTTCCTGTCTGTAGAAACACTTGCTGAGTGCTTTATGAACTCAAACAATTGCTGAAGCAGTTTGTTGAGGCAGACTCATTTAAAGACAACATATGCTTTACAATTTAGTAATTAAATTGTTCTGATATTTTTTATTCCTGTTATTATAACTAATTTACATAACTACATAATTCATTATATGAGAAAATTATTCAGCACTAATTCTTTAAACTGGTATTTAACACATCTATAGCTTTGGAATGCAGATATAGCTACACCAGCACTAAACTGTAATTACTCTCATCTAGTCCATAGATATTTTTTCTTGTGTGTCTAGAACTGTTCAGTTACTACAGAATTTAAATATCTATACTTACTTTTGGAGTTTAGCTATTTTATGGTTTAATTTTTAGATCTTTGTATTGACTATTTTGGTGTTAGAATATTTGTCTGCAATACTTTTCAGGAAGTTCTATTCAAAGTAGCAGTTATGACTCTAGGATTGACTACAATACATTCGCTCTTACTTCTTCTTTTTTTTCAGTTTTGTACCGTGATTTGTATTTCCATTGTTTTTGTTTTATAACTGCCAAAACTGAAGAAGTATTTGGAAAATTCTTCTAGGCAGTTTTCAAATCCAATGACACTGTCTTGTTGATAAGAGATTTTCAAGTTGTGTCCATATTTCTCTTTCTTTCTCTTACGATATTGCTTTTTAATTATTAGTTAATCATGCTGCCCATTCCAGTTTGTTCAGATATTTCAATTCATTTGCCTAAATGCTACTGATATATACAGAAGACATTCTTTACTGTGAGAGTGGTGAGGCATTGCAAGAAGCTGCCCAGAGAAGTTGTAGATGCCTCATCGCTGGCAGCGTTCAAGGCCAGGTTGGATGGGGCTTCGAGCAACCTGCTCTAGTGGAAGGTTCTCTGCCCGTGGCAGGGGGTTTGGAATGAGATGATCTCTAAAGTGCCTTCCAACACAAACCTTTCTATTATTCTATATGTACAGATGGCTTATGCAAATATAGCAGTTCTAGTAGCTTAGAACCCCACAGAGACAAGACAGGCAAAGGAGGGAAATGGAAACAGGCACACAAAAAGAAAATTAATTTCTCATATCTTGAGCAGATTTGAAAAGAAAATTCAAGTTTCACCTACATCATTCATAGTTCCAACTGTGTTAGTTCTTGTGTTTACAGATGAGAAATGAAAATAAGAAATGCAGGACAATGTCTTTGGAGAGAAAAGAGGAATCTGAAAGCTAGTAGGCTGCACTGCAGCTCATTAACCACTGATGAAAATGTTGCAGTTGAATATCTCTGCAAGATGCATAAACAGAGATGAAACAGAAACAGTTTGCAATTGCTGTAACTCGAAGATAAATGAGAAATAGTTCAAATAGCATTTTCCATGTCTGAGAATTTTAGACAGGCAGCATCTAATGCCTAACCATTTGCGTCTGGATCCTGGGCTCGCTGGATTGTGCCTCACAGCTTTATGTAAGTGCTGATACAAACAGTTGGTGTCCAACATTAATCAATAGACAAAATACCTATATATATAATGTGCCACAACTGTTTTTTATTTGAGGAAAGAACAAAGGTAGGACATATATTGCATGTGAACTCTGACTATATGCTATTAAACAAGAAATACATTCTGTACAGGGCCAAGTTTTTTAAAGATTTTACAGCACATGTGCATTACAGCAGCTGTAACACAGCTGAACCAAATGTATAAAACCATTGCACAGCAACACAAAACCTAAAAATGTAAATATTGTGGAAGTAAACACTGAAGACAGCTTTATTCAGTTCATTGACCTGTATGTAATTTTCCTCATTCCAGGATTTTCACAGCTTTATTTTACAGTCTATTTCTCTTCCAGCTACATCTGCCTACATCCTTGCTTAATGCTGGTTAACTACAATACAGTTATCTTTCTTCATTTTTATTTTTTATGTTGCAAATCAGTGGCATATTTGGGGTTTCTGAAAATTTATAAGGACTTCTATGGCATATATTTTCTGTACATTGCTTTATAATGGAGCCTTACTGCTTCTACTAAAATATTTACACTCAACATATTTTAAATTAACAATCCTGAATATAGCTACTGCTCTTGTCAGATCTCTCACTATGTTTACTCCTTTTCCATTTGTAAAGTAGCTTTTAACGTTCCTTCTAACATTTTGGCAAAAAATAGAGTATAGACAGAAGGAGATGCAGGCTATAGCAAAGTAGAACTTTAAGTTCTAAACGCTTAAAAAACCTTAAAGTCTTTATAGGAAGAAGATTTATACTTTTATCTTGCTATGACACTGTACAGTTTGAGATAATTATTTATACAGGATAGTTTTCAGTATCTTACAGAGCAACTCATCCTCTGTACTTTGTACTGATCACACACCAATAACCCTCTAATGTTCCATTTAGGGAACTTTTCCTCAGACTCATAAATTAAGATCATTGCTATTTGATAACATGCTTTATAAAGGCAGAAATATTAATCTTGTCCTGATAACAGGAACATTCACAAACATTCACAAAACATATGTGTTACCACACATTTGTACTGTGACTAGCATACCTTTTTCTAGGTATGCTGATAAGTCATTTTAGTCTATTATTATGTCTATGCATAAAGCAGTTTGAGATGACCAGAGCAAGGCTCTTAAACAAGGACAAAAACTATCTAAAGGGTTTAGATACCTGAAAAGAGCTTCTAACCTGAGGCATAAAAAGACAGCAAGCAATTCAGCAGGCTTTGATATATTTGTTTTTATTCTATATGCAGGAAAACTGACAAAATTACCCTGTCTGGCAGTGCCAGTGCCAACTGGCTTGTGAGTGCCAGCTAGATGGTTCTGCAGGAAAACAACAGCTCCAGCCTGGAGAGAAGTGGAGCTGTGGGTAAGCTGGCTGACACTGGAGTGCTTTAGGCTGCTCTCCAAAGGCTTGATCCCACTGAAGTCAATAGGATTCTCTCTATTGGTTTAAATAGGTTTTGGCTCAGATCCTAACTTCTCTAAGCCAAGGCCTCTGTAGTGAGGATTTCACTTGCTGGTCTGACACAGCCAAAGCCCAGAAAGATGATACAGTTCTTCATTGAGAGGTATTTGTTAAACTTTGCATAATAAGGACTGTTTTCAGTTTGAGTTTCTCCACAGTATAATCAGAATAGTGATAACTGTGCATAAAATCCTCTGTCAGACAATCAGATATTTCCTTAATTAAATGTTAGAAGATGACTTATCTAACCACATCTGCTAGGCTTTTAAGATTTTCCACACATTCTCATATTTAAGACACTTTCTGTGATAACTTCTCCTAACTCAGTAGGCAGAACGTAGTGAAGACTCTATATGGAAGATATAGGGAAGTTAGCAATTAAATTAAAAATGACATCAAAATAAAAGGATTTGTAATAGAAAGAACCGGTCTCTTCTTTATTAATAAAACTTTTGGGGAAGGTTATTTTCTGTTTCATACAGTTTTGATTCTATTAGAACAAGATATCCTAAAGAATACTTACACAGTTATAAATTCCCTGGTGTTTTTTAGAATATTAGTTATGTGAAGAAAATGATACTTCCAACACTCTTTTAATGATTATTTTTGTAAGATACATGCCTTAAAATTAAAACAGAAACAATGTAAGGTTTTGTATCTTATCTGATGTTTTATGTCTAAGCCAATAATTTTTTCAGTTGAAGTAGTTCAAGTATTTTAGTTTCTTCTCTACTGGTATCAACAGAAATTCATCTTAATTCCTCCTGACAGCTCAGTAGCAGGTAAGTATCTAGAATAATCACAGCTTTTGTGTTTTAGGGCATTGTTCTGCCTTCCCTATTCACATTCAAGTCTGTTTAGTCCCCATTGTATAATGAGAGTAAAAACAGTTAATTAAATACTTTGCCAGGAATTCTTTTTCCTCATTTCATTTTATTTCTACACTGAATGTGCTTAATCAAGGGTGAAAAACATTTCATGAAGAGTTTTATATTAGAAAATCAAAAATATCCAGCAAATTGACTACAAAGTGGTCTGCATCAGGTGCAAGTGAGAGTATAAACCTGATAGTTAAAGTATGTACAGGTTAAGATAAAAAAAATTAAAACAATGAAAAGAAAAACCTATGACTATTCTCCTTCAATAGGTTCTAGAAGCATGTATCTTAATTTAATTGTTTGTATGAGGAAAGAGAAGACGTGACTGCAATATGGATATGCAGGGTGTCAGATTTGCCTCAAGCAAAATGCATATAATCATAAATGTTCTGAAGCATTATTTATGAATTTTGTTGATCTAACAGTAAGTCAGGTGTTACAATACACTAACTGTTTCTAGTATGCTGCACTTTAAAATTTGTGTGAATAATTATGTAAACCATATGACTAATGACTTCTCTACTGAAATTATTTAGCACATAAGATACAAAATTTTCAAGCTTGTGATGTTTAGGGCTGGGAATCTTTATCTAGTAGGCAATCAAAGCAAATATTATTATCAATACATGAAAGACAAGTATTCTAAAAAAATCCCCACTGCTGAAAGCCAATGGATATACTTTTTTGATAATGTTCTTCTGCATGTTTCACAAAGGATACCTTTTGATTTGTTTTTAATTCTAATAACATTTAAATTTTCAACTCATATTAATAAAATATTTAGTATTATGTGAATTACCAACATATATTTTATCTTGACACTGTTATTATAACTGAAAACTATAAAAATAGTTCACCAATAGTTTCACTAATTTGAAAAAGAAAATCTGCATTTGATTAACAGACCTGATGTGAATTTAAAGTTGTCTGGGGGCTCTTGTATAATGTCAAATGTCTTTGTACATCTGAGTAGGCTGTGCAACAGAACAGAATTTAACAACAGAGATCAGCCATGAACAAATCCCAAGAGCATGTGTGTGGAACATTACTAATTTCAAAGGGCTGCTCTGGGGCAAAGGGCTGTCAAAGGTCTTCATGGTGTAAACAGGAACTAATCTACTGCTATCAGGAAGCAATATAACTGTAACTTTGCCAAAATCATCATAAGTAGGTACTGTAGCATAAA
Organism: Chiroxiphia lanceolata; assembly: GCF_009829145.1. Taxonomy (NCBI): domain Eukaryota; kingdom Metazoa; phylum Chordata; class Aves; order Passeriformes; family Pipridae; genus Chiroxiphia; species Chiroxiphia lanceolata. Next base: position 89,542,812 of record NC_045639.1, on the reverse strand, counting down.
TTAATTTGACAAATTACAAATTATGCAAGTTAGATTTATTAGGCGGGCATAGCAATTCACAGTGGTACAGTGTCCCTCTGTCCCTGCCCTGCTGACATCAATTTGTACCTAGGTCACAGGATGGGAATGTGTCTGTGTTTCTGTTGGATACACTTTCCCCACACAAACAGCTCTTGATGAGTCAAAATGGCCATTAATTTGTGACCATCTAATTGGAAGAAATGGCTCCAAACATGATAGGCTGAAGAAAGATGTCTGTGCTCACTAATACTGGGATAAATGATACGGAATTTTATTGATGTCCAGATCTGTTTGTTGCTAAATAAAGAAAATATGCATAAGGTAGAAATCAGTTCTACCTTATTGATCAGAACATAGGGTTAGTAGAAAACATACAGTATTGTCACCAACAGCTGTCAAGGTAGGGGCAGATAAGGCAGACCCTCCACTTTCCTCGCCCCTCCTTTTGCTGTAATTGTGAGAAATATGCAAAAAAATAATGGAAAACATTGAGGAACTATCAAAAAATGTCATTCAGTCCTCTTCTCAACTGTTCTATTTTTCTCAGTCCTGTTGCAGTCATTGAGGTCAGACCACACTAAAAACGATGGCTTGGGCTAAGACCATCAAGCATCATTGTGTTCAGCAATCCAAGCTGATTAAAAATGGCCATCTGAACTTCCTCCCCTGTTTTTCACCTTCATACTGGCAGGTGAATTGAGCCAGGTGAGGAAAAACTTGCACAAAGGTAATAATATTGGACAGGCTCTAGTCCACCTACATCCTACTGATTAAGGTAGCAAGTATTCTTCCTTGTGAATATGAGAAGATTTTTTTTAAGGATTGTTGAAGATATGACGGGTAAGGCCTGGCATTGGGGAGGATGATACTTACAAGATAAGCCTCTTGAAAGGTTCAAATTAGAGACACAAGATGCTACACAGGCACTGAGACAGCATAGGGAATGTGTGCTGGAAGTATGGGAGGAAGAAAAGATGTTTGGGCTGGACACCGTTAATGTCAGACCACCACAGTCTTGAGAAATTGGAACATATGAAGGAAAGTAATACTTGTTGTTAACATACAGCTTGTTTGATTTTGGCCAAATTATTATAATAAAGAAGTAAGGAAATCTAAAAACCACAGTATTGTGATATCATCACAGACAGTAGGGGATACATCAAATCTCTTACATAAGTTTATTCAATTGAGCCTGAATTTTCATTTTTACCTAAATTGTAGTCTTCTGTTTACTATGAAATTATTAGAGCATATTTATATAATTTCTAAATTAGACTTTTTTATTTTCCCTGGGATTTTTTCATGCCTCAAAACTGCAGAGAATGATACTGTCTACAGAGCTGAGCAGAAAGTCCTCCATGTCATCCAAAAAAGACCCATAACACTGTTGAACAAACTGAGCTTCAGGCATCTTGAACAGAAACCTAAGGGAGAACAGCTGATGCCTTGAAGCCAACATCTGGTTGTTTATGCGGAGTGCTTCAAAGCAGGGAGAGGCTGAATATAATCAGAAGCAAGGATACAGAGGAATCTTGGGATTTTTTTCTTTATAGAGGCATGATTCTTCTTACTGGTTTAAAATACATTAAGGAAAAATATTATACTGAAATTGTAAGCCAAGTCAGTTAAAACTGTCCTGGTGAGGACAGTATTTGTGAAACAATTTTCTCTTGAAGCATATTCCGGCAGACAAACAAGATTTATAGAAATATTTCAACAGAGTTAGATTATTTTCAAGAGAGAGAAAATATTTACAGTCTGTTACTCCATAAATTTACCGAATTTTCCATAAATCCATGTGTAATGTGTTCAAGGCAATTTAAGTCATCTTTGCTTACCTTACATAGAATTGCAAGAGAAATCCACTTCATAAAATTTTTAAAATATTAAAGAAAAAAACCTTTCTGAAAATAAGGTCCAGGTTGCTATGGGCTAACCATGCCAAACTTCTTGAAACCATGCACCAAGAGATATGTCTATATAATTTTTCCACATAAATGATCACTTACAGACATAATTCTTAAGGTATGAAATCTCAGCCATAATTAAAGACAGTCTGACTTCCTTCCTAACATTTTACTTTCTAGCTAAGAGACACTCGTTCCAACAAATCAGCTATTCTTTAGTCAGATTCACTTAGATTAAATATAAACTGGGTGAGGAAACTATAAAAAGAATAAACAGAATAAGTTGTTAAAAGGATTGACTAGCATCAGATTCTCTTTATATGCTCAGAATTTTTGTCTATGCCTCGAATAAGCGTGGGCTCATAGAATCATAGAATATGCTGAGTTGCAAGGGACCTGTTGGGATTATCGAGTTCAACTCCTGGCCCTGTGAAGGACACCCCAAGAATCACAGCAGGTACTGTCTCCTAGAAGTTTCTGGATTGAGTTCTTCTCTTGTGTTGCTCACAGAACTAAGAAATAGCAGACACTTTCTTGAAATCATAGTCTTTTCTTTATTGCCGGGGAAATCAAAACTGAGAGTAACTGATCCAGGCCTCCAGGAAGACACAGTGACAGAACTAAGGTGCAAACTTACTGCCATATAATCTTAACTCCATGTAGCCATCCAAGTGGTATTTTAACAGTGAAACTGCCATGGTCTAGTAATCACGGCGGTGGTGGATCAAGGGTTGGACTTGATGATCTCAGAGGTCCTTTCCAACCTGGCTGATTCTATGATTCTGTGATTTGCCAAGCTCCTCCAAAGTCTTTTCACTCTGTTTTCTGAAGAAGCTTCATATCTGACTACTCTGTAGATTACTGAATTGATAATTCTGTTTTCCATAGACATTGTTTTGGGAAGCAGTACTCGCCATCTTGATACAGATTACTCTGCAAGCTGGTGGGAACACTCATCCAGCCAAATCCACTAATTTCCTGATCACCTGCAAAAGGACTCATTCATGCTCTTCTATTCCTGAGCTATCATCAAAACATTGACAGAAATTTATGTTAACTGAAACTGGATACATTATAGGCTGGACAGCATATGGAACAAAGAGCACCAAAATCCTGTGTTGCTGTACTCACCAATGATATTCTATATACATACTACTGGATGAGTTGATCATTGTATTTCTTTTTGAGAAGAAATTTTCCTCTATGATAGATTGCCAGGGTTCTCAAATTTTGTAAACTGTCTTTTGTATTACCTTTTTTTTTTTTAAATACATCAAATTAATATAGTCCTTTTAACCTGTTTACATCATTTCAGGAGCCTAAGACTTTTTTTTTTTATCTTTAAATTTCCTATTTTTAAGCTGTCCTCTACAAATGTACCAGAGGACTAACATGATAAATCTTACTGATTAATATAAAGAAGTGGGAGGAAGATAAGTACCTGTAATATAAAAGTGGAAACAGATGTTTCGATGATACCTTCTGGCTTAGAACTCTATATAGCCTTTCTTGTTCACCACTTCCTCACACAATTAGAGTAAAATAGAAAGTAGTTTATATATGATGAAGAATTTCTAGGGATTATAGACAGCAAGGCAGCATCAGGAACATTTGGCAGAAAAAAATCTCTTTTTAGATCCTCACTCCCACTTGACTTAGGCCTATCTGCTGTTCTCGGTAAGCTCATTTAAATTATTCTCATTTAAATAGCATTCATGTAAGTGGTTTTGTGCACACCTTCCAGGCTCCTTCTCGAACCTAATTTGCTAACACTTTTTTAGTTGCTCTGGCCATATCTTTTTCTACTCCAGTAACATTTATTTTACTTTTATTCTTTTTTTTTTTTAAATCTGTCTGATATAAATATTTTGTGCTTCAACTGTCTACTACCAATGTTTTTGAGAGGAAGATAATGTTTGTTTTGTAACTGTAAAGGTTATCTAAAGTACAGATGCCATAACTTAATATTGATAATCTAGCTATCATAGAATTGCTAAAGTTGGAAAAGACCTCAAAGATCACTGAGACCAACCATTAACCTAACACTACCATCTTCACCACTAAACCATATTCTCAAGTGTCACATTTAGACATTTTTTGAACATTTCCAGGGATGGTAATTCCATCACTTTCCTGGGCAGTCTGTCTCTATGCTTGACCAGTCTTTCAGTTAAGAATTTTTTCCTAATATACAATCTATCCAAGCCTGATCCCCTGTTTGTCCTGCATGTGCTTTTTGATGTCCCTCAAGATGATCTGCTTCATAAACTTCCCCAGCACCAAGATCAGTCTGACAGGTCCGTAGTTCTCTGGATCCTCCTTCTGGTCATTCTTGTAGATTGGCTTCACATTTGCCCATGCCCAGTCACCTGGGATCTCCCTGCTTAGCCACAGCTGTTGGTAAATCATTGAAAGTAGCTTGGCAAGCTCTCCCTCCAACTCCCTTAGTACCCTTGAATGGAACCAATTCATCCCCAACAACCACCTAAATATGTATCTAAGTGGTCTAGTGGGTCACTGACTGTTTCCACTTGGATTATGGGTGCTTCATGCTGCTCCCCATCCCTGTAATAATTATCTTGAAAGGAATAATGGAGTTAATTTCATTCAGTTCAGCTATAATTGCAGATAATTTGTCTGCATAAATACTCTTTAGAAACAGTTAAATTTGTCTTTATCAGTATTTATTTAATTCAATGAGGATTAATCTTCATTCCATGCCTCTTTCTCCTGAATTCAGAATCCTTCAAACTTGTTTGCTCCCACAGATACCAGGATATGTAGCAATTAATATTACGAACAATCTTGCTTTTTCCTCTCACAAAGCTTGAGTGCTCCTTGTCAAGGTCTCTGCATGCAAAATGTTGCTCAGCACAAAGTGGACTTGCTTATTGATTACTTAAAAGCCTGTACAGTAATTTCTACCTCTGAAAAGTGTGTATGATGTCCTGAATTATTTTACATAGTTTTACAGGGACTATACTCACACGGGAAAGAAGAGATTGTATCACAGATAAAATATGTTTAGCACATGCAGTAGAAAATTTGTGTTTAAACTCTAAGTATTAAGAATTCAAATGTAATTGCTAGAAAAAGAAAAAAAAGGTGAATGGAAGAAAACAAATAATAATATAGTATTAGCACATTACTTAGCTACTGATAGTATCATAGAATGATCATGGAAATCATGGAATTATTTGGTTTGGAAGGTACCTTAAAAGGTCCTCTAGTCCGACCCCTCTGCAGTGAGCAGGGACATCTTTCACTGGATTGGGTTGCTCAAAGTCCCATCCAACCTGGTCTTGAACAATTCCAGGGATGGGCATCCACAACTTCTCTGGGCAACTTTTTCTAGTGTCTCACTACCTTTGTCATAAAAGATTTATTTCTTATATGTAATCTAAACCCACCTTTTTCAGTTTAAAAATGTTATCCCTTATCATATCCCTCCAAGCCCATGAAAAAAGTCTGTCTCTACCTTTCTTTATAAGCCCTCTTTAAGTATTGAAAGACCACAGTCAGGTCTCCCCAAAGCCTTCCCTTCCCCAGGCTAAACAACCCCAACTCTCAGCCTTTCTTCATGGGAGAGGTATTTCAGCCCCATGATCATGCTCATGACAAATTCCCAACCTGTTTTAGCAGGTCCATGTCTGTCTTGTGCTGGGGTCCCCAGAACTGGGAGTACTCCAGGGGAGTACTCTGTCTGGGGTCTCACAAGAGTAGAGGGACAGAATCAGCTTCTTTTGCCTGCTGACCACACTTCTTGTTATGCAGTCCAGGATCATAGAATCACAGAATAGTTTGAATTGGAAAGAACCTTTAAAGTCCAACTTCTCTGCAACGAGCAGGGACACCTGCAACTAGACAGGTTCCTCAGGGCCCTGTCCAACCTGACCATGAATATTTCCACAGATGGGGCATCTACCAGCTCTCTGGACTACTAGTTCCAGCCTTTCCTCAAGGATAAAGTTGTCTTTCTGGGATGCAAGTTTCTGGGTAATGCCGATTTATTCATCCACCAACATCCTCAATTCCTTCTGTGCAAAGCTGGCATTAATTACTCAGACTGTACTGATATAGATTGAAGACAACCTATGTCTCTAAAGAAATCTAAATATTTGAAAAATATTTTTACTGGCACATACTTGACCTTGAACAAGCTATATTTCAGTACTCACTAGTTTGTTTCTACCCCTTCTAATGAAAATAATTTAATCTTACTTAGAATCAAAAGCATTTTAACCTTGCTCTTCTGCAGCATAAAAATCAAAGTTATGCACTTTTACCCTTTAGATAAGTCTGGAATTGAAAGGTTACAGTGTAAATTGAAACCATGCAAAACCTATCTTAAATCACTTAGAGATATTATCTGTCCAGTTCTTAAAAAGAAAACTAGTTTATCCAGCGGTTTTATGCTGCAATGACTCCAAGATTGATAAAACCAGAATCCTTGATTTTTATTAACAATTAATACAGAAAAAACAGTTTAGAAATTGGAAAATTTGAAGATCTCATTCTTGATATGTTGAATACTTAATCAGAATAAAGGTTTGGTCGTAGCTCATTGTTCCTTATATGGACAATCAAGAGTACATTTTCATCTAGATATGTCAATATAAGTATCTTTTTGTCAACTGCCCAGATTAGTTAGTGTCTCCTGAATTAATTCAAAATCCACACTCTACACTGTTACATATGCTATGAAGAATACAATACTGCATAGCTTCAAAATATCTTTACAACCAGCAAACAATTAATTAACCTTCCACATCTTAATGAGCTAGTCAAATTATGCACCAAACAGTAACAATTATAAAAATGCATACTCTTATGAAAAAATTCTACGTAATTTAATAGAAAAAATAGAAAAACCAGTGAAATTTATTAATTCCAAGCAGGTTTTTAATATAACAAAACAACTTTCTTTGCAAAGAACAGAGGAGAACCAACTTCTTACAAGTTTAATGGAATTACTGATGTTGAGCTGTAACTCGTAACAAATCCATTTTCTGATCTTCCATGTGTGACAGTATGAAGGATGCACATATACATATATATGTATATAATTTGTATGCATGCATACTTGCTCAAACATATATACACACACGCACATGCACAAACACACACTGCACAAAGGCCAATGGAGAGATTTCTAGGAAGACTAAATTAAGCTGTAAGGAAAATCATGCTTATGGTATCCATATCTCAAACTCCTCAATATATTCATTTGAGGTTCACTGTTGTATGTTGCTATATCCAAAGACCATTTCTGTCTTTGTGCATAAAAGCTGAAACTTTTTCCTTATGATAGTATTGTCTTGTTGAAAGATTAAAAAATAGATTTTGAAGCAATTTTGTAGATATGCAATTTAAACCTGATTTGCTTATTCTGTCTTTATTTAGGCAAAAGACCACTGATCTTTATCTTAACAATTCTTTCTTTCTTTCTGTGATGTATATTGCTCCTTTTCATTGTCAAGAAGGTACATTAAATTTTCCCTTTCATTACTTAATGTCACTTTATTTTCCTTAAGTTTTATCGGAGGTTGCATCAAATCTTTGTATCAAATATTATCTTAAAATTAGTTATTCCATGCAAAATAATTTTTAATTTCAACAGATTTTAATAAAATTATTCAGTCTATAGCTGAGAATAGAATATAGGCCAAAACACAGGGAGGTAGTTTTTGTATCAGACAGGAAGATGAAAGAGAAAGCAAGAAGGAATATCAGAATGGATATAAATACTGATATTCATTAACATCAACTTATAATGCAGCTCTTTTGAAAATAACCATCTACAGTAATTGTAAAAATGTAAAAATATCAATACTTTTATAACTATTTCCACAATAAAAAAGCTTGGGTTCTTTAAAAGTAAACACAATACCCTTATTACTTGGTGATATATGTAAACTTATTTATACTTGGCTATAAATATGTAAATAAAATAATATGACCGATTTTTTATAAAATACAGAACATATGCCACAAAGAGATAACATACTTTTTTCTTAAGATAATCCATCTCATTAAACTAGAAAATTTACTGCGTCGCTGCTGTTGCAGGTATGAAGGTTATTTTTTTTTTAATTTAATATGCATTAACTCATTTTGATTTTTCTAGGGGGTACTGAGTTATCTCAATTGCAAGAGCCTTCTAAAAAGACAAAAAGTTCAAGAAGAACAGTTTGCCGATAACATAAAGAAAAATCTGTCATTCATGCTGAGGACAAATGTCAGCTGTCAACTTCAATAGTTACAGCCACAAGACTTGCCAAGTTAGTGTTGTGAAAATCAAGCAGCACTGAAAACTCCAAGCTGGATGCAATATTCTGGTGCATTCCATGACATTAGCTAGTTTAACCTCCAATTTTTAATTCAAAATTAAAAACCTGGAGTTCCACATGAGACAGTGAACTACAGAAAGCACAGTCACACAAGTGTAGGATGGTCTGCAGAACAAGGCTATGTTGAATTTAAGATATTTGTTGAATTCAAGATATTTCTATGAAATGCTTGGCTTCTACAAACCAGAACAGAATTCATAAACAGACTTTAGCTAGGAAATTTCCAAATTATTCTTATGGTAATTAGGTTCACAGCTTGTGAACATTCCAATGTCTTTGACTTAAATTGAAAGAAATGCTAGAAGAAAAGTTCATCTTCATTGGATATAGTTCTATACACATTCCATCTAGTAGAAATAAACAATAATCATTGCTTTATAATAACAACTCTGGTTTTGTGCTAAATGTTTTTATCTTATGAATTGCTCTTGGGTTTACTGCAAGAGTTATAAAAAAAAAAAATCCAGTTTTCAAGATGCATCATTCTGAAAGCTCACACAGTGAGAAGTACTCCTTGCCATCATATGTTCAAAATTTTGTTTGAAATTAACCTTCTCATTTTAAGTATATTATTAAAATTCACAGAGAAGACCATCAAACTGCTGACATTTTTCATCTCAAAATTCAGCTGAATATCCTAAAAACCAAAAAAAAAAAAGATAAACTATAATCTTGACTATTTGCTAACTGAGATGTAAAAAGTTTGAGTCTCTGAAAATTATTTTAAATTCTCAATTTAAAATATTTTAATTATTTTAAATTAATATTTTAAATTATTTTAAAATCTCAATCATATTATTAGTTACATTTTCTTTACTGGGATCTGTTTTAAGTCACAATTTATCCCCAAGTTTATCTTGTGGGAGACAGCACAGACTACAAAGTAGCATAGATCTGGTTTAGTACAATTGTCTTCAAATATTAAAACTACAGCAAAGCAAGAATTGAATTGAAAGCAGAAAAATTAATCAAAATCAATATGAAAATTTTAGAGATTTTATCGCTGACACGAGGAGTAATTTAAATGCCCCCTGCCCAAAAAAAACAAAACAAAACAAATTATTTTCTCTTGTAAAATAGTACAAGTAGCTAAATATATATCAGCTTAGCTCACGATAATACTAAATCAGTCAAGGCGTATTTCTCTTAGTGAGATTTCATTTTTTTTCCCCTAAGATTAATGTGAAAGTAATTTCTTCACGAGAGAAAAACATGTATTCTGAAGCTCTGACTGCTTACCAAAGAATGTTGAATCTCAGCCACTTTTCAGGGTCAGAGGATAGTACTGAGTTACCACAGAGAAATAAGTAGCTGATATTAGTTAATATCTTCACAAAATCTACGGCTTTACTTTGAAAGACATTGGTGTTTGTTCCCCCAGTGAAATATTAGAAACTTTATCGGGTGAGATGTGTCATTTGGAAAAGAGTTTACAAAGTAGCCCTCCAAACTTTTTAAGAAAAATTATTTAAAAAAAAAAAAGAAAAAAAAAAGCAAAACAGTGCTACGTTTTCACTGACATTTTGTAAGCTTCATTACACCCTAAAATGAATGTTTCAAATATCACATGAAACTCAAGTGATTCTGCAGAAAATACATACATATATGTACAAGAGCAGCAGAATTTAGCCCACTGTGTCTACAATTCCAGGTGAAATAGAAGTTGCCTCTGATTCTTATCAGGTCAGTTAGCCCTTATCCTACATTTTTGTGCAATGCATTACACTGAAATTTGTTTCACTGCATGTTCCTGTTGTAGTTTTAAGTAGATAATTAGATAGATATGGAAAGCCAAGAGAGCTGCAAACAGTCCAGAAAGACCAGAAATCACCTTCAAACAGTTTCATCTCTGTAGAAGAGGCTGAGGCTCATAACTGAGACATGTTTTCCTAATATATATCCAAGAGAATGAGAAAAAGGCTACTTGGAAACTATGAACAATTTAATTTTATTCTCAGCTCTACCCTCCACATTCCACTGTAAATATAACCAGAAGCTTAGAGAAGCAGTAGCTAGCTTTGTTTCCAAGTTAGTTTCCCTGTGTGTCTTCCAGCTGCTACTTGGATTTTATATCCACTTCAGAAAAGCTCCAGGGCAACAGGCATTTTAATAGCCCAAAGAATACTTAGTGTACTAGTGGGGTGCAGTTACAAAGTCAATTCAGTTGAGATTCATTGAATCTGAATGAAGAAAAAACAATAGGAAACCTTATTGGCAGCTAAAAACAGCTACACAAGAATTAAGTGCAAAACCAACAAGTCCATTTGCTCATCCTGACTTATCATTGTTTTTCTCATAAAAAATAAAGGAAAAAAAAATAAGTTTCTATGTGATTAGGGTATGACAAAGATAGAGAACAGTCCTCTCTCTCCTTATGCAAAATCAGTTTATTTCCTATAGTGCTGACCTGTAAGCCTTTTAGTTTAGCTGTAGGTAGGGCCAAGGTACAAATTAAAGAGCTTCTTCTATTAGAGTGATGTTTATTTCACTTCAGGAGAGTCCATTTTGTCTGGCTCACTTGCCTGTATAAAGTATTGGTGAGATGCGTATCCCTGTACCCAGAAATAAAGGCAGCATCTTACTGAAGAAGTGCATAATTCCAAGCTGCGTGGCAACATGTGCAATTAATCAGGCTGTTCTAAAGTGCTTAGAGTGACAAATATGAGTAGGTGGAGAGGTTTGATTTTTTTAAATTTTTTTATTTGGTGAATACAAAGATTTAGAAAATTGGGATAGAGAGAAAGCATAAATTCTTGTGTAGAGTTTTACAAAAATAGACCTGTAAGGGTTTGGAAATTTAGCATTTTAGTACAAAATATATGCAACAATATTTTTAAAAATACATTTTTATGAAATTTGTATACTTGATAATGGCTAGTGCATTTCTTGTATTCTGATTATAATGTTGACAGGCAGTTCAGACTAACAGCTCAAAAGTTTGTTTTAAAAATGTATTTATGCTATAGATTCTGAGAAAAAGGGAAGGATCATTAACTGCCTTCGTTATCATGACTTGTTCATGCTGTGAATATGTGAATGAGTCTTCAAATGTGCTATTGCTTATACTGTGCAATTTGTTTTTTGGTCCGTATAATATTCTTGTGATTTTCTTCGCTTCAGAAGATCCATTTTCTAAATGTCTCTTGTTTTGCTTTGAAGATACGAAAGATAATGAAAATAATGGAAATACTTTCCACTGTTTAATTACAAAAAACCCCCCGAACCTTTGGACAACTACTAAAACAAAGAAAGAGTGAACAAAAATCCCACAAAAATAGTGCTGTATTCTACAAGCCCTGCTTATAAAAATTATGCATTGCTGCACACTGTTATATATTCTTTAGCAGCTAGAATTAGTTTTGCTTATATTGAATACATTGAATATGATTTAATATAAAAATATTTTATAAGCAACTTCACCAGAAACAAAGTACTGGGGATTGATAATAGACAACTTTCCTAATGGAACAAATAATATTTTAAAAGAAGGAATTCTTTTAAGTATCAATTCCTCAGTTGTATTTGAAACAGCTCTTTGTATGTCATACAGGATAATTAAAACATTGGCTGGCAAGGGTAGGGAGGGGGCTGGAGAGACAGACAAAACAATCAAGTATTCTTAATAGCTACAACGTGTAACAATAATAAGGACATTTTGAAAGCAAAGTGTTTCTTTTTAAATGCCTTTACATTTAGTTTCCAGTATTTAATTCATTCTGCAACAGGTAGCAATGAGTTTGGTACTGTTTTCAAAACAAAATTCTATAATAATTTCGAAAATAAAAGATAAAGGGAAGAGATGAAGCCAAGAGAAAACAAAATTTAGAAAAAAAAATATATAATTTAAACAACACTGTTCCCATTTTTATAACTGACTTTCTATAACCTGAGTCTCAACAAAGTGAATAAGGGTGCCTTTCTTGCTGCCCTGCCTATCTAGGCACGTCTTGAGATCAGGATATGATCTGACATTGCTGACTCTTCTACATGAACTTCAACACGAAACTGCTGTTGTTTTCTGAGCCCCTTCCCGAATTTCTCCTAGTCTTCTTCCAGAATTAAATTGTACAAAGTTTTTGGAGACTCTGTCATCCTTCGCCTACAAAAAGAATAGAAACTGAAAAGCCACTGTGCCTTCAGACACAACAGCTTTTAGCAGCCTTTGAAGTCAATACACCTTTTAGTGTTGTTCTGATGAGCTTCATTCTTATTACTGATATGACTTTTTAATTATTCTGTCTTTTGCTTCTATTCATCTAATAAACACTCCATGAGAAACAGTGGCACAAGACCCCAAATATCTATTAAATGTCAATCTTCATACTAGCAGTCATATTCCCATCAATCTCATTTTACTCTCTTCCCTTAAACTCTTCTTCCCAGTGTCAGTTGAGGTAGAGGAGGTTCCTTTTCCAGTTCCTCTGGAAGCTAGGACAAGTTCTTGGAAGAAAAAAGGAGAGTACAGGATGTCTAGAGTTCCGAATCTATAGGTCTTTGTTTTGTTGCCTAGCTGTGTCTAGCAAGGACTCTCCAAATCAAGGCTCAGATTGAATTGTTGGGGCAATTTATTCCAGGAACTTCTTACAAAAATCAAAACTTTACACTGAACCTGATTTGGCTCTTTTAGCCCTACATAGTCACCAGCTGGGGTTAAACCAGTGCGATTCATCTCACGCCACGGCGAGGCTGAGCCTCTGTACTACATCCCTCTGATTGGGGCAGAAATCATATTTACAGGGCTACAACCTGTGTCCTGGCACTGACTGATAGGTGAAATCTTATGCAATATTCCTGTATAGTAGGAATTCTGAATACTAAAAGATGGGGTTTTTTTTGTTAACATTACATATGCTGCATACAAGGTTAGGAACCTAGTTCTGGTCTTTTATTGTGGTAGTAAAAAATCAGATTAATAAAGATAGATTAGTTTTCATAGATCCTTTCTCTGAATAAATTCCTACACATTTAAAGTAGGAAGAAATGATTTTTCAATTTTTATTGAATAGAAACTCTCCTACCTCCTAAATGAGTTATTTTGTGTATATGTGGTAAATTTATAATGAGAATTTCAGCCCTTTTTTTTTTTCTGATTTATTATAAGGCATGGATCTCAGAAGGATGAAAGAAAACTAGAAAACTAAATAAATATATGTGAGATATATGAGACCCATAGTACACTGCTAAGCAAAAGTAATACAAAACCAAAGTTGGTAAAAAATAATCTAAACAACCTGATGTAGACAGATTTTGAATTTAAAATATGCTCTAAGGGACAGGAATAATAATAATTAATGCTTTGCACTTACGCATGATCTATTATCTGAAGATCTTGAGTTCTGCACATCATTATCTCATTAAACCTTACAACACCCTTGTGGGGGAAGAAAGTGCTTTATTATAGATGTTTTACAGATGAGCAAACTGAGGTATTCAATTAGGAAAAAACATGGAAACTCAACAGTAATATTAACCCATATTGCCACATCAGTTAGAAAGCAAATGCCATGATTTTGCCCATTAAGAAAGAGCAGAAACAAATAAAGTGATTAAAACTATTCTCCTAAAAAGAGGACAGGCCTTCATTTAAAGCACCCATTAGAGTTTAGTAGTTAAAAATAGCAGTTTGGAAGGACTGTTTAAGAAGGTAAAGACAGAGAAAGCATTGCCCAGAGAAGTTAGAGATGTTCTACTTTTAGAGATTTTAAAAAATTTACTGCACAAGATTCTGAACAACTTGAATATATCTGTTTTCAGCAGAAGTTAGAAAAATGAACTCCTTTCAGACCAAATTTTATGTGATTTGTTTATAATCAATATTAGACTTCAGATACTGAAATCTCAACTACATAACAATTTTTAATAAAAAGTCATCTATCATAGACATTTACAAACTATTCAAGAATAAAGAAATAACCTATCATAATTTTCACTCTAAGAAAAGAAAAAGTCACAGATTTCCTATGGGGTCATAGCCTCCTTTGGGCACATCTACCTGCTCCAGGACTGGGTCCTCTCTCCCTCTATGGGCTGTAGGTGGATCTCTGTGCCCCAGTTAACCTGCACGGGCTGCAAAGGGAGAGCTGTCTCACCAGTGTCTTCACCACAGGCTGCAGGGGTATCTCTGCTCCAGCTCCTGGGGCACCTCCTCCCCCTCCTTTTCCACTGACCTTGGTATTTGGATATTCTCACTGCTCTCTCTTGCTGCAATTGACCCTGCACAATAACTTTCTCCCCTTCTCAAACATGTTGTCCCAGAGGCGCTACAACTGTCACTGATGGGTTGGGCCTTGGCCAGTGGCAGGTCTGTCTTGGAGTCAGCTGGCACTGGTCCTGATGGACATAAAGGCACTGGTCCTGATGGACAAAAACCTTGCCACACAAACCCAATATATGTCTTTTAATTTAAAACATTTAATTTAGGCTTAGATTTTTTTTCATCCTTTTGACTTTTTTAGCGTTATAGTACACATGTTTTTGTTAGACCTTTCATTTATCTGCTTTTTAAATAGCCATATTGAGATCTTCCTTTTGTTTACTACTGATATAAAACTACATATGTGCAGTGAACAGTTTGATTATTGTTTGTTTAGAACATTTACAAGGATAGTGATGAATAAAGTGTGTCATGTAGAGTTTAATGACAGAAGGGACTGTCTCTCTGTAGACAAAAGGGTATTACAGTTCACTTAGTCCTTCTAGAAAGACATATAGCCCTGTTTAGATCTACAGAGATAGAGAATACAGAGGTTCAGGAAGGACTGACATATATCTTTATCACTAAAGAGATTGTTGCTGCCTGTTTTCTACATCAGAGAAGTTTACTTATGAGCTATGACATAACCCTCCATTATTTCTTCCTAATAAACTGAAGTCTTACATCTTTTACTATAAACTGTTTAATAAATTTTAGACATTCAGCATTGTCCACTCTAATTTTTCATCAGACTTTTTAAAAGGAGCATATAGTGTGCTGTCCTGCCAGTGTCTCAGGAAACTGAATGTCCACACTAAACAGGCTTGTCTAGACTAATAGACATATTTCTAGTAGACTGTATAATTTCATTACAGTATGGTTATGCAATGGAGACACAATGCAAATAACTTCTTTTAACCATGCTAAATCCATCTCCAGCATTGGCTACTGGCATTATTTAAGCTTTGATATGACATACACTTCTAGCATGCCCCCTTTCATTATAGAGAATAAATTAGGGAAAAGAAGTTGCCATTGTTTAAAACTTAACATTTTGAAGCAGATGAATCAATATTTTTAACAAAAACATGAGTTGTTGCTTCTTTAAAATAGTGAGACAAAATAGATCACACAAATTAAATCACACATTAAAAAAGAATATCCTAAAGTTAGATTTCTAAAATATAACTTCCTGGATAAAACTTGAGCTTCTAAATTACATAGGTACTTTTGATAATTGCCTTTTTTAAACACCTTGGGATTAATCTGTTTATGAATTATTCATGGTAAAAAGAAGTTTGCCTATGATAGACTGCTGTCTTAAAATTGCTATTAGCCCAAATGTTAAGGCCATAATTCCACAAATGCCTCTCTCCTCACCCTAGAAAAGAATTCAGATAGGAACAGAGGAAATAAGAAAGATTATTAGTTCTGAAGAACTTTGAAGCATCTACAAGAGCAAATGGATATATTGAGTTTAGATTATGGGGGGGGGGCTTCAGTACTGCTTTTAAGAGTGTCAAAGTTTAATGCTAATGTTTCTCCCAAAGTATTAAGAGTAACTGAAACCAAGTAATGAAGGGAAATATAGGGTAGTGCAATGAATGCAAAATTAGAATTCAGAGACTTCATAAATAAGCCAAAATCTCTCCTAAAGACATGAAGAAAAGTATTTTCAGGTATCAAATTTTAAAATGACCACTCAAATGAAATTATTTTCTTCTCCTTCTTCCTTCAGCATGTGTTTATTTTTCTTACAATCTTCCTCAGGTGCAGGTCAAATTTAGTTGTGCAGGTAAAGAGCCAGAACATTTGGCAGACAGAAAAACTTCTATTTCAGGTATCTAATATCTAAAAGTTTTTATTTTTAAGAATTTTATTTTTAAAAGTGTCACTGATAGGGAACCATACTCCAATGACAAAATTACTGTGTAGTCCCATATGAAATTCTAGACACAATCTCTTCTGTTTCAAACTAGACTTACAGATTTTTAATATGATGAAGTGATTTCTTTTTTCATCCTTTCCATGTAACAACAGAAACAGAAAGGAGAAAAATTTCTTTTCCTGAGGCCCCAAAATGGAGATAAAAAGGACATCTTATTTCTCAACTAAATTAAAATTCTTAAAATAAAAAGAGAGTATTGAAAATATAAATGTACAGCCTTCTATAGTTTAGATTATCTTGACTAATAATTATAATAAATAATTTACATTGTATATAGATATTTTTAGCTGATTATGTGTTCTTATAGGTAAGCCCAGACTTCGAGATCTAACCATCACTTCTACAAGTTATGAGATCACTGGTGGATGAGATTAAGATTCTTTGATAATTCTCTTTGTTCCCATTTTTGTTATTGTTCTTTCTAGGATAACACTGTTAAACTGTATAAGAGGAAAGCTACAGTACTTCTACAATAGAACAAACAAATAAACAACAAACCATATCCAGTCAACTTTCTTTTAAATGAGTTTTGACACTGCAGGAAACAATAGAGGAAAAGGCTGATGTGACAGGAAGGTCAGCCTCATGTGTCAGTACATATTACTTCAGATAAAGTCATTCTCTGTTTTCAATTACAAATGTTGTATAGTGAAACTAGGGAATCTTTGCATTACTTTTAAAATAGAATTCTATTGAGGGCTAGGAGTTCAGCCTAGCTTGCTTCTGACTTTGAACAATCTGCTTTTCAGTAAAATAAGTTTTTGTTTAATGATCACATGAATAGAATAAGAAGTAAAAGGTAATTTGATTTACCATTCTTCTATTTCATTGTTTGCTGCACAGTAGAATTTTCTTTTCTTCTTATTTTAAAATGAGTTATGGTTTGATCTAAACCCTTCCGAAAACATAACCCTTGCTTTAGAAAGAAAAAGAAGGCAAATTAAATTCCGTTTCATTTAGTAACAATCAGAATAATAGAGGTCATTGTACTCAATTTCAGCTCCCTCTCATGATTGAACAGAGGCTTAGAGGCTTAAGGTACTTTTCAGGAAATTATACAGCAAGACCAAATCTGGTATATAGATTTGACACTGCAAGAGATGAAAAAGCTTATAGATAGGTAATGTAGT
Source organism: Chiroxiphia lanceolata (assembly GCF_009829145.1). NCBI lineage: Eukaryota > Metazoa > Chordata > Aves > Passeriformes > Pipridae > Chiroxiphia > Chiroxiphia lanceolata. Next base: position 89,525,263 of record NC_045639.1, on the reverse strand, counting down.
CTCTTACAAATCTTGGAAGAATCTCCCTCATTTCTATATAAGGCTGACATAGCCCTTTAGGTATTTACTGCTGTTTGGCACAACAACAGTAATTTTTCATTTTTAGCCAGAGGTATTTGACCTTGTTCTAAACATCTAGATCTTAATATATAAAGATGCAGTGAGATAATGCACACAAACAAAATTAGCCTTATCTCAAGGGGTGTTATTAATGACTCTTTACTCATATTCAAAAAATTCTTGACTATATAAAACATTCTGCCAAAACAAAATAGTCTAATTGTGGAGGTAGCTCATAACCAAGATTTATAATGACAACCACATAATGGGTTCATACTAAAAAGAAAAAATTAAACTACTGAGCAGTGAGAGCAAAAGAAACAAAGCAGTACTGCAAACAGAGATTACATTGAAAAGAGCATTTGACATTTATAAAAACTTGATAGTTTTTAATTCCAAGCAGACGTCAGTCCTTTTCACATAATACTATGACATTTTATCTGACCATAGTATTTTCTTTACTAGATATCTTTTATTGACTTCATAGGCATAAAATAGAGCTAAATGCGATATCTATTTAATAAATTTCTGTTTGGCATAGAATTTGAAAAAACATAATCTAAATTCCTAATTTTGCAGTAGTAGCAATTAAAAAACATTTTATGATCTGTCATTTTAGCTCATAATTCTTCCACAATCCATATTAAATCAGAATGAGCTTACTAGTTGAAAAGAAAATAACTCTGAATTCTGGCACAAATACAACTTTAACTTTTGCTGGTTGCTACAAATATATTTAAAAAACATGTTTCATAAGCTTAACTTTACAAAACTCTTCCAATATTTACAATTCAAACTAATTGTTAAGTATGCAGAATTAAATGAAAAGTTTACTTTTGTCACTATTATTACACACTTAACTTGTCAATTAAAGTAATACTGAATGGAAGTTAAAGTGAATGGAAACCTTAGTTTTACTTCTTTTCTTTTTATCATTTCAAATTCGAAAAATGCTTTACACATTTTACAACTGAGTAAATGGTAGGGAAGGACAATGGTCACAAATCCAAACTTTGCAAGACACTACATTCCCCTCGAACTGATGATATCTCAATGCAAAAGAAGTTTATTAATATCTAGAGATTACACTGATTTATAGGAAGTTAAAAAGTCAAACCAAATCCAAAGACTGGTATATTTCATCCCAAATCAAATTAGAATATTTCACTCTTGAGTCTGTGCTTTTAAAAGTCATGTTCTCTACTGTAATGAAAGATAACTGTGAAAAAGAGATACTTCAAAATGTTATTGTCTGCCTTTATTCTGTTCTTGATTCAGTGCGACAATTTCTGCGTATCTTCAAAACGTTCATGCTTTCCTCCTAGAATAGATCTTCAGAAAGTCACCCAGTCCAATAAATGGCCTCAGTGTTAAACTCCATAGGTGAAACATGGGGGTTCTCATACCAAGATATGGGGTGACATTGGTACTGCGAAAAGGCAATAATCGTGCCGAATGGGGAATCACCTAGAGCAGGATGATAAACATGGATGACCATACCTTGAATTCATTTCATCTCTAGCTGTCTGCTTCCAGTCTCTTCAAGCATAAAACCTGGAATCATCTACTGAGAATCAATACCTCTACTCATCTTTCAGGGTTTTAAGTGACAAGAGATTGACAGGCATTATGTCAGAGAACTGAGGGCACTAATAGGTTTTTCTGATCCTGTCCAGCCTCTCTGCTGCTGCTTCCTCTCGTCCTTTGCCATGGGTCCAGGAGCCCCATTTCATCCCAATCCCTGTTGTAGTGGTGCCATAGGAGAATCAGTCTCCAGCTGTGTCTCTGTGCCATCTCCTGGATGGACCTCAGCCCTTCAGCCCCAGCCTGCAGCCTTGTCTCCAGTCTTTCCTCTGGCTCCTGGATGGACTTTGTCAATGAATCCCAGACTTGGTTCGTTGCTCAGTCTGTCTGGGTGGTTCTACCAGTCCCTTCTCTGACCACAATTTTCATCCCCTGTTTGTGGAGCAGTGTATGCACTGGAGTCACCTTCGCTGCTCTCTGACAGAGTATTCCTATTACTTTATAGCTTTATAATTTGAATCATAACCAATTACATGAAAGAACTTGATTTAGAGAGTTTCAGATCCTGAAGAAATTTACAGACATCTTCTATTACCAGGACAAAGTCCTAGCCTCAAGGTCATAAGATATCTTCTGAAAGATGCAACCTTCACCTTTTTCTCTTCCTCAGTGAAAAAAGAGTACAGAAAATAAGGTAAGAAAATGTGGAGATTGAGATAAAAAATCAATGGCTTTTTAGCCTAATAATTAAAAAACAAGTTGGAGAGAGAGTTCTAAAGTTTTTGACAAAACCTGTGCCTTTGCAGGAAATCCATGAACAAAGACCTAACTGATGTGAGCCATCTAACTGCAAGGCTACAAAAGCAGTCTTCACTTTGTTTCTCAGGTTGTTTCTTTGAAATCACATGTTAGGGTTGATGTGCTCCTATTTTGACTGAGTCTTGCTTTACACCTGTTACAGAATTTAAACCTTGTATGGGTTCCTTATAGAATCACAGAATGGTTTGAATTGGAAGAGACCTGAAAAATGATCTAGTTCCAACACCCCTGCTATACTTACCACCTATATCCCAGTGATACTATGAAATTTAAGCAATATAAGAATGGAATTATAATAAAAGAAAAAGTTGTTTTGCACACTAACCGAACACTCAAGGTGGAGCAGTTTTTAGACCAAGCCAAAAGATTCTCACTTCTCTAAAGACATTTCGGGTTAGCCTCTTACCAGTTTACACCTACAATGAGCATTCCAAACACTACATACCAGGGTGTACTTCAATGTAAAAGGTTAATAAAAACATATTAGTTTTAACATGCAGTATAAATTACCACCTTTTCTAACAAGTCATCTATTACACGTGATATAACAAGTTCAAAATAGCTTACAGTACCGAGTTATTTTTACATGAAAAATGGAGGTTCTTAATTATGTTGTAATTTTGAATTGTCTTCTGTGCCTTTAGATATGAAGTGTAGTGGTCTGAGAACTCTGTATCAGTAGATTCACAGAAAGTTGGAAAAACATACATTACAAGGCAGAGCAGAAGAGAGAAAGAGACCATGAATTTTATAATGAATTTTTTTCAGAACAGCAAATGTGTATTTACTAATATGCTGATAAGCATGAGGAACTCGAGTTTAGGAACAGAGCAAAATATATATGCATGTAGATGCTATTCATGCATATACAGCCCTGTAGGTGCAATCTTTTCTAATGCATAGGAAAAATTAAGGATTTATGGAGAAAGGTACTCCTTTTCTCAAAAGGCCCCCTGTGAAATTATAAATCGTGCAACATGTATATCTGTAGATACAGAAGTGTGGAATAAAAATTACCAAACAGACAGTAGCTCCAAGCAACATCAGCTAGCAAATCATCCACCTAAGATGCAGTGGTAAGGACATAATTTCAAGCTACATTGAATATTGCATGGTATAATACAAGCTATTTTGAAAGATAATTAGATGCATAATTTCCTATACAGACTGCATGAGAAGTCCAATCAAAGTAAATTTGCTGTTCTAGTGACACATTTTTGCTATCCTTAATGTCAGTTTGCTGTGATTTTTTCCTCCCATTGTGTTATTATTTCTGGTGAGGAAGAGTGCCATGATATCATGTTTCCCCCCACCACACATGAGCCATGAGGTACCTCTTGCACAAATCAAGATATCAGAACAACAGCTTTGAAACTTGTTTACAAAAAAGCTCCATAAAGTTTGAAGAAGAGATGGTAGTGGGCAGACCCATAAATTCATTTGTAAGACTATCTCTCACTTTTCTCATTTGCCTTACATATATTTTAGTTTATAAAAAAGGCAGAAATTTCATAAGTTACAGATGATTGAGACATTTATAATCCCATGTTAGTGATGCCAGAACTGAAAAGGTCAAATATAACAACAAAAAAGATTCTTTTATCAGACTTCCAATATCTTTTTCTGGTAGACTTTATTACAAATTCTGGGATTAAATAATGTAAAAATTATGTCATTCCAATAAATCAACCTATTGTTTTAAACAAAATCTTTAAACCTTTTTTCGCTCTCTCACATGGATGCGTACTCACACACTCATAGAAGTCTTCTCAAATTATGTTCTTCTTGTTTGTGGTGATAAATAACTGTTCTTTAAACTAAGCATAGTTAATTAATTTCAGTATTCATTACCTTCATTAGAGCTTTCAGTAACCTCAGTTATAACTTTCACATAAGTAAACCTGTACATGTGGACTGTATGTCATTTATCTCTATGTCCTGTCTACTTCAGTTGCTGTTCAGTGATTTTTTTCTCAAGTTGTTGTTGGTGGTGGTGGTGGGAAGCTCTTTTGTTTCGTTTCCCCCCCCCACACACAGGTACAACAATAAAAATACATTATTTTTGGGTTTTACTAGACTGGGTCTTCGAATATCTGAGCTGCCTCAGTCACACAACAGAATCCACTGTTCAAAACTGTGTCTCTCCTTGTAAGCAGGAATCAGGCAGTCTGTAGCTTTCAGAGCACCAGGTAGCAAGTTATGAAAACAAGTCAGTAGGAAAGGGAATTGATTACTCCTCAGATTTAAAGCTTCCTCTGTTGAACTGAGATGTCCATACCAGAATGCGCAAGACAAGTACTGAAGTCATCCCCTTTTTTAAAAAGAAGCATATACTAGGTGCATGCATTATACAGTTTTATAAGGGTTAGGGTTAGAGAAAGGGAGAGATACAGCATCATGTCTCTTGTCAACTAAAGATATTTAAGCTTGACTGTTGCAGTAGCAAGCCCTGTACAGAGTGTACTCTGAGATTCCTGTACTCTGCTTCCTTCTGGGAATGAGCAGCAACAAACGCAATATTTGAGAAAGAAAAATGGAAAATACAAGCTCGTGGCTGACAGTTCACACAGGGTTTTGACTATACCTGTTCTAGCTAAGACCTATTTCAAGTAGAGTACAGAAACATTCTTCTGAACAAGGGCTGAAGGCAAGTTCATCCTCTCAGTGGGAGCACATCAGTGTTAGGCTGCTGAGGAGCACAAACTCTCTTGCAAGCTTTTTCTCACATCTGTGAACCCTGAATCCCTCATTGTTCAGTTTTATGGTTTCTACAGAAAGGATTTATACATCTTGCTCAGGTCATATGCTAGTCCAATGAATAAAGCGTGGCATTGTTCTTAGTAGTGGGAGATGTAAGCTGATCAGGGAACAAAAACTTTGCACCCTTCTTCTTGCATGATTGTTCTAGTAAATAGTGCTGTTACAGAAAAAAAATACTACTGCTCTATTTTTTATTAAACAACAGTGGAACAGCCAGTTTTCTTTCTTTGATGTAAGTTTTCAGTCCTCATCCATCAAATTTATATCACAGAATCACAGAATACGCTGAGTTTGAAAGGACCTACAAGGATCACTAAGTCCAACTCTTCACTCTGCACAGGACCATCTGCAAGAGTCACACTATGTGCCTGAGAGTATCATCCCAATGTTTCTTGAACTCTGTCGGGCCTGGTGCTTTGACCACTTCCTTGGGAAGCCTGTTCCAATGCCCAACTACCCTCTGGGTGAAGAACCTTTTTCTAATATCCAATCTAAACCTCCTCTCAGAGACTAGATTTGTATCTCACCAGCTTGTTTGATCGATGGGTAGAACAAACCATGTGGTCTGTGTGTGTGAGGGTAAAAGGGCTAGGCCCAGGCGGGCAGCCAATACGGCCGTGTCCATGCAGAGCACATGGCAGGAAAGCCATGAGGCTGTCAATAAGGTCTGCCTGGTGGCCCACCCACACCACTCCCCCAGAGCCTCTGGTTGGCTGTGACACCCTTCACTTTGGCTACCGGGACAGTGAGTGGCAGTGAGCCAAAGGTCCCACCTAGAGGGAGTGACCACAATAGACAGAGTCTACAAACACACACGAGGTCTCCATCCTTCCCTTTGGCCTCTGCCGCCTTGACCCATCAAGATGTGACCTTCACAGTGGTAACTATATTTTCTTCTCCTCTCTTTCTCTCTTTAGTCTTTCTTCTTTTAATCTCCCTTTTCTTCTTCTTGTGGGCAACTTAAACACCTCTTTCTGTGTGTTTCCTGTATTTCACTTAAGTTGTGGGTGTTTCACTTAAGTTGTATGGAGTTTGTCTTTGCTAGGTGTGAAAAAGGTTATTTTACTATAACAATGCTTGCTAGTTTCAGTAATATGTTGTAATGCTTTTGGGAAGTTGCATGTTATTTCTGTTTAACCCATTTGGTCAAACACCCTATTTTCTCAACAAATTAAAAAAAAATCTCTTAGAGAAAAATGTGTAGTTTTTCTCTGCACATGAACTCAAGGTATCAAAGAATCAAAGACTTTGCAAGGGTTAATGTGGGCAAAATGTCTTGAAGACTAAAGTAAAGGGTACAACTGGTAAAAGCATGGAGCTTCTAAACCAGGTTGTAATATCTCCCCTGGAGCTCCTAAACCAGGTTGTAACATCTCCCCCGACACAACTTCCTTGGGTCCTGTCACTGGTCACCATAGAGAAAGGATTAGTCTCTACCCCTCCTCTTCCCTTCACAAGGAAGTTGTAGACTGTGAACACAGAGTTACTATCATTATACGGTCACAACTTCTGGGATTTAAACCCAGGATCTCCTGTTTACTAGGCAGGCACTTTAACCAACTAAGCCACTGTGCCATGCACATTCCCAATGCTACTGTTTAATTAACAAATGAACATTAAAGCAGCTGAAATGTTAATCGGGGACTTGGCCTAGAAATCTGTGGCTTAGTCTTTCTGACAAGAACAAGAAAGTTTGGTGGTTCATATGTCTGTCTAATGTCAAAATTTGTACAAGAATATTTTTGCCAATAAGAAGACTACACAACTGAATTTTTTTTAAATTAATTTATTTCTTGCTATAGACTACACAACTGAATTTTTTTTAAATTAATTTATTTCTTGCTATTAATTTCTGCATCAATTTGCAACCAATGCCAAATACACAAACACGTAAATATCATGAAAGGTGAAAATTTACACCACCAAAGGCCACGGTTTTATACAGAAAATACTGAGAAATACAGTGCAGTAATTCACTCCATAAATCACTAGACGTATCCTATCCCAAAACTGGTAGTAGTTGTTCTTTCTTTATTCTTTTTGCCTTTGTTTATAGACTTTGCTTCTATGTGTGTGACATTCCTGTCAGAGATACTTTGTACTAGAGGGAAACTACTTCTACTTCATCTGATGTACTATACTAGTTTTCTGCTACAGAATGTGTTAAATTGCAATCATTCATCTAGTACTGCATTTTCAGTTTCTGATACCTAACTACATCTTAATTATATCCAGCAAATGACCAGCTATAGAGTATGGTTCCTCATCATCAGACACACAGAAGCAGGATATCTTTGTACAAACATTGTTCTGTTCTAACACCCCACACAGGTCTGATTTGAAATGGCTCTCTGCAGGGAGCCTAGAGAGATACTAATATAATTGTTTGCAATTTGAATGTAAAGAAAATTACTAATAGTTTCATGCAGGCTGCTCATAAAATGACTTCACTTCTCATTACAGGATTCAGCATTTATGAATGTGTTCTGACCTAGTTTGATATACTGAGTTTTCAAAGCAAGGATTTTTATGTAACAATACCCTCAGTTAAGACGTACTAGCTGAAATACTTGAGAATGTATAAAGCAATGTATAGAACTCCTACTAGGAAAAACCTGGAATACTGTGGCTAGCTTTCTGTAAGCTCAAGAAATTAACTGGGTATCATATGGTTGAATAAAGCATAGGCTGAACAGAGTGTGAGATGACAGAGCCACTTGCCCCATTCTATGTCTGGAAATGAATGCCTTTTGAAGAGTCAACACAGGGGAGATGCATTCTTTAAATATGCATGGGTGTAGCTCTAAGAAATAATCTGTAGTTTGATTTTCTTCTGTGCAGAATAGACACTATGAAGTTGAACATTTCTTAATCTTACTGCTCTTCTGTTAAATGGCAATTGAAATAAAGACTCTATTAACTAGTTTCTACTGAAAGGAGCAGTATGTGAGGTAGCATCTGCATGTTTTCTTAATGCATCTTGTCTATTTACATTTACGTGGGTGCATAAGTGGATGCACAGGTATGCTGTAGCATAGACAAGACCCTCTTGGTAAAATCCAAATCCAAACACCAATATCCAGTTTCTGAAAATTTGCTGTGTACAGCAAGATTAAAGCACACACAATGTTTTCTTTCTGCAGCACACTAAAATAAAAAACAATGCAAGTATTCTTAAGGAAGAATATATGTGCATGTTGAATAATTCAAGGATATATCTGTAATACGTGCTGGAACACAACGAAGAAATGAAGAAATCTATGAGCTAGGTATGGTCTGAAATGCTAGAATCCAACAAGTCACAGACTGCAATCTCATGTATTTGCACAGGAGCACTACTAGATTTTGTTATAACACTTCAGGGGATCTGGCAAGCTGTGCCTGGCCCAGGCACATGCATCAGCTACAGCTGTGTCTGATCCGGATGTAGGGAGAGTATCCATGAGATGAATCCAAGCCTACATGACACAGCACTTCTTTCTTTTTCCTAATTTCATGCATATGCTTGTCGCACTTTCTATTTTCCTGTTTTGGGATTATTCTTTACAGAGATGCTTTCTGGGTTCAGTCATGCATGGACATAATGAAAATGTATTAAGACCACTGGGGTTCACTACTGATTGAAACAACAGCTATGCAGAGCTCTGAGTGCTACTAAAAACCTGATTTGATTGTGTAATGCTAGCTGAGCAACTCATTATATTATAATGACAAATCTGTGCACCCCCTTCACCAGACTTCTGGATATGGAACATCACAAAACGTGTGATGACAATGGAAAGATACTTCTCCAGTCCTTGGATGTCAGTGAAAGAAAACTGGGCAGATATAGTGACTAGTACACTATTGATAAAGATCATGATGATAATATTAGAACAACTTCAAATGAAAGAAAAGCCTAGCATTTAATTTTGTTTACAATTCCATCTGATAGGCATCTGGTGAGAATACAAGCCACCACTCATCTTGAGAAATAGGCTCAAAAATGAAAACTCTATGAAACCATACTGGGCTTTGTTCAATGTTTATGTCATAAGACTGATATCCTTGTGAATTTGGTAAGAAACAAGGTTTGGGGAACTTTTAAGCGGGCTATCCATTCACTGCAGAGCATAAATATTGGAATTTTATGCCTATTTTTACTAAGCCTTCTATCTGAGTGTTTATTAGAATAACTTTAGTGAAAGAAAATAGAATTTCAGCAAACTAATCCATATCAATATTATAATAGCAATCTACCTTGGACAGGTATTATAGACAGATATACAGCATTTCCTATGAGGAACGTTTTCCACTAACCCTTGTTCCTCTGCACAGACTTTTTCCCCCAGGCTGTACAATCCCCTGACCTCCCCTTCCTTTCCCCTTGCCTCGCCCTTGCCCCTCCCTTTCTCCTTCCCTTCAGTTACTCTACTTAAAGGTCTAGCCTTAAGCTTTACTATATATGGGCATATACACAATGTTGAAAATTAAACTATTGAACTATAATATTAAAACTATCAGAATTCTTAACCACACAGAACTAAATAGACAGATCCTTTAATGCATGTATTCTGAATGCACTAAAAAGATGAATCAAAGACGGATATATTTGTGACTCCCTCCTGTGTGGATTTTTTTCTCCTATATAGTTATACACTTATTATGAGTGATGGCAACAATTTATTATCACTCTCTAAATTCTGTGAATGGAAGAAGCATGTGTTTCCTGAATTTAATTTAGCACTGTCAAATTGAAAATGTATGTCAGATTATAATAGATGCATCAGAGACTCCCTATTATGTGAATAAAACCCCAGCAAATTAATATTGGTGAGATGAATTCATGAATATTTACATTGTCCTTGAAATTGATTATGAGAAATAATAATAATTTGTGCAAAATTTATCAAAGCAGACAGACAGAAAAAGATGATAAAATGTATTTTTATGAATACAGGTATATATTTCAATGCAATATAGTTTACAAGATATCACTTTCTTATTTTGTCTCGGAAACCAGATTTTCATTTCTGAATATGCTGATAAACCTGGCAACAGTAAATGTCATGCTGAAATGCAAAGTCAATGGAAACAGTAAAAGAAATTTTGGAGCACCAAACATGCAATTATTTTGACATACAGCAAAATAAATATATTTTGAATGCTTCAAAGTACAACTCAGTTAGTGGTGTTTATCAGATGTAAAATAACACATTTAAAAAGTATATAAGTGGTAGCACTGTATGGAAAAAATTAGTTGCAGGGTGCGTTTAACTTTTTTTTAAAATCTGTTTTTCTTGTAAAAGTCTGAAGTTGAGTATTTGATGACAAATAAATAAAACAGAAGCTTCATGAATTAAGACACTTATTTGCTCCCAAGAATTTGGTAAGCTATAGAATTATGCAATGCATAATGCAAGTAATTAACATATTAAACATATGAAAAGAATATATCGTTGATGCTTAGATTCAAATTCACTTACAGGGGTTAGATTACAGAAAGAATAAAAGTTGCCTAGTAAAATCATGAATGTATTAATCTGGTATTGGCACGTGAAACTGGTCGTGTTCTACAGACCTGACAAGCCCAGGGCTGAGTCTGTACATTAGCAGAACAATTGGATAGGGTTTGGTCAGGATGCATAGCTCTTGCTGTGGTGAGGATAGTTGTCTTTTAAAAAAAATGTTACATGTTGGACATTTTCTTAAGAGGCCTAAATCAGCACACGTCTTATTGCTTAGTCACCTATGAATTGTTATATCCTTATTTGCATCCGTTTCAAAAACAATTCTCCTCTTCATATGATGCCTTGTGAGTCACACAAATTTTGTATATATAAGTATATGCTTTTTCCTGTTGTACTGAAAGAAATAATCTTTTCATATATATGAATTATATATATGAATCTTTTAATATATATATTAAATATGTCTATCAGTACAACAGGACATAAAAAGTATTAATTTTTATTTTTAAACATGAGGTAGAAGCATCTAACTATGCATTTGTATCAGAAAACATATTTGCATGAAAAGGATAGTATTGGTAGAGAAATAAAGTGGTATAAACTGGTTGTCATTGAAAAGAAATAAGATTGGAAGCTAACAAAGTGATTGAGTTTCCAGAATAATTTTACAAAAGTCATAGAAAAAAACTTTACTACTTTTAAATGCAATTTCATTGGTGTATTGGGGCATGGCAAAGTTTTCGTAGAAAGGAGGCTGCAGGGGTGGCATCTGTGAGAATCTGCCAATGCCAGCTGGCTCCAAGATGAACCTGCTACTGGGCAACGCTGAGCCCCTCCGCGACAGTGGTAGCACCTCTGGGATAATGCAGTTAAGAAGACTGGAAAAAAACTGCTTTGCAATGGCAACAGGAGAGAGGAGTGAAAATATGAGAGCAAAACTCTACAGGCACCAGTGTCAGTGAAGGAGAGAAAGTGCTCCAGGTGTCAGAGCAGATATTCCCCATGCAGCCCATGGTGAAGACCATGATGGGGCAGACTGTCCCCCTGCAGCACATGGAGGCCCATGGTAGAGCAGAGATCCACCTGTGACCCCACGCTGGAGAAGCTGCATGCCTGAAAAAGGCTGTTACCCCATGGGAAGCCCATCCTGGAGCAGGTTTGCTGGCAGGAGTTGTGTGACCCTTGGGGGGACCCAAGCTGGAGAGGCATGTTCTTGACAGACTATACTCCATGGAACAGACCAATGCTGGAGTAGTGCATGAAGAACTGCATCCCGTGGGGAAGGCTTACATTAGAGAAGTCATGGGAGGGACCCCATGCTGGAGCAGGGGAAGAGTGTGAGGAACCCTTCTGCTGAGGAGAAGGGAGCAGCAGAGACAACATGTGATGAACTGACCCCAACCCCGATTCTCTGTCTCCCTGCACTGCTGTGAGGGAAGGAGGTGGAGAATTCAGGAGTGAAGCTGAGCCCAGAAAAAGGGACAAGTGAGAAGTAGTCCAGTTTTAACTTAATCAGTGACCTGAATTACTCAGCATAATTTTAAGTGAAGTTATAATTTTAAGTGAAGTTATAATTTACTTCAGTCTCTGAGATACTTGCAGAGCTCATAGCTACTTTTCTCTGCCTTTTCATGCCTCGACATTTTACTTTTTCTCAGAGGTTTCTTCTCATTGTTTCTTCTGTCTATGTTGTCTTTTTGAACTACTGGTTATTTCACAGACTGAATTGGCTGACAGGTGAGTCCAACCCTTTATTTTAAACTACGCTTTGTTCAAATTTGACCTTAACATCACCACTTCAGCATGTGATCTTTGAAGAACAGCATCTTGTCAGGCTGCTACTACGGTTTGACCCTCTGTCAATATATTTAGACTAAGTATATTCAAATTTTTAAAACAAAATTAGCATGCATGCATTTAGACAGATAAGGTGCATTTGTAATATGATTTAAAATGGCTACATTATAAAGTTTTTGAAAATTAAGGTTAATAATGAAACCGTGGAAAGACAGTTGAACACAGCAATAGTGCACAATGACTTATTAATATACAAAAGAAAATTCATGTTCTCTGTTCAAGTTACTGCTGGGATCCAGTTTTTGAGAAAATGTGTTTTAGGATTTTTGTTATGCTATTGTACTATGTTATTGTATTATTCCCTTTCATTGTACCCCATTTTCCCTCATTTTCCCTTATTTTCCCTATGCCTTCAAACGCTGCGTCTCTATTGGCCATTTAGTGCTGCATTGCAGTGCCAACCTTATATGGTCGTTTCTTCCCTACATGGTCCTAGTTTGCATACTCCGCCCTTGCTCCTCCCCAGTTACTCCCCTTGTTCCAGCATGTTCCAGCATGTTAATAAAGTGTTCCATTTTACACCCTCCATCGGAGTGTCTGAACCCTCATTCCTATCAAGCAGTCGAGGACGCCGAGAGAGCCTGTTTCCCACAGTTACTAATTCTTTATCATTACTTTTTTGCAGTATCCCTGAAGTACAGCTTCATACTGTATGAAGTGGTAGGCTTCATTGTATCACTATTTGTCATCATTTTAAAGGTCTGTCAGGAAAGCACATATTAAAACATCTTCACTTCTCACTTTACAGAAGCTCGATTTTAGAGAAATTGTAATTAAAAAAAAATATATATGCAGTATTACAGCATGCAAGTACTTTAGTTCAGCAGGCAGCAAATCCAAATGACTCATATTTACCTACATAAAGGTTTCACTTCAAAGATAAAATGACAAGGATTGTTCTTTTATTCTTCTAGCTCCCTTTCAAGGAGCTTAAAAAACCCCTTTTCCCCCCATTTTAAAAAATAGTATCTTTAAATGTAACAGCAGAAAACTACTAACAAAAACATGTTCCCTGAAGAGATACCAGTGCAGGTTAATTAATTCTATATTAGATAGATAGAAAACAACTGCTTCTTAACTCTGTCTGGAAAACTGCATGAAACTGCTGAGCTTTGCAGTAATTTTAAGAAGCAGATTACATTTCCATTATGGAAATAGCATCAGAAAGAGTTCAGAAAGCTTTGTGAGAGACTCTGAGTTCATGTATTTACATTCATATTCTAAATAATTCAGCAAAGAGACTCTTTAAAATAAAGACAAAAACCTGATCACAGATAGAAATAAATCACGTAATTTCTTCCAAACTGGTTTAGTGGGTAATAGGGAGATGAAATAGCCAATCTGTCGAATTGTGGAGTAATTTAGGTTGGAAGGAGAGGAGTCATCTACTTCGGCCTCCTGCTCAAAGTAGGTTTACCTTCAAAGGTAGATAAAGTTGTATAGGACTGTGTCAAGTTGCATTTTGAAAAACTCCAAGCATGAAGATTCCACAATCTGTCTGGAAGCTATGCTAAAACTTTGGACTAGCATCCCCTGCACTTTTGTTGTACATGTCAGAGAAAAGTCTGCTCCGTCTTCTCCATTGCCTGGAATTAAAGCCTCTCCTGCTTGACTTCTCTTCTCTGAGCTAAACAAAGCCCCTTTACATCAAAGCCCCACATTACATATTCCACCTGTTTTAACTGCTTTAGTGATCCTCTGATGGATTTGCTTTCCTTTATGAACATATTTCTTATACTGGGACCCAGAAGGAGACATATTACTTCAGATGTGGCCTCCCCTGCGCAATAACAGCTTCCCTCAGCCAGATGGGAATGACCTTATTAATGCAGTTGTGCTGGGTCTGGATGGCATGGACATGATTTTCTTCATAGCATCCAGTATGGTGCTGTTTTGATTCTCTGACCAAAACAGTGTTGATAACACACCACCACTGCTGACCAGTGCTTTCAGTGTCGAGACCTTTTCTTCTTCCCACTCTGCCTCCTCAGAGAAGAGGCTGGAGTGTCAGGAAAGGTTGGGAGAAGACACAGCCAGTACAGTTGACCCCAACTGACCAAAGGGATATTTCATACCATATGACGTACTCAATACTAAAAACTCAGAAAAAGAAGGTAGGAGTGGGGGTGGAGCATTTGTGGTCATGGTATTTGTCTTCCCAAGTAACCATTTTGTGTGCTGAGGCCCTGATTTCCTGAAAGTGACTAAACATCTGCCTGTGAATTAATTTCTTATTTTGTTTTACCTGCACAAAACAAGTTCTTCTCACTGTTTCCCTTCTGATTCTCTCTCCCCATTCCCTTGCAGGCAAGTCAGCCAGTACACGTGAGGGGACTTACTGCCACCACTGCAACCTTCTGCGCCTTTAGCCTTTATCACCACAAGGGTGCAGTCCTGGCTCATGTTAATTGGTTCATTGAGACACACATCGAGGACCTTTTCTACAGCACTCTTCCCCAGCACATCAATCCAGCCCTGATGCAAGCGGTTGTTCTTTCTCAGGGGCTGAACTTCCTGTTTGTCTTCACTGGAGTTCATGAGGCTCCATTTGCTCATTTCTACATCTTTGTTAGCTCACCCTGGCTGGCAACATTTCCCTCTATATATCCCTCCATATATCATCCCCCAGTTTGTGGTCATCCAGGAACCTATTGAGGAGTCAGATGCAGTGCTGATCCCTGAATTACTGGAACAGGTCACTCAGAGAGACTGTGACAAGTCTGCCAGTGGAGATTTTCAGCTCTTGACTGGACAAGAACCTCAGCAATCTGATCTAATTTTCAAGTTAAATGTGCTTTGAGCAGAAGTCTGACATTGATGACCTCTTGAGGTCCTTCCACAGCCTTAAATATCAGTACAAACAGAAAATAGGGGAGAAAGCCTACCTTTTCTCAATTTTTAAAAGTCATGTCAGATCACCAGTTACAGACGGAATAATTAACTATTTCCAAAAAGAATCATCAACTTTTTCCAATTTTGACAATGCTTTGATTACACATCTGATAGGTTGTATTGTTGTATTCATATATGAGTGATTTAAAAGAGGTAAGACTTGGGAAATCCCTGTTTTTCTGAAAGAAAAAGTGCGTTTTCTAACAGAAAGGTAGAAGTGAGACTCCCTAATCATTTGAGAAAGGCCAGATATTTCAAACGCTACTGGAATTCCATTAGATGGTGATGATGAACATCACACTGTAAAAGAAATCGTTATTTACACAGTGCTGTCAGCAGGCTTTCATTCCTTCAATTACTTCCTAAGTTGACCCTAAAGATTAACATGTTCTGCGTATAACTGTCACAGGTATACCAGAAATTTTTAAGCCTCTCTGTGTCTTCTCATCATGAAACAAGCTTTTCAAGTTAAACTTTCCTTTACAGGATAGTTTAAAATCATACCCAAAGCCATGTGTATAAATTTTTCTTCCTCTTCCACTACTCAGAGATGCTAGAGTGATGGTTTTATTCATGAAGGAAGGGTACTTATAGCTCAAAGGATATTCTTTGAAATTCTTTGAATGGCTCAGAGATTGAGCCATTCTCGATCTCTGAATTAATTGCCTAAATTGCACACTCTCTTATCTTTGCAGTCCTGTTCCAGTGCAATAGAAACCCAGGGCAGCCTAAGTTGAATTATAATTTCATATCTATGCACACCCATACAAACACACATGAAGCCTTAGGAGAGAGTTCATATATAAGAAGATAAAATTAGTTGCTTGCAGACAACTACATTTTCTGAGACGAAGCTGTTCCAGAAATTTTCAAATGTGATTGATTTAATACAAAGTAGACATTAAAAATTACTAAATGAATCATTCACTAAAAATACCTCTTTTCCCCTGCTTACTATGCAGCTATTGCATTTATCCATGACTATTTCAGAGAAAGGTAGTTCAAGCTGAATTATATTAATATCATCTCTAGTTAAGGACCTCATATTAGGCACTGACAAGATTGCTATAAGGGACTCTCCACATGCTTCCAGTTTCTGATCTTATCTATAAGGGTGAAAGCTTTAGTGTGGGATTCATCTCATCTTCCTGAAGATGTCTGTATTATCATTACCATGTCAGGGAATTTCAGTGGCAGTTAAAACATTTGTTTCTTCTTGAGTCAGTCTGGAATACAAACAATTTTGTTTCCAATACACTGTAAGACAGAAAAGATGCCATGGAGCTTGATACTTGCAGTTCTCACTGTGGCTTAAAAAAATGTTTGCCCATAATCTGATTAAAGAAAATGAAAGGTTTTTAACTCTTGATGTGAAAAGACCTGCTCTATTTTATATAATGTAAAAAGTCTGAAACTGTTCATGGTTCAAGCATTTAAGTCAATACACTGATGTTAACATGACAAGTCTTTGATAACCTTCTTTTACTTCACCATAATACTTGAAAGACCCAAGTGTCTTTCTCCAGATCAAAACAAAAATTATTTTA
Source organism: Chiroxiphia lanceolata (assembly GCF_009829145.1). Taxonomy (NCBI): domain Eukaryota; kingdom Metazoa; phylum Chordata; class Aves; order Passeriformes; family Pipridae; genus Chiroxiphia; species Chiroxiphia lanceolata. The sequence continues at coordinate 89,508,354 of NC_045639.1, read as the reverse complement.
CAGTCAAGTTGCCTGAGAATGAAATTTGTAGGAATGAGTTCAAATATTGTGAGTTACGCCTTAATGGCCTTGGCATAATTTATTGCCAATAAAATTAGGAACAAGAGCTTAAGGATTCACAGATTTATGCACATAACTTTTATTTGTCTTGGCAAGATTAGGAAAGCCATATACACTAATATTACCATAATATCCTGTACTTTTGTTGATAGAGTGTGAGTTTGAATGCATTGTTTTCTATTTTTCTTTGCTTACAACTCCCAAGACTAGAGTCTATGGAGAGAGAAGCTTAGAAGTACAAGATTCAGTGCAAAACCCCAAACACAGAAATACAAAACACACACCCCTGATCTCGAAAAAACCCACCCTTCTATGCTACGCACATTTTTTGCACATCCATGAATAAGGGCAGGGATTTGTTTTGATTTGTGGTCTTCAGCTGATCTTCTATTTCACTATGAGGGCTGAAAAGCCCCTGCTCTTGGTCAGAAGAGGCAATGGTAAGAGTTGAGATATTGGAATGAGAAAGACTATGCAGAGAAAACTGGGAGCGGATACTGGCCTGGCTGTACCAGAACTGTTACTTGCACAGAAAATTCCTGGCAAGTGCATGATGGTTTCTCGCTGAGCGACAGCCCTGGGGCAAATGTTGCAATATAAATAGTGATAACAGATGTGACCTATCTGGTAGACTACTATAAAAACCAATCTTGTATGTGAAACAAATACTCACTGTTCCTGCTTTTTTTCAGATCAGTTGTAGCATTCCCTTCCATTTTCCTTTGTTTACCATTAAGAGAAACAAATAATCAACTTCAATATAACTATTGCACCTATTCTGTTTTGTCTTTTCAATTTAGGAGTTATGTTGGGTCCTTCTTTTATTAACACTTTGGAAAAAGAAGGCTGGGGCACAGGGAAGGGGGAATCTTCTCCTGCTGGAAGATTTAAAAAGAAAAAATGTGCAACTCAGTAATTTCTTTTTATATAGAATGTATTTTCCAGATAATGCAGTGGAAAATATTTCTATTCTATTGGCCTATTAACTGTGTATATTTTTTCATGGAATTTGTGTACTAACATACTTTATATAATGTGCAGTCAAATTATCAGATCCTCACTAGGAAACATTTTGGTGTAGAATGCACCAAATGATTAATTCACATCAGTGATGCTTATCCTTTATGCCTAGTACTCCTCCTCCATCTTTTATCTGTATTATCGAATTATTGTGTAATATTTTGTACTGTCTTTAACATGCTCACTATTAAAAATCAATTAAATAAAATTAATTTTTCAAGTGAGAAATTACACCTTGTCTTCAGATGATTCTTTGCACTGCCTGGCTAGGCAAAATGTTTGGAATTTTGTTTTCAATAAATGCATGTTTTAGTTAATAGATTAAATTTTAATAAATGACTTCTGAAAACATGTTTTTAATTTTTTATCTTCTCCAAACAAAGAAATACTTATTTCAAACAGGGAATGAAACTAAAGAGCTGGGTTGAGCGTTTCATTATCTTATGAGATATGAAGTCTTATGCTTTCAACTTTTTTATTTTTGCATAGAGCATGCACCTATATTATAACTCATTATAAATATGTTTGTTTTGTTTATTAGATATGTTTATTAAAAGAAACTATATGTAATTGATGTATATTGATATAGATATAAGGAATAATCACTTGAATGGCAACAAAGCTTTTATATTCAGACTCTTCTGCCAAAAGAACCAACCTCCAGTATATTTACCAGTAAAACTGGATGGCAAGACAGATCGTTCAGAGGAAATCAGAAAGGGTGTTCTAGGGCAACAAGACCACAGTAATAGAAACAATTCTGTCTGCAAGCTGCAAAATATATAGGATTTAACTGATTTCAAATGTTATAAGGAGACTTATCTTTCCTATTAATACACAGAAGCTTTTGACCTGTATCTAGTTGTGGTACTCACCCACTGGCAGGCGAGAATTCTACCACTGAACCACCAATGCAAGCGGGCCATGGTGGTCCGCCGACCAGCAGGTGGGAGAGTGGCACAATCCCGTATGAAATGTCGCAGGTGAGTAGTGTGCCTTAGATATGTGGTAACACAGTGGGGGAAGGATAAGGTCAGGGTGGATAGTGGGTTCTTTTAGAATAATGGGGGGCCCCGCCAAGCTGGGGCCAATAAAAGGCACCCCTGCCTGGATGGGTACTGGGGTCAGAATGTTTGCTTTGTTTGTTCTGTCTGTCTGGTTTTGGTTCTCCTGTGGCTACTGCCCAGGCTCGGCATGTTCTGGATATACTTGCTTTGCTCTGTTACATCCTGAAACGGTGGACAGGACAAAGGGTTGTCCCTGGGTACCTCCTCCAGTTTATTTATAGGTAGGTGATAATAAAGCAGGAAATGAAAGACTTGCCCAAGGCATTCTAATAGGAACATAGTCTCCGTTCCCCTGTGTGGTTGCAAGCTATATGGTACATGCCTCCAGTAGGGTCGCCCATGCCAGACAGATCAAAACCGTAGGACCAGATTTAATACATTCTTGGGCAGGATGAGCTCGTTAGCCTCCTGGCAGTCATCCTAGGAGAAGGACAACTCCAATCCCAAACCCGGGCAGATGGAGCTCGCTTAGCCCTGTAAGGCCATCCATCTAAGAGAAGGACACTCTAATCAAACCTACGTCCTGAGGACCTCACTGCCACCGTCCAAGCTCGGCCCTGGCAGATGAACCTCAGGATTAAAGGGTGGGTTCAGTTCCGCGCACACTGTGTCTCACCTAAAAAAACCATTACGCAGTCTTGAAGGCTTTACCCACATGCAAAAAGTCCTGTAGCGACGGGCGAGGGTCGAAACGGCAGGTGAAAGGTGCACTGGGAGCCGCAGACCCAACCCTGCATGCAGGCGGTTCAGGATATTGGTCATTTGAGACTGACCGGAGATGACAGTCTCTTGGGGCAGCACCCTGAACGACCAAGCAGCCTTCTCAAGGACAGCACTGCTTGCTCCACTCGGAGAGGGGCCTAGAAAAGGTGGCCTAAACAAAGCTCATCTCCACTTTCACCCGGTTGGTTAACTGCAGGCCAATGGGCAGCTTCTTCCAATGCGGTCGCACAAAGAGCAAAAGACAAAGGCATGCACCTGCCTCCAAAGGTGTACCTAAATTAACTATAGCATGTTGGAATATCAGAACCATGTTCGATTCTGTGGGTAGCGGACATCCTGAGCGTCGGTCTGCCCTAATTGCCCATGAGCTGGCTCGTCTCAACATCGACATTGCCGCTCTCAGTGAAGTTCGCCTTCATGAAGAAGGCAGCCTCAGAGAACATGGTGCCGGTTACACACTCTTTTGGTCAGGCAAGCCCAGAACCGAAAAACACCTCTCAGGAGTCGGCTTCATGATCAAAAACTCCATTGTTCCTAAACTCGAAAATCTGCCGACAGGTCACTCTGACCGCATTATCTCCCTACGCCTTCCGCTAAACAACAAGCAACATGTTGTCATCTTTAGTATATATGCCCCAACTCTCCAAGCTGACCCTGCTGAAAAAGATAAATTTTACGCTGACCTGCGCCTCCTTACCCAAAAGGTTCCTGCAGACGATAAGATCATTATCCTTGGTGATTTCAACGCCAGAGTAGGCAAGAATTTTGAAGCCTGGAAAGGAGTATTAGGCAAGCATGGTGTTGGAAACTGCAACGATAATGGTCGACTTCTGCTGGAATTCTGTGTAGAGCAACAACTCACCGTCACTAATACTATCTTTCAGCAGAAAGATAGTCTGAAGACAACCTGGATGCACCCCCGTTCTAAGCATTGGCACCTCATTGATTATGTCTTGGTGCGACAGAGAGATGCCTGCGATGTCCTCCATACCCGCATGATGCCCAGCGCAGAATGCCAAACAGACCATCGGTTTGTGCGCTGTAAACTCAATTTTAAGCTCAAATTCAAACCAAAGAGGGGCAGCATCCCAAGGAGAAGACTCCAAGTTAACAATCTCCAATCAGCCACAGTAAGAGACAGTTTCCAGGCAAACCTTCAAACCAGGCTCGAAAACATTCCCACAGATTACTCTCCTGAAAAAATCTGGCTTCATATTAAAAACAGCATCCTGCATTCCTCTGAAGAATCCTTAGGGTTCTCCCTCAAGAAGAACAAGGACTGGTTTGACGAAAACAACCAAGAAATCCAAGACTTGTTGAGGAAGAAGAGAACCGCCCAGCAAGCACACCTTGCACTGCCATCCTGTCACGCAAGAAAAACAGCCTTTCGTCTCGCATGCAGCAGGCTCCAACAGAAACTCCGTGACATCCAGAACAAGTGGTGGATCGATCTAGCTGAAAAAACTCAATTATGCACAGATACAGGTGATCACAAAGGTTTCTATGAGGCCTTGAAAACAGCATACAGGCCTACATACCAGGTCCAAAGCCCTCTACTCAGTGCTGATGGTCAAACCCTTCTAACAGATAAAACCTCCATTCTGAATCGATGGTCTGAACACTTTCAGACTCTTTTCAGTACCAACCGTGTAGTCCAGGATTCAGCAATTCAGTCCATCACACAACAACCAGTAAAGTATGAATTGGATACTGCCCCCACTTTAGGAGAAACTTTCAAGGCCATACAGCAGGTAAAAATTGGCAAGGTAGCTGGGGTTGATGGAATTCCACCTGAAGTCTGGAAACATGGGGGCCTTGCACTCCACACCAAATTTCACGAGTTTGTGGTGCGCTGTTGGGAGCTCAGTGAACTACCATCAGACCTTCGTGATGCTGTCATCATCACTTTGTATAAGAAGAAAGGTACTAAATCAGATTGGTCAAACTATCGTGGTATTACTCTGCTCTCCATTGCTGGCAAAATCCTGGCAAGAATACTCTTGAACAGACTAATACCCACTATAGCAGAAGGAATTCTACCTGAAAGTCAGTGTGGTTTCAGAGCCAACAGGAGCACCACAGACATGGTATTTGTCCTCAGACAACTGCAAGAGAAGTGTAGGGAACAGAATAAAGGTCTCTATGTAACCTTTGTCGACCTCACCAAGGCTTTTGATACTGTGAGCAGAAAAGGTCTCTGACAGATTTTGGAACTTTTAGGTTGTCCCCCCAAGTTCCTTAAAATGATCATCTCACTCCATGAGGATCAGCACGGCCAAGTCAGATATGGCAACACACTTTCTGAGCCCTTTTTAATTAAGAATGGTGTGAAACAAGGTTGCGTTCTCGCTCCTACCCTATTCACCATCTTCTTTAGCATGATGCTCCAAAGGGCCACAGCAGACCTCGATGATCAGGACGGCATCTACATTCGATACCGTACTGATGGAAGCCTATTCAATCTAAGGCGACTGAAGGCCCACACCAAGACCTTAAACCATCTTGTCCGGGAGCTGCTTTATGCTGATGACGCCGCCCTTGTTGCCCACACAGAAGCAGCCCTGCAGCGTTTAACATCCTGCTTTGCAGATGCTGCCGAGCTCTTTGGGCTGGAAGTCAGCTTAAAGAACACAGAGGTCCTCCATCAACCTGCACCTCAGGAAGTCCCCCATCATCCCCACATCACCATTGGCCAATCAGAGCTCAAATCAGTCCAACAGTTTAATTACCTTGGTAGCCTCATCTCCTCAGATGGTAAGATCGACGGAGAGATAGACAACAGGTTAGCTAAGGCATATAATGCTTTTGGAAAACTCCACAAAAGAGTATGACATAATAAACACTTAAAGAAAAGCACCAAGATCAGTGTTTACAAAGCCATAGTGTTGTCCACTCTCCTATACGGCTCCAAATCATGGGTCATCTACCGCCACCACCTGCGTCTCCTAGAACGCTTCCATCAGCGCTGCCTCCGTACAATCCTTAACATCCGCTGGTCAGATTATGTGACCAATACATCTGTACTAGAGCAAGCAGCTGTCACTAGTATTGAGGCCATGTTACTGAGAATGCAGCTGCGATGGGCAGGGCACGTCTCAAGGATGAAGGACCACCGCCTTCCTAAGATCCTGCTCTATGGTGAACTTACCACTGGCTGCCACATGAGAGGAGCCCCAAAGAAAAGATTCAAGGACTCCCTGAAACAACATCTCAGCCTTGGCCATATTGATCACCATAACTGGTCTACTCTGGCCTCCAATCGGGAGGCCTGGAGACACACCATCTATAACGCAGCTGTCTCCTTCGAGAACACACACAGGATCACTCTCGAGGAAAAAAGGCAATGCAGAAAGAACCGTATCTTGCAAAATACACCATCTAAAGAGTCTTTCTGCTGCGCCTTTTGCAATCGGATATGTCTGTCACGTATTGGCCTCATAAGCCACCAGCGTGCCTGTAGCAAATGTGGATAGTGCCTTCCCAAATCTTCGTTCGCGAAGCCTAGCCATGATGACGATGACTCACCCACTGAGCCTGCTACATTCCCCTGAATGCAGAGCAACGCTAGTACTATAACATTATCTGGTTCATAGTCTTATATTTTTTATAAAAAATATTTTGCACTCAATTTTTATTATTACTTTGCATTAAAAAATAAAGAATAAAAGTTTTAAAAATAATTATGAAGAAAATAGAATGGTAGAAACTTGAGTGATGTATAGAGCTAGTTAAGGAACACAAAATATTGCATGTGTCTAGAGACATTCTAAAAAAGGATTTTTGGATGTTTTTAAATGGCATTAATTTCCTACTTGAAAAAAAAAAAAGCTTAAACTTTTAAATTAATGAGGAGATTACTGGCAGAGAAAGGGGAAAAGGACTTCAGGAAAAGAAATCCAATTAGATGTGTTAGACTGATTGACATAAAAACTCTCACCTAACTGTCACATCTGTAAGTGCCTATAAAGACAATGCATTTGACAAATTGCTATTTTCTGTAGTTTCAGAACTCTGTGCACCTGAATTTTTGGCAGAGATTGTCAGAACATGATATTTCTTCTCATGTTTTTTCCTTCTCTTGAGGAGGAAAGTTATTTTATTGTTTTCCTGGGTCTAGCACCTTTTCTAGTTGAATGTGTTTTCAGTGTTAGCATGCTTTAGCTACACCATATCTATGTGCTGATGGCTGTGCACTGTCCTATCCATTCTCTGATTCAGCTCTCTGCTGTCTTCAGAGCTGGCTTAACACCACTTCAGTCAGATCCATACCCCAGTTTTTACAGGTATCATTTATACATTCTCTTCACTTTTCCCAGTTGTTGTTCTGTACTGTTTGTCCAGCCAATTGCTCACTCATCTTTTGACAATACATGGTTACCACTTACTTCTGTCATCATTTTGTCATCATTTAAATTTTAACATTCAATCATTATTGCAAAACAGCCTAAACTGCTGAGACAAGTTGACTTCAGATTCCAAGATGAAGCTATGAGACTCAGAAGACACAAAATGTATGTCCCAAAACATGAAGACTTCAATTTATCATAGAAATACAATCAGAGATTATAGGTTATGAAAGAAAGAAAGTGAAGCACCATGGCAACACCACTTGTTTGTTTGTTTGTTTTAGTTTTGGCTAAAAAGTATTTTTCTTCCAAAACAATTTTTTTTATTAAGACGTTTTTTCTTTTTCCTCCCAGAAAATTATGGATGAACTGAATGCAGTTTGACAGCCAAGGCAACATTTAAGCATTCTGAAATTTTTCCAGTGATTGCAAAGCTAGAAGTTCATAAAGTATGCTCTTTTTCAAAGCCATATTCACCTTGAAAAATGCATGATTCACTGTAAATAATCAGAAAAGTCCATATTGTTTCATCAGAGTCAAGATTTTACCTTGTTTCTCCGAGACCTTTCTAATAAGATCCCACTTCTGTAGCTGCACACAATTGTTGAACTCTGTTATTGTATTTTTTCGCATATAAATGCTACAATAAAACCTGTTACCTACAATACAAAAAAAAAAATTCCCAACACTTAGGAGCACTACTGTGTTACTTGGTAGTCAGCAAGAAATCTCCCTTTAATATTACTAGGAATTGTGGCATTTTTGGGAGGGGAGGAGCAGGAAGGAGAAGAGAAGCAGGTATTGCAGAGTAATGATAATCTTCATTGTTTTCCATGGACTATTCTTTTGGAGCAATACTTTGAGAAAAGTAGACTTTTAAATAGGTTTCAGGTATCTCAGAGTACAGCAGTGAAAAGCTGTTGGGCCTTTCTGACATTTGTCATATTAATTTGAAATCAGTTAAACCATATAGTATTTTAGATGTAAAGAATAAAACTTCTAAATACCAGTTTCAACTTGACAACAGATACTTCCTCACACAACCTGATTAACTCAGTCTAATTCCTTCCACTGCTTTTAAGATTGTTCTTATGGAGGCATCTCACGTGCATTTCACTGACTAATCAAGTTTGGTTGGTAATGACTGTTCTTTTGATGATTTGAAATACATTAATTCTTTTGTAGAAAATGAATAATTAGAAGACATTTAGTGTAACTAATTATTTCTGTAGATTTCATTAAGGAGGATAAATAATTATTTAATTAATCACATGCACAGCTAGTAAGTGCAATTATCTAATCAATACACTTTCATAAATGACAGCAACATTACAGATATTTGCACTATTTGCTGATATTCCTTCAGATGTTCTCAAAACCCTTTGCCTTTATGAAAGGCAACAAGATAACTAGTGTATTCAAGTCATGATAGCTATCTTTTGCAATAGGTATAAATCTTCCTGAAATGTAAGATTATTCTATTTTTTTCCTCTAACTTCTAATAAAGCTTGTTATGAAATATCAAGTTTCATTATTTCTTGAAAGTCTTGACTATTAATTTCTCCTTCTAAAGCCAGATAATATTTCATATGCAGGAATGCATACAAAAATCTATTTTTTTAACTTGTTAAAAAGTTCTGTCTTAGTTATAAATTTATCAGATAATTAAAATTAGAAAATAGAGACTAAGAAATAGTATCTTAAGCATTTAAAGTTTATTGTATTTATCTTGATACCTTTATCAAATAAACTTTGTGACAATTTTCTTTATGAAGTAAACTTCTACGTAGTGAAGCTTTTTGCGTGTAAAAGCCCATTAAATTCACTAATTTAAAATTCAAAAAAAGTCACAAGTCTAAAAGTGCTAGTTCTATTTATTTCATTACAGTTTAAATTGAGTTCTGATGCTTCTACTGATTGAAAAGCTTTACCATTAACTCTCCTTTCCTATCACAGTGGAGAATTCCACAGGTAACAGTTGCGTTGGTGGTGCTACTGCCTGGACTACACTGAGAGACCTTGCCAGCAATAGGCCCATAAAGTTCCAGATGCTGCCTTTTTTTTTTGCAATTTTTGCCGAAGTCGCAGTGTTTGCCGCTCAAGCTGGGCTGAGCCTGCGAGTGACAACTATTGCTACTGACCTTACTGGGAGACCCCACCACCACCGCTGCCCCTGCGGGTTACTGTTGCTGATTGCTGTTCTTCACGGAAGACAGAGAGAGAGCTGCTGCTGCCTACCATCTTACCATGAAGAACTATTTGCTATATTGTGTTTTTCTTCATATTTTTTTTTCTTGACTGGGTGTTCTATGGGGGCAAGGCGGGAGAAAGCCTCTCAGCTACTTTGTCTTTGCCTGAGGAAACCATGTGGCAGCTGCCATTTTGTCTTTTTTTGTCCTGTGGGTGAGGGGACTAGAAAAAGATTTCTACCTTTGTTGGCTTAAGCTGTTTTCCTTTGTATTTTTGTACTTACTGATATTTCCTTTAGCTAATTGTAATTTTTTACTTATATCTCTTTGTATTATTGCTTCATTACTGGAGGGGGCGGTGAGAGGTGAAAACAAAAGGGAAGGGACTTATTTGGAGTCTTGTGTCTCTGGCTGATTTGTCCAAAACCAACACAATCATATTATCTTTCCCAAACAAAAAGAGTGGCAAGTGAAAGCTATTTAAAAAAATACATTTCCAACATATGTTCTTAAAAAAAAAAAAAAAAGCACAGCTAACTCAGAGATATCAGAGAGAAGAACAAAATTTGGATACTTAACAGCTAAGAATAGAATTTGTGTTACTAGCCGTTAATATTTACAGCACAGCTTTACATCATACAGTTGATCTAGTTTTCCTGGTTTTTATATCAGAGGTGGGGAAAAAAAAAGGCATTTCTGGATTGTGTATCCTCACCTGGTAGACCCTTCCAACTCAGCGTATTCTGTGATTCTGTGATGTAAGTCCTAAAAGTTTCAATTTACTTTCATTGAATAAGATAAGATTTTAAACTGTATTTCCAATATAGAGAATCTAAATACTATCCCAGGTAAACAAGTCAAATCAGCAGCTGGCAAGTGTCTTTTCATGCTTAACCTGGACCTAGAAATTGCAGAACTAGCTTAAAAGAGCTGGATGACTAAATTTTTGGTGAAAGTTCCAGCATGAAGGAATAAACTTCTGTCTCAGTTCTTGAGTCACATCCATAATCCTTTGACTACAGTAGTCAAATTGTAAAAGTTTTGATCCAGTGTAGAAAGGAGGGAGGTAGGAATAAGAAAATATTGGTTTAGATTTATTTTTGATTGAGCTATATGTAAACCAAAGAAAATTTATTATGAAAACTAAGCATGCCTTTTTCCAGAAACAAGAATTTCTAACATACAAGAACTGCTTTTGCTAACAGCTGACAAATGAAAGTGGCAGACTAAGATAACTAAGTATGCAATGCAAATAATTAGGATGTTTTTAAAAAGGGATTTAAAATCTCTTGGAATAAAATAAAATATAACTTAAACCTAAGAATGAGAAAAACTTATGTATTTTGAAGACATAGATTTTAGATTATAGACCTAACACTCTTGCAGATTCACAGTTGTGGTCAATGGCTCTATGTCAAGGTGGAGGCTGTTGACAACTGGTGTCCCTGAAGGTTCTGTTGCCTTGTCTTCACCAGGTTGGGACTGGTGCTCTTCAGTACCTTCATCAGTGACATTGACAAAGAGATCGAGTGCACCCTCAGCAAGTTTGCAGATGACATGAAGCTGAGCAGTGCAGATGACACACTTGAGGGATGGGATGCCCTCTGGAGGGACCTGGACAAACTTGAGAATTGGGCCCACAAAACCTTATGAAGTTCAACAAGTCCAAGTACAGGGTGGTCCACCTAGTTAGAGGCAACCCCAGATATGAGTGCAGACTGAGAGAAGAACTCAATGAGAGAAGACTTGTGGAGAGGGACCTGTGGGTTCTTGTGGATAAAAATTATATGTGAGCCACAGTGTGCACTCACAGCCCAGAAAGCCAAATGTAAAAAAAGCAAAAAAAAAAACTGCTGTAAAAAAAGCAAAAAACCCACCCTAAATACCCAAAAGCTGAATCAAAACAGAAGTGGTCAGTAGGTCAAGGGAGGTGATTCTGCCCTTCTATTGTGCCCTCATGACACCCCGCCTGCAGTACTGTGTCCAGTTCTGGGGTCCTCAATACAAGAAAGACTCGGACGTGCTGGAGTGGGTCCAGAGGAAGGCCACCAAAATAACTAGAGGGATGGAACACCTTTCCTATGAAGACAGGTTGAGAGAGCTGGGGTTGTTCAGCCTGGAGAAGAGAAGGCTTTAGGGAGACCTCATTGCAGCCTTCTAGTACCTAAAGCGGGCTTATAAAAAGGAGGGAGAGGGATTTTTTATATAAGGGTAGATAGTGAAAGGACAAGGGGAGATGGTTTTAAACTGAAAGAGTCAAGTTTAGATTAGATGTTAGGAAACAATTCTTTACGGTGAGATAGTGAGGCACTGGAACAGGTAGCCCAGAGAGATTGTGGATTCCCCCCACCCCTGGAAGTGTAGAATGGATGGGGTCTTGAGCAACCTAGTCTAGTGGAAGTCATCCCTGCCTATGGCAGGGGGGTTGGAACTGGGCGATCTTTGAGATCCCTTCCAACTCAAACCATTCTATGATTCTGATTCCAGTACAGCATTTAAACAATGCAAAAAAAGTTTAGGATACTGTGTTCGGGTTTCTCAGTTAAATTAGAATAAGGGGGTAAAAAGTTTTTAAAAAAAGTAACTGTAGCTAGTGATGCTAAACTCCCAGTGTTCAGTTCATAGCTATGGCTATATATCTTTACCACAGAAGAGGATAAAGCTAATCCCCTTTCACTCTGAAGAGAACTTAGAATTCTTTTATTACAGCAATGGCTGAAAGACTGTATATTTGAATAAAAAAAATAACTAGAAAGACATAGGTGGGTGGAAAAAAGGATTCTTCGCTGATAACTTCCTACATATATTATTTGTTGTGCTACTGGAACTAACAGTGCTACTGGAATGCTACTGCAGGTCTGCATCAGCAGAGCTAAATTTATCTCAAAGCATACAGGAATATGTAAGAAATCTGTTTTACTAAAATGATAATATAATGCTTTAAGTAATCTTAATATATAATTGCATCTCATTTTAAGGAGCAAAAACAAGGAGGAAAATATATGGTAATGTGATTTGTTAATGCCAGTGGGCAGCTGAGCCCAACACAGCTGCTTACTCACTACTCCACCATGGGATAAGAGAGAGAAATGAAAGAGCAAAAGTGAGAAATACTCGTGGGTTTAGAAAAAGAGAGTTTAATGTGGGAAGGAAAATCGCATGCAAGTAAAGAAAACTAAGAAATTAATTAACTGGTTCTTATTACCAGTCAGATATTTAGCCATCTCCAGAGAAGCAGAGCTCCATCATGCCTAACAGTGACTTGAGAAGACAAATGTTGCCTACTTCCTTCTTCCCTCAGTTTTGTATGCTAAGCATGACACCATATAGTATGGGCTGTCCCTTTGGTCAGTTGGGCTCAGCTGTCTCAGGGGAGGCTGTGGCCTCTCCCAATTCCCTGTGCAGCCCCAGCCTACCTGCCACCAGGGCAGTGTGAGAAATAAAAAGGCCTTGTTGATGTGCAAGCACCACTTAGCAAGAAACACTGGTATGATATCAACACTGATTTGGTCACAAATCCAAAGCACTGCACCATATGAGGTGTTATGATGAACAGTAACTCTATCCCAGCCAAAACCAATACAGATTTAAAAAAAAAAAAAAAAGTAAAGGTTTGTTTCAGATTACAAGGAAGTTAATTCAATAACAAGGAACTTAAATGAACTTGATTGAAAAAAAAAAAAAAACCACCACTTGAATTTGTCCAAGAAGTTCAAAGAACAGCACATTTTAACTAAGTCCCAGTTAGCAAAGCTGAATAATTCTCCTGGAATTATGTGCAATCTGTACTATGCTCTGTTTCTCTCCTGGCTGATGTACAGGCTCCCCATCCAGCTGTCAAAGCATGCTTTTTATTTTCTGAAAGTCCAGCTGACACAGCTGACACAGTCTGAGTTACAAGCTTAGGGAAGAAAGCTGGTGAATCCTCTCAGGGACTACTTGCAGATGGGTTATGCTCTGGATTCCTGCCTGGTAAGTAGAAAGAATAACCAGATAGCCAATTTCCTGTCTAACCACAGCTTTTGCAAAATAGACTGAAGAGTATAACTGTGCCTAGTTATGATGGTAGACTAGAAGTTCAAACAGTTCTTGCACTGCTAACTGCAATGGACTAATTTTTCATTGTGTAAATGATGAAAATCATATGCCTGTCAATGATAGATTTGTCACTCAAAGTTGGTCTGCAAAGCTATCTTTTATCTGCAAGGATAAGTATCTTTTCCAGCCCTGTTACCAATTTCAATTCATAAACAGTAAAGAAATAAGAAATGTGGCAGAGCTGCACTGTCATAGAGGAGTATAAGCAAATTAATAAAAGAAGGCATAGAAATGATACAGAGTGATGACATATTCCCATGAAGTACAGTAGCTTTCATCATCCACATTCAAGAAAAATAAAATATATTTTTCATTAAGAAAATACAATACTAAGGAAGATAGAAAAAAACTATGTGTAGGGTAAGTAAATAAGTTTATGTGGAATTTACTGAAAGAAACATGAAATTTTTTGATGATAAAGATTCATCACCTGTAGAAAAGATAAAAGTTGGTGTACTTTCTATTTAAATGTTTCCTTGAGAAAGTACATACGGATCCTTTTTCATCAACTTATGGCTTTGTTTGTTAAATCAAATAAATTTTCATAAGCAATTTTGATTACTAACATGAACAATCATAAATATATATGAGGTTATACATATACTTAAAAATGAGTTTTATGTTTGTACAAATATGGTTTTATCATTGATATGTAATTTGAATGTCTAGGTATAAAAAAATCTACAAAGCCCAAACTGAAACTGTACATGGGCCCAAGGATGTTTATATTGAACTTATTCAAGAAAAATTTCGGTAAGATGCAGTCAATGGCTCAATGTCCAAGTTGAGACTGGTGACAAATGGCATTTCTCAGGTGTCGGTATTGGGACCAGCATTGGGACATCTTTGTTGGCAGTAAGACAATGGGATTGCATGCACCCTCAGCAACTTTGCTGACAGCATCAATCCATGTGGTGCAGTTGATGCGCTGCAGGGAAGGTATGCCATCCGGGGGACCTTGACGAGTTTGAGAGGTAGGTCTGTGTGAACCTCATGAAGTTCCAAATGTCAAATGTAAGATCCTTCCCCTGGGTCAGGGCAGTCCCAAGCACAAATACAAGCTGAGTGGAGAACGATTTGTAAGAAGCCTTACAGGGGTTGTTGGTTGAAGAGAAGTTTAACATGACCCAGTAATGAGTACTTACACCCCAAAAAGCCAACCGTTACATGGACTGCATCATAAGAAATGTGGCCAGCAGGTCAAGGGAGGTGATTCTCTCACTCCACTCTGCTTTCATGAGACCCCATCTGAGGCCCTCAATGTGAGAAGGACATGGGCCTGTTGGAAGAAGTCCAGAGGAAAGCCACTGAGTTGGACAGAGCGCTGGAGCACCTGTCCTATGAAGACAGGACGAGTACATGGGGGCTGTTCAGCCTGGAAAAGAGGAGGCTTTGAGGAGACATTGGAGCAGCCTTTTGGTGCCTGAAGGTTGTCTACAAGAAAGTTGGAGAAGGACTTTTTACAAGTATATACAGTGATAGGACAAGGGGAAATGGATTCAAACTGAAAGAGGGTAGGTTAATTTAGATATTAAGAAGAAATTCTTTACTATAAGGGGGGGTGAGGTACTTGAACGGGTTGTCCAGAGAAGTTATGAATACCCCATCCCTGGAAGTGTTCAAGGTCAGGTTGGATAGAAAAACCTGGTCCAGTGGAAGGTGACTCTGCAGGAGTGCTGGAAGTAGATGATGTTTTTGATTCATTCCAATCCAAACCATTCTATGATTCTGTGAAGATACTGTGTTTTTAAAAATGTCTTCGCCAAAGAAAAACATACCCAGGTACACAGTGCAGAGATGAACAGGTTGTCTAAAGTGTACAGGCTATTTAAGAGATGACAAAAAGAAGAGTAGTTGATATAGCATTCTAAAATTAAAGAAAATGAAAATATTTTGTTGAAGAATCAATTAACCTTGTGAAGGGATCTCAGTTTAATCACGTAGATCATCATTAAATTTGACTGTAACTAGGATCATGAGTAAAGCTGCCCTTAGCTTTTGTATGCTCTAGTAAATCCCAGTGACGTGCACAGGTGCTATTTTCTTAAGAAACAGATTTGCCAAATTGATCACTGATGGCCTTTATAGTATCACTAATTGCATCAGCATTGATTTATTGTCATTAAAGTGAACTGTGTGAATATGGTCTCAGGACTTTCTGGTTCTGTTTGGGCTGAATACCTGACTTGAGGGCTGCCTATTGAGGTTGGATGCAACAATTGACAAATAATGTGGGCAGCCTAGACTGTAATTTGGCTGCAGCAAAACCATGCTATTAATTAGTGTAAATTTTTATTTTCAATTGTGAGAGGCATAACATATGCAGGTAGTGTGCAGTTTTCCTCAAACACTGTCACTGTACTTCCACAATTCAGGCAGTAGCTTCACTATTTTGGTCCTGAGTTATTTTTTAAAAAGGACTGCCAATTATGTTGAACTTCATAAAATTGTGTGGTAGCTTTTGTGAGGTTTCATTTTATTGAACCTTTTAATGGTGCCATATTAAAGCTTATTTTCACTGTTTATACAGACTGCAATTCTGCCTTTATCATCCTGCTACATATAACATCCTTCATGTTATTTCTCTGATGATTCACATTTAGTTGTATATGCACATGTTCTGCTTGTCCTTTTCAGTTCCAGACAATGGATTAAAACAAATAATTGTGCTTTATTAAAGTAGATGAAGCCTTTTTGGAACCTTAAAGGTATAACGCGAATATCAGAAAACTATATGAATTAAAAAAAAATCTCCAAAATTCAGTTGTAAAGACGGACAAATAGCATCAGAATAACACTAAGGAGACCTCTGTCTACTTTTACTGCAATGTTTCTAGTCATGGAGAAAATCACTTCAGCTGGGATTCATCTAATCTATCTTCAGCTATCTAAAACTTCATTTTCTGAATGTAAACTCTCTCAGTTAAAGATCTGGTAAGCGAGACTGGTACCTCATTCCAGCAAAATGTTCATCTCACTTGTAGCAATTTTGTCTCTACAACTACAAAATAGGGAAACCAATCCTTAATATATCAAACCATTTCCAATTTTCTTTACAACAATGATAATTGCCCTTAAAACAAACAAACAAAAATTGTTTGTTTGAACTCTCTCATATTGCTGCTGATGCTAGCATAAAATGAAAACATGTACATAATGAATGTTACGTAACTGTTTCTAATATAAATCAGGCATCATGGACACTACTATAATACAAATAGAAAAATACTTTCTGTCGTGTTTCATCTGACCTTTTTATATGGATGAAATAGAAATATATATCAATTGAAATAACATACAATGAAAGTGATGAGTAGCTCAGGAGTAATGCAGAAATGGGGTTTTTAAATCCAAAAAGGGAGGTTGTCATGGAAACAGCTGGGTTAGATATCTTTTTGTTGCTACAATTTTATTCAGCTGCTGCTCATCTTTTATGTTATTTTAAAAAATTAATCTTTCTGAAGTCACTCATGATTTTATTTTTCTCAAAACAAGGTGCTATGTTTAGAACTTTTCAGATGTAAAGCAAAGTCTAATGGCATATTCATCTACACTGAAACATACAAAAATGAAATCTTCCATTTTACTCCTACTCTCATCTAGCTGAAAGACTAAAAGAAAAAGGTGAGTAAAACAGTGAGTCACTCCTTCAATAAAAGGCTACCATGGCACTCCACACAGTGTTTTACCTAGAGTGAACTAAATGAAAAAGAAAACCTGTAAAAACAGTCTCTCCGAATTTGAAATGCTTAATTCTATGTTAATAAACCAGGGGATCTGAAAAGATCAGTTAACAGAGCTCATCTATAAAAGTAATTAAAAACAAAGCTGAAAATTAAAACAAATAAATAAGTACCAGGTTAATCATAAAAGGAACACAAGTACTCAGTGACAAAGTAAAGAGAAATTCTTGCTAACTAGCCTGCCTGCAAGAAACATAAATTTAATTAGTCCATATAAACATACCTGCAACAAATAAGCGTTTCTAAACATTAGTTATCTTAGAG
Organism: Chiroxiphia lanceolata; assembly: GCF_009829145.1. Taxonomy (NCBI): domain Eukaryota; kingdom Metazoa; phylum Chordata; class Aves; order Passeriformes; family Pipridae; genus Chiroxiphia; species Chiroxiphia lanceolata. Next base: position 89,490,844 of record NC_045639.1, on the reverse strand, counting down.
AAAAAAAAGTGAAATACCAAAGGGAGAAGAATGGAAAGGGCAAAAAGTGGCATTTCTTCACAAAATAACCTGAAGCAAGCATTGTAAAACAAACTTTGAAAGAAAAAAAAAAAGAAATTAATAATGTTTCAATGAGCAATATAAATAGCCAAAATGAAAAAAATAAACACGAGGGACTAATAAAAATGATCTGAAGACTGAGCCACAAAAAAGAAGAAGAATGTACAAAGAAACTTCAAAGCAGTAAAATATATAGGCAATGAATCCATGGGTTTTGAAAATGTACATGTTATTTCTTGAAACAAGAGCAGATCTAACACTGTCCATGGATACTTTTTTCTCTACTAAAAATGCTGATTCACTGATAGGTAGAATGTTTTGTGGACACATTAATCTTAACAAATCTTGGAGCACAACAAAGGTTCAAATAATGTCCTCCAGGCCTTCCTCATCAGTTATCTGCCCTTCAGTTTTCTTGATAGACTCTGTGAAGAATTACATTCATTTTGTATTGAGCCAAAACCATGTTAGCTCCAATATCACATATTAAATCTAATATCATATAGTAGCTGCATATGTATCACCACTGAAATTTTCTCTGCCATTGGTTCCATTGATGAAGATGGATTTATGTTGCCCATTTATTAGACTGAATTCAGAATACAAATTAATCAATACTGATCAGTCCCTATGTTTCTAATGAAAAAGATCACATGGGGATGGTGAGTGATGGCAAAAAACTGTGCCTATCATGTTTTCCTTAGTATTTTTCATTCTGACTGGAGGTTTTCTCTGCTCCAAGTAAAGAGGCTGCAGTTTCTTCTGATCAAATTGATGAAAAACATCTTACCAGATGGTAGTATTTAACACTGAAAGACTTCTTGCTATGTTGGAACACAGATTTCAGACTCTTTGGAATTCCTTGGTTTTCTAGTGCCGTCTTCCAGGTATAGCTGCTATAGGTGCAACATTTTTCTCTATCACAGTTCTGAGCAGAAGGTTTGTTTAGGACTTTTACACCCTGTTTATAGGGCTTATGGTGCTTTCCCCACATTTTAAGAATCTCATTAAAAATTCCTTATGTTAATTTTATCAATGAATAACCTGAATTTATAGAACTTTCTTGCTACAAAAGTAATCCTTTGGTGCAAGACAGACTTGAGGACATTAAAATAATGAAAGTTCCTATTTTCTTTTTCTTAAATCTGCTGATTCACAACACTGGTGCTTGTGGGTGTGTGGTGGGTTCAGCTTGGATGGCTTCCAGACCCCCACCTAGCTAGTTGCTTTCTTATTCCCTCTCCTCAGCAGGATGGGGGAAGAAAAAAAGATTAAAAATCTCATTGCTTAAGACAAAGACAGTGAGATCACTTACTAGAAAGAATCATGGGATAAACAAACTCAACTTGGAGAAAATAAATTTAAATTACTGTCAATTAAAATAGAGTAGGATAGTGTGAAACAAAGCAAAAACTGAAACGTTTTCTACCTGACCTCCCCTGTGCCTCTTTTTCTCAGTCTCTATTTCACTCTTTTATTACTTATTTACATCCTCCCACCAAATGGCACAGGACAAAGGAGAATGAGGGTTGAAGTCAGTCCACAACAGCTCTCTTCTGCTGCTCCTTCCCTCTCACATTTCCACTAATCCAATGTGGGTCTTTCCCTCATTCTGCAGTCCTTCAGGATAAAACTGTTCCAGCATGGGGCATCTCTAGGGATGCTGTCCTTCATGGAAAGACTACTCCTGCTTGGGATTCCTCTCCACAAGCTACAGCCTGCTCCAGTGTGGGTTTCTATAGGCTACAATTTCCTCCAGCCCTGTCCTCCAGGACACATACACCTGCTCTGGCTGCAGCTGGAAATCTGCTCCACCATGGACCCTTGTGGGCTGCAGGTCTCACCATGGTCTTCTTCACAAGCCTGTCTCACCATGATCTTCTTCACAAACTTCAGGGGCATCTCTGCTCTGGTGCTGGAAGCACCTTATCCGCCTTTTTCTTCACTGACTTTGCTGACTGTAGAGCTGTTTCTCACATTCTTTCTCCACTGCTCTCTCTCACACATTTCTGTGTAGTGTTTTACCTTTCCTTAAATATATTTTCTCCAAGATGCCCCTCCTCGGCTGTGGCCTCCGATATGCCCTGTGCTGAGTGGGTTGGAGCTGGCTGGAACCATCTTTGTCCGGCACAGGGCAGCCCTGGCCTGTCCTCACAGACCCTCCTGTGGCCCCCATTGTCAGCAGCTTGCTATGAACACCTAACACAACCAAATCCTTTAAACCATGCTGTTCTAGATATCTGAAACACAACTTGGGGCTCAATTATTTCATTTAACTCTTTCAGTTTAGGTCTAATGATAAGTTCCAATGTCATGACCCTTTCTCCATGAAGACTGGAAATTTGCCTGTGCACAAGAAACTTCTGTGTCTGGAGGTGCTGGTCATGTAGTGTCAATGTTGAGTCTGTCCACAATGGTCCATATATTGAGTGGGAAGTAGAGATCACTCTTCCAGAAGCTACTCTTTTAGGAAGGTATAGGTATAGAAATATCCACCTTTTACATATGTATACATTCAGATATATATACATATATATACAGATAAAGGTATATAGATAAACAAATGGTGTTGAGGTGGTATGTTCTATGTCCCAGAAAAGAAAGACCTATAAAAGGACGCAGTCTTAACATTATTTAAAAAAAATCCCTTAAACAAATTCACTGTTGATAATCATACACCATAATCAACCAACACTGTTCATCAGGTAAATGGAAATACTATTATCTAAAATGCTAAAGTTCAAAAGTAATGCTTGTAAAATCTCCTGTATAAGGTCATCAGAATATGTCAGTAAGCTATATCATTATAAAATTACTTTCCTGTTAAACACTTTCAAAAGATAGTTACGATGTTCCCCTGAAAGACAGAAAAAAAAGGAGCTACATAATTATTTCATACAATTTCTAAAGACATTGTCTGATTCTATTTGGTCCATTTGTATATTACTCTTTCTTAGCTTGAGATGCAAAAGATGATTGTGCTCTGCCACAAAAATCCACAAAAGTGGACCCAGAAGAGTCTATATACCTTTTTATACTTTTTGATGGATGGGCTTCTTATGGTGTGATAACAAAATTAGTGTATAGTACAGAGACATTAAAAAGAACAAAACCAAACATGCAAAACCAAACAAACAAAAAAACACAAAACAAACAAAAAACCCCCAAACAACAACAACAACCAACAACAACAAAACACAACACCAAATTGCTTAAAAGGAAAGAATTTACTCTAGTCATCTATTTTTATGTGAGGTTTCCAGCAATGCCAGGATACATTTATGGGAATTAATGATCTGTATGATTAAATGACCTCATTTCATCCTATTTAGTTACAATATCTTATCAACAGTAGGATGGAATACTGAAATAATTTCTAAGAAATATCTTGGCTTTACTATAGAGAATTTAATGAATTATTTTTAAAGCTGCAAAAAGGAGATTTGTCATATAAAAATAACAGTTTAAGAATTAAAATTGACCACATGTTAAGACACTGGACTACTTGAAAGTGACTAAGGAAACACAAGGTGTACTTTCATAAAGTTAGCACATGCAATTAAATGTATATAGTTTACATTTGCTAAATAGATATAGTTCTAATTTCTTAACAGGAAAAGAAATCATACTACTCAAGGATGAAGGAACTCTAGGTTTGAAAACTGAAACAACTTAAGTTAACTGTGTTATCTTTTGCAGTGATACTTTTGTTAGAACTGAGCTAGTAGTAAAATTATCCAACATTATAATGTAGCAACTTGTGTTTTCAGGCAATTTACAGACATTACTTAATCATTACAATGTATTTCTGACATGGTTACATTTGTTTATCTACACCTTCACCCAGAGAATATGAACTGGGATATTAATTAATTTACCTAAGGGCACAAATGGAATCCATATCACATTTAGATTAAAATTCTCCTCTTTTCAGCTCATTGTTAGATATGCACATCACTACACAATTTTCTCCCTCTTTAATTCAGTTTGCTATTATATTAATAATGGAACTGCAAATTGTAATACGGCAAGTGTTAACCCTTTTGAAAAATAACTGATCATTTCTACAGATAACTCTTGATTCACTGTGAATTTTTTTGATCATTTGACTGATGATGTAAAAGAACCACTGCTATTCACAGCATTTTATTAGAGTCAATAGAATGAAACTCATAATTTCTACTGTATGTGTCCATTACATAAACTTCATTGTTCTAGATGATATGCACACACTGAGAATTATAAAAAAAATTCATTGGATAAGAAAAAGTTTACAACCTGACTTTTCTTTAAAGAAAGAGGCACAAACAATCTACTAAGACGATGTCACAACAATTTTCTTTTCTATCACTGACAGGCAGTGCATGAAAGAGGTCTCCTCTCACATCTGTGAAAGGAGGTGCAGAGTGCTTCTGTTTAAAAATCTACTATGGGTAAAAGTTTTAGCAACAAGAGTTAAAGACGTGAGAATCTCAGAAGAACAAAGGAGATAATGTCTGTGTTAATGTTTTCCTACAGCCCTCATGCAGTGAAACGCTTGACATGATTACATTTGCCCCAATGAAGCAACAAACTTGAAAGCATCACCTTACCTTTGAAGGTATCACTCAGTATTGTCTTCAGTTCCCAACTCACTGGAATACCACCCTTAAAGAATTTAAGGATCTCTTGATATTAACTATATTAAAGTCCTCTTTAAATCAGTTGTTCCAGTTGAGAGGGATGGTTGGAGACCTGTATTTCAGTACTCTGACATTTCCAGGTTTTACTGATCACCATCAGTATCTTTGAAACACCACAGTACAGTATAAAATTAATTTTTCTGATCTTATTTTCCATATTAACAATGAGCTTATAAATGCATGTCAAAACAAAAACCTTTTCAGAATTTATCAGTATTTTCTCATCTATATTTATGAATGAACTTAGCAGTTGCAAAATCTCTACCCCAGGCTTTTTTTGCCACAATGTTTAATAAAAATGGAGAAAGCTGCTGATCCAAGTCAAAGGATTTCTATGGTCAGGAATTCTTAGCCCAGCCTCTTCTATATTTTCTTAGTCAATACACAATAATATGCAAAATCCCATATTAAACAGGGTATATACAATTAGCAAACCAAAATCTTCAACGTTATATATCTTTCTCCCTTAATTTTGATTGGTCTTTTTACTCTGTTCTTATTTCACTGGCCACCTGGCCTGATCCATCTTGGATGCCCCTTATATCCTTTACCATGTCTTCCACCCTTATACAATACTTTGAATACTTAAAATGCCACAAAGTGCACATGCTCAGGCTACCAGATTGAGGTCATACAAACATTAAAGCAGTGTTCAGTTCTTTTAGGTATAAGTAATTTGACTAGCAGAATAGGATTTCAAAGACCAAGATTTTGTATGTTTGCTCAATTTCTGCATTTTGCTGCCTAAAACCTACGTTTTTTGAAAGAACGTGTTGCTATAAAGTGTCTATACAAATAGATATTAAATAATTGAAATCTCCAGTTCTGTCATATTTCTTTAGCAGGCTGTTTGAGTACTACAAGTACTTTTTAATCTATGTGGCTTATTATTTATAAGAATTCATTATGATGAATTTAAAAAATAAGAGAAAAAAATTATTTTTATTAGTCTGGATAACTAGCTCTATACCTTTCAAAATGTAAGCAGAATGCTATCACTGTATAAGGCTTTATAGCACTGGAGCAGCAGATGTGGAAGTCACACAACCACACTATTCCAAACTAGCAATTGAATAAAAAATATAAATACTTACCAAATGGGCAATTGCATTTGAATCCCCTTATGTCCTCTTCACAGATTCCTCCATTCCAACAGGGTCTGTCTAGACATTCATTCACACGAACAGAACACGTTTCTCCTGAAAGTTTAAATTAAAAAAAAAAAGAAAAAAGGCTGTGGGTTGTCATAGTCTATGTGCTGACCCCACTGGCCAAGGTACAGTTACTGAGTACACAGGACTACTCATAGACATCCTTATGTCAAGAATTTTTCTCCTTCATTGATTACAAACAGTCCATTTTGACAGGCGAACTTGGAAGTGTGACAATCAGGAAAATAGAAGGCTTTCTTACTGAGGTTATGCATACTTCTGGAGTTTTTTTCATTATGCAAAATTACTGTATTCAAGCAATTTTTGTCCAGTTTTGTGAATAATTTTCTTTCATGTCTTTAAAAAAGAATTGTGAAGTATCACTGCATATGAAAATGTGGCCAACACTAATTTACACAGTGATGTGTAATAGTACAGTTCAGCCTATGTTCTAAAGCAAGTTGTCAGTCCTGTAATATTAGACATTTCTCTTTCTTTGTTTAATACAAAGAAGGAAGGTGATCAAATCACTAAAGAATACTTAATGAGGAAAAATGCAAATGAGAGATGATGAAATAACTAAGAGCAAAGATGGTATAGTGAAATGTAGATTTGTAATATACAAAAGGGGTTGCTTTGATTTGTAACAGAAGAAGCTATTTCCAGCCACAGGAATATGGAGGCAAATCATGTTCAGTAGCTATGACAGGTCAGCAGTGTACAAAGTGTGCTGAGCTTTCTGTGAACCACAAAGCAGAAGATAAAAGCAAAAAAAAAGCTGAAATTCCTCTGAATTCTTTACACTGTGGAAACTATTTGGTCTCCTATCTGCAGCACACATACATGCCCTCTCATAGAATCATATAAATGAAGACAGTCAGCTATTAAAATCTGTATTTTCAAATCTACTAGATACAAAAGGCCACCGTTGGAGAAGCCCATAGTAACACCAAGATTCTCTTGCACACTTAAGTTTATGACAGGGTGGTTCCTATTAGGGTTTTTTCCTACTTCTAAACATCTCTTCATTTTCTGTAAGACTTCAAGATACATGGATGAAAACAGTGAGACAAAAGCATAATCCAGGGAGAGTTCAGGTAACTCAGTAAAGTAAAAAGCTATCTGCTAGGAGCAGCTGCTGAGTGCTGCTTAATGTATGCCATGGCACCAGTGAGGATTACAGATGGCAAGGACTGACCAAAATATAAATTCATTTCTCAGTTCTTAAATTTTTTAAAGAATTTTCTCTGAAGTGCTGATAAGGTAGTAGCACTATGTGCAGTCTTTATGATCTCGTTCTGAAAATTTGCATTCCTTATGCTTTCTAATTCAGGTCCCTGATTATGGTGGGTGTCTTTTGAGGAAGATAAATAAAAATGCATTGGCATCTGTTTTCTTCTGGGTAGACAGGTGGAGAGTTTCCTCTAAAATTAATTATCTGATCACAAGCCATGGGTAAGTTGAAGCATGTGCTAGAAAAACTCCTTGAAACACACTTTTTCACCTCCCTTGAATTGTTAAAGGTGTAAAGCAAATGCAATTTTAGGGGAAATGTTGGAATGAGATCATCCTCATTTACTGACGAGATCCAAGGTTTGTTAGTGTCTTATTGCCTTTTTGTGAAGTTATCTCTGCTTTCTTTCTGAATCTGAGGCAGCAAAGGTATCTTATGAAACTGAACAGTACCATAATTTTAATACATGACTGCAGAAGGTCTAGCTACAATTCCTTGTGAACTGTTCTCATCTATCTTCTTTGATTTTCATTTCTTTTGGGCATAGGAAATAGGGTATGGCTTTCAGCAGGAAAATGAGTCAACTACACGCACAATTCTGACTGTGGATCTATACTTTAAAACTGAGTTTTTAGGGTGAAATTCAGTTCCCTAAGTGTCAATACCTAACACAATATAGGATGTCCTGTATTCAGTCTTAAGAAAATAGTCCTTAGGGGATGAAATGGACAATAAGCAGAGACAGTTGCAAAAGTTTTATAGAAGTGCAATAGAGTGGTCATTCAGGCTGTGAATCTTGACGAGATGGTAGGAAATAAGATAAAGGAACAAAGACACAGAGAGTAGTTGAATACTCTGGAGTATTCTCAATAAAGAACAAAAAATTAGTCTGTAGTGGGCAAGGTGAACCCTTTGAGAAAATCAAAATGGCACCTGATCGAAAGGTTAATTCTGTGGCTATGTTTTGACTGAACTATATGAAATGTTACAAGACCTGGGGAGTCCTGAGAGGATGATGAAATAATGAATGTTAGAGGTAAACTTGGGACATGAGATGAGTGTTGGAGCTTTAGCTGTGTGAAGGAATAGTGGCAAAACCTAATTGTATGTAGAAAAGGTAAGAAAGGAGACAAAGCCATTTCCCAGTTTCAAGTTTGACAGGAATCATAATGATTCTGTCAAAATGAGAAAAGATGCAGAAAAAGATAATTTATTTTCCATCTTCATTTGGAAAAACATAAATTTCTTCTATAATGTATAGCTAAGAAATTATCACCAGTAGCATCAGAATCTGAATCTAATTTCTGATACGTTGCCACTAATCCCCATTATGTTAAGAGTTCAGTGAGTACAGTGTATTAGTCTGTATTATACCACATCATAGATTAACAGTTTTAGTTCCAATTTAGACAATTAGTCCCAAATATCCAAAACAATGTTGTACAGTAGAGATAAATATGCTATACTTGTTTAACAGACAATGATCTGGTTTCAGGTATTTTGTTTTTATTACCTATGGCCATGCTAAATGTGTATGAATTCCATTCTCCATTTAAGAGAAGAAGAAAATGAGGGTGCAAATCCTTACTCTGACTAAAAAGGCGCTGATTTTATGTTAGAGGCTGTTACTTCATCGAAATTACTTCAGTTGACAAAGAAGCAACTACAAGCCACCTCATCTGAGTTATCAAGCACTGAGAATACCTTTCTTATAACTAATGAATATATTTGTGAAAACCACTGCCTGATTTACAAGTTGTGCTAGCTAACAGTACTCACAGTACTCACAGGTTATTTAGAAAGATGACCAAACTTTCTGAAATATTTCAGCTGTTAACACAATAAACACATAGTTCACTGTTTTTCTTCCTGACAAACCTGCAGTATTTTTGACACAAACAGCTAAGACTTTAGTCTCTATGTATCTCTACTACCATTCCTTCAACAACTCTTCTGTTTCATGTCTAATTTAGCTATCTAGCCACTGGAAAATGTACTATTTACAGATATGGAAAAATGATATTATTTTTCATCTAAAAGTTAACAGTGCAGTTTTGGTAATTCTGTACATCTCAGAAGAGGCTAGGAGAATAACATATTTTTCCTGTGAACCATGTTAAAACTTGGAGAAGCCTTCATGTTTTAGTGCAATTTCTGCCAATCAAATACACATGTAGTGAAAATAAAGGTAATTGCTTTTTGTGTACTGTAGACAGTACACAGTACACAGTCTTCTGATTATGTGTTATAACTTGGAGTACCATTAAATTGATAGTTGCACCTGACAAAAGGCATATTTCAAAACTTCTTACAAACAGTTGCTATGGGAATTTAAGAATTCATGTCCTCAGAGTACAAAGGTAATATATGGGCAGTATTTAAAAGTATTTCAGAGAGAATCAAACAATCTATGAAGCTACTGTGAGATAATATTTTCTGAGTATTCAAGACATGAAAAAAGCTGGACAGATACAAAGAAGCCTTTTTTGTTTTCAGTATGCAGCTCATCTCAGCTACACATTTGAAATGTATGATGAGAATCTCCTTTTAACATCAGATAAAAATCATTAACTGGTTACAAATTACTTTCAACACAAAAATATGTTAATATAAATATTTTTTGGACTTACACTTTTAAGGTTAATATTAATACAATACATCTGAACATAATTACTAGTAAAATGTTATTTAATAAATCATAGCTTAAGGTCTGAGTTCTTAAACACTTTACAGGGATCATGTCACCAGATTCTGAAATACAAAGAGAATGTAAAAAATTACCACAAGCCAAGTCTTGTACTATTAACTCTATAGCATATTTTATGCTGCGTAAAATTGCAGTGTTCTTAAAATATGTAACAGGAAATTATAGGAAAGTCTGTCACTCTTGCAAATTGCATTACCTGATCTTTAGAAGCAACATTTTCTGCCAACACACTGATGATACACAAGACATTTTTCTACAGGAATATAAAAGCCTTGAGAAGAGCCTAAGGACTGAGTAAGTGCACGCTGAAAAAATTAGCAGAGATGTTTTGTCCTCCACCAATGTTACTGATATCACTTACTTTCTTTAAAATAATCATGCTATTTTAGCAAATGGAGAGATTCCAAAGTTCTCAGGTAAATATAACCCCATTGCTTTTCATAAGTCTAATGGATGAAGTCTCATTGAATTGACTTCAAAAGTGCAACTTTGTAAGATCATCATATTGAAAGTTTGCACCTTTCAGTGGTTCACGCTTTATTTCTGCTTAACTTAAAGACATTAACTTCATACTTTATCCGGACTTGTGGAACTACTGTTTGATTTTGTATAATATTCAAAAAACTGAATTTTGTTTTGATATCAGAATAAGTTTAATTTCATATCATTCTCAAATATAATATTCAGACATTAGAATAAAAATTAAATAATTTGAGAAGTTATTTTCATAATGTAATAAGCATTATATTTAAAGTATTTATTATAAAGTGCCACCACTACTATAACATCTCTGTCTGAATCACAAAACATATGCAAGAATATAAAAATACAAAGTTTCTTTTAAATACTTTTTATACCAACTTTTGTTTTATAGGTAAAATGGAATATAAAGTTTGATGATGCAAAGGCAGACAGAATGACCACAATTAAGAAAAGGATGTTAAAGAATATATTTTTTAAATAAAACTCCTCACTTGAGGTTATATTCAAGACATAAAATAAATCTTTCTATTCCGAGATCAGATGAAAAGCAGGTGATTTAAAATTCTACTTAATGTAAACTTAATGAAGTACTGCGGAAAAAAACCAAACCACCAAAAAACTGAACCACGAGGTTTTGTAAAGTTCAGCTAATATCCAAAGCATTAACCATTTATTTGAGGATTGTCTTTGCAACATTCCTGCCTTACTGTCCACATTTTGTAAAATGTGTATAAATATAAAGCATTCCAGTCATGTGCCTGATAACAAAGTGTAATTTTGTTGCTTGCTAAGCAACATAAGTTATTCTGTTAGATAAGACAGGTATCACCCTGAGTAATGTTTCTGCTTACTTTGCAGAAAATGCAATTGTGAAAAAGCAAGACGGGTGTTCCAGGTGTGGCTTTTGTGAACTTGACAGATATTTCCCTTTCTCAACTTTGTTGTTCTACACACTTGATTGTTTTTTTTTCTTTTCTTCAAGATCTTTTCTGTGTAACATATTGTAGTAGTTAAAAATCCAAAACAAATTTAATCTTTATTTACCTCATGCAGTGCAATCCCTTCTGTGAACACTTATTAGAGATTGAAAGCGATTTATATGAGGTGTTAAACCACTCCACTGTCTTAGCATCTATGAAGGACTTTTAACTCAGAGAAAGCATGTGACTCTTCAAATCTAAACTGCCAAGAGTCCAGCTCATCTCTCTCCATGGGATTACATTGTACATTTGACAGGCAGGCTGCACTGGCACAATGTGCCAGCAATAATCACTCTTCCCCAGAAGAAACTGGCCAGAACCCCTTCAGAAGCTGCACTACCTAATGCCCTGAGCCACTCACCCAGCCCAGCCTTGTTGTAAAACCAATTAATAACGTACTGAAAGTACCAACACTCAAATATTTCCATAGATGGACTTCAAATTTTACATGGACATCTCCTATGTATTTGTGGAATAAAAAAATAAAAACAAAGCACAGAAATTTATTTTTCCTCTTTTGGACAAAGAGAGGAATACTGAAGAGCATCACATATAGCATATATTAATGTCAAACCCCAAAAGGTTGACTGGAAGGCAACATTAGTGATGAGCTTCAATACTGTTGTTACTTGTACATGGCTAAAGCAAAGATAGATCAATATCTTGCTATGTGGGATACAGTATATATTTAGAATAAAAATATTTCCCAAATTTAACTGTATGTTATATAGATACAAACCCTCAAGAGAAACCAATGAGGTAATATTGTCTATCTGCTTTGAGTTCTCAGTAGCTGCCTTCACATTTTTGTGGGCATCTAAACAGAAGAGAGTTTTAATGTAGGATGTGTTAGGATAAATACAGCTTTTCTTTTCCCCCTGAAAAATTTCAAGATCTTCCTTTAAACTAGAAATAAGCACAGTGGTATTTGTTTAGAAATACCAGTCATCACAAAAGCTGGAATTATTTGGTGCTGAACATTGATGTATTGAGATAGTTAACACAAAGATACAGAAGAAAGGATAGACTGGGAATTTTTCTGAAGGTGAGCAGCACTATGTTATGCTTGAAAAACTGAGCCAGAAGTAGGTGATATACACTCATGACTTAATCAAAAGTTAAAGAAGTTATTTACTCAATTTTTATAATTGTATTGCAAACTTCCAAGTTTGAACATGGCTGAAATTCTCTTATAGGCAGTGGAGAGGGCACCAGGCATATACCAAATGTCTTCATATTAAAGTTTCCGTCACAAGTATCATTTACAGTTCAAAAGGAAAGACTGTGGTATATGATGTTACAAAACATTTGTTTTTATTATGAAAATACCCAAGCCTTGCATTTTTTTATGAACTTGTTTTTTAAAAAAATCAAATCCATTACACTGCCTAAGGGGTCCCTAGTTAATAGAATGCAAAGTTTCTGAGGAATGTTGATAGACATCAGATTGATCAATCAACTAGACAAAGTAGACAGATATGAGTTGTCTGTTTAACATTTTGCTTCTGAAATAAAAACTGATTCTAATGTTATATCAAAGAGAACACGGGGATTCATTTAATAGCAGGAGAGACGTCAAGTCATCTCCCACCTAATAAGTGGGAAGTTATTTACAATATCTATGAGTCCTAGTACACAGAGTATGATAGTTCCACAAATACATACAGAGTACTGAGCAACAATAATTTCTATTTTACTCTTTAGCTTATTCAGTATTGCCTTTGCTATTTCATCTGAAAGTTAATTTACTATTTATGAAGAAAAATTAAGTACATCTGGATATGTTAGAATGCTGAATTACAGAGAAACAATATAACAAACACACACATACAAATGAGATAGGAATAAATATAAGGTTTTTAGTATTACGCTGGGATACTAATCACTGATTCATAACATGAAGTTATGACCAAACTTTAAATCTGTTTTTTGCTGGAAAATATCCTAGGATCATAAACCATAGGGCATTGAACCATAGACACTATGAAAATAGAATTTCTAGGGTACTGATAATATTTTTGTAAGTTTAAACAGCCTTTTATTAATTGTTTACAGCTTAAAATCAGAATTTAATATATTCAGTACATGTGGTAATTAGAGTTACACTTAATGAGCAATATTGTGACATTTCTCTTTAAATTTACTTTGGTGGAAATGCTATTATATAATACCTCATTCTGTGAGAAAATAAAGGGTTTATTTTTTAAAAAAGATTTTTTCAGTAATATGCAATTCATCATGGCTAAGCCTCACAAATGAAGATTTGGGAAGGGCTCTACCCACATTTGCTACAAGTGCGCTGGTGGCTAAAAAGGCCAATATGAGATAGACAAGTTCTGTTGCAAAAAGCACAGTAGAAAGACTCCTTAGGTGGTATCGACAAGACACAATTCTTTCTACCTTGTCTTTTCTCCTCGAGAGTGACCCTGCATGCGTTCTCAAAAGAAGCAGCAGTGTTATAGATAGTGTGTCTCCAGACCTCCCGATTGGGGGCCAGAGTAATATGTAATTATATCATTTACGTAAGCAAGTTGTGCCAGGGGAGCTTTAGAGTGGATATTTGGAAAAAATTCTTCAGTAGAAGGGTGTTCAGGTGCTGCAATAGGCTGCCCAGGAAAGTGGTTGAATCGCCACCCCTGGAAATTGTTCAAAAGGTATGTGGATGTGGCACTTGGGGATAATGTTTAGCTGTGAACATGGTGGTGGTATCTTAATATTTGGACCCAGTGATCTTAGATATCTTTTTCAACTTCAATGATTATAAAATTCTATGATGCTATGATTTTTGGGTGTATCCCATCAGGGTTCATGGACAAACGTATTCAGTTTGCCTAAGTATTTCCTCTCCTGAGTCTCGTCCATCAAGGGTGTGTCTTCCTTGCTTCAGACTTTTTCTCTGGTTTCAGGTTGTTGGATTATTGAAGGACAGCCTGAAACCAGCACAGACTGAAGCAAAGGTGGCATTCAGTACCCACACTTCTCCATGTCCAGTCTCATCAAGGTTCTATCTCATTGAGCAATGGGACTACTTTCTCTCTTCCCTTTGTCACATACATGCTTACAGAAGCCCTTCTTGGTGTATTTCACAAACTTGTCATACTGAACAGCATTTGGGCTTTGACTTTCCTAAACTTATTGCTGCATTCTCAGTGTCTCTATTTCCTGCCAGGTTACCTGTCCTTGCTCCTGTCCTCTGTATGTTTCCTTGTTTGAATTTGGCCATGAGTTCCTTGATCATTCCTACAGGCCTCCTGGTATTTTTGCCTGCTCGTTGAGATGAACTGGTCGTGATCTTAGTAGTCATAGACTTTCTTGGACCCTTCTTCTCTCTGGGGTTTTATCCTACGGGCTCTTCCAAGCAGATCTTGTACCCCACTCTATTGTAGATATGTGGGTAGTTGAAGTTCCCCACGAAGTCCAGCAAAGTACAAAATAAGGGTTGAAGTTTCAGCAGCAAAATGGAAATATATGATGTTAGATTTTGCACAGGTGAGCCAAGCATGTTTTCTTCACTTGTAGTCAGATGCAGTTGTGCTATCTTGCTGGAATTTAAGCCACTTCTGGGACATTCCTTTGTTTTGTTGCACACTTATTAATAAATAAGTATCAGGAAATAACAGCTTTTAATAAATGTCATTCAAATTACATAGAAATTATATACTCCAATTGAGGGCAACAAACCTGCCAGTGTATACTTCCATAAATGTATACATATATATATATATATATATATATATATATGTAAAGGAACATAAACATACTCAAAATTAAAAATGTTAATGATAAAATGCTAAAAACTAGCCAGAATGTATAATGAAAAAATATCAGTAAAGTTATAATTACTTAATAGTTCAGCACTTTGGCAGTGACTCAGAAAGATCCAAATACATGTTGAACATCTCAGGGGTTCAACTGGGACAGAATAAATCTAGTACTACACATACTGTCTGCATTGGAGCAAAAGCCCTCAGCAGTTTCAAAGAGTAAGCTGTAAATTAATGATTAGTTAGTACAAATGACATTATACATAATATACTATTTATTTTTGTCTTCGTTAGTGATAGCATATCATAGATTATCAACAGAGAAGCATTCAGCGCATTAATGACTGTGCTCAATGATATAGATGAAGGCTGGAAATGCAATTCAGTATTGCTGGATACAAAATTATTTTCTGCCTCTCACACATAGTCTGAATATCAGTATTATTAACACAAAGCCAAAAATTAGTACAAAAAGGAATCATGTTATGAGTTTTCTAGGATTCGTCTAATGCAATACAGAAAGTTACAGCCCATCTCTCCCTAGAAAAGATGTCTAAGACAGGCAGATGCCCTATCTCCAGCATATAGAAGGGGAGTCACTCAAATATAGCTGTTTATATCCTACACATGCAGACAGATGATGCTGCTGATCTCATTCCTCCTCATGCTTAGATTTTCCTGTTCTGTACCAAAGCATTTGTTCTTATTAGCCTATATATTACTAAAGCCATGACAGCTAAGACTGCATAACTGTGAAAATAAAATAATACAATTTAAATTTTGTTTTGGAACTTGATCAATTTTTTTTGCCAACAGCAGCAAAGCTAAAGCTCAGAACTGTACGTTTAGTGAAGGGAAAGTCAGTTGAGGAACAATTAGGAGACACAATCTAAGAATTTCAATGCTACTTCAGTTAAAACTCCTGTAAATCATACAACCATGCAAATATATGCATATTCATATATATATATCTGTTATTAAACAATTATATAAACATTGCTTATGCAGAATGGGACATTCACATCTGTAATACAAGGCACTTCAAAAGATAAAACTTACCTTTGAACCCAGCAGTACAACGACAAGAAAAGTGGCCACTTAAATCCATACAAGTAGCTCCATTTTTGCAAGGTGAACTTAAGCATTCATTAATTTCAACTTCACAGAAGGGACCTTCATATCCGGGCACACAATTACAGCTGTAATTATGCAAGTGGTCCTGGCAGAATCCATATTCAGAGCACTGATTTCCAATGCAATTGTCTATATCAAGTTCACAATATGTGCCAGTGTAGCCAAGGGGACATATGCACCTGTTATTGAAATGAGAAAACAGGAGAGGAGTGGCAAGGTGAGGAGAGATGAGGACAGGGGAAAAGCACCCCCAGAATCACCAGCCTGGAATATAATGGTCCGTAATGGCTATAATGTTAACAATATTCTCACTTTGAATCACTCACAAATGAATCACTTTTTGTTTCTATCTTTTTTCTTTACCTTTAGTTAGTCACTAAGTAAATTCATTACACGTGGACTGCTAGCAATAATTAAATGAAGTCAAACAATATGGAAAATCTTATCTATTTACATAGGACGA
The DNA here is from genome assembly GCF_009829145.1 of Chiroxiphia lanceolata. Taxonomy (NCBI): domain Eukaryota; kingdom Metazoa; phylum Chordata; class Aves; order Passeriformes; family Pipridae; genus Chiroxiphia; species Chiroxiphia lanceolata. The sequence goes on along the minus strand of NC_045639.1, from coordinate 89,474,186 downwards.
ACTAGTAGCTCTGTAACTTTTAATATTAAGCTTCAAATGAAAATATTAGAATAAAAAACTCTTCTAAATATGTATATTATGAATTTTATTTTTTTTTCTGAAAAAATAATTAGTTACTTCCTACAATATCAGTATGAAGAAACAATATTAGATTCTGTTTGCTCTGGACACAAAATCAGCATAAAACTGCTGTATCATTAGCAACAAAAGTTGCAATTGCTATCTAACTGAAAAAAAAAAGCATCTATAGAATTTTATAGAAATTGTTCAGGATTTTTTTCCCCAAATGTTGGATGAGATATAAATTATTCAAGACTGGAGATGACTTTCTCATGTTTCTCTTTCTGCCTTTTATTCATTGTAATGTGTGAATGAAAACAAATCTGGACTATTTCATAGCTAACCCATATCTCGTAAAATTAGAAAATCCCTTGTACTTGGCAATATATTCTTTGATTGATCCTTTCCTTATCATGTACAGAGGTCTCCTCACACAGGAGGAGATAATTTTACAGTAATCTTACATCTTCTTAGTCCACAGAGATGCTATCTAGATGATGGAAAGAACTAACATGTTAAGGAAGCCTTGATTATGGTAATTTTGTCTATTGATTCATCTGGCAGAAAGAGTATTTTTTCCTTTATTTTTAACAGAAGGGATTGTTCATGTGGCTGTTTGCGTCTGTCTTGGTTTATTATCTCTGCATTTTTTATAGTAGACATGTGGAAACTAAATCACTAGCTGTGAGCCCTGGAGTATAGCTAACGGACATCAACTGCTAATGGGCTTTTAGTCCATGGACCAAAAGAGAGCTTGCTTGAAGTAATCCCTCCATATCTCATCTAGAGTGGTCATGACTCTGAGAGACTGAAAAAATGTTATTAAAATTATCAATGACTCAAAACAATTTGAGGGAGGGGGGTGGAGGGGGCAAATCAGGTTCTGTCAAGGTGGGATGGGGCTCTACCCTCACACCCCACCTCCTTGAGAGCCTTTAGTGCAGCTGGCAGCCACTGACACACCTGAAACCACATACCACACCCCCTGGAGCCCCTAACCCAGATCCCAAATGGCTGGCAGACCAAAAGCCCCACCTGGGGGGTTGGCCACAGGAGTCCATAGTAAGTAAAACCCACACCACAAGACCTCCTCATGGTCATGGTCCTATTGCCCTTGGATTTGTAGTAGCTGGTTCTACACTGGGTCTAAGGCGGTAACTATAATTCTCTCTCTTGCTCACTCTCTCTTTTTCTTCACTTCTTCTTCTCCTAATTCCCTTTTCCTTGATTTGGTTAACTTAAACTTGGATGGGTTGGAATTTGCTAAGTCAATGTTTTGTGAAATATTTGCTTTAAACTTTTGCCAAGTTCCCTTATTTTCCAAGATTTGGCGGTAAAAGTGTGTTATTTTGACCTCCTGGAAACATTGTTGTGTTTTTCCCATGCATGACCCCAAGGTCTAAAAGAACTGAAGTCCACTTTAATAAATCCGTTGGGTGGGTTTTGAGACCTTGTATCTTTTTGACATAAAACTCTTTTGATGAGCTTGTGAGATAAGCCTGGGGTCTTCAGCACCGTTGTTTTTGCTTTGCAGATCTATTGCTACTGCAGTACCTACTCAAGTTGGTATAGCTGCTGTATTCTCTCTTCCAGCCTAAACTTCTTAGCAAAGTAGAAATCTTCCCCTTCTCTTGAGAGCTTCATTTTTTAAAGGAGTGCAGTTCAAAAAAATCTTTTCATACATTTACTTTACTGTGCACAGGAAGTTGGGAGAAGACACAACTGGGACAGGTGACCCAAATGGACGAAAGGGATATTCCATATCATACATCATCCTGCTCGGCATGTAAAGCCGAGAGGAAGAAGGAAGAAGTGGGGGACATTTGGAAGGATGGAGTTTGTCTTCCCAAGTAACCATTATGTGTGACAGGGCCCTGCTTTCCTGGAGAATGCCAAACACCTGCCTGCCCATGGGAAGCAGTGAAGTAATTCCTTGTTTTGCTTTGCTTGCATGTGTGGCTTTTGCTTTGCCTATTAAACTGTCTTAACTCATGATTTTTCTAGCTTTTACCCTTCTGATTCTCTCCTTCAACCTGCTGGTGGGGGAGTGAGTGAGCAGCTGTGTGGTGCTTGGTTGCTGGTGGGGGTTAAATCATGACATTTACAGCTAAATGTAAATTTCAACTTATATAAAGTTTCATTATGCATAAACATTAAAAGTACATGCACTTTAACACTTTTGCCCTTATCAGAGGGCTGACCTGGCTGTGCACTGACCTCAGTGCAGTGGCTCAGCCCTGTAATGGCCTGGGCTGGGTGTCACTGGTTTAACTCCTGTGCTGGAGCCAATGGCTACTGCCTCTCCTGCTCCAGCTTCAGCTCTGGGTGTGGCCTCTCTGGTGTGTGTGTAGGACACTTCCCAGCAAAGACCAGGAGATGCTAATGACACCCCCCTATCCTCTTTCTTAAAGAGGACTAAAATGTCAACCTTACAAACTGGGAGAACGCTGAAAGGATGAGCATGGTCCCAGAGAAAAGCAAGATATGAAAAATTTTGTATTAACATTAATAGGAATAACAGTACTTTCTTAGCTTCACATATGTACTCTTTCACCCATAGCAAAATTTTGAGTGTAACAGATCTTAGGAGGGAAAACAAATACCTCAATGCTTTTGCTACAAACATGGATTTTTGTAGTGGGTAGCAAACACTAGCCACAGTTACCTTATTGTGGATTACTGTGCTCCCACACATCATGCAGACAATTGTATGTTTCTACTCCACTGCCTAAATCTAGATAATGTTGCGCAATAATTTGATATGCCTGTAAAATAAATGTTAAATGGAGATGTAGATATGTCAGGTATGGAATTTAGTCTAAGAAGGAACGTTTTACTGAAGTGCTTATGTTTATGCCATAGCTACAATGTGTTCCTACCAACATGCAGTAGGATATAGCTTTTTATCACCAAAGGTCTGGAACAGTAGGTGTGCGGGTAACCAAATTGGTACTAGTTAACCCAACCAGCGCAGTTGTCACAGTGTCACCATAGACCTTCTGCACTAAAGATATAGTGTGATTTGTGTGCTATTGAATAAATGACTGTGTACATCAGGTGGATCTTTAAAATGACTGAAAAAAGCCAAAGACCAGACTGAAGATCCGGCTTTGCAAAACTGTTCTAGGAGATGATCCAGATATTTTCTCTATCTATATAGGAGGCATATAGGAGCACTGAAGCCTGACATTAGCAAAGATTTCCCAGAGTCCCTCTACTTAGTTTTGTAAATATTTATTATTTAATATTTATTGTTATTATCTAAATATATTTATTATTATTAGTCCAAGCAGATTAACTGCATTTACTCAGTATTAATTATTTTGCTTTCCAATTGAAATGTGAACTGCACACACATTCATAAATAGACAAAAAGGTTATTTAGTTTCACTTTTAATTTTTATATGTATCTGTATTCTCTGCAGAAAAGCTGTTGTATAACTTATTGCAGAGATATTCCCTAAGAAATTGCGACATATATTCACCTACCTTCTGGAGCTTCTGTAGCAAAGGGAAGAAGAGTATTTCTTCTCTTTTTTTAGTGGAAGAAGCTTATTATTGCTACAGAAAACAGTGTATATCACAGTACTAAGTTTATATGACACTGCCAACTAGGTCCTGCAGTCAAATTGCATATATCATATATGATGAATAAAGTTGAAAAGAGAAAATTGGATACAAAAAGTAATCTAATCAAACAGCTCATTCATTCAGCTGGAAGAAACTGGAAAAAATCAAAGACGAATAAAATAATAAAAGCTTTAAATTTTGTGATATTCAGAAGTTATCTAAATTATGTTTACTTTCACAATCTTACTGGCATCATACAAAGAAATGTTTCATATTCTAAAGCATTTTACTCTATAATGTGCCACTTTACTCTTTCCTACTGAGATAATTCAACTTTGAATTGTATGCGCTGATATTTATATACTGAATACTGAAGAATGAGTTGGCAATTCAGGTTTTACCAAATCTAATTCCTTAATGGTAAGTTTTCCAGTATAAAAAGTCATGAAATGCTGATCTCAGAGTTGTAGCTATTGACTAAAATACATTTTTAAAATATATTAGTTCATCATGACCTTTTAGACAGTGGTAAATCCTCCAATACAGTTGTTAGATTAATACAAGTCTTAATCTAACAGTCCTCAGTCCTTCTTTCTGGGCTTTCCTGGGGTTATAAGTGTAGGACTTCATCTGAACAGACTGGACTGAAGAAACAAGAAACAGGACATGTAATGGAAACTACCCAGAGTTTTAAATTCTGTGTTTTCCCTTTGTTACTCCTTTTCACTACATAAACTACAGTAAAATATCTATTATTATTATCTTATTTCAGTTAGCATCTTATTTGTCCAAAATGTAATGTTGACAAGGGATAAATGTACAGGGGTGAAGAAAACGGAGTAATAAATCCCCCCTTGGATTTCAAAACAGGAGGATATGCTCCCTGAAGATTTCTTTCACTTTAAGTATTCATTAAATGCTCGTCATTAGGGTTCTCTCTTTCTTCTCCTACACAGAAAGTAAGGAAACATACAGTTTTTTTCAAAAGTAAAATCTAAATGTTTTCATTTTAATGTAGCAACACTGTCTATTTACTGAAGTAATGAATCTTTTTCATCTTTTTTTTTTTTTTTCAGGTATATATGACCGAAGGTCAAGCGATTCCTTTGCCATGTGGATCCAATTAGCCTATTTCATGGTATGTGCCAGCTACATCATCAAACCAGTGGCAGGACCAGTAATTCTTTGGAGAAGTTATCATTTTAAATACATGTTGATTAACTTGCTTTGTGATATCTTAAACAGCACAGACTCAGCAGGAAGTGCAACAATTCATTAGAATTAATTAGAGGTTTTGTGCTTCTGTGATTGAGGCCACTTTATTTGTAAGAGAAGTCTCACTAAACCAAAGGAGTAAAATTCCTAAGACTTCTTACTGTGATTATATGGCTCTTAATATATAGCCTTACTGAGAATTACAGCCTATCACAGTTTTAAAGTCCCCCTCCTTCACTCAGAGCAATTCCTCCTCCTGAACTCTAAGGAATTTCTCTGCAAATATATGTATAGAAATGCAAATATATATATATTTATATATATATATATATAAATATACATGTGTATGACACTACTGTCTGGGAGAGTAATTTCAAAATGGCATGAGAGAAAGAATATACCAAGATAAGGACACAGAAAGTTAGAAAAATTACTTTCAAATGCAAAATCTGACCACCTGCAAAATGTGAGACCTTAAAAGAAGGGAATATTCTTGAAGCTAAGCTGGATATTTTCCATGCTTTCCTCATGTTAGCATTACTATATCAAGGTACCACTCGAACAATACATTATGACTGAAGTTTAATAATTACTTTTGAATTTAACATTTCTTAACTATGAGAAAGATCTAGTCCTACACTAATTTTATGTTAATAAAAAACTAATACATAACATTTTGGCATACCTTTATCTTCTGCACTTATTAAGTAAGTTAGGTTTTGAATGACTGTAATAATTTTAAAAATTAATCTCTCTTGGTTTCTTAATGGCACTTACAATCTAATTCTCCATATATTCTATTGACAGTTTTCTTATGTCTTTCTGAAAATACTTTGCATCAAATACAGCTCTTATTTATGAAAAATGATACCATTTTAGGATAGAAATGCAAATTTCAAGTCTTTAAAACAGGATAAGTGACTATAGTAGTTATGTTCAGCATTTCCTCTTGTATTCTTTTGGTTTTAATGGTGTATTGCAAAGGTGAAATTATTGTTGTTTCACTTGCTAACAATAACTTGGGAAATACCATTTTTTTTAAGGCAAGCATAGTTTAGTCCTCTAAAAACATGGTTCACTGCAATTAGGAAATGACTATGCTCTTTCATCAAAGCAGGTATTATACATGCTTTATCTTGACAAAATAACCAATTGTGTTCTTGTGGGGTCAGGTACTCCACTAACAAAACTGGCCATTTAGGATTCGGATCTTAATGGTATATGTTCTTATTCCTTAGATAAAATGACTGAACTGTCAAATGATTTGTCTTTCAAAGACTAAAAAAGTAAGAGCAGCTGTTTTCTGTCAGTAAACTGAGTCTGAGTTAACAAGCTAAAATCAAAATTTCTTTTTTGCCAAAATCTTCAGACGTACTAATGTCTCAGTAAATGATGGTGGATTTTGTAAGGTAAACATGGTTTTGTACTTCTGTCGGAATTATTTTCCTGATATAGAATGGAAAAACACAGATTTATCAGCCAAATAAAGAATATGGTCCAGTTATTTGATACAAGAGTTGATTGCAAGCTGGGAAAAAGGAAGGATTCTGTGACAAAAATTCCTTTTCACTGCTATACTGAGAATCATATACTAATCTGTGTTTTTGTGCTTATTTGGTGATTTCAGTTATTTTTACAGGAGGTACTATAAAAATAGCGGTGGAGTGGAAGAAATTTTTAATTGTTTTTATTTTAATGTTATGCACTATTGCAATCTTTCCTAGATAGAAACTCTAAAGCATATTGATTACAGTGCTTCTAAGTCTAGGACACAGCATAGAATTAAAGCCTTTCAAAATACATTCGCACATATTATGGAGTGATTTTCATGATTCTAAATTTTTTAGAGGAAATATAAATAATTCAAGTCTGACAAGAACAACTGAACTCTGCTTATCGAAGAAAACCTTTTCCATTTATTTTTTCACCATACTTTGTAAAATCTCATTTTCAAATATCTACAGCATATTACAGCTCACTAAGGAAAACACATACTTTATGGTTTTGTCAATACCTAAAATGATAATAAATTATAATTCAAATTTTAATAAGAAAAGTCACTGTATGTCCCAGTCCAGGCTCATAAAGTGTTTGCCATTTACTAAAATAGATTATTTGTTTATCTGAGATTTTGCATAGTTGATTTAACTGTTACCAGCAAAGAGAATATCTGTGAGTCCTTCCTGTGCAACACTTCGTGCTACACAGTGTTACTGAAGGTACATCCTTATCAAAAGCTAGTATTATGGTATTTTATAATATGAAAATAATATTACTGCATTAGCAACTCCTTTTGTAATTCTTTTGAAAGAAAAAATATTTTTATATGGCATAAACTTCTTTATGAAGGTATCACATTATTACCTGTATTTATTAATTCCATCTTCACATGTGGCTCCATGTTGGCACTGGTTTACCTCACACTCATTAATATTCTCTAGGCATGTTTTTCCTGTCCATCCAAGAACACAGACACAGTGAGGTCTCTGGTTTTCTTCATCGTAGAAGCAACTACCTCCATTTGCACATACCTGAAGATGAAAATTACAAACACATTGCATGGCCAGGTTTTGAGTGAGAGGGTTGTAGAGGTGGTTTCTCTGAGAAGCTGCCAGAAGCTTTCCCCATGTGTGACAGAGACAATGCCAGCTGGCTCCAGGATGGACCTGCTGCTGGCCAAGGTTGAGCCCATCAGTGACAGTGGTAGTGCCTCTGTGATAACATACTTAAGAAGGAAAAAAAGTTATTGCACAGGTGTAATTGCAGCCAAAGAGAGCAGTGAGAATAGGTGAGAAATACAACTATGCAGACATCATATTCAGGGAAGAAGGAGGGGGAAGAGGTGCTTCAGGTGCCAGAGCTGACTTTACCCTTCAGCCCATAGTGAAGGCCATAGTGGATCAGCCTGTCCCCCTGGAGACTACGGAGGTCCACGGTGGAGCAGAGATCCATCTGCAGCCTGTGGAAGAGACCCATGCCTGATCAAGTAGATGCCCAAAAGAAGGCTGTAAGCCTGTGGGACATAGTAGATTGAGTAGCTGGAATAGGTTTGCTGGCAGCACTTTTAACCTCATGGGAGAGCCACACTGGAGCATTCTGTTCCTGAAGGATTGCATGCTGTGGAAGGGACCCACACTGGAGCAGTTCAGGAGGAACTGCAGCCCGTGGGAAGGACTCACATTGGAGAAGTTTGTGGAAGACTTCCACGGGAAGGACCCCACCTTGGACCAGGGGAAGGACTTCTCTCCCGGAGGAGAGCGGTAGAAACAACATGTGATGAAGTGACTGTAACCTCTATTCCAAATATCCCTGCACTGCTGTGGGGGAGAGGTGGTAGAAACTTAAACCCAGACTATTGGATCTGACTGAGATGGAGTTCATTTCCCCCATAACAACCCTCAAAGCTGTGTTTTGCATTGGTATCTAGAAAGATGTTGATAACACACCAGTGTTTTGGCTACTGCTGAGCAGGGCTGACACAGCATCATCACTATCTCTCAACATTCCCCACCACCCCATCCAGGGACTGGGGGTGGGTAAGGTCCTGGGAGGGGACCCAACTAGGACAGCTGACCCAAATTAACCAAGGGGATATTCCATACTATTTGATGTCAGCTCAGATATAAAAGCTAAGAAACAGAGGGAGAAGTGGGAATATTTGTTATTTACAATGTTTGCCTTCTGGAGCAACTGCTATGTGTGCTGAAGCCCTGCTTCCTGGGAAGTGGTAGAACATTGCTTGCTGATGAGAAGTAGAAAATAAGCCTATTTTTTTTCCCTTTGCTTGTATGAGCACAGACTTCCACTTTTGCTTTGGTAAACTGCCTTATCTCAGCCTACAATGATGTGGAGTTGTTCTACATCTTATTTTCTCTCCCATGTCCTGTTGGGAAGGAAAGTGATAGAGTGGCTCTTTTCCAAAGAGTTTAATTGAATAAGCAGTTGGTAATAAATATGGTTATTTAATCTTTTTATGTTGCAATATTGAAAAAACACATCTCCAAGAAACTAAAACACTAAATGTTATTAAATCAATGTATCAATTTATCATTTAGTAGGAAAGATGTATTTATTATTTAATTTTAACAGTATCACTTTCATAACTGCCTTTAAAATCTGCCTGTTTCAGGACGGATGATAGTGAACTAGCCTGTTATTTTTCCATTGAAAAAGTAGAGCAATTGTTCCTGTGCTTAAAATCTGTATAAAACTTCACTAAATTTGTGGCTATTAGGAAAAAAAAGACTGATCTTTTTTTTTCATGTTAATTATACTGCTGATTCATAATCTATCTTTCTTTTCAATCTGCAGATTGAGAGATTGGTAAACTTAAGACTGGAACAGCCTTTTTCCTTTTTGTTTTTAATTGCTAATATTACTTACTAAACCAGTAAGTAACCTGTATTCTTCAAAAACTACAGAAAGTTTTAAGTCTGAATGAATGCTCCTTTCCTCATTTTAGTTTTAGGTTCCCTTTTTATTTCCATTAAAATTTTGTCAATGTGAAGATGGATAACAACATTTTCATTTCAAAGCACTTAAGATCCCTCCTTATAACCAATTGGTTTCTAAAGAAAATTGTATCTAGAAGATGAGCTAATCCAGTAGTACTTCAGTTTGATTGAATCTGAATCTCTTTATAATGTCATTAAGATTTGTAATAATAACAGTTCTTGACAGAAATATTATAATATTAATTTGCCTTTTATTAAGTTTTAAATTGTCCTTAAAATGAAAAGATTTTTGTTATGCTCTCAGTACTGAATTTTACACTTACCTTGGGATTATTATTCAATATGGCAACTTCTTGAAGAAAAGCACAGCTCGACATAAATACAAAAACTACTTTTATGTGTATGGTTTGGGAAACGTTTTCTTCCTTTTTGTTTCATTTTTATGTGTTTTCTAATTTTTTTATTTAAACATTTTTGTTGGATTTTGTCCTAAGGCTTACTATTTTCTCAAAGCTCAAATAGGTCAAAAGGTCAAATAAGCTTATATTCAAGAAAACCATCTAGAAAAAACTTAGACAATTAAGACAAATATTTCAATATCACCACATTATATTTGTTATATTCTTATGTTGTTTTTATACTCTGAAGAAAGGTGTTACCCTTTAAGATGCTACTACAATCTAAAACACTTTTAAATTGCAACGAAAGCTATGGAATATATTTTTAGCATCAAATCTAGTTAGCAGTTTTTTCTATCAGATAGAGAATTAATTTTAGAGCAGAGATAAATATCAATTCAAATTTTGAAAACTCTGAGTTAGTATCTTTAAGGATTTAATAAGAAATCAAGGCTAAATATATTTATTAATCTATTACTGAAGTCAAACTGAGCTTCTAAGCTTCAAACTTGCATTGTGTTTTCTAAAGTGACTACAAAGATTTTTTTTTGTTTCTTCTTTGTACAAGAAGTGGAAATAAATATTTTGAGTGGAAATAAAAGACACGGAGTTTTGGAAAGAGCAGTATCTTCCCATCAATTGACTTTTCCTTTTTCCCCAAGTAAATCTTCCCAATAGTTATGATTAATACAAATCTTATGATTCAACAGACCATAAACAAGTCTGTTCTGGTCAGTCTACTCCGGTCAGTCTGACTATCATTCTTCTGTCTATGTTAAGTACTTTAAAACAAATCTTCCTCATTATATAGTCTTGATAAACTGTAAGAATCACTTCCTTCTAACATCAATCAGGAGATGTTGTTAGAGACAGGAAAGATAATTAGTCCCTACATGGTTATTTTATTCTTCTCCTATCTCCATTTTGCAGGAAGTGAATGATATGTCTGTTTCTCCTCTAAATATCATCTGTTGTCCACTGACTGAGGTAAGACTGTCGTTTCTTGAACACCTCCAGGGATGATGACTCTACCACTTCCCTGGACAGTCTATTCCAGTGTTTAACAACCCTTTCCAGAAAGAAATTCCTTCTGATGTTCAACCTGAACTTCCCCTGGCACAGCTTGACATATCTAAGGGTATGTCCTCTTGTCCTATCACTTGCTGCCTGGGAGAAGAAGCTGACCCCCACCTGGCTACAGCCTCCTTTCAGAGAGCTGCATATAGTGATAAGGTCTCCCCTGAAACTCTTTTTCTCCAGGCTAAACAAACACAGCTCTGTCAGCTGATCCCTATAGGGCTTACTCTCTAGACCCTTCATCAGCTCCGTTGCCTTTCTCTGGACACACTCCAGCACCTCAATGTCTTTCTTGAAGAGTGGTCCAGAACATCTTAGAATGCTTCCATATCTGTGATTGTTTGAATCACAGGTGGACTTTTTAAGTGTATAGTCTATCTGTGGTGAAGTTCCTCTCACTGGAGGTTTTCAAGATATGACTGATAATCTCACTCATTTTTCCATGAAAGGTTGGACTTTTAGATCCCTTCCAACCTGGGCTGTTCTGTCATTCTATAATTCTATTAGCTAGGCCTAGCATGTTGCACTCCAACTGTTTGTTATTACGAGTGCTCTTATCAGTTCTCTATGAGCTCCTGTTAAAAAAAATTACTGGAACCTGTAGCATACATCTTATATTCAAATAGGACAAGGATATTTTCTTTATTCCTTTTCATGGCTACCTGAGCACATTACAGAAGAAAAGGTATTATAATACCAAGTGGCTAAATTTCGTCTTGCGGGACGTAATTAATTTAAAGAGAACAACGTTTTTATTTATTTAGAAATTCTTCACAGTTCTCAGTGCAGGGCAGGCAGGCTGTATCCTGATTACGAAGTTAAGATCAGATTTTGAAATTTAATAGAAGATATCCCCTGTCTTAAGGTATTTATGTTTTTTTTTTATTTTTTAAAATAAATTATAATTAAAATAATATAAAAAACAACTGTAATGTATTAAATGTTGTGCTGGGAAAGAAAAAGCCAAACTCCAATGCATTAATACCATTACATATTTATACAGAGATAAAAGAGACCCAATTAATGAAATTTATTTTTTGTTCATTATGAAAATATTAAAAACAGTGGCATTCTTTTAAGTCTGTTGTGCTGAATACACAGAGGTTAAGCAGTTCAGCATATCTAAGATATCACTGGAAATGGAAAAGAAATGAAAGCATGCAAAATATATACTTACTTTCCAGCCACAAAAAATAAATTAAGAATTAAAGGCTGGATAATTCAATTTATTGAATAATAGAAATGTTTAATTTCAAATGATTGCTTCAAAAATGCTTGAAAAAAGTATAAAAATATTTGTTTGTTTGAATATGGCCTTTATTTTTTCCAATAAAGAAATGATACTACTTTAATGATCTGTAAGCTATGAAAACAAGTAAAACTCAAGTATATAATTCCATAATTTTAGTTTCTATTCCCTTTTGTATTAGAAAATCTACTAATTATTCACATTATGCCCAAATTAAACATCTCATACAGTGAGCGGATATTGTTATATATAAAAAGTTACTTTTTTTCCCACATGACATTTATGATAGTCTATGAAATGTGTGTATGAATAAATTAACTATGTCTGAGGGCTTTTAAGCAAATACTACAGTAAAATGTTTTACTAGCTCCCATCAGCATCCTTGGCACACCATCACTTTCCATACTAACTACCCATAATGATTATTGTATCATTATGATGCTGTGCCATGTACAATATATTTGCACTCAGTATGACACTCTAAATCATAAAAATGTTTAAATTTACCAGATGCTGAACAATTAAAGTATAAACCTTTGAGCCAATGGGTATTTCAGTGTTTTATTTCATATTCAGTTATAAGTGTGTACCTACGGACTTCAAGGTGACATAAATATTGATTGTTCTTTGTAAATACATTGCCTACTCTGCATAGTATGTTTTTATGGTGCATATACTTCAATAAAATAATTGATAAAGCCTTTAAAACACTCATTATCATGTTTGTGTAGCTGTTTGAAAAGGCTGTATATCATTGTGTACATAGCTTTTAAAACAACTGTATATGTATGGCCAGTCTTTAAAACAACTATCATAATAAAAAATGCAGCAGTATTTCAGTTTAACCCATATCAAAGTCTCATAAACTCAAGGATCTGGGCCTGTACTGTAAGTGTTGAAGAGTAACTGAAAAGGAGAATTTTGATTTTTTTTTTTCTAATTGCATTTCATCTCTCATTGAAGTGCAATTAGTCTAGCTTTTCTGTTTTCAATTATGGTCTTTATTTTTGGTTTTAATGGAAATAAAACTTTTGTTGCTCTTTCTGTGCATTGCTGTACCATCAGCCTTCTCTCTAGTAACTTTTAAATGCATCAAACATTGCAAAGAAATTTTGCCTAAAGTTCCTGCCAGTTTCATATCATAACAGCAGCAAGTAGGGGACAGAAGAGGCATCAGTGAGTAAACCTATAAAGAACAAGAAAGGCAGAGCTCAGACATCAAATGTTTTGTTGGACAGTGACCAGACTAGTCACAACCTGCACTTTTAGATGCACAGTTTACACAGGAAAAAGGAATATTAGCATGACAATATATCAAGAATGAGTACTGTGTTTAGAAAACCATGGGAAGTGAGGCTTCGTCAGCTCACTGCTCTTAGAATAACTTGTTTGATTTCCCAAAAACTCGGAGGGGAATATATCACTTTATCCTACCTCTGTGTTTCCAATACATGGTGATAAACATGTGTAATTAAATCCATGAGATTTATCCATACACAGTGCTCCTGGGGCACAGCTTATATTGTTGAAAAGGCAGGCATCAATATCGAGTTCACATCTTTCACCTTCAAAACCTGCACCACAAAGAGAATGTTTAATCACACTTCGTTCAGAATATTGACATTATGTCTGTTCAGGGTGTTAGCAGTTAACACCACTCTACTAGAGTAATTTGGCAGTTTTATTTCCTAAACAAAAAGTGTAATTCTTCACAAAAATGTTCACTGTATTCATTGAGATACATTGCCACTTTTATGTTGGTATTTCTTAAATATAAATATTTGGATGACATTTTATTTGTTCTGTTTAGAACATACAATAAATTTTCAATGACTCACCTACAGGGCAAGTGCACTGAAAATGATCTTCGTAGGCAATACATGTTCCTCCATTTTCACATGAATTGGAATCACATTTATCAATTTGCACCTCGCAGAATTCTCCTGAGATTGAAAAAAAAAGTCCTAAAAAAGTTAATAATTAATATCACACTCTTAAAGAAATATCATAAGTCATATTAGTCCTATCAATAGAATAACTTGTTTTAAATAAGTTCACTGGAATATTGCTTAGAATTTAAAGATCTTCTGTAAGGTTTCAGACTCTTTTCTCTCCACTTATATATATATATGTAAAGAAATCTCAATGTCTTAAAAAGCAGATCAAAAAATACTTTTCAGCATTTAAAACAATTTTAGAATGCATCCAAATGGGGATACAGAGCTGAAGAGGGAGGATTTTCACTGGAAATAATTAACTGAAATGGAGGTAATACCTTTGTATTTTTCTGCTTTTTCCTGCTGCATGAGTCAAACCTGATCTCTACTCAAGACTTTTGAATCTACCATGTACATATTTTATATTTCATTATGTCTTTTCTGAGCTCTGTTTTGGCTAGTCCACATTTATCTGAGGTAACTTTTAGTGTCATTCCACTGAGCAATTATTTGCTTACTTAGCTGAAAACTGCTTTTAGATCAGCAGGTAGAAATAACTGAGCTTGTAACTGGACAGTTCTAAAAAAAATGTACTGAAGAGAAATATATCTCTGGAAGTGTGATACCAATCAATAAAGAAGACCATCAGCTTTACCATTACTTTTAGAGAACAAGTAGATTTGACAAAACCAAAACACCTTAACTTTCTCTTGTTTTTGGTACTGAAAACAATTTAATGAATTCTCTCTATGGGTTCTTGAGGAGGTTTTTGTTTGTTTGTTTTATTTTATTTTATTTTTTTGTTATTGGTGTGCTATTGTTTATTTCTCCCTGATTTTAATTTTATTTTTAATTTATTATTTCTACAGAAGGAGTTCAGCATTTTACTTTTTTTTTTTTTTTCAATTTTAGAAAATATAAAGAATAGAGAAATGAAAAGTGAAACAATCTTCACTTCTGAGAAAACTAGAAGGAGGTGCAGGAGTTTTGAGATGTTTCAAGGAGGAAAACTTCAGAAAATACAGTAAGTGTAGATTACTGACTTCTTACCGCCAACTTCACTCCATGGTTTAATCAGAAAACATGGAAGAGCTGCACAGAAAAACATTCAGGAGGAATGTACAAGAAATTTGGATAATTTCTTAAATCAGACAATGTGTTTTATAAAATATTGAGTCAGAAGTTAGCATTTTATTTGAAATTCTTCATATGTCAAAAGAAAAAGGAAATAATTTTACTTCCCATAATGAAATTGTTTTAAAATTTTTAATCAGCTCTCCTTTTGATCTAAAGCTAGGAACATCAGGAGAACATACATTGATAGTATAAAATTTGGTAAGAAAACGTCTCTTCTTCAGCAAAGTATTTTATTCATTTTAGTCCATTCCTGATATAAACCACTTAAGCTTTGAGTAACACATACTCTATCATTTAATATGACAAACTAAGACCTAAGGACTGCTTTTTATGGACTTCTATAAATGTAAACAGGAATATACTGTGATTTGTTTGACAGAAATCTCTATTTTGGGCCAACAGGTGCTGAACCACACGAGCAATCTCATGTATTTACAGAGAGGTTGACCAGCATGCTATAGAGATTTCCAGTGTTTAATTCGTCCTTTTACCCCTCAGTCAAAAATATCCCACTAATAAAATATCTCAAATTTTCAAGAACCAAAAGTATACTTTACTGTAATTTATACAGTTTACTCAGTTAAAATTTGTTAAAGTATATTACTATAGTAAAATGTAAATAATAGAGAAAATAGGAAAAAAGAAAACTATATACTTTTTGCTGTTTATTATTATTATAATATGTAATAATACACAGGAAACTATAGGCAACTTGCCTTTACATTTATAAGACTCTCATTTGCTCTGTTTGTATTGACACTAATGGTAGCTTAAAGTATGTGTATCTCAGGGGAGATTCCATCATGATTAATACTTTTAGAGAGCCACTTTCTGTAATACCGGTTGGCAAAAAGGTATGCTAAAACATAAATAGGTATTTTGGTTACAAAATCAACTGAATGTATTGGGGAAGTTTCTGTCTCCTAGGAAATTGCTAAGTTTGTGTTTTCTTTTTTTTTTTCTTTCTTAATGAGGTCTGGAGGGTAAAATTGGGAGGAAAAAAAGACTGGGAATAAACTTTGACTCAATACGTATTTTGGATCCATTTTACCATGTTTATGCATGAGGATGGAACTGCCTTGTCCAAGAAAGCCTTATGAATAAATATTAGTGCAATCAAACGAGCTTTAAGAATTACCTTGTTATAAATCTGAAATTCTTACAAAGGCCGTATCCTTTAAGCAAACTTTATGACTTTTGCCTGCCACAGTGAGGTCAAAAAAATCTAGTAACTCCAAACTGTTATAAAATTTATTGGAATCTGAATGCTGCTTAGAAATGCATCATTTATGGTATTAAAATCTGATTAAGTGATAAATGGATATCAGGAGAGATCTCCACAGTTATCCACTTAGCTTTTAATGCCTAATTATCACTTCATAGTGAGTAAGGGCTGAGTAATTGAGAAATGCAGTACTTAGAGAACTCAAACAAGATTTTTGTGCACAATTAAACTTGTTATTCTTCTATCAGGAATAAGGTCAGCAAGCACAAGGAACAAAGATAAAAATAAATTATGTAACATTAAAGGGAGGGGAAATTATAGGATTTTACTATTGTACTGTTTATTTTTATAAATGACCCTATGCATTTTATACCTAAGCATGTGTTCTTAGAAGTCAAATTGCTTAATTGTTTTCCTTGTCTTTCCTTTTACTATCAATATACTTAGAGGAAACTTTCTTGTCTTCCCTGATTATTGCTATTTTAATTTCAGCTTAGCTTTGGTTTTTCTAACTTCATACATGCACACACAAGTAGTGTCTCTATGTTTCTCTCAGGTAGCTTCTAACTTCCACTTTCTATGTACCATGGGATGAGACATTTAACTACATTAGCACACTAAACTTGAAAGAATATACCCAGCTTCTTATCTGTGTTTGTGAGCTTGGAATCCATGATGCACTAAAGCAACTACATAGCTATGAAGTTGGTACCAGACAGCTAAAAACCAGATAAATTAGAATACTGTCCCAGTTGAAACAGACTGGAGTGTTTTGCTAGGGAGGATGAGTTAGGAGTTAGACCAAACTCTTCTCTCTCAGCAACTGTAAGTCCGACATTAAGAGGCTCCAATCGAGGAAGTATGGGAAAAGGAAGAAATAACAACCCTTTATTAAAGTATATATGTATATTGGCAAAACCAGTAACCGCACACAAAAACAGCTAAGCAATAATCCTGTACCCAAAAGTCTCCTTCAAAAAGGAAACAGTTTGATACCTCTCTGTCCTCTAGCACGATTCTAATCACAGAGCACTGTTGGATCATTGGAAGAGCAGAGCCTGCAGTGCTTGCTGTTGGTCGGCAGGGGGCGCTGTTGGGCTCCAGCTGTCGCTGCGTGGGGGCCCCGGATCACGGGAGAAGCCGAAATGGAGATCTCCCCCTCCACCAAGGAGGGGAAGGGCAAGAAAGGGGAAAGAAAGGCAGTTTCTCTCCCACTAAACTCACACTGTCTGCGACTGGCTGTAGACAGGACTCCCCCTTTGTTTGTCGGTGAGCACAAACTCTATGATGAAATCTGAGCTCATTCAGCTGGTTACAGAGCAGACCTTAGACAAACTGAAGCCAGAGAACAGACAGATGACCAGGTCGAGAGCAAAACAGCCTCCGAGCTTTTTCAACACACCTGGCCCCCATTAAGGCACAAAGTGAAGTGTTCCCTGTTTGTAAGGAGAGGAGGAGAAAAACTCCTCCCCCATCCCTGCAGTTTTTCAGATGGGCTATTAGCCGGGAATGCAGGTCTGGCAGCTAGTTCTTTTGTATAGTTAATTACCCCTTCTCCCTCCTCGTTCAACCTCCTTCTCTTACAGTGGGACAGGGGAAAGGAAAATTTCTGCTTGGATTTTTAGGACAAGTAAACCTATGGCACATACTTATGTTTGTACCTGGTTATAAACTTACCATTTTGTTTAAATAAATAACCATAAATGACCCAATCCAGGTAAAATTCACCTAAGAATTCTAAAGAGGCTAAAATAAGGCATTGCTGAAGTAGCGTTAGTTGAGTGAGCAATCTTTTAAATGGATTTTGGGATCAGAAAAAGGAAAGGTGGCAAATGCAATACAAATTCTGAAGGGAAATATGAGAGTTTTGTTCCCTGTAGCCCTGCAAAACAATATTGACATTTCTTACAATAGACCACAAGCTTTGCATTAACTTTGCAAGAACTGAGGCTCATCAGACTTGACCTGTATTTCCTGCAGTGGTTTTACTTGATTTAACTGTGACAGCAGCTTTTTCTTCTGATTTGCTTTGCTTTTTTTACCTTTGCATGGAATAACCATAGTTTTATATAGTCTGCAGTAACAAGTAGTCATTCTATGTAGAATGATGTTTATGCAATGTTCTAATGCAATGCTGTATAGAAATACAGGGCTGGAAAGAGACCTTGAGAGGTGGAGACATAGGATGTGATGTGAGGAACACTGCATGGAATGATCAGAGGTGGGGCATAGGTCTGGCATGGGAGACTCCATGACTACAAACAACTTACCAGTGCTCAGTTAAAGAAAGCAGATTTGGAGCTGGACAAAACTGGTCTTAGAGGTAATGAAAAAAACCAAAGAAATGGTATTTAAGATACTTTAGAACCTCCATAAAAAGTAAATTCAGATATAAAATAGAGCTGCAGTCCAATGAAGAAAAAGTGTAAGTGGACATATAGAAATGGCCTCAAGTGGATCCTAGAGAGATGAAGAAGAAACCACTAGTCACATTCCCTCCTTTGAAGGACTATAGATTCTTCTAACACTGCCCTCAACAGCACCACTGTGAAACCACTGACCTTAAGATCTGGAGGAGTAGAGAAAAGGGTGAGTATAATGTCAGAAAAGGGACGGAAATTATAAATTTAAACTGTATTTTTACTCATTTTCTCATTTCTAATCTAGTGATTAGATTTGATCCAATAATGATTATAATTTTAATATTTCAGTAACATTATCAATACATTTTTGGCTTACATTTTTGGCTTAACAAGTATATAAGGTGTACTTCTCCCTTTTACATAACCAAGATTTTGAGCGTAACAGAATCATCTAGAATTGTATGTACCAGTAAGTCTGACTTTATCAAATAACTTCCTGAAGGTTCTTATAAAGAACGTAACTTGCTCTTGCCTTCCATATTGCACAGTGTAGAAAAGCCAGCACTTCTAATGAGTGTTTCATTTATAACTGACCCAAACATTTTAAGCTCTAAATCAGAATTTTCATTCCTTAGGACTTTAGATAGTCCAACTTCAGCACTCGTCATTGCTAGAGATATTTTTAGTTTTATGTGATCTGCTTTAGTCTATTTTGCTCTTCTATTCTCAATTTAACATTATCACTTTTTTTTTCAGAAGCTATTTAAGTGTGCTAATAAAGAGTATATGAAGGTGATCTACACTGAGCACTTCTTATTCACTATTTCACATGGCAACAAGCTTATTAAAGTATATTACATGATCTTACACTTCTGTTCAGTACTGGATCATATCATAATTATTTTTTTTTAATTATTTGTCTCTAAAATTAAAGCAATTTTAGCAAGCTACAACTTAAGACTTTTTTTTTTTACTTTTTTTTCCTTGTCTTTGAATGAAGTTATGTTAAAACACCCAATTAGACTCACAGACCCATTAGTTTTCAACCATTTAAACCAAGAAGCTATTGATTCTTTGGCAGAGCATGGGTGGTTAAGGTTCCCTTTCTGAAATGTGGGCCTTCACATCCACGCTATTGCATTTAAGGTCATGAAAAACTCCACTTTTATAGTATGATTTTTCTCATCCTGAACTATATGTTTAAAAATGTCCCATGATTGGAGCCCTCTAAAATGCTCTCTAAAGTTCTTTCCACACATCCTAAAGAAAGTACAGAGTGACAAGTCTGGTTCAGACATTGAAAGTACTTAAAAATTACAAATGTTTTACTTTGCTTCCTGGAACTTTACATTTATTTATTTTGAAAGACATTGAATCCACTTATCGAAACCACTAGAGGCTGGAAGACAGGTTTTAATGAATTCTGAATATTTCCTCATTTTCCTTTGGAGTTGTGTAGAACTGCACAGTAGATGTATTCTTAGAGAAGTCTAGGTATAGTAATAAAACTCGGTGTTTTTCAAAACAAGGTAATTTCAGTGAATGAGAAAAGAATAAAAAATAGCAGAAATAAAGAACTGGTCTGACAATTCACACAGGTGGATGTTAAAAGCTCTGCCTAAGTCAGACAGTTGAGCAATCAAGTTTAAATTACTTGGTTTTGGACATTAGAAAAAACTGCCTTTTATAAACTAATTATCATAAATATTTAAATGAAGATTTATTAAAGATCAAAATGTGTGGCTTTTCAGTCTTCTTAGAACAAAATATATATTTATGCTGATAAAAATGTTCTTGAATCTATCTACAGCTAAATATTAAAAAAATGAACATGTAATTCGTCTCATTGGTGAAGACATTTTTGCTATAGATGGGTTGAAGAAGCTTAAAAGTGGACAACCTTCACTGAATATAGATGAAATCTAGACAACTTGTTTAGATTAAATTATAAAATTTTAGATTTCTAAATACATCATACTGAAATAGCTCATTCATTGACTATCACTACCCTATCCCAATATTTAATTTAAAAAAAAGAAAGATACAGTCTTCTGAAATGACAGCTGGCATCAGAATATACGTGTTTATCCACAGTGGTATTTGAAAAATAATCTAAAAATATTATTTTTGTCTGAATTTTCAGATTTAATTATAATTTTTCAGCTATTTTACTTCCAAAATTCCTTGTATCTTCATTTTAGGATGGTGTTTTACAAATCCCTGTGAAGGAGAGTTAATCTTCTGAGAGGAAGGTAAACCCAAGAAAAAAATGCAATACTAATAATTTTCTAATGACACAGTTTTTCTAATTAACATCTAAGTGGGGATAGTTTCCATTAGCTCATGAAAAACAAGAGTTTGCTTGGGTTGGAGAGAATAGTTCCAAGACTGGAACTCATTATTTATTAAATCAGATTGACTTTTTATTAGGTGTAAGCTATTAGGTACATTTACACCATATAGTGGACCGATGTTCTAGAAAGCTATTCCTCTTCTTAAAAAAGCAACATAACCTTTTCAGTGTAGAGACACACATGTCCCAGTAGGTGAAAGCAGCCAAAATCAAACGCATATATTCACTAACTGCTGTCCCAGCTTCATATACTAAGGGTATTCAAACTTCAATATGATCATTTTCCAGTTCAAGTGAACATTAGTATTTTTATTCTCAAATTTTGCCAGCTAGCATAATTTATTTACATGGACCTGAATTTAAAGCTTTTTGAAAAGATTAAAAAAACTTGCACTGGCCACAGTCAGTTTATCGCTTAGCCCTGTTATCTACTACTGCATGAATTGCAAACACGGGCAGATATTCTTAAATGTTAAATACGCAGTTAAAATTTTACCTTCTCCTGGTTTAGAAAGAAATTAATCATTGAAGGGCACTTGGGAATAGTCCTTCCTGAAAGTTCTTCTGCAACTGGTTTTTAAGCACAGTCTTTTAGGCGAGTTACTTTTTACAGAATGTCTTTAAATTTGTTTGAGGTGTATTTTAATAACCTTGGCTCTTAAGTGAACTCATTATTCTGGAACATAAAATATGACTTTCGACCACAGATTATCTGTCTTTTCCCTTAGCCACTTTAGGGATTTAGGGGAAATCTGTCCTTAAAGATTCATCTCTTTGCAAAGTCTTTTGTAGACCTCCTTTTAAAAAAGTCTCTTATCCTCTGGTGAGGGTTCTGTTTGTTAGTTTTGTTATCATCGAAGTACCTCTCATTTCTCACTAAAAAAGTCTGGTTCATATAGAAAACCACAACAGAATACTAGAAGAATATACAAAAACAATTTTCATGCCCGGAACTGAGAAATTTCCTCTAGCTTGATTCCTTTTCACTCTTTTAAACTCTTCCTTGTGTGAAGGGAGTCAATCATCATATGTGAAATATGAAGAAGTACCAGGCAACCACTCAAGACACTCATAGAGAGAGGGAAAATTCCAGAAAGAGCATCTTACCTGACCTGGATAAACAGCACCCTACTTGCAGGTTCCTCTGCTGTCTGGAAGAGTCTTGAACATTGCACATGTGTTTTAGAGAGGTGGTGGGGTTTTTTAGGTTTTATAAAAATTCCTTGGCAAATTGACTCTAATTATTTAGGCACAAGAATTCTGGATTGAGAATGAGATGTGTTATAAGCCTGGAGTAAAGGTAAATGTCAGTGTACTGAGGCATCAGCCCAAATTTGGGTGAGTGACACAAAGACTGATCATGGGATAATACAACAGATTGGGTTGGAAGAGACTTTTAAAGATTATTTAGTTCAACCCTCCTCCAATGAGCAGGGACATCTTTAGCTCAGATTGCTCAGAGCCCAGTCCAATTTGTCCTTGAATGTTTCTAGGGACGGAGCATATACCACATCTCTTGGCAACCTGGTCCAGTGTTTCATAACTCCAATTATGAGATATTTTTTCCCTCTATATAGTATAAATCTATCCTCTTTTAGTTTAAAGCCACTACCCCTTCTTTTATTGCTACAGACTCTAGTAAAAAGTTCCTCTCCAGTTTTCTCCTCTGCATCTGCTTCAACAGGTCTTTCCTGTACTGAGGGCTATAGGGCTGGATGCAGTACTCTAAATGATGTAAGTTCTAATATTTAATGTTCTTATCTGTAATGTTCTGATCTGAAAAGTAAACTAAATCTCACATGCTGAGTTTATACTAAAGTGGTGGCAAATACTGAGGAGAAAGGTATAAAACAAACAGATCCAAAGAAGTCAAGTATTTTGAAGGAGTGTGTTTAAAATGAGATATGTCTCAGTAAATAGAAAGTGAAGCAAGTATATTTCAGAAAAAGTAAATTTGAGCTACTCAGAGTCCCAGAGTGAAAATAGAAAGTGAAGCAAGTATATTTCAGAAAAAGTAAATTTGAGCTACTCAGAGTCCCAGAGTGAAAACCAAAGTATAGAAATTGCTACTGAATGTAAGTTTCCAATGTAACACAGGTTAAAAAAAAATAAAATATTGGTCTTAAAATGCCTAAGAATACTGATTATGTGACAAGAAAATATACGTCAATAAGAGACATCATTTACACAGATGAAACCATGCTTTAAGTCTGCAACATTGTGGTATTTTATATCATATTTCAACAAAAGGTTTTGGAGACTTTTTTTAAAAGAAGGAACAACTACTGAACACAAAGGTTGAGAAATAGCATAAGAAAGCCTAGAATATTTAGTTCAATATTTATGTATAATAACATAATTAAGTTAATAACATAATTTAGTTCATGTATATAACATAATTCCAGATTCAGTGGATATACAGTAGACTATGTCAGCTAATGATGTTGTACATTGTGTCTGAAAAAAAAGTAAGCAATATATGGCTAAGCCTGATTATCCATACTTAAGAGATGAAAGTGGATGTTCAGAGCTAAAAGATGTCAGACTAAGGTCTTTTAAAGAAGTAAAGCAGAGCTTCAAAAATCAGCTGTGTCATGAAAGCAGTCACTAGATCTACACAATAGTCTTATCTCTCCAATGCATTTTATATTTTTAAACATGCTATATTTACATCTACACTACACATCTTAATCATGTTTTAAACCCATTAGTGTGATAGATGATTTATAGCACTGTTGACAATTTTTGTACCTTGGTAAGATCTGAAATGCTGAGCTAATCAACACAGGCTCAGCTGAGAAGCAGAAAATAATATCTCTGTGGTTATAGATAATCAACTTTTTAACAACTTCAACTTGTTCAAAAGACTTTTTGAATGAATTTACATAAAAGGAATACATCTCTCATGTTTCTTATTGATGATTTGATGATTTTTTTGGGGGTGATTTACAGCTATTTGGATGTCCAGTACTGTGCAGCTACCTCTCTAAATGCTAAGAGAAAGCTGCAAATTCTTAGTCTCCCTTGTCACTAACAGCAGATTTACATGTTGGGTAATGAGAATGAATAATTCTGGTGTTCTCAATAAGACACTTATAAACTATATACAGAGAAAAAACTTTAGATTCCTTTTAAGTTTTACTCTGAATATGTAAAAAAGTAAAGGATAGACATTAATAGATGTAAAGCCAGAAGAGTCAGATAAGCTAAAGCAAATCAGCAGAGTTCTGAAAACTCCCTGAGAGGTAAATCTGGGAGCTGTATGCCTTAATAAAATGAGGCATGGTAGGCTGGTAGGAAGTGGAAAGCAGGAGAAGAAAGTGGTAGTTTGGTTCGTATGTACTTGGATTTGAGGTCAGACTTTCACGGAAAAACACTGCAAATAGGAAACACTCCCACTATGTCTCTGAGACTTTGCTACTTTTTAAATGTACAGTCAGTGATGTAAAATATCTCTGGTTTGAGCACTGGGCTAATAGTCCCAGAAAGTCAAGGAGTTTGTACTTCACTTAAAAAATTAAAAGTTTTATACAGGTGGGTGAAAGTAATTTTTGGAGTTCATGAGCAGATAGAGCTATCTGGAGTATTTTATAAGCCAAGTTTAAGGGCATATTTTAAAACATGTCTTTCAGTTGAGAATTTTACTAATTATTTACTTAGAAATCCGTACACATTGATACATCTATGCTTCTTAATAAAAACGAGCATCTTTAAGTTAACCATGTAATATATAACTATTCTTGATGAAACTCCATCAAAATTCTTCCTTATTTATATGGACAAAATATATTCTGTACTGCAAATTAAACTAGAAACTGAAATACTAAGAAATATGAACATACTCATAAATATCACCCTGCACTGAGAACATTTTTTTCCATTTTAAAAGCAGCCAGAACTTCAATACTGATATTACATTTCTCTTTGAAATACCGGGTAGAATGTTTTAATAGTCTTTTGGCTTTTCATGCAATTGCTGCATGCCAAAATAATAGAAGAATTTCCAGCATAAGAATTTCAATAGTATTATTATTTCTTGTAGAAATCAAGACCTGAGAAAAAATTGTTGACTTGAACTACTGTAGATGACAGTTTGCTTGGAGTTACTACAAGTGTGGTACGACATCAGACATTAGCCGTTGCTTATTCTAGCGTTTATTTGCTTCAAATTAAATATTATGCCAGTATAGTTTAAAATGTGTTCTTTTTGGGTTTTTTTTGTTGCTTATTTCTCTATCCTTTCATTACAATTACTACAGCTGAATGTTCCAAGTGGAGTGAAACTGGTGTTCCCATGTAATTCAGCTTGCTAACTTAGGTGACAGATCCTTGTAGTCCTTACAACACACCTTCTGCTGGTGCGGCCTCACCTTGAGAACTGTGTGCAATTTCGGGAACCACAATATGAGATGGATATAAAGCTATATATCCAAAGAAGGGCCACAAAGAGGTGAAAGGGTCTAGAGGAGAAGCCGTATGAGGAGCAGCTGAGGTTGTTTGGCTTGTTCACCCTGTAGGAGACTGAGGTCTTATCACAGTCTACAGCTCCTTTGTGAGTGGAAGAGGAGGGGCAAGCATTGAGCTCTTCTCACAGGTGACCAGTAGTAGGATCCAAGGGAATGGCATGAAGTTTTGTCAGAGGAGGTTTAGGTTGGATTTTAGGAAAAGGTTCTTCACCCAGAGGGTGGTTGGGCACTGGAACACTCTCCCAGGGAAGTGGTACAGCACCACAGCACCAAGACTGACAGAGTTAAAAAAGCTTTGGGACAATGTGCTTATGAGGGTGGTCCTGTGCAGAGTCTGGACTTGAACTCAATGATCCTTGTGGGTCCCTCCCAACTCAGAACATTCTCTGATTCTAATTGAGTCAGTGTAATTCATGTTTTTTCTAAGAATTTTACTGGCATTGGGAGAGACCTGTATTGGGAGCAAAGTTAAAGAAACAGACTACATAAACCCATTTGCCTTTCACCCTAACTAACGTTATTTGGACAAACCTCCTAAAAGGCATTTTATACAGCAGGTAATGTTTCTGGGCAACTGCTGAAGAGGATTAGAAAGAGAATTACTTTGGTTGTTATTTTTGCTTTCTGTCAGTTATCACTGAAAATTCTTCTTCAGTAGAAAATTGAATCCTCTGAAAAGTAGCAAGTTGTTCCTTTCTTCTTCATTTGATGAAGGTAAGTATTCTGAGTGAAATCCTGTAGCAATACTTAGCAAGTGACTTCTTTTATTCCATTATTTCAGTCCACAGTCATTGATATTGTGCACTAACAATTTCTCTTTCAGAGGTGACAACTGTAATAACACATAAAGTGCAATGAATAAAGCTTAAAATGGCAGAATCCGTTGCTGAGAAATACACTGCTGTGTAATTCCAATGACACTCCTGTGACACAGGAACCTCCCATGATGATACAAAAATTGCTTTACCTGCTCACTTTTAGTACAAGGATTAGAGCTGTGAAAAAAATAATTCTTTTTATCTATTTGAGTTTTGAAACTTATGAGATTATCACTGTAGTTCAACATGAAATGCCAACAGGAAGTACTGAATGAATTCCTTATTTTACTTCACTTGTGTGCACAGCTTTTGCTTGACCTAATGATTTGTCTTTATCTCAAGTTTTCTTACTTTTGCCCTTCTGAGTCTTTTCACCATCCCACTGGGGAAGAGTGGACAAAAAGGTGTGTGGTATTTAGCTGCCCACCAGGGTTGAAACACATCAACACTGTATTCTAGAGAACAAAAGAATTTAAAAATGTGGATTTGACCAGATAGAAGGATTTAAATTAGGCCGTATTAATTGTTTTGTTCACTAGTATAAACATTGTCTTTACTAGGTTGTGAAAGATATTGGAACTTTTATATCCTGTATCTTCTTCTCTGGAACATTAGCTATTGTGGAATCAGAGATTCTTTCTACAGAATACTGATACAAATAACCTATGCAGTTCAACGAAAGTATTTTTATATTCATTTCCCATATACCTGTAGATGCTAGCTGATCTGTCTCAACTCAATAAAGCAACGAAAGAGAAAAAATAAACTGTGGATAAATTGGGAATAATCCTAATGAGTCTTATAAAAGGAAAGTTTGAAGATGAGGAAAAAGTATGTAATTAAGTAGTACTTAAAATTCTAGCTGGTGAGTTTTCTTGGGATTCAGTACATTTTAGCAGCAGTAAGATTATTTTAATTAAAGGACTTTTCTACCAACTAAATGAAGTGTCTAACATGAACAATCAATCCCTGCTAATATGATTGCTCTACACACAAGGAAAGATAGTAATAAATTAGAGGAAGCTTATTCAAGAACAATTGGCCTACTGTGCAAAACTTGAGAAATTGCTGATATGGATTGTTTCAGTGTCATAAGCCATGTTACTTACTTGCACTGCTGTAGATACAAAGGTTTTTATCTACTGTTAGAGAAGGGAAAAAGGAAAATAAGGAGCTAACCATAGAAGGAAATTGAAAGCACAAAAATAATGACATCTATTCAACAAAAAGAAATATATTTATTCATATTTATTATATTTATTACTTTTATGAGTAAATTACTCAAAATGTATTTTACATATAAACAGAAACAAAAAATGTAGTTTAAAATTGCGTTTGTGTGTATATGGTAAGTTTCTACAAGGTTTTTTTAAAGAGTATGGTATCAAAATGAAATGGTTATATAACTTTCTTAATCAAAGTTCTGTTTTTCACAGCTGAGAACACTACATCATGCCATATTTTGTGTTCCCTAAGATGTCTATTCCAAACATGATTTAAATGTTAATGCAAAAGCTACAGATGCAGTGTTTATAATTTATAAACACAATTAAGAACAATTAGATGTGAAACTACAATAGTTTTTCTGGTTGCAGATGCTATTTCATTCAGAGTCAAGTAAACATGCCAAAATTGCTACTGCATTGTCCTTCCCTTCTCAAACACATAAATGAAACAATAAACAAGTATAAATGGAAGGTTTTATGGATCAAGACTGAAGAACTAACTGATTATTTAAAAATAGAAAAAGTGGAAAAAAAATCAATTGCAATATAAAGAACCTCTTACAATGAGATGCCACAAAAGAAAGAATCTTGAATTCGGTCATAACTCAGTGTTTAGTAAGGTTTAATTGTATTAATTGCATACATTTATTGCCATATATTGTAGCCTGTTAAACTTTTGTTTTATGATCATATTGTACAGTAGAGACCTTAAATTACCTCAAAAGCCTTGAGTTATTGTAGTGAAACATCACTTTTATTAACAAATCCATAATTTTAGGTGTTACATCAATAAAAAAACTCAAGTTTAGATTGAAAAAATAAAATCCTAAAGATGATAAGGCAGAAGTGAAAAGAAAGGTTGATAGTTACAACTCTGGAGTATTATTCTATTTCTTTTTCAATGGCAGTATATTAAAAGTCTGTTTTTTCTGTGTATTACTGTAATTTCTTTAGATTAAATTAATTTTCAATCTTTGAGTAATAAATATTAAGGATCTATATTTCAGTTGGTTATTTTTTAAATTCTCTTAATATTTTTGGTACTTATCTTTAAATTGATGTACATATGATTAATTTCTGTTTCCTTAATGTTACCTAAAACTGCAGTGAATCACATTCAGTGCTTCTCTTTCAGTTCCCTCTCTAACCAAAGATCGGTGAAGGATTTTAGAATCCAACTCAAATGAGCTTCTATTTAAAGAGTAAGGATGGAGCAAAACTCAGAAATTGTTTTCTTTGCCAGCTAAAAAACAATGTGGTTAATATAAGCTATTTTTTTAGTCTTCTTTTCTGTCTAAGTAAAAGAGAAACATTCCTGAAGAACTTGTGTCAATGACTAACAAGTATCTGATAAAAGTGGTCTTAGTCCCTCTCTGAAAAACTTACTGATGATTCATAGAGCCTTGAAGATTTGTTTGCTGGTCTCACATTCTTTTAGTCAAGTAAAGTGAATCAGCTAGTCCCCCACCAAATGAAATTGCATAAATCATTGGTGGTCCAGCAAGGAATTAAAATAGGAAGTGGAGTTCATCTCCCAGAAAATAAATAAAGTTATCTGAGCAAATACGGGCTGACACGAACTAACAAACTTCCTGGACTACAGTACTTTGATTAACTAGATCTCCAGGAACTACAATGAGAAGGCAGACATCTAGCTCACATGCAGAACTTTTATGTGTAGACATACACTTAGTCTCTTAAATTGAAGCTGAAGCTTATTCTAGGTATATTCTTTCTGTAACCTTAATTTAAAGATTCAAAACTAATTTGCAAATTTTGTTTAGATTTTGTAGGCATCACAGCAGAGGGCAGAAAATGCAAACACTTCTATATCCCTTACTTTTTAAAATCTATCATTCTTATACTTTCATTTAAAAGGAAATGAAACTACAAACTTCTACATGATTTGTATATGCCTTACCTGTGAAATCACGAGGACACAAACACTGAAACAAAGGTTGTTCTCTCTGTTGGCTCATATCCATGCAAGTTGCTCCATCAGAACAACTATTTGGGTAAACTAAACATGCATTTTCAGCAAATTGGCAAAATTCTCCTGTCCATCCAGGTGCACAGAGGCACTAGATATAACAAACACACAAACACAGAGAAAACACAAAATGAAAATGCAATCTGAAAGTTTGTTGAATTTTCTTTGGGTCTTGTATATTACTACCACATAAAGGTGTGGTAGTAAAACAATGCAGAGTTATTCTTTATATCTGTATTTGCAGATGATAAAATGGTTGACAGAGGCAAAACTCGGCTACCATGTCTGTTGAAAAAGTGTGGGAAGAGAGGACATGTGAGTTGGAGGAAATGGCAAGATAATTACTCGCTGTAATGGATAGAGCTGCCTGCAAGAATAGAAGAACTGAATGTGCAGAAAGGATTTTAAAGGCCCGGAGATGAGGGAGAAATCAGTCAGTGGTGCTAACAAAGCCTACAAGACAAACATAGTGGCCAACCAGTAATCAGAAAATGTAGTACAAGGTTTCTGTTGGTCATTCTGACCCTATTTATTAAGTAAAATAAATAAAAATAATTTCTGCAGAGGAAAGGGAAAGAATTGAAGCTTATATTAGCTTCTCAAAAGAGTCCTATGATACCTATACATTACAAGTGCCCTGATCAAATATAACTAGTAGTTTGTCCTGAATCCAATTACAAGGGCAATATAGCCAACAGTAGCATAAAAGTATTTTAGAACACCATGGTAGTGCAACCAGTCACAATGAATATGCATTTTAGATGAGTATGTGTACAATGTGACCATCAAGGGGAGAGAGATGCATTGTAGTGACTCATACAAATAACAAAAAAGTTGCGAAAGAACAAGATTACCATAAGGCATAGAAAATCAGCAGAACATATTGCTGACTACAGAAGAAGAATTACTACCAGGATACAAAAAGCCCCAAGGCAAGTAATACCAGGAGACCATCCTTTTTTTTAAGGGCAGGGTAGGGTGGTGGGAGGTAAAATAGCATAAAGCATCAAGTACAAAGTGACAGAATGGAGACAAAGGAAGATAAGCTCATGTCAGTAATGACTTCTTGCATCAAAGAGCTCATGAGACAGATTACCTTGACTTTGGGAGCTAAGAACCACTAGGGACCACAGCTGTCAGCACTAACTAGAAGGCATCATCTCCATGGTATTGTGTGATCACATATAATTTAAATATGTTACAGAATAGTAGTATGTAGGTGTACTGAGAATGTCTAATAATCTGTAAAAACTATTAACATTAAGTATGCTGTTTATCGATTAACCCACTGAAGTTTGTTTTAAAGTTTAAAATTCACCTAACCTATCATTCTTCTAAACATTTGCATTCAAGTGATCTCTTCCCTATCTGATATATATGTTTTATAAAAATGAATAGTATTTAGGTGACCAAGTGAAGGCTTTAAGAGAACTGCAGTGATGGGAATCCCATACTGCGAATCTCTGCATTCAGCTGTTGAAACAACAGATAACTAAAGTGGACTGTCATTTCCCGAGTGACCGAGGTATAAAGAGGAGCATGATAGCCAACATAATGTTCTCCAGCAGTTGCATATTCCTTAGTACTTATTTTCCAAATTCCTATCCCTGCGTTGCTCTGTTGTGACAACATCCGTTATTTTATTAGAAGCTACTCTACTCTTTATCATGTTCTGGTTACATTAATCCACTCCCTCATTTCCCCTAGATGCATCCTGTCAAGTCCTTTGGATATATATATAAGTACTGTTTTTTTGCCTAAGTAGTTCCTGGTTTGGCATTCCTCTATCATTGACGATATTTCTTTCCTCCAAATTTTACCATTAGGGTATAGGGACCTGGGAAACTTGAAAACAGATATTGCAAGTAAAAACCAGAGCAAAAACACTGAATATCAGCCACCTCAGTAGGGCTTACATTACCCTTGGTCTCATATTTTTCTGCTGCTGTACCTACAAAAATGGGATTTATAGGATAGTTTCTCCTTTATGATTGCTGTTCATGAGGACATATTTGTAAAATTCTCATTGACTAGACTCAAACTTTTATCTATCTAGTCACTAAGCATTACTATTTATTGGTTAAAACTGTTCAACCAGTATTTTCTTTCTTTACATATTTTAAATCCATTCTGCAAGAAACAACTTCTTCAAATAAGTTCACTGAAGTTTAACCCTATTCCTAGTGAATATATATTAACTTAAAAAATTACGTTCTCAGAGATGGAATTGGTGTTAAAACTACATTTACTTTTCATCTAGCAAAGTGATATTTTTTTGCACCTGGGGTGAAACATATTGCTGGCAAGACAGCATTCAGGAATTGAATCACTATTTCCAGACTATACCAGAGTTGTTTTGAGGATAATTGAAGGACAAGTCTTAGGGATGCTTAAGCCAGCACTTTCCACAAACGCTAAGCAATTTTTTAAAAATTAATTGTAATCATCTCAACAGCATACTGGTACAATAACCTGGATTTTTTTCCTTCTCAGTTTTCAACTGCCTGGTAAGATGAGTTTCAAAATTAAGACATACATGTGTTTAGGCTACTCGGTCACTTTTAAAGTACGTGGAGAAAATCCCAATTCAACCCAAAATTTAAGCATCAAACTGGGTATGAATGCTTTCAATTTTTGTTTTGCCTTCCATATTCTCTTATATTGTTTTTTCGTTGCTCAGTTTCTTCTTTTCCCACTCCCTTCCCCCTGCCACTCCATTCCCCAAATACAGTCTGACTGTTGTGCATATCCTTGTAGTTGTTTATTTTTTCAATTTTTCCTGTAGGTATTTTCAAAATTATGAACTGGAGTGACTGGTTTATGACAAAAAAGTTTAAAGAATCCAGAACATACTGTTTGGCAAAATGACAAAAAAAAATAGTGTTTTAATTTTTCTGCATTGATGGAGCTATGAGAATTGTTAAAGAAAATAAAATCCTTAGCTTAATACCAGAAAAAAATTCTGCTTATATTTTTTTAGTATGTAAAGTACATTCCTAAGTAAAGTTCTGGAAGTCACTCACACTGGGAAGATAATAACTGCAAGAAACACATGGAAGTTTAGTTCATAGCTAGAAAACCTGTTCCTTCTTAGTGAACTGGAATAAAGGACTTATTTGGGGAGAACTTTTTAATCACTTCCTTCTTCAAATTGAAATATATGTCTTTCTATGAAAGGGAAAGTGATGATATTTTTTCTTCAAACTGTGTAAAAAAAGGAAAATTAGGAAATTCTATAGCTGTCAATAAATTATGATATGCCTGTAATTGCTAAAGTGTTAAAAATTTATAATATTAAATCATTAGCCTACAATACACCAGGGTACATGAGTGACTTTTAACTTAAAAAGGGAAAATTACTTGGTCCTAACTTACTGTATCTGTGAAATTTGCAGATGACACGAAGCTAAGTAGTGCAGTTGACACACCTGAAGGATGGGATGGCATCATGAGGTAACTGAACAGGCTCAAGAAGTGAGCCCATGGGAACCCAGACTAAGGGTTCAACAAGGCCAAATGCAAGGTCCTGCACCCCAGTTGGGTGAACCCCTGGTATTAACATAGGCTGGGGGTAAAGAAATTAAGAACACTCCTCTAGAGAGAGTTGGAGGTAGTGGTGGATGAAAAGCTGGACATGAGCCAGCAATGTGCACCTGCAGCCCAGAAGATTAACTATATCCTGGGCTGCATGAAAAGCAGTGTGGCCAGCAGGCCAAGGGGGGGATTCTGCCTCTCTACTCCACTCTGGTGAGACCCCACCTGGAGTATTACATCCAGCTCTGGGGTCCTCATTACAAGAAATACATGGACCTATTGGAGTGGATCCAGAGGAGGGCCACAGAAGGATGGAGCAGCTTTCCTATGAAGACAGGCTGAGAGAGTTGGCATTGTTTGGCCTGGAGAGGAAAAGATTCTGGGGAGATCTTACTGTGGCCCTTCATTACTTAAAGGGGG
This sequence comes from Chiroxiphia lanceolata, assembly GCF_009829145.1. Lineage (NCBI taxonomy): Eukaryota > Metazoa > Chordata > Aves > Passeriformes > Pipridae > Chiroxiphia > Chiroxiphia lanceolata. Next base: position 89,440,694 of record NC_045639.1, on the reverse strand, counting down.
CTTATAAGAAGGATGGGGACAAACCTTTTAGCAGGGTCTCTAGCAATAGGAGAAGGGGTAATGTTTTTAAACTAAAAGAGGGTAGATTCAGATTAGATAGAAGGAATAAATTTTTCACAATGAGAATGGTGAAACACTGGGATAAGTTACCCAGAGAGGTGGTAGATTCCCCATCCCTGGCAACACTGAAGGTCAGGTTGGATATGGCTCTGAGCAAGCTGATATGGAAGATGACTGCAACAGAGTAGAACTAAATGACCTTTAAAGGTCCCTTCAAACCCAATACATTCTATGATACTATGATCTCTAATATGATATGTTGATTCATATGAAACCTTGATTTCAGGTAAAACAATTAGGGGTCTGGGCAGAAAAATGGCATAGCTTGAATTAATTTTTTTTTTACTAGATTTAGTAAATTTACTAATTTTATATTCTTTCATTTCTCAGGTGGACATATGGGGTAAAACAGAAACTACAATTCTATCTGTGCACATGTCATATAGGGATAAGGAAGTTAAATTTTGTGTACTTTGGGCAGGTGCCACCTCTCTTTACATATGACTTTATAAAATAATGAAACTTTATTAATATTTAATTATAACTTAGAAAGGCAAATTAAGAATATGCATTTTTGAGGTTTTGGTAGTAAATGAAGAAACGGCAGATACCAAACGATGAAAAATATCAGCAAGAAGCTGCAGCATGTACTAGAAACTTACTCTACAGTACAGGAAACAGAGGCTGAAGACATCATAAAATTTATGCAGTACATGGAAAATGTGTGTTTGATCTTACTGACATTAATAAATGGGCTAAAAAATTATTATAAGTCATGTCCCTCAGAAAAACACAGTGCTGAGTTGGCTAACTGAAATTTTATGGAATCTTTCTACAGACATTCTCCATATCTCAAGGAGCCAGCTCCTTATTAGATAGGAAAGTCAGTAAAGAAGAGATTTGGGGAATTTCTGTATTTTTGAAAAAGTGGTTTAAACTTGACACGACTTGATTTTAGCTTCTTCTCAGAAGTTTCATTTAAAAATTAAACAGAACATGTTTATTGGTTTTATCTGGTGTGTTTTACTGTCTATTTATATTTAATTATATGCTATTCTAGTGTATCAATTAAGATGCATTGTATAAAGATACATGTATATTATGTGATCAGAGTTTTAATTAAATATTTTTCATTTGAATTAATTCTTAAAAAGCAGTACATTGCAGGATATTTATTTTATTACATGAAGATTTCTACTGTTTTTTAACTTCTGTACAGCTCAGGGATAATTAACAGCACATATGAAATGTGCCTAGAGTGCTTTGATACTGTTTGTTTCAATAGCATAAGAAAAGCAGGACAAGGTGGTTTTGATAAAGTTCAAATTAAACACTGAAGAAGCAAAAACTCTATGGGACATTTCAAAATTTATGTGAACTCATCTGTAGAATTACCGCTACTTTGTGAAAGAAAATTGACTAATTAACTACTGTAAAACTAGCCCCTAATGGAGGTATCTGACTTTGAACTTCTGCTGTTTTGAACGCTCAGCTGGAAGGACAAACATGAGAGAGACGTCAATAGAATTAATGATAGTGGTAAAGTGGCTTCACAGAGATGAGACTGTAATGCTCATATAGTCCATGGGGAGAAACAGTAGGAGAGACTGTAGCTTTTTTAAAAAGGAAAATGACAATATGTTGTACATAAGTATAAAAGTTGCATCTGAGAATAGTAGATTTTGCAGTGCCAATTTCCATCACTTCTAGAATTGCTAGTAGAGCCGTTATAAATATTCATAACAATTTTATCACTCAAACCAACTGCTTTAATATATAGTATGCCAAATATATTAAATGTTTGTTTCCTTATGCCTTTTTCTATACTCAGAAAAAAAATGATGACTGATACAGTGTAGAAGACTTTAAAAAAGCCCTACTGGCTTTTTTTTACTAAAAAACTGAATTTGTTAAAAAAGTTGATTTTTTCTCTCAGCTGTTTTTTCTCAGTTATACTTCCTTTGAGTTCTGGATATGTCATCTAGAATTTATTTCTCCTTTCATACAATAAACACAGATGGCTTTTCTAAGAATAAGTTGGAGGCCTTCTTAGGGCTATCAGATCTAAGCAGTATGATGTAGCCCCATTTTGGAGGTTATTGTTAATTCTGCATAGAGATGCTTTATTTCTGGGTTATAAATTCAGATAGGCTTCTAGGGATCAAGTATCATCAAAAAGCATTAGGACTGAGAGTGACTCCTCAGTAAAGAACTTACAAAGGGGAGCAGGGACAGCAGACTTTCCACAAAGGCTGGCATAAGCTGTACTGCAGGCCTGTGGGGCTTGGCACTGCTCAGCACTCTTCTGAAAAGAAGCAGATTGATTCCCAGCCTGACAGCTGGCTGATGAGTCTGGTTGTGCACCCACAAGGGCAAACCTCATCTGGTAGGGATGAAACTTGGGGCTCTGTCTGCCTGATTGTAATTTCTGCACAAGTTCTGTTGAATGAGGGCCACATACCAGCTTGACATGGGGAAAAAACACAGGAGAAGTTCCCTCCTCTCTCCTCCTTCCTTCATCCCTCCAGAAGAAACATATTAGCTTTGGTGAAGACAATTTTTTATGCTAGTATACAAGTCTCCTCTGCTTTGCTAGAGAACACAGTAATCTTGGGGCAGAACATATTTGCTTGTTTTTTAAACAAAGTGTGACCCATAGTGTTACTGATTATTCATTTATATTCATAATTTTATTTTATCAACCATATATCCTCCTGATACACACTTTGTTATTGAAATATCTTAGATCATCATAAAACTCTAAATATAAAATCTATGACTTTAATATATGGATGTGAGGAAAAAGATCAAAAGAGTACAATATGAACAGCCACAGAGCCATCTGCAGGGCAAGATTTTAGATACCAATCTTTTCTGTTATATTATTTTTTTTATCCTGTTACAGTCAATCATACTATTTGATAAACACTATCAAATGTATGTCCATATAAGAAAGTAAAAATTTGGTGACCAGAGAACAATTTTCTGAAAGGAATGAATCTCGGTACCTGTTCTCATTAATCAGTGTTCCCCAGGTAAATTACTTGTAGAATTTAAAACTTTTACTTCCTTTTGGTTAGCTTCGCTCTCCCTTAACAGCACAATCTACTTCCATTGTACTGTTATGAACACTAGCCATAAATCAGCAGTAATTCCCGTTCCTCTTTTGGAAGGCACCAGGACATCCATTGACAATGATTCCAACATAAAATTTCACATTCAAGCGTCAGTACAGCTTCTAAAATAAATTTCAAATACTTGCTTTGGATGACCAACAGTTAGTGTAATGGTAAAATCCAGAATGATAATACCAATTATTTTCTCTTTCTTTAATGCTGCTCTAGTGTGTATTTGCTTGCCAGCACAGCTCTGCTTTTCAGGGAATATGTATAATCTGTTTAGATCTCATGTCAAGTGTAGTGCTGGCAAATGGACCTTACAAATGACACTGCTTTCACTTCATCTTTCAGCTTCAGTTTTTGTGTCTATATAATTCAATTCCTTTGTTAGCTGTAAGCACATACCCTTGCACAAATCAGTCGTTTTGTTTTTCAGGAGGATGGGAGAAAAACATACCAACAAAATAGACTTGGGTACACTATGCAGACCATGTAAGCTGGAAGATAGCTGCTCTAACATAGTAAGGAGCTGATAGGCCGAAAAAAAAAGTCCATGAATGAGCATTTTTACCCCCTGCAAGAAGTGGAAGGTGTTTTTAATCTGCATGCCCTTCCATAAGAAGTGCATGGCAGAGCAGAAATAGGGGAGTGTGTAGGGCTGCACCTTCTTCTCCCTCAATTAAACTTCTGTAGGTAATCATAACTGGCTGGTGAATTATGTAAATTTCTGCAATTCAGTGGTTTCTCTCTAGAAAAGAAGGACACCTAGTATGCCAGAAAGATGACAGTCTTCATACCCGCAACTTTAACACCATTGTGTTTTAGAAACTGTATTCCTTCCTAGGCTTCCAAAATCCAGTAAATTACAGCTCTTTTATACTCAGAATTTACACTAACTTAGTTTAATATATTTTTTAAGTATCTTTGTTTTGGCTGGTTGATTTTGGTTTTGATTTTTGGTTCTTTTTTTACTTTAATACTAATGATTCAGGAAAAAATAGGGAATCTTAAGCAGGGATAATTTTTTTTAACATGATCTAAGCTACTTGCTATGGATAAATGGATAGAGATAGTTAGATACTTGATCCACCTTTGGGACCCAGAGGAAAGCTTTAGATCCCCAAGAGATTTCTTGTTTGTATGCCCTCTTTATCAGCTTTTACTGCCCAGTCTTGTGCTAGAGGCTCTGCTGGAGCCATTTTAAATCACTGGGAGAATTCTAATCAAATCATTCCCCCAGGTGGTTAGCACCACATGGCAGCAGTATGATTAGCATGAAACAAAAAAAACCTCTTTCTTCTCTGTCACTTGTCCTTTGGGAATTGCTCATCTTTTCTCTGTCTTCAGGTAAAGATAAGGATAACAGATACGTATAGCCATAAATTGCTTTAGACAATCAGATGGAAAGCACTGAGAAAATACTATCAACTGTAAAACAAAAGTACTGATTTTTCACGTATAAAATCTATTTAAGAAAAATAAGTCTCCATGAGAATAGAAAAGTCTATTGAAAAGTGTATGTGCAGATTTTTAAAAAATATTTTTAAGAAGAAAGTTATCATCCTGTCAGAATAATGTAGAGTAATATTTTTATTGAATAGACTGCTAAAACCTGAAATTGGTTCACACTTAAGTGTATTTGTATAAGTATGGTTTATGTTAAACCTGTTTTAATTTAATTTTTTTCTTAAAACAGTGACCTCTGTCTTCTAATACTGAGTAGGTGGAGTTGTTTATTATGAGGTTGACAAACTAGCATAGCATTCATTAAAAGCTTTCCTATGGTATGAATATAAAAAAAGGAAAGCACTATATTTTCTTCAGAACTTTAGTAGTGATTATATAGATTTTTAAAAGTGACTCCAACATTGTAGCTGCAAAACAGGTGAAATTCAATAGCAGAGTTCTTGCAATAATTGATAAATCAATAGTAAAAAGCAGAATTTTATATAGCAGCATTTTTTGACAGCAGAAGATCCATTATGTTCAAATATTGTGTTTATTACCTGTTAAAATCATATGTCCAAATGATATCCATATCCAGATTTCTTAAACTGAGTTAAGGCTGCAATCTTATCTTTCTGTGCTTTAGAAACTATCTAACAAAGTAAATGTCATATCTTTGACCTTCTACAGTGCCCAAATAAAGTGGAGGATTTTTTATGTTTTCACTATTCATGGCAACTCTGGGAAATATAATCCCTTTCCTAACCTTTTAATATTAGTGGAATGAGTCTGCTGCATTGACTACTAGAAGCAATCCACAAAAAGGCCTTCAGCCCTCTGTGGGAATTATGGGGTTTGGATTCCACAGTAGCAGATCCTCATGAAATTTAATGTTTGATGAAGTTATTCACTAGGACAGGACAGATGTGACCTGGCACTGATCTGATGGGAAACTGCTGATACACAGTATTACACCACATTACCTAAAAATTTTTTGAAAATGCCCCGGTATAATCAATAGTGCATGGAAGAAGCAGCTGCTCAGAACCATGCACAATATAGCTACCTATGATAACCCTTCACTGACAGTCACAGAAGTATGACTACTTACAAATGCTTCTATATATACAAGTGGTTCATTTTTTTAACTACAGGGATTGTCTTTCTGTCTTTATCAATGTTGTGGTGTTAAGTTCTAATATCCACTTCAAGCTGAAAGTTGTCTTCTTTGTCATTGATTATCAGGAACAGTCACTACTCTGTAACTCATATTCTTTTTTTCTGTGCAGATAGCATTGCATTTGCCTCTCCTAGAACACTTTTTTTTTCCTAAGTAGTGCAGCCTACAAAGAAATACTGATCACATTTGTGCATTATCAATTACACTACCATTTTCTGAGGTCATCTGCACACACAGAAGAAGAAGGGGGCCCCTGGAAACTACAGGCCTGTCAGTCTCACTTCAAAGCCCAGTAAAATCATGGAAAAGATTAGTCTGGGAAGTATTGAAAAACACCTGGAGGACAATGTAGTAATTGGTCACAGCCAGCACGGCTTCATGAGGGGGAAGTCCTGCTTGTCAAACCTGATTTCCTTCTACGACAGAGTATCCACCCACCTAGGAAAGACAGTAGATGTAATCTTTTTGGATTTTAGCAAAGCTTTTGATACTATCTCTCAAAGTATCCTTCTGGACAAAATGTCCAGTGTACAGCTGAATTACCGTGTTATGTGATAGGTGAGCACTGGCTCACAGGTTGGGTACAAACAGTTACAGTGAATGGGTTACATCAGACTGGTGACCTGTCACTAGTCTGATGTTCCAGAGGGCTCCATCCTCAGGCCAGTTTTCTTCAACATCTTCATAAATGACTTGGGTGTGGGACTGGAAGGAATACTAAGTTTGCTGACGACACAAAACTTGGAGGAGCTGTTGACTCCCTTGAGGGCAGGAAGGCCCTGCAGAGAGACGTCGACAAATTAGAGAGGTGGACAATCACCAACCACGTGAAGTTTAACAAGGAAAAGTGCCAGATTCTGCACCTGGGATGGGACAACCTTGTTTGTGTTCATAGACTGCAGAATAAGAGGCTGGAAAGCAGTGCCACGGAAAGGGACCTGGGGGTTCTAGTTGATGGCAAGTTGATATGAGTCAGCAGTGCCCTGGCAGTCAGGAGGGCAAACTGTGTCCTGGGGGGTTGCCATCAGACAAAGCATCACCAGCTGGTCGAGGGAGGTGATTGTCCCTCTCTGCTCTGCACTGGGTCGGTCTCACCTTGAATATTGTGGCAGTTTTTGGAACCACAAACACAAAAAAGATGTTAAGGCATTAGAGAGCATCCATCCAAAGGAGGGCCCTACGGAAAGTGAAGGGTCTGGAGGAGAAGCCATATGAAGAGTGGCTGAGGTAACTTGGTTTGTTCAGCCCAGCGAAGAGGAGACTGAAGGGAGACCTCATTAGGGTCTTCAACATCCTAGTGAGGGGAAGAGGAGGGGCAAGTACCTATCTCTTTACTCTCATGACCAGTAGGAGAACTCAAAGAAATGTCAGGAAGCTGAGTTGGGGGAGGTTCAGGTTGGACATGAGGAAAAATTTTTTCACCCAGAGAGTGACTGAGTGCTTGAACAAGCTCCCCAGGAAAGCGGTCACAGAACCAAGCCTTTCTGAGTTCAAGAAGCATTTGGACAACACTCTCAGGTACATGGTGTGACTCTTGGGGTGTCCTGCACAAGACCAGGAGCTGGACTCAATAGGTACTTTCCAACTCTGCATGTTCTATGATTCTATGATTTATCTGGGTCATGGCAATCCAAGACACAGCTACAGTCTGGGTGGAGAAGTGATTGAGAGCAGCCCTGCAGAGAAAGACTCCGGGGTGGTGGTTGATGAAAAACTAGACATGAGCTATCAGTGTGAGCTCACAGCCCATAAAGTCAACTGTGTCCTGGGCTGCAGCAAAAGAAATGTGGCCAGTAGGTCAAAGGAGGTGATTCTCTCCCTCTACTCTGCTCTCATGAGACCCCACCTGGACTACTGTGTACACTTCTGGTGCCCCCAACTTAAGAAGGACATGAAACTCTTGGAGCAAGTCCAGAGGAGGCCACAAAGTTGATAAGAGGATGGAGCACCTCCTCTGCAAACACAGGCTGATAAAGTTGGGACTGTTCAGCCTGGAGAAGAGAAGGTTGCATGGAGACCTCATTAGCAACTTCCCAGTATGTGAAGAGGTCCTTTAGGGAAGGCATAGAGGGACTTTTCATCAGGAACTGTAGTGATAAGACAAAGAATAATGGATATAAATTGAAAGAGAGGAAATTTAGGTTAGATATTAGGAAGAACGCTTTTACTGTGAGGATAGTGAGACGTTGGAACAGGTTACTCAGGAAAGTTGTGGATTCTCCAACCCTGGTAATGTTCAAAGCCAGGCTGGATATGGCCTTGAACAACCTGGTCTAGTGGGAGGTGTCCCTGTCCGTGGCGGGGGGTGTTGGGGTTAGATGATCTTTAAGGTCCCCCGCAACCCTTAACGTTCTATGATTCTGTGATTTCAACAGAGTTTCATATTTCCTACTATGGCAAAGTACTTTAAATAATTAGTACAAAACCGAATTGCCATGAGGTTCATTAAAATATAGGGGATAATAATTCTTAATTTATAATTATTTTCCTCTTTGAGTATTCAGTCATATTTTAGTTAATTTGATATGGTTTATGAAAAAAATCTAAGGAAAATATTTAAATTAAAATAGCAACTACATCACAGATCTTCAAGCCTACAAGTCCAATAATATAGTAATATTTTAATCAGCTTGTATTTTTTCTAATTTTGGAAAAAAAATGCAAATTTTATCTTTGACAGAATTCTAAGGTCTTTTGCAACTGTCATCCAGGCAGTTGGCCATAACAGACACATCTAAATACACAAACTGTGATATCTTCTCTTTCATACAAGAAATATTTAGAGAAACTGCCAGGACCTTGAATGCATCAATAGACTCTAATCGACTTGACCACCCTATAATTATCTTTGTCTGCAATGCTTCCGTGGTGACCTCTTTCTCTCCTCTCGCATGTTTAAATGCTGGTGTTCAAGTTGAGCTCTGATGGGGCCCAGCACTATCATCTTGGATCATCCTACTGTGAAAACAGAACTCACCTCTGAGATGTCCACAATTTCATTCATGAGCTGCATTTAAGCTCAGGCCTTTGAACTAGTTCTTTTCCAGGGCTGATTTTTTCAGTATGCATGGAACCAGCTTTGTATCTTGATGATTTTGATCTGCTGAACAAGCTACTCAGCTTGACCACAAACCTGCTTCATCACTACATACTTGTCTGGTGATCTGAAGTCTGATGGACTTCTGGGATTGCACCCTTAGTTGATGAGGTCACCATCACCACTAGCTTTGCTGTTGCCTTTGATTCCAGTTCTCTTTCCCTTAAAAATAGGACTACTCTTCCTATTCCATGATGTAAGGAATAACTGCAGTCTTAATACATTTTGTCTGAACACCCAAACAGATAAGTGGATAGGACTAGATAAATGGCCCTAAGTGACCCTGCTTATGCAGGGTGGTGGACAAGGTGACCTCCAGAGGTCCTTTCAGACCTCAGTCATTCTGTGATCATCAACTGTTATTCGCAGAACAAGTAGTGGTTGAGCAACCTTTAAGTTGTTCCCTAATACTGCTGCTGGAGAAACTATTATTTCCTCTCTTTTTACAAGCTATGGCCAGAAGAATCTTGCTACACGATGGATCTTGCTTAACATTTTCAGGAGCTATTCTGAGAGTTAAAACTAGCAGATTTTTTTTCAAATTGTCAGTTTGAATGAACCTCCTACACTACAGTTTCATCATAAAACTTTTAAGATTGTATTAAGTTTAAATGTGTTTATGTAAGTAAGTTGATTCTAGCTAAAAAAATGGCAACAGATGTTCTTAATTCAAACAACGTATTTTTAAAGGCTGAAACACAGCTGTGATTATCATCTTTGTGGGTAATGGCACTGGACCACAATTAGTTATATATTCTTTTTATTATAAAAATATCCTTCAGTTATCTTACTTAATACAGTACTAAACACTGTCTCAGTAGAAAAGTAATAAAAAAAAAAATCTATATTGCCCAAGTGAATTGTCCTCGTGTCATCGATTTAAATAAAAAAAACCTACAAAAGTATGCCCCTCTTGTCTTTTAGAGTAATGAATGCTTTTCAAGTTCTGCTTGTTGGAAGCTTTTACACTTTGGAACACTGAATAAGTTTAACATGTATTAAATTACTTACAGTGAATCCTCCAATTATATTAAGACACAATCCTTCATTCAGACAGTTGATGCTGAGCAGACTGCAGTAGTCAATTACTTCCTCACAGTTCTTTCCAGTGAATCCTGGCATGCAGCTGCAAATACACAAGTGTATTTTAGAGGACTTGCATTTTAAAAGTTAATTGTATTTAATTATGTTTCATAATTCTATTAAATAATGTTCTTGCAGTAACAAAACAGATCTCATATGTTATTTAAAATACACGGAATATGTTTTCAAGGAATTAAAAATCAGTTGCATAATTCTGAATAATTTTGCTTTCCCATAAAATAATTATTTCATAGACTAAAGCATTTTCATATCAATATAATCTTCCAGAAAAAAAACAACCAGAATGAGGTATTATTAATAAACAGCTATAAACAAAGTAACAAGGTTTTGGGAAACTGTTAGAAAGAATAGGTCGATTAAAGCACCAAAGAGGAAAAATTAGAAATATGGTGACAAGTGAGTTTTAAAGTAAATAACATCAATCATTGCTAATGATTAAATGGTAATAAATAATGACATGCTTAATTAAGTATGGAACAATGTAGAGAGAGCAATGCATAGTTGGTTTTGTGTTTATTATAATTCAGTATTTTCTTTAAAGAAGAAAACTAACATTTTATTTTTGTGATGATTTGTTAGTTCCATGTGATGCCAATGGAGCTGTGGGTAACTCTTCTATGGTAAAAGGAGCTACAGAAATTTATTCTGCTTCATGTCAACGCTTATTAGTAGTAGGAGAATATCCTTTTCTTATGTAGCCCTCCAGTGTTTAGAAAAAATCCAGTATACACAAATAAAAAAGATGATATTTAAATGGATAGTAAACAAGTTTTATTCAAAAGTAATAATAGAACAATGTAGAAAAATATTTGGATATTTATATCCTGATAGATACAAATCCCTGTCAAACTCTACATGTTCTCACCGACATGCATAGCATGTTCCTCGGTCTAAAGACTCTTTCTGGTATCGTGTAAAGAAAAGATTTAAGAAGAGAAAGGAAGTGGCCAGCAATATGAAAATCTGTGTTTGTGAAGGAATCCAAAAGTGATAGATGGGATGTTTTCTCTTAACTTTTTCCAAGGGGTACTTTGTCAAATGACTCAGTCTAGAAGCTGGAAATCATGAACATGAAAGAGATTTGCTTTTGTTTCTCCTGTGCTCTTGTTCCTAATAAATATGAGTTTCAGTCATGTTGCTCATGTTTTCCCATTAAAAAAAAACAATTCCATCCCTGTTTTCAAAATGTATCAAGTGTCTCAGAGTTATGTAGTATACAAAAGTAAAGAATATATTTTCAATAGCAATTAGTTAGGCAACAACATTCGATAGAAAGTGCCTGAGTTGACCATACTGTCAAAATCAGCTAAAGAGATCTATCAGCGGGTATGGCTCTGCCTCTGAGGAATGCACAGACACATCTAGCTTGTCCAGAGGCTGCAGTCACTAATTAACCTTAGTTAAATATTAAACAGATTGGATTTAATAAGAAATCGCTGGAGACCATCCACATAATTCACACAAAGGACCATTTGGACAGAGGTAGATAAATATGGGAAAAACTTCTTTAAATAGTTGTATGTTTTGAGGCTGGTCACAACCACAGAAGGACACTCTATGTAAGTAGCAATGGACTACATAATCCTCACCCTCCTCTTGAAAAAGGTGTTGTGTGCAATTATATTGCTGCTATTTCAAGTACTTGGCTTCAAAGTTCTTGCAAATCTGTTCTTAACAGATTTCCAGTTCATATACTGTAGCTAAAAGGAGTTTTTCATAATACTTTTATGAAATTTATGCTTTTAGTTCTGCATGTTCAGGGATATCAGATAGATACATTCTGATTTTTCCCTCTAAACAAAAGTACTCATATCAACAGATAGCATATCTATTGTCCTTTATACTATAGCATAATTTACTCATACATTAAATTTACATATAAAAGGAACATAAAACAATAATAACAAAGTTTTTTAATATTTTGTTATAATTTAATTTTTAAATAACATCTAAACCAAAATCAGAGCAATTATTACATTTGTTTTACTGATTTGTTTTTACTTATGATCTGGAGAGGTGAAAGAGTTCCTATCTTTTTTTGCTTTAATCTATTTAACTAGTCTATGTCTGTTTCATTAAAGAGATAATCTAGTAAGGAAATGTTAGAAGCTGGATTTTCTAATTTTTATACTTGTTCATTTTTCCTATTTATGATTTTGTTTTTTTTTTTTTGCAATAAATATAGCAATGTTAGGGAAGGTAAGAGTAAACTAAGAGCAAAAAAGTTGACAGTGAAATTACAGAGACAACATTAACAAAATAAATTTTCTCAGAACACCCTTTCACATTTTTGTGACTTTTAATTGTTCTAAAGAACATGAAAAATAGAAGAAGTCACAAAGAAACCAATCACAGTTTATTGTGATGGATATCCTTGTTCACTGGCTATATGAATTCAGCTTAATTTTTGACATTTAAGAAAAAATGTTACCATTAGATCCTTAGCATAAAGCTGCGTATGATATCAAGACTGAAAGGGTGGAATTATGATACATGATAGTCATACATCACAACTGAAGGGGAGAAAATTAAACTGAGTCAGTCTCGTTATATGTTTGGAGTGGAAAACAACTGGTTTTCCAAAGAAGGAAGGATGTATAGATAAAAGCTGAGATTGTGATGGATATAAGAAGAATGTAGCTTGGGCATGAGGAAAAACACATAAGATAGGGGGAAGCAGAAAAAACACCATAATGAAGCAAAAAGGTCAAAACAGCTATTATTTGAACTTGTATCTTCATGTGAGATAAATGCCATTACGTTTATTTATAATGTTAAAATGCTATAAAAGTGGATCACGTAGCAATATTGCATGTAGTATTACACTGAATGTGGTAGCAGTATTGTTGTAGTAGTATTACACTGAATGAAACATGTAGTTTATTGTGAGGTAATTGGACAGAGACACAACATACAGTATTTGACAATGATTACCAAAAGTGAAACAAATCTTCACTTAAGACTTTGAATGAGCAATGCTAATTATTCAATCTGCATCGTACACAGGGCCAGGATATTTTTTTAATATTTTTATTTTGTTTTGTTTTTGTTAATAAAGGCAATTAATTATTCATGATATGCATATTTTAAATGTAAATGTCAAAACATAATTTCCTACTTATTCATGCACCAGCGTACTGTGTGAAAGACTCACTATATAATAACAAATTATTAGCTTATATCTTGGTTTAAAGAATTGGAAAATGAATGACAACACTGTTGTTCTGGGCTATACATATCTATACGGGAAGATCTAACTTGTATGTGTGCTTGTATGTGTGTGTTTATATGTATTTCTGTATTTAGGAATAAGTATGAATAAAATTTAAATATTTTCTTCTTTGGGAGAATTGTAAACATAGTTCTACTTATATTTTTATTTCCAGACTTCTGAATTTAATTTCTGCTGATGGACTGTAAGTTTGTGCTCTGTACATCTTTTTTTGCAGTTTCTAAGTTCATTTATAATGTGATGCCAGGCTTTTGTGTATTGCAGCTTTCAATTCTCTGCTTTCATGAATATCTTAAAATGTGAATGTTGTTTACTGCACTTCAGTAATGTTTAGCAGAACCTACTCAGGCAGCCAGATAAAAGCCAAAGAAGAGGGAAGAGGACAAATTGTACTCCTTGGTGACATAAAAAAAAAATCTAAAAACTTATTTAAAGTGAAATTAAATTATACACTGGGTCTCTTCTGTTACTTTCAAATGGATATTTTTTAGCATGGTCTTTCTGAATAAGAGAGTTTTTTCATATGCTGCTTGAAGGACCAACCTAAGGTCTACTAATGTATGTCTATGAACTAGAAATTAAATAGGTTGTCTTATCTTTTCAGAAAAAACAGTGACACCTGTAGTATAACTCTCTCACTTATCAATTTGTCAGGATTTATATGTTTCATCTTACAGTATTAATAATGGAATGATTTTTAGCCCCTTAAATACTTTAAATCTTTCTGTATCCCTTCAAGAGTTTTCAAGAAGACTAATACAAAAAAGTACCAAAAATAAATATTTTAAAAGAGAAGTTTATAGTTTTCTGTGCTCTCTGTGAATGACAATGTCTTTTCTTTCTGCAATCTATGGGATATCATCAGGTGAAACAACAAAGTACTGAGATAAATTAATTTCCAATCTTACCGGCAGTTGTAGTTCTGCTGTTGAGCTATGCAAGTTGCATTATTTAAACAAGGCAATAATTCACACGGGTTCAGTATTCTCTCACAGAACTTGCCAGTAAATATTGGCAGACAGATACATGCCACATCCTATAGGACAGAAGGAAATTAGAAATAATTGTGATACCCAAGGCAATACAAAAATTAGTGTTTACTTCCATTTCTATACAGACCCTAACAAGGCCAGGATTTCAGACAGGTTACAAACTTGACTTAGGATAAGTGTAATAAGCCTTCCAGCACAGATTATACCAGACTTGGGTTTGCTAGCTGGAAATACACCAGCTCTAAAAATGGCTGGCTCTGTGATTTCATAAGTGAATCAAGGAGTTTTATAATACATTTAGGCTTTTCCTCATTTCTGAATTTTTTCCAGTATAATATTTACATCTATCAAACAGTAACAGTACACAAGGTACATCAGATACCAAATAGTATCCAGCAACTAGAGGAGAAAAGAAAATTGTGTGTATCCTTTTTCCCCTTCATTATGAGGCACAGAAACTATTCTTCTCTATAATGGTGAAAGACATCTGTCAGTTACTGCAATTCCTAATTTGCACAGTAAGAAACGTAAGTTATTTTACAAAACAAAATATTTCTTAGATCTTATACTCTCACTCTTATTTTTCTATATAAAGTTATGCTCTTTATAGGCCTTTTGAAGTCAGAAAGTGAAGGCAAAAAATAAAGGGGTTTGTTCACCTAGGGAAATTAGAAGTGCTCAGGTGTTTCTTTAGAATTGGTCCTAAAGGTATAATCAGGAAACTTCAGTATCTATTGAGAGATGTCTATATGTGTGAAACAAATTACTATATATGTTTCTTTATTGTACAAAATAGTATGTGCTAGTATATCTAATAGACAAAATATATAAACAGGTTGCATGACAGGAATCTATCAATTTTTTCAGCAATTTACATGTCCCTTTTTTTTATCTGTGCATGAATATGTATCACTGGTATGCAATAACTAAGCTTTTGAATTCTTTCACTATTTTGGTTCTGTACAATCACTGCTATTTGCAATAATCATGCTAATGAAAGAATGATACCTTTTGACATATATCCAGGTATGATTTTATTATCAAAACTTTGTGACTGCATGAATTTATTCTATTTTAGAAAAGGAAAAATGAAAGAAAGAGGGGAATTAAAAACATACCACATGAAAAGCAAGAAAAAGAGAAAAACACTAGTTAATAAAGACCACTGATGCATCATGTTTTATGTCACAAGATTTTATCAGAGAGAGGAATAAAGAAATGAAACAATATTAGTAGCTCCTTAAGTGATCACCAAGCAACTGAACTGAAACATGGAATTTGGGCTTTTTATCATAGAATTATACATTAGAATCAAATGTTTTGACACTTTCATGGAACAGATCCTCCTGAAAACTATGTCAAGGCATATGGGGGACAGGGAGGTGATTAGGAACAACCAACATGTCTTCACAATGATGTCTGACTAATGGTGGCTTTCTATGATGAAGTGACTGCAATGACTGGTAAGGGAAGAGGAACTGATGCTATTTACCCTGACTTCTGTAGGGCCTTTAACATCATCCCACACATCATCATTGTTGCTAAACTAGTAAGACAGGGGAAGAGCTGTAAATGTCCCATCCCTGGAAGTGTTCGAGGTCAGGTTCTATGGGACTTTCAGCAACCTAATCTAGTGTAAAGGGTCTCTACCCACAGCATAAATGTTGGAAATAGATAATATTTAAAGGCCCCTTCCAACCCAAATAATTTTATGATTCTATGATTCTATGATTCTATGTTCAAATAGGGATCTCTAAAGTTTATACTTACATTTGGCAAATCAATACATGTGCCTCCGTTCTGACATGGTCTTGAAGAGCATTCATTGATATCAATTTCACAGTTGTGGCCAAGAAATCCAGGAGGGCAAACACAAACATATCCAGACCGATTATACTGGCATACGCCTTCATTTAGGCATGGCTGAGATTCACAAAGATCACCAGGTTTCTCACAAAATGAACCTAAAAGAAATAAATATAAAAAATTACTGTGTTTGAGTGAATGGGTCCTCTTGACATACTGCCCATAAACATAACTTTTTTACTTCCTTACTATGATGTGTTGTTGTGTTTCCCTATTATTTCTTTTTTTTCTAAAAAAAAATTTTGTGAGATTGAGAGGCTTTTATTTATTGTGGTTTTTAAAATAGTTTACTCTGCAAAGCTCCAATTACTGACTGGGGCATCTGTATGCTATCACCATTTAAAAAGCAAAGAATTTAATATATTCCTGTATGTTTTGTTTGTTATGCTGAATAAATGTGGTAGAAATCTATGGGAACGACTAACCTCATCTGTAACAAAGGAGGGAGGTGAACTAGAATCATAGTCTCAGAAGACACTGAACAGTCACTCAATATTTCTCTCATGGTGGTTATTACTAGGGGAAGCTGAATCCATTATACTCTCTGACACGTAAGGTTGTTCTCATTTCTATTTATAGATCCAGCCAGTAGCAAAACTGAATGTGCTCTCAGTAAGCAAACACACAATCACATACACACGCACAAATCCACCCATGCACACCACCACCTCCCCCCCATACACAAAATACAGACACATCGGCCATATGGATCAACAGCAAGAACAATGTCTTTTCTCTTGCATAAACACAAACAGCAGTCACATCAATGAAACAGCAGTGATGGTTCAAACTTTTTCCTCCTCTCTGGCTAGTCAGTGTTGAAGTTCAACAGCAAACATACGCACTCCCTCATTTTCTATATGCAAAAATAAACCCTCATTAATGGATCTCTCAAGAATCAGCATAGATTTTGTCTGAGATCCATACCAGGATCCTGAACCTCTTGACAACTTGCTGGCTCAGAGCTTGAGTCATTCCAGATCTGGGTATCATTCTGGTTGCTGGCTAGTCCAGTTTAAAGGTCCGTTGCTCCCCACTAGGAAAGTTGATAACACAGAAGTAGCAAAGAGACTGCAGTGATCAGACACAGTCTCAGCCAGAGAAGAATAATAGGCACCAGTCTGCTTACATTCAGCTAGCAGCTAAAAATTTACTTCCATTTACTTCAGAAAAATTATGTAGCTTTTCACATATTTTGTGCTTTAGTGCTCTGATTCAAAGCAACTCCCTATCACATACTTACAGATTACATCAGAAGAATTTTTCAGCAATTTGCTGTAGCAATAACATTTACTTCATAACAAATCCCCTCTGAAGAAGTAATATGTATTGATTACACATTTTGTTAGTCTCTTGAGTCCACTGAATTAAAAATAGACATTCATAAAAGAATAAATTATACTTTACAAAAATATGTATAATTTTGAAATGGTAAACAGAATACTTTTAACTCAAATTATAAACTACAAGGTAAACATAACTAATTAGTTATAAATCAATTAATAGATAAGTATGTGAACCTCTAATAATTTCATTACCAGTAGCTATATAAAGGAACTGTAAGTATTTGTAACAACATTTACTAGGAGATTGAAATTTCACACTCTGTCTCTATTATATAACAGAACAGCTGATGCAACAAACACTATACAAGAAAATCCCATTAGTAGAAAAAGGGTCAAAACACGTTTTCCATCCCTCAGTTCAGTAGAAATAGTTATTCCAATAAGGCAAAAGAAATTGGATCTATCTTTTATTACAGAATGTTCACTTCTCTTTAACATCAGAGGACAGTCAAAAAATCTTTCACGAATTTTTTGCTATCCCTCATCACCATAGTAACCAAATTACAGTATATTGCAACTTGGAGATGTTAGGGCTTGCTAACAGGAAAAGCTAAGAAGGTCATTTGTCAGAAAAAGGTCATTGATTGGTATTAGTGCATATATAAGAGAACATCTGCAACATGAAGTGAGGGGGATTGG
This sequence comes from Chiroxiphia lanceolata, assembly GCF_009829145.1. Taxonomy (NCBI): domain Eukaryota; kingdom Metazoa; phylum Chordata; class Aves; order Passeriformes; family Pipridae; genus Chiroxiphia; species Chiroxiphia lanceolata. Next base: position 89,422,613 of record NC_045639.1, on the reverse strand, counting down.
TCAATTCTTTCATAATTCTATTTACTATTTAGCTGTCGTGTTCTACTTCAGTACAACATTGTACTCCAGCAGTACTCATAGATGAGGTTATATATCAATGCTCACCCTATTTTTTCCTTTTTTTAGGCACATTTGACAAGAATAGGTGCTCGTATCCCATCCACAATACTAAATAGGAGAAGGTAAATGAGCAAAACAGGTACTCCCTTTGCTCTACCCAGAGGAAAGCCAGAAAGAGTAGTCTCACTAGCTGAATGGATTAATGAGTTTTTCCTGCCATTGTTTCTACAACCGAATCCATTAAATCCTCCCCATTTTTTCAGCCACCATTATCAAGCATTTCTCATCCTTTTGTTAAACCATGGCTCTCAATGGGATTATTAGAACAAGGAAAGACTAAATGAACAAAATAGCACAGAAAACTTTAGGCCAGTTGGGAAAACCAGATGAAAGAGGTCCCTTTTCAGTAATGTTACGTTCATTTGCAGCAAAACTAGAAAAAGGTAATTGTTCTATCAAAAAAAAAATTAAAAAAAATTGTGCAACATTCTTTTAAGCGAAGACTTGAAGTAGCTAGAAGAGGAATAGAGAAAATCCTGAGAAGAGATAAGGAAATATTGTCAACCATGCCATGAGACATATATCAAGGAAAAATGCATGGTTCAAGGATGGCAAAAAAAAGATATAACCTTTTTTTCTCCTTGGCATCTCCTTACAAAGAAAGAAAAAAATTCTTTTTTTTTTTTTAATTTGGGAAAAAACCAGTTCATTTAGTGGAAACTGGTAGCCAATAACCTAACCAGGTCAAAGGGATCAATTTAAATGAAGATACTGAGGCAACAACTTCACTCATAGTCTAAAACACAAGTCACATCTATCAATGTCTTTTAGGAAGAATTCAGTACTTTTTCCTTAATCATTGATGCTAATTATTTCTTTGACAATCCTGTACTCTGCAATTCACTGTATTTAGCATATTATGTACAAAGCAAGAGCAGTGCTCTTTCACCTGAACATCCATGCCTGACGAGTTTGACAAATCAAGTCAATAAACAGAATTCTGAAGAATTTGTCTTTTAAGATTTTTTTTCTACCATTCTCAAACCTCATGCACACTCAATCTATTTACTAAATAAGACTGAAAGATGACTTGATTACAGCTCTTGGATGGGGAAAGTATCAAGCATTAAAAGGATCATTAATTCAGTGAAGAAGTGTGTAAGAAAAGCAAACAACCAAAGAGAGAAGCAAAATCATATAAAGTGAGAAACACCTTTGTGGGACCCCAAACCCAGCTTTCAGCAAAGGAAAACAAGGGCTGACAAAAACCTCGAGATCTGAAGGAGCTGGACCCTTCTCACAAGACCTGTTAAAGTTCTACCTTATGGATCAAGCCTGGCTCCAGCAGAAATCAGAAAGGACTTTTGAGATGATTGTATCAAACCATGTCTAAACCCCTTAATCCTTTCCCCCTATGTAATCTTAGTTGAAGGAAATGTTTAACCCATTGGGCAACGGTAGTAAAAACTTGTGTAATTCCCTAATTAACATAGCTCGTCCCCTTCATTAACATGTCCAGCCCCAGATGCCTTTAAAATAGTGTTCTCTTGTTCAATAAACTATTCCAGTTTCCCCATACTGGGATCGTGTTTAGCTTTTATTTTTCAGACCGCCACTCACCTTATACATTTTTACTAGTGATATTTCTGTACCAGACTATCATGAAAGAATTGAATTCAACAGTTGTCAATGTCTTCACATCAATGCTTTTTAAAAGCTAGTTCTTTAACCATATACAAGAAGACTGAAGTCTTCATATAGATAAGCAATATAACAAGTTTTGGTTGGAAGAGATGAACAACTGGTTCCCAAAATTTGAAAATCTATTTATCTACTTTGACTCAAACTGTATACAAACCCTTTTAAAAATTGTGTAAAAATATGAATTAATTATAAATTCTCATTTTAAAATGTATATGTTTTTGTCATCATCAAGCTTCTTGTTTAGACATGTTTAAATAAATACTTAAATTCATAACCATGCTAAGATTTATTGACCTCTTGAATGTTGTTTTTAGAAACAAGGTAAAGAGGGAACAGGACAAAAATAGATCTTTATAATCTGATATCAGATTCAAGCCTCTGAACAGGGGCAGTATTTAAGCAATGAGCACTGCATCAAGGATCAACACAGCAGTCCAACTTGCACTAGCTAGTAAATGCATATTTAAAAGGGTTTTACATGTTCTGGAGACCTAAGACTTAAATTTAAAAAAAAAAAAAAAAAAAAAAAAAGTGCAAGGCAAATTCTCTTAACTGCATAGATTTTAAACATAACTTTCTATTTTACTTTGATATCAATAAAAACAGTACAGGCATAATTTATGTGCCATAAATGCTGTATATTTCTGTTGCCAGCAATTTCAACAAAAGTAATTCTTCCCTCAGTCAAACCCAAAAAGAGACATTTGCTGAAAATACTGAAGTCCCTTTAATGCTCACTAATGAATGATCAGCTACTCAATGCTATGATATATTGTTCAAATTCCCAGGAAGATAAATGCAGAAACCATGTTCTAATGGGAGACAGTTGATTCAGAAAACTTCATTTTGAAAAAAAAATAGTTATCACATTGATTGAATATCTTGATAAAAGAGGAAAATTAAAAACATCATCAGTAGGATCAGTTCACCTTAGTCCTTCAATATAATGAATTCTAATTTGGTTTACTTCAATAAAATAAAAATTGTGGAAGATTAAAAAGCAGGAATGAGTGAGTAAAGATTATCTGACAGATCAATATGAAAGGCAATTAATTTTAGTTTAAGGAACTGAACCTTATTTTCAGAATTTTCTGATTTTTTTACACATGAAGAAAATAAAACCCTTCACCAAACTAAATGAATGACAGAAAACTCCCAGCCCTTCTTTGTTTAACTATATACCTGCTAGTCTTCCTTAGTTTCACTGTGATGGTAAAATGATAAAGCATTTAAAAGACAAAGGACATTTCTGACACCATTGACAAACATCACTCAGTTTCTTAAGATAGCACATAATGACATTTACATAAATATCTGAGGTTACTGATTAAAATAAGTAGTTTCTATTTTTAATTGAAGTATTTCTGAACTTCATATTTATGCAAACACTTCTCTTCCCAAGGAGTAAAATATGCTAAAGATCATATTAGCATATAACATTTTAATATGATTTCAGTGTTTTGTTTTGTTGTTCCTCTAATGAAAACTCAATATTTTCTAGAGCAGTTATACAAAAGGCACAGTAGACCGTTTCAGGAAACAGCATGTGTTATACCCTTATATAATCCATTATTTGTACTTGTGTCAGAACTGAGCAATAATATTTCAGGGCTGGGATAAAAAAGGAAGCATTTAGTAGGAGAGAGATTTATTCTCAGTGTAAATGAAAACATGACTGCCAGTTGCTACAATCAAGGACCAAGATACACAGTAGGTAGTAAACAAAGTAAAGCCTGAGATTGAAGACAAGTATAAAAATTCAATTGTTAAAAATATTGTTAATATTTTAAAATGTTCAGTTTAACATATAGAATTATAGAAACCCACATAATGCCCTTTTTATGCATGCCGTTGTTATGTGTTATGCAACAGAACACTCTTGTTATCTTTAAAATTAATTCCTAAACAAGGCTCTTTTAATCTCAGGACTATCAGGTTTCAATTGATTACACAAAAGAATTTCTACAATAAACTAATCCCTACGTGTTTAGCTCAGTTAAGAGCCAGTCCAATGCGTTTCACTTCTTCTTTTTACCTTCATGAGTTTTGTCAGATGCCCTTCCTTTTAAATGTATATATTGGGTTTGTGTGGCTGAGTTTTGGTAGTGGGGAGCTACAGGAGTGGCTTCTGTGAGAAGCTGTCAGAAGCTTCCTTTATGTCTGGTAGAGCCAATGCCATCCAGCTCCAAGACAGAAGTATTGCTGGCCAAGGCTGAGCCAATCAGCAATGATACTAACACCCCTGTGATAAGACATTTAAGAAGAAAAAAGAAAGTTATTGGGCAGATGTAATTGCAGCCAAAGAAAAGCAGAGTGAGAATATGTGAGAGGAACAACTATGCAGACACCAAGGTCAGTGAAGGAGGGGGAGGGAGGTGCTCCAGGCACCAGAGCTGAGATTCCCCTGCAGCCCGTGGTACAAACCACAGTGAAGAAGGTTGTCCCTCTGTAGCCTATGGAGGACCATTAGGGGTGCAGAGATCCAACTGCAGCCCATGCAGGAGACCCACACCGGAGCAGGTGGATGCCTAAAGGAGGGCTGTGACCCCCTGGGAAACCTGTGCTGGAGTAGGGCCCTGACAGAGACCTGCACTACCATGGAGAGAGGAGCCCGCATTGGAGCAGGTTTGCTGGTAGGACTTGTGGGCCTGTGGGGGACCCACACTGCAGCAGTCTGTGCCTGAAGGACTGCACCCTGTGGAAAAGCGAGCTATGTTGCAGCAGTTTGTTGAAGCAGTTTGTTGCCCATGGAATTGGCTCACATTGGAGAAGTTGGAGGAGGACTGTCTCCCTTGGGAGGGACCCCAAGCTGGATCAGGTGAAAGACTCTTCTCCCTGAGTAGTGGCAGAAACAACCTGCGATGAACTGACAGTAACCCCCATTCCTCCTCTCCCTGCACTGCTGGCAGGGAGGAGGTAGGGCTGGGAAGGAGGGAGGGGTTGGGTGGATGGTGTTTTTAAGATTTGTTTTACTTCTCATTATCCTGCTCTGATTTTTTTAGTTATGAATTAATTTAATATCCCCAATTCAAGTCTGTTCTCCCTGTGACAGTATTTGGTGAGTGATCTCTCCCAGCCCTTATCTCAACCTATGAATTCTTCGTTATATTTTCTTTCCCCGTTCAGTTGTGGAGGGGAGTGATAGAGTGGGTGCCTGGCATCCAGCCATGTCGACCCGCTACAACATAAAACTGAAAAGTGTTTTTAAAGGTTGTCTTTGTAGAATGAATTTTTTTCTGTTTAAACACATCGCTGAATCACAAGTTCTTGTCTTGTATATGTAGACCCTGAAATACACCAATATTTCTATAAAATCATTAGTCTTTTAAGTACTAGTACAGTATTTGCATACTCATCTACACTTCTAATCCAAACCAATGAATGATACCTTTTTTTTCTGCATATGAAATTTCAATAAAGTGTGAATCAAAATCAAATTTACTTAAGGCACTGTAAATCTAGGTCTCAGAGAAAGTGAGTGCAAATCTCCATGAAAGATTAAATGGGTTATAATCTTAAATTTAGACAAATTAAGTAGCATTAAAGTTCACTGATGTGCTTTATACAAAAGCTCCAATCAGCATTCTTGAAAACAGGCATTTTGGAAGTAAATGAATGAGAAGAACAAACATTAGCTTCCATCAGAGGAAAGCCTTTTAGATGAAGGGGTTAATAGCGGGTCTATTAGCTCCCTGGATGAAGATATGGACTGGGCAAACTGTCGGGTGTATCCTTAATGATAAGGAAGTCAGTACGAAGCCCTGATGGAGAAACAAAGGCAGACTGTAAAGTTGGTAGGCCTAGGATTTGCGAACCGCAATAAAAATAAAAATAAAAATTCTATTATGTTTTCTCCATCTATGGTAATTAATAACTAGCCCAGAGAGAACGATCAGTATACTGAATAGTGGTGTTATCTGTCCAGTGACCTTGCGTCTGGAAATACTACCCAGAGAACAAACTTCTGGTGGCATGTCATTATACAAGTGTAGTGGTTTGGACTTTGTTTTCCCCCAGAGGATAAGAAAAGTGGTAGACCCCAAGGGGTGGAAACCCCTGGAAGTTTTGAATTTCTGTCCAATGAGCGCTCCTGCAAAAAATGTAAACATATCACAACCAGACCGGAAGAGAAGAGTTGTAGTTGGAGGTTAGAAGAAGGTGGCCATGTTGTGAGCCACGAGGAAGGGGCTCTGAGCCCCACAGGGGGGGCTTTGGCCCCCCAGCCCCAGCTGGGGCCTGTGGGGACCTGGAACAGCATAATGCTGGGCTAGGTGCCTATAGTTATGCTGGGAGATGTTTTCTCCATCGTGGGCAGTGGCCGTGGCAGTGGCCGGAGAAAACAGCAGCCAGAACTGAACCGAAGAAGCAACAAAGACATGCAGCACCAGAGAAGGGACTCCTGGAAGGAGACCTGAGGGAAGGCGAGTCAGCAGCTGAGTTCTACAGAGTTCTTGGGGGTAAGAACTGATACCAGACCCCCCAAAACTCCTTTGAGACCTCCTGGAAGGAGGAAGTTGATAGACTCTTACTTGAAAGAGCCTTGAAGTGCGACATGCACTGTAGAGAGGAGCTGAGAAGCTCGGTCGTCCTGAGAACTCAGCCAGGACGGAGTGTGGGAGGTTGGCCTTGAGGCCCTCCCTTGCTGCAAGCTACAAAGAGGCTCGCAGCCTGAGACAGGGCACAGAGGCCCTGCAAGGAGCTTGAATCTCCTGAAGATACCAGACCGTCACGAAGACCCCCCTGTGCTTCGTGATATGACGTGGTGAAACGACCTTTGTCTGGGGTTACGAAGTCCACGGAAGACCCCTCATTGGAGAGATGAGTGGCGGAGGGGGATACCCCCTCGTGTGTGCTGGCAGAGATCCAGCTATCAGCTGCTACAAGAAACAGAAGAGAGAGAGAGAGCCTGCTGCCTTAGAAGATGCTGCTGCTTAGTGACTGCTACTCTGAAGAAGCTGCTGCTCTGAGGGACTGGAAGGGATCTGTCCTTCTTTCCCTCCTGGACTTTTATTTGGAGGGGAGAAGAGATCTGATCCATTGTAAATACTTATGTCATGGTAGAGATAGTTGTAGTCGTGTGTATAATGTATTGTAGTATTTATTTGTACAGTCATTGTAATATATTCCCTTTCCCCATTCTGAGTCTGGTTGTGTTTTGTCTGGAAAAAAACCCATCTCACATTGGGTTGAGATGTGGGAGGGGGGATGGAGCTAGGGAATTGGAATTTGGGCTATCTCAAACCATGACATAAAATGGTAGCAGAGGATGGTTACGAACCATCGAGATAAATTGAGATAAGAGCCATGATGCTTGTGGCAACAGAAAGAGTTTTCCAGACAAAACACAGACTGTACCATTGTAGTGAGAGTAAGACTATAGTAAGTTAAGTACTAAGAGTAAAGTTTGTGATAATGCTTTAATGATGTTTAGTAGAGAGATTTTAGTTATATTTTAGTTTATTGAAGATTGAATATTGATTAGAGTTTTTTTTTCAGTTGTTGTGATATGTTGACATTTTCGCAGGAGCGAGGGGTGGAGTGTTGTAGTGGTTTGGACTTTGTTTTCCCCCAGAGGATAAGAAAAGTGGTAGACCCCAAGGGGTGGAAACCCCTGGAAGTTTTGAATTTCTGTCCAATGAGCGCTCCTGCAAAAAATGTAAACATATCACAACCAGACCGGAAGAGAAGAGTTGTAGTTGGTGGTTAGAAGAAGGTGGCCATGTTGTGAGCCACGAGGAAGGGGCTCTGAGCCCCACAGGGGGGGCTTTGGCCCCCCAGCCCCAGCTGGGGCCTGTGGGGACCTGGAACAGCATAATGCTGGGCTAGGTGCCTATAGTTATGCTGGGAGATGTTTTCTCCATCGTGGGCAGTGGCCGTGGCAGTGGCCGGAGAAAACAGCAGCCAGAACTGAACCGAAGAAGCAACAAAGACATGCAGCACCAGAGAAGGGACTCCTGGAAGGAGACCTGAGGGAAGGCGAGTCAGCAGCTGAGTTCTACAGAGTTCTTGGGGGTAAGAACTGATACCAGACCCCCCAAAACTCCTTTGAGACCTCCTGGAAGGAGGAAGTTGATAGACTCTTACTTGAAAGAGCCTTGAAGTGCGACATGCACTGTAGAGAGGAGCTGAGAAGCTCGGTCGTCCTGAGAACTCAGCCAGGACGGAGTGTGGGAGGTTGGCCTTGAGGCCCTCCCTTGCTGCAAGCTACAAAGAGGCTCGCAGCCTGAGACAGGGCACAGAGGCCCTGCAAGGAGCTTGAATCTCCTGAAGATACCAGACCGTCACGAAGACCCCCCTGTGCTTCGTGATATGACGTGGTGAAACGACCTTTGTCTGGGGTTACGAAGTCCACGGAAGACCCCTCATTGGAGAGATGAGTGGCGGAGGGGGATACCCCCTCGTGTGTGCTGGCAGAGATCCAGCTATCAGCTGCTACAAGAAACAGAAGAGAGAGAGAGAGCCTGCTGCCTTAGAAGATGCTGCTGCTTAGTGACTGCTACTCTGAAGAAGCTGCTGCTCTGAGGGACTGGAAGGGATCTGTCCTTCTTTCCCTCCTGGACTTTTATTTGGAGGGGAGAAGAGATCTGATCCATTGTAAATACTTATGTCATGGTAGAGATAGTTGTAGTCGTGTGTATAATGTATTGTAGTATTTATTTGTACAGTCATTGTAATATATTCCCTTTCCCCATTCTGAGTCTGGTTGTGTTTTGTCTGGAAAAAAACCCACCTCACATTGGGTTGAGATGTGGGAGGGGGGATGGAGCTAGGGAATTGGAATTTGGGCTATCTCAAACCATGACAACAAGAAACTTGTAGTGTTCTGCATAAGCTGCTGTCTCTTTTCTCACTACCTTTTTCTCCTTTTTGCCATGCTGCTATGTGAAGGCTTCTCCCCTAAGTCTGCTCAGTTGTTGACTACCTTCTTTGCCTTTCTTTTTTTAAAAGGGATGTATTAAGTGAGTTTGACAAACAAGAGTGATTTTTTCTGTTACCAACATTTTTTTATGTGCTCTGATGGATGGATGCTATCATTCTATAGTACTCACTTTTGTTATTTTAAAATGCTGCTAGTGCTATCAGTAACACTGATTCATTTATAGTCCCACATCTCTTCTACCTGGCCTGTCAGTGTACAGCCTTACCTACTTATTTTACTGCCTTATTGCATAGTATCATTAAAACTTTGAATATTTGAATACTTTGAATGCTACAAAAATTAAGAGAGTACTGCTGATCTTGCATCATGACTTATGTTTACTATTACTATTAATAAGCACATGAAAGATCATTTTAAAAGGATATTCTCTTAATCTCTCTAAATTGTTTACACCCATAAGAGATGTGCATCTGCACTTATGTACAGAGGCTGGTTTTAGAAGACTCTCTTAAGCAAAGCTATAAAAGGGCTGTAGTTATTGATGCAGTCCCACAACCAAGGATATAAACTGTTACAATGTATTTATGCACTTGTGTATATATAATTGTGGTTGGAGGCTTATACATATGAATATTTAATGAATTGTGATTTTTTTGACTGTTTTTGACTAAGTAGATAAAATATTGAAACATTTCTAATGTGAATATACTTGATACATTTTGGTTATTTGACTCTAAGTTCAGTGCACATAAGTTATATTTGTTTTTCTGTGATCATGATCAGTGTACTGGAAGGTTTTCAAGACATTTACATTCTCAGAACACTGTTCTATTATGTTTATAAATAATTGTGAGTCAAAATTAAAACAAGAACTGAACTCTTTGAAATGCATCAAAATTCCCACGGTCTCTTTCTTCCTGAAGAGTGCTAAAAGATCTCCTGTGTTAATGGCTTGTTCAGAAATAGGAGAATTATTCTGAAAAGTAAACTAAATAATCAATCAACAATCACTATCTACCCTGCATTGAACTTTCTGCCTGTTGTGCAGGTAAGACCATCAATGTCTGGGATGGATTCCAAATGAACCATGGGTTAAAAGCAATTTGTAAACTATTTAAACTTCTTTATTTGTAGCTCCTGTTCTGAACTGCTGCACATAAATGAAATGTATAATCATGAATGTATAGAGCAATAATTTTTCCACATAGTAATGGACAAGGCAATTCTAAATTGAAATGATGTGGTAAAAGACTGGAACATATTACAGTCTTTAATTATATAATGATTCTTTAATATCATACATTTCTAAAAATAATACATTTTATTCCTTTCATTCAAATTTACTTGTGGGAAGGCTGGTCTCTCTAGTTGTATATGCAATGAGCTTTTTCAACATATAAAGTTTAATCAGCCTTTTGTTCTTTTGAAAGAATGTGAAAAGATTTTTTTCAAATGATAGACTGACTGATATAAAAAGAAAATAGACTTTGCTTTCAAATGGCACAATCCTGTATTTTCATGACCTTGATTCATTACTATGTGGACGAAGTTAAAGACAGGATAGTGCTGAAAGGTGCACTATCTGTTAACTTCAGAGTGATTAATGACAAGACAAGTTATCAGGTATCTCAGAGTTGAGAACCCATTAACTTGGGAGAAATCTGAGAAGCCAGAGGGAAGAAATAAGTCATAGTAACAAAAGGAGATGAAGAAGAAATGCAGTTGTCTTGACTACAGATTGATATGCTCCTGTAGCCACGCTTAGTGTCAAAAGGAATTTCAAATTACTACTCATGTGCACTCTGGTTTTACATTCAAACAAACTACCCCAAGTTAACAGTAAGCAGTTGACCTAAGTGCTTAAGTAAGAGAAAAAAAACAGATGCCAGTAGCAAACTCAAGAAATTGTTCTCTAGAGTGAGTTCATAAAACCAACAAGAACAATTCAAATACAGAAATATTTTAATATATATAGTAATTTTCCCCCATTAACATAATTAAAAAAGAAATCTAGACTGTATTGAATGGAATTGCATGTGCACAATACATTTTAAATCAATAAAACATATGCATAATTTCTTTTCTACAGACTCTATAGAGTGTTCAGTCTACTCGATTCAATGTCTTAAAACTATTACAAGTTTACCTTCTACAAGGATACCCCTTGAATAAAATAAAAATATTTGGAATTAATTAATCTCAGCAGGAAATATATGAAATTTGCTTTTCACTTTTAACTTCTCTATGTTTGCACTGATTTCCATAATTAAAAAAAAAAAACACTTTATTCCTCACAAAGCACAGCATTTCTCTACAGTGTTGAACTGTAGAATGAACTCCATGTATGATTTCTTGCATTAATAGGCATCCACACAAGTTTCTGTAATGTACAAAAGTTTAACACAATATATAAAGGCTTTCTGTGTTTCGAATAAAAACGGTTTCAGGAACACTTCTGGTTATGGTTTCTTTTAATAAAGCAATAGCAACAAAAAACCACTGATATAAGCAAAGCATTCTTTAGTTGTCAAGTGTTGATAAAATGGTGCCTACTAAGTGATCTTTTACAAAATTAATTGAGTAGAGAATACCCGCTGGCTTTAAAGGACAATACTAACAGTAAGACGCTGTGAAACTGTAGCTTTTTGTACTGAACACTTATTAAGCTCTTTATTCCTGCAGCCAAATAGATTTCTTTTGGACAAATCAAGTGATGAGTGTATGCCTACCTTCTATATCAACATACAGTCATGGAACAGCACAGGGTAGAGTGATCAGCACAGGGTAGAGTGATCAGGTCTTTCATGGACAAATCACGGTAGTGACAAATCTAAGCATGGAAGACTGTGGGTATGGAGGGGAAGCAGAGACTGTAGCCTAGAGCTTATGGAAACTTTTATGTTGGTGGTAGAACTTTGGGAAATAAGTCTCTACACAAATTGTGATAAAATACCCTCTGAACAGTCACCACCTAATCATCAAGGCGTCCACACTCTATAGGCATAATGATTTAGGCATATTTTCATCTAATATGCAGTTGCCGTATTTGGGCTCAAGCCTCCCCAGTTTGGTGTGTTCACTGCCTGTTTTCAGTGTTGTAATTGAGCAGAGCTAAATGACTTCTATTCACTTCTGATTGAAGTAACATACAGCAAGGACATCAGCTTATCTATTTTTTCACACTCTAAAGCTACATACCAATGCTCAGTGAAGATACAAGAAATAGAAGCTTCTTTAAATTCCCCCAAAAGTTTGACAAGCTATAAATGAGTAGAGAAATTCTTGTATATGATTCAGAAAGAATTCACTCCATGAGAAGCAACAGTTATGGAAAATCCCAGTTAATTTTAATAAAACTGAGCTATACCCACTTACTGTGGAGAAAGCTATATTAAATCTTTCACAAAAACTTACTGCACGATGCTTGTCAGTTTAGTTCACAGAATTTTGTCTTGTGGTTAAAACATATATATCCAGAAACTATCTTTATATAGAAACACAATTCCAATCATTTAATACTATTGATGAACTTGAGAGATGAGTGAGGAACTTAATTGTTTAAAAAGACTTAATAATTACTAAATGGATATAATTATATCAATAATTATAAATGTTGTAAATGATGCAATCACAAACTAAAAATTGCATTCAAAATTTAAGTAGAGAAGTAAATATGGTTTGTCTAGTTTGTTGTTGGTTGTGGTTTTTTCGTGAAACTAAACAAAAGCTTAAGCCTTTTGTTCCTGTTTTCCAATAAAGCCATGGTTATCTTGCAACTGCAATTCAGTCCATTCAAAACATATTTCTTGCATTTCTAAATGTGTATTCATTTACAGAATGCTGTTTGACTTGGGGTTTTCAATTTTTTTGTAAATGATCACTGAAATAAATTCCTAAAATTATGTTGGCCACACTGAAACATTTGTTTGACACAAATGAGAGTCTATAATTAGAAATTATTGAAATTTGTTTAGAACAGCTTTTTGTTATGGATGAATTTCAAAATACTGCAGAAAAGTAGGATGCAATCCAGTGAAAGTACAGAGTGTACAATTGGATAAGAATACTCATCTATGCAATAACCAATTAAATAACAGTATTTAGAAATTAGTTTCAAGCATTTAGAGCATCAATATAAAATATGAATCAGTAATTTTTTGCAGTTGCAAAATGTACTTGTCTGAATGGAAATATTTTCTATATAAATAAAAAAAGTATTTTCTGTAACCTGTGAAATGTTTTCTTCTCTACTTTTTTTCATTTAGTCATAGATTCTAATTTTGTGTCATCAAATCATAGAATGGTTTAGTTTGGAAGGGACCTTTAAAGGGCTTCTAGTCCTCTCTTCTAGTCCAACTCCCCTGCAACAAGAAGGGATATCTTTAATAAGATCAGGTTTCTTAAAGCCCTGTCCAACCTGGCCTTGAATATTTCTAAGATCTGCCACCTCTCTGGGCAATATGTTCCAGTGTTTCAGTAACCTAATCGTAAAAATTTTTTTCCTTGTATCTAGTCTGTTGTATGTACCCTGCTTTAGCTTAAAATCACTACTTATCACTACAGGCCCTACTAAAGAGTCTGTCCCCATCTTTCTTATATGCCCCCTTTAGGTACTGGAAGGCTGCTATAAGGTCTCCCTAGACCTTTCTCTTCTCCAGCTAAACAACCTCAAGTCTCTCAGACTTTCCTCATAGTAGAGGTGCTCCATCTCCCTGAACGTTTTTTGTGGCTCTCCTCTGGAGTCACTCCAACAGGTCTGTGTCTGCCTGCTGAATACTGGTTAGAAATTAAGGCAGCAGTGATACTTTGTGAAGTCCTACAAGCTCAGAAACTGGCCTTATCCCTATGTTGCACTGTTGCAGTTCTGAACAATGGACACATATGACAGGTTTTAAATGACTCAAATTTGTAGAGGTTTCTGCAATTTCTATCAAACATGAGAAAATTATACTAATTCACCATATCCAGACAAGCAATTTGCACTTTACCACCCACTTTTTTTCAAGTGGCTATATGAATAGATAATAAAAAGCCATAGATAGGAAAATTGGAATGGGAATATGCAATTTTTTCTTACTATGATCATATAATTTCAATATATTTTCTAATGCAGTACTGCACTATTCCTTTTATTCTTGACTATACTAACTCCAGCAGTGCAGAAAAGTAAAAAAATTACATGCCAGTGCCATAGTTAGAGTTTAGAAATGCTTGGCCAGCAAGTCTTACCTGGAAGACTTTGGCTTGCCAAGCTGGAGGAAGAAAAAGAGCAATATGTGATTGCTGTGATATGATAAATCAGTTCAGGAACTGAATGAGAACTTAAGGAACAGCTGTTGATGTTACAAAGAGCCAGCTGGTTATTTTACTACTATTGAGGCAATGTACTCACTATTAATGAAAGAACAAAGGAGGTCAGAAAACTGTATCTTTACAGTGTCACAAAGTTGATGGCATGAAATGGCAAATCCTTGAGTTCTTGTTTAGAGAAAGGACATAGATAAGCCTAGCTCTAGGGAAGAAAATAAAAATAATATCCTACTGAGTTTCAGGACTCTGCTCATCATTAATATAATACTTCAACCAGCTGAGAAGCAAAAATTATGTCTTCATACATAGTCTAGGCATAGCAATTTGCTAGTTAGATCACTGTGAGGCAATTTAGAATTTGCAGATGTCAAAATTACCTATGTATCATGCAGTTTGCTTGCCAGATATCTACCTGTAGGGTGCTATATGTCACATGATGCCTGACAATTGTAATTTAAATACCAATTGTAACACATTAAAGAGTTCAGATCCAGTTACTCAGAAGAACAGAGAAGACAAAATTAATGAAAGCCATTCTTAATGCTGTTCAGTTTTTTAAAAGATCAAATTGAAAAGGTCAAGTAATCAAGCTATGTGCAAGCACCTGAAAGACAATAAAGATACCACTTCATAACAAATATAAAAGATAACACAGAGCTGTAAGCTACAAATCTTGTCAAACCAGCCTACATTTATGAAGGAAAAACAAGTCTTTTAATGACACTTATATTAAATTTATTAGTGCATTTGACATTGCTTTTCATGAATAGTTGAAGTAAACATATTCTGTTTCTATCTCAGTTAGATTACTTGTTCTATTTAAAAAAACACGGGAAAAAGAAAACCAATCATTACAGAAACTCCTGCTTACAGAACAAGAAGAATCAAACTTTTAATTAACACTATTTACAAAGACAATTTGAATGAATCTGTGTTCAGTTTAAGAAAAAAAAGTACAAGACTTTCTTTCAAGTACAAGAAAGATTTCAAGATTTTCCTTCTAAGAAAATCCAGTAATAGTGTGAATGATCAAAACAGAATAACCCTTTCCATAGACTGGGTCAGCATGGACTTCTGCATTCTGTTTGGAGGACTATTCAATACTGTACAAGTTGGGGTTACCAGAATTTATAGGTTTATAAGATTATCTATACTATTCTATCTTTTTGCATTTTGTTAGTCCCAATAGACATAATTTTAAATTATCATGTAACATGAGACTTTACAGAGTCTGAGTGCCTTTCTTTCTGGGGTCTTAACAGACTAGCACCTACTGGTAAAAAGTACTGCTAGGAAGCACTACAAAAAGTAGTGAGGGACACTGACTAGAAATCACATAGCACTTATCTTCTTGTAGCTTAACAAATGAAAATATTTTTTTCTTATTAGGAATGTTACAGGTATGAATGATCCAGCACTGGAGAAGAGGGAGCAAGTATGTGATACCAGGATGAATTTAATATTAGATTTATTTTTTTTTCTTTTAGTCAGGGTGCAAGTCAGGAGGAATGCACTACCTCAGACAATGTTCTTTGTTTTGTCGAAGGGAAATGTGAGATATGTTGGGGTTCTTTTTAAAATAATTTCATGAGAACCCTGTTTAAGTATAAACGTAGCACAGAGCTGGAGTAAAATGTAAAAACTGGCAAACAAGCAGCTGCTTACCATAAAAGAAAGTTTTAAAATGCTAATGAAGGAAAGTATAAATGTCAACAAAGTGCAAAATGGTATCACAACAAACATCTTTTCAGTGGTTTTAAATTATATATGCCCCTATGATGGTGCTATTGTACAGCATTTCAATGGATATGATCAAATTCTGTCAACTGATGGAAGAGAAATCCTGAATCCCTGGTGCAAAGCGAACAATTCAGTACCATTAAATCACTCATCTATCATTTCTGACAAAATGCTAAATGAAACTTAAGCCACCCATCAAGAAGCAGATAGTAGCAGTACCACCTTTGTGATACAGTTAAAGCTACTGAACAGCTGCAATGGAGTTATTCAACAGAAACTTGCAGCATTCCCACCAAAATAGAGAAATATAGGAGATGTTAGTGACTCAGAAAGACTGCTATTGACAAAGTTCATATAAGGAAAATATTTTTACATGAAAAATAATGTTTATATCTTCAAATAGAAAAATTACTTCTTAGGCATTAAAATGATCATATTGATTCTCTCGGTGATAAAAACATTACAAGGAGAATTATGCTTGACAGTGCTGATCCTAATAAACTTCTCGCTAATCTGTTCAGTTTCTGATTTTACTGGTTTGGTCTGGAATCAAGTTAATTTTAATCAAGTTAATTTTATTCATAGTAGTTAGTATGGTGTTGTGTTTTGGATCTGTGATGAAAAGAGTTCTGATAATTCAGGCATGATTTTGCTTACACACAGCATCAAAAGCTTTTCTGCTGCTCATCCCATCCCACCAATGAGGAGGCTGGGTGTGCAAAAGGAGTTGGGAGGGGACACGGCAAGAACAGCTGAGTTGAATTGACCAAAGTGATATTCCATACCATATGGCATCACGCTCAGCAACAAAAAACTGAGAAGGAGGAAGATGAGGATGTTTGGAGTGATGGTGTTTGTCTTAACAAGTAAACATTATGTGTGATGGAGCCTTGCTTT
Source organism: Chiroxiphia lanceolata (assembly GCF_009829145.1). NCBI lineage: Eukaryota > Metazoa > Chordata > Aves > Passeriformes > Pipridae > Chiroxiphia > Chiroxiphia lanceolata. Next base: position 89,406,022 of record NC_045639.1, on the reverse strand, counting down.
CCTGGGGATGGCTGAACACCTGCCTACCCATGAGAAGTGGTGAATGAATTCCTTGTTTTGCTTTGCTTGTGTGCACAGCTTTACCTTTACCTATTAAACTGTCTATCTCAGCCCATGAGGTTTCTCACTTTTACCCTTTTGATTCTCTTCCCCATCCTGCTGGTGGGGAGTGAGTGCTTTCCTGCCTACTGGGGTTAAACCACAGCACTGATCAAGTTGATATGATTTGTACAACAAGAGAAATTTAACAGAAATGTTATGCAATCGATCCAAACCCTTCAGTACTATCAGCTGTCAGATTCTCTGAAGGTTTTAGGAAAAAATTCATTATATAGGCAAGTTTTCAAATATATTTCTTTTATTTCATAAGAGTGAGGCACAGGTCCTTGTTTAAAGTAGACTATTTAGGTCTTTCAGTGATAAAAAAGTTACACTGCAATAACTTGTTTGATAGTATAACCTGTAGGTTGTACTTAGTTTGCATAAGGGAATCTGTATTTGTCAGCACTTATATGAGATTTTGTGCTAAATCAAAGTTTGTATAATTGCTGTGCTGTAGCCTGTTCTTTGCCAATCATTATGTATATATTAGGATGTGTGCCATATATCATCAACTCTTTTGATCAAAAGAACAAGCGATTAAGCCTGCACATCAACATCAAGGAAATTAAGGTCCTCATCCATCTTCACAGCGCTGAAGAGCTAGAAGATGCTGAAAAGTCAGATCTGTGCATTGCCACTGAATAAGTGAAAAATCTGGGTGAGAGTTTAGCTAGGTTGACAACATAACCGATAAAATTTACATGGATGACAAACAGAATAATTCAAGTTCTGTTTTGGGACATTAAAAACTCATTTGTATATTAAAGAGAAAAGAAAAACTATTTTGAATGCAAGTGTGCTCTTTTCATTTTGAAACCGGTTTTATGTTATATGCAGTCATCAGAATAAGCATCTCAATGCTTTCTATATGAGTCTGTATGAATTATTTTACTAATATAAAGTGACAGAATATAGTTTTCACTACTGAGATCAGCAGCACAGCTGTCCATGTAATGTTTCATCAGCCTTCTTTTCAGCCATTTATATATGTATTATCTGGCCAGTGAAATAGGTTGGAGCAATCTATTATGTGACATAGAGACACCCTAATATGTAAAGCTAAAGGCTAAGGGTAACTTGTGTGTCAAAGAACGTGTGTTCATGTTGCCAAGACCTTCAAGCAAAAAACTGATTCAAACTGTGTGGATAAAAGACACTGTTCAAAGGGGCAACAGTGAAAGTACAAAATATTTGTGTGGCATTTATCTTACTAAATGACTACAAAATAGCACCATAACTTGTAGTGACTACAAATTACAAATGGTTTCAAAAAATGAGATTAATTTTTCATGAAGAAGCCATAAAACTGAATCTTTCTGTATTGACTTAGTAATGGCTCTGTAAAAACATTTCTGGAAACACAGGAAACAGTTTGATATTTAGGCTATTCTGACGGAAATCTGACACTGCAGAGGTGTGGAGCGGGAGGGTGGAGGGGAATTGAGAAAGAAAAAGGTTTATTTGGTCAAAATGAGTAAAATGTATAGATTTACAGGAGTGATGGTGACATGTAGACCAAACAAGCCAATTTTTGTGGAACAAAGAGTTTGTGGACTCATCCTGTTTTTATTTTAGAGATACATTTTTTTAATTCTTCTGGAAAGGCCTAATAAGCTATATGCTGTAATTAAATTAGCTAAGCAAATATAATTACTACCATTTCCACCCAGATGATGATGATGTGATTTAAAGCTGGCTTTTTAAGACTGATCTACTATGTGAAGAAAAACAGCACAGAACTAATTTGTGGAGTTGAAACCAAATGAAATAACACGTTCATATTAGGAAAATATTTACCTCGTTATTCTCTGTGTGACCACTATTTTCTATTGCACAGAAAACACATAGTTTGGTGTAAAGGCTTTTAAAGAGACAACTTACCTCATGGTAAGTTTTGCCCAAAAAACTGATGATGTACCGGCATCATCATCAGATATGTATATCACATTGTGCTCACACTACACAGGGCACAGCCTGGGCATGCCCGGGCTTGCCATGAGCTTTGCCTGCTCCCTGCTTCCCCGCTCCCCTCTCTGATAGGCTGCAGGAACTGCAGAGAGGAGACAGTCACCATTAACCCTTTCCTTCCTGGGTTCCTCCCAAGTTCCTCCCCCTTTTGCTTGTGTCCCTACCCCGATTTGTTCCCTCGTTTGTCTGTCTCATGCTCCACCCCATGTTCTAGCCCTTTCCCCACCTGAACTCATAAAACCCCAGGCACACCTCAATAAAATATTCCATTTGCACCTCTATCTCGACTCCGGACCCGTCCATCCATGCCTCATCCCCCCTCGGACCGTGGCAGTTCTGACTGAATATCAGGGAAAACTTTTACACTGTGAGGATAATAGCACTGATACAAGTTGCCTAGAGAAGTCTCCATCCTTGGAAATATTCAAAAGCAATTTGGACATGGTCCTGGAAAGCTGACACTAGGTGTCCCTGCTAGAGCAGGGGCTTTTGACCTCATAACTTCCAGAGGTCACTTTCTACCTAAACCATTTTGCAATTAATTTTACAATTAGTCAGGTTGTTTGTTTCACAAGCTAAATTCTTCGTTCTACAGGACATTCACAGTAGCCCTATTACAGGAGTCTTTCAAACTCCACTTTGAAAATATCGTATTTCTTCTCACATTGCATTTTGCTAGACTACCAAATAAGTTCATGTAGTCTGCACTCCTTTGTGCCTAACTTCATTTTTCCTGCATGAGAATAGGCAGAATTTTACAGAATATATTGCAACTGAGTTTCTTACTTCACTAATGTATTTTGTAAAGTTGTGAATACCTGCATAAGTTAGTATATATATAACTTGAGTGAAATGTCACAAAATTACAAATGTCACTTTCATGATAGTACTATATTGGTAGCTCTCCAGGAATTTCTTTGGGGTCAGACAAAATGCATAGGTTTTCCACTCCATCTATTTATTTATGGTTTTAAGAGATTTTTTACCAGTACAACATTTAACACTTTTATTACTCCAGTCTTCCAGGTCACCCAGTTCTTCCTGTAAAACTTTTCTAATTCTCCATTTAATTGACAGATAGTCCTAACTGGTATATTTAGAAGTCTGTAATATTAAGCAAGGTGAAAATTATACATTTCCTATGAGAAGATGCAGTAAAATCATTGTGAATATAGAATAGGTCAATATTGTAACACTCATTTTTATGAACAATAGGCAGTCAGGTACTTTGATTTCTATTGTTGTGCCTTTTTTTTTTGTTGTTGTTGCTATTGTAGTCCTATCAAAAAACTTTCTGGGTTTGATTATTTTTTGTTGCTATATTCTGCATGTTATTCTAGGATGCATCAATGTGATATACATCATCCAAGTCATTTATGCACACAAAATTCCACTGTGGTTACAGTTGTCTGGTACATAAGCAGGGATTTGTGTAAACCGCCTGAGCTGTATTCTTGTCTCCTACAGTGTCCCAATGTGTGACTTTGGAGATTCAGACATGGTTTTCTAGAATTCAGCTGACGTATTATTTCAGTCATAAGATCTTTGGAGAAGATATATTTTTGCTTGCACAATCCTTAGTACAATAATGACTGGAATTACAGTTAGAATTAATGTAAGGCTGATATCTTCTACTTTTTTTTGATTTCATGGTATTCTGTCATATTCTTTTTGGGTTTTTTCCTTCTCTGTAAGGATTTCATAAGTCAGTGTTATCACATCACTGTGAACCAGTAACAGTTGCCTTTTATTTTTGCTCATAAACTGGGTATATGATTTCAAACTATTTTTCTTTTAAAAATTTGTTACTTGTTTAATATTGAGAATTTTAAACAGTCTGGTGTTCAGAGTGGCAGTGACTTTATTGACTGTGTCACTTTCATTATTTCCGAGAGTATTTGTTTTCTTTCTAGAATTACTATTATTTTTAATATTTGTTTTGTCAGAGTTTGTAAGACTTCAGTATGCAGTCTAAGTTTTCATATCACCTTGTGGTTTTTCTTATCTCTCAGTAAGTGTAATTTATAACTCTGTAAGTGAAATGGCTTCACAGGCAGAACCAAAAAGAAATATTACATCTCTATGTTTTCATCAGTATTAACCCAATATATTGCAACGTATGATTCGTCTTCACCAATACAATTGTGGTTGCTAAATATGAATAATGACAGTCAAACCATGAGCAATCTCTATTTGTTATATTATCTACCTGTCTGTCTATTCATCCATCACCCCACTATCCAATCACTTCCATAAAAATGAATAGTGATATATTTTATGGACATAATGGAGCCTTTGGCATGTCTCCCATTTCAGGCCCAGCACTGTGCTGGGGTAGAGCTCTTGTGTTCTTGGTATTTGCCATGGTTTATGGTTAACAAAGAATGTCACATTTCAGCAACCTCTCATTCATAAGCCTCGTTGACTACCCTAGATTTCCAAACATAACTGGTATTCCTCAAACTCATTTTTGGCTTTTTACAAAGATTGGCTTTGTTTTTATGTCAACCACTGCCATTCTTCTTATTTTTCATTATTTTATATCTTCTTTTGTTTTAATTTTTTTCTTTGAATACTTATTATGAAATTTAAAATGTCTTTCTCTGATTCCTCATTTTTACTCAGTTTCTTAGCTGATAGCACTTTCTGAGCCTATCCTCCATGAAGTCTCATAAATGTTCTACTCAGTTTTATAGAAACATATCTCACATATCTCTTTTTCTTGTTTTTTTTTTTCTTTTTCTGACTTTCCTCCACTATGTCCTCTTTTCAGTAAAAAGATCTCTGGAGAAGATATATTTTTTGTGGTCTGACCATCTCTTCTTAAGTTATACAAAAAGTTACTGTTAAATCTTGGCTCTAAATCCTTCAAGTTCTTCACTGATTATAGTTATGTGAAACTGAATCTGGTTAATCTGTCAGTACAGGTTTATAAAGATAAGACAATACATGCTCTCCTCTGGTTCTATGGAAGGAAGTGGGAATGCTCTTGCTGCTTCCTGCTGCTTGTCATACTTCATATATATATTTTATTAAATAAAGATTATACAGTAGTGTGCTTTGCAGCTGTAAGAGAATCAGCATCATCAGTAACTTTCCCTCAAAAAATCTTTTACAGTACTAGCTACTTCATAAATATATACTATTGATGATATTTCCTTCCATGAAGCATCTAGCAGATGTTGAAACTGTGAACTTTGGCCCAGTCCCAGAGATTTGGCATAAGTGAAACCTGGTGGGATGAGACCTGTGACGGGAGTGCCCTGTTGGACAGTTACAGGCTCTTCAGGAGGGATAGGCAGGGCAGAAGAGGTGGAGGAAGGGCACTGTATGTAACAGAAGGTTTGGAATGCATGGAGCATCACACCACTGGTACAACCCAGGCAGGAAGATTCCTAAAAAACCTGGATGATGACTTTAGGGAATAGGTCCTATAGGAGTCAACTTTGAAAGGTACCCTCCTTGATCTACTGCTTGTAAACAGAAGGGATCTTATGAGTGAAGTGGAGGTTGGTGGCTATCTTGGCCACAGCAACACAAACTGATTGAGTTTAAAATTTCAGTTGATAGGAGGAAAAGTGTGAGCACAAACTCAACTCTAGACATGAGGAATGCAGACTTCAGGCTGTTCAGGGAATTAGTAACTAAGGACCCCCAGGAAAACTCCGGTACTGGAGTCCATCGGTGCTGGTCATTTTCAAACATCACCTCCTAAGGGCGCAGGAGCAGACAATTCCCAGATGTTGGAAGTCAAGCAGGAGAGGCAGAAGGCTAATTTGGCTGAGTAGGATTCTCAATAGGATTTGAAGCTGGCTAGAAATGTCGGGGACAATAAAAGAGTTTCTTTCAAATATATTAATGGCATAGTCAGTATAGAAATGTCATCAGTCCATTACAGGATGAGGATGGGCACCTCACAATCAGGGACAGAGACAAGGCAGAGGTGTTTAATGCTTTCTTTGCCTCTGTCTTCAACATGGATGATGGACCAAGGGGGTCTCAGTACCCTGAGCTGGAGGACCATGACTGGGAGAATGATGAACTCCCAGTCAATCCTGAAATTGTGCAGGATCTGCTGCTCCAGCTGGATCCTGACAAATCTATGGGACCTGATGGGATTCAACCCAGAATCCTCAAAGAGCTGTCTGATTTCATTGCAAAACCCCTCTCAATGACTTTTAAGTGGCCTTGGGAATCTGGAGATGTCCCAGCTGACTGGAAGCTGGTGAATACTGTCCCAGTTTTCAAGAAGGGCAAGAAGGACTCTGGAAACTACAGGCCTCTCAGTCTCACTTTAGTGCCTGATAGAACTGTGGAGAAGATTATCCTGGAAGTATTGAAAACCACCTGAAAGACAACGCAGTCACTGGTCGCAGCCAGCACTGCTTCAGGAGCAGAAAGTCCTGCTTATCAAACCTGGTTTCCTTTGATGACAAGGTAACCCACCTAACTGATCAAGGAAAGCCAGTTGATGTAATCTTTTTGGATTTCAGTAAAGCTCTTGATACTGTCTCTCACAGGATCCTTCTGGACAAAATGTCCAGCACACAGCTGGATAAGCATCATGTGGTGGGTGGGTGAGCAATTGGCTCATGGGTAGAACACAAAGAGTTATAGTGAAAGGGGTAACACTAGACTGGTGACCTGTCACTACTGGGGTTCCTGAAAGCTCCATCTTAGACTCTGTGCTCTTCAACATTTTCACAAATGACTTGGAAACAGGACTGGAAGGGATATTAAGAAAGTTGGCAGATGATACTAAACTTGCAGGAGGTGTTGACTCCCTCGAAGGCAGGAAGGGCCTGCAGAGAGACCTCAACAAATTATAGGACTAGGCAATCAACAACCATATGAAGTTCCACAAGGGAAAGTGCAGGATTCTCCACCTGGGATGGGGCAGATGTACATACAGACTGGGGAATGAGATGCTGGAAAGGAGTGCCATGGAAAGGGACCTGGGGGTCCTGGTTAATAGCAGGTTGAATCTGAGTCATCAGTACCCTGGCAGCCAGGAGGGCCAACCGTGCCCTGGGAGGCATCAGGTAAAGCATTTCCCACTGATTGAGCGAAGTGATTCTCCTGTTCTGCTTTGCATTGGGGCGGCCTCACCTTGAATATTGTGTGCAATTTTGGTCACTGCAACATAGGAAAGATATTAAGTCATTAGAGGGTGTCCAGAGAAGGGCAGTGAAGATGTTGAAGGGCCTTGAGGGGATACCGTACGAGGAGTGGCTGAGGTCACTTGGGCTGTTCAGCCTGGAAAAGAGGAGACTGAGGGCAGACCTCATTGCAGTTACAACTTCCTCATGAGGGGAAGAGGAGGGGCAGGCACTGATCTCTTCTCTGAGGTGACCAGTGACAGGACCTGAGGGAATAGCCTGAAGTTGTGTCAGGGGAGGTTTAGGTTGGATATTAGAAAAAGGTTCTTCACCCAGAGGGTGATTGAGCACTGGAACAGGCTCCCCAGGGAAGTGTTCACAGCACCAAGCCTGACAGAGTTCAAGAAGCATTTGGACAATTCTCTCTGGCACATGGTGTGACTGTTGGGGGCCTGCACATGTTTCTGTGCAGGGCCAGGAGTTGGACTCGATGATCCTTATGGGTCCCTTCCAACTCAGCATATCCTGTGATATTTTGTGAACTAAAGCTAACAACTAGAATTTATGTCCAAACATTTTCTCATTCCCTATTTCCCCATTTGTTTATACTCTTTGAATAATCCCCTTTTCCTTGCTGATATAATGAAATCCTTAGAATTTCTCCATCAGATTTTAAGCATTAACATGCAAGTTAGTAGCTTGCTTTCCGTGATATCTGTTGTCGTCAGTGGAGACAGATAATTCTACAGCAAACCAAGTAAGATCAAAATGTATGTCTCCACTGACTTCATGTTATGATTTTGCTACAATTTGAAAAGAATCATATTTAAAACCATAACAAAAATTGCAGTAGTTACTCAGATATTAATAGTAAATAGTCGGGAAAATTATATATATACAGTGATATGCTTTTAAACACCGTTGTTTTTTATTGTGAGCTATTGCAGACTAGACAGGTATATAAAAGTGCATAATCACAAGACTGGGGCAGGGGTTCCTAACAGTTCAAAGCAGAAACATGTCAGACATGCACACCAATGACCAATGATTGATATAAAATTGTTTAACAAGATCAGGAAAATGTCCATAACCCATAGCATGTCTGGAAGTGTCTTTATAGTGCTTATAAAACTGCATGAAAAGAACTGATTCTTCAGATGCCGTGCTTCAGAAGTGGGTGTGCAGAGCTGATCACTCTGGTATCCTACAATGTATTACTACATATCTAATTATTGTTCTATTATCATTTAAAAAAATTATTTAGTATTTGGTCTGAATCTTTTTTGACGCATTGATCTTGTTACACATTTTTAATGCTGTCTGCTTAAACTAGACAGAACATTTGAGTGAAGTAGACTCAAAACCATGCAGCTAATTTTATCTTCTTCAAATGAAGTACAAACATCTGGGGATTTTTTCATCTGTCATTGTCTTCTCTCAGTATACCAAAAATATTAATACACTTGTACTCAGTGCCCTTCTGACTACTGTTAAAAATACAGATAACTCCTTGGATTATTAGAAGGAAACTATATTTTATTCAGAGGTTGTCTTTATATTTATGTTTTGTGCCTTCATTCCTGACAGAAAAAGGAAACATAGAAATTTTTTATATAATTGATCTTGGTTTTTAATTTGAAATAATATTTAAGTGATTTCTGTTATACTGTAGCAAACACAGACTTTTACAAAAAGCATGTAACTGTATTCAGGTCCCTACTTAGCATAGGAGCTCATTTCCCTGAAATAATAGATTTAAGTACAATGCCTAACTTCAGAAAGGAAAGAAAACAAAAGAGAAAACAAAGAATTATAGATGAGTCAGTTTACTGTAAGGCTCCCAAGAAAGTCTGGAACAAAGCACCTAGAAAATAGTAAACAGATTAACATATTTGGGATAGTCTAGGCTAAAAAGATGACTGAATAGAGCTATAACCCTCTTTAGGTGCATCAAAGATTTGCAAATAGGAATGGAAGTTCTCTTTGCTATGCTCAAGTTGTAGCACTAAACATAACTTTGCAAAAAAGGTTGAAGTTATTAAGAAAACTCTTAATGATGTGGATACAACAGAATGATGTGGGAGATTATGACATCTTGATCTTTGATGATCTTTAAACTATGTAAGAAAAATAGTGGTATGAATGATTGTGGTGATTTAAACTTAGCCAAGGGCAAATACCCAAACTGTTGCTTTCTCACTGACCTTCCTCCATAGCAGAGGGACAGAAAATAGGAAGAACAACAGGAATGAGAACCCGTAGGTTGAGATAAGGACAGATAAGCTGCTTATCAGCTACTGATGTGGACAAACGAGACTCAACTTGGGATAAATTCATAGAATCATACAATCATTTAGGTTGAAGACTTCTAAGAGCAAAATTAGTTGAATTTATTTTTAATTAAAATAGATTTAGGTGGTGAGAAACAAAGACGAATGTTAAAGTAAACCTTTCTTCTCTGCTTTCCCAAGACTCACTCCACTCCAGGCTGTTATACACCGTGCAGGGAAATACCTGCTCCACCAGAGTCTTCACTACCAGCTGCAGGGGAATTTCTGCTCTGTCCTTCATTACTTTGGCATTCATTGGGCTTTTTCTCACATATATTTGTCCTTCATTCCACTATGCCTGTGCAGCCTTGACTGTGGGCTCCGCCCTGCCCTGCAGTGGGTGAGTTGGAGCTGGCTGGAACCGACTGTGCCCCGCACAGGGCAACTCGCCCTGCCAGCAGCTTGCAACAGATACCCCATATGATGATAAATATTGCTAAACCCCCTGAAAAAGGAAGTGGAGTCTAGATTACTTTTGCGTATCTCAGCCTTTTTTGGTTTTATATAATTTTACATCCTTTTAAATAATGATGGTATCAAGTAACAGCCCCTTCTTTTGCATGTATGAAAGTTCTTTGTAAAGAAGGTGTTTTCTCCTAATTAAATGAGATTTGAAGAATGATAGAATATGCTGAATTAGAAGGGACCATAAAGATCGTTGAGTCCAACTCCTGGCCCTGTGCAGGACATCCCAACAATCACACCATGTGCTTGAGAGAATTGTCCAAATGCTTCTTGAACTCAGGCTTGATGCTGTGAACACTTCCCTGGGAAGCTTGTTCCAGTGCTCAGCCACCCTCTGGGTGAAGAACCTTTTTCTAATATTCAATCTAAACCACCCCTGACACAACTTCATGCTCTTCCCTTGAGTCCTGTCACTGGTCACCTCAGAGAAGAGATCAGTGCCTGCCCCTCCTCTTCCCCTCATGAGGAAGTTGTAACTGCAATGAGGTCTGCCCTCAGTCTCCTCTTCTCCAGGCTGAACAGCCCAAGTGACCTCAGCCACTCCTCATATGGCTTTCCCTGCAGATTCTTCACCATCCTCCTGGCCCTCCTTTGGATGGTCTCTAATAGCCTAATGTCTTTGTATTTGTCTCTATTAAAAGCCGTAGTTGCATCACCTGCACTTCTAGCTTTAAAAGGTTTACAAATGTTATTTCCTGGATCCTGTTCCTGTTAGGAACAATAATAAAAAAAGTTAATTAATTATGCCTACACCAGAAATATCAATCAGTTTCATTTGCACCTTTTACATCCTGCTATGAATTTTAGCACGTTACAGATCCTGTTAATTTTCTGAAGTCCAGATTTAGTACATAAACATAAGATAAGGTTTCTTTAAGGAGGTCAATTTTCTAGAAGACTGTTTTTATAAGTGTTACTTGTATAGTCATCAAGAATATTAAGATATTAACCATGTACTTCCACTTCTTGCTTTTGAGGACTCATGGTAATATTATATATATAGTAAGGTCTTTATCAACAAGGACATCTTTTAATTACCAAGCATAAAAGTATTTGCAATAATTTGTGGAAAAATATAATTTAAATATTTTGTTTAGTCCAAAGAAATCAATGTCAAATGAAATAGTTCTTTTAGTATAGCTGATTTATTTTCTAAGTTGGAAAAGACAAAGATATTGGAACTATCAGGATGCAAAAAATGACCAAAGAAAAACGACATGATATTTTTAGACTATTTAAAGCACAAAACAGCAAATGCGCCTGACCCTATTAAGTATATTAAATCTATTTTATCTTTTCTATAAAAAAGAGAACTTTTGCACACTTGAATGCACTTTCTACAGCATAATTCACAAGTGAAATATAAAGATAGGAAATTAAGTAATAAGATGTATAATTCTATGAAGTCATAATTAATGAAACTACGATACTGTAGTCATCGCCAGTTGATACTTGCACTGAGATTCTTCAGCCACTTTTGTGACTAGAACAGTGGGTTATTTAGGAACAGAACTTCTTCCCAGCAGTATGGAAGATGGTAAAAGGTACCTCATTATACAAATCTTGAGATGTTACAGCATGACAAAGTGAACAATATAATGATCTGGCGAGCAGGTGGGTACCATCAGCTTGCAGTCCGATTTGTAGTTATAGTGAGGTCTCTGAGAAATTGCCTGATCTTCCCAACCTTCCTTCCTTTCTCCCTCCCTCCATCTCTGTCTTCCTTTCTATCATATCTCCTTCCTTTTCCTTCCTCCTTCATTTTCCATATTTCTTTCCTTTCTCTTCCTTCTCCCCTCCTTTCTCTCCCTCCTTTCCTTCTTTCCTTCCTTTCCCACTTTTCCTTCATCTTATAGAGCTCAAGACATATCTACTGAACTTTATTTCACAGATCTATGGAGTATAAAAAAAGTTTCTATATGGCATGTTCATAAACACTAGTTCCTTTTATAACATCTGTGTCGTGTGTCATTCATAGTAGATTACTCATCCCATGACTGTATAAAACCATGTCTATTCTTGATACAGGGGGTTAGGCCCAAAAGAGTTAACTAAGAAATTTGGGCCTGCAAACAAGTTACCAACAACTAAAACGATCTGCACCCGTCCTGTTCTACTTAGTGGACCAAAAGCTTAAGAGAATAGTACAAGAACATGTAATAGGCCTAGAGGCAATAAATTAGAAATACAGCAGGATCAAGTAGACATTTGAATAGGAGAAATAGGCCTGGAGCCAGGGCCTTTTTCCGAGCTTCAGTGAGCGGGTCAAGAACAATGGAAAGGAAGAAAGGTCAAGCTGAGGAAGATGAGTTAAAGCCCCCTGCCCCATGGAGGAAGATAGGAACTACCCCTCGAAATGGGGTACCAAGAGAAGCACCGCCCCAAGCTCCACCTATTCTCCACCTATTTTTAATTTGTATTGATAGATGTTGTAATCGTTTGAATATGTATTTAATCACATCTAAAAATTGTATAAAAGTGCTGATTTTCTGAAGAGCCAGTGAGCAAGTTTGTCCAGCACGAGCTGGCTTGCTCCCAACGTTGAATAAACAAATACCTTACTGCTTAAAGATAAAAAAAGTCTCTGAGCAGTTTCTGGGACCGACTTTTCGGATTCATTCTCAAGGCATATGCTTTGACTGCTTTGAAAGTATGGACACTACTTGTCTATCTCATAATTATTTTGGGCAAAAGTGGCTCTTGCTCTTACTGACTGTAGAATAGTGTGCCCTTGTAATATCTCCTGCTGATAACAAGCGGGCTTGGCTTGTCCAGGCATTATTATGTCTTCTGAAATATCAAAAGGCTGTTGAGCTGTAATAGCTTCTGTACTGTGGGGTCACGGTCATTTCATCAAGACGTGCATCAGTGCAATTTAAGTGCTAGGACCTGTGGGCCAGCAAATATTACGTTAATGAGCCCATTTACTCTTTTGGACTTAATTTCAGGAAAAGGTAGAAATCTTGTCAAATGTACTTAGCTATCAGTATAAGACTATCAGTTGCCTTATGATACTTACTAAGTCATAAGCATTTTCAACCTGTTATTCCATCAAGCACAGACAAGAGTCAGTGTGTCTTGCTTTTCAATCCTGACACCCATCTATGTTTTTCAAATGCCAAATTCCACTTGGTTCATCCTTCCTTGCTGTGTAAGACTGAAGTATTATGGCCCTTGGATATGACTTGCATCTGTGTTCTCCTAGGGTTTTTCTAGGTTTAGGCACACTGACTTTACCTTAGAGCTTCTGTCACAGTGTTATGTTTATATTACTTAAATAAACACTACTGTAGACCCTAGACTATACAATATTGGGTTCATTTTTCTTTCTATTCAGAACAGTTATGTGAAATACTTAAAGAAATTGCATGCAGAAAATCTACCTCCATCCTAAAGAACCCAACTCTGTACTGATCTCCAAGCTTCTTTCAACAGAAACTTATATTCTTAATGCCTTCTTAATAGTTGTATCCTACAATTATTGTTTTAAATGTATAGTGAACTACAGTTGCATTCAGATTAAAATGAGCAGACAGATTTGTAAAGAGAAAATTGCTATGGACAGCTGTGTTAAGGATCTGAAAGCAACAAGGAGGCTGAGTTGCAGCCACTATACTCTTTAATATCTTCTATAGATTATTTCTAATTCCATGTTTACTTTTATCAGTATGTATTTGCTGATGACATCTATAAATATAATACACCTTTTCTCACTGCCTTTTGCAAGACCTTGTGCAGGTATTATTTTCTTTTCCTTGAAAAACCGTAAAAGAAAAAAATAAAACCAGAAATTAAAGTAATAGTAATTTAAGAATTACTAGTGAACATCTAAGGAAAAACAGGCATCCAAAAAGTGAAGAGACATTCTGTTTGTATGGAGATGGGAAAGGATTAGTCTGATTTGTTATACCATGCTATATTCTATCATCTCATTTCTGCATAGGATGGCAATGTAGTAAGGAAACAAAGGGAGTTCATGCATTAGAATAAAGAATTGTATTACCTAATATAGTGTAATGTCTATAACCTCAAAACAAATTCATTCATTTAATGTGTATAGTGTGATTGCTTAAGTTATTTAATATGGTTAAGATTTGGTGAGAATTACATTGCTTCTCCAACTACCAAGATCACACAATAACTTATGAAAAAAAAGATTTAATTTAATAGAAATAATAAAAAAAATTCAGTTATAAATTAATTGAAAAATATGATACTAATAATCTTGTAAGGAAAAAATTCATTTCCCTGAAGAAGAATATGTTGGAAACTGATTCATTTGCAGAAAAGAAAAAACCCAACATTATATATATATATATATGTATTTATATAACAGAATTCACTTTTTCCTGAACTAAACAGTCAAATCAGTTATCATAAAATAGTATGGGCGATCTTATATCTGCCTTTATAAAATGTATCTGATACAGTCTGATATGTTCTACACACACTAACATATAGGCTGCATATGGTTGGATCTCAGCTTGAAATGAATTTTGAGACAGTAATAAAATGATGACTTTATAACTTTATTTTTCTTTAAAATAAAGAATCTATTAATTTTTTTTGTTCGATTGGTTTGGGTTTTTTCTTTTTGGGTATTTTTTTGGCTTGGGTTTGATTTTGGTTTTTTTAAAGGAGCACATAGAAAATAGTTTCAAATCATGTCATGTTAAAAATGTTTTTACAAGCCCAGGTAATTAAATACAAACTGAAAGTGATAAATCAGCTTTTTTTCATCCAAATTTTTAAGATGACACTCGAGTCTATATTGACAAACAAGATCCTTTTGTAAATCTGAAGAGACAAGGAAGAAAACCATTTCCTGAATTGAGTAATCTTTTAGTATTCTGCCCTGCATTTCATCAGCCAAACTGTTCACTTCATCACAGCTCAAGTATATATCCTCAAAACATGTTATAAGCAATATACTAAAGTCTGTATAGCACCCACAAATGTTTGCACATTCCTGTGTATTTCCAATTTATTTTAGATCTGACAGTAGTGCAGTTTCCAGTTTTTACTCTAGAAATAAGTATTGTTATTTATCTCGTAGTAATCTTCTGTAATATTTTTAATAATTTGTTAAAATTAACTTTTTAAAAGACTTACTAGTTGGCATATTGGATTAAAGTGTCAGTGAAATGTACAATGTACTCTCCTAGGTCTTGATTTACATTTAACCTTAGGAAAGGTCATTGGAATTTGCCTTGGCCTGATGTTAATAACAGGGAAACTCAAGTGTAAGTTATCTAACTCCTTTAAAGGATCACTGAAGTGCTCAGCATTTCAAGCTACTCTATTTGAAGTTACACCACGGGAGGTTTAGGTTAGATAAAACATTAGAGCAGATGGCCCAGGGAAACTGGAGTCACCATCCCTGAAAGTGTTCAAAAATTGTGTGGATATTGCGCTCGAGGACACAGCTTAATGATGAACATGGTTATGGTTCTGGGTTGATGGTTGGACTTGATGATCTTAAAGATATTTTCCAACATTAACAATTATATGATTCTATGATTCAGTAATTAACAGTAAACTACAAGAAGCATTCATGCCTGGTCTTTTCCCAGAGTAATTACACTTGTCTATTGTAAAGTGCTATGAGAGAGATATTCACTAATTATACTGATTGAGTATAGTTAACACTGAGTTGATATACTCAACAAATATAACAATTATTTATATTCAATTATAAATCTTTTAAAAAAGGGAAAAAAGATTGTGCAATGCAGGAAGGTTATCAAAACTCACAGGAAGGTTATCAAATTCTTAGGGAGTTTTGAAAAATAGACTACTGAAATGTGTAATGAAATCATGCTAGGAGAGTACATTTGAGAATACTTGAATCTGCTAGGTCAGACAACCTAATTCATGTCATTTATTGTAGTTCTGACAAGACTTTTTGGTGTATATATCTTTGTTACTAGCTAAGATGAATTGATCTGTATTGTGTTTGGAAGAATAATTACTAGTACTAGAATTATATAGTACTCGAGTGACAACTGCCTAAAATGCTTTAGCCTCAAAAGACTTATGAAAAGTCCTGTCTCATATTCTCACCACCTAACTTAAGGACATTTACCTTTCCTCTCTGACTAGAATATTCCTTCATTGTTGAATTAGTGTCTTCAGGATATTGGTTCCCTGAATCAGTCTCTGGAAACACAAGCTCTACAAAACACAGTCTTAATGAAGGTACCCTACCCAAACATAGTGTGAATTCTCTGACTCGAAATTTAAAACAATTACCAAAGAAGCGAGTATAGTAGCTGTATCGGAGAACAGGGAGATGGGTTGTGAATTTTATTTTCACATCTGGGTCCTGTGTGACTGATAGATATTATGGTCTCTAACATAGAACAGGCATGTAGTCTCAAGAAGGGCTGAGTTTCTTGGTCAACAGATCAATTTCATCTGACATTAAATTGCTTTACATGAACACACAGAAAGTGAGGACAAGAACTGCCTGAGGACCATGTTGAAAGTACACTGGAACAAGGTGTCTACCAAATGGCAGTTTACAACAGAAGTCAGATGTAACAAAGAATGCTGAGGAAGACTAAAACTCTAACCCTGTGTGGTGGGTTGACCTTGGCTAGATGCCAGGTGCCCACCCAGCTGCTCTATCACTCCCCTTCCCAGAAGGACAGGGGAGAGAGTAAGATAGGAAAAAAAAAAGACAACTCATGGGTTGAGATAAGGCAGTTTATTTAAAGTAAAAATTAAAACAAAGCTTGCATGCACAGAATCGAAGGACAGTAGGTTTTATTCTCTACTTCCCATGAGCCACTCCCAAGAAGCAGGGCTTCAGTAGACATGATGGTTTCTCAGCAGGCAGTCTCCAGACAATGAATGTCCCCCCTCCTGCTCTGTGCCTTAGCTTTTATATCTGAGCTGACGTCATATGGTCTGGAATATCCCTTTGGTCAGTTTGGGTCAGCTGGCCTACTTGAGTCCCCTCCCAGGATCTTACCCTCAACTAAGTAAGGAATGTCCCAGTGTTGGTGCTGTGCTCAGCAGCAGCCAAAACACTGGTGTGTTGTCAACACCCTTCTAGCTGCCAATGCAAAACACATCACTGTGAGGGCTACGGTGGGGAAATGAACTCCAGCTCAGCCAGACCCAATGCTCCCTGAAATTTCTGCTTTAATTTTTCAAAAAGTAGGCAAAAAGTGAGCTGTAAAAAAGGCAAAGAAAAAAAATCAGCTGGGATACTTTCACAGAAAGTATTTTATAATAAAAATTAAATACTTTTGCAATACTTGAATAGTTGGAGAGAGGCAAACTCTTATTGTGGACATGTTACCACAGATTTTACAGTACTTTTGAAACTTTTACTCAGTGCCTGGGAAAGTTATGGACAGATTATCTGGAGTGCAATCACACAGCATGTACAGGACAAGAGGTCAGGCCCAGTCAACAGGGTTTAGAAAAGGCAAGTCCTGCTTGACCAACATGATCTCCTTTTACGACCAGGTGACATGCATAGTGGATGAAGGGAAGGCTGTGGATATAGTCTACCTGGACTGCAGTAAAACCTTTCATACTGTCTCCCACAGCATTCTCCTGGAGAAGCTGGCAGATCACAGCTTGGGCAGGTATACTCTCTGCTGGGTTAAGAAGTGGCTGGAGGGCCAGGCCCAAAGAGGGAGTCACATCCAGTTGACAGTTGGTCACTGGTGGAGTTCCAGGGGCTCAGCATTGGGGCCAGTCCTGCTTAATATCTTTATTGATGATCTGGATGAGGAAATTGAGGGCACCTTCAGTAAGTTCACTAAGATGACACAGTAAGATGACACTAGGTGGATGGGTGTGTTGATCTGCTGGAGGTTAGGAAGGGATCTGGGCACTGTATCTATCTCTCAGGGCTGAGATTGATGGTATGAGGCCAAGTGCTGGGTCCTGCACTTTGACCAGAACAACCCCATGCAGAGCTACAGGCTGGGTAAGAGTGGCTGGAAAGCTACCTGACAGCAAAGGACCTGGGGATGTTGGTTGACAGCCTGCTGAGCATGAGCCAGCAGTGTGCCCAGATGGCCCAGAAAATCGATGGCATCCTGGCTTGTATCAGAAATAGTGTGGGCAGTATGACTGGGCCAGTGATCATCCACCTGCATACACAGCACTGGTGAGGCCTCACATCAAGTCCTGTGTTAATTTCTGTGCCATTCACTGCAAGACATTGACGTACTGGAGCATGTCCAGCACAAAATGTCCAGAGAAAGCCAATGAGGCTGGTGAAGAGTCTACAGGATAAATCAGTTGATGACTGGCTGAGGGAGTTGGGATTGTTTAGCCTGGAGAAAATGAAGCTCAATGGAGAACTTATCACTCTCTAAAACTCCCTGAAAGGAGGCTGTAGCAAGGTGGGGGTCAGCCTCTTCTCCCAGGTGACCAGCGACAGGACAAGAGGAAATGGCCTCAAGCAGTGCCAGGGGAGGTTCATGTTGGACATCAGGAAGAATTTCTTCCTGGAAAGAGTTGTTAAACATTGGAACAGGCTGCTCAGGGAGGTGGTGGAGTCAACATCCCTGGGCATGTTAAAGAAATGACTGGACTTGTCACTTAGTGCTGTGGTTTAATTGACGTAGTGGTGTTCATTTAAAGGTTGGACTTGATGGTCTTGAAGGCCTTTTCCAATCTTAATGGTTCTATGATATTTGACTCTATGAAACAAGTATGAAATATACATGAATTGATATGATTTAAAAAATCATCATGTCTTCATTAAAATCCCAAATGCAATATGTATTTTCTTTCTTAACACTAAAAGAACTATGGCCATTTCAGTATCACTCATAAAAATGGGAAAAAAGGTTGACCATACTTTCTTCATTTAAGTGACAATGATTAGTGATAAAGGAATATTTCACAGAATACTTTTACAACTAGGGATCACAATCCCATAATCCACAACTTTCTCTGAGGAAACTGACATACTTAACAAATGGTTTTATTAAAACATAGTCAGTCCCCATTTGCACATCCTTGTTGCTATCAGCCCTGCCCCCTAGAGAAACACCAAAAACAGATTCTGTAGCAGGAATATCTTTTCAGACTAACCTTTGTAATGACCTAACAGTGCAAGAGGTCAGGATTTTTTTGGTTTGTATTAATACCTATACTTGGGCCCAGTGACTGCTGTCTCCCCTCTTTCAGTTTCGTCTCTGGAGAAACACTTAAAAGAGGACTGAGATGGTGCCTTGACTGACAGGTGTGAAACTTCCAGCATCAATGTCACACTCTTCTCAATGAAGACCTCAGAATGCTGATGACTTGCTGAGATTGTTGACCCGTCTTCTTGAGGGACATTTATGTGTTGTTTTTGGAACCATAGGTACACTGGCAAGCTGAGCATAATACCAAAGCAAAAAGTAGATAGTAGGAAAGCTTTTTCTCTAATAGTTTTAGAGGTCTTATTAGTAAGCCTTTGGGTATTAATTTGGTCTATGAGTATTACTACTATCCAAATTGAACTATTAGGCTGTTAAAACACTAATTGTACAAACAGTAAATTCTTCTCTCCAGATATATATATGGAGAAGTCTCTTTACAATTATGACCTTTTTCAAAGTACTCTGGGTGTAATTTACTGGTTAAGTGAACAGACAACTTTAAACTAAAGCACCTGGATGATGGAAGCTTCTAGCAAAGTGGCTCCAAGCAAAACCACCTCATTCTTATAGTATCTCCTGTCACAGAAGTGAGCAGAGAACTCATTATGGTCTGTAAAGAGGCCAATTGGACCATTGGGAAAGGCAGGAAATATGTCTCCCTTATAGGAATATATGAAAAAAACCCTCACTAATCTCAAGCGCTCTACAGAGGCTTGGTTTTTAATCAGTCCCATCTTCCCACCTAAGGAGCAGATTCAACAAAACATGCTCAAATGGAAAACTACTGCTCTTAATCTATTAAATGTTGTCTACAGTACGTACACTGAGCAGTACCGGTACAGATATAGTTAAGATATTGCTATTTCCTGTTGATTGTGAATGAGTCACATTAATTTTCTGTGCATCTTCAGAGAACAGGATCACAACATCCATCAAAATTTCTGAGACATCCTTCTTGCTAGGAGAGGCATAAAAGACACCACCTCTGGTGGAGGAGCCCAGCCCAGTGCACCCAAAGACCTGGGAGTCCCTCTCTCCTAGACCAATGGATGCAGCTGTTGCATTCCTGTTTGCAGGCTCAACAGCAGCTAAGAGCATGTATGCCAGAGACACACACATGCAGAGGACACTAGTGCAGCCAGCTAATAGACTACCCACAGATACAGCATTGCCTTTAACGGCACACACAAATAACGATACCATATTGCACATAAAACATGTGTACAAACAGCTAAATCCCACTCCTCAGATTGATCAGGATTGAAGCTTACTAGTAAAAGTACACATCTCCTTACTCTCTCTTTCAAAAGCACAGACACATTTGTGAACCCCTTGAATAGCAGTGTGGGACCTCAGCTCATTTAATATTGATATCCAGAGCTTGGGTCTCCTACTCATTAGACAGTCCAACTTAAAGGTTGCTAATGAAGTGCACGTGCACATTTATGCATGGGCACACACACACACAAGCTTAGGGGAAAATATAAACATTCTGATCTTCCTAGTGGCTCATGCCCAGGCACACAGGCCCTGTCACTTTTGCTCCCCCTCCCACTGCTGATGCTGGGACTCTCACCCACTTCAGCTGGCACAGACACCACATCACCCAAGGTCTCATGCCAGTCACTGGCACTAAATTGACTCACTCTAGACACACATTCCTATGATCTGTGGTCTTCCTTCAGTTGCTGATGCTGAGACTTTCATTCACCTCAGCTACTGGCACCAAAGACATTAAGACAGTGGCCTATCTCCAGTTGCAGCCTCCAAATTCAGTCACTTTTGTATCTCCAGTTCTTTCATCTAGACCTTACAACACTCACAGATGGGGAGAGAGTAAGATTGTATGGAAAGAGGGTTAAGAAATATTTAACAGAAAGAATAGAGAAATGGATAGACTACAGCGATTCATGGCAGGTCTCAGTCAGACAAGAGTACTGAACGGTGAACTATTCACACACACTACCAGCCTTTTTTATACCTCCTTCCTCTTTGTACCCACCTCATCCTTGTTTCACCCAGATTCCCTTCCGTTAAACATTTCTTAGTAAGTCTAAGGGTGCAAATTCTGGTATGAATTGGAGTATTCAATCATAGGAATAATGGCAAGCCTAATGTTAGCTGTTTGCTAATAAGTTTTGTTAAAAATGTGCTTTCAGGAAAGAGTAAAAAGAGTTTTGAGATCTCAGTGAATGAACAAAGCAATTAGTATATAATAAAAACCACATAATTGACATAAACAATTTACACTGCTTCTCCCATAGATCCATTCTATCATTATGAACACAGCTTAAACCCAGAAACCTTTACTTATTTTGAATAAAACCTTGCAAATAATAATTGTAAATATAAATGTAAAATAATTCTATTATAATTTTATTTGCTTCTCATCAATTTACAGTAACAAGAAAAATTCATATTTTCATTCAGATCAGGTGAAATAGTTGCTGCCAGCACCTTACCTCATTTTAGAAAAAAAATATGACAAAGTTTGCAAAGTCTTAATCATAATGAGCACAATCTTTATATTATGTTTGTGTTTTCTGTGTAAAAGTTTAATATCAAAACAGAAGAGTGTTTTGAATTTGCTGTTAATTTCAGACAAAATAACAAGTCAAGTTACAAGATTCATAATTACACAACTCACCTTTTCTGAGAACATCATACAACCACCATGGAACAACAACAGAAAAATGTCTGTTTTCATGCAGGCTGGTTTTTTTAGGTAACTATTATTGAAATTTCCTTTTTGATAGCAAACACCTTAACACGGTATCATAGGAAGAAATGCAAACTTAAAACAACTACATTTGGTTAGAAAATAATTGTAAAATTATACTGTATGTTAGTCAACCAGTCCTGTTGCAAAGTGTGCTGATATACTACACACTTTTCTCTTACAGCAGGACCGGGGGCAATTTATATCAGAGCAAGAAAAAATGAGTTAAATTCCTCTAAGTCTGTCTTCTCCTTCTATGATACTTATGCTTAGGAACAAGGAAGGATTCCCTATTTTCTTTTAGCTAGGTGGAGAATAAAAAGGCAGCTAGTGCACATTCAGTAGTCTCTTTTTCTCCTTCTCAGTCCTTTACAGCTACTCGAGGGGAGGTTGCAATGATTGCTGCCATCCACTAATTCAGAGTATTGAACTGTTTTTGTGTCATGATAGGTTTTGGTTTACTGTATCTGGAAGGGTGCTTCTCCTGTCTCCTCCTCTCTTCTCCTTCAGCGGGTCAAAATTGCAAGAATAAAAAAGATTTTTGTAGGGAAAATTTCAGAAGCACTGTGCCCACACAATTTGCATGAAAGGACAAGAGTAACCCTTCTACAAAGATATGGACAATGAGTAGGGGAAAAACTAGCTCTAGAAAACTCTACTAACGGACTTTTCTCCTAAGGAAAAAAGTGGGTTTTTTTTCAGTTTTCTCAGAATTATGCTGACTGTGGTGCTTCTACAGTGAAGGAGAGGGAAAAAAGGGAGAGTAATATCAAACACATTTACTAGGAATTTAAAATTCAGCATACCTATCCCATTTTTATAAAATATAATTCTATACAGACTTAAATATCAACAAGAATTTTCAGTCTTTCACTATGAAAATAAAGATTGGCTTGTTTGGCTCTTGGATCCCTTTAACTCCGTTATGCCTTTCTTTTCTTCTTTTAACTCTTCATCTCAATGTAATAATTTGTTTATATTCTATGATTGTCAGGGATAATTGATGCTTCCAAGAAAGAGACATTTTGAAAAGTTTTGCTGTTTTTGAATATTCAAGAGCTAGCTTTATACTGAACTCATTCTTAAAGAATGTTCTTCTGAGGATTGCTATTTTTCTTATATCAACAGTCAATTTCTGCTGTGAAGCCCAGAATTAATAGTGTTTTTAAATTTGACTGCTCTTCTAACTCCCCAAAAATTGTTTACAATAGGATGGCTTTAGGTACATTTTGATTAAACTTTTCTCGTGAAAACATCTTATTTGTCCAATATATCAAAAATAAACCAAATAACTTCCTTCTTTTTAATCATGACACACTCTTAAATCATGACATTGTTGACTTTGAATTATTTCCATCTTATATTTCTAGCACATCTACTAAGAGTATACTGAAATTGTGAATACAAATGTCATGATCGTTCCAAATCATTGAATCAGAAAGAGCTCTGATTTTTGTAAACTCTGCTTTTAAGAGACAGTGAGAAAGTGCTTATGAATCTTCCTTTGTTATACCACCAATAGGTGAAAGGTACCAAATATGAAAAGCTTCTATCATTTGTATGATTTCACTTTAATACATGAGTGCTTTGGAATAGTCACATGGAAGTCTGATTTCTTTATTTTATAAAACTTATTCTTAAAAAAACCTGGCAAACTGTGCAAAAATAATTTAAAATAACTATTTTAATAAAGCAAAAGTTCATACCATTATTATAACACAGAAAATCATTTTTGTTCCACAGGCAACAGAGGTGCTTCTTACCTGTATAGCCCTTGTCACAGTTACAAAGAAAAGTATTTGGAGTAACATTGACGCAGTTGCCATTGAAACACGTAGATGGCTGGCACTGTCCAACTATTTCTGTACAATTTTTACCTATTTGAAAGGAATAATATGAACATTGAATTTTACAAAGTATTTAGAGGTTTTGGTGAAGTGTTTTTAAATGTCAAATGTGTAGCTACAATATAGATAGGTAGATGGATAGTTGGGTATTTGTGTTAATGTTGTTCATTAGTTTTCACCAAAATTACTGAAATTCTAAAGCAAGACAGAAAGATATTAATCTGCTTTTATAGGAGCTACTGTGCTCAACCTCATCTGCCATTTAGTCACGAATTCACATATACCTTAAAATGCAGAAATGCTGCTGAAACAGTAGTATTTTTTCCTTTTTAACATGAATCTAGCTTAATGCTTCCTCCAACACTGAGAACAAGAGATGTTCTCATGTGGAATGGAATTTGACAGAATTTTTCTTAATATGCAGCTTTCTGGAAATTACAGTTCCAGTTATAAGTTTTTAATGTTGTTTCAGCACACAGGTCTAAATACCATATAATTATGCTTGCCACTTGAATTACTGCTATGACATTATTGACGGTTCAACAACTTTTCAAATTTCTAATTGACTTTATATTATGAGAGGCATTTTTCTCCCTTATTCTTGTGTAGCCATGTCCATAATATATGGTGGTTTATCTTCCTAATTCTTCTTGTTTACATACAACTTATTTATGGGACCAGTACTGTTAGTACAAAATTATGGCACTACCCAAAACTTTCCTATATAGGTTCACAGAATACTTCAAGCATTGCTTGTTAATAACATTAAGCATGATGGTTGCTTTTAACAGAATTGCTTGTGAATTTCTCCATTAATTTCAGTTAAATTAGTACCAGACACTTTTTGATATTATTATTTTCAAAGCGTTTTATGCAGCCCCAGAAATCATAACAGAAATATTAAACATACTGCATACCATCAATTTTTTCCACCATATTACTACATTTTGAGTAATTATAAAAATATTGTACTCATAACATTGACTCATTCATACTTGCATAATCTTCTATTAACAAATGCATTAATAACTAAATTATTACACGCTTTGTAAAGCAATTAAAAATAAATTACAGCAAACTTTATGCAACTTTCATTTCTGTGTTCTATGAACCTCACTTGTTCATGATTCATCAGCTACGTTTCATAGCATAGCATCACTATTGCAAGAGCACAGAAATCCGGTCCAACAAAGGAACATTGCAAGAATTCTGTTCCACAAGCACAAAAAGAGATACAACAATCCATTTTGTGATGTGAATTAATAGTTCTGGAACTTTCTAAAGCATGCCCAAATTCCATTGGTTTGAATCCAGGAATAATATACTATTTCCTTAATCCTCTTTCTTAACCCCCTGAAAGGAAGAAAATGGTTGAGTAAGAATTTATCTAATCATGCTGTACTCTCTGGTATTGCAATCCCAACACTAAATTCAGTTTCTTCAATGAGTTTTGAGTAAGTACTGCAATATTTCCTAGATAGAATCAGATGATTTTTTTTTCCTTTTGTGAAATATTTAATTTGATGCTAACAGTGTGCTTAATGAATTCCCTTTGAAAGGAACTTTACGGTACAGAACAATCTGGAAGAAAAGATTAAGTATTTTGCTTTGCTTGTTCTTCTAATTAAATGTTTGACCTTTCAATTAAAAACAAATTTTGATTTTAAAAATTTCCCTATTGTAACTTAAAGGTCCTTAAAACTGAAAACGGAGGGTTTTTTTCAGCAGATTGAATGAAATGCTCAATAAAACCATTTACTTTTTTTTAGCAGTTTGGTTAAGTAACTATTTTTTGGGAGTTTACTCCAAACCATTTATGTTATTTGGTATAAGAATTTAAATTACTGAACAACAACAAAAAAAATCAGTTACTTCTGTAAGTTCTCAAGTGCTTATTAACATCTCATGCTTAAGTAGGAAAGAAATATGAAAATATGATAAGAACTTATTCTGTTTTTCTGTACAATGCACTTATGCATATCAGCAAGTACAAATTGTCTTCAAATTCTTGCACAATCTCCCATAAGTGACTATTTGTAAAAGTGACTCAGCGCAGGTGTGGTAGTGGCAGTGGAAAATCAAATTATACAAAAGCCTTGCTAATTATGTTCTCACTGTTTTATCATCCATTAAGAAAAGTATATGATCCATGTAACATTTATTCCTAGAAGATAAAAGAAATACCTGAAAATTTTGGAGAACATGTGCACTCGTAAGAATCTCCAGAAAATTCTGATTTCTCAGTGCAGGAGGCGTTGTTGTGGCAAGGTTTGGTGGAGCATATATCAAACTTCTGGCAGAATGTTCCAGAATAGTGTGAGAAACAATGGCAGTTATACGTTTTTTCCCAAACATGGCTTAGACATTTTCCATGCCCAGAGCAGAATGGTGCATTTGGAGACTGTTGGCAAAACTGCTGCTTCACAGTTACGTTCAGACGAAGGCCCATATTGCATAATAGGGGGCCTCTCTTATGAAGTTCTGCAAAGTAATGAGTTCCAACACCAAGCCAGTTAGGGTCAACTTGGTGCAGTCCTCTTATCTGGCAAACAAAAATCAACTGTTCTTGCAGAAAAGCAGCTTTAGGGCAGCTAATAAATTCTTCTTTGGAGACATTTACCAAATTCATTCCGTAGGACTGAAAGGATGGCTCAGAAGCAATGAAGAGACTATCACCTAATTGAAGCTGTAAGGGGCATATCTGAGGGATACTGATGTTTTGTCCTCCCAAGATTTCCCCAGTAATACTTTTATTCATATTCCAGCATTCGGTGTAAAAGTCTGAGCAGATATTTGCCCTTGGTGTCCATTTGATTACAGTAGGTTTTGGTTCCACTCTCCATTCAGCTGTCATTTGCCTCTCACATATTACATGCCCATTTACAACGCAGAGTTGAAGAAAGCACACTAACATGGGAACTGCTGATTTTGTAGTCATCATTTTACCTGGCAAAGGGAAGTTATCTTTCACACCTGCTTCATTACTGAGGATAGTTTCAGAACACTTGTTCCTTAAAGTTCTCGAGTGTTTTTCATGCCAGCCTAGGAATTCAAAGAGAGGAAAATATTTGTTTTCGCACCAAATACATTTGAATATTAAATCCTCATTACAAGTACATAAAATGTACAACAAAGCAAGGGCAACATCTAATTACTCTAATGGAAAACTAAAATAAGTCCAATTAACTGATCAGATTTTTCCTATTTTTATTCCTGCTAAAGATTTGATTTTTATTTAGTACATTTCTTTGTGCTTGTGTGCAGAAGAGAAAGAGCTTAAAAACCTACTTTCCATATTCCCTCCCTGTGTTCCCAAAAAATGTTATTCAAGTTAAGATAGGACATCTGTGGCAAAACTAGGAACATCTAAGCTCTAGTCATGAGTTTTAACCATAATTATTTTCCTAATAATGATTTATTAGTTTATGATAAAAGTAGATATTCTGAAGATGTAGGCCTGAGAATTCTGGCTTTATGAAGAAAACATGCAAGCAATCCTCAACACTTTTCTGTTCATGCACACTCCGCAAAACGCTTCATTAAATCCTTACTTTTCAAAGTACATCTTAATCATATGCTTGATGTTTTTATGTATCACAGTTAAAGACAACAGACTACAGTCCTCCATAACTGTTTAATTTATAGATTAGCCTTTTTTGTCTCTTGAATATATCTAGCAATTTTTTATTGCATGGAGATGAGTGATTAGAGAAAGAAAACCAAAATAAGATTATATATAAGTAAACTTTTTCTTGGAGTCATATTAAAAATGATGAAAATGTATTATGTTTAATACCTTAGAAATTTTCTGTAGCTTTACGTTAGTAAAAGTTTAATTTGTCTTAAATATAATGTTTTTTCTCACTTTTACTCTTTTTCCTCTCACTGTACTTATCTGGCACTTTAAGATAGTGGTTTCTATACTGACATTTACAAATGAGAAAATTTTTTGAAAGAATAAAATCTATCTTACAAGGGAAGACATTTAATAAAAATAAAAAATAGTATTTATAGTTTGAAATTTTTTCACATTTTTCTCGTTTTTGCACAACACGTGGAAACACATGTGGATGCATATTTTTCTGTGCCTACATGTACCTGGTCTACCACTAAAGTGCATGTGGATTATGATACTGATTGAAGTACATGATTTCCTTAAATGTCCTCCTCTTCTCCCATGTACTTCAAGAGTATTTTGGACCGTACTTTGGACTATTCTGAAAGATCAAAGCCAGACAGAAACAATACTGTTTGAGGAAAACTTTAGTTGAAGAATATTAAAAGACTCAAGAAGCTGCTGCAAATTATAGGATACTATCGAAGAGTAGCATTCGGTCTCTCCCATTGTCACCTAAATTGGGATGAAAACATCTAAAATTTAGCTACATCCTATTAGTAAATTGCTGAGCATGTGAACCTATCCCAATGACCTTTGTGTAGCAGAATGATCAGCACCATTTAAGCATTTGAAGATACCAGAAAAGTGTGGACTATGACTAACTAGTAGTAATAATAGCAGACTCAAGCTTTAGAATATTAAACTCAGAAGGGGTAGGGACCAGGGTTTGATCCTTCTCCCAGAATAGCTTCTGTTTTGATTTAATTACTGAATCCCAATTCTGCCTTCAAAGAGTTTCAGTACTCTAACCACATAGCTCCAGAGCCAGGCAAGTATGTTAATTTCTAATTTTCTCTCTCTATCTCTACATTTCCACCCCTGGGAGTTAACTCGCCATAGAAAGAAAGAAAGGACATGGATCTGCAAGAAAACTACTACCCTTGTTGCTGAATACTCATTGTCTTTCTATTTTGAGACCATTCTATTATCTTCAGAATCTCATGATGTTCAATGATACCATTAGATAATGGTCTATCAAATGTGTAGTTTGGATCATTTAGTATTTTTTTCTTTTCAGGTAGCAGTCTTGAACTATTAGATTCATTATAGCTGCTATTACATCTGTCACTATTATCAGGTATAAAAGTCTATGCTCTATATTATTGCATAGTTAGAAATCCTACATTCAGCAACCCATCTTTTCATACCTATTTCATAATGAGATTTTCTCAGTTGGTACTAAAATAGGCCTTTATAAAAGGTTATTTTTCTTTTTAGATACTTCAAAAAGAAAGCTATTGCATGCTTAATGCAGAAGAGTTCTTGCCCACTTACATTTTGCCCTTCATTCATGTAATTATGCATCATTATGGTATCACCTATAGGTTTAAATTTTACTGGTAAAGAAAATGTGCTTCCTCACAATATTTGTATGGGGTAAATCAGGACTATTTTAAAATAAATTATTGGTAGCATTTTAACAGTTCATACTCTTCACAAAAATCATTATTAGTCTTCATGCTGCCAAAAAATTATTATGGGAGCACTATAATTAATAATATTAAATAAACAAAATCAGCCTGTAAAAGCAATGGAAAAAACCACAGGGGAAGATAGAAAAGAAATACCAAGAGATTGTTTATTCAGCAATGAAATCATAGAATAGAATCATAGAATCATAGAATCGATTGGGTTGGAAAAGACCTCCAAGATCATTGAGTCCAACCCTTGGTCCAAATCCAGTCCATTTACTAGATCATGGCACTCAGTCCCACGTCCAATCTGCATTTAAAAATCTCCGGGGATGGTGAATCCACCACCTCTCTGGGCAGCCCATTCCAATGCCTGATTACTCTCTCTGTAAAGAAGGAAAAAGTTATAGAGTGAAGAGCATAAAAACTAAAAAGCCATATATGAAATACAGTTAAAATATTAGCATACCTTGCATAGAAAATTAACCAAGAAATTAAATAACTGCAAAGTGCTGATGCCATATCATGAGATAAAAAATGTGATAAGATGAATTTGAAGTGATTTTGACAACTTTCATACCTTAGGTCTGCTTTAGGTAAGGAGAAAATCTTCCTATCTATAACCTCAACTGGTTCCATGTAATTGATGAAGACTAAGAAAAGTTCAAGAGTGGTATTTGTATGGACACACAGATACTTGAAGAAAATCTAACTCTTAAAGTTACATTAGGTTGGGTGAAAAGCAAAACAATGCTCTATTTTGTACTATGGTGGAACTAAAACAGTTAGGTTTATACAGAATTTCAGGAAAGTAATTTAAAAGCAAAACTGAATCCCAGGTTATTTGTTTTCAAGTCCAGCATCTTAAAGATTATGTGTTCTTTCTATTAATAACAAGTATGACATACTAATGACAAAAATACAGTATATTATAAGTGAGAGTGGAGAAATACCCCCTGAAGATATATAACTCCAATGACCTTCCAGGGGAAAAAAAATCTGTCAAAGAAGAGGATAAAACAGAAAATGTTTAGGAACATCATGTTACCATGTTTTGGTTAGGAATGGACCATCTCTTTCCACCTTCTCACATGTCACATGCAAACTTTTTTGAATTACTGCCTGTGTTTGACAAACTCTGGTAGGACACCATTAAAACCTTGGATCAAAGTGATTTAAAAAGAACTGAGAGGGTGTTGTTGGGGGGGCTTGCAAAGTGTCCCTCACCTTCCTCAGGAGCTGCATTTAAGCTCAGGTTCTCACTCTTGGTCCTCACTTGGGTTATGCTGCATGTACAGCTGGTACTTGAACTTATACCATGATTACCCAAATGTCAGGAGGGGCAGAAGGCTGTCTTCACTGAACAGGAATCTTCTCTTGGAGATAAGGCAAAAAATGAAGGTGGATGCCCAGTGGAAGTAATGTCAAGTGACATGGGAAGAATTCAGAGAGGCTGCTTGTAGCTGTAGGGAGAAAATTTGTGCAGCTAAAGCTCTGAAGCTGGCCAGAAATGTAAGGGACAACAAAAAGAGTTTCTTTCAAATATATTAATGGCATAGTCAGTATAGAAATGTCATCAGTCCATTACAGGATGAGGATGGGCATCTCACAATCAGGGGCAGAGACAAGGCAGAGGTGTTTAATGCTTTCTTTGCCTCTGTCTTCAACATGGATGATGGACCAAGGGGGTTTCAGTACCCTGAGCTGGAGGACCATGACTGGGAGAATGATCAACTCCCAGTCAATCCTGAAATTGTGCAGGATCTGCTGCTCCAGCTGGATCCTGACAAATCTGTGGGACCTGATGGGATTCATCCCAGAATCCTCAAAGAGCTGGCTGATTTCATGGCAAAACCCCTCTCAATGACTTTTAAGTGGCCTTGGGAATCTGGAGATGTCCCAGCTGACTGGAAGCTGGTGAATACTGTCCCAGTTTTCAAGAAGGGCAAGAAGGACTCTGGAAACTACAGGCCTCTCAGTCTCACTTTAGTGCCTGATAGAACTGTGGAGAAGATTATCCTGGAAGTATTGAAAACCACCTGAAAGACAACGCAGTCACTGGTCACAGCCAGCACGGCTTCAGGAGCAGAAAGTCCTGCTTATCAAACCTGGTTTCCTTTGATGACAAGGTAACCCACCTAACTGATCAAGGAAAGCCAGTTGATGTAATCCTTTTGGATTTCAGTAAAGCTCTTGATACTGTCTCTCACAGGATCCTTCTGGACAAAATGTCCAGCACACAGCTGGATAAGCATCATGTGGTGGGTGGGTGAGCAATTGGCTCATGGGTAGAACACAAAGAGTTATAGTGAAAGGGGTAACACCAGATTGGTGACCTGTCACTACTGGGGTTCCTGAAAGCTCCATCTTAGACTCTGTGCTCTTCAACATTTTCACAAATGACTTGGAAGCAGGACTGGAAGGGATACTAAGAAAGTTGGCAGATGATACTAAACTTGCAGGAGGTGTTGACTCCCTCGAAGGCAGGAAGGGCCTGCAGAGAGACCTCAACAAATTATAGGACTAGGCAAGTAACAACCATATGAAGTTCCACAAGGGAAAGTGCAGGATTCTCCACCTGGGATGGGGCAGATGTACATACAGACTGGGGAATGAGATGCTGGAAAGGAGTGCCATGGAAAGGGACCTGGGGATCGTGGTTAATGGCAAGTTGATATGAGTCATCAGTACCCTGGCAGCCAGGAGGGCCAACTGTTTCCTGGGGGGCATCAGGCAAAGCATCACCAGCCGGTCATGGGAGGCGGTTGTGCTGCTCTGCTCTGCACTGATGTGGCCTCACCTTGAATATTGTGTGCAGTTTTGGGCACCGCAATAAAAAAAAAGATATTAAGCTCTTAGTGAGCATTCAAAGGAGGGCAATGAAGATGGTAAAGGGCTTAGAGAGGAAACCATACGAGGAGCGACTGAGGTCACTTGGTTTGTTCAGCCTGGAGAAGTCAGGAGACTGAGGGCAGACTTCATTGCAGTCCACAACTTCCTCATGAGGGGAAGAGAAGGAGCAGGCACTGATCTCTTCTCTGAGGTGGCCAGAAACAGGACCTGAGGGAATGACCTAAGTTGTGTCAGGGGAGGTTTAGGTTGGTAATTAGAAAAAGGTTCTTCACCCAGAGCACTGGGCACTGGAATAGACTCTCCAAGGAAGTGGTCACAGCACCAAGCCTGACAGAGTTCAAGAAGCATTTGGACAGTTCTCTCAGGCACATGGTGTGACTCTTGTGCCTGCTCCGGTGCAGACTTAAGAGTTGGACTCAATGATCCTTATGGGTCCCTTCCAGATTATAGTAAATATTTCAAGTGGCATGGTTTCACCTAAATAAATAAATAAATAAATAAACATTCTTTTCACGTCTTGTCTTTATTGTAATTTTCTTTCTGTAAGTTCATGATGAAGCCCCTGACTATGACTGTGACCATGACTGCGACCTTCTGAGGTGAAAGAGTCTGTGAGTACAGAATACTAACAGGTAATGGGAGATTGTAGCTACGATGTACCTTAGGCAAATAGCACAACACAGTTTAAATAAAGATGAACTTTCTGTGTAGGATCTGTGACTGTTTCATGGAGCAGTAGGTTGGAAAACACAAATGACAAATCAACCTTTGATGTGATTATAGTTATTTACATGTCCTGATTCAGAATTGAAAAGTGTCTGTCTAGCAGGGACCATCATGTACCCAGATTCAAAATGCCTGCAGAAAGAACAAAAGTAAAAGGAAAAAGTCAAGTTGTCCTCAGTTTCTAAAAAAGAAAATACTAATGCAATTAATTTGTTAAAAGAATGCTTAAAAGAGGGCAGTGGTGTTAAGCACTCATAGAAAAAGCAGAGATTTTATAAGGATAATGTATTAGACATAGATTAAAAAACGTGTATCATTAATCAGGGCTTGAAAATAGATAAAAAGAAACTGATGTCTAAATTTAAGGGTGTGAGAAGGAAAGCAAGAAGCAGACCTTAGAATCAGCAATTTCCCATAAATCACTCAAATAAAAACATGACAGACTCTGGTAGGTTGAATGTGAAAACATATATTCATATGAAAACTAGAGGAAAGAAAAGAATTCAAAGAGCAAGTAACAGTATCAAAACCGATAATCTTGAAAAAGACAGCAGTAATCGAAATCCTAACAGAGAGCCTTCATAAACAACAGACATTCTAATAATGAACTTATTGTTCAGTTGTGATGCAGTGTCAGAGTGGATCATATTCACATTTTCAGTGAAAACTCTGGTTGCAATAGAAACTACAGAAGAAAAGGATAATTTCATGAGCTACTGAGAATGGCATTCTGTCTAGTCCCACTGACTTCACTTTGCTGAATTTCACGAGTTTGCTGTATTCACTAGTGATGCTTATGGTGCCTGGGGGAAAGAACATTGCTAGAAATATTAGCAATGGAAATTGTTAAAGAACACACTGTGCTCTTGTGATAAACTTCCTCGCTAATATTTCTTAATCTACATACTAATTTATGTGCCATAATTAGTTAATTGCACTACAGCTGTATTAAAAGACATAAGGCAGAAGTGGTTTTAAATGTATTTTTTCCTCTAACACTGCCGTACTTGACAAGACAAGGTCCACAAAAATGGACAAGAAACATTGTTATAGCCCTTATTAGTTATAGCACAATCATAGAACAAGGTCCTGAAAATGACCATCGGGGATGATGATAAAAGGCATTGACATTCATTGAAACTTGTGGAGTGTGTACTTCAGTTATATTCCCTCAAATGACTTCTCTGATTAGTGGTATATGAAGAATGAAATGAAGAGAGGTGGACCTAGAACAGGATACACATTTCTCTTGTCCATCACCACACTACCTTTACTTTTGGTGTTTAACCTTTGAAAATATTTAGTCATGCCAGTAAAGGACGTATAAACTTTTTAAAAATGGAAACATGATTTTCAAGGAGAATGCATGAGAATTATGCTGGGCAACATAAAACTGTAAGAGGATTCTAAATACAAAAGAAATTTTACTCTATTTTCTTATTGTATATAAAATTAATATCACAGGATCACAGAATATGCTGAGTTGGAAGTGAAACTCAAGGATCATTGAGTCCAACCCTTAGCCCTGCACAGGAGCATCCCCAAAAGTCACACAATGTGCCTGAGAGTATCATCCAGAGGTTTCTTGAATTCTGTCAGGCTTGGTGCTGTGACCACTTCCCTGGGGAGCCTGTTGCAGTGCCCAACCACCATCTGGGTTGTTATGATCTGGTTATTAAAATTATTAGAAAAACCTCTGCCCGAATTAAGGTTCAAATGAGACCATGTGCCAAAGTCAATAGTATTTAACAGTAAACTGAGGCAGAAAGAGAAAGATAGAAAGAAATTGGAAAAAGAAGTGGGTAGGAGGAAGAAAGAGAGTGACAGAGAGATTAGATAGAAAATTTATCACCACTTTGTGGAGTCCGCTGGTGTCCCATGGATCAGGGTCTTCTGGTCTTTTGGGTGGTGAGAGTCCCACAAAGCATAGAGTCCAATGGATAAATATATGTTCAGGAGATGCCAGGAACCTCCCCTGGCAGGGGGAAGCTTTGCAGTGTCTTGCAACAGACTCTGGATTTGTTGCCTCAGTTGGATCACATGCAGTCCCCTGATGGTGGAAGACCTAAGGAATCAGTCTGGGGGCACTTTGGGATCTTTGATGATTTATGACACTTTCTCAGCTGCCTCTCACATGAATATGCTGTGTGTATGTGGTCTTCCCAGAGTGAGGGCATTTACTCCTGTTTTGTGTGGAGAGATTTTACTATCACACACCTGAAACCCGTCTCATCCTTCACCCGCTGAGGCTTGTTTACTTCTCCCTAAACATGATATAATTGGACAGTAGTCTTATGTCGAGTTCCCATCACAGTCCAAATTCCAGTTAGGATGCATATGCTGGAGGGGGGTGCTTCAGTGGTCCCAGACAGGCAGTTGGTTTTTTGCAGTTTAACAAAAAGTCTTTCTATGATTTTGGCAATGTTTAAGACATGAACAGTATTTCAGTCTATTATATGGGTGAAGAATCTTTTTCTGATATCCAACATAAACCTCTCTTGACATAACTTCAGACCATTCCCTTGGGTCCTGTCACTGGTCACCTCAGAGAAGAGATCAGTGCCTGCCTCTCTTCTTCGCCTCACAAGGAAGTTGTAACTGCAATGAGGTCTCCCCTCAGTCTCCTCCAAGTTGAACAGAGTGACCTCAGCCACTCCTCATGCAGCTTCCCCTCAAGGCCCTTCACTGTCTTTGTTACTCTCCTTTGAATGCTCACTAATAGAATTAATATCTTTCTTACATTGCAGTGCCCAAAAACACACACAATATTCAAGGTGAGGCCGCGTCAACGCAGAGCAGAGAGGGACAATCATCTCTCTTGACAGGTGATGCTTTGCCTGATGCCCCCCAGGACACAGTTGGCCCTCCTGGCTGCCAGGGCACTGCTGACTCAGATTCAACTTGTCATCAACCAGTACCCCCAGGTCCCTTTCCATGGCACTGTTTTCCAGCATCTCATTCCCCAGTCTGTATGAAAATTCAGGGTTGCAGAATCCTGCACTTTTCCTTGTTGAACTTCATATGATTGCTGATTGCTCAGTCCTCTAATTTGTCAATTAAAATTGATTATCACTTTGTTTCCATTTCTTTGAGGTTTTTGAGTTCCTATATCATGTATTTCATGAGGGCATTTTAAATAAACTTTTCATTAAAATCAAAAATATACTTCTGAAGCTAACTCAAAGTCATGCCCTCTTAGCGTGCTTTAGTTCACGTAATGCAGCAATCTCAAAACAAGTGAATCCTCTGATGAAACAAACCTGAAAGAAACACTTTAGGAATGTACCTAGTGCACTTGAGTGACTAATGGATGATTGATCCATATGCATAAAGCTAGTGTGCAGTAAAACTCCCAAATGAAGAATAACATAAATATCAGGTAGTGATATCAGGTAGCTTCACTGCTTCACTTTAAAAATCTTCTCTTATCTCTCCACACTACTTGAAAATAAAGACAAATCTGTGAATTAAATGTGAACTATACCAGAACTAATTTTCAAACATATTCAAAGAGTTAAACTCTACTGTATTCAACAGAATTGATCCCTAATTAGAGCAAAAGAATTTAGAACATTCTGTGTGAAAACTAGCATAAATCTTGGAAAGAAAATTCATTTTTGCCAACTCCAGATAATTTAAGTTCATTGAATTGGCTTCGATACTGAACAAGAGAAAGTATTAGCCTGATTTGTTAAGTCTTAAGAAGCCATATTAGTCAAGGATTTCTTGACTGTTACAGTCCATCATGATTTTAGTTCAGGATAGAAAGAAAGAGTAAGATAATTGGACACTCCTAGATGTCATAGAATCACAGAATGGTTTTCATTGGAAGGTATCGTAAATATCATTTACTTTCAACCCCCTCTCCCATGGGCAGGGACACCTTCCATTAGACCAGGTTGCTCAAAGCCCTGTCCAACCTGGCCTTGAACGCTACCAGGGTTGGGGCATTCACAACTTCTCTGGGCAACCTGTTCCAGTGTCTCATCACCCTCACAGTAAAGAATTTCTTCCTAACATCTAATCCAAACCTACTCTCTTTCATTTTGAACCTATTACTCTTGTTCTATCACTGCAGTTCCTGATGAAGATTCCCTCTCTGTCTTCCTTGTAGGACTCCAGATACTGGAAGGTTATTATGAGGTCCTATACACAACCTTTGCTTCTCTAGGCTGAACAGCCCCAACTTTCTCAGCCTGTCTCGATAGAGCCCAGAAGGTAAGGGGCTAATGTGTATGTCTCAAACACCAATAGCCAAACATCTATGGAGTCAACCAAGGACTGTTGGTAAGAACATTCTGTGAGAACGAACAGGCTGTGGCTGCAGAAGGAGGCCATACAGAGGTAGGGCAGCACTTTTCTGGGACAAATGTCCTCGTTCTGGCTCCTGAAGAAGAACACAACACAGCACAGAATAAGCTGTGGGTTGAGAAGCAGGCATGGAGTGTCAACCAAAGACAGACCCAGTAGGGGGGGAAGAAGACCACCAAAGACCCCTAAACCCTCTGATCCATTTCCAGAAAAGTCTAGAAGAACAAACTGTGCATGATAACAAATTTTAATAGAAAGCGAGAAACTTAGTCCCAGGGCAGGGGAAACTTATGTATAAGAAGGCATCCCCATGAAGCCCAGGAAGTGTATCTATGTAAGATACAATGTCCATATCTACAGTAAGAATCAAGTATCAATTTATGTTATCAATTCTGGAAGTGGGAAAAAGACACTGATCTTCTATACTGTTAAACTGTTAGGTTTGTTTTTGGAACCATTACCAAGCTGTAGTTTAACTGTTAGTTCTTTAGGACAATTTGTGAGAGGTCAGGCCAAGAATCATTCCCAATAGGGAGTCAGAGTGCAAATACATTTTCTGGAGTCTAAGAAAAAGTGATAGGTCAATGTATTGGGTTTCTGTGGCCAGGTTTCGGTAGTGAGGGGGGCTACAGGGGTGGCTTCTGTGAGAAGCTGCCAGAAGCTTCCCCCAAGTCTGGTGGAGCCAATGCCCATCCACTCCAGGACAAACCCACTGCTAGCCAAGGCCAAGCAAATCAGGAATAATAGTAAAGCCTCTGTGATAACATATTTAAGAAGGAAAAATAAAGTTATTGTGCATATAAAAATTGCAGCCAGAGAAGAGCAGAGCGAGAACATGTGAACAACAGTGTAGATACCAAGGTCAGTGGAGAAGGAGAGGGAGGACCAGAGCTGAGGTTCCTCTGCAGCCCATGGTGCAGACCATAGTGGAGCAGGTTGTCCCCCTATAGCCCCTGGAGGACCACGGAGTGCAGAGCTCTACCTGCAGCCCATGGAGGAGACCCACACAGGAACAAGTGGATGCCCAAAGGAGGCTGTGACCCCATGAGAGGTCCGTGCTGGAGGGACGGGCAGGGACCTCGTGACCTGTGGAATGAGGAGCCCACACTGAAGCTGGTTTCCTGGTAGGCCTTGTGACCCTGTGAGGGACCCACATTGGCACGATCTGTGCCTGAAGGACTGCACCTGGTGGAAAAATGACCCAT
Source organism: Chiroxiphia lanceolata (assembly GCF_009829145.1). NCBI lineage: Eukaryota > Metazoa > Chordata > Aves > Passeriformes > Pipridae > Chiroxiphia > Chiroxiphia lanceolata. The sequence continues at coordinate 89,367,968 of NC_045639.1, read as the reverse complement.
GTTGCAACAGTTTGTGAAGAACAGTTGCCTGTGAGATGGACTCACACTGGAGAAGTCTGTGAAGAACTATCTCCCATGGGAGGAACCCCACAGGAGCAGGGGAAGGACTCGTCTCTCTGAGCAGCAGTGGAAACAACAACTGATCGTAACCCCCATTATTCATCTCCCTGCACCATTAGGTAGGAGGAGGCAGAGCTTGGAAGGAGGGATGATGGGGGGCAGGTGTTTTAAGATTTATTTTACTTCTCATTCTCCTGCTCTGATTCTGTCAGTAATAAATTTAATCAATATCCCTGCTTTGCATCTGTTTTGCCTGTAACAGTGATCGGTGAATGATCTCTCCTGGTCCTTATCTCAACTCATGGACTTTTCGTTATATTTTCTCTCCTCTGTCTAGAGAGGAGTGAGAGAGTGGCTTTAGTGAGTATCTGGCATCCAACCAGGGTCAGCTCACTACAGTCAGGCATCCCATTAAGCTTCAAGACTAGATAACAACCTCTGGAAATATTCAGTTATTAGAAAAATGTCTTCAGGCCTTTAATACAGGATATGATTATACTCTTTTAGGGAGCTGGGAAGCACAAGAAAAAATGTCTATCTGAAAAACTAATCGCCCAGAATATGAAACCCAGAATACATGTCCAGATATATGAGTGCTCTTTTACTAGTTTTTTGAAATATATTATATATAATAGCAAAATAATTGGACCTGTGAATAGTGACAATAAATTAACTTGTATGACTCACAATATCAAAGAGTCTGAATGTAATTATCTGTTCAGTAGCGTGGCATTTTACTTAATCCTAGATCTTATGAATTCAAATTCAATAAATAAATTTTTCTTGTAAATATTCCATAGATGTCAAACATGCACTATCAGCACATGAAATATTTAACACAGAAAAACGTTTAGGTTTACGTAGGGATGAAATCTCATTCTTAACACAATGTGTAAACAGAATCATAGAATCATTTAGGCTGGGAAAGACCTTTAAGATCATCAGATCCATCCGTAAACCTAACAAGGTCAAGTCCAACACTAAGTGCACACACACAGGGAATGCATACTCATTATAAATAACAATGTTTATAAGGTATGTTCCTAATGGGTCTCTTGAAAATTACTAATGGAGGTGGCAGAAGCTTCTTTTAATGAGAGAATTAACGAAGTCATTCCACAACTTAAGATATTTGATATTAAGCATAAAACAGTATATCTAGGCAACAAGAGAAATTGAAAAACTGGTTTATCTTTGCTAGGATTTCGCAAGAATTAAATTGTCACTGCTCCTCCAACTACATTCTCACCTACGCTGACTTGAAGGGCTTGTTTCTAATGATAGAGAATTTCGCTAAGACTTTTTACTGAACTTGTTAGCCATGTTCTTAAAAGAACTACAAAGAAAAGGTAATTAATGCTGTTATGATGGTTATATGCAAGTTTTTTGTAGTTTTAGTTTCCTCCATCATAATTTTTGTATGAATGTGCAAAATAAAGAATATGGGACATCTATATTTCAGAGATAAGAACGGAAAATCAGAAAGCTCAAAATTTTCACCAAATATATTTTGAAAAACATGAGTAAATAGGCAGATGATTAACCCTCCTAGGTCTTTAGAAATCATTGTTAACACTGAATATCAGATGAGCCTTCACAAGTTGCTGTTAATAACTTTAGTTCTATCTGTCTGAGTTAAGCTGCAGCAGGTACATGTGGGAAATCTTTTTCACCAAAGCCAACCCTTCCACTTGTCAAGATGAGATGAACAGAATTTTAATATAAATTTTGAAGAAAGTTTTGTGTGGTTTGTATAAGAGAATTTCAGTCTTGATGTCAAAATGAAACAGCTAATAAGTATAGTGTAGAAATGAACTTGCAGTTCTCCTATAACCTCAACTAAAATGGACACTCAGGAAGTAACTAAGATTCTACAAATAATCCTCAGAAGATTTCAGTTGATGATGGGGAAAGAAAAAACTGTGTATAGGGGGAAAAATCAAATCAACATTGTTCTCCAGCTTCTAGTCACAAATAGAGATCACAATGAGTTATATTTTACTGACACAAATGTCTTAGTGTTCCTGGAACAGTATTCAAATTCTGCTTGTAAGAAAGTAGGCATCTTGTCACCTGTCTCAGTTGCAGAAACACACTATAGTACAGAGAGTTTTATAAAACTCTGATGAGATCATGCTTGAATTTAATTACCTGAAAAGATCTGGTTTGGATCTCACGCTGCTTTTATTCAAGTGATGATTTTATTCAACTATACTTGTGTTAGTAGTCAAAGCAGAAATGCTTCCTGGCTCAGAGGAAATAGGTTACTGATGCAACAAAAGTAATTTGCAGTAGTATCTGAAATTTGGGGTTTGTTTTTTTTTCTTCCTAAAGCAACATTGCTCCAACAGCAGACTTTGGATGGATAAAAACCATAAATTTTACTCAGAATCTCATAATAATCTCAGAAAATTGATTTCTCCAACAACTGTAAGAAATTCCTTGCTGTTCTCCTGAGAATTCATGAAAGAGGTGGAAAGCTTTTAGCTCTGAGGGAAGCATGCAGACTGCAATTGTCAGAGCAAAACAGAAACTAGTTCAATGCTTCCTGCTGAGAGCACTTCATTTTCCCAGCAGGTGTTGGTAAAACTCAGCAGAGCTCAGGGAAAATAAAAAAAAATAAAAAAAGCTAAACAAAACTCTTAGAACACCTGACAAAGGTGAAAAAAGAGTCTTTCCATAAATTGTAAAACTAAAAGCTAATAGATGGCTGATGACCCCAAAAAAATTAGAGCTTTGAAATAGATACACGCTCTTTTCATTTTTTTCAGGAGACAAATGATTTTTAATTTCTAGGATTGTTAGACCAAGATATTTAGCGTTGATCAGATAAGAAGAGAAGGATTTTTTTAAGCAACGTTACTAATATCCACTGTGGAACTGAATAGTATATCTTTTCCTGTGATCCAGCAATTTTTCAGAGGTTTTTTGGATTGAACAACTACACTATTATTTCTAGGTAAGTAAAAAAGTCGGTCTGTATTTCCTGTAGTCTCTCAAGCCTCCTCCCTATTCTGCCCAAGGTTTCCCTGGCTCTGCTTATTCTTGACAGTCCTTGCTCACTGAAGTTCTTTCTCACCACCTGCATTGTAAGAGCTTCTTCAAAGCTCAAACTGAGCTGCAATTAGACAAAGCACCATCTTTCCTTTTTTTTATAGAGATATCCATATGCATCAGTTAGCACAGGGAATGTGTATAACTTTCTTCTTTACTGCCCAGTCACACGTATTTTCATATATTATGTAAAATACAGAAAAACACAGGGAAACAAAATTTACATCATCTTTCAGAAGCTGATGAAGACAGAATTAGAGAAACTTATAAAATATATTGTTCAAGGTGAAAACTATGTGAGTTTTAAAGGTAAACCAGATGATATATTGTCTGCCTCTTGATAAGAGTGATTGAAAGAAAATGTTTTATCTAAACTTGGAAATTTAAGAAGTAGGAAAAATGTTTCTGGGTTTCCAAGTTTTGTTATTCTTATTTTGGCATTGAAAATGTTATGCAACATTTGAAATGAAGGCACTGGAAATTTTTTCCTAAATTCTACAATTTTTTCAGCCTGAGTTACTAATAGCATAAGTCACGGGGGTGTCTTTAACATAGAAAAAATCTTCAACATTAAGAAGACTTAAAAATAATGTTTACCATATAGTAAATTTAGAATATTGTATTAACTCTTATGTAAAAAATATCTAAAAATTAATTCAACTTATAGTAGGTAAAATGTCTTCCAAAGCTTTTCAGAATGGTGTATCAACATTATACAAACTGTAAAATATTTGTGATTCATAGCAATTTCTTTTCTTTTCCACAAATATTAAATGAAAAAGTTATTAGTACAAGCTATATTGAATAACTTATCAGGGAATTCACCTCACATATTTGAGATTTGCAATCTAATTTTGTTTTATTCTCACTTTTGGATCTTGTAAGGTTTCTGGTATTTTGCCAGCTTGTTTTGTGCATAAGCATTTTTATTCAAAAGGCAGTATCTGTTTAAAATATTTTGTCTGTTGAATTCCATGACACATTGCAATACATGAGTTACACTTGGAGATTTCAATATCCATTTGAAACATTTGCAATTACTTTTGTTTTATGTATGATGTAATTTGTGATCTTGCATTTTGCAATAATATTACTTTACTTTTCCATTTGTGAAATACAGTTGTCACAAATTGTTTTCATTTCTTATGGTCCTTTATCAGAATTAAGCATCACTGGCTCTTAAAATTTGCACATCTGAACAATATTTTTTATCTACTTTCAAGAAAAACTTTGATTTTGAAAGTTATTTTGTATAAAATAAAGCTGCGTTTCTTCATTGTACAAATAATGCAAACATATATGTTTCTCAAGTCTAGAAAATGTGACATTTCAGTATGCGTAATCTAGAAGTTGCCAATTATTTTTATTAATCCTTCTTTGCATGTTCTATTGTGTCATGTATAAATATAGACAGAAAAATTCTGAAGTAAACTTAGATTTTTAATTGTTACATAATTTCTAAGAATACATAATTTTATTTTGTGGAATGATAGCTAAATTTTTATTTGCTTTTAGGTCATCTGGAAGATTAGAATGCTAGAACAGATAAATTATTTAATTACAAATCAAGATCTGTAGTACCTGGGCTTGTGTCCTCTGGAAAAGACCTGCTATAAAATTGATTCCTGAGATAGTATTATAGTCAAAGATGTGATACCAGTGTCAACCTACAGTTGCAGGCTGTTTCCAATAGAATACCCAGTTCTACATATAGACCCGTCATTTGAATTTAGAGTTCCATATCTGACTTTCACAGAATTTCAGAATGGTTACAATGAGCCTCTGGAGATCATCTTGTTCAAAACTCCTGCTCATGCAGAGCAGGTTGCCCAGGACTGTGTCCAGTCAGAAGTTCTGTGTCTAGTTCTGGGCTCCTCAGTACAAGAAGGCTATGGAAATACTGGACTGTGTCCAGAGAAGGGCCATTTGGATGTTTAAGGGACTGGAGCATGTTTCATGTGAGGATAAGCTGAAAGCTGGGGCTCTTCAGCCTGGAGGAAAGAAGGCTCATGGGGGGTCTTATCTATATGTATAAATAACTGATGGGAGAGAATGAAGAAGTGGGAAAAAGACTCTTCTTACTAGTCCCCACTGACAGGACAAGAGGATTACACACGAACAGAAACACATTAAAACAAGTCTCACTGTTAATATTACATGAGCCTACATTGGGGAAAGCAATTTATAAATATAGTATTCCTTAAATAAACATCCAATATTCCACAGGTGAGTTTTCTGTAGATAAGACCTCTTTTAATTTTGGGTTTACATGTCAAGGCTTTGATAAAGAGGGGCTGCAGCGATCACTTCTGTGAGAAGCTGCCAGAAGCTTTTCCCATGTCCAACAGAGCCAAAACTAGCCAGGTCCAAGATAGACCTGCTACTGGCCTTGGCCAAGCTCATCAGTGACAGTAATAGTGCCTCCCCCCATCAAGAAGGAGGAAAAAAATTGCTGTGCAACACCACCCGCAAAAGAAAGGAGCAAGAATATGTGAGAGAAACAACTCTGCAGACACCAAGGTCAGTGAAGGAGTGGAGGAGGTACCCCAGGTGCAGGAACAGAGATACCCTTGCAGCCTGTGGTGAACATCATGGTGAGGCTGGCTGTCCCCCTGCAACACATGCTGGAGAAGTTAATGAAGGATTATATCCTCTGGGTGGAACCCCATGCTGGAACAAGGGAAGAATGTGAGGAAGAAGTAGCATCAGACACAACTTGTGATGAACTGGTTGGAATCCCTATTTCCCAGCCCACTATGTTGCTCAGGGGGAGGAGATAGGGAAAATCATCTTTCCCTCCCCCTTCCAACTGAATGCTTGGTGAGTGTCCAGTCAGTATCAATACATCTCAGTCATCAAGGCCTCTGAAGGAGTTAGGAAGGCAAAGAAGAAAGGAGATGTTTAGCTGTATGGCTATGATATTTCTGAATTCATACTGTGCTTTCACTAAGAATTGTTGCTTGACAAAATCTTCTTTTAATCCAATTGGAACAATGCAAAAGAGGAGATCTATTTCTCATAATGATCCTCTGGATCTCTGTTATCTGTTTTTAATTTGATTCTTCAAGGGCTTAGAAGCATAAGATACCTCAAGTTGGAAGGGACCCATAAGGATCATCAAGTCCAACACCATGTTTCTCACAGGCTTACTTAAAAATAAACTATATGTCTAAGAGCATCATCTATCTGCTCCTCGAACTTTGAGAGGCTTGGTCATGACCAGTTTCCTGGGAAGTCTGTTACAGGTGAGTGACCACCCTCTCAGGGAGGAACCTGTCCCTAACATCCAATCTGAATTTCCTCTGACACTTCTTTCCATTTCGACAAGAATCATGAACAGACATGTTGAGACAATGTTTACATTTAAAGGCCCAGTCTTTAAGGACCACAGTCTGCTGGTACCTCATGTTTATTTCAGTTTCTAAAAAATGTCCAACTATACTTAATAAATCATAAGCTAGTCTTGTTACTGCTCTCATGATACTGTTGTTAAGATTGGAAGATGAAGCTCCTTATGGCTAGGGTTACAGCATTTAAAATATTCAAAAGCAGTGCACACAAACCTTGAGATAACTGTCATGGGTTCATTCACTCATCTGAAAATATGATGATCTTTTTTCTCTGAACAATTGAACACTTTTGACTCCACTGCACCCAGTATCGCTACAAGCTTTATTACGGTCAAGATTTGGGCAAGATCTGACAAGGTTCTAACAGAATATGAACCAGAAGTTGTATATTTAATTTATCATGATCTGCGATAAAGCTCGTGGATCTGTAAAACTTGTTTGTTCAGCTTTCAGGGAAGAGATGGTTTATAAATAGCCAGCCTAGGCCATAAACAGGGAAAGTTCAATTTGTCAAACCTAATTTCTGAAGTCTAGATAGAAGGCTAAGAGAATGCAGGATTGCAAATATTTGCCCAGAAAAGTTATAAACAAATCTTCCCAGTTTATAAATATCCAATGTAAGTTAGAGAGAAATTTTTGGGTTTCTCTGACTGTTAACTAATGTTAAAAAAACACCTATACAAAGGATCACAGATAATTATTGGCTGTGGATATAAGCAAGCTTAACAAGTTCAAGAAAAAGTAACAGTATGTAAATATTTATAATTTTTTTTAGTATTTCTGTAAAACAGTAATTTGTTCATAATATTTTCTCTTAAACACTGTGCATTGGTGATGATTATTATCGGAGAGAGGAGATCTCATAGCAGTCTACAGCTTCCTCATGAGGGGAAATAGAAGGACAGGCACTGATGTCTTCTCTCTGGTGACCAGTGACAGGGCCCAAGGGAATGGTAGGAAGCTGTGTCAGGGGAGGTTTAGGCTGGATATCAGGAAAAAGTTTTTCACCCAGAAAGTGGGTGGCCACTGGAACAGGCTCCCTAGAGAAGTGGTCACAGAATCACAGAATGGGTCAGGCTGGAATAGACAACCGTGGGTCACATGGTACAACCTCCTTTCTCAAGCAGGGTTATCCTAGAGTCACAGCACCAACCCTGTCAGAGTTCAAGAAGCATTTGCTCAATGCTCTCAGGCACAGGGTATGATTCATGGGGCTGTCCCGTGCAGGGACAGAGTTGGACTTAAGTGATCCTTGCGGGTCCCCTCCAGCTCAAGATAATCTATGAGTCTATGAGTCTATGATTTAACAACCCCCGTAAAAATCTAAAAAAAGCAGACAGTGATAATCATAGGAAAAGTTTTCACGTGAGCGGGGCTGTACATGAGCAATAGACCTCTAAAATGGAAGAAGGCTCAGAGGAGCTGAGCAAGGGCAATGTGTCCATGAATCTGCAGGGTGTGACTGACCACAGCTGTTTCAAAGTTGAGTTTAGCTGAACACAAAGAGGACCAGAGGTTGGTCTTTGTTTTAGATAAGCAGCTATGTCAGTTGAGCGGATCAACTGGTGATCTAAATGTTTCTCCTTGAGCTCATTAAAAGTATGAATATCTCCCTAAACTAGCCAGACCAGCATGTGGGATGTGCATACATGGCTAATCCCAATGGAGAGTATAAGAAACCAGGTAGCTATCAAAAGAATTTTGAAGAAAGCAAGGAGTTTGATTTGGTTTCAATTAATGTTTTCCTTGACGATGATTTGGGCCACCCAGAGTTGTGACAGTGAGTATATTCTAGATACTGGTAATGGGGATCATACTGGTATTGTGAATGAATGTCATATTGCAATTTTTGCTATATTTTGCTAAGTAAATTTTATAGCAAACTTTACACTTTCCTTATGTGGGCTATCTAAAAGAGCTTGTGCAGAGAGTATTGGACTCTGGCAGTGGCTTACCTAAAGAAATACTCAGTAATATTGTTCAGTATGATTTAAATACAGACTTCTGATTTTACTTTGTCTTATTAAAAGCATGTTATGGATTTTACTGAAATGCTTGAAAACAAATTAAGGTTTTAATTTTGGTCAGCAAAACACATGTGATGTAAGTATCATGCATTTTTTTCTTTTAATTCTTACATTTTTATTGGTTTTTTTCTAACTTAATGTGTGTCTTCTCTGAGTCACTACATCTGTTAATCACTACCCATTAATTGTGAGACATATCATCCCTATAGCTGATCATATAACAAGATGTTAGCACACTGGCTTGTGCAAGTGTAGAAGAAGAAAAATACCTACTGCTATGTATCTTCTCAGACTCAGTCTGCAAATTAAAAAATGTTAAAGAAAAAATTTATAGCAGGGCCAGAAGGGTACTGACTTTACTAGAAAGACATAAGAACTGCATTTATCTGCAGAACTTTAGTGTCTTTCCCCTCCCCTCCTTCCCCCCCTCCAGTATTATTTATTTATATTTTTTCATTTGGTACGTCTTATTCTCAGAAAAGTTTTGTATTCTTACCATATAGTGGTGGTAATTCTCCCTAATTTCCTTACTATATCTTAAACTGATTTCCTCATTTAAACCTGTAATAGCCTTTCAGAAAGTGGGATTTTTTTGAGTGTACATTTACTATTAATCTGTTCCTAGGCCTTGCCTACGGATGCATCTTTCAACTTTCTGGATATACTATGTCATTACAAAAGGATACATTTAAAACTCTTGAAGGTTTGACTTCTAAAGCCATGAAACCAAGACCTGACAGAATTAAGGCTGAAACTCTGGTCTGACATTGGCTTCTTAGTATAAATCTAGTCACACAAATAATCCTCTTAAATAATTCCTTTTTTCATGATCATACTTGTAGGTCAAATAGAAAATTATTTTAATCCTTTAAGCAGTAGAAGTACATTAAATTCAATTCTTTCAAATTTATAGTGAAATTATGCAGACAGTGACAGTATGAGAGAAGCAAGAGAAACCACCTGGTCATGTACTACAGAGCCATCTCAATTTTTTGGTCACAGTTTGACTGCAGCATAGAATATTTAGAGCAGGCTGACACACTCTAGAATGAAATGGAAATACATAGACTTAGAGAAAACAGTCCAATTATTTTTGACTCATGGTTAGTAACATACATTCCCCTGATTTAAAAGCAACATTGATAAAACAATAATATTATTTATTTTAAGACATTAGGAGGAGAATCTTTTTTAATTAATTTTAATAATGTGTTTGCTTTTTGCTAAAAAAAAAACCTTTGAAAAAAGTATAAAAAAAATTTAAAATAATCCTTTTCATATTTTTTTTCTTTTTCAAATAAATTTCATTTTGTTGGGGGTTTTTTTCATTCCTTTGCCCCTTTCTCCTCTTGCCCCTTTAAAACGGCAGAGAACAGAAAAGTATCTGAAAAGAGTAAAATTTTGTGTTTTTCTTAAATATATTTTATTTTCAACTATTTATGAAATGACAGCAAACCCCAAAACAATTCCATTTTTGTTAATTTCAAATCATTAAATACTTCTGTCTGTACAACACATGCATTAATTTTTTAGTAGTGCATCCAAAATTTGACATTGGGTTCTAATCATCATGTCACCTTCATACAACAAGTGTGAAGCTGAATTAATTGAGAAATTATGTATTTCTATGTTTTTCTTTGTGTCACAATGTACTTATATTTATCAATTTTTTGTATTGGATGTTTCATTATTTTTTTATTATATGTCAAAATTTCCTATTAGTTTTTTGCTTTCTGAATATTCGAGTATAGAAAGAATTCATATAGCTTCCAATTTCCTTTTTGCCAGAGTTTATTGTACCTTGCCTCGGCACAATATGCTATCTTGATACACTAGAAAACAGCTATTTCAGAAGCAAATGAGCTATCCTTGCTTTGAAAGGGTTGTAAGATAATTTAATATTCTAATGAAGAAAAACAAACCAAAACCTCAAAGCCTCTTCCCCCAAAAACTTCCCTAGAATCTTTCAATTTACTAGTATAGTAAATACAGTCTAAATCTCCTAGATCTCCTGTATCATAAATATCTTGCTAACATCTGTAGTACTTACTGCATTCTCCCTTACCCTGTTGTCTTTTTTTTCCCTTCCTCCATTTCAACAGTAAACACATACTTGTGAAAAGTCTTGTGAGGGATTATAAAAAGTTTTTGAAATGGATATTTTTTAAAAGTCATGCTATTCTTCTTATATTCAGTTTTTGCCATTTTTCTTTGTAGTATTGTTCCAAGATATGACATGGTATCTATGGAGCACATTAGCTAAGCTAGGCAGCTACTCTAAAATAAACCTTTGTTGTGAATTATATGTAGGCATATGTCGCATTTGGAAATAATCTTAACTGATGCTAATTATTTCAGACTGAATAGTTAATGCACTCAAATAACACTGTAACCTTTTCATTTGAGCTTACTGAACAGATGTTATACTGCATTGTCATACCAGACAGAAGGTTTAACTTGATTAATAACAGTATAGAACTCTTTGTGGTAGTTCATATTTTGACAATACAAACATGTACAATTTACATTTTTCCTATTATTAAAACTGTACAGATTTTTTTTAAAATAATGTTTTTTAAGTAATATAGGTAACATTCTTCAGTGATACTGGGGGAAAAAAGCAGAAATTTCTATTTGTCTCTAAGAAATGCATAAATACTTTTACAATTGTAATTGACAAACATTGGAAGATTAAAATATATAATAAAAAAAGGAAGACAACTATATACAAATGTGTTGCTAGCTAACCATCAGACTAAAATAATTAAAAAAAAATTCTTCATAAGGTAGTTAGACTTAACATCTATTCAACTACTTGACAATAATTGCTGTTACTGAACAGGCCTTTTTGACTGAAACACTCAAACATAAAATTATAACCTATTTTAAAATTCTTATTTATTTTGTAGTTGCAAGCATCAAACATTGCATAAGGACAATCACAATAGCTACTTAGAAGTATTTGTTACCATTCAAAATCTCTATTACTCCTGTACTTGAAATGCCAAGGGTTAGGAACTTGTATGCCTAGTAACTTTCAGCAGGAATATATCAGTGATATGCTAGGTTTTTCTACATTTGCTAACGGCAGCATCAAATGAACCCCATGTGAATGGGACTGTCCCAAAGCAAACATAAGGATTTGCACCAGAAAAGATTTTTATTTCAAGAAGAGAAAGATGTAAACTTAAATGTTGAATATATAGAAAATTAACAGAAAAAAAAATGTTCTTTCAGAAAAATCATGCTCAAGTGAGTGCATTTTTTTTTTATGTGCAGTATTTAGGAATATCTGTTTACTGGTTAGGTGTTCAATTTGCAAATCTAGTAGCACCACTGTATGGATGTCTGTCATCATCTTAACATATAACTAGAAGAAGAATTATGCTCTGTTTTAAAACTGTCTATTCCAACCTTTAACTGAGTAAACTTCTGGAGTAGCAAGCATAATCACAGAATCACAAAATGTTCTGAGTTGCAAGGGACCCACAAGGATCATCAAGTCCAACTCCTGGCCCTGCACAGGACCATCCCCAAGAGTCACACCATGTGCCTGAGAGCATTGTCCAAATGCTTTTTGAACTCCGTCAAACTTGGTGCTGTGACCACTTCCCTGGGCAACCTGTTTCCAGTGCTCAACCATCCTCCACGTGTAGTGTGTGAAGAACTTTTTTCTGATATCCAACCTAAACCTCCCCTTACACAACTTCAGGTCATTCCCTCAGGTCCTGTCTCTGGTCAGCTCAGGGAGGAGATCAGTGCCTGTCCCTCCTCTTCCCCTCACGAGGAAGTTGTAGACTGCAATGAGGTCTGCCCTCAGTCTCCTCTTCTCCAGGCTGAACAAACCAAGTGACCTCAGACACTCCTCATACGGCTTCACCATATTCGTTACCCTGCCTTGGACTCTCTTTAGTAGCTTAATATCTTTCTTACATTACAGTACCCAAAATTGCACACAATATTCAAGGTGAGGCCTCATCAGTGCAGAGCAAAGAGGGACAATCACCTCCCTTCACAGACGATGCTTTGCCTGATGCCCCCAAGGACATGGTTGGCCCTCCTGGCTGCCAGGGCACTGCTGACTCAGATTCAACTTGCCATCAACCAGTACCCCCAGGTCCCTTTCCATGGCACTGTTTTCCAGTATCTCATTCCTCAGTCTGTACAAACATCCAAGGTTGCCCCATCCCAGGTGTAGAATCTGGCACTTTCCCTTACTGAACTTCCTATGGTTGGTGATTGCCCAGTCCATTAATTTGTTGAGGTCTCTGTGCAGGGCCTCCCTGCCTTCGAGGGAGTCAACAGCTCCTGCAAGTTTAGTATCATCTGCGAACTTGTTTAGTATCCCTTCCAGTCCTGCTTCCAAGTCATTAATGGAGATGTTGAAGAGCAGAGGGCCTAAGATAGTGCCATGTGAAACCCCACTAGTGACAGGTCACCATTCTGATGTTACCCCATTCACTATCATCCTCCATGCTCAACCCGTGAGCCAATTGCTCACCCACCACGCGATGTGTTTATCCAGCTGTGTGTTGGACATTTTGTCCAGAAGTATCCTGTGAGAGACAGTATTGAAAGCTTTACAGAACAAGTTATTTTCTAATGAATTTCTGAAGGAGTGCTAATGATACCTCATACATAGAGGGGATGACTGTGGAAGATGAGTTTACAGAGGTAAGTTATATGCTTAAGGAAAATGAGATTTGATCATTCAAGCATTTCAAGTGATGATCAAGTGATGATCATGAGAAAGTTAATTAACCTGAAAAAAGGTCTTAAGTCTCCTGACACAAGCTTTTGGTGGCTGGGAGGTAATGATACCTATTTGTAGAAGCAAAAGGAGAGTCAGTTAAACTAGTTATCAGAAGTGTTTTATATGTTGCCGTATTGAAAATATAAAAATCTATTAGTAAAATTTTAAAAAGAAAAAAAACCAAGAGAAATAAAAACCAAAACCAAAATGGAGTTTTTATATTTTCTCATCTAAAAAATAATACATATCTACTAATTGTGCCGGTCACAGGTTTGATCCCCATAGGGGCCACTCACTTAAGAGTTAGACTCGATGATCCTTGTGGGTTTCTTCCAATTCAGAAGATTCTGTGATTCTGCCATTCTGTAATGCTTTCCTATCCAAGCAAACAATCACTGCTGGAGGTTAATTATTTCTGTTAATAGAACAGAGTTCAACGTACTGTGAATATCAGGAAAAATACGAAATTCTTGGATAATCCAGACTCATTGTTTAGGCTTTTGCGACTGTTCAAAAATGTTCACGGATTTTATCAGGAATTCAAAATAGCTCTTATTGCTTGATTAGCCCAAGCAGCATGGCAACTGGCAATTGTATCCAAGGCTTGATTAATATACAAAGAAGCTCAAAGGAAGTTGAGAGATGTAGTGTCTTTTTTTTCCCCATGTTATCAAGAATCCAGAAGCATTGATTTTCTTTTTTTAATATATAAAATAGACATTTCTTCATAGAAGTATTTGTCTGAAATTCCTATCCATGTTTACATACAATTGCAGCACCTCAGTGTAGCTTAGTCACTAAATTTTTTGTAATATTGTTATCTTAATTTGCCTGTACTGAATTCTAATAATGTATAACAGCAAGAAGTCATTATTGGGTAATGGTGCATGAACAAATTTTAGGTGGTTCTTGTATACCATACCAAAAGCACCTCCTGAGGCCTTCTCAGGTAGGATGTGCTTCCTCATGTTTTTATAGTTCCTTGCAAGAGGATGAACAGTTTAAAGGTATAAGGTAATAAATTCATTTATAAGGAAACTATCTTATTTTCCTAGTATTTAAGCTTTGTATTTCTGTCTTCAGAAATAAATCAGAAAGCACCTGATTTACAGAGGGCTGTGATTTTCACACAAGATACTGGGTTAAACTTCTTACAGTGTCGTACAAAAAACCATGAATGTAAGTGCTAATTGGCATAAATGGCAAGTTTTGGTAGCAGAAGCAGATGAGGGGTCTTCAGGGCTACCATCCACAGGCAGATGTCAAGCCTAGCCCCACACTGGACACAGCCAGTTCCAGTAGCTGCCACAACAGGCATGTTGACCCACAGGACATAACTGAGCCCTTCAGTCAGGCTAGTGGTTCCTCAGTGAAAACACATCTAAGGAAGATGAGGAAACATAGAGAAGGAAGGAAATATGGTACAGAGGGAGAATGTGAGAACAAAGTGAATAAGGTCAGGGTAGTAGAATGTGCTCCATGGCAGAGCTGGTAACATCCCTGAAGGGGCTCAGGGCACAGGGACATCCTGAAGGGACTGTAGGACCTATGCTGGAGGAGAAGATACAAGTGAGAAAGAAAAAGCACTAGATAGAAACTTTTGTGCTGTGATCCTGCTCCTGTGCCACCCTCCTCAAAGGGACTGCATGTAACCTGTGGCAATAACAAGGGAAGTGACCACCAGGAAGTGGCGAGGAGAGGTGACTGAAGTGATACAGAGTTTGGAAAAGGGAAAGTAAATGGTTTTTCCTGAGTGTTTAGAGTACTTTTTGAGTGCTGTTTCTGTTCATTTCAATCAGTAATTAAATGTTTAGGTTATGTTAAGTGACAATAAACTAAGTTAAATTACCAAAGTAAAGCCTATTTTGCTTGTGACAGTACCTGGTGAATAATTTCTCTGTCTTTATTTCAACTGATAAGTTTCTCCATTTGTTTTCCTTCAAAGATTTCCTCTATGCCATTGAGGCATTCCCCTCATTAGCAGTGAGGACGCTTAGTGGCTAGCCAGGGCAAACCCACAACAACTGTCAAAGAAAAACAAAGACTTTCACCTCTGTCTCTTGTTTTTACCCTAGATATGAATACTTATATAGAGTAGAACTTGTTTTCTTTTCAAAGTGGAAGATAATTGAGTACTCACTGAAATAAGATACCAGTAGTCTTTGCAGCAATGAAGTACTTTTATATATAGCAAATGCGGAAAAAAATTAGGAGAATATTCTTACAGAATCTTCTGCAATCCTAATGAATCTTAAAAAAGTTTCAAACTCCTATTCTGAATCTCTTTTGAGGTGAGACTGACTGAGGTTGATTTTTGTAATATAAATACTCTTCAGTCATAGGTTATGCAACTCAACTTCACTGTGGCTTGGAAAGCAGGGGTGTATGAAGAAGATCAGAAAATATGTCCTGTATAGAATAGAGGGTTTCTAATTATGACATTTTCATATCAGTTAATTTACGTTGATTACACTGTCACTCAGTCTCTTTTCCAAAGTAAAATATGATACAACAAGAGGAAGTGGCCTCAAGTTGGATCAGGGGAAGGTTTAGATTGGATATTAGGAAAAACGTCTTCATTGGAATGGTTATAAAGCATTGGAAGAGGCTGTCCATGGAAGTGGTTAAGTCACCATCCCTGGAGGTGTATAAAAGACATGTAGACATGGCACTTAGGGGCATGGTTTAATGGTGGACACAATGATCTGAAAGGTATTTTCCAACTTAACTAACACCATGATACTATTTTAAAATTGACAATTTCTTTTGTTTTTCATTTTTTGTTTTGAATTGTTAATTATGTATTTATATCTGTCAGATAGAAATGGAAAAATATATGAAATAAATTCAACAACAAAGATGAATAATAAAAATATGTGCATTCTAATGTTATGACAATTTTCCTTGCTACTGCCTTGCAGGTAAGGATATTGGGTTTGTATTGAATTTGCTTTGTAGCTTTTTTTTCCCTTCCTCTTTTTTTTTTTTTTAGAGAAAGTGTGCTGATCTAATTTTTTTTGTAGATAAATAAACATGAAAACAAAAGTTTTTTTTAGAACACTACTCAAAGCCAGCAGTGAAAATTACTGTCTCACTTTTTTTCACACAGAGAGGTAAAACAGATGAAATATTTGAAATTTAAGTGTTAATAGTACTCATTTTGACAAATACTATAACTGAAAAAGGAATTGTTTGAATAGGAGTGACTCAAGGG
The DNA here is from genome assembly GCF_009829145.1 of Chiroxiphia lanceolata. Taxonomy (NCBI): domain Eukaryota; kingdom Metazoa; phylum Chordata; class Aves; order Passeriformes; family Pipridae; genus Chiroxiphia; species Chiroxiphia lanceolata. The sequence continues at coordinate 89,351,510 of NC_045639.1, read as the reverse complement.
ACCAGAACTTGGTGAAAACTCATTAGGCACTGACTGAAATTCACTTTAACACCTACTAAGGAAACCCAGCTGCTTAGGCACCTCAAAATAGACATTTTCTCTGCTTAGTGTGACAGGTAGAGCAGCTGCTCAAGGACAGCAGTTTCCCTAGGAGAAATTTGATTACAGGAAAAACATATGATCCTAAATAGTCCATGACATAACCAAAAGAGTTACTAAAGTGTGATCAACAAAGTCTGCAAAAAATGAACATGAAAATCTGAGCATTGTTATGTAACTTTATAGGGTATATTACTCAATTATAGCAGGGAGGGGTTGGGACTAGGTGAGATCCCTTCCAACCCTTAAAATTCTCTGATTCTATGATTCAGTGTGTTTTGTTAAGACTATTAATCTCCCTACAAACAATGGCAACTCAAAAGTAAAGCTGCACTAATAAGAGTTTAAATATGTATGTTTTTAATCAGAAAAAAATAAAATCAAATATACTTTATGGCCTTAACATGACACTTACACAATAGAAGTGAAATGTATTTAACTATATCTGCTTTGAGGCATACGGTATGTTTGAAGCTGAATTTTATTTGCTTACCTTCATGAAGCACATCTGTTGATTTGAACTTTTTCCCTGAAAATACTCCGTTTTCTCTATTCTATGCTAATTCATAAAAGTGATCCAGCATGCAACTTCAGTGTTTGTTAACCATGATTATTCTGCATTAGCAATTGTTGGGGTGCAGGAGATAATGCCATAACAGCCAGATGTATTTACTCCATACTACTAAATGTGGTGGATGGGAAAGTCCCCTAAATTTGTAGGTAGTTCTCCTTTTTCCACAGTGTACATAAAATAATTGATAAGATGCAATATGACCATTACTCTAAGGTATCTGTTATCAGTTTTTGTACTGACAAAATAAAATTTACTGAGTTGATAATCAGGCTAAGACTATCATACTTTTCACATCAACTATAAACTGACTCTTGCTAAAGATATCATGGACATGGGAGCTTTGGTTTATGCCACCTTAAATATTTCTTGTCATCTTGTCAGCAAGGTGTTCTGCCTTTTGTGTGGGTAGTGGACTGGATATGATGATGAATAATTAAGTATATGCTAAAGATGCCAACTTAATTTAATTCTTGGGGTAAGCAAAGATGAACCAAGATTATAGCAATCACAAGCCAATTGTGATAATCAAAGAAAAACACTGGTGGATCATGAATAATAACTTCATTTTTACCACATCTCATTAGCTACATGATTATTTGCTTTAGAGTATAGCAATACTCAGTAGCCCTTGAATAGAACAAGACCTGTATTACTTGTTTCTTGACTCCTGTAGAGGCCAATTGCAAATACTTGGGAAAGTGCCCATAAATGGGGCTCTTTTGTCATCCCACCTTTCAGAGTCATGCAGCCATGGAACAGCATGAACCAGTAGTGATAAACTTTACATCTCACAGCTTTCAATGAATTCCATGATTCATGAAAGTAATTTTTATCCTCTTCAATACCTTCCTAAAAAAATAGATACATTTGGATATACATTAATCCATAATTTTATAATACTCCTCTGTTCTTTCTTTCCAGTTTCAAATGGAATTATTTATGTACTAAACCTATCAGGAAAACATCAGAAAGAAGAGCAACAGTGTGTAAATCAAATAGTGTTTTTTGGGGTTCAAAACATTTGCATCCCAATATAAAGAGCTGTGAAAATAAAGCTCTTTATTTACCAAGGCACTAACACACTCAGAAACTCCACATCTTTCAGATACCCAGTTACAGTTATGAAATTGGTATGCCTGAACTAAAGATAGAACATTTCCTGAAGAAATAACAAGACATAAATGGTTAATTTTACTTCTATATCATCTACAGGCTTCATATACTGAATTTTAAACACTTCATTCTAAATAACTGAGCATGTAAGTTTCTGTACTGCATAAGAAATGAATTCTACAGAGTCCAAAGCAAACAGCTAAGTTTCTCCCCTATGTGTAAGTTCGCAAGTTCAGTTAGACTGTCTCAGTACAAAATCAAATACATAACATCTTCTTCATTTTATACTTGACTGATTCCACATCAAAAATAACTTGGAGCTGTTGACAGTGGCTTAACTAGTTATTTTTATCAACGTCATTTGCCATTACTGGGTATAGTCTTCAGGTAAAGAAAGTGTGATTGAAGAGAGGCAAGAAGGCTGTCTTGTAATCTCCTTTCAAAATCTCACATTTACTCAGGGAATGCTCCTATCCACTTGAATTTGACTCCATTTGGTCCTTGAAAAGAGTGAAACTGAACATGCATACACACAAAAAAAAGGACAAGAAATGTAAGACATGTAAACATGCCATTGAGAAGGAGTAGATTTGTTTTCTGAAAGCAAATAAAATCAGATGTATGTGCACTGTAGAAATGTCAGACATGCATAGGAAAAAAGTCCCAGTGCTGCTAACCCAAAAACATCTCTGAGGGGATTAGTTATGTTTCTATACCACAAATCTATGTGATAAAAGTTAGTACTTTTAACCTCAAAAGTGAAGTCTGTGGTCTGTGCACAATTGCAAATGTACTACTAAGCAATGTCAAAATGTCTACAGACCTACTTTGCCAATTATTGTCCAGGATATTCTGAAAGAGGATGTTAGGAACTTCAAAAAATATATCTGACATTGACTATTACCAAGAGGATAACAAATACATTCTCAAATCTTCAGAAATCTTATCTTCAAATCTTTAAAACACTTTGTTTCTCCCCTCTTGCTTTGTCATTGGGATTCATATCATTCCCTTAATGTTTGCAGGAAAGCAACATTCTAGCTAGTGGTTAAATATTCTACTCTCCCTTTCCAAGAAAAATATATGCATCTACTGAAAAAAAAAAAAATAGAAAAAGGGTCTCCGTGGAATAGAGTATGTAAAATCTGCTCTCAGAGATAGTTTTACTACCCTTGCTAAATTACTTCACGTTGTTAGATGTCGTGCCAAAAGTATACTTGCTATATGTTTATGAATAAAATAGCCTAGATTTCCTGAAAATGTAGTGGGGGTTGGGGATGGGATTTTGGGGGTTAAAAATTAAAAACAATGTTTAAAATTATTCAAATTTTAATATATCTTAAAATAATAATTTTTGCTATTATAAAAGATATAAATAAAAATAAAACATATTCAAACTAAAAATATAAAATTAAGCTATTACAGAACAATTTATTAAAGGAGTCAGAAACAACAGAAAAGAACAGAACATGTTTTTCTTTTTTTTTCTTTTTGGAAAGTAATTCAATCTACAGTTCTTGAAGAACTGTCACTTACAGATTGTTCCAGTTAACAGACTGTCACATTGAACACTGTACGCAGCTCAGAGAAATTGGCACTGCTCCATAATTGAGAGGTTGTTTTTTTAAACCTCTTTGAATTATATAATATCCTAAGAGTCAGTAATATAAAAACAGCAGCTTTTCTCAAATGGAGGAGAACTTTTATCATGTCCTAAATTAAGTAATAAGTAAAAAGCTCTTGCATTTTAAAATCCTCAAAAGGCAAGTAACTGGATTAACTGTTCTCGCAGTGAGATTAATGTGGATCAGGTCTTAAAAGTAACAAATGGGTTCTAGTGTAATATTTCTATGAAAATTTTCATGGATTATGTATCTCAGATGTAAAAAGCTTACCTAGCGTAATGTGGTTACTCTATGTTTGGGAGATATTCTGTATTGAACTCCGACGAATTTTTTGTCTGCGCTCATATCTCAACAAATTGCATTTAATCAAGAATTACATTTAACTAATTCTATTTATAGGAAATTGAGATTAAGAAATAAAGTATTATATGGGACATGATGATTCATGTTCAAAAAGGAAAAAAAAAACAATGAAAAAAGCCCAATTCAAAGAATAAACTTGCATATACATACCAGATGACATTTTTGGGGCTAATTCACATATACGACCTATACTTTTCTCAACAATTAAGTGCTCACCCTGTAGTATTGCTCATTTCTCTAATGTTGTTTTTCTTAGAAAAGTTATAATGCGCTGGGTATTTTTTCTTAAAACACAGAGATGTGACGCAAAGTATTTAATGAAGAGCCACACATAGAGTTATTCTAAAGTTGGAGAGCGAGGGCTATAGTGTGTTTTGTTTGATTGAGAATAATAGTATTCAAAGGGAAACCGCCAGGCTGAAAAGTAAATTCTTATTCTAGGGATCTCATTAATAAGGACAAAATGGTAGCAAAATGTTAATAACATTTGCCTAACCCAAAGATATGGAAAGCATCACTCATAAGGAGAATCAGACTAGGAAGAACTAAGTCTGTGGGAACAGAAATTGAAATGGAAAATGAACTATATTGGTACAAAGTGCATGATGGCTTATAATAAAAGTCTTTATGCATGGAGATTCTGAGTGTGAAAGGGTAAAGGAGGACAAAATCCTGCCTGTATAATTCATCACCTAGCAGTATTATGGAGACATGAAAAAGTCATTGAGTTTTGTATTTCTGATCAGGTCATGCACTTGGAATAGGTAAGGAGTTAGGCCAAAACACAGGGGAGACTTCATCTAGAATATTAGGGAGAATTGCTATGACCTAATTTTAGTTTTCTAGTTAGGAGATTGTCGTTATAAGAAAAGTCTGTCTATACAATTAAGAGAAGCATATAAGCTGCAGACTATGTGAACAGTATTCTGAAATCTCATTCTGAATGGCCTGCTTTACAGTTTTATCACAGGAAGAAACCATTTTATATTCCTTAAAAAAATAATTTGTGCATTACTTTGCTGTATACAGTGTGGGTAATTTTTTTTAAACAGATTTATTCAGATGCAGAAAAGGAGTTATCATGAAATTAGCTTAATTTGGACAAAAATGCTATACCAGACTGATTTACTTATACTGGTGAAATAAAGGCTATATAGGTTTAAAATGTCACATAAATACATTACAGAGCTAAAGTGCAAAGCTGACACAAAAACAAATAAGTGCACCAGAAATAAATTTAGGAGAAACCCCAGATATTTCTAATAGTCAATCTTCTAGTGTTGGAAAGTATTAACTAGTAGATTAAGTGGAATAAAAATATATTGCTAATTTTATTAGAAAGGTGAACCAATTTACAATATGGTTGCTTACATTACCAAGGGATTGTGTTCAGTGATATGCAGAAATGTTCAAGTCCTTCCAGAATAAGAGACTTTACCTGTAAGACACTGAAGGATTTTCACATTTATTTTGTTAAGAATCATGAAGAATTCTCTTTCTTAAGTTCATGACATTGTTTTAGCTAATATGATTCTTACCATTTCCCATTTCTAAAATTTCAAGATAAATGAATTTGCACAAGGTTGATTTTTCTTTCCTATGTAAGCTTCCATTATACCCTTTGTTATTCCAAGGAGGTGAAATGCAAATACTTCTTCTCAGCTAATAAATGATTCCTGTTTTAAACTAGTTTTAGGTATTTGGATCCCCTGTTCCTCTTACTTACAACCGTAATCAGAAGAATATTCATGTCAAAACACAGTTACTAAACACTTTTAATTTACCTTTACAGCTATTGGGAGTTAATCACTACTGACCTGTTGAAACAGCCTCGTTCTTTCAGTCAAAACACAGATCTATATGAAAAAAAACCCCAGGGCCGAACAACTTAACACGCCATCTCAATGTTTTACAAACATCATACATCTTGAATTTTCTCATTCTGAGAATACCTTCTTCTATTCTTTCAAGGTGTTATGAGAAATACAGTTTGTACCTGATAATCATGATGTTGTTTGATAGTTTGAACTGCCAGAAAGGCTGCAAACTTCAGCTACTCAGAAGAAAGCACTGAAGAAAGTACTGAAGGTATACTTTAAAAAAAATAGATTTCTTTTACATACACTACTCTAGGAAATGTGTGCTTAGGAAAGTCTTGAAGAAATCAAAATGAAATGAAATATTGACAAGGTACAGATCTTATGTTATAATGGTGTAAATATGCATAATTTTAAAATAATGAAATATATAAAATAAAAATATAAAACAGCATTGTGACTGTGCTTCCCCATATTAGCAACTTTTATCAAAGTCATGTGTTACTATTAACAAGGCATTACAGTATTAGTATTATTGTAGTCATGATAGTTGAAGTATGTGGCATAAGAAAAATTTCTAGGAAAGGAGAAGATAGTTTTCGATGTGATTTGACATGCCTAAGCTTTCACTGTAAGCCAGGTATGAAATCTTTACATAGCTGAAAACAATGCATCTTGGAGAATTAGGAAAAAAAGAGAAGCAAGAATAGTTTTCAGACACTAAAAACAGGCAGAGTGGGTATACTGTGCAGTCCTACTGCAATAAAGATATGTCAACCTCAGCAGTCCCTGTTAATTTGCTGTTTTCCACTACTACATTCTCATACAGTCTAACAACTCCCTGCCAAAACAAGCTGCACTGCTGATTACATGTTGCCCCAGCACAGGAGTTGTGCTTGAACTGCTTGAGAACTGTGTGCAGCTCAGTCATTTAATATTATTTCACTATTAAGCTTATATATAGCTTGTAAGCTATTTAACTTATAGTTTGTGTGGGTGTGTGTTCATGTGTTCATTGGAGATGATGATCTTGAGCTGTTGATCTGTTATACAGGAAATTCTCAGATAACTATTGAACTAAAAAATGAAGGCGGGGTTTTGAATGAGTCTCTATTTCATCTGGTCCAGTAAATGTTTGAAGGTTTACATGCAATTATACCCACCAGGTTTTATCTCCCAGGTAATCCAAAATGGGTATACAACATACTCTTGGAAAGGAAGGTGATTTTAAAATCTCAAATTAAAAAATAACTATAATGAAAAAAATAGTACTCCTGCTTTCTGGGCGAGTATCTAACCAAATATATTTGAATGGCAGAGCAACCATTAACAGATTTCTGAATTTAGTGTCAATTTTTCTTTGCTTTTCTTGAGTAAGATAAAATTTCTTAGCCGACTGAGTCCTTTAAAACAAAAGGTGTTTTTGTGTTTTCATTTCCATTAAAAAACAAAAACCAAATACTGTTTCTGCTCAAAGGGATTTGGTACAAAAGGATCAATTGCATCTTCAGCTTTGAGTTTTACTTGGCTTCCATTCCTTCTTTATCTGTAGTTCCTTCAGGAAAGTATCGGATTGGTTGTGCCTGAGATTGTATATGTAAGAAGCAAGATGTTCCTATTCTGCATTTGTAAGTAAACCATTCAGGCCTGTCTCATTACCATTTGTCAAAGTCTTGACTTTCAAGTAATATGTACAATTTTTCAAGTCATAAGATTCTGTTAAGAAGGATGAGTACTATTCATTAGATTTATGACACTGTTACTGAGTGTTGTCATTCGTCAGTAACTCACTGTTAATGATCCTAGGCCAAAGATTACCAACCCGTACACAAACTACAGAGTAGTGTAACCTACTTTTCTAATGTTTATATTGGAAAAAATTTTGCATTTAGCAGTGTTTTGGAATTAGTGTTTCATGGGTCAATTCACCTAGCTTTTAATTGACTACCTTTTCTTTCCTGAGCTCCAGTTTAAGTCCTATCTCCATCTCTCTTATGGACTGAGACTTTGTTAATTTGCATCCTCTTCAGTCACCTTGATTTCAATTTAATTTAGCTTGTTGACTTCAGTAAGAAGGAATTTAGGAAAATGCTTGTGGACAAGGAGATTACTCTTTAATCTCCTGCTCTGTTGTAAATGACCAAGAGAATCACTTCACTGTTCTTCTGCAAAATAACCTCAGGCTCTTAATGGCCTCTGTGTGAACAACTCCATTATAGCCAGCAAAGTACCTGCATACTATGATAAGGCAGAGGTTAGTCAAAGAACAATTGTGAAGCCATTTCATAAATATATGAAAAAAACATAGGCTAATCTTTTGTATTAAATTTTCTTTCAATTAAATTTTCTTTTCCTTGACAATTTAGTTTTCAATTTCCTTACATGGTCTTTGTCAGATGTCTACTTTCTCAGAAAGCTTTGAATTTATTTTCCATTTTTTTATTTTTCTATAATCAAATATTTACACTACTTTTATCCACTACAACTTTATAAATTTCCTATTTTCCTCCACAGTTCATATAGATATTATTTCATTTCAGCCCATTTTCACATTTCTGATATGTTTTGTTTTGTTTTGAAGACTATTTGTCCAAAACCTACTAAATTTATGACAATTCCTTTCTTCATATCTTCAGAAGACAATGAAGGACCACTCAGGTTGATAATATCTGGAATGGATGAAATGTTGCTCATTTCCTTAGTTACTATTGAAATTAGTAATCAAACTCCACGTGGTTGCTCAGTATGTAAATAATATGTAAATGTAAAAAAATTCAGAAATAGATAATGGCTAAGATATGCTAATTTCTTTCAAATTAAATTACATTAAAGTTAGGAAGATAAACAATAATAATGCAATTGTATACAAAACCACTTTAACTGTGATTCAACCAGCAGATGGCAAGTGATGTTCAGTGAAGAAAGACAATAAGTCTGAAGATCTTACTTGTACTATGCAAATATTCTACGAATTGAAGATGCAGACAAACCTTTCTTCTCACCAATCTAATTATAATCTGCTTTTGTTACTACGAGAAGGAAAAAGACAATATCTTATGCATCCCAGCATTCTCAAAGGTAAGAGGTTGAAGTTGTAAAATTATTCCTTTGTAGTGAACCTGAAGGGGATTTTTGGTTTTTCATTTTTACTGAATGTTCCAATCTGGAATGGATTCATTTGCCTATGCTTTGGAGCATTAGTCTCTATTATTTGCCTGAGCACGCTGAGGGAGATGTGATGCGAAAAGGGAAAAGCACCAATAATTACTGAAAACAAATGCAAAATATTACCTACAAAAACATTACTGCTTCAACAAGGAATTGTCAAAGACAGAAAGCATAGCTGGAGCATGAAGTAAATTCTGCAATAAAAATGACAAGTAGTCAGAAGCATGGTCAAAAATAATGTGGAAAAAACAAAGATCAAAGACTTTTTTACTTTTTTTAATCCAGCAAATTCTGTTGAATTTGATGTTGGTATTAGGGAATAGGTTTTGACCTTAACATCGCAAATTGCTCTAAAAATACAAAATGTTTTTTAACTGTAGTTTTATCTGTTTCAGCGCATTTATTATGTCATAAAATCACTTTTCAGGAAAGGATAATGTCTTAGGTAAAAGTCAAAATTTCTTCCAAAAAGTACCAGCAGTTTCTACTCTGTATGTGACTAAGCACATTGTGATGTATTGGTGGACCACCCAGAGAACTTAAGAGAAAGATTTTCACAGAAAACCTTCCCAACAGTGTCAGCCAAACATCTGAAGGAGGCATTTAGCTAAAAGCATTTGCATTAGTTCAGGTGAACATGAATGTTTTCAGCTGACTTCCTTTCAGATTTGTCAACAATACTAATTAATGTTTTCTTAGCATTCTTTGAAGGATGCTGATAGTCCTCACTCTTTTTTAAAATATGCAGTTAGTCTTGGCTTTCTAAACATACTTCTTAATAGTATTCATATTAAAACTGCATAAATAATTCCCATTAAATTATATGATTAATTAGCTGAATGGAATCAAGGCAGGAGAAACATTGAAAGAAGAAAATATGTAACTTCGATTCTTCTTCATCTTTAAAATAATTTACAAATTTTTCCTTTGGTAACAGTAAAATACAAATTCTGATGTAGATATAACAGTAAACTGCACAGAGTAGAGGCAGAAGACTGAAAGTTTGTAGAGACTTCATGTTAATTGGCTTAACAAACCTGCCAAAGCAATTAAAGCATCAGTTGGTGGTTTGAGGCTGATGCAGATCTTTGATGCCCCATCAAAATTAGCACAGTCGCAGATATATTTTGCCTGAGCGGCTCCTGAATGAACCACCCACACAGGACAGAGATTTCAAAAAGCCTCTGTTCGAAAGATTACAGTGATAAGTGAGTCACAGGAGGATAAAATGTTGTACACTTTTTGGCTTCTAGCATTGGTTATAGGATAAAAACTTGAAAACTTTCACTTTTAAATATAATTTTAGAAAGAGGAAATGAGGAAGAAAGAATGAATGTCTTTTTTTTTTATGACCAATAATTTAAAAAAAAAGGTTATATTTTATGGATTATATATATGGTGCTCTTAGATAAACAATAAAGCAAAAGTAAGATTTTATTATTTATGTTTTATGGCACTCTAGGAGTAGCTGTAGCAGATTTCAGAATCTATATCAACTACTTAAAGAATTTGCCGACAGCTGCCATTGTTTCAGTTTCTTTATTCCCACTTTGTTTCAATAATTTGAATGAAAATGTCTTTACTTCAGACACTGAAATGTAAATATTCCATTAAAATGTTTCAAAATGAAAATCAGTATCTAACTTTGTACATTGTATTTTTATTCTTTAGTATCTTGTTTTAACACCAAAATTTATGGCCTTTAAAATCATAAGTAGAGAAAAAAGAATTTAGAACTTGGCTCTTGGGCCATATTTTTTCTTTATCTCTTCCATTAGTCATCCTGTCTGAGGGTCAGATTCTTATCTACTGGAAATCAGAAGAGATTTCAAATAACTGATTTCCCGACTCCAAGATTTTGAGAGAAGTATTAGCTGGAAGTTATCTGCTCTCTCTTTTTTATGTCCCCACTGCATGCTGCATAGTAGTACTGTAAAAATTGCTCTGGACTTAGACTCAACCTAGTTTTATAATGAAAATTTTTAATCTTAATTAAATTGTAGAGTTTTTGATTTTGTTTCATTAAAATTAAAACCTCAGTCCCTTGCTTCAGAAACATAAATTCTAACAATGAAATTATCCACGAAAACTTGTGGATATTCTTCTTGTCTGGATATATTCCCTATGCAAAGTGTAAAGCTTAGATCATTCAGTAATAAAACCTAATTTTCCACAATAAAATTAGGACTTTGTGACTTGCCTTTTTTGTCTATTTGAATAGAATGAAAGCAGAACTATAAGGTTAATATGTACGGGGATCTTTATCACACTGAAACTAATACAAGACTCTCACATAAGTAATTTCTTCTGTTGCTTTGTTGTTACTTTTAACTTTTTTGACAGAATTTTGCTTTTTATTGTTTTTTAAATGGAATTCATACATGAAATGCATTTTTTTTATAGCATTGCATGCCTACATACGTCGTATATAACTGATCCTTATTTCTTTTCCTTGGAGTATGAATTATGGAAATGCAGAGTTATAGTGAGAAAAAAATTACACTACCAAAAAATCCATAAAAGGAGAAAACATAGTTATTCTTTGAGAAATAGTGGTAGTAGATAAAGCTGATATATGTTGCTTAATTATAAGATCTATCTATAGAGAATGTATTGAAAATCCTTTGATCTGGATATTTTCTCAAGCACTTTCTTTTTGAGGAAGACTGCTGCTTTCTTCTATCAAGTGCATTTGTTTGCTAGCTGCTTTTATAGTTGCACGTGATTATTTTTTTCTAAATAAGCTTGCAGGCCTATGAAAAACTTGTAATTCACTTTGCTGAAGCACAGTAGTTCTAAAAGTACATGGCATTGAACCAGGATTTTTTGAGAAGAGCTGAAGAGTTCAGTTATGTCCACCATTAATAAAACTTTTGCTGTATTCATATCTAAAGATTTTACCTTTTGCTGTCAGAGCAATTTAGCTACAGTTCTATTTCATGAGGCCAGGAATCCTGAAGCAATCTCTAACCAGCAATCTCTAAAATGCAGTAACAAATAAATAAAATAAAGTCCTACCATTTAACCTATTTAGCAGTATAAATAATGAAGTTAAATCAGACATTTGTTGATGTCATGACAAATGAAGTCTCTTTTCATTTTTTCATTAACTATTGCATACATGTGGAAGCTTAAATTTTCCTCTTTCTGCATCTCCAGACATTCTAACTCCTTTAGTTATGAAATATGTATTGTGATAGAAACAAAAATGAGCAAAAGAAGTATCTCTTTTCATGTTGTCTGATATTTTGGAGCAAATGATAAAATGTACTGAAAGTCATTAAGGTTACATATATTTAACTGATCAGTTAAACTATTAAGTTTAGAAAAGTTAAATAGTATGTATGTTGCTAAGGTCTTAGAGACCTTTTCTGTCTTCTAGAGGCTTTTCTTTCTTATGTTTGGGTGTTTTTTTCTTAAACAGATGAAACAAAACCCCCTAGACCTTTGATGCAAATGTCCTTTAAACCTTACTACTTTCTACTTTGAATCTCTTTCTGGATGTGAATGACCACCTACTTAGCCCAATAGATTTTCTTTCTTTTACAAATGATGTGTTGGTTAAAGCTAAAGAAGTGGGTAGTATTTTCATGTATTTACTGTTAACCTGTGCTGTTTAGTCTAACTCCTAAAGACTAGGAGTGTAGTGGTTATACAAACTGGAGTCTGACAAACTAATGAATTTCCTTTAACTTTTCTTTGAAAAGTGTATCCCTCTGTGATTCTAAAAGTGAATCCATTTTGTTAGAGTTTGGATTGAGTGATCAAAACGAAAGCAAAGGAACACAGTGAAAAACTCAGTTCCAAGTAACTAAGTTGCAGTGATGAACATTCCATCTAGTTACCTGAAAAAGGAGGATTACATCATGATTTCATGGCATCTATCTAAATAGTGTGGGAAGATGACCAGGGGGTAAAATTAGAGAATACCAGGAAGTTATATTCACATTCTAACAGAAGTTAGTACAGAAATTATGGGGTGAAATTCAGTTGCTACTTCCTAGAGGGAATGCAGTTGGCATGTCCAAAGTCTGTTTCACAATGATTCTCCATACACACAGTCTTCAACCTGAAGAACACACTGAGGGATATGAAATGGGGGGTAGAAAGGAGTAGAGACACTGTGAACAGGCTCTGTTTTAATCCTTCTGGGGAGGGGAACTCAATGGTACTGCATAGCAAATAAACCGCATAGCAGCTGTCAGCCAAGGGAGATAGAAGAAGATGTCTTGCTGATGAATCAGCAAGTGCAATTTCTCTTTTTGGATGAACTTGGTTCATGATAATCTAATTGTGTAGTGAAACACACCTCTAACACAAAGTTGTGCACCTCCAAGGTGCTACCACCCCTCAGCTGGGCATGCCTTCATTACTTTGTTGACTGTATCTTTAAGAGCAAAGCACGACAATTTTACATTAATCAGTAACAAAAGTATGTATGATTAGAGTCACTCAAGGTTCACCTAAATGTAAAGAAATAGTATAAAAATAAGCTAAGAATGCCAGAAGGTAGGAAAGGCTCCATTGTAACTTCTGGGATCAGTTGACATGTTGAACCTGTCTTGTCCCCTGTAAGGATACCTATTTGGTAAGCTTTATACATCCTAAATTATTATCTTGAGATAATTTTCATTGGTGATTACAGCTTGTCTCTATTGCTTTATATTAGTTTTTGCAATCAGTCACTATCAACTGCAATCTTTGAACCTTAATCTGTCATCATTTTTTATTATTAATAAAGTTTGTGATTCTGTAAACTGTTTAGAGTGAGTCCTTCAAGGGCACTGGCAGTTTACACCAGTAGAAAACATACTTGATACATTTGGGGATATCCAGGAGGGGCACCTCTTTCCACTGAGACATACTCTCTTGGTACATGTCCCTGACCAAGTTAGTCAAATTACTCTCCAATACAGTGGGCTGTTCAGTGGAGTCTCCATAATGGGATGCTGGCTGACTGGTTGGGCACCAGGGTCTCAGCTTTTCTGGGACACTGGCAGATTGATCAAATACAAAGGATTCTAGGAAGCACCCCCCTTCCACATGACAAGGAATCTTTCCCAAAGTCACTTAGTGCTGCATTTGCAGATACTTTTCAAACTATTATTGAGTTGTTCTGTGTGCCTTTTTGTTGCACCCACCATATACCTTTTCTGAAACTGAATAACATTATAAATCCTGCCACTGGATGGAGAATGTTGGAGAAGTTATCCATGTTTTACTCTTAGAACCCAGTCCTACACTATGTAATGCATGGTATAGTCATATCATTCTACCAAAAAGCCAGGTCTTGCTTCAGTGATGCAATCTGTATGCCACAGTTTGAATACCAGATTACAAAATCTTCATTGAATCTTGCATCTTCAAATGCTCTAAGTTAGAAAAGAAAAGAAAGTGCTTCTGCTATATTAGAAGTGCACTGCAGTGGGCTTACTTGTCTATTCTTCCTTGTTTTCAACAGTTAAAGGAATTTTTTAATTGACTATTAAAGCCTTGTTTCAGTCCAGGTGAGCTAAATCACTTGTTTGAAGTGTCTGCATTACAATTCTCAATTTCCAAATTAGACTCTATAGTCAGTGAAACAAAACTGTCCTTTCCAAAAAGTGACTTTTGAAGACTGACTGACAGACTAGTGAGGCTTGTGTAGAAGTTATGTAAATTTACAATTACTGTTGTCTAGTGCTATATACAAGTAGTTCCATGGCAACAGAGAGGTAATTCTTTTCCTAACATAAAGAACAGTGACAGATTCTGCTCCAAATGAACGTTACATCCTTTAACAATTGTCATTGTCCCAACTTCAGTTTTGAATGTTATCTCTTCTACAGAGACAAAAGTAACAGTCAAATTGTTGTACAGGAGTAACCATTCAAGAATATTTAAACTTCATGAATCCTTCTTTCATTCCAAGACATAAAGCTCATTTTATTGTGATAATTTTACCTGAATTTAACGAACTTTGGAATCCAAGAAAGACACAAGCCATTTATTTAGGTTAGTTTGGAGATTTTCACTTTGTATAACACCCCAGTTTAAAGCCCTGTGGACATCTAAAAATTCTCCAAAGGAAGTCTAATTCTTATTAGCCACAGATTGTCTACAAAAGAACAGACTAACAATTAGAAATATTATAGAAAAGATGTGACAGGTTCTAATTTCCACTCACTTTCCAAGATCATGTCATTCCCCTTATTGCATTTTTTAAAAAGATGCATACACAGAAATATCTTGATTTTTTGTGCATAAGAGAACTTAATATGATGAATAATTTCATCACTTTTCTAAAAATAGCTGTTATTTTTCCTTTAAGAATTTTTGCAGTCTCCTTCAGATTAATGCTGTGACTTACTATTTCTACCAAAACTATTCCTACATCAAAAAGAATCATTTCCAGAGCTATCTTACCTTACTTTTCCTCTTGTTATCTTATGATGTCTATTAGTCTTGTCTTCTCTTTTATTTGAATCATATACAATAGCTGTCTTCCCTGAAGACTTTTTATAGGTGTTAAATCTTTTTACCATGGTAGAAGATACAGCATTTTATTAGCTACTATTATTTTATTAAAATGCCCTAAAAGTTTCTCTATTATTTCAGTCCACTTAGTTTATGTAGGTAACTACGAAAGAGGTTAAATTTCACAATATAAACATATGTTTCTTAGCATTTGTTTCTAATTGGTTCATCTCATTGGAAACAGGCAAATTAGAACAAGCTTCAGTTAAACCAAAAGAGATGCTTTACAAAGTTTTTGGCCATGGTTGAATGTTTTGAATCAATAAATTGCTGTCAGCACTCCAAATTTTTATAGTTGCTAGCTAACCTTTCAACACCAATTAGTTGCTACATTTTAGATTTTATATGGTTTTATTGGAAAGGTGGGAAATAACATGGTTCCTTATTGCTGACTACAGTTTGAGAATTGATAATTAGACTCTTGTGAGTCTTTTATTCAGAGTCTGACATCAATACCTTCTTCAGCAAGAAGGCTGACATGAACCTCCTAGCTAGCATCTATGTACACAGTGATTCATATCTTTAGAAGGAGTATCATTCCGAGGCCCAACTGTGAAGCAGTTTAAAAGAGTTGTAACATAATCTCCACCTCAATCAGTATTTAAATATGTAAAATTTAAGTTTTGATTTTTAAGAGTACTTGAAAAAATTAAAAAAAAAATGATTTCAATAAGATTGTCTGTTCGTTTTTTTTTCTCCTGGACACAAAATGTGGAGTGGCTGGGATTTTTTCTTTTTCAATGACTTTTTTAAAATTACAGTGTTATAAAATATTAGTATGTCTGCAACCTTACCAAAATTCAGACTTTTAGCTTCACAACATGTCCCGTCCCTTCCCTTCCCTTCCCTTCCCTTCCCTTCCCTTCCCTTCCAGAACCTTCCCTTCCCTTCCAGAACCTTCCCTTCCCTTCCAGAACCTTCCAGAACCTTCCCTTCCAGAACCTTCCCTTCCCTTCCAGAACCTTCCCTTCCCTTCCAGAACCTTCCCTTCCCTTCCAGAACCTTCCCTTCCCTATCTGTTCTACAACAGCTAAGTTACCTAGTTCTTGGTGCAAAAGAGGCAAAACATCACTGCAAAGAGAATTATTTATGAAATTTCAAAAGGTATTTCCTTTGAAATGTGTATTTGAATGCACAATGCAAAAAATAGCTAAGTGGTAAAGGCAGTGCTGTTATTTAGAGATGACAATAGTTAAGTAAAATCTTGGAAACTCAGAACACTGACAAATTTCTTGTTCTGCATTCGGCTGATGTTTCCACCAAATGGTATTAGTCATTCCAGCATCACTGCTAGTAGAAGACATCTTGTGATTATTTTTGGCTCTTTTTTTTTTAAACGCACCCAGATTATGAGCTTGATGAGTAAAAACAACCCAGGCTTTTTGGATGATGGTGGAAGGTTATAGCTCCAAAAGTAAGAAAATCTATTTTGACATAGGTATCTTCGCATTCCCAGAGGATTCTTACTTCTGACATGCTTCCAGCTTCTACTAAAATTTTCTATGAAATGTTCTGTATCTAATTGAAGGGCTCACCATCTCCCACTCTGTAAAATGTTACGTGCATTTGTACATCATTAAGATGTTAATATTTTTTACTTTTTTTAACATTGCATTGCACCATGGCAATCATGCAGTCATGCACTATTAACTTAATAGATGCAATATTTTAAGATACTGGGCATTATTTTTAGCACTCATCCACCATTTGCTTCACTACTTCTTTTACTGTCCTGGAGGTGAATTTAGAAAGGTAACTGAGTATGTAGAAACAGCTTCCTTAGCTTTAGTTGTAGCAGCTTCTTTGATAAGTCTTGACAAGCTACAGCTAAACCATTATATTTCCCAGATGAAAATCAGAGGGAATTATAGGTAGGAGAAAAAGAGAGGTAGAAGACAATGGGAGCCTTCAATGAAGCAGATGTTGGATAGATTTCTGTAGAGTACAAATCTTTGAACACATCTCTTTGCAACTCCTGCTCAATTATTTTAAGGTGATTGCATACTGTATGATGGTACTGAGGAGAATAAGATTTGTTACTTCAGGCAGCAGTGAATTGTAAGGAATGTATAGTAACTCATGTGTCTGATGTCAGCAAAGCCTAAAATTCCTACTTCCCAAAAGAAACTGCATTAACTACGTAGGCACTTAACTACAGTAACAATTTTTTAAATGGAAATACAAAGCTACATCTTTTCCAACATCCTCACAGCTTAGTCTTCTGAGCTTCATAAAATTTCTTCTTTCTCTCTACATCAGTCAGTAGGAAAGTGTTCTGATTCTGCATTTTTTATTTATGCTTATACAATGAACTTTTTACTAACCTCTACTTAAAATGTGGACAAGAAGCAAAAAATAAGAACAGATAGGAGCTTGTGGAATAAATCGAAGAGAAGAAACTCACAGAACAAATGAGTTGCACAAGTCATCACTAACAGTGATCCTAATGCTGATGCTAAGGCAAATATAATGGCAATGAAATTAAGCAAGAATGTCATTCAGATCAGTTAGTGAGACTTTTGAATAGAAAGTTAAAATACCCCCCCCCCCCCCAGGAACAAGATTAGGTTTTCTTATGTCAGAATAAGTCAGGTCTCAAAGTCAAGTTAATTTTTCCATATGTTTACACAGGCTGAACTAGAGGATAATAGGCTTCCAATAGCAGTGCTAACTCTATTTCTAGTTTCTCTGAAGTGCAAAGGGTTCCCTGACCCAACACTTACCATTAATCCTTAATGTAGCCAGGTCAATACATTAATTATTTTCCCTTGGGTGAAAAATTTGCTTTATCCTACAGATTACATTTAGAAACCGTTACAAATTGTAGCAATAGAGACAAAAAAAAAAGAACCAATATCTCAGAAAAAGCTCTTTAAGGTATGGGCAAATAGGATAATCCACTATCTGAAATATTTGTTGAAAAATTCATAATCCTAAAGACTATTGGTGTCTTCTGATTGTGGAGATTCAGGCTTTTGGGATGATGAACTGTGTGTTGTTCAATATTACTTAGGCTTGTGGCTTAATGACTTCAGCTTTTAGTTTCACATTCCATATCTTCACACTTTTAAGCCCTGTTTCTATATTTAAAGGGATTAAATTTCTGTAAACCATAATTCTGCTTCCAACATTTTATCAAGATTAAAAAATGGATTGGAATCAAGACATTCCTGAGTTCCCTCCTTTACATTCTCCTTTTCCCAGAGTAGCTTCTGTATTCCAACCAATGATACATTAAGATTTTTTTAAGAAATTCTATGATGATGATTCACCTTTTGCCACTAGGGCTCCCAGTGGTTAAATTACAGAGGTAACCTATTTTCTTTAATACTAAAGAATTTCAAAACCTTTGAATGATGAAAGGAGAATAAAGTGAAATCTCTATCTATCTATCTGTCTATCTATCTTCCTATTCAGAAGCAAATGACAGAAGATAGAAAACATCAGCAATTAATATTTTAAAGTCTTATTTTTTCCTGTAAGTTAATTGTAGATGTTCTGTTCTCAGTTCTATCATGTGTATCTTATGTTTGATAAATCCTTTTGTGCTAAGCAACTTAGTGGTTAACTAAGATTTTTATTGCTATGAATTTCTGTTATAAACCAAGGTTGCTTAAAAATTAAATGTCTGAGGAGGAAGATGAAATAGCTAGATTAGTATCTCATTGGATGTTTAAGAACCAACTACGCAATATGACTGCGAAAAAAAAAAGAATCTAATTTTTGGATGTGCAGAGTGTCATCTCCAGAAGCAATGGATAAGTAATAATGTCATTGTGCAAGACCTCAGCTAGCATATATCCTCAATAATGATGAAATAAGTCAGGAAAAGTTAACATAGAATTCATAGCTGTGATCAAGGACACAGAAAATTGAACGATGGTTGGAAAACAGAGGTTGCTTGTTTAACTTAGGAAAATAAAAGCTGAAAGGGATATGGTTGATGTTTATAAGCATGAAGGTAAATATTAGGCTAGATAAAGCTAATGTTGGAAGTGGGTCTACACATACCATGAAAATATTAGAGCTTTTCAGTACAGTAGAAGAAAACTCAATGGGTATATGGTGGAGCTGATATCTTCATTAGATTAGAAGACACATGCAGCAGCATGGAGCTGGATCAGGTTTCTCCTAGTTTTATAGTTCTCAGTATTGATATCCCATTTTCCAGTTGTATTAGGAATATGGTATTACATGTTTTATACAAACACATTGTGATGAGTATGTAAGATGCAGTCAAAACTTGTATCAATGTGAAAAGAAATAGGTAACAAATATCAAATTTACAAACAAGTAAATGCAACTATTAAAAGTCTTTCAGAACTTGTATATCTAATAAACCAAACTTGAAAAAAAAAGTAATTCTATATATTCAGTTATAATACTCAAACACTAACAACAAAATTTTTAATTTGGAGATGTACTGGATCTGGCTGAGATGGAGTTCATTTTTCCCCCAGCAGCCCTCACAGTGCTGTGCTCTGCATTGGCATCTAGAAAGAGGTTGATAACACACCAGTGTTTTGGCTACTGCTGAGCAGTGTTGGCACAGCATCAGCACTGTCTCCACAGCATTCCAACCCCTCCATCAGTAGGCTGGGGGTAGGCAAGATCTTGGGAGGGGACACAACTAGGGCAGTTGACTCAAATTCACCAAAGGTATATTCCACACCATGTAATGTCTGCTTAGACATAAAAGTTAAGGAAAGGAGAAGGATGGGAGGGAATTCATTATTTATAAGTTTTACCTTCCAGACCAAAATCTACAGCTGCTGAAGCTCTGCTCTCTGGAAAGTGGCTGGACACGGTTTGCTGATGGAAAGTAGAGAATAAAATCTGGATTTTTTTTCTTTGCATGTGTGCATTAAACCTCTTGCTTCTGCTTTGGTAAACTGCCTTATCTCAAACCATGAGTTGCTTTCCATTTTGCTTTCTATACTCTGTCCAACTGAGAAGGGGAAGTGATAGAGCAGCTTGGTGAGTACCTGGCATCCAGCCAAGGTCAACCTACTGCAGGAGATTAATTTTATTTGAACCTTTTTTAATTATATAATGTGTATTCAGAATTTATGGGAATAAGTATTGTTTCATTTCATTATAAACCAGAAAATAAAAAAAAAGTGGGTCATTGTCAAAAATATTTCAGGGAACATTGTTTTTATGAAAACTTTAATTTTGCTGTAATCAGAAACATTTTGGAGAACCTCAAGCTTCTATCTTGTCTTTGAAAGTGATATATTAATATTTTTTGTACTGGCTTGACAAGATGGAATTACCTCTGTAAATTTTTTATGTTACTAGTATGTTTTCAGTGTCTTAACATTGATTAATCTATGTTTAGAATTAACTGAAAATGCAAAAAGTCTATAATATATCAACTGAAAAAAATAATTACTAGCACAAACTGTTTGCAATGCAATAAGACACTGTATCCTTAATTGTCCAAAAGCATATCAATTCAATTATTGAATAAATCAAATGTAGATATGTTAGATTAGATAGTTTTTAATTGATCTTCAAGTCTCAGATAATTCCTCGGGTATTTACCTTCTTAGTTTTGTTGCAATTTATTTCCCACTACAAAATGACAGTCCCAATGTTTGAAGTGCCACAACCTTCAGTATTTACAAAGAGAACACAGCAGTTTAAAAGAAAACACTAACAAACTCACATAAACACAAACATCAACCGCACAACACTATACAAGAATAACAACATCAGCCTCTGCTCACATCAGTGACCTATACATGTCTTCTTAAACATCTGAGAAAATAGATAGAATTTGTACAATACAAAATCAATACACTATTAGTTCCCTATCCTGACCTACTGTCGCACCATCAGGACTGATATACCTTGGCCATAAAGAGAAAATCCAAGCCTCTGGACTCTATTTCCAACACAAAATAGCTTTTTTGTACTTTTCTGAAAACCCATTAGCATTGGATACAACAATCATTTAAACTAACATGCCATCAGTGCAGTAGCATACATTATTTTCTGCCTCAAATAAAACCTTCTTTCCACTCTGACAATGTCTTACTTTTTAAACAAAAGGGAAAAGCTGTTTTCTGCTCCTGTCTACCCGCTCAACTTTGTTGATGAATTATTGCAGTGACACCCAATTTTTCTGCCTTCCAGATGAGATTAAGCCTGCTTTATACAGTACAGTGGGGAAGCTTCCACTTCTGCTGATGTTTGCATGTTTCAGGATAAAACAAGTTTTTAGTCTCTGTGGAATATATTTAGTATACTCTCTATTTTAAATGTTAATGTTTCAATAAATCGACTGCAAATGCAATGGAAAATTCTGCTAATGTACATTAAATGGTGACACAACAGTGTGGAAGATGCAGCTTCTGCTAAACTAGATAACAGCATGCAGCAATCAGGATATTGATCTTTAGGAAATTTTTAATAGCATATTACTGTGCTTTATACACTGTATTCTACATTGCTCAAAAAAACCTGCAACAATAAATTTCTGCCTACAGAGACTGAAGGTTGTTCTGCTTTTTCCCTTTGTTTTTCTCCAAGATGGATGTCGGTTACATTTGGAACTAAGAAAAAACGATTCAGAATGATTTTATACAAAACTGTGTGGACAGAGAGAGAAGTGATTTTCCATTTGTAAGTTTTCATTGACTTTTTGTTACTACAACTTTTAGATAACAAAATGCAGGAAAGAATGCAAATAAAAGCCCAAAACATATAAAAACAATGAAGAAAACATATATCAAAAGACTTAAATGAATTAAACTATTTCACTGAGAATAACTTCCAAATTAATCATAGCTTTTAATTCCTTTCCAGAAAAAAACAAAATAAAACAAATCCTAAAGGACTTCCTAGTTTAGAGAAAGGCACAATAAGAATCAATTACTAGGACTAAATTCAGATATATGTACTGAAGGAAATATATATTTAATGGCTAACTGGTTCTTTATTAAGAAGGATATGAATTCCATACATTTTATGTCTTAATCAAAATGATAAACATGACCAGAACCATATTTGTCCTAGTAAGAAAACAAAAGTAGTGAATCTTATACAAATGTAATATTACATAGTTAGACAGCTTTTAATTACTATTCTAATAAAAATCTATCGCATGATATCTGTACTGATATACTACAGAAATATATAAAAACTAAAGGAATAAACTGTGCTTCAAGGATAAAATTATTTTTTAAAAAATATTCCTGGAATTATTCTTTAATTGCTTCTGGTCTGTATCTACCAAAGAGTTCAAATTTCATCATAACTGTGATGTTTCATAATAAAGATAACAGCACTATTTGCCATGTTAAATAAACCAGTCAAGCATATAATGTTGAGAGATGTTTTACAACTACTGTAAATTTTGGGTAAAGTCAGAAGAAAATCAATTATTACACTCATTTTATAATGTGTAGCAGATGCAAAGACCATTATGACCTTGAAAAAATTACGAGTATATTGTTTCAGTTTAACTGTCTATCATTCCATATGCTTATACCAGGTTTTTTTATAGTTAAATGGGGATGACAAGAGAAAGAAGGTTAAACATTTTTGCCAGATCTGAAAGCATAATATTAAAATATGTGTAATATTGAAAGAAAGTAAAGCATTTTAGACAACTTTACCTCAAAGTATCAGAAGATAATTTTCATTGACAATATGTAAACATGCAGTATAGGATAGCTAAATGTGAAAAGAACCTAACCAATAACCAGTGATCCTAAATTTTACATATGTGTTTTTGAAAAAGTTCCAATGAATGGGCCAGTGTTGCCTTGAATTTGAACAAGTAATTTTAGTCACCCACAACCCTCACCTCCCTCAGCTAGCAGATCAAGGGAGGTGATTATGCCCCTCTACTCCGTTCTCGTGAGACCCTGTGTGGAGGCCATCCAGCTCTCGGGCCCCCAACATAAGAACAACATGGACCTGTTAGAGGCAGTGCAGAGGAGGCCACACAGATAATCAGAGGGCTGGAGCACCTACCCTATGTGAATAGGCTGAGAGAGAGTTAGGGCTGTTCAACCTGGAGAAGAGAAGATTCCATGGAGATCTTAGAGTAGGTTTCTAGTACCTAAACAGGGGCCTACAAGAGAGTTGGATTGAGTCTTTTTGTATGGACATGTAGAGATAAGACAAGGGGAATGGTCTTAAACTGAAAGAGGGTAGATTTAGATAAGGAAGAAATTTTTTACTGTAAGGGCAGTGAGGTACTAGAACAGGTTGCCCAGGGACATTGTGCGCTACCCATCCCAGGAGATGTTCAAGTCCTGGTGGATGAGGCTCTGAGAAACCTGGTCTAATGCAATGTTCCCTTCCCAAGGCAGGAGGATTGGAATTAGATCGCTTCCAACTCAAACCTTTCTATGATTATGTGAGTATATGACATAAGATTTTGCAGTGTTCTGATAATATTAGACAATGGTTAAAGCCAAGAAATAAAGAATTCGGTGTTTGGTTGAAACTCTGAGTTTTAAACAATCATCTTGTAATGGGTAATAAACTTAATTTGCAGTCATTCATTCTACAATCAAAGTGTGCTATTTACATAAAAGTGGTATTTAATGAGTTAACAAATTTCCCGATATATTTGAATTCAATATATTGTCAGAAAGCAATAAAGTCAAAATAGATGACACTGGATTACAGAACAGACAAAATGTGAAATACCTATGACTAGAAACAGACTTTTAATCTAGTGTCTCTTTCTTCTTGCAACACATATCTGTTTTTTCAGGTATTACCTGACCAAGAATTTTACAGTATTTAAATAAGCAAGGCTTCATACCTAAGAGAAAAAAATAATCTGAAGAAATATGGCTTTTAATTCTTGAAAATTAAGATTTTCTTCCCACGAACTAGAAGGTAATTTAAAATAGTTTTCAGTAAGGATAAACTTTATTTGAAGAGATCTATTAACTTAGTTTGTTATTTAAAAATAGGATGCCTTAAGTGTTTGGTGTCACTCACAGAATCATACAATATCCTGAGAGAAGTGACCCAAAGTCCAGCTTCAGGCCCTGGATAAGACAGCCCCAAAAATCAAAACATGTACCTGGAAAATTACTACAGTCTCCTGGCTTGAATCATTTGCATCTGTTAATGACAGTGTTATCCTACTATGCTGTTGATGTCATTGTCAAGAGATATTGAAGAAAAAAAAATAAAATGGAATGGTAGATCTAGTAGGTCAGAGGATGGTATAGTTAATGATAGTGATAATGTCAAAAATATATAATTGATTCATAGTAGAAATCATATTTTAATTGAATCATATTTTAAGTTAATCCATCTACCACATTAATAATTTTCCAGAAACTTGAAACTTAAACTCCCATATTTTCAGGTTTTATGTATATATTATGGTTAGCACTTCAAATACCACATGGATGATAATGTCACACGTTACTTATGGGATACTGCTATCCAAAATAAAAATAAATATGGGGTGCCGGAAATACTCACTTTTTTCACTGGAGGCTTAAATTCAAATCCTCATCAGTTCACAAATTAAATTTTATTTCTTGAGTTTGTCTTAGTCCCTGTATGTCCATGTCATTAAAACAATATATCTCCCTGAATAATTGGCTTTGGAGAAAGGAATTTGAAATAATGAAAGTGACAGTGTACCTGTCAAGCTACCTTTTCTTTATCAAATACGACAAAATAGAATAAAACAGAACAAAACAGAAATGTTTCAGGTAATGTTTTGCATAGAATGAGAGGTGGGAACTTTGATCTATATTGTTGTGTCAATCCAGACATTACATCTTTACTTTGGCATTACTTCTAAAAAGTTGTAAGCAAAGTCTTGTGGTTTTTTCCCTTTATATATGTACAGTCCTTTTTAATATGAAAACGTGAATTCACATTTTTACCTAAAATGATGATGCCAATTCGTACTGTAGAAAGTATCCACCTGTCACAGAACACAAAATTAAGCTTAATATGACAGGTGTTTGAAAAGCAGTAGTTTAGTGTAGACTAGAAAATAGACATGGGAGTGAGCAATAAGACTTAGAATTCTAGTGGTAATGATCTATTGATAATGTAAAAATTAAATTAATAGGAGAAGATAAATAGTGGTTATATATCTGATCGTTTGTAATATCTATTCAACGATGATCACAGAATCATAGAATGAATTACATTGGAAAAGACCACTGAGATCATCGAGTCCAACCTATGACCTAACACCACTGTGTCACTGAGACCATGGCACTAAGTGCCATGTCTAGTCTTTCATTAAACATCTCCAGGGATGGTGACTCTTCCCTGGGCAGCCCATTCCAATGCCCAATCACCCTTTATATGAAGAAATTCTTCCTAATATCCAAACTGAATCTCCCCTGGTGCAACTTAAGACTGTGCCCTCTTGTCCTATCGCTGGTTGCCTGGGAGAAGATGCTGCCCCCCCACCTGGCTACAACAATCTTTCAGGTAGTTGTAGAGGGTGATAAGGTCCCCCCTGAGCCTCCTTTTCTCCAGGCTGAACAACCCCAGCTCCCTCAGGTACTCCTCATAGAATTTACCCTCTAAACCCTTCCCCAGGTTCATTGACCTTCTCTAGACAGACTCCAGCACCTCAATGTGGTTCTTGAAGTGAGGGACCCAGACCTGGACACACAAATCGAGGTGTGGCCTCCCCAGGGCTGAGTACAGAAAGAGAATCACTTCCCTTGTCCTGCTGGCCACACTGTTTCTGATACCACCAGGATATTTTAGGAGGAAATCTGCAAAGTCAAGACATCCACATCACAGACTGCAAGGTAAGTACTGGCAGAAAACTTAATATTAAAATTACAAGATAAAGATAAATAGATTACATTCTACAGGGAAAACATTAATGTCTGACTCCTGAAGATCCTGAAAGAAGACTCTGGGACTGGATATATCATGAATTTGAATGGGGTTTAATTTTCAAACTCTTAATTAAGAGATGACAATTCTCTGTCCTCCTATTTGTGTTGCAAGAACACTCTTGACGTTTGTGTTTTCTTTCAGAGACCCTGGATATGGAACTGCTGTGTCTCTTTTTAAACAGACAGAAGCAAGTAATAAAACTCCAAGTAATGTGTGGAAATTTTATAGGAAGCCTGTCTCAGATATAAAAGGGTATAAGATATAAATGGTTCCTCTGAAACATGACTGAACAAGTTTTAATCATTAGATTACCCTGTGTCAGAGTTCGGCTTTAAAATTTTTAGGAATACCTTCAGGTATTGTCAAACTCATAAGGATTCTAGCTGTTTCTTTGTAATACGCTAATAATCAACAAACTGTTTACCATGCTCAAAATAAATGCTCACACATTAGACCTCAACACTTCCTTTCAGCATTGTATCAATGAAGATCTATCAGAAAAATGCTTGAATATTTATATAATTTATTTTAAAATGTTGATTAGCTTTTTAGAGGAGCTTTAATGTACTGTTCATAATGTCCTACACACTGATGAGAAATTTTTTTTTTTCTGACCAATGCACCAAACAACTAAAATGAAAACTAATTTTACACATGATTTAGTGATTTGATGTCATTTAGCTTTATCAATTTTACTACTATTAATTCTTAAAATAAATAAAATTCTTAAAAGTGCAAACCTAAGTAAAATAATAATTTTTCAATTTTTTTTATTCCAAGATGTTCTTGGAAATAAGAAATATTTTTTATATACACAGGTACATTGGGAAACTACACTTTTTTTAATTTGGAAAATACAAATTTTATTTACAAAATTATTAGTGTCCGAAATGGACATAAAATCTAGTTAGGCATTAACATCACTGATCTAAAAACATATCTCTAATTGAAACATAAAAATAACTCATTTAACAATTATTTTATGTACATGTTTAAATTAAGGAAAATATAAGATCAAGGTTTCTCACAGCATTTCACTTCATTTATCTGAAAATTAGCTTTCTAGGTGAAGCTAGTCTTGCTGGATCTCCATCATTAATATGAATAGATAAATAAATATCCACCTCAAGAAGTTGCCTAACTTTTATCATGGACATTTACATTAGAATGAATTGCTCACTAGAGGTGCCTCCTAGCTAGACAACTTTTCACACACTTACTGACTGAAAGCAGCTGAAGACAAGAAAAGCCTGAGTATACAAACTGATCATGGAATGATAATGAAGCATCAGTAAGGATCAGTGGAAACAAAATAAATTCCAATGTATTTCAATTTAAAGTTTCCCCATAAAAAAAACAGGGAGTCAGCTTTAATTTTATTCTGAAATGCTGAATACGATTTTCTTTCTTCATGTTCAAGACTGATAGCATCAGATTACAAAAGATTCTGACAAGAGCAGTGACAATGATATAGTGAGTAGGGAGTTGAACTTAGAAGAGGAAATGGAAAAAAACGTGGCTTGTTCAGTCTAGCATAGTATTTCTAATATACTGTCGGGAGTTAGAATTTCAATCTTAGAAGCAGCTTGTGACAGATATGAACTGTATGGGCTTCCCATAAATGTTTACATTAACCAAGGAACTACTATTTTGCTAGAAGATAGGCAGTAAAATTGTTTGTCAATTGTTTGTATCAGAAGCAATCTAGCAAAAAGACAGAGAAGGAGTATGATACCTCTTTAAAAACACATCAAAGTTAGAAGCATAAGCAAAGAGAAAATTACTGTTTAAGTAAGAAGTCAATACTACCACAGTGGTAGATATTGGCCGTGGTTGGCTATGGAAACGTTCAAATCACAAATTGGAAAAACGTCTAATAGTCACTAAATGTTTCCTAAGCAGTGCTTTCATAGAAATAGGGTTGGCAATGACAAGACAGAAGCAAAATAATTATATCAATGTACAAGAAAAACAACCATTTTAGATCTGGGAGGTTTTGAGGTGTGAACACCGTAATCACACAGGTCTTAGTTTTGAAGCCCAAAACTCCCTTGGAGAGCTGTGTTTCAAAATGCTTGCTGAAAATATTGTCTTGCTGTATAAGGGCTTCTATTTTCTTGAAAGTTTGTTTATTTTAGCTTTAAAATACGAAAGAATAAACTATAAACCCCTTAATCTTTGGAAGCAATAGAAATAAGGCTATAACATAGCATATAACAGTAGTTTCAATATAATCTATTTTGCAAAGGAAACCATTAGTATTTTTCATGTTTAGATAATAAACAATTGCATTATTATATGAGCTTGTAATTCAGGTAGAATAAGTTCCTCACCAGAAGAAAGCCTCTTGGGAAAAACTTCTCCGTAATTAAGTAGTATGATCTATCGGTAAGGAATTAAGGAAGCCAAAGTAAACAATAACACTAGTTCCTGTCATAGCTTTGGTAGATCATATCTATTTACTTCAGTGATTCTATTCTTTTCACAGGTTATTTATCCAGGTGTGCAGTATAATCCACAACACTACTTCTGTTGGTTAACAAGTGGAAGCTTCTGAAGAAAAATAGCTTGACCAACTCCTCAAAAAAAGGAACCAAAATGCTAAAACGTATTACATTCTATATTGTTATCTTCTTTCTTTTTCCAAAGAAGAGACATTTTTTCTGGGTCACCTAAAAATACTTGACAAGCTGCTGTATTATGAGTGCTGCAAGCTATGCTAATTAAAACTGTCTCATTTTTTTGTATCTCTTGGTTGGCAACAGTGGTCTTTTCCTGTATTCTTGGAATTTGGGGCAACCAGAGTTCTGCTGTTATGAAAAACAAGTGTACTAAACCATCTACCATGAACTCTGCACAGAAACTTGAGGTCTTTTATACTCCAGAATGTGGCTTGACACACTGTGCACAACGTAAATTGCTCAAAATGTTTTATTTTACTAACTGTATTTAAAAAGACTTAGTTTCATTCTTTTCTTGTCTGTTAACAATATCAGAGAATAATAATGTATGACAATGACTGCTCATCTACTTATTCTCAATGAAAACAAAACTTTGATTTGGAATATATTAAAACATTATGCAAATAAGAAATAATTTTCCAATTTACATATTTTACATGTAGTCATACAGTGGACATTTTCACTTTGGACACATTGACAGATGTTCAGATAATCTTCCTGTTGCATAGTAAACTATTTTAAATTTATGGTACTTTTCTCAAACAAGATTACAGGATTATTTAAGTTATCTATCTAGTTTTGTTCACCAATCATTTAAAAGTGTTTATGTTTTGTTTGAAAACATCATGCAGTATGGCACAGACTTTGAACAACTCAACCTCCAGAAGTGGGATCTCTGCTTTTAAATGTTTTGAAGTTTTACTTCTGCTTCCAAATGAATTTCCTCATGAGAACAGTGTTGAATAGCATAAAGTGGTAGATAAAACCATGACACTTGACATCTCATCTATAAAAAGATATTAAATGCCTGCTGGCAGGCAAAACATAATTTTAGACAAAAATGAATAAAATAACTCAGTTGCTACCCTTTTTTAATAAAAAATAAGTTGTTTCCTGAAAATTGTTTTTCACTGGTAGAGCTCACAAGAGGAAAATACATGTAAAACAGCTGTCCCTTAAGACGTGTGGTGCTGCTGGGAATCATTGCATAATATGAGACAAATTTTCTGAACTTCTTGTTTCTCTTTTCTAATTGGATTTTCTTGCTTATCAAATTACCATTTCCATAAAAAACATTTATCAAATTATCACAGTAGCAAAGAGAAGGTAAGAAATACCATTGTTCTTCTTCCTAGAATATCTCCAGATTCTTTTCTTATGTACTTTACCAGTGATTTCTGAAATTATTGTTCCTACTTTGTTGCAATTGGAGTCAGTAGCTATATTATCCAAAGGAAAGAAAAAAACCAAACCAAACCAAACCAAAACCCAAAACCAATCAACCAACCAACCCTCTCCCCCCCAAAAAAACAGCCAAAAAAACCAAACAAGGCCAAAATGCACGGTCTTCTTGCCCTGCATAAAATGGTGATTGTTAAGTGCTTGATCATCTAAATATACAATGTAGAATTTTCTTTTAGGTTTTTGGTATCTGTATGATAGCAGAGGAAACCACATTTACCCCTCCTGATACAAAAACATATAAGGCCTTGTCTGATTTTCCTCCAAATACTCGGATACACTTAATTTCTTACACCATCACATTATTTTACTTTATGTGAATTTATAACATGCTAGTGAATCATTATCTTCATAATCAACTTGACTAGCAAACTAAGGATTTAGTAATGTTTTGTTGTTTTCAATAATGAACTTTTAGTTTAAAACACGTCACAAAAATAGTGGTGTATGATTTTAAGACCTGAGTAAGGAAAATGGGATTAAAGGTAAAGTTTTAGGCTATACTCTTCATAACAGTTCACATGAACTTCTGTTTTAAATTGGCTCACTTCTGTCACTGAGTGTTTTTTACTTCCTCATAACATGATACTGTTATTAATCCTTATAAATTCAATGGGATTCTGATTGGCATATGATAATTTTATATCTGCACAACAGTAAAATTAAAGCAACAAAAAAAAGGATTGTTCCCTTCTACAGTACAATCAAGCATGATGTACCTGACTACTTCTGGTCACCTTGTCATGGATGTGGATAGAGATGGCCTCCAGAGTTAGGTGCTCCATCACCTTTCCAGGGATTGAGGTAAAGCTGACTGTCTGGTAGTTCCCTGGGTCCTCCTTCTTGCTCTTTTTGAAGACATTTGCTTTCTTCCAGTCCTCAGGCACCTCCCCTGATCTCCATGACCTTTCAAAGATGATTGCGATCTGCCTCAGTATGGTGTCCACAAGTTCTTTCAGTACTCGTGGGTGCCCATGGACTGGTCAGGGCCCATGGACTTGGAGATATCAAATTTGTCTAGGTGTTCTCTAACCCAATCCTTCTTAATGAAGGGCAAGTCTCCCTTCTAACATTCCTTTATCCTGTTCTTCTGAGTCAGAGATTACTGAGGGCTGGTCTCATCAGTGAAGACTGATGCAAAGAAGGCGTTCAGTAACTCGGCCTTCTCTGCATCTTCTGTTACCAGGATTGCCCCTCCGTTTAATAATGAGAGTTTCCTTATGGGTGCATCTTTTGTTTGGAAAAAAAAAAACAACCAAAAAACAACACTGTCTATGATTTGAGAGAGCTTGCCCTTCTCCTTTCTGTGTTCTGCTACTGAAAGGCAAGTAAAGCCTGTTTAGTGGAAAAAACAAACCATATAAAATAAATTGTAGTACTATTTAAAGGTATAGATGGATAGTTATTTCCAGTCATGGTAGTTTCAGTTCATTAAAAGAGTTAAGCAATGACTTGCCTTAAAGTGTAATCCAACAGAATCTTGCCTCTGTTTTAAGCTGGCTGCAGATTTAGAGTCATGTTTAATTATATATCTACAAAGTCAAATACTAAATATGACTTTTTATAGACAAGATAAATTCATGTGTTAAATTCCAAAATAGAATGAATACATTTTATCTGTTCTTGTATTTCTTTGTGCCGATAACAACATAGAACTATTCTGTAGTTTAGGAAGCTAAAAATGCTGTGAAAATAAAATAAGAACAGTGAAAAGTAGAGATTGAGTTTAAGAAGAAAAAACTAAGTAAGTATGAATAACTTACTTCTTAAGTTATGTGGGCTTTCATTTGACAGCCTTAAAAATGTTGATAATAAGGGTTAAGTCCCATTTTGCAAGTCAGCTCCCAATTATGGCCTCAGAGCAATTGGAGAAAATTTCAGAAGACAAGAAGAAAGCAATATAAATCCTCTAACATTTATATTTATTTATGATATTTTTTCTATATTCACTGCCTAAGATTGGGTGTTCAGTGCATAAACAAAAAATTTATTTTGCAGATAGTACAATATAATGAGACCTTCCCTATAAACTTCCCAGAACTATCTCTAGTGGCAGGGGTTTTCAGCTAATTAGGCCATGCTAATAGAATGCATACGCACATTTGCAATAGCTCAGCTGGTGGGCAACAGCTTGTTAAACCATCAGCACAGTTACTTTTGTCCATGTCAGAGACCTAGATATAAAAGTATCATTTCTGAATTTGAGGCGCAGGATTCTAGCATCTGACTCGCACAGAATCACAGAGTGGTTAGGGTTGGAAGGGACATTAAAGATCATCTATTTCCAATCTGGCCCTGCCATGGGTTGCTCAAAGCTCCTCCATCCAAAGTGGCCCTGAATAGTTCCAGAGATGGAGCATCAGCACCAGTATGGCTCCAAAATTAGGATTACATGAGACTCATAAAAAGATGAAAGCAATTTTGAAGCAAAAGTATTTATATTATGAAACACATAATGTTGTATAATTTGCAGGAATAAAGAAAACTGCAACCTCAAAAATTCCAGGAGGACAAGTTTCTCAGTCTTCACAGAAAGAGGTTGTAAGTTCTTTGTTTTGTTTGTTGTTGTTTTTCTTGTAAATTTATGACTTTAAAATATAAAGACAGTCTGAGATTTGAGCTAAATTCTCTCTTGCTGAAATAAAAAAAATGAGCAGTAGGTACCATCATCACTGACTCTTTAGATAAGCTTAGTGCTCAGTGAGGATTACAGTCAGCCATTGCAGTCAGGATATCAGCAATACTGGAGGCAAAGTTTTTCCCTTAACTATGACCATTTGGTCTACAGGAATTGTTTCAAAATCAGGTGCCATGGCCCTTACACAGACATGCCTTCACAGTCCCTGGGATTTGCAAAGTGGCTTTCTACAGGATAATGAAAATGGTAAGGTACTTATGATGGAGATAAGAAGGAGCCAGGCTTACTACAAAGACCCTCTGGCATAATTAACCCAGTGTAAATGGAAGTCTCTTAAAATAGGTCTGCTCTTCCCTGTTTCAAACATGAAGAAGAAATGAAAACATTACTCATGGAAGATTGAATCTGTATTTAGAAAAACACTACCATAGGAAAAAAAAGTAAAGCAAAAACAACGAAAACAAAAGAAGAAGATATGAAGATGCCACATAATCAGAACGGATCGGACCTTTCCCTTTCCTCTTCTTAACATGTGAATGAAAAGGTTGATATCCAAATTGAGCACGTTAATTATAATATAAAGCAAGTCTCTTACCCCAATAATCTAATGGAAGAGAAATAGGACAAGGAAAAATGTGACATTTTGATGAGCTGTGAAGCATACATAGAAAACAAACATACAGACTTGAAGAAAAAGCAACATTTGGCGACGGAAAAGTCCCCAAATCTGATTATGTCATAACAACTTTCTGCAGCTAAACAGCTTTACAAATACCTTATCTAGATTAAAAGTGTGAGGGTTTCAGTTTGTACATTTGCTCTACAGGCTGTCTCCTCATATAATCCAGCAATCCATCATACAACAGTCTGATGAACACACATATCTCAGCAAAAACTGGTGGAACAACAGCCTGTGAAAAAGCAGTAGTTTTCAAAAATTAGTGACAAAAGTTAGCCAGTCGTGTTCCAGAAGTCACACTTCATTGCCTCGAAAATGTCAAAGATTTCTTGAAAGAAATATTTACTATAATGTTAAATACATGGGAAATAAATGTAATTCTACCTATTTCCTTTGTGCAACACAACCTCCCCCGAAAATTAATATTCAAAATACGCTACTGCTGAATTTAAAGATCTATACAGCGTTAATCTGTTCTTATTTAATGTTTCCTTGTCATGGTAAATATACTTTCTTTCTTTGCTACTACAGAGGTTATTCTTTGTTCTAATAAAAGTTTCCCACCTATTCAGTATTATCTCTTCTTTTTTTAAAAAAACAAACCTCTTAGGCAAATCTCCATAAATCTACTTTTTATTTATGACCATTTTAACTGAAGAGCTCCTCTGGAGACTGATGAATTCATTTTGAGTGCACCATAGAAAAGAGCTGTTGCTTCCTTTAGTTATGAAGTCTGATAATTTTAACCTCAGTCTATATGATTCTTTCATTATTAAAAATTAAAATACCTCTACTTAAGTTATAGGAATTATGAACAATCATTTAAATATTTATATAAAAAATAGTTTTAGCATTAAAAAAAATCCTCCTCTGACAGCAAATATCTTAGCAACAATAAAACGAACTTGATATACAGTTAAAAAAGACATCTGTAATATGCAACACTCTTTTTAAAATATTTAGAAACACTAGTTTATTTATCACTGTAAGAATATAAACATTTTGTAACATCTCCAGCAGTGGGCAGAATTAGACATCTAGGAAAGATAATTTAAAAAAAAAAAAAAAAAAAAAGAGTAGACACATAGCAACACATCTTCATATTATTCCCCTAATTTTCACTTCTTTGCAGTCAGGAACTTGGAAAACAGGGGTCAGTCTAAGCAAGTGCCAGGTAGAAATTAGCCTGAAACTTCTGTGATTTATTGTTTTGGGGAAAAGAAAATCCTGTTCTGAGTAAATTTTCTTAAACTCAGTTATTTTACCTACCATATCTCAGTTCAATCTTTAAGAGTTTTTTACTCCTGTAGAGATAACTTTCTGTTAAAACCGAACCTACATAAAAGAATAAATCTTTCTGTTATATCTCAGGTGTTATAGGTTGTGAACTCATACAGAAAAAACATGAAGATCTAACCTAAAGTCTTGGGAGGTAAGTGAAGATGGAATTGATCTAAATGTCCTTTTAAATAATAGAGAAAGAAAATTAAACCCACCATCTATCTCCTTCAGCTTGCTTACGTGGGAAAATAAAATGTGTGCATGTGTAAACACTCAAAAAAGTTATTCCACTATTACATTAATTCATTAAAATTTACGTATATATACATATATATATATATATATATATATATATATATATATATATATATATATATATGAATCTAAAAGTCCATTTCTTATTTTGTATTAGTGTAAGTTATGCAAGCCCTGAATACTTAGTGGGCACTCCAGTAACAATTTCTGAAAAAGAAGTTTCTGTTGACAAGTTACATCTTCACTGCTACTATAGAAAAACCTTCAGCAATGGATTTCAGAAACCAAGGGTGTTTCACTGTGGGTGTTAAAAGACTTTTGTGACAGAATTATTTAAAAATAGTCCCTTTAGGTTTTCCTGTATAATTGGAGGATTTTTATTCTGTTTGTCAGGCTAGTTTTAAGTTCAAGTGGTCAAGTCAGGAAAAGCTATGGGCTCGTAACTAGTGTAATTTCCTGGCTTTCTTACCTTTCCTCTTCAGAATTAAGATGAACTGTGCTACAGAAAATTAGTGACTAAAGCAAAAGTAGAATATAAACTACACAGTAATGCAATTGTCCCCTGAAATGGGCTGCTGTCCCTTAGGCAGCTTTTCACACCCTTTCAAGCTTTGTTTGGTTTTCAGTTATAGATGAAAAATACTAATTTGCTTAACTTATATAGAGGTCTGGCCCTACTATTTCTTATATTCCAATTAATTTGTGGCAGTATTGTATGTGAGGGAATATTTTTGAGGAACAAAATAGTTGTAGATCAAAACCAGAAAGCTTCACTTTCTCTTCCCCCTCAAACTTGAAAGACTACAAGTGGTTGGACAGAGTTGAGTTGAGAAGAATTTCACTTGATATAGTAATTATTGAACCTATCTATTCTTATGTATGTACACTGATATGATTATAGTTAAGTTTTCAGGCTGAATATGAGGTTGCAAAAGGAATTTTTTGAGCATTATTTGATGATGATGGAGAATTTGGCATGTTCTTAAATATAAAGACTTTAATTGCAACTTCAGTTCTATTTTCTTTTTCTGTTTTTCAGACAGTTGTTGCTTGACAATTGTTTGGGCTGCTAAATCACTAATGTCCTGTGAGTATAATACTTTATATACTGTATTAGATTATATGGGCACAAGTAACACTAGATTAAAAATAAGCCTTATAACTGAAAGCCTTGGTCTGCTAACTACTAAGGAATCTAATGCCTCAGTCAATTGGTGTTGTCTCTATTAAACTCCTTATTGATTTTTTTAGATCAGAGAGCTTTCTGAACAACCTTGGGAATGGTTTAAAAAATTCTTGAAGTGAATGGGTAGCCTTTGTAATTGCAAAAGCAAACCTAGTTAAACCTCTTGCTGCAACTTACAAACTATCGTAAAATCTTTATTTACAAAATCAATCATTACACACTAAGAATTTGGTATGACTTATAGACTTACTTGAGTACATTTAACTTATGAAACCTCTGAGATTCACATATAAAATGTGTATTAATCTCTCTTATTACCAACAGTAATAGCCGTGGAGTTAATGCAGAAATCGTTAAAACAGAAATTGCTTTCTTCTAGCTTGTTTTTCATCATCTGGTTTTAGTTTTAACTCTTAAAGGAAACAAAATACACTTGAGTAAGAATAAACAGTAGAAACTACTTGATACTCACAGTTCTTGTACTAATTATCAACACAAAACCAAGAACCGTGTTGCAGAATCTTTAAAGATTATTCTATCAACAAACAATTGCTGTTATTTGCAAGAAACAGTTTTATTTTCTATTTCGGAATAAGTTATCTGACACCTTTCTCATGAAGATTATTTTCTCTACCATTTGAATGTCTTTTTGTGGCAGGTGACTGGCATCTTTAGAACATTACAGGAATCTTACTCTTTAAAATGGAAAGTTACTTTAAACTTTGCTAATATTTATACTGATTTTAAAGACAAGACTACTGAACAAAACTGATATTAGTGAATGGACTTTGGAGAACAATAGAGCTTTTGCATTTAGAAAAGTCTTTTTCTGTCTCTGCTTGGAGGCATGGTACAGAAGTGTTCAATACATGTATTTAACTTCTGTTAAATCCACAAGGGAATAATGGGAAAATTGTTGACATTGACCCCATGGTACATTTCTTGTGCATAAAGAAACTTTTTTAGGAAATTTGGGCAAAAATCACAGCCAAAAATCAAGTAAGACTTTCGTGAAAGCACAGATTTATATAGTAATCTCTTACTTGAATAAGTAAGTAAGAAAAAAACTAAATGTTTTAGTCATTAACGATACCCAGGAATAGAGGTTAAAGCTCAACCAAATTTAATGTTTGCAAGAAAGGAACATACTGTATCTCTGTTTTATATTCTATATTTTGTAATGACCAGTAAAAAGTAAAGAATCAAAATATTCAGACTGTCACTGGTCTTCTCCCCAGTGTGTACTAAAGAAACTTAATTTTCACTATCCAGTCAGAAAAAGTAATATAACATTGATTTTGAGAATGAAGAGTTCATGATAGGACACTGAACAGGCACTCAATAAAATAATGAAAAATCTATTAAGATTGTATTAAGATGTATTATTATAAATTAGGTTATATCCAGTTTCTAGTAGAATCAGCACAACTTATTAAGAATTAATGGAAATTGTCTAGTCATTGTAGATATAATACCTAATTTATAAATAAATAAGTTAAATAATCAGAGTTTTAAACCATAATGTACTTTTGAACTATGCTCAAAGCCATTTAATACTTAGCTTCTGTTAAGAAGCATGAAATATATTTTAACATTATAAAAAAAAGAAATCCAGTTTATTTGAATCACAGCTAGACTGGAAAAAAATTAGTTTCCTCGTGCTTCCTCAGGAACAGGTTGGTCATTTATGCCATATAGTAATTTTTCTCTATGCAAATCTAATAAGCCTAAAAGATGATGTGATGTTATGCTTTTCCTATAATACTTACAAAAATAAAAGTCAGTCAAGCAAACTCTTCTTTTTTACAAACACACACATTTAAAAAATTACAAATACAGTCACATTTGGAATTTCATCTAGAAGTTGGGTAAATTTTTTTTCCATGTTGTCTAAGTCACTGTTTAATTCTTACATACCGAAAAAAGTCGAGTGATATGTTACTGTGGTGGTAGGTATGGGATCAAAAAAATGGTTTATTGTTCAATATCTTTTTTACAATAGTTCTTTGGTCTCCATTGAAGATGCTTAACTTCCTTCTCTTTGTAGAAGTAAAGTGGCGTTTTCAGCTAGTGAGAGAAATAATCATACGGAAAGTACATCTAAACTACTTTGAACACAAAAATCTCTAAGAACAAAAGCAATATATTATATACAAATCAAGAAGGCCTATTACAACAAACTACTCAGTACTTTTACCAAGTTCAGATAAAGGGTGGAAGGATCTATATGGCAGGTAGCGGAAATCTTGAGCTTAAAGACATTGAAGGAGAGCCAACTGTGTCTAGAACTATAGAATTAAGAGTTCTTCAGAAGGAAAAAAAAGGTGACTGAAGCAGACTCAGATGACATAAACTGGAGGAGAAGCACAGGTCCTCTAGTTCCTCTCACAAAACCTGGTTGAGATAACTAAGTAGATTATTGAAGGGCCCAGCTCCTCTTCCATTGTAATTTCTCCACTTAGTATGTACCTCTCTAGACTGTAAAATATGTTTGGTTATTAAGAATCCTATCAATGCTCTCAAAACTGAAGGAAGTTATTAACAAGAAAGGAGAATATTGAGACTTTTAGTTCATTGTGGGGATACAAATGGTTTTCAGTTGTTGGGTTTTTTTCCACATTATTTTTCCACATACCTTAAACTGTTTTAAACGAAGCTAGCAATTACACTGGAAGCCCACAAAGAGGTCTCATCCTCCAGCATAAAAAGGGTTTGAATAAGATCTTTGTCCCATTTATGAGTACAGATAATCTCAACTAGGCCACAGACCTCCTTAGAAATGTTACGCTTGCGAATGGAACATTAAGAAATTGAAAATGCAAGAAGTTCCACTATTTAAAGATATTCAAGTATTACAACTTTTTATGCTTAAATGAACACTTCTTCATTTATTCAATCTTTTCTGATAATATTATTTTATAATTTACATTAGCACAGGAAGATTCAAATTTATCACAGGGGTGGAAAGTTTATGCCTACAGTAGATGTAAAGAAAATAAACACAAACAAGTATAATTTCAGAGTACACTTCACTTATGTCAAAAGTTCTTTGCTTATAATGAGACCTTAATGAGATATTTATTATGTTGCCATGATTTCAGTGTATGTTCCATAATTTTTAGCAGTTTTATTAGATTAAAGATTTAATGAGTAATACATTTGCAATAAAAATGAGTATAATCATTCATGCACTTATATAATTACTTTCAATATTCCAAAGTAAATTCTGTAATCATGATTAATACTGATTAGGCACAGTTATTGGTAGGTTTGATTATATAGAAAGTTGAAACAAATGGGTATGATTTTGCAAAACACAGTCCTCCATGATTCTAAGATGTTTTAATATCATTTTCTGGTCTATATACATTACATTATTAATGAAATGACATATTGTTCTTTGCTTATTTAACAAAAATACTGAAAATTTTTGAACACTAAATTCATACCAGGTAATACAAATGTACAAAAATATTAAAAGTGGTTGGGAATTTCACGTGCAATATTCCCGATATTGGTTAAGAAATGTAAGAAATTAGAATTTTTCTGTAACTTTTAAAGCTTTGATCACTTTTTTTCAGAGTACTTTAGGTAAATGCAAATGCTTCTGGTAATATACAGATCTGTTTACCGATGTAAAACTAGTAGAAAATGTCATTTTATGTGTTAAACTTTTCTAACAGGTCCCTAGATTATTTGCAATGAGTGACTGTTTATTTCTCTGTCACTTCTAATAAGCTGAAGGCGTTGGATTTATTTTGTCTGTTGTCTACTTTCATCTTGTTTTTTCTGCTTTTAAGTCCTTGAATCATATTTCACCATTATAAAAATGAACAGTTTCCAAATTTCATCATTATTTGTAGAAAGAAAATAGTGATGATGATCTTCTTTGCAAAAGCTCTTTGAAATCTCAGTTCTCAAAATAACACCAAGTGTTTTGTGTTAGTAGCATAAATAAACTTGTGTATATTGTATTTTTA
The DNA here is from genome assembly GCF_009829145.1 of Chiroxiphia lanceolata. Taxonomy (NCBI): domain Eukaryota; kingdom Metazoa; phylum Chordata; class Aves; order Passeriformes; family Pipridae; genus Chiroxiphia; species Chiroxiphia lanceolata. Next base: position 89,311,430 of record NC_045639.1, on the reverse strand, counting down.
ATAGCAAAATAATCTGTTGGAAACACAATTGTTTGGACAATTCCTACTTTATTTCTTCGGAATTAGTAAAATTCTACTTTTGCAGATGATCAGAAACTATTATAATTTCCATTCTCTTATCTGATATGGAAAGCTTGAGAATGTAAATGAAGGCTATTAAAGTGGAAAACCCTGCCTCATGTTTATTTTGGAGTTTTTCATGGTGTAGTATCCAAATATGCATAATATAGAACACTTTCTTCAAGCACTGCCTCAGACAGTGAAGCAATTGCTAAATTTTTTTATACAGACACCTACACTAAAGAACCACATTGTCCCTTATATTATGGTCTGAATAGGCATATATGTCAGATTGAATAGTCATATGTGTAATGTCAACAACCTCGCTTGATAGCTGTGAGTTTAATATCACAGAACTACAGAATCACAGAATCAATTAGGATGGTAAAGACGCCTGAGATCGTTGAGTCCAACCTACAACTGGACACCACCTTGTCAACTAGACCACAACATTAAATGCCATATCTAGTCTTTCCTTAAACACCTACAAACAACATTGACTTTAGTAGTATCAATATGCTATTAATTACCGCAACATGCTTATGATTCTAGACTTCAGTGAATTTAAATTTAGGAAGATGAGAGATTACTGACTATTCTAAGAGTTGAGGCTAATTTCAAAGCAAGTCATCAAAAATTTTTGGACATTATTATTTGCAGTGAAATCATACACTTTTACATGTAACATCGGAGTTATTCTTACTTGCTTAGAAGTTAAATTTTTTGTGAAAACGAAAGCCATTATAGTCAAAAAATGTACCAGTCACTATATAAATAAAAATCTCTGAAAAGAAACTAATAAAGGCAGAGTTGCCATCAGTTTTGTTCTGCACTATGCCAATTAACAATTAAACAGAATACCTGAAAGTATTTGTGTGATGAAGATACTAGCTATTTTGTATTAAGAATCCAGGGGTCTAAAAAAATGGAAAAAACCAAAATTAGGCAAATGACTACAGAAAATCATACTCCAATATCCAAGAGAAAAAGAAGAAAAAATTTGTATGAACCTGTCTTTTACCCTAAATCAAGTCATTAGGCTTCTTTCCCATTTCTATTTTTATGTGTATGGAATGTTTTTTAATTAACAGACATTAGAATACAGTATATTTAACAAATGTAGTTTCTAGGGAATCAATTTTTCTCATATTAAAAGTAAATTCTACCACCTGAGATAGAAATAGAATCATTCTGTTCCATACAGCAATTTGTCTTGAGAGCAGCTGCACCTCTATAGTCCTTGGTAGAACATCCTCAATGTCACAGAAGCAATCATTGAACTTTCTTTTCAAATCAACCTGATCCCAGATAGGTTAAACCAGAATGAGGTAGTCACTCCATGCATAAGTAAACATGAAGTGCCTGTGTTCTTGTTGTAGTTTATGGACATGGCACCAGCAATAATTATTGTCTTCCATGTTAATAGTTCGATTTGTAAGCAACAGTAGTCACACAGTAAATATTTGGGGTTTATATGTTGCCTGGGATGTTACAGCGATCCAGTCTGATGGAGGAAGATCATAATTCCCAGGAAAAGTAATGCTTGTGTTTTGTATCACAATAGTACCTCGAAGCTTCTAGTCATTAACCCAGGTCCCATCAGACCAGACAAAATGACAAAAGTAGGCAACCAGATAAACCTTTCCACAAAGAGCTTGTGACCGAGGTATCATTTGAACAAGTCACAAGTTCATTGAAAAATGATCAAAGGTCTAGCTTGACAGCTACTATTTTCAGCTTTATGAATACTCACTTAAAAGGAAGACAGAAAACAATTAGGGAGATGCCTTTTAGGTCCACATCAACTAATGACAAAGAAGGGGATATCATTGTGTCCTATTGCACTTCTTATACAAATATAGCTGGTGTTAACAATGCAGGCATGGGAAAGTACCTCTCCATCATTCCTAATTCTACATTGAATGACACTTATCACACACTTTCAGATACTTTATGAGGAATTATATGTATTCTCAATCTCAAAATATAAAAAATAATAAATTTGAGTTTCACTACGCAAGTTTTGATACAAATAAATCACACTGATATGGTCTTTAATCTGAGTTGGGAATTTTTGTCATATTTCAGTTTATAATGCATGCAAGATTAATGATGTCCCTGTGCTTCTTCAACACACTTCTTCCTGGCATTTAAAAAAAGTAGGAATCACACATTTCATTTAACTACATTCTGCTTTCCCACTTCCTATTGAAATTATTTGAAGTATTAATGTGATTTGTGAAAGAAACAACAAAATGTAACACATTGGTCAATCTTTAACTAATTTCACTAATTATACTTAGAATTTGTAAATGTTACTCCTTATGCAAATAATTATCACAAACTCTAATTTTCAAGAGTTTTTCCCTGATATTCACAATGACATTAATATCCATGCTGATTGCTGAAAAATCACTCTAATCAATCACAAAGACTACTGTAATTCAAAGTAGCTCATGTGTGCTGGCATTAGTACTCATCCAAATTACTTTTCCTTTCCACCTCTGCTACCTTTGAGTTTTTTCTCTGACTGAAGTCCAGAAATGCTTCCTCAGTTCTCTTCATCCCCTGACACAGTCTGTTTCCATCAAGTGAGATTACAACGCAAAAGGAAAATCTGAGCCGGCTATAGAGAGGAATTTTTTGCAGTGGGTTCTGAGGTCACATCCCTTATGCAAAATTGTGCTTCACAAATTCTAGAAAAGTAGAAATTTCTCTCACTTTTACAAATGTGACTTGTGTTGGTCCTTAGTGTTTTGGGGCATGAAGTCAAGATGGAAGAGCTGGGGAAGAGGATAAGAATATTAAGAAGGTTGCAATTATGCAAGACCTTCAGGAAAGAGAAGTTGAAAGATGAATATTTAGAAACATAGAGTGCTAAAATCTATGGTAGATTTTCTGATTTTATTTATTAAACCCAACTTTGACAAGTGGGTTATATAACTCATTGGGGTGTATTTGAGACACTGAATGTTTGAATTTTTCTGTTTTCTTTTAAAATATGATATATTAACATACTGTGGCAATAGCTTAAGTATAAGAACACATGTTCACCCTTAAAGAAATCTAAAACAATTGACTGTTATTCAGTAGTTCTAATGTTAGTTCTACAAATGTTAGCTAATTAAAACCCATTTACACCTAGGTGTAATCTTCTTGACAGTGTATCTAATGTGCAAATACATGTTCTGTACATAAACTCTCCCATTCACATATAACTCTTCTAAATGAAGATTTTACACTGCATTTTCTATACAATGTTTTAAATAAGAACACCACACAACTAACTAGAAGAAATAGATAAATTTATGTCTATTAAAACATTGAGATCACTCTCAAATATACAGTGATTCCTGTATTTGTAGCTTATTTGCCTATGTGACAACACCCTCTGTCATTAGGAGCTCTGGAAGCTTTTTAGGTCTTTCCCAGAATCTTTATGCAACACATCAGATATCCTAATATTGCTGGGATTTTCACTGAAGTAATAATTCAATACTAATAAAAAGTCATAAGTAGACCTGTAATGTAATATTATATAAAATAAATTAAATATCTCTAATATCATCTAATAAAATAAATTATTATGTTCATACATATATTTGGTTGTTTGTCTTTTAAAAAGAATGTCCTTTTAGTTCCAAAAGAAAAGCCCTACACAATATTTTACCAGATTTATCTATATCTGAAGTACACTGCTTTAAATTAAGAGTGTGTTCCACACATTTCAGAAGAGAAGTTATCTCTTGATCTTATTGACAATGATAATCCTACATGGATTTACTTCTACATTTTATTGGGGAAAGAGAGTGAAGTAGTCTTATTTCTGAAGTTGCTATATTAATGGCTTATGGTTAGTCTAGTGACTTCAGATGATTTTCATTATTTATGCAAAATAAGAGGTCTAAGGAGTCTTCTACATGATTTTCTATATATTCAGTAAAATGATCTAGCATCTAAATATCTAATAGCCAAGAAGAAATTAAGAACCTGAAAAAGTGACTTAGTATTGATATATTAGTATTTGGGATAATAGATTACTCTGATTCCATGATGCCAGTAACTTCATAGCCCTGCAGAGGTGTGAACGTCTCTGATTCCTCATTTATTCCTCATGTTTGGGAGTCAGGTAGAATGTATGCCCTTGATCTGTGCAGATGGTCACAGGACATGCCCTGTTGGTGGGTTATGTGAACTTCAAGCCTTTCCACTCGGCCAACAGAATGTTCCTTCTTTGGAGAGGTGCCCTCCACATGAACTGCTCTGCAAACTGCTGTGGTCAGACCTGGTGAACACACCATGCCCCATTTCACTGGTCTGGTGTCAGTGCTGCCAGTGCTCCTGCTCTCTGGGGTTGGTCTTGTGTGAGTGAGAAGCAGCTGGCATTCCCCTGGCCCCACCCACACTTCCTCATGCAAGCTGCTGGCTCCCCTAGGATTTCTAACTCAGGAAACCACATCTGTACACTGTGATACCCCAGGCTGCTATGGAAGGCGACTGCACCAGAGCTGATTGCCTCAGCAAGGTCATAGGAAACAGGAAATATTGAGGGTAGTGGTGACTTCAAAATCCATGTCTCACACAAGTCACACAATGTTCAGGAATGATGCTTTCTCCCACTCAAGTTTTAATAGTCTTCTTCTTAAAGCATTAATGTAAAAATTGCAAGAACAAAGTTCAGTATCTTATTTTCTAAAAGAATATTCAAATATATATGTTTCTAGAGATTACTTTGCCTGAGGAGATGATGGCTACTATGAGCCTGAGAAATTCACTTTCCTTTTTTGTGAAAATAAGGCCCTATAGAGTCAGCAAATTAGCTCCAATACTGGTTCTTACTCCCAAATAGGAATTTTGTATCTGTAATCAACAGTCCTTTGAGCAAGGACTCTTGTTTCATTTGCAAATCTGGTTTATTTCCAGGTAAGTATTTAAAAAAAATGAAAACAGAAAGCACAAGTGGACAAGGAGTTTCCAATATGTTAATTTAAATAATGTATTTGTTCATCTTCTTTTAAAAATTCTTTATATGCAAAATAAGTAGCTAAAATCTATATAATGTAATAAAGGGAAATTCTTGTATGAACTGGAACCACAGTAATATCCAACTGAAAGCTATCAAGTTCCTTGGGAAATATGTAATATGATACTCAGGAAGAAGAACACAAAATTAATGTATACATGCCACCTTTTTGCGAGCATCTTTGTGGCTTCTTAATCTTGAAAGGCACTTTGAAGAGGATTACACAGTAAGAATTTTGAAATCTTATAAATTTTCCTTTTTAAAAGCTTACAGATGCTTTCATCGCAAAATAAGAACTTCCCTTTAGAATTTTTATTAGAATTCTTTTCACTCAAATTAATAACAAAAACCCAAACCAAACCGAACTCCCTAAAAAACAAAACTAAACCAGATCAAAACAAAGAGGTTTTGTTTCTTTTTGTTAGGAAAAATAAGACACTTCTGGAAATAAGAGACCGTTTTAGTCCACATTAGAGTCAATGAGAAATTACTGAGTTCCTACTCAGATCACATGCTGGTTCACTTCAGGCAATAGTAAAAAAATCATCTCTCTCTATTTATCTTTCATTTAACGATTTGATGCAAAGAGTTAAGATACTATGAAGTGGAAAGAACTATATCAAGTAGAAAAGGCTCAAAGTTGTTCTTACAGCTAATTATCATTAAATAAATGATACTGCTACTGTTTCAATTTTCATTTAAAATTTTCTATTGAATTATATAAAATATGTCTTTATTATGCTCTGTCTTATACTGGTTAGAACTTCCTTAGTTCATCAGCTGATCAGCCTTGATTTGAGAAAAGTTCCCAATAAAGATAGAATTCCCTTTTCTGTTTGTATTACCATTAACTTTTAATTGCAGCCAAAACAAAAGTGTCTGAAATAGGGATAAAGGTACAGACAAAAGTAAAGTGTTCAGTAGACTCTTAAGGGTATTTATGTTTCTAAAAATGCTTACTATGTTCCTCAAAATAATTTGGCTGCTAAACTTCTGAAGAATTCAACAGATTTTTGTCCATATTCAGGTTTTGATATAAACATTTCAGCTATGGTGACTTCACGAACTTACTATGGACACCCAGTACATCATCTTATTTACCAATCACATTCAGTCTTAATACAAGAATAAGGACACTTCCTTACATGGGTAAAGAGAGTTTCATACAATTCCACTTATTTTTCTTCTCCTTTCAGCATGTAATTTTCAAAACAAAAATACACTCTGGTTGTAAGACATGTAATGTCTAGGATCGTGTAATGTTAGTATGTAGTTATTTTAGTTCAAAATTATTACTAAATATTCCATCTATGTATCTAATATGGACGGACCGTAGCTACATTATGAAGAGAAAAATAAAGGCAAAAATTAAACTCATTCAAATGTACCAGTTCAAACTTATAGTTGAATAGTACAATGATTTATCACATGAAGGCATAAATATATATACATACAGATATGATTGTATGTTTCTTGAAGTATTGTCTCTGCCAGTTTTTTTAAAATATCACCCTATATATTTCACTAAAATGAAAAACTACTGGATTTTAATTTTGGTTATAAACAATGCTTTATGACTTATTTTCATTATTTCAGTGTTTACCACAATTATCTATGTTATACATATGTTTTTTTGTTATATATCTCTACATTTACCTGTATAGGTAAAACTAGATATTTACCTAAATGACTTTTAACCTGTTCACTAATGTCCATTGATATTATATTTTTGTACTTTCTACTGTTCTTGCTACAAATGATATTAAGAAAAAAAATTATCCTAATGTTTTGTTATCTTTCTTGTGCTTTCTGTTCTTTACTGATGTTGCATTAATAAACATCACATAGGGTCAAACTATTCAAAGAACCAAAAAAAGTTTGAAGCCCACAGGGCTGTGAAAGTTTTACATATTTCTGTGAGCTCAATAAGACATGAAAAATTTGGTGCCCTGCCTTCTTGATGAAGATTAACAGGAACAGAAGATGGCTTGGCATGAATCCATTTTGTGACAAAAATTGCCATGAGAATACAAAATAGCACAATATTAATTCATTTTCATGAAAATGATGGTAATGAAAATGAGAAATGGCATCAGCTAAATCCATTTTCATTACTCTGTTATGATTGCAATCTTGTAGCTCTCAGCTAGTGGGCTGAACGAAATCTATATTTTAACCACATTTTTAATGTCCCTGATAAGCATCTCCTTACCATTGCACACCATTTCATTCTAAACTTTGAATTCTGGTTTTAAAAAGCTTTTAAATCAGTTTCAGGTATCTAAACTTGACAACATATTTATTAATGATCCTTAAAAATGGTTCACAGAATGCAAAGTCATGGAACTCTGAAGAAACTGGCATTACATGACCAGATTTGTGAAAATGCAGAAACTCTTGCATTTGTAAAAATACAAAAGCATAGTATAAAACTGTACGGGCTCAGATCAAACTAATTTTCCTTTAAAAAAGAAAAAAGTCTTAAAAATATTCTACTGAAATTAAATGTATCTTTTGGATTCCAAGTACTTTAGGAAATCCAAATTTTTGACATTTTTAGGAACTCTAGTACTATCAATTTTAAAAGAATTGTGTTATAAATTAATTTTAAAAGAATTTTGTAATAAATTAAAAGATTATTTCTCACTGTCAAATTTTCAAGTTTATTCACATGGAATTGTTTCTGTTGCGTTTTTTCCTGAGTAAGCATAGAAATATTTTCTCATTACAGTAATATTTATCTTTCTTGGTGTGAATTAGGAACGAGTCAATATACACCATTCCTAACAAGAAAACCTATTGTTAATTTTTTTGTGTGTTAACAGAGAAATTAAAATATATGTGACATAATATCTCAAAAGATTTCTTAAAAGAAATTTCCAAAGAAACATATCCTAATTTTAACTACACTTCTAATTAACCAAGTTTCTACAGTGAGATGTATGGTGGTTGTATGTGGTTGTATGAATAGTTTTAGCTAAGTTTATGTCGACATTTGATTTTAGAATATAATTACAATAATCATGTAATTATTATTTATAAAAGAAAAATTATAGTAAAAAGTAATTATCAATTTGTATGTATGCCCAACTGTTTAATGTACTGACATTTAACATATTTTTAGCTTTACACTTACAGCTTACATTTTTGCAAAGCTTAAACAACTCCCTTTGCTTTGAATTTCCAAACGCCGCAGAATCTGATGCTCTGAGAACAGGATTAACTATACTTCATAAATACAGCTCGCTGTTTTAACAGAAAAAATTGAGTAGCCTAGCAGATGCACAGCTAATTTGAACATTCCACCAAGAACTTTGACATTCCTGTTCTCTGGCTTTTTGCATGAGCTTCCTTTATGTCCACAATCTCTAAGATTTCCCCTTCTGCCACCGCAGTCTATAAATGAGACTTTCAGGATTTTCAAATTCTTTGTCTGATCTTTTTTAAATAGAGGGGACAAAGTGTCTTGCTATCAAATTACCTCAGCAAATAAAAGTTTTGTTATGGCTCACAAATGACATCAAAACATGATGTAGAGACCTATGTACTCTTTTTCACAGTTTCCCCCATGACATCAAGAAATTTGGTGACCAAAAGCTCTTGAAAAAATTATAACAAAAACTTCTTGTCATACTAGTGTATCACAAGCCTTCCAGACACCAGATGACACAAAGATGAGGCAGGTCTATTACAACCTGGCCATTTCCAGCAGCTTCCCTCTGTATGACCTCTTGAATGCAAACTGATCAACATGAAAATCAGCTTAACAGGTCAGCCAAAGACCTGTGTGGAAGGTTTTCCATCATATGTTAAGCTCATGAAAACATGCACAACACCTTAAACATTTAGAATAAGTTTTTTCTTTCCAGGAAAAAGATATATATACTGCAGTTGAAGTTTGGATCCATAATCTCTTCTAACATCTGCTTCCCTCTTTATAAAAATAATGTATACAAGTTATATTCTTAAAGGCAACAATATTATAATTCATTGCATTATATATTCATGTCTTTTCTTGTGTCTGAATTTAACTTTTTCTTCTTTAAGATAGTTTCTGTGAGTTATGGAACATTATTTCAGTAAGATTTTTTATTAGTCTGAGTGGTGTTTGCTTTCTCTGCAGTTGGAAGCAGTGGTGCGTTTGCATCAAAACTATATATTGAAAAACAGGAAAACCAGAGAACTCCACCTGATTTCACATGATTTATTGGCTATGCAATTGTTTAAAGTTCTCATGACAAATAATTTAATAGAATAAAATGTGACATTAATTTACTTGTTTCTGAAATACGCAGTAAAAGTAAAAAAAAAATCTGAGAATAATTAACATAGTGCAATTTTGAATTACTCTTAGTCTTGCCTTGTCCCATACAGCTTTTCCTACAACATTAAATCTGATTTTTGATCTTGGAATTCTAAAAACATTCAGCACTTACCTGTTAGCTTCAAAACATAGTCATCGTTACTCTTCTTTTTTCTACATTACAGTTTTGAAGTTTTAAAGTAAAAGAAAGCAGGTAAAGTATACTGATTCAGAATAGTATTAAGCAGCAGCTCTGCTCAGTTCTTTGCATTATCTGAGTAATTATCTATTTTTTAAAATAGTTTACACATTCAGTTGCAGTGACTGGATCAGGCAAGACTAAAATTCTACATACATTGTATAATGCCTATTTCAAACTTATACTCAAAAAGACCCTTGAAATATTAGCTAAGTTGGCCTTTGTCTCTCTTTTCTTACTCATGGAGTCTTTGTGCCATGTCTAGCTATCTATCTGCTTAATGATGTCAGGATGCTGCCTCATAGGAGCTGGTTAATACAGTTCTAATGAACAAAATGATCTCCCCAGGCAGTGACATCAGACAGTGTCTTCAAGGTGATCCAGGCTCTTATGAAGAGTTACTGTTATAAAATTACATATATCGTTTCTTGAAAGTCATATCTAGGGCATTTTTTGAAGAGAGCTGTGCCAGTGTAGACAGCAGGGAATCACAGTACTCAAATCTCAACGTAGTTAAAATAGAACTACTTGAACCGAGCAAAAACTGAGTGGTCTGGACAATCTGAAAATTGGTCCTGAACACCCAGATTCTCTGACTGAACTTCTTTGCGTAGGTTCAATGATTTTTCTGAGGACAGATGTTATATTAAGTTGTAATGCCCTTCATGTGGTTGCTGTGTCAAATACTTGACAAAATACCATTCCTCTGTGTCCTCTGTGCATTTTAACACTCAGCTGGTAACCAGGAGACGTGATGGCTCCTGGCTAAAGAATTCATAAGGAACATAGAGTCCTGCAAGTGTGATGATATGATTGAAAGAGAAAATTTGAAATAGTTCAGTTACTAAACACAAGTAAGAAAACTGGATTAACAAACTTTAATTTTGGAACACAAACTCTCTTAATCCTGTATAGTATTCTGTATTGAATATCAAAGGCAGAGTGCTATGTTTCACTGAAACAGTATTACAGAGTATACTAATAACCACTCACAGCAATGTTTCTTCTTTAACAGGTATTACAAAAATAATTTCTATATCAGATATTTTTTCTGAAAATTTGGGTATATATAAGTGTGATAAATGCTTTCTGATGTAGTAGGTTCTTTGTGTTGTTTTCCTGTTCTCTGGTCATCCATGGTTTCTTAGATCACCAGTTTTTCTATTAGAAAGAGAGGAACTGCTGGTTTTGTACCAGACTGTCTCAAACTGAATAAGCTCTGCCTCAATGGAACAATGAAACAGGTATAACATAGGCAAAGCTACAGGTCTGTAGGAAAGAGAAAGGAGAGACTGTGTGTTTACATTAAACACCTGTAAAAGCACATGTCAAAAATATAAGAACAGAGGAAAAAGGACTTGCTGCTTTTGATCAAAACCAATACTTTTCATTGTTACTCCAGGTAAAAGTGATGGAAATTGGTCACAGGTGGGAAAAAAAGAGATTGCTCAAGGGGAAGAGAAAGAGTTAGATTTATGTTCATCTGGTATTCTGAAGCGATATTAACACTTCTGGATGCAAAGGGAAATAAGGTGATAGGGATCTACACATATACTTGACCATTTTGGTAGATCTGTAAGTTTCTTGGATTGGCTATGAGTTTCTATACATCTATGTCTATAACCATCTTTTTATATGTATGTATATGTTTGTGTCTACATAATTCTGTTGCAATACATCTTTCCTGAAAGCTTAAAGCAATATTCCAAGGTAACAAGAAGAATGGCAATGTATATTTGCTACAACACAATTTCAGTAATTCTTTTAACTCGGGGATATCATAGATCACTGTTTCAGAGTCTGACACACGTAAAAATTATGCTTTATTCCTATTTAATAACTACTGAAATGACTGTTCTTAAAAAGGGTAAGCAAATGATGTCCTGTTTCACTGTGACAAGATCAAAGAGAATGTTAGTTGCTCTCTGCCCTGGTTTTCCTTACTGAATCTCACAATTGCTTTACCCTTAGCTGAAATACTGTTAGAAATAAAACAGACCATCTGATGATGAGAAACCTCGTTTTGCAGCTTGTAGTACAATACAGTGTCTAAAGTAGTCTCTATAAGAATGCGGTTTGCACAAGTGGACAATCGCCATCCTGCTGATGAGACAAGTATAAACAGTTTACACCTTGAGCCCAAGTACTACCGTTCTCAGAGGTCCAAAAGAACACATATCCTCTTTGAATAGTCTCATAAAAAGATGTACACAGTAACAAAAAGCAGATTTCATATAAACAAGGAAACATAAAAAGAAGACTGCACCAAGTGGCACGATGTGAGGGCAGCACTAACACCACTAATTCACTGTGTTGTATTTGCACCTGATATAGAAATGGATTGACATTGGCATGTGTTTTCAACTTCTCTGTCAGTGTGAGATACTACCAGTTACATAGCATGTAAAGAATGCCATTAAAACACAATGTGAAAAGGAATTTCTGTACAAAAGAAAATCCTATAGAAGAAAGGAATGCAATTCAGTGTCCTGCCTTAATTACAGACCTTCCTTGTGCCTATATTTTAAATAACTTTTATGCGCAATCCTTGTATTACACAGTTTCTGACTTAATGTGTGAGGCACTTTAGTATGGCATGATTGTTTTCAGGCAGCCCTCCAGTTTTGGGCCAGCACTGTGGGTCACACTGATTTGTTCTTGGCAGGAAGCTAAGAACACATAACACTTTCAGTTGTACATTATGACTTTGCCGGGTTGTTGTGGGAAATAGCCAAAAGTGTTATCTTAATCCTTTCAATAGCGTACAGTTTGATCTGCTAATCACTCACAACCTCAGCTCTTAAAAAGGGGTGGATTAATGGCAGTTTTCAGAAAATGCTGCTAAGTTTAGAGTGGTTTGGTAGTCTCTTACACTGTATAACCACTCTGATCAATCACATACTAATTCTTATTCTTATGACAATGATTGTAATGAGAAAAGGAAACTGTAGGACATGAATCTTCTTATGTGATAAAGATTACTGCAAGGATTTGACAGGGTAAAAAATTAAACCCACCCTCTTAATAATCTTGAAATTGTCATCTACTGTCTGCTTCAAATACCATAGGGGAGATGACTGCTTGGACATTATCAGTCACAAAAATAGAGTAGATCTATTCTTTCTTCAACCCAGTGAATCATCATTCAGAGATTGTGTTGTAAGTGATAAAGGCTGCCACGTATGGAAATTAAGAAACCGAGTCTTTTAGTATAGCTAAACAAGAAAGGGAGTAGGGATGAAAAGCAGAACTTGGCCAAATTGACTTTGGCAAAAATTCCTCTTTTTTCATGTTGAGATGAAAATTGTATAGTAGCTCAAAAGGACAAATGTTCAGTCCAACATGCCAGTCTTATTTTTGAAAAAGATTTAATTTTTCTAACCTGTTGCTGTTTTTCACCCTCTTCTCTCACTTGCTAATAAGGCTACTAACAGTACTACGTTACAAAGGAAGTCTGAAAATAGTTTTTGTTTGTTTGTTTAAATCTTTTGGCAATTAGCCAATAACATTTCTTCAAAATAAAAATAAAAAATAAATAAAAATAAATAAAATTTAGAAAATAAGGAATAGATTGAATTACCCCAGTGACTAATATGCGAATGACATACCATAATTTTTTAACAACCTGAAAGATAAAAATTCTACAATTTAGAGAAATTTGTTGGCATATAAAGCATCCTTTATGGTGTAGTAATGTGCTTTCAGGCTGTGTTATATTCATCAAAGAGTATAACTGTCAACTCAGTCATATTGCTGTACTGACTGATTAGGAAGCAGTAACACCAACAGGCTGGATTTACAAAAGTTGCTAGTGGTGGTTTACACTTGGGTTAGCCTGACATCAGCTTGAAATGAAGGAACTGAAAATGTAGAACTAAAGGAGAACATGACAAAATATACCATTTTTTATATTATCATCTAAGTATTGCTTCAAAAATGGAAACTGGATATCCTTTTAAACTTTAGAGAAAAATACATTCCACAGGACTATGGAAAGCTAGACTACTTCTCCATTACATCACAACCTTTGTCTAAGTAACATGTAGGTTCTTCATCTTTACATACAGCTAATATTTTTTAAATACAGTTCATAATACTTCAGCTAAATTAATTTGAAAATCAATATGCTCAGGACTGTGAAATGCTGTTATATTAGCTTGTGGTTATAGAAAGAGAGAGAAGTTAACATTTTAGAGCAAAGGAAAAAGGTAGAGTTTTATGTTTTTGTTTTTGTTTTTGTTTTTTTAATAATATATTTTAAGGCTATTCAGCCCAAATGAAGTCCCGTAAGCACCTCAGTGTTTCAGGGTCCAATTCCAGAAATATCAATTTTCTCCTAGGATAAATAGGATAGATTATCATCTCTTTTAAAAAACAGGAGAACAATTCAAGACTGTGACTAGGTCATAATGTCCTAACACTTTTCTCATTTAGGTTATAAACCATCATTTAATTTTCACTACATAGATCCAGCCTGTAAAGATGCAAAATCTGACAGTGAATGAAAATAAATTATTTCCTAGGTGACAAGTGGGGAAAATACGGACACACTGTAACAGACAGTGATTCATCCATGTAGCTGTACAATGGTAAAGACACACATTTTTAATGATGAGTTAGTCTAAAGGTGTCTTCCTTCCATGTACGTAACTACTGTGCTTCCCACCAATGCATTGTTTGTCTGTAAAGGAACAAAGATATGCTGTAAAGCAGCAGGGACAGAAAAGGATTTCTGGGCAATGATATTGCATAAGAGCTACTGTATGATTTACAATATATCAGGAGTGTCCAGATAGATTTTCCCTCAAGTGAATGTAGGGTAACACTTCTCACCACAGAGAAAGAGATGATGACAAGAGCAGTGTCTCTCATTAATATCTGCCTATACACCAAGTTTAAACCTAACAAGTTTTGGTTTAAATCTCTTATAAATCTAAATAGTATTATAGAAGGAAAAGCTGAAGTTCTTATGCAATGAGGGGGGTGTTGTTTTTAGAATTAATATTTTTCTAGGAAAATTTATAGGAAATTTTGTCCTCAAAATTTGCAGAGATTTGCAGGCACCTGACTACTCCAGGTTTCATAACCTTTCCCATGGAGGCTGCATTGCGTAAGCACAACTGAACAGCAGTGGATGACATGATAAAAGAAGGAAACTAAAAACGTATGGTAATACATTTACTCTTCCTAATTTTCATTTCTTACTCTTTTTTTTTTTTTTTTTTTTTTTATGTTCCCCAAAACTTTATCCCTATGGACAAAGCTGCAACAAATACAGGGTGAGAGTGATGTGGTAAAAACAAGGTCAAATATGTGACTTCTGCTGTCCATAGCTGTTAACTAGTTACAAGTTCATGGCAGTGTGGTGAACAGACTCAAGAAGAGGGGAGGAATAGGCTGCAGAATGTCTCCCTGCAGCTCTGCAAATGAACTTTTACAAAAAAAATGAATATAGATTAAACAGGAGGATGAACTACTGTTTTTCATTTTGATTTTTAAATATTTTATTTCAAACACAAAGTAGTGCATAAAGGAGTGGGAATGTACAGGCCTAAATCTATAGCTGAAGCAGGAGCTGTGCTGCACAGTGTTCTCATTTGCATGAGGAACCTGTTTTTTAAGTGAACATGCTGATATTGCCTTCTCACAGGGTTTCAGATCACGTCACATAGCACATGAATAGGATTCCTTTCAAATAAGATTAAATCAAAACATGCAATCCCAGTGTGTAACCAATAAATCCAACTGCTAACCAGCATTCAAGTCCCCAGGTAGAAACCAGAACTAATCCAAAATAAAGATTCTGAAATGCGTAATGTGGATAGCAAGCCTTCCACATGAATTGTTTTCTTGTCAAGATCCACTTCTATTGGGCCACATGCTTGGTATGTTGGACTGAAAATTGCTGGCCAATGCTACCAAAGACAACAAAAGGCAGAATGTCTGAGATTTTGCACACAATGTCCAGTACTCTTCCAAATTACCTTTGAACAACTGCTGTGTCACAATCTGAAAAACAAATATTCTCTTAATATTGTTTTGAGGAGGACCAGACAGAATCTGAGCTGAGATAGTCAGAGTTCAACTCCAATTCTACTTCTATATGACAAACTTTGTTTGTGGCACTTCTCCCATGAATACTAATTTTAAAGTCATTTTAAAGGATGAAAAAGATTTTCTATTTTAATTTTCAATTGTCATCAGTTTCTACTGAAAACTACCCTACTTAGGGGATACATAGTGAGCTAAAATAATACTTTTATATTAAAAACATATATAAAATGCATAAAATATATGTCAAATATATAAAAATTGTGAAGATATTAAAAAAATAATATTCTTTCCTTTCCCACCCAGACAAACAATTCTTCTTCTTTGTGTAAAAATGTTTTCAGGGAAGTAGATATTCTTGTCTGATCTCCTGTTACATTATATTCCCTTACATTTTAACCGTATACATAGAATTGCCAAAGTCATGCTTTGCAAAAAAAAAAATAAATCAGGTCCTGTGATGGGCATCAGGTACTGAAAACTTCATTGCTTCCATTGATTTTTTCCCATTTTCCATAATAAGTTTTAGATTCTGTAATATCAACTTCTATGTTATGCATTTACAGTAATGTTCTAAATTATCTAAAAAACTTCACAAATATAAAAAGTTTCTGTTAAAATACTTTAAGGCAACATTTCAGCCTTTCATTTGAAAAGTTACATTTATGAATTCTGTCACATGTAGTTATGTTCAACAACTCCTCAAAGATTTTTGCAATTCTTATCAACTTCCTTTCCGAGGTTCAGCATAAATGAAATTATACTATTGGTCTCACCAGTGAGAATAATCATCCCTCTAACCTATTTTCTTTATTTTATTGTTAATTATGGAATTATCCACTTCGTTTTAAATTCCATATTGGAAAAAATTATTTTGAATAAGAAATTTTGGGTTTTGAAGTTTCCTAATTTTTCTACGACATTTATATGATGATCACATCTATTAATTTTGATGTATTATAAAACAATCACAAGCACTTTCAAAGACAAGACCGTGAAAATATTATCTAAATGATAAATAATGAAAATAATTAATGAAAATTTTAAATTCCCTAGTAAAATATGTAGGGTTTTTTCCCGTAAGATTGTTTTGTCCATTTTAAGACTGAATTTATAATTTCTACCTCAACGTTTTCAAGGTAGATGCTATTTCATTTAGGAAGAAAAGTAACCTTTTAGCCTAAGTAGCTCAGATATTTTCTAAATGCTCTGCATCTTCATAAAGTTCTTTAAGTACCAGGGTTTGAGATTGAAACTAAGACAAGTTGTATAAAATGCATAATTCAGTGAGCAAGAAGAAAACATACAACTATATAAATTGCAGGCTAAGACGCTCCCTAAGAAAGCTTAAACCTCGTAAGAAGAAGGAGAGTCCTGCCATGTTAATTTCTTGACTGTGGAAGAAAACCAGCTCCATAGTTTCAAAATTACTACCTATCCTGGAAGAAACTAACATCCTTCCTTTCTTCTGTCACCTTAAATTCCCTCTTCAAGAAGTCAAGAAGTATCACTTCAAAATCTGTGAATTAACCAGTGTTGAATGAATGAAAAAAGAGGCCATAGAGTACCTACCTTGCAGCCACTTACTTGTCTGAGCAGCTTTCTCTAGCCAATGCTTCAGGCTGCATGGCATATTTACCCTATTTAAGTTTTGCAGTTTTGATGCATAAAGGAAAATTTTCAAATGAACACACTGTCTGGGAGTCATACAAAAGTAGAAAAGCTAGTGTAAGATTGGGGGATCAGAAGGGTCCTAAAAACACAGAAGCAACTTGACTATGCCAAGTTATTTTACAACCTTCATCAATGAATATTTTTGCAAATTAATTTAGTCTCTTTTGATTTAATAAATAATTATTATGATTTATAATTGTTGCAATGATTGGACTGATAGAGAAAGTCAATGTTCAAGATATATTTATAGCTACTAACTGCTTCTTCGTCATGCACTTTGGAAATCTTTATTAACCTTAAATATCTTTCACACTTTAGTATGAAATTTACGCTAAATTCATTTTAGGATGAAGGTGACTTTTACTACAACTCTTATCCGAGGCATGCTTAGCAATATACACACGGTCATCAGCAGTTTGAGTGACAGATTATTATCTAATCTTGCATTCCACTCGCACAGGCAGTTTTCCAGTAGATTTGACATTGATCATCTGTCCATTTGATTTGTTAATTTTATAAAAAATGTGCTTTTTTACAAAATGACTAAAAGCTTGTAACTTAGTATAGAAATGCTGTTATTTTATATTTTACTACATCATGAATTTATTTTCCAGAGAAATGGCTTTGACTGGTGAAACCAACGACATTATTTTTCCTTCTCTATCATCTCTCCATAGCTAAATGAGCCTCAGGAATTTGCGGTTCAAATGTAATTCATCTGACTGTCACAAGAGAATCGATGCTGGACTGACAGAATGGGGAGACAGTAAGACAATGCATCACTATGGACATGAAACTCTCATGTTACTGTCAGCATGTTCACTCTATAATAAATCTAATTTTCCTATAAATTTTCTATTTACCAAGTGTTTATGACCAAAAAAAAAGTAGGAAACCACAAAACAAGATAATGTGTGACACTAGAAAGGAAATCAATTTTCCCAAATGGTTTTGGGAACACAAAATGTCAAGGTTCACATTTGTAGAATATTGTATTATCTAATTTTTAATATTCATTACATAACATTTTCATAGTGAGGATGCCTTTTAAAAAAAGGTAAATATTACAGACTACATATTTGTTCCCTATTCACGCAAAAGCTCAGTGATACTATCTAGGAATGTTCATAAAGAATGGATGAACCTGTGTGCAAACAGCCAAACACTTTCTACAGTATAAGTGCATACAATAAATAAATAAAAATTATCCAAAATTTGGCAAATATGTTCATGATTTCTTAAAATTTGCTCACAATTTTTTTTAAGCTGGATGACTTGCCTATAACCTAAAGAAAATAGGTACTAAATAGTCAACATTATTATGAATATTAATGAGAGGTATGGAAAATAAAGATCCAGGCCAAGCAGTTTACTAATGACTAAAAGAATAAATTCTGCCTCCATTTAGCCTTAAATACCTAATTGTGTTCCTATGAGTAAAATTGTTTCTCCAAAAATACTTTTTTTTACAGGATTGATTGCTTTATATTTATAGTAAAATAATCCAAGGTCTGATTAGGCACCTATACAGCTCTAGAAATTATATTATAAAAATATCTCAAAATGTTATTATCAAAACTGTTTATTTTATTGAAACACCACTGGTGAACTGCCAGCTCTACTTTGAAGAAAGAAAAATTTATTTTTAAAAAGCAAGTATTTCTTCTGAAAATTAGGAAAAGCGTAGCCTGAGTTCTACAGCTGGTACTCCTGAGAATCTTGGGTCCAGAGTGTTGCCCTACACTGTGAAGACATACAAGGATCCTTACTAGTCTGGGTTACTTAGCACTGTGTTCCATCTTTATATGTTTCACCTATGTGAGCTCAAGATGTGTGGGATTTTTGCCACTCTTCCATTACTATCTTCATATCATTGCAAAAGAGAGATCTAAGGCAAAGATCTGTCAAGTGTGGATTTTTCCTATTCCCTGTTCATTGTCAAATCAGTTCAATGCTGCTGTTAGCATAATACTGTGTAGTCAAGGGTCTGCTGATTTCCTACTCTCTTGCTGGAAAATGTACTAAGTGGTACACTCACACAAGCGTAAACTCCTCTGGTAGGTTTATATAACTCGTCTTCACAGAGCCAAGTGATATTTTGGTTCTACACTGATATGAACCTAAAATACCACCATAAAGAAGACATATGTGTCTTCCTATGATTAAAACGTTTCAAATATATCTTATTAAAGTGATTTGCTATCTTTATAACATATTTCTGTAAATATTTACATGTCTTTTGTATGATTATCCTCTCTCTCATATCACACTGTTCTTTAGCAAAGAACAGCTACCACTGATGTTACTTGGAAAAGGCCCTTAGAAAATGACCATGATTGTCCCGGTTACTTCACAAAAGAGGTTTAACCCTGAACAAGGTGAACACTGCATTTTAATGAAATTTCTTAAATATTTCTTACTAATCAGCAGAATTACTTAACAAAATAGTTAAAACTGAAACATGAAATTACAGATAAAATTTAAATTACTTTCACAGTTATATGAAGATTAATATAACACATAATGTTATTATTTTAGTACAAAACTAATATATCAAGAAGTCATCTCTGGAGATACCTCAAAAAAAAGGTAAAAATACTGATTCTGTGAGAGTTCTTGATACTTGCTACAGTATCTCTTCATCTTAGAGATGTCCCATTTCACTAAAATATGAAAAAAATATTCTCATATGTGTATAAATAAAAATATTTTTTTATTCCTGTGTTGCCTTTTTTTCTTTGAATCTTCAAAAGTATAAAAACACAATGTCTTGGTTTAATTTAAACAGTAAAGGCAACAGTCACACTAGTTTAATTCAACCTATATCACAGCTTTCATGATGAACATAGAAAAGTTTTGTACACCATGAAATGACAGTAATTCAGGCTTATTTACAGAGTGCTTTTAAAAATGTATCATCTACATTTTGGATAAATATTGTTTTCAAAAAATGGATAGTGTATGTAAGTAAAATTCCTTAAAATAATCATCCATGTTTATAACTTCCACAACAAGATTATAAAAACATAATGAGAAATAATAGATAATTACTAAAATGAAACTCAAAACTCCTTTGATCTGGGAACTCCCCATTCTAGTTGGGTGGGCTTTCTAATGGTTTTAGGAAAAATTTTCTGTCTTAGAAATGAAAAAAGCTAATTTCAGAAGACAATTTCTTTGGTTTTAGTGCATAGAGAAAAGTTTGTATTTAGAATATGCTAGTAAGTGCAAACGTTAAGTTTCTAAATCACATTTTGAAGTTTTTCTTTAAGAAAATCATGTGTGAGTTCTGGTCACACTTTTTAATTATTATCATATATTTTAAATCAAATACAATTGTCTGTTCTGTGAACAATAGCTCCTAAACCAGGTAAACTCTAAGTAACCTTGCTGTAGTCAACCAGGAGAGGGATAGCAGTGCGAAAACAGTAACATCAAAACTAACTTTGAACACTTTGGGAATATGTTCATCCTGTCAAATCTATAATCAAATCAAAGTAAAAGCTTTTCAAGATATCTTAAATAAGCACTAGAAGTCCTGTAACCTATTATGCATGACAAAGTAAACCCTTAAGTGGGTGTGTAGGCCTACATATAGCCCAGACTTTATCTTTCTAATCTGGTGATGAATACAGCAGGCCACCATCTGGTGTGCGTGTACATCAACAACTACAATACAGCCCTACAATTTAATAATCACAAATTTTAACTGCTACTTACCACTTATTTCCAGCTACAGGTCTCAGATTAAATCTGTCAAATAAACGTAGAAAATCAGCATAAGATTAACTGGTTTTGTTCCGGATTTCAGATGCAGACAGTGAAGCTGGGAGAGCTCTGCTGTTGCTACGGAAACCTGACGCTGAGGATTTAATGACAGCATCAGACGGTATTGTACTAGAGATTGTCTGCTTGAGGGACTAGACAGCATGCTGCTGATAAGAAATAAGAATGGATTCTAAATGTTTTCAATTTACTTTACCAGACGAATCCTCTCGTCGTCTGAAAATTTGATAGTAGTTACAAAGAATTTATATTAATGTTAGAAAAATACATAACATGAAACATAATCTGCCTGGAAACTCTCTAGGCAGGTAACTAATCTTCCTAAACCTTTACTCAATATGTAAAGTTAATAAAGTTAATACTGTATTTAGTCTGAAGAAAGTATACTTTGCATCTTCAAAAAAACTGTCTTTAAACTGATAGCTTATAAAATTAAAGACCTTTTAAGTTCTTGTATTTTAAGTTCTTTAACAATAATTTGTTAATAAAGGATTTAAAGAGGAAAAATTTTCAACAAGTTCCAGATTTACAGAGGCTTGAAACTATTAAAATCCAGGGATTTATTTTCTATTCAGTCATTCATTTAAGTTTGTAAATATTTTTATTTTGTGATGTGAAGTTTAAAATACTATTATAATTCAAAACCAGTATTTCTGAACAGTCTGCATAAACTGCAAAGTATCATTTGTCAAAATACAGACTGATACATGTCTTTGGCAGCTCAAAATTTTCTTTTAAAAAGTCTTTTTCTACTTCACATATCTTTCTGAATTTAATTTACCTCTGATGATTAGTTGATTGTTATCAAAAGAAAAAACATCGTAAAAATATTTTCTGAAAAAAAACCCCATGATTCTTCTATCAGATATGTATATTTAGTAGTACATCTGAGCTCCAGGATATTAGTTCAGTGGGAAGTTTACATAAATACACAGAAATTATATTTTATAATCAATTGAGGGTCTTTTGTACTAAGGTATTTTACAAAGATATTATGTTTCCCACTACACAACACTGGGAAGCCTCTTGACTGTAGTCACAAAAACAACTCCTTCTTCAAGGATAAGGCCACTTCAACTTTACTCTTCAAACAGAGCAGAAAGGACTGCCATACCAAAGGTCTAAACTACACATCACATAGGACCATTTGATCAATATGCCTTTGAAGGTTAAAGATTGATGCAGTCCTACTGGGATTTAAGACTGTATCTCCAGGAGTCTTAGGTATTTCAAACATGAAGATAACCCCATCAACAGACCTCACCATTGATGTCAAAGGGAATTTCTGATTATGCTAATGGTAGGACCATGCAATACCTCTACCTACTACCCCTCAAGAAGAAAAAAAAAGAAAAAATAAAAGAAAGAAAGAAACAAACAAGCAAAACAAAAAGACACCAAACCAAATAAAAAAATAGAGGAAGGAAAAACCTATGAATTTCCTTATTATTAATTTCCCTATAATGTTTTTGCTTTGAATCCTAAATAACACTGGAGGAAAAGTATTAATTATCGATCCATGGTCAAATTAAAACTTCAGGAAAAACAGTTCAGGTTGAACTAATATTTCTTTCTATTGATTTTTGAGTAAGAGTTAGGAGATTCAAGATAAAGAGTAGGGTTGTCTTCGACAAGACAAACTGCAAAACAAAGAAAATAATATTAAGTTGCAGTCGATGCAGGTAATCTTAGGTTAAATACACTCATCTCTTTTGAATTAAACATTTAAAAAAACTACATAAAAATTTGGGTTTACTTTCAAATGAGCAATGTTTTGAATGTAAAAGAACTTTTCCTTGAATAGTCAAAATAAAATGAGTTAGCATTTCACAAATGAACTACTTTCTACCTTTTTGGAAAACTCCCCATATTCTAGTCCAAGCTGCTCACCAATTTCAAACTGAATTTCTTGTTTTAGACAACTTCTGCCCAATTCTTTTTTGAACTGTAATACTTGTCAAAGCCAATAAAATACCCCACACAGTATATGTTGTGCAATAGCTTTGAAAACCCCTTAGAAGGAGCATTTCCAGAATATACCATTACAAAATATAGTAAGTAAAAGAGTATGTGGTATTTGAACATAACGTATTGCATGTACATCCACCTTTTTTATCTTAGGAAGTTGAAGAGTTTTGAAGAGGTTTCAAGAGAGGCTTTTGGGAAAACATAAGGGAAAATTATTCTGAATATTTTTGAAATAGGGGAAATTATTAATGGAGGGTACCCAGCAAAACGAATGAAAAAAATTTACGACAGCACTTAAAACTAGGTTAAAATGTAAAGAAAATAATCTTAGAGTAATTTCATCAAAAATATACATCTGAATTTTGAAAAATATGTACATCATGTACAAAACAAATCACAAAGAGGCTGAAATTGTTTTAGATTTATTTGTGCTTTGAATCTTTTGAACTCTGATATCTTTTTTTTTGTTTGTTTCTTCCTCTGATTTTTAGAGTGTATGTGTTATTGAAAATATTAGAATGGCTCTAGCATCTCTCTAAAGACAGAGGGAACTCACTCCTTAAAAGCAATCTTAGAGAACATCCCAGAGTCTACATGTTCAGCAAAAAAGAACAGTCAAAGAGCACAGGTCTGAATTTTATGCAGAGACTGACAAACTGCTGAGAAGAATGAGAAGCACAAAGGCCTCATAGACCACAAATTGGCTAAAGGACAATCATGTAGATGCTGCCATAACTCAAAAAGTCACTGAGCAGTTGAAGCTAAGCTTAGGAAAGAGGAATTTGTAGTGGTGACATGCACAAGAAGGGGCCAGAGCTGCTTACAAATACTTTCCATTTCTTTTTTCTTTGTCTCTCTGAGTTTGTTTCTTAATTAAAAATATTCCCTATATCAGAGGTTTTTTAGCTCATAAACATTTTTTGTTGTTCTTGTTCTTTTATGGAATTCCTAAAGGAAAGATAAACACATATTATGCTGTAAGTGAAACAAAAACTTTTTCAGTTTTGAGTTGCAAAGCTGGAATGATCCTGAAGTGGCCATTAGATGAAATTAAGATCCTTGTACTCAGAATTCTAACCAGTAATGAATTCCATAATGTTTTTTTCTGAATCTAAGACACTTGTTGCGCCCTTGCTTCCATGCAGTGAAGGAATCTACCACTGATGACCACACAGAACTCTAAGCAATGAAAAACTGTTCTTGCAGCTTCCCATTGGAATGTTGCATATTTCAACAAGTTTACAAAACGTTGGATAATATACTATAATTGTCTTCCATCCTGGTTAATTCACACCTCTGAATAAATTAGATTAGCTACTCTGTAAATCACATTAAAAAAACTCATTCTTTTGATTCAGGGCTTAGCTTTAATAGTACATCAATGAGAAGAGGCATATCTTCATATATCATATGAAGAAAAGCTCAAAAATGCTCCCTGCCCATTCATATTGCGGTCCATGTTGTCGGTCCTGTGGTTTGCAACAGACTGATTCCATTTTCCCCTCTCCCTTTAAGCTCCATTACTTCTCAAAAAACCCACACCTGGACTACACAGGAAATTACCTACAAGTAATTCTATTCTCACTTTATCTGTGTGCACTATTTCTTTCTGTTTCTCTGTAGGATTTGGTCTCTTTTGGCCAAGGACCATATATTTTGTCACTCCACTGTTGCATGCATATTTTTGAAGCTACATAAAAATGTTAAATAATGAACAATAGAAAGCAATTCAGAACTCTCTCTTTCCAAAACTTAAATCTGGCAAGATTTCAAGGAAACATTATTGGAAGCAAAGTGGGAACAGCCATCAGTGAACCATTTATAGATTTATGGTTGGTAGTAACTTAGAGCAGTCAGCTCTTTAGCTATATAGATATTACTTCACCTTATCTCATCTCTGTCCTTCAGTATATATACATATATATGAAACCTAGTAAATAAAATAAGCACTTCAAGGCATCTTGGTTCATGTTGTCGTATTCCATATTCTCAGACCTATAACTCAGACATTGTGCAATATTTATACATCATAGTGACATGAAATTTTATATGTGGCAAAGTGATTAGAATTTTTGTACTCTGTTTGGTAAAAAGTTGAAGATCTAATAATTAGCTATCAGTTTAGTCATCTTACAGTAAATAGAGTTGTACCTTTTTATGTAAAATCTATTGGAAAAGACTAAAAGAAAAAAATTATTTTGTCACTGAACATGCTTTTTCATCACTGGAATACAGGGTTTTGGTGTGGGTTTTTTTGTTTGTTTTGGGGGTTTTTGTTGTTGTTGTTGTTGTTTTGTTGAGTTTTTTGTTTGTTTTTCAAACAAATCTATTTCTATCATTTAAATTTTACCCTTGTTTTCCATGGCCTGCAGAGAGACTTCAACAAATTAGAGAAATGGGCAATTGCCATCCATAGGAAGCTTAGCAAGTACAAGTGCCATATCCTGCACCTAGGCAGGGCAATCCTTGTTGTCTGCATAGATTAGGGAATGAGAGGCTGGGGAGAAACAATGCAGAAAGGGACTGGCAAGTTGAATATGAGTCAGCAGTGCCCTGGCAGCCAGAACGGTCAACTGTGTCCTGGGGTGCATCAGACAAAGAAGGGGATTGTCCCGCTCTGCTCTGCGTTGGTGCAGCCTCACCTTCAATATCGTGTGCAGTTTTGGACACCACAATATAAGAAAGGTATAAAACTATTGGAGAGTTTCCAAAGGAGGGCAATGAAGATGATGAAGGCCCTGGAGAGGAAGCCATGTGAGGAGTGGTTGAGTTCACTTGCTCTGTTCAGCCTGGAGAAGAGGAGGCTGAGGGGAGACCGCATTGCAGTTTACAACTTCCTTGTGAGGGGAAGTGAAGGAAGAGGAACCAATGTCTTCACTCTCATGACCAGTGACAGGACTTGAGGAAATGGCAGGAAGCTGAGTCAGGGGAGATTTAGGTTGGTTATCAGGAAAAGATTCTTCATCCAGGTGATGGTTGAGTACTGGAACAGGCTCCCCAGGGAAGTGGTCACAGCACCAAGCCTGTTCATGAAGCATTTGGACAATTCTCTCAGGCACAGGGTGTGATTCTTGGGGTGTCCTGTGCAGAACCAGGAGTTGGACTTTGATGATCCTGATGGGTATCTTCCAACTCAGCATATTCTGTCATTCTATTACCTAAGTATCTCAACTCCAACAGTTATTATTTGAATGAAACTACGTAAATATATGTCTTAAACATCACACTATTCAAACAGTTAGAGACGTTGTGCAGATCAGTGGCAAATACTGGCTTATGGAGAAGCAGGTCCAGATTTTCTGATTTACATTCCCAGAATGTCCTGCAGAAACCTGATCAGCTCCCTCAATTGCACCCTGGCCCTGAATCCAATGGGAAAATGTCAAGCCTGAATGAAGTATAAGACAAAATGTCATAAGAGCAGACTGGGATCCTGACTAAAGCAGGAGAATGAGAAAGAAAGGAGTAAACTGTGACAAGGGATGTCAAATAAAATGGGGAACATATTAATGGGTTCTAGGTATAGAGTGGAAAAAAAATGGAAGCATAAGGCTTTTTGTTGTGATCTCAGTTTGTAGGACCAGTGTAAGCATAAAAGAAAAAAGAATTATTCTTATCAAGACATGCAAAATGGCACAGAGATGTGTTTATTGTGCTATTGCTTACACCTCTACTTGGTTACATCATCAACGGCTAAAGAAATTGAGTCTGAAATCTCATCTCAAAAATGGTGGGGTTAAGAGATTTTCACTAAAGCAAGTGTTCTCTCTATGTTTAACTCCTCACATCATAGTCATGTTTATATTTTCCAATATACAGTCTGGATTCTGGTTTTATAAGCCAAGATAATTTAATTTTGCAGATGTGGCCACTTCAAATCTGGATGTGTTATCTCAGGAATAGAGAACAGGATCTGCTAATGATTAGTTTATTAATATAGAAAAAAACTTTTGTGTCACTTACTCAAAAAAATAAATAGATGATGTCCCTGAAGTCATCTTGTGGCTTTCTGGGAAGTGGAGTACTAAAACTATTAATTAATAATATTTTTCAGATTGTTATTAAAATGTGTATGTAGTTGGTTTTTTTATTTGGTTTGATTTACTTTTGGGTTTGCTTTTGTGTGTGTGTGTGTGTGTGTGTGTGTGTAGAATATGTGAACCATTTATCCACACGTTGGATAAGTTTATTCATTTTGGCTTATTTCTTCTGAATAATAAGCAGTTAAGTCTTTGATATTAAGGGATCAAGAATGCTATGTCAAGGTATTAAAAGATATACCAGTGTGACTTTCTAAATCTCCTTGCATGATGTTGGAAAAATAAATGAATACTGTTTGTATTCCTGTAGTGAGTTTGTCAGGTTGGGGTTTTTTTTCAGCTACAAATGCTTTTTAGCAAATATGTTCTTACCTAAATGTTGGCAGAAATTTATATTTTTTCTTTAGTGTGTTTCAATATTAAAAAAAATTAAAATCTGTTGTTCTAATGAAAGGAACTCTGTTTAATCTCTTCCTTTATTCCACCTACAAGAGCTCAAGATAGTTTGTCTTCCCCTGTGGGATACCAGAGAACATTTTTCAAATAAAATCACAGGAAAAAAAAAATAAAAAGAGCCTAGGCCTAGGTTTCTGAGTGTGTTATGTGCCAGATTTGAACTGCAGGATACTGAATCTCGGGCACTCTCATTCTCCAGAACATGGGATCATTTGAACCACACTATGATTTCGTCCATTCCAAGGAAACAAGGTTGCACAGAGGGATGATGTATATCTAGCTTTTATCCTGACAGAATGTTTTTATGGTGTAGCACTGAGCATAAAAGGCACACCTAAAAGTGTGAATGTAACCCTGAAGACTCATGTTTTTGTTCTCTATGCCTCTTCTATTTCTCCAGTTAGAAGTCAAAACTATCTATATCAGAAACACCAGTCACCAGTTTGTGCCCTTATTACACCCAAGGTCCAACACAGTTTACAAAATGAAAGTTTGCCTGGTTATCCTACCTACAAGATCCTGTCTGATGACTATACTTAGAATGTATCTTGTACAAAATGCAACAAGTAGACAATCATGTCTCCTCTCATTCAGTAGCCAGGAATTCAGTTCCACAATATGGAACGGCTCTCTCAAAGTTGATTTCTGCTATTCCAGTTCCCAGAATTTTTACTGAAATTTGGACTAGTTTCAGACAAAAACTCTGGCTGAAAACTTGTACTTAGTATGAAATACTCACATAATCATTATCATTTGTTCTGTTGCTTAGTGATAACTTAACAATTTTATATTATGGTGTGATACCAAAAGAAAAAATAATGTTTCCTTTTACACTTTTCCATCACAGTTACCTAGCACTGTAGAATGTGCTGTACCTAGAGTACTTATCTGTAAAGGACAGCTGTAGTTTTCAAATATTTACTTTAACAACACGTTCAAGAGACCTGAGAAAGGTGTCTTCAAATCTCTTTTAATTTAGGAGAATTCCCTTGTCATGGAGCAATTTTAGGAACTGCTCCTCTTTCTTTTTGAGAAAGAAAAGGTGTTGATATGTTCCAGGTGATGAATAAATCCATCTTATTCTGAATGACATCTCTACACTCTTAGCACAGAGAAAAGATGAGAAGTCTTCTCTGGAGTTGGGTAGTGTTATTCAGATGTGATTTTGCACCTTATCCAATGCCAGTGGGCAAGTGGTTCACAACAGAATGAATGCAGCTTTCTGACTGCTCAGCTGAACTTGGCTGAACTTAAAATTTACATTCATTTGTCACCATCTTTCATCTAAGCTCAGTTTCACTTGGGATGAATTCAGATGATTATGCGTTCAGGCACAGTCATTTCAAAACAGAAGAGTAAATGCTATTTTCTAACTGGCTTCTTTATTGCTTTGCACTTTCTCTAGTTCTACAGTGTAAAACACAGCCATGTAATAGAACTTCCTCTGGTTAGAGCTATATTTTGTCTGTTAAGGTTTTCATATTAAGAAAAAAAAATTTTGGTAGTTAACTTATGAGTTTGCATCTAGTTAATTTGTGACATTAAACAGAGAAAAAGGAATATTGCAAATGTTATATTTACATTGGATGGAAGACAGATGTAAAATAGAATAAATTGTGAAATGTGACCATTAACATTCATCAAGTAATATATTAGTAATACAATTTCAAGCAATATATGTTTGAACAACAGCTTGAAAATGTGAGGGTAAAAATATAATAAAATACTTTATATATATAGCACTAAAAAAGAGTGACCCTGTAATCTAGGAGATTATTCTCTCTTTTCAAATCAAGCCTCTGGATCCTGTTCTAACTGTGAGGAGACTTGAGTGACTACCATTAATGATTCACTCTTAAAGAGCAGCCCACTGTTTTGGAAGGACATGTATATTTCTGCCTCATTTTCTCTTTTTCAGTTTTGTCATTCGGAACCATTATTCCAGCCAAAGGTATTAGGCTACATGCAAGGAATGATGAAATATAATAAAGTGTCAGAAAATTTCGGCTTATTTAATGCTCAAAAAAGAAAATATGTAGCTTGTGCACTGACATAAATAGTTACAGTTTTTAATTCAGCTTTTAATCCAGAAGAGAGAGTATTTGATCTTAAGGATATTTATTTATAAAGAGATATTTGGTCATTGTAGACTGCAATATCAGACTCAGACTCTGGTTTTTGGGGTTTTTTTTTGGTTTAGTTTGGGTTTTTTGGGGGGGTTTGTTTGTTTTTAATTAATTTACCTTCAAATACGCTAGTACAACATTAAAAAAAATAAACTAATAAGAACTTTTATGTGTGCTTTCTCATGTAACCAGTTGTACAAAATATATTATTTAAAATTTTTCCTGGCATATTACTTCTGTCTATACTTTAATTTCTGCTATAAAAAAAGCACTTATAAAACCTTGGTCTGTAATTTTGAAAGTTCAGATTCATGAGAAGTTCTCTCATGTTGCTGTTTTAATTCTTGTCTGATTAGTCTTAATATTTTTAAATGCAATGGGAACAATATGAGGCTAATATATCTTTTAATTTGACTTCAATCCCTCTTCCAATACTTCATATTTTTTCTGCTTTCATATCGGATGCTGTAAATGAAGAGTCTCTTTATATAGCCACATTTCCCCCATTAATATTAATAGTAAATGCATCTATGCAACAAGCAGAGAATATAAGCTAAATCTTTTATTTCTCTCTCTAGAATACATCTTTGCAAATTCAGAGCATACAAAGGTCTGGTTGATGATCCTTTCATCTGAATTTTAAGTGAACTAGTACTATAGCATGGATTTGAGATATCCATATAGCTAAATGTTAAGAGACTGGAAGTATTTTCCAAAGTCTCTTGTAGCTAGTGGAAGCTACTCCCTCTCTCTTCTGATATTAGAAAGAGATTCTTCACCCAGGGAGTGGTTGAGCACTGGAACAGGCTCCCCAGGGAAGTGGTCAGAGCACCAAGCCTGACAGAGTTCAAGAAGTGTTTGTACCATACTCTCAGGCACATGGTGTGACATTTGCAGATGGTCCTGTGCAGGGCCAGGGGTTGGACTCAATGATCCTTGTGGGTCCCTTCCTACTCATCATATTCTGTGATTCAGTAATTCTGTGATTCTGCCTGTTTTTTCTTACATATGCACATACAACTCCTGAAAAAGGGAGCTCTGATTTCAGCTGAACTTACAAAGTCTAGCAGAAAAAACCAAAAACCAAACCAAGCCAAAACAAAAAAACCCAAACTCCTGAAGTTTGTTGTGGTTTATTAATATTCAGTAGGGAACAGGAATACATAACTAAACATAACTTTAAAAGTTGTTGTGGATTTAGTGACAGATGAAGCCAAAAATGACTATGACAGAAAAATCTAAATATGCAAGCTTAGTCACACCATGATTCTTGTGCATATTTTCTGGAGCCATTTCTTCATCATCCTCATGTCTGGATTTAACCATCGTGAAAGGACTGAGTATAAATGACCTGGTTGAAATGATTGCTTTCTCTCTCTGTTTTTTTTTTTTTTTTTTGAAGAATCAGCTGCGTATTTGATGGTAAGAAAAGTTGTTGGCATTTTTCCTGTGGATGTATGTGAAAAAATAAGGAACAACTCACAGGGGTATTCCTCTATAAATGCTATTAAACCTCAAGACCTCAGAACCTCAGGAAGTTCTATGCATTTTACCAGAGAAAAAATTTTGTCTAAAAAAAAGAACTGGATGTTTTGAAAATGTTTCCTCATAACTGTGGTGGAGTTTTTTTATAGAAATTTGAGTTCTTGATTAAATATTTCATAAAAGAAGAAAAAACTTTCATCTCAGGAACAAGAGAAATGAAACACGAGAAAAGAAGTATTTTGGTCTGCAGTCCCTAAACATTTATTTGATAGTGCTGCTGTCAAACCTCAGGAGAATTCTAAATTCAGTGCCTCAGATTGTCATTCTCCTCCATGGATGATGTTCTCCAGATTATGTGTTAGTCTATTATCAACTGGATTTAAGAGAGGGAAGTTTTATTTTTTGGAAAGAAAGTTGTTTTATTTTAGTGGAGAAGTATATTTAAGTTTGTAATTCCTTCCAACTATCAGAAACTCATTTGAACCCTATTTGTGTATATGTTTTGTTGATGAAAGTGTTTTCAGAGCTGCTATTTAAAATGATTGATTCACTGCCCATGTAAATTAAAGGAAATAACCTTTTTATGGAGTGAAGAAAGGTGTAATGTCTTCAGCCAAATATTATTATTATTATTATTTAAAAAAATAGATGTTAAAGGTGAGGTTATCATTAGTTGTCATCTCGGTTTTTTCTCATTTCAAGAAGCATTATTATCTGTAAAGAAGGAATGTGAAATTATTGGAGAGTTCAATAATCTACCCATTTAATATGACCAGTAACAAACAAGGATCAAGATGGAGCTAGTAAGCTCCAAGGCCAGATTGGATGGGGCATTGACCAACATGGTGTAGTGTGAGGTGTCTCTGCCCATGGCAGTGGGGCTGGAACTAGATGATATTTAAAGTCCCTTCCAACCCTGGCCATTCTCTGATTCAATAAAACTATATTTGCTTAACATAAAGGATGTCTTGGCTTCTCCATCCCTCATTCCTTTTTCACCATAGAGGTAATCTAGTGTGAGGCAAAATATCTCTGACCAATATCGCTAACAATTTAGGGTTTGTTATTCTTATACAGCTTCCCAGAAATGAACCCTTACTTGATACTCTTGCACTTTTGTTGTGAGGGAAGGGAATACATTAAACCAATCTTTGAAAGCTTTAGTCAACACAAAAACATATTTAAACCAAAAGCCTTTTCTGAGCTCCATGTACATGTCTGCCTTTATCTTAAAGGAAAAGATGATAGTAGGTGCAAGGGGGTTTTAGCACAAAGATATGGAATTTTGTACCCAAGCTCTTATCCTGTATCTCAGGACCTGGCCATCTCTCAGTTTGACAATCTAATCCACTTTCAGGTGGGGAAAGGAAATTTGGTGAAACTAGTCAGCTTGCAAGCAACCTGAAAAAATTCAAAGGCAAAGACTTATTTCTAACAATAAAAAGGCAAATATACTCCATAGGAATCTCACCTGCCACAATCAAATGTTTAAAATCATATTAACCTTCAAAAAATTTACCTTTCCAGGTATATTTTAAAATCATAATCCCAAAATGTAGAGTGTATCATGGGTGTGATTAATACATGCATTGGATATGCTGCAAACATTTGTTCACACACTCATAGTCTGTTATCAGTCAGTACAACTCCACAGTTATCATGCTTTGTTGCTTGTTTATTTGACCATGTTCTTCCTCCACTTTCTATATGTACATCTACATTGAGAAGCCACACACAGGCTATTTTTCTTCTTTTTATGCATTCCAACATAGTTAGGAAGTGGAAGAAGAGAAAGAGACTGACATCAGAGATATCATTTACTGTCCAAAGTGTAGACTCCACTGAATACCACTGAAGACATAAATTAGATGTCTTTGGATGGACAGAAGAAAAAATTATAAATATAAGGTATGTATGTATCAGATGAAGGCTTCTATGGATTTGAAAAGAGATTGTATTCATTTTGTTGTCCAGAAATTATTATGGTCCTCTGGATCCCTTTCCCCACCCATGGCGTGGGGCTGCCCAGTTCTAGTTCCATTTCCATCTGAGGAACCATTCCGACGTCTTGAAGGATGGGGAAAGGGAACTCCAGGGGTTTTCTCAGGGTTTTCTTCTGGCCCTGAGCCTGGAGGGGAGAGGTGCCCTCCCCTCCCCCCATGCACATGGTCCCATGGCCGGCACAGAGACATCACACCGGCCGTAGAGAGGAGGCAAGAGAGAGTTTATTGTTGGGAGGGGTTACATTTGTAGGGTTTAGGAGGATTCACAGAGTAACCAATTAGAAGACTCAAGGGGCTTACAGGAACACCCAATCACAGGAAGGGGTTAACAAAGGCCAATGGGAAACACCTCAGGACACCTTCCCAGGACATTCCTACATGGATAACACTTGTCGTGGGGGGTGCTGGGAAGAAGAAGCATGTGTTTGCAAAGAGACCACCAAAAGCCATTTTAAGACATGTTTAAACAGTAGTTTTCCCATATAATGCAGGTTTAGTGCTACATGGTCCTACATTACCTGAAAATTTAGTTAATCTGACTCTAATTTTACAGTGCTTTATAATTTGGCTTCTCCTTTCTTTCTTCGCTTCTATGCCATTGTCAGTCTCACTTTGACTATGGTAATTTTAGAAAGATAGATCTGGAGTGGGAAAGGTTGGTACAATGAGGGTTCTTTACCTAAGGTATTGAAAACCTCAAGAAACATTACTTTATATGTTTCTGTTTATATCTTCAGAGATAAGGACTCTGCTTCAGTTGCTGGGTTGTTTACAGTGCTATGAATTGTAAGAACAAAAACACCCAAATGAGAACTTCTTTGGAGATAGTGAGAACAGGTTCTAATCTGAAGCTGATCAACCAATATAGAAATGCAGAAGTCTGGACTATTTTATAACTGCCTGTAATTCATTTTACCACATTATTTGAGATGGAGATAAATTTGTAACTTATTTTTCCAACAACCAGCAACCTGGTACTCTGCAGTTTCTCACAGGCTGACTCTGAATGCAATTCAGCCTGTGCAGATGGCCTGCACAGGGATGACACATTACTTAAGTCTCAATTAGCTCTTTACTGCAGAATTTAAATGGGATTATGCGTTACATAAAACCTTGCCGGCACTGTCTAAAAAGCAGTGATCTACAACCTCTGAAGTTAAAGGCTAAAATGTAATGAACCCGCCATTTAAGTACTCTATAACTTTTTTAAAAATTTTTGTTTTCAAAAATGTAATGAAAGTGCAATATAGTCTTTTCTTTGAAATTTTATTGAAAAATAATTTAGGACATTCAGAGAGAATTCTAGTTCTCAGAGTCTAGCAAATGACCAGAAGTATCCCATCTTTACTGATGTGTTTTTCATTTGTCTTGTCTGAGAAGCAAATATCTGCTCTGCAGTTATATGCTGCAACACGTTAGCTTCCTTTCTTTTTTGTCTGTTGCAGTATTTTTAATTCACAAACAGCAAAATTGAAGCCATCGAGTTTTGCTCAACTCAGATTAAAGATCAGTAATGATAGCTGAAATATCTATTTCGTTTTCTAGTGGGGACATACATCTCCAATCATCAAGGTAGGTAGAAGTCTTAAGGTCTTTCTAGACTGCAGTACTTAAGACACATAGTAGTTGCAACAAAAGGTGAAGACTAATTAGCAGAAAGGGTTTTTTCATGTTACATTTATAACATTGCAGGAGTTCTACAAAGGCACCAATGAAAAAGGAACATTTCTATTCATTGGAAGCAAGAAAATTCATTGATTTTTAAGTTACCCTCCTTTCTTACAGAGTGCTTTACAGATGTATTGTATTGACTGTCTTTTTCCTCATATGAAAAACTTGCCCCTCTATTGAAGTCTACTGAAACAGGGAGGTTTACCCTTTAGCTCAAAAAAGAAAAATCTGTTAGCATGTTCTTGTGTGGTAGAAATGTTTTCTAGAGGAATTAAACTACCATTAGAATATATATACCTATTTAACCCTATCCAACAAAAGCTCTATCTCTGCTTCCTTTGAATCTGTGATGTTCTTAGTCTTATTGTAGGTTGATTTTTGATGCAAAAATCCCTAGTGGTAAACACATTTTGAAGAAATTTTCTAAAAGTATTAAGAGCTTGCCAAATACCGTGTGCTAGAACAATTCCTTACGCAGATTATCCCAGCTGGTAAAGCTCTTGGAAGCAGAAAGTTCATTAGACTCCAAACATTTATTGAAGATTCTTGCTTTTAGTATGTGAAGAAGAGTGTCATGACACTTCGGGTAAAAAAAAATCAAGTTGACCTTCTGCAACTGCTTTTCATTTCAGTATAGTCAAATGGACAGTCAAAAGACATAATTCTGGAAAAGAATTTAGAAGATCATTGTGGAAGGCCAATTACAAAAAATGTGATGCATCAACAATAAAGAATTAAAGGCATCCATAGAAGTATGAACAAAGGATTGTTAAGCAGGAACAAGAAGATGTTACATGTGTACTCAGCATTAATAAGATATCTGTTGGAATTTCACAGTCAGATATTCACTTTAAAAATTGCTTGAGTTTGCGAATGATTTGCAAAAGTAATGCAAGAATTGACACACAGTTTCATAAAACTTTGGGTTTAGTCCATGCAAGTCAAGTTACATTGGATACAGACACGTACATTGAGCTGTCTGTAATGTAGATGTCTACAGGTGGATGAAATAATTACTTTGTATTCAGTATCTCAGGCTTGACTAAACTACCTATGTGTCTTGCTGTCTAGGTATCACTCTAGATGGTCACGTCTCTCCTACATGTACTGTGTCACATTTGCCATCGCATCATGGATATCTCAGATGCTCTAAAGTGTCTAAACTGGCATTAAATACTTAAAATTGTGTGACTGGTCTGGGGCTTTGATCAATATAATTGATACACACAGAGAGACATTTAGCTTATTCTAAAATAGATACATATACATCAAGATTTCACTGGAAGCCTTTGACTGTGTTGATTAGATCTCCATGGACTGTAATGAAAGCTTAGACACCTATTAAATTTACACAGAGATACCTGTATTACAGATAGCTAGGTGCAAATGTCCAATTTTAGAGCTGCATTTCACCCACAGTCTACCAGGGCATTTAGGAGAGTATGGCCAGTCTTCGCGAACGAAGATTTGGGAAGGGTCTTTACCCTTCGAGCCTGCGCAGTGGATTTTTTTAGGTGAGACACAGTGTGCGCTGAGCTGAGCCCACCCTTTAATCCTGAGGTTCATCTGCCGGGGCCGAGCAAGCTTGGACGGTGGCAGTGAGGTCCTCAGGACGTAGGTTTGTATAGAGTGACCTTCTCTTAGATGGATGGCCTTACAGGGCTAACGAGCTCCATCTACCCGGGGGACTTTTTCTCTGACCGGGAATCGAACCCCGGGCCGCGGCGGTGAAAGCGCTGCATCCTAACCACTAGACCACCAGAGGGCCCCTTTAGGAGAGAAGATGAAAGAATTATAACCTATTTAAAAACACATAAAGAGAAGAATGCATCAGAGAGAGGACTTTTCAGTACAGAATATATGAGCAACAGCAAGACATAAAGTATGCAGAATGAATGTAGACAAAAAATAAACTTGGAACTAAACACATTTAAAAAGACAAAACAATAATTCTAGAGACAGGTATTGGCCAAGATCAAGCCCTACCTAGCCAATCTGGTGGCCTTCTGCCATGGAGTGACTACATCAGTGGACACGGGAAGAGCTCTAAAGCCTTTGACATGGTCACCCACAACATTCTTCTCTATGAATTGGAGAGATGGATTTAATGGATAGACTGTCACATGGATAAGAAATTAGCTGGATGGTCACATCTACAGGGTAGTGGTAAATGGCTCAGAGTCTCAATGGAAATCACTGCCAAGTAGTGTCCCTCAGTGGTCTGTATTGCAATTTACTTGATAATATTTTACAGGTCTCAGTGCTTTTGTAAGAAATATGTAATTAGACTACTAGCAAAAATAATGAATAACAGATTAATTGCTTGTGATCTAAAGGCAGGCATTAGGCAAAATGATGAAGTAGATTATCATAACAGGGATTTGGCCATAAAGTCTGTTGCTACATCAATACTAGTTAATAAACAGGGGCATGAGATTGAGCTCTTGGCCATGACCAACTACTTCTTTGTTAACATAGTCTCTGCAGGGCTTTGCTTCAGGTCAAATAACAGTTTCTCAGACAATGTTGAGACACAGTTGAGGAAATAACATATGTGAAACCTCTGTTTCAAAGGCACATTTGTATGTAATAAACATAGGAAATCTAAATTCCTTTTTTTTTCCCTGCAGAAGCTAAACAATAATAGGGCTGTCACTTTGCAGTATTTCACTTTATGTATCTTCCTTACTAATTTATATTTCCACATAACTATTAAACTGCTTTACTCCAAAATGCAAACTATCTTCCAGCAGAACTTGTAATGCATCTTATAGACGACATGTAGCATAAGAAATAATAGTGTATTATTGTTAACAAGTCAGGATCAAACAGAGTTCTGCACTAATAGCGGTAACAAAATGAGTCCTGCTGCCCCATGACTGAGGTGATGATAGATGCAAGAAGGCTAAGCCTGAGCAATGAAATTTAATGAATTGCCAGATTTCTAGTATTGCCAGTTTTTATAAGAAAAATATAGAAAGTGGTATATTTCTGTTAAATATTAATATAACATACATTGAGTCTAACAGCATATTTTATCCGAGAATTGTCCACTCGGTGGATCTGTTATATTATAATGAGATGCATTTTAGCATGCATTTTAAATTATATGTGTTGCAGTTTCTCTGTAAAATATAACTATTTCATGTTTTAACAAATGGTTTTCATTACACAGTGTGTAAAACTTCTTTATGTGTATCTGCTATATAATGTGATTTATGATCTTAATGTCATCTATTTTCATACTCTTCCTTTCATAAAATTAAATCAACTACTGTCTGTTTATCTGTATCTGTTTTTTCTCATAAGCAATAATAATTGGAAGATGTCATGCAGCTCTGGCAAATCTCAGGCTGTGCTGCTCTCATACATTACTGCATTTGGATCTCAACATTTTACATATCTGTATTCCTATGCTTCCTAAATTTTGAATGGACAGGAGCAGTGTTCTTTCCTGTCACTTTTCTGCCTGTTAGCCCATCTCAGAAAAGAGACCATGATCTCTCTCTGCACTTACCCCTCAGACTAACACCTGTGTGGGAGGAGATAATGAACTCTTGGCTCACAGTGGTTGAAAACACCCTGTGGTGTCCTACAGCTGCAGCGGGTGAGGGGAACACACAGCTTCACTCCTCAGACATAATTTAGATAGGGTGCAGGAGCAGGAGGTGCGAACTCACCTGAGGAGATGAGTTGGAACATAAGAAAGAAGAAACAAAATTAAAGAATTGAGGAGACACAAAAGAGAAATATGAAGGGAGACTTGGGTAGAAGGACAAAAGAGGACACAAGAGAAGAACTGTGAAGAGAGTTCACATTTGGAGAAAATGAAGGAAGAAGCAGAGGAGATATGTTGGAAAGGATATTGTTGGGCACACAGCTGGATACACAATCTTGGAAGGAACTCCATGCCATGAGGGCAAATTCTTCTGAGAGGACTGCAATCATGGGTGACCTACACTGCAACAGGACCAGCCCTGATGGACTGTAGTCATGGATGACTCACGTCAGAGTAGGGACATCCCTGAGGGGACTGTAGCCCATAAAGTAACCCACACCAGTACAGAGGAGCAGTAGAAAGTAAGGAACTGTAGAGGTGTATGGGTATTTAGTGGCAAGGTTTTGGCAGTGAGGGGAGGCCAAAGGAGTGGCTTCTGTGAGAAGCTGCTAGAAGTTTCCCCCATGTCCAGCAGAGCCAATGCCAGCTGGCTCCAAGATGAGCCCACTGCTGGCCAAGACTGAGCCCATAGGAGATGGTGGTAGCATTTCCAAACTAATGTATTTAAGATGGGGGAAAAAAACCCCTGTGGCACAAAAGCAGTGAGAGAATCTATGAAATCAATGATTCTGCAGACACCAAGGCCCATGAAGAAGGAGTGTCAATATATGCTCCAGGTACCAGAGCCAAAATTCCCCTGAAGCCCATGATGCAGACTGTGGTGAGGCAGGTTGACCCCCTGCAGCCACAGTGGACCAAATATCCACCTGCAGCCCACAGAAGGCACCATGCTGAAGTGTGAAGGGAATGATCATGAGGAGTGACAGAAAATGTGTGATAAACCGACAAAAACCTCTATTCCTCATCCCCCTGCAGTTCTGTGGAGGAAGGAGGTAGAGAATTTTGGAGTGAAGTTGAACCCAGAAAGAAGGCGAGGTGGAGGGAAAGTGTTTTAAGATTTAGTTTTATTAGTTTGAATTGATTTGTAACAAATTGAATTAATTTTCCCGAAGTTGTCTGTTTTGTCCATTATGGTAACTGGTGAGTGATCCTTCCCTGTTATCTCAACTCATGATTCCTTTCTTTTATTCTTCCCTCCCTTTCCAGCTGTGGAGGGGAGTGATAGAGTAGCTTTGGTGGGCACCCAGTCTCCAACCAGGGTCAACTCACTACAGGAAGAAAATAAGTAGGAAGGATTGAACAGAAGGATACCACTAGGTCCAGACTTTGGCCTCCTGTGTTGCCCATCACCTCACCAAATGTATTGTGAGGGGTTGAGCATAACATGCCCTGACAAGAGTTTTTCATCAACTTGGAAGAAACAAGAAAACATAGTAAGCAAACAGGTAAACAGAGAAAAACACCACTTTCTGTTATCCAGTTTTGGGGAGTCAGGGCAATAAAAAAGGAAAAAAAAACAGCTTTTTTTTATCAAAACAGGACTTCAGTTAGAATACGGAACTATTACAGATCAAGAACTTTGCTACACTAATTCCTGCATTATAGAGTGCTGGGATTTCAATTTAAAGTGGAAAATACAGAACTAAAAGTGAAATTTCTGTTTAGACTGACAGAATTCTCAGTATTACACATAATTCATAACCTGTACATATAACAGGTTCCCAGGAAGACCTTTGATATTGAAATAGAACTATTCATTCTAATAACACTTTACGTTTTTTTTTTTCTTAGAAAGAAAAACACAGGCCAGAGACTAAATATTTCTCTTAGTTTTCATAAATCCATAGTAAACAAAGCCTTCAGCATCTGTTAAACTTATTCTCAGTTTTTTAATCACTGTATTATTTTTCTTCCAACATACCACTGAATATAGTAAGACTTTTTCCAGAGGTTTTGATAGCAACTAGTTACTTTTCATTCTTTAGAACAAGGGAAAAAACAAGTCATCTGACTTCTTTTCCAATCAACACTGAAGTCTTTTTCTATAGTATTGTTTTGATTGAGTGATGATTAAAAAATCTTGTGCCGAACTGCAGGGCTTTAACTTAAAAAATTTTCTAATCAGGAAGCTGCAAGTAGTCTTTTACATTCAGAACTACTAGTAATAATAGTTTGATAACTATTGTGAAATCATGTTATAACTTATTTGTTCAAAGTCATTGACTTCTATAAAAAGAGATGCTTGTCAGAAAAGAACAACAATGATGTATAATTGATTCTAATGCCACGAAACAAAATATGAAGGAAAACAACAGCATGAAATTGCAGCCAAGACTCATGAGTTCTACCTCTTGTCTTCCTCATCAGTAACCAAGGGAGGAAATGAGTCTCAGGTTATAAAGCTGCACATAATGTTTAAAACTTAACCTCCTAGCAGCTGAAGTTCTAGAGCTATTTTTGTTCACCCTGTAGCAAAGAACACAAGGTAAAACTTTGAGAAGAATGGGAGTGAATCATTTTCAAAAGCGAGGTCATGCCGTATTTTAAGTGTATGTTAAATACATTTCTGTACTCTTTAGAGTATAAATTTGAAAACACGTTTGCTAGAAGTATAAATATCATTACCATTAAATGAGATTTAAGGCAGATTTTCAAGGACAGACTTTAATTCCTAGGGTACTTGTTTGTTGCAAT
The DNA here is from genome assembly GCF_009829145.1 of Chiroxiphia lanceolata. Lineage (NCBI taxonomy): Eukaryota > Metazoa > Chordata > Aves > Passeriformes > Pipridae > Chiroxiphia > Chiroxiphia lanceolata. The sequence continues at coordinate 89,270,272 of NC_045639.1, read as the reverse complement.
GCAGAGATCATGACATCCAAATTTTTGGAATATTTAATCTCTCATAAGCTAAGTGTCTGGCTCTTTCTTTAGTCACTAGAAAAGAGAAGGTAGTTCCAGCAATGTATCCTTGATGAAAAATAAGGAGTGGTTTTCTATTTTTTACATTCCCAGTAGCGGAATTCAGAACAACACAATTATATTAGCTGCCTTGAAAAAGCTAAGATAAGAGGCAATGATGAGCTAGATAAGAATAATTTAAAATAAAATCTACATGCCAGGTTTTTCTTTTACATTCTGACTTGCATGTGTTTATAACTGTATAGACTGTAAAGTAGAGGAGAAAGTAACTTTTTAAAAATATTTTTTAAAGAACACTGAAAGACTTATATAAAATATTTAATAAGAATTGATTTTTGAAGTCAAAATATCTGTCTGTTTTAACAATAACAGAAGAGTGAAAATGTATTGTGACATTCACAAGCCTTATGAAATAAATGACTAATCTTTTGAATCCCAGAAAAAACTGTGCACACTCACAATATACACATGGAAATGTTATAACTACTTCTGTTCAACACCTGGTAAAACATACCTGTTTACTGGCATATAAGCTTCTGAACTGTCAGCTTCTCCACTTAGTGGAAGCTGCCTTTTTATAAAAAAATTATATTCCATGACAAAATATTAACATACAATCCATTTTCAACATTTAAAGCAGATTAATATTTTCAAATACTTTATATTAGTGTATTAGTTTTCTGATTGTATACACCACTAAAGCAGAAACATCAGAGAGAGGGGGTTCTTTGCCTAGATCTAAGTATTTGTGAGTTCTCTCATAGGTAGAGGAAAGGTTCTCACTGCAGATTAATATTTTTCGTACGTTGTTTCCCAGCTCTTCTTTCCAGCATATAATGTGGTTCTTCCCTAATGAGATTTTAGGATTGTATCTTAAGACATCCTATTTACAGAGTTATCACTTCAGATCAGAATAATACGGGGCTGTGACTGTATTAGAAGTACAGTCCTGAATGGTTTGCCTGCTTCCTGATGTCCCTAATGATTTTGCATCATATACCAACAGTGGTTCTTTGAGTCATGACCTTTAATAGCCTATAATTTCAATATTATGTATGCCTAATACTAAGAAAAATACAACCTTTAATGAATCACAAACCTTTCTGACGACCTTCTTTTTCCTTGTTAGTATAGATCATTGGTAACTACACAGCACAGTAAATGCTATGCTACCCTCAAATTAGAGTAAAAGCAGACTCAAACACAAAGACCTTTCAAAGATTCTCATCACCTTCTCCATATCAGACACCAAATCATGCTCCAGCCACTACAATTTGAAGCCATTAAATAGCTAGTGAGATTTTCCGTAACAGGAGCATTAACCCCAGTGTCCTGGACAAATTCCAACACAAGTAATTACACTGTGCCAGTAAATCCCCCTGCATTTTATTTGGACACTGCATTTCTTTTTCTTCTAGTAAAACATTATGTGAGGTTTGCTGTGTTGTTAAACAGTTGCTGAGTTTTATCTAAAGTGTCTTCATTTCAAGGATGTGTGAAATGATCTCTGTAAGATGCAGTAAGGGCTTTGCCTATGAATTCAGAATGCAACTTGGTACTCTCTGGATATTAAGCATTATATGATGCACATTTTTAATGATTTTATTATTATATTTATGCAGAGGAGTGCTAAAGAAACACAAGTATCTTAAACAACTTTAAGTAGAATGCATTAAACTGTTCTTCAGCAGCCCTTTCATTAATTTAGAGTTGCATAGGGCTGACCATTTTCTTCCTCTGTATAACTTTTCAATATCTCAACAATATCCCTGTTTCATGATATGATAAAGATACTGCCTGTACAACTTTACTTATAGAAAATAAGAGTGCTTACATGCTAGAGTAGCTAGAGCTAACAAAGATGCTCACTTCTTTCTCATTCCAGAGACTGGCATTCAGCTTTCTGCTTATTTTGAACTAGAGTAAGGGCTTAATCTCCTCTTTCACTGTTTCTCTTAAGCTGCTCAGTTTGCTCAGTTATTTGAGTTCTGTGTATTAATTGCTCAATTATGAGGTTAAATTCCCCACTACCATCCCAAAAAAAAGCCTTGATGGGGGAAAAGGCCAAGATCTACATACTCAGGGATTATTTGTTGGAGTTTTTTTCGTGTTTTTTTTTCTGTAGCCAGCTTTATTCTCAGTATTGGAATTATTTACCTGTGCTAAATATTCTTGGATGCTTTACAACTGTTTTTCAGTGTTAACAAAAAAAAAAAAATTGAGCTTGTTCTAAGCTTGTGTGGATGTAACAAATGAACTACTCAGAATTTCTGACTAATTAGATACTGTTCACACAGTGTTTCTACTATATGTAATACTTTTTGCCTGAACCTAAGTATTTGTGAATATTGTAGAGGCATTATTGTAAATGAAAGGCATTATTATATAGGACACAATCCACTGTAGAGATAAGAAATGCTTTTACTGTGTGACCTGTGGTCACACGGCTTTAAATTATTATGCAAGAACAAGAAAGTTTGTATGGTTTACAAAATTACTTCCTGAATGCATTTCACCATATCGAAAGTCTTTAAATATGTAATTTCATTCATTTAAAAAAGAATGTCTAGAATACCAATTGTATAGAAATTCATCTATAAATTTTACAATCCAAGAGAAGTTTGATGGAAATCTTTCAAGGTGTAGATAGTTTCAGAAGTTTCTAGCAGATCTGACTTTTTTGGTTATTTTTAGGCAGAAGGGACAATAAGAATTTCAGAATTCTGTGAAAAATACTGGTTTCAGTGAAATTCTGACAAAAACAAAGCACTTCTAGTTTGTGAACTGCAAGCTTAGCTGGGCTAAGAAACTAGCTCCATTCCTGCCTCTCCCTGCTGTTTAGCGAACTGAAACATATGGATTGCTGCTCACTGGATGCCTATAGAGGACACTGATGGGACTTAATGCCAGCTACATGATAAATTCCAGGACTTCTTAAATTAAACTAGGATAAATTCTTATGCAGTTTTCCGATGTGGTCAGTTCATCACTCATTGTTTCTGCTGCTTCTTCCTCCTCAAGGAAGATGCTCCTCATGCTCTTACCTTGCTCCAGCATGGCATCCTCTCATGGGAGACAGTCTTTCAGGAACAGACTTCTCCAGCGTGGGCCCCCATCAGGGTCATAAATTCTGACAGCAAAACTACATCTGTGTGGGCTCCTCTCTCCATGGGTACACAGGTCTGGCCAGGAACCTACTCCAACTCCAGCTTCTCACAGGGCTATAGCCTTTTTTGAGCATCCACCTGCTCAACTGTGGACCTACGTGGGTATCAAGGGGACAGCCTGCCTTACCATGGTCTTTCCCATTGGCTGCAGAGGAATCTCTGCTCCAGTGCCAGGAGCACCTCCTCCCACTCCTTCTCCATTGACTGTGGGTCTGCAGAGCTGTTCATCTCAGAGGTTCTCACTCCTCTCTTGGCTCCAGCTGCCTCTGCTTAGTAAATTTTTTCCCCCTTTTTAAATATATTATCCTATAGGTGCTGTAACCATTGCCAATGGGAAGTGGTGGGTCTGTTTTGGAGCCTGCTGGCATTAGCCTGGTGAACAAGGTGGAAGTTTCTAGCACTTTCCCCCAAAGCCGCCCCTATAGCTCCACCATGCCCTCCAACCACACCCCCACCCCCAGCCAAAAAAACCCTCTCCACCCAAATCAAACACAAGTCTGAAGTTCCTTATATTCTGGCAGCAGGGGGGAGGGAGGTGGACAAGGGAGGAGAGGTCTTAGCAGCGAAATAGTTCTGGGACTATTTTTATGTCTTCCAAATGAGGCACAATTTTGTGTTTTTTGATGTAAAAGGGTGTTGGCTTACTTAAAACCTTCTGACTCACCCCGTGTTTAAATCAGTTTTACGAGTTCATTTTGGAGTATCTCTCAGAACTGTAGTATCAAGCTTGAAGCAACCTCTAAGTTCATTTGAATTTTATCCTAATTAAAACTAATCTTTAACAAAGAGTTAGGAAACATTTTCACAGAAATGGTTTTAAATAGTTGTTAACTGGTACACAGGTTCTGGGGGGTTTTTTTCCCTTTTTATACTCTGATGTATGTGTAGGGGATGGTTTTGCTGCTTCCATTTATTAGTGTGAATAACAGGTTTTCCTGAACATGTTTGTGTAGTACTCCTGAAGGCATTCTTTGCATCAACATTCTGCAGACAGAATGCCTGCAGCATATAGCACATGGCCAATTTAACCTGTTTGATAAGATCATGTAGTTTACCCCACTCCTTTCACCGCATACTCAAGAAATATGATGCTGGAAAACACTGTCCTCAGTGTTTGACCCCAGAGGTACATTTCTTCAAACATTTTAGTAAAAATTCCATTTTAGTAAAACTGCTATTAAGAATATTGTCATTACTGTTATTATTACAGCTGCTATTACTGACAAACAGAGCTGATTTAGTAAAATGCAAAGCATTGCTAAATAATTTAGTGTCACAGCATAATGTATTCTTGGAAAATGGTAAAGAATTCCAGGTCCTCTTAGTTTCTTATTTATTTTCCTTCTGCAGTATCTTAATTCACCTATACTGTGCAAAAAGACAACATTAGAAAAAATAGTCTGTCTGTATGTGTACAGGCAATTGTACTTCCAAATATGAATATACAAAATTGTTTACCATCAGCTGCAGTGGTGAACTGAAATTCAAATTTGTGAAAATTTAATAATTTGCTTATATGGATGTGAGTAAATCTGTAAAGCTGTCAGTCAAAACAATGTAAAAAGATAGACCTAATCTATGAAGTCATAATACATAAAGAATAAATTACTTTGTGAACTATTTATCAATCAAGGAAAAACATACCAAGCATAAATAATGAAAGTAGCTTTTTTATTTCTTCCATAAAATGTAAACCAAGTGTTCCCATTAATTAAATGGGTTTGATACAATATCCTCTTTTAAAAGGATATTCTTCCATCAAGGTGGAATTAAAGACTTTCCAAGGGAAATGCAATGGAAGGGTTAATTTTACTTCTGACAAACTTTTTCAAAGTCAAGCAGAAAGTTTTGTATCATTTTGTTGCTCTGTGGTTATGCTACCTACCTTTTTCTACTTAGAGGAACTCCTCGCTTACACATAAAATGTATAATTTACTTAGAAGGTTTTGTACACGTAGCCTAGCCACAGAAACCAAAATGGGGCAGGAGTGACTCCAGTGTGGATCTGGATCCAAGAGCCAGTTTATGAGGTTAGAGAAGTATAGCTTACAAATTTCAATAAGTTTATGCCAAGCTACACCAGCTGCTATTTTGAAAATCTAGGAATTTTCACCATGAAGTTTTAAAGCATTCTGAGTAAGCAGAATAGCAGAGTAAAATATAAAGAGTTATCTAAACATGATAGAATTAAGTAGCACTTCTTTGAAAGAACAAAGAAGCACTCAAACATAACTGGAATATGTTCTGTACATTTTATGCTGTTTACTACTGTTGATGTGCTCAAAGTGACTCTATATTGTGAAGGTCTTATGTTTTGACCTTATATCTGTTTTTATTGCATATTCAAATGATATAATTTCCTTCAGTGATTTTTCTTTTTCTTCCTTTGTTCTCTTTTTTCTTAAATCCTGACTATTTTAAAATGTGTTTTATGGACCTGATAAAATGTAAGCTTGAAAATATGAGTAGATAAATTTCTCTTGATGAGAAATAACCTTTTTCATAATTTAAAACTCTCTATAAAAATAATTACAGGTATGGTTTTTTTAGAAGTGGGAAAAGTTTATCATTTACATTATTTTCTTTTCATCTGTATTCCAGATAAATAAGAATTAAGTTAATTTAGTTTAAACATTTAGGAAAATTGATTTTCTTAACTTGAGAGTAAGGTCATTAATAGTTTAATACATTTTCTATTTTATTTGTTTAATTCATTTAAATTTTAACTTCTGATTCTGTTATTCACACCATGCATGGCAATATCAGAAGAGATGCATTCTAGGACGAATTTTAAAATAGAGTGGTATATGTAATAACTTGCTCAACACACCTTAAAGTGAATTGTGAATATTACCTTATGGCATGCTGTTGAACTGCATAACAGAAGTTAAGAAATCAATTACTGTGTTTCTCAGCAAAACATCCTGGAAACACTTGGGTATGGTGAGAATGTTATCAACTACAAAGCTGAATACTGGACTGACTTTTCAAATATCTCTTTTTACAAAGAGAAAATGATACAGTGACAGAAGGTCGGGAAGCTCTTCCAGGGGATTGCTGTATCAGAGGCACCAGTACAGTAATGAATCATTAGGACAGCATTGTAAACATTAGCATGCTAAAGATTTGGGTGATTTACTGAAGCATTTGTTAGACATTTGAAAAATTCATAACCACGGTATACAGAGAAAAAAAATCTACTTGGCAAAGCTGTTGATTTTTTTTGTCACTGTAAATGTGGCAAACCGAATGGAAAAGATCTTCCTGTGGAAACAAAAATGTTGATGTTACCTCATAGAGACCCTCAGTCATTCTCCTAGTCTTACCTGGTGCAAAAGGAATTTTATGGTAAAGAGCATTTGTGGTGACAACAAATATTAGACTGTGGCAAATAGTGTCTTTTAATTTTAAGACACCCACCCCTTCTACTCTCTACTCTCTCTCTTGTATGGGCAGCTGCCCTGCTCTTCATCCATTTCCTTGCAGCAGTATTTGAACCCCTCTCTGCTGGGTTGGGGTGGCTGCTGTCATGGGCTGAGAAGCAAAGTACCAAAGCTGACTAGTTGACTGATTGCTCCAGCAGCCTGCAAGAAATGGATGGATGAGTTGTGTGGCTTTTCTGAGGAGCACAGTTGGGGCTTGAAATCCTGAGAAACATGTTAAGAAACGCTGCTTTCTGTGTAGCAGAAGTAGGGATTTTACCCACTACTGGATCCAACAGCTGTTCAATGAACCATCCAACAACCACCCCCTTTCTGAGGAAAAAAGGCAAACTATAACCCCAACAACAGATTTTTCTTGTGCCTATGGGATAGTAATAGAGGGGTGTTTAATCAAAGTATATCTCAGAGAAATGCATAATACAGTAAAGATGAGAAATATGTTACCTAAAAGACACAAGGAGAAAAAAACTCCAGGGCAAATTAAGTAATAGGTAAGATAAGGGAAAGTTTTAATGAAGCCTCCCAGGCTCTGGGAATACAAACCACGTGAGTGCCCCCTGACCCAGGTGTTACACTTTTTATAATGGTGTCCATGCTATTCCTGTTTGTCCACCCCTCAGCCTTTGACCCATTTTGCCCCCTGACCTGCCCCTCAGAAACTGAGTCTGGGGGAGTTTTGGGATCCCCTCTTCCTCATCTTCATCTTCCTCGGAGCACGTACAGTCTTTGGAGGCTTTCCAAAGTTCTGGGTTTGAAGGTTGCTTTGCCTGGGTGATATTCTGTTGTCCAGGCCAGGGTGCAGATATTCTTAAACAGAATGAAGGCCTACCTTGAAAAAGAGACTAAATATACTACTGGAATTTAGGGGGAATTGATAGGGTTGAGTATGTGTAACTATTGTGCTAAAGGGTGAGTGACATAATAAATACAACTACTTCTAAAATCTACAAAAATTAAAAAATAAAAAAACTCCAAGGCAACAAATATAATACAAGCATTACCTCTTTATATCTTAAAAAAACCCAAAACCAAATAACTCACCTTTCTCATGATTTGTCCTACTGCCACCAAGAAGCCTACATGTTTGTATGACATTATTTATGAAAATAAATTTGAATAACTTTAAATACTACAGTCCAGATCACTAAAGGTGCAACCAAATCAATATGAGTGCTACCCAGTAACAGGTGTGTAGATTTAGATGTAGGATTAGATGTCTATTAAAAGGAGTCCTTTCAACAACTTGTTCTTTTTATTTAAAAAAATATGCAGAAGTTCTAAATATGTAGGATCTTCAGCTCCCAATTAATAAAAAGAAGGGCACAAATATTCTTCCATTTTTTTTTGTTACAAAAGTACTACAACATCCTGACCATAGTTTTTTCTGAGGGGAAGTTATTTCACATGGAATGAACTCTAAGAAAACTATAAGTACATGCCTACTCAAAGAAATACTTTTTTCAGAATCCCAGAAATATCGTAGACAACATTTTCAAAAGCATCTAATTATTTTTGTTATTGCCATTATGTATAGTCAATGATTTGTCCAGTTTTCATTTGAGAGTATTTGGACATTTTACTGAAAGAATTCAAAGTATATGTAGACTGAAAAATATTCCATTGGAGCTGATAGTCTCTTACAAATGCAGATTTCATTATTAAAACAATGTGGAAGCATAGTTCTCAGTTTTGTGCTACACATATGTTAGTCCACTGAAAGTATGAGACAAAAAATATGTTTTTAATAGTTCTATAATCATGCTCAATTAAACAATACACAACATTTAAAAGTATCCTTGAGTGATTTGGTGACGATTCAGATGACTATAACCAAAAGCTTTGATTGCTAGGGTTATTATTTATAATCATTTATGAAACATTACTTCCAGAAATATTGTTAGCAAGACTAAGTTTTCTTATGTATAGGCTACTATAACGACAACAAAAACATACAATGGGCTTTATTTTGATATATTGGTTAGCTGTTTGTGGCACCTTTGCTTCTGAAATGCTCTTTTTAGTTAATTTTGGAGTATTTTGAAACCACATTTACTGCTTCAAGTTGAATTCCCTGATAAAATCGGGAATGTGTAGAGTAGGAAGATTTATGGTAATATAACTCACTAAAGAGAGCATTACATAGATATAAATGTTGTCAAAGTAGCTGCAGTTCCAGCTTAAGTAACAAGGAACTCTCAAACTGTCCAGGATTTGTAGCATTTAGGATGCAATATTAGAAACTTTGCCTTATTAACAAATATATCTTCTTGGTCTGAAAAAAAATCAAAACCAAACATCAACCAAAACTCCTTTTGCTTCTCAGGGAGACTAAACAATGGCATGGTTGGCACAATTAACAGAAGATGGAAAAAACCCCTAGAACTTTCTGGTTATTATTTTTTGCTAAAACTCCCATAAATTACAAAAAACAGCTAAAAGGCTTTTCTGTGGTCATTACTGACACCATCTCAGCCCCACAGCCATGTGACTCTGTCACACAGTAGGGTAATAACAAGTTAATGAGAAGGATGAGGCCGTTCAGAAATCCACACCAGTATGTACGAAACTGAGGACCAGACACTGCAATTGATACTGCTCTATGTCCTACTGTACATCAATCCTTTCTAATTGCTTTCCACTATTGTTCTAGGAAAGTGGATATGACTATCTCAGTATTTTCAGTGTTATAAAACACATAAAATAGACCTGGAAAGGAACTCGAGGTATCATAAAATCAAATTCTCTCCCCCAGGACAAAATCAGCCATAGCCAAGGTATTCCTAGCTCATTTACTTTACCTGTTTTTAAAAATATGCCAATTATATGGGTTCTAAAAGCTCCCCAGACAACGTATTACAAAGCTTAATTACCCCCACCAATAGGTAGAACTTTACCTTTTTTTACATCTAACTTATATATCCCTCCTTGCAAATTAAACCAATTACTTTTGGGCCAAAGGAATAAAGAACGGTTAATTGTCTTCTTCTTTTCAATTGCTTTTTATTTATGTGAAGGCTATTACCTTGTCTCAAGGTCTTTAAATTTTCCTGAACACAGAAGTAATATAAGAAAACAGAGCTATGGGGCACATTAAAAAGTAAATCGTTGAGCAAGTGGTGAAGCTATTTTGGAATAAGAGGTAAATTTTCTATGCATTCACTGTCCTTGACTAAACAGTTCTGTGGTATAAAGGGTTAGTAAATCAAAAATCATATATATGTATATATGTCAAGGCAGATTCAGTAGTATTTTAATAAAATACTGAATCTATTATAAAAGTCTGTCTTCTCTGTAGAAATCTATCAGATCAAGGTAATTTGTGATGATGAAAGGATACACTGGTTGATTTTTTACTATTGCATTATTAGTTGTATTTCACATAGGGGAATCTAAGTTTATGAATGTTAATGTAGTGAGACAGGTAGAAAGGAGAGATTTTGTTCTGTTGCTCAGATGGGAATAATTCTTAAAATATAAATAGAAATTTGTTTGAATTTTCTGTATTAAAATATATTAGCAGCAACATTCTGTTTTTAGAAGCACTTTATCTGAGTAAAAAATAATTCTCAGTTTATAAGGAACATCTTTAAATACTTAAAATATTTTTTAAAATAGAAATTAAAAAGAGAAAAAAAAAACAACCTAGAAAAGCTTTGCTTGTTAACTGGCTCTTCAGAAAGCAATTGTTTTCAAATGTTGTTTCATTACAGCTTTGAAATCATGTATATGTGCAATATATTGTTTACTTCCTCTTTCTATATATCCCTGAATAGCCATAAAAACGAAATATTCAAGAAAAAGCTTTCAAAAGTCATATCAGAAAAGCTGAGACAGTAACCCAGATTTGAATAATGAATAAACTAAACAAATCTAATCTAAGGTAGAAGAGTCATAATAACACCCCCCTCCCCCTTTTTTTTTCTTAATTGTAATGAAAAATAAATAACACAGCATAGTTAGAATTAGCATTGATAACACATGTGAATTTGTGTTTCAATCACCTGACAGAGAATTGTTTAATTTGATTGTCTTTTCTATTCTTAAAATTACAAAAACAGGGATTGGGACATTCACCAGGTCACTAATATGATTCAGAAAACTTTTTTCCCCTGAAGTCATACTTTTATTTGTAAATGTGGAGCAACTTTCATATTCACTGTATTTTCATGAACTTTTTTTCTTTATTTTTTTATTAATAATCAGAATGGCTATAAAATCTTTTTCTTCACTGCTGCCTTCAAGACAGCATATGGAGTTTCATATGGAGTTGATCATGCTGGTCTTACTAATATCAGTCAAACTAGACACTCATTCCTTAAGTCATTCCTGCTTTTGTTGACTGCTTACAACTAAGTTTATTAGGTGTTGTTACTGAAAAAAAAGTACAGAGAAAACATGGATAAGAAAAACCCTTTCGTCTGATGGTAAGTAGAAAATTTAGCTCAAAGACAATAAAATATCAGCATGATGTGAATATTCTTGGCTTACTGTTGTGTGCAGTAGAAAGCATGACTGAATTTGACCTCAGATGGTACTCTTTGAATTGTCCTTTCCCAGTTTATTTATCCTTTTGTCTGCCTGGTGGAACTTCAATGCTTCCTAACATGTAGCTTCATTGATTACCTATGAGGTAAAAATGATGGATCTTCTAAGCAACTGAACTTCTGCTCTGCTAAGGACACACAAGTTTCTCTTTGCCTAAATCACATCTGAGTTTGACTCCAAGACTCTTCATCCATAAAAAACTTCTTTCATTTGATCCATAGGCTGTTACAACTCCCCATCTTAACAAAGGAGAGCTATGTGTGAGGTACATGCTAAGACATGAAACTGCAATTCAAAGGAATTCTGAGTATGAATCCCGTTGCACTATGGCAGCACTTAAAAGCCTCTGTTCTCGAGAAGAAGAAATAAGAAGATTTGTGCCTTTCTTTAAACCAAGGTCTAAAGCAAAACGTTGGTTTCTCTCAAGAGGCTTCATTCTCCTATAGTTATGGGAATTGATGGTTATAAAAAGTCAACGAGGACAGGAAGGAGGGCCACAGTACACTCATCAGGGAAATATATACAGTGGTATTTGTATTCCTGGTGCAAATATTCAGTAAGAAGTAAAAAAAGTTACACAGACCAAGCATATATTTATTGTGCTGTTTCCAGACTTAATGCATAAATCAGGAGCACAGCACATCGATAAGGAATAGAAATTATTAAGGATATGATTGTAATCAGACAGGGAACTGTGAAAACACTACATGGTGCTTCATATTGGCTTGTCTTCAAAGACATACCTATCAAATCTATTTCTGTTTGATGAGTCTAATTGCTGAGCCTGTATTCCTAACTTGGAATTCTGGTTATGTTAGTTTTATTTCATTCATAACCTGCACAAGTTTGGCAGCTGAGTGGAAGATGCATTAAAAATGTATCAACTTCTTCACATATTACTCTGGGGCACTGTCTTTAGAGAAAATATGTCTTGTCACCTAAATTGTGATACAACTACACAAAGCCCTTGTTTTGTCATTTAGTACAGAAAATAATTGATTTAATCTAGTCTTTAAACAAAATATAATTATTAAACAAGAACTGGTGGAAGGCAAACAGGTGCAGGACTAGGAAATATAAAGAAAAAAACATATCACATATACACAGTAATTTTTATAACTTTTAAGCTAATTCAACTTCTGGTCACACATAGTTTTATCAGAACCAGAGCAAAGGTACGTGGGCCACGAAGTTTGGAAAGGTTAAGAGTCAGGTGTACTCTGTGTTTTTTGTTTGGTCTAATTCAGTGTCATGCAATGTAGTCTTGTGGCACAGAGATATCATTCACAGGTGCCTGTATGGGAAATTTCTGTTCATAATGTTGGACAGCTTAGTACAGACGTAATTACAGCTCTCTTTCTGGAGCTGCACGAGGTGCAGGGGCTGCAGGGGGGTCTGTGAGGGGAGGCCAGGGCTGCCCCATGTAGGACACAGCCGGTTCCAACCGGCTCCAACCCACCCATGGCAGGGCATGGCTGGAGCCCACAGCCGAGGGGAGCCCCTCAGCAAGTGCATGAGCAAGAAAGGATAGAAAATGCCACGGGGAGATACTGGGAGTGGAGGGAGGAGCAAAAAGAGTGAAAAGTAACAGTGGGAAAAACAAAGTGAGGAAAGGCAGAAGAGAAACAACAGTAACTCAATGGTGGAAAGTGATGGAGCAGAGGAAGGGAGAATGGAGATGTGGAAGGAAACTGCTGCCTCCTAAGCACAATGCCTAGTGGTTGCCTCATGGAGGTAACTGAGTGTTACTTGCAGTGATATAAAGGGGGGAACAAGAGGTACTTGGGGTGATGAGAAGCCTGGGAAAAAGGGAGAACAATAATTGAACATTCATATTACTTAGCAATAATTGAAGATCGTTTCACAAAGTTGACTCTGTTTTGTCCACCACAGTAACTGGTACTTGTCTCCTGTCTTTGCTCCCTGTCTTTACGTCAATCCAGAAACTTTCTCATTCTTGTTCTGTTTTCTCTCCTGTCTCTCTCTCTCTTGGTGTTAGCCAAGGCTTACCCACCACAGGCACAAGCATTTTATCTGCATATAGTGCCAAGGAGGAACAAGGCCAAGAAAATAAAGTCATTTGTCTGTAAATATTGATATATCTCTGTATGTTTATATATATATATTTAAGGAAAAATGAGAATGTTAATCTCAGTCTATGTCTCTTAAATCAGTAGAACAGTTTTACAAACTCTGCCACAAAGAGGAATAATTTATGTATGTTTTATTTGAACCAATCGAAGAAAGCAGTAGCAAGTACAGTATCCAGGAAAAAAGATAAGTTGTTGGGAGGGAGGGGTTGTTTGGTTTGGTTTTGTGTTGGGAATTTTTTTTTGTTGCTGTTTTTGGCGTTTTTTTACAGATAGCATAGATTAGCTGGTCTAATATCATGGTATTAAAGACCTCATGAGAAATTACCTTTCACTTGTGTGATGATATCTTCTCAGCAAGTATTACTTCAGTTTAGATAATTCAAATATTTGCTTCTTTCCTGCTAGAAAGATGATGTCTTCTGTTCCTGAGCCAATATATAGAACTAGGAACAAATTCAGAAAATTTATCACTTGTTCAATATAAATTGGATTTATGTTAATTGTGGATGTACTTAAGTCCAAAATTTGTCATAGTTCTAGCTGAAAGCCTATTTGTTAGTAAAGGAAAAAAGAAAAAAAAGATAAACTTGGAAGCAATTGTAAAAGCAAATGAATATTTTTCAAATTTGTAAGTAATGTCCAACAAAGTACAAGAAAAGTAGTAGAAGCATAAGAGAGATTTAAACTAAGAAATTATACATAAAAGTTAGCTTTGATCAGGTATTTGACAGAATCTTTCTGGAGAGGCATAATCATATGAACAATTATAGATATCTATTCATCCTGTACCCAAGAACAAAAGAAATTTTATGCATTTAAGATCACCATACTAATATAAAAAGAAAGGGTTGATCCAAATAACTAGAATACTGATCCATTTATTCATATTAATTTATATTTTCTGAATATTTAAAGTGTTATTATTTTCTATCCTAGGAAATGCAAGTTCTGTTTCCCTTATTTCATAAAAATATTTTAATCAAATTTATACTGTTTAACAGAAAAGTAGCATCATAGTGATAATGATGATATAAGGTCAACTTTATAGCAATTATTTCTAAGAAAATATTAATATATTACTCATTTGTTCATTCATTCAATTTAGCTTTAATACTTTTAGTTTCACTTTGCATCTATGAAGAAAAGCTGGGTATTTTATCATATTGTCCTTGCCTAAACAAAAGTGCAGATGGTAAGACCCAGAGAGAGATTTTGTGTAAATGTTTTTCCACAGTTTTTTGCATAGAATAGTAGTTTATTTTCTGGTTATTAAAAAAAAAAAGAAGTTATTGCTTAGGTTATTACTCCAAAGACATGCATTATTTAGGCAGTACAACAGCAACTATGATTTTTATGTAAATTTTTCTTTTCATAAGAGGTGAAGCAAATTCAATAGAACAAATAACTGTGAAGTACTGAACCAGAAGACACACAAAAATCATGTGCAAATGAAATTTATTTTAGATATGAAAGAGTGGATGTGATCAGAAAGAATGTTGAAGAAGTGTCCTGTTCAGAAAGATGTTAATGGTCAGGCATATATTAGCCAGATGACAATTATATTTGATCGTGGTTCTTTGAGTCAATTCACCAAAGTTCAGGTAACTGTAGACTGTAGAATTGTTAAAACAAACACCAAATAGTTGCAAATGCACCAAATTCTGTCATGCACTTAGTCAGCAAAGGAATGAAGCTTTACTTCTGAACCTGGTTTGGAGGCTTTGATTCTCACATTGAGAAGCATCAGCTGAAAGACAGACCTGCTTGGAGAAGCATGCTTAGAGACAGAAATTACTGTTTCTCCAAGATGAGTCTGGCTTTTTGTTTACCCACAGAATTCAAAGCTAACACAGACCAAATAAAAATCTTGGAACATAATTTTGGAAAAAATGAAGCAACAAAAGTAAAAATTTGGTTTTGGCCTAGGATGCAGCAGGACTCAGTCAGACAGCACCCATCAGGCCTGGCCTGATCTATGCCTGCATGAGTTTACATTTACACATTAAATATGTTCCCCATCAGCTCAGAGCTGTTAACCAAAACTACCATTCAGTGGTAGGCAATTTCTCTGATGCTGCACTGAACTTGATCTTTGCTTCTTCAGCCACAGTTGACAGTCGAAGAAACACCTAATTTGCTACAATCATGCTACAGAATTTCATGGAAACATGCAATTGTTCATGGTGGACAGGTAAAATCATTTGTAGCTAAAAATGAGGGAATAAACTTCTGCAACTGATGTTAGTGAGACTTACCTAGGGAGTGGATGGACAGTATCAAACCTAGCTGCCTAATACTACATTGAAAGTAGTTACCCCCTTAATGCAGACGTTGACTGGTGGCCTTCTGATCCTTTTATAATCAATCTAAATTACAAGACTTCTTAATTTTATTTACGAAAACAAATAAATTAAAAATCTAAAAAATTTTTGTAGGACGATTTTTTTTCTGACTTAAGAGGTTAGTGACTGCTTCTAAAACAGTCAGGAGACACTGCACATTGCCTTGTAAGAGCAAATATACCTTTATTAAGAACTCTTCTTGGGAACAGTTAATATGTAACGACCCTTGAATCTAGAATGCTGAGTGATCTGAGGCTGGATAGCAATGAAATAAAAAGGAGAGAAAAAAATTATACTTTAAAAATAGCATTGGTACCAAAAATAATGGAAAATACTCTTAAAGGACAAAAATGTATTCAGAGTACTTAATTTTAGATAAGAAACCACACAAAGGTTAAGAAAAATAAAAATAAAAGAGTTTAAATATTTAAATTCTGAGATTATTGTAAATCGGTTTCCAAAGAAAATATATGAATTTAGAATATAAATTCCTTTAAATACATATATAAGGTACAGAAGTATACATATTGATATAACCATGTAGGCAAATTCTTGGAGTATATTATCAAGTAAAAGGACAGTCAGTGGAAATGGAACACAATAATTTTTACTATGATAAGATGATAGTTTGAGAGAGCATTGATCCAAATCCATAACCATTACATAAAATTTGTATTCAAAAACACATTGTAGATTCAATTAAAAAAAACTTTTAATGTTTAATTAATTAAACTTTTGTGGTACTATAATTTATAATGAGAGTGGAGATAGATAATTTCCCAAGGGTCTGAGATGATCTGAATCTAAACTAAATATGCAAGTTTCAAGTAACTTTTCTTTTAATAGCTACTTGTTTTAAAACATGAAGGTAGAGCCTCAACAACAGTTTTTTTGCAAGGTCTCTATAAGAATAGTACACCCTGCTAAATTCTGAAGGTGTTCAAACAGAGTATTTTTCCAGTGATTTCCAGCTCTTCAAAGAATAAACCTTTCCTGGCCTGAAAGCTCTCTGTATAATAAACTAGCCAGTTTTTGAGGGAGCCTCTGGCAGTGGAATACGGTTATAAGAGGTCACCTTCATAGTGTGGAAATTTTCAAAATTCAAAATCAGTTTGAGTGGCAAGAAAGTCTTCTAAAAATCCCTTACCTTATTAAATCTGTGAGTAGAAATTCTCCCCTTCACAGTAACCCACTCAGGGATAAGGAATATTGTCATGGTGATGAGGTAGAAATAGTTTCCCCAAGGCATTCTCAGCAACATTCTTTATGCAGTGTGAATTTTGTGGAAAAAATTCTCAGTTAGAATAAGGACTGTCCCATATTTATACACCTAAGAATTTTTAAAAATACAACAGTATCTGGAAATTAATATTGAAAATCCACAGAGGTGGCAGAAGAATAAGCTTAAATATAATTTAAAAGCATAAATATAAGTTCTCCCATCAAGTCAAATATTTGGGACTTGTACAATGGTTTTTTAAGAGTACCTAACTAATAAAAAAGTAAAATAAATTGTCTATACCCTCTCACATCTCTTCAACACTCACAAGCTGTAAAGGTGAAGTTTACCACACAGAATATTCAAAAGATTTAGGTAACTGGAAAACATATCTTGATACACTGGAGAGATCCCTAATCTCTCTTGAGGTGTTAAAGCTACAAAAGTGAAAAATCCTAATAAGAAGAGATACTTACATTTAATAAGAATTTACTAATTTTAATCCTAGCTACCTCCCTTCTCCGTTGTGTTAGCCTATTCATTTCTGCTAATATCCATATTATTGTACACCAAATCCTTAAATATAAAAATGTTATTCAAATATGTCAGAAATGTTCTGCTGGGAAGTCTGTGGGGCATTAAGACATTCAGGGTAAAATAAAGAATAGTCAAAAAAGATAACACAGTATTAATTATATTCTTTATCTCTCTGTTAATGTGGAAGAAACCAAGTAAGTTCCTATATTGGAAACCTTTACAGAGAACACAGAGAAGGTGTAGAAATAAAATGCCTCTGGAAGTGAAATGCTAAAATAGAAACTAGAAAGCAAATTTATAAAATGAAAAGCAAATCCCAAGGACATCTCAGCTGATATTCTCCCATCACTAGCCTCTCCCTCTTTCATCCTTATTCATTTATAAGATTGGAGGGTACTGCCAAACTACACAAAATTGTGCTCAGGTATTTGCTGATTACCCATAAATCCTTTTTTTTTTTTTTAATTGACTGAATCATTTTATGTAATCATTCTCTTTTGTAAAAGTCATTAGAAACTTCAACTCAAAATGCTTTAAATATCTGAAATGATGGCTGAAGGAGGCAAATACTAAGTTAGTTTCAAGAGTTATATAGGAAGTGTGAAGCTCCTCACACCCTCCTCTGAAAAACTAAAGCGCTCTCTCTCTCTTTCTGTTTTCCACCTTGCTACTTTTTTTGCAGAATTTCATTGTTAATGGATGTGCTACTTTTGGCTGTGGTAGAGATATTTTTCTTTGCAGTGGCTGGTATGGGTCTGTGTTTTAGATTTATGCTGAACACAGGGCTGATAATACAGAGATGTTTTTGTTATCACTGAGCAGTGCTTACACAGAGCCAAGGCCTTTTCTGCTTTTTGTACTTCCATGCTGCTAAGGAAGTTGGGGGTATATAGGAGGTTGGAAGGAGACACAGCTGGGACAAGTGACCCAAACTGACCAGAGGGATATTCCATACCATATGACATCATGCTCAGTATATAAAGTGGGGGGAAGAAGAAGAAAGAGGGAGATGTGTGGAGTGAAGGTGTTTGTCTTCCAAGTAAACATTGCACATGATGGGGCCCTGCTCTCCTGGAGATGGGTGAGCATCTGCCTGGACATGGGAAGCAGTCAATTAATTCCTTGTTTTGTATTGCTTGTGTGTGCAGCTTTTGTTTTCCCTATTAAAGTGCCTTTATCTCAATCCATGAGTTTTGTACCTTTTACCCTTCCGATTCTCTCCCTGACCTTACTGGTGGGGGAGTGCACAACCAGCTGCTTGGGGCTTGGTTGCTGACCGAGGTTAAACTGAAACAATAGACCAGGCTGATTTTAGGAGTTAGGAGATGGTACTGAAACCTGTGGACTCAAGTAAGACAGTTCATATAAATTGGGTAGTTTACACCAACGTGCAGTAGTTTATCCTAGGGTCCTAACATAATTCTGGAAAGGCTTTAGAAAGTCTGTACTACAGCACAGTACAGCTCTGCTAGTTCTTTCATAATATTTTGATAATCTGAAGTTCTCTCTCATTTCCTTTCCTTGGACACCACTTTCTTGTTCTATATCTCCTACAATGTCAACAAAGTGAATCTCTTCATGTGTAGAGTAATGCTGGGATATATGGGCATGACCAAAAGAGAGATTATGGTTATTTCCCCCCAGAGATGTGAGAGAAGAAATTAATTAAAGTGATCTTTGTTTTCCCTTCTGTGCACAGTTTCAGACTTTGGAAGTAATCTCTTTCCATTGACAATAATTAACAACCTTAACAAGGATCCCTGGAGAGGGCTTTTCTAATTGAAAAGACTGCATATAAGTGGAAAAAAGGAAAGAAGGTCAGTTTGGGTTTTTGGATGGCTTTTTTTTTTTTAATGAAAGCATGTATAAATGGAATTCACTTGATGAGTTTTTCAGTATGTCAGATACAGGATCACAAATCATGGTGCTGTCTTCTAAAATGGATAAAATTATTATTTAACTTAAATCTGTAATGAAACCACATTTGCTGTGTAGCATGGAGTATCTTAAGATGATGATAAATCACCAGTGCTGAAGAGAAGAAAGTGGAATAGTGTAAGAGACAGGTTCTTTTCACAGACTCAGAAAACAAGGATACCAAATTGAATAATTTCCTGAGCATACTAAAATACAGATCTATGTGACAGGGTCTCTGTGAAATGATACTGGTTTGGTTCCCAATCAATAGAGAGCATTGGTATCTGATTATTAAACTCATTCTTGTGAAATCAGTTTTAATTTGCTGAGAATCTAATTTCATTTATTGTATGATGGTGTCAGGGTGCTTTGAGCCCTGGACAGGCCTTTGTAATAATTTACATCTGATTAAAAGAAAAAAAATAAATTTTAAGAACTCAAAAGAAAACAATTCTTGAAATATGGGGAAATTATATCTCTGCTCTGGGAGGGCTCCTCAGCACAAGAGAGACATGCAGCTCCTGGAGCAGGTCCAATGGAGGGCAGCAAAGACAATTAGGGGACTGGGGTAAATAAATCTCTTACAAGAAAAGACTGAGAGAGTTGGTCCTGTTCAGTCTGGAGAAGAGAGGTCTGAGAGGAAACCTCATCAGTGTCTTTAAGTATCTGAAAGGAGGGTGTCAAGAAGATGGAGTAAGGCTCTTCTTGGTGGTGCCAAGCAAAAAGTCAAGAGGCAACGGGCAGAAACTGATGTAGAGGAAGTTCCATCTAAATGTGAGAAAGAACTTCGTTACAGTGCTGGTTACCACACACTGGAACATGTCGCCCAGAGGGGTTATGGAGATCTCTTTCTCTGGAGATATTCAAGAACCATCTGGACACGATCCTGTGCCATATGCTCTAGGATAACCCTACTTGAGCAGGGACGTTGGACCAGATGACCCAGTGCGTTCCCTTCCAATCTTACCCATTCTGTATTCCTGTGATATACATTGTTAAAAAATTGTTATTTTTTTTTTTAGTGCAAAGACAGTAAGAAATTCTACATTGAAATATTTCCTGTAGAAATGTTATTACTATTTTGCCTTCTGATCACTGGATTTAACATAATGTTTTCAGGAGCCTTATGCTTACTTAGCCTATCTTTCACATATGTATTATTCCCAGTACTTTAAATTCTCTCTAAGCAGGATGAATCTGCCAAATCAAACACGAATTCATAAATATGTATATTTTTCCTCATATCAGAACTGGTTGGGAAAGGGTTGACTTTGCCTGTAGCCCACACAATTCTGTGCTTTTTATTTGAGGCTGAGATGATGTGGATAACACACTGGTACTTTAGAAATTGCTGAACAGTGCTTGTGCAGCATCTAGGCTGTCACACACACACTTGTACACACATACACACTCACAGGTGAGGGCAAGGGGTAGTGGCAAAAGGCTGGGAGAGGACATAACTGGGACAGCTGAGCCAAACTGACCAAAAGCATGCTCCACACCATACGATAACAATAAAAACTAAGGGAAAGCATGAGAGAGGAGGGTCACAGGGGATTTCATTATTAAGATGTCAGTCTTCTGAAGAAACTGCTACGTGTACTGAGGCCCTTCTTACCAGGAAGTGGCTGATGAGAAGTAGATATTTTTTTCTTTTTTTCCCTTTTTTTTGCTTCTGTGTACACCCTTTCATCTTATGTTAGACTGTCTTTACCTCAACTCATGAGTTTTTCTTCTTATTTTCTCACCCTTCCCCGCTGAAGATAGGGAGTTAAAGAGTGGCTTGGTGGGCATTCAGCTACCAGACAAGGTTAATCCAACATATGGGTCAAAACCCCAAACCAAATATCCCAAACCAATACCCACCTCTACTTCCTGCATGAAAACTACAGATTTAGGATTACCTATGATATAAAAAATGGAGCACTTTGAGGACATTGTAGGACCAGGGGGTACAGACTGTCCACCTACATTGTTCTGTTCACTAAACATGCAACCCTTAAAGCATCAGAAGCAGCCATTTATGGAGGGGGAAATCTACAGAAAACTGCTCAAGATATGAAAATTAAACATGAGACTTTAAAATCCCTGTCCCTTCCATTCTCTTATGTTGTGGTTTAACCCGGCAGGCAGCTAACACCACAAAGCTGCTCACTTATTCCCCCATCCCCCTGTGGGATGAGAAGAAAATTGGAAGGAACAAAAAGTAGAACTCATGAGTTGAGGTAAAGATGGTTTAATAGGACACAAAAGGAAGGTACTTAGTTACAACGATAAAGTAATTGGAACATATGAAACTAATGAAGCACAATGCAATTGCCCATCCCCCACCAATTGATGCCCAGCCCGTTCCCAGGAGCTGGGTCAGCTTTTGCCTTAGGTTTGTATGCTGAGCATGACATCACATGGTATGGAACATACCTTTGGCCAGCTTAGGTCTGCTGTCCCAACTATGTCCCCTCACAACTTCTTGTGTACCCTCAGCCTCCTCACTGGTGACATGGTGTGAGAAGCTGAACAGTCCTTAATTTAGTGCAAGCTCTGTTCAGCAACAATAGAAACGTCATGTTATCAACATTATTCTTATCCTAAATCCAAAACACAGCACTGTACCAATTATTAGGAAGAAAGTTAACTATATCTCAGCTGAAATCAGGACATCAGGTCATATCACAGCTGCAATGTCTTCAGGGAAACCAAATTTGTTTGTCAATCGGTTTATCAACTGCAGATGAGACTGATTGCATAATCTCTTCCTACCTGTATCAAACAAACTAGCCAAACTTTTCAATTATTTAATAATTTAATTCCAGTCTAGTTAAATCTTATTTTCAATGAATCTTAAGTCTGCATCAATGCACAGAAAACATATTATAAATATTTTTTAATTATTAAAAAAGTAAACAGTATATATTTAATTTCAGCACAAAAATATACAGAAAAGCCTACATGCATTCATATAAATTACATTAAGGAATACACTATTTTATATTTTCACAACATGTAAAGTTGTTTGATTTTAGGTCCGAGGTACCGACATTTTAATTCCTTGAATACTAGAGACTGAATACACTCAGTATGATAAACATATCTCACAATTTCTTGTTATGCATACTCATTCACTCAATTATTCTTCTTGTAAATGTTTCATAAGTTTTGACTCACATTCTTTAATTTTTTTTCATTTTTTAATGGAAAATACACTGTGACACAGCGTAAGGCTACAGCTTTTGCCCAACCTTCCTTTTGTTTATAAGAATAGCACTGTCTGATATGTCCTTCCTACAAATTACTTTGATATGGGTTACACGTCACACTTGTCACTGAAATCAATCATCCACTGTTCTATCCTGGTGTTACAATATGTGTGGACATCATGTGTAGAGTCAGAGTAAGAAGGTACCAAAGACACTTCAGTGACATTTCCCCCCTGAACCTTTTCAAATTAAAAAAAAAAAAAAAAAAGCCGCAAAAATGACCAACAAGCAAAAAGATTTCCACAAAAATATAAAAAATATTGAAGTAAAAAGATTCTCTAAAGAAACTGTGAAGAAATTAATGCAATAGAAAGTAAAGAATTCAGTTTTTTTTCCAATTCAATTATCTGCTATCTTCACCGTATTTCATTTTAAAATCAGTTTTAATATAACGTTGTTTTGCTGACATTTCGGTTGTGGGGGTTTTCTTGTGTTTTTTATCTAACAGGATTTCACGCTAAAATCTCCCCACCTTTCAAAATCTTCATTTTGCACAGTATTATCATAAATCTTTAACTAGGTATTAGCTCAGACGTGAGCTCTTTAACTTCTGACATCCAATCTGCTCAAAGTTAGGTGGATTCTTTTGCATAATGGCTCAAACACATCTTTCCTATAGGTCTACCTCACTTGTGCATCATTTCCCATCTTGATTATCCAAAACATTGTTTCCACTTACCTTCTGTAAAGCCCTAGGTCAAAGCCACAAGCTGCCCAAGAATTTTACTTATATTTACAACTCCAAAATAATTCACCACCTAATTTTTGTAAAGCCTTTTTGTTCTTTAATACCTTGAATTTGCATAAAGAGAACATGCTACATGTGTTTCCCAAGAGACTTCTTTTAATTTAAAGAGAAAATAGACATTTTGACAAAAGATTCCAGGAGTAACATACAACCAAGGAGAAGAATCACTTTACAAAGCGCTGAACACACACCAGTCTACACCAGTTAAGTAAAATGCAACTGGTTTTAAGTTACCCTCGAGAGATTACAGAAAGAGTAAAGGAAGAAAATAGAGTGAGAAAGAAGGAGTAAAGAAAGAGGTTAGAATAAGAGAGAATTGTATTGCTACCACCAAAAGGTCACATGTTGATAGCAGGTCCCAAGAAACAGGCAAGATAGAGCCCCTGTGTACCTCTATTTATATGGTCTGGCCAGTGTGGCCACCCCTCCCAGGTGGGACGTCTGGTTCACTGACCACTCAAGGCCCTCCGGGCCAGAGTGAGGGGTGGTGCAGCCAATCAGAGGCTCCAGAGGTCGTGGTGTGGGCGGGCTACCAGGCAGACATTTTTTGATTGACAGCTCTCAGCCAGAGGGCTCCTGTGCCTTGTGTATTCTCTGTGGCCATTAGGCTGAAGGTCATATGGCTCTTGATACTGGCCATGAGGCCTCCAACCTGGCTCTTCCTCAACACACATAGAGTTGGTTGATTCGACCCAATAATTAATGCAGTGAGATTAATCCAGTATCTCATACCTTCATTAAATGCAATCATGCCTTTCTTATAGCCAGCCAAAAACCTAATACAAAGCTTTTTTCCTAGTCTGTCACTTTAGTTGTATAACTCTTCTTGTGCGCTGTTCTATTGGCTGCTTTTCTGACAGAGGAATAGAAATGGACTTCTTATCTTCACAGCCAAGGATCTTACAGATTATATTAGCTCCCAATTATTATTTAATATTAAGAGAATAACTCTTGTCTATGACTAGCAGTTGAGTCTAGCTTCATGAACTTAGGAAAAAAAAAGAAACAATTATAATTATTATGAGACAGAAACTACATGAATTCCAAGAGGAGGTGAGAAATTACTCTAACCTACTTTGCTGATGTTTTAACAAATGATTCCCATGAGCACCTGCCAACACATCACATAGACTAACACAGTAATGGGTTTGGCTTTCCTTCTGACTAATTCAGTTTTCATGAAATGGGAATTAAGTCATAAGAAATATGCAAGTTCTTTGTTAAGTAACAATAGTTTAATCTTCACCTACTTTAAATTAACTGTGTCAATACATGACCTATAAGATAATGTTTGCTGAAAAATGCTTCATTTTTCTAAATATACTCTTTGAAAAGGAAACTCTTCCTCCCTACTGCCATCTTAGAGAAAAAGAGTTTCTTGAAGTATTACTCTAGTTTTTTTTTTCCTATCCATTATATCTTTTATATTAATATTATATATTTAGTCACTTATTTAAAGAAATAATTCTGCTTTCTTTTTCCCTTTACATAGCTAATAGCCTAACATAAAGACTATGACGGTCTTTATGTCATAAAAGAAAAAGCCAATTACAGCCCTCTTTCAAGCACTCCATTTCTGATCTCTCAGTCCTATTCCTCAAAGGAGAACAAATATCTAAAAGAACAGACTAAAATGCAGAACAATTTTAAATGAAAAAGAATTCAATATATATCATGGCATATCATATTTTTCCATGATCTCATTCCCTGCTGTTAAAGAATTTTCTCTGCCCTAAGTTTCCTGCAGAACAGTCTTAAACATCTGATTCCAGGAAAAAATTGAGTGGTACAGCAATAGGGACAGTTCAAGCTATGTGTACCAGAGAATCACAGAATGGTTCCGTTGGAAGGTACCTTTAAGATCATCTGTTTCCAACCCACCTGCCATGGGCAGGGGCACTTTTCACTAGACCAGGTTGCTCAGATCTCCATCCAACCTGGCCTTGAACACTTCCAGGGATGGGGCATCCACAACTTCTCTGGGAAACCTGTTCCAGTGTCTCACCACCCTCACAGTAAAGAATTTCTTCCTAATATCTAAACTAAATCTAATTTAAATCTACTCTCTTGCAGTTTGAAGTCATTCCCCCTTGTCAAATTATTTTGAACTATAGTCAGAATCTCTTATACATCTGAAAACATGAGTAGTAGTTGGAATATAGGTTTGCAGTATATATGAAGATATTGTAATATATGTGAAGATCTGAAATCTGTGTGATTAGTTTTACTTCAGGTAATCTCTACAACATTGGGGGCTGAAAAGTGAGCAGTTTCAGAAGCTTTAGAGGAGTAGAGGAAAACAGGAAATATTTCTCAATGGTGATCTATGTATAACAAGGAATCATGAGGGATTTTGTTTTAGTAAAAATAAACAGAAGGTGAAAAGAGGAAATAAAGGCAACATAAACAAAAATGACAAAATGAGAAATACAGGAAATACAGGAAATACAGGAAATGCAGCTTGTTCCAAACATGGTCTGTCTTGTCAAATTCAAAAATTAATCAATTAACATGGATTGAAAACACAGTGTAAGAGAAAAAAAACCCACAAAATACTATAAGGTGCAGGGATAATGCTATAACCTTGTTAGGTGACAAAACAAATGTCTACAAAAACTCTTAGCACAAAGTGGAGTGTGCAAAGTCATTATCAGAACCTGAGACACAAACCCAAGAATTTTATCAATGTTGGGCATTATCAATATCTATAACCAGGGAACTGCCTGATGCTGCAGAAGTCTTAAAAATTCAGTTCTAAAAAAAAGGCCCTGATACATAAGGCACAGCAGAATCTATTCACATCCATTATTTTATTTTTATTGCATCTTCTGTGTTTCCTTCCACTGTCTTTGACTTCATTCATCTTAGCTCTGTTATTCTGAGAATTGTATTACCCAAATAGCTGGACCTGAACATTTTACAGCTGGCATATGGCCAGCGTAGGTGAACACCATAAGATGAAGAAACATGTTCTATTTTCATTAAATAGCAAAATTATCACCGTTTTCAACAGAAACAAGGTTTTGTGCACAGATAGATTTGCCTTATCAGTATTGTTTCTATGTATAAAAATCATCAGAGTGTGACATAACAGTATCTGTTAACAATCAGCAATACCTTACAATAACTGATTAAAGAATGACACTTTTTTCTCTCCTTTCCTATACTACATAATCAATCAAAAATAAATATCTTTGAAATTCATGGTTTGTTGGGAAAATGATTTCTTTTTTTTAAAGTACTTTTATTATCTATTCTGGAAGTTTCCTTTAGAAACCACAAAATAAATGTCTGCTGCTCCATTAAGAAATCTCCACTTGTATTCTGCAGGCATCAGTTTTGTTTTACTCTCAAATTCCTAATGGGGTTTAAAATTAAAATGAATGTTTCTGTTTACTTTCTAGTATATCCAAAAGCCTAATCAGTGATGTCAACACATCTCAGTGTTTCTCTATTCATGACTGATATAGGCAGTAAAGGAAGCATTGGGCACTGTTCAGTAGGCCAATCACTGGAGGATATTTTTTATGGTGTCAGCTGTGAACCAACTGAACTGTAATAAATAGTACAATTACTGGAAATAAGACAGCACACTGACAAGACTGAAATAATATTAAGCAAGACACTTGGCAAATACATAATCTTTTACCCAAAATGATTAGAATATGAATCAAAATGGGAATACAGCAGTATACCCAGAAATTAAAGATATTCCTGGTCTCTCAATCCCATTTTAACTTTTTGTTTTCTAAAGCCCTTTATCTCACTAACAGTGCAGTGTTCTACCTTCCATGAGTGCCTTTGTACTCATATATTCCTGAATGTCTTCTTTTGTTACGTTACAGCATTCATAAATGTTGATCAGTTATCACTTAAAACTTTTCTTAAGATAATCTTTCATATGTGCTTCTCCACCTGAAGCTGTCACTCCATCATTTAATCTTGATAGCTCCATATATGGACCATTATGTTCCTCCATTCACATTGCTTATGAAGCAGCTGTTTTATATGAATCTCTTTTGTTCTCATAGTCATTGCTGTCACTAGCACAGCTGTCTTAGTTTTATGCTGCCTTTGTTGATTTCAAGTTAGTGAGTCTATTTGCATCAGTTGATAATCTGGATCTAAACCTTTGTGATCAACATAGGACAAATATTTCCTGGGGAGAAACAAATAACAGGCACTTTAGCATAAGCCTTTCTTTTAAAATACAATATAAAACATAATTTATTGATGAATTTCATTTGGAAAACAGAAAAGAAAAAGAAAATCTTCTACCTCTTTTCTTCTACACAGCAAATTTAAAGCACGAATCCCTAGGGAATTTGACTATTTTATATGTATATAAGAAATATTGTAAATTAAATTTTACTTCATTGTTTTATAAGATAAGCATTTACATTCCCACCATCCGTAAAACACTAGACATTGTAAGTGTACCTGCCACTTCAAATAAATTCCAATGTTAGTTTTAGGAGATATGGGTTTTTTCCCACAAATCTTAAGGTTAGAGATCTTTCAATTTACTGATACAAGTTTCCTAAAAATTCTGCATGAATTCATACTGGACATCAGAATCAGTTTGTGGTATCATTTCCTGAGATGTATTTTACAACATTCTCATGACACTAACAGAACTTACAAGGTCAGAATATTATTCAGCTGTCATGATGGTTGAGAAAAACAGCCCCCATTGATGAACCCTTTAAAAGTAGCTAAGAGCCAAACAGAGAATTCAATTCATGCAGCATGCTTTTGATCAGTATACTTGCTGGACATTAAGTCTTCAATACTGTCATTAGTACATTCATTTTCAACCCTATTAAGGAACTCTTACAAAAATTGTCTTAAATTTTACTTTAGTGGATTACATATCAAAATTTTTGAAAAAAGTAAAGTATAGCAGAGGACTACCTGGTTTTTAATTCTGAAGCATACTGATATTCTAATCAAATTTCATTGATAACTTAACTTCTCTTAAAGCATGGAGTAACAGCACAAAGAACCTCATTACTCTTATACATTAAGTAATTGATGAATATTTTATACTTTATAGTAAGAAAAATATTTATAGAGGTATATCTAAAGATTAAAATATATTCAACCAATATTAAACAAATTATAAACTAATATCTACTAGGAGAAGACATTTATTCTGAAAGAACATGCTGTATTACAATACAAAATAAATCACTAATGTTTTTTAGAAAAGGTATTCAGCATAACTGGGTTCTCAGTATAAGTCATATCTGTCAGATCACCTCTGACAGAAGAAAATACCATAGTTCTCAAACACCAGAAAAGGAAGTTAGGAAATGAAAGTTAATAGGAAAATACAGGCAGCATTATTGATTCTTAGTGGAATTTTATAACCCCAAAAATTAAATATTCTCATTTTCCATTTTCAAAATAGATCTCTCCTAATTTAAGCCAGAAATGAAACATATTAGAGGAGGAAATCAAGGTTGTTATTGCGAATCTCTCTTTCAGGTCCAGTTTCCATCCACATATTTTTCTCATCACAGTCACTTGTTGGATATCAATTCTAAAATTAGTATGGTAGCAATTATTAAATCTGATCTGGTTTTACTTGTTTTTTGCACAGAACAAATGCAAATTCTTCTAATAAATAGAACTATTACCTTGATTAATGTGCAGTGCCTTTGATTTGTGGCATGTGCATGTAAGCAGAATTAAACAAAACAGTTCTGATTGTTGCACACAGAAATCTAGTTTCCTTGTTATGATTTCTTTTTCTTTTTACTATTTTTTGTTATCTTTGCATCTGGATTAAATCTATTTCATCTGATCACAAAAATGTTCTTATTAGAAGAATGCTGTATCTTATCAAAACTGGAATCAAATCAGCAGATGATGTAACCAAGAGAGAAATAATTCCACCTATGTCTTTGTCACCCAGAGATAAACCAATACAATACTTAACTGGGAGACTAGTATGCAATCAACTGAGATTAGTTGCATAATTGTGACTTTGATCCTCCAGATTAATGCTAGGATTACTTTACTTACTAACTCTTGCTGTTAAGGCAGTAACTCTAAGAAATAACCTTGAAAAAAATCTCTTGTCTTTTAGACGCAATGCCATTGATTTACATGGGTAATAAGTTTTGATCTTTAAAAAAATAGGAAGTTTATGCTATTTGCACCAAGTTTTCAGGAATGATAATAAACACTTGCTTTTAAATATTAGTATGTGATTTAAAAATCTCAACACATTAAAATATAAAATGCTAAATTAACCTATTTTTTTAAGTCTTTATTGAGGAAATACTGAAAACTCACTTCCTTGTATGCATGCTTTGCAGAGATTTGAAGCTGAGCCAGCGGAAATTTTTTCTAATATTTCTTAAAGAGATAACATTGCCTATATGGATTTGCCTTTTTCGTTCTTTTTATTTTTTTTTTTTTTTTTGTGTTTCCAATAACAGGGCAGTGATCTGGATTGAATATCTGAAAGATAAATTGGTTTTATCATAAAAAAATAAACTCTGGATGTCTAAATGGAGAAATTAATCGTGTGAATTGCAGATTGTTTTAAATTCTGTTATGGACAATTACTGTTTGTATGATCAACTTAATTCTGCAACCAGAATTCTACTTTTCACATATATTTATGCTTGATATTTCTGAATGATGATGCTGCAAGACTTGTAGAATATCTCATTAGTCCAAACTACTAAAATTACTCATTTTGCACTTGAGAATAGTCACCTACATAAATGCAGGATAAGGACAAATAGCAGTTTCATAGAATTTAATATAAGGAAATAATCCAGCTCCACATAAATCAAACTTTTATTCTACCACAAAAGAAAAACCTTCAAAGTGTTGGCAGATAATTTTGTTGACCCAACTATCTACAAGGCATGGAAAGGGAATCTTCTGTTCTACCCTACATTCCTGGGGTCTATACTGAGGAATTGCATCCAGATCTGGGCACGGCACTCCTCGAAAGAGCTCAGTTCACAGATCAAATTGAGAGTTATTTAAATTAGCAGTTGTATAGAAACAAAATGTATGGGAGTGGGTTAGAAAAGAACTTGTTTAATTTCTAAAACGTAAGACTGAGTACAGAAATGCTGATGCTCTCCCACTTCATCAAAGGCTTCTGCTAGGGGCAAGGGAATAAAATGTTATGTCCATATAAAATGGGTTTCAAACAGAGCAAGGCAGATTCAGGTTACAGTCTAAAAATAGGTTCCTGATGGCAACAATAATGAAACACTGGAACTTGTTTTTATTAAGTTTAATATGAGTAGAGTGTGGATGCTTTTAAACAAAGGTTAAGTAAACATCTATTGGGAAGTTCATAGCTAGAGCTAATACAGCCTGAGATTCGGAAGGTTGACTAGGTTACATTCCAGTCCTCTGTCATTCTATGCAAGACATACAGAAACCTACATGGAAGAACAGAATTTTACCTAAGTGTATTTAAGACAGACTGGAGGTCTAGGGGGAGAAACCAAAACCAACCTAGAAGATGTATTGACATATTCCGTATGTCATGGCTCACATTTTGTTATCAGATTGTTACACTTCTGCTAGTGAAAACTCTTAGTATTGGTGACTTGTTTGAAACGTGTTTATATTTATATAATATGCACATTATTATAAAATAAGAAAAACATGTAACCTTATGAGTTACAGCAAAATAAACCAACTTCCATTGGCACAGAGATTCATGGTTAAATACTTATATTTTGCTAGGTGTTTTTATGTTCCAGTAATTTTTTTAAATCATTCTATCCCATCTAGATATGAAAGAGTCTTAATTTTTCCATAGAAAATTTTCCTTTTGCTTTATGCCTTTGAGGTTTTGGCCCAATTTGCAAATACTTAGATATCTTTCCTACACAATGGTAATACAACCTAAGCACAAGTCAGGCCTATGCAACAGTAACTTTCAGATGTTTTTGAAATGCTTCAGCACTGAGCTAGAGTTTATTTCAGATATAAAATAGATAGAACAGGTGCTATAAACAGTGTTATTTCCTTTATGACATAAAGCCTCCATCCCAGGAATGAAAGCCTAGGTCTTTCCAAACAGTAAACTTGCTGAGAAATGGCTTGAAGAGCTGTAGAGTGATAACCTCAAGGCATAAAGGAGACAGTGCTATAGAGAGAAATAGGGAAAAATCTAGCCAAGCTTAATGCGGAAACAAAATGGGGAAATGCTATATTTTAGCTGGGCTGAAGGGAAGTTTCCCTACCATAAACTTTTTGCTTAAAAGGGAACTTTAAAGAACAATAAAACAAACTTCACAATGAACAGTATTTACTTTTAAAAAACCTGTCTAAATGTTATAATTTAAAATGTTTAGAGCAATAAAAGTAATTTTTCTTACATTAATTTTGTTTTGCTATTTACTTACACCCTAACAGAAATGTATAGAATAAGAAATTAGGTCATCAGTTCTTACTGTTATTCTTGATCTGTTGGATTAGAAGGAAATAAAACTAAATGGAAGGATATCTTGTGCTTTTCTGGGTTTAAAATTGCATTTTCTGCCCTGGATGAGAGTCACCTGCCAGATGACATCAAATGAACCACCTGACGTGTGGTTTTGCTACTTGGAAGTGTATATATGTGCAGACAACCTAATTGTACTGAGATTGCATGGCCAGGTTTTGGTAGAAGTGGGGACTATGGGGTGGTATCTGTAAGAAGCTGACAGTGTACCTAGCAGTATGCTGTGACTCCATGAGATGCCTGTGCTGGAACATGCTCCTGATAGGACCTGTGGCCCTGTGGAGAGAGGAGCCTATACTGGAGCAGGTTTGCTGGCAGGACTTGTGACCACGCAGGGAACCCATGCTGGAGCAGTCTATTCCTGAAGAGTAAGAGCCCATGGAAGGGACCCATACTGGAGCAGTTCATTAACTGCTGCCTGTGGGAAGGCGTGCTGGTTTAAAGGTAAACCAGCAGGGGAAATGAACCCAACTTAAAAGAGAGATTATAAATCAGAATAACAATTTAATAAAATAATACAATAAGTACGATTATACAGACAAACAATTGGTTTTAACCCACAAAACCCAAATGTATAATCCAGCACCCTGGGGCACGAACACAGTGGTGTTCTTTGGGCCCCCTGAATCCAAAGGAAAAGGAAAGGAGAAAACCTGCTGGTGAGAGTGCTTTGCAGTCTGGTCAAGAGTGGTGACTGCAGTCCGGTCGAGGGTGGTGGTTGCAGTCTGGTTGAAAAGTGGTGGTTGCAGTCCGGTCAAGGATGGTAGTCTGCAGTCTGGTTGAGAGTGGTGGTCTGCAGTCTTCCTCTGGATCCCACGAGTGGATAAAAAAATTCCAAGACTCCAAGATTATATATTCTCCAGTTCAGGCAGGAATGTTCAGTACAATGCTCAGTACTTCCCTCAGGGTGGGGAGTTCCACAAAGGGTGTGAGGACAGGGAGGCACCCTCCTATCTCGCAGGCCTCTTAACACCCAGTTTATAGCCTGAGGAGTCAGGTTGCTCTGGGCAGAGGGTGTAAATAGTCTATTGATAACAGTTTCTGGGAAATGTCATGGAAGGCTATAGAATACACAGTTTTGGGTTACACCCATCCAGTGATGAACTGGGCCCAGCTGTTCTAAGTAGGACAGAAGGACTCACGTTGGAGAAGTTCATGGAGGACTGTCTTCCATGGGAGAGACCTCATGCTAGAGCAGGGGAAGAGTGTGAGGAGTCTTCCCTCTGAGGAGGAAGGAGCAGCAGAGACAATGTGTGATTAACTGACTGCAACTCTCATTCTCTGTTCCCCTGTACCACATGGGGGTTGGGGGTAGAGAAAATTGAGAGTAATGTTAAGCCCAAGAAGAAGGGAGGGGAGGAGAAAGGTGTTTTTAAGACTTGGTTTTATTTCTCATTATCCCAATTTTCTATCGGCAATAATTCAATTCATTTCCCCAGTCAAGTCTGTTTTGCCCATGACTGCTGAGTGATATCTCCGTCTCCTTATCTTGACCCATGAGCCTTTTGTAATATTTTCTCTTCACTATCCAGCTGAGAAGGGGTGTGATAGAGTGCCTTTGGTGGGCACCAGGCACCCAGCCAAGGTCAACACACAAGTTTACCAAAGTAAGGGACTACTGTGTCACTCCTTCAAAAATATTTAAGTGCCTATGACATTTATTAAATGTCTGGATTTTGTTTTTTTAAAAAACCAAAACAACCAACCAACCAAATATTGAACAAAAGAAACAAATAAAAATAAAGAGGTTTTATAAACATTTATTTCAAGAAAACAAAACAAATAAAATCTAAAGCATAGCTGGAAAATGCAGAAAACAGTTGTCTTTGAGAGAAAGGGAAGCACAGTCTTTCACATCGAGTAAAGATTTTAATGCTGTATTAGATGAAATAGGAAAAAAAAATGGGATAAGAATCAAATCCAAAAAAAAACCCAAATCACTGAAGAATTATCATTTATTTTGTCATTTCCAGCCAAACAATTGAAATAGTTAAGTTATGCAAGATAGGCAAGACAATGAAAATGAATACAGGGATCCATATTCATCCTATCTAATTTTGGGTGCATAAACAATGTACAAAGTAAAGAACTTATATACCTAAGGTTCTGAACAAAATCAGTGTAGAAAAATAAACTCCTGTAGATGGTGCTTTACTTCATTCCAAGTCTTAAAATACTTCATGAAAATTCTATCTCTTGCAAGCTATAGTGAATAACTGAGGCAACCAAAATTATCTCAGTATAATGAAAAAAGAAGGCCTGCATCCAAATTAATGAGAGCCAAAGAGAAACTCTAAGAACAGGATATTTAGAACATCTTTATCAACAGGGATGAAGAGAAATAATTCCCAAGGAAGGAAGAGAAAATAATTAAACTTTAGTGAGATGAACAGCTGCTGTATATGACTTTCAGCTGTACAGGTATACTAGATCTAAGCATACAGATTTACAGAGATGTGGACCTATTTATTCAAGACAATTGGCCTTTAAGTAATTAGTTGGAGTATTCAAAGTTTTTTGAAGTTTTCTGGGATTTCTTTGAACTGCTTAAGATGTCTCACACCTTCAATTATGGAGTTTGAAAATGTGAGAAAAATATGATCCCAAATAATAGGGAAAACACTTGTCAATATTTTATATTCCAAATTTATGTTATTTTATCATATAAAACTTACTCATTAATTTATATTCTTTGAAAAAAATACAAAACCAGAACTATGGATATTGAAACCAAAATTTAATCTTCAGCTATAAATATTTTTTAAAGGAATTCTTTATCTTGGTTTGGGTTTTTTTCCTTCACAGTTATAGTTGATAATGCTGTTTCAGTTTACAGCAAATCCAGCAGAGTAATTGGACTGTTCTGTAGATATCTAGGGCTGCCTAATTTCTTCCTCTTATTCTAGTTCTGGCAAAAGAGTAGATTATTTTATAGACTGCTCTACTGTTATAAGTTCCCAAGAGACAGTCTTCATTGTATTTCTGTTTTTTTTTCTAAAATATAAGACAATTCATTTTTTAAACATATGAAATGTTTCTTAAAGAGGAACAATCTTCCTCTCCACTTACTTTGTACTACAGGAATATAATTACTAAAGAATACTTTTATAATATTTATATTGGGTTTGCATGACCAGGTTTTGGTAGTGCAGGGGGATACAGGAGCGAATTCTGTAAGAAGCTTGTAGAAGCTTCCTCCTTGTCCATCAAAGCCAATGCCAACCAGCACCAGGATGGATCAAGCCCAAGCCCATCAGGAATGATAGTAACACCTCTGTGATATTAAAGAAGGACAAAAAAATTTATTGGGTAGATGCAATTGTGGCCAGAGAAGAGCAAAGTGAGAATATGTGAGAGGAACAACTATGCAGACACCAAGGTCAGTGTAGAAGGAGGGTGAGGAGGTGTTCCAGGTGCCAATGATTCCCTGCAGCTGTGCTGAAGAACCTGCACTCCATAGAGAACCATGGTGGAGCAGAGATCCACCTGCAACCCATGGAGGAGACCCACGCCAGATTAGATGCATGGCTGAAAGAGGGTTTTGAACCTGCAGGTAACCCCTACTGGAGCAGGGTCTTGGCAGGGACCTGCAGACCCATGGAGAGCAAAGCCCACACTGGAGCAGGTTTCCTGGTAGGACTTGTGACCCTGTGGGGGACCCAAGTTGGAGTAGTTTGTGAAGAACTGTTGCCTGTGGGATGGACTCACATTAGAGAAATTTGTGAAGGTCTGTCTCCTGTGGGAGGGACCCCACGCTAGATGAGGTGAAGGACTCTTCTCCCTGAGAAGGAGCAGGAATAACCTGTGATGAACTGACCATAACCCCCATTCCCTGTCTCCCTGCACCACTGTGGGGGGAGGAGGCAGAACTGAGAAGGAGGGAATGTGATTTTAGGATTTGTTTTTACTTCTCATTATCCTGTTCTGATTTTGTTAGTAATAAGTTCAGTTCATATGTCCAAGTTGAGTCTGTCTTGCCCATGATGGTATTTGGTTTGCGATCTCTCCCAATCCTTATTTCAATTCATGAACTTTTCATTATATTTTCTCTCCCCTCTCCACTTGTGAAGGGGAGTGATAGAGCAGCTTTGGTGTGTGCCTGGCATCCAGCCAGGGTCAACCCACTACAGTACTTTTCATTATAACATGTGTATTATCACAGAAGTATATTCTGGGTTGTTTTACAAATTTACATATGATGTTACCAGTTCACCAGCTAAGAAAGAGGGGAAACTTAATCCCAATGGTATCAAATGGTATTTTATAGCAGCACAGCAGTTTCCCCAAACAAAAAAAAAAAAAAAGGAAAAAAGAAAAAAAAAAGAAGTTTTAGTGCTTAGTCTTAACTTGACACAATAGTTAACAGAGTATAGGCATATCAATTTCTATTACATATGCTTTTTTCAGTCCTCTCTTTCTATTTTACCTGCTTTCATATAGAAGAGGATAAGACTATTCCCAAGTATATGATATTATAATAAATCATATCTTTCCAGTGATTTTGATTTAAGAAAATAATTTTCTGTTTGCAGTGATTTCACCTTTTTTTAAATATACATTCCATTATGATTTACTTTTACACTGATGTGTTTTAACATTTCCTACCAACACTGACAACTTGACCACTGACTTTTTGCATGACTGTGACTTAGCCTGTATGACTCCCAATGCAGTAAAATTTTGAAAAGTCCGTTAGGAATTTTTGAAAAATGCTCTTACATTTTATGAAGACACAAATAACTCAGTACTTTTATATATACATATAATATTTCAAATTTAATATTTCATATTACAAACAATATTTCTGACATTTCTGGCAGATGATGAAAAAAAAAAGAATTATAGTGGAGTATATGATAAGGTTTGGTACCCAGCAACAAAACTAGCAACTTTCTTTGATGGCACTGTTGAATAAAAGAAACAATGAACTAAACTTCATTCCTTACATGAGTACAACTCTCACCAAGAATCTTGTTCTGTACGGAAGGGGATATTTGGCCCTTAGTGGCTGTGAGCAAAGTATTGTGTTG
Organism: Chiroxiphia lanceolata; assembly: GCF_009829145.1. Lineage (NCBI taxonomy): Eukaryota > Metazoa > Chordata > Aves > Passeriformes > Pipridae > Chiroxiphia > Chiroxiphia lanceolata. The sequence goes on along the minus strand of NC_045639.1, from coordinate 89,233,423 downwards.
CAGGGATGCTCAACAAGCATGCAAATGACAGCTAGAAGATGAATATAAGAATAGACTGGAAGTGACAGTGAGTTTGACTATAACTTGTTTTGTAGAAATGAGCTAAAAGTAACATCTCAAGTATTGTCACTCTCCTTGTCACTAGCAGCTATTTTAATAAATCCAGAATAATCAGTGGTCTGTAGGTCAAATGTTTCTATGGAGAATAAAAATGAAATTATTTCCTGAAGCTGAACATGATATCCACTTTACAGTATTAATAACAAAAAACCAATTGGTCTTAATGCAGAAGTTTGAGCATGGAACTTCTCAAGGAATAATACTCGTTGACGCTATCCATCATTTCTTACTAGCTGTGAGCAGGCTTTGATTTCATTTTGGAAGAAGAAAAAGGAAATATTGCAGCTATATATGTACGTAAGTATTGGAAGAGAATCAGAATTCAAGTAGCTTTAGACTGTGCCACTCACATCGTTCTGTCTGGAAGTAGAAATGTTTTTAACATTTGTTGTTCTTGAAAATGTCTAAAGCAAAAGGCATTATGAGTACTTTAGATGTCTTTGTTACTTTGTAATTCAGATGTTGTATAATCTTAAATTAGGACAGTTGAACTTCAAGCAGTGTATCAATAATTTTAGTCCTGTTTAAATCCACTATATTGATAGTCAAATTAATTTTCATTTAAGAATTTTTTTTTTGTGAGACGATAATGTGACAATTTCGTAAAAATAATTCCCTCTTTGGAAGCTAAGTATAGATAGTATGCCCACAAGTTGCCCAAGATACCTAATATGGTTGAGCATCTGTACCCATCATATCCCTTTCACTGCAGTTTGCAACTAAGCAAAACTGATTATTGCCAAGAGAAAAAGCAACGTAAATTTGGATGGGAATAAAAGTCTCAGACTTCTAGTTTCTAGGTCTCACACCTTTAAGGAGATCTATGAAATTAAAATTTGCCCTGGGACATTTTGAACCCTGGTCATATATCTTAAAAACAAGAGCCATTACCTACTTATAGATAACTAGGGAAATCTACTTTCAGAAGGTTAATATTTCAGAGAAGGCCTTTGAGAATGAGTAATTTTTATTGTTTTTCTAATTCTTGAACTGTAAATTCCTCCTTGTGACTCAGCTCTACTAAAAGTATAGGATAGAAAAAAACAACACTGAGGCAATGTGGGACTTGAGTTCCTTGTGGGGAAGGATAGACAATAAAGAGGACTTATCTTCTTCCTTAAGGAGAGGTACTTAAAGTCCTTTCTAAGACTGACCATAAGGCTAACACTTGATAAGGCTAACACTTGATAAATATTCTTGTATTTATGTACCTGTATTAATAGAACTGCTTTTGCACCTTTTTTTTAACATATCCTCTTATTTCTTGTAATTACAATAAATACTGAGAAAAATATTTTCACATTTCAGATATACAGAACTGATGTAGATACCTGCAAAAAGTGAACAGAATTTAGACTGTTAATATCCATTACCATTACATAAGAAAAGAGACAGAAAAACAAACCAAAACCCCCAAAACAATCAACAAAAAATCCTAAACAAGCAAACAAAAAACCAAAAAACTCCCAACAAAATACTACCAGCAAAACAAACCTAGATACTGAGTTTCCAAACTGTTTTCGGGAAATAATCTCAGCAGCAAAATAATTTCCTACATTAGTTTTGAATGTTGAGTCTTTTTGCTTTTTTAATATACATTGAAGAATTCTGGTAACTGCTATTGTTTCAGCTCTTTCCTACAATACTGCAATGTGTGCTCTTTAATAAAAGAGCTCTGGAATAATATTCCACTAGGCACATTTAATAAAGCTCTAGGGTGCATTCTGAAATCCTTCCTTTGGTATGCGAATAAATGCAAGCTGTTTCTATAAAATACTAAAACCACAAACCTGGAGTCACACTGGATTTGAGTGGCTGCTGCTGAGAACAGTATTTTACTTCAAAAATTATAATACAATTTGTGCAATAGAGAACACTATGGTTACTTATTAGCTAGTAAATGATCACTTTGCTTTGTAATATGCCACCTCAGAAAATATATCTCTTTTTCACTGGCACAGTTTCCACAAATTCATAAAAATAACAGTGTTTTTAAATAATAAGTAAAATCATGAAACTCCAAATACAACCCAAAAATATAATATCCTTTTTTGGATAATTTGTAAAACTCATAGAATCAACATTAAGATTGGAAAAGACCACCAAGATCATTGAGTCCAACTTCTGACCAAACACCACCTTGTCAATGAGGCCATGGCACTAAGTACCATGTCCAGTCATAACTTGAACACTTCTAGGGATGGTGACTCCACCCCCTCCAGGTCAGTCCTCTTCCATGGTTAACAACCCTTTCTGTGAAGAAAGTCTTCCTGATGTTCAACTTGAACCTCTGCTAGTGTAACTTAATACTGTGTCCTCTTTTCCTGCCTCTAGTTGCCCGGGAGAAGAGGCTGACTCCCATCTGGCTACAACCTCCTTTCAGGTACTTGTAGAGAGCAATAAAGTGTTCCTTGATCCTCCTTTTCTCCAGACTAAACAACTCTGGCTCCGTCAGCCACTCCTCATAGGACTTACCCTCTAGACCCCTTCCACAGCTTCATTGTCCTCCTCACCAGTACCAAGTACAGAGGGACAAACATGTCCCTAGTCCTGCTGGCCACACTAATGCTGATACAGGCCAGGATGTCAATGGTCTTCTTGGCCACCTGGGCACACTGCTGGCTCATGTTTAGCGGGATGTTGACCAGCATCCACAGGCCCTTTTCAACTGGACTTCTTCCCAGCCAGTCCTCTCCCAGTCTGTAGCGCTGCATGGGGTTGTTGTGATCCAAGTACAGGACCCAGCACTTTACCATATTGAACCTTGTCCAGTTTGCCTCAACCCATTGACCCAGCCTGTCCAGATCCTTCCTACACTTCACAAGATCAACATTCCCGTCCAGCTTGCTGTAATCGGCAAACGGACTTAGGGTGCACTCGATCTCCTTGTCCAGATCATCAATAACAATATAAACAGGATTGGCCTCAATAATGAGCCTTGGGGAACCCCACTACTGACTAGTCACCAACTGGATGTGACTTCATTCACCACCACCTCTAGGCTTGGCCATCCAAGCCCTTTATCCCAGCGAAGAGTGCGTCCACCCAAGCCATGGGCTGCCATTATCAAAGGCTTTACTGAAGTTGTGCTGGTTTGTAGGTAAACCTGCAGGAAAAATGAACCTAACTCAAAAGAGATTATAAATCAGAGTTACAATTTAATAACAATAATACAATAAATGAAATTATACTGACAAACAGTTAGTTTTAACCCACAAAAGCCAGATGTATGACCCAGCACCCTGGGGCAGGAACAGAATACTGTTCATTGGTCCCCGTGCTGAGCGCCACATGGTTCCCCCTGAGTCCAAAGTAAAAGGAAAGAAAAACCTGTTGGTGAGAGTACTGGTCACAGTCTGGTCAAGAGTGGTGATTGCAGTCTGATTGAGGTTCTGGTCCTCCTCTGGATCCCATGAGTGGGGCCCAGAAGTCCAAAGACCCCAGGATCATATACACTCAGGTTCCCGTGGGAACGCCCAGTACCTCCCCCAGGGCGGGGAGTTCCACAATGGGTGATTGTGAGTCATGAGATATTTTCAGAATCCTTGGTGATCCGTTAGCAGACATGACCCCTCAGGTTGAGTGTGGAGGTGCTAATGACTCCCCAGAGGGGAGTTATCACACCTGAGTCATTGGTGTGAGGGTAGGAACATCCTCCTATCTCACAGGCTTCTTAACAGACAGCTTATAGCCTGAGGGGGTCAGGTGTGCTCTGGACAGCTGCTGCAAATGGTCTGTTGTTAACAGTTCCTGGGAAATGATATAGAGGATGTAGAATATACAGTTTGGGTTACACCAACACAGTGATGAACTGGTCCCGGCTGCTCTGACTAGGATAGAAGTCCAGACTACAAGTCTATGGCACTGGATGGGACTCACCCAAGGGTATTGAATCTCCCTAAAGCTCTTTAAATCTCCTGTGGTTGGTCTGGCAATGCACTTGCCATGTTAGCCTCTCTCAGCAAAAGCCACTGGGTCCTGCCAGGTCTCTCCAGTCTTTCTTTTCTTGCCCTGACTTCAGGAATCTGCTGTCTAACTTCTGCAGGTGTTTTGACCGAGAACTTACCATAGTCACTGCTGCTGTCACTGCTGTTGCTGTGTACTCGCTGACTTTTAATGACTTTATGCATTTAATGTATGCACTAGGATGCATCTAGTGCATCTTAACTTTTAAATGATTGAATCTGTAATCTTTATAGCATTTTTATCCATTTCAATTTACAAATGTTTAATCATTTAAAAATATATTTATGGTAATAGTTTGGAAATATTCAGTTGAGCAGTATTTTTTTATTATCCACCTAAAATACATCAATTTTCTTTTCTTTATCTAATATTGATATTTAGTTCATTATTGGCAGTTATTATTTATAAGCAAAAAATAGAGACATACTTTAAAAAAATCAAATTAATCTCAGTTGAAAGGAAAATTAATTTAAATCAGCATGAAAAATCTGTAGATGATTTAATGAGAAATAGATGATTTTTAAAATGTCTGTTTCATAGTTCAGATTTTTACATGGAAGTTTATAAAGGAAAAAATTGTCTTTTAGAAATTCATACTGACCCCTATGACAGATTTCCAACTGAAAATATAATGTCAGAAAAGCAGAAACTTAATATAGATATCTACAGCTCTTCTACTCACTCAAGATTTCCCTTATTTTAGATAGATATTTGCACTTTTAGGATGCAGTTTGTCTGACCTCTTTCATACATCTGTTCAGGGTGAAAAGGATCACATCACAACAATGCTTAGTTCTGTCTATAACTATAAAGCCAGTCTGTACGTTTAAATTCCAGTCATAGGAATATGAAACAGAGATTAGTGGTTTTATGACCATCTACCCTTTAGCAAAGTTGGTTACCTTATTTTTTTTCTCAGAAAAGCAATTTTTCCATCTTCTGAATCTAAAGCTAAAATCACCCCCCTTTTTTTTTTCCAGTCAGCAAACAAGGTCATTAACACAATCTTTCTAAAACTTTGTCTAAGAGAGAAAAGAATTAAGTACTTCTATCTTTATGAAATACAGAGGAGCAGGATAGCACTTTAATTGTATTCAAAAGGTACATTCTGTGCCCTAACAAAATCTCTATTAATAATACTTTCTTTTGCAGCTACAATAAAAGTAGTAATTTCACATTGTGCAATTATCTTTTTTGTTTTTAGTAATAATGAGTAAAAACAAGGACACTTTGTAAAGACTAAATTAAAGTCAAAACACAATTACTAGAAAATCCTGAAAGAATGAGAATATATTCACATCACCACTTTGGAGACAAGAACAGTCGTCTCATATGTTAGGACTACTTTAAAATAAAATTATTTGGGATTACATTTTAATTGGTTAAGAATGCTCAAAGGATTTCTCTGTTGGCTTTACTGTGGGAGTAGCAAACTCCAGGTAAGTGGCAGTCATCAATTGCTGTCAGGAGTAATGTCTTTCATTACAACTGCAGCATTCATAAGAAGATGTGTATTTTTTTTTGTAAAATCCTGACAAGTTACATTTATTTTCTACCTTTGTTAAAAAGCTTAGCTTAAGTTGCTACTCAATAGTTCAGTAAAGAAAGTATATGTAGTTCTGTGGCAAAACTTACAGTGATTTGACAGTGTATTTAGCTCTGTGTTAAACAGAAGTACTTTTTCATCAATGCTCTGTGAATAGTGTTTGTGCTGATAGCACATGGCATCCTTAACAAATGTAGTATTTAAATAGATCTTAACATATGTAAGGAATATTTAATTGTTATTGCAAAATGAAGAAAAATAGCAACCTAACTAGTCATAATTGTTAAGTATATTCTTTGATGTTGAACACCTGAAGAAAAACCAAACTTTTAATAGTTGTAGTAGAGTAATTTAAACACTAGTAATTAAATCTGATTTTGCAATGAAACTGTAAGAGCTTCAAGTTACAAACAAAGGTAATTCTCATGGGAAGGTAAAGGAGAAACTATTGAAATATGCAGTGTTAGTCTTACTGTTTCTAAGTGTTTTATTCTCATTGTCATTTTTAGTAATGCTTCATTACCTTGAACAAGCACTTGGAAATGTATCAGAATAAAATTCATTATAACTTCCACTGTCTGTCCCTCCCCTTGTATTTTTATGAATTTGTAAGGTTTGATAAATAGGTCAGAAGTGCAAATGATACTCCTAGCACATAGCATAGATTTTGTTTGGTGAAGCAGTAAGTACTGTCCCAGCTCTATAAGCTTTTATGCATATAGGTATGAGTAGATAAGTATGTCCAGTATCTAGACACAACTGTGATGAGAAGTTTCAAGCAATAAAAAATAATGTACTTTACTAAAATTATTAATTAACCCATTATGCTACTGGTTTATTTTTGCATAATAATAATGATTATTTTCAAAACTTTGTCTTAAGCACTTGTATCATAAGTAAGCTCTAAGCTTACAGTACTATAGAGCTGAAGCTATTTAGTTATCATTGATATCTACAGTCTTTGGTGACTGTTAGTTGCTGAGACCCAGGAGATTTGTCTAGGGAGCTCATTGTTTAAAGATGTCAGAACTGAAGTGAGCTTGTCTTTCTTCTTTGATTCTCCTGGCTTATACCTATGTTACTGTACTGTTTTACCCCTCACAAGGGGTCTATGAGGGGGTTTTATCTGCTCCTGATAATGCTGTCACCATTTTTTAATGGAATATGTATTTTTTAATAAATCTTTCTTATGTATTTGAATACAGGATATATGCAGAATGCCTTGCCTATTTGTAGTCTCTTCTTTTGCTTATCTCATCCTTTTACTAACTTTTATTGATTGAATCCGTACTATGTGCGTGACTTTCATTGCCCCTTTGGTGCTCACACAGATCATATACTTATGCAAAATGTTCATACATTGTCTTTAGCTATGCCATAACAGTTTAACAGAATGCTTATACTCTGTTACTGTTTACACTACTTTATACTGCTTTACTATGCTTCCGTTCAGTTATGTCCTGGTTAATGTATTTATAATTTACAGACCTTTATTTTGGCTATGAACTCTCTCACCTAGAAAAATCATAGTAATAACAAAAATACAGACTGAAGCTGTTTCATATTTACTTTTCACTAGCAAAATTGTGCCACATTTCTGCAATTATTTTGAGAGTACCATTAACCCTCTACCATTACAGGCCTGATTCACAGAACCATTGAATCATAGAATCAGCCAGGTTGGAAAAGACCTCAAGAATGTCAAGTCCAACCCTTGATCCATTGACCTTCTTGGCCACCTGGGCACACTGCTGGCTCATGTTCAGCTTCCTGTCAATCCAAACTTCCAGGTCCCTTTCTGCCTGGCTGTTCTCTCCAGGCACTCTGTGCCCAGCTTGTAGTGCTGCAGGGGCTTGTTGTGGCCAAAGCGCAGGACCCGGCACTTGGCCTTGTTGCATCTCATGACCATTGGATTCGTTCCATCTATCCAGCCTGTCCAGGTCCCTCTGAAGAACCCTCCTGCATTCCAACTGATCAACACTCCCCCCCAGCTTGGTGTCATCTGCAAATTTGCTGATGGTGGACTCAATCCCCTCATCCAGGTCATCAAGAAATATATTAAACAGAACTGGGCCCTACACTGATCCCTGGGGGACACCACTAGTGACCAACCACCAACTGGATGCAGCACCATTCACCACCACTCTCCGGGCCCGGCCCTCCAGCCAGTTCTTAACTCAGAAGGGAGTGCCCCTGTCCAAGCCATGGGCTGCCAGCTTTTTCAGGAGTATGCTGTGGGAGACGGTGTCAAAGGCTTTGCTAAAGTCCAGGTAGACCACATCCACAACCTTCCTCTCATCCATTCATGAGCTCATTAAGGTTAGTCAATTTTTTAAGTTGTTTAACAGTAATCACACTATGCAGGTTAGTGAGTCTTGTTATAAAGTTAAGCATTTGCTTAGGTACTTTGATGAATTTTGAGGCCACATCTACCTTTTGCAATAGAGCACAGTAGTGGCATCTTCACACTTTTTTGATCTGTCAGCCTCTGGGATTAGAAGTGGCATATTTCTTCTGCCTCAGAATGTAAGTTCTGTAGTCAGTGTGAAAAATTACATCAATGCTTACGCTGCGTTTGTGAGCTCAGCTTCAATCCCTGCATAGATTTGAAACGGTTAAATGTACCATCTGGTGTCTCAGAACTGAGATGGAGTATATTCTTTCTCTTGAAATAGTTTTAACTATCTGCTTCATTTTGGTTTCAGTGGAAAAAGGTTACCTGAAACAAGTTTCACTAGGAGTGTAGTGCAGCTTTCTAGCACAACAAAATCCTTGGCTGTGCTAGGGTAATAGGCCTTTTCCTGGTCAAGCAAGAAGAGCTTCTACAGGCAAGTGTGGTAAAATGAAACAAGTCAGACATCTTAAAAATCTATCTAAACTAGCTGTATTTTACAGTCAGCTAGAACTGAGTCTTTGTTTCCCTCAGTTTTAAGCTTAGTATAAGTTAGCTCTAAAACTATGGACACTAAAAGGAGTAAGTCTAAAAAATGACAGACAAATTTTTTATGCTATGTGTTCAGAGTATGGGAGACGGTAACTTATTTTTCCTGCAAACCATTTCCTTGAAAACAGTCATGAATGCAGTACAATTATTCTCATTAATTACATCAATATAAGATGTAAGGTTTGTGATCTGCATATCAAATATTTATATGCTGCTATAAAATCTACTTGAAAGAAGTACAGACTGCTCATCAATGTTAGTCTTCTGCTTGTCCATGGTACAGATTGGCAGTGATCATTAAAGACAAGAGAATCAATGAAGTATGATAATCCCACTGAAGATGTATTTGGAATGTATAGGAATAGTCATAGCTTTCTAGTACCATCTTTCTGTCTCTTTGGCAATAATTTAAGTCTTGCAAAGGACTAAAGTAAAGAACGAAAATGGCATCCTCATTTGTTTGTGCATTAACTTAATAGTTTAGTAAAGCTGTGTGTTTGTTCGGTTGAAAGACTAGCTGCTTAGAGATGGTTTTTACACTGTAATACTAAACATTTGTGTACATCTCTTCACATTCAGTTCTGGTGTGGGCTAGGGTTCTAAGAATATTGAAGAATGTTGTTATTTTCTGTCAATATTGTCATCTATAAAAAAGCATGTTTATCACAACATGATGACATTTTCATATTATTTTACTCCTACAATGTTATCAGTGAAAACTTTAGGAACTCGATGAGAAACATTCCTTTCTTTGCTTGTTTATTTCCAGTAGAGAATAAATTACTATTTGGTTGTGCTGATATGTCTTGAAGGCAGTTATATCTCGCTATGTAATTCTATCAGTTCTAGTTTGGATATTTCAATTTCTCAGACCTGAAGTCTTGATAAAGTCCTAAGAGAGCTAGAGAAATTGATTGAATATCTGCAAGGGCAAAATCTAAAAGTATGTAATAGAAAGTAGACTTTATTTCCATGTCATAAATGTCTCTAAGTAACTGAAGATTACAAGAATCAGGATGAAAAGTTTGAGTAACACAAATTTTAAAATGCAAATAATTACACTTTTAATACACCAAATGTAACTGTAAACTGATAGTGAAATTTCTGTGGAATGTCTGAGATTCTACAATACTTCAACAGTTATTTTAAGTTACATTTTTTTTTCTGCTGAAGGATTTTTGTCTTCCTTTGCTTGTTTAGTGTCCAGCTAGACTTACTGTTGCTTGTTGTTATTTCAATGACCTATTTGTTAGCCTTTAATTAATATTGTAATATAACATTTCTGTTACAGGTTTATTATTCCTAAGGCTTATTAAGTAGAGTTTATTATGTGCTTTTAACACAGAAACATCTCAAGTATCTGTACAGCATCATGACTGTGAGAAAAAGAATAAATTTAGGAGGAATAGTACAGAAATCAATTAAATATTCTTCAACTTAGAACTAGGACTTAGACAGTTAACAAAGGATAGTCAAAAGCTTAACAACTCTTATACAGCATGAGCTTTTGACACTGCACAAAATTTGTTATGTCTATATCTTGTTTTGCATGATAAATTTTGTATTGAGTATGTAAAACCACACTGAACATAAAAATATATTAAAATGTGCCCACATTTTTTAATAGTCTGAGGTAGTGAGGGAGACCAACAGGAATGAAAGTAATCATAGGAGAGAAGAGAGATAATGGGAAAAGGAGAAAATATACGGTGGTATTGCAATGATGCAGAGAAGAAATAAAAAGAGGGGAAGGCAGAAACCATTAGAAAGTTGCATCCTGAATTATTCAGAGCTGTACCTTTAGCTGTACCTTATTATTATGATAGCTATGAATAGAGGAAGTCTGAAATGGATCTGCAAATGGTTGCGATTTTAATAACTACAGTAGTTGGCCACTGCATCATCAAACTCATTTACCTCATGCTCAGAGTGATTACTGAATGCACAAATCTAATAACCAATCAACAGTGAAAAATATCACTTAGAAGTACACCTGGAGATTTATTTTTATTTATTTATTTTTATTACATCATATATCTGCTGACTGTAAGAAGGTGAGTTTATTAGTGAAGATACAGCTGTAGGTTCATGCTTAGAAAAGCCTTTGGTCCCTTGGAGCACCTTTGGTCCTCAAATAAGTATTTTTATTCTAAATTCCATATAGTTTAAATATTGAAGGAGGTAATTTCAGTAGGACATAAAAACATAACAAGTGAATACTCAACAGCTACAGAATTGTATGTACAGTACCCAACATTTGGTAGGGTGGGTGGGGAACAACACCTAAACACAGACAAAGCTTTAGAAACAGGTATATCATTTATGAACCAAGAAAACATACTGGGACAATCCAGGGCTGAACTTAGTGAAGAAAGAGAAAAGAGGAGTATAAAGTTTACACATGCTGTGATACAATATCAGATACAATAGATGAGCAGTCTGGAATGGTATAATTTCAGCTAGTTCTAGAACAAAAGAAACAAAAAATGTTTGGAACAACTTTAAATAAGCTTCTTTCTGTACTTAGACATGCAATAATTCACATGTTTAAGGATCCCTAAGAACAGTAAAAAACACCTACAAATAGCTATGTAATAAATAGATACAAAGATAATAAAAAGATATTAACTATAGCAGTAGTGCAAACCCTTACTACTAATGTGAGTGAGATCCAGTACAAAGAAAGAATACATTATTGTTGTTTCAATACTTTTTAAAATATTCCGTGATACATACACAATGTTGCCAGGGCCTAAATCTCCAAGGTGTACTCATGTATGATAATAAAAATTATTCACCAGCATAATTTTATCAAGATATATAGGAAAACTTTAATTAAATTTTATTTAGTACTATATTGCTTACAAAATGGGTTTTTTCTCTTTATTAGTAATTAGACTCACTTATAATTGTCTTTGGCTCTTACAAAGCAGTAAGAGGAATTTCTTAGACAAAATACATAGGAATAAATAAAGAATGGCCAGAAGTTAAAGCATTTAAGTTTCAATGTTATGTTTGAAGCAAATAACCTGGGATTTTGCTATCTTAATTTCTTAATTCCATTCTTTTTCATTAGTCTCACACTTTCTATTTCTTTCCTATTCTTACACTTTCTCCACCTCTGAGACATATTTTTGTTTTCAAAATGTTCAGTTTTTCAAAGTTTGTAGAAACCTAATAAAAGCAACTTATAAGTTTAAGTTCCATTGGAGCATCTGAACAAGACTGATAGTGTATCCTTCTCAGGTCGTATTTTTGTTTAATTAATAAAAAAATAGACCTTCATTTTCTTACTTCTCTAATAAAGATATAATCAGGCTATCAATTACTTGGCACAATGACAGTTGTGTTTCATACACAATTTTTCACATGAGATGCATGTGCACCCAGGGATGATGTTGTGCACCAGCAGTAAGGTATAAAAATTAATGTTATTTTCAGCCCAATGTAACTTCTTTTTGAGAGAGAATGAGTGTGGTAATAGAGATGTTATGTTCAGAAAATCACTCTGACATGTACGTAAATTAACAGAAAATAATTTGTGCAAAATCACGGCACCTCACTTCATTTTTAGGAAGAAAATAGATCTCTAAAAGCAGTAGTAAAGGTGATCTCAGAGTTTGTGTCTTTTCTATCATTCCCTCCCTTTCAAATCACCACACTCCATCACTCCAGCCCACTCTTTGCATGCTCCTCATTCATTTCCTCCTACTACATTTGTTGTTACCTTTTTAGGTTTTGTGTGTTAGGTTATTGACAAGTGCAGAATGAGAGACAGAAGACTTGATATTTTGTGTTTGATGAAGTTAAAAAAGAAGGTGTCTGTGAGAGGAGTGTGCTGGTTTTTTCAAGGTCACAGACAGCTCTCAGAGGTCTTGTGCACAAAGCCTGTCTGCTGATGTCAAAGACAAGGCATGGGGCTCAAGGGGAGATTTGCATCTCAGAGTTTGTGTGCCATTTGCCTGAAGGTACTTTCCTCATCAGAAGATATACCAAGTGGCCTAGGACGAAAATGTTTAAATGCTTCTAGAAAAGGTATTCCACAAATGCACACAGATACACACCAAAAAAAAAAAAAAAAAGAAAAGATGCTTTTTGAAGTGAGCATTCAGTATCTTTCTCAGAAGCATGCTACGATGAAGGGACAAGAAACAGAATCAGATATGTATAGTGTATGGGACAACAGTCTCAAAAGAAAAAACTGTGCCTGCCTTCATGTTCTTAAATACATACACACACTGCATTTTGTTTAAATTGAAAAACTTATAAGAATTCAAAGACTGATCATTAATGTGCTATTAGATATTAAAAAGATGTACCTAAATTAGCAACTCTGACTAGCAGAAATCACATAATCTAGCATATTAATGGTTTTGTTAGTTTAGAAAACTTCATTATTTTCATGTAGAGAGAGAATAGATGTGAATTAACAGTAACTTAAGTTTAGAAATTCGGCACATAGCAGCACTAAACCTTTTGCAAAACAAGGATAGGGTAAATAGCAGTAAAATAATCTCGTGGAAGCTTGAATCTATCATAAATAATAGCTGCAAGTATAATATTGCTTAGAATAAAAAAATATATTCTGGGAAATTAATAGTGAGGAAAATATACATCAGAAGCATGCTTTCATCTTGGACTATCACAGTCCTGAAAGTTATGGGTATGCAACAAATACATTATAATTTATGCGGTGGTAAATACTCTTATACCTGAAACTTTAAAACCTGTCATGTTTCAGATGAACTTTTTTACCTAAGGGCATCTACTAAATATGTATGTTTCTTCCTCCAGTGAATACAATCTACAGCGCAAATAACTGAATACTGCTATTGAACTGTATTTACTTTTACCTAGTTTGATTAATTTTACATGTGGAGAAGACTCACAGCCTAAAAATTTACCTCTTAAAGAGGCATTGACAGAAGCAAGCCACGCACCATTACTAGACCAAGAAAGAAATATATCATTAATTTAATTTTGTACAGCCCCCTCTGTACTGATTTGACAGGAATAGAAACAATGCAGACTGCAAAAATAGTCTAATAAAGCCTTCAAACAACAAGAATGAAGTTCTGAAGATCATATGTTGAATGGCAACTTAAAATTTCTTAAATCAAATTAAGCTCCTGTAAAACTCTGCATTTCCCAATTACATCTATGTATTCTGGTAATATTTAAAGGCTGTATTTGTCTTTTTTGTTGTTGTTGATTTAGTTTTTTTGAACTTCAAATGTAGTTTATCAGTAACTGTAACAAAGACACTAACAAAGCTTGTGTGTAATGTGGTGAAAAAAATCCAGTTGTATTAGATCCTGAGAAAGTATCAAAGTAACATCTGAAGAATTCTCCAGATTTAGCAAGGGAAAAGGTTTAACACATATTCTATTTCAGCATAAAGGTCATCAATAAAAGTCATTTCCCTAATATTTAAGCCTAACAAATATGTCAGTTTCAATTTTTAAGTTTTACCCTAGCTTAAAATGTTATAACTTTTCAGCATCAAGTCATTCATATACGATGTGATGGAAGAGGCCAGACTAATTCTAAAACAAAGCTATTGAATTTTTCCTCAGTAATTAGGATAGTAAATTTTTAAATACTATCTAATTTTAAAACACCTGTGGAAAAGGATTTTGCAAAAAGATTTCTTCCTTCAGGTTTTGGAATAAGGCATAGTGCAAAATATAGTTCTAATAATTTATTTATGGAATGAGTCAAAGTTGTAGTTAGAATACAGTGAATTACTAGCACTGTTGAATCTTGCTTCAGTGAGGCAGAGCATGTAATACTTCCATGTGTTTCAATAGTAATGTTGCTTTTGACAAACAAGAAGCTTTCCTGAAACAGTGAAAAATCATTTGGGCATTTGTGGTATGAGTGTGAGAAGTTTCTTCTCTTAGCCTTGTTTGTTGCAGACTAAATTTGAATACTCATAGTACACTTTATTTAAGGTGGTTTGCAATGGCCTTAACAGCCACCAAGCAGACAGCTATTTCCAAATTTCAGGAGAAATCTCCTATGTCCTTAAGTCGTCACAAAGATCTAACTGCAGAGAAATGGATATCTCATCCAGTGTATATATTTTAAGCCATTCCCCTATATTGAACATGTCCTAAAGTCATGCTAGCAGGGTGCCAAATCATTTGGAGTGCCATGTGACATAAAGAAAAGGGGAAAATCTGGTGCATTTCATGCAATGACAAAACAATACTGACTTTCACTGACATTAATTGTTCATTGCTTGTCATGTTATTTTACTATGCTTTCATCTCCCCTATGTCATAGTTCATGGTTATTAAACAACAACAAAAAAATCCCTCAAGTGTTTGACTTTCATTACACTGTGCCATTAAAAGCAACTTTTACCCAGGAAAAAATAAGATAAACGAAATCATTTATTAAGCAATCTAAGTGATGCTAGTAATGATCATTCAGTTGTCTATCTGTTACTTAAGACTAACTTCAGCAAGTCCAAGTGACCACAGGCAAACATCAAACTCACAAAATTACTAATTTTTCACTAAATTAAAAGCATTGGGTAATACCAATCTTACAGTGCAATTTTGCTGTACAAAAGCACATCCTAACTGCTGCCCTCCTGTGCTGTAGCTTTATTAGCCATCTAACAACTGATTGCAGTTGCTTACATCAGCTGCTTTCAATTACTTTCTTCCAGTGTTGGTTAGGCAGGTTCCAGTTGTAATTGAATCCTTGGTCAGAAATACTACATTTTGAGTATGTCTTATTTTTTCCCCTCTTAGACTTGAAAATTCCCCCTTTGCATTGTGAAATGTAAATTGCCAATATTTATTAAAAGCAATTTAATATAGATTAATGATGTTCCTGCCCACAGGAAGGAGGTTGGACTAGACAATTTTTAAAGGTCCCTTCCAACCAAAACCATTCTATGATTCTAGGACTTTACTATGCTTTGGATACATCTGACTCTTTCTGCATATTATTTTAATCTGACTGTATTTTCATACGGACATTTAATACTTTCTTTAAATGGTTAGGTTCATCTTCAAAGGCAGAGGTTTTCTCCTAGGTGAGCTCAGCTTCATGCTTTTGTACATTTTTTTTTCTTCCTCCTTATGCTACTCCAATTTTACACTATCATCAGTCAGAAAGAAAAACTTAGTTACTGATGAAGTATTTTTCATAAACCCTGTACTAGAGACAGAGATATAACTTGAAAATAAGCTGAAAAGAATAGTGCAAAAAAACCAGTACAGTGGTCCTTACTAAAAGCAATTTTCCCTTTATCAGCCTGATTGTAATCTCTTGACAGTGTTTGGAAAATGCAAAAAAACCCTACTAGTCAGTAGGCAATATGCCCAATCATGTGGAGTAAATGCATTCCTAAAACTACTCACTTTATTGTTGGATTTAATGCATTATTGATTGAAGCACCATATTTTGACAAGCTCTCATGATGGTATATTTAAAGAAAAGATCTGCCAACTGCTACAGCACATTTATTTTAGGACCAACACAAAGCAGTTTATTTTAATGTCCATAACTACAGCTGCTGAAGTGGGAGAGAAAAATTATTCAAGTATTCAGGACTCTTTCTAAAGATCATACAGAAGCTGAGGCACTTGCCCAGGACAGGCACAGTAAAATGCAAGTGCACCAGCCCTCTTCATTATTCTGCAGGGAAGCACTATGATTGCCTTAAGTTCTGGGCACTGCAAAAGGAAACATGCACCTAACCTCATGTCCTTCTCCCACAGAGCGTATAAGGCCAGTTCAACTACTATGTGATAAAAGCAGATGGCTGAAAAGAACTGTTCTTTGGGCTGAACTGATGATCAAACTGCTAATTGGATTAAGCTGGAGAAGGAACTAAATATGGCTCTTCAAGTCAAGAGGTCAAAAAAATCCACACTGTGAACTGAGTAAAGTCACTTAACCTTTCCGAGCCTCAGATTTTCCAATTACTTCCACTGTCGTTTGTTCTGTACATTTAATATAACAGTAAAGGATGTCAGAGTTTTAAATAATTAATGTTATCAAACTTTTGAACTCATCAAGGAGGAAAAAGGTCAATCAATCAGAATGATATAGGATGATATTCCCAGCACATTGTGAAGTCTGGGGTTTTTTTCCGTAGAGGGAAGTTATCAAATAATAACTTGTTATTGTAAGAATATATTACTGTTAGAGGATCCTGCTGGAAATGCTTCCTGTGCAAACCCTGTGCATTTTAAATGTACAGCTGAAAGTTCTACACTGAAATAATTCCAATTTTTTCACTGTATCAGCAACACTATTTTTATTCAAGTGGTAAAAGTTTGGTTAGTCTACACTACTAGCTGGTTTGTGCTTTGGTTTATTATAATGTGTTATACACAAAAAACCCCACCCCATGTAAATAGCAAGAGGAAAATCATAAAAGAGAATTCAATACTTTTGGTAATTGTGTTTATTTATAATCTTTGAAAAATTACCTCACTGTTTTGTGTGTAGAGTTTCCTATTCTGGGCACTATACTTCCTCAGTTTTGTCACTCAAATGGTAACTATATGATTTCATATATTATTTATACATAATTTTCAAGGAAAATATTTGTGGGAATTGTGCTTTTTCTTAATTAAAGTTGTAAACATGAAATATGTTGAATAAACCTGGATGATCAATTCTGAATGCTTTTCCAGAAGATATTTTGAATGTATTTCAGATTCAAGAGAAAAAGGAAAAAAACTTAAGAGAAAGTCAGCAAACAGAAATGAAAACAAACATATTTTTAATGATATTTTTAGATTTGCTTGGCTTTTTTTAAAGTATTTTCATTATAGTCTTTGAGAAAAACATTGAACAAAAGAGAAATAGGAATGTAGAACAGAAAAAGGGTGGAAAATATTATTTTACTATTTTTTTGTTTGCCATTTTCTTTTTTTTTCCCTGAACAGCCATGTAAGGAGTGATACCATTCCATTAAAAAAGAGTCTTAGTAACAACATAATCATAGTAATACTCTTTCAGTAAGTACATTGCATATAATATCCCTAATGGAACTAATAATCAACAAACATATATATTTTTAAATCCTAGAGTGTTACATAACATCTGATCCAAAAGAAAGAAAACCCCCCAAACTGGTAACATTTGGGATTTTTGTTTTGTTTTATTTAGAAATTTAATCAGTGGAATGTCTGTGACTACATGCAGCAGGTCAAAGTAACATTAACTCCTATAAACATTTATTATGTTATTTTGCAACGGATATGAGTCACCCATCATTAAGTCAGATATCTTTGTGTAGAAAATAACTCCTGCCACTATATTCCTTGAAGTTATAAAAGGAATCTGATGTCTCTGCTGTGAAAGCAGGAATTATTCCTCTCTGCCTTTGAAGGAGCATGAATATTAAAGCAATTTTAATAACTCTAAAATATTTTCAAAACTATTTGAAAGCTCAAATTTAATCATTAAAACTGAGGTTTCTGACCCACATATATTCCCGTCAAACCGAGTGGTATCAAACTCTCAATGTTAAAAGGAAAATAGTTATGTCAAGAGCAGTCAAACACTTTTGAAATCTTAAGTGTCCATCTGGGGCCTGATTCAAGGTAAATGAAAACTCTGCTGGACACCAATGTTTCCTTAAAGCAAGTCACACATCAGTTTGCACTAGTTGCATCAACTTTGCATTTTTTTTTAGGCAAAAAAAAAATCAAAAAAAACCAGTAAAAGCAAACAAACACCAACAATTATACTACATCCTCACAAAACCACTGATGTTACTCAGCCAAGGAACCTGTCTATAAAATATGAAATACTCCCCCAAAAAAGGTTATATCCTTCTAAAAGTAAGTTTACTGGAATTGAACAGTTGCTCTCCAAATTAAAGGAACAGGAACAGCTGACATGCATTGCTTAACCGCTGCAGCTTTTCCACAGTAGGGATGGAAAACGGACAAAATAATTGTACATATATGCCAATACTTGTCTGTATATGACTTTCACTGGATATTTCCAAAATGTTTGTGCCTGGAAGAAAAACACTCCAGTGGAAAAGACTGTTAGAAGGACCATTAGGACATGCAGAAGAGATAGCATTGGCCACTTGTCTCCCCAGCCAAGCAGAAGACAGCGATGCCTCTGATCTGCTCACAAACATGTCAGAGACAGGAGGATGATGGATGATTTCCTAGATCCACTTTTGCACCACAGACTGTGGAGGTCTTTTTGTAAAGTTCAGTTTCATTAGTCCTCTTTATTCTGGCTTTAAGGTAGGAAATGGTGTAGTTGAGGGACATCGGGTGTTCATTAACAGCCAGACTAGGATTATATAACCCAGGGAGAAAGTTTTCGATTGCTTATGATGTTTTAAAACAAAACCAGTAATTACTTTGTTGTTTTTGTATAGGATCTAATTTATGGTAGTGTAGCTGGTAATTTGCAAACTATTATCTTCTATTAAAGCATATTAATTCTGAATAGGTGAATAATTTTCAAGTAAAATGCTTAATGTGGGAACCGAATTTAAGTCTTAAAAACCTCAAAACAAGTAATACATTTTCCCCATTTTTTTTAAATATGCTTTTTATCTATGCTATCATGCCTTACCCATTAATCCCCAGAAGTTCAGTATCTTCAAAATAGACACAAACAACTGGAAAGTAGCCCGATTTTCCCATTTACTTTGAGGATCCAGAAACAAGTGCTTCAAGACAAATCCTCATTAAACAGATGTTTGTTTCATTTCCAGTAGCAGTATATACCACACTCCTTCATCTCAGAATTGAGTGTTATGGAATTTACTATAATTTAGGGAATAAATGACCATTTTCTTTGAAAAACTTCAATTTGAACTGAAACTTGCATTCAATATGAACATGACAACTAAGAGCCTGGACAGATTCTGATATGTTTGCACAGTGAGCGGTTTACAAATTCTGAGTAGTGTCTATTTATATCAGTGAGGTTGCTTCATCTCTTTTGTTGAAAGTTAAAACTAAAGTATATTTTTAAATGTGTTTTGTTGAGCATACTTTTTCATCCTCTATATGATATACTATAGCATGTAAAAGAGCTGCCTCAAGAGATCCAGGCTACAGTATGTTAATGAAAGATAGTCTACATCTATTTTAAGGTAGACCTACATTATTTTTTAAATTTGTTTCTCCACTTTTACTAGCAATATTTTGTTGTAACAGTGCCTCTAGTAGAAAAAAAAATCGTCTAATTTGCACAACCTCATAATAGAATTTTCACTAAAAGAGTAGTTTATAGCATTTTTCAAAAGAATTGGGGAACAGGTCCAATAGAGACTCAGCCTGAAGAAAAAAAAAGTGGAAAGAACTTCCTGTTTAGTATTTCAGTAAACGATTTACAACAATTTAAAATTATTTTTAGACTAGTTTGTAGATGCAGGCAACTGCCACTTTACTTGCATTTTAAGTTTTGAATCAACGCAGTTAGTTATGTTGAAATTAATTCATTAGCAAAATAAAACACCTTCAGGTTTTTGAAGTAACAAAGAAGGCTATAGTTTCATCTAACAATTTCCTCAGTAAAAATCCATAAATTTTGGGGTTTGAGCCATATAACTTATTAAAATAACCTTATCATGTAAATTTGCATGTGTATTGTCACATATACAAAAGAATGTGAAAATAATACATAATTCAACATAATTCAAAGTAATTCAGTAAAATATAACTCCAATTTTACTAAGCCCTATATCTTAATGTTACTTTTTTTATCTCTTGGTCTTCATGAAATTATTTTATTGCCTATTAAGTTGAGAAGTAAGCAAGGACTTCCTTACATTAACTCCCTACTTTGTTACTGGGAAAGTCAATGGCTCTCCACTAAAAAAGTAGCAAAATCATCATGATCCTTGTAGTTATTGTTATCATAGGAAGCTAAATACATTTGTTATGATTCATTGAGAACTCCTGATGTTATATAACAATGAGAATCAGTAGTTTGTGTTAACTCTTACTAATACAGATAATGCCCCATTGCTACAGGCCTCCTGCCTATGGTAGACAATACTATTATATATTTGCAGATACTGTTGCTTGTAATTGCTTTTTGTTTGACTAAATTCTGAAAGGGAAAAAAGAAAAGTGATAAAATGTTCAGGCAGAAAGAAAAGAAAAATTTCATTTATATATAAAATATAAATATGAAGCCCATGTTGGATTAAATATTTGATCTGACCACAAATAAATACTATATTAGATAAATGATGGATAATTTTCACTCCAACATTAATCTCCTGCTAACGCACTACATCTGGGGAACATTGGTATCATAAAGAATTTTAACCATTCTTCTACTCTAGAGTTTCTTATTTTCTCTAAACATGGGTAGACAATAGCTAGAATGATACCAATAACATAATAATGGTAAGAATTAATCACACTCAGAAACTTGCTATATGCAAAAGAGAAGCTAAGAATTTTTTGTTAGTCCAATTAATGTTTTAGTATTTTCATTAAAATAGAGTAAATTCATTTTAAAGGTCCACTTAGTGACATTAGCATCCTAAATTGCTGCAAAAAAGTCTCAAGAATACGAAAGTTAAAAATGTTACACCAAAACCAAACCAAATAAAAAAATCCCTTGCAGCTCCTGATTTGCTCAGATGTGACACTCCCCAATACACCCAGCCCCAGACACACAGGGCTATGGTTTGTTAGCAGTGAGTGTGGTGGGGAGGGGTGTCACCCCTCTGCTATCCCCGGAGATGAAGCTGGAGCAGAGGCAACAGCAGCAACCCCCAGTTCAGATCATAGAGAGGCTGAGCCCCTGCACTGTATGATCAGTACACAGCCAGGGGCCTCCTAATAACAAAGTCATATTTGCTTAAAAAAATTGGCACTGCACTGTTCTGTTATAAAATGTGAAATTAAAAAGATAGATAAACTCTCTTCTTACCTGAATAGTAATATTAATCTGCCTCCCTTCTACAAGATAAAATTAGTACCTCTAATACTTATGAATTGTAATTTCATTTTCTTCTAGTCTTACTTCTTGCCAAAGTTTCCATCATTCAATGAATCACTAACTGTTGGTACGTTGATTCAAATCTACCTGGGCATAAAAATAACATGAAAAACCTTAACTTTCATTAGCTGAATGAATCTGATAATTATCTAGTGTCAATTTGTTTGCTTTTGTTCATCGTGTTGTCTATCTCTAGTTAAAGACAGGTAGAAAAAAAAGTTAGCTTGTTTTTAAAAACATCTACCATATTTCCATGATGTTGCTAGGGAAGGTTTTTATATAAATTTATTTCCAGGCGTCATTTCCTGGAGGACTGGACCCACAGGAGATAATGGAAACCTGGAGAAGGCTGCACTATCCCCTGACTATTGTGCACAGATCCAGGCTCACACAGCCAGAAACAGAGGTTGTGGAGAAGCCATAAGACCTTCTTCATGTGACCTCATTGTTAAAGACCCCCAAAAACCACTATAGGTACAAAATGTACTTCAGTCAGCTTTGACCAGCTCGGACAATTAGGACAGGATGTATGCTTCTCCTTCTGTGCTCCTCATGGCTCCAATAGCTTGTGTAAGATCTGTGGGATTGTCCCCATTAAACACAGGTCATTGGCATTCAGACTAATGATGGTTACTGTGTTTTATGAAGCAGGCTCTACAGTACTGTTGCAAAAGAGAGTGCTAGTTACTTCTATATTGTTATTGAATCTGGTGTATAGACACAAATATATAGAAAAAAAAGAAAAAAATTGAAATTTCTTACTTTGTAAAGAAAAGACCACTCCTTTCTTAGAAGTCAAGTTTTTATTTGCCTGAACTATGTAAGGAAACAATTAAATTTAATAACCCTATTCTGATTTTCTAACTAAGTAAAAGAATCTTTATGCCATCAATATCCTAGAGTTTCTAACTATGTCTATTTTAGGTTTTTATACTGTACTGTTTATGATGATGACTAAACAGACAATCTCTATAATTCATTAATCTCAATGCCTGAAAATGAGGTATATATTCAAACACCATGATTGTCTTAGTGACCACTCTACTGGTATCCCAAAAGGCAGTGGATTCATATGCCTCCAGTAGTTAAGACTCAGTGCAGCTACTTTTCATTATATCTTTTTCCTGTGCTATTATGTTCAATGCTGATAAGAAATCACTCTCTGCATTTACTGAGGAGAAGCTAACAGTCTTCTGCAATGCAGCTCACAATTATTAGCAGCAGCATACTCATTCTGCCTAATAACAAGTGTCTCATTTATTCCCACATGGCTGGCAATGGTAGTTGACATAAATAGGAATTGCCTCTACTTTAAATGTCATCTGAAGGAGGGCTTAGAAGAGCACAGATATCCATTACTGTACTAAGAATATCAACAAAAAACAAGTATCTGATGCTGGAAAAAAAGGCTAATTTTTAATTAGTGCCTCATGAAAGCAGTTAGAATGCCTACTGGGGAAAAATGTAGAAAAGCTCAGTTTTGTTGTTTCATTTTTTTAATGTATTTATTCTTTGTAGAAAAATTATGGAAAACATCTGTTGCATTGTGATACACAACAGAAAGAAAAGAATAGTACGAGAGAAGGAAATATGGAACATTTCCATTTATATATTTTTAGATGTTACTTAATTTAAAAGTCCCTTTCAAAAAGCGTTATTCTCCCTGATACTTTCATCAATGATCCCTTAATTTGCAAACGATAGTCAATCCACAGGAAATGTATCGATGCAAATTTAATGAATGAAATCTCTCTGCCTTCAGATTGAAGGAGAGAAAAAAAATTTTTTCACTCCCTTTTACCTGGGTCAGTTTGTATTCCCTTAGTATCTTTAACCAGGATTTACAGCATGACAGTTGGCACGATGGGACAGATCTCTTTTAGGTGTAGATCACCATTAGCTAAGTATAATTTCTGTAGTGTTTATTTGGTTGGGTAAGAGGACTATAACATTGACCTGTTCAGTTTACTTCTATGTAACGCAAAAATTCTTGTTTAAAGAAGCAGATTATTCAATTTACAGTATTAAAAAATGTGTGTTAATAAATCTATAGAAAAAAATGCAGTTTTTTCATAGATTCCTTGTAAAACTGCAGCGTTAAGCTGTAAGCTTTACAGGTTGGGGACTTTTGGCTGTATTCTCTAGTCTGCTGCACTTCTGAACATTTCAAAGAAGGGAATACTAAAGAGAAAATATTACTTTATTGATTTTTGAAGTCTTTTACATTTACTTTGAGCCTATAGAAATGCCTTTATAAAATGAGGGGAATAATAAAAAATTAAGCTTTCTGTTTCCTGTGTTCTGTACAATTTCTAAACCAATTTTTCTTTGGAGGTGATGGGCCGAAAGCTTTTTGTGCTTTTATGAAGGAATTATCAAGAAGCAGACAAGTCATCTCAATACTACAGAGTTATAACATTACTTTCAGTTCTCATATCTCAGACACACTCTTTGGAACTTTTGAAAAATGTAACAGATTTAATAAAAGACTATAAAATATAAAGTATGTAGCATTCAGAAAAAAGAATAGTGAAAATGGTAGGCACTAGTTTGTAGCTCTTCAATACAAAAGATATAGTAGAAAAATGAATCAATAGAGCACCAAATATTTATGTGTGTGTATAAAATAAATATTTGGGAAAGCCTATTTAGAGAGCTGTTTAGATGAATTTACACAATGGGCCTGTTAAAGAGTAAACTAAAATTAAACAAAAATTCAAACTAAAAATAGCATTATGAAATATAGATTTTAGTTTTAAATGTCTGGGCTCTTTTCTAGTATCTTCTTATGTTATTACATCAAGAGATTCATATAGCAGTATTGATTTTTGAGGGCAAGAACAGGTGACACAACTGGAATTACCCATTGAAAAATATGACTTTTTGGATTTCTCTTTCAGAGTTCTAGCATATCTGCTCAATCAATGCATTCGTATGAATTGCAAGATCTGTTCATTGGAAAACTCAGAAATTTTTCTTTTATTGAAGATTCTAGGTGAGCAGTAATCTAAAACAACAACAACACAAAAAATAGCCGGACAACATTATGTTTTCCTTTGCTTTCACAAAGGAAATAAAGGAAAATAATTTTACAGAACAACATAGTAAATCATAGGTCAGAATAAATAATCATACTGCATTGATCAGAAAAGTATCTCTAAATCTCTCACATGAGAAATATTTAAAAAAAAATACTACAACTTTATTTTACCTACACATTTTGTGCTTGAAAGTGATATAAGAATTCCGGACAGCTGTATCATTTACTTTTAATATCACGCATCTTCCAACAACTTTCTACTGCTTGTGTTCCAACATCATTTCCAGATGGGACAGACAAATTGTTTTCCCATTTACTAGCAAAATTTGTCATCAGAAGCAGCTTGTTAACAACAGTTAAGGTAAACACATACATATCTGTATATAATCTTGGTAAGCAAGTGAAAATATCTTATGTAGGGAAATAAAAAAGGGCTTGTAGAAGCAAAATTATCTTTAGGCATTTGGTCTGGAAATTTTTGGATCAAGACCTAAAGCTAAACAAACAAATACAGAAAAATTAATATTACCTTTGAGTATAGTCATAGGGTTGGATCATGGGTTGGATGGGACCGCAGAAAGTCTCTACTTCAACCTCCTGCTCAAAGCAAGGTCAGCTATGAGGTCAGATCAGATTTCTCAAGGCTTTGATGTTGGGTCTTGAAAATCAGGGATGGAGACTGCACAGCTTATAGGTGCAACCTGCTCTAGTGCTCTGCTGTCTCCATAGGGGAAAAGCTTTTCTTCACAGCCAATCTGAACTTCTTTCTTTTTAATTTATGCCCATTGTCAGTCATCTTCCTGTCAGAACCTGGCTCTGTCTTCTTAATGTTATATAAAACCATCTCTTTTCCAGGTTAAATGAACCTAACGTTTAGACTGAACCTCAGTAGAGTGGCTATAACAAATAACCACTTAATTCATTATACAGACACATATGGCAAATGTATAGGTGTAAGTCCAGATGTGTATCCCTCTTGCTTCCTAAGTTAAAGCTTTATTTTCTCAGTTAACAAACAGGTAACAAATGGAATTTAGCCATCCTTTTCAGTAACATTTGAATGTTGTTAAAAAAAAATAAGAAAGAAAAACAACACAAAAAACTCCCCACAAATAAAAATACCTAAATAAAAAAGTGTAAGGAAGCTTACCAGTGCTCACTGAGGGATAAAAACCATATCCATTGGCTTTTAAAATTAGATGAGAGTCCATCCCTTTCTAGCAACTCAACCCTGTGAAGGAATTATGGTACATGTGACAGGATTCATACATTCTTTCATAGCATCATACCTTTGATGTCTAGAGTAGGCATCTCTGAAGAGCAAGTATTTCTGTGTGCTCTTTACAAAAAAATAGGTACCCCTATGGTATTATTCATTCAAGCTGTCTTAGAGATCTACCTTACAGAGGTCAGCTAAATCCCAGCTAGGGAGCATATAACATATATAGGGGGCAGTAAGACAATTCATCTACATGTATAGATAGGAGCCTATGACATGGTATATGCAATCAGAAGTAAATCGCAACCCCAGATATAAAGTATACCACCTGATTTTGCATCTACTCACATAAATATGATTCTATGAAATATGACAGTGGGTAATACACTGTACATCTTTTCATTCTTAAAAATTAGCTTTAAACAGGAAAAAAATTCTATTTAATTATGAATGTTAATTGGATAGAGATCTGGAATGTGTATCATACAACTAAGACGGGGGCATTTATATAATCTCATTTTCTCCCCAAATCTAACTCTTTGTAACTGTCAAATGTTAGCAGATATGTTAATAAGACAGCAAATATAATTATGTAGTCCTTAAAAACCTGGCAGCACTTCTATTTCTATAAGTTAGTAGTGATTTATATTTCCTTTTTTTTCTATTGGAACCTAACATATATAATTCACAGGACTGATGCTGCATGCTCCTTTGTGCTAGATAAAACATGATTTCCATATATATTTAGATATAAATATTTCATTAAAAAATAATGTGTTCTTCTATGCAAGACTGGAACCACCTCACTTTCTGGCATAGAAGTTGAATCACTGACTAAACACTGAATCTGCATCCAAATGAAAATAGTTTTTTCCTTCTCTGAATGAAAAAGCCTACCAAAACATTTAAATGTAACTCAGGATTAGCTTCTGAAGAATGAGATGTATGATACACATACTGTTAGTAGACCACAAATTACATTAATTTTTCCCAAGCTGAGTCTATTGTCTGTAATGGTAATTAGTAAGTGATCTCCATGTCTTTATCTTAGTCCAGAAGCTTTTCCATTTTATCCTTTCAAATGGTCCTGCTGAGGAAGGCGAGCAAATGAGTCTCTGGTAGGGGTTGCTTGCATGCAACCAAGGTCAACCTATCACATCTTGACAAGGAGACCAAGAGAGCCCCCTTCCTCGTCCCCGATGAAGTCTGGCAGTGCCTCCCAGTTGGTTGCCAGGCCCACAGAATACAGGATATGCTGAATTGGAAGGGACCCACAAGGATTATTGAGTCCAACTCTTAAACCTGCACAAGACCACCCCAGAGAGTCACACCATGTGCCTGAGAGTATCATCCAAACACTTCTTGAACTCTGTCAGGCTTGGTACTGTGAATACTTCCTTGGGGAGCCTGTTCCAGTGCCCAACCACCCTGTGGGTGAAGAACTTTTTTCTAACATCCAACATAAACCTCCCCTGAAGCAACTTCAGGCCATTTCCTCAGGTCCTGTCACTGGTCACCTCAGTGCCTGACCCTCCTCTTCCCTTCATGAGGAAGTTGTAGACTGTGATGAGGTCTCCCCTCAGTCTCTTCCAGGCTCAACAGACCAAGTGACCACAGCTGCTTCTCATACGGCTTCCCCTGAAGGTCCTTCACCATCTTTTTCGCCCTCCTTTGGACACTCTCTAATAGCTTGGTGTCTTTTTTATATTGCAGTGACCAAAACTGCACACAATATTCAAGGTGAGGTCACACTAGTGCAGAGCAGAGCAGGACAAGCACCTCCCTCTACCGGCTGTAGCCTGATGCTAAGCCGATGCCCCCCAGGACATAGTTGGCCCTCCTGGCTGCCAGGGCACTGCTGACTCAGTCAGGGACCAGGACCCCCAGGTCCCTTTTCCTGGCACTGCTTTCCAGCATCTCATTCCCCAGTCTGTATGTACATCCAGGGTTGCTCCATCCCAGGTGTAGAATCCGGCACTTTCCCTTGTTGAACTTCATGTGGTTGGTGATTGCCCAGTCCTCTGATTTGTTGAGGTCTCTCTGCAGGGCCTCCTTGCCTTCGAGGGAGTCAACAGCTCCTGTAAATTTTCTGTTGTCTGCAAACTTGCTTGGTATTGTTTCCAGTCATTTATGAAGATGTTGAAGAGCACAGGGCCTAAGATGGAGCTTTGAGGAACCCCAGTAGTGACAGGTGTCCTGGTTAGAACAGCTGGGACCGATTCATCACTGAATGGGTATAGCCCAAACTGTGTATTCTATAGCCCTCCATGCCATTTCCCAGAAACTGTTGTCAGTAGAGGCCTGTGAGAGGGGGGGGGGGAATGTTCCTGAACACCCTCATATCCTTTTATGGAATGCATATCCTTTTATGGAATGAGCACCCTCATACCCTTTTATGGAATTCCCCGCTCTGAGGGGAGGACTGAACATTCCCACCTGAACTGGAGAGTATATAAACCTGGAGTTTCGGAACCCTTTTACCACTCGTGGGATCCAGAGGAGGACTGCAGCTCGTCGCTCTCAACCTGCAGCTCATCACCACCCTCGGCTGGACTACAATTACCACTTTTGGTGGGACTGCAGCAGCTCTCCCACCAGCAGGTTTTTCCCTTCTCCCTTTGCTTTGGACTCAAGGGGGGGCCCAGGTAGCACCGCTTTGTTTGTGCCCCGGAGTGCTGAGTTGTACATTTGGGCTTTTGTGGGTTAGTGCCTGTTGCTTGTCTGTGTGGTTGTACTTATTGTATTTTTTTTATTAAATTGTTATTCTGACTTGTAATCTCTCTTTGAGTTGGCTTGGTTTCCTCTGCTGGTTAACTTTCAGACCAGCACAACAGGTCACCAATCTGGTGTTACCCCTTTCACTATAACTCTTTGTGTTCTGCCCATGAGCCAGTTGCTCACCCACCCACCACATGATGTTTATCCAGTTGTGTGCTGGACATTTTGTCCAGAAGGATCCTGTGAGAGACAGTGTCAAAAGCTTTACTGAAATCCAAAAAGATTACATCAACAGGTTTTCCTTGGTCAACTAGGTGGGTTACCTTGTCATCAAAGAAATCAGGTTTGATAAGCCACTCGTTGACCTCATAGATCTGTCTGTTTCTACCAATATTATTCCTTGTTATCGGAAGGATCGAGGAAATTACTACCTGTGCTCCAGATCCCTCTATCAATCATCCCATAGCCCTGAAGACTGTCTTGGTTGCCCTCAGACTTCTCTTTGTTCTTTCGTCACTGCCAGAGACCAATAGCAGACAGTAATCAGAGGGCCTTATTAGACTGGAGAGTTTTCCAGTAATATCCCTTACCCAAGCCCCTGGGAGACATAAGAGACTTCCCTATGAGTTGGGTCCATATTGGGCCCTCTATTCCACTTAGAAGGGAGTCTCCTATTACAACTACTCTTCTTGTTACAAAGGACATCTTGATGTGGGGTACATGTGGTGTTGTTTTAGGAGGCCCCACCACCCCAGAAGGGTCTTTTCCCACCTCATCACTTGTCTGGCCTTCTAGCTGCAGAGCCTCATACCTGTTGTGGAAAGTACCAGTCCTACTTATCAAATTCTGAGAAGGAGTAGAAACCTTCCTCCTGGTATGTGCAGTGACCTACTTCCAGCCTTCATCTTTAACAGACCCTTGACCAACACAAAGGGCTGTGGTTTGTCAGGCAGTGACAGGCTGGGAGTTTCACACTCTCACCAGCAGGCCACTCCCAGAACTGAAGCTGGATCAGGGCGGCAACAGCCACTGGCCACAGCACAGGGATTAAATCAGCAACACCCAGCTCTGGCCAAGAACAAATGGATCTCCTGCACTCTTGAGTCAACACACAGCCAGGGCATCCCCCAACTAAAAGAAACTGTATTTACTGGGTTACAGTTTATTTTGTCTCATACGAACAATTTATTTTTCACATCCTTTTGCTTTTCTCCTTACCATTTCTATTTCTATTACATCCTTTCTAAAAGGTTGTAACTGTGATGGGTTGGTGAGACCACAACAGTAACATACACTATACCACATACAAAAGAGGTAGACTATCACAGCATCAAACTGCTCGGTGATATAATGATGCACTAAGATGTAGTTCCTATTACTTTTGTAGTATTTTCTGAAATTCTGCTTGCTTTCTGACCTTCTTACAAATTTTGTCCCTGAGAGACCTATCCATAATAGACAGAGGAATACATGTCGTGTGACTTAAGACACTGAACACATCTTCATTTCATCAAGTATTTTTTCCTCATATAAATGGCTTTATGCTAACTCCAAATGTCACCAGACATGTTATTACCTAGTTGCTCAGTTGTCATGGAATAATTCTACATTTCTTCATAGCTACCTCTAGTTTTTCTACACTGAACAGTTTTGTACCAGTTGCAAACTTTACATTTTCTACATAATTTTCAAATAAGTTATGAGTGATAACTTTTCACCACTGTGCAACCATTTTTCTATTCAATCCTCTATATTCCTCTTAACCAACTACAAATCTATTCAATAACCATTTCTTGTGTTGTTAATCCTCCTTAATGAAGCTATTTTTCTTTCTTTTTTACTTTTAATTATTATATGTTTATTGATCCATATTATCATTTACTTCTACAAGGCTACTAATAGATTTGTGAAGCATGACTTTCCTTCAGAAAAGCTGTATGGATCTTCTCATTAGATCATGTTTATTCATGCATCTACTGATACTATTCTTTATTATAGCATCTATTATCTTGCCTTGTAGTAGAGTCAGATTTATTCATCTGCACTTCCTAGAATCATTGCTAGAGGCCTTTCTAAAAACTGGTGTCAGTTTACGTTCTCAGCTTACATTCTTTTGGCACTGAGACTAGTTTAGCCAGAAAGTTAAAAAACCATAGTCAATCTTTCAGCAATTTCATAAGTTAGTTTCTCTGCTAGACCTGGATGAATATGATATATTCCTAGTGATTTAGTGTTTGGCATAGCAATTTTTCCTAAAACCTCTTCTCTTGACTGTTCAACTTAAGACCATTTCACAATTTATCTACCCAAAAACAAACAAACAAACAAACAAACAAACAAAACTGTTGGTTTGGAATTTTCCCTGTCCAAGGTAAGCGATAATGCCAAAAATAAAATTATAATGTTCTGAAACAACAATTTCTTAAGTTATTTATAGCATTTAAGTTTTTTAAGTTGCTCTATAACTTCCTCCTTGGAAGTTATCACTTTGTTAAGGCCACAGTATAATTTCTCATGAAAAGTGACCTTGGAAGAGTGAGTATCCTGTGTGGTGAAAGTAAAGACAGATGCAAAAAATTAATTTAACTCCTCTTCTGTTTTACAATTGTCTCTAATTGCTCCTCTCATTCCTTATTCCAATACATCCAGTGTCCTGTGTCTTCTGCCTTTTTATGTGCTGTATAAAGTTTTAGTATTTATATTGACACACCTACCGGTTCACAGTGAAGTGCATGCCATGGAAAAGGTGCAGAGAAGTCTTGATGTTCCTCAGTAGAATACCTGTTGTGCCTTCTCAATGCATTGTCACCTAGATCCTTCCGAGGAGAGTAAAACACTACCAAGCAATACAGATAGCATTTTACAAACTCTGCTGCATGAATGTAAGTAACTCTGTGGAACAAAGCAGGACAAACTTTGTTGCTGAACAAAAACCTTGTGGATATAAATGTAAAAAAAATTCCTTAACCTCTAAGGATCGTTGTCCGAAGGAGAGATATATGCTTCAATGTTCCTTTTCCCCTAAGCCCTTGCTAGCTGACTCCTTCAAAGTGTATTCTGTGGGGACATGGTAAAACCTTCTTAATGTTTTCTTACTGACGTATTACAACCTGTCTCCTTCTTAAAGAATACAGTAAGGTGAAGGGAAGAGTGGAGGCTGATGAAAGATGAATGCTGAAGTAACTAATATTCAGTCCCCTCATCTTACAGTCGACACTGTGATCCCTGGACTGCTGTCTCACTATGAAACACGCAGCCAGAAGAAATCTGCCTCTTCACTTGCAATGAGTCCTGATAGGCAGCACAGATGGTGCAGTCTGTAAATATGTATATCTGTAAATATGATGTCTGCCTTTATCAGGGGGATGTCATGACTGTGTTCTGAGTCAGTGTCCCAGGAGCTTAGTCTCAACAGCCCTGAGCTTGGTGTTACTGGTTGAAAACCTGTGTCAGTGCCAGTGACTGCTGCCTCCTCTGTTGCAGCTTCAGCTCTGGGAGTGGCTCCACTGGGGAGGGTGTGACATCCCTGGACACAGACACCGACTGCAAACCATAGCCCTTTGTGTACATGGGCTATGGATGGTGGAAATGGAGGCCATGGCCAGGCTGCAGCTGGCAGCCTGGGAGAATGAAGGTAATTTTGACAAGGAAATGCAAACATAGGGATGAATGGGCCCTAGACAGGGGGAAAACCCAGCACAGACACCTCACTCCCCTGGCAAAGGTCTCAGGATGCAGCAGCTGTTTTGTGCAACAGTTCATCCCATTTTGTTACCAAGGTTTTTCCTGTGCTAGACAATTAGGACTCTTCAAATATGAAAATGTTCACAGGACCAATTAACATCTGTTATCCTTGTATATCTGGTGTGTTCCCTTTTGCCCATAACTGGATACTGAGTGTAACAAAATCCCTACCCTAATCAGCTCTGCCTTTTATTCACTTGAATACAGGGTCTGATGTTAGGGAAAAAAAGGTCTGTGCAAGTTGCAGGATGGGAAGAATAACCTGATGATACACCTACACTACAAGGCGAGAGGCTGAGATTAGTTCTGGAAAAATATCTTTGTGAATAGTGTGGCTTCAATATGGGTATAAATACCAGTGTTTGTTATGTGACATTTGCTTTATGCAGAGAAACTATATCAATTCTAGGGGAATCTGCTTTTAATCTAAAAGCAATAGATACAGGATATTAATTTCTGCTGGCTTCATAGTTCTCTTCTTATATATCTCCTTTCTCGGATATTAATTACTGAGCATGAAATAAGGAACAGATAGGCTCATGGCACTGTGAAAAATTAATTTCATAGATTGCCATGAAATTCGGTTGAAGATGTGAAGTTAATTGAAGTCTGTTGACAGTTTCAACTTATAAAGAAAATAAGAATTTTGTAAGAGAGAAAAACTGGGCAAAAACTAAGTCTTAAAGATATAATTGTAACTTTTAAATTAGGAATATACACCAGAGTGAAAATCTTTTAGATAAATTCTTTAGCTGCTTGCTTCAAAACACAGCTGGACAAAGTTCCAAGCAGTCTGACCTAAGTTGATCCTTCTCTCAGTGTGGAATTGTACAGATGAGCACTAGTAATCTCTTCTAGTCTATATAATTGTACTGGTCTATACTGTTATCAAAACATTATTTTTCTTTCTTTGTATCTAAACAATGTTTAGAGAAATACAGACAGGATGTTATTGGGTCATGAAGTGAGGTTCCTCTTGCTAGAAACAAACATTGCTGCCAGTTTTGTTGACAACCCTCTGTAAAATAGAAAGAACAGGTCATTCCAGAACAGGACTTCCATATTGTCTAAGAATTCAAATTAAAAACTAACCCCCCTAAAAAAAACTTAAAAAAACCCATAGATCACCTGTAAAAATAGTCATTTAATAGTTTTTTTAAGTAAAGGTCCTTTAACTTTTTTAACCTAAACTTGTAACTGGTGAGCCGAACACTTTTCTGTAAATGATAATTATTTAATCTTTATTATCAAATCACCCACAGGAAATATCTTTCTTGACATAAGATATTTTGAACAGATTCAATTATATTGCCACAATAATTACTATATTATCAAAACAAATATAATTTCATAAAACTCAATGTGGTTCTTCTGAAGACAATATAGACTGTAAATTGGAATTTTTGATTGTCATAATCAGTTCATAAGTGCAGTTGAAAAAGTGTTCTTGGCCATTTGTATGATGAATGTCAAGCACAGAATCTATTCTCCAATGAGCTTCTTAATCTTTTTTTAATGGTCGGTCTTAACCATATTATAAATATATATAGATAGATATTTGTGATGAAATTTATTGTCAGTCCTCTGAATGACTAAACAACCAAAGCCTTATGTCATGATAAATTGCGGAACATAGAGCAGAAAACTCAAATACAGTGAAAGGCTTTCAATATGAACAGCATTCCTGTTAATTTAATGTATTTACTTCTACTAAAATGAAAATAAATCCAAAAATATATGATAAGGTGAAACAGAGATTTTAATAGCATATAACAACTTTAAGATAAGTATTCCAGATTGCAGCAAAATGAGCAATAAGTGTGTTTTAAGTTTCTTCTGGACAGAAGGTAAATGTAGTCAAAGAACATGACTTGGAAAAATGGATTAAAATATTGGAGGAGAAAGCAAAGCCCGTAATCCTCTTCTCCCAACCTTTAACTCTTTTTTCATGGTTTTTAAAATATAGTTATCAAATTAAAAGAACAGTTACTATGGAATAGACAAAACTTGGTATCTCTAAGATCTACATTGAAAAAGAACCTCAGAAAATAGTATTTTTCTATTTCAATTCTCAGTAGAGTTGATGATATGTATTACATATATCTCCCAAACTTAACATTTGATCAAGATTTCCAAAGAAAAAAGAGACCTCCCAGCACAGAAAGTATCCAGCTCCAAAAAACAGTTGATGTAAGACCTAGTAACTACTACTTGCAGCTCTATGGGCACATTGAAAATTTCCCTTTGGTAACAAGAAAGAGAAAGTGCCACAAAAATTGCACTACTATACAAAGCTAACTATTTTTGTGTCATTGAGGTCACTGTAGTAGCAGTACCAGTCAGTATTCATTGTCTTACTAGTACTGATGTAAAGAAATATGGGAAAATTAGTCCTGCTGGATTGGAAGTCCCAGACTAAAGTGGAAACAACGTAAGTGCTGCATTAAACAAGATTCAGTAATGTTGTTTCCACAATCAAAAGGAGTTTTTCCACAATATTGGTGGGTAATCCACTGAGTGTGATAAACCTTAAGAGAGGGAGAAAAGTCTATTTCAATTTACATCCATCTATAAAGAAAAAAAAAATCAAAAGAGTAAATTGTCTGGTATTAGACCTCTCTAAGGTCTAATACAAGCATCTCTTAAACTGTGTATCTGAGTATGGCGTACACACAAGCATGTGCCCTTCAGAAGACAAAAGCACTGAGTATATTAGTTCACTCAATTTATGTCAAACATTTACATTTAGATCTTGCCCAGACATTTTCAGACTACAGTAAAATGTTATGCCTGAACTATTGCAGACCCAGTTTCTTGAGATTTATGTATATTCTGGCAAACACTTACTCATAGTAGTGCTTGTGGGGGCTGTTTTAATACATATTTTAAAACAAAGTTTAAATATCCCTTTGGGTAAAATGAAAGACATAGATTAAAGCAAAATCATTGAACTCATTGCCCTTAACTTATCCTTTTATGTAAAAGAGAGGAATATAAAGGTCTATATTGAATATAAATGTGAAAAAAATCACGTTTTAAAACCTTTGGCTACTAAACTTTAAGTCCCTAATGTCTAACTTTTCTAATCACAATTTCATCATCAGTTATCTGTGGGTAAGATAAAAAGGCATTCAGTTTTTCTCTTGTATCATCTTTTCCATCCTCCTATTTCAAGAGTTACAGAATTTAGACAGATTGCGGCATTTATTGTTAGAAGTCTGATATATTCCTCTCAAATTATATGTATATAAATATTAATTAGCATCTATTTTGCTCAGTGCCCACAGCAATACTGGCCCTTATCAAAATCACAACAAATTGTGACTATGGAGTATAGCAGTTTATTTTTATAATGTAAAGAAATCCCGAGACAGATACTTTTCCTTATTCTTATTTTTGATATATTTTAAGCAATAGCACTTTTCTTTATACTTTAAATGGTTAAAAAAAGCAAATAAATTCAAATTTTATAAAATATCGATTGTTATTTTCCATTTCATATCCTTTCATATTCTTGTATTAGTGGGGTACTGCTGGGGCAAAACAGATCCCTGTAGAACTTATTCTACAAAAATAATAGTGTGCACAATGTAGAACAGCACATTCTTACTTCAGTGATGTTAGCATATTCGCCATGAAAACATCCTTACATTTGAGGAAGTTCTATAGAGTTTAAGCAGATAATGCATCTGCTAAATGTCCTGAATTGCATTAGGAATGGAGGTCAATGAAATTATTCAAAAAGATGTTAGTATTTTTTTTCTGTCAGTCACTGAATATGTTATTTTTAAAATATATTTTCCTCATTAATTGAATATTTCTGAGATGAAAATATTTGATGTTTTTGCTGATTTATTGTGGTTTAAGGCATTTAGAAATCTTTGGTAAGCACATTCAGTGAGAATTTATTTGGACCCCTTTTTAATTTTATTCTGCATAAAGCTGTAATCTGTTCTGAGTTGCTTGTTTAATTACAATTTGTAGAGAGAAAGTAAAATTTGATGCTAGACTTCAGAATTATGATGCATTCTAATTAGCTGGAAAATTAATACCATTCTTCATAGTGGAAAAATAGAAAGGCAGCAACATTTAGTGAGAAATATAGCTGATTTGTTTCAAGTTTGATTAATACAGTTAGATGGGAGTTTTATACAGATCTCATCTAATTACTCTACAGTAAGATTGGGTTTATTGTAATAAAACTATAATAGCATGGATTTTTGTAAACTTGATAAAACACAATTTGTTTGGTTTCTTGTGTCATGATTTACATGAAATGAATGTTCTCTCGTTCTCTACTATGCATTGTTTGATATCAAGAAGTTCTGCAAGTAAAAATGAAGACACACATATACCTTTTTCTTATTCAGCAGGACAAATAGAAAGCTTTAAAAATGTTTTGAACAATAATTCAGTTCTGTCAAAAAGGGAAAATATCAGTGGTTTGGCAGGGTTCCATTTAGGGACTTTTTCTGTTTACCGTATTAATGATTGGTCTGGAAAAGGAAGTAAACAGTCCAGTCTTGGTACAAACTTATTTTAAAAAATATGCCCAAGGTCATCCTGGAAAGAACAGAAAAAACACTTAATAAAATTTGGGGAGGGAAGAGTGGTGAAGGGAGAACAATGAAAACCATCACCACCACCAAAACCAAACTAATAGATGAAATTAAAAATAGATAAATGTAAGTAATTAACATGGGTAAATAAAACCCTTGTTTCACTATTGCCATTCTGAGCAAAATTTTAATTTATGATACAACTATGAAAACATCAATCTTAGGGCTTGGTGCAAGTCAGAATAGAGATTAAATCCTGATCCTCATGGGTGATTGCAAATACCCAGACATTTTGTGGGAAGAAAACACAGCAGTGCACAAGTCATGCATCAGTTCTCAAATGCATTGAGGACTATTTCCTGTTGTAGATGCTGGACACGTGACCAGGAACACTGCTGGACTTAATGCTCTCAAACTGAAAAGTCTTACTTGCCAACATAACTACCAGTGGTATCCTTGCATACAGAGAAGATACTGAATTTATGATCTATCTGGAAGGCTGTGTCCAGTGAGTTACAGTCAATGCCTTAATTTCCGAATGGAACTCAGTTAACAAGTGGTTTCTCTTAAGGGTTCCTACTGGGACTAATACTATTTAATATCTTCATCAATGATATATTAGGATTAAATGCACCATCAGAAATCATGCAGATGACACCAAGCTCAGTGCTGTAGTTAGAACCATAAAGTCATAGAATACCCTGAAGTTGAAAGGACTCAAAAGGGTCATTGAGTTCAGTTCCTGTCTCTGCACACAACAATCCTAAGAATCACACCATTTGCCTGAGAACATTTTCCAAATGCTTCTTGAATTGAATTCTGAAAGGCTTGGTGCCATGACCATTTCTGTGGGGAGCCATGGAAGTTTCAATGGGACTTTCAGTGCTCAGCCACCCTCTGCATGAAGAAACTTTTCTTAATATCTGACCTAAACGTCCCCTGACACAGCTTCGTACCATTCCCTCAGGTCCTATTGCTGGCCACCAGAGAGAAGAGATCAGTACCTGCACTTATGCTTCCCCTCATGAGGAAGCTGTAGACTGCAATGAGGTCTCCCCTCAGTTTCCTCTTCTCTAGGCTGAACAAATCAAGTGAACAAATCAAGGAACCAGCTACTCCTCATGTGGTTTCCTCTCTAGACCCTTCACCACCTTCACAGCCCTACTTTGGACACTCTTTTGTAGATTTATATTCTTCTTACATTGTGGCACCCAAAATTGCACACAGGACTTGACATAAGACCACGCCAGCGCAGTTTTTGAGCCATCTTATGGAGGGACCTGCACAGGTGGAAAGAGTGAGCTAGAGAGAACTGCCATTTGGGGTCAACTCTCTTGGCTGTGTCCCCTCCCAACTTCTTGAACACTCCCTGTGTACCATTTGTGGTGGGACAGTCGGGTGGAAAGATGAGGGAGAAAAATAGAAATCCTTTATGATAAGCAAGAACTGTTCAGGAATAGCCAAAACATTGATGTGTTATCAAATTTGTTTTAATGACAAATCCAGAACACAGAACTATACAGGCTGCTATGAAGAACGTAAATTCCATTCCAACCAGACCAACTGCATTAACAAAGCCGTTTGCTTCATGATCCCCTTCAAGATTATGTACGTTTTAAGCATCTGCCCACACTTTTTGCTATTCCCAGGCAGGTGGGCCAGCTGCAGTACCAGATGAATTTACCAAGTTAATGCCAGTTATCCATATTATGAGACTGTAGCTGAGAGGTGTTCCTAAGCTTCTTTCTTTGTGACTTCAGTGCACCACAGTTCTTTGAATTGCAATGTAATGGTTTTTTTCACTGAAAGAGTTTTAGTGCCTGAGCTACCATTACTATGAGGGAAAAGGAGAAACACATGAGGCACATATGGAATGCCTACACTGAGTATTCTTTAGAACATAATCAAGTAAAGGCATTGTCTTGATTTAATTAATTTCCTAATGACATACAAATATATAGTATGCACTTCAAAGAATCAAAAGCAGACAAATCAGTTCTTCCACAAATAGGGTTGCAGAAGAGACAGATTTATATCTGGCAAATCTTTTGGCCCTGCTGTTCTTTTCATATAAAATATGAAAAGTGATGATAAATGTCTACTCATGAACTCAAATATTGGAATGCTATCGGTAACTGGAAGATTTGAGTTCAATTTCTTTCTGTGTTTGTTTGGAAATGAAACTTGGATTTTCTTCCTCCCAGGAGAATGTATAAACCACAAAATTGCTATATAGGGATACTCTTAATCTGTTTTATTGATACTATTTACTTTAAATAAATACACAGACACTCAGTTAACCATCTGATGTCATAGAAGGTAAATGACTGAACCTATAGTCTAGTGAATCATCCTTTAGATATTTTTGACAATGACTTTAAATACCATATACAAAATAAAATGATTTCTGTAGAGGTAGAGAGAGATTTGTCACATGTTCTAAATCTTATGATACCCACTCATGCAAAGAGGTTTAAATATCTCTTAGGATGGTGGTCGAGATTTAAATTTGGGTTTTCTCTTCCCTGTACAGTCAGATACAGGGAAGTATTAAAAAATCCTCAAGTCTTTATACTGAAATATTTCAGTCGTTAAATACTTAACAAAACACTGAGAGAAACAGAGATTTCTTACTATGATTTGGACTTAGGCAGGACATAGGGTTTCTGCTTCTTTTGCTGCCAATTTTTAATTGGTTATACAAAACAGAACAATATCAACAAGAAAGTGTAAAAGTCACTTTCACAAGTACATAAGAAATATATTTCAATAATTTCAGGAGATAAAAGCATACAATTACCCGGATTACAGTAGGATAAGAGACATACACACCGAAAATCAGTCTATTAACTTTTCTTTTTCTCAAGTCAGTTGACGAGGTATGTGTTGATGGCAGTGACAGCAGTGGTGACTACAGTAAGTACTTGGGCAAAATACACAAAGGAGCTAGGTGAGGTTTTCCCTGAATCAGGGAAACCAGAGAAAGGGTGGAGAAATCCAGTAGGACCCAGCAGCTCTTGAAAGCTGTGCTGATGTGGCAAGGGCATTACCAGAGCAACTGTGGAAGATTTAAATGGCTCCACAGGACACGGTGAGCAGGAAGGCAGCTAACTGAGTGAGCAAACAGGATGTGGCACATCAGATGGATTTGTTGCAGCAGCTTGCATGGTAGCTTGCATTGATAGGGCATGTAGGAGAGTGTAGCCATCCTCCCAGCTCTGGAGGTGAGCTCACCTGGTGTTTTTTGCCTGCCCAACTAGAACAGACCCAATGATGGTTTCCACACAGTCAAAAGCTGTCACTAGAAAGAGGCATGATGAACCAGATGGAGCTCCTTCCAATATGATGCCCAGTCGGAAGGAGGATCTGTGTAATTGTAGGTCTGTCATCCTGATCTCAGTTCTGGGGAACTGATCATTTTGAGTTTTATGGAATAGATCATCTTGAGCGTGATCACATGGCATGTACAGGACAGGCAGGGGATCAGGCCCAGTCATCATGGGTTTAGGAAAGGCAAGTTCTTCTTGACCAACCTGATCTCCTTTTAAGATCAGGTGACTCACCTAGTGTATGAGGAAAGGCTGTGAATGTAGTCTACCTGGACTTTCAGTAAAGCCTTTGATACTACTTCCTATGGCAGTCTCCTGGTGAAGCTGGCAGGCCACAACTTGGACAGGTGCACCCTTCGCTGGGTTAAAAACTGTATGGATGGCTGGGCCCAGAGAGTGGTGGTGAATGAAGTCATATCCAGTTGACAACCAGTCAGTAGTGGGGTTCCTCAAGTCTCAGTATTGGGGACAGTACTGTTTATAATCTTTATTGAGAATCTGGATGAGGGGATCAGAAGTACCTTCAGAAACTTGACACTCAGTTGGGTGTCAGTGTTGATCTGTTGATCTGTTGATCCGTTGGAGGGTAGGAACGCTCTGCAGAGGCATCTAGACAGGCTGGATCAATGGGCTAAGGCCCATCAATGAGGTTCAACAAAACAAAGTGCTGGGTCCTGCACTTGGGTCACAACAACCCCAGGCAGTGATACAGGCTGGGGGAAGAGTGGCAGGAAAACAGCCCAGCAGAAAAGGACCTGGGGGTGCTGGTCAGGATCCAGCTGAACGTGAGCCAGCAGTGGACCTAGATGGCCAAGAAGGCAAATGGTATCTTGGCTTGCACCAAAAAGAGCATGGACAGCAGGACCAGAGAAGTGATTGTCCCGCTGTACCTGGCACTGATGAGGCCACACCTCAAGTTCTGTGTCAAGTTCTGGGCCCCTCACTGCAAGAAAGCCATTGAGGTGCTGGAGTGTGTCCAGAGAAGGGCAACAGAGCTGGTGAAAGGTCTGGAGGCTAAGTCAGATGAGGAGCCACTGAAGGAGCTGGAGTTGTTTAGCCTGGAGAAAAGGAGACTCAGGGGAGCCCTTATCACTCTCTACAACTACCTGAAAGGAAGTTGTAGCAAGGTGGGGGTCAGCCTCTTCTCCCAGGCAGCTAGTTAGAGGACAAGAGGAAATGGCTTCAAGCTGCACCAGGGGAGGTTCAGGTTGGATATCAGGAAGAATTTCTTCTCTGAAAGGGTGGTTAAGCACTGGAATGGGCTGTCAAGGGAATTAGTAGAGTCACATCCCTGGAATTGTTCAAAAAATGACTGGATGTGGCACTTGGTGCTATGGTCTCATTGTCAAGGTGGTGTTCGTTCAAAGGGTAGACTTGATGATCTTGAAGGTCTTTTCCAATTGTAATGATTCTAAGATTCTGTGATTTTTGCAAATTATCCAAAACATACCATTATATTTTTGGGTCAAATTTGGAGTATCATGATGAAATTTAATCGTATTTTGCTTTTTCATTTTGATGAGGAAAAGTTGAAAACCTGTTAGTTTCTGGGGTATGTTTGAGTTTTCTTTTTTCCTATTGGATTTGGTTTTTTTTCTTTGTTGGTTTAAGTTTTTTGTTGAGTTTGTTGGTTTGGTTTGGTTTGGTTTGGTTGGTTGTCCTGGTATGCTTGTGCTTTTTGTGGTTTTTTTTGTTTCAGTTCGGGGTTTGGGGGATTTTCTTAGTTTAACAGTTTAAAAATTTTTCTAAAATTTTTTGTGTTCATAACTCTTATATATACACTGTTGTCTCCAGGTATTCATGAGACTTCCACCTAATCCCCTCCATATTGTGAAGGGTGTGAGATCCTGGATCCAAATCTCACTGAATTACTGATATGGGTCAGAACCAACTCGCTGTGAGTGTGTGTGCATGTGGGGAAGGGCTGGGCCTGGACCCGCAGGCACAGGGTAAGGGCTCACATCGGGCCTGTGCTAAGGGCACAGGGTAGAGCCAGAGGGCAAGGCCTGCAGCCCATACAGAGCAAACGGCAGAGCTGAAGGCTTTGTAGCCGAGCTGTTGGTCAAGGGAGACCTGCCTGGTGGTCTGACTACACTGCACCCCTGCAGCCTGTGACTGCTACAGCACGAGTCACTCTGACCTGAAAGGCACTGACAGGATATCCTGCCTGAGAGGGGAAGCTGAACTCTATAAATACACGAGACACCATGTGAGCTCTCTTCTCCCTCTTCTCCCTCTTCTCCCTCTTCTCCCTCTCCAGCTGGCACCGTATGAATCACTGATTCTTGTCAGTAACTATTCTCCTCTCTTTTCTCTCTCTCCTTCTTTCTTTCTTTACACTTTTTAATCTGTTTTCCTCTGTTACTCTTTTCCTTCTCTTGTGGGTAACTTAAAACCAATGAATTGTGTTTTACTAAAGCTAATATATTGATTGGTTTTAGTGGGTGTTTTCTGGTGGAATGCGTTTTTCTGCTGAATGTTTTAGTGAAATGTCTTTTCTTGGTTGTATTTTACTCTTGTAAAACCCTTTTGCCAAAATATCTTATTTTTCTCACCAAATTAAAAGAATTTCTCTTAGAGAAAAGTGTGTGACTCTTTCTCCGGACGTTAATTAGAGCTTATAACAAACCAAAAGGCTTTTAAAAAGTCTTAAATAAAATGTACCCACTCTGGGCAGCAAATGTTTTACATCTGGAGTGTAAAAAAGGGCTATGGCTGGCCTAATTGTCTCTGGTTTGGTCAAATGGTTTAAACATGCCACTCATTACAAAAGTCAGTAATGATATAGAAATCAAGAAAAAAAATATATCCACAGGCCACTGTTTAAATTAAATGATAGATCAGGTCACCTCCTTTTTTCTCATTTGCTGCTTGTTTTCTAGTTCAATTTGAACTTCACTTACTGAAATGAAGTACTATATTACTGTGAAAATTACAACCTTCTAAATGTTTTGCATCAATCATTCTGTAGTCAGCTATTCAGAATAATGTATGTGCTTTGATGTTTCTGCTTTTGATACAACAATTTAGAAGTGGTAATGTTGTTTCCTTAATTCTTTACGTTAAAAACAATCTTGTATTGCTTTTCTCTAATGTAATATTCCTATTGTCAATTGAAGAAAATGTAATTTTGAGTTTGATATCAAAAATAAGATACTGTTGAATGAATAACCACGGCTGGAAATGCTGCAATGACCTCTCACCAGATGTCCGTGACATTTCCATTTGAGAAAGTCTTCTTAAGTCGCCAGATCTTGGTTCTTAATCTCCTTCATATATACACCTATCTGTGCAATCTTGCTAGCTGTTCCTTAATGTAATTTTCTTCCCTCAGAGTGGTATGTCTCTGTCTCTGCAGTCTGAATCCTACCCAGTTTATCCAAAATAATTCCTCAAGGCTAAGTTTCATCATTGTTTCTGACTTAAATGTAAATAAATCAGATATTCTTTTGGTCTCATTACTTAATGGCAATGGTCTCATTTGAACTTGAATTGTCATATAAAGTCCCTAAACTTGTATATTAACCAGTAGAAGCAGTCTCTTCTGCTAAGTGGGTCCCCATTTGCTTCAGCGGAGCTCTGCTACAGACTAAAGCATTAGTTAATGAGGAACCACTTGCTAGACTGCTCTCAACTGACACATAATTAAAATTTGATTAGACAAGATTTGATTCCAAAAGAAACCCTGCAAGATAATGATAATCTTGAGTTTCCACTGGATGGTAATCACTGAAAATTTGAAGTATCAGCTCTAAAAACATAATTTAGGAACCTGAAGTGAAACTTATACTTTTAAATTTTTACCCCATTCCTCAAAAGTTATCAGAAGAAATGTCTAAATATGCCTCATTTCCCTTAAGTAACTTCCCTAAATAGATAAAGTTTAGCTTTTGTTTATGATCAAAGCCTCCTATTATTAGCAGTATTGAAAGTTTAACAGTGCTTTGGAATCAAGGCATTTTTTTACTGAAGGAGAATGTATCATTACATTTTTAAGAGGATGTCAAATGATAGAAGACAAATTAGTTGGTAAGTCTTAAAAAATGAAGAAAGGTGTCAGCTAAGGAAACCTGTAGTGCTTACTTTACTGCTGAAGATTAAATGATTTAGGAAATGGATGAACCAGGTTTAAATCCTGTCTGGGGAAGACTTAAAGTCTTATTTCCTGACTTTCAAATAAATACTTTAGGCAGAAGTTGATATGCTAGATTGAAATGTTTATGAATATAGTAGACTTGCTCTTGAAGCTATTTTAATTGGGAAAAAAACCAAACTACACATTTGATGAAATAGTAGAAATGCAAATATGAATGTCTGTCTAATCTGGCATGAGAGCACCTGAATGAGGCTGATGTACAAACACTTATTCTACAGGCTGAGTATTGTGAGTTGCATACAGTAAAAAGCCCACCAAATCAAGTGGATTGCTCAGGTACACTACGAGATGTGATGTCCGGGAATTTTAGCCCCATCTGACTGGAAAGGCAATTGCAATTCCTTGTTTCATATCAAGAGTGAATGCTTTAACTACAAAACTGTTCAACATAGTGGATCGGGAGAAGAGGTTGATACTTCTGCTTTGATTCAGAAGAAACATTTACCACATGATGTGCTTAAAATAAAAAGGGAGAAGAGTATAGTTGTTTAACCAAAAAAAAATTGGGAATCAAATTTGAAAGGAGATATGAATATTTTCAGATGCTGCACAATGGTTGCCACTTAGAGTTAAAAATTTTTAGAATAAGAATACTTTTTACAGTAGTCA
This sequence comes from Chiroxiphia lanceolata, assembly GCF_009829145.1. Taxonomy (NCBI): domain Eukaryota; kingdom Metazoa; phylum Chordata; class Aves; order Passeriformes; family Pipridae; genus Chiroxiphia; species Chiroxiphia lanceolata. Next base: position 89,188,504 of record NC_045639.1, on the reverse strand, counting down.
TAATCAAAAAGCATATCTAATAGTTTCCTTCTCATGGGCAATAATTGTACTGCCATTCTTACTATTGAGCATTAGTCTTTACAGTTAGGTAAATAGTAAAATAATTTCTTTTATACTTGCAAAGTATTTCACTTTCTTTTGCCAGCATTTCTTTATCTCAAGTGTATATAATTTATGTATTTTAATTCTGTTATTAAATATACAGTAATTTGTTTCACTGATGAACTGTAGAAAGAATCTGAAGTAATCTACCGCACAGGAAGAATGCTGTCATTTAGACCTTTAGTTCTGAATCAATGAGCTTAATTCTACAAGGTCTTATTCAATATCAATCCATTTACTATAACAGAATTTCATGGAAAACAAATGAGAATATCACTGGCCTTTTTCTATTTCTGCAAATTTCAACAAGGATACTTCATTAGTGTTTGGAATCTTACTAATTTTTAAGATCCAACTTATTTTCTCTTAAAAGTAAAATCACAGTAGGAATATCGCTTCCTGATATCTGATATCTCCATTTATAGTTTTGGTCAAAGAAATTAAGATGTTAAAGAAGGATGTATTTTTTCTTCAAATCTCTCATATTTTCAGATAGAAAAGGAAGTTATGCTTGAATTGAAAAAGTGTAGAATATCCACTACTTTAGAACTTCTGAACTATGCACAAAATATTCATATGGTAGAAGACCTGAAAAATGGCCATGTTTCAAAGACACTCCTTCTAGGTGTGTGCTGTCCTCCCAAACAGAAAGCCTCACTTACATGACCTAACAAACACTCATGATTCAAGAGTCACAAGTTGTTTACCACTGGTGTAGATGATGGGTAACATAATAAGAGAAATGTAATGCCTCAGATCACCCTAGGTTTCAACTTGAAGTTAAAATTATTAAAAAATAATAATAAATTGAGCCTTACTCTGATGAATAAGATTAATATTTGAGTTCAGGAAGATTAGATAAAATAATATTTCCTTTATGAGAAGGTCAGTATCTAGTTTACATATCTCCTTCCACCTAAGTCTGCAAAACAGTGTGTATTTTGTTATGGCAATTACAAAATTCTGTCTTACAGAACAATTTGCATGGTGAAGAAGATAGAAAAAATGGAAGACAATAATAAGAATCTTCATCTTTTAAGTCTAATTTCTGCCCCTGTTTTTATGATCAAAGCACTTCGTTTTACCCTGTATTTGCTGCTATTTGTAGTCAATAGTTAATGTTTCTTCCCTCGTAAAATCAACCATCTTAGGTCTACAAAGCATAGGAATGCAAAATACATTTGTCTCTAATGGGAATCATTAAGCTCCCTTCTGCTGTTACCGTTGACAAATAACATATCAAAGAAAGTAATTGTTATTATATTGATCTGTCCTTAGTGGATTTGCATTAAATAGTAATACAGGTAGGAGTTCTAACCAAGTCTGGCACATAATCATAGCGCACTTTTGCTTACAAATATTTATTTCATAAACTTATATTTTGGACAGAAAAAATAAAACCAAGAAAAGCTATCATCACTATTATTAACAAGATTCAATACCATTACCATAGAATGAATTAAGAAAACCCAAACCCGATCGGACAAATTATCATGAATGGGATTTAGCATTAAGTCTGTATAAAAGACATAAAAATAATTATTCATAATTCTACCTTATAGCCAAAACTTATTGCTATTTTGGTTGTCTTACAAACATCTTAAAGTGGTTTTCAAATTCAAGAGTTTATTCTCTTTAAACAAGAGTAAACTAAACTTAAATGACTATAAAAATGCATTTAACAGAAAAGTAAGAAGACAATTCTAAAGTCTTACCTGGAATGAGTACATGAAAAAAAAAAACAACAAACCTCTGTATTTTCCTAGAAAGTCGATCTCTGTTTTAAATACAAATTCTGATGCACCCATAGATGAGTCAAGGTATGTGTTATTGTTTCCATTTCCATATTAACTCATGTTTCTCTTTCTTATTATCCTGGTTTCATTTTGTCCTTAAACCTGTAGTCAAGAAGTGCCTTTATTCTATAGACAGGTAGTAGTAATGATCAAAAAGTAATATGCATATATTTAATCATATGTACAAGCTTCACTACTTTTTAATGGGAAATCTAATAGAGTAGGCTAAATTTTATAATAGCCCTTGACTGGAATATAACAATTTTCTTCTTCATTTAACTGTCTTACCTACAATTATTTTTAAAACTTGTTCAGCTGGTCACCTTCTCTTACAAGATTATTTGGAAATGTTTTGTGTGGTTTGAAAGTAAAACAATCACAATTGCCGTCTTTGCCTCAGCCTTCATAGGTAAGGTCAGCTCCAAAGTCTCTTTGCCAAGGGGCAATAACGAAGCAAAGAGCAAAGAATGATCAAGAGAACATCTGAACAAATTGGACATATGTACACCTGTGGGACCTGAAAGGATACATGTCAGAGTGCTAAGAGAGTTGTCTGACACCCTTGCAAATTCATTCTCTGTCATCTCTGAAAGGGTCAGAGAGTCCAAGGGGAGTCCTGAATGATTGTGAAAGAGAAAATAGTACATCTATCTATACAAAAGGCAAAAAGGAAGATCCAGAAAACTGCAGGCCAGTTAGCCTTACATCAGTCATTGGGAAAATTAAGGAATAGGTTCTCATGGAAGATATTTCTCAGCACATGAAAGACAAAGCAAACAGTTAAAAGCGATGAGGAAAACCAACACAGGTTTACCAGAGGTAAATTGTGCTTGACAAACCCCAATCTTCTGCGATGCTCAGTGGATGAAGGCAGGGGTGTGGATGTTGTGTATCTTGATTGCATGAAAGCATTTGACATGTTCTCCCCCAGTGTTCTTGTTGACAAGCTGGTCAAGATATGGATTGGACAAGAAGGCCACAGAATAGATGGAAAACAACCCAAATTGCCAGGCTCAGAGGGTGGTAGTTAATATTCCAAATGATCACCTGTTTATTAGTGGAGTTGCTCAGAGGTTGATACTGTGTCCGTCAGCATTCAGTCTCTTTATAAATGGTTGGGATGATGGGATTAAATGTACCCTCTAAGAGGGACTCTTCCAATACCTAAAAACAATTAGAGAGGAAGTGAAGGTTCCTTCTTGACAAGGATACGTGGTGGGAGGGTAAGAGGAAACAGACACAAGCTAAGTCGGGTAAAATTCTGTCTGAACATATGAAGAAATTATTTATCATAAAAACAACTAAACAATGGATTAGGTCACTCAGAGAACTGGGAAAATCTTTCTTCTTGGAAATGTTCCAGAATTGGTTTGACACCTAATCCAAGGCTTTGCTTTCAAAAAAAGTTTGGACCAGACAGTTTGCAGATGTCTCTTCCAGCCTAAACTTTTTTATGATTCTGTGATATCTGCAAGAAATATCTCTTACAACTAAAGACAACAAGAAGGTGAAAGAATGTGACTGACACAAGTGTGGCCCTTGGTCATAAATTCATCTGAAATCTGGAATATACTTGCTCAGATTTGATATCAACTTTTTGTGTAATTACATCTGGGGTACAAAGGTAGGAAAAGTTGTTGGGGTTTTTTTATGCACTTGTAAATCACTATGATAACACTGCTACATATAGCATCCTTGTTGTAGCAACAGGGAAGATATTCCCTCTGGCTTCAGCTTTCAAAATGTAGACATCTAATCTAAACTAGCCATCCAGGATCTCATCATAATTAGTGTGGAGAGACAGATGTCTCTGGAAAGAAAGATCACAGACAACCATTGCAAGCCAGATACCTATCATTTAGGAATGGCTAAAATTAAGTGAAATGAATTGGGTTTTAAGTGACATGCCAAGGAAAAGCAGTAAGTTTGAAAAGGGATGTACCACATACAGATTCATGTTCTGACTGTGAGGAAACAAATGAGTTGAGGTATTTAGGTGGTGTTTTTTATGAGGTGTCCAACACAATGTTACTAAGACCATTATGGGGCTGTATAGAATCTGCTAGTAATGGAAATAGAATCTCACAGAACAGAGACAGAAAGATAGCAAATTTAAGTCTTTGACATGAGAAATATATTGGGACTAGGAAAAAGAACGCATAACTGTTTTGTGCTGAATACTGTGGCTAGGTTTAATTCATGCTATTCCAGATTTCTATGTCCTTTTTGTAGGTTTTTTAATACCTAGTATACCAGAATTTATCACTGGTTTATAGCATAATAATTTTGATGAGTTCTAAGGACATATTATTTTTTTTAGTGATCTCTGAATCCTTTAAACATAGAATAAACACTTTAACACAGAACAGTCCTTGCCTTGAGAACTTCTTGATTTATTCCTTGCCAGCAGCTCTGCACCTAAGGTATTATTTAAAATATGTTGTCCACTGTTGCTGCCTTAACTCCTTCAGTGTTTTAATGTTATTTCAAGGGGAGCCAGAATTGTTTGCCTTGGGCTCTTCACATGATTGTGGTCCTCTGCTTTTCAGATCAGTTCCTAAGGCAACAGATATAACCACTGCAAATCTTTAGAAACAATACTTTATTGGCTCCAAATGTATCTGCTTTATTTTCAGGGACAAGTATAAGGCAAAACCTAGAGATTCTGTGGATGCGAAAATCAGTTGGGCTTAAAAGACTGCTATTGCTTCTCCATATTATTGGAAGGGGTCGTAGAACATGGACAAAATGACAAAATGAGATCTCTAAGTGCTGGGCAATTTTGTACATAATTTGCATCTCTGTTACCTAAATGGTAATTCTAAGAATAATTATTAAATTATACCTAGTTGGTAGATTCTAAACTCTTGAAAACACAGTTCTGTGTTATTTGTGATCCATAAGCAAAGTGATGCTTAAAATTAAATCCATTCTGTAGTTCTCACAAATTAAACTAAAGAAATGAGAACTATAAATGTAAGAGAGAAAAAAAGAATAGTACACTTATATTATTCAGTTTCTTAGCCTTTATTATCTCACTTTTTAGCCAAACTGAAGATTGCACTATGATCTATCTGTTTTTACATTCACAATATTCTTTTGCAATAATTGAGGCCCATAGTTCTATTTTCGCCTTAGCTGAGCGAATTAGCTTGTGAGTAAACATTTTATTAATTAATTTCTTCTTATAAAAAATCTTAATAAGAAGTATAAAAAAGAGGTAGAATGTAGGAATAATAACAAAACCAAAACTTTTCACTTATTGTGTTATGGTGGGTTGAATTTGCTGGCCTCCAGGTGCCCACCAAGCCACTCTATCACTGTCCCTTCTCAACAGGACAGGGGGAAAAAATGTGATGAAAAACTTGCACATCAAGATAAGGACAAAGAACACATACCGATTACTGTCATAGGAAAATATGACTCAACTTAGGGAAATTAATTTAATTTATTTTCAATTAATTCAAGTGGGATAATGGAGAAATAAAAACAAATATTAAAAACACCTTCCTCCCACCCCTCCCCTCATCCTCTGCTCAACTCTACTTCTGAATTCTCTACCTACTCCTTTCTGAGTGGCACAGGTAGATGAGGAAGGGGTCTTGTGGTCAGTTCATAATATATTATCTCTGTGACTCCTTCCACCTCACACTCTTCCTCTGCTAAATGATGGGGTCTCACCCATGGGATACAGTTGTTCATTAACTTCTTCAGTGTTGGTCCCTCCCACAGGCTGAAGTTCCTCATGAACTGCTCCAGCATGGGCTCCTCTCCATAGTACCACAGGTTCTGCCAGAAGCCTGCTGCAGTGCAAGCTCTTCCCAAGGTCAACATTTCCTTTGGGCACATCCCTCTGCTTCAGCATGAGGTCCTCCCTGGGCTGCAGGAGGCTACCTGCTCCATTGTGGACCTCCATGAGCTGCAGAGGGACAATCAGTTTCCAGTGTCTTCTCACAGAAGCAACGTCTGCAGCACCCTCTACTATCAAACTTTGCTACAAAATAACAAATACACACAGACACTGCATAAGGACTGTGAGGACTCTTTAGACTGTAAGAAAGTATAATCATGAATCTGTAGACTAAAACTGACATTTCAGATATGGATCTGTCTACTACCTATTCAGCCAATGTCATATCCACTCTTTTTTTTTACAGCAATACAACAATAAATCAAAGTGGTTTTATAAAGCAGCACCTCTCAGTTAAGAATTTCCATTATTAAATAGTCAATTTACAAGAAACAAGATATATGGGTTCCACATCTCTTAGAGTCCTGTATCACCTACTTTCTTTACTATCACATGATATTCACAGAAAATTATTCCCACTTACAGTGGTCAGTGCTTGGCAGAGTAAAAGGTTATTCTATAAAAGCGATGAGTATTCCAGTGCTATTGTAGAACAGCTTTCTATTTTGTTTTCCATATTTTCTTACATGTATTATGTTCAATGCATTGCTGAAAATTTCATGGTGTTTTTTATTATGAAGTCAGAGTACCGTTCATTATAACATACAGAACTGGAAAGCAGAAAGCATTCTTTTTGTTTGCATGTATTACAGAGTAAAGTCAGAAACACAGATGTGGACTCTTATTAGCAACAGATCACAGTATTTTTATGGACAAATCTAAACCTAATGATCAACCTAAATATGACTGTGTTTGTTTTCTCTGTTGGTTGCATCTGGTACTTGTAAAGATTTTATTCTCAAGTGTTAATTGACATCAACAGAATAATTCACAATTTTTGTTGTGAGTTATGTGATAATACGTATCATTGTATTTGAAATTTGACACAGCCACACAGTTCTGGAGGAAACTAAATATCTTGCATCTGTGATTCCAATTTATGCAAATTGTTATGGACTGCTAAAATTAGCTGTCTCTAGGCCACTTTATTGAACTACATGGGTTGCCTCTTTCATGTGCGTGTGTGTTTGCAGAGGTGAATGACAATGCATCTTTGCTTTTCCTTTCTGACTCACGTTGCCAGAAAATAGAGGAATATTTTGTTCTCCCATATATAAACTGATACATACAATTGAATACCTGTAGTTTTCCTCTTCTAGCTGCTAACAGCTGAGTGTTAATATGATATAAAAACTATTAAAATAAGTTATATATTGGCCTGTTTATACTATCTTTTATATTAAAAATATCTTCATACCTTTTCCAATAATTTCTTAGAGTTGGTAGTATAGTCATAAGAAAAATTACTTTTGGAGTAAATAATCTCCTCTGGCTTTGCAATCCCAATACATGCTTTTAAACCGTTTCTTTTATTAGTAATTTTTTTATCACCTTAGTATATTTAGTTTAGAAGGAACTTTATTTTGTTGTGGAGAAGAATATATCTTTCTCTCTCTCTTCCATCATGTCTGGCTTTGCCAGATCTGAATTGGGTTTTTTTCTCCATAAGAACTTCTTAGAGGAGTATTTATAAAATTATTTTGAATAACAGCAAAATAATAATTTCTAGATTGTGATGTTTTTCAGTTTTATCTGAGTGGAAAATGTGATCAAAAATGTGTTATTCTCTCTCCTATATATTTTACTTCCTGTTGCTGCACATATTGATGGAGATTTAAAATTGCCTCATTTATTGATCAAGCTTTCAATAAATGAGTTTGTTATGAAGTTCAGAATTCATCAAACTGAAAACAATTCAAAGGCCTTTATCACAAAATTCAGGCCCAGAAATAAAAAGTTTGTTTTTTTTATTTGCTACTAAATCCATCGTAGAATACATTGTGGAAGACTGAAAGTTTCATAAGTTTGCAGTTTTCACATATATGCACAAGGCAGTCTACAGCACAACTGCATTTATTAGTATTGATGTCACAGTTGTGTAGAGAAGAAAATATACAGAAAAGAAAGAACTATGGAAAAATATATTATATGGAATGACTAAGCATTAGGCACCTACATGGTTACAAGATAGATTTTGTGAATGAGAATAACATTCCCACTGACTTACGAGCAGAGGATGCTATCCAGTGTTTGGGAATTGTAAAGCTCCTATATAATACAAGAGGATAGAAACAATGTTATATTGTGTCCAGGCTTAGAAAGATAAAGAGGTAGAGTACAGTGAAAGACAAAAAAAGCTTTTGCAATTTAGAGAGGTAAAAGACATTCTAGGTGGAAGAATATGTATTCATTTTTGTTGATAATTTATTGAACTTGCTTCTGTGGCATTTAATCTGTTTTTAAATTCTTTTGTGTTGGCTGATAGTTTCAGTTCCTTCTCCTCTGTTATTTAACCTTCTGTATATGCATACTACAGCTATGAGCTAGGCTGATTTTCCTTTGTATTTTGTCATGCCTTCTGAGACACTGAAGCAAAAAGAGTGATGAATATTAGAATCACAAGCATAATGACGGTATCCAGCAAAGGTAATGAACATTCTTTTTTTCTCTTTCAACCTCTTTCCATTCTGAAATTCAGTAGAAACTATTTGGTTAAATATTCTTTCAAACAAAATCCTTACAATCTAAATTTAAAATGTCTTTGATGGAAAGCTAAATAAAACTACAGAGAGTATAGAGGGCGTAGCAAGCTGCTGGCTGGAGGGTCTGGGCCTGCCCAATGCTGGACACAGACGATTCAAGCCATCTCCAACCCACCCACTATAGGGCACAGCTGAGCCCACAGTAAAGGGGGGTGGTGGTTTGAGGAAAACATAATAAAAAAGATGGGCAAAAAATGCCAGATGGGAGGAGGGGGGAATGTCAGACTCAAAAAGAATGAGAAAAAATACAGACAACAACAAGGTGAAAGAAGTATGGGAGGTAGTGCGACAGGTACCAGAGCAGAGATTTCCCTCAAGCATGTAGGAAGACCTCAAGTCAAATCTGGTTTACTCGTGACAGTAACTGGCAAGGGATCTCCCTTTCTTTTTGTCAACTCATGAGCTTTTCCATCTCATTTTCTCCTGTGCCCTGGTGAGGAGGAGAATGAGACAGTGGCTGAGAGGGGATCTGGCAGCCAGCCAGCATCAACCCACATACGTACACACATACACATACATGCACACATCAACACACACATCAACACACACACACACACACACATATTAGGTGACATGAAACATGTAGGTAAAGCAGAATATAGAGAATATATTTTACATAATAACATATATATTTACAGACCAGAATTATGACAGTGATTTCAAATTTAGAAAAAAAAATTCCTTCATAGCAACTCCATGACAAAAGAAAAGGTGGCTTTGACACAAGGCAACACATCTTGATAAAAAAAGAAAAAATTTTGTTCTTGAGATTGTGATTGAAATAATTAGTGAAAGAGTGAAATTACCTGCAGAGACAACTTTTCTCAGGGCCTTGAGAGCACTGCTAGGACAGTGTCCCTGTTGAGCCCCTGCACACTGCCCACAGCCCAGAACCCCACGTCAGTCCATGGGGGCATCAGCTGATGCTGATGGGCCCTGTGATGGTCTCCAGGTCCCCAGAGCCCTACCCTGTCTGGCTATGGGCCCTGCTAAGCTGGGCTCACTCTTTAGTGCAAACTGAGCCTAGCCTTAGGCTGTCCCCAGGGATGTGGCTTCCCCAGCGTCCCCTCCACTACCTTGCTCCTGGCTGGGATGCCTCCCCCTCACCTCCCTCAGCAAGCAGGCAAGATTTTGGGAGGGAGTACAGCTGGAACCAATTCAGCAAGGCCAAAGGGATATCCCGTATCATATGACATTGTGCTCCTCTATAAGAGCTCATGGAAAGGCAGAGAAAGGTGGTGTTTTCATGGTTACACTCACTGAGTGTCTTACCAAGCCACTTTACACATAGGTCCTGCTTTCCTGGAAGAGGCTGAGCATCTGCCTGTTGATGTCAAGCAGTGACTGAATTTCTTATTTATCTTTGCTTGCATGTATATCTTTGCTTCACCTGCTAAACTGTCCTTTTTCCACTTTTGCCCTTCAGTCTCTCCCTCATCCCATGGGAGTGGCATAAACAGTGAGTGGATGGAAGCTTAGCTACCAGCTGGGGCCAACCCACAACAGGCACATATATGCCCTAGTTACAGAACATAACTTTTTATTGTATTACAATGAATATAAAGCTACAAAGTCTTCACAAATAATATATGAATATGAAGAGATTTGTAGAGAAATAATCCAATAGTATCACTAGCAAGAAATGAGGGCTTCCAAATTTAAAATATTGAGCAATTTCTTTATGGAAATTCTATAATGTGTTATAACTTGCATTCTATGGCACCAAAAAAAATTTGGCATGTTTTGTGCATTCTCTCCAGGCTCATTTCTACTTTATTTCTCATTGTAGCTCACAGAGATGTAACTCAGAGACAATACATAGTAAGGTGGCAGAACCACCAGATAAATTAGATATGTGGAAAAGGTATCATGCTTATTTATCCTTTAGCACAAAGTTATGCCTTGAAGGAATGTCCAAGACTTTAAAAACGTTTTCTGTTAGCTTCAGTGAGGGCATGTCTGAAGGTAAAGGCCTGCTCTCAGCAGGTGATTGGCACCTTGCAGGATGAAAGTTTGCTGAATATTTCATCAATGAAAGGAGATCTCTTTCATATGGTACAAGATTTAATACGTTTCTAACAATCCCTCAGTCCACCTACCTGACCATAGAATTTCCGTAGTTATGTCTGTGGATTGTGATTACTCGTTTTTTATGGTCATAAGACATCTTACCATAAATCACAGCATGACAATTAAACTATCTTTTTCTGAGTTTTTTTGTGGCATCATACTTTAAAATATATTATTTTTGGTCAATCAGTGACTACATCTTCTAGTATTTTGATTGAAAGATAGAAAATATTTAACTCCTACATTTTTACTTCATTAGGAAAAGGTTATATATATAAATAAATATTCCTAATTGTGTCATTATACCAGGAGTGGGGAAGCTGACATGGTAAAATAAAAACAAAGACTGTTGATGTCATAAAAGATTACATGTAAATGGTGTTTATTTCTACCTTTCAGGACATTGAAAGAATCTGTGGTTCAATGTACTCGGTTCAGACTCCACTGCTGAAAATAGAAAAATACAACACACAGTTAGAAATATTGATTATTAGAGCCTATGGAATCCTGCCTCAAGCTTCATCAGCTTGAAAGCCCTGTTCATTTTGTTAAGCTCTCCTAGTAAGATACTGTTCTTTAAAGAAAAGTGACCTTCGAACTGCATTTCATCTTCAAATTTTGTGCGAAACTCTTGCTGACTTGCAAGGGAGTTCTGCATGCAGCTGAATGTAGCTCACAAACGTGACAGGAGACAGTATAACTGGGGTTTTGTAGCAAAGTTTCCAGAAACCACGTAACTGGGGATTTATACAGAGAAGCAGAGCTGAATGACAAACAAAACATTATTCAAATGGTTGTGTTTTGTTTTGTCTTTAAATGAAAAATAACATTATCTAAAAGAAACTGTTGCTCAAAAATAGGGCTATATCATACTTTTTGTAGGATACAATTAACCATTTTTACCTTTGCTGAATTTCTTTGTGACCAATACAAATGGAATTGTCACAGAAAGTCACAGTTTTATTGCAATTGAAAACAAGGAATGAGGTTGAGTTTCAATTTTGCAAAAATCAAGATTATTAATTTCGCTTATCTGAATTTATCATCACAAAAATCAATATGGCATAATGTCCCAAAAATATTAGCTTGTGAACCCTAAAAATACATCTCCCTAGACATGTACTTTGCATTTTATTGTATTGGCATTATTTATTCATTTTTAACATCTTTTTGCCTTATTATCACAAGATTTATCTTAAAGATGAGGATAAATTCTTACATTACGTATTATTTTTATATATAGTTATAATTCTCACATGTATTTCTTTGCAACTTCAAATTCACATCAGAACATACTGTGTAACAACAATTGTAGTATTACTACAGTTTGATTTTCTATTTTCTTATGAGTTAAAATAGTTGTAGAGAGAAGTCTTAAGGAAAAAAAAAAATCTTTATTTTCCTTTTTAATCAGCAAACAAGGTCACTACATTTTTAAAGAAAAGGTAGATCCTATGTATCAGCATACCTGTATTACAATTCTTTTACCTCAGACTTATAAGTTTAAAATTTTACTTTCATATCTGCAATGTTAAAGTAACTCAGCAGTTACTTTACTTGTGCAACCCTAGTCTATTTACTGGGGAAACAGAGTGAAAAACAGAGAAGGTTTTGATGTCACGCAAGCATTGTCCAGCCATGGCTAAAACGTTACTATGTTCATGAGACATTCCTTACTGCAATAGATTCTTCGTAAGTGATTAATAGCATACTAAAAATCTTAGCTAAACGTATAAAGAATTGATTGTTCACATATAATCCTTTAGATATAAATCGTTGGTCAAGTCTTTGACTAAGTTTGGATCCAGCTGCACCTGAACTCCCTCTGATAAGGAGTTTAGAACAAAAGGGGGTCCTCTCTGAACTTGATGTCCTAACAGCAGGGTCTCTCTGGCAATTTTGTCTGAAACTGTCCTCTATACAGTAAATAATCAAGTGTACCTTGACACTGAATCTTGTTAAATCACTGTCTCATTCCCTATCAAACTTGGTTAAACTGGTTTATATCAATAAACATATTGATACTTCTCTCTTATGAGTGAATTGTGTCACTCAAAGAGTGACAGACAGTTTTGAACAATGTAAGTTTTATTTGCTAAAAGGAATTCTAGATTTTGTAACTGATCTGCCAAAGATTTTATTTTCACCAGTCATTAGCAAACTTCTCACAAATCAGACTATGTCTATACTTTCTATCAGAGTGGGAGATCACTGTGTGTTCTTTCATGTCATCAATCACTAATGTGAGGAGTGACAGTGATAACTTTTCAGGACAAAATTGTGCTCAAACCACTGTAACAATTTCTAAAAAGCTTGAGATGCTGTCAAATATGTTTCTAGGTGCTGAAAGTTACAGGATGACCTCAAGGTTTACTTCTTGTTTGTTCTTAATCATGGGTCTCCATGTAGGAAAGGAAGTCAGTTGAAAGTCATAAAAAGAGAAATTAAGTCATAAGTCATAAAAAGAAATAAAGATTGTAAAGAAGGTTTGAAGTTAGGTAAGATGATGCAGGGGAATGGAGGGGTGAGAAGGGGAAAGAGAGAGCATAGGTTGGTTGGAAAGTTCCATTAGAGAAAATGTGCTTAATCAATAGCAAACAGAGGAAAGATATAATCTTCCTAATAAGTATTTTTATACAACATGTATAGTGGAAGCCAAGATTCTAAGGCCATATGTCGCTGTTGGAATGGACTGTGACACGAAATATCCAGCAAGAAAGTTTATTGGAAAGAAAAGGAAGCAGCAACAGCACCAGAGCTGCAGTTTACAGCTCTTTAAATACAGCTCTTTAGGCATACATATATTACACAGATAGGTCAATTCAAATACACCAACCATAATTCTTACAGCTGATAGGTGGACTTTCATAGTTCTACTTTCTCACAACATCTCTGCACATCTGTTCTTGTTTTCCTTTAATGTTTATATTTTTCTCACCCACTGTGTTCGAAATAAGTCCTTGTTCTCATGGGACAGTATCCTTGTTCTCACGGGACACCTTTCTCCTGATGTTTTTCTCCTCTTCTCAGAGTGCATCAACATGTTGTCAGGACCAAGGCCTCCATTCTCAGTCAGCTTTTCGTTCCATCTTAGAGTCTCGGTCCAGCCGAGATTCCCCACAGCCATAAAATAGAAAGCTGCATAGCGGGGGGCTGGGGGGCCGTGACCCCTCAGCAGAGCTCCTACCCCTTCTCCCCTTGTGGTCTAAAACATGACCACTTCTTCTCCAACTATCTCATCGTCCTTCTTTTCCAGTCTGGTGTGATATGTTTAAATTTTGCAGGAGCGCTGATTAGGTCAACACCAAGAGAGACACCACCCTCTCGGGAGGTTACCATTTTTTTAACTCCAGAGGGAAAAAACCACTTTTTTTCCCCACCACAATAGGAAAAGTTTACAATCTTTTTTTTTTCACCAAAGTCTGTTCTAAGGATCATGAATAACATATATGACTGGAATACAACACTGACTCCAGTTTTCTGAACTTGAAATCAAGAGGCTTATTCTTTATGCACATCTAGAAAGCTTCCGCATTAAAGTAGTTTTGGCAGAAGTTTTTTGACTGCTAGTTTTAGAGGGCTACTTGAGAACAGCTTAAGAAAGTTCTTATCAGTATTAAGTGACAGAGGGACACTGAGCAAGCTCTTTCAGTAAGTTATACCAGATCTCCTTTTCCCTTGCTAAAATGATAATCTTACTCCTAACCTTCACTCTTATGGACTAGAATTATTTCTTTTTAGCATGGTTGACATATTCCAGAAATTGTCTCACCAAGGCTGTTTAAATGGCACAGGCACTCCTCCAATTCCTTACCTTACACATCTTGAAATATCTGGTTTAATGCTCTGTTCATTCTGTATCATATCTTTTTCTGTGTAGAGGAAATACTGGCATCACTTATTAAGGAGAAAGATAATTCGAAATTAAAAAGATGACCTGGTAAGTAGATATGGCTTCTGAAATACCTCTTGCTAAAATATTTACATGCTAGTGAATCAGTATTTCCTTGCAGAAAAATGTCACACTACTGTGAATTAATTTGCTTTTTCTCCTCAACCTCTCTGTGATAAAAACCCAAGATGTTCCACAGAAAGTTTTCACAAGAGTGGTTGGCATTCCTCCTTTCAGTTTTCTCAACCAGAGTCCTTGCATGGTGAATAATTGATTCTTAGTGCAGTCATAAATCCTCTTAAATTCGGTGAAAACTTTGCTTTAATATAAGAAATCCTATAACACACTACCATACTTGGAGAAATCTGGCCAAAACACGTACCTTATACCAAACAAACTAGACACCCAAATAATATATTTTTGCCTTTAATATATTACTTAGGGCCTACTTATTCTGTAAAATGGGGATGATACAATTTATGCTAATAAATGAAGCACTTGAACTATAGGGAAGAATGGTCCCAGAGAAGCAGAGTAAAGGGACTAATTCTGTGTATATGCTACCATCCCTTGCTGAGGCACTAAATTTCCCTAAAGTTTTAGAGTCTAAGTAAAATAGTTCTTCTCAATTAAGTGTTCATGTTCCTTATAACACTGGTAGAAGTAATTTGACTGAACAGAACAGTTGAGAGAGAAATAGACTAGTCCCAGTTTTTGATTTTCTGCCTCATTTTTTAGTTGTTTTGTTGGTTGTTCTTTTTTTTCTTTTTAAATTATTATGTGGCTTTTTGTGGTATGCAGTATCCCAGTATACAAAACATATAACAAATAGAATACATATAACAAATACAATAACATATATTAAAAAAGTGGCTAAAAAACTATTTAGCTTCATTACAGAGGCACAGATGGGTTTTGAATGACTAAAATTGCAAAGGATTTTAATATAATGCATTGCTCTGTACAATAATTTAATTTACCAAACATGACTTATTTTTTAATTTAGCTTTTCTGTAAAGAACATCTTCTTAATAGAGCGATAAAACCAAATTATATTGTGTTATCATTCATAGCCATACTTTCTTTTCATGCCTAATTAAATATGAAGTGTCACTAGAATAATGTGAAAAGCTTATTTCTTACTACTTATAAACTTTCTCACTTTCAGTTATTATCAAAATATTGTTATTAGTTTTATTTTTTCAAGGAGAGGACAATATAATTTTTTGAACATAATCTGTTTATTAATTATTTTTTTCTTGCACCTGTTTGCATAACTGGATCAAACTTTCAGCTTGGAGACTGGTTTCTCTCAACTCTTTAAGTATTCCTGTTTCTTTTTCTCTTTAAATATTTTCTTTAATATTTTCTTTAATTGCAAATGTACAGTACAGAAAAAAGCCCAGATGGAATTAAAGCTCTGTGTGTGTGTTTGTTCAGAGATTTCATCCTAATGGGAACAGAGAGAAATAGTAAGGTAGATTGCTAACAGCAGTGTTGAAATGGTTGTATTCAAACTTTTAAGAAGGTACAGAAAGAGAAGATGAAGAGTTGTTATATTCCATGCACAGGTTCAGCTTCAATGCATTCTCCCTTTCCAAAGGGTGCTAAGTAATTGAGAATAAACACTTATAGCTACCTGTCTTGTTTTGAAACTACTTAAGATTCAAAGTAGTAATTTAGATGAGAAATTAGGAAAAAGTTAGGAAAAAATTCTTTATTATGAGAGTAGTGACATATTGGAACAGATTGCCCAGAGAAGTTATGTCCCATCCTTGGAAGCATTTGAGGCCAGGTTGGATGGGGCTTTAGCAACCTGCTCTAGTGGAATGTGTCCCTGGCCATGGAACAAGGTTGGAATTAGATGATCTTTAGGTCCCTTCCAACACAAAGCATTCTATGATTCTACTGGGGGCGTCTGCATGGCCCACCCATGGCAAATAACCTGGATGACAACAGCTGAAAAGAATGAGTTTAAATTTTAGGTCTGCACATTGAATACACAAAAATGTCTGAAGAGTGTTTGCCCAAAACCATACAGGTTACAGAGGAAGATGACCACTGTCTGGTTTCAATAGTAACAACCTGGAGAAAAGTAGGGTAATGTAGGGAACTTACATTCATAACATGACATAGAATAAAATAAGCACATTTTGCAGGATATTAAACCCAAGAAACTTAAATTTTCTTTACTCCATATTTTTACTGTAATAACAATTTATCAACAAATGTAAAAATTCGATTCTGATCAAACCACTTGAAACAGTCTTGTAAGTATGGCTTTCTTAAGCAAGTATTAACATTTCATTGTATGTCCTTTCATCAGAAGTTCTGTCAGACCTAGTAATCCAAACAAAATTTTTTACTCAAACCTATTAAGTTTTCAGACTAATGCAATGTATTTTACATTTACTTTCAGGTCCCTTACAGTGAGAGTCATGGACATGAAGTCACTTTGAAAAAATTGCTATCAAATAACAGCTGGATTGCTTCAACAGAGGGAGGGAGAACTACATTTTGATGCTCTTCACATCTTGCAATGTCTTGAAAGTGAACACCTGTTCACTCTCAGCTACTGTGAATGGGTAAAGTCCCATAACTCATTCTTCACTAACAGTAACACAGAACATCTATCAGATGGTAATGACTTTCCGTCACAACTAACATGGAATTAATTTAAAACAGAAATCTAGTAGTAAAATCAAGTACATTGACAATCAGGAAGCTGATTAAACTAGACTAAGGTCATAGAAGAAGATGGTGGCAGATTCAAGAACAGAGGCTTGTTTAGAAATTAGACTGCATTGATTAACACTGAAAGAAAGGATCAAAAAGCAGTAAATATCTTGTTTTTAAACAGAAAAAGTCACAATTTTACAGTTCAGTGTCCTTAATTTGGTGAAGTTAGGAACAATATATTAATGTTTTATTAAAGAGTGACATAAATTTTTTAGGAAACGAGACAACTTTTTTTTTTCTCAGTCATAATTATACAGGCTATGCTCATTTTCTGACAGAAAATAGAAACAAAGAGATATCAGAGTAGAGATAACTTCCCGTCACTCCACATAATATCTTCTATCTTGAGAAATCAGTAAAAGTGCTTTAATGGTGTGAATTATAGGATATTATGTTAGATATTAGGTCTGTAAAATAAGGAGGCCTCTTCAGTTGATGGAGAAGTCTGTAACCCTCCTACTAACGCTGTATCCATATCCACAGGCCACGTAGCCGGGCTGTCAGTCAAGGCAGACCTGCCTGGTAGCCCACCCACACCATGCCCCTGGAGCATGTGACCGGCTACAGCACAACTCACTCTGGAAGGCACTGATGGGATATCCTGCCTGGGAGGGAAAACCAAACTGTGTAAATACAGGAGACTGCACTTGAGTCCTCCCTCTTTCTTTTCTCCTGCTGCCTGCACCATGTGAATCATCGAATCTTGTAGGTAACCATTTCTCCTTTCCTCTCTCTCCTTCTCTTTCTTCTCTCTTTCTTTACCCTTTTAACCTGTTTTCCTCCTTTAGACTTTTCCTTCCCTTGTGGGTAACTTAAAACCAATGAACTGGGTTTTACTAAAGCTGGTATATTGATTCTGTGGAATGGGTCTTTGTGCTGAATGTTTTAGTGATATATTTTTTCTTGGTTGTATTTTACTCCTGTAAAACCTTTTGCCAAAATACCTTATTTTTCTCACTACATTGAAAGAATTTCTCTTAAAGAAGAGTGTGTGACTCTTTTTTCAGATGTGAATTTGAGATTATAATGAACCAAAAGGCTTTTAAAAATTCTTAAATAAAATGTAACCATTCTGGGCAGCTTATGGCTTAAAATCTGGAGTATAACAGGAAGTAAATCCAAATATTTCTGAACCAAGTATCACTACTCAGAAATAATAATGAAAGAAAGGGCAAGAGACTCATTTGGGTAACTAAGTTAGTTAGAGGGGATAAAACTAACATTAAATGACATAAAATATCAAGAACGCTAAGAAGATTATGAAGTAAAGCCGAGTTTATGAAAGCAAAAAGTGGCATGAGAGGATTGCCTAAGAAAAGAAACAAATAATAAAAGATTTTTTTGTAGATAATGTTTTCAACAGGGAAATACAGTCAGCATGCAAATCTTGGGAATCCTAATCATGATGCCTGGAGAGACCTCAGAATCCTTTCCGATACAGACACTCATCCTCAGAGGAGTCCATTCTTTCATAGAGAACTCTTTTGTACTTTTAATTCGACTTCCTTTTCCCAATGCAGTAAATATCTCTTGGAATTCTTATTTCTCATTTTAGTCTTCATAGACTAGTACATTAAAATATCTTCAATGCACAGGGAAATTAATAAACAGGAACAAGTCATGTTATCTCTCCTTAAAATAAAAACAAAATTAAACAGAACTTGAGTGTCTAGTGCATCCTTCCATAATGGATTTCTGATGAAGATGACAGTACATTTTCAAGAGTTCAGAGGCAAAAAATTGGTATTGTAAACATGATAATAAATATAAAATTGAGGACATAAGTATGAGATTCCTCCTATGATCACAATAAGAGCTACAACAAAAAACCAAGAGTTGTGATCATAATCAAAATGTAGATGTGCTAATTTTGCTAGATGAATAATGATGATACTTTATACTTATGTCCACTTACATTTAAGGCATATATTTTCTTATTTGCTTTATTATTTTGACAAATTTAGAGAATTAAAATATTATCTTGCTCATATATTAGTAAAAATAGTATCAGATTCCTGCCCAATCCAAAAGCTGTAATAAAAATGATCGGCTACATAAAAGAAAGAAAAGCAAAAGTAAATCACATATAAATATTTATACTGACACTTGTTATCTCGGTGTTATTAGCATTGCAAGTATTTCTTGACCTTATGAATCAGTGGGGTTGACACAGAAGCATGAAGCAGCTTCAGTGACCAGTTTAGGAAAGTTATTTCATGAAAAAGGGAAGTACTTTTAGAAAATGTTATGATGATTGTAACTGGTGAAAACAGGAATGGGCAAGTGAACAGTCAAATATGGCTTTGTTGGCATAACAATGCTGGAATAGCGTAATATAAAAGTTATGAAGGACCTTTACATTAGGAGCACTTTAATTAAACTTTAACCTTGAAGTAAGGTGACTTTGTCAGAATGAGTTCATTAACATGAGCTGTTTTGCTGCAGAGTGTGAGCATGTGTGCACATGAAGGAGTATATTTGTTTTGGTTAACAATTTCCTTTGGCATGGCGCAAAGGTATAATGCAGTAGAAAAAGGCATCACAAGGATTCCTTGAAGAACTTGGATTTTATAACCGTTGTTCCAGTTTGCAAGAACTTACCAGTGTATACATATGATCAGCTGAAGTGGATTTCACAACTAAAATAAAAGGAAATTCTACTAGCAAGAGTGGGAACACAGGAGTCAGGATGAAGGAAAAAGTATATTTTATACCTTTATAACTATCTTGGAATTCTAGTTGTTTAAAAATGCTGGCTATTAGTCCTAAATCTGAGGACTAATTCCTCCCCTGCGACCTATTGTGAATATTATTTTATCCGTTAGTGTACTATCAGTACGTTCTATAGTTTCTCTCAGTCTGTAGTGTATAAGATATCTGTAAAAATTGTGCTAGTTCATTCAATAGCAAAAGAATCTATTATTAGAAAAAAATTGGATTTTTAACTGCAGTATCTTGCCACAAAATTATGATTGGATAGAATGGAAATAATTTTGTTGTGAAATTGTGAATATTTTGATTTTATAAGGCTAGAGCATGGCATTAGATGTACAGACAGGTATGACACATCACATATCATCAGACTTGCAGACACTCTTTCACAGAGGTGGAAAACATATTTAAGTGATCATTAAGACTGAAACCAGCTTATGTCTGTTAAGATGTGAGTTAGCATGTGTCTGTGCACTATTTTACTATTCTTTAGAAAGTATCTTAGATTAGATATGCAGGAGTTGTTTTTTTTCCATATAATTCAGGCTTCTCCCTTATCTTTTGAAAAAAATTAATTCTATTATGTTCTAACTTGTAAGAGTATGTATGGTATACATATCTCATCATGTCCTGTTTGGATTTCTTTTTTTTTTTTTTTTTATTCTTGACATGTATTATATTGAAGGCAAATTGAAAATTCTTTTAATGAAGCTTGAAAAACAAAGTCCACTTGTTCAGGATCCTGTGATCTTCCTGAATTATGTGATTTTTGGTATTTATACTGCTCCTTCACTTTCTTCTTGTTCCCCAGCCTACCCCCTCTCTTTCCTCCCCTGTGCTCTTTCCTGATGATGTTCTACTTGTGGACCTGCAAGAATGTATGAGACAAGTCTTGCCTCAGAAGTATTAAGATGCAATGTGCAAAGTGAAGCTGGTATTCTTGGAGCATAAGTTTTTTTGTGCAAAGGGGTTCCATCTACCACCATGACATATATGTTTAGAAACCCCTTTGTGTCAGTGTGATTTAATCCTTTTCAGACATATAACACCTGTATCTTTATCTCTTTCACACGGGTGATATAAAGCAGATAAAATGACAATTAAAACTGAGTCATGAGTTGAATTTTTGTTCTTTTTCAGTTATTTCAACTTTTAGTACTAAGTACCTCTAAAACACTAGTAGAAGGCATTATTGTAGGAATTTTTTTTAATATATATCATATTGTTACCCCTTTCTAAGTAAGTACAGCCCGATTTCTCACATTTCATTAACTGGAGTTTTTCCATACTGTTTTAACCCACATACATTGACATTAAATTGACATTCCAGAAAAAAAAAAACAGTAACAAGGCAGTTCAAGAGACAACTACCATTAACAGAATATCTAATGCTTTACTGGATTAATTACTCATTCTAAAATTCTGTACAATTTTCCTCCTATGGCCTCTGCACAATTAAGCAATTTATCTGAGAACCCTTGCAAGGTGAGAAACACTAACTGGAACGATAAAACCCTCTCAAACTCACATTGTAGATCTTCATGGCTCAGGACTTGCATATCTCTTCTACATGTTGAGTGGCATTAGGGAAAGAACTTGCTGTTTAATTTATTTAGGCAAAATTGCAATTTACGTCAGAGAAAGATAAAATGTAATGTGGATAAGAACGTGTATGCATACATGAATATCCATATCTATATGCATATATACACACCTGTATAAAGATCTAAAGAACGTATTTTGTATCCAAAATTTTTCCATGTGTCTGGGAGGAAAATTTAAAAATTGCATAAGTCTAAAGTCTTAAACTAATTTGTTCCAGTGATTTTTCCAGTAATAGTAAGACAGAATTATTTGATTTTTATCATGCAATATGATCTTTAAATGAGGACAATATATGGCAATCAAGTTAACTACTTTAGAGGATGGTCTGGAAAGATGTTCCAAAAAGAAAATGCAATAATGGAAATCTGCTTTTTTTTTTAAGAAAATATCTTTTTGACTGTTTTGTGGTTTAAATGCCACATGAAATAGCTTGCTGCAGTTAAATTGGAGAAGGAAAGCATTTGAAGTAAAATTAAATAAAACCAAAAATAAATAAAAGACACAGTCTGTACTTTTTTGATGTCTAGTGTTATATTTTAGAGATACATTTTTCTAATAGAAAATCTACTGTTTAAGAATTCATATAAAATATAGATTATATAAGATAAGAGGTATCATAAGCTAAATTTTATTTGGCAAAACTTTCACTAGTATTCTGAGATGGTACAACTCTGTATTGATTTAATTCACTTCTAATGTTAGTAGCATTATGCATGACAATAAGATTAATATGATCTGACCTCTGTAAGATGGAAGACTTGGAGAAACTTAATTCGGAGGGAATACTGGAAGAGGTCATTATAAATATCACTCATTATTTTCCTTCTAGTCTTCATAGAGGCTGTAGGAAAAAAAATGAACTTTTATTTACAGGATCAAAATCTGCAGATATAAAAGCAGCATCATTGCTCTATTTTCTGCTGCAGCAGCAAATTAACCATATATCCTCCACCACTGTCTCATTATTTCTTATTTTTGAAGGAAAAAACATATAACACACCCTAATTCAGTCCTTAGCAGAGATGACTAACGCTGGACCCCGAGCAAGACTCAGGTGTTGTTCATAAATTGGATATGGGGATGCTGTTGCTTTGGATTAGGAAGTGAATAATTTATAATAACTAATTTGAGACATGCTGACAGCCAATTTCAATATTGTTGGATTTGTTTTTCTAAGGTAATTTACAAATCATATTCATCTTCTGTTGCTGATTTGGAAATGGTTGATTAAAATTTTTCAATATTTGAATTTTGAGTTCAGTTGGTTATTTATTATTAAATAGATTGGCAGCATAATATTTCTGAGCCCTCACAGAAAGGCGTAAATAGTTTGGAAGAAAAAGTGAAGGAAGGTAGTGCTGGGGCTGTGAAAGGTTTAAGATTTTTTGAGAAAAACATTACAGAGGTGAGAATTCAGAAAAAGACCCAGGTGAAAAGTATAATGCTTTTCTATTGCTGCCCTTTCCTTATTACAATCTCTCTTAGATTCACTGTTCCCGTGATAGACACAAAACTATATTTTTATATTTACTAAATACAAAACCTGCAGCCTTTAATTCATATTATCTGCATTTTCTGCATCCACTAATTATTTTTCAAGCTCTTTGGAAAAGATTTTTTTGTGTCTTTTGCAAGATGATCAGAAATAGAAACAAAATGTTTGACATACACAGTACAGTATTAAAGATTTCCTTCCAATTATAATCACACTATACAAAGCAGAAGGTACCAGTGGACCACAGTTTGCTTAAATACTCCTAGTTTTTAACTGTTCTTCTTGCCAGTGTAGTTAATAGTTGAAAACTAGTTACAAGCTGCCATCAAGGAGATAGGTAGGTGTCTAAAATAGGATTTCACAACCCTGCTGACTGCCTCAGCCAAAGAGCAGAAAATTAAAAGGAGAAGACAGGGCATATGTTCCACCCTTTTTCATTCCCCAGCATCTAAATCTAGACCAGCTGGAGATTTCTTCCTTCACTCAGCTGTAAGACATCTCAACTGTAAGTCACATAAAATGAGTATACAAGCTTAAGTTTTTAATGTCCCACATAGGTTTTAATTGAAGAGAATTCGACAAATGCATAAAAATGTAATCAAGTATGTGGCCCTGTCCTCAGCTGACCTTGTATGAGACTCAGTCAAGGCATGATCTTAGAAGGCAGGCTGTAGACAGTGTACTGAAAGTAAAATATCTGTTAGAAGTACCTTGAACAAAGGCTTTTAATAGTGTAAGTGATCCACCTCCTTTATAACAAAAGATAGAAAGAGGGGAACGCACAGACATATAGTTTTCATTCTTGTACTAATTTTTAGAAAGACTATTGAGCCACATAGCACTGCTGGTGAGACTAGAATCACCTCAACAAAACTGCAAAAGGAGATTCAGGACTGTCAGAAACTTAGGTGGCTAAAACAATAAAGCAATTACAGGAAGAAACTGGAAAGTCACTGCATATTCAAGCACTTCTGAGCATTTTGGTATAATGTACATTTAAGCCCTTCTCTCAATTAGCTTCGAAGTATCATTTTTAGTTAGGAAAGTATATAATGGTCTAGAATGACAGTATATAGCACATATCACTATTCTGTGAAATGCTTGTCTCTTCTTATTATTTTCTTCTTAAAGCAGCGGAACAGGATTCTCAGGAAAGTGGTTGAGTCACCATCACTAGGGATATTTAAAAGATGTGTAGATGTGAACCACACCAACATGGTTTAGCAATGGACTTAGCAGTGCTGGGTTAGTGATTAGACTCAGTCTTAAAGGTCTTTTCCAACCTAAACAATTCTACGATTCTTTTCTTCTCTGGATATTTCTTCCTCATACACACTATAGACTGGCTGTCTACTGTTTTATGGAAAATGGAAGATACGTAGATGAAACACTAATGGAAGATTTACAGATGAAACACTATAATGTGTTCCCCTTTATTCAAAACCTTATATTTCTTGCAATTGCTGTGTTACCTTTAGGTTATTACAATCCAGAATCACAGATGTTTACGTGTAGGCACTTCATTTGAATGCAATAAAGACTTCATTACAGCAGAAAGCAATCATTGTTCTAGGCTGTATTTCCAATAGTCTGAATAATCTTTTTGTAAACCACCATGCATGTTTCACTCCCACGCTTTTGAAGACAAAAGGGAATATATTTCTAACTATAAATGTGATCTTCATTTGTTAAAAACACTATCCTGATGAATCTACATGTATTAAAAATGTGAGTGCATTGCTACCATAACCTTTTGCCTTGCCCCCTCATTTCTTGCTATGCTATATCTTCTTTTTCCACTATATCAGTCACAACTAATTATCACTTCTAGCCAGATTTTGGATTATCTTCAATGTACTCTACATTTATTTTGTTCTTTTGATGGATGAATTCTGCTGCACTGTAACACTTGAAAGCCAAATCGTCCTCTTACCAAATATACAGCAAGTAACTGGGGTTTTAGTGAATGTCATATTTGTGAATGAGGGGAAAAAAATCCAACACACCTTGGCCTTAATACCTGCACAGAAAAAGTGCATCTAAATATATAACTGTCTTTAACATCTACTTATAGTAGTAGTAGTCACCTATTATTTTCTCTAATAATAATGCCTGAATTAATTTTTTATATATTTCTAGTATCAACCTCTTGTGTTCCAAAATAGTATTAATATTTTCTCACTTTACAGTCTGTGTGAGAACAAGACTTCCCATTATAGTTACACATTAATGTATTCTACTCTTTTTAATGCCCAATGGTGCTGAAAGCAGGAGAAGAATACCTTAGGCAGAAGAGAGAAAGGGATAAGGATCACATTTTTTGTAGTAATGAAGCCTTAGATCTGCTTCTATCTAGGCTTTAAGTGGTATTTATTTAGTCTACCTTTATTCCACCCACGGATTTCATATCACTTGTAGGTGTATGCTGTGCTATAACCCAAAATTCTTTTTCCTAAGTTATAGTACCCCAAAATTCTGCCATTAGGATATGGAGCATATTGAATCCTAATACAATTGAAAGAAGCATAATTTTGTTCTGAGACTGCCTGTAAATCTTTCTGTTTCCAAGTGTATTCTGATTTTCCTGTGATTGAAGCTGATCAGAGACCCAGACGTATCTTTCTCAATCATCTGAGCAAAGTGTAATTAAGTGCTTCTCCTGAAGTCATCTGAAAGGTATGTTCTAATAACAAGAGCTTATACACGCAAAGAAAGAAACTGAACATAAATTTAAGTTCAGAATTAGAACAGATATGTCCAGCTGGCATTGGAGTTTGATAGAGGTTGATAAAGAGAGAATAAACTGCAATATTTCTCATATTTTTTGTTGATTCTTTTTTAAGAACCTTTGCTTACTGGAGAGGATATTTGTCAGCAGGCAATTTCTATTTTTACTTTAATTTAATTGTGAGGCATATCTGATTCCATATGCCTTCTCCAGGACAATATGATTAAAGCAGGCCCTAGCAAAACGATTTTTTATGTTAGTTTCAAATCTAAATTCTAATTGCAACAAAATGACTGTAAGTTTCAAAGATATCCACAATAGGTATTAATTAGGTCATTTGCAATAAGATAATGTCTTTTGTTATGTTCAGTATAGTATAAAATATATTAAATTTTCCAATTTTAGGGAATATTTTGTAGAGTCAATTTAAAAAAAGAATCAGATCTAAGGTTGGGAGTTTGTCTTGTTTTTTACTTCATTAGTAGATTGACTGCAATTTCTTAAATTAGTACTTAGCTTGTCATTGTCTTTCATGTTCCAGGATCTGGAAATATTTCCTGCATCCTCACTGGCTTCCTATATATTTTATTATTTATTAGTGAATGTCCTTTTTGATTCTTAAGTTGTTCTCTGGATGTATTCAATTTGACAACTGAATGGGCAGGGTATGAAAACTCATAAATTAAAATTTTTTTTTCTCTTTATGCCCTTCATACGATCGTGCTTTGAGAAATGTCAGAATTTGTTTTCCATGTCATTTTTTCCAATATATTTGAGTAAGAAGATTGAGACTTCCAGACAGTTCTACTCAGCTTAAATCTCCTGACGATGAATCTTAGACAAAACATTTCTTATGTGGTATGCTATAGTTTTCAGAAGAGATTATCACATCACCTTTCAACAAATGAATGTTTTAAAAATAAAAACTTCAAGAGAAATATTAAAATCAGATTCGTAGAGCTGTATGTAATACACTGATTGCTATAGTATATACTTGCAATATGTCCATTGTAAGCACAACGGAGCAGAGTATAACACAGCATGTTAAACTGCTCAAAATTCCCTCTATCCTTGTATGATGAAGAGGCTTCTCAAATTCCATTTGTGCCGTTTCAACACTCCTTTTCATCATGATGCTGTTGATATAACTATTTGATGAAGTGCTTTGAATTCTGAATGAGCAGATGTTAGCTCTATAGAAGTTATGTTATCCTCCTTGGTGGTTGGACACATAACTTCTAAGGGGAGAGATTGTTCAATAAATAATTAATAACAAGAAGCTTTCCTAGGTAGATGAGAGACAGATCCTATTTAAAGTGATTTTGTCTCAGTGGTTGATCTAAGTCCAGGGTTATTTTATCTTAAACTTGTATTAGTTCTGCTTCAATTAGCATTTTATTCCCCAGTGGAACACTGCTGATTAATTAGTTATTGTTCAGTAACTTCATCTTCTGGCCCTGACTCCAGCCACTCAGTCTAGTGTGTATCGATCAGTCTCTGGATCTGTGGCATATTCCTTTCAAGGTTGCTAAATGACTGATTGGTCTGAGTGAACCAGATATTCACCTTGCCTTCAATTCAGTAATATATTTAAGCACGTGCCTAGGTCTAAGAAGGAGAATAATGCAATAAGTTCAACTAAATTATTTCTTTCTGCTTTAAGTTAGCCAAATACTTAAAATACTGCATTGCATTTGGAGCTTTGGCTGATTGTCTTTTTGGTGAAGTATCCTAGGAGGTTTGAAGTGTAAAAACACTGAAACTTGGACAATTTTTTTATATCCATCTTGTCTATCTCAAACTCTGAGTCATATCAGATGCCTCCTAAGTATATAAGAACATAATAAAATCTTTCCCATGGACAAATTACTTATAGGAGATGATTCTTTCTAAAAATCTGACTTCTAATACTTTATGAGGGCCTTAACATTAAATGGTTTCAAAACACCCTGGATGTTTTCTGCATTAATCAAAGAGAATTTTTTCAAAATGTTTGATGATGGTGTAACAGGTTTCAACACGGAAGATTCTCTGATCACTTTTCAACGTTTATCAGCCGTAAATATTCCCAAGGTTTCTTCTAAAGAAGGGTGTATATAAATATATATATATACATATACATATATATATTTCTTTATATATATATGGCATCACCAGCAAAATGCTTTTTGTTTGTAGAGAATGATGAGTTAGTGTCAGTAACTTCTGCTGTCCTTGTATAAAAAGTCTCACTGTAGCTGGAACGTTCTTTTCAAATTTAGGATGCTACTGAAAAGTGATTTTGTAATTTCAAAAACAGTCCTTCTTAATGTTTCACATTTACTTGTTTTTCTGTGCCTAACAGATATAATAAACTAACTTCAGCTGCATTTTTGTTCAAATTGTACGATAACAGTTTCAGTTTTATTGCTAAAGGGCATTATAATAAGAATAATATATTAAGAAAGAGTGTGGAATACAAAGATAAGAGAAGTTTAGGAAATGTCAAAGTATTGTTTTGAATATGCTCATGATCTTTAATATATTTTTATCAAAAGCTAGTTAAAAATCTTTTTCTTTGCTTCCTTGATGTTATAATTCAAATTTTAAACCTTGGTCATGATTTGAGATAGAGAAAAAACAAAGTTTTGATCTCAGGCAGGTTAGACCTCATGTAATTTGTTTTTGATTGAGGCATCTCAGTTAGGAATCATAGTGGTTCTGATTCCTTATCAGAATGATGCATTTATACAACAAAATTAATAAGTTCTCTGTGACTGCACGGTAGAATTTCAGGGGAATGTGATTTCTCTGTAAGTGTCCCTTCCTCTATCCACTGTCTTTGATAGTCATAAATATCTTTTATGTGCTTTTGTGTAAGTGGTTACTACAGCTTTTTCATTGCTTTGGAGAGATAAATTCTTGACAATGCCCAGAAGACCAAAGTGAGGAAACCTATGTACGGAGAAAGCAATGTCTGAAAGTTTCCATAGGTTTTATCAGCTCAGAAAAGCTACCAATTCTGCAGGAATGGATAGTTTTGGGAGACCACAAGGCTTCTTCCACACAGTGGCTGCATGGTTCTGCAACTTAGTCTGCATCTAAGAGGTCAGGGACTGCTTGAATGCAGATGAAGACTGTAGGGTTATAAATATGAATGATGAAACAGCCTTCTGGTGGACTTTACAAACACCTGTTTAGAAGACACTGGTGCATCAGTGACTTTGTTCTTGAGCCTACTGTTGGAAATGGAGTCCAAACTGAGACCTGGACAGACAACTATGAGGGAATTTCTGTGTGAATGAAGTATGTGTAAATATATAAGTGTGTTTTTTTAATAAGTGTATGTGTTTTATTAATAACCATGTTATTAATAATTCTACTGATAATAACAACTTAGTGTTTAAATGCTTTCGTAAGAAATACTGATTGTGATCCACGTCTGCCCTATGACTCTAAGGAGAGAAGATGTACATTATGGGAGTTTTACTAGCTGAAGAATCTTAGTTATATATCTACATTTAGATGTCATCCACATTTTTCTATCTTTATAGCCCCTATTAATTTAAGAAAATACTTTGAACCTTGACGTAGTGGAATAAAAAGAAGTGTACTATTTTCTTAATTGGGCTAGTGTTTAACACTGGGCATCTGTGCTGTCCATCTAAAAGTCTAATTTAACTTGAGTTTTCTCTAGCAGAATGTATTCTTTATAAGAGAAATCAAATTAAACACTGCTCTTCAAAGAAATTTTAATTACGTGTTTATCAAAATAGATTTTTTATAATCAACAATATTTGGGAAATGAACCTACAAAGAATAATTCATGTGCTGTTATTTTTTACCCATGAAGTGGAAAATCTATCAAGAATCATAGAAAATAAGAAAGTATCATTTTAATAACCTGTGAAAAATGTCCTAAACACTTGAAATACTGTTTTTTTGGAATTGCCTTTGCTGATTTATTTTAAAATGTCTTGAGTTACAGATGGGGAATGGAAACCTTGTCCAGATGCAGTCCAACCCCCGTCTAAGTTTTGGTGAGTCCTTTGACTCAGTGACTTCCTGAAGAGATAGTTTCAGAGCCAAATCCTGTACTTGTACCTTGAACAGTCTCCATTTTAGTTTCTTCATCTTAGCTTTTGTTTACATACACTATATCAATTTTGCTGCTAAAAATACAAACAAAAATCCTCCCCCCACCTTCCTAAAAAAAGATTTACTTCAAAGGCATAATTAGAAGACCGTGTAAACAGGTAGAATCTTGTTTTTTGCATCCTATTGGGTTATTTTAAGCAATTGAAATAGCCGATACCTGACTATTATAGGACAATAATTTAAATAATTTTATTATGCAGATATTCGATTTGGTTTTTCTCATTGTCAATACAGAATAAGTTATATCAGGGACACACATACCACATTAAAAAAAAAAAGAAAATTTAAATTTAGGGAGTGACAACATTTGGGTTCACAGTTTAAGTTCTAATAGTTCTCTCTATTACAGACAATGTAAATATTCTAGGTCTTCTTCATGTTACTGTGGGTTTTTTTTCTGTTAGACAAACATAGCTGAAAACTTGACCAGTAATAGAGTGTTAAGTGAATGTTTATGATTGCTGTGAGGAAAGCCAAGAAACAGCATGATAAATAAATATCATGTTGATTTAAATCAGTGACACTTAACCTGGAACTGCTGCAAGGTACTCTGGTATAAAGCAGAACCACCAGTTCTAGACTAGTAAACCAGTTCTGCTGGTTTATTAGTCTACTATACAAAAAATGCATATAAAAATGTATTATAAAATAAAGGTTAAGACATTCATCCATTAAATTACATATAATTGGCTGCACTAACAGGATTATTTATGATGAGTTCAAGTGGTTTTTTATATCATAAATCAGAAATGAAACTCTACAGTGCCGTTAGATGAGGGTGGTTAGTAGTACAGGCAATTGTCTGGTATCTTCAGTCTGTAGAAGTGTCTGCACATAGAAATACTAAAATGGGCGTTTGGAGACTTCCTTATATTGAGAAGCAGGTTCCTTCAATCTTGATGATCAGATTACTTGATGTTATAAACTGCATTTTGGTGGGAATTGTCATGTGAGAAAGTTAAGGCATGGTCTTGTAGGATTTATCATTAACATTGTGCACACTGCTAAGTTTTTTAATAATTGTTACGTTCTGTTGTGTGATTACTTTCTGGAGAGCAACAACAAGCCCCAAACAATCTGCATCTTAACCCACATGAGTTCTTGACACCATGTTGTCTTAGAATCTCCCCAAAAAGTTACCAAGGAAACATTTCTGACCATCTTTGCTTATCTTTGATAAATAAAAGTCTGCTAGATTGAAAAAATATTCAGAAGAGTTATACGAGTTTCTTCTTCCATCGTAAAATTTCTACATATGTTTGTGAATCTCCCAGCAGCTGCAATTGCTCTGATAAAATAGCAGCATAGATTTTCTGACTTTAGTTGCTCTCTCATTCACCACAAAGCTAATGACATCACAATTATATGTCAGCACATACTGATGCTGAAGGAAACACTGAGATGTTAGGAATGATAAGAAGGAAGAAAAGTTACCCCAATAATAAATGATACCCTGAATTAATAATGGCATAAAAGCAAGCCAAAAAATGACTGCTGGTCATATTTTCCTCATGCTCTGAATCTTACACTGAATTCACTGTTTACTTCTGCTCCTGTCCCACTGGTACATCTGCTCCTCACAGTAAGGTGAGATTCAATACTCCAGTGATCTCCTGTGTCAAGCAGGACATTTCATTTCCAGAGGTTAATGTCATCTGAGAATTATTTTTTTTCTGGGATCATGGGTATTCATAGAGAAAACTTAAAGGAGTGAGTAATCAGAAATGACCATGACAACTGCAAGTTTGTGCTATTTCACTTTCAGAATTTCTTATTTTTAGTACCTATTGTTAAGATAATGAGTGATCCATGCTTCATTTTCTTACCCTTCAGCAAAACACTTTATATAAGCTAAGTATATTTCAAATTTAGGAAGAGAGTTTGAATTTTTGATTGTTAGACTGTTACAAAATAATGCAGTTTCTGCACTTCCAGTTATTTCTTATGTATTATTTGGTGAATTTTTCTTTATTGAACAGTGCATATTACAGTGTTAGTAATGCTTTGGGAAATGCACATGCCCATTAATATTTTAAAGTAGCCCTCGGAAGCAATATTTTTATGTCCTTAATTCAGAGAATCAGCTTGTTAATTATTTTTAAAATTTGCTATGAAGCCAATAATTTATACCTGACCTACCGAACACCTTTGTAAAATAGCTAATTAAAAAAATCAATATGTCTGATAGAACCTAGTGTCAACATCTTTTCTCTTATTAAAATTAGCTATGTATTGCTTTGTCATTTGAGTATTAAACTACAGACTTGGCTATTCCTTCCTTTGCAGACTGCTATCTCTATGCAGATCTGGATAGGCAAAACAGGTGTGTGGGAAGAACTTACACACAAAAATGTAGTTATGGCAAGTGAACTGGAGTTGGAGTAGGTCACTCAAGAGAGAAACATAACATTTTAAATTCCTGTGAAAGAACTTTAAGTAAATGCAAATATATCTCCAATAAGACATAATAAAAACTCCAGCTGCTTTGCAAATAAAGAATTGAGATCTATCAGATGTGTGAGAAAAAAATCTATTATGTTTAACCTTTATATCTAAGGCAACCCTTTATGAGGGTGGGCCGAAATATTTATGAATTTTATTCCTGAAATTTGTCATGTAAAATTAAACTACAATGCCTGGAGCAATAACAGACACTCACAACTCTTCCTTCCTAAGTGGATGCTCTTACCTCTAGTCAAATTCAATTGCTTTAACCATGTTCTCACTCTCTTTCATGTAATTTTTCTCTTTTTCTAAAGAGAGTAGTCATAATGGGTACACTGAGGATAACTGTGCCCTATAGTATTTTACAAAACATCTGCAGTTTTTTTGAAGGAGACTGAAGAATCTGCATCAATGTCAAAAAGAAAGATACTGATGCTTGGTCTTTGAATGTGAATGATTACACCTCAACTTTAGGGGATGATTCAAGACTACAAGCTCCTAGAGAATGCAAGGCCTTCCAGATATCTGGATTTCAGGCCACTAATCCCCAGAAACCTATGCTTACTCTCAGTGTACTAGTTATAGTTAGCAGTCATGACTACATTATTTTTGGTTCACACACTCTTCCAAGCAAGGCCAAGCCCAATTTTCCCCTGAAACTCGCTAAATTTTTCACTCTGTCGACTTGGTGGAGACTAAAAAGCCAAGTTTTTTGGCTTTGATATTCTGAAGTAATTCAAATTTTAAAACCAGTATTGGAAGGAAAATCAAATGTTTGTGGGACCCAGCGAAACAGATCTTCTAGGTCTGCACTGACTGAATTGTTTGGGGTAAAACAGCATGAGGTGTTAGTGTTTCAGAACCTCACTGTTATACTGATGGCTGCGGATAGAATAGACATGCCTAGATATAATCAGTATTAACATATCTTATTCATGAAGGTTAATGCAATTCTTTATTGAAGGGTGCACAGCTCTTGATACAAAATTCGCACAACAGGCAAATTAAATATGAGGCTACCTCATTTCCCACTGACTCTACAAACCATGTAGAGTAAATACATTTTAATGAAAACAGACAGGTACTGAGTTTCCATATCTCCAGGTAAGAGAGTCTGAACTTCTGGTATGTACATTATTTACAGTTGTACTTGTTTCCTTTCTGATGTATGTAATATTCTTTAGGTCATAAAAAATTCTCTGTCATTGCTAGTATGGTCTACATAGAAAAAGTAAAATCCTTTAACACCTCAACTGTTTAATGGTATGCTTGGTATACATTTGATTTCAAATGCTTTTTATTGAATTGAGTGGATGTTGATTCAGTGATTTTATTTCACCCCCCAAGTTACGTAAGCTAAATGCATTTTCTGACACTTTTCTTTTTAAAAAGTTCTCTTTAACATTAGAATCTCTCTTAAAGACAAATAAGTACTTCACAGAAGCGGTGGTGAGGAGAGAGTTATTTCTGTAGGACACAAACTTAAGCCAAAAATCTCTACTAAATGGGATTTTTTCTTTCTGAGTTGTTCAAAGAAGCAGAGCTCAAAGATACTACAAATAAGCAACCACACTAAATCTAGTAAGATTCTTTATCTAAAGCAGAAAGAACTGGTGTGTATCGATATCTCTACAAATGGATAAGGGAGATGACAAGGAAAAAAGTTATACAAAATAAAAAAGAAATTAAAATTTTATTGAACTATATTATTCTTCAAAAAAACCCACCCCAAGCCAAAACAGAAAGCCAATACAACATTTTATCTGTAGATCATGAAGTTAACTGAAAATTCTTACTGTCTCTTCATTAATGCCAGTCAGTGTCTGTGTATTGATATAAAACAATTTTTTACTCTGAATTAAAATTGAATAAAATTGAATGTATAGGATATTGGTAAAATCAGACCAAAATTCCTGTTATTATACAATTTGTTTAGATAAGATATTTAACTAAATTCAAATATCCTGAAGAAACTTAGCAGAGATGCAATTCAGCTGCAGTGGTGGACAACACACAAGAAACTGGACTGGTGTTTGCTTTGAGGACCTTGTTTGTGAAATACATCTGGCTTCTTCAATAATTATATGCTCTGCTTTCTTCTTGTACTGCTGATGATGTGAATTCCTTCTACCCATTTTGTAGATGGCATCTAAAACATTTTAAGCACCAGAAAGCATAAGGCACCAAGGTCACACCTCAGCTGAACTGTTGTTTAACAGCTTTGATACAAAAGACTGTACATGAGTTATTGCACCTAAATGCACCATTTGTGGCAAAGCAAATATACTCTCAGATAGCTTTTTTTATCCCATCCAGCTGAGTTGTATTCTACTACGTACTATCCAATGATAACCCATCCATATGTTCCAGACTGTTGGTGCTCTCTAATGGAAGTTGTGATTTATCCACATGTACACCTAAATGAGAATGGCCCATAGAGTCATTTTAATTAAAACTCTCATTGCCCACTTGTTTGCCTCTCTGATTCATGCCTCTTTACTAGTCCACTGACAAGATAAGTTAGATACATGAGTGCATGCAGATTTTACAATTCAAATTTAATTGAGAGAAGACTTGCAAAAAAATCCTCTTTAATAAATTTATGCTATTTCCAACCCTAGAATACAATTTGATTTGCTCGAAATTGGAGATTGTCAGCACTGATTTTTTTACTATTCCTTTGAAGATATTTATCTTCCTTTTTTTTTGTTTTAAATTTTCATAAATAGAGTACCTTTATTAATCCTTTCATCCTGACTGATAAAAAGACCACTCCATTTTAATTACCAGCTTCTTTATTCAAACAATTTTCAAAGGGGTAAGATACGTACCCTAAAGATTGAAGTAAAGTTAGTACCACCTGGTTCAAAAGTATTTCTACATGTAGAAACAAGCAGCAGGTCATAATTAAGCTCTTTCAAAAACTCTTTCAGAAGAGAAACTCTTTTAGAAAAATTAATGTATCTTTACCTGAATGAACAAAATTCAGAGTGTATATAAATTAATTAAAAATATTTCAAGTCGAAGGTCAGCTACAGATAAAAAAAGAGACTTCTGACAGTTACTGAGGTAGTGGTTTTTATAACATCTGAAATACCATTCTTGCAAAATACTCATCTGCAATGTAAAACTCTTTTGCATACCTCCAGTTGATGCTTAAAAAATGGAATAAACAACTATATGAAAATAAATTAGAAGAAAATTTTAATTCAGTGTCCACAAACAGACAGTGGATGTTCTACCTTACTGAGAAAAAGCTCATATAATTGGTCTTGTCCAAAATCACTCAATACATCTCTTGTCTCATATATTAATAAGCCAGGACTACTGATTAGGACTTTGCTTTGAAATAATGGAGTATGTAAACAATGTCAAACAAATGCTATGGATCACACACAGAGTGACACTGCTAGAGCAGGAGGACAAGATAACCTGCAGAAGGTCCCATCCAATCTCCACTTTCTGTAATTCTATGATTCTATATGGGTTGAGGTATTTGACTTTTATGACCACGGGACTCTTTCTCAAAATCAAAGACTCCTAGGTAAAGATGGAATCCACCTGATCAAATAGGGTATGAGTATTTTTGCCTACAGGCTAGGCAATCTAGTGGGAAGAGCTTTAAACAAAGAGAAAAGGAAACAGTGAACAAGGGAAGGACTGGGCAATGAAGGGATTGAAGGCAGCCTTGCAAGAAGGACTTGGGGGCACTGATGGGTGACAAGCAGGACATGAGATGACAATATGTGCTCACAGCCCAGAAAGCCAACCACATTCTGGCCTGCATCAAAAGAAGCATGGCCAGCAGGTCACCCTTCTACTCTACCCTCATGAGATCCCACCTACAGTACTGCATCCAGCTCAGGAGTACTCAACACAGGAAATACATGGACCTGTTGGAGCCAGGCCAGAGGGCCATGAAAGTGATCAGTGTGCTGGAGCATATCTCTTATGAGGAAAGGTTGAGAGTTGGGGTTGTTCAGCCTGGAGGAGACAAGACTCTGCAGATGCCTTTCTGCAGCCTTTTACTGCTTAAATAGGGCTTATAATATAAGGACAGACTTTTTAATAGGGTGTGTAGCAAGAGGACAAAGGTTAATGTTTTTATACTAAAAGAGGGTAGATTCAGACTAGATACCAGGAAGAAATCCTTTACTGCAATGGTGGAGAACACTGGAACAGAGAGGAGGCAGATGCCCCATCCCTGGAAACATTCAAAGTCAGGTTGGACGGTGCTCTGAGCAACCTGATTGAGTTGCAGATCCTCGCAGGAAGGTTGGACTAGGTGACCTTTAGAAGTCACTGCCAACTCAGGCGATCAACAGAGGAAAGAGGTGGTGATCCACAGTCAAGTAGGAAGTAGTAGACTAGGCTAGCAAACAAAGGATGCAAATTGATGTGGTTGAGAGAGACCTCAACAAAACACGTTTTCACTCTTAAAGAACAGTTGCATCTTACAGGAGAAAAAAACAACGATAAGACTCTATGAGGGCTTTCTAAAAGTTTGCTTTTGAGTGACATAGAAAGAAACCAAAATCTCGTGGGTTCTATTTGCTTCCAAAATAAACCATGATTATATAACCAAAGGGCTGAAATGAAACTAGTTTGTACATATCAGTTCAGTATTAAAGAAGAATTCACATTCAAAAACAGCTTGCTCTCTGAGTGCTACACAATGCATTCCTAGCAATAGAAACTTATTTGATGGTTAATTTGAGAGCTTTCAATATTACTAAAAATATTTTTATTACATGAAAGAAACAGCAAGTATTGTTCTATAACAGAATGCAAAGCATTTTCATATCACTTACTGATAATAAGACCTATTAAAGTGGTCCTCTGTAGCTTGATTCTTATGGTATTAGTAGTTTTGGTCCTGCATTGCCAGTGAAGATGAAGAAGCTTTAAAGATTCAGTCTGATTAATATTTCAATATCTCACTGAAGTCATATATGGAATTACACAGATGGAAATTGCCTGA
Source organism: Chiroxiphia lanceolata (assembly GCF_009829145.1). NCBI lineage: Eukaryota > Metazoa > Chordata > Aves > Passeriformes > Pipridae > Chiroxiphia > Chiroxiphia lanceolata. The sequence goes on along the minus strand of NC_045639.1, from coordinate 89,151,289 downwards.
GTGCGAATGCAAGACCCTCAGTGCAACGACTTTCAAGAAAATCTATTAATGTTATGCCACCACCAAGAAGATTTTTCTAGAAACACAGCTTCTAGATAGTATTACAGACTAAAGTATTTTAAAATTTGACTGGAGATGAAAAGGAAAAAAAAATTACAATCTTTTTTTTTTTGTTCTCTGAAATTCCTTGGGTTTTGAGTGTCTTCTCTTTTACTCCACCTCCATTCTCCATGCCCCTTCACTTCAGTCTTTCTCAAAGTAATATCACAATGTATTTTGAGAATGTTCCCTCAGTTGTTTCCTGTTTTCTACTTAATTTTCAAATTCGTTGCATTCAAAAAGTAAGCAAAAAACCCCCTCTATAACTGTGCATATAAAAGTTAGTATTATCCAATAAAAACAAATGGTGACATTCTTTTACACTTCTCTTAGAAACCTTATCAGCTTAGGACTCTAAAAGAGACTTCCTACGACCAGAATTTCTACATGTTCTTCTAGAACACTGAGTGTAAAAGGAAGGTGCGACAACAGTTTAACGGTTTAGAGGTTTGTTCTTGCAGTTGTGCAATCATGATTTTTACAATAATGCCTAAGACTTAATTAAAATAAAACTTATTTTAGGGAGCTAATGAAGCATTTACATTTAAAGAGTATCATCTGAAATGAAAAATACATTCTATCCCTTTCCTGTCATGAAAAGTTAAAAATTTTAAAATTAAATTTTTTTTTGACATTTTCTTCTCAGTATGCTTGACTGGAAATAGAGATTCAACACAACTAAGTATCAAATCAAACCTTCCAATATTTATGCCTTTCACTCCTTCACTTCCCATAAGAAATACTGGTGCACAGATAAAATTCTAAAAGAAATTTTAAAATTATTCTACATAACATAAGCCATGGTTTTCCTTTCCTGAACTTTTTTTTTTCATTCCTACTCGACGTACTCTTCAGATCTTTGCAGACCTCACTTTAGCAAGGATTAGTATGTACAACTGCAGAAATATTTTGCCTAATCATTGATCAAAGTAGAACTCTTACAAGCCCTCCTGAAGAGATAGATTCTTCTAAGTTGAGAAAGTGGTAGGAGATATGAGGAAAATATGAGGAAAAAGGAAAAGAAAGGGAGAAGTATAGGCTTAATAAGTGGTAAGTATGGTAATGTAAATGGTGAGGATAGAGTGTAAACACTTAACCGAAGAGTCTAATGTTAAATAGTATGTTCTTATTTTGACCAGAGTGTAAAAGGAAAGTAATTTCTTCCCTGTTAGAACCTGAATGTGTTAGTGCCATGCCTTGCACACAATAAAATTGTCCTTGTCAGAACCTGTGGTCATTTCTTGTGAAAGAACTGGAATCTTTAGAAAACAAGTTTACTGGATTAGAGGCAATCTGTGATACAACACTGACAGAAGGAATTCAAAACCCCAGAGGGAATGGTCAATAACAGAGTACACAAGACTTGTCTAGGGAGTACAAGTCACAAATAAGCATTACAGTTACTGTTCTTAAAAAATAAAACCAAACAAAAAACATCATTGTAAAAAAGATTCCTGTGTCCTAACCTTACAGTAAAACCACTGCTTCTAGTATATGGAAGCTACTGTTAAGTACAACAAAGAGAGATACCCTTTTAATATGGATGCAGAAATATAGATAGATTATCCTTTCTCCAGAGAGTATTTCTATTTTTATCCCTGAAGATTCATGTAATGTTTATTTTGTCAGAAGCAGAATTACTAAAAGGTAGTTTTCCTATAATAAACAAAGTTCAAAAAACTTCACCAAAATTTTTCCAAGCTTTTTAGATCTGCTTCTCTATTGGTCCGTATTTCATATAGCTCACATCCGAACAAAGAAAATGAAAAGTGGGTGTAATAAGCCACCAAAATTAGACTTTTCATATTCCTTTTGCCAAAATGACAGAGTAAACAACAAAGCAAGCCTGGATGCAAAGTAGAATTTTTAATATTCCAGCTCTGGTTCAAATGAATTATGAATGTGTAAATCTAAATCCCAGCTCAAGCTTTCAAGAATTGTAGTCTTGGGTTTTTTTACCTAGGAATTAATCTAGGAGGAAAAAGTGAACCTTTTTTTTCCTTCCTGTTTTCTGACAATGCTTTGATTAGAGTACCAGCTGACTCAGGCTAGAGTCTGATTTTTCAACATTGTTTGCAGCAAACAGAGCTGCTCTGTTCCTCTTGCAATTCAGTGTTTCTTCAGTCAAATCTGTGAAGCTCACTGGGAGACTCATATGGGACTATGACTCCAATCCAGATCATTGGAATGATAACTTAGAAACCCCACTGTCTGCACAGTTCTAAATGTTCTAAATATACTTTCTTCAGAGACAAAGCTATTTTAGAAGATACACTTCCCCAGTCATTTAATCTCACACTGTGGATCACACTACCAGCTCAGAATCTATGTTGTAATGAAAGCTTCTCTTGTCGTAGATTTTATTTTATTTTAATTTTACTCAGGCTGCTGGTTTATAGTGCATTATTATAAATAAATTCTATTTGTTCTAGGAAGACAAATGGAACAAGGGAAACATGCAGTTGTTAAACTTCTTCTACCAACCAAAAAAAAAATAGCAAACCAAATTTTGATGCTACTAGCTTAATCTCAGAAATATAATGTACAAGCATAGGACTTCAGTGAGTGAATTCAGATTTTTTTTTTTTTAAATATTCCAAATCTGGCCACTTTTGTAGTGATTTTTTGTGCCTTCCTCTAATTGTTGATCTTATGAAGTTACAAAGAATTTGATGTGATGGTGTGCTAAATTATAATAACTATAAGTTCTCTGTCACTAATAAACAACTTATATGGAAATCCTCAGTTAAAAATCCTCATAGACATTGAAAGAGCTACCCAAGTGTCACCTGAGAAAAACTTGTTTTATGCACTTATGTTTTGCTAAGGTTTCAGTGCAGAGTTACCATTGTAACAATCTGAACGCAAAACAATTCTATTTCACTTAGAATTTCTAATGATTATAACTGGAATAAAATACCAAATCCTTAACTAAGAGCAGCAGAAACAACATGGGATGAACTGTCCACAACTCACATTCATACTCCCTATACACTGCTGGGCTAAGGAGGTAGGGAAAATCAGGAATGTTACTGAGCTGGAGAAGAAGGGAGGCATGGCAGGAGGGTGTTTTTTACTATTCAGTTTTATTTCTCATTATCTTACTCTGATTTGATTGGTAATAAATTCAGTTGATTTTCCTGAATTGAGTCTGTTTGGCCTATGACAGTAACAAGTGAGTGATGTCTCCCTGTTCTTTTGTTATATTTTCTTCCTCCTCTCCAGCTGAGTGATAGAGCAGCTTTGATGGGCACCTGGTGTCCAGCCAGGGTCAACCCGCCACATCTGATCTGGAAGAAACACTTATCAAGGGTAGATGGAAAAGCCAATCTTTCTTTCTCCATAACCAACACCTCAGTCTTACTGTGATCATGACATAAAGGGCTAAGTTTTCTCATTCTTATTCCTCTGTCTAGTTTAATGGTGGGATAATCTCAGCTAACCTTCTAAAATGCTGGACTAAGTAATTAAACTACTTACTTTGATATAAGATTGACCACCATCTTTGACTTTTGACAAAAATTAAAGAAGTAAGCATTGCATTTCTTTCTGCAAACAGGTAATTTATTTCAAAAGTTTCAGGTAATCATTGCATGGTATATGCAACTATGTTAGTATTTCATTGTAGCATGGAAAGATGACTCTCTATATATGTAATTCTAAATTGTTATTTAAGGTTTAAAAGCAACATTAAACTGCCCATTTGATGTAAGTAAGGAATTTAGAGATTATGTTACCTATTTTGTCACAAGCGTTTCTACTTTCTGATGCCCACACTTATTAAAGAGAAGGAAAATGTCAGCTCCATCTTCATAGAGAATGTGTTAAAACTGGATGGGCAGAACTGTTTTTATAATTTAATAACTAAATTTTACTGTTGTGCAAATTATCTATTACTTCAACCATGAAAGAAAATAGACACTGAGAATGTTTCTGACAATATAAAAAACTTTTCAAAATGTATTATAATTCCTATTTCTATACAATTCAAAGAAAAAAAAGAAAAGAAACCCAGGTATCAGTTTAATTAAACTGTAGTATACTGATTTTATATTCAGTCCATAGAAATTTTTTATAAGAAAATAATAGAGCATCAATGGGAAAAATACTTAATTACATGAAAAAAAAGAACACCAATATGACAGGTATATAATAATGGTAATTGCCTTGCTACTGCTGTTGTCTTCTCCCCTTTGAACACAATATCTTGTCATGTGTTCTCTATCTAACATTATGTTATTACAAATTTAAAAAGAACCTGGGGAAACACATGTTTGGGCTAGTACAGTTGCCTTCGAAAATGTTTAATCAGAATTTCCTAGTGAAGTGTTAAAGGAAGCTCAAATTTCCTGTAGCTGAAATACATGAGAATTTTTAAATGTGGAGTTGAATAAATTGACTTTAATGATTTATTTTTATCTGAAGCTTTTGGTTTTATACTTCCTGAAGCTTTTGGTTTTATACTTCAAGCAACAAGTAAGTTGTCTAGCCATTCACTTAGAAACTGAGATTACATTAATATTACTTCACTTAAAATGAATTTTTGTTTAATGTATCAGTCAGAATCTAGGAACAAGATTTTACTAATTTCTTGTAGTAACTGTACATGGCAAATATCACCAAGACAACAAACAATACTAAAGTCAATATAGGTAAACCTAAAAAAATCTCTATAGTAAGACAGGTTTTAAAACAAATCTCTATTCCAAATTCTCAAAATCAATTTGAAGTCTAACTCTGCCTCATATGTACTTGAAGCTTGTACTCATTTTCTGCTGTCTGGAAATTTAATATTCCTTCTCATTCAAGTCTTTAGTTCAACTATTCAGTCAAATCTGTAAAGGGAATATTTTCTTCCATCTTGACAGCTCATGTCTATATGTGAGGCAAGTTTCTTAACTCCTAACAATCTAGCTTGAATTTGTTTGTCATATTAAATGGTCCTAATGCAAAACGACAAGAATTATGGTCTCAAGTAAGTGTCTTACCAGGATAATAACTTTTTCATAGAGTACTAACTTGTTTTTTGAACAAAGACATTGCTTTCATAGGATGATTTTGTATTCTTGTACTTTGAACACCTTAAAAGATGTCACAGTTCAAACATTTTGTGGGGAAAGAGAAGGTTTAACAGTACAAAATGAAGAAGAACTTAAATTTGATCATTTACCCTCTAGATATTTGCCTTTATTTATTTATTTATTTTTAATTCCAAGCCAAAAGAAAGGGCTTCATTTCCAGCTATGTTTTGAAAGAAAATGATGGCTAAAGGATAAAGAAATCCTGCTATAAGAAGGAAACATAGAGAAAAGGAGTCATAGAACACAAAAATATGAAAAATTCTGAGACTGGTTGATGGTGGATGGAAGGGTTATAGATTCAATGGTATGTGATCAAGTAGCTCTCACAATACTAAATATCAGAAATGATATTTGGTTTTGCACCTTTCCACTCCTCAAAATAATGTCCATTCCCCATTGATTTAATTAAGTTTGGTCTATATTTTATAGATTAAAAAATTCAAGTGAAGACTAAACATACTTGTTAAAATGGTTTTCCTCAGCTCCTCATACAGTGTGGAAGGAATGTTTAAATGGAAAGTGAATCTGTACTGCTAACAGTACTTTTAGATTACAGCTGGTAAGTTCAAAGAAAAACATCTTTAAAAAAAAAAAAAAAGCACCAAACTGTACAAATTTGAAGAACATGGCTTATTCACATGAGTTTTGGAAGAAAAATACTTCCTGAAGAAAACATCCATTCTGAAATCACTGATTACCTTGTAAATACATGATAAAAACAGGGTCCTTGTAAGGACAACATTATTTATAATATGTATACTGATAAACAGAACATCTGAAGAAAGTGTCAAAAGTTATAAATAGGCTATTACCACAAAGCACAAAGTGGTTGAAATGGATATGTAAAGTGAGAGAATGCTAAGGGCCCAGTGTCCAACACTGAGTCCACATGGCACACATTTCAGAAGTTCCTTTAGATCAATTCTTGCTTAGTTCCTGCACTGAATGCTAATCAGTAGTAAGAATTCACAAGTTACACTCATGGGGAGTTTCTTACAGTTTATTTTTATGTGCTAGGAAAATGGTTCTCTCAAACAGGACTCTAAGGTGTGTTGAGTTGGAAGTGCAAAAAATATGAGTGGATTTTTTTTTCAGAAACATACCAGGATTTTATCTAAAATGTGAATGTAGCGCCATAATTGTTGAGTACAAGTAAGAACTTAAAGTAAAATTTAACTGCCAGCAATTGATTCTTCTCTTTTCTTGAGAGAAAAGTTTTTCCGATTAAAAATGTTAATGTTTACTTCATGGAAGTCGTCCTGCCTTAGTCTCAGTGTTCATACTTTGAAGATTCACTTTTTGCTATCTATTAAACTCCATTTCATTGACTCACTGTAAGGCATATCTGCAGTTCCTTTCTGGGGCATTCTGCCACACTCCTGTTACACTCTGAATTTTAAGCCACAGGTTGACCAAAGCAGTTACATTTAAGACTTTTTAAAAGCCTTTTGGTTCATTATGACCTCGAGTTCGCATCTGGATAAAACACTACTATGCTTTCTCTAAGAGAATTTCTTTTAATTTAGTAAGAAAAATAAGACATTTTGTCAAAAGATTTTACAGGGGTAAAATACAACCAAGAAAAGCATTTCACTAAAAGTCAGCACAGATACCAGTTCACAGAAAACACCTACTACAAACAATCAATATACCAGCTTTAGTAAAACACAATTCATTGGTTATAAGTTACCCACAAAAGAAAGAAAAGAAGAAAACAGATTAAAAGAGTAAAGAAAGAGAGCAGGAGAGAAAAAAACTACAAGATTTGGTGGTTCACATGGTGCAGGCTGGAACAGAGGAGAGGAAACAGAAAGCTCACATGGAACTGCATGTGGAGAGACATCAATTTGACTAATGGACAATTCCATGGATAAGGAACTGTCTAGTCGATAGCACTCAAAGTGTTGTGGTCAATGGTTTAATGTCCAAGTGAAGACCAGTGCTGAGTGATGTTCCTCAGGAGTCAGTGTTGGGACTGACACTGTTTAACACCATTGTCAGTGATGTGGACAGTGGGATTGAGTGCAAGTTTCATGATGACACCAAGCTGTGTGTGCAGTTGACAAGCTGAAGGGAAATGGATGCCATCCAGAGGGGCCTGGACAGGCTTGGGAGGTGGACCTGTGCAAACATCATGAAGTTCAACAAGGCCAAGTGCAAGGTCCTGTGCATGGTTTGGGGCAACCTCATGCTCAAATACAGGTTGGGTGGATGATTGATCTAGAGCAGCACTGAGGAGACAGATTTGGGGACTTTGGTATACAAGAAGCTCACTACGAGCCAGAAGGTGTGTTTGCAGTCCAGAAAGCAAACCACATCCTGGACTGCATCAAAAGAAGCATGGCCAGCAGATTAACGGAGGTGATTCTACCCCTCTATTCCACTTCCATGAGATCCCACCTGAAGTGCTGCATCCATCTCTGGGGCTCCCAACTGTTTATTTTCTGTGTCGCAATTAGGGTATAAATTAAGGAAAGTGCAAGAACACTCTTCTTTCTCTTTCAGAGAAATAATCTTTCTCTTCAGAGTCATTGCATCCTCATTTACTTTGGTCCAACCTGAGTTGTTTCTAGAGTTATAAGCTTGAATTTCTCATTTGTTATAAAACCTGTAATTATTATAGTTTCTCTTTAATACTATCAGATACTATAGTATTGGGAAAATTATTTGCTACTATGCATCTAAATGTTTAATCTACAGATATTCAAAATGAATCTGTCACAGTTTTTCTGTAGTACACCCCCTAACAGTTTGTTTGGTGCTTCATGTACATTTTAGAAACATAAGGTCTTCATTTTAGGCTGCATTTGAATTGGTCACTGGTATAGCAAATTGTTTTTGAAAAATAAGTCAAAGATATAAGTTGTATTTTCACGCATTTTTTGTCTGTGTGCCTTGTCCTATTTTTCTCAATCTATCAATTAGTTAATGATAGGCAAGTCAGTGACTGTCTCCAGCTTGTCAGTGTATTTTTTATGGTCTATAATTTTCTCCTTCAATATAGAAATAGATGGTGAATATTTTTTGTCATATTCAGACTGATATTTGGCTCTTGAACTCATCTAAAGTTAACAGCTCAATCTATCTTTTATTATCTATTAAAAAAACCCTGGTAATTTCTTATTACTATAATGGAGTAAAAAAAAAGTAGCAGAGATGTTGTCAACCAAACAATGGATATTTAATATAGACTTTTGAGAAGAAACAAATGTACAGTACAAATCAAATAATTCTTCGAGCACTCACTTATTTAGTTGATTTTCCCCTTTAAACCTTCATGGGCAGGGGAGAAATGATAAAGATAATGAATCAGTAGGGGGGTAAATTATCCATGATATTTTTCACTAAACTGTATAAAATCTTAAGTCTATACTGAAGAAATTCTGTTTACATACTTTTGTCAAGCACAGATAAATAATTATGTTTAGACTTTTAATTATTTCACAATATCAATCTCAGGCATTAGTAAATTATCCAAAATTAAACTGGCACTCATACACAATGTATTATTCCCATTCACACACAATGTTTCATAATTTTTCAATTATTTCTTTTAATTACACAGTGATTTCCATAATCTATTCTATATATATATATATATATTTCTTATTCTTCTATAACTTTGTAGTCCCATTACTGTCATGATTTCCCACTATTATTTTCCCCAGCTTCATCTTTGTTTTCACTAGTAACCTCCTATCTGGGCTTACTTATAATGTAGTGGCACAAATGCATCTCATTTGTGTCCTTATGTCATCACTCAGAAACCTTTATCTCGAACAACATATATTGGTCCCTTCTTTAATTTTTCGTCTCTATTTGTTTTTGTTGTTGGTTGGGGGGTTTTGTTTGTTTGTTTGTTTTGTTTTGTAAATATCAATTGGACTATTTGAGACATAGCACATGCTAAAAGTTGGGGAAATTCTGGATAAAAATATATTGATGTGATGGTAGAAATCCAATATTCCTTCTGTCTGAAAAATCTTATTTCTCTTTTGGAATAGAAAACTACAACTAATTTCCTTTCATATTGATGTGAATAGGAACCCAAGACGATCACCTTCTGATCCAGATTAGAAAGTAAGCAGTTAAATGCTTACCTATTTATCATCTCTTTTTTTGACAGAAATGGGAACAGGGATTGTCTTTAGCTTAACCTAAACCTGAAGATGATGATTTAATGAGAAGTTATTTTGAAAAAAATAGGAAAAAATATAAGTCAACCTATGTATACACCTTTGCTGTTTTTTAATGAAATAAAATGAAATTGAAATGAATGGCTGAAATTTTCTTGGCACAGGTCTTGGTACTTGTTTGTATTCTGGAGTCTATTTTTCCTTTTCAGTAGTTATATCTTACTCGTCATCTTTAGTTCAACTGAAGATCAAAAATCTTTTTTATCTCATATGCATGTCAATTATTTACTTTAGAAAACCCATCTCCAGCAACAGATCCATTATGAAATCTGCCCATGTTTTCCTTTTACAGAAGAAAATATGAAAATCAGTTATTGGCAGATTTAAATTGTTAATGCCTTTTGGGTTAAGTTCCTGAATAATTCACAGACCCAGCTAAATTTTGAAATACAAAGTTCTAGCTGAGCACCATGGACATGAAAACATGACACAAGAACAAAGATGTAAACATGGATTAGAAATGAGCTGCAAAGAAAGCATCCCTTTCCCCATTCCTGAAGGAGTTCAACATTCACCAGAGGAATGTTCTTTTCTATACTTTCTTGCAGTTGCTTGTAGTTGAGGGTAGATGAGGGAGTGTGAAAGTTGCAATAAGCTGACTAATGGCAACAGTGGTGGGGCTCAGAGCTATCAGTTCATCAGGGGCTACTCTGATTCTGTATTACACTGAGCCCCCATTGTGAAAACCTTTGAGTGATGCCAGGCAAGGCCCAGAAAGAAAAAAAATAATTGTCTAGAGTTGGATTACTATAGGCTGTTGTACCACATGAGAAGAGAGCAATTGTAGATATCTAAAGCCAAAAAACTTGTAGAAAGACCACTGCCAATTCTATGAATCATAAAATCTGCCTTCATTGCTACCTTCCTTTGGAGAAATAAAAAGAAACTAGGAAGATTTCAGACCTTTAATGTTTCAGAATTGTAATAAATACTGTCTCCAAAAGTCCCCTCCATCTTTAAGTGTTTGACTTCTCTGTTACTGTTTGTATGCCTATGACTAATTTTTTCTTCTTTTACTTTTTTTTTTCTCATTTGTTTGATTGGTTTGGTTTTTTGTTTGTTTTGTTTTGTTTTGGGTTTTGGTTTTGTGTTTATTTTTGTTTGTTTGTTTTGAGTTTTCTTCTTGGTTGGTTGGTTGGTTTGGTTTGAGGGGTTTGGGGTTTTTTTTCTTAGCTTGTTCCTCATCAGAAACGTTCTGACCTTAGGTGTAAGTCATACCTTTAAAGTTCTTAAAGCTTCTAATATTCCATATACTTTCAGATTGTAATGAACTTACAGTAGAAGAGCTCATATGTTCTCCTCTACAATTGCTATATAAGACAGTACCCAATCCAGAAGAGGCATCACCTGGAACTGCAAAATCGCCTTTAACTTTCTCTTTGGTTCTTTCTTCACCTTTCTAATTGAAAATAAACTGTTACTCATGAAGAAACGCTGTCCCAACAACCAGTGAGGGTACCATACCCATAACTTGTCTCTCCTTTCCTACTTCTTAGATAATCAGTTGTAAGATTGATAATCACTTGTTCCTTATACTCCCCTTTTCTATTAGTATGCTTTGCATGAGAGTGTGAGTGTTTTTCAGCTAAGACTGCTCTTCACTAACAAATTTCATTGGAGATTAGCCTGGGGACTATGAAATTCATAGGATGTGTACCTTCTTCTATTGTCAACATTATAGAACTACAGATATGTTGTTCATAACTACTTATATCTTACTTGTATTCTAAGTGCATTAGCAGGCTAGTAAATAGAGATTGTACTGTCTAAATAATCAAAAGGGTTTTTTAATTAATAATTTCATATTCTAATGATAAACATCTGCGGGAGGGTCCTAGGTGAAGGAGCACTGTTTGTGCTTTATATCCAGTGGAGAAGAAGTATTCTCCTAGTACTATTCTGCTAAATACATACTGGGGTGGGAGGGATGATGCAATATAAACTATAGCACATAAATGTGCTGTGACCTCTCTTCTTCAACCAACATTGCTTTTCAACCTTTTCTGGATTTATCTTTGCAAAGTATTTTAAATATTGACCAGGAAATAGAGGGATAATGCAGTGTTAATAGTCATTATATAAGTTAATACACTGTTAAAATTACATAATGAAACCATGCTATCCCAGTACCCTGAATAATTCATTTTGGGGGAAAAAAAAACTAACCTTGTCCATGTGCATTAAAATTATTTGGAAAAAAACCCACAAAAACTTTAGCAGTAGCACAGAATTTTTTTTGTTTTTTCTGAATTGGAAACTGTAATGCAAATGCTAAAGAGATTAAACTGTTGAACTTGCCAGTTCTGAAATACACTGCCAAGAGGAAAATTCTGCTCTAGGTAGAGAAATATATCTCATGGGAAGAAGGTACTGTATGCCTTGCCTCAATTTCTAAAACATGCGTTTTTAATATGCTGCTGAAGGGTAAAATATGCCTCCCAGTAGAACATGACATGATTCTGCTCACTTTATTTTATGTTTCCAATCTACTGCTTCATAGACTGTTCAGAATGAAGCCATGTTGAAATTTATGGTTTCACTCACCTGTAATTTTAATAAACTAGCTGGGTGAAGAGGTTCATCCAAGCATGAATAAATATGAAATATAGAAGAATCTTTGTAAGAAATAAATGGCATAAACATATAGTTGTTGATTTCACAATATTATGGGAATATATGTGTAATAAATGTATTGAGTGTTCTATAAAGGCATACTAATATCATAATATTTCTGTTATCATAATTTGGCAGGGTTTTTTTCATAGAATAAAAATGCTCGTAGCACAGTGCTATATTTTATCTCCAAGTTAAGACGTCATTAATAAAGCATCTATTGTGAATTAATATTTCTGTAGGGAATAACTGGCAAGGATAAATGCTAAGAGCAAAACAACTTGATGTTTCTGGACCTCTGATTAGGGAAACATAATCACACTGGTGAGCTTCACAGAATTCTGATTAAAACAAAGCATAATGTGAAAACATTCTTAGTGTCTTTGGTGACTCTTGTTTTAATATGATAGAAAATACAGTTAAAACTGAATTGTACATAAACAGCTTGATAAACTAACAAGACAATGAGGCTGTCATTTCATAATAGTGCTGCATATTAAAAACACAAGAAAAACTAAGACTTAGAAAATTGCTATATGCAATATTGTGTAAAGGGAAAGGCAGTACAGGAATAAAGCTTACTTCCATAATACCAGCATCTTGCTGAATATTAGTGAATCATATTGCTTGTTCAGAGGACATTTATTTATCACAGGATACCTCTTAACAGTTAAATCAAACAAGGATTCCTGACACCAGATCTGAGAGTATACTTGCATGTGGTGATATTCACCCTCTGTATTCTCTAAATGTATACATTTTCTAAGGAAAGCATTGGTAGAATCGAGAATTGTGTTCTGATAGCCAAGTTCTTAATTTTGAAGTAATAACTTTTATTACACTACCTAGCATAATCGCAAAAACAGAGTGGTGAGTCCTTGGCGCTATAGGTTTGAAACAGAAGCAGCCCACTTCAAAATGAACTGTGAGTTAAGAGCAGTTGTTCTAAGTTTAACCAGATGAAATGATCTAGCTAATCAATGAGAGAAGAAAATCCAAATTTTAGGAGCAAACATGGATTAACAGCTTCACTATTATTAACATTCTCTATAAAGTTAATGAACACATCTTGGGTCCTGGTTTAGTCTGTGCAGAGACCAAACACATTGTTTTGCTTCTTCCAGGAATCAAACTTTGCTGGAGATATCTGTCTGAACACTGTGTTAACATATTCTAAATCTTAATAATATTTCTGACATCTACTCAAGTTTTGATTTTGCCTTCGGACTGAAATATTTTTTCATATTAAAAAATTCCCTTTAAGGTGGTTCCCATGAGACAAAGTTTTGGCTCCAGTGCCCTGATTTATATTCAGTATTATGTTTAATGCTTGAAATGTCAAATATGGTTGGATATAAGATATTTGTGTTGAATAAAGAAAGCAAAGATCACATGTCAACAAAACCTCCTAACACACTGCAGCAGCAAGCACTTATAAGTCATAGATTGTTTGCTTTGACTGCTAGAGAAGGTTCCCATAAAACATTCTAATAATTTCTCTGCCTAAAATGCTTTAAAGTGACTTCTCAGTGATAAGGCTTTAAGAAAAGATTAATTGATCTTATTTTATGTATGACAAAAATATCTGTATTTTATTTCTTAATACTCTCTTCCCAGGTACATTTTCCATGGTTACTATAGAGAGAAAACACAAATCCATTCCAATGCTTTCAAAATCTATAATATGTTATCAGTTTCTTCTCCCAAAACAGTGATTTTTTTTTTTTATAAATGAAATATTTAAAATACGTCTTTTCTGAAATGACATGTATTAATCAATGACCTCAAAAGAATCAGAAAATCAGGTGATCATTTTATTTTCACTAAATTCCTTAAAAAAAGAAAAAGGAAAGATTGATGGTGATTCTGACTAATGAGGAATAACTAGTAGTTGTAAGTAGATAGTTAAAGTAAGATGTTCAGTTATCTCTGATATAACTAAAAAAAAAATAAAAATCATACTGGAGCATCTTCAGAATATGTATATTAAAGGTGTTTATGAATTAAGTATTTAGGTGCTCTATGAAACTTAAATCTTGCCTAAGCATTTATCCGTAGAAAAATGGACAAATCATTTCACTGGAAGTAGCCTGGAAATACTGAGACATGTCAGTTTGCAAGCAATAAAAATATTAGCTTAAGAAAAAGAACACCAAAAAAAACCCCTCACAACTAATATAAAAAGAATGGGCTTGTATCTGGAAAATGCAATAGATGGTTCAAGACTTATTATCTCTGTGAAAATACAACTTTTGTATTGTTGTCGTGGTCATTGCTAGAGTGAGGTAGCAGTCCCATGGAAGCCAGCTGAGTAGATTAGACCTTTCCTCAACTAAGCCGAGTTATGTATTGGACTTCTAAAGAAATGTTTGCTGTATATAAAAATTGCTGTGTAAGCAATCTGAGTCTTGTGTGCCTGACCATTACACCTGTCTAGTTTTGATGCTACCATCTGAGTCTCTAATTCTGGTAGGATTCCAAATGTCAGGTAACTTGGCTAAGAGGCCTTGGTCTATGAATAAGCATCTTTAAAAACAAAAAAGCTGAAATCTACTGTGAAGTTAGTGTTTTAATACTGAAGGTACAGAGTCCTAAAGAAAAGCAGGTTTTCAGTTCATGAGGTCAGTATTAGTTTGTATTAGTTCTTTACAGCATCATACTCCTACTATAAGTCATGAAGATTTGCCTCATTCTATGCAGTTGTTGAACAATAAGAATTATGTAGGATATTGGATTAATTGATACGTTTTATAAGGGATAAATTATTCCTTGCTGTTGAAGGAGTGCATGGGGTATATGAATGCAAAATAAAGTCTCCTATAAAAAGCCCCAGTCATTGCAAAAATCAAGTACAGGTTCATGTCCAAGGAGAACAGAGAAGACAGGGACTAGTTCAGCACTTCTGGGATGACTTTTCTACTTGTTTATTTCTGTAGCCCTATTAATTTAGCTAAGGATCCTAAAATTTTTTTATTCAGAATCACGGAATCACAGAAAATACTGAGTTGGAAGGGATCCATAAGGATCACTGCATCCAACTCCTGGCACTGCACCAATTCCCAAGAATCACACCATGTGCCTGAGAGTATCATCCAAATGCTTCTTGAACTCTGGCAAGCTTGGTGTTGTGACCACTTCCCTGGGGAGCTTATTCCAGCATCCAGCCACCCTCTGAGTGAAGAACTTTTTTCTAATATCCAACCTAAACCTCCCTTGACAAAATTTCAGGCCATTTCCTCGGGTCATGTCATTGGTCACCTCAGAAAAGAGATCAGTGCCTGCCCCTCCTCTTCCCCTCATGAGGAAGTTGTAGATGGCTACGTCTTCCCTCAGTCTCCTCTTCTCCACTCTGAACAGACCAAGTGACCTCAGCTGCTCCTCATATGGCAGTTATAGACTGCAATGAGGTCTTCCCCCAGTCTCCTCTTCTCCAGGCTGAACAGACCGAGTGACCTCAGCCATTCCTCCTTCTCCTCAAGGCCTTTCGCCATCTTCATTGCCTTCCTTTAAACGCTCTATAATAGCTTAATATCTTTCTTATATTGTAATGCCCAAAACTGAACACAGTGTTCAAGGTGAGGCTGCACCAGTGCAGAGCAGAGGGGGAAAATCTCCTCCCTTGACCAGCTGGAGATGCTTTGCCTGATGCCCCCCTGGGCAAGGTTGGCCCTCCTGGCTGCCAGAGCACTGCTGACTCATATTCAACTTGTCATCAGCCAGGACCCCCAGGTCTCCTTCCGTGGCACTGCTTTCCAGATTCTCATTCCCCAGTTGAGAATGAGACACAGCCAGAGTTGCCCCACCCTAGGTGCAGAATCCAGCACTTGCCCTTGCGGGACTTCGTGTGGTTGGTGATTGCCCAGTCCTCTAATTTGTCGAGGTCTCTCTGCAGGGCCTCCCTGCCACTGAGGGAGTCAACAGCTCCTCCCAGTTTTGTGTCATCTGCAAACTTGCATCCCTTCCAGTCCTGACTCCAAGTAATTTATGAACATGTTGAAGTGCACAGGGCCTAAGATGGAGCCCTGTGGAACCCCACTAGTGACAGGTCACCAGTCTGGTGTTACCCCATTCACTATTATCCTCTGTATTCAACCCATGAGCCAATTGCTCACCCACCACATGATGTGTTTATCCAGCTGTGTGCTGGACATGCTGTCCAGAAGGATCCTGTGAGAGACAGTATCGAGAGCTTTGCTGAAATCTAAAAAGATGACATCAATTGTCTTCCCTTGATCAGCTAGGTGGGTTACCTTGTTATAAAAGGAAATCAGGTTTGATAAGCAGGACTTTCCTCTTAGGAAGCCATGCTGGCTGTGACTGATGACAGTTTTGTCTTTCAGGTGTTTTTCAATACCTCCCAGAATAACCTGGGAGTGATGTGAGACTGACAAGCCTGTAGTTTCCAGGATCCTCTTTCTTGTCTTTCTTGAAAACTGGAACAATGTTCACCAGTTTTCAGTCATCTGGGACCTCTCTCTCTGTATTCCCAAGATCACTCAAAAATCATAGAGAGAGGTTGTGCAATGACATCAACCAGCAATTTGAGGATTCTCGGATGAATAGATTTGTAGGATACAGTTGATATTTATGTGACTTTGTCACCAAGCCTGGAAGAAGCTGCAAGTAGTAGTCAATATTGTACATCAATAACCATTAATTTCAATACCTAATAATATATTTTTAACTCTTGTAATGTTTAGACACACAGGTTTTGTCCACTCTAATTAATGAAAGTTTTAATACACTGAGACCCCCTGGTACAGATTAGCTTATGTTTGCACACCTAAACTCTCTTCCCAACCAAATGCAGGTAACTGCACCTAAATTACCTTTGGAAATTATATCTGTCCTATCATGGGCCCTGTCTGGACATTGGTTGGAAGATTGCTAGAGAGCCAAAATACAGCACAGAACATGCTAACAGTTTACCAGTTTTCATTACAGGAATCTACAGCATTCATATCCAGAAATTAATCCTAACTCTGTTTCTGGTTGTTCTGCCTCAATCTGTGAATCTGGTTTTAGTGCAAAGAATTAAGAATTAATAAGTAACTTCTGTCATGAAACAAAGAAGGGAAAATTATTCTTCTTAAAGAACAATTTTGTAAAAAAGAAGGTCTTTAAAAAACCCCATTAATAGATCTTTGCCCTGAGCAGGGCAAGATTTTGCAGTGTGGTAGAAGACTCCATGAGAATTTGCTGGATAAACTTCTTTACTTATTCAAGGATTCTCTGTAGTAAGGTAATCGACCTACTTAAGACCCATAGGTATGCTAAGTATACCTTTTTAAACTCAAATTCAACAAACCTTTTGTTCCTTCACTGGCAATTAAACCTACTGAGAGAAAGGGATTTAAATGTTGGCACTAATTTTTCATGTGAATACTATAATTAAATTAGTGAAGCAGTAGGAGCAACGACATATGCAAAACAAGGTGGGATTTACATTTGTATAAATTCTAAAATAAATACTCTTTATCATGAGTAAGTGTGAAGAAGAACCACATATGATTAATTTTAGACAGAGCCAGAGAGGAAACTGCTTGTCACTAAACCATGGAGCTGCCCTCCTCAGAGCACAGGTGTATGAACACTGTTTATACAGAAGTGAACAGTGATCACAAAAACCAGGGAAAGGCAAGGAAAAGTAATTAAGTCAACAGAGACAGACTGAACGGTCATGTGAGTGGATTGCAACCATCCTTGAAAATATGTTCTTAATCCTGAGATTTAGAAATCTGCAGGTCAGAACAGTTGCTAGGTGATCAGATTTCCTTCTGAGACAGTTTATTATGTCACTAGTGTACTCCACAAGGAAATTACAAGGTTATTCTTGCTATAAATCTTTTTTCATACAAGAAAAAGGATTTTATACAGTTTTATAGAGTTGATGCTCATTCATCAGCACCCAACACTGTCTTGACACACTATCTGTGGGGCTTTAGCTGCTTCTTTATAATGGTACAAGTGTTTCATTCATCCATTACCAGCAGCATGTGGATGTCTTGAATACCTTTACTGTTTGAGGAAAATTAAGTGATCTTGAGTAGCTAATGCACGCGGATGAATTATGTTTGCCACGGATGATGGAGCAAGAAGAGTTGGCGTTTTTTATAACCTACCGAAGTCACTTCCAGTTTTATCAATCCTCCATGTTTTTTTGTCTGCTACCTGGAGCAGTCATTTGAATAACTAGCTAGAGATGTAACCTATCTTCCATGGCTTAAATGTTTACTAGTATTTAGAACCTGCATCTATGATCCACAGGCTTTTACTGGAGAATGTGAGTGTCTTGATAACTATTACATGGAGTCTGAGAAGTAACTTTTATGATTATGCAAATTGTTCTTTTTAAGTTACTGGAAATACTGCTTGTGGAGTTTCATACCTTTTAGCACGGGGAAATTATATTTATTCCTTTGGTATTTTCCCAAGGGCACTTTCAGTCACCCATTACTCAGTGGGAAACATTTTATGAGTTTTCAGAGAATATTAAGTTTGCAGAACCCCATTCATGGTAGAGCTGTTCTTGTCCCATATACCAGCTTTTCTGATCATGTGGCTGTGGACGTAGTATACCTAGACTTCAGCAAAGTCTTTCAGACCATCTCCCATAGCATGCTCCTGGAAAAGCTACCAGCCCATGCCTTGCACTTTCTTTTGGGTTAAGAACTGGCTGGAGGGCTGGACCCAGAGAGTGGTGAGGAATTGTTTTGCATCCAGCTGGTGGCCGGTCACTAGTGGTGTCCCCCAGGGATCAGTGTTAGGCCTAGTTCTACTTAATATCTTTATTGATGATCTGGATGAGGGGATCAAGTCCACCATCAGCAAATTTGCAGATGACACCAAGTTGTGGGGGAGTGTTGATCTTCTGGAAGGCAAGAGGGCTCTGCAGAGGGACCTGGACAGGCTGAAGAGATGGGACATATCCAACAATCATGAGATTCAAAAAGGCCAAGTGCCGGGTCCTGCACTTTGGCCACAACAACCCCATGAAGCGCTTACAGGCTGGGAACAGAGTGGCTGGACAGTGGTCAGGCAAAAAGGGAGCTGGGGGATCTGACTGACAACAGGCTGAACATGAGCCAGCAGTGTGCCCAGGTGGCCAAGAAGGCCAATGGCATCCTGGCCTGGATCAAGAATAGTGTGGCCAGCAGGACCAGGGAAATGATTCTTCCCCTGTACCCAGCGCTGGTGAGGCCACACCTCAAGTACTGTGTCCAGTTCTGGGCCCCTCAGTTCAGGAAGGATATTGAGGTGCTGGAGCAGGTCCAGAGAAGAGTAACAAGGCTGGTGAAGGGACTCGAGCAGAAGTCCTGTGAGGAGAGGCTGAGGGAGCTGGGGTTGTTCAGCCTGGAGAAGAGGAGGCTCAGGGGAGACCTCATCACTCTCTTCAACTCCCTGAAAGGAGTTTGTAGCCAGGTGGGGGTTGGTCTCTTCTCCCAGGAAACCAGCAGTAGGACAACAGGACACAGTCTAAAGCTGCACCAGGGGACGTTTAGGTTGGACATTAGGAAGACGTTCTTTATAGAGAGAGTAATTGGGCATTGGAATGGGCTGCCCAGGGAGGTAGTAGTCACTGTCCCTGGAGGTGTTTAAGATGAGACTGGATGTGGCACTTAGTACCATGGTCTAATAGACAAGGAGGTGTTGGGTCAAAGGTTGGATTCAGTGATCTCGGAGGTCTTTTCCAACCTAGTTAATTCTGTGATTCTGTGATTGTTATGTGATCATTCTGTGTCTGGACAACATGCTCACAAACTGCATAAGTGCCAGAGGGAGCAGTTAGAAAAACACAGAGAAATGCATTTGAACAAGCAGTGCTCTGGTGAACCTTACCTCTTGGCAAACCACCATACTCAGTTACGAAGTCCGTATTTAATACTTTGTCTACCTGACTAAGCAATGCTCTCTAGTCTGCAGAGTACCTATCACTATAATACAGAGGGACATGGCCTATTTTTCATAGCAAATATCCTGGAATCAGTAAAGATAAAATAAAAACTGAGTCCATAAGAACCTAGGTTTAGGAAACATCTCTGTTCAATGATTTTAAAGCAACTTGCCTATCTAAAATTACTGTACATACAAGAACCAGTGTGCCACACACACATAAGAGTTGCTGCTGTCTGATAATTTAAATCTGAATTTTTTTCACAATATTTTTTTTTCAGGCTTTAATCTAAAAGTTAAGACTGAAAATGAGAAAAATGGCTGAATTTCGGAATTAAATTTCCAGACCTAAGAGACCTTCAAAGAAAAGGGAAAAAATGTTCTCTGTAATTGGGAAAGTGAAAAATAAAACATCACTGATCAGTCCTGGGAAATATCTTCTTAAAGTAATAGTGCCCGAATATAGAGAATGTCTATATAGATTATAGACATTATAAATTATAGATATTATGGATTATAGAGAATAATAGATTGAATTTTATAAATAATGAATGAAAAATTTTTGTGGATATAATAGAATTGTTCAAAGAAAATGTGATTAGTTAGACAACTGAGTTTGAAAATGTAGTGTGTAATCTTAAAAAAACCCTTTAAAACAGAATTATTTTTAACATTTTTCTAACCATATAATGCCTTACAATTTCACTTTTAGTGTTGCTATAACATTAAATTCTTTCCCTTATTCTCTGTCAACAGTGGAATGCAATTAAGTAACGTTAACCACGACAGAACCCTTTTCCATTTCATCTATAGCCTTTTCTCATTTGCCAGCTGCTGCCTTCAGGTTTAGGTTTACCTAAAATAGGCAGTCATCATGCACAATTTATAAATGCATTGTGCTGAACTGAATAATGGTTTATTTATGATTCCGAGGCTACATTCATACATGGAAAAGTTTTATGCTTCTACTTTTAAAAGTGAAAATATTACTAAAATGTAAGGCTATTTTCTGCAATGAGCTGAGGAAACATCAAGGAAATAATACCCAAAGAGACTCATATCTATCAAGTTTCCAGTAGCATGAAAATCAGAAAAATAATCTGTCATATTGTTTTGCTACTTAATATTTGGTTGAGAAGGGGGCTGTTTCTAGTCTTTTTCCTGTCTTTAGGAAATAAAGTTCTAACATACTTCTTCAGGATTTATATAAAACTTTTAAAACATTTCATAGCAATTTTTTGAGAATATTATGTTACCTACAACTTCAGTACATATTGAGAAGTTGTATTGAGAACTAATACTTAAAATATTCTATATACTTCTAGTTTCTCATCTGCTCTTCACTGAACATTATCATCAAATGTTTAATAATTTATGTAACCAGTGCCTTGCTAAGTATTCTGTCAACTTTATTTATTGTCTTAGAGATTAGAAAGTTGACCAGTGGAATTCAGTATTACAAATTTATGGGGAAAACCCCAATTTTTTTCCTATGTAAAAGGCTCCTACTAAAACATTAATAGATGCTCTATCTACTGATCCGACTTACTGCCCTTCAGGGACTATCACATCACTTTTTTTTTTTTTATCCCCCATTTCTTGTCTTCATCTGTTAATGTGTCAACTCAATTTTAAGAGTTGTACCTGCTTAGCAGTTTTCCCAGAATTCTCCACAATACATTGCTTTCCAAGGTCTAGGGAGAGTCATTTCCAGATGGTCTGTGCGTTTAATACAGACTGCAGAAACTTTTTATGAACACTGTTTACTTTATCTTAACTAAAATATAATATTTTGTTTAAAATTACTTTAGCTGCTTGCTGATCATGTTACAAAAAGGAAAGTGATTTGGTTTTGAGACATAGCTACAGATGCACAAATACTACCTGGTTGCTAAAACTAAGAACATATTTTGTGATACAGAACTCATCTTCCTTTACTTTTTTCCAAGACAGTATTTATGAGAAGAGAGGTGAAACTTTTTGCTACGTGAAACTTTCATGAAAATGTTTTATTTCTTTACTGATTGCCCAGTACTTAGAAATATTAGACTAGCTTTTCCATACAATTTACATTCTTTTTTTTTTAAAAATATTCACTGTTGTATTGTGTATTCAGAGTTTTATAACAGAACGTTCCTTCTTTTATGACTGTGTAAAGACCCCTGGGGACTACTTGTGTTGAAGGCCTTTTTTAACATATAATGAGTAACACATAAGCTAAAAAGGATTGTGAATTAATTTTTTCTCTTTCTTTTAGCTAGCTCTTTTTCCTTTATACGCTCTTGGAAATTCATCATATACGTCAGTAAAGGGATCTTGTGCTCATCACATCAAATGGGCTTTCTATTGCTTTTATATTTTATTATCCAATCATATTTTTTATATTCTTCACTAACATTTTCCTTTCTTTTCCTGCTAGCATCAGGATTTTGTTTCTTTTTCCAGTTGCTTTTCTCCACTTCATACATTAAGACAGTTGCATTCACACTGACTAGATTATCTTCCATTCTCTATTTCTGAGCACTCCAGCCTATTGCATCCTAATTATAGTGTCTTTCAGAATTCCCTGGCTGGGGCATTAGTTCAGTACTAAGTCACATAAGGAGACTGTCTCCCACTGAGTCAGTAGCACTAAAAAACTTGCTGTAACACTGAAATGTTCCTTAGAGGTCTCCAACTCTACCTGAATCTGCTTGCCTTGTTAGGTCTGACAGGATTACAATCCATTGTGGCTCAACTGCCTGGATTCACAGAAGACTGTCGGAGATTTGACAGTGTTTTTTTAAGAGAATAACCTTCTAGTGGAATAATGGTCAGTCCAACAAGGATCAGCTGAAAATACCAAATACAAAAAAATTACTTAATAAAAAATGTTTACAGTAATAATTTCTTTTTAAGCTATGGAACTGTGTTAAAAATATTGGTTACAATGTATTTAATGTGCAAATATTGATGCAACTGAAACTTCATAAGAATATTTATTAATTTCTTATACAATTCATACTTAAATATATAGATTTCAGAAGACAAGGAGTGAAGAAAACATCTTGCAAAACAGAGGATTCATGTTACATCTGTAACCTCTGAAGTCATGTATATTCTTTTAAATATGTCCTAATATTTACTAATATACCTGAATTAAATAGTCGTTCTGAAGAATTGCAAGAATCACTACAAATTAAGTCTGAATAATCCTGATAATCTAGTACTAAATTTACCCAGGCTAAAAGAAGTCTTCCCTGTCATTTTACTAAATTGAGTACTTTAAGTACTCTTTAAGAACAGGGATAGTCTTGGTGATTTCTGCACATCTGAAGACTGTTGAAAAAATGTTGTAGAAAACCTTAATGGTTTTTGAGAAAACCTTAAAGATTATTAAGCACAGAAAAATAGTAGCAGTAGTAGTAGTCTTGACTGTTAGGTCTTGCTGGAATTTGAAAGGTAAACATTTTTCATCCCATTAACTAAGCTGTGCTAATTGTATTTGTTAATGGTTATAAGTCATTCATAGTTACAGCAACAGCAAGGCGCCACAGTTCTGGAGAAGGACTCCTTCTCTGTTAAATCTGCTAAGCATGATAGAAACAGAACTTACCATTAACTTTCAGAACTTACTCCCAGAACTCATCTTCTTGTGTATTTTGAGATTTATGGTAACTTTTCTCAAGTATATGACAAAAAAACTACCTTTGGAGCTTCAATTGCCATTTATAACCTGGCATACGAGTTCATGTATCTTAGAAAACTTTGAAATCCAGTAATTCTCATCTGCAGTTTTAAAGTTACAATGCTTACCTCTTATAATAGTAGTTTTTATTAGCACATCTCAAGTTGTACAACAGAGGAAGCCAGTTTTAGTTCTTTAAATAATTGTTGTACAAAACATATTCCTGAATTTATGAACAAATGAAAGCTGCTTTTTCTCACACTGTAAAGGTGATAGTTATTGCTTTGCAACACTGACACATTGGTTATAGGTTCTGTACGGTCTCTTTCTATTGTTTTCTCTTTCTGTGAGTTTGAATATCCATCAAGAAACTCCAGGTAATGCCACACATTTGATGAAGATACTCTTTTACTAGCTGCTCTTACTGCAGCTGCTTTCTAGAAATGGCATACTGTAAACCTTAATTTATCTGTTATTATGGCAGCCTCATACTTGATTTCACTGTAATGAATAAAAGTGCTATACATCCAGGGTCTTCAAGTCATTATTTCTACTGTAAAAGAGAATATGTGATTATTCCACTCCTTCATTTCTATTTTCTGCTTAGTTGTTATGTTAAAGATTTACTAATCAAAAGTGCCGTGAGGAGCAGACAAACACTATGAAGTGGTCTTTCTTCTATATAGAGCTAAAAAGCAAATTTTTAAATTGCTTATCCTCTGGTTTTTTTGTTCTCATAATAAATTTTACTTCTCTAAAGAGCCAAAATAATTTCTACGCATGTCTAAAAAAATGTACTGGTCAAAAGATTTTATGTCATGTTTACTTAAGTTTCATATTACATATTTTTCCACAGGTATAATTTTTTAAATATTTTGGTGATGTCATGTTTTAGCCCCAGCTAGTGACCACGCACCACACAGCTGCTTCCTTACTCCCTCATCAGTAGGATGGGGGAGAGAATCAGAAGGGGAAGAGCTAGAAAACTCATAGGTTGAGATAAAGACAGTTTAATAGGGAAGCAAAAAACCGTGCATGCAAGCAAATTCATTCACTGTTTCCCATGGGCAGGCAGGTGTTCAGCCATTTCCAGGGGAACAGAGCCCCACCAAGCGTAATGGTGACTTGGGAAAACAAACTCAATCATTCCAGAAATCCCCTCCTTCTTCCTTCTTACTCTCAGCTTTATATACTGAGTATGATGTAACATAGTGTGGAATATTACTTTGGAAAGTTGTCGTCAACTGTCCTGGCTGTGTCTCCTCCCAAGTTCCCAGGCACCCCCAGTTGGGTGCACTGGTAGCATGGCAGCACGAAAAGCAGAAAAGGCCTTGGCTCTGTGTGAGAACTGCTCAGCAATAACAAAAAATCCTCTATATTATCTCCCCTGTGTTCAGCACAAATACAAAACACAACCCCCTACTAGCTACTGTGAAGAAAATCAACTACTCCAGCCAAAGCCACCACAAATGGTTTGACCTTCTTCCTACTTCTGTATTTTGAAATATGTTTGGTGATGTCATAGCATAAACAAAGATTTAGTGCTAAAGGAAGATAAGAGTAATGAAGTTGTTTCTGAAGTCTTGTACATATATGTATGTCTGTTCTCTTTTAGAAAGTTTCTTATTGTTTTGATAATATTCTAGCAAGTTGCCTGAAATAAAAAGGAGTTAAAAGTTTTTTTTACTGCATGTTGTTCAGCTGTATCACTGTTCTATTGGAGGGAGAACTGAGGAAAAAGACATGTTTTAGAAGAAAGCATAAAGTTTTGTCAAAATATGCACAATAGTATATTTAACAAGAACCTCAGGAGTTAGGAAGTTATATGTTTCTATAGCAATTATCATATAAAATTATGAATACACAGATATAAAAAGGATTAGCTCTCTATTATATAAAAATGTTTACACTAAAGCCAGCTTCCAATTTATCTCTGTCTGTGATAAACTTTCCTTGCAAACCAGATGACCAACCTACACATATTCTTCTTAGAAAAAAGGTCAGATCTCTTTTCTTGTGTCATGCTGAGTTCTTCTTTCTCTAACATAAATCTATGGAGTTTGCATACCATAGTCAGGGAGAATAATTTTTATCTGGTGCTATCTGTCTGATTGGTTGTCTGAACAATGTGCTTCCATATTGTATATATTAGAGTCAAATGTGCTAAAGAATAAACTATTATTTTTTATTTACATTAACCTAAAGCAAAGCAACGGAGTATAGAAGTCTAACGTGTTTTTCTAAGCCTGAACATTCAAAGTGAATCTTCCATGTTATTCTTAATCTGACATCCATTTTTGGATGTCATTTGCATGTTAATTAGCTGATTGTGGGTGTTGCTAAGGATTTATATTTCTACGTTCTAAGCTACAGCAGCAAATAACTGCCAGCTGTTTGGAACTGCGCTGAAAATAATTGGTGGGACCATTGTTTGAAAAATCTAGTCCTTTGAGTAAAGGCCAATGAAACAAAGAAAAATACTCTCATGAAAATATTAGAAACTTATAACAAGACATTGCTTAGCTAACACTAATAAGCTTTTAGAATCTAGTAGAACAGCAATCAATACCCTCACAGGCTTACTCTTCTGTATGTCCATGACTCCTTAATAGGTCCTAACAGCTGCACTTTGACCTAATAACTCCAAAGTAGAGGCATTAATCATCATGGATTTTTTTTTAATTATTTTTTGTGTTAGCATCTCTGCCATTAGTACTACAGCTCACACAAGGTTGCTAGGAACAGTCTGTTGGGTACCAGATCATTGTAAAGGAAGCTATAGCCTGAAATGAGCACTTCCACATAAGAAGGCATGACACCATGAGGTTTCCAGAACAGGTTTACAACCATGCAACAAATAATGTGGAAAGTTGCTCATTGAGAAATTCTCCTTGGAAAACCCCATTCTCTCTGGATTTTGGTGTGCTAATCTCTAACCCTGGAAGCACATACTAGTACAGTCCCAGTAAGGGCATTTTAATGGAAAAATATGCTAAAACAATCTGTAAACATATTTTCTTCTTTGTTCATTTTCCTTTGGTATTAAGTTTTACTGAGAAACTAGGTCTTAGTCTTCTATAAAAGTTCCTTTAGATAGATAATTCTTCAGAAAAAATGTTTTCTTTGAATATGAATCTGTGTCCATGATAAATGAAAGCTGAATTCTAGTGATATATTTTGAATATGCATACTGGATTTCATTGCATATGATTTTCATTTTCTCATTTTTATTGTTTTGTACAGTATGTTGTTGTACGGGTCTTATGTTATTCTTATGTACTTTTTTCAGCATCAATTTTTTTTCTTTCTCTCCTCTTTACATAGGATTTGTTATCATGTCTTGAGAATTTCAACATTTGTTCAGCAATGAAGCTACTTTGTAGTGACTGAAAAAAGTGCAAAACAAATATAAAATGAAGCTCTGAGTATAAGATAGGAATGTACATGAGCTGCATGCTGATGTGACAAGATGTAAATAATGCTGCAATGTTGATACATAGTGTATTGTGCCAGTCTGACAGCCATGATATGGTCAAGCTGAAATTTATCAATGCCCACAGGGCCAAACTGTCAGTCACAGCAAACAGATGTCAGAGGAGGAGAGAACACCGGACAAGCCACCAAGACAAGATGGTCTCTCTGTAGGATGTGTACATCAAGGCAAATGCAGGCATGCTTTCCGTGGAGTGGTGTAAGGATATAAGAAATATTGCCATGGGATAAAAATATGAGTGTGTTTAGGACTGATGAACATTACTGTTGCAGCAAAATTGGAGAAAAGCCAATAAAAAGTGGATTACCTATGTGGTGAGTATTGATATATGCCACAACGTGTGCTGTAGAAGATGTCCTTCCCATCTTCCACTAGGTTAATTTCTCCTACTGTTACCTACATGTATTTTTTTTTTTAAATGATTCTTCCAATTTTTCTATTTTTATATTTTCTTAACTTCTACGCTGCAGAGCTGGGGCAACATATTTTTATTAAAAACATTAGCCATGGGTTCATACTTTTTTAGTTTTGACAGTTGCTGCCATCTGTGACTCTTGACAAATTTTCTTTCATCTCTGATCTTGCCGAGGTGGTTTAAGATATTTACCAGAACATGACCCCTGTAGCACAAATTCTTAAGTTATACTAGGACCCAAGTATGGCTGGATCCATAACATTGCAAATGTGTTATGCTATGGCTCACTATCCATGTAATTTAAAGCAGGTGATATGCCTCGAGTTTTGCAATGGTCACCACTATATTAGGTCTTTATGAAAGTTAATTTAAGAATCAAAACCAAACCCTAGCTCCTGATTGCACTTTTGGTATTCAAAGTCTTAGAAGATAACACTGAGTTTTTAAACCTTACATGTTTAAAACTTACTACAACGGCTATCTCTGATGTCAGAGAATAATTTTCTACAGAAAGTCCTTGCCACCTTCCACATAATAGTGAGGATATTCAAACAGAAAAAAAAACAACAAAACAAACATTATTTGTCATAGACTCTTACCTGCAGAAACCAGGTTCAACTTTGTATTCACATTTCCCATTGTCAGAAGATATTCTACACAAGGTTTTAATGTTTTAATATTAACTATATTTACTTGGATTCTGATTTAGCAACACAGTAATTCATTGAAATAACAAACCAGGCAAAATACAGCAATTTCAAAACAACTGGATCACAATACAGACTTAATTCTCATTACTGGCCTCTATATATTTATTGTCATGATTCTGGGTGACCCAGTCATTGGGAAGGAATACATGGGCCAAAGCCAGCTCAAACCTCTTGTCCTCTTCAAAGTTCATTCTCTTGGTTGTTCAGGTTTTATATTCTGTGTTGGGCTGAGCCACTTCCTCAGTGCTGGTCTGGCTTACTCAGGAAACTGTCACACTCTCTGATTAAATCAGGGAAGCTGATACATAGCCAGATGATCCACTCAACTAATTCATCCTTTTATTCAGAGATCACCCTCTGGTCCTCCAGCCAACTTTAATCACATTATTAATAAGGCTTTCATATGGTAGCCAGATAAGTTAGGCTAACTAGCTTGTTAAAACTCCAAGCAGAATAACAATAATTTTATAGCTCAGTGTATGTGGGGTTTTCCCTTTTTGACCATAACAAGATTTTGGATGTAAAAAAAAAGTCTACAGACTCCTGTAGACTTTTATCATTTGATATATAGGTCATTATTGTGTTAACTGGTAGGACAGTGTGTTTAGTGTAATAGCAATCACAAAATTTAAAATTCTGCACTTCTTTTTTATACTAAAGATTAAACGAAGCAAAACAGTCTGAATACTAAATCTTCTCGCAGCCTTTCCGTCTCTTGTATGCCTGAGGAAGTAAAGCATATACTTTTTTCCAAAAGCAGTCTTATCTGAAATTATTCCAGAAGAGTTCTGAAAACAATTTCTTTGTCATCTTGTAAAGTAGTGCATTGTTAATCATTGATCAGATAATACACATTATTCTTCATTATTTTGCATCAAGACGAGGATTTGAGCCCCATTTTTCATAAGCAGTCTTTGCATACTTGTATTACATATTTCCTTAATGCATGTACCAATGACAAAAGCAAGTTAGTTAGAAAATTACAGAATTAGAAAAAGAAAGATTAAAGCTGTTTGATCTCAAAGGATACCCTAAGAGTGTATTTTCTAATTCACAAACTCAAGCATATGTAGACAACTGTAAAAGAGATTGCTTTACCTGTTAAGAGCAGGCAATTATTTTTATATGATAGGAATAAGGACCCAGTTTTCACCAAGGACAAATATTAATATTTCTAAATTGTGTTAGGTGAAAGTAAAAGAAATTCCCCCACAACATGCATTTTATTTCTGTTTATGGAGAACCTTACATATTGATAGAAATAATTTGGAAGTGTTGTATTTATCAGCAAGGTGTAGCACTGTGTACAGCTTATTTCAGCACAGCTCTCCTAAAGTCAAAGAAGCTATTTTGTACTACCTCCTATTATATGATTTATTAACCATGTTTTGCTTGATTGGACAAAAAATAATTTAATGTATGTTCCTGAAATCAACTTTTAGCATGATGCCATAAGAAGGTAGTGCAGTCAGCAAGAATCTTGAACTTCTAACCCATCCCTTTACTTTTTTCCATCAGCTTAACCGTATCCAATAATTCAATCTGTCAGAAACTGCAGAACAGCATATACCCGTGTCCTATGTGACTAGGAAGTTAAGCTATCATCTTTCTATATAATCATTTATTAAATATTTGGAGAAACAAGTAGCTGAAAATACATGTACTCAGGTTTTCTGCAACCAAAGGCAGATGGTAATTTGATTCTGCTTTCTTCATTTTAGAACGAATTTTGTAGAAAATTTGTGGAGTATTTGCAGGACAACGGACACTTTGTGAATAATCCATATTACCAGCTCTGAGGAGCAGTAGGCCTCACTTGACATAACTTTGGAGGTTATTAAAAGAATAGTTTATAGCTGCAAGCTGTGTGAAATTCTGTGTGTTTATACTTGCAAGCTGTGTGAAGACTGTATGTTTATAGTTGTAAGTTGTGGGAAACTGGAGATAAAGAGAAAACTGGAAAGTCCCTGGAAAGTCCCTAAAGGCGGATCAACAGGAGGAACTTTGGGCAGCTCAAATGATGTCAGGACGTGTGGACAGAGCATCGGGACCAATGAACTAAAGGCATGCAGCGTGTGCACAGACTGAGCTATCCAATTGCTTTGTTGTAAT
Source organism: Chiroxiphia lanceolata (assembly GCF_009829145.1). Lineage (NCBI taxonomy): Eukaryota > Metazoa > Chordata > Aves > Passeriformes > Pipridae > Chiroxiphia > Chiroxiphia lanceolata. The sequence goes on along the minus strand of NC_045639.1, from coordinate 89,121,010 downwards.
CACGGACATGGAAGGAGCTGACTATGCAAAAGCTAACTCATTTAAATAATAAAGTGAACATCATTTGATCATATTGATCGTCTGTGCGTTGTTTCCTGAACTCTTGCTGTCTACAAAAATTGAAGAAAAAAATCAGGAAAAAAATCTTCATACTCTTTGTAACTATGCTACAGCAATCAATGAAGGCTTTACTAGCCCCTGAAGCAAGAGAGTGTCAGGATATTTGGATGGGTGTCTGGCATGACAGCATTGACAATTAGTGTCTCCTACCCTGGACTTGCTGATGCATTTATACAACGAGAAGCTTCAACTTGTGTAACTTCAAATATAGGGAAGGAAGATAACAAAAGGCAACTTCCAATAAGTTTTAGCATTAATATACATAAATATTTGGGATCCTAAAAAAGTACCAAAGACTTTCCAGATACTTTTGAGAGTTAGATAAATAAAGATTGTATCAGTTTTCATAGCAACAATATATGGATAATGAAACAAAAAAATCTTAAATAGTTTTACTCTAGTAACCTGATCAAACTCAACTAAGCTAACAGAAGTAATGTTTTTACTGCTGATTTCAGTATGTTTTGAAACACATTTGGTGTCTATTTCAAAGAGTTAAATTATGATGTTATTTAACAAGTAGTTCCCTCAGCCCACAGAAACACTCAAACTGTTTTCATTTAAATCAAATTTAATTTGACTAGTCCTGGGTAGACGTAACAATTTTCTAATCAGAATCTGCTTAAGAAAACTACTGAGTGTCATGTTCTAAGCAATTGATAACTTCTTCAAAACACAGTAGCCAACAGAACTGTGTAATCAGAATAAAATTAGTTATTTGTATCCTTTTATTATTTTTGAAAAATCAAATACTGTGATTGCATGCAGTTTTAAACAAAGGACATTGATTTCTATGGCTTAAATAATGGAAAAAGAGTTGGTGTGAGAGAAAGGGTAAAGTAGTTGATATTCACAAACAAGAACCTTGTCAGTGCTAATGGGTTGCTACGACATTTACTTAGTGCAGAAATAAGACAACTATTTGCTTTTCTCAGTAGCCCAGCTACCAAGTAGAACATGAAGTGAGAACAGCTGCGATGGTGATAGTGAGATGCCATCCTGATTTTTTTCTACTTTCTTCACACTGAGTAGTTGGCTCTGGTTCAATAAGACTACTTGCACATAAGTCACTCTGAGCAAGAGTAAGAGACTAACACCTCACCCTGAAATGAATGTTAGTATGCTGTTATGACTGTGCCAATAAAATGGTCATCCTTCTCACACCATCTTGTGTTCACTTCCACATCCACGATAACACAGATTTCACAAGCAATGACATGTTAATTTTACTAATTTAGAGGTCTTGTAGAATGGAAATGGAAAAAATCAAGAAACCATTAAGTATTAGGAGGAATGGGAAATACATTTTTGAATCAGAAGAATGAGAAAGCATCATAAGGAGAGAGAAGGGCTTGTGTATATTAGGACCCAAATCATCTCTCAGTGGTTGAATTACAGACACAATCCTTCAGATACCTGACCTATCAGCTTCTGCTGTTGTAAGGATGTTCAGTTTCATTAGCTAATGTTCCAGAGTGTGCAAGACAAAGGAGAAAATCCGACACCAGCATTTTATCTAGCACCTTCCCACTTTCTACTTTTAATAAAGAAAAACACAGTGAGGAAATCAAACTATTGGTCTGAAAACATGCAGAATTTTGTTCCACCTTCACAAAGCTAGACAAGGTAGTAGTAGTTTCTATCCCATTCCATGGATACAGAGAGCAGAATAAGAAACTGGAATTAAAAATGGTAGTAATAATGCAAAAGTTCTACTTGAAACACTTCTGCCCCAGGTATGTTTGTAGACACCCGGAGAAAATGTGTGATGTCTGTATTTGTAAGATCTCAGCCCCAGAGCGACAAACTCAACTGAAAGTATTACTTTTAAAAAATATATAAGGCTCCAAAAATTTACCCACTGAATGTTTTGAAGAGCCTTTGGTTCTTTAATACCTGGAGGTAGTGTAAAGAGAATACCATGCACACATTTTCTCAGGAGATACTTTTACTGATAGTAAGAGAGAAATTAAGAGATCTTAGCAAAAGTTTTAAGGGATAACATACAGTCAAAACAAAGCATTCCACAAAGATATGACTTGGCACGTGCTTGCCGATACAACCTAGCAAAATCCAACCCACCAGTTTTAAGTCACTCAAAATATTAAGAAAAGAGATTAAGAGAATGAAAAAGAGTAATGAAATATAGAATAAAGAGATTAAGAGGAGATAATAGCTACTGCTGGAGAGTCCTGCAGAAGTCCAGCTTTCACATGATGGAGGTAAGTCCCAAGAGCAAAATGGAGCCCCTTTGTTGATGATTTTGTGTGCTCTGGCCACCTGTGGCCACTCCTCCCAGATGGGACTTCCAGCCCACTGGCCATGCTGGGGCTCCAGGCTGGAGTGAGGGGTGCTGCAGCCCATCAGAGGCTGGGTTAGAGGTTCCAGGGGGTGCAATGTCTCTCAGGCTGCCTTTGACTGACAGGGCTCTGGGGTCACCTGATGAGACTGCAGGGCCTGCCATGGGGGCTCCATAAGCCCTTCCCCCCCACACACACTTAAGTTGGTTCTGACGCAGGAATATAATAATCCATTGTCTCACAATATTCTATCAAGAAACGAAATAGGAAAAAAAAAACCCACAAAAATAATTTAAAAACCCACAAAAATAATTAAAGAGTCTGTGGTAAACAACCTTGTGATGCACACAGAGGCTAAATTAAATAAGCAAATAAACTTTCAGGATATCCAGAAACATAATTATATGATTGAGAAATACCTTCACATAGTTGTGAATTTATTAAAAATTACGCTTATTGATGGAACAAGGAAATATTTAATGGGAAGAAGACTAGACTTTAAAAGGTCTTCTAGGAAATTTTCAGAGTCTGTTATGCTCTGACTGGGCTCTTTGATATATTCCACATGTGGAAAGTCTAATATTTAACATCAAATTTAGTTATTTGACGATAGTTGATTTTACATGCGATCTCTGATTTATCAGAGTGATAAAAGAAATACTGCATAAACACATACAAATGTAAATTAAATTTAGCAAAATAAAGCAATATCAATACACAGTTGCATCAAAATACCAGCATGATCTCCACTATCTTTCTTTATCATATACTCACTGTCAGGAGTCCCCAGTTGCTGGGAAGGAAAATGTGTGTTGAAGTCAGGTCAAACTTATTGCTGTCTTTTAAATTCTTTTGACAGTTGTCTTGTTTTATATCCTATGTTTAGCTGAGCCACATATTCATTACCCCCATGATGGTCTGGCTAACTCAGGGAAACATTCAAGCTTTTAATGAACTTGGGTGAAACATTTACACACCAGTGGATCCACTCAACTGTTGATAGCTGTTCATCTGAAATAAATGCAATGCTCTGTTCCTCTTTGTGATGAGATAAAGTCAGCTTTTTTGCAAGATCTGTGGTTAGCCACACCCTGCATAATTTTCTGACCTTCATGGACATATCACACTTGTTTACCTTCTCTGTGACTTCTTTTTTAGGGTTTTATTGCTCAGTCACAGAAATATAATGTCAAAAGTCTCAAGAAGAGAATGAATATGCTGTCTCACACAGTAACAGATGTAGTCAATGACATCTAGAATCAGATAAATAATTAAAACCCAACATAATATCATAAAAATAATAAAGAATAAATTGCAAAATATTTCTTGCAGATCTTCTAATCTATATTGTCAATATTATTAATCCTTAACATGTTTTTAGGAAATTAATCATCCTAGAACTTTCACCTGGAAGTGACTGAACCTTCTTCAAGTAAGTAGAGTAGAAATATCTAAAAGGGAACACTCTGTGTTCTGCTATGCCAAAAAGGGACAGGAGATCTCTTCTAAAATTTTATATTACAGGTAGTTGATGGCTATGTAGCACAGCTCATATCCTAGTTACCCTACTCATTAGATATTTTTTTTTCTTCTTTTCACAGCATGATGTCAAGCAAAAATTCTACGACTTCTTTTTAAACATGAGACTGTAGGTTCAGATATAGTGAGAGTGAAATACTTACAATGTAAGGCACTGAAAAATCCAGCAGTTAGTATGGGTCTCATGTCAACTGGTTAAGGTATTTACTTGGGAAGAGAAAGGTCTGTGTTGCTCCATGAGCTATTTATACGTTATCCAATGTCTGCTTCATGTAAGATGTATAGTCTCTGCAACAGAGAACAGAATCCATGTTTCTTTTCTCAAGTGACATTTTGAACCAGAAGGCTACTGAGATACCGTTATGTTTGCTCTCTTTCTGCTACTATAAATTTTAATTATTTTCTACACAGTGAAACAGCTGCAAACAGAAGAGGAAAAAATATTCTTAACCTCTGTATAGCCTACAGCCCAGGTATCAAGTTGAGAGGCTTGGGTATGATGTTGAACCTTCTCCTTACTGCTTATTATGTCTGCCAGTATGTGAAAATGAGAACATATTCTAGGTAACTGCATGTGAATTTTTATTTTTTTTTCCAGCTGTGCTTCAGAAAGGGAATGGCATTTCGTGAGCTGTATGTACATCACAGGATGTTGAACAACCATGGAAACTAACTGGAGAAATGACTGATTTTTTCATTCTCACTGTGCTTAGCTGTTATGTGTTTCATGAGTTCTGAAACTTTATCAAGACCTAGATATGTGTGTATTTACAAAAGCAGAATGTTAAATTATAGGGGGATATAATCGTCGAAAACTGAGGCATATATTGGCTTTCACTTTATGACTAACAGGTTGAATTTTATCTACAATTTACATGAGTCCTTTATGTCTTCTACATCTCAGGTGAAAGTCTTAACCTCCTGAGTGATTAGCTTAGAGTTGAACTTTCTCTGCTTTTTTTTTTTCTTTGAGAGAAAAATTGTCTAGGTATTTTTTTCAACGAATAGGTGTTTTTATTTTTTGGATATCTGTACTGCTAATCATTTGGAGATGTACATTAACCTGAGTGCCTAAAATTTTTTGTGACACTACTTTCAGATGTAGTGAGAGTGCAAAATTCAAAATTTTATTTTTACCAAATTTAATTTGTATATGGACATGTGTATCTGCCCCTATGAACTAGACATTATATGATCACATCCACTGTCATAAAGAAATATACAGTTAAAAAATATACAAAATTTCTTTTAAACTAATCAGGGTATTTTTTTTCAAAATCAAAATAATTATTAGTTGAATACTTGAAAGCAAATACTCAAATTTTAAAGTAATGAAGTTCCATAGAATTACCTGGGCACAGGGATCTTCTAACATTATAACTATAATTGTATTCTTCATGTTCTAAATTCTAATGAAGTCAAAACTCCATTTAATAATTTACTTGCCCCATGTACTACTCTTATGCTTGTCTTATAACAGTGTATTTTTATTTTATCTCCTTACCGGGACAGTTGTTTAATTATGTGGGCAAAGAAGGAAACAAAACCAAAAGCCACTGAAGAGAAAGAGGATAAGTGTGCCTGCTTTAGGATTCGTTGACTACTTACTACTAAGCTTACAGGAGGCCACTTCTTTTTGTCTTTTATTAGGTCACAAAGCAAAGGAAATTAAATTTCTCAGACTGAAGATTCTCTATCCTGCATTAATTATTACAACACTGCAGTGGACCTACTGGAATGATCATGTAAATGAACAGCTTTTACGTGATATCCATGTGCTGCAACAGCTGGCATTGAAAAAAAGCCATTTTTTGCAGCTCAGTCTGAAACCCAAAAATTGTTCAGTGGACCTCTTAAACACTACAAAATCATAGAATAATTCAGGTTGAAAGGGACCTCAGGATGTCACTAAACCAGCCCACTGATCAAAACAAGGTCCACTACAGGTCCAGATCAGGTTGCTCAAAGTTTTTTTGAGATGGATTTTTAAAACCCTCAAGGACGGAGGTGGCATAATCTCTCTCAGAAACCTGCTTTTCTGCTAGAAAAATTGTTTTTTATTTACATCTAGTTCAATACTGGATCCAACCATACAATCACTGGCCATTTCAGCAACAGCCAAACAAACAGTGCCCATGAAATAAGAGTTTTCAATAACAGTGACCATGAAATAATAGAGTTTTCAATACTCAGGAATGCAAGGAGAGCCATCAATAACCTCTATGTTGGACTTCTGGAGGGCAAATTTTGGCCTATTTAGAAGACTAGTTCATGGTGTACCTCGAGAAACAACCCTTGAAAAGAAAAGGGTCCAGGAGGGATGGACATGCTTCAAGAAGGAAGTCTTGAAGGCACAGGAGCAGGCTGCCCAGTCTGACGAAAGGCAAGCTGGTGGGGAAGATGATTGGTCTGGCTGAACAGGGAGATTTTGTAGGAAATTAGGGTAAAAAAGAGAGCCTACCAATTATGGAAAAAAGGGCTGGCTACTCAAGAAGAGTTTAGGAATATAGTTAGGTCATCTAGAAAGAAAATTAGAGAGACAAAAAGTCCTTCTACAGATGCATTAATAGAAAAAAGAGAGGCAAGGGAACCCTCCATTGTTTATTGGACATGTGTGGGAATATAATTGTGAAAGATGAGGAAAAGGTTGAGGTGCTTAACACCTTCTTTACCTCAGTTTTCAACAGTAAGACAGGTTGTCCTGAGGACAGCTGGCTTCTGGAGCTTGTTGAAAGAGATAAGAATCTGAATAGCCCCCCTGTAATGCAGGAGGAAACAGTAACCTACTGAGCTGCTTGGATCCCCACAAGTCTATGGGACCAAATGGGATCCACCCAAGGGTGATGAGGGAGCTGGAGGAAGAGCTCACCAAGCCGCTCTCCATCACCTACCGACAGTCCTGGCTCACTGGGGAGGCCCCAGATGATTGGAAGTTGGCGAATGTTATGTCCATCCGCAGAAAGGGCCGGAAAGAGGACCTGGGAAACTACCTACCTGTCAGCCTGACCTCAGTGCCTGGCAAGGTTATGGAGTAGATCATCCTAAGTGCAATCACACAGCACCTACAGGATGGACAAGGGATCAGACCCAACCAACATGGGCTTAGGAAGGGCAGGTCCTGTCCTATCAACCTGATCTCCTTTTATGATCAGATGACCCACCTGGTGAATGAGGGGAAGGCTGTGGATGCGGTCTACCTGGACTTTAGCAAAGCCTTTGACACCGTCTCCCACAGCATACTCCTGAAAAAGCTGGCAGCCCATGGCTTGGACAGGGGCACTCTGTGGTGGGTTAGGAACTGGCTGGAGGGTCGGGTCCAGAGAGTGGTGGTGAACGGTGCTGCATCCAGTTGGCAGTGGATCATTAGTTGGTGTCCCCCAGGGATCAGTGTTGGGCCCAATTCTGTTTAATATCTTTCTTGATGATCTGGATGAGGGGATTAAGTCCACCATCAGCATATTTGCAGATGACATCAAGTTGAGGGGGAGTGTTGATCAGCTGGAAGGCAAGAGGGCTCTGCAGAGGGACCTGGACAGACTGGAAAGTTGGGCTGATTCCAATGAGATGAGATTCAACAAGGCCAAATGCCGGGTCTTGCACTTTGGTCACAACAACCCCATGCAGTGGTACAGGCTGGGCACAGAGTGGTTGAAGAGCAGCCAGGCAGAAAGGGACCTGGGAGTTTGGAAGCTGAACATGAACCAGCAGTGTGCCCAGGTGGCCAAGAAGGCCAATGGCATCCTGGCCTAGATCAGGAGCAGTGTGGCCAACAGGTCCAGGGAAGTGATTCTTCCCCTGTACTCAGCACTGGTGAGGTCACACCTTGAGTACTGTGTCCAGTTCTGGGCCCCTCAGTTCAGAAAGGATATTGAGGTCCTGGAGCAGGTCCAGAGAAGAGCAACAAGGCTGGTGAAGGGACTCAAGCACAAGTCCTGTGAGGAGAGGCCGAGGGAGCTGAGGTTGTCTAGCCTGGAGAAGAGGAGGCTCAGGGGAGACCTCGTGACTCTCTACAACTCTCTGAAAGGAGTTTGTAGCCAGGTGGGGGTTGGTCTCTTCTCCCAGGCAGCTATCAGTAAGACAAGAGGGCATGATCTTAAACTCTGCCATGGAAGGTTTAGGTTAGATATTATGAAGAAATTCTTTACAAAGAGGGTAATTGGGCATTGGAATGGGCTGCCCAGGGAAGTGGTGGATTCTCTGTTCGTGGAGGTTTTTAAGATGAGACTGGATGTGGCACTTAGTGCCATGGTCTAGTAACCACAGTGGTAGTGGATCAGGGGTTGGGCTTGATAATCTCAGAGGTCCCTTTCAACCCAACTGATTCTGTGATTATATGATTCTATGAAATAAATCTGCAAAAGGTGATATTACCTGTAATTAAGGTTACAGGATAGGGAAAGAATAATCGAGTTTTGGAGGGAGTTCTGAATGGAGTCAGTTATAGAATTATACCAGGTTTCTCAGGGCTTTACCTAGTTGAGCCATTTTCTAAACTGGCAGGCATTTACTTTCAGTAAATATCACAGACTTCTAAAGAAAATCCACACTGATTTTCTTCTAAAGAAAATCCACACTGAACTACCTCTTGTGTGTTTTGTCCTGGGAATTTATCCCTATGATACTGTACCCTTTATGTTAAGCAGCTCAGTCCATGATTAAGTTGAAAAGGTAGAACGTGTTACTCAGTTAACCATCAACTTTCATCTCTTTATTTAAATATCTGCTTGCAGCTGATGTCTCTAATGTCATTTAAGTATTAGTTTTCATTTATTCTTCTATGATTCTATTTGTTAAATGGAAGTGACAAGTATTAGGTATAAATAGTAGAGAATGAACTTATGGAGGGGAATAGATTTGCAGAAGCAGTAGCAGTGCTATTGACACTTCTTGGTGCTTGTAATTTCATGCAATTACTAAAGAGATCAGACTGTAGTATTTGAAATGATCTTCTGAATCAGAATTTGAAAAATTCCTTCATGCCCATTTTAACATATCTTGGGTATGGGTATATCTTTAATTCATTTTCTCTTCCACAGAAAGAAAGAAGCAACAACTCTGTAACCCATTCTGTCTTTGGGATTTCAAATACTGGAAGTTCTGAGGTCTTTTCAAATATTTATGTCCCATATGGAAGAATAGAATACTGCTACCATGTCAACCAGTAAGCTAACATCTATTTTCGACAGACAGAATGCATAACTCCCCTGCTGATTTTGCCCAAAACCTTTTTCATTCTTTTGACTTTCATCCTGTGGAAGTTGATAATTAGAAAACAAGAGAGCAACTATTAATTTTTTTAACTACAAAAAATCCTAAAATATTAAGATAAATAAAAATAAAATGTTTTCTCTTTATCTAATTTAAGACATTTTACTCTTTTGTAATTATTCCTGTGAGGTGCAGTGTACAAGTTGTTCGTATGAGATGAATGGAAGCATGAAAGGTATATGCTCCATTACACTCATAGTGTATTGCTTCTTAATTTATATCTTGCTTAAGGCAATGCAGGAGATTATTTTGGCAATTTCTGTATGGTTGTTTCAAATCCTGTAGATTTATCTTCCAAGGCTGCTTTTATTTCTGATTTGAAAAGCATTTGGTAGAGAGAAATTTCACCATGCCTTTGTCAGATGAATTTCCTATTTATCTTATTTTGCTTTTGGCAACTTAGTGGTTTAAGGGAGGAGAGAAGCATAATGACCATGGCTTTTTCTAATGGGACAGGAAAATGTAGGGCTTGAAGACAATGAATATAATAACAGTTTTATGAACAATCATATAGATATATTGGTATTTTTTTTCTCCTAAGCAATATACTCAAAATTAGAATAAAAATTACTAAAATCATCCTGGATAGATATTTCTGAGAGTATTCCTTCTGCCTAATCTAAACCAAGTACCATTGGAAACCATTAGTTTAATGAACCTTAATCACACTAGGCAAATACTTTTGTATACAAAGTTATTTTATCATCATGAGCCACTGATAACGCGTGAGGAACCGTTTTGACAAGAAATAACAGCCTGACACAGAAAAGTGAGCTATTCTCCATTTGAAGCAGAACAAGTAGTACACCTCTAGCATTCATATAAGTAATTTCTGATCACGAGGAATTACTCTTTCCTCAGCCCACTGAAAGACTGTGTTGGAATAGAAAACCTCACCACTCCATGACAGGCATAAAAATTCAATGACTGCTTGTGCTAGGTTTGGGTGGGATAGAGTTCAATTTCTTCATAGTAGTTTTTGTGTGGTTATTTTTTGGATTTGTGATGAAAACGGTGTTAATAACACACTGATGTTTTATTTTTTGCTGAACCATGCTTAAGTAACATCAAGGTATTTTCTACTTCTCACACCACCCTGTGGCAGCAAGAAGGGTGGAGGTGCACAAAAAGCTGGGAGGGGACATACCTGGGAAAGCTGCCCCCAACTGACCAAAGGGATATTCTGTACCATATGGCATCATGTTCAATGATAAAAACTGCAGAAAAGAAGGAGGGCCATTTGGAGTTACAGCATTTCTCTTCTGAAGTCACCGTTATGTGTGATGAAGTCCTTCTCTCCAGGAGATGGCTGAATGTCTGCCTCCTAATGAGAAGTAGTAAATGAATTCCTTGGTTTCCCTTGCTTTTGCTTTACCTTTTAACTTGTCTTTATCTCAACCCATGAATTTTCTTACTTTTACACTTCACCATACCACTGGGGGCTTGTAACCAAGAGGCTGTGTTGGGCTTAATGTGTTGATTGGGGTTAAATCACGACTGTCCTCTGTGACTATGAATACATGAAGAAGAAAGTAGATGTTAGAAAGCCATGATTACATTATGAAAACCAGTCTTTCAATTTGACTACATTCAAGCACAATTCTCTTTCATAATAGTTTACATAAAAGCAAACACAATGGACACGGATCTTCAAGTTACAAACATGGTGTGTTGGTACTGATCTGTTTGAGCTGACTTAAGATCTCCAAATAAAATGACTAAGTTAGGAGCTCAACTAAACCTGAATTATTTTCTGGGAGAGCCTGTCATGTTCCATCAGCCACTGAGTAAGACAATGACAAGTGTCCAAATTACACAGTTAGTTCTGTAATGTCAGATGGGACGAAACTGGTCCTCTTTTAAACTCCACAGTATTAATGAAGCAGAAATAGATGTAGCCTATAAAATCTGATTCAGTGTTTTAAAGACACAATTTTTAAAAAAAAAAGGAAAAGTTTTTTTAGCAGTGATTCACTGTATTTCTATTTATGCAGCTCAGAATGTTTAAACTGTTTCTTATTTCAAAAACCTAGATGTAATATTTATCTGATTTGCCTTCATATTTCCCAAGTGTCTGTTCCCATGAGAAGCAAAGGAGAATTTTATGATAGTACAAAGAAAAAGCTAGAAGATGAACAACACTGCATTCAGAATTGAGAAATTAAGGTTTAAAATTCAAGGAACTGTTTGTGCTAGAACTTTTAAAACTAATTTGGACAAACTCTAAAATATTGAATAATACTTTGAAGTTGGATTCACAGGTCATTTAAACCATATATTTTTGCTATTCTTTCACTCTGTGTCACCTCTGACACCTTAGCTAATACATACAGGTATGTGTTTATTCTGTTGCCACCTGAGGAAGCAATCTGCTCAACCTGTTGTATTGTGTTGTAGGGTGAAGCTGCCCAATATGTGGCTCTTAAGGTACCTGTAGCTCATAATGGGCTTGGTGTAATCCCGTACTGGAAAAACTCCTGCAACCAGACCTGCTACTGTAGTTCATCCATCGACTGTACTTGACTGGGGTCAGGAGGCAAATATGAGAGACTAGAAATGTCAGCATCCACAGGAGTTTCTGAATTGAGGTGTCTGCATAGTCCACTTCTTAAAGGAAACAAGGGTTGGATACAAACTTTCATACTTCTTTAAAAGCAAAAGTATTTTGAGAGTTTCTCCACACTATAACTGTGCAAAACATGAGAAATGTATTTAGTGGCTTTCAAGGTTATGATTTGGAATCTCAGGAAAGCTGGACACTATTGACCTAGATGAAATATCTGCTGGTATTTTTAATAGCTATTAATAACATCATGAACATCACACAATTTATGTAACTCACACTCTTACAGGAAATATCAGCAGCTGGTAAGTAACCGTTTCAAAGTTTTTATGTGCATATCTTGATAGAAAGTGTAGCATGTAATATGTTCCATATCTGGATTCTCTACCAGATTGAGGTAGACATGGACAGAGTTTTTCAGGATTATAGAAATGTTTATGCTTATGTAAATATGAAGATGTCTTGCACCTGGGGCTGTGAACAAGAATAAAAGCAACGATAATTTAAACAACAGTTTGCTAGTAACATTTTGTAATAATCCTAGACTGTTTTCTGAATTTGTTTCAAATGTTAACTGCTTTCACCATAACTCACACTAACATATAAGAGGTAACAGAATGGATAATGTTCTTTTACATAGTAGATTACTGACCAGAGTCCTTATAGTCATTTAGAGAGGTTTCAAAAACTCTTTACAGCTAATTTAGTATCAAACCATAATCAAACTTCCCTAGGTACTCTGTCCTCATAACATCTTTCAGTCATTCAGACTGTCTTACTGCTTCATACCTATCAGAATAAACATACAAACTAGAACTGTTATAATGCAAACCCAAAGAAATAGTTAGTGCTCAGCAGTTACAACATTACAAGTAAGGACTGATGCAAATGCTTGTGCCAAATCAGAATAAAAGGTGCAATGAGGACAAGTTTCTAACATCATAGATGAATGCTTCAGCTACCATGCATTTTGATGCAAATCTTTCCAGCACTAGATATAAGGCTATATATAACAGAGAGAGAGTCCATTTTTAAAGGCAAAACCCCAGAGAACTGGATCCTATGATATTTCAGAATGAATGTTGTCTGCATCAGTGTGCCTTCATGTTATACTACCCTGAGGTAATTGAGATATCTTGGACATGACAGCAGTAAAGACACATAAGTTATGTATACTTGAATGTGTAAATACAGTTTGATTATTCTGATTAATAATGAGGTAAAATTTTATCCCAAAACAAATATGATGACATTACGAATTGTCTCATGCTGTACATAGCTGGACACTCAAATGTGTAAAGTATAATTGGAAAGATACATGTATACATGTAAATGCATGTAAATATCAAACAAAAATTACTTAAAATAACTTTTTAATTATACTGTTTTGGTATATCTTTGCCAATGCTATGTATTCAAACTGATTAGCTTGAAAGACTTAGATTTTATTTTTCTAAAATTGTTTGATTTCTTGCTATAAGAAAATAAAGCAATGAGATGCCGCTTTAAATAGCAATGTCCTTCTTTTTCCTAGAACAACCACTCAGGAAAAAACATTGTTCGTGAAACTGAAAATGCCCATATCTCTTCATAAGCAAGTAAGGCTTCTCATTCCTTTTTCTTCCAATAGTATTCCTCAAGGTAAATGTTATTGTGAGGAAGACATAAACTCAGCTGTCAAGAAAATGTAAGTTGAAAATGGGATTGATTTAATTTTTTATTACTCAAGTACTTAAGGAGCATTTTTAATTTAAGCTTTAATATATCAGCTATTATTTTTCTTTCAACTTTAAATTATGTCTGCAGGTGAAGAAATTGGACATCAGTTTTGTATTTTGGCTTAGAAGCTGGCTAATTTTCTAAGTGTTAAGTATGGCATAAAAGTAACACTCAACATTGCTCCTCAATTATAATTTAACTCTGAAAGGGCTATTTTTTCTTGAATGTATTTGTAATGCTGCTGTAATACTTATAGTAAAATATAAAATTATGAAAAAAATCGTAATCTAAACAATAGTGTTTGAAATTTTACAGTATGATCACCAGAAAATAAGCTTATGAGATAGTCTTGAAATTGTGCTTTAAGGGATTGACACACCTAACCTGATCTCATGCTCGTATTAACTGAAATTGTATCAATGGCACGTGTAGTTGATTCAGTTTTGAAAGAGGACAACAGTCATCCATTTCATTTTCAGAACTTCATTGTGGATGTACAGCAGAATTGAACATTGAAAATGAGTCTTACTGAAGGAGCATAATATACCTGGCCCTCCTGGAGGACCATACAACAGAAGGAGAAAGCAATAGAGACCCCAGAACCAGATGTGGTATTCCAGGTGGGGTCTCACAAGAGCAGATGAGAGCCACAGAATCCCCTCCCTCAACCTGCTAACCACACTTCTTTTTATGCAGCCCAGGATTCTGGCCTATGCCCAATTTTTTCATCCACCACTACCACTGGTAAACAATTCGAAGAATTTGCAGACCAATTGTAGTTTCCAGTTCTCAAAGAGTAATGAAATTTCTGATCAAATTAATGTGTACTCCTACTTCCTTTACTGTCAGTAAGCTTGTGTAGTAGCAAAAAAAAAAAAAAAAAAAAAGTATTTCTAGCATTTCCATCTGGCTAGAAGATTCTGGCATATGATGAGCTTGGCCTTGGTTATTCATATTTTCATCAATCTCTTGGCCAGACTACAGAAATGTGATATACCTGGGCAAGAAGCCTGGATTATTAAGGAAACTCCAACCAAATACAGAAGTATAGACCATCAGAAACATATCAAAGCTATTTTGTACTTTCTATACTAGCTGCCGTAAAATTATGTTCAAGACATATTGTGGATTCATTCCAAGGTATCTGAAATACCTGGGGAAGTTCCAAGTTGAAGGCTGACAGTTTAGCTCTTCTACCACAATAATCAACATCTAAGAGGCGGATTTTTCTTAGGAACTTGTAGTCTATTGAATAAATTCTAGAAATAAGAGGTTATCACTGCCTATTAATTAAGCACCACAGCTATCATATTTTTGTAAAACCCCAGGCTTGCAGTATGAGCTCATTGAAGGGATTTTACATTAAAAATATACAAGGCTCCAAAAATCCACCCACCGGATTTATTAAAAGGGCCTTCAGTTAACCTTCAGAGAGTGCATGGAAGAAGACACTGCACACATTTCTCAGGAGGTGGAATAACACACTTCTCCTGGCAAACTTTAGAAAATAAGGGAACTTGACAAAAGTTTAAAGGGCAACATTCACCAAAATAAAGCATTTCACAAAGCATTGACTTAGCACATGCTAACCCGTAAAACTTAGCAAAATCCAACCCATCCAGCTTTAAGTTACCCAAATATCAAGAAAGCGTATTAGGAGAAGAACTAAAGAAAGAGAACTAAAAAGAGAGAATTATAGCTACTGCCTTGAGTCCCGCGCAATTCAGATTCCACATGTCCAGACAGTAGGGCCACCACAATGTGGATGGATCATGGCATTGATTTTATTGACTCTGGTCCCCTGTGGCCACTCCCACCAGGCGGACTTCTGGCCCACTGGCCATGATGGGACTGGATTTGGGCTCTGGGACAAGGGGAAGGGCAGTGCTCTCAGTGTGACAGTTACCGATGGCTGCTCTGGGGCTGGACAAGGAGGCTCCAAGGGGCTGGTGTATGGAGCAGGGCACCATTCTACCTTTGTGGAATTCAACCTGTCCCTTCTCTCCCACACACTCACTTGAATTGGTCCAAACCAATATTTAATATAATAATCCAATGTCTCACAATTTTGAGATATTTATAGACTACCAATAGTATTTTTCCCCAGGGCAATATTAAATATTTGTGATGATAGAAAAATTTTCTACAAAAACTATTGAAATTCCCTTATCTGTTGATTTAGCTCATTAATTCTTCTCACACTACTGTCTCCATTTTTATAGATATGTCTGCATACTAGAAGTCTCTTGTGTTACCTCTTTCCCCTTTTCTTTAGTCCCTTCCATTCCACCTCCTTCCCTTACCCCCCTTTCAGCCTTTTCTGGAAGATCATCTATTCTGATCGTTCTTGTCTTTGGTTTGTCTCTTTACAGTTTGTTCACATCCTTCTTAAGCTGTGATGTCTAAAGCCAAACACTGTAACCCCTCTCTCTGTGGCCCCTGCTGTTTTCTTATCCTCCAAAGGATTTAGCTGCCTTTGTAGGGGAGTCCAACTTTGATACACTCCAGCTGTGGAACCTTGACTCAGACTGCAGAGACAGAGCTATGAGACAGCCTGTACAGCAATATAAAGGTCAAAATTACAGAATGACAGGACTACTGTTCTGTGATCATTATTAGATGAAGGATTCAGGGGAGAAAACATCAACATGGAAAGATAAAATCTTTTAAAAAGTAAGGTGGAGAGGTTAGTTGGAGGATGGTCAGGATCTACCATGCTTGGTGTTGAGCCATCAGGGCTGTCACTGTTGATGGAGCTGGAGGAAGGTGGCAGTTTCACACCCCTGATGATGGTCCCCAAGAGCCATGACCACTGACCATTTTTGAGACACCGAAATGTTAATAGTTAATGATTTAAACAGCCATTTGCAAAAGTAGCAGGTGCTTTGCTGAGGCCAGGTTTGCACCCCCCAGAAGAAGGGGAGGAAGAGAGATTTTGGGTGTGGAGTGGTGAACCATCTGATCTGCATAAGAACAGGCCAGGTGCAGAAAGGGGTGGCTACTGATGCCTCAGAACATTTTGTGGTTTTTAACTTTTGTAGATTTTAGAAGTAGTTGTGTAGTGAATGTAGATTTTAATGTAGCTGTATTATACCCCTTACCCTTAACATAGTACTTACACATACCCAACTCTGTTACCCCATTCCATATCAATCCCTCTACAATTCTGTTAGCAAGTTTAGCCTTCTTTTCAAGGTAGAAGTGCAGAAAAACACCCTAAGGTCTGGACCAGAAGATATCACACAGCCGAAGAGACCTTCAAGCCCAGAACTTTGGAGGAACTCCAAGAACTGTGGGTGTTGTGAAGAAACTGAAGATGAGGAAGAAAGGGTCCCAAAGACCCCAAACCCAATTCCTGAAGGGGCGTGTCAGGGAGCAAATCTAGGATTGGATGGACCTTATTATAAAATCATGGAACCACTGTCTAGAGGTGCATGCGTCATGTGTATTCCCTGGGCCTCAGGTCTGACATTAAAGAACCTACTCTCTTTGTCTTATCTTATACACAAAATTGGCCTGAAGTCTTTTTTCTCTGCGGTCTCTTAAGGCAACACTACCCATCACTACAGGATGACCATGACAAATCAACCTTTGTTTAGCAATAAGCTGGGTTTTGAGCCAGATAAGGGCAGAGGCCAATAAGAAGCAAATCCTGTTAGTCAGGATAATGGTTTTTATTGTGCCAATGCCCTCCATTACACAATTGACTAGGCATAAAACTCCCCTCTTCCCCAGGAAAGTACTGGGACACTCACATGTAGGCCTGAAGGTATTCTTCATCTTCTGATGGGGTGCAACCAGCTCAACCGCACTGGCTTGAGAGGCAGCTGTCATGCCTTAGAAGTCGTCATAAATCATCAAAGACCACTGAAGTGCCTCCAGACTCATTTCTGGGACCTCGCACCAGAGGACTGTGCATGATCCACTGTGTTGCAACAGATAGTGTAAAAGTCCCCCACCAGGGGAAGTACCTGGGCATTACCACATAAACCTGAATGTATATTAACCTATTGAAATCTATGCTTCATGGTCTTCCCCCACCCCTGATGGATCAAGACAGTGACCATCATTTCAGCCATCAGACATCAAAATTGCAACATTCAAGTTTTGTTGCTGGATCCATGGGTGGTGATATCTTTCCTCTCCACTGTCTTTCTACTCTTATCTTTTCTTTCTCTTTCTTTTCTTTATATATTTTCTTAAGTGATATCTTTATATTTTTACATTTCTTCAGACAATAACTAAAATGGCTACACGTACCTCCTTTCCCTTGCAACCAAATTGTTCTAGAATAAACTTGCCACATATATATATATATATATATATATATACACATATGTATATAAACACTAGTCATTCAGTGTCATTTCACTCTGATCCACTCCAAGGGATCTAGTAAAAAGAATCTTAGTTAGTCTTACCTTTAGGGGTAGGTCGTAACACCCTTCCCTCCTCACCAACACCTACCTGGCTGGGAAGGGTCTCTGGGTGCTATACTGGCACACTAGTGATAAATTTCATATTTTGCTAATAGTATCTGATTTTTATGTTCGTTGGTTACTAAATAATTGGTTTATACTTATGAGTTATTAATATTCTGCATTAAATCTCTTTGTACACAGCTAATGATGCCTGAACAATCCAAACGACTGCAATAACGGTGTCCACGAATAGACACCTTGCATTGTCTATTTGGAGACTTGAGATGGATAATTACAAACCACCACGTCTTTCACTTGCCTGTCTTTGTCTACTTAAACTTAAATATTTTAAAACAAAGATAAACTACATACAAAATATTCCCAATACAATGCACACACTTTATTTTAGAAACCTAGACCCTAGATAATAGTAAAGTGAGAGCATGATAGCTGTTAATCGTACTGCCAAATTCACTCTTTGTAGAAAAAAAATGGCTTGTTATAAACATTAAACTTTAGACAAAATAGATTTTAATTATTTTAAAGGAAGAGATATGTTTGGCTTTATAATAAAGGGAATACCAAGAATAAACACAAACCATAATGCTTGGGGTTTGAAATGAATAGCCAACTTTAGAGCCTTATCTTCAGTTACTATCAACACAGGCTGCTTTTTAGGTCTCAGAATTAAGTTTTACTCATTTTTATTTCAATCTCACTGTGTCAGGGAAGCTCCTAATCACTAAGGAAGTGTCTATCTTTTGTAAGGGCAGTTTCTCTTACTCCTATTAATAGTGATGGAAGGTTTTGGTCATTTTGGTAAACATCATTTTTAAAAGCAACTAGCAGCTTTTATAACCTCAGTGTCTTGGAAAAAAAAAGATATCTTGAAAAGAGTGTTCTTGATGGAATTAATTTTATCTTAGTCCCTTAATGTTAAAGAAAACAGAATACTTGTAAAGATACTTGTAAATATTGAAGAGGAAATACCGACTCACAAGTGTTTGTTGTTATACACAGATAAATTTATTCTCTTTTACTGTATTAGGATTTTAGGTGTCTGTAGGCATTAATTGCATTTGAAACAAAAATAATAATATATTTCAGACAATACTTGTGTGTTTTTACCGATATATTTTTATTAGTTTTATTTAAAAATAATATGACACTTCAGACAATTCTTCCCAAAGACTAAAGGGAGGATTCATAATATTTTGTATTCTTTTGGTCATTATGTCAGCATTTAGGGACCTCTCATCTGTCTTTAAAACATCAACATTCCTTGAATGCCCTGTTTCAGCTGTTAGAATCATGCTTACATATACAGATATAGATATAGATACAGATATAGATATAGATAGATATAGATATATGAGCTTAATGAAAATGGTAGATTTATACAAGTTAGTTTTGGGGTGATCCATGATCTGCTGCAACATGACTCCAGACCACTTTGAACCTCTTTGTTGTTTAAGATTTCTCTGGGGAAAACACCAACTAGCAGAATACCTTTCTGATGCTTTGATAGTTTTTGGGCAAGTTTGTCTTTACTCTTAAAAAACGAACAGCCAAATGCATGGTTTTCTTTTATTATTTTTACAGTGTGATAGTAAATTCAGATTTTATTATTCTAATCCAAAACCAACACCTTACCCTGAAAATAATTAAAAACCTATCATTTTTTTTTCTTTTCTCCCATGCCTAGTGACGGCTTAGACAATTGCTATTTTGGTCTTGTATATTTTCATTCCCCTTTTAAATAACATTTCAAAAGTAATCATGAAAGGATCTTTTTACTGTCAACTTATACTAGGGCAAAATTACCATCTCGGAAAACTACACTGCATATTAAGTGATACTCTCATGGAAGGCATTTATGGGCTAAAAAACTATTTGCAAGCACCCCACAAAACATGCCATTTTAGTTAGTTGACTTTGAATTGTCTTATGGGGAATATAATTATTCACATAGAACAAACAGTTTCTGTTACTGGATATTAAACAAATGCTAGATAATTCAAATAAAAATTATGAATTTTCCCTCATACTTTCAGGTAAACCTTAAAAAATAATATAGTATGGTCTCAATTGTTTTGTCCATCAAAGAATGAGTTCACTTCAGGTATTTGCTCAAGACTTACTAGAACCATATTAACCTTTTTTTTTGACATGAATACTTGGTTTAGAACTCTTTCTAGGTCTAGTTTCCAGCTTGATCACATGTTCAGAACTCTACAAATCTGGTATCTTGCCCTACGGTGACAACTCCCCAAACCCATGATTTACTTACTGAGTCATATCCAAAGTCTAGGGAAGACTAACCTTTCTAAGTATCTACTGGTCTATTAGCAACATGATTCCTTCTTCTGCAAGGCATATAAATACCTAAACGTAAGGAAATAAATAGTACAGTCTTTTCACTTTTCTTTTAAACAATGGAGACCCTTACAAGGCAAAAGTTCCATAATAAAACTGAAGTCTCTCAGAGATTAAAGCTATTGTAAGAATAACTGCTTCTGTCATCCTTTTTTTTTCTTGTCAGACAGCCACAGTTACAGCTTTTGCACTTACCTGTGAAAAATTCTCAGTTTATTTACTCTCAGGTTCTTATCTTTGAAAATGGTCCATTTAAAATAGCCAGTAGATGCAACACTATCTTCAACTGAGTCCTTTATTTGAACTAAGATGTTCATCCCGACAGTAGGAAATTCAGACCTTTATTGTTATTCTTGATATTCTGTAATTCTGGACACTTCCCCAGATGTGTTTTCTGATATTTTTCTTCATTGCAATGATATAGTGTGTTATTTTTCCTTTTTCTCTAGGTAACTATTAGAACTCTTGTAAATTCAGCTCTCTATACTATCATTTTTACTTGGAGAAAAATAAGAAAAAGAAAAGTATGAATTTTCCAAATATCTGTGATCATTCCTGTTACCAATTGAGACAGACTGTGCTGATTTTGTAGTATCTGCCTACATACAACCTCTGAATTCTTTTTGAAGTTTGTGATAATATGAGCCCTCACCTAGGATCCATGATCTAGGTAATGAATGGAACTCTGATGGTATTCTGGAAAATGTCGAAGTGTACAGAACTGATCTTTTGCTAAGGAACTTTGTTGAGAACTAGTATTTGTTCCTTAATTCCAAATGTTTATAGAGTTGGAAAACAAAGGTAGAATGATTCAATCTTGGAGTGATGATTTTGTTTGTCATCTCCCCGTGAACATACCTTATATTTGGAAGGCTATGAAGCCAAACATTGATGGGAAATGTACTGACTTGAAATGAAGAGTGGAAGTAAAATGGCACGTGTATATGGAAAGTAAGACCAGTTTAGCCACAATATTTACTGTAGAAAGTAAAATTAGTTTGGCTGTAAGTCAACCTAGAGAAGAGATAGAAAGGTTTAGTAATCAAGGTCAGAATTCTGGATGTGCCAGAGGAATATGACCTCAGGATAGTGCATATTTTAAGTTGATGATAAGAATGATGAAGACAGAATAACTCAGGGTTTCCTACTTTATGATCATGAGTTTTTTCTACTTCTTAAGTTGAAAGTATTTTATTTTAGGTTCATGGTAAGCTTGCATGCATTATATATCATAACCGTTATGTGTCTTCGAGGAACTAAATTTTACAAACAGAGTACAATTACAAACAGATTTCAAGGCAGGACTAAGCACAGTGTTTAAGAGGTCCTTATTGTAGAAGTATGGGCACACAGGTTGTAGGTCTCATTTCTTCACTGTGTATCCAGGGGCTACAGTAAAGTAAACAAGGAAAAAAATGCAATTCCAAAGAAATTTAAAAGAATACAAGTCTAACACTTATATGTATCCTGCACTGAGAATAAAAAGAAAATGTAATAGCTCCTTTCTTAAAAAAATTATCTCGACTTTCATATTAAAAAAAAATAATTTCAAAAGTTGCCGTCAGTACACTGAATTTAATTTGTGGGGCATAGGTAACTGAAAAATATATCAATCCAGTAAGATCTACAATATATACATTTTATACTGTAGACTATCATGTCTTCTCTTTGATCCACTAAACTCATGTTCTACAGCTTTCACATGTGGGTTTGTATTATTTTTTACTGTTTAGTACTATTTGTCTTTCATTCTTTCATATAGATTTATTTTGCTGGAGTAAGAAGTGATGAAGATATATACTTGTGTACTATGCCACACCAGAGTCTTCAGAAGGGTTAGGTCGTGAATTATATGATTTGTTACACATTGGTGTGTAATGACCCACCTCTGAGGCAGGATAAATGAAGTTTCTGTTAATAAATCCCTTGGGTTGAATCATAGTGAAATGATACTGAATGACTGGTGTGTATATGAGGCAGTTATCTTAAAACTATTTAATTGCAGCCTAGAGGAGATATGTGGCTATTTTGGTTATTTTCTACAAAAGTATAAAATTATCACAAAGCAAATATATAAGGAAAAGAAAGAAAGAGAAGAAAATGACAAAGTAGATAATGGAGAGGAAAGATATCACCACCTGTGGATTCAGTGATGAGACTTTGCTGTAATTTCGATGTCTGTGGTCAGAGTAATGGTTGCAATCTGGATCTACTGGGGGTGGGAGCCTGAGAAAAAAAAGTTTGCTGGTTTGTATACATTAAAGTCAGCATGGGAACACCTAGATGCCTCCCTAGGGAGGGTGTTCTTTGTGTATGATGTAACACCATGGGGCATGCACAGTCTTCTGATGGAGAGTTTCCAAAGAGTTGAGGGGTTTTTTGGGGTCCTTGGTGGTCCATGGCCCTGTCTAGGGACATGACTGCTATTTGACACTGCTCCTTGTGACTGTGCAGTGTGTCTTATGACGAAAAGGGGGAAGTTGGCATCAAAAAAGTATTACCCCACCTCCACAGGATCTTCTTATTGGCCGTTTCCCTTAGTTCATTTGAAGTAGCTTAAGACATCACATTCCCAGCTGTCCTGGATGCCATCAGCCGTGGAGCAACCTAGACAACTCTTAGGAAATCAGTTATTTTAAGAGTTACACGGGAGGAAAACTCATGTGTGCACACTTGTATATACATATGTATATGTATGTATGTATGTAATATTGAGTGTAATCTGTTCAGCACTCTTCAAATAAGTGAAAGGCCTGAGGAAAATAATTTATTTACATATGTTCTTACTACAGTAATCAAAATAATAAGAAAACTAGAATACTGTCAGTTGCTGTTAGTTTGGAGCTACTTTGCTTTGTGCTGGCTGCCTCTGACCCCCTTTGGTTTGTTTTGGCAGCAGGATATCAAGCAGCTGTGGATGCCTCTTGGCTAGTTTTCCCTGGTTTATTCTTGGGAGTATGACAAGATAAATAGTTCTGTACAAACTACTACTTTAGTTGTACACTACTCAGAGACTCCCTTACATGACCCGATATTAGAGCTGACCTTGCTCTGAGCTGAAGGTTTGACTATCAACCTTCTGAAGTCCCTTGTAACTCAATATGTATGACTCTATGATGATACATGACTGTCGTCTTAAAATTTGTTTTTTGACATAGCAGTTCTGTCAAGAAGACTTGATGGGTTACTGAATCTGCCACGTCATGAGTACATACTAAGGATGCAGACACCCTTGAACAAATATGGCCATTTCATATTATCATGTATTATGTGAAGCTCATTTTTTTCACTATTTTCTGAATGGGGAATTTTTCTTAAAATGGATGTTGTGGTTTAGCCCATGGCAAGGACAGATTTAACATTTCAGCATACGTTCCTTCACATTACAGTAAGTGTTGTGCTTTTTGCCATGACTGTCAGAATTTATCATCACTTGAAGAGGTGTAATATAAAAATGCAGGAATCTATACTAAGATTATTCTCCTAACCAAAGTCTATGGGGAATGTTATGAAAAATGTAGTATGAAAATATCTTTTTTCCTTTGCAAGGTCATTTCTTTTTCCATGCTGTCCCTAGGATAAAATTTAGAATTACAAAACTGTTATTTTTAAACATTGTTTTCCAGTCTGGTATGACTTTGTCCTAAGGGTATGAGAGTAGATTTTGGTGACATATGGCAGTAGCGGTTGCTATGGGAATTACTCATTGTTACTGAGCTGTAGGGTGATCACTCAAAGCAAATTCCAATGAACAGCTTTAATTCAAGTGCTTCTTTGTCTTTGAGTTTAATCAGACTTTTTTTTTTAATATGTGTGGTAGAACCACAAAATCAGAAAAGTACTTTGAATCTATCTGTTCACTGAGTATTTCTGATTGCTTTTATGTTCAGTTACCTTTCATTTGTGCAATCTGAGTTCAGAATTAAAGTAACAAAGGCAGTGAATGTGTCTGAATAAAGTATGGTGTTGATAAATGACAGCACTACAGCTTCGATGAGCTTTGACAACTTGGAGAAGTGTGACTAGCACCTAAAAGATACAAAGATACTGTAAGCTCAGAATCATTTCACAGGAAAGTTCTCTTTTTAGAACAGTGCATACTTCTAATCAGTACTTATAGAGACAGTGCTGTTTAAAACAGTTCACAGTAAATACAATAGAATTAAAATTGCTTTTATTTCCAAATAGTTAAATCATGTACTCATTTTGAAAGTGTGAAATTTCACTTTATGACAGACAACTGGTGGTGGGGGAGGGGAAGCTTTAAAAAAATCATTTCCATTTTAATCAACATTTGCCCATTATTTTCATGAAACTATGTATGGCACTGATATGCATCATTTGCATCATGCACCTGACTCAGATATTTGTGAAAAAAGTGGTACACACAAACTCCTGTCTCCAGCAGCTTCAGAAAAAAAAAAATTGACCATATGAATTGCATTGCTTTAGTTACCATAATGTAAACTGTGGACACTTTCTCTTGGGTTATTGTCCCATTATCCTCCTAAATGTAGAGTTCTAAAATGGTTAGATGAGTTGAGGGATATAAACCTTGTATTCTCACATGAATTTAAAGGGTTCTGTGGAATGCTATTTCTCCTGTGTGCATAAACAGTTTTAAAATTTGATCAAGTAGATTATTCTAGGTTTAGAACTGACACTGATAGCATAAAGAGGAAAGAAGTGAAATGATTATGGAAGTTTACAATCAATAAATAATGAATAGTAATTATTTATTGGACAGTAAATCCATGAAAGAAGATTGTGCCCATTTTCATGTTGTCAAAACCACAATAGATAACTAGGCATAATCAATATAAAGCTAATTTCTAGACACCATAGGAAAAAATTGATTTTATGGATATTCATATGCTGAATACATCAAAGTGGTATGAATTCTTTCTAAGCAAGTTAAAATATTTTAAATTGCTCAAGCTTATTCGTATTTCAGTCATAGTCCCTGCATTATAAAATCAAATATAAACATTTTAAAAAGAAATTTTTCATTGTTTTGTACTTTTTTTTCAATGGCTAGACAAGTAACAAAAAATATAACAACTTCCAGTTAAGCCTAGGCTTTTGCTTTTGTCCACATATTCTTTTGCAAAGAGAAGTTCCTATTAATATAAAAGTTTGACTCATTTCTTTAATCAAGCGTTCAGAAATTATTTTGGAAAATTTTATTAATCAGTAGGAAACCGTGTGGATGTCAGTAAAAGGAAGTCATAAGATGCTCACTTAAAGAGCAATGAGGAAGTATGATAGTCAGCAATGATGCTGTAAATTATCTTGTCTTTTTTTCTCCCATCTCATTATGAGGGACACGAAAATTCAAATCAAACTTGTTATTTTTAAAAAATGCAGTGAGAATACATATTTTCTCTCATTATCTTTTTTTTCTTTTTTAATTAAGAGATATATAGAGGGTGTTACACAGCAAGAAATGCAATTTATATAGCAATATATGATTTAAAATCCCTATACCATTCTGATCCTGCTGGTTTATATTGATATCACTGCGTATATTTCACCAGACTGCCAGAGTGTGATTTTTTAGATGTTCTCTGGATTTGATCAAGTCAACACATTTTCTAGCTGTGATATGGACAAGACAATATGGTATTGTGTTCCTGCATTATTATCTATCTTCTGATGATTGGACACAGAATTCAATTTCATTTCTGGAAGTATGAAGTATGAGATGATGGTACTAATTCATGACTTTTGTCTTAGGAAGTTCAATGGGTAATTTCACTTTTTTTTTTTTAATGGTCGGTATTCACTGATGAATAGGTGAAGTGTGTGTGTGATTATATATTTAATTCTGCAAGCTAAAAGAATTCATGTGCCTGATCCACAAAAGAAGACAAAGGTCAGCGAGATGGATTGCCAGACCATGCTTTGCCTTAATATGATTGAGAAAATAGAGTGTACTATTTCAAACTGGTTAGAGACATAAAATGATTTGTATACCATGCTTATATCACTCTTTCAAATTATTTGAATGTGTTAGGCAGTAGGTCATACCTAAATTGTAATGACTCACTTTGCATTAGCATCTATCTAGCCTGCTAGCTAGGAGTCATCACTATTATATTTCAAGAGCTCTCCAATAGAGTGATTAAGAGGAGAACATTTTTATGTGCAAGCAGTGATGTAGCTTTGCAATAAAAAGAGTAGAATGAGAATTACCCGTAACACATTTTCCACTTGCCACAAGTAAAAGCTCCAATCCATCAACGACTCATTGCAGATATACACTCGTGACAGGGCAAAATCTTACTACCAGCAGCAAGAATTCTGCAGTTTCTTCTGAAATCGGTGTCAAAGGGAATATTCCTCCTAGTCAAAGTGATATAACAAAATTCTATTCATATTTTGTTTTCAGCTGTTAATTTACCTGAATATAATTATACAGTGATGTCTGGCTATTTGCTGGGACTGCTTCACCCTCTAATGTTAAAAATAAATCATCTCTTTACATGTGCCAGATGTACAGCACACTAGCAGGATGTGATTTCATCAGGACAGTACAAAACAGAGTATTTTGTATCCTTAAAGTAGATGTGATTTCCTGCTCCTATCCCTCCTTATTGAGATGGACACAAGAAGAGAGGATATAATTTTCATCTAATAAGAAGGCAATTCTAGAAATTTCTTACGCTTTCACTCTGTATCACAAGTTGAAATTGGAACCTGGATCTTCAAACTTATTTGTATTAAAACATTTATGACAATTAATTAAAAAATACCAACTCCTTTTTTATTTTTTTCAGAGAGAAGTGGGTGGTCCTTAATTTTAGTATTTTAATTTCAGTGTTGTCCCCCGAGCACCCTAGCCCTCAATAGAGCAGTGACTAGAAACATGAAGAAAGGAAGCAGAGAGTAACAAAGGAGGGAATTAATTATAACCTGTTTTTTCACTAGTGAAGGTATTAATATAGTTTTATTGTAAATTGCCAAGACATTTTAAACACAACTGAATCTTAGTCAGTGATGTGTACAGCAAAACAAGGTACAAGGTGATGGACTCAGGAGTTACAGGGGTTTTTTTGTTAGCTCACACATCTTAATGCTCCCCATAGTTTGCCCTCCATATCCCCAAAAAACCAACACAGCGTGACATTTTTAATGAATAAAGAAATACAAACAGTTTTAGATTAAAAAGAATTCATTTTAAATTAAAAAAAAATTCCCTTTTCTCTACATAAGATCCAAAAGATATCAAACATATAGACGAAGGGTTGCCTTTGAGTTTCCACTGACTGTTATGTAATCACTCATATAAGAAAGCGAAGCAGCACTTTTCAGCTGCAGAGGGTTCTTCTAAAAGAACAAGTCAGTTGCACACAGGATATTACTATTCCATATAAAGATATTGCTGCCAATTTTACTGCTTAACTCCACAACTACTCATGACATCACAGAAAAACTAAATAAGGGAGAGTGTACTTAATAATATTTTGGTTTTCTTGACAATTTCTGGAGGCTTAAAAAATATTCTTCATAAATTTCAGGAAACTGTTTCTAAAAGGAGTATACAGTGGGAGTTTTATGACATTTCCACACCCCGAAAAGCTTATTCAAGGAATTTCTTAGATAAGCCAACTGCACCTGTTACTTCAAAAACAATGTTTACAATATACAACACTGGAACGGTACAGGATGCTTCAGACTTCTCTCACGACACCTACTTCACATAGCATTAGTGCATCGTTTTTACCTGCAAAAAATGAGAAAATAAATGCTTGTCTTCTTTCATAAAGATAATGAGTTATAAATACAAGATTCTTGGAAGTATCTTGTTCAATTGATATTCTCAGGATTCATATATTTAGATTGTGAGAAAAGAACATATTATACTTGTGAAGTCAAGAATTTATTGTTTATCTGTTTAGTTTTCTCAGTCAAGTAGTCCTAATCATCTAAACAATACAAAAAACTTTCAATAATAAAATCGTTGAAATCCATCAACCCATGGATTGTATCTATTTCCAGTTCTCCTCCCCATCCCTCTGGGCATCTAAAGGGAGAACAAGTGAGTGGTTGTGTGGTACTTCGTTGTCAGCTGGGGTTAAACCACAGTAAGGGGAACAAATATAGAGAATTTTTAAACAGTGCCAGAGTTAATCTTTTCTAGTAGTCAGTCATAGTAAGACACAAAATCATAGTAATACAATAGCTTGGGTTGAAAAGGAACTTTAAAGATTATTTAGTTCAACCCCCACTGCAATGAGCAGGAACATTTTCAACTCAATTGGGTTGTTTAGAGCTGCATCAAACCTCGCCTTGAATGTTTCTTCACCCTCATCATAAAAAATTTCTTTGGTATATCTATCCTAAAATGTTTAAAAACATGACCTCTTCTCCTGTTGCAATGGTCCCTTGTAAAACGACTGTCCCCAACTTTTTTATAAGCCACCTTTAATTATTGAAAGGCTACAATAAGGTCTCCATGAAGCCTTATCTTCTTCAGGCTGAACAATACCAGCTTCTCAGTCTTTCCTCATAGGAAAAAAAATACTGCTGAGTCTGGGTCTTATTATTTTTCACCTCTGTCAGAACATCTACTCATTTTACAATAATTTACAATTGCACAGTATTTCATCTTGATATCAGCTCAAGCCTGTTGCTGAAGTCAACTGTTTTCTTTAGTGGTTCTCATGTTAAAAAAATTCCTTAAAGTTTTTTCAGATTTGCTGGACCTGTCAAGCTTCACCCCACCACGCTACAGGCTCTGAGAAGAGAAAGAGCATTTGGTCATTTAATGATCATGTGATTTTTGCACAGAATTTTACATCTTCAGATATATTCATATCATGCAGCACTGATTCAACAATTTTAAACACCAGTAGACTTTTCAATTTTACCAGTAACCTAGCTAAAATGCACAATTTTATTTTTAATAGAAAATATTAAATCATTAATCACCTATACACAAAGTAATTATTTCCTCTAGCAGTGAAATTCATTTATTCCTGAGATTATGAATTTCTTAAGAATCACTTAGAAAATCTTAAATATATTCTTTAAAGTAACTTATTTTAAAAGATATTTCTCAATGAGGATAAACTTAAGTAGAGAAAAGTACACAAAATAATATACAGCTCTAATTAGTAGTGAACAGTGCCAGAGTCTGTGTGACTGTAAGGTTGTTCTCTAAACAGGGAAAACCAGGGGATGCTGATTGTCATTGTAACTATGAAGCAGTCATGTCAATATGTTTATACAATTATGAGACAATTTAGAAGACGATGAAAGGGGTCAGTGACTCAATTTTGAAGTAACATACATAAAATATTTTTAGTATAATGATAGCTAAAGTGAGGAATATTGCAAATGCAGATACCTGGTGTATAAAAAGTCTATGCAATTAAAATAGTTGGCATTTGCTTCTCAGTCTTGTGAGAATATATGAGCAATCTGACAAAACAGGAGTCAACTTGGGAACAAGTTTATTTTAAAATGATTTACCTTATTCTGAGATTTTTATACTTTGGTTTTCCACAATTTCCTGATGTGGAATTACCCTATGGGATATTCATAAATCTATGCTCCTCAGAGATGTAAGTGGAGATTGTACCATCAATGTTAAGTTACATGGAAACTATATTGTCAGCGCAATGTATTTTGTGTTTTATATTTCAAATTTACCTGTTTGTAAAAAACCCTATTTTTGTTTTTACTTTTCCTACAAAGTACAAATTCTGGGTCAAAAGCTCTTTTTCCTGTTGCTATAAATGATTCTTATTCTTCACGTAACTTTATGCCTTTATGCTATTTTATACCCAGGCATGAAAAAAATAAATAAAAACTTTCATAGTTATTTGTTCTATTTACACTGTTTTTAAAAAACACAGTATTTAAACAAGATAAAAACAATAGGTTTTTTCCTAATATTTGCAGAAATATGTTATTATTTTCAGTAATGTTCAGAATTCTGGGTCTTGATGCATGGTAGTATTTGTGATAATAATGAAAACGTGAATTTAAAGCTAAGAGATAGAAGCGCAGTTGCACAATTATTAACAAATAGAAATGATGTATCGTCCAGTGTAACACTGGCCTTTGGAGTAAGCATCTGTGGTGGGGGAAAAATGTTGTCCCCCTGGAGTTATAAAATGGTAATCCCCAAGGGGGTGGTGACCCTTGGGGTTGAGCCAATGAGCGCTCCTGCAAAATATAAACAAATCAACAACCAGATCGGAAAAGAAGGTGATGTAGTAGTTGTTGGGGGAGAGTGGCCATGTTCTGAGGCCATGAGGAGAACGGGCCTGAAGCCCCACTGGGGGCTGGGCCCCCCCCAGCCGCCGGTTGGGGGGCTACAGGGACTTGGAACAGTGTTAGACTGGGCTAAGTATCTGTAGCTAAGAGCTGGGGGATGTTTCTTCACTGTAAGCAACAGCAGAAGCAGCGACAGAAAAAGCAGTGAACGGAGGTTATGGCTGAAAGCCAAAAGATAAGAACTGAAGAAGCAGCGAAACAAGCACGCAGTTAAGCAGAGAGATACAGAGTTGTCTGAAAGAAAGAGAGAGTTTGGATAAGAACTGAAACAAACTCCCCAAACTCCTTGGAGACCTCTCCTAGAGAGGAGGGATGGTGGACTCCCACTTGAGAGGAGTCCTAAAATGCAGCACCAGAGAGACAGAGAAGAGCTAAGAAGCTCAGGTGTCCTGGAAAGCTAGACCAGGACGGTCAGAAGGAATGCAGAGGAGGGCTTTGCCCCCCCGCTGCTGCTGCTAAGCTAGCAGCCTAATGACAGAGCACAGGAGCTCTGCAAGGGAGCTTGAATCCCCTGAGGATAGGGACCGTCACAAAGACTCCTGCACTTTGTGAATATGATGTGGTGAAGCAACCTTTGTCCCGGTGAACACAGGCCATGGAAGATAAAGACCCTTGCTTGGAGTCGAAGGGCCGAGAGGGGCTTGGAGACCCCCCTCGTGTGTAATGAAAAGAGATCCAGCTACAGCTGCTGCATGGAGGAAGGGAGACTACAGCCCTAGAGAGACTACTGCTCTGAGAGTGGAAAGGATCTTTCCTTCTCCCTTCTGGACTTTTATTGAAGGGAGAAGATATTGTAAATTCTGATTTATTATAGGAGAGATTGTTAAGATTGTATATGATGTATTATAATATTTATTTGTACAGTGTTTGTAATATAATTCCCTTCCCCCCATATTGAGTCTAGTGTTTGTGTCTGGAAAATCCATCTCACACTGGGTTGAGATGTGGGAGGGGGGCTTGGACTCGGGAATTGGATTTTAGAGGTCTCAGACTATGACAGCATCATAATTCAAATGTGAATTTTAAACACAGATAGTGCCAATCATCATCTGACTGAAACTGTATCTCTCTTTATTGTATCAAAAATATTTCAGCATTTGATATTTTCTTTTTTTTTTTTTTCTTCTAAGCTGCTTGGAGGTTAAGCACCATATTGACAAGGAATGATTCAGGAAGACCTATCAAATTTAAGGTTATTCTTAAAAATAGAACTGCATTCTTAGATATATTCATAGCTGAATTTCATAAATTCTTTCTTTCATCACTGTATGTGACTTCAAAAAATATAAAATAAAACGCTTGACAAACAAATAACAGGAAAAGGTATTCAACATAATTTAAAAAATATAGAATTCCACAAATAAATATTTTCTTAACTCAAAGAAACAGGTGACTTACAGGAAAATGTCAGTTATCAAATAATTGTGACTTCAGTGTGGCATTTCAAGTCTGTAGTTTGTCTTCAATTTCTGAATTTACGCAAGACTTTTATTACGGTCTGAGTTACTAGATAATATTTAAAAGTATCAACAGAAAGGAACATCTGACATTTATTCTGATAGGTTCTTGTGATGGTTTGTCCTTGGCTGGTTGACACCCATCAAACTGCTCTCTCTCACTCCCCTTCTGTAGGTAAGCATCTAAGCACTACACAATGGCTTGCTCACTCCCTCCCAGTAGGATGGATGAGAGGACAGGACAGGATAACAAAATAAGATGGAAAAGCTCATTGTTTGAGATAGAGATAGGGAGTTTACTCAACAATTATCATCATGGGCAAGACAAATTCAACAATAACTTAATTTCTTTCCAAATAAAAATAAAAACATGTTCTCCCTGCACTTTTCATGCCAGGCTCAAAGTCCCTGATCCATTCCTGACTTTTCTACCACCTCCCCCACCAACAAGCAATGTGGGGGGATGGGGAAATGAGAGTTATGGGATGTCCATAACACTTCCTTCCTGCCACTCCTTCCTTCTCACACTTTTCCATTGCCTCACCACAATCTTCTCCACAGGCTGCAGGGGAATCTCTGCTCCAGCAACTGGACCATCTCCTCCGCCCCTTCTTCACTGCTGTTGATGTCTGCATGGCTGTTTCTAAGATGTATTTCTCATGCCTCTCTCACAGCTGTTGCACAGTATTTTTATCCTTTCTTAAATATGTTATCATTGGGGTGCCACCAGCATCACTGCTGGTCTCAGGATTAGACATCAGTGGGTTCATTTTGAAGTCATCTGAAACTGACTCTGTTCAATAAGAGGACAACTCATCTTTTCTCACAGAGGCCACACCTGAGGCCTTCCCTTGTCATGTATACTGTATATTTTAACAAGTTAATGATCCAGGTATTTACTTTGAGAAACTCAGAGTCTGAATTTGAATTGTTTTGGTATTAGAAATGACAAAACTGAATTTCCATGGTCAAAGTGCAGTTTTAGAAATAGTAAAGCTAACTGCTAAGAGGCAAGTAGCTACTAATGGTGACACTAAGAATTTGAATGATAATAATGAGAAAATTACTGAAGGGAGCTACTAAGAGAGTTGGAAAGACTGTCTGTAGATCAAATACACAAGAGATTCAATATTTGCATACCTTTGCAAAACAGTTCACCAGTATTAGCATGATAATTGGAGCAAAGGATTCAGATGTGTACAATACATAATGCTGTGTTATCATTCAAATATTTGCATTATTATTGCAAACTTTGTTGAATTTGTAACTAATAACATAAAATATAGGGAATAGAAGAGATAGGAATAGTAGGGGACGGTAGGACCCAAAAGCCTAATTGCTCTGTTTCAAGGATTTCCCAACAGGTTATCTCAGTGAAATATCCAGTGAATATTCATTAGAGACACTTAGATTCTCCATTACCCACTTTTTATATTGAAGCATGTTGTTAGCAAACTTGTAAATTAGAATACGAAATGCTCTCTTTTTCTATTGAAAAGTATTGTTGGCAAATGGACTTAATACTTTTTATGTCCAGCACTTTTTATGTCAAAGTTCTAGTTGTGTTTATGCTAAATCTCCTATTCTGACTGTGTTATCAAGGAGGTGGAATTTGGTATGTGGCTCCCTCCCATATGTAAATATTCACATAACTGTCTGCATGAAGAAGGTTCCAAGAATCATGATGAATAATGAGAGCACTTTGCAGTTACTAAAGTAACTGGGTAACAAGGGTATATTTTTCCATTCCTTGGTTTGAATTACCTCTAACCTTCAAGTGGCAGGAATTCCCTTATGACAGTATACTTTAATCTGGTGCCTTATGAAAATGAACATAATGAAAAGACTGCACATTAAAACATTAAAGTTTTGCATAACACCTTTGCATCTGGGCCACAGAAGAAACACAGTGTTTTTAGACTTGATGTTACTGGTAAAATCTTTTCATATCAGATATTTAGACAGAAGGAAGGAAAAATCCTGCCTCTTCCTTTAGTGTTTTGTGAATTTCTTTTACGTCTGATAGACAGCTAATTTTTCTTCTATTTAAAAAAACAGTAATGAGAAGCTGAAAAAGTTGTGTGATCAGAGACTAACCAGACCACAGGTGGATATGTGGTTGTTCAAGCTCTTTTCCATAATGACACAGTTATTTGGTTTCACCGGAAAACATCCTCCATCTACTATTCTCCCCCAAGTAGAAGGGTTTCATTAAAATGCAGCTAGATATGAATCTAAAACTAAACAATTTACATACTAAAACCACTTTTTTTTTGTATAATTTAGAGTGCTTTCAAAGTATCCTTCATACATTAGCAGATTTAATTACTTACAACGGATGATACTGGTAAACATTTTTGGAGACAAAGTGGAAAATTACGACCTTAATCTGTATTTTGGGATGCCTGCTACCAGTGTTCAAGGTAATTACTCTGCCTTAATTCCCAGATTGTGTCATGTAATTCAGTTTACACAGCTGCTGATGTTCCTATGAGGTGATATGGTTCAAATAAAGGACCAGACTTATCTCTAATGCAATTCAGCCTACCATGCTAGAACTCATATAAAATATGTCAAACACTAAATCAAGCTAATTCTATAACTACTATCTAATGGATGTAAATTTTCCCTTATGCTGAAAAACATCCTAAAACATATACAACTACAATTACACTTGCTGCATATATAACAAATCATTCTTTAACAAAACACATCAACAAAACACAGTAGTCTAAGTCTACTGTCATTGTCTGTGAGTTTGACATCGGTATTGTGCTAAGTACCAGGTTCTGCAAGGGCAACCAAACAATAATGAGGATAATAGTTTATCTAACTCAGGTATCACCGAGGTGAAGTTGACCCATGCTCTGCAATAAAACCGATTCCATAAAGAAAAAAGACAAGTCATTGTCATAAAACATTCTCTCCTGAGGGGAAGAGAAAGACCACATGAAGACTGGAACCACTTCTTAGGGAAGCCTGATGCCTTCCTGAGGCCCAGGATAAAGATGGTAAGGGAAAGCTTCCTAGTCTGGTACGGCCCTCGATTATTATCCATTATTGTTTTTTCAGGTAGGCAGTGATGAAGTTGCAACAAGAAGTCTGAGAGCAATCAAGAGAGGCTGCAGGGCCTTGACATTAATGCCTTGTTTGCCTCACTCTTTAATAGTAAGGCCAGTTGTTCTCAAGGTACCAGCCCAATGGAAGACAGGGATAAAGGAAGAAGGGAGAAGAAGGAAGTGCCCATAATCCAAGGAGAAATGGTCAGTGACCTGATACACCACTTAGTCATTTTGGACCTCTCGCTACAAGAAAGATGTTGAGGTTCTGGAGTGTGTCCAGACAACGGCAATGGAGATGGTGAAGGGTCTGGAGCACAAGTCCTGCCAGGATTGGCTGTGGAAGTTGGGGATGTTTAACCTGGAGGAGGAGACTCAGGGGGGACCTTATTGCTCTCTACAACTGCCTGAAAGGAGGTTGCAGCACGGTGGGAGTTGGTGTCTTCTTCCAGGTAACAAGTGATAGAACTGCCTCAAATTGCATCAGGGCAGGTTTAGAACACTGAATGTGTTGTCAAGCTGTCTCAGTTTAACGAGACTGAAGTGTTTCACTATGGAGGATGAGTTATGAGGAAGACCAAACTCCTCCCTCTAAGCAATTGTAAATCCGAAATTAAGAGGCTCCAATTGAGGAAGCATGGAGAAAGGAAAAAATAACAGCCCTTTATTAAAAGATATATATGTACTGGCAGAACAACAAAAGAACAAAAAAACAACTAAACAATAAATCCTGTACTCAAAAGTCCCCTTCAGAAAGGAAACAGCTCAGTACTTTCCGCCTTTTGGTGCAATTCTAACCACGATCAGGACGGGGCGCTGTTGGATCTCTGCAGATGCAGAGCCTGCAGTTGCTCTGTGTTGGTCAGCAGGGGACGCTGTTGGGCTCTGGTGGTCACTGCACAGGGGCTCCGGTGTGCAGAAGAAGCTGAAAATGGAGATCTCCCCCCCACATCGAGAAGGGGAAGGGTAAAAGGGGGAAAAGGGGGCTCTTCCCACAAAACTCATGCTGTCTGTGGCTAGCTGTGGCCGGGATTTCCCCCCTTTCATCAATGGACACAAGCCGCTGCCAACACAGGAATGGAGGAGGGAAAGGGCGACCTTGTCCCCAAAAGGTTCTTCTGCAGGTGGATCAAGCCTCTCCAATGAAATCTTAAGAGGTCTGTGTTGGGGGTAGAACAGGGCACAGGAAAACAGAGGCAAACCAGGGCCAGGAGCAGCCAGATGACCAGGTCAAAAGCCAAGTGAACCTCGGACCCCTCCAATACACACCCTCCCTTGATGACTAAGATCATGAGACAGTACAGTTGTGATTTTCTATGTTGCATAATTCTTTCTGTAAGTACTAAAGTAGTTCTTAATTTTCATTTTTTACTTAATCTTATTTTACTTACTTCATCTATTATTTCTGTTCTCACCATTTTTACTAACCAGGGAACTAAAGACAACTTGGTAAAAATGAATAGATTTCACATCATCAGTTCCTCCTGCATAACACCAGGTTTTTTAGACATTATGCATCATAGTCCTAATGTCATAATCTTGAACCCTCCAAATTTTTCTCTGCATTCAACAACTCCAAAAACTTTCAAAACATGTTATTCTTATACAAAGAAGCTAATACTCCATAACTGTAGTGAAAATTTTTTAATCAGGTTTTTTCAGCTATTTAAGTGAGTGTATTGACTCATCCTTTAATGCAGGTATTTATCTTATGCTTCTGAGTTGTTTCATGTACTGTTTTTTTTTAATATATATAAAATAGTTCCCAAATATCTTTCTTTATAAACTGTTTTAAGGTCTTCATGTGATTTATTATTTGATGATGGTATTTTTTTTATTACTTCTAAATTACTTATGGTATTTAAAAAGACAAATATATACGCAGTAGGTTCAGCTTCCTTTCCTTGTTTCACACACACAAACACACACATATATGTATATTTATTCTGGTAACATCTCTGATCAACAAAGGTAAATTGCTCTGCTTCTTTAGCTGTTATTTTTTAGATACAATTTGTTATAATTACTTAATGAAAACTATATTTTTTTATACTTCTGAAATCTACTGGGCTTTAAAGATAATAGGACTACTACCTCTAGAGTTCATTAAGTTTAGTATCAGAGAGAAATCTGATTCAGAATTTTCAAATATGCTTGTGATTGGTTCTTCAGAGGGAGCTTTCCTGGGACCCAATCACCTCTAGGCCTCTGGGCCCTCCCCGGCTCCCAGGGGGGGGCAACTCAAACTAAGAAAATGCTTTATACAGGCTCCCTCAAAAAAAGTCATATGATTCATTTTAAATACTTTAAAGTTTACCTGAATCTGTATTTCTTTACAGATAATTCACCTCTGTGCAATTTTCTACTGTATGTTTAATTATATTAGTAGATATTGCTGCCAGTTTCTGAAGTGCCATCTTAAGACATAATTTTTCCAAGCAAACTATCTGAACTCACACCGGCTTAACAAACTGTTTTTCAAGGAGGCAATGGTTCTAAAGGTTTCCAAATGGCCACTTAAATGTAATATTGATGTTCGTAGTGCACCTTAATTATCCAGTTTCTCCTAGTTTTAATTAAAATTCTACAGTTCTGTGATACATGTTCCTTGTTTTCACAATGCTTGTGCATTCCAAATCTAAAAATCACTGGATTTATGAGGGTATAACAGCTCTGAGAATGAGTTTTTATAATTCTGATTAACTATATAATAACGGGTAGATAGATATTATGTATGATTTGTATTTCAAGAGTATTTTTAAAGGTTAACGTAAAGTTCAGGATATGGCTCCAGGAATCCACCCTGGATTTCTGACAAGACTCAGAAGTTGTGTGGAGAGAGGGAGAAAACATAAAACTTGAAGGAAATTGATGTAAATATAAGAACATTTCAGACGTACTTTTGTTTTCCCTGGCCTAGAAAATTAGCTAACACATAGCTCTTTAGCTCCACTGGCCATAATGAATTTAGAAATTATGAAGACAGAAAAATGTACAATGCAATAACTTCTAAATTATCATGAGTAGATATTGAAAGGTCAGACATGACTAAGTTAACATATCTTTAAAACTTTGAGGTCGCAGCTGAGACACAGAAACTCTATTTGCTCTTAGTTCCTGAAATAAAGAGTGAAATAAAATTTCCTATTGTAATTTTCCATAGAAGACACTTTGTGATAAAGTCCCTCCTCTACAAGGTCTGAATGCCTGTCTTGCCTATAATGATTCTTACGAATTTTACCTAAAGTCTTTTATCAATAGAATACATTTTCCCTCCCTACTGTGGGAAAAGGATTTAGAACCTAGGTATGTTTTTGCTCTTCCATACAAGAATAACGGATTAAAAAACCAGACTTTCTTCACCTCCTTCAGGACTCATAAATCTTATTGGATTTGGTCAGTCTGAAAAGCTGTGTTGTGTCCTTTCTCACTCTCAATTTTGTCAAGGCATTTCTACACATTCCTGAGGGAGGACTAGTGACCTCAAACCTCCATATGAAAAGGGCTGCCCAGTGTTAAGGGTTTCAGCTGCTAGGCTTCTATGAAAAGTGGCATCTTCAAACTATCTCCATTGTAGTGTCATGAATGACAGTGCTGGGATTGAAACAGTCCAAATAAATTAGACATAATATGAGTACAGTAATAAGTGGGACTTTTCTGAGACATGACTCCACTCTTCTCCTAATTGTGACAGAATCTGGTAGTACTAAGTGTCTCAAGTTTCTGAAAATTCACAAGAACATACATTTAAAATTGATGAATTGAAGTCAAAGTGGAAATGATAAAGAGTAAAATATTTCCTGAGAATACCCATTCTGAAACATTGTTTTAAAGTTAACCACCTACTTATACTGGAATTTAGGTGGAATTTAGCTGGTCTGAATATAACCATGAACATTTCATTAATGTATTTATTACATTTAAAAATAACTTTCTGATTTGTATCTGGTGACATATTGGAGAGAATGGTTTAATTTGGTTTGGTTTTGTTTGGCTTTTTCAACTCACAGATGCAATAGCATGGAAATGTTAGTTATACTCAGTCTATTTTATTTACTACAGTTTTAAGTCTATTGTTAAGAATACACCTTACACAGATTAGTCACCATCTAGTTAGTGTATGAAGAAGCACAACATTATGAAAACTCACTTTCCATAAAATGTTGCTATCGTTTCCTCAAATTGCTTATTAAATACTAGTCTCTATTCCTCCTTGCTGCTGATATGATGTTCATTGCAAAATTTGTATTTTTATTGCATATGCACTCAGTTATGGAGATACTACTTTTATTAAAGCTTCTACTATTGCTGCAAAATTTGTATCTTGTTTCTAGAAAACTTTGTTCATAGTTCAAAAAGTAAAACTTTTTTGCACTAACAAAATCATTAACTTTCTACTACGTACTGTTTCTGTGTTTTATAGTGGCAGTATTTGGCTTGAAGTGAATAATGCTCCACTTCGGTGAAAAGCCTCTTACCAATAAAGGTATTTGCTATTATTACATGAACTTTTTATGAGCAAAAGGAGAGTCAAAAGCTCTTTGACCAAAAAAAAAAAACCACCTTTTGCAAAAATGAATGGATATTAATGCAAATCTTTATCCTGATACTTAGAGAGGTTCTAATCACCTAAAAGCATTGTGGAACAACCTTCAAATATGTACAAAAGGGCAAAAAACCATCTAAGTTTAACATGGTATTTTCTAGATGGAAGGAGATTTCATGTTTTGGAGCCCTTCTAGTGTTTTATTCCCATGTTTCAGGGTGCTTAAAACATGTTTTTCTATTTAAAATTTACATCTTCCATATAGTTTTGCAGAACCAAATTATATGCAGGGATATTATACTTATTTAGTTCTGGAGACAACAAATACATATTCATTGTTTAATGAAATGTCTTTCCTATATATCGTAGAAGTCAAATATTATTTGAAAAATACAGAATAAACATTAAAAATTTTGTAATCATCTTCCAAATGTAAGTCCAATAAAGGTATGGTAGTTTTTAGTATTGTACATCTAAAAGTATTCTTTTTCCTTCCAAAATATAACATAGCAAATGCATATCAAAGTCGGTCCAATGAGATTCTATTAAGAAAGATCTTAGATCTTTTAAAATTCAAAGTGCCTCTGCATCACATTCTCACAGCCTTGGGTAACAGTATCTTACCCAAAGATGGATCCACCAACTGTAGAGGTGATGTTCTCCTGGCTCCAAAATGTAGAAGAAGCTCTGGGCACTTCCTCATTCCAACAACACCTCAGCTCTCAGGAGCAGCCCAAGAGATCGCTCCTCTCCTGCCCCAGTCAGAGGCAAAGGAAGCCCCAAGCGGAGGCCACGTGACGAACTCTGGTTCTTTCTGCGTGACCGGGAGAAGACATGGAGTGGGATGGTGAACCCACCTCCAAACTGGAAGTCTGTGTGCGTGAATTGAAGGAAGAGAACTGTTAAGAAGGGATCACCCAGGAAAGCTGTCCATATAGTTGCTGTAGAGACCCAAGAAAGAAACCGCTGATCTCTCAGACATAAAAGGACTGAGATCAATTCCTTTGATCCTGGTGACAGGACCTCTGGTCTGATATCGCAAAGGTCAGAAGTGAATACTCTGACCAGGAACATGAATAGAGGCTCTCTGCCTTCGGCCAGGAGGAGAAGGAAATAGATGATCCAGTCTACTGGACTGTGTGGATTCGATGTTCTGGCGCATTGGATCCACAGAGGTATAGAGCTTTGGTAGATACGGGTGCACAGTGCACACTGATGCCATTGAGGCACAGAAGTGCAGAACCCATCTGGATCTCTGGAGTGACAGGTGGATGCCAGGAATTGTTGGTATTGGAGACTGAAGTGAGTTTTACAGGGGACAAGTGGGAAAAGCATCCCACTGTGACTGGCCCAGAGGCCCCTTATATCCTTCACACTGATTATATCAGGAGAGGATACTTCAAATATCCAAAGGGGTATTGATGGGCTTTTGGTATAGCTACCATGGCTACAGAGATCAAACAATTATCTACCCTGCATGGCCTCTCAGAAGATCCTTGCATTGTGGGATTGCCGAAAGTTGAAGACCAACAAGTGCCAATTAACACCAGAACAGTGCACCGATGGCAGTATCTCACCAATCGTGATTCTATAATTCCCATCCATGAGCTAATTCATTGACTGGAGAAACAAGGAATGATCTGCAGGACCTGTTCACCCTTTAACAACCCCATATGACCAGTGCAAAAGTCTAATGGGGAGTGGAGGCTGAAAGGGAACTATCATGGCCTGAATGAAGTCACGCCACCTCTGAGTGCCGCTGTGCCAGTCATGTTGGAACTTCAGTATGTGCTGGAGTCAAAGGCAGTTGAGTGGTACGCCACAATTGATATTGCCAATGTGTTTTTCTCCATTCCTCTGGCAACAGAGTGCAAGCCACAGTTTGCCTTCACCTGGAGAGGTGTCCAAAGTACCTGGAATCGACTGTCCCAGGGGTGGAAACACAGCCCAGCCATCTGCTATGGACTGATCCAGACTGCACTGGAACAGGGGGGAGCTCCAGAGCACCTGCAATATATTGATGATATTGTATGGGGCAAAACAGTAGAAGTTTTTGAGAAAGGGAGGAAAATAATCCAAATTCTTCTCAAAGCAGGTCTTGCCATAAAACAAAGTTCGGTAAAGGGACCTGCACAGGAGACCCAGTTCTTGGGAAT
Organism: Chiroxiphia lanceolata; assembly: GCF_009829145.1. Taxonomy (NCBI): domain Eukaryota; kingdom Metazoa; phylum Chordata; class Aves; order Passeriformes; family Pipridae; genus Chiroxiphia; species Chiroxiphia lanceolata. The sequence continues at coordinate 89,079,199 of NC_045639.1, read as the reverse complement.
AAAACGACAGGATGGATGCTGTCATGTGCCCATGGATGTAGTGAACAAAATAGCGTCTATGTCTCCACCAGCTAACAAGAAGGAAACACAAGCTTTCCTAGGCCTTGTGGGTTTCTGGCAGATGCACATTACAGGTTACAGTCAACTTGTGAGTTCCCTCTATCGAGTGACCTGGAAGAAGAACAATTATGAGTGGGGCCTTGAGCAACAACAGGCCTTTGAGCAGATCGAACAGGAGGTAGCCCATGGGTAACTCTGGGGCTTGTTCAAGCAGGACCAACTCTGTGAAATATCCTCTACATGGCAGCTGGGGAGCTGGTCTCACCCGCAGTCTCTGGCAGAAAACACCAGAAGAAACCTGAGGTCAACCATTAGGGTTTTGGTACTGGGGTTATTGAGAATCAGAAGACCACTACATGCCAACTGAAAAGGAGATATTGGCAGCCTATGAGGGGGTTCGAGCTGCATCAGAAGTTGTTGGGACAGAAGCATGTCTCCTCTTGGCACCGCGTTTGCCCATGCTGCACTGATGTTCAAAGGGAACATCCCTCAACACATCACACAACCAGTGCTACATGGAGTAAGTGGGTAGCTTTGATCACAAAATGAGCCCAAATGGGAAGATCCAATTTCCCGAGAACCCTGGAAGAAATTAGGACCAGATGGCAGAGATTTTGTTGCATTGCTGAAGAGGTGACTTGTGCCCAAGAAGCACCATCATATAACTAGTTACCAGAAAATGAAAGAGGCTATACTCTATTTACTGATAGATCTTGCCATGTGGTACAAAACCATCAGAGGTGGAAAGCTGCTGTGTGGAGTCCCACATGACAGGTTGTTGAAGCTGCTGAAGGAGAGGGCGAGTCAAGACAGTTTGCAGAAGTGAAAGCCATCCAGCTAGCTCTAAAGATTGCCCAGTGAGAAAAGTGGCCTGTGGTATACCTCTATACCAGCTCCTGGATGGTGGCTGATAGGGGTAGCTACAGCAGTGGAAGAAGACCAGATGGCAACACAGGGGTAAACCCATCTGGGCTGCTGCACTGTGGCAGGACATCGTTGCACGGGTTGAAAACTTGACTCTGAAAGTGTGTCATGTCAATGCTCACATGCCCAAAAATCGTACCACTGAAGAACATCAGAACAACGGATAAGGTTGCCAATGTTGGAGCAGGTAGACTTGGACTGGAAGTGGATGGGTGAGCTATTTATAGCCTGATGGGCCCATGAAACATCAGGACATCTAGGAAGAGGTGTGACGTACAGATGGACTCGTGATCGAGGGGTGGACCTGACCACAGAGGCCATCACACAGGTTATTAATGAATGTGAAAACTGTGCAGCAATTAAGCGAGGCATGAGAGTAAACACTCCCTGGAATAGAGGGCGATGGCTGGATTTCCAGTATGATGAGGCCTGGAAAATTTACTATGTTGGACCACTGCCATGAACACACCAGGGTAAGAGTTACATACTCACCATGGTGGCTGGCTGGAAACATATCCTGTAAACCAGGCCACTGCTCAAAACACAACCTTAGGCCTTGAGAGGCACATTCGTGGTGACATGAGACCTCCAGAGAGAATTGAATCTTATAAGCTCTTGATGAAAGAAACATGGTTTCAAGTGGCTCTATCACATCCCTTATCACCCACAAGCCTCTGGGAAAGATTGAGAGGTAAAATGGACTTTGAAACTACGTTAAGAGCATTAGGTAATGAGACATGGAAGCACTGGGAGGCAAATTTAGCTGAAGCCACTTGGCTGATCAACACTAGGGGATCTGCCAACTGCCCTGGTCCTGCTCAAACAAAACCCCTTCACACTGTGGAGGGGATAAAGTCCCAGTATTACACCTGGGGAAGTGGCTGGGAAGTCAGTGTGGTTTCTCCTCCCATGAGAAAAAGCAAACCCATCCCATGGGATTGTCTTTTCTCAGGGACTAGGGTGTACCTGATGGGTAATGTGGGAAGATGGGGAGACCAAGTGTGTGCTTCAAGGAGATTTAACCTTGGGGGAAAGATAATCTGTGTTCTAAATCGTATGTTACAAGAAGTTGCAGAACAATGAAGAGCGAATTCTGCGAGGAGCAAGAATATGACAATGACTCGAACCGGGCTGTTGTTGTTGCCCAACGATCAATTGCTTCTTTCTGCCCTGAGTACCATCCCAGAGGAATGGAGCCCAAGATCTGGAGGGGTGGAAGAAGGCCATAAAAACAGATCTGTGCAAGCACGGGAGATAATCAGATATGGGATCCGAGTATGATGTAATGGTATGGAACAAAGGGTGGAGATTGTATTTGTCTGGCTGAGCTGGAGCTCATTTTCCCATAGTACCCCTCACAGTGCTGTGCTTTGTACTGGCAGCTAGAAGGGTGTTGATAACACACTGGTGTTTGGCTGCTGCTGAGCACAGCATCAGCACTGTAAAAAGCCTTCTTCAATTGAGGGCAAGATCCTGAGAGGGGATCCAAGTAGTCCAGCTGACCCAAACTGACAAAGGGATATTCCATACCATATGATGTCAGCTCAGATATAAAAGCTGAGGCAAGGAGCAGGAAGGCAGGCATTCACTGTCTTCAGTGGTTGCCTTCTAAGGAAGGCTGAAGCCCTGCTTCTCGGAAGTGGCTGACCACCACTGCTGATGGGAATTAGAGAAGAAACCGTGTTATCTTCCACTTTGCTTCATTTTTGCGTGTTGTAAGCTTCCTGCTTTGCTTTTGCTTTAAAAAAAACTGCCTTATCCCCAACCCACGAGTTGTTCTTCCGCCTTGCTCTCTCCCCTGTCCGGCTGGGAAAGGGAGTGATAGAGTGGCTGGGTGGGCACCTGGCATCCAGCCAAGGTCAACCCACTGCAATTGGGTGATATTTGTGTAATTCTCAAAAGTAAGCAAGAGTTTCTACTGAAAAGGTCTAGAGTCCTTCAGGACCTATGTTGAAAAAAATCATTATGAGACATAAACATTCATTTCAATTGGAAAAGAATTGTTTTACAACGAAATTATTTTGTCAATTGAGGTTTTAGTTGGCTCTATTTTCTACACTATAATACAGAACTCTACAGTATAATTTGTCAATCATAAACGTCTTTCTTCATAATCAGTGTAAAAAGCAGGCACTTCTTCAGAAAGATTCATCCTGTCTTAAAATACATGTTGATACACCTCACACCGCTGGAAGTACCTGTTTTCTCCATTGGCCATGAATTGGTCCTAGCATGATTAGCTCAGAGATGAATGTTTAAACCTGAGAGCATCTAAAATATCTCCATCTTATTATTAATTTGAATTAATACGAATTAACAAAATTATGTGCCCTCTCCCACAAATAAATTGTTAACCCTTTCTGGTTTTGTCTAGTTAAAATCTCAGCCTGTTAGGTAATCCTTACTCCTTAAGTCTGTTCAAAACTCTGGGTTTCCCGAGTTTACTACTTTGCCTCAGTCATGGGTTTTTTTAGCATTCACCTACTGTCTCTTCCCCCTCATATCAAACATGACCACTTTCTTTCAAATATGTATCTACTTGCTTCTACCCATCATCTTTCATTTACGGTGATAGTTAGTTACTAAATCTGATCAACAAAGGTTACAATACTCTATATTGTGTTTATACAAATTGTTCTCTCCTGTCTCCCACAGTGCTTTACATTCTTGAGAAACGAAAGTTTCCAATAAAAACCAATAATCTAATATCGGGGTTTTTCCCTTAAAATGTCTATTTAACATTTTTTAGTGAATTTAGGCAGACCACTCAAAAACTAAGAAGTTAGAAACAATTTGGTAAACTGATTGTCTTGACACTGGAGTCTGTCACAAGTTATTGTGTCTTTTACTCCTTTATCTGCTTCTACTAGTTTTTATTGCTGTAAACTGCAAAACTCCACAAGGCAGCCACCTTATTTCTGCTGAATGTTTATATGGCAATAAGAAAAGAATCAAGCTCCTGTGTACAAACACTAATAATAATAATAATAATCATCATCATCATCAAATCATCAATAATTAATAAATTAAAAAACTCATTTATTTCAGCAATAGTGAATCTTGTTTCTACACTGCAAAAGGTGAAACATGAAAGCTTAGATATTGTCTGAGACTGAAATTGGTGGAACCTGAAGGGTCTTAGCCCCTTTGCTTTCAACACTGTAAGTCCTGAAGACTAAATAAGTAAGTCTTTAAAGGATTTCTACTTGGTCCCAAATAAATTTGCTTCTGCTTAGATGTTTGCTTGTAACTGCATTTGCCAGAATGTAAGTTTTAATTACTGTAATTTCTCAGAACAAATAATATGAAGACATTTCTTATTGCCTTTGAAATAAGATTTCACAGACATCGGTATTCAATTTAGGTTTGTAATCCAAAATCAATTGTGGCACAATCAACATTTCTAACAATGGATTCAGGCTATAAACAATGAAGAAGAATTCATTAGAATGACAATTTTTATGTGAACACCAATGGCAGTATTAAACCAAGATTTTGTACACTTAGAAAGATTTTCAAAGATTCAAAAATAATTCTTAATAAATCTTCAGCAACTGCCTATTATGAAGACATAGTATCATGCAAGCAATGCCTAAGAATATCCCCAAGTTTCTTGTGTGTAGATAGATTCCCCTCCTCTCTTAGAAATGGAGACAAATCAGTGCTTAATCTGTTGTGCTCTGTAAAGATTTCCTTCCTGTTATGACTTTAGAGTATTTTTGAAAATTGTAGACAGTCAAGGATGAAATTAAGACATGCTTTACAGTGTTATCATGACACAGGTTCCTCCTTTTGACTAAATTTTTATCATTTATGACTACTATAGTTTTCTTTTTTGAGGGAAAAGACAGGGACAGAGTAAGTTACTGTTTTGACTATGAGGAAATATTCAGGCAAATACAATCTATGAGATGTATTCGGAAGATACAATCTACAACAAACAGCCAAAAACAGGGGAAGAGAGAAAGGTAAGATAAGAAAGAGAGAAAAAGAAGAAGAAGAAAAGAAAGGAAAAGAAGGAAGCAGAACGGAAAGGAAAAGAAGGAAAGAAAGAAAGAAAGAAAGAAAGAAAGAAAGAAAGAAAGAGAAAGAAAAAAGAGGAAAGGAAGGAAAGAAAGAAGAAAGAAAAGAGAAAGAAAGAACGAAAGAAAGAAAAAAAGAAAGAAAGAAAGAAAAAGAGAAAGAAAGAAAGAAAGAAAGAAAGAAAGAAATAAAGAAAGAAAGAAAGAAAGAAAGAAAGAGAAAGTAAGGAAGCAAGCAAGATTTCTGTAGGTTTAGTCCAAGTAGTTCCATAACATGGAGCATAATAACTCAAATAGTAGTAAAATTCTTATCTAATAGCTAAGTCAGGCCTGAAATTTTCTCTAAAAAGTATTTTATGATACAAAGTAGATATGAAGTTAAATGTAAGAAAGACACAAATTATGAATACATCTCTTTTTAAACATAAAATATTGGTAAAAAATCTGATTATATTAGAAATAACATAATTTCTTCCCAAACCTAAAATATCTAAACAGCACTTGATATGTTGAGGAAAGCGATGATCCCATTTCCTTTTACATCAAATGAACTCCAATGAGAAGAACATATATATTTTTTACATTTTCTCATTGATGACTAAATGGTAGCAATAAGAATATAAAGATATTTCTTTATATAAATAGAAATCATAAAACATGATGTCAAGAACTCACAATTCTGCTTCTGATCACATGAACTGGCTTACAGTCCCAGGAAAGTTTAAGGCATGTAAAGACACCTTTTTGCATCAGTTATGCACTTACATTGACATAGATGAAATGTTTCCATCTTGGAATGAAATAACAGCATCAGACAATTAGACTAAGTCTAAATAAAAATGAGAAATCTCAGAGGAAATGATTGGGGCTTTTTAAGAAAAGTTGTGATTAAGTAGGGTCAAAATGTTTATCATTAATGTGATTAAAATACATGTATAGCAGAAAACTGTATTTAAAATATACAGTCATAAAACCCAATAAAGTTAGAGTTTTACCAAAGCATTTAAATAAAAAAAAAGTTAAAAGTAAAACCAAAAAAATCTCTTTTTACATTTTAAGATGACTGAAATAAAGTAAGAAAGTCAACACAATTCAACCTGTGCTTGTCAGAGATTTGCTTTAAATGAAACTATGCTTAATGAAAAAAAATTCTCCAACTTTTTCCTACCAATTTTGGATGTAGTGCATCGGTTATTTTGCCAAATGCACCAGGACATGGCAAACATCTAAAGCTTCTGAAGAATGTGACAATTTCAATATGCAAAAATCAAGCAGAGGATAAGTCCATGAGAAAATTGTTCTGAATGTGCTCCTGCCCTGGGGAGATACAGTTGTTATATGCAGGAACAAGAAGAAAAGAAAAAGGAAAGAAAGTAGAAGATGACATTAGCCCAAAGGGTTACCTGAAGCAGACAGATGCAAGAACCACACTCATGGGACTCCTTGTTTGCTCTGAATGAATAACTTACAAACATTGAAGACAACTGTAACTCCCAAACCAGAATATTTTGATTTTCTTATAAGAATAGAACAGGAGAGGATGGAAAAGAAAGTGAACTTTCTAATGTTAGTATTTAAAGGCAGACCATCTATCAGATGCCAGTTTTAACAATAAAAGATGCCAAAATTATCCTTCATCAGTTTGTGGTTTCTTGATATAGAGACTAATTTCTGGCACTAGGTGAATACAGGAAAAAAAACCACATTGGACTTACTTTTAACTCCAGCAAAAATCTATTGCCTGCTTTCTAGAGTTTGAAGGTCATCAATGATTAGATCTTCCTCTTCCTTCTCATTAAAAACAATGGCAAACTGAGATGGTGTGGATATTCACTGAGTTTCACTAATCAGTATTCAGATTTATTAATAAATAAATAAATAAATAAATAAATAAATTCATATTTATTTGAGTAAACAAAGTCTAGAAGGTAAAGACCTCTCAGATCATATAAAATCTTTGCTTATTAAATTAATATTTTTGTTTGTTTTCCTCTGTTTTACTCTAGCACATGTTTATCAAGGTAGATGATACATTAATTTTAATATTAGTGACTATATCAGCGCACACTGTGTCTCACCTAAAAAATCCACTGCACAGGCTCGAAGGGTAATGACCTTTTCCAAATCTTCGTTCGCAAAGACTGGCCATGAACAGAGTGACTATACTGGGAAATATGCTTATTATGGAAATAAACATGCCTTCTGACCTCCTCCAGAAGGAATGTCTCATCTGAAAACATGTCCATCATAGGTAAAGCAGAGTTTATAATTCTATTGTCTGTGCATATTTACTTTGTATTCTTTGAAAAAACATGATTATATGCTTCCCCTTTACTTCACAAAGCATTTAGAAAGTTTCACTTTGCATCTCTTTGTTAAGTGGAATGTCATCCAGGAATGAGGTCCTAACTTCTCACTTGCTCTGTGACTAAAATAAGAAATAGAATTCTGTGAGCTATAATGTCAAGTAGTATTTTCTTTGCTTTCTTTTGCTAAACTTCAACATGTGAGATAGACCCCATCACTCAGCATAATTCATTAGACCAGTCATGTGGTTTCATGGTAGGCAGAATTTGTTTTGCAGCAAGTCTGAATTTTGCATGCTTAAAATTGAGTATGTCCTTTATGTAACAAACCGATGTATTTTTGTACCAAAGTTTTAAAAAAATTAAAAGTGTATATGAGTAATTATATTCTGTGTTATGTTTCACCTTGATTGCCTGAATGTGGCTCTTAAGATAAACTGATACTGCATTTCTATTCTATGAGGACATTTTTATTCATAAGTGGACTTTTGTCTTATCTCTAAAATCATTTTAACAGGGTGTTTCAGATTTAAAGACATGCACATTATGTATATTTATAAAACTAAGTGAAAATATGTGTTTATTGTATTGGTAGGCATTAATCTATTTTGTTTGTTTCTTTAAAATTTATGAAATACTGATCTTTTATAGGGGTTGCAAGAAATTTTATCATGCATCATTAAAAAAAATTGACTATTTTTGTGTACAATGCTTGTTTAAGGACAGGCTTTCTCTTCTTCACAATGTTTGCTAGTGAGTCATTAGTCGTTTCATGACAGATAAGCTTTCGTTCTCTTCTGATGTATAATTTCCCTCCTCAGGGGTTTGACAGACACCATTGCTCCAGCCCCAATCCCTTCCCTCATGGCCCTGCTCCAGTATGTCCTGTTCACTCAAAGTTGCAGGCAGAATAACACTTGAAAACAGCTGTATAATGCTACTATATTTATTTCTAAATCTTACAAAAGATATTTTGATGTTCAGGGGATCTTTGGCCCTGAGTAACCTTCTGACACCTAGTGGGGATGATGAGAGAACAAGGTATGTGGCAGATACCAGTCATTTGTTGCATAGGTCATAAAAGTATAGATTTAATGGTTAGTTGAATGACAACTTATTTGGACTATTGAGGTACATTCAGACAATCAGAAAGTAAATTCAATTATAACTGTAATTATAGTAGTTCAGTGTTATAATAAATTCAATTACAATAGGACAGAATTTAGCTTTAAAACTGTTCTGATAAGTGTTCAGACTCTGGGAAAGAAGCTAGGCCATTTACTCTGCTGGATTGACTTTATATATTCACATAAAAAAGCTGACTCTTATTTTGAGTGATATATTACAAGACAGTAAAAAAAATCACTTCTTGTTGAGATGACATATTTGATCTTAGGTATGATTCAGCTGCCTAAAAAATACCTATTGTCATTTGCTCTGTCCCCTAGTCTCTAACTTATCTTAATAGCCATGACACAAGGTTGAAAAGAGATGTGTGACCTTCTGGAGTAGTAATTCAGAGCCAGGAGGAATACTCCAGGGCATCTCAGCTATCCCTACCTGCCTATCAAATCAGACTGAACTGTGCTGTTAGAGTTCTCCTTTGCCTATCAGTATTTCAATGTGATGCTTAACTTATTTTAATATTTGTTGGTTTCAAACATACAGGTAAAAATACTGATGCTGTTAAATTAATGAGAATTTTTGCAATTTTAATGCCTGATGTAAAAAAACTCTGTTCTGAATAGCTGATTCAGAAATACTAGCTATTTGTGATAGACGCACAAAGTAACTATGGTGCAGCAACATGAATAGAAAAGAAATAACTCTAACTTCATGTGTAAAATTAGGAACTCTGTGCTTACTTTTATCACTCAGAAATAAGAACTTGAAGAATGGCAGAAAATTCACAAAGATGTCAAGTCACTGCTTAGCAGCAATCAAAAAAGCAAAGCAAATACTGAGGTAGTAACAGAAAGAAATAAATCAGAGAACAAAACAAAGAACATTGTTATTCTGCTGTAGAAATCCACAGTTTTCCCACTTCTTACTGTTATACAGTAGGGTTTTTTTCCACCTCAGGAAGGATGGAGTTGAAACGCATAAGTTTCATACCTGTTGACAAGTATGACTAAGGGCATATAATGGATTTACGTTAAGGAATGGCTAAGTAACCTGGGACTATTTGGTCTAGAAAAGGGATAAATGATAGGAGAGAACAACAACAAAAAAAACAAACAAAGGAGTGTTGTGGAGAGATGATAGAGATAATAGCTTTCTGTCTTTTACAACACAAGCATTATACCCTTAACCTCTCCTCCTCCTGGTTGCTACTGTAGCAGAACAGTGATAGGGTGGATGGACCTTAGCATGACCCAGCAGAGATCCTGGGGGTTTTTTGTATCTCAGTGCCTTGCTTTGTCCATGTATTCTTTCTCTACAAGCCTTGATGAAAATGTAATTATTTTAAAATGAATATGGAAGAATCAAAGATCGTGTTCTTGCCAAGAGCTTCTTGGGGATTTACATTCCAGACATTTCACAACAAAGCAAAATGTAATTACTCCTTCCCAATATCCTCCTATTTTCTGTTCCTTTTCTCTTTTACTCTCTCTCATAGAGTCATAGAATAACAGAATGGCTTGAGTTGAAAAGACCTTACAGATCATCTACTTCCACTTCTACCAGCACAGGTAGGGACACTTCTTAAGGCTTAGTGAAATATTTTTTCTTGGTTGTATTTTACTCCTGTAAACCCTTTTGCCAAAATCTCTTATTTTTCTCACTAAATTAAAAGAATTTCTCTTAGAGAAGAGTGCGTGACTCTTTCTCCGGATGCTAATTTGAGGTTATAATGACCCAAAAGGCTTTTTAAAAGTCTTAAATAAAAATGTAACCACTCTGAGTAGCTTATAGCTTAAGTCTAGAGTGTAGCACAGGGTATTCCAGTTTTCCACTTATAGAAACATTCGATGACAAAACAAGCAAAGATGTATTTCCAGTCAGATTTTGATACAGTTTCTTTGAAGAAATTATTTACTTTGGAGTTCTTCTTATGCAGCTGTTGGTGGAATTTGGAGTTGTTTTCAAATTATTTTTCTATAAACTTTACAACTGTATGTTGGATGGTTACAGGCTTTTCAGGAGGGATAGGCAGAGCAGAAGAGGCCAAGGGGTGGCACTGTAAGTAATAGAAGGGTTAGAATATATGGAACTCAGAGTTGGCAATGGTACAGTTGGGAGCCTCTGGGTAAGAATCAAGGGGCAAACAAATAATGTGGATGTCATTGTGGAAGTCTGCTATAGACCTCCCAGCCAGGACAATGACGCTGATGAATTATTTTTTGAGGAGCTAAGGGACACTTCCAAGTCAACTGCCCTTGTGCTTATGGAGGACTTCAACTTGCCAGAAATCCACTGGGAGCATCACACAGCTGGCACAATCTGGACCAGAGGATTCAAAAAAAACCTGGATGACAACTTTATAGAAAAAGTCCTAGGGGAGCAGAAAGATCCCTTCCTTGATCTGCTGCTTGTCACCAGAGGGGATCTCATGACTGAAGTGGAGATTGGTGACCGTCTTGGCCACAGCAACCACGAACCGATAGAGTTTAAAATCTCCATTGAGAGAAGGAAAAGTGCCAGCATACCCCCAACTCTGGACATGAGGAGACCAGATTCAGGCTGCTCAGGGAATTAATAAGATCCCTTGGAAAAATGTTTTTGCAGGTGCTGGGGTCCATCAGTGATGGTCACTTTTTGGACATCACCTCCTAAGGGCACAGGAGCAGGTAACTTCGAAATGCGGGACATCAAGCCAATGAGGCAGTGGAAGCAAGATCAGGTGGCAGGGGAAAAATACAGAGATGCTGCTTGCAGCTGTAAGGAGAAAATTCATGCGGCCAAAGCTCAACTAGAATTGAAGCTGGTCAGAAATGTGAGGGACAATAAAACTGTTTTCTTAAACATATTTATGGCCCAATAGTCAGTATAGAAATAACATTGACCTGTTACAGGATGAAGATGGTCACCTCTCAAAAAGGGACAGAGACAAGGCAGAGGTGTTTAATGCTTTCTTTGCCTTTGTCTTCAACACGGATGGTGGACCAAGGGGGTCTCAATGCCCTGAACAGGAGCACCATGACTGTGACCCCAAAAATTTTGCGGCATCTGCTGCTCCAACAAATCTATGGAGCTTGATGGGATTCATCCCAGAATCCTCAAAGAGATGGCTGATGTCATTGTAAAACCTCTTTCAGTGATTTTTGAGTGGTCTTGGGAATTCGCAGAGGTCCCAGTTGACTGAAAGATGGTGAATATTGTCCCAATTTTCAAGAAGAGAAAGAAGGGGGACCTTGGAAACTACAGACCTTAAGCCTCACTTCAGTGTCTGGTAAAATAATGAAAAATATTATTCTGAGAGGTATTGAAAAACACCTGGAGAACAACACAGTCATCGGTCACAACTAGCACAGTTTCATGAAGAGAAAGTCCTATTTGTCGAATCTCATTTCCTTCTATGATGGGATAACCAACCTAGTTTCCCATCCAGGATGGGATGTAATCTTTCTGGATTTTAGCAAAGCCTTTGATACTGCCTTTCACAGTTTCCTTCTGGACAAAATGTCCAGTACACAACTGAATAACCATGTTACACAATGGGTGAGCAACTGGCTCACAGGTTGGACACAAAGAGTTATAGTGAATGGGGTAACATCAGACTGGTGACCTGTCACTAGAAGGGTTCCACAGGGCTCCATCCTCGGCCCAGTTCTCTTCAGCATCTTTGTAAACAACTTGGACATGGAACTTGAACGAATAGTAAGTTTGCCAATGACACTGAATTGGGAGAAGCTGTTAACTCCCTTGAGAGCAGAGAGACTTTGAGAAATTAGAGAGGCACAAACACCAACATATGAAGTCAATAAGGGCAAGTGCTGAATTCTGCACCTGGGACACAGCAACCCTGCTTGTGTGTATAGACTAAGGAAGGAGGCTAGAGAGTAGCGCTGTGGAAAGGGACTCAGGGATCCTGGTCAATGGCAAGTAGAATATGAGTCAGCAGTGCCCTGGCAGCCAGGAGGCCCAACTGTGTCCAGGGGGCATCAGGCAAAGCATCTCCAGCTGGTCAAGGGAGGTGATTGTTCCACTCTACTCTGCACTGGTAAGGCCTCATCTTGAGTACTGTGTGCAGTTTTGGACACCACAATATAAAAAAGATTTTAAGCTATTAGAGAGTGTTCAAAGGAGGACCACAAGGATGGTGAAGAGTCTGGAGGGGAAGCCTTATGAGGAAGAGTGGTCACTTGGTTTTTTCAGCATGGAGAAGAAGAGACTGAGGGGAGACCTCATTGCACTCTTCAATATCCTCATCAGGGGAAGCAGAGGGACAGCTACTGATCTCTTCACTCTTGCGACCAGTGACAGCATTCAAGGAAATGTCATGAAGCTGAGTTGGGGGACGTTTAGGTTAGATATAAGGAATAGGTTTTTCCCCTAGAAGGTGCTCGAGCACTGAAACAGGCCTCCCAGGGAAGTGGTCACAACACCAAGCCTGACAGAGTTCAAGAAGCATTTGGACAGTGCTTCCAGGTACATGTTGTGATTCTTGGGGTGTCCTGTGCAGGGCCAAGAGTTGGACTCAATGATCCTTGTGGGTCCCTTCCAACTCTGTTCTATGATTCTATGATTCTATTCTGTTCTATGATTCTATGATTCTATGTGTGAGTATTTTTTAAAAAATACACATTTTTTCATTAGCAAAGAGATAGATTAGACAACCTAAAAAACCCTTTTTAATCTATCATTTGTGATTTTCTTCTTGTCTGTATTTTAATGAACTCTTATTTATCACCTCAAAAGTAATTTAGAAGGTGTTAAATAATTACAGTACAATTGATAACGCAAACAGAGGATTGAATTAGAAAAAAAGATTATTGAATCATCAAGAAAGGTCCTTTTTAAATGTATGACTGTATAAAAAGAAGCATAATCTCATTTCTGCCTAAAATTTTACATCTTTTATGGCCATATTTCTCGTTATCCTCTTATTTATATTATCATGAGTTTGTTTCAAATAACTTGACTAAACACATGTAGTGCCATCTAAGATGCTATAGGATATTTCCCTTGATTTCCAGCTGCCACCAGAAGACCATAATCTCCTTTAAAACCTGGTCATCTGCCAGTCATACGTAAACGTCTTTCATACCTTACAATATCTCAAATGACCCTAAACATTTATATTCACATGACTGAATAAAACACTTTATGTCATGTTTGAAAGTGCATATGTAACATAATGTAATTTTTTTTATAGCAATAAAGTATTTTTGCATTAAACATGGGCTTTTCTCATACACAGATTAGTAATGGGAATATCCTTCATTAATGGAACTTCTGTATCTCTCTACTGACCAGACAGAGACAAATCATTTGGATGAGATACAAAGCTTTTAGATAATTAAATTGAATCTGCTAGAATCACATATTAGACTCTGTTAAGTAGTTGAAACAGCAGCAAAGATGCAAACACTGTGCTAAAACTAAGATATATGTTGTCCTTTTTTTGTCTGATGCTTGCACCAAATTTGCATGAGGAGAGATATATTCAAGTGCTAGATTTATTCTCCTACTCTATGTCTCAGGAATACTGTGGTTATAAACCTACCAAAGCACAGTAATGGTACAATTTATGGTCTTTCAAAATCTTTGACCATGAGTGGATAGGCCTGACTTGAAAGAAGACAGGTTCATATTCACAAAATAAATTCTGAAATTTCACAGACTTCACTAAGTGGGCAGATGAGCATCTGGAAAGAAAAAATAAGGGAAAAATGCCACTATTGCTTTTTAAGAACAAAATTAGGAAGGAAAAGAAAAAAAATCCATGCAGAAATAAGGGTAAATTGCATTTGAAATACACTGGGAGTTTACATTTTATTTGCAAAAGAAGACTTTCTAAAAATATCTTTTGAGAGAAAAACATTATGAAACTGAGAATTACTAAGGGAGTAACAAAATACAGGAGCTTGAAGTCTTTCTTCCTGCGTAAATTTCAAATATTGAGTTCCCAAAACAGATATAATGAGAAAGAATTATAAACCAGGCCAATCTCATTAATCCATGAAAATCATCTGCTCTTTGATTTTAGTATTCAAAGAAGTAACTGAAAAAAGGTTTGGTTAAAAGTGAATTCCACAGAATTCAAATGTAATTTAGATGCTTGCAGATGAAATAGATATATTACTTTGGTCTCTTCACTAAGTGACTGTTGATTATGCATGAAATGTCTGTGGTATTTCATAAAACTTCACTCTATTTTTTTTTCTGTGTATAACAAGGCTATATATTCACTACTCATGCACAAACAGCCCTTTTCAGTACCAATGTTCATCTAAAATTGTTAATTTTTTCAACTAATGGCTATATATAAATATTTTCCCCAACATCACTTGACAGCTACTAAATGTTTATAACATCATACTATTGGTTTTATTATTACAAGTGTTCAAATTTTATTTTTTTATTTTGTATATTGAAATATTAGATTAAAACCCAATAAATAACTATATCTATTCTATCACAATCAAATACAAAGCTAAATAGTTTGTTTTGTAATATTTTTCTTTTAAAAAATACCATATCACTATAAGTATCTATCTTTAGAGTTGTTTATAATGTTCATAAGGAAATAATTTCTTATTTTTTTTAAATTTGTGTGAAGTATATAGGCTCTTAACAGACATGGGATGATACTATCACAAAATGTAACCTGTTTATTTTAATTGAAGAAACTTGAGCTGATCCTCTTTTCAGTTATTTAAAGGTTGGTAAAATGGGACACAAAATGGGAAACATTATGAATTTTCACATTCCTAAGTAGCTCAGTAATCCTTAGCCTACTACAATTAAAGTAGGCATTCCACCAGCTCAGTCTTTTAAGCAACTCCATGGTTTTGGCCTGATTTTGGATCCTTGAGCACAATTTATCAATGACACAAGAAAACCATACTGTAACAGGATTTATATCGAACTATAATTTCTAAATGGTACATTTTTTTAGATAAAATGTCTAGTTTCAGTAACCGGGGAGATTATTAGGCAAATCAGCAAATCAGATTATCAGGCAAATTTTAAGGTTTCTAGGTCCCTCCAAGGATGGCTTTCCGATGCTGGATTTCTGTTCTGAACACAAGCACCTAAATTCTGTCTATATCTTGATTTAGAAAGTTTGGTTCACTGGAAGAACATAGACCTGTTGGAGTGAGTCCAGAGGACAGCCACCAAAATGATTAGAGGGATGAAGCACCTCTCCTACAAGGAAAGGCTGAGAGAACTGGGATTGTTCAGCCTGGAGAAGAGAAGGCTTTGCAGTGATCTAATTGCGGCCTTCCAATACCTGAAGGGAGCCTTCAAGAAAGATGAACAGCGACTATTTACAAGACCATTTAGTGATAGGACAAGGGATAATGGCTTCAAACACAAAGAGAGTAGGTTTGGATTAGACGTTAGAAAGAAATTCTTTACTGTGAGGGTGGTGAGGCCCAGATAAATTGTGGATGCCCCATTCCCAGAAGTGCTCAAGGACAGGTTGGATGAGGTGCCAAACAACCTGGTCTAGTGGAAATGATGCCTACCCATGACAGTAGGGCTGGAAATAGATGATCATTAAGATAGCTTCCAACCCAAGCCATTCTATGATTCTGTGATTCTTAGGAGACAGGATTTATAAGTATTTCCCTTTAGTTTGTGGGACTATATATAACATAGCAATCCATTTTCCTCCCACTCAACAAAACCATTATCTTTTCAAAAGAATCTCAAAACCTTTAAAAGAAGGTTACTTTTTTATCTGAAAGAATAAAAAACAATTGGGGCCATGGGTTTGTGTTCTGATTTTTTTTTTTTGTTTTCATGGCAAGACCAGAATAGTCTATCCATTTCTGGAGCTTAAGTTAATTTCCAAAGGACTTTAACACATCATTGAGGGTATAGCAATTCCTGTAGATTAAACAAAATAACTAAACTCTAGATCTTCTGATCAGTATAACTTTCTTTAGATTTTTTGTTATGTATGGAAGATGAGTCTTGATGCATAGCTTTGTTCCAGCATGAAACATCTAGGTGCTGTGATAGCATCAACTGCAATCAACTAACAAATACCAGCAGTGATCAGATTGCTATTACCAATCACGTTGTTGTCTTGACATGGAAAAGATTCACACAACTAATAATCCCATTTTTACATCAAATTTCCATTAGATGCATCTAAGACATACATCATACACCTATACTAGATTTTGACTTCAAATAGCTAGCTGTAGAAATGTCTTTCAAAAAGAGAAAAATTAGTTGAGTCTCACTGATATTAAAAAAGGTCAAAGAATTATTTTATGTTATTTATTCAAATGATTTTCAGTTCGTGAAGGATGTTAGCTGCAACTAGAATTGGATCTGAATATCTGATTTCTTTTGATTCGTATTTGTACTTTCACATGAAAATGCCTTTCAAGTATTCTCAACACTCCTCTTGCTAATCCTTGGTAAATTAATATGGAGTTGGTTACTACCTCTCATCTCCAAGCTGAATTAGCAAAATTGACATTTACAGACACTATTCAATTTGATTATAAATAAGCATACTTTACAGATAGTAATTTGAAATCAAACTGTCTTTGTCTTATTTAGCATTTACTAATTGTCACTTTATAAAACCAGTATTTGTAAAATAAATAGTTCTGCTCAATTTAACTTCATTAATTGTGCACTGCATAATTATTCCTTTCTCCCTTGAAAGAAGTAACAGAGGTAGAAAGCAGGAGTCACAAGTCTTTCTATGTCAAGAAAGGAACCAAGAATGAAGCTACCTAATAGCAGTGATCACTTAACCATTCACAGATTTTTTAAATTATTTCTATTAAAAAAAAATAAATGCATTTACCTAATTTCCATTTTGTTTGACCTACAGCAATTTTCTTCATGAAGACATTAGCATTTTGAGTCTATGTTTAAAAATATCTTCCAGCAACCAAAAAGTGTCATTTGAATTTATTGGCTTTCAGCTTTCTGATCACCATGCATATGCATTTAATTAATTTTTACATTAATTATAAAACATAATCTGGTGAAAAATTATTCTGTTAATTATTTACAGATATAAACACATAAAATTTTGAGTAGTTTGAAAGCACATTATGAAGATGTTTTTCAGATGAAGGGCAGTGAATCCATCTAATGCATTTCTCAGCGATGTCTTCTTTTGAAATGTGTATAAATTGCAAGGATTATATAATTTAAGTGAAAATCTCATTAATTAGCCTAGGTCTTGAGATATTATTTTGACTGACGTAACGGAAAGACATATCACATTGAATAGTTCTATGCACTAATATATGAGTATGTTTAATCTTCCTTTCTATATAAGATATTGATGAAATGATAGCATCTTAGAAAGATTTAGATAACTCTTCAGCAGGTAGTAAATAGAATAACTTTTCCTTTCTTGATTTGCCAAAACTTGTCAAAAGTTTCTGAACTGTGAGTGTTCAAACGAGTTTTTTGTCACATAGCCTAATATGAAAACATGAAAGTCATATATGAAAAAAATTATGTAGATCTGATCTTACTTTCATTAAAGTCAATAGTAGTTTTACACTAGCTTTACTGAAAGTTGTTTCCTGTATGCTGTATTCTGAGATTAAACTATACATAATATGCATTTTAAAATGGATAAAAAAAATTGTTGGCATATGAAATTGTCCTTTATAACTATAATTACTTTGATTATTTTTTTTAATTTGGAGTGCCAAACAGAAATACAATAGTAAAATTAATTAGTTTTCAATTTTAGGGCATAATTTATTGCAAAATTTGAATGGCTATTAAGGAACAGTTCATTTAATCTCAGAGTAGTGTGCTTATTAGGACATTTAATTGCTGCTTATATTAAAATTTGTAGAGAATGTTATGAGAGATTTATGAGCAAAACACCATTTTTTGTCTGATCATCTTTACATCACATGGAAAAAATTACGTTCTTCCGAGTGAGAAAAGACACTAAATGATGCACACAGATAAAAAAATTGTAGTGGTGGGACCTAAATTCAGGTGCAGAATATTAGTTATTTCCTTTCTAACTGGCTGGTGGTTGGTTGTGTTCCATAACACGGGGTTTTTTTCTGCAAGTTAATGCATTATCTCAGAATTTAGGAAATTGCAAAGTGTGAAAGAATGTAATAAGTAGCCTTGTAGGACAAGAGGGAGAAATATATGGCCTACTTAATAATTTTGCTTGCTTATTTCTTGTATGATGAAATGCACTAGGCAATCAGGAATTCATTTTCTAGCCCCTAGTCACTGGACACAAATAATTAGAATTAAACTGCTACAGTACTTTGAAATGTGAATAAGAATTAGAGTATAGGGACACTCAAGTCTTTGTCCTGAGTTCATAAAAATGACACTATCAGCAACTGACTAGGACAGCCTAAATTCCTTAGTGGGTGTATCCTCTAGACAGCACCATAGAACAGGTTAGTGCTCTGTTCTTTTGTTATGGTTGGGTAATTAAGCTCAAAAAGAATAAGCTATTTCTAACTTTAAAGAGTATAGAAGTGCTGATTTACCACACTTTCTGGAGCACCCCTAGCACTAGATAATTCAATACAATCCTTTCTCAGAAGGTCTACTTTGAGGAATAAGGATTAAGATATTCCATCTGACCCTGCGGGTCAGTGACATGACACAACTGACAACCTTATGGTGCTTTTCTTCCTCAAAGTAAGTAAATTATATTTATAGGGGCATTTTCCCCGACCTTTAATGACTTAATTCTGTGTTCAGGCATTATTTGGCAGGATGCTTCCTGTCTGAGTCAAAATCATCCCTGGTGCTTGCCTAGAAATTAAACACTGTAGACAATCCTGGGTCAGCGCATTGGTCCATTTTCTGGTCTCAGTATATTGTGCTAAATTAATTTTTTAAATAAAACAAAGAAAAGTTTAGTGATCATTTTTGTGTGTGAACTAGTCAATGTTAATGAGACACATATTTCTATGACACATATTCTTCTGTTGGATATGTTGCATCCATTTTGATATTGGCACCATCATCTGGGATGCTGTTTTATAAACAGAACACTACACATGCATAAATTACTGTCATTTTAGCAGCTAAGTTTAAAATATACTCACTCGGGCAAAAAGACTGTATTTCTTAGATGTGTTTACATATTATTAGACTTACACAGGACCTCAAGAGAGTTCCAGATCTAGATTTTGGAAAAAAACCACTCTTCGTATGCTCTTTTGAACTAAGGTGGTCTTCTGAGCTAACTTTCTCATTTAAAACCATCAGAACATAAACAGAACTGTACTTTTTCTGTTACTTTCTTCACTTTTTAAGGTACTTGATATCAATAAGGTAGGACTACCACCAGACTATGAGTTTGATGGGTTTTTTTGTCAGGATTATTAAGTGTCTTAACTTGTCACCAGGAGATATTTCTGTTCTTCATCTGTGCAATTAGTTTTCAATATACTCATTTTTCCATTTCCCTTATGATTTCTAGCCATAGTCAGATACAAAAGCTGCAGGAAAAAGTTATATTTCAGTTTCCTGCTGTTGTAGCTAGTTTTAGGTGTTTAACTCCTGTAGTCTACATATGGTGCTACTGATTTCAACTGCAATTTAATCAATAACAGAAAAAAAAATCCAGGAAATTGGTTAAATTCTTTGATTCCTGATCTTTAATTTTAATAAAAAAGTTCTTATCAGATATATAATAGATTCCTAGTTTGGTCAATATTTTTCTTGTGTCACCAGTGGTTGCATTTGATTTGTTTGTCTGGGCCTCAGAATGTAACCCTTCAGGCGCTGGCAATGCACACAAGATAAAAATTTTGTTGATTTACAGTTAGACACGTCTAATGTATGTCTAAGATTATGTAGTACCAATTGAATAAATCCAGCCTTTCTTGTGTTTAAATTCATATATGTATTGAAATATCCTATGGAATTAGGGTGTCCAAACTTGTCAGTGCAGTCTTTAAAGCACCTTACAAATCTTATGGTGAGGAATTTATAATAAAAATTGTGTGATCATTCTTAGCCTAGTCTTTTCATTCCTTATGTTCTGTTTCAGGATTTATAATTTTAAAACAGTATAAACACCGTTTCCAGCATAAATCCAAAACACAGCCCCATGCTAGCTACTGTGAAGAAAATTAATTCTATCCCAGCACAGATACAAAGCACTGGATGCATTCAACATATAATTCCTGTTTTTTGTTCTCTATGAACCTAAAAATACACTGTCTCACACAAACGAAAAATTAAAGACCTTGCAGACTTAAGTTGCTCGCAAGTTCAAAGAAAAACGACACAAAGAGGGCATGAAGTTCAGAATCTATACTTTCCTCTTCAAATGGGAAATGACCTTAAACAACAAATGTACTCTGTAATTATGGAGGCAAAACTCACATTAATTATATAAATGGTGTGAAAATTAGACTCTAATGTCAGTCTTCTGATGGTTCTGAGCTTTTGGGTTTTTTTTAACTTTTGTAGATTTTAGAAGTAGTTGTGTAGTAAATGTAGATTTTAATGTAGCTGTATTATATCCCTTACCCTTAACATAGTAGTTACACATACCCAACTCTGTTACCCCATTCCATATCAATCCCTCTACAATTCCATTAGCGTGTTTAGCCTTCTTTTCAAGATAGAAGCGTAGAAAAACACCCTAAGGTCTGGACCAGAACATATCACACAGCCACAGAGACCTTCAAGCCCAGAACTTTGGAGGAACTCCAAGAACTGTGCGTGCTGTGAAGAAGTTGAAGATGAGGAATAAGGGGTCCCAAAGACCCCAAACCCAGTTCCTGAAGGGGCGTGTCGGGGGGCAAAACCAGGAGCGGACAAATCTGGGATTGTATGGACCTTATTATAAAATCAGAGAACCACTGTCCAGAGACGCGAGCGTCATATGTATTCCTTGGGCCTCAGGTCTGAGATTAAAGGACCTACACTCTTTGTCTTATACACGAAATTGGCCTGCAGTCTTTTTTCTCCATGATCTCTTAAGGCAATACTTACAAGTCTTCTTCAAATTTCTTTTCTGTCCTTGACTATTCAAGGTGTCTACTAAGATATGTAGTTCATCACCTAACATATATTTCTTATTTTATTTTCTATTTTCTTCTTTTAAATCATGGCTGAGCTTCACGAACGAAGATTAGGGAAAGGTCTCTACCCATGATTGTCACAAGCGTGCTTTTAAATGTATGCATCATGACAGAATGTACTTTATTGTACCATAATATTTTAACCTTAATATTGTAGAAAGAATGTATGGAGTTACCATCTATATTAGGCTCACTAAACTGAATAGAAAGCTGACAACATGTTCCATTCCACTCTATTCTTCATTCTCATGTGTTATTTCCAGATTATTTCCAGATTTCCACCATCTGCAGGTTGGGCAGAGAAACAATCAAGAGCAGCTCTGCAGAGAAGAATTTGGGCATGATGCTTGATGAAAAACTCAGTATGAACCATGTTACAACCCGTCCCAGAAGGCAAGGGTAACCCAGGTTCTTTTTAGTAGATCTCTTGGGGTGGATTAAAGTGAAACGACACTGAATGATCGTTAATGTATATATGTAGGGTTTACTTTAGAACAATTTGGTTGCAAAGGAAAACACGTATGTAGCCATTTTGGTTGTTATTATCTATTGCAATATAGCAATATAAAAGCATAAAAGTAACCCAAGAAAATGTATAAGGAAAAGAAAGAGAAAGAAAGGATAAAAGCAGAAAGATATGTAGTTATGATCATTGGATTCAGCGATGAGTCTCAGTAGCTGCAATTTCTATGTCTGTTGGTTGAAATGATGGTCAGGAATGAGAGAAGTCCCATGATGAGGGAAGAACCTTGTGTGGTGAGGGAAGAAGCCCATATGGGTTGAAGGAAGCCTCAGGGTGTTCTATTATGCTTAGGCTAGACAGAAATGCCCCTGCTACCTCCTGTGGGACAGGGAGTTTTACACTGGACGATGTCATACTATGAGTCATGGGATACTTCGGGAGTCTTTCATGGTCTAAGTCGTTAGAGCTGCCCCGTGTGTCAGTGCAGTTGAGTCAATTATGGCCCATCATGGTCCATCAGCACAGATGAATAACTCCAGTACATATGTGAAAGTCTTAGTGCTTCCTTGGAGGGGTTATTACAGATGAGTCATTTGCATAAAGAAAAAGAAACACTATCCTGCTTCACAGGGGTTGCCTTTTTCCTTATCTTGTTTAACAACCTGAGGTGTGGGGTATGCACACCCTCAGCACCCGAGCAGCCACTCTTCACATTGTTGGCAAAGTACCCTGCTGATTGATTGAGCCAGCATTAACAGCCCAGCCTCTCTCAGGAGGGGGAGAGTGTGCAAATGAGTCTGTGGGCTATGGCCTCCTCCCAGCCTCCCTCCTTTAAACCTGAGATGATTAGACAATAGTACCACCTTTATCTTATCTCAAGTTCCCATCAGGAGCGTTAACTCATGGTCCAATTCCCTGAAATCCAGAAGGCATATTCGGGTAGAGAGTGGGCTTCAGTGATTTGAACAATGTTTACGCCACTAACCATTTCAGTCTCTCACAAACCAGGAGTGTGCACTCTCAGCCCAGAAAGCCAATCACATTCTGGGCTGCATCAAGAGGACTGCAGCCAGCAGGTCAAGGGAGGTGATTGTCTCCTTCTACTCTGCTCTCATGAGACCCCACCTGGAATACTGCACACAGTTCTGGTGTCCCCAGCATAAGAAGAACATGGAACTAAGTCCAGAGGAGCAAGTCCAGAAGAGGGCCATGAAGTTGATAAGAGGACTGGAGCACCTTCCCTACGAAAACAGAGAAAGTTGGGGTTGTTCAACCTGGAGAAGAAAAGGTTGCATGGAGACCTCAAAGCAGTCTTCCAGTTTCTGAAGGGGACCTCCAAGGAAGCCAGAAAGAGAATCATCATCTGGAACTCTAGTGATACAACAAGGAGAAATGAGTTCAAATTGAAAGAAGAGAAATTTAGTTTAGATATAAGGAAGAAATTCTTTACTGTGAGGGTGGGGATATACTGGAGCAGGTTCCCCAGGGAGGCTGTGGATGCCCCAGCTCTGGCAGTGTTCAAGGCCAGATTGCATGGGGCATTGAGCAACCTGGCCTAGTGGAAGGCATCCCTGCTCATGGCAGGGGGGTTAGAAGTAGATGATCTTTATGGTCCCTTCCAACCGAAGACATTCTATGATTCTAAAATTCTATGATATCATGCTCCAAGCTTGTATATATGATAAATTTTGTTATCAATTAACAGTCTTAGGATGTTTAATCCTGAACTGAATGCAGTTAATGTTACTAGTAATAGCCGGATAAAAAATTACACTTGAACTTGGCTTCAGATTCAACATAGTTTTTCTATTGAAATGTTTCAATAAAATGTAGCTATCACTCCAGAGTTCAAAAGGTAACTAGTCCTGTAAGTTCCTGCAGAATCCATATACTGTGATTCCAGTAAAGACTGTAGGACACAGGAGTTTTGCAGCAGGCTCAGAAAACTTTGCAATATAAATGGAATTTCCTTTATTAATCTGTCTTAACAAATGAGATTGGATCTTGCTTTAAAAACAAGTAAAATAATTTATTTAAATGTCATATGTTTCTGCTGCACTAAGACATAAAATAATCTTAGGTAAAGCACATTTACTCTTTCCTTAATTAAAAAAACATATGTCCACAGAAGCAATATAGTATCTATCCCAAGGCTAGGTTGGGTGGCACCCTGAGCAACCTGGTCTAGTGGGTGGCATCCCTTCCCATGGTCTGGAGGTTGGAAGGGAAGTTGGAGGTTGTGTAGATAATCTTTAAGATCCCTTTCAACCAAAGCCTTTCTAAGCTTTTATGATACTATCACAATGTAGTGATTCTAACACAATGTCTGGCCATTCTATGGGACAGAAAAAACTACAGCATAGGAGTCATATTGGTACTCTAGGACTGTAATCCATTGAGTTGGAGTGTAAAACTAATCACAAATTCATCAAAAGGCAGTGTCACAACAAATAAAACTTAATGAGCTCTGGCAATAACTAAGGTAGACCTTTCATTAAAAGATGTTTCAAATGATTGGAAAGTACACAATTTAGAAGAAGGTTTCCAAGATGTCCAGAGTTATAAATTTAAAAGTGTTCAGCAAGTTCATCAATCACACAAATTTACATTTGCCTGCTGCAAGTAGAAGTACTAGTAGGACTACAGCCTCTCCAAATAAAGGCTCATTTGCCATCTAATCAGCTGTCTGATGAACTATGTTCACAATGGTTTTGAGCACATAATACCTAATACAAGACAAAACATTCTGTGTAATTCATAACATATTCATTGCTTGAAGTTTTGGGTTACTGTATTCCTAACTATTTAACATTCTGATAGTTTATAATAAAATTTGTTACACCACACTATTTGACTAATGCACTCTAACAGTCTGTTTTGACTATGGGTTGGTGATAGTAACTTGGTTTTACCTGTAGTCAGATAATTCAAGGTAAGCATTCAGGTCTGGAATCCAGCAGAGAAATCCAGTCAGCAAGTTAGGAAGGCAGAAGACAAACAAATCTGGAGACAGGACTTGGGAAGGGGCCAGAGGCAGGGCTAAATGCAGAGACTTCGCAGCATGAGCAGTGATTTGATGCTGTCTGAGTTGAAACGGCCCCCTGGGCAGGGGCTATGATTGAAGGCCAGTCAGAGCCTAGTAGTATCCTTAGAATCCTTCCTGCATTTGTCTTCCAGGAAGGTTTGCTCATTGTTCTGTTATTTCTTGGAACCTCTTTTTTGGTTGAAGATAGGTGCTATATTTTCCTTTTTCCAGTCCTCAGGAACTTCTTCAGGTCATCGATTTCTTCAGATCAGCCCATGATGAAGACCATTGTGAAGTAGACTCTCCCTGCAGTCCATGGATGTTCATGGTGGAGCAGAAATCCACCTATAACCCAGGCGGGCCCCACGCTGGAGCAGGTGGATGCCCATGCTGTGACTCCATGGAAAGACCATGCAGGAAGAGACTCCTGCCAGGACCTGTGGACCCATGGAGAGAGGAGTAGGTTTACTGTCAGGACCTGGGTCACACAGGGGAGTCACACTGGATCAGTCTGCTCCTGAAGGACTGCATCTTGTAGAAGGGACCCATGCTGGAGCAGGTTTGTGACCCTGTGAGGGATCCATGCTGGAGCAGTCTGTTCCTGAAGGACTGTATCTGCTTTCTGTACCTTTCTGTGAGGGCTCATTTGTAGACAAAAAAACCCCGCTACGTCCTGCTGCCAGAAGTCATCATGTTGTGAGTCTTCATTGCCTGCCCATTTGAATGTAACCTATATTTTTTCCTGCTCTGAACTCTGAGGACAAACTGACAGTCTTTTATTCTTCCTTCCAAATGCCATGCAGGTTATCAAAAAAATGGCAGGACGTAATTGTTGGGAAATGGTTTTTTGTTGTTCAATTTCTTTTTCCTCAAAAGCTTCTTACTGTGAAAAATACCTGGGGAAACAACCAGAATGACAATAGCTGTACCTTCATCATAGGATGATTCACCTGATTTCCACTTCCCCCAAAATTATCATCAGCCCAAAGATCCGTAAAGAACAGAGTAAATCCACAATTATAGTTTTAGGGATTTTAGTCATCACATATTATTTCTGCTTGGCAAAATCTATTTGACAAAATAATGTGTCTCATTAGCATAGAGGTTAGCCATCAATTTTTGGATCATTCCTTATTCACTCTTATTTGTTTTATCATAACTTGGAATCAAGCATAAATATTATTTTCGTTTTTATGATATTGCTACTATTTGCAGCAATGTATTGCCTAATGTCCTAGTCAAGGACCAGTTCTCCATCATCTTACATATTATAAAAACATGTAGGAAAAAGATCTAACCAGGAATTTAAGTGTGTAACAAAGGAAAACAGAAAGAGTAGACAGAAAGGAGTAAATAATCACAGATGGGATGGTTAGCTTGGAAATCCTGTGAGCTTCTTTTAAAACTTCGATTATGGAGCATATTGAATGGTTAATGTACATATTTTATATTGTATGCTTTCATAAATAAATATGTATATATATTATTTAAACTTTTACAAGTAGAAATTTTAAAGCATGTGGATAGACAGTTTCTATATTTAAATCTGTATCTCCAGTCTTCTAATATTTTCTCAGTAACATTTTGAGTAGCAGTCATGAATGATTACACAAAGACAAAAACATAAATAAAATAAAAGTAATTTGGCAGTCTCCTTAATTTCAAACCCCAGAGAAGAAAAATTTTCTTTGCCTAGAAAACAAGCAGCATGGCTGCAGCTGAATTTCATTCAATTGGAAGCATGCTTTTGGGTTTCTTTGGATTTTTCAAAATGATAAATATGTTTACTTGTTCTAACATTCATTGCGAGATCATTAAATTCCTACACTTATCAAGGAATGAAAACAAGATAACTGTCAATATATGTTTGTGCTTTTATAGGTTAATTAATATGAAAACAGAATTGATACAATCCTGAAGAACTCACAGGTTTAAAATAGTGGGTTTTTTTTTAACAAAAGGAATAGAGTAAATAGGAAATGAGTGGATGAGACAAATGGGTTTATTATTTTTTTTATTTTCACCAATTCATGAGGTATGTTGGTAAATAAATATTTTGGAAAAATGTTATCTCTGTTTAGTCTTTATTTTCAGCTTATTTTTTCTGTATGTCAGGTACACTGGAGAAACAAATTTCAAAGGGTTGTATGCTGTGTTTTGGTTTTTGATCCTTTTCCATAAAGATCATGGTTTAATACATTCAATTTGCAAAAAGTTACATGAGCACCCACCTCACCTAAACATTCTCATTTTAGACCTAAATGACCTCTGCAGAAGATGGGAAAAAAATTAACTGAAAATGAAGCAACTACACTCATTCTTCCACTGAGAGCTGGAATTAATTACCTGAGGGGGAACAAGGCTTCATCTGTCTCCCGTAACCTTTTCGGGTTGTCCTGTGTCTAAAGTACTTAAGTGAAGTCTCTTTAGAGACTATAGCACAGAGGAGACAATGAAGGATAAAGAATACAACTAGCCCGATTTTTCTTACACTTTTCCAACCATTTAAATGAATGTAAGTGTAGCCAGTCCTCTATTAGTCACATCATAAAGTGACTTTATTCCTTTTTCTTGCAGAGGATAAAGTTCTCAGTAGGAAATCACACTCCGTGCAACACATATCTCCTTTGTGAGACAATATCACAGAGTCTGGGGAGGCCTTAAAGCCATACCTTTTATAATGTCTATCAATTAAATAATATATATGTTATGAATCACTTTTTATCTGTCAGCAATATGCATCTGATATACACTTATTCAAAATATTCATCTCCCTCACCAGTGACAGCCATGCTTCATCAAGTTTTTATGCTTTCTCTAATTTATGCTTTTAACACATCTTATTTTGTGGTTGTTTAGACAGAGATACTCAGAAGCCTAAATAAGTCTAGAGTTACTAGTAGAAAAAAACCCATAACAACATAGTACATTACTGTACTTTCAAGATGAATGTGTTACAGATACAGAAATGTTATCTCACCTCTTATCAATTCCATTCTCACCTGCTCACAGAATACAGGCAAACCTGTGGCAATGAAGTCTACCATATATCAATCTCGGAATATTTGCAACACTCTAGATCTTAAGGATCCCATTTTCTTCTGGGAAGTAAAAATTATCTTTTTAACCTGTAACTTTTTTATCAGTTTTTTCTTTCTCTGTTACATACTGGAAGTTTCCCTGCAATGAAGTTTTTGAAAGTAAATTCTGTCTTTCTGGACACAATTCATCTGAATCTTTTCTCATGTAGTGTGAGTTTTAGGTCTGCCATTGGGGATAAATCTGATACAATAGTTATTCCAATGTTAACTAATTATTAACACTCCAGTAGATTCCAAAATTCAATTTAAAAAGCTAGGAGCAAGGAAAAAATAAAAATTAAGCAAACTTTCTCAATATTCTTTATTAGTGAACTTTTGTCTTATGCCCAGTGTATGGGAATTTTATATTTATTACACATATAGATATATGGGGTAAACCCCCAGATTTTCTTAAGCAAACTTCCTTTCTACATAGCTGCAGAAATAGTGCTGAATCCTTAAGTAATCTCTGAGGATGTTTCATTTTCTGCCTCTTTCTCCCCATCCCATCTCTTTCCCCCAGCTATTAACAACAGAGTGATTAGGGGGAAAAAAAAAGTAAAAAGAACCCCCTAATACTTTAATTTTAATATTATTTAATAAAACTTCCTTAGTAAAAAAAAAGTACATTACTTCTGAATTATAAATTTTGCAATTAGTATTTTCTTACATTTTTAAATAAAATCAAATATTCAGGTCCAAAATGTAGCGACATACAGCTTTTTTATATTTTTTATATGTTGTCTTTCCTTCAGGTGTTGGAACTTTTTAGTAAATTGAACACTGGAGTAGTTAATTTCCTTTAAGATAACAAATAAATAAACCTGGACACTTTATTGATTCAATCTACCCTATTTCATGTACAATTTCTTGTACATAAGCTTGAAAATATTGAACTTAGGTGCAAAAGTAGCACTACTGTCAAGTTCCCTCAAACAGTGGTGAAGATCCTATTCCAAAAGATCTGAACACTTCAACTTCTTTTTGAGTATTGCCTAAAATGTAACTCTGTACCAACCTCACTAATTGTGCGTGTATGTTAAATACCTCAATCTTTTTTTAAATGGTTCCACCAAATAGACCAGGTAAGATTTAAAATCATACCTTCTCCTAGAGAAAACAGTAATTTTCTTGGAAGCTTAGTAACATAGTTCATAAAACCCTATGGAACTCTGTGTTGAATACTGTCAGTACTCTTTCGACATGATGATGTATTAAATGTCTCATAGTTTGAGCCACAGAGTGATACCCTCTGTCTCATAAAGGACATGACTAAACAAACTGCTGCTATTACATGAAGACAAGGAGCCCACATGCATTGCTCTTCTAAGATTTGTTTAATTGAAAAAGCATACGAAAATATATGAGTAAAATACATGAATTATACTAACTCCATACAAGACTGATAAACTTATTTTCTACTTTCAAAAAGCTTTAAAATTATTTTAAGTGTTGTTTCTTTTCATTAAAAAATAATCTCTTTTTCTCTCATAAATATTCTCAACCAAATGATACACTTTCCAGTCACTCTGACCCAGTCTCTAGTGCTGCATGGGATGATTGTGATTAAAAAGTGGCCGTCCTGGTTGCCAGGGCACTGTTGACTCATATTCAATTTGCTGTCGACCAGGACCCCCAGGTCTCTTTCCATGGTGCTGCTCTTCTGCATCCAGGATTACCCCATCCAACTTGTCTTTGTTAAACCTCATACAGCTGGTGATTGCCCAGCCTAGACATATCAGAATGTCTAGGTCTCTCTGCAGGGCTTTTCTGTCTTTCAGGAAGCCAACAGCTACTCCCAGTTTAGTATCACTGGCAAACTTAGTATACTTTTGAATCCTGTGTCCAGATTATTTATGAAGATGTTGAAGAGAACTAGCCCCAAGACGGAACCCTGTAGAACCCCTCCCTGAACATAAAGGGCTCCCTATTGAAGAAAAAAGATATAATTCTCTGTTTATGAAACCCCAACTCTGAACCTTCCTTTCCTGATCAAAAGAGGCAAACCAAGACAAATTATTAGATGTGTTCCATATGGGATGTAAATCCTGTGCTAGGCATTCAGCAGATATCATCAAATTTAATTAGGGTCTTACTCAGTAGATAGGCTGTCAAATTGAAAAGGTGGAAGTGTGCTTGAAGTGCTTGAGCAAGCAGGTTACCCTGCTTCTGAAATATCAGAATGTTGTTACCTTTCTGTAGCCCATTAATAGTGACACTAGAAGATGAAGGGACAGGAAGAGGATGTCACAAAACTCCTGATTAGAGAATGTTAATCCTCACTTTCTTTGTGCGTGTTTAAAGAATGCATTTTCTTTATTGGGTGATTAAGTAGATGGCACCAAACAGAGAATAATATGTAATTTCATTTAACAGTAAAAATCCAGGTTTTTCATAGTGCAACAGATTGCATTTATCTCTATGGTCTAATTAAAAAGTTAAACATTAGCATTTTGTTGCTACCTCAACCACAAAATTATGCAGCTTGAAAAACAATAGTTAAGGAGTATCCTAGTGGTTGATATTTCCAAGCGTGGCATGAAACATATGCTCCCAGGAATTCAGTCTCCTTGAACCATCATTGTCTGCAGTATGAGCACATACAGAAAGATACCTATATATTCTGTAATGCTTGAAGGTACTTGTGTTCAGTAAACAGCTGACAAAATACAAACTTGTCAAGAACTATTTTGACAACTTAGACAGTTCCGTTTAGTGTGGAGTATCTTTTATTGCTGCCAAGTCAAGGCCTGCATAGTAGCTTCAAGTTTCTTCTCTGTTACTTTTCCCCTCTAACAAAGACAATAATTTTATGACTTTTCCTTTTTATTTTTTCCCCTTGATTTCTTAGTGTTTATATATGAACATATATATGTGTTTATATATGAACATACATGAATATATATGTGCTGAGGGAAATTTTACTTTTACAGAATATATTTCTATAATCAATTTGCAATATGTTGTTGTGATGAGCTTTCCTGGACACATAGATCACATAAAATTTAAATTTTACTTTTCAAGAACAACATAGTAGAGGACAACTAAAGTGAACTGTCTTTGAAAGTCAAGGGTGCAAAACGCCTCAGAATTGCCATATTGTATTGCCCAGTTAATCTAATACACTGTCTCTGATGATGGGCCAACTGGAATAATCAGAGACAGATGCAGAATATTCTGAAACAAACAAGGAATTACCTGTCCAAGGGAAAAAAAATATTTCTATCTGCTGTCATAGTGTGGTTAATTTATATCTTAGATTTTATGGGCATATAATAATTTTAAATTATTTTATCCTCTACCACATAACTATGAATTTTCTTACATTCTGTATAAAATTCTTATAGGTAACAGTACTCCTCTTGATGCAGTATTATTGTCTGGCAATGAATCACATTAGTCAATTTTGTGTCAAGTAAAATTAAATTATCTTTTTTCAGTTTTAAATGTATTGCCCTTGACTTCCATTGATTGTTCAGGTTCCCAGTTTACCTTGTCAGCAATATTATTATGTAATGTGACATAAAAATGACAGCATTTTCCTACTGTA
This sequence comes from Chiroxiphia lanceolata, assembly GCF_009829145.1. NCBI lineage: Eukaryota > Metazoa > Chordata > Aves > Passeriformes > Pipridae > Chiroxiphia > Chiroxiphia lanceolata. The sequence goes on along the minus strand of NC_045639.1, from coordinate 89,047,583 downwards.
TTGTCTTAAAATATAGACCCCCCACTCTTGTTTTCTTTTTTTCCTACGCTCTAGTAGAGCTCTTGGTGATTACACCTAGTATCAGTGTTATGTTCCTACTATGAAAAGGCACAGAAGAACAATGCCTTAAATAGCCCAAAATAGCTACAAGTCTGTCAAATATAGGCAAGGGATATAATAATATCTAATCCATTTTTCATTGTCAAGTGAGGTGGCAGGTAAATTGTAGAAATTATAAATTAAAGTTTTCTTCATTTTTTTCTGCTCCATTTAAATGTAAATTTGCCTTGTTTTTCCTTAAAATTCTAACTGTGAAGACAGTAGTTTCATATTCAATCAAATAACTTTTATCTGAGACATTCTGAAATTCAAAGGTTATGGACCTTGAGGTAATGTGTCCAAAGAAGGTCTACATTTAGATGAGGGCAGAACATAATTGCTAAGGATTTAAGAGTACAATAGATTTTCTGCAGGAGATGGCAACCTAGCTATAATTTATTCTCTTATCTATCCTTCTTCTCTGCTGTTTAAATAGCATGGCAACAATGGAATTAGAGTTGATATTTATGGAGTAAAAGTTTCATTTAGTTTCTTTATTATTCCTATCTTATTTTAGGACGCTACATATAATTCTTGGAACAGAGATAAAGCTCAAATACCTACACCTCTTTTTTTTTTTTTTTAACAAACAAATAGAATTCTAAATAAACACAGTCTAGAAGGGTCTTTTCTAGAAATATAATAGAACATGTGTTGGTGATCTCCAGGGTAAGAAAGTCAGGATAGTTAGATTTGTATATTTAAGCTAGGTAGAATCTATTTACTACTTGATTATTCTGATGGTAACTACTTATTGCTGAAAAGTAAAAAAAACCTGTGGATGTTGTCAAAAGAAGTAATGGCTTTTTTAGGAGACCATGGTATATTTTGATTAGAATGTTAAACATGTAGTTTGAATGAAGGTAAATCATTTTGTTCATACCGCCTCTTAATCCAAAGAAACAAAAAAAGGATCAAAATATTAAGAACAGATTATAACAATAACTGAATTCACAACAGAATCACAAAGTCATTGTTTGTCACCCAGACATACAGATGAATTTCAGAATACTTAATACAGACATTGATTACAGCGCTCTCCAAAGAGTGAACAGAAAAAAACCCACTCTATTATTGAAGACACATTTAAAAATCTATTTGACTGCATCTCTTCTTTTATTTTCATTCCTTTCAGAGAAGTTTCTGATAGTGTAAAATTAATATCGTCAATGGCTTAGTCCACACAGTCAGAAATACATAGCTGATGTCACCAATTAATAATTATAGCAACAGGCATATAGTTCTGAACTTAAAAGAAGTGGGTATGTAATCACTCGTGAAATATATTTTCTACAAAGTAGTAGATTTTAATTTTAACATAGTCTAATCATACAAAAATGGAAATAATATTGTCAAGATGGCTATATTTCTGTCTACAGACTGAAATCTTCAATACCTATTGCTTTTTCTTTTGTATAAAAAACACGCTGTATTCAAAGGCAGAAAGCAATGTGACAATTACTTTTGTTTTAAAATACATGTGATACTCAACACTTGAGCATACTCTTTCTTTCCCTCTACTATTTTTTTGTTCTTTTGAACATCAAATGATTCTTTTACACGTAAACATGGATTTCCTCAATCTCCACTCTGACTGGTAGGATCACTGGTAATTTTCTGGTATAACATGCTTTCCTACTAAAAGAAATAAATTCTCATGAATAAAACTAATGTTTTGACAATAGTGATCTGCTAAGCATAATAATTGGTGGTCTAAAAGAAACAATTGAGCTATTAGAGAACTCATTTAGGATTGAAAAACAGCTTCAGAGTCTGTTCCTCCTTCTTCTAGTAAAGCATTTGAGTGTCAGATTTCCACACTTCCAAATAGTAGCCTGGCTTTCTAGCAGTTGTTATTCCATGAAAACCTTTGATATCATTGCCTCCCTGTAGAAGTGTTCTATTTTACAGAAAAATTTAAAAAATTAAACCTTGTCTGAATTAAGGTCACAAACCTGTAGTATTTCCTATAGATAATTATCTATTTGAATATCAAATTCAGGAAAATGAAAATTCTGGCTCTTTTCCTCTTGGATTTTCTAAAAATATGCAAAATTTTGTGGGGACATTTTTCAGATGTGAAAGGAGCACACAAACAAATTCAAACAAATTGCTATACAGTAGGAAAGACTCATACAGACACATACTTTTAACCCATTGCAAAAAAAGAGCTTGCTTGTTCTTTCAGTGAAAGGAAACAATAAACCTCTCATTTTTCTTATTTACAGAGGCACGTGGTAATTACTATGGAGTAGCTGAAACAGTGTAAATTGGCACCCTTATTCACTGTGAGTTAATCATTTAGTGTGCCCTGAAACAAAGACTGGGCAGGTGGCTACAAAAATGGCAACACAGTATTGTATTTCATAAATATTGTCTACATCAGTATATTTCAAAATTGTATACTATTATTAGTGCTAGATTAGATGTTACTTAAACTAAAACACCCAGACCCTTGAAAGAGAAATCAAAAGAAACTGCAAAATTTATATGCTGCAAAATATGGTGTTAAAGTAAAAATAAAACTGATGGCTGCTAATTTGGTGCTCTTTGTAATAGGCAGTTTCTCTACCAGCTATCAAAACCATAAGGAATACTAAGGAACCTTGAGAAGGTTCAGACTTCATTCTGAACTGTAAAGAAAACTAGAAAGTACTTATTTATTTAGAGACCACATGCTGTCTGAAAAGAACTGTACTGTCTGAATTGTTTTTTGAGTTAAAAGAACACATATGGTTAGAAATATTGCTATAATATAGATCAGGCTGACTTTCAGAGACATGGGGCAGAAAGACAACACTGTTGTGAGGAACTCAGGACTATATCATGAGCTTCTGAGTTTACCTTGTTGATGATTACTGTTACCATAGCAACTTCCAAGATCCTTGCACCCAGAAAGACTGTCCTTGGAATCCTCTCATCTCTGAAGGGTAATAAAACAAATAGACTGGATTTATCTCAGTTTTATGCATATTTTATTTAGATTTCTACTTATAACTTAGTGATCCCTCTTTGTTAACTGAAATGAATATTTCATGAAAGTCATCTGACAAGTGTCATCCTGCAATGGGCACTCATTTTATGGTGTTACACCCTGGTCCAGAAGCTCCACACTTGTACAGTTTAGTTCTCTGGTAGCCTTTCTTCACAATACATAGCTGTTGAAAAGGAAGGAGATTCTGATCCTCTGGGTTTTGTCCACATATATTTTTATCCAGTAGATCACTCATTTGATACTTTTTCTGAATGCGGATATTTTAAAGCTATTTTTTTGACATTGCACACTACGTTTGAAGCAAGAGTGAGCCTCCTTTTCCATGAAACCCAACCCTGTGCTTGTCATATAATTTATTAATTTCAGGTAGACATACATTTATATTGAATCAGAAAGTTTATGCTAAAGGCCATTTATTATATTTCCTTCTGCTCTCAACTGTGCTTTCAAATTTCTACCAAATAATTTTCTATTGAGCTTTCCTACTATATCATATTTTCAGTGTTCCAATATTGCCATCCGTATGCATGTTTATTTTACTCAAAATGTAGTCTCACCTAGGAAGACCTAAATTTTTTGTCATCCCAGCCAAAGCTATGAAAACGAAACATAACGAATCTCTCTTCTCATTTTGTGGGAAAAAAAATTATTTTCTACTAGAAATCCCTTGTTCTTGTAACATTCAAGGCTTTAATCTTCATGACAAAACTATTGCAAATTTTTAATTTGCTAGACTGGAAGAAAAGAATGAAATCTTCAAAGGCAACAGACTGGGTGTTTTGTTTGTTTTTTTAACATATGTAATATATTTTTTGAGCGCAGTTATCTGAAGCCCTGTTTAACTTTTTTCTTCCTTGTAAATTCTCATCCAAGTAAATAAACATAATAATGCAAATAATGAAATTTTTACATAATACTGAATCCTTAAACCTCCATTTGAGTCACAAACAGAATTAAGGAAAATGAGGTATAATATATATAATCTCCTATGGAAAGAACTTGATGTGATGAGAGGTGTATGAATGTTGTTAATATTGATCTATTCTTTTCAAGTAGGTTGCTAAGAAAATACATACATTCCAACACAGATTAATTCTTTTTTATTATAAACACAGTAGCTGAATTCACTGCCAGACTACTACAGGACAGAAAGTTTCCATGAATTTATGGCCAGCAAAGAGTGATTGCAGCTAGCAGCTACTCACATACTGAAAGTGAGATAATTGGCCCTAACTGTGCTGAATTACTGTGAATAAGCACCTGGGTAAAGCTGCCAGCTGGATAGAAAAAGCAGTCCTGTGCAAATACTAGTGTTGAACTGAAACTTGTGTAAAGTATGTAAGGTTGTTTTTATCTTTAAAGTGGATTGTTTAATAGAGATCAGGGCATAAGAATAAATGCTGAAAATATATTGATTTTTAGTTCTAACTTTTCATGTGGTTTTGCCATTGTGAATATTCTTTATGTCCTTCCCTGGTGTTATGGAAGAATAGTCTTTTTCTTTTCAATATGGTACAAAATTACTTTTATGTTCTTCTTTGTACTGTTAACTTAAGGACCTTGTATTTCTTCACAGATTGCTGTTACCTGAATTTTTGCCATCTGATGTTGAAATCCAGAAGCATATTTGGGAAAAACTGAAGTATGGCTTTTTATTACTGTGAAATTTGTAGTGGCATATAGTACCAAAAGAAGTTTACATCTTTTATGCATAAGAATGTTTAGAATATTAACCCATAATGTACATTACAGTAACAGAACTCATATACTGCAATTTATTGAAATAATGTTATGTTCCAGCAGAAATATAGCTTAAGTTGATCAGATATACTGAGGAAAGTCAGTGACTGTGGCATGTATCCAAAGTACTGTATGTAAAAAAGTGATTATTTTTTGTGTTTATCAGAATGTATGTAATTTGATATATATTTTATCAACTAATTTGATGTTGATAGTTGCTGGATTTCAATAAGAATAAAATCAACAGCCAGTGGTGAAACTCAGTTGGAGGTCTGTCATTAGTGCTGTCCCCCAAAGTTCAACACCAGGTCCAGCATTGTTTAACTTATCAATGACTTGGATGAAGGGGTAGCTGCCTTCTCAACAAGTTTGCTGATGACACAAAGCTGGGGGGAGTGGTCGATACCCCAGAGTGCTGTGCAGCTCTTCAGAAGGGCCTCAACAGGTTGGAGAGATGGGCAGAGAAGAATCACCTGATATTCAACAAATGCAAATGCAGGGTCCTCCACCTGAGGAAGAATAATCCCATACACCAGTACAGTCTAGGGGCCAACTTGCTGGAAAGCATCTCTGTGGAGAAGGACCAGTGGGTCCTGGCGGAGGACAAGCTGTCCATGATCCAGCAGTGTGTCCTTGTGGCCAAGAAGGCCAATGGTATCCTTGGGTGCATTAGGAACAGCATTGTCAGCAGGTCGAGGGAGGTGATCCTGCACCTCTCCTCAGCCCTAATGAGACAAATCTGGAGTGCTGTGCCCAGTTCTGGGCTCCTTAGTATAAGAGCTCCTGGAGCAGGTCCGGTGGAGGGCAACAAAGATGATTAAGGGACTGGAGCATCTCTCTTATAAGGCTGAGGGAGCTGGGCCTGTTCAGCCTCAAGAAGAGGCATCTGAGAGCGGACCTCATCAATATCTGTATGTATTTGAAGAAAGGATGTCAAGAGGATGGAGCTAGACTCTTCTTGGCGCTTGCAATTTCAGTTTTTATTTGGTATCTGGATTTATTTTTATGTGTGCTGAACAAAAGATTTCTTTTTTATGTCACCTGTTTTCCTCTCTATTCCAGACACTGAAAAAACCCCTACCAGGTAATGCAGAGTATATGCATAAATAGATCACAGGTCAATCTGCATTTATGTCGAGATAGCACTTAAAAATTTTCACAATCTCAGCAGTAATCACATGAAAATTTGTCAGGCAGAAGGGACATGAATATTTGAAAATTAGTATATGATTATCACACAAAGATGTGTGACTTAACCAGAACCATTATCAAGTATGACTACCAATATGTGGTATTGCCTTTATGCCTGTCTGCTTGCATATGATAATGATTTCTGACTTCTAGATTTTGAATGGATTATTTTACTTTTCCAGTCTTCCATTTAATTCTTATGAATACTGTCCATCCAGAGTGTCCTTCAGCGGCAAGTTTGAGAGATCTATTATCTATTGCATGAATAATTTTTTTTCAAGCCAAGTTTTTGAAACTTAACTCCAGCTATTTGCATTAGTCATCCCTGACTTTTTATGGGTGACAATTAGGGAACACTGATCTCTGTTCATTTTCTCTGGTCTCCTTTTGATTTTGTATCTCTGTCATACTTCCCTCTCAGTAGTCACCATGCTGAACAGACTTGGGCTACGTATCTGGTTTACTGTGCAAAAGGTGTTCTATAGTTCTGAGCACTGTTTTTCTCTGAGATTTTTCCCTTCCTACTCTCTCTTTTTTGAGATGGGTAGAACAGGATTTCTATGTGTTCAAATTAAGACTCTATGCACTGAATTAATTATTCCTCTTTTGTTCTTTGTTTCTTTCCTGATATTCCCAGTATTTGATGATTTTTTTCACTGTCACTGAGAACTTAGATAACCTGTCTAATGTTGACTTGGAGATTTTGTTCCTGAGCAGTAAATCAGCTCTGACACCATAATTTTATATGTGAAAATAAGAGTGTTCTTCCTTGTGTTTATTTTTTTACTTATGTTTATTGAATTTCACATATACTAGGATCCCTCGGTCCCTTAAATTTATGTAGTGTTTCTGCACACCTTCACAATCTGTCCTTATCCTTACCGTTATTAATAATTTGAGATCAACTTTCTGCTCATTCCCTTTTCCAGGTCATTTGTGAATATGCTAAACAACATAGACCCCACCACAAATCTCCAATGTATTCCATTGGTGATCTTTCTTTAGTAGAAGACATGACCATTTACTCCTGCTTTTGATATCCAAAATTTTCATCAGCCTCCATGTATTATTTGACTTTTCTGTGGTGTGTTTAAGGCTGAACTGAGAAAAGATAGAGAACAAAAAAGCATAGGCATATGGCACAGATCTACAAAAAACCCCTAACACCCTCCATTCTCCAACAAGAAAACAAAACTATTAAGAGCAACCAAAAACCCTTCAACAATATCTGTGAGCACATGCAACTCACTTAAAATCCATGGAGCTCCATACACAAATGGTAGAAAATTCAACCACTTGGTATGAAAATAAAGTTTGCAGAAGATATTAATATGGGTGTTTTTTTCCTTTTTTTACAGGTTAGGATAATTTTCAACTATGGAGAACTTCTTCAGATCAATTTTAGGACAACAGTTAAAGAAATTCTTCCTCCCAGAGTTCACTGTGGAGAATGGAAGATAAAAAATAAAGACAAAAATGGAGGTGGAAATAATTATATATACAATATTAAACTTAAGCAAATGCAGTGAAAATTCTTCATTCTGGTCCTTTGGAAATAATTAATTCTTTCTTGGTGACCAAAAATAGCTTGCGAGAAGGCATTAACTTACCAGGCCAAGAATTCAGAAGTCAAAGATGAAAGCTTAAAATTGTCCCTCTAGTTGAAGTCACAGAGATGTTCATATTAAAAAAACCACAACTGTTTCTACTTTTTCATCCATGGCAGCTATTTTTATAGGACTATTTTGTTGGAAAAAAAGTTTAAAACCCTCCTAAACTCCAGGGTATTTTTAGTTTTTCAGCTTGGTTGGACCCTCAAATATACATAAACTGGCTGCAATAAGAATTTTTCTAACTGATTACTTCTTACTGTTATTTCATTCTTTATATATTTAGCTCATAAGACATTTATATTCAAACATCTTCTGATGCCATGGGCATGGAGGGTAGATCTAAATGCCCTCTACTACTACTAAGGTTGAATCCTAAGTGCTATAAGTGGTTTTAGCAGCTGTCAGTGATATCATACTGATTTTGTATCTCTGTCATACTTCCCTCTCAGTAGTCACCATGCTGAACAGACTTGGGCTACGTATCTGGTTTACTGTGCAAAAGGTGTTCTATAGTTCTGAACACTGTTTTCATACAAAGTATCAAAGACATGGAAGATGACAGATATGAGGTTCTTCATAAAATCATTTCCAAATGAATATATAAATCTTTACACATATAGCTTTCTGTTGCTAGCAAGCTCATATGTATGACTTGTATGTGTTTTACTTTGTCCACAAACAGGTTGGAGACAGGGAAGTTAGCATGAAGGAAATTGGTGGTGTTCTGCACAAATGTTTTAAATGCTCTTCCTTTATGCAGGTTTCAGAAGAGCTGGGTAGGGATGCCAGACAGAAGTTTTATGTCTTGTGGCCTGACTAATAATTGAAAAAAAAAAAAGGAACCTTGTTTTCAAAGCTGGTGTTTCATGTTTCCATGGTAACCAGAGCATTCACTGATATCAAGGTTTCTATTTTGTTATCTTTTAAAACTCATTTTTATTGTTAGTATATTTTCCATGTTTTGACTTAAAAGTGATAAGTTGTGATATTTACTAAATTATATGATGGATGTCTCAAGGGGCCATGCTATAAAAAATATTTGTTTAATTTCATGGGCATTGTTTAGGCACGTAATAAGGAGCAGGGGGGAAAAAAAGAAGGGTTTGATTTCTGAAAAAAACACAGCTCTACAATAATTGCAATCTAGTTAGACCATTCATACTGGGAGTCCTGTGTTTGCAGTGTCTCAGGGTTGAAGCATTTGATCAAAAGGCCAAACATTATCATGCTATTACTGGTAGCAGGGTCATGGGGAAAAATAAAGCTCGCAATCTTCATTATGTGCAAAGAATCTGCCATTGTTGCCTTCTGTTGTTAGTACGAACGCAAAACTGTCATCACTTAGGAATGTAGTACAAATTTTATTTTTCTGTCTGTTCTTTCTTATTTTTAAGATATCTAATATTTAATTTTGAAGTTCTGAGTTACTAAAGAAATGCCTTTTTATCTTTATCTTTGCAACTGCTGAAATTTGAGAATAATGCTGATGAATTTTTTTTTTAATACTCCGGCTTTTTTTAGAAGATACATTGACATCAATCACATACGGGGAATTGTGTGACAGAAGGCTATTATGACTTTCATGATTAATTCAGGGACAATGGCAATAAATCTCTGAAGAGACAGGGGCTTCCTTTGTTCTGAAATTACTACACCAGTTCCTATAAAGCATAACTCCCATCTTTGATATCTCCTGGTCTTCCTTTCTCTGTATAATACCTTTTATGAATGCTTTACTCAGGTGTGCTCCCTCTCATTCTGCAGGGAGTCAAGATGTTAAAAGGCATTTTGATACCCTATGACACTGGGCATTCCAGTTAGATATTGTATTGATAAATTTTAATTAATTTTTGACTCTAGCTTAGAGTTTCTTTATATATTTACCACTAGCTTATTCAGCAACAGAAAAAAAATATCAGAAACATGAAGAAAGTATTTATTAGAAACATATAAATCCCCTTGATATACAGTAGACCTAGGGATAACCAGGCTTCCATCGTACTTTTTTTTCTTGGTGATAGGCTGTTTCTATGTCACACACACTAAAAACCACTTTATTCCTCTTCCACACTGTCTTCAAATACAACTTCTTTCCAAGGAGGACAGACATGGGTGATTACTATGTGTGAGCTGTGCAGTCAATCAAGTCAGTCATGTTCCTTTTCTACACAGAATATATGCTATGATAGCTGCTGTTCCTATTTACACTTAGGGAATCAGTGTTTATGTGTTTTCACTCATGCTTCCTTTTTGAGAAACAGTTTTTTTAAAATGGCTGTGTCAGTGTTTACACTAAAAAACCTGAAACTAATATACATGAACTCACAATGACCATGTGTCTCAGTTTAAAGAGACTGAAGTGTTTTGCTAAGGAGCTGTGAGGTAGACCAAATTCCTCTCTCTCAGCAATTTTAAGTCCGAAATTAAGAGGCTCTAATCGAGGAAGTATGGAAAAACGAAGAAATAACAACCCTTTATTAAAGTATATATGTATATTGGTAAAAACAATAACAGAACACAAAAACAACTAAGCAATAATCCTATACCCAAAAGTCCCCTTCAAAAAGGAAACAGTCTGATACTTCTCTGTCCTCTAGCGCGATTCTAATCATGGTTGGTAGGAGCGCTGTTGGATCGCTGGAAGTGCAGAGCCTGCAGTTGCTAAGTGTTGGTCGGCAGGGGGTGCTGTTGGGCTCCAGTTGTTGCTGCATGGGGGCCCTGAATCACAGAAGGAGCCAGAAAATGGAGATTTTTTGCCCCACACTGAGGAGGGGAAGGGGAACAGGGGAAAGAAGGGCAGTTTCCTTCCCACTAAACTCACACTGTCTGTGGCTCGCTGTGATCAGGACTCCCCCTTTTTCGTCGATGAGCACAAACTCTCCGATGAATTCTGAGTAGATTCGGGCTGGGGACAGGGCAGCACACAGGCAAACTGAGGCTGGAGAGCAGCCAGATGACCAGGTCGAGAGCAAAACGGCCTCCGAGCTTTTCCAAAACACCTTGCTCCCGTTAAAGCAAAAAGTGAAGTGTCCCCAGTATGCAAGGAGAGGAGGAGAAAAAACTCCTCTCCCCTCCCTGCAGTTTTGGATGGGCCATTAGTCTAGAATGCAGGTTGGCCAGCTAGTTCTTTTGTATAGTTACTTAGCCCTTCCCCCTCCTCATTCAACCTCCTTCTCTTACAGTGGGACAGGGGAAAGGAAAATTTCTGCTTGGATTTTTAGAACAAGTAAACCTATGACACCATGTTGGAGTACAAAGCATTATTATTATGATTATTACTACTATTGTTATTATTGCTATTATTGTCCTTATTATTATTTTCTAATAATAGGTCAGATGTTACCATCAGATCGTGTCTGTTACAATATTGTGATTGCTGAGGAGATCTTCAACTTAGAAACATGCGATTTGCTTGAAATTGGGCTGGCAGATTTTTATATTTGTCTTATCAGGTCCTAGTTCAGGAAACTTGCCGCAGCCACAGAACACTCTCTCCATATGCATATGTACTCAATGATGTATGTAACAACATATGTATTGATATATTCATGTGGTAGTTGTAAAGCTTTTTTGGTGTTTAATAAAAGAAAACAATCTTGCTTCTAAAATTCAGAGATGACACCTATCTAACAGTCAATCAGAAAGGCAAATTGTTAAAAAAATTGATTGAGAATAAGAAAATTTAAAATGGCTACAAATGTGATATCATGTACAAACAGGGACCTTACATATCCACTTGGGTTTATTTTCCAGTTTTTCTGTCCAAACTCTTGCAGAGAATTTATCATTAAAATAATAGAAAACCAGACAGATTGGCATCTTTTTCTGTATCAGTTGCCAGCTTCTTTTTGAAATAATCATTAGTTTAACTTTTCCTGTATCAGCCTGCACAGTGTTTCATAGTCTGGAAGTCGTATGGTCTGTATCAATTTTAAGCAGTACAAGGCTTCAAACCTTTCCTTTGGGGAAAATTGATGATAATAAAATTGAGTGACTTTCTTGACACACTATAATAACACATTATCTGTTGGCTTCTGAAGTTTAAATGCTTCAATCACATCTAAACTTTTTTACTGGTTTTGTTCCTTCAACATCAGGTGTTTTATAAATATATTATCTTATTTTGCTATACAAGACTTTTACAAACTGTAATTTTCAACATTAACTGCAGAGTGAGGAAGATTGCTAATGTTCTGATAGCAATATAAGTCATAGAAGAGAGTTTTTCTTGAGATCTAGTCATCGCCTTTTAAATATACTCCTTAAAGAAAAAACACAAATTTATGGTTGAAAGAAAAGAGGTGAAAGAGTAGAAGAAGGAGAAATATAGGAGATGAACAGCATAATGACAGGGTAGGTGATGAAAGAGAAAGGAATAGCTAAACTGAACACATGAATGAATACAAACCCTGGGGTAAGGTCAGAAACAGAAAGCAAAACAAATAAAAAACTCTAGACTGCTACCTTGAAATGTTGAACGTTTTTTCACAGTAGATTTTGCATTTCATTTGATATGCATATTTTGAAAGCATTACTACAGTTATATAAGATATACCATTGGATGAAAATCTAAATTTATTCATTGTAGGCAGCATTCTCTGTTGGATTCAAAGGATGATTAATCAACCTTGTAGAAATTACCACAATAAGGAGCAGCAAATAGGGTGAAAAAACAGTGAAGTGACCTTGAATACCTTTTAGTATTTTAAGTGAAAAATCAGATAATTAAGAAAGATTTCACTCCTCATAAACTTTCATTAAGAGCTACTGGCCTTAATGGTTATTGGACTGAAATGTAAAGCAATCATAGTAATCTCTGGTGACTGTAGTAAAGAAGGTTAGGATGGGCTAAGTTTTGCTTTCTTAAGAGGTGAGTAATGTAACATAGGAGAATTGAAGGAGGAATTACATTTCAAGGTTCTTACTAAAGGCATAGAGGACAGTTCTGCATTCACAAATGACTGAACTAAATAGGACATAAACAGGTCTTAGAACGCTAGGTTCAAAAGATATTCAGCTTCAGGAGGGTGAAGGCAAATAGTTTTTTTAATTTCAGCCAAATAATTGAACACAGTTGTTAAATTTATATTTAAAAAAAACCAAAACAAACCCAAAACAAACCACCAACCAAACCCAGAAAACTGAATTGGTCTAAGACAGATGAAAAGAAATGAGAAAAAACCCATATCTAAAACTCTGAACCAAAACTAAGCTATTTCCTGTATATATACTGTAGAATTTTTTCAAGAAGTGAAATGTTGTACATGATAAAATACAGATATTAACAAAAAGTTTGTTCAGTGGAAGTCTACATATGATAGGTAGAAAGAAATACTGAGTACTAACAAAATAAGAATACACCCCAACTGAATATTTGTGTTTTCTTTTAATTAACCTAATAAATGTGAATAATACATGAAAAAAATTAGGCAACATTCTTGGGTTCTTAAATTATAAATAAGAAAAAATTGTGATAGAAAACCAAAGTGACTTCTGTCAGAAAAGATTAGAAGATGGTTTTACTTATTGTTGCAGAAAATGCTGTTCCCCACTGTGAAACTTTGGGTCAGCTAACAAGAGGATGGGTTAAGATACACTGCATGTAGTCTGCTTTTGTGACTTGATTCCAATATATCATACATAATCGAGTAGGTTTTTGTAGGAATTCTTTATCAACTGGATACTGTTGTTGTTCAGCAAAGATGGGGTAGAATTAAAAGTTCAGTTGCTTTTATAGTCTGTTGAGAAAGCTTTCCTTCATCTAGTGTTTTCTCTTGACTGCCTATTAAAGTCTAGAATAAAGTGAACTCAGAAATTTTTCATGTAGAGAAGCTATTTTGCAGTGTGCCTTTTTCTGATTAAAGCACTGCTGATCTCATTCTTTCTTTTCCTTCTTTTTCTGTCTCTTTCATTCTTTTTCATTCTTTCTTTGACAATCTTATTACTCTCCATTTTATAAAGCCTGCTTCTTGTTAGAAATCTTTGGTATGCAGCACCTAAAAGCTGGGCAGTGAAATTGCACTAAATTTGTCTTTGTTCTAATTCAATAGTGCTTTTTTAATAAAGAAAATGATGTTTTGGGGAAGGAGGGGTTTATTACTTTTACTGCTTTTCTTACATTTCAGGAAGACAAACATTGCACCAGTAAGTCTGCCAACAAGTTGTTTAAGAGACAGGATTCCTTTGACTGCTTGCCATGAACAGTGTTGACATCAATCGATACCTATAACAGGTTGTGATTTTTGCTGACTTATGTTTTGTTGTAGAGCTGAAATGAACTGTATTTTATTGTGCATGTACAATACATCAACTGTCATCATTTACTCCACCTTTTTATCTTTGGTTAAGTGCAAGTAGAGAGACAGAAATGAAACTCAACAGGATTCTTTTCATCTCTCTGTGATAAGACTATCTTAACCCATAATACGTGTCTGTGTTCTCCTAACTAAGGCAAAACTTCACTACAAAATAAATTGAATTTATGTAAATGTGATGCCTTAAGCCCCTAATGGTTTTTATTTTTCTAATACTTGTAGGACTTGTAGTTTTATAAGTAGGTTTTAAAAGCAGAAACCCTCCCTTCTTTGTCCCTTGTCCCTTATCCTTTTCCCTCTAGCACCCTTGTTTATACATTCCTTAACCCTCTTACCCCATTCTATCCTCCCTATATCACTTATAGCCCCAAATCTAATAGAAATGTTTAGTCTTTTGTCAAGGCAAGGCCTAGACAGTTGACAGAACAGCATATCTGGGCCTAAACCACAGAATGAAGTCAAGAATTAGGTAACTATGTACCCTTTGTGCTCTGATGATGATGAAGGTGATGAAGTAGGTGGTCCCAAAATGCACCCCAGACCCATTTCAGGGGGTGGACCCCGGGGCGGTCCAGAGTAAAGGCCACAGGGTGGACACATCTGGGATTGGATGGATGGTATTATAAAATGTAACCTCTCGGGTACGGGGGCGCGCGTCTTGTAACATCTTCTGCCTTGGCAAATAAACCCTTTCTTATCTCACCCCTAATTAATTGCTCCGGGAGATTTTTTCAGCACCTAAATCCCATGGCAACAATGTGTATATTCACATATATTTTTTATATAAAATAATTATGTATACAATGTGTTTGTTTAATCTGTTCAAAATAATCTCGGGTGTCAGCTCATTTCAGTTGATTAGGCATACATATAACTTCAGCTAGTTTGGAAGTATCAAATTTCTTCTTGCTGTCAATATTACTCAAATTTACAATTTATTAATTATTACGTGATCCTAAAGAAAAATTGGGGGTAGTGGTGTTACTTTGTTTTTAAGAGAAGGATAAAATTTTGGCTTATATAGATATGTTCTGTTAGGAAGCAAATGAATTCTAGTCTGCGTAGCAATAACGTGGTAACTGCACAGCTGGGAGCCAAACAGATTGTTCTATCTCTGACCCATTTGAATGTGCAACATTATGGAGTATCATTGCTGTCAAGTCCCATTGAAGTCAATGAGGCAAGTCCCTTTTTCAAGTCAAGGGAATTTTGCATCATACGAATAATAGGTAATGGAACAACTGCCCAAGCTGTTCAGTGAACAACATACTGATCCTGAAATGCACAAGAGTAAAAAAATGTATTATTTTTGCATAGTAAGTACTATATCTAGTCGTATAATTTAATGTTACACAGAAACTTTAATTACAGGAATATTATCAGAATATTGTTGACACTTGTTCACTGATCCTCTTTTTGGAAAATGCTTGAGAGTAATTGATCTGAGGTGGATAACAAATGGATACATTTTAATAATTCTGAATCATTAAAAGTTAGAAAATACATAAGCAACTAAAATAAGTCTTATCATGGAAAATATCAAGTAAGCTTCTTAATGGAAAAACCTGTTGATCTGCCTATAAGACTGCGATGGATGTAACTGATCTTGCCATGCAAAGTATAGTTATCCAAATAATTGATATTTATCCTTTACTTTCCCAGCGTAGTACAATTCCATTTATAGTTGTATTCAGTGATATTATTTTTATCTTAAAAGAATTAACTTCTCTTTTCTTCTGTTTGGTCTATCCAGACTACCAACTGTGCAAAGCATGTTGTTCATGCCACCTGCAAATAATATCACTAAAATTCATGGCATCAACAGTTGATTTTATGACCCTTCACTGCAATTTAATTGCTTTATTTGACTACATAAATCCTTAACTGAAATTCAAAGCTTCAAGAGTCTTCCATTTTTCCAAAGGCACTTATTTCCTAGGTATCAATCAAGATACGTTATAATGTTTTGCCATCAGAGAGATGAATCTAACTGCCTGGATCACACAAATTGCATCATCAAAGCAGATATATTTGGATCCACAGTACAAGTTATATTTCCTATGGCAAGCACTGAAAAATAGGTGAATGAAAAAAATCTACCAGTGGTGTTTGAACAGCATCCAGAAAGAAAATCTGTAGGAAAAAAGGATCAATATCACCTCAAACTAATCTGTTGTCTCTTCTTTTCATGACCTTTTAGTAAACCACTGGGTACATGGTTTTTAATTGATTGATTTTAAGGGTGGAAGGGACCCCTAGAGAAGGTGTCTCTACAGTTTCTGTACTTTTTGTGAATGTAGACTTGACTAATTAGTGAGATGATGTTGCATAAAATCTTTGTGTTTAGAATCATTATTATGATGTTACAAAACAATTACCACCTTTTAATTTAAACCTTCAAATTCCAATGTGATGACATGTGAGTGTTTATGCCCTTCACATAGATTTTGAATCCAGAAATGTTTATGCTCTCCTTTTCTTCTTTTACCTCTTGGTATTATTCAGGCCCCAGTATCTGCCCTTCCCCTGTCCCAGTTTTTGTCTTCTAGGGAGAACGGACAAGAGCCTTGCATTTTCTTGAATCCTTTGATTTTTCACATAATCCCTATACTACTTAATTCTACTGTATTAAATTGCACCTGCTGAAATGCTCAGTGGAAGAAATTACTTTGCCTCTGTGCTCCGAAGCATGGGAAATGACTGATTCCTCTAATCTCCCCAAATCAGTGCTGAGTCTGTGGGCATGATGCCAAAGAAGCCCCATCTTTTCCCCTCTTATGAGCTTCACCCTTGAAGAGGGTAATGTCATGAATCCTGGGAAAAAAGGGTCAAGTTTTCATTCTGGAGAAGCTAGAACAGGCAGTGATTGTGGGGTCACGTAAGCCAGGTACATAAAGACACAGAAAATTATGGTCAGCATTGTCCTTGAGTCAACACCGGGAATAAATGGCATTTTTCTCAAATAAAGAAAACCAGATTTCTAGCCACATTGAATTAAACAATCTAAAGTTGATGCCACGTGCATATAGATTTCCTCTTGCCCCTTTTTGCATCCCCCTAGCCTTTTAGGTATGGAAGACATATATTCCCTGGTTTAGCTAACATGAACTAGCCCCCTTTAATGGCAACAGCAAAACCAGCAATTTTTATTTCTAAAATATTTCTTTTATATAGAAAGACATATTAAGAGGCTAATTTTAAGCAAAAGTCAAAGCACAAAGAATTTCCACAGTACTCCCCCTCCAAAAACATCTCAGTCTATGACACAGCCACCAACAGGTGGAAGTTAAAGTATGTCGAAAGTCTGTAATACTTGCCTTATTTATCTGTTCTGTACTAAGCTGACAGTTTTAACAAAGAAAGTACTAGTGGTCCTGAGAGACCAAGTATTCTATCTTGAGATAATTTCACAAAATTATGTTTTAAAATACTTATTTTTACATTGGAACAACAAGAAAAACATTAAATGCACCTGAGGATCAGTTTTGTAAGAATATCCATTTTCAAGTTGAAAATATTGCCTTTTAAATTCAATTTCTTCTGGTCTGTCTCTGTTGCCTTTGGATTCTCCTTTTGTACTCTCTTGAGAAATCCTAGGCTATTGACAGTTTTCCTAGGAAATCATCCTGTTTACAACTCTTGTTGAAATTGTTATGTCTCTGTAAAATACATCAGGTTCAATAAAATTTCAATTTCCATCCCACCCTAAGTAGCTTAACAGCTTTAGTGACTATGTGGCAGCAGAAAAAAAGTGTTTCTCCAAAAATCCTTGACTTACCCCAAAGAACATTTGTGCTACTTTCTAATATAGAGAAAATCTGACAGCAAAAAAAGAGCCTTGCCAAAGTTTCATATAAAATATGAAAAACATGCAAATAACTCTAGTAGTTCAACAGCATGGGGCCCAGTATCAATCTTTGAGGTAGATGGCCAATTTGAGTAAAAAACATTGATCATCACCCTCTAAATGCAGCCTGTTAGCTTCCAATTTCCTATCTATACAAACTGTAACTTGCTAGTTTCTTTGGTTTTTAATTAAGTTAGCCTGTTAAGTATCTAAAAAAAATTCTTTTTTTGTCTAGGAATATATCAAAGAGAATCCTTGCCTGAGAGGTGCCTATGAACAAAGAAAACGATATGATTATTTCATTTACTGGTGAGAATAGTCCTTAAAGGTTTACACAACCCTAGAGCTTAATCCATAAAAGCTACTAGAAAGTTACTGTGTAGTAAATTCTTACACATGAATGGAAAACAAAAGGCACATTTCAAAATATGAATATGAAAAAATTTGCAAAACCAAATGCATGTTTTCATGTTTCATTATTAGATAAAAAAATTTTCACTATGTTAAAACTACTCAGTTAGTTTTGTGTAAATTATATTTAAAGTAAACAAGTAATTTAGCATTAAATAGGTTCCAGAGTTTAAGCATATGTGTGTACTATGTAGCCTTTCCCTAAGTGCTGATGAGAGTATATGTGAAGTACTCTTGTTAGGTACTAAAACTAATATCTACATGATATGAAGACATTTGGAAACATGCTAAACAAAACATGAATGTTCAGGACTATGCAAGCAAAAGTATTGTAATCATGTAAAAGCCCTTTTACCTACAGTTGTTCGAAAATCATTTATAGCACTACCAGTAAAATAAAATTTATAGAAGAGGAACTAGACAAAAAAAAAAATCTACAAATAATATTTTGGCTTTCATTGAAAACAGAATTAGAAGGAACAAAATAACCCAAACATTTTCCTAAAAAAACCCACCAAAGGATATTAAGAAAGAAAATTTATTTTCTGTGTCATTTTGGTTGCTTACTTTGTTTTAGTTCTCCTTTCCGTGGAAGATTATTTAATTTTGAATAGGTTTAACGTGTCTTAACAAGCTTATTTTGATGAAAGTGCTTAGAGGTTTTGAAATTCTCAGGTGTTTTTATATTTATATATTAATGAATTGTATTTAAAGCTTTCAACTTTTATCATGATTGCAGTTCACTACACTAAGATCAAAATCTGCTAACCCTGTTCCTGCTTGTACATATAAAATAAAGTTCTGGAGTTGTCATGGTTTAACCCCAGTTGACAACTAAGCCCCACTCAGCCACTTGCTCACTACCCTCTGGTGGGATGGGGGAGAGAATAAGGGTAAAAGTGATAAAACTCATGGGCTGAGATAAAGACAGTTTAATAGGAAAAGCAAAAGCCACACACACAAGCAGAGCAAAACAAGGAATTCATTCAATGTTTTCCATGGGCAGTGTTTCCCCAGGAAAGCAGGGCTCCATCACACGTAACGTTGGCTTGGGTAAGACAAATGTCATCACAAAAAACACCCCGTGCTTTCTTCTTCTTCCTCCCACTTTATATTCTGAGCATGATGCCATATGGTGTGGAATATCCCTTTGATTAGGGGTCAGCTGTCCTGCCTGTGTACCCTCCCAACGCCTTGTGCACCTCCAGCCTCCTCGCGGCTAGAGTGGGATGAGGAGCAGAGAAGGCCTTGACACTGTGTAAGGGCTGCTCAGCAATAACCAAAATATCCCTGTGTTATCAACACTGTTTCCAGTACAAATCCAAAAAATAGCCCCATGTTAGCTACTGTGAAGAAAATGAACTCTATCCCAGTCAGAACCAGAACAGAGTTGTAAGGTTAGAACAATAAATCAATGTTTTTTTCAGATCTGCTGAATAAAAAGACCTGTGTGAAGACACACGGTTATGTATGTAAACACCTGTGGATTACTGTTTATATTTAAATGTGCATTTAAATGTAAAAAAAAGCAAAAACAAACAAAAGAAACTCTTTTGACACTGTTTCAAAACAGAAAGAAAATCTTCTCAAGGGATTTCCAATTCTACAACCCAATGCATGCCAAGTAAGATGCCAGGAAGATGACATCTTTTGTCATCTTGAATCAATTGTCACTTAAATCAATTTCTCTTATTAATAGATTATACACTTGGAAAGCTGTTGTCTATATTTTAGCTATGTTTTTGTGCTTTAACTAGCAAGCTGCTTTTTTGTATTATTATTAAAACTCTTTGTAGTAAAGAGATTGTCTCAGCAACCTCTACAACTTTTTATAGACACATTGGACTGTTTCTCTGACTTCAGAACCCTTAAAATCTCTGCGGTAACAGCAGTGATTGCTTACAAGGGAAAATAATGTTAGAGAAGTATTTAATGTATTTTTATCTGTCTTTAGTGCACTATAGCAGCTGGAAAAAAGGAGGAAAGCTGCCATTCTGTAACCAAACAGCTCTCCATGGGACAACATCAAGTGATCCATGGTTCACTGGCAGTCCATAGACTCCAGTTTGCCTTAGGAAATGAATGACTGGTCTCATTATCATGGTAAATGCCTCAGGGCAATGAAGAGGCAAAGAATCATTCTCTTCGAGGAATGCATTTTGGGGAAACTAACTGGAGTACCTTAGAGTCCTGAGAAAATCCTTTCCTCAAGAGGCTACCTTATTACCTTTGTGACTGCACTGTCACTGAATTCCACAGAGCAGCCTGAGATGGAGAACTGATGAGGAGTAGAGAGGAGTCAGGACCCTACCCCTTTGAAATTCGTAGCTTTATTATGAGTAAAATGGCCCACAAGTAGTGAATTTCAGGCCTATTGTAAAATTATACTTGCAAAACTACAGAAAAAGCACACATGTAAAATGGGCTAGATTGTAAAGGATACAAAATTGTTTGAAGAAAATAATTTATCTGCTCTGGTGTGTAGGAGGTTTGTCATTTTTCTTCCTGGGAGAAAAGTATGTGGAATAGCAGCACCATTACAACTTTAATTTTACTTAAAATATACTATCTATATCTATAAATGAAAGCTTTCACATTTAAAGTCTGAGTTTGGCCAGTTTTATGGGAAAAAAGAGAAAAAGCTTAAGAAATTTATATTAGAACTTTTATCAAAAATTCACCTACCTTGAGGGGTGAAGGCTTTAACTTAAATATGAATATCTATCCGCATTCAGAATTAGTACCTCTGTGTGTGTATGTGTATGGCCAGTCTTCGCGAACGAAGATTTGGGAAAGGTCTTTACCCTTCGAGCCTGCGCAGTGGATTTTTTAGGTGAGACACAGTGTGCGCTGAGCTGAGCCCACCCTTTAATCCTGAGGTTCATCTGCCGGGGCCGAGCAAGCTTGGACAGTGGCAGTGAGGTCAGAATTAAAGACATAAAGATTTTCTTTGGTTGCATTTCTGAGATCTTTGTTCCAGGATCAATTTCCCACTAAGCAACAGAAAGACCATTATGGGAAATGCAAGCTCTTACCCACTCCTGTATACAAATAACCAAACAAACATATTCCAATACAGATATGAAAGAATATTTTTTATGCAAGCCAGTGATTTATTTCTTTAACTTTGTTTTGGAACAGAGCGTCATAATTACTTTCCAAATTTTCAAATCTTAGGTATGGAATTAACCCTATTGATTCACAGAAGGAATATGTCAATGAGAATGGATGTGTGGGCAACCTGCTAGCTATCTGTAGTGATCCTTTGCTGAAGGTTTCTCACACAGTTTCCATAGCATATTTTTGGACATTGCATGGCACTTATTCATGATGTGGTAATCTGCAGTTAAGAATCACTTGGGTTTGGGTTATTTGTTTGTTTGGGTTAGTTTTGGGGGTTTTTTTGTTGTTTTGGATTTTTTTTTTTGGTCTTATTCTTTTCCTTGTATTTTCTTAGGTAATTGTCCAGGCATCTAGGAAGGAAACTTCAACCATTCTTTCTAATACTGCTGCTCCCTTCTCACCTACCTTCAGCCCTGCTAAACTGCCCTGGGTAAATTGGCAACTAAAATTTCAGGCAAAATCTTTTCAACTATAATCCCTGCTGTCACTGTGAAATAACTTACTAGGATCTATCTCTTAAGAGCATTTGTCATCCCATACTGGAGAGCACTTGCCAGTGCTCTTGTTGAAGCAAACTCTAAGCTACTTCAGTGTAAGAGTTTGACTCACAAACCTAAATAATTTCTGACATTCCAGACATGTTTCCAAAACACTAAATTATGGAACAAGCAAAACATTTCTGCCCTCCACTCCATTGCTAAAATCAGATTGTTATAAAAGAGGATTGAAAGACTGTTGTGTCCAAACTCTGTCCTAGTAATTACTGAACTGAGGTGTAAATTAATATTAACATACTAAAAGCATACCAGGCACTAAGATGATTCACTGTTGTTTTAAAACTTAGATATTTGACTGAACTATTTGAGTTTGATAAGTGAGTTTTTCCTTTTTTTTTTTTTTTTTTAGTGAACTAATTAAATACTTCTCAGTTTAGGAGCCTAACTAATTTGTGGAGCGTAGGATTAGAATCTAAAATTCTCATTTCACAGTAGCACCTACTGAGGTAGTTCTCTGCAGCCACAGTGAAATTGCAGCTATCTTTTGCCTGACTCAGATGTCCCTCCCATATAGGGCACTGTGTTACATTCTGGATTTTAAGCTATAAGCTGCCCAGAGTGATTACATTTTATTTAAAACTTTTTAAAAGCCTTTTGGTTTGTTATAACCTCGAATTAGCATCCGGAGGAAGAGTCGCACACTCTTCTCTAAGAGAAGTTCTTTTAATTTAGTGGGAAAAATACGATATTCCTGCAAAAGGTTTTATAGGAGTAAAATACAACCAAGAAAAAGCATTTCACTAAAACACCCAGCACAAAAATCCATTTCACAGGAAACACCCACTACACACAATCACAATTCATTCATTTTAAGCTACCCACAAGAAAAGGAAAAGAGCAAAAGAAGAAAACATATTAAAAGGATAGAGAAAGAGAGAAGTAGAGAGGGGAAAGAAAAAGCTATTACTGTACAAGATCTGATGGTTCACATGGTTCAGGTTGCAGGAGAGAGAGGAGAGAGAAGCAGCGGAGAGAGACTCACATGGAGTCTCATGTATTTATACAGCTTAGTCTTCCCTCAGGCAGGATATTCAGTCAGTGCCTTCCAGGCCAGAGTCTGCTGTACTATAGCCAACCAGAGGCTGCAGGGGTGTGGTGTGGGCAGGCTACCAGGCAGGTCTGCTTTGACTGACAGCCCATCTGGGTGGTCTTCAGTGATGCCATGTGCTTTGCCATGGGCGCAGTCATGTTGGCTCTGCCATGTGCTCTCAGCAGGCCTTATGTGATAAGGCAACCTTACCATGTACCTGCAGGTCTAGGCCCTCTTCTTCAACACACACACACTCTCGCAGTGAGTTGATTCCAGCCCATATCAATAATTCAGTGAGATTTGGATCCCATATCTCACACACTGATAACAGCATTTCTCCCTATGGGAGCAAATCTAGTATTATGACTACAGGAACACCAGGGTATCTAAGTCAACATTATGTGCTTCCTTTTGGGAGGTGGATTTTTAATTTTAGGCACTACATTTCTAAGTATCAAAATGTTTAATCTCTTTGCATTTCAAGGAATTCAGAGCTAAAGTCACTATATATAGATGGAGAAATATATGCAGAGTAACATCTCTAAAGTCTGAGACCCTACAGAAGAAAAATACTCTCATTTGGACTAAAGAAGTGCCTCTCATTAGGAGAACTAAAAGGCTCTGGTGTTCAATGATACCATTCTGCTATATGAGGGATCATACTCAGTTTGAAATCTGTAAAAATTCCAGCTGAGTAACAACCATCATTGTGAGGACAAGAAATAACCTGAGAAATTTCAGACCTTGTTCTCTACCTCTTGTTTCAGGAAAGCTTTTTATGACTTTGTCTCTAGGAATCTGTGAGGACCATGAGTGTATGCATACATCTTTGTGAGAAAATAATGTCTTTCATAATTCTCTAAAAGTTAAAGGAAAGCACCCAAACCTTTCATCTGTATTAATGGATCCATCCTGGTCTTAAAATATCTTATGGAGTTTCTATTGTTTTGTTTATTAATAAACTTTGAGTGAAATCTTTTTAAATCTATACCACTGTGTATGAAGAAGAGGAGATTAAAAAGAGTAGATGAATAACTGTCTGACAGCAAGAAGACTGTTAAGTGGTTCTTGTATCCATAATTTCTGTATGCTAATCAAGATAAGTTCACAGTCCGCCCCAGGCTATCTTGTTCAAAGAGCGAAGACCCAAATGGACATTGTGTCCTTCAGTCACAGGACTGAAACTATATTGATGGTTAAAGGTTATCTGAAGTTTAAGAGTAACATAAAACATTTAAATTATTTAGAAAACTTGGATAGTTATCTCTAATTTTGAACATTAGGGTTATCAGCAGAAAATATTAAGGTACATTTTACTTTGTTTTAAATTAATTGAATAGGATTTCTTCAATAAGAACAAAACTACAAAAATCAGAACAGTACCTATTTAGAATGCATGGTACTTTTCCAGCCTGGATTAATTGCTGCAGCCAAAGAATTTGCACAAACTGTCAGCATCAGATTTGCAAACCTTACACATCTATATTTTAGAAATGAGTTCATATATACATCTGCTATGGAAACCTAGACCTGTTAAAAATTATTGTGATCTTTTTAATTGGAAAATTGTGATGATTAGAAAATTCTTTTTAGATGTCTCCTAGGACCAGGAAAGAAATCAGATCAAACTCAAATGGATTTTGTGGCTGCCACATATCTTGATTCTTATTTGGTATAAAGAAAAAACATTTGAATAGTATGGACTTGTGCTAGTTTAAAAGTAACCGGTGGGAGAAATGAATCCAACTTGAGAGATTACAAGTCAGAGTTATAATTCACTAAAAAAATTACAATAAATACAGTGATACAGAGAAAAGATTGGTTTTAATCCACAAAGACAGATGTATAACCCAGCACCCTGGGATAAGAACGGAATGGTGGTTTTTAGCCCCTATTCTGAGCACCACTTGGTCCCCCTGGGGGCAAAGTAAAAGGAAAAGAAAACCTGTTGGTCCGGATAACGGTCGCAGTTCTTTTGAAGTAATGATTGCAGTCTTGTCAAGAGTGGCAGTCACAGTCCTGTTGAAGTTCTGGTCCTCCTCTGTATCTGACAAGTGGCACCAGAAGTCCCAAACCCCAAAGAATAAATATGCTCAGGTTCAGGTGGGAATGCCCATTACCTCTCCCCAGGGAAGAGAGTTTCACAATGGGTGATTTAACGCTGTGAGTCATGGGATATTTTTGGAATCTTTAATGGTCTAGGTCATTGCAGCTGCAGTCCAAGGTGGCCTATTAGCAGAGATGACCCTTCAGGCTGGGTGTGAAGGTGTTAATGCCTTCTCAGAGGGAAATTATCACAACTGAGTCATTGGTGTGAAGGCAAAGACACACTCCCCTGCCCAGCTTGTAACCCGAGGTGTCAGGTGTGCCCTGGGCAACTGCTTAAAACAATCAATTTATTAACAGTCCATTGGAAATTACATAGAGGGTGTAGAATACGCAGTTTTGGTTATACCCACATGGTGATAAATTGGTCCTGGCCCCTAGGACAGGATTAGATAAGAGTTTCACAAGTACCACTTAAGTTTTCAAATAATTCACTAATCTTGTTCCATTTTCCAAAGCTCTTCTATTAGATCTATTTAGATCTATTTAATTTTAATAGTCAAAGAATCATTATAATACAGAATGGAACCCTTCCTCTTCCACAAATCTAGAAAGTGCCCTATATGTTGAGATATTCTAAGAAAGTTTTCTTGCAAGAGTTTTTCACAGAAGACTTTTGAAATCTTGGCTTCCTCCCAGTGGACAACAAAAAAGTGTTTAAAAATGTATTCACAGAAAGAGAAAAATATCTCCTGCTCAGCTCTACTAATAACTAATGCATTTGTTGCCTATAATTTCTTAAAGTGAACTGGGGAACTGTTTGGGTTGAGAGTATGATCACAGTTCCTTAATTTGTATAAATTTACAAGTGTCAAATACCTAGCCAATAATTCTGTAGCTCACAATAAAATTACTATCCTTTGTCCAAAAAATGACAAGAGGCCAATTATTAAATCAGAATATCTTTGCCTCCCAACTCTCTAGGGATTTGCACAATGCCTGTTTTTAATATAAGCAATATGTTTTGATGTCAAAACAATTCCAGTGTCACTCAAACAGGTATTATCTTGTTTGTGAGTACAGTAAGGTAGAATCAAAGGAGTTATTGTGTTCAGAAATTTTGTGACATGTTCTTCTATTCACTCTCTTTGGATTAACTGCTTCCTTGAAATATTGCAATTACCATTCATGAAAACATGAACAAAATATTGAATCATTTTCTTAATATTGTAGTTTACAGTGCTTCCCCTCTGACAGTACAAGATTAATGCAGGATAATATATAATGGCTTTAGGTTCCAGTTGTCTTGATTCACTTAGGATTGTAATGCCATTTAGAGAAAATAAACATTTACAGAAACATTCACAAACTACTGATAGGAACTGAAGATTACATTTTTGCAAGTTTTGAATAGAATAGAATAGGATAGTATAAAATAGAATAATTTAGTTGGAAGGGACCTACAACAGTCACCTAGTTCAACTAACTGCCAGATCACACCAGGTCTGACCACGTCAGGTGTGACCAAAAGTTAAAGCATATTATTAAAGGTGTTGTCCTAATATGTTTTAAACACTGACAAGCTTAGGGCATCAACTACTTCTCCAGGAAGCCTATCTCAGTGTTTGACCATCCTCTTGGTAAAGGAATGCTTCCTGATGTCCAGTCTGAATGACCCTTGATGCAGCTTGGAAGCATTCCCGCATGTCCTGTCACTGGTTACCACCTTCACTGAACTCTCCATTTCCCCTCCTCAGAAACCTATACAGAGCAATGAGCTAAATTTAGTGTCCATGCAAGTAAAATAGAACATGATAGGATCCAAGAGATTCCAAATAACTGTAATAGTTCTGACATATAACATTAGACATATGCCAGGAGAAATGAAAATGTCCCCTTCCTTTCCCTCAGACTTGCCATGAAGGATGGGAATGGGGGAATCTGTTTTCTCTGCTTGGTATGATACTCTTCATGAAGATATATTACAATATTTGGAAAAGCAAATTATTTATGTGAAAGGAACTATATACCAGTAAAGTATTTCACTGTCAAAAGACAAAAGTTGAAAGGGAAAACTGTACATTATAATTTTCTCAGTCTTCTGTTCAGCTATCTGACTGTTTTCATGAGTGAGTTGAGAAAGGTGGATCACAGGGAGTATGGGTTTAGAAATGTTAAGTTTGGATTCATGCTGGCTTTCTTGGTTATGATGTTGCCTTTCTATAGCTTTAGTTTCTAATAAAATTGGAATTGCAGCCACAGCAATTGCAGGAACAGATTTCCAAGTGCAAAACAGAGTCTTGCCCTTTCCTGCTCACAGCTGTGTGTTTGCTGGCTCTAGTATTGTATAGCTATGAACAGAGGTGCAGAAAAAAAAAAAAGTCCAGCAGCACAGACTTTGAACAACTGATTGGGAAATAAGAGTATCCATGGAAAATCTGGAAATCCATGACTATTATTCCTTAAAAATATGACTAATGGCTAATATGACTTCAAAAGGGAGTTGCCAACACAGACCCACTGCAGAGGACAAAAGTGAGTCAAAAGGCTTCACAGCAAGTAAGGATTCATGGAGAAACTGACAGGTCCCCATCTCCCTGACAGGTTACTGGCATTTCTCACACATGTAGCATTTCACTAGGGAATCTCTGAATCTCTGAATGCACATGTGCTGACCACACACTAACCACTGCCTTCCTGTCTGTGTCAAGAGGGTCAGGAGTCCCATAGCAGTCCGAAGCACTGTAAGATGGAGATCTATTTCCCAAGTTGATGACTCCTGTCCAATGATTCCAATGAGGATTATTTTGGCCCCTGTTCCTATCAAGGCTATTGTGGCTACACAGACTGCTGTTATACTTCTGCCATTCTCTCTTCCAAATAAGTCTGTCTCTGTTTGCTGGCTCCTGAAGGAAATACCAGTTGTGACAAACATTTAGATGGCTATGGAGAACACATTCACTAAAGTCTAAAACAGAAAAGAGAAAAAGAGAACTGAAAAGTCGTGCAATACACTAATACATTACTGAACTAGAATGAGCAAGACAGATGCTTGCTGAAATTCCTCTGCAGCTCAACTTGACTATTTGCCTACTGTGCTGACATAGCAAATAGTCACAGTCAGGCCCGAGTTGACTGGGTCTGAAACAGCTATGGCCAGGAAACCATATTACTGTATTACCTCAAGCTCATGTATCTTGTCTCTCTACAAGCCTGATAAACTTGGTCTCAGCATCTGATGCTCAGCTGAGCCCAGACAGTGAGATTTCAGAGCATGCACAGTAGCAAAATTTCCAATGTTTAGATGAGTTTTCATGTAAATGCTTCTTCATCCTGATGCTGCTTACCATTTTTGGAAAGTTTTTCTTGATTTCTCTGTTGGACATATGCACCTAAATCCACCTAACTTGTACTTTTATTGGTCAATGCTGCTTGGCTCTTATCTCTAGTAATTTGTTTATAGCCTTTAACTACACTGTATGTCATCTGGAACATAAGAATATAGTTTTGGGATTGTAAAGTAAGTATATAGCACACAATGCAGCTCATGAATTACTTCTTGACCTTGCTTTAAACAAACTATATCTGGAACTTGAATCACTAACTGAGTCAGTAGCAGCAGGTGGGATATCTATTTCCAACTCAGTTGAGATATCTGTTTCCTCTTAAGTGTTTCCCACATGGTTAACATGGTTAACTGAAGTTAACTGAAGTTAACCATGTTAACTTCATGCTGTGATTTTGGATCCAAGTGATGACTATGGCATCTGCTCTGGTATCTTAAAACAACCAGAGTTGATACTAGAAAACCAAATTAATTCATTTGTTTTAGGCTCAATTATTTAGAGTAGTTATGAGCTTTTCTGAGTGACTAATGTCCCACAAACATTAATGACTGATATTTTTAAGCAATTCCAAAGGATCAGAATAATTTCTCCAAGTGGAAACTTTAGGGCAATTTCAATATGCTGTGAAAAAATATTTACTAAAGGAAAGATCAGAAAATGGCAGTTGCTTGCTGCAGCTAAGTGGAACTTCATACCTGACACAGGTTATTGATTTTCCTTAGCAAATACTAGAAGACTCCACTCCGTCTTTGTCACCCTAATGACTTTAGTAATTTAGGATGCAGTTAAACTCTGAATTTGGGAATGGAAAAACCAAATTTTGGCAGTTAGTTGAAAAATCTCGCAGTTATATCTTTTCCCCACTCATGCACTGTTCCTTTAGAAAGTCTTATTATTCATTCCAAATGGCATTTTTTCTTGTGTTTTATTTGATTTTTTTGTATCTTCCAGAGTATTTATTCAATTTAATGCTTTTAAATACTGTAATATTTCTAAGGTGACCTAAGACACATAGATACATATATATTACAAAACCACATAATATACTTTTATGCATTTTCATGTAACTCTGTGGTTTGGGGATGTTTTGCAATCCTTATTTTCCTGAAGTTAGGAAACATAAATATTCCAGTATTTTAAAATATAGTATTAAAAAACCATATTATTCTCATAGCTGATTTTTTTAATTTTAAAAATTGATTTAATAAAACTATTTTTAAAACCATGTAATAAAAAATTTCTAATATTCCCAACGACAATAAAATTACCTTGCATACTCTCCCTATATTTTCAGCTGTCATTGTGGATAAATGCAGTAGATACATGCAGTTACTGCTCTTTTATTGGGTTTCGTTTGTAATCCTACTAATTGTCCCTATTAAGGAAAAAAATATTAAATTTAATGCTTAAAATGAAGTAGACACATCTTTGCCAGAAGTGCAAAGATGTTGTTTATACTCTGCTGTTCATGTGAACATATTTCAGATTGAGAGGAAAGAAAACAAATAACAAATAAAAGGTCCTAGCAGTTGACAAACTTCTTGGGGAAATTTTTTATCCTATATGACCTTAACAAAATCATTCATGCTTTTCATATATCTTTCCTTTACTGCAAAAATAGGATAATTGTATATGTGGGCTTGAACAGAACAGACGCATATTTAATTTGTTATTTTGATGAAGAGGGTAGAGAGGGCAAAAATCTAGATGGGCATAGGCAATAGACAAATGCAGTATGTCTAAATATTAACTTGAAAGTGCAATAGGTGAACCTACTGCTGATATTGGTCTCAATAATATAACCTGACTGAAATTTAAACTGAATTTTTTACATATAAACCACCATGAAATATAAAATATTAATATTGATGAAACATCTTCTGCTTGACCTTAACTATAGCTGGTGCACTAAGACAAGGGAAGAGAACTATGCAAATTACTTAAGAAGCAAAGAGAGACGGAAATGGACAGTTTGGGTGGCAGCTGTAATGAACAGCTTCCACCTGGAAGCACTGACAGTACTGCAAAGTGGAACTCCATTAGCCAGAAGTTTCTGAGACACAGTGTACGTGAACCTGAGGTTGTGGAGCAGATTATATTTGCAACATTGAAAAGTTTGATGAGACAAATAAATAAGAACATTTGATCTTCCCAGTCTAGAAACGTAGTAGCAGATTTTGCAGATGTCTTGGAGGGGGGCATTACAGTTCTTTGAGGAAGAGATGAGGAAGACCAGGAATGCAAAAAAGAACAAAACCGACCAAATAAACAGTCTAAAAATTTGATAAATACTTTACAATGGCAATAGTATGTCAGGGTTTTGAAAATCTGTGAAGCTTAGCTGAAAATTACAACCCACTGCAGTGATAAGGCTACAGAGCAAGCTTTTACACTGGTAATAAAGGAAGGAAAGTAAAATGTGTGTGTGCCATGTGTAATATATGATATGTATAATAAAATGTACCTAAGTACTTTTTCTAAAAGACTTATTTTTAACATTAAT
This sequence comes from Chiroxiphia lanceolata, assembly GCF_009829145.1. Classification (NCBI taxonomy): domain Eukaryota; kingdom Metazoa; phylum Chordata; class Aves; order Passeriformes; family Pipridae; genus Chiroxiphia; species Chiroxiphia lanceolata. Next base: position 89,016,767 of record NC_045639.1, on the reverse strand, counting down.
ATCAGTAATGTCAGGTGTCTAATTTTAGCCAATTCAACCATAGTATCATTACAAAAATTATGTGAGAATTTAATAAGATAAATGAGACTGGAGGTCAAAAAGAATTTAAATATGAGATAAACTGAAGCAGGTCGACATTTTTGACATAAAATTATATATTCTTTTGTCTCTCCTTTCAACTGAGAAATCCAATCAGTATTTTAGACCTAGAGGTCATTTCAGTATCTACCAGGGAAATATGCTACAATTTACATCATTTTTGTGACTTTCAACAATAAATTTATGAATTATTCATGCTCTGTTTATCAAGATGTATAAGAGATATGGTCGAACAGTTCAAATAATAAAATGAAAATTTTAAACAAAACTGTTACATTGTCAGACATCAGAATGCCTGATTTGTAGAAATATCTGATATTCCAAATTTTTGTTGAAGCTTTGATATTGAATTCAGTTTTGGTCAATCCAAGTATTTCTTGTAAGCACAGTAGTTGTTTTAATTTAGGAATTTATAACATAAAATAAACTTCAAAATGAAATGCTGGTTTTTACGTGTTACCCAGAGACATATTTTGCAACTTAAAATATACCAACAAAATTACCACCTTCCATGGAAATATGGTCTCATGGGCTATATTCCATAGAAAATTTTTCAACTAAATTTTATATCCTTTATAATGGCAATGCAATATAGAATAAATTAAAGAACTAAATCCATATATATTCATCTATTAGTTGCCTTTGGAAAATAAAATATCCAATTACTCAAACAAAAAGAAACAGACAGTATTCCTGACAGCAAAAACTTTTCAAGAATATACCAGAAAATGAACAATTAAATTGTGCATCACAAACTTGAACAATATCTAGTGTTCAGTAATCTTTACTTTCTATAAGTCAGGGATATTCTTATATATATGCGAATGAGCCAATGAACATGAAGACTTGTCAAACCATATAGAAAACAAGACAATGAAAAAATAACGTATGAAGTACCTCCTTTCTCACAGTATCTCCAGATAATATTTATCTCATTTTCCTGTTAGTTGTTACTGTTGAACATGTAAATCTACAGATTTATAATTATTCACTGATTAGGAAGTGCCATAATTATATTTAAGAATTTGAGAAACGGTGTCTCAAAGAAAAAGGAATTAAGTTAAGAAGATAAAATAGGGTATAATTTGATTTAAAAATCCTTGTTCTCGATTTTACAAGTAAAGATACTGTGATTAGCACTGCTTCAAATGAAGTTACTTGGAAGAAATTTTACACCTCTTCAAGAAAAAGTTACATTTTTTACTGTTTCTCAAAATGTCATATATAAATTTTTACCTTGTGTCAGCAAATGTTTACTAAGGTAGTAAAAAGTCTTAACAAGAAACAGGAGAGAGAGAAAAATCTGACTTCCTCCCTCGAGCTCCCTTGTAGCACCATACTGCTCAGCTGTGAAAAAGAAAGAACTAAGGATTTTACAAGTAAAACAGATCACCACACTGTGGTTCAGAATCACCCTGAAACAGGACTTAATATTATTTGTTGTACATACTTCAAAATAATAAAGTTAGTACATGAATTATTCCTCACTCAAACCAAACCTTAAATCTGTAGTGCTAGAGTACTGATAATACCCCATTCCAAATTTATTAACTCAGAGTAATGGAAAGATTGCAGGGTGCACCCTTACAGTACCTGCTCCTTGTGAATCAGGGGAGGAACATGTACTGTCTGATAACCATCGGAAATTAAGACAGAGTTGTTTGTTTACATGACAGTAAAGTAGAACATGGCATACTTGAACACAAGGATTCCATGGGAATGATTTTTTAAAATAATAATAATAATAAGGAACTTTGACTTCATCTGGGATATTGAAAAGGGGATTTTTTTTTTGTTTGGTTTTCAGACTGTGGAAGATGCTCTTAGATCTCTTTCTAATCCTATTTGGTATGATTCTGTGTTGTGTATGGCACAGATGTGAAATCAAGAAGTAAGCTAGTGGTCGACTTGAAATTCAACAAATAACACTGGGAGAAAATTGAAGCATTATGTTTAAATTTGATATCTGGATGATGACTCATAAGAATCAAAATCTTGGCTATAGTCTAATCTTGAAAAGAAGTTTAGAACATTTTTAATGGATTTCTATGAATTAATAGAGAAATGGATCCAAAGGAAAGTTTGTCCCCCATACATTGGAGCCCTAAACACTTGAGTGTGACAAGGAAACAAAAGAATCATATGAGATAATTTGCCTCAGCTGTTTATTTTCATCATGACTGACAGGTAAATATTAGAGGTAACAACAGACTATTCCTAAATCGAAAATAATCTTTGGGGAACTTCAAGTAAATCTAGATTTAGGAAAATAATTCTGCAATTTAAAGCAAAATGGCTTTACTGGGATCTAAATTTTAATATTCCTCAGAGCGGGTTACAAAAAGGACACCTATGGAGAATAAGAGAATTCTTTTTAATATGTTAAGCTGAAACCTAAACTAGAAAATTGAAACTGATACAGTGTCAGAATTCAAAAACCTTTGGGAATGATCTCAGAATAAATTTCAGGGACTATTAACTATTCAGATTTTAGGATTAATTGATATATATCCAATTATTCAGCATCATAGTGCTAAAACTTAAGGAACAAGTTGATGAATTTGTTTGTTCTGCTGGCAAACTCCAAAAAGAAAAAGCAAAACCACTATACACATGAAAACTCTTAAACCGGTAACAAACCAATTTTTCTGACAATATTGGGGGCAGTTAAATATTTTTCAACTAAATCCTTTCTTTTAAGAAAAACATAGTTTTGAATGAATGAAAAAATAAAGTCGAAGTGAAAAATATTTATTTTAGTGTTTTTGGTTTTCCATTCAAGTGCTATTATACTACAAAGAGTAGTTTTCATAAGCTTAAAATCTTTAACTTCTCTATATCTCTCATCTGGCTTTCATTCCCTTATCATATATAGTATTAGTTATTTTTGTTTACTTCTACGGTCCCACTTATTACCCATAATCTGTCACAAAACAATGAGAGGTCAACTTCTACATCTGTGTGGTTATGATATCAGCATTTATCACTCACTGGCTAAATTTATAAACAAACTTGTCTGCAGCTTCTCCCACTCAAAACTCCTACAACTACCCACGAAGCTACCTCACTGTTGTCATAGAGAAAAATTGTTCAACTTACTGTACAACTTACAATTCAAATCAGATCAGGATCAGAGAGGTAATAAGCGACACATTACTGGCAATCAGACAACTATACATACAGGATTAACACTAGCAATGCTACCAATAAAACACAATCCCAGGCAGTAACACAATGTTAATATACACTTACAAATTTCCAAATATATTTCTGTAACTGTCACCTCACTGAGGTACCAGCATGGAAACATGGCCCCACACGACCCCATGTGAATCTGGAGAACACTTCCCCCACCACTGTGCTGCGGTGCCGGGCTGGGTGCAGGCTGGTCCCATGCTCCATGGGGAGGGGCCAGATCTGGCCCAGGCAAACTGGCAATGCTGTCAGGGATGGGGATGCTTGGCAGGGCCCAGTCAGAGTCAATTCTACTCCTCTTGTTCCAAGGGGTCTTCTCCACTGCTGTTAAAGACTTTCATGCATCTTTGACACTGCTTACTGTCAGGGAGACCAGTTTCCTTGTTTCCTTGTCTCCCTCCAATGTTTACAAAAGTACCTTTTTGCCTTGCAGAATATACCATCTAAGGAGTCTTTCTGCTGTGCCTTTTGCAACCGGACATACCTGTCTCGTATTGGCCTTTTTAGCCACCAACGCGCTTGCAACAAATGTGGGTAGAGCCCTTCCCAAATCTTCATTCACGAAGTGCAGCCATGATGATGATGTCTCCCTCCAATGTTTACAAAAGTACCTTTTTTCTCTTGTGCTGTACTAGGGTATTCTGAACAATAAGGGATACCTCATCATTCACATGTATAACACCTACCTCAAAAGTAGTGACATTGCCTACAGAAAACTGACTACCACAGTGTATAATAAATATTTACTTTTCAATTTATTTTTTGATATTATATGTCAATTTTTTTCACTGTGTGCTTTGCTTTTCAACTTGGAAGTTTGCATTTACTGACTAGGATTGGACTTCTAGTTCTGGCTCTTTAACCTCCTTTAACCGCCTTTAAACTTGAAATAATCTCTAGTGAAGGTCAGAATGCAAATTAGTCCCCTGTCCTCTTCAGTACATACTAGATGTCTCTATAGGCCCTGACCAGGTAGCCAGCTGTGCTGACCTCTTCTGTGGACCAAATTCTCCCTACTGTTCATCTGAAATGAGATCTGGACATTCCTGTGTCTTGCCTTAGAATGTGTCAGAACACCAATAACGGCAGTGATATTCTACATGCATTTAATAAGGACTGCAGATATATGAAAATACAAGAATCAGCATTAGAGTAGTTAAACTTATTAAATTCTAAATGTTGTATGATTTTGAACATAATATTGCACTGAAACATGGAACTCTTTTTCTCGAGTGTAGGTACCTCTGCCGACTTTTGGCTGTCTCAGCTCAGTAACATCTGTACATAAAGAGAAGCCATGTTTGCATGAGACTAAGGATTTCTGTCTAGTAGGATATAGAAACTAAATACATTGGTAAGACAATTCTTCTAAGGAGAAAGAATTAAAGCTACGGCCTTTATGTTCAGTGTGTAGGTTTTAACTCTCGAGCTTCTGGATGAAAGTCCAGGCTTTTCTTCTATGACAATTTTTTTCAACTTTATCCTGACTGACCTTTTTCTTTTCTTTCTTTTCTTTTTTTTTTTTTAACATTTTTTTTTTCTGTGGATGTAACGGTGACAAGATAAATCTGAAATAAACCAGAACTTCTCTTCTCAGAAAAAAATTAGCATAACTAACCTGGAGTTGTAGTTCACCTTGTTATTGTTCTTTATTCAAGGACAAGTTCAGACTGGGGCGACTGCCAATGTTTGCCACACAGCTAAAGAAAATATGAACAAAGAAAGAAAGAAGAGGTGGTCAAAGGCACACTTACTTTACATTACTTAATTGCCCCTTCTGTCCAACCTAAAATGTTATACTTTCATATAAAGCTTCAACCAGACAATGTAACTTCCCCATTCATAAGTTTATTTTTAATCTTTCTCCTTGTAAAATTTTATCACACATACGTGTAGATAAGTAAGTATGTTTTGAAATGTTTGTTATTTTACAGGTAGTTCAATCTTTTAATTTTATTATTATTTCTGGCAACTGCAGGCCAAAGTAGAGATTACACATTGAATTTGTAGTATACCATTTCAAAGGAAAAAAAAAATTACAGTACCTTACTAATTAAAAATTAAAGTGAAATATTTATTTGCTTCAAAGGATTCACACTTGCTGTAATAGTGAATATAAAATATTTTTATATGCTATATTTGCAAATAGTTGCACACATTATTATAGGAAAAGAATCTAAAGAGTGAAACCCAATTGTTCTACAGCATAGAAATTTTGCTTTCTACAATAATCCACCCATCAAACAGTGCATGTTTCTGGACATTAATCCAACTAGCAACCTTTCCATTCCTATTTTATAATCTACTCAGTACCGTATAAATAGACCAGGATTTTTCCTGTGTGGTTTTAGAATTTCTCTTTTCTTTCAGGAGATATCTCTGCAAGGTAACCGATTCCAAATGGCAATGTAAAATGGGCACCACTATTAGGACTCCAGGCCTACACTAATGTTTCTGGGCCAGATTTAGATTGTTTCAGATCAGTTTTTTCTCCAAATCAGGTAGCCATTCAGTTCAGGAAATACTCGTGCTTTTGACAGTACAGATGAGGACTAGTCTGTATTCCTTACACCGAAGGCACTGAAGCAATACTTCTAAGTTACCGATACAGGAAAATATAAATAAATTCCTCTTCTAGTGATAGCGTTGGTGACAAGTAAAACAGCTTGTTATGTACATCAAGACCCTCACAGAAAACAAGAGTCATGAAACCAGTAAAAAAAAGATTAATTTTGTAGTAGGGCTTATCATCAGAAAAACTTACCACAAAAGGTTCTGACTTTTAAGAGGATCACAGTGAACATAGAAACATCCCTTTGTATAGAGAAAAAGAAAAAAAAGTAAAAGCAGAAAAACAAAAAGGAAAAGAAGAAAAGAAAAATTCAGCTTGGGGATGGATTGAACAGGGCCTTGAAAGACATATCAGCTTGTAAAAACTCTACTCGAAGTGTACAAAAGAAGCTCCTGACTAAAGAAAACTTGCAATTTAAAATGCTGCTGAAATTGCAGTGTCTGTGGAAACTGTGACTTAAGATACAAAGATCTTTATTCAGGGGCAAGCAAGAGGTCAATGTCCATAAAACATGTACCACATCAAAAGCCAAACAGTAAACTGGAAACAGCAAACATCTTAGGGTTTTGACGTTTGACTGTGGAAGAGTAGAATAATGTAGAAACTGCAATATAAAGGAAATATCTGAAGTGTAAATGATCCAGCAAAGATTGTGATAAAGAATAAAAACAATTTTTGCTGTTGATACAGAGATAATATCACATTAGCTAAGAGGCAGATAAACAAAAAAGCTCAGTAGGTAAAAATAGCTCAGTAAGTAATTAACGATTAATAGCTCAGTAAGTACAATTAATGATTATAATAGTAAACTAACCATCACATTAGGAAAATGTTCAGGTTTGCCAAATGAGTAGGTGAACCTCATTTTGCCAGGAACAACAATGGATTTAGGCTTTACTCAGAATATACTGAGAAGCACATATTTGATTTTCAGCTGTCTCCCATTATCACAAAAACTTTGCTTCTGATTCAGAAGACAGGGAATAGCATGTCTCTCTGCATAGGTGCAAGAAATTGCACACAGCCAATTCAAGTTCTCAATAAGACTCACCTCAGTGTGAGAGATAACACAGCTTTAGATGAACTAATTCCCTACTATGTCTTACATATTTTTTACATGAAGAATTTACACTAAATCTACAATCATATTTGCTTGAAGAACATGTAGAGTACAAACAAAGATTGCTATGCCAGTCACAAAAGGTTAGGGGGAGGAAATAAAAAATAAAAATATTATGCAACTGGATTATATAGAGACAGCAAGCTATTTTCTAGTCATATCACACTGATATCATTTTTACTTTCATCAGATCCACTTCTGCAAAAGGTATTCTTCCCATTCAAAAACAGATAGTTAAGGTAATGCATTGTTTGAAGTTTTAAAGAATTGCATTTTTAGCAGAAACATGCAGAGATATGCATAATAACAAAAAATATTGAACATAAATCATAATCTTTCCATTATTCTGTGAAATGGTATAACTCCAAATTCTGCTTCTGTAGAATAGCTATCTAATTGTCCTACCTTTTCTATTGTCCTTGAAAAACATTCAGCTTCATAAACCAAAAGTTCACTTGTAAAATCAATTATTCCTTCATTCATAAAATTTTCTTTGAATGCGAAACTTTCTTGTTTTTTAATTGCCTAAATATGGGGCATTGTAGGGTAACAGCTCTACTGGTGAGTCACAACACCTGCACTTTGGATCAGAGACTGGAGATCAGAGACCAAATATCTAAGCCAATACTCTGGAGAGGAATTCTTTCTCCTAGAGGTTCAAAATGCGCTTCCATATTTTCATTCAGGTTCTGTATCTGCAACTGTTGAGGTTTTTCTCTTTAAAATATGAAATAATTTGGTTAATACTGGGTATAAAAAAGTCTAATATAGATAATGGGTATGCTAACTGTACAAACATTTGTTCAAACCTCTGATCTAAATTCTGTTCAGATAAAATAACAGATATTGTAAATGTAACAGCCACCTGGGAGGTGCCATACCTGTGTTTGCTTAGTTTCAGTTTTGGTTTTGTTTTGTTTTTCTTTTAGCTCTAAGGATCATTTAGTACTATAGGAAGGAAAAAAATATTGGTACCTACATGTGTGTATTGAGGAGACAGTACAAAGACTAAGGTGGTTGAATCTCTCTTCCTTCTTCAGTCACAATCACAAAGTTTTTTTAGGATTCCAGCAGTCCTCCAAACCAGAGGAAACATAGCCTGACCATGAAGATATGTCAGGAGATCATTTTTAAGTCATGAATCTAGAAGATACAGAATCATAGCAGTCTGTGGAGACAGCAGACATGAGCTTACTGCCTACAAGATATGTTAGATACCACTATACTTACTACTGCTATGATAAGATATACTTACTCCCAAAGAAATGTTCAAGAAGTTAAACATGGATTTCAGATAATGTAAACGTGCATCTTGTGGGGGACTGTTCAATACCTGTTATCAGTGGTTTCAGCATGGACAACCAAAAGAAATTAGGTATTTTAAGTACGGAAATATTAGTCGTAAAGTATGTGTGAAGGAAGTGTCTAAAAGCATATCATGATTCATACACAGCTGCACATGAGGGGATTTCATATTAAAGTCATGAGTCTTAGCATCATAGAATGGTTTGGGTCAGAACAATCTTTAAATTTCATCTAGTCCAACCCCAACCCCCCCCCCCCCCCCCCAGGACATCTTTCCCTAGATGTGTGTTGCTCAAGTCCCTCATCCAGCCTGTCCTTGAGCACTTCCAGCAATATTATACATGCTGCTATATGGTGTTACATATGGTATATGACGTAGGTCCCCTAATTGTAATAGTGTTTCATGTGATTGAAAGACTGCTCAAAACTGTTTAAAGCTATAGAAATATTTTTTAACTCTGCTTTTCTGTTTTTCTATTTCACAGGATAAGACACTTTGCAATCAAGACCATTTATTGGAAAAGGAAAATATGTAAAATTGCAAATCTATGAAAATAGACAGAAAATAAATAGAGAACATCTGCCCGTTTTGGTTAATGAATTGAATTCTGGCAATCACCAAGCTGTCTGATGGTTACACTGGGTGTAGGATGTAATAACACAGAGTGAAGTGCTCTTGGCAATGCAGCCGGGCTGAATTAGGGCTGTTGACCTGTGGTCACCATGAAGAGAAGCTCCTACTGCTGCTGTCTTTTCTTCCTCATTTTTTCTCTCAGATCTGCCATATCTATCAACAGAGGACATTTCCTTTGAAACCTTCCTTCCTGATATTTTGAATGTGTGCAGTGAGAGTATACAATAATTTACATACTATATAGATTTAAGTTTGCTGTTTTCTTAGATTAAACTTCAAGGCATTTTTAAATAATCTTTTTCTCAAACAAACCTCAACTGTAATTTTCTTTTTTGAGTGAAATACTTTGGAAATTATTTTTCAGGTGACAACAGAAGAAAAGAAAGGAAAATAAAAGCATATGGTAATACATGTTTTTGAATTAATAACTTTTTAAATTTAAATTTGAAAATAATTAAAGTAATTTTAATTTAGTGTTGTAACACTGTGAAATCCACAATATTATAAGTTTTTGTTACTTACTTTAGGGGTTTTTTTTTACCATGATGAGTACTTTATAAGTAGTACTCACAGTTAGAACTCTGACATGATATTTTTACTACAGAATGCTACTCTATAATTCACTTTATATTATATAATTTTTTTTCCAAAACCTTTAAAATTGTTAAAATGGTCCCAAAGGTTCTTCTTTTATTGCTGCCTGGGCTCTTAGATCAGGAAGGTTACTTTGCTATTTATATAATTTCCTGTAATGTGGTGAAAGGAATGTGTAAACATATGCTTTACTTTTTATTACTTATTGAGTGTAGTAATTCCAGTGTAATGGAATGTTTTTAAAAAGTTATTGGATTTTTTAATTTTTGCCAAAATCTTTATAAAAGAGATCATATTTAATCTATAGAAATATGGATATTTAATGAAAAAATGGTCTCTATGACCAAAGGAATATATTTATACTCTTATACCACATATGAATAAGAAATTGCTTCAGTTCAGATATACATAATTTCAAAACCTAAACCACAACCCATCAGACAGGAAGAGAAAATATACACAGATTAAAATAATAGGTTAGACTACCACGGACCAATAAACCTTTACTGTTAATTTGATTTATATCACAGCACCTTAAAAATTCCCCCGAGTTAATCCTTGACAAATTACATAAATATTCTAGAACTGATGGATGCAAAATTGTATTCAGAAAATGTTATCAGTGGTTCACTTGAAACTGGAGTCTCATACTGAGGTTCTCTTCCCCTGGGCTCTATCCAGTAGTATTCAATGCTACTCAGTACTCTTGAGAGTAAATTGGATGTTGGAACAGGAATTTCATATTTATTGCATTCATATACATTTCCACATTGGAGGAAGCTTCAGTTGCAGGACTGGATTGGAATTCCAATCATTCTGAGAGTAGATTACAATTCTCCAGAGCAGGATTTGGGGATTATAGTGGCGGTCTGAAAAATAAAAGCTAGACACGATCCCAGTATGGGGGAACTGGAATAGTTTATTGAACACGAGAACACTATTTTAAAGGCATCTGGGGCTGGACATGTTAATGAAGGGGACGAGCTATGTTAATTAGGGAATTACACAAGTTTTTACTACCGTTGCCCAATGGGTTAAATATTTCCTTCAACCAAGATTACATAGGGGAAAGGGATTAAGGGGTTTAGACATGGTTTGATACAATCATCTCAAAAGTCTTTTCTGATTTCTGCTGGAGCCAGGCTTGGTCCATAAGGTAGAACTTTAACAGGTCTTGTGAGAAGGGTCCAGCTCCTTCAGATCACGAGGTTTTTGTCAGCTTTTGTTTTCCTTTGCTGAAAGCTGGGTTTGGGCTCCCACAGATTATGATACAAAGTAAACTATAGTGAACTACTGTTGAACAAGACTGCTGTTCTGAAAAAAAGATAAAGATTATGTTGGTGTACAGTTATGTGGTATCTGTAAAGGTAATGGCTCTTCTTTACCTGAATATGTTACATTATAGAGTATCCTCTGCCTCTAATGTGTGGATCAGCTGGGAAGAGTCAGAGCTATAAAACCGTAATTTACAAGAACAGTTTGAAAACATTTGGACTTGTGTGTGGGGGAGGTTATAGCCTGCTTCAAATACAGAAAAATATGGTTGCAAAGACCAAAGATAAAAAATAAACTGTTTTGCATACCCACAGTCAAGGGAACTGGAAGTAATGGATATAAATTGCATGAAACAAGACTTTAGTTACAGATTGGGAAAAACATAAGCTATTTTTAAAACCTGTGATAGATTGCCTACATGCATTATGGATTTTTCCCCACTAGACATTTTTAAGAACATGTGACCCATCAAAAATCATTCAAATGGATGAAGAGGAATAGACTTTATATGTCTTAAAAAACATTTGTCATATTTTGTCAGCCCTTTGGTTTTAAACATTATTTTGCAAACATGCTAAATATCTATGGTTCTTCACTATTACAAAGCCAACGAATAGGATGCACCAACCTATGCAGGTTGAGAATGAAGTTGATTGATAATGATTTTCAAGAATTTGAAGCTTTAAGATGCTGTTAGCTTTGTTTTTAAGTGAAACGATTAAGATTTAAAATGGATGATTTAAATGACTGGGTTTCTTAAAGTATATGGAAAGTAAAAGGAAATGCAAAGTTGCACAGCTGTGGTGTGGGGTGGAAGATAAAAATTCACATTCCTAACAGAAAACTCTATCAAAGGCTCTTGGTTCAAAAATTTAACTTTCTAAATTAGGAAAAGTGTATTTACCAATAATTTTACAGTAATGAAAAATCAGTATTTTAAACAGATCATGGAATAACAGGTTTTTCAATTCAGCATCTCTGCTTTTTCTGTGTAAAATTCATTTCTGTGGAGGTTGTAGGGAAAATGGGAGAGCATCTTCCCCCTAAAATGCTGGTATTTCCTTTCTTATTGGGAAAGCAATGCAGGGAACATCTAAGAAGATAAGTGAAATATAATCTAAAGTACTAAGGAATGAATGATAATACTATCTTTCTTCATTCTGTTAAATAAAGGAAGTTTAAAATCTTGCTACTTTAATGTAAGCAACAAAAGGTTATTGTTCAGCTCTGTTTCCAAAAGGTATACCTTTTCAGTATTTTTTTTTGTGGATGGAAAAGTGCCACATTTGGCTTCTGAGATTGTGACATTATTCCTGTACTTGAGAAACACACTAAAAACTTTAACTTGTCTAGGCAAAGGAAAGCCTTGACCTTTTTTCAGATGAAGTACCTCAATAATATGGTGATGAGGACCACATAAAGAACCATAACACCAATCTTCACTTTCCCTAAGGGGAGAAGCTGATCTCTCAGGTTACCTGTTCCAGATCAGAAGACAAAGATAAAATCTTTTCTTGTTCTACTATATATTTAGCTCTCTCCTCTGTAATTTATGCTGTTAAATATAGCTTTTTAACCTGAACCTTTGGCTTGGGACTTTAGTTACTATGTAAGATCCCATGTAGCAGAATTTTTAATGGAAGTGTTATGTTAAAATTTTAACCTTTTTTTGAAACCTCATTGTTCATGGAAATTGTTTAATGAATTTAGCTCATATTTTACATAGATATGCAATGAAAGAATCGGTATTTAATAAATGTTTCTTAACTGTTGATATTATACTTTGGATGTATATAAATCTATTACATTCAAGGAGTTATGCACTAGAGGTGAATTGCAATAAATTTTATGCATTTAATCCTTTACCTGACTAGAAGAAAACAGTATATTAATATTTAAATATTTTTATTTTACTTGCCAATAATGCTTTCAAAAAGAATTAGATTGTTGATTATCTGGTCACCTGTGCATAATAGAGAATTTTACTACTTAGACTAAAAATAAGACACTTACAGATATATAAAATCAGTGAATTTCTGGTCACTAGGTTTATAGTTAAATTTACAACATCTTTACAATTTCACTTTCTAAATTTTTAAGATAGCTACAGTGCTTATTGATTTTCTACGTTCTAAATTTCACTTATACCCTCTACTGTATTTCTATTTTATGTAGCTTATGATAATAGAATGAATTATTAGTAGGAAGATTTTCAGTATCATGGAGCAGAAATGGCTACAGACTCTAGAAATATTGTATGGTGTTTATAGGCAATGATCAGAGCCATATAACTACGTTTTGGGGTCTGTGACACTCTCCTGGTACAGATATGAGAGTAAATCACATATTAGCTATTCGTTATTCATCAGCTAGATCTGAATATGCCTTTAATATAATCCTGGAAAATCTGTAAAATATTTTATTACTTAGTATTAACTAGTCTTCCCAGATTTCCAGAAATCTGGTTCTTAGGGCCTCATCTTCCGTATAATCTATGGTGGAATTAATTTCAGGGGCTCTGAAGCAATGCATGGCAGCATTTGCTGTGGTGTCAGGCACCACCATGGTTCATAATGCCAGCTGGCTGGTCTCAAAGTGGCACTTTATTCCTGTTGAATAAGTATCCTATGACCCAAGGAGGCCTCATATGCTGCTCTCAGTGATTCAGCAACCTCTAAGTGACAACTAATACGCAAAGTAGTTGAAGTTCTTTTACCACTTTGCTCTTGGAAGGGAAGCTTGATTCATTAAAAGAAGTAACATCAATTCCATTGGTATGTCTGAATTTTGTTCAGGGTCATTTCAATGTCCCATTGGCTTTGTTAGCTCATGGCATAAGATAAAGATGAAAATTCAAAAGAAGGTGAAATGATATTTAAGTTAAAATTTGATTTAATCTGTTTTGTCTGGAAGTAAACTACCCACAATTAAAATAAAGCATTTATTTTCAGAGTGAGAGACATATAGAAAATCATTGTTTGCATCAGGCATTCTTCAGGCTTCTTTCTGCATTTTTTAGTCCAACATGATCAAAGTTTATACTTTCTTTTTTTATTTTTGAGGTCATTCAGTAATAAACCATGGGAGCTTTGTAAGTAAACGAGTAAGTAATTAAGTAAAATATAATATTTAAAAGCATTGCAAACACATGTCTTGGAATAAATAGATCTACCTTTCTGAAGTCATAGATGACTGCAAGTAAAATTAACAAAAGCTTTTGCTTCATGCAGTAGTTAATATTTTAAATGTTGTAGAAAACAAAGTTTCTGACTCATCTGAAGAGGTAGCAGCAAAAAATTACAGGATGTGATGGGCTAAAAAAACCCCAAAAATTCACAAGACAAGCATGTATTCAATTGTTATAGCTGAAAGATGACAGCATCACTAAAGTGAACTATCAAAAATTATGTCCAGTGCTTATAAGATTATTAAATTCTTGATCCTGTACATATGTGGAGTGCAGATGTAGCCCAAGTGCAGATATCCTGTTACTTCTTAACTCGGTGTTATTGTCCTAGTGTAATTGAACAGTGAAGTGGAAAACAGAGATCACAAAGACTTCTTGTACTGTCTTTTCTCTTTACACTTTCCTGGAACAATTTATCATGGCTGAGTCATAAAGGGAACTGGTTGTAACATTGTAACATCTTGCAAAAATCCATTGACCTTGGTAGAATGCCTTGTGAAAGACAACTCAGCTTAGTGGAAAACATAAAAGTTTCCTACACAGAAAGAAGGGGTCATAGGGTGGAGGGTTTTCTTTTTCCTACAAAAGAGCAATCGATCACTATCTTCAAGTAATTTAACTATTCTGAATTTGATTTAAAAATAATAGTATTAAAAAAACAACTCCTTTCTAGGCTTATGCAGACAAATATACTCTTTGGTCATTGGAAATCAATTTATCGGATAACTAAAAATATGAATCTTTTATTCCAGAACCAGTTACTTATGCAGATTTTGCCCTAAATGAACATAAAAAAATATACTTCCAATATCAGTCATAAAGTAGGAAAACAAAATAAAAGTCTTTACTCAGAACATTAGTCGTGATTAAGAAGTATGTAAATCCTGATCTTCAATCAGTTGTTTCAAAATTAAAGCTAAAGTAGAGTAACCCAAACTCTACCCTGCAAATCTCTCATTTAGAGATGAGATTTCCAGCCGAACTCCGATTGTGTTTAGTTAAACAAGCTGTCAGATTGCAATTGGTATGTGCAATATGAAAGTTATTCAAGGGTAACATTCTAAACATATGCAATAATTATTAGAAGAACAGATATGCAGTGTATTCATTTGGTTTCCACTACAGAAAAAGCAAACATGAGCTGCTCACTGCAGTAAACAAAGGAATTTAACTTGTCTGTATTTGGGAATTTCTTATCTGAGGAAATGAAAAGAATACACTATGTACTCTTGATCTTTCTTTAAAGTCACCAGTCATCAGTGTAAAAGGCTGCTTGTGTTAGGAATCTGCTGCAGGAGAAGGTCAAACTACACGTTATTATACTCACTGGAAAAAGTACCTCTTTTACTTCAACAGTAGCTATTTCACAGCTGGAATCTCTATTTTCTCTTAGGTGTGCAAAAACGTTGGAATTTTTAATATACTATTTCTTTTATTCTTATCAGAATTGTAGAACATGTCTAGAATATACCCTAAATAATTTACACTAAAACATTTCAGTTATCTAAAGGCCAGTATTTTGAAAGGTTGGCCAACTCAACTTCTAGAAAAAAACCCAAACAAAAAAAGCACGAAACCAAACCCAAATCCACAAACAAAACCCCTTCCAAACTTTCAACAAATAGGAATGTGAACCCAATCTTTTTCTTAGTGTTTAAGCTCAAAAATGGAATTAATGGTCTTGGTAAAACTTTCATTTTTATAATTACAGAAAAGAAAGAGTTTGTCTGATTTGTTTTCATTTTCCCTGTGTGATACAGGTGGTTTCAGTTTCTAGGTGAAATGAATAAGAGATTAAATATATAGTTGAAAGTAGTGTAGTTTTATAGTTGTTAAGCTGAGATTTTTGTAAATTTACATGAAGGAGACTCAAAAATTTTATCTATTTCTAAGAAACACATAAAAACATTTACTATTGTCTTAGAAATATTCTAAACCTTTTGCATAAGAGCTTCTTAGAAACTGTCCTTACATCACTGAAACAACTATCAGTTGGGCTTCAGTGTTTTTAATTAAAAGTCTTCATATTTTCTTTTTATTTCCTTTCTACCTATATTTTTCTGTAAGATTCTACTACTTACACTACATTATATTATTTATAGTATTACTTGTATCACAGTCTTTCTAATTAAAAAAACCAAGATCTTCAGTATTAAGGACTTATTGAAACATAACATCTAAAGCTTAGTGCTTTCCTCTATTTGGTTTGAATGTTCCAGGTGACAAAGTTAAATTTTTAAGACCACAGATATTTCTCACATATAGCGTAAATATATAAACATAAATTATCAATGGCACTACTGAGGCATCTATAGATAATAATGAGTATATAAGGTTGTTACAATGTTGACATCTAAGGAGAAATGAGGAATATTCAGAGTGAGGGCATCTGCCTTCCCACATAGCCATTATGTGTGCTGGAACCCTATTTTCTTCAGGATGACTGAACACCTACTTGCTGAATGGAAGCACTGAGTGAATTCCTTGTTTTGCTTGCACGTGTGGCTTTTACTTATTAAATTGTCTTTATCTCAACCCATGAATTTTCTCCCTTTTACCCCTCCAGTTCTCTCCTCCATCTCACTGGGGAAGAAGTGAGTGAGCGGCTGAGTGGGGTTTAGTTACCAGCAGGGTTTCAGCCATGATGGCTTTCCTAAACTTTAGTTTACAGCATGTTTGCCCAGTTAATATATCAAGTATTAGGAAGATACCAGTTATGATCAGAGACACACAAAGCTGTAGAAGAAAAGTGAAAGTTTTAAGGGCAAACATTGAACCTGAGTGTCTGTGGTGTCTTTCCATTCCTTTAAAAGTAAATCCCATTTGCTTATTTTTCACAACTTCTGGTTTCTATATAAGTCAACATATTTTCTACATCAGCTCATGCTAATAACAAGGTTTTATAGGGCTGAAGAACTGAATAGTTCAGTTCCTTACTCAATTTGAAACTGATAATGTGTTTAACTTTGAGGAAACCATAGTTAGTAAATGTATTTTATCTTGGATTTGTAGGTGGTTGTTTGGGTTTTTTGTTTGTTTGTTTGTCTTTTTCTGGGAAACATAACGACTTTTAAAATCTTTTGGTACACATTTTTCAAAAAGAAAAGTTTGAATTACCGGTAAATTCATATCTTACTTTAAAATGTAAGCTGGAAGAAATGTTAATAATATATTCAGAAGTAATTTTCCTGTATCTCAATAATCCAAATTCATAGTGTTGCAGAATGATTCAAATTTAGTAGTAGAATGGCTAAGGCTTAGTAGGAGAGTAGGCCTAGAGAGCAGCACTCCAAAGTAGTAAGTTAGCAACCTTGTTCGTGAGAATGAAATGTACTGAAGAGGTAGGAACAATAATCAAAAGATTTAACCAAGCATGTATATAACGATTTGTTACCTTAGATACAGTAAGGGTCTGCTGAACGGTTTCTATGGGGTTTCTATGGAGTAGGACAACTTAAACAGATTTATGATTAAAAGTAGATGATTACCAATTGTTATCAGTATGAAATATGAGTTTGTGTTTGTAACTAAGTGTAACTGCTTACAAGTAAGAACTGCACGTAGACATGTTTGTGTAAAGGTATAAAAACTGAACTGAAAATGAGGGTCTTTGGAATCCTGACTTGGGACGCTAGTCCTCAGGTTCCCGGGCCCCGAATAAAGCACCCATAAACCGGCACTCTGTTGGTTTGTGTTTTCGTTACGGGCAACAGTTTTCTGGCGACCCGAGATGGGATTCCGGGGGTAGCTGGGGCGGCTCACGAGCTGATCCACTCCATGCCGGCAACCAGGTGATTTCTGGGGAGACATCGACCCGTGCCCGACCCCGCGCCCGCCGGACAACCATCCAGGTAAGCCCGGAGGTGCTTTATTCTTTCAGGTTTGTTGGTTGGGAGCCTGCCCATAAGACGGGACCGTGAGTTTTCCCGCTGGGTTGGGCAAAGGTTTTATTGGGAAGCCTAGGCGCTGGTCGTAAGACGGGGCGAAAGCCGCGCTGAACCAGCACTTGTCACTCATAGCGAGACTTGACAAGTTGGTATAGGAAGGTATTGGTTTATACTGTTCGTATCGAACTGTTTACTATTTGTATTGTACTGTTTGCTGTTCGTATTGTACTGTTTATTGTGTGAATGTACAGTGTGCGTGACTATGATGCCTTTTAAAACCTTTAAGGCACTATCTTGTGCAGAAAATGATATTCCTAGTGATTCTCCGCTTGGTTGCTTGTTAAAACATTGGAAGGAAGGAAATTTCGGACAGGAGTTAAGTAAGAGACAATTGATTGATTATTGTAATAATGTATGGCCTCAATATGAAACAGAAGGAATGCAGTGGCCTAGGAATGGTACATTAACTTCGGAAATTATAACCCCCTTGATGCAACATTTACGAGAGAATGAGAGGTGGAATGAAATACCGTATTTAGATTTGTTTTATTATTTGGAACGTAAGACTGAATGGCAAAAGGAATGTGGTATGTTGGTGTTAAAAGAATTAGATGATAAATGTATAGGATGTCAAGAACCAGAGGAAGATGTGTTTTTGTTAGTCTCCCCCAGCATAACTCCAAGTGTGCCCCCGGGAGATAGTTTCTCTTCACGTGGGAGGGCACGATCACCCACCATGCCCCCGTTAGAATCGTCCTCGGATAAGGAAGTAACGAGAGGGCGAGAATGTGGTTTTGATAGAACTCCGCTAGCAGAACGGACTCGGAGGGGGCGAAAAGAAAGGGGAAGGAGTAGAGAAAAGAGACGGGGAGGGGGAAGGGAGACAGACGTTTCGCCCTCACCCCCTAGATTGATGGCCCCTTTGCGGGAAGCAGTTGGGGCAGCGGGGGGAACAGTAAATGATTTCGTGCTGCAGGAAGGTCCCGAGTGGGATCGGAATGTGTCTGGAGATTATAAAAGGTTAAGAATTTACCAGGAATTATTAGTAGAGGGAGAGTTGACAGAATTTAGAATAGATACTGGAGCTAGTTTTTCGGCAATGAATAAATTGATGGGGTTATTAAGTGATTCAACTGCATGGGTAGTAGGAGTTTCAGGACAGATAGAGGAGAAGACGTTTCTAAAACCCCTAGATATCAAATTTAGAGGAAAAGAGATACCGCAGGAAATAGAACAGGCTGTAGTGCCTTGGGTATGGGAAACAGGGGTCCCTGGAAAATCCAAAGCTGCTACTCCAGTTAGAATAGAATTAAAAGAAGGAGCACAACCTGTTAGAGTGCGACAATACCCAATTAGTTTAGAAGCTAGGAAAGGAATAGCCCCAATGATCTCACAGTTTCTAGTTTTAGGGATATTAAAAGAATGTGAGTCAGAGTTTAATACTCCCATTTTTCCAGTAAGAAAGCCTAATGGTAAGTATAGGTTAGTACAAGACTTGAGAGCAGTAAACCTCATTACAAAAGATATCCACCCAGTAGTAGCAAATCCCTATACTTTGTTA
Source organism: Chiroxiphia lanceolata (assembly GCF_009829145.1). Taxonomy (NCBI): domain Eukaryota; kingdom Metazoa; phylum Chordata; class Aves; order Passeriformes; family Pipridae; genus Chiroxiphia; species Chiroxiphia lanceolata. The sequence goes on along the minus strand of NC_045639.1, from coordinate 88,997,338 downwards.
ACATCTGTTTCTGAGAGATTTCAGTGGTTTACAGTGATTGACTTGAAAGATGCCTTCTTCTGCATACCACTGGCACCAGAAAGTTGGAAGATTTTTGCCTTTGAGTGGGAAAACCCAGAGACTGGACGAAAGCGACAGCTTACTTGGACTCGATTACCACAAGGATTCAAATGTTCACCTACAATATTCGGTAATCAGTAAGCAAAAGAACTTGAAGAATGGAAGACTACTCAGGTAAAGGAATCTCCTTTTTCATATATAATACTTCAGTATGTTGATGACATCTTCCTGGGAGCTACAGAACAGGGACTCTGTCGTCAGTTAACCATTAAACTGTTAAACATGCTGGGGCAAGCAGGCTACCGGGTTTCAAAAGAAAAGGCTCAACTAGTAAAACAGAAAGTTATTTATCTGGGATGTGAAATTTCTCAAGGAGTTCGGCGTTTGGGTGCAAATCGTATACAAGCAATATGTGCTATCCCAGTACCCCGAAATAATCAAGAATTAAGATCTTTTCTAGGAATGGTCGGATGGTGCAGGCTGTGGATTCCCAACTTTGGGCTGACTGCCAGACCATTATATGAAGCAGTAAAAGAGCCCAAGCTGACCTGGGGGACGAAGCAGGAGAAAGCATTCCAGGAACTGAAAAGAGCCCTCCAGGAAGCACCTGCCCTGGGACTACCAGACCTAACCAAAGAATTCCAGCTTTATGTCTGCGAGAGACAACGAACAGCTTTAGGAGTACTCACTCAGCGGTTGGGATCCTGGAAGAGACCGGTGGGGTATTTCTCCAAACAGCTGGACGCAGTAAGTGGGGGATGGCCGGGGTGCCTCAGAGCCGTGGCAGCGACGGTTATTCTAATTCAAGAAGCACGAAAATTGACTCTGGGGAAACACATGGTGGTGTACGTGCCCCACATGGTCATAACAGTTTTGGAACAAAAAGGGGGGCATTGGCTCTCCTCTAGCCGTATGTTACAATATCAGGCTCTGTTAAGAGAGCAAGATGATGTTGAACTGAAAATCACTAACCATCTCAACCCAGCAGAATTCCTTAGGTCTACAAAGGAAGAAGGTGTCCTGGAGCACGACTGTGTAGAGACCATTGAACAGGTCTACGCGAGTAGAAAAGACCTGAAGGATGAACCACTGACAGATCCTGACTGGGAGTTGTATACTGACGGATCTAGCTTTGTGGAGAATGGCACCAGGTATGCTGGGTATGCAGTGGTCACTCTACAAGAAGTGATAGAAGCAAATGCACTACCCCCAGGTACGTCTGCACAAAAGGCCGAAATTTGGGCATTGGTGAGAGCTTTAATACTAAGTCAAGGAAAGAGAGTTAATATATGGACTGACTCCAAATATGTTTTTGGAGTAGCTCATGTTCATGGAGCACTCTGGAAAGAAAAAGGACTTCTTACTTCTCAAGGGTCATCAATTGAACATCAAGAAGAAATTCTACAATTGTTAGAGGCAATATACAAGCCCTCGGCAGTGGCAATAATGCATGTCAGAGGACATCAGACTGATCCCGGACGAGAATTTCAAGGTAATCAACAAGCTGACCAAGCAGCTAAACGAGCCGCGAGAGAGGTATGGACTCAGATGGCTCCTTTACCCGTTCGGAATAATCCAGCAATAGCAGAAATGAAAGAAAAACCATATTATTCACAAGAAGATGAGAAATTAGCTCAAATAACAGAAGCAAGGAAAAATATTAAAGGATGGTATATTACTCCCATAGGACAAGTAATCTTACCTGTTAGAATAATGAAAGCAGTACTCGAGATGGAACATAACAAGTGCCACTGGGGTGCAGAAGCAATGGTAAAATTTCTGAAAAATGAGGTTCTCTCAAACCAGATGTTAACACTAGCAAAAAGAGTAATTGCAATGTGTCCCATGTGTATCAAAAATAACATAGTAGTCAGAAGACAGGTACAAATGGGAAAGTTACCGATAGGACAGTTACCAGGAGACTATTGGCAAATAGGTTTTTCTAAGTTGCCGAAGGCCCAATCCTATAAGTATTTGTTAGTGTATGTTTGTACCTTTTCAGGATGGACAGAGGCCTTTCCATGCAGGACTAATCAAGTAGAGGAAGTGGCTAAGACTCTTCTAAGAGAAATTATTCCGAGATTTGGGGTACCTCTAGGGTTATCAATCGATCAAAAGCCACGAATAGCGCAGAATCTCCATATACTATGGAGACCGCAATCCAGTGGGCAGGTAGAGAATATGAATCAGACATTGAAAGACCGATTAAAGAAAATCTGTCAGGAAGCGAAAATTCAGTGGCCCCAAGCATTACCACTTGCCTTGTTGAGAATCAGGATCAAACCCAGGGAGAGAATAGGAGTAAGTCCATACGAAATATTGTATGGCAAGCCCTATCATGCAGATACCTATCGAGGAGATCCTCATGTGGTGGGGGATCAAGCAGTGTTTGACTATGTGTTATCTTTAAACAAAACTCTCACAGCCCTCAGAGGAGCGCTGCAGTGGAATCGACCTCTGCCCCTGGAGAATCCGGTTCATGACATTTCTCCAGGAGACCAAGTCTATGTGAAAAACTGGTCGGTGGAACCGTTAAAGGAAACATGGGACGGTCCTCGCCAGGTGATAATGACCACTTACACGGCGATGAAGGTCGAGGGAATCGACAATTGGATCCATTACACCCGAATCAAGAAGGATTCAGTCTCGTGGTCGGTAGAACCTCTCTCACCTACAAGGATGGTATTTCGAGCCAACCATTGAGGATCGTAGTATTCCTGGGGTTGATGAGTTTAGCAGAGACCACCGTGAGAATTGAGACCCCAGATCCTTATTTATTTGTACCAGAGTACACTGATGTGAATTTAACCTGTCTGTTTTCTGATGACCAGGGAGCTGAATTAAGAGATGTTAACGTCAGATGGAGATGGAGAGATCAAGATCAAATCATGACAGAAGGAGTGACGACAGTTTGGGATGCTACACAACAAAAGGGTTACACCGTTCTGCAGGTACCCCAGGTGTTTAAAGCTATGGAAGGGACATATATGTGTGTAGTTTGGATTTGGGAAAGTTTTGATTATGGAAATATAGAATTACACACGATTAACACAACTCAGAAAACGATGACCAAAGTGCGAGTTATGCCCACTAGGAAACAATCAGACATGTGGGATGGTCCTCCCTTAAAAATCAATTGTACCTTCCAATTTGATGATTGTCAAAAATCAGTTAAAGTAAAATGGTGGAAATTGAATATGGCAAATCAATCTTGGGAATCACAAAATCAAGGAGTTAGCTGGTAGTCTAATAGTAAGGAAGGTAAAGGGTGGCTGAATATTTCTGATCCCAGAGTAGGAAAAACAGAGGGTACATTTCTTTGTGTGGTCTCATGTGGAAAAGAAAAAGATTACGGGATAAGGACAGCAGTGGCTGTACCACATCAAGGAGTAAGAGTTAGACCAGAATACAGTGTTTACCCGGCCCAGGAAGGAAGCGATCTGACTTTAAGTTGCAAAATTTCAGAAGGACAGTATTCTGAATATGGGTGGTGGTTTAAGGGACAGAACTTGAAAGTCGGGAAGAGACATCAGATTGAAAAGAAGGCAGATGTAATAGTTTTGAAAATCAAAGAAATACGAAGAGGAGAAGATGAGGGCCAATATACTTGCTGGATAAGTAGAGATGACTGGTGGGATACTGGAATTACTGCCGTCCACATAAGAATTGAAAGAATAACCCGGCAGGTAAGTAACCTGCAGATTCCAGATAGAGAAGTAGAACAAGAAAACCTAGTCGTAGGCCTAATTCGTGATTTTGGGAAAGTACAGAATGTCACAAAAATCACTGCATGTCTCCCTATGCCCCATGCTGCAGGAGACCCAATTCCATGGGGAATAATTCCAGTACCAGAAATCCCTAGAATGTTTAAGAATACTACATGGAATTGCAGATTTGTAACCAAAACATGGAATGAAATGACAGATGCGTGTTTATTAAGAGACAAAATAACTAAGAAACAATGTGAGCAAATGCCTGGATATTTCAGTTGGATAGAAAGTGGGAAAATCGGAAAGTTAGAAGGGAATTGTTTAGTCTCAGGTTCAGTGATCTACCCATGTTCTAAAGTACAAGTCCAAATAAAACGAGAAAAACAAGAAGAGGTATGTCAAAATATTACTAGCTCTACAACTATGGAAGAGTGGCAAACAATTTGGGGACCCAGCCTGCTAGAGACTTATAGTTATATTGGAAAAGTACAGTGGTGTATTCACTGGAAAGGGAAAAAGAATCAAACTTATTCTACAGGAAATAGAGGAAATTATAATTGGAGAACAGAAACACGTACAAAGGAGGATTGGAATTGTACTCGAATATATACATGTGACACCCCAGATGACGAAATAGGATTAATACCAGTCAGGACCCTCCTGCAGTTAGGATGTGAGTGTCGAGGATACAACCATACTATTAAAGGACATGTGAAAAACATTGATTGTCACACCACTACAGTCAGAAGTCCAGGAAACCTAGTATGGGTTATGGGACATGGCCAGTGGACCACCCACATGCCCATAGATGGGCCAGTTGTACCTGTCACACTAGGGATACCTACTCTCTGTCCATTCTGGAAACGGGATAAGTTAACATCAGTAGAAATACAACCACGGGGAAAAAGAGAAATTAGTAAGGACATTGATGACTTGGGATTAGGAGATTGGCATGAACCATCAGCAGGAGTTAAATTTGGATGGGTATTAGAATCTTTGTTTGCACCAATCTCAACATACCGAAACAGAGAGATGTTGTTTAAATTAATGGGACAAACTGAAAGGTTAGCAGCGGTCACTAAGAAAGGATTTAAAGATCTAAATTTACAATTACAAGCCACCACTAGGATGACAGTACAGAATCGAATGGCTTTAGATTTAATCCTATTAAAAGAACACGGAGTCTGTGGATACCTGCATGCAAAGGACGACCATTGTTGCGTGCACATCCCAAATGTCACTCAAGAAGTAGAGAAAGATATTAGTCAATTAGAACAAATTGACGAAAATGTTCATGAATTACAAAAGGAAGCAGAACACAATTGGATAGGAGAATTATTCAGCTCCCTAGGTCTTCATGTTTCAGGATGGATATCTTCTGTTATCCAGTACGGAATATTGATTGTCATAGTCATAATTGCTTATAAGTGTCTTTTAGGAATGATTGTAAAAGAAAGTCAACATACGAGACGCATTATGAAGGCTATAACAAGAAAAGAAGTAATCTCACCGCAAGATGAATCACCTCCTGCCTATCAAGAAACTGCAGCCTGAAGATTGCTACGTTTGAGCATCCTTGCAGGAAAAGCCTGAAGAATGCTCAAAAGGGGGGACATGTTGCAGAATGATTCAAATTTAGTAGTAGAATGGCTAAGGCTTAGTAGGAGAGTAGGCCTAGAGAGCAGCACTCCAAAGTAGTAAGTTAGCAACCTTGTTCGTGAGAATGAAATGTACTGAAGAGGTAGGAACAATAATCAAAAGATTTAACCAAGCATGTATATAACGATTTGTTACCTTAGATACAGTAAGGGTCTGCTGAACGGTTTCTATGGGGTTTCTATGGAGTAGGACAACTTAAACAGATTTATGATTAAAAGTAGATGATTACCAATTGTTATCAGTATGAAATATGAGTTTGTGTTTGTAACTAAGTGTAACTGCTTACAAGTAAGAACTGCACGTAGACATGTTTGTGTAAAGGTATAAAAACTGAACTGAAAATGAGGGTCTTTGGAATCCTGACTTGGGACGCTAGTCCTCAGGTTCCCGGGCCCCGAATAAAGCACCCATAAACCGGCACTCTGTTGGTTTGTGTTTTCGTTACGGGCAACAATAGAATCCTCATCAAATCATAGAATGGCCTGGGTTGGAAGGGATCTTGAAGATCATCTAGTTCCAACTTCCCTACTGTAGACAGGGACACCTTCCACTAGATCAGGTTGATCAGACCCCATCCAAACTGGCCTTAAACACTTGCTTCCCTGGGCAACCTGTTCCAGTGCCTCACCACTCTCACTGTAAAATATTTCTTCCTAATATCTAATCTAAACCTACTTTCAGTTTGAAGCCATTTCCCCTTCTCCTGTCACTAGATGTTTTTGTAAATAGTCTCTCCATCTTTCTTCTAGGCTCCCTTCAGGTACTGGAAGATCACGATTAGGTCACCCTAAAGCCTTCTCCAAAGCAATTCTCTCAACCTTTCCTCATAGGAGAATTGTTTCATCCCTCTAACCATCTTGGTGGCCTCCTCTGGACTCTCTCCAACAGATCCATTTTTTTCTTGTGCTGGGAACCCCAGAGCTGGACACAGTACTTGAGGTGGGGTCTCACCAGAGCAGAGTGGAGAGGCAGAATCACCTCCCTCAACCTGGTGTCCACACTTCTTTTGATGCAGCTCAGGATACAATTGGCTTTCTGGGCAGCAAGCACACATTGCTGTCTCGGGTCCAGCTTGTCATCTACCAGCACCTTCAAGTCCTTCTCAGCAGGGCTGCTCTCACTCTGTTCATCCCCAGCCTATATTTATACTGGGGGTTGCCCTGACCCAGGTGCAACACCTTGCACTTGATTTTGTTAATCCTCATGAGATTTCCATGAGTCCACTTCTTGAGCTTGTCCAGGTCCCTCTGGATGGCATCCCATCCTACAGATCTTGTTCACTTTGGTGTTTCATTATTCAGGGAGTTATAGAATCAGTCTGGGTTTTGTTTGTTTGTTTGTTTTAATGACACCATTATAAAACAAAAACTGGATTTATTTATGTATGAGAAGAAAGGGAGAGGTAGACAAGGGGAATTTAAAAAAAAATGACAGCACTTATTTGTTTAATTAGAAGAAATAAAATTTGTTTCCAATTATCTTCTAGTATCCAAATATTTCCTGTCTGAATCTAAGTATTTATTAAATTGTGATGACCAGAACTAATATTATAAAAATATAAGCCTTTTGTCCATGGTCCTGAGGTAAGATTTCTGAAAGATTGTCATTTAAATTCAACACTTCAGTTCTGAATTCTGTGTAAATTCCTACTTAAATGGGAGAGTGCTGACATAAGCATTACTGGTTGTTCAAAAAATGTTCCTAAAATGTCTTGAAAGAGGATGAATTGATTGTGTAATTACAGGAAGGAGCCAGTAAACAAGCAAACAAAAAACCCTACACGAACATTTAAAATATAATAAACACTGAAATACCCCGACCACATGATATAATTTAGAAATAGTTTATGAACAGGAAATAAGGATGTTTTCAAATTGTATCCTTTGTCCAGTACCTTATGCAAAGTAATAACCCTAATAATAAATTTGTTTAATATAATATGTCCTTATAATTTGCATATGATCATTTTATAGCATAAAGTCCTGTATTTTCTCTTTGTGGAGAAAATAATTGTTTACAATGTTGCTGTGTCCTTGCTATGGGAGGCCAAATTTACTTTGAGGCTTCTTATTTTATTAGCATGTCTTTTGTAACAAAAAATACTGACTTAGAATATTCCACCTCTGTTTTCCTATTGTACCAACAGTGCTGTTTACTTTTTATGTGATTAATGACTACAACACTTTATATGTGTTTACATTTGAGTAGATTTTATTTCATTTAGACTTTAACAATAAGTATTGTCTATTTTCTGTATTTTTTCTGCACCACTAATTAGTTGCACAAGTTTTTAAATTTCTGGAAAGAAAGGAAAGGAGGTCATTTGTTTGGTTTGTTTTTTCTTTATTTTGTTACTTTTTAATGTTTTATATATTTTCATCAAATTTCCAAAATAAATGAGTCATAATTCCATCAGATATACCTACCAGATGGGAGTCTTTCTTTTAGGGAAAATCTCATTTGTGTCTGAGTATGCATGTACACATGCAGTGTGGAATATAGATTTTTTTCTGGAAGCTTTTTTACCTCTTATTATAGTCTCTGTTGCATTGCCTGAATCTGTAAACTTGGAAGTAAGTGAAATGTAAACAGTGGGGTACTGAGCTTTCTGAGGGAAAGATATCTATGCTGTCGCATAGCTGTGTGGAAAAGCATAACAGCTTGTAAAAGCACACAACATTTCATGAATAAAAAATAAAGCCAATTCCAAAAGGTGTTTGTCCCTTAGACTAAAACTTTCAAGCTGCTATCTATAAGATATGACATAATTTTTTTAAATTTTTAATATTTTGTGATGCTAATTCCTCTCTATAATACTTTTTTATTTAGTATTATTCCAATACCTCATATTTTTATTGAATCCAAATGATTCGTTCAAGAAAATCGTAAAATTTAATGATGAAACATAGAAGCATATTAATGAAACATAGTGGCAGAGACTGAAGTTACTGAAAATTAAGAATATCAAGACCATCATACACACAACTGTTACTTGTCCCAGTAATCATGATATTCAGAAATAGATGTCTACTTTACCTATTTTAAAAGGATGAATGATCATCAGAGACTATTTCCTTAGACTTAAAATCCAGTGATCTACTACACATACTTATACCTTTAAAAAATCTTAGAAGGAGGAAAATACTTCTTTTTTATATCAGTAGAAGGAAACATTATCATTTAGGGTAATGATTAATCTGGAAAAATGAGATGAGGACCCTAACTTTAATTTGTGTTCTTACACAAAATCTCGCAGGACTCATCAATCCTGACAGCTTTAGTAGGCTTCATTAGGCACTAGTTAAATTAGCCATAACTTCTTAACATTATTGGCTAATTGCTTTGTGAATCTCAGGTAACTCCAGAGTATACTAAAGCTCATTATCAATACAATAAACTTGCACTTCTCGGTATGATATCACTCTATTTAAAACTTGATTGATGGCTGATCTTCAAAAACTGGAATGGACTTTATTAAATTCCTAAATAGGAAGAACAGAAAAGTAGAGTGAAGATTTGATTGCCTGGTGCAAATATAGTTTTTCATATATTGAAAATATTGGGGAAGATGACCAGTAGAAATTTGCAGCAGAGAAAATAAAAAACACAAATACTAAAGACAACAAGACCTTACACCATTTGTTGATTAGAATATTGTAGTCTTCTTCCAACATAAAATTGTGGCATGAATTCCAAACTGACATTTAAAGCCATAAAATGTGTTAGTTCATTCTGGAAAAAAAAGTATTGTAGCTTATGCAGAAGTTATGAACTTGAAGAAATTACTGAATGAGTAGTCACACCTTTTATACAGGTTGACAGCTAAGTGTTACAGTCACCAATAAACTTAGTGCAAAAATAAAGCAAAGGAGTAATGTTTCCTTTCCATGAGGAAGAGCAAAGCATTTATCCCTATCCTCATCTTTAGGAAGAATTTGGATAAAATTTTGAAAATAATCACGTCTACATATGAACAGATACAGGCTAAGTCCAGTAATGCATCCTGGTGATAAAAATATCTTGATGTTACACTTCAGACATCTTAGAAGGTTTAGAGCTCATCAGAGAATGTTTGGGTTGGATGAGATCTGTCACGGGCATGGATTTTTTTCAGTATATCAGGTTGCTCAAAGTCCCATCCAAACTGGCCTTGAATGTTTTCAGGTGTGGGCATCCACAACTTTTCTGAGCAACCTGTTCTGCTATCTCACCACCCTCCCAGTTAATACTTTCTTCCTAATATCTAATCTAAATCTACCTTCTTTCACTTTCAAATCATTATTTCATGTGATATTCTTACATGTCCTGGGAAAATGTCTCTCCGCATTTTTCTTATAAGCCTCCTTTAAGTATCAATAAGGGCTCTCCAGAGTCTTCTCTTCCCCAGGCTAAACAATCTCAACTCTCTCAACCTTTATAGAAGTATTCCAACCCTCTGACCATTTTTGTAGTCCTCCTGTGGAACCTCTCTTGCAGGTCCATGTCTTTCTTGTGCTAAGAACCCCAGAGCTGTATGTATAATTCAATGCAGGGTCTCATGAACGGAGCAGGGGAAGAATCGCTTCCCTCGATCTGCTGGTCGTGTCTTTTTATGTAGCCCAGGATACAGTTGACTTTCAGGGCTGTGAATGCATATTGCCAGCTCTTGTCTAATTTTTTAACCACCAGTACACCCAAGTCCTTCTCTGTAGGGCTGCTCTCAATCCGTTCATAATGCAGTTTATCTTGAAGAAATACGAAGTTGATTTTTCCATCTCTTTGTCTTTTATGAAAATGAATCATGACCAATTCATACTGATCTAAATGCTGGTCCTTTTCTCAAAACAGGCACCTATCAGTGCTTCTAAACAGTAATAGTTCTAGTTCAGGAACATGAGGTTCAAACTGACAGCTTGAAATCTAGTCCTCTGAGAAGAATTCATTAGTCACTAAATTGTGGAAATACCTTCCTACTTCCCTGTTTGAACTATATCATGATGCAGCAGAGAATTAAAACTTTGTGGCCTGTGCCTGAAAACAAAAGTGAAAACCTATCTCTGTTGCTTAGCATTGAGCAATGTGCAGTTGGGAAGTAACAAAATTTGGATTCCAGTCCTTTATCCTAGAATACTAACATATGGTACGATATTTTTATCAGAATGTGACTGTTACTGGGACACCCAAGGAAATTGTATTGCTTGCTGCTCTTTTCCTAAGAAAGAGAAAACCCCGACTGCAATCACTACAGGACTGCAGTCACTACAGCACTGCAGTGGCTACAGCACTGCAAGTGCTGAGGGACAAATCCAAGGAAGGAATGGCACAAAAAAAGGTGTACCTCCTGTATCTTCCGGTAAATTAAAATTTAACCTTAGGTGTCCTCTGGTACATGAATTCCTCCATTCTTCAAACAAAGCTGACAGTGTTGTGTGGACAATGCTTAAGCCAAAGGGTTTTCCACATCATTTTGGAGTTGTCCAAATTCTCATCCTTATCCTTGTATCTGGATAGCAGAGAGATTTCAGATAGCTAAACAACTCCTGCCAGCACTCTGGGCTATGGCAACAGCTTCCCACAAGGGGTCAGAGAGTTTATCCTGACTACTCATGCCTCAGGAATCAGAGGGCAAAGGAGTAGGAATGTCCCTGCTTTCATGATTAGCTTTGTAGTCAAGGAACTCAAGAAAACAGAAGGTCTCACATTAATATAAATGCTCTCCTGGAGATAAAGGCAGTGGCTAATTTCCTTGCTGTGCAAACAAATGTGGACAGAGGAGAGGGACAAAAAGAAGGCTGAAAAATTTCTCTGCTATTTTTTTTATTCTGTAGAATGGCATCTCGAAACCCAAAGGGAAGTTTTAAGAACTGACCAATGAGGATTCTCAAGTGGCAGAACTAAGTGAATGAGAGGAGGGCACTGGAACACTGAAATGAAAACAATGGAAATCAAAGCTAGTTAAATCTCTGTAATAGTTGTGACGTACCGTATGTTTTGCTTAACCACCCATCACATTAAATCAGGGATAAAATTATGCAATTTGATTAGAGAAATCTGAATCGAGAACTGTTAAATATTACAGAAAACAAACAAACAAACAAGCCAAACAAACAAACAACCCCTCCCTCCCAAACCAAGTCTTCAGAAATAAGATGTATCTCATAAGAGCTCTTGTGCAGGGAATTGTTCTTTAAAGGAGAGCTTAGGATGCCTAGCTGCAGACTGTGAGCAAAAGGCCCCATGAGGTAATCTTGTGAGACTGACTGGGAGGTGTGCCATGCAGGTGTGTTACAGCTAGCACATATCCATTGCACTAGGACCAGGCTTCAGAGGTAAAATACATCGAATAAAGCCTTGGAGCTAAAATTCTTGTAGTTTTATGTGAGGCACAGGGAGATTTTGTAGTTTAGGAAAAAATTGTGGAGATTTCTGAGTATGACAAATAATTGTTAACCTATTTGGTACCACAGCACTGGGCTACAGATATGTATTTCACATGTGAAATGCATTTCCCTGTAATGTCAAGTATATGTGAAACTGCACCCTGTTATTTTAGTACCATGCTAAATAAATCCTGTATCTGAGTCCAAACTGGTCAAAATTCCTTAAATTTTGGCATCCTATAAAAGGATAAATATATGATTGTGTGTTGTGTTGACCTTGGCTGGCTGCCAGATCCCCACCCCACTCCTCTTTTTTTACAGAATAGAGGGGAAAGCAGGATGAAAAAACTTATGAGTCAAAATAAAGACTGGGAGATCATTTACCAATTAGCATCATGGGAAAAATAAACTTAACTTGGAGAATATTAATTTAATCTATTAATGAAATACAATAAGATGGTGATCTATTAGGACAATACTAAACAAACTTTCCCCTGCACCACCCCTCTTCTCCCCACACTTCCTGTGACATTAAATGTTTTGTTGGCATTATGCAAGAAGGCAAAGCTACCTAGGTGATATCATGTTAGCTACAGTATAGAAATGACACATACTGATTTCATTCTCAAAAGTCATTACAAAGTCAAGATTAAACTAGTAGCAAGAATCTAAACCTGTGACACTGAGAGGCAATTGGGCAGATGTCTGGACATTGTTATAAGTGAAAGACCTGATATCAGTGGGAGATACATGTTAAGGTACAGTTCACTTTCACAGTGAAATAATTATGCTTGAATGATGCAGTGTCAGAGACGGAAAATAAGAGTTGACAAGCCCTCCTAGGTCTGCAGGTAGCTCAAATTTGTATTATCCTTTTTCAGTATTTCACTATCAGAATTAATGTAGGCAGAGGGAGCTCAGGTCAGTTTGTCCAGTGTTGGTGTCACAGGCAGAGTCCTTTACGTTTCTCTAAGAATCCAGCCTTGAACAGTTGCAACTGTTTCTTCTTTGAAGTAATAATGAAAAATACATTTTGAGATTATCATTGCCAACACACCTTTTTCTTTGTTTTCTTTAGGTGTGAATGCAGAATGAACGCAATACATAGCTTGAATACATGTTGCAGCATTCGAAAATGAAGACTTCGGTTTTTTTCCCCCTAGAGGACCAATAATTTATCAGAATTATCTGGGTCAACAACTGTGCATTATGTCAGTAAATACACCTATTAAGTGGTACACAAAAAAGGTTAAATGTACATACACATCATACACATAATTCCAATTCTAGCTTCCAAAACAAGCTATTGTTCACAAATTTCACAGAATATTCTGAGTTGGATGGCACCCACAGGGATCATCGAGTCCAGCTCTAAAGTGAATGACCCATACAGGGATATAACCCACAACCTTGCTGTTATTAGCACCATACTCTAACCAACTGAGCTGATCTAGGGTCCATTGTGCTTTTTCTATTAATATGTTTTTTGACTGTTATGTATACACATTCTCTATTCTAAGTGAAAATGCACATAAGTACAATGTGTACTTAGAAGTGTAATGGAGGTTTCTACATGCTTCACTGTGTCACTACAACTCACATTAGCTACTTCTAGAAACAGGCAGTTCTGAAGAACGCTTTAGTGTTGATGTTAAAGGTGCACATTTCTAGACAAATAAAAGTGATATGTTTATTAGCAAAGGGCAAAGAAACAGAAGAACATATGGCATTTTCTTATGTATTTTCTAGTACTGAACTGAGTGGGCCACAGATATTTATCCATTTAAAATGAAAAAGAAGTGGAAGTTGGGAAACATTCAAACCAGTAAATACAAAGGACCTATCACTATTGTTGACACAAGCCAGGGTGCACTGGCCTTCTTGGCCACCTGGGCACACTGCTGGCTCATGCTCAGTTTCTGTCAACCAGCACACCCAGGTCCTTTTCCACTGGGCAGCTTTCCAGCCAGTCTTCCCACAGCCTGCATCACTGCATGGGAGTTTTTTGACCCAAGTACAGGACTTGGCGCTTGGCTTTGTTGAACCTCATACAATTGGCCTTGGCCCATCGATCCAGCCTGTCCAGATCCCTCTATAGAACCTTCTAAGTGGTGTAGCAGGTCACTGACTATTACCCTTTGGATTATGTGGGTTTCATTCTCCTCCCTGTACTTGTCTCCCCGCTCAGGGGCCTGGTACTCACAAAACAACTGGTCTTACTAATAAAGACTGACAAAGAAGGCATTAAGTTCCTCAGCCTTTTCCTCACCCTTTGTCACTATGTTTCCTCCAACAATATATCACTATCTGGGCTTCCCTGAGGTCACAGTCTTTTCAATAGATCTTCAGTCTGAGCTTGTAGATAATAGACTTCCAATAATTTGTGAGACTAGGAGGATTAGTGGATTAGTGCAAAAGTCTTTGGACACCGAAGAACTGGGTCAAGAGATCTGCTTTGGGTCCAAAGAGAAATGAGTTTGATAATCTCTGCTTAGTCCCCAGGAAACATCAGTACAAATCACAAAACGACCTTCAAACATTTCCTACTATTAAAATTCTTTACTTACAAAGGTCAAAGCTGGTGTTACATGCAGAGAAAATTATCTAGTGAGACCATGTCTTTCTGATTGAAACTGAGCTTCAAAGCTAAGACATACTGAGATATTTAAGCTGTACTCCGATGTATTAAAACAACGTAAATGATTCCAACATTTCTGGTTAAATATTCACATTCATTTTTCTTTTTTGAACCATCTATTTCACACTTGTCATTTTTCAGTTCACATAGTGAGGTATCCAGTGGAGCTCACTCAAGTTGTAATCTCATTTAGAACATGGACATTTCTATTTTTCAGTGTAGACTAAAACAAACCCAACCAAAACACCTCTAGCTCTCTGTGTGGAGTGCAGGTGCGTGAGTGCTGACAGCAGTAGATGCTGCAGGGGGGCTCTCTGAGGAGGGGTCGGGGCTGCCTCGTGCTGGATACAGCCAGTTCCAGCGGGCTCTGACCACCTGCCACAGGGCACAGTTGAGCCCCATGAACTGAGGTAAGGGATCCTCTGGGAAAATGTATTTAAGAAAGGGAAAAATACCACACAAGCAGCATGAGGAGTGAAGTGGGAGGAAAGAGAAGCACTCCTGTGAGCATCAAGACCAGAGAAGAAGGAAGGAAGGAGATGCTCCAGGCACCAGAGCAGGGATTCCCCTGCAGCCTGTGGAGAACCATGGGTTCCACCTGCTGAAATGGATGGCTGTTTCCTGAAGGAACTCTAGCTCATTAAAGGCCCTCAAAGGAGCAGGACTGCATGACTACAGACTGTGGAGAGGATCCATGCAGGAGCAGGGAGAAGTGCAAGGAGGGCTGCGCAGCAAAGGTGAAAAGTTGTAGACTCACCACAACCTCTGGGCTGCTTGAAGTGAGGAGACAGAGGATTCTGGAGTGAAGAACTGAAGTTGATGCTGGGAAGAAGAGTGAACAGGCATTTTTACTTTTACTTTTGTCTTCATTTATCACCATGTCACACTAATTTAATTAGCCATAAATTACATTAATGTTCCCCAAGTCAAGCCTATTTTGCCCAAGATGAAAATAAGTGATCTCCCTGTCTTTATCTCATCCCACGAGGCTTTTCATCCTATTTTCTCGCCTTCCTGTTGCAGAGAGGAAGTGCAGCCAAGGTCAACCCATCACATTCTATTTCTGAACTTAGTAAGTCCAAATGTTTTTAGACCACAATTATGAACATAATTCCTATCCCAGGAGTTGTCCTCAGACCACTGCAAACTTATTCAAATGCTCTTTTATGATGGAATCCTGTATTACAGATGAAGGAGATTAATCAAACTGAATTGGAACCTGCCTAGGTTTGGAAATCTTCTAGATCTGCATGTGGAATTTATTTCAAAGTAAATATATTAGGATGAAATATTATTTTTAAATAACTATTGATATGTCAATAAATTTAACAGCTCTAGAAAAGTCCTTTCAGTCCCACCTTTTCAAAAGACAAGAGTTCTATGGAAGGACTTCTTTAATTGGTAATGAAAAAGTGAATAGATTCAATAGAATAGGAAGATAGGACCAGTTACATCAAAATAGCATTAATGGTAAAACTGCAGTTGTCATCTGGGCTTCAAGCTTAGTAACATACTTAGAGGACGTATGAAATACAACAAATGCATCATGTCGTAATCCCAAACCTTTCTGAACGCATTGCCTTGTTGCTGATTTCACTGGGCACAGGAAAACAAGTTGATTCTTTGACTGCTATAACTAATTATTGCAGAGAGTGGCATACATTAACACTAGAAACAGTTAAAACCTGTTTTATGCTAACAGTGAAGTATCAGATATCCTATTATCATAATAACAGTCCAGAAAATGTTCCCTTTTTTTAGGGATGATTTGTGTTCTAGATGTGTTTATATTTGCAATTCAGTAAGAACTTAAATATAAATGTTGTTAGGCAAGACCCTACAAAAATATTCTGTTGCACTGAACTCGCTGTTGCATCATTGTGGGCCAGATAACAGCTTCAGTTTTGAGTCCAAATAAATGTTAGAACTACTACAGATATGGAACTTTAAATAAAATATAAAAAAAGGAAACTTCACTTTTGAAAAAAAAAACAACACTTACTTCTTAAAAAGATTTGTGTATAACATGGTTATAAGGCCAAATGTGATTGTATATAAAAAAAGACATTTTGGATGTGGCTAATAAATTCGTCAATCTACTGTCAAAACTTTCATTGAACACTTAAGACACTTGGAGAAGGAACCAAAACTTCAGAATAAAATTCTACATAATGTTAAAATCAGTCCCACTCTCAATGTTACCAAGTAACTTGTTACCAAGTTATATATTACTACAACAAATGCAGCACTTTATTATCTTGAGAAAGACTAAGTATTGAAGTGAATTATGGTGCTTATGAAAAATCAACATTAGTTACAATCACAGACTGTACTACAACAGACAGTAGATTTATTCATGTTTTCAGGTAAGAATATATCCAAGAACTATGAGGACATATTTTACTTATGTGGAATAATACTACATTAGTATGTAACACCTATCATACAAAAAGATTTTGCTCTTAAAAAAGACAGTCTCAGCAAAATCATGTTTTTCATGTTCTGAAAACAAATTTTTAATTATCTCATGAGAAAAAAAAAGTCACTTTTTTGTATTGCAATTGTGTCTGATATTTTTGCTGTACAATTTTGTCACTACACTGTTAGCTTAATTAAGCTCTTCTCAGTTTTCTATTTCCCCTAAAAATAACTTTGTAAACATTTTGTTTACCAAGTCACAATGGGCAATCAGCCACTTAAAAATCAATTAAGCATAAGTATTAATGCAGTTGGTTTTAAACAATATTAAAATTTGCAAATATTACTGGTACAATAACATGTAACAAAGCAATATTACTGTAGGGAATATCTTCAAAGAAACAGAAGAACATAACAATTGACTTTTCAGCATCAGAGTGGAATGTGCTGAAATTGAACTGTGATGGTTGAAATGCTAGAAAACAATAGATACAGTAGCAATACATCAAAGAAATTGTGATATCTTCCATAGAAATATAAAAATTAAAGTGGTGTTTTATACTGGTCCCTGGCTGTGGTAAATCTGTTGGATAGATAAAAACACTACCTTTGTAGTTTCCAGATCTGTTCCCAGGTCATTCTTATCCTTCTAAAAAGTCTTATCCTAATAAGCTCTATTTCTCAAACAGAATTAATTCATGCTTATGTTATAGGCATTTCCCTTGTGACATCATTCATCCATCAACTTAAATAGCTTTTCTTCTTCAGTATTTCTCTCTTTAATGACTTAGGGACAGTCATCATATTCCTCTGATTATTATTCTTTCCTGGGCTGAACAGTCCAGGGTTTTTTTAGATTGCTTTTGTAACTGTCTTCAGACCTGGTTAGTACTTAATCTGATTATTTGCTTCACTTTGAATAAGTTTTTTTTCTACTTTTCTACATTTCAGTGCTGTCACAGACTTGTAAAATGGCATGGTGCTTCTGTAGTCAGGCCATTAGTAATTGATAATATGCCTAGAAATCTGTTTTCTTTCTTTCTTTCTTTCTTTTTTTAATGTGTTGGGTCTAGCTGATATGGACTATATTTTGCCCATAATAGCCTTCGCAGTGCTGTGCTTTGCATTGGTATCTAGGAAGGTGTTGATAACACACCAGTGTTTTGGCTACTGCTGAATAGTGCTGGCACAGCATCAGCACTGTTTCTCCAACACTCTCTCCTCTCATCAGTAGGCTGAGGATGAGCAAGATGTTGGGAGGGGACACAACTAGGACAGCTGACCACAACTGACCAAAGGGATATTCCATACAGTACGATGTTGGCTTAGATATAAAAACTAAGAAAAGGAGGAAGAGGAAGGGGCAAGGCATTTGTTATTTACAACATTTGCTTTCCAGAGCACAGTTATATGTGCTGATGCCCTGCTTCCTGGGAAATGGTTGGACACCATTTAATGATGGAAGGAGTAGAGAATAAAAGCTTTGGGTTTTAATTTTGCTTGTGTGTGTGTGCAACCTTCCACTTTAGTAAACTGCCTTGTCTCAACCTATGAGTTGTTTTCCATCTGATTTTCTTTCCTCTGTCCAGCTGAGAAGGGGGAGTGATAGAACATCTGGTGGATGTCTGGTATCCATCCAAGATCAACCTACCACAGTAACTCAAGGTGTGAATCCCCCATTCATTTAAACCACAGTGCTTGAAGCCACATTTTACTTTTCAGTCTCATTTCCTTGCCCAAGTATGATACAGTTTCCTGAGCGTAATCTTACTCCCTAGTTTTCTGCAATTCTTGAACTTCATTGCACAACTGCAGATTTTGTGCAAAGCAAGTCAATGAAAATATTAAGTTAAAGAGCTGCTCCATAGGGAAAAAACCCCTCTCTTTACTATGAAAGCAAGCATTTGTAAATTATTGTCATCTCTTGGTTTCAGTTAATTATACTTATCCTTGCTTCTCTAGGGAACTGTAATTTCTAATCCTTACTTATCTGAAGTGCAGCTGAGGTATATTATACTAGTCATATCTAGTCATCAGGAAAAGATTTTAAATTTATCAGACGCAAAATACCAAACACACTAAACCTCGTATTTTCCTCTGTTCTATTTTCATGTCAGTTTACAATGTGAAACCATAAGTGACTCATACCTATATCTTGTTTGACATGTACTGCTGGAGAAAATATCCAAGTTCTTTTAAACATAGAAATTCTGATATCTTACATACGTTTATTACCAGTAGCGATGTTTAATAACTCAGCAGTGTACCATACTAAAATTAGGATTGTAAACATAAGAAAAAATGTTGGTATCAATGATTAAGATCTCAACCTCGAAAATTTTTTGAATTATGCTAAATAACTTTGTTTGAATTTCAGTCATCGATCACATTCCTAAATCTGCAAGACACTTAATATGTACCTAATTTCACGCACACATTAGCCTCACTAAAATTAATAAGATTATATCAATTTAGAATCAAGCATATGTGCTAAAAATCTTGCTGGAATGTAGTTCCTTCTGTTGTCATGGAGTTTTTGAGCAAGGTCTTGTGAAATTCAGGAAAACTTTCAAACATGTAAGTTCACTAGTTCTTAAAATACAGTACCCAATACTGCTTTGATGTTTTGACTTGATGCTCTTCTGCTAGAATTTTTAAATAATTTCTGATTTGCTTTTCTCTTCCCAACATATGGAATCCTTTTACTGCCTGTGTGGAAAGAGAATGGGTGTAATCCATTTCAGTGGAATTTTTGTTGCTGTTGAGATAATAAGAATTCAATGAAATTCAGAAAAGGCAAAGCCAATATCTTGCAATGAGGACAGAATAAGTCTATGTACCAGCATATTATTAAATATTATAGAATGCCATTTATTTATATTTTATTCTTTGAATTTATTACCAAATTTTTAAGGAAACCAAAAAGGTCAGAAAAAGGAACTTGAATTCTATGGAAGCTTTTAAAAAAAAATCACTCTTCTATACTAGGTACCATTAATTTATTCAGAAAGCAGGCAATCCAAATTAATAACAGGACCTAGAAATACAGTGCAATTGTAAATTAAATCTTCAACAACTTTGACCCACTTGTATGAAGCTTTTTCTCATCAAATCAGTATTCTCAAAGGAAAAATATTTTACTGTAAAAATTTCTGTTAGCTCTATTAAAAGTATGTGGTCCTTTATAAGCGATTTTTGTGTGGCATGAATTAAATCATGTTCCAGAGGCAGATATAATAATAGAGAATTTTTAGATCAAAACTAAAACTGTCACCAGAATATAAATATATACATTATATGCATTATATATATATACATTATATATATATATACATTATATATATATATATATATATACACATATATATATGTATGGAGTGGGACTTCCAAAATTTGTTCCTCCAATGAAAAAGTAAACAATTCATTTTAAAAGCTACATTTATCTTAATGTGATAAAACATTAAGTGACCAGAAATCTACCTTACAGGTAATTTAGGATTCCTTTAAAAATCCATAAGAATTATGTGGTCTTATTTTCAGATCTGGAGGCATGTGCTGTAGGATCTATCATGGATTTGTTAAATAAAGCATCTATTTTGGATTGGATATTTTTATTTTATTAATTTACAGAGCCTTCAGATTAGTCCAACTAGATTACTGCATATGACAATATTATCACCAGTAAAATAGTCATTTTGTTCTCAAATTTCAGTACACTGGTGTCCAAAGTATAAAGTTATGATGAAGTGAGTCTATTGCATATAAAGTGGTAAATTCTTTACTTTCGTGTGGCCATTCTGTGTTCACTGAGAATCTCAAAATGATGTTCAAGTATATTGTAATCTGTTCAGAATATATGCCAGGTATGTTGGGGGAGCAGGAAGAAGTATTTTGGCTTTACAAATTTAAAAAATGTTAGGCTGTCTTTAGTCTTGGAATGACTATTTATTTCAATTTTGCATTCAGGATTAAAAAACTTCCTGGAAAATGTCTTGATTCTGCGTAGTGTTATTAGAGGAATGCACTGCTCAACTAATGAGCAGACAAGTGGACTAGTGATGATCTATCAAAATTTGATGTGGTACTCCCTTATTAATTGATAAAAATTACAAAACACAGATATATAAC
The DNA here is from genome assembly GCF_009829145.1 of Chiroxiphia lanceolata. Classification (NCBI taxonomy): domain Eukaryota; kingdom Metazoa; phylum Chordata; class Aves; order Passeriformes; family Pipridae; genus Chiroxiphia; species Chiroxiphia lanceolata. The sequence goes on along the minus strand of NC_045639.1, from coordinate 88,976,366 downwards.
TGAGTAGGCTCACATAATAATTAACTTTTTTTCCTGTTGGATAGCTGAGGAGTAAGGACCTAGGGGCTTTTTTTTTTAATTTTCCCTTCAATCTTGCATAATATATATGGAATACTCCTTTGGTCAGTTTGGGTCACCTGTCCTGGCTGTGTATCCTCTCAGCCTCCCATATACCCTCAACTTCCTTTACAACATGGAAGTATGAAAAGCAAAAAAGATCTTGTCGCTGTGTAAACATTGCTCAGCAATAACAGAAACATCACTATATCATCAACCCTGTGTCCAGCACAAATCCAAAACACAGCCACATACCAGTCACTGTGAAGAAAATTAACTCTAGCCCAGCTGAAACCAGCACACCATGGAAGCAGTGAGTGAATTCCTTGTTTTGGTTTGCTTTTGTGCATGGCTTTTGATTTATCTGTTAAACTGTCTTCATGTCAACCCAAGAGATTTCTCAGCTTTTATTTTTCTGATTCCCTTTCCCTCCCTGCTGGTGGCAGAACAAGTGAGTGGCTGTGTGGTGCTTAGTTGCTGGCTGCGGTTAAACCACAACGCAATATTTTCATGTGTTCTGGAATATGATATATATTAAATACTTAGCAGATTTTTTTCTATAGCAATGTTCATTGGCAAAAAAATTTTTAAACATCTCCAGGTTGCATAATTGTTATGATCCAGTTATTAAAACTATTATAAATGCCTGTGCCTGACTTAAGGTCCAAATGAGACCAGATCCCAAAGTCAATAGTATGGGTTTTATTTGATGGTAAATGTGAGACAAAGAGATAGAAATAGGAAAAGGAGAGGGGGTGGGGGGAGAAAGAGAGTGACAGAGAGATATTAAAATAGAAAAAGTAACCTGGCGGTGTCCTGTCAGTTCTTCTGGTCTTCTTGGTGGTGAAGGTTCTGCAAAACATAAAGTCTAAAGGATTAAGATACGTTCAGGAGATGCCAGGCATCTCCCCTGGGGGTGGTGGGGAAGCTTTGCAGTCTCTTACAACAAGCTCTGGATTTGTTGCCCCACTTGGATCACAGGCAGTTCTTTGGTGGTGGAAGGCCTCAGGGATGAGTTATGGGAGTGCTTTGGGTTTCTTTGATGGTTTATGACCCCTTCTCAGCTGCCTTTCACATGAATGTCCTGTGTGTACTGGTCTTCCTGGAGTGATGGCCGGGAGGGAAGACGGGACGTTATTTACGCCTTTGGTTCGCTGTGGAGAGATTTCATCATTGCACACCCAAACCCCTTTTCCTCCACCAGCTGCTGAACCCAACTAGGACTGATTCTTAACACAGATACATTCTTCTTTCCTGAGCCTTGTTTACTTCTCCTCAGACCTGAGATGATTAGACAATGTCTAATGTCTTAAGTCCCCAGTCACAGTCCAAATTCCAGTCAGGTTTTGGTGGTCCCAGACAGGCAGTTGCCTCCCTGTAGTTTGACAAAAAGCCTTTTTTGTGATTTTGAAAATGTTTAAGACATTAACAACATTTCAGTCCATCACAACAATTTATAAAATATAATTTCCATTCAACAAGGCTGATTACACCATTCTGCATAACACACCAGCTTTATTTGTTTTTGGCACAGCAGTATCATTACCTGAAAACACATGAGCTACAGTATTGGAGATAACATCTAGTGGCTTTGGTTTTCTATGCACCTTCCTTCAAACCATACTGGAGCATAACTAGAATGCTGGTCACTACAGCATCACCCAGTTGCATTCTCTTTCTTTTGACTTCTTCGCAAGGAAGAACAGAGTCTCAAATTATTATAAAATATATGCCTCCATTTGCTTTCTTGATATTGCATATGATTTACTGAATGATTTAGCAGTCCTAAAACCATGGCAAAAGTATATATCACAATCATTCTTTTTGGGAGAAGTTTGATGCTTTCAGCTGAGCACAAAGACATTGGTTGTTCTGTATTATTAGTGTTAAATTTTATTGACTGTTAATGTTAACATCACTGAAATATTGAAATTTAATTGAAAGTTAACAAAGTTTATTAATATTTTGCTGTTTGTAATATCCTTGCTCTGTTTTTATTATGATAGCAAAACTTGTACAGCTTTGGTATTAAGTTGGTTTTTTTCACAAACTTAGGTGTTGATGAAAGTTCTTTGCTTATTGCTTTTTTTTAGAACACCTACTAGATAATTTACTCTGTTACTTATTTGAAAACATCTTCTAGTGAATGGCAGAGGTAGCACTGACTAAAATGAATATATAGTCAGCTTCTCTTTCCCTCCAGTAGAACAGAAATTAAAACAATCAGGTGGAAAAGGCAGAAAAAAAACCAAACAAAAAACACATGTAAAAATAAGGAGACCCAGCAATCTGAACTGAACTCAGGAGTGCACACCCTTTGTCAGTTCTACTGTCTGTTTTGTGTGAATGGTTTATACTATCTTCGTCAGTTAACTGTAAAATAAGGCTAATTGTACAAACCTTTGCACATATAAGGTTTTTACTTCCTACTTTGCGACATTGTAGGACAGGGAATGAAGCACAGATTCCAAATTTATTATAGACATATTTCTTCATGACAGGCTCCAGAGCTTCAGTTCTGTAGAAAAGACTATAACCCATCAACTTCTATTCCCACAGTGATTCATATCTGTGTTTACCTTTGTTCCTGGGGAGTGATTTTCTGAAATTGATACTAAGATAACCTCAAATAATATTTTTCTCTTGGTGTTATCCTTTTTTTCTTCCCTAAACCTTTTGGAGATTAAAACAGTGCATAATGTATCTTGAGATAGCCAATAAATGTAAGATTTTCTCATTTTTAAACAAAATGAAGTACTGTACATATGTTGGGTAAGCAAAATTGAAAAGGTTTATTGGATTTGGGAGATCAATATATGCTATTTCTCTGTATCTCCTCTTCTCTGTAACGGAGGAATTCTATCAAGAATATCGTAGCATCCAGATTAACAATCAGTTGCACAGGAGTAACCAGCTTCAATGTCTTTCTTCATCTGAAATCTATGACTGAATAATTTCACCAAAAAGAAAGGGATAGGAATTAGAATAGTCCAAAGTCTGCAAGGAAGGAAGAGGTGGAACTAATACAAGCACAGAATGGAATGTGCTCTATAGAGCAGCATTAATTAGGGCAAAGGTTACCACCAATTAGTAGTAGAGTCAGGGCAGGGAAAGTTCAGTAACATCGAGTTTCAAATAAAATTTTGAGCTATTTAAACATGTCAGGTGACGTTATCAAAGGCAATTGTCTTTTTTACCATTAGATTTTCTAGTGTTAAATTTTATCTGAGTATGGAGGTATCAAAAATCACTTGCTTGATTTGTACATAAATGAATATTAAAAAGAAAACCACCTTATTTTGAATTTTTATTTGCTCATTTTCAGAAATTGGTTCCCTAGGTAGAAGATGACAATAGCAAAGAAATAAAAGACAGTGAGAATTATTTCCTCAAGTTCCACCAACGTTTTGTGCTTTTGAAAAGCCGTAGGTCTTCCATGAGCTATTTTCCATTCATTCATTTCATAGTGAGGGGTAAGCTGTAAAGCCCTCTGGAAAAGATGACCCACTTCTGCAAAGCAGCAAATAGTGTAGATGTTATGTAATCTGTATGCTCCTGTTACGTACTCTTACATGTGATGTCTTCCCAAGGGGCTAATAATTTAGAGAGTAAAAGATTAGATTTATTCCAATTTTTTTTGCAAAGTCACTGAAGTGTCATATTTTATGTTTTAATTAATTACTCAACAACTCAGTGGAAAGATATCATATTTATTTTGGTGAACATACATTTGCCTAGTAACAGGATGTTTGGTGTTTGTATTTTGGGGTGAAAAAAGGTTAACACTGTGATGCATTTATTTTATTTCTAAGAACAAAGAATCTAGTTTTGATGCACAAGTAGAAGATAATGAGAGAATGAACTTACCATGTTTCTAACAAATTCCTCTCCCCCAAACCAAGTTTTTAGTGTAGTTACTTGCTACCTACTGAGCAGCTGAATTTAAAAGGATGTTTACAATTTCTTTTGGACAAGAAAGAAATACTTGAATACCTTTAGTACTTTCATATGCAGTAAGTAGTAATATAATGTTGATACTCAATTTCCGATGAATCATTGTCTATTCCTCTATTATTGAGCATGAAAATGGTAGGATGACAAAAGCTTGTCTCTAGGCATTTGAATGGAAATGAAAATATTTTTTTACCTTCAGTGTGTTTCTGAGAATACTGCTATATCCCCAGTTGTAAACAACATTTGGGGAAATTACCTGCTAAATCTTCATTGTTCATATGCATCCATCTTTACAAAATCTTCTGATAAGGCCATGTAGAGAAGCTGAAGGACTTGCAGGGAGAATCCCAAAAGCAAACATCTGATATGCACATACTCTACTTAAAAGTATCAAATGATGTGAAAATCATGTCTCTGATAAAATTGCAAAGCTCTTTTCATGTAATGAAGAAGCAAAACAAGACAGTTTCTAAAGAATAAAATTGCAATGAAGGTTATATTTAAATAGAGGAAAGAGTACTAGGTCAGACAAAAGGAAATTGTTATTTCTTCATTAGCTGATACTCCCTTTACTGACTACAGTGTAAAGTTTTATTGTATTTATTAATTTATTCCTTTTACGTTTTTTTTTGCTGTTGGTTTGGTTCGGCTTGGTTTATTTTTTCTTTTATGGCCAGAGTGTGAATTTAAGAACAGAAAATAAGATTACTTCTGACATTAATAATCAAAATTTCATAGATGAAAATATTAAAAGAAGAATAGAAATAAGAAATAATTAATTATTATGGATGATATCTTTTTCATTGTTTGTTTAACAAAATAGAAAAGTGAAAGGTACGTTTCTTATTTTTCTCAAGAAAGGTACATTTCTTCTTTTTCTCAAAGTGTGCTCCTTTTAATCACAGCAACTCACGCAGTTGCATATTTTGATACCACCATGCATCCTGAGTAAATCTCAAGAAGCACTTCTCTGCCACATGGAACCTTGCCATGTATTCCTTATTTCAACAAATGTTTCTTCATGTTCCAGGAGATTAAGACATGTCAGTGGAGCAGTCTTTGTTTCCAAATACTGAAAAGCTAGTAGTTCAATTAGTTTCCAAAGACCCTTCAGTAAAGCTAAAAGCTACAACACAGTTAAAATAACAAAACTGTCAAGATATACTGGTTTCAATAAAAGCTTTGTGTTTTCTTTTTTCCATTACCTGTTTCTTACTTTCATTGATAATGTTACAGTAAATCTAAAATGAATGTTCTCTAGGGAGGAGATAGTGACTTTATTTTAGGTTTCAGCCACGTCTTAAAAAATACTGAGAACAAAAAGAAATTATTCAAATATATGTACATAAGAACAGAAAATATCAACCTTTGAACTGTCAAATCTCATATGAAGCAAAGCTAAACTAACACTGCAAGATTTCCAAGGATTTACACATTTATTAACAGGCCCCTTTGCCTTCTATGATTTAGAAAAAAAGTTTTTGTCTGAATGAAGCTCAGTTCAATGGTAAGAACTATTTGAGAAACTCCAAATTCTCCCTGTATTGCAGTTGTTAAGTTCTACCTTTGCCACTCTCTCAAGGAATTGGGCTTCTGAGCATAGGACTCAAAGTCAAATCTACATGATATCACAAAGTGCTTCTATAGTAGCAGTAAAACAATATGAAGCATAGGTTGAGTCTTCAGTATTTTAGTGATAAGAAAACTGAAATGAGTTTTCTCTAATACCTTTCAAATTTTTGCTGTGAAAACTGAAAAGTGGTGTATGGCTAATGCTATGTAAATATCATAGACAGAAATCTAAGCCTAACTGAGAAAATAATCTGCAGGTTTATGTGCATACAAGCCTAAATTTCCAAACTTTTATATAGTCTGTAAACCCAAATCTTCATGTGAGCTAAGAATAGCTGGGTTTATAACATCCAGCTGAAACAGAATGTTCTATGTGCTCCTGCTGAAATCCAGGACAAAATTTCACTCAGTAAAATATTGGTAATTTGTTGGGATTTTTTTTGTAACAAAAATGCCTTGTCATAACAGGCAAAGTAAATCCAATGCATTTCAATAAACAGGTATTTTAAACACTGTTTTATATTAATATTCTCTGTAAAACAATTTAAACTCATTTTATACATAATGGTGTTGAAAAAAAGGACCTTATTAACAGAAATATGAGCATTTCAAAGAAATTAGAAGTCTCAAGAAAGAAAGTCTTGGAATGTCACCCAAAGATACATTAAAGCTATGTTCTCTTTAATAGGACAGCTAAAATAAAGCTAAATCTTAGTACCTTCCCCAGAACCTAGTGCAACTGAACTCCATAATGAATCACTATAGGAGAAATTAAGAGAAAATAAAATATGGGATAATAGGATAAGTATTTCAATGTCAAAGTTTCAGATGTGCCTTTTTTATCTCTGATGGGCACAGTTTGCTGTTCAATGATAGCTTGATGTATAATTCAGGATTGTTCCAAATTTAAAGCATTATAAAATAAATCAGTCAATAGGATGTGATTATTAGCCTGCTTTTTTGAACCTCTTGACCTTTTTGTCTTTTACTTCTGCTTACTTCTATTCAATGACTGAGCATTGATTTGATAAAAAATTCACTAGGAAATCTGCTGTTGATCTTATTTGAATTTCAGCTTCTGTAGAAGTTGGAGAGAGTTGTGGCATATTTGATGTTTATATTTAGAATAATCTTGTTGTTTTAAATTTTAAAAAACTATCATTTTAAAAATTTAAATGAGCTAAAATGATGGAATTCTGAGGAAGTATCACTACATGCATAGCTTGTTATAATATTAACCTAAACTACACCTGTCTAGAATGAGGGGAAAATTTTGTGATTGGAAGTCTGTGAGTGATATAAGCTAAAACTGCAGAGGGGAATTACTTAGGATAAAGGAATTGTTGAAGGTGGATGCACATGAAGGTGGACAAAGGTCTAGAGAAAGAAGAGCATGAGAAGAAGAGATCCATAAGACAGAATAAGAAAAGATAGGAAAAAAGTTTGGAATGAGGAGGAAACTGACTGGAAAAGAAGTTAAGAGAAGTCATTTGGAATATAAACTTTAACAGGACTAGAAAACAATTTAAAGATGAATATGTTTCAGGAAGAATACCCAGAGCATATAGGCAATAGACTACTAGATGGGACCTCCCCCAGAAGGGGAAAGAGGTGAATTAAAACTAGGTAAGAATACATAACTAAGATCTGAAAATTATTAGACTGAAGACTAAAGTTTACCCCAGGAGTAGGTTAGAGAATCACATTACCATGTGCTAAAGGAGAGTGAAAGTCAAGAGGACTTCTTTCTTAAAGAAAAAGCACACCTTAAGCTTAAAACAAAACATTTCTGATTAGACTGTTACTTTTCTTCCCCTAAACACCTGTGAATTCAAAATTGTTCTGTCTTCATCTAAAGCAATTCCATAAACTTTCTTACTGGAATTGCTTGTTCTCTTCAGTTCAGTGGTGTTGGTTTGTGTGGCAAATCCCAAGTTTTCAACCCTATTCATGAAACCTACCTGGAACTAAGAAGACCTGGATCCAGAGCTCAGTTTTACCTCAGTGACTTCATAGACTGGAAGCTAAAACTACTCTCAAATCTATTGTCATACTTTGTGTAAATTAACTAATTAGTCCAGGATAAAAATAAGTTAACAGTAAGATTTTTACTGATTACTCTATCCATGTGAAGTGCTCCATAACTTGCAAAATAAGACACCTTAACTAGAAAAAAGACTTGAATCAAGATTTCAGACATTCTCAAGTAGATAGGAAAACTATAAAAAGTTTTTTTACTTGTGTCCTATTTTTGAATGAGCAAGTAACAGAACCAGTGCTTTATTCACTATAGATTTAAATAAAATGGTTAATGATCTTGGGATTTAAAAAATAATGAAGGATCTATTTGGAAGAAATCTGTATCTGCAGGAGTACTAAGGTAATAATAGAGAAATTATACTTCTATGTAGCTGAAAAAAATTACTCTGAAATGCATTTCTTCCTAATTCCCGTTCACACAGCAGTTTTGTGAATAATATTTTGAAATACATATTTTTCCAAATAGTTCAGATAGAAAACATATATTTAGCTTATTATAGCAAACTCCAGTATAAGGACCAGATAATTAAGACTTTTTGTCTTTGAAGTAACACCACCAGAGACAATACCCGTTGTGAATATGAACTACTGCCAAATTTTCCACAGCTTTCTTGTTTTAAGGGTCCTTGATTTGAGCAATTTGGCCCAACTTTATTAGAAAAATTTGTACTCAACAATAACTTAAAAAAAAACAGCCCTGAGATTTTCATAAATATATCCTAAAAAACCCCAAAACACATAAAGATTCTAGACTGTGAAAACTGAACACTTCTAAATATTCCTTTAATGTTAAAATTTTGCTGCTTTATTATAAATAAATTAGGCATGTGTAAAAGGCTGATAAGCTCTTTTATACTGAAGAAAAAAAGAATGACAATTTGGTCACTAAATATGTCTCTTGCAGTTGTGAGCACATACACATTAAACATTGAACTAGTCATCCCCAGAACCCTACAAGTATATTGTAGTTCACAGGACAGAGAAACAAAACAGCACAAAAGCTTTCTGAAGAGATCAAAAGCTCAAGCAGTGCTTTAAAACCCAGAAAAAGAGTGAAATATACCCAGATGATCCTTGGAAGCAAAACATTCTTCACACTACAGATAAAGGCACAAAAATCCTAGTAATTCTGCTAGTTTCAAGTGGAAGAAAATTTTTTCTTCTTCAGTCTCTTGTGATCACTTTAACAAAGTGCTGAGAATAACATATTGTGTCTTGGGATGGTTAATCTTTGATCTGACAGTCTTAATTTCTGAAAAATAGGAGCTTTGTTTTCTGTCACTAGGATGTAACTTCAGTAACTTTTAGGGACAAGATTAACTAATTCATAGAAAATATATATGAATCAACAAGTACTGCAAACTCAGAGGTGAAGAAGTGTTCTAATATCGATATTTATGAAATACAGACCAAATGTCTATAAACTAGGTAATGAAAAATTTAAAAAAATCTGATTCTAGATCAGATAATTTCTATATAGTAAGACCTTATGCTACATTTTGAATAATGCCCCATCCACAGAAATGTTGAAGGCCAGGTTGGGGGTCCCAAGCAATCTGGTATAGTGGAAGGTTCCCTGCCCATGGCAGGGGTGTTGGAACTAGATGATCTCTAAGGTCCCTTCCAACCTAGATGATTCTATGATTAATACACAAAAACAAAAAGGATCAATATTTGAGTGGTGTACTGATGACTTTTAAACCTGCAGTAATATTCTTAATGTTTGTATGGTACTATATTTATACCCCTAGACAAGTTTGACTTTATTAGGCAAAAAACTATCAGATATGTCAAGATAGATGATTGTTGTCACAATTTAATATGTAATATTTTGTACCTTACATTACTGCACACTGAAATGTAGAGATCATCATACACTTTATATGTAAATATATATGTAAGAATATTCAGAATGAAGGTTTTGTCATAGTCTTCAAAGAGATTCAAATGGCAATTCCTACTGTTCATTTCGGGGGTATAAGTGTTGAAGTATTTTCTATCCTGTTAAAGGATCTATTCATTATTTTTTTGATAACTGATAACAGATAAAGAATATTTTTTGATAATTGATTTTTGATAACCAACATATTTTGATTTTTTAAATATTTTTTTGATAGCTAAAATGTTTGAACTACATTAAAAGATGGATTTTCCTCCACTAAGTCATTTATGTTTGAACTACATGAAAAGATGGATTTTCCTCCATTAGGTCATTTCTTTGATCTAATGCAAATCTATATGTCCTCTGATATGTCATTATGTGGCTGGAAAGCAGCCTTCCAGAAAAGGACCTAGGGCTCCTGGCAGACACAGACTTGAATATGAACCAACAATGTGCCCTTGTGGCAAAGAAGACAAATGGTATCCTGGGAGGCATTAGGAGTATTGCCAGCAGGTTGAGGGAAGTGATCCTTATGTTCTACTCAGCCCTAGTGGCACAATACCTGAAGGATTGTGTCTGGCTTTGAGCTCCCTATGCAAGAGAGACATGAACATACAGGAGATGTTCCAGCAAAGGACCATCAAGATAACTAAGAATCTGGAGCATCTGTCCTGTGACAAAAGGCTGAGTCTGCTCAGCCTAGACATGAGAGCTCACAGGGGATCTTGTCAAAGTATATAAATATCTGAAATATAGGTGCAAAGAAGATATGGCCAGGCTCTTTCCAAGGATATACAGTGACAGGACCAGAGGCTGTAGGTGATCTTGCTTGAGAAGGGAGGTTAAACAAAGTGATATCCAGAGGTCCATTTGGACCATTCTGTGATTCCAAAATTCTGTGATTCCAGAAATACAATTTTTAGAATTTTCAAGGTTTTTAATCTTTCTGTTTATTAGTTTTATTAGTGAATATAGTAAGATTTGGTCTTGAAAACTGATTTGAAGAGATTGGAAGTAAATTAACTACTTCATTTTTAAAAGAGTGAATTGAAATCACCAACATTGAGTTGACTAGACACTATAGAAAATATGTAGACAATAGTTCATCACCTGACATAGGCACCCATAGTGGTTAAGTGTTGGCTTAGGGCCAAACTCACACCCTGCTACTTATTTTCCCTCCTCAGTGGGAGAAAATAGGATGTGATAGCCTTTGGGTCTAAGTAAAGACAGTAAGATTCCTTGTAATTTACTGCTGTGGGCAAAAGAGACTAAAGTTGGGGAAAATAATCTAATTTATTGCCAATTAAAATAGATTCATGTAGTGAAAAGCAGACATTAAAATAATCCCTTCCCTCCTGGCTCTCCAAAGTTCAACTTCACTCCTTAAGTCCTGACTCATCTGTCTCTGACTGACCATCATAGGGTGTAGGGGGCATGACTAGTACACAGCTGTTTCTCTGTTGCTGCTTTTTTCTGGCACCTTTCTCCTGTTCCAATGTTGGCACTCTCCACTAGCTGCAGTGTCTTCAATGAAAAAAAAAACTACTCCAGTGTGAGCTCAGCATGGGCTGCAATTCTTCTAAAAAATACAAACCTGCCCTGGCATGGTCCTCCATTCCCTGCAGCGTGGATATCTACTCTGACCCAGAGAGCTCCTTCTCTTCCTGCTCTGACTTTGGTGGTCCCTCTGACATTTCTCACTCTTTTGTAGCCTCTCTCTGTTGTTCCTGTGTTTCATTAGTTTTACCATTAAGAAATTTTACTTTAGATTTTAGCATTAAGGCCTACATTAAATATTTTATTAACAGTACTTTCCGGGATTGAGTTTATATGCTGATGTTCTAAAAATTTTTTTCTTTATATTTTACTTTGTCCAAAGCAAAGTCTACAAAAAAAAATTACATAATCTGTTGGAAAAAGAATCTCATTATAAACTTTATTATTAGACTAAGAAGTTGAAGGGATCATTTAATTTAATTTTATTCATCCACCTAGACTTTTGTTTCAAACTATTTTATTAAAGTGTGGAGTTATTCTGTAGAAAATTAAGAAGAGATGGGCTAATCACTAAGAGAAAAAAAATCTTCTCTAATAATAGCAGAATTTCATTTCAGCAACTTCAGATTCAAACTATAAGTATATTCTGGCACTCACAGATTTGGGTAATATTTCGGGGGGAGTTAGAATGGTTTCCATGTTCTTTTGTAATGTTCTGTCCTGGCAGGGATTGAAAAAACGAAGACCTCTCTGACTAAGATTTTATTTCCTGCATATATTTGAAGAAGAATGTGGGTTTTAGAGCCAAGATGTTATTCCAGAGACCATCGGTAGTCCTACTGGCGCACTCACAGTAAGATGAAGTAACACAACAATTTTGAAGAAACATAATGTGTCATAAGGCATGTTTCACATTAAGCTGAGTTAAAATCTTTTGAACTCAGGGCTAACCAATGCTGGCTTTAGCCAAAAAGACCAGGTAAACAATTGACTATCCTCTTGGGCCCTCAGGGCTTTTATATTTACTTTCTTTGGTACAAGAGCAAAAACTGTAATTTGCTTATAATAAATGATCACTTGCTCATTTTACCCTACCTAAAGGTTTAAATTATTACATTCATCTTCTGGTTTGTTCTTAGTTGCTGTTCAGTTGAATAACTATGTAGCCATTACAGGTACATTCTTAATATTAACAGAATTATGAAGCCATCAGATAAAAGAGGTTAAGATAAAGCCACCAACTTAGTAGCAACTTAATCAAAGCATAGGCAGATGCTTAGAAAACTGGTTGTCATATATTGTATAAAAAACTTAACAGCAAGAAATTTAATTTCCTTTCTTCACCAGCTTGTTTCCTGACTAGCAATTTCTACAACAACAAAGAATGAGGAGGATTTGTAGCTAGCCCCAGAGAGCCAAATTAAACAATGCCTGTTACAGCAAGGTCCATTTTTCTTTTGTCTGGTAAGTTTCTTTTTGCTGAATATTATCCTTCAGTCAAAGAGAGACTGGAAATCTAGGATGACCTGGAAATTAGTGATCCAAAATAAAGGAGATATTCCTTCTTGGTAGATAAAAGGAATTCAAGATACTAAAAGAAACCAAACAAAAAAAACCAAGAAAAAATACCAAGGAAAATGAGTGCTCAGAATCTTAATTGCTATTGTCTGCAGTCCTCCCATATTCCTGGGGACAGTAAAAGCTTTCCGAATAAAAGAAGTAAATAATGAAAACATTGGTGTCATATCAAGAAGAGGTGGATAACAGAGGATTAGTTTAAAGACGTTCCCTATATGAAAAAATATCCTAAGCAGCTTGAGGGAAGAGAAAGCTCCAAAGATGTATTTATTTGAAAAATGTTCATGTCAGGAAGCTTTTGACAAGTAGTATCAAAAGAACTAAGGAAAGAAAAGGTGCCAAAACAAAGAGAATTGTTGATTTAGTGTGGTACATGCTTAATATACAGCATCTGATCTTGCCAATCAGCACAGTCATTTCATAAAAGAAAGCATCAAAAAGGTATTCTTTTTCCTACTGTCATGAGTCTTCATTCAGATCTTAATTAACAGTAATGTTTTCAAGTTTTCAGTTTATTAACAAAAGATCTAAAAAGATCAAGGGAATGCACCAGGGTTTCAACTCCATTATATCAGTAACCTTGTAATTCCCTTGACAGATGTGTTTGAATATTCTAATGGACTCTGTCTGATCACAGGCACATCAACAGTTCAAAGATAACACTTTCATCATACATTGATTGTGGGCCTATTCTATCTCCCCTTATCATGTAAAATATTCAGGGTATTTAGAGATAAATCTGCAACATGAGAGTATTGAAGTACATGCACTTAAAACTAAAATCTTATGCTCTACATTATGTGCTGGTTTTGGCTGGGGTAGAGTTAATTTTCTTCACATTAGCTGTTATGGGGCTGTCTTTTGACTTTGTGCTCAAAACAGTGTTGATAACACAGGGGTGTTTTAGTTATTGCTGAGAGGGGCTTTGTACATCATCAGGACCTTTTCTACTTCTCACACTTCTCCACCAGCGAGAGGTCGGGGGTGTTCAGAGAGTTGGGAGGGGACACAGCTGGGACAGTTGACACCAACTGACCAAAAGAACATTCCATACCATATGCCATCATGCTCAGAATATAAAACTGGGTGAAGAAGAAGGAAGGAAGGGGAAGGATGTTCAATGTGGTGGTGTTCGTCTTCCCCAGTAACTGCTGACATGTGATGGAGCCCTTCTTCCCTGGGGATGGCTAAAAACCTGCCTGCTTGCAGGAGATGGTGAATGAATTCCTTGTTTTGCTTTGCTTGCATGTGCAGCTTATCTCAATCCAGGACATTTCCCGCTTTTACTCTTCTGATTCTCTCCCCCATCCCACTGTGGGAGGAAAGGAGCAACAGCTGCCACCTGTGGTTAAAATAGAACAGTGTATTTTGTCACACCTTTCCAGTATAACTCTGATTTTCATTGCTTTTTACAAAACTATTGAATGTATCTAATGTAATCCCTATGTAATAATAAAGCAAGGAATACACTTACATTTCTTCTCTCAGACATCAGCATAGCCTTGTTTCCATAAGGAAGTATCTGAATTTTTCCAGCCCCTCTCCCCCAAAAAAATCTAATTTTTTTCTGTGATGTTGTCATGAGGGAATACTCAGAGCAGGTTTGCTTTCTCTCTTCCCTTTAAAATATGTGAAATATTAATCAAATAAATGAAATAGCACATTTTTTCAAAACAAATTCTGTTTAATGATAATTAAATAATGATGTGATTACTCTCTAAATGAATATGAATTACTTCTTGCTAACTACTTTTTCTGTAATGCCAACTTTAATTATGTGATTTACAGGACATAAATAACAAAGTATGGGAACAAAGGAAAGGCAGGGATGATGTTGCACTAACATATGGCCTGCAAATATTATAAAATTACAATCTTAAATATATGATATAAATATTTAAAAGAAGAAAAGAAAAAAACCCACAAAACCCTTCAAAAATGCTTTGGATTATTAGTCCCATTTTCACAGATCATTTCTTCTTTTTGAAAAGTCCTTGATATGCATGTAAAATGCTATGATAAAAAGCCTGAGTTCTTCTTTATAACTGGAGAAACTCACGGTGGGTCCTGAAGCAGACTCATAAATCTCAGTTTTACATTGACAAGAATTCTCTTTTTTTAAGTAAGAACAATATTCTTTGTTCATTTAAGGGGAAACATCATGGACCTGCATAGCAATTTGCAAACACTGTTGTGTAACAGGATATATCCTTACTGGGCAAAGAAGTAAACTGAAGCATTACCATACTAAATTTTTTTCCATGCCAGGAATTAATCCCTCTGGTTTAGAATTGCATCCTGAAAGCCCCTGAATGCCCCGGTGGTAACTCAGGTGCTTGACCATTCAGCCCTTAGCAACAACATGGAGAGTGGGAGAATGATATTTTTTTTTTTTTATGTAGGCATGCTTTTCTTCTATAAATAAGATTTTGGGGTATTACATCATTTTACATAGAAATGCACAAAGTACTGACTTTGATTCATTAGCAATCAGGAATGTTTTATCTACTGACCTAATTATATTTCCACTTAACATTGTCATCCTCCGTTCCGCAAAATAATTCCTCCTCAGCTGTTTCTTCATGCATGGTTTTAGTGAAAAAAAAATATTAAGGGTTCAACTCTCCCTACTACCCCTCCCTTGCCCCCATTTATCTATCTTATTAGTAACTGACTTTTGTAAATGGGGGATACTTTTGGGTGTAAACTGATGATTTCATAATAATTATAATGTGCACTATTGTGCTATGGACCTTACCTTTCTAAAGACCATGTATTTGCCATTTTTTCTGTGGGCCAAATATCAAGAGCTAGAACCAATGAACTCTTTATTCAGCTGAAATTTAGTCCCTTTAGTGAACAAGTGGCTACAGCTAGATTAAGGCACCGAAGCTTTGGGCTCTGACATAATAACAAGTATGACTTTCTACAGGATGTTTATGGTTGCTCTTTCCCCACTTGTTTTTCCATTTATTAAGTGACTCCTTCATAGTGTAAAATTACCTCAGGAATTCATCTAACAACTTTTGAACTGCAACAGTTTGAATCATTGTGGCAGTTTGAGCCACATTAGAAATCCAAAATCCAATTTCCAGGCTTCCCCCACCCCTTCTCACAATTTTACCTCAACACCGAAGAGAAAACTTTCAGACAAGAGGCTTCTATAGGGCAAGGGGAAGTATATACATTTTATTTACACAAATAAATACTATACAAGCTAAAAGAAACTATATATATATATTACACTTCTATCAGTCCCTTTAAGCTTTCTCCCTCAATTCAGTCCAGGAAAAAACTCTTCAGGTTGATAGGTACCCAGTCCCTCTCTCTCATGGGAGTGTTCAGGAAACCTGAACACTCCCCCCCCCCCAACCTCCAGCCATTTGCTGAAGTCCTTTCTTCCTCACCAAGTCCAAGATAGCTTTGAGTAGTATTTATGATAGCTTTTGTGTAGTATTTATTTGTGTAAATAAAATGTGTATACTTCCCCTTTCCCTTATAGAAGCCTCTTACCTGAAAGTTCCACTGTGGTTATAACACCTACTTATAAATATCTATATGTGAGCTGAGTGCTAGAGTTCCCACTGCAATCAGTGTGGATCAGGGACTGGATTTCTCTACTTAAATACAGGCAGAAAACATCCTTTTGGTTGAGGCAACACATACTTTCTGGCTTCTAGATTTACTATAGAAAAATATAGATTTCTATAAGTCATTTGATATATCTGCTAGCCTGCAGAAACATTTTGAATTCAGGGCATGTCATTCGGCACTGAGTTCCCACATCTGTATGTAGGCAGTTGACTCCCACTCCTAGTCCATTTAGTCAGTGGAGCCGAAAGAGTGACTCAGCTGTCTGCATAGATAACATCAATTGGTTAGTCAGCTGAATGGCTGTCTAGGATCTATTAATCATTTTGAGGGAAATTTTTTGTTTAAACAGAAGTATGTGGTGACATTTTAAATGCTCTAGGGTTTCTGATGTATCAGCATCAGATTGGCAGATAGGACAAAAGATCCATGGGAAATCCAGGCTGTTATGGGACTGGAAACAAGACAGTAGATTCTAAGTCATCTCACATAACTTAACATGCTTAATTTAGTGTTTTAGACTTCAAGAGGTAGCCAATGGAATGACTAAGAATTTCAGCCTTATTGATAACGGAAGGCTGAGCACTAGCTATGGGACATCATACGTTACCCCTGAAAATATCCTGTAATTAAAAGTATCCTTTTTTGTTTGCTTTTATAACTTGATTATGAGATTTTTTTAAAAAGAGGAGAAAAGATGATGCCAAATAGTGTGATTTTAAATAAAAATATTTTTCAAAGGAGCATTTGTCTACACTCTACTCATCTGTCAGTTAAAAAAAAATTATATTCTGAAGTCAATTAGAGATTTAAAAAAAAAAAACCACTCTCACCCAAATTTGTAATGAAAAGGTGATGAAACATAAGACAATATTCCTGAAAAAGTGATGAGAGTGACAGGACACTTTAAACAGAGTGGACTAGATAAGTACTGATAAGCTAGTTTCATCTACTGCATGACTTCAGTGACACAAAGCTTCTGAAATGTGTATCTTAATTGCATATATTGGATTAGGACCTTTTGATATCATTATAATGAGATGAGCACTATAGAATGTCACTGAAATGTAGTCTTTGAAACTTAACCAACAGCAACTACTCACTCTTTTCCAAAGAAATTTTACTTTAATATTGATGTGCCATATATGCATTTTCAGGAATGATTTCTTTTGTGAAAGTTACAGATGCAGAATTTCACTTTATAATTCCACTCAGCTCTTTAACAATGGTACTGACTTCTACTAATAATCAGAAGTTCATATTTACTACATAGTATTGCTACATATAAACTACTCTTTTCTTAGTTGAATCATAGAATCATTCAGAATGGAAAAGACCTTTGAGTTCATTGGGTCCAGCCATAAACCTAACACTGTGAAGTCCATGACTAAAACATGTCCCTAAGCACCACATCTACAAATAGTTGAAAAATACTTTCAACTAATCCTTCTCACAATACATAGGAGTATGCCATATAAAGAGCATGAAGAGATACATACATGATGCAAGTTGATTATTCTCAAATAGGTAGCAAACTCTGCAGCTGAATCAAATTAGAGCAGAATACCATTGCAGAGTAATATGCAAATATTACTGTGAAGGTATCAAAAGCTAAAGTTATTTCTTGTGCATTGAAATATTCATAATTCTACTATTTCATCCCAAAAGAGTGCAAAGGCAAGGGGAACAAAAGTGAGGTATATTTTCCTTATGTTTTCTACAGGTATTAGCAGTACAGAAGTGGGAATTGCTGTATTACCATCTATAACTGTTAATATTTATAAATCTGGACATAATCACAGAAGAAAATCACAGTAAAGACAGCAAATGAAGTGTAAACAAGATGATAAATCATGGAACTATTCTTTTTTTACCCCTCAATGCTTACAGATTGGCTTTTACTGGATTTAATATCTATAATATGGTCACAAAACTATATACGTGCTATATTGTAAATACTACAAGTTACCGAGTACACTGAAAAACTACTATAGAGAAATTTATTTAGATGTCTTACCTTTAGATACTAAAAAATATTTTTTTTCTTTCATTGTATAATAATAAAGGCAATAGATTAAGCTAACTCGGTATTTATGTACCAATTGTTCATGTTCTTAGATAGCTAGAGCAAGTCATAACTTGTCTTCTGCCTAATTTAGTAGTCAATATTGCCACTATCCTTAAAAAAGTCTATTTGGATTCCTACTATTCCTCCCTTTAAAATAATTTAGTTTAAAAGTATTTTTACCATCCTAAAAATTGGTGCAATTTCAATTACATGCAAACTGTTTCCGTTCTGTGAAGACCAAAAAGAATAGCGAATCTAACTTACTTCAGTCAATTAAAGTAAAATGAAACTCTTACAATATTAAAATGTTTAAAATAAATCAGAAAAAACCCAAAACTCTAGGTCCTTATTTAAATTTATTTAACTTGGCACCTATTGATGTCTTTCATTTCCTTCATGCTTTTTTTATTAAGATATTAAGTAAATTCTAAAATGCAGCTTAAAAAGTACCATGTAGCGTATAAATACATATTCTCTTTTGAAAGGATAAAAGCCATATGCAAAAGATGAAAAAAGGAATAAAATACATCACAACACAACCTGAACACTGTATATTTATTTTGTACCATCAAATGGAGAGACTACAGATGTAACTTTAGAATAAATGAAAAATCGTAGCAATCCTTCAAATAACTTCCCCTTCTCAGCATAAAGATTCAATGATTATGATTTTTTTCACAGCTAAAAAGCTAAACTCAGTCAGTTATTGGCAGGGATAAAGTAAAAAATACAAACATAGTAGGCAGACAGTAAGACAAAACCAAAGAAACTAGATAATGTATACAGAATAGAAAATTAAAACTGGTTTCTTATGGTTTTATCTGTGGTTGACTGACTTGAGTGACTAAGACAGCATAGGTTTTCCCAGAAAGCTTTCCAGCATTACTACTGGGGCACTCACAAGAGTCCTCTCTCTCCTCTGCCAAAATAGTTATTTCTATGAAATTTTTGAGACTTGAGACTTCTTTTCTTTGCAACCATGTAATTGGTTAGAGTATTGCCATAAGCCTTGTGTTGAACTCACAAGGCCTTAGGGCAGAGGCTCCTCAGGCTTGTTCTGTCAGAGGTGTTCTTGACTTGCCCACAGCTTGAGAATTTTCCAGAGCAAACCTTGAAGGGATGGGATCAGTTTAGTTCTCTAGGTAGACAGTATTAAATAGGACTGACTACTCTTATGCTTTATTTCATAAGTATTATATTGGGGATATTTGTTACACTACATCCTATATAGGATTGTCATTTTACCTCGATTCTTGTCTTGATTCTTGAACTCACAACCTACCCATTCTACCCACATATCTAGTAGGCTGAAGTAATTCCAGAGAAGGAACTCCTGAGCTGATGTTATAAATAAACTGAGGGAAAAAAAAAAGAAAAATGTACTTGGAAAAACAAACAGACAAATAAGTGAAAATAAACAAACAACCCCCTCCAAACATGACAAACAGTTGCATACATGTTTTCAGAAGTCAGGGAATTCAAGAAAGGTAAAGAGAAATCTGAAAAATATCAAGCCGAAGGATCTTATAAAGAACATAAAATGCAGTTAAATGGCTTCTAGACCTGGAAACGAAAGGAGAATAGCAATATCTCATCAGAAGGGATGGACTAAATGTGAAAGATAACCAGAAATAGCTCAAGGTTTTCAGAAAGAGTGATAGTTATGGCTGGACACTAAAGGAACAAAGTACATGGAAGCATAGCTTGCTACATATAATGATGAAAGTATAAACACAAATTAGGTAAGCAACAAACTGTACTTGATTTTCAGAGATGAAGCAAAAAATTTTATGGATAACATTGTGTTAGAGTATGCATGAAGTGATGAGAAAATGTGTTTCACTTTTTTTATGAAAGACAAAACTGTGATCTTGGTAAATATGACCATGTTAGTACAATCTTAACAATACATTAAGCTTTAAAACTATTTTGAAGGAAAAATAAATATAGACAAGTTTAATTAATATTGCTCAAAAATGGAGCATCATATTTAAATTAATTTTAATTAATTATTGATAAGCATTTCTGAGGGAAAAAAAAGCTAGATGACAATCCGTAGAATAGGACTCTATACACAATGTAAGAACTCTGAAAATATCCTGAGAACATTTCATAATATATCTGACTATTCACATATATTTAGGCAGAGATATAATAATATACCTCTTGGTATATCTACTTATCATTTTAATATATGTGGTAAAATAACCTACACCTATCCACTCATAGCCAAATTCATAATTTGTCTGTTTTAAACTCGAAGTATGGTGCAGTCAATGCACTGTAAACTATCAGCAATGAAAAAAAAGATGAGCATGCATAAAGACACAAATCAAAGTAAGGTTATCCTCAGGGTAGAAATGGCTCTACTCAGGATCTTTTCTCCTTACACTCTTCACGATTTATTATAATCATCTTGTGTGGCAGCACCCAGCAGGGTTTCTATGCTGTACTTAAAACTGACTTTCTGTTTTCACCGTAGCACTTTTCTATTGATTTTAGCTTCACTGTTATATTCATCTTTTTCTAAAATTAGGCACATACATTTTCAGCTTTATAGTCTTCATCCTACATATCATCCTTCCCACACTTCCTTCTAAATCACTTTCCTAGTGCTTAGCAGTAAAATGGATGTTTATCATAAATTGTCTTAGCATATACTGTTGTTGGAGTTGTACATGAAGAGAGAGGAGGCAAAGTAGTTTCCACCACAGCTGTTATAGAGTTAAAAAGGTACACTAAAAAGTCTTCAAATATGCGATATTTTCAGTTCTCTTCCTTTTGAGCACATAGATATAATTGAATCAAAGCCTTCTTATGTTTAACACAATTCTGTTTATATGAAGATGTACCTACTTCCTCTCTAGGGAAATCTGCAAGAATCAATTAAAGATATATTTTTATTAATTCCACTAGAACGATTAAAAATGACAATAAAAATGAATAGAAGCTTATGCGCAATAAAATCATTATTCAGTGGCTTACCCAAGAAATAAGAGCTTTTTCTCAGTCCAGTACTCATTCCAGGAGTGTTTGCCTAACCATGAGGCTAAGTGATATGCAAGATTTGAGTGCTTCCATGCCTGCTGTTCAAATTAAGCTCATCTGTAACCAGGAATGCCCAGATACTGGAAGTAAAGGGAGTCATATAAGTGGAAAACTGACTTCAGCATATTAGACAGGTGGAAGTACAGGAGCAGGTAGGTTCTGAGTGAAAGAACAGTCAAGAATCAAGGTAAAATAATAACCCAATATAGCAACAGCTATGCCGAAAAGAAAACTTAGAAAACAAAGCCAATCAGCAGCCCTATTTAATACCATATATACAGAGAACCAAAACCCCTGAGCACATCCCATTCTGTTTTGTTCTGAAGACTTTGTAAGATGTCACCTAAAGGTTTATGCCTAAAACCAACTTCTCAGGTTCCTATAAGAGGTTTTGTGAGAAACCTAGTGCTATTCAAACTTACAATGAACTTAGATCCACCAGGAGTGCAACTCAGGCCACTTGAGCGCAACTCAGGCAGCTCGTGATTCAGGAGCCCTCAAGTGTTGTACAGTCACAGTGCTATTCCATTCATGTTATTAAACCCCTACTCTGGGTTGCCAGACAACTAAATTTCTGAGGTGGGTCATAATCAGGACTGACTCCTGACTGGTTTATCTCCTATCTCTTCAAGACTTCTAGGTATCCTAATTAAAAACAGTCTGAACACACCTTTATGGTGTTGTTTAATACCAGCTAGCAACTAAGCATCACACAGCGGCTCCCTCTCTCCCCCACACTAGCAGGATAGATGGAAGAGAGTTGGAAGGGTAAAAGTGAGAAAAACTGTGAATTTAGACAAGAAAAGTTTAATAATTGAAATATATAAATAATAATAATCATTTTAATTAAAAGAAAAATTAAAAAGAGAGAGAAATAAATCCCCAGAAAGACAAGCAATGCACTTGAAAACAGCTGGTCACCACCAGCTGACTGTTATCCAAACAGTTCACGAGCAGCAGGCCCCCTGGCCAACTTTCCCCCCCAGCTTTATAAGCTGAACATGATTCCATATGGTATGGAATATCTCTTTAGTCAATTGGGATCAGTAGTCCAATCTATGTCCCCTCCCAGCTCTGCACACCCCCATCCTGCTCCCTGGTGGGATGGGGAGAACAGCAAAAAAAGGTCTTAATGCTGTGTAAGCACTGCCCAGCAATAAGGAAAACATCTTTAAATTACTAACACTGTTTCCAGCATAAATCCAAAACACAGCCACATACGGGTAACTGTGGAGAAAATTAACTCTATCCAGCCAAAACCAGCACAGTTTAAAAGATTCACAAAAGACACGCCAGGAAAATAAAACACTCCAGATTTTGGGTGACATACTGTGTGATGACAGGAGACCTTACCTTTTTTTGCAAGTTTGCTCCTCTATATGGCTCATCTATTTAAATTGCAATTAAATTTAACTAAAGTTCATGTTGCCACATATGCTGGGGAATACAAGGAATTTTGTTTTACAACTTTTAATAGTATTACACTTAAAAAGCAGTAACATGTTGAAGCAATAATGTCTTGATTTAATGAATATCCTCAAGTGCTTCACTTCCAGCTAAATGTGTCAGACATCTGTTGAGCATTTTTGCCTGTGTTCTCCCTGCAGTACCTAATCTTTACAGACATTGAGTGTTTATGGCTAAACATCCTCTAACACGATGCTTAGACAATTTGTTGCAATCTGTGAATATTTATGCATTAGATCTTTTAGACTAAGACTGTGACTGAGCAGTAAACCTCTACAATGGAACAAGGCTCAGTGGAGACCGGGCAGGGAAATGTGCCCATGAATGTCAGGGAATACGTAGTGTGTGACTGACCAGAGCTCTTGTAATGAAAGCTCATTTTATCCCAACACAGAATGTATCAGAATGTGACTTTTGTTTTAGATAAAAAGCTATGTCAGTTGAGTAGATCATCTGATGGGTAAACGTTTCTTTTTATGTTCCTTAAGAATGGAAATGTGTCCCTGAGTCAGTTGACCACCACTGTGGAAAGAGTACATGTGGTTCAGCCTAACACTGAGTATAAAATCTGAAAACCAAAAGAATTTTGAAGGCAGCAAGGAGTTTGAGATGATGTCCACCCACGTTCTTCACAGTAAATAGGGACATCCGGTGTTGTGATGGTGGGTATATAGTAAAGACAAGTAACAAGGATCACATTGATTTTGTGATTGAACTGTGTATTGCCATTACTATGCTTTGTTGAGTGTATCTTATGCTTTTACTGTGTTTTCAGTACATTCTGTATTGTTCTGAATAAATCAGAGATCTTATGTACCATCAACTCTCTTCAAATGGGCAAATTTGATGTTAAACATTGCACCTTCCACGCATGGAATATCTAAAAGAGTCAGATCAGAGACTATTAGACTGTGACAAAGATCTAGAAACTGTATTTCCCATTATCCAACCGAATATTTCATACTATATAACATTAAAACTCTTATTATGGTATTCTTCTCTAACTTCAGTGGCCTTTTTCCTCATTGCCTTATTCTTTTTTTCTGAGTCACAGCATTCTGCAAACAGAAGTGAGCACTCCTGTTAATTCTGCCTGTGTTTTGGCCTGAACTCTGCACTCTGTTTGTGGCGTGAGATATTAGCAAATCCAGAGAATCAATCTCTTATGGGAGTTACCTTTAACACTCAAACTGCCTGTAAGAGGTGATAGGTATCAGTATAAAAAAGCTGCAAGCTAGCATGAAAGGCTGTAAAATTTTAGATCGATCAAAAGGCTTTTTCTAGAAATATTAAATGATTTAGACAAAGAGTTTGGCTAAAGTAAGGTTTCTTGCCTTAGTCTTCCGATTTTAAAAGCTTTCATTTTGCCTAAAGTGGTTTTTTTACATATCACCATGCTATTTAGTACTTCCCTACAACGTTCCAGGAATGTTTTATTCTTTTCAAAGTTCCTCTGCCACTTCTTTTGTTTGTTTAGTTGTTGGCTTTTTGGATTTTTTTCCCAACTATTATTCAGATCCTACATCAATGATTGAGGCTTTTCTTCTTCCTAAAGTTACTACAACCTACCTGACTACCAGCTTAATTAAGTAAATTTTATGTGTTGCTTCAAGACAAAGAATCAACCCTTACTGATTTGTTCTATTGAAGCATTATTAGAATTCAAATAAATATTCTAGAATAATAATGCTAATTATTATCCTATTTTACCAACAGAAAACTTAAACATGCATATACTGTAGCTTTTTGTAATCCTTATATAATAAAATGACCAGCATATCTGCACGTCTGTATTTTATAAAGTTTAGACATGTTAAAAGGAACTGATTTTGAAAGTCCTTAAAATCTACTTTTAAAAGGTCCTTTTAACTGTCTCATTTCAATAGGAAGGAAAAAAAAACACTTCAGGTTATTAAATGTCGTGTCATATTTTTAAAGTCATGTTATATTTAGAAATATGTACTTAGACTTGCCAAGGTTTTAAATGATGTTTAACAAATCAACCCAAGACAAGAACAGAAACCAATATTTAAACTTTTCAACTAGTAGGTCTTTTCCTTCTGGCTTCTGGTGTGAAAAGAACATGGCAATTTTACAGTTGAAGAAAACAGATATAGTCTGATGGCTTCCGACTTGGAGCTTTGGTGATGAATATTCACTTATCAGGAATTTTAATTATTTTAAAAACAGTCTATAACCTTAGGAGTTCCTATACTTTAGCTGTTGGGCAAAAATCTTTGGAAGGAATACATTTATTGGCAAAAATTTCTTAAGCCTTCATTCTTTTATGTTTAGATTTTATCCACACCTCTGATACCACCATCTTTATCCACGTCTGATACTATTTTAAATTCCTTCTATTCAATAAATAAGCAAGAATCTGAGATAAATATTGTCAACAGCTCAAAATTATTTTTTTTAGATAAATATGAGTATTCAAACTCAGAGACATCTTAATTTCATTTGAGATTAAACTTTCAAAAATCTGTGCTGGCTTTGTGTGCCTTAGTTATGAGTACCAGGTTGGACACCTGGGAATTTTTTCATTTTCATGTGATAAGTAATAAAAAAATAGGTCACCTGGAATACCTATTTCTGATGTTCACTAAAATAACATGAAGGGAACACAGAACACTTATTTCAGTGAACTTCTACATATAAAAATGTTCTAATGTTTTTATATATATTGTATATCAGTCCAGCAGTTTAATTACCTAGGTAGCCTCATCTCCTTGGATGGTAAGATTGATGGAGAGATAGACAACAGGTTAGCAAAGGCATATAATGCTTTCAGAAATGCTTTGGCGAAATAAACACCTGAAGAAAAGTACAAAGATCAGTGTTTACAGAGCCATAGTGCTGTCTACTCTTCTATATGGTTCGGAATCATGGGTCATCCACCACCACCACCTACAACTCTTAGAACGCTTCCATCAATGCTGCTTCTGTACAACCCTAAACATCCACTGGTCAGATTTTGTGACTAATATGTCTGTTCTAGAACAGGCAGCAGTTATGAGTACTGAGGCCATGTTGCTGAGAATACAGCTGCTTTGGGCAGGGCACGTCTCAAGGATGAAGGACCACCGCCTCCCTAAGATCTTGTTTCATGGTGAACTTACCACCGTCTGCCACATGAGAGGAGCCCCGAAGAGAAGATACAAGGACTCCCTGAAACAACATCTCAGCCTTGGCCATATGGATCATCATAAATGGTCTACTCTGGCCTTCAACTGGGAGGCCTGAAGACACACCATCTATAACCCTGTTGCTTCCTTTGAGAACGCACACAGGATCACTCTTGAGGAGAAAAGACAACAGAATTGTGTCTTGCCGATACCACCTAAGGAGTCTTTTTGCTGTGCCTTTTGCAACGGGACACGTCTATCATGCATTGGCCTTTTTAGCCACCAGTGCTCTTGTAGCAAATGTGGGTAGGATCCTTCCCAAATCTTCGTTTTCAAAGCCTAACTATGATATTAAAATATTTATATCTAATATATATTAGATGCTGATAATATATATTAGATATTTATATATAACAGGGTTGGAGTAGGGGCAAAAACAGATCCAAAACTGAACCTATGGGAAGTTCTTAATAACTCATATTTGTATAACATATCTGGGTTTGGGAATGGAAATTGAGTTCTGACTGTAGTGACAATCAGAAGTCTGATTTTACTTATCAGCTAGTTACTTAGGAAAACGGAAGACTGAGCACTTTCTATATAAACTCCTGGATTTTTTTAAAAAGGTCAAACCACTAAGTCAAGAAAGTATTTTCTTTTTTTTTTTTTGTATATTACTCTACCTTGTCCCCCTAGGAAGAAGATACTTCATGTCCTGATCCAGGCACTGAGGCCTTGGGAAGATAGTATTGGAGTTTAATGCACATCTTTTTCCCTATCAAGTAGTTACAGATTGTTCCTCACTGATGAATTTTTTACATCATCTTTCCAGGGCAGCTGTTTCTTTCAGTGCATAGTAGCCTGATCCCGGTCATTGAATTACAGGTTCCAAAGTGTGTTTTTGGGATCAGTCACTTCACTCGTAACTTCAAGGCATCCAGTTTTGTTTACAACATTTGGAAGGGTCAATAGATCTTAATAGTTATGTATTGAAAAACTGGGAATGAGCAATACAATAAAACATGATGTAATGAAAAGGTGTCTGCTATACACAATTTTGGCAAAAAAAACAAAAAGAGCAATCAAGGACAAATGTAGAGGAAATGCTGAAAATTCAGTTGTGATTGGACAATAAAGGCTTTCTCCATTGAGTTTAACAAATGTTTAATTAATAAAATGTTCTTGCACACAGAGATCAAATTACATATTAGAATTTAGAGATATCTCAGTTTAACCAAACTATGTCAAAGAACTCAGTTTCAAATAATAGCAGTAATTTTCAGTTCATTGATGAGCAGTATGCTTTCAGAACTGCTGTACTTCTATAGTAATATACTATAGACAAGGGTTGAAGTAAACCGAAGAGGGATGTAATTAAATTAAGTAATTCGTTTCAGTGTGTAGAAATGATCTTTTAATTATTCTGGACATTTTCAAGACTGTGGACAGTCCCCATCTCTCTGCGTAAAGAGTATCCTCAGCAGGTAACCTGCATATTCTTCTACAGCTGTAGAAATCAAATTCACTCTCTTAACTACATTTGAAATTCCCTTTCCCTTTCTGGATGATACAGAATAATTTATATTTCGTAGTTTCTTTTGTTATGTGCAGACTTATTTTGCCAGCTCTGAAGTCCCATCATTTGGTGGTCTCTTGAGAAAGCTCAGACCATGCTTATGTAGCTAGGATACAACAAAGGTTATTGTTCCAGTCCTGTGGGTTATTTCGCTGCTGATGTATGAAAACAGTTTTTTAACTCTGGAATGTGTTTGTGCTAGAAACTTAGCCTGTCTTTAGTTGAACAAGGTGACAAGAGTTGATATTTGTCCATTTCCTGCCAACTCTGTGTGCAGTAGTGGAGACAGTTCCTAAAATTATAGTGGATTTGTTAGTTTTGTTTAGAGAATCTGGAACATCAGTCAAGAAGAATAAGCTTATAATTGCTTCATTGGGCTAGATACTAAAAATAACTTAAGCACTTCATTAGACATTTAGGCAGAAACTAGATCTGTCAAAAGCTGCAAGTCTAGATCTGAAACTATGAACTACCTTGGAACGACTCTGGTGGGAACAAGTCTGCTTTAGTCTGCTAAGGGCATATTGGCAGTAACCACACCCCCTCTCCCCCTCTCCACACATGCACAACATGGTACGATGTTAATGGGTTGCACATAAGAAATACAGCACTGTATCCATGTTACAGAATAGCTAAAAGCCCTAGAGCAAATGTCATTATTCAGCCAAGGAAGGATTTCATAACTCAACCACTTTCAGGCTAGTGTCTGAAAGGGTGATTTAGACTGCTTGAAGAACCATTGTCAGAGGTATTAGAAAAAGTTTTTTTAAGATAATGTTGTAAAAGTGCATTTTAAGAAAGTTTGATGGCAAGGTTCACCCTACTACTGCATGGCACAATCATGAATCTTAGAAAAGCCACACGCTATTCATGTGCTAATCACATGATCAGTTTTCAAGCTCATACACACCCCTGCTTAATGTATCACTCAGGTCCTTTGTGGGTTTTCAGAGAACAGGTTGAAACTAGAGAATTCTTGGTTCAGCTATCTCAGGCCTTTACCTCCTTTGGAGCCTGTACCAAATTGTTGCCTGGTTAATGAGTTGAGTGCCTCTGTCACAGATAACAATGCAATCAATTGAACTATGCAACACATAGGAACTGATTCTACAAATTATAAAAGTTCAAAAATCATCAGTGTGTTGTACAGTTAATTGAATTATCACTTGACATTAAAATTAAAGGACATAGTTCATTTCTATCTGACCTATTCCACTGGAAAACTTAGAATTACAACTACAAAAAGGAAAACAGTAATTTAGATTTGATTTTACTGCGTGTATGTGGTTTGTCTGAAAAGGAACATTTAGGACATTAAAATATTCAATCACATTCCTTAAGATTAAAATTAAACTTTATGCAGCATACCTCTCAGGTATTCTGAGAAGCAGTCAAGAGGAATCTTAGGTCCTCTCATTTATAGAGACAAATGAGAAGAAGAGGCCCATCTGTAGTGCTCTCTCCTGTATATTTTCAGATGTTCTCTGTCATATTATTGACACATACCACTCAAAAGTATCAATAAAATGGATAAAATACTATTTGAAATGGCATTTGGAATTTTCAAAATGAAGCTGCAAGTCTTTAAAGCTCCAGGGTTTCCATTATATTTCATGAGGTAGAGTCCTTCCCAAAACTTCATTTGCGAAGTCTAGCCATGATGAACTTTTTAAACAATTGCATGATTTTACAGAGGAAAAAAGTGTCCTAATTTCATTGAATCAGCTTTGACTGGTAAAACAGTTTATTTGAAATTTATTGCAATAAACTCTGTTATATGCACACCTATCACCAGGTCGTAACTCACATTCACGCTTGACAGGTACACCTCCCAACTTTGTCCACTTCAGACTCCTCAGGTATAAAGTATGTCAGTGTGTGTCTGCATTAGTAATTCAGTGTACAAATGTTCTTTTTCAGCGCAAGTTTATACTCAGTCTAAAACCAGTGTTCTGAAGCACACACTTCGAAGCACCCCTGATGATACAGACAAAGTAGTTTTGCTCCTAAGGGATGCAGTAACAAATCTAGACACCTGAGTACCACCTACAGTGACACCTTCTGTATAGATAGGAGGTCCTCCAGAAAGTCTTCCACCTGTACACTTGCCTAATGGAAGTGGACACCACTGGTGTAGATGCAATGTAAACTGGCAGTGGTGGATTCAAAATATTCTTAACTAGAAACTACTTTCTCAATCTTGTATCCTTGCATCACTGCCCTAATATCTCAGTGCTTTCTACTGTACTTGGAGGCACTTTTTTTTGTCTCTCCATAGTTACTATTGGCTTCTGATTTACCTGCAGTTTTATTGCAAGTCCAGATATGACCAGAGATCACTGTTGCGCAGTAAGAGCCCAATTAACATTTTTTCCCTCTCTCTCTCTCTCAGTCCCTTGTATATGGAAAATTTCAGACAGTAAAAGGTCTAAGACAGTTGGACTTATGTCAATGTAACCTGTAAACCTCTTTTGCTAAGACTTCAGGGTATTTTGGGCTTGGAAATAAGGTGGTAACCTTCACCTACACTTTCCATTAAGTACAAATGAATTGTCATGACATTACATGATTTTATATGAATTCTCCAGGAAAAAATATAGCTTAAGAAACCCTATAGGATGCATCTGTCTTCAGTAGACATTGTCAGGACGCAGCTGAGGCTGATGTCTGCATGAGGTTCAGAACTGGGCACGATGGGGGCTCCCCAGGGGGCTGACAGGGCAGGGTCTGGCAACCAGGGCCCCTTCCACCACCCCAACCAGGAGCAGGGCAGCTAGATGGCACTGGGTCACTCAGTATATACCATCATCACGTATATACTTGAAAACAGGGATGGACCAAGGATGGACCAGGAAGTGAGTCCACAGGTGGGATTCAGGATCATGCCCCATGAGTGGAACGAGGGTTAGACACAGCCCCATAATGTCTGGGCAGGGCCATGAGGAACAGGATGAGCCAGAGCCATGCAAGGATGTCAGCCCACAGGTCAGGGTCAAGGTCAGACAGAGTTCAGTTTCTTCTAAGTTGCACGATTTAAGATATTGTCAGCTGAAGCTGAAATAGTATCTACTGTTTCATATACTAATTCTTGGATCATTGATCTTTTCCATAAAGTGTTTCCCATATGAAATATTCACAGGTCTCTGAATAATAGTCAATGAATGCAGAAACTTAATTAGCCATCTGTAGGTATCCATCCTAAAATTTGTCTATGTCATTTATTTTTAACTTCAATTTGCTATTTAGTGTCCGTCTCCTTGAAATAAGTCACATGTTCCAGACTCATGATAACTGTCACTTACTCTCCAAATACTTATGAATCTTCTACTTCAAGAAACTCTGTAGACTGAAAAAATCTGGCAGGCAGCAGAGCTTGGTGTATCTTTCTGTCAGCTGTTGAAAACACTAAGTATCCAGGCTTCTGTAATTTTCTTAGTAGGATGGTTTTTTTCTTGCATTCTTTAAGGTACTTTAGTCCCAGGTTATCTAATATTTTTATAAATCAGTGTTGTTAGGAATAATCATAGCTAGCTTTGAAGACAAACTGAAATCAAGCAGTCACTGATCTGTTGTTTGCAGATACAGGTCCTAATTGGCTGGCAGCTGCCTTCTGCAGAGTATATTTGCTTAACTATGGGATTGGCTTGAGGCACAGTGATATTCATGCTCAGTATTTGAAATATTTCTATCCTCATGCCATGAATATGTTTTTTTTCTTTCTTTCTTTCTTTTTTTTTTTCAGAACACTGACACTTATGTCCATTTACTGAGGATTTTTGTATCTGACATTAGTGCTGTTTTCCCAAGCACTGGTTTGTGAGGCACTGGACACAGCTTAACCAGTTTTGTGTTGTTGCCTTTTTTTGCATTAGTTTCAGCTTGCATATGCATTCTCTAGTACTTACTGTTTTCATGGTTTCCCATGATAGTTCATTGCTTTGGGGCATGTTTGGGGTCTTGTGGGGTTTTTTTACTGTAAGACAAGTAAATCACATGCATTTCAAATTTGCACATTAGAATATCCTCTAATGTCAAAATTTTAAGTGTTACATATGGTTGTGAATGCTGTAACATAAGTATCTATTTTCTCTTGTAATCTTCTTTTCTAGTGTCTTTGATGCCATATTTAAAAACATACCAAAAACCACCCAAATTTTTATGTCTGTAGTATCTTTCTGCCATGACTCATAGAATTTATCAAAATAATTTCATCAACAATTTCATTGTCTGAAGGATGATTTTTTGGTAGATGCCCCATGTAAGAGTTTCTCTGTTTCAATTGCAAATCTCACAGTCTACAATAAACTACATAACATTACATTTCTTCCCCCGACTATACTTTGAATATGGGATGCAGCACTTGAGCCTGATTTATAGTTCTTTGAGTGTAAAGCCCATCCAACTATGAAGCCTTTATGAATCTGGAATATAACCTGTTCCACATTTCTAACCTTAAGAAGCTGTCAATCCTCCTTGGAAATAGTTTTTTTTCAGCTTTATTCTCCTTTTCATTCTTTCTTTTTCCCCTTCTCCCCTTTCTTTTTCCTCTCCTTTTCCTGGTATAAATAGTGATAAAGTTTTGCCTTTTTTGTCCCACATGTTAGTTCTGTAAAAGTCAGTTATTCTGATAGTGCTTCGAAGCTTACGCAAGTCTTTTTGTTTGTGGGGGTGTTTTGTTTTGTGGTTTGTTTTTTTTTAATGATAATGGAGCATATGTTTGACAACATTTTTTTTTCTGTTTATAGGAGAGGCTTGTTTGCCTAGTGTACTCTCTTGCACTGGGATTACCTATGCTGACAATTCCTGCCTTACTTTACATAAGATAAAAGTTTTCTGGGTCCTAAAATTAAACAGGTTCTTTATTAATTGTTCTCATTACACATATTATACAACAACTAACTCTTTCAGTACATGTAGAAACTTACTGACTTGCTATTACTCACTGCAAATCTTTCTTTTTCGTAGCCTAAAATCTTTCTTCCAGCTTCCACAGAGATTGCTGCAGATGAACCTTTAAACAACCTGCCCTGAGCTTCCTAAATCAGTAAATCAGTAAATTGTGATTCACTGTGTCTCAGCAGCTCACCTATTTAGCCTGATCTTTCCACTTATGACCAGTTCTCAGTTTCTACACTCTTATGAGGATTGGAGGCTGAGCCCTTGTGAGACAACACTCACTGAGAGCAATTTTCCCATTGGGTGACTATAGGACACGTAATAAAAGGTCACAGGAGAAAATTCTTCGTGGGAAGCTGCTTGGCCTGATTACCATCAACATCACTTAGAACTGGAATACGAAGCTGGTGAAAATTATGACAATAAAAATGATATATCAGCCTTCTGTCATGACTGTTTGCTACTTCCTGACCCCTTTTTGGTCTCTTGAGCTACACAGTTTCTGAGCTGGATGATAATTACAGTATCTTACTATTTAATACCACTTGTAAATGTCATTAATTCTTCAGCAGTTAGACATGCTAGGAAAGAGACACAACTTTCTGAGCTCCTGACCATTACTGAACCACAATTCAGTGTGAAAAGATAGTGCCTGTAAAAGTGCTTGCAATCCACCTTTTAAATGTCATAGTATATTTTCCTTTTTATTATAATTAAAGAAATAAGAAAATCAAATTGTGTTTTATGTAGCAATTCCTTTTTATTATAATTAAAGAAAAAAGAAAGTCAAATTGTGTTTTATGTAGCAATATTTACAGATGAGTTGGAGAAACTGCAATATGCATGTGAATTTAACCTTCAATCACTAGGAGGATTGTAAAGAACTTGTCAGAGCAGCAGCCAGGTACTCAGAGTGGTTCAGAAGGATGCCTTAAGGCTTCACCAAGACCAAGTTCACTCAAATTTGATCTTCAAAACTAAAAAAATTACTTGTGAATCTTCTCACACTTTTCACCTTTGGAACGAGGAGTCAGTCTCAGTGTTTGGAAACCCATAAAACTTCCACAGGTTCTTTGAAATCTTGTAGAGAGATGCATGCATGCTGCTTTTCCATCTGCCAAATGTTTACCAGGAAAACTTTAGCCCAATTCAGCCCGTGAACACATATAGCTGAAGTCAGAGAGTGCTTGGTTGAAGATCATGCTGCTAGACACTGAGCCCTGCTTCCTCTTACTTTGCTTTGCTTTACAATTTTGTTGTTGTAGGTTTAGAAAATTATTTTAGTGGTACAACAGATTGTTGCCATGATACCCTTATTAGTTGCACTGCAGAGGAATTAGCAGAAAATAATATCCCCACAACTACTCTTGTTGCAATGTAGTAATCCTCCAATTACCCTTACTCCTGGCAGAAATGTGGGCAGGGTCTTCAGTTCTTTCAATCTAGACTTCAGACCCATATTATACTTCATATTGTGTGTTTGGCATTTCTAATTTAGCTCCGTACTAGTGGCACAGCTGAGCCTCCACTCCCTATGCATTTGAACATCAATGTATTTCATACTTTATGCTGCCACTGACTACAGCTCACATCCCTTTTCCCTCCCAGCTGTGTGTTCAGTGCTCAAAGAGCTATTCCACTTGAGCAGAGGAATAATAGACCACATTTTTCAACCTTTTCTCAAATGCTCACTGCTTGCTGCCAGCTACCTGCAGTGTTCACACTGCGGCTAATATCTTATTAAGAAAGTCTTTGTCACACAGAAATTAAAAACAAAAATACCAAAACCACAACTCTGCAATGCAAAATGATTCAGGTGTGGTGAGGAGGTGGTAATATCTATCTGGCATTGTCTGTAAGTTATCTCCTCCACATTATTGGGTGACACTTTTTTCCACTATATTTTATGATCTTTATCCACATTTGTCAGTGCAGCTGTGGCAACATGAAGATCTGGCTAAGTGCTAGATAAAGGTGGTGTACAAGTGGGCTTCTGAAGCTGGGAAAATCCAAGCAAAATCCAAAATCCAGACCCTCTCTCTGTTGGCATGTGAACTACTACATCAGCTTGACCTCTACAAATCGCTGGGCCCTAACAATACACACTCAAGAGAGCTGTTAAGAGAGCTGGCTGACATGGTTTTGAGGCCATTCTCTGTAATCTTTGAGAAGTCACTGGAAGAAGGCTAATGTCACCCTCATCTAAGAAGAGTTTAAAGGAGTTTCCAGGAAATTATAGGCTTATGAATCATACTTCCCTGGCAAAGTTATGGAATGAATCCCCCAGGAGGGTAACACAAGTCAAATAGAGCACGTGTTTGAAAAAAGCCAGCATGGATTCACTGAGGGTAAAACTGTCCTTGACAAATCTAATTGCCTTCTATGAGAAAGTAACCCGCTCAGTTGATGTGGCACGAGTGCAGGTCCTTGTCTACTAGGATTTCTCCAAGGCTTCTTACATGGTCTCCCACATCCTCCTCCTAGAGAAACCGATGGTTTTTGATCTAAATAAGTTGCTAAGAAGCACAGAGAAGACAGACAAAGTTTTTCTGTGCAACAGATAAGTCTTAGCTTTTTTTCTTTTTCATTGCAAAATTATTCAGGTCTTTTCATAATCTGGAGGACAGACATGCCTTCTTTAAAATTTCTAATATACTGGTTATTAAAGAATAGAAGAAATACAGATATGAGTTCCTGTTTGGTTTTCTCAAATATGATGAATCTGATGAAAGTGTGCCTCCTATTTGATATGGTTTCTAGTCTTCAGGCTAGTGTAGAACTAGATGGAATTATGCCTGTCTTTACTGGTATTCTGGACTCACTATGTATGAATAGTTAATTACCCAATGCTTGCCAAAAAATAGATTCAATAGCCTGGAAGTTAGAACAGTTAAGGAAAATTGAGATTAACATTCTTGTTTCAAAAAAATACAACCATTTGCTGGAGAAAACCAGCTCCAATACAAGAGGGTGAGATTAATCCTTTAGAGTTGGCTCACGTTCTTTGGTAATTAGAGACTAAGCCAGAGTAACATCAACTATAAGATGAGAACATGGTGCTTCTATATCCTGTATGAGGATATAGACACCTGAATGTTTCTAAAATGAATGAGGGTATGTTTCTCTGAGCTTCTGATTATAAATTTCATTCCGGTGTTGGGAAAAAAATCCTAATTAAAAAAATTACAGTATCTCTAAGCAAAAATGTTTAGGAGGCCATCATCTTAAATTCAATATCACTACAAATGTTTGGTTATGATGATAATATTTCATGTCAATATCTATGACCCATCTACCACTTGTAAACTTTTTTGGCGGACATCAAGATCACAGACTACAAATAACTTTGTCTTCACACAAGAATCTGGCAAATAAAAAAGGAAAAAGAACATACTGAAACAATGACAGCTAGCAAACCAGTTTATTAAAAAGTTTTGAAAAGATGTGGGGGGGTTTCATTTGGTTAGTTTTTTGGGGAAGGAGGTTGTTTTTTGTGGCCAATGTATAACAACTTGAGAGCTTATTTGCATTTTCAGAAGAGATATAACTGCCTTCCAGTGAACAGTGGCAGATGAAGAAACTCTTTGCCATAAGGACTTTGGAAGGGTGTCCTAGCTCCCAGAGTTTTTGAGAAGGTTCTGACATATGTTCCCATAGAGATTTTGAGTTTGATTAATTTCATAATTTATAATTTTATTTATAAAAAACCTCTGAAATATTCTGGACTTTATTAACAAGGAGTTCAGGCACAAGATGTTTGTTTGTCAAGAGTGATAGGTTTTTTACTTTAAAGGAGTTTGAAGAAAAAAAATTGAGAGAAATCACGTACACCATTATTCTGTAATGAGAATGATAAAAATGAAGACAGGAATGTATACGAAAGCTTTGCCTTTAGAAAGCATGAAGGCCAGCTCTGAGTTCAGGTGAATGAGACAGTTGCCTTGGGAACAGGTTGCTGGGGCAGCAAAACTGTTGCCTGCTGTCTCCTAACAGACACCAAGAAAGGATTTCTCTCTGTGTATTCCAAGCTTTGTGAGTTTGGGCTGGATAAACTGTCATCTCCTGACGAAGGAAAGGGAGAGAGGTGTGACCCTTCCCTAAAACAGCAGTCATTGCTCAATTCCCATAACTTTCATGTAATGGCCACAAAGCAAGTCAAGTTTCCAGAGAATTTTCTCCTGTCTTTGACCTTCTTCCCATTTTCCTGGTTAGAGAAGGCTGGTTCTTCATCTCCAGAATAGCAATGATAATTCTTTGCAAACTTCTGAGAAGCCTTGAGCTAGTTTTCTGAAATAGTTATTGCAGAAAAACAAAAAGAAAAAGTAATTGTAATAGTTAATATTATATGTTAATATTATAACCCCATATTAAAAAATAGGCAGTAATCTAAGCCAAGAAACTGTAAGAGTACACTGAATACCTCTACACATGAAAAATTTCAAGTAACAGACCCCACTTTCATGGATTTTATTACATTTTTCTAAAATATTTAAAATAAAATCAAGTCTGCTGGTTACTATTTATTTTAACATTTAGAGATATATATATGTCACATAGTCTGGTAGAAGCAAGTCTGTCTTGAGAAGTCATAGCCAAATCCCAAAAGTTAGCATTCTGTAGGATTGGGTGAAATTAGGCAACATTTCTACCAATTGTGTACCTTTTCCTAAAGGTGAACTCAGAAGGTCAGCTATGACATCTACTGCAATGGAGCCTATAGATTTCTTTTGGAATTCACCTTTTTCAGGCAGGAGGCAGATGAAATGATATTCCTGCATTTGCTAAATATTTTCCTGTGTAAAAATACTGCATTCCTGACAGATACGCATTTCAAGAATTGCATTTCTTTACTGACAAATTCTTGAATTACAACCAAATTATTTTAATCTAAAAGAAACCCAACCAAAACAGTTAGATGACGGTGCAGCTTATTTAATTTGTATTAAATTGTTCTACTGGATTCTGGTTCCACACTGATTACTCTATATCATGAAATCATAGAATCATATAGTATTCTCAGTTGGAAGGGATACACAAAGATCATTGAATTGACAAATGTAACTGAATTTTCCAGGTGGATGTAACCTCTCACATTGCCCAAATGGCATACTAATTCTTTACTTTTTACTTCAAATCAAATGTGGAATACTGGTATTTACTCTTACAAATAAGCTAAACAAGACAGATAGGTATACACACAGGTATAAATTAAGTATGCATGATTGATAAGAATGACTCAGCAACCTGGATAGCAGAAATTGTTCCGTAGTATGATTGTTGCAGTTCAGTTACCTTATTTTATTTCATCAACAATTGCAAATAGATCTTATTTTAGTAAATATGTTGCCCATGAATTGTGTCACCAAAATTTTAGTAACTATTTAAACATATTTTATATGTATTCTGATACATATGTTGCCTAAACCAAGAATATAGCTAGGTATCGCATTAACTAATATCTTCAGAAAACAATAACACTTTACCTGAGAGATATTTTGCCTTAGATTTCTCCTTATGTTCCAACAAAGTTTGCCTGGTTTTCTTTTGAAACATGGATAAGACTCTATCAGTTTTAAATCATAAACAATTCAAGATATCTGTCTGGGCTACATCTGACAGTGATGTAAGCAATGTTGTATGTGTGCTAGAGGAAATAGATTAACCTACAAATGGTGGTGACAAAGAGTGCATTGTAAATCAGTAAGGCCTCCATGGATTGTATACAGTAGAGGTAGTTTCTTCATGACTGGAGGCAAAAGTTAAAAAAAAAGTGCAGAAGAAAAGGCACTAATCTTCCAGATAGAAAATTATAGGAAACAGTGTGCTAATTATCACAAAATTGAAGCTATGTGTCTCGTATATTCAGGAAAGGGCCAGAACAGCACTTTGTTAAAGAAAAATAGCCTAATAACCTAGGAAATTCCAGAATTAAGGTTGCTTTTCAACACTGCAGATCCTTGAACTTTGCAACTATATAAAATTTGTACAACTGCTTCCTTTACTTCTGGCCACCTCCTCTCTCCCCAGGACTGTCTCATGAAGTGTGTAAAATGGATGATCCTCATGGGAAAAAAAAAGAAAAGGGATTCAATATTTTGTCTTTTATTTTTCCTCTACAGATGTATATTTCATTTATTAGCCTGTATTGAAGCCATATCCTCAGGGCAGAGTTACTCCTTTTCTTGTAGCTTTTTCTATCACAGTCATCACTATAGCAACAGAGTATTTCACAAGCATGGAGAAACTTATTTCACAAATTTCTGCAGAAGTGAGGTTTGTAGATGAAGTTCTGTGCTGAAAAAAGACAAAAATGATAAATTAAATGAGCTGCTAAATTATGGTAGCTGTACTGAAAATCTTAGTCAAATAAAGAATGTTTTGCATTTTTCAACTATTTTAACTGATTGTATCTTTGAAAAAATAAAATTTGAAAATTAGAGTTACTTGAATATATAATATTCTAAATAAGAATACCGGGAGTAGTCAGAAAACTGTAAAAATTAAAAGGGAAATTGAGCAGATGTTACAAATTATGAGCAGACATTAAAAATTCTCAAAAGTCAAACTGAGTTATTTTTTCAAGAGGAAAATAAAGTAGAAACCATTTGAATACTTATAGTAATATAAATATACTGGGAAAGCTACTATGTATGAAGTTAGTAAAGGTTAAAATGAGAGGAAAATATTACTGACCACAGGATAGCAAAGACGGAATAGGAATGAGAGGTGAAAATGTCAAGTATCATCACTTAGAAAAGCTTAGAAGCATAATAAACTTAGAATGGCAATACCCCATCATATCCATTGCTGAATTCTGCATAGGAAGAAATCAGAATGGAAGGAACTTATTACAGGCATTCTTCCGAGGTGGCTTAGGAGCAAGATTCATTTGATATTTTTGCTAATGAAATATAAAAACTAGGAATGGCTGACTGAATG
The DNA here is from genome assembly GCF_009829145.1 of Chiroxiphia lanceolata. Lineage (NCBI taxonomy): Eukaryota > Metazoa > Chordata > Aves > Passeriformes > Pipridae > Chiroxiphia > Chiroxiphia lanceolata. Next base: position 88,937,070 of record NC_045639.1, on the reverse strand, counting down.
AAATGACAGAGTGTAATCAGTTCTAAGTGTAACACTGTTGCAATGCAGAAAAGAATGTGATTACTTTAGCGCTAAAATATTAGAAAGAGGTTAAAATGTTGTCATGTGAAGTAAAATCTCATAAAATTAGGCACGCATAAAAAGAATTTAGAAAGCTCTCTTGGAAATAACTAAGGAGAAGCGGACACGGAAGTTGATACGACTTACAAACAATGAACCAACTTATTAAAAAAACCCTAAAAACCCATAAAATTTCAGATTATATATTTGTTTCAGAAGAAGGAAGTTCTATTTCAAGAAAATGAGGTGAATTTTCAGTGGTTTGAAATCTTTTCATTTAATTTCTCTTACTGAGCAGTTCTGAGTCTTCCCTGGGGAGAGTGGAAATTACCTATCTGCAGATATTAGACTGCATTCTAAAAAAAACCTTGCCTAGGAATTTGGAAATTATTCAGCATCTTTTGGTATGCTCACTTTCAGGAAACTGAAAGTTTCCACTTTGAGGATTAGTCTGATACCCACTTATATGCAGGATAGGAAAAAGTTTATCTTTAAAATGGAAACAGGCAGATCTATGGATTGCTTATTTTGAAGAGAAACCTCCAAAAACATGGGATTAAGCCAGCAGGTTCTTCTGGTCCTTTATGTTGCTTCAGTTAAAAAGAACTATTCAGTTGACAAATGAAAGTTTCTTTTATTCTTAATCAGAATTTAATTACATTTGATTACATAAAAATGTACTCAAGAAGTAATAGAATGAAGGTACAAATCTTTAATTCCCAATAATCAGAGAGGATTCAAAAAACAGTGGGAATTCCATTAAAAGAGTTTTAAGTCAGTATATAATGCCACTCAGAGCTAGTTTACAGCAACTCAGTAGTGTAGGAAAAATTGCATGTTGTTGATAAGAAAGAGGACCTAGAGGTTCTGTGTGATAACCTGCTCCTACAGCAGGTGGGGGAGAGAGAGAAGGAAAGAGCTTGCAAAAGGACCCCCCCCATCCACTTAAGCCATTGGAAATGGTTCCTCAGATGGAAATGGAACTAGAACTGGGCCACCCCACACCATGGGGGGAAAGGGATCTAGTATTTACAGGTAAATACCAATAATGTTACCCTGAATTTGCTATAACAAAAATAATCCACATAAATCTTTGAGAGTTTGCTTTCCACAAAATTTGATTTAGATCATACTACAACAAAAATTTTTATTGTTCCACTGTAAAACTAATAAAGAGTAGATAAATTTATCTTTCTTGAAGTTCTCTTTGCTATGCCACAAACAAGTACTAAAGGACAAGGAACAATATTAACACTATTTTGAAAAAGTTGTCCCATGTATTCTGCATGTTTATGTCAATAAATCAATCTACTGAATTTAGGAATCTGAATTCAAGAAGAGAATTCTGAAGTTCCAAAGTGTAGTCTGCTATTGATTCAACTTCGGTTCAGAAATGAACGTCTCAGCTGTTTTGGGGATCTAAGCATTAAAGAGTTATTAAATCTCATCCCCAATTTAACACATAAATGGAGCTTTATCTCACTGAAGTCAAGATGAAATATTATAAATATCTAAAATGATGACAGATTTAATTATTAAAATTATGATGGAAGATGTATTTCACAGTTATTTATGTTAAAGACAATTAGATTGATTGTGTAACCTTTAACATGAAAAACCACTACACGAAATATATTCAGAAGAACTATAGGATTAATTGTGACAACAGAAAATATGAGATTTAGTCTAGTCTACTTATTTTTACTGAAGATAAGAATAGTTTTTTGGTTCTGGTTTTACTTTGGAGGGGCATTGTTTCCTTCTGTTTATTAGAATCGTTAGTAAATATAATAATGACACTCAGGTTTTATGAATGCCAGAAAGCTTTTGCTTTTAGAGGTTTTTCAGCAAATGTCTCTTCCTGATACTATTTTTTCATATAGGGAAAATATATTTATATTGGTATAAGATATCTTTATATATTTTCCATATTAAATTATTACATCAGAAGGATTTGATCTGTCTGATAAAATAGCACCTCTGGGAAGTAACAATTTGCCTTAGGATAGATATGCTTGGTATTTTGTGATTGTGATTCTTTTTACAAATTAAAAAAAAAAAAAGTTGTGGTTTTTTTTTTTTTTTAATATATACATACATCAAAAATCTTGATTCTCCGTTCAGTTTAGTTGCATATTGAGTCAACATCAACTTCAATGGTAACTTGTGCCAACAAGGGTCTAGGTATCTTTCTCGCTCTCCTAGATTAACTGATTTGTTAGAAAATTCCTGAGCTTTAATCAATTTTTTGGCCTCTTAGAGACCATTGTCTCATTACCTTCTTGACCCATTGCTAACAAAAAGAGTCCTTAAGCTATCCTTTCATTGGAGTTATACAACTTTTCTGCTTTTAATAATTTACTTTTTTACAATACTACCTATTTTGTCATTTACTAGAACTGTTCTTAATAGCGCTTTCATTCCTAGTAAATAAAAGTATACATAGACTTTATGACTGCAAGTTTGATTTACCCTCAAATGCAGACTGTCTACTTGAATGCTCATTCACTGTTTTTAGCTCAAATAAAATAGCTGGTTCATGGAACAATTTCCCGGAACAGGGCAGGTAAGTTCTGAACCTTGTTCACAACAGCCGTTCACATGTTTTGTTCACTGTTAACATAATGTAAACCTTAAGCACTTAATGGAACCATGGTGTCCTCTCTCTTGAGGGAATGCCTTAGTTGCTTCGTATCTTCTTGTTTTATCTAACTGACCTCAGAGTTTTTTTATTTTTATCTTGCCCTGGGAACAGGCTTTAGACAGAGAATTGGAAATATCATTGTCAAAATCAGAACAGCATATAATTTAATTCTGTTAGTCTCCCAAGAGATTAAAGTTGAAGGTATGAAATCCGAAAGACTGGTGAAGGTTTCAGTACTTCGCCCCTTTAATCACTTGTGCTTTAGATTACAGCTCTAGTCGTGCTGTTTCTTAGGCCTGTTTTGAATCTAGGCTTGGGATACCAGAGTTATGAGGCTTGAGTGTGTCTGAACCTTACAGTTATGATACCTCTTGAGAAATAAATGCACACCAAAATCTCATTAGAATCAGTGATAATCTTTTACTGCTTTCGAACTGCCTCTTATACTCATGAAAGCAATCAGTGAAACTTGATAAGTATAACATGTTTTTGTGTCAGAATATCAATGATGGCATATGTTCTGGCAGTTTAGAAGCATAAAAAGGGTAAATTTGGAAATACAGGGTAACATATGGAAAACATAGGAAAACCACTGGATGAGCATACACAGGAGATATTTTTGTAGTGGCATGAATAACATGCATTTACTTGATCACTGTAGCCCATTTAGAAAAAAGATAGAAAATCTTTGTTTACACCACTGCAGAAAAACATGTCAAAACATCAACTAAAGCAGGAAGTACCAATGCATTGAAAATCTACTTATTACATGCTTGAGTGACCTTGGAAGCAAAGGAATGCAGCAAGGACATGGAAAAATACAAGATAGACAAGACTGACAGTGTATGACTTCTACTCTTTTTAATTTGCTTGATATTTTGATTATCTCTTCTATTGTTATGGCCATTTGAGAAATCAATTTAGTTATGTATGTTTACATAACTAAAGAGTCTTAGCAGACTCTTCCAGACATACTTTTACTTGGCAAAACAAGGACTCTATCTGAAAAGGAAGAAGATCCTTAACCAGTAGCTTCAGCGGGCAAAAAAAGAAGAGAGAAGAGAAAAAGAAATACTCTATATATTTATGGGATTGTGAATAATTCTGATCTAATCATCTACTGGCAATATTTCTAAATTCAGATTTAAATATTAAAATTAAAACTACATCTCAATGGGAAACAGTTTTCAAACCACTTCTGTCAAAGTAATAATGCAGACCAAGACAACTTTTCCAGCTCCTCCTTCACAGACAATAGATTAATTTATTTCAGGCAGGAATTTCCTGATGCAGAACATGAAAGTCACACAGAAAATGAATTGTACATATTAAAAATGTAGAGTGGTTTTACAGCTGTATTGATTTCTAAGGAAAGGTGGTGAAAAAATTGATGGTAACTTTTATTAGATAAACAGAGAGAGCTAATCTCTCACTTTAAACGTATAGGTGTTCACTTTCCCAGATGGCACTATCATATAGGAAATCTTTAGGTGTTCTGTTCTATTCTGAAGGGTTATAATTTGCTATTAAATTTTATAAGTGGTTTAGAACAGGTTTTACACAGAAAAAAAAGGAATTTCTTACGTCCAGCATGATGAGTTTCCTTGAAAATGTTTTTTTTACAAAATGCCATTGGGAGTTAAATTCTTTAATAAAAAACCCAACTAACCAACCAACCAAAAAAAACAACCAAAAAAAGAACAAGTCTAACTTGCAGCTACTGAGCCTGTTTGAGTATTTGGTATACTGCGTGGTCTATTCCATAGACATGAAAAAAGGCTGCAGGATCATGTCAGCTAAATTAGGAATTCACAGAAAAAGAGCAAGGTATATCTATTAGTTTGCCAGACTGCAGGAATGTGAAGACTCACTATCGAAACTTTCTATTTTGGCTGCATAAATAATATCTCTTACAAATGACCCTAATATTTTCAATACAATTCATCTAATATTCATATCTTGAAATTTGTAATGCAATTGTTTAGGCTCTGCTTGCCATTTTCTTTAATTTTAAATAGGTTAAAAGCACATCCAGCACAATACTTCCAATGTTTTCATCATTGTTCCTTTCCTCTAATTGAAGTAAACTAATAAAATTATATCTACCTGTCAAGGGGGTATTTTTCTTTTAATTCAAACAGATGAAACAAATGTAATTGCCAATAGTTCTTTCAAATTTAAATTTCATGTATTTGTTCTGAAATAGCTAATACACTGATATTCTCAGGCTAAAATGTTATAGACATTGTTATTTAAGAGTTTTTTCAAATATATTAATGACAATAGTCAGTATAGAAATATCATCAGACCGTTACAGCATGAGGATGGTCACCTCACAATCAGGGACAGAGACAAGGCAAAGGTGTTTAATGTTTTCTTTGCCTCTGTCTTCAACATGGATGACAGACCAAGGGGGTTTCAGCGCCCTGAGCTGGAGGACCATGACTGGGAGAGTGATCAGCTCTCAGTCAACCCTGAAATTGTGCAGGAATTACTGGTCCATATGGATCCCTACAAATCTATGCGGCCTGATGGGATTCAACCCAGAATCCTAGAAGAGTTGCCTGATATCATCGCAAAACCTCTCTTGATGATTTTTGAGCAGTCTCAGGATTCCAGAGGTCCCAGCTGACTGAAAAGTGGCAAATATTTTCCTGATTTTCAAGAAGAGCAAAAAGGAGGACCCTGGAAACTACAGGTCTGTCAGTCTCACTTCAGTTCCTGGCAAAGTTATGGAGAAGATTATTCTGGAAAATACTGAAAAACACCTGAAAGACAACACAGTCATTGGTCACAGACAGCATGGCTTCATGAGAAGAAAGTCCTCCTTATCAAAACTGATTTCCTTTTATGACAAGGTAACCCACCTAGCTGATCAAGGGAAACCAGTTAATGTAATCTTTTTGGATTTCTATAAAGCTTTCAATACTGTCTCTCACAGGATCCTTCTGGACAAAATGTCCAGCACACAGCTGGATAAACACATCATGTGGTAGGTGAGCCATTGGCTCACAGGTCAAGCACAGAGGGTAATAGTGAATGGGGTAATATCAGACTGGTGACCTGCCACTAGTGGGGTTCCACAGGGCTCCATCTTAGGCCCAGTACTCTTCAACATCTTCATTAATGACCTGTGTTGCCATGGAGTTTTTGATTTTTTTTAATTTTTATAAGCTTTAGAAGTAGTTATATAGTAAATGTAGATTTTTAGAAGCAGCTACATTCATTCTCTCACCCTTTAGCACAGTAGCTACACAGATTCTCAACCCTCTTACCCCATTCCATGTTCCCCATATCAATTCCCCTTAAATTCCATTTAGCATACTTAGTCTTCTTTCAAGGTAGGCCTTTTACTGTTTAAAAACATCTGCTCCCTAGCCTGAACTGCAAAATACAACCAAGGACTCAGTGGCTGTGTGCACTGTGTACTCTGAAGACGACCAAGATGAGGAAGAAAAGGGTCCCAAAACCACCCCAGACCCAATTCCCGAAGGGCGGGTCGGGGGTGGATCAGGGTAAAGGCTGGGGGGGGGTGGATAAAATCAGGAGTTGGATGGACAGTATTATAAAAATCGTAACACTGGATTGGGGAGTAGTGTGCATAACTTGTAACTCCATTGCCTGAGAAGCATCATTAAACCTCACCTTATCTCCAAAAAAATTACCTTGGAACTTTTTTCTCCCTGAGTTTTCTTTTAGGCAACACTTGGATGCAGGACTGGAAGGGATGCAAGTTTGCAGATGACACAAAACTGGAAGGAGCTGTTGACTCCCTCAAAGGCAGGGAGGCCTTGCAGAGAGACCTCAACAAATTAAGAGGACTGGGCAATCACCAACCATAGGAAGTTCAATAAGAGAAAGTGCTGGATTCTGCACCTGGGATGGGGCAACTCCAGATGTACATACAGACTGGGGAATGAGATACTGGAAAGCAGTGCCATGGAAAGGCACCTGGCAGTCCTGGTCAGTGGCAAGTTGAATATGAGTCAACAGTGCCCTGGCAGCCAGGAGGGCCAACTGTGTCATGGGCAGCATCAGACAAAGCATCGTCAACCAGTCAAGGGAGGGGATTGTCCTGCTCTGCTCTGCACTGGGGTGCCCTCACCTTGAATATTGTGTGCAGTTTTGGGTGCTGCAATATAAGAAAGATATTAAGCTCTTAGAGAACATCCAAGGGAGGGCAACGAAGATGGTGAAGGGCCTTGAGGGGAAACCGTGTGAGGAGCAGCTGAGGTTACTTGGTCTGTTCAGCCTGGAGAAGTCAGGAGACTGAGGGGACATCTCATTGCAGTCTACAGCTTCCTTGTGAGAGGAAGAGGAGGGGCAGGCACTGATCTCTTCTCTGAGTGGACCAGTGACAGAACCAGAGGGAATGGCCTGAAGCTGTGTCAGGGTTTAGGTTGGATATTAGAAGAAGGTTCTTCACCCAGAGGGTGGTTGGATGCTGCAATAAGCTCCACAGGGAAGTGGTCACAACTTAGTATACAGAATTAATAATATTCCAGTGTCCTAATGTATTTTTTCCTGTGTTATTCATATTTTATTTATAAATATTTTTTCTGTCTGATAAGATTTTTACAAAATTTTCCTGCATCATGATTTTCTTCTAAAGCATCTCAAGGGAAAAAATGTTTTAGACTATAAATCACTGCAAACTCCGGCTGAGTAGATGTCTGTCTGTCATCGCAGAGCCTACCCCTTGTTCTATTAGATCTCTTATGACTGACTATGTTGTAGTTGATTTTAGACAAAATAAACTTTACATGCTTCTTTGCCATTTTTAAGTGAGTACTGTCATACTGTAAAACAATAAAAAGGAAACACATTAATTACCTTATTAAAAATATATTATGATTTTAAAGATAGTGGTTTATTATAATTAGTGTTGTGGACCATTTCACTTCTTTCCTTAGGGATGAAATAACTAACTCAAAATCTTTCAAGTGAAGCTGAAACTTGAACAAAGCAACAGCATTTCCGTATGAAGAGTTATGAACCATTTTTCCTTATTATACAGATAAGGCACTGAGAACAATACACAATCTTAACAAGATTCAGCGCTATCTGTTTTGATTTGAAAATTGTCACAATGTTCTGTATGTATAACTATCACCTATACTTATATTTAAAAAATATATATGATTCCTTTAAAAAACTACATCTGATAGATGTTTATTTCACTATAAATTGGTTCTGAAATTATCAGATTCAAGTGTTTAGGTTATAGTATGGACTAAAGTTTATTTCCACAAGGAATTACATTTTTAATTAGATTTTTAAAACTGTTAATAAAAAATTGAAACAAGTTGATTTCTATTGGGTTCACAACAATTTCTTGTGGTAAGTGCTTCTTTTTAAGCCATGAAGTAGACACCATTGAGGACTCATAAAGAGTTAACAGACAATTAGTTTTCCACAGACTGATAAGGCAACAATGAAATATTTTGAAGTTAATGCAATTTCTGTATACCTCACGCTGTAGGAATGTTTTCATTTTATTAACATTTCATTAATTGAAGAAGAACAATAGTGAATGAGATTTTTATGATGGGAGACTTGTTTTCTTTCCAAGTTTGAGTTGTTTCACATAGAAATTGTAAAAGGACCAGCCGGTCTGCTGGCCTTTCAAACATAAGAGGTTTAATTGTCTCTTCTGGCCATGTTGGCATAGTGGATAGAAAACCTGCTGCTGTGGGAAAGAAGCCTGTAGCAGGGTAGGATATTGCTCCACTGAATTGTTTTTTGTTTACTCCTGCCTGAACCTCTTAGCTCTTCTGTTCAGATGCTGTGAAAATATATGGAGGGGAAGAAGGCAAACAAAGAAAAGACAAAAAGAAAAAGAGTTTCGCAGTTCTCTGTGAAAATGTCCCAAAGCTTCAGAGCTTGATGGATCAGCTACATTTGACTTTATCAGGCAGCTTTGCCTTTATCACTGGATATAATAGCAAGGTTATCAATAAAGTTATGTATCAGATATTTGTATTTTTTCTGACATGTTAGTCTTGCATAGTATTTTACTAGGAATCTTTAACTGTGAAGAAAATGTCAAATATGATTACATCATAGACTCAGAAAAATGGGTCTCTGCTACACTGGAGTAAGCTGTGCTTGATAATATAGTTTGATGACATACGTAACATGTAGTATAAGTTGCACCTTCTGCAGAAGACAAGTGATGTCCTACTTTTTTCAGAATAAATAGTATGAAAATAGGTTGGAGGAGAGCATACTAAGGGACTCAGATGAACAAGAGATTTAAAATTAAGTGTATTTCTATCAGAAATGTATTTATTCCCTTAAACATAAATTATTTAAGACACACCTTTCAAAGGCATGAAAAACTCCAGGTTGTTTCTCCAAAAAACAGAAACGCAAACAGGCAGAAAGTTGTTACCATAAACTGTTATTTCTAGAACCAAAAAATCCACTGCACATTCAAAGTCAGTGTTGTTGTCAAATTTTTTTTTATTTTTATTTTATTTGATTTGGTTTTTTAATGCATTTCTTTCTTTAGGAGATATTGGGGAAAAAAATCTTATTTCAATAAGAAAACATTTTCTAATTTTTACTCTCCTAATCTGAAAAGAAATACAACATTGAGATAGATGTGTAATTACCAGATACCGCTATTTTTTTGTATACTCCCTTAATTTTTCTTATAGAAAAGAAACATGAAAAAAATATTGAGAGACACAGACAAAAAAGAATGTCATGTTAATAATTATTTCTGTTAATTCTTTGTACTTGATATAAAAGTTGTGATAATTTATTTATATGAGTTTACTTGAATTCTCTATAATCTGTTGCACGCATGTTTGCATGTATACAAAAGTAAAACTCATGGGAGACAAGTTGTTTGAAAAGAGAACATGTTTTACATTTTGAATATGAATTTCACAAATTAAATCAGAAGAACAGGTCTGAGTATTCTTTGCTCCTAAAGTATGAATTCCCTCTCATCTATCTTAAAAAAGAATTTATTTTGTGGAACCATTGAAATCTGTGAAGCCAAGTGGAATATTCTGGAGCATTGAACAGGTACATGATAGTCAGTATGCTACCTACTCTATAAGTAATTGTTACTGAGAAATCTATTCTACTTAAGTACTTTCTCTCCTAAGGGGAACGTTGCAGCCAACAGACCTTACATCTGCCACAGAATGGCCTCTTTTCGAGCACTTTTTTTGAATAACTGGAGATATATACCAAAGCAAGGTGGCGATGAATATTCTAATGATAAATAGATCCTGGAATACTATAGTTCACAGAAATAGCTTGGAAAATAAATAAATAAAAACACACTGAACGTACTAAAATCATTATATGGTATTAATTTTTAATACCAGAAAGTATAACTGAGATCACATACTCTTACTTTCTGCATGACACAAGTAAGTCATTACAGTTAAAAACCAGTTGCCACACTACATTTTCATACATTACCTTCCAGATGTTTTCTATAGTTCATTTTAAATTGTATTTATATCATCTAAGGACATCAGAGACTGTGTAATGATGTCAGAAAAGAATGTGCAAGTCACGGTGCACAGCAAATATTAAGGTCTTGTGGCAAAGGTGTTCAAATACATTCTTGTCTTTTTCAGGAACAGCAATACCTGCAGGTCAAAGACAGTGATTATTCCCTGCTCCTTGGTGGCTTTGAGTCTGCTTTTGGAGTACTGTGCCCAATTTTTATTTCCTGGTGCAAGAAAGATATTGATGTGCTGGAGTAAGTACATCAGAGAACCATCAAAATTATTAGGAATATGGATCATGAGATGTTTAAGAGGCTGAGAAACCTGAGTTTGTTCAATGTCAAGAAGATCAGGCCTAGAGGGGATATTAATGAAGTTTTATGCCAAGAACAGAGACAGACTCTTCTTGGAAGTGTACAGTGATGCACTAAAAGCTCTGGACAGAAATTGCAATGACAGAAACTTTTGTTATTAGGAAAAATAAATTAGATATCAGGATAAAGTTTTTCACCACTAAAACAATCAAAAATTGGGTCAGTTCCCTAGAGAGGCTGGGGATGGGCTCTCCATTCCTAAAGAGGAGAAATTTTAAACTCTACTGGTTAATTTTTTAAAAAACTTGATCTATTTGGTGCTGCTTGGAGTGAGGTCTTGGATTAAATGACTTCCATAAATTCTTTGTAAATTATTATATGATTATGAGATGCAGTTACCCAAGTGTTTAAATTAGGAAAATATCTTCCCTGTATAGTTTCCTGAATCTCTGAAAGGGTTAAGAGAAATGTAAACTAGATGCTCCAAAAGGCTTTCTGGAGAATTATGTGTCTTTCCTGGAAAAATAAATGAAAACTGGAAAATGCATTAAACTAAACTGAGAGCAGAGATTTTTCTGTGCTCACTAAGGCAAGTGCAGTGTGAAAAGGATTTTTTTAGGCAAGTTTCCAACTCTCAATCTTTGTGTGTGTCCATTATTTAAGAGCTTCACTTGGCATGAATATAGCTACTGCATCAGTGAGTGAGACAATGAATGGAATATGGAAGGTATATAAGGTACAGAATATATGATACAGAATAGGTGAAGCAGTCTATAAGGGGGATACTTGGATTTTAGAATCTCCTTTTCTCTGGCTGCATAAGGCTTGGTATGGAACTTGTCACATTCACAAAAAAAATTGTAGACTGTACACATTTTTCTCTTATTATGTGGGTAAATCACCAAAGGAAATAGTACCATATTTTTGATTTTTCCAATCCACAACACTGTTTTGCATCACAGATTATTGATTCTTCATTTTGTTTTGTATTTCGGGAAGAATATTCTATTGAGGTAGAAAATAAATTTTAAAACAGGCAGAATCACAAAAGTGCAACAAATGTATAGTTTATGCTCTGTCTATATTCTGAGATAAAAAGTCCTAGCCATACTTTTCAAAAGTATTTAAAGTACAATAGCATTACAGGAAATGTTACATATAGACAGTCTAATTAACAGATTAAACTCCCTGACACAAAATTAATTTAACCATAACAAATGATGCAGAGGTTTAAGAAATGAGAGACCATAAAAAGAAAGGCGACTTCATAAAATCTCACAAAACCCCAAAAAATATCTTCTTGGGTTTTGTTTCCTTATGTATATTGCAATTAAGGACAGAGTTGCTATGTTCTTCTATGGAATGTAAAACTCAACTATTGTCTGATGTAGTGAGAGAAAAAAATCACTGACCCCACATAGGCCAACAGCTGAAATTTCAACAACTGCACTCATAACATCATTTCATCCTTTAGACTCCAGTATTTCAAACACCTTCCTTTTCTTCAGACTTTCCTATTTCCCAGAATCAAAGGTGATCATTTATTTTAATTGAACTGAAGAAGTATTGTGATTTCAAATGTTTAGTATGCTTTGAGCTGTACAACTGTATTGGGTCTGGCTGGGACTCCAAATGGAGTTCCCCACAGTGGCCCTCACAGTGCTGTGTTTTGCATAGGTAGCTAGAGAGGTGATGATAACACACCAGTGGTTTGACTATTGCTAGCAGGGCTGGCACAGCATCAGCAGTCTCTCTGACATTCCTCCCCGCCCCATTTGAGGGCAAGATCCTGAGAAGGGACACAACCAGACCAGCTGACCCAAATTAGCCAAAGGGATATTCCATACCATATGACGACAGCTCAGATATAAAAGCTAAGGAAAAGAGGAGGAAGATGGGGGGCATTTATTGTTTGTAGTGTTTGTCTTTTGAAAAACTGCTACATGTGCTGAAGCCCTGCTTCCCAGAAAGCTTGCTAATAGGAAGTACAGAACAAACCGTGTTATTTTCCTCTTTGTTTGTGGGTGTGCAAACTTTCACTTTTGCTTTAGTAAACTGCCTCATCTCATCCTATGAGTCATTTTCCATCTCATTCTCTCTCCCCTGTCCAGCTGTAAAGGGGAGTGATAGGGTGGCTTGGTGGACACTTAGCATCCAGCCAAGGTCAACCTACCACAACAGCACATCTTATGGAGTAAAACCCCAGTAAGGATCTGTTTTCAAGAAACTTGGGTCATATCACAGTAGGTAGTCACATTTACAAGCTAAAAAAGGTAAAATGAGATGAACAAAGTAAACTAAAATTAGTAACAGCATGTTTCTCACCTGTGGTAATATGTATAATAAGTAATGGATGATGAAAGATGACTCCTAGTTTCTCCTCTTGCTAATAAAGCAAATGAAAACATTTTATCAGTAACTCTGAACCTCTCCCTGTCTCTGTGGGCCAGGAAATAGAACACTTTAAACCACAGATTTTTTTTTCTTTTTGTCCAAGATGCATACAAAGTGGCATTAGTGACAGAGGGGTACTGCTCCCTCGTAGAGCTTCATCAAATGTACAACGAAATGTGCAGAGTGCAGCCAGGGTCTGGAAATAGGCAATTGACTCAGTGGAGACAAGGAGATACTATATGCAATTCTCACAGGAAAAGCTTTACTACAGGCACCAGACACTTTTCTTCCAAAGGAAGAAGCCACTCTAGAACCTCACCTATTTCATTGCCTTTCACTCCATTGACCCATTCATGACTTCAATGAAAACACTGTTGAGATTATCAATTTGGTAAAAATCAGAAGATATCGATAAAGGGCTTTTTCATACAATTAATGATTTGAATTAAATATAAAACAATATATTTTTTACTACTTCTTGCTGGCAAAAGTGGAAAGTAAATCAGGAATTATTCTATATTGTTTAATAGAGAAGAAAGTAGAATCAGATTCCACCTATTCAGTGAAACTGCTATAAGACTAATCTGTATATACTTTGTTTGTGCTTTTATCTTAATAAATTTGTATGCTCAAAAGTAGACTTCTATAAATTCACTGAGACTATACTTGAGAAGCTGTAAGTTTTACCTGATATCTTGATATAATATTTACCTGTTCTTTTCCATATTTTGTTGAAATCATGATGGATGCAATAACCGAGATTGTGATTAGCCACATATTTTATTTGTTGATATATGTCAGCAACAAAATTGAAAATACAAATATGCACTTTAACAAGATAAGATTTCACTGTGATAAACTAAAATTTAGTACAGTACATTTTCCTATCATTAACATCTAAATTTTTTGCAGTTTGGTAACTTTTGACTATCCTAAGTATTCTACCATGGAGTTCCTACCACTTTTCTCCTATCACTTTCCATCACAGTTTCAGTGAGACCCTTAAAGAAAGAAGTGAGACTAATAAATTAAGAGATTAACAAGGAAAGTAGTGTGATTACCTACTTGGAATTAGCTGAGACATATGCTAAGCTTCATGAATGACTGTATGGCAACAATCAAAACCCAGGTATTTAATGCAACCAACAATTCAATGCTTCAATTTCTTTAAATGTGTGGTATTAATGGACTAGTGAAAATTGAATATTTTTTTTATTTGTGGTAGAATATTCTGGGATTATTTTTTAATCTCTATATTAGGCCTTCAGCCATAAAATTCTACTCAAGTATGCCTCAGACTGAAAGTTTTTTGGTTTTGGCTAAGATAAATTTCTTGTCTTTTTGCTGTTTTGTCATATAGCTTTTCATAAATCTGAAAGAACTGTAAAGGCAAAATAGTATTAAGATCTAACTATAAGAATGCAATGTTTCAGAAAAATCTCCACAACTATGGCATGATCATTAGAGTAAGAAGGGAAATACTACTGTTTGATAGCATATATATGTAGTTCTTTCATCTAATGAAAGCTGGTTATCTAATTCTCATATCACTTTGGTGTTACAAAGCCACATTACTATTACGGATTACAATAGATAAAAGGAACAGAATACAGACCTGAATGCTAGTACAAAATTATCCATAGAGTTTGATTGTAAGGACAACCCTTTGACTGTGGTCTAAATTAGCTGCGCTCTGTCAAAAAATGCTCAGTTTTAATTTGAGTAGAGTATTAGTGGTGAAAACCAGCTTTTTACAGTCAGTTTGGATGCAGTCACACACTATTTTTCTGGATAGTTCAGAAGAAAAAGTGAGCTCTATGAACAAAAGTTGTTACTATTTTGGTAAGGGCACAAACCTAGTCTTTGACCTATTTTATTTGTTTAGTAATGAATATCACCCTCAGAGAAACTGATAGAAAACCTCCCACATCAAAAAAAACCAAACCCAACAACAACAAAAAAAACCCAATTCCTTACAAGATTGGATTAATTTTCTCATATTTGTGTACTTTGACTAACAAAATCAAAAAATGTCATTGATATACCATTCATCTGGTCTTTGGTTGGGGGAAATTTTATTCATGTTTCTCCACAGAAAATGAAGACATCGAAGTGATATGTATTATTATATTATTTTTCAGCTGTTTCTATAGCACTTCACTGTTACTTTATTCTACTTTCTGATCCTGTTCTTATACCCTAGAAATTAGTACAGGACATCATTTTGTCTCCAGGATTAAAGCTCTTTCCTTTTGGCACTCTAAAGCTTCCCTTCAGGCCAAGGAGGGAGTTAAATCTGAATCACTTTCTGACTGGATGATTTAGCCACTAATCTGCTTTATTTAAAATAGTGCACAATAGTGCCCACGGCTTTTCTTCTGGATGTGCTGTTTTCTAAAAAGCAGTTTTTACTGTAAGAAAATGCATACTATGATTTCATTACGCACACTTTCAGCACACATACAAAAACAGAGCACTTCGAAGTCCTTTGTACCACAACCTCAGACACAACTAATCATAAGGTCGGAGCTAGGCTGTAAGAAATTTGGGTGGTCTTAAACTGTGCAAAAAACACAATAAGAGGCACATAAAATAGGAATCCTGTAAAATAGAAGCCTTTGAATCTAATGTCACCTAAAATTATGGCAAGTAGTCTTAAACAAAAGTCATCTAGACTTCCTTTAGAGTCTTAGATACCTGTCTTAGAAGAAGTTCATTTGGTGATTAGCTTAGAAAAATGTGTAATTATTAGAGGGTCAAAATGAAACTCTGTCAATCCCATTCCTAGGAAAAAAAACCCTCACAGAAGTATCTAGTAGCTCCAGATGTGCCAGGTTGTTCTTGAATTGTGGTTTTGCAATCAAAGTTTCTGTTCTGTCCAAGACCTACTTTGTTTGCTTAGTACCACTTTCAGTAAAGCACAGACAAGCATATAGAGATTCCTGCAGAATTAGATATTTGAAGGCTCCTCACCCTTTTTGTACAAAATGTAGCTGTTTGTACAGTAAGTCAGGTTTGACTTAAGAGTATTTAAAGCTACAGCTTTCATGATGAAAGACTCAAGCTGGTTCATGGGATCTAATGCTCTGTACAGAAGGAAATAGAATTCTAAGAGCAAGACAGAAACCAAGACAGAAATTTTGTCAATGACTAGAAAACACCATCTTCAGATGTCTAATTATTTCTAATTTTTCTTTGGTGACTGATTGATACAAATATGTAAGCTACTTAAACAACAGTAACCAGGGACCTCTTATCTTGAATGAGACTACAGATAGGGTTTGCTTCTTTATGATTACTTTTTCTAGCCTTATGATTCTTCCATTATATATTTGACAGTAGTATGACAGAAAAGATGGAGAATTCATCAGCCAAGAATTTCTATTCGCTTTAAATTTATTTTTTTTATTCTCACAGCCTGCAGACTAGCAGCCTCTAGCCTCTTATTCAGCTTCAACTATCCATTGGTTTAGAGGCAATTGATTATGATAATTGTATTAAACATTGTTTGGTGTGTGTTAGATATACTAAGAATGCAGTAAAAGCACCAAATTTAGAAAAAATTTACTGCTGGCTAACTTATGAAACTTTAAGAATCTTAGCTATGGATTGGGTTCTGAGATGTTAAGCTGTAGTCAAATAGCAGCACCTTAGGCATGGTCTGTAGCAGAAAATTAAGCAGAATAGACAAGCTTAGGCAAGGTGAAAGTTATATTCTTATGTGCCATAGAGAAATGGATAAGAAGTTAATTTTGGTTCTTTAATTACTTTAAGTGTGTTAAGTCTGAATAAAATCCAGTGCAGGTATTTAGGTTCTTCACATAATAAGTCACATGGACCTTCATATTAAGATTAACTATCTGCCTTTTAAATTTACATACAAAACTGATTCAAGAAATCAGTTTTCCTGTGAAGAATGTCAATATATTTAAAAACATTTAAGAGTAAAATTAATTATATCATTAAAATGCATTTAATTGCCTCTCTGAAATGTGATTTATAATCCTTTCTTGTAATGTTCCAGTAAAACAAGAATGTATTAGATGTGTATATAGTAAGTGGTGAAATAGTTTACATATGCTCCTGCTGATTACCTTTATAAGACAACACTTGACATTTGAAAATATTTGTTAACACTGGAAATCTAAAGGTGGTAAATATCCCTAGATATGTCAGCTAGCATAATTCCAGAAAGAATAAAAATATTTTTTTAATGGGCAATTTGAAAACTGGATGGATAGGAATCTGTGTATGCTGTTTAATGGAGAAACATGGGCCAACAAAATTAAATATTCTCTGTCATGATATTTGAAGAAAAATCTAGAATCCTTAAATTTATTTATATTAATGTTTTCAAGAAATTATACTATTTTTTGAAAATAAAGCACAAAAAATAACTGAACCCAAATGTAAATAATAAATCATCTTTCAAGGGAAAGGAGAGAATAAAATACCATTTAGAAAAACAAATTGCTTTATCTTGTTTTCATATACATGCAAAAGCTATAAGGAGCAAGAAGTATTTGTATAGCAATCTAGTCTATGGAATAAATGCATCTGTAAAACTGGACGATGTAAATTTTTTTTCATTAAGCTTCAGGGCTCAAGTGGGATTTTCAGTGAAGTCTGTTTATGTCATCATGTAATTTACCTGTCTTAGAGCTTTTCATTTCTAATCAACATTGCAAAAATTGAAAAAGATCAAATATTAAAAGTATTGAGATGTCTTTGTGGTTTTTTTTTAATTTTAGGATGCAATAGGTGTATTCATTTTAATCAGCATTTGAAACTGTAAATATAATAGTGGTACACCTTCTAAGGGCTTGGAAAATTGATTGTCTTCTTAAGATATTGTCATGGTTTGAGATAGCCCAAAATCCAATTCTCTACCTCCATTCCCCCTCCCACATCTCAACCTAATGTGAGATGGGTTTTTCCAGACAAAACACACCAGACTCAAAGTGGGGAAAGGGAATATATTACAATGACTATACAAATAAATACTATAATACATTATATACAACCTTAGCTATCTCTACTATGACATAAGTATTTACAATGGATCAGATCTCTTCTCCCCTCCAAATAAAAGTCCAGGAGGGAAAGAAGGACAGATTCCTTCCAGTCTCTCAGGGCAGCAGCTTCTTCTAAGGCAGCAGGCTCTCTCATGCATGCAGCTGTTGCTGGATCTCTGCCAGCACACACGAGGGGGAATCCAAGCCCCTCGCGGCCCCGTCGTCAACCAACCGAGGGGTCTTTCGTGGGCTTCATCACCCCAGACAAGGTCGTTTCACCATTTCATATCACGAAGACACAGGGGGGTCTTCGTGACGGTCTGGTATCTTCAGGAGATTCAAGCTCCTTGCAGGGCCTCTGTGCCCTGCCTCAGGCTGCGAGCTTCTTTGTAGCTTGCAGCAAGGGAGGGCCTCAAGGCCAACCTCCCACACTCCGTCCTGGCTGAGCTCTCAGGACGACTGAGCTTCTTAGCTCCTTTACCCATTTAGGACTTCTAATCAGTAAGAGTCCACCCCCTCCATTTTTGGAGGGATCTCCAACGAGGTTTAGGGGAGTTTTGCAGTCCTTACCCCCAAGCTTTCTCTCTGTAGAAACTTAGTTCTGTTCTCTGCTGCCGGTTCTCTACCTCGGCTTGAGCAAATCTGAGTCTTCCTTAGCCGCATGCTGTTTCTGCTGCTTCTCTGGTTTAGATCTTATCAGTTGGCTTTTAGCCATAACCTCTGGACGTTGCCGCCGCTTCTGCTCTCTCTGCTCACTCATGATGGAAAACATCCTCCAGCTTACAGCTGCAGATACATTGTCCAGTTTAACACTGTTCCAAGTCTCTGTAGCCCCCAACTGGGGCTGGGGGGGGGGGGGCAGAGGCCTCCCCCAGAGGGCTCCTGCCCTCTCCTCGTGGCTTTCACAACATGGCTACTTCTTCTAACCTCAAAACTACAACTCTTCTCTTCCGTTCTGGTTGTGATATGTTTACATTTTTGCAGGAACACTCATTGGACAGAATTTCAAAACTTCCAGGGGTTTCCACCCCTTGGGGGCTACCACTTTTCTTAGCCTCTGGGGAAAACAAAATCCAAACCACTACAGATATCTTACATGGAAAACATCTTTACTGTGTACAGTTGTACAGTTGCACTGTGTACAACTGCTATTTCAGAGAAACATGTGTCGTGCTGAAGAAAGAACTGTCTATTTTGTCCTATTCTTTTTTGATGGTAGCTTTGTAAACTGACTTTAAAATCAATGACAACCAAACTTTCATCCAAGTGTTTGATAAATACCCCATCTACTGTTCTGAGTTTCTCTTTGCTTTTGTCCATTACCATGCCTGTGTAGGTGTTATACCTGTAGTATTACCAATTCTCAACCCACCAATTCAGCTAGATAATATTCCCAGCGTAGCACTGCACTTGAAATTTAAGGTGCAAATACAGGAGTCTTCCAGTAACCAACACATTGTTATCAGTAAACTAGCAAACAACTCTGTTTCTTAGCATTTAAAATTACTTATGTAATTTCAATACACCTTTAAGACTGGGGTATCTAACTTTATTTTTGGTTCTACAAACTTCAGGACTTCTGTTGGATTTTCCAGTTAAGTGTTTTACGATCAAGGAATTACTCTGCTCTGCAGCTTTTCAACTTTAATACATTTTGCACAATCTCTAGGTACTGAAGCAATGCTATGATTATGTCTTCATAGCACAGAGAGGTATCAGAAAGAACTTTATCATTTTTCAGATTGCATTTGTTATTGAAGTCAACAGTAATGCTCTAAAAACTAACCTTACAGCCTATTCTGACTTGTGAAACACTTCTGTCTTTTAGCCTGCTTTGAACTGGACAACAACAGAAGCCTCGTTTTCAATGTGCCACCCAAAAAATTCACATGACAATGATGAGTGTTCCTATTGATGGATTAACTAAATTAATCTAAAGAAATTCTATCCTCTTCTGATATTCCTAGCATTTAGACAAATCTCTTCACATGAAAATACCATTAATAGCCTACTCAGCATGAGTCACTGATATGGGTCTATATAGTGATAGATTTATATCGCATCTTATCTCCCAGTTGCCTGAGACTGGCACTTCAGAACAGTATTGATCACAAAGGACATCATATAGGAAGTTAAGCAAACAAACAAATTTCATAAAATAATTTTTAATATGAAAAATATTTTTTGTGGAATTTGTCTACTTGCTTTCTAGAAGTAAATGGAAAAAGAGAAGGAAAAATGGACAAACCTCCATAAAAACTATTCCCTGGAGTGGTTTCCTGTCTACCTCTATAGATGTTCTACTTTTTGCTTTATCCTTTTTCTGTGAACAGCTGTACTTTTAAATCCCTCCTGAATTTTTACCAAAAACAACTTATAATGGTAGTTTGCTATTTATTTAATGACTTTGGAAGCTCTACTAAGCCTTTTCTGGAACTGCAGTTTCCTTCTGAACTCTTAGGTTGCAACTTAATTGACAAAGGTTATGTAAGTATCTTTTTATTATTTTCTTTCTTTGAAAACTACATCTCAGCAATGCCCAGCTCAAGAAGTATCAATAATGGATAACACTATGCAATGTCTTACACTTGCGTAAGCAGATTGGTACTTTTAATGAATCCATATTAGCTACTCCTGATCACCTTCTTGTCATCTTTGTGGATAGAGATGACCTTCAGAATGAATCGATCATATGAGCAGATGAGACAGTTAATTTAATATTTTTACTCATTCTTCAATGCTTGGCACTTTGGAGGTGATAAGTCTAATATGATTTTAGACAAGAGTTAAGGTCCTAGCGCTATTTAGGAGAAAAAAACACATGGTTTTATCTTTCAGCATGTGCCTCTGCTGTTTTAGTGGAATTTAAATGTTTGCTTAAACACAATAAGAATCTTCACCTGTTTTTTTAACTTCAGTTTGAAAGATGGCACCATCTATAAAAATCAAGAGGAAAGAAGTAAAATTAGCATTTCATCATCATGGCTAGGCTTTGCAAACGAAGATTTGGAAAGGGCTCTACCCACGTTTGTTATAAGCGCGTTGGTGGCTAAAAAGGCCAATAAGAGACAGACAAGTCTGGTTGCAAAAGGCACAGCAGAAAGACTCCTTAGGTGGTATAATCTGCAAGGCACGATTCTTTCTGCGTTGTCTTTTCTCCTCGAGAGTGACTCTGTGTGCATTCTCAAAAGCATCAGCAGCGTTATAGATAGTGTGTCTCCAGACCTCCCAACTGGAGGCCAGAGTAGACCAGTTATGTTGATCAATATGGCCAAAGCTGAGATGTTGTTTCAGGGAGTCCTTGTATCTTCTCTTCGGGATTCCTCTCATGTGGCAGCCAGTGGTAAGTTCACCATGAAGCGTCATCCTTGAGATGTGTCCTGCCCAACGCAGCTGTGTTCTCAGAAATGTGGCCTCAATACTGCTGCCTGTTCCAGAACAGAAATATTAGTCACATAATCTGACCAATGGATGTTTAGGATTGTATGGAGACAGCATTGATGGAGCATTCTAGGAGTTGCAGGTGGTGGCGGTAGATGACCCATGATTTGGATCCACATAAAAGAGTAGACAGCGCTGTGGCTCTGTAAATACTGATCTTTGTACTTTTCTTCAAGTGTTTATTTTGCCAAACTCTTTTATGAAGCTTTCCAAAGGCACTGTATGCCTTTGCTAACCTATTGTCTATCTCTCCATGAATCTTTTGGTTTGTTATAACCTCAAATTAGCATCTGGAGAAAAAGTCACACACTCTTCTCTAAGAGAAATTCTTTTAATTTAGTGAGAAAAATTTTTGCAAAAGCTTTTATAGGAGTAAAATACAACCAAGAAAAAGCATTTCACTAAAGCACCCAGCACAAAGACCCACTCCACAGAAAACACCCACTAAAAACAATCAATATACCAGCTTTAGTAAAACCCAATTCATTGGTTTTAAGTTATCCACAAGAGAAGGAAAAGAGTAAAAGAAAAAAGCATATTAGAAGAGTAAAGAAAGAAGGAAGAGAGAAGGAGAGGAGAAAGAAAAGAAAAAATGGTTACTGATAAAATCTGATGGTTCACATGGTTCAGGCTGCAGGAGAGGAAAGAGCAAGAAAGGGACCTCATATGGAGTCTCCTGTATTTATATAGTTTGGTTTTCCCTCCCAGGCAGGATATCCAGTCATTGCCTTCCAGGCCAGAGTCAGTTGTGCTGTAGCCAGTCACAGGCTCCAGGGCTGTGGTGTGGTCAGGCTACCAGGCAGATTTGCCTTGACTGACAGCCCAGCTACAGGGCCTTCAGTGATACCACGAGCTCTGAGAGGGCACAGCCATGTTGGCTTTGCTCTGTGCCCTCAGCAGGTCTTATGTGAGACCTTACCATGTACCTGCAGGTCTAGGCCCAGCCCTTCTCCACACACACATACACAGAGTGAGTTCGTTCTGACCCATATCAATAATTCAATGAGATTCAGATCCAGTATCTCACAGTGTTGTTTAAAAGTGTTTTGTAATAAGAAACCAAATAAACAGTAGTGATAAACTACTTGGGAACTTAATGTCATGTTTTGACTGAAATGACTGTAAAGCTACAAATGCTACCCATATGTTGCATGATGTATATTTAAATAGGAATACAGAAAGACATGAAGCTTTATGCTGTGCCGATGGTGCTCATTATCACAGTTATACCACTGGAATGTATGACAGTTTTTGTTCGCAGTATTAATGGCTACAGTTAATAAATCACAGCTTGCAATCACAGCTATATGCTCTGTGTCTCCATGAAACTTTGGACTGGGACACACGGTATAAGCACTAAAAATAAAATAACCTGAAATAATAGTAGATGGAAGAAACATTTGCTAGAGATTAATCTCCTCACTCAATGTTCATAGAATTACAGAACCGTAGAATCATAGAATCCACTGGGTTGGAAAAGACCTCCAAGATCATCGAGTCCAGTCACTGATCCAACACCACCATTGTTACTAGTGCCACATCTAGTCTCCTCTTAAAAACCTCCAGAGGTGGTGAATCCACCACCTCCCTGGGCAGCCCATTCCAATGTCTGAGTACTCTCCCTGTAAAAGATTTTTTCCTAATATTCAACCTAAACCTGCCCTGGTGCAGCTTAAACCGTGCCCTTTTGTCCTACTGCTGGTTGCCTGGGAGAAGAGACTGATGCCCACCTAGCTACAACCTCCTGTCAGGGAGTTGTAGAGAGCTGTAAGGTCTCCCCTGAGCCTCCTCTTCTTCAGGCTAAACAACCCCAGCTCCCTCAGCCTCTCCTCATAGGACTTGTGTTTGAGTCCCTTCACCAGCCTTGTTGCTCTTCTCTGGTCAAGTTCCAGCACCTCAATATTCTTCCTGAACTGAGGGGCCCAGAACCGGACACAGTACTCCAGGTGTGGCCTCACCAGTGCTGAGTACAGGGGAAGAATCACTTTCCGGGACCTGTTGGTCACACTGTTCCTGATCCAGGCCAGGATGCCATTGGCCTTCTTGGCCACCTGGGTACACTGTTGGCTCATGTTCAGCTTCCTGTCAATCCAAACTCCCAGGCCCCTTTCTGCCTGGCTGCTCTAAAGCCGCTCTGTGCCCAGCCTGTAGTGCTGCAGGGGGTTGTTGTGGCCAAAGTGCAGGACCCAGCACTTGGCCTTGTTGCATCTCATGACCATTGGATTCATCCCATCTATCCAGCTTGTCCAGGTCCCTCTGCAGAGCCCTCCTGCCTTCCAGCAGATCAACACTCCCCTCCAACTTGGTGTTGTCTGCAAATTTGCTAATGGTACACTCATCGAGATCATCAATAAAGATATTAAACAGAACTGAGCCCAACACTGATCCCGAGGAGGACACTACTAGTGACCAGCTGCCAATTGGATGCAGCACCATTCACTACCATTCTCTGGGCACGGATTCTGCTAGTTAAAATCTAATCAATGAAAGTAACGCATTGTAAACTCACTAAAGCTGCTAAATCATATGAAATAGATGAAACAATGAACCAGACAGCAAACAACTAGTAAAATGAAAAAGGACTGCCCTTCAACTACTGACATACAATATTAAGAATTAAGTACAATTGTGATTTAAGATGTTATGTGGTCACCCAGAGGGAATTTGTAATTTTTGAATGCATCAGATCCATTGTAAGCTTGGAAATGGCTGTAATGGTCTCACTCAAAGAGTTGCAGTCAATGACTTGATGTCCAGGTGAAGACCGGTGATTCCTTGGAGGGGTAGTTGGGACTTGTGCTGTCAAATATCTTTATTGGTGACATGGACAGTGGGATCAATTGCATCCCCAGCAAGTTTGCAAGATGACACCAAGCTGTGTGGTACAGTTGATATGCTGGAGGGAAGGGATGCCATCCAGAGGGACCTTGACTGACTTAAGAGATCAGCCCATGTATATCTCATGAAGTTAAACAGGCCAAGCACAAATACAGGCAGGGCAGAAAAAAGATTGAGATCAGCCCTCAGGAGAAGGACTTGAGAGAGTTCCTGAATGAGAAACTCAACATGACAATGTGTGCTTGCTGTCCAGAAAGGTAACTGTGTTTTGGGCTACATCAAAAGAATTGTGGCCAGCAGGTCAAGGGAGGTGATTCTGCCCCTCTGCTCCACTCTCATGAGGCCCCCAACATCAGAAGGAATTGGACCTGTTGGAGTGAGTCTGGAAGAGGGCCACAAAGATGATCAGAGGGCTGATGCTCCTCTCCTATAAAGACAGGATGAGAGAATTGGAGTTGTTCAGTGTGAAGAGAAGGCTCCAGGGTGACCCTACAGCAACTTTCCAGTACCTGAAGAGGGCCTACAAGAAAGTTGGAGAGGGACTTTTTACAAGGGCATGTAGCTATAAGACAGGGAGTAATGATTTCAGACTGAAAGACAGTAGATTTAGATTAGATATTAGGAAGAGATTCTTTGCTGTGCAGTTGGTGAGGCATTGGAACAGGTTGCCCAGAGAAATTGTGGATGCCCCATCCCTGAAAGTGTTCAAGACCAGGTTGTATAGGGCCTTGAGTAACCTGGTCCACTGGGAGGTGTCCCTGTCCATGACAGGGGAGATGGAACTGGAGGATCTTTAATGTCTCTTCCCACCCAGACTATTCTATGGTTGATCCCTGTTTGTGACCATTTCAGCAATGACCAGTCTTTGGAAGTATCTCTTCATTTTACGTTGCAGTAGAGGCAGAAAGTGAGGGGTTTTACATTACCAGCACATTTGTAACACTGGTAAATATTAGATATGCACTCTGTGAAACTAAAAAACGAGAAAACATTAAAACCAAATCAAACTATATTAGAACACTAATGTTTCAAATCAATATTGAGTCCTGGGCTAGTATTCTTATATAACTCAGTTATTATGCTATTTCCAATTTTTTTGAGGTGACTTCTAGGAAACTGTTGAAAACTGTGCAGGAGGTAAATTAAGACAATGAAACGAAATGAATTGAAATGAAATTGAATGAAATTAAATGGCAGCAGAATACTTATCAAGTAAGATTACACAGCCTTTTTATAAGGATCCCCTTACAGAGTATTGTGTGACAATCTGTTACTAGAATTTTTTTTTTACTTATTGTAGCGCTTGAAATATCATGGAGAAGTTCAAGAGAGTATATAACACAGGTACAAAACATGAACTGTGCATTGAATGAACTATGTATCCTAGAGGAAGACAAATCATAGGAAGCTTAAAAAAAATTTATTTTTTTTAAAATTTTATTAATCTTAATAATTTTTAAAATGTTCAGACAATAAAATAGCACCACCTGTAACTGCTATTTTAAAATCCAAAAATGAAGGAAAAGAGGATATAATTCAATTCTTACGAAAAATAAATTTCCAAACAGGATGTCTTTATCTATGCGGATGTATGAATAGTTCAAATAAACAACTAAATTATGAATTATTCCTGTTGCAGAAGGTATTCTTACTATGATGTGAAGATTTCTAGCTGTGTAATCTGCATTCAGATTCTAATGTACTCATTAGAATTATGCTTTGTTTCTTTTCCTATATCACAGAATCACAGACTCAGAATCGATCAGATTGGAAGGGACCACAGTGAGCCATCTGGTCCAACCTCTCTGATCAAACAGTAGCTCATGCTAGAGCACATGGCAGGGAATTTCATCCAGATGGTTCTTGAATATCTCCATTGAGGGGCACTCCACAATCTCTCTGGGTAATCTGTTCCAGCGCTCAGTCATTCGCACAGTAAAAAAGTTCTTCCTCATGTTCAGTGGAACTTTCTGGGCATCAGTTTCTGCCCATTGTCTCTTGTTCTATTGTTTGGCATCACCCTCTTGACACCCTCCCTTCAGATGCTCATAGACATTGATAAAGTCCCTTCTCAGACACTCCTTTTTGAGGCAGAATAGGCCCAGATCCCTAAGCCTTTCCTCGTAAAAGAAATTCCACAGACCCTTGATCAATTTAGCAGTTCTCCACTGGATCTAATCCAGGAGCTCCACGTCTCTCTTGTACGCAGTACTCCAAGTGTGTCTTAACCAGGGCTGAGTAGATCACCTCCCTCAACCTGCTTGGCAATGCTCTTTCTAATGCACCCCAGGATACCATTGGCCTTCTTGGCCACAGGGGCACACTGCTGGTTCATGGACAGTTTGTCATCCACTGGGACCCCCAGGTCCTTCTCCACAGAACTGCTCTCCAGCAGGTCGGCTCCCAGCCTTTACCAGTGTCTGGTGTTGTTCCCCCCCAGGTGGAGGACCTTGCATTTACCTTCATTGAATTTCAGAAGGTTCTTCTCTGTCCATCTCTCCAACCTGTAGAGTTCCATCTGAAGGGCCTCACAACCCTCTGGGGTATTGGCCACTCCTCTCAGTTTTGTATCATCGTCAAACTTGCTGAGGAGACACTCTAACCCCTCACCTAAGTCATTGATGAACAAGTTCAATAACACTGGGACCAGTGTTATTGAACCCTGGAGGACACTTAGTGACAGGTCTCCAATTAGACTCTGTACTGTTGATCACAATCCTCTGGGATCTGCCACTTAGCCAGTTTCTCAATCAATCCCATTGTCTACTAATCCAACCCACGCTTCTTGAGTTTCCCTATGAGGATTTTGTTAAAGAATATATATCTCTCTGTGTCTTTTTTTTAAAATAACTGAATGTTTTAATGTTTGAATTAAATTTATACCATATATGTAAGGTGATTTGGTAGAGCAGAGAAAATTGTGAAAAGTTACAATTATTGTGACATTACTTTATGGTCTCCTGTGACAAAGAAGAAATGTTAAATAAGGAATGTCTCCTATGCTAAGAATACAAGTTCTTTTGAAATTAAACAAAGCAGCATTTTTCATACCTTTCACATTCAGTGTTTCAGTGTATATTATAATCTTTCATAATAAAGCCACCTGTCTTCTATTATATCATAAGGTCCTTGCTTTTGCCACTGTGCTTTGACAGCACTAGGAGGTACCTGCAGTCAACGTCTCATGGATTTTTGTCTTTTTTTTCAGAATAAAGAAAATTAAATTCTATCAGTTCTTATAGATTTACCTCATGTTCATCCACTTAGCTTGTTCATGTGAAATTCAGGGATTTATAAAGTGATTGAGGCAGACTACAGTACTAACAAACCCTTCTACTTTCACCAGCCAAATGAGTAGAAGACTCCTCAACTCATGGATAGTCAAAATCTATTGTTAAGGAGATTTCAGTCTTGTAAGATTTATAGACACACATACACACACAAATGAGACAAGGTAAAAGAACTTCGCAATTATGCAGCAACATACTGTAGGCTTTGCAGAGGTAATGTACAAAATTAACCTGCTCTATATGCAACCTTGCTCTATAGGCTCTTAGAGAAGGTTTCATATTTCAGAACTGTAGGTTCAAAACAAAATGCAGAATGCTTTAAATAGAAAATTGCATTAATAGGATATTGTTGTATTAAATGGGTTCCTTTTATGAGGAGAAAAAAACCTTAGGGAACTGATTGAGATTTACAGTGATAAATCAACAAGATTAATGTGTTCTTCAGTGTTTTAAAAGAAAACTCTGAGAAGCATAATAGGTTAAATTGGTTTTTATGCCAATACTCTGATATGACTGGAAGATAAAGTATTTGTTAACTGTATTATTTTCCAGAACACTTGTATGCTAGTGTAAAATTTTCCTAACTTGATGTTTTCTATCTTAGGCCCAAGAACACTTCTCTGTTTTATAGTTACAGAGATTTCATGGATAATGGTTCCAATATAAGAGAGAGGAATCAAAAAGTATTCCCCAGTGCATTTGAGGAAAATGAAGATCATAACTGTTTTGGGATGAGTGATCATACGAAAACCCTGAGGCTGTTCAAATGGGAACATTTGAAAATAGAGTAATTATTCAAGATGACTAGTTGATATTATGGATTTCTTTGCTTATCTTACACATATGATTTTTTTTTTCTGTTGTTGGATTCAGTTCAAAACTGATATCTGAATTCAAGTATATATATGAGGGCAAAGTATTTAAGATCACATTATGGTCAATAAAGTCATTGGACCCTGGAGAAACTCAGATCACATGTAGTACACACCTTGGTTGCTTCCCTGCAACCTTAATATTTTCATTATAAGGAGAATTTGCTTTGGTTAGAGTCTTTTCTACTTCCATGGCTAGAAAAAGCCCTTAGCAGTTTAAATATCTATGTCTGCTCCTGAAATGCATCTTTCAGTGTAATTTCATCCAAAACGAATCAACTCTGTGAGCTCCAAGACCATGCTAGCATGCAAAATAAAGTGCAGTTTGTAGATACAGCTGGGAGATTTGTTGCTCTTTATTCAACAGTGTTAATGTAATTAACTTGTGGTATCTATCATTGCAACTGTGACACTGTTTTAATTTACTAGCCTATGGATATCTCTGTGCATAATCATTGAAACAGCTTCCTGCAATTATCTGTGTTGATCAAAATCAGGATTCAGTCATCTGAATTCAGTCATAACTTCTTAAAGATATTCAAGACACTCTACTGTTCCTTGTACAATCTCTAGTTGGTTCAAAATAACGTTGCTTCTCTATTAAGGTTTTCTGCCATATTTGCCTAGTCCAGAACTAGTTCCAATGTGTCTTACGACAGCCTAATCAATAGGGGCATGATGATAAAAGTGTCCTTGTTTTAATCTGGTTTATGAAGAAATTTAGCATCTCTTATATGAGTCATAACTGCTTGTTTATATTAGGAGCTTAAAAACAAGAAATAAAGACAATATTTGGTATGTCTTGGCTTCATTTTTTCTAATGGGAATGAGACATACCATTGGTTTGTCAGTGATCAATCCACTACCTAGAGGGCCTTTATAGCTTTACTTACCAACTTTATTGATATAATGTGAACAGAAGATATAATAATGTTTTGAAGTTATATACAGGTTTGTGGGGAAAAAAAGAAAGCAATGGCAACATAATGAAAAATTACAATCTTCTTACAAAGACATCTTATTACACAGCTTTCCACTAAAACTGCTTCAGAATGTGCCTTATTATGTAGCTCTGTAATGACATTTCAGACCCTCAAAAATGTCAGGAACTTCAACATTGAGTTCAGATGGTGTTTATACTCAAGAGAAACAGGTTCCTCACAGCTTGTGATCATTAATTTGCAAGCTATTTGTCAGTTGCATGGTAAACAGATGGAATGTACTCATCAGGGTGCAACTTAAATGTGAAACAAATTAAAAAGAAAGAAAATTTAGAATTATGTCACCAAACTGGGAGGACATCCAAATACTTTTAACCATGAGAATTAATGGGATCTGAGGTTGATTAAAAAAAAAACCACACAACTATTTTTTCCTAATCCAGCTTCTAGCTTCATTTTGTGAGCTTTTCCATAGAAAACTCTAGTTCTAGCTGCTGACTTAGTTTCAGGACAAGAAAAGGATCTCGGTAGTGAAAAATAGCTTCAAAAATATAATCCTTTAAGAAACAACTCCTTTTTCTTAGTATGGTAAATTTTTATTCTTGGTATTTTAAATCTGAGTCAACAGCACAGTCTTCAATACATTCTCTATACTGGACAAAGGATACTAGCTTTATAAAATTGATTTAAACATATATGACTGTGAAACTACTGACCTTACTATGAAAGCAGTTTTCCAGTCCTTTTCTGAATTGCTCTAAGATACAAACCAGCATCATGATCCTATATTCCTATGTAAACTGAATTATAATAAAATCATGACCATTAATCCTTTTAGTTTTCAAGCCTTTCTCATTAGCATTTAGTACTCCTCAGGACTGATATGTGGAAGCTGAAGTAGTTATGGTGGTCACCTCTTTATTGACAGTTTCTGCTTGGAACCTTTTGTCTCATATAATAACAGGAGAAGGTACAATAAAATATTAGAATACATACCAATAAAGCAGCAGTCAGGTACATGTAAGGATTCTTTTCTATTTTTTTGAGCAATATGAAAGTTTATATACATTCTGCATATTCCTGTGTGTGTACGTATATGTATATGTAACAATGTATCTGTCTCTGTGCTTTTAGGTAAATAATTTATAGAGTCCTGAGGACAGATTAGCCTTCAGTTCTTCTTTTATTTGTTTTGTAACGTATATTATTTTTTTAACAGAATGTATATCTATATTAGACCTAACTTCCAGTGTGCTTTATCTCCTAAATTAAGATTTTTAGTCATATGACTTGAAGAAAAGAAATCCTAACAATAAAATAAGGTTGGTTTGTGTTTGTTGATTATGTTTTGTTTTAATTTTCAAATCTGTATTTCTATTTGTAATTCTAGACATCTGGTTGAAGTGTGCAATGATGGCAATTTTTCATTTTAGTATGTCGTTAAGATATTATACCTGAATTTAGTCACTTGTCACAAGTATAAAATGTAATTTTCATTAAAGTCAAAATCAGCTTTGGGATTTAATCTTTCTTGATTGGTTGGAAATTTTACAAAGTTTATATGAGTGATGAAATTAGAACTAATTTATCCAGTTTGATATATCTCCCCAATCACATTTACAAAGATGAAACTATGTTAAATGAGTTACATAGATGAAGAAAAGAGATGTCCCTTAAGAAATTCCCCTTGATGTATATAATTAAGTGTCTTGTTAGAGACAACTCTAGTGATTTTCTTCTGCTAAAACAATATTTTCTCCTAATTTATTCTAATTAAGCAGATTGTCATGAGGTCACTTATTTGGCTGTTCATCATTCTTTGAAGTTCTTTCTATGAACAAAACACAAAGTGGCACAATTACTCCTGTCAAAGCCAAGGTTTTATACTTCAATATAGAATATATTGAAACTGTTCTTTTCTATTTCTATTATTTCAGCAGAAAAATCACTGAGCTAGTCATGTCAAGTGCTTATGAATTTAGAAAGTAAACTGCAGAGGAAGGAACATCATGTAGCACAGGAAAACCTCGGTAACAAAACAGAAGGAACTGTTGCACAAAACACCCCTCCCAGGACAGGACTCTTCTCTCTGAATTATCCTCATGCCTCCATCATCCTCAGCCCCCAGCCCCAGGTAAACAGAAGGGGATGGTTTTTCAGGCAGTATTTGCAGGAGGGGAACCATCCACAGAGCTGAAGCCGGAGAAGGGGGTCAGCAGTCACTGGTCCCAGGGGAAGGGGTTAAACCAGCAACACTCAGCTCAGGCCATGGCAAGACGGAGTCTGGGGGGTCATCACGCAGCCAGGGCATCCCACTGATAAGGACAGAAATCATATTTACCGGAAAACAAGAGGTGTGTTGCAGATATCCCTGAAGACCTCAGGATGCAAATTATGTGCACTTGAAGGAAGAAACTTAAATTTAGGATTATCACTATTAGATAGACTGGTTTCCTATAAAACTTTTGCTTAACTTGCAACTGAAACAAATTGAAGTGCAAGCAAAAGAAATAGAAAGGGAAAAATCAATTGAAAAAAATTCTCACATTGTATTGCCTGAGAATTTAAAAACATTGAGAGTCTTCAATCTAGTTGCATTGTTACTAATTCAGATAATTTACTAATAATTTTCCTGTATATGAGTAATTTCTAAGTGGAATAATTAATCTGAGAAAAAATAAAATATAAGTAATGAAGAAATGTGAATAAAAACATTCCTGAAACTGTGTATTAATTATCAATAGTGTAGCCATGTGTGGGTCTTTTTTATGCAGCATTAACATCCTTGGTTTTGCTGAGGAATGAAATTGACAAAGGAAATATCAGATGCCCACACTATGAATAAAATTATATACTCTACATTGAAATTAAGGTGACATTGGCATACAAGAGCAGAAGAGTGGACTAAATTTTTTTAATGTCAAATATTTTGTAATCAGCTTTTGAAACAAAAAAGCTGTAACTACTGCTGCTAGAGCAAGCAAAATCATCATCAGTTTCCAAGATTCCTTCTTGCTAATCTAATCAGATTGTTTAAATGTTATTGGATAGCAACATAATCAAACGGATTACACCACTGTCCAAGAATTATTTGTTAGCAGAAGATTTTTCATGGTGAATCAGACCAAAGGTTAATCACGCGCATCTGTTGACTCCTAGAGTGATCAAGACCAGATATATGCAAAACAATATTAGAAAAAGGTAAGCCTTACTTCTGTGGGTCTAATTCAACCTTCAGTCATCTGCAGATCAGGGAGTTTCTGAGACAGATGTACTATCTGTGTCTTCACGGTCACAAAATAAATGTCTTTTCTATGAACCTCTCTGCCACCCCTGGAGCCCATGTATACTTTGACCATTCACAACATTCTGTAATATTGAATTCTACAGCTTATCTATACATTACGTGAGATTCCTCTGCCTTTGTTTTTAGGTTTCTCTCTACTTGTCTCCTTAGTGTTAGGTACGGAAACCAATCCATCCACTCTAGTGACTCTAGCTTTATGTGATGTCCTTGCTACTGATGAAGATTAAAAAGATATCAACACTGAGTTTCTCCTTGATTTTTAATAATGCTTGTTAGCCCCACAGATTTTCTGTGAAGAGTTGGAATATCTCACAGAAACACAGAATTGCAGAATATGATGATATGAAAGGGACCCATAAGGTTCACTAAGTCCAACTCTTAGCCCTGCACAGGACCATCCCCAAGAGTCACACCATGTGCCTGAGAGTGCCATCTAAATGCTTCTTGAACTCTGTTAGGCTTCGTGCTGTGACACTTCCCTGAGGAGGCTGCTCCAGCAACCAACCACCCTTTGGCTGAAGAACCTTTTTCTAATATCCAACCTAAACGTCCCCTGACAGAACTTCAGGGCATTTCCTTGGATTCTGTCACTGATCACCACAGAGAAGAGATCAATATCTGCCCTTCCTCTTCCCCTTCTGAGGGGAGGACTGTGGACTTCAATGAGGTC
This sequence comes from Chiroxiphia lanceolata, assembly GCF_009829145.1. Classification (NCBI taxonomy): domain Eukaryota; kingdom Metazoa; phylum Chordata; class Aves; order Passeriformes; family Pipridae; genus Chiroxiphia; species Chiroxiphia lanceolata. The sequence goes on along the minus strand of NC_045639.1, from coordinate 88,903,809 downwards.
TCCCCTCAGTCTCCTCTTCCCAGGCTGAACAGACCAAGTAACCTCAACCACTTTCATGCGGAAGGGGACCTCCTTCCCCTCAAGATCCTTCACCATCCTTGTTACCCTCCTTTGGATGCGCTCTAATACCTTAATATCTTTCTTATATTGTGGTGACCAAAACTGCCACAATATTCAAGGTGGGGTTGTCCCAATGCAGAGCAGAGTAGGACAATCCCCTCCCTCAACTGGCTGGAGATGCTGATCCTGATGCCCCCCCGGACATGGTTGGCCCTCCTGGCTGCCAGGGCACTACTGACTCAGATTCGACGTGCCATGACCAAGACCCTCAGGTCCCTTTCCATGGCACTGCTTTCCAGCCTCTCATTCCCCAGTCTGTACTGGAACATCTGGAGCTGCCCCATCCCAGGTGCAGAATCTGGTACTTTCCCTTGTTGAACTTCCTATGGTTGGTGATTTTCCAGTCCTCTAATTTGTCAAGGTCTCTCTGCAGGGCCTCTCTGTTTTGTGTCATCTGCAAACTTGCTAGTATCCCCAGTCCTGCATCCAAGTCATTTATGAAGATGTTGAAGAGCACAGGGCCTGTGGAACTCCACTAGTGACAGGCTGCCAGTCTGATGTTACTATTTGACAGAGGACTTGCAAAGATCATTCTTAAAAAGGAACACCCAATTTTTAAAATATGTCAGTATCTGTTGTTATAAGAGATGAAGTTTTAAAATAATTAGTTGTTGAAGTGTCAACCATGTTGCTAATTTCTCATCTTATTATCTTCTAATTTAAACATATTAACTAATACATTATTCCTTTTATTTCTGTGCTTTTATTTTTTTCCTTCTTGATTCAGTGAAATTCATTATAAAATTATTTGTGGAGTAGAGGTGAGCTAAAAGACTATTTTTACTTTGTAAACTTGTAAATTTTCTGTATCTGGTGTTTCTTGGTTCATAGGAAAAAAGAGTTTCAAAATTTTGTTGGTGATGATATTTGTTAAAATGTATTTGGTCTTCTCTCTTATTTCTAACTAGAGAGATAAAACTGATGTTTCTTTGTGCTTCCAGTACACCTTTTCTAAAAGACATTAAAGGTTCAAGGAGATTTGAACAGTCACAAAATCAGTGTTAGAGGCTATAGATGGAGAGACAGCAGTTTGTGTAGAGCTTCAAAATAAGAAAAAAAGCTATTTTTGAAGTCAGTCCATTCAAGACTACTGGCTGCAATTTAGCACTTCTTTCTAGATAGCTCTGCTGATCTGGGACCTGACCTAATACTCATAAAGGTTACTTGTAGTTTGTCAGTGCAGCCATTAGATGAATTCTGTTAGGATCTTTTGCTGTGGAAGAAAGCCTTCAGATTTAAACTGGGCATCTCTGATAAACTGCTAAGCAAATACCGGTTACATTATAAAGTAGGTGAAAAGAGAAAGATATGATCAAAGACAGTTGTAAAGAAAGTCTGGGTAGAAAGATAACCTGAGAAAATCATGGAGGTATGCTGTAGGGCATAGGTGAATTGAGTCTATTGATTTTTATATTTTGCACTATAACTTCTGTTCACAGCTAGATAGTGTTTCCCAGTATAGAGTGAACTTTTTGCTGTCACACAGTAGAGCACTATTTCTTACTCATTAATGTCTATTGTGTTCTGTTGAGTGAATGGGAACCAAGATTGTCATTGTTTAAGTTGTACCAAAATGCTCTGTGAACTTTCTTAATTAAATGACATTCTACTATCATCAGGAGACTGTATTGACTGAGGTTCAGAACACAAATGAGTTTTAGAACACAGACTTTTAGAATTCACACTTTAGCAATTTAACATAACTATGCTGAGGCCACTGTCATTTTACTTTAGGCTACAAGTTCAAGGTGTGACATTCTTGAACAGATAGTAATATTGTACACAGCTGATTTTGATAGGATTCAGCTCACAGGTTCTGTAAGGTATACACCCAAATTCCATGATTGCCCAGAGAGGTTGTGGAGTCTCCCTCATTGGAGATATTCAAGAACCACCTGGATGCAATTCTGTGCAATGTGCTCTAGGATGACTCTGATCAGAGAGGTTGGACCAGATGATTGACTGTGGTCCCTTCCAACTTACCCATTCTGTGATTATTCAGATTTAAAGGGGAGGAAAACCTATTTCAGATAAATAAATTCCACTTAACATGCATGAATTAATGACTCAGAGAGTGATGTCAGTAACATGCTCTTACAATCTAAAATGCTTCAAATGTAGACATGAGGTAGATTCAAATCCTCAGCAGCTGTGTAAGTGCTGCAGCATTGGATGTTACTTAAGAGAGGTGAATGAGTAATCCCCAGATTCTTACATAATGAACTGTGAGATGCTCAACTCCCTGATGTCTGAGACATTTTTGGCTGCTAAAAAATCAAACATTAATTCCTCAGAAAAGTGATGAGCGCGAAAACGTAGTCTCTCTTTTGGGGTGCATGGGGTTTTTTTTATTTTTTTTGGGGGGGGTTGTTTGTTTTTTGTTTGGTTGATTTTGGGTTTGGGTTTTTTTGTTTAGTTGGTTTTGTTCTGTGTGGAGTTTTTTTGGGGAGGAGTTGTTTTGGTTTTGTGGGGGTTTTTTGTTTGTTTGTTTTTTATTTATTTTATTTTATTTTATTTTATTTTGTTTTGTTTGGGTTGTTATTTAAACTTTGGGGTTTTTTTATATTCATTTTACTCTCTGGGCCAGAGCAGCCAGGAAAAGGTTATCTAACTTATTTGTGTACTAAAAGCTTATCTACATAATAAGAGTTTACATCTGGGTTTCCAGAAAACTGCTTCCTGTGCAAGCAGTAAACTTTAGGACACCTTTTCTTACCTTGACTTCCTTGCAGATTGATACAGATTAATACATTTATCCTGTTATGGAGATTAGAGGAACTTCTGTATTATACATCTGATTGAGTTTACTAATGCTAATGTTCTGCATTAGCCACGCTCTACTGGGACCAGGTAGAGCTACTCTGGTTAGACTTCTGATATCTGTTTGTCCAAAATTAGCCTACTTATTTCTGCAGAAGATTTCATTGTGCCATTAAGACCGGACTCAAAGATGTTGGTCAACCTTGGAGGGAGAAAGAATTAAGATGTTGTCTTGAAAGATCAGGGACCTACCTTGAGTACGGGAATATAGATCTGTAGTTAATAAAGTTGCATCTTTTACTACAGAAAAAGACTTATTGTTTATCTGACTTTAAACATGTGGCTATGAAAGAGCTACAGATCCTTCATAAAACTTCAGTGCAGATATATCCATTAAGAAATTAAGCAAATCAGTGGCAAACTGATATTCTCACTTAGGATGAGAAAAACTTTGTTCAAGAAACACAAATGACAGCTGTTGTCAGGATGAGGTATGAATGGGTGTCCATAAGGATTTAACATGACACTACATGGGTGGTATCTTTGTAAAACATGCATTTCCAATTTTAAAAAGTATGTATTTCAAATGCCCATGTCATCAAACAAGTGCCTTGGCACAATTTAGTTAGTGGAAAATCACCTGTAACAAGAGCCTTTCATAAAAGTAACAGTTTCAGTGTTTTTGTGGTTGATATTCTCCACCCCTCCAACCTTCCCTCCTCACTTTATTTTGACAAACCAGAACTTAATATGAAAAACAGTGTATGCACAGAACCGGTGGGAAGCAGATGATATTATGGAGGGTCAGGATTCACGTCTTTAACAGAGGTGAAGCTTTGCTCCCCACACAGGATCCTTGGCAGGATCTCTGGACATGGCGACACAGGTACAATGATATTCCACTACCAGAAGAGTGAGAGTTCAGGACAACCAATTCCTGATTCTTAAAGTAAAATTCACTTCTCCTGTAGTATGAGAATTATCTGTTACAAATAGTCTTTCCTTCGAACAGGAAAGAATATTGCCAAAATTTTATCTTATTTGATTTAGTTGAACATATTGATTTTACCCATTCTTAAAAATAACAAAGATTATGTATCAAACCTTACTAGACAGTTTCTGCTTTGGGTTAGTCTCCAAGGTATTTCATTCCTTCCTGAGATAAAATTTTGGATATCCTCAGGTAATCCATTTATATATGATTCAAAAATTGTGTTGCTTGTTTGTTCTGGTTTTCTGTTTGTTTGGTTTTCTTTTCTTTTCATTTTTTTTCTTTTTTTGTAGAACATATATGACATCATTGCTTCAGCATTTGCTGTGGTTACATAGTTTGAATGCTGTAATAGAAAAAAATTACTGTTTCCTACTTTGTATGTCATCATATCTGAGTAGCTAAAACAACAGGTACTTTCAAAGGTTTCCAAAGGTTGCCTCTTTAAAAAAAGGTTCATTGTATAATAATTCAATATAGTATCGTTATTTTTATGGTAGTACATATATTTCGCGACTGAAGAAAATTTTGACATGTTAGTAAGAAAAGAGAGAGAAACTTCAACAATCAAAGGTGAATCACCAGGAGATGTTGATTCTCTAGAGCATCACAATTTATAACAGTGTGTCACCACCAAATGAGAGTAAGTGATGTCTAATGGCATACAAAGAAGTCATTATTACCACCCATTGTTGCCTCTAATATACCACAGAGGTATTTATAAAATAGCTTTCTTAACCTTATGTCATTTGCATTGAAATGTACAATGACTACTACAATTCAAACACTTGCCTATGGTAATTAAGAAAAGACAAGAGAATAGGCCCCATGAGGGATTTACTCAAATGCAAAAAAGGACTTGCTTCTGTTAAAACAGGAAAAGATTATCTGAAGTGTAAGACTGTTATTTTCCAAGGAACTGAAAAGAAAAATATACTGTGCAATAGATGGAATTTCTGCTATTATTATTTTTATTTTTTTTAATCTGTAGAATTACATTAGCTACAAAATAAATCTTCAATATTAATTACTTATATAAATATTACAATTAAATGCATCCAGATATTTTTAATATGTGTACATAATTTCTGAAACATGGCTGCTAGTGACAATGTCTCTGTCAAGAGGAATTACTTGAGAGGCCTACGGACTGGCTATTGCACTGTACACTAAAGCATATCGTGATATATCATGAAGGCTCCTCAGGATGGTGAACACACTGAAATGATAGGTTTCTGGGTAAAAAAGTAGACATCTATTTAGAAGTTTTGCAACATGTATCCTTTTAAAATAACAACATTTGCTCTCTTCAATTATATCAACAGAAAAAATGTAGCTATGTTCTTGTCCAGAATGAGGATGGAGAAAGATATCTGAGCACAGAAGAAGAGTTTTAAAATATTATAATGTTTAAACATACTTCTCTCTCCATTAATATTTGTACTATGATCCCGTTTCTCTTCATTTAGTTTTTGTAAGACCTCTCTTTCTGTACTAAAACCTTAGGTAAAGTTAGATTTTTTTTAAAGGATCAGGTACCAAAAAGTTACTGCAGTTCCTAGGCTTAGTATCTCAGCTTTTTATGACATTTAACATAATTTTATATATTAATTTCTCTTTATGTTTTAGCCCTATATCTACAAGTATGAGAAGTGCCTCATTAGTCTGTTCGTAACTGAATACTGATATTATTTGCAATTAAAAACACTTTAAAATATCATGACATTGATTTTAAATCATGCAAACTTGAAACACTTAGATCCTTTGACTTGAAATGTTCTAACTGTTCTGCAGCCTTGTAGGAGTGATGGTTATGACATATGTAGGTGAGTCCCTTCCCTTCCCATCCCTTCCCTTCTCTTCATAATCTCATAATTAAACACAATATAATTGTGAGTCTGTATATGTAAGAAAATGCAGTTGCACCACTAGCCTTAATTTTGGCATTTATCAACTTTAACTGTTGACTTCTTGACCTTAATATTGTTTTCCTGAATTCATTAATATGTTGATTATATGGGCTTATGGGTAAGAGAGCTTTAATTGTTATGAATTGAGACTTTCCAGAACATTAAAGCCAAACAGAACAGTAGAATAATCCATTTCATATGTTACAAATAAAGAAAGAATCATTTTAAGCTAATTCTTCAATTTAATCAGGAAGGTTTCCTTGAAATGTCCATACAGTAATCTTTACCACATGACATTTTAAATTCACATCATTTAAATGAAAAATAAATGCCATTCAAATAGTTCTGTTCATAGTCATGCATATTACCATTTCTTTGTATTTATCAGCACTACAAGCTTTCTCATTTTTCATGGCTTCAGTTTCTTCATGGTATAATAAATAGATGTTCCATGAAAATTATGTTAAAATAATAGAGAAATGTCCATGAATATTCATAGAGATAATTATTATTCTTCCTTCTTGATAGTGAGAAAATATGGGAAAAATTTTACATACAGAAAATAATGTAAAAATGTAGTTTGAAGGAGAAGTTTGTGTATTTCATGTGTAGTTTTCAAAATTTGAATTTCTATTCAGGATTAACTTTTCACAAAAATTCGCAGTTACTTTGAAGGGTGGGGGAAGAACAAAAAGCCCATGGAGAAAAATCTCATGATACATCAGGTGATAAAATGAAAGAATCACAGGAATATAACTCTTTAGAAGCTAGAAGCTAATATAGTAATAATGTTCTTAAATGGCTTTAGTCTTCCTTCCCCATCAGTTGTGCTACACTGACCTCCATAAAGTTCTGAGGTCAGCTAGGAGGCTACAGAAAAAACACAGAAACATAAAAAGAGAGTCAAAGTGCTAAAATAGCGTTTGAAGTACAGCTCTGATCTGCACAAGGAAAAGGGGTCTGCTCAGCCTCACAAGGCATCATGTGACATCTTCACCATTTCAACGATTTCCACATACAGGGCAGGTCCAACTTTCAGTCCCGTCTACTGAGTATGCAACCAGGCTGTCTCCTAGCTACCATTCAGGATGGGACCCAGCTGCATGTTATAGTCTCACATATATTAACTTCTCTTGGAAGAAAACCAGATATTCTGGCACAGTGAAGGTTTATAAATGTTTTTTTTAAATAATGGGAGGAAAAAAGACAGTGAGACTATGCACAAGTACCTTGTCTGGTTCCAGGCCCCTCAGTTTAGGAAGGATATTGAGGTGCTGAAACTTGACCAGCAAAGAGCAACAAGGTTGGTGAAGGGACTTGAGCACAAGTCCTATGAGGAGAGGTTGAGGGAGCTGGGGTTGTTTAGCCTGGAGAAGAGGAAGCTCAGGGGAGACCTTATTGCTCTCTACAACTCCCTGAAAGGAGGTTGTAGCCAGGTGAGGGTTGGTCTCTTCTTCCAGACAACCAGCAGTAGGACAAGAGGGCATGGTCCTAAGCTCTGCCAGGGGAGGTTTAGTTTAGATATTAGGAAGAAATTTTCTACAGAGAGAGTAATCAGACATTGGAATGGGCTGCCTAGGGAGATGGTGGATTCATCATCCCTGGAGGTTTTTAAGAGGAGACTGGATGTGGCACTTAGTGCCATGGTCTGGTTGACAAGATGGTGTTGGGTCACGGGTTGGACTTGTTGATCTCAGAGGTCTTTTCCAACCTAGCTGATTCTGTGATTCTGTGATTTGGTTATCTCCAGCCTTCCATGGCTGGATTTAAATTACTTTGTAGTCCTGCTCTCTACCTAGTCACCGGCTGAAGTGTGAGAACATATGAAGAATATATACATCTCTGTACTTGCAATCTCTGTTCCTTCCTCCAGATGAGTACAGTTAACCAGATGTTTCCTAGGAACCCTGTTTGCTGTGACAGCTTGTTGCTTCCACTCAGCAAAGGCTATGAAAAATGACAAATTAATCATAAACAAATACATGAATTTAAAAGTTGTTTTATTTTTTTTCACCTGAAGATGAATCTATGTGCTGATATGGAAAAACAAAAAAGAGAAAAAAAAGAAAAAAATCACTTACCTATAAAGAAATTCCAACCTCACATTGCAGACTAGAACTTAGACGGATTCAAAATATTGGGAAGTATCAGTTTCAATAAAATCACACTACAAAGCACAGATGAGTATAGCAAATATAGCAAAGGGGCAGACAAACTAAGCCTACCTGTCAATTAAATCCTGTCCTTCTTCTCCATTGTCAACCAGGGACATGTAAGGAGTGCCAAGGAAATCTTTAGTTCTTTACTCCTGTTAGCAACCATGGCGGTGTTGGATCAAGGGTTGGACTTGATGATCTTGGAGGTCTTTTCCAACCCAATTGATTCTATGATTCTGTGATTCTATGAACGGTCCCAGACACTTACAGGAGTAAGACCTGGAATAACCAGACCTGTTCCTCTGCACTTCTTCAAACTTGGGACCTGATTCCCTGACAATATAAGCAAAGAATGGTAAAGAGAAGAATTTAATACTGTTCAAATAATGTTATGAATGTTTTTGACAGCAAAGTTTAATTGCAATTATACTTATAAATATCCATGGGGGTGGGTGTTGTTTGTTTGTTTGTTTGCTTGCTTGCTTGTTTAGTTTGTCTTTTGGGTTTTTTGTCTGGGAAAACTACATGGAAAAAGCCAAACATGTTATTGCAAAAATGTATTAGGTTATCCTGCATAATTTCAGAAAAGTGTGTTTCACTTACATGGTTCTTTTTCTCTTGCTGTTAATGACCACGAGATTAACAAGGGAAAAATTATAAAAATTCAGAATCTTGTGACTTCTTTGTAGGAAATGAAGCCACAGTTTTTCAGGAAGGTCACAAATGAGGTTATTGATTCCAATGACTTTTAAAGTAAATAAAGTGGTGTAATTTATGCCTTACCTTGCCTTGTGTTTCGATACTATAGTTTATAACCTGCATGGTAATGTAGCTTGCTTCTGAATTTTTAGGTATATTTTACAGTTAGGAATACAAACAAAATTACTTCTTTAACACTTACTTGCACTGATTGAAAAGAAGTACCATATTCTTTTAGAGAAATTGCAGAAAAGTGTACTAAATTTATTTCCGTAATATCTAAAATTCTATGTAGTAGTTTTCGCATACAAAGGTATCCTAATGTAAGGGATAATCTCTTTGTCTTTATAACCATAAAAATTTACTGTGATAGATGGGAAACATTAACCAAAATGCTGTAAAGGAACAATGTTGATTTAATCTTTACTTACAGAATTCTGTATGCTTCTTATAGTATCTTAAGGTCCATCTATGTCTATTGTGTCCTTTGCACCTCAAACAGCTTGCTTGACAGCATGCCTGCAAACCCAACTGTGATGCCTCTCACTTCACAGATGTTTGTCCTTACTAGATCTAAAGTCATACTACCCAATATTTCAGGGAAAGAAATCTGTGCTACTATTTCCCACTGTTCCAGAACATAGAGCCTCTCCTCAGTAGAAGGGAATAGAAATCTTAAAAGTAGTTCATATAGCAGTTTAAATGCTCTGATTTCCTCTCTCTACACCCTGCCCCTGCTGAGCTGTAAAAACAGGTACCTTCCTTTGTACACAAACATATAGAGCAAGAGTTCATCTAGTAAACTGAGAACATGAGAAGGGTGCTTTAATAGAACCTTGAATGGACATGTTCACCAAAGAATGCAGATTGGGAGCCTGTATTACACTGACAACATAGATGGACATTGTAGAGAAAGAGCAGAAAGCCAAGTTATTGTGTGGATTCATAGGTGGGAAGTAAGAACGTAAAAATTATTTTTCTTCTATATACAATACATGTGTTACATCTGGTGTGTACTTTTTAAGAATGTTGAAAAATTAGACAGAAGGTTGCAAAATAACGTAATATACATTTTTTAGGAACCTGAGAAAATGTCTGAGTAAGAGCACCGAAAAGTTCAAACTATTTATCCTATCAAAAGAACAGTGGTGAATTGATGACAGTTTATAAAAAACCTACAGGCAAAGAAGACTGAACAATGGAAACCTGGTAAATTTCATGCACCCCTCTGCTTGTTAACTTCAGGTAAAACACCTGAAGTTTGTGAAATCTGTCTTAAAATAATCACTATTAAATAGGATCAAATTTTGTGAAATTATGTTAAACCCTCTTTTATGAGCTCTCTGATTTTCCAGAAAGTTTGATATAATCTGAGAAGTACATAAATTAATAACATTATGAAACAGACAACACTATTACTGATAGCTTGAGACCAGCAAAAAAAGAGATCACACACGTTGGTGAAGAATATTTTTGTGATAGCTGGAAACTTATATTTTAAGAAAGAGTAGACTGAAAATAGTGAATTTCCCCTCAAAAAAGAAAACACAATTTGGATTATGAAGTAGTGCAAATGTGAACATTTGCTGAACTGTGAAAGTCTGTATGAATGAGCTAACTAAAACAGTTAATGTTTCTAAATGATATACCAGCTCCTAGGCTGCCTTGTCTTCAGCAGGGCCTCTGGAAACTTTGGCTTCTCAGGGATTTACATTGCTGTCTCTGACATAAAAAGTGTGGGGCACCTGAGCCTCACCTGAAGTCTGTATCAGAGGAAATCTTATCTCCCTGGGCCTGAACAAGAAGACATGTCCTGGTGAAAGCCAAGGCATTATAAGGACTGTATGACAAGAAATTTAAAAAAAAAATATTCCTCAAGGCAGACTTTATAGCATTTCTATCCTGGCATCACAGATCCCAAAAGTTTCTGTTGTAGTCTGATAAGTGGGATGACATGAAAACAAATATAAACCTTTTTTTTCTTTCGTGAACATCTCATTAGAAGTCTATCCAAGACGATGCTCTGTGAAAGGTACTAAAAAAAGTTTGTTTTTCACACTAGGATTTTTTAACAATTCATTCAAATATTTCTGACTGTCTTTTCCCCTAAGTCTAATAGCTGGTCCTCCCTGGTAAAAGAACGAGTAAATCTTGTTTCACGTGAGATACAAAACTTGTTTAGATATGTTTTTCTTGTTCCTAACTGCGAGGACTGGGAGGTCCTTACAACATACTCCAAAGAATTACTTACTTTCTTCAAAACTGTAACTTTCCTGTAGAGTGTAAATGAGTGACAGTTTTTCTTGAGAGCATGTCAGTTGGAATTTCACCAAGAAATATAACCCTTAATCTTCAAGGCCTTACTGTGGATCTATCCCATATGCAATGTAGTATATGTTTAAACCTTATAAATTTGATTTTTTAAAGAAAAATAATGAAACTCTGTTCCCATTGAAAGGTGTAGCACTGACACAAACCCTTTGTTTTGTGTTGGAATTCTTCCTTCTAGATTCCTAAAATCTAGCTTGTCAGAGAAAGCTGCGAGCAATAACTTGCTAAAAATTTATTTGCTCATGATGAGTATAAAAGAAGTGAGACAGCTACTACCCCTCAATTCAGCGTTTATTGAAAAGTTAAACAGGCAAAATTACAAAGCAAAATATGTAGTCCTTCATTTTATAGAGCAGAAAGCAATGTGAATGAGTGATAATAAATGATATAAATAAAGTGAAGCCACTTGCAAACTCTGAGGGAGATAACAACCTATTGATTTACATCATTTAATGAAAAAGTTACAAACAAAAGCTAGCTATGTGTTTTATATAAAAAGCACCACAGAACAGAGTTAAACTAGTCAAAGCAGTAATATGCAATTATTTCTTTTTGTTCATATTGTGGAGAGAACTACAGCAATATTGCATCAATGACAGTGAAAAACAATTTTTTCAACACTACGCCCAATACCTTATTTAATTTTTCATCATTCTTTTTTCTACCTTTTAAAAATTTTTGAACACATATTCTTATCTCTTAATGATGTGATGTCCTGACATGGTAACTCCTGCATAGCCATATATAAATTATAGGTTCATTAAACATAATTTCTTCACACAAGTAATCTTGAATAGACTAGAAGGGTCAGAGAATGTAATTATGTCCAAAGAGAAGGCACTTTGGGAGAAATGCCTAGTAATGCTGTTTCACAGGTGCAATGAAAGGGATAAATCCTGTATAACTTGAGACCTCTTTCTGAAGCCCAAATAGAAGAGAACCTAATTCAAAGTTTATCTTACAATCTTTTTCACCCCTATTTAATGCTCATTAAGGATCCTGAATGATAATATTAGATTGATTCCTCACTAAAATTCTATGATCCTTTACAAAGTTAATGTAATGATGCCATATTGTTCAGATTTGGGGCACCATTAATTAGGTAACATAATTAAAATGGAATTACATATTTTTAGCTGTAGGAAAACCTACAAAAACTATATTCTGAGGAAGTGAATTATGCAGTGTAACTAGTGAAAATTAGTTGTCAGTGTCCAAATATCAACATCCAAATTATTGAGTCTTTTTACAGCAGATGTGACATTAAGCAAAGTTTACATTGTTTTGCTTAAAGGTATAAAGACAATCGACATGTCAAGAATCCATGAATGTGACTACATAATAAAATGCTTAAGAATCACATTAGATCATTGTTAAACATTACTAGACAATTTTAGCTGTGGTTCATGTAGTAATGTTTGCAATTTTTTTTTAGCTGTTGAAATGTTTACACTAAGAGCTAAGATGTTTTATCTGTGGGTAGTAGCACACAGATACATAGATGACTAGGTGGAAGAAACCAAGCATTTAATGTACCTAAGATATTTTGGCAGAAAAGCTGCAATACCAAAGACAATAGAACACCAAATTAAACATTAATTTGAGAGAGAGAGAGAAAAATACAGAAACAACAACAAATCAAAACATCAACATAAACACAGAATTCAACAATCTGGTTCAATAATTAAGCTTAAAGAAATGGACAACACAAAAATAAAATGATGGCATGGTTCAATTAGTAAAGTGATCTCCTATGGAATCTTCAGGAGAAATGAGATTATTCTAAAGATCTACTTCTGCTTTGAAATTAATGGCAAAAGTCCAGCTGAAATCACTGTGAGCAGAAACAAGCCCTAAACAATGAAAGGAAGAGTCTGGCAGTATTTCAGGACTCCATTAGTTTTAATGATTCATGTAGTGCCAAGTGTTTGGGTATGCAAGACTGAAAAATAAACAGTTTCTCTTCTTACATGTTGTTGCTAAAGGTATAGACATTTAGGAGGGATTGCAACACATATGCATAGAGTAAATATTATGATTATGTAAGTTTTCCTGTTTGGAATATAGGCTAATTAGTCTAAAAATATACTAAAGTAGAAAAAATATCTGGACACAAACCAAAATTGAAGAATAAATATTCTACTAGAATTTATTGAGAAAAAGCTATTTTTTTTTTTAATTTCCTCACCTGTGTCACACAGTAATTTACAAAGTTACAATGTAAGGAAAAGAAAGTTTCTTTTTGTAAACCAACGGTATCATAAACAGGAACCTCTTGAGAAGGTTGGCAATATTTCTTCTGACATCAGGAGTGAAAAAAAAAATCTGGTTCTATGATTATGATGACAGATAACATGTTCAGCTGTGGATAGAAAAAGTTCCAGGCTTACTGAACCAGGTTTTAATGGTTTGTATGTGTTAGATAATTACTATATATTTTATATAATTTTATACTATAATTATGTGGTTTATACTATAAAATAATTATTTTATATAATTTTATGCTATTATATATATAGAGAGAACAATTATATATATATTAGATAATTGATATATGTCAAAATTTAGTTTCTATCGGTTAGAGATAAAATATATCTCAGACAGGTCATTTTTTCAAAAAGTATGGCTGCTTTAACTGAATCTCCCTACAAAATATTTTGATCTTCTAAAGAGGAAAGATGGTCAGGGTCATTATTACTAGCTTGTTAAAATATTAATGAGAAATCATTTTTGATAGTTTTTCCTTTAAAAATGGTATCAAAGTTTTTACTGACTTAAGTCAAAGCTCTCTGTTGCAAAAATAATTAATATCTACTGAAAAATTACGTTACCACTCTTTTTTGATAACTCACACATCCAAAAGGGAAAAACTGTGGTCCTGGAACTAGGTGAACGAGATTCATTCTTGGTCAAAATAAAGGCAGAGTACCTGACAGGAAACAAGTAATATTGAGTTTGATAAATCTCTGATCTGATTTTATGTAGAAATCCTGAGGGAGGATTGTAGAAATACTTTTTATGGATTGCATTTCTCACCCAGGAAATATTTTGTTTTATTAGTTCAGCCCTTTTTTTTTCCCCAATATTGCAATTGATTGACTGTTTGCCTCATCCCTTATTACTGCATCCTGATTACAAGTTTGCTGAGATGCAGTTTAAAGATGGAAAGTCAGACAGGCATTTTCCTATTAATGAATTTCATTGATATCTGCCAATCATTTTGGCTAATCAATATTAATCCATTACTGCTTTTACTTAAAAATGAATATAGGGTATTCCAAATTTTGAAGATTTTCTGAAGATTCTCCAATGAATTGCCATTGCTTCTATTATTTTTTTTTGGTGGGTTTTTCTATTTGTTTCTTTGTGTTTTGGGTTTGTTTCCTTTTTTAAGGATAGCACACTATTAGACTCTTAAGTGAAGTAAGTTAGGGCCACAATGATGTGGGAGGGGCTGAAGGCTGGTTTGCCTTCATACATAGTAATACTGCTTTAGTATTTCTATACTGATGTTGGGTGACATTTTATTTCTGAGTCTTTTACTGTCAGACTAAAAATTCGGCTTGATAGGTGGAAACACCATAGCTTGGCAAATTCTGGATGGTAAGATAAACTGAAACCAGTGTCAGCATATGTTAGATTGTGTGACAGTTCAGATGCCAGGCCACAATTCAGCTGTCCATGCACCAGGAAACCAGTGATGTGAGAAACAGTGAATCAATCAGACAAATCAAGACAAGCCATTTCTTGTCATAAATCCAAGGGTTCAAGAGTAGGAAGAAGGAGTCCAAGAAATTCAAGAGGATGGAATTAAGCAGAATTCTTAAGGCCCTGCTCATAATGAACTTTGAGGGAACTTTTTTTTCAACACTGAAGTTATCGGGTTTTTTCTTGTTATGGTTATGGTGAGATTGCCTTCTCTCTTGACTCCACAGTCAGAGCTGTTGAGAGAAACAACCTTAAGGAAAAGCTTTGGGCCATATTCAAGAAGTTATATAGCTACACAGACAAGAAACTCCTTTGCATAGAGAAGAAATTACTGTAGCATCAAAGGAAAATTTCTTCAGGGGAAACTGACACAAGGTTACATTTTCTATTCTCACCTTTTCCCTTGAGATAATTGGTGTTTTCTTGGAATAGGCTTTCTATGGTCTCAATCTCAACAAAATGAAGAAGTTGGATTTCTAAGCAGATTACATAAGATTGTCAAGCTCTTCAGTGATATTTAGTAGAAGTATGAGCATGAAATTTCCCAATAAGATAAATTATATTTTATTTTGTTTGGAAAGAGTACCACAGCATTGGCATATATTATGACAACTTTTAAAAATTAAAGAAAGAAAAGAATAAAAAAAGAATTCTATCTTGTTTTGATAGAAAAAAATTACTCTTCTTGTTGAAAGAACTCTTATGAAAGATACTTAATCACTAAAGTTGTGGCAGTACCTGTGATAATTTTTTTATAAAAAAGTATTTCTTCTGTTTCTTCTTTCTGTGGATAACTATTGGTTATGTTTTGAAACTGCCCTAGGTAGACTTTCAGTTCAATTCAGATATATACCTGAAAATAGAATGATGAGCTTAAAAGAATGCATAAAATGAAGTGTCTGACATAAAAAAAATGAAAATACTCTTTTATCTAGTAAATATCTTGTGATAGGAAATCATCACTCTTTTAATACATTTTCATAGCCTGAGTAAAATTGTTTTTCTTGAAAACTGCTACGTGTATTGATGCAACTACTTAATTTTTCACCAGGAGTGTGTTTATTTCCCACTCTAACATTCACATTAGTGGACAGCCAGGCAAAGGGGGAAAGCTTCAGAGTTCCTGACATCAGAGAAGTCTTGATCAGCATGTGAAATAGATATCACTTTGTTTTCAACTATAAAAGCATGAAAGTGAGAGATTTAGGTATCAGTCAAATGGAAGAAAGTACCTAGATGTCGTTTTCTGTATGGTACACAGATCCTTATATATTAGAACATCAAAATGGGATAAATTCATTTTATAAATACACTTTTCCCTTTTCTACATCTTTTCAACTGATTGTCTGAAACATAACTTACATATCAGCAAGAAACCTGACTGTTCTTACACTTGGTGTATATTTTTCATAAAACTATGTACAAA
Source organism: Chiroxiphia lanceolata (assembly GCF_009829145.1). Taxonomy (NCBI): domain Eukaryota; kingdom Metazoa; phylum Chordata; class Aves; order Passeriformes; family Pipridae; genus Chiroxiphia; species Chiroxiphia lanceolata. Next base: position 88,887,708 of record NC_045639.1, on the reverse strand, counting down.
TCAGGACATAGTAATTTTATGCCAAGATTCCCCTTTCAGGTAGTACTGCTCCATGATCTATATTTTAGAAGTAAGCTGAGGCTGATTCAATGGGCCTGACTTTTTTTTCTCAAACAGAGTTTGAGGGGGTATGTTTGAGTTTAGATCCATGTATGGGGATACATATATTTTGATATATAACAGAGTTTCATCTGCTGTCTCAGTTTGTGAATCTCTACCTGCAAGCATGAAAATAAGAAAACTTAAAATAAAGCTTTATATGCCTTTTCACCTTATGTATCCAGTGAAAATGTTGGATTTTTCTTCTAGAGATTTTAAAAACTGAAAAAAAATGTGAGAAGGAGAGAAAATGGAAAATAGAAAAAGGAAAATAAAGGACTTTATCCTAAATTTTCTGGATTTACTCTCCTTTATTTTTCAGCAGCAAGGAATGTTCAGATATCTCCTTAATTATAATAGTTTTCTTAGAATTTTAACTACGTCTATATTAAAATTCCCTTCAATTGCCTTCTTTATACGTAAAATATGTATTTTCCGAGTAATCTGAAAAAAAATGCCCCAGCTCATGAATGTTGGAAGTCTTTTCTATTCTGCAACTCTCCTCTCACGCTCAGCTAACAAGGCTGACTATATCAATGAATAGGGTCGTCAACTACCAAATGTGTTTTTCTTTTTTTTTCCTCAGGACACTAAAGCCTGTTTATATCTTTGGCTGTGGTAGCTATAGAGTCTGCAGCATTATGTATGTGAGGCTTGAGTAGAATGTTAATGATATTAAGTATTTTAGAGTAAATTACACCACAAAAGCACAGCACAAGTTTCTGATAAACTACAGTTGCACTGCCTGGTTTTAATACACATCTATCAAAGCAGAATGTAAAGGACAAAGGCATAGTCCTTCTATTTGTAATCATACACAAACGGTGCACAGTAAATAAGTGTCTTTGATTTCTTTTATTTGTTGCACAAAATGCAAATATATGTACAGACAGAAAGGTTAAATGGGGAAAGGCAAGAAGAAAGAAAAAAAGGTCAAAGAAAGAAGAAATCTGCTTTTCTGGAAGTTTGAAATCTCCACCCCCAAGAATTTACATGTGATTTAAAGCACGATCGCTTATGGGGATATTTTTATAAAATTTTAATTCTTTCCCAAATAATAATATTATGTTTATGGCTTTTTAATTATACAAATTCTGCAATCACTGATTTCATTTCAATCAGATCTGTTTAAGCTTTCTGCCATGGATGACAAATTTCAATCATACTGATGAACAGAGCACCTTAGTGAGTAGGTGACATCGTAGGTGAATTCACACTTACCCTTAATTATCCTTTCCTGTACACTCTTTATGGATTTAAAGACTGGTCTTTAGCATTTCTAAATTCAATATTTTATTTTTCTCTCATCAGAGCAATGAGTGTTTGACCACGCTGAAAATCGTGTTATAAACAATGACAGGAGTAATGACAGATCCATAGGCAAGTTACAACAGCACAGCACACTCTTGCAGCCTTCTGATCATGTTAATGTTCAGAGTACAAATTAGAGGAACTAAATACATATTGGTCAAGGCAGAACCCTGTATACACCATAAGGTAATTTAGCACAAGATTTTACACAATATGTAAAATATTTCACTGCAAGGAAAATATAAGATACATTGGTTTACTCATAAAATTTCAACAAATGTGCTTACAAATTACAAAGCAAACATTATTTATTTCTGATTAAATTTAAAAAGCTATAAAACACATAAAAAACCAAACCAAAACAAAACAAGCAGCCCTGATTACCTTGTGATCTGCAGCTATTTTAGGTAGTTGACAGAAATTTATGACATATTTCCATGGTAACAGTGGGTTATCTCAATAGCAGTATTGCTTGTGAAGAGAATAAATTCTTATGATGCATTATAATGCTTATAATTATTGCTCAAACTTCTACATGTTCTGTAGAAATTGAAAGTTGTCTTTTTCTTTCTTTCCCCCCCTTATTCTCATTTCTTGCAATGAAGTTATTTTTTTCTTCACATTTCAAGGGTTTCTACCTGTCATAAGTTTTAATCGTGCTCAATTAGTCCACTAGATGGAGCATCTAGCATTTCCAGGAAAAAGGAAAAAAAAACTATTGAGGAAATTAATTTTCCCAAGTATCTGTTAAAGTCATTGAAAGTTTAGGGGAAGGGAGGAAGCAAATTACAATCTATTTAAATGTCTGCTTAAAAGGCAGTGTTTTGATTCAGCCTCATTTACCGGAATAACTCTATCTGAAGAATGATTTAAAAAACCCCAACAAAACGAAACGGAAACAAAAACAAAGAAAATGGGAGGAGCAGGGAAGAAGAACAGAAATGTTTTCCAGATTCTCCAGTAAGATTTCAGTGCTTTCCTTAGTTCTCTGTGAATTCATATATTTTGGTTTATATATGCAGCCTGCAGAAATCTTCAGAGGTCTGTTTACATTAATGCTTCAAAAGAGTGATTCCTGTGGAAAAGAAAAAGAAACAATAATGAAGCCTGTGTAGACTAGTGAATGAGAAAAGGGAGGAAAAATGAAAGATACACTTCAGTGAAAGGGAAACAGCAGTGGACATTGTACTGCCATAGGATGGCTGTGAAAATCAGGCAGGAGCTCCAAAGCGTTCTTTCAGTTCAGTGAGCACTGAGAAAGTAAAGCTGAGCAGCTGTGAGTTCGGAGGTAGTGAGTCAGCGCTGCTCCTCTCACTCCACAGGCTTGGGCAAACCAATGATGCGCATCATTTGTGAGGTTGAAATCAATAGGACTCTAAGTGAGAGTTACCTTACTGCCCCTACCTTCTTCCCTTTGCCCCTGGAGACCAGGCATTTATTTTCAGCAGTTAAATAAGAATGGATTTCCTGAAAACTGGCTCTTGGCCAGGTTAATTTATGCATACGCAAACTTATGCTTCACCAATTTACTAAACCCCATCATTTAAGCCTGTTCAAATGTGCAGCTGTTTAAATGAGGTTGGAAGCAATTTTACTACACCATGCTGATGTCAGTTAAAAGCTGAGTATTAGCAAAATGGGAAGGCATCAACGGAGTGTGTCTGCTACAATGATCTGTGTCCCCCAGTGTCTAATGGATCAGAGAGAAAAATATGCCTAGCTCATCATTCTGTAAAGTTAAATTCAGATCCATTACCTATTGCACACATGCACGTATACAAGGGCAAGCATTTTAAGTAGAATGAGAATTGTTTTGGTTCTGGCGAACATCCAGGGTGAGTCTGAATGAAGACTTTCAGGAAAAACAGGATGCAAAACTGCCAAATGAAAATGGCTACAAACGATAGTTTATGTTGGGGGTAAAAAAAAAGTACTTAGAAATCTAGACAAACCAATCAGGCAATGTGAGTAAAGACTGCATTTCCCAGGGTTGTGATCCCATGAAAAGAAAATTCCATGCTGTATAAAAGCTGTGGGGTAAGATCTTCATCAGTTCTGGATACTAATTATCAGTTTCATGAGCTGATGAAAATGCAAATTTCTTTTAGATGAAACAAAGTGCTCAGAAATCACTGTAAACAGCTTTGCCTTATGCAGATAAATGGTTATTCCTGGTTTCTAAGAAAACAGCAAAAGCTTGTTGATCTGCAAACGGGCCTACCTCCCTCTGAATCATATAAGAATATCTTCTTTTTTGGGGTTGATTGTATCTAGGGAAGATTTTGATTCCCATTTCACATGTTTTAAATATGAGGAGACAGATACAAAGCTACAGGATTTTTATTTTTTTTAATATAAAGAAAAAACCACCAGGAAGGATCTGCATTTAACTGTCATCTTGAGCAAATAGCAGACTAAAAGAGAACTGAAAATATATAAGTAAATATTGACCAAAGGCTGTTTATTTTGTACTTGAAAATTTATGACAAAGGTTGAAATTTGCATTAGACTATTAAAATTGATTGTCTCATAACATTATGTAGGTTCTTACTGCTGTCTCTGACATATGGATAACAATTTTAATTTTTGAAGGTTTAGTTGCTAGGTTTTATGATCTTAAAATAATTAAGATGAAAAAAGATTGAAAGTTAGAGGGCTTACAAGAGAATGTAGTGACAGGACAAGGGTGAACGGCTTCAAAGAGAAAGAAAGTAGGTTTAGAATAGATATTAGGACGAAATTATTTACTGTGAGGGTGATGAAGCACTGCAACAGGTTACCCAGATGCCCAGAGAAGTTCTGAATGCCCCATCCCCAGAAGTATTTGAGGCCAGGTTGGATGGAGCTCTGAGTAACCTGGTTTAGTGAAAGGTGTCCCTGCCTATGGCAGGGGGGCTGGAACTAGATGATCTTTAAGTCCCTTCCAACCCAAATCATTCTATGATTCTATTCTTTGTCAACATTCCTGCTGAAGTAGTATTTTCAATTCTTGCTTTACAGTATGGTACTCCTATCTATGCAATTGTCAGAATTTTTAAGTGTGGCTGACCTGAGATATAGTATTCTTGATATCTTTCTGTTCTCCATCTTCCTTTGGGGTGAATTAAAAAGTGAGTAAAAACTTCTAATTCTGATTTTCTTTGGTTTATATTTTGGGATTTTTTTTTCCCCCAGAAATTTATATTGTTCATATTGCGTTCAGTTTTGATAAAATTTAGCGACTATATGTTTGTCATCTTCAGCTGCAGCTGGGATGAAGCCCCTTGATTCTCATGTGATGCTGTACTAATTCAAAGACAGATTAGTTTAAAATGCTTGTTAGATGAGAGTAAAATTAGTTACTTCATCAAAACAGAGAATCTCAGTTAACTGAGAAGAATGTAACAGCTTCTGGACCTTTTAAACAGGGGTTGTAGACTTCCTTGGTCATAATTGCTTCTTTGGAGCTATTATGCTCTCATGTAAATACATATTTAAAGGCATTTCAGAAATGAGATTACTGGCCTAGTAGACCATGACTGTGCCAAAGGATTTACAATACATACTGCAACAAAGCTGACAAAAGTCATGTATAAAGTATTATAAGCCACTCTGAATGTCTTAGCTGCTTAACTTCTTTCATACAGCAATAGACACAGAATGCACTGTGACTTCGAACAAAATCATGTTTATATTAATCATATAAACAGTTTTGTAAGCTTTAAATTCTGTCATTGCAACATATTCATATGGACAGCAGCTAATTCTGAAAGCTACTTCACATCAGAAAACGTATGTTGAACGGAAGTTATATAGCAGAACCAATCTCAACAGCTTTCTCATCTTTTGGGTACTTACTCTACAAGATTGTATTTAGAAATGTAGCAATAAAAACAGACAAATGGCTAGAGTCTTAATAGGACAAGTTTATCAGCAGACAAGAGGGCTGAGTTCACAGTTAAGGCACTCTACTGGGGTTCTTGGTAAACAATAAATCTTAATATTTTGTGTATCTCAGAACCATATTATTATTCGAATGTCATAGCATAATATAACACTGGTGATTTTACACTTGATTTTACTTTATTTTTCAATGGAAATCATAGTAAGACGTAAAATAGTGTACTATATTGATCCTGACACAATTTACCAAATCAGAGCATGGGATTTGACTCAGCTGCCTAATAGTCTTTTTCATTCATGAACATTTGTTTGATTTAAATGTGTTTCATATGAGCATTCAAGTGAGGTTTCCTTTTTTTGATGACTAGGATATATAGTTGAATCACCAAGCAAAACTATTTTTGAAAGGAAATAAAGGCAATCTGGGAGATCATCTATTCACAGAGCATAGGAACCAGTATTATGTGACTTGTACAAAAATTCACAAACTGACCTAATAAATACTAAATAGCAAAACCTATTTATTTAAAGGAAGTTTAGTTTTAAAAAAGGTTAATAAATAAAAGAAATCTGACTTTAGTTGGCAATGCACATATAAGGAATGACCTATAATTTGTCTTAGTCATTGTTTTAACAAACTCCTTGTCTAATCAGAATCATAATTATAAATATGTTTAAATCCATCATATTTACAAAAAAATAAAGATTAATATAATGTGGTGGACAAGCAACTTTTTGAGTGCTACCTGATGAAACAGATGTTTCAGGCTTACTGAAAGTTAGCTGCACACTATGTGCTGCATACTTGGATAATCTCCTATACTACAGGTTGTATAGCACTGCATATGATAAAAAGTACAAGGCAGACTGACAGGTGTAGAGGGTGATCCTTCACTAAAATTGGTTAGCCAGTTTGGCTGCCCTTCTTTAGCTATCACTGATTCCTATGAAGATGGCATTAAGCAAAATTAAATTTCTCATATTCCTTTTAGGAAACTAGAAATAATGATTATATAGGCTAGCCAGAAATTTTTGGGATTTTTACTAACAACTGAGTTCTTATAAAATCTGGAAAGAATTTAAGTTAAATTTTTCAAGTAACAAGAAAACTGGACTCTGATTTCTATGTTGTTTAATTTCAGTCACCAAACCAAGTAAACTTCTCTTACAGGCAGTGCAAAAAAAACTTAAATACTATTAACTAATGCTTCTGATGTATATGTGGTTGGACTGCCAGATGGGGACTGGGGGAGCAAAGTTGCCCCCTCTGTAAGAGAAGATCAGGTTCATGACCACTTGAGGAAGTTGAACATACATAAGCCTATGAGACCCAGTGAGATGCAGTCCAGAGCCTGGAAGGAATTGGCTGATGTAGTTGCCAAACCACTCTTCATGATATGTGAAAAGTCGTGGGAGTCAGATGAATTCCCAGGTAATATTCTTGTATGCATTGCTCTAAATAATATACACCAACAAAGGATAAGTAATCAGCCCAGGAGCTGCTTTAGTACTGCTACAGCCGTGGGGTGATGAGGTTTAGACTGCAGATCCTTCTCCATAGGAAATTGATTTTTCATCTGAGCAACACAACTGCCTTTATAGGAGGACGCTTTTTCTACATTCTCTGAGAATTAATTCTCTGTATAGTCCCTTTTAAACCCAGATAAGTTGCCAGGACTGAAATATATCCTATCTTTTTTATCTTTATGCATTCTTAGACATAAAATATTTTTCTGTTGCAGCCAATTTCTCCTTTAATATCTCACTTTGAATATTTTAACTATTTAAATTCTTCTCATTGCAAGTTAGTGAAAAAGATTTTCAAAAATTACCTTCAGGACCCATATACATTCAGTTATGGGGCATACATACATCCTGCTATGGGGCAAGGAATTAGACTACAAGATCTTTTGAGAACTCATTTCTGTTTCATGATTGTATCATTTTCTAGCTGTATTTGAATTATTAAAAAAAAAAAAATCCAAAATTTGCAGTAATTTAAAATGAGTTTTCATTTCATTAAATGTGTAAATTTTCCAAGGACTTTTTATTGCAAGTCTTGAAATACAATATTTTGAAATTTCTCCCCAAGTGATATTTTTATGTAATTATATTTTTAGTTTCAAAATTAATTTTAGAAATTGCATTTAATTTCAAAATTAGTTTAAAGAAATATTTTAACATGATTTTTTTCTTTGAAACTTTGAATTGAAAACCATTTTCCCTTCAATTCTCCTAGTTAAGAAATCACAGTATTTCTAAAAATCATATGTTTCCATATGGAAAAATATGAATTTCAACAGAAAAAAATGACCAGTTTTCCTTCCCCCTCCTCCCCCATGAAATCTGGTTATTGAAAGAAAAGTAATGGATATACTGATTAGTGACTGTGCAGTTCTTACTAATTTTTCATTTAATATTCCATCCTTTTGATGTAGAAATATGAGATCATAGCACAACATATAGTAAGACTGTACGTTCCATCATGCATACATACCATATATGTATAAAGTAATTAAAGGGGGAAATGGCTCATTTGAGCTAAAAAAAGCTTGGTAATGCTAGTGCATTTTATAGCTGGACAAAATGCCCATTTATTTACAGGAAAATTAGGCTTCATGCCAAAAACTGCAAAGCACCCTTTTAAACAGCACTAGAGAAGGAAAATTTAAAAAAATAAAATAAAAAAAAAAATCATTAAAGCAACACTCAACCAAAAATAAAACCACTCACACCCAAGCCCAAGGACACGAGGAGAAAGCTGTGAGGAAAAGAAGAGGTAATTTTGTGAGTGCTCAGCTAATGAATCCTGGTTTCCATGGATTTGATCCTTATGCCCATGCCTAAGAGGACATCAGTCTAAAGCTTCCCCTTTACCTGAAGTGTTCATAATTCTTTTCTCTGTGGATCATATGACATGGAATAAAAGTTGTGTTTATACTGCAGCTTTTCTCTCAAGAACAGATCAGCTGGGAGTATATCCTTTATTTGGCTGTCATCTTTCACAAAAAGTACAGAAACTTAATAACCTTTTGAAGAGTTGGGGTTTGCCAAATTTGACTGAGAATGTAATTGAAATTGTCTGGTTTTGCAGCAGTTGTTTGAGGTGCAAACAGTCAGACAACTAGGCAAACACACACCAGACTGATTATACAGCACTCATAGAAAAACAGGTTATAAAGAACCTGGTGAGAGCTGGTGAGATAAGGGAAGAGGGAGCTTTGGCAAACCACAGCTAAGAAGAGCTTTAATAGCTTCTTCAGTACTGGAAACAGTTAAGTTTGGGGACCAGTTCTAGCCAGTTTGCAAGGCTTGAATCTGTGAGCTCAAGTACACACTATGAAGTCCTACCTTCACATAAAACTGCTGTCAAGGACAAGAGCAAATACTATTTTATCTTTTCAATATAAAACAGAATATATCTGTTTCTGTTAAGACCATATTTCTTACATCCAAAGAGCGAGTGGTAGCAGTGTGAGACAATTGCTATTAAGTGATCTTTACCAAGTAATCATTGGTTAGCACGACTTTTCATGCTGCAAGTGCTTCCATGAGTAGTATAAGTGACAAAGTTTATTATGAAATTAGAAGAAATCTGTTTATTTTTGACCAGGGTTACTTTGGCATTTAACAAATAAAGCTTTGATTTAATTTAGTTCTATGAGGATTTTTTTTTACTGTTGTTGTTGATGGACTAGAGCAAGAAGAATTTTCACAATTAATTGAAAAGCTGAGCAACCACTGAATAGGTGCAATGAAAGTGTTCAGTTAAGAATATTGTCACACTACTTTCCCCATCCATATCCACTATTAAAACAAGATGCATCCCATTGCTATGAAAGTTAAATGAATAATCACCTGAATGTACTCTGACAATTAAGTAACTAAATTGTGGTGTTTCAGAACATTTCCATAGCTGACAATTTACCTATTTGTTTTGCTATATGGCTCATTCAGATAATGAAAATTTCATAAAAATTCAGTTATTATTTTCTTTGGAGAAAAAAAGATATTTTACAAGTATCAGACTTTTTTTTTTAAAGTTCGTCTGCAGTCAGTTCAATTTAAGTTCTCAGTCTTGCTTCAGTTTGCACCATAACATAATACTTCACTTTGTAGCATTGAGAATGCACCAGTCTGCCTCTTCTATTTATCTGGTAAGCATCTGTGAAGCTATGAAAAATCGTGTAAATTGTTTGCCCACGCTTCTGTTGTGTAATAAGGCAGGCACTTCCAGAAGGCAAATTACCCCTAAGGTTGTTATCTAAGAGGGGCTGTCCTCTGGGCATGAACGTCTCTCTGAATTGATATTGAATAAGCCTGGATGACTAGCTTAGTTCACATGATTTTAAGGCAGCTAAAACTGTATGGTTGAATCTCATCTCTAGAGTCTATACTTGGCATGTACATAAAGGAAAAGATGGATTTGAGGAGAGAATGTCTAGACCCTACAACCTCCACATATAATTAGATTAATGAGAACTCTCCAGAGACTCCATAACAGGAGGAAATTATTTGTCTAATCCAAATCTCACAGACAGCAACTGTAAGATTCTCAGTGCCTTCAGCAGAATTTACATTATGCCACAGCTTACAATGTTTTTTCTTTTGCTCATTTCTGTGAACATGTTTACACCAAAAAGTAAACACATAAAAAAGGCATTACAGATAGAATTTATCTTGCCTAAGTTTAGACATCAAACAATTAGTTATTTTAGGCTAAAATAATAATCCTAGGCACTTTTTGAAGCTTAGTGAAGATAAATAGACACCTGAAAAGGACAATCCATCTCACTAAGTTTAGACAATCATCTTGAGCCAAGAAGAATCTCTCCTGAAAGTGTCTATCTTTCTCCACAGAATAAAATGGGAGCAGGTGGTGATTAATTCACAATTTGACAATTCTCTGTTAAGAATCTAACCCAGGCAAATTCCATCCCTGCATAGACTGGATAATTTTCTAAATTTTTCCCCTAGCTGTTCCATCACTGACCATTCAGTAAAATACCTATATCTATAACAGACTTTTTCAACTAAAGGATCATATTTCATAATAAGCTTCACAGGGAAAGCAAAAAATAGACATTTTAATCTGCAAAAAGGGATTACCTGAATGCTTTCCCCAACCCCCCCAACTTCCAAGGATTGAGATTTTTCCTATATAGGACAGTATATAGGAAAGCAGAGTCTTTTCCTTGGGGTCTCATAGCACAGATGGCCTCATCTGTGTTCTATTGAACTGACTTGTAGGCTATATTTAATGAAAAGCTTTAATAAGTCACAGAAACATAACACAAAAACACAACCTTGCAAAAATATGAAGTATTTATGTGAATCAAACATTTAGGACTGCACAATTGTTGTATTTTGTTAATACAAATAACATTCCTTACAAAATTCAGAGTTATAAGGCTGCATATCAGTCAGTCTTTGCAAGGTCTTAGGTGTTATGAAGAGCCAACTTCTTCAGTCAATGTCTTTACCACATTCATTGCAGACAGCTGTTTTCATTCTTCCCATTTACTTTAATTCAGTTTTCATTCCTCATACTTACTGTGATTTTTAATTTCATTTCTATTTAATGTTGATATTAACATGCCACCTTATTTGACCACATGGTTCTTGGTGCACTTTAATATTGTACAAATATCTCTACCTCTAACTGATTAAACCAAATGGTTTTGTATCCTCCAATGTGCTGCAAATCTTTTAGGAATTTTCATTAGCAGAGGCAATAATAAAAAAAACCTCATTGCTTTTTTACAAAAACCTTTTGAATTAGGAGTTCACCAGGTTCCTTCTGAATCTTGTGTTCAACAACTTATCTTATGAATTTGATAAACAAACTGATATATTTTGGTGCTTTCTTCTCTGTGTATTCTAATTTGCCCCAAAGCATCTGTGAGTAAGCTGCTAGAGTATTCATTTGGAGACCTCACCATACTTATCTGTATTCTTCCAGTGCAACACATAGCTACTTGTAATTTATGATAAATTGCATTCATTTCCATTCTTCTCAAACAGAAGCTAACTTTTGAAAGTCTGCATAAAGTTCTAAACTCCAACAGGAAATCCTGATCCTTTTCCAAGTGCTGCCTACACACTTTCTAAATAAAAATAAAAATAATTTTTTTTAATGTTTTCTCCACTTTTCCACCTCTTTTAATATTGTTCTTGCACTTATTTTCACTAGTCAGTACATTGAAATCTTTTCTCCTTAATATTTGCCGATTCCTTTCTCATTGATGTTTTAAGATACATAAAAAAAATCAGGTCTCATAGCCAGTAAGACTACATAGATAGCTGAACATCTCTTTGGGAGCCTCATCAGCATTTCTTTTTCACTATTGTCTATGTAGGAAATGGAAGACTTCTTCATTAAGCATGTAATATTTAAGCATACATATGCATATGACTGAATCAGTGGAATTGCAAATCTTCCATTAATTTTGTTCATTTGAAGATGAAACAGAAATATATGGTTTGGTGAGGCTCTATTTGTTTTGGTGTGGTTAGTTCTAAAAAGCTTCATAAGTAATTGAAAGATGGTTGACTAGAAATATATAAGAAGTCAGAAAACTTTAGACATTCTCATTTCAGGACATTGTTTTGTAGAACTGCTGAATGCAAAACAAATGCCATTTATGCATGTTTTTTCTCCTCACATTCAGTTCCCGTCTCCTGCCAACCCAAGTGTATTTGTTCCTGCTGCTCCTGTTGCTTCCCTCCCCCTTGATAGTTGATGTGCCCCTAAATGACATTACAACACAGATGTCAGGAACTGTCCACTGTTCTTCCCATTAGAAAACATATGCAGCAAATGGTTCAAATGGCCCAGCATATATTTACTGGAAAGGAGTACAGAAGAGCTGCCAGATTGCTGACCTTTTGGCTTTATGCCACATGATATGAATGACAGGTTGGTAAAACAGTGATTACACAGAAAATAATGTAATTTTTTATTGATGGTTTGATCCTCAACTTGGTTTGTTTGTTGTCTTGTTCCTTTATCAAAACTGTATTGACAGCATCGCATTTCACAGGCTATTCCACAACAGACCCAGCTTTCTGATCAGTTCAATATTTCTTAAGAAATAGAAGATACTTAGTATCTTTACTTCTATCCAAGTCTTCCATGCTGTTGCTTAATCTAAAGATGGATATACTTTTCATTTTAATTAAATGGTTTTAAGACAATGCAGAAACTTTGATTCATGGAATAATTCAGGTTTGAAGTTACCTCAGCAAATCTTGAATCCCTCCACTTGCCCAAAGCTGTCAGTTATGGCTCAGACCATGCTGCATAGGTCTTTAACCTCTTGGGTCTTCAGCCTCTTGGGTCTTCAGTATCATGAAGGACATGGGTAACTTGCATCACTGCTGGACTGCCTGTATGGTTGTGAGAGGCTGAAATATTTAATGGCTTAAACATTGTCAAGATCACTGAAACCCATTCTCCACCCAAATATGCCTCCTGGATTTCAGGGAATTGGACTGTGTGTTAAGCCTCCTAATGGGAACTTTAGATAAGATAAAGGTGATACTATTATTTAATCATCTCAGTTTTAAGGAGAAGTGAACAAGGCTGGGAGGAGGCCATAGCCCACAGACTCATTCGCGCTCTTCCCCTCCTTGGAGCTGGATTGTCAATGCTGATGGCTCAAACAATCAGCAGTGTGCTTTGCTAAAAATGTGCAGAGTGGTCAGCCAGCTGCTGAGGGTGTGCATACCCCACATCTCAGGGTGTTAAAAAAGATAAGAAAAGAGGCAAATTCTGCAAGGCAAGATAGTGTTTCTTTTTCATTACACAAGTGACGGTCCAGGGAAACACCAAGACATTCACACATGGCCTGGAGGTATTCATCTCTGCTGATGTGCCATGATGGGCCATAATGGCCTCAACTGCACTGATGTAATAGGCAGTTGTAATGACTTAGACCATCAAAAATTATCAAAGTATCCCATGACTCACAGTAATACATCATCCAGTGTAAAACTCCCCCCTCAGATACCGAGTACCAGCGTATACGGTACAAGAGAGGTACAAGGTGTTCCCACCTGAATCTGAGCATATATAACTCATTAAATCTTTGAGTTTTGTGGACTTGCCCTATCCCTGACAGATCAAGACCATCACTTCAACAGGACTGTGACCATCACTTTGACCAACCAGCATCGAAATTGCAGCTACCAAGTCTCATCGTTGGATGACGGCGATTGTATATCTTTCTACTTTTATCCTTTCTTTCTCTTTCTTTTCTTTTTACACTTTTTTAAGTGTTATTTTTAAATCTTTTATATTTCTGTATTACCATTACTGTTACTATTATAGATAATAACAATGAAAACAGCTATATACCTGTTTTCCTTTGTTATCAAATTGTTCTAAAATAAACCCAAAATATATGTATTTACAAACACTAATCATTCAGTTTTGTTTCACTTTAATCTGTTGCAAGGGATTTATTAAGAAGAACTTGGGTTACCCTTGCTTTCTGGGGTGGGTCGTAGCAACGATGAAAGAATTCTTTCCTATATCCAGTCTGAAACTTTTCTTTTTTCAATTTATGCTCCTTGTCAACCCACGATGCTCAACTGTGTAAAGACTGGATCCATTTTTAAATAACATTCCTATAGGTTCTCCTCCTCAAAGCCATATTTTTTCCAGGCTGAACAAACTCAGCTCTCTCAGCCTTTCTTCACAGATCATAGGATTTGGGGTTAGAGCAAGGGTGGCTAAAATAGCATTCTAGATGAGGTCTAACCAGTGTTGAGCAGAACAGGACAATCTATTCCTCAGCCTACTGACTGCACCTGCTGATACAGCTATGTATGCTGCTGACTGCCTGTGCTACCAAGGCCAGTGCTGGCTCATGTTCAGCTGGATGCTCATCAGCACCCCCAGGTCCTTTCCTGCAGAGCTGTTTACCAGTCCAGTGGTTCCCAGCCTGTATTATTGCCAGGGTTCAGGACTTGACAGTTAAAGAAAGGTGAGTTTTCAGGAATTATTGAGTTTTGCTGGAGCACACAGAAAATGAAGTAAACATTTATGATGCTACCTATACTTTACTGATTTAGAGTATGTTCTATCATAGAATCATGTCACAAAAATCCGAGTCAAGATTGTACCACGACTTTCTGCATAATAGAAATAATGCCTACCTACCAAATGTATTTTAAATATTACTATATTCCAGTTTCAAAAAAAATCCTCATATTCTACAGTAACCAGAAGTGTAAAAGTACACTAGAAAGAGAACATATAAGGCAAGTGTCATTATATTCATGTTTAGCAGGCTGGAGAATCTGATCTGTCTGAGGCTTTTTTAAAGGCTCAAACTTCAAGATGTGTTTGAATAAGGAGAGAGAAGTAAATTTATCACACATGCCAAATAGATATGTAGAATGAGAAACAAAAAAAGGGAAGTCTACTGAGTGATGCAGATGAATGCCCACTGGCATCACAAAGAACTTGACAGGTGCAGTAAGAGTTTTTGAACAGATGAGCAGTATTTTTTCTTAATGGATTAATATTTCAATAATTTTTTTCACCGTTATCAATACTTTTTCTTTTTCTCTTAAAATATTTTAATTGTTGTTGGAAAATATCCAAATTAATTATTTTGAGGTTTGGTTTGGTTTTGTTTTTGAATAAACTTCAAACAATGAATTCTCTACTGATTTCAAGGAGTTTCCAGTCATTATCAGGTTATAGAAATACCTCTTTGCGTCTTATGGCTTTTTTGTATATACTTGATAGATATGTATCTCTCTCTATATAGATGGATGCACTTAATTATAAATAAATGCCCACTCAATGAAGACTTTTTTTGCTTTGCCTGTAGAGTGAAATGGGCAGGAGAACTCGTTTGTTTGTTTGGTTGGTTTTTTATTTCTACTTGTATTTCTTGGTAGTATTCTCTGAAATAAACTTCAGTAACCTAAGCTATTTTTCACTCTCTTCTATGATTGACAGCTGAGTAAGGAACGTGAGAATTTTATTATTTTCTAGTGCTGACCAGAAAACAGCTTTTCAGTTTCATAAAAGAAAAGAGAAAGCATGCAGTTTCAAAATATTTTATTTTTTTTCTGATGTAGAATCAAAATTACACTTTTGGGGAATGTACTTATAAGAAGGCTATGACAGATACTCTCTCAGTCTACCCAGTGCCCAGACAATAACCCATTGGCTAGAACATTTAATTTGGGTGTAACTGATCTGCTTGTTTATGGCAGATTAGACTCTCACAGATTCCATCCCACATACCAGGCAAGCTCCTTGCTCATCAAATTATAGCATCGACCTCTTTTGAAATGTCAAGTTCTTCTTTTGCACATCTTCCCTTTTATATAAACAGCTAAAAAGGAAGATAAATTCTACAGTATGGTGATTATGGTTGATTTTTAAGAAGAGGAACCACATTCCAACACCTGTTCTATCTGATTCAAAGCAGAGATTAGATTTTAGCCTTTTGTATGCCTCAAGTATTTTATTACTTTTTACCCCTGAAAATGTAATTGCTCTTATTTTATTTATATTATCTCTTTAAATGTTGATTATTGTAAAGCCACCACTCCCATTTGATGGGGCACTGCAATACCTGACTCATCGCCTCTCAAGTGGAATCCATGGCCATTATTCCTGCATTATTTGTAATGTTTCAGCAATGGTAAGCTTATGCATGTGAATATACCAGTGCCATTTTCTCCAGAAAATAAGGTAGATCTCAGCTAATAAGGGAGACTGGAAGCTGTATGAAAATAAGTGATTATTCTAAACTTCATTAACTGATATGTATACGACAAGAAGTTTTATGTCCTGGAATGTGTATTAATAAATGGAAATGTGATTAAAATATGTTTTTATACTAAATATAACTATGCATTTTAGCAAAGGAGCATTCTATTGCAAAGTATGGATAGATAGGAAAGCACGTACAAAGGCTCATTAAAAGAAACACTGAACAAAAGATCTTCAAAAGCAAAACCTCTTTCTTTGAAAAGACTGTGAGTCAATAAAAATATATTTCTACAAAACATTGTATTAACACCAGTCAGAAAACAGAACATAAAGTCAAGGAAACATCTTACAAATGTATAAATAAATGCTGTTAAATAAGTCAATGCCTAGGATACAAAAACAATCCTAAACATCCACTGGTCAGATTATGTGACATACGTCTGTTCTAGAACAAGCAGTGGTCACAAGTATTGAGGCCATTTTACTGAGAACACAGCTGTGCTGGGCAGGGTACGTCTCAAGGATGAAGGACCACCGCCTCCCTAAGATCTTGCTTTATGGTGAACTTGCCATCAGCTGCCACATGAGAGGAGCCCCGAAGAGGAGATACAAGGACTCCCTGATACAACATCTCAGCCTTGGCCATATTGATCAACATAACTGGTCTACTCTGGCCTCAGATTGGGAGGTCTGGAGACACATCATCTATAACACTGCTGCTTCCTTTGAGAACGCACACAGGGTCAGTCACTCTTGAGGAGAAAAGACAATGCAGAAAGAATTGTGCCTTGCAGAATATACCATCTAAGGAGTCTTTCTGCTGTGCCTTTTGCAGCCAGACGTGTCTATCTCGTATTGGCCTTTTTAGCCACCAACGTGTTTGTAACAAACGTGGGTAGAGCCCTTCCCAAATCTTCGTTCGCAAAGCCCAGCCACGATGATGCTGATGAGGATACAGCAGGATGCTTAAATTCACTGAAGATATGGAGAAGATATGGATCAAAGACAAATTGCTCAGTCCTATAATTGTCATTTCTAGTTTCAGCACAGTAGTAATTGGCAGGGGAAAAATAAAAACTAATATGGAGTATGATTAAGGAAAATAAAACTAATATTAAAGAATAATGAAACTATGTGCAATTCTTTCCAAAATATCCACTGTATACCTTTTTATTGCTTGAAATGGCCTTGAGACAGCTAGCTGAGGTATGTTTCAAATACAGTTATAGAATGAAAAATATTGTGGTAAATTGCCATCAGTCTGAGTTCAAAAAAGCATAAGAGAAGCTAGTTTCTGAACTCAGTTAAATGGCAAAGGAAAAGAAGATAAAAGAAGTAACTGGTATGTTACTCAGATATTTTTTTCTCCTGGTTTCAACCTATTTTCACACTGGCTTTACACAAGTCTGAAAAACAGCAGATCAGTTGTGCTTATCTTTTTAGGGAAACGCTTCTGTCTGTAGAACTCAAATTGGACCAAAGGGCTAAAGTTACAAAACAGTGATACCCTGACATGAGATATCTTGGCTAATGTAGAAGGCTATTTTCAGGAATGACTGGGGTGCTGGACACATTATGAAAGTACATTCCAGGATGTCTGTTATAAAAATTCACATTTATATTATAGATATCCCCTAATCATGTAATTTAGGTCGCTGCTATAATGAGAACTGCAAATACAGCAATTATTTTCTCTTTAAAAAAACACCCAACAAAACCCATCAGTGTGAGGTCTGAGTTCTTCAAACTACAAGGACTTGTAGTAATTTCTTTAATATTTAATTCAGGTAGGGAACAACTGACTATCTACTTCAAAATATTTAATTTACTCTTAAGTTTTTTTCCACTGACATGTTTTTTAAAACAAAAAATGTTTTTTATGAACAAAATGTTTATGGGAAATTTTCAGAGATGAAAAATGTGTCGTATCATTACCATCCCTTTTATACCCAGCTAGGAGAAATACACTGACATCTTTTTGGCTACTCTCCTGGAATGGTCTTGTCACTTTCATCCTCTGCTTGTAGAGAAAAAACAAAATGAACATAAGCCTCCAAGGCAGGAGGCTACACAACCAGAACCCACTTTGAGCAAAGGAAGCTGGACGGAAGCCCTGCGCTGGCAATCAGGCCTCTGGCTTGGCACAGAGGCAGGGAGCCTGTGTGCTGGTCCTGTCACTGACTGCCTTGGGGTCCTGCTCAGCTACAGTCCCCCTCTGTCAGACTAAAGAGACACTCACTTGAGTCTTCCAGTACAGATCTTGTCAACCTGTAATTCATTTCAGTTTACCCAGTAGTAAAACTCTTTAGAAATCCCATCTTTGAGGAGTGTAAATTATTTTCCTTGTCTTTTTGTTTGTTTGTTTGTGGTGGGTTTTTTGTTTGTTTGTTACACAGAATCACAGAACATGCTGAGTTGGAATGGACCACCAGAATCTCTGAGTCCAACTCTTAGCCTTGCACAGGACCATCACCAAGAGTCACACCATGTTCCTGGGAGTATCGCCCAAAAGCTTCTTGAATTCTGTCAGGTTTGGTGCTGTGACCACTTACCTGGGGACCCTGTTCCAGTGCCCAACCGCTCCCTGGGTGAAGAACCTTTTTCTAATATCTAGCCTAAACCTTCCCTGACACAACGTCAGGCCCTTTTCTGTTAGATTTTAATCTTTAATCTGGATTAGGTATATAGGTCTTTTTCTTTTTTCTTTTTTTTTTTTTTTTTTGTCTTCCTAATATGTTCAAGAAAAGACTTGACATGGACCTTAGTGCCTGTGAGACACTGGTTTAGTATAACTGTATTATTGTGTCGGAGCCAATTGTGTGTGGGGGGGGAAGGGCATGTGAACTCCCACGGCAGGCCTACAGCCTCATGGAAGCCACATGGCAGCCCCCAGAACTCCCATGGTAGGGCTCATGGAACCCACAGGGAGAAGGGCAGCCTGGGGGCTGCCCACATCACACCCTCAGGAACGCTAACTCAGCCTCTGATTGACTGCACCACCGCGCACTCCCTCCTGGAAGCACTGAATGGTCAGTGCTGGACATCCTACCTGGGAGGGGTGGCCAGAAGCACATAAACACAGGAGCACATGGGTTCATTTTCCTCTCGCTCTCCTGGGACCTGCCATAACCATGTGAAGCTGGACTTCCATAGAATTCTTCAGTGGTAGCTGTTTAACCTAGTTTTCTCTTATTCTCCTCTCTTCTTACTCTCTCTTCTCTTGTTCTCTTTCTTTCATCCTGTTTCTTCTCTTAATCTCTCTCTTTCTTTACTCTTTTCTTTCCGTAATATTTTGGGTAACTTTAAACAAGTGGGTTGGATTCTGCTAAGTTGTGTGGGTTGGCATGTGCTGGGTCAGTGCTGTGTGGAATGCTCTGCCTTGGTTGTATTTTATCCTTTTAAACTTTTGTCAAGACTCCTTATTTTCTCCGTAAGTTAAAAGTATCTCCTAGGAAAAATGTGTCAGTATATTGTCTTTATGTAATCTCAAGGTGTATAGGAACCAGTGGCTCTGCAAAATTTCGATGGACAAAACTTTGGAGTCTTAAATACATTTTTAGAAGTAAAATACCTGGTGAGTATGTGGCTTGGACACAGGGTCTTATAGTGCCATGGTCTGGTTGACAAGGTAGTGATTGGTCAAAGATTGGACTCAATGGTCTTAGAGGTCTTTTCCCACCTAAATGATTCTGTGATTCTGTGATTTAGGACTACTTTCAGAAATTAAATGCTTAAGCATTGCTAACATGAACATTTAGAATGTGAGAAGAGAGAAGAGTTTCAGATAAAAGTTTTTCTGAGTGTAGCATAATTACCTCCAAACTCCCAGTGATAAAACTGAGATTGACTGGAGAGGAAAGTTAGATTCAAACTGTGTCCTTTTGAATGCATATTTAGCTGTTTACTGTACTGAATATTTATACTTTATAGAGAAAAAAATAGCTGTCTTCATTATTTTTAGTTCCATTTTCTGTATTGTTGACTTGGGCTTTTCATGTGGGCAGTTCATTTTGATTAGGAGTAATTTTATTCACATACATTTTGTGAGTAATTTCAGCTTATTTTTGTCTGGTGAACTAGAAGTGTTTCCATATTTTACAAGAAGTGTTAACACCTGAGGATACTGTCCTTTTGTTATCTGTAGCTTGGCAATGGTTAAGAAATCTCTATCATCATCAAAGTAATAAAAATATACTTATTCTTCCAAAACTGTCATTTTGGAAGTGATGGGACTGCTATTTCTGCAGTTAAGCAGAAGCTATATTTTGTGCAACTAGTCTTCAATATTTGATCTATTCAGAGAAGGAGCGAGATTAGATAAGTTACAAATTATTATAAATAAAGTGTACAGTATAAATATTAGCTGTTTCATACTGTAAAGTATGGAAAAAATGTATATTTTTCTGCCCACCAGTGTTATATTGTGTTTTGCTTAGTGTATTAAGGACTAAGATGGAAAAAGGGAAACTAAGTGTACACTACATGTCAAACACAAACTCAGCTCTTTGTTGTTTCCAAATTACCTCTTCTTTGAAATGTGCAGGTGGAAGTCTGTACTTCTTGAGATTGACTTAATTTAACAGGTTCATTATTGAAAATATTATACTGTTTGAAAGTAGCTAAATGTTCACTTGACATAAATATCTAGAAAGTGTAGGCCACAAGTTGAAATTATTTGAACTATATGGATCATAGTGAAAACTGGAGTTAACAATGTGATAATAGCTAGAATAGAAAAAACTGTAGCTTAAATACTGCTTAAAAATAATAGCTAGAGAGAACAGCCCATGGATTGAGCGTACGAACTGTAACCATGTATTGTAACAATGTATTATAACATGTACTACGGATCTGATGGAAACCTCCTCTGAAACAAACCTAAGAGGATGTGAAGTGATCATGTGGCAACCAAGTAACAAAACAGCAAACCAATGAAGAGCAAGAAGACCTCAGACCCTAATATTGCCATTGGTTCCAGACTTTTGCATGAGGGATGGAGATTTAAATTGTAAGAGTATAGTTACCCAGGAATTTCTTTGGTCAGAGTCCTCTTTTTGAGGCACCCAGCTCGAGCTACCAGATATAATGATCTGTGCCAATAAATCTATCTGGTGGCAGTGAGATCGTAGTGTCAGAAATTTCTATAACAATCATAATGGTGAATATGAGAAACCATGGACATGCTGGGCATACTATGACAGGCTTGATTACCATTTTATCATATCTCACTTACATTTACAGTGATGTAAATCTAGTCTAATGTCATTGCTAGAAGAATACATGCTAGATGTCATCGCCATCTGCAGGCATTCTATAACGGCAATACTAGTATTTGAGATTTACAACATTTCTCCAGCAATCTGATAAGACCCATGCTAAAGTGTCAAGTAATTACAAACAAGTGATGACTTAGTTCCTGCATTTCAGCATGGCTGTTGGCAATTAAAACCATCAAAATAAAGTGGGCTTCGGGCTAGTTTCCAGCCCACTCTGAATTCCCAGAAGTCCTCGGGTGTGATGTTACCTTTGCGAGTTGAATGTGAAACACACTGTAAATCTACTTTTTAATATACATATACTTTTACCAGTTATCATCATAACACACTAAAACAAGAAAACTAAAGCAAGATTTTACAATAAGGTTGTTGTGGTGGTTTTGGGCTAGGCCTTCCTTGGTGACCAGTCTGTAACCAAGGAAGGGTCTAGATTTACCCCAGTATTCCATACGATTTTACGTAAACCAGACTACAAGAAGAAAGGAGGGAAGGCCTTCATTCTCTTTCCTTCCGGATGGTTTGGAGGTGCAGGTTCCACTGCTGTTGAGTATGTCGTGTTGGGGAGCGAGGCCTGGTAAGGCCCTTGTCAACCCTGGGAGGCGGAGGTTGCCGGCGATCGTCCTGGAGGGACTCTTGGTTGTCCTAAGGAGAGTTGTGGGATATTTCTTTGGTTAACTCTTGACTGGGGTGTATATATATATATATATATAATATATTATTTTGGTTTTTGTTCCTTTTCCCTTCTCCCTTCCCTTTCCCCTGTGAAAGTGTATATATATTTCAATTGTATATAACTGTAATATAAGTGTAAATAGATTTAATATATATTGCATAGCTCTCTCTCCGTTTCTGGTTTTCTTAGTTTTTTTTTTTTTTCTCCCTATTCTCCCTGAGGTTTTGGGTGGGGGGGGAACTCTTGTGGTAAGGTTTGGAGACTTGGTAGGGGAGCCAGCTTCAAACCATTTATGAAGTAGACACACAGGCAGTAATATTCCAGAAAGAAACAGGTGAATTTGAGCCATTGAAACTTCTTCAGATAGCATAATGTGTAGTTGACAATACTTAGTCTTTTTGCTTTTATTATTATTTTGGAAGTGTCAAAATTTGACAGGTGTTTCCATTGGGAAAGTCCATAATGAAACCATTTCTTTAGTATTTTTGTTAAAAAAAAATCTTTTTTCTCTCAAGCAAGTTGAAGGTACTTCAAATTCTTGGAGAAATTTTTCTCGAGAGAGTACTAGTAAGGAAGAAAAAGTCAGACAGTCTGAACAGCAGAAATAAAGTCTAGCAAACAAGATAAAAAAAATAACATTTTTGCCTTTCAAAATTAGAAAAGTATTGACCGAAGCCATAGTTTTTTTATCAAGAAATATTATCTAGGCATTATCTATGTGTGTATTCATGATCTATAAAGAAAATGTTTTTTAATGGGAAAAAAACCCCAAAAATTAATGGAATAATTCCTTGGGAAAGCATTTTATTTTACATTTTCAACATTCAAAGAGCGCTAGAAATGCAAATAAATAAGCTATTTCCTATTATACATATTAGTAGCAGTACAAGAAAATAATGAATGCTAACCTTTATAGATCATAAGGCAAGAATGCCCATCTTTGTAACAGTCTGACCGAGGACTAAGAACACAAAAACCAATTTTCAAAGTGACATACCCAAAATTAAATCTACTGATTTTATTTGTACTTAAAAAAACCAGATCGGAACACTTGTACTTTTTATGGTTTTGGAAGGTTGCTTTCTTCTTTGAAAAACTCTCCTAAGAAGCAAATATTTCTCACCTTACCCTCTAAAACAATCCCCTCTGCTACCTAACCTTGCAACATCAGAAAACAGAAGGCAGTTCTTCTAACACCATCAGAGCATAAAACTACTGAGCCTTAGTTGGTGAAGAAGAATCAGAATTGAAAACCAAGTTACAGTCCAATTGAGACAGACTGTAGTTTAGAAGGCTCTGGAAAACTCCATCTTGGACTCTTTGCAAGGCATGTGAGTGTGTAGAATCGCTCTAGATTTATATTTTCCCAAACAATAATTAAAACAAGATATTATTAGGAAATTGTTCTAAAGATTCGTGAAATGCTGTTATATGTCACTTAGTAGTGAATGGTAAAGTTACTGCCTTTATAGAATTTAAATTTATTTTCAGAATCACAGAATGGTTGAATTTAGAAGGAACCTCTGGATATGGTCTGGTTCAATCCCCTGTTCAAGTAGTGCCACCTAGAGTAGGTTAGACAGGAACATGTTCAGAGGCTCTTGAATATCTCCAATGAGACTCACAACCTCCCTGGTCACCTGTGCCAGTTCTTGGCTACTCCTCACAGTGAAAAAGTGTTTTCTGATAGATTAATCTCCTGTGTTTACTTTGAATCCATTGCCTCTGGTCCAGTCCACTGGGCACCCACTGTCTGTTTTGCACCCTCCCTCCAAGTATTTGTACCATTGATGAGTCCCCTTTGAGCCTCTTTGGGATGAAACAGTCACAGCAGCCTCAGCCTCTCTTCATAGGAGCGATCCTTCAGACTCTGAAAAATCTTCATGGTCCTTCACCAGACTGTCTTCTGTGTTTTTCTTTTACTGAAGATCCAAGGACACATGTTCAACTTGTGTCTATCAACATCCATAGGTCTTTTACAGCCTTTTCAGCTGTGCAGCCTCCAGCATATACTGGTACCTGAGGTTGTTCCTCCGGTTGCAAAACTTTGCAATACCCTTTTTGAACTTCATGATGTTCCCATTAACCCAGTTCTCCAGTCTGTATTCTTTTCCTGATGTACATATTTTATGTATATAGCCCAAAAAATTAAAAAAATTGATCCAGTCTTCTTATTTCAAGTTATTAAAAAAGTTAGGGTACACAGTTCCCTTTTTCATGTGGTATGTAGAAAAAAATAAAGTGAAAGTATGTTTAAAACATATTTTTGAGTCTTCAAAGTAAAAAATTGAAAACTAATATTTGTTATCATTTCAAGATATTTCACAGTGAATATCTTGACAGTGATATATTTAATCAAGTAGATTTTTAGAAAATTACATAGCTAGAGTATAGGGCTCTGAAAATGGATTGTGCATAAAAGTGCCTCTATTCTAACTTCTGTTATCCTTACTGCACAGCAGGAACTTTTCAATGTATTATGCTTAGGTCTGAGAAAGCTACTCCAATGATAAGTAAACAAAAACGCATGACAAAAAATATAAATTATTATACTATTTAATGCAGTCTGCTCCTTTGTTGGAGAAACAGACCTTAAATTATTTATGATAATACTTCACAAGATATTAATAAATGCAAGATGGTATATTTTATGCAAATTATGAAGCCATAATCATATGTAGCCTCTTCCCAGCACCATGCAATTAAATTATTACAGAGGACAATATTGTGTAGTGATGATAGGGGGTCAGGATAGAGGATGATATTGTGCAAGAACTGTGCTTATAGGTAAATGAAGAGAAAAGAGAAGCTGTTTACAATTTAATTTTCAAAGACTTAATAGATCAAACATTCTTTACTACTTCATGGACTAAATAGAAATTCTAAGAAATCATACATATACAAATAAGGATCATGTATCTTAAAAACGTCTTTTAAAACTTCATTTTAATTAAATGCATATCATAGGTTGAGTAGTTTCAGTCAAGAAGATTTTTTCTTAATAATATTGATGTAATTTTACATTTTTCTAACTTTAGTAAAATATTTGATCTTATCTTAAAAACATGGTGAATGATAGCACTGCAGTTCAAGTACTAAAGCAGTGTTACCTCTAAAAGACATACTTACTGTAACGAAGGCTGGTAACTTTTTAATATGCTCATTCTTCTCTGGAAACACTTTTAGTCCTGAAATAATTTATTTAGTTTTAAAAGATCCTTATGTTCACAAATACACAGTTTAAAGACAGTTACCTTGAAGAAGTGACCTTAATTTGCAATTTTTCATATCTTCCTCTGAAAACAGGCACCTCTGTCCTTAAATGTCTGTATAGGTTTTCATAAATATCCACCCACTATTTATTATTATGGGAACACCCACAATACAAAATATTTAGACAGAATTTCAGATGTGTACACAACATACATTCATCCAATAGACTTAAAACTGAGTTGAACAGTCCTTTAAACTCACTTAATCTTTATACATTAGCAATTGAACCCATATTAAATCAGAAGCTCTTGCGATGAGAACATAAACAATGAATTACAAAACCCTGAACCTTAATACCTGACAGAACCCACTTTTTGCAATTTTTTTTAAGATACGCACGTAGACAAATGAAAGGCAAGAAATAAAAAAAAAAACCAACCAGAAAGGAACAGCATAAAGAACTCATAGCCTACGGAAAAAGAGACTTGAAGGAATAGGAATAACTGTTTCATTTAGTTGTGTCAGAGTCTATATGTGGGAGTTTAGAATAGTTGCTACAGGTATGGTGGAACTAGAATAGGGACAAGACAGGTACTGTGTTAAGATGAACTTTGGGAACATGGAAAATGGGGCTTGCAATGGACAAAGGATTTAGTCAAGCCATGGCTTTTAAAAGTGCATAAACTGCCAAAAAAATAACACATATCCATGTGTGTGATCAACAGCCCCAGGGTTACAGTCCTTCAACCCAGCTGCAGCCATAGATTTTAGTCTGTGTAAGGCTCATGCAATATTCACATCAGAAGACAACTAAGACAATGCTTCAAAATCTAGTACTAATTCTCATCTCCAGCTTTCCATTGAAATAGGGAATGTTAAATACGGGGAGGAAAAAGTAATTTGAGAAATGAATTATATGACTGTAAAGCAGAGTTAAGAAAATACGTTCCAGCATAAAGTCAATGCCAATTAAAACTAATCCTTGACTTCTTAAGATGTTTGATCCTTTTTCTATTCCATGAAGCTGAGGGCTTTTCCTTCTCTCAGACGCTAAGATGAATACCTCGAAAGTTTTGAAGTTTCTTCATATTTTCAATTGATTTTTTTTGTTTCTTCTGAACTTCACTTTAGCAGAAGAAAAGAAATATTATGTTTCATAAGCTCTGTACAAAATGATGGTTACATTATTTGGTCTTCCAGTTAGATGCTTTAGATACCTAATCATTTTACTACACCTCTAAAGATAAATGATATGTTTAGAAATCAAGCTGCAGATGTATTTATGTGAATGCCACATCATCATTTTTTTTTGAACACTATCAGTCACTGAGGTAAAGTGAAGCTGAAAAATTCTGCAGTGTAATAGGTATGCTTCTGTGAGAACTTACAGAAAATGTCATAATGTCTTACCAAGTGTAGTCAGAAAATGAATCACTAAGAACAAGTCAGTATTCTGTTTCTGCACAGAGTATATGATTCAACACAATATTATTCTCAAATCTAAGCAGAATTTAACTGCCAGAAAATTATATAAAATAACATTCTCTGTACGAGTAAGGAGAATAAATGTCTTTCCTTAATGAAAGGAAAATCATTATCTTCTTGTTTATCTTTAAGAATTATTTTTAAATTCTTAATAAATTAACTGTTTTTATTCAGAGGTGTATTCTTCTAAATTCCATCCGCATAAGATGGTTGAGCAGGACACATTTCTGTCCAGATACAAAAATTAGGATGGGCATTAGGGAAGGAAAAACAGTTTTGACTTGCAATAATTTGCTAGTGGTTATTTAAGTTATCACAAACAGCTAGGCTATGGTTACCAGCGAATTCTTGGTCCACAACAAATGCAAACTACTATATACTCAGTTTAATTTCCTTTCCTTCAGAAACCAGAAATACAGCTCTTCATTTCACAGAAGTTATAAGTTTGGGGGAAAGCCAAGCTCAATGAGAAGCCTCTGTAGTTAAATATCAAATTTAATATAAAATACAATCCTGTCCCAACAATGTCAACATTATTTTTAGGAAATGAAAACCTAAAATGGAGAGGAAAGAGAGATTAGGGGAAAGTTTTCCTTGCTTGTGATGAATATGAATTCCGATTTTTTAAAAATAAGGAAATTTACATGGAGAACCCATTGCAGACCTTTGTGTGTCATTCTAAGCAGAGGAAAGCCATAGACTACTGACAGTCCTAGGTAGATCGTTTATTCCCATCAGATTTTTTTCCCCTCCGTAGATTTACATAAAGCAGCATTGTAGAAAGACTGTTTAACAGAACAGATATTGTATGTTGAGCTGTGGTCTTCAGTTCAACCTGGCTAAATAAGTGATTATTGTTCCCGTGTAACAATTTTGCTTCTTGAATGGTGACACTCTTCGTTTATATATAATTTTATATAAGAGCTGTTATACCTAACTTGCCAAAATGCATGCTGACCACACACTTGGATATCAAGTCAAGATGGTCACCATTTAAGTTATCCACCACCAGATAACAGCAAGTGTATCTATTTTCTTATTATAACTTTATAAGTTGCAACTTTTACAGCCCTGTACTCACAGCATAATATAAAATATGCAACAACTGTACATCTATTACAGGATTTTCACACTGAATTCAAAACGTGTTTAAAATATATAAAACTGTTCCTTATGTCGTTTAAAATGTCCCAAAATAGCATTTATAACTAATTTTTTTCCCCAATAAAGTGCACAGAATAACAAGGACGAGCAATAAGAGAATATAGTATATATTTTAAAATACTGAAAGCAATTTGAAAGATTTTAATTCTGTGAAGTTTGGCTTTGACTTGGTAATATGTCAAAGTGAAAAATTACATTGCTATCTTACGTTTCCATTGCTGGGTTACGCTCTCTGTGCTCTCTATGACTAGCAGGACAAACTGATAAAAAAACAGATTTCACAGGTTTTGATTTTGTTTTGTATTTTGGAATATTGTATTTTGGAAAAGATATATTTTACTCTTGCAGTGTGTATTTTATTTTGTGAATCCACCCTGAGATACCTGCTTTAAGTAATCAACTTGCTTAAGTATAGATATTAAAAGTGGTTTGAATTTTCGAGACTGGTGAACTGATGTCAGGCTTGTATAAATGTCTCATATACAGGTCGAGAGCAGGAAGTTAACTTTCAGTAATGCATCTGAGATTAAGTTTAACAAGTAAAGTTATCAGCTGCTTACAGGCGATATCACAAGTGAAATGTTCATTGATGGATTTGCATTATTTCCTTCTTTTTACATACCCTATATTTTCAGTCACTACTAGGTGTGAACAATTTTATCATGAAGATAGGACAGTACAATGTGTAACAATTAAGATCTTTAACAATATTAATTATAATGATAATACACAAAATTTTAATACAAAAATATTTCTGAAGACAAGAAAAACCATTCTATAAATTCATGGTGTATAAGACCTAATATTATGCAATTTGAGAAAAGAGGATATGGATTATTTTAAAAGTTAGATATATTTTTATACTGGTTTAAGTACATTGTCCTAGAACAAACAAAACCTAGTCAAGAAATACTGCTACATATTTTTTAGCACTTCTGATTTTATTAAAAATATTTCCTTTTATGTTATTCCTATCGAATATAGGACTAAGATAACAATTATCATTACTGGGGTTTGTTTAATTTTTTTATTGGGTTTTACAGGAATTTTTTCATCCTGAAACCCTACAGCACTTCGTAATTCACACTACAATTTGAATGTCATGAACAGATGCCAAAATCTACTTTACGGTATCAGTATTTGATGGGCTATAATAAGATGGCTACTACTACCATTACTAGCACTACCATTACTCCTGCTACCACCACCAGTTCTAGCAGTGCTAATATCAATAGTACCATATTGCATAGCACAGCAAATGTGATTTCTGCTCTTAGCAAGGGAAATCCCATTGGCAGCCCAAGGGAAGGATGAGGCTGTGGTTAAAAGAGTACGAAGAAAAGGCCACATGGACTCCAGGTGGAAAAAAAGGAGAAAGGAATCATGACCATGAGCAGGCCACTCCTCCCTTGGGATGAAATCTGGGGCTGCTGAGGGCTTTACCTACCCTGCTCTCACCACCCTCCTGGATTGGAGCTTGGCAGGGACAGTTCAAACCACAAGGACCAAGGCAGGCTGAGGCCCACACTGGGGAAAAGGTCGGGCACCAGCAAGGGCGTATAGGTGTTTTTGTATAAAAAATGTGAACTGTACAGTTCTTGAAATCTGTTTTGGTATGTAATTTGAACTACTCAACTATTAAAATATTAATTGGGCTAGCCATAATTCCTTAACCCCCTGTGTTTGGTACATTCACTTTCTGCAGATTACAAGCTTTTGGGCGTTACAGTGGTGTTTCCAGAGCTGAAGGTAAAGCAGATGAGGAAAAAATCACTCAGACACCAGCAAAGTGTTAAAGCAAGCTGAAACCTGCTCAGGCCACAGCACATCCTAGGAACCTACATGCCCAATGCAGAGCTTTCTGCCTTCTACTAACAATAACAAAAATCAGAGCTGCTTAACTAAAGAAAAAACAAGAGACAGTCTCTACCTCAAAGAATTCATTGTCTAAGAAAACAAGAAATAGCAGATAAATAGACAGATGGGAGACAAGCAGGTAAACAGTCAAACTGTTCCATTCAGCAGCAAATGAGGTCTCAGTGCACCGTTTGTCTAACTGTTGTCTACTTGGTTTTTGGTTGGGTTTACTTTGTCTTGTTATCTGTGTGGAGTGGGATATGGGCCACAACAAACATACATTTTGAAATGACATAAGAAAAAGAACTTAGAGTGAGTCCTTATTCAGCCTCAGGTGCTGTAGGGGAGAAAGCACCATCATGCTTTCTTGAAAATTTAACAGGTGGATGAGAGAGGCTAGCATCACTAAAGGATTGGGGGCAAGAGGTGACATATTAAAGGACAATGTATTTAAAGAGTTTATGAGGGGCAGATAAGTGTTGAAGGACCTTGAGAGAGAACAGAATCTATTTGTTAAATATGACAGAAAATGGTGAATGAAAAGAGGAAAAATGATATTATCAAAGTGGGTTACTCTTACAAGAGAAGTCTGATTAAATAACAACAGGTTCAAGAATTTTTCAAGGGATGGAATAAATTATGTAACAAAGTCTGATGCTTAATGAGGCCTATCTATTAGTTTTATCAAAATCACATATTGTAGAGCCTGCTTTTCTTCCTATTTTCATGGAGAAACAAATACAAGAGATAGTTACATAAACCTAAATAACCTGGATAGGAAAATTGACACAGAGGTTCAAATGGAATAATTGGGTAGGAGTCTTGTTGACAGTACTTACACTTTGCCACAGTGAGTAGAATAGGAGAGAAGCATTCTTTAGAGAAAGTATGGCATCTCTTGTTATGTCAGAACAGATGTGGTGCCAAAACATCTACTCAGAGGAGTCAGAAAAGCAGGAGAGATTCCAGTTTGGATGAACCAGGTTTTCAGAAAGCAATTCTGAAATAGAGACATAACAGAGATATAAATATACATGTGATACTGATGTTAGTTGCAATAAGCTATGAAGAAGGGAAAGGACAAAACAGTTGGCACTTTGGGAGAGGGTTTACTCATTTGCTTTGTTTTGGGGGGAGTTGCTTTTTTGTTTTTTTGAAAGAGATATTGGAACAAGAAATGAGAAAACAGAACCAGGAGAAAAGAGTGTTTACATGAAGGCTTTGCAAGATTTTTAATTCCTTATATGTCTGTAGAGTATCAGTCTGAAAATGAGATGCATAAGTCAGTCCATGAGAGAATCTGAATTATTTCCAGCTCCAGACTGTGGAAGAGAGTTCTCACCCTATGCATGTTGATGTTCTCATCTGTACAATGCTTAAGGAAGGAGTACATTTATGTTTACTGCTAAAGCTAGGTCTCAGTATCAAGAACTGCAAATTCCTTTTTCTTAGTTCATCCTCTCTTGTGTTGAACTGACGTACTCTGAAGACTAAACTTTGTATCTTCAATCAAAAGATTAAAAATGCACACTAAATTCAAAATGTGCATACATATGAAATATTTTTCCTTTAGTATGCTATCATTTGGTAATATAGACTATACATATAATGTCTCATTTTTCCATGTGCGGTGACAGAAATATTTTTCTCTTAAGGTCAAAGAAAAGGAAATATACACGTCACAATAATATGCAAAAAAGTGAAATAAATGTGTGGATAAGCCGCTTTAGCTATTTGAATATACAGAGTATAGAATATAGAGAATAACTAATTAATACAGTATTTTTGCCTAATACATTATGATGATTTCTTACCAATACCTAGTACTTTCAGTTCTGCATGCAATATGAAACTAATTCTCAGTAGAGAGAATGTATTTATGAGAATATTAAGATGTAAGGCTGGCTGGATTATTCATTGCAAACTACTTTCCTGACCAGTGATTCTCATCCTATTAATACAGTTGTTACAAGTAGATTTTGCCAAATTGCTTTTTTGAAAAGGATGCCAGCTGCTATATAGTTTAAGAATTATTCCTTCTGCTGTTTTTTCTAATAAATGTAAAACAAAGTACATTAAACTGATGAACTGAAATCAGATTTTTTTCACTGATATCACTGTGATTTGGATTAGCCTACATTCTCATTAGTCCAGCTTACCAAATACTTTTACCTGTTGAATTGTCCTTCAAACTTCTTCTCAAAGATCCTGTTTCAATTACAAAAAAAAAGACAAAACCAAGACTAGTTCCAGTTCCATAGCCCCATTGTTATTGAATTGTTTCATTGGACAGAATTATCTTTTCTATCATTACTGCACTGCATAGCAGGAATTGAGGCCATCGTGTAAGTATTTAAGGGTGAGATAATGTCAGTTTTACGTTGAATAAATGCTTATTATTTAAAAAATAACCCAAAAAATTTGTATATGTAACTGCACAGATCCTTCCGTATGATTTGAAAAGATCGAATAAATTCTCACTGAATATTTAATCTGGGCATTGCTCCAGTGGGCTTAATGATTCCTACATTTATTCCCACATAAAGAATCACATGTCAACAGCTCAGCCTGATTACAGTCCTTCTTCTTTCTTGAAGTTTTGAACTCTGGTATCCTTACAGCATAGCTGTCTATTTTTAAGTCGAACGGAAAAAGTTATCTAGAGTTTGTAAGATGGCTTCCACCTTCGGAGAATAAAGATTCTGAAAGAGTGTTGTTGGTCTTGGATGAATGTCAGGTGCACATCAAGCCATTCTAGCGCTCCTCCATCAGCAGAACAGGGGGAGAAAATACAATGAAAAGCCAATGGATCAAGTTAAGAACAGGGAGATCACTTACCAGTTACTATCACAGGCAAAGTAGATTTAGATAAATCAATCTAACTTATTGCCAAAGTAAAGACCCCAAGCCTGTCAGTGTTTAAGAGGCATTGAGACAATGCTCTTAATAATATGCTTTAACTTTTGATCAGCTAGGAGTTGTCCAAGCTGTTGGACTGGATGATACTATAGGTCCCTTCCAACTGAAATCTTTTCCTCTCCTCCCCTCTCCTCCCCTCACTTCCCCTCTTAAGCAGGATAATGAGAAATAAGAAAAATCTGAAAACACTTTTCCCCTCTGAGCACACTTCTTCCAAGTCTCAACTTCCCTCCTGCCTTTTCTACCTCCCCCTTGCTCAAGCACTGCAGGGGGATGGGGAATTGGGGTTGAAATAAGTTCATAATGTTTTGTCTCTACTGCTCTTTCATCCTCACACTATGCCCCTGCTCCATCATGGAATCCCTTCCTTGGGATACCACCCTTCATGAAATTCTTCAAAGTGAATCCTTCCCATGGGCTGCATTTCTTCACAAGCTGGTCTAGAATGGATTTTATTCATAGTGTAGAGTTCCTCATGAACAACCTGCTCCAGTGTGGGTCCTGCATGGGGTCACAGATCCTGCCAAGATTATGCTCCAATATGGGTTCTTCACAGCCTGCAGCTTTATAAAAAAGTTTTGCAAAAAGGCAGGGCAAGTGTAATTATTTGAAGGTGGAATATTTCAGTTATAAAAAGAGTTTACGTACTTCCTAGCAGTAGTAGGATACTAGAGAAAGTGGTGCAGATGATCCCTCACATTGTATGCTAATAGATTCATTTGTAGAGAAATTTTAGCTTTGATTGTGAACACATTTAGGTATATACCTCAAAATCATTATACTACATAATTTCTGATGCTGTATGCTTTCCTTCAGTGTGTAAAGTGGGGAGTTTCTATTTGTTATTTGGCCAATCATTTTCATAAACAAACAGAACAAAAAAAATTCTCTAAAAACTCAAAAAATGTAATATCTCTAAATGTTATTCTTTTGTATTTAGTTGTAAATGACCATGTGATTTAAAAATTATTTAAAAGATCATAAAAATGCAATGCATTGATAGGTTGTACCATGGGATTCAACAGTTAACAAGGAAGCTTGTTATTTGCAGTTTTGAGTTGTTCCAGTACAAAAAAGCCATTGACATATTGTAGAAACTTCAGTGGAAGCCACCGAGAGAGTTGGAGGCTGGAGGACTTGCACTGCGAGGAGATGCTTATGGAGCAAGTCTTGCTCAGACTGCAAAAGGCACAGCTTTGGGAGGGAATTGTAAAGCTGTCTGACAATACAAGATGGTGCCAGACTCTCAGAGGTGTGTAGCAACTAGATGAGAAGAGACACAAGTGGCAAAACTGGAAATTTATACTATCTAAGTGGATTTTTTTTCACTCTAACAATAATCAGACACTGTGGCAGCTTGTTGGTAGGGGCTCTGGAATCCCATTCTCCAACACTGAACTATACAGGACCTTGAACATCTTGTTCTGGGTTGCCCCTGGTTCCAGAGAATGACTGAACTACACAACTTCTAAAGGTCCCTTCCTATCTAATTTACTCTGTTTTTAATGTAATCCTTTCACCATCAGGAAATAACTTTAAAAGTGCTGTTAAATGTAATTTTTTTTATTTAATTGATTTAGTTTTGCTACCTGTAACTGTGCATTACTTAACACCCACAGAAGCACTTTCAAGTACGAATGTTGGCACCAGAGTTTGAAGATAGTTGTAACTGCTTTAGTGTCTGTTATGGCATCTGTGAATTTATAGAACATCTAGAAACATACATTTTCTCTGTTGCTATGTAGGAAGACGTGAGTAAGGTATAACGATATTTCTTTGGAAACCAAATCTAACTTATTAGGGAAAAAAGTACCAGTTTTTCAGCACCTTTTTTTCATTCTGAAGTGCTTTCTCCACCACTTAGTCCAACAGACATGCAACAAAATGTGCAGGGAAGGAAGACTAAATCACAGAAAACCTTGACCTATAAACTTGGAGGAATTTTAATATACTTAATCTTTTAAGTTCTCCTCCTCGAGAGACAGTATTCTTTCTTAAGTGACACATGGTACAAAGTTCAATTTAGTTATATACTCTTTCATTGGTATTTTTGCATTTGAGCTTTGAAAATTAATTTATGGTTACTTTATAAAAAAAATCCAAACATCACTCCTATTACCATCATATGTTACATTTGTGCTCTCTATTGAGAAAAAAAAAACAAACCTGCAAAAATTATGATTAACTTTATTTTCTCTTAAAGAAAATGCTTTAGCATTTATTTTCTTATTTACTGATGAGGAAGATCCTTATCAGTTTTTTTTTTTTCAGTACACTGTAGTGTACATACAGTGAAAATCTTAGTGATTAAGCACATAAATATATTTTTTCTAATTAAATATAAATAAATATTTTAAAGATGAGGTAACCAAAGAGCTAGCAGCTTTAACTGAAAGTCTAAAAAACCAGTATAGCTGTTGCACCTGAAATTATGGCTTGACAAATTGGAACATCCCATTCCTTTACATCTTTAATTTTTCAGTGTTTCAAGATTTTAAGGGTTTTTGCTAATGCTAACATAATTATAATTATAAATGTTGATATTTTAAACATTTTGCTTTAAGATAGTCAGTGATGTGATTCTTGGAGTGGTCCTCTGCAGGGTCAGGAGTTGCACTTTGGTGATCCTTGTGGGTCTCTGCTAACTCAGGATATTCTATGATTCTATGAATACCCCCAGTCTTCCTCTGTGGCTAACAAGGCAAAACAGATCTATTCCCACTTATAGATGTACTTTAGGATGAAGTTGATGAAAAATGGTGGTATTTCTTTCTGCTGTTGTCTGCAAAGTACTAGTTCAAATGTAAATATCTAAAGAATAAGCTCAGATGTCATTTTCAGATAACCACATGCTATTTCTGAACAAAAATTTAATTTTCAAGGAATTTTGGTAGGAGATCTCTTTCCTTGCTGAATCAGAAAAAATAGGTTATGAATCACCTCAACCCAAAAGCCCAAATCAAACCACTTCTTAGTTTTGAACTTAGTTATTATAAAAACTACAAATGAGGTTTTTAGTTAATGTTAACCAGAAATTTTTCACATCGTTGTCTCTTGTCAGGTGTTTGATGATTCAAAACCTACATTTTAGGTTGAGCTGAATAGCTCTCTACACCCCGCTAATCACATGGAATTCTCAACTGACTAAGGAGAGTTTAGATAACTAGCTTTTTGGGTAGACACCTTATTATGCAAAATGGATCCCACCCATAAGCCTTTACTTAGTAAATGCATTTGCAAAGGCATAAGTTCCATAAGTTCCTTATGCGTTACCATTGTAAAAGAGAGGGAAAAGAAAAAGCAAAATAAGTAAAAAGCTTTGAGGAATTTTTCATGGCTGAATGTAGCATATTCGAAGAAGCTTTTGCATTAGTTGTGCCTGTGTCTATTTATCAGCTTTATCTAGTCTTGATTTTATGAATAGATAAGTTCTACTATGTCTTTATTTTTCTCCTTTATGTCTGTGGTTAGACAAACTTTTTGATTATATGTTTTTCAGGTCTTCCATGATAATTCTTTATCTAAGTTTTTCTTTTTATCTTAGAATGATTATCTTTCTTACAGTCTACTCTAAAAATTTGGCAAATATACATATCTAGGTTTAGCTCTTTTTTATCTTCAGCATTTGACTTTAGCTTTATTCATGGCCAGGGAGCAGAATCTTTGAGTTGATGGTAATCTTGTTCACCTTAACCCTACACATCACTATTAACTGAAAAAAAAAAGAAAAAACCAGGAATCTGACTCTACTGTATCTTTGACTACCCAATAAATAAACTGATGTTAGTGGAATTCTTGCACAGCTGGTTAATTCTTTCTTGCAGGAGTTTCTGAGTTCTCAAGTATTCTCAGATCCAATACTGATATTTCTGGCCCAATTTTCTAAATAATGGTTTCATTTTTACTTTAACCTCAGAATTTATTTCTACCATTTTCTTTCCTATATTTCTTCTGTTTGCGTATTCAGAAACATGCTTCCAGTTTTGATGTTTGGGGGTCAAGGTCTCCTCTTAACTGAGTCACTCCTTTTAGATTGATAGCATATCACCTCTTGTGTGCTATCTGTCAGTGTTTTGGTGAGATGTTTAAAAAAGAGTTTTATACACTAAAGAAGACAAAGTTGGGAAAGAGTCTAATTTCTTAAATAAGAGGGAAACATCATCCATTAACAGGAAAGCCTTACTGAGTTGGGAGACTAATTGAAAGCTTTGGTTAGGAAATGTGACGTGTTCTTTGCAGCAGAGATGCAATTAATACATAAACCCTTTACTTGCTCCTAAGAAAATGTTTAAGTGCAACACCAGTCTCTCTTTCTTTAATTGGCTTTTCAGCAATTCCCTTTCATTTAAAGAAATGTATCAGATATTTTCTGTGTCACCTCTGGGTTTTGACCTACATACATTTTAAGGGAAGCTCTTAAAATTTAGACTAAGACATCTACTAATGTTACAACTGGAATGGTGCCCAGGACAACTCATGAGTGGCAATTCTGGGTGCTAAAACAGCAGTAGTTTTCCTTCTGCAAAATACCATCTACCTGGTACTCTGCTCATTACACATTACTGCATTATCTGAGGCTGTTGAATTGTATTTAATTAAAACCTTTAGTAGACTCTGGATTGATGATGTGGTTAACAAAATCTTACGTTGAACAGTTTCTCCCAAATATATTTTGTTTATTGGTCTTGGAACATTGTGCTCCAAGTGTTTTTGTTTGGTTTTGGGGATTTTTTTTGTTCGTTTGTTTTGTTTTGTGTTATTCTCAGAGGTGTTAAACCTGAAGGGAGCAGTAGACACAATATCTCTTGTTTCACTTTATAATGTGGTAAGAGGGGAACTCCCCTAGTAAAGATTTTCATGTGTAACCAGCTCTTAAGCAGTTTTACTTGGATAAATTCCTACATTTTCTTTGACAATCTAACAGCAGCCAATAATAAAGTACTCTTTCTGCAGTTTGTATCACTTCATAAAATTGTCCTACAGACTCTTCACTATAGCCTCTCCTATGAAAGGCTGGGCCTCTCTTATGTGGTGTTTTTGCTAAGAAAAACTTGTCATATCTTTTATTAAGAAAAACATTTTGAACAGTACAAATGTCAAAGGATAAATACCTGTCTAGACACTATTCTGGAGAAGGTATGGGGATTTTGGCTACATCGAATGTTGAACAGATTCCTCTGGTTTTCATGGGCTCGTTCACCTTCTATAAATACTTACACCTGTTTGTTTTCAACTTTTCCTCAATTAATGTCTAAGGACAATACAAAAGGTAAGTGCATAGTGTGAGATAGGAAGCTTTTCTCTGCTCTCCTGTTTTAAATTTAGTCTGGTATTCATACTTATGCTCACTGAAAGAAAACTAAATAAATTCCTCATTCAGAGTCTTGAAGTTGAGTAACTCAGAATATTTGTCTGTCAGTGCTTCTGATTCTCGCTTGCAAAGTAATCATGGAACTGTCTTTACCATTTGGCATTTGAAACTATGCCTATTTCATTTAAAATGCTAATATGCTAGAGTTTACTATTGCAAATGCAGTTTCAATTTCAGAGGCAATGGGGAGAAACAAAATGTAGAAAATACTGTAGGTAACCTTAAATCTGATATGTTGAGATTTGATAATTCATCTAATTTCTTTTCCATCACTATTATGTACAATCTAACAATACAGTTCCATACAAAACATCTTTCCATCACCCCCATATCACCACTGGCGAATCAGAGCTCAAATCAGTCCAGCAGTTTAATTACCTAGGTAGCCTCATCTCCTCAGACAGTGAGATTGACAGAGAGATAGACAACAGGTTAGCAAAGGCATATAATGCCTTCGGAAAGCTTCATAAAAGAGTTTGGTGAAATAAACACTTGAAGAAAAGTACAAAGATCAGTGTTTATAGAGCCATAGTGCTGTCTACTCTCTTAAATGGATCTAAATCATGGGTCATCTACCGCCACCACCTGCGTCTCCTAGAACGCTTCCATCAACACTGCCTCTGTACAATCCTAAACATCCACTGGTCAGATTATGTGACCAATACATCTGTTCTAGAACAAGCAGCAGTCACAAGCATTGAGGCCATGTTGCTGAGAACACAGCTGCGCTTGGCAAGGCACATCTCAAGGATGAAAGATCACCACCTCCCTAAGATCTTTCTTTATGGTGAACTTGCCACCGGCTGCCGCAAGAGAGGAGCCCCAAAGAGAAGATACAAGGACTCCCTGAAACAACATCTCAGCCTCGGCCATATTGATCACCATAACTCTGGCCTCCAATCAGGAGGTCTGGAGACACACCATCTATAACGCTGCTGATGCCTTTGAGAAAGCACACAGGATCACTCTCAAGGAGAAAAGACAAGGCAGAAAGAATCGTGCCTTGCAGAATTTACCAGCTAAGGAGTCTTTCTGCTGTGCCTCTTGCAACCGGACATGTCTATCTCGTATTGGCCTTTTTAGCCACCAACGCGCTTGTAACAAACGTGGGTAGAGCCCTTCCCAAATCTTCGTTCGCGAAGCCCAGCCACGATGATGATGATGATGATGACAGGTCTGTACAAAACATCTTTCTTTTACTGATAGTCTATTGTGAGGTTTGGAGTTGTTTTTCATTTATTTTGAAACACTTTTTTCACCCAGAGATTTATAGAACTACTGTTGGTGATAGTGTTTTTGATTAAAATTTAGATATTCATGCAGACAATTCTTTGAGGAATGTCATAATCAAATGCAATTTTCCTTGAAATAACTATATAGATTAGATACAGTCTCAGTGTATTGCAAATTCTTTTCAACTCATCTCCTTTTTATTTAACGTTATTAATTCTTTCAATGTGGTGAGAACTAGCCACATCTTTAAAGTAATTTGATTATTTTATGCTTAAAACAGTCCTGTTCCTTATTAGTACTTTTAAACTCTTTCTTGAACCTAGAATAGAGAGAGGCTAAATGATTTCATCATTAATATTTAAGGCAGACTAAATGGAAAGAGGTGCTTATAAAGTCCAGACATCTTTGTCATTGATATAATAGTACAAAGAGACAATTTTCTTCATAAGAACAGGAAGATAGTTCTGTCTGTTCCATGTTGGATCATTTATCTCTGTTACATTGATGAATTCCTTTTAGTGACAGTACTTTTTCTGAATAATGGAAAGCTGCATAAGATAGCCTGATGTTCAAGATGGAATGCTTAAATTTTGTCCCACTTACAGGAAAGCTTATTTTTAAGATTCATTATTTGGTAATCTATCTCATTTTTCTCTGTTTCTTTCTTTTTCTCTGTACATTCTGGCTCTTTCACCATTTTGTTAAACAACGGCTCTCTTCACCCTCATCAATTAATATTTTTACCTCTGTTATCAGAAATTCTTGAGAAATTGGTATTCTTCTATAGCTTTGATACATATTATTTTGTCAGTGATACCAAGTTTAACAGTATAGTACAGAGCAGAATTTGATGACTTTTTGTTCTTGAAGAAGTTAACACTTCAGCAGAAGTGCTAACCATTTGATTTAATGGGATGATAAATAGATTTATATAGTCAACGAGTGTTTAATTCTAGAAGACACAATTGGGTTACTTAATTTGACTTGCTGATTAATGTAAAGTGTAGAATTGGACACTTTTAGTCCTGTGTTAAACACACTGGTTTATGTGTAACTGAAGCATTTTCAAAGAAGGATGTCTATTCATAAATTAAAGGTGTCAAGAGATATATAATTGGCTAAATTTGAGGAAATGCTAAATTAGCAACTCAATTAAAACTTTGCTTCTAAGTGAATTTGCCTTTTACTTTGTTATGTTTTCCTCTCATGGACTAAAGACCCTTGCACTACTCAGATTTGTCCCACCATGGAGGTATTTAGTACTACTGAAGTTATTTTTTCATATACCAAATTGTTTGAATTACTAAAACTGGAGACATAGACTAAAGCAGACCTGATTATGACATTAAGATAAAAATCCATAAGTGACCACACCTTTCTATTTCCACTAATGTGCCTCTTAATTTCACAGTAAAAAAAAGAAATTCATATTTGGTAGTTTTTAAAATCTATAATATGCTTACCGGTACAGATGCTCAGCTTTGTAAACATTGTGGCATTTTTCTGTGTAGATTTACACTCAGCCTGCTCAGTAATGACAGCAAGAGACTGCCTTGTCTGATATGGCAGTTCTACTCCTCCCCTTAACTAAATTTTCCACATTTTTAATTAAAATAATTAATCATCAAAAAGAAAAATTTGTTAATGTATATAAAGGGGACAACCATAACTGAAGAGTTGCATATGAAAGAGAAAGGTATTCACAGAGAGAGAGAAAGAAGATGGAAGAAAGGTTGATTTACAGATGTTTATATTCTTCCTGTAGTGTTGAAACAATGGTGTTGCTAGTGGGATTGAAATGTCCAAACTGAAACATTTCACAAATCTTTGAATGAATCACAGTCAGCAGCAACTGTCTAACTAAATGAAATCATTTGTAGAAAACCAGTGACAAGGTTGATTTTGGAAATAAAAAAAAATACAGTCAGTCAACCCAACTGTCTTAAACTGAATATACTTTGTATAGGATGACCACCACGTTTTCTGTTGTAAATTGAAATAATTCTTCAAAATAAAAAATGGTACTTTTTCTGAATTTATTTTATCAAATACACAGGGATTATAAACCTCTGTTTACTGCAATCAGTTGATTTTGTCTTGTTTCTGTAATAAAAAATGTATGTAGTTCATATAGAATGTGATTTCTTAACAGAATGACAATGTTCTGTTCTGTTAAAACCTGGATTTAACAAACTATAGCTAAAATATGGCTCTCGCTCTATGCTATTACAGAATACTCATGGGATCAACAGGACAATTCAGATTCTGAGAAGTATGTGCTCTACCAAATGTGATCCTAAGAGCTCTTTTGCATTGAGTAATTTTGTTTTCATGTAATTGATGTTCTCGCTCACTGCTGACATTTAATGAGAAAGGAATTTGAACATGCCATTGACTGTATGCAACCTACTGAGCAACCTTTAACCAAGTTGATTGAGTAGTGTCAGCTTGAGCTTGATAGGCTTCCTAGGGTATACTAACCTCTAGGAAACTGAGCATCAGAGGCATTTTAGATAACATACCAACTAAATTCTATGTTTTCCCTGTTTAGGAAGATAAATGTGTTCCTGATATTTGTCAATCATCATTGCACAAAGATAAAATTTTCTCTTGTGGAACGGTTGCATGAATTGCTTTGAAGAGTAATTTTTTTCTTAAGCAGTTAATAAAAGATTCAGATAAACACCTAGAAAGCTGTCATTACAGTTTCAGTGCAATTACAGATAGATGTTCAAAATTCTCTCCTAGCCTCATCTTTCCTTCTCATCTCTGGATAAAATCCACTTATAGCCTGAGACTTTAAACCCGAGTATTTTTCTTCTCCTTCAGCTTAATTTATTTAGAAGAACCAGTTCTCTGAGAATTATTTTTTAACATGGAGTGTTTTAAAAGCCTATTCAGTGGATAGTATAAGATAATCTCTACCCTTTTTCTAGTGTGTAAAATTGCTGGTGGTTTATGCAATTTAGGGAAAAGTAAGATATATGATGACACAGTGGTAGTTGTATCCTTTTAGTTTTCAAAAATAGTTCAAAAATTTTGCTCACATATTAAAATATATACAAACCCAGTGACGGCTAAAACAATCTTATGAAATTATTCAGAGTGGAACTCAGGCAAGGGCAAACTGGAGGTACAAAAACAAAACTTGGATGTTTTACCTTGTGAACAAGTGAAAAACTTATTCTACAGCAAATCAATGTATATTGATTTTGATAAGGTTTGTGCATGGCATAGCCCATACATACAGTAGCACTGTACCCTGATTCTTGAATTGGTCACACCTTCATGTTCATTTGTATAAGAGTCTACTGTACTGTTTGTCACAAACTTAATTTTCCTGTTCATGTACCCTACAGCAAATAGTCACCTCATTCCTTTCTCAAAGAGACTGAATTGAGCGCAGGAGAATTACAGTTGATTCAGCTTTTTAAGCTGCAAAATGCTGCTCTCTTCACCAGAAAGAAAGGGAATTATACCTATAATAATTTTTTTTCTTCACCTGTCCTTTTTTCCTGGGTGAGGACTTTGACTATATATATATATATATGATTCAATTTGCTTGAGTACCATGAGAACAAAGAGCTGTACTTGGATAGTATGTATTTTATGTGCAGTTCATGCTAGTTACATACATGCACAGAGGCTATGAATGATTTCATAGCATTAATACGCAATATGCTATGTATAGCATATGCATAAATCATTAAAAAATGCACTTCCTCCGTCCAAAAGTGACTCCTCTGTTTGCAAGAATTATGTTCTAAATCCTAACAGAAAAAAAAATGCAAAGTGTTTTTTTTGTTGTTTTTGTTTTGGAGGTTTTTTTCTGGATTTTTTTTTTATTGCTTTCCAGTTGAACCATCATTCGACAGCTCTGCCATCACTGACAGACATTTTGCTTGTCAGTCTCAACGAATTAAATACACTGTCTCTGTTTGCCAGTGTACATTTACAAAAGGTCAGTATAGAAAACGATATCAATTCCTTAGATGTTCCTTCTAGGATTGCCATAACAAAAAAAAATATCAATTCACTGATATCTTCTGCTCAATAATCATATTTTAAAATAATTTTATGATATACTTCTTCAATCTGCTGCAGTTCTTACTGCATAATTTTGACAGAATCATTTGGAAAATCAATGCCTCAGAGCTGTGTTTGGATTTACTGCTGAATCCAATTACAGTGTATTATCATAAAAAGCATCAAAGTGAAGTTTATTGATGGTGCTTGTTTAGTGAACATGCAACTGTTAACTCTAAATATAAATATTTTAGTGGTGTGATTTCTCACCATAACAAAAGAGTAAAGAGAAATAAACTCTGTAATCTGGCACAACATCCTCTTACTTTCAGATATAAACAAACACCTTAGAAGGAAGCACTTTACTATACATAGGTCTGCTCTTACCTGACTACATTCCCAGGCAGAAGTACAAGCCTTAAAATGGTGTTATCATTGTTTTTTTCTTATTACTGTTATTGATGTTACCTAAACAAGAGACATCCAATAAATGCTATTGTGTATACCACTGAAAATTTACTATTATTTATAGGTTCAAGAGCACTTAAAGCAATGTAATTTTCCTGTCCAGCATCCCCAGATGAGGCTGATATGTTTCTCCCTCAGACAGCCATCAACTTAATTGCTATTCCAAATTAAATAACTGTCATATAAAAATCAGTCATTTTTGTACATTAAGAAATTAGACTCTATTTTTTAATACGTTAAAATTTTTAACATTCTAACATAAATGCTTATACATTTATTGTTTTGACTAGTACACATTTTCAGTGATCTCTTTATCACTTTGCATGGTGCAAGACTGAATACAAAGCGCTACTGCATTCTGTAGGCATGATAAGGTGTAGAATACCAGAGAGGGTACAGAAAAGGAATCTTGCATATCAGGATAGATACACAGCTTGGGTTCCATCTATTTTTAGCATATAGAAATAAGATGTGATGCTGAAGATTCCTTGCATTATGAGAAACCTGTGCTTCAGGAATTTGTGTCATTAGCACTTTAGCCAAAGATTACCACTGGAAATTTTCACAATACATCAGTTAATGCGTAGCAATTCAGGTACCAAAAAACTGTGGTTGTGACTGATTTCGCATGTGACTAAATGACAATTTCGATAAATTCAGCAGTGCCTTAGTTATGCCAGATCATATGATGATGTGAGCTTTAGAACCAATTTTGTCTGACTTATAATGATGAGCACAGACATCTCCCAATAGCTTGTATATTAGCATTGTTCAGGACATTGTGATAACAAAGTCTCAGGGAGGACATATTGAGCTTAAACACAGATGTTATCTGTTAGTGCTACTTCAGTAACAATATATTTACTATTCATCTTTGCTGAAGCA
Source organism: Chiroxiphia lanceolata (assembly GCF_009829145.1). Lineage (NCBI taxonomy): Eukaryota > Metazoa > Chordata > Aves > Passeriformes > Pipridae > Chiroxiphia > Chiroxiphia lanceolata. The sequence goes on along the minus strand of NC_045639.1, from coordinate 88,843,105 downwards.
TTTTCAGAGCTGAACATGCCAATCATAAACTCCACAAAGCAGAAATAAGCAGATATCATATGGTCCTGGACCAAACCTTGCCATACACACGATAAGAGGTCATATCTGAGAACTATCTGTCTACAAACACCAGTTCAAAGAGGTTTTTGGGTGACTTAATATTTGGCTTTCTTCAGTAGCTTAAAAAACCCTATGTCTTGTGGGTGGTTTTTTGCAAACCAAACATCACAGAAGTGTTTCAATAAACAACTTCCCCATACCCAGAAGTGTTCAAGGATGAGTTGGTTGTGGATTTGAGCAACCTGATGTAGTGGAAGGTGTACCTGCCCATGGCAGTGGGGTTGCAATTGAAATATTTTCTTTTGAAGTGAGCAGTGTACCCTTAACAAATTCATCTAAAAGATGTACACAGGTTGCGGTGCACTCAAATTTAAAAAAGAAATTAATAACTACAATACTGCATCCTCTTCACTGCCAAACACAACAAAAATTGCTACGTATAAAGAAGCACCCCATCCCATACATTCTTTCAGACTGCTCAAATACAGAACTTCTACAGGACTGGAGTGGAGGTGTTTAGGCAAGAAGCATGCACAGCAGAAGGTAGCATTAAAGGCATAGCTCAGAGAGAGATGCTAACCAGTAAAACACATTTTCAATTGGTGAACTGTTTCTCTAGTCAGAGAGAGTTAGAAAAAGGTCATCCAAAATGTTCCAAGACAACTGTTCACACAATAATATACATACAAAAGTGGGAACTTACACAAGGAGAAAAGGCAAACCATCCTGAAATAGCCACTTACACTACACTACTCATTTGTGAAGTTTGAGAGTTCAGTGATATTCTCAGGACCACTCTAGCCAAGCTCTTCCTTCACTTTGCATTAGACTTTTGTAAAGCCTGTTCCACAGAATAGAGCCCAAAGCGAAGGAAAAATGTTATGGTTCACTCCCAACCATTGTTTTTTTATCATGTGAGCAAGTTCAATTATAAATTTTCCTTCTCTGAGTGCTCTCAAAAACATGGTCGTATTTCCATCCAAGAGTGGTTCTACAATTTTCACAATAGATAGTGTGAAATTTATTTTTAAGGTTTTTTCTAATCCAAACCTATGCTGCTCTATGATTCTATGCTCTACGAACTTGAATTAGGTAAAAAGAAAGTAGTGGGAAAATTTAAATATTCTCTGAAAGATCCTTGTTTCTTTAGTTTGACGAATCTATGAATTGAACCACTGTAATTTATTTTGAATCATACACAGGAACTGATGCATTGCAAAATGAAAGAGTTAAAAGATATTCTGAAAACAATGGCAAATGAAAAGTACCCTAGTGATACACCCAAAAAAAAAGACCTAAATGGTTAACTGTTTATGTTATATTTCTCAGTTTTAAAAACCCGATTTATTTTAATTTAATCCCACAACACTTTGTGCATAATACTGTATTTTTCTTTATCTATTTATGTATTTCTTATCTATTAAGAAACAAGCTTGATTGGTTTTTTAAAAGGGAAACCTGTAAATTTGCAGGGAGTCGTCACTTAGGAAAAATGTATTCAAGTCTCTCTTGAACACATATTCAAACAGATATGGTAATGATACATTTAAATAAATAAACTGGCAGTTTTATAATGTATGCCAATAAAATATGCCAATAAAGCATTAATTTATTTATCTAGGACTCTTACTTCTACTCTTGCCTGTATACACCCAAGTGGTCCTTGGTTGCTCTTCCAATTTGAACCTGGTTCTTTGCATATAAATAAATAAAAGTTTTATGCTGCAATATTTATGATATAGCAAAAATTCCTCAGTATCTAAGCCATCATTTCAATTCTTTTAGGTACTGCTATCTTGGTATATGTTTGAGAAGCTTTAGAAAAGAAATACAAATTGCTCAGGGTATGTGAAGCTAGGTCAAAGACCAAGGCTCTGAGCTAACAAACTGTCATTATCAGTTTTTTAATCCAAGGTCTGTTTATGTGTCATTTTGTCTGTGTTTGAACATAGAATTACAAGCATGTAACAAATTGATACTGTTTTTTTTCACTACTGTATTGTAGAAAGAGCTGCCCAATATTTTAGTACGCTGTTTCTTCAGTAATTTGTATTTGACTGTCATTCTTCACCCTAATGCTGCTGCAATAAACCCTTGATGTAGTTCAAATGAGCTTTGGTGATGGAAACACATATACAGGCAAAAGTATAGTTGAATGAAATTGAAAAATAAGGCAGTTGATGCAAGTAGCAAAATTTTCAATGACCCTTTTTTTGTAAAATCTTAGTTCTTGATGCCATTCTTAAGGCAAGACAAAGATAATATTCAGAGGTCTCCTAACATTATTTTAAAGCTCCAAAGATACCCACGGTTTTACACAACCTGAGTAATCTATCAACAGTTTTTTGAAGTGATGTATTGTCAAGGTTTATGAATATATTCCCCAGTTTCCCTGTTCTCACTGAAAACATGTGCCTAAGCACGTGCCACTTGCTCAATTCCCCCTCCTCCTCACCTTCCCTCTGCAGAGGGCTGGAGAGGAGAATTGGAGGCACAAAAGGTAAAGACCACGGTTGAGAGAAGAGCAATTTACTGAAAACAACAGTGAGATAAGAAAATTGAATGGTAACAGCAAGAATATTAAGAGTGTACAATAAATGAACAATTGGCACACAAGTGCTCACCTCTGACAATGCCTGACTGCTCCCTCAGCCACGCTATGCAATCCAGAATGGACCCTTCCTCCAACGCCAGAAAATTATGTGACATTTTATATAATAACCTCTGGGTCCTGGCCATGCCTCCTCCCAGCTACTGCAAAAATTAACCCCATTCTGTCAAGAACCAGGATATATATGAATATTGGAAAGAATTAGCTAACAGCTGTCCAAGGGGAAGTGAGAAAGAGAAGAATGGAAAGTCTTGCTTATGAATGGGAAGCAAAAAGCAAAACAATTCATTGAAATAGCAGCTTAGGTTAGCATATTCCAGTTATAAAATAAGAGGTTTATAACGATTTGCCAAGTCTAGCATGTTTCTCACTCTGAAGAAGCAGAAATTTTTGAAATCCATCATTGTGACTGTGACTCAAGTCCTCGATTCTGAGCAGAGTATACATAGCTCTAATGCAACAAAACTGACTCTGTGGGCTGCTCCCCTTGAATATGTTTACTCTTGTACTTTCCTATTTCCTTGCCTAAATGAATGAAAAAACCTGGCAAGAGAGTATACACACTGTTAGCTAACTGTGAAGGAGGCAGAAATGGCTGAGGAACAACGACAGGTATGCATGTTAAAACTTTTATCAGGTAAAATATGTTTGCTATTTAAATGTCAATTTTTTAAAATATTACCTTTTGTTCTTCACAACTATGGTGGGTAGATCAAAAGATGATAATACTCTGACAAAATCCATATTATTTATTAATTTATATTACACTAAGTCAAACAGTTATAGTACAGCTTAGATGCCTTGCATGCTTTTCCTTCATATGTTCATTATTGTAAAGCCTGTGTTTTAAATACACTGATGGGTAGAGAAATATCTGGATTCTGAAAACAGAAAGGACATGTGTGGGCAGACTCTCATAAAGTGAAACTTTGTGCCTGTCATGGTTTAATCCCAGCTGTCACACAACTACTTGCTCACTCCCCCACCAGTGGGATGACAGAGGGAATCAGAAGGGTAAAAGTGAGAAAACTCGTTGTTTGAGATGAAGACACTTTAATAGGTAAAGCAAAAGCCACACATACAAGCAAAACCAAACAAGGAATTAATTTGCTGCATCCAGTTGGCAGGCAGGTGTTCAGCCATCTCAGGAAAGCAAGGCTCCATCATGCATAGCAGTGACTTGGAAAGACAAACACCATCACTCCATGCATATCCCCTTCCTTCTTCTAACCCCAGCTTTATATACTGAGCATAATATCATATATGGTGAATAATAGTAAGGAGTGAATAATGTGCTAGTTTTGGCGGGGGTAGAGTTAATTTTCTTCACAGTATTGCTATGGGCTTTGTTTTAGATTTGTGATGAAAACATTGTTGATAATATAGAGATGTTTTTGTTGTTGCTGAGCAGCGTTTACGCAGAAGCAAGGTCCTTTTTTTTCTACTACTGCCTCCCCAGCAAGCAGGTTGGTGCTGCTAAAGGAGTTGGAAGGGAACATAGCCAGGTCAGCTGACCCCAACTGGCCAAAGGGATATCCCATACCTTATGGGGTCATACTCACTGCATAAAGGTGGGGGAAAATGGAAGGGGGAGGCACTTGAATGAGGGCATTTGTCTCCAAAAAGTCTGTTATTTGTGAAGCCCTGCTTTCCTGAAGTTGGCTGAACACCTGCCTCTCCCTGGGAAAAAATGAACAAATTCCTTGTTCTGCTTTGCTTGCGTGCACAGCTTTTGCTTTACCTATTAAGCTGTCTTTATCTCAACCCACCAGTTTTCCCATTTTTAGTCTTCTAATTCTCTCCCCATCCCACTGGTGTAGGAATGAGTGAGCAGCTACATGGTGTTAGTTGCCAGCTGAGATTAAACCATGACAGTACCTAAATAAAAAGCTAGTTCAAGAAGATTTTTATGGACTTGCAAACAGAATGAAGAACATCAAATGATATACATTTTTTGTTAGTCTAAATTGTATATTCCACTAACTCAAATATTTTTGGTCACACTGATCATGAGATTCAAGACCAGTAATATACAGAAGAGTTGACAATTAGGAAGGGCAGCAGAGATGAATAGGAGGGCATCACCAGAGCCTGACCATCCATATTTTCATTCTTTTGTTTGTTTTAGTTATTTCTTGAAAGATTGCCTGGTTCCTCACAACATTATTCTCACTAATAAAGAATTAAAGTAAAAAGATAAACCTCGACTGAGGAAAGGTTAATACAGTGCACTTTTTCTAGGGTTGCAGTCCAGTTAAGTATATTCTAATATAACCCTAATCTTGCAATGAATCATTTACCTGAGACAGTAAAGTAAAATCAGGTTCTCTATAAGGCAAATAAATGTTAAATCTTTAAAACCACATTAATACACTTGAATATAGAACACCTGTTTTATTTTATCCTTTACTTTGTGTAACACAAGAGAAAAACTTCCTACAGAAAAAGAGATTGTTTTTAAGTGAATACCATCAAACTAATAATTTGTCATTTCATGCGTTTTCACAATCTTGACCTTCTGAGTTATGTTGTTTGGACAATTTTTACTGTGAACCAAAAGACTTTGCAGTTAGTGCATATGTAACTTTAAAGACCAAAACAATTATCTATTGATGAACATGCACAATAGATTATGAGACTTAACAGGTTAAGCATTAATATGCTCACCACTCATGGTACAGCACCTAATAAGTCTCTGTTGTCCACTCACTCACCAAGCAGATGAATAAAGGTTGACTGCTGTTACTTTTAGATCTGTGCTGTTCCTTTTACTTTACCAAGTTGTTATTTTTCCAATTCCCAGGGATTTTTTCCTTAGGATTTTATACCTTTTCATATCAGTGTTTTTCCTTCTAAATCCTTGACCTGCTAACTACCCAGTCTCAATGGTCTTCTCTTTGCCTGAAATTTTACCTTTCTTACCTTGAATGGCTTATGGTTTATGTACTTTCTGATGGCTCCTTCCCACTGCTTAGCAGTTTTCTCAGAAATCTAAGCCAAGGTTGCACATCTGTTCTCTATCAAAACCAGGCCTTGTACCATAGCCAACTGAACCCCTGGGAGGAAGATTATATACAGGTTACACCTATCCTGGTTTATTTGACTGGGTCAGGGATAATCACAAGATCCTGGAAGATGACAAACTCTGTTATTAAATTACTGCCACACTTACTACAGTTTATTCAGGGTCAACTAGCACTCTCCAGATAGTACCTGGGTATGATTTGAGGGGTAGTATTATACCGTTACTGTTAACCCCACACAGTTTTCTTGTGGTTTCCTAGTAGTGGGCTGTGAGAGTTTAATAATGCAAGCTCCAATACCAGAGAGCAAATATAGGCATGTATAATTTATAAATGCAGATTTAGCTTATCATACTACCAATCTGGAATCAACAACAATGTGAAAAAGAAAAGGAGCATATAAACTAAAATCAGAATTAATATATTATCCATTATGTCAGCTATAGAAAATATGTTTATGTTGTAATGAGACACTTTGGGGAGATTTGGGTAGTGAGAATACTTGATTGTCTGAAATAACTAATCTCATTACAATTCAATACCATAATCCACAAAGCTTTGAGAAAAAAATCAGTTTGCCAAATGAGGACAAGTTTATTTTAAACCACATATGATTTTTCCTGAACAAATATGCATGAACACGTGTGCATGAACACATGAAACCGAATATGTTCCGGTGAAGGTTGCTAACACATTCCTCGCAAAATAACTTTGAAGAATTAACATAATGTGTAAATTAAAGCAGAAACATGTTACATTTTTATCACTCTGCAAGCTGAAAGCAGCTTGGCTGATTTGCTTTGAACTTTCAAAATATTCCTCTTTTGTAGTTTCAAACTAGACAAAAGAATTTACAGGCCAGTCAGTATAGCTTTAAACAATTACAGAGGTGCTGAAAAGTAGGCCAACAAGTGGAATACTGGTTGAATCTTTAACTAGTCTCATTTTGTCAAGTTCTGCAGATTCATTCCATAGTCTGCAGAAACAAGGAATATTTAAGCTTCTTATGTAGGTTTGCTTAGCATCAACACAAAGCAAAATTGCAACATTCCTCTTGATTTGCAATGTATTATACTATTATACACACACACACCACCCACTCACCTCCCCCCAAGAATAATCTGCATTGTTAAAGTTGCAAGAGCTTGAAAAAACAAAAGGAAAAAGAGAAAAAAAATGAAAAGAAAAAAAAAGGGAAACCAGGTAATGCATGTCACTATGCAGTTTACAGAGAAGGGAATAGAAAGAAGTTAAAACCAAAGAGTAGAAATTCCATATGCCACGGATTGTTGAACACCTGTTTTTCTCCAACATCATGGAATCTAATGGGATGGCAGTGTTGGAGTTGTGGTGGGGGAGCTCATGATGTTAAAATCACAAACTATATTTCATAAAAATTTTGTTTGTAAGGCTAGGACCGGCACATCATTCTATTATGAGACAAAAGAGCAGAATTGTTGAAGTTGCACAGCTTCATGAAGGCTGGTTACTTATTATTGTTGTTGGTCTTATTGTTGCTGTGGCTGTTGTTTTATGCATTTCCTTATTTTGATTCCAGGCATTTTTTCACTGGTTTCTTTATTGTGTTTTTGCACACAGCAATCAATGATCTTGTTTCCTTATCTAGCCCTACAGGAGAGCTATGTTCTCTCACTCCATCTTCCATCAGCCTCTCAGGTAATAAATGAAAAAGATGATGAGCACCTTGCTTGCCTCCCTCAGTACTCTGACTCACCCTCCTGGAAGCACTTTCTGCATGAGGGATCCTGGCTGTTAGTACTTTCATCCTTTTTTTCTCTCTCCTGCACCAATGAATAGCCAAAAGCAGACCATAGGACCATAACTGCTAGCCATCTGCTTTCTCTGCAAACTAGAAAAAGCATCAAAAAGATTAGAAATTATTCACTCTGATTGTGTCTTGATTTGTTTAAAGCGTAACTCTGTGAACAAAGAAAGGAAGCAGGGGAGAAATAGAGAACAAGAGATAGTTATTAGTTATCACTGCAATTTTCAACCACAAAAGAATCAGAAAACAGAAAGAAAAATTAAGTAATCTAAGCCAATTCTTTATAAGTTTTGCAAAAGGCTACTCTCTGTCAGCTACTCTGATCAATGATATTATTAACATTATTTTACACACATATGTGCATGCATCTTTTAAAAGGTGCAAAAGATACATATGAAAGGTACTAGCAGAGGATTTTGTTTTATTGTCATGGACACTTCATATCCAGAAAGTTTTACATTATCATGAACTATAAAGAGATGCATTAGAAGGTGAACATTTGCTCATAAAATGTCAATGACATATACATTGTTGGCTAACCTTCATGAGCGAAAATGCATGCTTGGTTGATACCTCAGCTACATCTGAACCACTTGTTTAGCTGTATTAGCAGTTAAAATTAGCCAAAGAACCTTTTCTGCACTCAAAACCAATTTCAAACTATTAAAAATTAACCATCCGCAAAAAAAAAAATCAAAAAAAACCTGCAATGGACCAAAGATGGAATTTGTCCAGTAAATTTCAAACCGTGGTAGTATTTTGATTCAGATTTATTAATAGGGAATTTAAATGGAAAATTCAAGTATATTTCCTAAAAAAATGCAGTAGCTGTAGACATGTTTTCTAGTTTTAAAAATTTTCTCATAGAAAGATGAACAAAGTGACAATTGAAAAACAGACTTGCAGAAAATGTCTCTATATGTTAAAATGAGAGAGTTTACTATTAATTTATCAAGTATTTAATTTAGTCATAGATTTGTCAAATAATAAAGTATAAGGTTATAAGAAACTATTAGATCATCCAATTTGTTCAGTACATCACAAGTCATTACATTTTACTTCACTAATTCTATATCAAACCCACTAATTTTTCTGAAATATATTTTCTAGAGGAGTAACTTGCTTGTATCTGAAGTACTCAAGTATTTTAAATATCTTGCTATAAGTTTCATTTTTTCATCTGCCCATTTTAAGCCTTCAGCCATCTTGTTTCCTTCATTCTAGTAGAAAATGGATTATCCCTTTATTCTTCCTTTCTCTGCTTGTGAAATATTATATCAAAAGCCAGTGTCTGGATTCAAAATGCACATCCCTATGAGTAAAACATTATCAGGGCATGAATCTGACCACAGGTGTGTGCTTATCCATTCCATTACTATTAACATAGCCTCTGGAAGGCTTTCGGCTGAGCACAACTAATATTGTCTGATACAATGCCTGAGTATAGTCCAAGGTTTAAAGACCATCGGGCAGAGGGTCAGTTCTAGGTCTCAATCTGTATGCAGCTACCCTGTTTCTGAAGGGACAGTGGAACTGTATGATTCATGCTTTGCCACGTTATAGGGACTATCAATAACCTCCTGGAAATGCACTTCTGTGGGTATGATGTCAGGTCATAGAAATGATGAGGAAAGATTAGAATTCGGTTTAAAATAGATAGGAAAACGAATTTGAAATTATTATATCAAAATTAAAGAATCATATTTTTCACTTGAATTGCAGTCGGCATACATGACATATTTTGTGGTTAATTTCCCTTCCATTTGAAATATGATTTACAAGGATATCTACAAACTATAGCACTTATTCTTGCTGATAGCCCAGCAGGACACCACTGTTAGAAGACAAGACAACAATATTAGTAGTAAAGTATTCAGGAGAGAGAATGCTTTTGACTGAAGTCATGTTTAATGAGGCTATTAGTATACACAAAAGGGGCTCCAGAAGTAGCATACAGAAGGATTATACAGAAATTCAAGTTAGAAAATGTTAAAAAAAAAATAAAAGAAAAGGCATGATTGCATGAAAATAACTTCTGTCAAAGAATAAAAGGGTGAATTCCCAGCCACATAAATGCTGGCTCCAAACACAGGGCTAAATCTAAAAAGATTCGTACATCCACTCAATCTTGTCTTAAGCATCAGAATTGACTATAGAAAATGAAAAAGTGCAGTAATAGAATTTCATGAAAATTCAGGAGCTTTCATGTCTCAGTAAGTCTTCACTAACCACACGATACTACACAAAAACACGTCAAAGTTGAAACAGTGAAAACAGACATAAAATGAAAGTTACTGAGTTTCAAAGACTGGAGGTTATGGCGCAGCTCAGTGGGGGTTTGTTTCCTGGACATGGTCGATAACAGAAACCAGTTTCATTCTGCTTCAGCTGTCGACAATTTTTTAGTTGGAAGAAGTCCCTGAATAGTTGCCCCACAAAAAATTTCCATTGCAGAAGAAAAGTCCTCAATTTTGAAGCTATTAGAGATAAGTCTGTGATGGGGATAGGAGCAGGAAAAGACTCTGCTCTGCTTTTATAAAGATAGAAACAATCTCTTTTATTCCTTTCTGAAACTATGCAGGATATCGGTATAAATGTGTATTTGAACGCTGTAGAGAAAATTCTCAGCAACTAAATCCTGTAAACACATCCACGTCTCTGTGTGTTTTGATACAAAGAAGTTGCTAGAACAAGGAAGCTGGTCTGAATCATAAAATCATAGAAAAGTATGAGTTGGAAGAGAACTTTGAAGATCATCTAATTTCAAATCCTCTGTCATGGGCAGGGATATCTTCCACTTAGGTCACTATGATCAAAGCCCCATCCAAACTGACCTCTTGAACGCTTCCAGGGATGGGGCATCCACAGCTTTTCTGGGCAACCTGTTCCAGTGTCTTGTCATCCACATAATAAAAAATTTATTTCTTATATCTAATTTAAATCTACCCTTTTTCAGTTTAAAACCATTGCCCCTTGTCCTATCATTACAGGCTTTAGCAAAATCCCCATCTTTCCAATAAGCCCCCTTCAAGTAGTGATATACCACAATAAGGTCCCCAATGAATGCTTCAAAAGTGGAGTACAATCCTGAGCACTTAACCTTGATTATTACCATGCAAAGTAACTTGTTTCAACATCTTTGACTGAACAATGTTTCACCATCTTGACATGTCTTTTTCCTTAACAATAGCAATTTTCTTTTGTTTAAAATCTTGAGCTCATGTTAAACAACTCCATAAGTCAAAATTTCTCCAGTATTCCATTAAAAGTACTGTAAGAATAACCACATTGTTTCGAAATAAAAGTATTCACTAGCATGATCATCTCGAAATATCTAAAAAATCCACAAAGATTAAATGAGAGACGAAAAAAATGTGGTCCCTAAAGCAAAAAAGGTGTCTTTAGTACTGAATATAATATTTTAACACACATTTTTACAATTCTAAAATATTAAGAATGGAAAATGTCAGACTTCATAAAAGAATAAATTTTTATGCTTTAATTTCAAGTCAAATATTTTGCAAAGCTTAATGAGAATTTCAACTATTTAATGTTAAATCAAGGATGGGAGATAGAGTAAATTTAAAAAGTAAAGGCTTGATAGCTCAAATGACCTTTTCTTGTTCAAAAGTTTTAAGTCTTCCGATAAAATAGATTTTTTATTTCTATAATTTCAGCAAAAACACACTGGTAGACTTCCTGAAATTACACCATACGTGACATTTCTACGAGAACAACTGGCAAGTTTGATAATAAAACCTGATGTAACCAGTAAGAAAATGTAGACCCCAACTACAAAAATTATTTTTCTTCAGTTTGAGTCTATGAGACCTAAAAATATTCAGATGTAAGTTTCCTATCAAACGTGTTAACATGATTGACAGTAAAGGAAATATATACATGAAATCTTTGAACAAAAATGAAACAGAAAATACAATTTATTTCACTTTAAAAACATGCACAAACATATATGTATGTTATTTGAATTCACACATGTATATATCTGTAAAAGAAAATATCTTTCAGAAATTTCTTTGATAATGTTCCTCATCATTAACCATTGGAATATGGTAGATTTCCATTAATATCTAAACATTTTTTGGTCAATCTTCCACAGAACTCTGAAAATATACCAACTCCTACTACTTATAATCCATCCAGACTGTATGTAACTAACTCATTTGAAATAAATATGTATATGCATAAAATACAAAATAAAATTAAAAAAAAAGCAAACCAAAATAAAACCCCTACAAATTTGGGGTTTTTAAATGCATACTTTCTTCAAAAATTGATTAATTTTGCATGTAGTTTTTCAACAAAGAAATCTCTGAAAGAAAAAGTCTCACATGCTTTTAACAACTTTGTGCCATCAGTTTTTTAAGAATTGTTCTTATAAACATTTAGAAGGAAAAAATATCACACACTGCTGAACATTTTTTCTGTACTATTTTCTTTTGCAGATTTCTTTGGTTAAAAATTAGGTCAATAGTCAATCTGATAGCAATTGTACAGCATGTTTTGAAATACTAAACATTCTTTGGAATAATTTCTTCTATTAAATTTTAAAAAAATATTTACAAAACTTTTTTTATTTTCCTTAAGAAAAACAGCATTCAGTCTTGAGGTTTGATATAGTTAAGATATATAAAAGCAATGTGCCTTTGAACTTTATTACAGTGATCATGAAGAGCAGAATATGAATAATGACACTCAGCTGGAAGTTTCTATTTCCAGCTCTGTGAATTGTAATGATTTGAAACTTATTATTGGGTCATATTTTGGACAAATTCTTCCAGAACCCTATTTAAAAGTATCTTCATAAATGCTTTAAATTATCAAGAGACCTAGAAAATGGAATTTTTGATATTGTGAAAAAGTGGGTTTCATGCATTGAGTTTGACAACAATGTTATGTTTTAAATTATATATCTACGCAAGTCTAGTACATCACTATAGCCATAAATGACCCCTATGTAAAAGTGGAAACTGAATTTAATTTGCAAATATAATTCATTTATTATCCTATAATTTCAGACTCCAATGTCATTCACAGGAATACACTGTTGTTTCATTGCCCCCTGCAAAGCTGAATGAATATTGTGACTTAGTTGATGTTATTATTCTTATGAATATAACACAATTTCTGTTTAGAAAAAGCCTGCCCTTTAAAAGAAAAATTGCGTCCTGAAGAGTAGTAAAAATTTCATCATCCTGAGTTTTATATATTAACATTTTGTCCTCTGAGGATTTTTTTATAGTAGCTAGTTAACAGGTGGACGTCATCTAAAAACTATGTAGTTTCAAAATGCAAGTTGCTATTAATGGTGGATAGTAAAGCAGAATGGAGCATGGTTGCATTCCAAAACCTAGAGACACGTAAGCAAAATATGCTTGTTTTTTTATGCAAGAATGACCTTACTTTATGACTCTGTTTGTTCCCTTTCACCTATTGGTTTTTTTTCTTATGTGATATCATAGATACCATTTCATGTACAGGAGTATGATCATTATTATTCGTTGTAGTCAATGCTTCATCATTTCCACATTTTTATATACTTTTTGTACTCACCCATCTCATTCTCCTTTCTGCCTCCTCCACGTGGGATCTCAGTATTAAAAAGTGTGCAAGAAGGAATAGACTATAAGGTAAGGTTCAAAAGATTTCTTGGTCATAAGTTTCAAATGATGAATAGTGATATTTTTCCTGGACTCAGGATAGTCGACACATCAGTTAAAAACAATACTATGGAAATCATTATTAAGATGGCTTGGTAGAGGCTCTTGTTAGTAGAAGGAATGACTTGAATAGATGGATTCATCGGTTTTATCTGGATTAGGAAACATTAGTCTGTGAGAAAGTATACAAGAACAGCACAGAGATTTTATGAGCATCAATTAAACATGAACAACTTGTCATGTCAATCTACTTATCTTTAATATAGGGTAGTTTACGATATGCAATCGTCACTATAGAACCACATGTCATTTCACCTTTATATTATTTTGCTTTCTGGTATATGCCAACCAGGGACCCAAGGACTCTATCAGTTCTATGAGGGCCAACCTCCAGCCTTTTTTAATAGATAGGCATGAGACTTATGTTACAGGTAACTTGTCTGATCCTTGTCTCCTTTTACTCCTGTCTGGACACCCTGACTCCTGACTTATCCCTCCTGGAGCAGTCCCACTCTTGTTGCTCCCTGGAAAGGCCTATCTCAACATCACCATTTCATTACAGCATCTAGATGGTGATTAAAAGCATTCTACATTTTTATGACCTTTTGCAAATAAACTGTTGACTAGAAAAAATAGCTGACACTCCCTAAAGAGGTCTATTCTGACTTATTTGTTAATTTTTATCCTATTTATTGTTTTTCTTTATTTTGTCTGTGTCCCATCAACATACATAGTTGCAACAAAAATTTGTGCAAAACATGGTTGAATTTAATTTATTATAAGCCTTAAGTTGGTATTATACCTCTTCTAAAATAGTTCTCTCATATACTTTGGTGAAAGTTGAGGCCTTTTGGGTAAACTTTGGTCTAGTTTCTAAGTCTTTTCTAGATTGTGGTAGGGTTTTTTATTAACTTTTAATTTAATTCAGTTATTTATCTTGTTTTTGTATCATTAGACTATGCAGATTATACATAAGAATTTTGGTTTTATGACTCCAGTGCAGGGCACCTAGGGTTACAGATTTCTTTATTCTATTACTTTAGGACTTTTGAGTATTTACGACACAGTATCTATTAATTTGAAATCAAAGGGATTTCAAACCAGCAAAGGTATTTTCTGGAGTGTATGAGTCTGTATACTGTGTGAAATTTGTAGTTGTTGAGTGATTTTGTAATAAAAATCCCATTGGAGATATGTGAAAATTCCAATACTGTTCTCTGAAAAACTGTTGTCTAAAAATACACCCTTTGTGATAGATCAGCATGAGAAAATCTCAGTTTGTCTTTTCTACAAAGTTCTTATGTATCCTTTAGTAAGAAATATCAGCTTTTTAGCCATGAATCATTGGCAGTTATGAGAAATAAATTATGAAACTTTTGAGGTAGTGAATTTTTAGATAGCAGAGCATTTTCTGCATAGTTTTGCTACCACGTCATTTTTTTTGTCCATATCACATTGATGGCTTCATGGTACTTGGGTGAAATTTCATGGGATATGGCATATGGTAGTTAACATGAAAGAAATGTTCAAAACTCAGTGGAAGATATTTTAACTCTTAAAAGGGCATATAAATTCTCTTCTATATCATCAGCTACTTCCTGCAAAAAAATAAACAGACATCACTGACAAATGGTGTTCCTCAAAGGTTAGTACTGGGACCAGTGTTATTTAATATCTTCATTAATGACATGGAGGAAGTGATCAAGGGCACCTCAGCAAATATTCAGATGACACCAAGCTGAAGGGTGCAGTCGACACACCTGAAGGATGGGATGCCACCCAGAGGGACCTGGGTAAGCTCAAGAAGTGGTCCCGTGGGAGTCTCAGGAGATTTAACAAGACCAAATGCACGGTGCTGCACCTGGGTCACGCAAACCCATGGTATCAATGCAGGCTGCAGAATGAACAGATTGAGAGCAGCCCTGCTGAGAAGGACTTGTGGATGCTGGTGAATGAGAGGCTGCACATGAGCCAGCAATGTGCACTTGCAGCCCAGAGAACCAACTGTATCCCAGGCTATATCCAGAAAAGCAGTGTGGCCAGTGGAATGAGGGAGGTGATTCTACCCCTCTACTCTGCCCTGGTAAGACCCCACCTGGAGTGCTGTGTCCAGATCTTGTGTTCTCAACACATAGACTTCTATAAGCAAGTCCAAAAGACAGCCCCCAGTATGACTAGAAGGATGGAGCACCTCTCCTATGAGGAAAGGCTAAGACAATAGGGATTGTTCAGCCTGGAAAAGAATAGGCTCTGGTGTGACCCAATTGTGGCCTTCCAGTACCTGACGGCAGTCTACAAAAAAAGTTGAAGAGAGACTTTTTACAAGAGCATGTAGTGACAGGACAAAGAGAAATTTCAAACTGAAAGAGAGTAGGTTTAGATTAGATATTGGAAAGAAACTCTTTACATTGAGCGTAATGAGGCACTGGAACAGTTTGTCCAGAGAAGTGGTGTATACCTCATCCCTGGAAGTTTTCAAGGCCAGTTTGGATGGACCTCTGAGTACCCTGGTACCTGAGTACCCATGGCAGGGAAGTTAGTAACTAGATGGTCTCTAAGGTCACTTCCAACCATTCCATGATTCTGTGATATTATTATTAGTTTTTTTATGGAGAATTCTTTAAAGTAAAAATCCTTCTTTCTAGTCAATATTCCTCTTGAAAAATAAAGATGGTATGTTACTTTTAGCAAAATGAAGTGGTTCTTTTGAAGAATGCCAAGAGGTTTTTAATAATAACACTAATGGAGGGAGTTGATTCAATTTCCTTCTTATTAAACCAGACTACTAGTCTCAGACTGAAATCTTATGAGTATAATTTTTCAGAAGCTATAAGAAATTCTCTGTATACATTAGCAGAACTACAAAATGGATATATTGCTTTTCCTATTTTTTGCAATGATCCCACCCTCTCTTAGCAGTCCTTTCCAAAAAAAGATTAAGAACAATAGTTGTATTATAGTGTGTTACACAGAACTAAAGTGGGGAAAGACCCAAAAAAGCAATCAGGAGAACCTTGACTCTGACCATGTTCCTTCACAGATAGAGAAAAATTCCGTGGATTCCTGTAGGATCCAGTACCAATCCAGACGGATTGCTCCCTCTATTCAAATAGAGTAAGTTTATTAGCAGGGTGCTTACTATGTCCTGAAAACACATCTTACATGGCCTGAAAATCTGTGTCTGGTCATATTTTCCTATTGATACAAGCTCTTTTTTAATGATACTTTTTCAGAGAATCACAAAATACGCTGAGTTGAAGGAACCCACAGGGACCCTTGAATCCAACCCTGTGCAGGACCATCCCCAAGATCACACCATGTGCCCAAGAGTATCATTCAAACGCTTCTTGAACTCCATCAGGCTTGGTGCTGTGACCACTTCCCAGGGGATCCTGTTCCAGTGCCCACCCTCTGAGTGAAGAACCTTTCACTAATGTCCAGCCTAAACCTCCCCTGACAGGGCTTCAGGCCATTCCCTTGGTTTCTGTTACTGGTCACCACAGAGAAGAGATCAGCATCTACCCCTCCTCTTGATTTAATCCCAGTGGAGCCAAAATGAATTTAAATATTTCTTTTATATAATACATAAAAAGAAGTGAACTGAGTCAAAGTATTAATTTGTGAGAAACTATTCACTGGGTACATAATATTCTCATTTTTAGGAAAGTATCTGTTAGAGTTCTTGGCCAAGACTAGATTTAGAAATGCATTTAAATTGTATCATGTTGACTAAAACCTATAAACGACAGAGACAAAGAATACTTAACCAGGAAGCAGTGGACTATATGTTATATTTAATAGGCTAAGAATTTTCCACATAAGAATTACTGAATCCTTGTCTTTAAGGAAGGTTTTGCTGCAAGGTCATCCATCTTAGTGTTCTATGGGGCTGTGTAGAGCTACTTCAGGGAAAGTCATAAGCACCCCTTTTACATGGGTTTAATTTCCTTGGAGCTAAGAAAACTAAAACCATAAGATACAAAGATTCCTTCAGCTCTCCATCATGAATATGTTTTTTGGAGTGATATGTTAAGTAATACTTCACTTCCCTTCACTATGTTGTTATGTTATTGAATTATAATAGCTGAGAATTTATTTTTCAAGTCTGAGTGCAAAATAAATTTTAACAGTTTTCTTATTTTATGGAAAGAAGAATCAAAGTGAATGAGCAGTAGACTTGTGATTGTGGCAGGAAAAAATCACCTTTATATAGCCTAGGTTAGTTGGGAATGTAAAAAACGAGAGAAGATGAGCCAGTAAAATGGGAATATAGATGTTTAATAGTGCACACAACATCCCAGTTTTGTTTTCATTTTTCTATTAGAACCAAAGACATCATGAAATACATTATTTACGTTAACTGGAATTCGTTGAATAATTTAATGTTGAGGTTTTCAACTGTATTTTCCTTCACGGAAATTTATTCTAAAGTTCAAATCATTAATTTACATATCAGGGATTAAATGTCATTGAAGCATAGCCAGTGCCAAAGTTACTTTAGTTGTTTCTCATTGTATCGAGTCTTTCCCTCTCTCATTGAATATTACCATGTTTATGGACTTTTTGTCTCATATTCCTACACATAAATAGATATTCAGTTCCTTCAATTATTTGTGTTTCTGGGGTTTTTTTCTACTTTGTTTTCTTTATCTTAATGTTTTTACTATGGCAAATTGCATTTTGTTTTTTGTTTGTGTTTTTTTTTCCGGCATAGCTCTGTCTTTCTAAATATTTCCAGGAAGAATTGTTCAGCAGTTTAGAATTATTAGTAGAAGATTTTTTGTATGTGGATGTTTTTTGGGGGAGTACTATTTTCCAAGCTTAAAAATAAGGTTTTATATTAAAAACACCTTCTCTGTTAACTCTCATAATACAAGGTGATTTTTTTTCCCTCAGACTTTCCAACCTAAGTGATTCTGTGATTTTTAACATTTGTTAGTACGATAGTTATAAATATTACTAGCCTAGAGTGAGTAATGGGTAAATCTTTTCCTAGATTAATGTTATGTTATAAAAAAAATGAACAGGAGAAATATACAGACTTCTGAGTCAAGACTAAAAGAACTAGGTTTAACAGAAGATGACAAAATAGGTCATGATATTCTACAAATATTTGAAGGCTGTAATAAGGTATAGGGAGTGTCTGTTTAGTGTGATACATAGTAGAATAACTAATAAAAAATAAAAGAACCTCTGTAGTTAATATCAGGGAACACTTGCCAGTAGGAAGATAGAGATGCCTATTAAGACCTCTAAAGACATTTGCATAGAATTAGAAAATATGCAGTAGGCAAAAATCTGACAAGCTAGTCTGTAAACCTTTTCCATATCTCTTTCATAATTCCCTCTAATTTTTATTTGATTAATAGGGTAAGATCTGGAACATCCTTCTAAAGTCAATGGTTAGGATCACTATATGCCAATATTTGAAAATGCTTGGGTAGATGTTAGAAGGTTCTGGTATTATGTCTGATGACAATCTGATGAATCTCTATAATTGAATCCTCATCGTCCTTTCCTGTTTCATTCTGCGTATCCCAAAAGAATTCTGTAAGCTCTCAGCCAGATATGTGCATAATTTACTTGGGATTTAAAAGATAACCGAGGGCCGAAGCAGTACAAATTCAAAAGGAATACTCATGTGAATCAGTTATTGTTCAATTCTCATCTGGATAATAAAACAATGTAACTAGAAATACCAACACAACATGTGTATAAAATCTAGGTCTTTGGCATATCTGGTGTGAAAAGCACCACTAATTAATTGTCTGTGATATAGTTTTCTCTTATTTATTTTATTCTAATTGTTTATTGATGTATCTCTTCTCTCCTGGTTACAATGATAAAAGGATCCATTGCAGCAGTAAGGAGAACCATATACAGAGAAAAAGCACTTTCTTAAATCCAAATTGCAATTCAGGGAAGAAATGAAAATTTGGAAGGGGCTTAGTAGATCTCCAATATCAGAAAAGCATAGTATACAAGAACCAGAACTATTGTCTTAACTGGGGAAAATGTGAGTTTGTCCTATTGTGGCAATTTCGAAATCAGCTGTCAGCTTCCTCTATATAAAAAAATTACTGCTAACTAGATCTTCAAGAAATATTGCTAGCCTAGAGTGAGTAATGGATAAATCTTTTTCTAGATTAATATTATGCTATAAAAAAATGAACAGGAGAAATATAGAGACTTCTGAGTAAAGATTAAAAGAGCTAGGTTTAACAGAAGATGACAAAATAGGTCATGATATTCTACAAATATTTGTATACCAATGTTATACCAATGTATTCTGATAAATTTCCATCACTTCTCTACTCTGTAGTTTCTAAAACTCTTATTACTACTATTTAAATCTAGTCTATGCTGTCTTATTAATTTTTGTATTCACCAGAGTTGTTTTGTTTTTAAAAAGCTCATATCATTTTTTAATATGTTTTATTTACATTTCTTCTTAAAATAAAGTTGCATAGTTTATGTTCTCTTTTTCAGTCCCCCTAATTTTTTGGTTTGGTTGTTTGTTTTCAATGTTTTCTTTTTCCTATGGGGTCATCAAAGAGACCAGAGAATAAAATATGTCTTCATTAAAATGCAGTTTCAAAAACTATCCTTACCCTTCCTGATGAAACTCACTTTATTGTCGGGAGACTTCCAAAAATATTTTCCTCTGTTGACCAACTTTAAACTACTAAAGTTTCAATGAATTTAAATGATTGTGCTAAAAGTCATCCAAGAGGTTATGAAATCCCCCATGCTCAGAAGTTGCGAAAACATGCCTGAATAAACCTCTGAGCAACATTGAAGTCGGTGTTCTTTGAGCAGGAAGTGGTACTAGGTGAACTTCAGAGCTCCCTTCCAGCATTTTGTATGATTCTGTGAGAAAAGCTGTTGTGAGGTTATAGTCTGTTGTTTTCCCTTTGAAACTCAAACAGGTGTTGAGGGCCCAGACACTGGCAGAGCTCACAGATTGCTGGGTGCTGGGTTCTGAAGGCTAAGAACAACCAGACACAGGTATGGTGCATGTAGAAAGTGGTGACTCACCAACATCAAAAGTGTTATTCTGAGGTGTCTTTATAGAGTAGGTGATGAGTGTCTGGCCCTCCAACATTCCAGAGTGATAGAAAACATTAGTTTTCACCAATGTTGCGTGAGAGCTCAGCCAAAAGCTTCAGCACATCTTTTAACTGTGGCCGGTACTTTTCAGCTTTGGATACAAATTTAGCCAGCTGTTAAAAGACTGCATCCATTGATGTAAACCTGCTAAACTGAAATTGGAAGTGATCCATGCACCATTTGGAAAGGTTTTTGTGTGTAGTTTCACTGCTAGGACATACCATTGTTTCAGTTTTTGAGTTGGGTGTTTATGAATGTCCAAGTTTATTTATTGTTCTTATATGAATTTAAAGCAGGCAGATCTTCCATTTTGTCAGAGGTTATAATTTTTTTTAATTAAATATCTTAGAGGTATAAGAGCGTTCTATGTCATAACTTTGAATTTCTTGTGATTTGGACTTTCACATACAGATTTCTTGATTTTTTTTGAATAATTACAAATTAGATCCAAACAGAAGGGCACTATGGCACACATCATTTTGCCAGTTTGTTTTGTTACTAATGCATGGAGTCAAAACTTTTATTAAAAAAAAAAAAAAAAAGACAAGGCAAATTGTGTCTATGACATGTAAAAAACTCTCAAACATCTCTGTCGCACAATGCATGCAGAATTATGAAGAAAGACATAAGTACAAGAAGTTGAGAAAGGCAATTCAGGATGGTTTTAGGTTAACTAACCTTATTCTTTAACCATAGGCATGAATATTTAGCCAAACACAAAACCATACTTATGGACACAAATTATGTTGTGTCGTGTTCTGTGTGAGCTGGTTCTGCTATAGATTATTTATATTGTTGGTAGTTTACAGCATGTTACTGAAATAGTCATAGAAGTTAAGAATACTAAATCACTTGTTTCATAGGGTAAAATAACTGCAATGTTACAGGTCTGACTGACATGAAGTAATGACTAGTTGCTGTTTCTACTACATTAATCAATTGCCAGTGAAAGAATAAACTCTCACTTCCTTTGATTAGAAATCCACCCTGGACCAGATAAATAATGCCAATTGAAGATCTTCCATACAAGTTACTCCCTGAAAAAGCTTCTTCCCCTTACCTCAAACCCTCTACCTCTTTATTATAATAGAATTTTCTGAAGGAAAAATATCAGCTATTGCAGTACATGTCATGGGAGTGAGTAGAAAATAATTTAGAAAGTTTCTGATTAAAGCTTCCCTGAAGATTTATTTTATCATTCATTTAAACTTATTTTCAAAATCTTATGAACTTTTCAGTTGCTTTATTTCCATTCTCAATCCCTATGTAAAGCTTAAAAATCTATAAAACATATGCTAATTTTGTTAGATGTATTATGAAGAAAAAAATATTGAATACTTTTGATGCAGCCTTTTGTGAGAGCACCCAGTCTATCCCTAGATATTCCTTTCAATCAAAACAGAAGGCAAGTAAAATATTTTTGTGTCCTTATTCTTTTTCCTTTCATGTCTTTCAAGAATTCACAAATCTGTCTCATTAGTTTGTGCCTTGGTTTCCAACTATGATCTTAAAACAGTTTTTAAATGAAGGTAAAAACTTTATACTCAAAATTGAAACATAACAGTTTTGAAGCAAAACATTCTGTGTAAACATCATTTATATACAGTTTTTACTAAGATTTTAGGGCTAAATCTGCCTTCTGTTAAATTATGTGGGGATAATATCAGTGAAGTTGATAGGAATTAAATCAGATTGCCCATGATTCACTGCAGACAACATTTAGTTTAGTAGAAGATATTTCATGAACTTCAAGACCTTGAAGTTGTAGGTACTGTATTATGATTCCATTTTAGTTACACAATTATTTTTCACTATATTATTAGATCTGACATGAACAATGGAGTCTTAATAATTGGAACTACCCAATTAACTCTGATGTATAACTGATGGATCTCGTTTCTTCTTCTTAAGACCTACATTATTTTATTTTCATATAATTAATTCATTTCAACTATGAATCCATATTGAGCTAAATTTCTCATATGCTGTTCTGGACACAGACTTCAGTGACCATTCTGTAACCTTTATAACATTCAATCCTATTAATTTGTAACCTGAGTTTGTCTTGTCTAAGTCTTTTCCTTCATTATATAATGAACTGACATATAAAGTCTGCATAGAGGTACAAAGACAATTTATTTGCTGAGGCTAGTGTCATTAAGTATACTAAACATATTTTATTCTGGGAAGCAGTCAGCACGTACTTACAGAGTTTCATTATGTCATATGAAGAGCCTTTAATGAAAATTCCAAACAAAACCCTTCACAGAAGTGTATGCTAACATTTGGCTTTTATTCCAGGAAAACAAAAATCAGAGCCCTGATAGGGAAAATATAGAGCTGGATACAACAAATGCTTTTATATTTTGTGTTCCCATTGTGAGCTGTTAACTGTTTCCTCTATCTTAATACAGAGATAGTATTAATTGAAAGGAAATTGGTTATGTGCTTACCAGTATGTCCTGCCCAGAAAAAAATTTATTTTCTTAGGCTAAAGCTACTCAACAGTTACTGCTGAGAGCTGTCAAATATAAAATATTTTATTAAAAAGAACAAAACTGTTAATATTTGAGGAAAATATCAACACTTAAACATATCAATAACAACTTCTTCCCAGAGTTACCCAAGAACCATTGAAACGCCTAATTTAAATGGGGATTTTTTTGGTCACAAAGCATGACTTACAGTTCAGCCTAACTTTGGAAATTAATAAGTTTCTCCACTTAGGTAACATAATTTTGGTTAGCATATTTTCCTAGATAACCTTGTCTGTGCCTGGTGCTTTGTATTTTTTAGTAACAATGAATTCTATATTTTATAATAATTTTCATTAAATATGTATGCATATATATATATATGCACACTTGGTTACGAATTGGAGTCATATGTATGTATGTGTATGGCCAGTCTTCATGAATGAAGATTTGGGAAAGGTCTTTACCCTTCAAACCTGCGCAGTGGATTTTTTAGGTGAGACACAGTGTGCACTGAGCTGAACCCACCCTTTAATCCTAACGTTCATCTGCTGGGGCCGAGCAAGCTTGGACAGTGGCAGTGAGGTCCTCAGGACGTAGGTTTGTTTAGAGTGACCTTCTCTTAGATGGATGGCCTTACAGGGCTGATGAGCTCCCTCTGCCTGGGGGAGTTTCCCTGACCGGGAATCAAACCCGGGCCGCGGTGGTGAGAGTGCTACATCCTAACCACTAGACCACCAGGGGTCCCCGAACTGGAGTCATAAGCTTGATACATCCACCTCTTTCAGTTGACCGCGTAATGATTGGCAAGTGTGGCTGTCTAAGCTGGCAAATTTAAAAGTCTTTGCTTGGTTAAGAATGTACGTTTTTGATGCTCTTCTGCTGGGTTGAAGAATGAGATTTCACGTGTATGCATTTTACTGTTAAAAATCTTGAGCTGGGCCTATGTTGAAGAGACACTTTGATCTTCAACCTTAGAGAAATACTGTACTCATTTCTCCAATCATCAATTTTTAATTCTTTTTTTTTGATGCTAATTCTCTAACTAAATAATTCGGAGAAGACATTATGGTCTCCAGAGAAAGAAGTTTCATAAGAAGATGAATCTTCTACCTTACTTCCTCTCTCCTGGACTGAAAGAAAACTACCAAAAAACAGTGCTAAACTGAATTTACATAAGTGTGAGGATTCCCTTTTTGTGTTCTCTAACCAGTGAATGAATATATATCATATATCTACTGCTTTATTTGTATTTTTGCTAAGTTATGAATTTTATTCCGATATCTTTCATCACTGTGTTGAAGCTGTTCCTCCCTTACCGGAATTTCAGCCAGGATGAAGCATGTTCTACTGATATCAATAATCATTTAATTTGTTTCTATTGTTTTACTATTACTTCTTTGGATTTTGGACAAGGTATTCTAGATTCCTTTTTCTTGTTCTTATTATGAATTTTCAGTACATTATTGGGTTTTTTTCACATCTGGAACATTCAGACTAACATTTGCTCATTAATTCTGGGATTAATTCCATTATGAATTTATGCATCTATATTTTATTGATTTTTTAAATATTTAAAAGGAAGGATATTATAAACATTTTAGAAATGCTACCGTTTTAAATATGAGTATACTGTTTAAAGTTTTGCAAGTAGCAGAAGCAAAGGTCAAAAAACAGGAGACTGTGAAGTACTACTGTTGCGCAAGAATCCCAAAATGATTGTTCCTCTGTGGGATTTCTGTATTAGTGAACAAATATTGACTCATGATACGTAAAAGTGATAAGTGCAAAGTCACTCTGTGTTATTGTGACTGTTATCTAAATTTTGCACTAGCAAAACTGGTAGTGATTTTTTGTACGATGGTGGAAAACGAGCTGTCCATGAGCCAGCAGTGTGCCCTTGTCAGCAAGAAGGCCAATGGTATCCTGGGGTGCCTTAGGAAAAGCATTGACAGCAGGTTGAGGGAGGTGATCCTGCGCCTCTCTTTAGTCCTAGTGAGGCCACATCTGGAGCGCTGCGCCCAGTTCTGGGCTCCTCCGTACAAGAGCTACACAGAACTCTTAGAGTAGGTCCAGTGGAGGGCAACAAAGATGATTAAGGGACTTAAACATCTCTCTTATAAGGACAGGCAGAGGGAGCTGGGTCTATTCAGCCTCAAAAAGAGATGGCTTAGAGGGGACTTCATCAATGTTTATGAGTAACTAATGGGAGGGTGTCAAGAGGATGGAGCCAGGCTCTTCTTGGTGGTGCAGAGCAATAGATCAAGAGGCAATGGGCAAAAACTGATGCACAGGAAGTTCCGTCTGAATAGGAGGAAGAAATTGTCTACAGTGTGGGTGACCATGCATTAGAACAGGTTAACCAGAGAGGTTGTGGAGTTTCAGTGGAGATATTCAAGAACTGTCTGAACACAACACTGTGCAGTGTGCTCTAGGATGACCCTACCTGAGCAGGGAGGTTGAACCAGATGACCCACTGTGGTCCATTCCAAATTTATCCATTTTGTAATTCTGAAAACTGGACATCTAGTTCTACATCAAGCAATCAGAATTAAACTTTATTCTTCAAAAATGTCAGGGAATATGTCTATATCCACTACTTGCTGAAGTCACTGCAAAGATTTTCATTGGCATAATAACTCAACAGGTTAGACTTTGCTTTCTTTTTAACTAGAAACATTGCTTAGTATCTTGATTTGCCATAGAGCTATCCCTTAAACCAGAAATAAGTAGCCATGTGACTAAATTGTAATAAATCAAGAAAAAAAACAATACATGTGTCTTCTTGCTATTCTACCAAACAAATAGGTTTAAGACAAATCCCAGAGATGTCATTGAAGAAATTAATAAAATATATATAAAGAACTGTATTTTAAACAGCTTAATCAAGTTCTGTTTCTTTAGTATTTTCATATATTTCTGCTTTCAAAGCTCTCCTACAGAAAGGTAAGACAAACTTTAATGTATATTCAAGCATGTTTAAGCATGCGGGGGTGTATAAGTATGCACAATATCTGTTGATTTCACAGTAAGTGCCAACTGCAGATGACTTACAGATCTTTGTACTAGATTTTACCTTTCCATTTTTATTTAAATTTTTAGAAATATGGTTTTCTTCTCTTGCCTTTTTCTCCAGGCTATTGTTTATCCCAATAGAAAAATTCCTTATAACCAGGATTTGTATCTTTTACATAATTACTGACAACTTGCCTATAGCTATATTGCCTATAGAAGCAATTACAAAATGACTGGATTGCACATAAGCAGCCCAGAATCAACTTTTTACTGCAAATTTCTTTTAAATAGAAATATATTACCATTAAAACAGTGTTAGTTTTGGCTGCAAAGTTAAAGGCAGAACATCAACAAATCTAAAATGCTTTCAGCCCTGAGGGAAGAGAATATTCCATTTCATGAAATAAGAGTGGGGAAGCTTAAAAAAGCAGCTCGTAAAAATCACTGACTTTCTGTTTTCCCATATCTGGTACCCTTCTTCCTCTGAACAGAAACAATGTTTTCCATCTATTTTTTCCTATTTTGAGTAATCACTTCCTTAACCCATTGTAGTTTTTACCTTTAAATTTTTTTGATACTGTGCTAGTTTTCTTCAAAATTTTTTAGAAAAAAAGCTTGTTTCTCTTGTACCTTTTTACACTGCCTTTTTACCAAAGTTTCCCCTTATACCTCTGTAAGACAAAAACCAATAAGATGACAGAAGCTTACTTCATAGGCATCATCACCACCATGCTACAAGAACAGCAGAGATTAATATTACAGAAAAATTACTTCAAAGTACAAGTCTTTTTCAGAAGGTACCGCAAAGCAAGATCTTTCATCTTTTAAAGAATTTCCCCCACCTTCTGACTTTTAAGATGCTATTTAGGCTGGTGAAAAGTTACAATTAAAGACATTAAGTTTTAAAAATTATTAAATTTTATCACAAATATGTATCTCTTTATTAATTTTTGGCAGTTTCATTTTTTTTTAGAAAGATTTTTGTCTTGAAATATTTTGCCAAGAAATGCGGTTTAAATATATATACCTAATTTAAGTTTACTTAATATTTCTGTTTAGAACAGATAAATTACCCTTATAATTACAGATGTATATAATATTTTTAATCTCTATTTTATTTTAAATTAACTTTGTGTGACTCTGCCAAAATAGACAACCTTGTTTATACACAATGTGAAAAATTTCGATTCACTATTGTGCAGAAATTGCTGAAATAGGCATAAAATTGTTGTAAGATCAGGACCTTTGAAGTAGATTGAACTGGCAAACAGACACTTTTTCCATGTAAGTAATTTCTACTTTCTCTACTTGATTTCTCATATAAACACCTGTATATGTTCCAGTATGTGCCTCTGTTTGTGGTTAGATGAACAGGTAAGGAGAGAAAGAGAATTTATAAATAACTTTAGGGAGGAAAATGTAACATAAGCATTAGATTCAATGATCTGTTTGATCTGTACTTGAGTGGCTGGGAAATATTAATTTATTAATAATAAAGACAGCAAATGCTTGATAGTTGAGATTTTATTTTTCAACATTACTTAAGATAAATTCCCCAAATCAAGTATAAACCCATAATTAAAATAACAAACCTATGAAGATTAGATTAGATCTTGTCAATCAGCTCTGAACAGAAGAGTCACAAGCCTGTATTTTAAAGAACATTCCCATGAGTCCAAGAATTCAGTTTTCCAAAATGAAATGAGAAATAGAATCCTTTAAAAGAAAGATGAAGTCCTAAAGGGCTTCATGCCTTTTCAATTATTTGTAACTTTTTAAACATTTATACACTTCAGTTCAGATATGTGTCTCTAATTTATAATTAATATGTATAATAGATCTAAAAAATCCCAAAACAAATAAAGTACCCTGTGCTTTTTTTTTTTCTGTATTTCAGTTAGTCCACTGTCAATGACTCATTTTAGAGAGAGAAGACAGTGTTCTTTAAGTTTCCGTCTGTTAGTGGCACTTTCAACTCTATGCTGAATTATTTAAATGTAGAGAATTTCATTTGTGGTTCCTTTGGATACTGTTCAAAACTCCCTGAAAAGACTGTTTACATGATATTTAAAATGTTCAATGCTCCCTATTGAATTAAACTCTTTTATTACAGAAAATATAACTCAAAGATCAAACTGGAGATCAAACTGTCACTTTAAACAGTACCGGATTTGACCATGCTTGTTCGTGATATCGACTAAAGGTGAAAGAAAAGAAAATTTCCCAACCTAAATAGTAAGGACTGCAAACTTAAAAGCAATTGTGTATGCAAGAATCTGTTACTACTCATAAATATTAGAATTCTATCCTTTTCATAGTTAATTGACGTCTTATACAGCATTCAGTGCAGCAGAATATCATTTTTTGCTGATTTCCTGATACACTTTCAAATAATAAAAACAGAGAAGGTATCAATATTCTGAGCGTCACAACATTTCAGCAATTGTCATCAGAGAAAAAATTTATTTCCCCATGTTAAATACATTTTTAGTGTTATATCTGCTAGGGTATCCCCATCTAGAAATTAGTATGAAATTGAAAGAAAAACAACCACTATGTGATGAAAAGAACCTGTCCACTAGTGAATATGACACCTGGAGGTGTGTTTTAATTACTTTTAATTAACTAATTAGAATTAATGGTTTTAAGTAACTACTTACTTACATTTTACTCAGAAATTTTGAGAGGCCCACAACACAGAGCCAGTTTCCAGAGTATATCTTGCTGTCACCTCAGAACTCTGTCTTAAAAAATTCCTTTTCCCCTCACTACAGCATTTGCAAAGACATGGAGTTTTTAGAAATTATATTTAACTACTCTCTACAGTGTGTTAAGAGATAGAATGCTGTCATACACAGATGATAGATAAGGGCTTGTATCTCTTCAGATAGTAGAGAAAATTAAACTCTGGTCTGAACTACCTTTTATATAATTGAATTAATCATATCATGACTTAATTACAACTAGCAAGATATTATTTAAAGGGGACATCATATATACCCTGTGTTTAATGGCAAAGTTTAAATATAAACAACACCATGGGCAGTGTTGTAAAGACTGAAATCTTTCTACCATATCAAGATACAAAGTTTTGTAAAAAGGAAATAACATCTATTTATCTCAGGAGCTTTCAGGAGTAGGCGGCAACTTAGCTGTGGTCATGAGAATCTACAGTTTTAATTTAGTTATCAAAGTTGAGGCATTCTATTGTGGTTACAGCTCTAGTTGCATTGGTTGATTAATTGATTAATATTTAAATAAAATATCAGAAATATCGGCTTTAATATTTGAGTTGTAGTCTTTCATAGATATGCTATCCAAAATGATCTCATGCAGTTTATACGTTTTTTTTAAAAGTCCATCAGGACATGTAGTTATGCCTAATTCTAGAAGTATTTCCCTATGTTTTGTCTTCTAAAAAAAAAGATTATATCCAGTT
The DNA here is from genome assembly GCF_009829145.1 of Chiroxiphia lanceolata. Classification (NCBI taxonomy): domain Eukaryota; kingdom Metazoa; phylum Chordata; class Aves; order Passeriformes; family Pipridae; genus Chiroxiphia; species Chiroxiphia lanceolata. Next base: position 88,813,909 of record NC_045639.1, on the reverse strand, counting down.
TCTCACAGTAGAAAGAATGTCACTTATTTTCTAGAAAAACAGAGCAGTATCTCAAACCTAAGCTAATTTGGTTGTTTGGGGTTTTTTTTAGCTATAGTCTTCTACAAATGACCATTCAGTTATTCTTTAGTCAATACCAAAAAAACCCGGAAATTATCATACCTTATTGGCCATTGTACCTTGAGGAAAGGCAGGATCTGATTTCAGAACTCTAAGATGCTACTGTGGTAGTTTTAGTATAGACCTTCCTTGGTGACCAGTTTGTAACCAAGGAAGTGTCCAGATTATTCAGTATTCCCTACGTTTTTTAGGTAAGCCAGGGGTATAAGAAGAAAGGAGGAGAGACCTTCACTCTCTTTCCTTCTGGTGGCTCCAGAGGTGCAGATTCCCTGCTGTCAATTCTACCATGATGGGGAGTGAGGCCTGGTAAGGCCTTGCCGACCTCGGGAGGCCAGAGGTTGCCGGCGGTCGTTCCAGTGCGACTTCTGTTGTCCCAGGAAGAGTAGTAAGGTATTCCTTTGCTAATTCTTTAGTTACTAGATCTTGAGCTTTTGACTGTGTATATTTTAGTTTGGTTTTTTGTTCCTTTCCCCTTCCCCTTTTCCTCTCAGAAATTGTATATAGTATTTCATCTGTAACATACGTAAATACATTTATTTTCATATAAGTTTGGCTAGTTTGGATCTTTCATGGGTTTTTTTCTTAGCTCTTTACCAGAGTTCTTTTTCGTTGGGTGTGGGGACTTGGTGGGGAGCCAAGTAAAACTTAGACAGCTACTGGAAAAGAAAATACTGATAATCCATTCTTAGCCTTAACTGCAGATTTTGAGAAAATAATTTTTTCCACTATCATAATAATGAGTGGTTTTGGCCTCAAGGCACCTTAAACTGATCATACTTCAACATAAACTTTGGATTTTGGCATGTATCATCTATGATTTCTTTGCTAAAATTTGTTGTAGACAGGATATAAAGGAAAAACAAGAAAAGACATAATGCTCTTGAATAAAAAGCAGACGGTATTATTCTTTGACACTGTATTTCACAGTCTTAACCAGTGTTCAGAATGTGGAACTTTCAACAAATAATGAGTTCCACAACTCTGATATAAGCTAGTGGCATTCATAATTTTAAGTACTCTCAACTGTCTATTGAACATATTTCTGGTTTATCCAAAGTAGTATGAATATCAATTTTCAAACAGATTTGACGCATACATAAAATAATGACTTTTTCTTTAGTGATGAACTGCATGGTAAAATTAAAAAAAGACTTGCATTTTCAGTTTATTTGTTGTTATTACTCATCTAAGTACCTTTCTGTGTGGGTAAAATTTATTTCATTAAAAATGTCAGATAAATATTGACTAAATTTCTTTTAAGTAAAAAACGGTTGTAAATCTAAGATAATAGTGTGTTAAAATGAGTTTTAAACTGCAATTTTTCATAGTAGCATTTAAATAAACAAGCATATATTTTGTAACAAAAAGAAACATCCTAGAGTGAGATTTTCATCCAGAAAACCCAATCAGATAAATGAATTATCGTGTTTATAATCCGAAAGCAGAATTGCAATTCACTGTGCAATAATCTATCAATGTGCATTAAGTTGAAAATTCCCATCTCTGAAAATTATTGTAAATCTATTTTTTGGATAAAAGAAGGCATTGGAGGAAAAATAAATTACACTGAATAAAAAATTAAAACCCAGTTAATTCCTAGCTCAGGTTCACTGCCTGTGGAGGGAGTGTGCAGTGTTACTGATTGCATCAGAGAACAACTCTTGTCTCAGTAATAAAATGGACTGCAAATATTTTCCATTTCAGTGCTGTAATGTATATCAGGGATTAATCTTTTTTTTCTTTTGACCTAAGAGGCTCATAAAGGAAACCTTTGTGCTCTCAACAATATTCTGATAGATCAGAAGCTTCTTACAGTCATCCTGAACAAAAGGAAAACAGAATTGCAATGTTTGATTTTTGAAAGGGTAGCATGATTTTCGATCAATGTCCCAGTGATTTTCAATGGATTTTGGCTCTGAAATTTTTAAAGGATGTCAGTACTGTACAGAGATATCAACTTGCTTTGACTACAATTGAACTAGCTTTGGGACTGGAAGTAGTATAGTTCTTTTAATCTTAAGCTAATTCATGAATTAAGCTGAGAAACAGGTTTGCTAATTTGAGTGAAGCATGATGACGACTGACACACTCTCTCATACGATTGAAAGAACAGTAACTGAAAGCAGTTAACATGGTTCCTGCAGTCTGACTAGGTAAATTTAGTTTATCTTTTGGAAGCTCCATCAACATTTTAAACAGCTAGTCAGACAGTTAGAATTTACCACCTTTGTGAATACTCAGATCCTCTCAATCTGTGGTTGCATCAAATTTGTAAAAAGTACTCTGAGGAGGTATCAAAGGCAAGGAAGACCATGGTGCTATCAAGAAATCCACACCTTCTGGATTAAGGGTTTGTACTGACCATTGATTAACCTTCAGATTCAGCAGGTAATGAGAGGGTGAGCAGGTCACTGGATAAGGGGTAGTGGTAAGTTTCTTTCTAGTGAAACCCCAAAAAGATCTATTCAGGTACTGATTTTAACATTCAAATTATTTGTAAGTATTTTTTATATGTTTCATTGAGATGATGGAGCTTGTCCAAAGAAAAGAAACAAAGTTGGTGAAAGATCTGGAGCACAAATCTTATGAGGGGCATTTGAGGAAGCTGGGGTTGTTTAGCCTGGAGAAAAGGAGGTTCAGAGAACACCTTATCGCTCTCTACAGTTAACCTGAAAGGAGGCTGTAGAGAGGCAGGGCAAAAGGAAGCAGGGTAAAAGGAAATGGCCTCAAGTTATACCAGCGTTTAGATTGGATATTAGGAAACATTTCTTCACTGAAAGGGTTGTCAAACACTGGGACAGGCTGTCTAGCAAAGTGGTTGAGTCATCCTCCCTGGAGGTATTTGAAAGATGTAACTGTGACACTTAAGGACATGATTAGTTGTTGGACTTGGTAGTGCTGGATTAGTGGTTGGACTCAATGATCTTAGAGATCTTTTCCAACGTAAATGATTCTATGAATCTAGGATTTAGGAATTTTTAAAAAACTCACCCATCCTAAGTTATAAAGCAAGATGAGGAAACGGTATGCTTATTTCTCTGTTTTTTAAAAAGAAAGAATTTTGTGTGTTTTTTTCTGAGTCAAAGATACCATTCTCTTTTCTTCCATATTCCAAAACATCTCAAAGGAAAAAAAGTACAAAAAATTAATTCTGAAAGGCAAACAATTTAATGGCATTAGAAGACACTGTAAACAACAATCTAAAATTCAGAGATGCTGGTTTTTTAATAATAATTTGAATATTTGAGAAACTATGTAATATTAATTTAATTAATTTACTATGTTGCTTGTACAAAAAGCTGCCAGCTATTTTATAAAACTTGTAAGAGTATAGCTCATTCCTGTGATTTTTCTAATTGAATGCTATCATACTACAATTGTACATGAGTAATTATATGCATCACTAATCCCTGTCTTGCTCTCAATAAGTCTGTTCATATGAATAATGTTTACACATTTTGCTTCTAAATAGGAAACCAGACAATAAAAAAAAAGCAATGCAATGAAAATTTAATAATAAGAGAAAACAGAATAAAAGCCACTATAAAGAGCAGAAAACCAACAAACAAAACCCTGCTCCAGGATTTGAATTCATATTTTTAAATAGCTGGTTTTCCATTCTTGACTATTTTGCCTTTTGTCTTCTCTACATGTACAAAATTTATTAGCTACCTTTTATTAAGCCTTGACTCTGAAAATGCTTTGAAATACGAATAAAGATTTTGAGAAATCAGATTGCCAACAGAATTTAAACATTTAAGCTTTTACGTGAAGAATTGCTAATGGTGTGATAGTTTGTGGCTTTATTTACAGAATTTTTTTTGTTGAGATTTACTTACAATAACCCTAAAAATCACCTGATACTTGCAAAATAAATACTTGTAAAATTCTTTGAGAATAACCCCATGTATACTGTATTAACAAGCACTTGATTTGTCCCCAAAGTTATAGTTTTAGTAATATTAAAATAATAGGCATTTCTCTGTTAAAGAGTTACATATTAAAACTGTGTGATAGGTCATATTTCTGTTTAAAAACTTAGTAATTGCATTTACCATAACACGAATTTTAAGATGTTCAGTCTCAAGGATAAATAAAAATACTGTTTTTCAATACTAAAAATTACATTAAACTCTTTCCATATTATGTAGTGAAAGGAGGATTTGAAAGAAAGATAATCCTAAACTTAAAATAACCCAAACAACAAAGCAACAAAAACCTCACAAATTATGAAAAAAGGTTTTTTTTTGTAGAAATCATCAAATCTATATTTTTAATTAAAAAAAATTAACTGGAGAAATTATCTCAGCTCCTCAAAATATCTGTATTCAACCAGATTATGCATTTGCCTGCTGTCAATATATTATTTCAACTTAGTGTATCCAAACCTTATAGCTGGATATCTTTATAGCTGAAGAAATATTTTTATTCAGGAAAAGTGACAAAAATTAAATACGGTTGTTAAAATAGAGTTGGGGTAAAAAAAGAAAAAGAGCCCAGTTTTATAATAGCTGTCTAAATCTTCTGTAAGATTTGAGAACCTGAAGATGCAAATGCATCCTTTATGGCTATGGAACTTGCACTGTTTGAAAACCTCTGCCTCATAACTTCTAAATCCCTATTAACTCATTCCAATCAAGTGAGGAACTAGCAATGACTGAGTGGTTGTATCAACTGATGTTGTGATTATTCAAGTGGCTGCAAATAGCTGCAGTATATAAGTGCAGAATCAAATTCACGATTTCAAAGGTGAGGCATAATATGGGCATGATTTAATAGGTTCATCATTTGATGCTTGTTCATACATTTCACATTACTCAATCAAGTAAATGTCTGTGTGTGGATGGACCACTGAAAGAGTTCAAAAATGCCACCCCAACCTCAAATCAAGATCCCATGGAGTCTCTCTGCATGACTGTCTCTCTGTCTGGGCTTTGCTGAGTATCATCATGTTCCTGTTTGCCCATTCCTCCATCCTGTCAGTGTAATTTTTGACGGCAACCCTGCTTTTACATATACTGATGGTACCTGAGCCAGTCTGATGTCATTTGCAAACTTTATGAGCAAGTACTCCGTCACCTTCTCCTGGCCATTGACAAAGATGTTAAACAGAACAGTTTTCAGAACATATATTCTTCTTATATAAAATAGTTGACCATTTTTTAAATCACAATTTTAAGACAAAAATGGCAGACAGAGTCTCTGGTACTTCTTTCTTATATTTCTGGGTGGTTCTTCCTATGCAGAAGAAAATCTGTAACAAAATGTGCATACTCATGAAATGAAATTTGTACAAAGAGGGAGAGACAAATCTGTAGAATCTGCTTGGGGAGTTTCTTTAAAGATATTAATTAAATTAATCGTCCTTGATTTTCTATGATATTTTACATACTAATTTTTAAAGAAATTATTATAAAGATTCACTTTTTTCACCTGAAATATACTGTTAGATATAACATTAGTATGGTTAGCAACATGTAAATGTTGCATGTAAGCAACATGTAAAAAAATCTCAGAAGAATTCATGTTGGTGTCTTAGATCAAAATCAATTGTGTATCAAAATCTAAGTGAAATTATAATCTACTGATACACAATAGTGTATCTTTATATTCCTTCACCATAACTGTAATATTTGTAAAGATGTAATTCAAAGGAAGATGCAAAAAGTTCCTCATGCAATTACACCACTATTTAATCTGACAAAATTTTGTCTTTCAGTAATATACAAATAATGTTCTCTCAAAAGGTCTCCAAATTACTATCTCAAAATCTACTGGTGTGTCATGGTTTGAGAGCCCCAAAATCCAATTCCCTAGTCCAAACCTCCTCCCACATCTCAACCCAGTGTGAGATGGGTTTCCAGACACCACACAAGACCCAAAATGGGGGGAAAGGGAATATATTACAATGATTGTACAAATAAATACTACAATACATTATATACAATCTTAGTTATCTCTACCATGACATAAAAGTATTTACAATGGATCAAATCTCTTCTCCCCTCCAAATAAAAGTCCAGGAGGGAAGAAGGAAGAGATCCTTTCCACTTTCAGAGCACCATGTCTCTAGGGTAGCAGTCTATCCTCTTCTCATGCAGCAGCTGTAGCTGGATCTTTGCCAGTACATACGAGGGGGGTATCCAAGCCCCTCGGCCCATCGTCTCCAAGCAAGGGTCTTTCTCTTCCGTGGACTGTGTAGCAGGGACAAAACTCACTTCACCACGTCATATCACGGGCTGTAAGACCCCCATGAAGGTCCCTTCCCCACCCCTGAGTCAAAACATCTCAGGCAGCTTTCAGTTGAAGGCCTTTCCCACAAGAGTTCTATCAGAGCTTCTGTACTCTGATCTCAGGCTGTTAGCTTAGCTTGGCAGCAGCGGCGAGGTCACCCCCCTACGCATTCCTTCTGAACTTTTCAGCTCCTTTCTGCAGTGCTGTAGCATTCCACGTCTCTTTCAAGTAAGAGTCCATCATCCTCCTCTCTCTCAGAGGTCTCAGAGGGGTTTGGGGTTTTGTTTTCAGTTCTTACACAAACTCTGTCTCTGCAGAGCTTAGTTTTACTCTCTCTGCTGTTGGCTCTCTTTCTCTTGAAATGTGTCTCATTTGAAAATATGTATTTATGTATTAAATTCCCATTGAAACAATATATTTAAACAATATGTATTCCAACATGAATATGTTGGAAAAATTCAGAATTAAAGTGGTGGTCACATTTCATTCCAACCACTTATTTTTTCATCTTTTGATAACCATATATTGCTCAAAGGGGAGACACAAATCAAAAGGTGTGGTAACTGTAACTTTGCAGGTAATGAATCCTAATTATAACTACCCTGTTGAAACAGGAAGATTTTAGGTTCAGTTGCTTTTTGTCTTTTTATATCCTTAATTTAAACTTATTCTGTTTTTAATTGCCATTCTCTTGAACTGTGTAATGGTCAGCAATGGAGGGGTGGATCTTAGGTCCATTTTTGAGGATACAGAGAGCACTAAGCCACAGGAAAATCTGTGAATTATACTTGTAATTAAATATTTATATTTCCAGAAAAAAATGTGAACTAAATTTTCAGCTATTCTTTGTTCTGTTACTTAGTGGCTTGTGAACGTTTAACTTCTCCAGAATCAGATTTACTTACTCATTTTTGAACTCTCTTACCTTTAGCAGTTCCATTTTCCTATTTTTCCCATCATACAAGGCTACCAAGTCTGCTCAGGCCATCTTTTCCCCTTCCTTGTTTCTTTGTACTTGGTCTTGTTAACCCTCATGGGACCCCTGTGGGCCCATTTCTCAAGTCTTTCCAGATCCCTCTGGATTGCTTTCTGTTCTTCGGGTGTGAATGCATCATTAGTGTCATTTAGGATATAGTATGGACCACCGCCTCCCTAAGATCTTGCTTTGTGGTGAACTTACCATCAGCTGCCACAAGAGAGAAGCCCCGAAGAGAAGATATAAGGACTCCCTGAAACAACATCTCAGCCTTGGCCATATTGATCAACATAACTGGTCTACTCTGGCCTCCAATCAGGAGGACTGGAGACACACCATCTATAACGCTGCTGATGCCTTTGAGAAAGCACGCAGGATCACCCTTGAGGAGAAAAGACAAAGCAATAAGAATTGTGCCTTGCAGAATATACCACCTAAGGAGTCTTTCTGCTGTGCCTTTTGCAACCGGACATGCCTGTCTCGTATTGGCCTTTTTAGCCACCAATGTGCCTGCAACAAATGTGGGTAGAGCCCTTCCCAAATCTTTGTTAGCAAAGCCCAGCCATGATGATGATAAAATGTCATTCTGGAATGCATGTGAAGACTATTGACTCACAGTTCACTGGGTTGTTTTTTTTTTCCCCATGGGCGATTGCAAGTAAGACCATCTTGTGTGATCTTGTGTGATCTTAAAGTATCTATGATAGAATATATTTTATATATGTTTACTGTAGATACTACACTTAAAATAAATGTAGAATAAAATCTTACAAATTTCAGTTAAGCTAAAGTAATTTTTAAAATAAACAATCTATAGATCCACTGTGTCTAGCTATCACAGAAATCTCATTGATGAGATAGAGCTTCCCTACTAGTCAGAAACTGGTGAATGAATAGAAAGAAGTTAGTTGGCAAAAACAGTTACTATAATGAGATTCAAAAGGAATGTGGCAGAACAGTGGTAGCAATAGTTTATGTGATATGTACCATCAAATCAACATCAGGGTCAGGATTCTTGGATCGCAATAAGGACAAATCTCTTTAACTGTTTACTGGTTTAAAATATTTGGGTTTTATGCAAGTACATTTCATTTTCTTTTGTCTTCATTTCTCATTCACAGATATGAGCTGTCAGAAAGAAGTTGAAATACTTTGTACATATATGTGGATAAACTTTCCCAGTTATTTAACAGTCGTAATTATGAGATTACTGTTTATTGGTCAGAGGTCTCTATGACTAAATAATTAAGTCACTAATATCTTTTGCTTTTCAGAGGTATGAAATCTAAGGATATTATCAAGGTGTGAAAATTTCTCACATAAATTAAAAGAAAATGATAGAAAAAAACAATGCCTACTGTTTTCTAATAGAAGAACCATAGGAGAGACTGCTATGACATTGTCTGATCCTGTGAGGAAATGTGGCCCTTCACTGTTAAAAGGAAGGACCTTTAACTACCCATGTCTGTTAGTCACTATCATCAGTAAGGTAAGATGAAGTATTCTATTATGTCCTCATATTGTCGCTAAAATGAAAATACAAAAGCAAAATTACTTTGACAAGGGACATTCTATTTGCAAATACTGCAAAATGCTTTGGGTATTCTGGATGTCTGCAGTAGTGGAGCCAAGCGCACTCCATGAGTGACATGATTACTGTATGTTCCCTACTACACAGCTAAAACATCTTGAGACGCTTATGCCAAGGATCTTGAAGCGGTTAAGTAGAACTGCTTCAAATTCTTTCTTCGATGCTGATTGCACCGTCTGTTTACTCATTCCTGTCTGTTGTTTACTGCGGGAGTCACCTCCTAAGCTAAAATACCTCACTGTCATTATGTTCTGAGACAAATTTTGTAGGAAGAGATAGTAGCTGACAAATTGATAGAATTGGAAAGAAGTTTTCAGAAACAGCTTTTGTTTAGGTCTTAAATAGAAACAGCAATTTCACAATCTAACAATGTGTCAAGAACAATTTTTCTGTGGTTAGATGGATTGTGCTCATCAGTTAGACAATGCTAATCATACTTGTGTTTTTCAAGTTTTAAAAGATTTAAACAAAGTAACACAAATCCTTTTGCCTCTTGAAATAAGTTTACTTTGGATAAACAGTAAGCCAAAACCATTGGTTACCACTTTTTCAAACCAAATGGAGATGTTAAGTTTTGGGTTTGAAGAATACATAAAAATTAAAATCTAAAATATCAAAAATACTAATACTAATTCAATGATAATATAACCAAGGCATTTCATTAAAGAGCGGGGAGAATATAGCTCTATGTTGGGGGGGGGGGGGGGTTAAGTAAAAAAAAAATTAACTAAAGCAATTTTTTTTCTATGACAATTTGGGGGTGTTAATTTTCCAGTTGGTGATATTGTTCATCAAGGTAGTAATTTCCTAAAACAAATAATAAATCTGCAGTTCAGATTTCTAGAAAACACTTTTCTTATCTAAGATTTTGCTAAATGTCAGTACATACACAATCACTGGTTTTAATTCTTTTTTTTCTCACTTCTTGCAAATATCCAAACATGTTCAGAAAATAAGTACTTAATTTTTTCTAATAACTTCTACAAACAATTTCAATTTAAATTATCTCATTAGTGAATTTATCTAATGATTTAGGGAATACAATTTTCATTTAAGTATAGTGGCATTAGTAGGTTTTTTGGCATTAATTTTGCTTTTTCCCTTTAGTAAATGTATTTCAGCAAGTTAAACTGCAAACCTGCATTCCTGAAAACAGTACATTGATGTTTTGGCTTAGATCAAGACTATAATTTTGAAGTGAATCTCCTAATTATTGTCACTTATCACACATACACTTAGATTCATATCACAGGCTGGTTTCAAAGTGTCAGTTGTTTACATTCTGGATGAAAATGAGGCCAAACATAGAAAATAAATACTTCTAGTGTTCTCTAACAGCTAAAATAGCTTCAATCCAGGGTTCCTATCTGGAGTAAAACCTTCTATAGTGTGGCCACTGGATCTTCAGTATTTACTGTTTCAGCCTGAAGTGTATCATCTACTGACACGCACTACTCATGAGTGTAGACGCATTAAATAATCCGAATGTACACTCTGTGAATAACTAGTTCAGATAACTTTAAAATCCTTAATGTTGCAAAGCAAGCAAAAGAAAAGGAATCCTCATTTGGCAGTTTTTCAAAAGGATCTGGGACCACTGCATTCCATCATCTGACCTTGAACGCATTTGGAATAATGCTTTTGAAAGATATGGTTGCTTATTCTGTCCTGCAGAAGAGGCAGGTTTTACTTTTAACCTGCATATTTGTTAAGAAAATCATGTTCTAGTTCCTTGTTCATCATATTTAAACACCTTCCAGATTAAATGTACAAGTTCCTTCACCTTTTGCAATCATGTGGTTCAACAATGGAAAATTATTTCTTAGGTGTTTCTATTCTTTCTTTCTCTTTCTTTCTTTCTTTTCCTTTCTTCCTTTCTTCCTTTTCTTTTTTGCCTCCCCATACAGATTCCTAACATATTTAGTACCTTTCATGGATTACATTCTGTTTGAATCACAAAACAGTAAACAGAGTCCAATTTCAAATGTAAAAGAAATCCAAACGATATCCCCAAAAAAGTACATCATGTAGGGCAAAAAAACCCAAACAAGACCTATATATATTCTATTCATATCTAGGCTTTAACTGTTCAAATTTTTGTAAGTTCCAGTCATCCTAGTTATTTATATTTCCTGGAGAAAAAAAAAAGAGAGAAACAGATTATACTTCTGTAATATGCTTTCTGTGTTGTCTGCTTGAGATTCATATCCATCTCTTGTTATCAGCTTGAGCAAAATCTTTTCCTTCTGAAGAAACCTGTAGTGATTTTTGCATTACTCTCTTGCCCAGAAGTGGGACTTTCAAAGAAAGAGATTATCTTCTCTGATAATTCTCTTTGTCTTTAAGCATTATTATTTCTGTCTTCTTGTTTGCCTTCTATTTTGTCTAATCACAGTGTTTTATTTATGTGTATACAGCCATTCCACATAATAATAATAATAATAATAATAATAATAATAATAATAATAATAATAATAATAATAATAATAATAATAAGAAGAAGAAGAAGAAGAAGAAGAAGAAAGAATAAGAATAATCAGGTAAACTGTAGATGATGTGTGTATTGAAACAGAGTGCCTCCTTCCCTTTGTTTTCATATAGTCTTATTCCTTACATTGCGGTTGAATAGCAATTTCAGTAATTGGAAAAGTTTTTTACTATTAGATGAAAGGAGTGACATGTGAAGAAGTACTTAAACTGTTGTTGTGAAAGATATAAAGCACAAATAAATATTCTAACCTGTAGGATTCCAACTTCAGGAATAGCTGAAATCAGCAGGTAAAGGATGCCCAGGGTAATGTTGCAGACTAAGTAGTGATATATCCCCTTTTGTGGCCCTCGGGAACAGTGTTTTAGCAACAGAGTGGCAATATCTGTACAACTAAAATATTGTCCTTTATTATTGTTCCCTCATTTCTCAGGTTCCAAATATTCGTCTCCTTCTAGAGCAGCCACACTAAGGCACTTCAGCAGGTAACTATGTATAAATAGTTGAGTTACCCCTCTGAAGACTACTGATGTATTTAAAATTAGACTCTTGCTGAAGAAACCTGTTGAATTAGGACCTGAGTGATTGCACATGCAAATTGTAATTGATATCAACAATAATGATAGGAATCTGTCTTGGTAGCCAGCTGGATTGTCTATGCCTGAAAGCTCCTTCTGACTATTATACACATTTTATAAATACAGACAAGGACAGTTACATGTTTTGGACGTGACAACAAAACTTTGAGTAAGAAACATTGACTCCAGAATTGTTGTGCCCTAAATTTCTATTTTGAAAAATATGTCCATTAGTACAACTGTTGATTATAAAGGTAAGTTACAAATATATCCTGTGTTTCATCAAATGACTGTGCATTAAATTAAACTATAGCATGTATAAAATGAAATATTATTGCCAAAAACCAAAGGGTCTAAACTCAAAGGATTTTAAACAGATTTCAAAGACTGAGTTGAAGTAGAAAAGAAACATGGGGGAGCATCTGAGCTGGCACAGAAAATGCTTGCAATTAAGTAATTTTAGAAGAAAGAACCTGAAAAACTCATCTCAGCTCCTATAAAATTACATATTTCATGTTGTTACCTTGCTGAGATGAGGAATATTTGGATGGTGCATAGAGGTAGGAGGTATGGAACAATTTACAAACACATGCTGCCTTCAAATTATAGCACTCTCCTTCTAAGTAATTATTTGCACATTGTCTCTGTCACTATTGATTACACTAAATACATTATTAAAAGACTATTTTTTGGGAAGGAGAAGAACATGACTCAGTAGATAAGATTTTCATCTTTAGAAACAGACAGTAATTGTGTGAGCATTTGGAAATAAATATTAATTTGTTGGACTTTTGTTTGAATTTAACTACAGTGTAAAACCCCTACACAGTTAAAGTGATTGGCTAGCAGTTTTTTGCAAAGACTCTAAGGTAATAATGTAAATTAAAAGTACAGAAATACATGGCATACAGATTAACTGTATATTTCTGAGAGATTAAGAAAAATGAAATTCTATTTACAGAACTAGTGATCTCTAAAGTCCATTTTTAAGCACACAGTTCTATTTTCTGTACAATTATTTGTGCTTAGTTTAACATCTGACATAAATGCTCAACCCTTTTCCCTATTACCCCACTAAACTTAACCTAAGTTATTTCATTAAATTCGATAAAACTAAGATTTCACATCTAGGAAATTAGAAACTATTTATTCAAGATGTCTACCAGGATTGTGGTAACTAGGTGCATTTTAGGTTTAAAAAAAGAAGATAACATTCTTCAGTTGTGTTCATCACACCACTGACTCTTGTTTTCAATATGAAACAAAGCCAGTTTTGAAGACCATTATTTTGATTGGAGAGATCAATTACCTACAGAGCTTGTAAAGCTCCTGAATCAATGAAAATTTGTTACTAATCTTGTGCATTGCATATAGGTAGTATATCACATCACATTACATTTAGGTAGCACATCACATTAAAAATGCATGCACACATTGTTTCCTATAAACAATATTCCTCCAATATTGAGAAAAGTAATCCACACCTTTAGAAATATTATTTTTTTAAAAGACCAGTGATATGAACTCAAACTTCACTCCTCTAAAAAAGTATTTATTTTTTTATTAAGCTTTGTGATACTACAAGTACATACTAGCAAAAACTGGTACTTGTGGGTGTTTATACTCTCTGGTGCATTTGGTTTCCTGAATGCTTACATACAAATTCTGTCCCTGTGCATAAACTCCACTCCATGTTGACACCTGAATTGAACATACCCACCTTTGTGCCTGTTGCCTTTGAAGAAGGTTCCTGGTTATACCAGGGAATTTCCATGGATCACTCAACAGGTTTTAGATTGTTAGGCAGATATACCTTAAGACGTAGATACTACCATGAAATTCAGAGATTCTTGAAATTCCTACATGTGCAGCTTAACTCCTGTGAAAGACATATTTACCGTTAATGGAACCTGGTCTTTTGTCCTCAAAATACTGCACTTTGGGAGAGGTAGAGAATATAAATACACTTCAGCCACTGCTTCTTTTGGGCTTCCCACTCATTTAAGTGACGTTGGTTCCAAGTTAATCGTCTTTCTACTTCTGAGAGAATAGGTCCTTGAAACTGTCCTCTAAGACTGAACAATTGCAACATAGTAATACTGTAACAAAGTTGATCAGACAAACTCCAAGGAATATCAGAAAAAGACAAACATTTGGAAGAGAAGTATTTACCAGAAACATACTGTTAGATGCTTTTAAAAACTAAACACTGTACAGTGTGATAGAGCTCATCTGTTTGCTGATTTTAAATTGTATATGTTTATACCACATAGAAATTGAAATCCAAATTATTTTTTCAGCTTCTTGGTAATTTATTATTTGAATCAACAATTACTTTAAGGTACGTTTTATATGAAATTTTCACTTTTATTTAGTTCTTTTTCTGTGCTAGCACTAAAGAAAAAGATAAAATAGCTGTTGATCAGTTGTTATGAAAAAAATCATATTTTATATGGAGAAATAAAGATAAAATGATGTACCATGCTTACCATTATAGAAGACTACTTGGAAGATGGAAAAATTATATTTTGCTATGGTCATCTCAATTCATATTATTTGTTGTTAACTCTCAGTAGCACGAGTATTAGCAAGTTAGAATTTAATGATAAATACATATTTACAGCTGAACATTTGTTAAATGAAACACCATTTCTTAGTAATTTCCAAACACATATTTAATATTTATTTTTCATCAATATTTGCTAAGTAATTCAATTTTCTTAATTAGTATGGCTCATATTAAACAATAGGAACTAGCAGGCATACACGTGAAAGAGTAAAATAAATCTGTTTTAGAGTTGTTCTCTAATGGTAATTAACAAGTAATTTATTAAATTTCTCCTTCACGTATGTTTTCTCTAGATGAAGAAAATGGATTGCAGTGAACAGCAAGGGAAGTTACCTGATTATGAGTTGATTAACAATTAATCACATATATATTGTCTGCACTTGTTTATAAAACAGGTAATGGTCAAAGCAACTAACCTTTAACCCTTATCTGTCCTTGATTTGAAATACCAGATCTATCCCAAGACCTGAGCATCTGACTGTGACAGAAACAAATACTGAAGGAGAATGTACTTGATCAAAACTCAAATCTCACCTAAAGACATGTCAACTGCTTCTGAACTGATTAAAGCTGATTTGTAGTATTTCCTCAAGAGATCTCTACACTACCTTATTGTTCTTGACTAAATCTCTGGAGAATGCAACACAGTTTTCCAGTTTAGGTACATATTCATATCTATTCTCCTGGAATAATATTTTGTAGCATTTCCAAATGTCACCAAAATGTGTTAAAGTTTCCATTCTGCATGCACAAAGCCTGGTCTTCCTAAAATTTCTTTACAAATACTTCAAGTTTTCATCAGTTTATGTGTGGAATACACGTTTTCTTTCCTATTTTGATTAAAAAATATTAAGACCCTGACTCTTCACAGTTGTTTCTTCATTGCTATTGTCAGGATCTTCAAAAGTCTCTGTACCAAACAAGCACAGCTCAAAAAACCCACATTGTTTCCATCATCATCATGATGGCTGGGCTTCGTGAAGATTTGGGAAGGGCACTACTCACGTTTGTTGCAGGTGTGTTGGTGGCTAAAAAGGCCAATACGAGATAGACACGTCCGGTTGCAAAAGTCACAACAGAAGGACTCCTTAGGTGGTATATTCTGCAAGGCACGATTCTTTTTGCGTTGTCTTTTCTCCTCAAGAGTGACCCTGAGTGCTTTCTCAAAAGCATCAGCAGCGTTATAGATGATGTGTCTCCAGGCCTCCCGACTGGAGGTCAGAATAGACTGGTTATGTTGATCAATACTGCCAAAGCTGAGATGTTGTTTCAGGGAGTCCTTGAATCTTCTCTTCGGGGCTCCTCTCTTGTGGTAGCCAGTGGCAAGTTCACCATAAAGTAAGATTGTTTTAATGCCTCACTGAAATGACTACTCTGTTCCTGTGACCTATCACCAGGAATGACTATCATAGTGTTTATCTCATAAAAGCTAACTGCTTAAATGTCTTACTTTAGTAGAATGAAGGGCTAATTCTGTCCACACTCCATGTAATTCAAAATCACTTTGATAATCTGTTGCAGAAGAGATCCAAAGGCTAAAAAGTAATAAATCTACATTATTACATCTCAATTAATAAGGTATTTATTAATGTCCATGTTATTTATATTTAGTCATAATGACTTTTCCCATATGCTAGAAGTCAAGAGACAGAGTGTCATAAAAATATAAGATATAAAATTTAAAATATCATGCAGTATAAAAAGTCTGTTTACTCTGATATACTTGAATCTGATGTTAGCTAGTAACACTAAAGGAAGATTATATGCACATCACAACTGTAGTAGCGTGCTTTGGGTTTTTTTATATTTGCTCTTTCAGTTTAAAGAATTTGGAGTTTAGAGATTTTTTTTTGGACTCATGAATTATAATGTTTAACACCTGTCAATACACTTGTATTTTCTAAAATTGCTTAGCAACTTTTTGAATGCAAGACTGCTTCTGGCAACCATTACATCCTGCAACAATGTTTTATATTATTTTGTTATACACTGTATTCCATATAATTTATTTAAATTTGTTACCATTTTTTAAAGTCCTCTCATTGCATGTTAATTTATTTGACTAATTGACTGTTCTTCTTACCATTAGGATTTTCAGTTAAATCTTCTTAGTAATTCTAAGATCTTTTTCTGGGAAAGTAATAGATAATTTCAAGGTCACTATATTATACAGATTTTTTAGGGTTTTTTTTTCACTTTTGAATTACTTTGCAGCTATTAATATTGAATTTTATTTACCAGCTTACTACCCGTCATGAGATGCTCCTGCAGCTTTTCACAGTCTGTTTTCTTTTTCACTATCCTGTATTACCTTGTATACATGTCAAAGTCTATCACCTCATTAATTTTGCCTTTTTCTAGATAACTTATGAATATGTTGAATGTCAGTTCTGTTAGTAGATCCTGTATTTTCATCAGTTCTTGAAATTTCTTATAATGTACTTCCAGGCCTTATGGCAGACAAGAATGATGTTTGTTAAGCATTTCATTTGGAACATCAATTTATCTGCAGCAACAACAACAAAAAAAATTTTCCAGGAAATACATATATCATGCTTTTAGTTAAAGTGTTGGCAGTACATGCCTTACTTACATATTGAAAGTGTAGTTCAGTGTCTAAAATATCTCTTTTGTAAGCTCCAAAAATAATCCCATAAAGGTATCAAATACCTTAACTTAAAAAGTATGCTATGGTATACATGTGTCAATAAATTACAAAAATGATTTCCTAATATCTAACTGCAGAATACTTTTATAGTTAGTGGAATATGATAAGCTGCTATTTTTATTGGCCATCTATCCTTTCCTAGACATCTATCTTAAAATAAAGTGAATCTCCTGCTTGATTGGCTAGTTCTCATTAGTTATATTGAAAATACATGTTCTTCAGCTTGGAAAAGTGTGTAGCTTGCGGATGGCTGAAGACAGAATTCTGTCATTTTTATTTCAGTTAAAATTAATGTTAAAGCCTTCTTACTCAATGAATTGTTTACCAGTGTTGCAAAGAATATATACCCACAAGTCAGGGAATAAGAACTCTTTTGATCTACAAGGCATAAAAAAACTTGTGGGCATGAAACAAGCAAAGTAAGGTTTTGTACAAACCCAAATGGATGGAACGAGTCAAGATGAAGAGAATTGTGACACTGGGAAAGAAAGGGAGTAAACTTGTCTTCTTTTTTTTGTGATGTATAGCAGTCTGCACATAAATCGAGTGTCTAAGCCAGCTACTAAGGAGGTTAGCATGTATAGCACGTTAACTGGAAGATCCATTTGCATGTGTCCATCTGGGCATTAGAAAATTGGACTCCAGACAATTCAGAGGTTAAGCTATTAGATAGACTAAGTGTATAAGACCAGCTGCAGGAGAGATCCATGTTAAACATATACATATACATATTTTCCATTAATGGGTATTCATCCCGAGCACCATAAAAAAGTGAACAAGGTCAGACCATTACTGCTGTTTGTGTTTGTCTAAGTGCTGTGTGTTCCTTCTGTGTTGGTCTGTGTGGCCAGACATGTATACACAAACATGTATTGTGAGCATATGTGTATAGTGCCTGCTAGGGTTGCATACTCAGCTGCATTACTCATTAATAACAGCACCTCAGGACATGGGGCTGCTGCAGGCTTGTGTGTATTGAGCTACTGCATTCTGAAACGCCTAGCAGTAGGCATGACAGAAAAAAAATTGATAAATAATTGTTAAATAAACGCATATAAAATAGTAATAGATTTCGACTAAAATTTCTATTCCAAGAAATTTCTGTTCTCTTTACAGTCTGTTACTGTGACTGTGCATCAGTGAGTGCAACATATTGTTCTTCCTCTTTTCTGATTGTAGCCTTTTGCAGGGTAATTTGTGCTATTGCGGAGTGAAATTATGCAACTTGAAGCACACCATTAACACTGTACGAGGTTTTCCAGATGTCCAGGTATCAAAATGATTTGTACATAGTCCGTGGACTTTACAAGCCAAATGTTATTAGTCAGCTGCAAAGAAGATAGAGATGAAGAGACCATGATCATGTCCTCCAGAAATATTTGTTCTTCCTTGTGAGAATGTAAGTCCATCCTGTCTATGACAGATGTAAATTGCAGTTATAACTGACTAAATTTATAGTTTCCTGAAGCAAATGTCTCATTAATTCATGTTTTTAACACAGATGGAAGATGCACACTTATTAGATGGAACAAAGATGCTTGCCTAGTAACAGTAAGATTCTGTATTTGGCATATATCAATGTTTTTTCTGTTTCAGCTATTTATATTCATATATTACAGATGGTAAAAATAGTGATTGTGAGCATAAGATGAAGAGAACAGGGAAGAGAAAACAAATACCAGCGTGATCCCAAAATGTGAAATGGAAAACATCATGTTAGCAGCAGACAAACAGTAGCCAAAGAGTAGATATTGGAATAGATGTGGTAACAAATGTCAGCAAGAGATGGCAGGTGTGTTGTCATTTCTTCTAGACTAGAAAAACATGCCAAATATTGCCCATATGCTATGATTAGGAATAACGAGAATGAAAAGTACTCATATTAAATGCTAGCATTAGGAACTAAAAAAAGAGGAGTGGGCTTTGACTTCTAAAGTCGTTATGGAGAAAACACAGTGCTGTTTAGCAAGGAGATTCAACCCACCTGAGATCTAAGTCATCCTTCATAGATGTCTGTCAATGTGCATTAACAATACAAGCATTCTAATATGATTATGTTCTGATCTGGAAGACTCATTTGATGCCATATTTAGATGAGATGCATCCTCAACTCTTCACTCAATTCTTCTCTAGAGGGAGCTGATGACAAAGCTCTTACTGTCTTTTCTGATGACAGGGTTATTACTGTTTTCATCCTAGGATCTTCAAATATATCCTACTCATTTTCTGCAGTCTGCACTTGTAGTGCTGTAATTGAGATGTCATCTTTGAAATATATGAAATCTCACTTGTTCTGTGGAACACAGAGTACACACCCAGTCTTGTCCTTTGCTACTTCACAATTTTAGTTGAAAGTGCTAAATGGAATAAGATGTTTTGGATTGTTTGATTATTCTGCACTAATTGCAAAGAACACAGTAAGATTAAATGTTGTATAAAACGCCCTCATTTTAGACAATAAATGATTAAACATGATCTATCACAATAAAGTGGAAAAAACCATAGTTTGGGAAAAGATAAAACAAATTCAAACCAACTTATTTTTAAAATAAATCAGTGGGGAAGAAAATAATTGTTACATTCTTCTGAGTGTCAGACCCACTGAATATATTGCTCGTATGAAAAAGAACTATTTATGAATATTGCCTGGGAGCAGATTTTCGAAGTGTCACATGCCAATTAACACAGTACATGTGAACAGAAGCATAATGAATTTCAGAAAATAATATTACCACATGCAGAAAATGTCAACAAGAACATAATCGGCAGCTATAGCATATGGTATATTGAGCTCAAAAACTTGTTTATACCATCTTGAATCTCCCACTAATAAGATTTCTGTTCATTAACAAAATATAAAGGAATATAACTGCAGTGCCATTCAGAAGTGTCACTTCCTTTTTGAGATTCAGGCATGAAAATTGATTGATGTGCTTTCTAATGTCAAACTTGATATTATATAATCCAATGAGGGTTTGTATGGCATCAATATCATCGAGCTTGATTCACATTTACTGAAGTTGCATAAAAGTGTTTGCTAGCTAATATAGATGTTGACCAAGGCATTTGTGTGTGTCTGTGCATGTGAGTTCATATTTCTGAACTTTTAGTATGTGAAATCACAATAACCAGTATTTTCAAAAACAAGTATGCAAGTCTGATTTCATAACATGTGGACTGTGCTCTGATCATAGTTTGTTCACACTAAATATGAATGACCAAAAAAGTTTTTCTCCAGTGTTCTAGGCAGGATGTTTCAGCTAGTAAAGCAGGTTCTTCTGCCAAACTTATTTTCTTTACATCTGGCTGGCAAGGGGATATACATCTTGAGAGAATTAAATATCAGTGTTACACTGGATGATCTCTCTTTGGCCTTTCTGATGCTTTCAGAATGTTTCGTGTCCGGGGCAGATGATCATATCAAGACTGTCTTAAAACCCCCAAACCCATAGACAAAAAAAATCAGTGGGCATTAGACGGACATGAGATCAGAACCCTAGGGTAAATTGTGGATAATTTCTTTTGCATTTCTGAGTCTTTACTTTCATAAATTCTTAGGACACATAGCTTAAATTCAAGTAATTTCATTAATAATTTTTAGCTTTTACTTTGCTGAAATTAAAAAAGCTTTAATCGAAATCCTGGAATGTTTCCGTCTAATTTTCTCAGGAAGTTTCATCAATCCATTCTCTCTCATCTTCCATTCTTCCTCTTTCAACTGTTAATAGTATTAGTGACATGCAGCTATTGGTTCTTATTAAACATGCAAGCATCCTGTAGGTGACTTGGTTTCTCTCTTAAGTTTCCTCTTCTTGATGCTATCAGCCAAGTCGTATTTGCATATAATCCAAGAAATACTGTCTGTGAAAATGGATCCAGGATAGGTTCAGATGCACCTTATAAGGATTTAAACACTGCTACCTCTGGTACCCTGCCTCTCAAATTTGATATGAAAAGGTGGACCCTACCAGAAGATAATGTAGACTCATTCGTTTACCTCTAATGCTTAACCATGGTGCTTTTGTTTTGAGTTGGAAAGGGATGTCCAGAAGGCAATCAGATCTTGGAGGTTCTCAAATTTTTCTCTAGAAATGTTTTGAGCATTTTTAAATCTAGCCATTTAACAGTGAAATTAAATACTGATTCTATTTGGGAGGTTTTATGCTTCTTGTAACATTATGGCTACACGATCCTAAGTATTGGAGAACCTCTTTATTTGTTGTGAGCACTTAGGTCTAAAACTGACTTTAAATTTACATAAAAAAATTTGATGGCAATCACAATGATTTTGCAAAGATAGTTATAAAGGAAATAGAGAACCCAATATCCAGTTGAAATTGCAGAAGTGTAAGTAAGTTGAACTTGCCTTTTTAAATTCATGATTGGGATGGCACTAACATAAAGAGGGTCTGAATTTTTTAAAAGCCAAAATGCTTACACCTATCAGTTTTACAGGTCATCTGATATTTCTCGCAACTTCGTAACCATCTTTCATAGGTTATTTAAGAGCTATTTAAGAAAAGAGTGTATTAATTACTGTCATTGCTCCCAATAGCTTATCCCAGTTGTTTTTAACAGTCTTGCATCCATACAGTAGCTTCAACATAATCTAGTTTGTAAGGACTACCTAAACAATATGTGAAAATATGCTAAACCAGAAATTACTATTTTCAATAGTGGCTTTAGTCTTACATGAGCCAAGTATTTTGGTGGCTTTGATCTGATGCTTAGCTCCACCAGGATGCACAAATGCCTACTTTTCTCTGTATATCCCTCACTGGAATGGTGACAATCTAGTATATAGTTGCAAAGTTTTCATTACAGGTCAGGTGCTTCTTTGGTAAAGGAAGCAATTCTTTGAAGCAATAGTTAGATGCTTAAAGAATTCAGCCTACAGATGGTTAAAATCTGCATTTCCCCTGAAAGAGAATATCTGACAGCCTTCATGAGTTTTAGTGAGACTATCCTCTGGTGAGACTTCACATTTAAAAAAATCAAAGTTAACTGGGCCAGGAAAAAGGTGACGCAAAGAGTGAAGATCCACAAAGACTATGGCAGGCACTACTGAAGTATTTAGTTGTTTCATCTTCTGTTTTCAATGTCACAGGAAATTCAATCCCTACCCCAGAGGGATGTCTCGGGTAAGTCAACTTTTGCTTACCTTCTATGGTCCAGTACATCATAGCAGATCATCTTTGTGGTTATCACACATGAAAAGAAAAAAAAAACCAACCACTTAGTAATTAAGGATTTATTATTAGAGTTTGAAGGCATGGGTAGCAATAAAATGTTTACACATAAACAACCAGTTTTGGATGATAAATTATTAACATCTGTTTGAGTTACTCTCCAAGGGTTTTCAACCATTCAGTTTTCTATGGTTCTCTCAAAGTGTTATCACTGGGTTTTTTTTCTCATTTGTTTACCAAATAAATACTTTCTACAGATTTCATAATTACATTCAAAATTATTATTTGTCTTAACTGTCTTCATTTTTTTTATTTTTTTTTTTCAAACTTTCAAGTGCTGGCAGTATGATTTCTGTAGTTGTCCTGGAGACTAAGTCACTTTTTTACTGTTCTTGCTTGATTGCATAATTTTTTTGTCCTTGAAGTGCTTATGCGATAGTTGGGTTTAGGTGTCTGTTCCTATTTAGTGTCCTCCCTTGATAATAATTTGTAATGCATATTGCATGAACAGAACCACCCAGAATTTCTGAGTGACTATGCTCCCTTAGACTCTTCTGAGGACTTTGGTGCTTGTCATGAAGGTGGACTCCCGCTGCTGTGCTTAGCAGTATGCAATAGATCAGATTACTGTTGCATAAATGATAACACCAAAATCCACTATATCCTTATTATACAATAATATAGTCATATGCTTACAGCCAGATGAGTCCCAGCTTTTCCACCCAGGAAGAAATTTTTATGTAAGATATTGAGAAAACCTATGTGAAAATAAAGCCTCAGAGCAACCTGTCATTTACGGTACTCTCATGGGAGACATGAGTTTCTTTCTCCCTAAAGAAAAATGGATCTGAGCCCCGAACTTTCATATCAGGTAAATTCTTTAAGCACTGACCAAATAGGAAAGGTATTTTGGAAAAGAGTCTGGATCTTTTCCAAAAGATCCGATTTTACAATAAATAAACAATTTTAAAAGACAATTATAATTCCGTAAAGATTATGATCCCTTGACTTGAAGAAGGTTCTTCCTTGAGTCCAAAGAGGAAAGCATCTTAGCCCTAGAAAATGGTAGGTGTTAAAATAATCCATGACTCAGCATATGCAAGGGATTAACATAAAGAGCCTTCCACTAACCCTTATGAAGACTATTCTGAAATTCTTGATTTTCTCCAGGTTGCTAATTTAAGGCTAATCTAGTACAGTTGTACTTTAGCCCTGCAAGTCTATAATGACACACTGAAACTATTTCTGACCTTTTCAAATCGGGATAAACAATGCAGAACTAAGTAACATATTCTAGCTATTTTTAAAGCTTATGATTCATGTTGATCACTGGCAAACATGCCCTCAAAAAATTTTATTGATTCTGCTTTAGGATGTTACCTTTAAATGGATTAATGGTGTATGCTTATTGTCCTGTTTGTCAAGTTGATTTTTCTTGAAGACACTTCACATTTTTACTACTCTCATTTACTATTTGATAGGAAATATTTTTTGCCATGGTTGCCTGTGAGATCTTTCTTCTTAGGGAGGTAGTTTTCTTATACAAATGCCATATAGTTCTCTAGAGGATTGTACATGTTGACAAGACAGTTGTTTGCACTGTAAATATTTTGCTGTCAGCTAAATTATTGCTTCAATTTGTTTGCAAAATTTAAACAAAACACAAGAGCAAAATACATGATGCCAAAACAGGCATGAAGAAAAAGGATGTTAATAGGGGGGGATGTTAATAGCTTTGCCCTCTCATAAATGCTTTAAGTCTCTGTGTTTCAGAACACAACTGAGATTCATATTAAAATAAAAAATAAAATATCACTAGAACTCTCATGGCTGACATCTTCTCTCTTGTTCTCATCATGTTGTACTGGCAACATCCAATCCCCATTGCTCCTAGAGGCTCATCCCTAGCCTTTACTGGAGACTGAAAGCATATATACTAAGCCTCAAAATTTGAAAGAGACTTTGCTCATTTTCTGTGCTATGAAGATTTATGAGTTTCCATGATGTGATAGAATTAGCTAACATCTATTAACATAATACCAAGTTCTCATGAGTCTAACATTAAATATAGTTCAGTACTATACTTTATACTTGAGTCCATGTCCAGATTTGGCTTAAAAGATAAAGAATTATGCAGTAAGTATCCATCTGTGATCTCTTACATTGGATATGAAGCTTTACCGTATTTTAATAATACAGGTAAGTGGAATGTGGGAAGATATGATGAGGGAAATATATTGTATGTCTCTCTCATTCTTGTATACTTTACATAAATTTATCTCTGAGCATGATCAGAAATAGCATACAAGGTTAAAGTGACCTTTAGTTGTATCCCTTAACAGTGTTCTTATTTGCCTATATTAATTCCATAATATGTTTTTCAGCACAATAAAAATGTGGAAGAAATCACTTAGGCTCAAATTTGTAGTTACCTTTGAGCTTCTTTCACACGTATTTCTATGAATCTTCATAGAAATAAAACTTTCTGATCATCTTAAAAAAATGAGTATGTACTGTTTCTCTATTGGTTTTTGATAGATTCAGGGCTATCAGTTAACTTTGTTTCCATTCTGCTGTTTGCACACATGCCTGCGTATGTGCATCTATTTTTGTAAATGTCTACCTAAAAAAACACAAGCAAACCCTCTTCTATTTCTTAATTTAAAGCATTGAAAATTTTTTTACATCTTCGTAAGATTGTAATTTGATTTTTTTATATGAACTTCATGAATATATGTAAGTAAAGTTCTAAAAATTTGTCAAAACTTACAGGACAAAAATAATCTTACTTTTTTCATCACTAAGGTTTTGTTCACCTAGTATGTGTTAAAAGATTTATTACTGTGCAATATTTACATCTGCACCAGCTGTATAAAAATAAATAAAACTGTGAATTTAGTATAAATATAAGGATAACTATCCTAATAATTAAGATAAAGATTTGTTAATATCTGAAGTAATTTGTCAGTATCAAATACAAAAATGTGTATAATGGTATTGGAAAAAGATTATAATGTGATCTTCTAAAGTGTTGAATAACATGGAGTAGGGTCATTTGCAAAATTTGTAGTTATCCCCACTTTTTGCTATTCTTTTTTTTTTTTTTGTGAATCAGTGAATTCACCCAAAATATTTAGTTCATTGCTGAAGAACTCTGAGCACTGTCATAATAAAGTTAAGACAGCGTTGATGATGACCTGGATGAGAAATCATTCCATACAAAGCCCCCCATTGATTAACATACACATTTTGTATTTCACCATGGCAAATGACATTTGAAATCTTTTACCTTTTTTACTCCTTTCAAATACTTTCTCTGATGTTAAATATTGTATTACAAAAGATTAACATGGCTGGGATGTTTGACACATAAAAGCATCAGCACTTATTAGTGATAAACACCTTTCTCTCTCCTCTCCTGATGGATTGTATGTTCTTTCATTAACTGTAAAGAAAGGATGACAGGGATGAGCAATATTCTAGATTTTTCTGTTAAAATGTTGCTGGCATTTGAGGGGGTTTTTTTATATTTTTCTAAGAGAACACGTGTCTTTGGTAATTGATTCTGTTGGGAAACGTATGACAAAAAAGCATCTCTACTCCCACAGCTTAGGGGGCTGTCAAATCGTAACTCCATCACTTCTTTTCTAGACTTGCTAGACAGAAGTGCTAGCAAGAAAATGCTAAATAGCTTAAACCTTTTAAACTGATGTTTAGGGAAAGGAAGCTTGTAAATGTCAGCACTGATCACACCAATAAACCTGAAATGGACATTTTGTGATTTCAAGATTTTAAGAACTCACAACAATCAAGTAACTTAATGTGATGAACCTGAAATGGAATTACAACTCTGTGTTGGACAAAGCAGTTATAATTGTGACTTTATAAAATTTGCAACCTTATTATTTTCTTATTTATTACTCTTTCTGTCCTATATTATCCTTGTTTGTCCTGGGAAAAAGTTAGGAGTGCAATTTTGGAGAGAAAGACCTAGCTTAACTACATTTCTCTCTCGATGAAGCATCTCAGCCAATTTCATTGAGATAAAACCTGCACATTCTGAATTGCAAAATTGTACATAACTAATTCTTTATGCCATTTTGGCAGTTATTCCACACTCTTGTACAAAGTAGGCCATCTACAATTTTTTTAGTGTAATGGATATTCTGTTGTACAATAACATCGTTTACCTCTCCATTTACTCTAATTGAGGATGGTTTAATTTGAATTAAATTTACATTTATGGCTGAAGAATCATGATAACAGAAAAGTCAAGGTGAGCACAGTCGTCTTTTTTGTTTACTTGATTAAAGTGCACTCTTATGTACTTCCAACTAGAGAATAGAAATACTATATATAACACCTACTAAAAGCAATTTTAATAAAGCAGAAGCCATTGAAATGGATTTCCATTGAAGGAGGGAGGCCTAAAAGAATATTTTTTCATAGTGAGGTATTTCTCTGACAGAATGCCACTGGTTCAAGTGGAGATGATTATAAAGAATAAATAATAAGCATTGGTCCATATATTAGCAGATAGAAATAAAGAATTGAGACTGCTGCTTATGCAATTCCATCCGCATTTAAGGATAACATCATTATCTGTATCATTAAATGCCTGTATTAATTAGACAAATATTATTCTGATTGACAATCTTTTACCTCTGCAGTCACTTCTTTGGTTTTACTCCCTCTTGCTGCTATCAGACCATATACTATATCTACATTTTTTACCCCCCATTGCTTTTAAGGAAAACTAAGAATAAATTGGCCACTACAGATTCCCTCTGAGGAAGCTTCAGGTTCCCTCTGATACAGGGTGAGGAGATGACACATTAGACTACCAAGTTGAGGTCTGGAAGCAAAGTTTTGTGACTATGCCACAGAAAGAAGCAGGACATATGAGAATTCCATCCTGTTTTAAAGGTCTTGAATTGACTTATTCAAGAAGCTGTATGTCTCTGTCCTTTTTGGCTGATTTCTCTTGTTCTAAAATTTTCTTCCTTTAAGTTTCTCCAGGTCTTAATTCTCCAGTATAATTTGACTTCTATGCTTTGCAGTTCTACCTTTTCCTGTCCTTTTTATCAATATTTTAATCGTATTTTTTCAGCATTTATTCCTGCTTGATCCTTTACTGATGTTGTTACAAGTTTCCTCTGCTTTTTCCTTGCACCCTATTTCCAGTTTCCTTTTGGCTCTGTGATATCACATTTCACTATCTTTTCTGATGTTTCCACTTATAAGCTTTTTGTTTCATCTCTTTCTCTTTTGAAAACTTCATTACAGCAGGTATCATGAAGTGTTGAATGTTTCCCATGCAACCTAATGGAAACTAAACGCTATGTGCAGCGAGCATTTATTAATGGATTTTTTTTTCTGTCCTTATTACCAGCAGAGTCCAGTTTGTGAAAGTCTTTTCATCACATTTAAAGTTCTAAAATGCTAGCTTTTAAAAATTAGTTTCTCAAGGTATCTCCACTAGGAGAAAGGGAGAAAGTCCCCTAGCATCATGAAGAAGTGATTTGTCAGATACCCTTTAGTAAAATAATTTTATTGTATATACATGCTTACAGGAGGCCTCTCAGTGGAGAGACTGATGAGCTGTGAGAGCCTCAATACAAGAGACCATAGCTGAAGGCCATGCCACCTGGAAAACTATTGCTTGTGTAAGGAAACTGAAATATTTTGTGAACTAAACAGATAGTTCAAAAGAAATTTTTTTTCATATTCACTTTATAAGTGCATTTATCTCACTAGAGGGATAAATTTGGTATACACACCAATAAAGTTGTACATGGAAACGAAATCTGTTTAAGTTTTTCTTTTGGCTTTAGGGGGATTCAATGCAATCTTCATGAGGGACTGATATAAGGATTAGGCTTCAAAAATAAGATAACTTGTTGCCCTGTAACATGGTAGGGAGTACACAGCACAATAAATTATACTAATTAGGAAGAAAAGAACCCTAAACTTTTTAACTCCCCTTAGCCATGCCTGGCTTCAGACCTGCAAGTTCCCCACTTAACAGAAAAATCTGTTGTGTTGAAACATCAAAGTTATAATCACAAAGGTTATTTGTCAATGGTCCTTCTCTACCCTTAAAATAAAGAATTCTGTCAAGTAAATACTTCTTTGTCAGATCACTGGAAGGTGACTATAATATGTACAATGTTTTATTTATTTATTTGTTTTTAACATGCTGATTTATTTTCTATGAGGGCATGCATGCAGACTCTCTGATAAGTGATCGTGGTAAGCATAATATAAGATTCAGCTTCAGGAAGGCCTATTCTAGATTTTTTTTGAAAGTACTTTAAATTCTAACAATTAGATAGGGATACTCATTTTTAAATGAACACTGATTTGCAGGTGTTCAGCAGTAGGCATTGTCAGTCTAGAAATGACAGAAATATTTAGTCTTTCATTGTTGAAAACAGAAGATTTCCACAAAAAGAAAGATGAAGGAGGAGCATATCAGCTCTTTGAAAGAAAGGTCTCTGCAAAATACCTCTTTCAGGACTCCTTTACAGTTGCCTCTTTGATATGGGACTCCAGGATGCCAACAGATCTTCAGTTTACTCTTTTCAATTTGCTAATCATGATAGATATGACTAACAGCAACTCATAAAGATGTAACACATAAGTAGCAATTTAAACTGAAATATATTAAAAAAAAAAAAAAAGGAAAAGAAACCCACAAAAGTCACAAACAAACCAACAAACAAAAAAGCCTGGCATTTACAAAAATTGATTTAAAATCTCAGAAAACTATCCTATCATTTGTGCTCATCAAACCATGCTCCCCCATAATATGTACTTCTGTCTCTGCTGAGAAACAAGTTATAGATGTTGTTTCTAACTCAGATTCTTGGTTATCTGTCAATCTGATGCTAACTTCTTTCCTTTGTCCTCTTTGAATGAGCTTTCTCTCCATCTGTAACTATTATGTAAATTGATGATATAAAGATTAAAAATATCTTGTGGTCCAATATCCCTGAAATTACAATTGTATTTGTCCTGTGCCTGACAATTACACTTCTTATAAAAATACTAATATTATTTTTAGCAGCAGTTGCTACTTTGGGAATATTATTAAAACAACATGGTGAAAATGAGTGGCTAGGAGGATTTAAAGGAATATATGACTATGGCTTTGTGGGTTCATTTCGGAACAAGGTACTAGGGAGCTAATGAGATCATTTACACTGAGACTATAAAAAATGCAGCATAAGGAAAGTGCAGATATAACGCAAAGCCTGTTGTAACTTGGAAATCATAGCAACTATACAAAGCCTTCAGACTTCTTTTGTAAAGGGATGGTAAATATACTAAATAGAAGTGTTTGCTTAAAACGTATTTTTGAATGTTTGTAAATTCTCTACTATTAATATTAATCCTTCACTTTGTGCTGTGGTATGCATTCTAAGCTTTAATTTGTCTTCCATCTTCCTACTCCCTCCTGCTTGTCAGGCTCTACTTTCATTTCCCCTCTCTCTCTGTTATTCTTCTGGCCTCCTTTTGTGTCTTTTCTCTCTTGGTTTTATTTTTCTCTCTGTTTTATTTTTCTCTCACTGTTGAGTGGTTTTACATAGTGAGTCAATGAGCTATGACAATCCCAGTTTGGAGGCAAGGAACTGGAATACTTTATTGGGTTCACATCTTCATATTTAAAGGGTTCAGGGTTTACATATTCAACGGGGGGCTTGCATATTCATTCTATTACAACTGGGGACTTTCCAGAGATGAGGTAAGGGAAAAACCGGGTTTGACAAATCTTGATGTCTTAGGAATTACCTCATCGGAAAAACCCACTTTAACTTGGGGGATTTTACAGGGGGGACAGATAACACAAAAGGAGAGATAAAACACAATGGGTCTTCTGCATAGGTTGATCAAATCAGGGTATAGTCTCTCTGGCTTGGGCAGGGCATGTGCTAACATCATGCAAGGAGTCTTTTCCATTGTGCTGGAGGAGGCAGGAAGAATCCACAATGAGGAAGTTACTAAAAAGGGTTTTTCCCCAGCTTTCATTGCTCATGACATTTTGCAGAGACTGCTCAAATTCTTCTCTGCAGAATTCATATTTTTTTAATCCAACAGTTTTAAAGTGTCAAAACATAATGAAAATCATACTCTGAACTACAGAATGCAAAAAAAATTTTCCCTACACCTATTTTAATTCCCAAACCCACTTTTATAAGAATAGGGTGTTTGTTTCTAACAATTAATCTGTTAGACAGAAGATGTTATCTTGTTGTAGAAAGAAATTAGGTTAGTCTGACATGATTTGCTTTTGGTAAATCCATGTTGGCTTTTTTGTATGCTGCTTCAAGAGTTTAAAATGGGAAAGCTTTACGTCTCAGGCATGTATGTGACTAGGCAGAGATTTAGGGGTTTTTTAATGTTATTCAGTTTAAACACACATAATTTTTCCTAAATTTTATCATAGTCACCTCTGTGCTATTTCAAATTGTGTGTTTTATATCTAATCCTCTTGTCTGGGTATTCTGTTCAGTTGTGTCTAGTTAGTCGGGTAGATCTTTTTGTAATCAAGTACTGTCTCTGTAAATCTATAAGCTGCATTTCCCATTTTCCCCTCAGTAATAAATTTGGATGCACAGGCACAGCTGTAGTTTGCTGCAGTATTCTGTCTGCTCTGAACAATCAAGCTACAGAATATTTTACAAATCCCTATCAACCTCACTAATATGCACCACAAAACACATGAACTGTAGGAATGACAAATTCAACAGGTTTTAAAAAAACTGTTCCTAATTACTATAGGCATTTTTATTATTTATTCCTATTATTGGAAATCCTTGTAATCTTAAACGTATGTGCAAAATCCTATGTGATAGAGTAATGCTTTTCAAAATTTGTTCTCTCAAATATACAGTTGTAAGAAGTGTATGGTCACACTGAAAACCTCTGAAGGAGCTGTGAAGTTGTCCTTTTTTCAGGAGGCCTTCACAAGAGTGACTTGTGAATCACTTCTTAGCAAGCTAAACTAAATGAAATATGGAAAGGAATACACAAGAATCTGCTCATATTTTTTTCCCCACACTAACTTGATTATAATACATAATATTGTTTCTGAAGTTAATATAATAAAAATTACACACAATGTATTTTAAAATGCTCTGTAGTTTCATTTTATTTAATGAAACTGGATAAAATTATTTAACTCTCTGGAAAAAACAGACAAAATATCATTAATCTTCTGTCAGTGATGGTTTTATCTAATACACATTATGTTGGCTTTGTTGCAACAGCTTGCTTCATCCTAGTTTGAGTGAATGACACACTGACTGATAAATTGGTCACCTAAACTTACTTATGTTCTTGTTCAATTCTGGTACTAGGACAGCAGTTTCAAACGTCAATCAAAAATTTCTCTTAAACATGAGAGAAGATGTGGGTGGTTATTATAAACAAGATTTTTGTATGAAGTGTCAGATAATTGCACACTGTATTCACAATCTGCTGAAATCATAAGTACTGAGATAATTGGACTGATCAGCTATAGGGTCTCATTGCTCATGTCTCGAATTTTTTCATTATATTTCTTCCATATAAAAAAAAAGATTTGATTAAAACAGAAGAAACAGTAGAAGTAATGTATGAGAATCATTTCATGCACTTATGTAAGTAGTTTCCAAGAGAAAGGTGAGCAGAAAATGAGTTATGGCTGTATATGCAGTAGATGGATTTAGAGGACCTATGAGACCAACTGTTCCTGGTGGCCACCTGTCCGGAAAACCCAATTTTATGTAGGAATTGTTTTGACAGCAGCCAGGCATGAAGATGAAAATTTAGCAGCTGTTGATTTAGTTGCACAGAATCAAAGAATCACAGAATCGACCAGGTTGGAAAAGACTTACGAGATCATCAAGTCCAACCCCTGATCCAACATCGCCGTGGTTACTAGGCCATGGCACTAAGTGCCACTTAGCATCTTCCAGGAGAGGATCTAAGGCTGCCTGAGCATATTCAGTAAGTAATGACACCTTAACAGCTGTAAACTGTGAAGTCCAGAAGGAGGTTATCAATGATCAGACTGCAATACTTATCTGAATTTATTAGGGCTTATTAATGACTCTAATAAAATGCTTTAGAGGAAAATGTAAATTCCAGCCAGCTTTGTAGTGAAAAAAACAGCCTGTGCAGCACTTGAACTTAAGATGAGAAAGGGATTTAGTTCAATTAAGTCTGTTGAAATTCAATGTATAATGCTCCAGAGTAGCAAATGAAAAATACACAGTTTTCTTTTCAAATATGGAAATTTTGAATTGTTTGAAAATGTTGAAACTCACCCAAATGGACTTGGAGTGAAGGTGTGAAGCAATGCTTCAATGGAGAATAAACTTAAATAATAATTTTAGGATTATTACATAGAACACAGGTTTGTGCATTGTGAAGGAGATCAGCTCTTCTTATTCATCTTCCAGTGGTTTCTGCATTATCTGCTAATTTTTATCAGCATACCTTTTTTATAACAAGCTACAAAAGATAATACAGAACTCATTATTTGGTACTTTATTTTTTATTATGATATATATTATGTGGAATTAATGCATTAATAATATTTTTACATGTTAGCTTTCTAGACACTTAAAAAAATCAAAATGCTGTATCTTGGAACAGTCTGGAAAAGTAGGTGACACCAAGGTGTGGAGTCAAGCTAACACTGGAAAGGTAATTCAACCAAGAAGAAGAGCTTTAGAACAACTTAAAAAAAAAAATTTCTTCACTTTGTGAGAAATTTTGTGTTGTGAGGGTGTATGGGATGTCAGTGACCAGCCGTCAGCAGCAGTGGAGACTGCCAGAAGTCCTCTGTGAGGAGAGGTCAGGGCTGCCACATGCCAGACACAGTTCCAGGAGGAGGAGAAGTAGGAGAAAGAGGAGGAGGAGGAGGAAGACAAGGAAGAAAAGAAGGAGGAGAAGCAAGGAGAGAAGTCCATGGCTGGAGCAGATATTCCCCAACAATCCTTGGAGGACAATGTTGGAGCAGGGAAAAGTGTGAGGAGGAAGAAGTAAGGAGAAAGCAGCAGCAAACCCCAACTGTTATGGTCCAAGTGCAAACCCTATTTGAGAGGGTGATAAAGGAGTCTGGACTGAAGAGGTGAACTCAAGCCTAGTAAAAGGGGGAGGAAGAATGCCCTTCCAATTAGATTTTTTTGTTTGTTTCCCACTACCTGAACTAGTAATTATGTTTTTGTTTATTAGGCATACATTTTCCCAAACTGGGTTGTACTGTGCATAACATCTATTGTCAACTAATCTTTTTGTTTAACTCAACCCATAAGTTCTTTTCTTCTTGGTCTATCAGTGGCTGGATGGGAGTTTGGATGTTAGTCAAGGCTTACCACAGAAGGCCAAAAGTTGTGTTCCTAAACCTGCAAGAGCATTATTAGTTTGACAGTAGGTCTCAAACAGTGAAATGATAACCGATAGCAAGACAACATAGTAGAGTGTTTTTGTCTGTGGGGTGTGTGGGTGTGCACAGGCATCCAATTGGAGAATGAAAATTCAGGTTCATCCAGACCATTACACATACTTAGAAATGTAATTTTTATTGCCAGTCTAAGTATGTCAGCACAGTATCGGGATGTTTGTTGCACTTCTGCCACACTACCTATATACTGTTTATGTTTCTAACAGTTTTATTTTAATCCTAATAAAATATATTTTAAAAATAGATGAACTATTTTAATATGCAAAAGGTGAACACTAAAAATGTTTAACCATGGTTAACAACCTAGGAAAAAATCTATAGAACTAATAATCTCCGTTCTCCAGTATAGTGGTATGGCTTTTGGAATGCTCTTCCATCAACAAAAAACCAAAATTCTTTTTGCAAATAAAAGTATATAAATTCCATCTCTCTGTGATTAAATTGTCATTAGAATAATACAGAATCTGCACTTTCTAAACAAGTCAGCAATTCACTGACCTCAAAATTCAAAAGGAAATTCTAACTTGCTTGGTAAAACACATTATTTGTAGCATCTAATCCTCGTTGTAGTGGTTCATTGCAATGTTCCTTCAGTTCTATGCTGTTAGATAAAAATCCAAAAACTAGATGTGCTCTAACTTATTTCAAAATATTTGATACTGAATGAAGAGTAGGATTTTTTTTTCTGAAAATGATGTGTTATTTGAAATGAAATTTCCTTTTCCTGCCATCTGTGGAATTGCATACTGCACAGTGTGTTTAACCTGGATAGTATGTGTAAGGAATTATACTGAAAATGAAATTGCAAACATAGTAGAAACTAAAGGATTTTCACCAAGAAGTAGAGCTGTGCATCTACATAAGCAAAAAATAATTTTAGCATATGCCAAAAAAGAGCAAATAAAAGTAAATCGGTATTGCAGTTCAATTGATCACCAGCAGGTTTTATTAAGCAGAGGAATGGTGGATGAATTTCCGATGACACTAACTAGATTGTACTCTGACCTGGAATATACAGTACTTGAAATTTCATGGCACTGTCCCAGACTATTAGTAATGGCAGCTTGAATGCAGCAAACTCAGCATGTAGCAAATGATAGATAAGCTAAAATCTGGGCACCTGTCCATAGTTGAATTGTAAATACAATTCTCCTTCTGCCTTTGGGAAAGCAGCGTCTGTCTTACACTTTTTAGCCTACAATTAAGAGATGACTTCTGATTAATATCTCACATAGTCTACTGTGTTCCATCTCTTTGTTGGTAAACTGATACTATAATCGCAGAATTTATAATATTCTATGAGTAAATATTAAGAATGTTTACTATGAATATAGTTTATTTTAAGACATTTGAAAATACCATTTACAATTCACACTGATTTGGAAATTGTGTTCTTTTACTTCAGAACTATGATTTTAAGTTTTTCTTTTAATGAGATTTCTCATAATATTTATTTTAATAGTTGAAGTAATAAGTGGTAAATTGAAGGTCATATTCTTAACTTCAATGGAATTTAGTTCATTCTGAGGTTTGCTTTCTTTGGTGCTTGCTTGTTGTTTGTGGGTTTATTTTCTCCTGAGATAAAAAAAATCCATCTCTGAATTTGCAAATAGAAATGTTTGTCTTTAATTTGCATGTAATTTTTTTTTTCTCACTGTATCAAATTTGACTTTTATATTCTTTTTTTCACTTTTGGCTTCTTTCTATGATTGTATAATGTTAACACCAGAGGAATGGCGGGGGGGGGGGAATAAAAAACCAAGAAAGTTCCGTTCCAGCTTAGATTTAAATTTTTCTTTTATGATTGCAATATACTGAAGTCATGTAGAATTTAACCAATTCCACATTTTCTTTTATGCCTTTCTCCAATTTCACAATATTGTGCATAAGACAATGCTAAGGTAGTACTAGCATTTACTTCATTGATTAGAATTTGACAAGATCAAATTTTTCACCTGCATACAGCATATGCCAGCAGTATGATAACCTTGAAATTCAGACAATTGTTTTATCTGTTTGCAGAGCCCAAATTTAATTCAGTTACAGTAAAGCTGAAACATCCTCTTCCTTTTCTGGATGCAGATCAAATTCAGACAAGATTCACCAAATCTGTGCTTCTTTGAGTGGGTCTTTTTATTTCAGTAACAGTTCCGGCACGGAAATCAATTCCAGTGTAATAAAGATTTTCAACAACAACCCTTGCTGGATGTAAAACCACATTCTTCACTTCTAATTCAATTTTGTAGTATTTTGTCCAAGTGATAAGGGTAACATTTAAATAAGATGATATGTACCAGTGACACGCTGTTCAAAGTCTAAACACCACAATACAACTCTTGAGAATAAAGAAGGAATGATAGGGATCAGTAGCAACAGAGCTAAACCAAAGTTTACATTCTTGACAATCCCAGCTGAAGCCATTCTATGAATATTCCAAGTTAAAATTTCTACTAATATGTAGTTAGAATGTTTTCATTTTTAAGATCTCTAAAATACCATTGTCAGGGAAAAAAAATCCCTTGTATTCAGTGAGGTGAAAAATCTTGA
The DNA here is from genome assembly GCF_009829145.1 of Chiroxiphia lanceolata. NCBI lineage: Eukaryota > Metazoa > Chordata > Aves > Passeriformes > Pipridae > Chiroxiphia > Chiroxiphia lanceolata. Next base: position 88,777,494 of record NC_045639.1, on the reverse strand, counting down.
TGAGTTCCTGCAGAGCTGTGGAACAACCGAGGACCCTCACATCAGCCAAGAAGGCATTTTCAGCTAGAGAGAGATCCATTTTAAAGCAGTGAAGATGAGAAAAGCTTCAGGTGCTGAAGAAAAGAAACTAATTATTCTACTTGACTGCAAAAGAAATTACACATTAAAGACAAAGCTACAGTATATAGTCTTGGTATAACAGCAAGGCAGATAAATATATTTGCTCATGTAGAGGAATAAAAGTAGTTGAAGGTAATTGCTGTAGAAACAAGAAAAAAAACCTAACCGAGAAGGTAATACAATTGTAAACCGGAGTGATTTAGCCATACTCTTTTTCCAGGTGTTTAACTAAAGTTCAGATACTGAACCACACAGAAATATTTCCATTTGTATAGGTTAAATTTTATTTTTACATTTATTTTAAAGCAGATAGTACCTTTACTGTGATTGTCAGCAACTACTTTCTAGGTAGCGTATAATTACCGGGGGATAGTTAAACAAAAGATTGACTGATCAGATAAAGACAGAGAAAGCAAGAATTCTGAAGAAAAATATTACAGTATTAGAATCCCAAGTGAGAACTGCAAGCAAAACGAAATGACCAATCAGCTATGCAGAATTATCCGGTATCTGTTTTCTGTGTGTTCATCAGAGAAAATTGTACACCTTCAGAGGTTTGTGTGAAATGTTGCATCCAAATCTACATAAAACTGTCCTATGCTTAACAGCATGTCAGATGCAATGATTGCAGTAGTTCATTTGTCATTGTTATTAAAAAAATCGTTAAGGGAAATTTATTAGAGTAAATCATATGGGAAATTCTCTCACTCCCTCATAGCCAACATATTCCATGTGTGCATTTGTCCTTGTGAAGACTCCTGAGCCACGCACGGGATATACCTTAGAGGGTGCTAAGTGGCTTAGCCTGGAACAATCCTGCCAATTGCCTGGCAATACTTTATTTGCTACAACAGATGCAATCTGAACACCCTACTCTAGCTGTGATTCTTTCTGAAACATCTGTATTTTAACATTCTGTAGTTTAATTGCATTGAATAAAGGAATTTTGATGCTACAATTTATTTGTATCCTTCTTTTTAATTATTATCTCTTTTTGTTTAACCAGATTTTCTTCTTAAAGATAATAAAGTTTATTAATGATTGAAATTCAAACCAAATAAATATTATCCAATGATTGTACATCACTATGTCAAATATGTAAATATTTTTCCATTTTTTAAAAAAGTAGACTTAAAAATCAAGAGGTACCAGTTTGTATTTTAACTCTTTTTTCTTGATGAAGGATTTACATACACATACTCTCCTAGTGAAGCCATCTTCTCTCTGTTCCAGTAATTGCTAATATTGTTCTAGTACGATGGTTTCAAACACCACGTCAATTTATGCATCTGCACCCAACTTTGAAACAAACAAATATTCCATTTTATTTCAGGCTGCTACTCCTCTTGTTTACTACACTCTCATGACATTTGGTAGTGCATATCCCAACTACTATCATCACCCCCAGATCACCAAACTATGAATCCTTGTTAGCCCTCACCCTTGATTACTGGCACCTAGGCAGTTCAGCTGCCCTTGAGCTTATCAGAAACACTGTCTGCTCCCAGAACTTCTGCTTTTGCTGATACCTTGCTGGTGATTCTTTAAGTGATCAAAACCACTCACGACTTGGCACTTGTAAATTCTTGAAAAAATCCCCCAAATCACTGCACTTCTCACTACCTTTCCTTCTGGCCGTGACATCGTCTTGGGTTGCACATTTCCATCACCATACAGTTACATACACTTTTGGTTGATTGGATAGTTGTAGCTTAAATCTCTACATACATTTCTGATTCAAAATTGTTTTCTATTTAGAATTTGAAGTAATATTCCCCATGCCAGAGCACAGTCCATATTTCAAAAGATATGAAAGCAAATGAGTGGTCTCTTATGTTTAATACAAATTAGCTGGTTTTCTGCCAGTTTGAGTTGGCTTACTCACCCTGTGTTCGTAAAAAACTAGTTTAGCCATGAACTCTTGGGTTTTCCCTTTCTTTTCACTATGTACTTAAAAACATATTGTTCATGTGTCCTACTTCAGAATAAGTGAAATTATCTTCATCTGTGTTTTAGTTTTCTTTTCCTGACTTGCTGAAAGCTACTGAAAGCATCAAATACTTTGGAATAAACTAGTCAGCTCAATAATTTTTAATATTTTGTAGAAAGTTGCTTAAATAATTTCCAAGCTGCTTAAAGAATTTTTTTAGCAGCTCCTTAAGAGATGGATCTCTTTTCTTTCTCTCTCATCTAAATGATGTATTTTTAGTTTCTGTGTTTTAGTCCTGATTTATCTTGTGGTCCGAAGTCACTCAAAAATAGTCTGTTCTGGAATTGTGTATTAGCAGATTAACATTGTTTAGAACAAGTCTGAATGTAATGCAACAGTTAGTTCTAAGTGATTCTTACTGTAATCTCTTAAACAATTAAATGATTTTCTACAATTTCCACAAAAACTTGCTAATGAAAATTTATCATTTAGGCTTCCATACCTGTCCACTCTCTTAAACAGTGATTTTTCACCATTTACAATATATTGACCTACCCGCACTTCTGCATGCTCAAAAGAGAAAACTTTTGCTATCTACCTATATTTAAAATTTATTTTTAAAATTTGTAGATGTCTTATTAATATCATATATAAATGAATAATAAAAATAATTTTGTTGCTGCTTTGCATATGATTGATTTAGTAAGCATAGAATTTTTTGTCAAAATCAGAGAGGTGAAGTGGAAGCTTTCTACAGAGAACTCCCTGGGACAAGAGACAGGATACTCTATTCTCTACCTTGATTCCAGCCAATAACTTCAATTACTACATTGAATTTCAGTAATAATACATGTCTCATATCTAAATTGCAGTGTATGAGACCCGTGGAAATAACTTGATATCCTTATAATACTATGTAAATATATTCTGTATTTTCTTTAAGATATTTGTGACTTAGTATTAGGTTTGGTTTTCCTGCGTTTTATATTCCTCAGATTTCTAGGAAAGCACAAATCGTGCCACGTCTCCAAGTATTTTTGATCTACTTTAGTGGGATTATGTTGTTACCGAAAATTGCTGCTAACAGAAATCACTGCCTTCCTGCTACTGTAAGTCTTTGTAAAAGTATAATTGCTACAATTCTATCAGTTTATCTTAGCTGGCCAAATAATCAAGATGGCAGATTGTGATAGGCCAAAATCAGCCCATTATAGGCATTAAGCAACACCTCACTGTATGGCCAAAATAATAGAAAATGGAACGGTACTGCTGATAAGTGATCATATGTAAAAGTAGAAATAACAAGAAAAACAGATTTGAAAAGTGCTGTCAAACTTTATTGGGGAAATAGAAATTATTCCGGGATTAATATTAAAGATTTTATATAGTTTTGAACTGGTAAGCTGAAATATGCAACCCAAGAAGAAACAGGTTGCATTTGATATAGTTTTGCTTCACAGGTCACCGCTTACATATGAATTTATTTCAAAACTGAAAATTTTAGTAAAAATATTATGAAAAAAGGCTTAAGCTTTTCCTTTGGGACTACAAAAATGAAAGAATAATGTTTGAATTCCCTTCACAACACAAGAGTACGACTTTTTTCTCAGAGTATTTGTATACATATATATGCTACAAGATAGCGCAGAACAAAGGTCAAGTTTAGGGACTTATTACAGAATCTCAAAATGGTTGAGGTTAGAAGGGACCTCTGGATGTGATTTGGTCCAAATCCTTTGCTCAAGCAGGGGTGCCTAGAGCCGGTTGACAAGGACAGTGTACAGATGGCTTTTGAATGCCTCCAAAGGTGAAAACTCCACAGTCTCCCTTTGCAACCTGTGCCAGTGCTCTGTCACCCCAAACATGATGACCTCTGTTTCAGTTTGTGCCCATTGCCTCTGGTCCTGTCACTGAAAATATCCAGGCTCTATGCACCCCTTATGCACTCCTAGGTATTTACATACATTGATAAGATCCCCAGAGTCTTCTCTTTTCTGTGATAAACAGTCCCAGCTTTTATTGTATAAGAGATGCTCCAGTCTCTTGATCAGCCTTGTGGTTCCTTATTGGACTCTCTCCAGCGTGTCCATGCCTCTCGTGTACAAGAGAGGCCCAGAACTTGACACACTAGTCCAGGTGTGGCTGAGTAGAGGAGAAGGATTATTTCCTTCAACCTGCTGACAATACTTTAATGAAACCCAGGTGTACACCAGTACCCTCAGCTGCCCTTTTACCAAGTTTCTTCCTAGCTGGGTAGCCCCCAGCATATATTGGCACCTGAGGTTTTTTCTCAACAGGTTCAGAACTTTGCAATGCCCGTTGTTGATTTTCATGATATTTTTGTCAGCCCATTTCTCTGGTCTACCCAGCTTCCTCTGGATGGCAGCATGACCTTCCGGCATACCAGCCAACCCAGAAAGAGACATGCTAAGATGACAAAATAGAGTCCCAAATATCATTTGACACTTTATTCTGTCCAGTTGCAAAATCCATATGGTCTTGGATCAAATTGATTAACTGGAAAAAGAAAGGAAAGGAAACAGAAAAGAGGCAGAAATAATAAAGAGTAATGCTATATGGAGCAAACACTTTGCATAAATAAGGTTTTTTATTACATACGAGAAAAGCAGTGGAAGGAAATGGGTATTCTCAAAATGTTGAAGAAAAACTTTCCTTTGAGACAAGTCTGAAGAAAAAAAGAAGACTGAGAACAGAAACTAGGGTTTTTAGTGCTTACAATGATGAAGACTAAAACAATAAATGGATTAAAATGTTACAATTACAAGACCAGCTGGAAGGTAGAAAAAGAGTCAGATGAACTATTGAAGGACAAGAGTGAGATGTTAATGACAAATGAGGTTCATATTGCCAAAAGGCTGAATGAATCCTTGGCTAGTGTATGCATGAAAGAATCTGAAGGTCATATTCCACAGCCTGGGATAAATTTTCCTGGTGAAGCAAGTGAAATGCTAAAAGGCTTTATAGTCACAATGAAGCCGGGAGTTAGGAAATTAGACCTATTAAAAGTGACATAGTACAGGCCAGGACAAATAACATCCTGGACATCTCCATGAAACTCTATAACAAGCAGCAGGAACATTTCTCGATTAGATATTTGGCACGTATGAAAAAAGAAAAGACCAAGTGATTCACTGTAAGTAGCTAAGATAATTTATCATTTAAGTAAAGGATCTAAATGTTACATGAGCACTACCAATCAAAACTAAACATTAATTGCATCTAATGTTCTGGAAACACTGATATGAGAAATACTCCATCATAAGAAATTGCAACTTACAGAAATTGTTAAGTATGATAATAAATATGTGAAATCACATAGGCATGGCTTCTCTTTGATAGCTATTTTCATTCATTTCATCTGTGCTATGCTCTGTAATGTATTTTATATTAAGTTCATGAATTATTATCTCCATATATTGTTTCAATCAGTGTTATTTTGAAGGATTGGTGGATGAATGTTTAAGTTATTTTCCACATTTTCAAAACCAGAATTTATGCCTTGGTCTGTTCAGAGGAAAAGACTACTTTAACCAGTCTAGCTATAAGTGATTACTGGATAGTCAGTTCAGCAGTCAAAGGCAGCAGATATAACGACCAATTACTTTGTTATGTACTACTAAATTCAGAGGTGGGTTTGGGGTTGAATTAATCTTGTTAAGGTTCTGAACCACACAGTTTAGCATGACATTTGATTTAACAGGGTATATGTGCGGTCTTTTGTGTGTGCACATACATGCATGTGTACTGTGTGTATAATATGTGTAGCATATTTTGCATTAATTCTTTTAAATTTCATATTTATGTTTTGGGTAAATTGCTTTATTATATATTTCCCTAAAGACATGTATATTTATTTAATAATTAATGCAAGTGCTAAGCAAGTTTTCAGTAATAGAGCCTCACTATAACTCTACTTTCCCATCATGACATCCTGAAATTGACAGTAGTAGAAGCAGACGTATGATGTACATTGTGAAAAATATTAGGTACATAAGAGAAGGACACATTAAACTATTCAGTTTTACTAGTCAATAAGGACACTTTACGGTAGAAGAACTGTTTGCAGATCTAGAAGTCAGCACTTCGTGACTATCATGAAGTATCATGCAGGATGGTAAAGCATAGCAGATTCCAAACATTTTTGAAAGAATAGCAAGACATTGACAAGGGAAGAAAAGAAGAAAGGAAAGAAAGAAGGAAGGAAGGAAGGAAGGAAGGAAGGAGGTTATTCAAATTCAGATGTAATGTTAAGATGCTGGTCAAATACAAAAACCAGAAATTTGGGTAGAGGTTAGGATTTGGACTGTGTTTTATGTTACTGAGGTGACGTGAATTGATTGTGAGGGAAGGTTTAAGTCTACCTAAAATAGCATTTGTGACAAAATGTTACCATAATTATTTAAAGGTATCTTAGGCATTGGAATGTTGAGATTATGATTTTCTTGATTCTAGACCTGCCAAAAGTCAAAATAAAGAAAAGCCTGTAGGATGTAGCGCTAGGAATACCAATGGGTGCTGAACAGGCAAGATGTCCAACAAGACGTTCAGCCATACATCAGAGAAATAGCAATGCAATCAGGAAAAAATCTACAGAAAAATCAGTGAAGGTTCCACTTCAATTTTATTTCTGGAGATAATTTGCCGTCCAAATAATTAAAGTGAAACACGTAAAATCTTAATTTATGAGTCAGTTCAATCTATCAAGACTGCTGCAATCTCAAACCAGTTCTGGAGATTTTGGACCTGTAAAATTTGTTCATCAATAAACACCTTCACATCCAGTTGATAAAAGATTCTTCAGCTAGTTTAAAGAGGAAGCAAATATTTGGTTCATTTTAGAAACTGGAAGCCAGCTGGAGTCTTAGCCTTGGGCTAGTGTAGACAGAGGAGTAGAAATGAGAAATAAATGGATGCTTAAAATCTAACCTGCCTAAGAGAAAGAGACTAACCTTTAAAAAGATCTCATTCTCATTTCCTTCACATTAAACAACCTGGAGATGCATGCTACATGCCCTTGGTAACTTTTTCATTTTATACTCAATTAGCTAGAAGTGCTTGCTTTTTTTCAAATTAAAAAAAAAAACAAAAACAAAAACAAAAACAAAACCAGCCTATTACTGTAACAAAAAAAAAAAAAGTTTAAAATTCTAATATCAAAACAAAAGCACAAAACCACCACATATGCTACAATTTGTGAATTCCTATGTCGTGAAAAAATGAGTAATTGGATTTTTGTCTGTTAGTTGTATTATGTGTTAAGAATGTTCTTGTTATATTTTTGTAGAGTTATGTTTCTTAGCTCTTTTTATTTACTGGTACACCTTTCTTGGTTGTATGAACACAAGTTTAAGCAAACAACATATATTCATATTAAAACTGACAATAAACCTGAGGAGTTTTGTAAATGCTGCAACATTCTTTTTCATCATCAAACAAATTTATATGATTCAATTAGGTGCTCAAATATATTTCTCATATATTTAGATTTAGTTCTGAAAAGCAATTAATTACTAAAATCATATTTTTCCAAATATTTAAGGGGGATTTTGCCTAATTACATCTCCTCTTGACTGAAGTTTGAAGATTCTTATTTTGAAATTACTACTATTAAATGAACAATATTATTAAAAACAAATTTATATGCATTGTGATGGTGCACTGAAAAAAAGAGGAAAAGTGAAAGAAGATGCTTCCTGAACCCAAAGTATTAGAGTTTCATTCTGAAAATTAGTAGAAACATTCTTTGAAAGCTATTACAGCATTATTTTCTCCTTCTCAGTGCAAAATTTGAAATACTCTAGAAACTACCTTTTTTAATGAGGGAGATCTTCAGTTGTAACTCAACTGAATTTTCATTAATGATAAGGCTTTGGATTAGTGACTAGTTGAATATCACCACATATCTGATAGGAATTTAATTTCAAAATATGTGCATAATGTGTTAGGTTGAAAACTAGAGACTTCTAATAAAATGTTGATTTATGTTGCTTTACTTAGAGAAATTCTGAATGAAAAAATATGTATTTAGTTGTATCTGTTTGGATTTAAAGACCTGTTCAGTTTTAGAGAGTATTCTGTAGCTACAATATGGAGAACTCTAAATTACCTATAAAATGAGTTTATGAGACAAAGGAAATGTACACATATGTATGTAGAATTTTGATGACAATGTTTAAATAAAACCAGGGTATATATCTTTCAAATTTTTTTCCCTGTGGCTTTTTCTTACAGTAGCAGAAGACAGAAAAATCTCAACATAGAGAAGATTAAAAATAAAAATAAACAACTGTATTTCTTCAGAAAATTCGAGGGTTTTTTCCTGGTGTTCAAGGGCATGTGAAGATTTGGGTCAGTTCTCATCCTATGCAAATCAGTTCATTTACCCATTATAAAAATACCAGTCTCAAGCAAATAAAAGTTGCTAATTATTCAGCAACTAACTTCAGCAACTAGCAATGCAAGAACCCTTTTGAACAAACATATTAGTCAGCAAAATAAAACTGGAGAATTAATTTCATTACATTAAAATATGTTTCGGTTCTGCCCAATTTTCAAATTTATTCCTATCCCCTTTAATTCTCTGTATTGTCTAATACACTTTCTGATAATTCTCTTGCAGCTCATTTTTCATCCAAAGCCTGTATACAGTGTTCTTGTTCCAAACTGATTCACAGCTACCATACAACTTTAATTTTAATTCTATCTCATTTTAGTGTGATGAATCTATTTTTGTTGTGTTTACATTACCATTTTTCTGAAGTCTGATTCCTTTAATTCTGAGTGGAAAAAATGTTCATAGCAATATATCAGGATGATATGTTGTTTGTTATGTATGAATCTAAAACATACTTTTTGTCTCCTTCTGTTCTGAAAAAAAAAAATCCTTCATAACCCTAGTGGTTTAGAAGGAATGGTGAGCTAAATCTTATGATAAATTCTATTCCTTAAATTGTATGTACAGTCTCCTATACATATTCATTCTCCTTGCCATCCTCACCAGAGAAAAAGTGCTACGGATGTTGCAGAACCAAAAAGGAAAAACTTATTCCTTTATGAAAGCAAGTCTCTTCCAGTACAATCTGAAAAATGTCCACCAATGAATTGTACAGAAGTAGTAGACACTTCCAATACACTTTTAAATGTAGATACCATTTATGATTTGAAATGGTGGCTCATGTTGAGGGGCAGGAATTCAACGAATCACAGATTCCATTTCCAGAATAGTTTGTCTCAGATCCCTGCTTTCTCAGCACAGGTCTTAATCTTCTCTAGAGTTGCGCAGTCCTCTCCTCAGTGGCAGCAGTCATGTCCTCTTCTGACTAGGGACAACTTTGCAAGGTGAAGCCCTATTCAGTCTGCAGCTTTGTGCCAATTCGGAATATGGAAGGTTTAGCTTTTTGGCAATGTTCTGTGTCATATTCTTTTCTGTTTCAATTATTTATTGTGCTACTTTAGAAGAGGACTTGAAAGAGACAGTTCTCTATCCTGCTTTGTGATTGATGATGGAAGAGGCAGAAAAAGATATCTGCTCTCAAGAAACAGTGGATGTTTTGAAGCACTGGAACAGAAGCAGCAGAAAGAAAAGATGCTACCTGTTACTGCGGTGTGCTGCTGCAGGTTGTCAGTGCTTAGTGTGTATAAATCAATGTGCAACTTGATGTTTTTATTCTGCAAGGGGTTATGGACCCCTTTCTGTCATGCTTTTTGTTCTTGGATATTCATATCAGCTCTGATATTAATTTTATGTTTAGCAGAAAATGAAGTTAAGAAGTGCAGTTCAGGTAAAATCAATATATTTTACTTGATCTTGTATTAAAACTGGGAGATTCAGGTTGCTTTAGAAAAAAAAAACAAAAAGCTGCACTATTGAAAAAACAACACATGCGTAATATTGGGAAGTATGAATCATTGTAGAAATTTAGACTCCACTAGATAATGTTTGAAAAGTGAAGCAAGTGTGAGCAAAAAACTGTAAGGATTTAAATATATATAGTTGAAGAGTTAGTGAAAAACAGCACAGAATATGAGAATAATTTACTTAAAAATGTTACAAAGATTCACAAGTTGAGATAGGGACTGAGAGGTTACTCACTGAATCCTGTCATGGGCAAAACAGACTCAAATTGGGGAAATAAACTTAATTTAGTACTAATCAAAATCAGAGTAGGATAATGACAAGTAAAACATATCTTACAAACACCTTCCCCCCAACCCCTCCCTCCTTCCTGGGCTCTATCCCCACACTCCCTGCACCACAGGTAGATAGGGAACGGGGGTTATGGTAAGTTCTTCACAGGTTGTTTCTGCCGCTGCATCCTCCTTTCTTCATTCTAGGTCTTACAGTTATGGTAAATGTGTAATATTTAACATATGGCTGGTTACAGAGGCTAATTTCAGGTTGCATAATCTGTTTTTTAATAATAGTGAAATAACTGGAGACATTCAATGCTAGTATTTTATACTTTTTTCTTCTAAGACATATTTTAAGAACAGTTTTTAGGTTAAATTAGATGAGCATCCAAATATCAATGCATACAAATACTTTATATCTTGTCAGAAAGGTCATTCCAAAAAAGTGAAACACTGTAACATAAAAGAAAGAATTAGACATCCATCACTGAATAAGAAAATGCTTTTCTACTTGATGGCACCAGGTAAGTTCTCCTTCTGGAGGAAGTTTATAGTAATGTATATATGCATTAACATTTTTTTATATTCTAGAGGAAAAAAAAAAGTGAGAAAAGTAAGACTAAGAGGACTGTGCTGATGTTATTTTTTCTGTTATACATTCAAAAAGACTTTTTCTCTCCTTCTTTAACACTGTTCTGCATTTATAGATTTAGTTCCTATTATTTACATCTACTGACAGAAAGTCCACAGAGTTTTTATTTTTTAGCCTTTATGATAACCTTGGAAAGAAACAAACTGAAAGAATGGGAAAGGAGGGAAAAGCATTGTCTGTTAAAATATTTGAATGTAATCTCTTATGAAGGTGGAAGAGATCTGATGTTCACTAGTTCAAACACAGTATTCATGCCGTATGCCATCAGAGTTAAAAGGAATTCAGCTTTCATAGTGAAAGAAAGATTTTTTTAGCAGGGTTGTTTGGGATTTTTTAATTTATGTTCATAAGTGTCAGTGTACTGAAAACACTCTTTCTGATTTATACATCAGACAGAGCACCTTTTCAGAAGAAGTGATGTGATTCAAGAAGTCTGCATGACCATCAGCCTTCCTATCTGCATGTGGTATGCATCTATCTCTTCATATCTCCTAAGCAATCCCCCTTGTCTCCATCTTTCCAATAACATCACAAGTTAACCTTCTTATTATTCATAATTACTACTAGTGATGAAGCTATTGGTTTGCTGAGTGTTCCACTGACTGGTCAAGAATTCATTTGAAAGGGGTCAGGAATTCTCAGTAGTATGTCAACTATTTGTGTTTTTCTGTAAGTCTGTGGTCAATTGATTGAAAGAGGATCAATAAAAGTCTGTGGAATTGAAAAGAGTTTGCTAGGAAGTAAACAAATTGTATAGAACTGCTATTATATCAAGATTATCCCTGAGCAATAGCGCAAGCCTCTTTCTAGGTACAGCTCATCAAGATAAAGGAATTCTTGTGATGTTGATAGCAAATGAATATAGCAAAAGTAACCTGTTATTGTACAGTGCAATCAACAGAAACATCTGTTTTAAACTTGGTCTTTTTCTGTACTTTTTGTGTTCACTCAATGCTCTGCACAAATCTTTAAAAAAAAGGATAGGAGTGATATCTTTGTTAGAATTCTTTCCTCTTATACCACAGATGAACATTGCTTACTATTTTACTCTTTGAAGTATTTGTCCTGGAAGTACTATAAAAGATTTCATTGAAAAGTTTCTTAGGGCCATAAGCAAATGTAATGCCATTTTTGTCTTAAAATCTTAGAGAGAACAGACAAAGGCATGGAGAAGAGACGTAAAGTCATGAGAAGGGAATCTGATCCTTCTCAGTTCATTTAAAGAAACTGAAGCAGAAACCTACAATTGTCTACTAACACTTTATGCCTTGAGCCTCACTTGGGAAAAACAAACAGGTCTACCTGAATCCAGAACCCTACCTGAATCTACCTGCCTAGAAGAGGAAGGAGAATCTTTGCTGGATATTGGCTGATTTAGTGATTCACGCTTTAAACTAAGGAACTTGAAAGGTGGGGTCCAAAGCTGTAACTCCTGGATGTTACCTACCAAAGTAACAAAGAATTTCCCCCACTCCTCCAAAAGGATCCCTCAAAAGGGTGAGGGAGTGAAAAATGCAGCTGAAGTGTCTCTATACCAGTGCAGACACACATGGGTAGCAAACATGATGCGACCTGGAAAGCTATGATAGTTCACTGCCATTGAACCTTAGTGGGATGAATCATTTGAGTGGAGCACTGCAATCACTGACTATTAAGTGTTTAGGGGGACAGGCAATGAAGGAGGGTGGAGAGGAAAGGGTCTGTGCTCTGTGTAAAAAAAAAAAAAAATGGACTAACTGCACAGATCTGTCTTTGAAAAACAATGATGAATAGGTTGAGAACATATGGGCAAAAAAATAAAGGCCAAGACAACAAAGGAAACCTCGTAGTTGTTTACTACAGGGCAACTGATCAAGGGGAGCTTTATGACAAAGCGTTCTTACTTCAAGTGAGAAAAAGTGCTCTGAGCCCACTGGGAAACAGCAACCTCCTGGTATCTGAAAAAGCAGCACAGCAAGCTGTAAGCAGTCTGGGAGACCCTTAAAGTGCCTTGATGATAATTTCTTAATTCATGTGATATAGCCTGACCAGAAAATAAACATTGTTAGACCTGTGCTTGCTGACTCAGATGAAATAATTACAGAGGTGAAGACTGGTGGCAGCCTGGTCTGCATTGATCATGCCCTGACCATGAAAATGGTCAAAGGGCTGGAACACCTCTCCTAAGAAAAGCCAAGAAAGTTGACGTTTTTCCGCCTGAAGAAGAGAAGGATCTTTTTGCAGCCTTATTGCAGCCTTTCAGTATATAAAGGGAGCCTAAAAAAGAGATGGAGAGACTTTTTACCAAGGTTTGTAGTGACAGGAGAATAGTATTAAACTGAAAGAGGGTAGATTTAGCTTGGGCATAAGGAAGAAGTGTTTTACAGTGAGGGTGGTGAGGCACTGGAACATGTTGCTCAGAGAAGTTGTGGATGTTCCATCATGTGATTCATCACACCAAGTTTCAGTGACCTTGATCAGATTATAGCTTTCCAGCTTCCCTGTGGCTTCCAGCTCCTTGTGTTGGCAGGAACCATGTAAGTTTAAAAAGCTGATTACACATAAATGTAATTGCCTAAACATAGCCGTGGGACAAGAGATCAACATTTTCCCTAATCCAGTCTACTCTATCAAAGTTCAGCCTGAGAGGGCACAATTTGATATCTCCAAATTTCATATGACCATCTAACTAGAGACCATCCTACACTGAGACATCTATTTTTCATCCTTCTTTTTGAAAGTGTTACTTTTCTTTCTGGTGAAGGAACTAATTCAAATTATTTTGGGATTGAAAGAGAAGAAATAGATAATACAGTTTAACCTATTACATTAAATCCTGTTCTTGTTTCCAAGTCTATTTCATAGACTCATAAAATCATAGAATGGTTTGGGTTGGAAGGGGCCTTCAAGACCATTTATTTCCAAACCTTCCCTGCCATTTATTTCCAAACCTCCTTCACCTGGAACAGGCTACTCAAAGCCTCATCCAACCTGGCATTGAACACTCCCAGGGAAGGGGCATCCACAGCTTCTCTGGGCAACCTGTTCCGTTTGTATGTGTTATATAAAAAACAGCACTCATAACACGAGGAAAATGATGCTAGACTTCTCCCTCCAATTGTTTGAGCTATACATTTTCTAGAATTCTTGTTTCCTTCCTCTGGACTAATTAATTTTGATTTTATCTTGCTTTGTCATATCCCACTTAAAAAGGGTTGAGTGTAGATTGTGTGACTGATACCTCTGATATCATCATGTGGTATAGCTTGGTGGTTAGGACATCTTCTAGGAAGGAAACACTTTATGAAAAGGTTATGTGCACAATTATGTCTAAAAATTCAAAAGATTTTTATTTTATGGTAACATTCTGAAGAAACAAAAATCACCCCTTAAAGTGTCCCAAGGAATAATAAAAAGTAATTACAAACAGTAACAAGGTAAATTTCTGTGGGTTTTTTTAACTAAAAAAAAAAAATATATTTTGTAGTGTCTCCAAACTCTTTTCATCACTCTGAAAACATTACTTACTCTGAAAATCCCTTCTGTAGTTCAATTTTCTGTCATAACATGTAATATTGTATAAAATTGTGAAGATGTATTGTTTGTGTTTCTGTATGGTGCATTTTCCAAAATGCAAAGTATGTCATTGTACCATATAGCTGAATTGAAAAATTCACATTAGAATCAGATAAAATGCACTTACTTAAACAAGCCAGTAATTACACTGAATCATGTAATGTGTCTCTAGAGCTACTCTATTCTAGTTTGCTTAAAGAGCAGCTGACTCTTGAAAGCATACTGTTTACAAGCCATTCTGTTTCTATATTATGTATTTTTCAATATTTATCTTCCATTGTTCTTTACTACTAGGAACATTTGCGTGAAAATTGGATCTTTGTTTTTCAGGAGTCCATCTGCTACTGCTGCTTATTCTCAGCCCGAAGTCATAATCCAGTATTTTAAGACATCATCCTAACATTTAGAGGAACCAGATGAATTATCATTATAAACAGAAGTAAAAACACCCTCAGATTCTGTCTTCAGGTTTGATTTAAAAGGAGAAACCAATAAACTCTCAACCACAAAGCCTTTTATTCTTACATGTGCACATAATAATGCACAGCTAGGAAATCAGTAAGAAGAATCAGCAACTCTTTAAAAGGTATGAAAGCTACTCCAGGGAGCTAGGGAACTAGATTACGGAAAGTGGGTTTTGCTATGGTAACACCACCTACACCTCTTAAATTCTCTAATGTCTTCAAAACCTATACTGATTTTACCTAATTGCATGAATTTCTTACTCAGACAAATTCTCACTTATCAAGTAGGACACCAGGAGACATATTGTCAAGGCTTTGAGGGGACCAGAAAATTTGCACTCCAGACAAGGTCCTCTCAAAATAAATCATATTTTTACACTTGGCTTTGACAGAACATAGATTTATATTTGGATTCAGAGTGTTTCTGATTTTAGCCAATGAATTGGCATTGTCATTCTAGATACTGATAGAAACATTTGAATAAAATACTATTTTTTTTTCAATATTTAAAAAAAAGAACAACTTTTATTTAACTTATGTCTGGTGAGAGAAGTCACATCCCAAGTAATAAATAAAAAATGCAGTCTGGGAAATTGAACTGTTTTTCACCATTCCCATGATGCCAGTAAAACAGCTGTGTGTACATATATTGTGGGCCAAGGGATTACAGATGTACATAAGTCTAGAGAGTATGCAAGTTTGTGGGTAAATACATAAATAATGTTAGGTAGAAGGTTAACACATTGATGATTTCTTTGTCATGGCTGCTTTCCATGTATTTATATTGATGATACTTTCCATGTATTTATATTGATGATGTGTTGTTTGAGTATTTATATATGACGAGAATTTTCACGCATTTATATTGATAATATATTGATATTGTATTTATATTGATTTATATTCAGAACCCTGAAATATTTAGTATGAAAATATTTAAATTTTAAGATGACAGGGTGCCTCAAACAATAGCAATTTGACTGCCTCCAGTCCATTTTCTTTGGTTTTCATTCTCCTGTTAGATTAAATTTTCAGATGGATTAAGAGAATTAAACCTGTCCAAGGACTCCCATAATTAATGCAGTAACCTACTTGTCCACATTTATCACAGCAAATGTAGTCTGGCTAGCAAGTGTGCAGGGAAAAGCAACCTGGGAGAAAGATAGTGTGAGATTTTAAGTCTACAAACCATAATGGGTATTCAAGAAATATTTCTAAAACTTAATTCTGTGACTTAGAACAAATTATAATTCTACTGAGATTTTCCATCAATCATGGTTCACTTTATCAAACTAAAAATTTAAGTCTGTATTCAGATAGTGTGTGTGTCTGTGTTCTTAACTACGTACAATTTCACTGCTGTTGACCAGCCTGAAAAAGGATCATAAAAAGCAACTTGAAGTTGCTTTCATCTGTGTGCATTTCACCCTTTATTGTTTGTCTTTTCAGCTGTGTTTACTTTCTCCTTCCTTCTTCCTCCTTTCTCCATCTCTTATAACATGGTCTGCCTTATTTCTCAGCAATATGATGTTACTTGAAATTTGGGGATGGAATTCCAAGGGATTTTGCTGCTAGTATTTCAGAGGGCAACATGAAAGGAACTGCTAAAGTGCACAAAAACCTGAGGGGAACCTTGGTGTCTTGTAGAGAAGTTAGAAGCATCTTCTATAATTGTGTGATTACATAAAATGTTTGACATGTATTTATTTGCAACAAAAACCATCTAATTGTAACATATCAAAAGCCTTTCTTTATCAAACTTCATTTTCACCATCTGCAACATGTGGTCTGCCAATGCCCTGTAACTTCATTTAAGAAAGAAACAGTTCTAGGCTTAAGGATAAGTATTTCTACACCAATCCTTCATGTAAACATTAGAGATGGATTTCTATCGGTGTTCCAACTACTTAAATATGCATTAATGTATACCCATGAAAACAAAGAAAAAACAGCTCCCTCAATTCTTAGTTTGCTATTGTTTATGTGTGTGTTTTGGTCACCTCCAAAAACTTGCTTAGCACATTCCTTCTTCTTCAGATTTTATTTTTCTTCAGTCTCGTGACCTAATAAACTTTCTCTTTCATTTCAGGTTTAGAACTGACAGCTCCACCAAAAAGACTTTCTAAGAGAGATTAATGACTTTCATGAATCCACAGTGGGCACCTGAACTGGTTTAGTAGTCCTCTTTTTCTTTATCTATAGTAACGGATATTTTCTTTCACATGTTAATAAAAAAATATTTTTTAGCCACCGTGTTACCAGTTTCTAAGCATTCTGAGTTTTGATCTTGTATTAAAGACAACTTTTTTTGTGTTATATAAGGTCCTTGCCAATTAATATTTTGCCTTCTAGATCAAATTCCTTGTGGGCCAGTATTGAACACACTCTAATAGAGAGCCAAAAATTTTCTTCTTACATGTAAGCTGCAGATAGGTTTAATTATCATCTCTGAGTTTGGCTCATAAGGTTTAGTTTTTCAGCTCAGTTACAGCATTTTTGCAGCACTGACTTTACACAAAGTGTTTATAAGCAGTCTCAAATGTTTCAATTAAATTTTCAAGGATGTTTTTGATTTTCAAGAAATTTCTCTGTTTCTCGAATTTCAAACAAAGTATTTCAAAATGTCTAATAAAATAATACATAAATATAACTTACTTTCAGATTTATTTTTATGTAATACAACCGTATGACTTTTACATAGTATAATTCTACACTTACATATATTGACATAATCAGAATTTATATGTTTCAAAATAAATACTTTGAAATGGTGTATGATTTAATAGAAAATATATAGATTTTGTCAAATATTTTATCTTTGTTCAATGAATTTCGTAATGAGAAACATGTTCCATGAGCTTTTTTTAAACAATTCCCTCTATATAATTTTCCTCCAAACTCTTTCATCACACATTTTTCCTCATCCTGTTTCTGTGCTCCTGCTTGTCTGTTCTCCTAATACTCACATGATCCATTTAAGCTGTAGTACTGTGCCAGTTATCTCACTCCAGTCATCAGAGTTCACATTTCTTTCCTAAAACTCTTCATTTTCTCAT
The DNA here is from genome assembly GCF_009829145.1 of Chiroxiphia lanceolata. Classification (NCBI taxonomy): domain Eukaryota; kingdom Metazoa; phylum Chordata; class Aves; order Passeriformes; family Pipridae; genus Chiroxiphia; species Chiroxiphia lanceolata. Next base: position 88,759,566 of record NC_045639.1, on the reverse strand, counting down.
ACTCTTCAAATATACTGGAGACAGAATAAAAAGATGTTTGCATGATGAAAATGAAACTGTAATTTAAATTTAAGTGAGATAAAACTGATATAGGGTATACTTCAAATGTGTTTGCTGGATAACAATACTTGCTGGCAATGTGGAGAGGAAGGTGCTAACTTAGCACACATTATCTGGCAGTGCCCTTTTATTTAAAATGTTATAAAATGTGTGGTATCTTAGTCATATGACCTATCTATCTTTGCTTTATTTTACCTAAATGCATGTGAATGTAATCTTCTATTAAATAGATTTTGAGTAACTTTAGCTGTGCAAAGCATTGAGTCCTTGGAATGTAAGAAAGTGTGATCATGTTTCTCTAAAAGAATTGAATATTCACATATTCTGTAACATCTAATTTGTAAAATTTAAGAACAGAGGGTATGGAGAAAAAAAGTTGCTTTTTAACATACTCGTTCTTTGCTTATTCAGGTTTGGAATTTAAAAGCAATATATTTTAAACAAAACGAATATAAATTGCACGCAGACTTGTTAATGCAGAGTTACAGGAGTAGGAAACTTTGCTTGAGTTTTTGTAGCTTCTCTGAATTTTACCCTGTTGTTATACACATTTTATATAGCTGTTCGTCAAAGGCTTTTAAAATAAGGCTTAAACTCAGGGTTGTGATACCATCAGTCACTGAACAGCACCTTGTGGCATAGTTGGTCTCACTTAAAGGTACTTAAATAAATTAACTTTGTAGAAAGGCAACAGAACTTAGTCCTATATGAGCTGTCAGTTTTCATATTTATCTTTTTCCTTCAATCATTAATCCTATTAATAGCCTGTTCCAAATCCAAAAAACAAAAAACCAGAAACAAAACAAAACCAAAACCAAACAAAACCAAAACAACGAAAAAAAAGAAAAAAAAAAAGAAAAGAAAAAAACCACAGTCCCATCCTATCCTTTTGTTTTCACTCTGCTTTTCATTGCTTTGCTTGCTTTTCCTCAGAATGTTTCTTATTGACTTAAAATACTTATGAATTTAGCTTTTTGGTGAGTCAGTGAACATGAGGAAGCAACTATCTTTAGCTTTCCAAGTCGACCATGAAAATTCACCACAAATGAGTCTTCTTCCAGTCTTTGCTATTATTCTCAAAGTCTCTGTGGATTCCCACAGCTCTGTTCTGTTTGATATTCTGACATCCAAAAGTGAAGCTTCCTCACTTCCACTGCCCTCAGATCCAATCTTTCAAAGTGAGCTCTGAGCAGATTTTGATGCTTGGAGGTGCAAAAACCAAACTAACAGCAAAACAAGGAACCCTACTATGTGTTTGCCTGTAGCACAATTTACTGTAATGCAAATGCTTCCTATTCCATAGCAATGTGAATTCATAAGATGACCTTCAGCTCTACTACTTGTAATAAGTTTCCATCAAAAATGAAAGGTTCAAAACAATGTAAGAAAGGAGTACAAAGTATTTCCTTTCATATATCCTTGTACAGATTTCAGTTTTAGCTTCCTCAGAATTTTTAATTTCAATGCTTTGGGGTTTTTTAGGCAAAAGAACAAGTTTTTTTGTGCAGCCACAATTTTATATCTAAGATTTATATGATTAAGATTTAGATTTATGTTAGATATATTTTCCTTATTACTTCGACTGCAACTAGGAAATCTTCCACATTCACACAAAACCTTTACGGAAGGAATCTTTGATACTGACCTACATACATATTGTACTAGATTTCTGGGTTTTGTCTCTGTTGGTTTGTTTTGGTTTGTTGGGGGTTTTTTTAGGAAGGCTGTGCTTCCTGAACAAGATGACAAATTTTACTTTATGAGAATTTCTGGATTCTAGTTTATTATTTCCTACTCATATTTTTACTCGAACAGCATTTTGGTAGCATCAGTATTGAATGGCTAGTCCTTCCCAAAATATGTAGATATTTTATTACGCCAGCTGGGAAAGTCTTTATCCAAACATTTGTCATCTTGCATCTGGGCTCCTGTAAACATCTCTTGGCCAGCCTTCCTACCTCATCTAGTTCCCATTTATATTCCATTTAAAACATACCCACATGTTTGATATTTTCCATAGTGATTCAAGAAGTGATCATGATGTTTTAACTCTTAAAGCAAATTTCAAGCCCAGTTTGGATTCTATTGTGTCAAATGCCTTACTGCAGTTAATTAATCCCTATGCCTTTAAGTTTAAAAAAGCCCTCAGAGTTTTCAGATATGACTGACCAGGCAACACACATATATATACCCACATATTTATATATATATATATACATTTTTATCTATATATTTATATATACATATACTTGTATATATGTATATATATAAATATAGTACTAAAAATACCACTGATTATACAATTTTTTTTCTTCTTTAGATGTCAAAAATGGTGCCTTTTCTGAATTTTATGAAGATTGAAGTGGTAAAAGCTAATAAAGACTTATCAACTCTGACTGAGATCAGTTTTCTAGAGAATCAGCTCCACTTCAGGTCTCAAATTAACTGGCCAGTTTGCCGAACGAGATTACATTAGAAAACTGGGTTGTAAGCTTTTGAGCTACAGAGCTACTGAGTATTGCCCTTAATTTTTGTTTATAGAAGAAAAATGCTTATTTTAAAATAATTGTTTTCAGTTGTAGAGGAAGAGTACTTACAAATCTGGCCTTGAGGTCTTCTCAAAATCTGGCTGTAATTGTGAAGCTGAAACAACCCTCTCAAATCATAGCTACTCAGAGTTTTGGGTTTTATAACTTTGTCAATCAAATCTATCACTAAATAAAGTGTCAGATGTTGAGCTTGTCTATTTATTGCCAATAAATTTTGAATTATAATTTTGACAATGTGCTTGTAAAATTACAATTTTACGTCTTCCTGCTAACTCTTCCAAGGAGACTTGTAGTCATGGTTTGCACTTGGAATAAAGTAATTTTCTCTTTTAAAAATGAGGTGGTATTTCTGAATATTACAGAAATTAAGAACAGTGAACAGCTGTTCTTGAACCCACAGTATTATGCATCATGGTAGAAAAAAAGGATGGAGATAAAACCAAAGTTTAAAAAGAACCCAAGCAAGCAAAAATAACTGTAATTGTAGTCTTTACCATTGAAAATGGTTTTTTGTTTAAATTTTCAGCAGTTTCATGTAAATATTTCAGGAATACCTTATAGGAAGAATTAATTTGGGGGAAAAGAATTGATATTTCCAGTAAGCAGTATTACACTGAGGGAGAATGGTTGGTTTTTCCCAAAATAAGGATTATACAGGGAGGGGAGAAAACAATGGGGCTTTTGCATGAACTGATAACATCACAGCAGAGTCTCTCCATATACTGCTGGGGGAGACAGGACAGTCCACATGAATGAATGTTAATGGATCTTGTCTGGTCTTTTCGATGGTGGGTTTTTCCCCAGCCCCTGTGGCCCAAGGCTTCCTGTTTAATCCTAGCAGTTCTTTTTCTGCTGGTATCCGAATTTCAGACTGCAACATTTCATTACTCACTGTGGATTGATATCAAGGGTTTTAATTCACCCTCTTTGTTGAAAATTTACCCAAATCTGTCATTTTTTGAGTGTACATTGAATGATGTCTAGGGCAATGAATTACTTATTTAGATGCTCAAGGTGTAGAAGTTTGGCCTTTCATCTGAGTTGGTTAAGTAAAAGATAGTCTGCTGCCCAAATTACTTGTTGAACATTTTTTTATATCTCTGTTGTACATAGGATTGTATTTATCTGTACTTGGGAAAAGAAAAGGAAGGTGTATTCTTTCAGGCATTCATTAAAGCATTGTTCTTTGTTTCATTTTAATTCAGCTAGTGGGGAAAAAAAATGAAAAATTACATATTCACTAAAAGAAAGGTATTATACAAATTCCTGTGATAAGTATACTAGCATGTGTCTTTTTTCTATATTCTCACTGATATATTCAATTGGATTCACAAATAAGAGGGATATGCAAAAGCATTTTCATATGTTGCCTTGCAGTTCCAAATATATAGCTAAGCTATCTCTGACCCTATTGGTGAATCTACAAGGCACAGTGTGAAGCAGTGGGAAGGGCTAACTCACATCCCTGGAATAATATAACTGTGGAATACATAACGGTATATCAGTGCATCCAAAATTAATGCTTCAGCCTGTCACCAATGGGTCAGACTTTCACATATGTAACACAAAACTAATTAAAAATATAAATATTACCAAGATAGTATAATTGAAATTATATTAGTGTGAACTCTACTGCAAAATTTTCTTTTATTCCCACATCTCTCTTGCCAATAACCTCTCCCCATAATCCCCATGGCTTTTATCTTCCTTAAAATAATCCTACATTTGATTCCACTCTGTTTTTGCTTTTGAGTAGGTGTAACTATCAAAGGGTGCCAGACTTTTCATTCCCAGTGCTTTTCAAAGAGTGTAGGCTATGTGAGGTACAATATATATATATATATATCTCGTCTAAGTGGGTTGCAGGCAATGTTTCCCTGATTTGGCAATACTGTTTCCTGAGAGGAGCTATCATATACTATACCTGTAGAGAGATTAAATTTCTTTTATATAATCTGTGAGTCTTTATGCCATACTACAAACTTTAAGACAGGCCTCCCGTGCTGTCATCTAGGAACAGCACGGTAACAGCGTGGTAACTCACATAACTCTAGCCTTACATACTGGTACTGGGAGTGGGCAAAATACCAGTCAGAAGAGAAAGAGAGGAACAAATACGAATGAAGAAAATGAAATGTGAATTTCTATCAAACTATTATATTTTTATAGTAAAATTTCCTTTTCTACATGCAAACTGTAAGTGTGCGTCTGGATGCTGGGAAGAGGGGAAAAGAAGAACCATCTGAGGTAACTACAGAATGGGAGAGAATGAAGACAAAGAAGTGTAATCACACAAAGGAGAACACTCCATGGAGCATGTGCAAGAAGCTCCTCTGAAACCTCTGCTGGGGTAGGTGGGCTCTGCCCTATTTGCGTACTTAGCTAGTGGTTGATATCTTTCAGGAGAGGCATTTAATTTCAGAACACAGCCTTCTCAGTGTTGCTGTGATTTTAAACTTACTGTGTAATGGAGTGTATTACCATTTACCATATGATGAGATGGCCTTGTCTGTCAGCCAGGGAGCTGCTTAATGTTATATATGGGTCAAATGAGCCAAAAAAAGAGGGGGGAGAAAAATTAAAGAACCTTGAGCCCTCTAACAGAAGGGGAAACTTCCCCTATGGCAAGCAGCCAAGTCATTTTTTTAAAGAGCCATTTTCTTCTGAAAAGTGATTGAGCAGCACTAAATAACTGAAGACAAAGGAATTCCAAGGGCAAGGGGTATTTCTGCTGAATCAGCCATTGCAGTGATCACAGTAGCAGGTGTTGTCCTTTTGGCAGAAATAATTTTTTAATGTTTGCAGATGCATTTAGCTATTCTCCAACATATCAGAGGAAGTATTATAAAATCCAAATCAATCAGATGTTCAGAAACATGGTTGTTCCCAAACATAGTTTTGTTGAATTGATCCATTTGAAGGTGTAATGCTGTTTGCAAAAGCTTACATGACATCTGGTTATATAAAAGAAGAGAAATACCCAAGCTAAAAATTAAGATATTTATTGAACTAATCTTATGCCTCAACTTGATTCAGTGAAGGTGTTTATGTTTCAGCAACTTTGACAAGAAAAGCAAAATAATAAGTTCAGCTCCAGTCCTTGAAGAGAGCACTACAATAACCATGAAATGTACTATATAGACAAAATACCAGTTGTTCTGACTGTTCCTAACATTAGTCTTCTAAATAAGAATTGTTAAAATCCTATAAACCTTTTTTTGAGCAAATATTGAACAGACTGCACTTTGAAAGGCTTGGATATCTGAAAAATTCCAGAGCATGATTAGTTGTGTGCTGTGCTCCATAGACTTCAAAGGATTCTGAGGGGGTGAATTTAAATGTAGACCATCTTTCTGTCTCTTAAATTAATTGACATTAACTTCACCCTAACTATATAAACATATGAAAGCAGTGAAGTTTGATTAAAAATAAAAATTAAAAAAAAGTGAAGACCTTTTTAATCAGTCATATGGTCAGCCTACTCTTACTCAGTAGTCTTACCCTTGTACAGTAGTAGACAGCTTTTCCCCACAGAAGCTATATACTCCTAGATGAATGCAGTACATGTGGAAATTATCCCTTAGGATCTGGTTAGTACTTCCCTCTAAGAAAATCTGAGAATCACAGGGCTTAAATTCATACCTGGTATTTCTACAGCTAAACTGGCAGACCTACATTTAAGATGAATTTGATCCTTATCTATAAGGTATTCTTTTGTATCATCATCATAGCTGGGCTTCACAAACAAAGATTTGGGGAGGGCTCTACCCACGTTTCTTACAAGCGCGCTGGTGGCTAAAGAGGCCAATACGAGACAGACATATCCGATTGCAAAAGGCACATCAGAAAGACTCCTTAGATGGTATATTCTGCAAGACACGATTCTTTCTGCCTTGTCTTTTCTCCTCGAGAGTGACCCTGCGTGCTTTCTCAAAAGCATCAGCAGCATTAAAGATAGTGTGTCTCCCAATTGGAGGCCAGAGTAGACCAGTTATGGTGATCAATATGGCCAAGGCTGAGATGTTGTTTCAGGGAGTCCTTGGATCTTCTCTTCGGGATTCTTCTCATGCAGCAGCCAGTGGCAAGTTCACCATAAAGCAAGATCTTAGGGAGGCGGTGTCCTTCACCCTTGAGACGTGTCCTGCCCGATGCAGCTGTGTTCTCAGTAACATGGCCTCAATACTCATAACTGTTGCTTGTTCTAGAACAGACGTATTAGTTACATAATCTGACCAGTGGATGTTTAGGACTGTATGGAGACAGTGTTGATGGAAGCGTTCTAGGAGTCGCAGGCGGTGATGGTAGATGTATATACTGCTTTGAAAAGAATATGTATGATTAGTTGTAAGATCTGCAAGAAGAAGTTGACTGAAGGTCTGTACATGTCTGTTAAAGGTGCCTTCTTATATTATCATACCTTATTTTTATGATGGAACCTGCATAATTTTATAATTTTTCCTCATGCACAGTTTTGTTGTGGGTAAAAAGAAGTTTTCTAGAATTATGTTGAAGTAGATCTGAAAATAACTGTACACCAGAAAGAGGCCCTTGAAAAATCTGAAACAGATATGAAATAGGAATGAAGTAAGTGGCACTTGCTGTTTCCCCCTGGATGTTTACAAAAAAGACAGCAGCTGCCATTCTCATCACTCAGATCTTCTTTAATCAGATCAATATAGAACTGTTCTGGAGTTCACAGTAACCATAATACTGTGAATCCCCCCATCTTAATTCTTATTCTTAAGATTTTCCTGCTAAAGCCAAAGTATGCCTTAAGAGAGAAATTTCTGTAACGTGTCTATGGACAATGGTGAATTTTCAATATCAAAGATGAACCAGAAGTTCAGGCCTTAAAATCCAACCCACTGCTCCAAAATCCACATCTGCAAGTGCCCTGTGGTGTTACATTTTGTCTTGTTAATCTCCTATTTTCTTGACAGCTGCTGTGATTTGCTTTCAGTGGGAATATGTTAGCATTGAACAAGTAACTTGATGTCATCTGAGGATTCTCTGATAGGAAAAAGATCTTTCCATTTATATTGCACTAATATAATGGGGAAAATTGCCCGAGGAAATGCCCAGTTCTAACCCACAAATGATGGTGTAAGGTAGCTTTCTGTACTGTTAGATATATAGGCTATCTTTGGATTTATTTATTTTTTTATTTATTTATTGGATTTGTTTTTTTTCCACTCTCCCTTTCTTATGTTTTATATTTGAAATATCAAGAATCCCACATCTTCATATACTCTTTTTGTTAGAGAAACATGTTCAGATTAGACAACTAAAGCCAGTTCTGGCACACAAACTAATAACTTGTGCTGTCACACTTTCCTCTGTTCAGCAAAATCAGAAGATAGTTGGTGTAAAGTGGCCTGCCTCTCCCTATTACGTGTACCTTTGATGGCAAGAACAGAGTAACAGCTCATGTTACCATCCTTTGTAAACATCATACTTGGGTTCTCTGAAGGGTAGAGGTAACCATAAAGAGACAAGGCTGACAGTTTGATACACTGGTAGTTCAGCTGGTGTTCAATTGGACAGTCTCATCTGACTCGGCTTCATAGAAGAACCCCTAATTTGGTGATCATAATACAGAAAATAAACAATAATAATGCTAATTAAAACAAAAAACTCAGCCCCACAAAGACAACTTGAGACATTTGCACGTGTTGTAAAGAACTAGAAAACTGTAAAACCTTACTTCAATGCTTTGTCTTACTGTTCATTGTAAAATGTAAATTTATGGACCTCTGGAATGGCTTATTGAAGATTCTACACAGTCATATAAAAAAATATAATTGTGTGAATGGCTCAGTTATTTGGAATCCCAGATTAATAGTGGGGAAATAATTAGTTCTGGTAATAAATCAGAAAAGAAAGCATAAACACAAAATCTATTCTTTTGAATTTAATAAATTATGTCAAATTAAGAAAGATGCCCAGTATGACAAAATGCAAGTTCAGGGGATGTTATCATTCACCTGAGATATACTGCTCCTATTTAATATTTTACAAGCTGTCTTTATTATCCTCTCATACAACATCAGAACAAATCTGCATCTGTTACAACATCAGAACAAATCTGCATCTGTTAAGGTGAATCTTGTTTGTCATTCTTGATTCTAACTATTCCCTAGTTCTTTTCTAATATTGAAAAAATGATTCATTACAGAACACATGGCAAATATTTATTAAGATTTGTTTTATTTTTTATTGCCTTTGCAACATTTGCTTTTAAGGTCTGGTTATAAAACCTCAAATATTTTTTAGTTTGGAACTTGACATCTACCAATAAAAGGACAACATGAAATACAAGCTACCAAGGAATAAGGTTTATGTTAGCTTATGTTTTCTGAAAAATCACACAACAGCAAATATTCAAGGCACCACTGAATTTCCAGGCTCTCTAATTTGCCGTTCACTTAAGAGTTGGACTTGACGATCCTTGTGGGGCCCTTCCAACTCAGAATACTCTGTGAAATCCATGAATAATTCAATTGTAATTATTCTGAAATGATAGACGAGACTGATCTATATGCATGCCGGAAGATACAGTACCTTTTGAAGGAAAGAAGCTACACAGAAATAAACATTCTAATCATAAGCAGATAATATGATGTTAGCTATAGTCATGAACACTTCAAAACTTAAACACTTTTGATTTTTGGAACTAATTGCTTAAACTGTAGTCTATGGTAGATATGGAAACTATCTAATATGCCCCAGAGAATTATTGATATGATATGGGTGTTCATATATTCTGGTGTGTGCTAATTTAGCGTGGTTTTTTTAGAAAAAAAAAAATCAGTTCAGCAGTATAAATTCCTTCTATAGTCAATATAGAGAGGTTGATATCTGCAAATAGCCAGACAAAATCATTTGTTTCTAAAGAGAATTATTTAGATTGATGCTACCAAAAGTAGAAATTACTATATGTGCTGGTTTAAAGGTAAACCGGCAGGAGAAATGAACCTAGCTCCAAAGAGATTATAAGTCAGAGTTACAATTTAATAAAAATAGTACCATAAATACAATTATATGGACAAACAATTGGTTTAACCCACAATACTCAGATGCATAACCCAGCACCCTGGGGTACAAACAGATTGGTGTTCCTTGGCCCCCATGCTGAGCCCCATGTGGTTCCCCTGGGTCCAAAGTAAAAGGAGAGGGAAAACCTATTGGTGAGAGTGCTGGTCACAGTTTGGTTGAAAGTGGTGGTCGCAGTCTGGCCGAGAGTAGTCATCACACTCTGGTCAAGATTCTGGTCCTCCTCTGGATCCAACGAATGGTACCAGAAGTCCCAAGACCCCAAGATTATATACCTTCAGGTTTAGGCAGGAATGCCCAGTACCTCCTCCAGGGTGGGGAGTTCCACAATGGGTGATTGTGAGTCGTGGGTGTGAGGACAGGAACATCCTCTTATTTCACAGGTCTCTTAACAGCCAGCTTATAGCCTGAGGGGTCAGGTGCGCTCTGGGCAGCTGCTGCAAATGGTCTGTTATTAATAGTTTCTGGGAAATGGCATGGAGGGTGTAGAATACACAGTTTGGGTTACACCTACACAGTGATGAACTGGTCTCAGCTGTTCTAACTAGGACACTATAAAACTTGTATACTTCTCATTTTATAACACTGGCTTAATTTCTTATTTTTTGTTACAAGGTTCACAAAGGTGTTTTTTGATGGTTTTTTTTGCTAAGTATTTGGCATTTACATTTTGTACCTAGGACTGCTGGAAGTAATCCATTGTGTTGACTGTGGTGTTGACTTTGTTCATATTGCAATGAGCAAGCCAGATAATAATGTACCTGACTAATTATGGCTGCAAATTATCATGAGCAAAAAATGGAAACTGCTTCCCAAAATCAAGTTGTAAGGGAAAAAAAAGGAGTATAGAATTTTCATAACTATTTGTCAGTATTGTATGTGTTCGTTCTTTTGCTAGTCCACAATGGGCACAAAGTTATCTGTGAGAATCAGAATACTCACATAGAACTTACCCGTTTCCCCAGTGTCTCAAACACTGAAGTTACTCAAAACAATGCCCTGAATAAAGAAAGAAGAACTATCATTCTACTAGAAACTGCAGAATATGTTAAGTGTTAGAAACTGGAAGAATTAAAATTCTGTCATCAGAACCATTCTCTTTTAGGTAGAACATAATGAGAACAGGAAATAGCACAAAATTAATCCATTCTTGTGACAAACCTTGTAACATAAATGGCAACTGGTACAAACTGATACAAAACGATCTTTTTATTTCACTAAAAAGAGGTAAATAATGAGATACAAGGTGTTGAGCCATTTGGATTCAGTCAACAGTAATGGATAGTTCATAGATAAGTAATGGGCTGACTTTAACTCTTGGATATCTTTTGATTTCAGTGTTGATTTTTCCACAGAGGTTATGTGCATGTCACATATATCTGGAAGCTTTGGCTTAATTAGGTGCTTCTGTATTTGAGTACAAAGAAATTCTGAATGACACTCTTTATGCTAATTCAGAAGTATGGGATGTAGTGAACATTTAAAAATAGACTACATGACTATGCATCACAGGATTGGAGTTTCAAGGTTATTTCAATACACAAACAGATTTTTTTTCTGTTTAAACACCACTGTAAGAGAGGCTGTGCTGATCAGGTGTGTCTGAAGTACCCCAGATGACCAGATCTACCCAGGACTACTTTCTCACCTACAGTAGTTTCTAAGGGCTTTGTGATCTTATGAAAAAAAGGTTAAATATTCACCTTTAACTCTCTGGCTCTTCTGAAAAAATGGAAATCACATTTTTCAAAACTATCTTATTTTTGAAAAGGCAAGATTACTAAGAAATATTAGTCAAGATTTTAATTTTAACCTTCTCAATGAATATAGAGGAAAAATATACTTTAAAAAAATTATTTTCAGAAAGGTTTAGCACAGCATTCGAACAGTGTTATGATATTGATTGACCTAGAAAAGAGAAATATACTGGTGAAAAATGAAATATCACGTATACCTCAACAATTTCTTGATTCCTTCATTTGTCAAAAGTGGCAAATATGTAGTTCTTAATTTGAAATGTATTAAAAGCATTTTGTTTTTTAAAAAAAGATTATGTTCATCTTATTTTTCCATCTGTTATTAACCCACATGTAATACACCTCCAACGTTGAGATACACCACATCAATGGGCAGATTTTCAAAAAGCTGTTGATTTCACAATGTAATTCGAATTTAGGTGAGATTAAATAAAATAAACTAGATAAAATGTCTGAAAGAGTAGAATTAAGAGGAAAACCAGAAAATAGTATGATCTATTTCAATCAGTTGTAGAGCATACTATAATACAAATTACAAATTTGTCAAGTAGAAGTCAATTCTCAGAAACTTATGAGACAGTTGACATATGTTTCAGTCAATAAAGCATGAAAAGAATTGTAAAAGAATTTAAACCACTCTCCTTTGTGTAAGGATAACAACTAGTTAGCTTTATTTAGTGCTTAAGCTCCTAGATAGTATTATTTGGAAAGATTATTAATTTGGTCAATGAAAGTAATTATGCTGATCTGAATTCTTTAACTCAATGAGAAATTCAGTTTGAAAACAAAATATAAAACTTTACTATCCTAAAATTGAATTGTTATTTAAAAATGGGAATGACAGTTCTTACCAGCTACGTTTGTGTTACTGAATCTAACAGCACTTTCCTGCCTTTGCTTTAGGTCTATGACTTGGTATTATCACAGTAATTCAAGCTGAATCCTCCACCCCACTGCCCACCACAGCCCTCTCCCCCCTGTTCCTCTACCCCTATCAATAGAAATGACAATGTAGAGGTTGAAAAGGTATTAATTTTGAAAATCAGATCCCTCTATTGATACTGAACTTATATGCCTAATAAGTAAAGCATTTTAATAATTGTTTTATTACAGTTCAGAGACAGATTTTTTATCAGGCATACTAGGACTGTCATCATGCTTTGGTAAGGTACCTCTTTGCATGTACCAAATATTCTCTGTTAAGAAGAATCCCCTTGTCATTTTCCTGATTTTCCATGATCCACAAAACTGGAGTATTTGAGCTAAACCTACACATTTTAAGATCCACATCTTTAAGGTCTGCCTATTTTCAGTTCTTGTATGCTTTGTCTTCTTTCATAAAGTGATGGTCAATTGGAAATTATGCATAGCTGGAGATTTTTAGTGACTCCCTGATAAATCGTTTAATTTACTTTTTCAAATGTTAGCTTTACATTGCTATCCTATTTCAAAAAATAATGCATTTGACTAGGTCATTTTTTCTTTGAGGCTGGGTTTTGTCCCTCAAATTTGTAATTCCCTTCCAGCTAAGCTCCAAATGCACTCTTGACCTGAAACATAAATAAAATTGTCTGCACTTTTCCAGACACATTAATTCTACTGTAGTAATTATGTGTATGTGAATTGTTAGAGAGGCACTCACAGTCTCATGGATAAAGTGTTTGTTAAAAGGCAAAACTAATTTATCGGGATCTTGGCAAAGGATAACACTCATATGGGAAATCAAACCTCTTGAACAGCATGATCAGTTGTTGTTTGATAGCAATGAGGGTCTCCACTGCAATAATCACCTCGTGGCATCTTTAGCTGGATTGGATAAAATTCAAGCTGCTTCATGATCCTATGTGGTCACTCCAGCATATGAATAACCCACTGCTATCACTGTTACCTTACATACAAAACCTTTCTCAAATATCTCGACTATGTACAAAATGCTGTCCTGTGTGAATTTACATGAGCAGTTCTTTATTGGCTTTTTTATAAACATTTCTTCTATGTACAGTTTGATCAGTTCTGCAACTGATGGAACTGCCTGGGTGTTTTGGCTTTTTTATAAACATTTCTTCTATGTACAGTTTGATCAGTTCTGCAACATCTGGAACTGCCTGGGTGTCTTTGGGATACTTCAAACGGATATTAATCAACACATTTAAGGACAACATGATTTTTGAGTGATCTTGGGAATCTGGAGAGGTCCCAGCTGACTGGAAGCTGGCTAGTGTTGTCCAAATTTTCAAGAAGGGAAGGAAGAAGTACCCTAGAAACTACAGGCCTGTCAGTCTCACTTCAGTGCCTGGTAAATCATGGAAAAGATTATTCTGTGAAGTACTGACAAACACCTGGAGGACAACACTGTCATCAGTCACAGCCAGCATGACTTCATGAGGCAGAAGTCTTGCTTGTTGAATCTGATTTCCTTGTACAACAGGGTAACTCTCTCAATTGACCTAGGAAAGCCAGCAGATGTAATCTTTTTGGACTTCAGCAAAGCTTTTGGCTCTGTCTCTCATAGTATACTCCTGGACAAAATGTCCAACACACAGTTGAATAACTGTGTTACATGATGGGTGAGCAACTGGCTCACAGGTCAGGTACAAATAGTTATAGTCAATGGGGTTGTATCAGAATGACATCCAGTCATTAGTGGGGTTCCACAGGGCTTCCTCCTTGGCCCAGTTCTCTTCAACATCTTCATAAATGACTTGGACATGGGACTTGAAGGAACAGTAAGTTTGCCAATTACACAACATTAGGAGGAGCTGTTGACTCCCTCAGAGGCAGAGAGACTTTGAGAAATTAGAGAGATGGGCAATCACAAATCACCACCAATCACCACCAGTGTGAAGTTTAACAAGGGCAAGTGCCGGATTGTGCACCTGAGACAGGGTAACCCTTGTTGTTTGTACAGACTGAGGAATGAGAGATGTGCTGCAGGAAGGGACCTGGGGTCCTGGTCAATGGCAAGTTGACTATGAATCAGCAGTGCCCTGGCAGCCAGGAGGGCCAACTGTACTGCATTGTAGCCAACTGAGGGAGGTGATTGTCCCACTTTGCTCTGCACTTTTACAGCCTCACCTTGAATACTGTGTGTAGTTTTGGGCACCACAATATAAAAAAGAGATTAAGCTATTAGAGAGTGTCCAAAGGAGGGCCATGAGGATGGTGAAGGGTCTGGAGAGGAAGCCTTACGAGGAGTGGCTGAGGTCACTTGGTCTGTTCAGCCTGGAGAAGAGGAGACTGAGGAGAGACCTGATCTCATTGCAATCTACAACTTCCTAGTGAGGGGAAGTAAAGGGCAGGTACTGATCTCTTCACTCTCATGACCAGTGACAGGACTCAAGGAAATCATATGAAGCTGAGTTGGGGGAAGTTTAGGCTGGATATCAGGAAAACGTTTTTCACCCATAGGGTGGATGGGCAGTGGAAAAGGCCTCCCAGGAAAGTGGTCACAGTATCAAGCCTGTCTGAGTTCAAGAAGGGTTTGGACAACGCTCTCAGGCATATGGTGTGATTTTTGGGGTGTCCTATGCAGGGCCAGATGTTGGACTTGATTATCCTAATGGGTGCCTTCCAACTTAGCAAATTCTATGATTCTATGATTCTAAGATTTGGACAATGCATATCAGGAACCTGCCTGGAGGAATTGCTAGAACTGTCCAAAATTCCCACCTGGAGACCTTCTGTAAAATCAGGTAGCTGCCCTATGGTGAAGGTGGCCAGTCAACTGGTTAAAAGGAAGTTCTTTGTCTCCAATCAGTTATCTCATGTATGCAAATGGCTGGCTGGGGAATTCCTGAGCCACCTAGGAATTAACATCACCACCCTGATGTCCAACCACATCCCAGTTATAACTAAAGGGTGGGCTGGAATTTCAGCTTGTAACTCACTAAGATTCATAGCATTTACCACCTAACAGAGCAATGAAAATACTTTGGCATATGTAAGGTTAAAAAATAGATATACAAATCCAAGGAAAATATGATTAAAGTAAGAATAGACCATGATTATGTTGGGGTTTCTTATTCTATAGAAGATAGGATTTCCTTATCACTGGCAAGCAGGGTCGGTATATATTCGTAAGTGCAGAAAATTTCAAAACATGCATGCAGATTTGAACAGTACTTCCATTTCTCTCTATCTTGTATTATAAAACCACACTCCCAGAAAATCTGTTGTGTAGGCTAACATTTGTCTTCACCCTTGTCATGATGAATTTTTTTTGTTGTTGTTCATGCATTTTGGCATCCAGGCACAAAATACAGCATATGTGATGTGTTGCTAAAGACAGTCTTTGGAAGGATGGAATGGACAACTAAGCATTTCTTAGCATAAGAAACTTTTATCTTGCTTTTTGACTGGCTATTCTACTAAGATTTATTTTTGCTGACATATTTTCGTATTAATTTCCTCTGTAACAGAAAAAAGAAGATGGTTAGAGAAGCAGTGTATTATTGCATTTATTTATAACATTCTTATGCATGCAATACAGTGAGCACTCAACAATTACTTGTTTGAGATCTAATAAAACTGAACCCTGTTACATTAGTTCAGTCAAGTTTGTTGATTTTTTTTTTATTCCTTACTTAATTTATTTTTTTTTCTGTCTTTTATTTATTTCCTTCCCATACATCCTTGTCTGCTTAGAGATTTGTGTGGATAAAATAAAAACCTGCTTTGCTGTCATTGGTTTATTCTCTTTCCATCTTGACAAGAACTGTGTAAAATCCAGCTAGAAGGCCAGGGGTTTTAAGCATACAGTGCCTCTTTCCTTTAGCCACCACCAGCTATATAAATTAAAAAAACCCAAACCAAAACAAAACAAAAAACAAACAAACAAACAAAAGCAAAAACAAAAACAAAAACAAGAACTCCAATTATTTTCTACCTTCTCAGAGCATTAAGCAACTTGTTTCCCAGGGCAATGGCACTTTCAGTCCCTTTGGGCTGTCCTCTTACACAACCTTCATGTTTAGTTGTGTGTAATCTTTTTCTTCTACCTCCAATCCCTCTCCTTTCCTGTTTTCTTGACTGTAGTTTCTGTCACATAGAAACTCTCTATCTTGCTATCTTCAGACCATTTCTACTTTATGTCTGTTTTCCTAATTTCCAACATTTTACCAAGTATTTCTTTCTTTCATTTTCACAATAATTTTATAAATATTTTCGGTATGTGTCTGCAGTTTATAGCTCTCTGCAGCTGTGTGTTTCCTCTGGACCTGTTCACCTCATGGCATCTCTATAATTCTGTTCTCTTAATTATATTTTAGAATGCAAAACCAACAGGAGATAAATTCTCCTCGGATGTTAGACAAAACCTGCCACAGATCTTACTAAAATTGCCTGCCAATAATGATTTTACTGATAAGCCCCATAATTACTAGGACAATAGGCTGTTTTGTAACATGTGTAGAAAATTATAACAACCTGATTAAGATACTGACAATGCTACGATGCTGCTTACATTCATTATGGAGGCTGGACAAGCCACCTAAGTGACTGACGAGTAAGTCAGTTATCAGGAGACTTCACACTTTTCTCAAGGGTAAAATTATGTGTCACTTGAAGATGATTCCTTTCAGGGTGGAATTCCATGCACTTTCGTACCTATGAATCCCACACACCAGAGCAGCTCAGCTACAATTTCCTTATTTGGGAAAATACTTAATCTCTTCACCAGAGAAGTTCTATTTGTTATTCTAGAGAAGCACAAGGATCATAGCTCAATTGATCCTGTTATGTCCACCTCAGAGCACCCAAATAGTTTAAACATGATTCAGCCTACTCATTTCTACATTAAGTACCAAATGCCTTGGAGAGTGATTGCATTGCAGAAGGCACAGGACTGCCAGTGTGGTTGTTTTTGTAATTAATCCCTATGGAAACAAAATGTTG
The DNA here is from genome assembly GCF_009829145.1 of Chiroxiphia lanceolata. Classification (NCBI taxonomy): domain Eukaryota; kingdom Metazoa; phylum Chordata; class Aves; order Passeriformes; family Pipridae; genus Chiroxiphia; species Chiroxiphia lanceolata. The sequence goes on along the minus strand of NC_045639.1, from coordinate 88,742,255 downwards.
CGATTTAAAATTTTGATCAGTCTAAGAAATAAATTAACTTTAAAAAGGAAAACTTTTCTTTTTAATAAAATGTAGGCATGCAACATGATATGTAATGGAATTGGTATAAGTTAATTTATAGTGAATATGAAAAGATACTTCTTCAATAAGTGTAGTTCCACACTCAGATATGTAATAGAAAAAAGACTGTCCTTGACTTGCTTAATCAAGAAGCTGCATAATCATAGAATTACAGAATAGTTTGGGTAAGAAGGGACCTTAATGATCATCTATTCTAATCCTCCCCACCCCCTACCACAGGCAGGGACACCTTTCGCTAGACCAGGTTGCTCAGGGCCCATCCAATTTGCCCTTGAACACTTCCAGGAATGGGGCATCCCCAACTCTCAGCAAATTGTTCTAGTGCCTCACTTCCCCCTGAGTAAAGAATTTCTTCCTAACATCTAATCTAAACATCTACTCTTTCAATCTAAAAGCACACCCCTTTTTTCTGTCACTTTCTGTCTATGTAACAAGTCACTCACTCTTTTTTTAAGCCCTCTCTAGGTACTGGAAGGTTGCAATAAAGTCTCCCTAGAGCCTTCTCTTCTCCAAACTGAACGATCCCAGGTCTCAGCCTGTCTTTGTAGGGGAGGTGCTCCAGACCTAATATAATTTTCTTGGCCCTCCTCTGGAGCCACTGTGACAGGTTCATGTCTTATGCTGAGGACTCCCTACCTGGGCACAGTACTCTAGGTGGTGTCTCACATAATGTCTGTGATTAGGACATCTGAGCTCAAATTTGATCTGTTAAAAATCTCCATTTACTTGATTTTCTTGTCAAGAAGCATAAGGACTGATTATGGTCATTTTCCCTACAAAAAAAGAAATGCTTTCTGCTTGACAGTTAGTAATACAAAGAGAGTTTGGCAATTAAGGAAGGATGTGCATGTATGACTCCTTTGTGTTACAGCACACCTGAGGATACGTTATGGTTTCATTACTTGCCATCAAAGTTTAGAAAGGTAGTGAATCCATATAAAAAGGCATTTGCCAGACAGGAGAACAGTACAAATCTACAAATCTCGTGGAGATGATATTGCTCTGTAATGATAACTATATCCTAACCACCTTTAATGGTGGTCAGAGGCTAAATTTAGGTTTCTGAATCAAGCCTTCAGGTGACTGACCAATGGTCAGGGCTTGAACCACCTGTAACTCAAAGCTCAGCTCTTTGTAGAATGGCTGTACAACATTCACCCAGTTTTATCACAAACATTGCAGCTGACAGACTACAGAAGGTAAAGTCAGGCAAGATAAGTAGACTGAAAACACTGTAACAGAAGTGTTGAGATGGTAATAGCAACCCAGGGATCTAGAAAATAAACACTAACACAATGCATAAAAATCTGAGGTAAAAAAGAGCAGGGAGATGGGAGATCTCAACTTGGCAATATCAAGGGTTATGATATTCCAAAAAGCGATGGAAGCCAACTCCTCCTTGGATGACTGATAAGACCCAAGTGAGCACTAGGCTAGAATAGGGAGAATATTAACGCTTAGCCCAGTATCTTGCAAGTCCTAGTTCTCAGCTGTATCAATCACACAGTAAATACTTTGTAGGTGCTCAAGGGAATGTACATCTTGTTCTCAGAGTCTCTTTGTGCACAGCAAAATATGTCTGGAAAAAACCGTGGTTCATTGAGGAAAGGTTGGACCAGGAGATTACTTCAGAATTAGTTGAATCACTCTCCAGTGATTTACTTTCAGACAGGTAAAACAGGAGTTCAGTACCCCTGATGTTTAGAGCAGCCTTAGCAGTGCTGATAAATCAATCGATACAACCAGCCAGTCAATGTGAGATCTTTTGTTCTTTGATATTCATATCTTCTAGTCTGTAGAGGTGTTTAAAAAATTGCCTTACCACAGTTTATATCCTTGTGAGAGAGATTTTTACTCTGGTTGCCTTCTCAGGAAAACATTGCTTTATTACTTGTTAGACCACATTGTCAATTTATTTTCTTTTCAGAAAGCTGAGTTGTGGATAGATTTATACTTTTAGGGTTTTTGCAAGGGAAAGATGAAATTCTTATTTTCCTGAGTAGCACCAAAAAGACAGGACTAAACAGGCAACACAGTGCTTATGCTTTCATGCAATCCTGTTAGTACCATCCCAATTAACTTGCCATGGATCTGCAGGGTTTTAAGCCAGCAATTGCTTAAAACTGCACACAATTTGGATTTATTCAATCTCACTTTAGTTTTCAAACTGGGATATTTGTGTTAGGAGTGTAGCTACTCAAAGTTCCCTCTATACTTATTGGAGAGAAGTAGGCTCTCCACAGAATGATTCAGATCTTCTCTCATTTGAATTTCTCTCTTGAGATGTCATTCTTTTAAGTACAGAAATAGCTTATGCCATTTTTGTGCCTAGGTTAGACTCCTTGGGAAGGTACCAGAAGCTAAGTGGAATGAATCTAGGTTAAATTTTCTGACAAACAGTTTAAAAGCTAAGGTCCTTCCAATGATATACATTATACCTGAAAGCTGCTAACTTACTGAGAAGGAGAATAAACATTAAATTTCCCTTCAAGTTTACTCCCTGATTTCTAGGAGCATATGGCATGTTAACTCACCTAGCTGCAATTACATTCAACACTAACTTCTGTGCCTGTGTTTCCCTGTCAACCAACAGATTAGTACTTTGCTGCTTGAAAGTTATGCTCTGATGGGCTATCAGTGTTCAGAGGACATCGTGTATAATCTTGCTCACTTCTTTTGCTATGAGTTGCAAAGTCATGCAGGGGCCTTAGTTTTGATTCTCCTCCCCTAAGGTCCGAGCAGCTGACACTCTTGGCCATCTAATTCCATGAACAGAAGGAATGCAACCAGAACGCAAACTGCCTGAAATAATGGTATGTTTCATCCGACTTACAAGATATGTGTTTCTACAGGTATTATTGCAACGCTTCCTCACAGTGCTACAGTTAAAGCCAAAGTTTCAGAATGCAACACACGTCCAGACAGTAGAGAATTGTAAAACAAAGCGAAGAAATATAAAATTAAAAAAAATAAATGGAAGTCCTTCCAGCTATAGTTTCTATATGTGCGTAAAGATCTTTTGATCTAGAAATTATATAATTCTTTGTCAAAATTGGGGCAGAAATTCTACTTTGTTCAGATCTAGGACACAGAGCTCACACTGTGTAGTAGCCACAAGAACTAGATGAATTATTGATGAGTAAAAACAGGATATTAATTCACAGAGGAGTAAGATATTTTTGTTTTTAACTTCATTTCATGCTGATTATAAAATATCCTATATCATTTGGTATGAGCCACATTAAATATATGCTTTGAAAACTCAAGCTTTAATGTTTTCCAGCCTCTATTTCGGCTTTAAATACTGGCAGTGAAATCCAGATACATGAATTATTAAGAGCAAGGATTTTGCTAAAATGACAGAGCATTCAGTCCATCTGTGTCACATTTGTAAGTCCTTTCATTCACACATTTTCCAAACTTACAAAAACAATTGACAGAGAGATTTTCAAATAAACTTTTTGTTTTGTCTTTCTGTATGTTTTGGGTTTATCATTTTAATTGTAGGTTCTTGTCTGGACAGAAAAAAAAAATAAAAAAATACAGAGAGAATAAGTATTTTGCACATTTTTTCTCTAGACCTTGGGAAATCAAGGTCCTCTGTCTGTAAGAGTTGATGCTCATATTGCCCAGTTAGCTGGAAAATTCCTTAGTTACCAGACTTAAAAAACTCCCTCATTTTTTATTTCCCTGTCCAGACTTCCTCCTAGATTTGCATTAGAAAATGAAAGAAATAATTATGAGGCAAGAAAAAAGTTCACAAAAGTCTGATTCTGCAACCTAGTAAGATATCATTGTCACTAAGATGGTAAAGTTCTGGATTTTGCTTCAGTGCTACTTACTCACTACATTTAGTTAACCTTAAATGAAAATTCAGCAATCATTATTATGTGTTTTCTAGCCCATACTTTATAGTACTGAATTTCTGTCTAAAGTTAGACTTACTATCTAAAGAGAATCTGCTGTCACTGTCCAGAGCTGTTAAAATTAATGAAGTCCAGACAGGCTAGTTGGGGAAATAGACTTGAATTTCATTGCCACTGAGAATATTTCAATCAAAATAATGAAATAACTACCATTTTCAACAAGCAATAAAGAAATATAGTGGGATCACATAATTGAAAAATACTCAGGTCAGAAGGGACTTCTTGTTATTTAGTCTAACATCCTGCTCAAAGCAGGACTAATTAGGTCAGGCTATGGCCACAAAGCTTGAATACCTCCAGGGCTCAACACTCCCTCCACTCCTCTCTGGGCAACTTGCACCAAGATTTGGCCATGCACACAGTGAAAACAAAACACCATATCCAATCAGAATTTCCCATTTTCTAACTAATATCCTTTGCCTCTCACTGTATCACAGGGCATCCCCATAAGGTTGGTCCACATACTTTGTATCCTCAGATCAAGTAGCTGCAATGAGGTCTCCCTGAGCCTTCTTTTTTCCATGCTCGATCAACTGAGTTTGCTCAGCTTCCCCTTGTCTGTCATGTGCACCAGCCCCATGACAGTCATAGTGCTCTGTGCTGGACTACCACCAGGATGTCTATGTCTTTTTGTAGGGGGTAGCCCAGATTCTGTGAAAACACAACACTGCTGTCATGGTCTCACCAGTGTTGAATTGAGGACAAGGATCACTTCTCTCAGTCTGCTGACTACAGTCCTGTTCGTGCAGCCCAAAAGGCAATTGGCCTTTGTTGCAAGGATACACTGCTGGCTCATCATCTTCTTAGAGTCTACCAGCTTTTGTAAAGCTGCTTTCCAGCTGGTCAACACCCACCACGCACTATTACTTGGGTTTATTCCTCTCCAGGTGCAGACTTTTGCATTCACTTTTACTGAACTTCCTGAGGTTCCTGTTTTGCCTAAAATGGAAGAAAAAAAATTCTGGACAATATTAATATAGATAAAATGGAGAGTAGTCTTTAAAGTGCTTTAAGGCACACTATATACAGAAATGTACAATAGTGTACAATACAGCATTGGGCTTCTACAATTTTATAGCTCTAATTAATTATCACATCTAATGGATATTTCCAACCCAAAATTTGCCTGCCCCCCAGAACCTCCCTCAGATCCACTCCTCAACATGCCTTCACGGAATTGAGTTGGAGGTCTCAAGACCCCTTTCTGCATCACCATCATCTCCCTCAAGTCACATTCCTTCTTTGGAGCTTCTCCAAGGTCTCCAGGCCTTCTAGGTTGCTTTGTCTACAATGATATCTTTCTAGGTAGATGTCCCAGGCAAGATGTACTCGCCAAGGTCTTTTCTTTGAAAAGAATATTAAACAAAACTGGAAGAATTTCGGGAATTTGATATGAAGCATTAGAAAAGAGTTTTAGTAAACTGCTGTTCTAAAGTGTTAGAAATTATACAGCTATATTAAAAATCTATATGTTACAAAATCTTGAGAATCCTAAGGCATCACCTGTTAGCCCATTTCTCCCACCTATCCAGGTCCTTCCCAATAACAGTTGTGCCCTCTGAGTGCTCTTCCCTCTTCGGGGTTGTTTGTAAATTTGCTGAGAGTACATGCTGACCCATCATCTAGGTTGTTATGAAGATATTAAGATGCATTTGTTCCAGTACTGATATATGAAAGACACCACTAGCTGCTATCCAGTATCTGCACTTTCCACCAGTCTTGAATTCCAGCAGTCCAATCATTTTTCTATGCACCCTTCTGTCTACATGTCTACCCCATATCTCAAAATTTCAATGCTAAGGAAACCATGATGGACTGTGTTAAAGACCTTCCTAATGTTAAGAGTGCACAGCATCCACTGCATTCAGCGACAATCACTCTGCCCCAGAAAGCAGTTAGGTTGACCAGGCATGAGTTACGCTCGGTACATGCATGTTAGCTGCTTCCAGTTACCCTATTGTCTATCATGTGCTTAGAAATAGCTTCTGATAGGATTTGCCCCATAACAAGTGAGGTGAGACCTTTACCTGAATCCTTCTTCTAGAAGAAGGATGTGATGTTTGCCTTTTCCCAGCCATCAGAAAACTTTCCAAATTTCCATTACCCTTTGAAAAGTATAAGGTGTACCCCTCAGCAACATCAGCTAGCTCATCTGGTACCCTTCGATACATCCCATTTGGACTTACAGGCTTGCTTATGTCTAATTGTCTAATATGTAAAAACTAGAAATGAGAAATCTATTCTGGGACTATCTCTGGAGATGTATGAAGGCAAAAATAAATATAAATGAAAGCATTTGTTTTAAATCTAAGCATGCCCAATTTTGCTTATGAGCTATAAAGTTGTTCTAAACATTATTTTGTTTGAATGGTCTATAGCTGATCTTTCTGCAGACATCTTTTAGTCCTCCCAAGTAGAAAGGGAAGTTCCGTCTAAATGGAATTTCCTACCTGTCAAAATTTTGATGATGACAGAAAATATATTTTTCAGTTAAGCTTTAAACCATTCCCAAGCCTTTAAAGAGCTCTAGCTTTTATACCATGTCATGCTACTATTCCATTCCTTCCTCTATAACTTTTTTTCTTATGACATTCCCAAGTATATAAATTATTCAGCACATTTTTTTTTGGCTTTGAGGTGTACTGATTTGAAAATTCTGGTTTTAAATCTTTTTATTTTACATGTCTTTTAGTAATTTTTATGAATTTCTACATGCTTTCATTAGGTCTTAGATTAATCAAACACACTTTCTAAACTTTTATATCCAAACCAAATCAACAATAAACTCTGCAATAAATTGCTATTTGAAGCAATAACAGGTTGTATTAGAATAATATTTATATTGCATCAACAGACATCTACAATGAAAGACATCTTTTTAATTCATGTCACTGTTATCAAAAACATTCAAAGCAAGTGACTTAATTCTATTATTCCAGTTTTGTGGCCAGATTTTTATTCAGTCAGGGAAAACCAAACTGTTTGTAATGCTGATTTATTTTGCACAAACCACTTTAATTAAAGTGGCGTAATCTTTGGAAAGTAAGGAGCTATTAGGCTGCATGCAAGGAAAGGAAGGGTAAAGCATTTTGCTCTCTAATCAGATGTTGGGAAAGGACATAAGTTTTGGCTTTGAATTATCAAGTAGAAGTTTGTAATTAAGTGTGAAGGAAGAGAGAAACAACAGTTTATTTACAGGCAATTGCATTGTTTATTTTCTATGAGAACATAGCTGTGAATTATTATCTAGTTGAGAGAAAAACAAAGATTAGTAGTATGTAGACCATGTAGGTATTTAACATGATTAAATTCTCATCTCTTTTTTCTGTAGCCTAGTAAATATGCTGATTGCTCTTAGCAGGGGATGGTCCAATTGTGTGTTATCGTGGCAGTGCAGGAGCTCACCCTCACCCTAGGCTTAATCTGGGTGTTGTTGGTTTAAATCCCTGTGCTGGGGCCAGTGACTACTGCCTATGCTGCTCCAGCTTCAGCCCCGGAGTGACCCTGCTGAGAAAGGGGTGATACCCTCCCCCCTCTCCATCACTGCCTGAAAAACCATAGCCCTTTGTGTGCCTAGGGCTGGAGGGACTTCAGCTGGCAGACAAGGTGAAAGATGTAAAATAATGAGAAAATTTACGAAGATAAACCTAAGCATGACCAAGGCCAGGGGGCAAGGGTCCTCCCATCATCATGCACCTCTCATGTACTTCATTATTGCATATAATAATGTTTGAAGCATAACACGTCATACCTAGTCACACAGAAGGAAGTGCTTTTAAGCAATATCATTTGCAGTTATATTTCATACGTTCCATCATCCCATGAGTAATCTTCAAATTCCTATTTCACAATTCATTCTCTGTTCTTTTTTGAGACTAAGAGGCCGAGGTCTACCTGCAAAATAGAGGTAAGATGCTGAATAGGTTTATATGAATATCTACATGAATATATCCTGAGTTGATTCCGTTTTTTTCTGCATTGGTACATGAAGTGAAATGAAGACAATTTTTAGGTATGGTGAGACCATGTCTCTTTGTCCCTGCTTCTGGCCCGTTGACGTTAAAACTTGAGTAATAATTTACTGACATAGTTAAAAGTGAATTTAAAGTATCTCAATAATTCTTGATGATTTTGTATTTCTCTTAGAAGTAGTCTTTTGGTTTTCTTTTTAGAGATTCTACTTAGAGTCATTGGGGAATATTTAGCTGTAAGAAAAATGTTACACAGCTCACACTAAGCACTGAGATGTTGTTTTTACTAGATTTCTGTGGCTTCTTTTTGTATTCACACACAGATTTTGTTCCAAAGAAAACCAGGACTCCTCACAAAAGAAAGAATGTGCCTACATTTCTTATTTTGACTTCACAGAATCATTTAGGATGGTAAAGACCTCTTGATGTCATTTTGTATAACCTCCAGCTCAGGCAGGATCATCTGCAGCAGAATATCCAGTTGAATTTTTTAATAACTCCACAGATGGAGACCTCCACAACTTGTCTAGACAACCTGTTCCAGTGTTTAAACACTGTAATGGCAAAAAACTGTTTTCCTGTGTTCAGATGGAGTTTGTGTTTTAATTTTTGCTCACTGCCTCTTGTTCTGTCAGTGGTTATAAATGAGAAGAAGCTGGTTCCCTCATCTTCATTTTCTCCCAAGCAGGTGTTCATATACATTGACAAGATCCCACTTGAGCCTTCTCTTTTATAGGCTGAGAAATCCCTGCTGTCTCAGCTTCTTATGTGACAGATGCACACATACCTTCGTCGTTGACTCTAGGAAATTAAACAGAATTAATTAACTATACAGAAAAGTGACACAAACCCATTTCAATGGTGACTAAAAGCAGTAAAAAGCAGGTTAACAGTATTTTCTTGTTTGAAATGGGAGGAATACTGGATAACTTTTTTCTCAGGAGTAATAAGAGCATATGTACAACAATAAATACAAGTTGATTCATATATTAGTCCTTCTTTTAGACAGAGAGATAACACCTACCAGATGATGGACAGTCAGTTGAAAATGAATTTCTGGAATCATGGATTGATCAGGAAAAGCTATTAGTTCAACCTGAAAATCAGTGTCTTTATGTATATTGCAAGGTCCCCAAACTGTCATTAATGATAGTGTACTTTTGTTTAAGAATGAAGAGTAGCCTGTTATTGACAACTGTAATATCATTATATTTGCTTTTTAAATAGTTAGTATGATATTGAATTATTGCATGTCTTTTATTATTGCGTATTATTGTAATACATAAATAAATCACACGGACCCGGTCAGCTCCTCTTATTTAAATCAAACAACACCTTATATATGCATGGTTCAAAGTAACACGTGACTCTCTTAACCAACCATCAAGGGCATCTCACTGCCCATGTGTGGAGTACTTCAGGACTTCACTTCCCAGGATGCCTCATCCAGCATCCTTCCTGTAAACCGACTCCTACATTTTAAAATCTTATATGGTAATTGCTGTATAGACACACACAGAGCAATTCCTCATTTCTTCATTGTCACTAGAATTTCTGCCATTCTAATATTTTGTGATAGTTTTGAAATTCTGGCTATACTTAGGTATGCGTTTGTGAAAACAAAACTGATGACAGTAGAGAACATGAGTTAAATAGACTTTTCAAATAAATATCAAATAGAATTTTAAGTTTGATCTGAACTTTTAGAGAATTCTGCTGAAGATCAAACATTAGTATTCAGTAGAATTGAAGCAAAACAATCAATGCAAAGATCATTTCTCACTGACTTTAAAAAAAAACGTAGTATTCTTTAAATGTTTTGTTTGCATTTATTGTTAGACTACAACAAGTTCTTATCCTCTCTCTTTTATGCTTTTCTTTCTCAGCTGCATGAGTTTGAAAGGCATAAAGAAATTGTATATTTACAACAAAAGAGTGCTATTTCAGTCCTATTTGGTGATATGTAATTTCAAAATGCTTGTATTTCTCTGCCATTTCTCTTATTAGCATGGGCTTTTTCCCCTGCAAAGTGACAAAAAGGTTCCATAGGTATTTTTCTTTTCAACAATTTTCTTTTCATCCTACCGTATTCCTAGTTTTTAATTGGAAAATCAACAGTAGGCACGCTTTCAGTAAGGTGGATGTATTGATGTATATGATGTTATTGGTATTTCTTTTTATCTTACTAAACAGAATTTTAAATTGCAAAATAAATGTATGGCTAAGGCATCTGAATATCATTCATATTCGTATATTTCAAGTGTACTCAAATTAAATAGGTGCACTTATTTAAAGAAAAGTACTTTTAAGGGGCATGTTAGATTGCCAAAATCCATGTGCTGCATCTGTACCTTGTAAAATAGCTACCAGCAAACTGTGATTAATGTGGATGTATAACCTACCTCTAAAGCTCAGTCTATATGGTTTCAATACGAACAGGTAAATTACTAGTGGATACAATACCAAAGAACTGATGGCACTAGTACTTAAAATGTATGTATACTGGAAAATAATCTTTTTCTACTTTATGGCAACAATGTTTTCTAAGGAAAAATTGCCTACCTGGAATGCAGAGATGTTACAAAACAGACAACCATGTTTTCTATTGTGTAGTCAGCAGCAGCTTGTAGTCAGCAGCAGCTTGTATTCAGCTGCAAATGTTCTGAACTGTGCCAATAATTCGATGGTTGAATAATTTTAGTTACGGAATGCCGAACAAGATTTAAATACTGCTGCAATTATGTTTTTAGATGTTAAATAACACCCAAATGAGAAAAGAAAGAGGAAAAGAATGACGTGTTGGTTAATGATTTCAAGGAGATGAGCTGTTTCAAAGCAATACTTTTGATTGTTATCAAAGTAGAGCATTCTGTGGATTCTAGACATTAACATGTTTAAAGTATAGACTGGTAATTAAGTCTCTGTTCCATGTAACTGCTTGCGTCAAACACAGATACAACTTTATTCCCCACAGTCTATACCAGGGATGCCATTAATTTTTTTGTCTGCATGTTGTAGTAATCTTTGAGACTGCTATAAAATTTTTCCTTGTATTTCAAAATAATAAATCCACCCTACAACCAGTTCATAGAGTGCTTCATATGAGGAAAGGTATTCTATCCTGTAAATGTAGCCTATTTTTTGTCGGCTTTCTGTTTTCTTCCATGTGTTTGTATGAAGCAGGTATGTCATCTAAAAGCACACACTGTGCCTCAGGTAATTGATGTAATTTTGTATCAGAAACATCCAGTTTCCAAATTATCACTCTTCCAAGATTATAGAAATGTTCTTATACCAATTTGCATGTTTGCTTTCAGATTACTCCGCCAAAATGCTTTCCTGATGTCATGGTTTGAGATAGCCCAAATTCCAATTCCCTAACTCCATCCCCCTCCCACATCTCAACCCAATGTGAGATGGGCTTTTTTTTCCAGACAAAACACAACCAGACTCAGAATGGGGAAAGGGAATATATTACAATGACTGTACAAATAAATACTACAATACATTATACACACGACTACAACTATCTCTACCATGACATAAGTATTTACAATGGATCAGATCTCTTCTCCCCTCCAAATAAAAGTCCAGGAGGGAAAGAAGGACAGATCCTTTCCAGTCTCTCAGGGCAGCAGCTTCTTCAGAGTAGCAGTCACTAAGCAGCAGCATCTTCTAAGGCAGCAGGCTCTCTCTCTCTGTTGTTTCTTGTAGCAGTTGATTGCTGGATCTCTGCCAGCACACACGAGGGGGGGGGGGGTATCCCCCTCGGCCACTCGTCTCTCCAAACGAGTGGTCTTCCGTGGGCTTCGTCACCCCAGACAAGGTCGTTTCACCACGTCATATCACGAAGCACAGGGGGGTCTTCGTGACGGTCTGGTATCTTCAGGAGATTCAAGCTCCTTGCAGGGCCTCTGTGCCCTGTCTCAGGCTGCGAGCTTCTTTGTAGCTTGCAGCAAGGGAGGGCCTCAAGGCCAACCTCCCACACCGTCCTGGCTGAGCTCTCAGGACGTCCGAGCTTCTCAGCTCCTCTCTGCAGTGCATCTTGCACTTCAAGGCTCTTTCAAGTAAGAGTCTATCAACTTCCTCCTTCCAGGAGGTCTCAAAGGAGTTTTTGGTGGGGGTCTGCTATCAGTTCTTACCCCCAAGAACTCTGTAGAACTCAGCTGCTGACTCTCCTTCCCTCAGGTCTCCTTCCAGGAGTCCCTTCTCTGGTGCTGCATGTCTTTGTTGCTTCTTCGGTTCAGTTCTGGCTGCTGCTTCCTCCGGCCACTGCCACGGCCACTGCCCACGATGGAGAAAACATCTCCCAGCATAACTATAGGCACCTAGCCCAGCATTATGCTGTTCCAGGTCCCCACAGGCTCCAACTGGGGCTGGGGGGCCAAAGCCCCCCCCTGTGGGGCTCAGAGCCCCTTCCTCGTGGCTCACAACATGGCCACCTTCTTCTAACCTCCAACTACAACTCTTCTCTTCCGGTCTGGTTGTGATATGTTTACATTTTTTGCAGGAGCGCTCATTGGACAGAAATTCAAAACTTCCAGGGGTTTCCACCCCTTGGGGTCTACCACTTTTCTTATCCTCTGGGGGAAAACAAAGTCCAAACCACTACACCTGATAACTGTAATATAGCTAATATGGTTTCTGATAACTGTAATATAACTAATATTTATTTTCATTGTGTTATACCTAGTTACATAAGGATAATCTTTGGTACTTGTATACAAAAAATGGACAGATCTGATTTTACTATAGTTTTCAAATTATTTGCAAAATATTTGCAAAATTAAAATTTGCATAGGAAGAAGATATAGAATCACATGATCAGAGAATTATTCAGGCTGGAAGAAAAAATTATTCAGGTTACTCAAAGCAGGACTAATTTGGTCAGGTTATGCAGGGCTGTGTGGTTTGGCACCTACTCCACTCTCTCCACAGAGTTCTTCCAGCTTCCCCTTGTCTGTCAGGTGCACCAGCCCCGTGACAGTCATGGTGTCCTGTGCTGGACTACCACCAGGATGCCCATGTCTTTCTGTAAAGGGTAGCCCACATTCTGTGAAAACACAACACCACAGTCATGGTCTCACCACTGTTGAATTGAGGACAAGGTTCACTTTCTTTATCTGTTTGCAGATCTCCTCCTAGTGAAGTACAGAATACATCAGTGCACATTGGTGGCTTATGGTCAACCTGGTGTCCACCAGGACCTCCAGGTTCTGTTGTACAAAGCTGCTTTCCAGATGCTTAGCCTGTACATGGGTTTATTCCTTCTCAGGTACAACGTTTTTCGCATTTGCTTTAGTTAGACTTCCTGAGGTTTCTGCCAGTCCATTCCTTCTGAAAGTTCTGGTCTCTCTCAGTAGCATCCCCACCCTCCAATGCACTGCTGACCACCTCTATTAACACATTTGGTGTTGTCTAAAAACTTGTTGAATGAATCACCTGTCCAGACATCCAAGTTGTTGTTTATTTTTTCTATTTCCTAATCAGTAGTCTTTTTTCCTGTAGAAATTTGATGGTGTTTCCAGATATACTAAAAGTTTACCAAAGTGACCCAAAATTTTCATGTAATAGAACTTCTGCAGTTCTATTGTCTTTGATATTTTAAGCTCTACCATTTCTTTCTGGTAAAAGACCAATGAATATTTTGAGGCCATTCTTCTTTTTGATATGTATTAACTTCTACTTTTGTTGTTGTACTGACTCTGGCTGGGATGGAGTTAATTTTTTCCTAGCAGGTCATATGCTACTGGGTTTGGATTTGTGACTAAAACAGTGTTGATAACACACCAGTGTTTTGGCTATTTCTGAGCAGTATTTGCATAGTGCCAAGATTTTCTCTGTTTCCCACACGACCTCTCCAGTGAGTAGGCTGGGAGTCAGTAAGAAGATGGGAGGGTACATAGACAGAACAGCTGATCTGAGTTGACCAAAGGGATATTTCATGACATATAACATCATGTTCAGCAATAAAAACTGAGGGGAGGTTTTCTGGGGACCATAGCTATTTCTTGGAGATTGGCTGGGTGTTGGTCTTCTTTGGGAGGGTTGTGATTGCCCTTGCATCACTTGGGTCTTTTTATTTTGTTTTTCTTCCTCTTTTCTTCACTTAAAAACCTATCCTTATCACTGACTAGGCTGAACTGATGTTTATAAAAAGTCTTTATTTATTCTTGCTTAACACCTTAGATCTATAAATAATTAAATAAGTTCTTCTATAATATGTTCCCTAATTGATTTTGATATCTTGATTTTGTGTCAAATTCTTTTACTCCTATTTTTCACTTCTCCTTGGTCAAGTCAGCTCATCCACCATGAAGATTTGTTCTGCTTCTGTGTAGAAGCCCATCTGAAGTGGGCCATTTTTCTGGAGAAGCTGGAACTGATTTCTTCAGAGGGGAAAAAAACCAACCCAAACAAACAAATACACATGAAAACAAAACACAAACAACAACACTCCCTTTTTATATGTCTTATCCAGCCCCCCAAAAATTTATAATAATGTGAAAAAAACCGTAACAACAAAGTAGGCACATACTGCTGTAATCTAAAACCAAGAAAATGCTATTTAAAAATTTCAGTTCCATAACTTTTGTGATTAAGTACACCTGTAGCATATATAAAGCACTAAAACCAACCCAGGCTGATAGTATGGTAGATTTCTTACATCTTATAACTTAATGGAATCTCAATAGCTACCTGGGAATATTGAGGTACTAGGAAACCAAATTATTTTAAAAAAGGTAGTGTAGTGCACTGAAAACTCAAACTGTGTGGGGTGATTTTTTTTTTTTTCCAAATGGAAGAAAAAATTTTTAAATATTTCTCAAGCTCTTTGTTTTAGAATTCATATTGTAAGTTCTTTGCAAAATGCCAGTTTGTCTTACATAATGTCAGTAATATTTTGTATCACACTCACGAAGCCCAAGTTAATATGTCAGTGAGCATAATCAAAGGCTTGTTGAATTTACTGGAAAATTCTGAGCTGATTCAATGCTTCATAAAATATGCCTGTAATATGTACGACTATCCCTCATGTTTTGCTGTTGTTGTTTTGCTTTTTTTTTAAATAAGACTTAAGTCACTAAAAATCAGTATTTTCTTACCCGTTATTCATTGGAAGCTGACATTAAAAGCTGTGAACTGTTTTGAAAAGATTGCCTCCAGTCCTCAGAATACGCTTTAAAAATCAATCATACACCTCTCCCATGACTTTTTTTCTTGTTCTAGTTTCAGTTCTCAGTCTATAAGAGACTTCAGACTTTGGTTTTAAACATTTCCAAGGTTTAGAACTTGATTAGCTCTTTTTGGTTTGTTTGCTTATTTGTTCTCAAAAAAGCCCTATCATAAGCAACTTCAATCTTTTTAAAAAGGATGAAATTTTGTTAGCTGTTTTACAGCAGAGCCATTATTTGGAACATGTTATTGTACTGCTTCCAGCTGAGGTGGAATACCCAATCTTGTTTTACCTAGTGAAAATAAAATAGTGCATAGAGATTTCCCCAATATACTGAACAAGTGTGCCTATACTGTATGGACAGTATCACATGCTCAGGACACTTTCTAATGATTCCCTCCACAGCCAGACTGGAAACCTAAGCTTCTTTAATATTCCAGTTTCATTATTCTCATTTTCTATAATTTAACAACATCTCTAATATTATACTTAATGGAAAAGTCATGCAATATTGAGCAGTAACTGCTGTTAATTTCCTGCTGTATATAATTTGCTTTTTTTGTTGCTAGTGGAGAGTAATTAACATGCTCTGATTATCATACTGATTATCATACTGTCTTCCTTAGCTTATGAGAATATAGTCATCTCAACACTCGTTGATCTTACAATAGTACATTTTATTGCTTTCAATAATAGTATCCAGGGATATACAAAGCTAAGTTTTTTACTGAAAAAATGGTGTGGTCTAGCAGTAACAGGTTTCCTAAATGTTTCAATTTGGAACAGAATAATGTAAGTTTTTATAACGCCTATCAAAAAACATAGAGCCCTGATTCTGTGGTAGTACAATGCTATCTCTTTAATGAACAGAATTGTGGTTGTATTGTCATTATCACACACACAAAAAAAGAATGTCTACTTGTGTTCCATTCAGATTGTCTTTTATTCCTCTGCCTGAACAGTTAAGACAGAAAACACATTCAGCTTGGAATATGCTTCCAAGCAATAGTGGGTGGGGTTTTTTTTCTTGCAAGGGTGATTTTTTAGGAGAATAGACATTTGTCTGTAGGAAAAACACTTTCCTTGATCTAAAAGTTCTACCTAATCAAATTCCTTCATCAATTTTATGTTTGTCTACAACTACTATATAAAGTAGCAGTGCAGATAGGACTATCTAAGTGAAATCAAGTCATTTCTTGTAATGCTACGTACAAGAACACCAAGGCTTTTGGGTTTTGAAAAGAGAAACATCAAGTACAACGACTTGCAATTGTACATGCAAATAGGTCACATTGTTTTCACAAGATCAAGTCAAACATCTGGTGAAATTCAAACAGGACACTTTGTACGAGTCCACTCTGCATTTATTCAAGCATAACCATTTGGGCTGGGAGACACAGAATTCTGCAGTCTGCATTACGTCTTATGGCTTCCTAGGAGTCAGAATTTCATTTGCAACAGATACTTCCAGGGGATCAATAGCTACTGTGAAGATTTATGACTTCTTCATAAAAGTTCTCCATAAATGCTGAAATGAATATTGTCTCTCTGGAAAGACTGCCATATTTGGATTTTTTTTTCTCCTCTCAGGACTATTTACGGTATTCACAACTTTTAGAATGCCTGTATGAATCTGTAGATGTATACAGACTGGGAATGCTAGTGTAGGAGTGAGATAAGCTGTGTTCCTTTTTTTATTTGTATTTGGTAAAGTCTGTTTTGTATTATAGATTCCTTTTTTTCTATGTAGCCTCAGGGTAGCTGTACTCAGAAGTGACTAAAATACTGGTTTTGAATTATACTAAAGACTGATAGCTGTTAACAGAGAAACAAAGTAAAGCAATCCCTAACTTCTAAAGCAGAAAGTTACTTTGAGTTTTCCATACTCATGGTACATAATTATACAGCTTAGAGAAAGGACCCAGAATGATGCACAGAGTACAAGAAGCTGAAGTAATTTGAGGCAAAATCAGAGAAGACATATATCATATTGCATCAGTGGCAGAAATTGGATTGACATTATGCACATCTAGAAAACATCTGACAATAAGCATGTCCTTTTTTTTTTTTAATTTCTTGTAGCATTACATATAGGGGTAAAATATTACTCGACCATATTGCTCTGAACACTATCAAAATGTGTAGAAAGACTTGGTACCTGCTAATTGATCAAATGCAAAATGAAGAATTAACGAGGCTAGCTAATTTACTGAGAACCGAATTGCTTCAATGAATGGAAAATTCATGATCAAAGAATGAATAGTAAATATTAGTGCTTATTAATACTTAGAATTCTAAAAGCAAGGCATAATCTTTGCTTGATTTATTTTCTTTCTTTGTTTTTTCCTTTCTTCTTTTTATTTCTTTCTTCATCTCTTTACAGTCCTGTTTTCTCCTGCAGTGTTATGTTTGGGGTTAAGGAAGAAGCAGTGATTCATTCAATGTAGGCATCTGCTCCAGGACTCCATCAAAACTCTCAATATGGTCTTTCTGGTTCTGATGATTCATAGAAGTATTTATTTTTTGATATTTTCCTTTTGGATTCTAAATACAGATTAGTAAAGCAAAGAGCAGGTACAATGTTGTTTAGAAGAACAGGAAAGAGATGACATCCAAAAATAACCCCAGACATTAATTCCAAGAGAATTTTTTTAAATTCTAAGCTGAAAGAGTATGTTTGGGTTTTTATTCTGAATCAGAATCTTTAGATAATAGCTGGCATATCAAAGCAGAAAATCACTCGCTCCTAAGTAGACTTATTAGTCAGTGTACTATCTTATCACTCACTCCTTGCACTGAGGTTAACATTTTTAAATAGTGTTACAAAACAAAATTGTACTTGTTAAAATAATAAATCACGTTATTTATTCCTGTATTTGGCAAAACCTTTTTTGTTTTATTAGAGGCAAAATAGTTTTTAGTTTAGTTAAATTAGGGTTGGTATATGTGTTGCAAATTTATTCTCGAAAGTTGTATTTTTAGTTCTTTAGCCTTGATGAAGTAAAAAACTGACTGGATGGCCGGGCCCAGGGAGTGGCGGTGAATGGAGTTAAATCCACTTGGAGGTCAGTCACCAGTGGTCTTCCCCAGGGCTCAGTATTGGGTCCAGTCCTGTTTACTATCTTTATTGATGATCTCGATGAGGGGTTTGAGTGCATCCCCAGTAAAATCCTTAGATGACACCAAGTTGGGTGGGAATGTTGATCTGCTGGAGGGTAGGAAAGCTCTGCAGAGGGATCTGCACAAATTGGATTGGTAGGCTGAAGACAATGGTAGGAGATTCAACAAGGTCAAGCACTGGGTCCTGCACTTCAACCACAACAACCCCATGCATTGCCACAAGTTTGGAGAAGAGTGCCTGGAACGTGGCCCAGCAGAAGAGGACCTCAGGGTGCTATTCAATATCTGGCCAACAGGGTGCTATTCAATATCTGGCCAAACGTGAGCCAGCAGTGTGCACAGTTGGCAAACTGCATCCTGGCATGTATTGAGAATAGTGAGGGCAGCAGAACCAGGGACATAATTGTTCCTCTGTACTCAGCACTGGTGAGGCCACACCTTGAGTTCTGTGTCCACTTCTGGACCCCTCACTGCAAGAAAGACATTGAGGTGCTGGAGCAATGAAGATAGTGAAGGGTCTGAAGAGTAAGTCCTATGAGGAGAGACTGAGGGAGCTGGTGTTGCTTAGTCTGGAGAAAAGGAGGTTCAAGGGAGACCTTACTACTCTCTATAACTACCTGAAAGGAGGTTGTAGCAAGGTGGGGTTGGCCACTTCTCCCAGGCAACCAGTGACAGGACGAGAGTAGGCAACCTTAAACTGCACCAAGGGAGGATCAGGCTGGACAACAGGAGAAATTTCTTCATAGAAAGGGTTGTTAAACATTGGAATGGGCTACCCAGGGCGGTGGTGGAGTCACTGTCTTGAAGGTGTTCAGGAAATGACTGGACATTACACTTAATGCCATGGTCTAATTGACAAGATGATGATCAGTCAAAGGTTGGACTCGATAATCTGGGAGTTCTTTCCCAACATTAATGACCCTGTGATTCTGTAAAACATCTTTGATTTTGGACCTTCTGCAAAACTCACTACAAAGAGGACATCTGGGACTCTTACATAGCTATTTGTTTCCCCCTGCCAAGTTATTATCCTAAAACAAGCAAAAAACCAACCAACCAAATAAATCCCAAAACTTATAAATTGCCTCAATAATAGGTATGAAAATGTTATGGCCATTCAGCTTCTCTATGAACATCTTTAACATTAGCGGTAAGATTTACCTCCCTTGAATTTACGTGGTTGAAAGCTTATCATTTGAGCTGAATTAGTTAGTTTAAATTAACTGTACAGTTAACACAGACAGTTATTTCCAAAGCTTGACTATTCTAGAAATTGGCCTCATGTCCTATCTTGTAACTGGGTTTGGTGTTTTTTTTAAGGTGATTAATGAAATTTCCATTTACTCCAATGTTTATTTTTTTTAAGTGATTGCTCACTGTGCTTTACTCATGGTTAACCTCAGTGATTTTTTGTGTCAGTGCTTCCTTCCCCAAATTCCAGTGAAAGGAGTAGCAACTATCCTAGAAAATTTATTACTGATTACTGAATAGCTAATAAGCAGTGTAGCCAACAGTAGCTATAGGAACTGAGCTAGAAGGCCTGAACTAACATTCTGTGTGCTCCTATACAGCTCATCCTGGTTCCAGGGGATGCTAGAACTTTTCCATAGGTCTCAAAAACTATTGCTGCATACAGTTCTCATGTGAATAGAGAAAGGCACAAATTTCTCTTTTCTTATCCGTTGGGGTCCAGTGATAGCAACGTGAAGCAGAAGATCCTGTGTTAGTAGGTCAGAGGCCCCAACTTAGCTGCAAAGGTTGTCCTTCACCCTCTACTGCCTTGTGACCCACTTAGTGACTTGTCAAGGACTAATTTAATTGCATAAACTTACACAGCTATCAGTTAAGTCCAATGTCTCTAATTTCTATTGCCCTTCAAATGTTTTGTGAATAATGTTATAATTGCTCTTTCTAGTCTATAAAGGAATTTTCAGCATACCGAATTTTGTATAAAAGTCTGTCTCAACAGCATAGAATGTTTTACAGTTAATATCCTTTAAGATTATGAAACAGGTCTCTTGTATAGACTATGGGCCAAATTAATTTCCTAGAGGACTACAGATTAAATACAAATCATAGTTTCGAATGTGAAAGGTCATGTTGTTCAAAGCTACAGTTCAAAATGTGACTTTGGAATTCTACCACTTCTTTCCATTCTGAATTATTCATCAAGTTAATATTTTACTATCATAAGCTTTCTTACCCTTTAAATTTAGAAAACAAAGTTTGGCTCCTTATGTTAATAAAAGCAATTTCAAAGACTAATATAATAAACCTAGCATACCCAAGGCACAAGAGAAAATAAAATATTAAGTTTTAGGCTGAGTACAAATTCTCTCAATCCAAATATTTTTGAAAGTTAATAAAACTTCAAAATTTCAGAATTATTTGCCTGGATTTCACTAAATCATGGAAAAAATGACAGTCAAGGGACCTAGGGAGATGTCCAACCACCTGCTTAAGCAAAGTCAGCTAGAGCAAGTTGATGAGGGCTGAGTCCAGTCAGGTTCTAAATTTCCTCAGGGATGCAAATGCCATGACCTCTCTGGAGAGCACAACCTGTTCCACTGTTGCAGTACCTTCACAGTAAAAAAAAAAAAAAAAAATTCTTTTAAAAAATTAGTATTTCTCATACAGGAAATGTGTTCGAGAGATGTCGATCTGGCACTGGGTGATATGGTTTAGCGGTTTAGGGGTTACAATGGTAGTGCTGGGTTGAGAGTTGGACTGGATGATCTTGAAGGTCTCTTTCCAACCTTGATGATTCTATGATTCTATGACATGGATTTCCCGTGGTAAATCCTAATTAGTCCTGGAGAACAGGAGGCTCAGGCAGCACCTTATTGATTCTACAACAGCCTGAAAGGAACTTGTATCAGGGTGGGGATCAGCTTCTTCTCCCAGGCAACTAGCAAAAAGACAAGAGGAAGTGGCCACAAGCTGTGCCAGGGACAATTCAGGTTTGACATCAGAAGGAATTTCTTCACTGAAAGGGTGGTTAAGTATTGGAATGGGCTGCTCAGGAAAGTGGTGCAGTCATCAGCCCTGCAAGTATTCCAGAAACAACTGGACGTGGCACTTAGTCCTATGGTTTAGTTAACAAGGTATATTTGGTCAAAGATTGGATTTTATGATCCTGGAGGTCTTTTCCAACCTTAATGAATCTATGATTCTGTATTTCAGACTGTAAAATACAGAATCATTCAGACTGTAC
The DNA here is from genome assembly GCF_009829145.1 of Chiroxiphia lanceolata. Taxonomy (NCBI): domain Eukaryota; kingdom Metazoa; phylum Chordata; class Aves; order Passeriformes; family Pipridae; genus Chiroxiphia; species Chiroxiphia lanceolata. The sequence goes on along the minus strand of NC_045639.1, from coordinate 88,720,766 downwards.
AGCATCCTGCATTCCTCTGAAGAATCCTTAGGGTTCTCCCTCAAGAAGAACAAGGACTGGTTTGACGAAAACAACCAAGAAATCCAAGACTTGTTGAGGAAGAAGAGAACCACCCACCAAGCACACCTTGCACTGCCATCCTGTCACCCAAGAAAAACAACCTTTCGTCTCGCATGCAGCAAGCTCCAACAGAAACTCCGTGACATCCAGAACAAGTGGTGGATCAGTCTAGCTGAAAAAACTCAATTATGTGCAGATACAGGTGATCACAAAGGTTTCTATGAGGCCTTGAAAACAGCATACGGGCCTACATACCAGGTCCAAAGCCCTCTACTCAGCGCTGATGGTCAAACCCTTCTAACAGATAAAACCTCCATTCTGAATCGATGGTCTGAACACTTTCAGACTCTTTTCAGTACCAACCGTGTAGTCCAAGATTCAGCAATTCAGTCCATCACACAACAACCAGTAAAGTATGAATTGGATACTGCCCCCACTTTAGGAGAAACCCTCAAGGCCATACAGCAGGTGAAAATTGGCAAGGCAGCTGGGGTTGACGGAATTCCACCTGAAGTCTGGAAACATGGGGGCCTTGCACTCCACACCAAATTTCACGAGTTTGTGGTGCGCTGCTGGGAGCTCAGTGAACTACCATCAGACCTTCGTGATGCTGTCATCATCACTTTATATAAGAAGAAAGGTACTAAATCAGATTGCTCAAACTATCGTGGTATTACTCTGCTCTCCATTGCTGGCAAAATCCTGGCAAGAATACTCTTGAACAGACTAATACCCACTATAGCAGAAGGAATTCTACCTGAAAGTCAATGTGGTTTCAGAGCCAACAGGAGCACCACAGACATGGTATTTGTCCTCAGACAACTGCAAGAGAAGTGTAGGGAACAGAACAAAGGTCTCTATGTAACCTTTGTCGACCTCACCAAGGCTTTTGATACTGTGAGCAGAAAAGGTCTCTGGTAGATTTTGGAACGTTTAGGTTGTCCCCCCAAGTTCCTTAAAATGATCATCTCACTCCATGAGGAGTCAAGTCAGATATGGCACACTTTCTGAGCCCTTTTTAATTAAGAATGGTGTGAAACAAGATTGCGTTCTCACTCCTACCCTATTCACCGTCTTCTTTAGCATGATGCTCCAAAGGGCCACAGCAGACCTCAATGATCAGGACGGTATCTACATTCGATACCGTACTGATGGAAGTCTATTCAATCTAAGGTGACTGAAGGCCCACACCAAGACCTTAAACCATCTTGTCCGGGAGCTGCTTTATGCTGATGACGCTGCCCTTGTTGCCCACACAGAAGCAGCTCTGCAGCGTTTAACATCCTGCTTTGCAGATGCTGCTGAGCTCTTTGGGCTGGAAGTCAGCTTAAAGAAGACAGAGGTCCTCCATCAACCTGCACCTCAGGAAGTCCCCCATCATTCCCACATCACCATTGGCCAATCAGAGCTCAAATCAGTTCAACAGTTTAACTACCTTGGTAGCCTCATCTCCTCAGATGGTAAGATCGACGGAGAGATAGACAACAGGTTAGCTAAGGCATATAATGCTTTTGGAAAACTCCACAAAAGAGTATGGCGTAATAAACACTTAAAGAAAAGCACCAAGATCAGCGTTTACAAAGCCATAGTGTTGTCTACTCTCCTATACGGCTCCGAATCATGGGTCATCTACCGCCACCACCTGCGTCTCCTAGGACGCTTCCATCAGCGCTGCCTCCGTACAATCCTTAACATCCGCTGGTCAGATTATGTGACCAATACATCTGTACTAGAGCAAGCAGCTGTCACTAGTATTGAGGTCATGTTACTGAGAACACAGCTGCGATGGGCAGGGCACGTCTCAAAGATGAAGGACCACCGCCTCCCTAAGATCCTGCTCTATGGTGAACTTGCCACTGGCTGCTGCATGAGAGGAGCCCCGAAGAAAAGACTCAAGGACTCCCTGAAACAACATCTCAGCCTTGGCCATATGGATCCTCATAACTGGTCTACTCTGGCCTCCAATCGGGAGGCCTGGAGACGCACCATCTATAACGCAGCTGTCTCCTTTGAGAACTCACGCAGGATCACTCTTGAGGAAAAAAGGCAACGCAGAAAGAACCGTATCTTGCAAAATACACCATCTAAGGAGCCTTTCTGCTGCGCCTTTTGCAATCGTATATGTCTGTCACGTATTGGCCTCATAAGCCACCAGCGTGCCTGCAGCAAATGTGGATAGTGCCTTCCCAAATCTTCGTTCGCGAAGCCTAGCCATGATTTCAGACTGTGCCCATTGCTTCTTGCCCTTTTACTGAAGAACCCTAAGAAGAGGTCTGGCTTCATATTATATGCTCCTCACCCCTAGTTGGGTATTTGTATAGACTGATTTAAACTGCACGCATACATATATACTGTATACATTTTGTAATATTAGCAAACAAAATAATTTGTTAGATGTTTTAACATTTTATTTCCTATAAGTTACTGGAGAATTTTTGAGTATTTCTAACATTACTTAACTTTATAGAATAACAGGACAGAAAATACAGTAGAGATGCACAGATTAAATTAACTGGTTTGGGGCTTTTTTTATTGCTTGCTGGACTTAAAGTCTTTTCTAATCTAAATGTTCCATGATTCTATGATTATTCTTCCTAAAGAGTGTGTTTCCTTAAGAAGCTCTGGGGAAAAATAATTAATTATTGTTTTCAAAATTGCTATCATAGGTTAAACAGAACAAATGAAATGGTTGTTTTGAATATAAAACTATTTATTACAAGTAAGAATGCAGTGATGCAATCATTAACAATTTTAAACCTCTGTTAACTGGAAGATAATTTTAATAGATTTTACAACGAAACTTTACCACTGTGGGCAAGAAAGAAATTATTTGGAAAAACTGAAAACATAGACAAGTAAACCGAAGTCAATATGTCCCACATAAGATATGCCCGGGATTTTTAAAGCATTAGTTAATTAACTCACTGTGAAAATGACCATCATTTTAAAAATGAACATTTAATATATGTATCCAGTACATTTCTATTAATATTGCTGTAGAAGCTTTTAAGTGACCTTCCAACAATGATGAAGGCAATGTCCAATTACTATTGATGGCCATAGGATGAAAATTTCACCTCTAAACTTTTCTAACTACTAAATGAGCTATAAATAGTAATCTTATTAAGTGAGCAAACCAATATTCAATTAACAGTTAATGATGCATAGGAAAATAGTTTTAAACACTCTAAAATGGACTTGAGATTATTTGCAAATTTTACACGAGATTTCTGAATACTGAATAGTGACTAATACTTTTATACTTTTTCATCACGTACTCTATTGTATACAAAATGAACTCTGGAAAGAATCAGTTAAGTGACTACTTGGATCAACCTAGAATCTTCTGAAATATTAAAATAAAGAAGTGACCCAAATGTTTGGATTGCTTATGGAGTTCTTTACTATCTTAGAATGATAAGTTCACTTAACACTTTTTATTACATTTCCTGCTAATTCATTCCATTCCTGAAGGCTACTCTGATTACTTAAAAAACATTTTTTGTGATGACTATTTGAATGTATATTTAATGAAGTATTATTTTTAGGTGGAAAGTCATATAGAAATCATAGAATTATAAGAAAGGAGGTTAAAATGTCATTTTTTCCCTTTCTTAGTCCATGTTTTAAGCTACTAAATCTCATTCCTGAAAGATATTCTCTTGGATTTTGCAAAGCAGGCAGTGATGGACACATCACAACTTCTCTAAACCAGTTCAGTGTTTCACTATCACTATCACAAAAAAATGCATAAAACATTTTTATAAAGCTTTTTTCCTCCAATTTCTTACCTAGGTGGAATCCGATAAAAATTAAACCCATTATTCTTAATCTTCCTTATCATAAACATAATTGTTTTTATAGTACATTTTGTATATTTGAATACTTTATTTTGTCTTCTTACAGTCTTCTTTTTCATTAACTAGGTTAATCTTTTCTTCTGGATCTTTTATTATTCTTGATGTTCTTAGGCTCTGGCTGGCTGGTTTGCCCAGCTCTTCTGCAAGAGGATCCAGTTGAGACATTGCTAATACTAACAAGAGTGGAAAAGTGAATTCACTCAATATGGAAGACCTACTCTTGTTTACTCATACTGGTATTGTGACTGCCCTTTTGGAATGCGACAATATTGCTCAAGTTCAGTTTAGGATCTGAAGTAATAATCCTAAGAATGTTTCTGACAGAACTTATGTCTAGTTTTTTGTTTCTCCTTTTCTTATTCAGATTATAAGAAAACCTTATAAGTTTTGTAACCATATTGAATCTCTTTTTTTTTTCACACCACCCTACAGTTTTTGGCCACTTTTAAAATTTTTAATCCTACTGCTGATTGGTACGTTCAATAATAATATTTTCTATGTGATCATCAAAGTCCTCTGAAATATTCAGTAGTCTTATAACCAGACACACCTTAAAGAGGAACGGCCAGTAGGTCATGGGAGGTGATTCTGCCCCTCTACTCTGGACTCATGAGTTCCCTCCTAGAGTACTGCATCCAGGTCTGGAATCCTCAGCACACAAAGATGTGAACCTCTTAGAATGGGTCCAGGGGAGGTCAAAAAGACAATCAGAGGGCTGGAGCACTTTTCTTATGAAGATGGCCTGAGAGAACTTGAGGTGTTCATCATGGAGAAGAGGAGACTCCATGGAGACCTCATTGTGGTCTTCCAGTACCTAAAGGGGGCTTATGAAAAAGAGGAAGAGAGACTGTATATATGGGCAGATAGTTATAGGACAAGAGGGAATGGTTTTAAACTAAAAGAAGAGAGACAGATGTCAGGAGACAATTTTTTACTGTGAGAGTACTGAGGCACAGGAACAGGTTACCCAGAGAATTTGTGGATGCCCCATCCCTTGAAGTGTTCAAGGAGAGGTTGGATGGGGCTCTGAGTAACCTGATCTAGTGGAAGGTATCCCTGCCCATGGCAGGAGGGTTGGAACTAGGTGATCTCTTGTTAGTCTCTATATGATTAGTTGATCTCTTCCAACTCAAACCTTTTTATGATTCTATGATCCACCATAAGACCAGCACAAGAGACCTTATTCTATTTCCATAGGAGGTAATTTATGACAGTTTTCTTTGTTTCCGAGTTTGAATATGAGAATGACATAAGGGGAAAAATAAATAAATTTTAAAAAGCCCAATATATAAAAGGAAGAAAATAAAATATAATAATGAAGAGAAGAAACAAGAAACTCATCCCATGATCTTAGCTGTGAAGAATGTTATCTCTTTACCTACCATTCCTCCATCTGCTGTAATATGTGAATTTTATGTCTGATTTTAGACTGCAAATGGCTCAATAGTACATGTGTTTTTGTAGGTAGTAAAGATGATAGAAGAGTTTTAGTCACTGTACAAACAATTCGTATAAATTAATATATATCAATATATGGTTTTAACAAGTATTAACGCTTTATGAGTTGAATAAAAGGTCATCCTTATTAGGAAATAGATCTATCCTTAAGCATAACTTATGATTGTCCAATCAGGTTACAGATTAAGGATAATTACTGTGGAAGATCTTTAAGATTCTGAATTAAGTAATCTAATGTTTTATATTTAATGAAATTGTCAGCAATTTTTGGGTTAAAAATGTAAGAAAGATCATTTAAGAGCATGTGAGTCATCACTTCCCCACTACCAGCTTTATATATAAATATTCCTTCCCTTCATCAGCAAGTCTGCAATTTTCTTTTTAAATTTTACTCAGCATACTGTCAAGAAATTCTTATTTAGAAAGAAATAAAATTAAAACCAGTGAAATAAGTATCAGCCAGGAAAAAATGCACAGTATTTACTCCTAAAACTTCTGAGTTTATTATCAAAGGTTAAACTCTTTTACAACCTTTTATATTGGTTAATTTGGCAGAACACTTTTAATGTTATATCTAGGGCTGGGAATTAATTTTAAAAAACCTTTTTAAGAATATTGCCGTACACAAAAAATATTTCACTTCCTTTAACAGGTAAATGAATGCATCTGTGCCGAAGAACATCATGGATTTTGGGTAATATATTCTTAAAAGGGGAAATGCACAACCTTTGGTATTGTTTTTGAAGAGCTACAAAATTTGCTGATACACATCACCCACTGTAACTTGGATTCCTGGTCCCTGCCATGGAGTCAACAATGAGTTTAGAAGGAGTTACTGGATTATTCTCAGAAAAATATTCAGATTATTGGTTTGGTGTCAGTATGCAATGAGGGTAGGATTCTTTGGTTTCCTTTTTTATGTCAGTTGTGTTCTGCCAATATTGCCTAAATATAATATGTCTTTTGGTGTTACACTTTAGGTGTCAATAACCTACGTCAGCAGGTCTTCCTGTTTCTGTTCTTCAGATCTCCATTATTTTACACACTTCACAGGTTTCACAGGAAAGCTCTTTGGAGTACAGTTCATGCTCATCTATCAGTCATAGTCTCAATTACTGTTGTGAAATGTTTCATAAAAATGTGAAATTATTGTGGTGCTGTTTTGTCTCAAAACATGGTCCAGAGCTATGTGTTTTCCCAAATCGCATAAGAGCAGAGCAGAGCAGTGCAGCTACACAACCTCTGAAACTGGGTATACAAAAGCACCTTGATCTAAGAGGTAAAAAACATCCCACATTAACTGGGATTTTGAAGGAACTGTTATCTCCAGAATATAGAAACATACAAATAGTTGACTAGTTAAACTATTCTGATGTAAATACTAGACCAGAGGACTACACCTAAGGTTGCAGAGCAGTGACTACATAAAAACAGAAAAAATGGGCCACTGTTTGTAGAGGCAACTAATGGACAGTATGAAGTAAGATAACATGCAGGTACCCCCAAAATGCCAGGCAGTGAAAGGATTGTAGGAAAATTTATTTCCAATGTCAAGAACACTAGAATTAAAAGACCATTAATCCTAACAGCGCTTCAAACACCAGGCCTGAGAAAGGCATGCCCCCTGCTCTGCTCAGGCCTTCATAGTTGCTGGCCCCACCCTCTGCAGGAGGCCTTCCACATTTCTGCAGGACTTATCTTTTTCTCATACCAGGGAGTTGTTTCTCTGGAATGCAGGAGGAGAAAACAGCTAAAATTGTCTCTGGCAGGAAAGCTTTCTTAAGCAAAATAAATTCTGATCTCCCCGCCATAATTCTTCTGAAAGGTCTTCTACCCTTACAGAGGGATAACAAAACTTCAGGCCTAAGTGACAGAGGTGTTCTATTCATGGTTGTATTCACAGCCTTCAGCAATGGCAAAAGTTTCTCCAAGCACTACCTTTGCAGAGAGCCAGGTCAAAACAGTCCATTCTGCTTAGCAAAGGATATGGATGCCTCACTGCTTAATTTCACTGAATTCTGTAACTCCAAGTGCACAGAAGCAGCCCTTAGCAGCTGAGACAGAAGGGAAAGAACTGGAAGAAAGTCATGTTCTCCTTGATAGCTCCCTGTAGCTTTGTATGCCAGGGGGCTGCATATTGCATTTTGCTCTAGCAAGTCGAAGAAAGCACCCAGCAAGCCGCTACAGCTCATTCGCAGGGCTGGTGAGTTCACCTGATCTCTGTTTCCTGAGCTGCTAAGGGAGGGCACCACCTGGGGAAAACAGCATTTGGCTACCAAAGATTGAAGATAAAAGAAACTCAACAAATCTGTATTTGTCTGGCTTGTGACAGGCTTTGAGTTAGTCTTTTTGTCAAGTTTATGTATGACTGAAGTTGTTACTGAAGTCAGATTTTCAGAACTGAATTTCTTAGGCTTCCCCTAAAATACCGCAGACTGAAATAGGTAGCTTATCTTTTACAAACCTGGGAACATTGAGAGATGTTCTCTAGAAAGAAATTTCTCTAGAATCAAATTTCACACTGACTACAGACAACTGTTTTGAAAATCTTGGCTTAAGGTTCTGTAAAATTCAGTCCCTACTCTTTATATTAGTTAGCTGAGGAACTGAAATCAAGCACTACAGTTACAGAAGTTTTAGCCACAGACATTTATGGAATGTGGCTCATCTAGCACTCAGTGGCAGACAGTGAAATAGGTCAGATAGGTCTGTCTAATGATTGCCATCTGCATAATCAGCAATCTATTAAGATTGATGAGGCTCTCATAGGATATTCTGTACTTCATCTAGCACACATTAAAATCATATTAATCAGAAGGGTCTATATATCTTCTTTCATATTTTAAGTTATGAAGTTCAATCCTAATTTATTAAACTATTAAGTTAAATGATTATAATGATAATGCAGATCTGTTTTTATTTTTGTTGATCATAGATTATTATGGGCTGAAAGAGAAACACAGAAATGGAAAAGTAAATTCTGAAAAAGCAATCCTAATTCACATTACATACACCAAAATTCTCCATCCAGTATTTCTGGATATGACCTTATACAATGTCACCCAAACTTATTCACAGTGTGATGACGCAGATATAAGAGTTTTTGTAGGAAATTTATCTTACCATTAGCTTTTTTGCCTTACTTCTTTGTGCTTTTATATTTAGTAGCACTGGTAGTAAATGAAAAAGAGAACATAGGCTAAATTTCTGTTAATATATTCAAGACTGAAAACTAGAAACTGTTGATTTGATCTACAAAGCTTTTGCCAAATCCTGAATCAAGATTTTAATTTCAAACTGCAAAGATCAGTTTAAGGTTCTGTCAACTGATATTCCTAGATACTAAGCAGAGTGCATAAGTGAAAATACAGTGTTGCCAGGGTAACCTGAGATAGCAGTAAATAATATAAAAATAATATAATAAATAATTATCGCAATACATAATTATAAACAAATAGTCTTGTGTTTGTTTGATGCTTGTTTTCAAATACAAACAGCTATTTTGAAAAAAAATATTTGTCTTGTGACAGGAACTTTGCTTTGTAGAAGAAACGAACATTAAAACATCTGAGCTCACAAAAGATTAAATAGCATCTATGCTAGGGTTCCATTCAGAGAAGGAATTCAACACTGAACTATTAGTATCCAGAGCTCAGTGTCTCATTATTTTATTGATTGTGGTTGTCCTTCTGGCTCCTCCTCTTGAGTCCAAAGTAAAAGGAGAGGGAAAACCTGTTGGTGAGAGTGCTGTTGCAGTCTGGTCAAGGGTGGTGATTGCAGTCCGGTCAAGAGTGGTGGTCCCAGTCCTTCTCTGGATCCCACGAGTGGTACCAGAAGTCCTAAGACCCCAAGATTATATAGCCTCAGGTTCAGGCAGGAATGCCCAGTACCTCCCTCAGGGCGGGGAGTTCCACAATGGGTGTGAGGACAGGAGAATCCTCCTATCTCACAGGCCTCTTAACACCCAGCTTATAGCCTGAGGGGTCAGGTGTGCTCTGGGCAGCTGCTGTAAATGGTCTGTTGTTAACAGTTTCTGAGAAATGGCATGGAATACACAGTTTTGGGTTACACCCACACAGTGATGAGCTGGTGCCAGCTGTTCTAACTAGGACTACTGAGTAATCAGAGAAATAATTTTACCAGTCATCTCCTACATTGTTCAAGGACTATCTGACTACAAGAATTACTCATACTTGCCTTTTATTGGGAAAAAAGTCTAAAAGGGAATTTTTATCCCATTTTCAGTGTTGGTCTTCCTGGCAAAGTTCATACAGACCATCTGCCAACTGTTTCTCGAAACTTCCACTCTATTCACCAGATGCAGGGAATACAAAGCTGCTCATGATCTCTCAAGCCCAGTTCCCTGTGCCATGTAATGTTATTAGTCTGCTTTGACTCACCCTTTTAATCAGAGAAGTGCCCCCCACCCATCACTTACTCCCTCTCCTTTAGAAGAAAAAGTAACCCTGCAATTGCACCAGCACATCTAAAGCAGGAGAGCTCCTTGTGATGGAGGTGAATAGAAAGAACTTGGGGATCTTCCTTAAAGAATGTTAAAGGTCAATAGAACACTGAGGAAATAAAATAGTTGTGCTGGAGTCCCACCAGCATCCATAGACCTAAGTATGTACTAAAAATATAATACTAAATACTAAAAAAAAACTTGTAGTGGGGTTAGGAGAATGAAGGGAACAGTAATTATTTACACGCTGGCCAATGTGCATATCTTTATTGAGAACTCACTCAAGAACTGCTCCTGTGAATTTTCCCTCATATATCTGCTTCTCTTTACCTGTTTTCTGGTCTGAAGAGACTTAAACACATTATTGTTTTGTGTCTGATTGTAAGATTTATTTTTATTATTTAATTTCTAATATGATATCCAACATACTGATAAACTACTGTTTTTCTTAGAAAATAAAATATTTAACCTTTTTTTTCTATAAGAGTGTCTAAGTTGCACTAAACAAGTTGACTTGAGCACTGGTTATATTTAAGCTATTAACTATTAAATATTTAGCTTGCTACAACAGTGTTTCATTGCATTTGTTGCTCATGTCCACTATTTATCATATGAGATGGATGACTAAACAAATTGTGTTTATAGTCCATATACTCAAAAACAGTTAATAAAAATAAAATTACTTGTGGGTACAAATTGAAAGAGGGGAAATTTAGGGTAGATATTAAGAAGAAGTTCTTTACTGCGAGGGTGGTGAAACACTGAAACAGGTTGCCCAGAGAGGTTGTGGATACCCTAGGGAGGTAGTGTTCAAAGCCAGGTTGAATAAGGCAACCTGGTGTAGTGGAAGGTGTCCCTGCCAATGACAGGAGGATTTGGGACTAGATAATCTTTAAGGTCCCTTCCTACCCTTAACATTCCATGATTCTATGATTCTATAATATTTGTTTTTGAAAAAGTGGCTAGAAGTTGTGGAACAGATCCATAACCATGTAAATCAGTACCACTTCATTTATTTCAATAAAACCATAGCATTTACCCTATTTAAGAAGATCAGCCTTTTTCTATCATATCCATGTTAGAAACAGGGGTGTTGTATTTAAAATATTTGTATACTTTTTACAGTTACTGATTTTTTTTTGTTTGTTTCTTTTTCTACAAAGAAGGAAGTTGTTATCTCTGAAGTATACTGTGAATTGAGAAATTATTGCCTTATATTTTGTAATACAGAAAAATCACATTCTGTTTGGACATACAAAAAGCTAATGATAGACAGCTTTTTACACCAAACACTACATAGAACTAAAGGATACAGAGTACAAAATACAGGGTGCTTCCAGAATAGAAACCTTTCCTAAGTTTAAGCAATTATAAGTTTTTGGATTTTTTTCCCAAAGTCATTATAATGAAATCCATCTGTTCTGTGCTTTTACTGTATGGAATTGCCACACTATATGTCTGTGGATTTTATCCACTGTAAGAAATCCCCTCACTTTACAAGAAACAGAATACTTTCTTACTCTATTTTTTATTTTTATTTCTGTTTGATTTCTGAAGAAAGATTTGAACAGTAAACATAAAGTAATAACATGACATCATAGGAGTTTTTCTCCATTTTGCTTTTATTATCACATTTCTCCTTCTTGGTAAACCTCTTCCAAATTCTCATCCTTCCCCAAACTTCCCTACTCTCCTCATTTAAAAAGACATTTTTCCTAATGTTAGCAGTTTGCCCCAGGACTCAGAAAATAATAGAATTATTTACTTTGACATCTTTTAAGTTCACACATACAAACAAATTAATTTTTCTGGACTCTGAGCCAACAAAACATTACATCTTTGTAATTTTATTTCAATGGACATCTTTAGTAACTTTGAGCTTATATCATGAATAATAATTTGTTAGGCCAAAGTTCTGCACGATAAGTTTAGTATTATTGAAGTTAAAAAATAGATTAAAAGTATTTACTTCCATTGCTTGGTCTTCTTTACCCATTTTTCCCCCTGTACTGACCTGAAACTGTGGAACATATTTCAGGAAGCTACACCATAATTTTCTTTTTTATATGTGCAGAGTTTGCGGTCTTGGAGGTTGAATTTCTTTAAGATCCAGTTCAGCAATTGCAAAGCTTGCACAGTTTTATATTTTACACTCATACCTATTGCTGACATAAACCGTAATTCAAAGGCATAGTTAAGTCCATTCATAAACAATAAATGAAGAATATTAAAAATTAAGCCACTACAGTGACCACATACCTTTTACCCTAATGAAATAAAAAAATATTGAAAAAAGCAGAAAACCTGATAAGGATATCTAATGGGGTCATTCTCTACTTATAGAAAAGCAAGTGACACAATTTGTTTAGTGGTATTTTATATTCAATGAAGCTATCTTTAAAAGCTTAACCCAGGTTCCTAAAATAGTCTGTGCTATTTTTAGCTTTTATTCATCATATTGATAAGCTTTAAGCTTCTGTAGCATAAATTAAACTCTTTTTTACTTTGTAGGTCACCTGACTGAATGGCATGATATACTTCCAGTCCTACTTCAGTTAGGGACTACTTCAGTTATGCTGGATAAAAAAAAATGCTGAGCATTATAGTTTCAGGGAATTTGTGGGCCATATGTAAAGACTGAAATTGTACCTTGACATATTTTTCTAGGAGAGAGAAGTTGTATAAGTGGAACAGGGGAAGCAAATACTGATCTCAAAGATGGCTTTAAGCCACCTCTCTCCTAATCTCCAACACTGATTTAACTTAGGTAACCTGGGAAACCGCTTTCAGTTATATTTTTAATACTTTTGTATATTCTAGTGTGTAAAATCCAGACTACCTACAGCATTCTAGACATGCTGCCATGCGTCTTTGATGTTTTTTTTTTGCTGCTTGGTCATTGCCATTTTCTCTATGCCAATATTAGCAGAGCATTAATGTAATATAACAGTCTGCAAAGCCTATACCACGGGAATTATCTTATATTTTTCATTTTCATTTAGTCCAATGACAGTACACGAGAAAAATCTGTTCAATGTTTTCAACCATTTCCAAAAGAGGGTTTGCTCAGAAAATGAGCAGAGTTACCATGTGACTGCCTTCACCTGACTGAGGAGCCTTGTTCTCAACCTGCTCTGTTGAATGTCTCCTTTGGAGTCCTCAATAACAGAAAAAATCAATAAACTGAAGGAAATCTATTGAAGGGACACCGGAATGGACAGGGTCTGGAGCACTTGCCTTGTGAGAAAATCTTGGAGAAGACACACCTCTGGGAAGACCTGACAGGAGCCCCTGATGCTTACAGGAAGGATGTTGAAGAGATGCACCAAGGTGTTCATAGTGGTGCATGCATATTTCATAAATGTCGTGAACCTGAATGGTGTTTTTAGTAGAGTACATTGTGTCCAGCTGGCATACACAACAAAGTCAATATGTGTAAGAGTGTTTTTAATAATAATATCAGGAAAATAATAATATCTTCTGAAATGTCATTTTGAAAACGTATTATTAAACTTCTTGGCCAAGTCCAGTCCAATTATTACTGGAAACACATAGTAAAACTTCTGTGTATGTATAAATATGATTACAAGATTAATGTTCCAAAAACATACTGCTAGTTTTATGCCTGTTCATTCTGATCAAAAAGGTATAATTTTCTCCAAATGACTAGTTACAATTTTGCTTCTTGAATGATTCTCTTCCTTGCTTTTTCTTTCAATTTATTTTATTTTAGCTAGTGTCATAGAATTAATACTCAACTCTATTTAGTAAATGAATTACAGTTTAATAAGGAGGTTTTTCGTTTACTATGAAAAGTATTTAGACAGAACTGGCTACTAACATGTTCAAACTCAGAAGTTACTACTCTGGAAAAAGAAATAAGATGCAAAGTTTCTCCAGAGGCTTTTAATTATATGTGAATATTATCTACATAGGGTAAAAGAGAGGAAGAAATAGGCGTCACTTAAAACCCCTGTGACACAAAATATGGCAAGCATGCAAATATTCTGACAGATACCAGGAAAGGACTGACAATTTTAAGTGCAAGTCTTATGAGCTCTACAAAAGATAAAACAACAAGGAACAAACAAAATTAACATCACAACCTTATGATTCTCCTTTGTCATTAGGAAAAAATAGAAAAAATGTAATCTGGTGAATTCAGACCTTTCAACTTTTTTGTTGACTATGGACTGCTTCCTACAGATGCCTCTGAAGACACATTTTATCACCACATTACCGTATATTGTTGGGGGAAAATTATAATTAGCTACTTAATATCTTTGGCAGATGTGTATGAGAACATTTTAAATGACTATATAACATTTTCAGCATTAAAACCATATTCTGTCTCAAATATAATTTGTTTCATTTTTCTGTTTAATGAAGTGTAAAAAAATGATAAATTGTAGAATTCTTTGTAAAGAATGCTCATAATATTTGTATAATGCAGTTGGTGTACTAACTGTGTTTCTAAAAGCAAATACGTTGATGGGATGGAAATGTAATTTGCAGCTTAAAGATCAAAAAGCAAAGCAATAACATGACAGCACTGATATTTAATTAAATTAGTGTGCATTTTACTTAAAAAGGCAGCTTCAGTGCTTCAGCATGGGTAACCATCTTAGCAAGCTCAGTATACTGAGGCACTTAAAAAATGAGGCAAGCTCATCTCCACAGGGAAGTACTGGTGCATACACAGAGCTCCACTGCCATTAACAGCATCTAGAACTCAAAAGCAGAAATATAGACAAAAATTGGCAAAGTCAAGTAAAGGAGTATGACTTGGTTGCTTGAAATTGATTGCTATTTTAACAGAGATAAATGCATTATATGAGGAAAAAAGCATATCATCTAAACTTTGGGAGGCAAATTGTGAGGCTGAAGCATTATAGCAAATAAAATGTGAACTGCTGAAACTGCATAAATTCTAGTTGATTTTAATGAACAGTTGTCTCCTCAGGTACTTTCATGTATTATGATTGTCTCATGTAAGCTTACAAGTTTCATTAGCTACATACAACAATTTAGGATTTGTTACTAAAAGGGTCCCCACTTGGTGCAACAAAACAAATTTAATATGGAGACAATATTTTTTTTCTCTATGTGCTAGAGATGAGATTGGAGCTACAGAAATTCCCTAGCATGAAGTGCAAATGAATTAGAAATTGATATTAAAATGGAGCTTCTCATTGATATGAAGCGTTTTTGACAGTTGAAACAACTGAAAGATGTTTATTGTAGCCATCAGGGGAAGAGGAGAATGAGCAATGAATATCAAAACAGGAAGACAAACTGGGTTCCTTGAAAGCAGCTGTCACAGGGCATGTAGAAGAAAAAATAGAGATATTATGTAACAAGCTAGTATTCATTTCTCAGATGAACAAGAATTTTATTTAACTGCAACAACAAAAATGCTTTCACTTATCCTAAATATCTAATTTAATAAGTAAGGTATTTCTAAAAAAGGAATTATATTGTTCTCTAGGTGTCATAGACAGTGTATTAGTAAGAAGTATCTAAAACTGAGTAAATATTCAGGCAAGATAACTGAATATCAGTTATCAGTAATCTGACTTTGTTATGAACAGACCAATAACTTTCTAAGTAAACATTTTTGCTGTAACTGCATTTTCATGACCTTTTACTGCCTTTTTTTTTCTGAGTTTCTGAAAAAAAACCAACTCCTGATCTCATGAGCGGGCCTTGATGTTTTAGTGCTATTACAACCCTGCTAAAAGTTTAACTGCTTTGAGTGCTTACAATGCTAATTCTTTTGGGTAATGTTTCAGCTTGCCTACTTAGAATAGCTTTAATGCATGGGATAATGTTTTTAGTGATGGCCTGCAGAATATGTCTGTGATACAGTGTTCTAGATGCAATGTTTGTAAGCCTTTGAGAGTGGCTGCTGAAAAGCATGCAGCCTCTCAGGCATGTAACTAAATGTGAGACCATTTGCTTTTAAAGCTCTTCCTTACCCAGAAATCATTATGGCAACATGCACAGTATTAACGTTACTTATCCACCAGATATCTACTATCTGCACTCCCAAGGGTGAATTAGAATCAAATGTATTTAAATTAGACACAGAAACATTATCAATTTAGAAATGCATTTTCTCTTGGGCTTTATTAGAGAAAGATGTAAAGATACTCCTTATGCCTCTTAAAATGCTGTTAGTATTAACAACATGACTAGATAAAAGTGTCATAAAAATGTAACAAGAGTCTCATTTCCAATGTATAGAACAAATAAGCTTAGTTACTAAGGACAAAATATATGCCCCGGAGGAAAGCTGCATGGAAATGGTAAAGTAATTTAATAATTGTAAAAAGGCCGAACATTGATTCCTTGAGAGTTCATACTTTGTGTGCTGCTGCACAGATGATAGCAACAGATTTCTTCATTCACAGCCAGTAAACAAAAAGGTCAATCTATCAGCTTACATGTATTTAACTCAGAGGTTTATCTCAGTTTGTCCTTTTCTCTCTGTTGCTGGCAAGCTAAGACTGATCCTTCATAACAGAGGAAAATGCTACTCTGTCTTCAAGGTGAATAATTACAGAATACCTATTAACCTCTGGACTTTGATCCAAATTTATAAAATAAAATGAAAAAAATTAAAACTGCTTTAATGCAGCCTGGCATAGTTTTCTTCTGTGAAACACAGAATACACCCATAGGCCACTTTGAAGTCATATTTTCTGTTCCAAGACACTCCCCCTACTTACTAAAAAACAGTTGCTGCTTTGTGCTATAGGAATAGCATGTGAGTAAAGAGATAACGTGTCCATTTTTATTAGTACAAAATCATTAATTTGAACAAGAAACATTTGAATTAATATTTTGTCATTATTAGCCTTCCATATCTTTTCACATTGTATCTTATATAATTTTTAATTACCTGGAGTATATGTATTATGTTTAATTCAGTCTATAAGTTTCTATGGTTAAAACCACTTGGTTTTGTGAGAGATACAGCATATCTTTTGTCATAGGAAACATAGAAACAAAGCAGTAGTAATAATAGAACTCAAATACCAACAGTCTAAATACTTACACTGAATAAGGCAAAAAATGCCATTTCTATTGGTCATACATTCTTCATTTGCTAAAGAAAAAGGAGACCATCTGCTGAAGAAGTAATAGCAGAGTAACATTAGGAACTTCTTGAAGTATAGCAGTGTTATAATGCCAACCTTCTTATGCTAATGTGCAGGACACATTTCACATAAGTTTCCCCTTATCTTACAGTGCATTCACTTTATGCTCAGTTCCTACTGTCTCCTAACCACTAGCGTATCCTTCTTTTCCCATTTGGAATTACAAAGAGCCATGGTATCATGTCTGGAAGGAGACAGATTGTATAGGAATAAGAAGTAAATGGACATCTGCAGTGTTTTGACAAAGTGAGCCCTAGCTTACAAAAGCAGTGTTATAATTGCTGCATGATCTGAATAAACATGACAGACTTAAGTGTCTATTTATGGCTAGCTTTATTCAGAAAGTTTGCATTATATTCTTTGAGTACAGATCTCTGCAGTATATTTCTGACTTCTGTGAATGCTCTTTGTTTAGCAAATAGCATTAATAAGTTTAGAATTATATAAATGAGAACATTAATATGATGAAAATAATTTCCATACTAATAAATCTTGTTGATTAGAAGACTAAGTGAAGAATGAAAATTACACATCTGCATGAAAAATTATACCTATTCCTCCTTTCTGTTCAACAAATTAAAAATCTTCATCTGATTTCAAAAGCTCTACCTTTCAGGATGGTTGCTTTCAGGACTGCTAGTGGTCTCTAGAACCTTTTTGCAGAACATTAACACTATCCATTGACCTCTTCATTAGTAGACATGAAATTATGTGGAATTCCAGTTCCTGCTGTGAAGTTGTCCACATTACAATGTTCGTGTCTATAGCAGTCTTAGCAGCCAGATCAGGTACTAAATGGACCATAAAATATACTAACATATCTTAGAGAGGCCTTTTGCAGAAAAAGAGAAATGAAAACAAGAAGCCAAGGTACTTTCAAGATTATTAACAATGAAACAATGAAGTTTTGCCCATCCTGTATTGTTCCAAAGCCTTTACTACACATAAACATTTTGGGTTTAATTTTACCAATAAAAACTTTTTACCAGCAATATGAAATTTAGTCTCTTTGTAACTAATTAAATAAAAACTTTCTATTCAAAACTGTGAAAATGGCATGGCCTTGGTCATTTAGATTTAAAAATCTTAATGTGTTTTACAAAAATGTGGGTTTGGACTGGAAAAACCTGCTGTGCTTAGACTCATTAATTAAGTCTTGTGGTCAATATGTTTAAGAAATACTTTTATCCCTTAATTATTTGTGCTTTTACTTTGTCTAGTATTTATATTCCTGTGGGTTTATTTGGGTTTTTGGGGGTTTTATGTGTGTTTGGTTTTTTATTGGTGTCAGCATTACTTACTTCCGGAGTTATTTATTTTTTTAACATTACAAAATCTATATCAGATACAATTTTAGAAAAAAGTATTGTTATTCATTTTAATTATTTCTAAAGTTGCATCAGAAATTCAAAACGTGACAGAGATATAATCATTAAAATCAAAAATTAAAAGTTAGATTTTTTTAATGAGTTTAATTATTTTGTACAAGGCTAATTGCTTCAAACAAGGAAATTTTTATATAAAATTTCAGAATTAATGAAGCACACAAAGTAGTAGTTGTTATTAAAAGTACTTGTCACCCCTTGGAGGTAGAGAAACAGAAGTTATAATGTTCAATAACTGAAATTCTACAAGAAAAATATCCTATAGTTTATTCCTTTTTGCATGCCTACATGAGACCCAGCTGATGCTCAAAACGACAAGAAGCTCTCTAACCTAGAATGCTAGTAGTTAACTAAACATTTTTGACAGAACCTCAAAAATAAATGCAGTTATGAAGTAGTAAATTTTTTTCACTGAATACATCAGAATGGCAGCTTTCCTGATCATTTCTTACATGGTCTCCAATCTTGGTTTCAGAAAGACAGATACACTGAAACAACTCCTGTCAGTATTTGAATATCGTTAGGAGTTTTAGGCTTCCAAAAAAACTTTCAAGGACATCAATTTTCACTTTTGAGGATGTAAAAATTGTGATAAAAATCTATGAATGGCTAATACTTGTTGCAAAAATACCTTTATTCCCTCAGAGTCTGAAATGACAGCTGTACAAATGCGGCTACAGCAACCTTATGTATATTTTACAGGTAGCCATCTTTCTCTAGTAGTTAACTCAGAAGAAATGAGCTGGAATTCATAACTTTATTAACTATAATAGAAATTTTACTATTGAAGCTAGGTTATTGAAGTCAACGCACTACACTAATGAAGATGCAATGTGTTCCAACAAATTAGCATTTTTGCTACTAATTTTCATCAGATGGTTTTTATACAGAGGTAGTTAACATCATCTCATGCATTATGAATCAGGAAAGAAAACACCCCTTTTTTTAATTAGTCAGGTGTCTCTTAGCCCATTAGTTTTTCTAGAGTCTCTTTCCTTGTCTTCATGTAGCACTGTAGCACTTGGCAAAATACAGTCATGGCATTGCTTGGTTCCCTTAGATACTGTTGTGATAATGAAAATCTGTCTGTAGACTTAGAAATAAATTTGATAATATGTTCTCCAAAGCCTACAACCTCTGTATTTTTCTCTTCTTTTTTTCTTTAATGATTGTTTTGTAACATATTTTGTATTTTAAATGCCATATCAAAAATGCATAGTTCTGATATTATATCTGAGAATTAATTTGTTGGAGAAATAAAACTGCTGAAATTAATGAGAATATTTAATGTGGATAAAGCTGACAGAGCCTTCGCTAAAAAAGAAATATTACTGTTAACAGAAATTAAACTTTACCAATAACTACCAGTTGTAGAAGGTGTTAAAATACATTCTTTTGATGGTAGTTGTTGCAAAAGTCATATACTTTTTTTGTCACAGATAATACTGCTAAAAATGAAAGTTAAAAAAACATTAACAAAAGAGAAAACAAAACAAAAAAAAAATTCATGAATGGCACACTCTGGATCCCATGATGGCAAATTTATCTGCACAGACATAGAGATGGGCAAATCTCTCAAAGTAACCTGCCAAACTCAGTTTCATTTGTACTTGCTTAATGTCCAAGTTTGATTCAGACATCCTCTGTTTAAAGTCAAGTGTCTGGGCTAAACTGCACAGTGGACCATAAATAATCTGGGTTGCTTCACTCATTCAGCATGCAGATAAATGGATCCCCTACAGTTACATGTGCAGTGAAAGCTAAGGATGGGACAGATCTGTTTGGTTTTGGTTGCCAGCCTTATAAAGAACCCAGAAAGGTGGTATTACTGCCTCCCCATCATTCAACCTCGTTCTCTAAAAAAGAACAGATATAATATTGTTTTAAGAGGAGCAAACTAAAATACATTACACAAAAAAAGTTAGTATTTGATAAAAACTCATATGCATTCTCCTCATTCTGAGCTCAGCTCTAATGCTACTCTGGGTAAAGAATATCCCTGTTCTGAGCAGGAGGTAAGCTTAAACATTACAGTCCCACTAGTCTGAAAATTTAGGAGTGCAAGAATTACATTGATCTAGAGACCAATCAAATCTTAAATAGTGTATTGCAAATATTATACTAGTGGCTGAATATTCTGCTGGAGTTCATAAAAATATCCTAAAGCTCAAATATATTTTCAGAAACTAGTGGAGTAGTACTGAGAAAAAAATGTATACAAATATCCATCTGTTCAGAGAGACAGAATAAAGGGTTACAGTCAGCAAATACATGTCTTGTGATGAATGCTTCAATCAGCTAAGAATAATAATGCAGCTTCAAATGTCTCATAATCTTTCCTACAGGCTTCTCTCTCTACAAGATGTGGACTCTTACATGATCTGAGATTACTAAGACCAGGCTGGCTTTATTTGGCTACACAACTGTATGCACAAAAGACATTCCAAATTACTCAAAGTAGGTTTTAAAAGACATGGACATATTTCAAGAAGTGGAGTATAAAAATGGCAAACCACTGCAAATCAAATTTACCTGACTTCTATTTGACACCAGAGTCTCTATAATGAAGAATTTGCATACAGGATCTTTAAGGGAAGATTAAATAATTAAAAAATAAAGATATCCAAACTGGCGCTCTAAATAGTGCCTTTGAAGACTGAGCATAACTGCAAAGCACATTTACAGTCACAAAAGGTACAAAATTCTAGGAATTTTTGAGCACAAAAGGATATACTTACACAATGTAGTTCATTTAAAAAACCCTTTTTTAACTGACCCATAAGTTAAGATTGTTACAGAGTAATATCTCATCAATTTTATCCCTTAGGCAAAATAAAAATAGAGTAACGATAATTAACAATCTTTTGAAGTAGTTTTGGTGAGTGAATAAAGTCCTGTTTTCACTACCTTACATAACTTCCTGGTAGTTGTCAGTATGTGAGAAGCTGTTATTACTTCATTACATTACTGGCTTGACATACGCTTTAAAACTACTCTGAACAGACACAAAGCAGAAAGAAGAGCATATGTAAGTAGCAAGATTCACTTGTAATCATATTTTATGGAGAGAATCATTATGCCTCTGTGTGATAACACTAAGCTGTTTATGGCATTTCAAAACCATGGCTCTTGCATTGTTTTAAGTTATTTGAAACAAGTGTTGAGAGTCTCCTTGCACTGAGAGCCACAAAGTAGCTGTGTGAAAGAGAATGTAGATATTCCTACATATACATACCTTGAATTTGCTTTCTAAAGTTTTGGTAGGCTTGACACCAGCATCCTCTCTCTATGTTTATATTAATACTTTTTGATTTATTTTTCTAAAAATATTAGCAGGATTGAGGAATCTCAGTCTTCTTTTTTAAAGATTTTTTTTTCCCGATAAGGAGCGATAATTTAGGATGAAGTTCATCTAATCTAAATTTCTTTGGTTAAATTAGACATCTGATGTGATTTAGACCTTCAGTATTACAGGTTAGGTTAGTGCTCTAGAACCCACAGATAAGTCTTCACGGTCTCTCCCCATCAAATCGTTACAGAAAAGCATCTGCAGAGAGAGATTTATTCTTGGTGTCTCAGATCCTGGTGCAGATAGAGTGAATCATCACTGCAGGCATCTGTTTCTTGTCAGACTGGGGAGAAAATGAGAGGCACAACTGTGGCCTGACATTTTTCTGTTAGATGTCCAGAGGTACATGAAATAAGTACAACCCTGATCGTGAATCCCTTTGATGATGTCACTGCTGAGTTACTTTCCTCCAGATGAATGTGCTCAAGGTTTTTTTGGATGCTTTTTATTTGTTTGTTTCTTTTTTGTTTTTTTCCCCTGCATATGAAATGAAAATTCAAATGCAGCTGTGCTAAAGACAAAGAACAACAGTGCTCTGGAAAGCTATTTTTTCCACCTACATAAAAATCTATGTGGGACTATGTTATTAAAACGAATGGAGTAAGAAACAGGAGATTTTAAGAAATTCTAATTTTCCCCCTTTTATTATTTCTTTCTTGGAGTGATCTTTTCTAGGAATGAAATACGGAACACCTCTCTAAACAAGTATTCTAGGAGCAACTACTGGTCACATTGCTTTAAGTATTAGCTGTTCAAACTGGCAATTTTATCTGCTAGTAAAGAATTATGTAAGTGTGTGTCACAAGCTTTAGACCCATTACAAAAATTGTATTTGACAACACCATGAAACATGCCCACTTCCGGGAGAGGCCTCATATGACTTCTTCATAAATTTTTCCTTCTTTCTCTAATTTATTATTAAACTATATTATATATTTTAGAACAAACATATCTATATATATGAGTTTAAATACAAGTAAATATTTTTTCTTACTTTAATGATCTGTTATTGTCTGCTTAACTTAATACATTTATCTCATTTATTATCAAATCAAATTCTAACTAAAATCCTGAGAAGATGTTAATAATACATAGCTCCTAATTGAAAGTGACAATAATTTATGTCCACAGTGGGTATCTAAAGTTTAAACACTTTTATGACAAGTTAATTCAATGTCATCAGTGTATTTTCACATATTCAGAATTTCTATTACCTTTATTTCACTCTATATTCTAAATGCAATGAAAGTAGATAACAAACAATCACAAATATGGAAGTTGTAATATAATTTGAAATTAGAGTGTGCAGAAAAGAATCTACCAGTATGTCTAACAAGATATTATTCATGCTCTAAGTGACCGAGCAGTTTTAATTTTGTTCATATTTTGTGGTTCTAGTATAAAACAAAATAAAGTGAGGCCTGCACTGATTCCAGAGTTTTAAAGTAAAATAAAAATATATGCAAGCAAAAATGTATGACAACTCAAATTAACTGTATAGTTAAATTGCTGAAGTCTGAATGATTTATTAGAGGTGAGAACATACATAAATGATTATTGGACTTTATACCTATGAAGACAGTGACATTGCATCTTACATGGTCAAGAAAGCTTGATTTCAAAATAATGTGTGTTTATGTTTGGGAAACCTGTATATAAAGACAATGGTGAGCCCATAGAGATGAAATAACATTAAATAGGGGCAGTACCAACTGATTTAAAGGTCCCATCTGCATAAGATATATATATGGCTGTGTATTACATTTTTTCCCATAACTAGAATCTGCAACATGTGGTCACAATCTATTTATTTATGTCCAGAAGAGCTTTGTTAAAGAATTATTTTTTTCTAAGATCTTTATTTTATGGTCTTAAACTGTCCTTTCACAGGCTTTCAAACGTTAACATAGTCCTAAAACAAAGTCAAAACAACATCAACCAACCAAACAAAAAAAATCAACAAAAAAAACATCAAACAAAGCGAAAAAAGAATCTCCACATATTTGAGGAAGATTTTAGACAATATTTGGACAATGTTCTAATATACTTTCACATGATGGATGTTGAGGTCTGGATTCACTCAAGGTCCTTAGCTTAGACATTAGCATGTGGCTGGTGCTTCCTTCACAGCCAGAAGCAAAGAAGAATAACTCCTGAGGGAGATTTTAAATTATTTGAACAACTCTCTGGAGATAACATAGAGCCACCTGCTTGTATCTCCTCTCAGCTTGTTTTTTGCCAGCTTCTCATAGTTATCACTACAGCACTGTAAAGTGCATTTCTCCCTCTATTTCAGAGATTTGGGATGGTTTCTGCTGAGACAAAATTCCTACCTTAATCAAGAACTAAATTTGACAGATCTGTCTCATACATTTGAATTAGTCTGATAAACATATCTCCAGTACCTGAGTTCTTTACTACTTCCCCTGTTTCTTTTTCATCTTGCTGCCTGTAAATTGTGGCTTAAACAATTGGAAACATCATATTTGTCTTGCACATATTCTCAAAATCAGGTTAAAATATGTGTTCTATTGAAGAGGTGTGTTATCAATGCAAGAATGTGTGTTTATTTATGTACACTGAAAAAAATGAAATTATCAAGAATAGGATTTTGAGTGAGAAAACATAAGTCTATAACCACTTTTCCTGGTGAAATGTGAAATATTTATTATCTCACAAAATTAAATGGTCACCATCAGCTACACTCAGAACACTCAAAATCTAAAAACCAGATAATATATCCTGAAGCTAAACTCTGAACAAGAAATGTATACCAATTTGCCAAAAATTTTTGTATAATTTTGCTATAATTTTGAAGTAATTAATATCTAAATCTTTGGAGCATTACTTTTTGTTAAAGTAGCAGCCAGTAATTCCTGTTTTGTGTTAGATCCTCTAGTAAGATGAAGACTCTTACTATAGTGACTGGAATGCAGTCTCCAAAGGCCAATCTCCACGTTTCTTGTCACTGTGAATTTATTATCTGCAGAAGTGCTTGGAGGGCTCATAATTATGCCAATCCCCACTTGACATTTTAGACCCTTCTGCCACTATCTCAAGCCATCCTAAGTTTCAGCATCACACTCTATCATCAAAATACTGTTAGACAGCTATCAAGTAGCATCATGAGGTTTAAAGATGTGCAATACCCAGCTATAAATGACTATTACAGCTCTTATATGTTGTGCTTTGGACCATAGAACTGAAAGCAAATCTATTGAATCTGGGTGATAAAAACTCAAATTCAGAGCTCACATTTTCCTCCCTTTTTAGTTTTCTTGCTGTTTATAAGCTAAGGTATATTTTTGCTGCTTATTAAACATACAAACATTCAGTTATATCAATGAATTTGTATTACATGTTTAGTTGAATGCTTCACTTCAGTGTTCAACAAAAACAGTCCAACAGATATGATTTTAATTCCATGTGGAAAGACAGTATTTGTGTATATTGCCAAAACTATTTACTGCTGAATGTAATATATGAGCTACAATAAATATGAGCAAATATCTATAGGCATAAATTCTGATTTTTATGTATGTATTTTATTGGTAGCAAGCTTGAGACAGACATATCAAAAGTATTAAGAATCATGTGCTCAGGTTTTACCATCTGTATATCTATATACAGGTAAGTCATTTCACTAGCAGTCACTTGTGTGGATACATAAATCCTAAACACACAAAATCATTGTAGGTGTCAAATTTCAGCAGCAAAACCTGAAGAGTATGGAATTATTATTATATTCTAATCCCAAAACTGTCAGTTAAGAAAAGCTCTTTTTTTTAGAGTTGCTTGAGACATGAACAACTGACAAAGCTTAACTTTCTAAGTTCCCTTTTTATTTCCCCTTACAATGGAAAAAGAAGTACTAATCAGAAATATTTTTAGACTTTTTTAGTCTAGAAAATAAATTTTATAAAAAGCAAAGAAGTATTCAAATTGAAGCTGCACAAGCTCCTAAACCTTTTGCATAATTGGTTCTGGTAAATGAAATACTTTGAAAATTGCTTCTATATATAGCTTTATATATATATATATATAAGTCATTCTGACTTCAATGAGGGCTGGATCAGGCCAATGGGAAGAACTATTAATGCAGTTCTAGGACTCTTACAATCCAGTAGAATAAAAACTAATGCACAAAATATGACTCAACACAATGTGAAAGAGGTAAAATCAGCCATATCCTTTTTGTTTTCTCCCCTATGACCTACCAGTGTTTCTTCATGCACTGTTAGCTTCATAGCATGTCAAATTAGGTAAAGTCAATGTTTCAACCTTATTACTTTTTTTTAACTTTTTCTGCCCATAAGTGAAGTGAAGGTGAAGTTTCTGGGACCTTTGGGATAATGTACTTGAAACAGCTTCATTTTTTTCTGCCTTTCTCTAACATAAATAACAAGTATCAGATACACTTTGTAATGAACATAAAGAAATGCTGGAGAGAAGAACCGGAAAACTTGTCTTTTATATGTTAGTTCAGCCTAGCCTTACTGCTTTGTCACTGTCTTTAATTTCCCCTCTAGCTCTATAAAAACTTCTAGCTGTCTCTTAAATTCATTTATAGTATGTGCTTCAGTGGGCTTACCTGACAACTTATTCCTCACGTTTATTACTTTTAGAATGAAATAGTTGTGCTTGAATACTGCTTCTGTTTCCCATTAAAGGGATATTGTCTACTTATCAGGTTTTGTTTTGGTTTAAATTGACTAATTTTTAAAATAGACTTTTTTACTGACATATCCCTCTTTAAACCTTATATCCAGATCTTGGTATCTGTAATTGTATCTCTGCTCCACCAGTGAGGTATAGTACAGTCCTATGGATAGGTTAGAAAGATTCAGCTACCTCTCCTGAGTCAGTGCAGTAGGTGCTCTTACAGTAATGAAATCTTTCAGGCCCTCCTATAATTGTCTCTCATCCTTCAAAGAGCAAGTCAAAGAGATGACTGCACTTTTACTGTTATACTGTCAGTGTGACTACACATCAGCAGAACAGCAGTGTTGTACAGTCATCTAACTATCTAAAAGAAACTGCCATACTAACCCTCTAAGTCTTTCAGTATTGGAAATGTTCGTGGGTATTTGCAGTGCTCACTGAATTTCTTTCTGGTCATCTTTTTCTAAAGTAATAACAGCAATTGGGGTTTCTTTTATAAAATAATCCTTACACAGGGATTAAAATGTCAAATTCTGTGGCAAAAGAGTCTTAGGAATCTTTGTAAGAACTGCTAACTAAGTTTTTCTCTAAGTGTCTTTGAGAAAACAGGAAGTTATTTGTTAGTTTCTTTATTCATGCTGAAAACAACAATGAAAAAAACCTCAGTTGAATGCCAGATGGGAACCTGCCACGGTCCAAGGGGGGCATGGGACCGTGACACAGCACGGACGGGTGCGGAGTCAAGGTAGAGGTATAGATGGAACACTTTCTTGAGGTGTGCACCAGATTTTTATGAGTTCAGGCGGGGAAAGGGCCAGAACATGGGGTGGAGCATGAGACAGACAAACGGGGGAACAAATCGGGGTAGGGACACAGGCAAAGGGGGAGGAACGTGGGAGGAACTGGGGAAGGAAAGGGTGAATGGTGACTGTCTCCTCTCTGCAGTTCCTGCAGCCTATCAGAGAGGGGAGCGGGGAAGCAGGGAGCAGGCAAAGCTCATGGCAAGCCTGGGCATGCCCAGGCTGTGCACTGTGTAGTGTGGGCACAAAGTGATACACATATCTGAAACCACATAGTAACGGTAAAGTCCATATAATAAAGTCCTGTCAATTGCTGTGTCTTTCTCCACACCTGGAACCTCTCCCATCCTGAATCTTGCTCCTTCACAGGAACCCTCATGCTGGCAAAAAGAAGTTCTCAATTAGTCAGGTGCATTTTGAAATTATGAAATTCCATGTATAAATTTTTATAATGCTGACAGGAGACTGGGGATGCACATAGGAAAACTATTCTTTTTAGTATTTTTAATTAATTTATTGAAAATAAATGGAAGAACTCCATGGAGACACAATTGGCTATTCCTAATAGATAGATTTTATAAAGAATTGTAACTTCTTCATCAAAATCTATCATTAGGAATAGCAATTGCTTGGCATTCAACCAACTGACATAAGAGAAAGGGGTAAAAGTGAATCATTACTGGATAATAATTTCATCAAAAAGTATTCCTTCTAGGTTCACAAGGATGACTAATATGGCCAAACACAGCAATAATTTTAAGGTTGTTTAAGAGGTCTACATCATAAATGGACATTAGTAGAGGGCATCATACTGATGTTCTTTAATGCTCTCTGGTCAATAATATGATCAGCCTCTCACTTCCAGAGTTTGTTACTGTCCCATGTTTTGACTTACGGCGTGTAAGGCAACTACATGGAGATAGCTTAACCTTGTTAATGTAAGCTGGTTTCTCATTTAAGAAGTGGTTTGTGTCTGGCATCCTAGACATATGCATAAGATTAGCTTTCTGGTACATCTTCCAAATTCTTTTTTTTTTTAAATAATACTTTCAAGTTCAACTCGGGTCATAAACGCATCATGTGGTGGGTTAGCAATTGGTTCACAGGTCAAGAACAGAGCGTAATAATGAATGGGGTGACATCAGAATGGTGACATGTCACTAGTGGGGTTCCACAGGGCTCCATCTTAGGCCCTGTGCTCTTCAATATCTTCATAAATGACTTGGACACCGGACTGGAAGGAATACTAAGAAAGTTTGCAGGTGACACAAAACTGGGAGGAGCTGTTCACTCCCTTGAAGGCAGGTAGGCCCTGCAGAGAGACCTCGACAAATTAGAGGACTGGGCAATCACCAACCATATGAAGTTCAACAAGGGAAAGTGCCAGATTCTAAACCTGGGATGAAGCAACTCTGGACGTATGTACAGAATGGGAATGAGATTCTGGAAAGCAGTGCCATGGAAAGGGACCTGGGGGTCCTGGTAAACAGCAAGTTGGTATGAGTCAGCAGTACCCTGGCAACCAGGAGGGCCAACCGTGTCCTGAGGGGCATCAGACAAAGCATCACCAGCCAGTCAAGGAAGGGGATTGTCCCGCTCTGCTCTGCACTGGTGTGGCCTCACCTTGAATATTGTGTGGAGTTTTGGTCACCACAATGTAAGAAAGATATTCAGGTATTAGAGAACATCAAAAAGAGGGCAATGAAAATGGTGAAGGACCTTGAGGGGAAGCTGTATGAGGAGTGGCTGAGGTCACTCAGTTTGTTCAGCCTGGAGAAGAAGAGACTGAGGGACAGGACCTCATCACAGTCTACAGCTTCCTTGTGAGGGGAAGAGGAGGAGCAGGCACTGACCTCTTCTCTGTGGTGACCAAGGACAGGATCCAAGGGAATGGCCTGAAGCTATGTCAGAGGAAGTTTAGATTAGATATGAGAAAAAGGTTTTTCACCCAGAGGGTGGTTGGGCACTGGAACAGGCTCCCCAGGGAAGTGGTCACAGCACCAAGCCTGACAGAGTTCAAGAAGCATTTGGACAATACCCTCAGGCACATGATGTGACTCTTGGGGATGGTCCTGTGCAGAGCTTGGACTCAGTGATCCTTGTGAGTGCCTTCCAACTCAGAATATTCTGTGATTCTGTGATTCTGTGATCACATCATCAAAGAAGAACTGCACTGGTGGACAGATACCTTGCTGCTGATATATACAGGTACTCTACAATACTCAAAGAGTAGAAGGAGGCATTAAATTCTTCCTACTATGCCCCCTCATCATTATCTTTTCAAGCTAGAGCTGATATGCATGGTGAGAACAAGGCAATTTATTCTTATTCAGGTCTTGTTCTTCTGCACAAGCTGCAGCACGTTTAGGTCAAGATAAATGCAAACAACTCACTGATGTAGCTCTATGTAAGAATAGCTTTCAAATCACCACCATTTGAATGTCTAGAATTCAGCCTTTGTGAATGGACACCAAAATAAGGCAAAACAAATAAAATAATAAGATAATAAAAAAGATGTCCTGTCCTAAAATGGACAATGTCTTATTTTGTTATGTAGAAAAACTGATGAAACTTTCCATCAGATTTTACAGAACAGTAGTGTGAAATTTCACTGAGTTTTTTCTAACCTGTATAAGCTTTACTTTCTAATAAAAAGAATAAAAAAAGATATTTTGAGACTTGGTTTATTAAAATACTTTACATGTATGCAGTCTCAGTAATCAAATAGTGATGATAGGGAAGAGAACATATCTGTTGTGCTTCAACAGAACTGTTGAAAATATGTCCAAATTACCCTTTATAACCTACATAGTTCACAGAAAGAGAGAGAGGCTCTTCCAAAATGACATTGTATTTACATTTTCTGCATCTCCCTGGTATCTCTTCATGGAATTCATCTCCTCTCTTAGTCTGAAGTAGTTGAGATGAACAGAATGAATATACCCACTACAGTCCCTGCACAAAATTATTCCTAGTTGCTATAAAGAGCTAACAGCTTTCCACAGGAACTAACTTTGAAGTTTATTCTGTGGTATTTAAATTCAAGAAGTAAAAGACATAATATACAAAAAGTATAATTGTTTATTTTAAGAGATCATTATTAAAGAATAATTGTTTTTCAAGGAAACAGATTTGTCAGTTCTCGGCATACTACTGCAAAATTCTAGGACTCCTATTTTCTAATTATATTTATATTATTTCAACCTTTCTGAAAGATGAGAAAACACTTTTTATGCTCAGACAACTGTAAAAGGAACAGTCTTTCACCACTGGGAAATGCATCTTTTAAAACTATACTTTCTGGGGAAAGTATGAGGCAGTAAATTTCTCAAATTGTTAAATGAGATTTATCCAGTCATTCCAGATAATGAGCTCTGGGGTAGACCCTAAATTTGGCTGACATTATACTGCACAAGGAGCCATGTTTCCATCTACTGATGAGAGTTAAGCATGTTATAATCTTAAAATGGATGTCCTCAGGCACCAACACTAAGTGTGGGTTTCATCATCTTTTAGATGTTGTTGCCATGGAAAACTTTTATATTGCTCTAAGGACTCTTTCAAATATTTTTATGCTGTATGTCATTCTGTCTTTGAGCATATGGAGGGAAAACAGCACTTTCTTGGCTAAATATGAAATTTATCCAAAGTTGAATATCTAATATAAACCTCAAACATTCAGTTGTCACACAATAATAGGATATTTAGTTTTGGAATAAATTATTAATGCTGGATCTCAAGGTGAAATATTTCCAATATGACCATATTGTATATGCTATTATCTGATAAAACATGTGATCCTAAATCTGTTTATTTGACATGTCTGTGTGTTAGCCATGAATATAGCATTTTATGTGTTCATAAGACATAATTATTTTAATTTCTTATTTTCAGTCTAGGTATGTCATTCATTTGTGGTTCTTTTTTTTTTTCTATTGGGGTTTTTGTTTCTTCTTTTTTTTTTAATAGCTCAAATAGCTCATGAATTGGTAATGTCATACAAGTAAGGAAGTTCAGTTAGGCTGTAACAAAAATTAACCCTGATCATTTTTTCCTTCTCCAGTACTTTTTTCTAAAGCAAAAGAGAAACATTAATGGTTTATTTAAGTCTTTTATGTTGGCTTTTTACTATTTGCACAATTTTATGAGGCAGTTGTAATCTAAAAATAATTATGTGGAGAACTGTGAAATCACTTTTTTATTTGACTGTCAATTCAAAAGAGCATTTTGCCCCAGAATCAACAGCATTAAATCCAGTAAATATAATCTTTCCTCACTGAGTTTTCCTTAATGTTTGAAGGACCTATAAAAGAGAAATATAGCATCATTCTATTTCAGCTTATGAATCTACCAGGAGAACTTAGGTGTGATGAGCAACATACTTTTGATCATAAATACTATGTGATTCATGTTTTGAATCATCTTTATTCTCAATTGTTTCATCAGCATCAGTGCTGACATTGGTGACTTGCTGTGCTGTTAGGACTCATTTCAGCAAAGTGCTCAAGAAGTTCATGTTTGAAACAGGGAGTATATCAATCAAGTTACCTATATCTTTAGAATTTAAGTACAGTGAAACGCTTTCATGAATTCCCGTTTAAAAGCAAGAGTTAAGATCAAACATCCCTTCACATTCTTCATAATTCACCTGTATATATATGGTGTGTTTACAACTTCGTAACTGATTGGCAAGCTTTTATTATTATTTTTCCCACATAAGACTGCAGACATAAAGAAATACAGTTTGAAAAGAAGGATTGTTTTTCTTTTTAATAGTTTTAAAAGATGACTATTTTGTCAACCAAAACATGCAAGACTATCTCACCAGAAAGAGCAATTCAGAAGGAAATTCAAAAGGCTTCCTTGAAATTCAGAAGCCTTCCTTATATTTAAATAAATAGGACATGATTGTCTTCTTTACAGTGTTATCTTCTAATAGTAACATAGGCAGTGAAGACAGAACCAGGAAGCTGAGGCAACAGGAAAAAAAAAGTCTTGCATTTTAGTTTTCTGTTATCTTTTAAGGATGATTCCTTATCAACATTTCTGTAGTAATATATAAAGGAGCAAGATTCAGGATGGGAGAGGTTCCAGGCATGGAGAAAGACGTACAGCAATTTACAGGACTTTATTATATGGACTTTACTGTTATTATGTGGTTTCATTGTATTCACATTACACAGTGCACAGCCTGGACTTGCCCAGGCTTGCCGTGAGCTTTGGCTGCTCTCTCCTTCCCCACTCCCTTCTCTGATTGGCTGAAGAAGTTGCAGAGAGGAGACAGCTACTATTCGCCCCTTCCACGTTCCTCCCCCTTTTGCCTGTGCCCCTATCCTGATTTGTTCCCTCATTTGTCTGTCTCATGCTCCACCCCATGTTCTGGCCCTTTCCCCGTCTGAACTGATAAAAAATCTGGTGCACACCTCAATAAAGCATTCCATCTGCACCCCTACCTTGTCTCCTGAACCCGTGTTGTGTCACGGCCCCATCCCCCCTTCGGACCAGTAATATGTTTTCCATATAAATAAATGAACATTCAAAAAGGGCTAAGAAGCTTTTACAAGATTAGTTTTGATCCTGACAGTTTCTAACAATGCAGCCACATCTCATTCAGGAAATTGCAGCTACCACAGGCATTGAGCATCTGATCATTCTAAGAACTATCTTTTGAGATAAATAAGGAAACATCCTGGTGGGGCAATACTATGATCCTTACAACCACAACCAAACTGTTCATATTTGATGAATAATGGAAGAAAATTAATCTCCAGACACAATGCAGGCATTATTAAAAGAGATAAAACCAAAATTAATTTTACCACTGCCATGGTTTCTAGTATTTCTAAAATTTCAAATCTTAACTTCCCATAGCAAAATAGATCACTATTGTTCTACCCATCATTTAAAGGCAAAATGGCAGATATCTTTTACATTGATTGCATTTCCCAATCCACTCATCCACCTGCGTGTTGCAATAACATAAGGAAGGACGTGTTGCTGTGAAGTTGTGAGCTTCTGGTACCACCCATGTCTTTGCTAGTTAAACATGCTGAAGATGCTGCAGTGAATCTCTGGAGAAAGTGAGAAGTATTATTTTCAATCCTGCTGCTTGCAGCATGTCTTTCCAAAAAGAAAAAAAAAAAGAAAATACAAAAAACCCCCATGCAATGTTTAGTTAGATGGACGGTTTTGGAGATCAGTGTGAGAGACTGAAATGGTTAATGGCTTAAACATTATTAAAATCACTGAAAGGCTTTTGTCCACTGTAGAAAACTGTGCCAAGAAACAACTGCTCACTAAAGCCCACCTCTCTCCAAATATGCCTACTAATTTGGACTGTGAAGGGAACTTGACATAAGATAAAGGTAGTACTATTGTCTAATTATCCCAGGTCTAAGGAGAAGAGTGTATCCAAAAGTGTGAGAGACTGGAATGTTAATGGCTTAAACAATCAGGCTACAAGCTGGGTATTGAATAAGTCAAGGAAAGACGCAAATCATGCAAAGTGGGATAGTATCTCTCTGTCCTTACACAAGTGACTCAGCTGTGATAACTTGCCTCCCCTCTGAGGAAGTACCAGGACATTCATGGGTAGCCTGGAGGTATTCATGTGTGCATCTGATGGGCCATAGCGGGCCATAATTGGCTCAACTGTGCTGATATAACAGGCAGCTGTAATGTCTTGGAAGATGACAAAACCCCCTGAAGTATTACATCATCCAGTGTATAACTCCTTGCCCTAGGGGACATACCTGGGCATTCCCATGTAGCCTAACCATAATATAATGGACTCTGCGTTTTGTGGGTTTTCCACCCACCCCCGACAGACCAAGGCAGTGGGCAAGACCTTGACCATCACTTTGAGAGGACCGGGATTGTCACCACCAAGAAGATCAGAAGAGGACCAATGGGATGCCAGCAGAATCCACAGAGTAGTTACACTTTTTTCTACTTAATTTGTCTCTCATTCTCTTTCTCTCCCCCCTTCTCTCTTTTCCCTGTTTCTTTCTATCCCTCTCTACCTCACATTTACTGTTAAAAAAAAAATCTGTATTATTGACTTTGGTATATGGTTTTGTTTGAACGTTAAATCAGGCAGAGGCATCTCTCTAATAATTTTAATAATCGGATCATAACAGTCAAAGAGTGTAGTCATTCCAAAATGGAGAATATCATTTATCAGACAATAATGAGCTGTAAACACATCTACTGAAGTACTTGTATCAAGTTCGCTTATTAATCTGTGAATCTGCAAATCATCAGGAAATACACAGTTCAGTGGGTGAAACACTAAATTGAAAGAAAAACTTCCAATTAAAGGGAAAGTATTGAATTAATTTCAGCCAGATAGTCATTTTTTTTTATAATTGTGACTTATCCTGTTCCAAAGAAGTGAGGAAATGCTTAATTTCATTATCTAAGTTATTCATCTAACTTGAATTCATATGAGGAAAATACAGTTTTACCTTTCTTTTTTCTTATTTTTTCATGTGGATAGAGGGAGAAGATTTAATCTGCATGGGCTTCTTGGAGAAATCCATAGCAAGAAGCAATTATAATCTTTCCATAAGAGCCAGTTATCTTTACATAGTTAAGCTTGAAATTCAACACATGCAGAAACACACCACTAGATAATTGCTGTCGGTAGCTTTCAACTGTAACTACTATACTCAGAAGTATAGTAACTTCCTATATTCAGAAGGAAGAAGTTCCTGAAAAGGTCACATCAAGAAAATATTGACAATAAGTTAACTGCTTCTAAAATAAAGATTTTCAGGCTGATTTTTCTTATGAAGAAACTTAAAAATTCTTTCATTTCTTCCTGAGTATGAATAACAGGTTGAATTTGCATTTTTCCTAATTTTCCATAAATTAAAGGATGATTTCAACTTGACAATAGAGCGTTTACTATCTATAGGTACACC
The DNA here is from genome assembly GCF_009829145.1 of Chiroxiphia lanceolata. Taxonomy (NCBI): domain Eukaryota; kingdom Metazoa; phylum Chordata; class Aves; order Passeriformes; family Pipridae; genus Chiroxiphia; species Chiroxiphia lanceolata. Next base: position 88,685,642 of record NC_045639.1, on the reverse strand, counting down.
AAATCTGTAGAATGAAGAGCTGGGCTTGTTCATCATGGGAATATATCTAAACAGCAGAATTGCATGCTCCAACAAATGTTGAACAAGCTATCTTGAAAGACAGTATAAGGGAGAATAAAGAGTATTTTGCAGCGACCATGGTTAAATAAAGAAGTTCTGCAGCATGCAACAAGACAGAGAGGAGCACATCCGCATCTGAGAGGTCCTCAGAAGATCTGATATAGGGCTAAACATAAATTAATAAAGAAAAAATATCAGGGTACACACATTGAAAAACCCAGCCTGATGTGCATTTTTTTCCTTATTATAAACTATAGCTTTCAAATTGACTTAATGAAGAAGTTTCATCATTTAGTCAGCTCTATAATGCACAAGAACTTTGCTGCAAGATGAATGTCTATGTAACTAAATTTGCTCCTGTAGGTTGAATAGTTAATGCCTTCGGGAAATAATTTTTTAATAATTTATGCTTGCACATAATCTACGATACTATAAAGTAAATTAATACATGAATATCTTGATAGCTAACATACTCAATCCACTAATTCCAAAACTCCAACTATTACACAATTTTTTGTCCAGACATTGACACTGATCAAGAAAATCAAGAATTTTTGCTCTGAATTGCGCACTGATTTCATTCAATATTTTCTCACCTGCTTGTTTTCTTTTGTATGGTGATCCCAACAAAGTCCTAATATTATTTGTCCACAGCTTATATTGTAGCAGAGAGTAAGAGAATTTGCATTTGTTTAGCTTTACTCAGATAGTTTTATGAAAGTATTGAATCTCATGAAATTATTTTTTATCAAAATTTAATTTTGAATGGTTTTATTTTATAGATTATTAATTTTCAGAATTTTCCTTTTACCATTTATTTAACCATAAAATCATAGAATGGCCTGGTTGGAAGGGACTTTAAAGACCATCTAGTTCTAACCGCCCTGCTATAGACAGAAACATCTTTCACTCGATCAGGTTGCTCAAAACTCCATCCAGCCTGGCCTTGAACACTTATAGGGATGGGGTATCCATGGCTTCTCTGGGAAACTTGTTCCAGTGCCTCACCATCCTCACAGTAAAGAATTTCTTCCTAATATCTAATCTAAACCTACTGTCTTTCAGTTTGAAGCCATTGCCCCTTGTCCTGTCACTACATGACCTTGTAAATAGTCTCTCTATCCTTCTTGTAGGCTCCTTTCAGGTACTGGAAGGCTGCAATTAGGTCATACCAAAGCCTTCTCTTCTCCAGGCTGAACTAACCCAATTCTCTCAGTCTTTCCTTGTAGGAGAGATGCTCCATCCCTATAATCAACTTGATTGCCTTTCTCTGGACTTGTTCCAACAGGTCCATGTCCTTCCTGTGCTGGGAACCCCACAGCTGGATGCAGCACTCCAGGTGGGGTCTCAGTAAAGTAGAGTAGAGGGTCAGAATCACCTCTTTCATCCTCCTTGCCGCACTTCTTTTAATGCAGCCCAGCCCAGGAGTGCACATTACTGACTCATGTCCAGTCTCTCATCCACCAGCATCCCCAAGTCCTTCTCAGCAGGGCTGCTCTTGATCTGTTGATCCCTCAGTCTGTGTTGATACCAGGGATTGCACTGACTCTGGTGCAGCACCTTGCATTTGGTCTTGTTAAACCTCACAAGACTCCCGATGGCCCGCTACTTGAGCTTGTCTAGGTCCCTCATTTGTGTCAAGCATACCAATCAGTTTGGTGTCTGCAGCAGCCCAAACCCAGTTCTCAGCAAAAAAGAACTTGGTCAATTTGAACGATAAACCTTGCGTAACAAGAGCTAGCAAGAATCCCGTGATTTGAAGAAGCTGGAGTCTTGTCATAAGACCTGTTGATGTACAACCCTGGGATTTGGCCTGGCACCAGCAGAATTAAAAGTGGACTTTTTGAGATGAATGTTAAGATTATGTCTGAACCCCTGTAATCCTTTCTTCCCTTGTGTAATCCTGCTTGAAGTAAAATTAACTATTTGGAAACTGCAGTAAAACCTGGTGTAACTCCCTAATTAACATATCTTGTCCCCCTCATTAACATGTCCAGCCCCCAAGGCCCTTAAAATGTGTTCTTGCGTTCAATAAAATATTCCAGTTATACCCCATACTGGAATCATGTTTAGTTTTGCAGATCACCACTGGTGTCGTCTGCAAATTTTCTGAGTGCACTTGTTCCCTTCATCTATGTCATTAATGCAGGTATTAGATAAAACTGGTCCCAGTAAGGACCCCTAAGGGACACCACTTTGTCACTGTTGTCTATCAGGACTCTGAGCCATTGACTACTACCCTCTGGATATAACTGTCCAACCACTTTCTTATCCATCTAACAGTCCGCTCATGTTATTTATTCATTTTTTTGCATAAGCTTCAGTGCTGAATTTTCACATTTGTTCTAACCTGGGCTTATACTATTCCCATATTTCCAGAAAAATGCACATTGTTCATAAATCCGAAAGTATTTGTTCAAGTCCCCATGAGTCACTCATTACCCACCTGAAATAAAGTGTATTGAATACTATCAGAATAATGCGATAAACTTTATTTTTTAAAATGTAATATTTGATGAATAAGTTTGCTGGTGTTCAACCTGATCTGATGTAACTTGTTAAAAAATCAAGAGTGTTGAATATTGGGTTAGAGACCTAAGGAGGAAAGATTTTCTTGTAACATCGCTGGACTTATACTTTAGGTTCCAAGTGTAATGTCTGCTCTCCCATCCCTTGTGCTCATCCATTTAATGTATAAGCTGAGTGTAGGAAAGCAAACCAACATGAATAAACTTCTTTCATTATATTGCTTGGTGAACTTGAATAAATAAGGAAGTGCAGGAACTCTCTAACAGAGGGTAACTCCCTTGATGAGTAAACGGTCATGTGATGTATCTTAGAGAAGGATGTAAGATCTGATAGGCCTTCATCTTCTCTACTGAATTTCTTTTCTCTTCCATCACCTGCCTCAAAGAGAATCTCTTAGCAGCCACATGGGAAAGAAGAGAGCTTGGCTGGAGTTTCTCCGTTAACATTGCTGGTGTAGTAACTCTGAGCAGTCTCTCTGCTCCAGATTAGGCAATACCCTCTCATGCTTATTATCCAAGACACTTCTCTGCAGGTGTATCTAAGTTATTTCTGGTCTTAGAGAAAATGTTACCATGGCAGTACTGTACTTGGTTTTATACGCTGAAGTTAAATCAGACATGCCTTAATAGGGCTGAATTATATTATATAAACACATCCTTAATTTTAGATCCAAAACCATATCCACACATTACAGGGCTTATAAATTTCCTGACACCTGAATCCTGTCCTTGGGAAAGAGTTATGCAGCTCAGAGAGAATTGACAAAAAGCAGCATCTTAATCAATGAATGACTTTTACTTAGACAATGGCCGTGTTGTTGGATTCTTCAGGCCAGATGAGGAAATACTGAAATATCATGAGGAAATACTGAAATATCATAAGGAAAACCGTACGTTCCTGGACTTTGCATTAAAATAGCACTGGGAAGAAAAAAAAAAAAAGAAGAAAAAAATAACATTTGACATTAGAAATAGCCTGTCTTCCACCTATCTGCTTTCACACTTCAGAATTACAGTAGGAAGTGAAAAAAATATATTAATGAAAATCAATTATTTGATCTGTGTGTGAAAAAAAAGTTCTCCTACCACTTAATGCTGAGGATGGCTAAGAATTTAACCCTTTAATTTCTAGGATAATATCTGGTATACTTTAAGAAGTAAGAAACCAATACTTGAGACTTGGTTGAGTCTCAACACTTCACCTTTTAAGGTTAGAGGAAATGATAGTGCTTTACATTTTGAAACATATACAGCCACCAGCTGCTGCCCTGTAATGGAGTAGTCCAAGTGATATTTTTCAAATTTTGAAATAATCTTCCCGTAGTCAAGTGTGTTTTGCCTGTGATGGCAATTGGTGAGTGATCTTCTTGTCATTACCTTGATCCATGAACTTTTCCATCTTATTTTTTCTCCCATCTTGCTGAGAAGGGGAGTGAGAGAGTGGCTATATCACTGTTCAGGCAGCCATCCAAGGTTAACTCACCTTGGGAAATGGCTTCACCAGACAACCAGCATATCTGACTTTACACATATGTTCTTGTTATTATCTCAGAAGTCCTTATATAACTGTGCATGTTTCTACTGAAAAGAGCCAGCAACTTCTGGTAAGGCATTTATTTTTCTAGAAAAAAGAAGTAATTTTGGAAAACCCCTGTTTATCTCATTTAGATATTAAAAAAAAATATTTTTTTCTAATATATTATCCTAATAGTTATTCCTGCACTCTCCTCTTTTATGTAATATTGAATGTAAATTTTGGCACAGACTTAAAAAGTGGCTTCTTTTATAATGTGAATGCTTGCAAGAGTTACTCCTTCTCTTTTTTAGTCTCATCTTTTAGAGTAACTCTACCTTGCATTGTATTATGAAGTTTTAATTAGACCAATGGACAATATCACATGAACTGACTCTGTAGTTTATCAAGACTGTAGTGCTTGCTAGAGATATGAGACACTGGATTATTACCATAGAATCATAGAATCATAGAATCAACTGGGTTGGAAGGGACCTCTGAGATCATCAAGTCCAACCCTTGATCCACTACTGCCATGGTTACTAGACCATGGCACTAAGTGCCACATGCAGTCTCAATTATATTAATTATTGATTCAGACAAACTCAAGTGCGTGTGTGGTGGTGGTGGGGGGAGGGACAGGTCAAATTTCACGAGGGTGAGGTGGGCGCTGTTCCTTACCCCAGCCCCTTGGAGTCTCCTTGAGTAGGCTGGGAGCACTGTCCACACCACACACCAGAGCCCTTAACCCAACCTCAGATTGGCTGGCACACTGGAAGTCCCACCTGGGGCTTGGCGGGTGTGGCCATAGGGGGGCCAAAGCAAATAAAAGTAGCAACATGTGCTCTCCATGTTGTTTGGACCCTACCTTTTGGACAGAAGCTGGACTTGCACGGGTCTCCAGGTGGTAGCTATAATTCTCTCTTTTTCTCTCTCTCTCTTTACTTTTTCTCCCAATCTCCTTGCTTAATATTTTGTTTAACTTAAAACTGGGTGGGTTGGATTTTGTGGAGTTGTGGAGCATGCGCTAAGTCAATGCTTGGTGAAGTGCTTTATTTTAGTTGAATGTTACCCCTTAAACTTTCACCAGGTTCCTTTATATTCAAAAGTTTGCCAGTAAAAGTGTGTTATTTTTGACCTTCTGAGAAATGTGTGCAGTGTCCTCTCCTTCGTGCTTTCTCTTAGAGTATTAAAAGAACTGAAGGCCCCTCTAAAAAAATGTGGGGGGTAAATTTTTGGAGCCTTGTATATTTTTAAAGTAAAACCCCTCCAATGAGCTCATAGCTCGGAGCCTGGAGTCTTAAAAGATGTTAAAGATAACGGCCCAACATACCCCCCCTTCGTGTACTGTAACCTGAGACAAAGGACTGAAAATATTCCAACTATAGTATCATGAGAGAAAAAATGAAGTCTTAGCATGTTTTGGCTGATATGTTACTTGTCTGAATCAAGCAGCGAGGAGAATTGAATGTGATACTTTCACATATTAAGCAAGCCCTTATACAGTGTTTATGGACAAACAGGTGGCTGTGATCGCAGTAGCTGCGTCCTGAATTGTATGCATGAAGGCTAGATTTTTTATAAGATAAGAATTGGAAAAAAAATACAATGCTGTGCAATACTGATGAGAAATACAGGCCAAAAAGAATGAACTTGATTTCATAAGGTAGTTAACTATCTAAAAGTGCAGTCAAGCGTTCAGTGGCATTTTTATTATGCCACTAGTTTTTCATTAGCCTTACTGCTCTTGAAATGAAGGCTAGAGGTTCCTGAAAAGCCTACTTATTTGCCTATTTAGACAGCTAAGTATCAAAATCTGGGTCAGAGACCGTAATTGTAAAAACAGCATGATCTCTAGTTGCATATCATTAATAAATAGAGTTTGAACAGTAGTAAATTAAATCAGAGTTAGATGTCTTTAGACTTATATGGGAATGGTAGTGGAAATCACAGAAGCTACGATGTATATGAGAAGTGAACAGGCTAATCAGGCTCCTTAGTTGTAAATAGTATAATTATACCCAAAAAAACTGTACATTTCCTTTACAGCCACACCACTATATCATCTCTACAAAGTCTGTTAACTCTTGTGGAAGAACAAAAAGGAGGTGAAAGGAAGTGTTGCAAAATACAATCTGTTCATCCATCAATGCAAAATATTGTGATTTTGTGTTAAACACATTTTTCAGTGTGTTGAAATGTGTCCAGTTTTGAATTTATAAACTTGGTAATGTAGTTTTAACCACTTAATAATTGATTATCAGGCTTAGGAAAATGAGTAATGGGGTAAAAAAAGAAAAAGCAAAAAGTGCAAGTGTTTTGAATGCAGCTCTATAATCTGCTAAAGGTATATATTCTATTTATGTGTTAAGTTTTTGAAAATGCATCAACCACAGATTTTGTCTATAGTTACAAGCTGTATAAGAAAAAAGAGACAGAAAAAGAACTTCCAAAAGTTCTAGAGGGTGATTATGGGACTTTATGTTAAATACCTGTAAGACCTTATTCTTCTGTTATTTCGAGTGCCAAAGATATCAGAGACTGGTAATTTATAACACTAGAAAGTTTATGAACTAGATAAGTAATGACTATCAGTGAAGATTTTCTGCAAACCAAAAACATTGCTTTGAGCAAAAACACATAAACATTCAATGAAAGATTTTTAAGAGATATCTCATTAATTTATTTGTATAATAGTCTTTATTAATATTAAATGCTCTGTGATTATTTAATAATCTGTAGCAAATATCAGATAGCTGTTAAAAGAGAAGCTGTCAGACATTTAATATCCGAAGTAGTTCACGGCTACTAATCACCTATAACCTGATGACCTGAAAGTTCTTCAGATACTTGTTTTTGACTTCTTGTAACAGGTAGTGCACTCAAGAATCCAATGCCTTCCATAGAAACTGTTTCCCAGCAGAACTCAGAACAATTGAAACACTCTTACTACACTGCTTTATATTTCAAGATTTAAAACTAACACTGATGAATTCAGTTCAACATAGTGTTTAGTTTTTGTGACGCCAGTGCAGAAAAAGACAGTCCAACTTCTCTATTACAATTCAAAGTTGCCACAAATAGAGCGTTCTGTCCACAATATTGCATCTTTTCTCTGGAGATAATTAGAATTCTGATTTTGTTTACAGACTTTATTGAAATCAGTATATATTTACTATCACAGCAGTGCTTGTACTTTTTGATCTTATCTAGCCAGTTTATGCCATGAGGGAATGAAAACAGTTAATGCAGTTTCATTTATTTATTTTTTTTTTCAACAAGAAACTTTAGATTTGCAGCTGCATTTTGTTTGGTAGCAGAAGATTTAAAAAGTGATGAACAATAGGTTTTCCAAGGTGTTCACTGTCATAGCTGAAATGACTTTGTCAGCTTAGCAGCCTACACTTGTAGTATTCTTTTTCATGGGCCATGTTTTGGCAGATATCATTCTACAGTACAATAAAAAGACCCAACCTCTGTCAAATTCAGATTTACTTCTTACACTCTAAGAACTCATGGTTTCTATACAAGTAGAACACAGGAATGACTAGCATCAGCTTTTTTATGTGTTATTTTGCTTTTTTCATTATGTTTGACATGGTGAGACTGATGATTACTATTGATGGCCAGCCATATTCTTAGGGGAGTAAAACTTTAGTGAAATATAAAATATGCAACAAGTACATAGAAACTTGAAATGAACTTGGCAGTTTGGTAGATTATCCCAGAGTTAATTTATTACCTCCAACCAAAGACAGAAGATGCACAACATATCTGCAGAAAACTTTCAAAACAAAGAAGATTATTCTTCACTATCACAAACTTTAACTGAAAAACCCCTCACATAATTTAAAACATTTGAGATTACTTGTTACAGATTATTTTATTACTTAAAAACTGCAACATAGTTTGAATAGATTTCTTTTTTAGACCCAAATGCATATTTCTTTCTCTTTTTCTTTGCAATGTACCAACACTTTTAATGAAATGTAGAATTAGGATCTAAAATTAAGTACAGGCTTGTACCCCTATGTGTATGACCTTTAATTGTAAATATCAATTAATTATTTCCTATAAAGGCAGTGAAGTACTTTATCTAGTTAAAAAATATCAGTATTTTGAAGGAAAGCTATTCAAAGGTTACTCAACAAAATGGAGAAATGGATAGAAAGAAATACCATAAAGTTAGGAAGAGGAAAGTATAAGTCTTACACCTGGGATAGAATAAGGCAGCAGCAGGGGATGGTAGAAACTGAAAAGAGCAGAAAGCAGCTTTGCAGCAAAAGACTCAGATTCCTGGTGAGCATCGTGTTCAACATGAGCCATCAGTGCTCTCATGCAGGGGTGAAGATAAAACAAGTATGTTTGCATTAATAAAAACAAAGCTGACTCAAATCTGTCTGGTGGGTATAAGACCAAGTCTACAGTTCTGTCTAGTCTGGGGATTTGCAGTGCAAGAAAGGTATTAGAAGTCTGGAGAAAGCTCCAAGGATTGCTGCCAAGATGATCAGGGACTGGAGCTCAGAAGAATGAAGTTTGGCTTCAGAACAGAGTTTGTTCAGCCTGAAAAAGATGATGTTTGGACGGGAAACAATTTACATGTTCAGTTACTTAATCCTCGAATGGCTTGGGTTGGAAGGGACCTTAGAGATCATCTACTTCCCATCCACCGCTGTGGGCAGGTACACCTTTCATTAGGCTTAGAACTCCATCCACCCTGGCCTTATACACTTATGGGCCATTAGCAACTTCTCTGGGAAACCTGTTCCAGTGTCTCACCACCCCCAGAGTAAAAAGTTTTCTCCTAGTATCTAGTCTAAACCCACTCTATTACAGTTTGAATCCATTCCCTCTTGTTCTGTCACTACATGATCTTATTAGAAGTCCCTCTCCATCTTTCTTGAAGGCTCCCTTCAGGTACTGGAAGGTTGCAATTAGATGACCCCAAAGCATTCTCTTCCCTAGGCTGAAAATCCCAATTATTTCAGCCTTTCCTCATAGGAGATTGCTCCATCCCCCTAATCATCCTTATGACCCTTCTCTGGACTCGCTCCAACAGGTCAGTCCTTCCCTGTGCTGGGGACCCTGGAGCTGGATGCACCACTCCAGGTGGGGTCTCACCAGAGCATGGCTGGGTATGGAGAAACAGACTCAGGGTTTTTTTAAAGACGAACAGCATGAGGAGTAGAGACAGTGGAGAGAAGTTTCAGTGTGGGAAAATCTAATTAGATTTGAAGAAAAAAATATTTTCAACAGGGATGTGAACAAACATGGAAGCAGTTTTCAGAGAGAAGCAGTGAATTTTCTGTCTCTAGAGATGTATAAAACTAAACTAGCCTTGAACAAAATGGCATAACTTCAAATTTGACCTTGCTTTATTCAAGATATTGCACTAGTAACTTCCAAAGGCTCTTCTAACTCGGATCCTTCTACGAGTCTGTGATATCTAGACAGGACTATCAAGGTTTGGTAAGAGAATTGCTCTTTACTGAAACATTCATGCACTGGTATTTGTTACATGGGCTTTTCTAGCTTCTCTAAAATAGAGTTGGAGATCTTTGTACAGGTATCTGGGGATGCAAACACATTTAAGTGATGTATATGGACTAGATGTATGTTTAAGCAACATGTAGCATGAAACTAAACCTGGGATAAATATTGCAATGATATCATAAGCTGGAAAATATTTTTTATTTTACCTTATGATCTGTTCTCAGTATTCTATCAGTCCAGACTGAATTCAAGCATCTGACATACATCTATCTTTAAACACACAGAAGAAAGGAAAATATTCAATTTACAGTAGATGTTTCACCTGTTAAAATGTCAAAGGTGGTCACAGATTTCTGAAGTTTAGGACTCCCTAATGCATAAGGCAGCTGGCACTTTTCATGGTAACCAGGAATGTTTTGGGTTTTTGTTTGTCACTTGCCTATCAACAACATGAAAAACTGCATGTAAAAAAAAAGTCACGATTTTTTAGTGATAGTACTGGAAGTGATCCAGAAAAAGATTTTCAGTTTTAAAGTGTTACTGCTGCTTGATTTAATTTAAATATTTATGATCTGGGGAAGATGTGCAGTAGTTGAAATTATTTGAAGTCTTGTTGTTACACTCAAAGTCATGTTAGAGGCCATAGTCTCATTAATAATGCAGTTAAATTGTGGGGGTTGTTTTAAAGTCTTCCTCATATCTGTGCATTTTCTCTGATGTTATGACTATCTTTCCAGTGTTCCTCTGGGTCATGAGGTTGATGCTTCAGCCCTTCTCAAGAAGTACGGGAGACAGGGGGTCACAGCGACTTGTCAGTGTCTGCAGGTGTCTGCTGAGAGAAGTGTGACACTGACGTTTTCTTTCTGTTTGGGCTCTGTTTGGTGCTATATTTATGTTTCCCTGTCACATTCCAGTTACTTCTCCTGTGTTACCAGCTGTAGCCTGGCAGTGGCCCCTATCATCCCACAGGGAAAGGGCTACGGTTTGTCAGGCAGCAACTGCAGTGGAGAGAGGTGTCACCTCTGTTAACCCCAGAACTGACGCTGGAGCAGGGAAAGCTGCAGCATCTGGCCCTGGCACAGGGGTTAAAACACATTTTAACACCCAGCTCAGTGACACCCAGCTCAGTCTGGGTAATTTGCAACTTCTGTGCCAATTGAGAGGATGTATGAAGTCAATGTGCCTTGGATACTCTAGGAATCATATTGTTGGATCTAATACCATGCAAAAATATGGCCTGAAAGATGAAATAAAGAATTTCTTATATCTGAGAGCTAGGCAAATTAATAAGAACTCCAGAATCTGGGATTATAAATACGCAATACTGTTGACACAATTTAAAGGAATTATTTAAAATAAACTAAAAAAGAGGGAAGTACAAAATATTTCAACGAGGTAGGAATACTCATATGTGTATATATTCAGAATGGTAAATAGTGGGCTAGATCAAATTTTACATTAAAATGTGACTGAAGGGTTGCAGTGGATCACAAAAGAAATGTATGTTAACGCGAAGAATAAGGTGGGGACAACCTTTGGTAGCTGTCTATTCTATCCCTGATTCATCTGACATTCAAAGAATATTCTGTGTCATCCTTGACCAGTATTTGTCTAGTTTTTTCTCAAAGATCTTGAGCAATAAAAGCTGTCTAGCGTCTCCTGAGAATCTGCTCTCTTGCCTTACTCTTCTGCTTTTTATGGCAGTTCATCTAATATGTGGACTTTTTTTTCCTGTAATTTAATCCCATTTTTCCTTTTCTACTATATACATAGAAAATATAATTTTCTTTTCTGTTTCATAACCTTTTATGAACATAGAGACACTTAACATGCCTTTACTCTCTAAGAATGAGGCCTACAGCTGTGAGATACGCCATGAGAAATGCTGTGAAGGGATTACTGCTAATGGGTGTGATAGGTTATCAAGTAGAGGATAACCCTTATTGCTGCAATCAGACCTGTGGTAAAGGGAGTGATACTGAGGTGCCAGGGTGCAAGACCCACAGTTTTTGTGATCCTGCTCTTTAGCTTCAAAGAGAGATATTACCTCAATAACTATCATTTACACATAAAGTGGCCACCTCCACCCCTTCACTCTTTATGATGGCAGCAACAGATTATTTGACTACAGTCTTATCTCCACTTCTCCCAAAAGTGTAATTTTGTCATATGAAAATCCTCCATGGCAGAAGATGAGGACACAATCACCTTACAGATAAGTCAATGGACTTGCTCCTCTCTCTTCCCCAAAGCAGGGACAGATCTTTGGTAAGATTTGCTCCTCAGGTTGCACTGGATGACACTCAGGTGAAATTAAGCTTGACTGATGGTAAAGCTGGGCTGAATTGATTACCAATTGGTCGTTGTTTCTTTTTTTTTAATATTTAGTGCTAGTGCAGTAAGCACATTTATGAATGGCAATTCCAAATTTCTATTTCATGTAATTTCAATAAACCACAAATGTGTGATCTTAAAAGTTCTTACCGAATATGTCCAGTCTTACCATGTTGAACTGGCTACAATCAGAAATTAAGCCCAGCAGCACCTGGTACCTCAAGAGTCAGAGACAGTTTGTAATATACCCAGAGAGTTACAAAGAAGGTGAACTGGGTTGTGAAACAGGGTCTTGCCTTATCAACAAATTGAAAAACGGGTCTCACAGCCTCAAAGGGAGGGGAAAAATGTATTGTTTTCCTTAGTTTGTTTAGGCTTACAGTTTTACAGCAGAGGTTGGGAAGAAGGATATGCTACTGGTGGTGGACGGACCTCAAAGACATTTGGCATAAGATAAGAAGAAGCTAACAAAGGCAACTTAGTAACTGTGCTAAAATCAGTCTCCACTAGGTTAAAGGCAATTCTGGCAGGAAAGGATTGAAATAACTGATTTATAACCCACTGACTCCAGAAATTCTCCAACTTTAAATGGGAGAAAGACTGAGCATGTGGACTAATCAACATGAGAGGCAAGAGAATTGTTTAAACCACAGAAGGTAGAATTAACCAAGAGACAGTAGAATTAAGACAATAACTAGCTAATTTGTGGCAAATGAACCATAATTCCTTTGTTTATTAAAATGTTTAAATAGTGTAAATTTTTGAGAATCAGTGTACTAGCTTTGTGGATTTACCACCTAGCATCCATCTTTGTGTAAATATGAAATAAACAAAGACCTTGGCTCTGTGCGTGAAGTTGGCATATTGTATACTGGATGATGAATCCCACTTTTAGGGACAACACACCCAGCCCCTCTGATCTCTGAGGACTAGCTAGAAACAAGGAAGTTTATTTTCTGCCAGATTTTATATTCTATACTTGCAAGTTGTTTTTTTTTCTGCAAGATAGCAAATAAGTTTTTCTGGTCTTTCTGGACTACTGAAGATGTGGCTTTTGTGATATATGCTGTTGTTGAACAGCTCAAAATGCTTTAGATAATCATTACCAAAGCAGTGTTGGTCTTGAGATCACTGAGATGTTTCTATGAGGAAGCTAGAGGCTAATAAAATTGACATTAGCCAGGCTATGCTAAGACTTTGCTACTGAAGCATCCAAAGCTGGTACTGCAATTGACTCCTGTAGAGACTTTGCCAACAACCATCTGCAAACTCCCAAGTGCACTACTGTCCATGGCTTTGCAAGGTAAATGGTACACATCTTGCTACACTTTACTGCGAAAGGTATGATATGCAGCTGACTGGAGGCAAACAGGTGTGTAGTTCTGGGCATAGCCAAAAAAACTCAGATTGCTCTGTCAGTTGATCAGGTCATATATCTGATCAATGGAACTCAGTAATGTCTAATGTTAGATTACTACCATAGTCGCTAGCTTTCTTTGAGGTGGTTCAACTAGTCTTCATTAAGGAAATTTCCAAACACAGTTTTATGGCTACCATGGGCCAGGTACCGTTCCCAGTAGACAATCTGGATATAACATTACTGTTATGAAACCTTAGGGAATTAAATAGTGAGGGTATTTAGACTATTGCTTGTTCACCTCAGAGTTATGGAATAAGGTCAAGTTCTACTTATTTGAACATTGATATATTTGTAATGCAATTCTACCCTTTTACACTGCCCACATCTGGGCACCACACTTCAAAAAGCATGTTGAATTAGAGCAGAAAATTATGTTCTAGAACATGTGTTCTACACAAAATCTTGAAAGAGCTAGTATTATTTGACAGTAAACAGAAAAAAACTCAAAAGCATACAATAATAGGATTCAAATATATGGAAGATTGTGGCAAAAAAAGCAAATAAAAAGAAGTGAACTCTCTTCATTTTGACCAAGACAAGAAATAATAGGCCTATTTTGCATCAAAGATTAAGCCTGAGTATAAAAAAAGGCTTCCTGATGGGGATATAGCTGAGCACCCAAGTGAGTTCCTTAGGCAGTCTACAGAAAAAGAACAGCTGAAAATTTTTAGATATACGTTAGGAAAAAAAATGTGTCTTGTTCAATTTCAGTGGTATTAGAATTATAGAATATCAATATGGAGCAGACTTATGAGGATCATCAAGTCCAACTGATGATTCCACACAGAGCAACCTAAAAGTTCAACCATATGTATAAGAACATTGTCTTAACATTTCTTGAACATAGAGTGGTGAAAATACCACTCTGGAGAACTTGTTCCAGTACTTGATCACCCACTCAGTAAAACACTTTTCCCTAATATCCAATTAGAACTTCCCCTGAGGCAGCTCCAGGCCATTTCCATATGTTCAATGATCAGAAACTAGAGAGAAGGGTTTGACACAGCATCACAGAATATTCTGGGTTGGAAGGGACCCACAAGGATCATCAAGTCCAACTATTAAGTGAATGGCCCATACACAGATCGAACCCATGATCTTGGTAGAGGAAGTTATTTATAGACAGCAATGAGGTCACTCCTCAGTTTCCTCTTCTTTAAACTGAACAAACTTGGTATCCTTAGATGCTTCTCATAAATCATGCCCTCTAGTATTTTCACCATCTCTGTTGCCCTCCTTTGGACACATTCTAATATTTTCATGTCCTTCTTATATTGTGAACCTCAAAATTCTGCACAGTACACCAGGTGAGGCTGCACCAATTCTGAGTGTAGTTGGGACAATCACTTCTTTTGACTGGCTATCTGTGCTGTGCTTAATGCACAGGATACTGTTGTTACTTTCAGCTGACAGGTCATGCCACTGAATTTTGAGCTCAATCAAACCTTATTTGACAATAGGAGGCCTGCTTTCTGTCATGCCATACCACAACTGTGAGTGGTACAAGGGATGATACTGTCACAACCCACTGGCAGGGTGAGTGATGTTCATTGTAAATTCTCATCAGGCTGAGCAAAGACACTGGACACAGAATATTCTGAGTTGGAAGGTACCCACAAGGATCATTGAGTTCAACTCTTCAGTGAATGGCCCATATGAGGATCAAACCTGCATACTTGGCATTATTGGCATTGTAATCTCAGGGACATGTGTCAGGGAACTCTTGAGCTTTTATTGTATAGCCACCTCAACTCCAGCAGCAGGCTCAGTGTTTAGCCTCAAAAGGTGTTGCCTAACACGCCCTTAAATTTTAAAATACACTTCTCAAAAGTAGTGGCTAAAAAGCTCTTAATGTATTACAGTACACTTCAATAAGCTTTCAACTCCTACAATACACTTCTCAGGTGTTGACTCACAAGCCACAACACACCACTCCTCAGGCTCAACACTCCCACAACAAACTTCTTTACAGAATATGGGGTAGAATATGATAGCAGTGCTTTGCCCAGACAAAGCAAGGCAGGAGAAAAATAAAGGCAGAAAAAAGAGAAAGAGGACAAAGAAAATCAGTAGTTCTTAGATCCCATCCTTGTCCTGCTCTGTGGATGGTCAGGGTCTGGGGTAATGAGACAAAATGAAAGAGAGAAAAAGAAAATTGAGGGCGACCATCCCATTTCCTCTTATAGTTAACTTAGTGCACTCCTCTTATATAAACTAGATTTTTTTGGCCATTTTGTTCACCCATGCACAGCCTGCCCTTTTGAGCCGTCCTGTGAAGGACCATGAATCAGGATGGGAACAATTTCAGAAGTGGAAAAAGATGTACAGCAATTGAAAGGACTTCATGATACAGACTTTACAGTTATTATGTATATACACATTGTATGTTTCCCCAAAATTTGTATCTCCTGGGCATGCCCAGGCTTGTCCACTTCCCTACTTCCCTGTTGATTGGCTGGAGAAGCTGCAAAGAGGAGACAGCCTCCATTCACCCTTTCCTTCCGCGGTTCCTCCCACTTTCCTCCCTCTTTTGCCTGTGCTCCTATCCCGATTTGTTCCCCCATTTGTCTGTCTCATGCTCCAGCCCATGTTCTGGCCCTTTCCCCGCCTGAAACCCATAAAACCTCTGGACACCTCAATAAAGTATTCCATTTGCACCTCTATGTTGACTCCCGAACCAATCCGTGCTGTATCACGGCCCCATCTTCCCTCGGACTGTGGCACCCTCCTCCAGGAACTGAGTCAGGGGAGGGTCAGGGGACACACACACAACTGGCATGAGCCTCAGGGTGGACCAGGAAGTTGGCTCAGAACAGGGTTGCCCCACCTCCACGGAACCCTCTCCTCAAATCACAACTTTCCTGTTGCAACAGTCAGAGTGTATGAGACAAAACATGCTTACACCTGGTCCTTCCCCCAGACGCCAACCCCCCAGCTGAGCCTAAGCCTTGCGTGAGAGATTACTGGTTGGATGGAATTAAAATAGTGCTGGGGATCATGCTATCAACTCAGTGCTATGCCATTCCAATAGTCCAGCTTGTGCTCCGGATCTGATAGTATTCCTAGTGCAGATTTAAGTTTGCATGGGATGATCAGGTTGTATCTGTTCTGTTAAACCAGGCTTACAGTAGAATTTAAAAACAAGAACAAAGTGATTGTTTATATAATAACTGGGAAAATTTTTAACAAATGTATAGAAAAAAGAGAGGAGATATGGAGGACTGACAAACCTATAACTAATGTTACCAAGACTGGGAGACACGTGGTAATCCAGCATGTCAAGGTTCAAGTCAGGAGAGAACTTGAAAACCCGGAACAAAAACTTAAAATAAATACAAGTCAAAGATTAATTTTGGCAAAAATTCAAGTTTTTTTGAGAGAAAATTATTTCTTAGGTTGCTATGTAGGTGGCAGTGTCGACTAGTTCTTAAAATTGCAAAGAGTAACTTGTTTTTATGTGTTTTTAAAAAAAATGCTTTAAATCATTCCTCCATACCTCTTTTTTTTCACCATGGAGAACAGCCTGTCACTACAGTAAAAAAAAAAAATTGGGAAAGTGGTTTTTTTCCCAGCTTCCTGAAAAACTAAATATACACCCACATTTTAAGGCTATGACTAATCCTGAGGCAAGCAAGGCTGTGTTAACCTATTTAAGGTTTTCATTTGAAAATCAGGGATTTTAATAAAAATTTTAAATTAAAAATAAAGTGAAGGTTTTAACATTCAGGGGAAACATATGCGTTGTCTAAAAGGTTTTTACTGACTTGGTGAAGTCCCTGAAACTAGTTATAAATGATGTATGAAGTGAACGCTCACTGTCCAATGCACAGAGAGAACACTACTTTTCAATCACTGCTTCTATAAGCTTTACAATTTACTATACGGTTGGGGGTTTAGTTTTTGTTTGTTTGTTTTTTCTCTATTCTGAGAAAGAGCCAAAAAACACCACTGAGAAAAGTCTGAAAAAAAGATACAAGGAAAGCTAATTTTTAAATCTGCCTGAAATAAGTTTATTACGTATTTTTTTCCATTATTTTTCTGAGGAGCTAGATCTGTTTAAAACCTTTTCTTATTTCTCTTTTACTTAATCATACATGTACTTTACACATAATCATACATGTACTTCTTATGTATTAACTTAGAATAACACCTATCAGTTGACTCTTATAAAAATACTAGAAAATGGAAGCTTTACAGAGTAGCATGAAATAACATTTTAAATTCATTTTTAACAATAAAATACATGGTTTTAAATACAAGGGATGTAAAAGAAGTCTTTATCAGAGATTTTACCTTAGGGATAATAGAAATGCACCTTTTTTGATCAAAAGTAATGTGAAACTCCCATTTTTAATATTATAAAGAACATCGTTAAATTAAGTGCTAATAAAGTTCATATTGCACAAGTCTTTACGCATGTTGTTGAAGTATGGCTATAATCCACATTCAGAAAACATTATCAATATCACCAAAGTATATACAGCAATGCTTGAAGGTGATAATACTTGATAGAGTGTTTTATGATTTCTTGTTACTAATTGCCATATGTTGTGGTTTAACCCCAGCCGGCAACCAAGTCCTGCGTTGCCACTCACTCCCTCCCTCAGTAGCAAGGCTGGTGAGAGAATCAGAAGAGTAAAAGCTACAAAACTCCTGTGTTGAGATAAAGACAGTTTAATAGGGAAGCAAAAGCCATATAGGCAAGCAGCAAAAAAAAGAATTAATTCACTGTTTCCCATGAGCAGGCAGATGTTCTGCAATTTTCAGGAGAGCGGGACCCCACTATGCATTACAGTTACTTGAGAAGACAAACACCATCACTCCAAATGTTCCTCCTTTCTCTTTCTTCCCCCCACTTTGTATACTGAGCATGATGTCACCTCTCCTGGCCATATCTCCTCCCAACCTCACATGCACCCCCAACTTCCTCGCCAGTGTGGAAGTATGAAAAGCAGACAAAGCCTTGGCTCTGTATAAGTCCTACTTGGCAATAACAAAACTGTCTCTATATTATCAACTCTGTGTTCAACAGAAATCCATAATGCAGCCCTATAATGGCTACTGTCATGAAAATTAACTTTACCCAAGCCAAAAACAGTACACCATACTTCTTTGGGTAGTTGTATATATTGATGGAAAGACTATGTGTTCAGGTAAAGTAAGGCTGGACCGTGTCAAAATAGTGATTTTCATGCATCTTTTGCAAAGTTGAAATGTTTGCACAAAAATCAGTCGGAGATCAATTAAGACCTCTGTTTTCTTTCTCATCCAAGATTAATTGCAATATATGCATCAATATGAAATATTAAAATAATACATGTTTATAAAGCTGTTGCCTTATGAATGTATTATTACATGAAAATATTTAAGATAAAATTTCAAAATACTTGTGGCATTTGTTTTGCATAGAAGACAAATCCTGTTATGCTGTGCTGTTGAATTTTCTCAGTTAGACAAGAGCAAATCCAAAGTAAATCCACTCAAATTGAGAAGTTTATAGCAGGTATTGGACTGTTGTATGGCATTTTTAGCAGCTAAATGAAGTCCTAACAAGAGTTAAGTTAAGAATCACATGTAGTTTAAATTCTAACACTGGATTATTTTAGAACTTGGTTCCCTTTAATTTAATTTATGATTACTTCATAAAAGAAAGAGTTGAGAATGTTCAGAAGGCAGAAATAAAGTGTTTCCTTCTACCTCTCTTTCGAATTCATTAGGTAAAAAAAGACATGATATGATTGCTTTGTCACGGTGAAAGAGATTACTTCTTATTTATAATGTAAATTGCTTTCTCATCTCAGGATGATTAAATAAAAAAATATATATTATATAGAATGTTTACATTATCTTTAGTGGTTTAGACATCACGTTAAAATGAATTCCACAATGAAGTTCCTCAATATGATACCAAGTAGAAACTTGAAGAAGAGCAGAAAATACATCTAAGACTCTTGAATCTGTATCTTACAATGTACCACTATAGTCAATATTTAATTCCCAGATGTGAAGAGGTGTTATGAAAAACGAAACTCAGTCAAACAAACAAAAAAATTTAGTTGTAGGAAGATTTCTACAAATGCCTGTTACTCTCCACTACGCAAGGAAAGCTATGTATGAATTTCAGAATCTCAGTGAGGTGTCTAGGAATGGATACAGATCTTTCTTGAATTTTTGGATGATAAGTGACTTTAAGCACTATTGTGTCTTTTACAATATATAAAGTTAGGCTCTTGGTGTAAGCACGGCTTTTTTCAGATCTGTTTGATCTGTGAGGAATCTGTATCTTTTTCCTTGTACCTACTGTATATGGCAGACAGGTCTTTAAAGTAATCAAGTCTTGCTCGTCTCATTTAGTGTTTATAACACATCTAAAATAATAAGGAAACTAATATTGAGCAATGATCTGTGTGATAAGTACTGAAAACTGAGACGATCAGAAATCCAGTTGTCCATATTTCTCACCATCAAACTGAAAGGGAATGTATCTTTCTGGTGAAACTGGTCAAAAGAGAAGATAATAAAACACTTGATGTGCATGGTTTAAATATACAATTACAAAGATGAGCTTGGATTAAAAAAAAATCAGTAAAATTTGTCACATACATGGAGTCAGGAATGTTAGGCCCCTTATTAGCAAGAAAAAAGAGAAATTGCAAAAACAAGAGCTACAAGAGTAGCCTGTTTCACCAATTTGGATATGACATTTAGAAAAGCTATAGTGTTTGAATGGAAATCAGTCAAGGATAATGAACAGGCATGTGAGACAGACTAATAAAAGGATATTTTTTTTCTCTTTTAAACCTGGATTTTAATAGGCTTTGTGTTCATCAGTGAAGCTCATCGTGCGTGAGTAGAGAGAAAAAGACAATGGACTACTAGAAAAGGAGAAACTAACAAAGGTTTTAAACAAATATTATGAAAGCCAGAAGGCAACAAGCAGCCTACACAGCTACCTACCTGCCAAAAAAGTGCAAATAATTGGGATGCTCCTATCTAAATTGAGCGCCTGGTTCAGTTGTTGAATGTTCCTTTATTAGCTGTTAGGAAATTATATCACTAAACAACCAAAGAATTGCTACACAACAGCTGAGCATTCTGTAAAAAGTGCAAATGTAATTGAGTGTTTTACATAACAAAAACACTCCTGAAAGGAGATAAAATGTACTCAGTAATTAATTTTTTGTTTATGATACTTGTGCTGCATTCCAATGCTTGATTAACAAATGCAAAATAAAACACTTCCACAGCAGCCTTTATGGAACTAACAGAAGATACCAAAAGAAGAAGAGAAAAAATAAATAAGGGGTACAGTATAATATTGGTCATCCTATTTTTATTTTAAAATGTGAGCCTCCTAAGAAAGACAGAAAGATTTCATTGTTAAACATCAGGAGGGCAATACAAAGTCAAAATACAGCCAGGTGCTTCAAGGTTCAGTGTAAAAGCTATTCATTTATTCCAGGAATTAAATTTGTCAGAGCAATGAATGATAGCCATTGTCTGGCACATCTCCCTCTTTTATTCCTTCAAACCATTAAATGAATATCTGACATGAATCAAATCAAGGATCTTCAACATGGAAAGAATCAAACCAAGGGATTCATTTGGCTTTCAGGCTGATTAATTTCAGAAGTTTTGTGGATTTGGTTTGAAGAACTGAGCACTACACTGTTTAATACTGGCAGAGAATGCATTTCTATAAATTCCCAAGACAGATAATCATACATTTACAAAACTTTGATTATGTTTTAGTATGTATAGGCTGTTTGAATGAACAGCTACATAATATTATTTGTAGAATGTGCAAGGGCACAGGAGGAAAGAGCATGTGGTCAGTCATCCTCTGTGTTACTGAACTCATGTGGCTGTTAAGCTATTTGAAGACTGCTGCTTTTTGTTAGATACCCAATCATACTGTGTTTAATTATTTTAAGGTATAGCAGACACTCAGAATTAAGCTGTTAACTGAAAATTAGGTATTACCATGTATTATTGTCAATGTTCTTATGCATTTTTAATATATCATAATTTATATTTTAATTTATTTACATGCACCTGAATGTAGGCATACGCAACCTTTAAAAAAAAATTAAAGGTTCCAATATTTTGTTATAATTTATCTAGGAAGTATGATACATATTTTTGGTAACTTTAAACTACTTTAGTGATGGAGGAGTTAAAGTGGAATGATTAACCTATTTTCTTTTAAGCTAGTCTGCCTTCTAATGGTAAGGTACAGCTGAGTGCCAAAACATTTAGCGTCTTGAATGGACCACTACTAAGCATAGTATATCCTCTGTTTACAATAATTCATGACAATTCCATTGATCACAATAGATACATTATTTTTCAGATGACTGATCTCCATATATCAGCATCCAGTACTGATAATATATTGTCTGTAGTCAGTATCAACTCAGTACAGAAGAGCAGCTGAATTGTAGCTGCTTTATCATAAATTTACAAATGAATAATTCATTCTGCTTATTGCTCTTCTAGTTTCAGTCACTCCACAATAAATTATCTAGTAACTCTTTACAACTCACAGAGTTTAATAGCAAAATATAAATGGGCTGGAATTGCAGCATTTTTTTCTTCAGATTAATTTTCATGGCTAGAGTCAAGACTCGGTATTTTATTAGTGACCTGTACAAAACTGGGAGAAAGAAATTTGATTAAAAATCAGGAAACCATTAGTTAGATTAGTTCTTTCTAAAGTGTTTCTTTATAAATCAGGTTGAGAATTTGGGGACTAAATTTTTCTAATGAATAAAACTTCATTAACTACACAGGGTTGGAAGAAATTCCATCCAAAAATAAGGATCAGAATTTATGAAAAAGGAAAAAAAATAACCCATAATTCTATTGCATCATACATGTAGGGCTTATTTCAATAATTTTGACATTTAACAGAATCTTTGATATTTCTAGGGTCCAAATTCTTTTGATGAGCTCTTTTTGTGTAGCTTGTCTAACATTTTCTGACAGACATTGACTTGATGCTGAGAGAAACACTAAGAAGAGTCTTAAAATCACCTAGCTAATTTCATTTAACTATTTTATTTTCCTTTGTTTCCTTATATATGCTTAGTAACTCTAACATCTAATATCTTTCCTGTTAAATTAATACAAAATTGACAACAGGGATTATTCTTTACATTTTTTAGGGAAAAATTGTACCTAAGTTAAATCAGATTTAAACAGCAAAGATGTCTATTTACTTCAGCTTGGAATGATTATATCCACAGTTTTCCATTGCAAATACTGGGTCAATCCAAATTCTTTGAAATGAGTGGTTGTCTATATACCCAGCTTAAAGGGAGTTGAATCAGATTCAGAATCAGTAACATATTCGTGTGCATCAGATTAACACAGAACATGCAATAGATTTTTTCTTCCCTAATCTTTCAGCAGTGAATGATAATTAAAATAACA
This sequence comes from Chiroxiphia lanceolata, assembly GCF_009829145.1. Lineage (NCBI taxonomy): Eukaryota > Metazoa > Chordata > Aves > Passeriformes > Pipridae > Chiroxiphia > Chiroxiphia lanceolata. The sequence continues at coordinate 88,662,859 of NC_045639.1, read as the reverse complement.
AAATGACAACTGCATTTCACCACACAAAATTTTCAAATATGAATTGTATTAGGCTTCTTTTTTCATCTAAAAAGAATTAATGGAACCTCTTCAAAGAAAATTGTCAAGTATGAGAAGATATATAAAGTTTAAGGTCAATAGTTGTTCAGTATGCGTGGTATTGGGAGTGGGGTGAGTATATAACAATAACAATGAGATATATTGCAGGTGATGAGTATCATGTTCTTTAATATGGCTCCAATAAAACTAGAGATTAATGGGAGTCTTCAAATCCAGGTAAATTTCTTAACAAGAAACTATCACCTAAATTAGTATTTTATACATTTGAAGATGGGAATTAAATGTATTACTTTAATTTCCTTATATGAACGGAAATACAATTTCATACCGATTACAAAATGTCTTCACCAGAATATATTACAGTGGTACAACTACAGATGTCTGTCTTGAAGTGGAGCACACTCATTGTATTCAGGTATGAAGGTGTCCAGTTCAATTCTATTTTTACTGTGTTTTCCACAAAAAAGATTGCAGAAATGCGGGGAAGTGGTGTGAACAGGAGAAACATACATACCTTATCATACAAATAAAAAAAATCATAAAAGGTCAATTTGAAATTAAATAAAATATATGAGTTCAAATGTATTTGGTAGACTTCTTATAGTCATTTATGAAGTTTTTCAAGAAACAAGCTGAACAAAACATGTAAAAAACACATCTCTCCTTAGTTCTTTTCTTTTTAAAGGCAATCCACCAGTCTTCTAGAAGGCTCACTTTTCACATCTATGTGAGTGATTTTGAATATGTGAAACCAACATTTCTTCTCTCTATGAGTGACAGTTTGTGACTTTAAAGACATAGACTTCTTCCATCAAAAGAGTATATTTTGTTTCCAGAACTAAAAATATTTTCTCTCATAAGCAGTAGTTAAGATAATGTGAAAGTGCTCAGCTTTTCTTCCTAAGTTGCTAAAAATTATTCTGCTAAAATTTGAATCTTTTAGCTGGGAAAAAAAAAAAAAAACTCAGAAAATTAAACTTTCAGGTTTTAATTACACCTGGTTCATTGGAAAAAATGTAAGGTCATGAGCTCTGGAAACTGTTTTTTTCCATGGAGCAAGAGACAGATGTGAAATGTTCTTCAATTTACTAACCCAATGGTTTTCAAATCAGATGTGGCCTACATAGAGCTAGTCAATGATTATTGCATCATGAAAATTATTAGGCCTAAGCAGTAAAATTACCATGTGCAAAGATGTATTTGCAAATATCTGCACTTTACAACCTATATCATAGCTCCCACTATGTAAACTACAAGTGTGGGCTCCTGTTGTCAGCTTGCAGTCTAAACTTAGACTGAATGTAAAATTATCTACTAAAATTGAAAACAACCCTCAGACCTATTTGAACTGATACTATAAAATCCTTGCAATCCTTTTTTATTTTTGAGTTGAAGAACTGTAAACTTTCTTGGAACCATAGTAGCTGGCTTTCTCATTTTAGATATCTGAATTTATATTCAAAAACTCAGTTGGACCAGGTTTTGCCTTTCTTTTTACCACTAAGAGAATTTTTTATATGATATTCATATGAATTCTTTTAAAAGTGATGATACAACACATATCAAGTAACATACGTTGCTACTGGCTTATTATACATTTCTTCAAATGCTCCATGTTTACCAAGCAGTCAAGTTTCCATATAGTCTCTTTATATTGGTAACTCTCATACTAGGGAGTTATAACATGATGCTTTGCTCAGCGTATAATTTTAAAACAATCTTCCAAAGTAATCTGAAAGTTACCATGAATCATAACAATTTTCACAACAATGGCCTTGCAGGACAATTCTTGTTTGCTCTATCCAGCTGTCAGATACACCTACCACAAGAAACAAAAGCACATTAGTAAGCAGAGTGGTTTATAGTTTCGTTACGATGAGCCTAAATTTAATTTTGCTCACACAAATATTAAAATTTGAATTAAAAATATTATTCTTTGAAAGTTTCAGTAGTAAGAACTAAAACATAACTAGAATCAGTAGCTCAGCAAGAGTACATAATAACTGTGAAGTGGTAAAACATTTGAGGAAATTTTCCATCCATGTTTTTTTGGGGATAGAACACTATCTGCGACTTTAACTTGTGATACCTCTTTTTTCACAGCTCTTTGTCATTCAGACCATATGCTTTCTATCTCCAGGAAACCCTATAATGGCATCTGCAAAGTCTTGCTTGCAGAGGAACCATCTTTACCTGAATATATATGTTTCAACAAGAAATTTGGAAATATCATCCAGGGATAGTAAGGATATTATTTTCTTGAAAAATAACAAAGACTGTGTCTATACAGCCAGATGCGTAATTTCATTATGTCACATTATTTATTTATTCTGGAGCATAGAGCTGTATTTTACCTTGTTTTTATGTACCAGAAGTCATAAACTCACTATTAAATTAATAGAGTTAAGATTATCATGAAGAAATGAGAGCCTTATCTATTTTATTTTGCTAGTCTGAAACATAGCTTTTATTTGAAACCTTTCGTCTTTCCCCCCTCCCCCATTTAAAGAAGAGCACTTTTTCTACATGATCTCATAGTCCTCTGCAAGGGTGCTCTGCTGAGTTACATTCCATTTGTCTACATGGAATCTGGCTGCTTTCCTGCGAAACTGCTTTTTATCTGGTGGGTCCCCAGCTTTTCTTCTTGCATGGTGCTATTCTGTCTCAGCTGCAAGATCTTACATTTGCTTCTGTTGAACTATATCTTTCTTTCTGCACATTTATCCAGCCCATTTGATACCTTTGAATGCCAGCCGTACTCTCCCCTGTATCAGCTATTTACTCCAACTTACTATCATCTGCAGACTCACTAATGGCATCTTTGGTCTTATCTTCCAGACCATTAACACTAATGTTAACAGTCTAAACGATGTCACTACTAACTTGCCACCAACTGGATAACAAATCTTTGAGCCCTGTGGTCCAATCAGTTTTCTACCTACTTTACAGCCCACATCTCCCTGGTCTGGATAAAAGAACACAGTGGAAGACCATGCCTTGTTTAAAATAGAATAAAGGTTATCCACTGCTCTTCTTTTGCACTAAACCAGTCATTTCATCATATGAAGGTACCACATAGTTTCAGATGTTGCTTGGCCCAGGTAAATCCATACTGGCTGTTCCAAATCACCTTCATGTTCTTCATTGTCTTGGAAAGGATTTACAGGAGGATTTTTCTGGGATTAATCTTCCCAAAGACTGAAGTTACTTCTGTAATTCCCCTAATCCTTTTTATTACCCTTCCTGAAGATGGGGGTGATATTTTCCTTTTTCAAGTCTTGAGGAGTGTCATCAGTTACGATGACCCTTCAGAAAGGATAAACAGGGGCCTTGTAAAATGCTGAAGGTCAGCTCCCTCAGATACGTCCATCTGGTCTCAAAGCCAGTTATTAAGTAGTTTCTAAATGTGTCTTCCTCAGTGCTGGGATAATACTTCCTTCCCAGAGACTCTGACAACAGCTCAGGGACTTGAAAGATCTGAGGGTGAACTTACAGACCTTACCATGTCCTGACTAGAAAAAAATACATTGACACAAATCAAAAGCCAAATAATAACATTACCTGAAACCATTCAACAAGGGATTCTGTTAAGGCTTTCCTTCTCATTAGGTGTCTCACAGGAGATGTACTGACACAAACCATTCTTCGCCTCTGTTGTTTTTCAAGATGAGATGGGGCTGACAGATGAGATAAACATCTCTGAAACCAGTGTTAACCTGAATACCTACATCATTGTTATCCAGGAGAGCTTGTATCACACATAGAAAAAATACTTGAGAATCATCACATCAGTAGTATTTTGAATCAGAGTCAGTCTCTGCAAGCTCATGTTGACTTGTTGGTGTGTTTAAATTCTTATTAAGGAAAGAAAAATATAGGTTGGTGTACCATCTGGAAAAGACAGGTGACACCTGCTCTGAGGAGTGGACACATAAAAAGAAGGAAGGCTGCAGAATAATATGGTCACATTTTATGTCTTTCTCAGAGAACTATAAGCTATCTGCAGAAAATAGTCATTTTGATACATGTCATATGTCTTTTTCAGTAGGAAAGTCAGTTTGTCAGATGACAGCCTTTCCCTGCTGATATAGTTGTATTCACCCTTCTTAAATGCTCAGTAAGGAGTTGGAGGTTTGTCAGTTAAATATAAGACATTGTTATGACTCTTGATGACATGTGCAATAACACAACTTACCTAGGGTGTTAAAAGTCATCTCTCTGCCAAGGATATGAAGTGACACAGTGCTCATTCCACTGCTAGTTTTACCTCTCCTGTAATTGATATTTTTGCAACAGTCATACCAGTGATACAATTTTGCACCTTTTATACAGCTTTCATGCAGGTCATGTGACAGCTTTGAGAGGCACCATAATATTTATCCTGCAGGAAAAAAAAAGAAGAAAAGGAACTACTCCACTAAATATCCACCTCAAAAATGCCAATCTCATCTGATCTGTATTTAGTTAAACGGCATTCTCAGACAGAGCAAGGACAGACTTTTACCTTCAATACCAATGTTTTAACATCTAAATCCTAGAAGAAAACCCTCAGCTGAGATCTGAAAGTGTCTGTAAATACTGAGTTTATTGCAGCTGTTCGCATCCCAGAGATATTTTTGAGAATGTAAAAAATGTTCTCTTTTGAAAATGGTACCCTAAGTATCGAGAGAAAACCTTAGCCTGAAGAATGAACATGTTTCCCCTAAAAAAAATAGAATATTTCATATGTTTGTAGCCATGAGAAATCAAAAGATCTTCTCTTGGTTAATCCTGGCTGATAGATACATCCTTGTTCACTACCATTAAAGTAATCGGAAAACTTCAGCTGACTCACATAGGAGGTGAAAGTAACTTTCATACAATAATGGAAAAATGGTCATGGGAGTATGGAATTATAGAAAAAGTAAAATCATACCTGGAATAAATCTGCATGTTTACTGAGGATGGCCTGACTTTGAACATGTATCTCTAGCTTCTAATTAAGCATTAAAGGAAAAAGGTACAGAATCTACTTTCTGTGTAAGAGGTAAATGGCAAATGAATTCCCAAGAGAACCTGAGCTTTGATAATTCTTAATATTTAGGGATGTGAATGCACATATCTTTTTTTAGAGGAAAATCATCACACCTTTTTGCTGTCTAAGCTGAGCCATTGTGTGAAACAGAAAGAACAACAGCTCGAAGCCACTGTGCAGTGCAGTCAGCTGCGTGACTTTTGCTGCCTGAGTTATTTTTACTTCCTGTGTTAAATATCTTGCAGATATAACATGAAACACCTCAACTTCTTACAGACATTTTGAACTTACACTGGGTATCATTTATTTTTAAATTTAGTTGTTTATTTTTTTTCTCTTTCAAAACCACTAAGATCATTCAAATTGATAAAAACAGAGTAAAAAAATTTTCTGTCTTTAATGCAATATTTTCTTTATTACATTTGAACTATATTGGAGAAGTAAAGTACATATTTTGAGGGTGACAAAGAAGAAAGTTTGGAAATTACAGACGAAATATTGTGATGAAAGCCATTAGACATGACAAGCAGATTTAAGAAACCCTACTTGCAATTGGTACTTTTTGCTCATTGTACTTGGGCTTCCTTTGCTCAGCAATTTTTTGGGGAAGATGAAGATTGTCAAAGACAATAGCAACTCTATTGACTTCGTAGACTGACATTGACTCATGTTTTGCTATTGAGTTTTAATTTCAATTCTCTTTAAAATGAAGAAAGAGAAAGGTTAGAGGCAAATATAGTAGGTACACTGAATGAAGCATTTTGATACCAGAAATGTTTTGAAACGTATGTAAATATTGTAACTCTTTTCTGACACAAACATTCGTCAGATGTAAAAGATGACAGTGTGCCACACAGCTGACACATGTTTATATTTTTAAACTAAATGATGCAGTAAACATACAACATGATGTCTAGAGTAATTTCATTTGAATGGTGCCCCTTAGCAACACTTGGGAACAGCTACATAAAAGACAGAAAAAAATATGGAAACTTCTTTCTGAATGATTAAACAGCTTTCATTAAGAAAATACAACACTGTACTCTGAGTATGAATCAATCTACTCAGACGTAACATGGTTTCTTGAAATGTAAAAGAAAATAAAACCCTATTTTACTATTGCACTGTTTCTACTTATGCAGGGCAAAACAAATGCCAAAGACAATATGCAGGGGAGTAATTTTGACAGATAAATAATCTCTGATAATTATGAGAAGAGCCAACAATGTTGAAATGATTATTCAGCTATAAGTACTGTTGGTTTGAAGAGAAAATATGCCCCAGATATACCAGGAAAGAGGTACACAATGTACTAGAGCACAGGGACCTTGTATAAACTGAGAAATAGAAGCAATTCGATACCAGGTCAAGAAAGCAAGTGATTTGTTTTTTGAAATTATTTTCTGGTAGATACATTTCATCTTTCAAGATCTAGTTAACTGGCAGTTTAGTAAACTCTATTTTGTTTTTCTTTTTATTTTTCCTCAAATTAGTCATATAAGACCATGTGTTTCACTATTGTTTCTATTATTTAACACATGGACAAGTATTCCATGATTTTTCATTTTTTTCTGTGTGGGCTGTCTCCCCAGACTTGCAAGTTAATCCATGAAAATTGATCCTCAGCTTATTTACCTTTGTAATCACAAGGTAATTCAACTATATATAGTACTTAATGTTAGTTTTTATTGTACTTCAAATATACTTCTGGATAAATGAATATAACTTCATTTCCAGACCTAGGGAAACAATATCAAAAACTTTGATAAATTGTGAAAATGCCTTTCCCTTTCAAGCTTAATGATACTTAATGATACTAAACTACAGTAAGAGACTATTGTAGTTGCAAAGCAAAGCACTCAAAAGTTAGAATAGGTTAGAATGAAATAATCTGTGGAATCTTAAATTGTGTTCTTTTGCATAGGCAGTACAATATAGTTTTTAATTAGATGTTCGTGTACTGTTCTGTCCATGAGAGCCTTGCATCATTCAGTACTCATGATTTAGAGTGTCCAATAAACAGGTGGCTATTCAATGTTTTGTTTCATTGTTATTATTCACTGTGTAGCCTTAGGCCACTATTCAAATGCTGCTAGGGAGACAGAATTATTAATTTCATCATGTTTTATTTGATGGTAATGATCATTATAACATTTAATGCTTCAAAAATAGTAATTAATTTGCTTTCATGGTACTCCTATGAAGTGAGGGTATTATTCCTGTTTAATAGGTGGGGAGCTGAAGCACAGAGATATCAATGACTGAAGCTTATCAAAAATTTGAGATTTCTATAATCTATTTTCTTAGAAGGATGTCAAATTTTGTAGACTTTCTTTTATTCAAAACATAAATGTCATTTATTTCAGATGCAGTGCAAGGTATGCATTGCTGCAAAATTGGGGTCTAGGGCTAGGAATCAACTGATGAAGTACAGATGCCTACGTTGCAGAAAACGATAGTTGAATTAGTTACCCTTGACTCCTTTTATAGTCAGTGCAGTGACTTTCAAGGTTTAACTCATCTCTAAATAGATAAGTCCAATGCTACAAAGGTCTATTTTGCTCTGTCTCTTGTAGTTTCTGATAGTTCAAAGGTCAGTACAGACAGTGTCATCTCATCATCATAACCCACTTCTTCATCTTAACGCTTACTCCTATTAACTTTCTTATTCTAAGACATTGTATTATGGTTTTGTATTACAACCCTGTACATTTACTTTATTTTGTGGAGAGAAGGACAGCTGATAGACCACATACCTTCCGTACTCTCAGATTCTCACCTTATACAATACTTGTAGATATTCAACACTAGTAAGAAGGAAGTAATTCACAATGCTAACTTGAAGCAAAATTTCTGAGAATGGAAGGTGTGAAGTAGTTCTCTAAAAGGATTTAGTGAATTTGCTGCTAAGCATGAAAAATGAGCATTATGACTGGACTAACACATGCTTTCTCATAACTTAGGCAAAGGAGATAGCTCTTCATGGTAAGAAACACTTCCTTGATTGCAGGACGCGCAGACCGAAGCTAGATCTGTATAAAAGCTGCTCAAAATTATTCAAAATAGTCTAAACCCAATTATTTAAATTCAACATAAATTTTATTTCAACAAAATATACAACTCTATAGAATCATAGTTTTTCAGTTTGCCTATTTCTAGAAATTAAATATCTAATTTCATGGTTTTTATTTGATTAAGCAGGTTGCAATGTTTAGTTCCATAAACCTCTTGTTATATCAGATATTTGAAACCCAGAGTGTGATCTTAAATGTTACAGAACCTACTTTCAAAATCTAATCATTGTTTGAAATTCACTGTTACATTTACCACAGGTTAGTTTTCTGCCTGTCTGCCTGTCTACCATGACTTTATTCCAGACCAAAGCATCCCAATACCTCTCACATGATAAAAATTGGAACACATCTACTGAAGACTGAGTGACAGAGGTCCCTTGAGTCCCTTGATGTGCAAACATGCAAAGCGTACCATCACTCACTAGTGCAGAAAACTGAGGAAATATGGGGTCTTACAGTGAAACAAATAGTGGGAACTGTGAATAAGGATATAGCAAATGGAAATGTTTTTCTTTGTTCTGGATTTTTCTTGAAAACTTTCACAAGATACATGCACCTCTTCCAGTTTTTATTCTAACATAAATACTGGAAAATGAAAATTTAACAAAGCATAGAGCCTTCAGAAACTTAGTGGCTTATATAAATACAGATAAATGACACATAAATTCAACCCAAATATTTTTGCAAATGCTTTATTGAAATAAATAAAGCATTTAACTCTTCAAAACAGGAAAGATTCTAAGTTCAAATATTTAGGTTAGAAAATAGTTTAATGAAATCATAAATAATCTAGGTGCATTCACCTAAAAAAAAAACCCAAACAAACAGAACCAACCAAACAAAATCCCAACAACCTCTTCCAAAATATCATATAAAAGTGTGAAAAATATTCACCCTAAAGAAGAAAAAAGAAAAAAGATCTTGCACATTGAAGTGTTTAGATATATCCTCTGATCTGGGGGTAAATATAATTGAGACTGCCCCCTAGATATGCAGAAACATTTTATCTGAATTAATTCCCTTATGCTTCAGTATTTCATTGACCCACCTTGCCCCCAAGTTAAATAAAAGACTGGTAAAGTGTATACTTCAAGAACACAAAGAGGCAACCCACCTTTCTGTTGTAGAAATAATTAGGTAGGTGCTGATAAAAAGCTGGTGAAAGATTATCAGAAGTTCAAAGGATGTCTCCAACTTGAAACAGAATGGTTTTCCTGTTGGAGCTAGAGAACACCATGAGCCTTTCTCCCCAGACTTCAGAGAATGCCAAGCTTATTTTGCTTTGATGATTTATATCCTTTTATTCATATATCAATAACAAAATTAATTTGGGAGACTAAGTGGATTTAGTATCCATTTGTACTTGAGCTGGAAGAGAGCGTGATTATCCAATGACAACCTCCTTATATTTTGAACTTGCACTTTGGTTGAGACACAATTTGATGTTAATAAAATATCTTAATTATGAGTTCTCTGAAGATAAAACTATGGTTATTATGCTTTTATATGATCACAACAAATAAAGCCAAACTTTATCCTAATTTTTATATGAGGAAAGGAACCTATAATTTTCTTAAACTATATTTTTAATTCTATTTACATGTGGCAAATAATTTTATTTTTCACAGACAAAATCAAACAACTGTCAAATCAATAACACATAAGAGTTATGTGAATGCTTTGGTGAATATGGGAAATAGTGTTCTGATATGTCTAATCAGTTACTGAAGGACAAAGCAGTGTGGGACAACACTAAAGAAGTAATTATAGTCTGCTACTGTTGTAACAGAATAAAGAGCACATAATTTTTGGACTATAGGGCTGTACAGTTGTGAATGATCAGAAAGACCATAGTGAGCTTGAGGAGAGTGGAAATTTCAAAGAATCATTTAAAGTACTTCCACATGAATATGACATATTGCATGGCTAAATCTTAAAAATGTACCCAAAGCATTGAGAGACATGAAAGGAATATCTACTCTGTCTGTAATAGAAAATCAAAATTCCAACTGCAGTTGAGCATGTATACTGTCTCTTAATGTTGCATCAACAGACGTTTGAATCGTACTATTTTCAGAAAACTATGTAGAAAGTTCTTCTCCAACGATAATTTCTAGTACATAGCATGTGTGGGTCATCAGAGGTTATGTTTAAGATAACAACAGCAATAACAGAAGTTTCTCAAGGTAGTGAGAATATTTAGAAACAATTTACATTAGAGCTGTTTGGATAAATTCCTTCAATTTTGAATAGGTTTAAATAGATCAATCTTACTGATTCAGACTATATACTCTGAATGTTTTAATATTAATTTGGGTACATTCAACAGTCATGAGTGGATGGTTTACTTACATAGGAATTCATGACAGGGACCAGGAACAAAGGGTAAGATAACATCATCTCACTATTACTCCTATTTTGAAGGTAGGGTGGTAAAATGAATGGGCAGAAAACATAGTTATGCCTCAAATCCCAATCATTTGCTTTGAACCATTCCAAAGTTTAAGGCAGCAATTTAATAACTTCTTTTTGGTAAGTATGAAAACAAAGTCTCTACAAATATCCATGACAGTCACTTCTGAGCATAATATAGATTTTGGTGTTACAGTTTTGGTGCTATATGTATTCTGAATATGAGCTGAACTGCTTTTTAGCTTGTCAAGGGATTTAGTAGTAGTGAATCTTTGATAATCAGATATGGCTTGCATAGGGTTTGTTTGTAACTTAGAGTAGCAATGCTACCTAGAATCTCTGACTAAAATGAAAAAAATTACCTTTAGTCTGTAACATTACAGCTAAAACAACATAACATTTTCATTGCGGTAATAATGCTATAGATCATTTTCATGTGGAGAGATAATATATATTCAGTTATTAAATATTTTTATCTCTGTATTACTACATTTATACCAGATTTTGTATTGATTGTGGCTCTTTTGATTTTACAGCAGTTTGTCTATGCATACATCTCCGCTGTTATCATAAAAAAAAAACCAAATTTGGGGGACACAAGAAATCCTTATCTCTATTTGTCTCCAATTTAGCTGCCATAAACATTATGAAGACTTGGATCCAGATCCAGGACTTCTGTGGGAAACAAAAAGAAAAGGCTTATTTCAAACTGCTAGGCAGGGTTAGGCACAACAGATGCATTTCTTCGGGGTGTTCATGAATTCCTAACTCAAAGAAAAACTGAATTCAAATAAACAGTGTGGTTCATCAGTAGAATAAACTATAAATATTTCTCATCCAAAAGAAGTTTCAGACTAGTATTTAAAAATGTTAATTACCTTCACTTAATTGGCAATCCAAAGCTGAACTCCAGTGGCACAGTGCTGATTTACTTCCATTGAGCATCTGGTTTATAACACAGCAGTTTACACAACAATACATGCATACAGAGCCTGTGTCTTGAAGACCTTACACTGGAAAGATACAGTAAAAAGTAATAAGCATCATAAAAAAACCACAACCAAATCAACCAACCAACCAAAGTCCACTAAATAACAACAACATAACAAAACAAACAGTGTCTTTTTCTTCAGAAGTCTATTCCTGGATGAAGTAAAAATCAATAATTTAGCAGCACTTTCAATTAAAATACTGTGTTCAGGCAATTCTTGTCTGTTAGAGATTTATCAGGCCTCTTACCATCAAGATGATATTTGTAAGGCAGTTATAGATGTGATATGTTGCCATACAAAAGGGACAGATTTCCTGGAACCCTTTGTATTTGATCAGTCTATCAGTACCCTCAGAGAAGATAAGATTCTTGTGCCCTACCAGTCTGTCAGTGCCCTGTTATGGGGACCCCACTGAACAGACCAGTGTATAGGAGGGTTGTTAACTAACCTATTCAGGGTTACAAGCTGATATCATCCTCAGTCTTCGTTGGTATATCTTCAGTTTTGTCAAGTATGTTTTCCACTGCTAGCAGCTGCTAGCATCCTTTAAAGACTCACACTAAAAGTTTACTAAATAACACACTTTATTAACAAATATATTGATAATAGAAGATATTAGTGACAAGTCAAGGTTCAGAGATTGCCATTGATAGGAACCAATCACAGGCAAACTCTAATCACAAATAGAAGCTAGCTAGCACACACAGAGTATGGTTCTTACCCAGTGGGCATCCCTTTGGGGGAGAAGACAGGTTCAGCCCATCACCTGAATCCAGAAGTTAAAATTGAATCTTTTCTGACCTTCATTCCCAACTAAGCTACATTTATGTTATTTTCTTTTGAGGAAGGGGAGATGGTAAAGTTACAGTTGATGTCATTTCATGTTTAGGTGGAGTCTGAGTGACTTTAATTATTAGAATATACAGGCCATGAAAAGTAATATGTATTTTTGAGTTAGTGAAGCAAAGTTCAGCTTTCTGTTATTGTCTGGATCATTCCTTTGACCTAGACCACATTGACTGCGTTGTTTTCAATGGAGCATAACCACAACACTTCTGTGTTGCTCCATCTTTTGTTTCATATCTGCATTGATTTCAATGGAGCACTACATCCTTGTGTCACTCCATTCTTTGTTTCATACCTCCCTTAGAGCAGTTCACCAAGCTCCTTCAGTGTTCCTGCTCTTAAGGTGTGCAGACAGTTTGTCCCTGGTGTACTATAGCCAACATATGCAATCCTTCTTGCTGAACTTTGTTTTTTGGTCCCAGACATGCACTAAATTTCTGCCATGCCCTTGATGTTTTTTAACATCTCTGGTTTTCCCTTATATAAAATTCTTTGTAGGGATTACTAAATTTTGTTGTTATTTTTCTCACTGAAGGTGGGTGCTTTGACCAAAGAAATGTTGCTCAGGACTCCAGACACATGTAGAAAATTAGACATTTACTTTAAAGCTTCCCACCAAGAAGGTGCAGAAGTATTGGTCCTTTCCCTCTTTAAATTCTATTCCTCCACAGGGGGCACACTAATGATTATTCAATGCCTTTCTTTTCTGTTTTTCCAGCCCGGTTGAAAACCATTATGTAACACTCACATAGTTAGGATTCTCTGCATGAAGAAATGGCCCTTGATATTTGTTCATAATTTGTTTTTTCTTTCTTATTTTATGACTTTGTCCTATAATCTGTAAATCTCAAGCACACATTATTTTTTTTTCTAGAAAAGAACCTTTGTTGTTCAATATACTTTCAAATGTCCCTTTATAAAGCATTTTCACGTGTTCAGAAAGGCTGACTATGCCAAGGAAATCAACATATTTTTCTGCATTTTGCACAAAGTTTTCTTTAAAAAACTGATAAAACTGGTAGTATATGAAAAGTTGGGAAATACCAGTTTGTGTTTTTTTGTTACTCTAATGTGCAAGTATTAACTGCAGTCCTGTGCCTTACAGTCCTTCTACCATCCACTTTTTTTTTTTTACTCTCTGTTTAGACACTAAAAAGAAGGGTCAAGAATGGTTTTAAAGGAAAAATAGCAATGTTTTACTTACAAATTAGGATCATATTGTGCCGGTACTACCAGATCCATTCTAGCATATTTATTCAGGGAGGCTGAGAGCTGAGAGTGGTACCACCCTAAGTGGTACTTCATTTTATGGGGATTTATTTTCATCCCTTTGGCTACTTAAAAGTAAACTGCCAATATACCAATACACTTCTTAAAGACTGATCCTGAAAATTATTTATCTATAATATTTTACTGAAAAATATTTATCTATAATTTTTTACTCAGCACAGCCCTATTTATGACACTCCTACAGTGACAATCGAGTTACAGGGAACCCAGAGGCCATCTTATACAGTATCTCTATATAAAGATTGTCCATGGGGAATCTCTGAAATCGAAAAGCAATAAATGCCAGTATCTCAAAGGAATACTTTTCATAGTCTCTATGGTAAACTTCTTCAAAACATTTCTGCATGTTACTGTGGAAGAGAATATTCTGTAAGTATACAGGAAAGGTATATAATTATAAAAGTAATAAGGATAGCCAATTATTACTCATATTTAAACAAAACCTCTCAAAACTACAGATTTGTAAAAAAAATAGTTTCTGCAGAACTATCATCTGATTCTACAACCAATCATCTGATCATCCTCATTTGATTCTATAATGGACTTAATTGAGCTCAAAAAAATCCATAATTATTTAAAAATCTCTTTCGTCTTAATTCTGAAGAGCTTGTGGTGACCATTTTGAAAGAATTTTACTAATTAGTAAAATTCTAAAAACTAATTTAGTAATTCCAGTTATCTAATAGGAGGAAATTCCTGAACAATTTTAACTTTGAAGAATCCTTGGAAGACTTTCTGGTTGTTTGGGGGTTTTTTTCTTTCAATTTATTGTAGTAGAGAAGAAAAAGAGATCTAACTTTTCAGTATGGTGAGTTGACCTTGGCTCGCTGCAAGTTGTCCACCAAGCTGCTCTATCACTCCCTCCTCCTCAACAGGACAGAAGGAGAAAATACAGCAAAAAGCTTGCGGGTCAAAGTAAGGACAGGGAAATTGGCTACCAGTTGCCACCAGGGTGTAAACAGACTCGACTTGGAGAAATTACTTTATTGCAAGTTAAAGAGAGTAGAATAATGAGGAATATGAACAAATACAAAAATATCTCCCTCCCCGTCCCTCTCTTCTTCCCAGGCTCAACTTCACTCAAGACTTGTCTACCTCCTTCCCCCGAGTGGCACAGTAGGATAGCACATGGGAGTTGCAGTCAGTCCGCAAAGCGTTGTCTCTACCACTTCTTCCTCCTCACACTCTTCCTCTGCTCTAGCATGGAGTCCCAACCTAAAGGGACAATTTTTCATTAATTTCTCCAACATCAGTACCTCTCATGAGCAGCAGTTCTTCGAGGACTGTTCTAGCATGGGTCCTTCCAAAAGGATACAGTCCTTCAGGAATGAACTGCTCTGGTGTGAGTCCTCAACGGGGCCACAGGCCCTGCCAGGAGCTCACTCTGCATGGGCTCTCTATGGGCTGGAGTTTTCTTCATGGCACAACCACCTTCTCCAGTGTGGGGTCCTCCACAGGCTGCTGGTGGATCACTGCTCCACCATGGACCCCCATTGGCTGTGGAGGGACAGTCTGATTCACCATGTACTGTACCATGGGCTGCAGGGGAATCTTTGGCACCTGGAGCACCTTCCTCCCCTCCTTCACTAACCTTGGAATCTGCATAGTTGTTGCTTTCACATATTCTCACTCCTTCATCTCACAACTCCAGCATTTTTTCCAGCTCTTAAATATGTTATTTCTGAGATCCCACCTGAATCACTGATAGGCTCAACTTTGACCAGTGACAAGTCCTTAGAGCTGGCTGGAACTGTCTGTGTCCCACACTGGGACAACTCCTGGCTTTACAGAAGCAAACCTTGCAGTTCTGCCTCTGCTACCAAAACCTTGCTGTGTAAACCCAATACATTAAAATTAAAATAAAACAAAAGAAGACCACAAAAAAAAACCCCCAAACCCCCCACCAAACAAACAAACAAAACCAAAGCAAAGTAAAAACAAAGAAGCAAACAAAAAAAACCAAAATAAAACACACTCCCAAACAAAATAAAAACAAACAAACCCCAAGACAAACAAAAGCAAACCAAAATAAACTTCCAAACCACAAGTTTTGAATCAGATGTATAAGTAGAAAATACTTTATTCCCTTCTCGCTGAAAGAACTGTTCTAATGTGAGTCAGTCTTGCTTTCTGACTCACAATTTTCTGAATCACTTTTAAAGGTTCAGAACCATCAATCAAAAAAAAGAAGTATGAGTCTTTGAGATATTTTGTTGGCCTCAATAAGTTTGCTTACAGAATCAAAGTGGAACCAAATTATCCATGGCTGACTTGCAACAGATGAGGATCTGACAGATAAATTTTGAAGAACTGTGTGAAGGCAGGTGTTTCACCAGTTCTTCAAATAAAACAAAACAAAACAAAACAAAACAAAACACAAAACCTTGAGGTTAAATCTGTGGTAAAGCATGCAATTCAAATTTATTTGTTTTGTAGACCTTCATTTGCTTGACATTCATAGTCATTGGCCCCTTTTTGAAGGTAATTCCAAATGTTCCACAGGACTGAGTCAATTAAACTCTTGTAACCTGACAGATATCAAGCTACCACTTCTCACAAAGATTCCCTATGAATCCATATGGTGGTGTAAAACCTTATCCACTATGAAAGAATGAGAACAAAAGATTACAGCTACTGGTCAGTGTCCTCAGATGACAGAAGTGTGCTCTGGACTTTAGTAATTTATTGTGACTAAGTCCTCATTCTACTAAAGCATACTTTGCTGGATATTCCTTGAAAAAGTCACATTTAGGACTTAGAAGTCTAGACAAAGACACCACTAAATTCAGATCTCCTTACTCTTAAACAAGTCCATTAATTCTTTTATAACACAAGTTCTTTACAACCTTCTGATTACATCCTTCAACTTAAAACGCAACAGAAAAATCTAGCAGCACTTTCTCGTCAAGGCGGGCCTTGCCTTGGTATGTATGTACCAGGATTGTGCTACGAGCAGCTCCCAAGCTGAGAGTTTCAGAGGAGCTAGGTTCCCTTGAGAGTTGTCTAACACTTACCCTTTCTTTAATTTTAGTCAAGGCCTAACAAAAACACACACAGAACATTCAGACCAGGAGTTCTAGGCCTGTAGTTATTCAGAAGAGGGGCTGCAATGTCTGGCAAAAAGATAGAAACCTATTTAGGATGGATGAACAGCTGGTGAGGAAGGAGATTTCTCACTATGGCGTTGGAATTGTGTTATTCTCTTCTGACCACATCAAATTTAGGCAATACCTTGTTAAAATAGTGTCTTTCTCTAAGTTTTCTGGGTCATGCAAAGATCGTGGGATTGCATTGTCTACATAAGCAGTGCATTGATAACAGTGGAACATGGTGAACAATCAGAATATAATGCTGCGTTCCCTTCTACAATAAGCCTGTTTTGTCTTTTACAGAACTGTAGAAGGAATTAGGTAGAGCCAACTAGACATATTGGATTTGGGATGGAGAATGATGTTCTTTTTTAAAAATTTAAATATTTGATATAATGTCCAAAGAAATTTTATATATTTAGTGCAGATCAAAATAAGCATGAAGTCCTGTGGATGAAGATTGACTGAGGCAATGCAAAGAATACCATGAACAACATTTCAAGATGAAATGAAGTGTCATACACTGCCACAGGGGTCAGAATCATCTCTTCTCCTATTAGACATCTTCATTAACAATCTGAAAGCGAGAGTAAAGAGCATATTAATGAAACCTGAAATTGAAAGTGTAGTGAGTGTTTATGAGAAATAATACAAATGTAACTAAAAAGTACAGAAACATTTGAAGAATAAAACTTGAAAAACACAGTTTAATTGGAAAAAATCTAAACTAGGTATTACGTAGGAAGATAGCACATGGATGATAATGTCAAACAGAGCAATAATTGAAAATAAATTTTCAGTATGATTAAAAGTGGTCAGAACATTTGCAGTATTATTTTTTTAGATGTGTGGAATTGTTCATTCTGTGAATATCCTGGGAAAAAGTGATTTTCTACATCTCATTACATACAAAATGTTTCAGAATTATTAAAATATCTTATTTTGACCTTTTACACATATAAAAAAATGATTAGTTTCTGTGTAAAAATGTTAGCTAATTATGGATGGCTTGTCATTTAGAAAGATAGAATTGCAACATTTGGAAAATGTCAAAATGAAATATTCCAACTGACTTAAACTAATGTAGGGGGATTATTGGTTCTTTTTTTTTTTTTTGACTACTTGCCTCAATTCTTAAAAACAAGGGAACATTTAACTTTTGAAAATTTTCTGGCAATATTGACATTTTGCTTCTAGTTCTAAATGTGATATTTCAAGGGGAAAAACAGTCGAAGGTCAATGAAGATTTTGGCATCATATGCCAAAACATTAAGTAATCAATCCTGAAAGTATTAGTCACTGTCTATCAGGTCTGTTAAGACTGTGCTTGGAATACTTTATACATTTCTCAACATCTTGGTACCTGATTGGAAAGGGAAAAGGAACAAACCGAATGAAGATCAGAGAAGAACAACTAACCTGATTAGATTGCTTGAGAAATTCACTTAGGAAGAAAGGTCACAAACACCTAAATATTCACTGCTTGACTAACAACATGCATAGCTATGCAACAAACTGAAAAAATATAAATGGAAACACTTATTTATACAATGCCTAATTAACCTATGAGACATGTTGCAATGAGATATAATTGATGCTAGGTGCCTGAAAAAGTAAAAAGAAAAAACATAATATTTCTTGGACAGTATTTACACCACGACCATAGAAAGTATATTAAAAGTAAAATATCAGGAAAAACTGTAGAACTTCTTTATTTAAGATGTAAAGCATCTTCTGGGGAAAAACAAATTCTCTGTAGGGGAAAAAAAAATCACTTGTGTGGACTTCATCTCATAAAGCCTCACTCCAAAGCCCAGAACTTTTCTAACTATCTGGTCCTTGTTAATGGCAGGACAAGGGTGTTGGACGAGATGTATCTTTGATATGAAATGTCTCTCTCTGGTACAACCAAAGCGGAGAGACACTACAAAGAGTATGAATACACACTGTAATGAATATAGTGATTGGGGAAGATGTAAACATCTACAAAAAAAATACAGGCTGAATGTCAGTCAACAGAAATTCCTCAGGCTCAGTTTTACAAGATCTCTGAGTGAGAGTTGGCCTCTTCATACAGTGTAACAGTCTAGAGGTGTGCAAAAGATTCCAAACTTTGTTAACTTTATGACTTACTTTCAGTTATACACCGAAACATTATTCCTCCTGACATTAATAACCATATGGCTTCTTTTGAAGGTAAGTCCATAATCCTGATCAGTCCCTTCATCAAAACACAACTGCCTTTCAGTGATGGTAGTTAACTTACTGCTTCCTCGTGTTTACACTGATCTATAATGAAACTTGTGAACCAGGAAACTTCCCCTTCCCATTTCTTCTTTACCTACTATTTACTGCTAGTTAAATATATTTGTTTCTTTGTGGGTTTTTTTGGCTTTTGTTGTTTTGTTTTGGGTTTGGGTGGTTTTTTGATTTTTTTTTTTTTTGGTTGTTTGGTTGGTTTTTTTGGTTGGTGCTTTTTGTTTGCTTTTGTTTCTTTTCTTTTGATCACAGTCACCACATTTGATTTGGAAAGGTGAAGTTCCACACAAGTTGAGTCCATTGTTTCAGTTCATTTTAAGATTTGGCCCCTTGCTCCCAGGGAATGAAAGAGTTGCTATATGTGTGGTTGTGCTGATTCTTGCACATCTAAAAAATAGTCCAAAAGAAAGAAATGTTAGGCATAAAATGCTAGAATTAAGTTTAGGTTCACATCTGATTTTTTTCCCCCAGAAAACTGTCCTTTTCTTTAACTTCCTTCTTCTTATACTTCTGTCTATGTTTTCTAAACAGAAATGTTTCCAGACATAGTGTTCTATATATGCAGTGTGAAATGAATTCAAGTCTGATACATGCACCCTGCACAGATGCTCTTCATTTGCAAAATTAATTGGTCACATTTGAAACACATTGGATTCATGCTGAGAGGCGTTGGTGGGATTTTGGCCTGAAGGAAGTGGAAAATACCAGACCTATTTATTGATGCTTGAATATTAATAAATACAGACACAAGGAGTGTATTTAGAATTGTCGGTTCGTAAATGCGAAGCAGTTGTTTACATTTTCCAGCTACTAGTCACTGAGTATACGTAAGACTTACAGAGAAAAGAACCCACTTACTAAATAGTTCCAGTGAAAAGGAGGTGAAGGGAAAATCTATTTAGTACTATGAGGGGCTTCTGGGAAGATAAGCTAGTGTATACACCTTCTTGAAAACAATTAGAAAGGAATATTTACTCTGTACATAACTATTATTGGCCTATTTTTGTGATGATGGTACGAGGACTTCACCTACTTGATTGCCTGACTGGTAGTAGTCATCTTACTGCAACATAATTTTTTCTTATGTCTCTTTCTTTCCTCCTATAGTCACTCATAATTTCAAATTCTTTCTTTGACTGTCTGTCCTGGTTTCACCGGGGACAGGGTTAATTGTCTTCTTAGCTGTTACAGTGCTGTGTTTTGGATTTGGTATGAGAATAATGTTGACTAAACACTGATGTTTTAGTTCTAAATCAAGGGCTTTTCAGCTTCCCATGCTCTACCAACGAGCAGGTGCATAAGAAGATGGGAATGAGCACAGTTGGGACAGCTGACCAAAACTGCTCAAAGAGATATTCTGCGCCACAGAATGTCATGCTCAGTATATAAACCAGAGGGAGTTAGATGGAAGGGGCCAATTGCTATTCAGGGATGAGCTGGGCATCAGTCAGTGGATAGTGAGTAATTGTATTGTGCATCACTTGCAGTACATTCATTTTATATTGATAGATCTTGAGACTCTGCAAGAAGTTAGTGACTGCCTCTAAAGTGATAGGGATATGGAGAAAAAATTTTTGAATTGAGGGCCAAAGTGTTGCTGTAAGTCTCTCCATCTCTGGTAAGTTTCTACATCTCTTGTAAATACTGTTTTAGTCAATTCCTTTAGTCCCTCTTCACCTCTTGCAAAGCCTATTTCAATTAATTCTTCCAGGTTTCCTTTTTTTCTCAACTTTTATTTATTATGTCATTATGCTCTTAGACTGATGCATTACATCATGTAATACAAAATAAGTATAATTGAGTTACCTCAGGGATAGTAGTAATAAAGCCATAGTTGAAGTTTAATTGGCTGTTATGCTATAAATATTTGAAGCATGATTAATATCTTGGCAATTTCTAGTCTCATTTGGAAAAAAGTTGAAATGGAAAGCTGAAAATACAGCTGTAAGTCTACATAAAGGGAAAATACTCTGAATTCATCATCTTTTCTAAAACCTCTCTAGGGAAAAATTTTCCCCTCTCTGCAGACAGAGAAATTCCCAACTAAGTTTTTTTTCAGCTTTTTTATTTCCTGAATTCTTTGGAGCTATAGAATGCTCATACTGCCCTTTTTTCTTGGATTATGTCTTAAGACAAATAAGACCTCACAACCATGTTCTACTATAAAACAAGAAAGATTTCTTAAATGAAAAATTCAGCAGTTTCCCTATATGAAAGAAGAAAAGGAAGAATAAGAATTGTTACACTGTGGACAAGGTAATAGTGAATTTAAACCTATGTAAAATACCTTAAAAACTATGTAGAACATTTACTAAGTCCTCTTTAGGCTGTTTAAAAAAATCTGAATTTGCACAAATAAATCTGCATCTCTTCATTGTCTGTAAAAGGAGCTTAAAACAACTAAGTTTCCACTCTCTCTCTCTCTCACTCTCAAAGAAGGTAGATAAATCCAGACCTCAATGTCACATTAATATCAGAGAGATTAAATAGTTCAGGAGGAATACTAGCCAAAGAAAACTTGAATGAGACCAACAGCTAATATAACTTCAGCTCAGAAAGATTTTGAGTTAGTGTGGTGATATTTCCTTCCATTTCCTCTTCCCTTCTTATCTCTTCTTTTAAACAATATGTAGATCAATTTAGAGAAGGAAACGGTATAACTACATCTTAAAAAACCATAATATTTTCTCAAGATGGTATGTCAATATTTACCCCTGTCTTGGTATGAAGGAACTTGTGTTCACTGGTGTAATAAAAGGTTTTATGGCCTAAAACTCTCACAGGAATTTTGAGAAGGATATGTTTTTGTTTCTGTCCTGTCTATATTCAACATTATTCAACATTATTTTATTTATAAAATTCTTATTTGTTTAGATACTAGCCCCTAAAACTTTTGTGGTGTTTATAAATGAATGTTTGCACAAGCATATCATAATGAAAGGAGCTAGCACTGAATGGTGAATGAAAGTTTGTCAATATGTAAGAGTTTTATTAGAGCACAAAACAGAAACCTGAACAAGGTAAAAATTAGACTTGCTGGACCAAATCAATTTGGTTTAAAAAGTTTAAAAAATAAAGATTTCCAAATTTCAGACTCTTCTTCTGTCTTGCTGACAGATTTGGTAACTTTCAGGACTTCAGACAATTTTACTATGCTTCTCGTCTGTGGAAGCAGTCACTGACTCTTTTTAAGATTAGTTTTCTCTCTGTTCTCTGCATCAGCTTCTGCTTTCCTCACCACTTCTCTCTGCTTTTGTATAATTACCTGACAAATAATCCTGGAGCTTCCCCCTACTGTGCATGCATCCATTAAATCAGGGAAGTAGAATTTTTCCCTTTCCTGTTGGTCTTGTCTGTCAAAGCTTGCAGCAGTCATGACAAGGAAATCGCTTTTCCTCTCTGCTTCTTTTCCAGTCCTATTTAATGAATAGCACACGTACAATAAACTACGAACAGAGAGTCTCAACAGGTAGGTAATTTGTGACAAACCTGTGAATTTATCTTGAACACTATGCAGCACTCAGCACACAGAAATACTGCTTGTAGTATTTGAACACTACACCTGGTCACTCAGCACACAGAAATAAAGGAGGGGCTTTGTATATATAATTTTTTTTAAAGTATGTGAGCATAAGTAATCTAAAAGACCACCTGACAGAAACAGAAGCTAATTTATATTTTTCCTATTTTTCTGTAAAATCTTATAGAACTGTTTGTTGGTTGTAATTTGAACAGGGTATATACTAAAATCTCAAATATCATACCTCCTTCAATTCATTTAGCAGTGTATACACTCCAAACTAGGTGCTAGTCCATAACCCAGAAGAAATTAACTTCATGTAAAAAGTCAACACAAATTCTAGCTATCAAGTAAACATTATCTCAAGGGCTTAGAGAAGATTCAAGCAATATATAGACTTTCTGTTTGAAGGGGATATTTTAATTGCAGATGAGAAAATGAAACAAATGTTAGTGATGACAAGTATTTCTCAATTTTTTTAATTTTGAGATGTATAAATCAGAAAATAACATTTACTAAGTAACAGCCTCAAAAATTTGCAAGAAGAATATGGTAACTTCTGAAGGGCCAGAAAGCAGCAGTATATTAAGGCATTGGAGAACTTACTGGGAAAAAAAGCTCAAAATTCTTTCCCATTGCTATATTTCATTTTCTCTGAACAAGTTTTTGCTTTCTCTTGCAAACAAATACAGTCCTTGCTTGGTTAGAAGTGAATAGAAATATAATTTTCTAATTTGAAATGGAAAACTGGCTCTCCAACCTGATTTATGTGAAACTACTTCATAATTAATTTATTCATTAGACAATATAAATAAATTTAATTTCATTTTAAAGTCAGATAAAATAAGAAATATGAAAAAAATTTGAAAGTTGCTTAAAATGGTTAAAATCAAATCCAATATTAAATATTTATTGTGAACTAAAGATTCTGAAGAGCTTGAGTTGTTTTATGTTTTTAAAAAAGCATCAAGAAAATAACCAAACTTAAAAGGTTTAGAAGGTTTTAAGGTTTTTTTTTAAGGAGAAATCTTAAATGTCAACTTGCACAAATCTCTTATAAATTTGTATGTTTTTCCTAACAAATTATGTTTTGTATAAATTCTATAAGCCTGAATTGCACGAGGAAAATGTAAAAATTTCCTGATAAAATAATTGTACATTTTAAGAATATTTCAGAGTTTACAACATTTATCTCCTTTGTCTCTTTAAGTTGATAAGTTATTGGTAATAATTTTTATTGATTATTTTTTCCTTTCATATGGTAAAAGTCTTGGTATTTCAGTATCATGCTCACGAAAATATAGTATCAGAGTTTCCATGTGAAAGCTATTATCTTTAGTGTATTTTAAATATAGAATTTCATGTCATTCTGTCCAGAATTCCTGAAAGACCCCTATCTGAAAAACATTCAAAATTACATTTAACATAAAAAAGACAAATCCCAAACAAACAAAAAAGTACACTTTTCTTTGTGCTGTTTATAAGCATTTGATATTTTCATTGCATTCATTACTAATAAATATTATTTTGACACAATAAAACTTAGATGGAATATGTGAGATTTTGCATGATAGCTTGAAGGCCTGTTTAAAGTAGCTGTACGGAGCAAAAATATCAAACAAAAGATACCTGCGCAAAATGTATTGAAATATATGTTACTGGATAACAACTTGTATGTCATCAGGAACAGATACAAATCTTTAATAAAGTTTACTGAAAAATGAACCTAAACCTGTAAGCTGATACTAAAATGTAACACTAAAGATTTTTCCAAAATACATATTCCATAAAATTTCATGAGATAAAGAGTCAATTTTATTTAAAAACTGATAGACCATCTTTGAAAATAAACTTTATCTATCCTAAAAGTAGCATAAAATAAGCATTCATAAACTATTACAGTACTTTACTTTTTTTTAAATAAAACTTGGTATAACCTGGAGGCCATAATAACACTGTTGAAGCCTTAGTAATAATGTACTAGAAATTACATGTAGACAAAGAAAAAGCTGTGAATCTGGTCTCTAGAAACTCCTTTTTTGCGGGGGGTGGAAAGGTGCGATTTCTAAACTTGGGGTAGCTAGGAAAAAAGAATGAAATAATTCTTATGCAGTGACAAGTAAATGATTCAGAGAGAAATTGTCTGAAAGTTCTCTATTTTTTCCTTTTCTACAAGTATCAAATCAGGAAGACAGCCAAGAGTATCCATATTTCTCGTCTTCTATCTCCTATCCCTGCATAAGAAGGACAGACTGCAGTTAATGAACCATAGCGGTTTTAAAATCGGACCCATTTAACTGTAGTTTTTTTCTCCTTTTAACAATTCTACAATCTGAAAGAAGCTTTAAAAAAGTCAGAAACAGTTTTCCCTTCGTAATTGTTTAAGTGTTCAGAGAGTAATCCAAGGAAATTATTTCTCAAAAATGTTTCCCTCTAAGTATAAATATCCTATAACTTTGCTAAGTAGTTAGTGTGTATTTACCAATATAATAAAATTGGTTGTTATTGTTGAAGTAATTAATCCCACTATAGAATATTTAATCTAATAGGAGAATTATTTATATACCTGGAAATCAAAAAAATTGCTTTGTCCCAGAAAGGTACTGAGAGTAACCCATCACTTTGTTCATGTATGGTTCATTCTGAAATGAAGCAGGAAGAGGTCCAAACTAGCAGAAACAGTGTGATCTACACATTCTTACTTTATTATATGCCAATGATTTTAAGACAATGAAATGATGGATTAAACACACCAAAGGACGTAGCAATACTGTAATTATCTATGTTGAAAACTTTAAAGACAATAAGAATTATCTGTGAGGAGTTGCAACAGGTCTACAAATTATCGGCTGAGAATTTTGTCTACTGTTTCAGTTATAAGCAATCAAAGTATTTCTAATGCTATATTAGAGATAAATTACTATTTCAAGTGACACTGTTAAAAAATGTGCTATCATTAAAAGTACCTGTATCAATTTTCCGCACACTTTGTCAAAGACCTTCTTTTTCATCTCAATGTTTTTCTAATTTCAGGTAAAATTTTAATCCAGTCATGCAAAAAAGGTAAGTCTATAATGACATCTACTTGCTGTGTGACTGAGCTATGAAACTGGATAAAGATCTAAGTAAATAATTATTATTATAATTGCTGACACGTGAAATTCCTCTATAAGAAAAGAATACATTTTTCTGTAATACAGTCCTTGCGCATAAGTTTCTGAAAACTAAAAGGAGATTACTTTCAAGTCAAGAAACCTTTGCAGAGTATAATACCTTTATCAACCTGTGCCCATTATAATAACATCCCTCAAAAATTTATATAAATATGAAATTAGAGCCTAGGACAACCCAGATAAAACAGTAAAGTTTTAGTGTCAGTGAGCCAGACTTCTTTCAAATGAACAGAAGAATTTCGGATGTTGTTGCTCTGTCAGTGACTCAGATTCACCTCCTTCTAGAGGTACAAAGAACAACTATTTGAACACCCAGGGAGTGTGAATACCTTTTTCCTGGCTTTATTGGTATGGAAATACTTCTCAGTATCTCCCTCCTCGAGTTTCTTTTATTCTTTATGTAAAGAAAAATTGTCAAACCTGATTTCTTAAAACTGGTCCTGTTTCCACTGGATATGGAAATTGAGCTTAAAAATGGTTCTTTTTATGCTTCTTTCTATTTTAAACAATGTGATTTTGTTCTTCTCTCCTCTTTTTTCTCCCCTTCACTTTTCTTCTCTCCTGAAAGGTGAAAGGTGGTTGGGAATAGCCAGCATAGACTCATTAAGGTAAATTATGCTTGATCATGCTTGACTATGTCTGGAATGTTATATCCAGTTTTGCAACACAAATAAAAGAAAAATATTAATAAACTGGAATTAGTTCAGCGGCCTGAGTTGGTCAGGACTAGTTGGTCACAAGGACCTAATTGCAGCCTTCCAATGCTTACAAGGAGATTATCAAGAAGCCAGAAACAGGCTATTTACACACATACATGGCAGGTGGGTCAGAGTCAAAAATCATAAATTGTAACAGAGGAAATTCAGACTGAATACAGGCCTTGTAAATGGCTAATATTCATCCTGATTGTGGTTCAACAACAAGGCTATAAGATGGCAACAGAAAGGCTGTGAGAAGGCCTTTGTTACAGGCAAAGGGCTGAGCACAATAAAACAAAACATAATCTTGCAGTGCCAGGAACACAGCTAACATCAGGCAAACAGTCATGGACAACATATTCTCCAATGCTCTGTGAACATAACTGAGTTATTGATCTCATGAGCATTGAAAGTACAAAGAGGGAAGGGATTATCCTCATTTTCTAGAATATTTTGTCCAGTTTCAGGCCTCCCAATGCATGAAAGATGTTGCTGTAGCAAGTTCAGCAGAGGGCTACTGAAGTGGCTAAGGACCTGGAGCACGTCTCCAACAGGAAATGGAGCTTGTTTAGTCTTAAGAATAGCAGGCTTGCAGTGCCTATAAGGAGGTTCATGAGAAGATGAAACCTGGCTCTTTAATAACGTATGGTGAGAGGATGAGAGACAAAGGGTATAAAATGAAACAAAAGAAGTTAAAATTGGGTATGAGGAGGAATGTTTTCCTAGTGAGAACAGAGAACAAGTGGAAAGGGATTGTGCCTAGAGGTTATGCAGTCTCTGTCTTTGGAAGTTTTTAACACCCAAATGGATAAAGCCCTGAGCACACTCAATTGACCTCTTAACTGACCCTGTTTTGAACAGAAAAGTGGAGTAGAGATTTTCTGAAATCCCTTACTTGTTCATGCTGCTGGAACCAACATGATATTTCCATGCTAATGACCTACAGTCAAAAACTTGGCCTTCTAAGATCCTGGCAGATTCAGAAATTTTGTCAAACTTTACAAGTAGGACTTGAATAGTTGTTCACCTATGGTCAGTCGTGTGCTGGGTTCACTTACTCATCCACACTATCACAAGAGGTTAAAGTTTCAACAAAAACTTATTCAAGATTACATCCTAGTTCTCATCCACATAAAGTTTCCAAATCTACAGCTTCGGAGGAAGAGATGTTATTGCAGTTACTAGGGTACTTGATCTCTTATTCCTTGGATGAAGAGAAATTACATCAGGATGATCATCTTGACAGCATGCAAAGCTTAAAAAGATCCTTAAAACATGCAGGAAATATCACTAACAGATCATACCAGAGGACGATATAGTTACATGAAACATAGTGTGGATGTATCCCCATCATAACAACATCAATAAAGGAAAGTATTTACAAAGCGTATTCTACAAAGGACCAAAATAGTTTATTATTTTTTATCTAATTGGGAAAGAGCTTAACAGTTCCAAAATATTCATTCTAACTTCTAAATTCACATGTAGCCTACAATATGTAGTCTACAATTTGAACATTCGATTTTATTTACCTGTTTTTTCCTCCATCCAAGGAGTACCTTTTTTCCGAAAAACAAAACAAAAAACCATAACCTGATAATATATTTTTGAAAATGTATTATTTGTTTTTATTCTATTTTATCAAACTTCAGAACTTTTGAAGCCATTCTGAAAACGTTTCATAGTTTAACCTTAAGATCAGCTGGCTATGAGAATTAATTTAACTTTTAGCTTGTATTTCCTACATTGTTTTATTTTTTTCTTTCTAAATAATATTCTGCACTCTAATTGGGTCTGTGAGCAACAGCATTCATTAATTGTTCTTATCAGTCATATTTCAAGTAAACTCTCTTTGATTCTCCTGGCTGCTATGTTTCTCTGTGTACCATCTGTTTTTTACCAAGGCATGTCAGCTATAATTAGCAGATAAAAATCTCAAAAGTGGGTCCAGTGTTCAAAGGTCAACTTTAAATTCACTACTCAGGCATGTTTTCTCAGATAGCTGAAGAAAATATGGAGATCTTTTTTTGTGTGCATGTGTTTGTTACATGGTAAGTAATTCTCCAGGAAAAATTCCAAGGAAAAGTGAAGATAAACCTTGATATTTTACTGAAATATTGGAAACAGCATAGAAGAAAAACCAACAAGACTGTGTTCAAGACCTGAACTTCAAAACGGTTCATAATCTTTAAATTGGATATATAATTATGCACATGATGAAGCGGGTTCAAAAAGTATTGCAAACTGCAAATCAAAGGCCAGAAATAAACAGCCATTTATAAAGCCACAACTCTGAAAAGTTTGATTAAATGTATTTTTAAGTGCCAAAATTGAATGAATACAGGTACACATGGTACAATTTGACCTTTATGTCTGTTACAACTGTCAGAAATATTGAATGAATTTGTATGCCACAAGTTAGAGGAACTGCTTTAATTTTGCCTGTAGGAAGATAATACTAGTTTAATCTCTTCACAGAACATGCAATACTGCATTCAGAGCTTTAAGAAAAGTTATATGACAAAACTGAACAATGATTTATGATAAGTTAATCACCTTCATACTTCCTTAGAATTTTCCTAGCATTTGTGAAATGTTTTGGAGAGTTCATTTGGAAATTTCTCAGTGAAGGATTCAACCTGTGGGTAAGATTTCTTTGTAAGCATATTTATTAAGTATATGAAATATGAATGGAAAGAGAGAATCATAAAGTGTGCACTGAACTAATTGTTATATGGCATTCAGAATTTCAGTGGAATTAGAAGTTTACAGTACAATATATTATTCCAGAGAAATACTTGATCAGGATGGACATAATAATGGGTGTGTGGAGGAGGAGAGAGTGTGAAATAGATACGTTAGATTAAAATGTCCATGTAGGTTAATGTGCAGCTGTCATACAAACAGTGCTGAATAAGAAAGGTATTTCACCACATATACTTTTTTGTTTCAAAATCTGAATCAAAGTTCACCAAATCCTGAGACTTTTTGTTTCCTTCAAAATTTGGTTTGCTGCTCAAAATTAGAACACAATGGAAACTTAATATCAAAGAATATCTAACGTTTTATCTTGGTACAAATGAAGAGGCATTTTAGCAAATTTCTTTTGATGCCCATTCCATGTTTCAAAATATATACCAACTTCTATTACTAACTTCAGAGTTAGTAATAGAATTTCTTAAACTCTTATTCCATCCTTTCGGTGTAAAAATATTTCTTTCATGAGTCCTTTTTCACTCATGTTCCCATGATACTTCAATTTCCTCCTGATCCTCTTTTGACTTCCAGTGGCTGGATCCTACAGTCTTCCACCACAGCATGATTCTTTCAACCTGTGTCTCAGAATAGACTCTTTTGAATCTTAAAATGGAATAACAAAAAGTATTCTTTTCTGTGTCACAAGTAAATGAGTATGCATATCCTCTTTTTTTTTCTACTCCAATAAGCTTTAAGCTCAACTTCAGGAATAAACTAATTTTTTTAAAGTGAAACAGTATTGCAAAAAACAGGTGCACAGTGCACTTGTATTTATTCTGATATGTAGGTACTTGAAGGATCAAGATTTTAATGGGTGCACTTATTCACAAGAAGGATACTTCAGCAAAATCCTTTCTTCTTTAAGCATTGTCCCCTATCAGAAAAGAGGCATGTCTATCTAAACTGAAATCCTGTTCTTCCATTTACAAAGGCTATAACCACCTTGCAGTAACAGTTTCTGTTACAGGCCTCAAACACAGCAATTCAGTCTCAGCAGGGTCTTCCTTGGTTCACAAGCTAATCAGAAGAAATTGGTAGCTTTCTTCATAGGGTCTCACAGTGTCAAGGCACCTCTAGTTTTTATACAAAATTCAGATAACTGTTATCTTATTAATGATAATTTCAGTTAAGATGATGGATACCTGGCTCCTATTGAAAATTCTTTTCATGAAAAAGTTAGTTATGAGCTGAAAATGCTACCCGTCTTCAAAAGGTGAAACGCATAGAACCTACATGACACAGGATTGTTGCCTTTAAATTCTGTGTATATGTATTTGTACATCGTTGTAGGAGATAAATATTTTTTCGTTATATTATTACCGTAATGAGAATATTCTTTTCTCTAAGTATATGTATTTGAATCTCCTACTTCTCTGTTCAGTAAACAAACATCTGTATTGCACTTCTCTAAACCAAGGTCTCGGCCAGAAATAATGTATGAAAAATGGAATAAAAATATGTCCTTCTTTTACCAGCAAATATAATTTATCATTTCCCTGAACAGGTTAGCAAACATCTAAAAAACAGTATGATCATTCTATTGCTATGAGAATTTGATACACTCTTGAGCATAAAAACATTGCTATTGATCATAAACCCAGAAGGAAGCAAAATAATCAATTACTTAATTACCACATGGTAGAGGAAAAAGCTGCATTTTCAGAACACTTTAGTCAGAGGGACACATACCAAGATGTCCAAATGTCAATTCAAAAAGTTATTGAGATTTTTATCTAGACCTACCAACCAACCTTACAATTCAGGTGTTAGATTAAAATAATACGAGATCTTCTTGAGTCCTCCATTTTCCGGATTCCTATGTTTTATAAATTTTCATATCAAAGGGAAAATAATAACTAGGAGGAATGAAGAGTGCTAATTTCCATCAGAAAAGGAACTCATTATTTATAATACGTTTAAAAACAGCCCCCAACAATTAAAAGTAATCATAGGCATTGTCTCTAATTTGAAATGGATTTGCTTAGAAAAAGTATTTAATAATGTGTACTGTTCCTAGAGCAATCTGAAATACAGATGACTAACCTGTTTCCTGGATAAGCACTCTGTACAATTGCTGTGAGAGGCAGCTTCTTCCTACTCTTTCTCTGTCCATCACAAATTCTTTCCTACATAAAGTGCTATCACTTCATCTGTCTGGGGAAATGCTGTGTACTGTTCATCATTTTCCAGTTCAGTGTCTCTTGTCTGCTAATCTGTTTGAAACTCCTAAAGTACAAGAAGACACCGTATTTTCATTTCCCACATGTGAAAGAGTTCTCCAGTTGCATGGTTATGACATAATCTCCTTATTCATCTGTGTTCTAAAAAATATGAGACCTTCTATAGCATGTTGTGAAACTATTAATCCTCTTTATTTGTCTTTCTTTTTTTTGTGTTCTTCTAATGATATTCTAAGAAATCCTGCTTTTGGAATTTAGGAAGAAAAATCTTTGGATAATAAAAAAGCATCTAGAGTGAGTTGCATCTAGAAAAAAATGTTCAGATATTAAGAAAACAACTAGAAAGGGTTTCATTTAAATATCTCCCTGCCCATGACAAGGGCACTGGAACTAGGTGAACTTTAATGTCCCTTCCAACCCAAAACCATTCTAGAGTAAGAGAAAATGTACTAGTTTCACATGGTTATTCACCTCAGAAGGTACGCACAGAAATAAATCATGCCTGTTCCAAATGGCTAAACTATAAAGATATCCTCAATATGCCTGGAGACCACACAACTTTACACACCTCCTTCACTCCACACTTCTCACTGCCTTATACAGGACTTTACTTTGAAAAATGCATGGGTTTGAGCATTATCTGCTGACACAGTGATGCTATTCTGCATCCAGTCTGCATGATTGTCCCAGATGAGGGGGCAAGGACATACTTAAGGATTCACGTCTCTCTCTTTTTAGAATCACACCAGATTTCTCGTTCCCAGGGTAAACACATAAAACCACAGTGACTTTCATACAATAGTTTCCTGAAGAGGCTTTCAACATATTCTTATACTAGTCTTAATTGATAATGGAAGATATTCTCCCATGTGCAGCAACCTTCAAGGTAAGGTCACATAAATTAGTGGACCTGTCTGAGTTAGGTTAATGGTTGGACTTGATGATATCAGAAGTTTTTTCAAACCTTAATGAGTCCATGATTAAAAAAAAAAAATGCAATTAGTAAATTTTAAAAATCAACCTTTGTATAAAATTATGCATGAATTTCACTCTTTCCAAAGACACAAGTGACACGCTCTTTTTGCAATATGTTGTATTCAAGGTTATTTGTATTGTGTTTCACCAGTGAAAAAGTCCAAGTTGTCTGTTAGATTCTGCCTTGTGAATGCCTAAAAAAAATAGAAAAACTTGTATCATCGTATTTCAATATACTATTAAATTGAATCAATATTATATTTAAATATAATATTGAAAATACATACTATAACAAAAAAAAGATTAATTCCCGAGAAACAGCTATCAGAAATTTTCAGGCAACAAAGAATTATGCTTATCAAATATACATTCTCTTTTGAGATTTATTTATTTATACAAAAAAAATCAAAAATATTTTAAATACATACTTCTTAATAGACTTTGAAATCTGAATTGTTTTTACCAGAGGCTAAACATCTTCAGAACTGGACTCTGTGTAGTTTTAATTATCTGAGTGCATGAAGACAGATTCAATATTACTGAGGAAATATAATTCTTTATAAACTGATGCAGATGTAGTAGAACAACATGAGGTTTTTAACCTCTGCTTCCATTAATCAGTCACATAGTGTTCTGAAAATGCAAACGAATGAAAATTTCTCATAGCAAAAATCCAAAAAAACGTTCCATAGAAGTGCTTCTTTTCATAGTCCTTTTCAGTGATTTTGGTTAGTATATATTCTGAGCAAGTTAAAAAGCTTTTAATATTTCATAAAATGGAAACTAGATTTGTTACAGATGAAAAAAGTTGAACAAAAACATATTTTATTTTTGTAGTCAATGAGTTATCTTTGTCTATCAAGTACTTAAGTTAAATCAGAAAGTAAACAAAGAACAATAAAATAGTAGTTATCTTGCTCTATATATCAAAACTAAACTGACTTTAGTCCATGACTGATCACTGTTTAGTGCTCTAAACAGCTTGTAGCTTAAAGTTTTGACCAAAGCTGTAAATGTGATCTTGTAAATGCCAATCTGGTGCAGTAGGAGAATTTGACGTTGGAGTAAGTTTGGAACTGAAGATTTCTGTGCTTCAATTAACAGACCTTTATGCACATCTCAAGCATATTGTTCCTCTAACAATCACAATATCAGTAAAAAATATGACATATTTGGAGCTCCTAAATTGTGTACTGTACAGTAAAACACACAAAGGAAATATAATGATATTTGCACTCCTTGAAGCTGTTGTGCCAAAGAAGCTACAGTGTCAGAAGTGAATGTGTATTCAAGGTAACTGTGAATTTTTTGTAACAAATGATTATTGTTTATTAAACCTGCCATGCAATACTATCTCGTCAACTAATGCAGAGATATCAGCATGTCTCTTCTGACCACTCTTTCTGCCAGCTTTCTCTTTCAAGATAACAAGAACCATTGGTTGGCCTTCATGTTCATTTTTCAGCAAAATTCATTCAGTTCCAGATCGTCTGTTCTGTTGAATGTCATTCTTTAGTTATCAGACTCAATACCCAGCATGTCACTGACAGCATCAGTCATCATAGTGTAATTGACTGCATGCAGAATTGCACAGTGAAGTTGTATTCATTAGTAGAGAAAAAAAAACAACCACATACTGAACCAGCCAAATCAAATACAGACAGCTGGCTAATCATACAATTAAAAGTCATAAGCATGGCAGACTTTGGTGTTTACCCTTCAGTTCTGTCCACTCTGAATTAAAGAGTATATATTAGCTAAGTAGTTGATAAAAGGTGTCTGATCTGAAAACCGTTACACTTGCACACCAATATGTTCCTTCCAGACTAATTCAATAGAGAATGTTACAATAATGTAATGTCAGGCATTAGGCATTTTGCAACAGAATTTATTCTGGGTACATTCTGTGACTGTACATAGACAACATATGATCCAAATATTTGACAGGTGGAAGTGAATCTTGTGAATTATTCATGAATGGTTTAAATCCTTGAACAATTTATTATCTGCTTAGTACAGATTTATTATCTGCTCTATTTAAGTAGCATATGTAATTTTTTTTTTCCTGAGGAAGGCATCAAATGAAGTTTTGTGACTATAAGCAGGGGCTTGGTTGCATAGCTCTTGTTGTGTGTATAAACTTTGTAGTAAGAAATATTCAATCATAGTCTCGCTTTTTTAAGGTAATTTATTTTTCCTTTCATGGGCTATGAGAATTTTACCCCTAAAATTATCATATTCAATGTAATAGATTTTTCTTAATAATTTCTGTGAAATTTTACAGTGAAATAGCACTGAGAAAGAAAAAGAAAAATATGTGGATGAGGTTTTTTATGCCATTTTTATTTAGTTTATATTTTAAACAGCTTATATTGGTCACTGGACTATCCTGAGACAGATCAGTGACACAAGTAACATAAAGATATTGAAGAAGTGTGTTATTTCCTAGTTCCAATATTTCTCATATAAATATGTCATACATGTCATACATGTCATACTTTGAGTTATAAATATCAGTGTTTCAATTTAGGATGTAGTGACTTTCTTATTGAAAATCCAACATGTATGTATGATCCGTCTATGGAAGTGTATTGAGTTTATTGACAATGATTCAGTGTTGACATCACCATTGTCCCCAGTGATGTAAAGTTATTAAAAATGTCAGTAAAGCCCTCACTTTCTCTTTTACTATAATCAGTGGCCTAAATCTAGTACGTCTCTTAACTGTGTGCATAATTTTATGTATATGTGTTGTAGTCATACCTTTGTTAAAGTCAATGACAGGTCTGTTAATGAGTTAAAGGGGTGTTTGAGAGACTTCATATGCATTTCAGGTAGATTAATCCTATATACTACTTAAGTAGGGAGAACATCCTGTGTTCGTCTAGATCCATTTTTTAGACACCACACTATTATGGTAGTAATGTGGCTAAACATAACTTAACTGTCTGCAGAAAGCTGAAGCTGCAGAAGAAAGACGGGTTTGGGAGTTTCCCAAAAGAAAAAAACGCTCAAAGCTATCAGATATCAAAAAACAGGAACAAAAATTATCTCGGTGACCTTACATCAAGGTCTTTGTTTATCACATTGAACGGGAAAACCTCTTTGTCTAAGGGCTTTATTTCTAGGGACTATATTAAAGCATCAGACCCAAATGAACTGTTTCAATTAAGGTTGTTTCAGAATATTGGTGAAAAATCAAGTACGGTTTTCCTTTGTGCTTTTTGGTTACCTTCTAATTTGAGAATATTGAAACAAATCTGCAGTGTGATATAAGACATATTCTAATATCTACATTTAGTTATGATGAGCAGTAACATGATAAATATAGTCTATAATTAATAAAAAGATGAAATAACATTCAACTAAGAGGCTACCAACTTTGCAGTCTGAGGATAGAAGTAATTTCTACCATAAGAAATAACTCTTTTGTTTGAAAAAGAGATTAATGCAGTTTTTTTGCTTTCAAAAACATACTAAAAGCTTTTTGAAAACACATTTTAAAGTTTATTTGGAAAGTTCCTAAACAAATAAGAGCACCAGTTTGATCAAGTATTTAAATAGTGAAATAGTGAAAATCTTTGTGATTTTTTTCTTCCTTTCAACATTCAAAAAAAATTGTCTGGCACTCTGAACACATGAATATTAACACTCATGCCCTAATTGATAATATCTGCAATCCTATATCAGTGGGAGAATGTTAAACCTTTGCTAGATATGTGTAAAACTGACAGCTGAAATTCAAAAGTGGAATCATAAAACTTACTTCTCAGACACCCTTCCCAATCAAAATTCTCTCCATATTTTCTCATTATTCTAGAGATTCTTTTCTGCTAATATATGTGAATACACCCATATGAAATACCTATCACATGGATGTAATGGGTGAGACTGTACATGAAGGAAAGTTCTTATCCTTTCCTGTTCCAATTCACAAGCTGCTTTTCAGCTATGCAAAAATTCATTTTCAGTGAGACAAAATAATATGTAAAGATTTTATCTACATTAGTATTTTATCCAGAATAATATGCTTTCTTAGAGAACCCTCTAGTAGTTCCTACTTAGAATACATTTGCTCAGTCTGCAGTTTTGTGTAGGCAAACTGGATACCTTTAGGAGTAACAGATATATAGAAAATGCTTTATAATCTGTGACAGGGTCCAAAACAATGATTGGTCTTTTGATTGGTATCAAATACATGTTAAAGGGAAAACAAATCATTCAAGGACCCTATTAAATCTAGTTTAATTTAACCAACATCTATTTCAATCCACTCCTGTTGTACCGAATACTTATAACACAATAAGAACAAGATTCTTTAACTCACAGAAACATGTAGACATGGATGGCACACGTAAATAAGCAGTCTTTGACTATTGGTTTGAAAAACCCTTTAGTGCATCCTAACTAGTACTACAGAGTTTAGAGCAGGAGAGTGAACTCAGATAGAATAAAAAACCAGAAGGAAACCAGTTAGTGGTATATTACTATCTGTATCTTCACCAGTTGGGAAGAAATGTGTGAAAGAATGGCCAAAAGTAAGTTGTTCTTTCTTCTCCAAAGAAAAACAAAGGTGTGAGTTTATTAGGTGTTTGTTGTACATAAGAATGCATTGAATCTGTGAAGTACTCATTTTCAGCAACGTTTTCTAAGACAGTCTTCTTCAGAATATATTTTTTTCCTTTTCTCTTTCTCCCAGTATGATTTTGGAAGCAACATTCAGAAAGTAGTCAGTAAACTGAAACATCTGTCTGCACTTACAGAATATTTGTTTCACAGCTTGTAGTTTAGACTCCAGACATCTCTTTCTTTATGTGTCAAGAGCATAACAAAAATTATACCTACCAATTTACATCTCTTTAACAAATAGATATACTCCTGTTGTCTACGGGAATATTCTTGGAACTATTTTAGTATTCTTGTCAAGGAAATGGGTCTTCTTATAGTTTTTTCAGTGTGGAGAAAATTTTCTATGGTTTGTCTTGAAACATTGCCACTTGTTTATTATTTTTTGCTTCCTATCCTTGAGCAAACCATTAGTTTTGTAAGCCAACACAGATGTGTTGCTCTTTCGTCAGAAATTTAGACACCAAGAACAGTATAAATGGCCTTCAGAATCGACATAAGTTGTCATAACTCAGTTAAAGCACTGCACAGTTCTTACTTTACCAGTTGGGAAAAGTCTATGGCGTATATCACAGATACCTTCATTTTCAGGAAACAAAGTTTATAAGGAAAATTGTGCTTCTAACATAAAATACGAGATAATACAAATAAAGATTACATATTAATAATTCATGTGTCCATTTATGTCAGCATGCTTCCCAAGTAGTGGGTGTAGTTCTCAGAAATTCAGTGAGTGTTTTCTGATTTGAATAGGGATTTTTGGTGAGAAACTGAAACCTACAAAATACATACTTAAATCTTGCATAAACTCTGCTGAAATTTACAGCACTGAAATTTAAAAACACTGAAGAATTAATCCTACTTGAATGGGATAACTTTTTTTTACTTTTCTGGGACACCCAAGGCCATGGGATGGCCGGCTATAGCACTTCAGTGTGAATAAAATTAAGGTTAATTGAATAATTCCAAATGCTTAATTGGGTCATTAAAAAAAAAAAGATGTTTAATTCTAAGCCATTTGGCACAGGCTTTCTGAGTACAAGTCAAGAAAATATCTACTTCTAAAACTACTTTTATAGGATGATAAATCTCCTTCTAAAATATATGCCCGGATAGATCAGGTGAGTTATCATTTAGAAGTATCATTTTCCTCTCATTGATTATTCAAGCAACTAGGTACCAGCATCTAGAAAGGGTATATCAATACCATTCTAAGAAGCTGTTACTTTCTTCTTCGAAACCTAAATATCTTTAATGTAAGCCAGTCTCTAGAGTTGAAAGGTAAAACATGCTTAAGACAATACCAAAGTACTTTGTTTAATGAATATATTCTTACAAAACTATTAAAAAACATTTAAACAACCATGAGGAGGTTGATGAACAACAGTGAAGAGTCTGAAGGGACTATTCTGTTAGATTCTCTGTATATCACCAATGGATTTGAGTATGTGGGCTCTCTTATGACAAGTATGTTGCTTCTGGCGTGTCCAGTGTAAAACTTATCTTCTGTCTACAACTGCTCGCATTTTAAATTAATTGTAATGCAATGAATAGCATTGAATTTTATTGTCACGATTATGTACATTGAAAGCATAAACCTCTTTTCATAAACTAATGTAAACAATTCTTTACAGGACTTTTCAGCACGTGGGAGGCTGTTGTCTGTTTCTAATGAGCACATTCCACACTCTGGTTGTCCCTTTGAATATTGTAGAGCAATAGAAGTTTTTAAAATTGAAACACTTTCATTTTAAGAAAAGTGTTTTTCCAGCGCTTACAAATGTTAACTGTATTCTCTGCTGATTTATTCTTCCTGAAGGTCTTTTCTAGCTAATAGGAAGTCGTGATTACCCAAGACAAGATCTAAAATGCATTTTTTGCTGGTTTAACAGACAACACTATTTGCTTTTCAGGTTGTTTTAGATAAGACTTAGCATATCTACCCTTTGTGCTAAATTATTTCAAAGAATAATAGCTATTCACGTCAGGAAGGAGGAGAAAATATTTAACAATATTTATGTATGTTAAATTTTTGAGGCATCCAAGTCAGAAGCATAGATGGCCTAGATTTCATGCATAAAGATTAAAAAAGATAGGTCATCCTGCAAGATTTTGAGAGCCAGATCATCACAACTGTACTTAGAACATACAGTTACTATGCCCCCAGATCAGATGCTGTAATGAAACACTAAATATGGTGCACTTAATAAAGATATTAAATCAATCTAAGCCTAAGTATAGAAGGAGACCAATATTTATATATTTGAAAACCCTTGTTCTATTTTTTAAAAAAGGCATGAATTCCGAAACTGCATGCCTCTACACTGAAGTATGCCTTTCTGAAAGTCATGACAACCGTATGTACATTTCTAGATGAAAAATTTCTATTACTTATTAATGTTCCTTTATCTACATATAATCCTTTCTCTATTGTTTTAGATTTGAGAACGTTTTAGAGTACAGACATCATTGGAAGAACAATAAATAAATACAAACTGTGCCTAAGGCTTATTTGCCTGAATATTTACAGCCAATTCTGATTCAATGAAAGGATTTCTATTTATACCAGCAACAGCTGAATTAGGCCATAATATGAAACAAAAATAACAGTCTCATGTAAAATGCTAAATGGTATGGCTTTTTTTTTTTTACATGACAGTGTTATTTTTGCCAATACTTTCAAATTCTTTGACTAAAGGAAATGAATTTACCTGAATGAAAGTCACTGAGTTTTGATCTTTTATGAACACATTTATGCGGAATATCCCTAATAGCAAGTAAATGAGATTAAATATAGTTCTATGTGCTTATGAATGAATTTACTTAAAAATGCAAATCTACAAGCACAGAAAAATTTCCACTTTAGTAAAGATATTAGATGAATTGCTTTATCCTTTATAGATGCGTTTTTGTTGCTTTGATGCCACTAAACCCTCGAGAAAACCTTTTAATTTATGGAACTAGTAAATTTTTAAAGGATCTACTTGAATCATGGCCTAGATTGAATTCACAGTAACTAAGATCATTAAAACCTTTCTCTTTTCCTATTCATTTTTAATTGAATAATTATTTAATATTTTTGGTTTAAAAGTGCAAATTAATAGCAGGTTATTTCCATATTAATTTCAATATTAATGAAAGAGGACAAATTAATCATACTTCTTTGTATGAAAACACAAATTTCAAAAAAATTAAAATATAAACTAAGTTTAGTAGCTATCCCTTGAGATAAACAAATCTGCACAAACCTAGTCATGTACAAAAAACATATCCACAAGTTAAAAACCAAACCAAACCAAAATACATAAACAAAACAGAAAAAGTGAGAGTTCCCAAGGTGATTCAATTACCCAGAGAAACCATGATTTTGGTGTCACAGGATTAGAACTGGAGAGGAAGATAAGACTTGTTTATTGTGTAGATGACGATTGACAGCAGAACCATTTATTTTCAGTAGCCTGGGAAATTAAAAACTTACCTGCAATTGACTCAGTAAATTGTTATTGTTATTAGACTATTTTTCCTAAATATAGCATAATTAATATTGACATCAGCAGTTTATGTTTACCACTGCTACCTAATCACTGTGGGATGTGCAGTTCCCCAACCTCCTACACAAATTTGGATATGGAAAGACTCTAGCATAAATGTTAAAGGAGCTGAAGTAAAAAAACATATTTATAACCTACCTAAATACATATATACCATATATGTATGTTTATTTGCCAAAACATGCTTACATGACCACTCACATGCATACCTTTGGTATGAGTTTTACTTTGAGCAAACAGGTGGAAAGCCATTTAGTTGTTAAATGCAGCTGTACAGACAAAGCATGGAATCTAAACATTATTTTTTCACACTGTTTCTAATATTTTTGTTTTTATACTGTGCCATTAAACTTTCTGGTTCTGATTCATAATTGTTTCATGCAGATGCAACCTGATGACATATCAGAGAATGTCATTGGGGCATTATTGTGCACATGTGTTTGTAATTGTATTCAACGTTTCTTCCCTCTTAGCTCTGATATACATACATATGTATAGTTTTATAATTCATGTTCACCTCCTTCCAGTTGCAGAAGAAAAACAGGATATCAGACCTTCAGCTCATCCTGTCAGCTATACGAATGAATGATCATCTTGCTAGGGATCCCAGAGTTGAGATGAAGTGGGTATTTTAGTTTTGACAGTTGTTTTCCTCTTTTGGTATACTGCTCCTGAAAGCTTTTTCTTAGAAAATCCCTCAGAATTTGAATCATGGGGAAAATATATTAAGGGAACATACTATTATTTTCAATCTATATTCTTTACTCTTAGTGTAAAACATTTTCCTGTAACTTTTTATTACCTCTGGTCTTTTCTTTTGCATCACTGTGTTCTCCTGTCCACTATTCAATATTCATACTAATAGAACTCCCCTCTGCACCAACTTTATTACTCTTGCTGGCTTTCTGCAAGAAAAATGCTACTTCCAAGTTTAAGCTATTACAATCAACTAAAAGACATAAAACAGAGTTCTTTATTGTGATACTGAACTCTGAGCACAGCTCCTCATTTTTAACTACCAAATACTGACCAATAGAAACTACATACTTCAGCAAGAAGCAGCTTACTTTGTAAAATGAGTAGTAGCTTGTCAGCTGAGAAACACAGTGGAGCCCATGCAGATGCAACAGAAGAACATTTCCCTGTGTGTTTTCAGACAGAACAAATTCTCAGTTCTGCCTAGAACTGAGAATGTAAAAGGCAATTTTGTGAATTCTTAACCTATGACAAAATGGAAGTTGCAGAGGGTATAAAATTGCATGTCAGAAACTGAAAAGACTGACAACAAAGTTATTTGCAATCTGAGAGATTAAAAACAGCACATGAATCTAAAATGTAGATTATTTATGCCAACTGGTTCTAAATACTTCATATGGTTCAAATGATTTTAAAAATATGAGGGGAAAAAACCCCTATGTTACAGTCAACATCTACAAGCAAAAATTAAAGAATTCATGTTCTGGACTGATTAAGCTATTTAAAACCAGTTTTAATCTTTTGTATTTTGATTTTATTTGTTTAATCCATACTGTAAACAGACAATTTTTAATAGCCATGCAATTCATCATGCTGTGCAAATGGATTTATGTAAATAGATCCCTACCGCAATACCCAGAAGATGTAATAGTATTTTATGTAGATGATTTGACACTATAAAATAGGGCAGAATGGAATTCACATACCTATAAATCTTCAATAACAATCAAACACAAGTTAAAACCCTTCATTGTTTTAAGTTGTGTGCCTCAGAGTGAAAAACAAGAGAAACAACAGAACAGTCAAGACTTCAACATAAGAGAATGTGAAAGACTTAATTATATTTTGCTCTCCTCTGCTGAAAATAGTTATTCTAAAAAAAAAAAAAAAAAAAAAAAAAATCTAAAGGAAAAAGAAAAGAGACATAAGTGTGTAAAGAGAGACAGAAGACCTTTTGAGGAAGGACATCAAAACAGGTTGCTCATGGCAGGTTGTTCATGGCAGAGGACAAGAATCATCTATTTTACAGAGAGCTACAGGACCAGTAAGCTATAAATGATGACATGGACAAAGACCATAATTAATATAATGCAAAGATGTCATATTGCGTTTATTAAACACGTGTTGTCTCCTTAAGAATGAGAGCTGAGATACCTAAAATAACAGTCAAGCCACTTCCAGTAGTACTTCACAGTTCCTGGACAGTGGGCCAGCATGCAATGCCCAGAGTTCCCATGTCCAAGGATGTGGTCAGAATGGGAAATTCTATGATGCAGCTCCACAGATAACTCCCAACAGTA
This sequence comes from Chiroxiphia lanceolata, assembly GCF_009829145.1. Classification (NCBI taxonomy): domain Eukaryota; kingdom Metazoa; phylum Chordata; class Aves; order Passeriformes; family Pipridae; genus Chiroxiphia; species Chiroxiphia lanceolata. Next base: position 88,620,067 of record NC_045639.1, on the reverse strand, counting down.
CACATGTTATGCATAAGTCAAAAGGAATTAACTATTTGGAAATGTTTGACTTTTAGCTGCAAAGTCATAGTGGGAAGGAGCAAGTAGTGGTAAACTGTTCCAAAAGGCAGAACTGACAGGAGAGAATTAAAAAGTTATAGAAGCATCTCAGTGATTCCCTACATCCATATCGTATGGAGTAACTAATTCCTATACAGAGAGAAATATCTCAAGGCATAAACCTAGCAGTGGTTCATGTCAGTCAGTGCTGACCATTTATCAAAGGGTGATACAAATACATCTTTCTAAACAGGAATCAGATTTTAATTTTTTTTTGTATGAATGTTCCCCTATAGATATAATACCCTTTTGAGTTATAAGCTACAAGATGGATGGCTGTCTTAACACTACCAAAGCATGCACAGAATGATTCCCACTCTGGATAAGGACATATAATATAAAGACATATCTCAAAATGTTTGTGTCTACTTTTGAATGAGTCTAGTCAATATAGTCAGCATATTCCTCTAATTAGCCAGAACTATTTAACTAATCATCCACCAGATCAGGATTGGTTGCCCAAACACAGGGACCTAGTGCCAGCAGAGACACTGAGTGGGCAATAGGTCTTCTGGACTGGCAGCTAATGGTCAGGTGGGATACCCTAGCATATTTCAAGTGACTCCAATTGCCAAAGTCTCAAGGATTGATTCAGGCATTAGAGAAGTATTTTTGGACAAACTGAATTGCTTCCCAAGTTACATAGATTGTACTGAGATGTGCAACGATTGTAATGGGGTTTAGACATCACAAAGAAGTTTCAGACAGTTAGAAATATAAATGTGGATAATTTAATCTTGAGCTGAATCCAAAGTGGATGTGATTCACCTGTCTGAAAACAAACTTGCAGTGCCATTTCAGTATCCTGTCTAGCTTCCAGTCGCTTCTTCAGAGAGAAATTTATCTGATTAGGGCTTATGTCACATCTGTCATTGTCTCATGGCTCTCAGACACCTCTAAGTGTATTGAAGTATATCAGATATTTAGGAAACAGATGACAGCATACCTCTGTATCTTTAACCTCATATGTGAAGAAAAAAGAAAAAGCAAATACAAGGAAACATAGATTACTCTAGAGTGAACTCTGGTAACAAATATATAAACAAGAAATGTAAAATAATGTCAAATGATAATGGTTTGGGTACCACTATGTTAGATATCCGAGTAGTTTCAGGAGGTTCTCCAGAAGGATCTGCAAAGTTTCAGGTGTGTTTCTTGCTCTCAGATAAAAGGAGATGTTCTACTGTAATCATAATATTTAAATAGTTTATATATTTTTTAAAATATTACAGAATAAAAAATCTGATATTAATAATAGAGGTCTTTTGAAGCTTTTGAGTGTAGCTAGTAATAAGGAATGACGATATGGTTAGTATAAAACTGGATATATTATTTCATTTAGAATTTCACTGTTTTGAGAATTTTGTGTTTAAAGTTCTTTCAAACTGTTAGGATTACAATCAATGGTGTATAAAAGAACAAGTGAAAGGCAGTGTTATGAGCTCCTAAAAAATACAGACACTATTGTTAGTAGATAAATTGTGCATACTCAGTGATACTCTACATCTGTTGATTTGCCAAATAGCTAATTAAAATGCTTTAAAGCCATTATGCTGTTTTAGGCACATTTTGTGATTTCATAAAATGTCATTTGTCTGGTGAGAACTATCCTAGTTTGAAAATTCATTTCACAAAGCAACAAGGACATAGTTTCTGCATGCAAATTAATCTCTCAGGAAAGGTGCCTCAAACTAGTTTGACCAATAGTGAACAAGAGACAATGTTTTACCTCTACATACAATAAAAACTATTATAACAAGAAAAATTCCAATGGTATATTCAATATGGTTTAGGAAAAAAAAGGAAAGTTAAAGCAAACCAAAAAAGGGCATTTGTTTACCTAGGAGCCTGTATTTTCCGGATGATGGGAAATTCAATTATGTCGTGAAACATTTTCTACTCTCAGAAAAAAAAAATAAGAAAAAAACCACAAACAACAAACTTATATAGGTTTTAAAAAAATAAAAAAGAATTTAAAAGAAAGCATCCACAGTCATCTAAGAAAATATAGCTTATGTTTTCAGGGAGAACAATTATATAATAATGCTTTCCTTCATGTAGTATTTTAATCCTAAGAGGTTTGCGACAACAATAACTAATTAGTCTTCTAAACAATTTTGGGAATTAGAAATCGATTTCTCCATTTCAGATGTACAGAAAGAAGACTTGAAGTCAAGTAGCTTATTTTGCTGAAACCACAGCAACCCACACAAAGGTGAATTTGGCCAGAAAACATGAAGAGTCAGACTGCCAAAGGTATGACAGAAAAGATTACAGTATATAAAAAATAAACATCTGATTCTAAAGGACATTTAACTCTATAGAAGCAGAAACCTGTAGAGAAAAGTTGGAATGAGATTCACAAAACTCAGAATGAAAAGTGAGAAGATGCAAATAGGAACAGTAAGATGCAGTCAGGAAAAAGGAAATGTCTGACATTGACTACCTGAATCCTATTCCTGCAAAGAACAGCTGCCCCATTTTTCAAAACAGCCTCTTGATTACAGAATTTGGCTTGTAAGTGGAAATCTGAGTAAATCATAGTCTGAAGAGATTGAACTGATGGCCAGCACTGTGCTCTAGTGCAAGACAAAACTAGAACAAAATTCAGCTCCTTCCTCTTAGCTGGTATACAGTGCTCTGCAACCAGAAATACAAAATTCATAGGAGTTGAAAGTGAATAATAATAGATGTTCTGATACTGCAGTCCAATGAGGATGATTTTTTTTTTGTTTAGCTGTCAGGGTAGCTTAACTAGCTTCTACAAATTTAAAATTGTGGTACTCAAAATGGTGCTGCCTGGAGAGCTCTGATTACAAAGTTCATGTTTAGAAGTAGATTGAAGACAAAACTTTCACTTATATGTGACTAATTTACAGATTACAAAATTGCCCTTGTCTGAGAGAGCTGTTCAGTGTCACACATACAGGGTGGGATTTAGTTACAAATGAAAATATCTAATTTCAGACGTCTACATATAAGTACCTATACATGTCCTAAATATACTGGCTTCTAAGAAATTAGTAGATGCTTAGTTAACAAAAACATTTAGGTCACTCTAAAATCAACCCCTACAGATCCACTCAGATCCTGAAAGACATACATCTATTCCCAAATACAGCTCAGTAACACAGTCAAGGCATTAATGCAGTTCCTATAGGAATCTCACAGAACTTATGTAAGAATATAGGAGAACAAGTGGAATGACAGCTGTAAGACAGTTGAGATACCAAAAGTCACCTCAAATGCTATTAGTATGCCCACATAATCAATTCTCTGGTAGTTAGTGAGATTAATGATTATTTTTAGAAATTTGGGCACTGTTTATATTGATTAGATTCTACTGACTGTAACAGAAGCTTAGTCACATAGAATGACATCAAAGCCTATTGGCAAACATTATTTTTAGGCAATAAAATTTCACCCTAATGGTCACATTAACTAAAAAAAACCTGTGAGTGTGTAAAGAAATTTTTTGGGGAAAATATGTAACAAGTTTAGTTTCTGTGAATACCGTTTGGCACCTATATTGCCTTATGGACCTGAACATTGGCTTTACCAAAAGACCAGTAGCAAATTGTTACTGGGGAAAACTGCTGAGCAGTTCAATTTAAATTAATTTCATAGAGTTTAAATCAAATCAGGATTGATTCACCCCTTTATTAATGGCATGTAATTAACTGAAAATCAATGAACTAAATATTAAGAATCAATTTCATTAATACAGTGGATAATCTGCAGTACTTTCACTTACAACATGCTAATAAACACCTATTGTTTGCTGAACACACACCTATAACTAATCCCAGAAGACTGCAGTCAAACACAGACATACATTTGTATATAATCCCTACCAATGTGGGTTACACATACCCCCACCTCAGAGTATTGATGCAGGTTTCCCACATGCAGACCCTCCTGTGGAGATGTGGGTGCTCCAGCAGAGTGTGCATCCTTGTGGCTGCCTGTGCCCAGCTAAAGGAAAAGCCGTGGGCAGGAACAACATGCAGCTCAACGTGCGTCCTGAAAAGCTGTGCATCATGCTGCTCCTGTGCTGTGGATCAATGCTTGGCTGAAGGCTGTTCCTGCATCCAACCAGGAGGTACTAGGCCTGGCTCAGGCAGGAATACAAATGCCACAGGGTGACACCTGGCAGGATCACTGCTTCTGATCCCACTCCAAGGCTTCTCGCTCCACCTTTTCAAAATGTTCAGATTTGCTTTCAGGTTTGCTCCCTAATTCCCTAGTTAACATTTATTATGATTGGGGTGGATTGACTTTAACAGCCAGCCTCTCTCTCTTCTTCATCAGCAGAACAAGGGGAGAAAATAAAGTGGAAAAGCTCCTGGATTGAGATAAAGACAGGGAAATGACTTACCAAATTACTGTCATAGGCATGATAGACTTGGTTTGACGAAAAATTAAAATAGACTTGAATTTGAGAAGCCATGACAAAATTACAATACCTCCCTCCATCCTCATGTTCTCCAGGCTCAAATTAACTCCTCTGTTCCTTATTTCTCTATCTCCTCCCCACTCCCCAAGCTGCACAGGGGGTGGGAGAACGATTTGGTTATGGTTAGCCCATAAATTTCTCTCTTCCACCTCTCTTTTTTTCCTGCTCCGTTGTGGACTCTTCATGGTCTGCAGTTTCCTTCTAGGAATATCCATCTCCTCAAGTGTCAGGTTCTCAATGTGTGGCAGTGTAGATGCCTGCTGAGGCACCTGGGGCACCTTCTCCCCTTTTTACTTCTCCTGGTGTTCGAGGGCTGTTTCTTACAGCTATGTTTTGCGATTTGGGGGCGTGTTCTTGTTTTTTGTTTCTCACTCCTCTGCTCTCTGTATTTCCTGTGCTTTCTTAAGTGCTGCTGGCACTTGGATACAGACAATACAGACAACAGAAACAAAAGCTGATGGCCACTTCCATGTTAAAAATGATAAATTGAGGTGATCAGGCTACTTTATCACTCTAAAACAACTGGTTTGGGGCAAACAGCCAAAAAAAAGAGACTGTTTTGGATATATATAGACAGTTTACCCCCACAACATAACAGGTTTTTTCATCCATGAAATTTTTCAAGGGTGGACCATGCAAGCACTCTCATATTAAATCCGTGACAAAAATCATGACAGGACTCCTAAAGGTGCAGTCTTGGCTGCTCAGTATCACTAAAGTTGTATCAATTCGCTTGTGTTGGTGAGATGATATAATCAGCTATATCCTACTGTTGCACTGCAAGGACATACTGTAAGCCAAAACCATATTTTAATATTTTCACAGTATCTGTGAGTTAATACAATGGAAACTCAATCTTAGGTCATTTCAATTAGAAATGGCAATGAATACACAGCAAACAGAAGATGAAAAAACTGCCTTAATATACTGTGATTTAAAAATATATCATTCCAAAATATAGAATTAGAACTACAAAAATAAAAAGTACAGGAATTCACACTTTTGTACTCATTGAATCACACAAAAAGTTTATCCCTGAAATTAAACCTATAAACTCAAGAATTATAAATACATCTCTAAGCAGAATCATATCTACCATCTGTTTCTTACTTATTTTCCTTAATTTTGCAAATTCTTCTCTTGAGGTCAATCAGGTAATTTTAATCAAATATTCATACTGACTTCTTATAAAAACAGATCGGGAAAGGTCCTTTAAGAAGTCTTATGTTTTATTCTTCTGACCCAAGGAGATATAATTCCTGACTTATATTTGTTTAATATGTTTTTAAAGATTCTTCCATTGATGGATTCCACAATCTTTCCCCAGGCAGTCTCTGCCAGCACTTCATTATCATTACTGTTGCAATTTTTTTCTCAGTGTCCAACTGGAAACTTTCTTGTTAAATTTAATTTTTAGCACTTCTCTATAAAATCATAGAATAATTTGGATTAGAAGGGATCTTAAAAATCATCTAGTTCCAAACCCCCTGCCATGGGCAGGGATGCCACCCACTGGAGCACATTGCCCGAAGCTCCCTCCAGCATATTATTCAATAGCAACAATATTCTGATGTATCAATCATACTATTTGTTTAAAATATTCACAATATTTATTTCAAATAAAAGACTTAATCCTCCTAGTAACATTTATATGTATTTAAGTAAAATTCTACTATTATCTATCTGCTTGTGTCACATCTTCTATCGTCCAATTCTTGTGTCCCTTTACACCAAATCTTGACAATTATCTCAAACTGTACTACAATATTTAAATTGAATTCAACCTATCTTTGCAAACATTTATTCAGTTTTTAAAATTGTGTGGCATTCCAGTGGTGTGCTCCTATATGGTGTCAGCCCACCCCAGTACTGACAGGTCAGAGGTTGATTCTACATTCTAGAACCAACTGTCCATGTATTCTGTTTTCACCTTTCAAGCAAAGAAGGACAAGAAATGGTTTTAAAATCCCATTTCAACATATGTCAGAAAGTATTAGCTTCCTATAATCATATACTTACTATCACATAAGACAGGTTTTAGTGATACTACTCTATTAATTCCAAATCACTTGTATTAAAGACCTGAGAATTAGTTTCAGTATTTAACAGGGATAGAAAGTAAATGAAAAATATATAAATCTCATACAAAGAAAAGCATCACCTCATACAAATGAAAAGCACTGACTATGCATTTCTTTTTACCAATAACATTATTTTAGTCTTTTTTTATTTAGAAAAAAATGAAAAGAAGAATATAGCAAACTTAGGGGAAAGTTGTTTAATGAAGATTTCCTTTTTTGTTAAAAATTCCATAATGATGTCCTCTTTTTCCCAGAAATAAAAAAAAAAAAGCCCAAACCCTATCGATGATGTCAAAAAAGCTTCAGCTGCAGTTCCTTTTTAACTGTACATTTTTAGTTGATACTGTACAATCCTGAGTTTTCTGTATCCAGCAGAACGTAACTTGCATTAGTTTTAATGAGAATGAAAGCAATTACTTGTACTGTTGGAACAGCTCATTAAACTTCTTTTTTCCTTTTTTTCCTCTTTTTTAACCACAGAATTGAGTGGTGTACCATTGGAACAATTAAGGCCTTGGTGAATTATAGGCATTTATCTGAAACCTCCTTGTACAGACAGATATAACAGGTCATTCTCTCATTTTTCTTTTCTGTCCATGCTAATACCTCCTACATCTGTTCAAGCACTGACTTGATTAACTTAATTAACTGAAACTTTTTAAGGCCTCAGTAGTTTCTGTATAACACATATGACATAATATATTTGATCTGTTATTCTTACATTCATTCTAATTATGTACTTATTCCTTTTCTATCTCTGCATAAGTCCTATTAGAACTATACTGGCATGCCACACAGACACAGGTTTGATGACCTGCAACTTAAAAAAGCTGTTCAAGTGTGTTTTCAGTGTGTCAGATATGTCATGAATTTAGTTGCCCACTGTGAATAAGAAAACATTTTAAAAAATATGGCATCAAACAGGCTCATAATATTTACAGTTCCACTTATAGTATTATTTGGTATAAATAGATGATGATATTTTCATGTTGATTTCTCCCTGGTGCATATGTGTTCCAGGAATGGAAGACAGTTACATTAGAATGCTAATGGTATTCTTGACATGGAGGAGATCTTTAAATTAATAGTATCTACATTTAATAGTAGACATCAGTTAGTTCTTCCCATGAATGTGGAAAGTTTCCTATCAAACTACTTTGTTGTCAATAAGGCAGGGAATTCATTATGTCCTATAATCTCACCCTACAATTCATGCTTAGAAAGCTCAATTATATGTAAAGTTGTTCAGAGGTGCCTACACTAGCATGAGAATCAGTCTCATCTCAGGCTTATACATCACCTGTCTGTATAGACATAAACATTCTGTTTATACATACTGGTAGTATTTTACTTTATCTTGTACACCCACAAAACTTGATTGTACAAATTTGGTAGTGCTATTATTTGTGCAAATTAATCCAGTAACAGGCAGAATTCCAAAACCGAAGCTAGAATCACAGAATCACAGTGGTTAGAGCTTCATATTCCCCAGAAGGAGTATACTATTGCTAATGGAGTGCTTTCTGCTACTTCAGAAAAAAAAGGTTTCTTTTAGGTCCTACATCATGTTAATATTTTCATTAAAGACACAGACAGAGGGACTGAGGGCACTCTCAGCAAGTTTGCAGAAGACACCAAGCTGAGTTGTGTGGTTGACACTTTGGAGGGAAGGCACCTTGACAGGATTGAGAGAGTGGTCTATGTAAACATCATGAAGTTCAACAAGGCCAAGTGAAAGGCTGTGCATGTGAGTCTGTGCAATCCCAAGCACAAATACAGGTTGAGGAGAGAATGGATTGAGGACAACCCTGAGAAGGACTTCAGGATGCTGTTTGACAAGAAGCAAAACACAATTTGGCAATGCACATTTGCAACTTGGAAAGCCAACCACGGCTTGGGTTGGATCAAAAGAAGTGTGGCCAGGAGGTTGAGGAGGGTGATTCTCCCCCTCTACTCTGCTCTGGTGAGACTCCACTTTGAGCACTGTGTCCATCTCTGGAGTCCTCAGTGCAGGAAAGACATGGACCAGTTGGAGTGAGTCTAGAGGAGAGCCACAAAAATGGTCAGAGGGCTGGAGCACCTCTCCTACAAGGAAAGGCTGAGAGAGCTGGGGTTATTCAAACTGGAGAAGAGAAGGTTCTGGGGAGACCTTATGGCAGCATAAGAACAGGCCACATGAGAAAGGGGTACATGAGAAAGGCACACATAAGAAAGATGGGGACAAGCTATTGGGTAAGATCTGTTGCAATAGGAGACATAACTGTATGCTCTGGTGGGGGGTCCCTCAGACACTGTATGGCCAGTCTTCGCGAACGAAGATTTGGGAAGGGTCTTTACCCTTCGAGCCTGCGCAGTGGATTTTTTAGGTGAGACACAGTGTGCGCTGAGCTGAGCCCACCCTTTAATCCTGAGGTTCATCTGCCGGGGCCGAGCAAGCTTGGACGGTGGCAGTGAGGTCCTCAGGACGTAGGTTTGTATAGAGTGACCTTCTCTTAGATGGATGGCCTTACAGGGCTAACGAGCTCCATCTACCCGGGGGACTTTTTCTCTGACCGGGAATCGAACCCGGGCCGCGGCGGTGAAAGCGCCGCATCCTAACCACTAGACCACCAGAAGGCCCCCCCTCAGACACTACAGTGTGGATATCTGCTCTACCATCATCCTCTATGGGTATGGCCCGGCCCCGGTCCCAGCAGCGTGTGCGTGGCACGGCACGGCCCCGGGCACCCGGCTCTGGGCAGGGAAAGGAGAGTGAGAGAGGGAGCTTCGCCGGCATGGACTGTGCCCTCATGGGAGATGAGAAGAGGAGCCTCAGAGCACACAGAGCAGAAGGACAACTCTAAACCAGGGTAGGTGGAGTTCGCATAGCCCTGTAAGGCCATCCATCTAAGAGAAGGTCACTCTAATTAAAACTACGTCCTGAGGACCTTGCTGCCACCGTCCAAGCTTGCTCGGCCCTGGCAGATGAACCTTAGGATTAAAGGGTGGGTTCAATTCCGTGCATACTCATCTCACCTAAAAATCCACTGCACAGGCTTGAAGTCCTGTGTGTGTGTGTGTGTGTGTGTGATCATCCTCTATGAGCTGCAGAGGACTAGGTCTACTGTGATGGAGCTCATACACTTACTAGATTAATTATTTTGTATAACTCAAGTATGCTGCATCATCCAACACACTGAGGCTGGTCTTAGGTTAGTAACTCTCATGGCAGTCCTGACAAAACTAACTTGACTTAATGCAAGATCTGTCAGATGTCTGTGAACTCCAAAGTGCAGCTAATATAAGTTTATTCGCTTCTCATTTAACCTTAGGTGATGATGAATTATCCTTTTTAGAAAATCTATTACAAGCTTAAATTTCTTTGACTTTAAATTGAAGCTTTTCAGATCTTTTCAGAGGTTTGTAAACAGATACAGAGTGACCAGAGGAATTTTCTCAGGCCTATTCAGCAGGGCAAATAAGTCACACTCCTAAAGTATCACATAATACATAATCCCATTGTGCATACTGGACTGTATTTAGAGATTTCTATACTGTTTCTATTTAGAGGTTTTCCAGGAGTTTCCCATTCATTTCAGTGAGCTGGCACCAGAAACAGGAGCAGATTCCTATAGGGTGTCCATTCAAATGCTGCAGAAGGAAAAGCAAGACCTATTTCTCTGTCCAGTACTTGTTTCTCTTTTTATAAGCATTTAATTACTGTTTGGTACCACAGCAGTTTACTCAGCATGAGGAAGACATCTCTAAAGAATATTAAACATCTGTGCTACTGTTTCTCAAGGCATACTTCCCCTAAAAGTTCTCATATAGACAGCTTTACATGTGGCTGCATTAAATAATTATCTTAGATTGTAACCAAATTACCAGGTGATTCAAACCATACTCTTAACAATAACGTATTCTATTTGATGTTTAGTATCCCACTTGTTTAGCTTTAAAAGAAATCTTTTCTATAATCACCTATAATTTTTATTACAATTACATTTAACTGTGCTAAAGAAGATTCCTCCCTAGAGTACTGCTGCTTCTAACAATAATTGATTTTTTGTTTAGGTAATTGATGTTTTCCCACTTAACAATTGGATTTTGAGATTTGTCCTGTGTGTTTGGAGAGGCATAACTGTGCTTTTACCTCTATACATTCAAACAAATCTTATCACCAGGTCAGATGTAAAGTACTAATGATTTTAAGTGAGATTACAGAAGATTTACAGGGTATAAAATAGAATACTACAATGAAATACAATTTTCAGGAGCTATTGAAAAGTTTACGATAGTGAAGGCGCTTACTAACAAGCAACATCTCTAAAATATAGGATGATTGCCAGGGTTCTGAGGGCACTGCTAGGACATAATATTCCTGCTCATTTCCTGCCCTGAGGCTCCCTCCACCTGCCTACAGCCAGAATCCCATGTAAGCCACCTCAGACCATCAGTCATTGCCCCACAGACACCATGCTAAGCCAGGCACATTTCTGGTCCCATTTCCTTGCCCAGCCTAAGCCTATCCTCATCCCCAGGAAAGCACCAGTGACCCCGGCTGCCCTGCTCCTGCCCATATAACTATAGTACAAGTTCTGGTTAGAAATTAAGCCTGCAAGATTCCATACTTTAAAGCTCCAGGCATAGACATTTCTTTATGAAAGGAGGAAGTCTTTTGCTGTTCACTGAATATCTCTTATGTAAAACTTCAATACTTCTTGTCTAAAGATTGTCAGCAGCAGAGTGACAGACAGCTACAAGCAGGATGCATCACTATCCGCAATGAAGAATAGGGAGGGAAAAAACCAACAACAATTTACTAAAACCAGCCTTCACTGATCTTCATTTCTGTTTGTTTTGGTTTAACCCCAGATGACAGCTAAGCCTCACACAGTCAGTGGTTCGCTTTCCTGCAGTGGGATGGGGGAGAAACTCTGAAGTGTAAAAGTGAGAAAATTTTTGAACTGACATTAAGATAGTTTAATAGGTAAAGCAAAAGCTATGCATGCAAGCAAATCAAAACAAGGAATTAATTCACCTCTTCTCATGGGTGGGCAGGTGTTCAACCACCTTCAGGAAAGAGAGGCTCTATTAGGTGCAGTGGTTTCTTGGGAAAACAAACACCATAATACTGAACAAGCCCCTTCCTCATTCTTATTCACAGCTTTTATTACTGAAGTGGATATCGTAGAGTATGGGATACCTTTTTGGTCAGCTGAGGCCAGCTTTCCCAGCTGTGTCCCCTCCCAAATTCTTGCCCACGCCCATCCTACTTGCTGGCAGGGCAGCATGAGAAACAGAAAAGGCCTTAATGTTCTTCAAGCACTGCTCAGCAAAACCTTACAAATCCCTCCTCTATACACACTGTTTTCACCACAAATCCAAAATACAGCATCACAAAAGCTACTATGAAGAAAAACAGCTATCCTAGCCAAAACCAGGAAACTGTTTAAAAAGCAATTGATCTCACTTACTTTTCAAATTAAATTAAAAGCCTACATCTGCCCAACAGATATATCTTTACTTAATTAATATGCAGGTCAGAACAATCTACTGAAAAGTCTCATGGAAATCATAAATAAAAGCTACTCTCTTCTCACTGAAATTATGTACTGACGTATTAATAGCAACTGTACCTGAACTTCTGTTCTTTAACGAAAGGGAAAAACTTACTCTGTACATCTCTTGGAATATCAAGAGAAGGAAACATAGATGCAGGAATTTATAACCACTGAAAACTACAGCTTTAAAGCTTTTCTGCCATTGGATTAGAACAAGGGGAAAAATGCAATTCCTCCCTGCCATGAGCTAGAATCTAATCAGTGTGGTATTTAACTGATTTATATTCAGGTCTGTTCTTTAGGGCCAAGTATTCTTCCAACATGTGAATTGTCTTTTCCAGTTTTGGTCAGGGGAGACAGGCATTAGGATGTGCAAACATCCCCTTACTGCTTCCAAACTCAAAGAATCAAGGGGTTATCTCTTCTTTGGATGAAGAGTCACCAGTGGCAATATCATTAGTAAAGTAACCCTTGCAGAGTTTCATATAAGAGAACTCCTCCACTTTAGTCCCTTTGAAAACCATATCAAGTTCAAAAGGCATGGCTATGTAGACAATGTAGCCATTCTTTGGCATGTTTTAATATCGAAGATCCACTCAGATTCACAGAAGATAAATAAAAAACATAACACTGTGAATATTACTGTGTGTAGGCACAGTTCCACTCAGGTTTCTACCAGAAAATTTGAGAATCTAGCCCACACTTCGAACAAACTGGGTGGATAAAACGCCCTGGGTTCTTTCAGTGCTTGCACAAAAGTTATCCATTTGAAATTATAAAAAAAAAAATAATTTTTAATTGGTGACTCAGAAAAGCTCTTCAAAATTCTTATTATAATTAGGTAAATCCTCAGGGTTTTTTTTTTCCCAATATATCCAAATATTAAATTTCTGGTGTGTTTACATTTGAAGTGACTGAAAATGGACTTCTTACAGGCAAACATATCCTTCTCTAAATATCACTACTTTGATGCTTTGTGTCCTCAGGTAAGTTTTTTAAGTGTAGACATTTAGGAAAAGTCAAATGAGTGCTTGCTCAGAATTCTGTGGAGGAGACTAGTGACCAGATTCATCATAAATAGTGCAATCACTGGCAATTGCCCAAAAAAAGGTGTGAGATATAACTATGTATCGCTACAAGAAAGCACTTGTAAGTGTAATGAGACAGGAATGTTTCACAGTTTTTGTTCTATTTTGACTGTGTGTTTGGGAAATGAAAATGAGAAAGTTAAAAAAAAAAATTAAAAGTAGAAGAGAAACAGAGTGGTGAGAGAATCAAATACAGATTTGACATTTAATAAGCTTAATGATATTTAAAGCTGGATTAAAATATTTAAGGCTGAATTACAAAGAAATCTATTATAGATTAAAGACATTTAACATGTATTAAAATAGTAAAGAATATAAATACTACCCTTACTTGGAAGATGTGGGATCTCACTGTATTTTCTGGAGTTCTGTATGACATATAAAATACGACAATATTGTACAGAATTATGAGTTTTAATAAATATATGTCTAAAATCACTGCCCTTGAATTTATTGTGTCAGTTACAGTGAGTAACATGCATGCTAAACTCGAGAGGGAGTTACAGGTTCGAGCTGGGCCACACAGAGGCTATGGCTTCACAGAGTTTTGTTTAGGTCATTTTTCTTCCTCTGAGCTTGCAAAAAGTATAGAAGTCAGGTGCAAAACTTCCAGTTAATGACAATTTGTGTCAACAAGTTTCAAAATGGAAGGTGTCAGCATCTGAAGATTTGATTCGTATCCACCTCTACTCAGACACTGTGTTACAGAATAATAGAATCATTTAGGTTGGAAAAAGACTTTGTGATCATAGAGTCAATCCTTGACTGATCACCGCCTTGTTAACTATATAGCACTAAGTGCCACATCCAGTCATTTCTTAAACACCATCAGAGACTGTGACTCCACTACTCCCCCTTCCAATGCTTAACCACTATTCCTGTGAAGAAATTCGTTTCTGATGTCCAGCCTGAATCTCTCCTGCTGCAGCCTGAGGCCATGTCCTCTTGTCTTGGTGCTAGTTCCCTGGAGAAGAGACCAATCCCCGCCTCCTTCAGATGGTTGTAGAGTGTGATAAGGTCTCCCCTGAGCCTCTTTTTCTCCAGCCTAAACGCCCCAGCTCCTCCAGCCACTCCTATATGATTTACTCTCTAGACCTTTCATCAGCTTCATTGCCCTTCTCTGGACATGCTCCAGCACCTCAATATCTTTCTCATAGTGAGGGGCCCAGAACTGGACATAGGATTTGAGGTGCAGCCTCACCAGTGTCAAGTACAGAGGGAAAATCACTGCCCTAGTCATGCAGATCACACTATTTCTGATACAGCCCAGGATGCCAAGGACCACCTTGGCCACCTGTACGCACTGCTGGCTCATATTCAGTAACTGCTGATCAGCACCTCCAGGTCCTCTTCCACCATGCAGCTTTCCAGTCTCTCTGCCCCAGCCTGTACTGCTGCCTGTTGTGTGGCCAAAGTGACCAGAGTATGGTTATAACTGGAAGAAAACTAATAGGATTTTTTTACTTTAAGAATAAGAACTGCTGGGTACTCCTGAACATTTTGGTAATTTTTTTGTTTAAGTGACAGTTTGTCTCACAGGATGAGCTAGTTTAAAGTTTCAATCAATAGCTGACAAATTTTAGTTTGCTTCCTCTTGGAAAAAATTTGCAATTACAATACATATGGCAGATTCTTCAGGAAAGGATTTAAAGAAAAAATTTCCTGACAGCAGTCTTGATACTGGTTTGGTTTTCTCTTGATCAAAATAATGAAATACTTGATTTAAATATTTAAGTTAATTAAAACTGGATTAGATTCAGTATTGAAGCAGTGAAATTAAGATTGAGGTTATATAAATTCTGGTATTGGTGTGCCTCTGTTAAATCTTACAAGTAGTTATGAATATACACATGTGCATACGTGTTTGTAATTCAGTTTGTAATCTCTGACATTTATGTTTACAAGATATTTGGAAATAATTTAGAGAATAACCTTTAGGCCCAGCAGTATCATACATATGCACAATAAGCAAGACTCATTCTGGGTTAATTCCAGTTATTTTCTAGGTTGAGACTTAGGGGGATTTTTTTTAACAAAAGATTTACAGTGGATACAAAAAAAAAAAAAAAAAAAAAGAGGAAATCACCACGGGATCTGATTTAATCCATGATAATAAATGATATATATTTCCAGCAAGGAATGTCCTAGGATGTGAATTTCAAATCTTTTCCTCAGATAATGTTTCAAATGCCTTAGCTCAACAGTAAGATTTTACTTCTGCTAATATAGAAAGAGAGTCCACAACATTTTAGAACTATTTAGATATTGTTTCTAGGAGAAATTTTTTTCAACACAAATAAAAATGATTGGTTTATTTTAATAAATATGAGAAAGCTCTTTCATTAAACAAATACAAAAATCTGGGAAATCTGGTTACTTTGTGAACAAGTTTATCCGGATGGAGTTTCTCCTTAAAAATTAGAGGGAAATATCTTGTTCTCCATCATTATGAGTGACTTCCTTATCCATTTAGCTAAATATTACTATATTTTATCTTTTTTCTTTTAAATTAACCACCTATTCCCTTTCTTTCCCTCTTTTCATTTTCTCTCACTCCTTATTGTTTTTCTCTTATCATAATCAGTCTTTTCACATTTCCTTCTGGACTGAAAATCTTGTTAAAAATTATAAATACTGACAAACAGTTCCAATTTTATAAAAGTAATATTTTCTTTAACATCCCAGTTGTCAAGATGTTCTTAAAATAAGAACTTTTATTGAATTTTCTATGTAGAATCTTGGTTTTATAAGTTTACATTAGCACTAAGTATCCCATCCACTTGAAATAATTTTTGTTCCATAGAAACTCTGGAATCCTAAGAGTTAATCTGAAATTGTCAATTTTGAAAACCCTGTAGAATATATGCAGAACTTTGGAAGTAGGTCAAATATCATATAAATGTTTTTCATCGTTCTCCATCTAATTATGCTATTTAGGATTAGCTTCAGGACTCTAGAGTTTCAGAAAAAATATTGATTATTTGTCAGATTATGCTAATATGGTCAGTGTTATGGCAGATAAATATTTGTGCAGCCAAATAATACTTGACAGCAAATATGTGTGTAATGTTAAAGACATAAATGTCAACAAATCCATTCTGGTGATTGACATGGAAGTTTGCAGATCATTAAGATCCACCTTTCCCTAGTGGTCACTGGAACATAAAATACAGAACATGGTCAAACTCTCATTTTCTTATTTGGGCTGATTTGAAGCCAAAAAAAATCATCTATAGCTCAAAGATGAGGAAGCACAATATTTAAAAGGGAGAGTGAGTGAACAGTGTATTTTATATGATTATATTGTAACATGGTTAACCAAAATTAGGTAGACAGTGCCTTTCCAAAAAATTAAACCAAAAAGGTATGTTCATTTTTCACTGCCTTTTTTTTTTTTTTTTTTTTTTTAGACCTTCATGGAGCTGCATTAAAAATTCTATATGTAAAAATATTAAAGTAATCTTCCTTCTTATTTTTTTCTTTAGGTTCAGATTATAGGCTAGTGTTGTAAAAATATGTCTCCAAGAGCACTGTACAATATTGTTTCTCTTTCATGCCTTACAGTAGACATACCTTTCTAGGACATTTTAGGGTTTGTGCTTTTCCCCTTCATGCCAAAGATACACTAATCAGGTGGTAGCTCCTTTGCATCCCTGGATTTTCCTGGGTATTTTGTACAGAGTAAGGTAAGAATCAGTGCCACAAGTACCTATTGACTACCATAGAAGTATTTATTCATTATCAGTTAGTGTAAAAAAGCATTATGTAGACTTAATGATGTATGATTGATAACAGAGACTACAAGATATTTGAATTGGAAATATAGCTTTTTAAATATGAAGATATGAAACCAGCAAAATACCAAGAGTGGACTAAAAAACCCTATGTGTCCTAGGCTTCAAAAGTCCGGGCAAACAAAAATATTAAGACTTAAAATAGTCCTTTGTAGTCTTGACCCAGGACTTCAAATAGTTCTATTAAAGACCTGAAATACAAGACACAGAGTTAATTATCCAGGAAGCATATTATAGAACAAAAGTAGAAAGTGCAGAACTGTGACCTTGGTTCTGAAAAAAATTGTCACTTTTACTGAATAATGTGACAAATATGAATCAACTCCTACAGTAAAGTTTGGCCCAAAAGAGATAAAGTGATCCTTGGATGTACAAACTGTAAAATGTTACCAAGACTGACCATGTTACATTATCTTTGGTTTTGGCAATAGAATAACCATTATCAAAGCACTGTGTTCTGTTCTGGTGTTCATAGCTCAAGGTGGTGGTAATAGGAACAATTTCAGAGAAGAATGCAAGGACATTTAATGACTGAAAAGCATATTCATGCCGAAAGACAATGAGCAACTCATTTAATTCAATTTAATTAAGAAGAGTGTCTAGAGTTTGTTTTGTTCAATATCCTGCAAAGAGTTTTAAAATATTTCTGGTCACTTGCAGAAGTAAGAGAGAGATGACAGTAAGAGAAACATCTTGCATTCTCTATAAAGTATAAGAAATGTTGAGAAATACACAGGATCACCAATTTTTGCCCAAGGGAGTACTTTAAGTACCAACCCCTTTCAATTTAATAGTCATTCTTGAACTTCTAGACTTATAACAGTATTTTAACACTTAACTTCATTTTCCTCTTTGTTGTTCTAGGTACTCAGGTTCTATACTCAAATAAAATGAGAAAAAGACAATGTCAGAGAATGAGATTTTCCAAAACTAATGGACTTAGCATCCTAGTCTGTTAGAAGGAAGCAGAAGTTTTAAACTTTCCTAGTTCATTTCTGGCAGAGAATGTTACTATTATATGCATCAAACCAGGTGAGCCCTTTCTCACAAATAAGTAATTGAAATTAAAAGCACTTCCCTTAAGCTGTTTAAGGTCCCGTGTTGTCTTTAGGACAGCTATAGTTAAGCACAACAATCCATTTCATGTGATTATATTCTTTATGGTGCACAGGAGTCTAATAGACAGAAAAATTAACCTCCCTATTTGCTTGACCTGACCTTCATGCACAGAAATGAAGTATGCATTTTAGATGCCCAGCTAGCATAGCCAGTTTCTCTTTGCCCTGACCTGAATGACTTCAGTGTTGAAAGTCTAGGAGTCCCAGAATGGAGGCAAAAACATGAGTTACAATGAAACTCTTTTACTAATGAGTTGTGCATTAGTATAATCTGGCCCCAGTTGTTGTGAGAAAAAAATTATTAAATATTTACCTTACTAATCAAATAGATTTCATCTACCAACAGGGAAGGAAGAGTGGCAATATTTGAAAGGAAAATACAAAAGCATACTCATCAGAATTTGCTCACATACTCATTAGAGTTCCTATAAGGCATTAAAAAGCTAAAAATGAAAGAAGGTGAATGAAGATGCTGTTCACTGATATTCTTTTAATAAAAAATTAAAAGGGAATTTAATGAATGGAATGATAAAAAGACCACAAAACCATGTCTCTTGTTGCATACCACTGAAAAATAAATGCAGATAAGGTATTTAGCAGTCAGCCCTAGTTGGTAATCCAGTCCACCTTTTATGGTGTGTGTGTGTACTGTACTAATTAGAGCTGTTGAGCATGCTATACCTCCTTTAGAGAACCACATCATGATTTTCTTAATACATGGAATATAATCAGCAGATTGCGTGTAAACAGAAACACTGCAGAAGCATAGCATATAGGCAGTTATCTCTGGAGTTTTGACCCACTCTTTCTCATGAGACAAAAATATTGTAACTTTCTTCCTCCTGTTCAGTGGTCAGCATTTTCTGTAGAATGAATTTATATATGGAACATCGTAGGCATTTTTCAGGTATGCTACTTTGTGCACAAAGAGAGTGAATATGATGACAAAGCTATGATGTGGTCAGGCCATAAGACTAAGCAAAAGAGGAATCCTACTGATAGCTAAGGAAGATGAGAAACAGAGCAGGCAGTTTCCTGAGGAGTCTACCTTATACCTTGAATGAAGCCCAAACCAATAGTGTAGGTCAGTAAAAAAAAACTTTGTGATATTCTGACTGAGGAAATATGTATATATAATGGAATTTATAATTAAGACCTATAATCAGAATTTAAATATATAATTAAATTTAACTTATTAGGAGTATTAAATTTTATTAGGCAACCAGCTAGATTAGCATGCTAGACTAAAACTAAAATATTCATAAATGGGCATGTAGTTACTTCAGTATGAGCTGAAACTTTGAAGCGATCTTCAATGAAAATGCTGGGGAAACTGCGACTGTAATAAATGCCTCTGGAATATCTAAGTGAATAGAGGTGGACACAATTATCACAACAAGATTGTCAAACAGTGACATCAACTTCAAAATTATATAGAAAAAATCTAAACTCTTCATTACCAATTCAAAGGCATAAATATATTTTGAAAAGTATCTTTGCTTCAGTCTGCTCTTTAACTTTCTTCTCAATAATATCCCTTAAAAAAATTAGACACACACAGTAATATATATATATTGATCTCAAATTGATCACTGTAATTCAGGTGACTATAATACTGAATAAATAGAAACAAAAATCAGGGCGGATAAAGAGGATTATATTTTTTTCCAGCAATTTCTACCCATCAGGAAGTGTATAATTTGACTTTATTTACTTATTTATTTTGAAAAAAAGCTGGCAATATAAACCCAGATTACTTATGCTTCAAAGCAAAAGCAAAATATAAATATGAAAATAACAACAGCTTATTATGGAAATGTGTCTGCATTTGTCTAAAACCTTCAGGCTATTATAAAAGATATTGTGACCTTTTGCAAATTTAACAGTTCTTCTAATAACATTTTGATTTATATGTAGTCCCATAGACCATGCTTTTTTTTTTTTCTGCTTTGAAACTAAAATCACTTATATATTATGGTTATTGAATCAACTAATAATGCTGTATATAGCCAGATTAGTTAACCAGGTGTATGTTCATTTTACAACAACCCTAGTAGGCTAGCTTTTATACTCATGACAGTGTTTTCCCACAGATTTCCCTACTACCACCACTGCCTTTTTATATCTTGTTCAGAGATGTCCAATGAAAAGAATCCTAAAAACAGATAACATAAACAGACCTATGAAAAAAACAACAAGCTGTATAGTCTCTTCTTTACAGATTTTACTGTCCTGATATAATCAATATGAATATGTTTATTAGTTGAATTTAGAAAGTAATTAAAAAAAGATGCCCCTTCATCAGTGTGAGTGTTTAGGAGTTAAGCTCTTGGCTCTTTTAAGATGCCTCACTGAAAACTTTAATTGACAAAAATTTTATCTTAAAAGAAAATAATTTTTTACAAGGCTTTCCTATTCCTCTGCACTTTATCAGACAAAGGGAAAAAAAAAGTCTGAATAAAACTGAGCATGAAAAAAATATTAATACAGATGCCTCTCACAATTTGTGAAGAGTAGGAGCTCACCTGACAAGGTACAGAGATGCCTATAATTCTGACAAAAGCAGAATGGGTCATATTGTTCCCTTGAAGGAAGGATAAACTTTCCCTTGTGCTTAAGTTTTCAGCTGAGGATCTCAAAACAGATTATGAACAGAAATTATTTTAGTTTCTGCTGTTGATATTTCGACAGTTGGTGTCTGCTTCAAGAGCACAAAGCAGAGGAAAATGCTTCTCTTTGTGCAGCTGGGTAAGCAATTTGTGCAAACATTATCACTTGGATGATACAAGGCATCTGGATACCTGAAGGGAGCTGATCTTAAGCTACAAAATGCTATAACTTTGGGAGATACTAGGATTCATGGAATCTTAAATGATCATCCTCAAAGTTCTGCGTTTAGATGAGGAAAAGATTCAGCAGATCAGATTCAGCAAGTGTCTTAGATTTTGTCATACTAAGAACAGAAGTACCTAAATATCAGACTCCTTTGGACAGACCAAAAAACATATCCTCTTTTAAAGATTTACTAATTACAGTTTGGAATAAAGTAGCTATTCTGTACAATTTTCAAGGTTTTCCCTTTGTAAGACATATAGATCTGACACAGAGTTCTGAGATCTAAAGGCGGTTTCTCCATGGCTGAGATAGACTACAAAATTGTGAGTATCTACTCTGAGCATTATACATTTGGTATTCATAAAAAAACTTCAGACTGTAGGAGGTGCCACACTGACAGCTTTCAAGCATCACATTCTCCAATTAGAAACAAAAGCTAGTGCTGCTGCAACTAAAAGGTATCCAAGAATAACTTTCCTACATATTTTAGTTTCTGTGACCCATTTTATGGGAAGACAATAACACTATGTGAAGTAGATCTTAGTATTTCTGTCATGCTGATTACTGTAATTGGAGAAATATGCTGAGTCTTCCCTGAGGAAGAAGCAAGTACAACCTTAATGAGTTTTCCTTAATACTGCAACTTGCTTAAATAAAATAAGAATACAATTAAGCTTATTCAAATAAGACTAAATCAGGATGCCATTAACTATTGTTCAGTGCACTGAAGTGTGAAATATATGCTTTTATGTTTGCTGCAAAAAACATGCACTTTTAACTTTAAAGGCATAGGATGGAGTAATACAACAAGAGTGCAAAAAATAAATATAGATAAAAATAGCTACAGTCTGAAACTTACATGCATAATATAAGGACATGAATGCACAGGAGCAAGTGAAAAGAAACAACAGTTTTACAACACCAAAGATAAAAAAAAATGGACAGAAATCCTAAGCAAGTCATTTGGTCAGCTAAGCTTCTGATGCTGCCTGAAAATTGTATTGTAGACCCCTTCAAAGAGAATGACATACAACTGAGCAGAAACGATCCAGCCCTGCATCCTATCCTTACGTTCACCAACGTCTACTCAGATAAGTTTAGACTTCTTTAGCAGCTGTGGTCAAGATCAAACTCACATTCTCAGAACTAACTGATGCTGTGGTCATGGATTTGTTATAAACAAAAGGGCACAAACCACATACATAGAAGCTACGAGTTTATTATTAGCTCAATTGGTTGTTTTAAACTGTCTAATAGCCCAAAGTGTTAGTCAGTTACACTAATATTCACTAATAACCCAAATTAACTCAAAGAAACTTCAGTAATACAACTAACAGGTTCTACTGTGGGAAAAGGAAAAAAAAATAAAGCCACTTGCTCCTGGTGCTGTGCACTCCCTTTCCTAACCCTAGCATTCTAATATTGGCTGTCTAGAGGAGGAAGAATGAGGGCAGGCTGCAATGAGTTGTCAGCACCCTGATGGCTTTGCTTGGAAGAGGATTTGACTGCTCGGGGCTTCCTCCTGCTCTTTGCCAGGACAAGTAGTGGGGATGATGATTTCGTCCAGTCAGGCTTGCGGTTTGTTTGGGTTTGGTTTTGTATGTTTTCCCTGTCACAATTCACTTGCTTCTTCCACATTGGCAGCTACAGCCTGGTACTCGCTCCCAGAGCCACCCACCCCACCCTGCCCCAAGGGCTATGGTTGTCAGGCAGTGACAGACAGGGGGGTGTCTATCCCCAGTGGGGCCACTCTCAGAGCTCAAGCTAGAGAAGGGGAGGCACTGGTGCAGACACTGGCACCAGCACAGCACAGGGGTTAAACCAGTAACGTCCAGCCCAGGCCATAACAAGGTGGAGCCCTTGCACTGTCAGTGCACAGCTGGAGGCCTTATGCATGCAGTGGGAGAGTCTTATTTTCTGGGCTACAGTGGCTCAGACCACTTACATTCAGTTTATTGGTACAGCTCAAGTTTGAACTGTTTACCTTTATTTCTCAGCCTATTTTTACTTTTTATAAAAAGAGTTGTCCACCTCCATCCTGCCACCTGAATGAAAATTGACACAGAAATAATACCAAGAAGTCTGAGCTGGAGGACAAGCTTGATTCTTAAGCTACCATGACATTATAAACACACAGTTAGAAACCCATCATCCAAAGGACACAAGAAAACATCAGGTACTGGTTAAAGAAAAAATAGTGATACACCTGTGAAGACATCTGCTACATGTAACCTGAAACTGGATACATTTTTCAGATAGCTCATGGTGGATCACAGTCATAATAATTACAAGTATAGGCTATGACAAATCATAAAATTGTAGTCTTAAACAGATAAGTTTTAACGTAAGTGTTATAAAGCTTTTTGGTTGAATTTTAAAAGGACCTATCATGTAAAGCTGAAGAGTTGTGAAGCTCCAATAGAAGGTACTTAAAAAATGATGTGTACTAGAAGACATCTAGCAATTATTTCTCTAACAAGAGTGGGAAGCCACTGTGTGGTGTTTAACATCCTTTTTTCCTTTTTTTTCTTATCTGACTGATCAGAACCATAAGATTCTCAAGAGATGCAAATTTTTTATAAACAATGTACTTTACTGCTATAATCAAACATGCAAGAGATGAATCTATAGATTGAAGGATTATAACCTACAAATCAGTAAAGACTGTAAACCAGTAATGTTTACACACCAGATTGGTGTGTAAAATATATTTTTTTAAGGTATGTGGATGGAGGCCTGATTGGTAAATAAGGGGTTCTGCTGTGAGCCTGTCTCCAAGGGGAAAAAGGATATTTGCACAGAAGTTAGCAGGGAGATTTAAACTAGGTTTAAAGGGGGAAAGGGTTAAAACCAGGCTTGCTACAGATAAGCCTGGTGGCAGCACAGGGACGATGTTTAAGGGACGACGCTCTAGTGAGGTCCTTGGTCTGCTGTCTCAGTGGAGGTAAGGGATGTAGATCCATGCAGCAGTAAGGATGCAAGGGTTATTAGTGTGATAGGAAACCACAGAAGTGCTTGAGAATGATCACATAGGAATTAGGGCTTGTCCCCTCCAAAAGAGGTGGTGGGGTGAATAGTCCAACTGAAGTGCATCTACACCGATGCACACAGCATGGCCAACAAACATGAGGAGCTGGAAGCCCATTGAACAGCAGGAAAACTATGACATAATTGCTGTCATGGAAACATGGTGGAATGACTCACAACTGGAGCACTGCAACGGATAGCTAGAAACAACCCTTCAGAAACAGGCAAGGAAGAAGAGGAGGTGGGGTAGCCCTGTATGTTAGGGAGTGCTATATGTTAGTGATTGTCTGGAGTTTAGTGATGGTGATGACAGGATTGTTTATGGGTAAGAATCAGAGGGTAAGGCTAACAAGGCTGATATGGTGGGAGTCTGTCATAGACCACCCAACCAGGATGATGAAGCAGAAGAAATATTCTACAAGCAGCTGGGAGAAGTCTCACAATCGCTGGCCCTTGTTCTCATGGGGAAGGTTAAGTTACTAGATGTCTGTTGGAAATAAAATACAGCAGACAGGAAAGAGTCCAGGAGCGTGCGGAAAATAAATTCCTGATACAGCTGATGAGTGAAGCGAAGATGCTCTATTGGATATAATTTGTGAAGATAGGACTGGTGGTCGGAGGCTGTCTTGGGCATAGTGATCATGACATGAGTAGGGTCAGTAGAACCGTAACTTTGGACTTCTGAAGGGCAGGCTTTGGCCTGTTTAGGAGACTGGTAGACAGAGTTCTTTGAGAGGAAGTCCTGAAGGGCAAAGGGGTCCAGGAAGTCTGGACATTTTTCAAGAAAACAATCTTAAAAGTAGGCCATCTCTATATGCAGAAACTCGAGCTGGTGGGCAAGAAGACCGGCCTGGCTGAACAGAGAGTTTTTACTGGAACTGCAGGAAAAAAAGGAGAATTTATGATATTTTGAAGAAGGGGTAGGGAACTCAGAAGGACTACAAGGGTATTGTGAGGTTTTGCAGGAAAAAATTAGAAGGGGCAAAACTCAACCAGAATTTTATGTGGCTACTACCATAAAAGACAATAAAAAATGTTTCTATAAATACATCAACAACAAAAGGAGGGCTAAGGAGAATCTTCATCCTTTACTGGATGCAGGCAGAGACGTAGCATCAAAGATATAAAGAGACAGTGATAAAGGGAAGGGTGAGGTACTTAATACCTTCTTTGCCTTAGTCTATAATAGCAAGACCAGTTGTTCTCCAGGCACTCAGCCCCTGAGTTGGAAGACAGGGACAGGGAGGAGAATGAAGCCCCGATAATGCAAACAGAAATGTCAGTGACCTGCTACACCACTCAGACACACTCAAGTCTCTGGGGCAGGTGATGTACAACCATTTCTGGGAAGTAGGCATTATTATATGTATCAGTTGCTTTCAAAGACAAATGCCTTAATAATGAAAGCACCAGCACACCCTTCCTCCTTTCTTCCCTTTTGGACAGTTTGAGTCTGCTGTCCTGGCTACTAACCTCTTGCCTGACCCCACTCCTCTGTCTGTAGAAGCCTGTAGTGGGGAAGCTGAGAGGCAGTCTTCATGCTTATGTGGCACCGCTCAGCAACACTAACACACTGATGTGTTATCAGCTCAACCCTAGCTATGGATACGAAGCACAGCACTACATGGTCTGCGACAGGGAAAGTTAATTCTATCCCAAAAAGATCCAACACAGTGGAAATAGTAATTATTTGCTTCTTCCTTTCTATTGAAATCACTCTGAAACCCAAGAAATCAGAGAAATCCAGCAAGCCCAACACTGCTTTTGCAATTCATTCTGCGTTCCTGGCACTTTGATACATTTGACATTTTTTAAAAGAAGTCTAACTAAAGTGCTTTTAAATAAAAAAGGACATATACACATTAGATGTGATTATATTATACAAGATTGTATAACTTCTAATAAACTAAGTTCATAAAGTTACAGGAAGTAAATTATGTTGCATTAATTGCTACTTACTCTTTGTTTGATTTGGGGTTAGAAGTTAGATATTCATTCTAAATATCCTTCAGAGCTGTGGATTGCAATGCCAATTGTGCTATATGTGCATCTTTTTTTTTTCTGAAGTGTGCATAGTTGCAAACATTTCAGTAATATCATTTGAATCTTCAATATAATTTTTAAGTATTTAGGGTATGTGGCATATGGGCAGAAGGGGGTAGGTAGCACATAACTTCAATGATCCAGGCCAACTAAAGATCACAAAGATGTCTGCTGTTATCTTTCACCACCATTTGACCTTCCTGAAGTCTCACAATTTATCTTCTAGCTTTTGCCAGCTTTTCAACTGAATTTGATTTTGAAGTTATTCATGCTATTATCTCACAGCTCTCTCTTCTCAAATATGGACTAGGTATCTGCCTGATGCACTCCCCAGCCACCCTGAGGACACCCTTTCCATCCGATTCTCCTGCTGGGTTTCATTCTCCTGTAGTCCCTGTCCCACCCGACATCCCCACCCGACCTCGAGGAAACAATGAGTTAGTGGGCTTACAGCTACTCACAGAAAAGACAGGAGGAAACTCTAGTCACTCTGCAGAACCCTAAGGAGAGCATAGCCTTTACAGCTTGTTCCTGTGGATGCTGATAAATTAATGCATTTCACAGAGAATTAGGCCAGAAAGGACCTTGGGAATTTTCTCTTCTGATCTAATTCCTAACTTAAACCTGTATAAAAGTTAGTGCATTACAGCATATATATCTCCCCAACACTATCCTCTTTTTTTCCTTTTTTCTTTTTTTCCGACAGTAGCAGAGGTCTACATGTACTTCCCATTTTAGCAGTATTTTCTCTGTGCTTTTATTAAATGCCTTGCTTTCCTGAAATGATTTCTTTTTGGTCTCATAAACAACAGATTTCCTTGCTGCTCTTTCTCTGAGAGAAAGGAAAATAAGAAAAATCACATATAGAAACAATACAGATTTCTTTTTCTGGGATTTTACCTTTGACACAAATTAACTACATCAAGCAGAGTATCTCTTTGTGACCTACTTTGTTGATGTTGATGTTACTGATGCACACAAATGTTGTAGATCTGAGGAAACTTTCCTCTTTAATCTCCTACTATTTCAGTCTGAAACATGTTCTTGGTGTCTGAAACCTTTCTTTGCAATTGTTTTTGTCTGGCAATGGCATCTGCCAGAACAACCTTCACTAAGTCCGCTAGTAGATAATGCTATTTATCAATACCAATGAGCTTAGGAAATTAAGTGGAAGTTTCACTGCTGCAAGAAAAATGAATAAAAGAGAAGCTCAAGAGTCTCCATAGTTGGTTTGCTGCAAGTTTGTTGTATAACTTCAGTGAGACAATGTACTTGACTTTCTTCTTTGTTAAAAAAAAAAAAAAAGAAAAACAATCTTTGTATTCACAGGGGGTTTTGAATGATGATTTACTTCTCTGTTTTCCAATGTGGAACTGTATAGGATAGTTCACTTTGATGGCTGCTTGTTATAAATGCATGTATAGAATTAACCTCTTTCTAACAACAACAATATCTCATCTAATGTTAAAATATATTAAGCAGTAAATAATATAAGGACATTTTCCACTTTAATAACTTTTTCATTAAATATAAAAAACGTTTATAACTTTTAAAAGCTTTCTAAAATGTTTTCCATGTTTGATCTTTACTCAAAGGCACAAAATACTAGTAAGACACCAAGTCAAGATAAATATCAAGAGCAAGCTGAGAGACTAAAGAAATCAGAAAAAAGGATTTGTCTAAAAATAGTCTTAGAGATTAAAAAAGATAAAATAAAAATAAATAAAGACAGACTTGGTAAGAATGGAAATAAGTCTTTGCAAAAGAAGTAATAACATTGCATTTTTTTTGGTCATTTATTCTCCTAAGAGAACAAGGATAAAAAGAATTGAGTTTGCTATCTAAGGGTGGAAAGTTATAAGGATAAGCCAGGTAGTAATGATAACATGCCTCTAAGTTGTCTGAAGACATCCCAAAAACATTGTATCTGATTTTAGTAAGGAGAACTACATAGCAAAGATAAGTGGGTCATTGAGTTCATATACCAAAAAAAAAAGTCACGTAGGTAAAGAGAATAGAATTTAAGCTTTTTTTTTAAAATACATTTCAGTAAAGGAATTTACAGTCTCAGTCCTGGAGTATTGTAAGAATTGGCAGGCACAATCACAGGTCTAGCAAGCAATGATATTTAATGTGTCTGCTGAACCAGGGCTAGTGCTGTGTGATTTAGAATAGCATATATACCACTTACATTTAAGAAACATCAGAAAATTAAGTTTGCCTTTAGTAGTAAAATAGACTAGATATGGCCTGTAGTCCAGTGCTTTTAACAAAAAGGGTTGAGGGATGGCATTTGCTATTTGGTCAGGGCTATGTATTTTCCAGTTGTGTATGGCAGGAATACGGCATCCACCCTTGGCAGAAGCTTTTAAGATAGAAATGTCGGTGCAAGTTTTAAATTGTAATGGCAAAAACATATGTCCTAGCTATGGAGCCCCTCAAGAAATGGCCATGGAGTGATGCAATACAGCTTTCTTTTTGATTTTCTTGGCACAAAATTTTGGCATGTATTGATAAAATTTTCTGATATGCTACATTTGGAGGAAGAATTTGGTTTAGCTGAGAAATGTAAAAATAAAAATGGAATAGAAATAAACATTGGACACTAGAATGTCTTTCATTTAGGGAATAATGAGAAGAAATTCTTCTAGAAATTGTAGTCTCATTAGCTGAAAACTGCTGAAAAATAGAAAAGTTTTAATATATTAGTCATTGAAAGTCTACAGGATGCCAATGTGACATAATAAAAGTAGAAAAATGATCCTACAGTTTCCCAGAATGTTTTTCTTACTGAATTAAGGAATTATTAATTTCACAGTATGTAGCATGGATCTTTTCTGTAATACAATACACATTTTTTGACCCACAAAGTAGCTTGTGAAGATTCCTGCAGATTGGAGCAGGGGTAAGAACATCTCACAGCTGCAGTGATCAAGAAATGAGCCCAAGATGTTGGTTTCATAAAGTTCCTGGATAACTGCCTTTGAATGTAAATGAAAACAAATTGAATACCCAGGTGTGCAGGGAGGTGGCCATTGCAAAACTCCCTAAATGGTAGCTGACTCTTTCATCCACAATCAGATGGGCTAACTCCAGGGAAGAAGCACTCAACGACAAACACCAGACTAAGAACCTCTCACCTCCCACCTGAAAGCAGTAATCACTACTGCTTACTTCCACTGAACACCTGTGAGAGTAGGTTTTTTTCCTCTAGTCTGTGTGCAATTAAAGGTCACCTGTTGGTGTACAGGAGTTGTTTGCAGCTGTTTTCTTCAGCTGAAACCACTGCTTGTTACCTTGCAGCTGATAGACATTGTTGTAGCCAGCCATCAACATCAAATTCCATGTGACTATAGCAAGGCTGATTATATTAGTGCTCAGCAATCTCAAACTGAAAGAAAAGCTTAACAAAACCTTCTAAAATAAGACACCACGGAATTGTTCATCTTATCCTCTATACCTAGTATGAAGCAATAAATCATAGAATGGTTTAAGTTGGAAGGGACCTTAAAGATCTTCTAGTGCCAGTCCCCTGCCATGGGCAGGGACACTACATTTGAACAAGTTGCTTCAAGCCCCATCCCACCTGAATACTTCCAGGAATGAGGTATTCACAACTCCTCTGAGCAACTTACACCTTACCACTCTCATAATAAAGAATTTCTTCCTAATATCTAGTCTAAACCTACCCTCTTTCTGTTTGAGGCCATTCCTCCTTGTCTAAGCACTACATGCCCTTGTAAAAACTCCCTCTCCAGCTTTCTTGTAGGCCCTCTTTAGGTACTGGAAGGGTGCTATAAGGTCTCCCTGGAGCCTCCTCTTCTCCACACTGAACAACTCCAACTGTCTCTGCCAGACTTCAAAGGAGAGGTGCTTCAGCCGTCTGATAATTTTTGTGGCCCTCCTCTGGATTTGCTCCAACAAGTCCACGTCCTTCTTATGTTAGGGTTGGATGCAGCACTCCAGGTAGGATCTCACACTAGTGGCATAGAGGGAAAGAATCACCTCCATCAACCAGCTGACCATGCTTCTTTTGACACAGTCCAGGATACATTTGACTTTCTGGGCTGCAAATGCACATTGGCTGGTCACGTCATGTTTCTTGTCAATCAGCACCCTCAGGTCCTTCTCCTCAGGGCTGCTCTCCATTCTCTGCCAAGCCTGTCTTTGTGCTTGGGATTGCCCCAGCACATGTGCAGAACCTTGCATATGGCCCTGTTGAACTTCATGATGTTCACACAGTCCCACCACTCAAGTTTGTCAAGGTCTCTCTGGATGGCATCCCTTCCTTCCAGCATGTTTACCACACCACACAGCTTGGTATCATCATCAAACTTGCTGAGAGTGTACTCGATCCCACTGTCCATGTCACTAACAATGTTAAACAGTGCCAGGTCCAATAATGACCCTGAATTGTACTGCCTTTTCACTGATATTTTGTTGATCATGAATGGCATGGTATTGTGTTAATTAACAGCTGCTTAAGCAGATGGTTAAAGAACAACAGTTCTTTAAACAGTCCTCAATCATAGCTTTTGTAATTATTCACCATTCTGGCTATGGTGTTGGTGTTTATAAACAAGATCCCCAGCTTGGCACAGTGGAGTCTACAACACAGCACAGCATAATCAGCGCCCCAGACCTGTCAGGATTTTTTGTTAGCAACTGTAGGTATAGATAAAACTCTTGAGCTCAGACTTCAGTCAAATATACATTCTAGTAACAACTTTTGTTCAAAAGAAGTAAAAAAGCTAAGGTTACTATTTACAAATGCACAAGGACACCAAGGAGCAAATTCATGCTGGCAAATTAACAAATAGGTATAAATTCCCCAAGAGAAAACTTATATTGAAAATTAAACGAAGGCTCCTGATCACCAGCAAGTGAGATCTGAAGAAGTCACAGGCATAAAACCAGCTTATTTAAAGTTATGTTTATATATTACATAACTGACTATGACAGGAGAAATCTGGATTTAGTATTTTAGGAAATTCTTTCAAATTATATATTGACTATACATGGGACTTTTAGATATGATCTTTATGGGGCCAAAAGCTACAGTATGTCTTGTTATTTCTCTATGAGATCTAGAGCTCAGTTTCTGTTCTTGCTGCAATGCTCAGTCACCTGCTTGGGATTTAGGCAGTTTGGGCCCTGCCAGCAAGCCTTTAACCATGTAGGTAATTTTAAGTTTTATGTGCATCAACATCTATGGGTCAGACAGCACCTCAGTGGGAAATCTTTCTGAAATGATAAGGTAAGATTTGTGTGATAAAGTTCTTCAGTGGCTTTAATCCAAAATCCTTTTGCAATTTGCTCTGAGTTATGAGAGTGGGGAAAAAATTCAATTCGTGTTGCAAAAGTGATCCAAGGGCCGTCATGCTTCTGAGAACAAAGCTAGAGTAAAACCACCCTCAGTTCAAAAACTTGACATGGGAAAAATCCTAGCTGATAATTTTTTGAGTGGATTAGAGAGGATTAAAGAAGAGAGAGCAGTAGAATAAAAATAAGAAGATAAGAAATTTTTCTCCAGTCACTTCTGAGCATGGTAAATTGGTACCTCTAAGATTCTCACAATGCCAAATGAAACACTTTATTTCTTGACACTTTGCAGTCCAAATGTCCAGACTGAGCTGCACTTGCAAACTATTCTTGGTCTGCAGTCAGGGCTCAAAAGAAGCAAGAGAAAGTAAGCTCAGTACTGACATTTAAAGATTTTTTAAATGACTGCTAGCCCACTTTTTCTGGTATTGTGGTTTACTTATTTTCTCGGGATTTTTTTTTCCTGTGTATAATTTAACTAATAGAATCTTAATATGGTGCTGAAGCAGTATGATCTTATTCCAACTGTAGAGAGTTTTCTGTCATTTTAAAATAATTTATCACAATCATTAAGAAATGTTGCCTTTGCATTCATCATAACTTGGTAACTGATGGAAAATTCAGCTCATGGTCTTACTGATATTCTTTATTCTTCTTTCTTTGTATATGTATGTCAACCTACTCAGTATCTTTGAATCATTTTTCTCACTTTTTGTGTGTATGTGAGTTGCGTGTTTATTTGTATCAAATGACACATATCTCTCCAACAAAAAACATGTTAAGAGACCACTCATTTTTCCTTCCTTTTTTTTTTTTTTGGCTATGCAATTTTTTTTTCCCCATTCTGGAGCTGGGTATTATTTTTTGCACTACAATTGGTGGAGACCTAGGCTTTGCATTAAATGAGAGGAAAAAAATAAATTGTAGAAGGATGTATAAAGAAGAATGTGGAAGTTAGGTAACATACATGAAGTTTAAGATTGGTTGGAAGATCTACAGAAATGTTCTTTTCATTTGTTTGTGGGATGAATATTGATAGTTAGTGCAAATTTCTCTATTCAGTTACCCATGAAAAAGCTTTGGTTTCTTAATCAGCCAACAGTACTTATCTTGAAATAAAAGTAAGACTTCAGTCTTTTTTGCACAGCCTGTATAGATAGGTCATGTGAGGGTTATTAAATGGGAATGCTGTGCAATTGCTTCTTTTTGTATACAGGTTCCAAACTCAACTCTATCAGGTTTTGTCTGTTCCTATAGACTGGTAAATTGTTTTGCATCATTGTTAGATAGTAGGTTCTCACAGCTGACTCAGAATCAACAGCAGATCACTCTCTGGTGAAGGTGGATTTGCACTAATTGATGGGGAATCCCAAATACTGTTCTGCTAAGTCTGTTGTCATCAGAGTAACCTCTGACAGAGGAGCCATAGTAAGTAAAAGTAAAGGAGAAAACACAGCTTCCAGTTATTTATTGAGGATAAAAGTAATCAGACTCGCTTGATAGTTAGGAGTATGCTCAGAAATTTTTATTGTACTCTGTGAGGCAAAGTAAACACACATATTTGCTTAAATACGTGTTCCAAAAAATATTAAAAAACAATACCTCAGATGAAATCTTACTGCCATAAGCAGTTCTCTAAGGAGTCTGCAAAATCATGTCACAAACCAATTCCTTATATACTCTTGCACCAGCATCAATCCTGTGAGTGTTGACATAGGGTGCCTCAGCGGGGCATCGTTCCCTCCGCCAACACCACACCTCCTGCCTAAAAGTGGCCCCTAAGTGATTGCATTCCAGGATGGCTACAAGACAGTGCTGTGACCATTTCTATTCACCAAGGGAAACTTCACTCCCTTATAGGAAGTTGTGTTGTCTCTGACTTTTGTGATTCCAGCCAGATGATTTCTTGGCCACGAGTCACCTGTGCTGAGCAGTTATAATTTTAATTTCCCTTTCAGGTAGCTGAAGGCACTTCCTCCTCAGCTGCTTCTATTCTTAAAATAAGGATGACTTTAAATCCAGATAGTGTCTGATATTAGCCTCATTTGATAACAAGTAGGGGCTGCACACAGATGGAATGGATGAAACTCATTTTGTGTCATGAAGAACACAATTGCACACAGGCAAACTGATTCTGAATTGGGGCTTTATTTGTAGTAGAGCAGCTCCCTTGCTGTGTTATAATGCAAATCAGTCATTGACAATGGCCAGGAGCAGAAACCTAGGCAGAGATTATAAAACGTAGGAAAGCAAATTGTAATATTTCCCTAAATATCTCTGTTATTAAAACTACAGTCAGATCCCCCTATTATATGTAGGCAACTTAGAGGTGCCTTAATGAAGGGTGTCCTATATCCTTATTCTTTCTGTTTCCATCAGAAAGAACATTGAAAACACTCAATGTTATATTGCAGTACTCTATCTTTAAACCCCAGACAATCCTATCAAGAGTAGCAAAGAGCATTTATGAGCCTTTCCTATGGGAAACAAACAAACAAACAAACAAAAACCACCTATAACCCAATACTAAAACAAAACAAATAGGAAACACACTATAGAAAATCAGAAAAGCAAAATCTGAAAACCTGGAGCAGTTAAGTGATGCATTAGGTTCGGGTTTTTTGTTCATAAGAAAATAAAATTCTTAAGATTTAAATAAAATCTCCAAATGTGCTTTTGTAATATATGCATATTTATATTGTGCCCACTTTGCAGTGGTGTCATTATATGAGAAGGAAAAGAAATAGATTTTAAATAGCAAAATAAGACTTTTGTTTTCTTTTTTTCTGCTTGGTTGAATACTTATATTTTGTTAAAATTCACCCAGTGGGAAAACACATACATTTTAACTTAAATCTTAATCATGATAAGGTATGTTTCAGACAGGGATAAATAACAGGGATCTATCTAACAATCCATCCATCCAAGTTTGTATCCTAAGGTTCCCAATAAAGTATCTGAAAGCCATCTTTTCCCATAGTCACTTCAATGCAATAGCAGTAATATCCATGTAATTTTGATTCATTTTGCTTGATGGTTGGGAATAAAGAACTTATTAGATACTCTACTCATAAAACTGTTGAATACTGTTTGCACTTAGGGAGGTGACAGACTTAATGCATAAGTATTTTTCATCATCCATCTACACAGGTTCACATATTGACAGTCTTCATCACAGTATCTGAGTGCCTCCGTAATGTCTGATCACTACTTACTATATTAGGTTATTAATCATGAGTGACTGTAGGTTGGATTCCAACCTCTCTCTTTTTTTAGATGTTTTTATTTTTGCTGCTCTAATTGTTCTTAACTTACACTTTCTTCTCTGTAATAAGGTCCTACTACTGGACGGATGCAAGTGAGTACCATTTTGATTTTTCCCATGCAATATTACACTCTGATTTTTTACTTATCTAGACAAAGATTTCTAAAAAAGTGATAAAAATGTTGTTTTGTATAACTGGAATCTGTGAAAACATATGTCCTATAAGGACAGTAGATAGTTAAAATTTAAAAAAAAATGCAGGAAGAAAAAATTACATTTTAAAAATTATTTTTAATCTTTTAAAATTAGTTTATTAATAAAATACATTGTTAGGACAGAATTATTCTTTGTTCAGAACATGACAGCTAATGTATTAAAACATTATATATGACAGCACTATAACAATATTTCAAAAGTCTTTTCAGGTATTAATTAGATATTTTTACACTTTGTAATAAAATTTTGTAATGAAAGACTGAAATTAAAGGAAAAATATATTAAACATTCAACCTGAAGCACCCCCACCTTATGCCCACTTTCCATACTAAGTTTCATTGTACTAATCTATTCATATAGCAACAGGAAGTAGTAAAACAGATTTCTGCCTTTAAATAAAGATATCCTTTGGGACGGAAGTGGTACTTCAAACAATTACTTTAGTGTAAGGGTACTGCATACTGCTGCAGTGAATTGAGAGAAGAAAGCATGAAAATGAGGAACTAATAATGCAGTTTTGCCACAGTCTTTGCCAAGGGAAATGTAAAACAAATAAGCATAACCATTCAACATCCATCAACTAATGAGACTGTCATATGAGTTTTGGGTCTGTGTTGAAATATCTTCAGTAGAAGGTTAAGGTTATATTCACAAAAGGGAACACTTACTGTTGTGGTTTTTTATAATAATATTATGAGTATATATATATATATATAATAATTCAGAGTATATAATATATAATATAATTGAGCAGGGAGGTTGGACCAGATGACCCACTGTGATCCCTTCCAACCTTACCCATTCGGGGACTCTGTGATTTTACTGACATTAATTTTAATAATAATAATGCCTCAAAAATGCCTTCTTGGTAATTTAGTTATGTGAAAGGCCTATGATTTCATGAGTTTACTGATTGTTTCATTTACTTTCTGTGTTCCTGGATTGTTTCAGTACTAATCTTCTTCTTCCTCCTCACTTTGATTATCCACTACAAAATCCACCTTGCGATACAATAATGAAAGTAAGCTCTAAATAGCAAAACAACCCTCCCATACCCCAAAACCTGAACTCTTTCTTACAGTCTTTTTTTCCTTAGCTTAACATCTGGTTCAAAGATTCAAGTGGGATTCACCTGACAATCTTTCTTTCCATTTCACCAGCACTGACTCTGACTGACCCTGCAGAATCAGAATGAACGTCCCACTATAGGAGTGATACATCAATTCATGCACAGTCTTTCTCTCCCTTGTTATTTGTTATGTGTCCTGAGATCAACTCCCAGTTATCCAAGTGGCTTTTCAGCTTTAAAAACCACTAGCTACTCTACTCCCATAATTCAGGATATTCTTCCCCCACCCATGTCCAGTTGCAACTCCTACCCCTACCTCCTCACCACTGCTTTCTCCAACATGATGCTTTGCCTAATCTTCAGGTGATTACCTGAAGAATGAGTAGGGTCTGCATCTTATTTTGGGACTATTTCTCAGAAGAGTATGTACCTCATTCTTGTGTCCATCATGCCAAACAAGAGTCAACAGCTCACTGCACATTGCTTTGGTGATGCAATTCTTTTTTCAAATGTACTATACCAATCCAATGACTTCTATATTTTCCTAAATCTTTCTCAAAAAAACTCCTATCCTGGCTATATAATGGGAAAAGCTGAAGAAGCTGAGTAGTAGAGACTTGCTCCTTGGTGGGAATAGCCTTGTGAATGAATAATTACATAGGGTTATTTTAGATATTAATAAAAACAAACGAATATTAAGATTTATAAATGTGTCATCAATAGCGTTGGTACTTTAAAATTGACTGAGTAACCCTTAAAAATAACTTCTTTTCAAAAGTCAGAAAATTTTTAATATAAGTGAGTCTAAATTATTTACAATGTATACAAACTTTACTTTGCATATTTTTTAAATACTATAAGCAATTTTGAGTCATTTTATTAACGGGATCATCAATAACATTCAGTGGTGCTTTCATTTAGAAAAAACCAACACAATTTTCTCCAGTAATTATTTCACTGTGCATTACCTGAGTGAAATGTCTGTGATATGCTTTCTGCAGGATACATTCTGTACTCACTTTACAGCAATACTGCTTGAGACTGATAATTCAGAGTATCTGCAACATGATTCCTAAATAACACACTTGAAGAGAGAAGCTGATAAGCATGTCATAGTTTCCTAAAAGCA
Organism: Chiroxiphia lanceolata; assembly: GCF_009829145.1. Lineage (NCBI taxonomy): Eukaryota > Metazoa > Chordata > Aves > Passeriformes > Pipridae > Chiroxiphia > Chiroxiphia lanceolata. The sequence goes on along the minus strand of NC_045639.1, from coordinate 88,582,982 downwards.
TGATAATTATAGTATCTGTTAGTTGTCCTGAGATTATTTTTGATAATTACGTGTGTACAAAAAATACTGTACTTTTGGAAGGCAGGTAGAATGTGAGTAGTTTATAATGCCACCCAAAATAGAAAATCGTTACATACCTCTACAATCACACACACAAAAAAGACCATTTTAAGCTTTCTACTGAAGATGCATTTTCCCAGGTGGTCAATTGCACTTGTCATCTGTTATTTTGGAAAATGCACAGAATTTAATAGATGAGGTATATCAAACTAACTACATTAGGAATGTACCAGCTGTCAATATGGCTTCAGCCCAACAATATCTTTTGGGAAAAGCAAATTCCAAAATGAAGACAGTATAATATTAGTCTGATAGAATGATTATAAGTTTTGCCATCTGTTGCATATTTCACTATTAACTGTGATTTGTATCAACAGATATTTTCTAAAGTCTACATTTTCTTTTTTATGCAAGCAACAGCAAAGCAGAATGGCAACGCATTGTCTCAAGTAATGAAGTACCAATGCTAGAGCTAAATCAGATAGACTTCACCTTGGTTTAATAAGATAGGTATCTATGGTACTAATTACAGTAAATAGATCTACAAATATCAGTGACAGTACAGAAAAATGAACAAGATTTATGTATCTTTGCTTGAAAAACTTACAGATTTTGCTTTTCAAAGCTATCCCATTGTACACTTATATACTATTTATCTTTAACATTTTAAAGTTCATCAGTTGAATGCTGTTGGATTTTAAATTCAGGAACCTATTTAATCAAACATAAATGTAAAAGCTCCAACAATTTCAAAATGTTCCACAGCTAGATCTAAACTAGAAGAATTTCTTGCATGTAAAATTAAAGGCCTAGTCAGTGCATGAAGCATCATGACAGCATTTAGAGTTATATCAGAAAAAAAAAGAAAAGAAAATATTAATAAGGTTTGTGTCTTATGTGTTGTTTGATTTTGATTTTGTTAGGTTCTTGTGTTGTTGTTTAGGTTTTTGGTGAGTTTTCTCATTCTGGTTTTGTTTTGGTTTTTTGTGGGGTATTTTTGTTTACATTTTTTTCTGTACCACATAACCCTAGGGGTTTTTACTTTTCCCTTTGTTTCATTCTTTCTTCCTTTAATTCTTTCATCATGTTCACCATCTGTTTCCAAGCGAAAGGCCTGATTCTAGTCACAGTCACTATTCTTTAATTTTGGCTTTTCATCTATGACATTAATAGGCTCTGTACAGGGCTGTGGATTCATTGCTTTTATTTAGAAGTGAGATGATACTCATGGAAACAACTTCATGGTCAGACTAGTGATTCATTACATTTTTAACACTGAAAGCATAAGTCAAAGATTTTCAAAAGTCCTACACACATGGTATTATTTAAATTGTTTCATTCTTCTGACCTTAAACTAACATTTTACTTTACCTGACACAGAGCCATCACTCATGTCAGCTTCATGCATAGTGATCAAGCAGGGCTTAAAGGAAAAGGAAAAACTATAAAAACAGATACTCAGTGTTATTGCCTAAGCCATAAGCTGCACTCAGACAGCATTTCGTTTTCTCAAAAGCTTTTTGTACTTTATCTTCCTTGAATTGAAGAAACTAATTTTCATTTCTTTCCGTGCTATTCTTGTAACTTCATTAACTGATTAACAAAGGGAAAATAAAACAGAACTCTGCAAAGCCTACTATAAGACTGCCTTCACTATGAGCAGGAAATTACTATAGTCATTTTCACTGTAGGAAATGACTGTCCAATATTCAGAAGTCTCTGGAAAATCCAAGAAATAATAATGAAGCCACCTTATTGTAGTAAGTTCACTCTTTCTCAACTTGGCAACTATATCAATTCTTTACTGCTCAGATCATTCAAGACATTTGATGATATCTGCATTAGTACAGAGATTTTGTATTGGACTTTTTGGTAGATTTTTTTGGTTTGTTTTGTGTTTTCTTTTGCCATTTTTTGACAGTCAGCACAGTAAGTGCTATCTTTTAGGACAACAGTTATTAATCTAAAAACTAATGCTTACCAAACTAGGAGCCAGATGAAAAACTGGTTTTCAATGTACTGAGGAAAAAAAAAATGTCCTTTTCAAGTCATATGATGGAAAGTGTATATACTGACACTAATAGCTTTTGAGCATTTGCTGTTGTAAGAACTCTTCAGAAGTTGGTATCATGTTCATTAATACCACAGTTAACTTTCCCAATTGGTGTCTACAATACATATGAAATTCCATAAGAAGTATAAAATTCTATAGGAAATATAATGAGAAATATATTTATAATTTCATTCATAGTTATAAAGAATTTGATTGACAGCAAATTTACAGAAGTGGGTTTTTTTCTTAATTTTGTGTAAGGATTTGGTTTTGGACTGCCATTAAGAAAGATCTGCGTGTTTTAAAAATACAGCATCAGGCCACCACTGTGTCTGAATGGATGTGGAGAGAGACAATTACAAATGCACAGCAGATTTTTGTCAAGCAAAGTTACCCAGACGTAATTCAAATGAATTGCCAAGGTTATGGCATTGCTGGCAAACAACCAAAAACCCCTGCCTTTGCTCAGTACTATAAAGCTATGTTATAGCATTAATTATTAAACTACAGCATTAAGCAAAAGTCCATATATGGATATTTTTATTTTAGAGAAGAAACATTTACAACAGATCTTAAATAATTCTGTATTCTGTTAACAATTCAAACATTCTAGATAATATTCTATATGAGCTGGACAACTACTGACATGCTTGGCTTTTCTAAGACATTTTATGTTTCCCATTGATTAGTGAAACATCATATTTTTCTTTTTAATTATCAAGGCCTTTATATTAATGTTTTAATTCTTGGTCATTATTGGAACTACCAATCAACTGAGATTCATATTCTGGCAACAGCCTTCTTTTCCCTTTCTTCTCACAAGCTCTTGAGTTCAAAGAGCTAGATCAATCATATTTTCAAGCCAATTACATTACTCTCGTTCTTTTGGATGACCTTAAAGTATTTCTGAAAATGAAAATGTGTCAGCCTGCTAGGAACCGAATCCAAATTCCAAGCTTAATGACAGCACCTACCTCTATCTCACTTTTTATCCTTTGGTCCAATAGCAGCTCCAGTAATGTTCATGGTCCTCCTTTTTTTTTGTAAAGCAGCTCCTCCTATTTGTATTTTTTGAATAGCAAAACGAATCTTTTCAACAAAAGGTCCGTTTATCTGTTTAATATTTTTGATCTCTCTCTTCAATGTCAAAGTAAAATACAGGTCCCTTTTCTTACAGGACATATGTTCTGAAGAATACGGCAATGGAACATTGGTTCACAACTACAGATTTTGGCACAAGATGGTATCCTTACTATCCACTACAAAATACCTTAGTGACTTAGATCTGTGACTTTTCAAATTTTCAGTTCTTTCATTATCGCTTCCTGCATTTCTACTGTATAAGCAAAAGTTCTATTTCTAGCTCATCAATATTTCTTTTGCAGTCTATTTTCTATAGAAAATGGTAAAACTAATCCATCTGATTTTGGACTGTTGATATCTCTGTATAGCAGTACCCTCAGCAGTCACTGACATTTTTTTTGCTATGTGTTGGCAAAGAAGCACTAAAGGAGCACTGATATCACCACTACCTGTAAAGGACTTTTGTAGCTGATCAGGAGAGTTGCCTCTTTAATCAATCTAGAAGGCCACCATCCAAATGGTAACATCCAGACTTGTAATATTTCTTTGTCTGTTGATGTTAGAAATTTACTTCATTTTTATTTTTAAACTGCCCTTTGCCTTTAGAATCATAGAATACTTTGTGTTGGAAAAGATCTTTAAAGGTCAGCTGGTCCAATCCCACCTGAAATGACCACAGACACCTTCAATTCAGTCAGGTTGCTCCATCCAACCTGATCTTGAATGTTTCCAGGGATAAGACATCTACTCCCTCTCTGGACAACCTGTTCCAATGTTTCACCACACTCACTGTAAAAAATTGTCTTCCTTACACCTAGTCTAAATCTGTCCTTTTTTAGTTTAAAACCATTAACCCTTCTCCTGTTGAAATAGGCCTTTGTAAAACGTCTGTCATCATCTTTCTTATAAGCCCCCTTAAGTACTGAAAGGCTTCAGTAACTTCTTCCCGGAGCCTTCTCTTCTCCAGACTGAACAACCCCATCTCTCCCAGCCTTTACTCATAGGAGAGGTGCTCCAACCTTCTGATCATCTTTGTGGCTCTTCTTTGGTCCTGCTCTGGCAGGTGTTGTCCTTCTTATGTTGGTGCCCTCAGACCTGGAAGCCATACTCCAGGTTGGGTGTCACAAGGACAGGATAGAGAGGGATAATCACCCCCCTTGACATGCTGGGCATTCCTCTTGTGATGTAGCCCAGGATATGGTTGTCCTTCAGGGCTGCAAGTGCACACAGTGGCTCACATTAAGTTTTTCATCCTCCAGAATCCCCACGTCCCTCTCCACAGTGCTGCTCTCAATGAGTTCTTTTCCCAGTCTTTACTCATGTCTGGGTTTCCCTGACCCATGTGCACAACAGAACCTGCCACCTCCATCAACAGTAGCGGCTCCAAACTTCCAACAATCAGGAAAATCCCCAATAATCCCCCCCACATGCACTAAAACAAGACCTGTACCATACCCCACAACATATCAATTCCCTCTAGCCTCTGGAAAAGGATCAGCCACTAAAGAGACAGAATAAACAAAAATTAAGAACATTCTATACAAAACCCCCATAAACAGCATTAACAACACAAAGGAAAGCCCCAAACTTAACAACCACTTACATTCAGCAACAGATACCAGCACCAAGCCAACTACCCCATAATACAATGAAGCATTAGACAGAATTGCTAACCCCCCAAAACAAAGCACAACCCTAAAAAAAAGAATACAAATTGAATGATAGTGGTTCTCCTTTGGCTTTTATTCAAGGTCTATGTCCTGAAAAAACATTGTGGAAAAGTCTAGCTTAAATGAACTGTCAGAATTAACTTCCCTACAATTCATTTCCTGCCTCCCACAGTTCTATCCAGCCAAGAGGTATATGCAGTAGCAGGCACAGCCATTCTACTTCTAAAAGTGTGACTCCCAAAAGGGAAGGAATTTTATGCATGGCTGCCACTGTATCTGGCTGTGAATCAGGGGCCTGGGTTCCCTGGATAGAACCAGGGTGTCTCAGAGTAGGGTAAAAAACAGCATGCTGAACAAGCATCTGGTAAAGTAACACCAAAAACAAACTGTTGCAGAACTTCCATTCTACTCCAGAATTTGGACTGAAGTTTGGGCAGCTACCTCTTCTGTTTCAGGATCTGCTTTTAAAACATACTAAGGTTTTGAATTTTCATGCAGTAGATGCCAGAAGTCTTTCTGCAGGGACTGTTTACCTGGGCTCAAAGATATTTTCAAGATGTGAATTCCTTTTCAAGATGTGAATTCCTGGCTACCCAGGGAGAAGCCTGAGCTGAATGCTGCCAATGCACAGAAAACACAACATCTTCGTCAAAAACCAGAAGTCTACAAGACAGATGCAGAGTCTGGAAATAAGGAATCTTTCAACCAAGCTAGTTCCTGAGCCAATTGGCTTACATTAACATGCTTTTTAGGATTACTGTCCTTGCCTTGAGGATTTGAGCTGATCACTGTGCAGTGACTCACCTTAAACAAAGACAGAGATAGAGACTGATCTCTCCCATCTCCCCTCTTCAAGCAACAGCCTTAGAGTTAATAAACCTGTATGGAAAATATGAACTTGAATGTTTTTCTCTTGGATGTTCATTGCTTTACATCAAAGCTATAGGAAAATATACACCTAGACTTTCTTAGTGAACATTTTGTCCCAAAATAGAAATGTACATGCTCTTTATTTGAGGTATAAAAGCAAACTGTATACTAAGTACTGCATCCTAATATACTACAGTTCCTCAGAAAATCACAAAATGTCTTCCTAAATAAACATATTTTCACATCAGTTTCAGTCCTTTCCTAAGTTCCTCAGGGACAAATTCAGATGGAGTCAACATTTTACCAAAACCATACAGTGTGGTTTTTACTAGTGATCTAGAGTAATGAAAAAATGAAAACGAAAGGGTCCACCTCCCCCAGTCACTATATGAGCCTTGGTTTCTTGTGTAGTTCTCTAGGTTTTTATCCATATCCTTGTCATGGTTTAACCCCAGTCAGCAACCAGGCATTACATAACCATTTGCTCAAGCTCTCACGAGCAGAATGGAGGAGAGAATAAGAAGGGTAAAAGCTAGAAAACTGTGCATTGAGATAAAGACTGTATTTAGAGAAAGGAAAAGGTGCACATGCAAATAATGCAAAACAAGGAATTAATTCACTGGTTCCCATGGGCAGGCAGATGTTCAGCCATCTCCAGGAGAGCAGGGCCCCTTCACACATGATGGTTACTTGGGAAGACAAACACCATCACTCCAAATGTCCCCCCTTCCTCCTTCTTCCCTCTACTTTATATACTGAGCGGCATGACATATGGTATGGAATATCCCTTTGGTCACTTTGGGTCACCTGTCCCAACTGTGTCTCCTTCCAGTCTCCCATGCAGCTCCAACTTCCTCTCCAGCATGGCAGTATGAAAAGCAGAAAAGGCCTTGGCTCTTTGTAAGCACTGCTCAGCAATAACAAAAAACACCTCTAGATTATCAATCCTATGTTCAGAACAAAACCATAACACAGCCCCATACTGTCATGAAAATTAACTCTACCCCAGTCAAAACCAGCACACTCCCCCATGAAGACAGTACAGCTTCATATGCCAGCTACAGTCCTTTACCATCACCACAGCCTTATGACTCCATACCATTGTTCCCTCCCTGCCTGCAAGAGGTCAGTGAAAGTCCTTTCAACCAGGCTCTTTCCTGTTAGAGACACCTACCTCTGGGATTTAACTCCAGAAATGATAAATATGCTGTTGAACCAGAGACCTGGGACAAAACCTACTATTTAATGTCTAAATAGTATTTTGATGTCCTGGTATTTATCTCCATGCTGTCTTTAAAACAGAATGACTCCATACTATTTCCTCTCTGTCTTCTAAAACACAGGCTGTTATCCAAATTGAAAGCTAAAAAGCTAACCAGCCCAATGGATCCTGAACCTTCAAATGGAAATTTTATGTAATTTCAGTAGTTTCTGCATATTTGCCTAAATACGTTTAGAAATAAAATTTTGCAAATGAATGTAAAAGCCACTAATTGCGGCTATTTGCGGAAGCCTCTATTTGTAGAATTTGCTATTTCTAGAACTCCCACTGCATGCAATCTTCTGATCAGGAGTTAAAATTGACAAGCTACTTTAAATGTGAAGTCACACATTACTCATTTAAATAACTACAATGCATATAAGATAATTACAATATTCTTTACCTTTTCCTGAAATAGATATGTACAACTACTTAAAATTCTGTCTATATGAAAAGATTTTTATTTTAAGCTTGTTTACACCTTTAACAAATTGCTGTGGCATTATTTACATGTTTTCTTTGTATGCGATATGATTTATCAATTCCTGGAAACTTCTATTTTATTGTATTTGGGCTTAATTAGATGTTGATACTTTTGGTCTGTGTTTGGCCCAGCCACCTGTGAGAGTCTATCCTTTTCCTGCCAAGTTATGAGAAAATAAGCACTGATAAACAGGAACTTTGTCCTTGAAGGAAGCGTTTTGTACAAACTAGAATTAATTGGTGTCTTACTATTGGCTGATGACCTTCTAAGGGCATTTGAAGAAGAAAGTGAAGAGGGAGTGATGAAGTACGCCCCCAGACTCATTTAGAAAAGACCCCCTGAGGTATAGCGTGCAAGCGCAGGGGGAATTCCAAAGTACACCCGCATGTGCAGAAGGGGCACCACTTACATAACAGTGGTAGGGACTGAAGGCCTCTAGCTGGGCGGTGCTGGCCACGCCTGCCCAGGTAGACGTCACCAATTAATTGGATAAAAAGTGGATGGCTCGTGCTTGTGGTGGGCTCTTGCTTCACATGAAGGACCACGTTTCCTTTTGCTGGGACACCTGCTGTGTGTGAGCCTGCTGACCCTCCGAGAACGCAGCTGCTACGGAGAATATTTGGCATTTGGAGTTGGTAAGATAACCTCGTGACACCTGAATGAGCAGGGTGTTGTATTCAGGGCTTATTTCCCTCATTTTTCTCTTTCTCTCGGGTTCCCCTTTACTCAGCCACTTTTTTGTAATAAATATTGGGTTTTGAGCTTTCAACACTATTTTGGTTTCAATCAGCATCCTTCCAAACTTTCCCTGTTACAGTGATAAAGATCTTACAGATATCATCAGTATATCAGGTACTGAAATTATAAAGATATTCACCATACCTAAATAAAATCTCTTTGGTGTAGATGATAGGAGCTGGAATAGAACTGTCAGAGTCAAATTTATGAAAGTTCTTCACAGGGAAGTGAATATACGCTCTAAATATATAATAAACCTTCCTTACAGATGGAGAAAAAAGAAAAAGCTGCTGCTGCTGCTTCTGCTGCAGTGACTGAGCAAAAAAGTTGCTTCTTTTGTCATCTGGTATAGAGTAGTTTTCATGAGAATGGCATCACCAGCACTGTCACAATCAGCAGTGCTGACAAATCTGTGGAACTGGAAGGATGTATGAGAATTTTCAGAGGGAAAAAGTTTATTTAAAAATTAATAAGCCTTTCCACTGCTGAAAATGTGTATGATACTGCATGAAGGAAGCTATTATGAAACACAAAGGTTAAATTTAGTCTACAGCTCCGTGCTTGAGTTTAAAAGATGAGAAGCATGTGATTTTCCAGATGAAATAAAATAGCCTAATTTAAATGGGGTTTTTTGATGTACTTCTTTGCCTATAACTGTAATGGTTTTGGGGTATAACAACAAAGAGAGTGAAGGAACAATAACACATTTTACTAAGCCAATGCCTGTTTGAAAATAACAAAAAAACACTGTCAGCCACACAAGCCTTTCAGATCTGATCTTTTAGAACAAGTTAAGAAACAAGGACAGTATTATGGGCATGAACAGCTCACATATAACAGAAAATTAAATACGGTCTATAGAATTCATTATTAAATGTTTTTTCACATTTTTTATAAAATTCTCCTTTACGTTGACAGGTATCTTTTGTATAGAAGAAAAATGGATGAATAATGTGAATATAAGTATCTAATATTTACATACAGATGTCCTTCAGAAATTAAATTATTGCAGAACTGGCAAAAGAAATGCTAGTGTTTCATTTATGCGAAATAAGACGAAATTCTACCATTTTTCTCTTGAATATTTTGTTGAAGTGAGATAATTATTTTTTAAGCTTGTCATCTGATTATTTTTTCTTGTCAAGTAAACTATCAGCAGCAGTTACACTGCAGAGCACTTGCAAGTAGTGATATCAGTTATTCAGAAGCAAGAGTAGCTCTCAGTTTTGCAGGACTTTGAAGTCTTGCTTTCCCCAGTAGTGCATGCATTGCAGTTTGGGATTCTTTGTCCTAACCGATGCAATCCTAGTTGTGCCTATAATATCCCTCATTAACCAGCATGTGATACCTTTCTAGAATTATGTTTGGCACTATACATGTATCTGATATATGAGTAGTGCTACTCATACTTTTTCTTCCTTTTTGTCAAGATCAAGCTTCCTTTTAGCATTCCAAATACTTTTTGAACTCATAATCCATCTGTCTAGTCACTTAGCTGCCTTTCCAAGACTTTTTCTTGCTGCTTACCAGTGCACTATTTGAATGCATCATGAGGGTATTTATAAATGATTCATAAATCTCAGTTTTTTCTTTAGCGATATGAGGGCAAATTGACATTTAGATGCACATAGGTGCAATTAAAAATAAGGGGAAAAAATGGGCTATGACTTAAACAATGTTCCAATGAGGAGGAAGATTTACATTTAATTGCTTCCGTTTTGCACATATTTGGGCAATTTTACAGATATTGACAATTACAGAAACCCAGAAATTTTTTCTGCCTAAACAAACATAATGGAAGTTGTGTGTCTTTTTGGGTTTGGGGGTTTTTCGATTTGTTTGTTTGTTTTGGTGGTAGTATTTGTTGTTCTTGCTGTTGTTGTTGTCCTGGCATTGAATTTACATTTACAGATATTGCTAAATTATTTTTGTTTTCAGCATTTGTAAATGTAGGGCCACAGGGCACCAGTAGGCCTTTACCACCCTGAGCAGCCTTACTAGGGATGCACATCCTTGAGCTACATCATAGGTGTGACTGTTCAACCTTTCTCTGGCTACTCTCATGTACTGAATGGCCTTTATGGATGGATCCCAATCCTGACTCACTCTCTCACTTTTCTGGGACTGTGGTAGACCACATCCATATAATGGGGACAGTGGGATTGACCTTGGGTGTCTTTCCCTAGACTGTGTTGGGGGATCACCCTAGGCTCCTGGCTTGTCTGTCCTTGTGTGCCACAGCCCGTGGGTTGAAGGGAGAAGGATAGGGCACTGCAAAAAAGGCTAGGACACAGTTGAGGGTGAAGGAGCAATGCCGATTTTATTGAGGGAAACACAGACTTATATAGGGTGACTTTAGGGGTTGGGCTCAAGCAAGGGGAGGAGGGAAGGATTGACAGGTCAGGAAGGGTAAGGATTGGATATTAGGACTAGGAGGGGTGGTGACTTCGGGTATCTGGGGGAAAGGGCCAATGGGAGCTACCTCTGCACTGCAGCAAACTGTAGCCAATCACAGGCAGAGGAGCGGGAAAGCAGGGGAGAGCAACAGGCTCTGGCGGGAAAACTGTGAGGGGAGGAAGGAGACAATATGGAGGACAGGGTTTTAAAAACAACAACCAGGGGCACAAACACACTGATAACTCCACAACAATAAACTGGGGTTAACTGGAAGCAACTGGGGGTAACAGGAATATAACTGTCCAGTCCATGTACAGCCCTTTTAGGCTGGAAAAGTCCATTCCAGTGGTAAAAGTCTCTTCAGGAATTATAAATTCTCCTCCACACCTGATATCTCTCCCATTCCTCTCGGTTGTTCTCTTCATCGTCCCCAACACTTGTGGAGCAGCCTCATTCTAGCATCTACCTGAATCTTGTATAACTCCCGACTCCCTTAGACAAAACTGACAGATTTCTGGATAGTAAACAAATCACAACATGCACACACACACACACTAAAAAAAAAAAAAAAGAAATTCAAGAAATGTCCCACTGATTTGTTAATTAGTCATTTATTGTAAAATAAAAAAAAAACCAACAGATTTCCGCATCTTTTCAATCAAGTCGCTCATAGTATTAATTTTAAAAAAAGTACTGAGACAAAAGGGTGCCTTTTTTCTTATTCACATTTCCAGAAAGTAAATGTTATACCAGATGATATAAACCACAATAAAAATAAGATTATAATAGTATCACTAGGTAACACAAAATTAAGTTACTTATTCATGATTACAAAGCACTGGCAGGTCACAGAAATATTCTGACACACAGAGATTGACCAAAACAGTAACAAAGGAAATTTGACATAGACTATTGCAAGTGCAAGTACTATGATGTACCTCACAGTCATTTCAAGGTCTTGTGAAAGCTGTTCTACTTGATCTTGCTGTGTACGGGAGGTTGAACTAGGTAATTTCCAGAGGTCCTTCCAAATTCCTCTTTTCTGTGATTCAAAAGTTTTATAAATAAATTCCTCATCCTTTTGACTCTTCCAAAAATGCTAGCCTTTGGCTACCCTAGTTTCACTTTCACCTCTGCATATACCATGAAGGATAAGCACATGTACATCTCTATGTTTCAGTTTCTCATACCAAACATATCTAAAGATTTCTCCCCACATCACAACCTCACATTCACGTTAGCCCTCTACGACTGATGTGCTGCTTGCTTGTTTTGTGCCCCCAGTCCCTCACATTATCTCACATTCAGGACCTAAACATACAATTTGATTTTTACTCAAAAACTTAGTATTGAAAAAAACCCAAAAAACTAGTATATGAAATGAATATAAAAATGTTTGGCACATAATCTCAGCAGAGATTTTTATCTCAAGATCCAACAGTTTTATTTATTTCTTACTTGAATCATAGGTAGAGCGAGTTTGTATCTCTTCAATGCAAATTCACAGAAAAAGAACAGAAACCAAAGATACAACTTCCATCTCAGGATTTCCCTGAGCTACACATCACTAGTAGCTCAAATTCCATGCTAGAAATGGGTCACAAAAAGTCTTCCTTGTTCTTGTAAATCTGTGAAGTTTTGTGGGTTTTTTGCTAATGTATATATTTGTATCTCTCCATGTTTATGTATGTACATCCCTCTCTATATGGATGCAATAATATGGATTTTACTGTTAACACAAGGCTACCAGGGGCTTGCCCTAGTAGCATTAAAAGGAAACACCTACGGGAACATACAGTCAGAGACAATAAAAAAAATCTGGTCCCTAAATTCCCAATTTCTTGCATCTATTTTCATTCATTTTTTAAAATAATTTCCCTAACATCATTTTATTTCATCTAAAGTGATGAAGATTTTGTCATTCTTTTGAAGTACTTTTATATTTACAAATGACAATATGAGCTATTGTAAAGGATAGTGAACTATGCATGTATGTAGGTTGGATACCAGGAAAAGGTTTTTCACCCAGAGGTTGTTGAGCACCAAGCCTGTCTGAGTTCAAGAAGCATTTGGACAAAGCTCTCTGACACGAGGTGGAATTCTTGGCATGTCCTGTGCAGGAACAGGAGTTGGACTCGATAATCCTAATAGGTCTCTTCCAACTCAGCATATTATATGATTCTACAGTTCTAATGAAAATCTTAAGTCTAGAGATAGCACAATTGTTTATGGGATCACGCTCACTTAATCTATCACTTTAGATACCCCAGTTGAAATGGAAGTTTGCAGTAAATTTGTCGCATTCATGGAATATATGGTTTACAACAGAATATATACTTAATATATGATTGTTTGCAAATAATAGATATAATCTCTGAGGATAGGACTAATTTTGCTTAACTTCTTCTGAGTCAAATGCTTATATTCTCATTGCAGAGGAGAGAAGGCAGCACTTTCAAATGCATAATCCATCTGATTTTAAACATTGCTCTTGGATGGGAAGAATAATATGGCAAAAGCACCAGCTTTTCTCTCTTGAGTGTGAAGAGTCTGGCCAACTAATTGAAATGTTGGTGTTTATCTTGTCAGTTTTTTCATCTGTTCAGGTAATAATTTAAATGCCAAAGTAGAAACAAAAGTGAAATTAGATAAAAAATATTTTGTAGGTATTGTTATTTATTACTGTACCCTCTGCTCTTCCTTAAAGGCTGTAGAACTCATTGATTCCCAATAGAGATATTGTACCAACCTAGTACTACCCAATATTGAATTACTCCTATGGAATTACATGAGATACTACAGATGAAAAATATAAGTAAAGACCCATTCAGTTTTTATAGGAACAAGGTTTGAGGTACAAATGTGAGTGACTGATTCATGGGACTGTCTGTGTCACAGTTTTATGTGACCTCCCAAATTCACCAGTACAGAGAGCATTAAGGATGAGGTTTTGACACTCCAGTGAAAAGAATTTCTGATAGGAAACCATTATTAGCAATTTGTACACACTAGCAAAATAAAACATGCTTCTAGCTGGAATAATCAGTGTTTCTTTATGACTGAAAGCAGCAAAAATGTTAAGCATCTGAATATTTACTCATACAGTTAAACCTGAAAATATAGGAGACCCAAGACTGTGATTAGACATCTTAGGTTCCTATACTTGTATGATTCTAAATATGCCTTAGATAGCTCATCTTGACTTCACAAAATTTAAATAAGCAGCTGTCAAGAATGGTTTTGTACATCCTATACACAAAGGATTGTGATTTATTCTTGTTAAAGCCTTATTTCAAATTGTTGAAGTCGCATTGATCTGATGTCTCAGGATTGTTCATTTTCATATTCTGTTTTTAGCATATAGTATGATTTTAATTACTTCCTTAGTTTAATTTTCAATTTGAATATTCATGGACTGTATTATAAATTCTAATCTGAATGATGACTATTGATATACTTGTTCACATCCCCACTTGACAATTTTCAGTATTTGCTTTCATACCGCTTGTGGGACTGAGTGTCCCCTTGTTTAATGCTCTGGCTATATACGTTCTATCATTAAGCACCTGACACTCTCCATTTGCAGTCAAAGAAAGAAGGTGCCAGTCCTGTGACTGTGAATTCCATGTGTTCTCAGAGCCAAGCACCCAAGTTCTATGTCCATCAACTTTCAGAGGCTGAAGTAATATACCATATGTTTATGGCACATGAAAAGAGTCATCCTTTGAAACATTCACCATGCTAAGGGTGAATGTTTCAAACATAGAGGACAGGCAAAGTAGACAACTGTTAATCTCTGTATTCATGGTGGCTACACCAGAAGTCCATTTGACCCTTTTGGGTCCTTGAAGTACTCTTTCCTTAGGTACTTTGCTGATTAACACCAGAGGAACTGCTAACTGTCCTGGTCCTGCCCAAACAGAGCCTCAACATACTGTGCAAGGAGATAAGGCTCCGGTAGTGCAAACAAGTAAGAGGCTGGGACAGGCAGCGTTGGTTGTTCCTCATTAAAGGGCAAGTAGAGTCATTGGATTGTCTTCGCTCAAGCACCTGGGTGTACTTGGTGGGTAATGCAGAAGAATAAGGAGGTCCAATGTCTACTTTCTGGAGACTTTCCTTCCTTGGGAGGAAATAACTAGTGATATGAGTTGTATGTTGTAGGAGTAATGTAGCAGAAACTACATGAACTGATGAAGAGTGAGCTTCAGAAGGAATTGGGTGAGTGCAGTGATGACCCAAATCAAGCTGGTGTTGGTACTCAACAATCAAACATGTTGCTTCTCTTGTTGATACATGTACTGAGGCTCTGCTTCCCCAGAAGTGGCTGGACGTAACCTGCTGATGAGAAGTAGTGAATAAATCGTGTTTTGTTTTGTTTCGTTTCTGTGCACAACCTTTGCTTTCTTTGCTTAAACTGCCTTTATCTCAGCCTACAAGTTTTTCGTCTTATTTTCTCCCTCTGTCCTGCTGAGGTGGAGAAGTGATAAAGCAGCCTGGTGGACACATGGCAGCCAGTCAAGATCAATGCACCACATTTACTTAAAAAAATGATCCAGTACTTTGGAGTCAAAATATACTCAAGTGACAAGCCTTCATGTCCTTTCCATATCTGGAAAATCTGTGTGATTAGTAAGAAAAACAAAATGAAACTGAACATAGACACAGAATGAAACCAAGATGTGATGGCATTTTTTTATTATAAAATTCAATTTGAATTTATCCTTAATATAAAAGTCAAATATATTTTAGGTGGTGGAGGAATATCTAGATGTGCAACGGCCAACATGAAAGAGGATGAGTAAGACTAAAATTATCCTTGCAATGACTAGTGATAAAATTTTCATTGACTCCTGTGGGATAAGAATTTTTTAATGGTTTGTTTTTTTAAGTTGCCCCAAATAACTATTAGTTTCTCCAGAAATCACCAGTTCTGAATACTTGTGTACATTCATAAAATAGATTGATATTTAATCTTTGGGGGAAAAGCATCTGTTAACATTTTCTGCAAAGCATTAGTGAAAAGTATTCCCCAATTAAAGTCAGAAGTTTTCAGAGGATGTAATGGAGTCACCATAGATATTTTACAGAAAGTAGAAATCTCTGTGGGTGGAAAATGTTTGGTTTGTAATCAACGTTCTGTAGTTATCATTAAGGGAGTGGTTTTTTATTTTTAAAGTTGACAATCGTGCTTCTATATTTCCATTTAAATTTTCTACTGGGAAAAAAATATTGAAGGCCAAAAATGGATGGTTAGATAAATAAAGATTGGTTTCTCATCAAGTGTAGGCACTTCTCCTTCCTTTAGTCCAGTGATACTGTATGTCTGAAATGTCCTCCTTTTTTTTCATACCATGGCCCATCCTATATTGCTTCTTGTTCTCATTCCCCTCCATTATTTGTTCTCTACACAAATACTCGCTTCATTTCTACCAGTCTGTTACCAAACATAAAAATAAGCTTATTCTAGTAGAATGTGAAAAAATATCCAAAGATAGCATATCAAAATTCCCGAACACTGTTACACATTAACAGAAGATGAAATTTAAAGAATCATTTCTCCCTCAGCAGCTCCAGGCAAACAAAGAATAGTGTAACACATTTCTATATCTTCACTGACATCAAGTATGGTTGCATTTTCTGAGATTCAGATAATTCCTCAAGACATTGTTTAGTTTTGACAGATATTCATGGACATAAGTTTTTTTTCTTTTCTTTTTAGACAACATATTACTCAATAGCAGTGTTATTCTGATGTATCAGCCATAATATTTGCTTAAAATACTTACAATATTTAGTTTAAATGTAAGACTTAATCCTTTGAGGAAGAGAGTCATAGAATATTCTGAGTTGGAAGGGACTCACAAGGGTCATTGAGTCCAGCTCTTAAATGAATGGCCCGTAGAAGGATCAAACCCACAGCCTTGGCATTATTAGCACCAGGGTCTAACCAGCTGAGCTAATCTCAGGGTCCAGTATTTATATATATTAAAATAAAATTCTATTATTTCAAAGAAGCAATTTCTACCAGGTCTGTATTTCTCTATACTATGTAACTGCATTAGAGTCATGAATCATAGAATTACAGAATGGCCTGGGTTGGAAGGAACCTTAAAGACCACCTAGTTCCAAATCCCCTGCTCTAAACAGAGACACCTTTCACTGGAACACTGAGATCAATCCAATCCGGCCTTGAAAATTTCCAGTGACAGGGCACTCTCAGCTTCTCTGGGAAAACTGTCTCAGTGCCTTACCACTTTCACAGTAAAAAATTTTTTCCTAATATCTAACCTAAACCTACTCTCTTTCAGTTTGAAGGTATTTCCCCTTGTCCTATCTTACATGACATTACAAAAAGTCTTTCTCCCTCTTTCTTGTAGACTCTCTTCAAGTACTGGAAGGCTGCAATTAGGTGACCCTGAAACCTTCTCCTCTCCAGACTGAAAAAACCCAATTCTCTCAGCCTTTCTTCATAGGAAAGGTGCTCCACCCCTCTAATCATCTTGGTGACCCTCCTCTGGACCCACTCCCAACAGGTCAATGTCCTTACTGTGCTGGGGACTTCAGAGCTGGATACAACATTTCAGGTGGGATCTCACCAGAGTGGAGTAAAGGGGCATAATCACCTCCCTTGACTTGCTAGCCACACTTTTTGTTTTTATGCAGCCCAGATACAATTGGCTTTCTGGACTGCAAGTGCACATTGTTAGCTTGGGTCCAGCCTCTCATCCACCAGCACATCCAGGTCCTTTACAGCAGAGCTACTCTCAGTCTCTTCATCCTTCGTCCTGTATTGATACCAGGGATTTCTCTGACCCAGGTGCAGCACCTTGCACTTGATCTTGTAAAACCTCATGAGATTCCCATGGGCCCACTTCTCAAGCTATCTCGTTTTACATAGGATAACTGCTTGTTATTACTATCTATACAAAACTGTGGTTGCTTCACAAAAATATAAGAAAAGTAATTCAAACTAGCCACAGACATTTAGTCAACTGGAGAAACTGTTAAATTAAGTCATGGATAAATCAAATAAAGCTGATGAAAATCCTTTTCTTAATCCAATACTAGTAGCCGGTATCTACTGGATCACACTGAGTTTTCGTCACATAGTTCATTAAATGCAAATAAATTTGTATGGTTTCATTTCAGTATTGCTCTTTAAATATGTATAAGGGGTAAAAGATTACCTATGCATTTAACAAACCTTAAATACACCCCCCTCCCAAGAAAACAGCTTCTTTTGAGCAACAATACCATGTAATTCCTGTGAAAAGCCTCTTATAAATCTGCCTGGTTTTAGGGTTTTTTTATAGCTTGCCTTTAAAGTATTCTCACAAAAATACCATCCTTGAAGAAGGAATTTCACCTGGTTTCACAACCAGATAATGTAAATGTGCTAAAGATTGCAGTCAGGACTTCCAAGACAGACTGATTTTCCCCATATGGGTGATGGGAGTAAAACAGGGAATCCTGGGTGGATTAAGGAGAGTGGTTGTGCCTTTAAAGGGACCACTCATATGATCTACAAACTTGACTGAAATGAACAAAAATTTACATAGAAAATACAGAACAGTTATCATTCTGTTTACATTGAAAATGTGCATCTAAATTAAGTCAAAATTGCTTGTGTTTATCAAATTGAGCTATGAATAATTCTGTGCTTGGTTTTTGTGAGTTTTTTTTTACATACTGTCTCTACAGTCCTCTCTGACTTGGAATTTTGTCATCATGTCCAAGGATGTTCTTACACTGATAATCTTTCAACTACGTAATAGTAAATAGATCCTCATTCAATTTTTTTTTAAAATTGAAGTTATGTATCTAGCCTCCATTTTGTTAGTATTAATATAAATATCTCAAATAAGATTAGGCTAAAAGAGGGGTTATATCTTTGGGTGACAGTATAGCAGAAGGTTATTAAATATCTGCTTTCTCTTTTCCACTCTGCTTGTTTTCCTTTCCATCTTTTCTTGCTTAAGGCTTCTATCCCAACCCATAAAGTAATTCTTAAAATGGTAATGTCCAGGAAAAAAAGTAGAAATAATAATTGTTTAAAATAAAAAAGTTCCTCTAAGACTATTTCTTTAGCTAAACTTACTTTTTCATGCATAACTTTTTCAGGTCCTAGACTTATTACTGAGAAAACAGCCCAGCATGATTTGCAGCATGCTCAGTTTTTTTCTAGCACCTCAGCCTTTCAAGAGACTGATAATTTTTGATCTCACATCTCAGCATTTGCAGAACAATGCTCTGGGATGGGAGGATGGGAGCTAGAAGGATTCTTTTCATAGCCAGAAGCTACACCAACTATCACTTCACACTTTTCTTCTACTTTGTTGATAGCCTTTGGTTTTTTTTATCTTAAACACATATGGGGCTTCCTTTGACTTAATTTTGTGCTTTCAAACAGGCAGAAATATGAAACTGAGCAAAAAAGGTCACAGATAATATTCATTAAAATTTAATACAGGCATTTTCTCAACTTTTCACAGGGGATTGTTATAAACATAAACAAGGAAATCTTCAATAAGAAGTCTTCAACTCTTCTTTAATTTCTTCCTATGGTAGTATATGAAATTATAGAATGTTTAATAATTATAGTGGAAAATCTATGTTTTGTTGGGGTTTTTTTGCTGGTTTAGTATATGTTAAGATGCTGATAAATAGCAGGTTGCAGCTAATTAGGTTTGTTAGTCACTCCTCCGTTATAACATTACAATATTTTTATATAAAAACTGTGAGGAATGTTTTTCAACATTAAAATGAAACAGAGAAATAAAACATGTAGATTTGCCAAATATAATTAAAATAACAAAAGATTCAGACACCAGATAAAGCAAGTCAGCTTATATTTAACAAAGCAGTTTTAACAAGTTAACACCATCAGGTCATTTGGGTAATATTTTATTTAAATAAATATATTTTACATCTTAAAATAGTAACAAGTTTTGATATGAATATATAATGAAATATAAACCAAAATTTTTTCAATTTGCAATTATTCTATGTTAGTTGAATAAATAGTACTAAAAAGAGAAATATAAGGTTGGAGCATATAGTATTACATATCACTATAGAAGTTAAAATTAAAATTTTAAAAGACATCACCTTAGTATTTTCTGTATGCTTGTAGAAATGCAAAAGGAACCATTAGAACTAGGGGAAATGGCAAAGTTAAGAATTTATCCAATTTATAAATGGAGGGCCATGTATTCTTTGATAAAATAAAAATAAATATCTGTTTACTTTGGTTAATATACCTTTTTCCCAGACACTCATTTGGACCTTATTGCTGAGTAAGGCATATACATGACTAGTTCTTGAAAAGTTAAAAGACACTAACTTTGGTCTTATATTTCTGATTGAATCTAAGCTATAAGCTTAGAAGAAAAACTTCTAGAGGCTGCTGCAGGCCTGGTGGAGATAAAGAAAGCAGAACTGCATCATCTATGTAAAGTAAGAAAATAATACAAGTCATTAAACAGCTGTGATAGAAATAAAACAAGAAATACCTCATAATACTTCTACTCATATGTTGTTCAGCTTCAATTTCTATGTAAATTATAAGAAACCTGTATGAGGTAGTTACAGATGTGGAAACATGCATCATTGAAGAGCCTGTGACGAATGCAAATTATAATAATATACCCTATGATTTTCAACCTCCAAAGCCTTCATTAATTGGACCTTAGAACTTACCAAAGACAAAACCCAGTCACTATGACCACCTTAAATTAAATATGTTGTATGATGTGATGAGCTGATTCTGGCTGGAGAGCAGGTGCCCATCAAAGCTACTCTATTGCTCCCCTCCTCAGCTGGTCAGGGGAGAGAAATTAAAATGAAAGGCTTGTGGGTCGAGATAAGTGCAGGCAGAGATCACTCACCAGTTACCATCATGGGCAAAACAGACTTGACTTGGGGAAATTAATTTATTACCAAGCAAATTACAGTAGGATAATGAGAAATAAAACCAAATGTTTAAAACATTTCTTCTCCCCTTGCACACCTTCTTCCTGGGCTTAACTTCACTCCCTCATTCTCTACCTCCTTGCCACCAGCTACACAGGGAGACAGGGGATGTGGGTTGAGGGCAGTTCAGCACACATTTTCTCTGCCACTTCTTCCTCATGCTGAGGGCTCCTCATACTCTTCCCCTGTTCCAGTGTGGGATCCCTTCCATGGGAGGCAGTTCTCCATGACCTTCTCCAAAGTGAGTCCTTGCCACAGATTTCAGTTCTTCATGAACTACTCCAGTATGAGTGCCCCATGGGGTCACAGGTCCTGCAAGCAAACCTGCTCCAGTGTGAAGTCCTCTCTCCATAGGTCCACGGGTTCTGCCAGAATCCTGTTCCAACAAGGAGCATGTAATCTCTGCTCTGGTATCTGGAGGACCTCCTCCCCTCCTTCTTTACTGACCTTGTCTGCAGAGTTGTTCATCCCACAGGTTCTCTCTCCTCTCATCTATGGCTGTGATTAGTCCTGTGAAACATTTTTTCCCCTTCTAAATTATGTTATCCCAGAGGAATTACCACCATAACTAGTGAGCTCAGCCTTGGTCAGACGTGGGTCTGTATTGGAGCTGTCTGGCATTGGCTCCCTTGGATGTGGGGAAAACTTCTAGAAGCTTTTCACAGAGGCCATCCCTGCATACCCCTGCTACCAAAATTTTGCCAGGCAAACTCAATACGTACAATCACAGTATTCCCAGGTGTACTAAAACAGTCCTTTCAGACAATAGGTACACTTTTTATTTTTGTGTGCTTTTGCTCATAAGCAAGTCGTTGTTCCGTTGGCTTCCAAAAGGACTGAAAAACAGATCTTAACTCAGTTATCAATCTTTTTTCAGTGATTTCATTCTTCAATATATGCATTCTTTAAAATATTTGGTATGTGTGACATTTATCCAAATTTTTTATTAAAACTACCCTTCTAAATTTTTGCTACCTAGTGTCATGGTTTGAGAGCCCTAAAATCCAATTCTCGAATCCTAGCCCCCCTCCCACATCTCAATTCAGTGTGAGATGGGTTTTCCAGACACCATACAAGACTCAAAATGGGGGGAAAGGGTTATATGTTACAAACACTGTACAAATAAATAGTATAATACATCATATACAATCTTAATTATCTCTATTATGATAAAGCAGTATTTACAATGGATCAAATCTTTTCTCCTTTCCAAATAAAAGTCCAGGAGGAAAGAAGGAAGAGATCCTTTCTACTTTCAGAGCAGCAATGTCTCTAGGGCAGCAGGCTCTCTTCTTTCGTGCAGCAGCTGTAGCTGGATCTCTGCCAGTACACACGAGGGGGTTATCCAAGCCCTCTCGGCCACTCAACTCCAAGCGAGGGTCTTCTCTTCCGCAGGCTGTGTTCACCGGGACAAAGGTCACTTCACTACGTCATATCATGAAACACAGGGGTCTTCGTGACAGTCCCTATCTTCAGGGGATTCAAGCCCCCTTTGCAGAGCTCCATGCTCTGTCTGAAAGCAGCAGGGGGGCAAAAGCCCTCCTCTGCATTCCTTTGGCCATCTCGGTCCAGGTCCAGGAAACTCTGAGCTTTTCAGCTCCTCTCTGTAGTGCATGCTGCATTTTAGGACTTCCATTCAGCAGGAGTCTATCTTCTCCACTTAGGAGAGGTCACAAAAGGAGTTTGAGGGTTTTGTTTCAGTTCTTACCCAAACTCTCTCCCTCTGTAGAGCTTAGTTCTGCTCCCTCTGCTGCTGGCTCTCTTTCTCTTCAGACAACTCTGTGTCTCTCTTCCTTGGCTGCAATACCTGTTCGCTGCTCCTTATCTTCTGGCTCTCTGCCACTGTCTCCAACCAGTGTTGTTTTTGTCACCGCTTCTGCTGCTCACGGTGAAGAAGAACTCTCAGTTTTCTCAGCTATAGATACTTAGTCCAGTTTTACACTGTTCCAAGTCCCTGTAGCCCCCCAGCCGGGGCTGGGGGCCCTTCAGCTCATGGCTTCACAACATGACCACTCTCCAACAACAACTACAACTACCTTCTTTTCCGGTCTAAGTGTGATATGTTTATATTTTGCAGAAGCGCTCATTGGTTCAAACTCCAAGGGTCATCACCTCCTGGGAGTTTGCCATTTTATAGCTTCAGGGGGAAAACTGTTTTCCCCCCCACCACACATGGACTTTGATCTTTTATCTGTAGGCTGCTTCTTTGCTGAAATTCCTGATTGTCTGCTTTTGAATTAAGTTCTCTGAGTTATATAAACAAAAGTACATGAAAAAATTAGGAATTCTGTAGGTGTTTGGAGGACATAAGTGAGAAATTAATCTTTACTATCTTGTGAAGTATTTTGACTGAAAGTGTAGAAACTCCAAACTGAGGTATTCCCCGTTTAGTATAGAAGTTGCCAGAAAAAAAGTTACCATTATTTTTCTAGTAAAAAGTTCTTGTTGTTTTTTGTTGTTTTTTTTTTTTTTTTTAATAAACATGAGATTCTTTACTGGTGAGCCTAAAAATTAGAACTGGTTCACAGCTGTAGTGGGTTGGTCTTGGCTAGCCACCAAGTACTCACCAAACTCACTGCTCTATCACTCACCCTCCTCAATATGCTACAGAGAAAAAATATGACAAAAAAATTCTGTGTTGAGATAAGGACAGGGTGATCACTCAGAAATTACCATCACAGGCTAAATAGGCACAACTTCAGGAAATTAATTTAATTTATTGACAATTAAACAGAGTAGGATGATGAGAAATAACAAATCCTCAAAGACATTTCCTCTTATCCCTCCCTTCTTCCTAAGATCATCTTGATTCCCAACTCTTCTACCTCCTCCCAATTAGTGGGAAATGGGGACTGCAGTCAGTCAATAACAAATGGTCTCTTTACTTCTCTCTTTCTTCTACTTTTTTGCTGCTCCCATAAGATGCAGTCCTTCATGGAATTCACTAATGTGGGTCCTTCATGTGAGGATGCAGTTCCTCAAGAACTGCTCTGGCAAAGGTCCTTTCCATGGGGTACAGTCTGTCAGGAATAAACTGCTTCAGTGTCATTCCCCCATGGGTTCAGAGGTCCTGATAGAAAACCTGCTCCTGCATGGGTTGAAGCTCCCTTCAGGGCACATCCACCTACATGCATGGGTTCCTGCATGGTCTGCAGGATGTATATCTGCTCCATCATGAAGGGAACAACCTGCACCACTGCGGCTCTCTACACAAACTATGGTGCCCGGAGCACCTTCTCCCCTCTTTCTTCACTGACCAAGGTGTCTAGAGAGTTTTTTTCTTAGACACCTTCTCAATCCTTTTTACCCTGTTTTGAATAAGTTATCAAATAAGTGAAAACAGCATGATTGATTGGCTCGGCTTCTGTCAAGAGTATGTCCATCCTGGAGCTGGCTGAATCTGGCTGTGTCCCCTCAGTATGGGGTCAGCCTCTGGAGTTTTCTCACAGAAACCATCCCTGCCACTCTTCCCATCCTCTCTTATTAAAACCTTGCCACATAAACCAATAAAATAGTTTGAAAAAAAACTTCATAGGGTTTTTTTTCTGATTTTTGAGAGAAAATCCCAAATTCTAAAAGTCTTAACGTCTATTTAACTCTTCTTGAGGCATTTTTCTTTACCTGGTAGCTTGTTAAATGATAAAAAAAATGTCATTTTCAAGAAATGTTGCTAAAAAAATGTTCACTGTGGTTCTACATATCTGAAAGTTAAAAATTATGCAAGAAATAAGAATCTCACTTCCCTACCCTTTTTTGCTTCCCACTCCCCTGTTTTAAAGTATCAGTCCTTGCTTATTCTATCTTTATATGTTGATTTTCAGAAACAATTCCAAATGAGAGAAAAAAAAAAACCACACAAAGTATAATGAATGCATTATGTATTTAAGTACATTACAAATTTGTTAAAACCAGTTCAGTCCAAAATTCAAGTTCTTTTCCTTGCACTTAGCTCATTCAAAGATACAGACTACAATTACAAAGGTGCTACAAGTATATCATAGCAAACAATTATTTGTGCTTCAGCAGAGAAAAAAATTAACCAAATAAATCTGATGTAGTCTGAAATAAATGTGGATTTTATCTACTTTTTTTTTAGTTTATTTGAAGAAAATATTTCTTTACACTCTGGTGTTTCTGAAGTTTGACAAAATTACCCAATACTTGGAAAAATACTCAAGTAAAAATACTACCAACCTATAATTGCTCTGTTATCTCATATTTCATAGCAATTTTTTCATAAAACCATAAGTAAGCTTATTTTAGCACCTTTTTTTTACCATATATTCACACACACATATGTATATGTGTATATATATATATACACACACACTTTTATATACAGAAGAATGACTAAACCGTGTTTTTAACATGGATCTCTACAATATATTTTTTTCCCTAATAAAATATTTGGGCCATGATTCTCAAATAAATATTGATAACTTTGTGAAATAAGTAAATAAATAAATAAATTATATATGGTACAGTATTTACAGAATGCATATAGTGATTATCTTTTATTGTTAGAGCTGTTGTTTAAAAAAATAAAATTAATAGATGACGAATGTTCCCATTTTCATTTTGCTATGTTTTTTACTGGTTACCTCAATGCAGTATTTTGGAATCACTTTTTTAGCAATAATGATTTCTTGCTGGTCCTTAGAACATTCTTTTCATGTGCAAAACAGAATTTAGTAACAGCCTAATGTACTTCCTCCTTGCAGCATAATATCATAGCTGTAGTATTTAACTTTGAAAGTATAAGACGGAATGTGATTTCATTGTGTCTCTGAAGTGTAGATTATTAGAGTGAATTACAAGATACTTCTTAGAGTTTATGTGTGAAGGGTGACATTATTAAATTTTCAATGTTATGTCTAATCTTACCCCAATACTGATAAATTTGACCATAGTGAAGGTTGTTATTTCTATGCACCTTTAAAAAATTAACTTTAAAGTTGAAAATAGTCTTTCTTCATGGATCTAAATATAGATTTAGAAGCATATCTGGGTAGACACTTGTATTGTATTTCTACCTATGAATTGAATAAGAACCACCCAGTTCTGAAAAATGCTTGGATTCCTAAAATGTGACTATACTCTTTTATAAGTCATCCTTATTCTAAAAATCCCAGAACATTAGTGGCCACGACTATGGCTAAACAGATTCAGGTTTACATAAATTTTTTCTTTAATTGATGTTAAAATAAAAATAATAAAACTCTGAAAATTTTAGAATCATAGAGTATTTTAGTTTAGCGTAGATTTTCAGAGGTCATTTTTTCCAACCTTTGCTCACAGCTTACCCAATTAAAGCATACTTCTAAATGCTGTGAGTTTTGAATAAGTCCAAGGATGGAGACCCCTTTATGGGCAACCTGCTTCAGCATTTGACAACTCTCATTGTGAAAAAATTTTCCTAATATCTATTTGTAATTGTCCGTGTTTCAACTGATGTTTGTCTCAGACTTCTGTTTTCCAAGTTAAACAAACACAGTTCCTTCAGCCTCCTTGAACATCCTTGTTAGATTATGCAGAGTTTTGTAACAATAGTTCTAAAAATATACGGGAAAAATTGTATGTAATGCTTGATATTTTTTTAATCAAAATTGACATACCTTTTATTGCATGTTGTGTACAATTAAGTTTAAAATTATATATTTATTTTCAGAATGATTCTCTAATTAATGTTCATGTTCAGAATTGTACTATCACTACCACATTACTTAATGAGTAAAAATTTGGTATAGCAGTTCATATCTTCAAAGGAATGACAAAACAAGACAGTAACTGGTAATTAGTTAATGTAGGTTGTGCAATCTTTTAGTAAATTTTTCTAATGAATTTTGTTATTTGGGTTTTGTGAAATCTCTTTTAATAATTCTGATACAGAATGATCCTAATTTAGGAGATGCATATACTGAATTTTTATTAATGTTCTTAAAGCTTCTGATAACGGGTTATACATTTGAGAATAGCCTATACTATTTGCATGCAGGAAACGCCGATTAGAACACTTACAAAACATCATTTTTTCCATTGCATTGTAGAATTTGCATCACAAACTTTTTTTCATACTTGCATATGTATATGAAGGACTATTTGAAGTGACTGCACTTCATGGAACTAAATATAGATTTAGACTTGAAGTCTCAAGTAAGTTTGAGAGAATAGTTCTCTGAAATTTATTTTTTAAGACCTCATGTTATATACTGGACATTAACATAATACTGTCGTCTACAGAATAGAAAAAAAGTAGTCAGTCACCTGCTCATCTACTGGACCTCACATTGTCTGACAGTCTTAATCTCTCAATCCAAATATTAATTCTATTATTTTGACAACTTTCAGACATGATCCACTGAGATGATACAGTTTGGAAGAAGCCCATCAACAAAAAAAAAAGAAGTCTTACAGAAACAGTGTATTTTAAATGAGATTTTTAAATACAATTTATGATAAGATTGCCTTGCTTACTGCATGTATTTCAGCATTTTTTTTTCTGTCTGAGGATTTGCAAGTTCCCCTGAAACACAGGGAACAGCCCTGCCTGAGCAGGAGAAGCAACTTAACTGTCATTAATACAGTTTCATAGTTGTCCCCCTACAAGGAAATCTAGTGGTTTCCTGTGCTGTCCTAAAAGCAGATACTCTGTGAAAAACTCAGTAAAATGTTATCAATGATCAATGTAGCCAATGACATAATCCAAGTTTTATCATGTTAAAACTGTTTATCAGAAACAAATTTATAATTTTTTTTAAGTGTAAGAGTTGAATCATTTAATTTAGAAATTTTTTTTCCTTATTTACTTTTAATTGAAATAGTTCAGTGAGATGATGGAAATGACCTAGAGGAACAACAAGGTTTGCACATCTGCTAGTGTTTTTCTGTCAGATTTTGAGAAAATCATTTTATTAAACTAATAAAAAGGCATCTAGGCTAAGTTTATCATTCAAGTTCTGCCTGTAGCTAATGGACATGGATGAACAGCCCTCTGGTAGAACCTGTCACTTTGTAAGACAACAGAGTAAAGATAGACAGGCTTTTTTGTGGTTTATACTACAACATTTGCCTTCATATGGCCAAATTTAAGGGAAGTGATGACTGGATTCAGGTTTTGTTCCTAAAAAAAAAAAAGGACTAGAAGTTATTGACCTTTGAAAACAACTTACAAAAAATGTTTTATAAGAACTAGTTGTATTGAATTACTTAGGTTGAACCAAATATTCATTTAAGAAAAAAATTTCAATCATCTTGGTGTCTTATTTTGATGACCAAATGAACTCATGTACACAGGTTCCATAAGCAGAATGGCATGAAGAAATTTCTATCAGCAGTAATATCCTTTATTTATGAAAACCTCCACACCAGATATTTTGAACATGACTTTATGATGTTATATAACAGTACTCTATAAAAGAGCACAACTGCCCAAGTGTGACAATTTTGAACACCAAAAGGATACAGAAAGCGTTTCTAATGAGTTTATGCAGACTAATTGTTATAAACAGCTTTTCTTTTTTCATTTGTTTCCCAGATCACTTAGTTTATTTCTGAAGAGCGTTGACTAACATTGAAATATATGGATCAGCCTGAGCTACAGCCCCACTACTTCTTAGTGAGTCCAAGGGCCAGCATCCCAACCTGTCCCTGTATCCAGAGATGTGACCAATGCCCCAGAGCTGGGTCTGCCCTGGTGCCCCGGCAACAATATTGACAGCAACAATACCAATAACAACAGTGTAAAAAGAAGGTGATTACAAGCAAAATACTCAGTAAGTCCAACCCGGTGTGATGAGACTGCACTGGCATCACAAGACAAGAAACAAAATGGTCCCCGGATCCTTTGTACACACATTTTTTCCCCAAGCCCAAGACAAAGAAAAACAATGGTGGACGAACCCTCCAGTCTAGACCAGCTGGTTGGTTTGCTCGGTTTGCTTCTTGCTGCCCCAGAAAAGGACAAAATGGTTGTGGACTCTCCACACGCCACCTTTTTCCTCCACTCGAAGCCTCTCCCTCTTCTTCTCCAAAGTGAAAATCCTTTACTTCCTCCCCCTAGCGATGATGTGGGTGATACAGAATAACAATTCAAAAAAGCCCACACAGCTCCAGCCTCTGTCTCCTCACATCCTTGACCAAAACTAGGAAAAGAAGTTAAAGATAACTTACTTGTATATGTTCCTAAATAAGCAATAATTATTTTCATCAGTAGAAGTCTTTAGTCTTCACTAATTTAACACTAAATGTTGAGTCTCCAGAGAGAATCAAACATATTTCTAATCACAAATTCTAAGACTAACAGAGTCAAAGAACCCTGTTAATTAAAAACAGTCACCTTGACAATTTCAAAAGTAAGCATAAAACAACCTTGGAGAGTGCAAAAGAGAAGAGAACAGGATCAGTAAGCTTTGGTTATTCACAAAGAGCTCCAAACTAAATCAATCCAATTAATGCTTTTTACTAAACTTGAGGAGGGAAAACAAAAACAAACAAACAAACAACCAGTAAGCTGGAGGGCTTCTATGATTTACTTTTTCCACTCTGGTGACCCCATAATCTTATAGAAAGCATTCCAAATTTGGATTAAAAGCAAACTCATACAATAAAAGTACATATAATACACAGGCACAGTGAAACCACAGACCCTATCATAAATGTATTTAAGTAATTGAAGGAACTCTTGCTAAGTAGCATAGTCCTTACATCAAACTCAGTGCTGAAAGGAAAGCCCTGGTTTACACGGAACTTTGAGAAAAATCATGGGCGCTAATTAATAATTAATATTAATTAATTAAAACTAATTTCCAAATGTATGAGTGTGTTTAACAAAGTGCATACAAATTCAGGAATATATCCAGTTTTGCCTTCGTGTATCATGTTTTAACAATTGTGGTGGTTTAGAGCTGGCCAAGTCTCCAAACTCCACCTCAAGAGCTCCCTCGTCAAAACCAAGGGAAAAGAAAAAAAATCAAGAGAACCAAAATAAGAGAAAGTTAAAGTAATATATAAAGATATTTATGCTTATATAACATTTATATACAAATACAAAAACTATATACACATAAGAAAGAAACCCCCAACACCCAAAACCAGAAAAAGGGAAGGGAAAAACGGGACAAAACAAAACAAAACAAAAAACCAGGTATGCACACTCAATAAAAAACTAGCTAAAGAAAACCTTAACACTTTCCTTGAGATAGCACAATCGCGCCCAACGCTGCCGCCACACCACTGGACCCCGGATTGGCAGAAATAAGAGGCCCTGCAGGCCCAACCAGGCTCCAGCTCCCCCATAGAAGCAAGACTGGCTGCGGGAGTCTGAAGTCTCCAAACCTCGCTGGAAGAGAAAAGAGGAAGAGGTTTCTCTCCCTTCTTATTTATACTCTGGCTTGCGTAAAAAAATCGTGGGGAGTACTGGGATCATGGTCACTTCCTAGTTCCGACCTGGTTACCAGGAAGGCCTGAAAAACCAAACCACTACAACAATATATACCAAGACAAAGTTTGGATCAGGATTATAAAGATGAGTTTTCCAAAAATCTGATTGCTATAATACAAAGAGAAGACTAATAAGACAAGCCATTTGTACACAAAAACAATTATTATGACTGCTTAAACTACCTAAACTTAGTTCAGGCCAAGACAAGTCTAAACAATCATTCAGGCTTCAATGGTGGCAAAAGTCTGTATCTTTTATTAGTTATAGAAAGTTATTAGCATATTTCTTGGACTGCAGGACTACAATTTCAATATTAATTAATCCTTTAATATGCCCTTTTTTTGTTCATCAGCAAACATTATGGGAAAAATGAAATACAATACTAGGTAACCCACATCCACAGAGCATTGCTCTGGGAATTTTGTGGGATACTTTTTCATACAGATAGTGCAGAAGACTAACAGATATTTGAAGTAGCCTTGTTTATAGCATTATTTGAGTGGATTTGGTGAATTAAGGCCATATGAACTACTTTGAACTAAAAGTTTGTTTTATCAAACTTGATCTTCTCCTCAACTCTACTTGAATTTTTAGGTTTCTGGTAGCAGATACCTGTGTGAACTAAAACTGAAGCTTTTGTCATAATCTTATAGTGATGGGATCATATTTTTAGATATGCAAATACACATGAAATTTTTACTAACCAGGCAGAATGATTTATCCATCCCATCTCATCTACCATGTCTTTTAATCTGTGGAATACAGTTTGAAATTAATCATTAGGGATAATAGTCTATCTTATTCTGTGCACAGAAAATTTATTGTGGAAGATAGAAATTTTGTGCTGGCATCCAGAGAATAGTCCTTTAGAACTTAATTACACTTTATTTTCCATCTCTTCCTTTTACCATTACAGTTTCAGTGCTATGATTCTAATTAGTCTTCTTTTTACTTTTGACAAATTATAGACCATATGAAATCTAATCTCCAGATCACACACAAAAAAAATCCTATATCACTTGAAGTAAAACTTTTTCTCCTGCAATTATATATAATTACATTTTCATGATGGACCTCAAAATTTAACTCAGTCACAGAATAAAGCTGTCCTAAGAATAAGAGGAATTCAAGAATAAGCAGTTTTGTGTGTTTAAAAACTCTGTATTTATTTTTTTAATAATCTGAGGGGTTTTGACCTTAATGTTTCCTGCTTCGTAAGTCACATAATCATGAATAAATAATTTTTTCCATACTTTTATTTATCTGAATAACTGAGAGTACTAATTTCTCCTAGGAGTTACAGAATAATGCCAATTCAAAGTCTTATGCAGGAATATCTCCTTTGCTGTGCTGTGATGTTCCCTTGGGAAAATTTTAGGTTTGCTTTTTTTAAAAATATGAACACAAAGCAAACATATAGCGATAAGCACTTGTCTTAACTTATACACAGCCTTTTATACATCTCCCATTTCAAATCATTTCATAGATGAGGAATCTCCATATTGCAGCTGGGGATCTGTGTAAGTTTACTCTGTCATCAATAAGATGTGAAACTAGAATATGGATTTTCAGAGTCTCTGTACATACTCAACTATCCTTTTGATCTTTAGCATTGGAAAACATATCTGGCAGAGGTCTTAAGAAAACATATTATTAATTTAATTATTTTTTACCAGTAAGCTAACATATCAAGAATTTGTGTTCAACGAACACAAAGGTCAAACCAGCTGAAAGCTAAATGTTTAGAAAGAAGCTGAGCAGAGTACTGTAAAGATAGAGTAGATATTTAGGACTTTGTTTATCAATACAAGACATAAGTCATTTGGCTTAAAATGATATATCAGTCACACAAGGCATAAAGGCTGCTACATGTCAGATATTACGTCCACAGTGACCAGTATAAAATCTCTGACAACGATCCCTGAGATCACTTAAAGAATTCTATAAAAGACAGAAATGTGATGGTACTTCACTGGAAAGTTTTTTCACCTCACCACTTTGTGGATAATGAACAGCAAGGACATCTTCTTTTTCTACCTAGAAATGATAAAAAGTTTTTCTTCTGTTTATTTGTCCAGCAGTCTTTTCAGAATTCCCTGAAATTGCCTGACATTTTTAGGGATACTTTGTTGCCACTGGTGGGTTTTTTTAATATGTAACAAATCATAACTGAAATGAGAAATGTGATTTTAGAATATCTGATGTTATGGCAGTAGAATATCTCTCTGTTAAAATGTACTCTCTTAATTTAAATGGACTTTCTTATGTTTCAGTTTGTGCCTGTTGCCTCCTATCCTGTCACTGAATAACACTGAGAAGAGTCCGTCTCCATTTTCTTTAACCTCCAATCAGGTATTTATACACATTTTTTAATGCTTTTCTAGATCCCTGCCTAATCTTAAATAAAATTTAGGAACCCTGTTGCTTGATGTTTTTATAGAAGATCATATGGTTTATTTAAACATCTCTCTCTTGTTGAGCTCAAGTAGTATTTAGAATATTATACTGGTCACAGGATTAAATCCTATAGACTCCTTCAGAGTCTATAGGATTTCACTGAAATATAGTTTTCATTGAAACTCTGTTTATATACTCACTATGTATTTATGTATGATTATTTAAGTTTAATTGGTAAAATAATTGTTATAAGAATAATAATATATAAATATTAAAAGAAAGTGCAATTTCTGTGGAATGCCTCTGCCATGTAATGCTGAAAACCTCACATTCCAATTCAAAACAACCACATTTTTTCATCTGTTTTGGAAGAATTTTAATATTGAATTATTTCTGTTAAACAGATCAGCTTTAAAGAACAGTAAAGAGAAGATGACTGACAGTTTATTAAAATCCATGGGCTTTTAAAAATTTATATAATTAATTTTTGTACTTGAGAAAGTTAAAGAATGCATAAATTTGACTATAGCCATTTGAAGGTGCTATTTCGAAAGCTTTCATTCTGCAATACTTAGCATTTCATGTGTCTAAAGTGCAATAGACTTCTACTGTTGACATGCATGATAGATTAATTTATTTAAATGTATTAGGAAGTGTATGCAAGTTTACTATATACATAAGCAGATTCCCCTCTCTCCGCTGAAATTAGTCTATTTGCATTTTATGAATAAGAGCAGAAGGCACTCTAAGAGATGGAAAACAAGCATGCTTATATTTAACCATATACAATATAATTTTCTGTTTATTACATAAAAATATGAGCAACATCTAATTGTTGTTCCTTCATCTTAAAGGAAATACATTATGTATTTTTCATGTAAGTGCTAATTTTTTACAGACCCTTCTCTGTCTGGCACAATCTCATGAATTGAAATGTACAGCAAGGTGTACTTGAAATGGCTGTTTACCCTGAATTACATGCCAAATAGTCACCAGCAAATATTTTTTTTTTTTAAAGGGTATGTGGGGGAAGGGTTAGTCTTTCTAGTATTCACAGAAGGTAAAGTAGGCTTTAATGAGTCATGGTAAGGAATGAAATCCAACAGATTACATCCTGTCAGTAATTGCCTCCCACTTAAAAAAGAAACACCGGCTCAGAATTTGCCACTGGCATCGTCTGCAAGATTATGTTCATGAGAGAGAGAGAGAGCAAAACAGAGGAGCTGAGACATAATATGTATGTTATAGGTTAATACAAAGACCCTGCATAGCCTGCAGAAGCTTTTTGAAAGCCATTAGTTTTCAGAAAGTGGTGTGATGTAGTCACAACATGAAACTGCAATTAACAAGCATGACCCACACATTATATTGCTTGATTCTCTGAGTAGCCTCAAGGTAGTGACCAATATATATTTCATTACACCTGTATAATAAAAGAATAACAAAGGCATGGGAACATTAAACTGGGTCTCGAATGAACAGGATACACTCTCATTTTAGACAGATTAAAATATTGGGTTTGGCTATAGTTATTTGAGCATGAAGGGTAAGTCCTGAGTACATTCTGGGGGACTACATCATGATCTGCTTAAGCCAAAATAAGGTTGTATTTTTTTGAAATATCAGTGATTTTTCTCAGCTAGTTTTTGCTGCCTCCTTTCAGCCCCACCATGGGGCCCTACAGCAAGTCAAGATTAGTTATGATTGAAAACTAATCATGGGGAAAAAATTAATCAACACCAAAGGCAAATGATCTGATTCATCTGATTGCAAGTGCTGATAAAACAATGAGAGCACTAAAGATTCCCTTTCAGCAGAAGGCAGGGTTAATTTAGGTTAAGCCAATTGTAAACCACTAAGTAGCTTTTATATATCATTAAAAATCTAACAACTCTTCTACCTGTTTTCCCACAATACCCCTTTATTCCAGAAGAGATTTATAAGTCTCTGAGAAGTTCATATAGGTTCAGGAAAGAATTCATAGATACCTGGTCTAAGTTGAATGAAGAATTATCAAAGATGTCTATGTATAAATGCTGAAGAGTACACATAAAGGAAAGGAGAAGCCTAACTCTTCAACACGAAAAAGATAAACCCATGTCAACATTAGACATATAAACTTAGGTAGCTATATGACAGGAATAAAAGAAAGCAAACAAAATGGAAAGATGTGTTCCCCCATTTGGCCAGTGATATAGTGATTATGATGGTTACAGAATAAAAGTAGACAACTATTTTAAAATCACCCTTTGTGGAACACACATAAATTTAAGTCTCCCACATTCTAGGAAATTCCACTACACATCAATATTTTGGACCTACATCGTTATCAATCTTTTCTGAGGAAACTGTTTTACCTGAAACATGTATTTATAAAGCTTGAATATATGCACTTGGTAATTGCCCAATATCTATTGGTGACAACCTTGGGCACTGAGCTGTGCAGGTGGTCAGTCAATCCTCCCTCTTACTCATTCTTCTTTCTAAGCAGCGAACAGAAGTTTGAACTCTGCTAGTATCAAGACCTAAGCAGTTTTTCATGTATTCACTGACTTTAGTCCTCTGATCTGATGTGCAGATGTACTCTGCCATCTGAAACTAGACAGCAAAGAATTACAATCAAATGAATTTCTAGTCAGGGCCAACCTGTGCATATCAAAACAATCCATCAATATCCATTTCTATCTGAAGAGCAAATTGGTACAATTTACATAAGCAAATGTAATGTTCACAACCATAATAAATTAACTATGCAAATTATTACATTATGTACACATAAACAACTTCATAAACAACCAACCTGTCATACAAACCTTGAGTTCCTTAACTTTAATTGACCTGTCACAAGCCATTAAATTTGACACATAGACAGTAGCAAAATGTCATGAACTGATCAGGTCAAGAATGCCACTCTTCTCATGCCACTAATTCTCAGTGCCACTAATTCTCAAACATGGCACTAAGGTCATAAGGTAGAACTTCTAAACAAAATTAAATCCATAAAGAAGAATCTAAATGACCCTACAAACTCTTCTAAGAAATTCCAGAGCTTCTACAAGCTTGACTGAATTTGTTTTGAGTTTCTCATATAACTGGCAATAACTGGAAGTCTTATGTATTCAAAAAGTTGCAAAAATGAGGCTATTTCATGATATTATATGGATTTTAGGGCCTGAAATAGATATTTGCAACAATACTGTTATTTTTAGATCAGTATATTTACATTCTACAGACATCAAAAATGGCTTCTAAATGGCTTATTTATGTTTACAAAGTGTATTTATTTTGTCAGTATCTCATCTGTATTTCATTTATCCATTTTTTTAATCCCTATTTCATTTATTTTATCTGTATTTCTGAGGAACCTGTACATGCTCAAGTCCACAAGACCTGATGAGGTGTATCCCAAGGTCTTGAGGGAACTGGCTGATGTAGTTGCTAGGCTGGTCTCCATCGTATTGAAAAAGTCATAGCAGTCAGGCAAAGTAACCAGTGACTGAAAAAAGGGAAACATCACACCCATTTCTAAAAAGGGGAAAAAGGAGGACTACTCATCTCTATGCCTGGTGAGAACATGGAAAAGATCCTCCTGGAAGTTATGTCAAGGTATGTGTGGGACTGGAAAGTGATTAGAAACAGCCAAAATGACTTCACAAAAGGCAAATCGTACCTGACTAATCTGATCATCTTTCTATGATAGAGTGACTGCATTGGTCATTATGCAACTAATGTCATCTACCTTGATTTCTGTGAGGCCTTTGACACGATTCCCACACAACATTTGAGTTGCCAAATTAGAGAGATATGGGTTTGATGGATGAACTATTCACTGGATAAGAAATTATCTAGATAACTGTGTCCAAAGAGTTGCAGTCTGTGGCTCAATATCCAAACGGAGAACATTAAAAATGGTGTTCCTCAGAGTACCGGGACTGGTACAATTTAATTGCTTACAATTGAAGGCCTCTGATGCAGTGAGCAGACGGATTTATGTCAAATATTTTATTTTTTTCAAGAGTTTCCTATATGATACTTTTCTTCAAAGGTGTTTACATTTATTAAATGGATTTTTTTTATTATTTCTTTACCTGTAAATTTAGAGTTGAATAATTTTTGCTTTCATGAGAGCCATGAGTTGAGGAATTTATGGTGTTAAATCATCATTGCATCCCATTGAAGTACATATTTCTCAGGGTCTGAAAATCTTATTGACAAAATCTCAATAGATACTATGGGTTTTTTTCAGAATTCACACTTTATATTGATGGCAAGGTAAATGCACAGGACGCAATGAAAAAAGAATGAACAAATGAAAAGCTAGCAAATCTGTTTTCATGAATGTCAAATGTAAGACAGGAGAAAATAATCTAAACCATACTTTCATGATGCTGAAGTTGAAACTAGTAGTTGAAACTCAAGAAAAAGATCTTAGGAACACTCTTGATAGGTCTCTGAAAACATTCCTACAGAACAACACCACCAAAAAGTGAAATGAAAATTGTATTTCATTGAAAAAGATACGAAAATAGAAGTAAGGTCTACTTTTACTGCATATAAAAACTTTGAAAAGTGAGCACTGTGTACAGCTCTTAGGATCTCAAGGAAGACGAGGCACATTTAGAAGAAGTGCCACTACCATAGTTAGAGAGGTGCAGCAGCTGCCTTATGAGGAAAGACTAAAATGGTTGGAACTTTTCAATTTTTATAGGAGATGGCTGAGGAATACAACTGAATTTTGGAAAATTGTGAAATGAGGGATAGGATTAAAACAAAACTGTTAATCTCTAAATCCCACCATATTTAAACTAAATGGAATTCTCTGAAACTAGTAAAAATAAATAATCAATTTAAAACAGAGAAAAGAAAATTATTCTTTCCCTGATGAATTTCTGAAATGTGGTACCAGTAGGATTAAAGAAAAAAACCTGAAAATAAACCAAACAGATTATTGGACAGCTACTGAGGAGAAGTAGCAGGAATATCCTCCAAAAACAACTGTAGGTATTAGAGAAATATGGGTAAAGCAGTGCATAAAGCATCTGTGATCACATGATCTTCCTGGAGAATATATGCTAGTGTCAGTGTTGGAAATTATACTTTGATAAATAAGAGGCACCTAGCCAAACCCATCTGGACATTTGAAGGCTAGATATCAAAATGGGGTGAAAGAGATGAAAGTCTCTTCTTGCTTCCTCTCCTATGAATGCATTCAATATTTAATTTATTTTTTCATAGGGCCTTCAATATTATACTTATCCCCATGATATTTAAATATTTTTTATATGAAATCAAGACCATTTCTTCCAATATTTTTTATGCTTTTCTATGATTTTAATTTCCATCCTGCACCCATCTTTTCACAGAGGGATAAATCAGAGTAAGGAAATAAAAAGGAAACTTAAAAATTAATAACATAAAATTTACCCATGTTAGTTTTATGTTAATGATTTTCTTATGAATCAGGATGTGATTTTCTGTTGAATTCCCAAAAATATATAAAATCAGTCAACTCTAAAACCTCAAAATTTATTTTATGTTATCAAGCACTTGAATCTGAGTTACAATCGCTCTTTCAGATATCAGTATATGTTTGTTAACTTTTGTTAGATTTTGACTTTTTAGTGATAGCATCACACATTTCAGAAAACTAGTAAGGCCTAAAAATTCAAATTTGAATTCTGTTTTCTTTTCACATAATTTGGAAAAGTTAAAGTGCAAGCTATGACTTTGGTAGATTATAAGGATGGTGTTCAAATAGATTATCACAAGTAATTCATAAACTTAATAACTGGCTTTGGAACACTTTAGACAAATGTTGAGTGATTCCTGTTGATTTATACCTGTTGTAGACTACTGCATTGCACAATGTTTGTAAGAAGTAACTGTGTATCGTAGGAGATTAGATGAATTGCGCAAAATAAAGGTCCTTCTTCCTAACATCTAATCTAAATTTCTTCTCTTTCAGTTTAAAACTGTTTCTGCTTGTCCTATTACTACTGCTAGGGTAAAAAACAATTCTCCCTCTTTTTATAAGTTCCCTTTAAATATTGAAATGCTGCACTGAGGTATCCTTGGAACCATCTCTTCTCCAGGCTGAACAACCCCAGCTCTCTTTGTGGGAGAGGTGCCTCCAGCCTTCTGATCATCTCTGTGGCCCTCCTCTGGACTCACTCCAACAGGCCGACATCTTTCTTGTGCTGAGGACTCCAGAGCTGGATGCAGTACCCCAGGTAGGGTCTCACAGGGATAGAGTAGAGCAGGATAAACAACCACCTGAAGGCCATCACTCTGGCAGTTGGCTTTCTGGGCTGCAAGTGCATATTGTTGGCTCTTGTCCAGATATTTATCAACCAGAACCCCAACTCCTTCTCCTTAGGGCTTTCCTCAAAGTGTTCATCTCCCAACCTGTACTCATGTCTGGGATCGCAGGTGTAGGACCTTGCACTTGGCCTTGTTGAACCTCATTATGTTCCTCTGGGCCCACTTTTCAAGTGGGATGGCATCCCATCCCTCAGGTGTGTCAACTGCACTACACAGCTTGGTGTCATCTGCAAACTTGCTGAGGGTGCACTCAATCTCACTGTTTATGTCATTGATGAAGATATTGAAGAGTACCAGTCTGAAAACAGAGCCCTGAGAGACACCAATCATCACCAGTCTCTGCCTGCACATAGAGCCATTGAGCACGACTCTGTCTGAGTCTCTGTGCCCATCCAGCCAATTCCTTATCCACTGATGAGTCCACCCTTCAAATCCAGGTCTCTTCAATCTGGATTCAATGTGATGTGGGACTGTGTTAAAGGCCTTACAGAAGACTAAGCAGATGATATCAGCCAGTGTTGCCTTGTCGACTGTTGCAGTCAATCTCTCATAGAAGATCACCAGGTTGGTCAGGCACGATCTGCCCTTAGTGAAGCCAGGCTGGCTGTCTTGGATAACTTCCTTGTGTTGTATGTACCTTAGCATTGCTTCCATAAGGATCAGTTCCAGGATCTTCCCAGGAATGGAAGTCAGAACTTTTTTGTTTTGGCTTGGGTTTTTTATTATTTTTTTAAAAAAACCTTGATCATTGAAGCCAGGCAAAGAACACTTTTGTATAAGTAAGGAACTCATTGAAGTAAAACTTTCCTAAAACTTTTTGTAAAAGAGCTTTCCTAGGAACCTCTTGATCTGCTGGAGTTTCACTGGCAAGGACACTTTGCATTTCATACTCTCCTGCCTCTCCAGTGTTGCATTTATCCTTTCTTTTAGCGAGGCCATGAGTCATCTTGTATGTTTTACCCCTTTGTGATCTTCCTCCAAAATTTTGTCACCAGAGCCTGTGAGCTCAATAGCTTCAGACTGACTTGTAGGAACAACAGAGCAAGACTCATGTTCCTTTTCAGTGTTAAGAGTAATGCCTTCTTCCTTCCTCAGAGACATGTTTGCTGCCATCAAATTTCCTCTGGAAGTATTTATTTTTGTAGTCCCTTTAATGATCTCAGTCTCTTGTATCCTTAGAATCACATGTGTTTTTCACCACCCCAGTGGTCTTGATCAAAGTTATAAGAAAAGACAATTCTTCCACTGCCAATCCTACAGCCACTAATTGCATGAATGCTATCATTCTCCTGAGGTTACTATTGCCTCCATCTCTGATGATATAAATGTCTTAACTGCAAATTCTTTTTTTTTACTAATTATAATCAAAAGTCTGTAAACAAATTTTTACTTTTTTTTTTCTTCTGGTATCTTACTAAAAAGAGCATTACTGCAAACATACAACAAATTTTTATTCCCTCCACTCACCTCTACAGAATATCTTGCTATAACTTAGCCCATCATTAAAATTAAGTGTGTGTACGTATGAAAGTGAATCTGTAAATCTTCTAAATTACACTGACTGAAAAATGCAAACACAAACTATAGGTAGCCCCTAAGGATAAAATTGACATTGAAAAATTAATGTTTTCAACTCAAATGGTATGAGTCCATTTAATATTGTACTGCACTATATGCAAAGATACAACAGGAAGGATTGTTTTATGATGTTTTATATACAAAATAAAATACCACAAAATTATGAAGAATGTGATACAATTGTCAATACAATCTTCTGCTCCACAGAAACATTTTTTGTATACAATTATTAATCAAGCCTTGTTGTAATGAGTTGGTAATAAAGAGGGGAATTTATGTTTATGTGCCTTTAAAGTAAAACAAGTCTTCATTTCCCAATAGATTATATATATATATATATGTATATATACATTCATTTAGTCAACACTCTAGGGTGCTAAGTACACAGACAGTCAAGACAGCATCAAATATAAATTATATCCTTCATTCATAACTCAGTGGACCACCAACATAAGTGCCAAAATCTGTGCAAGCAGACCTGGTTGAAAGGTCTAGGCCAAATTGATACAAGCTGATAGTATTGATTCGATAACTCAGCAATGATAGATGCTCTACTGCTAAGGCTGGACATATTAATAAGACATTGATCCATGTATATATTTTAACTTCTATCAGCTACTGGCAATATACATATCTAAGTCTAATTGCTTTCTAACAGATGAATACCTGCAATTTTCAAATTCAAGTCCCTGAATGACATAGATATACTTTCATCGCACAAGAGAATCTCTCTTACCAAGACATCTAGAAGAACAGGGAAAGAAAATGGCAAAATTTGCTCAAAAGGCACATCCTATGTCCATTGTAACAAAATGGAATCCCCTTTGTAATAATTCCACTAACATTATTAGCCTATGTTATATTGAGGTAGGGAAATTACCCTTTTCATAGTGTTATCACCAGAATCATTAGTAACTGCTTAACTTCTTTTTTCTAGAGGAACAAACTGTCAGAGTACATTTGTATGAATTTAATCACAGTCTCTACAACATGTATTTTCTATGGCAGAGCATTAAACCTTGGTACAGAACTGGCCATGTAATATGACATTTTTTTTCTGCAAGAATTGTTGGAGGAGGTAGAGTATTACTGAATTTTTAATAAGATAATTCCTTAGAAAAAAGGGTAAATTCTTCAGATCCGTGAAACACAATCTGAACTGTCCCTTTAAGGAAAATAAATTTACCAAAGTTTTAAACAACATACAGTAGTCTGTCCCTTGCTTGCATCATCTACAAGAAATATATCTACATCTGTAGTTGTATCTGTAGGAAGTAATTGATTGAAAAAGCCTCAGATCATCTTGGAATGAAAAAAGGCAAGAATAAAATAAAATAAAAAAATAAAATCAATATGTAAATTAAAATCCTTGCATTTATTACTAGCTTATCCGTCTTACTTAGGGTCACAATTTTTCTGACAATACTGAATGACTGGTCTACCAAACATGCTAAGACCACGATAAGCATTAGGCAAAAGTTTAGATAAAAGTAAAATTTTATTTATTCATTCATTTATTTATTTTACTATGTCATGAAGTTTAAGGACACAGAAGCTGTATTGATTCGTTCCCATCTCCTGTACACTGTTTGATTATGTTAGTCCAACTGTTTATGAATGTCTTGGTTCTGGTCATGACAGGGTTAATTTTTCCAGTAGACAGGTGGGGGAGTGGCTAAGACCTGAAGGTTAATCTGTACCACCTCCTTTCATTTTATGGGGATGGGAGAAGGGGTGTCTTTTTAGGTCATGTAGCATGGCAGTGCAGTGGGATTTGCACTCACATGTGAATTGTTTGTTTCTTGTACACCCTATTATTAGTATTGTTGCTGTGATTGTTAGTTTTCTTATTTCATTGCTGTTTCCAGTAAATTGTTCTTATCTCAACTCATGATCTTTACTTTTTGTGCCTTCAACTGTCCTCTCCAGTCCTCTGCAGTGGGAAGGGGGAGGGGGCAGTGAGCAAGCAGCACATGGTTCAGAGTGTTTCACTGGGAGTATTAAATAGGGAAACACCATTCCTAAACCAGGACAGTGAACTAGAGAAAAGGAATGTGGAATAAAAGTGGTACCAAAATGTTTTTCCCTTTTTTAGCAGTTTGTGGGTATACTTTTTAAACTAAATACTGCACTCTTGGAGTGAGTGTTTGAGTCTATAGATGGAAGATAGGCAATATGTATATAAGAGAAGTCATTTCAGCTTTTTGAGTTTCAATGAACACTGTTAGTGATTGATATAATTGTTGATGTTTTGAAGGGTGAAGCTTCAGACCTTCTGCTCTCAGATGATGTTTTCTACAGCCTGTCTGCCGTGGGGAACCCAATCCTCCCCTCATTTTCCTGCTACTAGGTACCTGAAGGGGACCTACAAGAAAGTTAGAGAGGGACTTTTTGCAAGGGCATGTAGTGATAGGTCATGGGGGAATAGCTTTAAACTTGGTTATTAGGAAGAAAATTTTTGAGGCATTGGAACAGGTTGCTCAGAGACACTGTGGGTGCCCCATCCTTGGAAGTGTTCAAGGCCAGGCTGGATGGGGCTTTGAGCAATCTCGTCTGGTGGAAGGTTCCCTGCCCATGACAGAGGGATTGGAACTAAATGATTTTTACAGTTCCTTCCAACTAAACCTTTCCATGTTTCTATGAATTTAGTCCCGTTGTAAAAGCCCTATCTAAGTGCTGATGCTCTGATTTAGGTGCCAAAGTCATCAGCAATTTTTACTGATGGAGCTGAAAGGTATTCCAGAGCTGAGCATCACAGTCTTTTTTTAATACAGTCTTCTGTATTATGTACCTATTTAATACTTATTTGACAGGCTCTAGCTCCTGACATCAAATGGAAAGTTAGGAGTACTGAAGTTTCATCCTGTTCCCTGTGAAATAAAATAAAAAAGTGGGGTGAGACACTTTGCCTGTAAGGAAAAAACCATAGAAACCTTCCCTGTGAGTACAGATGAAACCACTTTACCCTTCCCTAGCACAGATCACTGTAAACAGTGAACTCACACTTTGTACACCCTCATTTTTCGCCTGCTCAACTTTAAGGCACCAGTTTACTCAATATCCATCTTGACATATAAGATATAATTCTGCTAGAAGGATGAAATTCTTCTGTGATGTACTCATCTCTCGGCCACCTCTAAAGGATTGTTTACACAGCTAGTTAAGCTATCAGACTGACCTCTCCGATAGTTTAAACAAACTTGTTCCACATCCTCCCTGTAGCTTTCAGTTACTGATTTTTTTTCCTCTCTGTATTAGTTGGTGTTTCTTCTTTGGCAGAATACACTATGATTTTGATTCTGTGTCTCTATATGTCTAAACACGGTACAGTAATTTATGTAACTTATATTTTTTCTGGTTAATGCTTCAGTTTCAAGGTCATTTGACTACTAGGAACTTCCTTAATGTCATCAACAGCCTC
Organism: Chiroxiphia lanceolata; assembly: GCF_009829145.1. Taxonomy (NCBI): domain Eukaryota; kingdom Metazoa; phylum Chordata; class Aves; order Passeriformes; family Pipridae; genus Chiroxiphia; species Chiroxiphia lanceolata. Next base: position 88,539,238 of record NC_045639.1, on the reverse strand, counting down.
TACTGACAGCATAAGTAGTACTGACTTTTTCAACATCTTCTTAGCAGCAGAAATAGCAGCGAACTTTTCTTGCCACCAAACCAAGCAAATAAGTAAAGAAATACTGCCAAAGGAACCTGGAGTTGTTGGTCTCACTTTCCAACAGATAAATCTGTTACTTTGGTATCCAAGCTCCAGCTGAAATTCTGTCTTGAGCTTGTCAACACATTGCAAGTCCAAAGTTCCCCTAAGATTCGCAAAGCAAATTTTCTCTCAGGAGAATCACACTTTTCCTTACCTCATCAGTATTAGCTGAGAGTTTGTGGTATCAGTATAAAATGTCATTTTAGTCCAAATCCCAACTCACACAGAAAAATTACAATTAGAACTGAAGCTTCAGACACAGAAGTTTAATTTCCCAGAACAAAATTATATGTAACTCTGGATATTAAAACACTAAAATTTATTCAACTAAGTGATAGATTGTTTAAAACCTCAACTTTTCAGCTACCCTTAATAAAAGCATATATGTGCCTGACATCTTGGAATGTACTATTGTACTGCAGAATCTTATAGAAGAGTAGCATATACAGTTTGGTTGAATTTAGCCTCCATAAATTTTCCCAATAATGTGAAAGAGAGAAATTCTAGCAATATAAAATACATTAAGAAAGAAATTCTATTTTAATTTTGGCTGAGAAAAAAAGCAAAGAATGAAGAACACTTACAGTGAGACTTCCTTATGGATTTTAACTCTAAGATTGACAAAAGTTTTTAATCAAGAATGATCAATGCTAAAATGACTGCAGCTGAACATTTGTATTATACAAAACATTTAACTAAAACAGAGTTTCATGATCATTTTAGCTGATTCTGGAGTACTGTAAAGGCATACCCTAAAGATATAGCTTCTTAGATAGAGAAACACAGAAAAACACCCGTGAATAATTGATTTTATACTTACCTTACCCATAAATGCTCTATATATCAGTATTTGAAGAAATATATGTATCTGATAGGACTGTGAGTGTCAAATAAATCTGTTGTTTATGCTAAATCAATTAGGACAGCATTAGAAATTACAAAACAAACAAGAATACATTTCCATCAGATAACTATTGAGTGATGCTTTCCCCCATCTGTTTCCAAATGCATTACATGCTTGTTTCCATCTAACCAAGGTAATATGTAATAGTGAGGTATCCTTACTCCTCAGTTTTATTTTCTCACTCATGCAAGGGGACAAAAGCAATGAGGAAAAAAAGAGGACTAAATGTCCTTATCATGCATATGATTCAAAGCTATCAGAATATAGGTTGTCCAGCACATCTAATTCCTCACCTGCGAGGCTGTGAACAGCACTGGAAGGGATGTCCAGATGACCATATTCAATTACTCTTTTACCACCATCAATCATGTAACATCCCTTATGCAAGAAGGTAAAACCACACGCCTATTTATTTCCCGAACCACTCCTAATTCTGAGCTATTCAACATCCATATGAAGAGGCCATTGTTAGGGGAATGGTTGTTTCTTGGAGAATACCCCAGTTGAACTTATTCTGGTCATCTTAAACTGACTTTTGTATGAGTATAAAAATAGACAATTACTTTATGGAAATTCCTACTTCTAAGACAACTTCGCTGATGGTAAAAAGGGGTTCTGGATACAGGATTTCAAATTCTGATGCTAAGATTTCATCAGAGTGGGAGAGGCTGCTGTCAGCATCAAGCAGTTGGAACCCTCCTGCAGCATTGGGTTTTTCTCTCACTCGAGCTTGAACCCTACACAGGATCTTTGTAAAGCAAGAACATTAATCAGTCACTGATTGGACAAGACAGAAATCTCCCTTCAGGTCTGAGCCAAACTTCTTCTTGTTCTGGCTTCCATACATAGGGACCAGCAGCAGTTGCCTGGAAGCATAGCTGGCAGCTCAAACACAGAGAGTTGTCAATAGTTCACATACACATTTTGTACCCAATGAAAAACTTCATTCTGCTATGAATTGTTCCCTTTATCAGACTGTTTCATCAAAAACTAATGGTACATTTCATGCAAATCAAAAGAATCTAGTTCTGTGCCTCAGAACTTCTCTGTGAATCAAGACGGATCTCTGCAAATAATGCAGTAGTCACTTGAAACCTCTTCAAAACAAAACATAGATGCAGATGTACAATAAGAGAATGCTTTGAGTGGCTTTTTCCCTTTTTTTTTTCTTTGTTTTGTTTGGTTTTTTGTTGTTGTTTTTTGTTTGGTTTTTTTTCTGTAAAGCTGGAATATTTATCTTCAGTTATAAAGATTGCATACAATAATAGACAATTGTGTTAAGGTCTGTTAAACAGTTCTGGTAAACTGAGGGTAAAATATGTTAGAATTTTATACATAATTTTAAGATTAGGGAAAATACAAGAAAAAGCTGGAGCTTTTTAGAATTGCACTATAGAATATTTCCATTCAAAATCATTGTGTGGAAATAACAAGTAACCATGTTCTGTCTTTATTTTCATCTTCCTTCTGTCCTTTTTTGATATTCCTTATTATTTCTTGTTTCTGTAATAATTTCAGCACTGTCTGCTAAAGCATGTTTCTCTATGTCTGTCTAAGTTTCAATTTTAATGACTATTTCTGTGCTGTCATGATAATTTTGTGATTTAGATAACTTTGCAGTGATGCCTTCAAAATGGCTTAAGATTTGTCTTCAGTTGCATGAATATACTGAAGAAAATATTTTAATCAAAATAAATAACAAGACTGCCAAACCAAATAAATATCACCACACCTACGAATAATTGACTTTTTAATTTGTTTGTGCAGTTCTAAGAAACTTTAATCCCAGATTTACCCTTATTAAAGACCCTTCAAAAGATTGCCCTCCCTCTGACCAGATAGCCAGTCAGCTTATCATAGAAAACAATCTGGTTTGTCAGGCATAATTTCCTTTTTTTGTCCCATGCTGGCTGCTCTCATTCCAGCATAGACAATTCATGTCTTTTGGGAGTACTATCCCTTCCTGGATAGTCCCTTCCAGGACTCCTTCCTGGACCTGTGCTACTCTCTAGTTTAATTCTTATCAGTGTCTCATTCCCCCTTTAGAAGCACAAATGTATTTTCTATACCTTATTCTAAATTCCTGCTGAAGGACGCCAGGCAAGTGGTGGAATTTGAATACAGAAGAATTGTTTCAACAGCCTGGAGTGTCACAATGCAGACGCAGATATAAGGAAAACTAGAGTTTCAAGACAGAGTCATCAGGAGACACTGGGAAAAATAAGTTTGTTTTGAGATGATCAAAATCATATAAAAAGAATGATAAGACATTAAAGTGAGTTTTGTATTGCTACAATATTCATGGAGGTAGCATAACCTCCAAACAGTTTTAATAGTGTGCTTATGTTAAGCAATAACAATTGGACCCTTAGCTTTAAATTTCAGTCACTGAACTGAAGCATGCCCTCTACAGTCAAAGAAATATGGCTGTCTCAGATATAGAGTAGACTAATAATATTAAAGGTATTGGCAAAGTTATGTAGTATGATTTCACTTAAACAGTCTATGAGACTACACAGTTTATCTGGGAGGAAGACTTTGAAAGGATACAGAAGCTTGTGAAAATACTTCTGTGAACATATGTCGACTTCAAAGCAGTCCTTTATCTGAAGACATGCTATTTTTTCTCGTATCTCCTTTTGCAATCTAAATTTGCTGCCTTCCAGTTCAGCAACAATTTAACTTCTATAGTAATATATATTTTAAGAGAGGAGGAAGAGCGAAAGAAAATCTTATATGTTGGAATAAGAACGGGAACTGTTAGTAGGTTTATAAATCATAAAAATTATGTTATCTTAGTACTTTTTTTTCCCCTGTAAATGCATAGTTTTGTTCTCTATAGGAGCAAAATATCTACCCTGATCTATCGATAAAGTTACTATTAACTGAAGTTAATAAAGTTACTAATAACTGAAACTGGGCTGCCCTTCAATATTACTGTTTTTGGGGCAGGCCTCTGTTGAATAAGAAGACAGTTATATATATTTTTCAAAATAAAAGTAGGAGTAAAAATATCTACACACACACAAAATTGAAGAGGAAAATGTCTTAACCAGCTGTTGTAAATAAATTAGGACTAAAAATTTAATAAGGAGCTGGAGGTAAGATATGAGGAGAAACTGAACTCCAAACCAGGATTCTTTCAACCACTTAGAAATATAGACAACACCAAAAGAAGCAGCTGCAGTACAAGTATAATAACATAGAGAAGTAGAGATCATCAGGAGCTTGGTTTTGTCCTCTCTTAGAAAGGACATCAAACAATTCATCATCACACTGCAGCACTAGCGAAGTCCTTGTGGAAGATTTGGGACTGCTGACTCATGTATTCTGCTTCCAGAGGCTCCTTGGAGGACTCTGATGTAAATACTGGTCACACCAGCTTGTGTAGCTCATGGTTCTCCCTGGCAAAACTTGTCAGATATCAACTGAACCAAATTCTAATCCAGCTATTGTATTGTCAATATTTTTATGACGTCGCATAGGTCATATATAAAGACACTGAAGTTTGTGACACTCTTTTTGGTTTTATCTCTTTTTGTTGGTGGTTAGGTTATTGAATGCCAGCTGGAGATCTGATGTATGCATTACCAGAAAATAATAGCCTTTTAACAGGATGAGAACTCACTGCTCTACATTTTGCCAGCTTGCAGCATATTCAGGAACTTCTTATCAGAACTCAATAAGCATTGTGTGAAACCTTGCATTTTTACAAAATTATAAAATCTCTCACAGGCTCCCTGCTCCCCTCCTTCAATAAAAGAAAAAAAAAAGAAATGTCTTCTGACAAATAGAGATTTCTTTCAGTCCATGCTATATGTACCATATATAAGGATTTCTTATTTTTCTTCCAAGGCAAACTTCACAGTTTAATGCTATTGTTTATTTTGCTTTGAGAATTATTTACTCCCTAGAATAAATATTGAGGTATAAAATGCTGATGTCACTATAAAGGATGAAAGAGATACAGCAGATCTGGGAAAAAATCCAGAGTGCTTCAAACTGACTTTTCTGCCAACCTCAGGCTTTTTTACCTGAAGCTCTCAGTCCTCAAAAACACAGAGTCATCTTTAGATATAACGCAGGTGTAATCTGCAAATATTAGACTTGTGTTATTGGAATGTAAGATGTCAGCTCCTTTCATCACAATAGAAAAAAACCCCCAAGCCTATCCAAAATCCATTTCTAAATGATTACATAGTCGTTTATTGTCTAGAAACATAATTTTGTAGATGTCTGGGTTGGTTGTTCCCCACCCCCCCCCAATACTAGATATTTGTAAGTCTTTCCCAATACTATGCATATTTCAAGGAACGTGTGTGTAGGGAGGGAGCAGGGACACATTTTTGCAAGTACTTTTTACAAAAGTGTTTCTAAGTGCAATCAGCAAAGCTACATGCAGAAAGCAGTCAGACATTTAAATTCTACAATTAGCAACAAAAGGGATGTCAGGTAGGTGTCTCCTGAGAGAAAGAATGATCTCCTGCATTTCAGTACTTTCATTTTAAGTCATGTAGCCAGAGAAAACTTCATATGTTAAGTTAACCTAACTGACATAGAAAATGAGGAAAAGGTTGGATTGATTCTAAAGCAAGGACTTATTCTTCTAGCTTTATTGGAAAAATTAAGAGGAAAAAAAAGAAATCCCTACTTAACTGTGAAATTAGGAAATCGCCTAACAAATGGAAAAAGTAAATTGAGACTCAGGTTCCATGTGGGGAAAAATAGAAAAAAAAGTTGAGACAAATATGTTTCTGTAGAGTAGAGTTTCGTACTGTGGATTTATACCAATTTAGAGGTATCTGTAGTTGTCGCCACCTTTATTCTAATGTCTTCTGCTCAGAAATGTCTAAAATCCTACTAGGAGTTCATGGAAGCACTGCTGAAATCTGTTCCAGGTTGACCTTAGTAGTCACTCCTTGAAGTGGTAGCATTTTTTTTGTGTGCACCCAAGAACAAGACCCTTTCAGGAAGACGTTTGTTGCTTCTGGAAGATGAAAATGAATTTGTAGTCAGAAAGAAGTTCCTTTCTCATCCAGTAGCAGATAGGTTAGGACATTAATTTAATGCAAAGCACACAGTAGCTCACAGAGAGGGGACAGGGAGGAACTTAGGGTACCCTCTACCAATGGGGGTGCCCCCATCACTCAAGCTTCTGTGAGGAAGCTTGAGTGATGGGATTTTCATCCATATTCAGGAGGCACCTGGTACAAGACTGCATGTTCTAAAATCCCATGCATGCAGTGAGTGCCTGAAATATTCAAATATACCTGTGTTCCTTGTATTTTGTGTTGACTGATTTAAGTGACTGGAAGTGTAGGCTCCTGAGAGTTCGCAGAGAGAGTTCAGTGTTTTGCTTACCCTGAACTGATCTACCAAGGCCGCTACAATAAGCTCAGTAGTCAACAAATCAGTAAAAAAATGTAAGAACCCAGATCAGGTTGTCTGACTGGGACAAGTACTTATTTTCTGGCATTGCTAAACCTGATGTTCATTTGGCCTCTGAACCCTTCAACCATAAAATCAAGAGATGTTTCTATCTTCCTTGCTTCAGTTACTGGTGGAAAAAACTAGGCATGGGCATATTTTAAAAGATTCAGAGGTCTAGTTTAGTTCCACAATCAAAAATGTGCATCTTTCTTTGCACGGTGAATCTGAAAATAGTAAATAAGTATTTGGAAATGTGATATCTGAAGGGAAAAGATTATATTTGTTCTTCTTTAGCTTCTTTATGATCAATAACAGAAAAATACAGGAATTTTCTTGTCTTTTATTTGACTTTCAAATTAGAAAATCATGTCTTTCATAGTTAGGCAACTAGCGAACCAGTGAAGTAGCAATATCATAACAGCAAGAGAGTAAAATTTGAATTGCAAAATGAAAAAGCTTCAGTCAGGAAGTTAAAATGCAGATTTTTTGTTTGTTTTCATCTGCTCTTAAATAAATTTTGGAGATAAAAAACTTCAAGAAAATGTTTAGTCCTCCAACTATTTATTTAAACAGATGAAACTTTAAATTTACTTTTCTGAAGCCCCTAAGAACTTCTAGGAAGAGAAGGAAATAGAAGAGATGATTTGTACTCCTGATATATTTTAAGAATTAAAAGCTGAAAAAATTAATATCTTATTTTAAAAATATCAAGTTTTCCAAATGTAATATAAAGAACTTTCAAAGGAAAAGGACCCATTTACAGCTAAAAACTTTTGCAAGTTAATTTCCACATTCCTTATCTGCAAAATCAGATTAGAAAACTTCCCTTAACAGATTGTCATAGGACAGACTGCAGTGATCAGACAGGTCAGACAAGTATACCAGTCAGTAGCCTGGTTATACCTGACTAGCCCTTTTTACACCCCAGCCCATCTCCCATTCTTTCTCCTACCCACCTTTATCCCTGCCTTTCTCTGCCCTTGCCTTTTCCTAAATATAAAAGTCATCCCTAATTACTTGTTTGCCATTGGTCTCAGTTTTGGTACAAGAGTACCTGACTTTGATATTTCTGTTGTGATTACCTAGGTAATATTCTCCTTTTGTGGTATTGCTAATAGATAATTCTATTCTTATCAGATTCCCCTTCCAAAATCTCCCTAATATTCTGTTTAATTATCTGTGAAGTTTTGTCATCCCTCATAACCCCCCTGAACCCTCTGTGAAATCAGCCATACCTCATGGCACTATCAGCAACTTCTGTGAGCTTCTCACCTTACTATACCCACCAGTTTCTTATGTCAGTAGTTTCTCATGGTCTTTTCACTTACCTGAACCTGTAACATGAAGACATATAAATTAGGGGCTGAAACCTCATCCCTAAGAGTTGATGGCTGAATTGCCCTTTAACTGTTTTGGTATCATAGAGTCTGCACTGACTATAAAAGAAGAAAGATGTAGACAACTCCATTTGGACTCTTTCTCTGAAATTGAACTTTACCCTTTGCAACATTATCTGATGGCCTCTAGCACACTTACCACCTAGAAATTCTGAAGAGGTGAACAAAACCAAAGTCCTGTAAGGCTCCATTTACCATACAGGTACAAAAGACCTCAAGCAGATTCAATTCTGAATCACACTATATTTATATGAACCTCAGTCCTTAGAGCCAAATTTCCATCAACCCATCTCAAGCCACACTGTTCAGCTCTATATATGGAGACTATTTTTTTCACTTTCCCTTCTCTAACCTCTGTCTCTTGAGATCAGTTTTTTCATAATCTACTTTTTCAAATGTTAAGGTAGAAGAACTCCCTGACTAAAACTTCCTTTCTTCAAATGGGCCACAGTTTACCTTCACAGTAGTAACTTACATGTTCCTTGTTATGCCCCCAGGCACTGAGAACAGCTGGTAGAAAGCAGCCTATGTTGTATGTTATATGTTATGTTATATTATGTTATGTTATGTTATGTTATGTTATGTTTATGTTTATGTTATGTTATGTTATGTTAGTAAAATATTTTAGCTTCCAGAAGAGCATGGCTGCACGTTAAATGCATTCGAAATGGTCTATGGAGTGTTGTAGCTCCAAAACTACGTCCAGAAATCATTTTTGAGACCTCTAGTTTGCACAGACTGAAAACAGGAGACCTGTTTAGCAGTTTAGCGGCAGAGATGATTGAGTTTCAGCACCCAGGAGTATTTCAGGCAGTGTTTAATCTACAAGTAGAACAACAGCCATATGGTCTCCAACAAGAAGTGCATCATTATTCAGTCTTGTTAAACTGACATGTAAAACTGCTTACAGTGACCAGGAAAACCTGGAGCTTGCTACCCTCTTGTTTCAGAGTAGTCTCTGGAAGAGTTGGATAATATTCAGCACCTGTACATAACTAGAGAGACTTAAAATGACAATATAAATGTAGCACAGGAAAAATACAAAAGGGAAGGGGAAATTTTCTCTACATATGACAAAAATTCAAAGAATGCTCTGAAACTAATCTCTTGAAATGACTAAGAGAACCTCTGAAGATATTTTTCCCCTTCCTTGCTTAGCTGAAGTTTGTATTTCACTGAGCTCATTAGAGGAATACAAAAATGCTTTGAGCTCTAAACTTTACCAGCAATTTGTTTAGATTTAATGCACACATTCAAAACAGCATGTTGAAAATGAAAGGTGTTTCCAATTTTTTAAAGGAAGAACATGGCATAGGGATCTATACTTAGTCTAAGGGAGTACTTAATCTAAGCAGTTACATACCTGTCACCAGTTTGCCTGTCATGTAATTCACTTCAAACAAACAGTACAATTTAGCTTGATATCAGCATCATAAGTTTGCTAACTGAAAACCCCATACTAATGTGGTATTGGCTTCCAGTACCTAACTGAGTTTATTTTACTTTAAGCATGTGCTACATCTGTAAAATAACTTGGCTTCTTGGGTCACCCCATGGTCTCTGACTGTCTGAAATGCATGTGTTTTCATTTACAAAAGGAATATTTTTGTAATTATTTTATTAGGTCCTCACTTTATGAAAATATTCTATGGTACTGGGACAGTTAACCCCTTGCAACAGAAGTACGTAATCCTGCCAACTTTCTCTCTCTCTCCTCTAGTCTTTCAGCATAGGGGATGCAACATATATGTCTTTTTAAGGTACAGAAATACTACACTTTTGAATAGTCATCTATTTCCAGATTTATCAGGTAAACTGCTATACAAAATAGCAATTACATTTTGGGGAACAGCACACAGACTCCAGAATAAATCTGGATCAAGCGCCCTGCAGAGTGTCTTATAGAATGCTAGACACTAGCCACATTTTAAGATATAGAGCTAGGAATCTCAAGGTATGAATCCCTAAAACATAAGGGTAGCCACAGTACTGTGAAGTAAAACACAGATGCTTTACCTTCAGTGGCGATGACAGAAATTGTTTCTAATTATCTGCCAGACTGGCATTTATGGTCTATCAAGGAATTAGAATTTTTTTTTATTTTTTTTTAGTTGGAACAAGATGTATATTTCAAATAACTGGTTCTAGTGTGCTTCTGTACCAAAACCCTTTATCTAAATATATATCATAATTTTAACAGAAAAAAAACCACAAATGCCTCTTAAAAATTGTATCTTAAGATTTGTATCTTAAAAAGTTTAAGTACAAACCTGACAAATTTAATTTAAAACCTGGTAATTTTTTTCATAAGACTGTATATTTAATGAAACTCATTTTCATCATCCATTTACAAAACAATCACTACATCATTTTTTTTAAAATGCTGTGCAATTCAGAAAAGCAATAATCCTTTTTTTCTATGTAACACACACACTTTTCTGAAACTCTGAAACCCATTTTTTTCTTTAAGACTGTATAACTGACATGGTTTAGGTTTATTTTCCAACATTTTATGGATTTTTACATGTTATTCATATTGCATAAAAGTAACATACATAGTAACAACACTAGTCACTGAAAAAGTCTTGAACCCTACATGTAGGAAAAAATATGTTAAACATGAGGTCACTACTGACAGAAAAGGCAGTGTTTTCTGCTGCATCAAAAATCCAAGCAAATAAGAGTAAGCAGACTGCCAAGTATCTTGCACTTTTAATAGTGATAGTGTCATAAAGTTCTTTCATGTTTGTTAGAAATTTTTCCTGTCTAAAATCAAGTCAATCAAGGCTCAGCTCTCTTAACACATTTTTAATTGAAAGGGGAGAGGCAAACCTCATTTTTTTGCGATACTATTTTCAGTGAGAAAACATTTCTTAGGATTTAGAACTTTCATACTTATATAAACGTTATTTATTTACTTTTAAGTAGCATAAACCTCTCATTTAAATGTTTTAGGCAACAAAACTCAGAAACAGAGTTTGTTTAAGCATATTTCTTAAGCTTTAGATGGATGACACAGACTCATAAGGTTGATCTTAAAAGAATAGCAGAAGTGTATCGGACAGATTACATAGACCAAAAGGCACTGTAGAATCTGCTGCCTGTTTCAAGTGACAAATTCCAAAGACAGATCATGGCATAGCATCCAAAATGTGAATGTGGAGTGAAACTATATTTGTATAGACTTCAGCTTATATTCTTTATTTATGTCAGAAAATGTGAGAGATGAAGTTGACTTGCAGTTTGGCCTTTGAATAGATGACTGTAGATGAATTCTTGCAATAAGCGAAAGCAAAGCCATACAAATGCCTATTGGCATTTCTCGGATTGTAAAGAACAGATATGCCAAAATGTAGAGACAAATACAAAATTCATTTTAATATTCAAAGCCTATCTGATATTATTTATTAACCAGAAATGATTCCACATATTCTCAGTAATTTATTGCAGTGAAATACAACCAGCTAATTCGCAGGGACACTCCCCATATAGATATTCTCTTTAAAAGCTATGTGAGTGCCTCAGTGCAGCCTATTAAAGAATTGTTGTACTGTACTTTTCCCTACAGCTGTATAGTGTAAAGGAGTCTGTGAGAGGGATCAGCCCCAGTCAGTATGGATTTAGGAAAGGCAGGTTCAGCTTGAACAACCTCATCTCCTTTTATGATCAGGTGACTCACTGAGTCGATGAGTGACAGGTTGTGGGTTTAGTCTATCTGAACTTCAGTAAAGCCTTTGATACTGTCTTCCATGGCATTCTCCTGGAGAAGCTGACAGCCCATGGCTTGGCGTTCTTTCCTGGGTTAAAAATTGGCTGGATGGCTGGCCCAGAGAGTGGTGGTAAATGGGGCCACATCCAGCTGGCAGATGGTCACCAGTGCAGTTCTTCAGGGCTCAGTACTGAGACTAGTTCTGTTTAATATCTTTTTGATGATCTGGATGAGGGGATCAAAGCCACCTTCAGTCAGTTTGCAGATGACACTAAGTTGGGCAGGAGTGTTGATCTGCTAGAGGGTAGGAAGGGATCTGCACAGGCTGGATCGATGGCCTGAGGCCAACAGTATGAGGTTCAACAAGGCCAATTTACACATTCTGTACTTGGGTCACAACAACCCCATGCAGTGCTAAAGGCTGGGGGAAAAGTGGACGGAAAGTGGTCCAGTGGAAGAGGACCTGGGAGTGCTGGTCAACAGCCAGCTGAACGTGAGCAGCAGTGTGCCCAGGTAGCCAAGAAAACGAATGTCAGCTTGGCCTGTATTAGAAATCACGTGGAAAGCAGGACTAGGGAAGTCCCCCTGTACTTGGCACCGACAAGGCCACATCTTGAGTCCTGTGTCCAGTTCTGGGCCCCTCACTGCAAGAAAGACATTGAGGTGCTGGAGTGTGTCCAGAGAAGGACAACAAAGCTGGTGAAGGGTCTAGAGAGTAAGTCCTATGAGGAGTGGCTGAGGGAGTTGAGGTTTTTAGCCTGGAGAAACAGACACTCAGAGGAGACCTTATTGCTCTCTTCAATAATCTGAAAGGACGTTGTAGTCAGGTGGGGGTCGGTCTCTTCTCTCAGGCAGCTAGTGACAGGTCAAGAGGAAATGGCCTCAAACTGCACTAGGGGAGGTTCAGGCTGGACACCAGGAAGAATTTCTTCACTGAAAGGCTGGCTAAACATTGCAGTGGGAAGTGATGGAGTCACCATCCCTGGAAGTATAGACGAAATGACCAGATGTGGCACTTAGTGCTGTGGTTTATTTGGTGTGGTGGTGTTTGGTCAAATGTTGAACTCGATCTTGGAGGTCTTTTTTAACCTTAATGATTCTATGATTCATTAGGTTCTTTTTCTCTGATTTACTGAAACTTTAATTTTCTTTTGGAAAGTGTCTTTTTTGTGTGGGTGCTAAACAATGTTGGTTTCAACGGATTCTTGTATATCATGGCTTCAGCTTAATTTGGAAGTTTTAACTACACAATGAAAAGTATTAAATGGCTTTATAACACTTTCTTGTTCTTATACCATACTTAATATTCCTGGCACTTTGAAACAGATACATGGTTTCATTCTACAGTCTCCTTTGCTTCCTGGTAAATATTTTTATCTAATATTTTAATGTAGTGTGGATTTGATTGTCTCATAGTCTTCAAAATAAGAAACAGTAACAAAATAATAATCAAGAAAACAGACATAGATAGAAAGTATAAGAGAGCAGATTTATAATTTTAAAAGCATTTTAATAATGAATTTATGAAGATTATTCATTTTGCCTCTGACAGACACCACTGGATTTGAAAGCAGCCCTTATGCTGTCTTTGTAACTATATATAAGTGCTAGAATCCTTTACTAATGCATCTCAAGAGAGGTGGCAGAGAGTAGACATGGCAGTCATGCTGACAGCAGCACAACATCTGGGATAAATCTGTTGGTACCTGTGAAATGATACAGTTAACAATGTGAAGAGGTAACTCTGTCTATCTCCTTGTGCATGGGTAGACCTGAGAGGAAAATATGCAAACTGAATCTTTGGGTATTTTACTAGTTCACTCATTACTGTGTCGTAACACTGGGGACATAAAATATGCCCAATAATTTGGCATTATGCATCATCCAGACGGTGTACAGTTGGGAATTACATAGATTTGGTGTCCAAAAGCACTGTCTGACTAGAAGAGAACCTGATTTCCATTCATCAAATTCTTGAAGCATTATCTCCCACTTACCGAGCAGGTGGGTGAAGTATAAAAAAACCGTGGCACAATTTCTGTGGTAGTTGTATTTTTTGTTTTATTATAAATCCATATAAATTACTTTCATCTCTCAGTGCGTCAGGAACAGGTGATAGTGAGATAGATTGCCAGCACAGCTATTTGAACTTAAAATCCAACTTTACTACAATTCAACAGGCACTATAGGAGTCAGAAAAATACCCAAAAGTGGGAGAACAGGTATAGGAAGCTGCAACTTATTACAAATATTTGTCCGCAAAATAACAGAAAATTATTAGCACACTTTTTGTTGATAAATAAATTATCTAAAACAATTATTGGCCAGTAGCATTTAATTTCTTCTTGGTTTGGAATACCCAAGATGGAGGTTGTTTTAAGCTGAAATATTTTATTTGTTTGTAGAGACATTTGTTTGTAGAAACTTATACTTGTAGGAGATTTTGGGGTTTGTTTTGTTTGGTTGGTTTTTTTCCCTGTCTGTATAATCACGTTTCAACTCCAATTGCTTGTTTGTATTCTGTAAGACTTTAACTTCCATAGACCAGGTGGTTTCAGAAACACTTCAGTCGTTATTACCTGTCCATAGAATAATAAAATGACAGACCAGTTGAGGTCAGAAGCAGCCTCTGGAGATCATCTAGTCCAACTCCCCTGTACTCCAGCAGGGCCAGCTATAGCACGTTACTTAGGACCATGTCCAGCTGGTTTTGAATAGCTTCAAGAATGCATGTACTACAACCCCTCTGGACAAGCTATGGTGGTTCTGTACTCTCTATAGAGAAGCTTGCTTTCCCATGACTTCCACAGTATAGGGAAGATGTAATTGCAGGGATTTCTGTAGAGATACTTCTGATTTATCTTGCCACCAATTACTGTTGTTAAGTGTCCTGGTTCCATCCCTGATCAGCAGGAGAGGGTGTGACCAAGACATTATGTTATTCAATACATTACATCATTGCCAGGGATGGGGAAAAGGGAAGGAGACGCGTCCCTTTCCAGTAGAACTAAGTATGGTGGGGTGGGGAACCTTTTGGCCATTGTTTGTTGTCTGGAGGATCTGTGGTGAGCATTTTTGAATGTGAATAATTCTCTTTTATACCTTCGCTGTTAATATTGTTGTTACTGTGCATTTTCTTATCTCATTGCTGTTTCCAGTAAATTGTTGTTATCTCAACCTGTGATCTTTTCCTTTTGTGCCTCCAATTCTCCTCTCCAGCCACCCGCAAGGAGGGTGGAAGAGGTGAGAGGGGGAGGGAGCAAGCAGCAGCATGGTTTGAAGTCTCGGTAGGAGAACTAAATTGGGGGGTACCACCTAAACCATGACATTAAGCCATAAATATCTTTTACAAGTAAATAATTGACAAGAGTTTTTTATCTACTAAATCAGGGTACCTCAAGCTAAAAAGCAAATTGGTCTACATAAAAGGGGTAGAGAGAATTTTTCAATTATTTTTATATTTTTCCTCCTTTTTTCTTTCCAGAAATGTCATGAGTTAAAATAGTTGTTACTTTAGTAGGGAAATAGCAAGCAGGAGAATATAGAGTAAACACAATTTCCAACATAAAAGTGCTGTGATTATTTTTTCTCAGTGCAATTTTAATGTAATAAATGTTTGTATTTTTGTCCCCTAAGTATGTAAAATGATGGCACATTAGTTTATAAATTCTGCAAAAGTTTTACAGCTTTGTGCCTTATAGTCATGACTTGCTATTTGCATTTAGAATTGTAGAATACCATTTACATATCTAGCAGTACCATACATATCTGCTGGCACTTAATGCTATTAGGGAAGTTGGCATATAGAGAGCCAACTGATATTGTTAATAATTTGCTGATAATTTAACAGAGCTTGCTCACAATAACTTTTAACAAGAGTCTATCTTTGAGTAATCCGATAAATCATATGCTTAACATTAAGCATGTACATGAGAGAATTTCTGGAGGTGGATGGCATAATACTTCTGTAGTTATACCCTGAAAGTAATTATAACTACTTTTTCCTGTTTTGTTTCAGTCTAGAAAAACAAAAACAAAACAAAACTGTCTGCATTCAATGTTTTTAAATGTTTTCTTTTAAACCGTTTTTGTAAGCTCTAGCTTCTAAGAGTCATAAGGCAATGTTATTGCACTCTGAAGAATAACTTTTTGCAATTTAAGATTTTTTTCTAGTGAAAAGGAATGAATACTGTGAAATATGAAGTAATCACATTACATCTGCGTATATTTAATATGTTGGATCTAAAAAAAATAAATATAAATATATTTAGAGAAATTTGCACCGGGCCTAGTGACCTAGGAATTCGGACATTAGATACACCTAGAAATATTAGAAGTAGATATAGGAAAGTCTGTCTGTTATCCTCCTGATTATAAATATTTTTTGCAACTTATGTATCTAAAGAATTCAATTAATGTGAGTTGAATTTAAAAAATCATAGTCATATTTCTTTAAAATTTTATTGCCAATTATAATGTTTTACAACTTAGGTTTTGCCCTGAAGCATGTCCTAGACATCAAAGGGTGAACTGACAATGTGAAGTGTAAGAAATCAAACCACCATTCCCATTACCAGCAATGGCAGCTGCACATTTAGTTCCTCATTCACCACACTGAAAATTTCCCCCTCAAGAGCCATGAAAGACAAGAAACTTACCATGAGAGTGAGACCGTTGTAATGAACTACTTAACTAGATTTTGATACCTGGAGAGAAAAGAAAATGAATTTTCAGGAGCTGTATTTAACCGATAACATATTACTTTCCAAAGAAGGTTCTACCAGGATAAGCAGCAATGTTATAAAAATGGTGCTAGAAGCGGTGGTTGTACAGAAAGATAAAATATAAGAGATAAAAGGAACAGGTTGTTATCCTTGGGACTGGAAAGAAACATTAAATTGCTGATGGCTAAACATAAGAGCACTTATTCTTGGATCCCTACTCATAAAAAGAGGGTCTCCTAAAGGAGCTTACTTGTAAAAAGCCAAGAAAAAGATAGAAAAGTAGGCATGTACAGCAGCTTTTAATGATGATCCACAAAGATGAGAAAGATAAAATGATTCTACCAATCTATTATAGATACATATAGGAAGGATAGGGGTAAGTGGCATTGAAGGACCTTATCTGCAAATAAATGCATTAGGATGGGTAATGGGTACTCTGCTTTTGCAGTTTGAATAGAATACTAGTCTTATATAAGTGAAAATGCACTTTTGTTGGCAGAATTTCATCTCATAATTTCACCTCTTTCTTTTCTGTACGTGCTCACTACATATTCATCCTGTACATTCTCATCCATATAAGCACAAGAACCTCCCCCTTCCAATCACATTTTAATGCAACATTTCTTCCTTATCACAGCATTTTACTGAATTTTACTCATTTAAAATGGCACTGGAAATATTTTTCCTTAGTAATTTATTGTCCCTTTTATTTATATTGGTTTACATTTACTATAGAGTCTTATTCCTTTAAAGTTTTTTTATGTGCAGTCATTTGAAAGTTACTATAAAAATAAGTATAGATGTTCACATGTACACATGTGCTTAATTTATTAAAATATCAAAGTAAGTTTAAGGTCCAAGACCCATGTTTAACCTAATAAAGTGTATTCTTACTTTAAATCTTGGAGATCTTGGAGTTAATGGTGAGATCTAATAAGGGTTTTAATAACTAGATTAAAGTTCATTTAAAATAAAGACTGCCTGAAATTGAAATTATGTATTCCATTTAAAAAAAAGAAATGTCAACTTGTGAGTGTAGAAACTTCTGATTAGCTCTTGGTTCATTTTGAAGGTAGAGAAATGTGACAAGTACTGTACTAGTTTTATTTTGAAGTTTTCTCTAATGTACAGATTTTAGTTTTTGGAATGCTGTATCTAGAGTACAATCATGATCAATAAAAAATACAGATACATACCTCCCTGTTGTTTCTCATGAGGCAAGGTAATCACATCATGTAATTTAAGACACTAATTTAGCTGTTTGGAGTCACCTAGTGACTCTATAAGAAACAAGGACTTCTTATTTTAGATACTCTTCATCACACTGTAATGAAACACCTGAAGCGGATGATAAGAATAACCTCACTCTTTGGCTTGATTCAGCCAGTTTTAAAAAGTCAATGACATACCACCAAAAGCATTCAAGAACATAACTATTTTGCTTCAATCACATCTGCATTTTCTGTAACAAAGCTTACTTTCTGAATTATCCTCGTGTAAAAATATGGAAGTATCTGTGTTGCGGTTTGGTGGCTGTTTTCCTTTTTTTTTTTCTTTTTTTTGGTTTGCTTTGGGTTGGGATTTTTGGGGTTTTTCAGGGTTTTTTTTTTCAGTTTCTTTCAATTCTGTTTTCCTTTTGGGAGCTCTTTTGGGTTTTTAAAGGGTAAAATCCAACAAAACAGCATTATATACATGAAAACCACCTCTTCTTTAAGGTTTGTTTAACAGTGACAACATTATTTTTTCCCTGAGAGTGCTCAGTTCTTCCAAGTTTCTCCAAAGACTGGTGTCTGACTTGAAGACAGAATGTATTGGTTTATGTCGGTTTTAGGCGAAGAGGTTTTTGTTTGTTTGTTTTTTGGGTTTTTTTAATAAAATTCTGTTTCCACTGACGTCTCATGATTTTGATCATTGATTTCACCTTCTGTGTTTAAAACGTGTGGAGCTTTGCTCTCAGCTCAAGAGTCAATGCTTCCAGTTGATTCCTCTGGGATCAAGATGAAGCTCAACATTTAATTCTTTCTCTGATAGTAAAATACATTACTCAGACAATGGAGTTCTCATCATCAAGCCATAAAGAATTCAACTGAGCCATATGGGAATAAAAATGTTATTTTTTATTTTGGCACACACTGTACAATCACTTCCACTATTTTTGCCACGGATACAGGAAAGAATCCCTGTATGGATACAAAATAAATCATCTCTATTGGGTAATCAAGATGGGGAGCTGATGCTGTTCTTGTTTTAATCAATCCATGAAATGAAAGCGATTATAAACCACACCAGAACAATATATCCCAATGCGACTCTTGTAATTGGGATGATCATTTAATTGGCACATTCTGCTTCCACTGGGATGTGCTATTTAAGAGGGATCTAGTTCACTTTGCAGTTACAGGATTTGTTATATGATTTCCTCAGCTAATATTACTTGTGAAGAAATAAAAAAAAAGATGTATAGATTTTCATCTTTATTTTGTCAAATGCTCACATAGGAGATTTACTTCTCATACTGAGCTGAGAAAAAAAACCCACAACACAATTATGCAGTTGGGAAGGAATTTACATTTTTCCACAGTGTCAAAAAAAATCAAAGGAAAATTCCACAGTAGCTGCACGTTTACACGTTACAATCAACGTAGCTGTATGGCAGAGAGATGAACAGTGAGAAAAACAAAGAAAGGGTAATATAAGAGGAAAAATGACTGAGAAATAAGCAATTTAAGATAAATAGTGATTCTTCTGAATAGGTTTGAATTTACTTTTTTATTAAGAATATAAATTTAAATTTATGGAAATAACAGGAACTATTTTAAGTATATTCCAATAATTTTATCAAGGATATAGTATTATATACTTGTTGTTGTTCTCCTATCAAGGTGGGTAAGGAGGTATTAGTATAAACAAATTCACCTGCTCAGTGCAGGGGGAGTGGGACTAGACGACCTTTAAAGGTGTCTTCCAACTCATCAGCTCTCAAGTCCCAGAGAAGGGATAGGTTCTTGCATAGCTGTTGTAACTACAGGTATTCAGACTGTCTTGCAAGAAGCCTTCAGTTAACAAATTAAAGAAGTAACACACATGCATTTTCTGCTCTCTAGTTCACAGTCATTGCAAAATAAATTTTAAAAAACATAAGTAAAAAAAAACCCCAAAACGTACCAACAAAAACAAACAAACAAAATTCTTTATGTGATGAAAATAAATTACAACTGCAAAGGGCTGGCATTTGTCTTATACAGCAGGTATTTTACAAATAAATGAAATAATGAAAGAGCTGTCTATAACTTTTCATATTCCTTCAAATGCTTCATTTTCAATTAGTGTTTTGTATACTTTTATTTTGACAATTTAAGAGACAACTTTATTCAGAGCTTCATGGTGAATTGAAGAACTCTACAATAGTTTATCTTTGCAATCTGGAAAACCTGTTTTCAGAAGTACTAATGAAAAAAAGCTTAGAGGAATATTTGGTACGAAAAAAATTTTAAAATATTCTTATTTGACTGAGTAGAAAAGTTCAAATCAACTCTGGAAGGAATGGAAACATAATAAAACTAATATGGTATTGTCAAAGAGACTTGATACTTTTTTTATAACAATTTGCTCTTCCTAATTGTCCTTGAAGCCTATTACCAGTGTATTGCCAGAGTAACACCGTGTCATTTGTGGCCACTGCATTTCAACGGCTCCCCATAAACCAGACTGCTTGTTTCTTCCACTCTGAGGGTATGCTGATAAAGAATTTCCCACACTTCTGATAGCATCCTCTGCCCTACCCACATTTCTAAGCCAAGAGAAAAAACTTTCTACTTTGCTTCTCATTTCTGGCTTCTACATACATACCAGTCACCCAGAGGACTTCCATATTCCTTCTCTAACATATGTAAAACTCATTATACAGATTTTGGATTATAGCAGCCTAGGGCTTTAGATGTCATATTTATGTGGAGGTGGATGGTATCTTAGCATCTGTTTTTGTTGGATGTTATTCACATGATTTTCACCTTCTTTGTCTAATTTATACTTAACTACAGGGTGCACCACCAGTCTCTTTATTGCCTTGACTGTCATTCTCACCTTCCCTCATTTCAGCTTCTCACTGCCGCTTCCTATTTGGATACACTGACTCTTGGTTTCTTTCATTTAACTTGTTTCATCACACATATGCTTTCCCAACTATCAGTCAATTTACTTGTTCCTGACATTCATTAGTAGAGAAAACATATCTATGAAGGCCAGGCTTGCACAATCTATGCAATCTAAAATTTCCAGTAATTTAACAAAAACGTAATTTCAGAAATTTTTAATAGTAACACAGAAGTAAATAGCATCAATGCCTAGTCAATAGCTAAAAATCAAACGTCGGAGGCAGATTTATAGGAATAACTCCGTATGTATGACCTTGTAAACAAAGAAATGAACAGGACCAGAAAAATGTAAGATGGAGGCACAGAAAACCATCACTGTTCTGTCATGTTTATGTTCTCAAAGTTATGCTACATTTTTGTTTGCTAAATGTTTTCTTTGTCTTTAATTTAATCTTTACGTTTTCCAGGATAACGATGACATAAGTTGCTCTTTGCGCAAGG
Organism: Chiroxiphia lanceolata; assembly: GCF_009829145.1. Lineage (NCBI taxonomy): Eukaryota > Metazoa > Chordata > Aves > Passeriformes > Pipridae > Chiroxiphia > Chiroxiphia lanceolata. The sequence continues at coordinate 88,518,356 of NC_045639.1, read as the reverse complement.
TAGTTTGCTTCTAGATTAATATAAATTTCAGTATTATAAAGAGGAGAGGGAGAGGGAGAGGGAGAGGAGTTGTGTTATTAGTAACCCTTGAACATTAATTTTATAGTTGTTTTTGAGTTATAAGTAGGTTAGCAATTAAAGAATTGTATTCAATAATTGGAATCTGCCATCCCACATTATACGCAAAAGTACCAGTTGCGTTGCTTTTGACTGCACATATTTTCAGAAGGGATTTAATAGTTTTATTGACATCAGAGTACTTAGGGTTCAGGTAGACACCAGCTCTAAAGGTGAAATGCATACAGGTTTGATAGCTATTTACTTCTTGATAAATTTCTCCTAGCCACCCTATTTTTTTTTTAAATTCGAGTGGTAGCTGAGAACTACCCTTGACTACCAAAAAAAAAATCATTCCTAACCTTAAGACAAATCACGAAGAAAGATTAGGGAAGTTGTAAGTTATGATCAGTATTGTTAAATAATAGCTGGAGTAATAAAACCTGGCAAAAAATGTATCTATATTTTAAATAAAGATTGTCCTATCAGAAGTTATGGTTTAGTATCCCTCAAATATGAACAAATAACAATGTTTAGTTTGCTTCTCCATAGGGCCTAAGTAAGTTGAACACTCCTTTAAAACAACTACCAGAGACAGAGCTCCACTTACGTTCTTATCATCTATCTATCTATCTATCTATCTATCTATCTATCTATCTATCTATCTATCTACATATTTATGCTAGGTTAAAATTCAGAGTTTCATTAGGCTTTCACACCATGGAAGAGAGGGTCTGAATTTAATGCCCGTTGAAGAATTTTGCATATATCATTAGATATTAATTCACAGATGTGTCACTTTCACCTTCACCAACTAATGTCTCTTTCTCGCTCTTTGGTCTTGTCTCTACTATTTTTCTTTCTATAGTCCTTTTGATTACTCTTCAATGGGAAAGGACACTTCTATCCATGGCAGCTTTGGTTAAGGTCAGTACACAGAGAGGAAAAGGAAGAATTAGCACTCAGAAACTTGTCTCTTTTCAACACCTCTCATTTATTAAGTTCTACAAGTAAATGGCTTTTCTCACAACTCTGAAGCATGTGCTCAGAGAAAAGGGGAGAGAGAAAGTGATACTACACTTTTTTTTTTTAAATATTGAAGAATTCACCTAACATAGATAACTAATTTCAAGAAAGGTTACTCACAGAACTGTGGACCTCTTTATCCCTTACAGAGTGCTTGTTACTAGTTTGTTAGCCAAAGCTTGTAGAGGTGTGATATTTAAAATAAGCCATCTCCAACTAGCTTGATGTTTTCTATTAGTTAATTAATACGAAACTGTGAGGAGTGGCTGACATATCAGAGGGCTGTGCTGCTATCAAGAGGGACCTTGACAGGCTGTAGAAATGGGCTGATAGGAAATTCCAGAAGTTCAACAAAGGACATTTGCATAGTCTTGCACCTGAGGAGGAACAATCCCAGGCAAAAATATATGTTGGGGGCCAACTGGCTGAAACACCTTTTCAGAAGTGTATCAAGGGATCTATAAGCCAGCAATGTGCCTTGCTGCAAAAAAGGCCAGTGTTATGTTGGGGTGCATTAGGAAGATTTTTACTGGTAGGTTGAGGGAGGTGATCCTTCCCTTCTACTCAGAACTGGTGAGGCCACACCTGGAGTGCTGTGTCCAGTTCTGGACTCCATAGCACAAGACAGATATACTGGACAGAATGCAACAAAGGACCACTTAGAAGGTGAAGGGCGTGGGACATCTCTCTATGACAAAAGGCTGAGAGAGCTGGGAGTGTTTAACTTGGAAGAAAGAAGGCTTAGGGGGAATCTTATCGGTGGATATAAATACCTGAAGGAAGGCTGCAAAGAAGAAGAGCCAGGTTCTTCACAATAGCACTCAGTGATAGAGGCAAGGGACATAAATTGAAACACAGAAGGTCCTGTCTGAACATCAAGCAACACTTTTTTCACTGTGAAGGTGACTGAGTACTGAAACAAATTGCCAAGGGAGGCTGTAGAGTGTCCATCCTTGGACATATTCAAAATCCATCTGCCCATGATCCTGGGCAACCAGCTCGAGGTGAGCCTGTTTGAGCATGAAGATTGGATCAGATGACCTCCAGATATTCCTTCCAGCCTCAACCATTCTGTGGTTTTGTGATTCTGTGACTACAAGGCTCCCTGATAAATTTACTAGATTCAATATTGCTATAGTAGGGACTCAACTCTTTCCATGCATTGTATATGGAATTTCAAATATATATATTTACTATGGTGGAGAATCTAAAAGGAAGATCTGGTTTTCCATGAGTTATCATCTTCTACTTGTTTACGATGGTTCTAGAAACTCATACTTTTCTATCAGATTGGTGTGATACCTTCTGACCAACCATCCTGGTTCTCAGAAGCAGTGGGCTGGTTATGTTCTAACAACATACATATTCAAGAGCTAAATACAAACTAAATACAAACTCCACTGAGGAGAATCCAATAATGACAACATGAAAGACTGTCTTGGAAGGCAGTGACTAAGAGACCTAAAAATCTCAGCATAAGCTTCTACTTTAATGTTATAAGGCTTAATGAGATTCCTGGATATAGAAAAGTAGGAGTAAAATGGAAATGCTCCTACCCTTGTAATTTTGTAGCCAAGCTATTGTGCCCATCAGAAATACCATGCTGTGTCTAATTGTTGTGCACATTCTTTAAAGGAAATATGGAATATCATAATGATTTATAAATATTATGAAGAAAAAAGATCCTTGGACTGAAAAATAAAACTTATATATCTTAAAATGTTTGACCTTACCAAAGAAAAGTTCAAGACATGACTCAACCACTAAAAAAAGGGACAAATGGCAAAAAAATATTAATGAACAGAGGTTCTTCATGGTTGATGACAAACACATAACAAGATCCAGGGGCTGAAAACTAAAATTAGAAAAACTCAACCTTGAAATAAGATGCAATTTCCTATCTGTGAGATAATTAGATATTAGAGTGCTCGGAACTTTCAGTTGAAATCTTCCTGGGAGAGATTAAATTTCTTTACTGAAGAGTAAGTTTTATTTCAGTTTGGGAAACAAAATGTTTAAATGTTAAAAGGATTTGGGTCCTTGGCTGTGATCACTCCCTGGTCTTCAGTTGTGTATGTTTGTACTGATGAATCAGATATTCACTGATTTGCATAAATGTAATTACTGTAAATAAATTTCCTGTTTAAAGGCTTCCACTGTCTGTAAGTTTGAGAAATAATTTTTCTCTTGATGAAAAGTATCTTATTTCTTATATATAATATATTTATAATATATCTTATTTAATGTTATTTTCTCCATCCTCCTTCCTATCAGAGACTAGTCACGATCAGAGAGAAAATATTTGCCAGAGGTAACTAACATATGATATTATATAGACAATCCTGTTTCTCAGAAACTTAATCTTGCTTACATACTAAGGCTAACATTAATCAGTTAGTTAATGGATATGAAGGGATCTTTCAGTCATGATTAAGAAGTCATCTACAACAGAGAATGTGTTCATTTTGACGTCTCTTATTAATAAAACCCTACCATAGAAAGATTCTGGGGAATTGGTGGAACCTCGATGTTTCATTTGTTTTCAAAAAGGAATATAAAGTAGAGTGGTTGGACAAATGTGAGCACATTAGAGACCTTGGTATATAGGAGGTCACTGTGATTTTGATATATAGAACATCAGCTTAGCTGATGTTTGTAATGAAGTTTTATGAACTATGAACTCACAGCTTAAAATCTAGACTCAGTCTGATGTACAAGTTATAGTGCTTGAATGGATTAAAGGGTCAAAATATAAATTAACTGAAGATTCAATGTTAGTACAATGATTATATGTGCTGTGCATTGAAAGAATAAAAATACATTTATTTTTTATAGAAAAATTATGCAGAAGCTACCAAAGTAATAATGAAAAAATATCTAATTACACTGATTAAAATATTATTTTATTTTACTTTGTATAATATTAAAGGACAGAAGCAACAATTGGGAAAAAAAAGCAGAAATTATAAGATAACTGCTCTAGATTTAAGCTAGGATTTTTTGGAATTTGCTAAGAATTTCTTTTGAAATAAACTTTTGACTCTTTAAAAGAATGTATAATTATGCCAGAAATATTTTACTAGGTTTGATCCAAAATGTAGTGATGTCTTTACAAATGTCTTATGTATTGACATTGACTTTTAATGGGTAACTATTGGTTCACCATAGTTCTAAAGGATGGCAGGCACACATTTCACAGTGTGCTAATTTTAGTTCACAAGCTTGCTGCCACTAGGCCCTTAGGCTTACTCTTCATCTGGAGTTTGAAGTGTTCTGTTAGCACTGTTACAAACAATCTGAAAAATGTAAAAAACATCAAAGCAGTCAAGTGGCTGAAAATAGAGCTGCATAAAATATCTGCTCATCTATATTATCAAGGAGAGCTCTTTTAAAATTAGGGTTTTTTTCATTATATATATATTATTGGGGCTATTGAGGCAAACTTGAACATTATTACATAGGAAACAATGCAAAAGAAGAGGAAATGATGCACATGAATTGGTACAGAACTGTATCACTTCACAGAGTTGTGAGATAGAAAATCTGGAATTATTCATTACAGAAAATATAGGGATTACTTCAAGTACAGGATTTAAAGCCAGTTAGTTATCTAAACTGTAATTTGCATACCATTTCTGGATTGCAAAAGTGAAGAGGAGAGTGAATTGTTTTATATAGAGCTGTATACTCCTTCTGTTCAGACCCTCTAAAGTGAGACCAGAAGGAAATAAAAGAGTTGAAATTGAGAACTGTCTAACAAATAGATTAAAAATTACGTCGGCTTTAAAAGCACAGAGAAGTAGGAAAAATGTTAATTTTAACCTGGAATCATTCACGGATATTACAATATCCTCAAGAGATGAAATAGTCTATCTCGAATGAGATATTTTCATTTTTGAGAAATAAAGAAGGAAGGAAAGGGGATATCAAAGAATTTGTTGAGGTACCAGATTCTCACCTACAGGTAAACCTATACTGTAGACGGCAGAAGGAGGACTGACCTTGTTTTCAATTCCTTGAAAGCACTAGGACATCAGAAATATTCTGAATCCTAAACACAAATTTTATAGCACATCTCCCAGGGTTTAAAATTTTAGGAATTCCCTCCATTTCCTTCTCTGTCCCCATCAGAATGAGATTTTCAGTTCAGTGCATTGACAGTAACAGCTACAGAAGAGTAAAAGTTATCTCATGAAAAGCAACAAGGGAGAAATGTATCTGACCTAAAAGTGATAGACAGCCAAGAGAACGCATAAATTCTAGATCTAAAGAAAAGACAATAACAATCCATGAATGCAGGCGATAAAACCCGATGGTGGTGTATCCATATCCACACAAAGGAATGATGAAAGGAGTACCAAGTGGCAAATATAGCCCACCTCTAATGGCAGACAACCAGTGAGGGGGAACACAAAGGGATGTCACTTAGAGATGCTCAGCCTTACAGATACTTAATTCTTCCTTTCGCTTGGAAATCCCTGGTCCTGTCCTATTGAAACAAATTGCTCCTTATCTGCAGGTAATGTGGGTACATCCCTACATTTAGGGGAGGTACCCAGAACTGACCAGTAAGGAAAGCCCTTTCAAATGAGCCAATCACGGAGGATAAGTTTATTTCATAGTCAAGGTATAGACTAAGCTCAAAGAGATACCACCTAGCAGCTGAGCACTCAGCTGAGCTGTGTGACCTTAAGATTATAAGGAAAGGTTGTGCTTCTCCAAAGAGAAATGATAATAGAGTTGCTCCCAGGAGAAAGCTGATAAAAGTGTGTTAGAGAACTAATAAAGCAGTGCTGTGCAGAACCTTTCTGTGATAGAAATCATCCTTAAAAAATCCTTTTTTTTGGAAGCCTGAAGTGAATATAGCTGTGTATTCTCATTGCAATAATTTCATGAAAGGAAAATGTAGGGTGGGTCTCAAGGGCTATCCAATCATGACTTTTTTTATGTGCACTGAAATTGTCACACTTGGTGTAAGCTCATAAAATAATGTATGCATTTGGGAATGATGGTGTATTGTATCTGGGATGTAGGTTATTTGCCTGGATCTCAGAGGGATCAGACGGTTATTAAGGAATCCCTTGAGCATCAAAACATCTCAGACAGCCTGGAGCTTTCTCTTAAATTTTTTTTATATGCAATGAGCAGTTTGAGCATGAATTATTCACACTGAATAGGGAAAAAACAGGAAGGATATACAAGAAAAGAGTCTTTGTATACACATGGGTTCTTGAACTGCATAGGAAAACCTTACCAGAATACTATATTTATCCAGAGTGAGTTCATTATCATGAAGATGACAGATGATGGATCAAACAGGTGTGCATCCTTTCACAAAGGCAAGGTGTTGTAACTGAGGTCAAATAGCTGCTGATCCTAAGCTCCGTACAAAGCTCTGAGAAATTAAATTGGGCAGCGACTATACACTGCTGCAATGAGGTCTCATTTTAGCTGACTGTTTAAATTCTGCCTTCAAAAATGAGTCTTCCCAAGACAAATGCCTGCTCACCCTAAGGAGTCAGTCTTATCAATGGCAGGACATATACACTTTGTCTTTTCCAATAACTGATGTCTACATCGACATCCCTAAGGAAAACTTAACTGCTAAATACCTTTATAGACTGAGGCCCTGGAGAGTTAACATCGTGCTTTAAATCTAAAACCCCTCTTCCTGCTTGTGTGTGCATTTTGGCCAGGTATAAATTTCTTCAAGGTCTCTGAAGTCTTTATTTACAAAAGACGTTTTCTGGTTAAGCAAAGATTTTTCAGCATCCATGTAAAACCAATTTGCAAGAAATTCTTGGTTTTCTTTCCTGGAAGGAAGGTAATAACATTTAAATTGTATGTTTGTCTCAGGGGTCTTAACTGTTAAAAGTTGCTGAATATGGTACTCCAAGAGCGCAAGGTTTCCACAGCCCCATGTCCCTATGACTATTTAGGAGTAAAGCTGTGTATATGTTCCCAACAGGCACATGAACACATACATACAGTACATATACACCTGTTTGGCCACAGATCAACACAGAAAACACAACACTTGCTCAAATGCAGACACCACCAACAGCCTCATGCTGTTCCCTTCTCTCAGCATAAAATCACATTAGCAGAATATATATACATATATACAAATATATAGAATGTGGATGCCTTCAGTAACTAGCCTTAGAGTTTCAGCAGCTGACCCCTGGGTCCACTGGTCTCCTAGCTGCACATGTAAACAGGTGTTTCCAGTACCTGGCTCAGACCTATGGCCACACCAGGAGCTGAACCCCAGACCCCATGGACTCCACAGGCACCGGATTGAATCTCCTGGTCCTTCCAGTAGCCAGCAAGCATACCTTCTGGTCTCTCCAGCACCCTCAACAGATTTAGGGCACTTCCAATACCTACCAAGTCTCTTTTCCTGCTTGATGGGTACTCTAGTCTTCCAGTTTCTCTGTTACGGGTACTCCAGTTTCCAAGTGCTGACATATGGAAAAAAGCACCCATATCATGCACATGCACCATGCTCTCTCCATTTGCTGGCCCCCACACATAACCCTTCTGACCCACAGTCCTTAGCTGGCCCTCAGACCCACCCACTCACGCAGTGATGCAGAAGACAAAGTCCTTCATCAAGGAAATTATTTAGAAATTGAGTTTAATAAGAAGAGAGGACAGAATATGTTGCTCAGGTTCAGGGCACAGCCAGACACATTTACTGAGTAGAAACTGTTAACAAGTATCTAGCCCCTTTAATCTCTTTATCTCGTTATTTTACCGCTCCTGTTCCTTCCCAAATGACCTTGATACCTCCCTCTCTCCACCTGCATTTTCTACCCTAAAAATCCCATGACCAGTCTTGTTCAAACCCTCAGTGCTGTTCCCTGAACCCCTAGGCAGTGACCCACACCACCACCCCTCTCCCTACCCCGACTGACTGTGAAGTGCCTTTGAAATCTATCTCTGCTGTCTTGGGATGTGGGGTGTCCCCAGGACCCCAGGGCTGAGGTTCCCTTAGGAAAGTCCTGTGGGTCCAAGGCAGGTATTCATATCTCTGACTGCGACACTGGGATTTCCCTGCCCGCCATTGGGATCATGTTCTCCTTCAAGAGTGTAAAGACAAGCCTTTTCTCAAATAACCTAACATTAACCATGATGATGGGAGCAGTGATCCATTTTTTAAGATCCCTAAACACAATGGTTAAGAAAAAAAAAGCACTTTTTACTCTTATGGTATCTGACTTGCTCTGGATTCAGGATAGATTATTAACTGGCATATTATAATCACCATTCCTTTGCCTGCTATATATATTTTTTCCTAATAAGTGTAATAATTTGTTAACATTCTATCTTTGAGTAGTTTTTTGGATTTCATACAGGATTTCAGGGTCCTGGAGTACAGATTTTATTTCTTTGTAATGTTGAAATCCTTGAGAAACTTACTTTTGAAATTTTCAGAACAAAACATTCCTTTTTCTTTCTCCTATAAAGCTAAAATGGTATTTCTAGTATGGGGTTTTATTTTATTATTTCTTACATTTGTTTTTCAACATTCTAGAGACAAAAGCACAGATAGAAATCCAGGAAGAATGAAGATCACAAAACTGAGACTAAAAAAGAATGTTCTTAAAGCTTTTGGGAGGGTGAAATCAAATCTGAATACTCTTATTAACTGAAGAAAAATATTTTTGCCCAAGAAGATATTTTTACACAGTCTATTCTTTCTCAATGAGGTGGATATACTTCAGCTTCAGAAACACCTATACATATGAAAGATTGGTGATGGCAACAACTATGTCTCTGCAAAGACTATAACGTTCCTCAAATAAAGGCTTCACTTCTGTCTGAAAGAGAAATATTGATTTATAATTTTGGAACATGGTACAAATGAAGAATAAAGTTGTATATCTTTTAGAGATTATTTAACATTTCCATAAATTGATCTATAATCTACCACTGGATTATTAACACTGTCATTAACTATCTCAGGAGAGCTCAACATAGTGACAAAGATCACTTGACAGCTGTGTATCAGATACAGAAGGGTCTTTCTTCCCATATGTAGAGTATGGAAAAAGTTGTGCAACATTCCCAGTACAACAAATAATTAACATTCACCTGAAAAATATGTAACTCTATCAACACAGGAACTGAGAGAATAGATCAGGTCAAAGGTTCAGCAATAGAAGTTCTTTTGAATCATAGAATAGAATCATAGAATCATTAAGTTTGAAACAACCTTCCAAGATCATTTAGTACAACTTTGACCAAAAGCCACCACATCAATTGGACCATAGCGTTAGGTGCCACATCCAGTCATTTCTTGAACACTTCCAGGGATTATGACTTCACCACTCCCTGGGCAGCATATGTTCCTATGCTTAACCACCCTTTCAGTGAAGAATTTTCTCCTGATGTTCAACCTGAACCTCCTGTGGCAAAGCTTGAGGCCATTTCCTCTTGTCTTTTCGCTATATGCCTGGGAGAAGGGGCTGACCCTCGCTTTGCTACAACCTCTTTTCAGATAGTTGTAGAGAGCTGTATGGTCTCCCCTGAGTATCCTTTTCTCCATGCTAAACAACTCCCAAGTCCCTCAGCCGTTCCTCATAGGACTTACTTCCTAAACTCTTCATCAGGTTTATTGCCCTTCTCTGGACACACTCCAGCACCTCAATGTCTTTCTCTTGCGTGAGGGTCCCAGAACTGGATGCAGGACTCAAGGTGTGGCCTCACCAGTGAGGAATACAGAGGGATGATCACTTCCCTAGTCCTGCTGGCCACACTATTCTTGATATAGGCCAGGATGCCATTGGCCTGCTTGGTCAACAGGGTACACTGCTGGCTCATGTTCAGCTGGCTGTTGACCAGCACCCCCAGGTCCTTTTTCACTGGGTCACTTTCCACTTCCCTTGCTTATAGCACTGCCTGGGGTAATTATGGCTGAAGTGTAGGATGCAGCGCTTGGCCTTGTTGAATTTCACACCCTTGGCCTCAGCTCATCAATCTGTTTTGTCCAGATCCCTCCGCAGAACCTTCCTACCCTCCAGCAGATCAACGTTCCCACCCAACTTGGTGTAATTTGAGAACTTCCTGATGGTACACTTGGTGCTCTCATCCATATCGTTGATAAAGATATTAAACAGGACTGGCCTCAATACTGAGCCTTGGGGAACTCCAGTAGTGACTGGCTGCCAGCTGGGTGTAGCACCATTCACCACCACTCTCTGGCCCGGACATCCAGACAGTTTTTTAAACCAGTGAATAGTGCACCTGGCCAAACCATGGGCTGCCAGCTTCTCCAGGGGAATGCTGCAGGAGACAGAATCAAAAGCTTTACTAAAGTCCAGTTAGACTACATCCCCAGTTTTTCCCTCACCCACTAGAGGCAGTATGTTGAGTTCCCTGCGGATGTCTGGCAAGTTAAAGTCTCCCACAAGAACAATGACTTGCAATCATGACAGCTGCTTATAGAATACTTCATCTGCCTCTTCATCTTCATCCTGATTGGGTAGTCTATAGCAACTTTCATATGTATGTTGGCCTTGTTAGCTTTCAACCTGATTCTTACCTATAGGCACTGAACGTTATCACCATTGTCCTTGAGCTCTGAACTGTCAAAACACTCCTTGCTGTACAGCACCAGCCCCCCACCTCTCCTCCTCTCTTGTCCCATCTGAAGAGATTAGAGCCATTCATTGTAGCGATCTACTTTCTGTGATGGTGACTGTGTCACAGCTTTCATGTTGAACAATGGCTACCTGCTCCTCCTCTTTGTTACCCGTACCGCATGCATTGGCTGCAGATGCACTTCAGCTGGGCTATGGATTTCACTCTAACACTAGCATGCCATCCTCTGGCTCATCTCTAGAGAGCCTGGTCTTATCCCCTTCTCACTTTAAACCTAGTTTAAAGCCCTCTCAATCATCCCTGCCAACTCATGGGCAAGAGTCCTTTTCCCCTGTCCTAATTTCAGACAGGGCAGAGTTTTGGTTTGGTTTTTTGGCTTTTTTGCAATAAGTGAGGGGACATGGCTGTGGGCATTTCTAGGAGGTTGTTTGATACAACCTCACATCATTGCTGGGGGCAGAGGAAAGTGACTCATTCTCATTTCTGAGAAGGGTGTTCCTTCTATGGAGAAAGCTTGGAGAGCAAAAGAGTCAGGTATTATTTTATTTTACGTGTCAATGGTTTCTTTGTCTTATACTTTTTGTTATTAATATTTTTGCTGGTACTGTTTGTTTTCTTATCTGATCGCTGTTTCCAGTAAATTATTCTTATCCCAACCTGTGATCCTTGCCTTTTATGCCTGCAATTCTCTTCTCCATCCATTCAAAGGCAGAAGAGGATATGAGGGGCTGCAAGTAAGTGGCATGTAGTTTTACAGTCTAGGGTTGCAGGGGGCACTAAATTAGGGAATGCTATTCCTAAAAGAGGCTCTTTTAGACAGATGAACCCCATCTGTCTCTGGAAGGACTTGTGCCATATAAACTGCCCCATACTTGAAAAAAAACCCCAAAAATTCCACTGATAACACCAGTCTTTAAGCTACATATTGATCAGGTGGGTTCTCCAGTTCCTTTCAGCATTGTTCTGTGCTACCTAAGGGATGGAGGAAAACAGTTATGGTCACCGGTACAAAGTACTTCATAGGAAGATTCAAGAAACTAAATATTAGTTACGGAATAACCTTTTACCAGCAAAGTTTAATGTAATCGCCTATGAAGCTGAGGTCTAAAATATGAGCAAAACATTCACCATTGCTCACTTTTTTTGTTGTTTGAAAAACAAATTCAGTACTCCAATTAAAATTAAATTATAATCAGGTTTATTAATTTATTTAATTGATAAGTTTAAATGGTACCTTTGTTTGTATATCATTGGGAGAGGGTAGAGTGGAAGACTGAGTCCAGTGCAGGAATATGATTATAGATGCCTATTTCTGAGAGCCCAGCAAGTGCAAGTTGCATCTACTCATCTACAAAGATCAGCAAAATCTTTGCATACGATGCACTGAAATGCATTTTTCAGATCTTAGCTGCATAAAATAATGATCTCTGCAGTTCTTATTAAAGATGAATCATTTCAACCAGCTGAGAGAATTAAAACCAGATGATTGTAAAAAATACTTTAGCATAAGACTTTATTCGTTTTGTAGGACCATGGAGAAGCTGAACAACACCATTACCATTTACTATTTAAGCCTTCCCTTAAATCACTGCTACTTTTTTCTCCAACATTAAAAGCACAGTATCAATTAACAATAGATTGAATTAGGAATTGTTCTTTGTCTTCATTATCAAGCTGAGGCAATTGTTAATTTAGTTTCTATTTCTCTGTTGCCAGGCAAAGACTTTTAAAAGGCTCACAGTAAACTCCTTAAGATAATGAACCTGCAGCAGTGAAGAATCTCTTGCCTGCAATCATGTTCATGATACTTGAAAGTATAAATTCCTAAAAAACTGCTTGGATTTTTTATTTCGATTTAGTATAGTCCCTTAGTATAACACATTCAGGATTCACCAGTAAGACATTATTATTATTTAGTACTTGTTACTATGGAATTACTGTAGTTACTTTTTGTTCATGAACTACAGGACAAAACCCCAAAAAAGTCCCTCAAAAAAACTCCCCCAAACTACCCAGCCACAGAGACAACTTCCATGTTGCAGGAACTACTGTGAGGAAATGTTGACTTTGTCAAAGTGATGGTAAAGATTGCCTTTTTGAATAGAATTTAATTTAATAGCTACCACCACTCTATGTTGGATTGGACCCAGTGAGTGGTGCTGTGTGGGGGCACACTGAGGAGTGCCTGTGAGTCACCTTCCTCCTGACACTTCCCAAAGAAGTAGCAAGAACAAAAAAAACAGGTGTTTTCTGTTCACTACCACTTTCCAATATTCATCTAATAAGCACAGACAATTGATATCCTCTTTTTTGTTAGATGTAACTCACTTGTCTTAAACATCAACAGCACAAAGTCATCAACCAAATTAATTTTCTTGCTGTATAATGATTAAGTAATAATTGCTATTTTGTGGGTTTTAAACCACTTTTTTTATCCATCACCTTTTTTTTTTCTTTCATTGTCAATTTAGTTCTACTTTACAACACGGACAAAAAATTATTCTTCTTCCAGGCTCCATCCTGTTTGTGGACAACTCTAGCTATTCCTGGTGAGGATTCTGGTTGGGCATGGGACTCTTGGCTAGAAGAGGAAGTGATGCCTCAGCCATTTTCCTTATCAGTGACAATACAGTCAGTGGACTGTGCCACTGAATTGATCAATACATATTTAATGCTGTGTACGCTTCACAGTGGGCTATTGGCAGTCTGAGCCTGAGGTGCAAGACAATGACTTGGCAGATTTCCCCTTTGCTCCCATGTTAGTCTGTCAGTCCTCTTATTCAAGAAGCGATACTAATAAATTATACTACTACTGACAGCTGCTTCTGCCTACTGCTAGGCATGTCAGACTCTGTTATATCACTGACAGATAAAAGAACTCTACAGTTTTCCAAATAGTTTCGTCCAAATAGAAACCAACCACCACCACCCACTCATCCTTCCTGAGTTCTCATCACCCTCCCCTTTGCAAATGAGGCAAGTAGGCAGAAATGCAAGGCAGTGCAATGACAGCTATGTTGAAACAAGCCTTTTCTGAGTAATTTAGTGCTGTGGGGAAAAGGAAAATGTATCGTTCTTATAAAATGGTGGATTTTGGAACAAGACTGGCTGTCATTTAAGCCACTGGAAGAGCAAGCAGAAGTGTACATTGCATATATGTGCATATGGCTTTGTGTATGTCAGAGGAGAAAAGAGGGCACAGCACAAACACAAGAGGAAAAACACGTTTTACAAAATATCATTTCTCAGGAAGAAAAATACATTTAGCAAATAATTACTTCAGTGCAAAAAGAAGAAAAATCATATTTCTTTGTATAAACCTTCTCAAAAACTTAATAATTCATCACAAAACTGGCAACTTCATTTCTTTATTCTTTGGGCTCTTCAAAGATTTTTTTCTATCAAAAAGTGAGTGGAGCAGTTAATATTTAAAGTGTCTGTTTTTTCTTGAAAACCAGCCTATATAATCCTAGCCGGGAATTCCCCAAATGCAGACATTTGTCACTGGAAAATATTGATTTGCAAACAGAAATGTGTTGTGAGAATGCTCTGGAGTCCATTAACTTCCGTAAAATCAAAAAAAAAAATGTATCCTGCTTTACTCAATGTTTCCCACCAGCTTTCTTGAGATGTTAGGCCTTGAGAATTATAGTTTCTTCATCTCCTCTCTACAAGTGCCTTCCAGGTCCTCTGTCTTTTCACAAGTCATCCTGAGACTTTTCTAGCCCAACAGAAATGTGGGTGGACAGGAGGGCTACAATTGCAGGAGATAGGAGTACAGGTGTCTGATGCTCAGGAATAGACCTACAGCAACTGAACTGTTCTGAGGTTTCAAGATTCCTACTGCGTCTGTGGTACCACCACATGGTGCTACTTACTTAACTCATGGTGTTAATTATAGTTTGATCGTTAATTATTAATTCCTTTTATTTTATGAAGTAGTCTTTTTTTCCCCCTACCTTCTTCCTCTTGTATTTCCTGCTATTCTGGTATTTTTTCATTCAGTAAGATGCAAAACAGATGGTTGGATTAATTTTTCTTTCCTTTCCATGACTATGTTGCTTTCGTGTTCCAGATTCCCTGATTTGCTTGAGGAGAAGGTAGATATTTAAAACAGCAACACCTAGACAATAAATTTTGTCTTGATTTTTAGTTTCACATACCCTTAAGACAATGTGATCCATCTCCTAGGAGACTGTGAGCACTAGCAAGGAAACAAAGCGTACCTGTTTGAAAGCTGGTACTAGAAAAACTATTGTACATTTTATTCATATTAACAGTAGCTGCAAAGATCTACCTCATTTTGTTTTCATCACCTAAAAAGAAAGGATGCCATTTCCTCTGAGAAATGATAATATCAAATGTTAGTAAATTGAATAATTGTCTTTTATTTTCTTCTAAATGAATATTTTGTGTTATTGAATACACTACTGTTGTTAGTGAACACTAGCTTCCACTAAATATAAAATTCTCAAGCATTTTGATATCATTTTTAACTAAAAGCACAAAAATATATAGAAAATGCAGATAAAAAGTCAGAGAGCACTGACTTTTGGGGAAAAAATCTGAAATAGACATTTTTTATTAAGATGTTTTGTTAAAAAATGCATAGAATTGCTAATGATATTAATGTATTTTTTTCATTTCTTTAAGATTCCATTAGGAATCCTAAAATTGTATGAGTTGTACCTCATTGCTTATTTCTCTTTGTCTTTCTGTATCTGACCAGTAGATATTGGCCACAACCCTCATTGACAAGGATTTTCTTTAAAATTAACTGTTAGGACAATATTTTGGTCTTATGATTAGGAACTCAACAAAGCATTTGCATTCCTACAATATGAATATAAATGGCTTTATAATGAAGTCACCCATGCTCCTTGCTAATCCTTGTGTGAGCTGATTAATAAAGTTACTGCTACTAATCAATACTGTCAGAACATTGTGGAGTTTGTGGAATATGGTGTTATCTTGGTATAGGAGAAAACAAACTTTAGGTGCCCTGAGGGGCACAGTTCCTGGGTGGCAGGGAGTGTGGAAGGATTTGAGCAGGTTCATAGGGTGTTTGACACCTCCCGTTACCTGGGACTTCACACCTGAACAGGTATTAGACCCTAGCAAACTGACACATCACCTGACGGAAGGGTGCCTAGCCTACACCAGTCAAAACCAGCAGCTTCTTGCCCTGTACTGGGGCCTGGCCTGTGCTTATCTAGCTACTGTTCAATACTCTCAGAAGACTGTAGCGGAGGCAAGGATCCAAACTGTAATGGAGGACACTCTGGCTGAGACAGGGACTCAGACCATAACACTTACAGTCATTGTCCCAGCAGTGAAAAGGAAGAAATGGATAAGGTCAGCTACAGGTCCATATCAGCGATTAGTAAGGGAGGAAGAGGAAGAAGGAGAAGGATTAGAAGGAAGAAGGAGGGCACATCAAAGAGCTGTTCCTTCAACAGAGGAAGTCAGACAAATCAAACAGGAAAACAAGGTTACCCAGTCCCTGAACTCATCAGAACTCTGGGACTTGCTGAAAGATTTCAACCGCCAGCCTGGTGAGTGGATTCCTACCTGGCTGCTTCAATGCTGGAATAACAGGGTTGATAGTTAACAGTTGGAAGGTCATGAAGCCCAGCAGCTAGGATCCCTTGCCAGAGATCGTGGAATCAAAAGAGGAATTGGAAGGGCGAGAACAAGTTGCAGTCTTCAGAGACGGCTCCTCTTAAGTGTGAGGGAAAGGTATCTGTTCAAGGAATATCTAATGAGCTCCCTAAGAAAGTGGGCCACTGCAGATGAAGGTATCCAGTACTTGAGGGAATTAGCAGTGCTGGAAATCATTTATAGTAAGCTAAGTAGGGATGACACCCCCTTGGGTGGATATCCCTTGCACTCTGGCCATGTGTAGGAAGGTGGTTCAAAGTGCCCCTGCATCATATTCTAACAGCCTGGTCGCATTATATTTCAAAAGACAAATCCACCAAGTGTGGAGGTGATGTCTTCCTGGCTGCAGAATGTAGAAGAAACTTTGGGAACCTCCTCATTCCCACGGGCCAGCAACTCAGCTCTCAGGGACAGCTCAAGAGACTGGTCTCCTCCTGCCCCATCCAGAGTGAAAGGAAGCCCCAAGTGCAGACCATGTGGTGAGCTATGGTTCTTTCTGCGTGACCAGGGGGAAGACATGAAGAAGTGGGATGGTGAACCCACCTCCAAGCTTGAAGCTCAGGTACGTGAATTAGGAAGGAAGAGAGCTAATAAGGAGGCCGTCCACGCAATTGCTGCAGAGACCTCGGAAAGAAGTCAGCGACCTCTGAGACGCAAAAGGACTGAGATCAACTACTTTGATCCCAGTGAGGAGACCTCTGGTCTGGCACTGCAAGGGTCAGACAGTGAATACTCCAACCAGGAACAGGAATAGAGGGGCCCTGCCTTAGGCCAGGAGGAGGAAATGGATGATTGGGTCTACTGGACTGTGTGGATTCGATGGCCTGGCACATCGGATCCGCAGAGATATCAAGCTTTAGTAGATACAGGTGCACAGTGCACATTGACGCCATCGAGGTACAGAAGCACAGAGCACATCTGGATCTCTGGAGTGACAGGGGGATGCCAGGAATTATCAGTGCTAGAGGCTGAAGTGAGTTTAACAAGGGACAAGTGGTAAAAGCACCCCATTGTGACTGGCTCAGAGGCCCCTTTTATCCTTGGCATTGATTATCTCAGGAGAGGATACTTCAAAGATCCAAAGGGGTATTGATGGGCTTTTGGTGTAGCTGCTGTGGCTACAGAGAAATTCAGTTATCTACCCTACCTGGCCCCTCAGAAGATCCTCCCATTGTAGGATTGTTGCAAGTCAAAGACCAACAAGTGCCAATTGCCACCACAACTGTGTATCGATGACAATATCAAATGACCAAGACTCTATGATCCCCACTCATAAGATGATCCGAGAGCTGGAGAGCCAAAGAGTGGTCAGCAAGACCCATTCACCATTTAACAGCCCCATCTGGCCTATGCGTAAGTCTGGAGGATGAAGATTAACTGTGGACTATCGTGGCTTGAATAAAGTTACCCTGTCGCTGAGTGCCTCTGTGCCAGACATGCTGGAGCTCCAGTATGAACTGCAGTCCAAGCCAGCAAAGTGGTACGCCACCACTGATATTGCAAATGCGTTCTTCTCCATCCCCTTAGCAGCAGAGTGCAGGCTGCAGTTCACTTTCACCAGGAGAGGTGTGCAGTACACCTGGAGTCGACTGCCCTAGGGGTGGAAACACAGTCCCACCATCTGCCATGGACTGATCCAGGCTACACTACAGAAGAGTGAGGCTCCAGAACACCTAAAATATATTGATGACATCACTGTATGGGGGGACACAGCAGAATAAGTTTTTGAGAAGGGAAAGAAAATCATCCGGATTCTTCTCAGAGCCGATCTCGCCATCAAAAAGAGTAAGGTCAAGGGACCTGCCAGAGAAATCCAGTTTCTGGGGGGTGAAGTGGCAAGATGGATATCGTCAGATCCCAAGAGGAGTCATCAACAAGATCACAGCGATGGCTCCACTGACCAGCAAGAAGGAAACACAAGCTTACCCGGGTACCGTAGGTTTCTGGAGGATGCATGTCCCCAGGTACAGTCAAATCATAAGCCCACTCTCCTTAGTGACTCATAAGAAGAACAATTTCCACTGGGGCCCCAAACAGCAGCAAGCCTTTAAACAGATCAAGCAGGATTTTGCACACGCTGTGGCCCTTGGACCAGTTACGACAGGACCAAACATGAAAAATGTACTTTATTCTGCAGCCAGGGATAATGGTCCTTCCTGGAGCCTCTGGCAAAAGGTGCCTGGTGAGGCCCAAGGCCAACCACTCGGATTCTGGAGCCAAAGCTACAGAGGATCTGAGGCCAACTACACCACTACAGAGAAGGAGATCCTTGCTGCTTATGAAGGAATACAAGGAGCCTCAGAGGTGATTGGCACAGAAGAACAGCTCCTCCTGGCACCCCGACTACCAGTGCTGAGCTGGATATTCAAGGGAAAGGAGCCGGAATTTTTTTCCCCATAGCAGCTCTGTACTTGTAGCCAGAGGAGTGTTGATAACACACCCATGTTTTGGCTACTGCTGAGCACAGCACTGTAACATTCAGTCTAGGGAGAGGTCCTGGGAGGTGACACAAGTAGGCCAGCTGATCCACACTGACCAAGGGAATATTCCATACCATGTGACATCAACCCAGATATAAAAACTGAGGCAAGGAGTAGGACCGGAGGCACTCATTGTCTCTGATGGCTGCCTGCTGACAACTGTTATGCGTGCTGGAGCCCTGCTTCTCAGAGAAGTGGCCAACCATCGCTGCTTATGGGATGTAGAGATTAACTGTTAGCTTCTGCTTTGTGCGTGCACACGCTGCTTTTACTTTCTTTTTTTTACATAAATATAAACTGCCTTATCTCAACCCACAATTTGTGTAGTTTTCTTTTCCCACCTTACTCTCTCCCCTGTCCAGCTGGGAAGGGGAGGGATAGAGTGGTTGGGTGGGCACCTGGCGTTCAGCCAAGATGAACCTACCACATGCTTCTATAAACAAGAAATAAGGGTTTCACTGCTTGTGAAGTAATTAGCAACTGAAAAAATGCTCCCAAGTTTTATCACCACAAAACTTAATTTAACATTGTAGATAACTGTTCAGTGATTTTTGTTAACTTAACAGCAGGGCAATGAATAAATATTAGAGAAAATTTTGTTCAGACAGGGGGGAAAGCTCTTATTCCTTTAGTAATCAGGAAACATGGTTGGTGTAAGATAATGTGACAGTGTTCTATCTTGGATGGAATCAGACATGCTATGAGCAGTTAAATATTTTAGGGGGGAGATTTTAATCAGAAACACAAGTTACCTACAGAGGTTTACACAGAGCATATTTATTGCTATACATAGAAATTGTACAATGGTGTGATATGGCATATTGTGAGAACTATGGGATGAACTCTATAGTGGTTTCCATCTACAATGCCTCATGACCTCAGAGTAGTAAGCATTGACTAGTAATAAGCACAGTAGTCTGTAGCTTTCAGAATGAACTCGTCTAAATGGTAATAGAAAATGCAGAAGCATTTAGAGGGGGAATGTTAAGATTTTGCCAATGTTCACAAGCACTGTTGACAATAACAAAACATTGTCAAGACAGTATAAATAAAAAATCTATCATAATCATTCACTTTTTAAATAGTTTTATATTTCGATGATGTAACTTTGGAGTTCTGCATAATACAGTTTGAAGAATATAAAGTAAATCTTTTCTTTAAACTATATAAAAAAAATTCAGACCTTGATTTAGAAATTTAGAAATATGAAGAATAATTTATAACCATATTTTACTGGTCTGTTGTACTCATAATTTAAAATGTTACTCTATTTTTAGTCTGAGATGATGTAGTTCCTGCTTGTAGATCTTAAACCTTGATGCTATGCACTGTATGACTTCTCATCTGAGTGCTCTATCATGTCTTTAACACTGGTAACAATCAGAACAGGTGCCATGTTGTGCCCAGTCTGTAGGGAGTGAATGAGCCTGTTTAGCAGAGAAATGCTTCCAGATTGCATCGTGCTTCTGAGGGGTGATTAGAGAGAGAATCAAAGCAAGAAGGTGAGAGTCTGTAGCTCACATGAAGCTGAGATGGAGCTAGCGGCCAGCTAGGTTTCTTCCTAAGGACCAGAGGAAGCCGCAGAAATTTTTCTGAAACCTGCAAGATTCCTTATTTGACTGAGGAAAGGACTTACAAGAAGAGCTGTTTACAGACTGTTTCCTATCTTCCATTATTTAAGAATTAAAAATTCTTTTTTTTTTTAAAATAATTTTGGTCTTTTAGATATATTTATGCATATTATAACATCCCTCAATATAACTACCAGGAAATCTCACTGTATGGGTCTTGACTGCAAATTACACAGCTAGGAAACCTTTCTTATAAGAGGCTTGTGGCAAATAAAAACCCTAAAGGGGTGAGCAACATATTTTTTCTTTTCCAGGTTAAGATCCTTTTATCACCAAAGCATATTTTCTAATTTTTCAGTGATCTCTTGTCTGTATTTGAACCTGCTCCATTTTATCAACATACTACACATATTATGGACAGAAAATTGTCATGCTTACAGAAGTACAGAAGTAATTTTAATTTCCTACTGCAACTAATAGTGTCCATAAGGATTAAACTGCAGTTCTTGGCCATATTACTGAATAAGGAGTGCATGTTTAGCTCGTTGGCTTTAAAGACTGACAAGTTCTTTTCAGAGTTTGTAACTCACTGGTAAAACTATAAGTACAAAAGTACTACACATTCTCCAGTTATGTTCTGTAGGAGGCATACCCCAGGGATGTAGGGTGAGGCATCCTGGGTCTTGGAGTCTCCAGAAGTACACTGACACACATGAACAGTGAGTACACTGCTGTCATAGGTCCAGGCGAATCACATGCCCCTCGAGGGTATATACTGGGGACTTTTCTTTCAAATAAAAGATTTGGCTGTTTGCAATCCTAGCTGTCGGGTCATGTCTTATTATATTATATTAATAAGCCATACATGGCAACTCACGTTGGGCGCCAGATACTGCTTTATTAATATAATAAGTAAATAACCATTCAGACCTGGTTGGGTGATTGGGGGTTCAACAACAAAATCCTCTTTATTCAAATGAGACAACAGCTTATATACGGGTTCAATTAGTGACATGTGACTCCCTTGACCAATCACCAGGGGTATCTCACTACTCATGTGCATGGAAGTACATTTGGACTTCATTTCCCAGGATGCCCCTTCAACCATCCCTAAAACCTGATTCCTACAGTGTTCGGCATCTTTTTTCTTAGGTTATGACTTTGTATTTGGCTGAACTGAAGTTTGTTTTGCTTCCTTCAGTTCATGCAGACAAGCAAACCATAACTTTGTATATCAGAACCAAGAAAGAAAGGAAAAAAAAAATAATTATATCCTTAGGGAAAGTTAACATCGTCCTGGGAGAACTCTGAATAAAGGTTAGTTAAATTTGCTTTGGTTTTATCTTTCCAAAATAAAGTTTGATACAATTTCCAGTATGCTTCTCCAGGTATGCTAACACATTATTTTCTATACAATATTAAAATAAAGAATATCCTACAAAATTTGAAAAAGTACCAAATAATTCACCAGCACAATTGTAATGCATGAATCTTCTCACCAGATTCTTAAATTTCTATTACACCCTCTTTCATGTGTCTTCATAGAAAGTGTAATGCTTGTGTAGCTGAGCTCTTTCCAATCCTAAAACTACCATATAAAACTTACTTTCTTTAAAAAATCCACTATGGATGAAAGATGGTGTTGGGTCCAAGCAGTCACGCAGTATAACTTCAAAATTTGACAGAATTATTTAGTGTGTGCTGTTCAATCTGACACCTGCTTTTCTCAACTACAAAGTACCTTTGTGAAATAAAAAACAAATACCAAGCCATATAACAAAGTCTATTTAGTACTTTCACATTAGCTTTTGACATTCTTAAAAAATGGTTTCTATATCCTTCCATAGGAGAAAAAGCTCTTTTAAGAGTGGGATGTAGCTAAATGTAGAGGTTTTTCCAGGAAGGGAAAATTTCACTCCTGCCCTTTTAACCCACCTCACGGACTTCAATGCCAGAATTCACAATTAGCTCACAATGGGTCTATTGTCTATTTTGTGAAAATGGTAGAGTTAAGATTTTAAGTGTTTTGTTGTGAAACAGCATTTCAAATATCCATCTTCCTTTTCTCAAAGAAATATTTTCTCATTTATTCAACTTGTGTAAAGAGAAAAGACTTAAATGGGTCTGAAGATTTTTGGCAACTTTTTTGTATACGTTCAGAAATTTTCTTATGGTTTATATTTAGAAAAATGTAGCTCCATTTGATATTATTACAATACTTATTCTGTGCCATAAACAAATTAAAAAAAATCCAATTGATTTTAATAGTCTAGCATCTGTTAAAATCAGGAATATTTTCTCTATGTTTTGTTTAAGAATTGCTTTCTAAGAGTTTTAAATGCCACCATTCTTTAGACCTGTTTTCTAAGGACTCTTTTTAAAGTGAAATAATTTTGGATTCCAATGTTTTCAATTATCCAAATGAATTCTTCACTTTTTTAAAAGGTTTCCAGGAGAAAGCTGATGCTATAAATAGGTAACCAACCAAGAGTCAATTATTTCATATATTCCATGTAGTTTTAGATTTAGCAGTACCACCAAGTGAGATCTCAATGGGGTTTGTAATGACTTGACACCACATGCTGGGTTTGTTACTCATACAGTCTTGATTCTTCTGCTCTCTTACTGCATAGACTTCCATGAGGCACTGAAGACAATTCAGCCTTGTTCATTTTTAAAAATTCTCTCCAAATGCACCCAGAATTACTAATATTTTTAATATATATTTTAATTGTGAAGCTAAGTGTGATGTTCTTGATTTTCTGCTCTCTGCAGTAGTGTGTAGTAAAAAATATCTCTTTCAAACATAGAAATCCAGTTTATACAGCCATGTGTTGTTGTTTCTTATTGTTTCTTTTATGAACAAAATTCTGTTGTTTAATATTATGTACATTGGGAGTTATCCTAAATCATACATGATATCTTAATAAATTATCATTTTCCAACTTCCTTTTTCTAACTATAATACTGTTTATAAGTGCAGACTTCTATCTGTATTAATACTTTTCTGTCCACAGTTTTGCCATTTCTCAATAGTTTTCAAAACAGGTATGTGTATTTTTCTCCTGTTGTGATGCAAATGAAGTCAGTTAAGTAAAATACAGCCCTAGAATACGTACAAGATTTATCACTTAATATTCTCTGTAGCAGCTAACCTTAGTCAGCATGAAATATTTCCTGTTGCTAAGACAGTGTGAAAGAGCTTGATATAAGAAATTAGATAAAAGATAAAACAATGTCCTCTTCCTTGTTGAATACCTCCCCAATTGTATTATTATTGATAATTGCAGTTACAGCAGCTATCTGCTGGGTGTGGAAATCGGGAATATTTAAGGTCTCTTGATATCCAGCCAGAAGCCTGACTTCAGATTTGTCCTAAGGCCTCCTGTCAAAAGACATAAAGAGAAATCCAGAATATCATTTACGTATCTCTAATTTATTTATATTATTTGTTTATTTATTTAAAGCCTTATGTTTTAGTCTGACTAAATTTATTGACACAACAAGAGATTTGTTTGGGCCACTTTCTGATTTCATTTTTTTTTTCCCTCTGGAAAAATAAAGTTTCTTCCTTTTTCTGACACACATCAATCATGGAACCTTGGGATTTAATTATTATGACCAGTTTTGAATTTGAATTTCATTACAATATGTAAATTATTCTTGAAACTGTTTTTAAATGCTAGCCTGACTGCTATATGACACAAGTTCTTGGCTGTCAGAGCTGAATTCAACCTGCCTTATTTACCTTGCCTAACTCTCATATGCAATATGAAGCTGCTCCCATCAGGGAGCATACAGTCTTCTGTGGAACAAGTTGTCCTAAAAGGAACAATGAAATTTTCCACAAAGCAGACAGAATGCAGAATGCAACGGGACATCATGGAGCTCCTCAGTGACAAGTCTACCTGCATGAGAGGCTGTGACTCACCTGTGACTGTACAGGCAAGCATAAAGAAATATTGCACAAAAGACCCTGAGACTGCTTATCTTAAAATTAAACTAGCAGGTCAAGTGACAGCTATTTAAACATTACAGTAAGTTGTACTGAATGCATATATCAAACAATTATGGGGCAATGTCCAGTGAGTGTGTATTGGGTTTGTGTTACTGGGTTTTGATAGTGGGAGAGCTACAGGAGTAGCTTCTGTGAGAAGCTGCTGAAACCTTCCCCCACGTCTGGTAGAACCAATGCCATCCCACCCCAGGACAGACCCACCGCTGGCTAAGGCTGGGTCAATCGTATATGGTGATAACACTTTGGTGATAACATATTTAAGAAAAGAAAGAAAAAAAAGTTATTGGGCAGATGTAATTGCTGCCAGAGAAAAGCAGAATGAGAATGAGAGGAATGCACATACCAGAGTCAGTGAAGGAGGGGGAGGAGGTGCTCCAGGCACTGGAGCAGAGGTTTCTCTGCAGCCTGTGGTGCAGACCGTGGTGAAGCACGTTGTCCCCCTGTAGCCCGTGGAGGACCACAGGAGTGCAGGGATCCACCTGCAGCCCACAGAGAAGACCCACGCTGGAGCAGGTGGATGCCCAAGAGAGGTGCGCGAACGCATGGGAAATCCATGCTGGAGTAGGCTCCTGGCAGGGACCTGAAGACCCATGGAGAGAGGAGCCCATGCTGGAGCAGGTTTCCTGATAGGACTTGTGACCTGTGGGGATCCACACTGGAGCAGCCTGTGCCTGAAGGACTGCACCTCATGGAGAAGTGACCCATGTTGCAGCAATTTGTGGAGAGCTGTTGCCTATGGGATGGACTCACACTGGAGAAGTTGGAGGAGAACTGTCTCCCATGGGAGGGACCCCCACGCTGGAGCAGGGGAAGGACTCCTCTTCCTGAGTAGTAGCAGAAACAACCTGTGATGAACTGATTGTAATCATCCCTCCTCGTCTCCCTGCAATGCTGTCTGGAAAGAGGCAGAGCTGGGAAGGAGGAAGCAGTGGGGGATGGTGTTTTTAAGGTCTGTTTTTCCTTCTCATTACGCTGCTCTGATTTTTTTAGGAATAAATTCAATTAATACCCCCAGTTTGAGTCTGTTTTGCCCTTGATGGTATTTGGTGGGTGATCTCTCCAGTCCTTATCTAAACTCATGAATCTTTTGCTATATTTTCTGTCTCCTGTCCAGTTGTGGAGGGGAGTGATAGAGTGGCTTTGGCAGGTGCCTGGCATCCCTACTATAATCTTTTTGATGTCATGATTTGGATAATGAGGAGCTTGAGGTAAGGATTGTAATTGGGAGAGGTAACAAGGAAAACAAGTATTGAACAATGTAAGAGGATGGAATGATCATGGGGAATATTTGTTGTAATTGTTGTGGAGGGACAAGGGGTGAATTTTGTGTAAATAGTCCACATTCGTTTTGTGTTGTGATGGTATTATTTCTATTTTTATGGGGGGATTTTTGTTTTGTTTTTGCTGGTTGTTTTTGTTGATGTGAATGAAGGATGCGTGATAAATGTGTATTTCTCCTCCCATGGGAAAAGGCAAACCCATGCTCAGGATTGTCTTTGCTCAAGGATCAGGGTGTACTTAGTGGGTAATGCAGAAGGATGGGGAGACCCAGTGTGTGCCTCAAGGAGATTTAACCTTGCGGGAAAATTAATCAGGTGTATGTCGCAGGTAGTAAAGTAGCAGGAATTACATGAACCAATGAAGAATGAATTTTGCAAGGAGCAAGAACAGTGTGATGATGACTCGAGCCAGGCCACTGTTGGTGCCCATTGATCAACTGTGCTGCTTCTCCTGAGTATCTATCCTGATGGAATGGAGCCCAAGATCTGCAGGGGTGGAATAAGCCCACGAAAATAGGAAAATATCCATCTGTAAAAGGATGGGGGATAGAAGTTAATAAAAATGTGTAAATCTGTATGTTGAGCATACAGATAGAATGTAGTTTAACTTGAATGTGTTGGTAAGAACAGATTCCAGTAATGAAAAATAAATGCAATGGAACAGTTAGAATAGATATAAATTATGTAGGATATGAGTATGACACAAATGGTATGGAATAAGAGGTGGAGATTGCATTGGGTCTGGTTGAGATGGAGTTCATTTTGCCCATAACAGCCCTCATAATGTTGTGCTTTGCATAGGTAACTAGAAGAGTGTTGATAACACACTAGTTTGGCTACTGCTGAGCAGGACTGGCACAGCATCAGCACTGTCTCTCAGTATTTATCCCCCTGCATCAAGGGGCAGGGGGAGGGTAAGAGCCTAGGATGGCACAGGTGACCCAAAATAACCAAAAGGATATTCCATACCATATGATGTCAGCTAAGATATAAAAGCTAAGGAAAGGAGGAGGAAGGGGGGCATTCATTATTTACAATGTTTGTCTGGAGCAACCACTAGGTGTGATGAAGCCCTGCTTCCCAGGAAGTCATTGAACATCCCTTGCTGATGGGAAGTAGAGAATAAACCTTTTTTTTCTTCTCTTTGCTTATGCGTCCCAAACCTTTCTCTTTTACTTTAGTAAACTGTTTTATCTCAGCCTAAAAGGGAGGGGTGGACCCCTTGGAGAGGGATCCCTCAAGATCTTGCTTTCCCGGGAAGGGACCTCCATATAGCAGGGAAAAAGACTTTGAGCTTTAACCCCCTGTAATTCATGGTAAAGACATGGTGAAACAGATGATGTCCCCCCTGAAGCCCATGGATGAACCTTTGGTGGAAGCCGAGCGGTTAGAGACGATGTACAGAGACCCCGCACCTCATAGAAGAGATGAGAGAGAGAGAGAAATTTTCTAGCTACGGCGAATTGGAACTGTAATCCTGAGAGTGAAGGAAAAACTTCTCCTCCTGGACTGATATGGGGGGAGAAGGGGTGGTTTTGTAAATACATAGGTTTGTCATTATAGGAAAGACTTGTTACAATTGCTGTATATGTATTATTCCATAGTTTCTATTCTGTTAGCAATAAATGTTAATATTATTCCCCATGCTGAGTCTCTTTTGCTTGTGTGAAACTTCTTTCACCCTTTAGTAAATTTGTGGGGGCTTGAAAAATTGTCCCAGAGCCAAACCATGACACAAAGTAAGCCCAGGAATTAATTAGCCACTTCCTGTGGGTATGCAGTGTTCAACCATCTCCAGGAAAGCAGAGTTCCATCACACATTAACAGTGAATGCAGAAGACAAAACACCATCATTCAGAACATCCCCTTCTTCCTTCTTCCCCCACATTTATGTGCTAAGCATGATGCCGTATGGTGTGTGATATGTTGTTGGTCAGTTAGGATCAACTGTCCCACTGTGTCACTTCCCAGATCCTTGTACGTCCCCAGACGACTTTCTGACAGGGTGAGGAAAAAAAAAGATCTTGGTTTTTTGTGAGCCCTACTCATCAATAACTAAAATATCCCTGTGTTATCAGCACTGTTACCAGCAAAATTTCAAAACACAGTCCCATACTAGCTACTGTGGAAGAAACTATCTCGATCCCAGTAAAAAGAAGCACAGCTTACCTGAGTTAGGAGTGTTCTATTATCTGTCATTCTCCTATAAATAAATAATATTGCTAATTTGGCTAGTTGCAAATTGTAAATAATTTAATTAAAGTCCAGTTTAATGTTTATCAATATTATCAAGTTTGAACAAAACATTTCCATTTCCCTGGGAAGTTATATTTATAATTAATTGGTACTGTAGGGTTTCTATCTTATATTCTGCTGACTTGAATGTGTCTGAGAAATAGCTGAGCACTGCAAAGACAAATCTGTTTGTGTCTCTAAGTTTGCATGTAAACTTCCAAGAAATAATTGATTTCTGTGGCAGTCCATTGTTGTATGAAACATCATCTTGAAGTTCTGTTCTCTAAACTCAGACTTCTTCTCTTTGGAAATTAAATCTAAATGTTCGAGGTTTCTCTATTTTTTTCCACTTGTCTTATGACACTGCAACCATTTCACATATTGGTATTACATCCAATAGCACTGTTTTATAGCTCTATCTGTAAGGTAATCTGGGAAGTACAACAAGAAAGAAAAATAGCAAGAGAAATCTTTTCTTCTGAAAGCAGTTGATTTCTATGGAGTTGTACAGAAGTAAATAATTGTGAAGGTTAGCCTCTTCTCATGGTTGAATCAAGTAATGTAGATTGACTGTAGTAATTAGAGTACTCTAGGTTCACTCCTGATATTAAATAAGGAACTATATCTGGAATGACAAGCACTGAGAGGTTGGGGAAGAGTGTGATGCTTTTCTCAGTACACTGTTAGCAGAATCCAGAAATATGTACTTTATGAAAAACTTAACTACACACCAATGGATGCTGATGATAAAGTTAGAATCACTCAAGCAAGCTACATCAGAAAAAAACCATAAAATAATTCTGCTTTTTCGATACAGATGAAAATCTGAATATAGTAAAGAAATAAAATACATTACTACCATGAAAGAATAGACTTATAGAGACTTAAATATAATATAATGGTAGATTAAAGACTAGCAGAGAAGTTTTAATGGAAGATAGTATCATTCAAACTGGTAGGTACAGGGACTTCAGATGAGTTTATGAAGTGAGTATAAGCTTAAGTTTAAACACAGGTGAGCAACGTGGCAATTTCCATTCATATTTTGATGATGTGAATAGAATATGATGATCATATCTTCAGATTTCAACTGAGAAAAAGGCTTCCATGGTCCTATCAAACTTAGTACTTTGTCATCTTAATCCACTTCATTCTTAATCTATATAGATGTGAATTGATTTTATATAAATTATCCAAATAATTCATTGTACATTTTTCCAGTTTACTTATGCAGGGAAAGTTAAAAAGAAATAAGAAAACAAATCACAAAACCAAACCAAAACAAGAGAGTAGTGTTATAGAAAGAATTTTAAGAGTTCCTCAACGTCTCTGAGACCTGCCCTGGCAATTCAGTGCAGTTGAAGCTGCA
The DNA here is from genome assembly GCF_009829145.1 of Chiroxiphia lanceolata. Classification (NCBI taxonomy): domain Eukaryota; kingdom Metazoa; phylum Chordata; class Aves; order Passeriformes; family Pipridae; genus Chiroxiphia; species Chiroxiphia lanceolata. Next base: position 88,489,050 of record NC_045639.1, on the reverse strand, counting down.
GTAAGGTCTGCTGGAGAGCCTCTTCTTTACAAGATACTGAAAATTTGTTCATGTAGGGCTACTTAATAAGTGAGACATGAGACTTTGAGCTCAAGAACACTTTTTTTTTCCTAATTAAGTAAGTTATATAGCTAACAAGACATAAATCTCATTTGTGACACAAATAGAAATTCTGTATATGATTTGTATCCAAATTCAAAAATCCCAATAGCCAGGATTCACTTAACACAGAGAAATGCATGCTATCAATTATGACAAATCTACCACTCAGCAAAATTCACTATTCATTTACAAAAGTAGACATATTCTAAATTATACACACTTTCAATTTATTTTTTCATGTGTTATTGCTAATATACTAAATGTAAAATGGTTTTTTGAAATTATATGAATTTAAAGTTTCTACGTTGTAGTGACATGTTGCAATCAACTGTCTACCAACTCTGACTTATTTCTTAACCAGAAAAAAATTGAAATTAACTTATTAAAGTTCTAAACTATCCTTTTTTAAGAAAAGGCATTTAATGTACAGTATAGACGAAAAAAAGTGACTAAATTTTATTGAGAATTATGAAGTCAGCTAAAAGAAAAGGAAATTAAACACATCAAGAAGTAGCTGTCCACTTATGCTTGAACCTTTTTTTCATACAAAGAATTTTTTATTATTATAAGAAAAGAAAAAGGCAACACCACAGCTTACTGAAGAAATGTGTATATGAAATAAATTCAATTATTCTTCCATCTATAAATATTCAAAGTAAACTTGAATGAAACTTCTTTCACAGCTCCTTTCAGCCAATGAGTGGGTAGTTAGACAGGTGGGGTTTTTTTTTTGGTTTTCCCTAAGATTTTCCTTGTTCTGCTATCCTAGGAATTCTGAGTTGAGGAAAAAAAGAAATTAAAAGAGAGAGCATTCATGTTCCATAGACAGTTCTATAGTTGAGAAATTCCTTTTAAAATGATATTGACAAGAGTAAACACAATCCATTATAGTTCTTTTGTCAGAATGGGGTCATCTGGATTCTACCTTTTCTGAGAAACGGACAGGACCGTGTACCTCTCTGGAGCGTGTGTACACCGAAGCATGCAGTATGGGGAACAAATGTGAGGAATCAGGGGTCAGAGTGCTGTGCCAGGACTACCATTTCTTGCAACCATGAAGATGGGGTAGTACAGCTCACATTGTTGAAGTGTTACCATGGATGGGTATGAGCTTTGTATGAAGGAGAGGCCCGGAGGGAAAGGAAGGAAGTTGCCCTTTATGTGAGAGACCAGTAGGGAAGCATGGACCTTTTACCAGAACTACCTGAGGCTGCGGGGTGGAGAATAAAGGGCAAATCAGGGTCTGGGTGTCTGCTGTGGGCTGCCTGGGCAGAAGGAAGTGGATGAGGACTTCTTCAGACAACTAGAAGAAGCCTCACATTTGTAGGCTGTGATCTTCATGGAGCAGTAAGACCACTCTAATACCTCCTCAAAGGACAGCACACCAGGGTGCAAGCAATCCAGGTTTCTAGCGTACATTGATGGCAAGTTCCTAATAGAGGTGATGACAAGGGAAGACTCGCAGCTGATCCTCATGCTTACAAATGAGAAAAAACTGTTCAGGGGTGTGAAGGTGAGAGGTGGTGTACGTGGCAAGAGGTGGTGTACGTGGCAGTGATTATGAGATAGTGGAGCTGAGGATTCTGAGAGGAGAGAACCTGGCAAAAAAAAGAATACAACCTTAAATGTGAGGAGGAGAACTTTGGTCTGTTCAGAGATCTGCTTGGAAGGATCTCAGTAAGAAGAATTGTGTCTCTACCTGGGTTATTTGGGTTCCACTACCTGCCACCATGCTTCTTGCCACCTGGTGCTTGTGGAGAGCAGTCTTTAATCACAGAACCTCACTATTTCCTTTCTGATAGGAAAAGTGATGCTTTTGTAAGTATATATTAACTGGCAAGAAGATGACAAACATAAAAATGCATTAAAAATGTAATTTTCCATGGTTCATTTAAAGCAAATAACTTTAATTCCTATCTCACCTAACTGGTAATCAGTCAGCCACTGCCAATATGATAACTGGTGAGATAATTTGGGTAGTGCTACCCACAATGTTCTACACCTATTTATTGTAGTAGAGACAAAAGAAATTCAAACAGATTCTTCTCTTTGCCTATCTCAGTTTTGTCTTTTTCTTCCCATCATTTTCTTACGAGAGAAAGAAAGGATATTTCCCTCTTATGTTTCAAGCCTTTGGAAATCAGCATGACATCTTACTGCTGTCATTAATATTTGTTCCAGGTTTCTGATGCTCTTATTTCCACAAGTTTTATCCAGCCAAAGAATATACAAAGACAAATGTTTGCCCTACTGAAACGGATTTTCCATCTTCAATTTTATCTCATTATCACTGTCTTCCCCAAGTTGGCAGCATAACTATTATCTGCCCTGTCTTTTCCATGAACCCTGTAGAAAACCACTGTAGGCACTTCTACGTTGTCTCCACTGTGCCAGCAGTGATCACACCTCTTGCATGATGCCACGGCAGATGAAGTCAGTTACTGGGAGCATTGACTGCAGAACTTCAATTACTGCTTCAGATGTTCTTCTGCTTCACCAGCGAAAGTAATCTGCAGACATCTGAAAACAAAGTGATGTTTGGTCTCTGTCAGGGTCAAGGTTGGTCCTGTTCATTTGCTGTTTTCTACAGAACAAAGGAGAGGAGATGGTAGAAAGCTGGGAGCTTTGTTCTAAAACAACAGCCTAAACCAAGCCCTGTTGGCACATGTTCTTGTGCTTAGGAGAACCACCAGGGCCACACTGTATTTAAGGCAGACTATTTCAATCAAGATCCATGTCTATTGCCACGTACTTTGTTGACTTGTAGGGGGAAAAATATGTGTGACAAATCTCAGTTTTTTACTTTTTTCTGGACTGTTCCCAGGTCTTTTTTTAGCCTAGCTCTGCAGATCTGTATTTGCTACTTTCCTGCCCATATAGACCTCTCTCCTGCAAAACAGATCAGCCCCATATACCTCCCATTCACTTAGACATGCTAAAGGAAATTTATCTGCTGGACAAAAGAAAAGTGCAAGCTTTTATCAAAAAAAAAAAAAAAAAGGCACTGCCAAAAAAATATATCTTATCTTCAAGGAACACTTTATTTAGAGATATTTGAAGATAGCTATAAATGTGCATTAAATTAAAAATCCCCAAGGGCTATGTTTGAATTCAAACCCTGCAGGAACATGTAGAGTTTGCCCATCACCTGCTATCATCTACAGTAAATCTTACATGTTTTTCTTCTTATGCTCAATACAAAAATGCATTAATTCCACTATCTAAAGAATTCTGCTTTTTCTCCTATTTGCTTTGACCTACTCTGCTCATTCTTTGATTGCATGTATACACTGGATAGGCAGGATTAGCCAGCAAACCTATGGCACAGTACTGGTTGTATTGACAGCAAGAAAACTACACTGGAAAATAAAGCACACATGTTTTACTTGAAGCAAGTCAAAGTTATGGGAAGGAATTCACAGGAATTCAGCTTTTGAGACTGGTCAGAATTTTCAAGGGCCAATTCAGTTGCTTTTCAAATCTCACCTGGTGCCCTCTACATGCCTTGAGTATTTCACCTGGTGTCTGTTGTGAGCGAGTCATTAGGCCTCTTAAAGATTCACCATCAAAGTTATTGGCAAAAAGCTGGTTTTAATATGAATTTGTGAAGGTGTGAATTTAACAGAGTTCAGTGACAAAGTTCACTCTGTTATTACATAGATGAAGCATAAAATAAAAATCAGAGAAGAATTTCATACTATATTTCTGGTGATTTTCCAAATGAATTACAATACTAGTATGGTCTGTAAAGTTATTTTAAAATCTTTTTTCCTAAAATTCTATTTTTGTTTGGTAAATAATTCCTCAAACTCCTTGTTCCTGGCTCAGGTTGGAGGGTCAGCAATCTGCATACTAACCAGGTTAGTATATTCATCTTCTTGCAATACAGACATGACAGAGAAACATAGAATTACAGAATGTCCTGGGTTGGAAGGGACCTTAAAGATCTAGTTCCAACTCACCTGCCATGGGAAGGCTCACCTTTCACTGGACCAGGTTGCTCAAAGTTCCATCAAACCTGGCCTTGAACACTTCCACAACTTCTCTGGGCAACCTGTTCCAGTGCTTCACCATCCTGACAATAAAGAATTTCTTCTTAATATCTTTTCTGAACCTACTCTCTCTCAGCTTAAAGTCATTCCCCCTTGTCCTTTACCATGTACTGGTAAAAAAGTCCCTCTCCATCTTTCTTGTAGGCTCCTTTCAGGTGTTGGAAGGCAGAAAGTAGGTCCCCTTGGAACCTTCTCTTTTCCAGGCTGAACAATCCTAATTTTCCCAGCCTTTCCTAATAGGAGAGGTGCTCCATCAGTCAACTTGGTGGCCCTCTTCTGGCCCTGAGAGCTGGACACTGTACTTCAGGTGGGATCTCTCCAGAGAGGAGTAGAGCAGTAGAATCCCCTCCCTTAGTCTGCTGACCATGCTTCTTTTGATGCAGCCCAGGATAATGTTGACTTTCTTGGGTGCAAGCACACATTACCAGCTCATGTCCAGCCTCTCATCCACCAGTACACTCAAGTACTTCTCAACAGGGCTGGTCTTGATCTGTTCATAGTAGATGTCCAGATTTATCATATCTGTATTCTAATAACAGTGTATTGATGTAGCATAATATATTTTCCCATCCTTCATACTTTCAGAAGTTGTTCTCTTCTATGGAGGTTTTCTCCCAGTACTTGAGAAAATCTAAAACGTGACTCTAGCTGGTATTATAAGTTTGTATAAATTATTAAGTGGGAAATTTCTGTTCTGGATGATTCTGACTGTTCATATTGGCATATCAAAAGTAGTATTATGCTTTGGGTTATAGACACATATATGTCTGGCCATTGAGTTTGGAAGAAACAGCTTAGGGAAGAAAAATCTTTCCACAACAGAAAGAACTGAAACTAAGTGAATGAATGTACAGAAGGGATATGTTCTCCCAAATGAGGGCAGCAACACCTTGCTGACATTAGAGGACCAGATTCTTGACAGAAAAAAAGGAAGTTATGATGCAAAAGGCCTGTGGCATGCCAGGTTCTAGTTACAAGTTAAGATAAGTGCATAATGAAAAGGGTGTCAAACAAGTCAGGCTTTCAAAAAGATTAGATCAGTTTCAACTCAGAGAACGCTTTTGCCCTTGTTGCTTTTACATCAGTGCTTTGATAAAATAGCCTGGTGCCGTGACAGAATAAATTTTTAAATGAACTTAACAGCAGATAGAACAGCAAAGTATTTTGTAAATAGTACTAAAGCCCCTCATTTTTTCTGCTTCCTATAATATTGATTTCTGATCAGTTAATACCTTCATTTAATTTCCATTAACCTATTAAATCACCTTGTATGCTGCATAGGTTTTATGCACACATAGTTAACTTCATATTTATTTTTTCCTTATATACCTTAAAGAAAAATAATATAACTAGCACAGTATAATTTCTTTAGACTCACATTATTATATGTTTATAAGATTTAAAATACCACTTTTATTTTAGTTTTCACTTATCAGTACTGAACTGTGGACTAGGTCAAATAAAGTTATAATGCAATTTAATTGGAAAAAAGCTTCCCTCACACCTCGTGTGACCTCAGATTAGATTGATTTTATTATACTCATTAAAACCTGAGTACAAATTCAGTTAAGATTATGAAGCTCTTGAAAATCTTGGATGAACATGGATGGAGTTAAACCCATGTTTTTGTACAGGAGGAAAGGAAAATTAGTTTCTGATTTTTTTCCTTTCATTTGTTCACCTTTGCTTTCATTCTGTATAGTCATCAAAACATGCAGTTGTCCTACAGTATACGTATTGGAACGCAACCCTTCTGAAAACCCCAGCTGAGATTTATAGACTGAAAACACCAAGAACCACTTCCTTCTCACCCTTAGTAACCTCAGCAGCCTTCCCCTTGCTAAGACTTCTTAGCAAGTCTTCAAAATTTTCTAGTTCTTACTGAGGGTATAAGCCAGGTTCTGTGTAAAAACCTGTAATCTCATCACAGTAACACAACAGTAAACTGCTTTAAATGTTTTTTGGATTTGTTTCTGTCACACATTAATATATCTTCAAATTCTCTTTAATTACCTGTGACTTCCCTGTGACATCCACAGAGCAGGCTCTTGATCTAGTCTTTATCTGTCGCTCTAAGAAAGACTAGGGATCCACCCTCCTATCCTGAAAAGCCTACTAAAGCAGCAACCTGAAGGAAGCAGTTCCTTTCATCTCCCGCTTAAACAAGACAAAAATTAAATAAAAAAACTTCTTAAATACAGAAAATCCGACACTAGGAAAAGACTCACAAGGAAAGCAAAGGGACCAGGAAAGAGCGGTCTATAAAAAGCTTCAGGCAGACCTAGAAAACTGGCTAAGCTCCAATCCTCTGAAATAGAAAAATCAATTAGATACACCAAGCAGAGATACGATGCACCAGGGGAAAAGGGAAAAAAATCCTGTTCTACATGGAGGCAGAGACAGAGAGAAATAAATATGCACCCACATCTTTCTCATCAGAAGCAGGTTAAGGTAAATCCACACTAATCGCTCCAAAACCCACAATCAGATAGTTGTGGTGTCTGTGTGAGTCTCAATAAAATCAAGGTTCAATTTTTCAAACCCTGAAATGAAGATATTCTGGGCAGCCATCAAATGCCTGCATTCTCGAATCCACAAAAAGACAAGGTGAACTCTTTATTTGCAGAGGAGGTGGTAATAAAGATAATTAGATCAAGCACACTAAAAGATAACCCAGCTGGATAACTTCTATATTGTGCAGAATTCTCTTTAACTTCTTTCCCTATTCAGAAGCTGTACAGAGCCATTTTAGAGCCATCATCCCCTGAAATTTAGACAATAACAAAAACTTTACCAGAAACTCAGACAATAACAAAACTGTTACTGACAATGGTTCCATCAGGTATCAGAAAAAACTGAATGAAGAATTTGAGATTAATAATTGACCCAGTGAATTTAGCCCCCTTCTAAATGTTTAGAAGAGATTGAAATAATAGTTTTAACACAATATTGAATAAAGGCACTGGAAATAAAATCGAAATGTGTAACCTTAGGAGGAGCTCAGGGATAGAGTAGTGTCTGCTTATGGCTATGGTTAATAAATTATCACAAGCTTGAGATATCTAATGCATCCTAAAACTCCTTGGAGTATAGTGAGAATCCATCCTTCACCCAGTATAAAATTCTGCGTAGAGATGCCATTAGTTCTTTATTAGGACTCTTTGTGGAAGAGACAAATGCACAGATTAATATGCAAACTCAGCAGCTAACCTTCCTGGGCAGAACATAGTTACCTACAATCTCCCATGGTCAGATGGCAGGTCAGATGTTCCTAAGAAGAAATCTTGCTAGGTGTCAAAGCTCTGCATCAGCAAAAACCATACTGCACCAGTTGATGAAACTGTCTTCTTCACAGAGCTGTTAGAGTTTCATGGTTTAGGCATTGTTAGTGCTATGTTCTCTTATGGGCCCCGTTGACTAGGCATGCTTCTAGCAAAGCTAACATGTATTGACAGCACTGAGTTCAGCAGAAAATGCAAGTCACAATCCATTTTATTCAACAGTAGGGACAGGCATCCTTGTGGCATAGGTCTTCATGCCTTGTGAGCAGAAGCATTTTCTGAAATAGGTTTAATAGGAGGGCAAGTCACAGTAAACAACAGTATAATTTTGTGGCATAGGTACTTTTTTGAGAAATAGATAGCGCACCTCACTCCCATGCGATGGATTCTATCTGTTTATATCGAATATTTGCCTAACTTGTAGTATATGAGAAACATCTTTGGCACAGAAAGAGCATTCACAATTTTTAACTAGATACCCTATTTAGGTTTCTTTATTAAACTTCCTCTTTCTGTTTGCAGGGGGTTAACCTTGGTTAACCTTGATTAACCTTGGTTGGCCAGCCGGTGCTCACCAAGCTGCTCTATCACTCCCCTCCTTGACTGGAAAGGGGGACAAACAATATGATGAAAGGCTCATAAGTCAAGATAAGGGCAAGGACTCACCAAATCTTGTCACAGGAAAAAGAGACTCAACTTTGGAAAATTAATTTAATTTACATTAATTAATTTACTTAATTGTCAATTAGACTAGGATAATGAGAAATAAAATCAAATCTTAAAAACACCTTCCCCCTAGTTCTCCTTTCTTTCCAGGCTCAAATTCTCTTTCAATTTCTCTACCCCCTCCCTTGAATGGCACAAGTGGGGTCATGGTCATACATTGTCTCAACAGCTCCTTTCTCCTCACATTTTTCCCGTGCTCCACACCCTCCCCAGTCCTCCATGAACTTTTCCAATGAGAGTCCTTCCTACAGGCTGCTGTTCTCCGTGAACTGCTCCAGTGTGGGTTCCTTCCATGGAGTACACTCCTACAGGAGCTGGCTCCAGCATGGGTCCTCTGTGAGGTCACAGGTCCTGCCAGGAGCCTACTCCAGCATGGGCTCTCCACAGGATCATAACCTCCTTCAGGGTGCAACCATCTACTTCAGCATGGTATCCTCCATGGGCTGCAGGGGCACAGCCGGCCTCACCATGGTCTGCCCCACAGGCTGCATCTTAATGTCTTAAGATAAAATTAAATGGCAGCAGGAATATGCTTTGCACTCAGCAGTGTACAGCAACAAAAATCAGGAAATATTTCAAGGAACACTCAGCCTAATATTTCCAGTCCTCCTCATTTTCCGTTTGTGTATTAATATCATACATAAGATGTATAAAAATACATATTTTTTTCAGCTTCCTGCACTTGACTTCTGTTTAAGTAGCTCTAGTGCTAACAAATGTATGATTCTTAACCATGATGATAATTTTTATCATTTATTGTATGTATTGCATAATATTTTGCAACACTTTGCAAACAATTGATAGTTACTTAAGATTAAATTCATTGTCCTAGAAAATGCAATACCGAGTCCATTTTCTGTTTATTTTTCTTTGTTTTACCTGTATGGAGTCCAGACTCATTTATTGTATTTATAACTGAATATCTACACAACTATATGTGCAGTACTAGAATTCATTTCATTGGAATGTAAATTTTAAACCAAATATCAGTCAATTAACTCACCAAGTACCTTTCAGGATAAGGCCTGACTGGGGCATAACACACTAAAATTTTTGTCTTCCCACTTTTTAATTTTTCCTCAACATCATATATTGTTTCTTTGTGGGTTTTTTGTTTGTTTGTGGATTTTTTGTTTGTTGGTTTTGGTTTTTCCTTTCTCTTCTTTTTCCCCACCCAAGTAAATGGCTGAAATAAACTTTTTGCAGCTGATTTGAGCTGATCTGCCAGCTGTGAATAAATACTTACTGTCTGCTGTACAGAAATAGGTATATCTATACCTACCCATCTGTAGTTTTGTAGAATAAGACCTTACTCATAAATGTGCAACTGGCTAGAATAGTTAAGGTATGATTTTTTTTGTGACTTGCTAGGTAAGACAGAATATAAAACCTTTGCATAAGTCACCAAGATATTAGTTATTTCAGCTTTAGGTTGCAGCAACTTATGTTACTACCTTTTGTCAAATTTCTCCGCCTTCCCCTCTTTCCCACACGCATACACACTTTATGTGGGAAAGAAAACATCCATTTTTGATGTCTTCCAATCACAAGCATTAAATCTGAACAATGAATACATGATTTACCTGAGTGTTGAAGACAACTATTTTGTGCACTCTGATCAAAATATGCACAGGGGATCAAAATATGGGTGTAATTAGTCAAAATTTAGACCTTATTCAAGAATGATTTACCAAAACCTCATAATACTTACAAAGATACAGGGGCACTGTACATGGGAGATCCTCCCAGTCTGCTACCTCTCACTTCATTTAAGACAACTTATATCTGTCAAACTACAAATTATTTGACAAAATACATTAGCCTTTACCATAAAAAGAAGTACACAAAGCCATAATGCCATGTTATTGGTGTAAACATACACTTAAATTAAGGATACTACTTGCCTTTCAATAACCAGTCAAAAAAAAAGTTATGGGTAATAGAAGTGGCAATTTGGAATTACGCTGTTGAATTATTATCAGAAGTGAAGTTTTCTTTCACCAAGATTAGACTAGTAATTTTTCCTTTGTTGCTTAAGATTGAATGCTGTAGAGAGTGGAAAATTACTTTTCTTTCACTGTTACCTGGTTCCCATTTAGCATCATATCACACTCTAATTTCAACTACTCCCTATACAAGTTTAAAAGTTTGTTTGTAGTGAGCAATAAAATATTCTAGAGATCTTTTTAGGAAGATGTTCCACAGAAAAGGAGCAAGCAAATCTGTTAATTTATAACCTTTAAATAGATTAAAAAGCGAATAGATTAAAAAGCTACACCAGCAAAAACTCAGCAGTTGACTGATTTTAGTTAAGATGGAGTCCAGGTTTTTCGTGCTTCTACACCATTGAAAAAAACAGTGCAGGAAAAGGCATAGAAGTCCCTAGAAATCTCTGCCTTTACTTCTCACCATAATATTACTTTAGCTGAGATTTCAGCACTTTTTTTCTACCTGCTGTATGATATAGCATGCTATTACGTGACAGTATTTTAAATAAAACCACTGGAATTTATTCATAAGCATATTTTCTGTGTATATGTAGAAGAAACTACACAGATTCACACAGCACTTCACAAATCAGATATTAAGGCACTTATCTTCCTCATTAGCATATTTTTGGGGGCTTTTGTTCACCTTGTTCTCTTTTTGCACCCTTTTACAGTTTCCATCCAACTTTATGATTATTGTCCTTTTCATTGTAATACTTCTAAATAAAGTCACTTATTTCCCCAACATTTAATTTCTCAGGTCTTGTGGTCACCTTTAAAATTAATACAGCCCAAAACAAATACCATACTTCTCTTTAGTACTTTTCTTCATTAGCAAACTTCTGCCATTATGACAGCACTGGATCTTCTTTTTGCTATTAAGAAGGGTCTTTCAGCTGATTGGTCCAAATTCAGTTTTTCCTCTCTCTCAGCTTTCTCTTTGCACAGATAGTTTGTCTAAGACATCACTCATCTTTTTTTCTCTGCCCTGCTTTGATTTGTTTAGGCTCTTGTCAGGTTCCATATCTACTGCAGATGAACCTACCTTCTTCCTGTCTTTATTCAAATCCATTGTATATTATCTTTATGCACTGGGAGAAATTGTCCTATATAAATCACTCTAAATAAGCCAGCATGTTTTTTAAATCCATTGCCTGACTTCTTCTTCACTACTGTAATTTAAAGATGCCATTGATTAGTTTTCAATGTGTAACTCTCTCTCCATCTGTCCAAGCCACTTTGCCCTTTTATCTTGCCTCTTGCATGTTATTTGCTCTCTAGGGAACATAGTGTTAATATTATTGGTAACCCTTTTTTTCTCCATAAATGCCAAAATTGCAGTCAGTACAGAATGAAGATCTTTCATGCTGAACACTGACGGGTTGCTGATCGTCTAGGCCATGGTACAATGGGCTGATATTCTGCACTTACATTTCTCCATATCTCACCAAAGGAGCTATTTATTTGTTTTTCAGTTTGTCATCTACAAAAGAGAGACTGGATTTGTCCTCTCTGTCAAGAAACGTATACAGAATAAATATATAGAGATCTATATGTGCATAGACATGTAAATGTATAGATGTATAGACATCGTAAAAGAAGCCTTATGGATATATTAAAATTCAGTTAAAATCTTTCCTTAACACCACATCTGACCCATTTTTGGTCGGTGTCATGGCAACAAAAAGATTAAATTCTATATTGCTGTATTTCGAAGTAGAAAATAGCAGCATGTCATCCATTAATCTTCAGTTCTATAGAGAAGGAAGAGATGGGTAAAATAAAAGAACTCCACTCAAGATTTCACCTCGTTTCCCCTTGTTTCCTGTTTTGAAAAAAAATATTTACTAACTCCTCTCTCTTTATGAAAATATAGCAATTAAATATTTATCAAGAATGCATTTTAGAAAGAGAAACTCACAACAACCTGGTAAACTGCCTTTTAGAGATCATTTAGATCACCTTGGATTAACCAATAGTTTATTAATTAATCTAGAAATGGAATCTCAGTGTCTCGTATCCTAATGAACTGCTGTAACAGGTCTGTTGGACTGATTTGGGTTAAAGGGACAAAGAAAGGAAGAGACCTGTTAATTGTTTTGGAATTGTGTTCTGTCTTTGTAGTAGAGTTCCTGTCTTCTCACCTTTACCAAGGAGCTTCTCAGCACTTTTTCTTTTGTACTTCAAAGTAGTGTTTCTGCAAAGGTACCTGGAGGGTACTTTTCTTCGGGGAAATGCCTGAAGAAGTTATTTCCCCTAGAATTTTTACCTCAATATTTAATACAATTATTCTGACATCTGGCCTTTACAACCTGACTGCATAAAAGGATTGAAGTACAAATTTTCACTTCCTCCTGTCTTAGTCATTATTAAAGATGAATGAGTTTAGTCACTGTATTCAAAAATTTAGATAATTAGTTATAATATCCAATTAAATCTGTAAGGAAAAACAATAAAATACATCCAGTATGCTATTGGATGAGGAAAACCATTCCTGGAGTTACCAGCATATGACATAACTCTTACACTCTCACTGCTTTTCAGTACTAGTACCTCCATATAAATCACACAAGCACCAACAGCTTCAAGAAGAAACCTGAATTTCATTAGGAAAAAGGAGGTCTTGGATTTCCTGGGGGTATTATTTTAAATTTAAAATATCATCTGTTTTATAAGGGAAAAAAAAAAAAAAAGAAAAAAGAAACATATCTATATATTTTCCTTTCTGCAATAACCAACTTCAAAGAATTAAAAATACTCCTTTTCCATTCATTGCTAGGCCAACCAGCAATAATTCTTACTTCTTCTTTTGCCATTCTCCAACATTTCCCCTTATAACTCACTTAAGACTCTCTAGAGCTCAGAAGTGCTTGTTTTCCAAGCAATGTTCAAAAAAATCAGGAAGAAAACAAACAAGAGAAAAAGAGAGAGAGAAAGAGAATGAGATTTATAATAGTCCCTGAGACTGAATCTAGAGTAAAACTACAATCGTGTCCACCTGAGTGATTGTAGTTCAACAAAGAACTGATGGAAATGTTTTCTTAAATTGATTTATTGGAAGAATTGTAGTGTATCATTAGACCACTCTGTAGTCTGTTTTGTGCAGGTTTTTAGACTGTGATTTTCTTCAGTGAGGCTCTGTGTATGTCCCTCTATCATAAAAAATGCAGAGCATGTTTTCAGTCCTCAAAGACTTAAAACTGAAAGAATTTTTTAACCCTTCAGTTCTGGCATCAAGATTTTTCATCTAAAATCTACTCATGATATCTATCATGAATTTGTCTTAAGAACACAAGAAACAAGTGAAAATAACCACTTTTCATAGGTCTTCATTTTAGTTAAACTATTAGGGGCTGTGGTATTTTAATAACTGAATGATATTTAGAGCACAAGTTTACTTTTGCAGTGATATATGATTATGTAATATCTTCTCAGCTGAACCACAGTAGCCTAATGGCTTCAGAACCCTTACCAAAAATCTGTCTGTGAGGGTTTCTATAATGTGTGTTGAACATCAGGCTGCAAAGCTTTTAAGAACATTTTTATTCCCTAGGTGGAGAAAAAGAAGAATAAAAAAGGATAGCACTTATGACCAGAAAGATCTGTGCTTTTGTAACTGAAAGAAAAAAGAAAGTAAAAGAACAGCTTTTCCATAAGTGAGTACATTTTAAAATATGTTTTTAAATTCACTTTGGTAAATCTATGCCTTTTATTAAGTAATATTGCAGCGTGAAACTGAATTTATTTTACTTATTCGCTATTGGTTTATGGTCAGGGGGTTTGGGGAGTGGGGTGTTTTTGTTTCCCTCCCACTCTGTTCTTCACCTTCACTCTTGCCCATCAGAGGGTGTTAGAATCCATTCTGATGACCTGTTTCCAGATGGTCCTCTGCTTGGCAGATTTGATATGCCATGTCACATAACAAGCTCATAAAACTGAAGTGGCATTCACTCCATACAATACTTTGATTATCAGCATACAAACAGGGAATGGCACAGCATCTCACTGCCAAGCACTTAGTGCCCACTGGTTCTATCATCCAAGCTGAGCACAGCACAGTTTAACATTTTCAGTCTTTTTGTCACACTTGTATCTGCTTGGCTTTTTTTGAGCCTAAGAACAGACGTGCAGATAAATGTTTGGTATAGGGAAAAAAAAGGAAAAATGTATTCAAAAGAAATGCCACTTAAAACATGAAAACGGAGACATTTCAAATGTTATTTCCAACTTGATTTTCTTTTAATATTTATTGCCTTATTTGGTTATGTCTACATACTCCAGTTTGGGCAGAACAGTGCTAAGTAAACTTTGGTAGACAACAGAGCTACTTTCTAAAGAAAATATTATTTTTCTAGCTAAAATTTGAATTAATATTTCAACAAACAGTATCGATAAGTCAGTTCATTCTGTTGACTTTGGTTAAGCACTATCAGCAGTAGGGTGGCTACAGCAGCCTGGAATTGTTTAAGTAGTGTAATTCACTACAGATAATTTTAATAAATGTAAACTCATTCTTTATACAAAGAAGCTACATTCTGAATTACATTCTGCTGCTGGAACAACAGCAGGTTTACACTTTTATAGATTTAACACAGTCCATGGTATCTTTACTGGCCTTGTCAAAGCAAACAAGAATTAAAACAACAATGAAGAGCTGGCTTTCCTGGTAAGTATAATACACATATAAGTTTTAACGTATCTGGGAAGTTGCTTTTTTTTTTTCTTTGTGTGTGTGTGTGTGTCTGTCTGTGTGTCTGTCTGTGTGTTTTATAGATCTGGCTTCTAAAGCAAGAAGTTCAAATGACATAGGAGTGTCCCTTTCAAGAAACACATAGATTAGCAGCTCTAAAAACTTGGATATTTGCCTTCTTCTTTCTCTTTCCACCTACATCTTTAGGCCATGAGCAATAGCTCTAAAAATAATATCTCAGTTAGTGGCTTTTTAGTGTTTCTGTCATTTTACCTTGGATACAGACATAAATACCTAATCTGAGGAAATAACCTCCAGTTCCCCTGGAATCAACAGAAAAAGACTACTCTTGAATATTATTCAGCTCCTAGAAGGTCACCCAAAACTTTCTGCCTGTGCTATGAGCACAGCCACTGGACTTCTAACTGACATATTTCAATAAAATGCCTGAATTTTGAGGCAATAAATCCAAGACATGGAATGTGAAAGTTTAAGCAGAATTTATCCTTCTTAATCCTGTTGTAATGTGAAACACCCGAAGATGAAAAAAAAATTCAGTGTCATTGAAATTATCCCAGTTCCATGTTTACGTAACTAAGATCTAATATGTATTTATTTGTTTATTTATTCTATTTTAAGAGGAACCTACAGGGAATTACTTCAGAGGTCAAAACTTATTAGTTGAAAATTAGATAGATTATGAGAGAAATTTAGATTCTTGGATTCCTGCCTATTATGAATATTTTTATACTCACTTTTCTAGTTCCAGGTTTAAATTAATTTGTTTTCTCATCTATGAAAATATGAATGTTAATCACAGTAATTCAATTTATATTTAAAGAATAGAAAAGTAATAATTTTATGTATACGCAATCCCTTTTTATGCAGATCAATCCCAAAACATTACTCATACAATTGTAATTATTTTATTTATTAGTGTTGTTATGATCACTGTTTCTTTCTCCTTCAGCACCCCTTGCTATAGTATTCAAAAATTCCATCAATGAAATTAAGACATATGGCATTTTTAAGAACAGATCCACCAATCACTGCTTCTATCTCAATTAGCAGTTTTGTGTATCAAGGGGATTCTCAAAGAGGCACAGTGAAACAGCTTACAAATAAGCACTTTATTTTTTCCAGGTGTAATAATGAGCGCGACAATAGGAAAAAAGAAAAAGTAGGTCTTTAATAAACTGAGGAATAATATTTGAGCAAGAAGTCAAATATTAGACTAAATCTCTGATTTCTCAGTTAAATACAAATTCTTTGAAATCACAGGAGAAATTTCTACTTCAGTTATTGCACAGAACAAGGTGAAAGAGCTTTGTTTGGTTAAAGTGGAAGGATTATGGGTTTTCATCTAAAAATTAAGAATGGGTAGCTACACAAGAAGTGTTGTCAACAACATTAAGAGACTTATGCACAATGAAGTCACCATGTAAATGGTGATCAAAAATCAATGCCTCATCCTAACACCTGTGTTGCTGTTATTACCATTTGAATTAATTTAATTCCAAATTTCTGAAATCTGTGTTGAGGTAACAAATTACATAATAATTTACTGTCATCATCATGATGGCTAGGCTTCACGAACAAAGCTTTGGGAAAGGCTCTACCCACGTGTGTTACAAGCACAGTGGTGGCTAATAAGGTCAATACGAGATAGACATGTCCAATTGCAAAAGGCACAGCAGAAAGACTCCTTAGGTGGTATATTCTGCAAGACACGATTCTTCCTGCGTTGTCTTTTCTCGTCAAGAGTGATCCTGCGTGCCTTCTCATAGGAAGCAGCAGCGTTATAGATGGTGTGTCTCCAGGCCTCCCGACTGGAGGCCAGAGTAGACCAGTGATGTTGATCAATATGGCCAAGGCTGAGATGTTGTTTCAGGGAGTCCTTGTATCTTCTCTTTGGGGCTCCTCTCATGCGGCAACCGGTGGCAAGTTCACCATAAAGCAAGATCTTAGGTAGGTGGTGATCCTTCATCCTTGAGACGTGTCCTGCCCAACACAGCTGTGTTCTCAGCAACATGGCCTCAATACTTGTGACTGCTACTTGTTCTAGAACAGATGTATTGGTCACATAATCTGACCAGTGGATGTTTAGGATTGTACGGAGGCAGCGCTGCTGGAAGCATTCTAAGAGATGTAGGTAGTGGCGGTAGATGACCCATGATTCAGATCCATATAAAAGAGTAGACAGCACTATGGCTCTGTAAACACTGATCTTTGTACTTTTCTTCAAGTGTTTATTATGCCATACTCTTTCATGGAGTTTTCTGAAAGCACTATATGCCTTTGCTAATCTGTTGTCTATCTCTCCATCAATCTTACCATCTGAGGAGATGAGGCTACCTAGGTAATTAAATTGTTGGACTGATTTGAGCTCTGATTTGCCAATGGTGATATGAGGATGATGGAAGACTTCCCGAGGCGCTGGCTGATAGAGAACTTCTGTCTTCTTCAAGCTGACTTCCAGCCCAAAGAACTCAGCAGCGTCTGCAAAGCAGGATGTTAAACGCTGCAGAGCTGCTTCTGTGTGGGCGACAAGGGTGGTGTCATCAGCATAAAGCAGCTCCCGGACAAGATGGTTTAAGGTCTTAGTGTGGGCCTTCACTCACCTTTGGTTGAAGAGGCTTCCATCAGTATGGTATTGAATGTAGATACCATCCTGATCATCGAGGTCTGCTGTGGCCCTTTGGTATGCTGAAAAAGATTATGAGTAGGGTTGGTGCAAGAATGCAGCCTTGTTTCACACCATTGGTAATTAGAAAGGGCTCAGAAAGTGCATTGCCATATCTGACTTGACCACACTGATCCTCATAAAGTGAGATGATCATTTTAAGGAACTTGGGGGGACAACCTAAGTGACCCAAAATCTGCCATAGACCTTTTCTGCTCACAGTATTGAAAGCCTTGGTAAGATCAACAAAGGTTACATAGAGACCTTTATTCTGTTTCCTACACTTCTCTTGCAGTTGTCTGAGAACAAATACCATGTCTGTGGTACTCCTGTTGGCTCTGAAACCACATTGGCTTTCAGGTAGAATTCCTTCTGCTATAGCAGGTATGTTCAAAAATATTCTTGCCAGGATTTTGCCAGCAATGGAGAACAGAGTAATACCATAGTAATTTGAACAGTCTGATTTAACTCCTTTCTTCTTATACAAAGTGATGATGACTGCATCACGAAGGTCTGATGGTAGTTCACCTAGTTCCCAACAGCGCACCATAAACTCGTGAAATTTGGCATGGAGTGCAAGGCCCCCATGTTTCCAGACTTGGGGTGGAATTCCATCAACCCCAACTACCTTGCCGATTTTCACCTGCTGAATGGTCTTAAGAGTTTATCCCAAAGTGGGGGCAGTATCCAAGTCATTCTTCACCAGTCGTTGTGAAATGGACTGAATTGCTGAGTCTTGAACTATATGACTAGTACAGAAAAGAGTCTGAATGTGTTCAGACCAACAATTCAGAATGGAGGTTTTATCTGTCAGAAGCGTTTGACCATCTGCGCTGAGTAGAGAGTTTTGGACCTGGTATGTAGGCCCGTATGCTGTTTTCAAGGCCTCATAGAATCCTCTGTGAGCACCCGTATCTGTGCAAAATTGAGTTTTTTCAGCTAGACTGGTCCACCACTTATTCTGGATGTCACAGAGTTTCTGTTGGAGCTTGCTGCATGCAAGATGAAAGGCTGCTTTTCTTACATGACAGGAAGGCAGTGAAAGGTGTGCTTGATGAGCAGTTCTAATTTATTGTAATTAAAAATTAACTACCTATTTCTCCTCCCCTTCCGCTTACATAATTGGATGAACTTAAAAAGACTCATATTTGTTACATGACCAAAAAAAGAAAAATAAAACACTGCATAGCTAGAATTGACATCTATGTCCACCAATTTATAAGGTAATCCAGTCTTTCCCCTAAAAGTCTCCATTTGTGGGTAATAGAAGGCAACCTGATAGTAACTCATTTATAAGCAGAGTAAGAGCTGTAGCCTTGGCTTGAGTGCTTAGGTTCTTATTGGGAAGAAACACTACAGCTACTGCCTACAGCCATGACTTACTCTATTTCTGTCTATGTCAGCCCTCACTTGAAAATTCAGCTGTGTAAAAAAAGTTGAACAACTTTATATCCATAAAGCACAATTGTATGTGTGCCACTGCTGATCCATCTCTAGATTGTTCCTAGTGCCAATAGCTTTTTCCAAGCTGGGTTTGGGATCAAGAGACATACTAGAAATATTGCAATGAACAATTAACACAATTATTCCTCTTTGTTGTTCATCCATAAGTTCTTAGTTGAAAAATGAATGTTTAGGCTGAGTGATATGCTTAAACTCCCTGTGCTGATAATTCTAGATGCAAGAAATATCTGTGGTTATTAATAAACCATTATGCATTGGTAATTTTCCCTTCACCCTATCTTTTTCTCCTCATTTCCGACAAGAACCATGTAGAACTAATGATAGTTGTTCTCAGAATTTTTCTAAAGAACATCCCACTTTATCAACTGTGTATATAAGAGGAAAGTTTTATTCCTGCCAAAGATAACCATCAGCAAAATAAAAGGCTTAAGCAGGTCTACAGCAGTTTATTCGGCTGTTAGGAGGCAGGCAGCCATGCTTTAACTCTGACTCATTATAATTCCCACTTGACATTACCTGTCTTTAGTATACCCCTTGCCTTGAATCAGTAATGACTGCCTTCAGATGCCTCAGGTTTTTCTTAGAGTATTTGCAACTACTTTTTCTTTCCGCTTCATTTTTATTTCTCTCTTTTCTAAATTTTTCATGACTTTCAAATTATCTATTGACTGTAATTACATTACTTCAGGCCTTTCAGTCTGTTTTACCTAGAAAGATTTTGTGTGTGTATACAACTACTTTATTACGTATTATAATGTAGTGTCAGATATACCTGTCGACACAACAGTTTTTATTAACTTCACAAACAGAAAAAAAAGTGCAGTAAGATCTAAGGTCCTATATATAGTGAGTGACTTCTACACACGGAACAAGAAATGTGAAAGCCAAATATCCAAAATTTAAAAAGTCTCAAAACGTAAGGGAAGGATTTCACAATAGGATGTTTCTATCTACAGTATATCTCACCTATGAATGTGAAATGAAAGGTAAATTGCAGAAAAATACTTCCATGTTGTCATACCTATCTAAGGAATAACAAAGTGTAACTGTGTCAAGAGGCAACCAGTAATATTTGAAAACTACATCCAACACTTTTCTTCCAAAAAACAAGTGTGTGTATGTACATATACATATACATCATATACATATACATATAAAAAAACTGTGTATATATTAAAGAGAATGAATGCAAAGACAGAGAAAGTATAGAATCATAGAATCATAGAATCAACCAGGTTGGAAAAGACTTCCGAGTCATCAAGTCCAACCCTTGGTCCAACACTACTTTGGTTACTAGACCGTGGCACTAAGTGCCACATCCAGTCTCATTTTAAAAACCTCGAGGGATGGTGAATCCACCACCTCCCCAGGCAGCCCATTCCAATGCCTGATTACTCTCGCTGTAAAAAATTTATTCCTAATATTCAACCTAAACCTCCCCTGGCAGAGCTTAAGACTGTGCCCTTTTGTCCTAGTGTTGCTTGCCTGGGAGAAGAGACTGACTACAAGCTCCTTTCAGGGAGTTGTAGAGAGTGATGAGGTCTCCCCTGAGCCTCCTCTTCTCCAAGCTAAACAACCCCAGCTCCCTCAGCCTCTCCTCACAGGACTTGTGCTCGAGTTCCTTTCCCAGCCTCGTTGCTCTTCCCTGGACCTGCTCCAGCACTTCAATATCCTTCCTGAACTGAGGGGTTCAGAGCTGGACACAGTACTCCAGGTGTGGCCTCACCAGTGCTGAGTACAGGGGAAGAATCACTTCCCTGGACCTGCTGGCTACACTATTCCTGGTACAATATATAGGTATAGAATCATACCTCTGAAGTCTACTGCTTTTAAAAAGCCCATTCTAGCAACAGCGACTTTAACCAAGTGTTACAATTCAACTGCTGGGACACAATCATGACTGGAAGACATCTACGTTACATATTGTCACAGATATCCTTTTGATCTTTTAAATCTGTGAAAATTATCTTTTTTTGTTTTGCTCAGTATCTGTGGAGAATGCTTCAGATTTTGAAGTGATGAACCCTTTTTCTGATTAATGTTATCAGCTAATATTATGGAAAGAATGAAAATATATATAACAAGACATTTAAGGATGTTTTTTCTACACCCTGTATTTCTTTGTTAGTAAAATACATCCCTTGCCTCAAAAGGTTATAAGCCTAAACTGTAAAACTGGGTTGATACAAAGAACAGATGAGGAGAGCACAAGGTAACAGTATGATAATTATGAGAGGAGCGTAAGTAGCAGAGATCAGAAAACTCCAGCTGCCTAGACATAGTTACACGTCTTCTTTCCCCATGTTCCTTTATTTGACTTTTAATTAAAAATAAGTGGCCTGATTTTCAAAAATCTTGAACACTCAAAACCTGCACTGATTTCACAGGCAGCTGTGGGTGTCAGCACATTAGAAAATTAGGCCAGAAGTATTTTTATCTTTGGAAACTTCATAAGATTTATCCCTTAAATGTGAGTGACTAAGGGAAAACCTTGATAGCTGTAACTTAAAGGAGTGGAATGGGGTAGGCTTCTAAAAAGTATGATGACTTCAGTATGCTACAGCTATCTTTTGTCGCAGACCTCTCTTTGTTTCCTGGTGTTGCATTCTTGCCCAACACCCTTCTTACCCATTTTGATTGAGGAAAAGGTCTGATAATCCTGGACAAAGTTCATATTATTCTTGTCAGGGCTTGGAAATTTACTTCCAAGTTGGGAATTTCAAGTAAATATCAGGTGAAGAACCCAGAAATATATAAAATATCCTTAGATTTCTTTTCTTGTTTATAGCACACTTCAATAATAAGAAGATATACATTATTACAGTCACACTTTTATCAGTTAGAATTAAGTCTAACAAGAACTAAGAATGCCAGGTTTTTCACAACAACTATGTGAAATATCCATTTTCTTATTATTTATTTGTTTTTAGGAAAGAGTTTTATAGGGTGTTAAAAATCAATTGTCATTTAACTGCAGGGAAAACTACTACACTAGTGATAAAAATGGGTATTCAAAGAGATCTATAAAGGTGGGTAAAAATAAAGTACCTGTGCTCTGGTTATCAACACACACCTTTTTGTTTGCAAACAGCAAACCTTTTTGTTTGAACTGAAATTATTTGTCTGTCTTCACAAAAAGATTAGGTTAATGTAGCATTTCCTTGCCTCTTATAAGATTCTTGCATAACTTCAGTATGCACTTCCAGTTCATATCTTAAGTTCTGATTTCTTTTAACAAATATCTTTAGAGATGTTCAGTCAACTCCATCATAAAGTCTTCCAAAAATTACCAATACCGTGATTTTTCATGTCTGACACTTCAGACTGTGGGACCAGCTGAATTAGACTGTTTCACATTCTCATTTCAGTATTATTTGTGCCCTGGTTTTGTTCAAGGAGAGGTTTAATTTTTTGCAGTAGCCAAGAGTGGGGCATGGCTAAGGGGACATGGCCAGGACCAAGGTGGTGGGAAAACTAAATTGGGGAGTATCATTCCTGAACCATGACATTTTGTCAGGTAAGGGGAAAGAGGTATCACTCTGACAGATTAATTTGTTTAACTCCTCTCTGTTTTCTAATATTTTGGACTCAGGTATGTATTATTTCTGGAACCTTCATTTCTTAACTTACTTTGGTATTGACACTCATAGTGATAATACACCTCATTCGTATCACACTGTATAAGCTCAGTGATCTTCACAGATTTTTAGGCTAGGATACTCCAGTTTCAGTACAAGCTGTGGAATGAAGAAACCAAGAACAGCCCTGACAAAAAGGACTTGGATGAGCTGGTGGATGAGAGGTTAGGCATGAACTGACAAAATCCAGCCCATTTGGTCCTAAATTGACCAAAATATTAAGAAAAGAGATTAGGAGAAGAAGTATTAAAGAAAGAGAGAGAGAAACAGAAATATAGCCACCATCCCTGGATCCAGCATAGGTCTAGCTACAGAAGTCTGGAAGATGGAGGATTCAAATAAGCAGAGAGAGCACGTGTTGCTGGGTTTATGTGCTTCAGCTCCCCTGTGACCAAAACCCCTTCCCTCAGGTGGGACTTCCAGTGTGCCAGCCAATCTGAGGCTGGCTTAGGGACTCTGAGGTATGGTATAGGCAGTGCTCCCCAGCTGCCTCTGACTGACAGCTGTTCCAGGGTCCTCCAGTAAGGCTGCAGGGGCTGGCATGCAGGACAGGGCATTACTTCACCTCCTTGAAATTCAACCTGTCCCTCCACCCCCACACACACTTGAGTTGGTCCAAGCCAATAATTAATATAATAATCCAGTGTCTCACAGCCCCATCCGTAGAAGTGTCAAGGCCAGGCTGAATGGGAATTGAGGCAACTGGCTCTAATGAAAGAGTTTGCAGGAGACATAGATATCTTTATTGTCCCTTCCAACACATGATTCAACATTTCTATGGCTTGAAAGCTTCAAAATCCTATGGCTCATCTTGAAGCAACTCATCTGATGGTCTGTATTACAAACAAAGGTCCTCAAGGATCCTCCATATACATTTTTTTATTTAGTAGAATTCACTGAATGCTGTCAATCAATGTTTCTAAATGCTCATGCAAGTAAAACAAATAAATTAATTTCAGCTACGCTTGAGTCCCTTTCATGTTTGCTTTCCCCAAACATGTGTCTAGTCATGAATTAATTTTTATTTGAGAAGAGTTACTGATAACCTGTTTCAAACCAGAAAGAGAGGCGTATTAACATTTCAGCATAATGCCATGTAGTTTTTATGTTTTCATGTGCACTAATTATAAAGTCTCTATTTTGCCTTATTTCAGATACATAACTGTTAATTAAGCATTTTAAATAAATAATAATTGTTTGTTTATTGTCCTGGGAAATACAAGTGTCTTGTTTCTTTGATGTTTGTAATTAAGAAAGGAGCAGGTATTTCCCAGAACTGAAAATGACAAGCACAAATTTCTGACTACAAACTCTAATTCTGTAATGTTATTCAAAAATATAAATATGATTATCTTTAATATGAATTCTCTTGGTCTAATGGGAAATATGTTTTGCAAAGAATTTTTAACATTGACTTTAAAATCCATTGAACTCAGGCAAAAGAACAAAACTTTGGCTTTAATTATCATCAAACTTTTTTACATTGTTCTCTATTCAGTTATTAAACATCATAATATGCCAGTTCTCATTATGTACTTGAATTTTTCTTTTTTCATCTTAACTCCAAACAGGATATGTTGAAAGGTCATGGAAACCAGCTGATCAGCATTACCAAAGGCCAATTTAATTCCTTTTACAGTCAAATGAACTTAGAAGAGGATGGTATTTAAAGCAAAAATTTGTGGTTCTCTGTCCATCCAAAATGAGCATTGACTGCTTTCCAATCAAAAAATACAGAAGTCTAAACCACAATTTAAAGAATTTTTGTATAAGAGGTTATATAGTGCTTTGAAAAAAAAATCAAAAAACTAGACAAAGTTACAAACATATTGATATATTTCTATGTCATTACTCTTTTGAAAATAGAAATACAAGTGTCAGAAATTTTATTTTGATTCATAAATCCTGTAGATTGACTTAATATTGGAATGTCAAAGGCAGGTGGTGCATTCATGACATTACTATAGAATTAATACTGATTTTGCTGAATTAGAACTGTTTAGACATTTCGGTTTTCTTTGCCTCTGCCTAGGGAATGAAATGCAGATTAAAAAACTGGAGCTACTGATGGTTATTATATTACCTTGTAGTTTGACCATGTCCTCAGAGCAAAATTGTAATTTAATATAATCAAAATGAAAAAAAAATCATAGAATATGGTGAGTTGGGAGGAACCCACAGGGACCATCTAGCCCAACTCCTGGGCCTGTACAGGACTGCCCAAAGAATCACACCATGTGCCTGAGAGTGTTGTCCAAACGGTTCTTGAACTCTGGCAGGTTTGAGGCTGTGACCACTTCCCTGGGGAGCCTGTTCCAGTGCCCAACCACACTCTGAGTGAAGAAGCTTTTTCTAATATCCAACCTAAACCTCCTGTGACACAACTTCATGCAATTCCCTCACGTCCTATCACTGGTCACCAGAGAGGAGAGATCCCCTCTGCTTCCCCGCGTAAGAAAGCTGTGGACCACGATAAGATTCCCCTCAGTCTCCTCTTTGGTCTGAACAAGCAAAGTGACCTCAGCTACTCTTTGAATAGCTTCCCCTCTAGGACCTTCGTTATCTTCATTGCCCTTTTTGGATGCTTTCAAATAGCTATATATCCTTCTTATATTGTGGTGCCCAGAACTGCACACAGGACTTTTAGCCATAGATGCAATATCCCCAAAAGAATTGGATTGCTCACATAAATATTAATCATTTACAACTACTGTGTATAATCTGTTGTCCATGTCAGTGACATACAGACAAGCTGGGTGATTAAAATAATGATCTTCACTGACCACGGTTTCTCTAAATATATAATTCTTCAGTGGATATGATTGTCAGAACTCATTCTAAGTAGATTTATTAGGTTAGGCATTAAATGTGCATTCTAATAAAACATATTTTTTTAAGATTAGCTGAAATTCAACTTACATCACAGATGTTTAGATCTATGCCTAAAACAAGTTCTTAAAGTACTAAAAAAAGTACTTAAACTGACAGAAACTTGGACACTATGGGCCCATAATAAAAATTATTCCATGCAAAATTAAGGTATTTCTGAAGATCCAGACTGCGCGTATCGTATGTCATGCATCTATTTAACAGGTACTCAAGGTTCAGCAGAACTTTTTTCTTTACAACTGATCAAAAGCAAATAGCTCAGATTTCCACCCAGATAGTGAAAATGCCAATATATCCATTTTAACAGTGCATGAGAAAAATGAAAATAAACAAACAAACTAAAACCCCAAAACCAACAAACTGTATTTCATGTATTATAAAAAATATTTAGAATAATAAAGTAAGCACTACAAAGCAGTCAGATCATGTTATCAGAGATAATTTGCACAATTTTCTAGAAAGTTCCTCCAGAGAGCAATTTAATTTGTCAAATTCAAGCATTACTTTTCACTGTAAGAGGAATTAATCTTAGAGTTCTTGAGAATGGAATTTTCATATTCCATTAAGATGTAAAGAAAACTTCAACAAGAAAAAGTAAAAAAAAAATAGGTTCTGCACATATCTTCTTTTCATTAACTAGTGTTCACATAGCATTTATTTCAGCCACATATTGAATTTAAGTAGATTCCAATGTGTATTTTCAAATCCACTGTTACCTCTTTCAGGAAAGCTATCAGCAAAAGTTCCACACAGCCACATTCCTAAAATTCAAGTTTTATGATTTCAACATTGGGTTAGTTTGGTTGCACTCAAAGTCCAGGATTAATTCTGCCTTTAATCCTACCTAATTGTTTGCACTGAACTAAGTAATTTTGAAATAAAGAAAGGATCATTAGGGAACAGAAGATTCCTTTTTTCCTATCTTAAGCACCTTTGTAAACTGCTTGAAGGGAAGTAGGATATATTGTCACAAGGTGTCTTGTAGTACCTGAAATTCCTCCTCTTTGTGTTATTATTTTAAAGTTCTGTGTTGCCCTAATTTGATTTATCACTTGTTATATGTTGTCATTCTTAAATATATCTTTCCAATATCATCTGCTCTATCACAGCTATACCAGTATATCTTCTCACAGTCATTCACACATATATTTCTTGAGTACTATGTTTACAGAAAGAGATAAGCAGTAGATCTACTAATTGCAGTAAGACATTTATTGAATTCTGAATATAACACAGGTTATTATAAGAATAAATGCAGTGATCTGCAATCTCCACAGTGCTTTTCTTTAATGCCACAGTCTTGCACAAGTCATTATATATTTGAATAAAATTAGAAAATACAGAAATTGTCTATTCTATGTCTGGTTTTATTCTCATACTAAGAGGACAGTGACAAAGTTACTGAACAGCACATATATGCCAGTGAGAGACAGCAAACAGAAAAGGAACATCTTAAACTGTCATAATTTGGATTATTATATGGATGCAAAAATTGTGATACAGAATTCAAAATACCCTGGAAACATACAAAGGAATCACTTTAATATTATTTCTTTTGGTTAGAATTTTTCCCCAGGTTTCTGTTTCATTGAACCAAATGACATTGTTCTGATATTTTGTCTCGTTAGTGTCACCGTCAATATCCAGATCACTTTCTCAAGAAGAATAATTCTCAGTGCTACCTTTTAAATCAATGCAGGACTTCCAGAATACACTTGAATGTTGTGTATGGCATCAGCAATCGATACCTTTGTACTTCTATCCTATGTCTTTAACTATGAGAATCAGAATAGTATTGAAAATACTGGTGATTTATTCAGGTTGCTCGATTAACTTTCTCCGATCAAACTTGTGACAACTAGAAAATGTTTCAACTTTGATGGAAATGATGAATCATTATGAGGTGGCAGGGATCCAATAAATATGATACTGTGAGTTGGTATTGATTTTCTTGCATTTACTGGCTTGTGTTGCTCTACTTACCAATTTCTGTACTTCGGTCTATGTCAGACTTCCACATTTTTATTTCTTCCCACGTTCCTATTCTGCCCAGAAAAGATTTTTGTGAACTATTAACCTTATATAATTCAGTAGCATTCAGATTCTTGCAGTAATTAGGGTTCCTGGTTCTTTGTCGGTGCTTGTCACATCTCTTATTACTTAAACTCTGCTTGTATTTTTCTGTAAGGCCTACAGTCAGAAAATGAGATATTTGGCAACAAATACCATAGCCTTATTTTACAGCAGACAATAATAGTAATCTGACCAGCACAATCAAGAAATGTTGAGGTATTTCATGTATTCAGACCCTTTGCCATCACATCTTTAATGTTGGCTTCCCTACCACATCATGTAATGAATAGCCTCCTCAACGCTTGCCTCCTTATTTGCAAACTGTTTGCAACTGTTGAAACTTTGGATTTCTATGGTTTCCATGATAATTGTCGTTTTTTAAATAAGTACAATAAGAGCAGTCATTATCATGCAGAATGAAGAATAAAAACAGAATGATGGTTTAATACTCCTTGTGTTTCTTGAAGTGTCAATTCAATATGATGAAATAATTTTTGCACAACTTTAAAATATCCAGATATGTGTATTATTGAGTCATAGAGCTAAAATACATTATGCAATTTTCTTGTATGAAAAATATTCAAGTGGTTTTTTATCCATTGTCTTATTTTCTTTTCAAATTATAAACCCTCCTTAACAGGTTTTGTCATTTCATGGAAAATTAATATGAGGATGTCAAAAATCCTAATCAACCCAATAAAACATTAAGAATTTTGAATTATATCTGACATAAATGCATACTGTAAGATGCATCTAAGTATTCTAAACCACATATTGTCAGTGAGCAATTGTTTTCATAGATCTGGTTACAGTAATTAACTGTAGATTCTCACTAGTGCTGTTATAAAAGGTCACTTTTCTAGTCCCACCATGATGTCAGTTTATTTTATGACCGGGCTTTTTTCCCCTGGTTTCACACTTAATGTCATCTCCTTTCAAAACTAGGTGATAATCAGTGAAATAATTCCTTAGGCAAAAAATACTAAAAAACATTTTCTATTGGTTTAAAATGTCTACAAAAGAAGACTGTTTTCATATTTCTATCATTTCTTCTGAATCTCCAATTTTTATAGGTGAAAAGAATTAAGAGAGTTGCTATTTACTGTGGAAAAATAGCTCCTGGGCATACCAAGCAGATACCTTTATTATGCTTTAACTTCTGCTTTAATGGCTATAATAAATCAGAATGGAACTGAAATAATTCCACTGACATTTGATTATCCTAAAATCACCCACTCATTCTAAATCTCAACAGAAAAAGTATGTTTTCACTTTAAATTGCCATTATACAACTACATGTTCAAGAAATAATTGCAATCGCTCATCAATTATTCTCACAATAAAGGAACATCATATTGACTTTTTGTTGAAGGGGGTCATTATAATAATAGCAAGAAAAAGTAGTTTTTGAATTGACATGTGAGCACTATCACTTCAAAACTTCATTCTGAGACAATCTTTTTACTTCTCTGTGTGTTTCATGCTTTGGTATCATTAAGACATAAGAAATTGAATACTAAATGTTACTATGTAAAGTGGGGTTGAGCATGATTTAGAGTGAAAAAAAGAAAAGCATTCAGCATAAAACTCTTCACTTACTTTGTATGTGATGCTTTCTTGCCCACACCATACCTGTTCTCATGGTGACTGACTACCAGAAAAAAAACAATTCTGAAATAGTTTAATGTATTATTCAAGATGGGAGGTGATAGGGTGGAGGTGCAATTTTTTTCAGTGTTTTCCCACAGGTCTTTTCTGTCAATTGGAAATAAAAGAAAAACCATATGCCTTTTTTGGGGATAAGCCATATACTATTCTCAGCTCATTATAGTGCTCATCCTGCTCATTTTGCAGCAAAGATGTCAAACTGTGCAGATATTTTTACCTCAGCAAGTGTTTTTGGCTCCCTGGAAGAATTCTAAAGCATCTGGGCTGGCAGCTTTGGTGTTGTCACTTGCATTGTCATGTAGATATACTTCTGATTAGTTCCTCTTGCTGCTGTATTCACTTTACTGTCATTTTTCGTGTTGATATCATTTTTTGTTTTACTATGACTTGTGCTCCTCCATTTTTTAATGGGGGTTTCCTTGAAACTAACCCCTCAGAAAATCCATGTGTGAAATGTTTATCTGAGCTTTTTAATAGCCTCATGACAACAAAACACAGGTGAAAGGATCATTTGCTTCCTCAGTTTTCTTGAGAGTCATTAAGGCTATCTTCCATTGTACGGTGAAATGCCTCTGTAGTCACGTACTGTGCAAGAAAAATGCTGATCACCAGCACTGTAAAGAAGCTCTGCCTCATATTCAGGAACTTCCTGTACATCCATGTCTGCCTGTTGCCTCTTGTCTTATTTCTAGGAACCACTGAGAAGAGCCCGGCTTCATCCTCTTGACACCCTCCTCTTTAGATACTTGTTTACATTGATTAGGTCCCCTCTCAGTTCTGTCTTCTTAAGACTGAACAGGCCCAGCTCCCTCAGCCTTTCCTCATATGAGAAACGCTCAAGTCCCTTAGTCATCTTTGTAGCCCTCCACTGGACTCACTCCAGAACCTCCATATCACTCTTGTACTGAGGAGCCCAGAACCAGACACAGTACTCCATATGCTGCCTCAATAGGGCTAAGTAGAGGGGCAGGGTTAACTCTTTTATGTGTTGATGAGAAAGAAGTGTTTAGAAAATGAGTCTTTTTGCCTGTGCACAGCACTTTTAAAGTACCTTTAAAAATTAGTAGCAAAAATTTGAAAAATCTGTCCTACCACTAAGCAAGTCAATGACTAAAAAGGATTACAGATACAGATTTCAGGGAGTGGAGGAAAAAATTTAAGGTTGAGAGAACTAGAAGAGCTAGATCAATTTTGTTTAATGAATGGAAGATTTAGAAGTATCATGACAGACATAATGATTTTTAAGGAAAAAATGTAAAAAAATCCAGGAGTCAAAAATCTACATAAAATATTTCAATATTGTTTCTTATATTGGAAGTGTAATTCTATTTGGATTCAGTCTACATTTCAGACTCTTTAATGTAACTATTCTCCTGACTTTTTCAAAATGACAAAAACTTTCGTGAGATAAGAAAATAATTTCTCTGCCAGATTAGGGTCTAAGTATTTTAATAGGTAGAAAGCACTAAAGCTTTTATTAATGAAACAGAAAAAAATGTAACAAGAACCAAGGGCTGGAAACTGAACCCAGACAAATTCAAATACATGAGAAAACGCAGGTTATAACAGTGAGAATAATTAACATCTGAAATAAACAACCAACAGAAGCAAGAGATTTTCCATCATTGAACATTTTAAAAAAATTGTAATTGAGGGCCCAATTCAGATTGTGTTAAGAGGAAGGGGTTGAAAACAGAAGATTGGTGAGAAGATTGGGTTATTTTTAATTGTTTTTGCTCAAAGTGACTCTGGAACTGGGAAATGTTAAAGTGTAGGGAAAAAGATAGTTTATTGTGTTTTCCTTTGGGTTATTTTCTGTCTGTTGAAAGTGGAATTCTCTCAAAGAAGGTTGTTAAAGACTTAAAAGCATTCTTCCCTGCAGTTTTTGGGGGAAAGGGAGATAAGAGAGTTTAGAATTGTAAAAACAGAGCCTGGGATGAATTTGTGCATATGTCAGGTCTTCGATACTAAGGTAAAGGCCAGACTAGGCTGACCTATTTGCCCCTGCTAAGTTTGGACTTGGTAGTGTATGCAATGATGGAATAAATCTGTTCTTCACACTTCAACTGGTAGTCATGGCCATCTTGTTGTTACCTGAGTACAATCAATTCGCACAGACTGCCTCCTTCAGCTTCTAGGCTGATGAAGATGCCTGCCTCATGCATCACTTTGGAACACTAAAGTGATTGTTCTTTCTATAAAGAACATCAGGGCAGAAATATTATAACTCTAGATGTGATTTCATGGAGTTGACACAAGCCTTCATGTGCTATCCTCATGAACCAATGTGATATTTAACATGAATATGTAGCATGTTTTATGACTTAGTTAAATAATACTGATGTGAAAGGTAAATTTCACAATACTGAGAGGAACTACTTGAACGAAATCAACTGAAAACACAGAAGTGCTTGTCAACATCTTGCCAAACTGCATGATATTCCATTCAGTTCAGATTCAGAAGACCAAAACCTATCCTGAACATGGCACTTAAATGATCATTATTCAGTTGTGGAGGGTACTGCTCAGCATGTGCTTTCAATACACCAAGAAGAAGATCAGTACCCCAGAATGCGGGAAACTTGTGCTGAACATGTGCTCTGCTTGCTGGTTTTGTTGTTGCTTTTTTTATTGCATCTTTAAATTACAAATGTCATATATTATATGCATAAATAACTCTGGGAAACAGAGACCAGAACTAGAGATACATTTTTGAGTGTTTTCAGAATGAAAACACAGTGTTTCCTCTTGGCCTCCTGCCTAAACGCATCTCCCTCTCACTTGAAGTAATTGGTAGGCCACCTACTGAACAATCTTTAAGTCTCACTCTGTTTTGACATGATTTCCTCATGAGTTTTCTGTTTAGCCTAGGAATTTATTCACTGTCCTCATCACACCTTGATGTCGCTGAGGCCAAGTCAGCCTTCAGCACCCCTTAAACTACCTGAGCATTGCACTGCAAACCATTGTAAGCTAAGTATAGTAAGCTAGTATAGGAAGCCCCAATAAAGAAGAGATGGTTAAATATTGTTTTTCTTTTTTGAAAAATAATTATTGTTTAAAAAAAAAACCAAAAAAACCATGCTGAAAAGTAGAAGTGTATAAATCATTGAAATTAACCCCTTCAGCACCCAAAAGCTCAGAAACTGTTCAAAATCTGTAAAGTGAAAACTACCTTCAACAAAAGGGATGGCTCAGAGGCCCATGCCTGGCCTGCACTGTGTATTCCTTTAATTTTTCAAACATAGCTTGTCTTTGTTCTTCCTAATGAACATGATTACTGTGGGATGGTAGCACCCAATAGCCCCGGTGGAAATAGTGATGTGTGCTGTACAAACGCAGATAAACAGCATGCCCAGCAGAGCTTATGATCTGAAAGGCACAAAGAGTTTGAAGTGGGGCAATGGAGACATAGCTTATGAGCAAACGAAAACAGTGATGATTAGAAGAGTTTTGGTAACCAAATCCTTTCTTGTTCATTTGCCTTTTCTAATAGGAGTAGAGGTCAAATAGAGGAAATGGCAAGACTATGGAAGTAAATGAAAAGAAAGAGTACGAATATGAAATGGGAGGAAAAATCAACTTGCTGTCTCTGGTTATGTTTTACCTACAGGGTCAGGTAGGCATGATATTAGAGGGAGTTTTAAGAGATTTAAAAAATAATTTAGCAAGCTACTTTTCAGATGTGAGCAGGTTCTTTCCTTAGAGTTGTGAAGGACATGTGGGAACAGGTTATCCTGAGCCTCCAAGACTGTATGTAAATATTTTCTTAAATATTTAACCTATGAAACAATAGGGTAAAAAATGCATCTAACCAAACCCTCAAATTCTAGGTAGGAATTTGCCACACAGTTGAATAATACACTTCTTCTCTTCAAATATTCATATTCTCCAACTCAGTCTATAAAATCAAAAATAATAATTAGAACAAATGCAATGTTTAATTTAGAAACCTCTAGATGCCAGGAGAGATTGCCATCTCTTCTGTCTTACCATCTGGGGTCTATTATAATCACCTTAAAGACTCCGCTTCCAGTAAATTTGTAAAACAAGTACAGCAGAAATAGGAGGGCATGGTACACTACAATCTACCTTGCACTAAGAGGAGAAAGCTGCTTAGAGGTTGGCAGCAGAAAAAGCTTAAAGAACACTTCAGCAGATAGGTTCCTCAGTCTATTCAAGTGATAGGACTAATCTTTTTCTTGCTAAAAATTATAATCTCCTAAGTGGAGTTTATATTTTTTCTAAAAGTATCTACACCTATCCTTTTAATGTGATAATGACCACAGTACCCTGTTGTCCCAGTGATTGGAGTGCCTGTGATTCAGTACACAAGTGCTCAAGCCACTCTTGTGTCTGAAGGGATTCAAACTCACCACCCTTAATGGAAATACTGTAAATTGTCATAAAATTGGTTAGACTGGTGTGATAAAGAAGCGATCTCAGTACTTACTGCCAAACCTTTTTTGCCATGCAGAAAATACAAGGACAGCATCACTGTTTAGTAGGACTGAAACCAACACCTGGTGCAACATTTCAGGTGTCATTTCAATAGGTATACTATTAAAAAAATGGATGATGAATTTTGAAAAATTCCCTATACCTTTCTTATACCTTAATATAAATTATGAGCACATGATTTATTATACTAAGTAGCAATAATAGCATATTAGCTATCTTGCCTAAGGTTCTGACTTTATTTGTTAATAAAAAAAATATGCAGTATACTAAAGTATGTTAGTGTCTGAAGTGTAAGCAGTTGCTAAATCGCTCTTGCAGAGTTGGAGTACATTGAATTCCTAATCAATTTACCAAAAAAAAACTTCAAAAATATCACATTTAAACCTGAAGTAATATGAATTTGTCTATTTTTCAGCTTCAGTACATGAAGTTTCAGTAGTAGCAGTTTCAACCTATACTAAAATTGTCTTTTAAAGGGATCTATTTACAGAACAAATAAATAAAGGAAGAATTCTACTTTCTTTTGTACAAACTCCTGTGAAAATATATAGCCTATTCTGATACTTTTGAAACCTTTGTTATCATAAGTGGTTATCTAAGGTATTTCCTTCTAATCTTCCTGTCTCCATAGATACCACAGGCAGCTAACCATACGTAGGTCAACCATTAAAAATTATGTTACAGATACAGGGAACAAGGGTTGGAGACAATTGAGAAGTTAAGGGACTTGAACACATATCATGTTAAGTGCTGGAAAGTCTGAAAGTTAGACATCCAGCTTAGGAAGTAAAATCCATAAACCTGAATTAAGAGCCTAAGGGTGGTGTTCATCAATACTTTCCTCTAGTGGCAAAACCTGTGAGAACTTTCTGCTCCCCCTTCTCTTCCAGTTATTTATTCTTAGCCTACACAGCAATATGCAGTTTTCTCAGTCTGTTCCGATGCAGCTGGGCAGGGAATATTGTAAATGGGTTCACTGGATTTAAAAAAAAAAAGAAAAGAAAAAAAGAACTTTACAGCAGCAACAACAGTAAAGAGGATTTTCATTTTTTTAGCCTTATCCAGGTCACTTCAATGTTCCCATTTATAATAGCCCCACAAACGTTACCTCATCTGACAGGACAGTGAACTATGGTGTCAAGAAGCATGGTATTTTTACTTTCTGACCTGTCAGAGAAAACATGCTCCTGAACCCACACCTGAGAATATGATTCAAAAGAGACAGATCTATGAAGGTGTGGTCTGACAGTCGTCTGTGCTATGCCGTTAAATAACAATTTCATACTACATCTATTGCTGGATCACAAAGCACTGCAGATCATCTTGGAGCAGAGGACTTTATTTCTGTCCAGGTAATCAGAGAAGATGATGTGAATTTTATGCTGACTTTATGCTTTTAGCCGAGGTTTATGCCTGCTGTAAGTTGGTAGATGACACCTGAAGCAGCACAAAAACAGAGTGGTACAGACAGGTGATATTTTATCCAGCAAAGGCCAGCAAGGAAAAAAGTAATTCCTTCAAAGGCTTGTGAACCTGCTTGGTAAAATAGTCATGTGGCTGAAATCTTTCGATCCAGAAGTAGATACTCTAAAACCACATTTATTGTTGCACCAAAACACGACCTGTAATGGCTTAACTCAGCACTTAGCACATCCAGTCCAAAATGTTAAACAGGGATCTGGTGACTTTTCCACACATTGCAAGCAAAGCCTAACCTTTGATTGTGAAGAATTTTCTTACTGTTTTCTTTATAAAAATATACATTGATGATATGCTGTCTCTCTGCTTTGCATATTAGCCTACCTGTTAAATTATCTGATTAGCAACTTGAAACTCTGTGCCCCAGTCTATGCTTGCACTAAAATACTAAAACTCTTCAGCTGCATGTTTACCTACGGTCCTAACCAAGATGCTACTGAAGATTATTTTCAGAGTGGGACAATGGGTTACCAGAAATTATTCCTTCAACTGGAGAGGAAAACAGATGAGATAACATGCATCCATAGTGTAAAGTTTAAAAAGCTCTTGGGGGCACTTGGGAGTTCTTGTTCTTGCTTCTAACAGACTTTGTGACTTTTAATCCAGTGAGTTTTAGGAGCATAAAGCAGTGTCTAAGTTCCCATTTTGCCTTTTCTGTAGTGTGTGAATTGTTAGTATGCTGGTATGCAGGACTCCTACTGTGCTTGTTCATTCCAGAAAAAAAAGAAAACAAACCCCCTCCTCAACCCCTCAAGTAAAAAAACCAACCAAACAAAAAGGTACAAAACATAAAGTAAAGTAAACTGAACAAGCAAATGGAAAATTATAACCTAACACTATTTTTTAATTATTATTATTACTGATGTGGTCCCTGAAGGACAAATTATTTACCACAGGGTAAACAGAAAAAAAAATGATCTCTTCTTAGTACAAAGAAAATTGCTTTACCAAATTGTATTCAGTGTTCCTCTGAACACAGTAAGGGTGAATACAACCCCACATACTTCTTTTTACTACCTAATCTCTTTCACAAAACTACAGACTAGCAGAGATAATTTAGCTAGAGCTAGAGGTAACTTCTTCAAGACCTCATTAGTATTGTTCATATGTTGAACAGCGATAATCAACAGCAATATGTAATGCTTATTTCTCAGACAGATGATGCAAAGATAACCCTTTTCTTCAAAAGGTGATTTACGACTGCCTAGAGTCACTATCTTAGACAGCCCACCAAGGCATTTGTAAGATGATATGAAAGTTCTTTATTGACAGGATATTATAAACTTTGTTCTACCTGAAGTACTTACACTGCAATAGTACATGGGTCTCCCTCAATGTCATAAAATGTTTACCTACCCAGTTTCTGGGACAAGGAATTACAATTAGCCGAGTTTGCAGTTGAGGAATGCATATTCATCTCTGTTCCTAGGACACTGAAATCCACAACCTTGAGTGAAGTACTTCAGTTCCCTGTTGTAATAATTGGATACTCAAGAATAAATTTAAACATTAATTTTGCACATTGAACAGTAAATAGGAAGATATGATGGAGGAAGATGGGTCGGACAGGTAATGCATATTTAGCTTTAGCATTAACACAAACACCAATAACATGATAATCCCAATAAATTCATTTATTAGCAAAGAAAATGGAAGAAACTAGCAAGGAAACCAATTGTTTGCATGTTTGGTTTTGTTTGCATGTTTGGGTTTTTTATAACTTTAGGAGGTTATTCGTAATCTGAGAATGTACGTGTAACATAATGGTAACTGCCCGTGTTAGTACGTTATGCTTGTTCTAAATTGACTTGCTAAATCATTTAATCCCCTTTAAGCAAGAGAATATGAAAAGGGTTGTGAGTTGTAAGACACATGATAAATTTAGGGCTATACAGTGTTCCTAAACCCCGGACCCTCTTGTCAGAGTTTCACAATGGCTATTTCTAGTCTTGTCCAGCAGACAAACACATTTCCTTCTGCTGTGGGTCACAGTCTGCCATCCAAAGACAGAATGCTGTAACTGAGTCCAAAATATAATTTATCAGTCAGTGTTTAGAACTGCAGTTAGAACTTTTTCAGTAAAAGATACCTTATAGAGGCAGAATTAGTGAAAAGAGATGTAAAATCTCTTGGTTGTTGTTAGATGCAAGGAATAGCTCTCATAAAAAAAATCTAATCCTCAGTCGTTTACTTACATGGATGACTTACTAGTCACTTCTGGAGGAGCAACATCAGGCATGGGATGTATATTACAGTTTCATATTCTTTCAAAAAGGCTTCCAAAATGAAAGAATTATGTTCTTTGTCTAATTTAATGATTAAATCTTCTTGCAAGCAGCATGTTCTGACAAGGATTTTTCTGACAGAAAAATATCCCTTCAGGATATGCTTACATGAAAAAGTCTGTGTTCCATGTCCAGTGCTAATTTTCCTATACTGTAAAATTTATTGCACTGTGTTTAGGTTTTGTAAATTAAACATACACACTGGGTAAAAATGGTATTTAATTTCACTAATTTTCTTGTTAATTATCTGTTTGGTTTACAGTTTTTCAGTGGATAGATGGCAACTTAACTTTGTTGAAATAAAACTGTCAGACTGTGGTTCTTGGGGCATCCATGCTCCAGATAATCTTTCCTTAATACTTTGTTTAGGAATCATTGAGAATAATACAAAGAGTACAGGTGACCTTCTGTCGTGGTTTGAGAGCCCCAAAATCCAATTCCCTAGTCCAAACCCCCTCCCACATCTCAACCCAGTGTGATATGGGTTTTCCAGACAACCACACGAGACTCAGAATGGGGGAAAGGGAATATATTACAATGACTGTACAAATAAATACTACAATACATTATATACAATCTTAACTACCTCTACCATGACATATAAATATTTACAATGGATCAGATCTCTTCTCTCCTCCAAATAAAAGTCTGGGAGGAAAGAAGGAAAGATCCTTTCCAGTCTCAGAGTAGCAGTTTCTCTAAGGCAGCAGTCATCTATCCTCTTCTCATGCATGCAGCAGCCATGACTGGATCTCTACCAGTACACATGAGGGGGGAATCCAAGCCCCCCCGGCCACTCGTCTTCAAGCGAGGGTCTTCTTCCGTGGGCTGCGTTTCCCAGGACAAGGGCGCTATCACCACGTCATATCACGAAGCTCAGAGGTCTTCACGACGGTCCTTATCTTCAGGGGATCCAAGTTCCCTACAGAGCTCTGTGCTCTATCTCAAGTAGCGGGGGGAGCCAAGGTCACCCTCTCTGCATTCCTCTCGGAGATCTTTAGCTCCTTTCTGCAAGTGCTGTAGCACTCCAAGGCTCTTTCAAGTAAGAGTCCGCCATCTTCCTCCTTTCTAGGAGGGATCTCAAAGGAGTTTGGGGTTTTTATTCAGTTCTTACCCCAAACTCTGTCTCTCTGCTGCTGGCTCTCTTTTTCGGCTCTCCTTCCAGGAGTTCTCTCTCTTGCTGCATGCCATTTGCTGCTTGGTTCAGCTCTTATCTGTTGGCTCTCAGCCACAATCTCTGGACGCTGCTTCTGCTGCTGCTCTGTCTCTGCTCACTCACGGTGGAGAAAACTTCCTTAGCTTTCAGCTACAGGCACCTAGCCCAGTTTTATGCTGTTCCAGGTCCCTGCAGCCCCAGTTGGGGGCTGGGGGGGGCCCAACCCCCAGTAGACTGCTACTGTTTCTCCTCGTGGCTTTCACAACATGGCTACCACCTCAACAACAACTACCAACTACCTTCTCTTCCGTTCTGGTTGTGATATGTTTATATTTTGCAGAAGCGCTCATTAGCTAAAATTTCAAAACTTCAAGGGTCACCACCCCCCGAGGTTTTACCATTTTATAACTGCAGGGGGAAAACTGTTTTCCTCCCACCACACCTTCCCTTTATGAAAAAGACTCACTATTTCAGAAGTAAAACTATAGCAGTTTAGAGTGCCTGACTTCATCAACAAAGGCTAAGGACCAGTAAATTCCATGTCATAAGGACTTCTTTATATTTGGGGATAATCTGGTTTCTACTGCCCTGCCTATCTTAGTCCCATGTTTAATTCTAAAGGATGTTATAGTTGTATTTTCCATCTAATTTTCTAATTCTCAAATGTAATAGTCGAAATTTTTTTCACGGTCTGTTATGAAACTTAGACAGCCTGCGTGACGCTGAGTTTATAAACTGGACATCAAAACATATTTGTGGTCTCATATGTGCATAAAATACATAAGTGCATTAGTTTTAGATTTTGTTCTCAATTTGACTTCTTTGTGCAATGAGAAGAATGGTTAAATAACAGAATTTAGTATTTTCGTGATGTCAATAATTAGTGCTTAATATCACTACAGTTTTCTGCTGTTAATTTTACTGATTTATTATTTGTTGATTCCAATAAAAGGAAAGTAAGTATAATCTAAAGCAAAAACTTAAAGAAACCTAAGATGACATCTGAAATGCAAATAACAAAAGCCACAGAATGTGAAATTTTTCTGGATAAAAGTAGATTCCTGTGTTTGAGGTACTCTCCTTAAGACTCTACTTGTAGGCAGTGAGAAGAAATTAGTATTTTAAATAATTTTCATTTTATAATTACCACAGATATGTAAAGTACCTGAGGTGATTCAGCTGTTTACTGTGAGTCAAGGGTGATTGGATCAGATGTAGATGTCATGACTGTAGACATTTAAATTTACCTGATATGAATCACACTCAAAATTAATTGAAAAAGAACCATATCTTCTATTATCTCTAGTATAAACGATATTATGTTCACATAAGAGGCTCTGAATAGATTTGCGATTCACTTAGACTGTAAGGGAGAAAAATAGTAAGGAAAACACAGGAGCTCTAGAGAGAAGATGGTACTGGAAAAAATTAGTACCTGGAATTACTTTTCACAGGTGAAAAAAACGTGGGCACTACTAAATACTGAATCAGCAAAAAAATATTTGCTTTCAGACATTTTCATTCATTTCTAATCATGATGTTGATGCAATTAATGAATCAGTCAGCATTGCTGATGTTGATAAATGACCTCCTTGGCTAACAATCACCCTTTTAAGTGCCTATGGGTTGCTGACTTGGCAGAATCTCAATGTAGAATAAGGCTTGAAAACTTTTATAGAAAAGTTTCAAGAAAGTTTGTGTGCCTGAGGAGTATGAACAGAGATCATTTTCTGTCTGTCACAAAAATGTTTTCACAGAACTCTGGAAAAAAATCCCCAAGCTGGAATTTGATTACATACTCACAAACTCACAGGTTTAAATTAGCAAGCTGAAAAAAACCCAGAAGACAGTAATGAGTTGAAGACTTATCAGATAGTTCCTCTAGGTAGTTTCCAGAGTCTGAGCATTTCTCACCACTTGGATTTCACAGAGTAGAGCCACCTCCCATAAGTAGATGCTTTTGACATTTCTTTCAAATGAAAACCAAATAGTATTTGTTGTTGAAGTAGAATGGTAGGTGAAGCTGATATTTTCCCCACACAGCAACTGAAAGAGTAATGTTCTATTTTAGCCTTTGCAAATGCTGACTTAATATCTACCTTTATGTTACTGGATTCAAACCAAGTAACTCAAAAGTACTTTAGTCACCAGCTTTGACTGGTGCACTTCTTTGCACTTCCTTTGGAATTTATTTAAAGCAACTTCAAGGACTGGCTTACTTTCTGGGGCTGACTTTAAGGGTTGCTTACACATTTTACCTTGTAAAAGCACTGATAAAATACTAAACATATGCAATGAACTGGAACCCATTAGTCCTCAGATGAACATACCAAAAAACCATTAGACTTGACAGCTGGGCTTATATATATCACCTCTGCTTTCAAAACATTCTTTGTCACATACAAAGGAGAACATATTTAGGGTTTTTTTAATGTTGACTTAGTAGTACTATCACCTTAGAATAAGACATTTGGAGATGTGGAACATGAAGATTTGAACTCCTATCCAAAGACATATGTTTACCTCATGTTTCTTATCTGATCACAGGGCCATAGTAAAAAAAGGAAATCTTTCTTTGAAAAGAAATTTACCTCAGTCAGAAGGAAAAATATTTACTTATGCTTTGAGAAAGAAAGACAAATGCTTAGTTTAAAAGAATCTGGCAGAACTTACGTTTGGTACAGTCAAGTTTCTCTCTAGTGTCAAGACCAAGGTATTTATATATGCAGAAGCAGTATTTCTGGAACCTAAGCGACTTCAGTGTGAAATTGTAAGAACTTACACACCTATCCTATCTCTAGCCTTCTACATAAATACATGATTTGAAATGCTTTAGCATCTTGAAATCAGTAAATTTAAACTTGAGTGACAGTATGGGTAATCTGTTGTTTCACTGGAGGCCTGAGTTTTCATTGCTGCTCTCTTCCTGTAATTTCCATGCTTCTCCTCGACCAGTTTGCTTGGGCAACTTTAGGCATGTATGAACACACTCTGCAAGTAGAATATATACAGTCTATGATTAGAAAGCAATTAGAGCTCTTGGTTAACACACATAAATATAAATAAGATCTAATAAGCTATGATGCCCCACTCTGGCATGATACTCAATGAGCTTTCACCTGCTGGACAGGTATCAGTGAGGAGGAAAGTGGCCACAGTTCCTAGGGATAGGGAGCTGCCACCTTCTTCTCATTGATGACTTCAATGGTTTGAGCTCAACCCAGTAATTCCTG
The DNA here is from genome assembly GCF_009829145.1 of Chiroxiphia lanceolata. NCBI lineage: Eukaryota > Metazoa > Chordata > Aves > Passeriformes > Pipridae > Chiroxiphia > Chiroxiphia lanceolata. The sequence continues at coordinate 88,447,182 of NC_045639.1, read as the reverse complement.
ACTGCCTGATCCAGTGAGCCACTTCAGTCACTGCTAGTTAACGGTAAAAAACCACAGGGCTAGGGGCTAGCAGGTAAAGTCTTCAAGTTATACTTCACATAACTCTTAAACAAAATATCACTTAGCAGGTATAAACCCAGGAGCGCTCATCATGTTGCAAGAGTTAGTATGTCCAGAGCTCAGAAGTGGCTCACTGATAAGGCACGAGATGAACAAAAATGAAAACTGGATAGTCAGACAGTAATTCCAGTACTAGATGTCAAGGCCAAAAGGGACAGAGACTGAAAATACTGTTGTCATGATGAGCCACCACTGTTACTCTGTTTGCAAATGTGTGATTAATGTAACTTCTTGCTCCACTGGGAATTTTACTTATGAGCTTTCTTTGAAGAGAAATGCTACTGGAGCAGTGTCATTGCTCAAGAAGGTGAGAGATCATCACCCCGTGTGTCCAGCACAGTTTGTGAAGCCACACATCATATGACAGGATACAACAATGAATCTCTCTTGGCCTTGCAAGGGATTTGTTAATAGACTAGAACAGTTCCCAGCTGAAAAGCTCTCAAGCTGTGTTTGCTAACAGAGTGTGAAGAAGGTCCAATAAAGTCGTCCTCACGCTCATTCCCTCTTGTTTACACATGATTCTTTTTCTCTTCAAATGTTCACAGTTCACTTCAAAGATGACAGTGGGGTAGACTGGGGATGGGGGTGCTCCTCCACTCCTTCTACATGGAAGGTATAGCCACAGTCTACAAAACTTCTTATTTTTACCCAACTAATTTAATTTGTAGGGTGCTTCATTAATTTTCCCACACCACATACACTTCGGTAAGTCACTTAGACCCAGTGTATTTCTATCCCCAAAGCTGTTGCATTTAATGGGAAATAATTCATTTCATTCCAGACAGCCACAGCAAATGGAAGTAAACTACCCAACATACTTGCTACTGTGTCTTTCATCTCAGTTTATTGATTTTAAGGCTTGTACTGCTTTCTCCCAAATTAACCTTTTATTTTTTTGAATTATATAAATAAATAATGTGAAGGAAAGCAAATGAAATTTTGAGAGAAAAATCAACAGTGCAACTATGAGATCCTGAGCAAACCACTCTGTGCTTTCTTCAAGGAAAAATATTTCTCTCATCTCACTTTGCTATTAGATGTGTCACTTTTACTGATTCCAATAATATTAACCTGATCAAAATTTAACAAAGACAAATAGAGAAATCACATACATAATACATAAAATAAAAATACATGCGCTGCTCTCTGCTGGAAATCTTTTATTTGATATCTGATATTCTTTGAGATGCTTATTGCAAATGCAAAACAGATAAAGAATTTATGATCAAAACTCTAAACCTCGCCTCATGTGTCTTCTCAAAGACGCAAGTTCTTAAGTTGCCCTTAAAGAACTTATTAGCAACATTTTATCTTGAAATAGTCACTAAAATGTAAATACTCTACTCAGTATTTTGTCCAGGCAGTGCTGTAAATTCCAGCTAAGAAAGAAAGGAAGAGTAAAATCAGAAATGTTCTATGTCATGATAGAAAAAAAAATTGTCAAATACTCTGGTAAAATTAGTCTAACCTCTTATATTTAACTCAGTGGTGGATCCAAAGTTTCTGCCATCTTATAGAACTCCAAGGTCCCTTATCTTGCCTTTTTCCATAAAAGAGCCACAGTGTCAGCTGCCAGCATCCTTTTTCTCTTTCTTTGAAGTGAGTTTTGTTACTGCAGGGCAGTATGGTGCCTGACCTGAGATGACCTGTATTGCCCTATGAAAACAAGGCTTAGTAGAGAAGTGGGTAGGTGGTTTAATAGCTGTCAGTGTATCAGCAGAAGACACTGGACTGTTTGAAAGGCAAGCTCCCTCCCAACCCATCCAACCTTGTTTTTCTTCACAAAGGTATGGAGAAAAGCTGCAACCTGAGAGGGCAGAGAAAGAAGAACATTTGAAAGCTTGAAGTACTTAGTGACAATTTTAAGAGAGAGCAAGAGTTCAAGAAGAAAGTGGAGGTAAGAAAAAAAAAAAGGGCTTTACTTCACTTGGCCAAGAATCTCTCACTTTTTATTATTTGTTCTCCAAATTACCTCCTTTTTTACTATCTGTTTGTATCATCTCTCAGTTCTGTCTTGTTCTGATAATTATTTCCCTGTAGAGTCTAGAGCACTTTGCAAAATAGGGTTGGATACATATTACTTTACCCTTTGGCTAATGTTCTAAAAACTTTTCTGCTTCTGGCTCCACTTCAGGGCTTACAATCTCCATTTCCATTCTCATTTATGGGGTCATTTCCAGACTCGCAACCACATTTCTGTTTACATGGTTTTATACCCATTAACCTAAGTGGGATCACGACTCCTGGAGTTTGAGAATCTCTGCTCTAGGAACTACTGCAATTTAAAGGATAAATAATAATGAGGTGAAAAAAGAGAATGATAAAAATCTAATTGAGAAATGCAAGGTCATATCAGAATAGAGAGAAGAAAATGACCAAAGGAACAGAAAATACAAGGAAGATGAACAAAAAAGAAAAATGAGATAGAAATTATATGGATGAAGCTATGCAACCTTTTTAAGACAATGCTTTGAAAATGTGTCTTATAATGCAAAATACTCTCTAATTAGCTTCCAAAACAAAGAATTGGATATTCACATCTATTAATATAAAACTTCTTTCATACTATTTTTATATAACTAAACTGCATAACCTTGAATGAGTTTGATTGTTGCTCTGGAAATTGCTCCATTCCATAAGCAAAATGTCTGTCATCCATCTTATCACACCTCTTTTAAGAAAAAAATATTTTGAGTTTTATTCATCTTTTATTAACTGACATATATTTTATAAACATGATTCCAGTATGTTGCTGAATCTGATTAATGTCAAAATCTGCCCTCAAAATTTGAACCCCTACTGAATGCCTCCCAGTTCTTAATCACCTTTAAGTACTGTTAAATGATAACTACAACTGAAAAAAACAAGTTATGTCGGCTTTCACAACTTTTGTTTGTTAGTATGCAGAGTCAAAATATCATGTAAACCCCAAAAAAATCTGAAATACTTCCAAAGGAAAAGATTACTTCAGGTATATCAGGATTGAATTTGGTAGTAAAAATCACGTTAGAACGATCAGAAAAAAAGAAACCTACACATTAATTATTTGTGCTATTATAAGATTTAATTGGCTTCTTAGCAACACACATACTAATTCAAACTAGTAGATAGTGGATGTATAGAGGAAAGTAATAACAAGGTCACTTGCTCTGATCAGTTCTGGTGACACAATCAATAATAACTGAATGAGATTTTTAAAATATTACCTATGCAATCACTTCCTGAAAGGGAAAAGTTTTTCATTTCAGCATATAACCTGAAAGAAATAGTCCCTCAGCATCTTAACCTGCACCCTTTAAAAATTTGTGCTAATTCCTTTGTTTTCTTTATATGCATTTCATGCTGAGCAGTGTGTTAGTTCTAAATGTTGACATTCAGTATCTTAGATTGACTTTCTCTCAGAACCTGAATCTTCAAAGACTGTGAAAAAAGACAAAAAGGATCCCATCAAGGGCGTATAGTAGAATTATTAAGTGAACTGCTGTGACTGTTCTTCTGGCAGTACTAAACAATTCTCCAAAAGTGCATATGGGTGAGATTTTAAACCTGTGCCTTTTGCAAAGGAACAGCTAGCTAAAGCACTATAAGGAAATACTAACTGAAGGAAATCTTGCTACATCTTCCAAAGTTAGTCAAGTCTGTGTGATACCACTAAGTAGCCCTATGCTTATTTAAGCACAGCACAAGCAAAACAGCAGGGGAGCAGAAGCTGATACTATGAATAAATCCATCATTCCTACAAAAAGTTATAAGAAAGTGATATTCCATCCTCCGCTAATTCTATCAACAGCTACCAACCACCTCACGAGTCTGGCCCCATCCTCTATTTAACAGTGTTGGAAGGGAAGTCTACCTGCCCCTGTTGTGCACTAACCCACAGCGTTGGAAGCAAAAGGCTGAAATAATACACAAAGATAACAAATTTTGTTTATGCTGAGAAAAGCTGGTTCTATTATACATGCTGTTTCAGTTAGCAAAGCAATTGAGATCATAGTAACAGTTCTGTCCATCCTGCAAGTGACACTTCTCAGATTAAGAGATGAAAAATATTCTTGTCCAAGACGAAGATGATAATTAACAATTCTAGTCAAAGTGTTGCAATAAGCATTATTTACAACATTATGAAGTTCACTCTGCCTTCAGATATTCAGATACTAAGTAATTAATTCTTATGTCAATCCTTCTAAGTAAACAAATATTTCCATGTTACATATAAGGAAAACGGTGGAGAGAGAAATAGGGTGTGATAAGATAGGCACAAGAAACTGAGTTTTTTTAGTTCAAAAAGTTCCTGGCCACCTCATCTCGGAAGAGATAATTTTCTTCAAGCACATTCATCTTTCATTACAAGTCATATGATTTAGGACTAACTCGCATGAAGCTAAGATACAGAAAATGGTGGATTATTCACAAAGCCAATGAGCACATCTTAAGTGCACAGTAATCATTTCCATTTTAGGTTAATTAAGGTCCTGAAATAGTTTTAACCCTGAAGTTAATTGTGTACAATCTATATCAGATCACAGTGGTAAAAATAAGAATTAATTTCTGCTAACTTTCCTTTTCATTATTAGACCATTTAAACCACAAATGTAGTGATGTGTTTTTTACAACTAATATGAGTATATATGTAAGCATACATAAATAAACCCATAATCATAAACAAAATCCTATAAACACACATACACACACATAATCTGAATACAAAACAAACCAATTCAGAACTAAAAGATGTTCATTTGTATGTATATCATACACTAGGAAATTTTCCAGAAAAGCTTGGAAATTATGAGTTATGCAAGGGTATGGAGTATCCAGTATGAAATTAAAAATCACACTTAATTTCTATCACACAGTTTGTTCCTCTATATTTACCAAAGGTTACTGTGCTGTGAAGTCAAGCATATACAAAGCCAAATATTTAATTCAGGGTTAACCTGAATGATTTGATTTGAAACCTGTTGATTTGAAACTAAGAATGTATTAAAGTACAGAACTGAAATGCAATGTCTTTATGTCAGCCTACAAGTGCAAAATCTCATGGGTTAGTAATCTCTTCTGTTATTTTGTTATACCTTTCAAAACAAATTCCCAGAGTGGTTCAGTGACTAAGGAGAGCAAAAGGATTTTGGATATTACTTTGGGAAGTGATGTCAATACACAAAAATTAGATGTACCTATGCTATGATCTGAATCAATACTGACCTGTATAATATCTCAGCATTGTGCTATTGGTGACTATTCCCCTGTAGATAATTTATTTTGGAATAATCGCAAAGACAAGCTTGGTATCCCTTGATGTTTTGACTAAGATATATTGTATTACTCATCTGTTGGAAGAATGCTCTCGATCAGAATAACATCAAATATATTCTTGATAATGTGTCCTCTGATTGAGCTAAGCAGAAGAAACCTGACACATTTATCCTATACTTGGCTAGATTTCAACTGAAAGTGAAGTGAAACTTAGGTATGCTTTATCCAACTCACAGGGGTACTTTAAGTCTCAATCAACGGATGCTAATATGTGACTTTGAGAATATTAGAAACTATTACACTATAGATGAAGAAATAATGACTAATTTTGCATAACAATTTTAAACACAAAGGAATAATAAGTTAAATGCATAGTTTTGATCCTTATATCAAGACACTTGCAAGTAATTTATTTAAAAATACAAATAATGTGTTCACCTATATTTTTTATTTATATATTAAAAACAGAGCCAACAAAAAAAAACCAAATCCAAAAAATCTGCTGTTGCTTGGACAAAATAAAAATTGTGTTCATAAGTGCAGAATATGCAAAATTTTATTTCCACTATAATATAAGAACGCTTCATACTACTGAACTGATGCTTTCTAATACGTTTTTCTTTGAGGAAAAATGCCTTGTTCTCAGTGTTATAGGCATGAGAGACCAATGTTCTGAAAGAACTTTAACTACTTTAACTACGTCTAACGATGAAAAAAATCACATTGACTACACTTGACTATATAGATTTGCAGAGAATGGATGCTCAAAATCCTTACTGGGCGAGAAGATGAATGCTCTGCCTATTTGCTTTAGATACTTCTGTGATCCATCACCATTTTATCTGAGCACCCCACAAAACTTAAAAATTTTGGTGTACGCTCAGCTTTGAGATACTCCATCCACATTCATTCATCACTGTGAGAAGGTGTTACAATCTGCTTAAATATTGCAGAAAGAATTTTTATATTCGAATGTTCCCTTGAGCAAAATTAAAACTCATACAAGTTATCTGTTGAGACCAAAACTGTTTTATTAATTGCTAAGAGATGCAAAGAGAAAGAGGAAAAAATAAGAAAAGGGTAGAAAATGCTAAGATTAATTTTTAGAAGCAAAGGAAAAAGATTACCACCAAGAACTACCTATTCGTCCAAGCTGACTTGGGGGGCGGGGGGGGGGGGGGAGCAGAGGGAGAGAAAGAAACAGTTTTCACCGTTTTTTTTATTCTCTGGCTCCGCCGCTTTTCGGTGATGTTATCTCTCTAGCTGCAGGGGGTCTGGAATGCAGCCAGGATGTGGGTTTCTCCGCAGCTCACACCGTCACTCACCCCGGCCCTGTCTCAGGCTTGTGCAAAGGTCTCGGTCCTGCTGTACCTCTCAGAAATAGGGTTGGGGTGGAAAAAACTCACGTAGGAAGCACGGTGGGGCCCGGTCTGGTCCACTCCAAGACGGCAGGGGTCCAACTTCGGACAGGCAGCTTCCAGGCGGCAGAAGGAAAGGTGAGGGTGAGGCGGAGGGCGAGTTAGCGGTTATAGCTAACTCTCTCTTCCATTCCTCGTTCCCCAATCTTTCCAAATTTCTCTTCAGCTTTTATACTGTTCAAAGGAGGTAGTCTGTGGTGTTTTGGCATGTAGCCCTGTTCAGATGTTCGTAGAGATATGATAAGGATGGACAATAGCAGGATCTTTTGGCAGGAAAACTCCCGTGGGAAGACTCTGGTGAGAACTTCTGGTGGAAAACTGACGCAGAAGTTTTGGTAGGAAGTTTTTGACAGGCAGAAACAATGGTGAAACATAATTTTTGGCATTTGTATGTTATCTGTCTGTTACAGAAGGGCATATTGGTGTAGGGACTTCAATGGGGATATATTGTTCCAAAATCCAGAGCTATTGCTACTGGACTGATTTCAGTATTTGTCAGTTGTCACCACTATCAAATGGCAATCACTTGGCACTAGTGTGTGTCACTTAACTTCACTCTACTAGTTTTGCCACCCAATAACAGAAAAAAGAAAAAAAATTCAGTCCATGTACTGTCTTTGATACATTTTCTACTGCCAAAGTCTTGTAATCTCTTGCTATCTACCTGTAGACTTAGATCTCTTTAAGAAATATTACTGCAGTGTTTTTTGGTACTTTGATTAATACTGCCTATTAGGTTTGGTGACCCACAGATGTGTTTTGTTTTCTGCTTGATGGACAAATGTTACCTAAGGAAGATAGCATAATTTTTTCTAATGTTGTCCTGTATTAGCACTATTTCATTAATTAAAATTATTTGAAGGGGATGTCAATGTCCTGATGCCTAGACACCTATAATATTTGCTGTAAAAATTTTCTGCTATGAATAGGTGAAATGAAAGACTCATTAAATTAAAAATCTGCCAAATGAAATCCAACACATTCCAGACACTGGCAAATATAAAAAGTTTTATGGAGTAATTATAGATTCTCCAGCTTTTGTAACAGTAGGTTCTGATTCTCTTTTCACTTGTGCTGATATATTTAAGAAACAGTTTAATTTTAAGATAATTTAATTAAGCAGCAATAAAACCAGAGGAGATTCCAACACAAAGTTTTCAGTTTCTTCTCTAGCATATATACTTTCCTATATACTTTCCCATTGACTTTAAGACATATAGTTTAAAATGTACTGATTCCTAAGACCTAAGCTATCTGAAAAACAAATATTTAATTTCTTGACTTATTTTGTAGTTTGCTTTCATTCCACTTCAGAGCAAAGTGAAGCCCTATTCTAATTTTCCATAAAGAAGGCACAGAGAGTGTGAAATGGATATGCAATACAGCAGCTTAGCCAACATAGTATTCTGAAATAATAAGGCACCTTTCAGCGAAAACACATCTTCTGAGCAAGCAGTATGGGTTAATATCATCAGGTTATTGAGCAAGTCTTTGTTTCACCATGAACATTTTAATTCTGTAGCTGGTTTTGATTCATTGTCATTTGCCAGCATGTTTGTCAAAGAAGTTTCAGTGAGTTTTTAAAATCACCAAACTTCCTTCATAGTTAAAAGAATTTAATCACATTTAAATGCCCTTTGGTAAGTATGATGATAGCTTGCTCCTTAAATAATTGGTCTCTATAGAATTATGAAAACATAATGGCTTATTTTGAATTATTATATTTACATATTATAGTGTCAGATTTATATTCACAGCATTCACAGCTTCTCCTTTTTTGGTATTCTACATATGAATCCTCAGATATTTTGTTGTACTTCACTCTGGTTTCTTCTGCAAATATATTCTTTGGTTGTTTTGAAACATTTTGCTAAAGGAAAATAATACTCTTATTTCACTTCGTGAATCAGTGATATTAGAAGACCTGAAAACTAATTTCATGGTGGAAAAGTATGCTATTCAGAAATGTCCCCTTTATAAAAGGTTTGTAGCTAAGCACACCTAGAAGAGTGTGTTTTTTTGCTGGGAGTTGGTGTAAAGCCACCATGAAGTGTTTACTTGTACTGTTCTGGCTCTTCAGCAATAGCCTTGGACAGGTTTGTTGTATTCAGCCAAAGGATGCTCCAGAATAGAAAAAGAAAATTCAGAAAACACATAATCACCGTGTACTAGCTTGACCATTTCAGAACTGTAGAAATCAAATGCAAAAGTATTTAAAAAAACATGCCAAGTTTGTTTCAGAATACTAGTAATTTAATTGAGTTCATTGAAGTTAACACCTTAAGAAAATATTTTTAAGGCTCTTTTTATGGCTACACAACAGAAGGTCTCCGTACAGGGAGGAAGGTACAGTATATCACAGTTAACAGTGACTTAGCAGCCACTTATCACATATAAAAATATGGTTTTATATATATCAATGGCATGTAAGTTATATAGAGTATGATAAGGTCCATTGATTCCCTTCCCTGCATGATTATTCTTCATATGTGAAGTGGTTGACTTTTTATGTGATAAATGCAAAACATTTTTAAGGATGTGCTTGTATTTATAATGGATTAAGTGATAAAGAATTAATTACCTATTTTTCTGATTTATTTTTTTTCTGAATGAACGCACCAGCTTTGCCTACAACTGTTTCAAAAATTTACTAAGAAGAAAAATATCTCATCTTAATGTATAGAGATTTCCTTTTCGAGTCTTATTTGACATCTATTGCAGCAAGACCAGAAAAGGGAGAACACAGAGAAAATAGAAAGGGATGTATTGTTTCAATGTTTCTGTTATGCTTTTTTAATTCATACTTAAGCGAAAGTGCCTCTGGGCTCCAAAGAGATACTATTGTTATTCATTTTGGTAGAAAATAAGCATTATGTTGCCATTTTAAAGATGGATGAATGCTTAAACTGGAAGATTTATATAACCGAGCCTTAATCTTAAGAGAAAAAAGTGGCCCAAAGGTAGATCCACTCTCACCTCAAATCGTGTAGTCTGAATAGTAGCTCACAGCCTCAGGATGCAGGCCCTTAAGCGCTGCAATATAAATACAGCTTTTAAAACTTGAACTTGAGGTCTGTGAAAGGGAAGGGCGTGGGGGAGTGTAGTTTAAACTTGCCTACACTGAGATGTAGTCTTGTTTGGGGTAAATTGAGTGATTCAGTGAGTCAGTGAGAGTAAAGCATCTAGAAAGGTAGCAGTCAAACCTTCAGTTCTACTTATGAAAAGGCAAGTGGAGAGAGAGAAAGAATGAAAAGACAAGATATGTACCTGCATGATGATATGAATCTCATTAAAAATTTCCCAGAAAAAATGAATGCTTGTTTTTTAATATTCCATTTTATTTGCATCTTTATTCATATTTTGACAGTAACTTACAAGCCACAAAATTATCCAACTCTAACTCTTGCCCCACAGTCGACTTTAAATCAAGCACTGTGAACAGAAATATGTTTTTAAAATCCTATATACTCTTTTATTGATGTTTCTAGGTTTATCAGCTAGCATAGACACAAAATCTTATGGTCTGAGCTATGTTTTGTTTAGAGAATGAACATAATATTTGGAGGGGAAGAATGAGTGTTGGCCATTTTATTTAAAGAGCAGAACTTATATATTTTATCAAACCCATGTAGTAATTGATCACTTGAGATACACCCTTTTACAGAAAGTGTTAAGATGCCTCTCAACCTTTCGATCTAGAATGGCTTCCAAGAAAATATGGAAACATAAACACATCTACTGAAGTAATTCTATTGAACCAAAAAAAAGATCTGTAATAGCAGAGAATCTAAAAGGCAATGAAATCAAAGGAAAAAACCTCCTGATACATTCCTGGTAACTTTGATTTTTTTGTGGAGTAAATTATTTAAGGATATTTTTAAGCTTCATAAGCAAGTAAACAAGCCCGTTCTGTTACATTGACTTAGAAACAAAACCAACCAACCAAGTAAAACAAACAAACAAACCAGCTAATACAAATATGCAAATAAGAATCCTGGTGTTGAAATTTGAGATTTACCAAAATAATACTATAATAATAATACTATTTTCCAACTGTAAGGACAACAATTTGTGTATGTTCTGTGTATCTCTGACACCTCAAATGGACATGGCAGAGGTAGATGATCTCCTTTCCAATCACCTGCATCCACAACTATGTACACTTTTGGAAGAGGATAGAGATGCTTCTCCATCATGGGACATGATCATAGTGATGATTACATCCATTAACCTCCTCATTTGCACTTCTGTTGCATCTGTTAATCAGTATGGCACACTCTGAGATGGGCATTATGCCATCAAACAGAGAATGACTCTGTATGAACTGGAAGCTTTCTGCCAACGCGTTTGTCACATATTTAATATTAATTGTTGTCAGTGATCCTACAGCCAACTCTTTTGGCATTGTGGTAAATACTGAGCATCTCACTACTGAGTATATTCATCTGGGTTGCTCCATACATTTGTTCTCACAGTTCACAAAACACTGAATAAAGTAAAATCAAGATAGCCAGTAAGATGATCTTACACTTCAAAATCTGTCTCTTATCTAATTATATGGAAAATATTAAGCTATACTTGCCTATACCAATTTTCTTTTATTGCTTGTAATTCCAATGGAAGCCACTGGCAGAAGAATCTGAAAAAACTACACTAGATCAAGACCTTTTAAAATTGTAATTCTGTAATGGCAAAATTCCCTAAACAAATATTTATCATGTGTGGTCATTCAGAACACAAACAAAATAACAAATGGAAAAAAGAATTGTGCAACTCCATAAGTTATTTTAGCAGAATAACACCTTTTGGCATTATAAATCATGTTCTCATAAGGGCAAAGATTCTTAATTTAACTGCAAAATCAAATCTGTGCAAGTAATTTTTTTTCTGATATAAACCTGAATTTATAACTCAACCTTGAAAATACCCCCCCACGCACTTTATTCCGATGTTCATACTGCTGAACTTTGTATGATTGATCATGTTTATATATCTTTATTCCTGAGTTAAAATTTTGTTATAATCAATCTTCAGTGTTTTTTCTTAATTATACCAGTATCCTAACTTGGGGAGAAGGGTGAAAAGTAAAGTAAATTCTAATATGCAATTTTGTTACAAGCACAGGTTCTATTTTTCAGTAAAAAGTGTCTTCAGGTGCAAATCAAAGAAACAAAACAGAACTAGTTGAAAAACCAGGCATATGTGTTTCTAAGTTTAATACTTAGGTATTTTAAATAAATGATCTATGTATTATTCCTGAGCCCTTGAGGTTGTCTTAGGCAGTATCTGAGCATCAGAGTTATATCATGAATGATCCTGCCCTACCAAAGTTTTGAAGACTGAAATCTACAACTGCAATTATAACCAAGTAGCATTTTTAGTACCCTTTAGCCAACTGTGAAGCTACTTGAAAGCAATAACAACAATGGGGAAATTAGAAATGACAAAATTTTTCATATTTCTATTAGCAAACACAAAGAACAGCTATAACAGTGTTTTTACATTCTGAATGTGTTCATTTTCACTCTTATTACAGTTACATATTTGGTAATGGGGGAAATGAGATAATAATTTTATCTTATTGAGAATGAATTTTTCATGGATGGAAAGTGGACTTCTTTTATCTTTTACTTTGTATAAGAACCTATTTCTTGATTAATAATTTTACCAGTTTGTAAACTCTTTGTTTACATTGATCTTTGTTTTCATTTTATTTTAATGAAGACCTCAACAATGTAGATCCTAATTTGCATTGCTTCATATATAATTAATGTTTCAAAGCTGTGAAGTGCATTGACTTGTAATGGGTTGTTACTTATTAAATGACACTTTGTGAATATTGTTTTCACAAATATGATTAGGCATATATACTTTATAATGTCACTGTGTCCCATGTAAAACCATAAAATAGCCCTTATAAAGCTGGAATTACTACTGTCCTTTGCTCATCTTTTTTGTTCCCTAGTAATGCAGAAACTTTGATTCTTTTAACAAATGAACGTGCCAGCTGTATTACTGTATGCAAATATAGCAGAAAAAAAACAGAAGAAAAACATTCAATGTGTATGAACATGTAGGAGGAGGGAATGATAGTACTATTGAAATCGGCTGCATGTTGGTATCAAGTGACATGGAGAAAAGACCAGAAACCCTAACGTCTTTAACCTCTGGTGCTTGGAGATTAATGTGAAACAAGTGCTACATCTCTGTAGATCTGGGGACATCTGCTCTTTACATACCCTATTTGTCTCCCTCTCTCTTTGAAAGGGCAGCTGGATCTGGCTACAGTGTGCTTTTCAGTCCATATGATATTCAACAGCAGACAAGAGTTCAAAATCACCTCATTTGATTGCATTTGTATTGCATTGCCATGGCATGGGAACCACAGGCACAACAGAAATGTTTGAGAGTTCCATGTTAGCTGAGGTATTTCTAAGGAAAAAAAAAAAAGTAAACAAAAATAATTAAAATGTGGAAATATTCCAGAACAAATATGTAACAATATATTGGGGGTTTATTGTTCAGGAAAAAAAAAGTATATGTAGTACTGAAACAAAATGCATCAGTTCATCAGTGTTATACAATATGAATGGGTTTGATAATTGTCTCAAATTGTTTTTACTTTTCATTGATTTAAAGTTCTGAACTGACATTTCAAGTTTTTAGTGTCTTCTGGATTTCAGCACAAATAAAGCCCCAGATATTAGAATGTCAGTTGGGCATGTGTTTAGGTGTTTTATTGGATCAAAACCTCATGTTTTGTGGCTCAGTAAAGAAATTTCAGCACTTGCCTTTGAAGCATATTCTACAGTGTTATCCAGTGACAGACCTTTTCACTGTAAGACCTATCAAAATCTTTCTTTTTGATTTACCATAAAGATGAGTTATTTTCTGTCTATCTAAGTGTTCAGTTGCTCACTACACAGTTAAGCTGGCAAGGCAGAGAAAACAGGGGACGGTAGCTGAAGAAGTCAGTAACTAATCGATCCCAGGTTTGGGGGTGAAAACTATAATCTTTATTGAACACACGAAACATAATTTAAGGGTCTTGGGGGCAGGACATATTAATGAGGAGGACAGGTTATGCTAACTAGGGGATGGATTATGTTAACTAGGGGGTTACACAATTTTCTGCTACAGTTACACAGGTGGTTAATATTTCCCATAAAAAGGATTACATGGGGGGGAAGAGAACAAAGGGGTTTCTACATGGTCTCATAACATCATCACAAAGTCTTTCCATATTTTGCTGCAGGAGACAGGCCAATCAATGTAGCTAGATATTAACAGGTCTTGTGATGAAGCTCCTCAGAGTAAGGATTTTCTCCCAGCTCCTGCTGTCCATGGCCTGCTACATAATCTCCTCAGCTCCTTCTCTGCTGATAGCCAAGCCCCAGATCCCAACAGGTAGTACATTAATCTTTTCATAAGGATCTCTTTCAGAATGGAAACATTTAAATTATTGGTAATTTTGTTCATATAGGGCCTCTGCTTCAAATGCTATTTTTGTTTACTAAAATACTCCAGACCCTCATCTCTGAGGAGTGTTCATGAAAGTCACAGGAAATTAGCCTCATGAGGCCAGTTAGTCTTTATGATTACTACTTGTAGCCTTATATTTTATCTTTATATCATGAATCACAGCTGAGTCAGTGTTGCCAGGTGATAAGGCTTGGACCATTAGTTCAGAAGACAGTAAAATACTTCTACTTCAGATCACTTTGTAACATTTTATGAATGAGACCCAAAGAAACAAATATACATTTCCTTTATTAAAATAAATATATATTGTGTTACAGTTTACTCTGAAATTATAGTACTATATATTCTATATCACATACTTGAAGTTCTGCACACCCACTCAAATTATGCTAATAATGTACCAAAAGCATACAATTTCGAATCACAGCCACAGTCATGAAGGCAGTAGTCTTTACTATTACTTAAAAGGCATGAGGATTGGGATCACAGTCAAAAGCTCCAAGAAGCTTATCATCTTCAGGATATGAGAAGAAAAAGTTTGAAATAATGACAAGTAAAACTGTGGGTCTGGAATAAGGAATACTATAGCAGGATCATAGCAGTTATTCTGTTGTTTTAAACCTAGAGAGTGTATCAAAATTATATGTAATATTCTCCCAAGCAAAAAAATGACTCATTTCAAAGGGGCAATTCATAGTTGTTAAACAAAACATCCTATCTGAAACACTCTTCCCCCAAAAAGTGATTTCTGAAGAAGTTTGTGGATGGTGATTACACATGTATTATATGAGCAGCACTTTCTGTTTTCAGGGAGGTGTTTCATATGATCCAATGAAAAAGACCTACCTGCATATACTTTTGAAAAAAATTAATTAGACTACATTTTCCAAAACGGAAGCAATGTACAAATATACAAACTATAATTTATATACAGAAGAATCTGCTTCTCTTAGCTAGAAAACATAACAGTGGAAAATTCTGTTCTTTTGTGTATAAGAGCATGATTCAACAACACATTTCTAATGTCAAGGTGCAGAGAAACCATCAGAATTTTTATTCTCTATTTTGTCTTACCCAGTATTGACAGGTCTTCACTTTGAAATGAAACAAAGCAGAACCAATCACAAGAAAACAAAACACAACAAACACAACACTTTTTTCCGCAGCTTGTGTACACCTGCCTTACAGTTAGCAGTATGAATTCATTGTCCAAAGACATAATAAGCTTTATCTACTTAGTTTTAATTATTGTCTTGGTCATGGATCTTACATTCCAGCACGGGTCAGAAAACCTATTAGTAATCTTTGCCCCATGCATTAAACTCCATATTACCATGTTTGTCTTAAGGATTTCCAACTAAGATAGTTTCACATGAAACTAAAAAATATCCTGTCCTTAAACCCACATGTGTTGAGAACCTCAAAGCAGTTGATAAATATAAGAAATGTACATTCAACCAGAATATCTATTTTTCATAGCAGTTTCAATCTATGTATAGAGACATTATATAAAACAGCCTGACAAAAATAAACTAATAACCTTACTAGAATCCTTCCAACCAACAGAACTAATGAAAGGAAAACCAAAAAAAAGCAAAACCAAACTAGCCATCAAACCTCCCTTTGGTTCCAACAGACCTCCGTTTGGTTCTAACAAATTTTTGGAAAATACAGATTTTTGTGCCATGACACTGATAGAATATTTTTAGATATGTTGCAGCAACAAGGCAAAAATGTGAAAAGTATTTCTACTATTTGGATACCTGCAGGTTTAATTCAGATAGCTACTGACATAGGTCAGGCAATGTTGTCAATCAGTCATGGTGCTCAGTCAGCTGATCTCTTTCTTACCCACATAAACTCGAGAAATAAGAACCAGTACACACCAGTACTGTATGGTGCTGGAAATAATTTCTAGTGAGCTGTGGTTACAAGACACTGAAGAAATAAGTACATCACTCACCACTAGAAATAAGTCCTTTTTTTTTTTGCACAAAGCAAACAGTGTCCTTTAATGAGAATGGCTACATTCACCTTTTTCTTGCTTTACTCCTTAGACCACACTGCTGCAATATTAATTTGATACCAGAAAGTATCAACACATTAAAAAATGGTGTCTTAAAATGACCAGAGAAAATCACATTATCTGCAGGAAAGATCAAATGTCACAACTCATCCTTTGTATATGAGGCGTTCATGGAAAGAAAGACTGTTTGTCATTTCTTATTTTTATGCAAAGCAAATACAAAAAAAAAAATCACGTTCTGTACAAATGGAACTAATGCGAGCACAGTGGCTAGAAGTACATTTGCAAAGCATCCAGCCAAAGTGTTTGCTTTGTCACATTGATTAATATCCAACACCTGTGCCAAGCAGGCTGTAAAACTGTCTTTTGTTCCAGTCCAGTTGATATGCTGATGATGTTCAGGATAAGAAAATAGGTACCATCTTATTCCCTAAAAAATAGCATTATCCATGGTCACTTGGATTGGAGTTTATTACCTCATGTAAAAGTTGATGTTAATGTTCCATATTATGATTCCACATGCATCTTCACAAGTGGAAGTAGTAAAAATACTTTTTCTTCATCATAATCTAACATCGTGACCTTTGTTTAAGATGAAATTTACATGAATGACCTTAGAATTTTGGGATTTCTTTTTTCCCCACAGTTTGTGTACATATTTCAAACTCTAACTAGTTAATTTTCTGTTTCAAGTTATTTTGTCATAGCTTGAAACATGATAGGAAAATTGATTTATTTAACCATAAGTAAAAGGTAAACAAATTCTTTGAAGGAATTACAATAATAAGAATTTTAAGTCACAGACCGAAAATGTTGTCATTAAATTTAATGGTCAGCTGTGTTCATTGTCACACAACTTTGTTATAAGTTTCAGAAGTTTATAAGTGATTTAAAACTAAATGTACTAGAATAAATAATTAGCTCTACAATTGGTAATGGTAACACTAAGCACTAATATGCTTTGCAATTAATGAAAGTGTAATATTAGTCTAGCTTTTAAATTGTCAGATGTATTGTCTGGTTACATGATTAACCATTTCATATTAAATTATCAATACTTCAGAAATATAGAAACTCCACCGGTGCAAAGTAAAGCATTGACTGTAATAGAAAATTTAATTAAAAGTAAGAGAAGGATTTTGCTTTTAAGTCCTCTTTTGCAAATAAAGACTGAATTTTCCTAGGATCTACCAAGTACTTGTAGATCTAGTTTATTTGCATTTGAATCTTTTTTAATACCAATGAGAGAAACCTGCTGAGTCATCTCCTCTTCTGTTTGCATTTGGATTTGTGCAGAATTGAATCCTGACTCCATAAAAAATTTCTAAGTTTAACAGAAGTGGTCACACTGATGTCAGTGGGACCCTTCATTTAGAAAGCCAAGCATCTGCATAAACATCTGTGGATTCAAAGCTGTAAAAGGTCAAAATCAATCCCTCTCTAATCTGTCAGCATTTTGCCTAGAAGGCCATCAAATACCAAGGCAAAACAACACACAAAGTGTGATGCTGAAAAAAAAAAAACAGAAAGGGGTGATTACGGAATGTTTTAAAATCCCATACCTAAATAAATTTATATTCAGAGCAACAGAAAATTATTTGAGAATAAAGAATGTAGGCAGTAATAGGCTTTTCAAGTCAAAAAAACATTTATTTAGCCTTTATTTAGGCATCATCATGAATTTTACAGGCGTATTGAAGCTTTTTTTCTTGACCATATGAAGTTCTCCTCTGCTGGATGATATGAATTTACCTGCTAGCTACTAAAAACTGCATCGAAGAAAAATACCTCTAAAGATCACACCTTTTTTTTCTCCCTTGTGCTAGATTGCACAGGAGTGAGACATTCTTATAAAACACAATGTGCTCTGATTTATGCAGCTTCCGTATCATGATGTATTAACAGTGTGTATGAAATAGCTTTGAGTAATAAAATTTGAAATTGTTTGTAAATGGTCTTCATAGCACATAAACAAACTCAATCTTTTATTTGTAAAAGGGTAACATTCATTTCAGTCTTATAACTCTGATTTGCCTAAATTTGCATCAATAATATACAAAAGCATTACCAAATATTATATTTTATTTCTTTATTATATTTATGACACTCTGTACTGCATTTCAAATGCAGTCAAACCTCAAGGGTGGAACTTTAAATCAAACACAGACATTAAAGTTATTTTCCATTAATGATAATTAAATACATAACATTGCAGGATATCAGGGTCATTAATTTCACATGACCAATCCTGGAACAGCTACCCCTGTACAATTAATTGGTGATGTTGTTTCTTAAATATTTTCAACTATGCTGCCAGCTATGTTGGCAGCTTCACTTGGTTGCTACACCATTTTACATCAAGTACTGACCACTTGTATGTATAGTCCTGACACCTCTGGCACTATCCTGTGCCTGTGTACTTGCAACACTTCTTCTATTTTACATGCTGGCTTCTCCACTACAGGCTTGAGATGGTCCACTTTCACATACATTCTTACTCTGGAGTCTGATTCTGGTCTCATACTCGACACTAGGAGTTTCTAAACTTACTTGCATATACAGATGTAGCCCTTTCTCTATTTATTATAGATATCTAATTACAGTAATATTAATGGTGATCATCAAAGCTGTTCACTTAAATTCATTTGATTCTCTTCAAGTAACAACAGTCTTTATTAAAACACTGAATTCACAGTACCAATGAAAGAATTTATGATAATGCTATAAGCGTGAGCATTACACAATGAATGCTGAAGCAGCTGGCATTTGTAGTGTTAAACAACTAATGTCCAAAAGTTGCTATTTCTCCATTCTCAAATGATTATACTTATGTTCATTTCAAGCTGAAGAAACAAAAAGTATGTGACAAGCTAGTGACACTTAAGCTTCATCTTATAGCGCAATGAAAAAAGTATCTCTAGGAAAAAGGAAAAAAAAGAAATGGAAAATAAATTTTAAAAAAGGAAAATAAACTATAAGTTGATTTTATTTCACATTTGCTACAGGACTCAGGTTAGCAAAGGCATATAGTGCTTTTGGAAAGCTTCATAAAAGAGTTTGGTGAAACAAACACCTGAAGAAAAGTACGAAGATCAGTGTTTACAGAGCCATTGTGCTGTCTAATCTCTTATACGGGTCATCAACCGCCACCACCTGTGTCTCCTAGAACGCTTCCATCAACGCTGTCTCCATTCAATCCTAAACATCCACTGGGCAGATTATGTGACCAATATATCTGTTCTAGAACACGCAGCAGTCACAAGTATTGAGGCCATGTTGATGAGAACACAGCTGTGCTGGGCAGGGCACGTCTCCAGGGTGAAGGATCACCACCTACCTAAGATCTTGCTTTATGGTGAACTTGCCACCGGCTGCTGCAAGAGACGAGCCCCGAAGAAAAGATACAAGGGTTCCCTGAAACAACATCTCAGCCTTGGCCATATTCACCACCATAACTGGTCTACTCTGGCCTCCAATCGGGACACCTGGAGACACACCATCTATAACACTGCTGATGCTTTTGAGAAAGCACGCAGGATCACCCTTGAGGAGAAAAGGCAACGCAGAAAGAATCATGCCTTGCAGAATATACCATCTAAGGAGTCTTTCTGTTGTGCCTTTTGCAACCGGACATGCTTCTCTCGTATTGGCCTTTTCAGCCACCAACGCGCTCGCAACAAACGTGGGTAGAGCCCTTCCCAAATCTTCGTTCACGAAGCCCAGCCATGATGCTACAGGACTACTCCAAAACATCCAGGTTAAGCATTTGTGCTATCTGATCAGTCTAAAATATATTTTAAGAAATATATGCTATAAAATCACCCAACTAAACTCAGTTTTTGTCTCCCTTTTTTATGTCTATATCAGCTGTTTTGTGAAATAAGTGATCATAAACTGCATGAGCCGTTAACTCTATTTAAAAATGTGATCCTGTCCCTCCAAAGTTAGAAAAACCTGTAGATATTTGCTGCAAAATTCTTGCTCTCTGCAGGATGAAGCAACCTTAAGGTCAATTGGTTTCTGACTTTCGTTTTATAGGACCACTGTATACTATATATTAGAAAATACAACCTTCTTATCATAGGTATAGCACTACTCCCACTGAAGTAGCTAGGCATTTACCCATCAACTCCAGTGGGAGTTCAATGAGACTCTGAAAATAAATTCTGTTCTATTTTCTTAATATTTCTGTCCTCTTCTTAGGTCAGATCATCCTCCCTGCATAATGAGAAACTGAAATACTTACAAAAGTGTAGGAGAGACACTATTGATATTGCATAATTTAAATTCAACAGTCCTTTAATTTTACATTAAAACTTCAGACAATGTCAAGTACTTCTTGAAAAGAAGGAATTTTAACTCTTGTTTGTTTGAAGACATTAAGCTGACTAACCAAAGATTTTATCATGTCTTTTTGCTGCTTTTGTGTTCTGTAAACAGTCATTCTTTCTATGAATTTGAAATTAGTTTAAAATTAAGGTACTTGCAATATTTCCTGTTCACATTAATAATTTTTAATCACAATACTGATGTAGAGAATACACTTGTTATCTTTATCCTTAGTTCATTTACTTCGATTCCGATCTCAAAGAAAACCTGGAAAGTAGTGGCCTTTCCATCTTTCCTATCTACAAGTTTTTATCCAGCATACCTCATTCTTTTTCTAGTTCTGTAAAAGTAGCCAGTGCAATTTTCTTCTGTTTGCACAATTACATAAAAACAGGTTTTTTATATTTTCTTCCAGCTATAAACCAGAAAATTGTCTGGGAAACAGCCCCAGACCAACTGCCATTCCTCCAGGCTAACCTAGACATAGAGTGGTGGTCAGTACAGGCCCAAGAGGTGAACTGGATGCAGCTGCCCTCTTTTGAAGTATTGGCTGCAAGTAGTGTTTTTTCTCTTGGTCTCAGCATCAGTGAGGAGTACTGGACCCATTTTCACAGAATCACACAGTGGGTAAAGGTGGAAGGGACCATGGGAGGCCACCTAGTCCATTTTCCCTTCTTAAGCAGGGTCTTCCTAGAACAAGTTGCACAGGATTGTGTCCAGAGGGTTCTTTAATATCTCCAGAGAAGGAGACTGCACAACATCTCCAGGCAAACTTTTCCAATGCTCAGTCACCCACAGAGTAAAGAAGTTATTCCTGATGTTCAGATGAATATTCCTGTGTTCCAGCTTCTGCCAGTTGCCTCTCATCCTATTGCTTGGAACCACCAAGAAGAGCTTTTCCTTCTGCCCTCTGTTGAACCTGCTCCAGGAGCTCCATGTCTCTCTTGTACTGAGGACCCCAGAACTGGACACAGTACTCCAGATTTGCCTCACTAGGGCTGAGGAGAGGGGCAGGATCACCTGCCTTGACCTGTGGGCAATGTTCTTCCTGATGCACCTCAGGATACCATGGGAGACAGTGTCAAAACCCTTGCTGAAGTTGAGGCAGACAATACCTGCTGCTCTCCCCTAATCTATACAGCTAATTGTCCCATTGTAGAAGGCAATGAAATTGATTAAGCATGATTTCCCTTTAGTGAATCCATGTTGATTACCCCGAAATGTATTTTTTAGTACAGTCTTCAAACAAGAGATAAAAAATAACCCAAAGAAAAGGAAAAAAATCACAAAAGTATTCAAAAAATACTTAAGATTATTATACATGGAAAGATGTCTCCAATCTCAAACTTGGTTCACTAAGTTTTCTGACAGTACCTCTGAAACAAGCTGTCATGCTCACTGAAGACATCATGTATCGGACACACCATCTTCAGAGTGTTTGTGAGTTTTTTAGCTGAATTAAGAAGTTGTTGTTTGGACAAGATTCCAGAAATTCTTGGAAAATTCTGTGGAAAATTCTGCCTCTTTAATAAGAGGGACACGTTATGACATGAGGCATTTGGGTGTGTTGAATTGTACCCTAGCAGTTCTGCTTTAGCTTCACTGGTTATAAATGGCATGCAGGTTGTCAACTCAGGTATCAGTGTCTACATCAACTGTAGCTTAATATTTTGAAGCTAAGAACATATGTTCTAAATTTTGCATGCTTTTGGGTACTTGTTAATTTTGGTCTCCAGATCTGAAAAGAATCAACAACAAGGTCATTCATAGACCTTGATTATGGCTATGCCCATGTGAAAATGTGAAAAAACTAATGGATTTCTAGAACTTGAAAGTGTTTGCCATTTAAATTGAAAAATGTGCTTAGGAACTGAATTGGAATATTGGCATACTGAAACTTCATTGAAAATGAGAATACACAAGTCAAAAACAGAGCTGCTTAAAAAAAATCATTTTGAAGAAAGTGAAAAATGACATTAAATTTTTTGCCAAAGGAGGAGGAGAAGAATCTCTCTTGTGAATATGAATGTTTTAAACAAACTCTCGTGTTGGAAGTATAAGCTGGTTTTAGTCAGAGGAGCAAGATTTAATCTTGATATTTGTGTGACAATTAAGTTACAACAGTAACAACAAAATTTACTCTCCTGATATTTGAATTATGGGTGCTCTTTCCACTGAATCAGTTATAATATAAGTCAGTGGTTTCAATTGTTTGGAGCAGCATTTTAATTTTTCAGATAATTGTGTTTTGCACTGCACAGGTTATTTCCTTTTTGAAAGATCTGTTTCTGAGAAATAAAGTTGCTCATAAAGCCAATATCCATAAAGCACTGTTGCCAGTCCTTCCTTTTTCTTTCAGAAGAGTACTTTCTTTACGAAGCATAAGAAAAAGAGGAAACATTCCTTTGCATTATTTTTTCTTAGCAATCTGTGGAGTATCACTCCAGAAGAATTATGTGAACAGGCTCCAGGTAAGTTTGTGGAGAGTCATCACCTCTTTCCCTTTATGATGCAGTTTTCACACATAATGTAATTCATTGCTGTGTAGCATACATCATCATCTTTGTTTCTTCTTAATGAGATTAACATAAATGGATTTGTGCACAACTTGTCAATCTCCTGTCTCTTGTCCATCATCCAAATGGAAATTAAACCTTTGCATACTTTTATATTTTTGTTGAAGCAGCAATATTATCGAGAATTCAGATTTTTGCCTTTAATCCTCAGCAAGTTACTTGTTTCTTTAGAAGACAAAATGGACTGATAATCAGCCTATAAGGTCTTATTAAACCACCTCACAGTTTCCAGAAGGTTGGAAATTTACTGTTTCTTTCACTAATGAACATTTTTGAAGCAGGCAAATGCATGCACCAATGCTCAGTTATGAGGAAAACAATGAAATAAAAAGAATCTTTTTGCTTATTCAAGAAATTACCAGACAAGCTGGAGCCATATTCTAAAAATATGTTCAATGAGGCACAATTGCGGAAGACATACAAAGCACCACATCTTTCCAAGAAGAATAGAAAGAGGAATTTTCAAAACTTCATTTTGGAAACAGTAATGTTTTGGATGTGTTTCCAAGTGTAATAACCCAGCCTTCTGCAGCTGTCATTCTATGGAATGGTGATAGTTTTAAATAAAGACAAAACTAATTTCATGTAATTTTTATTTTCATTACCCTACCTATGTCTGTTGTTGCGTAACAAGCAAAAATTTAGTCCTTCACAGTCCCAGATCCTGTTTAATACTGTCTGTATATTTATGCTGCATATGAAAATCCAGAGGCAAAAAAGGTATCTACATAAGGAAAATGCCAATACAGTAGAACTATAGTAACATCAATAGAGTAAATGCTGCTATTAATAATAACACCTTAAAACCAGTTGTTAGCTTTGCTTATAAACTCTTTCAGTTAACTCACTTTTTTATGGGTCGTATGTTTTGCCCACAATATCTTACCTAAAAACTGTTGTCTTATTTTGATGTGGCATTTAGTATTTCTAATCTCATGCTTGTCGCATGTTACTTTGATAGCTGACTTGATATCAGTCAGAGGTAAATCTAAAAATAATTTTCTCTAAACTTTAATGCCTTTTCAAAGAATGTAGTCTCTCCTTCATGCATATATATATCTCCTAAAAATGTTAATGGTGTGTTATGCAATCATTGATAGAGAACATAATTTGAGGACACTAAATATTTCCATATTTTATAGATAACAATCATATCTCAAAGTGCTTAATTCTAACTTTATTTACAAGGCAGCTCTGAACTTTAGGTAGTTTGATATTAAGATTCATTATTCAACTACCCAGGGAAAAATACCAGCTAACGTGCTAGACTGTCTACAGAAATTATCAACCAGCTTGATTATCCTCACCTCTATCACAACCATCTTTTAGCTATATTCTTACTTTCATAAAACTGGGTCAGGTCCTTAGCTTAAGTCCTTAGATGTAAGTCTCTTACAACATAACACATTTCTCATGAGAATACAAAGGAGAATCCAAAATATGGTAGTGTCTTATGTTGTTTTCAATCCTTCCCAAACTGTTTCTAAGGTCAAAAGTTTGATTTCCTGTTGAGGAATATTAGTTCTGTTGAAGTCAGTGAGTCATATCTCTGCTTATGTAACTGTATTGATATCAATGGAATTAAATCAGAAAAAAAAAAGAGAAGGGCCAAATAGAAGCTTCAGCATGTGTCTTGGAGCAGAATATTCATCTCCTAGTGAATCACTGGTTTTGAATTTGACCCAAGCAGTTATTTCATACATGTACATATGCATGTGCATGAAAATTTTGGAATTGAAATCATAATTAATTTTGTATTGAAATAAGTGATTCAGCAGGTACTGTGTATTTAATTTGCCAGGTAGATATACATGTGTATCAGTAAGGAACACAAAAGTCAGAGAAAGTGCTTATAATCAATGACTTTGTATGATTGTCAAGGCTAAGTCTTCAATGTTATACTTCATCTCCACATACCCTGAGGAACTCCCTGTGCTTACTGTCTTGTTTTCACTTCTCCAAGTTTTTTTCTTTGTGTAACTGGGTCTTTCTCATGCTTTTGACAATATTCCTTTTCTTATCCATTCTTAAACTGAAATTCCAATTTAATATTATCTAAAACACACACCTTAAATACTGCAGATAGCTTAGGACAATTCCTTTGGAGGATCCATAAAGTTCCTGTACGTGGTTGTTAATGTTTGTTCTTTAGAGGAGTCTGAAACTGGAGAGGAACTGTGGGCCTCGTGATACACAAGAGTCAGAACTAGGGAGTCCTGGCATCCAGAGGTCAGTTACTGGGCAGTCTGGAGGGATTCACATTGCAAATGCAGATATGTATTTCTCACAAAGGGACCTTCATTCTGATCAGCTAGAAAGAGCAACAGGACAAGGGCATTGCTGCTGTTTGTGTCTGTGTGAGTGCTGAATGTGTCACCTATGTTAATCTGTGTATGTGCACTGTGCATGTATGTGCTTGTGTGTTTATAGAGAACACTGTCACACTACCTGTTTGACCTGGGGGCATGGAGCAGTGGCAGCCTCAGCTCTGTCATACTACTGGATTCAGCAACTTCTGATGCTTTTATTACTGATTTTGTGCTATTTCTGCAAAAGCACCTGTAAATCCCATATTCCAATTCTAATTTTTTATGCATTCATCTCTGAAAGAAGCGCTGCAATTTTTGCATCTTATATCAAACACTTTTCAGAAATAGCCATAAAGTATATCAAGAAAATTGCTTTTCATTAAATTATTTTTGCTTTAAGTAACAGTTTTAAATTGATCTCATAATTCTGAACCTCCTGTAGTTATTTACATCAATAAAATCTGAATGTGATGAGGATAATACGTGGTGCTAGATCAGAATAGCAGCAGTCTTCGCTTACTTTGCACAGCAGATGCAGAAAACCAAAAAATATTATCTATGCATTCATAATTCATTCAATAATTGTTAATCAAATTTACCACTTATTTTAGTAATAGCAGGCAGTTTATTTAGCTATTATAGCCTAATAGTTGTTATGAAAGAGACCTCTAGCAGCATCTGTAAATATTTATGCATCAAGTATGCACTTTTGTTCGATACCAACGGGTATATCTCAAGCCTGCATGGATATTTGCTTCTGAAATATCATATTATTTTGCTAATGTTTATAGCACTCTTGCAGTGAAAGCAGGAGTTCTTATGAAGATACAATAAATCAACATTAAATCATAAATATTTCTGCTGATGAAGGGTATGGTCACCCCCTACATAAACTTCTCAGTGTGGTGAATTCTCTAGGGATGACTGCAGGGGAAAAAGAAAAGGCAACCTCCCAAACAAATATTGATGTTGGGAAGAGAGCATATTCTTCCTTTGAATCACTCAATACAGCTCTCTGGGAAAGCAAGAAAAAGGTAAAAAACACATTCTTGAAATCTAATGTATTCAATATGTATCATAGTCAAAGTATTGATACATTTGTAATTCTAGTACAAGCTTGTTGATATAAAGAGTATATATAGTTCCATTATGGTATAACAGAAAAAGAAAACCATGCTTTCATAATTGCTTAAACTAACATTTACCTTCCAATAGTCTTTCTTGCATTCATATTCATGTCTGCAGAGCACCAACTTTTACACTTAGCAGGTAAGAAATTGTGAGCAAACATTCTATCTTCTCACAGTGTTCCAGAAACATGAAAGAACATAAAGTCTCTCCACAGCAATGAGGGTGTACTATACAAGGAGACCTTAAAGATATAAACTGTAGTTTCATGGTCAGCTAGTGTGGGCTGATAGCAAGAGCAAAATAAACACCTCAGGTACATACTGCTTGTTTTTCAAAAGAATAATAGGAA
The DNA here is from genome assembly GCF_009829145.1 of Chiroxiphia lanceolata. Lineage (NCBI taxonomy): Eukaryota > Metazoa > Chordata > Aves > Passeriformes > Pipridae > Chiroxiphia > Chiroxiphia lanceolata. The sequence continues at coordinate 88,420,183 of NC_045639.1, read as the reverse complement.
AATATATTCAACTTGTTGCCACTTAAGGCAGCTCAGGAAAAATCTGATTTCTTCCTAGTCCTGGAAAGCATTTGATTAAAAGACTATATACCAGGACACCTTCTTGTTGTGAAAAATTCTGTCAATCAGTTTCTATTGGTTCCCAAAAAATACCAAATCTTTTAGGAAGAACTATTTATTTTATTCAAAAGTCTTGAAATGAAAGCAACTACCTCCTCAGTTATCTATTTGCTTGTTTATTTTTTCAGTGAAAGACATGGGTTTTTCTGGGGGACTAGCAGAGCCCTAGGCTCACAGGTCTGTACTGTGCCCTCTTACATCTTATTAAGATGTCTAGAAGTCTCTATCTACTTGAACAACAGAATTTCAAAACTACAGAACTACAGTTTTCTTGGACTGACCCTAACCCCCATTCCCCATCCCCCTGTGCTGCTCCAGGAGGTGGGAAAAGGTAGAAGAATGGATGAAGGAGTGAAGTTGAACCTGGAAAATGGAGGGCTGGGGAAAAGGAGGAGGGGAAGTTCTATGGTGGATCAGGCACTGTCCTTTCCCCTTGAAGGTTCTGCAGCCCATGAAGAAACCCCACCAGAGAAGAATAGGGCATGAAGAGTGGAGCACCAGAAGGAAACCTGTATGTCCTGGCTGGAACCACCCACCATACTGCCTGTTGTCTCACTGAAAGCATTGAGTGTAACTTGTGGCAATAACGAGCAGGGAGAGGGGATTGTCTGGACTGAAGCTGGGCCTGGGAAAGGAGGAAAAGCTGTTTCCCCTAAGTGTGAAAATGTTTGCTTCTGCTTTTTTTCATTTTGTTTTGTTTGCCAATTACTTGAATCAGTAATTAAATATTTATTTTAATTAGCAATAATTTAACTAAATTGTTCCAAGTCAAATCTGGTTTGCCTGCAACAGTAATTGTAACCTCCCCAGTCTCCTCTTCATCTCGCTCCCATTTTTCCTGTTTTCTCCCTCTGTCCTGATTATGTGGAAGTAAGTGAGCAGCTGGAAGGGCCCTTGGCCACCAGTCAATGTTAACCCTCCACAGAGCAAAATTTTTTTTAGAAGAACTATAATTTAAAAAGCAGATGTGAAAAACTTTCTTTTTTCATCCTTGCTGAAACAAATTTAGCTATAAAACACAAAGCAAATGGGACTCTGACTGAGGAGAAAATATTTTTCCTTGGCTACATATACTAATCAAAGTTCTCTAACTAATGATAAAGAATAGAAGAAAATTATTCAATCTAATAAAAAAATCTTTACATGATGGAGGAGAAGTGATACAAAACACAAATGAAACTTACTGAGATTCAGCTTCTGATGTGCAAAGCAGGACTGCCCAAAAATATTTGTGAAGTCCTAGTGTTCAGGTTCAGTGACATACTAGTGGAATACAAGAAATAATGAGAACAAAAAGCACTGCAAATACATCACCAATTACTACTTTAATTATGAGCACCTGCAAGACAGACTTTGCCATAAGCAACCACAACATAAACATCACATACATTTACCAACGACCCAGAGAAAGTGAAGCACTTTGCTGCCCAGCTTAAGACTCCTGTCAGTCGTCACTGATTCAAATAAAAGAAACCTAGGTTTAACTATGAAAAGTATTGTCCAAATCTCTTTCATGAATTATTCTTGTCATAAATAAGTCTGCTGCGTTGTATCACTCTCTGAGGACCTGGTTGAATCAAGCTATAAGAGGAAAGATTGTTATCAGAAAGATCGAATGAACAGCTCAAAAGATCAGTGAGGACTGCACTTCACTCAGGATGCCCACATTTTGCATTTCCTTAAGTACTCAGAGCTGAGCTTCTTGATTCTTGTTAGTACACTAGGATAGCTGAGTTTTGAAGCTAAATGTGTGGTTTTCTATTCTCACTGTACTTCACTACATAGTCTACTCCTTTCCTTTTTTCCTTTTTATTTATAGTCAATTATCTTGACAGCAACCCCCCAAAAAACTATGTCCCATAAGACTGCTCAATGGCTGCTGTGGGTACCTCATAACTCTATTTTAGCCATGAATTAAAAAAAAAATAATAATTGTGAAAACCTAAAATTTATTGCATTAAATAATTGTATCAAAGAAACTAAGTCCTCAAAGCAATCCTAAGACATAGACATTTTCCTAACACTTTACTTCAGAAGTAAAGTGCCTTTCTTTTTTCCAAAACACACTGTTAGAAAAGTGAGTGTTTTTTCATGCTTTGCTAATGAAACAGTGGACAAGGGAAGAGCCACAGTTGTCATCTGTCTGGACTTCTGAAAGGCCTCTTACACGGTCCCTCTGAATACCCTTCTATAGATTGGAGAGATATGGATTTAATGGATGGAATATTCGGTGGATAAGGAATTGGCTGTATGATCTTATCCAGAGGGTAGTGGTTCATGGCTCTAGATGGACACCAGTGACAAATGGTGTCCCTCAGGGGTCTGTATTGTGACCAGTGTTACTTAATACCTTCATTAATGGCATAGATGAAGGGACCCTCAGCAGTTTGCAGCTGACACCAAGCTGAGCAGTGCAGTTGACACACCTGAAGGACAGGATGCCATTCAGAGGGACCTGGCCAAGTTCGAAAAGTTGGTCCCTGGGCCTCATGAGTTCCAGCAAGGCCAAGTGTAATGTGCTGCACCTGGGTTGATGCAATCCAGGCTTGTGGATAAAGGGAGTGAGAGCAGTTCTTCTGAGAAGGGCTTGGGAATTATGAGGGGTGAAAAGCTGGAAATGAGCTGACAATTTTTCCTCCCAGTCCAGAAGCCAACCATATTCTAGGTTTCATCACAAGAAGAGTGGCCAGCAGGTAAATGGAAGTGATTCTGTCTCTCTATTCCACTCTTGTGAGACCCCACCTGGAATGTTTATCCATCTCTGGGGTCCTCAGTACAAGAAAGACATGGACCTGACGGAGTGGGTCCACAGAAGGGCCACAAAAATGATCAGTGATAGAGAACCTCTCCTATGAGAAAGGCTGAGAGAGTTGGGGTTGTTCAACCTGGAATAGAGAAAGCTCTAGGGAGACCTTATTGTGTCCTTTCAGTACTTAAAAGTGGCTTATAAGAAAGATGGGGACAGACTTTTTAGTAGGATGTGCAGCAATAGGGCAAATAGTAATGGTTATAAACTAAAAGAGGGTAGATTTAGACTGAATGTAAGGAAGAAATTTTTTACGAAGAGGATGGTGAAACACTGGAACAGGTTTCCTAGAGATGTGGTAGAGGCCCCATCCTTGGAAACATTCAAGGTCAGATTGGTTGGGGCTCTGAGTAACCTGATCTAATTGAAGATGTCCCAGCTCATTAGAGGCATAGTAGAACTGGATGAACTTTAAAAGTCCCTTCTAATACAAACTATTTTGTGACTCTATGAAATAGCTCAGGAAATCCTCACTTTTCCTCAGTGTATCGTTCCTCTTACTGTATGTTCACTACTCTACTCCCTGTATTACTGCTCATGTTCACAATGTTGTGATATGGACTGAAATGAGAACTGCTTCTCCAGGCTACAAGCACATATAAAACCTGTGATTAGAAGATAGCCTTCATACATTGAGACGCTGAGGACAAAGGCAGAGCACACAGATGATCTTGACAAAAAGCATGCATTTTTAGTTTGCAAAGCAGAAATTATTTCTATTGTCTGTTTTCCAAGATCCAAACCAGCAAGCTATGAATGCTAGGAATATATGAAACATATGCCTAGACTCGGATCCTGCCAGCAGTTCTGTATCAACCTAATGCTAAAATCATGCATATTCCTATTTATTGATGGATACACTTTTTAACAGAACCAAGACCTTATGTTCCAATGCCTACATTATTTTCACACAGTGTTTTATGTCCAATAAATATTCCATTTTTAAATCTTTACCATCTACCATTTGTCTAAACTAAGAATTAGTCTGATTGCATTTTTACATTACATCTATTTACAGCAATAGGCCTAATGCCAGCAGCTAAAGCGATTTTTAAAGATAAGGTTTGTGGAAGAAAAGTCTTTAAGGTTATTCTTTTTTCTCAGTACAGAAATCAAATTGTCCTCCCACTTACTATTCTTTTTAATACCCCAATGAGAGAATTACTATTAATTATGGGGTGCAGTGATAGAAACAATGTTAAATGTAAATGTGTAATACAAATCATTATTATCCATAGATCAAACTGTTAGTCGAGATTTATGTTAATCAATAGATGTACTTTATATAGTACTTCCCAATGCAAAATTGAGCATATTGCAATATATCACAGTCTTTGCTAATTACAGGGTTTTAAAGTTTTCTTCTAAGGAATTCATCTCCACAGAATGCTATCTTTATCACTTTGGTATCCATTAGTGCTGCCATTTCCCATGTCTCATGATGCTGTCCTAAGCCAAAATTCTTTGCAGTGCTTATGAGTCAGATAGACAAAATCAGTTCAAGTTAAAACCTATCACCAGTCATTTGCCTGATAGGTTATCTATTGTTCTTGTTGATTTTTGGTCAAATTAACTTAAAATATAAAATTAAGGAGTGATCCTGATTGCATTTATCTTATCATTGTATGTAAGTTTCAACTTACATTTTAAAACATCGGAAATAATTAACTCCCTTTTTATGCTTGTCAAATGTGAAAATGACAGACACAAAACATGGTATACTCTTGGACTTTTTTATAACATCAGCATAAACAGGCTGTAATTTGGGGAATTTTTCCTTTTTGTCTTCTGTGAGATTGGATTTTAGTGGTAAACAGAAAATACCTATCATTAAGAGCTTGTAAAACAGACTAAACAGTCTGAATAAAGAACCTCCTATAAGAAGGAGGTGGTTGTAGTGGTTTGAACTTTGTTTTCCCCCAGAGGATAAGAAAATTGGTAGACCCCAAGGGGTGGAAACCCCTGGAAGGTTTGAAATTCTGTCCAATGAGTGCTCCTGCAAAAATGTAAACATACCACAACCAAATGGAAGAGAAGAGTTGCAGTTTTTAGGTTAGGAGAAGTAGTAGCCATGTTGTGAAAGCCACGAGGAGAGGGCAGGAGCCCTCTGGGGGGGGCCTCTGCCCCCCCACAGCCCCAGCTGGGGGCTACAGAGACTTGGAACAGTGTTAAGCTGGACTGTGTGTCTGTAGCTGTAAGCTGGAGGATGTTGTCCATCGTGAGGGCATTTCAATTAGATGTTTACTACACAAGAATGTCACAAGCAATGTCTGTTGTTATACAATTTAAACACAGTATTTACTAGTTCTTTTTACTCTGAAATATAGTAATTACATACATATCACCTTTAAAAACATAAATACTCTCAGGATGACAGATGGCTTATCTTAAAAAAAATTATAATTTGCATGTTTAGCATACTGACCATAATTTGTAGTTGACTACTTCTTTCCCTTTGAAACCTTTGACTGATTTACTATCTAATAGTTCTAAAGGAAATTCTTATCAAAGGTTAAAAAAAGTAACCTTTCAAATCTGTAATTTTAAGGTTTTATTTCCAAATGTGAACACGCATTCCTTCATCATCACCTTTTGAATCACTTCCAACTGTAACAATTTTCATGTGGTTGCCTTAACTGATTTGGAGGTCAAATTTGTTTTCCCTTTTTACCTTCCACTTTTCTGTTATCCATTATTATTATTAACTGGAATTTTTTTCCTGCATTATGTTTTCTGAAATGCATAAATATAATACTCAGATTTTTCTTGTTTTTAATTTGGAAGTATGTGTTTGAAACATTTATGTTAATTAATTCAGATTCATTACTCAGGTTCCTTCAATTGCTAATTTCTGGTTGTTTAATTCCCTTTGGTCTACTTCCTTGTCACTAGTACTGATCCCACCTTTCATCAGTAGTATTCTATAGAATGACCAGATAAAGAATTTTGGTACTGTTGAAAAAAGATCTCTTTTTACAAAATCTGACCTTGTTTGAGTCAGAATGGGGCTAACCCATGTGATCATATACCCAGCACAGAATAAGTGAACTTTATAGCCTCACCCAAAATCAATTTTACTTTCCTCTTATATATATGTGACTCAGTTCATATCATTCTTATTGCCTCTTGGCTATAAGATTATTCTTTGTCCCATATCCAGATTCATACACTACCAATTTCCTTCTGTTTCTTAGTATGTAAGATATTGTGTTCTGGGTCTTCTTTTCCTCTGGATTTCATAAACTATTTGACTTTGTAAAATTCTTAACAAAACCATGAAAAAACAAATATGGTAAAAGTCATAGTAATATTTTTCCTGACACTTTTTATTCATAATTAGTGAGGCATAATTAGCACAGTGTCATGAAATTATCAAGATAGCTATGATGAGAATGAGTTGAGTATTTAATACATCCTAAATATAATCCTCAGGTGAAACATCAAGAAGTAGGGCTTTTGCTAACCATACCATCAGCCAAGGAACAGATTTCCTGGTATTATCTACAAATCCTAGCCTGCGTTAGAATATGAAAATGAAGTAATGGAGTGTATGCTTGCTATTCACTGAACTATTCTTGATCACAAGCAATTTATACTATACTGTTCTCCAAATCATGAGTGGCACTTTCTGAGCTCAGAGTTGTTATTATTATATTCCATGACCAGATTGTGATTGGTACAAAAATGTAGCCCATCAAACAATGTCAGATGTGTCAAAAAATTGATTTCCTGGAATTTTAGAAGAGTAGAGAGGTCTACTTGTGTTTTGTTAAATTCTGTAACTTCTATCTGGGAGGCTAGAAAAGATGAGAATGACATGAGACATAGCAAAAGCCACTAATTACAGACAATAGACATTTCGCACAAAAAATTATGCTAAAGGAAGAGAAGTTGTAGAATATGTGGTTGTTGGCTTCAGATTAAGGAAAAAAATGGGTGACAAATAAGGAAAAATCAATAAAGATGTAGATGTGAATCCTAAGCTTTGGTACACTCAAGGTACTGAACCAAAATTAAAAATCCTTGTGAAAAAAATTGTTTCTATGCATCTTATAATATTATATTTGACATTGTTGCAATAAGGCATTGGGGATGTATTTTGACTGCTAAGAAAAAGAAAGATAGATGATAATTTATTAGTACAGGGTAGCTATGTACAGAAAACTAAATACAACCCCCAAAACAATACTTACTCAATAAGTGGAAACCTCTTTTATTGAGAGGAAAAAAACCTACCATTCAATTTATTTATTTATCTATTATTTATTTATTTACCATTTTACTTATACACTTTCACAATTTCTTCTGATACTGATAGAGAATATCTAGACATTGTCTTTATTGACAACTTATGAGTGATTATAGAAATCACACCAGGTTTTCCCCTATGTGAAATATTGATGATGATATTTCGGGTTTCTTCTTTCAGGTCACCTCTTCTTTTCCTAGTAAAATGTCAATCCACAGGCTACTTCCAAAGAGATAGAGGCACTGCGTCCTGGCCCAGCAGAGACTCACATTCATCTTGTGTCAATCCCTTTTGTTAGTGTTCAGAATAACTGAACACTAACAAATGAATAATCATTTGCTGGCTGATCCATTCCCACTGACAATTTCCATACAGCTCCAAATATCTTCTGAGAATATTTTGCAGCTGCTTTCAACTGCTGTGTTTATACTGAGTTGCCAACTCTTGCTTTCCATACAGGCACTAAGGTAAGCTAAAACACGTATTTTCTTCTGTCCTCTGAGTTCTTTTTAGGGGGCCAAAGTGAAACAGTGACAGATATGTATATCAAAGCATTATAAACAATTTATTGTTTATAACATATCAGCATAGCATCATATATTATTGTTTATAATATATTAATATAGTATCATATTACATACGTATATAACCTCGTATTGTATTCCAGAATGCCATTACACTAACAGCTGAAATTTGTGCACGTGTCATATACTATTCACTGCAAAGAAATTATGTGTCACAACCTTACTAGAATAAAAGGATGAAAAATAGAATCTAGTCACATTTACTGGACAGTCTATTTATCTGAGTAATAATTTTTAACTGCCAATATTTTCTGAGCTATGAGAGGGATCACACTTGCAGACAATGATAAAGATTATCCCTTTTCATTGTCTGCTCTTTCTAAGCAGTATCTTTTGCTCCATAGGTGTTAAGGGCAAATTGCAAAACAATCTAACCAAAAGATTTTTACATCATACAACTCTGCATGATGCATCAGCCCCTCTCTTTCTTTATTTATGTACTGAATAGACTGAAAACTATCATAATTTCTACAGCAACCCTAAGGATGTCCTTCTGATTAGCCAGTTTTAAGAAGGCGATGAGCAGTTTATATATTCTGGACATGATTCTGAGTTTTTTTATCTCCAATATATTCTGCAGTAACATAAGACAGAGAGGAACATAAATTGAAGGAAGAATCAGCGCAACAGGCAATATCCTTTTTCTAAGAGCATGCACATAATGTAGTGAAGTGAACAAGTAACACAAAGTAGTGCAGATAGACATCTGAGCTCTAACTGGCAAAAAGCTTCATGATTAAAAATGAGCCATGTTACTTAGTTTCTAATATAAGAAATGGATTTGTTGAGTGAAACTTGGCTCCAGTGAAGCATATGGCTTTAAGTGTACATACATATAGTCAAAAAAACCACGTGTGTCCAAAAGAGTCAACAATAGGTCAGCTAGTTCACCCCAGTAGCATGGAAAGATGAGCTAGTCTATTCCTATATTCTTCCAAAATTGTTGTAGTGGATGGGGCACTTCCCTCATAGGACACAAGTAGCAATATGTTTACTGATATAAAGCAGTGATTTAAGAAATTTTAATAGTAAATAAGACTGTGGTTTAATAAGATTTGATGCCAAGGTACACTTGATTATGTACCACATAGAGGACAGAGTAATACAAAACTGTCAGAGAGGCTCCCCACACTCTAAGTCATGAGATTCAGAAATATCCCTTTTCATTCTAAATTCCATTCTCAGAGAAAAGTCTATATGCAGCTTAGTCCGAGACTTGGTCAACAGTTATGTCTATAAAAACACATGCACAATCTATCCCTCACATCACTCACCTAAGACTTTGAAGTTTAAAATGGTTTTAACCTTTTATTGTTGCAACAGTGAATCTCGCAGGCTTGAGGAGTCACCTTGAGAAGTGTTCCTGCTCGAGGGGAGATCCTGGCATGTAACCTGCTGCTGTGCAGGAACTAGATGATCTTTAGGGTCCTTTACAATGCAAACCATTCTAAGATTGACTTATAATTATATTGGCCTATCAGCAAGATGTCTGGGTCCCCGTTCCACACAGCTCTTGACTGCCATGTTGCCATTCATTTCCCAAAGTCCAGAGTAACCTGGATGCAGCATCACAACTCCCATTGGTGATACGGCTTAAGCAAGGAGGGGGGCAGGGAGATGCACAGTGTCACAATACTTGCAGTGATAAAGGCTCCTAGAGTTTCTCTAGGAAATATGTTCTAATGCTAAAAAAAAAGTCCTGACATAAATAGTGTTCATTTCTTAACCTATTTACAGGTGACATGGAGAAAACAGTTTATTATCTTTCTTTTGGCAGGTACAGTATATATATATAACAAGGCTGTTATTTTATCTTTCTTTCTCCTTCTTCTCTAGATAAAATGACCCAATTTCTTCAATAATTTAGTCAATTATTCTCCATCCTCTTTTCATGCATCTGATTATTTTCACCTTGCAAATGTCCTTGTAGAATTGTATCTTTTTCTGCTGTTTTCTCCATTTTGTCAAAATTATTCTGAATTCGACTTCAATATGCTTACAGATTCTAGAAGGTTGATGTCATCTATAATTTTAATCAATGTACTTGCCATTCCATCAGCCAGGCTGTTAATAAAACTGCTGAACATTACTAGAGCCATCACAGGCACCCTTAGAATTCTGCTCAGTCCATTTCTCAAGTTTCACAGTAAACCTTTAATAATTCTTCTTTTTGTACAGATTTACAATCAGGTTTTTGCTCATCTGATAGGAATCTTATGGAGAAAATATTGTAGGTAGTATCAAAAGAATTGCAAAAATCAAGCTATATGGTGTCTGACTTCTCACCTACAATTGCTACTTTTTTATTCCTTCTAAGAAAATAGCCAGATTGTGAATAGTTGTTGACAAAGGAAAGTTGGTGACTGCTAATTTATCTGGTCATCTTTGGAACGATTAAAAATTGTGATTATTTTGGTTTTTTGCAGTCATAGGCACAATACAATGAACCAAAATATTCTTATACTAGAAATATTCTTATATCTCAACATCTTCTAACTAAATATACAGCTTCCAAGTATATATTTCAATAAAATTTTTCAATAATATAGGTCTCCCACTTCGTAAAAAAAAAAATTTCCTTTTAATGATATGCATTATAAATGCCTTTTTCAGTTTCTGCAACCTTGTTAATCTTCCATATTTCCATAGGTAACCATTAAGTGTCATCTTATGAAGCAGCCTGTCAACACGATATGTCATATTTGACTCTTAATAGCATGTTGCTATAATTCTATAATTAGAATTTATTCTACCAGAATTATAAATGCCGCAAATTTACTTAGTTTACATCATCATCATGGCTGGGCTTTGCAAACGAAGATTTGGGAAGGCTCTATCCACATTTGTTACAGGCACGCTGGTGGTTTATGAGGTCAATAAGAGACAGACATATCCAATTGCAAAAGACACAGCAGAAAGACTTCCTTAGGTGGTATATTCTGCAAGACACGGTTCTTTCTGCGTTGCCTTTTCTCCTCGAGAGTGATCCTGCGTGTGTTCTCAAAGGAGACAGCTGCGTTATAGATGGTGTGTCTCCAGGCCTCCCGATTGGAGGCCAGAGTAGACCAGTTATGGTGATCAATATGGCCAAGGCTTAGATGTTGTTTCAGGGAGTCCCTGTATCTTCTCTTTGGGGTTCCTCTCTTGCGGCAGCCAGTGGCAAGTTCACCATAAAGCAAGATCTTAGGTAGGTGGTGGTCCTTCATCCTTGAGATGTGCCCTGCCCAACGCAACTGTGTTCTCAGTAACATGGCCTCAATACTTGTGACTGCTGCTTGCTCTAGAACAGATGTATTGGTCACATAATCTGACCAGTGGATGTTTAGGATTGTGCGGAGGCAGCGCTGATGGAAGCGTTCTAGGAGACGCAGGTGGTGGCGGTAGATGACCCATGATTCAGAACCGTACAAGAGAGTAGACAACACTGTAAACACTGATCTTGGTACTTTTCTTCAAGTGTTTATTACGCCATACTCTTTTATAGAGTTTTCCAAAAGCTCTATATGCCTTTGGTAACCTTGTTGTCTATCTCTCCGTCAATCTTACCATCTGAGGAGATGAGGCTACCTAGGTAATTAAACTGCTGGACTGATTTGAGCTCTGATTGGCCAATGGTGATGTGGGGATGATGGGGGACTTCCTGTGGTGCAGGTTGATGGAGAACCTCTGTCTTCTTCAAGCTGACTTCCAGCCCAAAGAGCTCAGCAGCATCTGCAAAGCAGGATGTTAAACGCTGCAGAGTTATGTCGCTATATGTCATTATCTTTGTTGGTCTGTGTATAAACCAGAGAAATAATAAAAAAAATAAATTCAAATAATTAATATGACATACATTTCATGCAGACAGAATATTCAGTTGTTCTTTTCAAAACACACTTTAGCTAAATTGAAACCTCTTTTGGAAAATCACAAGGTTTTTTCAAGTGCATGTTACCACAGACAACGTTAAGGTGGTTTTTAGTCTTTTAAAGACATGTTCATTTTTTAAAAACAGATACATTTAGATTTATTTATGTATAATTTCTGGAGAATCAGTGCAAAAATGACATAGCTGTGTTTCTTTAGAAATTGCTTTTTCTAACTTAGCTGTTTTTCACTTCAACAATGTAGTTTCTTTAGACTGGATTGAAGTTGCTAAATCAATTTGATTAATCTTTCATTTGGGATGGGGCAGGGAGGAGAAGGGTAAGATTAATATGGGAATTCTTTACATTATGGTTTAATAACTCTATTTTGTGCAATAATTGACTAAGCAAGCAAATGGTAGATAAATAAATGGGGATTTATTTCATGTACTTTACAAGAAAGGACATAATTGAAATATTATCTTCAGATTTATGCCAAACAGTCACATTGCAAAAAACAATAAATCTCAGTATTTGATAAGAAAAATTTCATTCATCAAGTTGTTAAAGCTTTTTCAACAGATTTCACCACTATAGGGAGAAATTCGTGTGGCCAGAGCTCAATTAGAGTTCAAGCTGGTTAGCACTGTGAAGGACAACAGAAAGGGCTTTTTAAAAATATGTTAACAGCAAAGGAAAGATCAGAGATAACATTGATCTGTTATTTAATGAGGTCAGCTACCTCACAAGTAAGGACAGAGGCAAAGTAGAGAAATTTAATGCCTTCTTCACCTCTGTCTTAACACCAATCACAGGCCCTGGGACCCTGGAAACCCTGTGTTGGAAGACCATGACCAAGGGGATGATAAACTCCCAATCAACTCCCAAATTTTTTGAGACTTGCTGCTCCAGCTCATTGCATATAAATCTATGGAGCCTGTTGGGATTCATTCCAGGGTACTGAAAGAGCTGGCTGATGTTGTCACGGGATCTCTTGTCATTATTTTTCAATAGTCTTGGGACTCTGGAGAGGTCCCAATTCATTGGAACCTGCTAAATGTTGTCCCAGTTTTAAGAAGGAACACCATGGCAATTACAGGCTTATCAGTCTCATTTCAGTGGCTGGTAAAATTATGGAAAAGGTTATTCTGAGAATTCTTGAAAACCACTTGAGAAACAACACAGTCATTAGTCATAGACAGCATGGGTTCATGAGGGGAAAGTCCTGCTTAACCTACTTAATTCATTTTATAACAAAGTCACCTATTTAGGGAAGCCAGTAGATATGGGTTTTTTTTCTTATTTATTTTAGCAAAGCTTTTGGTACTGTCTCTCACAGTATGTTTCTGGGCAAAACGTCCAGCACACAACAAGACAAGTCCACAGTATAATGGGTAAGCAGCTAACTGATGGGTCAGGCTCAAAGAGTTATAGCCCCATACTAGCCGCTGTAAAGAAAATTAACTCTACACCAACCAAAACCAGTACAAATCATTAACCTCAGTCAGGGAAAGTATTAAAGAAAAAAAAAAAAGCTATTACATAGCCTACTATTTAGTAAAAATCGGACAATTACTTGTTAAACCCTTCAGAGCACCTCACTGTAGATTTGAGGGCAGAACCAGCCCTTGAATTAAGGTCATCCAGACACAGGGCAAAGGACTAACTAAAGAGGTAAAAACCTCTTCACTGGTCTGTGACAAGTAACAGAATGTCTTAGAAAATGTAGTGGGAGTGAGTCATGCTGGATAGTATCCTTTAAAATTTTCTTCATGAGATCAACTTTGTATTATAACCTAACTTGGGTTACAATAAAAAAGTTGGATTACGGCAAATTATTGGTCACTGCATTCCTCATTAAGGAAATAGCTAATCACATCATCATCCTCAGTAAAGGTTGATTTTTTGATCAGTGTAATTCCTTCTGGTTTATTTGTATTGATAATTTTTACGAACCAGGTCTTTGTGAAATATTTTTTATTGTTCAAGCAGGTCATAAATCTATTCTGAGTAATATGAAAGCTGTCTTCTAGACTAACACAGAAACAAGAGTTCAGTCTCACTTTCTCGTTTTCTTGAATAATACTAGTGCAGTCTTGTTAACATAAATCATGTCCATCAACTGATACTTCAAGATTTTCTTCCTTCTTCCTAAGTTTTTTTAACCATCAGTCCCTTTTAACAATATATTTCTTATAATACCAATACAAAGATTTACAAAGAAAAATAACTAAAATCTATGTAAGTCTGAGACATTAAGTGCCTGAGATTTCCAATACATGCTAAACTCTTTAAAAACAGCAGACATTAATAGGAGTGTTAAATCTACTGAACCTCTTCATGCATTCTGACATGCTCTAAAATTAAAGATAGGGAGAAGATAAAGAAAGACTGAGGACTATAATGACTGGAATAGACTGTGATAAAAGGCATTTTGCAAATGAGCTGACTCAGTCAGACAACTCTCATTACATAGGATTATTCATTGTGAACCAAAGTATCACAATGTGTTCAAAAAATAATGCACTGGATTTAAAAAGTAACATTTTAAGCACTTCATAACCAAATATAGAGAATAGGTTGTTGATACTAAATCATAAAGGACCAATTTTATCATATCTCACAGGGCATCTGTTTGAGGCATTAAATACACTCTTTAACATACTCTTCAGAAGCCAGAACAAAAAAAAAATTAAAAGTCTGGAGTCAGAAGAGATCTTATTCACTCTCTTCCCAATTATCAAAATATGTCATTGTCTGAGCATCACTTTGACTATTCCTACATACTTGACCGAACAACCACCTGAAAATTAAAGTATGTACTATACTAGACACAGATATTTGATATTTCCAAAACTGAATATTCCTTTTTCTGTTCAGTAACTCCTAACTTCAAAAAATTAATAAAAAAATAAGAAATTATTGAAATTTTTTTAAAAAGAATAATTTGCCTGCTATCATTTTTTCCAGAAAACTAGTATTTTAATGTATGTATTTATATTTGTTGTCATCTGTTGCTTAGATTGCAGTTTTCATATAACTTTATTACATGAAAAAATATTGAATAAAATTTATTTCATACACTTGCAGAATCACAGAATCTCTGAGATTCCAAGGAAATTTTGGAGATTCTGTAGGCCAAAAACACTGCTTAAAGAGAGTCAGATATAGCAGGTTACCGAGGGCTGTGTCCAGTTGTGGTTTTAGTATCTTGTAAGTGTAGAGGCTCCACAACCTCTCTGGGTTTGTCCCAGAGTTTGACCACTCCTACAGTAAAAAAAGTGTTTTCTTCTTGTCTTAGTTCCAGCCCAGAGCAGTAGCAATGACTGTGGCCAAGGCCCTGTATTATTCTATACCGTCGTGTGTCATGGCCAAGGGCAGGGAGAAGAGACTCTCTTTTTCTTGGAAGGAAGGTTTCCCTTTCTGGTGGAGCAAGCGTGGTGGATGGACCAGTGTGATAATGCTGGTCCTGACTGGAGGAAGCAGTTTGGGTGGCATGGCTGTGGTCAGGTCAGGTTTCTCTCTTTTTGTACACTTTTGTTATTGTTACTGATACTGTTTGTTTTATTATCTCATTGCTAGTTCCAGTAAATTCTTCTTGTCTCAATCTGTAATTTTCACTTTTTGTGCCTCCAATTCTCAACTCCATCCTCTACGTGGGAAGGGGAAGGGGAAAGGGGGAGGAGCATGTTAGCAGTGTCTGGTTTAGGAGAGTCTCAAGGGGAGGGAGGCCACTAATAGGGGAGTGCAGTTCCTAAACCATGATATTTGTGTTCAGACTGAATTCCATGTGTTTTAATTTGTGTCTATTGATGAGATCCCATCAAACTTTCTCCAGGCTAAGCAGCTGGAGTTCCAGCTCTCTCAGCCTCTCTTCAGTTTGAAGATGTGTCAGTCCCTTATCATTTTAGTAGCCATTTGATGGACTTATTCCAGTCCATCCATGTATGTCTTGCACTGAGGAGTCCAGATGTGTCTCAACAGTGCTGAGCAGAGGAGGAGGATCACACAACTCTAACTTCAGGCACAGATTACCCTTATGCAACCCAGAATGCTGTTGACCTTCTTTGCCATGACAGGTACATTGTTAGCTCATGATCAGCTTGTTGCTTACCAGGACCCCCAAGGCCTTTCCTGCAGAGCTGCTTTCCAGCCAGTTCGCCCCTAATCTGTACTAGTGCTTGGGTTTATTCCTCTGCAGAATTAGAACTTTGCATTTTCTTTGTGGAATTTTGTGAGATTGCTGTTGGTCCAATTGCCCAGCCTGTTGAGGTAGATCTGAGGCAGATCTGCCTGGTATATCAGTCGTACTTCCTGATTTTGAATCATCAGTTGTTTTGGTTCATTTATCTGTCTGTTTGCTTGTTTGAGATAAAATTAGATTATACTGTAATTCTTGGATATATGAAAACCTGTGATTATAGAGATAATTGTGCTATCATGTCATCCAAAGTCATCCTGAAAAGGAAAAAAACTCCATAAAGATATGCTTAAACCAGCTTTAAATAGTATATTTGACTAACTCCTTAAAAGCAATTCTAAAAAAAGGTTATATTAAGCTAAATTATGTCATATTTACATGAATTAAAAGTGACTAAAAAGCACTGGTTTTCACTAAGCAGTGATAATCACTCATCTGAGCTTATCTTACCACCTGTGTGATAAAGTCTTCTAATATCTCAGTCAAAACAAAAATGATCCATGATGTGTTCCTTTTAAAAATCAGAATGTCAGATTTAGAATATTTATAATGTACATGTCTGGGGAAACATTTGCACCCAATATTTCATATTATTACAAAATCAGATTTTGTTATAGATCTTGTTTAAATTCTGGAAAAGTATACTCTCATTTCAGTGTACCAGAAGCAAAAAAAATGCATTGAAATTAATCTTTGGGGCACATTCTTTTCACAGACACCATCTGCTAGTGAAGCTATTTGTTCAGTGTGAAAGTTTTGGGGGTTCTTCGAGGTTGTTTTGTTTTCTTTTGTTATTGTTGTGATTCCACTATGCCTTGAATTAAACGTTTTAAAACAAATGTTTGGCTCACCCAAATTTTTTTTGAATAGGCTGTGCAAGTGTACATTGGGTTTGGTATCTGTTGTGGAATAAACCCAGTAGGAAGGTAAGTACCAGAGAGCTGCTCTTTCACACCCACTCAGTGGGATGGGATAGAGAAGAGTAACAGTGAGAAAACACTTGGGTTGAGACAAAGCCAGTTTAATAGGAAAAACAAAAGCTACGCATACAAGAAGAGTCAAATAGGGAATTCATTCAGCACTTCCCATGGGCAGGCAAGTGTTCAGTCATTCCCAGGAAAGCAGAGCTCCATCACATGTGGTGGTGTCTTGGGAAGACAAACGCCATCACTCCAAACATCCCCTCCTTCCTACTTATTTTCATCCACCTTTATTGCAGCAAATGACATTTTATGAAATGGAATATCCCTTTGGTCAGTTGAGATGACCTGTCCAGGAAATCTTGCCCCCCAAATTCTTGTGTAGCCCGTTTCCTTGCTTTTGGGTTCATGTGAGGAACAGAAAAGACCTTGACGGTGTGCAAGCACTGTTCAAGAACTGCTAAAATATCCCTATTTTACCAACACTGTTTGGTGAAAAATATAAAACATAGCATTACAAAAGCTTCTATGAGGAAAATTTATCCTTTTCCATCAAAACCAGTATGGCATTCTAAATTATATTTGTTTTGTAGCCCATTATTTTCTTTCTATATTCACTATTTAATAATCACCCCAGATCAGAGTACTTTGAATCTGTAGTAATAGTGGCATGGGAGCATACATTATCTAAATCCTTCCACTTCTAAAAGCAGAAATGCTTCCTGACATTCTATGTGCAGTGTTAATCTGATTATTTTAATCCTTATTAATAATTATAAGGCAATCTATTGCAACAAATATTAATGAGGCAAATATCTTCCCCTTCAAGAATAAGAATTGAAATACCCTCAAAACATCAACACAGCCCTCTTCAAAGACAGTTTATTGAAATCATTATTTCTCTATCTGTAGCATGTGCAGAAGAGCCCATGCAGGAGCAGATTTTCTGGCAGGAACTGTGTAGCACAGGAAGGATGAACATTGGAGCTGTTCATGAAGGGCAGCATCCTGTGGGAGAAACCTGATGATGCAACAGGGGAAGAGTGTGAGCAGGGAGGAGCTGCAGAGAGGAAGTGTTATGAATTCATTAACCCCATTTTCCATCCCCTTGGGTTGCTTGTTTGGAGGTAAAATAGTCAAGAGTGAAGTTGAACCTGGAAAAAACAGGGGGAGGGGTGGGGGTCAGGTGAATGGTGTTTTTATTTCTCACCACCTTACTCTGTACGAATAGGTGTCAATAGATTGAACTCTCCGTTTTGCCTATGACAGTAACTGGCGAATGATCTCCCTAACCTGATCCCAATTCATGGGCTTTTCCATCATTTTTTTCCCCTGTGTCCTGTTGAGGGGGCAGAAGTTAGAAAGTAGCTTGGTGGGCCCCTGGCAGCCAGCCAAGGTTAACCCACCATACACACTGAGGATCTATCTAGCTCTTAGATTTGGCGAGCAACATAGACATTTCCCAATTGCAGATCTAGAGATGAAAACAAAAGAATATTGTTAATCTGTGCTAAATAAAAGGCCTGCCCAAGTATAACTAGTAGGATGAACAGCAAGGATGCCTGTAGACCGATTTGTCATATGTTACTTCATTTATGCAGCTGTTCTGAATTTGAATGTAACCTTCACTAACTGTATTGAGGGTTTCCTTAAATATAATTTACAGAAACTCTGATAGATAACAGTAAGATGGAACCTTTTTCCGTGTTGGTATATGCTGCCTCCCAAATATATGTAGCAGTGTTTAATACACCATCTTCTATTAAAACAGATGGTGTCCCCACTAATGATAAACAGAAAACTGTATTTATGTCGGACATCATATTAAATCTTATTTAGTTTAATTCAGTAGTCTTCCCACTGCTCACTATGAATCCATGACATGGTTTTCTTTTGCTTATTTTTCTTCCAAAATTTATCTCATGTTTTCTTCAAGATCTACCAGAAGGAATATTTGATGAAGGAACTGGAGAAGCTACTAGAAGAATTTTATTCTTCAGGTTCAAAAAGAAAGTCCTCCCTTTTTCCCACTGTTGATTGTGATCAGATATCCAGAAAGATTGTCTCTTCAGTTATGTGCAACTGTTTTGGTCATGCTCCAAGAATTATGCAAAGAATATTTTATAATTGAATAAAAGTGATACTTTTAATGATGTATTTAAGTGGAAAACACTGAATCAAGCCAATTTTACCTCTTCAGGTCTCAAGAGTCTCAGTAATGCCTTCAGTCATCAGGAAGTGTAAGCAAAATAAAATTTGTTCTCTGTAGGTATTATCAATGATACTGACAATTTACTCAAAAAAAGATAACACAAGAAAAAAGCAAACCAAAACACAAGCAACAAAATTTGAAAAAATCAGAAAGTCAACACTTTTAGACTTATGCAAAAGTAGGCATAACACAAAAAAAAAGAGGTCAAGATGGAAAAGACCTACCATATTTACCTTAAATATCAATTGCATGGCAAAGAACAGGCATTTTTAAATAGGAGTAAAGTCCCATAGTGATTTTTCCTAGATTTTTCTTCTAAGTATAAATTATCTTTAATGGGAAAGCCTACTTTTGTCTTTGAAGATAGGTCCCCTGTCTTCATCACTGATGGTTTACTGTCAATCTATAACTTCTGAAAAATGTCATTAATGTTAAGAATATAATTTCTTCTTCTTTTGGTTCATTTGAAAGCTAAATCAACTCAAAGAGCACCATAACTGAGCAAAAGCAGAGACATATGAGAAGTCAGATGATGAATCTGAGGAGTAAAACCAGAAATAAAATGAAAGCAAAATCTATACTGCTAGTTGGTCTCAACAAATGGTCAACCTTTTCTGAATTTTTACTTTCACTTGAGGAAATAGGAAATATTGGACAAATGCCTGTCATTATTGGTTTTGTCAGCTTCTCATCTGGTACCTCATTCTGGTGTCAAAGCTCTGCTCCACTGAGTATCCCATATAGCACACTGGAGTCACTTTCCACAGCTAGCAGATAGGCAGGTAGCCATCAGATGCTCTCTCTGCTCAAATGACCATCTGGCTTCTCTGTTTCCAGATTCTGGAAAACACTTAACCTTTTACTTTCCTGCAGAAAACAGAAGCAGTGGAATTGGGAAGCCATTGGGAATTGGGAGCTATATATCTCAAAGAAAAAGATGGTGTGGAGAAAACATAAGGACACATATAGACATACTGGAGGAGAGGAGGCCAAATATGAAAGACAAAATGATTATCCAAGTGGGTAAGGGGTCCAAGATCTCAAGAGGACAGTAAAATAATGTTTTTTGTATTGTTTCTTAATGTATTGTTTCTTCTCTGCTACAGAACAATTATAATGCAGATATCAATCAAGATTTCAGATGTAAAAGTCCTTAAGGTTTTTGATATAATGCATGTTAAACATTTGAAAAACAATGATGTCCACAGGCAGAACAGGCAACAGAAAGGATGAATATAAAAAAAAAAAAAAAAAAATCACAGTTTTGCTATCCAATACTGGGCTCTTTGTTCCTGTATGAGCTACATTGATTCACTGCTGTCTCTGCCCAATTTCATGGTTCATTGTCCTTGCTAAAAGAAGACTGGTTCCAATTTCATTGTCCTATGTAAAAGAACAGTCCATCCTTCCAAAGATAACAAATGGCCATTAGGCCTTACTGTGAGTACAAACACTACAAACGCCGGCAGGTGCACTGTTGTGGAGCGATTCAAATCTGTTACAGTTGTCCTCTAACAGGGTAGTTGTTAAATGTATATTTACTATCACTGTCAATCTTAGCTTTCTTCAGCACATGATGAGCAGACAGCCTAAAAGCAGGACAACATTATTTTATACTTTCTCCTCTATCTGTTTCTATTCTACTGTTACATGTGCTACACAGTACATATTTTGGGAGAGAGATAATGGTTGGTGAAGAGATAAACATTTGGTTGTTTGAGACTGGGTCACCAAGACATAACCATTATTATCATAATAAAACAGAACAGTGCCAAGGACAGAGTGTTTGAGAGTTCCAGATATACTAGGAAGAATTGAAGATCTTGGATTATTTTAGGAAATACAAGAAAGTGGAGAGACTACTGTTGCCTGGAAAATCCCTTTTCCTCTCTCATTCATAAAAAAAACGGATAGACAGTATTGCAAAATTGAAGCATGAAAAGAAGAAATTAGAGCAGTACCTCTACTGTATGAGAGCAAACCTGTATAAGAGGTACAGGAACAGGTCTCCACATACATTTATTCTTTAAAGGAACTATCTGTTCCTCTCTTTGCAATTTGCATAGGATTTTCCAGCATGACCAATCCCCTTTTGAAAGATACTCTGGTAGCTTCCTGTATCCTAAAACAATTCTCAGGCAGTAGAGGATAGTATCATGTCTTCCACCTTCTCATCTGTCATCTAATATAATTAAATACCTTTAAACAAAATAAGTATCATATTATTACATGAAAAGCAGAAAAATAAAAAGAAAGCAGAGCAGCAATGTCAGGGTTGACTTTCTGTGGAGAGAGCAAAAATAAAACTATTATCAGTAAAAATGGAACAGTTTTTCAATACCAGATTCTCACACTGAAGTATCATTTCTTATTGGCTTGAAATCTTTGGTGTGCTAAGATTACACAAAATTAGTCCATTCTAAAAATTCTGTAGAAAATACAGAATAATAAAGAGACTGCTTCTTCTTGAGTTATAAACAAAAGAAAATAACAGTGTTTTTAAACTCAGTGATACTAGATATTGCTAGGCAACATCTCTACACAGAAAATGCACTAGGTTTAATAGAATCTTCATTTAAAAAAAGTTCCTGATCCTTAGCTGTAGGCAGGTATTTTTTCTGTAAGAGGATACAGTCTGTAGTATATGAAAGTTGAATCTCCGGTTTAAAAAAAAAAAAGAACCCTAATTTAATAATTTATTGTATAAACAAGGAAAAGAAAGAGAATGACTCCACATCCCATTTTAAAAATACCAGTCTCAAGAGACATACTATATTGCAGTACTTACTCCACTGAATGCTTGATAATACCATTAAAACCAGAAAACATTCATTCTTCTTCTGGGGAGAGTTAATAACCAGCTAGCTGGATTTGAGGTGGAACTTCTTGGATGTGGTAATTTTTTTGCTTAGGAAATGGAATGATCTTATATGTGACCTCAGGCAAATGTTCTCATGATAAGTTAATGAAAGGACTTGACCTGGGATACAGAAAGAATCATATTCATGTGTCCCTGTACTGTATGTGATTAAGTAGGTTGTTATAAGACTTAAGAGGTAAAATAGAAGAAGGGAGTGTATATACCTTTCAGAGGAACATAGATGTCCCTGGAACAATAGGGGTAGCTTTTTAGGAAGCATCTTTGAGATGTATGCATAGTTTGAGGAGGGTGGGAATGGATGGGATAAAAATCTACATTCATAAACAGTGCCAAGACTATATTCTGACCCACAAGCCTAGAAACAACTTACAGCCATACTGTTAAACTTCCTTACCTTCCAGATCGAGATGGTCATATGCAAATTACCTTTTGAGACTGATTTGTGGACATAGCCTACTCCCAAACCATGCTCAGACTCTTTTGGGAGAGTCATCTAAGGTAAGTCACCTAAGGCTGAAACTGCACAAGAAACCAACCTAAAAACTTATTAAGATGCAACCCTACCCCAAGTCTTTGCACTGCTTAATTAACAAAGGTGAGGACTAAGCACCTACTTACCCCTCATCAATATAATACTGCCTTTTTAAAATGTGTATGTGCAATACCTGAGACAGATGAGTTGAATAAAAAAAAACCAATGTAACACTGAGTTTACTTTTAAAATTTCGTTTTAAGTAAGGGAAATACTTTAAGTAGGAAGATATGAATAAGAAAGAAGGTAAAGAGAAAAGATAGATGAGCCAACAGCACAGATGAAAAGACTCAAACTTAGTGTTTCCATTAACCTCAAAAAACCCCTACATGGTAGTTCTAAAAATGAAATATTTCATGGGTTTTTTTCTCATCTCTAAGGATACATAAGAGAAATTATCCTAAACAGTGAGGTGTATAATACACTGACTTGTTTTTGCACAGTGTTACAACCTAATATATTCCCTCTAAAATCAAGGCATGCACCTAAACAAAAGAAACAGAGTTAAAAATAATCCAGCTCACGAGGTAGTTTCAGACCCTGAGCAGATTCAGTTCTTGTCTAACAATAGAAATGAAGACTATAAGGTATATACGGTATGAGGAAAAGGAGCAGGTGACAGCAGTTGACACAGTACTGAAAAAAGCTGGGAAAATGTTGCAATATGATAGTCACTTCGAATTTGTAATTAAACTACTTATTCTTTTTCTTCTTTTATGTTAATACTTTTGAAAATCCTCAAAGAAGACATAATTTTCTCCATGTACTTAGATAAACAGTCCTCTAATATTAAATTTAAACTACTCTTTATTAGAGTGTACCAATTGCTTGCTTTAGAATCATTAATATATTATTATACCATCAATAAAATAATACTTAAAATGTCAACTATTTTCACCTTTGGTTTCCATTTCCTGGTCTAAAAAAGCAAAGAGACATTCCAATGCACAAGATGTAGTGGTGAAACATGAAAGTATAAGAATAAAGTTGTCCTGTTGCTGTTATTTTCATAATGTAATGCATACATCCCTACTGAAATAATTACATCATTAAAAGACATGAGGTGTAAGTATTTCTTCAATATATTAATATTTTGACTTGATGTGTCAAGCAGATGGATCATTGTTCAAATATAGGATCAATTAATAAAGAGATAAAAATTTCTCTAGGTCTAAAGTTTCTGTAGTGCGTGTTAACTGCTGATCTACTGAGGTAGCGACAGAAGCTTGCAAATAGGTATAAATTACACTGATCTGCACAAGACAAGAAACGGTTCACTTATCTGTGGCTAAGGTAAAAAATAATTTGATTTACTTTATAGACAGTTTTAACTTTCTATAACAGGGGACATAGTGAACCATAGAACTTTCAGTCACTGAGTGGAAGGACTAGTAACCTATTGAGAAGACTGGGATGGAATAATTTTTAAGAACATTTAAGAACAGATTAGATAAGTATCAGGAGGGAGTTTATAGCCAATGCCTTTGAATGAAGAAAAAGAATTATTAAAACCACTCAAAGATTAAATGATAAACAGCTCTTACTGGAAATATTTTGCACAAATTTGATAGCCTAGGTTTATGGAACATGCATGAAAAATTTCTGCTGGAAAGATATAGTGAATAGACTATTTCTTTGAAGAAGAGACATTAAAATATCTCTGCTTTTTTAGCATAGCAAACAAATGTTCAGATGGGACAAATCATCTCTACAAAGTGTGGTCAATCATATATATTTCTCACTGGAGAAAGAAGGGATCTTATCAATGCATATAAATACCTAAAGGGAGGGAGTAAGAAGAGGAAGGCAGGTTATTTTCAGTGGTGCTCAGTGACAGAACTAGAGGCAATGGGCTCGAAGTAAAACATGAGAGGTGCTGTCTGAACATAAGGAAATATTTTTTGACTATAATGATGATTGAGGACTGGAATGAGTTACCCAGAGAGGTTGAGTCTTCCTCCTTGGAGATATTCTAAAACCACATGGGCATGGCCCTGGGTAACCTGCTCTAGGTGGCCCTGCTGGAGCAGAGAGGTTGGGTAAGATGATCTCCAGAGGTTGCTTACAACCTCAACCATTTTGCAATTCTGTGATATATTTCTAGGATGAAAAGCAAAAAATGTCCATAAGAAAATGAAAACTGAAAATGGTTCTCTACCAAAAAAAAAAAAAAAAGGTGTACAAGCAAGCTATCTATATTAATTTCAAATAGAGTTTAACAAGCTTGGGAAAGACAGTAAATATATATATATATATATATATGAGGAGTATTCTTTGGTTTAGGAATTAGGATATCTAATATAGCAGCATCATCAAAGGAATCTTTTGGGTTTAGTCATACTTAAACTGTGTTAAACCATGATTTGGAATTATAAAAGAGCAGTCATTGGTCACAGCTAGAATAGTGTCAGAAGAGGAAAATCCTGCTTGAAAAATATCAATTTTCTTTTACAGCAAGGTCAAGGAAATACAATAGAAGAAGACCAAGCAGTATTCTGTAGTATGCTGTAGAAGCAAATTACCTACATCAAATGTAAGACAGAGTTAAACAAACTAAGGAAAGAAAAAAAAATATCTATAAAAAGGAGCATTCTTTTTTTTAGAAATTAGGCACTATACCACTACAGAGTGCTGCTTTGTGTTCTTCTGTTATATTTCATCGACCATTAAAGACCCAGAACAATCCAACATTATTTCTGAAAAACATGTACTACTGAGTCTTACACTAAATGAGAAATGTTCATTAAAAAAGAAGTATCTGTGTCCACCCTTGAAACTCATACACATGTTTCTGTTGCACCAAAGCCTACTGACATTACACCATACAAATATATTTTTTTTGTCTTGCTCAAAACTAAGACACAAAATACAGTTCTGTCTGGGTAAGTGAAATATTGAGCAATTAACATTAAAATGGCGTAATATAGTCTTGTGGTTGTATACATTTTACTGGGTTTCAGTAACACAAAGCTTACTCCGTGTCTATGATGCAGCAAAGTACAACTAGGCTCAATTTTAAATGGGAGCTATGCCATACAATCTTTAAGTGTAAGCCATTAATGTTATTCAGCAAGTATCACAGTTTAGTGCTCAACACAATGTCCGTGAAATGCTGTTATCTAATGAATATAAAGCCAATATTGACTTACAGCTCATTGAGCTCATTGATATTTGTCCATGGGTCATTGACGGCAAACATTTTCCATCTACTATGATTGTGTTTCGATACATATTTATATCCAATTGTTTATTGTTTCAATTATACAAAAGATTTAAAATTACATTGACTTTAAAGAAGTTATGTTAAGGAAATTCAGTTTAAAGGTAAAGTGATATCCTCATCAACATCTTACAGCAGGAACCTGTTATTATCCAATTACTGCATTACTGCACAAAATACGAAATCCATCTTTTAATCAATATTTTGTTTATTGACTAAACAAAGCTTAAAACTGACTGGACTGCTATTGAAACCCCTGGATGATGGAGCATATGTTACTAGACCAGACTTTCACATATGTTAAAATATGTTAAAATAACTCTACAAAAGTTTACTGGTTCTCATTGGTTTCTCGAAGCCCTTTTATAAGGCAAATCAATACCCTAACATATTAGGACTTGTCTGTGCATTGGTGCTATGTTGCTAGTTGCAAAAGACAACTCTTTATTTAATAGCATTGTCTATCACTACATCAGGAAAAGCTATTAGTTACCATCCAATTACATACAAAACATAGCCTAATCTTCAATAAGGTAAGAAACAGACAAAGACTATCTCCAAAGACTAATCCAGAGAAAGTGTAATGGCCTTAGGAATTGAAAACCACTCAGATATGTAGAAAAAAGTAATAAGGTTATCTCAACAGTGATTTTTTTTTTCAGTTTCATTACCTATTTTACAAATCAACGCTACTCTGCTTTACAAAGAGAGGTAAATCTAGCCTACCAACTGCTAAATCACAGCATGAAAAATACTTTAATTACAGGAAGGGGTTAACAAAGGCCAATGGGAAACACCTCAGGACACCTTCCCAGGACATTCCTGCATGGATAACATTACCGTGGGGGGTGTTGGGAAGAAGAAGCATGTGTTTGCAAAGACCACCAAAAGCCATTTTAAGACACATTTAAACAACAGATTTCCCATATAATGCAGATTTACTACCACATACTTTTATCTCAAAAGCTGTGTTTTCAAACTTTACAAACTTCAGAAGGCTATCAATAGGTAAAGCTTTAGCAGTGAAAGGCCTCACTTTGTTACAGTGAAGTGACTAACTTAGTACAAATGGAATTGGAAGGAGTAACTTGGCCAATCCATTCACCTCCACACAAAAAAAAAAATTAAAAAAAATTTAAAAAATTTTAAAAAATTAAAATAGATAAATAAATAAATAAATATACATGCTGTTGTCTATGGAACAATCTCACAATTCTTACCACAGAATTAACACAGGAAAATTTGTTACTTGAAATAAAGAAAAAATTGCTTGTCCTTTCTCTAGGTGAATAATGTTGTTGTGAAAGTTTTATATTCTCATAATTAAAAAATACAGGACCTGAATTAAATTCTCCTAAATCTAATTGCTCTACTTAGACATTTAAGTAAAATCCCTAATCTTAGCTTCATTGAATCTAAGTTAGGTATACATCTTTGTGTATATTGTTCCTTATCCTGAGGTTTATAGATAACAGTAACATCAACATTCTTCACAGAAGAATAACAAAAATAACAAAAGTAACCCTAAGCTAAAACTTGGCTTAAAGGTTTCCAGTCCAGATAGGAAATTATTCTTTACAATCTAAACTATCATTACTATCACTCTGTTGAGTCTAGAGAAGAAAAGATGGAGAGGGGATCTCATTGATACATATAAATATCTCAAAGGAGGGTTCCAAGAGGATGGTGCCAGACTTTTTCCAGTAGTACCCAATAACAGAACAAGGAGTAATGACCATAAACTAAAACATGAGAAGTTCCACCTCAATATGAAGAAGAACTTCTTTACATTGATGGTGGCTGAGCACTGGAATAGGTTGCCCAGGGAGGTCACGAAGTCTCCCTCTCTGGAGGTGTCCCTGTGTAACCTGCTCTAGGTGTCCCTACCTTGGCAGGGAGCTTGGATTAGATGATTTTCAGGGGCTCTTTTCAACCCTAAGTATTCTGTGAATACATTTTAGAAGTGAATTATTGCTTTTTTTTTAATGTTTGATATCCACATAACAGAAAGAAATAGTTATTTCAATAAGCTCTGTATATACAAGGTCTCTTTCTATGCTCTTGCATTTTCATTGTTATAAAATCAATTATAATAATAATAAGCTAAAGTTGGCATAGTGGTCAGTAAGTACAAACACTGATCATCAGTTAAGAATTCTTTTCCTCTTGTCTATTTTTAAATGCACTTATATTTGCTTTGAAAGTAGATCATGAATACAATTCTGTAGCAAGTCAATAAGCTATCACAATCCCAGTTTGGAGGCAGGAAACTGGAATACTTTATTGGGCTCACAACTTGATATATAAAGGGTTTAGGGTTTACATATTTAACAGGAGGTTTACATATTCAGCAGGGGGGTGGTGTATTCATTCCACTACAACTGGGGACTTTACAGAGACGAGGTAAATGGGAAATCCTAAATTACAAACTTTTGGGTCTTAGAACTTACATCATACGGGAAAACCCACTTTATCTGGGGGGATTTCACAGGGGGGAACAGGTAACACACAAAGGGAGAGATAAAACACAAAAGGTTTTCTACACAGGTTTGATGAGATCAGGGCATGTTTTCTCCAGGTTTGGGCAGGACATTCCAAATCCTTGACATCAATGGATCCTTGTCAGGACTCTAGATGGAGGTTTTTCCCAGTCTCTGTCAGTCCAAAACTTTTGCTTAAACTTAGCAGTTTTTCTTTTTCTCATATCCAAAATTTGGAATCCAACACAATTCAACATTTAAATGAAGTTGAAATTGAATAAAACAATTTTGAGATTGTATTAAATCTGGTTTTATAGTGGTTTTTATATTTCTATTCTAAAACATTTTAATTCAAATATTTAAATATATTTTATATTTCTCCTCTTTAAAATCTATATAATTAGAAAAAATTGCTATCATTTCTTCTCTACTGTAGATTAGATTATATACACAAAGAAATTTTTGATGATTTATAAATATTTAAATTTATAAATTGATTGATATTAACCTGTTTTTGATCACAGATTTCAAAATCTAGCACTGGATTACACAATCCTTACTAGCAAAAGACTGAGTTAAGAAGGAACATTTTTACGTTTTTTGCCTAACAAGTAATTTGAAACAAGAGATGTGACTATGTGATAATAATATACAATGATAATCTCCAAAGTAACACCATGTTCACCATTTCCTCTTGTGAAATAACTGATGATCTTCTTACTAAATTGTTAAATGATATAATTTGCCTATTACTTGTCATTTTGATTTGAGTCTGGTTTGTAACAGGTAGGAGCAGCTTTATTCAAATAAAGGATTTTTCATGAGTAAAATAAAATAAAGATTTCATTGAGTTTTTCCTTTTTCTTTTATTGAGGTGAAAGAAAAGAATTTTGTCATATTATCTAAAAAATCTAATACTTTTTAAGTAACAGGATAGGTAATAAAGAATTCTGATACTTTGACCTCTCCAAAAGCAGGCAAAATATAAATGTTATTTTATAAATTTTGTGACACAAAGTGAAGTGACTCATATAGAAAATGCACTCTAAAAATAGACTTCACACCCCCACTCCTACTTACTCTATCCCAGGGGACTTGTACTAAATAATATCAAAATATCCAGTCAGCAGGATTGTTTTAATATGATTGAAATGGTAATGAGAAATATATTTAAATGATGATGGGCAGCTAAACTTAAAATCGAAAGTCAGATCACTGAAATCAACAGAGAAGTGCAGGCATGTTTTGCTGCTCCAGCATCTCAGGAAGGACACAAGACAGGTAAAACCAATGAGGGCTTGGTTTTGTTTGTTTTTATTTGGGTGGGAATTTTCTTCTTTCTTTTTTTCACATTGTCTTCTGATGCCTTAAGCCCCTAATGCTTTTTTTTAATTTTTCTAATATTTGTAAGCCTTATAAGTTTTGTAAGTAGATTTTAAAAGCAGCAACCCTCACTCCCTTGTCCCTTTCCTGTAGCACCCTTAGTTTACACATTCCTTAACCCTCTTACCCCATTCTATGTACCCCATATTACTCCTACCCCTGAATCCAGTAGAAATGTTTAGTCTTTTGTCAAGGCAAGGCCCAGATTGTTTGCAGAACAGCATATCAGGGCCTGAACAACAAAATGAAGTCAAGAATTGGCTGAACATGTACCCTCTGTGCCCCGAAGAAGATGAAGATAGATGAAGAGAAGGTCCCAAAATACACCCCAGACCCATTTTCAGGGGGTGGACCTGGGGCGGTCCAGAGCAAAGGCCACAGGGTGCACACATTTGGGGATGGATGGATGGTATTATAAAATGTAACATCTCAGGCACGGCCTGCGCGCGTCTTGTAACATCTTTTGCCTTGGCAAAATAAACCCTTTCTTATCTCACCCCTAATTAACTGCTCCGGAGATTATTTTTCTTAATACCAGCCGAGCAGGCATCACTTCAGTGCAGTCAAATTTATGGAAAGTGCTAAAATATGGAATCATGGTGCAATGACTGAAATCAAGACTTTCTGAGTTTTTTTCTCAGGATGTGGTTTTGCATAGGTACAGTAACTACTGACAGAGTAACCTAGCAGCTGATGTTCCTGTTCCATGTGTTCTTTTTTATTGTACTCTCTCAGGAAGGAGACTTTTCATTTTGAATATATCACGATTGGAACTAACGAAGTACTGTTTTCTGACCTCTAATTGACTTCTCCATCTTCCTGCTATTACTGGTTTCTTTAAAGTGTGTGTTAGGAATGTTTTGCTCAAGTTAGCTGTTAAAAGCTCAAATATAGAGCATGTGCCACCTGTCTAGACAGGCTATTTGCATTCTGAAAAGATTTTGTGTGTTCTGGAATGTTTCCTTATAATCAGTCTACACTTTTCTTTGTTCAAGATTATCCAATTTACACCAAAACAATCTCTTCTCTTTCCTACTGTCATGTTTATACCCTTCAATTACATACCAGTCTTGTTTCACGGATTATACAGAGGTTCCACAGTGCAGATGTTGTGTTATAATGATGTCAGAACATGTATGTACCATTCCAAACAAATCTGAGATTTCTAAACTTGAGTATGTGGAAGGGGGTTGTTTGAGGTTTTTTTCCTTCTTTTGTTCTTGCATATTCTCACTGCATTACAGAAAGAATAACAAATATAACTAATTATCTGTGGTTAGTCTGAAATGTTTTATGAACTGATTCAAAGCAAGTAAAGAGATGAAGTAGCATGCTGAGATTTACATAATCTATTTATTTGCTTTTATTATGATTTTGGTCAAGGTTCTGACAACAAGCATTTCTCCCCTGAAGAACAATCAGGTAGCTAGCTGTGGCAATTCAATATAAACTTAAGTTACGTATATAGACAAGGTCAGGATTGGGCATATCCAGGTTAGTCTTTAAAAAGCAGAATGGAATTACTCATTTTTCTGCAAACTAAGGCATTTCTGTTCAATACTGTGTCCCTATAGCATTTCATAAAACTATTTTGTAGTTCCTAAAAATGAAAGCTTACGTGCAAAGAGGTATTGAGGTAAGGAAGAAGAATAGGAAATGAAATAAGCACAGTCTTAATAAATTAATGTGTTACATTTGCAAAATATGATACAAAAATATGTAAAGCATTGGCATTTTTTATGTCCGGATTGAAACAACTTACTTGGATATAAAAGAAAACCAAAGAAAAACACTGGAGATGACACACCAAGTCCAGTAGTCCTTATCTTGATAAAATAGGAATCACTCTTATAAAAAAGCCCCTAAATTGTAAGCTAATCTGTAAGCATCACAGTGGACACAGTTACTTTGTCATTCCATGACCCTGATTGATGACTGTTGAAGTCGGTATTGGTGACAAAACTATTTAATGATTTCTTCTGCATTAGGACTCATACAGGTACATGTTGAAACTTCTCTGACAGTCTAAATTAGAAGAAAGACCTTAACAATAACACAAACTACTTTTCTGGGCATTTTTATTCAAAGAGAAGCAAGTATTCTCCAAAGAAATTAGAAGCCTTTCAATTATACAGTTTCCTTTCACCAATGAGTTTGTTGCTCTGTCAGTCAAGATAATAAAGAAGCTGGTTTTTTCCACTTAGTATAAATTTTATTTTATAATGTTATGTAATATAAAAGAAGTATTATGAAAGACAAGGACTGATGCCAGAAAACACATAAATTGAGGATGAATTCATCTGTGATGACTCAGCAGCCCACATACAGTTGTCTAATTACTTTTGAGATACCTGAGATAGTCTGCCTGGCCTTCAGGTTCTGCTTCATGATAATCTCAGAGGTCCCTTCCAACCCAACTCATTCTATGATTCTATGATTCACAAGGGAACAGTTCTCCCATCAATTCCAAGTCATGTTTCTTAGCTTTCCTGATATCTCTAATATCCTATAACATCCCAAATGCCAGTTAACACTGACACGTGGGTAAATGAGTCAAGTTTGTTCTATAGCCCGTACAAAAATTCTTGGGCAGAGTGCTAAGTAAACTTTTGACCTCCTGTTAGCACTACATGATTATCATACATCAGTATCGTAAGTTATATTGCTGTGGTGGGCTGCTCCCTCTTGCGCACAATTGTTCTGACAGATGTGTTAAGGTCAGGTTCTTTAAAATTATTAAAGAGATGCCTCTGCCCAAATTAAGGTGCAAATGAGGTCATATGCCAAAGTCAATAGTATGGATTTTTATCTAACAGTAAATGCAAGGTAGAGAGAGAGAGAAAGAAACAGGAGAAAGAGAGAGAGGGGGACAGAAAGAGAGTGACAGAGAGACAGATTAGGAAGAAATTATATCAACATCCTTGGGTTCTGACGGTGTCCTGTTGATTCTATTCTTCTGGTCTTCTTGGTGGTGAGAATCCCATTCTTGCCAAAGTGATAGTTGCAGTCTGGATCTGTTAAGGGAAGCCCAGCGTAGTGAGGGAAGAAGCTCATGTTGGTGAAGGAAGTCCTGTGTGGCAATGGAAGAAGCTTGTGTGCATGAAAGAAGAAGCCCATGATAGGGGAAATCCAAGTATGTTGAGCAGTCTGTCATGTCTTTTATTGGGCTTAGGCTAGGTAAAAATAGCTCTGGTGCCGCCCTTGAAGTAGGGATTTTTACAAGGGATGATGTAATACTGGATCACAGGACATGTCATGAATCTTTGACACCTTCTAAGACATTACAGCTGCCTGTTACATCAGCCTTGAGTTCCTTATGGCCTATCAGCAGAGATTAACATCTTCAGGCTATATGTGAATTGTCCCAGTGCTTCCCCAGAGGGGAGTTATCACAGCTGAATCACTTGTGTAAGGACAAAGAAACACTACCCCACCTGAAAGGATTTGCTTCTTTCCTTATCTTGATCAATACCCAGCTGGTAGCCTGAGGTGTTCACCGAGCTCCCAGCAGCGCACCACAAACTCGTGAAATTTGGTGTGGAGTGCAAGGCCCCCATGTTTCCAGACTTCAGGTGGAATTCTGTCAACCCCAGCTGCCTTGCCGATTTTTACCTGCTGTATGGCCTTGAGGGTTTCTCCTAAAGTGGGGGCAGTACCCAATTCATACTTTACTGGTTGTTGTGTAATGGACTGAATTGCTGAATCTTGGACTACACGGTTGGTACTGAAAAGAGTCTGAAAGTGTTCAGACCATCGATTCAGAATGGAGGTTTTATCTGTTAGAAGGGTTTGACCATCAGCACTGAGTAGAGGGCTTTGGACCTGGTATGTAGGCCCGTATGCTGTTTTCAAGGCCTCATAGAAACTTTTGTGATCACCTGTATCTGTGCATAATTGAGTTTTTTCAGCTAGATCGATCCACCACTTGTTCTGGATGTCACGGAGTTTCTGTTGGAGCTTGCTGCATGCGAGACGAAAGGCTGTTTTTCTTGCGTGACAGGATGGCAGTGCAAGGTGAACTACCTTCAGACCTTCGTGATGCAGTCATCATCACTTTATATAAGAAGAAAGGTACTAAATCAGATTGCTCAAACTATCATGGTATTACTCTGCTCTCCATTGCTGGCAAAATCCTGGCAAGAATACTCTTGAACAGACTAATACCCACTATAGCAGAAGGAATTCTACCTGAAAGTCAGTGTGGTTTCAGAGCCAACAGGAGCACCACAGACATGGTATTTGTCCTCAGACAACTGCAAGAGAAGTGTAGGGAACAGAACAAAGGTCTCTATGTAACCTTTGTCGACCTCACCAAGGCTTTTGATACTGTGAGCAGAAAAGGTCTGTGGCAGATTTTGGAACGTTTAGGTTGTCCCCCCAAGTTCCTTAAAATGATCATCTCACTCCATGAGGATCAGCACGGCCAAGTCAGATATGGCAACACACTTTCTGAGCCCTTTTTAATTAAGAATGGTGTGAAACAAGGTTGCGTTCTCGCTCCTACCCTATTCACCATCTTCTTTAGCATGATGCTCCAAAGGGCCACAGAAGACCTCGATGACCAGGACGGTATCTACATTCGATACCGTACTGATGGAAGTCTATTCAATCTAAGGCGACTGAAGGCCCACACCAAGACCTTAAACCATCTTGTCCGGGAGCTGCTTTATGCTGATGACGCCGCCCTTGTTGCCCACACAGAAGCAGCCCTGCAGCGTTTAACATCCTGCTTTGCAGATGCTGCTGAGCTCTTTGGGCTGGAAATCAGCTTAAAGAACACAGAGGTCCTCCATCAACCTGCACCACAGGAAGTCCCCCATCATCCCCACATCACCATTGGCCAATCAGAGCTCAAATCAGTCCAACAGTTTAACTACCTTGGTAGCCTCATCTCCTCAGATGGTAAGATCTACGGAGAGATAGACAACAGGTTAGCTAAGGCATATAATGCTTTTGGAAAACTCCACAAAAGAGTATGGCGTAATAAACACTTGAAGAAAAGCACCAAGATCAGCGTTTACAAAGCCATAGTGTTGTCTACTCTCCTATACGGCTCCGAATCATGGGTCATCTACCGCCACCACCTGCGTCTCCTAGGACGCTTCCATCAGCGCTGCCTCCGTACAATCCTTAACATCCGCTGGTCAGATTATGTGACCAATACATCTGTACTAGAGCAAGCAGCTGTCACTAGTATTGCGACCATGTTACTGAGAACGCAGCTGCGATGGGCAGGGCACGTCTCAAGGATGAAGGACCACCGCCTCCCTAAGATCCTGCTCTATGGTGAACTTGCCACTGGCTACCGCATGAGAGGAGCCCCGAAGAAAAGATTCAAGGACTCCCTGAAACAACATCTCAGCCTTGGCCATATTGATCACCATAACTGGTCTACTCTGGCCTCCAATCGGGAGGCCTGGAGACACACCATCTATAACGCAGCTGTCTCCTTTGAGAACTCACGCAGGATCACTCTCGAGGAAAAAAGGCAACGCAGGAAGAACCGTGTCTTGCAGATTACACCATCTAAGGAGTCTTTCTGCTGCGCCTTTTGCAATCGGATATGTCTGTCACGTATTGGCCTCATAAGCCACCAGCGTGCCTGCAGCAAATGTGGATAGTGCCTTCCCAAATCTTCGTTCGCAAAGCCTAGCCATGAAAGCCTGAGGTGTCTGGTGTGCACACCCTCAGCACCTGGGCAGTTACTTTGCACATTGTCAGTTTGCACCTTGATTGTCTGAAACATCAGCATTCCAGTCTTTCACACTTGTGGATGCATTCTTCTCCTAGGATAATTGGGCACAGTACCTTTATCTTATCTCAAATTCCTATCACAGTCCAAATTAGTAGGGATATTCAGGGAGGGCTAGGCCTTGGTGAGCAGTTGCTTCTTTGCACAGTCTGCTACAGTGGACAAAAGTCCTTCAGTGATTTTAACAATGTTTAAGCCATAAACCATTTCAGTGTCTCACAAGATGTCATTCATATATATTCTTATCAACATGTGTAAATATATGCTGGGAGGAGGTAAAAAAGATGGATCCAAACTCTCCTCAGGGTTGTTCAGTGACAGGACAACACACGATGATCAGATATTTAATTCCTTTTAAGTGTAAGAAAAAGAAAATACTGTGAGGGTGATCAAACACAGGAACAGATTGCCCAAAGAGGTTGTAGAGTCTTCATTTGTGGAGACATGGAGCAACTTATGATAGCTGACCATGACTGAGTAAGGATGTTAAACTAGATAATATTGAGGGATTCTTTCCAACCTCAGAGATTCTGTGATTTTTCTTCCATTATTTGTCAGTCTCTGCCAAACTTGTTAAACTTTCAAGAGTTACAGTGTCCTAGACTGAACACAGCTTGATAACCCATTGCTTGAAGCATCATGTTCTTCTGTTTTAACCTGTGTCCTTCTGGCTTCACCTAATGTCTCTTCAATCTTGTGTTGAAAAAAAACAACAGAAAATTAATCCATATCCTCCTCGCTCCCTTACCCATATTTTTAATGCCCCTCTTGATCCTATAAACCTCTGTCAAGTTCTCCTTTACTCATATTTTACTTATAATGAAGAGCCCAAGTTTGTTTAGCTGTGGCTTATTCATTCCTCACACAGATTGATTTCATGCATTTCCTTTATTTCCCTTTTTCTGAAGCTTTCCATTGCAATATACTTTTGTGACATTTAGGGACCCATCATATACATTCATATAGTGACCGAATTCTTTATAGTCTAGTATAATAGTTCTCTATTACTTTCAAATAATCCTTGACATTATGATGGTTTGCTTGTTTTCTATTGCTAATAAATACTAAACAAACATTCGTATGGAACAATTTATCTTAACCCCCAGATTTCTCACTGAATCACAGTGGTCAGCTCAGAACACATAAATCTTTATTCAACATGATATGCTTATTTATTTATATACTTTGTTTTAATGAATTTATTGCCCACCAGTATTGTAAGGACTTTTGACAATTATTCACAGATGGTTCTTGTACTTGCTATAATGAATAATACAGTAATATCAGAAAATTTGTCATTTTGCTGTTGTCAAAGGTCACATCAGCATATCTTGCACAGCTTGGTGTGGATCTCCCATGTGAACTCTCTCCACTATGAAAATTGATCGCTTACCTATGCATTCTATTTCTTAACCATGCAAGGACTTTTATTCTCATCTAAAGTTTTTCTGAGATTATTTCCCTGTCAAAAGCCTTTTGGTAATCTAACAATACATTTCAATGGGATTGACCCTATCAGCAAACTTGTTAACCGCTTGGCAAGGTATGCAATGCAAGAATTAATTTTCCAAAAGCCATGCTGATTTCTTCTTCTATGCTATATTTGTGCACATAGCAAATACTTCTGTTCTTCATCTACTAAATTGCCTAGTATGCATTAGTTTTACATTTTACCTGTGCGTCATTGCATGTCTCATCAAACCTGTTCTCAGAGGAGCTGCCTTTGTATTTGTGTAGTACATTTCCTACCTATAACAAAAAAAAAATATTCTTAACTCCATAACTGGAGCATACAAGCTTTAAAAGAGCCACAATTAAAGTTTAATACATAACATGACATTATTAGGTGAAGTGAAACCTTAATGGAACCTTCAGGAGCCTCAGTGCAAAGACATAATATGAATCTCTGACTAGATAGAATCAAAGTTACATTTAAGATTTTATTGCACTTTCTAGTGGAGAATTGTTTCACAAATATCTTTTTGGGTTTCAGATTTCTAACAGCTTGCAATATGCAAGGTATTATTAATCTAAAGGTACATGAAAATACCAGTGTATTTTCAAATGCACATTTTCCTCTCTGATGTCAAAGTAAATCACAGACCATCTCTCTGGATCAGTTTTGCTCCAGTCTTTTAAAGTGCAAAGCCAAGTTAATCTATACTCTACGAGGCAGAAGAAAGACAAAAGAGACACCAGCTTTGACACACAGGGTAGCATATGCTAAGTGTCCCCTGATTCATTAGAAAGAAATGGAGTGTCTGCAGGAGGTGTTAAGCTATACATATAATTAAATCTTGGCAGGTTCAATTTCTTACAAATTGAGAAAACAAGAATTAAGCTGTCTGGTGCATTGTTGAATTTCTTGTTAATAAAAACTTGCATTTTGACCATGCACTTTTTGGTGGGCTATTTGATAATCAAAAGCTAAGCTTTGTTACTTTGTTTACTTTTGTTTAATCAATCTTTGAACTGTTGTGCACCAAGGTCTATCAAGATTGAGACCTGATTCTTCCATGTACTGTGTTAATATGCAATAAAATGAACTTTGTCTGTAATAGATGGTAATATAAAGATAAAAGACAGTAGAGAGATGGGAAACTGGAGCTTAAAAAAGTGAAGAGGAGAATAAACTTCCTGTGTCTTGAGCTAGCTACAAACCGAACATCTACATACAACACATCCCACTTAACTTCAGTCCCACTGAAGTCATCTAAAGGAGTTGTCCTGAATCCATGTAATGCTGGTGAAGAAAGGTAAATTTTCTACCTACACTACTGTTTTTCTCTGAACAGTACTTGTGGTCGTTTATTTTGGGGAATAAACCGGATGTAACAGAACTGACTTTCTGTCAGACTTTTCCTTTCATAGGAACCTGGGTTTGCCCATGCAGAAGAGGATGAAATGGAGCTTATATATTTTAGACAGAGGATCAGGACATAGTTAGAGAACACTTTTAGATTTAGTTTGATAATATTCTAGATTTCAACAGTTTAGATACAATCACTTGCCTGTCCATAGCTTCTTAAAGTTACTATTTCCAACCAGACTAATTCTTAACAAAAATTTTCTGATTATTTATTACATGTTCATTTGGGTTTTGGGTTTTAGTTGTTTTTCTGGTTTGTTGGGGGCTTTTTTGAGGGATTTTAAATCTTCTTGAACAGCTTAAGGATAAGGTTTACTTCTTGTTAATTTGCATATTAGCCATTCAAGTACCAATTGACCACTGGAAGCAGATGCAGTAGTAGACATTTTAAGTTTGATACTAAAACTGAAGTACACCAAGTTACTCACTTATGGAAAGATTAGTATAGTTAAATGTAAACTTTTTAATAATCAGGAAAAATCTCATTTAATTGGGAAAGTATTTAAAATATATCTTTTTTCTCAGTTAGGTAATTTTAAAAAGAAAATGTAAAATTAATTCAGAGCTATCTAAATGTTTTGGCACTGCTTGAATGAAGCTTTATTTTGAGTTCAAGAAAAACCAACCAGGTAAGTGCTCATTAAATAAGCCTATCTTTAGAAATAATGTTTTGCACATCACAATAGAGCTATTGACTACAATTGTCATGTGTGAAGAAAGTCAAATTTCTGAATTTCTAAATGCCTGAGGAAAAATTCTCACTTCAGTTCACTATGAGGCCAGAGCAATTCAATTGACAGTAGATCAGAATTTGGCACTTAGTTTGGGTTTTTTCAACCCCAGTGGCACTTTTTATTTTTCATCACAATTCTGATGATAAATATAATTTAGGAAAGTAATTAATTTGCTTGTTCCCTTGCCATCTGAATCTGTCATCTGACAATGGCTCAGCATATTCATCACAAGGGGTCAAGCATGGGTAATGAAGCAGTTACGAGCTCACTGGCAACTACTATGCCAGCACTGTTACTGAAATGTAGTCCAATCCTCTGATTACAGTTGTCTATATTAGGGCACTGAATTTGTTCAGAGTCTCTGTCTTAGCTGTATCATTGTCATCATTCTCAATCCTACTACAAAGATTTTTCCTCGAATCGAGCTATTTTACTTTACTTTGTTTACATATTGATAGAAGGTCTTTGCCTCAAAAAAACATAGAGAAAATGGACAGAATGAAAAATAGTTAATCTACTCACGGGGTACTGAGGCATATTCAGCTTCAACTTTCTGTCGATTTGGAACCACTCTATCTCTTAATAATCAAAAGTATTTGGTTCTCATTTACACTTATCTTCCTGAATAAATTAGTCAAGCTTTCATTCTGCAGAAATATTAAACAGAGAAAGATAAAAGCAGGAGACATTTTTCTTTTGGTTTAAGATGGTCTCTGCAAGGTATAAATTCAGCAGTGGTTTTTATACCCTAACCCTAGTACTCTTCTGAATGCTGTTTTTTGTTGAAGCAGTTTTGAGGGATATGCTACATTTACAGAGACTTTGTAGTCTAATGGTTATAAATCCTATGTATGTAGCTATATAAGAGTATTTATTAAGATTCAATTTTTCATTCGAACTTCTATCCTCCACAAATTGTGGAATTTTAAAATTGAGTTCTTACATCCTCCTGTATTATTATCTTTGAGGGGAAAAGACCATTTGAAAAACAGAGATCATATTTAATGCCTTATCTATTATGGCACCTGACTTAACAGTTTTACTTATCCTTTTGTGAATAGTGAAATATTCATTCTCTAAGTAATACAATGTGAAAATTCTACATTACTGGTCCTTCAAATAATAATGGTTTTATTTTTAAATCATTATTTTTTTATCAAAGTAAAAATGTATTTTATTTCATATACATATGTTAAAGTATCTTAATTTGTTTACAACTAGCATATGCAGATGATCAAGATGCTTAGAGTGGCTTTTTTAGTGGTTTCGTTATCTCTTTACCTTTGCATAATATAAATAAAATATGCCTCATGGAAAATAAAAAAAATTACCTAATTTAGTTTCTTACAGAGTTCAGTGACAAGCTATCATTTATTTCAATGAAGGTAAAAAAGATATGAAAGAATTGCCTTTTGTTAGAAGTTTATACATCTCCTGCTTCAAAATATTATGTACTATAATCTACTACCCTCCAAAAAAGCAGTGTTAGGAGTTATGGTTACCAGGCATGGCAGTGTAGTATTTCCCTGTTCTTGATGAATACGAGCCATTATTCTTTTTTTTCATGATCCTTCGACTGCACTATTAGCTTCCTCAGAGGACTGAAATAACTAGTCTCCTTCAACGAAGGATTCCTAAAGGAGACAGAGTGTGAGTTTCTCTTCTTCTGGGAAACTGATTTTATAATGGTGAAGGTGTCAGACATAATTAAGATGAATGATTGTGTACCCAACTAAATGAATCTTATAGTCGTAAATTTGACATTTTTCCTATACTGTTCATGAGTCTAATAGGAAGAAGTCAAATGCACATCTTCTTAGGAGGAGTCAGAGGTAGGATAAAGTACACAACACTGTTAAATAACTGCTGAGATTGCAGAAGTCTGAAGACCTCCTTCAGACATAATCCTTTCAGTCTTTTCAACACAAATCTTGAAGGAGCAAATGTTATGTTTTATGACTTAAATATGATTTATATGACAAATTTTGTCAGATTTCCTCATTCAGTAAAGATAGTAAAAAAAGTACATAGACTGTCAATCATGCTAGCAACTCATTAAAATAAGTCAAAAAAGCATAATCTCATATTTGGTTCATTTTAGAGATAAGTGAATAAGACAGAAATAATGCCCACTATTATTATTTATTTTGTTTTTCTACCACCTCATCCCAGCGACCTTTAAAGTCTTTTCACAGTAAAATACCTTTTTTTAAGAACTAGCAGCTAATCCAGCCCATTACAACAAAATTCTCAGTAGTTAGTTTGCAAATGAATTTCAGATTCCTATGAAGATGATCATATGCTTATTCTTTCAGGGGAAAAAAAATCACTTTACCACATGACATCAATTAGCTTATGATCAATTATTTACAAGCAGTAATAATAATCTGTGTGTCTCAGTGTACTGTAAATAGGGAAGTCATCCAGCTACTATTAACCACTGCCAAATTTACTGGTAACATCTTTATTTATATTATTTATGGCTATGACTAATCATTTCATATTAAGAAGTGAGCAGCAACTATCAGTCCACAATATGCAATGGTCCAAGACAAGATAATCTTATCTTTTGATAGTCTGATTTTTGGCAACCAAATAAAACCTTTTACAGACGTAAGAAACACAACAAAGAACAAATATCCAACATATTTAAAGCACAACATATATAGTAAATTCAGATATAATAACAAATTGCAAGACAATAAAGAAAATAAAAAATAAGCAGATTCTACTATCAAAAAAAGTATAAAATTGATCTCAACGTGATCCAAATGAAGAAGAAGAAATCATTACCCTAAGCATAAGATTCCTCCTGGCAAAGAGTTTGGGATGATAATTTGCTATAATTTGTGCCTTCTTACTGAAGAAAATAGGTTTCATCAATCCTAGGGCCCAAGGAGATACCATATGCGACTGGCATTGCCCTGCTCCCTACCTCTGGTAATGTGGTTAGCATAGCTTATATTACTTTATAAAGCAAACAGCCATTCTCTATGGCTGAGTGGCTGATGCATTCATTTCCTGTGAGCCAACTAGAAAAATAAAAAATATTTCTTCTTCTTCTACTCCATACAGGTCTCAAGATTCCTGAGTGCCAGTCCAACTACAGCCTTCCTTACGAGCCTTGCAGGTCCTAGGCGCTTGGCCAAACACGTGTTGTTGATGATCACAGCAAAGAACAAAGAAGCATAACAGCACACTGAGTGCTGTCTATAAAATCAAACACATGTCAGTTAGTCCTAAGTGATCTTGGATGGTTAGAGGATGTCTTGGGCATACCATTAATGAAATTATAGAATTTTCAGTTGTCAAAAAAGTGAGGCCAGGAGTGAACAGAACTGCCACCTTGGACTTCTGGAGGGCAGACTTTGGCTTGTTTAGGAGCCTGGTCAACAGAGTATCTGGGAGGTAGTCCTGAAGGTCCAAGAAGGCTGGACATTCTTCAAGAAGAAGATCTTAAAGGTGTAGGAGCAGCCATCGCTATATCCCAAAAAGATGAGTTGGTGGGATAGACTGACCTGCCTGACCAGAGAGCCTTGTCTGGCACTCAGGGAAAAAAAGTGTTTATGACAGTTGGAAGAAGAGCCAGGCAGCTCAGGAAGACTACAAGGATGTCGTGACATTATCCAGGGAGAAAATTAAAAGGAACAAAGCCCAGCTAGACCTTAATCTGGCTCTGCTGTGACAGACAATGAAAATGTTTCTATTAGCAACCTCAGCAACAAAAGGAGGGTAAGGAGAATCTCCATCCTTTATTGGTTGTGGAGGAGGAAACAAAGGGTGAGGAAAAGGCAGAAGTATTTAATGTCTTCTTTGCCTCAGTCTGTGATAGTGAGACCAGTTGTTCTCCAGGTATGCATCCCCCTGAGCTGGAAAATAGGGATGGGGAACAGAATGAATACCCCATAATCCAAGCACAAATGGTCAGTGATTTGCTACACCACTTAGACACGCATAAGTCTATGGGGTGAGATGGGAACAACCCAAGAGTACTGAAGGAGCTAGTGGAAGTGCTCTCCAAGCCGCTTCCAGATATTTACCAGTGGTCCTGGACTGAATGTAAGCAAATATGGTGTCCATCTACAAGAAGGGTCAGAAGGAGGATCTGGGGAACTATAGGCCTGTCAACCTGACCTCAGTGCCAGGAAAGGTTATGGAACAGATTATCTTGAGTGCAATCACGTGATGTGTATGACCATATGAATTTCTTGGTATGTTTGGGCTGATACACTTGCCTTTGAGATGCACCTGTTAAAATTTTAGCATAACAAATGACAATATGACTAGTACTCTGTGAGTTCTGATAGGGCTCTGTTTTCCTGGAATTATTTTTCTTCAAGTATGACAACTTATTTCCAGCATATAATTGGGAAGCATAACAATGACTTAGGCTGCAATTTGCAATGCAATGTAATATAAAGGTTAGTTATACAGACTTACTTGACTAAAGTTGCAATTGGAATAAGGTAAGACAAAAGAGCATGTTACTGTAATTCTCTTCTCCAGGACTCAACATAGAAAAAGACATGAACAAGTAAAAAAAGTGGGGTAAAAACTTAAAAAAAATACTTTTATCAGCTGTCATCAGCAAAAAAGGAAAGAGGAGAATTTAGGTCATGTTTTTAGTATATATAATTCAACATAACTTCCTCTCCCTACCTTAACAATGGGACATCATGGTTTGCCTGCTCAGTAACCATTAGTATCTTTAATGTTAGAGACAGAGGTAGATTTTATAAATGGTTAGTGTCTTTAAAAAGTGTGGAATTCCAGGGTACCTCTTCTGATATTAAAAATTATCTTTAAATAGTCACAGAATGACCAACACACTCAAAAGGAGGTCCCCTCAATCAGTACTTGAATTCCACTCTTTAAATTTTAAATGTCAAAATCTTCATTGAGCCTAATGAAACTCAAATAACAGTTCTTCAAAAAATAAACACAAAGATTAGAGCAGAGTAATGAGTCAGCATTCTCTAGATGACCTGTTGTACCTGCAAAGGTGTTCAGTCTCGGCCTGTGGTCGCAGGGAATTAACTGAAGTGAACCTTTTTCTCAGTGTGAGATTCCATGATTGACATTTCACAGTGGATCATTATTTGGTATAGAACACTATATGATATCAACTTGTTTCTGGATCACAGAGTTTTATTGCTTTGGGTTTTTTTTTAAATATCTAGCATTAGATTGAAGCAGTCATGTCAACATCATTTTGGGCTTTGTCCAGTGATAAGCAAGAGAAGATACAGAGAGAGATTTCCTAATACAATTCTTTCAATTGGATAAAGATAAGAATGTGACTCAGATAGTAACAGCCTTTTCTGTTAAATTCAAAGGCTCTAGTTTCACTTCCTGCACGTGATCCAGCTAGGATCAGGATTGCATTCATAAAAGTACCTCAGAATTAGCATACTGCTCAATATTGAAAGCTTTTACAGCTAAAAAATATTGGTAGATGACAACATAAAATATTTATAATCAGCTGTCATCTTGATTTCTGTGGGACAAATCACATCAAATAGATCTTGTAAGTGTTTAGGATCAGCCCCAGGCTCTGTCTCTAGACTTTTGTTAGGCA
Organism: Chiroxiphia lanceolata; assembly: GCF_009829145.1. Lineage (NCBI taxonomy): Eukaryota > Metazoa > Chordata > Aves > Passeriformes > Pipridae > Chiroxiphia > Chiroxiphia lanceolata. The sequence continues at coordinate 88,375,817 of NC_045639.1, read as the reverse complement.
TAATCAGTGTCTCACACACAGAAACATTAAGAGGTTTTTCAACTGCTGTAATGCGTGCAGTAGCATACATTATTTTTAAATCCTTTTTCTAAGAATTATACAAAAAATTAGGGTGAAGTTGAAAACCTAAAGTTTAAATAAACGTTGAACAGATTGCTCAAGGTGGTTATGGGATCTCCATAACTAAAGGTTATTAAGAGTAGAAAACACAAACAATTTTACTCTAGCATGAGAGGACAGACTACATAACTTCTTGAGGTCCTTTCAGGAGCTAATTATGATGATTCTGACATGCCTATGTAGAGAAACAAAGAAATATTAAGTACTTCTTGCTTCCTTGACAAGGCTGCAAACCTGCAGACTGCAGGTCATTGAGGAGAACGATGTCTCTGGGTCAGCAAGTTGTTGTGAAGAAGCAAACAACTATCAGCTGTAATTCATTTGCAGGCTGCTTCCTCCCTAGAGCAGGAAAGAAACAGAAAATTAATTGAAAATCTGAATTAAAATTAATTCTCTAGCCCAGTCCTGAGCTCTGGACACATGCTCACTGTTAAAAGAAACTTTTGTATTGCAACCTATCCCCTAGAAAGAGTGTAAGGGGATTGAGGATACACTATATAATGGTTATATATGGCCTTATGAAGGATGAGAGTAGGTATTTGACTACATCTGAAATCATATTTATGGAGATGGATGATTAGGAATTAGGATATGGACAGAGTGTGTCAGTATGGTTATTATAAGGTGAAATGGCTTCTAAAATTGATTGGGCCATGACCAAACAGCATAGGTCCAAAAGGGTTAAGGAAATAAGAACAGAAATTGAAGATGCTTTGGCAGACATTTTTATGTACTTCTGCTCTTCAAAATAGATCAAGTGAAATCTTAGATGACTGGAGAGCAGCCAACATAATGCCATTATTTTAAAATGGCCTAAGGAGAGACAAGGGAGGTAAAGACTTACCTAACTCATTGGAATTCTCAGAGGATATGGCTGTCAACCTAGACAAAGGAGATATGCACATCACACAAACGTCCAGAAAACATTCAGCTACTGTCTTGGTTGCAAAGTCAAGAAATGAATTAAAAACAGGCATGTTAAGCTGAATGGAGTAAATCAGCTATAATAAATGCCTGCCGAAAATAGAAAATAAAGTTAATGAGGATGTTTTTGACCAAATCGGCTGCTTAAGAAAATGTATAACGAGAAGTGACACAACTAGACTGCTAACTGCACTCCTCCTTTCAGAAAGTCTTCCCAAAGGAGGTTACTTGCTTGAGACTGACTTGTTAATGTAGCTCCTTTCAAGTCTGACATGTTTGTAATGCTGTTGTTCTACCCTCTGCTGTCAGAGCTCCCTCCAACATACTGCCCTTCTGCACTTTAAAACAGGTGAATTTTCACATTCTTGGAAACATTCTCCTGTCATTTGCAGAAAATAATTACACTCTATTTGCACCATGGGGAGCTGCAGCATAAGGTTCCCACACTGTCCTGTGAGACTGAGAGGAAAAAAAATCAGTTCTGTATCTATACCCTTTCAGTCCACAACAACTTTATTGATAGTACTAGTAATGGAACAATTTTATAGGTGAGGGTGTGCCATAGGGTGAGATCACAAATAAGTTTAACAAATTGAATTGTTATCTAGTAACAACCTTTGCTAGCTAGTCAAGAAAGATTTGTATTAGTAGGAAAGCAAGAAAGGACTCTGACGTTGATTACTCATTCCCTAAGCCATCCAATCCTATGATTGTTAAAGATAGAAGAGATGAGTAAAAAACTCCAGAGGGATATATCAAATGCTTTTATACTTTGAGTTGGTATCACCAGCCTTCCTTAGCAAATATACTAGCAACAAAGCAAGGAATTTGTTATTTATTTGACATCTTCCATAACAAAAATGAAGATTTGTATTAAATATTCTTAATCAGATTTGAAATTAACATGAGAATTAGTTTGGGATATTTTCTGAGGTTAGTAGAGTCAAAAAAATTAAATATTTTAAAATAATTAATAATTATTAAATTTTGTTTTACTCAGTAAGTGGAGGACATCTAAGCAGTGTCTTCTTTCCCACAGATACTTTATATTTTTTTAAGTTATTTTAAATATTTTAGCTGACTTTGAGTTCTGAGGTGTTTTTATACTGGAAACATCCTTCTTGAGGATGTGCAGAAACTAGTGAGATAAACATGTTTTTGTGCAGGTCTTTAACAGGTAACAGGTTATAGCATAATATTGCATGTACTAGTCACCAACTGTGAATTTTAATATTCTGTTTATGTCAGAAACTCTAAAGAGGTCAAACTACTATATAATATATATTAATTATATTTTTGACAATAATTTGTGTGTTTTTCCATTCCATTTGAAGAAACTGTATTAGTGGCACCAGCTTTTTTAATCTGCAGAGATCATAGAATCATGGAATCATAGAATGTTTTGAGTTGAAAGGGACCTTAAAGATCAGAGGAAATGTTCTCAAGTTGCTACAGGGGAGGTTTAGGTTAGCTATGATGAAAAAAAATGTTCCAAAGGTGTGTGGCTGTGGTAGTTGAGTATATGGTTTAGCAGTGAACACAGCGGTGTTAGGTTAGTGATTAGACTTGATGATCTTAAAGATCTTTTACAGCTTTATTGATTGTATGATATTATGACCTAGTTCTAACCTCCCTGCCATCAGCAGGGACACCTTTCATTAGACCCAATTGTTCAGAGCTCCATCCAACCCGGCCTTGATCACTTCTACAACTTCTCCAGGCAACCTGTTCGAGTGCCACATCACCCTCAAAGTAAAGAATTTCTTCCTAATATCTTTAACAATTCAGTTATTCATTTGACATCCAAATAAATCAAGTCTCTATACTAAAATTTTGTCTAAGGTGTATGTTCTGAACCTTAAAAACTGAGTTCTGAACTCCTGAAACTGAATGTTAAACCAATCCAAGGACAATTAATTTTCGAGAAAATAATATTTAAATCAATAAATAATTTTTTAAAAAGAAAATACACATCTAAACTGAATATAAACAATCAGCTACATGCAAAATAAATGTATTGGCCAAAACTTTTAAATTGGGTTGAATAAGAGTCTTGTGGGCCTGTGTATGTGCTATACACATGTAAGTATAGTTCCATGGTGCTTAAAAGTCCCCTCCACAAAATCAGCCCATCTCCTACATTTTTAAGTATTCTATCTCTCAGAAAATTTTTCCTGTTACCTATCTTTAACCATCAAGATATTGTGTACTGGGTGTAGTTGGCAAGCTTCTGAGAGCCAGGGCTGCAGGGGGGCTCTGTGAGGAGAGGCTGGGTCTGCCCTGTGCTGGACACAGATGGTTCCGGCTGGCTCCAATCCACCCAGTGCAGAGCACAGCTGAGGTGGGGGCACCTCAGGGGAAAATGTATTTAATGAAAGGGATAAAACATCTGACAGAGGGAGGACAGAACAAAAAGTGTGAGAAACAACCCTGCAGACACCACGGTCAGAGAAGAAAGAGTGGAAGGAAGTACCTGCAGCCTGTGGAGAAGACCATGGTGGAGCAGATATGCATACACATGGAGTACCCCACCCCAGAGAAGTTAGATATTCCTGAAGGACTGCAGACAACGGAGAGCTCAGACTACAGTGAGGGAAAAGCTTGAGGATGAAGAAGCAGCAGAGAGGAGCTGTTGTGGGTAACTTGATATGTGTTAGTTGGGGTGGGAGAGGAAGTAGAGGAGTTGGGAATGAAGGAGTGAAGTTGATCATGAGAAAAGTGAAGGTGGGGGGGTAATACTGTTCTTTGCTTCTCATTATCCAAATGTATTTTAACTGACAACAAACTAAATTAAATTTCTCGAATTTGAATCTACTTTGCCCATTACATTAATTGATAAGTGATCTCCCCATCCTTATCCCAAGTTTTTGCATCTTATTTTCTTCCAGTCCTCTTTAGGACAGCAGCTGGGTGTAGCCTGGCAGCCAACCAAGGTTGATGAACCATATATTTATGTAGCTTAAAGGGATCTTCCTCTTACTGATGAGAGAGAAGCAACCCTAACTACTCTTCTTTACAGAGAGAGTAATCAGGCATTGGAATGGGCTGCCCAGAGAGGTGGTGGATTCACCATCCCTGGAGATTTTTAAACGCAGATTGGACGTGGCACTGAGTGCCATGATCTAGTAAATGAACTGGATTTGGACCAAGGGTTGGACTCGATGATCTCGGAGGTCTTTTCCAACCCAATCAATTCTATGATTCTATGAATAGGCAAAAGAAATTACTCTCTAAAGCATTCTTATCTCTTTTCATTGTCTCTAGATGGAGCTAAGATTAAACAATCAGTGTAAAAAGTCTAAGGTTAGGTGAGATGAATTCTGCTGCGGTTGGGCCCAATGAGAGTCAGAAAGGGAAAAGAAATTAGTAAAAACAAAAAGGATTTAAGATTTACCTGGTTAGATATGGTGTTATTTTCCTATATCTGACAAATGTCATCAGATTAAATTAATTATGAAAAGTGTGACAGGTACTGCACTGAGAAGTGTTAAAAGAAGTAATAAACAAATCATCAGATAAGACATCTTCAGTCAGAGAACATATGCTACATAAAGACTTGCAGTGCTTTCAGAGGTAAGGGGCCTCTCAGCTCCAAGTAACTGCATTGAAATAAGAGTAGCTTGTACTGTTTCCAACAGAGAGATGTCAAATAGTGGAGTTTGTGTGGAAGTAAAACAGAAGATTCAGTTAAAAATAAAAAAATACAACTACACTTCTATTTCAGTCTCTCTTTGTCATTAATTTCTCTCACTAAACACAGTATTTTAGGAATCTCATAGTACCACTCAGGTAGTTATTTATGTATTGTCCATCAGTGTTCCAATAGCCAAATCTAAATAAGAAAAGCCATAAATAAAGTTATGTTGTTTTACTTTTTTACCTTTCATTCACTTAAAAGGTTTTCTCAAGGGATAGTTTTTAATACTTTCTGATCCACAGTTATGTCTACATGTTTCCTTCTAATTAACAGAGGTAGCCTTGTGGTTTTGCACCCAGTTTTACCCTGAAGATCAATTCCCCAGCCATGAACTTTACTAATAGGAAATCCTAATTCAGTAGTGTTACAATACAAAAATTAATACAGCAGAACAAGTAAAGATGAGTTGGTAAAGAAGCCTATATTTCCATAGTGTAATTCATACTGTTATCAACAGCTTCTAAGGTCTGACTATTAAAAAACCTGCTCTCTTAAAAGGTTATATTTTGGGTATTTAGCCCCAAAGAGCTAAAATAAGAGCAATTTATCTCTTTTCAGTTTTTCTTCAGTGTATTAATAATATTTGTTTAAAACTCATTCATAAACTGTGCATACATAATACAGAAAAAAAAAAGCAAAGAAAACCTTCTCTTCAGCCACAAATATATATATTGTAAATCATTCATTCCCAAATGGTAATCTTTCACTGTTGTATGCTTAAAAATTTGTCTGAACCTCAGACACATAATCTACAGAATTATAGCTCTTGGGAAGAATATACTGTGGATTGGCTGGAGAAGCTGCAGAGAGAGACAGCCTCCATTCGCCCCTTCTTTCCCCGGTTCCTCCCACACTCCTCTCTTTTTCACCTGTACCCCTATCCTGATTTGCTCCCCCGTTTCTCTGTCTCATGCCCCCCCCTATGTTCTGGCCCTTTCCCCACCTGAACTGATAAAGAATCCTGCACATGCCTCAATAAACAATTCTACCTGCATCCTACCTTGTGTCCTGGACCCACGCTGTGTCACGGTCCCATCCCCCTTTCGGACCGCGGCACAGACATAAGTATTTCTATAAGACTTAATTTTGTTCCAGAGCTTGCTTAGTCTCTAATAGTTGAGTTTCAGATGATTAAAAATGTTCATGCAGTCATTTCACTAAGGTATGATTTTTCTGCAAAATGTATTTGGTTTTCAACTTATTGCTTTTATTGTTTTCTTATTTGTCTGCGCTTACCATAACATTTTTGTAAAAAGTGAGTCATTTATAGTTTGTTGTAAGTGGCTATGTCAGTATTTTCTACAGGTTGTTCTACAGATAAGATTGATCTAACTAGCAAAAAAAAAAAAAAAAAAGGAAATTACACAGTAGTGTGGTTGCTCTGAAGAGGAGAAATGGGCAGAAACAAAATACATAATAGCACAGAAGAGAGAGAAATCCATCTGGAGAGCTGAGAGGTTTCCCCGTTAAGCTTAATAAGTTGCTTTTAAATTTAATCCTAATTTTAATTAAGCTTCAAATTGAGAAATATTTTCAATAATTGCCCATATATTCGAAGAGAAAAGAGTCTACACGTTTCTTCAGTAAACCAAAGGAACGAAAACCAACTCTTTATTTTAGGGGCAGTACAGAGTTGAAAGGCTAATAGGTGAAAACAAACATATTGAGAACACTGGAACAAATTAAAATAAAGCCAAACCTTAAGTGTTCAAACTTAAAAGAGAAAATTATAATTAAAATCTTTGAGGGTGTAGAGTGGCAGACCTTGATTTTACAAGGTTGTTTGGAGTTCCCTAAAGATGTCATAGTATTATCAAGGATCTGTATTGCAGAGGGATGAATTTTTCTTATTTCCTTTTTATCAGTTTCTACGTTCCATGCTTTTAAAACTGGAAGGTACCAAACAAAGTGAAATTCTTCAGAGGCAAGGGGAGATTGATTCTGCTGAAAAAAAAATGTCCTGGGGAAAAAAAGTACCAGAACTAACAAGATTTTGCCAAGTGAGAGGATCACAGCATAGCAAAAGCAAGCCACTTGCAAACAGAGGGTTTGCTGAGAGGAGCAGAGAAAAGGCACTTAAGTCATAAAGGTGATAGAAAACTGGAATTTCAGTCTTGATAGCAGATGATTTTTGTAATTTCATGGTGTTGGGAAGGTATTATTGAACGGAGAAACTGAAAACTTTGTATCTTGCAATCAAGAAAATTATGATCTGAGCCATTATATGTCTGTAAGTTTGATCTCAGTAAGACTTAAGCTCCTGGACTATAGAGAAAACTTTGAAGATGATACACAGAGGAATACAGAAACTGGGAGAATGTGCAACACCAGTTTGGAAAGGTAAATTATGACAGATTAATACCACAACATTCTTCAATAAAATCATTGTTACATGGGGGGGGGGGGGGCGGTAAGGGGGGAGAAAAAAGGAAGGTGATAAACCAAATCAACCTGAATTTCACAATGAAATGGAACTGGCAGTGTGCCCTTACAGCCGGGAGGGCCAGTTATATCCTGGGGTGCATTGGGAAGAGTGTGGCCAGGAGGTTGAGGGTGGTGACCCCCCCTCTCCACTTGGCCCTAGTGAGGTCACATTTGGAGTGCTGTATCCAGTTCTGGTCTCCACAGTTCAAGAAAGACAAGTTGCTACTGGAGAGGGTCCAGTGGAAGACCACAAAGATGACTAGGGATCTGGAGAATCTCCATTATGAGGATAGACTGCAGGAGCTTGGCCTGTTTAGTCTGGAGAAGAGAAGACTGAGAAGGGATGTCATCAGTGCATATTAATATCTCTAAGGTGGATGCCAAGATGATGGTGCCATACTCTTTTCAGTGGTGCCTAGTGACAGGATAAGGAACAATAGCCACAAACTAAAACAAAAGTAGTTCCAGCTCAAAGTGAGGAAGAATTTCTTTATACTGAGGGTGGCAGAGGACTGGAACAGGCTGCTGAGGGAGATTGTGGAGTCTCCTTCTCTAGAGGCGTTCAAAACTCACCTGGACATGTTCCTGTGTAGCCTGTGCTAGCTGATCCTGAATCTCTAGAGGTACCTTCCAACCTTAAATATTCTGTGATTCTGTGATTCAGTAAAATCTTTACTGTGGCACAACATTGGAAATATAATATGGGGAAAAAGGCCATAGTGGAACTATAAGGTGAATAAACAGCTTGTAAATAAAAATTACTAAAAAGTACCAGACTGGCTACCAACAGATCAAAATTGAGCCCAGAAATCACTGTTATTTAATAATTTCATTAGTGATCTGGGCAAGGATATTAGAAACATAATAATGAAATTTGCCAAAGACACTATGCTGGAAACATCATCAAGCAACGTTTAGGAATAATGTAGAAAGAACTTGATGATCTTGAGAATCATGGTCATAGAAATTAAATTAAATATGTGTAGTACAGATGTAAAGTCACACAGTTTGCGATTGAATAAATCAATGTTTTTGTCAGCAGAATTTTCAGCTGAAAATTGAGAAGGAAGATGACAAGAGTTTGAATATGGGATGTCTATGAACTGTCAGCATCTTCTATCTGTGAAAAAGAAGTGCAAGTGTAAGGCGCATTTGAGGATACATTTTTCAGTATAATTAAGGAAGTATTCTATTAAATGTATTTATCAGAGCACAGTATTGGTCAATCAGGTTTGAGAAAAAAGAAGTCAAAGAGAATCAAGTAGAAGAAAGAGACAATTTAACCATGTAGAGAACTTAAGTAGAAGACTAGAAATACACAGGCTTTTGACAATTCTCTGCAATGAATTCCAATCAAACCAGGTGCATTAAATAAGCTTCAATTGAAAGAGCTTTTTTAGAATGCATTCTGTCAACATCTCAAAATTTTTCACTGAGGAAAACACCTTTTTCATTTACTTAATTTTGCTTTATATTTACTATGAAAAGAAAGCTGGAGAGGTATGTCAACGAGATATGTAATGCATTTACGAGCAGTGCCATAAAGAAGGTCTGTAGGGGAAACCGTTGTCTCAAGTAAGTTTATAGTGCTAAAATTATTCCTTTGCTAAAATTATTCAAAATGCTAAGCAATGCATTATTAACTGTATTCTGCTGGGTGCTACATAAAAACGTTCTTCTAGTAGAAATAATGTTACCCACAACACACCAGTCCATATATTTTGAGCAGCTTTGTGAATGGTTATATGATTTGGGAAACATGAATCCATGTTGCAGTGAGTGAGTAATTTTTTTCTTTTTATGGGTTTGCTAAAAAGTTACTGCATGAAAAATAAAGGTGGAGATAAACTGAGTTGTGATGGCTTGATCTGATGGCATCATCAAGACACCCAAAAAAGCTATGGGAGGAGAACAAGGCCAGATTTCAGTATTTTCTGAAATCTTCCAAGTGTTAGAAAAAGTGAGGAAATCTCAATGTAGGTTTTATTGGAATACCAAATACATTCAAGTTATTTGTGTGATAGTTTCCTGGTTGAAAGTATGGAGCACATCTAGCTCCTTTAGGTGCTGTTTTTTCTCCTTAGATCCCTAAAACAGAGGAAAAACTGTTGAGAGAATGAGGTATCCTTCTGGGAAATTTATTTCCTATTTGTTCTGATCCTGTCAAAATAACTTTTTCTATCACCTTCCAGAATCAGGACCCTTGATTTATTCTTCTGGACTAAACAGAACAGATATGTCTAAGAGGCCCTAGCCTGAAAGATAGTATTGGACAAAGCATTTAAGCTAAAGTTGAATGTATTCATTATATTCATTATATTAAATTATAATATTAAAGGAAATAGTCTGCGATTGGGAAAAAAAAAAGTATGATAGACTTGCCTTATAGATGTTCCCAAGTAGCAAACCAAACCAAAAAAAAAAAAAGAGCCAGGAAGAGGAAGACTGTGCACACGATTCTATTGATTTATTGATTTAACCCTTTGTTTCATGTGTTCTCTATCTCTTGAGTTAAATAACAGGCATAGATTTGTTTTGAAAATGCTGATACAAATTTTTTAATATATAATCCTAGCAGCAGAGAAGAACAGTACTTTGACCAATAAATATCAGGTAACCTGGGGGTAGATCAGTGTAAGGTAAGATCTGGGACTAGGAATTTCCTATGCTGGAGGCTTCTAATAATGAGCTTGAGTTGTTGGAGGAGTGGAGTAAAAGAGGAGCAGGAATAAGCACGTTATTTTTTTTTTAACAATCAGTCTTACTGTCCAAGATGAAACCACCTCCAGTCGTTATGATCCTGCACCTATTTATAATAACATAAGTATTTTAAACATGTTCTCATTGAAAGTACAGGGTTCATCTCTGAAATAGTCAGGATAGTCTCCTTATATATAGTGATACTCCTACCTGAAAATGGAGATATAAATTGTATTAATCCAATCATATTTCTCAGTTAATACTGTGAAGAGTTATGCTCTTAATTCTAAAAATCCCTGCCTCAGCTCTTTATATAAAACAGTGTGACATTTTATTTAGTAATTCTAGTGTGACAATTAGAAAAGAATAGCTAGTAATATTTTTAATGTCTGTCAATACTGGAATGGAGTTAACAATGCAGCGGTTATAACCTTAGAATAAGCAAATGCATACTGTTCCACTTAACATACTCGTATGAATATAAATAGAAATAGTAACAAAGCTTACATATTTTTATGATTCACTCATGGCTGGGCTTTGCAAACAAAGATTTGGGAAGGGCTCTACCCACGTTTGTTACAAGTGCGCTGGTGGCTAAAAAGGCCAATACGAGACAGGCACGTCTGGTTGCAAAAGGCACAGCAGAAAGACTCCTTAGATGGTGTATTCTGCAAGGCACAATTCTTTCTGCGTTGTCTTTTCTCCTCGAGAGTGACCCTGCGTGCTTTCTCAAAAGCATCAGCAGCGTTACAGATGGTGTGTCTCCAGACCTCCCGATTGGAGGCCAGAGTAGACCAGTTGTTGGCCATGTTGATCAATATGGCCAAGGCTGAGATGTTGTTTCAGGGAGTCCTTGGATCTTCTCTTTGGGGCTCCTCTCTTGCAGCAACTGGTGGCAAGTTCACCATAGAGCAAGATCTTAGGGAGGCGGTGGTCCTTCGTCCTGGAGACGTGTCCTGCCCAGCACAGCTGTGTTCTCAGTAACATGGCCTCTATACTTGTGACTGCTGCTTGTTCTAGAACAGACACATTAGTCACATAATCTGACCAGTGGATGTTTAGGATTGTATGGAGGCAGCGTTGATATTGATGTTTAGTATATTTAAAACACTACAGAAACTTGAAAAATATTTTTATGCATTTTTCCTTTTTCAGTTCTTTCAATATGATACACACTTGCTTTTCTTGTAGTAGCACTTAGTTAAAACAACTCATAGTGTTGTTTTTTATCCTTTTGCTTGTTCATCTGAAACACTGCTGGTGCCAGTATTGCTTCAAGCTCTTTAAAAGTAATGGTTATGGGCCAGAAGAGCAAAGACAAGGACAAAACACCATTGCTTCAGGGCTCTATTCACTTCTCTTTAATCAGGCAGAGCTGCCATTGAAATTAGTGACAGCTTTGCTTGAATAAGAAGGTCTGGATAGGGATTTCAGCACTTTGAGTGTATAACAACAATCTGCCCTACATGGCAGGAAAGGACTAGCAAAGGAAGAACAAGCAGTTTCTCTCAGTTAAAAAATACTCTTTATATCCCTTTTCTGTGGAATCAAAATAAAACTACATAATTTTTTTTGTAGAACATGTTCTTTTCTCTCTTACTTCTCTGTAAACATATAAACATCTCATATAGTTGTCCACACACTGCAACTCAGACAAAATCCCTCATCCCTACCCCTGTACATCTCTGTCCCTGTGTCACACTGGCTTCTGTACAGGTGCACATTTTTCCCATCTAAGAAAAATTCCTATCGTGACCAAAAGAGAACCTAAGTGGACTAACAGCATGACCTAATGTAACCTAAGTGCTCTTATAATGTACTGTATATTTTAAAATCTTTATTCTTAACAGAAAAGTAAAAAAAAAAAAAGAATTCTGAAATATATTTTGAAGTCTGAGGGTATTCCCCAGCAGACTGCTTTAAGAGCCACTGAGTCATGATATTTGAGTTACTTCTTTAGAACACTCTTAACTAGTATCATGGGAATAAAATACCAATGATTTATTGTCAGAAAATAAAGATAAATAGCAGCCTGGTACTCTGCTGTCTTTAATATATACACTGCTAGTATCTTTTTATTTATTCAGACATAACAGGTTTTGGTGAAAAATACAGTAACTGTAAAACACCAAGAAAGAGTCTCAAGTGTGGATTTCTATGCTGCTAAATATATTGTCCTCATTTACTGACACGGAGTCACTTGGTACTTGCTGGTGCAACAGAATTATAGATTATGCAATTCTTAATCAGCTGTGTAATGCACAAGCCTTCCTCACCCAATTGTACCAGTTCAATTTAGGTCATTAAAACTGCCACAAGGCAGCTTTCCTCCTCTGGCATTGACTGTCTGGAAAGGCACGATTTTCTAGCAGTACAAGCCAGCAGTCACCTGCTGAGAGAGCTGGTGTGGCTTTTAAAAGCTGGTTCAGCACAAGAAGAAAAAGAGAGCTGACACTAACTATAATTGTCAGAAATTCAAGTACTGTGCTTTGAAACATTTCAGAAAAAAACTGGAAAGGAGAAGAAAAAAATAGACGAATGAGAAAAATGGAGAAAAAAAATAAGTCTAACAGAGAAAACAAAAGGAAAAAATAAAAAGAAAACAAATTAAAAAGAAAGTTCCTTAACTCCTGATATGAATGTATTGAAAAATAAAACATCAAAAAACATAAGGCTGTTCATGCTTTAAAGAGAGTTACAAAGCTTAAAGCAATGGGCAATACTTCTCAAATAAAACAGATGGTTAAGTTTAACGGTGTATGGAATTGATCTCTGTTCATTAAAATCATATGAATTTCTCTGCTGACCTCAGTCTGTATCAGTCGCAGCCTCCAGCAAGCACAGAAGCACAGAACCAGAACAGTTTGACCAAAAAAAAAAAAAAGTCAGAAAGACAGAAAAATAGATCAGTAAATGTATGTAAATATTGATTATTTATATATACATATACATGAATTTTCCAAGAATGTATCTGCCCTATTCACTTGCATTTTCACAGGTAATATACTCTCTTGTTTAACCAATGTATGGTGGCAAAAAGTAATTTAATGCTGTACAAATAGATAGAACCTATTTTACAAAAAAACCTACACACAATAGGCTAGTGTTGTGCTTGAATGTACATCTACAGAAACAAAGTGTATGATAACATCCATGAGCACTGGGCATGAATTCAAGCTGACATTTATTTGCCTAGGCAAGTTAAAATATTGGTAAATATGAACAGCTTATTTGGGAGAAAAAGAAAAGGGAAGAAGTGGTTACCATGGAGGTTGGCGGGGGGAGAAGAAGGAAGATTTATGTTTGAAAATTCAGCCTCTGAAATTAAAGTAAAAATCCTACATATCGAAGGTAGTGGATGAGTTCATAATTGAATATATAAATATTAGCTTATTCAATACTCTGACTTTAGCACAAGGGCTTTCAAAAGAAGCATGGTACAGGTATAGAGTAAAATATCTGAGAAGAAACCATTGCATTTACAAGTGTTTTATTGTAAGCTTACATTTGAAGTTGGAAATATAGTGAAAGAGTTATAGCTCAAGGAGGAAAGGCACCAAAGACAAATTGGTAATGATATTATTTCTGCTGGTAAGAGAAAGATGACAATATGAAGAATTTTCCAGTTTTCCACACTTCAAAATGTGCCATATTCTCAGTATTCTTATATGGTTTTCTTTTTCTCCCATTCTAGATGATTTGGATTTTTGGTTTGGATGAGAAAAGAGAAGCAGTTCTGGCAATTTACCGAGATGCAATTTATCTCTTTCAAATGGTGAAAGTTCCTGCCTCCCTTGACCTATTTTCAAACTGTGTTTCACACTGGGCACACACCTTGTTCTAGCAAAGAACTTCAGTGGATGGAGGCTTGTTACATCAAAATGTTTATTTTCCAGAGTCAAGTTTCATTATCCAAAGGGAGACTCTGACTAGAACAGTCATACTGTGTCAGAACAAAGACACTTCTTGACCCTGTTTTATGCACTGACTTATACAAATGGTCACACTAGGAATGGTCTATTTGGTGCCACACTTCGATTTTCCTATATTTGTCACCTTCAGCAGTGCAACACTCACTCTCTTTCCTTTTTTACAGCTACTGTCCCTTGAGATTATTTGGTTTCTCTCAAATATCTTTTTATGCTCTTCATTTGGAACCAGAAAACATTTTAATATTTTTTTGTGAGATATTCTATTGTGTGTTGCTGATTTGCATGGCATTAGCAGTCAGACTGGCCATTAGCAGTCAGACTGTCAAGAGTTCTCTCCCTAGTTGTCCATATGTTCTCTTTTTTTGGTAGAGGGAGGGTAGATCCCTTGTACTCTTGTACTTATTGTTTGCTCAGACCTAAGAGGAAAATCAACAGGAACAATGGCAGAGGAAGGTGTCTAGGTGAATAAAACAGCACTATAACAAGGAAGACTGATCTGGTCCTGTCCTCCCTCTTTACACAGTTTATGGCCCACCACCATGATATCCACAATTCATGTGTAATATCTTGTATCAAACTTCTATCACCTTCCAAAAGTGTTAGATCTAGAGGGTGTTTGCATCCAAACTTTATAGGAGAAAACTTCTCAAAATCTACAATAGCTTTTTCATTTAGGAATACTGAAAGCCAAAATGCAAGCAAAACTGTAAAGTTACAATTCCCTAATCCTCCAGCAGACTTGGAAACATACAGCACCTCTTTGATGTTCGCAGACAATGTGCTAAGCTGAAGAGAATGGATTGAGGAACCCAAAGGAATTCAGAGTATTTATAAACTGTTCTCTTTGCTCTCCTATTGGCAGTTCATCCTGCTTCATCTAGGGAATCAGTAAACATAGCTTTGCAATTGGCTAAAGAGAATAGAAGCTTCCCAAAGATGAGATCTTTCATTTAGAATAAAGTGCAGTTGTAAGATCGGTGCACTGTGGAATCTCACAGAATCACCATGATAGCATTTTGATTGAAATAGAAAAAAAACCTAATTACAATGTAGAAACTATTAAACCCAAAATTCAATAAGTAGCTGTGTTTAATGCAAGGAGATTCTCAGGTGATGCCATTTCTCAAAACATTCAACTATTTCAAGTTTATAAAATGACCAAGAATGTTTGTCTACAGTTAGATATTAGCAATACATATATACAGAAAAATTTATCCAAAGAATGCAGCAGTATCTTGTGTAACTAATGGACTGCATTAAAATCTATATGTTTCAACTTGTGCCTCAGAAAAGAGCAATTAACGTTTATTGTAATCAAATTTGTTGTTTCGCAAAATGGCCTGAAGTTTACTTACTAAAAATCATTTCAATAACAGGAGTTCAACAGGTGAATTCTTCACCACTTATAGGTTGCAACATAATCAAGGAGAAATTTGGAGCGAAAGGAATTTGCTGGGATTCTAAAGAGCAGTAAATTTACATTATTCAGGGGGTAAAAATATTTAGCTGGATGTTGTGGTTTAATCCAGTAGGCAGCTAAGCACCAGAGCTGCTCATTCGCTCTCCCACAGAGCAATGGGAAGAGAACTGGAAGGGTAAAAGTGAGAACACTCATGGGTTGAAATAAAGACAGTTTAGTAGGGAAGGTAAATGCTGTATGCCCAAGCAAAGCAAAATAAGGAATTCATTCACCACTTCCCAGGGGCAGGCAGGTGTTCAGCCATCTCTTTGAAAGCAGGGCTCCATCACATGCAACTGCGAATTGGTAAGACAAATGCCATCAGTCCAAGTGTTCCCCTCTTCCCTTCTAAGCATGACTCCATATGGTGTGGGATATCCTTTTGATCAGTTGGGTTCAGCTGTCCCATCTGTGTCCATTCCAACTTCTTGTGTACCCCTGATCTGCTCACTGGCAAGGCAGTATGACAAGCAGAAAATACTTTGTCACTGGGTAAAACATTATTGTGTTATCAACACTGCTTTGGTCACAAATCAAAAACATAGCACTCTGCATACCACTATGAAGAAAATTAACTCTTTCCCAACCAAAACCAGTAGAGTGGACTACAGTTTCAGCCAAGTGCCTTTGTAGGAGAGTACAAAAAAGAGTGGTTTAGTAGTTTTTTACAGAAATCAATAAATAATACCGAGTTTCTGAAGTTTGAGGTATAAAGTAACTAATTCTATCAGACCTTGACTAAAAAATAAATGTTTTTTTAAAATAAATAAATAAAAGACCTCTGAGACTGTATAGGAATTCTTTAAACCAAACAACAATAAATCCAACCCACTAAAAATATCTCAATATGTTGTTAGAAAAAATTTAATGTTGACCTAAAAAAAAAGTAAAAAAATTACATGCCTTTAAAAAACTAACCTGTTCCATACTTAATGAAGAAAATCAGAACCCTATCCTAGATAAACCAGATGGCCTACTGAGCTGAACAATTTGTGACTCTCTCTTGCAGCTTATTTCAGCACTGGATGAAACAGTCAGCCATGAAAACAGTCTAAGAAAGTGCCAGATGGATGTAGCACCAACTTCTGAACTTGAACTTGGATGTTCTGAAAACTGGCCTATTTCCTATTCTGATTATAATGGATGGATATAGACTACACAGTAAATGACATTTCTAGAAGCTTATTGAAATTTTCTCTTAGCCTCTGGAAGCAAGTTAGGAGACTTTGCATTGAAGAAGCAATTGTGATGATAACTTATAGAATATATAATCTATTTGGGGACTATAGACAGTTTTTTGGGGACTGTAAGGTGTGACACCCTACACAACACATGATTAAGCTAAACTGGAACAAGGCAGGTTTCTCCACAAACTCATTGTAATCCATACAGTTCTGAATGATTATATGTAATAGTATTAAAATAAAAAGCAACCAGCAAGCCAAGAGAAGCAATCATGCCTGCAGTACTGAAAAAAAGAAAAAGTGACAGAACTCCTTGGTAAATTTTCTGGTAAAGAATGTTTGGAAATCATTAGGTAGGAATGGTTTGCTCTTTGTTCATGCTTTATCCAAGACCTGAAAACCTCTGGTGCGATAATGATCTTTCACAAAAAAAGTGCAACAAAGAGGTGCCCAGCTCAAACAAATTCTTTTACTAACAGAAAAATGGCAGTGATGCAAAATAAGCTAATCACTTTGGCCATGAGGAACAACTGTTTTGTTTTAATTACTCAAAAAAAAAGTTTAACTTAAACTTTCTAAAGTTCAAAGCAGACACACAAGTTTATATATGCAATATATAACCATAAAACTTGCTGACAGTTGAATGTGCTCATTATGAATTGTAAGTCAGCAGCACTACTTTCAAAAACAGAAAACTGTGTTAATATGCAGACTTCAGCTGAAGAAATAAATGAAATAAATCAAATATTTAGCTTGATACATTTAGACATTTTTCTATCTATGCAATGTACTTTCAGATCACAGCTTCTTTGTATTTATTAGTTATTCCAATATATTCCCCAAATACTTTATGAAATTGTATATTATATAAAATACAAATAAAGAATCAGAAACCAGGCATATCTGGTTCATGGCTACTCTACACATCTGAAATCTTTTGTCAAGAAAGTTGCCCCAACTGATTAATTCAAAAAGAGGTTAATGGGGAAACCAGCGTCAATAAGCCAGGAAAATCCCTTTTACACTTTTCTAGAATGATCAGCACCTCTGAACAATGTAATTCATTGTGGATAAAGATTGTGAGCCTACTGATATTAAAGACTAGGCTAACAGAGGAAAATATCCACAAAACAACCAATGAATTAGAAATTGATTAAATTAATATCTAGGCACATAGAGATAATCCAGTGAAATAGATTTAATGCTTTGTATTTAAATTATCCTACTGAAAATAATATAATTTAAAATAATATTAGAGACATGGCAGCTGGGAAGGTAACAAAGTTAGAATCCTATCTGTGTAATTTACTTACATTTACAAAGCTCTCAGTCTGCACTTTACTTATAATTGGTCACTCACATTTGCTATCTAGGACATGTTCGTTCCATGTGCTTCCTGTAAAATTATCTACTGATAAGTCAAGCATTCAGAAGCTTAATGCTGTGACAGCCAGGCTTGTAATTTCAGTTTTGCATAACGCATTGCAGGCTTCTCTGTTCAGACATTTCTTACTTTTCAGGAGATCAAAATTCAAAGCAAAGGGAAGTAATTTCAAATTGTAGATAAAAACACATGAGTAAATTTAACCTTGTGCAAAATACCCTGAAGCATCAAGGAACAGCAGATTGTCCCATCATGATACACAGTTTGAAGCAGAGTTCTTTTTAAGTTATTTCATTGGGATGAAAAAAATAAGCAGTGCTGAGCATTCAAGGTGGTCTCAGCATGGAAGTTCAAGATTGATACCTAAAGTGTTTATAATGTAATTCCACTATTTCCGTGTAAAATAACTAATGTTAATGAACTAACGAATGTGCTGCAGCCTCCTTTCTGCACCTTGCTCCTCTCCATGTAACTAAAGTATGATGAGTTAAACTGCTTTAGCAGCATTAGGTTTCATGGCAGATCAAGATCTTTCACAGAAATCAGATTCTTAAATCAATCACTGCGCCCTCCAAAAAATATTTCCAGCATATCACCCTCTGCAGAAGATGATCTATTTTGACTGCCTTTTCTTATTAGTAATCTACATTTGTGTTTTCTTAACACCTGGAAAAATGTAAATTACCACATAAAAAGGGATAACAGAGACCAGAAATAGGGTGGATTACAAACAAAAGATCTCTCCAATTTACATTGCTTTGATAAATGATTTGTACTTAAAGCTATTAGTTTAATCTTTAATAATCTTCTGTTTTCTTTTACTAAAGAAAAATTTAATTGTACTGTGTCTGTGTCTTATCTACTCGTCAAATGCAGACTTAATGTTCTCTAACAGTTAGGAGGACGTAAGAGAGTGTTGAAAAATTACATATGATTCTTCATAATGCTAATTTCCTACAAGAACATTATTCTTACCAGACATTAGTACAAATATAAAGACACTTTTAAGCTACATTAAAATTTTAAGTGTTTATCTGTTTCACTGGTAAGATAGAAAGCTGTTTATGAACAGACCGCATTTCACTAATTAAAGTACTTGTGGATAATACAGAAAAGAAACACTTTCTTTTAGGTAAAAAGAAGTCATCTTCCTAAAAAGTTGGCTCTATTTACTGGAAAAAAAATTTCAAAATATTATTGAAAAGAAAGAAAGCCAAAAATTCTGTCTGCAGACATTGTAAGGTACTAAGCATAAATCATAACAAAAGAATGTTTCGTACAGATGTTCCTGTTGGTGCACTGAAACAAATCAAAAGGAGCTCTAAATAATAGTTTTCACATGGAAACATAATTTTTCTTTAAAGAAACAATTAAAATACACATTAAACAAAAGAAATTAGTTGTGACACTTTCAAAATGTTCCCCAGGTGAGCGTTCTTCAGGACAAAGTCTATAGCCATCGTATGTTCTGGGGAGGGCCCTTGATTCGGAGAAATTATTTTGAATATGGAGAATGCCAGGGATGAGACACCTCTAATGAGACTTCAAGATCTAGAATTTAAATACCTTTCAAGTTTCATTTAACTTTAACTGTGACTGGCTGTCTTGGAGTAAAAAATACAGATCTAGAATCAAAGACCCCCTTTCGAGCACTACGACAGACAGAAATTGAAGAGAAGCTATGGATTGCACAGCCAATCTGTGACTCGCAAGCACTCTGAGAACATCCTGTGGTAAGCACTTCTGGAATTATTTCAGGAGGAAATACTAACCTCTTCTCTGCACATGGACATGTTTGAGTTATCCTACGTATATTTGGTGATACATCATGAACTGTATTTTGTGAGAACAGTAAGTTTGAAAACACCTCTGAAAGAGGAGTGTCTTTCACAGACCATAACTATGTGCTTTAACTGCCTTGTTTTTGTTTCCCAACCTGCAACAACATTTCTGTTACACTCTACAGAAGCTCCACCAGAAGGGTTGAAAAGGGTAGATGCATGAGTAGAGAGACTTCCACGATGAAATCAGGTATCTGTATACGGTTACTATGCTGTCAGAACTGTTTGGTGGGTAAACAAACACACACAAAAATAATGAATTATACTTGATTCTGCAAATAATTGTGCCTGACTCCTACTCTGCTCTTTCCTCTAAATTAGATCCTCCTGGTTTTTGATTTTCAAATTGAAATGCATTGAAATGCATAAATCTGTGTTTAAATAACAAAGTTAACATTTAAAGAGATTTACCAACATTAAATTACAAATGTGCACACCACAGCAATGCAGCAAGTTTGAGCAAGTAAAAAAACAGGATGGTTCTGAATTAAAATATATTTATGTAATAATTTGAAACTGCAACATCCTTTAAGAAGAAATACTGCTTCCTAGTGGCTTAGTTTTATTTAAAAAATAAATAAAAATTAAAGGTATGTTACAGAGTATGTCTCAAGTTTTAGACTTATAAAATAATTTTACTTTCATTCTTTTTTGGATTTTTAAAAAACCTCTCAGACCAATTATAGTAAGAGAGTTTTGCAAGCAGGTCTTCTTCAGTCCCTATTAAAAATATATGTGAGATCAGGAACCCTCAGATATTATCAGCTTTATAGCCTGGAATCAAATGAGCCTCCACTAATCTTTTATGAAGGATCCTCTTCCGTGATGCCAAGTCCCTCATGATTTCAGGAGCTCCTGAAACATATGCTACTAGTCGAAAAGGAATCACAGGCACAAAGCTAAAAACAGGACCTTAAGACCCCCCTTGGGAGTCTCAGCCTTATTGACTGTATTACATGGATCAAGAGGCTGCTCTAGTAGCATGAATTTCCCTGCCGGTTTTGTGCTGCCTTAATCCAAAACTTTTTAACTGCTTCTTCTCCACTTAACAATTACAAAAGTTTGGCAACCAAAACCCCCCACAATCTTTGGAAATTTACCACTCTTCTGTTCCTTGTGTGTTGGTCTAGACCCAAACTAAGTCAAATAGCAGTTAAATAGACAAATCAGTTTCTATTAGAAACAGCAACGTAGCCACTAAAAGCATTAAACATGTACTCATTAAGTTTTCATTTTATATAATCCTCAACCTTATTATCAAGAGTGTTAAAAGACTTTTAATCACAAATATGCATGTTTAAGAAACAATCCAAGACTGTAAGCTTGGAAGCAATGCATAAATTTGTTCATTTAGTTAGTTTATTTCGCAGAATCTTCTTTTTTTTCAAGGATTATAAGAGAGCTTGTTCTTATAATGATACCTTCAAGTAAGTTGCCAGCATGTAATTCAATAGGCACTCATTATTTGCCTAAATTTAATTGACTGAAGAAATGAAGAACCAGTAGTCCAACAATGTTTTTATCTGTATGATCCTTCCTCTTGTCAATTCTTGCATTTCATGCATTTTATTGTGTATTTTGTTGTCTATTTTGTTGTGTATTTGTTTCCTGTGACTTGTGAAAGTCATACTAATCTTTTCAAGATGCAAACTAATTGATGAATGGGAAATAAGTTCTTTGAATTTTACCTGTAAGTTGAGATGTGCCAGTAATTGGAGGTTAATGTCTGTGTCAGATGTATCATATACTTCATTAATGCCTTCTGAAAGAATCTGGGACTTCATTTTTACTTCACGTCTAGTTCCCTTGATCATAGCAGTATATTACAAACATATTTACTGTATGTAGCAACAGTTCATACTTGGGACTGGACAATGGGCATAAAGGCCTGTGCAGCCAGAAGCTGAATGAAACCTCTACATAGTAATGGAGTAACAACCCTCAAGGTGTTGTTGTAAACTGAACAGTCTGAAGAAAGCTGAAAAAGTAAGCCTCCTGGTTATGAATTCATCAAGCCATTCTCTTGCCACGCCTGTGTGTCTCATATTTTTGCTTTTATGCAGTTAAGATGAAATCTCTTCTATTCTTTGCCTCAGTCCTTTGGCACAAATAATTACTTCTGTAGATTAAAAACTTATGAATTGCAGTTTTTTAAGCATAAAAATCACAACCAAAATAAGAAAATAAACCTTTGCAAACTCAATGCTCCCTAGAGTAATAATTGCAATGACCCATGTACATCAAAAGAACAACTCAACTTTGGGAGTAAAGGCTTCCCTTTTCCTCTCAGTAATTTCTGCTTATGTTAACAGTAACCTACATAAGGCCTTAAGACGGAAAATGCATTGTAAAAAACTGAAAGTATACTTATAAAAAACTGGAACATTTGAATAACACTTGCCACCATGTGAACTTTTTCACCAACACATTCTACAAGCAACAATTGTTTGATTAAAGAAAATACAAAAGTTTCAAACAAGGATCATAAAAGCTTGGAAGTGCAAAAAAATGTGTGCTAAAACACTGGTGTAGATCTGAGTCTTAATATTTACACAGCACTCTATATGTTTAAAAAGTACCTCAGAATTTTTACCTAATTAATCCACAAAACACATGTATAATTCCCACTTAATACACAGGTAAACTGTAGCACAAAAAAAATTCCTTTCAATATACACAAGTAGGTAGCAGATGCAGAATTGTGACTCAAGATCTCTATGTTTCACCAAGTCCATATTCTCCCATGCCAACCAAATTTCTGGTAATCAAAAGATAAACTTATAAAAGTTACAAACAACATGACGACATAGTCCCTGCTTCAACCAACATCTAAACACAGCAGACTTCCCTGTATTTCATAATGTGTCTAATGACATGAGTTAGAAGACATATGGAGTGTTTCATTCATAACTGGGTTACCTTGGGCTTGGTTTTTGTTTTGCATTGTTTTTCTGGCACTCGGCTTAAAAGTCTCCCTCTGTGGCCTTTTTTTGTGTGTGTGTGTCTGAACATGATTACAGCCAGGTTTTGTTATCTGGAACTGTATATTTCATATTCTGTATTGCAGTTCAATTTATAGTTCCTAACAGCAAGGAGTGACGTTTCTCAGTAATTAAATAAAGAGGCTGATAGATATGATTACTTCTGAAGAGAAGAAGGAAAAGAGAGAAGTCTTTGTGGTAGTGTAATTCTGTTGGTTTCTAAGCAAGGGGAATTATGATCAATAAAGCTCATCAAATGAACTATAGTTATGAATAAAATAGTTTTGATCATGTTTATGAAGAGTTTTCTCTAAGATTTAGAGCAGCAACAGAGAGAATCTCATAAAGCAGGAAATCAAGTTAATTGCAGCAACAAATGCTAGAAACTGGAAGTGATATTTCCAGACATCAGATTTGCCTGCACTTCAGTTCGAAGCAGAAAGCTAGACTATGTAACACAGATATGAGGGTTACTACAGCTGTAACTAAACTGAGACCAGTACAGGTTGCCTACTGAATATTAAGTAAATCATTCCCAGTCCCGTAATGCTGTATGTATGTTTTTAGATGTCACCAAGATACGTGGCTTCAGTTCAGCACTGTTAAGTTGGCGTTATACTGATTTTATTGCTATGACTGTAGTATGGGTGTGCATATTCTGTTTGATTTTTCATGACCATATCAGCAATGTTCATCTAAAGAAGGATAAGAGGTGATCTATGAGTGAGGAAGCTGAGCTGACAGAAAGTTTAGCAAAGATAAAGCAGTATCATCAAATTGCATTTCAGAAAGAGATCTTGTTTTATTTGAAGTGGTAGAATTAATAATTATGGAGCAAAGTGCAGATTTTCCAATAGAGTTTTATCTATCTACTTATATTAAAAGACTCCTTTGTTTGTATCACGCACTAGTGTCTTACAGTGTATTTCTAGTGTAGGACTGTCCAACAACAGCAGAGATTCTGAAGGATGAAGTGACAGCAAGGAAAAAGTGTCAGAACAGGGGAAAAAATGTTTTCAGTTTTGCAGTCCACTATTTCAGTCTAGACAAACTGTATAATCTTTGAGCAGTAACTATGAGCTTATTTAGAAGGTTATAAATGTAATGCAATAGTTATCTTAAATGGGATTAATGGTAATTTAAAAACTTAATCTATGCTTAAGAAGAGTACGTTTATCCAAAGTCGTCTCTCTGACAGTGACCAGTAACAGATGCCATGGGGAAAAAAAATTATACAGTACAAGTGTAAATACATAGTTCCCTAGAAAATTCCCTCAATTTTTAGCCTACAATATGGAAATCATAAAAACCTGTGGTTAGAAACGTCATTAACTAATTAAATTTTGAACTGCAAAGCTCTCTGAGCTCCTAGTCTATGTATGTAACAACCTTACTTTGTAGGACTGGTCACCTAGTCATCTAGTGCTTGCCTAACTTCCATTATAGGTCAGATATAACATTGTGAAACACACAAAGTGCCCCAATCTCAATGGCAGACAATTTGATAAATACTCTTAGATCATATGAAACACACTCCAGTAGGACTGAGCACCCCACAGAGGAAATTGTTGCTTGGTATTGCTTTTGAAAGCACATTGTCTCTGATATCACCAAGACTTTCTGAAGATAGGGTAAATTTTGGGGTATTTATGTAGTGTATTTTGAAGCTGTAAGAGATTGAAGTGCTGCAGAATGGTACTTTTCCTCATCACATATACACATACAAGGGTTTGTTTTTTTTTTCTTTAACTTGGCAACCCAGTAAACCAAACAACTCAAAGAGCATATCTATTGCATGTCAATAATAGGAATGGGGGTTTTTTTCTATGCTAATTACACCATACCAACACTGATGTTAGAATATTGATCTGTATGTGCCTGTGAGTACTTTAAGTTCATAGTTTATAATTCTACCAAATGCGCTAATAGGAACTTTGTAATGCTAAAAGTGCAAGACGTTAAATACCTGTGTAAAATAATGTGTTTGTCTACCCACCTGCAATCCACAAGTGAAGAGAAAAACTCTATCTTATGCCATAAGACTCTGTAAAATATTTATTAAATTAGGGACTACCTTTTTGTCAATGTTTGAGACTATTTACTTAAAAAAATAGTCTTTAGTGTTAATTTTT
Organism: Chiroxiphia lanceolata; assembly: GCF_009829145.1. NCBI lineage: Eukaryota > Metazoa > Chordata > Aves > Passeriformes > Pipridae > Chiroxiphia > Chiroxiphia lanceolata. The sequence continues at coordinate 88,351,039 of NC_045639.1, read as the reverse complement.
GATATTTTATTCAAAAATAACAAAAAATATTATATGCTCAGCTGCATATTGTAAATCAACATGTATCTTATAACATACTCACACAGGAATGATTAGCTCAAAGAAGCAAAAATGGTTGGATAAGGTGACCTTTCCGTCATTTGTATGACTGCCCTTCTGACACAAAAGCTAGTATTTCTTGCACTGGAAATTAATGGGGGAAACAGACGATCAACCCACCTCTATTCATGTGTACTGCAGTTCAAAAAGAACTCGGTGTTCCCTGGGGCGAATTAATTGTTGTTGGTAATATGAGCTGCTGCTGTTGGTACAAAGACCAAAGTAATACAGTAATATTTTACTAGAGTCAGATAGTGTTGTGTAGTAAGAGGCTAGGGCAATTTAATGCAATGCCATTTATTTATAATGGAAGACTGAATCTCCATCCACTGAGCTATAAACTTGCATTTTGTGAATACAGTCTATTTCCCTAGATCACTGAAGATATTAAATCTGAAGACTAAGTTATTGATATGGAAACCTGTGGCTGAGCTCTTTAGATCTATCTAGTTTTCTAGCACATATATTTTGGAGGGTCTTAGATGTTTGTTTCTTTTTCAGGCTTATGGTTATACTTAAGCCAGTCACATAGTCACTATTTATCTTATTGATGATGTTATAGAAAATATGGCTTTAATAGCCAAATGGGACGTACATGGTATGAACTGATTTATCTTCAAAATCAGCATATTGTGACTGACCCTTCATATTTTAAGAAAATGGTCAGATATAATTTTACAAGTAAAATCATCCCTCTCAGACTCATACTTGTATTCTACAGTGGACATATAATTGACATCACTGAATTGAAAAGTTTCATATAAATTTAATTCTAGAAACAATGAAGAAAGACAGTCAAAATTTTTCTTGTACTTTATAATAATTTAAGCTATGCAACACATGTATTGTTGTGTTATCTCTCTCTTCAACACACACTGTTACAGAACATTATCCAAGCACCATAGAGGAAAAAGATGAACTCAGATTTCTACTTTTGATAGGTCTAATATACTCATGGACACTGAATTATAAACTATAGTTACAATAAATCATATCCTGATATGGCTGGCTTACAGAATTCTTTTATGTCTAACCAGAATCTTAGCCATACCTACTGCTTTTATAATTTTCATTGCCAATGTTACTTCTCTATCAGGTTTTTAGGTTTTTTTTTTAATTTGAGGCAGGGTACACTTATTTAAAAACTGCCTATACAAAACAGATTCTCCATCATGGTGTCTAATAGGTAATGCTTTTTACTGAACTGGGTTTAATTCACAAAGATACTAAATTTACCAAGGATACCAAGCTTCGAAGAATGGAAGTAGTAACATATGAGTGCATGATGGAAGAACAAAATAGTCCAAGATGCTTTTCCTAAGGATAGTAGAAAGGTTGTTCCCACAGTCCTAGATATGTCACAGACAATGCCATTTTGATTGTTCTCCCACTATTTCTGCTAACAGCTAGATATGATTCATTCAAAATTTGCCCACAATCTTAAATTTTAAAAATCTGTCTCGAATTCCATCTTGGCAAGATCAGAGAATATACTGAAAACTAAGCCAAAACTATCATTATGAGTTTCTCAGATGATGCATGTGACAGAGAGTTCTCAGATGCTAGTGGAGTCTACAGTAGTTTTCTGCGTGGAGAAAGTGTAGATAAGAAGAGTAGAAAAATACATACGGTGTATATCCAGACTCTTTTTTTCTCTAGTTACTAACTTTTGTTTATTGAAGACATTAACTTGTTGGGTTAAATTAATTTTTGGTCTAGGACCATTAAAATCAATATGACAAAAAAAATAATCTGATGAAAGTTTGGAAGCCTCTTTGTGTTATGCCTAAGGCTGAATCACAGTCACTTATTACAAGAGAAAACAGAGCTCCTGCATTATCGTCAGGAGTCCTTAGTTTTCAACCAACGTTAAACAGAACTGTCTGTTCCCCCAATATTGGTTAATGGGCTTTTGTTTTCACAGGTCTTTCACGTCTGCATATCACATGTTCATAGTTACAGCTCAGACACATTGCCTAGAAGAAAGCAACATATATTCCTAAGTAATATGAGTCTTCAGAACTTATGGAAAAGAGCATCACAAAATACAAAATACACCAGCGGAACTACATCTGTTTATATCAGATAAGACTTAGTCTAATGTGCAGTGATATTTCCAAGGGTGACTACCAGCTGTGAATTAAGAATTCATATTCCCTTCCTGCAGCACTTTGTTTGTGCAAATAGAATTTGGGGTAACTATACTTTAAATACCTTTTTAATTGTTCACGGCAATTACAGTAATAGTGGTATTGACAAAAAGAAAAGCAAAATAGAAAATGTTGTTATATCCACAGGGAAGTAAAAGGGCTAGGGAGACTTTTCCTCTACTAGTTAGTAACAATCAATTCAATATTAGTGGTCCCTGAAAAGTATTGTGACTGTACTCACCAAGTTGTTCAGCTTTCCTCTTCTTTTCTTATAATAACTTCATATGCCTTATTATAAATAATAAAATCCAAAGTCACAGTGATACCACCTATTGGGTGCACAGACTTCAATCCAATAACATCCAAGCTGTGAACTGGACTGTTGTAGTCACCATGCCCTTCACTTTTCCTACACTAACAAAGCTTAAAGACTTTCTATTGTTAGCCTTGCAGTTTCCTTGGTGTCTGAAGTTAAACACAATTCTCCAAAAGTGATAATGGTGAAACTCCTGTGTTTTGTATTTGATTAGCTGAAGAAAAAAGACCTGATGTCTCCCTAACAATGGAATTGACACACCTTGACAGAAGGAAGAAGCATCACGAAGGGTCTCTTAAAATGAAGTGGTTGCAACTGCTTTGATTAAGTTAGGCCATAAGGTGGTTATATATGTAGAGAGCATAGGGCAGGATGCTCTCTCATCCTGTGAGTTAACTCCTTCGATGAACGAGAAAGGCTCCAGTGTATGAGAAGAATCAATAGACTTGTAATTTGGGATGTTCTTCTTTTTTCAGTGGTCTCGGACAAAATCCAGCATTCTTGGCACTTAGACCCCCTCGAGATACTAAAGATATGACAATATAACTATTATAACACATGGGGCAGACTTACTTTGTATTCAGACATCTAAAAATCAAAGGAGCTCTATCTCTGTGATGAATACTGTAGGGTAAGACATAAATGATGCAAGTAAGAATTATTCAGCATTATACATTCACTCAGAAAATAAAAATCCCAGTCATATTCAGACATGTTTATTTGAGATATTTCTACAGATGAAGGCCTTTGGGTAGCATATGCACACAGGATCAAGAAGTTAAAGCCATTTTTTCATGCTTAACTGAAAATGAATCAGTGCACGAATTCTTAATTTTATTGCAGAATGTAATAACTTTGTAATCTTAAAATTTATAACACATAACAATGCCAACTATTTAATAATAAACATCTCAACTGGCTTATAATTTTAAAGATCAGAGAGAGATGCATGTCATCAAATTTCCTTCACTATACAAAGAAAGGTATTAATAAAGAGGGAACAAAAAAAACCAGCTTAAAATCAATGCCTGTCTAATTTTGTGAAACCATTGAGATCTCTCGGTACTTTGCTACCTTATGCATTAAGTCACTCTAAAGATTGCAATGCTTTTTAAGACGTTTCAAGGACACAGTGAAGAAGAATTAAATTATTGAGTAATGTTACTGCTTGTTCTTGTATTTACATTTATCCTCAATGAAATTAATTTATTGAGGGGGAGGAGGCAAAAAGAACCATACATCACACTAATGTAAAATCCATGAAAATTTGTCCATCATGCTGCCACTGGACACTGTCGAGCAAGGTTTGCAACCTTTTTATCTGTATCTAAGAAAAGCTGCAGAATTTAGTTACTTCAGTTGTCACCAGTTACAACATTTTCCCCTGAATATATTTATAAAGAAAAGGAGGGAAAAAAAGCATTGTTAAAAAGAAATAACCTCTAAAGCAAAACATCCAGAATCTGATGCAATTGATTCTCTCATGTTTCCCCAGATGACAAAGTGGTGAAACAGAACAAAGAACACCCAGAGGCAGTTTGCTGTGGCTTCTCTGTGTAGGACTTTAGGAAGATGAAGCTTATGGTCATTGTCCCTAATATGCTTTGGTTCCTTCCACATTACATGCATAAAAATTCCCATGTGAAAGCTGTGAAAATAAACTGCAGTCATGACATGAGAGCTATCAGTGAAACCCCAGGTCTTAATGCAATGTATAAAGTAAGTAGGTACTCAGAATGAGATTGAAATCTCACTGCTATAGAACAGAACAGCACTGTAGAACAGACTACTGGACAATAAGATTATGACAAATCCACGATGTTTTATTTTTGCAACAAGGAGTTAATTTAAATTCAATTTCAAGTTAATTTAATTTAATTTCAACTAAATTTCCTGTGCGAAAACTGAATCTTATTTTCACTGATATTCTACCTATCATAGAAAAGCCCTAGAGTAGCAGCTTTGTTCCAGAGAATTTGCATTGTATTCTAAATTACGTGAATAATCACCATTATTTGTCTTCTTGAAATTAAAGAAGTATTTAAAATCCAATATTCTAAATTGAAAATAATCAAATTAAAATGAAACTAAGGAGAAAAACAAACAAAAATGAAACCTTTGCAAAGATAGTAAAGTGTACAGTTCACTCTGCCTCTAGCCACATTATTTCCTACTGCTTTTTTCTAGCAGTATTTCCATCTCTATCATTTCATCTCAATTTGCTCTGTTTGTTTCAAAGACAGGGATGCTGTTTTATTCCTGCTGCAACACAAAACTCGTAGCCATATGGATTGTCCCGCAGAGACCCCTATGGGCTCCTAGAAAGGCTTTGCAGCCTACACATGGTCCTATTAAAAGTATTCTGCTCCTTTCTAGAACCATAAACCTCATATGTAATATGAAGAGAAGACGATAATCTCCCAGTGCTGCTACAGATCATGAATATAAACATGAATATAAACAGACTGACTTCATGAACAACCTGTTTATTAAGAGATACAGAGTCAGTAGGATCAGTGCATCTGCTAATGAGTCTGAAAGCTTTCTTTTTTGCCCTCTAATAGGGCAAAGAGGATAGTAGCAATAGTGAAAACATTTAGACATGGTGCACTAGATAATCTTGTCTGGCCTGAATTATTACATGGTACTAAGCAAAAACTATTAAAATGTGGGAAAACAACCAGTATATCTTGTGAAAACACTCTAGGGAATTTACAATTTTAAAAAGTTTTTTCATTAAGATAGGATCAACTTCTATTGAAGTATTGATGTTTAGTGCATTTTTCTATCTAAATTTTATTATGGAACATTACCTTTCAAAATGCAGCATGTAAATGCAGGTGAATATTGAAACCAGCAATACAGGGAACTGCTCAGAAAGTTGGTAATTAGCTTTACAACTTGACAGAACCTGGTACCTCTGAAGTTTAGTTGGTTCTTCCTTACCTGTGCTGGCTTACTGGTGAGATAGCATTGCTATCATCTTTTCCAGGAATTGCATACTTCTCTTACTAATTCTTTTCAGCTTTCTTCTTAAGTCAGCATTTGGCTTCTGATGTATGCAATACCTTTTATCCCTCTTTAATAAACTTTGGTAACAGACTGTATACGTTCTGAGTGCAATTATGCTTTTCAAAACCAAAACCAATTGAATAGTGCAAAGGCTTTCACAAGTATTTCAGTAAATTATGCAAAATAATACAATATTGATCTTTTATCAGTTCAAATAATAATTATCTACCTTTAGATTACAAGTAACCTAGCTATAGAAGTCAAAGTAACAATTTTATTGTCCCGAACTGATATATAGAAGTGATGTGTAAGAGAAGTTGGAGCAATTCTATGAGAAGCAACAATAATTATCCATTGCTCTCCTGGACAGACACAGCACACACATGCAAATGTATATCACAGCCTTATGGTCTTTCTCATCCTGCAGCTGTAGAAAAACCATGGGAATATCACAGGAGCACAGACTTCTCAAAGAACAGTCACTCTCTGATTCTTCCTTGACCAAATTTCTTAGTCTAAGAGAGTTTTACATCAGCAGTGGCATCAAGAAATTCTGTTGCTGTAAAAGTAAATTCACCAGACCTTGAAATCCTTTTATGGATTTAGACCTACTATAAATTCAGAACATTCTGTCCAAGTTCTGCATTTACTTTTAATGTAACTGTAGCACTGAAATTTTAGCTTGATACTTTTGCTGTCAAACACTTTCCAACAAAGTCCTGATTTTTTCTGCATCACTTTATGCAGAGCACCATTCTTTTACAGCCTATGTGCAGAATTATATTAATGAGCTGTACTCACTATTATCAAGAGAATGTCCCCTTATAGAAGTGAACGGTTAAAGAGCTTTGTCATCAAAATACTGGATAGATCATACAATAGTGTATTGTAACACTGCAAATACTACATATAAGTAAACAATGTTTTATATACTTAAAATTTGTCATAAAATTTGCATGTTTACACATAATTTTCTTGTTGTCTTGGATTTTAAACTTACACTCCTCTGTGGTCTTCTTCAGACATGTGTTGAGAAGTGGATAGGTAGATCTTATTATTCCATACCAGGAAACAGTTCTAAACCTAAACCAAGGCAGATCTTTTAGTCTTTCTTTCTGTAACACCAAATTATTTTCCATCTCTGCAATTTGAAATCTCAAATTTCAAGTAGCATCTGCACCAATTTATTAGCTGAAAAATTGTCTCTGAATCTCACTTTGCACCTTGAATTTTTCTCTAATTACCTTTCAGAAAAGGGTATATTCAGATTACATTTCCATTTTTTTAACAGATTGTTTTGGTCTTGTTAATAATACAAGAATGGTCTCTGAAATGCAGATATAAATTATGATTGCATTGCAATATAATTGTAAAAAGCCTATAGATATACTGCATTGTTTCCAAAGCATAATGAGGAGATCATATAGAGATACAACATAAGATTTCAGATGCTGGATCAGCAATTGAAACAAAAATAGGTACTTTTTTTTTCTCATAAACATATGGTGGAATCCTATCTGACATATTTAACCAGTTTGAGAATTATAACATGTCCTGGACTGTTTTGTTAGGTCTTTTCTAGCAGTATGGGTAAAATTTCTCTATTCTCAATGCAGTAGGTAAATCTGAACTTACGTGTGAATCATGAAGAATCATGCAAAGTAATTTTTACAGAGGTATGTAGGTAACAGTTTCAAAATATAATTTATACTTTGATGCCTGATGATACAAATCCATATGCAATTATACTGGTGAATTCTTATGTATTGATGTAAAATGCCAAAACAATTGCAGAAGTTTTTTGGTGGGGTTTTTTTTCCCCTTGTTCATTCTTTATGGAGAATGGTTAACTGCAGCCAGCAGGATATCAGTTCTTCAGTTTGGCACATTATACATTTCTATTAGAAATGAGAAAGCACGTGTTAGCACAGGTTTCAGGACAGCACCAGTGGGTCTTTCAGCAACGAATGGTAAATTATCCTCCCACCCCCGGAAGCCACCGCGTGGCCTGGGGCCACCCTCAGGCCCATGCAGGGCCAGTCCTGGCAGAGGAAAAGAGAGAGGGAGCTTCTCCTACGTGGCTTTGCACTCTCGTGAGAGAGGAGAGTGGAAGCCTTGGAGCACACAGAGGTTTGCCAGTCCAGTTTGGGGGAGGGGAAGGGTGCCGGGCGGGCTGTGGGGGTCCTTGGACTGGCGGGTGGGCGGTTGGGGCAGCCCTGCATGAAGTGTCGCAGGTAAGTGGTGCGTGGGAAGATATGAGGTGACACGGTGGGGGGACAATAAGGTCAGGGTGGATAACGGTTTCTTCTGGGGCGTTGGGAGTCTCGGTTAGGCTGTGGCCTTGAGAGGTACTCGAGCCCTGGGTGGGTATGGGGGCCAGAATGGTTTTGTTCGTTTGTTTGGTTTTGGTTCACCTGCGGCTACTGCCCAGGTTCGGTGTGTTCTGGATATATTCGTTACATCCTGAAAACGTGGTCAGGACAAAGGGTTGTTCCTGGGTATTTCCTTTGGATTGAATATAGATAGGTGGCAGAAAAGCAGGAAGTGTAAGACTTGCCCTAATTGTTTTAATAGTAGGAATGTAGCCTGTGTACTCCTATGTGGTTGCGAGTTATGCTGGTGATGGTACACGCCTTTGGTAGGGTCGCCCGTGCCAGACAGGTCAAAACCGTAGGACCAGATACAATACGTCCTTGGGCAGGATGAGCTCCTTAGCCTTCTGGCAGTCATCCTAGGAGAAGGACAACTCTAATCCCAAACCAGGGCAGATGGAGCTCACTTAGCCCTGTAAGGCCATTCATCTAAGAGAAGGTCACTCTAATTAAACCTACGTCCTGAAGACCTCGCTGCCACCATCCAAACTCACTCGGTCCTGGCAAATGAACCTTAGGATTAAAGGGTGGGCCCAGTTCCGCGCCTACTGCATCTCACCTAAAAAAATCCACTGCGCGGGCTCAAAGGTAAATTATCCTACCTATATCTCACCTCCCTTCTAAATTAAAGCACTTTAAATCCCTTCTAATATACTTTTCCTCATTAAATAGTTTAGATAAAGAGATTTCTGGATTTCCACCAGCCAAACTGGCGCTAATACTAGCAGAGTAACAACCAATAATTCTGTATGTGTTTATGCTGTGCATAATGCCGCCTGTAGCAAGGTTGCACTAATTGGATCAGGTAAAAGGAAGAAAGGCATCGGAACTGCCAGCCTGACCTCATTATCTCTTCTTATTACAGTTAGGTTACAATTGAGGGGAGGAACTAAATTCCAGCAATGAATATTCATCTCATTAGGTCATCTGAAGTATGGCAGGGGCTGCCTTCTCGCCCTACCTGAGCCAGATTGGGGAAATGTTTTTCCAGGGTCTTTGGGACATGCCAGAAAGGGGGTCCTTGGAGAGGAGTATCCCGGAAGCTGGGGGACAGGACGTAGAAGTACAAGCATGGGACAGAACTCTCTCTCTTTATCTGGCTTTGGCTGCCAGAGCACTGCGGACTCTCCGAGTCTTTGCTGGGGCACCCAGCCATCTCCTCGCTGTCCGGCTGAGCCCAGACACACCATCGGACAGTCAGTTTGCTGTTTGTCCCATATCAAAGCCAGGGAAACCACCGCAGCACTGGTGGTTTTCCCAGCCCCTGTACGGTGCCGTCCAAAAGTGAAAGAAAAACTCGACACCTCGCCACCAGAGCCGCACCATCCCCGCCCTGCTGCTGCTGCTGCTGCACGGAGTGGAGCTGCCACGCTGCCTCAGCCCCCTGGAGCTCAAACCCTGGCAAAGTTGTGCCGCCTCTTCAAGGAGCTGCACCCCCTGCGCCAGACATCCATCGCCCGCTGCCCAGCCCCAGCGGGTAGCAGGGAAAAAAGAGCCTTCTGTAGCCATGCCAGCATAAAACCTTTTCAGATGAAATAACCTTCCAGATTTTGCTTTTGCCCCTTTTTTCCCTTTTTGTTCCCGAGGTGTGGAGGTGTCACTTGTTTTTGATGGATCTTTGTTTTTGTGGGTAAACCAGTATTTTTTCTCCTTGTGTTTTTGTAATTATTGCTATTTTTTGTTAGTAAATAGTTATTTTTTCACTTATACCTCCATTGTGTCTGCATTATGACAAATATACAAGCTGTAAGACAGGATTTATTTGTAAAAGATAGATGCTTAGAGCTATAAGGGAGCCCCTAGATATCCAAAATATTCATATTGATACGATAACATATAGTACAGAGCAATGGGTGACCCATACCTTTCTAAGAGTGGCTACTAGAAGTGACCTGAGCTGCCCTAATCATTGGATATTGACACGTAGACATCTGAATGATGCACAAGGTGTTTGCAATGCCTGAAAAAGTTTCTCTTCTAATAAATGGCATTGTACATATACTGATTTTAAAATTTGAAACATTTCTATACAGTTGCCTGAAATGTGTCTTTACAGGTTATAGGCATCACTACACAAATAAACCTATTCCACCATTCCTGTAGGTAAATATTTGCCACCTTTGTTTACTTTTGTAGTGGTTTGACTAATTAAAGTGAATGCTAGATTTGAAAAGCTAGACAATCCAAAATTTCTCACTGAAAATAAAAAACGGGACAGAGGCTTTATGGGAGTTCTGCTTCACATAATTTCCTTGATGCTTCCACAGCAATGTAATTATTATTTTTGTGCACAGTGTACACAGAACTTGGATGTATTTCACCTCTGCTATGGAAGAAAGCAGTTCTTAACACACTCCATTTGTCTTGCCAACCCTAAATCACTTAAATATAAAATATTCTGTCAAGTATTTAGTATTTATACTCTAGTTTGGTATCTATACTCCAATTCTAATTTTATTCAGAATGTGATACTTTTTGAAAGGTACTAACTAAAAAAAAAACGTAACCTCCTAGTTTCAGACTGAAATAATTTTTTAACTCTCCTAATGGTACACAGACTAATTCTGAACCTTATGCCTTTTTATTTCTTTGGGGGGGGGGAAATGTCTGACAAAACTCACAGCATGAGAACCAAGAATTGATGATGAATCTTTTAGCCAAGTTCCAAGTCTAGTTATTGCATTTATGTTAGATATATTTAATCATTGAACTCATTATGAAGACCTATATAAAACTGTCTTACAGGATATATAAGAACTGAATTTTCTTTCTATATTATCTTAGTGTTTTCAGTAAAGAAAGAAATTACATTTATTTCCCATGGTGTGCCCTGTTAAATTTATGCTCATTATTATATATATCTTAATTCATACACAATTATTAGGCAACATTTTCTGTTTCTCCAGCATAAATTGAGTTTAACTCCTCTTGCTTTATTAGAATTTTGCTGCACATACAGTGATGACACAAAGAACACCATTTTGCTCAGTGACACTCTGCAGATGCTTTCAAATGTCTTCCTGTGTGAAACCAGGACACAGGTAGAATGTGCAGCCTGCATTTAGAGGTGGAAAGCTTTTGTGGTTTCTCCAGGAGATAAAACTTGAGTGGTCCAGTTGAACCCATACTCCTGACTTGCTTTGAGAGTGGCATAGAGCTTAGAAGTAAGGAGACTTGACATACTAAAAATATCCAAAATATTACATGGAATATGATATGTACAAAGACGAACCTTTAGAGATTTCTTTAGAAAAGTGCCAGACATGGGCTTTTATTCCAAAAGAGGCTTAATTTTTCTATTGGACATTTTTAGTGATATAAAATGAAATTCAAATCTAACAGGAATATCAAAGCTTATTCCAAAATTGAAAAGAAGCAAGTTATCAGAAGAGAGTAAAGACCCTTGAATAATTGAAAAACAGCTACCTGCTCCATAGGGACTTGCCCTCTCGAGGTTTTAAAAGGGTTGCAAGAAATGCATCTCGCACCAACCAAAGGGCAAGACTACAAATTTGAATTGAAATATTAATTTTCTAGTACAATATATATTATTAAATGTAAAATAAATACTAAAATAACTTACTTATTGCAAACTTCTGCATTACCTTTAGGATCATCCTGATTTTGTGGGTTATTCTGCTTATGCTGCTTATGCTCACAGGATGGTGAGAAAACTATAACAAAACTATAACAAAAACTATAACACCTTAACCCTACCTTCCTTCTCCCCAGGCTTGTCTTCACTCATTTTACATCTCCTCTCCACCTCTGAGCAGTGCAGGGGGATGGGAAATGGGGCTTGTGCCCAGGCCATAACAGCTCCCCTCTGCTGCGCCTTCCCTCTCACACTTTTTCCCAGCTCTGATGTGGGCTCACCATGGTCCACAGCTCCTTCAGGAGATCTCCATGTGCTCCAGCATGGGTTCCTTCATAGGCTGCAGTGGGGAAGCCTACTGCCCATACTCTTCTTCCCAGGTGGCAGGGGAATCTCTGCTCTCATGTCTGGAGCACCACCTCCCCCTCTTTCTTCAGTGGCCTCAGTGAGAATTGTTGCTTTCATATATTCTCAATCCTCTCTCTCATGGCCTTTGGCGTGGCATCTGCTGCTGCTTCTTCACTATCTTTCCATTGACATGCCCCTGCCTTGGCTGTGGGTTCAGCTGTGTCCTGCAGTGTGTGGATTGGAGCTATCGGGAACCAGCTGTGTCCAGCACCAGGGAATTTGCACCCAGCACAGCCCTCAAAAACTTTCTCAGTTTCCTCTAATATAAAGTATTTTTTTCAATAGTCTCCTACTTAATAAGAACCATCTTTAGATCTGTACCTACCATCAATGGATCTGCCAGCAATCACACTGAAATTATGGAGAATCTAAATCTAGATACAAAGCTCTTTCCTAAAAACTGCTTAGGTTTTGACTAGCTTAAAAAAATATTATATCCATTACAGTCACCAAAGATATTGCATAAAACCATGCTTGTTTCCTGTGAGTGTCTCAATGGACATCTGATTTATCAAGGTCCTTTTTCCCATCAGCCAAGTCATAACTGTGATTGAGAAGATGGAGTTAAGGAGTGGTGTGAATCCCTTAGATATCTGGACTAATTGGAAAGTTCTTGTATTTGCTGATTAATTCTAGAAATGGATCATTACATGCCATTTTTTTATTACAACCATAAAGTATAATGTTGACCTGTCATCAGAGATGAAGAAATATTTTAAGTACAGCTGCTCAATCCTACTCTCCCTAGAAGTATCTTGTTCTTCTGACAAGTCTTCATTATGCTTTATGGCATTAATTAGAGACAAAATATAGAAAAATATTTCAACTGTCTCAGATACTAGACAAAAGTAATATACTTTTACCACCAATGTGAGCTAACCTCTATATTGAAAGTGCCATTGGAGTATATGAGAATACTCCTTGGACTGTCTATACTTCTATCTATTTAAACAATATAATAGGGATTGTCACTATTTTCCTGGATGGATGTCTTGTATTGTAGAGCAATAACCAACAATATTTTGTATGGTAGATTACGAAAGAAGTTTGAATTGTCTTAGGTGAACTTAGTGTCTTTTTTAACAATAGAAATCTCAAACCAGTTACTAATAATAAATTGAGTACTTTGAGCCAAAGTTTTCTTAGGGAAATACCTCCAGCTTGTGGAGACAGGCAGTTACAGGTAGCTTTCATTCAGAACAAGGTGTAGCATTACCTAGATGAGCTAATCAAACCTTCAGATACAATACTCTTTCCCTTTAAAAAATAATTGGTCACTAACTGTGTATCACATTGTTGATTGTCTGGCAGTTAAGGTGAAAACATCCACAGGGCCAAAGAACTCTCTGCAATGAACACTTTAGCCTTTTGCAGCTCTCCCCAGGCTGTACCTGCAGAATAACACAACAAACTGCTATAGTCCAAATGACTTTGGTGCTTGATAGGCTCAGCCAGCAGTAATTACTCTATTGCAGCTGGAAGGCTTGGCTTGTTTTTTGCTAGGAAACATTTAGTTATTTGGCAGATTTTATGTGGAAATTAGCCATCAGATGATGTGAACTATGTGGCACAGACATATAGAGACACAGTATTATTTTAAAAAAACTAATTTTTGTGATCTTGGCACTGGGGAACTTTTTCATGGAGTATGAGAGTCACAAACAGGACAGTCAGTTGCTCTACAGACGGAAACAGGAATCTCTGTTGCATGCATCCTTGCAATAGTGTCTTCAGCTGGATTGCATAAGCCTTCCAAAATTCCTGTTCTGCTCAGTTTGTAAATTCCAGATGGTCTATGGTCCTACACAACTGCTCCAGTTATTGGCCATCTTAACTACACATAAAATCTCTCTTAACTGTCTTCCCTATGTACAAAAGGCCTACACAACTATTTCTACATCTGCTGAAACTGCCTCTATTGACCACTTACAAGTGCCTTATCTAAGTACAATTTTGATACTTCTACAGCAGGAAACACACAAGGGAATGTCTGGAAGGGCCAGATTTTCCACTTGGGATTTTAATCGACATATTTGAAAAGATGAAATTAGTACACCCGAGCAGAAGGTGCCCGAGGGAAATACTCTGAAAACCTTCTTGAAGCCACTTGGAAACCTTCTGCAACAATTGCTCAAATACTTTGTTGTGAAGAATGTGGGATTTCAGTCAATTATCCTGCCTCATGTTCAGTGTGTTGTTTCTGCAGAAGAATGGTTGGGAAATTTCTCACTCCCCAAGGAATTAGCAATCCAAATTAACTAGATGTGTAAGAGGTACCACTCTGATACCCAGCTATGCAGCAATTATAATACACAAACTGTATTTAATATTTTTATCTTAAATTCCATAGTGTTTGCCATATTTACAATACCTCATAAAATATACTTGAGGTACCACATGTATTTTAAGTTGGTTTATAAACTAGATTATAACTACTTCTCAAGCAGAACAAGAAATAAATGTTCCAAATTATTCCTCTATTCCACCTCCTAGAAGCATTTAGCTTCCAGTTGTTGCAGATTCCTAAAGTACCCCAGTCCAGTACTTCCACAGAGGCTACACACAGACTCTCTGCATAAAAATAGACATGTAGGAAACTTTGCAGAAGACAATGGACATGAAAGCAGTTTTTGCTCATACTTTACTCCCAGCAAACTCGGTACCTGCACACATTTCTACAGAAACATGGTCATAACTTTTCAGGTCCTTTACTTCATGCCTTTACTTTAGGTTAGTTCTTTGACCTAACAGAACTGCTGCATACTGACAAAAATTTTGAGAAATTTTAGTCCCAGTGATAGTCAGGTACATAAATAACTATACAAAGTAAGGAACAGGCAATTTCCAAAAGCAACTCAGATTATGTCTAAGAAATTCTTTTCTGTTGGGTTTTTTTTTTCCCTAGTCTGGAAGTAGCTTGTAATCCTAAAACCAAATGCTTTGCCTCTCCACACAGTGATCTCTGTTGTCTACCTCCACAAAGAAGGCAGATCCAATCTGACTTTTGAGAACAGTCTTTCACACACTGTATCACTAGTGGGAATTAATACAACAGAACAGTCACAGAGACCACTTAACAGCTGAACATACACAGAAGGAACAATTAAAGAAAGTGAGTTTTTAGAAGATTGATTAATTAGTCCAGTTTTAAACTTCCCTGAACCAGAAGTCATTAATAACACACTCCCTACTAGTGGTTAGTTCTTATTATCAGTCATTATAATTATCACTATGTATTCAAACTATTCAGTACTTAGTAATCACAGATGACACTGGCTGCCAAAATGCAATACCAAGGATTTTGTGCCACTTAATTATCACTGATGGCTTCAGTCCTGAATTTTCTTAGTCTCCACAGTGAAGGTAAGATGGATCTTCAGTGGATGTCTTCTCCCCACCACCAAATTTTATAAGGCTAGTTAATTCCTACCCCTCAGCCTCAACTCCAGGCTGTATCCTGCCTGATCCAGGGGGAAATATTACTTTTTCAGGCTGTGGAAGGTGTCTTATGGTGCCTTATCCTGCTGCTCGTGTGCTGCTGCTGTTTTTCCTAAAGCAAAAGAAGTATTTTCCCAGTTCATTAGGCTGCATTTTTTCAGCAAGCACTGACTGCCCATTGGTGTGTTGTTAATAGATCTGGGGATGCTGCCTTCAACCAGTCTTCGTATTTTCAAGGTCTTTGCTATTAACCCCACACTTAAACTGTGCACCATAACAGGAGACACCCGGCATCAAACTGTGTTCACATCACAATTTCTCATATACTGATAATCAGCCTAACAGGCCAGAGCTGGAACTTCACACTGTTTGCATGAGGTACAATAAGCATAAGGCCCAAGGCAGGCAATGGCAATACTACTTTTACTGGATTATTAGGTAAAAATATTTGGGCAGTTATTCTATTAATCTGTTCCTGTTTGGGTTCAAAAGAAGCTACAATTAAAGTCTGTTTAACATGCTTCTACATTTACAGGTGTGATATGCATGTGCTTTAGCTGCAGCTGTTTTATTAACTAATATAGCTGTAGCATCAGGGACTGAAAACTACATAAGGCCAGGCAGTTTTATGAATTTATTGCTAGATAAGCTTCCTTAGGATAAGGAGCAGCTTCTCAAGCTATGTTTACCAGCAGGGAATCCCTTACACATATTGATGGCGTATTCTTAGTGTTGACTAGGTCAGCCTGGGAAATAAAGCTGAGCTAATTTCATATGTCTATAGAAAATCCTCCAAAAATCGAGTTTTGATCCAAAAACCAACACTGTCCTCTATGTCCTGCTACACCTTTATTAAGCAACTACAACTGCTTTCTGCCTCTCCTGTTACTCCCTATTAGGCAGAGGAGCCATCACAATCATCTTTGTACCTGTTAGTTGGCTTCAAGGGACATTCCCAACTCCTCTGCCACATTTCAGTGCCATACCCAGAGTTCGTACTATACATACAATTTGTGACTGAGATTGTCAATAGCTATTGAAGAAGAGAGTAACAAGCTGCTATTCTTGGGTTTTAAGTTACATGTACTGCATGGCAGTTATATCACTTAATTTTCAAGTATTCACAGGCTGTATCCAAGCTTTTCTCAGCCTCATATATTTGAAACTCTGTGGAATGGCTTAACAGTGTGCAGCTGCTTAGGACAAAATCCAAAACATCTATTTAGAGGCCTAAAAATAGGCATTTAAATTTACCTAATTACAAAGTACTAGAAACCCCACAGCACTGCAGATATGTAACCCTGAAGGCAACAGAAATTCCCCTCTGCTGGTTAATTCAGATTCCGTCATCAGATCAACCAGGCACAAAGTAGGTAAAGGAGTCCAGGATCTTCAACTCTTTCCTCTTAGTTACTCACAGACTCTCTTTCTGTCTCACCTGATTTCTACATTCCAAGAAAATGACAACCTGTCTTTCATACCCAAATTTGAGATCATTTCTACGCAAAGATTCTCCTATTGCCTCGTTACTGAATTACTATATATAGGACGATATTCTTGGTCACACGATGTGACTCTTGGGGATTGTCCTGTGTAGGGCTAAGAGCTGGACTCAATGATCCTTGTAGTCCCTTCCAATTTGGCATATTCTGTGATTCTGTGACATAGGAGTTTATCTAGTGAAGGATATGTCCTCAGGAGACCTCCCCCATTCTGATTTCCTGATAGATAAAAGTTATCTCCTGAGAGTTTTTAAGTCCAGGGTTCAGGATCTGGAGTTCAGGTTCTCTGAAACTCAATCATACCCTACTCTTAGTGGTCTTGACTCTCCTGGGGAGCTTTCATATCAAGAGGGACAGTTAATCTCTTAGAAGTATCTAATTGTCTCCAGCCACTATACCAGGAACTCAGCCACCTTATTTCATCATTTTACCTGGCCAAGATGGTGGGTTAACATTACAATACTAAATAAAGAAGTAGGGGGTACTTGTTTTATGAGTTATGTCATTAAACAAGATACATAATTCCAATAAAGGCAAGAATAGCTGTGAGTAGGAACAAGCTGCAAGCAGTCTTCCCATTAATCAAAGAATGGTGTGTTGAATTTTTCCTTTGCTGATCACTATTGCCTCCTAATGTGTGCTGATAGGGATATCTTACTCAATATCTTATCTGTGCTCTGCATTAAATAATACACCTTGGAAAACAATTAGTCTTTGTTCTTAATCTCATGTATATAAAATTATCGTGATTTAGTGTTGCAGTCCAGGAGAGATATCAGAAGTTAAGAGGTAATCCTACTCTGGTATTCCACTGGCATTAAACTTTGTTCCTTGTAATCAGGATTGTATCAGAATCTTTTTCTTCTGGTTTGTTATGGCTCAATCTTAATCAGGCATTCTTTTCGTATTCACAGAGATCTGGTGTCAATGTTCAGTTCACACCAAATGAAGATAAGTGGTTTGGGTTAGCTTCTCAGATGACAATCTAATTAAACACTTAATTTGAAAATATAAGTGACATAAAGTACAGAGGTGTTTATGTAGTTTATGTAGCAGTTTCAGGTATAAAACATCCATGATTTAAGCACTACATTTTGCTTTACTCATTATAAAGCAACTGGGCTTAGTTTTATGCAAAGTGAAGGCACACTTTCTTTTTAATTACTCTTATGAGAGTTAAGTATCATTCAGTAATGACAGTAGGGAAAAAAACAGCTAAAACAATCCAGCTGCAAATTAAACAATTCAATTATGTATTACAATAGCTGGGGCAAGACCGAGTCTAATGGGCACTAAATGAGAAGATGACTTCCCATTGGCTGTGTTGGTCATATTCTGTTTGTCTTGCACATTGTCACTGTTAAGGAAGACTGAGGTTGATTGAATAAGAATAAATTTTCCACGATTTCTATTTACTAATAGTCTTTTACTGTGGACTGCCTAGCATATCTCAGACTTGCCTTGTTTTAGCTTTTTTTTTTTTGTTCCTCTGTTCATCAGCATAAATTCAATACAGTCTCTGTTCTCTTGAAGCACTTCTTCCATATGTTTAAGATGCTTCTTTTAAGTGGTGCTAGATACAGGTGAATCACTAAAATAGGCAGCTGTATACCCTTAATATCTCTGCACAGAATATCCATTAATCAGTGAAACACTATTGAAGTGCCTTGTAATCCAAATGAGAGGACAGTAAATAAATAGTACCTAACTCTCCACATTTCAAATGCTGCATTAATTTTAAACTTGAGAGAAAGTAACGTACAAATAATCTATCTCTAAATGGTAAGTTCAGATTCTCCAACCTATTTAGCTGCCTATATAACTTGGACATTATATTTGAGGATTGTTTCATTATCATAGTACATTTATATGTTAACTATGCTTTTTTTTCTTTTTCCTTTTTTTTTTTTAACACAGCTCTCTCATACTTCATTGCTCCATACCTCTCCAGGTTTTCATAATGTTTAAGTTTCTTTCTTGATATGGTATGGCATCATGTCAGGTCAGCAAATTCTTCAAAACAATTTCTGATTCTTCAGGAATCTTTCCCATGATTTTTGAGCTATGACTTTTTAATCCCTGCTCCTCAAAATGGTATTGTACCTAAAACAGGTATAGACTCTAACTCTTAGCTAGATCTCCTTCATGACTTCTACTACACTCTATAGTCCCCTGGATCTTTCGTTCCTGGGTACAAACACACAGAAGAAGCAAAGAATTAATACCTTTCTCACTCCAGAAGGCTACACCCAACCCTGTCATTGTTAAGGAACATAGTCTACTAGTAAAACAAATGCTATATACTACTGATGGGCATTGAACATAAATGTTTGTTCTACTCATCTACCCTTAGTCTCCAAATTTTCTGTACTCCTTTTTTTTATTATTTTTAGTGATACAAAATGGATTTGACATTTATTGATAAGTTCAAATAATGAAATTTTGGGCATGCTTACACCTATTATTGTGTATAAAAGCCAGAAGTAGCTTCTGCTTGTGTAAGTTGATGCTGTGTTCAGGGAAAAGGTTCAGTGATTTTGATTTAGTTACTTTTCTATATATGTTTTTGCTTGATGAAAAATTAGATTATCTTATGGGGGTTGCCAGTTAGGAGGCTCAAAATAGGGGGAGGGGTGTATGGTATGGCTATACCATAGAAATGTTCCATCTGCTTACTTAGAGCATTCTCTGGTGCTCCAATCCAGTTAAGACTACCTCAGCCTATTAGTGACTTATGTCTTTCATAGGACACTCTTTTTGACTGTAAAATAATACATCTCATTTTTAGGCATATTTGCTAAAGATGGTACTCTATTTTCATACTGTAGTAGCAGCTCTGTCCAGAACTGCTGAGAGAAGAACAATAGAATGTTTTGCTTTCTGGGGCTGCTTCTGGTGTTAAAAAATAATTTCAGAAAATATATCTATGCAAGTGTGTGGTGGATGATGAAGTCGTACATTGAAGCAGTTTCCTTTTTTCCTTGTGTATTGTAAACAAAGAAGTGTATGTCCTCCTGCAGAAATTGTTTCCTTATATTTTTTTATGTTACCTTTGTAATGATTCTACATTAAATCACTCTACTTGCAGAACAGATTCCTGGTTTATAGCCTATGGCCTCCTTTTTTATATATTTTATATGTTATGAATATTTGGACTTTCATCATTTTGAACTGTCATAGTTTGAAGGGAATAATCTTAATCTTAAACCCCTTCTGCTTCTCATGTCTGATTCCACAGAAATTTTGCTTCTAATTTTTTACCTTAAAAGGTTTTATTTATGTCCTTACCCCTGTATCTTACTCTTTTCCAGTCCCATATTCCCTCAAAAGATCCTGGTTTAATTTGATTTGAGCTTTATTTCAGTCACTGTACAAAGACAATTTCTCTACTAAAGGCAAGAAAATAATGTCCTAAAAGCAAGTCCTATGGGAGATCTGTAAATGACAATCATCTGCTTAAAATATCACAGACTTATTATGCTAAGTATTTCAGTAGTGAATAATGTAGTCCAGTCCTTAAGCTTGCAACCCAGTTTTCTTATTTCTCTCCTGGTTTAAGTCATTCACAGGAATTCACTGGCTGAATTATATTTCTGCTAACTTGCCATTCAGTTTTAAGAGAGAAATGTCATTATTGTGGAAACCAATTCCTTCCTTGGTTGTGCAAAATATCCTTTCACTTTTTTAATAAAGTATAATTCTCTATATACAGCTGGAACAAATAAATAGTGCAATAAAAATTAGATGCTCCATTATTGCGGTGCTAGCAGTGCTACTTAATATTCAAAGGAAATATTATAGGGACTCAGTTTTGATTTAAATAGTGACTTCGTGTGAAAAAGTGACATACTAGTATTATATAGATAGGCTACTAAAAAGTAAAGCTGATCAGGTACTTGTCTATAGTCTGGCTTTCTGATGGTGCCCACAACATAGTTAAAGAATTGTGATGGTGTCTGGTTACTGACAGCTGCCTTCTCGTCTCTTTGTTTTCTCCTTTGTTCTCTCTGACTTACTGCAAGGCTGTACAATTACTGATCTGTTATTCCATTGTCAATCGTTAGCTAGTTCTTATTAACAGCTTTTTGCCCATTACGATACTGTAGGTATCACAATGTTACACAATCCTTGTTGCTGCATTTCTCCCTGCAGATTTCTTAGATAAAGTGGGCGTTAAAGTAATTTAGACTAAAGCAGTAACAAAATGGAAGGGGCAATTGTGGAAGAGGTGAGTAACCTAAGGTCAGATTTACTGAATCTTAACTAAATATCCAAATAGCAAAGAAGCTTAGGCAATACTCAACTTGTTTTAGTGTTATTTCTTAATTATACTTGTACCGAATGTTAACATTTTCATAACATAAAACCTGGAAAAGAACTTAATTAAATATACATACACACTTATACATATTTATTTGTGTGTGTGTGTATTGCTAAGGAAACCTAGGTGCTTCAAAATATATCTGTTTTTCTTCTATCAAGTTTAATTCATCTTGTCTTGAGTGAGGTGTCATTCAATATTCTACAAATAATCTGGTTAAGCAAGTGCAGGCTGCTGTAATTGACCCTTCTACAAAGTTTAAGCCAACAGGGGTAGCCAATACGCTGCTGGATTAAAAGAAAATGCAAAATAATTTTGAGAATTTGAGGAAACAATGCATAAAAGTCAACACAAGCAGGTTCCAAGTGATTAATCATCCACATAAACTTGTTTCAAAGGCATCTGGTTAGCTAATAGTTCTGTATAAAAGCATATAGAGGTTGTAATAGATCATGAACAGAACACGAGTCAAAATGCTGCCAAAGAAACTCCAACCAAAATAACCACAACAAAAAAACCCCAGAGGTTATCATGAGATATATAGAGAGAAGCATTACCTGTTAGATGCATTTTGTAATTTTTTCCATCTACTTGTTACTCGTAGGGCCTTAAGGCTGAAACATTGGGTCCAGAGGGTATAGAGGAGAACAATGAGAATGATTAGAGGTCTAGAAAACACGACCTATGAGAAAAAATTGAAAAAAATGGGAATTGTTTAGCTTAAGAAAGATTGAGGTGGATTGAGATAATCTTCAAAAAAATAAAGGCTGATGTTGGAAAAAAAGAAATAATCTATTTATGATCACAGTAGATAGAATAAATAATAATGGGCTTCAGTCTCAAAAAGTATAAATTTACATTTAGGAAAAAAATGTTTCATGGTAATATTAGTGAAGTTTCTTGTCAAACTGTGGCATCTCATCACCTTTTTTTTTTTTTCTTGTGAGGTGAACTAACACCTGTTAGAAACAACTGAGGAAAGTTGCTGCTGTCTGGGATGTTTTAAATATTGTGACCTACTGAAGTTCCTACCAGCACTATGAGTACATGATTATAGGATGATTATTTTGTTTTTACACATTGATTATGTTATTTCTGATAATATAGTAGATATAACTTACAGTAGGGAGTAGGACCTTTAAAAAGTAGTGCTGTGGACAGGTAAATGACAGCAGTATCTAAATGTTTTGCCAGATCCTTACGTGAGGGATTTACTTTGTGTCAGTCTCCTAAAAGTCAAAAACATCAGGCTGCATCCAAGAAGGCTGGATAGTTCAGAGAATGATATACAGCACTAGAGCATGTAAAACTTTAAACAAATACAATTTACAAGAAAGAAGCATCAACTAAATCCTCCCCTATCTTATGAATTCTCAGACTTTTTTGAACTTCTTGAAAACTCCACAGGCCTTTGAGCCAGGCTTACATGGCTTCAGTTAAGTCCCTGCTGTGCTGAGTATGGTCAAAATCCATTGAATTGTTGACTGCACTGGCTTGATAAACTGAGCTGTTTATTCTGGAATTTTATGCATTTGACCAGTTTGGCATTTTAATAAATGCCTATGGCTTAACACAGGAAAAAACAATAAAGTTAATGATGCTGATTCTCATACTGCTTACATCAGTTTGTGTTTGATTAACTTCACAAATATCAGTGAAATTTCTTCTGGATTACACTAATGAAGCCACTCAGATCAGGCATACTTTTTATAAAAAATAAATCTATGTTTATTTTTTTAAAAGTCTTCATCTCCAAATGCATTAAATACATACTTAAACACCAAGTTAATAGCACACAGTATTGTTCCCCCAAGCCATGGCTCAATTTCTCACTCTGATTAGCTAGCAATTTGTACAATTACACCTAAATGGATGCAATGCTGATTTCACCGCTTATTTTATTATAGCACTAAAGCAGGTACAGAACTATCTGCAATGCTTGTTTACGGTATTATTCATAAACATTTTTTACACACTCTATTAGAATTTCCCAGCTTGATTAGCTACCACTCTGCACTAAAACACTCAAGTTAAAATGAAAAGGTAATTGCTCTGGAGTTTTTCAGATAATTTACAGTGCAAACAGGATTTATTGGTGCTAATGAAGCTCCAGAAACGGATGGTTTCTACTTCACATCCTTCTTCTACCTTTCTACCCAATAATAAAATATAAAAAAAAGGTCAATATGAGAAAGTTCTTTTAGATCTGTAGAGTAACCAATAATCTGATAATACACTTAATCTGTGAAAAAATCCACTGAATCAGTGAACTCTAGGACTCTAGCTGAAAATTATATTTCAGGACTAATTAGTTAAAAGAAAAATATCCAGTTACAGAAAAAGAATTCTCCAATTCCAGTATAGGAAGTTTTTGTGTCCTAGCAAAATTAATCTAAATTTTGATGCAAATCAGACATTAATTAGAGCTTTCTGAATGAATGGGTCATGACGCTTTTATGGTGCTATCAGCAAGTTTGGGGGGGTACATTGTTTTTTTCCTTTTTTTTGTCTCTTTTTTTTTTTTAATACAAGGGCAGGCAAATTTGGGATTCTAGAACAAGAGTTCATGAATATAATTTCTAAATGACATAGTTGCCATAGGTTTGAAATAACCCCTGATAATAGTTTGTTCACTTCAACAGGTGCTTATTTTCACCAACCTAATGGTTCCTTCTTTTCTCCACCTTGCCTGATGCACAATATCCTGCAATGTACAATCTCCCCTGCTTTGCAGTTTCATACTGGCTCAAGAGAAGGGACATAAGTCTCTCATCAACTACAGCCCAGCTCATGGCTTGAAAAGGCAAGGCTTCTGAGCCTGGAAATGCAGAAGCTGGGGAAATACACAGAAATCAGGTCTTGAACAAATACCCTAATCACTGACAAGCTGTGGTGGGGGAAAAGAAGTTTTCCCCCCCAGAGTTAAAAAAATGGTAACTCCCGAGGGGGTTGTGTCACTTGATGTGGACCCAATGAGCGTTCCTGCAAAATAAAAACTATCACAAGCAGATCAGAAAACAAGGTTGATCTAGTAGTGTTGGAGGGAAGTGGTCATGTTCTAAAGCCACGAGGAGAAGGGGGAGGAGCCCCGTTGGGGGCCTAGCCCCACAGCCCCCGGCTGGGCTGTTGAAGCCCGGAACAGTGTTAAAAGTGGATCGGGTGCTGTGGTCAAAGGCTGGAGGAGTTTCTCCGCTGTAGCAGCAGAAGGAGATACTGAAAAGCGGTGGCAGAGCAGCAGCAACTGGAGACAGCGGCAGAGAGCCAGAGGAGATAAGGAGCAGCAGAAACAAGCATGAGCTAAGCAGAGAGACAAAGATCCCTAATGGAGAGAGAGAGGAACTAAGCTCTACAGAGACAGAGTTGTGGGGTAAGAACTGAACCAAATCCCCCAAAAACCCCTTTTGAGACCCCTCATAGGAGGAGGTAGATGGACTCTGGCTTGAGAGGAGTCTTGGGAGTGCTGCAGCACACGGAGAGAGAGGAGCTAAGAAGCTCAGACGTCCCAGAGGTGGACCGGGACGGCCCGACGGAATGTGGAGGGGGTGACCTTGCCCTCCCCCCCGCTGCTGCTGCCAAGCTGGCAGCAGCTGAGACAGAACACAGGAGCTCTGATAGAACAGTTGAGGCAAAGGCTTTCAACTGAAAGCTGCCCGAGACGTTTTGACTCAAGGAAGCTTGAATCCCCTGAGGAAAGGACCTTCATGGGGTCTTACACCCCGTGATATACGTGGTGAAGTGAGTTCTGTCCCTGCTACGCAGCCCACAGAAGAGAGAGCTGTGCTAAAACCTTGTACTAGTCAATCTTGAAACACTCAAGTCTATTTGTGAATCCACACCCACATAAAATCAAGTCAGTTTCCTAAATGTTTCCACTTGCCAGAGCAATGCACATCCCAGATGTTCAGTCAAGATGTAATGTGAGAGGAAACAAGAACAAAGTCCAAAATCATGAAAGTCCTGATCTGCCTCTGAGGTGCCCCACAAGAGAATGAGGTCATCATTACCTGGTACAACACTTGCCTGAAAAGTGTGAGATCTGAAAACAAAAAATCATCTTGGGCTGATGAGGGTAAATGCCATAACTGCTTTAAAAACTGTCTCAGCTGTTATTTGTAGCTACCTTCTACTTATTCTTCTGGAGATGGAATGATATAGATAAAAGTTTCCAGTAATCAGGCCCAGAAAAAAACCCAACCCAACCCAACCCAAACCAAACCAAACCAAACCAAACCAACAAACCCAAACCAAAACAAAACAAAACAAACCAAACCAAACCAAACCAAACCAAAAACAAACAAAACAAAACAACCACGAGGGAAATTGACTTTTGTACTGCATTTGGGATGGATTTAATTTCCTTCACAGAAGCCCTTATGGTGCCATGGTTTGTGACCAAAAAAGTGTTAATACATCGTGTTTTGACTATTGCTGAGCAGCTACACAGCATCAAGGCTGGTTTTGCTCCTCACACTGCCCCCCCCTATTGAGGTTATTGTAAGAGAAAACCCACTGAGGTTATTGTAAGAGACTTGGAGATCACAATTGCCTTAAACACTGTCAAAGCCATAGGAGGGATGTTGCCTACTATGGCAAACTGCATAAAGAGCAACTGCTCATCTGCAACCACCGAACATTAGCACACCCCCACCCCCTGATATGCCTCCATGAATTCTTGGAATTTGGACAATACGTTAAGCTACCTGACTGGAACTTGAAACAAAATAAAGGTGGTACTACTGTCTAATTATCTCAGGTCTAAGGGGAAGTAAACAAGGCTGAGGGAGAAGTAAGTAAGGCTGGATTTCCTTTTTCCACAAGGAAAGTCAACTCAGCAGCTCTGGTGAAAATCATCTGACTGGGTCTGGCAGGGGGAGGTCATAACCCACAGACTCATTTCTGAGATCTTCTACCAGAGAACTGCATGTGATCCACAGTGTTGCAAAAGACAGTGAAACATCCCCCTGCAGGAGGATGCTTGGGTGTTCCTACGTATACGTGAACGTACATTAACCCATTGAACTCTATGTTTCATGGGACCCCCTCTACTGAGAAGATCAGAAGAGGACCAACAGGTCACCATCTGGATACATGGGGTGGTAGTATCTTTCTATTTAATCTGTCTCTCTCTCACTCTCTTTTTCTCTCCCCCCCACCCCTCCCTGCCTTCTCTTTCCTATTTCTTTCTATCTCTCTCTGCCTCACATTAACTGTTAAATAAAATCCATACTATTGACTTTGGCATATGGTCTCAATTGAACCTTCATATGGGTAGAGACATCTCTCTCTAATAATCATAATAATCAGATCATAACAGTTATCTTTTTTTCTTCCTTCTTCCCACTCTGCTTCCTGAGCTAGTGGACCGAAGAAGAGGGACTAGGAGATTAGGGGTGGAGACAGACAGGACAGCTGACCCCAACTGACCAAAGGTATATCCCATGCCATATGACAATATGCTCAGCAATAAAAGCTGGGGAAAGGAGGAGGAAGGGGGTGGTGTTTGGAGTGATGACATTTATCTTCCCAAGTAACTGTTACGTCTGATGAAACCCTGCTTTTCTGGAGATCGCTGAACGCCTGCCTGCCCATGGCAACTATTGAATGAATTCTTCATTTTGCTTTGCTTGTGCATGCAGCTTTTACTTTCCCTATTAAACTGCCTTTATCTCAACATATAAGATTCTTCTCACTTTTGCTCTTCTGATTCTGTTCCCCATCCTGCTGGGGCAGAGGTGCATGGACAACTCATGAGGGCTGAGATGAATATGAGAAGCATAAAATACTCCTCCATGCTGATGTGAAACAGATAAATTCCATAAGGATCACACAGATCACTGGTGGGGTTCTAAGTCCAAGACAGAAGAAAACAAGGTAGTTATAACAAAAATTTCAAGAATGTTAGGCTATTGGCCAGATACCAACTGGTTCTTTAAAACACTTGTACTCAGCGAGCAGAAGTTTTTCTTCAAATAGAGACACTAGAGGGTTTTTTTCACTGATTTATTCATAACTAGAATATGTCCCTGACATATCAAAGTCACTAGAGAACAGCGAATAGAAATTCACAAGAGAAGTTTTTCAGAATAAGAATTCAGAAGTTCTCCTCTTAAACTTGTCAGAGATATTTCTTAGCAAATGTATGAGATGAAATGCACGTATGAGAAAGAAACATCCCTTGATAAGTAAGTGATAACAAATATTCATTAGGAGTTCATTGAATTCAGTAATGTTACTTTTACATTGGTAGGAATAACACTATCAGTAACTGATATGTTATGGTAACTAAACCCTAGAAAAAATATCACAGATGAAACCACTGCCAGTTTACAGTTTATTTTGAATTTAGAAATATCTCATTTCCTTCAGATAGACCAAATGTCGGCGTTTTTCCAAAGTGTTAAATCTTTTCGAAAGAAATATTGTGATGACATTAGGAAATTAATGTGATAAGCAAGTTTCAGTAAATATCTTGTTAAAATGTCAATAGCTAGGCAAGGAAGAAAACTATTCATGTTCTAATATGAATTTGTACCCAGAAGAAAGCTTTACAGTGTAAAGATATTGCAGAATAAATATTTTCAAGGAAATGAAATTAAATTCTATTTGGAACCTTTACTGTTTCTTCTGGCATGCTTTTTTGTTATGTTAAAAGATGGTTATCCTTCTAAAACTTCACAATCAAACTAAACAATGATAAATAAGCAAAAAACAGTTACAAATGCTGTGATAAAGAATATTACAAGAAATGGGCTATTGCTTCTATTACGGAGGACATCAAACTAGATATTCTAATTGTCCCTCCAACTTAAAAAAAACTCGTGATTTTATAAATCTTGAAGAAACTGTCTAAGAAGCTTAAAGATCCCACATGTGATGTAGTTGAGGTTGTTTCAGGAGGCACACAAGAAAACAATGGAAGCTGATACTCTGTCAAGTAATTCATCACAGATTGCACAAAGCAACAAACTCGATCTGCCAGTTTTATGAAAAGTTGAGTCATATAAACACAATACAACAATACTGAGACTCTAAGTGTCATTAAGAAAAGCTGAAGAGAGAAAAGAATATAAGTAGAAAACTTGACTCTCTGTGATACTACCTAATGTTAGTCATAGAGGGATTTGAACTCCCTGGAATCTGAGCTGTGTTCACTAAATGTTGAATTAAGACTTGGAAAATAAATGCATGAAACATCTGCCTCCACACCTTAAAACTAAGGATTTTTTTCATGGAAAAAAACCCCCAAACAATAACATTGCAGATTTTTTTATTTTTTTAATTTCCAAATAGAAAATGATTCTGTGAAAATACATTTATAACAAAAGAATTAAAAGTATAAGAGGGAATATTAGCAAAAGTCCTCTGTATCAAAAGCAAGTTCTGTCAAATGACACACATTCAAAAGCAGGGTTTTATTTGAGAACATGCCTCTTCATTGTGGTATATTCCACAAACTAAGTCAAAGTTTATAAATGAGGAACAAATAATATCATTTTTCCCATTAATCCCAAATACAAATATTGTAGAAGACTATATGCATGCTGTTGCACTACTTCAGCACTTCAGGACAGAAACAGTTTTATTCTAGAATCTTCAGGGCCTTTGTTTCAAGACCCAATTTATTCTTCAAACAGAACAAATCCAGAAGGAATACAAATCAATGCAGTTTCCTTATTAAAAAAAAAAAAAAATGTAGTCCCTGCAAGACCTTTTCCATTTGTTTGGTTTTCATATGTCCTCTCAGAATCATGCCTCTTACTTTAATAGTTTATAGCATATTCAGAGACAGGGAGTACTTAATCTTCTTTTGGACTATTTCACTCTGCCTGAGGGAGTCCACACAACAAAAAAAGGATGTGGTTTTAACTTCCAGTGTCTTTTCTACATTTTGCACCTTAAGCTAAATTAAGGAACTATAACTTCAAGCTTATAGCATCCTCAAGTATTAACGAAAGAATCTAAATATAGAAAAGATATTTTAAATTAACTCAAATCCTCAACTCCCGCAGATCACTCCTTAGTGAACATTTTCTCATTGTTTGTCCATTTTAATTCAAACAATCCAAAACAAAATGGGTTTTCAATATAAAAGAGATACTATAAAAAATGTAGAGTTGTCTTCCTTTTTACTATGTACTACTGCATGGTAAAATACATCTCCATTTCTGAGGCAGTTGTCTATGAAACAGTAATGTGGCAATTAGAATTATTTTAAAATAAAAGGAATAGTGTGGAAAAGCATATCCATGTACAGAATCTGATACCACTCAGAGGCCCAGTTGATCACAATGGCTCTTATGCTGCTTGATTCTCTTGCCTTTATTTGAATTTAAATGCTAACTTTTCCCAACTCTACAAATAATTTCTGTGATTTCTTTTCAGAACCTGTCCACTGTTTGGTATAAAACCAGAAGAATCTGAGCATTTGTACCTAGACACTGATGTGGAGCTGTGTTATACTCTGACTGAAGTGCATCTTTTTGAGAATATCAATTCATAAAATTATAGCATAGACTAGGTTCTTGAAAACTTTGTTTAGCAACAGGTCACTGAAAAATAGCATGAACTCCATTGTGTTTGGCAATGAGCTGTCCAAGACTTCTTGGGATGTCAGTGCACTGTGGACATGGAACACAGGTCTGTTAAGAGCCTTGTGATGTCTGGTATTAATGTAATTGAATATGATTGATGTTGAAACCTTAAAAATGGCTGTAAAAATAAACACTTATGGAAGATCGTTTTAAATTCTCAGATTCACACAGTCACAGAATGGGTTGGAAGGGACTGCAGTGGGTCATCTGATCAAGTGGGTCATCTTGCTCAAGCAAGATCATTCTAGAGCATATTGCACAGGATTGTGTCTGGATGGTTCTTGAATGTCTCCAATGAGGGAGAGTTCACAACCTCTCTGAGCAATCTGTTCCAGTGCATGGTCACCTGCACAGTAAAGAAGTTCTTTCTCATATTCAGGTGGAACTTCTTGTGCATCAGTTTCTACCCAATGTCTCTCACGTCCTATTGCTTGGTACCACCAAGAAGAGGCTGTCTTCATCCTTTTGACACCATCCCTTCACATACTTGAGACATTGATGAGGTCCCCTCTCAGTTGTCTCTTCTTGATACCGAACAGGCCCAGCTCCTTCAGCCTTTCCTTGTAAGAAAGATGCTCCAAACCCTTAATCATCTTTGTTGCCCTCCACTGCACCTGCTCCAGGATCTCCACATCTTTCTTGTGGAGAGACTGTGGAGCCCAGAACTGGGCACAGCACTCCAGATTTGCCTCACTAGGACTAAGTAGAGAGGCAGGATAACCTCCCTTGACCTGCTGACAAGGCTGTTCCTAATACATTCCAGGATACCATTGGCCTTCTTGGCCACAAGGGCACACTGCTGGATCATGGACAGCTTGTTGTCCACCAGGATCCCCAGGTCCTTCTCTGCAGAGCTACTTTCCAGCAAGTTACCCCAACCTGTATCAGTGCATGGGGTTATTGCTTCCCCAGGTGCAGGACCCTGACTTTGCCTTTGTTATCAGACAGTTCTTCTCTGCCCATCTCTCTGACCTGTTGAGATCCTTCCAAAGGGCTGCACAGCACTCTGGGTTATCGACCACACCTCCCAGCTTTGTCATCAGCAAACTTGCTGAGGAGGCAGCTACCTCTTCATCCAAGTAACTGATAAATAAGTTAAACAATACTGGCCCCAATATTGAACCTTGGGGGACAACACTAGTGACAGGCCTCCAACTAGACCCTGTGCCACTGATTATGACCTTCTAGGATCTGCCATTCAGCCAGTTCTCAATCCATCTCACTGTCCACTCATCCAGTCCACACTTCCTGAGTTTGCCTGTATGAGGATGTTGTGAAAGAAAGTGTCAAAAGCCTTGCTGAAACTGAGGTAGACAATATCCACAGCTCTGCCCTTATCCATCCGGGTATCTGTTTCATCATAGAAGACAATCAGGTTGGTCAAGAATAATTCCACTTTAGTGAATCCGTATTGACTACTCCTGATCAACATTTTGCCATCCATGTGGAAAAAGACCTTTAGAATAACACATTCCATCAACTTTCCAGGGATTGAGGTAAAGCTGACTGGCCAGTAGCTCCCTGGGTCCTCCTTCTTGCCCTTTGTGAAGTCTGGGGTCACATTTACTTTCTTCCAGTCCTCAGGCACCTCTCCTGATCTCCATGACCTTTCAAAGCTGATTGTGAGTAGCCTCACTAAGGTGTCCGCCAGCTCTCTCAGCACTCACGGATGCCCATGGATTGATCAGGGCCCATGGACTTGGGGATGTAAAGTTTGTCTAGACAAGGAAGTCTTCCTTAGTCTAGACAACATTTCTTTACCCCAGTCTCCTGGGTCAGAGATTCCTGAGGACTGGTCTCGTTAGTGAAGACCAATGCATAGAATGTGTTCAGTAACTCTGCCTCCTCTGTGTCCTCTGTTAACAGGGTCCACCCTCCATTTAGTAACAGGCCCACACTATTCATTGTTTCTTTTTGTATGTATTTGAAAAAGCTTCTTGTTGTCCTTTACATCCTTGGCCAGATCTAATTCCAGGTGGGCCTTGGCTTTCCTTGTTTCATTCCTACTTGCCTCTGACAACCTCTCTAAATTCATTCCAAGTGGCCTGACCCTGTTTCCACCTCCCATGTGTTTCCTGCTTATACTTGAGTAATGGCAGGAGTTCTTTATTCATCCATGTGGGTCTCTTGCCCCCTTTGCCCCATTTCTTGCTCATCAGGCTGCATCATTCTTGATCTGGAGAAAGCAATCATTGAATATCAACCAAAATCTGGGACTCTTCTTCCATGTAGGACCTGTTCCCATGAGATTCTTCCAAGAAGATCCCTGAAGAAGTGAGCTCTCCTGAAGTCCATGGTTGGTTAATTTGCTGACCTGCTTCCTCCTCGCCCAGTCCGGAACTCCACAGTCTCACTGTCACTGTGCAGCCAAGGCTGCCCCCAACAGTCATGTCTCCAATGAGGCCTTCCCTGTTTGTTAATGTGAGGTCAATCAGCAGACCACTTCTTATGGGATCCTTCACTTCCTGTGACAGGAAGTTGTCATTGATGCTTTCCAGGAACTTCCTGAGCTGTTTGTAGTTATCTATGTTGCTTCTTCAGCAGATGTTAGGGTAGTTAAAGTCCCCCAGAGAACCATTGCCTGCGACTTTGAGGCTGCTTCAAGCTGCCTGTAGAAGGCCTCATCCACTTCCTCCTCCTGGTTAGGCAGCCTGTAGCAAAGGTCCACGACAGTGTCACCCTTAGTAGTCTGTCCTTTTTTTCAAACCCATAAGCTCTGAACTCACTCGTCATGCAAACCAAGACAGAGCTCAATACATTTCAAATGTTACCTCACATGAGAGGCAACTCTATCCCCATTCATTGATACTCAATCTGTTAGCTCACTGGTAACAAAGTATCTGAAGAGAGAAAAAGACGCAGAACAACTATGCAGAAGTTATATTAAATTCTTTGCACATTTAATTGGGAAAAAAGTTTCAGGGTGTAATGAATATTATGTTACAGAAACAGGGTAGTTGTTCAACAGTTGTTCAAACATAAATTTCTTTTTTGATCTTTGTCATTGAGTGAAGGAGATGTAGCAAAGGAGTTTGAAGTTTTCAGTTGTTTAAAAATAATTGCTTTTATTCATATTCTAAAATACTGAAATTCTAAATGATGTTGAAAAGTAATGATCCAGGAAAGAGACCCAATGTACACCAGGAAATACTCCAAAAAAAATTTTGACTGTTTTGTCAGGAAAATCAGACAAGCCAACATAGTCAAGAGAGTAACAGAAGCTACAAGAACTATAAGGCTGTGGCAATAAATTTTTTTCCTCCATTAAGATGTGAAATTTAAGCTTTGCATCCTCTGGAGCAAGCTGGACCTGCATTGTTTGGCCTAATCGTAGACTCATCACCTCTTTTCTAAAAGAATTGAACACTGGTATTATTTTCTTTTAAAATAAAGAGAGCAGAAGATTAGGAGAGGTCTTGTGTTTTAAGAAATCTTCTGTGTAATGGATTGATACAATTACTATAGAAACCGAGCCATTTCTTTTGACATTCAATTCATTTGTATTCATTTTGTATTTACAGTTTTTTGATTATAATTCATGTTTACAGTCCACTAACATAAAGGTTTATATTGGAAACAAAGACTTGCATAAGAAAGCTTTTTTTGAAAACTGGACAACTGAAAATCTGACAGTGGAGTAGAGTGGTGATGGATTTCATGGAATCATGATTGTGTTATCCAAATGGTATTCTCAAAACAGCCAGCAGCAGTAATTTACAGTACTACCGCCACCACCTGCGTCTCCTAGAACGCTTCCATCAGCGCTGCCTCTGTACAATCCTTAACATCCGCTGGTCTGATTATGTGACCAATACATCTGTACTAGAGCAAGCAGCTGTCACTAGTATTGAGGCCATGCTACTGAGAACGCAGCTGCGATGGGCAGGGCACGTCTCAAGAATGAAGGACCACCGCCTTCCTAAGATCCTGCTCTATGGTGAACTTGCCACTGGCTGCCGCATGAGAGGAGCCCCGAAGAAAAGATACAAGGACTCCCTGAAACAACATCTCAGCCTTGGCCATATTGATCACCATAACTGGTCTACTCTGGCCTCAAATCGGGAGGCCTGGAGACACACCATCTATAACGCTGCTGTCTCCTTCGAGAACACACGCAGGATCACTCTCGAGGAAAAAAGGCAACGCAGAAAGAACCGTGTCTTGCAGATTACACCATCTAAGGAGTCTTTCTGCTGTGCCTTTTGCAATCGGATATGTCTGTCACGTATTGGCCTCATAAGCCACCAGCGTGCCTGTAGCAAAAGTGGATAATGCCTTCCCAAATCTTCGTTCGCGAAGCCTAGCCATGATGAGCTTGCTGACACTCTTAATGGTAGCACTGGGTTTAGGCTCCAAATTCCCATTGATACCCATACGCCAAATTTTTTCAATCCTTTTAAAAATTTTTGGTATTTGTAGTCAACATTATACAACAAATCATCATGGCTGGGCTTCGCGAACGAAGACTTGGGAAGGCTTTATCCACATTTGTTACAGGTACGTTGGTGACTTATGAGGCCAATACGTGACAGACATATCCGGTTGCAAAAGGCACAACAGAAAGACTCCTTAGATGGTGTATTCCGCAAGACACGGTTCTTTCTGCGTTGCCTTTTCTCCTCGAGAGTGATCCTGCGTGTGTTCTCAAAGGAGACAGCTGCGTTATAGATGGTGTGTCTCCAGGCCTCCCGATTTGAGGCCAGAGTGGACCAATTATGGTGATCAATATGGCCAAGGCTGAGATGTTGTTTCAGGGAGTCCTTGAATCTTTTCTTCGGGGCTCCTCTCATGCGGCAGCCAGTGACAAGTTCACCATAGAGCAAGATCTTAGGGAGGTGGTGGTCCTTCATCCTGGAGACGTGCCCTGCCCATCGCAGCTGTGTTCTCATCAGCATGGTCTCTACACTTGTGACTGCTGCTTGCTCAAGAGTACAACAAATACTAAGATAAATTAAGCATTCCATGAGTAAATCTCAGGTAGATGGCATTCCATTGGTTTTTTGACTTTTTAAATTGCCTTTTTCAGTATTTTCTAAACAAATAGAAAAAATAATTATATTTCCTTATTTACAGGATTTCTGATGAACAGCTTTCTCAGCAGTACCATATGCAGAAACATTTTTTCAGAATTAGAAAGCTTTTATCCCTGCTTAGGCTAATACACTTAGGCAAGTCAGCAGAAGTAGTTCTTGAACACAACAATTTTATAACCACAGATGAAAGCTAGATATTGGAAGAACAGTTTGGTGGCAACTTACCATTCCCAGATCTCAAATTCATGTGAATTTTCTACCTTCCTAATGGTGTTACCCTCTCACTCTCCTCAGAGACATTATGAATGGGATTTCTCTCACCTAACTGTAAATGTTTATACAGTACGGTCATATTTCAGAAGTAGCCATGTTAGAATTTCTCCACAGTTAGTAGACCAAAAAATAGCTGTGACAAAATACTTTAATCTCTGCTTTTGAATAACATTAATTTTTCCTTGATTTTTTTCTATTGATTCTCTCCATTGACAAAACAGGAGTTTTCTGTGACTAGTTCAAACACAGAAATGTCTGCATTTGGTCAGAATAGCATGTCCTCCCTTGATCCAAAAGAACTATAGTTTCTACATACCCAGATCCAATAGTGCTTTCAGAAATCATTTGAAAATATGTGACCATCCTCCCTCTTCAGGTGCAACAGGTCATTCTCCTTGATCCTATTTTATGCTCCTGGCTGTAGCTTTCTACAGCAGTGTGCTGGATTTCTGTGTGGAGGATATGGGACACATTGAGAAAGACCCTCAAAAGCAGGTCATATGCTCTGTGAGAACAGAGGATGGAACCTGAGTAGATGGAAGAGAAAAAGAATAGTTATCTTATTCATAACTTTAAATATGTTTGAGAACAGTAAATAAGTAGATTATCTTTGTTTCAAAAAATAATTTAAATTATTGCTTTTGAAGAATTTTTTACAGCTATTTGTGGTATTTCTTCTTAGATAGCAAATTTTCTGGAATCTCTGAGCAATTCTTAATGAAAATAATAAGTTATATACAATAACTTCAATAATTGCAATATGATAGAATCATAGAATGATTTGAGTTGTAAGGGACTTTCAAAGATATCTAGTCCCACCCCTCTTTCATGGACAGGGACATCTTGTGCTAGAGTGGGTTGCTTAAAGCCCCATCCAACCTGACCTTGAATACTTGAACAACTTCTCTGGGCAATTGGTTCTCGTACCTCACCATGTCATAAAAAATTTCTTATTTCTGTCCAATATAAATATATAAATATATCCTCCCTCAATTTAAAGCCATTACCCCTTGTCCTGTCACTAAATTCCTTGGTAAAAAGTGTCTCTCATTCTTTCTTATAATCCTCTGTTATATATTGAAATATTGCAGTATGGTCTCCCCAGAACCTTCTCTTCTGGAGGCTGAGCAACCCCAACTGTTATACTTTCCTCGTAGGAGATGTGTTCCAATCTTCTGACCATTTTTGTGGCCTTCCTTTGGACCCACTCTCACAGGTCTATGTCTTTCTTTTACTGAGGACTCCCTAGTGGAATAGAAAGGAAGAATCCCCTCCCTCAATCTGCTGACCACATTTCCTTTGAGGCAGCCCAGGATACGGTTGGCTTTCTGGGCTGCATTACACCTTGTCGGTTCATGGTCAAATTTTCAACCACCAATATTGCCAAGTCCTCTGCAGGGCTGCTCTCAATCAGTTCAGTACCCGGTCTGTATTGATACTGGAGGTTACCCCAGCTCAGATGCAGGTCTTTGTCATGTCAAAATTCATGAGGTTTACATGGGCTCACTCCTCAATCCTATAGAGGTCTCTTAAAATTTCACTCTTCAAATTTCAAGAAACCATGAGACAAATTTTTGAACACAACAATAAATTACTAAATTATTATAACTTTCAAATATTTTTAATTTCCATCTGATATTATCTTAATATTTTTCTTATTTTCTCTGTATCCATGAGAGCAAGAAAATATTTCAACAAAAAAATAAATTTAACAATATGATAAATTATGAACAGTAGCAACATCAAATTAGACATACTAGAGAATGAGCAAGGCAAACCATTTTGTTAAATAGCTGCATGATCCAATGACTGATGGTTTGGAAGGAAGAAAAATCTAGACAGAAAATCATCCAGAAGCTTAATGACAAAGGTTTCAATTTCCCAGTCACTTGCATATCCAACTAAGTCAGCTCACTTAGGTAGTTTAAATGAAGTTAATGGAAATGTTAGTGGAAGATATAGCTGTCTGCAAGACTGGGGCCATAGAGGGCAATTCTGTTTTCTCTAATAGACAAGAGGAGAACTCTTTTATTACACAAGCAGGAACTGCTTCAGAAAATAAGTGAGGCAAACTAATCTTCAGTTGCCACCAATTAACACATTATAAAGCACGTAGTAAGACCAGTTTATTTCCCTCTTTGCTTTTTGCAGATTCTTAAGTTTTTAAGTTTTTTAAAGGCCAAATTCAGAAGTTTCAGCCATGAGAATTGTTGTAGAAAGGCATAAGGAGATTCAACTCAAAG
This sequence comes from Chiroxiphia lanceolata, assembly GCF_009829145.1. Taxonomy (NCBI): domain Eukaryota; kingdom Metazoa; phylum Chordata; class Aves; order Passeriformes; family Pipridae; genus Chiroxiphia; species Chiroxiphia lanceolata. The sequence goes on along the minus strand of NC_045639.1, from coordinate 88,313,686 downwards.
AGTGTATGGTCCTATAAATCGGAGAATGAAACAGAAGGAAAAATGTACAGACATATGGGCTGATATAAAATTTCTGCAGCCTGCACTTAACAAAATAAAAACAGTAAGTGACTAAATGAGTCACTAAATGATTGAACAAAATAGTTCTACTGGAATAAATATTTATTAACAATATTCAAAATTTTGGAATTGATGCTAGAAATGGTTTGTTGCAGAATAAGCTATAGGAACATTTGATTTATTTACAGTAAATACTTTTTTCTCCAGAAAATTTATGAAGAAAAACATTACAATAGCCTTTATAAATATTTTCTTACTGGTAAATAAAGTTGAATTAACTCTACCAATATCTCCTTGTTTTACTTTCCAAAGGGAAAACTGAATGCATCTGATTTAACTCATTCATTTTGAATGATGAACCTCAAAACCTAAGGCTTGGAGGTAGAAAGCCAAGCCATGAGTAGCTAGTGCCCTCTTTTATCTCTGCTTTCTAGAATTTCATCAGCACCGCAGTGCTAATGTCCAACAAAATTCGAGTTTTTGCTGAGAGGAGTAAAATAATTTTCTAAAGTAAAAATCACGGAAAGGGTGGTGTTATAGTTGCACTTACTTAGTACTCTCCTTGTGAAAGCAATTCTGCTGTGGAAAGGGTAACAAACTTCCTGAGAAGTCCCTGGGCCTACTCCCTTTGGGTCTGAAGCCTGGAAAATTAAAAAACTGTATAAATCGTGCAGAGTACATAACTTCACCAGTGCTGGGATACAACACAAGGACACGTTGTTGTTGCTTGAGTGCTGTGCAATTTACTGCTGTGAGTGTGTTTTGGGGGAGCTCAGGAGTGCTTCTCAGTGCAGGTTATTCACCAAGCACACACAGGTGTCCAGGATGAGCACCCCTCTGGTGTTACTCCCTGGCGTTGCAGCTACAGTGTTTCAGCAAACTCAAAATTTGTCGGCAGACCCAGAAGCACTTTTGAATAGTTCCTGTAGGATAGATGGGCACAACCCTTAGAGCCAAGTTCCAAAATCAGAAGATTCACCAGGAGGAAAACTGGATTTCTGAGATTTTTTGAAAGTAAAGATCCCTTAGAGCTACAAATCATTTGAGAAAATCTTGACTCACGTCTTCTTTTCTGTGAATCCCAGGAAGCAGTATCCTGGGCTTTAACACGCTTAAACTCTCTCTAATGCTCCCTGACTTGCAGGGTCTCTCTCGGCCTTTCCAGCTGTTCACTGATTGTTCTCAATGCTTGACTGCATCTCTCAACTACTCACCCTCATCCTTTGTGACAGACCCTCTATCTTTGATGCTGTGATTTTCTGCCATGTCTCTTTTCACCTTTGTGCCTTTCTCACTACTCACAGGCTCAAGGACTAAACTTCTCTCTCAGATTCTATCAGCAGGGATTTAAGACTCAGCTTCAAAGAAAATTATGCTCAGATGAATCTGATGCATCACTTACGCTGTTAACACAGACTAAAGCCTACTTATGTGTAAAGAGTCTTTCCCCCACACCACCAGATGATGCTTTTATTAAGCATTGAAATGCTTACTAAAAAAAAGTTTACTAGGTAATATAAGTAAAGCAGCAGAAATTATATGCTTTTGTTTCAAAGTTCCACACAGCAGTGACAGGCTAATCTTTAATGCATTACCCAAAAAGTGTCAATTTCATAGAAGATGTATCTTCCATTGGTTGCAAAATTCATTTGTTTCATTCTTTTGAAAACTTCTGCAAGCCAAGAAAGAAATCAATATCTCCCTCTCTTTATCCAGTCTTTCCAAATTCTCTACATTGTCATGATCAAGTTATTTCCTCTGCTGCAGACTTCAAATATTGATAAGTGAAGGCTGCCCACAAAACATTTATTATCATGGAACAGACTGGGCCTAAGGTTAACGCAAAAACACTATAGGGGATTTGGTTTGCTTTTTCAAGAAAAGATAAGGAATTGTAGCATTGTTTACTGTGCAAAGTACCATGTCCAATCAGCATTATAGGGTATTTTAGGGCTGCTACCAGAAAGAAGGGTTGTTTTCACTTATGTGTCCTTATAGCTGCTAGCTACAAGTTCAGTTTATTTCCCTTGTAAGTAAATACTGTACCTGTACATGAAATTTCTTCAGAAAAGAGGCAGAAAGCGTTTTTTTTCTCTTGACCTACTTTAGCTCTTGGAAAAATAAGTAACTTCTCTAAACACTCTATTGCCTGTATGCTGTGCCCTGGATGGCAGCTAAAGTTTGCATTTATGAGATCAAATGAAGTCCTCCACAGTATTCCTTTCCTTTTTTTTTTTATACTTGGGAGATGTTTGTAATACTATATTACATAGGTCACTTGTTGTGTAGACAGGAACGCAAAAGGTAGCAGTATGTCTCTTTCAGTCAGTTTTTTACACCTAACTACTCCTTCTTAAACAGCAATGTTATTGAGAAGCATTTTTAGGGTTTGAACCTGACATCAAAGTGCTGTGGATTCATCATCCCTGTGTCCGAAATTTCCTGCAGCTGCCATGAGAATTGTTAATGTACCATGCTAACAAATGTCAGCAGTAGTAAAGAAAGGACCACACAGACTCAAAATTTAATTTTAAATACGCACTGTCTAGAGATTCAAGCTCTGCCGAACATCTCAGGAAAACAAACTATCCCTGGGCATGTCTAGCAGGTAACGCGTTCTCCTCATCCTCGCTCCTTGGGCCTTCTGTAGCACCCAAGCCATTCCTATCAAAGACTTACTCTTTAAAGCAATGCAAGTGGATTTTTTTCTCCCTTATTGTTTGCTTCTTTATTTTTTAAGCTTCATTTATCCACCAGTACATAACTAGACTTCAATTATAGACATGTCAATTAGATTACCGTTCCTTTTTACTGGGGTTTGTAATATTTTAAGATCTCTATGGTCAAGAGCTACACTTATTTTAGCCCAGATGTTCCCCTATAAAGTATATCTTGCTCTTCTAAATTAAAATGGTCAAGTTAATGTATGGTTGCAGATTGCTTTATTCTATAAGAATTTTGGTCACAAGATTACACAAGGAACACAGATTAAGCCATGAATGTTATCCCCGGTATACCAAGAAAAAAGCGTAATTAGCATAATGGTAGAGGACCATGTTATTTTTAAAATGGAAAAGTTCTGTAATTGCTAAAAGAGTAGATAAGATGAGTGCAAAAATATAGCAGAATTTCTGATCCAGAATAATTTAGTTCACTTTATCTCTCTGCCTTGGGCCTATAAAATAACATCACGCATTGTTCAAATTGGCCATTTTAAGATAGTTAGACATAGAGAGAACTCTTAGCAAAGCAAAGGTTCTGTAAATAAAGTCCTCAGGAAAGTCCACAAAACTAATGAAGATATGATTTTTTCCTGAACTCCAGTTACTGTCCTTTCTGCTCACAGAAGAGATTTCAGGTTCAGTTTTCTTTCTCAGCTTCTCCACAACATTTGTCTCAGAAGTTGATCTTGAATGAGCTACCCTCAAAAATCATTCTTGTTTTTTCTGTCTTTTATCAACTTCCATCTGTCCACAAACACTAGTATGGTTCTGGACCTTAGTATCTTTCCTAATTCATGCACTTGAAATTTCTCCTCTGTTCTCAAATCTTGTCTCTGTCTAAAGAGATATTTTCAATTTCCTTTTATAATTTGATTCTGTCTTCTTGTGTGCACTGAAAATAATTTATTTCCCTCAGATTTTCCTCTGTGATATTCTCCCTCAGTTATTTGGCTATGTTGTAAACTTTGAATCTAATTATGAAACAATATTTATCTCTGCATTCAATCTACATTATAATCCATATTTATGCAGAGATTCCACTCCTTTTTCTAAACATTCAAACCTAACAGGGTAAAAACCCAAAATCAAACCCAAGGAAAAGTCCAGAGTTTATGAACTTTACTTGAAATATAAATAAGCATCAAGCATTTTCAACAGTATTTTTTTCATTTAATTGCACAACAGAAACTGAATGAAGAAGCAAACAAGGTATAAACAAAGTAGGAAAGCAGAATAATTTCTAATTCTGGTGACTAAGGGAAAGGAAACCAAAATGTCAGTTTCTTGAGATAACTGTGAATTGTTACCCCATTATGGAAGAAGCAAGGAGACTGAGTATAGACAGGATTTATTTCTACGCCCATGGGCTTGAATAAAGCATCACGGGTTTGTGTACAGCTTTGATAAGAAACTGAATATGAGAATGTAATCAGAAGTTGAATGGGAAGCAGGCAAATCTTCAGTCCTCTGTTTCATGTGCCTCTCTTACCACGAGTTCCTATCCTCAGACACTGCCATTGCTGCCCCCCTACATTGCAATAGGGTACAGATCCTGTGGTGAAGGTGAAGGTGAAGATCTCCCTGACTATGGGAAATTCTTTACAGAAATCCAGTTATAAGATAGTGCTTTGGTTTCCTCTTCAAAATACAAGACAAAAAAAGAGACAGTTCTTCAGAAAGATTTAAGCGCGTATACCAAATTATTTCAAAACCAAGAATAAGTACTATCATTAATTGCGACTTGTAGAAGTAGTGTATGTGATAAAGATTGTGATGTCAGCACAATAACCTAGTGATGCTAACATAGCTTACACAGTTGTCAAAGTTCAGTTCCTCAGATGGAAGAGTTTACTGCAGAGTTTAAAGTAATTGAGATCACATATGCCCATTCCCACAGTCACAAACAAGCACACACATGCATATACCCATTCCTTTCACTTACCTGTCTATTCCTGTTTTCTGAAGAAACACTGACTTACATTTTTTCATGGAAAGAAGAAAACAACACTTTTAGAGGCAGACGTGAGTCTTAAGTGACTTATCAACAGTGAGAGTAGTTTGTATAAAGGAGACTCTAATGTTAGCCTGAGAACAAGACAAGTGTGGGTTTAGCTGTTGGCTGAGTAAAAAGGAAACAGAGAAGCTGTGTCTCAGTGGACTGCCAAATACAAGGCACATGTACGGCTAGGAAAAGAGAGCCAAGCGTGGTTGACCTACTTATATCTGATCTGCTTTAATACTCTCATATATCCAGTTCTTGAAAACGTTAGATATTTTCAGGGCCCTGAGTGCCTTCACTGCTGCCTCCAGGGTTCAGCTGCTTGGGGTCAGGGATAACTTTGAAGATGCTCCTCTCTGACTGTGAGAAGCCCCAGCAGTGACTTGTTCCCATGCACCTGGGAGATTCTTTTAAGCTCAGGCTCTCTCCCTTGATCTCTGTTTGAACAATTTTGCAGGTATTCTAGTCCTGTGCCTCCCTGACTCTGACCCAGAGCCTAACTTGCAGGTGTGACTGTGAGTTTTTAGCTTGGCATTGGACCTGCCTCATTACTATAGACCTACCTGATGTTTTGAACTCTTAGCTGAACAAAGTGACCACTGCCAGAGCTGATTGCCTGTGTCCATCCCATGTGGCCCCTGCACTGCTGCCACCGCCTGCATCCCTGTCACCTGCCTTTACAGAAGCTGCCTGCTCTTGCTGCTTCCTGGCAGCTGTAAGAGCTGATTATCAAGTGCAGCCACTTGCAGAGCATAAATGTCCTATAAATGCCAGGTGGAAGGTTAATAATAAATAAGCACAATAAAAATAACCCTGTCTAATATAAGGAGAACACCACATGACATGAACTCCTCTGTGCCTACTCTGTAATGGGTGGCTGCCTGGTCAGTAGGAAAGGGGTTGGATTGGTTTCGCCTGATTTTGCTTCATTTTTGACTTGTCACACTGCCTAAATAAAGGAGCCTAAGTGATGAGGCCAGCATGGAAAGTGATCTGGTGACTGGATACTTTGGGGTTCCTGAAAGAGATAGGAGGACCCCAGAGCAATTGCCATTGCCTGGTTTGTGAACAGCTGTGCTCTGGAGTAGTCAGCAAACAGAGGTCCCTGCAAGATGCTGAAAGGAGCAGCAACAGCTTTCATATTAGAAAGGCCATATGTTTCTATGCATGGTACATTCTGCATCATGAACTTATATCACATTTAGAAAAAAAATCTGAGATTGTGGCAGCCCCAACATTTGCCGTATTGAAGAGTTTATGAATAGAAAATTTAAATGAAAACAGAAAAAGAAAAATTTTTTTTTTGGATGAAAAAAAAAATGTGTAAATGTAGAGCACTCAGTGGCTGAATTTTCTCATTATAGTTGTGCCCTTGATCCAGCTATATAAAACTATTTGATTCTCAGGGAATTCCCTGCAGTTCTCTGCAGGCTCAAAGGCTTTCAACTCGTAGGTCTTCTGCCAGCATACTGACCTGAGCTGTCTTGCCTGAATCTGGGCATTAGTCTTCATTTAGCTGAGATCACTGGCTGTGATCTCTGCTGCTGCACAGCCACAGCAACGAGTTCAGTGAGAGTGACAATCAGCACTATGTTCAGACTCAAAAAGAGAAAATATGAAAGAATTATAATAGTGGGAAAAGAGTAGAGGAATCCAGGCAGGTGAAGCCTAAAAGGAAGGCTTTTACTTTCTATATTTCATTCAGGGCTATTGTTTGTGAGAGATTTTTTTTCTGCCTTTGGACAATGTTACAAAGAAAAGGTAATCATTCTTATGGTAGTGATTCTGCCTAGCAGGCTGACAGGTTGAACACACATATAGAGTCTCTGAAAAACAATCCATCTGATATCAGGTCACATGAATGAGTCATGAGTATTTATCAGTGTGCCTGAATATTTATAGTAGAAAAACAAGGTTTGTTTTATATGGTACCGTGCTCTGTGTCAAATAAACTTATGAATCTAGTAGACAGTCTAATGCTGCCATTGCTGAAGAGACCTAATTTTACACACCATGTACATATTATAGTTATACATTAAAAATAGCATTCTGTTGCCTTGGTTTAGTTCTGCTGTAGCCTGTAACAGATACATAGGAAATCTGAATGTCACTTTCTTTACTCCAGCAGTAATCATAAATTACTTCATGTCAAGTGTCTTGAGAGTCCTCTATGGGTTTCATTTCATTATTTGGTTGTGTATATACCTGCTGCACAAGCAGTGTTCAGTTACCTGGGGTCATTTTCATTCATAGGTATTCTGTAGACCCGTCATTTATAAATACCTAGGGTCTTTGTACACTCAAGCATAAACTGTTCATTATAGTTTCAATCATTTCATACTTACTGAAGTCAATAAAACACTGTCTAAATTATATTTTCTAAGAAAAATGTACACCACTAAACTACTTAAACTTATTTATAACCTCTTTTTTAAGCATTCAAATAAGCACTCAGTGCCTGAATTAAATACAGCTCTTCTAAAGGCTTCAGAGGCTTTTAAACATCTTTATATGAAAACTAGAAAATTCATGGTTCAAATTTATTTATGCAGAAGTTCTCTAAGCTTGTCTTTGAGACTTAAAATCATAATCTACTAAATTATGTTCAGAAAGTTCCACTCAAAGAGAAGACTAAAGAAATCAGCTCTAAAAAAAATTCCACAAGATCTTGTCATTTTTTGAATGCTAAAAGAAAAAAAAAATCTGAAAATCAAATAGCTGAGGGAAAGAATTTAATAGAATTAGGGGAGAGATGTTCAGTTCTTGTTTGTGAACACTACCCAAAGCTCTCATATTTTATATCACTGTTCCAGCTTTTATTATTTGCCTCAAAAATAAGGAGAATCTACATCTTAAAGCAAAATAGGATTTAAGTAGAAAAATGTCTGAACAGCTTTATTTATTAAGCTTTAGGCATATTGACTGCAAGATATCTTAAAACATACACTCTTGCAGACTTTCCGCAAATTTCTAAACAGATTATTAAAAAAAAAAGAAGTCCATACTTTTATATTATATTCATATCTTCCTTTGGCTTAAGATAAACATTTCATACTACACAGGTTTTATCCATGACCAACTGCTGATAACAATCTATTCACCTCTCCATGTATTTATCCTTACCCTTTTTCTTACATAAAGAGTTATCTGACACATAAAAAATCAGGGTTTATGTTTTGGTCTTAGTTTTCACTTTTTGCTTTATAGAAAATGACCATAATAAAGAAATATGATCACTTATGACTGCATAGGCTCACCTGGTAAATAATAATCTAGTTGTTACAAGGACCATTTTAGGACATCTCATTTCTTCCACAGTAACAGAATTTTCTTATCTTGGCAACAACTACTTTCTTACTACTATAAACAAGATACTTATCTTCTTCAGACATCAAACTTAATGATGACTCAACACATTTGTCCAAACACTGTGTTTGAATGGGAAATGTTAAATTAAAGTCTGGATTTCTAAACATCACTTTTAGCATAATTTTGTTCCATCTGCAAAAGCCCTGTTACAGCTCTTGGCATTTCATTTTATTTTCTTGGGTTTGGGGAATTTTGTGGGTTTTTTTTTATAGTCTGTCTTAAAAGAGAAAATACATGTGTAAAATGGAGCACATTTTTGTATTATCATATTAATCATAAGGAAGACCTTATATTTTAACTTTTTCTGTAGTGGTGGTCAGTTACAGGCTGCCTTAATCCTTCTTGATCACGGCCCATCACAGGTCACATACTGATTTTCTTTCAATTAATATTTTCTTAGATGTTTAGTTTGCCATTGGCTCTACAGAATTAACAGTCAGATTCAATTTATTTTTTTGCAGAACTTTATGGAATGTGATAATAACAAAAGAGATTCTTGCAAAGTCTTTAACACCTATTGCAAAAATACACAATAGTATCTTCTAGGTTCTTAGAAATCTGGATAGAATTATTGCTAATGGAAAGAAGTTGGGAGGAGTCAAAAATTCTGTTTAAAGACAACTCATCATGGCTGGGCTTCGTGAACAAAGATTTGGGAAGGGCTCTACCCACGTTTGCTACAAGCGCGCTGGTGGTTAAAAAGGCCAATACGAGATAGACATGTCCAGTTGCAAAAGGCACAGCAGAAAGACTCCTTAGGTGGTATATTCTGCAAGACATGATTCTTTCTGCGTTGTCTTTTCTCCTCGAGAGTGATCCTGCGTGTGTTCTCAAAAGCATCAACAGCGTTATAGATGGTGTGTCTCCAGACCTCCCGATTGGAGGCCAGAGTAGACCAGTTATGTTGATCAATATGGTCAAGGCTGAGATGTTGTTTCAGGGAGTCCTTGTATCTTCTCTTTGGGGCTCCTCTCTTGCGGTAGCTGGTGGCAAGTTCACCATAAAGCAAGATCTTAGGGAGGTGGTGGTCCTTCGTCCTGGAGACGTGCCCTGCCCAACGCAGCTGTGTTCTCAGCAACATGACCTCAATACTTGTAGCTGCTGCTTGTTCTAGAACAGATGTATTGGTCACACAATCGGACCAGTGGATGTTTAGGATTGTACGGAGACAGCGTTGATGCTTGCTTCGGCAGCACATATACTAGAATTGGAATGATACAGAGAAGATTAGCATGGCCTCTGCGCAAGGATGACACACAAATTTGTGAAGCATTCCATATTTTCTTTTTCGGGGGTATAGCTCAGGGGAAGAGCATTTGACTGCAAAGACAACTCATAAGAAAATAAATAAATCTGTAAACCACAGAGACTGTGTCTATTATGTGTCTAGAAGCGACTGCTAAACAGTGAAAAATTTGTTTATGTTCTTAGCCAAGATATCAGATGTTTGTCTGACAAAATATGTATGTTCCACTTTCAGGCTTGGTCTCCCTCACTGATGTGAAATAAAATGAAATATCGTTGCTGTTTGTTGAGAAGGTCTCAAGGCATTTCTTAACACAGTGTATTACAATTTGAAGAATCTTGCCATGGTTTCTTATTTTTGCTCTATTATTTTTCCTCTGCCTGCATTTCTTCTGATGTTATGTATCTCATTCTGTCCACATTTTAATTGTAAAATCAGCTGTCACTATCAGTTTAAGAGTGAGGTCCAAAATACAGTAAAACCTGCAATGATGAAATTAATACTGTGTATAATATCTGTGATATGAACAATAAAGACCGAGCATAAATAATAACTAATGCATTTCCCTCTAACACTGAATACTATGAAACAATGGAATTGTATATGTGGTATATGTGCAGGGCAGAGAATAGGTCATTGAGGCTGGAAATTATTAAATTCTCTTTCAGTGACACAGGGTCATTCATTACTGTTGAACACAAAGGAAATGAGTATGTTTAAATACCTGTGAGCTCTCACACATGACATACAGGTACCTTCCAAAATGTACCCATTTCCGGTTACAGCCTTATCTTTGACTTCTGAATTGGAGTTTGCCTCTAGGACCATTTTAATCCTTCTTTTTTGTCCCTCCTAGTCCCTAGAAGGACTTTTACAGTCCAATTTCACTGTATAACAATGTTATTTTTAGGTGAGTCCCATCACTGCCAAAAACAATGCAGTTGTTGCAAGTAAAAGGACTGAAGCTGCTTTCAGACATTCCTCTGAAGAGAAGTAAACAGCAAGATGAAGAAATCTTCTGTGTCTTACAGAGATGTCTCTGTAATACTGGAGAGTCCCAAAAGAAGATCAGGTAGGAAAATGGATTAGTTATGTTTATCTGTCCCTCAAAGGCAGTGCTTTCTCCAACTTCTCCTTTGATTGTAAGCAACAATTAATAAAAAGTTCTCATGTGTTGTGTTGTTCATCCTGCATATTTATACCTGTACAGAAAGAAGGTTCAGGGATCTTGTGACATCATATCAAGAGCAGTAAATTGGATTGAAATTTACCAAGAAAATAGCATTTTTCCTTTTCTAATTAGAATTGGGTGAAATTGAAATTCCAGTTACTTCTGTTCTTCAGTGTTCTGGATCTCAGCTGAGAGCTTGCCTCTGACTGTTCCTTGCTCCTTGATTGGTAAGGCTTCACTAGACAATGTTGGGACCAGAGGAGCAACAATCCCTCGGAGTGCAGCACTGGATCAAGTTCAAGTTATACAGATCATTTTAGGATTATAATGGTTTTCCTGACTGCATCACGACTATCAGGGTCTTCCAGACTGTGTTACTGTTTGTCAAACAAAATAAAATAGAATAAGATATCAGACAGAGACCTAAACTGTCAATAATTTTTGGTGGTAGGAGGATTAGTTTGTGTTTATTATTGTTGCTGCTGTTGTAGGAGGGGTGGTTGTGGTTGTTGTTATTATTATTATTATCATACTTTTTAAAATTTATTATCTTTCATATTGTGATTTTAAGTATCTCAGTAAGTAAGAAGCCTGAAGAAAGAAAAGCCACATCTTTTAGATACTGGTGGTTATACTAGTTCAGAATTTATATAATATCATTTAAGATCTAGGCACTACAATTAAACATTCCACTTGAAAGTTGTATCATCTAAAACACCAGATTGAAGGAGCAGACATTTCTGAATTTCTATGCTACCGAGAGGATCATTCCTGTCACTTCTTGATACTTTATGTGTTGCCACAACAATGTGGAACCTGGTTTAGAAAAGGTTGTTCCATACCCTTCAGAAAAATATCTCATTGGAAGATAAAGTGAATTGAGAAATAGGCTTAGCTTGTACCCATAGGAGCAGCTGATTAACAGCTGTTTACCGATTGATCTTCATAAAACATCGCTGTTCTTTATATAGGCTTCTAGTCATGCTCCTCCTTAATAAGTATCTAAGTATAATTGTTTAGGAGTTTATATTACAACTGTTCCTCACAGCTGTTTCCAGGAAGAGAACTCTTCCTATAGTTTCTTATCTTTGTGAGGAAATTCCTATTTTCAGGAAATGTTTGCAATTTGTCTTTCAGCTGGCTGCAGAATAGCTACTTTGCGTTTCAGTAGATCTCTTTTGAGTGCAGTTATTTATTTTGACATTATCCCTCTTGCTCTGTTAAATATATGACTATTTATCACAAATTCCTGTTAATATTTTCCTTGAAGAAAGTAACCTGCATGTATAAATATATTTTCTTTCTTTGATGCTTGAAACTGGGTTTTATACATATTGAAATTGGTGAGAGTACTGACTGTCTGTCACTGAGGCTAAAAGCAGAGAGGAAATCTTATGGAAATGGTGGTTAGCTTCAAAATGCCGAATGCTATCTGCTGAAACTGTCCCTGTTGGTAAAAATAATGACACAAGCACAAAGGACAGATATGGACAGACATGCTGGATACAAACACATGCAGATTTGAACAATCTCCTGAGAAAAGACCTTTGGGATAAGTGCTGGCTAGAACATGTCTTGGAATCTGAGCAAAGAAGTGTTGTCCAGCTGTTTGATTCTTCTCATGTAGAAAGAAACAGGATTTTGTTGATATTTTTTGTAAATATAGTAAGCATCAAAGACCCACCTACTTTTAGTCATTTCTTCCCAAAACAGATGATGCCAATTTGTACCCCAAAGAAGGCGTGGAGGAACTGCTCAGAGACAGAATTTTCAGTCTATAAGCAGGAGGTATTTATTTACAGCCGGGGAGCGGCCGGGGAGCAACCAGGTCGCCCTGGACAGCCTGCTCTGCTCGAGAAACTTACAACTGAGCTTTTTATACACTTTTTACCAAGCAATTACATCACATATTATGAATATTCATTATCTTGCAACATCTAGTTTTAATATTCATAACAGGCAGAGTCAAGGCAGAGCTTGAGGTGTGGTCTCTAATTTGGGGAGAACTTCGGTGGTAGTTCCTGTCTTTCTTCATCATGAACTCACTGTCCTTTCATCATCATCTTCATAAATTTTTGAACCTTCCCTAATTTGGGTAGTTTCCTTGTGCATTTGGCAGGGATTTTCAGTATCTGGCAAGAGTACCTGATTTCTTGGCTTGTCCCTTTCCTTATCTCCCTTTGTTTTTCCTCCATATGTCCTTTTTGTGTGTGCTAGCATTTTTAGTTCTTTCTGTTCATGCTCATGTTCTCTTATGTCAGAGTGTCCTGTATTCTAGTGAATTTATTGCCTCCGCTATTTCTTAATACTAAGTTCTCTATGCCTTGCTTAAAGCCTTTGTGTTTCACTCTCTCTAATCCTTACATTGCTCTACTAAATTCGCTTTCCAGGTTTTACCTGACTTCACAGGAGCAATGGGAAGAACCAAACACAACAGAAGATTACCCCTTACTGCAGACATAAGAATTCTTGAGCTAAATGCCATATGTTCTTGTTCAGAAGTTTTTTGTTGTTGTTTTAGTTTGATTTGTTTTTTGTTTTGTTGTTTTGGTTTGGTTTTGTTTTTTATCTGGATTACTTTAAACTGTATTTGGTAGCTAATCACATTTACCAAAAACAAATTGAAGTACTGATTAAACATAGCTATACAGCAAATACAGTGATGACAGATTGCCTATGTCCTCATGGTCCCCACAGAAGTAAAGTCTACACAAACTGCAAGTGAAAGGGCTCTATTCATTTTTAGTGTACCTTCAACCCAAAGACTGATGGCTTGTCCAAGATCAAAATAGTAAGCAAGGAGCAAATCTACAATCAAAATTCAGGAACTCCTATTATTTTTATTCTTGATCAACGTACAGTAGGCATGGGGATAAAACTAACAATCTAGACTATATTTCAAATTGTAAAACTTCACAGGGCAATGCTGAAATCTTATTTCTGCTTATGTAAACAGATTGACAGCTTTGTATGACACAGAAATAATTTTAGAAAGTGTATCTTGTGCATGTTCGATTCTTCTGGACATCTGGTATCTGTTGGTCTAATTTGAGCTGCAATTCTGACACTTTAAATTGTTTACAACTGGCATAGAATTTATGGATGCCTCTCAGATGCCTTGTTGTTGCTTTCTGGGTGGTCTAACTTCATAGATGGTTTTTTGCTGCCTCAGAAAAAAAGCAGGGAATTATAGGGATTTTGAAGCAAGTGCTCACAAGTTAATAGAATATTTTAGACCAGGGAACAAAAAAATCTTCTGAGTTTGCTCTAATAAATCTTTCTGGAATAACATTTCTGAATTTTAACCATGTATTGTGAAACATAGGCCACATCTTATATGAAAGAAAAAAGGTAGTATTTAAGTAGAATTATTGTGTCAGTCTATTGTCAAACTACTTTCACCCACAGTTTTCTGTCAAGACTACAATGAATGGACAATAAGGGAGACATTAAGGAAATTAAAGGTGCAAGGTTGCATTTGGAAAGGTAAAAGTTTCAGTCTGGCATATCAGAAATGGGACTAGGTATCGCATATCTTATTTAATATATGATATCAGAACAGAAGAGTTCAAGGTGGATGTATTAAGAAATGTTTAGTAGCTGATGTGTTAAAATGTGTATAATAGAAAAGAAAAATTGAAAAATACAGACATTATGTTTGTGAATCTTAAATAATATTACTGCATGTGTTTCAATTTGCCAGTTAACTCTTGTGTACTTTTCAGTTTTGCAACCAATATTAACTTTTAGGAAAATCTATAAAGCATGGTTCAACAGAATAAAGGAAAGCGCTTTGATGCCTTTTATTGTTCTTTTTTTCCCTTAGCTCCTTCTCTGCTTCCTCTCTGCCCTTTGTATCAAGCTCAATTTTTTCTCCCCTTCATTCGGATCACTCCACCAGGCTATCCTAGACTGTCTATCTGACATGTTTCATTGTGTTCTTCTCCTCCTTCTTTTCCCATGAAGCCAGGTTTGACTTCTCCATTTCTTTTATGTGGTTTTTAGGTCATGGTTCTAGTTTTGTGGCTCATAGTTCCTAAATTTTACTTCCCCCAACCAGTATATTTTCTCGATAAAAATGCATCCTAAAAATGGCTTTCTAAATAATTTTTCAGTTAAGTAACCACAAAATAATATAATTAATTTTATTTGTATGATCAAGACGTGCACATATTATAAATGTGAAATTGTGCTGTCTTATGGATGCTGCTTGTCCTTTTCCTGTGGTTCCAAAACCCCTGAAAAGCCCTGATTCTTCCCCTGGACAGACTGGCAGCTTCCTACATATGGTGCTGATACTATTAGCATATTCTTCCTTTGAATCTGTATAAAGTTCAGCAGTGCAGATGTTCATATGTTTTCTAATAAAACAAAATTTGATCAGAAAGTAATAATTAATTTATTGCTATATTACAGCAAGAATACCTCAGGCCCAGATACTATCCCCTTCCTAATTTGAAAGTTTAGTATAACAGGGGAGAGTGACTCAAAATGGAGATCTCTCTCACCTCCTCAGCTAAACATGTATTTTCAGCTAGTTAAATTTCACTTTCCTCAGCTCATGAGGATATGCTGTATCAAGTTATGTGCTGAGAAAGCAATTAGAGTACTAGATGATGCAGCACAACTGGAGAGCCACATGGGGTTTAATGATAAGAGAAGTTTTTAAAAGACACATGAGAAACAAATAATATGTCATCTACAGGGATCTTTTCAGCATAAACTCTTCCCTGAAAAACACAACCCCAGCTGACATGCAAAGCCCTGGTTTCTTGTCCATTGCTTGACCCACGTGCAAGGAGCAGCTGATTACTAGATTAATAAACCACAAACTAACTGTCTGGTATGTGAAGTCATGAAAAAGGAGAAAGGCCAAGGTAGGATGCTAGAAATACGCGAGACAATTATGAGAAGGGAGTCAACACTGTGCATCTTACAATCAGTGCATGCAGTTTGACAGGTTTTGCATTTTTGCCAGTATCACAGCTCAGAGCTCGTTTCTCTGAGCAGCTGCAAAGTTTGGGAAGCTTCCAGCTCAGAGGAAATTTTAATTTTTTTGTTTGTTCGTTCATTTTGGGCTGATTCAGAACAAAAAACCTTTCTTCTTTAAAGACATTTTCTGGAAACCATAATGCCATTTTTTAGCCAGCTCTGCTCCATGAACTACTACATGGTAGCATGGTACACCAATTACTGACACTCTCAGTTTGGCTTGAAAGTGGAATCTAATTGCTGAAGGTTATAAATGTCACTCTAGGGAAACACTGCCCAAATAAACTTAACAAAACATGAACTATCTAAGTTGTCCATTCAGTGTTCATAATTTTAACAGGCTTTTCTCTTGCTGATTAAAAAAAATAAAAAAAATAGTCAAGTGCAAAAATGAAAAAAAATTAATTCTTATATTTGAAATAATGCTCCTAATCTCTTTATGAAAGAAAGACAGTAGTCTACACCTGAAAAAGTAGATTTTCTGTAAATTGATTAGGTATTTATAAGTAAAATAAAATATTGTATTTAGCACAGATTCATCCTTCAGCAATTTTGTTAAGGCGAGACAAAAATCCAAACCAGAAACAGAAAACTTTCTAGCATTTTACCCTTAAAATTTTGCAGGATTTTCACCGGAGATTTTATCTGCAACATCATGCTTGAATAGCTATAGAAGAGTAGAAATGCTCGTCAACATTTCTCATATACAGGATAATTGAAGTGTGTCTCATCATAATTTTAAACCAGCTTAGTTTACCTTCCTTCTGAAAAGTCAGCCGTGCTTGTCAGACCTATGTCATGTATTAACATAAAAATCTTTACACAAACATGCATTATAGCCCCAAATAAACAAAACTACCATAGCACTTCTTTGAAATATTGGGACTAAGACATTTTGACATGTTCACAAGGACAGAAAGAACTAGTCATTTTCAACCCAGTCTAGACGAGCACAACTGAAGCAACACTTCTGAGGGTATGTCCTACAAGTGAGAAGGAGAATCACAGAATAGTGATCATCTAATCCAACCCTTTTGCATAAGTATGGTCCCGTACAGCAGGTTGCCCAGATTGTGTCTAGTTGGATTTTGAGAATGTGCACAGACAGTGACTCTCAGGACAGCCTGTTCCAGTGTTCGGCCACACTCATGGAGAAGAAGTTTATGTTTAAATAGAATTGGCTCTTGTCCTATCACTGGCCACCTGCAAGCAGAGTTTCTCTTCATCTTCTTTACTCCTCCCATCAGTTATTTTTACACATTGATAAGGTTCCCCTGAGCCCTCTTTTCTCCAGGATGAATAGTCCTATCTATATCCTCCTACGTCAGGTGCTCCAGTCCTTCAATGTCTTAGTTCCCATTTGCTGGACTTGTTCTACTCTCTTGGAGTCTCCATTGTTCATACCTCCCTTGTATCAGTAAGCTCAGAACTGGACATAGCACTCCAGATATGTCTCATCAGTGCTGAGCAGAGGTAAAGGATCATCTTAAATCTGCAGGCAACACTTTTTCAATAGGTGTCACGGTAGCATATGTACCTCAGTATGGAAATCTCCACTTTGTTGTAAAACTGTCCTATAGCAGAAGTTTCCAGCATCAACTGATTATTTTTTTCGTTTACTGTAAAGATGATTCAATGCCTATGAAAAGTAGGACTAAATATGGTGCAAATAAACATGATGTTGTTGGAGTCTGGACTGACTCCTAGAAAACTCAGGGCTCCGAGCACACCCTTCCAATCCTCTGACTATTACCTGCTTTATTTTAGCTTTAAAAATATAGAAGCTAACTTTGAGCTTGCTTAAGTCTAGAAAATTTGAATCAAATAATTGTTAAAATTTCATCATTTTCTTCTCTTCAACAGAAGCTATTCTTTCCACAGTCCTTGAGGCATCTGAAATCTGCTCAGTTCCTCTGTTTCTACTGGATAATGACCTCAGACTCTTCCCATCACTATAAAATAAACCATC
This sequence comes from Chiroxiphia lanceolata, assembly GCF_009829145.1. NCBI lineage: Eukaryota > Metazoa > Chordata > Aves > Passeriformes > Pipridae > Chiroxiphia > Chiroxiphia lanceolata. The sequence continues at coordinate 88,296,157 of NC_045639.1, read as the reverse complement.
GAGTATCTGTGAGTCACACTACAGTCATAATATCATGGCCACTTCTCACTCCTGATATTATCCTTTTCCCAGTCCCAAGTGTGCACACCATTTCAGAAATCTCCTGATTGATGTTGATAAATCTAAATTGCTACATCACCAAGCATACATCCCAGGTACAAGGCAAAACTAACAGAGAGAGTTGTTTTTTAAACTACCAGTCTGCCATCCTACCTTAAATTTGCCGTAGTGTATTAGAAATGCTTACAGTGCTAGACACAGGTTTGCACAGCTCAGCATTAAATAGCAGATAAGGGGTGGGATGCTGAACCCGCCTCACTTGTACTAAATGTCTCTTACCATTTCAGTCTCTTGCCAAATCAAGCAGGTTGAAGCTTTTCCTTCTTTTACCTTGAAAATATTATATATTTTCTCTTAGAACAATAGAAACATAAAACGTTTAGGTTAGGAAGGGACCATAAAGATCACCGTGTTCCAAACTCCCTGCCATGGAAAGGGACACCTTCCACTAGACCAGGTTGCACCGAGTCTCATCCAACCTGGTCTTGAATATTTCCAGGGATGGGGCAACCTGTTCCAGTGCCTCACCAACATCAAAATAAAGAATTTCTTCTAATATCTCATTTAAATCTACCCTTTTTCAGCTTAAGGCTATTCCCTCTTGTTCTATTACTACATATCCTCAAGAAAAGTCCCTTTCCAGCCTTCTTGTAATCCCCCTTTAGGTGCTGGTAGGCTGATTCAAGACCTCCCTGAAGACTTTTACTGGTTGAAAAACCTCAACTCTCTCAGCCTGTCTTCATAGGAGAGGTGCTCCAACCCTGTGATTAACTTAGTGGCTCTCCTCTAGACTCATTCCAAGAGGTCAACATCTTTCTTATATTGGGAGCCCACAGCTGGATGCAGTACTCCAGGTGAAGTCTAACAAGAGCAGAGTAGAGGGGCAGAATCATTTCCCTCTGCCTGATGACCTTGCTTCTTTGATGCAGCCAAGGGTGCAGTTGGCCTTCTGGGCTGCAAGCAGGGTCATGTTGAGGTTTTGGTCCACAAACACTCCCAAGTCCCTCTCCCAAGGGACAGTCTCCATCCATTCTCCACCCATCCTGTACTCATGTTTGGGATTGCCCCAACCCATGTGCAAGACCTTGCACTTGGCCTTGTTGGACTTGATGAGGTTTGCACCTCACACCTTGCACCTCGTACCTTCAAGAGGTGCACCTCTTGAGCGTGTCAAGGTCCCTCTGGATGATGACTGTTCCCTCCAGCATGTCAAGTTCACCACACAGCTTGGTGTCACCTGCAAACTTGCCAAGGGTGCATTCAATCCCACTGTCCCTGTCACTGTCAATATTATAAAGTGTTGGTCCATTAGTTCACAGGGAGCTGTAAAATCATATATAGTCTTTTCTAAGGAAGACCTGGTTTCAGGGTAGCTTGAGAGATTACTTTTTTTCTGTAGATTGAAATAGAAAATCTAAGGTTTGGATTTGTTTTCAAATTTTCACTACAAATTATCAGATATAATGGTCAACATCGTTAACAGCCTCTATAAAACACATATACTTAGAGACATATGATTTAAAGATTTAAATTATGGATCAAGAAGTAGATCTGGATTATTGTATGAAATCACCAGCTTTGTGATCAGTAGCAGTTAAGGCAGTAAACACAAAATACTAAGATTTTTAGGAGAAAGAAAAAAACCCAAAACAGTAAGCTCTACTACACCATTTTAACTCTTTCCATTGCAATGTCCCTTCTGTAGTCCTCTTTTTTCTATCCCAAAAGTAAACTAAAGAAGGTACAGAGAAAGATTACATAGATAATCAACATTTTAATTAAGTTTTGATTAAATAAATTAGGATGCACTCTTCTGTAAAAAAATTATTGGAATATATTTATGAAAGGTATACATAACATCATGGACACAACTGAAAAAAAATGAATAGGGAGTAACTATTTATTCTCTAAGGATATCCTAACCTAGGGGAACATTTTAAAGGAAAAAAAGGAGAGCCTTTTTTGCACTGGACACACCTGACTGACAAAACTTATTGCCATAGAATATAAAGGATCAAAATACATATATAAATTATGTACTTTAATGGAATTAGATGTAGCAACAAAAAATCATTTAACGATCATCATTTAATGCTACATCCAAACACCAGCCCAGAAACTTCCTATACTTATAAGTTGATGGGTAATGTGAGAATTATCAATGTTCCTGTAGCCATTTCACAAACTTCAAGAACACAAGGCACTGTCAGACACAGGATATGTGAAAATAATATGTCTATTCTTATGTCCCTGTGATTATAACCCTTCCTCCGGATGAACCCACCAACAGCCATTGTAAAATCAAAACAGACAAGTGAATCTGTTATGTGATAGACTGTCTGTGATTTGTGGGGAACAAATAAAAAAAAATCACCTTAAAATAGCTCATCATGCATCTGTTAAGATTTCAGGTATTTCCTGGTGCTGTTTTCCCCCTTCTCTCAAAACGATTTTTCTTAAGTATAAACAAAGTATGTCAGTCTTTATAAAACCTTTCTTTTTATTTTTTGTTCTCTAAACGGCTAAGGGTTTACTAAGGAATTTCAACATTAAAAATACTGGCTTACCAACTGCATGTGATAGGACGTATCTGGCAGCTTGTTGATGTCATCCATGAAAATGAGGGCAAAAATTCTGTGGCCAGACCAAAGATATGATGAAAAATATATGGGTTTTGCCACCATTGCTTGCCCTCTGACAAACAGGCACTGGACAATAACTGTAAGAAAACATTTATTCTTTTTTTCTGGCATGTGTTACTATCAACCTCTGATCTAAATTGCAGCTTTGTGGAATACTTGAAAATCAAATATTCAAATCTCTTGTTACCAAAAGATTTGCCTTCAAACCTAATTTATTTAGGTAGATTATTGCAGTGAAATAAATTATGATTTCTAAAGCATGGGCTAATTGGTAATGCTAAAAAATTTAAAATGCAACCAACACATTTTACTTTATCAAAACACAGAATTTGGGTTTCAATTATGTAATTGAAAGCAGAAATTGCACGCAAAAAGTAGAAATTAAGAAAGTAGATACTGAATATATATCTGAGATCAAGCTGATGAGCAAAGGTCTCTGAGGTTTTTATTAGTTGAGGAAGCCAAGGAATCAGCTGAATAGTATTTAACTGCCAAAGTACTGCCTTTCAGAGTGGAACATGTTTGGGATTTAATACGTAAGACAATTTAGTAGCACTTCAGACTTCACATATAAAACTGTCTGTGAGCCTAGCTAAGCTCACTACTCCAAAACCTACTAGAATAGTTTGCCTGAAAAAGCCATGACTCTCCATGAGGGAAGCTTTCCATGACCATGTGATAAGAAAAATTATCTATAACTCACATTATGATAAGGGGAGGGGCTGTATAGTAACTTAGAATCTATTCTAAACCTATTTTCCTGAGAACTAGTCTTATATCTGTGCTTTGCTGACATCCACAAGTAGCCTTTTGTGATACCCAGCCAAGAAAAAATGAAATCATTCCCTACATTTACAGCTTTTATCACCAGAAATAGATAAGAGATTAGTGATTGCTCTGAACCATCTAAGAAATTGTTACAACATAAAAAGTACACTGAAAACTAATTTCTTCACTGAAATTAGAAAAATTCATACCATGATTGTAGTACATTCTTTGTATATCAGTGTGACTTGCCCACAATGAAAAAGCCAAATCACATTAATTATGTCCAATAAGCTTGGCATATGAATCATATTATTGAATATTCTTCTTTGGATTCTTTTGATTAATTACAGTGTTTTTCTTTCGGAATAATTGCAAAATTTATGAAGTGAAAGAAAATATAAATTATAAAAAATTATAAATCTGGATTATTTACTCTGGATTAAAATTTTTACAGCAAAGTGAAGAAATAGGCCCTTTTTATCAGTTGGTTTTGTTTCTCTAATGAATATGCAGATTTTCTTTTTCCCAATATATATTTCACTACTAAAATCCCAGAGATTTGGAAAGGTTAGTTTTATTTAGTGGAAGGAAAGAAACAATTTTGATTTAGTTTAATTGCATTCCCACTTACTCCAAATTGTTTCAATAAACTTTGGTGTTGCTTTCTGGAAACTGAATGTTAAAGAGAAAAGGAAAATGAGATTTTTTTATAAGACTATAAGAAAAAATATACTAGACAAGAACAATAGCCAGCTAATCTGGTTGTCTGTTTATACACGATATTAAAAACCCCCAGTACTTTAAAACCTTAAAGTCACCCTCCCCCCAAAAAAAACCAAACCTAGGAATTTCTCAATATAGTGCAAAATAACTACTTACCTGTCTCATGTTAGAAGTTTCAGTACTGTTATCAACATTCACGTAAAAAAAAAGTTGATATTGATAGTACTTTGTTTGATCTAATGACTTGAAAAATCTGACAGACATTTTGTGAAAAACAAGAAACAAGCAAAAATCATGTTTTATTTCATAAATTTTACATTTATTACTTTTCATTTCCTGTGAGAGTACTCCTTTGTTCATACTCTGTAAGAATAAATATCCAATTTGCCTCTCTGTATTTTTATTATTTGGAGTAACAGTACTGTCATCTCCCATTGTATACATAAAACAAACAATCTCATTTTTTTATGAGTTGTAGAGTAATAACATTGTTATTATTTGTTTTTATTTTAAAATGCCATAGAAGTACTTCTATATACTGGTTTAGGACAACTTAGATTGGCTTTAGTACAAGATCACAATTTTTTCATTTCCTTGTCTTAAAGAAGCTTTCCATAACCATATGGTGTTACAACTCAAAATGCAGTAAATTGGGTAAAGAGACAGAGAAAAATAGTCAGCTCTGAAACTGAGCATTTAACACAATGAACCTAATTGTTGGAGTTTAATTGAAGCCATATTCTTGGTTTTGGTTGGCAGCGGGATTTTCTTCTTTAGAACTCTGCTAGTATTCAGTTTCTAGTATTTAAAAATCTGGGTGAACAGGCATTTGCACCAGACATGATTTTACCTAGTGGGCAAAGCAGCCCCCCTTTGCCTTTAAATAGAGAGATTTGTTCAATCATATGTTTCTCCTGGAAAAAAAAGTACCAGAAATACTGACAAAAGCCCTCAAGCATTCACATTTTCAGTGCACTATAATTAAGTGCCCAAGTTCTCTTTTTTCATTTGTCAAATAAAAACGTATTTTGCTGTTTTTTGTGCTTTCAGTAAAACAATAATTGAACACCTGAAGGGCTTTCTGGGGTATATTATACATTTGACAAAGTAAGGAAGCAGAAGAAGAAACCACAAAGGATATTGATTTTCTATGGAAGGGTAAGACTGATACTTCTTCATTTGAAGGTTTTGCTTTTACATTGAAAACCACAAAGGAAATCTAGCTTATAAGGAAAGAAGTTAAGAAAGCAGTATATTAAAAAAAATAATAATTATTTCAGAACTATAACACTATGCCATCCTGCTGCCCATAAGGGGAAGAAACACATTTTATACTTAAAAAAATAAAATAATAAAGACAAATAAAGACATTTCACATGTGCAAAATTTTTAACCCATTCTTCTTTGCTGCATATCCTTTCTCTGCCTGTGTTTGGGCTGAGAACCAAGAAGATGTTCCCAAAGGGTCCAGAAGTGTCTGTTTTCCTTGATGAACCAAATATCAGAATTCACCAGAACATCTGTGTTGAATGACAGCTTTAACATCTCTACTGTATTTCCCAGATATGCACTTTTTCATGGTAAAGTTTTCACAGCTAAGTTACAGTGTTGGTGGAAAAAGAGAACAAGACACTCATATCTGACGACTAAGGTACAAACACATGGAAGGCTGAGGATCAGGTTCTTATCCTGTTAAATTCAAAACAATCCAAAACCCCTCAGATACAAGGGAACAAGAGCACTCACCCCACACTGAAAGCCCTGGATTTGCCCTGAATATCAATCTAATTTTGTGCTCTACAAAGACTTCTGTTTTCCTTCCAGCAGAGAATAAAGGCAAATTTCAGAATCTCAGAAGTCACCATGTAACAGAATAGTCACCCTGCCATCACCTGCATAGGGAACAGATTTTCAAAGTCAAAAAGTGGGACACCTTATGCCATCTTCCTTTACAGTCATGAAACACTTACATGCTTGGTATTCTGGCTCTGCTCTTTGAGTTGGTTCAGGAAATCTCCTTCAGAGCAGTAAAGCCATCAAAGAAAGTCTTAGTGCTACTACTTTTCTGTTATGGGAATATTCCTTTATAAAAACATACAAGGTATTTCTATATTATAGCACAAGAGTTTAGGAAACCAGTTTGCAAGCTAAACTTTGTCCTCCACCTGCTACTCTGTCATGATTCCTGTGGAACAGCACTTGTATCATTTCATCATACCACTTTTATCATAAACCCCCAAACATTACTTTAAACTTTATTATAGTGGAATTCCTGTATTATTTCATTTTTAATAAATTTAAGAAAGTTACAATCTGTTTAAAGCTTATATTTACATGAAAATAATAAAAAAACCCAACTAAATATAAAAAGAAAAAAGATTCTTGAAATGCCATGCTTTAACTTGTTTTCAGAACTGGAGAACATACTGCAGTTCATGCTGATATGTTTACAGACTTTTCTGTAAAACTCAGTAGCGTCTGCTGAGTGCTTGTAAGTATTTCAAAATCTACACTCAGCAATATAAATTAAATATCCACAATTTTATCTTTAATAACACCTTTTTCACAGAGGTTCTCTATATACTTCTATCATGTATACATACAGTTTCACATACATATAGAACATTAATCACTTGAAATAATATTATGTTATTTTTCACAAGGCATTTTGAAAAAGTCCATAACTTCAGTTGCAAATGTAATTTACAAAGCAATGAGTTATCTATTCCACATCTATTCCACCTCAGGGATTATATAATTTGAGAGAAAGGAATGTTTGAAAAAATTATGAGCATTTTCCTGCCTTTTCTATATAAGTACTAAAGGTTAACTATATTTTTAAAAAGCATTTTGTATTTCAGACTTCTCTTGGACAGTTTTGAATATGAATTCATTTTTACTTAAAATTTAATGAGCTACATATGTAGAAGGCAAATTCATGACCTTTCACTGCTGTAACATATTACACTCATTTAACCTGAGTGCACATCTCACTGCTCATGCCATATGCACACAAGTGAGATAAGGTGCTTTGAGTCACCATCCCTAGAGGTATTTAAAGGATGTGTAGAAAGGCACTTAGGGATATAGTTTAGTGGTGGAGTTGGCAATGTTAGTATAATGATTGGACTTGATGATCTTAAAGGGTGTTTTTCAGTCTTAATGATTCTATAATTCCGTGATTCTATGAGCAAAGTCACTTCATAAAAAGAAGAAGGGGAAGGAAATATTTGAAGTCTTCAAGATTTCTACAACTATGGTTCTACTTCCTTTAAGAATACAGAGATTTGATGAGCTTTCTAAGTTTCTGCAGAAGACCCAGAAAAGTCTAAGGCTGTGGTACCTCACTTACTGTGTTAACTTATTTTGATGCTGTTGATATGACACTTATTTATCCCTATTATGCAGAGTTATATTGCTATGTAATCATGTACATATACAGTAAAGTAATTGTGCTGATCCTCAGCAAGACTCTAAGGCTGCTTCTACCTGTGGAAAGGACAAAGATAATCTTACCTTTGCCTACAGAACTTGAAGAAATCTTCTGAGAAGCAGAAAAATTCCCACTATTATTAGAATTATAAAATTTAAGTGAAACAGAAGTCCAGATCAGGAGTTATTCACACTCACAGAAATTCTATACCAACATCTAGAAATACACTGACTTGTACTTCCCTGACTCTAAAGCACATAAAATTCAGCTAAGTATGTAATAGGTGGACTAAAAAGAAACTCAGTCAAAGCAGCAAAAACTAAGCAAAATTTCACAGAAGGTCTAATATAGACACCTGGAAAAGAAATGGACCTGAAAATCTACCTCTTCTGCAGAATGACAAGAGATTCTCAGAGAACTGTAGAAGTGACTACTACAGTATTTCAGGTTAGGTAGTGCATATCTCACAAGAAAACTGGGGTATTTGATTTCAGAACCTTCAAAAAAACAAACAACCTATGAGTACTCAAAACCCAAGACTGGATATAGAGTGCATAGAGTAAGTGAACAGTAAGATTCACAAGACTAGCAGATAAACTTGTGCAAAGCAGAGGCATTCATTTGAACTCACTGGGTTTATGACAACTTGCATCAAATGTTATCTTTGCTATAGTTGGTTGGTATTTTTTAGACTGAGAAATTATTTTTTTTCAATACAGAATATGATAAATTTAGGGCAGAGAACACATATCTACTATTTTTGCTTAGTTTAATGCAGCATTTCCATCACTCTTGATGGATAGATGCTTGATATATAACTTTCTGTCATAGATAGTCAGATGGATGGGTGGATGGATGGGTGGATGTATATTTTGGTGTGCATGTGTGTTTTCATAAAGTAAAACCTAATACATTTATTGCAATAGGCAGATCTACTTAGCCTGTTACATGTGAAAGTTACGTATGAAAGTGGATATTATCTAAGAATTTTATTCAACTCACTAAATGGGGCTCTGAAAAAAAGTGAGTCTTTTTAAAATTTACCACTCGTGATGGGTTATTTTATTTTTTAGTCAAGCTTGAAAATGTGTGATCATATTTGAAAACATACTTTTTCCTTAGATTTTAAGTAACATAAAATTTCAGTAGATTTTTTTCATACTTAGTAAAAAACTAATAACTTTTAAGAATAAATAATTAATAATAATGAATATCTCTTAAATCCAAATGTAGAGAATTTTTTTATTTTGGGAGAATGCCAGCATTTGGTATTATGTGTTTTTATAAATCACTCAATTTTTTTTTACTAAGTCATATATGAATTAAAAAATACTTAGGTCTGAAGAAACTACACTACATTGATCTTGCCTTTCCCCTTTTTATGTAGTATGAATATAAATCCAGCATCATAGCTGGTGAAGTTCATTTTTAGTTAAGTACTTCAGTGAAACTGTCAACCTGTTCAGGGATGAGTAATAGTTTGACTCCAGATTCAAGTAAACAGACATCAGACAACTTTTGAGTTGGAATAATTTTTATATTCCTCTCAGTTCTCTCTGTGTACCACCTCCACATACAACTTCTTGAGCTTTAGACAATTAAAGAAGATAAGTATATTTCTAAGGAATTATGGACTGCTACTCTGTGTACTGTAGCTCCATATGTTGGGTTCTTAAGTTAATGACTCTGGTTTTGGTTGGTTTGGGTTTTTTTGTTTTTTGAAACATAAGAAGTAGAAAAATACTAGGATAGTGACATTTACTCTCCCGTAACTGTATTGCTCAATTGGTAGTTTTTTTCTGCTTTTTAATTAGTGTGCTGTGTCCTAAGAATTTATCATTTCCTATTTCAATTCTATCTGTTGTCCTCAAGTACCAGTGAATTCTAAAATCATAGACTGGTGAAACAATTTTGGTTGAAGGGACACTGAACTGCTGTTTAAAAAAGTAGCAGTTAGTAAATCTTCTTTTTCAAACAAGGAGCAAAAGTACTGGGTAAAATACATAACTAGTCCAAAGCTGCTTTCATGTCTGTGCTTCACCTGGGTATGAAAACTCATTTTCTTAGAGTCATTAGTGAATGCATGTAGTAGTTTTTGCTAGGATAATTTTCTTCACAGTAGCATGTGTGGTACTGTGGTTTGGATTTGTGTCTGGAAACAACGTTGATAGCACAGGGATGTTTTTGCTATTGCTGAGCAGTGTTAAGGCTTTTTCTGCTCTTCACCCCACCCCACCAGAGAGGAGTCTCAGGGTGCACAAGGAGTTTGGAGGGAACACAGCCAGGACAGCTGATCCCAACTGACCAAAGGATTATCCCATACCATATGGCATCATGCTCCACACAGAAAGCTGGGGGAAGAAGAAGGAAGTGGGAGGTGGCAATTGGAGTGATGATATTTGCCTTCCCAAGTCAGCATTATCTGTGATGAAGCCCTGCTTTTCTGGAGATGGCTGAACACCTGCCCGTCCATGGTAAGTGAATTCCTTTTTTCATTTTGCTTCCATGCACAGTTTTTGCATTATCTATTAAACTGTCAACCCATTGAGCTTTCTCACTTTTATCCTTCTAATTCTCTTCCTCACCCCACTGAGGGAGTACGAGTGAGCAGTTGTGTGGGGTTAGTTGCAGGCTGCAGTTCAACCATGACAATATATTGATTTGCAAATGTTCCACTCTTCTTCTCAGGACTTGAAAATACCATTGACAGTAATATCAAAGCAGACTAAAAATTTTTCTCATTTTCAGTCCTTCAAATACTCCAGAAGACAGAGTAGAGAGAACTACAAGGACAAGGCAGAAGATGGGTGCATTACCTTTGAGTAAAAGAGGAAATTTCTGTGTGGATCAGTAGAGCATAGGACAGTTTGTTTGTTTATTTTTTAACATGTTAGAATGTATTGGTTTCAAATTGAGTAAATCTTTCTTTGTTCATGGATCATTGACTGGGTAGATTGTAACTGCTCCGTTGGAGCCATTATGCTATGTCATTTCAATCCAACCATTGAAGTGTGTATTCATCCTCTCTGTTCCAACTCCACCAAAAATGTCATTGAATCCTTGCCTGTGTGCTCAGCATATTGTTTTTAAACTTTCACCTAATTGTTATTTATTTTTTTTAATATCATAAGCAGTTAGGCCATGCTGTAAATGAACTGTTAAAAATGTATGCTTTAAAAGATAAAGTAATGTTTAAGAAAAAAAATCCCTCTACAAGTCACACAAAAATCATCTAGAAATCTTTTTAAAATGCTATTTAATATTAAAAAAATATATTACCAAAGTATAAACACGTTCTCAGACTAGGGCACTTTACCAGGCTGTGTGGGTATGGAGCTGGTTGTCATTAGCATGCTGAACATGCCACAGCTCTGCACTGTTGCTACACCTGCAAATAAAGTAATGATCAGATTCAACAGAGAAGCTTGAAGTACTTGAAAGAGGCCTCAGAGTTCATCAGCACCTGGAAAACCGTAAAAAAGGAACTGAACAGTATTTCAGATAGAAATAATGCCCCACATGCAAGCCATGAAGGCTATCCTCCAAAGAGGATATTTCAGTCTAAACTAGGGAAAAAATATATGTGAAATATATTGCACATAATGATAATTTCCGATTTCAGATTTCTCTTCTAAAACAATCTATCTCAAGGAAATTTTCTGTGGTCCAAGTTATATCACAGTATAGAAAAATTTCCTGTTATGTCAGAAAAATCAATTACAATCCAGAATTTAAATTAATGTTTCCATGTTTTAGCATATGTTATTTTAGGATCCTTTCATGGCAAATGGGTTCAAACCCTTTTCACCATCTTAATAAAAAGGAAATGAAGGAAAGAGCACTAAACACCAGGAAATATGTGATAATTATGTCCTGTCCTGCATGTGTTGATTTTTCAGACGCAGGTAGATTCTGGTTTCTAACTAAAAACTATCCAATACCAAAAGGGACTATGAAATGATGTTTTATAATGTGAACAAATGTCTTCTCATAATATCTTACAGCACATCATGGAATCACAGAATGGCCTGGGTTGGAAGGGATGTTATACATATACTTCCAAACCCCCAGCCATGGGCAGGGACACCTTCCACAAGACCACGTTTCTCAAACCCTCATCCAACCTGGCCTTAAACAGTTCCAGTGATGGGGCATCTACAGCTTTTCTTGGCAACCTGTGCCAGTATCTTACCACACTCACAGCAAGGAATTTCTTCCTAATATCTAACCTAAACCTACCTTCTTTCACTTTAAAGCCATTCCCCTTTTCCTATCACTACATGCCCCTGTAAAAAGTTGCTCTCCAGCTTTCTTATAGGCCCCTTTTATGTACTGCAAGGCTGCAATTTAGTCATCCTGAAGCCTTCTCTAGGCTGAACAATCCCAACTCTCTTAGCCTGTTTTCATAGGAGAGGTACTCTAGCCCTCTGATCATCTTTGTTACCCTGACCTGGAGTTGCTCCAAAAGGTCTAAGACCCTCTTGTGTTGGAGGCCCCAGAGCTGGACACAGTACTGAGGTCTCACTAGAGTGGAGCAGACAGACAGAATCACACCTGTTGGTCACATTTCTTAGATGCAGTCCAGGATACAGTTTGTTTTCTGGACAGCAGATGCACATTTCCCACCCAGCTCATACTGAGATTCTCATCAACCAACAGCCCCAAGTCCTTCTCCTCAGGGCTGCTCCAAATTCATTCTCTGCCCAGCTTGCAGTGATGTTTGGAACTTCCCCAGTCAACATTCAGGACCCTGCACTTGTCTTTGTTGAGCTTCATGAACAGGTCCACCTCTCAAGGCTGTCAAGGTACTCCTTTCCTCCAGCGTGTCAACCACACCACTCAGCTTGGTATTATTGGCAAACTTGTTGAGGGTGAACTCAATCTCATTGTCTGTGCCACCAACAAAGGTCTTAGAAAGTGCCAATCCCAAAGCCAACCTCTGAGGAATGGTACTTTTCATTGGTCTCCACTTGGACATCAAGCCATTGACCACAACTCTTTGAGTGTGACCATCCAACCAGTTCCTTATTACAGAATGTATTCAATAAGGCTAAAACAAAGAGATTTAGGGGGAAAAGCCACCTATTTAGAATTTCACAGATATTGAAAAACAAAAGACTTCACCCAAAACACTGTGAAGATTCAGCTTTGAAATAGTTCATAATTTCCATAAGCTGTCTCCTTTTTCTATTACCCATAAGAATTGACTTTGTGGTGTGGTTCTAAGCTGTGTATTTACAAAAGAATCATGTATTTTTATACTGATTAGAGGAAAAGCTCATAATAGAACACAATCTAGGGAACAAACCAGCAATTGGCATAATTGGTGAATGACCTATCTTCTTCCTCTCTTCCTCCTGAAATTCCAGCCGCTGGAGTCATTCACTGAACAAAGGAAACCACATTAGATTAATATTCAAAAGGGTTAACAGTATACAAAATGTTATGTTCTCAGAAAAAACAAACAAACAAACCAAAACACAAAACAAGACAAAAACGCAGGGTTTTTACTTGTCTAGAATTTAGAACAATATTATAAATCTGGCTACTTTTCTGAAGCTGTTACAGATAAAAGTTCCAATATTCCTTTGAGACTACTCCATTGTTTCTGCTATGTCTTAAAGCAGAAGCCCAGAGTCATTCATCATCTCTCAAGATGACGTCTTGCTGACCAGCAAGTCACTTAGCAAAATCTCCCAGCTGGTTGGCAGTATTATATGCAAAGAGAGTAGAAAATCTCAGGGGGGAAACAGATCCTTTCCTCCCCCTTTTCTCTTGTCTAAGGTGCACAGATTGCCTGAAAAACAGTTTTTAGGCATCTGTAATTGAATGTGAGATGAACTTCCACAAACTTTAATGAGAAGTAATATTACTGCCCAGGTAGCAGAAGTTAGTGCTCTGCTCCATGTCCAAAATTATTTCATTAATATTAACCAAGGTTTCCAACTCTCCCCAGGCAACAATGCTGTAGTAGGGAAGAAAGATGCAAATAACTCTCACAGTCACCCATCTAATCACTGGAACGTGCAGGAATAACAAGTATAAGGAAGTGATGTTTGTCGTGAGGGAAATAAGTCTTTTCCACTGGGAAAATAGATTTTGTTACTGTAGTTACATATAAAATCCTTTTGTACAGTATTTTAGCATTAAAAGTGTACTTTTTTTTTGATGCCTTTCATGCTTTTAAGCAAAAAAATAATTCCAAATAGAAAGAAGGCATTGATATTACAAACTTTGCATTAGAGAGTGTAAGCAATAATAAAATCCTTTGTCATGGCCTGTGAAACTATTCTGTCCTATGATAGACTATAACAATTTCAAAATTAAATTTGAATGTAAATATAAATATATATAAAGAAGACAGAAGCGTCATGAAGACTGTTTTGAAGAGCAGGTAAGTGAGCTTTCAAGGGCAGTGGAAGACCATAATTTCCAAGGTAGCTGTGCAAGTTGTTCAACATGAGGCTGAGACATCCTGAAGCTTGTGAGGGCACAAATATATACTAGTACCTTATTTGATCCTCGCCATCCTTTGAATAGCTCCATTCTAATCTTTGTATGGGACAAAGCAGATCTAGAGACCCCCTGTAACAGTATAATTTTATGTGCACATTTCTTTAAATTCCTCTCTTAATTTTATCATATTACCTAAAACAGGTGTTTGTTTTTAGTGAAAGCACTTTATATGTTACAATTTAGAACCAACACATTTGACACTACAGGTCCCCAGCCATCATATGTTTGCAATGAAAAGGCCCAGCATGACAGCTAACATGTATCTATCCATAGCATTTGGCTATACATAAAGTATATATTATTTGTATGTTGAATGTGTGTGTACATTACCAAAATCTGAGTCTAGCAGACTAACGTTTCTTTCATACTAGTCACAGAGGGCTTATTGCCTTCAGAATTGTTACCTAATAACTTCCACTATTGCAGAAGACTTCAAAAAGCTGTCTGGAGTCCCACATGTAAGGATTTTTAAAATTATTTTATTTTACCCAGTTTGCCTCGGAGGAAGAAAATGGTGACCCTGCTGTACTGATTCATAGAATATTTCCAAACATGGGGGCTTATTATTGATTGTGAAGTTTGGCAATACTTTATAAGGATTGGTAACAAATTATACACTCCTACACACAATTCCTATCTTCCAGGAGAAGAGACTGGGTTTGACAGTAAGGGGAAATGAAAGAATTTATTATCAAAATGTTCTTCAAAATGGATTATCAGGTATGTTAGATATGCTGCCAGTTACTGTGAAGCCAGAGTATAAAACTTAAAAACTCTTGGGTAGAGCAGGAGCAGCAGATGGCTTTGCTAATTTTGCATCTCATCCAGGGACTGTTGTGTGTCTCCCACTGCTGTGACTGTCTACCAGTTCCCCTTTGACCCTCTGATTCCTTCTTCTGAACGTCCCTTCGCTTCCATTTCTTCATCCTGTCCTAGCCACATTTTTATCATTGTATCTCCAATTGATTTCTAGAAGCTCCCTGGCAGCACATCACCCTTGCAAAATTAATTTCCTACCTCCTCCAATCTTTGAGGTGTATGTCTGAAAACTTTCTCACTGGAATATATATAATAAATTGTCAAAAGATAGACACATTAGAAAGGATAAATATATGAGCATTTAAGGACTTAACTTTTAGCTAAAACCTATACACATTAGCGACTTGGTCACTGCAATGCTGTTGTAATGACTAACCACTAGAATCTTCCCTCAGCATATGACTCACCAGCCTTGAGTCAGGTGTGCAGACATGAAGCCTGTAAAGCACCTAGAAAAAACCACTGCTATGCTGGAAGTCAAGAGTAAGTAAAAGTGGAAAGGAAAATCCTCTCCTCTCTGTGCTATGGGGGAACATTCTTTCAATGACAGGCTCCCATCTTCTCCCTCATCCTATATTTTTAACAGAGAAACAAATAAATGTGTTGTCTGGATTATTCTTTTAAAAAGCCTCTCACCTGGGGAGGGAACTGGAGGCTTGGGACACTATCACTCTTCTGCATATAAAGCTCTGCACAAGGCTAAGCATGATAAAATTTGCTCAGGCTATACTCTCCTTCTGCAAGACAAAACAGCTCAGCTTTCAGAAGGCCTGAAAATGGTCCCAATTCCTGCATAGGCTGTTATCTGGTGGTTGAAGTACTCCCCGGAGAGTAAAGAAATATAGATTTATTTGCATATAAGACGTCAGCCAGGAAAATTCTTTTTTTTTTCCTTGTACTTTCATTCAGATTTTGGGTTTAGTATTTCTTCCCCTATGATTAAACTAGCATCCTTGCCCTGTTTCATCCCATAAAATTTTTACTCCATTCTGAACATAAGATGAATACCCTTAGCAACTTTTAATCTATTATTTATTATTAAACCACATAATTTTATTATTTATAGCTTTTCTTATAAAGTATCTTGGGACACATTTATATGAAGTGCTATTCAAAATAAAATTGTATTGCACTGAAGAACAGTTCTCATTTATTTTTTAATAATTATTTGATCTTGCCTTGATTTACTGAGTCACTAAGGCATCTTATTCCTCGTGATTTAAGGGATGCTGTGAAGTTAAAACTCATATAAACTCAGATCCTTAGCTAATGTAGTCGGCAAAGTTCCAATGCAACCAATGGAGGCCTGCCAATTCACACTAGTTCTGTCCTACTGTAGTTTTTAAAAATCTTTCCTCATTTATGTTTTAAATGACACTTTAGATGCCAAATAACTCCTTTAATCTACATTGCTTGCTACTATATAGAGTTTATTTTTTCCATTTCATCTTACTTAGACAGGTAAATCAGACTGGTTTATTTCTAAAAGCCTTTCTGTTCTGCCTCTGATATAATACTACAATTTTGAAATGTTTTCACTGCTAACTCTGCAGGGAAATGTAATAAAATTGAAGCTATATGTTTTGCAAATTTTATGGATATGCTTTTGTCAAATCATAGTCACTGGGAACTTCCTTATTAATATAACATTATGGTGATCATTCTCAAACTCTCTAAGAAGAATATAAAATAATATACACATGAGATAACCCAAGTTTTTGAGTGAATGAATAATTTTAGGTGCCTCCATTTGCAGATACACAAACTGAGAAATCATAGGGACACCTGATTTATCAAGATTCTGAAAAGTGGCATAAATTGTGCATATAAAGAGGGACTCTTAGGGTGAGAAAAAATACAGTGAGAAAGCACTTTTTCCATGTATGAAAAAAAAGTAGGTGCTATTTTACATTTATCTACCTAACTTGTTTTTACAATTTTTTATTAATATTGGCAGGAAGTTGTTACTAGTACACATGGCAGAACAGACATCCTAAGACTATCTAGTGCTGTGACAGACAAAGGGACTATACAGAGGTAAGACAGCAATTTTCTGGGACAAATGTCCTTGTTATGGCTCCCGGAGATAAACACAACACAGTACAGCTCAAGCACAGGAATGAGGTTGAGAAGCAGACATGGACTGTCAAGTAAAGACAGACCCAATTGGGGGGGATCAAAAGCACCAAAGATCCCCAGAGTCCTCCAACGCATTTCCAGAAAGTCTAGAAGAATGAACTTGAGCATGATAACTAATTTGCATAGAAAACAAGAAACTTAGCTTTGGGAGAGGAACTTTATCTATCTATATATATATCTATATATTTGTCTATCCATTCATCCATCCATCTGTCTATCCCCCCATGAAGCCCGGGCAGCAACCCCAGGACCCTGGACACCCCCTCAACTGGATTGATGATGGAGCCAGGAATGATGATCTTTCCTGCTTTCTTCCTTACTTCCTTTCTTCCTTTCTTTCTTTCTCTCTCCCTCTCTTTGATCTCTCTCTCTTTTCGCTTTCACCCTAGCCCTTATTCAAAACCCACTACTGTGTGTTTATGCTATCAGATAAGGAACTAACGCACCAATTTAACATTCCATGCCAAGAGTAAAATTTACTAATAAAACTTTGTCAGTTTTTTGTAGACCTTCTGACTTTTGTCCTTCCTCTTTGAACACAAGCATTGACAAATCTCGGGAGCTCCCTTGCCCTTAAGGGTGAGATACCACACGCAGGGAATGGGGATTACACTCAGTTCATCACATGTCTCTGTCATTCCTTCCTCCTCAGGGGGAGGACTACTTATACTCTTCCTCTGTTCCAGTGTGAAGTGCCTCCAATGGGAGACAGTTCTCCACAAACTTCTC
The DNA here is from genome assembly GCF_009829145.1 of Chiroxiphia lanceolata. NCBI lineage: Eukaryota > Metazoa > Chordata > Aves > Passeriformes > Pipridae > Chiroxiphia > Chiroxiphia lanceolata. Next base: position 88,278,328 of record NC_045639.1, on the reverse strand, counting down.
CAACATGAGTCCTTCCCACAGGCTCCAGTTCTTCATAAACTGCTCCAGCATGGGTCTCTTCCACAGAGTGCAGTCCTTCAGGAACAGATTGCTCAGGCATGAGTTCTCCACAGGATCACATGTTCTGCCATGAACCTACTCCAACACAGGCTTCCCACATGGTCACAACCTCCTTTGGGCGTCCACCTGCTCCAGTGGTCTGCCTCATCATGATCTTCATCATGGTCTGCAGAGTAATGTCTGCTCTGGTGCCTGGAGCATCTCCTCCCCCTTCTTCACTGACCTCAGTGTCTGCAGAGCTGTTTTTCTCATGTATTCTTACTGATTGCTCCCATCAGGGTTGCACAGGTGGTTTTCACTCTTCCTATGTTATCCCAGATCCGTTACCGCTGTCACTGGTGAACTTGGTCTTGGCCAGCAGTGGGTCTGTCTTGGACCCAGCTGGCATTGGTTCTATCAGAGATAGGAAAAGTCCTGAGCAGCTTTTTACACAAGCCAACCCTGGAGCCCGTCCAATACCAAAACCTTGCCATACAAATGTAAGTAAAAATTCCTTACTAATTAAGTTGCGTCTTGGCAGCACTATTTTTAGACTTTTTTACTGTAGTGAATCAGTACCAGAGTCAAGTATAATGGAATTTGGTGTTTCAATTTAATATAAGCATGAAAGAAACTACATTGCACCATATATCTTCAGACTAACATCAATATAAAGATCTGATAGCTGCTTACTTCATTGAAGGCATATTGTTCCCTTAAATTTTGTCATGGTTTAGCCCCAGCTGGCAACTAAATTCCACCCAGGTGCTTGCTCTGGGGAGATGAGGGAGAGATTAGAAAGGTACAAGTGAGAAAACTACTGGGTTGAGAAAAAGACAGTTTAACAGTAAAGCTGAAGCCACATGTGCAAGCAAAGAAAAACCAGGAATTCATTCACCATTTCCTATTGTGATAGTTTCAGGGCAGGCAGGTGTGTGAAGGACAAGGAATAAGAATGGGGAAGATTTCAGAAGTGGAAAAAGATGTACAGTGATTGAAAGGACTTTATGATACAGACTGTACAGTTATTATGTATATACACATTGTATACTTCCCCAGAATTTGTATTTCCTGGGCATGTTCAGGCTTGTCCACTTCCCTGCTTTCCTGTGGATTGGCTGGAGAAGCTGCAGAGAGGAGACAGCCTCCATTCGCCCCTTCTCTCCCCGATTCCTCCCATGTTCCTCCCTCTTTTGCCTGTGTCCCTATCTTGGTTTGTCCCCCCGCTTGTCTGTCTCATGCTCCGCCCTGTGTTCTGACCCTTTCCCCTCCCAAGCTGATAAAAGATCCAGTGCATGTGTGAATAAAAGATTCTACTTGCACCCTACCTTGTGTCCTGGACCCGTGCTGTGCCACGGTCCCATCCCCCCTTCGGACCGCAGTACAGGTGTTCAGTCATCTCTGGGAAAGTAGGGCTTCATAAAGCGTAACAGTGACTTGGGAAAGCAAACAACATCACTCTGAGTGTCCTCTCTTTCCCTTTTCTTCCCCCAGCTATATATGCTGGCATGACACCATATGGTATGGAATGTCCCGTTGGTCATTTGGTGTAAGCTGTCCTCGTTGTATTCCCTCCAAGCTCCGTGTGCACCCCCAGCCTCCTCACTGCTAGGGTGATGTGAGGAGCAGAAAAGGCCTTAACCCTGCTCAACAATAGCAAAAACATCCCTGTTTTATCAACATTGTTTCCAGCATAAATTCAAAACATAGCTCCATACCAGAAACTGTGAAGAAAATTAACTCCATCACAGCCAAAACCAGCACAAATGGTTGTTATTTTTGCTATAGAACTGGAAATTGATTTAAAAATATGTTCTGAAAATTCTAACACATTACTCTGGGGTTTGATTTTTTTTAAAAAAAGACTAATCTTCAGTTAGAAATGTTATCAATACTGCACTTTTTATTTTATTGCTTTTCTGGGGAAAGTTATTTGCTGGTACTATTTTGACAAGCTTTTTTAATTGGTTAACATAAATTGTAAAAATATGGTAAAAATCTCAGCAGATCATTTTTCAAGTAAGAGAACCAGCAGAGAGCAGAAACATGCATGAAGCCAGGAGCTCCTTTTGGTCTTGCAAATTCAGCAGCAAGAAATACATATTTTAACTTTTCACACATGTCCTCATTTCAGCTGGGATAGAGTTAACTCTCCTCCTAGTAACTGGTACAGTTATATTTTGGTTTCAGAGAATAATGTTGATAACACACTGATGTTTTGGTTTTTTGCAGAATACTGCTCAACATGAAGCAAGGACCTCGCATTGTCTCATGCTCTGCCAGAGAGAAGGTGTAGATGAAGCCAGGGGGGAGCATAGCCAGGACCTGAACAAGCCAAAGGGCTATTCCATACAGTGGAACATCATGCTTAGTATATATAAACTGAGGGGAGTTGGCCAGGAGAGGCCAATCACTGTTCGGGAACAAGCTGGGCATCAGTCAGTGGGTGGTGAGCAATTGTATCATGCATCACTTGTTTTTTATGGGGTTTATTTCTTTCCTTTTTACTTTATTTTTTTCCCCCATAATTGTTCTTAGCTTAGCTCACAGATTTTACCTATTTCTTATTCTCTTCCCCATCCCACCAGGGTAGGGAGAGTGAGTGTCTGCATGGTGCTTAGTTGCTGGGTCGGGTTAAGCCATGACAGTATTTTGCTTTATAGCAAACTAATGCATTTAAGAATGATTAAATTTAAAACTGTGATCAATCCTAATCATAAAGAAACTGGGTGAACCACTCCCATGTTAAATTTCAGGAACTAGTAGGTATTAAAAGCCAGGCTAGTCACAGGGTTCACAGTAAGAGAAGAGAAATACGTACTGCTGGCATGCACTTCATCAAATCAAAAGCAGAACTCTGAAATGGATCTAAAATTTCCATTCGTTATAAAAAATCCTTGGATGACTAACTCAGCTGTTAACATATCTAGAGCAGGACACAGTTTAAGATTAAAACATTTATATTTAGGTGCATAAATTAAAGTGTCTACAGACACGAGCTGTCAAGTCTTACATTGTAGATAACAGAGATCTAGTAAATGCCATTGGTGTATTTAAGAGAGTGAGCTAATCAGTAATATGGTGTTTGCTTTAGGATCAATTTTATTTTGAGCCACACTGCTCTCCACATTCTGTTGGCTAAGCCTTTCCTGTCTGAGAGCTTAGTTAACTAACATATGATTACCCGCTACCACACAGGTGGTTACATACTCGTTAATTTATCTCAGATTGTATCTTGCACCATTGAATAAGGTTTAGTTACCTAAATATGGATGTCTCATGTCAGTAAAGCCCCACCACATATACATATTGGTGCTGCTGCTGGGCTGCAGGATGTAACATGGGACCTGTGGGAGCCTGTGTCCTTTGGGTGCAGCAGCTGGAAGCCAGGAAGGTACCCAGCGACATCTCATATGACACTGGAAATTTGTGTTTAGGCAAACTCTTTTGGTCTTTCACTTAACCACATGATAAATCCCTGTTTGTTATTGATACCCATACATTGTTTGATAAGGATTGTAGTAAAGGATGACAATCCCACTTCTGAAATAGTATGGCTTTCCTGATGAGAAATCTGAGTCTGAGTGAGTCTAGCCTAGGCTATGGAAAGGGTTAAGCTGTATATCTCACAACCAACCCTTTAGTATTACAAAAATGTTTTTATATACATATGTATATACATATTTTTTTTAATATAAATTTAATTTTTTTTCAGTCAAGTGTGGCTAAGCTTCTGCTGTCTGTATACAGAAGACTGTAGAAAATGAGTAACTGTAAATTAGAGCTGTGTGAGGCAGCCACACACACAAAACCCAGCATACTAGAGTGGTTTTTTTCTTCTTATATATCATGGCAGATTATTTCCATATTTGAAATGAGTTTATATCTCATCAACCAAGTCAAATATATTTTAGTTCTTCTGCCTCTAGAGATGAAGCTAATTATTATTTCTAGAGGGGCTCAATAATGGAAAATCAAATAAAAGCTTGCACTGCTAGTATATTTCAGAATTTTGTATACAAAATTCATAGTGGACTGGCAGAGTCAGTTATTGGACTGCATAAGCAAATCTGTTCCATTGGGTAACAGACAGAAACTTTTCTCTCTAGGCCCTGTTTTTGCCTTTTCCCAAAGTGTTGAAGAAAGATTAAACAGATTTACAAGGGTTTTAAGCAGTGTCTGTACAGTAACATAACTTCCAGAGTAATCTTGAGGCATGTGTACATACATATATATATAAAAATATAGCCAAAGTTACTTAGAAGCTTACAGAGTTGTTATCAGCTTACAGCTAGGCACACTGTATGATGACATCTAAAACTGTGATCTATAAAAATGAATTTCCTGATTATAGAGCTGTGAATCTGCAGAAAATATGGATGAGAAAGAGTGTTTCTTGTCAACTTTTACCTCTACCTGTTCTGATTTCCATATCAAATAATTTTGTTTCAGTATGCTCTATAAAAAAAAGATGCAAGATGGAGCCCTCGCAGACATGCCTACTAACTTTCAATTAGCTAATCCAGGTATAAATTAGTATAAATATAGCATAGTAAAATGACAAACTTTTGTGAGACTCACTTGTTTTTTAGGTAACTATCTCATGGTGGATTCCTTGCTAATACAAGACTATAACTAGTACATGGACCAATAAAAAAACTAGCTCAAGATAAATACACAAAATTCAGTCACAAATTTGTCTGGATCATAGAATCATAGAATAGTTTGAGTTGGAAGGGACCTATAAAGGTCGTCTAGTCCATCAATATAGTTTTAATTTTGGCATCTAAATATGCTCCACTTTGCATGAAGTAAATAAATAATTTTTCACCCACAGAAAGAGAATAAGTGTGAATTATTTCTAATTTCTTTAGAACAACCAGCTGGCAGGCAGAGGCATGGATCCCACCCCCTGCTGCACAGACAGGATAGGGCAGTGGGAAGGCTGCTTTGTGAACAGGACAGAGGTAAACACACTGGTGCTCAAAATTTAGCATCTGGTTATTCAGTTTGGCATAAACTTAGGAGCATATAGTTAAGGCCCATAAAAGCTCTCCAGGGAAAAGAGACTAGCATATAACCTGTTTAGATCTAGAAAGCACCTCAATGATGACTTTAAAGCTCTAAATTTTGGACTTAGAAGTCCAATCTGCACTCCATAGGTACATCCCCCTCATCTTCTTTTTTAACCCTCTGTCTGTCTATAACATTTAAAAAGTAAAATCTCTCATTTAGTCAATCTTCATCACACTGATAGACATTACCATAGTGGCTAATCACAGTAAGAGTTCCATTTATCTCTGGTAAAGCTCTAAGCATAAACACATATATTTGACCCAAGGTGACACCAAGGATATCTGCAGTCTGAAATGCTAAAACGATGTTGTAAAAAACTCCTAACTAATCTTCGATTAAAGCAGAAGATCTAAAGAGGTACATGTGGGAGCAGCATTAATACAAAATTAGTTCAGTCAGACCAATTCCTTTGCTATGCATATAAAATAAATTCATCATGACGGGACGCTTGTTACCAAAATATTTCTGAAACTGACTAAACATGACAAGTAAACAAAAAAAGGCATCTATAAGGAGTAATTTAAAAAGTTTATCACTTGAAGGAAAAAACGTAAAGAGCAAAGGGCCATGGTCTGCATTAAGTGATATTCAAATAAAGCCACAGTAATTATGCCAACTTTATGGGTGCTATAACTTTCTTGCACTAATAATTACACTCTTCATTTTCTTATTCCAGAAATGCAAGCAACACTTTAATGTATACCACTTGGACCATTGAAACACTGCCACTCCCTCAGAGGACCTTTCCAGGAATACCTCTTTCCATCCTGAAAGACGAAGCTACTTCAAGAGAATAGGTGATAGGATGAAGGACATTAAAGTATAGCTCACAGTCCTGTAGGCAAGACATGATGTTTTTTGTCCCTCACAAAAAAGAAACCATATATGCTCCAACGATAGCTTTTCCAGCTATTTTTCAAAGTTTTTATAAGAAGAGGACACTGCCTTTCCCACTTACTCTCTTGAAAAAGACATTTTTCCAGGCAAAAAATCTAAAATTTCCTTTTTTCGAGTGATTTGTACATCAAATGAGTGGGCACAGTTTTATTTGTTTACTTGAAAAGAAAATTGTTTAAGAACCAAAAGAAAACTTGTTCAGAAATTTCTCAGTCTTCACTGTAGAGTTATAATCCTCTGATAACAAGGAATAACAAAGCTAACTTAGACAAAAGTTTAATTATAACAACACTGCAAACCCCCCCATATTTCACTAATGATAGTAATTGAAACAGTGTTTACTTTGCTCTCACTATAATTGCACTTCTAAATCACAAGGAGCCACAGTCATTTGGTTTGCGAAGATGTACTTTAATACCAAGAGAATGTAACGTCAGAAAATGGAATAATAAATTTGACTTTAGATAGATAAGCTATGCTCAAAGACCTGCCTAAGCCAAGTTTATCCTGTGTACTACCAATAAAAATATGTTGACACTAAGAGAAGTATAATTTTCTCAATGCTCTGACTGTAATGCAACTGATTCCTCCAACAACTTATTCTAAGGACGTTATGCACCTTAGTATGACAGTACAGCATATCCTTTGCTATTTTGCCATAAAGTCTTATGTTAGTAATATGTTTTCACAATTTTGTGCTCCTAAAAACCTCATATTCAAATATCACTATAAATTTCAAGACATTTGTAGATAAAGACAGTGCCATTTGCCAATGTGAATTCAAGGGCTTTTTTATTAAGATGCTCATAAAAAATATATGTAGACAACATTTATTATTAAAGAAATGCATGTCCTATTGCAGAGGCTTTGAAAAGGTACTATATAAGTACACAAATACAAACATTCAAAACTCTGTGGGGTTTTGGCTCCTGAGTCTATTATATATTTGGTGGTCTGGAGTCAAACTGGTGCTTCAGCCTGTAATTCAGCAAGATATGATGGAAACAGCTTTATACCCAAAAGTCCATTACAACTTTCCTAAACACTAAAGTGTATCTTAAAGGCTGGCTTTTGAAAAACGAAACAGCTAGTTATGAAATGTTAACTAACAAACACTGACGACCATAATATTAAATGGAAACTGGTTTTTAAGACCTCTCAATCATGATTACCACAGGATTGCAGATATAGTCATGTTCTCATCTGAAGTGTCCAAATTTTGTTGATAGGTAATGGAAATCTAATCAGGTCCTTTATCTGCTGCTTAGGATATTGGCTGGGTCCAAGGAATACTTCTATGGAAGAGATAACAGATCAAAGGGATTTTCAGGGACTTCAGAAAATGTTGCCTTTCAGCATGGCACATTTTATGCTGCTATGTGAAGGGGACTGGATATCTGGTAAATAAAATAGATAGTTCTGAAAACCAAACAAAAGTGACAAATTATGCATGGATGAAACTTAAAAGGGAGGGAAATAGAGTTCTTTGCTCGGTAGCTCGGGGACTGTCTCCCATATGGTTCTCTTCATGCTCATTCCCTTTTTCTTTATTTTCAATCCCGCTAGAAGATAAACTCTCAAACAAAAATCCTTCTGTTCAGATTTTCTAGATAGTCATTTTCAAATCTCAATTTTTTTTGTTTTAACAAAAAATATTATATTACAGGCATTCTGGCCTTTGAAGAAGCCAAAATACCATTGAACATATGTTATGCAGTACATTTAAGTCAGTGTTTCTTAAAATAAATTGAAGTTTCTGCTTTTTCTTCTGTAGAAAATCTTTCAAATGTTCAGTGTTTCCAGCTTTTTTTGGTTGTATAAAAAGCAAATCATGTACTTTACCACATCATTCTTGTAGAAGTGGTTTGATCTTAACACTTATAAGGAACCTTCAAGCAAAAAGGAAGTAAAGATTAAAAGAAGATGGAGCTGGAATATCTTGCATTTTGTTTGTTTTTCCTCATGACAAATTAAAAAAAGAGATTCGTATAAATTGAAATAGTGCATAAGCGTGTTGCTGATGTTCTACCAAAATAAGTAATGTATCCTATAAATATTCTCTAATTCTTGTACCATTTATTCATTCATCACTCCTTAATTTTCTTACAATTAGTGGTTAAGAAACGTAGATATTAAGTTTAAAGAGAAAGAAGACAAGCACAACCTGGTAATCAACTAATATTTTTAGATATTATTCTCCAGTAAAGAAATACTACTTGAGATGCTATTTTTATTGTTTCCCCTCCACCTATGTTACACAGACACAAGCATATATGTGTTCACAAAGTTCATTCATCAGGTCATAGGTTCTACATTTCCTGGATATATTAATAGGAGTTAGGGCTGTTAAAAGCATAAGACTTTTGTGTTTAGAGGTGAAGAAAACTCTACTAAAAAATTGGAGAGGAGGTGAGAGGATGAGAGGGGAGGTAGATGCCCCATCCATGGAAACATTCAAGATCAGGTTGACAGGGCTAAGAGCAAACTGATCTCGTTGAAGATATCCCTGCTTGTTGCGTGGGAGTTGGACTGGATGATCTTTAAGGGTCCTTTCAAATCCAAACTATTCTATGATGGTTCTATCATTCTATGATTGTCTATTCTATATTAGCACTGAAAATGGGCCTTTTTTTTTCTAGTTGTAAGAACGTTGTTCACCTTGCTATGTTCTCACCAATTTGTTTGGTTTGTGTAACTACTACCAAGTATATTGCCATACTTGGTTCACATTCCTCCTTGAAAGTCAGTTCAATTTTTTTCCTTTCTTGCCCATCAGGGCCCAGACTCCTAGGTACAGTAGAAAGCGGCAATGAAAGACGGATCCACTACTGGCCAAAGCCAAGCCCACCAGCAATAGTGGTAGTGCCTCTGGGATAACATAGTTAGGAAGGGTGAAAATAAAAACAAATAGGTAACTGCACCAGGAGTGAGGAGTGAGAATATGAGACAAACAGCTCTGCAGTCCCTAAGGTCGGTGAAGAAGGAGGGAGAAAAGGTGGTCCAGGCATTGGAGCAGAGATTCCCTGTGGAATTCCATGAAGGAGCTGATATCCACCTGCAGCCCAGGAAGGACCCTACACCAGAGGTGGCAGATGGACATACAGGAGGCTGTTATCCCATGTGAAGCCCATACTGGAGCAGGTTCCTGTCAGGATCTGTGGCCCTGTGAAAAGAGGAACCCATACCGGAGCAGGTTTGCTGTCAGAACTTGTGGCCCTGTGGGGTACCATGCTGGAGCAGTCTGTTCTTAAAGGTCTGCACCCCATGGAAGACACCCGCTCGGGAGCAATTGGTGAAAAACTGAAACATGGAAAGGACTTAAGCTGGAGAAGTTCATGGAGGACTCTCTCCCATTGTGGAGAGCACAGAAGCAGAGGAAGAGTGTGAGGAGTCCTTCCCCTAAGGAGGAAGGAGCAGCAGAGACAATGTATGATGAATTTACTGCAACCTCCATTCTCCATCCCTCTCTGCCACTGGTGGGGAGAGGAGGTAGAGAAAATCAGGAGTAAAGTTGAGCCTGGGAAGAAGGGAGGAGTGGGGAAAAGGTGTTTTTAAGATTTGGGTCTATTTCTCATAATCCTGTTCTAATTTGATTTGCAATCAATTCAATTAATTTATTTTCCCCAAGTTTTGTCTGTTTTGCCCATGATGTTAATTGATAAGTGATCTCTCCCTCTCCTTATTTGGATCTGCAAGCCTTTCATTATATTCTGTGTCCCCTGACCAGCTGAGAGGGTGAATAACAGAGCAGCTTTGGTGGGCACCTGGCATCCAGCCAGAGTAAACCCAGCACACAGGTACCTGATCAACTGATATCAAGTCTTTATTAGTAGTGGTTCAAAATTTGCATAAATTTGATTCCTTATGCTCAATGACAATAAAATACTTCCTGAATACAAATTTCAAATTGCAGTATTTTTCATTCCTAATTACTTGCCATTTAATTAAATCCGTAATGGAATGGAATATGAACTATGTCACCAAATCAAAGTGAAAAGGGCCAGAAAACAAAAAAATATGAAGACGGAAGACTGACAGGTTTGATAAACTGAGGAGACTTATTTTTTTTATTTTGAAGATACTGCTTGCAATATCTCCCAGAAGTAATACAAAATGATACTCAAAATAGGAAGTAAAAATACTATAGATCAGAGCAAATTTTCTGGTTTCATTACATTGTCCTATACTTCAGGAACTGTGCTAGTGAAATGAATAGAACTATTTGCTTAAGTAAAGAAGTGTAGCTTAGCTCATAATACACACTCTTCTGGCAGTCTGAATTCTCGAGCAGCTTTAAAAAGAAAAAAGCTGAAGAAAAAAGAACAAATATAACTTATTAATATGTTCTATATATCAAATACACTGTTACCCAAGAAGCTATCACAAAGTACTTTGAAACGGTTGTTCCTCTACTAAAAAACAGTCCCAGGGTTCATAAAAAATAATAAATGTTATTTCAGCAGTATTAATTTCATTCAGTTTTCTCTGACCTTGAGAGAAGTGTTCAAATTCTTGTCTAATAGGGTCATATTTTTGCATCCTTGTGCAACATTAAAAAATTAGATTCCAAAAGTAGTGTTACATTATAGACAAGGAGATAGTAACAAATCTCAATAAGTTCTGGGGTTTAGTTAAAAATGTTGAGTTTTACAAACCTTTTTCATTTCCACTCTTCCATCTGACTTGTAACACAAAACCAACTGTTAGGTCTCTACAACTACACATGGGAAGACTATTAGGCTACGGGAGAAATATCAATAATTGTTATTTAACCTCATAACTCATCTTTCAAAGTAATTTTCAGAGTTGAAGTTGGCCAAATAGGTGCAATGCAGCTTGAAGGGTGCAAATTAAGAAAGTATATATGAAAGTAAGCAGCTACTCAATCACTGCTTCAAGCCCATTATCTCTGCCATATCAGTAATACTGTGTTTTCCAAACAAACCTTTGTTGAGAAGCTGGATCAGTTGTGTAAGATGAGCTCACCACCACTGCGATGCTCCTGACTGTACCATGCTTAACAGACATATCTGAGAAGGGAGAATACAAAGAGTATAGGACAAATAACAGGTTTAGGAAGGGCAGGTCCTGTCTGACCAACCTGATCTCCATTTATGATCAGGTGACCTGCCTGGGATGAGGGGAAGTCTGTGGATGTGGTCTATCTGGACTTCAGCAAAGCCTTTGACACAGTCTCCCACAGCACACTCCTGGAAAAGCTGCAGCTCATGGCTTGTACAGGGGCACTCTGTGCTGGGTTAGGAACTGGCTGGAGGGCCGGGCCCAGAGAGTGGTGGTGAATGGTGCTGCATCCAGTTGGCAGCCGGTCACTAGTGGTGTCCCCCAGGGATAAGTGTTGGGCCCAGTCCTGTTTAATATCTTTACTGATGATTTACATGAGAGGATTGAGTGTACCATAGCAAATTTGCAGATGACACCAAGTTGGGGGGGAGTGTTGATCTGCTGGAAGGCAGGAGGGCCCTTCAGAGGGACCTGGACAAGCTGGAGAGACGGTCTGATTCCAACGGGATGAGGTTCAACAGGGCCAAGGGCCGAGTCCTGCACTTTGGCCACAACAACCCCCTGCAGCGCTACAGGCTGGGCACAGAGTGGCTGGAGAGTAGCCAGGCAGAAAGGGAGCTGGGAGTTTGGATTGACAGGAAGCTGAACATGAGCCAGCAGTGCGCCCAGGTGGCCAAGAAGGCCAATGGCATCCTGGCCTGGATCAGGAACTGTGTGGCCAACAGGACCAGGGAAGTGACTCTTCCCCTGTACTCAGTGCTGGTGAGGCCACACCTGGAGTACTGCATCCAGCTCTGGGCCCCTCAGTTCAGGAAGGATATTGAGGTGCTGGAGCAGGTCCAGAGAAGGGCAACGAGGCTGGTGAAGGGACTTGAGCACAAGTCCTATGAGGAGAGGCTGAGGGAGCTGGAGTTGTTTAGCCTGGAGAAAAGGAGGCTCAAGGGGGACCTCATCACTCTCTACAACTCCCTGTAAGGAGGTTGTAGCCAGGTGGGCATCGATCTCTTCTCCCAGGCAACCAGCAGTAGGACAAGAGGGCATGGTCTTAAGTTGTGTCAGGGGAGGTTTAGGTTGAATATTAGGAAGAAATTTTTTATGGAGTGAGTCATCACACATTGGAATGGGCTGTCCAGGGAGGTGGTGGATTCACCGTCCCTGGAGGTTTTTAAGATGAGAGTGGATGTGGCACTTAGTGCCATGGTCTGGTAACCATGGATGGCGGTGTTGGATCAGGGGTTGGACTTCATGATGTTGGAGGTCTTTTCCAACCTGGTTGACTCTATGATTCTATGAAATAGGGATTTAAAAATGCCCATTATGATGGCCACTGAAATCTGCTGTTTTTTAGAACAGTATTGAGAAATGGTGAGACTAAATATAGAGACTGTTCTCACTCCTTCCCTAGCAACTTCCCCTGCTCATGCCTCCTCAGTAAAGGACTTGTGAAATCAAGCAATAACAATACAGGGAGAACTCTGTAGGAACATAAATGACTAATGAAGTAAAGTGTTTTTTCAGTTGAGCATTTAGAATGAGAAATTGATACAATAATACAGAGAAAAAGGAGGAAAAGCTTTTGTTCTTTCAGAAGTTAGAGTCTGTTTACTATAGAGATTTGTTTGCTTAACCTGCTAAGTGACTCATTGCAGCAGAGAGTTGAGCCCTTCACCTTAAATCATCTGCAGTGTAACAGAGTGTAAGAATTAATAGCTGGGTGCTGTGATCCAAAGTGATACTTTTCTCTATAGTGCCTATATATAGGAAAGTTTTTTATGAGAATAGGTTTCAAAATAGCTGAAATTTTCACTTCACAAAGTCTCTATATAAGTTTACTGAGTACCCTAAACAAAAAAGACAAAGGATACTCAAACACTGTTTGACTAACAGTTCTTGCCAAAGGAAAGAATACAGAGGAAAGTAAGGTGAAACCATCACTTAATGCTAATCTATATGTTCTAAAGGAGCCATTAAAAATTTCCTTTTTTAAAGACTATGTCTATTTACAAAAACAACAAATGAGCCAAAAGGAAAGCTCAATTTTAAGCTTAATTTTTAATTTCTCTGATGTTTCCAGGAATTATACACTTCATACAAAAAATATTACTCCACAAAAAATACACGCATTACAAGAAAAAACTAAATTTCATGTAATTTTATGGGAAGTCAGTAGAGTTATTCATGACTTACAGACACATTTTGAAGGATAATATACTTCCTCATATGGACATGAACGTACCTGGACAGTAGACAAAAATATAGACACTAATAATTCCATTGAAATTACTAAATCATCTACAATATCTTAGTTTTTAGAAAATAATGTGCTTATCATGAAAACCTGACACAGATCTTACAGGAATATCACAATCAGGAATTGAACTGTCCTGGCAAAAAATCCAAAATTTGTTTCTCTAGGTATTTGAGACATCTTAAATTTCGATACCTGTTAAACAGAAAATAACCTTTCTTTTCATTATCTGTGATAGTCTAAAATAGATCAATAATTTAAAATGTTTATCTGATTATCTGACTTCATCTGACTGAGATAAGCTATTCTACTGGAGGACATAGATTTGCTGACAGCCCTTGGAAAACTGGACAGATATGCAAGAAGAACAAATGTATTTAATAGACTAAAAAAAAAGGAAGATTCTAGTGGTGTATTCATTAACTATTTAGAGAGACAGCATCAAAACTTACAGAGATGTACCTGTACAGTTTTAATTTAGAGCCCTATCTCCACTCAAAATCAATCAACTGCTGTTCCTCTCCAGGAGGGACTAGCAGTGTAATTTTGCCTTTATTATTGCAGTTGGACACACATTACCGATGACCTGTACCTATACTGCTCCTAAGATACCACAAAACTGGTAGTTATTATAGTCCAGGACTGTCTCGTCTACTATATTGGTAGACATACAATGTCAAAGTGCTGGCAGTGGTGGGGTGGAGAGCCCATGCTGGAGCAGGAGAAAAGCATGAAGAGGAAGAAATGGTGGAGAGGAGCTATTATGAACCGACCACAACCCTGAACTCCAGTCCTCCTGTGCTGTTTGTTGGAGGGAGGAGCCAGAGAAGCCAGAAATGAGAGTGTAGTTGAGCCTGGGAAGAGGAATGGGGAGAAGGTGTTGAGATTTTTTTCTGTTCAGATTTTTGTTGTTTTCTCATCATTGATATATATTTGAACCAGCAATAAATGAAATTTATTTTCCCCAAGTCACGTATGCTTTGTCCATGACTGTAATTGATAAGTAATCTCTCTGCCCTTCAGTTGATCCACGAACTTTTCCATCTCATTTTCTCCTCTTGTCCTGTTGGAGTAGGGGGAGTGAGCAAGCATCTGGGTGGGCACCTAACAGTCACAGTTAACCCACCAAAACTGCACAGATATAAGAAGCTGTGCAGAGTTGATGCAGAGGCCAAATCAGCTGGATGATGCTATGGCAATCACAGGAACTTTCTGGAATTACACTGTGATGACAGACACATCACAGACCCACAGGATGCTTGATGAATAGTCATGCTCCAAGGAAAATGCTCTCATTTTCTGTGATGCATGACATCTCCGCTAGGATTGAAGATCCACTATCCCACTTCTGACTCCTGTCTCTTAGCACTGAGACTAAACAATCTCCCTAGGTAGTCATCAAGATACTTGACCAGTTCATGCTAATACTAAAAAAATAGTTAAGTAATTTTTTTGCAAAATAAGTGTATTATTTCCTGTTCTACCATTAGTAGATACAAAGTACACTTAATCTTTTTCCTTTCCATTTCATTTTTCAAGTCAAATATCGTGATGCTGCCTCAGTTTCTTCTTTCCCTTGATGCTTTTATTTCACATCCCTAATAATTTATATTCCTGTCCTCTAAAGTCTCTCCTATTAGTCTTTTATTTAAGTCCACTGCCCAGTCCTAGAGGCATTATGCCAGATGTCTCCCATGCCAAACAAAGCATCATAATTACCTTCCATGTCTTACATGCATTATTCCGCTTAATGAAGCAGAGGTTGTAGGGAAAGGTAAGATGTTTTATTGGCCCAATGAATGTAATTTAGATTATCACAGCTGCAATATTACCATTATGCACTTCTGTAATGCAATGCAGCATTTTCCTCTATAAAGAAATTATTCCTGATTTATTTGTGCAGAGCATAAATAATACTGCTAATTTACAGTAAATTTGCAGTCCATTGAAACACACAGTTCTTTTCTGCCATAATATCATCTGCCTACTTACTCCCTACTTTTTATTTTACCATTGTATTGTGCATTTTCCCCTTTTGTTGCTTTTTATGTCTTTGGTTTTTATATGTATTTTTAATCTTCCTCTCTCACCCCTACCTTCATTACTCTTTCATACTAATCCTTGCTTTTTCTCTTTATTTACAGATCATTAAGAGATCCTAATGTACCATTTAGTTTCTCATTATCCTTCTTTCATGTCAACATACTTTTCTAAATTTTCAAGTTTCTGAAACTTTTTATTTCATTAATCTGTGACATTTGCTGATGTATTTCTTCTAGATCACTTCCAGGCAAAATATCTTCAGATTATAGTTTAATCTGTTCTGCCTTTCATGTCAGGTAATTGTTCTACTTTCTGAAGCAAAGTGATCTCATATATAGTATCATTGGACAAGCTTTTATTATTCATATTGTCAAATTTTAGGAAAACAGCATAGGTCCTTCAGTTGCCTTCTATAGCCAAAACAGGGAGTTTAGCTGACATTATGCCTTCTGATTCATCTCTATGGTGCATAACCATAGTGAAGTAAAATATGTTCAGTTCCATTTCTTTTGGGCTATATTACTTTCCTAACAAATATACATAAATAGCAGATCCTGTACTTTGAAGCTTACATTAAAAAAAAAAAGGAATGACTGCAAACATTTTAGAATATCAACTCCTGCATAGTTTTGTACCCAGAAGCATTTTGATACCAGCAGGTTTGAGGATTTAGGAGGGAACGTGGAAGAAAGAATGAAAAGCAAGCTTTAAATGAAAATTCAGACGGAACCTTGACTATGCAACCATCATGCCCTCTTCCATAAAAGAAGAGTCATTACCGTTTATATTGTATCCTAACTATGCTAACCCATTATATCCCTTTTATTTTATGATTCCATTGCCATTTATTATAACATAAATGATGGAGAAAAGAAGTCTTTTCACAGCATTCTGAATATAGGTGGATTTCACTATGACTTTAGTATGGCCCCAAGACCACAGCAATCATTTTTGGCAGTTTTCAAACCATCAGTGAAATTTCACAGAACTATTTTCAGAGATTCCTACTCTACACAGTCAAAGGCATCTTTGGCTTTGTTATTCAAGTGCCAAAGAAAGATATTTGCCTTTCTCATTGAATCTAGTATTTACGAAACAGTCTTTTTGTGATCTCTTGCATTCACTTTCACTCATCTATTCTCTGTTTGAATGTCTTTCAATATTTGTATATCAGTACTGAGTTAAAAACTCAGTAGGTATGACAAGCTTTCCAGGAACAGACAAGATATTGCAAACTTCATCAAAATGATAATAGCTGTTTATCTTTTTCCAACTTAGAAATAGATGTCTTTGTTTCCTACTAGAGATACAGATAGTCACTATCAATTTATTGATTATTTGGAAATTACTTTCCTTCAGTAAAACATGAGTGTTCATAAGCATAATTTTATTTCTATTTTCAATCCCAGCAGGAAAAAAAAAAATAAACCCCACAACTCCACACAGTTGTATTGCTCCGTCAACATGAAACATAGTATTTTCAGGTTAAAGAATACTAATTCTGACAGTTGTCTCTGGATGTCTTACCAAATCTTAAGTCTGTTCAAGGTTGTTTATATTTTTTGGGTGCAGATACTGTTTTGCACTGTAGATACATAAAGCATCGAGGTGTGCAACTTAAGTTTTAGTGGTTTTGTTCTGGAAGCACACTGTAAACTTTTGGGCTCAGCTATAAATGTAGTTGGAGAAAGTAATTAAATATGTCCATTTTTTTTTTTAATTACTCATAATTTGGACTTTTTTTTTTCCTGTTGGAATAACTTAGTTTTAACTGTACAGCGACCAGTCTATTTTCATCTTTCTGCTTTTTCAATGCATATCTTAGAGTTCCTTAGATTATATCTGTAAGATAATTAGTGTTGTGCATTTGCAATTTTTTTTAGAATGTTCAATCTGTTATGGATTATTCCTAGTCTAAGAACAGTTTGTCCTACTTGAAGCTTCTGTTGGAGTCTCTCATTTTTAAATTGAGATTTTTCTTCAATAAAATTATGTTTTCGGAGATGCTTTCCTACAAGTACCGCTTACTACATTGACTGTATTGACATTATCTTAGACAACACACAGTTCAAGTAATATATTTATGATAATTTATAATAAAAATACTGCTACATAATGTATTTACATATTATTTAATATAAATATTGCACATAATTTTTCAGAAAATGAAAGTGCAGACTGCCATCTTTTGAGTTGTGACTTCTACTGTGCCATTCAAAATAGCAGCTGCATGGATATATTGAGTTTAAGGAGATTTATAAGAGCTTATTTCATTTAAACATGTGTATATTTTGCAGCATATTTTTGAGAAATACAGTCTGTGTGAGGACTTTTTTAATTAATTTTTTAGTCTCAATTGCAACAGATGAAAGGTTGCTGGATGCTTGACTTTCATTATTTTAAAGGTAAATGTTGAATTTGGTGATAAAAGTCCCTAGTTTTTATTGATTTACTTTTTAATTTTTTTTTCTCTTCTAATATATGTATTGTGATGTGCATCCAGTTTTCATTTTTAATTGATAACATAAACCAAAAAGCATTCACAGAATCACAGAGTCACAGACCATGTCGAGTTGGAAGGGACCCACAAAGATCATCAAGTCCAACTCCTGGCCCTGCAGAGGACCATCCCCAAGAGTCCCACCATGTGCATGGGAATATCAATCAAACACTTCTTGAACTCTGTCAGGCCTGGGGTTCTGATCCCTTCCCTGGGGAGCCTCTTCCCGTGCCCAACCACCCTCTGGGTGAAGAACCTGTTTCTAACATCCAATCTGAACCTCCCCTGACACAACTTCAGGTCATTCCCTCGGATTCTGTCACTGGTCACCTCAGAGAAGAGATCAGTGCCTGTCCCTCCTCTTCCCCTCACAAGGAACTTGTAGACAGCAACGATGTCTCCCCTCAGTCTCCTCTTTTCCAGGTTGAACAGACCAAGTGACCTCAGCTGTTCCTCATACAGTTTCCCCTCAAGGCCCTTCTCTATCTTCGTTGCCCTCCTTTGGACAGCCTCTAATAACTGAATATCTTTCTTATGTTGCGATGATCAAAACTCCACACAATATTCAAGGTGAGGCCACAGCAGTGCAGAGCAGAGCGGGACAGTCACCTCCCTTGACTAGCTGGCGATGCTTTGTCTGGTGTCCCCCTGGGTACGGTTGGCCCTCCTGGTTGCCAGGGCACTGATGACTCATATTCAACTTGCCATTGACCAGAAGCCCCAGGTCCCTTTCCATGGCACTGCTTCCAGCATCTCATTCCCAGTCTGTACATACATCTGGGGTTGCCCCATCCCAGGTTCAGAATCCAGCACTTACCCTTGTTGAACTTGCTATGGTTGGTGATTGTCCAGTCCTCTAATATGTTGAGGTCTCTTTGCAAGGCCTCCTTGCCTTCAAGGGAGTCAACAGCTCCTCTGAGTTTTGTGTCACCTGCAAACTTGCTTAGCATCCCTTCCAGTCGTGTGTCCAAGTCATTTATGAGGATGTTGAAGAGCACAGGGCCTAAGATGGAGCCCTGTGGAACCCCACTAGTGACAGGTTACCAGTCTGATGTTACCCCATTCACTATTACCCTCTGTGCCCGGCCCGTGAGCCAATTGCTCACCCACCACATGATGTGTTTATCCAGTTGTGGGCTGGACATTTTGTCCAGAAGGATCCTGTAAGAGACAGTATCAAGAACTTTACTGAAATCCAAAAAGACTACATCAGCTGTTTGGGTTACCTTGTCATAAAAGGAAATCACGTTTGATAAGCAGGACTTTCCCCTCATGAAGCCATGCTGGCTGTGACCGATAACTGCGCTGTCTTTCAGGTGGTCTTCAGTACTTCTCAGAATAATATTCTCCATAACTTTACCAGGAACTGAAGTGAGACTGTAGTTTCTGGGATACTCTTTCTTGCCCCTCTTGAAAATCAGGACAACGTTCACCAGCTTCCAGTCAGCTGGGACCTCTCCAGATTCCCAAGACTGTTCAAAAATCATCAAGAGGGGTTTTGTGATGACATCAGCCAGCTCTTTGAGGATTCTGGGATGAATCCCATCAGGCCCCGTAGACTTGTAGGGATCCAGCTGGAGCAGCAGATCCGACACAATTTCAGGGTCGACTGGGAGTTGATCATTCTCCCAGTCATGGTCCTCCAGCTCAGGGCACTGAGACCCCCTTGGTCCCTCATTTGTGTTGAAGACAGGCAAAGAAAGCATTAAACACCTCTGCCTTGTCTCTGTCCCTATGTATGAGGTGACCATCCTCATCCTGTAATGGGCCAATGTTATTTCTATACTGACTATTGCCATTAATATATTTGAAATAAACTCTTTTTGCTGTCCCCTGCATTTCTGGCCAGCTTCAACTCCAGCTGAGCTTTGACCTCACAAATTTTCTTCCTATAGTAGCAAGCAGCGTCTCTAAATTCTTCCCATGTCGCATGACCTTGCTTCCACTGGGGCATACAATTGAAACTTGCAGTCCTCATCCTTCTATACAAAAACAAGGACATATAACATGTCAATTGTTTTTTTGCAATTGCAATACATTTACCTTAGAAAACTCTATTTTCCTCTTCCTTTCTTTTTTCTTTTTTTAAAATTTCACTACACAAAAAGCTTGCTTGATCAAGCCATCCACATTTAGGCCCTTTTCAAATTTATTTTTTAGGAAACTTCTTATATTACCAAATTATCCTAATTATTATGCTAATTCAACATACCTCAGTGTCCTGTCCCTTTAATAAAGAATTAAGTCCATCTGTTTTGATTACCTGTTTTTATATTAGTAGATATTATTTTATTGAGGCCAGCAGAGACATCACTATTCGCTAGATTTAGATCAAACATTCATTTCATGTTTGAAAAATTAATTCTATAAAATAGTTCCTTATGCAGGTAGGGCTTCAAACCATTTTTCCTTTATTTGGTGTCTTGCTCTCCTGCTCTTATTGAAGAATGTTCTGTACTTCTCTCGTTTTATTTATTTGTTTGTTTATTTGGTTCCAGTTTCTGAAGATATTTTTTGGACCTGGAATATTTATCTCTGCCCACCACTTTGCTGCTCCTGGCTATTTTCTCTAAAATATGGGTAAGAGCAGGTTAGGAGCTCTTAATGATACAAACATATCTATTCCCTGCTAAAAATTCTGAATTATTGCACTCTCTGAAAGACAGTAAATTAATAAATTACCTTGATAAAGGGTTAGTTTACAGCCATTGTAGTCCGAATTTTATCTGACCAGAAGCTGAAATTCAACTCAAGGAATAACGAGGTAATCCTTAATTTCACCTTGCTCCAGGTTAGAGAACAACAGGAGCTGGGAATTTACCTGGCAGAAGTAGTTTTCCTACCTCTTCTGGTGTCTGAGCTGTCTGGGGCACCTACAGCACAGCGAAAACAAAGGCTATCTGTCCTCATTTCTTCCTCTGCAAAAGAAGAGGAGCCCCACCATTACAAGAGCTGTAATTCACTGCAAAGTTAACAGCAGCGGCTGTGCTGAGAGCACCAAGACACTTCAGCATCTCTTGCATGCATCATTCACTCAAGGAGTGCTTCTTACACAATCTTTCTGGTAACACATACAACTCTTCTGCAATGACATGTAAACACTGCTCAGTAATACAGTTGTAAATTCAGAATGATGCCAATAGAATGAGAATAATAATTCCATTTTCACAGAATTTCTAATTTCAGCATGATCTATCTCTAGTTAAACAAAATTATATTAACCTTAATCAAAGCAGGATTATGCTACACATCAGCAACTGCAAATTTGCATTTGCAAAATACAAGAAAAACTTTATCTAGAAAGTTCAACATAAAGAAAAATAGATTTTATATAAACAAAACATCTATGTTTTGACACAGCAATTCCATCATTAATAAATATTGAAGTGAAAAAATTCAGAAGTTTTACTTTTCCTTAACATATTCAGAATCCATAAAATTTGAGACATCCAAGAAATAAGACATAAATATATAGTTGTGCAGGAACAGAAATTTATATACATAATCACAATGAGAAGTAACACAATCAGAATTAAAATTGTAACTGTAACCCACTAAACTTAGACTGATCCATGTCACGGAGATTTTTCTACTGAGGCAAATTTTTTAAAAAAGGAAAGAAAATAAGATATTGATAAAATCTGCTACAAATATTCAGTTATAGTTTTCTGTCTTCTCACTTTAGAGATCTCATATTGCCTAAACCCAGAGATCAAATCCATTTTCCAGATAATAGATTTTGTAAGCCCTCTTCTCTTACCTGGTTACTGAAAACAACTTCTGGCCTCCTACACAACTGACACAATATTATATTTCCGTATTTCACCAAAAGAACAAAACCAAACCCAAAAACCCCACACTAAACACGTAACACAAACCAACTGTAAAACACCACCACTGGGTTTTCTTCCACTGAATAACTCAGATAGTATGCCTGCATCTTATATAAACACCACATTATCTGCAAAGAGAGTAGACCACCTAGCATGTGCACCTGAGCTTCAGTAGACCCAAACACACACTTTTACCTTTGCAAGAATGCTTTTCAGCCACAGGATAACTCCATGTTTTCTGTTTTTCCATTGGGACATCAGTCTTCTCTCTCTTGCTTAGTTGTCAAACTACTTAGCTGAAAATACAAATCTCTAGTTTGACACGATTTCTCACTATACAACAAATTTTCCCTTTAAGTAATAATTGGAGGACAGGATGTAAGAACTCACTGTGCCAGGTTCAACATTGCTATTACTTTTTCAGTCCTAAAGTACTTCTTGTAGTACAAAATTATTCAACCATAGAAGATAATCTTCAAATATCAGTGACATTGTCCTTTCTGTCCAAAACTGGTATGACCTAACTGGTAGTCTACAAATTTTTCTCTTCTATTCTTTCTGTTTGTTCTCTGACCAAATTTATTTGCATTTCCTGCTGCATATTGACATAGCTTCATATTCGGTGTGTAAGAAAGACAGTAATTAGGAGAGGGTATTTTGGACATGAAATATATTAGTTTTGTTGCTTTTCAGTAAGAGAAGTGTTTGTCTACCAAATTCTGAGTCAAGGTTTTAACAAGCAAATAATAATATAAAAATATATATTCATGTAGCAGTTTTGTTATTAATAAAAAATTATAGTACCACTGTAGTAGTAAACCTAATTTTATCAATGTATGTGAAACAGATGGTGTAATGGATTTGTCCAGTTAAGAATTAATGCTTTGCCCACTGATAACTGTGCTACGTGACGAATATGTGCAGCACCTATTATGAGGGTAAATTAAAGATTCTTCAAGTTACGCATATTTGGAAGCAGTGATAGTTCTGCTGGAATGAGAGAGCACACAAGCACTTGAAACAGGTTTCAAGTAGCACAGTATGGGCTCTGGATCTCTTCTTCAGTAGCTGTACTGCAGAATCAACTTCACTATAGTCACAAAATTCTAGAAATGAATTCACACCATGAGTCTTTTGCCATGCAGAGCTGACCTGGTGTGTTGGGTCTGGCTGAGCTGAAGTTCATTTCCCCACAGTAGCCCTCACAGTGCTGTGCTTTGCATTGGTAGCTAGAAGGGTGTTGATAACACACTGGTGTTTGGGCTATTGCTGAGCACAGCATCAGCACTGTAACATTCCTTCCCCAAGTAGGCCAGCTGACTCAAACTGACCAAAGGGATATTCCATACCATATGCTGTCAGCTCAGATATAAAAGCTGAGGCAAGGAGCAGGAAGGCAGGCATTCATTGTCTCCAATGGCTGCCAGCTAAGAAACCATCACACGTACTGAAGCCCTGCTTCTCGGAGGTGGTCGACCATCGCTGCTGATGGGGAGCAGAGAATAAACTGGGTTATCTTTTGCTTCACTTTTGAGTGCATAAGCTTTTGCTTTGCTTTTGCTTTAAATAAACTGCCTTATCCCAACCCATGAGTTATTTTCCACCTTACTCTCTCCCCTGTCCACTGGGAAAGGAAGTGATAGAGCAGCTGGGTGGACACCTGGCATCCAGCCAAGGTCAACCCACCACACCTAGGAGTACTGGGAATTCTCTGATATAAACAAAGTAACTACAGAGTCCTAAGTGCATCAGGGATGCATCTAGAACACCTGTTGGAGCATCTTGGTCACCTGCCCCACCCCTCCCATCTTCCCTGAACTTAATTCCCCAGTTTAATTTGAAATTAAACTCATTCTCTCTTTAAATGATAACAGGAATGCAGAAAGAGAAGAGGAAAATGCAAGAGGAACTCAAAAATCAAATAGTCAAGACCTACCAAACACAAGCGTACATGTGCCTGGACACTGCCTCTGTGCAGCGCTTGACAGAGCTTGTGGGCAAAGCAGATTTTTAAATATTTCCCTTAAATTTACCATCTCTTTTCTTATTTTCTTCCTTTATAGTCACTGACAACTGCATGTGTACCTTGACTTAAGGACCGAACTCACTTGCTCATACATAGATGTCTCATGTTATCAGACATTCTTTAGGGTACCCCATCTGGTCTCCAGCTGCTACTCCAGTATAGCACAGGTTTCACACAGGTGTCCTGTTTGCCAACAACACTTGAATGCTTGAGGTACCCTAGTGTATCTCAGACAGCACTTATTTGCACTCAGAAGCGAAAATGTGAGCAACTGAGCCTTAAGTGACTTTCTTTAGTGGGGAGACAAATATTTTGGATCCAGTTCTGATTATTATAATGAGGACCAGCCAGCTGAAAGTTAGGCCTAGTAACATACAGTACTTAGTTTCCTGTATCCATGGCAATAAATCCAACATTCATAATTTATAAATTTATATAGGAGTATCAACTTAACCGTGCTACCTATAAACCAGAAACATGTCTTAGACTATAGCTTAAATTCTAAGAAAAAATTTCCAGTGGAAATAATTTCTGCCTATAAATCCCTTTGACTGACAGTGTTTACCTCCAGCTTTCATATTATTCATCTGGAACATTCTCTAAGGGAAATTTAAATCTTTAGCAAATTGCAAAGAAGGAAGTAATGTTCAAAGATTTTGAAAAATCCGGACTTTGGACAGGCCTAGAAATTAAAAGAGGTCAATAAATTATGCTAACAAGGTAGAGAAGATATTTAACAACACGGTTTGGTCTCAGTAAGGATAAACAACAGCTGAGCCTAATTTTTTCTGTCTGTACAACAGAAACCAAGCAGCAAAGGAAAAAAAATGGATATTGGGAAGTAAATACAATATGTTGAATTTATTAGTTTTATGTTTATATGTATGTGTGTTATATCTTCAAAAACAAATGTAAAGTGTGTCATCATGCAGCATTACTCTTTCCCGGCATGTTTATAGTCTTATATAGAATATTGGGTTTAGAACAGTATCACTTAATTGTTGCACAGGTACTTCTGTACATTTAAAGAAATACTAATGTGGGCTAACAAACTCTGTATAATACTATTTATATCCTGATTATGTGAAAAAATATCAGTATTTTTCTGTAGAACACCTGGTTTATCAAGAGTATATTAATTGCTCTTTTCAGAAAATGGAAGCATTTGCATATCTATGGCAAGGTGTCAGTTTAAGACATATCAAGTCAGGTTGTGTGAGTCATAGCATGTCAGAATACAAAGTACAAAGTAACTTTTATTAAATCCTGCAACCTGACATTCTATGTCAGAAGCAGATACACCATTACCAAGGTAATCCAATCTATGACAACTTCATTATCTAAAATTTGCAATGCTGAAAAGCCATGTTAGCTATGGATTGCAAAAGTCTCTTCTAGTCTGGAAGCCTCTGTTTCTTTAGTTTAATATTGTAAGTAATTTACACATCATGCTCAGAACCACCCTTGTGTGGACAGAGCAGAATTTTCTTTTCACAAAGAAACCAGCTGCAACAAAACACTCAACAACTGTGCCTGGAAGGACCATGGAACAGATCCTCCGAAAAGCAATTCTAAGACACGTGGAAGAAAAGGAGGTGATTTGAGACAGCCAGCAAGCTTCACCAAGGGCAAGTACTGCCTGACCAGTCTTTTATGATGGAGTCATTACATCAGTGGACAAGGGAAGGGCCACAGATGTCATTTATCTGGATTTCTGCAATGCCTTTGACATGGGCACCCACAACATCCTTCTCTCTCAATTTGTGAGAAATGTATTCAATCCATGGATGGTTGGATGAGGAAATAGTTGGATGGTCACAAGCAGAGGGCAGTGGTTAACTCCTCGGAGTCCCAATGAACAACAGTGACAAGTAGTGTCCCTCAGGAAATCCATATTGAGATGATTGTTATTTAATATCTTAATTAATGACATAGACAAAGGGATCAAGTGCACCCTTCTAACATTTGCAGATGACACCAAGCTGAGTGGTGCAGTTGACACACCTGTAGGATGGGATGGCATCCAGAGGGATCTGGAAAAACTTGAGAATTGGACCCATGGGAACCACATGAGGCTTAACAAGACTAAGTACAAGGTGCTGCGCAAGACTAAGTACAAGGTGCTGCACCTGGGTTGGGGCAAACCTTGGTTTCATTATAGGCCGGGGGATGAACAGGCCTAGAGGACCCCTGAGGAGAAGGTTTTCAGTGTGCTGGTGGATAAGAGGCTGGACATGAGCCAGCAATGCACACTTGCAGACTGCTTTTGATGCAGCCCAGAATACATTTGGCTTTCTGGGCTGCATCAAAAGCAATGTGGTCAGCAGGTCGAGGAAGGTGATTTTGCCCTTCTACTTTGCTCTAGTGAGACCCCACCTGAAGTGTTGCATCCAGCTCTGGGATTCCAGCACAGGAAGGACATGGACATGTTGGAGTGAGTCCAGAGGAGAGCCACCAAGACAATTAGAGTGATGGAAGACCTCTCCTATGAGGAATGACTGAGAGAACTGAGATTGTTCTGCCTGAAAAAGAGAAGGCTTCAGGGAGACCTAATTGCTCCTGAGAGGACTGTTCAAGAAAGATGGAGAAAGACAATTTGCAAGAGCATGTAGTGACAGGACAAGGGAGTGTGGCTTCAAACTGAAAGAGGGTAGGTTTGGATTAGATGTTAGGAAGAAATTCTTTACTGTGAGGGTGGTGAGACACCAGAATATGCTGCCCAGAGAAATTGTAGATGCCCTGCCCCTGCAAGAGTTCAAGGTCAGGTTGGATGAGGCTTTGAGCAACCTAGTCTAGTGGAAGGTGTCCCTGCTCATGGCAGGGAAGTTGAAAGTAGAGGATTTTTAACATCCCCTCCAACCCAAACCATTGTATGATTCTATGATGAGCCTATGACAACGTCTGAATATAGTTTTTATCAGCTTGATTTGAACAATGCTTACAAATTTATTCATTTCTTAAAGAAAACTCCTGGGAAACTTTCCCAAAGTCTCTTTTATGAAGTAAAATTTGAAGACAATTTTCCTCATAGAATAAGCTTGGGAGAGAAAAAGAGACAACAATCTTCCCAAACTTTGCTTGCTTGCTTGTGCTTAAGTTGATTCCACAGATTATGCGGATTATATATTTTTTGGGGTTTTGCCCATTTTAGAGTAAGTTACCAGAAATTTAATTTTGTGAGAGTGCTTCAGAAGACCTGCATGATTCCAACAATATAAGTCAATCTAAAGGACACATAGTTAAGTATATGTCTTGGGAAATTTTCAGTCTATGAGTACAAAAATTTAGAAATTGCAGCATGGACACAATCCTTGAAAGTTACACTGTCTAATTGTAGTGCTTCCCAAGTCTGTGGAAGTTAGCATTAGGCAGAGAAGTACAGCAGTCAAGGTACTGCTCTGAAGATCAGCACTGTCTTGTTTAACAGTGCTGGAGTTCCTGGGAAAAAAGGAAAGAATCATAATCTGCTGAAACTGGCTGGTTTTTTTGCTGTTTTTTTTTTTTTTTTAATGAGAGATACTTAGAGGTGACAATTATAATTGATTTCTCTTGCTCATTATTTAGGTTATCATCAGGTTCTTGATCCCCTTATTATGACTACAAATTCATATGCCTCATATACCGTGGCAGACTGCACTGTTGTATTCCTGTTTCTTTTTAGCAGTTTAAAAATTAACTGACTCTTTTATCTGGGTACATTTGGTACATGTGCCTATATCTTGTACAAACTGGTTGTCCTGTTGAGTGATGCTTACTCCCACTGACGTCTGCTGTGATAAGATGGAATGAGTCACACTAGGTGTTTGTAAAGGTTAACAAGTAATATATTCAGAGCTGCAGATAAATCACGATGCCCTTCTACGTGGCAGATGCTGCAGAGCAAATTGCTGAGAAATGCCTAAAAGTAGGTAAATAAATAGGTAGAATCAGCAGCTTTAAAATAAATTTAAAGGTGCACAGATCAGTACTATCTCTACATGAAATAGTGACACTGAATGACCACTGAACATTACTTCATTGTTAAGAATCTGGATACACCATAGAAAAAACAACTTTTTTAGCATCTTCTCACTGTGCATCGTCAGTGTTAAATACAGTTCACATCCTCATTTTGCAGCTTTTACACTGTGCCAGATCTGCACCCTCCCTAGAGGATTTGCTAGCCAAGACAAAATAGCATAATGGTTCTGCTCTTGCTCCCTGCCCCTCCACTATGAGAGTCAAAGAGACAGTCAAAAAACACTGGGGATTTTTCTTTCTTCTACCTCTATTTCTTTCTACATCAAAGGAGCCAAGGAAATCATTGATCATTTCATGAAGGATTTGGTAACTAAGTATTTGTCCTCTGAAACACCATTGCAAAAAGGTTTTAGCACAATCTGGATATGTTTAGTTAGGCCAGTTTTCAGAAGCCATGGAAATGTAATGATCTTGATGCAGTCACTACAGATAACTACACAGAATCAAATTAAAGATATTATGAAGCCAAAATCTAGTTTTTACAATTTTATTCTGGAAAAAAAAATGTTTTCCTCAGGTTTTTAAAAATATGTTACCCATTCTCCTTCCTACAAGAAATCATATAGTTCTGCCACTAGAGTAGAAGTTGGTTCATTCTGTCCTTGTGTTGGCCATATTCATTAATGCAGTACTAGCTCTAACTCTCCTCCATCCTTTCTTGACATGGGAGTAAAAGATATATAGTGAAGGCTCTGGATTTTCTATGCTGATGTAATGGCCCACAGAAAATTATTGCTAACTACTAGGCATCTGTTCTGCAAAGCAAGGTCATCAGTAAATTCTGAAGGAGGAATATTTACTCCATATTCCCATATGTTAATTCTAATATGCTCAATACCTTGTGCTTCTTATTTGCTGGGTCTAGACAAGTCCCTGTGCAGCCTGTGAAAGTATTATATCATTCTATGGATGTTTCTATCACTGAGACTGTCTAAAATTGTTTTTCAGAGGCACCCATTTTCTCTGCCAATTGGACAGGCAGTCCATCTGTTTAGCTAAGGTGCTATGAATCAGGATGCCAAGCCAGCAGTTCACTCATCAACACTGTGGTATTTGCTTCAGGTGAAAAGTCTACATTTCAAAATGCTGATTAATTATACTGAATGTAAAAGCTTTTACCTATACAGTTACAGTATTGTTTACTGTAACAAAGCATTCTAGCTCAATCAATCATTACAAATCTGTACATAAACTCCACTGAACCTTCTGATAAATATATTTGTGAGACTTGTTGAAGCCATAAATGGGCACCAGTGTTTAACTTGAAATGGATAAAAGCCTGCAGGTATGATAGTCATCCTTTGGACAGTTATGTCACCAGTTACTCTTGATGCTTGGTGTTGTCGCTTCTGTTCAGTCTGTCTTTATAACTTTAACTAGCTTATGTTGTGGTTTAGTTCTTCATCAATGACTTATTAAAAATGTCACTTTTTTTAATAGCACACAAGTGAATTGATGTAATAAAAGGTATAAAAGCAACAAGGATATTTCTAGATTCAAAACCTCTGTCTTTTTGTAACTGTTTATTACATAATATTACAGAATGCAACTGAGCTAAAATTGTAATAATTGTTTGATATAACTGTTTTGTTGTTTTATATGGTTCTTAGAGAACACAAATAATGTTTCCACAAATGTATCTATGTTTAATATTTTGATATTCGGAAAAGATATTTAAGAAATTTTATCCTGAAATGCAACTGAGTCATCTATGGCAAGTATAAATTAAATGAATATTTTTTAATTATTCTTAATAAGGCAAATCTAACTGGATTATTGCCCCATTGTAAAGTGCTGGAGTGATATAACATTTATAATCTCTTTAAATCACTGACATAGTCCCTTCTCCTTCCATGGAATTGTCCCATCTGTTCAATTTTCAAGCATTTTCTTGCTACGAAATGCACCCTGTGCTGTTCCCCCAGAGCTCTAATTCTGAGAAGGATGAATTTTTCTATGTGATTTGAATTGTTCCAGTACAGTTAAAAGTGTCATCTTTTCACTTATTATTTCACGAGATACAGATTGCTGAAACTTTGCAGAATATGCTAGAAAAGTATCTTTGAAGGCCTGTCCCAGTCATACTCTTCCTGACTCATCACAGACAAGATCCTTGAATACATGGTTCTTTATCATTCTAAAAGTAAACCTTTCAAACCTGCCTCATTTCAAGAAACCTTGATTTTGCACATTTGTTTAACATTTTCAGAAGTACCTAAGGTCTATTTTCAAATGTGACTTACACATATTAGTCTTTAATGCAGCTGTCTAGGTGTTTCAACACAAGATAAACATTTTAGATTTTTGAGAAAACCAGAATCTTAAAAAAAAGTTGCAAGTGCTGTCCATGGGCAGACATGTACCAAGTAGGGGAAAATCAGCAAAGGGAAGGAAATCTTCTATAGCTGACTAATATACTGTTTCACTAGAAAAGCAATAGACTGTAAAAGAGGTTCATTTTTTTGCTTTTCTTATATGAGGAAAAAAAAAGAGCAAGCTTAGTTAGATATGTAGTGTTTAAATGACTTTCTAAAGTTTAGCTGTGTCATTGAAAATGGTCTTTTTTTTTTTTTAATCACCTCATTCCCATATACCATTTGTTATGAAAATAAGCATATGCCAGCCAGGTAAATTTGTTAACTGTTAACTTAAGGCAAAACAAAAATTACAGCTCTTTACCAAAATCTCTATTACAGAGCCAGGTGTGAGCTTACTCCCACAGTATGTCTACCAATTCTTCTCAATATGCCAGAAAAGGCACTGTCTTGGCCACTGTCATGCCCCATTTAAAGCAAAAGTGGTGATACTCAGGTTTACTTTTCTTCCTACAGTATGTGCATTCAGTGTTGCCAACACAGGGGTCGCAATGCCTACTAGAGATAAGCACCTGAGGAAAAGAGCAATCTCAGCCAGGAGAGGCCCAAGTGTTACATAAAATTACAGATTCACTTTTCAGGGAAGCTTCATAGATCTAGAGTGTACTTCATCTCAATTCCCCTTCTTTCTCATTGTCCTCCATCATATTACATGTAATCCTTTCTCCCTACTTAAGACTCATTTATAAAAGCAATGTTCGGTCAAAGAATACAGTTAGAGCTGCCTTGGTCCCGAAAATAAAGGTTACAATAGAGAATCTTCTGCAGTTAGAGAGGATGATGAACACTTCTAGGAACAGAAGCTAACAAAAATGCTTGCATCAGCTCATGAAACTGGATCTAAATCTATGATCAAGGACATCCAGAAAATCAAGTATTTCCAGCATTGCCAATGTTTGCCCTTTTAGAGCAGAACAGAACACACCATTACAGAGCAATCTTCTGGGTCTAATTAAAAGGTTCAACACAAAAGATCATCAAGAGGAACAAAGAAAGAAATAAAGTAATCTACGTTATTTCAGAAACCTGACTTCACTTATTATTAGGGTGAGGAAAGAGAACCTCAGATTTTCCTATCTGGAAGCAGAATGACTCTCAATATATAAAAAAAAATACTGTTCCAACTTCATTGCTGAAGAGACAGCACTGTTAAAGTCATTAGAAGCCTGTTAGCAGCACAGTCAGAGATAAGCGATGAAGGCAAAAGAAAAACAGAAAGAGAAAGAGGGAAAAAAAAGAAAGAGAAAGAGAAAGAAGAAACAGAAAAAAAGGAGAAAAAAGAAAGGAAAACAAAAACAAAAACAAATAATCAAACAAACAAACAAAAAAAAACCAGAAAAGAAAAAGAAAAAAGAAAGAAAATCGACACTTTGCAAATCAAGTTTGGAGGAAGAAAACCAAAAGAAATTATCCATCTGTAAGGTGATAGATAAGGCTACACAAAAGGAGGAAAACCTCCTGCTGGTTTCCTGGAAGACTCAAGCTCCTGGGGAGACATTCCCAGAAACTAATAAGAGGATTAAAGGAAAGAGTGATATGGAGATAACATTTTTTGCAAACACCCTGCCAGATGGGGAATACAGGAAAACGACCCTTGGGCCTATGTCATATGTCTATCACCCCAAAATTAGTGTATTGACTACAGCCTCTCAAACTGCCTAAGAATAAAGGTATAAAAAGAGATTGGACATAAGCAAGAAAGAGAGGAGAAGTTCTATCAACACTGCGAGAGACAGCTGACTAGCTCCCTCCGCTTCTGGGGATGCCTGGAAGGTGAGACGTGTCTTATGCATTCTAGTTAAACTTGTTTCTAAATAACTACAGTTTACTTTTGCTTCACAGTATTCTTAGTAAGTCGCTTTGCTTTAAAGTTTTTGCTTATGTTTTGTTTTATTATTATTATTACATGATTTAAATATGTTTTTGCAATTAGATCCTATTCCAGACAAAACGAACTCCATAAATTGTCACAAATTTGTAATAATAAACATGTTATTTCATGAACTGTTAGACATTTAGTCCATTTCTAGGTGCTGACAGTTTCATCAACGGTGAAATAACATAGAAGAAACTTGCTAAGGGGTTTTCCTGTTGCTATTAAGTGCAGTCCCTATATAAATGATATCAAATGTTCTGTCCATCTCAGCAAACCTGGTAAGCGAAGGGTCTCACCCAATGAGATTCTAGCAGACTGTTTTGGACATTAAAAGGCTTTTGTCTCCTGTGGGGACACTTATAGACAAAAAATAAATTAATACATGTTGGAGAGAAAATTCTTCTTTTCTGCCCCTTTTAACATGACACTACCTTTAAAAAAACACTGTCTCTTTCTCATCCCCATCACAGTTGCTTTGAGCAGATCATCTTAGGCTGTAAGTCACTCTTTTTGACCTAGGACGTTTTTGGTGTTTTGTAATCTTTCGTCATTCTTGAGCTTGTACCCTGAAATTACTAGCCACAGAGCTTAATCCTTTACCTTGATCCTGCAGATAAATGAACAGGAAAAAAAAACAAAACAAAACAAAGTAAAAAAAACCAAGATCAATCTGTAGATTAAATATTTGATTGACTAGCTGGCTGTAATCTCTGAAACAAAATTAACAGTGATTTTTTTTTTTTCTTTTTCTTTTTGGAGCACCTAGGGGTCCCAATCAAGGACTAGGTCCCAGTATTCAAACATACATAAAAATATTATAATCTAAATAAACTAAAAGATTTCTAAATCTATGATTTTCACAAAAATTATTAAAAAGCAATAAAGGAAATATATGAAGATGAAAAAAAATTTTCAGTGGTCTAACTCCATCATCATCAGCTCATTTGTCCCATTGCAATTTTTGTTCATGGATTTTTCTGTGCCTCTATTTCAAGACCTAACTCTCAATAAATATCACTACTACTATTGCTAATCTTGACATTATCATCTGCTCTTCTCTCTGTTTTTTTTTTCTTCAGTCCCTAAACATACCTCTGTAGAAGATGGGACAACAGAATGTCTCACTACTTTGCCTCCGGGTTCTGAGCTGACATAAAAGCTAAATCAAATAGAGTTTTTAATTTGCAACTGTTAGCTGCAAAGAAGAGTAGCCATTAATGTAGCTATTTTAAAAAATATTCAGTTTTTACATAAGCTTTTGAAAAGGCAATCTTTCCCTTTACTTAAAAGTAACAAAATTTTTAATTCATAACACTATTCATTCTATGTATCCTTAATAGTAATACAAAAATTAAAATAAAATCCTACCAAAAATCATAGTCTTTCATTTACCTGATTTACCTTGTGGCAAGGAAAACATTTGTATTACGCTGATTTGTATGAATATTCAAAAACAAAATACATAACTGCCAAAAATGATCATCAGGCTTTGGCCTTCCTTTTATGTAGGGCAGTGACTGTACTTCCATATAATTTAATTACTCCATTTTAAAACCTTTCTAGAAAGTATATTCTCTGCTTTGAGTAATGGTGTACAAAAGCAATCCACCTCAGCAGTTTAACATTTTAAGTGAAACAATCAATTTGAATGACAATCTGTTATTCATCCATAAAATATATTAACTTGTGAAAAATGGACATTTCTCCACAATATTACAGTCACACATTTCAGTGGAAGACTTAAAACAGCTGGGACCTCAAAACCTTTAGATACAATTAAATATGTGTATGGCTAAATCAGCAGTAAGTGAACTGTTTGAAGTCTATCAGGGTTGAGTGAAATAGCTCCATAA
The DNA here is from genome assembly GCF_009829145.1 of Chiroxiphia lanceolata. Classification (NCBI taxonomy): domain Eukaryota; kingdom Metazoa; phylum Chordata; class Aves; order Passeriformes; family Pipridae; genus Chiroxiphia; species Chiroxiphia lanceolata. The sequence goes on along the minus strand of NC_045639.1, from coordinate 88,244,520 downwards.
CTAGAAGCCATGAATAAAATGAAAGAAGACAAAAACTTAATCACTAGTCAATTTCTTTGTGGGTAGAGAGAAAAGAGTCTAGTTATTTGACAGCTTTTATTTATCCAAAGGCCAGAATTAAGAAATATACATTTTATAGAAGCATTCTTTCAATAGATCAGGGAACCTATTCCTTCATATATATGTATCACAAAGCAATATTCATAAAACATGGCCCATGATAAGGAAAATAGAAAAGAAAATATTTTGTGTAAAGGCAGATTCAGAGTCAATTTCCTGTTCCAGGAAACAATTTTACTGTATTTGATTTAGAACTGGATAAACAAATTCCATCCCCACTGCACCAGGGAGTCTACATGGATATTTTAAAAGTTACAAAATCCCTGCATTAAGACTTTAAGAAGGTTGTGGTAAAAATAAAAATATCCAGATATAATTTATGTAATAAAAAGCTTTCAGAATCATGATGTTTTAAAGCCACTATTTTAAGACACTTTATAGAGTTTTGTTCATTATCCTGACAGACAAGTCAAGTATTGAAGGAAGGAACAAGTAGCATGAACCTGTATGAAATAGCATATCATGCCCATAAAAGATGCAGCACAGTAAAACAGCACACCTGTAAAAGCATTTGTGCACCAAACAGCTTAGCTAGCAATGCAGTGATGGACCATTAGTCTTCCTAGAAAAAAGCACCTGTGAAGACTGCTTCTGCTTTAAGAAAGGGAGCAAAAGCCAAGTAACAGGATGAGGCATCCGCTGCAGACTGGAAAATAATTTGTCCTCAGGTTCAGGTAGGGAAAAAGTAGCTCAACATGGGAGCCAAGGGCTGGGAAATGCCTTGAAAATGAGCTGCCTCATAAAAGGAACTTTCATTCTGAATGTGGGGATGGGTAAGAGTGAGGAGATGTTTACTTCAACTCTAGGTCTTTTTGTTGAAGAGCTCTTGGACTTGGTCATCTGCACTGTGGTGACTGAGGACATGAAGGACTGTTGCCATCACTGCTAATTACACAGATGAACTCTGTGTGGTTGAATACTCACAGCTAATGCTGAGTATGATTGCTAAGTAGGTGATTGCTGAGTATGTAATGATAATGGTTGATAATGAGAACAAACCATTTGCATGACATGTTGTTAATTAGTACCAGTCTAGAAAAGTTGTATTTTACTATTACAGGTATTTTTAAACATGTTCATTTATTGTGAAATCTGATTTCTAACTCTTAATTTTTTGGTTTTGTATTTGTTTTTTGTATTTATGTGTGTACATGCATGCACACATACTCAGGTACGACAAATGGTTTCATCCCTAAAAGTAAAAGGTATTGATAGGGAAATGGAGGAGAGTTGATCCATGTTGTGTTCCTACATAGTAACTAGTAAGTGAGCTCTAAGAAAAACTCTAATTTGCTATATGTGAAAGAACAATTCTTGTAATCATCATGGTTGTCTTTGATTCCAGTAGCACTTGGATCAGTCATGAAATCAGCTGTGCAACTCTTCTGTAGAACAAGACTCTCGTTTCAAAGTTTTTCTAAGTGGGTCTCTTCTAAGATAGCAGGAGCTTGTTAATATTTGAAGGGTACTGTGCAAATGAAATGTATCTATCATGAAGGAACAGAATCATTATTGGACAGACTTCAGCTACCATAAATCTGTGCATGTTCACTAATTTCAGAGCAGCTATGCCTGGTTACCATGTTAATGGATAAGGTCTAATGATTATAGGACTAAGCCTAGACCAAGAATTTGGCAAGGAGTTTGAGGAAAAAAAAGATTTGCCCGTAAACATAAATGGTATAATAAAATTAAAATGTTTATCTTTTGCACTACACTTTCTAGTGCATTTTGTCTGAAGTTTTATGATTATCGTTTGTAACTGACCATACCTAAGAAGTAGGTCCTCCTGATTTTCCTAATATTATCCTGAAAAAAATTATATTGAAGACCTTCAGATCAGAAATGATTTTATGTTTATAAGCAATGAATTTAGCACAGTCATAAAATATAAAAATAATGTACAACATATAAATGATAGCAGACTTAAGACCTCTTCCCCTTAGTTAGCTTCTTATCAACATCAAAATTATTTGACTAATTCTATATTGTTGACACACTGATATTTTCCTATAGTTAACCACTTCCAATACTTCATAGAAAGATAAGTCTTCCTCTTCTCTCATATCCAGAAAATCAATTATTCTATCAAATAAAGATATCAAGCTATCTATTTTTTTAAAAAGTCATGGTTTTGATTTTCCATTAATTTCTATTTCCATAACTAATTTCTTCCCAGTGTATTCCCAAGGTTTCTGCTCTATTGAAATTAAGACAGAGGTTCCTCTTTTGCTGGGTTATGTTTTTCTTTCTATTAATTCCAGTACAGTATTATTTTACAGGTATACTTATATTTCAAATTTGACAAATCAGCTACTCATCAAAATTTAAAAATGTGCCAGTTTTCATTATTCTGCAATGACAATCATTACCTTGATCTGAGCACATTAAACTCTGAGTTCTGTATCCTCCTCAGATGTGGCAATTTCCTTTTCTATTCTGTCACTGTCATTAGTCCTCCTATCTCTGCCCGGGAATACAGTTTGGTCTTACTGAAAGTGATGCAAAGTATTAATAATTTTGATTATTAATAACTTGAATCATTTTAATCTCCTTCCAAAATTCTTTTGTTCTCAGGTTTGCATCTTCCCTTTTGATAGCCATGTCTCAAGACTAAGTAGAGACCAACATCTCTCAGGAATAACTCACCCTGCTAACATCACCAGTGACCAGTTCCTTTGTCTATTAATTATTCAGACAACATGACTGCTGCTTAATGTAACTGTTAGTTGACATAAATTTGTCTATAAGGATTGAAAGTTCAATGAAGTAATAAGAACATGGAGAATAACTCTTTACTTATAAATTTCCAGTTGCTCTTACGAGAGTTTCAGTCCCAGATGTCATGTGCTCCATCCAGTTACCACAGTGACAAATTTTTTTAATGAACTTCACTAGGTAGCAAAGTGGGATCGAAAATAGGGGTAAATTTCCCAGTGTTTCAAGTACATTGCTACACATTCAAGGAGCTAAATGGCAGAAAAAATCCATTCAGAGTGGGATATAATTCATCACTTGAAACAAAGATTCCCTGCTGAATTTCACATGGCACTATGTAGGTACTTAGAAGATTGAATCATACATTTTGAGCAAAGAATATTAATTTCTCTATTGTCATTCATGTAGTATATAATAGCTTAGTTGCTGACATAAAACGAAAGGGGGTTGGGGAGTAGTATAGGAACAATAGGAGCAGTAAATGGATTTAGAGTTATTAGCCACATGAATTGTATTTCTAGTGTTGATACCACTAAATGTTGGCAGTGAAAGTGGTACTAAGAAAATTTTACTTTTCACGGAAAATATTGATCACAATATCCACTGATGGAAGTATTTGAGTAGAAGTTGAGATTGCTTATGCTATAGTTTGATTGGTATTTGAAACCAAGTCAGAAGGGTTCAGACTGAGAGAAAGAATCAATATTATGGAAATTACTACAGCTTTTCTTCTAACATTTTGTCCCAAAATAACAGAAGGAGGCAAATGAGGTAAGTTCTTCTGGTCAGCACATTGTGATTCTGACAAATTGAGGTCTCATAAAATTAACTTTCTGAAAAAAACAACCACCACTGTAGGCCAAAATTTTGTTATCATCTGATCATTGTAATCTACTGGATAGATATATTATGGGTTCATTAATGAATATTTGTATACATTGTACTTGGAACAGTGCTCAAGGAAAACAGTGATCATAACTAAAGGAGCTTAACACATCATCTTTTCAGCTGCTAAAGTAGCACTTTCACAGGCCTCAGTTTTCAGCTCAGCTAATTACAGAGACAGGCAACAAGATAAATGGAAGAAGGCACAAAATGGTCAACTGCGCTAAACCAACCCATTGTTATGTTCCTTCTTATCTGCTCAGATGGAAAGTGTGGAGTTAAAACAGTTTCCCAAATAGTGGAGAAACCTTTTAAGTGTTATGTCTATCAGATCCATATCACACTACTGTTAGAGGTACAGTGCATTCATCCTACTTAAGCTTAAGGAAAATGGAGTGTAACTGGAATAAAGAAATGCAAACAGGACATTTTTAATACTACTATTTTCAGCACATTTACATGTATAGATAGGATCTGTCCATTCATTAGTGCTCCTTTTTTTTTCCTTAATATTTTCAACTCTTTCTTGAAAAATCTTGTTCGTTGATAGATATCTCCATAGGTTTATGCAAAAATTTTTGACTGAAATATCTAGATCTAAGGTAACTACTGTTTGAAAACAACAATTAAGTATGTTAATCGGCAGTGGTAAAAATAATAAATTGACTAGAGAGTAATGTTTACCTCCCACTCTGGCACCATGAATATTCTTCTGTGTATGCTTTAATTGAAAAACTTATGAGAATCTAAGCCATGAAAATTGAAAAGAACTGTTAGATAAAATTTACAGTTGGATAACTTAATAGGAGATCATCCTACAGTTAATGCTAAAAAGTGAAGATGAGATATCAAAATGTTGACTACGGCAAATAGATCTTAAAATCCATTTTATTTTATTATTTTCATTTATCTAGCAGCGTCTTGAAAAGTCATCTTGCTTGTGCTGATGTAAAAATCATTCTGTTGTAGTCACGACTACACAAACTAAAATTGTAATCAAACCAAATTAAGAATAGAAAATCAAAAAGAAAACACAAACAAAACCCCATAATATTACAGGACTGTCTCTTATAAAGAACATGTATATATGCAAGCAGTCACTGCAACAAACAGCCTACAGTTAAATCTAAACACCTATAAATGTTTAGAACCATCCAAATAGAAGTACAGTTAATATTCTATTTTAAATATTCTTAAGCAAACATATCACCTCAACAAAAAGCACAAGGACAAAATCAATTTTCTTTGGCTTCAGAAGAGCTAGAGCTTCATGTAAGAGCAAATAAGTTAGTTATATTTTTGTTAACTGCAGTAGACAGACTCATTATTTTTTTTGACTTCACATGCCTAGTCAGAGACAAAAATTAGAGGAAATAAAGGGAAAAAAAAGTAATCCCGTCATCTGGGAAGTAAGACACAGATTATGACTATGTTAAAGTCAGGCTGAATTACTCTACTGTCCAGTAAGGACTAGAAAACTTTTGAAGTTTTCTGACAGGTCTGTACTAAAGAGATGAGCATCTCTTGTTTCATGCAGTATATTTCAATGACTTATTTATTGTAGAAAATATTGGTCTTCATATGATTTATTCAGATACCACAGGGTTAAATAAATTCTAATTTCTATATGGAGTACATAATAGCTCTCCTGGAATCAGTCACTTTTCATGTTGAAACACCAGCATTGCAGACACTGGTCTTCAAGAATGAACAAAATTATTTTAAAGCACACATGCACATACAGACACACATAAATACCTTGGTACATTCTGCTAGCCAAAAATGACTCTTGCAAGGAAATTCTGGTGAATCTATGTTATGCAATTAATTGGGGTAATCAACATCACAAAGATGTGCCTCTTGCTTCCAGAAATAATCTTCTGATTTCATTAGCTTTTAGAATTAGGACTCATCTTTGACTTTAAATACACTACAAGCTCTGTACCTTGCATATAAATGTTCAGTCTATCTGTTTAATCATTCAGTTTTAGTATTTTGCATGATGCCATATGTTCCTGTGACTAAACAGTCTGCAGTTGCTATTCAGCTGGCTTTTATTTTTGAGATCTCGGGGATTTAAAATTTCTCTACCAGAAGTGCCATTCCCTTCATACTCTGATCTGCCTCTAAGCTTTAGAATCAACAATCCATTTTTATACTCCCTAAAAGAGAACATGGATGGCATGATTTCTTCACATGATGATGTTAATTACTGTCACCCCATCACACTTAATTTTTCATAACAGAAACTGCAGGGATACATCAAGTTAACTTCTTCCTCTTCTATATGCCTAATCCAAAGCCAAGAAGCTTTATTTCTAAATGATCTCATCTTTGTGTAAATATATTTACATTTAAATATATTTTTATATATATATGTGTAAATATACTCTTTGAAATTTAGAGTATTTCAAAGAGAACAATTGAAATCTAGAATGTCCTTCTTGTTCTCATAAAATTTCCATCTACTTCGCTTTTTTGTGTTGTTTTTTTTTAATCAAAATTATATGAGGCATTGGGTTGACCTGGGTGGATGCCAAGTGCCCATCAAAGTGACTCTATCACTCTCCTCATCAGTTGGACAGGGGAAAGAAAATATAACCCAAAGAAGGCTCTTGGGTCAAGATAAGGGAAAGAGCACTCACCAGCTACAGACAAAACAGACTCGACTTAGGGAAATTAGTTCAATTTATTGCCAATCTAACAGGACTAGGGTAATTCGAAATAAAAAGCAAATCTTACACACTTTCCCTCTACTCTCCCCTTCTTCCCAGGCTCAACTTCCCTCCTGAATTCACTGTTTCATTTCCCCAGAGGCACAGGGGGACAGGAGATAGAGATTGTGATCCATTCATCCTAAATTGCCTCTGTTGCTCCTTCATCTGCAGGGGGAGGACTCTGCCCACTCTTTTCCCATTCCAGTGTAAGTCTTAGGAGACAGTCACGGGAGACAGTCCTCCACAAACTTCACCAACATGAATCCTTCCCACAGACTACAGCTCTTCACCAGCTGCTCCAGCGGAGGTCCTTCCCATGGGCTGCATTCCTTCTGGAACAGACTGCTCCAGCATGGGTCCTTCACAGGGACACAACTTCTCACCAGTGTGACATCCTCTCTCCACAGGTTCTGCCAGGAACCTGCTGCAGCCTGGGCTTCACATGGCATCACAATGTCCTTCAGGCATCCACCTGCTCTGGTGTGGGATCCTGCAAGGGCTGTAGGCAGATATTTGCTCCGCTATGGGCCTCCATGAGCTGCAGCCTGCCTCCCCATGGTCCTCACCATGGGCTGCAGGGGAATCTCTGCTCTGGTGTCTGAAACACTTCCTTCCCCTCCTTCATTTGGGTCTGCAGAGCTGTTTTCTCATATATTCTCACTCCTCTCTTTGCCTGCAGTTGTCCAGTTGGGTTTTTCTCCTCCTTCTTAACTGTTACCCCAGAGGTGCTACCACCATCACTGATGGACTTAACCTTGATCAGCAGGGGTCCATCTCCTAGCCAGCTGCCATTGTCCCCATTGCACATAGAGAACACTACTGGCAGCTTCTCACAGCAGCCACTCATGTAGCCCCCTCACTACCTAAACCTTGCCATGCAAACCCAATACATATGATCACTTTATGGAATTATGGAGCCACTCAACCGTAGACAGATTACAATCAAGTATTAATTATGTCAGAAATACAGTTGCTATCACTTTAAAATCATAGAAAATAACCCATTAACAATAAATATGTACAACTGCAATTGAGATGGCAGTGCTTCATGCTATGCTTGAAATGAGTAATAATTGAACTAAATTGGACACCACTGTCTTACTGCTGTTACAGGTATCATTGCTAATTCAAGGCATCCATAGGTTAATGACAGATCATAGAAGTTTTCACCTACTCAAATCTTGATTCAGGTAGGAAATCAGAAAAAGAGAGAGGCAGGGAAAGAGATATGTAAAGAAGCAGTCAGCCTTGCACCATTTTAGTTAGCATTCCAGGAACAAAATAAACTGTACCTGAACCATGTTTTGTGCTATAGTGTGCTTAAGGCATCAACTGTTGCCAGTTGTCACTATCATGGCAACTAATAAGTACCTACACTTCTTAAAATAAAATGTGTCTTAGTGACGAAGTCACTAAGGTGATAAGCTTAGTTTTGTCCAGGCAATAAGCTCTGCTTCAGGAACATTCCACAGTGAAGTGGGGGATCGCAGCACATGGGGGGGGTCCTGAGCTGGGAAAGCCCTGGGGATGTTCCAAGACCTGTCAGAAGCTGCTAACTCATGCAAAAGACGATGAGTGATAGCAGTAGGTATCTTTCTTCTGAGAGATATGGAGGCACACATTTGTGGGCCTGACACACTCTCTAGAAGGATGTGCTGCTTATTGGGGCTCGTATCAGGGATATCACTGAGAGAATACCAAGCCTCATACAGTCCACTGACTGTGGCCTGGTACTGCTTTTTATGTGGGCACTGGAGATACAGCCAGGAGCAGTCTGAAGAGTATCAAGAGGCATTAGAGAGTCCTTGGACAGGTAGGAAGAGACCCTGGAGCACAGGTAGTTTTTTTCATCAGTTCTACTGTTCAAAGGGAAGGTGTTTGAAAGGGACAGTAAAATCTGGTGAATCAACAAATTGTTTCAAAGGTAACAAAGCTAAGCGTTCAGCTACTTAGACTGTGGGGCTTGTTTTGAGAAACCTGATCTACTGGTGTCTGATGAAGTCCATCTGTCAGAGAAGAGGAAGAGCATCTTCAGTCATAGGCTTGCCAAGCTGATGAAGAGGGCTTTAAACCAAAGTTTCTGCAGGAGGGGAACCTCAATTGATCCCACTTCTACTTGTTTGATGACAGTGCCAGCAAAAGACATCCATAGCCTGGAGAGGGATCATAGGTCAGGAGGAGAGCATCTGATAAGCAGCTCAGAGGAATTCCAGGTACTCCAGTCTGCAAGTCTGGGGCCCAAATTAAATGTCTAGAAGCCCAGAAGATAGGGGGCTAATGTGTATGTGTCCAACACCAACAGCTGGATAGCCATGGAGACAACCAAGGATTGTTGTTAAAAACATGCTGTGAGAAAGAACAAGATGTAGCTGGAGAACGGGGCCATGCAGAGGTAGGGCAGCACTTTTCTGGATAAACATCCTTGTTCTGGTTCCTGGAGACAAGCGCAACAAAGTACAGCACAAGTAGAGGAATGAGATCAAGTACTGGGTATGGACTGTCAACCAAAGATTGATCCAGAAGGGGAGGAAAAAGACCACCAAAAACCCCAAGGCCCTCCAACCCATTTCCTTCCTTCCTTCCTTCCTTCCTTCCTTCCTTCCTTCCTTCCTTCTTGGAGGATCACCTCCTCCAAGTTCAGGAGCCATGCTTCCCAACAAAGAGGAGGTCAGGAAAAAATTCTAGAAGACTTGTATGGATGAACAAAAGAGCTCCTGGACAAACTCACATACACAAAGGAAGGCTTCAGAGAGTGTAAACAATGACAGATAGCCTGGGAAGAATAGAGAGAGATTGTCCAAGCAGCTAGGGATCATGTTTGGAAAGGAAAGTCCTGATATAATTAAATCGGGACAGGGACTTCAAAGGCAACAAGAAAAGCTTCTATAGGTATAGTGATAGAAGGAAGACTAGGGAATATATGGGCCCTCTCTGGAAGGAAATAGGAAACCTGGTTAGCTGGGATATGGAGAAGGCTGAGGTTCTCAACAAATTTGTGTCCTTGGTCTTCACTGGTAAGTACTCCAACCATACCGTCCAGGTCACAGGAGGCAAAGGAAGGGACTGGAAGAATGAAAAACTGCCCACTGTAGCAGAAGATAAGTTTCAAGAACATGTAAGGAACCTGAAGGTGTAAAAGTCCATGGGACCTGATGAGATTTATCTGTGGGTGCTGAGACTCAGCCCCTACCCATCATCTTTGAGAGATCATGGTAGATTGGTAAAGTTCCCAGTGATTGAAAAAGGAGAAACATAACCCCCATTTTTAAAAAGGGGCAGAAAGGAAGTCTGGGGCAACTAAAAGTCAATCAGTCTGACCTTGGTGCCAGGCATGATCATAGAGCAAATCCTCTTGGAAAGTATGTTAAAGCATATGGAAAACAAGGAGGTGATTGGTGACAGCCAACATGGTTTCAATAAGAGTAAATTGTATCTGACAAATCTGGTGGCCTTCTACAATGGGGTTATAGCATGGGTGGACAAAGAAAGAGTGACATCATCTACCTGGACTTGTGCAAAGCATTTGACACTGTCCCATGTGACATGATTGTCTCTTAACTGGAAAGACATGGATTTGACAGTTGAACCACTTGCTGGATATGGAATTGGCTCGATGGTTGCACTCAGAGAGTTTTGGCCAATGGTTCAATGTCCAAGTGGAAAGCAATGATGACTGATGTTCCACAGTCCCAGTATTGGGACTGGTGTTGTTTAATATCTTTGTTAGTGACATGGACAGTGGAATTGAGTGCACCTTCAGCAAGTTTGACAATGACACTAAACTGAGTGGTGCAGTCATGCTGAAGGGATGGAATGTCGTCCAGAGGGACCTTGACAAACTTGCAAATTGGGCCCTGTGCAAACTTCAGGAAGTTCAACAAAGTGCAAGGACCTGCACATGCGTCAGGGCAATCCCAAGGACAAGTATGGGCTGGGCGTAGAATGGATTGAGAGCAGCCCTGAGGAGATGGACTTGGGTGTGTTGGTTGATGAGAAGCTCAACACGAGCTGGAAATATGAGCTCATGGCCCAGACAGCCAACCATATCCTGGGCTTCATCCAAAAAAGTGTGGCAGGCAGGTCCAGTTCCAGGGCCCCCCAACATAAGAAGGGCATTGACCTGTTGGACCACATCTGGAGGAGGGTCATAAAGATGATTAGAGGGCTGGAACACCTCAAGAAGACCCTCCACTGCTGACTATTTCAGAGTAAGGTACCTGTCCAAGCCCACGCTCTGCGCCAGTGCTGCATATCAGAGCACCTCCCTCCGGCAGCTGCCTGGCTCCCCACAGCCTGCCCAGCACTGCAAGGAACAGCTGGCAAGGGACTGGGGCTGACCCCTGACAGCAGTGCCAGGTAAGGAAAACTCCTTCTTGGGGGTTAACAGGAGAAAAAAACAGTGGCTGCCAGCTCCGTCAGCAACTGGTAGGAAGACAAACAAATAAAGGCCCTGATGCGTGGCACCAGCCATTTTTTTAAAATACCCTCCCCACTCCTGTGCCCCTCTGCATGCTACCCTCCTCCTCCCTGCCTCCCCCAATGCGGGAAAAGGTGAGGGGGGGGGAGGGGGAGGTAGAGGAATTGCCCTTTCATTGTCAGTGAGCACTACTGAATAATTGATATTGGGAAAATTCTGACAGCTCTTTTCAAACCTATAACATTGGAACTAGACAATTGTCATGGTTGAAGTAGATCTTTGTGTTCTATTTCCCTTTTTCGACATTGTTGTGGAGGGACTGTTTCTTTAGGAATAAATGCTGCACCCTCCCTTGTCATGGCCAGGTGGCAGGGGAAGAACAAAAATGCACTAGGTGGAAAACAGAACTCTTTCTTTTCCCCAGACCACGTGTTTCTGCGATTGGCAGAGTCCAGGAGCCACCATTGCCCATAAGAGCTGAGTGGACTCAAGTTATACCAGAACCAGAGCAGCTTGGGATCACCATCACCCCTATGCATACCACTGTCTTCCACTGGAGCCCTTCCCGCAGCTCGCTCACCACCCAGAACACTGCTGCTGCCACCACTGGATCGTCATGCACTGGATCGTCAGTGCTTTCTTTGGCAGAATAACTTTTCTAGGACAAGGTATTTTTCCAGGTTTTGCTTTGCCTCCTCTTTCCTGTGGTTTTGTTTTTTTTTCGTTGTTTTCCCAGGGGAAAAAAGGGAAGAGAAGCACATGTTGATCATTGGCTTTGTCTGTGTGCAAAAGGGAGTTCAAGTGGATGGGAAGGGAGAGACTAGAAATGATTTCTCTCTCTGTCGTTGGTTTGAACCATTCTGTTGGTATTGTTGTTTTTACTGCTATATTTCTTGTCAGTAAACTGTAATTTTTTTTTTCACTTATACCTTCTCACATTTTGTCTCTTTGTATTGGTGGGAAATAAAAGGGGAGGGAGTTCATTTCATTGGAGTTCCCACCCCAATATTTGTCTTTAAACCAAGGCAATCATCTTTAAGGTGCCTTCCAACTCAAGCTATTCTAAGATTTCATAATTATTGAAAACACTTCCAAAAATATTCCCCCCCCCCAGACTGGGCTTCTTATGATTTACAGTTTTATGCAGATAGAATTAACTTCAGGTTTATGGGCCCTAAAAGAAAACAGTCACTTTATGTTCAAAGGTAGTTTACTCACCAAAGGCAAAATTTACACATATTGTTTTATGATAGAAATCAAGAATACATACTGACAGTTTCTGAGGTTCATTAGGCCAACTAATCTGATACTTTTCTAAATTAATGTAGCACTGATTATTTCTTAATACCTTATTTTAACTTATTTTAAGATGTTCTTCGGTTTTCATTGTCCTATGAAATCAGCTTCTGGTTTCTGGCAGTGCTTAATTCAGCAACAATGTTTCCTGAAGTGTCTTTAGTCCTTGTGTCAGATTTAACAGCTTCACTTAGTGTTTTAGTTAACTTCTGTACTCAGCTACTTTGCTGTTTATAGTTTCATCTGCTTCCATCTGCTCTGAATAAAGTTGTAGTAAATCTGGCCTCTTGCCTTTTCTGTCAATTTTTAAGTAAAAATAAAGTCTAGAGGGCAGCAGGTCCAGACTTGGAAGGCTTCGTGTAAATCCTTAGTCCCTCACAGACTCGTGTTATATTGAATAAAACACAAACAGTCCATGAAGGATTTAGGATCCTTAAGGTTTATGATATCTGCTGAGGACCTGGGGAAGGGAAGAAAAGAACATGCAAAAGAAATTCCATGAGAATAGTAAATTATTTTCTACCTATGATTATAAAATTATTCATTCATTTTAGATGCCTTTAGACGGCTTCAGTTATAGTAACGTGTTTATCTTTTTGATTCATCGCATACTGAAAGTTTTGACCTGACTGCTAGAACTAGTTTCTGAAAAATTCAATGGAATTTTTCTGAAAATTCAAATTTTAAAAAAATTAAGGAAATCTTTATTATTGATTTCTCTAAGAATGCAAACAAAACACTATTCTCTTGAGCTGACACACAGAGAGAATAATGAAAGGAAGTAAGTGTTCATTTAATTAAAACATTCATTTATTTAATCAAGAATGGGAATCACTAAAAACTCAGGAGAAAATAGAGAAAGAGGAAAAGGTAATTGTCTGCCTTCAACTGTGAAACTTGTTTTTACTGGATGTTTGTACTAGTTCTCATTCTCTCCCATACTGCACTGAGGGGAGTGTGATGAAGCTACTGTGTGGTGCTTTCCTGCCTAACCTCAGCAACATTAGGGAAAAAAAGGGTCCACAGACTGAACAGATCTATTCTACAAAGTAAATACCAGTAAACAGACAATTAAAAAGTCACCTCTTATGTCTTCTTGGTGCAATATAGTTTGGTAACAGGACACAAAGAATAATAATGTATTTGTCTTACTAATCATTAGGTGGCACAAGGTTAGGCAGCACTAATACTAACTTTGAGACAATACTTTCATTTAGTCGTGAGCTCCCAAATTTCCACTCATCCGGTAGAGATCTGTTGCAAGTCAGACTTAGTTTTATGTTAGAAAGCTGAATGAGTCATTAAAGTGATAGCATGAAAAGCTGAACTATGCCTTGAAAGTATTATGTGGCCTCTTTAGGGAGGCTGTTTAAGAAGTTAAGAAACAAGATAACAATTTACTGGTAGAAAACTTGTCTAATAGAGGGGCAGCTTCCATTGGCAAAAGCTGGCAAGAGGAACAGAATTTGAGACACTGTGATTCAAGTGAGCACCAGAAAATTCTGTTCACTTCCCATTTCCAAAGGTCCTTTGTGCCAGGCAGAGCACTCCACGTCCAAACCTTCTATTTTGATCTCAACATCACATATATAAGGTAGCCATGCTGCATGTTGGGCAATTAAGACCTAGTGACACACCCCGCTTTCCCTTGAAATAATCCTAAAAAAAGAAGGGAGAAAGAAATAATAATCCCGTGAAATAATCCTAAGAAAAGAACTTCCGTTCACTCTAGTAGGTCCCCAAGGGTGAACAATTAAACCACCACACTTGTGGAGCACACCACAGACCACATCCTTCTCACAGTATATACATGTGTATTCACTGAGCAGCTTTATTTTTCCACTTTTTAACCAATGTCTTCCTTATACAGAAAACCACGGTAATTATACTTAAGCCCTCCTGAAAGGACATTCCCTTTAACATTAAGAAAACGTAACATGAAAGTACAAAGTATTCAAACGCAAGAGAGAGGAGAGAATGAAAAACAGCCTGGATGAAGAAAAAAAAATCACACAGAAATTACTATTAAGAAAAAACTATATATGGACATTGATATATGGGAAAATAGGCTAAGAACTCAAATACTAAGCTCCTTATATGCAGTACTGAAGAAACTTAAAAAAAAATAAAAATCATCAGAGGTAACAGTATAGACCACTAGAAAAAAATTAGAAACCTGAATCCTGCTGGAAAGACATTTGATCTATTAGACTTGGAATAGATGGAGGAAGGATATGCCTCATGGAAGTGGTATATACTTTTCTCTCCTATGCATCCAAAAGACGGAATTTGTGAGAATAAAACTCATATTATAATGAGAATAAAACTCCATTATAAAGTAACAAAGCAACATATGCAACTGAAACAGAGCAAATAACTCATAGCATGTTTCTTACACGGAGGCAAATGTGCTGAAGGTTATATAGAATTATTTTTAAGAGATGAATGGGAGAATTTAAATTATACAACCACATTATTAAATGGCAATCACTAGTCCAATTTTTAAGGAGTCTTCCATACTGCAAACTACAGAACAGAGCAGACCCACTTTTGTGTCCCCCAGATGCCCCATTTGGATCCCAGAAAAATCATTCAAAGATGCAAAAAAGAAAACACTGCTCTCTGGTCAAGAAGTTGAGTGCTCTGAACAGGTGGACAATATGTTTCCCAAGTCTTAGCATTCTAAGATTTCTAATGGAAACATAACGCAAACTAGTATACAGAAACATTTCTGCAAAGTTTCAGCCTCCAGGGACACTTTCAGCCACACTGAATCTCTGCTAGCACCACTTTGATGAATCCTCACTAGCAATGCTTTGGGGCTTTCTTTCACAGCTGAAGACACTGGTACTTTGTATATACCTCATCTGTGTGAGGTTTGAATAGAGTTCAGCACCCTGCAAACAAAACGCTTGGGTAAACCTTTGAGGAGACCATTTTTTATGATGATTTTCTTCTCAGACTCGTCATTTAGTTTTTTCATGATCTTACTCACAGATTGCAAAAGATAAGTACAAGAAATCGGCTAAATGTTTATTCATAGAACTAGTGTGGGATTATTTTTATCTCAGTAGGCACATCATAAGCTCAAGTATCTACTTTTAAATTTGATAACACTAAGGAAATAAAGTTTAGGGAGCATGAAGACACCAAAGAACAAAGATTTTTTTAAATGTTGAATTTTTTCTTTTAAAAAAAGACTAGCTAGTGGGAAAAAAAAACACAAAAGCAGACTTTGTAGATAATAGTTACACTGAGTCAGTTTTCTTAAGGAAAGGCATACATTTTTATTGAAAAAATAGGTTGAGATAAAGAGTAGTAGTAAGCAAGGTCAGATCTCTGCATGGTCAGATCTCTGCATATAAGGTAAATTTGTTTACCTGTTATAAGCACAACCCCAAGAAGGCAACAAACACACATAATCTTCAATTAGCGTAACATTTTGCATGTTTTCACATGTAGTGGTGGTTATCCAGAAAAGATGGTGACATTATACTATAACTGCTCTTTTTTGACATCTATCTGTATCACTGGCTCCAGGCTACTACTAGCCTTTAAATGACCCAAGATTGAGAGGTGTTGTCAGTCAGTATATATTCATTATTTTTAATTTCCTAAATTTGTGGGTATAGTCTGTTTCTTGCTATTGAATATCAAATGTGAAATTTAAGTCATGATTCTTAGCTGTAACCATCCATGGAAATTAAATTCATGAATGGGGCCAGAATTAATTATCATTTACAGTGGATTGAACATTACTGGATTTTTTTCTCACTTGATTTGTTTGGCTTTCTGTTGGCATCACTAAATAAGCTTTAGCCATAGCAAAAGACAAAGCTCATGATCCAAAAATAAATTTCAAAGCTTTGACATGCTTTTTAAAGTGAAATGTACACACCTGATGAAAAATATTCATACTGACAGCTGAATAGTTGAAACTGCGGAAAACAAAATCAGGTATCTTGAAGGATCACTAGGAAGAAATGCACAAATTTGCTTTGACAGAAAAGAATATGTCTCAGAATACTGAACAAATTGGGGGAGATTTAGTCTCCATTCAACATATATGTAGATATAGCTATGTGTGAAAGTTGCCTGATATTTGCTGCCATTTGATAGATGGCACAGTTTTAGTCACTTATGTTAGATGCTTAGTCACAGTGAAGAAGAAGAAAAGGGGAAAAAAAACAAACAACAATTTTTATGACGCATTTCTACAGACAAAGCACAACAAAAGCTCAGAGGAGGCAAGGGTGAAGATAAGGTTTAAGAAGTAGAAAATTATTCAATGTCTTGTGGTAGAAAAGGAAGAATTTCAGAGAAATGGGACAGTAGAACTGAAAAGGTGATACTGATGAGTAAGATGCCAACAGTGCATAAACAAAGTAAGTAGTTATGGGTCAAAGTTTATTACGTGAGATCAGAAAAATGTATAGCAATTCTGGAAAGAAATAATATACTCTTTCTTGAGAGGTTAGAAAGGATAAGAACCTTGAAACAAATGGGCGGAAAACAGCAGTTTCAACCTTTTAAGTGATAAATCAGTCTGGACTTGGTATAAGAGACTGAAATGGTTTATGGTTTAAACATTGTTAAGATCACCAAAGCCCACTCTCCACCCAAATATGACTCCCAGAATTCAGGCAATTGGACTGTGTGTTAAGCCTTCTGATGTAAACCTGAAAAAAGATAAAGGTGATACTATGGTCTAACCATCTCAGGTTTAAGGAGAAGTAAACAAGGCTGGGAGGAGGCCATAGCTCACAGACTCGTTCACATACTCTCCCCTTCCTGTGAGACACTGGAGTGTTAATGCTGATGGCTCAAACAATCAGAGGGGTGCTTTGCTAACAACGTGCAAAGTGGCTGCTCAGGTGTTGAGGCTGTGCATACCCCCCACCTCAGGGTGTTAAACAAGACAAGAAAAGAGGCAAATCCTTACAAAAACGACTCAGCTGTGATAACTCCCCTCTGGGGAAGCACCAAGACTTCCACAAATAGCCTGAAGGTGTTAATCTCTGCTGATAGGCCATAATGGGCCATAATGGACTTATCTGCACTGGCATAACTGGCAGCTGTAATGTCTTCGAAGGTGTCAAAGACTCATGACTGTTGCACCCCAGCCCAGAAGCTCCATGCTTTTACCAGCTGTTACACTCTAATTTCAGGCTTCAAGAGATTTTGCCTACACAAACTCTTGCAAAGCCTTTGGTACCTTGAGTTCACGTCCAGAGAAAAGACTACACACCTTTTTTCTAAGAGATTTCTTTTAATTTGGTGAGAAAATAGGCATTTTGGCAAAAAGGGTTTTACAGAAATAACATGAAAACCAAGGAAAAGCATTTTACTACTACACCCAGTACAAAGAACTGAATTTACAGAAGCATTGTGCTTAATAGCAAGTGAGTAGGCAAACACCAACCCAAACTTAGGTGAAATACAAACAATAGGTGTTTAAGTTGCCCACAACAGGAAGAAAAGAGAGATTAGAAGAAAGAATAAAGAGAGAAAGGGAAGAGAGAAACACAGTTACCACTCTGGAGGTCACATGTTGAGAGATCAGGATGGCAGAGACCAAGGCAAGATTGAGACCACCTGTTTGTCTGTTTATAAACTCTGGCTATTGTGACCACTCCCTCTAGGCGGGACCTTTGGCTCACTGCTGCTCACTGTCCCCCTAGCCAAAGTGAGGGATATCATAGCCAACCAGAGGCTCTGGGGGAGTGTTGTTGTCACCAGGGACCACCAGGCACTGAAATTGCAACTACCAAATCTCATCACTGGATCCAATAAGTGGGGACTATTTATCTTTCTACTTTTATGTTTTCTTTCTCTTTCTTTTCCTTAGACATTTACTTTCATTTTATTTTTTGCTTTTATATTGCTATATTACTATAGATAATAACAACCAATATGGCTACAGACCTGTTTTTCTTTGAAACCAAATTGTTCTAAAATAAACCCTACAGATATATATTCATACACACCAATCACTCAGTGTCATTTCACTCTAATCCACTTTAACAGATCTATTAACAAGAACCTGGATTACCCTCACTTTTTGGGGTGAGTCTTAACAGTCGGAAACTGGGATTTGCTGAAATTTCTTAAAAAGTGTGTTTCAGAAAAAGTTACATTGATTTGTTCAGGAAGGAGGACTGTAGTGGAGGATGCTACTGCACTGAAAATTAAATATCAGACAAATATGTACACAAATATCTTAAAAATGAAGGCAGAGGAATAGGAAATATGCACTAGATAATGGTCTAACTCTAAGGGTGCACTGAAACTACTCATTATCATGTACAAGCCAAAGTAGTGTGTGTTTTTACAGACAGAGGCAAGGTTAGTGCTGCTAGAGAATAAAAGAAAGTAATGAGAGTGAGCAGCAATAATGAATGAAGGAATAGAAGAGACAGAGTTTGACACCGTAAATATTACTTTGCAATAGCATTGGCTGTTGGAAACACTATTAGAAGGGAAAAATAAATGCAACATTCTAGAGATGTAGAGATGTCTCTACAGTTGTGACCTTCAAATTGTGTTGTTTGCCACTTGGTGCTATTTTGCTTTAAAAATTAATTGAAGGACTGGTCATTGTTTAATTTCAATATTTCTTTAATTTAATTGTTCTTGTCTCCAAAGTAATATTATTTTGGCATAATATCCATACAAGCACACCTATAAAAGCAAACATGCATATAAATGGTCTGTAATTTTCTGATGTTATTTGTGTCATAACAACCATTGTCAAGACTCTCCTTAACATGGGTACCCCACTTGATTGGCCTGTTAAATTTTTTAAGATTTTTTGACACTGTTTCACGAGTGTTTCAAAGCCACTAACTCTTTCTGGTTTCAGCTTGAAAGAGTTTTAAGTCTAACTTGATACTATTGCTTCTTCTGTATTGTTTGTAAAACTTTTTAATTCTTTTTTGTATGACTAAAATACTGAATGTGTGACTAAAAAACTGTATGTGAGCAAGAGAGAAATAGGTTAAAATAGGTGTATTTAGATAAATATATAACATGGGCCAATCATAAATTTTAAACTAAAAGTTTCTTTACTGAGGTATGATTGTAGTTTTGGACATTACTACACAATGTAGTAATGAACAGAATTCTATTCAACAGAAATAGAATTAGGTAAAGTTACATTCTAGAGTTGCAGGCAGAATTTCTGAACAAAACAATATTAGGAGGACTAAAATAGCCAATAGTCTGACAGGGTATTGAAGATTCAACAGTAGTCTGATGGAGTATAGGGAAAAAAATTAGAAAGGAACAGCTAAATTCCTTTTTTTTTTGTCTTGATATGGACAAGAAACATGAATTTGAATCTTTTATATCCAAAGTTAGTATTCCAAGAATTGGATATTTTGTGTTATTATCTAGTTTCCCCCGTAGAAAGAAAGGCATTAAAACTAATTCAAGAAGGAAAAAAATATTTCATGTCAGGGTATACAAAACATTTTGCAGCATCTGTCAGATCCCACAGCTTGTTTATTACAGTTTTGTGGTTGTTGTTGACCAAAGTTTACCTACCTGACTGGCATTTTTCCTTGTCTGAAATGAAGGTCCACTTCCTACTTGTATTAATTTACACTTGCTCTTTCACGTACAAAGTAAAACAGTCTGTGAAAACATTTTTATTATAAATTCAAATAAAATTAAACTCTGCCACTATATACCAACCAAGGATGCTGGTAAGACCTTTAGGCTGTCATTTTGGGTATTCAAGCATCAAAAAATGTGTTTTTTAGGGAACTCTCCTGTTGGTTTTATAATCATGTTGGTTTCCCAAATGCTTATATGAGTGGGTAAACAGCTCAGCCTCTATCCAAAGATGAAAAGCCACCCATGACTCCCAAATAATGTAAATTTAATATTATTTAGGAGTTGATTTTTTTTTTTATTTGAGCAGAAAAACTAGGAGTTAGAATTCAAGTTATCTCAAATATGGCTTGGACATACTTTTAAATAGGCCTTCTATGGAAATGTTTCTCTAGAGATACTCACTGTGAGACACAAAGTCGAATCAGGGACTTTGTTCCACAGAGGCTACCCCTACACCGGCAGAGTGTGCAGCCTGGCAAAAGTGGATCAGCAGAGTGGAAATAGTGGTACCAAGAACCATACATGCTTTGAGAAGCTAACTTCTGATGAACCATGCTGTGTTCCCTTGCATACAACTCCAGGGACACACAACGTGTGGAAGATGTGTCACTGCTTTTTTTACTTCAGCTAAGCCTTTTAAAAAAATATTCGTCAATTTTTAATTATGTACTCATATAAAGTATGACTGGGAAGAACCTCATAGGGTTATTTAGTCAAACAATTCTGCCCCAAGTCAGGATCAGTTGACATTTTATCTCATGGCTTTATTTTTTTGTGTGTTTGTTTTTTCTTTTTTCCCCAGTAGACACAGAGAATTTATTACCTTTCAGGTTTTTGGTAGAATGACCAAGAAAGGGACCAGCACCAAACAACCTTTTGCTAATGATCTTTTGAAATTACTAAAATTATTATGTTGCCACAAAAAATGACAGATCATTTCTTCTTTGTGTCTTGCATCAACCCCTGCATGTTCTGTGAAATTCTTTAGCAAGATGCGTAATTTAAATGAACAACCAAATAGTCCTGATTTATGTAAAATTTCTTCCCTGTTGTTTAGCATTACTTTTGTCCTTAATAATTTTTGTGTTAATAATGGGTAATATTACCATGAACTCACACAGTAAATGCTAAACAAGGCAAAGCTATTAATTTCTTTATCTCCTTGTCTGTTCCTTCCCCCCCTCCCCCAATTTTGCATATCATGGTTTATTATGAACAACAAAGCACTATATTTTTTCAAGTCCTTAGGTGGATTACAGTATTACGTGATGCCTTTGAAGCATGTAGATTTTAGACCATCCTTTGTACAAAAAAAAACAAACCTACCTACTCACAGAGTATTTTTATGCACAAAACAACAAATGTATTTAGTTAACATTACTTCAGTATTTTTAAACTCAATAATTACTCAAGTATTGTATCTCAAAAGATGCATTTGCCCTGAACTTTCATAGGCTGATTTACTGTTTATTTCATAACACATCTCCTTTCTATAACTTTCTATAACTTGACACAAAATGATTTTCCTGGAGAAAGGAGTGACAATAAGAGTTAACACTTTATTGCATAATCTGAAATCTTATATTACTTGTAGTAATTTAGATTACAATAAAACATTAAATAATAATGTCTAGGAAGTTGAACTGAAACTTTATTAATCAGTACTCTACAGTCTATTAAAATTTCTAGAGAGAACATTCAGTGATGGCCTCTGTTAAGAACATTAGCACAGATGAGAGATCTTGTGCTGATTATAGCAATCTTTATGAAATTCATAGCCATTTTCAAGACTACGTACATAAACATCTACAACTATATTGGTACTTGTTATGTTCTTTTAAATGGATCGGTACAAATCTCAAACTGTTGGAACAGATTTCAGAAAGACAATAAAAAGTAATTTGCCTCTAGCAAAAATAAAGCACTTACTAAACAGTGCACACCATGAGACGATCTGAAAGTACTACATAAAAATTAAATAATTTTGCTATATACCAACACTTATAAATATTAATATATTTGCATAACATATGGGGAATTTGAAGCAAATGCTCTAATGTGATTCATCTGCAGAATTCAGAAATTAAATCAGTGATCTCAGAGGATTCCAAGATTCCATCTCGAACTGTTAGGTCATCCTCAAACCATAAATATTTCTGTTTCATATGCACCAAAATTATGTAACAATTAAAATTCCAAACAAGTATTACATCTAACCAAAGTAAAGACAAGTTACAGGAAAGATTATTCTGTTCTTATAACTGTACATAATGCAAAATATTATGCATAAGTGTAATGCAAAAAAAAAAATCTTAACCAGACTATTATTTCCACTTTCATTAGGAAAAAACATTAATCCATTAATGGTTAACACTGATAAGGATATTTCTCTCAGCATTTTTAGGGGTTATCTGTTGTCTTCTGCTAACATTGACTACTTAATGCATATTTTGCTTGTACTAGCAAAAGGCCGAATGACCTAATGAGAGTTATTTCACTGGATTTCTTTCCATGGTGTTGAAAAATGTTGAATTTGGGCAAATTGTTATTACTATGAAAAGACTATTAACTGGATAAGTCTTGTTTACATAAACAGAAATTTTGCAAATAACTGTCTGTTCAATGAGCTGCAAAGTAGCACTAAGCTATAGAAGAAAACTTATGTGCTGACATTAGTAACTACAAGGAACTTGTCTTTGAATGTTTTCCT
The DNA here is from genome assembly GCF_009829145.1 of Chiroxiphia lanceolata. Classification (NCBI taxonomy): domain Eukaryota; kingdom Metazoa; phylum Chordata; class Aves; order Passeriformes; family Pipridae; genus Chiroxiphia; species Chiroxiphia lanceolata. Next base: position 88,222,040 of record NC_045639.1, on the reverse strand, counting down.
CATAGTATGTAACCTGAAAGAATCTTGGAAGTCTAGTGATTGATTCTGCTGAAATTCATTAAAACTCTAGCTTACAAAATTATTGAACATGTAAAAGAGTTAGTGCCACGAATTTTTTTTCTTCTTTCAGCTGATTGCTGGTCAATTGTTCACATTCAGGAAGAATCCCAAGCATTTTACTCCGTAGAATATCTCCATAGAATATTCTAGGCTTTGCTTTCAACCTGAGAATTCCTGTGGCCACCTGTTCTTTATTCTTCTGGAAAAGTGTTCATCAATGGGAGGCATGTCTTGAGACTGTTGTGAACGATATAACCATCCCCTGAAATGAAAAATAAAAAACGGAAAATCCAGGCTAGTCACTCAGAAACTATTCAGTCAAAGAAGGCATTCTGGTCTCTAGTCCATTTGCTGGCACCCAGGCACATGCACCTACCAACCCCACATATTGCTGGCATTCAGACACCCTCAGACAGGGCCCTTTGTATCTCTTCCCCTGCGTAATGTGTTCCATGCACCAGCATTGACTCGTTGCAATGAGTGCCACATGTTGACTGATCACAATGAGTCGATGCTGGAGCACCTTTTGGACTGAGTGAGGTGAATGCCTGGGGGTATCGGACTCATTATGGGATGTAGGGGAAGAGCATTTGGGGATTGTTCAAGTCTCATTATCGGATGTTTAGGGAAGAACCAAAAGGGTTGAAGGGAATCTAGACAATCTAAGGAGGAGTAAGTTTGGGAAAACATAGGGATAAGGAAATAAAAAGGCCTGGTTGCACGTAAATAGCTTGCTGGCCACAATTCTTTGTCCGGCCATACCCTGCATTTGATCAGCACAATTTCTAACCATTTTTCTGGGTGAGGGACTCCCTTTTTGTGTGCATGCCTCTGTGAGCATGCCTGCTGGAGCTCTGGTCTGAGTGCCAGCAACAGGTGTAGGACCACAGCTTGGAGGGTGCATGTGCCTGGGTGCCAGCTACTGGACTGGAGAGACCAGAGTGAGTGAAACCCAAGTGCTACCCCTGGAGTGGGACCAGGGTCAGAAGCCCATGTGTCCATGGTGCAGCACCTAGAATGGCTCTTGATGTGGGAAGGCGTGTGATCATTATTGAAGATCCAGCCAGATGCGCCAGCGAGCAGGTGACATAGTCGCCTGGGATCTGCTGGAGAAAGGTGTCTCAAAGGGTGAGAACACAGGGGATGTTCATTTTGGGAAACCAGGGGAGTGCCAGCAGTAACTGGAGAGATTATCTGGAATCTTTAGGGGCAAGACCTGCTGATGTGTGTGTCTGTAAGGATGAGAACCTGGGGAGCTTGACTACTGGGCACCAGAGGGGTTCCAACCAGCTCTGTGTTCATGTGTGACTCTGTGCATGAGTGACATGGTCTGCACCAGCAACTGGAAAGCAGATGCAGTGCCAGGGGCTTCTGTGTATGCCCAGTTGCTAGAAATACTGGGATCCAGGCACAGCAAAAAAGGGTATCTGAGCCCAGCTTCTGAGGAAGATCCATGTTGTGTGTATGTAGATAAATATTTATATGTGTGTACATATATATATTCATTCTCACTAGGAAACCTCCACTCTGTTCAGTTAGAGATGGGGACAGGATAAGGCTGTTGATGCTGCCTGTGTTTGTGGGAGTGCTCCGTGTGTCTGTGATCTGTGTGACAAACTGTATGTGTCCATGTGGTGTATATATGTGCCCTGTGTCTGTGTGCCTGCTGGAAAACAAGCTCAGCTTTGCTACTGGTTGCACCTGGCGCATGGAGCTGTAAGAGCCTCAGCAGTCTCTTGGGATGTTGCACCTAGCAGTGGAATGTATTTTTTTGTAACAATAACCTTTTTTAGACAGTGACCTTTTTTGGTATATTCTGCATAGTATCCTTTTCGCTATACTAAGTTTATTCAGTTCTTCCTTTTAGATCACGTTTTCTAGATCTCCAAACTGCATCTGGGACTGTGTTAATTCAAAATTCCTCTCTCTGGCAGACAAACTTTTAATGGTGACCTGTCCAGACAGTACTCTAACTGTTGCCCCACTAATGAGTAAAGTAAATAGGCTGAACATATATTGCAGACTTACATTCTTGACTATGCTTTCAATACGATGCTTGACTTTTTTCACAAAAGGATGATTTTACAGATTCAAGTTCAGTTTATGATCCCCTATAATCCCTGGAAAGGCAGGGAATTAATTTCTTCGCAACCATTTGTTTTTCTTCTCACTTATGCTGTTAATTATATCTGTCTAAATGTAGTTCCTTACACTTGCCTCTGTTGAACTGCATCTGTTTTTTTTTCCAGACCATTTCTTCAATTTGTCAAGATAATTTTGGATTCTCAACCTATCCTCCAGTATGCCTACAGTTCCTCCCAGCTATGTGTTGTCTGAAAATTTAATCATATGCTCTTGATTCCATCATCCCAGTTGCTAGTGAGAAAAACGAATGAAGCTCTACTCTGTACATCTTTTCATTCTGGCAGTAAACCACAAGTAATTCTCTGAGCACAGTTTTCAAAACACTGTTTAAGGTCTCTGTAGAAGAGTCAAAAAAAATCTATTTCTTTACTTGGATTATTAAAGAAAACCCAAAAAAACAAACAACAGAAATAACAAAAGCCCCAAAAAACACAAACCACCAACAGAAAAGGTTAAAAGCATACTAAATTCCCTTGGCACCTGATGATGTAAAAAAATTAGATAAGTTGGGCCAGATTTCGGGTTTTTTCAAACTCAAATAATTCATCTGTCCTTTACACTTCAGAAGCTTGACATAGTATATCAGTTCAGATTTTTTTCTTTGTCTGTAAAATTCTATATCCCTTTCCTCTACACCACTCTTCCCCAGAAATTCTATGACCACTACTGCACTGTCTTTCCTTGTACTTCAGGGTAGGATATATGTCAAACATATATATATTTGCTAATTTATAAGGGTATATTAGCATACCTTCATATCTACATATAATTTTCCACAAGTTTTGAAGCTGTCTAAGCCCTCAATACAGAGAAAATAGACCCCCCCCATTTGATTAAACTACACACACAAGTGTCTAGTATCATTTGAGGTCATTCAGGGTCTCCAAGACAGCCACTGGGGGTATAATACCAGGTCCGTGTGAGACCCACATCCTCATTACCTAGCCTGAACATCACAAATGGTACTAGAGGACTAAATTTGAGCAACTGAAATGCATTTTAGGTTCCACTGACTGCAGTGGGAATTTAGGACTAGTAACATCTGTTGCTATTTGAGATATTGCAGGGTATTCTCACTCTGACTCAAGTCCCTGTTTCAAAAGGACACTTGGTGTGGGTACATGTGAGTATTTTAATCAAGCACCTGGCACACCTTCAAACATCTACATAAAAAGTCTGAATTTAAGGGTTCTAATCTTAAATTGAATCCCACAGGCAGTCATAGGTATGCCTTGATATCTCCTTGATATGAGAGTGAATCGCCCTGAGATGTTTTCAAAACCTTTGAGTTATGTAAACCATCACTAGTCTAAATTTCCTACTGTAGGCCTATGCCTCGACCTAGATTCAGTTCAAGTGCATAGTCTTTGCTCAGACTAAGCACTAAGTACCTGCTGCTGCTAAGATACTTCTGGATGTGCTGACTGACCTCCAGCTGTTTCTCCAAGAGGACTTGTGTCATAACTACCAGGTTCATGAACATATCGCGGATATCCTAACACTTATCAAAAAAAACATTGTATTCTGTATTCAGGTAGGGGAACTGATTCTCTTATTCTGGCTTCACTGACATTGACTACTATAGTCAGTAGTTCAAGCTAAACTTTTTGGGAAAGCAAAAATTATGCATTAAACGTTTCATCCTCCTTGGTGTCATCTATTTATATTTCCCCCTCCCCAGTGAACAGTAGACCCACAATTGCCACGGTCCGCGTGGTAAGGGGGAATGGGACCGGGCACTGCAAAAAGGGTTCTTGGCACAGTTGGAGAGTGTGCAGCAATGCCCATTTATTCAGGGGGTACAAGGGTTTAAATAAACGAGGTTTGAGGGGCGGATTCCAAACCAGGGAGGTGCAAGAGATTGACAGTTCAGGGAGAAATGTGATAGGGGGACAGGGGAAAGGTGGGTGGAACCCCCGGGTCTCTGAGGGAACTGGCCAATGGTAGCTCTCCCTGCACTGTGTTAACTTACAACCAATCAGTAGCAGAGGAGCGGGAAAACAGGGGAGAACAAAGAGGCACAACTTTCGAAGGGAAAATCTGAGGGAGAAATGGGGACAATATGGAGGTACAGCAGGATTCATAAATTTTGACAATAAACTGGGGTGCACAAGGATTCATAAGCACACAACAATAAACTGGGGAAAAACTGTCAGTCTGCTGGGTGGATTGTCCGGTGAGTAAAAAGTCCATTCAGATTCCATTAATGCTTCTCCAGGCAACATATCTCTCCCATTCTGTCTTTTCATCCATCACACACAATTTCATACTAATCTATTTATAAGGTTATGACTACCATTTTTGATGTCTCATACTACTTGCATCTTGTTTTTTGTCCTAGCCTTTCTAACCCAAATCCCTACATGTTTGTGCTATGTCTTTATAAACCTCATGGATACTTGCAACCAATTTCTACTTCTTATAAGATTTCTTATGAGTTTAATGAAGAAATCATGACTTAGTCACATTGTTCTCTTACCTGTGCTTCCTTGCTTTCTTCCATTTTGCAATAGTTAGTGCTTTTGCCTTTTGTTGTTCCTTAACTCTTTTTACCCTTAAAAATTCATTTATCGTGAAAATTCTATGTAACCGTTTCTTTTACAGATCTGTTAAACCATGCCTTTTTAAAACCATTTTTTTTCTCTAAACTAGGTCAAACTAAACCAAGGAATTTGAAGCAGTGTTAACAGTTTATTATATTATTAAATACTTCTCGTTCACTTCATTCATTAACATTTTTCTAACACTTCCAGGGATGGTGACTCCAACACTTCCCTGGGCAAAGGGAAACAATGTTTGAAATGTAGATACGAGTTAAGAAATTAATTACAAGCTCTTCTAACAAGTAATACTCTGCAATGACTGAAAGCCAGAACTCCTTCAGTAAACAGGAAACAAATATTGTCTTGAATGATTGGTCTCATGACAACTCCTCTGTCTCAGTGTAAAGATAGATACAAAGGGCTGTGGTATCTTGTCACACTGATCAACAGCTATGTCACCAAAACATTTTTAAAGTGCCTAAGGGGCACAAGTCCAAGCCTACTTTATTTGCCTAAATTCTATCACAAAGTGAATTATCTTTACATGTTTCCTTCCAGTCATAGCTTCCTCTTCTAGGAAGCTAATCCAAAATCATCAGTCAAGGTGTGGTTCAATATGAAATTAATAAACCTTAATACCCCAGTTATATAGGTATCTACATGCACATTGTACCCAAGCTCTCACTATAGCCAACTGAGATATAGAGCTTAATTTATTCTCTACAGGTAGGTCTCTACTGTAACTATAGATACTATAGGGTGTGCTGCCTGGCATTCATCTATTATATCAGTAAGATCTTTTATCCATAACCTTTCATAGGCATATTTTCTTAACTGCCCACGTGCACAGTTACTGGGATCCTTTTGATCATCTGAGGTGGCAATATTTAGGCAACTGAACTGATCCCCTACTGGCTGTAACTTGCATAAAGAACAGCTCAAGCAAGTGTATGAAATAAATGCAATTTTGGGGTCTAAAAGAACATTAGGATTTTTTCACAAGACAGCTTACTCCCATTTCTCTAAAGTTTCAAATTCAAGAGACAAGCTATTAAATTTATTCTTTCTACAGAACATTTAGAGCACTTTAGGCTTGATATAAGTTTAACTTTAGGAACAATAAGATTTCTCTTCCAGATATTTTTTAAACTCTATTGCTTTCCAAGACCTCTCAGCTCTTACGCTGCATTGATCTGTTCACTATAGCCCTCTTTCACATACAATGCTTTCCTATTATCTTCTCTTAAAATTAACTACTAAATAACAAAGCATCCTATAGTTTCCCATCAAGAAAATATGTCTCAATGACAAGTGGTCAAGCTGAATTAAATGTATTTCTAGACTCAATGAATTACAAGTATTTTGGGGTCACATTTTAAGAGGTTCTGTTATTGGCAGTTCGTAGCAATGCATCAAATATCAATGAACACAAGTAACTTTAGCACTGGACAATAAAATGCATTATAGGAGTTGCAAATCTGTCCCCACGCACAACGAAACATCTTCTTGATGCATTGGGAAGAATGAGCATTTATTTATCTGAGTGTATGTACATGTTTATATTTAGTAATTAGCCAGTAAACATAAGCCATTAGTTCTTTTGCAAGATTTGTTGTCTGGTTGCTCATAAAATCCAAACACTTTTATTTCTCATTCTTGCCACTGAAAAATCTCTGTTGGCTTATCAGCCAATATGGCATTTTTGCCTTTTGAGGTTTTGTGCTCAGAATGGTTTGTATAACACGAGATGATATTCAGTTAAGGTATCCTGCATCAAGCCATGTGCTACATATCTTTTCTGATATTTCTTCTTCCAATTTTGTTTCACAACAGTGTTAACCTTTCACTGCTTGTATGGGCCTTTTTTCTGAGTATGTTGTACCACTTCTTCATTTGCACACAAAGCACCTTCACTGACTTTCTATCATTTTCATCATCTTCAGCAAGAATGTTCCATTAATCCATTTCTATAGGAGAAATCTCTAATCTCAAACTACATGACAACTAGATAACATTGAAATGTTGATGAATAGTCCTGGAAATCTGTAAATTAGTGAGCCTTACTCAAATAAACCCACTTTATTTTTCTAGCTCCTATAATATTACTCCTATTATTAATAGGAATCCATATGAATGTAATTTAAATTACTAACTAAATTTGTAACTCCCCCATTTTAAATTAATTTGGAAGATCTAAAATGCATCTTCATAGCAAGAATGCCTCCCAAATATATCTCATGAATACTTATTTTGAGTTTTGGTGCCACTCTTGCTTGAATCAAGGATATTTGATAGTGATGACGGATATTTTAATACAGTACCTATTTAGGAATATTTTAATTCTTATAAATAAATGTTTAAGCTTGGTTTGAATACGTTTGACTGGTTGATGGAGCCAAGATGGACAAATGATCCTTTGGGGGAAACTATGGTTTCATGACAAGGAGAAACACAAATTTGTGCACCTAAACCAACAAAATTATATCTCCCTGTTCTCCTTTGCAACGACAAGGCCCCAGCATCCTCTTCTCGTCCCTCCGAGGTGAGGCTGAACTTCCCTCCCTTAGCCTTTCTGCACCATCACCAGCTCTCTCACACACTAAAACACTGACAACCTTTATTTTTCTCCTTTTCGTCTCCTGCCTACACTTCCACAAGTGAGAAGCATCACTCTCTTCACTTTGTACAGTTTACCCATCAGTTTCTCTCCAGAAACACCTCAGGGCAAACACTAATCCCTGCTCTCTGAATAGTCCTGATACCTTACTGCAGCACATAGTCAGGTGACAGTAACTGAAAGGAAACTGAAAGCACCTGAGGTACAATTCAGGCACATAAATACAAGCTTCAATCTCTAGGGCCCCTTCAAAAACCCTAGGGTGTCTGAGGCATCTGCAAAGGACTTCATCATGTGAAGTGTGACCTGCAGGAGACATCTTTGAACAATGGGAGGCTAGGGGGAATTTTATGTGAAAAAAAAAAAGCTCCTAAAAGTCTATATTTAAGCCACTAAAGCTCCTGCTTTCCAAAATGTTTCTACCTGCACATCAACTAACTTCAGCCAGGCATATCTAAATTCTTACTTGTTTCCCTCAGAACATCCTCTGTGACTCTGCACGCCTCTCCATCCCCCTTGAGAATTGCTCACATTTGCAGTAGTAAGTAAAGCTTAGAAGAGGCTTTTACTTATTACTCAGTTTGTTGCAAGACAGAACATTACAAGTAGATAAAATAAACAATGCAGGAAAGAGGAGAAGTAGGCGGCAAAACAATTAGCAATATTCAGCAAAGAAATGGAAGCTTAAATTTGCCATCTGTAAAACCAGTACCAGATAATAGTGATCTGTTGACGTTCCAATCTTCTTACATGTAAAATATATACTCTGGATCCCTTTCCCCACCCACGACGTGGGGCGGCCCAGTTCTAGTTCCATTTCCATCTGAGGAACCATTCCGACGTCTTGAAGGATGGGGAAAGGGAACTCCAGGGGTTTTCTCAGGGGTTTCTTCTGTCCCTGAGCCTGGAGGGGAGAGGTGCCCTCCCCTCCCCCCCGCACGTGGCCCCATGGCCGGCACAGAGACATCACACCGGGCGTGGAGAGAAGGCAAGAGAGAGTTTATTGTTGGGGATGTTACATTTTATAGGGTTCAGGAGGATTCACAGAGTAACCAATTAGAAGTCTCAAGGGGCTTACAGGAACACCCAATCACAGGAAGGGGTTAACAAAGGCCAATGGGAAACACCTCAGGACACCTTCCCAGGACATTCCTGAGATAACATTACCGTGGGGAGTGCTGGGAAGAAGAAGCATGTGTTTGCAAAGACCATCAAAAGCCATTTTAAGACATATTTAAACAACAGATTTCCCATATAATGCAGATTTACTGCCACAATATACAGCTATGCTGCCTGTAATGCTACAAAATGCCAGGGAAAATACTGGGAAGTTTTGCTTCTTACAGTCATTCAAGGTCTACCTGATCCTAAAACAGCTCAGTACACCAAACCATAGGGTGTAATTCTGCATAACGTGATTCAGTGTCACACCAACAGTTCCTAAGCTAAAGCTCCAGGCTAAGTAACCTGGTTCCTACTGAGAGATGGATAGCCTTTTTTCCTGAGTGGTGTGTAATCCTAGCAAGGCAATGTATCTGTAACAGATGTTGTACAGGTACACTAGTAAAGTAGCAGATTATGTTTTGTTTATGCTATTGGGCTAGAAGTCTGAAGCGCATAATTTAATTGTGTAGTTTAATATTTGTGTGATTTCCGGTAAGTTATCCGGTAATTTTTCTGTCACTGCTGTTCATATATAAAACAATAAACTAGTTATTTGTAGCTATAGTTATATCTAATTATAGACAATGCTTTTCTTCCATACCTCTATAACTGTACTTTCTGTATTTCCTACAAATGTATGAAATCTTTAGAACAAATACTGCTTCAGCTTTATCTAAGTGCCCCCTACAAAAGAATGAGCAGGGGCACGGGGGTTGTGGTCAATAACAGCTCCTCTGCTGTTGTTCAGCTTTTGTTGTTCACGCTTTCCCCCTTCCCCAGCTGGGCTCTCCATGGGACACAGTTCCCTCAATGGATAGCCACATGCTGCAGTGTAGATATAAGCTAACCATGGACTCTCCAGAGGCTGCAGGAGAGTCTCTTCTCCAGCACCTGGAGCACCTACTCCCCTCCTTCTCTCACCTTGGGATGCCCTCTGCTGTTTCTCACTCTTTTTTTCTCTCCTTCTCCCTCAGTGGTATTTTCTCCCCTTTCTTCAACACACTTTCCCCAAGGCTTCCCAACCTGGACAGCAGGGCTCAGCTGTGCCCTGCGGTGGGTGGGTTGGAGCCAGCTGGAAACTGCCTGTGTGGGGTATCTGCTGAAAGAACTGTGGCCCATGGAGAGCCCATGTTGGAGAAGGGGAAAAGCATGAAAAGAAGCAGTATCAGAGATGACTTGACAATGCCCTATTCCTCCTCCCCCTGCACTGCTTGGGGTGGGAAGACATGGAAGAATCATTAATGAAGGAGTGAAGTTTGAGCCAGGGAAAAGGGGTGCTGGGGGGAGAGTGCTTTAGATTTTGTCTTTGTTTCTCACCATCTCACTATTTTAATTGACAATAAATTAGACTAGTTTTCTCAAGTCGAGTCTGTTTCAGCCCGTGATGGTACCTGATAAGCGATGTCCCTGTCTTTATCTCAAGTCACAATCTATTTCATCCTATTTTTTCTTATTTTCTTCATCTGTTCTGTTGAGGAGGGGAAGTGAGAGAGTGTCTGGGTGGGGATCTGACATCCAGTGAAATTCATCCAGGGAAATTTCTACCCACAAAAAAGAAAAATAACATTAAAAAAGAATTCTGTTGTACAGAAAAGTTATAAATATCAATAGCCACATATTTAACCTTGTTTTTACACACATTTCCTGGGTTTTACCTTTCCTGTTGTTTTGGATTTTTTTAAATTACCCTTCACTTCTCTCTGTAGTTATAACATTGATGGCTTTCATCTGTTGGGGTAGGGGGCAGTGAATCATCAGTGTCCTTTGTCCTTCACCAAGGATGATTGTTATGCTGATGTATTTTTCTTTCCCTTTCCAGGATCTAGTTCATTTTAACATTTACTAACCTGCATTTACATGTTGGTCTTTTTTCACTGCTCAGCAAGTTCACATTATACCCAAATTTGCTAGATATGGTGCATTTTACATAGATTAACTATTTACTTTTTTTCCTCCTTGTTACCCCTCAAACTGTTTTTGTCCAGTTCCCAGTCTGAACTTCTTCAATTGACCACTGGTGAATTGTTTATAAGGATGGGGTTATGACCAGTACCAAGCTTGTGCCCCATATATTACCATCCCATGCCTGTACTCTCTTATGCTGCATTCTGTATTCCCACTTCTTCAGGCCTCTGCTGTCGTAAGAGATATATATTTCTCCAATATACATTATTAAATTACAGTTATGTTTTTTTCAATTTACACAGAATAATGGCTTCTTACTGTTATCTGTACAAAAACCTGTGATACTACCACACAAAGATAGGCAGAAGTAAAACCACTTAGACACAAAAGAAGTTGCTACTACAGTGAAACCAAGTAAAATAAAAACTCCAGACACGTCAAGACAAGTCCAGAGTGAGACCAAAAAGCCTCATTCATAAGGTCTTCAAAGTCAGTATAAAACATGGTTTAACTTCACTCCCAAACTCTACCTCCTCCACCACAGCACCACAGGGGTTGGGGAATGAGAGCTGTTGTCAGTTCTTCACATGTTGTCTCTGCTTCTCCTTCCTGCACGGTGGGAGGACTCCTCACACCCTTCCCCTGTTCCAGTGTGGGGTCCCTCCCACAGGATGCAGTCCTCCACAAACTTCTCTAAGTCCTTCCCATAGGCTGCAGCTCTTCACAGTTTGCTCCAGCATGGGCCCCTTCCATGGGGTGTAGTACTTCAGGAACAGACTGCTCCAGTGTGAGTCCCTGGTGGGTTCTCAAGTCCTGCCAGCAAACCTGCTCTAGTGTGGGCTTCACATGGGGTCACAATCTCCTTCAGGTATCCACCTGCTCTGACATGGGGTCCTCCAGTGGCTACAGGTGGATCTCTGCTCCACTATGGACTTCCACGGGCTGCAGGGGGACAGCCTGCTCCACCTTGGTCTGCATCATGGGCTGCAGGGGAATCTCTGCTCTGGGGCCTGAAGCACCTTTTCCCCCTCCTTCTTCACTGATCTTGAGGTCTGCAGAGTTGTTTCTCTCACATATTCTCATTCCTCTCCTCTGACTTCTGCAGGTGTTGCAAGAGGGTTTTTTTCCCCTTCTTAACTATGTTATCCCAGAGGTGTTACCACTGTCACTGATGGGCTTGGCATCAGCTAGTAGCAGGTTCATCTTGGAGCTGGCTGGCATTGGTTCTGCTGGACACGTGGGAAGCTTCTTGCCGCTTCCCACAGCAGCCACCCTTATAGCTCCCTCACTACCAAAACCGTGTCATGAAAACCCTATACAAGTTACTAGCAACAGCAATACAAGTTTTTGTGTCTGCAGGATTACACTCCAGAGAAATATCATGACAGAACTTTGAACAGAAAATAAAATTTTCTATGATTCTGAAGTTATTTATGTTCATTGAGGCTTTTATATTAGATAGCCTGGTTCTCTATTTACTAAATAAGCAATTACCAGATACTTGCAGTCTATACTCATCATCTCCCCTCAACTTAGCCATTCTCACACACGTGATTATGGAATGGACATAATTGGTTCTGCTTTTAGCTGCTTTGCCCCAACAGGCAATTTCTTGCCCAGATAGGAAATTTCATTGACTAAATATGTTCCAGGTGCTAATCTGTGTGTGAAAAGAACAGATTCTCAGAGACACTAGTCTAAACTCAAGTAGCATATATATTGCCTCATGATCAGGACCTATGGCCTAAATGGTGATTAACTTTCTGAAAGCTTCTCATTGTCCAAACTGAACACCAGGTATTTATCTAGAAGGACTTAAAGAGCAGAGCTGCCTGTCTCAAACATTGTTAGGCCGCAAAAAAGACTTTGCTATGAGATTATCTCATGAATAGAATAATCTCATAGAATGGAGGGACAAGATGGTACTAACTCCAGGCCTGGCGGAGGTGAGATTTGGTTAGCACAGTCTGAATAACATCCAGACAATAATTCCCACTGTGGCAAACTGTGTAAAGAAGAAACTTCTCATGTGCATGTCACCAGTCAAACGAAGATTATCCCAAGTTATGGGACAGATGGCATCTGCAACCACCAACCACCACCAAAGCCTCTTGCAAATATGCCTCTGTGGATACTTGGAACTTGGACTGTAAATTAAGCCACCACAGCGGGAACTTGGAATAAGATAAGGGTGGTACTATTGTACCTCAGACCTAGGAGGAGGTTAAGAAAGCTTGGGGAGAAGAATTTATCACTGATAATGGACACAAAGAAAGCAGAATTTATGGGCCACGATCAAAGCCAAGTCAGCAATTGTACTGAAATCAGTTCTGACTGGATAAAAGGTAATTCTGACAGGGGGAGATCATGACCACCAACTCACAGCCCACCAACCCAGGAAACCCACCAACTTAAAAGAAGAAAAAGACTGAACATGCAGACTAATTAGCATTAGAAATGAGGGAATTATTTAAGGAATAGACTGAAAGAACTGTGTAGCCAATGAGTATTAATTCCTTAGTTTGCTAAGACATACAAACAATGAAATGCCTTGAATAACCTCAGGACTCCCACCACTGAGATGTCCAGGGTGAAGAAGGACCAACAGGATGCCACTGGATCCATGGTTGGTGACTATCTTCTGCTTGATTTTTCCCTCTCTCCCTCTCTCTCCCTCTCTTCTGTCCTGTGAGATTAGCTCAGTTGGTTAGGGCATGGTGCTAATAATGCTAAGGTCATAGGTACTATCCTCGTACAGGCCATTCACTTAAGAGTTGGACTCAGTGATCCTAGGGGATCCCTTCCAACTCAGAATATTCTATTAATTTCTATTTCTATCTATCTCTCTACCTCCCATTCAATGTTAAATAAAATCCATATTATTGACTTTGGCATATGGTCTCATTTGTACCTTAGTTTGGGTAGAGGCATCTCTCACTAATTGGATCTTAACATTAAATTGGTGTCACAGACAGGATACCCTTGGATGTGGTGGAGTGATCAGTGTGATCCAAAGCTCTTGTAGGGTTTTCTGGTGTGACCTGGACCTGTTTTAAAGTCTTTTCATGGAGGAAGTCTGACCAACTCACAGGGGGTAGTGGGGAGAAGGACATTGACCCCGAGGAGTTTAATGACACATTCAAATAATGATAATTTTTCTCCTCTCTGTATTGACCTGGGAACACCAGACATGTTGAAAGGTTTTCTAGTGTAACCCAGACCTGTTGTAAGGTTTTCTCCAGAAGAAAGTCAAGCTGACCCTCAGGGGTTTAACACCCAGGGTAACTCAAATGGGGACTGTCTTCTACTGATGAAATTAAAGAGATAATGCTAACCTTTTCCTCCTGGCATGATGTGAACTCATAAAAATTGGCATGACCTTCAGACAGTGATGGAGGAAATTAAAATTCTTGCAAAAGAACATAAACTAAAACCTGGCAAAGGAAAGGCATTGTATGTGCCATTCTGGGTGCTGCCCTTAAAGAATGACAAAAGAAGCAATTGGCTACTCAGAAATCTGAGTGAAACTGTAAGATAGACAATAGCCAAAGTAGCTACATATCCCCTTTCCATTGTAACCATGTTGTCCTAAAATAAACCTGCTGCCCATACATATATATAAACACTGGTCATTCGGTGTTGTTTCACTCTAATCCGTCCAAAAGGATCTATTAACAAAAACGTCAGTTACCTGGGACGATGGGTTACACTGCAGGAAAACAGATTACACTGTTTTCACCAAGGCAAAATTGCATGAAAAGAAGCAAAACAAAGATACATTGCACAACTAAAACAATTCTCCTTATATCATTAGAATGATTTTTGTCAGACAATGGATGTTTATCACTTTGGTATATGCGACACCTTATTAGTCAAAAAAATCCCATGTAATTATAAAAAGGAACATACTTATTCCTCAAAAAATTAACTCTTATTTTTTGTTCCAAAGGAAATTTACCTAGGTTTTCTTGGCTTTTGATTGATTGTTCAGGTATTTATACAAGCCAAGAAAATGGCTATGCTTTTTATCTTATTAATGAGAGAGGACACGAGTAGAGAAAATAAAGTTTTTATTACCAAATGAATTGCACAGCAGGGTATGATTTGATAAATAGAACATTTCATTTTACCACATAGGCCTTCCTACTGCAGTCCACATCTCCTGAGTAATTTAATGAACTATGATGGTTGAACCAATGCCAGTTTTAATATTCAACATTTTAATCAACTAGCAAAATAACTTGTAACTGAGCAGCACTTGAATAGCACTTCAGTGTGTAAAGGAATATGTTGCAGAAAATGATGCTTGTGACTCTGGATGAATTAGAGAAATTGCTACCTCTGCTGGATGTAACTAGTTGGACATTTGGGGTTGTTACTATTTCCCCTGCACTGATCATTTGAATTTTGCTCTTCACAATATAACCAGGTTTACTCTTCCGTTAACCTGGTCTTCCTTCATCTGTATTCTCTTCTCATTATTTTCTTACCACTGACTGTATTGCTGGCATCCAGCGTAGGTCTGGAATTGCAAGCATCACATTCATATATATGTGTGTAAATTTGTCCACTGGTGCTCATGTTTATTACTTGCAATAATCCAGGCTTGTAACTGCCACAATAGCAGAAGCAAAAGCATGGTCCAAGAATGCCTCCACAGCAGCAAATGTTCTTCTGAAAGAATGAGGTTTTTCTGTTTTGCTCATATTCTCAATTTCCTATAACTTGAGCTCACAGTGTCCTCCATCCTTTCATTGAGAAAATTATAACATGCTGTAGAAGTACATTGAGAAAAGCATATCTTGCATCCTGGAGATGTACTCTTTGTTTTCCTGAACTGCCAGTATGGTTGTTTTCTTGTGAAAAGGCTGATATTAGAAACACATAAGGTGCATTAATTTTCTCTTGCAATGATGAATACAGATTTTTAAGCTGGATCTCTGCTTCTACTCAGATTTCAGTTTAGATCAAACAACTAATATTCACCTATTTCCGTGGCTGGCTGATTTGTTTGGGTTTTTTTTTTCAGTGCTCCCACTTGTACTAGCCTTTTTGTTGTTGTGAGAGCAGTTTCAAAGAGGTTCATGCTACATCTCGGTCATTTCTGGAAGTCAACAGGGATTTTTATCTAAGAAGCAACATCCTTAATGTTAGCGTCGTGTCTTAAAGGGAAGGCTCTCCCATCACCTCCATTGTGTCTGGGTTGAAGAAAGGTGGTTTCATTTTTTTCTATTGAACATCTCTAGTTCCCACAGTGAACCAAGCTGAAGGATGGAGGCACTATAGAGAAGCTGGTCAGTGTCTGTGTGGCTAGGGGTGATAGATCTCTTCTTAATTACAAGAAGTGAAAAGAGCAACAGAATTAAGATGCTGAAACCAGTGGGTTTCCAGAAAATTAGACAGTAGATTTTGGCTTTCTGCTCTCATCCATTCATTCCGTGAAATAATAGAAATTGTCATCGAAGTGGCCTAGAGCCTGTTTAATTTGGCATAAGCATTTTACAAAAGACTGTCCTACTTTTTCTCCTGCTTGTTTTAGAGAATAATATGAAAGGGAAAAAAAAAAGAACACTGAGAAGTTCTTTTTCTCTGTCTCTCCAAGTACAAAATGTACAGAATCCATTTACACAGCTGTTTTCTATATTATCGAATCACAGAACCATAGAATCAACCGGGTTGGAAAAGACCTCTGAGATCATCAAGTCCAACCCTTAATCCAACAATGCCGTGGTTATTAGACCATGGCACTAAGTGCCACATGTAGTCTCATCTTAAAAACCTCCAGGGATAGTGAATCCACCACCTCCCTTGGCATCCCGTTCAAATGTCTGATTACTCTCTCTGTAAAAAATTTCTTCCTAATATCTAACTTAAACCTCTCCTGACACAGCTTAAGACTGTGCCCTCTTGTCCTACTGCTGGTTGCCTGGGAGAAAAGACCGACACCCACCTGGCTACAACCTCCTTTCGGGGAGTTGTAGAGAGTGATGAGGTCTCCCCTGAGCCTCCTCTTCTCCAGGCTAAACAACCCCAGCTCCTTCAGACTCTCCTCACAGGACTTGTGCTCAAGTCCCTTCACCAGCCTCATTGCCCTTCTCTGGACCTGCTCCAGCACCTCAATATCCTTCCTGAACTGAGGGGCCCAGAGCTGGACACAGTACTCCAGGTGTGGCCTCACCAGCACTGAGTACAGGGGAAGAATCACTTTCCTGGACCTGCTGTTCCCAGGTCACTGTTCCTGATCCAGGTCAGGATGCCACTGGCCTTCTTGGCCACCTGGGCACACTGCTGGCTCATGTTCAACTTCCTGTCAATCCAAACTCCCAGCTCCCTTTCTGCCTGGCTGCTCTCCAGCCACTCTGTCCCCAGCCTGTAGCACTGTATGGGGCTGTTGTGGCCAAAGTGCAGGACTCGGCCCTTGGCCCTGTTGAACCTCATCCCGTTGGAATCAGACCATCTCTCCAGCTTGTCCAGGTCCCTCTGAAGAGCCTTCCAGCAGATCAACACTCCCCACCAGCTTGGTGTCATCTGCAAATTTGCTAATGGTACACTCAATCCTCTCATGTAAATCATCAGTAAAGATATTAAACAGGACTGGGCCCAACACTGATCCCTGGGGGACACCACTAGTGACCGGCTGCCAACTGGATGCAGCACCGTTCACCACCACTCTCTGGGCCCGGCCCTCCAGCCAGTTCCTAACCCAGCACAGAGTGCCCCTGTCCAAGCCGTGGACTGCCAGCTTTTCCAGGAGTATGCTGTGGGAGACTGTGTCAAAGGCTTTGCTGAAGTCCAGGTAGACCACATCCACCAGGCAGGTCACCTGACAATAAAAGGTGATCAGGTTGGTCAGACAGGACCTGCCCTTCCTAAACCCATGCTGCCTGTTTTTATCAAATACTATTCAATCAATAATTTCTGTGATTTATTTCATAGCTACTTTTAATAATCATTTCTTACGCATTACGAAATTGTTGGAACTGCAAGTCTGGACACCTTTCTGATGCCTGTAATGCCATGTTACATGTATTTCCTTTGTAAAAGGCTATGCAACCTTAGTAACTAATTTTAGAGAGGTATTAAAAAAAGTTTAAAATGCATCTCATATTCGCAATAGGTCTTTCACCAACAGCCTTTTCGTGTAATATTGAAACATTCACATCCATAGTAATTGTACTGACTATTGTACTGCCATAATCCATTGTACATCTATTCTGAATTTTCTCCTCCACTGCTTCCTCCCACCCTATTGTTTGTCACTTTATTTAATTTCTATGTTTGATACAGTGTCTATTGTTCTAATGGAAGGTTTCTGATAGCCTTCAATGGGTGTTGCGCTCTAAGCTTTTGTTTCTGAACAAAAATACATGTGACAAGTTGATCTGTAAATCAATTACTTCAGAAAAAAATTTTCTAAAATCTAAAATTAAAACACTTATTATAGATGCATAAATGACCATTCTCTCCTTCTCCAGTTGCTAATATATGATTCAAATAAAATATCTATGTTTTGAGTGCTTGCTTTGTAATTTTCAATTTTTTTTTTATTTGTTTGTCAGTGTTTCTAATGATGTATTTAGTAGGAATTCTACTGTTGATTCAACTGTACTGACATGCTTAACTTAAAAGTCAATTTCTTCAAGATATTTTATTATAGTTAAACTACTATGATGAAACCACTGCTTCTCATGGTTTGATTATATTTAATATCCCAGAATATATTATTAGCTCTTGCATGAGAGGAGCCCCAAAGAGATGATACAAGGACTCCCTGAAACAACATCTCAGCCTTGGCCATATTGATCAACATAACTGGTCTACTCTGGCCTCCAATCGGGAGGTCTGGAGACACACCATCTATAACGCTGCTGATGCCTTTGAGAAAGCACGCAGGATCACCCTTGAGGAGAAAAGACAATGCAGAAAGAATCGTGCCTTGCAGAATATATCACCTAAGGAGTCTTTCTGCTATGCCTTTTGCAACTGGACTTGCCTATCTCGTATTGGTCTTTTTAGCCACCAACGCGCTTGTAACAAACATGGGTAGAGCCCTTCCCAAATCTTCATTCGCAAAGCCCAGCCATGATAAGGATGATGATGATGATTAGCTCATGTATCTTATAGGTTATACAATTGCTTCAGCTTTTCTTTTGTAAATCTGTTTAGCTAAAGTATATGTTTTGGGAAACTTCATTTTGATAGAGAGACGACCCACCACTTTGAAAAGTTCTCCATGCTTTCCATCTTTGTTAAAAATGTACCTACAGTCTTGTTTTCTTTCAGTGACCTTCGCATTCTTAGACTGTTCTATGTCTTTCTCAAAAAAAAAAGTAATTAATGAGTCCTTCTGTACCTACATCTGCTTTTATCCTTGTGAAGATACTGATCATTGCAATTAACTTTGTCTTGGATAGACAGCAAGAATCCATACCAGGAATATATGTAATACTCCAAAATAAGCCCCATCAAGAGACAAATATAGCAACAAAACCACATCTGTGATTGTCTTGCTTATCATTAACATAATTCCTAAACATATTGCTAGTACCTGGTCAATTTTATAATTTCATAAGATTTGCTTAACAAAATTTATTTCCTGAAAAGCTCTATTGACTCACTTTAACACAATACCTGGTTGCCTGGATCCTCATCAACCCAGTCCCACATTTTGCATATATTTTTGGGTTTGTTGTTGTTTATTTTTTTGTTCTAAACTACTGTCTAGAATACTGGGCTGTGTTTGAACTGACCATGTGGCTTGTTCTTTCTTGGTAGTCTTACTCAAAGATTAGGAGCTTTCCAGTATTGTAGATGCATTTCAAGATGTATTAAAAACTGATCTTGACAGGCAGATGTTTGTGCAAATTACCAGGACCTGTCAATGTATAACTGTAATGCTTTTTCCCAAGTTATTAGTTGTCTCGAAGGTGCATCATTATGTTTTAGATATTACGAGCAAGCAAACCAATAATACATAATTGCTTTCTTGTGATCCCCTTTCTGCTTTAATGTTATCACTGCAGCTGTATTTTTACATTTTATTCCAAACAATTTTTTTACTGGAAATAAATTTTATTCAGTGAGTGCCTAACTTAAAGTTTAATTAGAGAACACAAATTTCACCAAAATGTAAATCATAAATTATTACAGAGCAAACAGACAAACAGAACTCAATTTCAAAGGAGAGGTTTTTGCAATGTGATTTGTAGGAATCTATGTCCCCAAATTTTTAAATGCCTTTTGTGATAGTGTTCACATAGCCACTCAGGTAAATATCTGAATATCATTAGTTCATTTCTAACACATCTATTTAAAGGATTATGAAACACTATATAAAAGAACATTCCAAATATATTCCAAGAGGATACTGATGTGTTCCAAGAAATTACAGTTTTCAAGTGTTACCTCTGAGGTAGATTTCTCCTGCTTGTCTATCTAGCGTGAGCACAAAAAAAGATTGTGTACAGTTAATATAGTCAGATAATCTCTTACTTCTGACCTAATACCTTATTTTAATTGTAACTATGATTAAAAAAAAAAAAAAGAAAGAAAAAGAAAAAAAATGTTGATAAGGTAATCTTCTTCAAAAGAAACCATATATTTTGCTCTAATATTTTAAGAACCTGACAGAGCAAAATGCAGGTAAATAACATTTTCTGAAGTGAGAAAACATTGTGGCAAGCACCCTAAGTGATGTATCCTGAGACAGAAAGCATGGAAGACAGATTAACAGAGAGTATATTGTAAAATTCCTTGCAGATTCTTTATCTGATATAATTTATAAGATGTTTACTAAAATGTTAAGCCTTTTTATCTTGGAAGATTAAAGGCAGTAAAATTAGATTCTGGCACATAGACTTGTAGAAGAATTAGATAGCTTTGTTATTGTAATGAGGTCAGAGATAATTTTTCTTGGGTTTCGTGAATTGCTAATTTAATTCTTGAGATCTATTTACATTCCAGGATATCCTGCAGTTCCAATTTTTGTTGGAAAAAAAAAATCGATATCTTATTCTCTTTCCTTAAAATATTGCTTGTAAAATGTACAACTTGTTGGCTTGCAAACAACAGCCTTCACTGGGGTTACCTACGAGCTGTCAAGTTCGGATGAGGAAACTTGGTTAGTAATTTAGAAATGAAACACCACAATGTTGCTATAAGAACTTATCATTAAGCCTAATTTTGAAAGCTTTTTTGACAATAAAATTGACCAAACTTGCTAGGAAAGTAAAACATAAGCCAGTCATTGAAACATGATCTCTGCATTATTTCTTCTATGATGCAAGCAATGTTTATTTTGCTATCAAAATTTGGGTTTGAAATGAACGTATATCCACATGTCCCAGATATTTTCTTCAGATGCATTAAAGTGGAAAATCTCTTGGCTATCTCCTCCTGTAAGACCCCAGCACCAGTGCTACGAGGTCAACCAGGAGCTTTACTTTAAAAATATACAAGGCACCAAAAAATTCACCCTTCAAATTTATAAATGGGCCTTCAGTTCTCCAATACCTTGAGGCAGTGTAAGGAGAAGACACTTTACAGGTTTTTCAAGGAGGTACTTTTACAGATAAACTTTAGAAAATAAGGGAGAAAATAAGAAATCTTGGCAAAAGTTTAAAGGGTAACATACTATCAAAACAAAGCACTGCACAAAGCTATGACTTAGCACACGCTAACACATACAACTTAGCAAAATCCAACCCATTCAATCCCAAGTCACCCAAAATATTAAGAAAAGAGATTAAAAGAAGAAAAAAGAGTAAAGAAAGAGAGAGAAAAGAGATTAAGAGAAGATCATAGCTACCACCAGAGTCTGTGAGAGTCCACCTTCCACATGTCCAAGTGCTAGGTCTCAAGCAAAGATAGAGCCCAAGCGTTGCTGTTTGTATGTGGTTTGGCCCTCTATGGCCACCCCTCCCAGGCAGGACTTCAGGCGCACTGGCTACTCTGGGGTTTGAGGTCAGAGTGAGGACTGGTTGTTGCCACTCTGCCTGCCAATCTGAGGCTGGGTTAGGGGCTCCAGGGAGCGTGGTTGTTTTGAAGCTATCCCTGACTTCTTTTGACTGACAGCTGCCCTGGGGTTGCTCAAGCAGACTCTAAGGGGCTGGGACACAGGCATGCTCCCGGTGTCCAGTGACTGACAACTTTTCCAGGGTTGTCCCAGGAGGCTCACAGGGACTGGGGTGTAGGATAGGGCATTACCTTACCTCCATGAAATTCTACTTATTCCTCCCCTTCCCCTCTCCCCCCCCCCCCGACACATTTGAGTTGGTCTGACCCAATAATTAATCTAATAATCCAGTGTCTCACACCTCCCAAAAACCTCAGAGCTAGTAACCATCACAAAAATAGGAACTAAGATATTCAAAATATTCATCCATAATGACAAAATGCATGCTACCTTTTGCAACTAAAGTCTAAGTAAGATATTCCAGTCTGTGTTTTATGGCATAAAGCACTTGAGTATAGACAACTTAATCAGATTTTCAAGTGCTAAATCCTGAGAAATCACTGAGAATAAGAATGATCAAAAAATAACCATTACTTCCCTTCTCTCTATATATATATGTATAAACATTGAATAATTAATTGAAGTCAGTACAGCCTAAATTGGCAGATGACAATAGAAAATATCATACCAAAGACACAAAAATACTTAAAGCAAATAAGATTTTCTATAGCATAAGGAATGGAGTCTCAATTTATATAGATATAGATCACCTGAAAATCACTTTTTCTTTTTAAATAAAAAGTAAATAAAACATCAGATCCATGAATCACAAGTGAGAAAGTCACTTTCAGCTGCTTACTTTACTGGCAATACAGTCTTACTCTCTAAATTATGTCTCCCAGGCAGAGATTCAGCTGTGTAAATACCTAGTAACAAGCACTTAGCAGGCACTGAGGCATCTGAAACATTCAGGGGTTTTATTCTGGAAGGGGCTGGGAGGCACGACACAAATTCTGCAGGAAGACCCCTACTCTTCTGGGGTGGCAGCTGGGGGGTCAGGCAGGATACAGTCAGTATTTACACACGTGAATATTTCCTCTAGCGTTTTGCTCCTTCTTAACTAAGCATCTCAGATGATGATTTCTCAGCTTGTATTATCAGCTAATGTAGAACTGTTGCAATTCAGTGTGATTTTACAAACTCTTTGTTATTGTTCTTTTCCTATATTCTTACATCTTATCTTTTCGGAATAAGTTTGATCCTATTGTCTGCCTTAGACTGGAATGGACGCAAAAGACTATAAGCAACTGAGTAGACCTTTCATAACAGCTCGAGGAGCCAGAAAAAGTCTGGAAAATATAAGTATTCCTTAGCCACATTAACCCCTGCACCTTGTAGGGAGAATTTTTACTTCCTGCTCTCAGCATGTTTTCACATTGTTATTTGTCATGTATAGCCTGTGTCACAGCCTCATTCTGATGAAATCTATTTTAACCCTCTCCTTCAGGCATGCATCATCAAGGCTATAATATTCTCTCTGACCTCAGATTTTAGTTAGAGAACAGTGTACCTAACCAGGTCAACTGGAATTATGCTGGGATATTTCCCTCAATCAGTCATTTCACCTTTGTTTCCTCAAAAGACTTTTGATATGCTTTAGCACAGCTTTTCTTTCCCTTATTTTGTTTTCTTCTGCTTTTCCCCTTATAATGCATTTTCATTTAATTTAAAGTGCTCAAACAAGTTGACACACAGATAACCTAAGCAGCATGTGGCATTAACCTAATTTCTACAGAACAATTCTTCATTTTTCCTGTATTCTAACTAAATTGTTGTTTTCATAATGCTACCTCAGTAACTCTACATATGTTGTCTAATAAAATGTCTTTACTGCCCACTTTTATTGCATCCAATATGCTGTCTTTCTGCAGCTACAAGAATTATCTTGAGTTTGTCCAATTTTTTTTAGGACTAAAAAATATATATATATGAGGAATGGGAGATGTAGCTCTAAAGAAAAACAAATAAACAAACAACAACCCAACCACAAAACGTGTTCTATGCTGGATTTGGCTGGGATGGAACTAATTTTCTTCATAGCAGCTTGTAAGGTGCTATGTTTTGAATTTGTGATGAAAACAGTGTTGATAACACAGTGATGTTTTACCTACTGCTGAGCAGTGTTCACACAGCATCAAGGCCTTTTCTGCTTCTCACACCACCCTGCCAGCGAGGAGGCTAGGGTTGCACAAGACTTTGTGAGGGGACACTAGTTGGACATGGCTGAACACCTGCCTGCTGATGGGAAGCAGCAAAATAATGTCTTATTTTGGCATGCTTAAGCACATAGGTTTTGCTTATTAAATTGTCTTCATCTTGATTCATGAGTTTTCTCACTTTTTTTCCTCTCTCTGAGGGAGTGAGTGAGCAGCTGCGTGGGTCTTAGTTGCCTACCGAAGTTAACCCACAACATGATCTTAAGATAGTGTGGGGTTCAGGCAAAGCCAGTACTTTTGATTTATCTATCAAGGGTTTTCACTAGAGTTTTACAGAGAGTGAGAATAGGGTGAATAAACAGTTTCAGAATATCTCTGTGATGGATTTACTTCTATATACCCTGGGGCCAGTGGGTGAAGGAAAAACCATCTTAAAGAAAGGGAGAAGTCTAGAAGAAATCTGCTCTTTTCTGGAAGAGAAATATTAACCTCCTTTATTTAATTTCCGAGAAAAGTCCAGAAAATTTCTGAAGGAAGAAAAGTACAGTTTATCTGCATTGCCTCTTTCAGAAAAACTCACCATGACTCTGCTCTAAGTTGTGTAGAAGAAGTGGAGTGAATGGTCTCATAAGTCTATCACAGTAATTTCCAGACTGTTGAATGCAAGGCTGCAGGAATCAGTTCCTGGATCATAGGCCAAATGGCTTATACTAGATACCATTCATGATGTTTAGGATTAGCATGCAAACTGGGCTACAGCATGGCAAATTGGCCCCCTTCTGGCACCTTATCACAGAATCATTTTGGTTTGAAAAAAACTCAAAGATTATTGAGTCCAACTACTGACTTAACACTGTCAAATCCACTATTAAACCATGTCCACATGGTGCCATACCTACACATCTTTAAAATACCTCCAAGGATGGGGACTCAACTACTTCCCTGGACAGCCTCTTCCACTGCTCGATAAGCTGTTCTGTGAAGAAATTTTTTCTAAAATCAAATCTAAACCTCCCCTGGTGCAACTTGAGGACATTTTTGCTTCTCCTATACCTGTTAATTGGGAGAAGAAGCCAATCCCCACTTGCCTACAAACTCCTTTCAGGTAATTTTACAGAGTGATACAGGCTCCACTGAGCCTCCTTTTCTCCAGGCTAAACAACTCCAGTTCCCTTAGCTGCTCCTCATAAGGCTTGTGCTCTGAACCTTTCCCCAGCTTAGTTACTCTTCTCTGGACTTGCTCCAGCACCTTAATGTTTTTCTGGCAGTGTAGAGCCCAAAAGTGAACACAGGATTCAAGGTGCAGCCTCAACAGTGCCGAGTACAGGGGGACGATCAATGGCCTGGTCCTGCTGGCCACACTATTTCTGACACAAGCCAGGATTCCATTGGCCTTCTTGGCCACTTGGGCTTATGGTGACTCCTACAGTGTATTTTTTTTTTTCCTGTATTTTTTCAGTTCAAAGTGCTCGAAGTAACATGAAAAGTGTATATAAAACACCTGTCCCTAAGCTTCAAGCTTTACTGGGAGTTTTACTTTTATTTAAGACTCCAAGAGATTTTGTTCAATCAAACCCTTGCAGAGTCTTTGGTTCTTTGATACCTTGAATTGCAGAAAGAGAACAAGCAAAAAGTGCTTCCCAAGAGAACGTCTTTTAATTTATTGAGAAAATTACAGGAGTAACAAACAACCAAGGAGAAGCAGTCCACAAAGCACTCAGCACAGGACAACCCACAAATTAGTGAAATATAACCCATGGGTTTTAAGTTACCCACAAGAGAAAGAAAAGAGAGATTAAGAGAAGAAAGAAGTAAAGAAAGAGAGAAGAGGAAAATAGTTACCACTGGGAGCCACATGATGGCAGCTTCCAGGACAGAAGGTAGGACAAGATGGGCCCTTCTGCACCTCTATTTATATGGTTCAGCTACTGTGGCCACCCCTCCCAGGCAGGACATCTGGTTCACTGATCACTCAGTGCCTTCCTAGCTGAAGTCAGGGGTGCCATAGCCAGTCAGAGGCTCCAGGGGGCATGGTGTGGGTGGGCTACCAGGCAGGCCTTATCTGATTGACAGCCCAGCCATGGGGCTCCCAATACTGCCACATGTGCTCTGGGCTGCCTGTTGGCTGCAGACCATGTGCCCTCTGATCCTGCCAGGAGGCTGTAGGTGGGACCATGACACACACACAGACAAGTTGGTTGATCCAACACTATAATTAAGCAGTCTAATGAGATACAAATCTGGGCTCTCAGAGTGTGTTGCGGGCCACCAGAGCTATGCTTTCGAAGCACAATGCAATGCACATGCTGGGTGCTTTAGCATATGTTACAGGGGTAAGTACAGCAGCACTATGGAAAGAAGGAACAACCAAAAGCAGTGCAGACTTTTCTGTACTAGGTTTTCCTTTTTTTTTTTTTTTCCTTCTTCTTTTTCTTTTTTTAAAGACCAAATACAGAAACATCACTTCTCTTGCCTGGCAGAAAGCTAATGGTAGTGATCTGGATGACAGTTGGGAAGCAAACTGACAATTAAGTAGTCTGGACAGATGAGAGTTCAGTGCCTGAGTTTGCTCCCTGGTGAATGTAATTGTCACTGTAGGCATCTACCAGCTATCTCTAGATGATCTCTGTAATGGTCTACCTCTATCAAAATCAGCTATGTGGCATCTGCCACCTAAATGGAACATACCTGGGGGGGGGGGGGGGTTATGCAGGCATCATTTCAAAAGTACGTTTCCTATACTAAAACTCTTTTCATAAAGTCTGAAACTGGAAGAATGCTGTAATTTAATCTATATGCACTGTACTTGTAATTCTTCAATAGTTTTGTACCTATTGATGTAAGTTATGCCGAATTTAATCATCTGGAACTGCTGGTGCCAAGGTATACTTTGTTTCCATGCGATTTCTGAAATGCAGAAACCTTTCCATATGGCTATCACGAATTCCTTTGTCCTCTTCCCATTAACTAGGAGGACAATAGTGCTAGGAAGTATTTCAGGAGTTTCATCTTTTTTTTCAAGTGGCTCTCAGTGACAGCTTCAGATGGAAGAAACATTCCCAGGAAAGTTCCTTCATTCAAGAGCTCAAAAATTGTTTGTTCTTCCCTTAACAAAAAATGCACTCTGTAAGCCGTGGGCGATGTTTATTTATGCTATAGCACCCCCAGGTTAAACAGGGGTCAGATTTATGCCACAAAAGTAAGCTCCCATGAGAATCTTTGCTGACATTGTAATAAGGAAATTTCATTCTGAATGGTAAGCATGATTAAAATGTGTACTATGCTCTTCACTGTTAGCCACTCATCTGTCATCAACTTTCATGCAAAAGGGTGAGAGAATCAGAGAAACAGACTTAAGCAGATTAGATCACATAGAGTTTTAATGAAAGGACTTTCATCTGTAGCAAGCTTAAGGTGATGAGGAAACAGTTCAGTTTTATTAAAGTGAAATCCAAGTGCTTCTCTGTGATGGTGAAGGCATAATAACCAATGTTATATGGATTTTCCACATGCCAGAAGGACAAAACATATTTTAAAAAACTGTTAATAATTATTCAACTCTGATTTTTAAAGTGTTAAGTTGAGTAACCCTACAAGTGAAGTATTTATTGAGTGAGATTTTATCTACTTCCTGTAGAAGTTTTGGTGCATATTTTTGGTAAATATGGGTATGAGTATACAATTAAACACACTCATATTTCCATGGCTTAACAAGCTACTGCCAATGACTGAGTTGACCACATTCGTGATCCTAATCAGTGCCAATTATAAGTCACATATATTGGCCTCCATTGTATTTCATTATTTAATGTAAGGACAAAAGAAGTTCTGAGATTGCAAATGCTTCTGCAATAAAATTAAGAAAAGTCTTATGAAAGAGGCAGAGACCTTTACTTGGCTAAGCTGAATATCCAGCTTAAAAATCCACATTTTACATCTAATGATAGCTTTTGTTTATTTAAAAAGTTTAAAATATTTAATCAACATGTCTTTCAAAAGCTTGGCAAAATAGTGTGGTTTATTATTAGGTAAGATTCATATATGAAAGTGGGTCTAAACTTTGAAAAGTGTATATTTTATTTCCATGAGCAGTAAGTAATAATTTTTAATAAGATAATATACCTCCATGAATATAGGAAGAATTAGAGAAAGGCAAAAATAGTATGTGATTGTTCTATTATTTTCCTTGAGGCAACAACACAATATAATGTAATGAGTGATAATGAGGAAAAAATATTTCTCTCATGTTTAAGCTTTAAAATTATTCTGTGGTAACATACACAAAAAAATAAAAAGAATGAATATGAAAGCATATCTTGAGTATACTTTATGTGTAACTGAAACCAGTGAAACCCCCTGCCTGCCAGCTTCAAACATCTACTTAAAGAGATATGATTTTCTCCAGTAAGTGGTGAATAACTACCAGAATTTTAAAAGGCAATATCTAAGGCAAATATGTAGTTGTATCTATTATTTATGAAAACATTTTATCTGACATTTAGGGATCTGTTAGTACAATGATTGTAGAACATGGGAGGCAAGTAATCATTTCTCCTGGAGGTTTTTCTATGATGAACACTGAAACTTTAAACACAATTTCAAAGATCTTCACTTTGCAGAAAAGATTCTCAACTATTTTGATGAAAGGGACCTTAGCCATAAAGACTTTATACCACTTAGAGGATTATTCCATCTGTGACTTGCATGGAAAGCTTATATTTTATTTTTGTCTTAAAATTGTCATTGATCAACAAGATTTTCAGTACGCTGTAGCACATTTAACCCAAAGTCAGAGGCAAGAAGGAGGTGAAGCAACAGGGTTTATGTATTCTAAAGGAAAAGTTATCTGTGTAAAAGGAAGTTCTTGTCAAACCAAGGAAGCTAAGGTCTCACTGTACCTGCACTAGCCCTTTTAGCTTCTGACATGCATCTTCAAATCATATTCATTTTTCTTCAAATGGTGTAACATGTAGGCTTCATTTTTCCATTCAGTTGCATCAGAATATCAGTCATCCTTTCTTTATTCTTTTAACACAGCTTTTAAAATTATTCGTTTAACATAGGCTTTCTAATATAATTTCCTCTACAGTTCAAAATTATTTTCCCTCTATACTACTGTCTTCTCTTTTTTAGTGTCATTTTTCTGTGCAGGGGCACCACATGTACCTTGCTTGGTATTTTGGTATTATGCTTTTTTTCTGTTCATTCTCTTGAGCTACTTAAAATTTGTCTAGCTTCAATTTTGGAAGTTCCCCTGTGTCAAAACCAAGTTTCCATAAATATCCTTTCAGAGGAATTTCTGTGATATGTACAGAATCTCCACTGTGTTCTCTCCCTCTGCAGCCTGGTGCTGACTGTTTTTCAGAAATTCAGAAGAATTTTTAAAGTCAACCTACATCACCTCATTTCTGTCTCTTTATGTTGTAGTAGGGAGATGAAAATGGCAAAATAAAGGCAAGTATAACTTGTGGCATTCAGATCGCTGGGGCTTTGGCAGGTCTTTCTATCTGAAAGGCAGTTTAAAGGCTTTAAATATATTTTTTTAAAAAAGATTACATAGTGCTGAAGGAATTTTAGTAATATATTTTGGCCAACTAAAGAAAATTAATGGTTGAAATATTCACTAACATGATTAATTGATCAACTTTTCACATCCCTAATATCCACCAATTACAATAAACTTATCAACAACCCTTTGCTGCTACTGATATCATAACAATCCATTTATATAATAAATTTTCAAAAGAAGAAACACAGGCAGTTTTCATGAACAAATCTGTTAAAGATATTCCTAGAGAAATCTGAATTATTTAAGTAAAGTAAATGAATGCTTTTAAATTAAGTGTTCTGATATTTGAAAATTAATCTCAAGGCCATAGGTACTTTCCTACCAATTCAAACAAGACAAAATTCTACTAATTAAATATAATGGCATAATCTATGATGTCTTTTTTTAAAAGAGAATGAACGGTTTTTTATCTACTTTTTGGAGGATAACATTTTAATATAGCTTACGGTTTCTGCCATAAAATTATTCAGTGCTAATGTAGATATAACTGTAATGTACTTTGTATGGACCTGCAACTAATATTCAAGGGACTTTTCCTCTTAAGCAATTTTAAAAGTACATTTCTTCCTATCTGTAATTTTGTTCTCTGTTTTTACTTTGGGAAGTCACAAAGAACAGATGTCAATGGGATTCTAAACACGATGGATGCTCTGTTTCTGCATTTCCTTTATGGAATTCCCGTGGCAAGGTTCATCATCAGAGCAGGTGAAAGAACGATAGGCAGCATCTTCTCTGAGACTCAACAGCTTGAAGAACCCTCACCATCATGGTAAATGCAACCTCTGGAGAAAGTGAAAGATGGAAGCTGGTGACTTCTGGTTCCAAAAAGAAGGTTCCTGCCTCCTCTAAAGGTTTACAAATGCAAAATTTGTTCACTCCCCTAAAAGCTGAAGAGAAGCCAGATGTGCCTACAAGCAAAGAACCTGGTTCATCTGACTCTACTATCAGGAAGAAATGGTGAGTCATTGTAATGGGTGACTTCCTGCTGCAGGGGAAAGAGACACACAGCTGTCAACCAAACCCATCACTTAGAGAAGTTTTCTGCCTTCTGGGGGCCGGGATCCTGTATGTCTTGGAAGGACTGCCAAAACTTGTCTACCCTTCTGACTATCCCAGAAGTAGTTCCCTGTCCAGCAACTCAGCATGCTGGGTTACCTCTATAAAGTGGCTGTACAGTAATGCATGCAAATATGGGGATTTCACATGATGACTTAAAGATCTTTGTACAGATGCAGGGCTTTGATCTTACTGGGATCAGGGAAACATAGTGGGATGCACCCATGACTAGAGTGTTGAAATGGAGGACAATGTCTGATCCTCAAGGGGAAATTTTGACCACCCTGATATCTGCTGGAGGGGCAACATGGCTGGACATGAACAATCCAGGATGTTCCTGAAGTGCATCAATAATAACTTCCTTCTCCAAAAGACAGTTGAGCCAGTGAGGAGAGGTGGTCTGCTGGACCTCATATTCACCACCGAGGAGGAACTTGTTGGGGGTGTGAAGATCAAAGGGTTCCACAGGCCTCCATCTTAGAGGCCCTGTGCTCTTAAACATCTTCATAAATGATTTGTATGCAGAACTTGAAGGGTTACTAAGTGAGTTTGCAGACGACTCAAAACTCAGAGGAGCTGTTAACTCCCTCAAAGGCAGGGAGGCCCTGCAGAGAGACCTCAACAAATCAGAGGACTGGGCAATCACCAACCATATGAAGTTCAACAAGGGAAAGTGCCAGATTCTAAACCTGGGATGGTGCAACCCCAGATGTATGTACAGACTAGGGAATGAGATGCTGGAAAGCAGAGCCATGGAAAGGGACTTGGGAGTCCTAGTTGACAGCAAGTTGAATATGAGTCAACAGTGCCCTGGCAGCCAGGAGGACAACCATGTCCTGGGGTGCATCAGGCAAAGCAGGGGCATCATCCCTCTCTGCTCTGCAGTGGGACGGCCTCACTTTGAATAGTTTTGGTCACCGCGATATAAGAAAGATATTAAGCTGTTAGAGAGTGTCCAAAGGAGGGCAACAAAGATGGGGAAGGGCCTTGAGGGGAAGCCATATGAGAAGCAGCTGAGGTCACTTGGTCTGTTCAGCCTGGAGAAGAGGAGACTGAGAGAAGACCTCATTGCAGTCTATAACTTCCTCATGAGGGAAATGGGGGACTAGACACTGATCTCTTCTCTGTGGTGACCAGTGACTGCACCCAAGGGAATGGCCTTAAGTTGCATCAGAGGAGTTTCAGGTTGGATATTAGGGAAAGGTTCTTCACCCAGAGGGTCGTTGGGTGCTGGAACAGGATCCTCAGGGAAGTGGTCATAGTACAAACACTGACAGAGTTCAAGAAGTGTTTGGACAATACTCTCAGACACATGATGTGACTCTTGGGGATGGTCCTGTGTAGCGCTGAGTTGGACTTGATGATCCTTATGAGATTCCTTCCAACTTGGCATATTCTGTCAACCTTGGCTGCAAAGACCATGAGAAGGTTCCTCAGGGCACAGAGGAGGGTGAAAAGCAGGCTCACAACCCTGGACCTCAGGAGGGCAGATTTTGGCATCTTCAAAGATCTACTTGGAAGAGTCCTGTGGGATAAGGCTCTTGAGGGAAGGAGGACCCAAGAAAGGTATTAGTTACTATTCAAGGATCACCTCATCCAAGCTCAAGAGTACTCTATTCCAACAAATACAGTCAGGCAAAAATTCAGAAGGCCTGTCTGGATGAACTGAAAGACCACGGGGAAAGGCTGGAGCCAAGAAGATGTCAGCGAATACTTACGCAAACTGAATATATGTAAGTTCATGGGCCCTGAGGGGATGGACCCACAGGTACTAAAGGAAACGTCAGATGTCATTGCAAAGCCACTCTTGATAGTCTTTTATCAGCTGTGGCAACTGGGAATAGTACCTGGAGACTGGAGGAAAGCAAATGTCAATCCTAACTTTAAGAAGGGCAAGGAGGTACAGGGAGCTACAAGTCATCCAGTTTCACCTCAATCCTTGTGAAGGTGATGAAACAATCCTGAAAATCATTTCCAGTTACATTAAAGACAAGAAAATCACCAGGATTAGTCAGGAGTTCACTAAGGGAAAATCATGTTTGACTAACTTGTTAAACTTCCACAATGAAATGACTGGCCAGTAGACAAGGAGAGAACAGTGAATATTGTCTGCCTGGTTTTCAGTAAGGCCTTTGACACCATCTCCAATAAGATCCTCATAAACTAGCTGTTGATGCATGGGCTGAATAAGCAGCCAGTGAGGTGAGTTATTAACTTCTTGAATGGCCAGGCTCAGAGGCTGATGATCAGTGACATGAAGTCTCATTGGAGTCCAGTTAATAGCAGTGTACCCCTGGGGTCAATACTGTGTCCATTTTGTTTCAAAATCTTGATTAATGACCTAGATGAGGAAGCAGAGTGTACCCTCAGCAAGTCTCATGATGACACAAAAATGTGAGGGGCGGATGATATGCCAGAGGATTCTGCTGCCAACCAGAGGAGCCTCAACGAGCTGGAGAAATGGGCTGACAGTAACCTCATAAATTTTAACAAGAAGCAGCACGAAATCCTGCACCTAGGGATGAGCAATTTCCTCCCACCCAGTTGGAATGCAGCCTTCCAGAAAAGGATCCAGGTATCCTGGCAGACACCAAGTTGAACATGAGCCACCACTGCACCCTTGCAGTAAAGAAGGTTAATGGTATCCTAACCTGCAGAAAGTACTGCCAGGAGGCCAAGGGAGGTGATCCTTCCCCTCTGTTCCCCACCAGTGAGGCCACACCTGGAGTGCTGTGTCCAGTCCCAGGTTCCTCAGTATGAGGCCAAACAAAAGGCCACAAAGATGACCAAGGGACTGGACTCTTTCCCCTATGACAAAAGACTGGGAGAACTGGCACTGTTCAGCCTGGGGAAAGAAGGTTCAGAGGGATCTTATCTCAGTGTGTGTAAATGACCCAAAGGGAGGGTGCAGAGAGAATGAAGCCAGGCTCTTTTAAGTGCTGCTCAGTGAGGGAACAAGAGGCAATGGGCATAAACAGAAATACAGGAATTGACGTCTGAACATCAAGGGAACACTTTCTCATTGTGAGGGTAGCTGAGAACTAGCATAGGTTACCCAGGGAGGTTGTGGAGCTTCCATCCTTGGAGATATTCAAAAGCCATCTGGACATGGTTCTGAACAACTAGCTCTGGCCCCACTAGATCAGTCTGGGTGATTGGACCAGATGACCTTCAGCAGTCCTTCCAACTCCAATCATTTTGTAATTCTGTGATAATTGTTTCCTCACTCATTCTACCTATTTAGATAAGAATACTGTCTCATATCTCACAGACCCAAGCTGTGAATTTGGATCATGCCAGCTGATAGAATCCCTGGTGGCTTTCCAAATAACTCTTAGGAGATGATTTTCCACAGAAAAAAACTAATTCACTGGACATCTGTCATTTGGTAAGTTAAAGCAGCACTTACTCTACCTTCTGAAATACCTCACCAAGTCCTAACAATGAGTAAAAATTTTGTGTATAAAGATGCTCTTGGCAGGTCAAATCTATATCTCCCTGCCAAGTACACAGTGGTCCAGTGGCTCACCTGAGTTTCTCCAACCAGTTCGTCTTTAATCTATCAGTCAGAAAAGTAAGATTGCTCTTAATGGGGGAACAGCCTTTTCTTCTTAGCAAAACAACACATCTCTCATTTACTCAAATTATAATTTCATCATAAATTAACCCAATTAAGGGACCTGTTTTCTTTTTTTTTGTTTTCTAAAGCAGAGGGATTTTTTCTATAATGACTTCCAATACAGATTTGTCTTTTTTATTTTTTCTTTCTTTTCACTTCCTTGGTACTCCTCCTGGGTGCTATTTCATCCTGCAGGACTTCTGAAAGCAATATAGCAAAAAGGTAGCATGTGCAGTCACACAGGGCACCAGAGATTACAAAGAATTCCTGCTTTATACTACAACATAGGAAGCCAGTTTTGTACTGGCTCATGGGAAGAATCCATGAGATGGTTTTCCAGCTTTGGAAGTATAAAGACATACTTGGCAGTCACAATTTACCTCCATCATTAAGGTGAAAGAATGTTTAAAGCAGTAATGACAATATACTACTGTTTTTACATCTAATTTTCTAGTACCTTTTAATCTGTACCTTTGCAAATATTCTGGGAGTTGAGCCTTACAATATCCTCATAAATCATGTAAATATCTCATTCGCAAGGCAAAAAGCTCTCAAATGATTTGCCCAAAGTCACATGACAAGTAAACACTAGAGAATAAAATCTAGGAATATTGATTCTCAATTCTTTATTCTAGCCACCAAACTCACTCTTTCATTTAGTTGCACCCAAACTCATACACACTAAGACTCTTGACCTGATCAACTTTGAAAACACTCATGGTAGATTTATTTTCTTCTTTATGTGTAACTTTGTTCTGTCTGTGTGCATGCAAAACATATACTACATCGTTCTTTATTAGCATTTTATTTATGTGCTAATGTGCTAATTTTTCAGAACATTAATGTTACGTAAAAGTTTTTGTCAGGAGAGTCCTGTTGTGAAGCACATGTTCCCTTAAGCATAAAAGCAACAGTGTATTCAATTTTTGGAAGCAAATAATTTAGCCACAGATACAGCTTAGTTTTTGAGGGCCATTTGCCCACTACAAAAAACTACCATATTTAATGCTTCTATTGTGTGCTATGTGAAGAACCATTCCATACCTGTTTCAGTAATAATAGTGTGTCACTGTGGATATTCAGATAGTTATTATTTTTGAGGCATTTATTTTCTTCCTGGATATTTGGAAGCTATGTTTTTTGTCTTCCAACATTATCTTTAGTATAGGAGGTTTTATTTTTACCAGTCATTACCAATGCTTGAGCCAAGGATTAAACTAACCAGAGACAGAACATTTTAGAGACCTTTAGCAAAATCCAAGTTTATTGGCATACCTAAATAGATAGAGAGACAGTCTCACCCCTTTTTCTACTGAGTTGAAGCCTAGGAATAGTTTGAACAAGATTTTCTGAGACTTTACCTTTTTTTGTTTGCTAGGCAGCTACAACACAAAGTGACTCGTTCACATTGTGCATGTCTGAGTTAGCAGTGTTTTATTTTCTCATTCCTAGAAACATCTAGGTTTCACATCAATTACAGCAGGAGGAATTGGCTGCTCTATAAAGCAGTAGAAATTATAGAAGTAAATAAATCACACCTTTTTTTTTTTTCTGGTGATTTTCAAATCAGATCGTGACTCAGTCCTGTGTAGTTTCTCACTTCTCACTACTGTGGCACAATAATAAATTAAATGTGTCATTTTTATTCACATTAAAAATCTGAGAGTTTTCTGACTATAAAAACAATGCACTGTGAACTAGAATAATACTTCATGGCAAGTTTTTTTTTTAGTTTTTCATTATATTACTTTTCACTACCTTCCATTTATTCTATTCCCACCTGGGTGAAAGACAGGGAATAGGAAGGTAACCATCTGCAAAATGAAAGATAATTTTTATGCAGAAATAATACTTTCTTTAACTTCCTTTTTCTAAGAATTTCATGTAAATGCTAACTACTTTGTTCTTTCCTTGTTTTTACCATAAAAAAAAGCACACATTTTATACCTCCATAGTAGTTTTAATTATCTCCCTCCCTCTATTATCTACTTCTTTGTATCCGGGCATTTGTGACTTATCACTTATGACCTCAGGACAGTATTGCTCTTTCTTGATTCCAAGGGTATTGTTATCACAGAAAACATGCCAGGGAACATGGTTCCTGTACTTAGGAAACAGTGATCTTTAAACTCTTAATTTAGCAGTCTTTTCACAGCTAAAACATCTTTCCAGATTTGCAAAGCTTTTGCACTCATCAGTATAACTCAAGAATAGAAAGCTTTTTTTCATTTTTTTTTTTAATTTGACCTGGGATTAATTCTGATTTGGCAGGAGAAACCTGTTACATTTTTATTGGTCCCACAGCTGTGTAGGTAAAGCGTTGTTATCTTTCTAACTCTCATACAGATAGTACAGCCATTGACACATTAAGGGAAAAATTCTGAGAAAGCAGGTGTTGCAATCATGTATGCCAGCAGATCATAGAATCATAGAATCATAGAATCATAGAATCATAGAATCATAGAATCATAGAATCAGCTGGGTTGGAAAGGACCTCTGAGGTCATCGAGCCCAACTCTTGATCCAACACTGCCATGGTTACTAGACCATGGCACTAAGTGCCACATCAAGTCTCATCTTAAGAACCTCCAGGGACGGAGAATCCACCACTTCCCTGGGCAACCCATACCAATGCCTGATTACCCTCTCTATAAAGAATTTCTTCCTAATATCCAACCTAAACCTCCCCTGGCAGAGCATAAGACCATGCCCTCTTGTCTTACTGATAGCTGCCTGGGAAAAGAGACCAACCCTCACCTGGCTGCAACCTCCTTTCAGGGAGTTGTAGAGAGTGATGAGGTCTCCCCTGAGCCTCCTCTTCTCCAGGCTAAACAGCCCCAGCTCCCTCAGCCTCTCCTCATAGGACCTGTGCTTGAGTCCTTTCACTGGCCTTGTTGCTTCTTGATGCATTCTTCGTTTCACTAACATTGGCAATCACAGCAGAATTCCACTAAAGGGAACCTGGGAAGTTTGCACTGAGTGGTACATAATTTAACCCTGCCACTGATTATTCATTATGTGTATAAACTCAGCATAAGAGGTGTTTGTGTAAGGGACTGTGAGATATGGGCCACTGTTAGAAGCCAGAACCATTATCCCTCAGGCACTACAGAAAGAGATTCACAGTACTTTAGCAAGATTCATAAATCTTCATTTCTCTTTAAACTCTCTTCCTACCACGGTTAAGAGAGGATCTGTGTTTTGGTTTAGGGTTGCTATTTTGTCCTTTGTTTATGTAAAAATCCTATTGCATCCGGTCAGAAATAAAATATGAAATGTTTTGAATAAGATATCCTGGTGTAAAATTCTGTTATTGCCCAATGCAGCAGAAATATCTATGTCTGCATAGATTAAATTG
Organism: Chiroxiphia lanceolata; assembly: GCF_009829145.1. Classification (NCBI taxonomy): domain Eukaryota; kingdom Metazoa; phylum Chordata; class Aves; order Passeriformes; family Pipridae; genus Chiroxiphia; species Chiroxiphia lanceolata. The sequence goes on along the minus strand of NC_045639.1, from coordinate 88,184,834 downwards.
TCTGGTATTTTCTCCTTTCTTTCCTGAGTGAAGAGAACATTGAAACTTAAGCCTCTGAAACCAAGGGAATAAAGTCTGAAGGAAATCACAGAATCACCCAATCTGTCAGGTTAGAAGAGATCACAGTCATGCGGTCCAACCTCCCTGCTCAAGAAGCGTCAACCTAGAGAACAGCACAGGAGCATTATTGAATATCTCCAGTAATGAAGACTCCACAATCTCTCTGCGTAATCTGTTCCAGTGCACAGTCACACACATAGTAAAGAACTTCCTGTGCATCAGTTTCTGCCTGTTGTCTCTTGTTCTATTTGTTGGCACCACCAAGAAGAGCCTGGATCCATCCTCGTGGCACTCTTCCTTTACATATTAAACACATTAGTGAGGTAATGTGAATAGAGGTAGCTGGAATATAAATGGTGCATTTTCCATAGTACAGCCACAAGAGACCATTCTCAGTCATGCCTACATTTTCTTGCTAAATTTCACTAAGGTGTGTCCAATTCTCTTGACTCAGGGTTAGTTGCTGCAGATGGCTGGTACTTACAGTGTCCTCTCATAAGGGCTTTAAGCAAGATGAAAAACAGGTTTCTGGGGCTATTTTGTGTAGTGGTCAGAGTAAACAACCACACTAGTCTTTTTCGACCATAAAAACTGTGAGGCTTTGAACTCTTTCTTAATATTTCTCAGGAGCTCTCTTCTTCCTTTTCCCAACATTTCTCCACAGCATTGGGAGTTCTATAATGTTATGAACTCCCTGAGGAACATCATAGTCTAATCATCAAAGAAGGACAAAATCAGAGGAAAATGTTAGAAACCATATGAAGAGTGTAAAAAAGATTTAAGAAGTATAAAATACGCAAAAGATTCCACTGCACTGTAATTTCTATCTTTTACTTTGTTGAAAAAGCTGTATTTCTGTGATCTGGCACAGGGAGTCATTGAGACATCACCAGAAGGTCTTTGCCTTCCTGCCTCCTCAGTGATAAATGCAATGGGTTTCTCTCATTGTTTTTCTCTGAAGTTATCTATACAAGATTGCTGGCATATTCCACAGATAAATAACAAATTTCTAAATAATGCTGGCAAGACCAGCATTACAGGAGCAACAGTGCTAATCGACACATAGACACAAAATAAGTAAATAAAAAATATCCAACCCAATTAATTTGCTTACAGAAGAGACCTCAAAAAATTACTAACACAGAAAAAATGGCAAAGATATAGTTGTATAATTGCTATTATGTCTTATATATTTGCTCCTTTTGTCTATGAAACATTCAAATAAAGCTCAAAGTCTGGTCTGATTAGATTTCTGCCATTCTGTGAGACTAAAATGGACTAACTAAAGATTTAAAACTCCTAGATAACAAAAAATTAAAGTACCATCTCATGATAACCATAACAGTTATTTGAAGTCTTGTTAAAGGTGCATGTTTTCCACAACATTTTACAGAACCAGAAGGTAGAAGAGAATCTATGTGCTACAGTGAATATACAATTAAAATAAGGATCCTAACACAGCATTAATATAACTTTTATTACTGCTTTCCATATGTCTAGAGAATAATAAGCACAGATGTCTTCCCTGATTGCTTTCCACCGATCTATTCCACTTCACTGTCTCCTTAGCTTGTCAGAGGGTTAGATGTAGTTACTGATTAAGACATTTGCCAGTTAAGTGCCAGAATACCATCCGTGTTGGAATGGCATCTGAACTCAAGAATTAGACACTTAGACTCTTATAGGATACATGTCCTGTTGGAAGGTGAGCCCTTGGGCAGAGTCGAAGGTGCGTGGAACAGAGACAGAGTGCACAGAGGAGGCATCCTACTCTCTTTGTGGAGCACCAAAAGGTTTTCACTTTTTTCAAAAACAGAACCAATGTATTTTATGAAAACAAATCCAGAGAAAACACACATCTTCTGAAAATCATTTACGTAGAAAACCTTTATCAATTTACTATGAGGGATTTTCTAAGAGAAGAATTTCCATTTCTGCTTGTTATGGTATTACTATAAAAAGGTACACTTTAAAAAAAGACAACAAAACCTAAAAAAATGTAGGTTATATGGCATTTTATTTGTTACAATAGCCTTATCAAGAAGTTTTTGTGAAAAAAAAAGAAAAATTTAGAGAAACTGTATGCATAATTAAGTCTATTTGAAGCATTCTGGACACTACCCCTTTGAAAAACAACTCATCCTAAAAGGAGGTTGTTGCTAGGATACTATAGCTACAATCATCAGGATAATGTGGTGGGATTTTTAGATATATACATATAGATAGATAGATAGACACATATACATATATTTAACAAGAAATCTTGATTGATGAACACTATAGATTATAAACACTATTATAAAAGCTACCTGGTATATTAAAGATTGAATGGAACATTCAATTTCATGCTGAAAAGCCAAAACGAAGTTACTCTTCAAAGTGAAGCCCATCAAAGAGTGTCACAAGAAATGAACAGCCTCAACACCTGTTAGCTGCTTGAATAGAAGATCACAGACCCGTAGCTCAGAAGTGAGCTGAGAACATTAGCCAGAGAGACTAAAGAAAGAGAGTGAACAGATGTTGCTGCTGAGGCAATGGAAGCGTGTAGCCGTTTCATTCTGCTGGAATCAAAGACCATTAAAACCATAAGGACCAAAAGTGACCACAAATGGGTGCTGAATTAGTCTTCTGATTGGGAATGGCTAGCTAGTTGAAATTATCAAAATAGAGGATAAAAGGAACATATGAAAACTATACAGACCTGAAGTCAAATTAGGCCTATGGGCATAATTATGGCTCTGTTAAGACACCAGTAAAAGTCCTCTCAACTAGAAGAGACCGTTGGATAGTCTTCTACACATTTCATGTCAAAGAAAGTGTTGGAGGTTCTCCAGGTTGTTCAGGTATCTGTGCCATCTATTTCAGTGCAGTTTTGCCTTGGAGAGTCTGGGCTTGCAGTCAGAGCAGAACAGTTCCCAAAGAAAATCATTTTGCATGACAAATTTCCTACTCTGCCTGAGGAGGAGTGCAAAGGTATTCTCTCCTAATTAAAATATGAATACTGTCATCTCATAATCTTCCTTGTGAGAAATAACAAGCTTACTAATTAAACGTGCAATTTCATGACATTTAAACAGGTCAATTCTTTTTTCCGTGTGTCTGATCATTTATTTGAGGTGTTTCTTCCAGGCATGTTTATTATACTAACCATAATTAATAACAAGCATAACAGACCCTTCTAAAACAGAAGGGTGAATAATGTAGTTTTGTCCTTTTCCTCAACTGAAGTTATTTTAAAATGGACAATAACTATAATTAAATAGAGGATAGAGGTTTCATATTTGTTAAGTCCTCATCATCTTACTGGGCTTCCCGTGCCTGTCTTCTGACATCTGTCTTTCATAAGGTCACATCTTTATTCCATTTGGCTTTAATGAATGAAATTTGATTGCATAACATCCAAGAACATGGAAAGGTAGTCCAGCTTTAATTTAGTGATATTATAAATTAAAAGGATGCTGCTGTAGATAAATTGGGTATGGGTAGAGTGGAAGACCTGTAGGCACAGACTTTTAAGAGTTTATGTGATTTCCACCACTGTAATAACTGAAAAGAGATCTTGATTTTTATCACAATTTTGAGAACATGATAAATCATATTTTAAGTGTATGTTTCAACAAGTCAGTCCAAAATTAAATTTTGTGTTTCACAGAAAATTCAAATCTTCTTGAAATTTCCCTTAGTCTGTATGGGATTGAAGAGTAAATGTTTCCAAACATTCAGCGAATCAAAATTTTAAAGTATCCTCTTTTGAAAAAACAAGTCCAGTTCCTGTGAATTTACCACACTCTTAATGAAATATAAACTCCTTATTTCATGAAGTTGTTAAGATGATAAAGTTGTGTGAGTTATAGATTTAAAATTTTTGAACTAGGGAATGGTCTTTCTCATCAGTTTTCTAAAGACAATCTGGCATTTATTACCATCTGCTTTGTTCTTTTGCAGTATGAACTTATGTGATCCTTCTGAAGAAAAAAAATGCTTGCCCTTCATTGTTTTGGTATGGCTTGGATTTCTTTGGTTGTTTTTTTCCCCCTAAATGAGATGTTTACCGAGGGGTTGACCTGTTGTCTTTATATTTATGCTGCAATTTATGAAGAGTTTACAGTAGTCAACTGTTTGTTACTCTACTGCAGGGACACAGAACAGGCAACATGTCTATTATGGAGCATTGCAGTTCTCAGACCAGGATGTTAATTGCAGTCAGCAATTGTTTGTGTTCATATACCAGGTTATTAACTGCAGCAGTGAGAAACAGATATACTGCCTGCTTAGGACAGAGAACTAGGGCAATAACCTCATACACTGCAGCAGTGGTAAATGGCAAAACATGTCAGAGCTCTCAGGAATTATAATTTTCTATGTATAGCTAAGGTTAACAGTTGACTTTAGCATAATGAAGATTGAATTGCTCAGAATAAAAATAATGGTTTCTCTTGATTTTTGATTCCTCTTATTTTGATGTGTGAAAAGAGACTAAACACTTTCGCACATGTGATATCTTTTATCTTTTTATCTTATCTGCCTTAAATTATCCAAAACTTAAGTATTTTACTTTAAACACTCAAACTTATCTTAAACTTTTAAGGTTTAGAGAGGTCTTAATTTTATAGGCTTTCTCCATAGCTTGGTGACTCCAGAAAGAATTAATGACAGCTTCAAGCAGATGAAAAAATTGGGCAGAATCAACCCAATAGGTAAACAAGCATTGACATATGCTGAATTGCACTTAAGTCTCTTATCAACTAGGCTTCAGTAAGAATACTGGCAAGTGAATTGATGAATTCAGTTGTCAAAATGACACCTAGGGCCATTTGAGATTTCCTAAATTGTCTGAGATACCTGCACTGGAATGATATTCATATACCGCATGACAGAGGAAGAGACCTAATTTAAGCATCAACATGGAATTGAATCCTTCCCTTATCGTCCTGATGGCTGTTGTGTTGTAAAATCTATCTGGAAAAGACAATACAGTTGACTAAACACAGTCCTAGTGCCACTTGCAATATCCTAGGGTCTCCGAGATATCTGCATCGGTCTGTCAGGTATGTACAGGCCCTATAGGAAACCAACTCAAATTTTTTGGCCAGTAGCTGAAAAGCTCAAGAGAAATCTTTCACTAAGAAATCTTAAACATAATCTTGAACCACCCTAAGCCACGTGAGATGACACTATCTCTAAATTACCACGTCAGAAAAAGTATAAATATTGGTAAAAAGTGAAATTAAAACTGTGTTTATTATACCATAATTATTAAAATATTAAATTCATTTTGTATCAATAAGATGCATGCCTGGAAGACCTGAAGATTCTGTAAAAAATTATTTCTTCTTGAATATCATGTGCAGTTTCAAATTTCCCTTTTTGACTTATTTACTTTAGAATAAGAATTTACTGATATCTAAGTTTTTTGATAGATTACAAGTGTTCCCTATGTTATTATATATTGGAAATCATGGTAAGACAAGGTTTTCTGTTTCCTTACATCCAGATTCATGTATTTCGAAATTCACAAAAGGGAAAGGATGTTGTTAATTTATACACATCAGTTTACTGTCCTTTATATCTAGGAAATCTAACCTTGTACAAAGTAAAAAAAAATAAATATTTATGAGTGTTTAATCATGTATTGTTGGTCAGTATTTCTACTATTCAATTTAATTTGTTAATGATAATATTTTCATGCAATACTTCACTGAAGAGAATTACCAGAAAAGGAAGAGGCATAGAATCTGACTGAAATATATGGGTTATTATTAGCTAAGAAGATATAGTCTTAAAGTAGTTAATAAGCCAGGAAATGCAAGGGAATGCATTCTTCCTGGACTTCGTTGGTTACACTGCTGCTATAGAGCACAGCCAGTCTGACAGGTAATGAAGAGAAATGTGGTCTTTAAGATAACTATGATTCAGCACACTGAATATTTGAAAAATAAATTGGATAAAGAATTGACATGATTACAATACACTTTGGTCATTTGTTGGAATATGTGAAGGAACTGTATTAAAATCTAAAACAAAAAGAGAACTATTGTCAAAATTAGATATAGATTTTATATACACAGAATCATAGAATAGTTTGAATTGGAAGGGACCTTTTAAAGGTAAGGTAATCTAGTTCAACACCTTACAATGAGCAGGGACATCTTCAGTTAGATCAGGTTGGTCAGAGTCCTTTCCAACCTTGCCTTGAAGCCCCAGGGATGGGGCATCCACAACTTCTCTGGGAAATTTATTTCTGTGTTTTACCACCCTCATTGAAAAAAAACTTCTTCCTTATATCTAATCTAAACATATCCTCCCTTAGTTTAAAACCATTACCCCCTGTCCTGTTGCAACAGGCCCTGCTAAAGAGTTTATCCCCGTCTTTCTTATAAGTTTCCTTCAGGTACTGTAAAGTTATAATAAGGTCTTGACAGAACCTTCTCTTCTCCAGGCTGAACAACCCCAATTCTTTTAGCCATTCTTCATAGGGGAGATGCTCCATCCCTCTAATCATCTTCATGGTCCTCCTCTGGACTTGTTCCAACAGGTCCATGCTCTTTCTGTGTTAAGGACCCCAGAGCTGGATGCAGCACTCCAGGTGGACATGTGTAGCCCTTCCCTTGTCCACAGATGTAATCACTCCATCATAGAAAGTCAGTAGGTTGGCATTGCCCTTGCTGAAACTGTGCTGTCTGTCCCAAATTACCTTCTTGTCCTTTGCCTTATCACATCTTCTAGGAGGATCTGTTCCATGATCTTTCCAGGCACAGAGGTGAGACTGACAGATTGGTAATTCCCAGAGTTCTTTCTACACTTTTTAAAGATGGGTACAATGTTTCCCTTAAGTAATCCACATAGAGTCATATATATATATATACATATATATATTAAAAAAAAAATCAAATTCATAGCTACATGTCTGATTTCCTTTCTCATCTGAGAGGAAAAGCATATACTTCCAAAACAAGCCTGTGCTTTTTATTGCTAAGGTCCATTTATTAATTTGCCTTGTAGTTGTCAAATGTTTAAAATTGGGAATGATTAATTTTGTAGGATTATTTTGAGCCAGACATTGGTAATAAATAATGAGCTTTTGAAAAAATTAAAAATACGCTAACTACATGAATCCACCTTCATAAGTGCATTGTTTTCATTTTTAAGTTATGGTCTTTTTTTTTCAACCTGTCACACTTCTTACTTTCTCTGCTAATCAGCCAGGGCATAGTAATGATGAAAGCTCTTTTCAGTCACAACTGTAACACAAAAAATTATTGAGCCTTTGGACCATGCAACACTGTGTGGAAGTGCACGTCCAGGGATGCATACAACTGACAGGATGCGCACACAAATCCTTCTAGGAAGTTAGCTTAAACTCTTCAGTTATGAAGTGATATTCATCTGTGGCATCCCAAAAAAAGGGATTCAAATACCTTATTCCCAGAAAAACAACTACTCTCTCTATTTGTTTCTCATTGAATAGAAAAATGGAAAAATAGCTGAAAGTAATTTAACTGAGTGAACAAAATTACACTCCAATGAGTTACGAGCCATCAGATACTGCCAAATGTTGCTTACTAACCAATACCCCAATTTGAATCACTCACTTTCACTAGAATGCTGATATGCAAAAAATATTAGTTATTTGTTAGTTGGGTTGTTTCTGCACTAGAAAGGAGAACAGGAATTGGGCAGTATAAATGCAAGTGTACACAGTTGCAGTGCTGCCCATCTCCCAGATGAAAAGGAGCATCCAACATACTAAAGTACTCTGTATGTGGGTGCTATCCTGAGAAGGAAGGATGGAAGGTACTGGGGGCAGGGGGATTCCTTCCCTCGAAGGGTTATTGCATGGGTACAGAGCCCCACTGGCTGCAGACCTCATCTTGATGCTAGTTTTGCTGCTGCTGCCACTACACTGAGTAAAGAGGGAAGAATGACTCAGGGAGATTTTACCTAGTTACAAAATTCAGAGGAGGATGGACCCACACACACCCCACAGTCAGAGTTGCCCCTGCATGTGTCAGTTCTCTAAGTGTGTGTGAACACACAGGCTGAAAAACCATACAAAACTGTAAAAAACATGTATGAAGTCTGATGCAATATGCAGATTGGCCAGTGAATAAAAGATTTAAAAATAAAACATGCTTGGCAAGTTTCAATTCCTACTTGCCAATTTGGAAAGGAGAAGGGTCATCAGGGTAAAGTAATTAAACATTTTTAGCCTTCCTTTTCCATGTTATTGTCTCTTTTTATTGCTCAGTGTTACGCTAGCCTAAATATTGCTTCAAAACATGAGCTCTGAGGTCCTCCCCTCATTGCACTCACACTGAGGGTTCTCAGCCACAGTCTCTAGTCACCATTTGTGAGTAATCATGGACTGGCACAACTACCATTAAACACAACAGAACACAAATCTGGTTAGCAGAAAGACTGCAGTTTATAGCCTTTAGCTCAGCAATAAGATGTTTTTGAGATTCCTCCTTGTACAGTGCATTGTAATGGGTTGTGTGATTAACAAGCACCACTGCCAATGGAGTCAGAAACCAGAGCAAAACATTTCCCTGCTCTTGCCAAGCAACAAATTTAGGGCCCAATTCAGTCTGAGTACAGCCAGTTTCCTTGTTACAGAAGTTGGCCATGATTTTTACTGAAAAGCCCTTTGCTTTTAGAATGCAGATGAGACTTCAAGACAACCTAATTAAAAACATTAATGATTTTTTTTCAATTCCTGTTTGCTCCTGCTTGACATGATTTAATGTCAGATAGCTCTGAGCATCAGAGCTCTCCTAGATGTATGGTTGCAGCAAATTATTCTTAATCTATCTCAGGAACACTGTACCTTCTGCTATATTAATTTATTATTTTTTTTTTAATTCTAGAAATGTAAATCACTTCTTAAGATCACATTCCTTTTCTATCAAGCTGCTACTTCTCAAATATTCATGGTGGTTTCCCAGCATAATAATAAAATCACCCCTTAACCCCTTAATATAGTATTTTCATAGTCAGTCTGTTTGGGCACCATTAGCATGGAACAAAAATACTCTGAAAGCAGAATACGGGTAACTCATAGGTTCAGAGCAATTATTTATTGGCCAGTGCATGTAAAACACAGCTAGTATTTAGTGGGCTGTGAGGTCAAGCATGGGTGTGCTCACACTCCCATACAGCACCTGGAGAGTGTTTACCAGCCAGGTAGATGGTGCTGAGGTGCTAAGTGTTGGTGGTCATTGCTCCCAAGAGCCATCATCATGAGTGCAGAGCTGCTGCCTTCCTCCCACTCCATCAAGACTGACAGCCCTGATGGATCAACCCCAACCTGGCAGCTCCCGACTGTCCCTGACTAGACCAGCCTCCAGTTATATTCATTTCTTTTCTTCAAGATGTGAGCATTTCATGTGGATGTTTCCTCTCATGAATCCTTGATCTCCTAGCAATTGCGGATCAGCATTCCTACTGCTCTCTGTAAGTTTTATCTTTCTTATCACTGTACAGACGGTCTCACAGCTTTGTCTCAGCAGTCTGAGTCAAGGTGACACAGCTGGAGCATGACAAAGCTGGACCCCTTACACAAGCAGCTAAAACCCCGGCAGTGGGTTGTGAACTTACAGCAGGGGCTACAGAGAGAGGGTTACAGTGCGCCATGATATCATATGTGACTCTTTTTGGACACCATTTTATTCCATTCATGCCTCATTCCTGATTACTTCCCTAATCCTTCTGATTCCACTTGCTGTTTTTCTCCTCCACAATGGAGTTCTGAAAGAACAACTACAACAACTAGCTTCCTTCAAAAATTCTCTAGATTTGTAGCGCTGCTATTCAGAGTTGCCACCAACTATTTTGTGTCAGGCGCCCAGTATCAATTTGTGATCTACCAGTCATAGAAACAATGTTTCTATGGCACAAGTTGATCGCTGCAGGGTTACAGGGAAAGGATATAATTCTGGACATTTTTACTTATGAGTGAGCAAAATTTTAACCAAGGAAATACATTTTCTCCTTTAATCCTCTTCACAACAAAACTCAAGAGAAACATCCAGAAAGGACACCATATGGTTGAGAATATTCCATCATATACTTTGTGAGCCCTGTAGTTGCTGCTGTCTTTTAGACATTAAAATTGCAAACAGCAGTTTATCTAGGTAGCCAGATCATGTTTATCACAGCACATAAATCCTCTGTGTCCTAACTGATCATGAAACACAGCAGTCATTTCTCTGGGGCTTCCTGAAACCTTCAGCAAGTCATCAAATTCCTCTTTCCTTGGGCAGGGGAAAAAAAAAAAAAAAAAAAAAGAAAAAAAAAGGCATGATCATTTAAACCCAAATGATATATTTACTTACATGATAAATGTAGATCTGTTCTTGAATCTAGTTGTGGGAGAGCTTCCAAACTGTGTTGTATAGTCAGCCAAGATACAACATTTATTCATAGAGGGTAATATTGATCTTAAGTGCTACACTGTGAATCCAGAAAATTGTGGCTTGCTTCCAGCATTTCAAACATAGGAAAAATGCAGCTTATATTTAGATGCTTAATTCTAGAGTCTAAAATTTTTCTGGATAGAAACTATAACAAAATCAACAAACTGATGTACTATTCTTCCTCAATTTCTCAATATTGTCTCTGTCCAGTCTTTATATAGAACGCAAAAAGAGCAGAAAAAATATATACAATGGAAACATTAAACTGAATTTATGCCAAAAATGAATGCATAGTGCATAAACATCAATTCCAATCTGACTGTTTTGCTCACCTAAGCAGAACAAAGCAGTTAGTAACAACTTTCAGGAACAACATCCATCGAGTAATATAGCACACAGTTATCCCTGGGGTCTAATCTGAAGGTCATCTTCACATGATTTAAGACACAAAATCCCCATTTTCACATCCACTACTTTGGACCCACCCTACAGTGATCCACAATATGCTCTTCAAAGTTGTTTTAGGAGCAGACCTTCTTTCTTTCCTTACTTGATCTAATCACAAGCAAAGTAAAAAGAAACAGAAGTTTGTAGAAGGCTAGAAATGACAGACCAAGAAATTGCAAAATCACCATTGCTGGATTTACTGCAGTTACAACTTTCAGTATATGGTTATATCCCATACACAGCACAAAGGGCCTATAGACATCACTATGTTGCACTTGGACATTCCACATACTGCTGAATTTGAGGTATGACTACCTACTGGGTCTTGATCTAAGGAATTTTTTACACAAGATCAGCAGTTGCAGATTTAAAAATAAATTTACAATTAAACCTAACATTCGGTACAGTTGTAAATACACCCACACAGATAAATATAACCTTATATTGGGGAAGAATTTCTTCTTCAGCAGCATAATCATTTAAACAACCTACTCTTTTCTCCCCAGACTACTTCTCAATTTAATCCAAATTTCCCATATAATTTTACGTGGAGGAAATGAGAAGCTGTAAAATTCTGGAGGACACTATGTTCTTTGCTTATTCTGTGAGCAGAGCACACCTTGAAGAGTATCAAACAGTTTCAGTTCCCTTTTCTAAATGAGGGAGTCTGAAACCACATATCATATTAGTTATATGAATTCCCTAAACACCAACTGATTGCTCAATCATTGATCAATGCAGGAAGATGAACCACAAGTTCCTACCTCCACGTTAAATATGCTCAAAAGAACACTGTTTACCGTTACATGGTTTCCTCCAGCATCAAAGTAAAAATTGGTCTTTAAAAAATGCCTAAACATTTTTGAGATAGATGACAAATAATAACCTATAGCCCGAAATTTAGAAAGTTCCCCTTGAGCTCAACATTGCATTATATAACTTATTATTTCAGATATACAGTGGAAACAAGTTCTTGTTTAGAACTTCTTACTTAAAGTTAGGAGATTCAAGAAGAAGTTCTGTATAATATGGCTCTACACATTATTTGTGTGTTATCAATACCAGTGTAAGTGAGGGCTGTCTTGAGTAATAATTTCAAAATACTAATTTAAACATTTCATAGTGAAATATTAAAAATGTGCATACTTGATTTTGTTATTAAGTAAGAGTTTGACATTTTATTGTTAGAATTCTAACAGATATGAGAGAATTCTTGGGGGTTTTAAACATGTATTCAGCCAAAATATTCCATGCATGCATGTATTCTAGGCTAATATACAACAATGAAATAAATCAAAATTTGAACAGCACTGGTTTGTGATTTCTTTCCTGTGTGAAGAGCTGATGAAATTGAACTGTTGTGTACTATGCCATTTTGCCTGCATAATGTAATAACCACTTTGGGGAAAATAAGTTGAGAATCTCATTACTTGACCAAGATTTATGATGGAACTTGTAAATGTATTTGCTTTCAATAAATCTGACAGAGATTGACCACCATCCTTGTTAACATTTTGATAGACATCCTCTTTTAATGGCACCTAATTACAAAACAGCCAGTGTAATATGCTACTGAGATCAAAACCAGGTCTAGAAATAGCAATAGCTGCCATATTTTACTCATACATTTCTTTTATGGAGATCAGAAATAGCAATCTCCTTTCTGACATGCATATTAGAAAGTCTACTCAAAAAAGATCAGAAAATTTTTCTGAGAAAGGATAAAATCCAACTCATCAGTCTTTTTGAAATATTCGTAAAGCATCTACTTCCATGATAGTGTGAAGTGCTCCCCTGTCTGTGTCTGAAGGAAATCATACACTTCCTGTTACTGGGTGATGCAGATTCGTGTGGTCTGCAAGTGAGTCATCCCTGGAGCAGGCAAAAAAACTGCAGGTGATACTTTACCTGTAATATAAGATATTGCATTCGGTATTATGCATTCAGTATTATTCTTTCAGTAGATCAACTTTACTTCATTTTGCCTAAATCCTTTTCCTCAATTTTTGCAAAGTAGGAAGGTGGAGTTGGAGCGTACCCCCATTCCTCATATGTTATTGGCATTGGTCAAAGCCAGGAAATTGCCTTTAGAATTTAACCTTTTTTCCTAGAAAGTCCTGAGTTTTTTCAATACTTAGGATGCAAACACAGAAAAAATTCCAAACTGGCAAATAGACAATAGATTTGAATTATAGATTTATTTCGGCAAGTGCCCAAAAAAGCAGTGTTAACAAAAAGTTAAATACATTTGAGGGTAGTATGAAAAGTTTTTGAAAAAAACAGCCTTTAAAATGCACTTCAATGGCACACATTTAAAAGCCCTTCTTGCATCAGTTCACACGGGAAACAGATCAGTTCAGTAACTGACAAGTGTTTCTGCAAGGGGAAGTCTAATTCAAATGTTTCAATTTCTTTATTCAAATTCTACAGTCACGTCTACCACAGCTCACACAGACTGTATGATTAGGAGTCATGGAGTACTCCAGGGGAATACAGAAGTAATAAAGAATGAGAAGTTTTAAAATGTGAAAAAAATATAGAAATAAACATGGTCATTTTTGACTGAACTTGTTATGAAATTTATATATTAAAAAAACCCTTCTGTATCTTGTACTGGTTAGGGGCTGTTTTTATATTGGTCTGAAATTCATCATCTGTTCCATCAAGTTGTACTGGACTGTCTCACCTTTTTTTCTTAGTTCAACTAGCCTATCTTATGTATGTTTAAATCTGGTTTCATCAGGAAATATTCAGATTGTTAACTGAGCCATGATTAATCATATACCTAATTACATTGCTTTAGCCTTGTGTATAGATGAAGCCTTAGAGTTTTGGGGACTTTATTTTCATCCCCAGTAAGTTACTTTTCTATCTCCTGCCTGACATCTATTTTCCAGAGTCTCAGGTTCAGGAAAAAAACAAATTTTATTATTCTGTGGTAACCTGACCTTGGCTAGTTGCCAGATGCCCACCTAGCTACTCTATCACTCTCCCTCCTTATGAAGATATAGGGAGAAAATATGAAGAACTCATGGGCTGAGACAAGGAAGATTACTTACTAGTTATTGTCTTGGGGAAAACAGACTGGACTTGGGAAAAATAATTTAATTTATTGCCAATTAAGCAAAGTATATTAATAAGAAATAAGAATAAAAATTAAAAACAAACAAACAAATAAAAAACCCTCCACAAAAAAAATGAACCCAAACAAAAAAAACCCCCACCTTTTCCCCACCCTTCTTTCTTTCAGGAACAGACTGCTCATGCATGGGTTCCTCATGGGGTCACAGGTCTGTCAACAAACCTGCTCCTGTGTTGTGTTCTCTCCATGGGATGCAGTTCCTGCCAGGAATTCCAGCATGGGCCCTTTCTGAGTCACAGGTTCGTTTAAGGGACATTCACCTGCTCTCCTGTGGGGTTACCTGTAGGCTGCAGCTGGATATCTGCTCCATGGTGGATCTCCATAGGATGCAAGGAACAACATGTGCCACTGTGGCCCTCTCTGCAGGCTGCAGGAGAATCTCTGCTTTGGTGCTTGGAGCACCTCCTTCCCCTCTTTCTGCACTGACCTTGATGCCTGCAGAGCTGTTTCTCTTACATATTCTCACTCCTCTATCCCAGCTTCTGTGTGCAGCACTTTTTTCCCTTTCTTAAATATGCTATCTCGATGTTTCTGATGGGCTTAGTTTTGCCCAGTGGTGAGTTTATCTTGGAGCCAGCTGGATCTGGCTCTGTCTGACATGGGGGTAGCACCTGATGTCTTCTCACAAAGGCCACTCATGCAGCTACCAAACCTTTGCCACGTAAATCCAATTTGTTTCTTCAGTTTGTTTCTCCCTAAATAATAAGGTTGCAGAATGCAATAAAAACATTTATAAATGTCTAAAATACAGATATTCATAGATGGTAATACTAGATAGTGCTATTTTTCATACAGTCTGACTGCTAGTAAAAATGATCATTTAGTTTCATCCTTTGCTGTGAAAACTCACACCAAGTTCATTACTTAAAGTTAATCTGTTTACCACTCAAACTTATCAGCTTTTTCATTCTTCACTGTACTTAACCATATTGAACTATTCACAGTTACTTCTGACAACAGCCAAAGCTGTCAGATTTCTCTGCAAGCATGAGGAGTACTTCCCATCTTGAGGGATCTGAAGCTCCTCTGTAGCTGCCCTCCGTACTATGGATGAGACTTATCTCACTTAACTTCAGCTGAATAGTCTAGTCCTGGACAGACAGAAGATTTCAGGCAGGAGTTTATCTGTCTTAGATGTCATGGGCTTTAGATACTTCTCCTTATCTTATGAAACAGTCTAGGAGAATCAAACAACTCACTAAGATTAAATCCGTACTGTGGATGGGGAAAATCATTCCTCAGTGGTAAGTGAACACTAGCATATCAGTGGTACATAAAATACATTCATTTAAATCTCTCAAGAAATATAATATTACAAATGTATATAATTTCATAGGTTATCGTAACAGATTTCATGTTAATGAAATGTCCTATTGTGAAGGTGGAAATATTTTTAGCACATCAGCAATAAGCTACAACTTGCAAGTAGCAGTCTACTAACAGTGTAAGAGGGCTACACAGAATTACAGCAGATTCATACAGCACATAGTCTGTGAGCTACGCAGGGTCAGGACTGTCCAGAAACACCACTGCAGATACTGTTGACTACAGAAAACCATGAGCATTTTCAGTCAACATTTTTACATTGCAGAAGTTTGAATATAAACCAGTAAGACTGCAGGTCTGTAGGACCCTGGATCTCTATTACGTATATCTTAGATGTGTTAAACCTAATGTCAGCATGGATCTACTGTGTGTTTGATCACTAAAACCCTATAAGAGTATTAGGCATAATTCCACAATTCATCTAATCTGTGCTCAGAATTTAATGTAAAGCCTGTTATGTTCAAAACAGCCATCTTTTTTCCAGTGCTTTGCCCATTAGGATGACTAATTTTAAAGCTAGCACTTCCACCTAACACGCAGCAGAAGTAAGAAAGTTGAAATATGAAAGTGCACAGGTCATTTACAAAGTGTTTATACTGCAAAGGAAACCTACTTTCTGACACTTTACCCTTATTATATTCACAGACATTAAGAAGATTTCCTTAGCATTCTGTTTTTACGATGTGGGCTAAAGGTTAAATACTAAAATCAACAAAACCATTTTGATAGCTAAATAAGCAGAAGTTATGTGCTTCAGGGGTACTAGATATTTAAATATCCTGCAGTTGAGACTATACCCACAAATATAACAGAAAACTATTTCCCTGGTTTCCTGAAGCTTAGAGTTGCTTTCAAAAAATGCAATTTTTATTCCTCCTTTCAGATAATCCATCTGCCTACTGAGAGTGGTATTAAGTATCTCAAGACAGTCCCATTCTCCTTAGCCCTCATTATCATTTCCCATCTTCTTCTCTATTGAATTAAACAAGCTAAAATAACTCACAGAACAAAACACTCTGGAGGCAAACTGTTTCTAATGCTTTTAATGGTCATTCTCCCACTTGCCACTTTGCTATGACAGCCAATATGATAGGTGCCCCTGGAGTAGCCTGATGGGGTCTCTGCAGGGCTTGAACTCTTTCACCATGGAATCAGTCCCGCATAGGACTCTCACAGGTTATTGACAAAAATGGTAGACTTTTCAAACAGAAAACTTTTTCTTTCTTTCAAGAAAAACTGAGGAATCTTTAGCTGTAGGACCTTCAGAACCCCATGAGAGGCTGTAACATGGGGTTACTCATAGTATGGAAAGGTGTTCATGAAAGTTCTACTAAAAAAGGAAAGTAATCAGTGTATGAATGATTTTGTTCGCATTTTTAATAGCTTTTCCGTAATCTTTTTTTTTGCACTTACCTGAAAAGAATTTAAACTAACTTATTTTTCATGCAGCTAATCTTCAGTTAAAAAAAAAAAAGAGTGATCATGACAATTTTGAAAATATTTTGTTTGAAAGTAAGTTAACACTGGAATTCCTTGGTCTGTTTAAACTTGTCTTTTTCAATTGTTCATAGTGACAGATTTCCTAATGCTCACCAGGCACTCACGCATTTTATGTTTGTTGGAGTGTGCATCTTGTAATGTTCACAGCTTCAGTGATTCAATCATTCCTATTTTTGCTACTGATTCGGAAAGACTTCACAGTATGGGGGAGAACAAGGGGTGATGCTGATTTCGCCCAAGCATTCTTTCAGGATTCATATATATACAGAGAGCTTATTCTCACCATTTTCCTCAAAGCGATTTAATTTTCATCATTCTCTTCTCTTTTATAAAATTTCCTTTTATTATTGTAGAGCATTGAGTTAAAAAAATAAAAAAGAAAAAGGAATAAAAAGAATACAACAGCCTCTGAGCTCTAGATAAGCATCTGTTCAAGCTGTTCAACTTTGTCTCAATAGTTCCATACCTGTATTTTGCAGAGACTTCACAGACAAGGGCATTATCAGCCCTTACCTCGCCCCTTCAGTGAATACATAATCCTTCCTATGAAGTGAAACAATTTCATCCAGAAAACACCTGAGCTTCCAAACAGCATGAGAACTAAGACACCATTGAGAGTGGCTATTCCAAATTTCTAGTCCACAGTTTTGCAGTCTCTTTCCATTAGTTTACCTGTATATATTTCCCAAAGGCAATATGGATCCCTTCAGAAATGTCACATGTATGTAGAGTCCTATAGCATACATGAACTTGGCTTTTTATTTGCTGTTTTGCAAACTACAGGGGTCTACAGAACAAAGGCTGAAAATCACTGTTCCGGCCTAAATCAGGCATAGCAGAGATATGAATATGTGTTTCCCCATTTACACAGCAGGGCGTTCCTCATCAAATGTTCACACAGGAGATAGCTCACGAAGAAAAGATTGTGAATCAAATACTCAAAGGACAGGGAGAAAACTGCCTTGTGCAGAAACCAGTGCAAAATCTCCTTGCACTTTTATTTTCTTTAAAAAAATCCAAAGGCTGTAATTTCGTAAGATCCATGACAGGAAAATGTTTATATCTTTTTCAGACATTGATAGAATACTGTTTGTCATTCAGAATTAGTTATGATTTGTCAGACAATTTGATCTGGTGAGGGCTTAGAAAATCTGAGATCTCCAAAGACAAGAAATGCATGGGCCACATTGTATCCACAAAGTAATTTAAAATATTCCTGGAACTTCTTTGAATTCTCTTTCTTTTTTTTAGTTATGTATTTATTCCACTTAGAGAATTCAGTTTTGGGGGAAAGGGAGAGAAATACAGATTAGGAACTGCATTCAAAAGTGATAGTGACTTCCAAAAACAATGCAAATAAATAAAGATGTCCAAGCCTCATCAGCAGGTTTTATCAATGCAATGTCCAGGTCCTAACTTTATATTCAAACAAATTGAGACTTTTTCACTAGAGATGCTTACATCTATCATTCTTTCAGTTGAAAACCCCCATCTTCTTTCTTTTCTTTACAACGCAATGCATGTATAAATATGAGCCATATCTTGGAATGGAGGTATGAAGAAAATATTTTGCTGCTATCAACAGGAATCCTAAAGGAGATTATAATGACAGCTGTGGCTATACTACCTACCTAGAGCGCTCTCTAAAGTCTTTATTTTTCACCATTGAACATTTAGGTCTTTTCAGAATTCTGTTGAAATGTAAGATTATAGAGCTGCCTAACACACACTCACAATCATGGAAAATATTTTTTTTAAGTGTCTAATATAGGAGTAAGTTTCTTTCATTCACAGAAACAGCACTAACACATCACCTACCTACTTGCACAAAACTCAATAGAAATAAATCTGATCAAGTTCTCACATAGCTCAAGCCCCCAAATATGCTTAGTACCATAACAATAAATATAAATCTACAAAATAATAATAAATAATGTACCATGTAAGGTCAAATGATTGTAATGCAATACTTATTTCATGCACAATGCAGTGTAAAAGTACATAGTAAATTAATAATTTTCAAATTAAAACCAATAGATTGTGCTCTCTGATTTAAGAAAGTTAAAGTGAAAGCTAAGAAATATATCTTAAATAAAACTGTGGTGTTTAAAAGGTAAGTTTATTATTTCCAGGAAGCTCAAACAATATCTTTTTTTCCTCATATTTTTAGTGCATAAGTCATTAGGACAGTTAATTGTAAAACAGCTTTTAAGGGAGCAGGACTTAGCCAAGGAGTTGCAGAAAAAGAGGCAAGCAGTTTGCAAACAGGAGAGCAGTAAAAAGAAAAGATTCTTTAGGGATTTTACCTAATGAAGACAGAAAAGACCTTGGAGTACCCGGAGTAGCTGCTATTTGAGGCTTTCAAGGACAGATCAGTTAGTGTCAGCATCTGTCAACAATGACTGAGGTACAAATGATTCTGCTTTCTATATGAAGCTTGCCTGAGGTTGTCTCCCACAGCCCCTTCCAGACCTCTTTTTCTTGGAATCCATGAATCTGGATTGGAAAATTACCTAAGAGCCTTCATGTCAGAACAAATGCTGAAAACTGTTTCAACTGTGTTCCTTTTGCACCTGTTCCTACACTGAACAAGGTATTGGAGCATTTGAGAGCCTGAATTCTCATCCGCATCCAAGCAGGTCTCAAGAGAAAACATCAGGAAACCAGTTGTGGTTCTGTGATCCCAGACCACCACCAATGTACAAGATAGGGCAGGAGGAGTTTCTAGATTTACGTAATGGGTTGACCTTGAGAGAGTATACAAAGGATAGGTCAAAAAGTCCCTCCACTGTGGTGGTCCTTGCACAAGACAGTGCCCCTATTCTCTGTCCCCTGTAGAGGAGTGCAAGAAGTAGAAGTGAGCTACATTACCCTCTCTTTGGATCTTTTCTATGAATGAACATAAATTCTTTCTATTTCTTCATGTTTATTTTATTTTATATTTACTTTATAAATACGCCCCCGTTTCCAGCCTTATTGTCTCTAGGTACTTGAATATTTAAGAAGGTATATAAATAAGAATATATGGAGATCGAGTATTCCTTTATACAAACACAGTGCTAGGATTGACAGAATATTTGTACTTTTCAGTGACTGATGTTGAGAATTGAAAATATAATTTTCCCAGAGGGTCCATATGGCTCCTGAAAAACCTACTAGTTTTATGCTTTACATTTGAGGGGAAAAAAAGGCTAAATAAACAAATAAAAGTAAGATGCAGGGCAAAAGGCACTAGGTACTTCGTGAGTCTGCAGTTAGTCCATGCCCTTTCCCAAGCACTTTTCCTGGTGTTTGAGAGGCAGACACTCCACTGCGTAACAAGTCACAGTGTACACAGCTACAATAACTGCCACCAGTGTCAGACTTCTTAAGATGACAGCCTCACACATCCATTCATGTCATCCTTTTTAGTAATAATCCAGCAGTACAGCACTGCATGGAACTGCATGTGCGTGGTAACAAAACTATGATTTCATTTCTTTTTTTCTTTTGTGTTGCTCCTTTAAATATCTACAACTTCCCTGCAAATATCTTCCAGCTCTCTACAGTGCTATCTAAGTACTATGTAAACAGTTCAGCTGCCATTCAGTTCTCAGAGTTGCTGCTGGTAGAAATTAAAGGACACAAATCATGCTCACTCTTGAGCTGCTAATTCAGTGCTGATACAATGCTAACACCATGGTTAGTTCTCCTGTAGTTAGGACTCAGGAATTTTTGCAGTGCGCTATGAAAACTCTGTTCTTTTTCAGGGAGTGCTACCACTTAGGCTTTTGCTAATAACAGTGCTGAAAATTTGGCATGAGATTTGTTCATGCAGATGCAGCCACAGAGACCTTGCTTTTGTGCTTCATTATTGCTATTTTGCTTAATTCAAAAATAAGCCATTCTAGAACGAACATAAATGTTTTATTCTTTGACTATGGAAACAATGAGATGAGAATCCAAGACTAATCACATTTGCAGTAACAATAACTGAAATGGTTTACTCAGCATGCATACATTTTAAGAGACAGTTTCGTAACTGCATTTTACTAGAGGGCAGTAAAACCTTCTGCATCGCTGAGCAGATCCTGTGTCCAAATCTTCATTTACATCCCTGTGTGGGCTGTAACACTGCAAACTTGGATCTGAGTGCACTTTCCTCCCACCTGCTTCTTCTTGCAGCCATTAAAGTTTATCTGAAGAGTAACACTAGATCTACATTAAGCTAGAAGCAATATTGCCACTTGTCGGCATCTTCTGTTTTCTTGCAGTCCTAGTTAATCTACATATATGAGTGTATTTGTTTTTTCTTTTACTTTTCATAGATGGGGACTTTTTTGGTTCTGATCATCTTTGCACTGAAACACCATTCAAAGAGGTTCACTTTATTTATGAAAGCAAAAATATTTGTAAACCTGCTTTAAATATCATATATTAAGGCAGGCATCTGTTAGTTGGGGTTTTTTTGCACCCTATGATGTAGTTAAAGAAACAAGGAAGTCCCTTTTTACATAGGCAGCTTACTTCCATTTGCATTTTTCTTCTAAAACGTTAGGCAGTTTTATTCAAATACATATTTTCCAATTAAGTGACTTGTAATATGCTTCCCACGTGAATGAGACATCCTCAGTTATGTATGACAATCTTCTATTGTTAGGGTATTTTTCCCACTAGGCAATACCAGTGTTGAAATTCCAATGTAGTGATAATAATTAGCAGAAAAAGAAACCAGTTTTATTATCAAGAAAGATATATTTTGGAAGCAGTTGGTTACTTAGCAACAGCTTCAGGTATTAAAACTTCTTTTACTAACATTCAAAAAAAAAAGGATACTGCTTTACTGCTTACTACAGTACATTAGATCAGCATGCTTTGTGTAAAGGATTTTAACAGTCAAGAGATGTGACTGTGTTTAAGATTCCTTTTTCCAGTCACTAGTTCATTGTCAGCAGCAGCTACAGAGCAGCTTTATGTGCATTCAGAGACAGCCAGGAAATTAGTTCTGCATGACTGACTCAGCGCTGTAGCACTGAGAACAACTCTCACCCATTTCCTTAAACAATTGTTTATTTCTTAGTGTGTTAGGAAAAAACTCAGATATTTATTTGCATTCCAGGTAAAAAAGTATTAACACTAGAAAGGTGAAGTCCTTGCTTATTTCTGGCATTATATTACTTTTTCTACAATTATTATTGAAAATTCAGAATAATTCCTGATAACTTGCTTAGTATTTTGTTTGATGCTAAATGGAACTGAGAAGCAAGATGTTGGCAAACCAAAAGCAAATGAAATTAATAGTGTCTTTTCAAAGTAAAAAATCTGAAATCAAATAAAATCCTTGAATCAAAAAGAAGGTTTTTAGACTTTTCATGACAAGAAAACAAGTCAGATCTTTTTAAGGCCTGCATGCACTGAGAATTAAGATGATTCATGGTAAAGCAAAGGCCTAGGATTCAGAGGATAGATATTTGACTGATTCTTTTTGAGCTACCCTTTGCCCAAGTACTTACCGTTTAGCCACCAGCCTAAAGGTAAGCACTGAAAGTCCTAGGGAGGTGTTTGGCACCTTTGAACAGGCCCTGGGAAGGCATTTTGCTGCCCTCTAAATGCAATATGAAACAGACTGGTCTCTAAGAAAACACAGAACAGAGTGCATCCAGCACCTCGCCTCTCTACCAAATGAATTTATAAAGACACGTGAAGTACTCGGTGTTCATAGCATAAGAGTCTTCCCTGAAAATATGGACTATAACATTGATCCTTGAGCACTATCAGGGCTCACTCATTTCTGTCAAAACACATCCAGAAGAAACCTTTCATTTCCCACTACCAGGATAGTGGCTATGGTACTCATGCAGAAAGGTTTCAAAGGTGTAATTCTTCAGTATAGGAGAGCTCAAATGAAAAAAACAAGAAGCATGCTTATGAAATTCCAGAGCTAACCAGCAACTGAGTGGTTTCTCAGCAACATCATTTTGGATTTAGACAATATATTCTCTCTAAGGGCTGCTGAAGGGGCCTGAACAATTTTATTGGATCCTAATAATTTCTTCTTCCTTTCTAGCTATAAAGTTAATTTGAAAATACTGTCTGTCGGTGTTTTGTGTTCCTCTTATCTAAAAATGGAGAGTTCTTCAACCAGGGGTTTGCTTTCTATTACAAGTTTCTACAGTATATTAGTGGGTAGTGCTGAAGGACCACTAAAAGCAGTGTGTTTTCTAGTAAATCTCACTATTGCTAATACAGTTTGGCTTCAGCCACATGCAGAATATTTTTCAGTTTTCTTCTTATCTAAAGCAAAAAGTCAGCTCTTATTTATGGATTTATCTATTCAGTTGGGTACATTTTTTTCCTGTAGCAACGTGCACTGTTTATTATTAGAGAATGAAAGAATATTGCTTGCTGTTGTGATAATTTTGCATTTTCTTTGATGTCTGATAAGAGATTTTTTTTCTTATTAACCTCTGGGACAGCAAGACAATTTCATACTGTCAGTAAAATACTGACAAGATTTGGCTCAGAGTTTCCTTTTTTCTATCCTCTTTTAAAAAAATAAAAGCAAAATAAATCTCTGATCTGTAAATATGTGTTTCATGAAACATAGAGGACATTCCATATTAGTTATATGCAGGGAATAAAGATAATGGCACTTTAATGTGGGGGTTTTTAATACGTTTTACTAGTATGATTAGCTGAGTAACTTTAGTTTTCAGTCTTGAACGGGTCAGTAAGAAATTCCCAAGTGATGAAATAAGAGTGATATGTGAAGGATAAAGAAATGTTTTAGTGTGAGAAAGATGTGTTATGTGACAGAAGTGAAGTTATCAATTTGAAATTTATATCACTCTGTCCAGTCCAAAATGCCTCCTCTCAAATGTATCTGTGACATGCCTTCCTTCAGGATGGAAGACGGGGCATTACAATCAATGTGACCACCCTCACAGTTATTACAGGCCAATGTACCTATCCAGGAATGTGTCAATAAAGAGCCAGATGGAGTAATAAAAAATTTTTCAGATCATCGTATTAAACATTAAAACCTGTATGCCAGGCATGGTTCACTAAGAACATGTATGCTGTATAATTCCCCTGATGCTGACATATCCTTTAGAAACTTTAAAACAGACGATTTTGAAATAAAATAGAGCCGACTGCAAACAGTAATGCATACATCTCAGAGTCCTCATTGAGATTTTGAAAAAAAAAAATACAAGAAGTTGGTCAGGAATTTTATCACCAATTAGTAAGACACCATATTTAAATAAATTAAACTTTTAGCTAAACATTCAAATGTAAAAAGAAATGAATGAGCCAGCAATGTGCTCTGAAGGAAGAAATGCCAACAGCATCCTGGGCCGCATTAGGAAGAACTTTGCCAGCAGGTTAAAGGAGGAGTTTAAGTCACTCACGTCTGAAGTACTGGGTACATTTCTGGACTTTCCTGTACAACAGAGATATGGACATAATAAAGCTCATCTATTGAAGAGCCATGAAGATGTTTAAGGATTGGAACACCTGATGTATGAGGGGATATTCAAGGGAGCTGGGACTGTTTAGCTTTCAGAAGAGAAGGCTCAGGAGATCGTATAATGTAAATGTAACTAGCTGATGGGAGGGAGTGAAGATGAGAGAACTAGACTCTTCTCTGTGATACTCAATGACAGGACAAGGGGCACTGAGCACGAACTGAAATATAAGAAATTAATTGTAATTTTTTTTTTTTTTGAGAAGGTGATTTATTTCTAGAATAGGTTTCCAAGACAGGTTTTGGCATCTCCATCCTTGAAGATATTCAGAACAACTGAACATCTTGCTCTAGCTTACCTTGGTTATAAGTGGAGTGGTTGGAGTAGGTGATTGACCCACTGTTTGGTGAGGACGGTCACCTCATGAACAATGACACAGACAAGGTAAAAACGTTTAATGCTTTCTTCACTTCACTCTTCATTACCAATGATGGCTATTGGGTCTCCCAGAGACCTGAGCCAGAGAGCTGTGGCTGTGAGAATGACAAACTTCCAGTCAACCCTGAAATTGTACAGGATCTGCTGCTCCAGCTGGATCCCTATAAGTCTATGGGGCCTGATGGGATTAATGTAAAAAGACTCAAAGAACTAGCTGATGTCATTGTGAGGACTCTCTCCATGACTTTTGAACAGTCTTGGGAATCTGGAGAGGTCTCAGTTGACTGGAAGCTGGCTAACATTATATCAGTTTTCAAGAAGGGAAAGAAGGAGGACCCCAGAAACTACAGGTCTGTCAGTCTCACTTCAGTGCCTGGTAAAATTAGGAAGAAGATTATTCTGTGAGATATTGAAAAAGACCTGAAGGACAACACAGTCATTGGTCACAGTCAGCATGGCTTCATGAGGGGAAAGTCCTGCTTACCAAACCTAATTTCCTTTTATGACAAGGTAACACACCTAGTTGGTCAAGGGAAACCAGGTGATGTCATCTTTTTAGATTTCAGTGAAGCTCTCGATACTGTCTCTCACAGAATCCTTCTGGACAAAATGTCCAGCACACAGCTGGATAAACACATCATGTCATCATCATGGCCAGGCTTCGCGAACGAAGATTTGGGACCGTCTCTACCCACATTTGCTACAAGCTCACTGGTGGCTAAAAAGGTCAATACGAGATAGACAAGTCTGGTTGTAAAAGGCACAGCAGAAAGACTCCTTAGGTAGTATCAGCAAGACATTATTTTTTCTACGTTGTCTTTTCTCCTTGACAGTGACCCTGCATGCATTCTCAAAGGCATCAGCAGCGTTATAGATGGTGTGTCTCCAGACCCCCCGACTGGAGGTCAGAGTAGACCAGTTATGTTGATCAATATGGCCGAGGCTGAGATGTTGTTTCAGGGAGTCCTTGTATCTTTTCTTCAGGGCTTCTCTCTTGTGGCAGCCAGTGGTAAGTTCACCATAAAGCAAGATCTTAGGGAGGTGGTGGTCCTCCATCCTTGAGACGTACCCTGCCCAGTACAGCTGTGTTCTCAGCAACATGGCCTCAATACTTGTGACTGCTGCTTGTTCTAGAACAGATGTATTAGTCACATAATCTGACCAGACACATCATGTAGTGGGTGAGCAATTGGCTCATGGGTTGAGCATGGAGGGTAATAGTGAATGGAGTAACATCAGACTGGTGACCTATCAATAGTAGAGTTTCACAGGGCTCCATCTTAGGCCCTGTGCTCTTCAGCATCTTCATAAATCACTTGGATGCAGGATTTGAAGGAATACTAAGCAAATTTGCAGATGACACAAACTGGGAAGAGCTATTTACTTTCTCAAAGGCAGGGAGGCCTTGGAGAGAGACCCTGACAAATTAGAGGACTGGGCAATCACCAACCACATGAAGTTCAACAAGGGAAATTATTATACTTTTTAGTTTTACCTAGTTCTGAGCTGATGTCGCACATGTCCTTTTACAATTCAGGGTGATCTGAGGTTTTATATGCATTTGTATATACCATTACATAAAAGTAGGATAATTCATAGTATTAAAAGCATTATTAAAAAATCAGTATTTATTTTGCAGCGTGCTGGGGGCTCAAGTTGCCTCTTCCTATTCAGATTTAGGAAATTTTGTAAAGGCATACAGAATAAAACCACAGGCAAAGGGAGGTATCCCCTTAGGATACTTGACCTAGATGGGGTAACCAAGAGAAGTCTTTCAGAAAGCAAGAAGAAAAGCAAAGAGTTAGACAAGCTAACAAAATTCCACATTTATTTATTCATCCGGTTGCATAGTAAGGGGTGATACAGAGCAGTAACCTGAATCAAAGCCTCAGTCCAGACGATGCTTCAATCTGTAGATATAGGAGCCCAGACATTCATATAATATTAAAACAATTTATGGGAAGACACTAGTTACTCAAAGACTAATACTCAGACCACTTATTTCTGGGAGGTGCAGAGGGATAGTTGATATCTAATGGTTCAAAGATCAGGCTTGCCAGCTATGACAAGAACAACTACTGTGGAAACAGCTAATCAAGCAACTATAATAGATCAAATCAAAGGTAATAGGATTTGCAGTAACTCATAGTGTGGGCCAGATGGAAAGCTGAATGAATTCAAACCCAGGAAAAAAACCAAGCAGCTTGACTACACCACAAATAATGGTGGACAATGGTTTTGAAGATTAAAATGCTTTAGGTTACAAGGGATCTTTCTAAGTCATGTCTTCTACGTACTCCTTAAAGCAGGATCAAGAACAAAGTTAGGTCAGGCAGTTCAGGGCTGTTTCGAGCCAAGCTTTGAATATCTCCAAGGATGGAGCTCTCACAGCCTCTCTAAGAAGCCTGCTTTAATGTTTAATCACCCTCACTATGATTTTTGATTTTTTTTTCTTTATGTAGCCTGCTGGAAGGTCTTTTGCAGCAATTTGTGTCTATTGCCTCTTGTTATTTCACTCTGCATAGCTGTCAGAAGTCTGATTATGTCTTTTCTATAAACCCCTTTAACCTTTGCAGTTAGATTTCCTTGATCTTCTCTTCTCCAACCTGAATAAGTCCTATTCAGTCTTCTTCACCTCCTGCATCGTTTACTCCAGTCCCTAGTCATCTTGCTAACCAAATGTTGGACTTTCTAAAGCTTGAATACCTCTTTTGTATAGGAGGGGAAGATACTGGGTAGAGTATAAGGCCTGAAAGTGTCAAAGAGAAAGGAGTAATTGACTCTCTAACTACACTGTTTTGTCCACCAGGGCTGCACAATCCTTTCCTGTGCTGCATCTTCCTAGCTGTCAGGCTGTAATGTTACATGAGTTTATTATATCCCAGATGGTAGGACTTTTTCTATTTGCTGAATTATTGAGTTTCTGTTAGACTCTAGCTTGTGGAAGCCTCTGTGGAAAGAAATCCTGCCATCCAGTGTATCAAGCAGCCCTCCCAGTCTGAGGTCTCACATCAACTTAATGAAGAAATATTCTGTCCCCTAACAAGGCTCTCAATTAAGAAGTCAAGCAGCATCAACCTCAGTATCACCTGAGAAACACCACTGGTTGTCAATTAGGTTTTTAACCATTAAGCCTAATGGTCCGGCTAATTTTTTCCTATTTGTAATTTACCCAGTCAGTCCATATCTCCCCAGCTTGGATACAATGATGCAACATCAGGCAATGGGCAACATTGTCAAAAGCCTAGGTACTGCTAAAGCAAATGTCATTCACTGCTCTCCTAGGGCCAGCCATCTTCTTGGAGAAGGCATAATCATTGGTACAGAACGGTGTGCCCTTATTAGATCCATGCTAGTTGCTCCAAACCACCTTCTTAACCTTTACGTGTCTTGGACTGGCTTCTAAGAGAATTTGCTTTATAGTGTCCCAGGGGCTGAGGTGAGGTTGACTGCCCTGTTGTTCCCTAGGTCCTTCTTTTTGTTTTTTATGAAGATGTATTTTTCTAGTCATCAGAAAAAATCTACTAGTCAACATGACCTTTCAAAGACCTCAGAGAAAAGCCTCAGAATTACAATTGCCAGCTCCTTCAGCACCATCAGATGCATCCTGTCTGATTGCACTGACTTGTACATACCCAACTGTATTAAGTAGTTCATAAATCATTCTCTGCTACAGGCAGTATGTCTCTTCCTCAAGCTCAACTACTAGGCAGAAAGATCTAGGAGGTCTAAGACTAGTCTTTACCAGAAAAGATGAGGTAAAGAAGGTAGGAAGGACTTCAGACTTTCCTGTGTCCTTCATTAGTGACAGACCACTCCATCTATAAAGCAAAAATTATTATTTGGCTCTCCTTTTGTTTCTGATATATCTTTAACAGCCTTCCTTATTCTCCTTCATATCTTATTCACCTTCCTCTCTCCCTCCACTTTTAAATCCATCTGAATTTTCATCTTTCAGTTCTGCTTCAGCATGTCAGAGCATGATTGTATATCCCTCCCTGGTATCCCATTCATACTTCCATTTTCTGTATCTACTTCCAGCTCCTATGTACACAGGCAAGTATATCCTGTACTTGACAATAATCTTCTTTCAGCCTAGCCTTAGGAGAGCAAGATCTCAGATTATGGATCATCTTTATAGTAGTTGTGAGAAGTATGATGTCTTATCTATCTCTCACTCTATTTGTGATTCTAGGTTGATTTTGTAATGGTCTCTGAAGAACTTCTGAACAAATGGAACAGAATATATAATTCTCTCTCAAAACACATTTAAACCTAGGTTGAAGAATCTAACTTTACCTGAAGTCACTGTAAAATTAAAAGAACAGTCAGATTTTTCTCCTGGCAGTTCTGACATAATATCATTTTTAACTCTGTAACAGATGTACTTTGAACATATCACAGGAGAAAATTTCCCAGGTGAAGTTTCATTTTCCTTCATCCTCACTGAGAAACAGCTGGAATGTAGATAATGTACACTCCTCTAGTTTCTTATACACACTCAATATGGTTAATGACCTAATCGGTACAATTTTTAACTTCATCTCTACTTTGCATGTACCTAGCCATGTCTTCATTTTCTCAGCATTTCCTAAAATATCTTCTGTCTGCTTCACTTTCAAATAAATCCTTATCTGGTCAAAGAAAGATCACTTCACAAAAACAGTACTGTCTAGTTTCAAGATGACAAAAATTATTTAGGTTAAAGAAACTAGGATATTCTAAAAAAGGTAATTTGAAGCTTATATGTACAAGACAATTTAAACAACCTGTTTTCCTCACATGATTAGTCTCACCTTGATATCACTGTCGGAGAGCAATGATTCAAAGGATAATGAACGGAATCATGAGATGCATATTGACTAGTGATGCTGGCCCAGACATAAGGCAGAGAAACTTTCAGGTTCACGATGTTTCCAATTTACGGATTTCTGAACAAACATGACCATTCATTCTACGGAATAAAGTTTTTCTGATTCCCTTCCAGATCCTTTGAGAAAATTTATAGCTGCAGGGTGTACTGAAGGGAAAATTCAGTGAACTGTCCAAATGCATAATTGAAACTGCATAACCATAGGATTTTGTAAAGGGTCACGATGGTGGTGAGATATTTTACACCTTGAATCTTAAGTGCTTCACTGGCTTAGATTTTATATAATGCAAATGTAGAAAAAATGGTAAAAAGAGGGAGTTACAATTACTGTGACAGGAAGTTCAATGTTTTGACAATGATCCAGAGGTGGTAAATTGGTATACATATAAGCAAAATCAAGAAGGTTCAGAATTAAATATCAGAAAGCTGATCTAGAAGCAATGTATAGGTCAAGAAAAGTCCTAATGGAATTAATCTCATACCCAGAAAGACTTAATCCTGAAGGGCCAAATAGGAATGTTAGATGCAGTCAAACAATGAAAATGAATGAGGAACATTCCTGTGAAAATGGAAGGACAGACTAATTAGAATTGAGTGTTTGACTTCCATACAGACTGACTGTTCTCTGTCATAAACCAGCTAAGACTGAAATGAACAAATGAAGATGTTTTACAGTAGGAAGTGTTGTGCAGTAGTGTAGATTAGCAAATATGTGAAGTACCATTAAATTTAAAAAAAAATCATTTAAAAAATCAGTATAAAATCAAAATTCAAAGTAGAAAATTAAATATTGTCATCTTTTAAAAACTCAGAAAGAGAGAAGAGTAGCTTTAAATTTGAAAATTTTAAACAAATCAAGCATTCTGAATATCTGTCCAGCAAAACCGTAAGATTTATGTTTTATGGAAATTCAATAGTCATATTCAAAATAACCCAAAATATCATATGAAGACAAGGAACAGAATTATCTATAATACTTCTACAAACTTGCTTGAAGAAGATAGTTTAGCAGTGGGACAATCTCAGCTGAAAAACTGTGAAGATTAAAATAGTTTGTTCAGAAGGAATTTGAATGAAGCTAATAGATAACTAGATATCTGTGATTATTGTGATAGGCTAAAGGAAAAGTGGGTAGAGACCAAACTATTGTGTGTGTGACCATTGTCTCTTATTCAAAAGGGAATCAGTGATTCACTAAATAAGATTCAGTGATCAGATGTCTAAGGAAGTGTGTGAGGGATCAAACAGGAGCAGGGGATGGTTTAGCAAAAGGAAAGCTGAGTTACGGGGGAGAATGATCTTTAAAACAAAGAATATAGACTATGAGATACTGATGAACTCTTTCGGTATCAACTTATTGTCAGCTCAGCATTTTAACCGTACACACCCCACACACTTTTCAATTATTTCACTCACACAACAAAATTGCCTTTTTATGATAATACTGATGTATTCTACAGGAGTATTGAATATAAACCTAAATTAAATGTTTTCCCTTGGAAAAATAATTAAACTTCTTATTCATTTTAGAGCATATCATGGTGCATTTTAATTTGGAAAGAAAAAAGGATAACACCAAATTACACTAATAACCAAAGTAGTGCTAATAATTTTAAAATGAAAAAGATAACAGTTCATTGATTGTGAGCAATTAGTCTATAACAGCAGGTAGCATGAGGTTTCATTTCACTGAAGAATTTCTATTTTGCGCCTTCAAGGGATTTAGTTTTTTCTGTTTAAATGAATTTTAAAAGAATTCTGAAGCTTCATAACATGTGCACACATAATATCACAGTAAACATTTGCCCTTTTCCCATCTAGACTTCACTTACTCTGTGACCTTGACAGCATACAGCACTTAGCTTGTGTAGCTCCCAGGGAAGTCAACTCATTTTTCCTGAAACACTTAATGCTCACTCACACAAAGGCAGTATTCTGGACCTGAACTCCTAGATATGTACACCTGGATCATGTGTGAATACCTAAGATGGGTGCTGGATCGTGGGTGGACCTTGGATGGCTGCTGACTCCCACCAGCCTCTCTGTCCGTCACTCACTCACCTCCTCAGCAGGAGAAGGAGGAGAAAGTCAGATAGAAAGCTCATGGGTTGAGATAAGGACAAGGAGATCAGTCACCAGCTGCCATCACAGGCAAAACAGATCAGCTTGGGGAAAATGAATTTAATTTCTTGATGATCACAAAAAAAGAAGAATAGTGAGAAACAAAGACAAAAACTAAACCACCCTCCACTCGCCCCCGCCTCCTCCTTCTCTCACCTTGGCATTCCTTCTGCTCTTTCTCACTCTTTTTGTTCCTTCCCCCGTCCCTCTATGGTGTTTTCTCCTCTTTCCTAAACACTTTTGCCCCAAGGTGTCCCCACCTCAGCAGTGGGCTCAGCTGTGCCCTGCAGTGGATGGGTTGGACCTGTCTGGAACCAGCTGTGTCCAGGGAAGCCCAGGCTTCTCTTCACAGAACTCACGCTGTCAGTACTGGGGCACCTGCATCCTGTACAGCTTCAGAATCAAACCTGGCTGAAATGTGCCTAGTTTTTCCTCCAGGATTTCTGAGGTCCTAATGTAGAGCAGGGGTTTCCCAGCAGTTCTCTGTCTGGCAAAAACAGACTTCGGTTAGTCAGCGCTTATACTCAGGCAGTAGTCACATGCACACCTTGCCAGTTGTTTCTGGAGCACAAGGCAGAGATCCTATATTGAGTGTGGCTGAGACAGAGTGAATTTCCCCCACAGCAGCCCACACAGTGCTGTGCTCTGCATTGGTAGCTAGAAAGGTGTTGATAACACACCACTTTTTTGGCTACTGCTAAGCTGTGCACCCTCACTATCGGTACTGTCCAGCATTTCACCCTTTCATCAGCAGGCTGGAGATGGGCAAGGTGCTGGGAGGGGACACAGCTAGGATAGCTGACTCAAATCAATCAAAGGGATATTCCATACCATACAACATCAGCTCAGATACAAAAGCTAAGAAAAGGAGGAGGAAGCAGGGACATTCGTTATTTACAATGTTTGCCTTTTGAAGCAACTGCTACATGTGCTGAAGCCCTGATTCCTAGGAAGTGGCCCAATATGGCTTGCTGATGGGAAGTAGAGAATAAAGACGGGTTTTTTTTCCTTTGCTTGTGCACATTCACTCTTTCCCTTTTGCTTTAGTAAACTGCCTTGTCTCAACCTAGAAGTCGTTTTCCATCTTATTTTCTCTCCCCTGTCCAGCTGAGAAGGGGCAGTGAGAGAGTGGTTTTGTGGGCACCTGTGTAGTGGGTTGACCCTGGCAGGATGCCAGGCACCCACCAAAGCCACTCTATCACTCACCTACAAAGTGGACAGGGGGAAGAAAATGTAATGAAAGGTTCATGAGTTGAGATGAGGACCAGGAGAGACCACTCACCAAATACTGTCACAAGAAAAACACACTCAATTTGGGGATATTAATTGAATTTATTACTAACAAAATCAGAACAGGATAATGAGAAGCAAAACTCTGGATCCCTTTCCCCACCCTCGGCATGGGACGGCCCAGTTCTAGTTCCGTTTCCATCTGAAGAACCATTCCGATGTCTTGAAGGATGGGGAAAGGGAACTCCAGGGGTTTTCTCAGGGTTTTCTTCTGTCCCTGAGGCTGGAGGGGAGAGGTGCCCTCCCCTCCCCCCACGCACGTGGTCCCATGGCAGGCACAGAGACAGCACACCGGTGTGGAGAGGAGGCAAGAGAGGGTTTATTGTTGGGGATGCTACATTTATAGGGTTCAGGAGGATTCACAGAGTAACCAATTAGAAGTCTCAAGGGGCTTACAGGAACACCCAATCACAGGAAGGGGTTAACAAAGGCCAATGGGAAACACCTCAGGACACCTTCCCAGGACATTCCTGCATGGATAACATCACCGTGGGGAGTGTTGGGAAGAAGAAGTATGTGTTTGCAAAGACCACCAAAAGCCATTTTAAGACACATTTAAACAACAGATTTCCCATATAATGCAGATTTACTGCCACACAAAACCAAATCTTAAAATCACCTTCCCTTACCCCTCCCTCTCTTCCAGCTCTGCCTCCTTCCCTCAGTGGCACAGGGGAACAGGTAATGGTGGTTATGACCAGTTCATCACACATTTTTCCTGCTGCTGATTAGGGAGAAGACTCTTTTCCCTGATCCAGTGTGGGGTCCCTCCCACAGGAGACAGTTTTGCGTGAACTGCTGCAATGTGGGTCCCTTACAGGGTCACAAATCCTACTAGGAAACCTGCTCCAGTGTGGGCTCCACTCTCCATGGGTCCGCAGGTCCCTGCCAGGAGCCTGCTCCAGCATGGGCTTCCCACGGGGTCACAGTATCTTTTGAGCATCCACCTGCCCCGGCATGGGTCTCTTCCATGGACTGCAGGTGGATCTCTTCACCCCCACTAACCTCCAGGGGCTGCAGGGAGATAATCTGTTTCACCATGTTCTTCACCATGGGCTGCAGGGGAATGTCAGCAGGTGCCTGGAGAACATCCTCACCCTCCTTCCCCAGTGACCTTGGTGTCTTTAGAGTTGTTCCTCTCACATATTCTCACTTTGCTCTTCTCTGGCTGCAATTACATCTGCACAATAACTTTTTTCCTTCTTAAATATGTTATTACAGAAGTGTTACTGTCATTCCTGATTGGCTCAGCCTTGCCCAGCAGTGAGTCCATCCTGGAGCCAGCTGACACTGGCTCTGTCAGACATAGGGAAAGTTTCCAGCAGCTTCTCAGAGAAGCCACTCCTGCAGCTCCCCCTGCTACCAAAACCTGGCCATGCAAACCCAATTATGACCTCTCAAAGTCAACTCACAAGAGATGGACCAGCACAGATTGAGAAGCTGCTTTGGAATTCTGTTACTTTAATTAATCCAGTCACTTTGTAAGATGTTTTGACAAAATATATTTGTCTTTCCTAAGATTTTCTACAGCAATACTTTCAGTCTGACACTTTGAGCTCTCCATACCACTTTCTTTGGTTCCAGCCTGTACCAAGCAGCAGGATCAGCACAACTGAGGTGCTCTCTTCCTATGTGTGGTTTAGCAGCTATTTTAGCAGGATGTAGGAAAATTCTGAGAAAGACACAGAATATCTCTGCTTCCAGATCACTAAGAAGAGTTCATTCATGCTTACAATAAGAACATGTCATGACTTTCCATATGCAAACTGGAACACTGGAAGCATGACCACTGCACAGATGGGCAGTGTTCATAACCACTGTATGTGGTCACTTATGTTAGAGGGATATTTATTTGACACCCACTTCTACCAACATCCTCAAGATATTTCAATGCCTGAAGATTTCAAATGCTTCTGCCTAATCCATGCTGCTTGAAGAACTTGCAAAGGTAAATAAAATTCTGCCATACTCTTCTATGTGGCAAGGCAACATCTAATAGCTGCTTGGCTCATCTCAGCAATCCAAATGATGGCTTCATTTTCACTACAAGTTGGACAGAAAAAGTCTTCTTTAAGCCAAAACCATGCTTCTTTCCATATCTTCACCAATTGTAACACTTTGTTGATATCTCATGCAGTTGTGTCTGCAGTGGAAGCACATACACGTTGGACATAAGGGTTTTACATGAGGGTGGTTAAGAGGAAGAAAAAATAAAACAGGTTAGAGCTGTCAATAAGGTTTTATGGGATATATGCCTGAGCATAACAACACTATGTCAATAGTAAGGAGAATTACAAATGCACTACAGTGACTGAGATAGAAAATTAGCTTCCTCAGGATCTAATTTGAGTATACTTGTTTGTTTTACCAGAACTGTGTTATAAATATAGTCTAAAGAATGCCAATCAATTGTAAAACAATCTCGGAATGATATACATTCAATTACAAAGAAGTATCCTGCTATGAAATCTGGAAGACTTTTTCTTAAGCCATTTTAACCTGGACTATATAAATACCTAGACAGCACTTTGTAGATAGAATCATATCCTGAGAAGAGTATTACCTTAACAATCCAATAGATGTTTTGATTTTCTAATTTGTATGACAGTCATCTGATAAGTGTATATAACTAGATGGCTGTAACAAATACATGCACATTACTTACTATATTTAGTAACAGCCTCTCAGGAACCTGCAAATATTCATTTCCTTATTCTTTTGTGCTTATGAAATGTTTTTCACAGTATTTCAAGGGCCGTATTTACCAATTAAATATCTAGATCGAATCTACATTATTCCAGTGAGAAATTAATTTCTTTATTACTAATAGCAGCATTCAAACTTTTATAGAACTGTTAGTCTCAACCATTGATTATGATATCCCTAAATTCCTATAGTATAGACCCAAGTTTCAAGCAATCCATATAACCAGGCTATGGTTACAGTAAAAAGCAATTTGCTGCCTCCTCTTGCACAGCAACAATTCTGTCAACTTCATTGGACTTGCATATTTGTCTGGTGTTATAATAGCCACTGCTGGATGGCAATCCACTCCTTTTACAACTGCCAATACATGGCTGGAGTAGGTTAGTAGAGCTAAAAACTGAGGCTGTGGACCTGATGTCAGTTATACATTTCAGAGATGATTACTTTAAAACCACTTTGGTCCCATGAACCAGATGCTTCTAAACAGCCAGCGTGCCTTATCTAGGCACCCTGGTAGGCAGGTCAGGAGCCTTACCTAGCAGGGTCAGGTTAATTTAATCTAAAAGGAATTTCACTTGTGCGCAAGGTCCCTGCTCCATGACACCAACACATGCCTCTACGACACCAACAGTGCCATAGAATGGGAACTACCTGGGAGATTGATCTCAAAAGTGCTTCTCTGATCTTAATGCAAAATCCTAATGTGAATGCATCCTGTCAAAGATGCCTCACAAAGAGTTTTGGGGTTCATTTGGTTTTATGCGACAATATCATATGATCACCACTGAGTTCTGTATTTAGTTTCTTGGAAAGATGATATTTAGGCAGCAACAAGATTCTTCATATGAAAGAACATATAAAATTACTTTGTTAGAAGAGCTTGCTAGAGTGAAAAATAAATTATGAAAAACAGCAATAAAAAAGACAGTATTAGATAAGGTCAGGTCCATGCATATCTAAGCTTAGCACAAAAAAATTCTTCATGCTCCCTAGATCAAAATAATCCCCAGTCTAACTTGCACTGCAAACATTACTGATACTCAAAGGCTGCAACAGTGTCAGCAACTGCTTGAGGGAAGCATTAAGAAGTGGATTCTGCCTCTAATACTCCTTCAAAGGCCTGTTGTGAAGGGATTTTCAGTGAAGTTGTGAAGCTGATCTGGAAGAGGCAAGAAGATGAACCATATAACCTTAATAACACTTAAACTACAGCTCTAGGTTGGCAAGTATTTCCAGGTGGAATTGAAGGGTAAATTTGCCCCTGAAGTAAAAAAATAATATGGCAAGTTACTTCAGGATGTCAAAGGCTCGATAATGAAAGCAAAGAAGAGAACAAATGAGGGAAGGTTGGTTGCTTGGTTGGTTTATTTTTTTATATTCTTTGTAAACAGAAAAGAAGGATTTTTCATTTTCTCTGCAGCCAACACTTGGTAAGGTCTACAGATGTTATCCAAACCAAGAATTTCCACAGGAATTATCAGCTCCATGTTTGCATGTTTTTCATATTTAGAGTGAAAGCAATAGGACTTCCTTACCCAATTCAGTAAAGTAAAGAAATATGGCAAGTAAAGTGTCTTAAAATGTGACATATTAGGATACCTTTGACCTACTGGTATCCTAAACTATTATAAATGAGGATGTACATAGCTATTTAAATACAAAACCATGTAGTACAGAACTATTTATTATTTTGTTCCTGTATTACAGCATAATGACTATAAAGTATGCCCATTCAAAGATATTCATGAGTTCAAAAGTTTCAAACTGAATCTGCTATCCTCCAGACTCTTTACTTTTCGTGTGTAATTTTGGTTCAGTTCTCAGTCAATACAAGAATGACTTAGGGGAACAAGACCTTTTCTTGTCCTTGGTAAAGACATGATGGACGTCTATTAAACACTTAACCCTTATCAGAGCTGGTGTGAGATTGTGTCTTGCTTGAAAGACAGATACTGGGTAGTTTTGCTCTCCTATTAGTCACAATCCCTGTTTCCCATGTGACACAATAAAACCCTCTTCAAAAAACGAAAACCTCTAGCTCTTGTCCAGTGTAGAATTTTTGTTTTCCATTACTGATTGTCAGTTTTAAAGATAATTTTAAGTTTCAAAAAATGCCTCTTACTCAGCAGATAGGAGGTTTTGCAATATGTGCATAAATTCTTTAATATTTGTGGTTGTTTATCTGGTTTATCCAGTTAGCATAAAAGATATGTTTAATTGTGAAAAGGATTTAGTTAGCAGTGGGCTGAGAGGCTGTAAATATTTTGCTTATATATATTCCATATAGGAAAAATTGCCAAAAAGAAAGCATAATATACAAGCATCTATTTTTTTACATGTAGTTGCAAGATTTCATTCTGAATGGCATGGTGTTTTTAAATTGTTAACTATAATTCTCTTCCATTCTTATAGGATAATGAAAAGCAATAAAAAGATAGTTCTGTGAAATATTTTAATTTATGCACATTTGAGAAACCAATTTGGCAAATGAGAAATAACAAGGCATATTTTCCAACAACTCCAGGGCAAATCTGATGCTGTTCATCCTTATCATTATAATTTAACACTTGCTCTCTCCAACTTTCTCCATATTTTACTGCCTCTCATAGGAGGAACCCCACACTGGAGCAGGAGAAGAGTTAGAGGAGTACTCCCCCCTTAGGGGGAAGGAGAGGAAGAGACGATGTGTGAATGAACTGACCCTAACCTCTATTCCCTATTCCCCTGTGCTGTTCAGGGGGAGGATATAAAGAAGTTAGGAATTAAACTGAACTTGGGAAGAAGGCACAGGTGGAGAGAATGTGTTTTAAGATTTGGGTTTATTTCTCATTACCCTACTCTGATGTGACTGGTAATAAATTAACTTCCTCAAGTCAAATCTGTTTTGCCCATGACAGTAACTTCTGAGTGACGCCTCCCTGCCCTTATCTCCACCATGAACCTCTTTTAATTTTTTTCTCCACTGTCCAGTTGAGGAGGGGGAATGGCTTGGTGGGCACATGGCATTCAGCCAAGGTCTACCCACCACAGACACTTATTTATGGGGTGTTGTGGTATGGCCTTGCAGTCAGCAGCATAGCAGCAGTTTAATTAAACATCACTGCATTGCCATTAGTACCAGGTGATTACACCTCCTTAGACTTTTTAGGAAATAATGTTGACTTCTGGTAACAACTATGTAATAGACTTTATCATGAGGCCTCGTAGGAGGACAACACAGTTTTATTTTAAAAAATTTAAAATGTTTTATTTTAAACCAAAAAAATGCTTAATTCACTCTCATGCACACCTTCTCATAACAAGTAGAACACGTTTGTGCAAGTAGTCTGTCTACCATTCAAGGATTAAAGGGCATGTAGTGGAGTGACCTGACCAGGACACCTCGTGATGGAGGACAAGAAGCAATGTCTATTTAGCTGTTATCATGTCTCTCAGCTTCTTCCTGGGTTGGTAGACATGATAGTTTTGGATATCCTTTTTATATCCCTTATTAGCTGACCTCGATTAGTTTTTTTGTTCTTTCAGTCCTGGTCAACCTTTATGCATCATTTGGATTGATTAACTTTCCTTTGTCTCTGTACCTTCATGTCTTAAGATGCCCATCCAGTT
Organism: Chiroxiphia lanceolata; assembly: GCF_009829145.1. NCBI lineage: Eukaryota > Metazoa > Chordata > Aves > Passeriformes > Pipridae > Chiroxiphia > Chiroxiphia lanceolata. The sequence goes on along the minus strand of NC_045639.1, from coordinate 88,145,459 downwards.
CAGGGTGTCCTTAATTTTTTTTTCCTTAATTTTCTTCTCCTTAGTATGCTGCATGTACCAGCACAGGGATCTTCTTGACCTTCTTATCTAGATGCCATAAACACCTTTTTTTTTACATCCCTCTTCTGCTATTTCCATATCCAGACACTCCCATCAATTTTCCAGTCTCATTTCTGTTGCAATTCTTTGCAACCTGCAAGGACTAGACAACATGAGGACGTGAGGTTCAACAAGGTCAAGTGATGAGTCCTGCACTTTGGCCACAACAATCCCATTCAGCACTACGGGTTGGGACAAGAGTGGCTGGAAAGCAGCTCAGGAGAAAAGGACCTGGGGGTGCTGAATATGAGCCAGCAGTGGGCCCAGGTGTCCAAGGAGGCCAATGACATCCTGGTTTGTATGAAGAACAGTGTGGTCAGCAGGACCAGGGAAATGATTTTCAAGTACTGTGTCCAGTTTTGGGTCCCTCAGTTCAGGAAGGACATTGATGTGCTGGAGCGTGTCCAGCAAAGGACAATGAACCTGGTGAAGTGTCTAGAGGCTAAGTACTATGAAGAGTGGCTGAGGGAGCTGGGGTTGTTTAGCCTGGAGAAAAGGAGGCTTAGTGGGGACCTTATCACTCTCTACATCTACCTGAAAGGAAGTTGTAATCAGGTGGAGGTTGGTCTCTTTTCCCAGGCAATAAGTGACAGGACAAGACAACGTAGCCTCAAGCTGCGCCAGGGGAGGTTTAGGTTGGACATTAGGAAGAATTTCTTCATAGAAAGTGTGATTGGGCATTGAAATGGGCTGGCCAGGGAGGGGGTGGAGTCACTGTCCCTGGAGGTGGTTAGGAAAAGACTGGATGTGGTATTAGCGCCACTTAGGTCTGGTTGGTAAGGTGGTGATCACTCAAAAGGTGGTGGTCATAAGTCAAAAAGGTTGGACTTGATCTGAGAAGGTTTTATAATCTAAATCATTCTGTGAGTCTGTGCCATTTTGGGAGCAACTCTGAAGTCACGCTGTCTGTCTCAGCTGAGGTTTTAAAACTACTGTGGCCTATAGAGTCCCCCACTTTCTTGATGAAGGCCAAAGTCTTGATCCTTTCATTAGAGGTACCAGAAGAAGAAGGAGGTGACCACTTAAGCAGTTTTAGTGCGTTATTGCACAGAGCAGGAAAACTATTAATAGAAAAATATCCAGGATGACAGCTGATTTTTTAAAAGAAACAGGATTTGCAGGATCATTGGTTCCCTGAAAAGGGTTTTAGTGATTGGCAGTCTAAAATAAATGGGCACAGAAAGGATCTTTTTTTCTGACCCATTGATCTTTTTATGTTTTTACATGTAATGGAAATCAGGAGATTTATGAAAAGAACCTCACATTTGTTAACCTTGTGTTAAAGATATCCATATATCTTATAGCATTCAGAAGATTTTGCTAAGTTGATGAAAAATATATGATGCGTTCGAAAAAGAGATGAAAATGAGTCAAATTAGTTAGATCTACATCTAATATGATCTCTTGCAACATAGACCTTTGACCAAATGCTATTAATAATGGTCTGCAGGATAATTTGTCATTAGTAGTAATAATTTAAAAATCATCCCTTCATTGGAGGATGAAAACAAACAAAAAGCCTAAATAATAATAGTCTGCACAATGGCGTGTAATTTTTCTTCAATCAAGTAATTAACAAATTTAAGATGTAAGTATAGTCTCTGCAGTTCCATCCCCCACATCTGTAAAACCACAGTTACAGTGAAAGAGAGAATATATGAAGAATACGATTTAACAACATTTAATACTATTTTCAACAAGCTGCAAATACAATTGTAGGACTGTTCTATTTTTCAAATTGCTTGGTAGGATCTGCAGTGTGTGAGGGTATTATGATAGTATTGTCCTCTTTTACTCTTAATCTGCATAATTCTAATTGGAGGTTTGGTTTGATTAAGAAAAAACAATGCTAAACATCTACTCAAATAAGAACCAAACATTTGAGGTTATCTTTTTAAAAAAATCTTAATACGTCATAACTATTGCAAAGGGTAGACAAATGGCATAAAAAATATATTTAAAAAACATTATAAAGAACCAACAGTTATATATAGGTGTTCATATCTATTCTCTTGTGATATAATTTTTTCATAATTCTGCCAAGTTATTTGAATGCATATAGTGATACATCATGAGAAATAAACCCAAGTCTTAAAACACATTCTCCCCACCTGTGCCTTCTTCCCAAGTTCAGTTTAATTCCTAACTTCTTTATATCCTCCCCCTGAACAGCACAGGGGAATAGGGAATAGAGGTTAGGGTCAGTTCATTCACACATCGTCTCTTCCTCTCCTTCCCCCTAAGGGGGGTGTACTCCTCTAACTCTTCTGCTCCGTTGTGGGGTTCCTCCTATGAGAGGCAGTCCTCCAATGTGAGGAACTTCTCCAACATGAGTCCTTTCTGTGAGCTGCAGTTATTCACAAGCTGGTTCAGTGTGGAGTGCAGTCCTTCAGGAACAGATTGTTTCAGTAAGGGTCCCCACAGTGTCACAAGTCCTGCCAGCAAACCTGCAAACCTGCTCCAGCATGGGTGCCTTTCTCCGCAAGTCCTTCCAGGAGCCTGCTACAGCATGGACTTCCCATAGTGTCCCAGCCTCTGTCAGGCATCCATCTGCTCTGGTATGGGGTCCTCCATAGGCCACAGATAAATCTTGCTCCACCATGGACCTCCATGGGCTGCAGGGGGACAGCCTGCCTCACCATGGTCTTCACCAGAGGCTGCTGTGGAATCTCTGCTCTGGTGCCTGGAACACCTTCTCCCCCTCCTACTTCACTGACTTTGGTGTCCACAGAGCCGCTTTGCTCACATATTGTCACTCCTCTCTTTGGCTGCAATTGCTCTCATTCAATAACTTTTTTCCCTGTCTTAAATACATTATCCCAGAAGTGCTACCACCATCTCAGATGGCTTGGTCTTGGACAGTAGTAAGTTCATCTTGGATCTGGTTGGTATTGGTTCTATTAAACATGGAGGAAATATCTAGCAGCTTCTCACAGGAGCCACTCCTGTAAGCCCCATTACCAGAGCCTTGCCAACGCACTACATTGTCTAAAGACAGCCTGGACTTTTTCTATATGGATAGAATAATTTCAATATGTGAAATTAAAAAACAGTAGTTCTTTTTACTGTGTCCAAAATAATTTGCATAAAGTAGTTGTAAAACGGAATAATCTAACATGATGCACCAGAAGTTTCAATCAACTGACCATATTTGCATGCTATTTTTGAGAAGTTTCTTTTTCACTATTCAAAAGTTGCAGTATTTGGTTTATTTCCTTCTAAGACTATATAAAATGTCTGGTACTTCAGAACAAGAAGGGCACAAATCTATTACAATTTCCTTCAGGGAACAAATGCTTCACTACAATTTTAATGTATTGATTTAGAACTTGGTTTTGTGCATTATTTATTTATTTTAAATCACCTGCATTTAAATGCATTTTTGACAAAGAAAAAGATAACTTATAATATTTGGAAAATATCTCAAATGAAAATTAAAATGGTAATGTAAATAGGCATTATTCATATATTTTACATGAACACAGAATGGAGAATGTTTTACATTTGGACTGCTACTCCACCTAATATCTTCAGACAGCTAAGGATAGCCTATGTAAGCATATAAAGAAGCAGTAGAATCAATTTTGTTTCAGATGAAGGGGTCTTACACACTGATCTGTCTAACAGAATTGATGTACTTCTGAGCAACACCATAAAGCAGCACCATAAAGCAGCACTTCAACAATTAAAGGTCTAGTTGCAATGCTGTGATATGGACAAAAAGACAAATACATTCAAATATATACTTCCCAAATGAAAAAAAAAAGGGCAAGAATATTATACTCTAGCAGTAAGTCTTATCAATATGTTGTGAAAGAAAAAATTTTCTACAAACCTATCATTGCCAGTAACTAGGAAAATGGTGCAAAATTCATTTATATTTCCCTAGATTAAGGAAATAGAGGATATAAATATTGAGATCCACAAATATAGTTGGATCTTGCATATTCTCAAGCTTTCCTGAAATAAGAAAAAAAAAAAAAAGGTCAAAAGTGGAGGTATCACAGTCAGTTAAACTTACATTGCAACAGAAAAATCAGAATTTCCTCAAGTGGCACAAAGCCAACAGAAATAATTAGCTACCTGATGCTTTCCTTCAAACAAAGAGATAAGGATGGGAGAGGTTTTTGCTGTTTCCAATACTTCATTGATTTCAGGTCATAGAGTATGCTTGTACCAGTGGTACAAGATGTTGTTGACTTCGTCCTGCAACTGCAACTTGACTGGAGTCAAGCAATGGGTATCTGTGGACCTCTTTAATGTATTTCCACTGAAAGTAATTTTTCTTTCAAATAATAGAATGTATAGATATATGAGCAACTTCACAGCAGCATTTTTATCTCAGACACACATAGGCAGCCACCTAAGTACTACTGTCATCCGAACAAAGCACATTTTACCTTCTTTCTCCTACAATTACAGCCATTCATAATCACAGAGCTAGTAAGTTCAAAATATAAAAGAACTATTACATTATTTAAACTATCCTTTTCCCAGTGCTGGGTTGTACTTTTTTTCCTTTTTGTTTCAGTATTTCCACTTGTTTTTGTTTTAAAGTTTCAAGTCTAATTGCTATCACCATGTGAAATTATTTCTCTTCTTTCAGTCTGAATTTTAATTTTCTTAATTTCACAATGTCCTATTAATTTATAGTTCCTGTTGTTATTTTTTGAACCACTTTTTTCTATGAATTTACAACTTTCAGGCAGATAAGTCTTTCTTCACAGTTACCTTGAAAAAAATACTGAACCAAATTAATCAGTTTTGCAACAAACTACTGTTTTGGTAAATCTGTTAAACAGCAATGGACTTTTACCATACAGTCAAGGCTTGACTACTACAAGACTTAATTTTCACTTTTCTTTGGTCACAAATCAGAAATTATTGTGCCTCTCTACAGAGACCTTGTGGTTTGTAGCAAATGGAGGCTTTATTAATGGATTATGAATGATATATATCATGATTTTTCCATGGGAATAAAAGGATGATTTGATATGATCAGAACATAGCTTGTATATGAACTGTTGATCTATCACAGTCTTTCGTGATCTGAAGAGTAAGGGAGTCTATCATCTGCATTTGTGATGGCAAATCTCTTAAAAAGAATAGTTTGACAAAAGGTAAGGGAATTACACAAAAAATCTTGTCCTTATGATGTCATTTGAAACAGGCAGATCTGGAACCAATTTATTGAGTGTAAATTACTGCCAATTTTGCTTTGAATAACAAAATGCCTCAGAGATTTCTGAGATATGTAGCCATAGGGAGCTACATATACATGATTTTTATACATGAGGATTTTTATGTTTCTTTAACACATCTTTCAACTTAATCAGATACTCAAATGCACAACCTAGCACTCAGGGAAATTATGTGGATTTGTCACACTGCCTGCAGGACTTTGGGATCCATGAACCAATGATGGATCAGAGTGAACCATAATTTGTTCATCAGTAACAGATAAATGTGGATATTTGCTGTACTAATGTTTCAGAATATCAGTAAACTAAATAATTATAACAGAATTCCATTTGTGGTATCAGGGATTAAAAAAAGGAATCTATAAAGTCTGTTCTGTGTCACACAGAGTGAGGGACCTTGTTGGCTTAAAAAGTGTGAAGGGGAGAGGAGAGGAGGGAGGGAAGGGAAGGGGAGGGAAGGGAAGGGAAGGGAAGGGAAGGGAAGGGAAGGGAAGGGAAGGGAAGGGAAGGGAAGGGAAGGGAAGGGAAGGGAAGGGAAGGGAAGGGAAGGGAAGGGAAGGGAAAAGATCAAGTTCCTGGGCACCAAAGGATGAACCTTTTTTTCTTATCTTTTTTCTTATCCCTAATGTTTTGAGAGTTGCGCTTTATGATGATAATTTTAAAATTTGGTGTGGGAATTAAGAAGAATGTAAATGCATGTTACCAGTGTGGTTTGAGGTTTAGCTTTTTTCCATATTTTTTTCCTTTGATGGTCAATAATTTGTTTAGATAATTAAGTTGAAATATTATTAAGAGTTATCCACAGAATATTTTTGATGGATTTTTTTTTAAACTCAGTGTCCATATAGTTATTTAAACTATTGGTATTTGTAATTTAAGTGACCCACTACCAGCACTTTTACTGATATTTTTCAAATAAAAAATGCAATTACTTTCTGTAGATCTATAAACTCTGTTTCTACTTTAATCTTATTTTCAAACTCTGCTTGAAGAAGAAATAAGTCAAGAATACTAGCCTGAAGTTAAACACATTCTCAACAACTGCATATTCATAACATGAAGCTGTTTATATTCGGCTAGTAGAGTTACATCTTCTTTATCTTTTTACAGTCTACAGTAGATTAGATTTGGTCCTGTGCAGGGCTAAGAGTTGGACTCTGATCCTTGTGGGTCCCTTCCAACTCAGCATATTCTGTGATTCTGTGAACTGTGGTTGTTTTTCAAAATGAAACATTTCAGCTGAAAAAAACCCAAAAGTGAAAGGGAAAAAAAAAAAGAGAGAGAGAGATCCATGGGGAAATTCAACATAATTTGACTTTGCTTTGTTCTAGAAAGCAGCAATTACATTTTGATAAACTCTCAATTAAAATAGAAAAAGTATGTTTTCCACAATGATATACCAATAAACTCTTTAAACTCTTTACATGATTTTCTCCTCTGGAATAATGGTATTTCTATGTTTTTTCCCAAAAGTATTTATCAGTAGTTCAATTTTAATTGCAACAAATATTCTTGAGAATTTTAACTGCAACAAATATTCTTGAGATACACTGAAAGCTGCTGTCCTTAGCATTGCTAAGGGGGAAAACCAAATTCCCCTATTGACCAGAGGAAAACCAAAACTTTCTTCAGTGAATTATAGGATATCTTTGGATTACTACATTGGTTCAAATAGTATAGAATTCCTTTTCACAAAACCCTTGAGGTCTTTTGTCTCACAATACACTTTTGTGCCACAGTTACTACATTTATTTTTGATGAAGGTCATCAAGGTGTGTGTAACTGATTCTGAACATATTTTCTTAAGGACATAAACCACTACAGTTTTACACATGACCGCTGATGCCAATTTTAAAACAAAATCTAAAACTTAGTCCCCTAATCTAGAAAAGATTCCACATCATATTACCACAGTGTCTGCACATGCTCAGGTATGATGCACATGTTCATAATTCTAAACTGAAAAATGAAGCATTACTGCTTTATAAAAAAGCCTATTTGTTGTACAAATACATTACAGTTTAGGAGAGTATCTGCCAGTCTCTAGGCTGCAATCTTGAAAGAAAATGCTCTGCAACAAGGGTCTCTCAAGAGTAAGATTTTCAGGTGTTTGGATTAACTACCAGGTTCCTGTAATGTGAAAGAGAGCTGAAACTGTATTGAGATTTCTAATCTGTTGGTCTTGCTGCAGATCTGAGTATCAGGATCAGGCTAGCTGTGACAGAACACCTTTTTCTCTTTTCCTTTTCCTTTCTCTTTTTTTAAATCTTTTTCTTTTCTTTTTCTATTTCTTCTGTTTTTGAAGGGAACCTGTAAGCCCTCCCACTTAGTATCCATGGAGGTAGGACTACATGATATCTTCACTGGCAGGTAATGTGATGAATTTTGAAGAGGTCATGGTACCTCAGTTGAAATTTCAAGGACCTTAAAAAGTTATTATGCAATTAGGACCACTAGATGTGTTGTAACTTGTGTTACCTAGATATTGGTACCAAAAAATGTATACAAGTGTCTTCCTGTCAGCAGCTTTAAGGATGTGCAGTTCTGGATCATATTCTAGCTTGAAATAAGCTAAACAAGCATCTCTGGCCAAAGATAACGAGTAAAGATGTAGAGAACAAGCATTTCCCATATGAATACCAAGGATTGTACTATTTCTATTTAAAAAAACAAAGTATAATAAGTTCCAGCAAAATACTTCAGCAAATAAAAATGGCAGTCCACATGTCAGGAATAAAATAGGAAATAAAAGCATTACAGACCTAAAATATCAAAACAAAAAAAAAGGCAATAAACCTCACAAAGCCTAGAATGTATTAAAAAAATTATTGACTGTTAGTTTTCCTGCTCTATCATCTTGGAATAATAGACATTTAGAACCCAAACAACAACCAAAAAAATAAATAATCTTAGCCCTTACATGTGGCAAATGAGCAAACCTTGCTAAATAAGAACCTGAATTGTTAGTTTGCTGAAAAAACATAGTTCTTTTCAACATGTCAGTGAATACAACGTCACCTCCCTTGGACAGCCAGCAGATCTTAGCAGGTCAAAAGTATGTCATGCAATAAATGAGACACTGTCCAAAATTTCATAAAGCATACCAGATCCACTTATTTTACCAAAGTTAACAGTCCATGGATAAGGTTTGCATTAAGAAAGATGTTTCTAAGGGCTTATGCTTAAAGTTCACACATAATACATTGTATTGTACCCAATGTATCCAATTTTAAAAGCATAAGTGTCTGAAATGACATCAAGGACTCAAACCTGTTGTTCTTGGTATCTTAAGTATAAAACACACTTTCTTTAAGGAACCCTGCAGCCTACCGAACATACAATTATACTGTTTGTTTTAACTTCTTTAATTCTATGTAAAAATCAAACTATTGACTGGTTCTGGGCCACGAACACTAAGTAGCATCAGATGAGCTGATCAAGCACTGAGACTATGTCCATGGAACTGGAGGAGACCAAGAGTAACCTTCTCAGAGGTGAGTTGCTGAGAAGAAAGATTGTTGGAGCCTCAGCTAAAATCACAGCTCCAACTCCACAGACACAAACCTCCGCCATTGCAGAAATGAGAATGGAGAGGGGACAGAGTGGGAAGGATTAAGTGAAATCGATTTTTCCAGAAATCACACATTTCAAAAAGTAAGATATTTTGTGAATTCAGGTTCAAATAATGAAAACTGAAATATAAAAATGTGTTATTTATTAATCCTTATATTAATGTTACAGGTGTTTTATCCTACTCTTTTGTCTCTTCACCTGGAACAGTATCGAGTTCAGGACTTTTTCATCCTGCTGCCACCAGAAGGAAAGAATAATTAATCCACCAGAACTGAAAAACACACTGCATCTGGAAGTTCCTGGGGAACTTAGAACTCAACAGGCGCCTAGACACAGAAGTTCTGGGTCTTACAGGGGGAACTGTGCAATTTTGGTAAGAGTAAGAAATCCATCACCTCCAGCTACCACTGACTTCAGCATTTATAAACCTCATGCCTCCCTCTGAGACAGGATTTTACCTGTGTGAAAGCACATGTCTCGGCTCTCGGCTCCTTCTGACTGCACTGTTAGCCAATTCCTGCTGAGTTTGGAGCCATACCTGCCCTTTTTTTTTGCTTGAAGCCCTGAAGACAATTCACAATTTGATTAAACCATGCCAGAATTGCTATAAAAATACCCCAAATAAATTATTGATCAGAGCACTTTTTTTTTTTAGAGAGAGTAACTATACCATAACATTATTCTTTGATTTATGAGACTAAATTACAGAGCATGGGCTATGCAATCTCAGATAACATATTCCTCATCTTAATTGTGTAAACAATGTCTTCCATGTGGTAGTAGGAGGCCTCACTCCTGATCTTAAACTTTTGCGTAATCATAATGACAATGCAGCCATGAGGATATCCAAAAAATAGTGCTGACCTCCTCAAAAGTGGTTAGGCAACCCTAGCCCTGTCTCCACTCTAAGCCAATTAAAATAAGAGCAAGGGAAAGAGTTTTATTTTTACCTGTGAGCTGTAAATATTTTTTTTTACCCATGTATTTAACCTGTATATTTAATTTAGAGCTGTCTATTTTTACCTGTGAGCTGGGCTGTGGGGAAAATACAGTGTTTAAAACACTCTTGGTTAATTAGAGATCCAGTAAAATCTTTATGTGTTGATGTGATCTTTTAGTCTGTATGTGATCTCAACACTTGTAACACTTCGGGGATAGGCAACAGATTTTTATTATAGCAGTGAGTAGCAGTTAACCATTGATCCCACAGAGAGAAGGCTGCTATTTGGGGAAATGCTAAAATATTTGCTGACAGAATTCTTAAATTGTTTGGAAAAGGATAGAGGTGATACCTTACTTTTCAAGTTCTCATATATCCAGATGAGATATACCATGTATAAGAGCGTAAGAGTTGTTTTATAAAGTCAGAATCACATCCTTGAAAAATCTGACAGACCAATGTGCTTTTATATGTGTTCATAAACACACACACACATGTGGGCAGAAGTCTACATTTTAAGTCTATGTAGACATTATATAGAGATTGATAGAAAAACAGAGTGGAGAGGGGGGAAAGACTGTGGAAAGAGAATTGATGAACTTTAAATGTGGCTTATCTTGTCTCATTTCAGCCATGTAAAATGTTGATCCAAACTAGTTCACTAGGCTGCCCCCATGGTGAATTAACCGAAAAAAAGGAGATCAAGGAAGGGAGACATCCCATGTTAGGACCTGTATCTAAGGGAGATAGGGTCAAAAAATGAATGCGGGTGCTCATGTGACACCAGACACTCAACTTTGCCTGGAGTCCTGTGGGGTCATTCCCACCCTCTTTGTTCACCCAATTGCTAGCACTATTTATTATCCCCCTTTCATTGTCATATTTTCTGAACATATCAAATCTTTCCCCTCTTATTAAAAGTTGCCTTGAAACTATTAAGAGCCATTTATCAGGGTTTTACATATGCAGTATCACACTGATATTTACTCTTGCAGGACATCTCCAAATGCTGAACCACTGAACAATGTCTGTGCTACAAGGGGGCATTAGGCTGGCATACAAGAAGAAAGAATTTCAGTAGTTTCACGAACATTGCCTTAGCAGCCCCGTCTCATTGCACACACCTTTAGCCTCTCTAGCAGAACGCACTGTTCTCAGAACATATGAAGGCCTCCATCTTTCAGCTCCTGGAGCATTCTCCCTTTATCTTCCTGTCAGCCTGTCTCCCTAAGCAGTTTGTAACAACTGACCTTCAATTTCCTAGAAATCAAAACATATAAAGGTATTTGCTAACTGTTGTAGCACTTTGATGACTACCACTGTCAAACCAAAGTTTGCACCTTGTCAAAAAAACCAGAATTGCTGACACTAAGAAATTGCAATACTGTCCTTCACTTAATGTCTTGGGAATGCTGACAGGGATGGATTGTGCACTTCGTTTAGTTATTTATTTATTTTTGCTTATTTTGCACATAGCTTCCTATTAAGTTAATCAGTCTAATACTACAGGGACTGTTCATAACTCACCACAGATATAAAGCAATGGCATTTCAGTGACCAAGGCAACTTGATCAAATAGTGTAAAAATAATATGAAATGCCACCAAAATAAAATGTCCAAGAATTATCATCAGTATTAATACATTAATGCATAGTCATTTCATATCTATCATAATTTTCAGTGTACTTCTAAGGCACTCATAAAAAGTGAGCTTATAAAAATCCCACTTAACCTCCTCAAAATCCAATTTTGCAAATCTTTCATTATTATAGATGTTTATTAATAGGGTAACCTGATAGACAAAATTCTGAGTGACTTCTATTGGCTCTTATCCCCTCAAGTACTACTAATCCCCTCAAATACTGCTATATTGTGTGTCCTACAAAAATCCCTTCTACATCTCACCAGGGGTCATAACAGAGATTCAAAATTATGCAAACTTACAGACAAAATTAATCATAATCAGTATTTTGGACTGACTTGTTAATTTAGGTTTTTATGTTAATTTAATTGCATATGAATTTTGTCATGCCATATTTTCATGGGCTTTTTTAATAACCACGTACCAGATGGTGTTCCCTAAAAACTATCCATTTTAAACCACTTACATTTAATCTTTTCAAAGGTAAATTTAGTTATACCAATTTTTACCTTGAAAAATGGCTTGCAAAATATATTAAAGTAGTAAGAACACACAAATTAGCAAAAAGATATGAGTGAGAGCCCTGTAAAAAAGCTGAGTATTTATGTACTTAAACTAAGACTTATTCTTTATATAGAAGGCAGCGAAGGCTGTTTGTTTTAATGGTAAGCTGTAACTTTCCCATATTCATAGATTTTCATAGGACTAGCCATTCCCTTATCTAATAACAGTTCTTTATGAAGGACAGCCAATAAAAAAAAAAAAAAAAAAGAAAAAATTCAAGAGCATGGGCTCAGAAAGAAAACAGAGAACAACCTTGATAATGTTAATGTTATCCACAATGTTTGCATCCTGAAGGCACTTAAATTTCTGTTTAACTTTATGCACGAAATGAATCGAGATCTGAGAAATTTCTCCTATGAATAAAATTAAATGTGCATAAATGTATAAAGAGGTCAGGGCATTCATTTCCTTTCTATTACAGAAGATTTTAGTTTTGTTCGATGTCTTCTGTGAACACATTCCAGCTTTTCTGCATCCAGTGTCATGGTTCTGCATTAAGAGCACCACAGGTTGTCATTGAAGAATAGAGAAAGGAAAAAGTTTTCTATTCTCTTTTTTATTATTGTTCCCTCCTTAGTTACCTTGGCAAAGTAAATTAACATCTTGGTGTCTATAGAATATAGTTATTGTGACATCTTTTGCAACATTTCAAATCTACAGTTGAAAAAGGTATGATTATTCAATGTGGTATCATAAACATGAGAGAAGAATGAAATGGAAAAAAGAGAAAAAACTATTTAAAAATAAACTAGATACAATAAAAGGGGGGGGTGTAAAATAATGTAAGTCTGTTTCATTCACAATGTCTGGACATTTGTTCCCTCTTGAAATCAAACTTTATGAAATTGCTTCCACTCCCCATCCCTCATTCTTATGAAAGAGATAACACACAAAAAACCTAGAGAACAAAGTGACATGTCTTATGTTGGCAGTGGTAGAGATATGCCAAATACTGAAAAAATAAGGAAAAAGAACTCTTAATTCAATTCAAATGGTAGTTCTCTCAGAGAAAGCGTGTGCAGGCATTCATTACTCAAGAAACCCAGCCCATTGTGTATTATCCCTACCCCTGTATAATCCCTGATTAGAGGTTTATATACAGAACACTACATTACCTGGGTTGTCTGTGACTATAGCATGCTTCAACCACTTCCAAAAATCAATCCTGTACGGTGTGTTCTCTTCAGGCCTTCATAATCATACAATCATATCCCAGGCACATCCACAGAGTATAACAAACAAGGAGTCTTCAGCCATCTCACCACTCCCACAGGCCCTCACAGTATGCCTGTAAAAACCTGTTCTGGGATATATCTGACAGATCTACCCTGTCTCACCACAGAGTAGACACTAGTTAATTTTGTACTGGCATCTTTGAAGCAATTTGGAAACAGAGGAAGAAACCTGGAATGGTGACATTTGCCTGCCCCTTCCCACTGTCTTCTAACATCCTGTTGGTGGTGATGTCTGAAACTGAAGATATGCTCTGTCTACAGACTGTAGATTCATCTCACCTGAACTCTTGAACACAGCATCTCAGCTTCCACTCTCCCATGTTTAATGACTAAGACACACCATAATGTCCTTCACTGTCTCCTTTGAGTCAAGACTAGAAAGCTGCTCAATCTACAGACACCGAAACACACATCACACACCCTGCAGAGGAAAGAAGAATGAGGAAGAAAGTCTTCTTTGGGGTCATGTGAATGAAGTGTGTGCACATACGATTCTAGGTATGTAGGAAACAAAAGATTTGAATGAAGACATTCCTTCATGGTGTCACTTTAGGAGACAGTAATCTGTACACTTTTTTTTCCAAGGGATTTGAAATACAGCACAGTGAAATACCTTCACTGTTTTCACTCATGGACCTCATGAGAAAAGAACTGACAAAGAGCTACTGGGACCTAGTCTCCAGCTCCTCAGTGCCCTGTGGTTCTTCACAGCAGCTGCTCAAGGCATCACGCAGAAGATTCTATTGACTCACCCAGCTTCAGCTCCTAAGTGAGCACTGACTGCTGAATCAGCAGGGAAGATGAAGATTGGAAGAAAGTCAACATAATCACGAGACAGGTTGCTTGCTAGAAATGCCTTGAAGTAATTTGTAGCCATAGCACATGGCCCTACACTTAGAGAGAATCAACCAGAGAATGTCATAACCAATCTGCTCCTCAAGGTAATGCTGCAAATCAAAGCAAGATTTGTCCCAGGTTATCACACAAAAAGAAAACTGCACAGGGTAGCCTACTTTCTTTAAGGAAAGAAGCACAAGCAAACAAAAAAGTCCTTCCCTTGTGCTTAAGGTTCTTTTCCTGTATTTGTGGTTCTTACCTGTTCTACAGTGTAGCCTGTAGGTTAGCTCCTCACTCATCATAGGGCTGGGCCTCTCAGCAATTCACTTTGATATCGGTCTAAGTCAATTCTGCAAAAGTGTGTATCTCAGCTGTGTACTTGAGACAGAATGCAATCCACAAACATCTTGGTTACCCACTGACTAGGTCAGTACAGGTGGTTGCAGACTGTGATACTCTTGAGTTCAAAGGCAATTCTTGTCAATTCCCATTCCTTAGAGTCATGTTAGGTGGTAGACACATAGAGCTGAGGTAAACACTGCTGTGATCAGAGTAGGGTAAATATTAAGCAGTTATCAAGAATACTAATCCAGTGCTTTCCAGATAATTTAAATAAGTATACTCAATTCTTCAAAAAGTTTGTGTCTTCATTGGGGCATTATAAACTGTTATTGTAAAACACACTACAGCAATTTCCTTACTTTTATTTCTGATTAAAACACCTGTGCTGTTTTCCCTCGTATGTCTTTTACTACAGGAACTCCATTAATCCAATGGTAAACAATTTGTTTGCCCACTGACAAACAAATGGCTTAGTCAAGCAGCAACTGTCCAATCAACCAGTGAAGGACAATACCTTTGAATTTTGTGGCATGAGCCGAATGTGCAATGTTCTCTTCTCAATGGTATAATGTTATTGGGAAAAAAATAAATCTTAGGTGAAATATTTTTTAACTACTCCATTTCCCTTCCTATTTCAGGCAATCATGCCCATTTCTCTCTTCACTTGTTTCTCCATCTCACTTGTTAGGAAACATATAAAAATTGTGTGTGTTCCACAGTCATGTCTTTATTCCAAACTCAGTTTTTACATTTATGTTTACCTTACTACCAACCAGCTGGAATAAATAGCAAGCGAGCAAGTGCTTCAACTTACAAAGAAATAAGTTAATATAAAACCGGGGAAAATGTTTAACATGACAAAGAAAGATGTTAACCTGTCGGAAAGAATCCAGAGGAAAGCCACTAAGTTGATGACAGAGCTGGAACACCTGTTGTATGAAGAAAGGCTGAGAGAGTTGGTGTTGTTCAACCTGGAGAAAAGACTCTGGGGAGACCTTAGAACAGCCTTCCAGTACCTAAAGGGGGATTACAAGAGAGTTGGAGAGGAACTTTTTGCAAGGACATGTAGTGATAGGACAAGGGATAATGGACTTAAGCTGAAGGAAGATAGATTTAGATTAGATAGTAGAAAGAAATTCTTCACTCAGGTTGGAGAGGCACTGGAACCAGTTTACTAGAAAAGTTGCGGAGTCCCCATACCTGGAAGTGTTCAAGGCCAGGCTGGATGGGGCTGTGGGAAAATTGGTCTAATGGAAGTTTCCATACCCATGGTAGAGGGGTTGGAACTAGATGATCTTTAAGGTCCCTTAAGACCCTAACTATTCTATGGTTTTATGATATGTGTATTAAAATGTAGTCTGGCAAAAATAAATACTTCATGAAAAATTGAACTGAAGTGCACTGGAGCACACCATAACATTCTTTAAAAGCAATGAAATGCATGAGTGCCTCATCCCTCATCTGCTTCACCAAATGGATGAATAATAGAAGTATTAGCAATTTTATTGTTAATAAATGCATGTGATTAATAACTGAGCTTTACAATTATTTTAATTTTGAGTCTATAGAAACGGTTGAGATTTCTTATATATGAAACACCTCTAGTCCTTTTTCTTTGCAACAAGTACAATTTTAAAGTTTTCTAATTAACATCCTGTGTCCCAAAATATAACAGGAAGAAAAAATCTGTGAACATTTTAAAAAATGTTTTCATAAGGGACACAGCTTCTATATTAAAACCACAGAGGTAGTAGGACTTCAGTGTGAAAGTTCAACCTCATAATTAATGCCAGTTGGCACCTCACAAGACATGCCACCTACATCCTTATTTCTAAGTGCTTAGTAGCAGTTACTATATTAAAGTTAATTGCTCAATGGAGTTTTGTAGAATAAAGATCAAACTGAAGAAAAATGTGCAAATTTCAAATCATAAAGTGTTAATTAACCAATACACCATTTATACCAGTACTCATTATTGTATCACAAACCAAATCTTTTAAACAAAAAATCCTCAAAAAACAAACAACAAAAAAGAAATTATGGTGAATTTTCTCCTTTCTATAAGTTACATGTAAAGTATGAAGATTATTACTAATTATAAACTGTGTAGTTATCAGGCCAGACCTTTGCAGACTGTGCCCCTTATTCTGCAAGTAGCAGTTTGTTCTGCTCTCAAATGGACATTTCCAACTGTGACCATGTATGTGAATGCAGAGTTTTATTACATCTCAGGAATATTTTTTCAATTTTATTCTAGCATGGTAAAAATTGCTTCTACACCACTTCTCAAATTTTAACAAGACATGTCCCTGGCCTCAAAGGGTTCATAGCTTAAAAAAAACTTGTTAAGAATGTTGGAAGACAGTAACTCAAAGAAAGGAAAGATAGAACAGTGCTGCATTAATGAAGACAAGCAGAGAGAAGAGAGTGAATCCAGAATATCATCAAGGTTTTTTAAGAGACCATCAGGAAAAAGCCAGACATTTACTCCTGGAAGTCCTTCTCCAGCAACATTTGGGAGGGTAGGTATCAGAACACTTCACATGAACGAGGTATGTTGTTTCCTGACTTGAGGTGTGCCACATACCCCCTGAATAAAGGAATGTTTGTAAAGACTCTCCTCAGATCCTAAGAACTCCTCTTCACAGGCACGTGATCAATGGTCAGTCATTCATACTTTTCATTTTTGGTAATTTATGGGCAGGGTTACAGTGGCAGATTGTTTCCAGGCAAGGAAGACACCGAAGCACAGGCTGGGCTTGTCTATACTGTACCAAGCCTGTGGCTGACAGCAGCTACATACAGGGACTGCGTGGTGGTTTTCAGCCACGTACCATTGCCCTGCAAGCGCTGCAGCAACACAGAGATCCTGCCTGAGCTTCAGCACTCCCTGGAGTTTCTGCCAGGCATGAAGCACGCAGCAGGAGGAGTCAGAGCACTCAGCTGGTCCTTACACACTCAGCATCTTGCAGGAGGGCATAGGAGTGTGACCCAAGTGCTGCAGTGATGTCCTACCCCAACTTGGTGTGGGGCCACTGGAAACACCAAGAGATACAGGATGGGAAGAGAAGACGGAAACAGGATCAGGAAAACTACACTGTTAAAAGGACAAGATATGGAGACAGTTGTGGACATTTTTCTGATGGCTTACTAGAACTTGGGAGGATTTTTCCTCTCTCACAGACTGACAGGACTAGATCTCGCATCAGAGACCTTCTTCAACAGGTTCAAAGGCACAACTTAAGTATGTCTTGTTACAAATGTCAGGTCTGTAGCAGAGAAATTTTATAAAAGGTCTGACTTCCTTTCAAATTATAGACAAAAAGAGACATAGGAAAGAGGATACCCAAAGAAACTGGGGAGTCAAACAGATAATTACTTTTACCACCCCACTATCTACTGTAAGAGACAGCAGAAACAAGATTAATTTCACATAATTTCAGACATTTACATCTGAACAGGGAAAAGAGCAACTATCAGCATGTGAATCATCTAACTTACTTCTGAGATCTACAGCAAGACTAAGTGAAAAATATTATAGAATCTCATTTCTATTTGTTGATCATACCAAGAGACTGAGCAGCCCAGATATGGACATCTACATATAAGATGTCTTCCATCTGTCTATGTTTTAGCAATCTGTCCAAAATTGGGTAAATTAATTCCAATATATACCCCATTGATGGGACAGTTTTCTGAGGAATGTTGGGAGGAAGGGACTGAGAAATACTCACGTCTTGTAGAAACAGTCAAAGAAGGAACCTTGTTCTTCACTGTTGGATGTCTTCAGGTAACTTCAGAAAGTTGCTGTTTAAATAAAAAATATCCTTCATCTTTTATCTCTATTTCCAAAAAGTTGAAACAATACTGTGGGAATAGAATTCAAAGAGTAATAATAGAGTGTAAAATTAGAATATGGAAGATATTCTAACACTATAGATGCTTCTGAGAAGCCAGTAGCACAGGAGAAAGAGAAGCATGAGAAGAAATACTGAACACACGGAAGAGAAGAAATACATGGCTGAGAGAGAAAAATGGGTGAAAGAACTCTATAAGAGAAAAGATTAGGCAAGGCTCTCTAAGTGGGATGAAAAGATTGTATGAAATATACTGAGAGAAGAAGGCAGTAGAGGCATATAAAAGAAAGGAAGAGATTAGATAGAACAGCTTCTTGTCAGTATATTTGAATATCATGTTTTAGTAGTTTCATCATTATATATTTCACAGTCTCTTTCACATATTTAAAATGTTTATAAAATATAAATATTATTCTATCTAAACATTTTACTGAAAACAGGCTACTGATTTTTTTCAACCCTGTGTCACTTTTGAAAATACAGCACGGTGTAGTGTTTGAAACTACATTTGTTGGCTTCCTTTTTGCATGGTAACCTACTTATTTTTAAAAGTCTAGTATGACACACAAAAAATAAAGCACAGACAAAAATCCTATACTATTAAACAAAAATAAAGTTTATGAAGAATAATATTATAAATAGGGTTTTTTGATATCAGTGTATAGCCTCTGATTTCATGTTCTCATGAGATACAGACATTCATAACCCAATTTCTTCCTGACATAGAAAGCAAGGATTCACTTGCCTACATTTATTTATACATGACATACAGGCATTATATGCATTCTTATACATACATGAATGTTTACTTCCATATTCACAAAAGCCCATGTATTCACGAGTAGCTAAGACATGAGCTAAAAAATGTTCAGGCAGATTCAAAAATCTTATACTCTCTTCACAGACACAGCTATATTAGGAAATCATATGTGTGCATTCAGGCAGGTAAATCAATAAATAGGATGCAGTTGCCAGTGAAAAAAGTCACATTGTGGTACAGCTATCACTGGATAATCTGAGATAGGGGATCAGAAAATCAATCAGGTATCTATACATTGGAAATTCAACATTTAATTAAATTTAAATTCTCACCCTGGTAAGCTATCACGTCACAGAGAGCAAGACTGAGTAAATTTTGAATCTGAGCTATTCTGTCTGAACCTGACACCCTCTAAAACACACAAAATTTACAGTTAAGTCAGTTTGAAGGAACCTATACTGAGCCATCCATTCAGGAATTTGTTGCAAGCAGACAAACGACTTTATCAATTATGACTCTTAGGACCAGAATCCATACTGATTAATTCAGCATAGATCTGCTGACTTCAGTGACACCACTTACATTTACTGTGATAAGTCAGCAATGTTCATCGAGAACAGAACAATAAATCATTCACCAGCAACTTTTAGATATATAACTTCAGTAAAAGGTCTAGGATTCACTGATTAACAATAGTGAAATAAGATATTTAAGTGTGCATACAAGAAGGAAGGAAGAAAGGCAAAAGAGAGAAAGAAAGGGAGAAATAGAGGGGAAAAAATATTTCAGTACAATCAGCCATTATTGGCAGGAGAGGACCAAGAACGTTGCCAGAATTTATGAAACACAAAAACCTATAACTCCTAGCAGTAGACATAACACATTTAGTGAAGTTGCTATATACTGTGTTGGGGTTAATTCCCTTTATTTATTGTCCTTTTTTGATCCAGTGGTAGATAGCTATATAAATTAGTGCATCTCTGCAATTTTGTTCCACTCACCCAAACATAATTTTTCATCTTTAAAAAACCCCAAAACAACAATCAAACCTCCACCCTCCTAATACTCTTTTCTTGTGCCCGACAATTTGGGAACTCTTTTTCTTGCAACCCCTCATATTTTGGATAGTGTAGTCAAATTGTATCTCTTCAGAATGATGACAGCCACCTGCATCTCTCTACATTAATACCTCACATTTTCACAAAATATATTGTCCTTTGGTAATATAAATGTGTTCCTCTCCTTCCACTCTTCAGTTTGAGCACACAGTACATATCAAGGGCATGATTCTATTCTCACATATGTTTTAGACTGATACGAGGTCATTGATACGAGCTGAGCTACTGCCAGTATACCAATCTCTAACTCAGGTTTTACATTCCTTTAGAATATTAAGTAAATTCAGCTATTTCTCAAAAATTCCATGCTGGAAGACTAATACAATGATCCGAAACACATATTTCAACATATCCAAAAAATCTGCATTTCTTAAACTTTGAATGATACATTCACATCTGTTTTCCCCAAGTACTTGAGCCTCACAGCACCTCTTTTTAGAACTGTGGACTATGCGACCCTTATTGACAGTCATATGAGAGTCCTAGCCATGTCAGGAAGCAGTTCTGACATTCACACCTGTGGCTATTATTGTGTGATGTTTTCCCTTTTTCAGATATTATAATAATTTTTATAATATGATGTCAAAAGTGTGTCTGACATATAGATAAACTTACAAACAAATTGTTTCAACAAAGCAATGTACTCTGGATGCCCACCATGCAGTCAAGGAAGTGATTAGGTAAAGAGAGTATATTTTTTTCTTCTTCCAACCAAATATCCTCTTCAAAAATGATAAAGTATGTCACACTGACATATACACATTTATTCCAAATTTTAAAACATTTATTTAGCTGAAGATAACCCTTGCCACGTTCAATCAGATTTTAGATACTGAACAATTTTAGAACAGGACATAGCTTCATCCTCTTTTAAAACATGGGGGGAAATGAAGCTAATGCTAAATATATGTTGTGTTTGCATTTCATTATTACATTTACAAAACTAATGGTGGTCAGATAGAGAAAAAATAAATTGAGAATTTCTTCTCTGATCTCAATTTGATCTAAGTCTTGACTATATCCTCAAATTTTTCAATGTGAGCACTCACTTTAGCAATTATAGGCATTCAGCCAACGTTTTAAAACTGAATACTGATGTCTTGACATTCTGAACAATAATATCCAGTGTTTGATTCCAAATTCCAACTGATTCCATGATCTGCACCTCTGAAAATCTACCTCTCTGTCAATCTTAAAATATCCAAAAAGAGTGGAGATGAAAACAGTCATACTAGACCAAACTAAAGTTTTAACATTCTCCACATTCTGTTTCAGAAGTGACTGTAAATAAATTCGGAAGGAGGAACACGCTTCTCTCCTAATACATTCTCAATCTACAATTATTTTCAGCTCAGGGAAATTCCTGAAGCAGATATGACTTTGCACACTTATTGACAACTCCATCATCACCACCATCACTGGATCTCTCTTTCATATGCTTGTCCAGTCTGACCCTGAGTCTGTGAAAATTTGTATTTTATTTATTTATATATATATTTTTATTATCTATAACATCCTTTGGCAAGAACTTTCAAAGGTCAGTTACCTGTTGCATAACAATCACCTCTTCTGTTTTGAGCATGACTCCTTCCACCTTTTTATGATGCCTGCTACTAGACAGTGAATAATCAATCCCCAGCCTGTCTTTCCTTGCCACTTTTGAGTCTGTAGTATCATAGTCTCATAAAGTGTCCTTTTTTTCCTTCCCAGGATGAAGTTTCCTGGTTAACACAGCCAAACCTTGAATGGCCTTTCCATGGAAATACTGGGTATTTGAGAAAATACCATCCTTAAATATTCAGCTTATTAATTTAATTTTTATAAAAATGTGTGCATTTGGATCAAATAAGCATGCAGGGAAGAACTATGTTAAGACTTCAACTCCTATTTCTTTACCATGGAATTGGAAATCTGAGCTATGATGAAGCTTTTTCTTATATTATGGTTCTTGGGTAGAGTTATGTACCTCAAAAAGTCAACATGCTTAGTGGTGGGCTACCTAAAGCCCCAGATAACTTGAGATACTGCTGCAAGAGACCTTCCTGAAACTTTCCAAAAATTAATTTCAAACTGTTACTTCCTGATGCTCAGAGTACACAGTTCAGAATTCTCCCATCAAATAAGGTTCATAGAAACTTTCTTTTAGAAAGTATTTTGTCAGCAGCAGTAAAGCATTAATGCCATACCTTTTTTACTTCCCCTTACTAGAACCAAAGACATAAGAGAAAAAAGAGTCACTTGAATTCTGATCCTAGTTTACAAAATTCTTTCTGTATTTCATGCTGAATAGACATTGTGGACTGAGTCCCTGAATGAGGCCTAAGAGGAATAAAAAAAATTGTTGTTAGCCCTAACCAAATGCTGCTATCCTTTTTGCTGTCTTAGCAAGTTATGGGAAGGAGAAACTGCAGGTTTCAAACTCTCCTCACCCCACTCCAGTAGTGAGGAGGCTGGGGGTGCACAAGGAGTTGAGGGGACACTGCTGGGGCAGCTGACCCCAACTGATCAAAGGGACATTACATACCATAGGTATGCTCAGTATATAAAACTGGGAGAAGAAGAAGGAGGGGGGAACATTTGGAGTGGTGGTGTTTATCTTTCCAAGCAATCGTTACACCTAATGGAGCTCTGCTTTCCTGGGCATGGCTTAACGCCTGCCTGCCCATGGGAAGTAGTGAATGAATTCCTGCTTTTGCTCTCCTTGCATATGCAGTTTCTGCTTTATCTATTAAATTGTCTTTATCTCAACCCATGAGCTTTCTCACTTTTACTCTACTGATTCTTCCCCCAGCATGGCTGAGGCAGGAGTGACTGAGCGGCCGTGTGGGGCTTAGTTGCCAGCTGGGGTTAAACCACCACAATTTTAAACTCTGAACTCTTACAGAAGAAAGTTAAACTCTAGACATGATTATTAGTTCTTCTTTTTCACTAATGGAAGGAAAAGCTCAACACAAAATGGCATTTTTCAACTCTGCACTCTGCGATTAGTGATCTTAACCACACACAAAGTACACAAAATCACTTTTCCCCAGCCTACATAAGGAAAATGAAGGTTATTAAAGAAGTAGTCAGTATCAACTCTGAATTTCTTTTTTTTCAGTAGAGCAAGTCAAAAAGACACAGGGTTGTTTTTTTGTATTTATCACCGTTCAATTTGATTAATGACTAGGCAATATTTTAAAGTAGATTAATAACATCAGAGATGAAAGGGCATTCTTAAAATATTTGTACTCCTTCCAGTATAAAGAGGATTTCAGTGCATTTAGATAATTAACATGAAAACAGTGGCCCTATTTTTTATTTTGATCTTTGCATAAATATTCTCCAGTTAATTTTGTAAAGTTTATGATACAGCCCTCGTATAGGGACTGCAATGAGCTTCTCCTAGCTTTACAGTCACACAACAGTACAACTAGTTAGTGCCACCACCAGACTACATACATGAAATAGTGACAAGTTTGTTTTCAAATGATAACCATTATATATGCAAGATATAAATTATTGAAAATACTGATTTCATAGATTGAAGGACTAGAAAAAATTTCCTGGTCATCTGATAAACAGAGCCAAAGAACACCAATCAACTACGAATGTAACTGGTAATACAAATACTTCTGAGTATCCATTTAAAATGCAACCAAAGAAGCACAAATCCAGGAAATGTGCCATAGAATGACATCTGGTCAAAATAAAGAACTTCAATTATTTATGTGAAATTACAACTTAAAAGCAAAATAAGCAAAATAAAGGGCTTTCCAATAGAAGAAAGCTTTATGTTATTGTCACAATGGAAGTGTAGTAACATAGGAAAATTACTGGATAAATACTTAACAACTTTAAAAATACCCAACAGTGCCTTGTTGTAAACTATCTCAGAATAACAGAATTAACCAGTTCTGTGAGGAATTTTGCTCCGTGCATAAAAGACTCAATAAATTGTGGTGTGAAAAAAACCTTTAAGTGAAGAGGTCTGTACTTCAGAATGGAAGCCCAGGGCATAGGAGGACGTGTCAAAGAATACAGGTCACAACTAGGATACTAAGATTGCAGCATCAAATAAGATAAAAAGCAAGAAAATGTAACAAAACAGGATAATAATAAATCTTATACTGCCCAATTAGAAACAAAGCAGGCAAAGTTTACAAATATAGTTTCTTGAACAATTGAAAGAAACCTATTCTGAGAAATCAGTGTCACCTTGGAAGACATAAGACAGCCTTAAGTCAACCAGCTCAGCTTGATAAACTAGAGACCCTTAGTAAAACAAAGTTTAGACATACTTTTAGACTTCAATAACAATAAGTAGAAAGAAGTCAAGGATTGTGGATATCCAAAATAAAACATAAAATAATGAGGTTAAATGCATCTAGAAAGAGATAAGATAAATAAAAAATGTCACAACACTAACCTTTGGACAGAGATCTTCAATAGAATGCATGTTAGTTAAAAAAACCATCTCTAGTATCCTTAGATGTGGCGTTTGTGTTGCTCACAAAACCAAGAATATTTCCACTGATAAATGCACATATGGGGAGGGGAGGAGATAAACAAGGAAGGTAAGTTGCAAACCAATGAAGCGAAATGAAAGGATCTGTGATGCTGCTTGAGCTAAGCAGGGAATTGTCAAAATCTGAAAAGACAGCTTTCAGAAAATGATGGAAATGATCACAGGTTATAATAGTAAAGAGAAAAAAAGGAAAAATGAATAGCAAAGATAACTGCTACAAAGCATAGAAAATATAAACATAAAAACAAATTAAAAGAACCCCTTTAAATATATCAAAAGCAATAAAGTTTTAAGAGTTACTATGTCTTCTGGGAACTTCACAGAATAAAGACAGCAATTAAAGAAGAGAAGGATGTTGCTAGGAACATAGCAGAATTATTTGCATCAGTCTTCACAATAGAAGATGTTAGGAAGATATCTACTCTTGGGTAATAAAAATTAGGTACTATCAGATGAAGAGGTGCTGGAACAAATCAATCATTTGAAAAGCAGGACTAAAAATTCTGAACAACGAGTAGTTGAGCTATGCAATCTAATTAAAAAACAGTTCCTTTACTGGAAGGTAAGAGAGTAGCAAATGTTTCACATATGTCATAAAAGGAGTTTAGGATGATTCACGGAATTGAAGATTAATAAATCTTAAATCTGTACCTGGCAAATTAAAAATAAGAAAATAAAACACTCAGAAGACCGTGAGATTATAGATCTGTGCAAAGGAAGATGACACCTCACTCATTGGTTAGAATGTTTTTAACACATTGGTAAACTGCTGTAGTGGTCAAAGGAGAACCAACAGACATAATTTATTTAAACTTGTTTGACAAAGTTTCTCACAGGAGACTGATAAAAAGAATAGACAGCTAACTGAAGATCTCTGTTCAGTGTAGCAGCTCTCAGAAGAAGCAAGATATTAAAATTAATCAAGAACAGGACTGAGATGATAACGAAAAACAATGTTATATAAATCAGTGATGCAGCCCCATCTGAACTGCTGTGTGCAGTATTGGTTTCTACATTCTTAGAAAGAAAACTAGGGAGGGTTTAAGAGAAAAGTGACTAGAATTATAGAAGTATGTTTTTGTGGAAACAGATTTAGATATCTTAAAAGGATATTAAACAGAGGCACGACAGTAAGCCAGAATCTCACTTCTCTCTGCCTTAGCAGAAGAGTATGGTGACACATCATTAAATCAAAAGGTAGCAAATTTAACAGAAGTGATACCATCAGTTTTTACTTAGTATTTATGCTGTGGGACTCATTATTTGATAATGTTGAGATAGAAAAGAAAGTAAGATTGAAAACAATTAGGTGCTTATGTGGAAAACAAGAACGTATGAAGTTAAACTAGCTAAATGAGTGTTGCAGGGGAACTTCAACTTATTTGAAGACTTAAATAGATCTCTGCATACTGGAGACTAGGTGAGATTTTATGAGGTCAGATTGTCAAAAACAGTCATATTCTGGGTTTTCTGTACCTTCCTCAGGAGTCTTCAAAGGCCACTGTCTGAGGTAGGATGCTGCACAGGCCTGATGTGTGATTCAGACCCCTTCTGCCCATACTCTTAGTGTTACCTAGTGCACAAAATTCACTGCTTGAAGCTTAATTATTGTGACTGAATAACAACATTAAAATCTTTAAGGCTAGTAGCAGAATTTAAAAGTACTTGTTAAAATCTTTGCTGAAGAAGTCATACAAAGAATGAAAACAAACAACAACCAAGCAAATCACTGACCTTTTTAACCTGAAAATTGCCAGCCAACCAAAAGTTTGATTGAATTTGGAAGGTAAAATTGTTTTCTGATGTAAAATCAAATTCTCAAAAGAAGATCAAATTTTTTTCTGAAATTTTTCAATTATTATTCACCCCTACCCCTCAGTTATGGTATATATTCTTGAGCACCATCTACTGGTGTTGCATTATTAATTAGTTATTTATGACTATACAAATCACCTCTCTAAGAAAATTAAATTGAACCATATAATGCTTCAAAATTCTATTATTTATTCAATTAATTTTTCCTCTTAATAACAAAGACAAAACTAATAATGGCAAAATTCACTTTGAATCTGAACAGAAAAGAGAAATACAATATTTCTTAATAGTTTGTAGCGCCCTCAACCAGAAAACACACACAAGTCCACGAAATTATTTCCAATTTACATTTGCTCTCAACCTGTTAGAGCAACAAAATATTTTTCTTTGTTTCATATTTAGGTATTTCTTATATTATATAATACCTGTAATACGGTCAACGTCTTCCATTTTATTTCTTTGCTTCAGACTAAATTAAATAACATTTCTCTTGAGATGGTCACACCAGCTTTGGATTTAAAATTTTCCCTGACTTATAGCAGGGAAATACAGTTTGGTGTAATGCAGCAGAATCTGTAATGCAGAGTAGAAAGTCTATTCTTGCCAAAGGGGATTTTGAAGGGCCTTGTATATCTGAATGCAGTGGGATGTGGGGAACAGACCAATGCCACTTCTATATAAGCTGAAAGGCTCAGTGAAAATATCTATCAACTCTTACCTGTAAGTTGACTCTATAGCAAGTTTTATATTGTGCACACAGAAGGACATATCTAAGTGCCTGTAACTCTGGAGTCAGTTACACATGGTGATAATAATAAAGAACTAAGGAAAAAGATTAAAGTCTTTGTTGAAAAACATTTTTATGAGTTTTTTTTTTAAATGTGTGTCTTCAGTATTGGAGATAGACTGACTTACTTGCTCAAAGGAGTGACATTGAAGGTTGCAACAGTGACCTTGACTTGAAGACTCCCCCTAAGGGTGACAGGTGATGGAACCAGAGAACAGACCATTCTCCAAAGCCACTTGCTTTAGACTGTGGTCTTCCTTTTAAAATTTGTCCCCAAAATGACAGTGAATTATAATTCCAATTCTAATTGTGTTGAATTTTGTGCTATGTTCACTAAAATCTGGACTGAAATCATCTAGCTGCTGTCACCAAGATCCCAAAGATCTCAAAGTGCTATTGCAGATTGAGAAAAAAAACCAACCAAAACCAAAAACAAACAACTAAACAGACTCTTTAACTTATTCCATCCAACATATTAAAATGGTTAAGCCTCATTTTTCTCACTAATACAGAGATTACTTAAAAATATTACTTTCCTCTCTCTTTCCTTGTTTGGATCAAGCCCAATCTTGCTGAAACAATTGCATTGAGTCTAGAAAGCAACACTATAAATTTAGCATTCACTATGTTGTGCCTATCCCTACCACACTACTACTGAGC
The DNA here is from genome assembly GCF_009829145.1 of Chiroxiphia lanceolata. Classification (NCBI taxonomy): domain Eukaryota; kingdom Metazoa; phylum Chordata; class Aves; order Passeriformes; family Pipridae; genus Chiroxiphia; species Chiroxiphia lanceolata. The sequence goes on along the minus strand of NC_045639.1, from coordinate 88,117,522 downwards.
GACATAACACATCTTTCAGTGCCTTGATACTTTGTAGTACAGATGGTACCACCTGTACCATGCAGGGCTGACAGCCCTTCCATGAAACAGTGTGGGATTGCATTAATACATTATTCCTAGGTTTTAATAGAAGTACTCAAACAAGATGGATCTACTCAATATTTCCAAATTATGTGTATAGGTTCACTTTACATATGCTGTTCAGACTGTAGTTTGGGAATAAATGTACATACCAACTAGTACCATTCTAAACACAAATGATCTGCATGCCCAAATTAAACAAACATATTGTCTTATTCCTACTTATTTATATTTTGCAGACTTAAACATATCCTGACTCTCATTTCTAGACTATCAAAATTCCAGGTTTTTCTTATCTCAAATGCTGCGTGACACCTGGTAAACAAAATTATTTCTCAAGTTGGCCTCAGTTCAAGTAGAAAGGCACCTGCAAATGGATCATGGATATTTGTGTACTTAGAAAAATGGTATAGCCTATTTTAATTAGCTCCAGTCATTAAAACCTGCATTGTTCAAGTGTGAATGCAGCAAATCTTATAAAGAAATCTGCAGAGTGCTCTGTGCTCCCATCCCATCCCTCTGTTCTTCAGCTCCCATCATTAACCTAAGCATGATTTGTGCAACTTCCACCCTGTCCTTCAGTTTGTAGACAGAGAGGTTAAGGAGTCTTCCCTCCCAGATTCCTCTCCAGCATTCCCATGTCTTCACAAAATTAAAAAGTGCAAATTAATCACCATGTTGGAATACCTAGGAGGTTTCTAAAGACAGTAGTTTACCATACATTGTGTATTTATTATTTTTTCACTTCCACTCATAACTGAAGGAGCTACAACTTGGCAATGCTATAGGAACAGGTGAAACAGTTCATTCAGGATAGTTTTTTTGTGACTTACCCCCCAGTTCTTCATCTAATATAGAGGAGATGAAAAAAGTATTTAAATAAATGCATTTAAATGCTATTTAAATGCATTGTATGTACACCTTTCGAAAAGCTTCATAAAAGAGTTTGGCGAAATAAACACCTGAAGAAAAGTACAAAGATCAGCGTTTACAGAGCCACAGTGCTGTCTACTCTCATACGGATCTGAATCATGGGCTGTCTACCGCCACCACCTGTGACTCCTAGAAGGCTTCCATCAATGCTGCTTCTGTACAATCCTAAACATTCACTGGTCAGATTACATAACCAATGCATCTGTTCTAGAACAAGCAGCAGTCACAAGTATTGAGGCCATGTTGCTGAGAACACAGCTGCGTTGCGCAGGGTACGTCTCAAGGACGAAGGACCACCTCCTCCCTAAGATCTTGCTTTATGGTGAACTTGCCACCGGCTGCCGTGAGAGAGGAGCCCCAAAGAGAAGATTCAAGGACTCCCTGAAACAACATCTCAGCCTTGGCCATATTGATCAACATAACTGGTCTACTCTGGCCTCCAATCGGGAGGTCTGGAGACACACCATCTATAACGCTGTTGATGCTTTTGAGAAAGCACGCAGGATCACCCTTGAGGAGAAAAGACAACTCAGAAAGAATCATGCCTTGCAGAATATACCATCTAAGGAGTCTTTCTGCTGTGCCTTTTGCAACCGGACATGCCTATCTCGTATTGGCCTTTTTAGCCACCAATGCGCTTGCAACAAATGTGGGTAGAGCCCTTCCCAAATCTTCGTTCGCGAAGACCAGCCATGAATGTACACCTTTGATTTGTTCTCCTCATATCACCCTGTCAATGGACCAAACTTCCCTTGAAGTATTTCAAGCAACATGAGGATCACCCACATGGAATGTCACCCAATATGGAAGTGAATCTGAGAGAATATGATTATCTCTAAGCCAGTAACAGTTCAATTTTCATTGCATTGCATTTGCTGGGCATAGATCCTGCACATCTCTCACATTTTCCTTGGTCAGATATTTTTTTGTTTTATTTTGACAACAGGGACATAAAGTATTTACGATTGTAAAAGCTATGAGGGATGTGGTTTACAGCTTGTACCTATGGAAAATACAGTAAAAAGCTATAACCCTGCTTTTGTTTATTTTGGTCAAGTGGTTTGTGACCAGCAATACCTCTGATCAGAATTTGTGCAGCGTGTAATTGTAATCATAAAAGCTCTGTATTACTGGAATTCACACCTTGCAGGGTCTAGAACAGGGTTGTAGAGGAGAAAACAGACTGATTGGTTTGGAAGTTTTCCAGAAGTTTAAACGTTCATTTTCAGAGTGGGTGGGAGGTTGTGTTGTCATGTTACATATGAACTTCGAAGGTGTGGAGGGGCCCTACTGTCCCACAGCCTCAGCAGGGCCTTGTGCTCTGTACAGAATGGCAGCAGTGGAGCACACGGCAGCCAGGCTGAGAGCTGCTGACTGACAGTAGCATTTATTAAAATGTCATCTCCTAATTTTCACGCCGGATTTCTGTTGTCGTGTAGACTGCCCCAATATCTTACGCCAGAGGGAAGGGCCAGAGAATAACCCAACCCGCCCTGAGGAACGGGAAGGACACAGCCTGAGGGGAGGGAGAAAAAAGCATATCCAACGCTACCCAGCTGTAGCAAAATGAAAAATAAATAAATAAAAAAAAGGAGGCGGGGGAGGAGGATGCCCTCCTTGTGGCACGACTCTTTCCACGAACCTCCCCCGTCTGTCGGACCCCACCCGCCAATAACGGGACGACTTCAGCCGCTGTCGCCTCGCAAACTCCGCTCGCAGCGGGGGCAGCGTCTCTCCCGCGCCGGCATCCTCATTGGGCACCGCTCCGGGAACCCCTCCGGCTTCCCCTTCCCTCCCGTGCAGAGGGCGGCCGGCAGCAACCGGGCTAATGGATGCGGCCGCGATCGGGCACAGCCTTATCTCTGCCAGGGAACAAACACGGCGTTAATTGCAGCCGCTCAGAGGAAATTGCTATTGTTTCCAGTCAAAGGCGGGCGGCAGTTTGAGCGGATTTATCCCGGGAGCGCTGTATCAGTTAATCTGCATCGCGGGGCCGAGCCGGCAGCTCTTGGGGCTGCGGCGAGTGGGGGGGTTGTGCTTTGGAAGAAAAAATAAGAGGAGATCAAGTGCGGGCTTCCCGCCCCGGCGTCCCCGTTTCCCTCGCTCCCCGCCCGTGGGTTTTTCCTACGCCGAGGCGCAGCCCCAGCGCTGGGCACGGCGGACAGAACACTCCCCTCCGTGCGCGGCGAGCAGCGTTTCTGGGGCGCGCTCGGGGCCGCGCAGCCGTGACGCGCGAAAACCAGCGCGGGCCCGTCCGCCGGGGTCGGGGGCGCGCCGCGCACACGCGCGGACACGCGCGGAGCGGAGCGCAGGGGCGCGCACGCAGACACCCCCAGCGGGGGCCGCGCACATGCGCGCACTCACGCCCCGGCACACACGGGGGCGGGCGGGCGCTCGCACACGCGCGGGCGCGCACACGGGCGCGCACACCCAGAGCCACACGCAGCGGCACAGACGCGCTCTCGCTCCCGCCGTACTCCCTGCGCGCCCGGCAGCGTTCACACCGCTCCCCGACATCGGCAGCCAAGGACCCCCCCGCCGCTGTCCGGCCATTAGTGCCTGAGGGGGGGAGGAGGAGGAGGGAGGAAGGAGGAATAAGTCTATTAGTAATAACAACAACAACAACAACAAAACCCACCAACAAATCCGCACTAGCGCCTTAGTCCTTCTCTCAGACCGTCGACTGCCTGGCATCGCCGTGCATCGGGCTGCTGTGCTGGGACTTTGTTTCAAGTAAAAAAAAAAAAAAAAAGGCAAACAAACAAACAAAACCCTTCGATTGCTCAGCCACTTCCATTTTTTCCCCTGCAGTCTCGCTGGTTTGAGGTGGTTGTTTTTTGTTGGTTTTTTTTTTCTTCCCCCTTCATGCGGTTGGATTTGGTGGATCCGGAGCCAAAGCTGCTTTTTTTCCTCGGTGGGGTGTGCGTGTGGCGTGCGGGGATTTTCTCGCTGCGTTTTTTATCTTCTGCTGCTTTTTTTAATCTTGGTTTTGAACCTGAGCCGGGAAAAATGGGAAACGGTGCTTCCGTCAGAAGGGGAATCTCTCCATCACTGTTGTTGGGACGTGTGCCTGTGGTGCTAGTGTTTTAGAGAAATAGCCTGACAGCTTTCGGAGTGGAAGGTAAGGGTGCCCGGGGCATTTCCATTTCCCATTTCCAGGGATTACGACTGGAAAGCTTTTAGCTTGGGATTCCGGGGAGGAGGCGGCGGAGGAGGGGGACAGGCTGTTGCTGAAGGATAGAGAGAGAGAGACAGCACATACGAAATGATCTCCGCATTTACTTCAGCGCTGCAGTTTAAAAGTTAGAGAGAGAAGTCCGTCTTGCGACAGGTCTGCTTCCCTGAGAGTAATTTCCAGCGAGACCGAGAAAACCGAGGTTTGTGCACGATTGGGGTAATTTGAAGGGGGGGGGGAAGGAATGTTAGGTTAATAGGAAGTTAAAATAAGAGAAGTCAGTGGGTCTTCTGTTGGGGGAAAAAAAATAAATGGAGTGATGGCGCCGTCTATGTTCGGCTAAACTACAGTGTCACCTAGAAAATCAGTTTGGGGAATATCCAAACTAAATGCCCCTTTCTTTTCAGCAGAAGAGGATTCTCCCCCTACCCAAATGGGCAACCTTAAACCTCTGTGGCCGTTTTTTAACCCCCTCTTCCATGGACAAGAAAGATCTTTTTAATCTGAGTGTCTGATCCTTTCAGTGAGCAGATTCACTCTACATCTAGCAATACTGCAAACTAACTGAAATGCTGCCGGCACACTCAGTTTGTGTGTCTCTGTACATGTGTGTGTGTGTAATGCACACAGAGAGAGATTAAGACACTGTTGTGTTTAAGTAGCACTGTATGAACAAATGCACAACTGAGGGCTATTTGATTACATTTCTTCATAGAAAACAGCCTAGCACTGCAGACGTCTTTATTTTTCTAGTGCAGATATTACACAGGATGGGAAAAGTCAGAGGCTTTTTTCCTTTTCAAACAGAAAAGTAAATAAGATCACTTTCTGCTTTCCAGATTATAAAATTAATCCTTTTTCATGGGTGGAATTCTTAATTTAGACACTTATTGTCACATTGGCTTTCGACGCCTACACCATCCTGAATAACACTGCGCAGAACTGCATTGCCTGCAAAGTGCTTCAGCAAAGGGGAAATTGTTTCCAGAATTCCCAATAAGTTTCTCTTTCTTAAAACCTTAAATGCTGTACCAGCCCTATTTGGAGAAGGAGGACCGTGTTATTCATTGAGATGGATGCTCAGAAAGGAGAAAATCTGATCGTGTGGATAGACCCAGCAGCAGCTCAGCTTTTTTTTTTTTTTTTAAACCTCTGCTATAAAGAGGGTTAGAGTTGGTGGTGCTTTTTGCCCATTTCGGGATTCAGAGTTTGCATTATAATCTAGGAGATACGAAAATCTCTTCAAGGGAGTTTAATCCGGTGACTTGCTGTGTGTTACGCAATGGGAAACAGAAGATGTCTTGCTGTTTGGTGAGGAGATGAAAAGCTAGGCAAAGACACACATCAAAACTCAGTAACAGCGCCTGTGTGTATGTCTGCCTCTGCTTACTGAGCAACAGTGGAAGAGACTGCAATTTAGAGAGTTTTGAAATTAGGTTAGTATCTCTGCTTTCTGCTTGCATTTAAGAGCAGAAAGCAAAAAGCTACTCATTTGTAAGAGATAAGCAACTTCTCAAAGGTTAATGCTGAAAATGGTCAATTTGAATTTTTTTTTTATATCGTTACAGAGATAAATATAACTAAGGTTTGCTGTATCAACCTAGGCCACTGTTGCGAGAACAGAGCATGTGGAGGTTGTGAGGGTTGACAGGTGCAGTAAAACAGCTTTATTTGGAGATACTAGCAGAGAAAATGTAATATGTCTTTCATTGTTCAAGCCCATGGCTGCAAAACACAGGAACTAATCAGACAGTAGAAGATATTTGTAATAAGAGGGCAAGTGCAGTCCAATAGGTGCAGAGATCCTGCTGTAGCACTGCCAGCTATATAGAGCTGCTAGTTGTAGATACTAATACTGTAAACTATTTTATATATCCTTAGAGGTTGAAGCCATTGAAACTATTATCTTAAAAAGCTGGCATTTAGTGGTAGTGTCAGACCAGCAATACTTTAATCTGTTTTTGTTTCTTTCTTTGGCAGTGTCAAAATTTTATTAATATATTAATCTCAGTATTTGCTGCCTAAATATCCTTTTTATAGAGACCTCTATATACCAGGTGGCCGGGGTGAAGGGATGTAGGAATATGGGAGATAATGTTCCATCTGTAACAAATAGTAATTTGTGCATTTTTAAATTATGGCTGTAATTCTTCAGTTACTTCTCAGACTTAATAGAAAAATAATGTATAACAACATATGCTACCGGCTTTATTGTTCTATTCCGGTGAAAATCTGCATGTGCATATATGAGTATAGCAGATTACTTATTTACTTTTTTGAAGAAATAAGTAAATAAATTTCCCTTCTCTTGGTCTGTCAGGTAAGGCATCTAGGCTTTTACTTAAGTTGAGCAGTTCTAGTCCACGCCATGATGACTACATCCTAGAGAGGAGAGGACATTCCTATTAATAATCTAATAGATGTTGAGTTTTAGCCTGTGGAAGACGTGTCTGTCGCGGTGGCCACATGATGGCGCTGTGAACACAGCGGCAACTCCGGCCCTTGCGTTATAAAATAAAAATTACCTGCCCTTCTTTCTGAAAGGGGTTCTAACTGCAAGCTTGAAAACAGCTGGCTCGAATATTGGAAGGAGTGTGGTTTTCTATGCGTGAAGAATTCTACTTGCATTTTTATTTCGTTTCATCTCCTGCAGGCCAAATGACATAGGATGAAGGCTGTTCGTAATTTGCTGATTTATATATTTTCCACCTATCTACTGGTTATGTTTGGATTTAATGCTGCCCAAGACTTCTGGTGTTCCACGTTGGTGAAGGGGGTCATTTATGGATCGTATTCTGTAAGTGAAATGTTTCCTAAAAACTTCACAAACTGCACTTGGACGCTGGAAAATCCAGATCCAACCAAATATAGTATTTACCTGAAATTTTCCAAAAAGGACTTCAGCTGCTCCAACTTTTCCCTCTTGGCTTATCAGTTCGATCATTTTTCCCATGAAAAAATAAAGGATCTTTTAAAGAATAACCATTCTATAATGCAGCTCTGCAATTCCAAGAATGCTTTTGTATTTCTGCAGTATGATAAGAATTTTATTCAGATACGTCGCGTCTATCCTATCAACTTCCCAGGATTACACAAAAAAGAAGAAGAACAAAAATCCTTCTTTGAATTTTTGGTGTTGAACAAGGTGAGCCCAAGCCAGTTTGGGTGCCATGTGTTATGCACTTGGTTGGAGAGCTGCTTGAAATCTGAGAACGGGAGAACTGAGTCCTGTGGGATCATGTATACAAAATGCACCTGCCCTCAGCATTTGGGAGAATGGGGAATAGACGACCAGTCCCTGGTGTTGCTCAATAATGTGGTGCTGCCCCTCAACGAGCAGACGGAAGGCTGCCTGACCCAGGAGCTGCAAACCACTCAGGTCTGCAATCTCACCAGAGAAGCCAAAAGGCCGCCAAAAGAAGGTAGGTGCTTCTTGGAGGGGGGCTGAATGCCACGCCAGTGTGTAAGTCCTGCTGCTGGCTCTCCTTAATACTCACATTCATTTGAGCTGCTCTCCACTCTGGCTCTCCTCTAGACGAGGCAAAAGGGCTGGAGAAGATGCACACTCCCTCAAGGCAGGGAAGGCTGCATTTTCATTTCTAAACTGGTCTGGGCTTCAGCATATAGTTCTGCTGAGCACTGTTGAAACTCCTCACAAGTAAGATCCATCTGTTTTAAGGCCTCACAATAATTCCCACAGGTTGTGAGCCAGGAATCACTCTCCCCCTCACCACCTCTTTACTGCAACCACCCAGCTACAAAACCTTGGCCCTCTTGATATGATCCCTTGACTTTGCAAGGAAAACATTTCCAAAGGCATGCAGGCAACCTGACAAAAGACTAAGAGATTTTACCATGTTCAGGTCACCTGGTCCCAACTGGGCCAGAACTCAACCACAAAAAACAAAACTGAAAGCGAATGCAATTCCTCAGGGTGAACCCTCTGCCTGAGATACTTGGCAATGTGAGAGACACTGTGCAGGCAGGACATGCTGGTTTAACCTGCTGGGAGCTCTGCGAAGGGGCAGGGGGCTGCTGCTGCACCTGTTCTCCAGGCAGCTTTGGCTCCTGGAGATGAAGGCTCAGAATCTCATTGCAGTATTAGCGATGAGGGGGAGGGGAGGGGGAGGGGGGGGGGGGGGGCTGATGTGTGATTCCCAGCAGCTACTTCATGTCCCTGCTGGAAAAAGGGGGTGGCTGTGGAACGGTGTGAAGACAGGGCTCCAGCAATTAGCATGGCAGCCCTCTGCTTAGTCCCTCTGCTACATACTTCTTGTGTTAGCCTGACACTTTGGGGACGTCGGGGTGGGGAGGGTGATTTTGGGAAGGACGTTAGGGGCTTGTGAGGCAGGGAAGGCATGGGTTGAAACTAGATGGGGGGCTCTGGCTGCAACCTATGGGCGAGGGGGGCCTTCAGAGCTGCCGTGAGGGAATGGGGCACGGGGGGATAAATTATCGAGCGTTGGGTATTGCATTTTAATGCAGGAAATGTTCCCTCTTTCCTTGTTTTTTGCATAGCCACAAAGCTCTCAGTCTGTGGCGAAGCAGTGCCAAGCTCCCAGCCCCCCTAATAGAAGTTGCTTTGTGGAGGAATGTAACATTGACACGTTGTTAGGAGAGAATTTTCTTTAAGGGCAGCCAAGCCCCAGTGCTGTGGGAGAAGAAAAGCTGAACTTGCTCCAGCTGCCGCGGAGCCAGCGTCCAAGGGCAGGGCAGGGGGAGGGGTGGGGGACACTTTCGGTGTCCTGCGGCTCCGCGCCTCTCCCGCCACCCAGCATCCCGGGAACAGAACGATCCTAACGGACAGGGGAGGCTCGGCTGACGTAAAAACTTCCCTGAGAAACGGCGGCAGGGATGATATTTAACATAGTTTAGAGCTAATTATTGCCCAGAGAGGCGGAGGCAGCCCCGGCCGCAGCAGGCGGAGCCGGGCAGGAGCCCCGGGAGCTGCGCGGGGGCGCCGCCGCCTCCCCCGCCTGGCGGTGGGCTCGCAGCGCCCGAGAGCGGCCTCGGGTGAAGCACCGCCTGCGCTCCCTCAGCCTCCATCGTGTGAGAGATGGGAGTCACGGGGGAGCTACGGAGCCTTCTAGAAAATAGAAACGCCGCAGAGCGGAGCCCGCGCAGGAACCGCAGCCGCGGTGCGGGGGTCGCCCCGCGTTCTCAGCCTCGCCAGGGTCCAGCGGGACCCCGCGGAGGGGCGGGCGGAGCAGCCGTCGGGGCCCCGGCGCCGCGGGAGGCAGTGTACCCGTGGGAGAAAGGCGCACCTATCCCTTCCTCCTCCGCCCCTGCCTCTGATTGCCGTCCTAAGGCACCAGCTGCCTGGTGGGGCCGGGGACGAGGGAGCGCGAGCACAGGGGGTGCACAGGCCACCGTGTGTCTTCACATCTTTCCCCAAAACATGCTAAATTCCAAGGGGATGCGTGTCTCCAAGTTAAAGCATCTGTTTCAGAAAGGTACTTACTGGAAAGGACAGAGGAAACTTAGGGCAAACACTTGTTTTGGTTTTTTTTCCCTTAAATTTTGTAACATGTTCCCAGCATATTTTACTTCCAGTTTCAGGCATATTTTAATTCTTGCCCCTACTTATGCGTTTTCTTCCATATGAGCTTCAGAAATGGCATTGTTAGAGGGGGTGGAAATTTCACTTGGTAGGTGGAAGGTTTGCTTTGCTTGCTTTTCACTGTATTTAGTCTTTTTTTGGGCGTTGCTGAGAATTTTAACATTATTAAAATTATTTCACACTTTTATTTAATTGCTTTAATGCACTTGGAAATCAGTCATCAGATTGTTACTCAAAGTTATAATGAGTTTGCAAATTAAACCTCACAATATTTCTCAGTAGCAGTATGCTTTTTGTCTTCCACTCAGTTTAAAGCATTTCTTCCTGTTCCTCAGAAGGCTAAAAATCTGCAAGAGAGGTGTGTTGAGTCGTTGTTTTCTGTAGATATAGTCACATTCATTAGGCACATCAGTCAGTGTATTTGTCTGTATAAAGCTAGTTTGTGGTTCAGTTGAAAGCTTTATTGAAGGATCAAAATGTAGAATGTTCTTGCCACAAACATGATGCAATTCATCACTTCTGTCAACAAACATTAAGGCAAGAAATACAAATTTTGTTTTCACAGACAATCTGCTTTAAGTTATATTGGCACAAGTAGCATAAATAAGGTAGACAATAAGTAAGAGAATGGTTGTTAGGGTTCTTAGTGACAACTGAAAGTACAGTTTTGCCAGTGTAAGTTGAGTTTTAAAGGGAATGGAGTTTGCCATTGGGAAAGTGCTCTGGATTTGATAAGACTCTGTTTTTATGAATTTGTGTATTACTTTTAGGTTTCGTACTGACGTTGCCTAGCAATGATTTTTGGAAACAAATTGCAGAGACCTGACAGCTTTCTGCAGTATTATGAAAACCCTTCCATCCTTCAGATTTGCTTTCATCAAGCTTGACTGTATGAAGTGCAAAATCTTTTCCCAAAACTATTTTCAGTCCCATTTTAGAATAGAGAGCATTTAGATTAAAGCCTGCTGTTTCTATTTTGAATCTCTGAAGTTTTTTACAATTTTGAATATGATAAATGGCTTAGGAAAATGGATGAAAATCAGTATTTTTCCTTTTTAAGAAGTGTTGCATTTTACAAAAGATGTGACAAGTATACAATGGCTGATTGTGTTTCTAAATGTGCTGAAGTGTTGAACAATAAAAGGAACTAGGTCAAAAAAAGAAGCTATAGCTATTACTTTGTAATAAAATAGTTTGGAAATATGTGGTCTATTCAGCATTTCTTCTGTAGATAGATTATCTTTCGTGTCATTGATTAGAGCAATATTAAAAATCGCTACATTTTCACTCCTTGTATCTAGATCTGTTTCTGTAGCCTTACATTTGAGATGCTTAGCCTAGATAAAAGCACTAGCAAATAGATCTCAATACTCTCATGGGGTCCTGAATTTAAGGGCTATGGGGAATTTGCCCTCTCGATTCTCAGTGCTGTGACTGAACTGTGTTATGAAGTTTCTGTCTATAAGACAGGACTCAGTTCCAAGTCTAGTGGACCTGTAAAACGTTTGCATGTAGTCGATCCATACAATTTTTTGAACAAGGACAAGAAAATCCAAAAATATCTTTTCTTACTGTGGCCATTGCAAAACTGTAATATGACTGTGGGGTTTTATAAAAGTTACATAGACAGAAACTATAGACAGTTTTTCCCCATGTTTTACTGCCAAATCTGAGCAGGGCCTTCATAAAACAATTAAAAGAATTTTTTGTCCCCTTACTTACATCCAACAGAAGAGAGGGGATACTCACATTCATTAAATCTCAGCATTTGGAGTTCCAGGCTTAATCTTGTATATCTCATTCAGACAGTCTAAAGTAGTTTTAGTAGGGATTTTTTATTATGCTAGAAATGTAGCATTGGTCTACTGTGTAGCAAATTCTAACATCTCACTATGTACCAGCATCACAGTATTCAACAATGATTTATTTATTTTTTCCTGATTTCACAACTGGAAACAACTGGGAGATCTTAAAAGAGGATTACAATAATTTATGCCACATTGTTGAAGAATAGTAAGATGTAGGATGTGGGTAGTTTTGTGGAGCTTTCATGACATGAACGCATTTATTTATATATGATTCCATGAATGCCCGCTTCCTGTTGCACACATTTAGGATGAATTAATAATATTCACCACATACCCAGAGGTCACTAGCTGGAAGTCATAGTCAGGAAGTCATAGTCAGTAATACCATGTCATATCATGGGCCCATCAGAGGATTTAAACTGTTAAATCAGTGCAGGATTTGTCTAGTAGGAACAAAAATTACAAAATGGAGTCCAACAACCTTACACTTCTAGGAGGATATTTAATGTTTATTATGCAATGATTATTTGAGGCCGAAGCAAAACTTAGAAAATCCAAAATAAATAAAAACAGTTGTCCAGAATATTAAATGAGTACAGTAACATACTTGGAAGACTCTTAATAGTTTTTATATCCTGCCGCTTGCTGTGGCTCATTTATTCATGAGTTCAAGGGGACAAAGGAAGATGAGCAGTAAGGGAAGAACACACTTTTTAATTTTGTGTGGAAGGTATTTTTCATTATAACTTCACGAAATATTATTTACAAACTTTAAACTGATATTCTAAAATAACCTGTTACCATGCAGGTCATAAGCATCTTGTTATCACACTGTTACAAGCAGTAAAAATCTAGACTGTAAAGAAAAATAATTTCACTTTAAATAATTTTTCTTTTTACATAAATATTGTTCCTCCTAAAATGCTCATGGCCAAAAACATCATAGAAACTTTCATAAAATCAGTTAAAGACATTCTGTTTGTCAATCTGGTTCCCAGTGGAAGGAAATATTTTAAAATCTCCTATGGATTCCAGTGTGCTTTATAAAATGCCCTTTTTGACTTCTTTTGCTAAAAGAAAATGATCACCCTAAAAATTTATACTCTTAGTACATATTTGTGTCATTCCGAACCACTCATAATAAATAGGATAACTTATCACAGTCATGTGAGTTTGATTTCAGGTCCTTTTTTTAAAGTGATGCACTGTAGAAAAAGAATTTATGATCAGAATCTCTTTTAATCAATATGGCCTCTCTTTGTTTTCAAGTATTATATGCAATTATCACAAATGATTGTGCTTTATGCTGTATTGATCATTTCCACCTGATTTACTTTGGTAAACTATGAAAATTCTTGTATTGATGTAAGTTTAGAAGTTTGTGTGCAAGACTAATCAGCATTTCATATATGTGTGTGGAATTCAGTGGGATTTGGATCAATCCGTAAGTGAATTTTCTGATGCCTTCAAAAAGGAAAATACCCAGACCATTTCCTTTACAGTACAAAAAAACCTACATAAATGGCTTTGCTTCCAGTTATTTAAATACTTTATTAGTAAATGTACTTGGCTCAATCTCTCTATCTGCATGGTAATTTCTTAGGAATCAGATTCAATCCGTATTTTGTTTAGCATTTCTAGCACTAACAAGAGGGCATATTACTTATTTTGTGGGAAAGGTGAGCCTGCTTCAGTCTAGTGTCTGCCTTCAGAGGGATCACAACTGTCCTGCACAGGATCTGAATACAAGTTCTTCATCAGCTCATTGTTTCTTCAAAACATTCATGGCTTCAGTTCAATAGTATGTTATAACCAAAACCAGGATTTTAGTTCCCCAGCCTGTAATTTTTGCTTGAATTAAACCTCTATTTGTGTACATTATTGCACTCAGACATTGTGGAGATCTGCTCCCAGCTGGGCACAAATACTGCTAGAGACCTCTGCTCTAAAGAGCGCAAAACATAAATAGAAGCCAGTGATAAAGAATGGGCAAGGTGTATAAAGAAATGAAGTGTTCAGAATGAAGTCAAAGCAAATATCCAAATTAGGAACAAACTCGTTGCTGCTTCCAGTAAACAAGTGCTTGATAGTACTGAGTCCTGTACCATCAGATATTTCAGACCAGTCTTGCCTTCTTTATTTGCCCTTCTCATACCAGTAGTCTGTACCTTTTGTCTTCCAGTACTTCCATTACCTGTTGTCTGGGTGGATAAGATGCACAATATGTTCTCTGTATTTTAGACCTTGTCCTCTGATTTGCTTGTGCTTTTGACAAATGTGGAAGTGTTCCAGTGTAGAACAACCATTAGCAGAAGTTGATGATGATTCTGTTTACATAGTGGGAGTGGGATTTCAGTTATTAAGTCTCAGTGACTTTACATGGAATTATATTATGACATAATGCAGGTACTGCATTTCTTATTATTATGCAGTGATTTATACATATGTATTTCTCTTTTATACATTTATATAATACGGTGATTAGATGATGTATTACATCCAGTCTGTTCTCCTGTGTTCTTTTTAAGGCAATTTATCCTCTTCTGTTCAAATCTATCCATATTGCTGTTTTGTTTAGTTTTCTTCTTTCAAAAGCATGGAAAAAATCTGCTCTGTGTGTGGGTATACACAGAGGAATTTTCAGAGGAGACTTGATTTTTCTCTTCTTAGGGAATTAATTTTATGAAGTTTATTCAGTTGTGTTTTATCAAAGGATTCCAACTCAGAGTTGTTGTAGCTCTCAAATTGAAGTTTAGTTGTTCATTTATAAATATGCAGTAATTGTAATAAAACAAAGGTCACTGCAGAATTCCATTGAGCATTATTTGCATTCACTGTTAACAAGAAATATAAAATGCTCTTTAGGACAGAGAAAGTTGTACATGATATAAAGTACAAATTTACAAATTATGCATCACTGATTTATGAATATTTCAGCATTTGAGCCCCTTCTGATGCTAGTTTAATCTCAAGAGGAAGACAGTCAAATTTTTCAAAGTCATTCTCAGTTTTGTTAATCTTGTAGAGAAGTTACAAAGTTTTTGTCAAATTACTGACACAGTTTTCTGATGTACTAGCCACCATCAGAATTAGTAAAAACAATCAATAATAACAGTGTATGAGATCAGTGTTGTTACTTTACTCTGCAAAGGCCAAATTATCGTCCTTACTCAAGAAAAATTCCCCATGCTATCAATATAATTTGGTCTAAATGCAGATTAGATTAGAGCCATGGAAGAGGTGTGAAACAGTAATAGCATGTGTTCCTACTACGAAAAGCAATTTATTTCATAGTTTTTATTTATAAAGTCTTTTTTTCACTGTAGTTTTACTATTGAAACCGTTGTTGGCATTGAATAGAGTGAAGCAGTTGTACTTAAAAAAAAAAAAAACCACAATTTTTTAACCGTTTGTTGTACTTCTTTCAATTTTAGCTGGTTAGTCTGTCCCTCTCCGTGCTTTACTTCAGTTTCTTGGTTTTTTGTTTTTTCATTATCTGAAGGGGAAACAAGACATATGACATACTCAAATTAGTGTTTCTTTGATAGTGCTGAGAATGCATGCAACTGAAATTTGGAAGCAAGTTATTTTCAGTTATTAAGTTAAAATTTTATTTATATCTCCTAGAAATGGCAAAAACACAGAAAAATACAAAATTTGAATCCCATCCATTTTTTGGTAGCTTGATAGAAAATTGGTGACAATGGGGAGAACATGTTACCCACTTTGGGGCAATTTTCACCAATTTACTCTCTTCAGTTCTTCAGGAGATGTAAAACGTTTTGAGAGCTGACTTTGGTACCTGTTGTTCATCATATACTGCTAGCTCATTCATATGCAGGGACAGTGTTTGTTCATAGCATGGTGTATAACTCTCAGCCATAGCTGATAGTTACATGCTGTTGAACTTCTTCGCTGAAGGACTGTCGGAGGATGGAGAATCCAAAGAGCAGTTCTCCAACTCTTAGCTGTGAAAAGATTAACAGGAATTCTAACCTTACCACTTTTAACTACCACTGGAAATACCTTACGTTAAGTAGGAATCTGTTAACCAGTGTCACCAACTGAGGTTTGTTGTCACAAATTGTTTGTGAGAATCTGAGGTCAAATTGCTGCTGAGATGGCTCAGGCTTTACTCCTTTCCTGAGTTACGTCAGTACACCAGCCAAGAAGAAAACTAATCACCTTGGGTTTTTTTGGTTGGATGATCCTGATGTTGAGTGAGTGTGCTACAACAGCTAGATATACCTCCCTCAGAATGTGGCACAAGAAAGAGCTGGAGAGAAACAGTGATGCTCGTTCAGCACAGTTTAGATTGGCTTAGGAAAAAAAAGTCTATTAAAAAGTGGTCAGTACATGTTACCTTTGCCTGCTATTTTGGATATGTTAGCAGCCAGTTATGTAATACTTTGTTTCTAGGCAAGTGTACCAGGTTTGATTACAGTACTACTGGCGGATGCTTCAAAATAGAGTCCAAGATACATGTTTATCCAGGGCTTCCTGCTGACCAATAAAGAGTGGTGCAGATTACTGTGAAAGCGTGCATAGAGTGCTTGGAGATGAGTCTGTGAAGCCGTTGTAGCTCGTTCCTGTAGTGCAGCTAGAAAAACTTTAAATTACAGGTTAGAAAATCAGGGAATCTAATTCATGCTGTTTATTGGTTATGAGAAATAATGTTGCACATGCTTTGTGCAAGACCACTTTTTCCTGAAAGGGTTTTGGAAAGTCTTAACTCCAAAGGTTTCATGTGGAATATTTCTTTGAATTCTAAATGGTTCACTTTTTCTTAAGAGTGTTTGCTTCTCTGTCCTATGAACATATTCTTCTGTACTGCATACATAGAAGATTTCAATTGTCTGCAAAGCTGGGCACTTCAACTTGAACTGTAGCAAACTGTGTTTTTATTCTTGGAAGTGTTTTTGTTTGTTCTGTGGCATTGGACGATATCTGAAGTGACTGGCAAACATACAGATGCTCCATACTGGTATGTTTGAAGGTTGATAGATGTGCTTCACACTGACAAAGGAGAGGAGGAAAAATGTTCAGCACTGCAGGTGTAATGTGAGTACAGAGCCTTGTCCAGCTGGTCTGTCTGCACCAAATGTCTAGGAAGTCACTAATAATACAGAGAGGATCATGAAGTTTCACTCTCCTTGGAAGGGAGAAAGGTACCAAGGCTGGGATATTATCCAATTCCAACACCTAATAAAACTGTGGGAGTTATGTATAGGGCCATAGGGCTTCAGTGTTATTATTTGGGTTCATAAATGCAACAGGGTTATACCTCTTGAAGCAGAATTATAATCAGATCAAAAGTTTGCTAGTTATTGTCCTGGGAGAATTTAATGTACTTAAATGTACTTAAAAATAAGAGCCAGCCCTGGAACCAGTGTTTCCCCATCTCGTAAATGCATGTTCAAGTTGTTGCATATTCATTCTTTAGTCCAGTGAATTTTTCATTTATTCACAAAAATTAGGGCAGTTTCAGATTTGGGAAAAATAAAGACTATTCCTGTTCCTTGATGAGACAGAACCTTCTGAGAAAAAGAGCCACTGAGTCGAGATTGCTCCAAGTGCTGCAGTTGTTTACAGGACATTCAGGTCTGGGTTGGCAGTTTATACACAGAAGATTATGAAATGCCGGTCTCCGGTTGTGCCTTGTGCAAAGCTTGTTTAAGCTGGGTTGATCCAAGACCACCTTTCTGATTCACTCTGGTTGGGAGTTTGCTACTTATCAGAGTAAGGAAGTGCCCAGACCCTTGTGTGCACCTTGCACATGTTGCTTATGGCTCTTAAACACCAGCAGGTGTGGGCTCCCCTAGGATGAACATTCTGGAGGTCCCCATTTGCAATGTGCATCATGAAAGTGATGATGAGGCATGTAAATTTATTCGATTTCTTTTGTAAATGCTTTTTGATGCTTCTGTGCCTCAGTTTCTGTGTGGTATTGTTAGAATGGTACCACCTCGCCTTCTGATGATATTATGAGGATAAGTACATCAAAGTTTTGCTCTGCAATCAGCATCATACGGGTACTTAGAGTATATAGATTATGCCACCACTGCTAAACACGAAAGGTTTTTTTTCCCCTCCCAGGGATGAAAATCAAATCTATGTTCTTCCTGGGTATTTTTGGTGGTTGAAGTGAAAGTGTATTTTTATTGGTTGCTTTGCAGATGAAATAGATGAAGAGAATGAAGGACTCTTACATTTGTCTCCTATTCCATGCTTTTAAGCTTTTGGATAATGGATTTTTGTCCATGTAAAATCTGAAGTGTTGCAAAAAATAGGTTTTAGTCTGATAACATGTACAATAACCTTACAATAACTGAATTTCTAGAATAAATAAGACATGACAGGGTACCCAAGCGTGCCAGGATGTAGCATCTCAATATTTTTCAGACATGACTAAATTCCTGCTTTTTGTGTTCATTTGTACATAAATATTCTCATTGAATCAACATCATTATTTATGTAAATAGGATTTAATTAAAAGCAGGTTTGCCAGTAAATACCCTCAATTGAAGTTGTGGGTTCCTGAAATATATCTAATCAATATTAGAGCAGGAAACCATTATTTTATTAGTAATATTAATATCTCTAAATATTATTAAAAATTAATCCCAACAACAATAATAAATGCAATGAATCAAATAATTATTAATATATATTAATAATATCAATTAATTTACTATATATGACATGTCTTATATAAGTTGGATAAATATTCTTTCTTCTTGTTATCCTAGAACCCAGTTTTGTTCAGTTCCCAGGTCTACACTGCTTTAGCTGATCATCAGTGTATTATTCGTTAGCTCTGAGGTCCCCAGGGCCATCCTTTGCCTTTCACTGGCCCTTCCAGACCTGTGCTCCCCTGCACTGCACCTACACCTGCACCTGGACACCTCTACTCTCAAACCATTCTTTCTTTACCAGAACTCTGCTCTTCTGCATTGCATTGTTATGCTGGGGTAATAAGTATGTCATTCTGTACAGAATAACTGTTCATTGCTACCATCTGTAAAAAGATAAGCAAAAGTTAAACAAATCAGGCAATAGCTGGCTGGTCATTAGACAAGCTAAATAAAGCTTCAGGAAGAACAGAACAAGTTCAGAAAATACTTGATGTGTCCTGCGGCTTTTTAATGGCAATGGCAGTGCCGTATTTATTGCAATACAGATCTGCACTAAAATACATTTAGAATCATGAAGAATGGCCATGGTTATTGTCATTGTACTTTTTTTTTTCTGTTTCTGTTGAATGTGTTCAGAAACTGCCATGGAATTTGTTGCAAAATTTTAGCATTCTAAAGCATACATCTTTTCTCATTAGATGAAAAAAAAAAGTAGTGTCACGTTATTGATTTATATTTGACAAATGGTATCACGCTAGACACATCTGGATAAAAACAGGAATCTCTTTAGGCTGATGTTTGGCTATGACTGACACAACTACTATAAAACTAGATGCTTTTTAATTCTTAATTTGTGTAAGTTGGGGTTTGTATTTATCTCTAAAATATGTGTCTGAACATAAAGTTGACAGTCATTTGAGATGACAACCACTGTCAGGGAGTTCTTCCTAAGAAGGAAGTATACTTCATTAAATTATGAAGTATTGAAAGATAGTATTTACTATAATATGAGCTGTGGAAGAATATGTGGCCCTAAAGGATGTGAGGATACATGTAAAAAAACACTTCAAAATTATCATCTTAACAACAGAATTAGATCGCATGAGGGTGAAAACTGCAAAAACAAGCATGCAGGATGTTTTGGTGATCTATGGAAACACTGTCCAGCAAATTATTACATTTCAGAGGTTAGTAAGTGTCATTTTTAAAAATCCTGACTGAATATCTTGAAATAATGCTGTGTCAAAGCATTTTTTACATTTCTAAGGTCTGTTTTCCATTGCGTGTATACTTCAACCACAATATTTAACTTCAAACACTTGGGCATAGAAAGTCGTAGAAAATCATTTTGCATTAGAATCAATAAATTTTCAATAATCTGATTGCTAAGACTGATTTCAAAAAGTACAAGTTATTTTGCTAGCAGCACAGAATGTTGTGAATTGTGTAGCCCTGTTAACATCGGTCTTAGCTACATGTCCGATACCAACCAAGGGTTTAAAAGTCTTGTCCGTTCAGTCTTTCCTCACAGCTCAGTTATTGTTACAAGTTCTGATCTTATGTTTCATGACTGCTTACAGTCTTTGTACATTTTAAGGGTGAATACTGTTAACTAAAGGTGATCTTTTTTTGGCATATTAAGGAGAATCACTGTGGTATTCTGAAGAGAAACCTATGTGGACCTTTACACAAGGAGAAAATTAGATTTCAAATTAACAGAAAAATGAAAATTTAGAAGGTATTTGTGTCTTTTATATGAGTTAACTCAAAATGCAGAGGTAAATGAAACAATGGAGAATAGACATAAGGTACACTGAAGATTTCTTGAGGAAAAAGTACTGAAGATGCTGAATCTCTTCTGTTGAAAGACACTACTGTGATATGACACCAAGATAGTGTCTGGTACTGTGATACAGTCGGAAATTCTGCCATTTCAGGACAGGGATCCTTTTGGCATAGAGTTAAAAAGACCCCTGGTATTCTTCTTTGTTCCTTTGGCAGACACACATTGCTCATGGTAGCAGTGATGTGCTGGCGAAGACACAAAGTGCTGTGATCAGAGAATACCTTATGTGCATGCTAACTTGAAGGATGATCACACACTGTGCCTCTCATAAGACAGTACCTCAGGCCACGAAGTCCATTTCAGCATATTTGGTATTTGTAACTTGTAGTCTCTGTTAAAAATTGTCACATTGCCCCAGTGGAGCTCACAGCTAAATACTGAGCAGGCTTCATGTTTAGCAGCTCTTAATACAAGATTTATACATACTTAAGCTTCCCTTGAAATTATACTGACTCTAAGCACGTTTTTTGCTTTTTTCCCCACTTTGCTTTGTCTTGTGTCTAGGTTGTTAGCTCTTTACATTACTCTTTTAGCTAAATCGTCCGATTCCCCAGAAGCTTACACTTTTACAGAGCTGCGGTCTTATTAGTACTCTGAGCTTGCAGTCTGTCGTATCCAGGGCATAAAACAGGTGAAGTAAGCAAACACAGAAGCTTTGTAGGAATTACAAATGAAAACAAAACAAAACAAAAACCCAACCCGGAAACAAAAGAAAAAACAGTCTTTTTTTCAGGTAGCCTGAGAAATGCACAGGCTTGGACGAGGAAATAGAATCCCCGTATTTAATCCCCTGGTTTTGATTCCTCATCACTCCAGTCACACAACCAGTTGAAGTTGAAGGTTGGTGAAGAGTCTAGTATTCCCAGCTTTATGCTCTACTTTGAACATGATTCCTCTGTTATAAACTCTGCAAATCTGTTTCTTTTCTCCCACTGCCCTGTGCCATCTGCTTCCACTGGTTTTCTCCATTGGTTTTATGCACAAAATAGGTTTCAGTCACAAAAGGCAGGGTATGCCTTCCAGCCTATGCCTCAGTCATTTCTGGAAGTCCCATTACTTCTCTGAGGTAAGAGTCTATCCAGGCAACCAAAATGCAGTGGGCTAAGCTAGGATGTGAATTCAATGTGTAGATGTGTCCTACACCTGTATGCCTTCCCTCTTCGGTCACTCCAACCACCAGTACGTAGTGTTGTTTCCTCTGAGTTGCTTCTGCTGACCCCATAAATCTAGTGACAGCAGTATCCTAGGAAAAAGAAAATAAGGGCTTAAGTTTCCTCAGGCTAAGTATAACCATGATCTTGTGTCTCCTTCTCCTTAAGAGATACTTACTTTAGCATATCTATATTTGAAAGGTGTACATAATTTTCTGTAGCTGGTATTTTTGAATGAGCAAAAAGTCTTCAGGGTCAGCTCAGTACTCTCTCAGATATATAGCATTGCCCAAGAGCATATGGAGGTTTGGTCATCAGCAGCCTTTTTCTGGCACACAACACACTTATATGCTCACCTAGGTCCCTGACGAAGTTCAAAGAGAGAACAGAGTGCAGTGTGCAGTCCTGGAAGCCTTTATTTAGGCCTGTCAGGAACAGGGATGTCCCCACATAGGCTTTTCAGGAGCTAATTTCAGGTAATCTGCACCACTTGCTTGAAATGAAGCTTTCGATTCTGCTTAGTCCTCTTTTAGACACCAAAGCAGGTATCTAGACCATATGCAAATATTGTGAGTTAATCCATCTGCAGTAATCTTGAAGATTTTAACGATGTTGCTTGTCCAGCTTTGCTTACATTAGTATTTAATTTCCACTGATGTTAGTAGGATTGAAGGCAAGGATAACCAGAGGGTCTTTCATGTTCTCTGGTTTTGGGTTCTCGTCAGTTAAAGCACAAGAAATACTAGAAAGAGCACACGCACTCTTAAAAATGAAATTCACAGTGGAATTTATTTATAAAATCTATTCCAATAGATTTTATTTATAGCAAGCATTATTTTTTCTGTTGATATAAAAGCACAGTTACAAGTTAGTTACTCATTACTGTAAGAAAGACAAAGATACAGATGTTATTTAATCAAGATCTTATTTTTTTACTATAGTGGTTTCAACGTCACAAATAATTACTACATTTTTAATAGATCTGTCATGTGTAAATGCACTGGAGTCTACTCAAATCTGACAATACCTTAATCTAAATGACATAAGAAGTCTCTGAAATCACCTGAATTATAAACAACATTGAAATACTTTCATTTGTGAGTACAAATGTGCTAAAAATGAAATTATTAAAACTATTCAATGTATGTTGTACAATTTCTGTTTCAAATTATTTATGATAAACCACGCTCTATGCTCAGAGAAATGGAAATAATTGTCTACATAGAGACATCATTTACAATTTTCTTTGGAAGATCTAGTTGCTCAGAAACTGTTGAAATCAGTGCTTTTTTACTACAGAATAAAAACTCTGTTCCTCCAAACCGACTGTGTCTGCAATAGCATAGAAATGCTGTAGATTGTCCCCTGGATTTTTGTGGGATTGTCTCTGTTTTGTTTGAGGATTATGGAATGTTAAATACTGTTAGGAGAGAGTAATCCATGTAGGCTGGTTGTCACCTCTGCCAAAGAAACAGATGGACTGATGACCTTTTCAGGGCATAGATCTATGTGCTTTTGACTGGCTATGGTGCTGGGAGCACTCTTGCTATCTGAGCTGTCTTTATTCAGTTAATTTTTATTACTGAATAGTTGTTTTATTACTGAATACTTGTTTTTTATTCAAGAAAATACTCTAAATTACCCCCTCAATTTTTTAGTCACCCTATCTGGCATATTTGCCACAGCTGAAGTTGTGCTAGTTCTCCCGTGTGAATATTTAGCAGCATGAATCTTGAACTCTGGCCAGATATCATACACAAATGTCTTTGTCCACACAGGTGTTCCCTACGACCCTTGAGTGCACGTTTCTGTTTTCCAAGAAATTTCATTTTTGTGTACACCACTCATTAGTCACGTGATAAGCACAACCACACAGAACTCAGTTGTATAGTCCTAACAATTATGTGTTCCATTAATGTACAAATCCATGGCAACCTAGGAAAAAATCAATGCCATCTCACTGAGAAATATGCAGTTAAAATCTTTAAACAGATTTCCTAATGACATTAACCTGAATTTATTTTTTTATAATATTTGGCATCTTTCTTATTCTTTTATACATGTATTAGATTATTTCCTATATTTTTGCAGCAACTGTTGATATACAGCTATCAAAAGGCAATTTATGCCTCCACCAGTAAGTTTGAGAAGTTTATGAGAACAACAGAATCACAGTTTCTGAGGCTACCCTCAGCCATTTCAGCACTAATAAAATAAATTAGCAAACTGATGTTGTTCTTTGCAACAGTTCTATTGCATCATTTAGAAAACAAAGTTCATAAACATATGAACTTTACATTTTTTTTTTTTTTTAGATTCTGCTCTGAATGTATATAACATAGTTTTAAAGTTAGAATTGGGAAATCTCTGGAAAACGTTGATAGGGTGAGGTTGGAAGCTTGAATCATTTACAGCATCAGTGGGGTAAGAACAGTTAGCTGGACTACTTTTTTTATTGCAATGAGCATTTAGAACCGATAGCAATCCCTGGAAGATCATTTAAGAGTCCATAGTCACGATTTGGTTATATTTTAGCATTCCCTTGGTGTGATGTGGTGTGCAGAATTCAGAAACTGAGCATTCCCAGAAGACAAGAGCTCAAGTTTTCCAAATTATCATTGAGGTATTTTTTTAATATATGGATGCCTATTAAGATTTTGGGGTTCTTTCATATTTGAGAGTAGTTCATTGTGTTCATGGAACTAGATGGGATAATAAACTCAAGAGATCTTAAAGTTTGTGCCTAAGGCTAAAATTTTACTTTTAGACCTATTTTTGTGAATAGGTTCCAAAATGTTTTTTAAATTATGTGAAATAGATTCATAGATAAATTAGGTTTGAAAGGTTCTGAAGGTCATATAGTCTAATCCCTTTTTCAGGGTAAAACTAATTGAGTATTTTATTTCAGTCTCCTCTTTGGTTCACAGTGAGGTTGTTTTGGTCCCTAGTAGTTTGTACATATGTCAGGATTCAGCAAATACCTAGAGCCACAATAGGAGGTAGTGTATGTGTCGTCAGTGAGTTTTGTTATTCCTATGATGGTCCATGATTTTTTAGTTATTCTTTATCATGCTTCAGGTTTTAGTATTCCGATTAGTAGAAAAATAACTAAATCAAAAAGACAGTGTGCAGAATGTCCAAAATAGTTAATCTGAAGAACAGCTAATAAAAAACTCTAGAGAAAATTATCCAAAAATAATTTTGGCTGAGTCATCTTTAATCTATAGATTTTGGAAAACATTTGGTGTTTAGCAAGTCAAAGTTCAGTGTTGCCAAGAGGTTGCATTAAAAAAAAAATATTAATAGTTTCTTACAGTATTTTACATCACTCACACAAAGCAAAGCATGTTTGCGTGCCTTCCCTTTTCCTTGTGATATGTCACAGCTGTACCATGCTGTTGGTAGCTTCTGGCACTGAAAATCAAGATAAGGAATCACTATTGAATAGTGTTCTGGAAAGGGGAAAGAGAAGAGGCAGCCAGACAAGAATATTTGTAGTTAAAGCTTGTAGGGCAAAGATAAGGCAGTATAAAAAGAGAAATGGATTAGTGCTGGCCAAAGGGGTTAAGATAATAAGGATTTTTGTACAACATCATAGGGAAAAAACAAATACCAAAAAGACTGAAAGGGATGATAATAATCTTATTTAAAATATCTGCGTTAGAAAGCTTCTTTTTAGGAATAAGAAGGGTGATTCTAGAATAGTAAAAAAGTATGAAGAACTTGACAAACAAGAAATAAGGTCATCTGTGAGAAATCTGAATATGCGGGTATAGAGTGGTATAGGGAATGTGTATTATAGACTATTAAAGTAAATAAATAACACAGGATTGTATAATATTTTTTTTTAATTTAACAAGAAAATAGCTAACTATGGAGTTCTAATAATCCAATTTCTAGACTAGTAAAACTTTGAAAGTAACCTGAAAGGATATCACTATGTGAAAGTAAAAAGATGTTAACAATTACCACGACTTTGTGCATTAAATTTATTTTAATACTATAAATGTTAACCACCTTTTTTTTGGGGGGGGAATTGTAAAGTGGGTAAACGAAAGCATTAAATGAGAAGATATGGATATTACTCATATTTCTATAAAACTTAATTCAGATTGGTTTAGGTTTTAACACATTTAAAACCAGACTGTGGTCTATGCAAACAGTATAAATTAATAGCAATAGGGTACTGACATCTGCATAAATTTATATTTGAACTTACATCTTCGGTAGTGATTTAAAGAAAATATTGTACTTGGTGAAACTTGGAGTTTAGCAATAAATTAGGAGGACATGCACGTACTAGTGGGGACTGGGAGAAAAGAAAGAAGACTTAAATCAATTAGAAATATGGGAAGGACATATAATAATAGAATTTAGAGTACTGTAAACTAAAGCTCTGTCCTGGAACTAAATTGGAATAAAATGGGAAGGATAAATCCTGAAAGCACTAATAGTGAATGATATGTGGAGGTGATTGCAGAGAGAAAGAGATGTCAGAGGGTGATTTGGAACTCAAAACAAAAAGTCCCTGTGTAAGCAAAGACTGAAAAGGTGGTTTTCAACCTACATTTATTGTTGTTTGTGAACTGGATATACATTCACAAGTCTTTAATTTTTTTTTTTATAAGATTATAGAATAATGTAATATATGGGAAAATTTCATGCAATACATCTCTATTTTTCCTAATCTTAGGCATTATTGTTACACGTTTTTGCTCACTAAATAGATTACAATGAATCTGATTATATGTCTTAGAGACTATAATATATATTTTGATCAACATAACTGGTCTACTCTGGCCTCCAATCGGGAGGTCTGGAGACACACCATCTATAACGCTGCTGTTTCCTTTGAGAACACACACAGGATCACTCTCGAGGAGAAAAGACAACGCAGAAAGAATCGTATCTTGGAGAATACACCATCTAAGGAGTCTTTCTGCTGTGCCTTTTCCAATCGGACATGTCTGTCACGTATTGGCCTCATTAGCCACCAGTGTGCTTGTAACAAATGTGGATAGAGCCTTCCTAAATCTTCGTTCGCGAAGCCCAGCCATGACATGACATAATATATGTTGTGGATATTATATATTTCATACATGCATATCATATTTTCCATTAAAACCACTATGATCTGATAGTAAAGAATTTCTATGATCTCATAAATCAGTATGTTAATAAAAGAAAGGATATTTTTATCCTCTCAACATGAAATAATTAAGATATTGTAGGCAAAATAGGCTAATTTAACTCCTAAATTTATTTGGTATTTTTCATCTAGGATCATAGAATGCCTTGGGTTTGAAGGGTCCTTGAAGATCATCTAGTTCCAACCCTCCTGCCATGGGCAGGGACACCTCCCACTACACCAGGTTACTCAAAGCCCCATCCAACCTGGCCTTGAACACTTCCAGGGATGGGGCATCCACAACTTCTCTGGGCAACCAGTTCCAGTGCTTAACTACCCTCTGAGTAAAAAATTCCTTCCTAACGTCTATTCCTCTTGTAGTTTAAAACCATTTCTACTTGTCCTATTACTATCTACCAGTGTAAATAAGAAGTTGCTCTCCCTCTATTTTATAACCCCCCTTTAAGTACTGGAAAGCCACAATGAGGTCTTCCTGGAACCTTCTCTTATCAGGGCTGAACAACCCCAAGCTTTCTCAGCCTGTCTTTGTAGGAGAGGTACTCCAACTCTCTGATCATCTTTGTGGCCCTTCACTGGACCCACTCCAAGAAGTCCATGTCTTTTCTGTGCTGAGCACCCCAGAGCTGGACAAAGATGAGGTCTCATGAGACTGGAGTAGAGGGGCAGAATCACCTCCCTAGACCTGCTGGTCGCTCCTCTTTTGATGCAGCCCAGGATGTGGATAATGACATCTTAATGCCAGATATGGATGAAGCATGAATGATAGAAGGACCAGTGGGTATGAGTGACACAAAACAAAGTGTGGGTAGGAAGGCTTAATAGGTCATGGGATAGCAAATTGGACCAACCATCACCATTGCCCCAGGGTGAGATTTTCTGTTCATTGAGTTTTATGAGTATAAACTGTCATTTATTTCAGAATAAAAAAACAGTTCATGAATTACATGTTTCAGTGCTTACAGCAAGACTGAAATGGAACCTAACTGGTGCATAAACTCTTTTCCCGAGTCTCTGTTGTAAGGTGAATTCTATCCTAAATACCTCCAGAAAATGTTTTGGACCTGCAAAACAAAGCTAGCCTTCCCAGGGATCACTGTTTTCTCTTTTAAAAAATAGCTTACTTCACCCTGGAGAGATTCTTAAGGGGTCACAGGATATTCAGAAATCAGGGTATTTTTGCAGGAGTTTCTTCTCTGCTATTAAGGTAAAAGCAGTCTTTCAGTCAGCCTCCAGCATTTTTTCTTGTTTGTCTTCTCAATTTCTCATTACAGGATTGATTCCTTGAAGACTAGAGAAGAATATACTCTGGGGAAAGCCTACAATGATTTCCTGTGTCACCCCTAGATTGTCTTGGGGCTAAATACACCAAGCATGTCATACTAAAGCAAAGAATTAATTCACTGCGACCAAGATCTTGGTAAAAAGGATTAGACAGCTATAGGAATAAAAGAGAACATCCTCAGTTATACAAGAGAGAAGTTTAATTCATTTCTTACTGCACAGAATAATTACTTTTTAGATGTTTGGAAAAGACTTGTCTGCTTTGGATTTCTTCTGCTGTCAGAAGACTTGTCTTAAAGTGCCTTTAGCAGGTATATTCTTATATGTTCCAAAACTCAATGCTAAAGAAAACTTAAGATTCTGACATATGTCAGTTGGGTTGTATTGAACTCTAGAAGGCTCACTTTCTTAGTATGTAGAAAGTTCAAATCTGTAACACATTTAATTCCTCATCAAGACACTTCTAGTAAGAGAGTACTTAATTAGATACATCCTTTTCAGATCCAATGTGGTATTTTCTAGGCTCCTATGAACAAATGTGTATTGAGGCTGTATTTAAGAAAGAAGAAATATTTATTAGAAAATACATTACAATAGATTAAGGTCATTTATTTGTTCACAAAAATGTGACTTTAAAATGTATACTTATTTTTTCCCCCAAGGGAACGTAAAATGCCATTTATAAGGACACAGTGGCCTCTGAAATGAAAGGGATGTAAAAGATAGAACAATAAGTCCTGGAAACACTTTGATATTGTAAGAACACAGAAAGCTGCTTTCTGTAGAAAATTTTAACTTTTCTGTTATTTTTGCAGTACATCTTTCAAAAGACCTGCATATTTTTCAGCTCTTCTCATACACAGGAAATAAACAAACACTACTGGTTTTCTTAAAAAAAACAAAAAACCAAACCAAAACAAAAAAAAACAACCCACCCCCCCAAAAAAAAAAAAAAAACTGAAGTCTTTTGCACAGTAGTTTGCTGGGGAGACATAAAAATAAACTTTACGCCTTGAGGAATGTGTTAGAGTTTGCAAAATGTCAAGAAAATTTCTTTTTTTTCCTTTCTTTTCAGCATGCTGTGTTCTGTACAGAACCATATAGAAATTTCTTAATTTAAGGGAAAATAGATCTTTCTGAAGTCTTTGCTGCAGAGAAATGCCAGATCTCATCTTTTAAGCAGATGTCATTGAAAAATTCTTTCCAAAGAGAAATATACTTTATATTGAGTACCTCACTTACATACATTGCTCATTAGACTACCAGAGAAACATTGAAATGCCATTTTTTGTATATTCTTGGTTTGCACAAGACGAGTTACCTTGCATTGGTTGTTCTTTGTTTATTCTTCAATTATAGGAAAACTTGAAAAAAAACCTCAAGTAAGATAATACAAAATAGATGTATATTTAAAGACAGAAAAAAAAAATCCAGCATTTTCTTTGAGAAAAACCAATACCACTGTTCTTTCCAGACTTAAATATCATTAAATGAGAGGTTCTTTTTCTTTCTGTGTATCTTTGTAGTTGTTCATAACTAGAATTCCACTTCTGTATTGTTGATGTATTCTCAGATAATATCCTACCTTGGGCTTTTGTGGTATAAGTATCTTTTACATTTCTTCAATGATTTATCTGCAGTAAAATCCTGCCTTTCACTTTAGATTCTGTCAGATTCATAAAACCAACAGAGTAAAAGGCTTTTGTGCCTTAACGTACTCAGGGCTTAAGGTCAAATAGACTACACATATACCTCCATTTCATCTAAAAACAGCAGTACATTTATTAATTTTTAAAAGTAATTTAAGCATCTAGAATGTAAACCTTGTGTAAGAGGTCCAGTTTCAATCTGCACTACTCTTCATGATACTCAGTTCAAGAGAAGCAGGCTTTGAAGCAGACCAGAAATCTGACAGTAGGTTTTATAGAACAGAATATAGATAGATTTTCTAACCTTTTTATTGCAGAACATATAGTAAAAAAACAGTAAACAAAATGAATCATCAGAATAGCACACAAGCTGTAATCTTACATAATCTTAAATCCGCTAGCATATTTTATTTCTGGATAGAGTGTTTATCAAATCTGTTGCTAAACAAATGTCTTATGCCATCATTTGATTGATTCATAAACAATTGATGGTAAAATTCTTGAAAATTTATAAATTATTTCTTTTTCTAAAAGGTTTTGCAGTCTCCAGAAGTATTATATAACCTTTTTTAAATAAATCCCAATCCTAACATAAACTGCTTGTTACTCTTTTTCTTTCTAATGAAAACAATGGTAGTGGGATTTGATACACTAATGTGCCAATACAAAAATTTAACTTCTTACAGATAATATATATTAGCACAACTCAGGGAATGCTTTTTAATGATGAGTTAATAGAAAAATTTAACCCTCCTTTCTCAAAGCAAACTTGTGACCCAATCAGGATTTTATTAAATGTAGTCTTTTCTAAATATTGTATTATTATTTTTACTCTCTTTTAATCTTTGATTTGAGCCTTTGCCCATCAGTGATTGCTTACATAACTAACATATAATTTCTTCTGTTCCTTACTTGAAAGAATTTAAAAACTGTTCAAAAAATGAAGTTAAATAATTTCAACCAAATCCTTTAAAACCCAAGTGTGAGAATGTGTGAATCGCACTATCAGTGTAGAAGACAAGTATATTTTCATTTCAAAATCTACATCTTCATTTTTGTGTTTCTGCAACTTGTGTTTGAAAATCCTGAGACATGAATTTTTAGGGCTGTCATTCCATCCATCTAACTTTTAAATAAGCAGTAGTAGAAGAAAGTCTTCAGCTTAACCTTGCGTGTAGTAGAAGTAAATTACACTACGCCTTACTTTCTTCAGTATCCCAGTTCTTTAGAGTGCCAGTAAAAGCAGCATTGCTATCTCAACTCTTGTTCCTATGAATCTCCTCTAGTAATTCTACACATCATCATGCTTGTCTGTCTCCAAAAGGCTCTAGATTTTTGGTAAGTTCCTTTCATTTTTGCTGTTAAAACTGTTTTCTTTTATAAGCAGTTTACTTGGAAGGGAAAGACAATAACTCTGCAGTCCAATATTTGGGCAACTGACTTATGGTGAGAAATATTAGCGATTTAGGGATATGAATGTGATCTCCCATATTGCCCAAGAGTACTATAATCAAACAGAAAATTCTGTATTGTCTACCTTTTATGGAAAATCTATGGATGTTTAGGTCTGTCTTGGCCTCATGTACAAGTTGGGAAAAAAATATAGAAAGTTTTAGTTTTTGGTTGGTTCATTGTCTGCACAGTGCTCTGAATTCAGATTATGATTTCATTATATTGAGTGAAATTTCTCAGAAAGTTGTTTGAACTAATCAGTTCAAACTGATTCAATTCAATTCAATTCAATTTAATCTAAGTTCAGTCTGAGAGATCTTGGTTGTCCAAGATCTCTTAGATGCAGTACATAGACCACAGAGTAAAGGTAGAAATTAGTAGGCGTAATACAATGCTTGTGTTCTGAATTCCTGGTTTTATTTGTTGTTTGTTTTCCAAACAGTGCATCCAGGAATATTATGAGGTAAAATATTTTATCCTGCTATCCTACTTAGTACTTATATAGGCTGGGTGAGCGAGTTGTTCATGGCATATCAGAACAAACTGTCCATACTTATTTCCTTGAAGTGGTCATGTTTGCAGTTCTGATGTACCAGCTATCATGATATATTGTTGAAGTCTACCTGCACTACAGGGCAATACACTTTAACGTTGAAGGGACTATGTACTAGGAGTAGAATGTCTGTGGTTGTTTCTGTTTTTACAAAAGATGAGTATCTTCTATGTCTGAGATTTAGTACTTCATATTGAGAAACCTGAAGTGCTTTCTCTACCTTAGTGAATTGGTTTAAACTGAATTGTACAAAAAAGCTTGGGAGGACCTTGGGAAATCACTTTATCTTTCCTCTTTTCCCCAAAAAATTCTGGACTTGATCTAAACCATTCCTGAAGAGATGTAATCTAACCCGTTTTTAGACACTACCAGAGACTCAGATTTGTCAGCCACCACAGACAAGCTGTTTTACTAGCTGTCCTTAATAAAAGTTTTGGTTGTGATTGGTTTAGTTTTGATTTCTAGAAGTTTTTTCTTATTAACCAGTTCTTTTATTAATCATTGTGAATCTAAAGAAAAAAATATTTCCTTCTTCTTGATAGGTATCTTTTATGAAACTGAAGTCTGTGATCACCCTAGACATAAGCTTGCAAAAATATGTTTATCCTTCAATCTATAACTCTTCCATTTTCTAGGCTAATTATTTCCAATTTCTTAAGTTATAGCTTTATAATTCCTGATTTTCTCCACTAGATTTCCTCCAAGTGAACCACCTTCTGTGAGAGCAATTCTCAAGGCAAGATGCAGAGTTTAAACCAGTTGTTAGTTAAGACAGATTACTCCTCGTGTCTCACAGATGACACAGATGACAAGTATAACATTTAGCTTTCTGAGAACTACTGGGTATTACTGAGTCTGGTTTAGTTAAGATTCCAAAGACTTCTAGATTTCCTGCTAAGTATTGCTGCCTAGTAAGCTATACCTCCAATGTCTGTGTCGCTGTTGCTTAAATAACACTGTATTTGCTCTTATTCATCCCAAGAAAATAGTCAGTTCTCATTGTTTACTACCACCTTAGAATTATTGCGTGTAATCTTTAGAGTAGTGGTATCCATGTTATTAAAAATGTGAATAGAACCAGAGCCCAAACAGAACCTTTGGTAATTTTGCTTAATAAATCCTTCTGTTCTGAAAGTGATCCTCTAATCTTCCAGTTACCTTTTCCATTATGTTTTGCATCTATTTTATCATATGTTAGTCTTATCTGGGGCCCCCTGGTGGTCTAGTGGTTAGGATGCGGCGCTTTCACCGCCACGGCCCGGGTTCGATTCCCGATCAGGGCACTCCCCCGGGCAGATGGAGCTCGTCAGCCCTGTAAGGCCATCCATCTAAGAGAAGGTCACTCTAAACAAAAACCTACGTCCTGAGGACCTCACTGCCACTGTCCAAGCTTGCTCGGCCCCGGCAGATGAACCTTAGGATTAAAGGGTGGGCTCAGCTCAGCGCACACTGTGTCTCACCTAAAAAATCCACTGCGCAGGCTCGAAGGGTAAAGACCCTTCCCAAATCTTCGTTTGCGAAGACTGGCCATACAGTCTTATCTGGACCTTTTTCTTTCTTCTGCTAATTTATAGAATCATGGAATGGTTTCTGTTGGAATGAACCATTAAAGATCATCTAGTTCCAACTCTCCTGCCATGGGCAGGGACACCTTTCGCTTGAACAGCTTGCTGAGAGCTCCATTCAACTTGACCTTGAATAGTTCTAGGAGTGGGGCATCAACAGTTCTTCTAGGCAACCTGTTCCAGTGCCTCCCTACCTTGACACTAAAGAATTTCTTAGCTAACCCAAACCTACTCTCTTTCAGTTTAAAGCCATTCCATCTCATCCAATCACTACATATTTGTTTGAGTTTTTTTCTTTTTTCCCCTACATGAGAAGTTCACATGTAAATTCACACACTGCATTTCCTCCCATCCTTATTCTACATGAGCAGAAGACAACTGTGTCTTAGAGGACAGTATATAATTTTCTACCAAGTGCTGCAGTTGTTTTACTGCATCACTCAGCCAACTGCTGGCCTCCTTCATTCAGGTTAGGATGCTTAAGCAGTATATACAGAGAGGGGACTAAGATTTGTCATTCCTAATTGTTGTCAGACATTCTGAAAGGTGTCCAATTTCCTCATTCTAACAGTTAGTGTGGTGAAATAAACAGTATGTAGAACAGCATATTTTTTTTTTAAGGGTAACGGTATGCAGTTTAATAATGTAATTTGAACTTTAAGACATGAGCAACATCCCCATCAGTTTTATAACTCCATTTTGATGTAATGGCTATTCGTTTATCATGGTATTCAGTTGATAAGTAATAATCAATAGATTATTTATTTAGTAACAGTTATACAACTATGAATATACTGCAATTTATGTGTTGTTTAAGCTTTTAAAGTCAATCCCCATTTTCAGTTAAGTACATTATATCATAATTTAGGAGCTGTTAGTGTACAGGGTATGTATTGACCCTCTGTACTAGAGTTTTATTGTACCCCGGTTGCTCTCCTGTGAAAAAAAATATGGTTATACTGCCAGAGAGCAGAAACAATGCAATATGACTTCAGGCACATCTACATGAATGTGGGAGGGGGGACCTGACCTTCTCTGATTACACTCTGAACTCCTGGATAAGAGCCAGCTCTGATGCAAAAACAATGTACTCACATTAGCGAATTTCTATGCCTTTTTGTAAAGCTCCTTTGCTAGAATATGACTCTTTTCTAATGTGACTAAATTGCTTCTGGCCCAAAACGGGCTCATACCTGACTGTATGGGGTGTGAATGGAGTTCTGTCTGTATCCATCCATCCAGACAAGACCTTAGGTAACCAACCACAAATGTTAAGTACCAGATTGGGAACAGAGCAAATAATTTCCAGAACCTATTAATCTGACTGTAACAAGCACAAAGGATCTAATTGATTCCTGTGAACAAAAGTTAAATTTGACAACAGTATGATGTTTTTCTAAAAAGATCTCTACTAAAAAAATACATTTTTGCTTATGTTTGTCACAAAATCTTCTTTTAGCAGGTGCATAGATATTTAAAATAAACATGATTTTTTGCTCCACTGGTATTCCCTGACATGGTTACAATGAGGCTTTGACTGCGCTTGTTTATACAAGTAAGCTGTTTGGGATTGATTTCTTTATACATAGCATCTAGAGGAGTGGAAGAAGGGGAAAATATTGGTATTTTTAAGTACTCCTACTTGTGATACCAAATACAAAGCAATTTCTCTAACTTAAAGTTTTGATCACCACTGTAGCTCTTTTTAGTAAGGATAGGTACGACGCTGACAAATGAAATACCTAAATTGAGTTTCAAAATTTGCAACTTACAGGAATATATAAGGTCATTTGAAGGTACTTTGGTATCTGTTTCCCCCTTACCCCTTTGAGTGGAGGACTGTGTTCAGCTCTGGGACTCTCAACATAAGGACGCAGACCCGTTGAAGTGGTTCCAAAGGAGGACCGTGTTGATGATCAGAGGCTGGAACAGCTCTCCTATGAAGACAGGATGAGAATGCTGAGACTTTTAAGCCTGGAGAAGAGGCCTTGGGGAGATCTTAGAGCAGCCTTCCAGTACCTAAAGGGACCCTACAGGAGAGATGGAGAGGGACTTGTTTACAAGGCCATGTAGTGATGGGACAAGGGGTAATGACTACCAACTGAGAGAGGATAGGTTTAGGTTAGATATTAGGAAGAAATTCTTTACTTGGAGGGTGGTCAGGCACTGGAACAGTTTCCCCAGAGAAGCTGTGGATGTCACACCACTGAAAGTATTCAAGGCCAAGTTGGATAGAGCCCTGATCAATTTGGTCTAGTGGAAGATATCCCTGCCCATGGCAGGAAGGAAAAAAACAGGCAATTGCGTTGTTAGGCTGATCTCCAGTCAATGTCATTGGTGCAGACTGGATGGGGTGAATGATGCAATGTAATGATATGTGCCTTGAGACCAGCTGAGACCAGCTTTTTTTCGTTCAACTGATGTGCACCATCCCAAGAAGGACTCTTGGGGTTTCTTACTGGGGAGCATATTAATGCATAGTTTGATAACATACTAAACCCAAGCTATCTTTTGTGTCTATTAGGCAATAAATAACTACTTTATACTTTCAAGTTCTGTGTATCCTCCTTGCCAGTTTCTTTGCAAATGGTTAAAAATGTCTGACCAAGCCAATCCAAACAGGGATCATGACATATCTCAGGGAAAAAAAAGCTCTAAAGAATTTAGTCAACAAAAATGTGAATATAATGGCCTTCATCTGCTACTATGTATAAATGAGTTAAAAAAATACTTTTTTTCTAAGCCTCATTTACGATTTTTAGATAATGAAATTGTTCTTAAAGTTGCTATCTTCTCTTTTCTCTGTGAATGTCTAATTATGAAAAAAAGAAAAATATTTGCAGCATTCATAGTGATATTTGCAGACCATTCCACTGAATTTATAAAAAAGGATTGAAAACATACTTCTTTCAGTAACTCAAATCTTTTCAACCTACTTGATGAAAATAATACTACACTCAAATTGCTATTATTTAGTAGTATGTAGAGGATGTTGAACATTTTATGGCAAATGAATTATCAATTTATTAAACAAGGAAAATTGAGAAATAAACCCCTCAGATTTTTAAAAGTTCCATGAATTCAATTGACTTTTCTATATTAATTAAAAATAAAACACCACCAACAACAAAAACACCTGTCAATCTTTCAAGAACTCATACACAGAAAAAAAAGATGTAAAAATATTAGAAAATTAGTGAAGGAGATCAAAACCAGATTTGGTGGCTTATGATTCATCCAGGGGAGTCCATGTTGTCACCAGCATGTCAGCTGCTCACCAAAAATATCCATGGCAGAACTGGGTGGAGACAAGATCATGACAAGACAGCAACTGACAGCTAAAATACCACTGAAGTTGAGTGGCACTGCTTTAAAAGTTTAAAAAAACCCACTGAAACCCTAAAATACCGTTTCAGTGCAATTTCCCTTATGTGAATATCTGTTCAATAGTTAGGCAACATGTGTTAACATAATAAGAACTGCTTCCTTTTTAAACCTGAACAGCAAAATAGAAGAAGGAAGATGACTTGATTTCATTGCTCATTCCAATCTGGTTTTGTTTTGTCTATTTACTGGATAATAATCAACCTACCCCTCTTCTTAATATCTAAATCCACATTCCTTCTCTTGTTTATGTATTAAAAAAAAGAGATTTTCAATCAATTCTTCTTATTACTAGAACTATCAAAAGCTCTATCCTGAAATACACTCAGCCTTTTCTGTAGGAGTGAAGCCACTTAATGTATTCAGTGGAGCTCCTCTTCAATAGCTTGGTGAG
Source organism: Chiroxiphia lanceolata (assembly GCF_009829145.1). NCBI lineage: Eukaryota > Metazoa > Chordata > Aves > Passeriformes > Pipridae > Chiroxiphia > Chiroxiphia lanceolata. The sequence continues at coordinate 88,080,906 of NC_045639.1, read as the reverse complement.
CAGAGCTATGTCTTAGTGAAGCTTTTGACCTTCAGTTGCTCTCACTTCTGTTGCCATTGTGGTCCCCTGATTCTGCAGCAGATTATCCCTGCTCTGCACTCCTGAATTTAATTTCTTAGAAACTAGGAGCGCTTTAGACGAGAGGCTGCATAAAGATCTTTTATGTTTTCTTGGGATAAATATTAAAATTGGCAGACATATGCTGGCTATACTGTGCAGGATGATCCAGACAGCTGAGTGGTTACTTAAGGATCTGAAAGACAACTGGGGACAGCTTAATGGATGTTGACGTTATTGCTTCCATCTCTTTTTTCACCTGCACTGCACAGATACTGGACTGCCTGTCAGTCACTGATGAAGTGTCACGGCTTCCATCATGGTATTTTATGCTGTGCCACTGCTGTAAACCACTGAGGTTCAGGATGTGACTGCTAAACAGCTTGGAAACCCTGAGAAAATGCAGGCTGAAACCTCACCAGTCACTGGAAGCTAAGCTGTCCCTGGTTGTCCGCAGTCCTGGTCATCAAAGAAAGTGGTTATTCAAGACTAGAGAAGGATGTTTTGGAGGAAAAATATTTCTGCCTTGCTTGTTCATCAGAGCAATAGAGACTAAAGGGGTGATTTTCACAGGAGCCGTTTTACCTCTTAAGAAGCTTTTAAGACACGGAAAATGGAAATCAGAAGTTAAACTAATGCCAGACTTTAATGTGCATTTAAAACTCTTATTGATAAATCTATAACTTAGGAGAAAATAACAATTTATTAATATTTTCAAGTACTTTGAATTATTTTATCTACTACTTGTAATAATTTTTATAAATTGCAAGGTACTCAGAATAAAACATCTGCAGTCAGGGGGTTTTGGTACAGTTTAATTTTCTCTAAAAGCACAAGAGTCAATAGCAAAATTGCACCGTCAGTAAATTTTACTTGAAAATCCTTTCAGGAGATAAAAGGATTGTAGAGAAGCTAAGCAAAACTAATGGAAGATTTGGGGAGGAGTAAGAATGTTAGTTCTGTGACCTAATTTGGTGAGGTATAATCATTCAAAGAAAATGTTCAATGATGAAATGTATTGTTTTGACTATTCAGTGTGTTCTAAGATTAATTTAGGTGGTGTCAGTAATTTCCATTCATCGAAGAAGACAGGCCAGTCTCACATAGTCTAAACTTTAAACTAATTGTGATTCTTTATGTTCTCTAAAAATTAGACAGTTTTTTTCCTCTATTATTGAAGAAATAAAAGACATAGCAATAATATACCAAATGCAGGGCTGGGATAATTGTTGGTAGGCACTGACTTTTTAATAGTATCCTCTTGACAGAATAAAACTCAGTTATGTGAAAGATTTTAACCTTTTTTTTGTACTGTTGTTTTCTTCCCTTTATCAGCTTTAGACTAACCATAGGCTGCTTCAGGATAATTTTTAATCCTCTATTTTCTCTTGTAGAAGGGCAGTGCAGCAATTAATAATACTGTGGCCCTAATTAGAAAGCATGTTTTATAGAGGGTCTTTTTATTCCTATGAACAAGGACTTCCAGAGTAGTGGAAGGTGGTATGGTATTTTCATATTAGTATTTCTGTAAAGGTAACTGTTGAGTTGCAGATAGTCTTCTGAATTTTTGTAGAAGTGCAAATGGATGTATTAAAAAGACATGAACCCATGCCAGAAATTAAGTAGCTTTTCTGATATTCCTAACAATTTTTCCTAGTATGTGGCTGCTAGGTTTGAAAGAGCAAAAAGGAAAAGGCCGTAGTTGGGTGATTTATATACTTCTAGATTTTATCAAAATAATAGAAGCTTCTATCAAAGAAGTACCATGGAGTATCAAAGGAGGACCATGAGAGGAAAAAAAGCCCTGAATCAGAAATGGTAACTTAGCATCATGAGCTTAATGGCAGTGCTTCCATTAACTGAGGTTACCATTTCTTTATGAGAGACTGTTTGTAATAGGATTTACATCTTTATATTGAGAGGAATCCCAACTAAAAGGCTTTCATAACTATGACCCAGAATCCTAAGGGGAGTGAAATGCTCTCATTACCTTTGATGGCAGTTGCACATTCTCCTGTTTCTCTAGAGGTATTGGCTCATTTACTTGCTTTCCCTCTGAATTCTGCTTTCTGATTAGGTTCAGTGTTTTATTTGGGTATGATATTGAGCACACTCTTAGAAAACTTAGAAAATCAATTTGTGTTAAGAGTGATCTACAAGGTAATTACTGTGCCTAGAGTGAATCAGGATATACAATAAATTTAATCTGAAAGTACATTCTGTACCTATACCATTATTTTTAAAAAATTGATTCATGGTAATATGATATTAGTAATTGCTAGTGAAGTCTCTAATCCCAATTATCTGTTATCTTTAGCATACATAACCTTTTAAAAGAGATGAATTTTTAGGGCTTTTCCTGAAGAGCTGAGTGAAAAGGTATCTCTCTATATACAGGAGCAAACAAAAGATTGTTCCATTAAGGTATCCAGTGGGTCCATTTGAACATGATTACCATCATGGCATTGCAGAGGTTAGTTGTGTCAATGTAACTGCAAGCTATGCTACCTGGACTGTAAAATAAAATCAAAGAAACAAGATATATCTGTTCTCCTTTAACTGATATAGTACTTACTTTTCTTGTCTTTATGTGCTGCATAAGAACTGTAGGATTTTAAAGTTCCTGATGTGAGGTGAGAGGCAAAGACCAGTCAAAGACCAGTCTATCCAAAAGTAGGTAAACTGGAAAAGGGCACAGAAGGTTAAAGAAGAACGAGTGAGCAGTGGGCTTTATAATGCTCAGAGATCAGCTTGTTTATCAGAGATCAGGAAAAGGAAATGAAAAAATCTGTAGATAACCTTGTGTGATTGTCTCCAAGAAAATCCCCAAATGTATTTGTCAGCATTACATTCCCCAATGAGCATGGGAAGCTTAAAGATAATGTAAAAAATAGGCAGAAGGCATATTATCAAAAATGCTACTTTTTTCTTGTTCATCTCTAAATTTACCCTGTAAATCTCAACTCATTAGCTGTTGAACCACTGAATGAAGGATACAGGCAAGACTCATGTATTATGGGACTAGTCAGTACAGGAACAAGAAAGATGAATTAAGAGCTACCTCCAGACAGGAGAAAGAGAGTACCTATACCAGTTATTGTCATTTAGTGACAAGGACTGCCTGTGTGTCTGGCGCGAGAAAATTAGTTTATACAAATAGACACCATTTAGGATATTTGGTCTGCTGCAACTCTGTTGCTATAAACTTTGACTGCATACATGACTACAACAAGTAATTGTGAGCTACAAACTCTGTTGAGTGTAGGAACCTTTGTCCTTCTGCCAGAGCTCAGGGGAATGCAACACTGGGATATGGGTTACAAGAAGGTTCAGTAAGAGGTCAGTGGGAAAGTAATTGCTGTTGAGAGAGGAAAGACATCATGCAGATGTGAGGATGATGATGAGTCTGTGCTATAGAATTCTTTTTAATTAGCAGGGATAATATGGAAAATTAATGGCTTTGGGAAGGAAAGATGCAATAATTACTCAGAATTTAAGACTACGTCTTTTAGTTCAAAATGAAGACATATTCTCTGTAATATAAGGTTTGATAACAAGGAATGTTATTCTCTGTCTACCAACTTAAGGAATGGTTTAGGTTGTACTTGGAGGCTTGAACTCTGGTAATCAAGGAATTCCATATATAATACATTTTTATGAGCCATTAAAATGAAGCCATTATGTCAGAGGTGAGGTACCTTCCCAGGCACAGGTGATGTAATAACTTGGCTCAGTCAGGAAGAGAGAACCAAACTATTTGAATAATTACTTTGACAGTAGACACATGATAATGCAGTTTGGGAGAAGTAACCTGAAAACTTGGAAAGGGGGCTCAGGGGACACCTTATCACTCTCTGCACCTGTCTGAAAGGAGGTAGTAGTGAGGTGGAGGTCAGTCTCCTCCCAAGTCATAAGCGATAGGACAAGACGAAATGGCCTCATGTTGAACCAGGGGTGGTGTAAATTGGATATCGGAAAAAAAATATTCCTGGAAGAGTTTGTCAAGCACTGGAACAGGCTGCCCAGGGAAGTGGTGGAGTGACCATACCTGAAGACATTTTTAAAAGACATGTAGATATTGCACTTAGGGATGTGGTTTAGTGATGGACTTGGCAGTGCTGGATTAAAAGTTAAACTCAACCATCTTAGAAGTCTTTTCTAACACAAATGATTCTATGATTGTATGTGTCTATGATTCTATGAAATGCTGGTTTACTTTGTTGCATTCTAATTGAACTGTATCTGCTCAGGATAGAAAAATCCCAGCAAACCTGTAGCTTATAGTAAGGGTTATCTCCATAAGAAATGAGGTTGCATTAAATTGAAAAAAAATGAGGTGTAAGTCTTTATGCTGTAGTACCTTGGCTAACTGCTGGCTGAAGGAAGGTGTGAGTATTGGGAGATTCTGACATTTACATTCTGAACGTTGGACCAAAGAGATACTTTCAAGTGTCCCAGAAACTTTGCCTTACTCTCTGATACTTTATTCCAAGGAAACACCAAGCAGTTAGACATGCTGTGACCTGTTTATTGTCAGATCATGTGGCATTACTTTTAAAGTCGTGGTTGTGCTTTTCCTGGTTTTCTCTTGATCCCTTCAGATTCTGAGAACTGTTTTACTAAGGCAGAGCATGCCGCCGTCCATTCATAAGAGCAAGCATACAGAAAGATATTACCTGCCACATTATCATCATCCTCTGTTTGTCAGTGTTGCTCCAGAGATGAGCAACGTGATGTGTTTTAAGCAGCCGAATGTGTCAAATGCATGCAAGCTCCTGGCTTGTACAGCCACATTTTTTGGGTCCTTTGCAAAGTGTCACCCCTTCCTATGAAACTATGATTTCACACTCCTGATGTGACAGACTGTGATGGTGTGAGGGTGCAGAGTGAGTGTTTGTTGTTCCTTTTGTATTTGCTCCTCTCAAACTCTCTAAGTAACTGAGGGTTAAGTAGAGTATCAAACATTAGGAGTTGTTTTAGTGCCATGATAGTCTCCAGACAGCAGGAGAACTGCAGAATACAAGGCAGCATGCTTGTAATTCACAATAGAAGCTACATCTTCCCTTTTGATCACCATCTTCAGGGAAAAAAAAAGATAAGGGCTCTCTCTGGTTGATAGTTGATGGTTGGTGACAGGCGGGGACGGAAACGTGCTCCTTCTGGAATAGAAAAGCCTTTTGTAGACTCACACAGTTTGCATTCACAGAGGTAGTTTAAAATTCACAATGTGTTCCCATTAGTTGTACTCTTGTCCTTATATTTAGTGTTTTGATAACAAATGCATATGAAATGGTTACACCAGAATTTATTTATGTAATAAAATTAGATACGTTTTTTTAAACTGCTTAGCTTCTAGACAAGTGTATGATTAAGTGGTACTTCAAATACATTTCAATTTTCACATCACATCAGATATTTAAGCATTATATTTATACTGTATTCTGATTTTTTTCTTCATTTAAAAGCTCCCATTATCTTCAACAGTTTAGGAATTTACAAAGCCTCTTCTCCTAAGGGTTGTATTGTTGCATTGCACTTACTAATGAATCCTGCTTACAAGAGGTTGGTTGTTTTGGTTTTTTTAAAGGATAATTTTGTACATTTGAAAACCAATATAAGAGGACCTCCTCAACTAATAATTAAAATGATTATTTTGTTATGCAGTCATTAAAAATGTGTGCTCTCCAGGGGTATTCTAATTTCATGTGTGACAGATTTTCATGTTTATGTTTAAATTTCTTTTGATGACATTCGTTAGTTCTTAGCATTTCTTGTCTGTTTACTTTGCTAGTTTCTAATTATTTCCATCTGTATTTTTTTCAGTGTGGCCTACATATGTTTTTTTTCTCACTTTAATCTTTCTACTGTTTGATGAGTTGCAACATCTAACATTACATAAAAGTTATATTATTAACATATGATAAAAGCTTACATGATGAAAGAATATAGGAGATTAATCCTTGATCTTCATGATTAAAAATAACTTCAGTTGTGTGGATGATGAGATCTTATGCACTTGCAAATTATATACTGAGATAAAATAATATCCTTTTGAACCCTTTTTTCTACTATTAATCCTAATAAAAGTTTTCTACCTCCAAATTCTAATACTGTATATCTCAGGTAAAGTAGCTGAGCATATTAAACCTATAATGGTAAATAGAATTTTTCATGCAGTTCATATTACTTTTGTCTTAGGATATGAAAGAGATCCTGTGAATGTAAAAAAAAATAGAGTTTTGCAGAAGGCAATATCAAGATAATATATTCATAACAAGTTCCTTAATAAAGAACATGACACCTAAAATCTTGATAACAGGTTAAATTATCAAAAAAAAGTGAAGTAACTGGCTGTGTTTATAGTCATACAGTGCCTAGTGAAACTGTTCATCATGTGCAAGGATCGCTAATGTCAAATTTACCATTGCCTCATCCTCATTCAAACTACTGATGCTTCTGTTTTATTTTATGCCTTTGAATATTTGTGTAATGCATATGTATTTCAAATATAAAGATAAGTATGAAAGCATGGGTTTCTTTTCAGTTAGTAATTTATAAACAGCACTTTAGTTATCTGTGGACTTTTAACTAATTTTAAAAGCCTTCTTAGCGTCAGTTTTTAGTTTGAAGGGAAAGAAAGTATTGTTCCCTTTAACATGCAAAGTGATGGAGATACTCATAGTAACTACACTTCTAATTATCTAGGTTCACATGTCCTTCAGTGGGACTTAGCACCTCAATAAGTAATACATTCTTGAGGTTTGCACTTAGAAGCTATTCAAAGTTCTTCCCGGCTGTAAAACCATTATTTTCTTTTGGAAGGACTCCAATAAATCATCATGAGCTAAATTTACAGTGCTGTTCCTGTATTGCAACATGAGAAGACATTTTACCTGGTGGCGGGATGACACTCTTGAAAGGGGAGGCATGTAGCAGCGATCAGGCCAGTGGCTATCAGTGCAAGGGCACGGCAGGGCTATTGTTCCACATTTCTTTATCTTTCCTAGTTTGTGTGTTGCTTCTGAGTAGAGAACTTGGCAGCAATCCATATACTCCCTTGAGTGCTGGCTAGGACTGCTGCAATTCTGCACTGAATTTGCGGAGGCCTTAGAAAAAGAGAAGACTCCATATTCCCTTCCCACTTGAGGTTACTTGAGGGTTGGCTGCATTCCAGATACACAAAATTAATAGTGGTTATTGTTTAACCAATGAAGTTTGACCAGACATCATGTAACAATTCATATATGTTTGTGTTTGGTATAACATTTGAAATCGCCTTGACTGCATACAACAAAAACGCTGCCTAATTTTCCTCAGATTCAAAATAAATATTTTATTTAGCTAAGGGACCATTAAAGACTAGGGCAGAGATGAATTGGGACTATTAGACCTGAAGAAGTAGTCGCTGACTCCAAACCAAAAGTACTACACCACGATAGAAAATAAGCAGTGAGTTAGGACCTGTTGCAGAGTTTTTAGAACTAAGTTCTTTGTTTTGGCTCATAAGGAAATAGAATATATTAATGCAGCAAATCTGAACAGATTAGGGAATTTGTTCTAAAAGGAACTTCTCTAGTGGCTCCTGTGCCCAATTTCATATATGGTCTTCCAGTACCTGTCTTGTTATATGTAGGTTCTTTTGGGGTGTTCAAAAACAATTGAATGCAGTGAACTGTTTGTGGCAGAGTCTATTAATTTTCCAAATACAGATATATCCACTGAACATAGAACAAAACTAATTTTTTCTTAGCATGTCTGGTTAATTCTGTCTCTGATTTGCTTTGCTTTTGGCTTTTGCTTTATGCTCCATGAAGGAGGCAGTCTGGCTGCTTGAATAACTTTTGCTTTCTTTTAAAATTATTTAATTTTAAGTATAGCAGAGAGTATCAAAATATTTTAATTGACTCCATTTCAGCACTGTCCAAGAATATTGTTCAGTGATTGAAAAGAAAAGAGAATTTATTTTTCTGACCTTTTGAGAAGTGAAAATTAATGTTGATCCTGGAAAAAATGTGATAGCATTATGGCATGTTACCTCTTGCTCTAGATATGCTCAAGTGTTATGCTGTGCTTCAAATTTGATGCAACTTTGTAGATACATGTGTGCATTTCTTCAGATAAGGAGGCTTTATAGGTGTGTATAATATAATGGAAGTGCCTACAGAACTAATGACCAAGGAAGCCATATGCAAGCTCTGATAGACTTCTGCAAACACTGGCACTTCTCACACTCTATATATTCTATGTATGACATTTATACAAACAGCCTGTTTAAAAAAAAAAAAACAACAAAAATCAAACAAACCACAAAATATTATTTGTGGTCCATTATTACTCTCTAATGCTTCAGATGCCTTAGTTTTCAAACATACAGCTGCAGACATCTCAGAGGGTCACATCAAGGGAGGTGACTGTACTGCTGTGCTCTGCAGTGCTGTGGCCTCACCTTGAATATCGTGTGCAGTTTTGGGCACCACAATATAAGAAAGATGTTAAGCTCTTAGAGAATGTCCAAAGGAGGGCAACAAAGATGGTGAAGGACCTTGAGGGGAAGACGTATGAGGAGCAGCTGAGGTCACTTGGTTTGTTCAGCCTGGACAAGAGGAGGCTGAGGGGAGACCTCATTGCAGTCTACAACTTCCTCGTGAGGGGAAATAGGGGCAGACAGTGACTGATCTCTTCTCTGTGGTGACCAGTGACAGGACCTGAGGGAATGGCATGAATTTGTGTCAGGGGAGGTTTGGGTTGGCTATTAGAAAGAGGTTCTTCACCCAGAGGGTGGTTGGGCACTGGAACAGGCTCCCCAGGCAAGTGGTCACAGCACCAAGCACCAAAAGTTCAAGAATCTTTTGGGTGATACTCTCAGGCACATGGTGTGACTCTTGTGAATGGTCCTGTGCAGGGCCAGGAGATGGACTCGATGATCCTTGTGGGACCCTTCCAACTCAGCATATTCTGTGATTCTTTGACTCTGTAGAAATCATTGTGTAGTTGTGTAATGTTTATAATGCTGCATTTCACAGACTAAGGGTTGAATTTATGACCATTTTTAATACTGGAAGTAGCTATTGAATAACTTGTGCTGAAGCTGGGATATTCCTCTTAAAAGTAATAGTTTCACCTTGAAAGCATGATCATAAGATTTCAAACTTGTCATTTTGTAAGCAATAAATATTGTCCATTTCTGCATTTTAGTGAAAGTGTGTTGGGTTTTTCTTTTAATTTATTTTGGTTATATGTTTGAGGGTTAGAATTCCAGGCTGGGAAAAAAAAACATAAATCTGTATCAATGCTACTGTTTTCCCTAAAAGAGTACTTGCAGGATCTGCCCAAATGATTAAAATATCAGGCATCATCCCTACAAACAAACTTCAGATAAGATAGCCAAGGATGAAAGAAAAATGTCCCACGGAAATACCATGCACATTATACGATGTGTGTATAGATTTTGTAATTTTCCTGTGGCAGAAATAGAACTGCAGCTATAACATGTAACAGATAGTTTGTCTATCCTATTATAGTACAATGTACAACAGTCTGATATAGCAATCTAGTAAATATTTGAAAGAGAAAGTGTTATAGCTCAGAGATGACAAGTTACCTCATTTAAAACTGTAGGTAGAACAAACACAGAAAATTATATCTAACCCTAGGGGGTCTTCCCAAGTTTTATTTTGGATTATTTGGATTTTTCCATAAAACACATATCCAAATTACATATTCATTATATCTTAGCTTTTCACAGTGGGTACCTGTAGAGTAAGTGGTAAAAGTCTCCCACAGCATGTTCATTTTTAATGAGAACAAAGCACTTACATTGTGTATCACAATCAAATCACTTGTCATTCTGTAATAGGACAACTACCAACTGAGCTGCTCTCGCAGAATGCCTTTTTCCTTTGGGCTAGGAGTACAAATCACTTGTCAGGTCTTAGTTATGGCCTGTATACAAACTGCAGTCTAGAAAAGGACCATATCGTCAAGCTGGTGTTCACTTTACCCATTACTTAGGGTTGTCTGAATAGAAATTAAGGTTCTTATGTCAGTTTTCAGGCATTAATCACTGACTTCTCTTTCACGTATGGATTGTGATTGAGTGCTCATTATGACTGATACAAGCTCATACTTTTCATTGTACAATCAGGGACAGCCTTTCACTTGTGTAAATTGATGCAGTTTTCTTGATGTAGTAGAGCAAGTTTATATCAGCTGAAAAATCTGAATTTAAGCAGTTTTGTAAGATTGTGGAGTCACAAAGGGATGAGACACAGCTGCATAGTACTGTAGCACCTAACGTGTAACCTGCTGATATCTAAATCTATATTACTGTAATACAAAGACTTCCTGTAGAATGTATATCAGAGTTCAGTGTCTCAGAAAAGGGTTTAGGAAAAGCATCATGCTAAGCAGGGAAACTCTGAGTTAGACAGTAGGAAATGCTGAACACAGAAATACATCCTAAATTAGATATCTCTTTAAGATTTAAGCTCCTTACTCAGCACTACTGGGAAGCATTACCATCCTCTTGGGATTACAGTCCTGAGTAATTTCCTGACCTAAGTGTTTCTTCAATATATTAAATAAACAAATATATAAATAAATTTTCTTAATACTTTTTTATAGGAGCTATCCTCATGCCTTCCCGTCTTTCTTCAATAGCTTAATGTTTAGCTTGTTCTAGTGTCAAAGGGATTCAAAAAGATGTTCTGATTTTTGAGGAGGATGACCTAATAATCAGGCATTAGATATGTCAGGGATGGGGCTGAACTGTGTGTTTGCTACCCCACCTGATGAAGATATTGCATTCTACATAGAGGAATTAAAGATCTCTTGGTCAAGAAAAAACTTCTGGGGGATTCAGTAATATTGCAGAAGATCTGCAACATCAGAAGACCATTCAGTCACCTGCATGAACTAGAATTTCATTACTTTAGGTTCAAATATTTATGATTAAATTACTGTATTGTATAAATAGTAGTGTCAACACCAGTATTTTTCAATCTGCTTTTATTCTTTATATAATAAAATCTGTATAATACCTAGAGAGGAAAAAATATCCTCTAATGTTTCTAAACACATTTTATATTCTGTTTTCTCTTTTTTAATCAGTGCAATACAAATCCTTGTACTATAGACTTTGGAAAAACTCATCTCTTGCATCCCAAGCATGCAGAATTATTACAAACATCCTCTTTTTTAATGTATTATGCATCAGCAGTAGGTAATTAAAATTTCTTCAGTCATTTTCTTAGCACCACTTTGATTTACTTATGGAAAGAAGTTTACAAAATGACCATGGGAAAGCAGTTTTCTGCTGAAGGCAGTAGAATGAGAGTTAATAGATCTGTCACAGAAATCCTATGTAAAGACATATTGAATACTCTTTTCACTGGTATCCTGACTGTGAAATTGGATGATTGCTGAGAAACTGTGACAATAAATGCTTAGACAATTAAGGAATCCTGTCTTCTTGGGAGGTCACAATGTCTAGGCAACTTATGCAAACAGAAGTTGTAAAAAAGGAAGAAAAAAATTATATGAAAGACTCTTTCTTTTATGCCTTTCAATACATATTCCATTATCAATGTCCTTCTTCCAGAGTATAGAAATACAAAAATTTTGAAAATTAACATTATTAAGATTGTTCAAATTAGCATAGAAGAAGAGTTCAACCTCAGTTTGCATAATAAACAATGATTATTTTTTTTTTTTTATCATGAGAGCTATGGTGCATCAGTCTGTCACCTGGCTGCTGGTCATGGTCGTGCTGAGGTCATTGATGTTTCTTGTTTGGCTGAGCTGATATTTTCCTAGTACTTCTTTAAACAAGGATAACTTAGAGCTGATACTTTGCTATAGCAGTTTTATTTGGAGGACCCATGATTTGCCCATTATAGTTGAAGACATCGTAAAAACAAACCTAAAACCAGAATGAACTTGTCACCTTGTTTAGCTTTGTTTTTCTTTGTAATGTTAGCCAAAATGTAGTTTTGAAGACACAGGTTTTATGGCAATTATAATTTAAAAGGGAAGATATTTTCAGCCATTTAGGAGTGAGTGGACCAAACTAAATTATTACCATTTTCTGAGTCATTACTTTCTCACTTATCAAATGGGGCATAATACACTAATGCATGAATTTTGAGGCTCCTTAGCCAGGCAGAATTCCATTAAATTTAGTGGACATTTTTCTGTGACCTTAAATCCAAGACCATTTGATGGGCATTGGATCACTACTCACAGAACAAAATTATAACAAAGGTTTTCAAAACCACCATTTTATAAAATCTTTTTTGTTTCTTTTTGAGGACACAGGAGTTTCAGGAATTACCTATACTGTTTAATTTTTAAGGCATTGGGGTTTTTAACATGGTATCTGTTATAGCTATGTAGAATGTGATTTTAAAGAAAAAATATCTTTACCGTTGCTCCATGTACTAGTCATTTAATAAGATACTTTTTGTGTGTGTGGTTTATTCCTGCCATGATATTTGAGCAGTGTAATAGCTCAAATCTCAGGATATTAGAAATATGATCCTTGAGCTAGGTAGACCTAATCTAAGTAAAGGAAATGAAAGAAATGCTGAAGAAAAATATGGCAATTGATTACTTAGCACACATTTTCCTAATAAAATTCAGTTCAAAAGATTTTAAGCAGATTGTATCTGTTAGTTTTTTTACATAATTTTAATTATACACAATCATTATATTCTTGCACATACCAAAAATGCATTGATTTTTATATATTAGTACAATTTAAGAAATAAGATGTTTTATCTATTCAACAGAAGTAACAGTTTTTCATCAGTTTTACAGTTTAATAAGCAGTTACTGACTGCAACTAGTTGTAAATTTATTATTAAGAGTTCAGCTACAATTTTCAAAAGGCCTATAGATATTTGGACTGTAAAGAAATATTGTTGATTATAAAATTTATTTTAGCATATATTACTACACAGTCAGAACAATCAGACTTCAGCCGGCAAACGAGATGATGTTTATAGTCCTCTCGAAGTAAGAATAATTTTTTGTTGTCTTTTTAGTATAGAGAACTTTGAAAAGTTAATCCTATTGCTTTAGCTTCATGAAATACCCCTGGTGCAGTGTTCTGACAAATCATCTTCTTGTAACATGAAAATAATTTCTTTGAAATAGCTTCTTTCCTTTTTGTCCTTGTTGGTGTGTAGTCTTGGGGGAAAAAAAAAGTCTACTAGAGTCACTGTTTCAAGATAGGGAGGATTCCTTTCAAAAGAAGTAATACAACTCTTGAATTACATTTCTCTTTTGAGTAGAGAAACTTTATTATCAAAGTGTTAGTCAGGTCAAACCTCTTCTGTCAGCCTATCAGTCATTAGGATATATTGTGCTTTAGCTAAACTAAACCAGCTACTGGATCCTTATGTTGGACCAGACTGTAGAAAATAAGTGAAAATAATGAAATTAATTTTATTCTACCAAATTAACAGAAAGATAGCAATAATTGTTTGATTACATTAATCTGTTTGATATATGACTTCCATTTATTTTTGTTTTGTAGATGCATAAACTGGGGATTGATTCTGTGTCATGAATGTCTCATGTTCATTTGCTTTGTTTTATAGCAACTTCATAAATATAGAGTGTTTGTAAAAATGTGCTTAAAAAGTACTTCTTTTAATGAGCTTCTGATGCCTTGCACCCTGTTCAGTTTTTTTATGATATTCCCAGCTCAGGATTTAACTTGCAGAACAGATGGAATTAGTGACAAAAGTATTTGGAATGTATTTCAATTTAATTTTGCTAATCCCAGAAGTAAATTTTATTCTTATATACTTGTAAATTGGATCGTTCCCCATTGCTTACCAAGATAAGTCAGATGCTGCCTTTTTTTTTAAGCTACCCTTTCTTGAGAGAAATATGATATTGATAATTCAGTTAGGGCTTTTTTCAGGAACCACAGTGTAGCTGCTATGGGCTACATTGAGACCATAACTTAGAGGAAATGAGTGTCCAATGACAGCCTTACATCTGCCTTTACTGAAACTCCAACAGCAATATATCCTAGACCTCGTATTAAGCTTTCTGTTCAGTGCTTAGTTGTTCACAGGATTTGAAAACCTCTTGTGTTGCCTTCCTCTTCTGGTGAAGATAGGCACTGAGGCAGGTTAAGACTGCTCCTGAGAAATGTTAAGCTGGGCTTCTGTGGCATCCTGCCTCCTGCCAGCGCTATGGCAAGAGCAACTTTCATGTATGATTTGTGGAGTTAAGGCTCATGGGTTATAAAATGATCATTCCCTCTGTGAGGACTGGGAGGAGAGAGCAGCTGTTGCAAATCAGGCCTCCTACACAGCATTAAAACTCCAGCTGTAAGTTGCACTGGAGTTATGTTTTTTAGAAAAAAAGAGGGCAAATGTTCTTCTTGGTCTCAGTCACAATAATCAGGTTGAAATTTGTGAGATATATATATTTTTTTAAACACAGTTTTTACTTCTATCTACTGAAATTCCTTTGGCCACTGTTAATTATAGGATGGAAGCCATGAACAAATTTGCCCGGGTTGTAAGTGAGGGCTGGGTGTCAAAGTACTCTGGGTGTTCCTTGGGATATAGGGAGTGAGGAAGAGACAAGCGACTTGAGTGCAAATGCAATGAAAATTCATAGAATCCTAAAATCCTAGAATGGTTAGGGTTGGAAGGGACATTAAAGGTCATCTAGTTCCAAACCCCTTGCTGTGGGCAGGGATGCTTCTCACTAGATCATATTGCTCAAAGCCCCATCCGACCTAGCCTTGAACACTTCTGGAGATGGGACATCCACAGCCTCTCTGGGAAACCTGGTACAGAGTCTCACCACACCGTGATTAAAGAATTTTGTCATAATATCTAATCTAAACCCCCCCTCTGTCACTTTAGAACCTTGTCCTGTCGCTATTTGCCCATATAAAAAGTTGCTTTCCCTCCTTTTTATAAGTCCCCTTAAGGTATTGGAAAGCTGTAATCATCATCATCATGGCTAGGCTTCACGAACGAAGATTTGGGAAGGCTCTATCCACATTTGTTACAGGCACGCTGGTGGCTAATGAGGCCAATATGAGATAGACATATCTGATTGCAAAAGGCACAACAGAAAGACTCCTTAGATGGTATATTCTGCAAGACACAATTCTTTCTGCATTGTCTTTTCTCCTCGAGAGTGATCCTGCGTGTGTTCTCAAAGGAGACAGCAGCGTTATAGATGGTGTGTCTCCAGACCTCCCGATTGGAGGCCAGAGTAGACCAGTTATGAGGATCAATGTGGCCAAGGCTGAGATGTTGTTTCAGGGAGTCCTTGTACCTTCTCTTTGGGGCTCCTCTCTTGCAGCAGCCGGTGGCAAGTTCACCATAAAGCAAGATCTTAGGGAGGTGGTGGTCCTTCATCCTGGAGACATGCCCTGCCCAGCACAGCTGTGTTCTCAGCAACATGGCCTCAATACTTGTGACTGCTGCTTGTTCTAGAACAGATGTATTGGTCACATAATCTGACCAGTGGATGTTTAGGATTGTACAGAGACAGTGCTGATGGAAGTGTTCTAGGAGATGCAGGTGGTGGTGGTAGATGACTCATGATTCGGAACCATACGTGAGAGTAGACAGCACTATGGCTCTAAAGCTGTAATAATGTCTCCCCAAAACCTTCTCTTCTCCATACTGAACAACCCCATCTCTCTCAGCCTGTCTTCATAGGATAGATGGTCCAGCCCTCAGATAATCTTCATAGCTCTTCTCTGGACTTGCTCCAACAGGTCTACATTTTGATTGTGCTGAGGACTCCAGACCTGGACGCAGTACTCCACGTGGGAGTACTCCACGCAGTACTCCACTCTGGGATATTATAATGAAAATGGGGTGCTGTGCTAAGTTTCGGTCTGCGCATGCTGCTGTTGTTCCCCACTGATGGATCTGCAAGTGGGTTTAGCAATAGCCATGATAACACTGTTCAAGTCCCTGACAGCTGGTAGCTACGACATCCTACTTTCTGCCAGTCTGAGACATCTCAGAGCTACGTGGCATGTTTGTGCAAGAAAAACAAAGCAAAGCAAAACCACAAGCAGCAGAATACTGCTTGTGTTTGCATTTCTCTGTTTGAAGCACCATTCTGACCACTGCTGATGTCACTGCAGCAACAGTTGCAATTTCCGTAGCAGTTAATAATACAGCTAATACTGTTAAAAATCTGATACAAATGGAGAAACTTTAAAAGGGCTGTAATACTTCTGCAGAATTTCCACTTGGTCCATTTGACAGTTTTATTTGTTTGTTTAGTTATTTTTCCTCAGAAAACCATTAGGAAGGTGATTTGATGCTTTGGTTGCTGCATAGCTACATCATTCAGTACTGATGTGTGCTAAGACACCAATGAAATTTGCATCAATTACTTAAATATTGATAAGCTCAAAATCTTGTCTTGGGCACAAAGAAATACATCATATATATGTGGAGAAATGAATTTATGATTAGCCTAACTGGAAACTCAGCATTCACATTAAAATACACCAAACAGTTGAGTTTTTGCAACTATAATCAAGTGAGTTTAGTACCCAAGTAATACTGTACAGCTTTATTAGGAATAATACCCTCAAAATTATTATACAGTTAGACTTGTGAATATCTACCCTTTCTCTGTGCTGCTATACTTGTCCTTCTGGGTGACAAGGTCAGGAATACCAGTGACACTGGAGGAGGAGGCTAGGATGTCTCAGGGAGCTAGGTCTTCCCCAGGAGGAGCTCATCAGACCCTTCCATTCCAGCCTTGCATCCAGCTGTAGTTCTCTTTATGTTTCCCTGTCACAGCCTGCAGATACAAAGGTCTGTTGCTTGTCAGGCAATCACTGCCAGAGGTGTGAGGATACCACTGTCTTCTTAAGACCTCCAGGAACTACTGTGATAGAAAAAAGATGTAATTATATATGGTACTCTGATAGAATTGGAAACTTTGCTCAAGTGAGGGCTACTGCTGGACAGCGGTAAATCAAAACCATGGGATACTGGCAGAAAAGTAGAGAAATGAGTGTGACAACCCTTTGCAGTTTTGACATTTGACATTTTTGCCAGATTTAACCCATTCTGATTCCAATATTCTGGGCAATTTAGGCTTATATTTATTGGTTATGAATGTATCTGATCCATTGTATTGCCTTTGCTTGTTAAGTAAATCGAAGGGATTCAAATCATCTACTCTTTTAGGAGTTTAGGTATTCTGAATCACTGTCCTACAGGCACTTCTGTCGTGCTGTACGAGGGTGCAGGGAATTTAAATTCCTATTCTCTTAATACAGTCTGCAGTGAGCCATATGACTGTCCTTTTCTCTCCTTTTATGAGTGATTCATGCAGTTTGATAGAAGGTGCTGAGGTAACATTGCTAAACACTTGTCAATTTTGTCAAAGAAGTTTTCCATAATTCATTTCTTATATGACAATCCTGTACAATTTTAAATCATGATATTGCAGTCTGAAACAGTGTGATGGGCGTATGAATAGTTCAGTGACTTCAGAATGAACTGGAAAGTGTATAAATGAACAAAAGTTCATCTTCATAGATACACTTTGCAAATTGGAATAAGATTACTTAAATATTCCCTACTTTTAATTCCTTATGAACTTAGAAATGGAATTAGCAACCTGGAACATAATATGGGTGTTCAGAATGTTTCAGTATTTTGGATTCTACAAAATCAAAGTAACTTATTAGTGTGACACATGAATAAGTTTCTGTAGCCCATTTTTGGGGAAAGATGTTGTAAAACAAAAATTAATTAGTTAAAATGTCAAGAATTTGTTTCCTGGTGTTTCAGACTCAGAACATGCATGAAATTTTATTTGAATAAGTAGCAGAAGGGGTCAATAAATGTCCAAAATATTATTCTTAAAATAAATACTCTGTGAAAGTAAGTGGAAAAAATAAAATGGAAGAGGAGAAAATTTTGTTTAAAACAAAATCTGGACACTGTTTCTGACAACATGAAAAAGATAACACCCCTTGTAATGATGTCACCTTTGGGGAATCAATGCATCAGTATGCAATGTCTAACAAACTGTGGAGGAGACATTCATCCAAGAGAAATGTCATGCCCAGAGGTGCTGCAATTCTGACAGGCTGAGAAAAACATTGTAACTCAGACATGAATGCTTACTGTTGTGGAGCAAGAAACTTTTTTCTTTTTAGCTTCTCTTCTTTATACCTAATACAAAATATTAAAAATATTAAAATATTTAGAATTATATGCCTTTTTATTTGTAATTGTTATTTAAAATTATGGTTGGAAGTAAAAACATGTCAATTTCTGAGATAATTGTTGTGTCCTGGTAGATTACTGCTATTAATGAAGGAAAATGAAATTTTGCTTTAGGCAGGCAGAAAAAAAGGTGAAAGAGTCAGCATTTTTTAAGTCAGACTACGTGTCTTTACTGAAAACCATGCCACAAAGTTTTTAATGTAAGCACTAGATCTGCACAATGGAGTTGTTTTGTTATAACAGCTACATTCAACTATTCACAAAACAAACTTTTTTGACAGTTTTTTTCCTATAACAGTTCTGAAAAGGTCAAAGCTTTTTGACCTTTTCAAAATGAAAGACCTCACTTTTTTCACCAACAAATGACATTTTAAAAATAAGCTAATCCTAGTGAAACAATTGTTTTAAAGGTCATAACCAAATGACCTAGACCAAATTAAAAAAAAAAATGCTTTCTGAAAATTTTAAATGTTTTTGGTTTTAGGTTTCATTAAAAGACAGGAAAAATATTTGAGATATTTGAACTATTCATAGGATGACAAGAGAATTTCTTTTCCAGCTGCGCTGTAAGCTGTGGAAGATTCAGGTTTTAGGCATGTTAAATATTTATTGTTTCTTCACACAGGGAGACTGATTATATCAAGTTGCTCAGGGACTTTTACAGCTGAGTTTTTAGTATCTCCAGAGGCATATCTCTGCCACCAGTTTGGATAATGTTACAGTATTTGACCACTCTCATGGTGAATTTTTATGTAAAGTTAGAATAATCCATGTTTCCTGTGAAGAAAAGCTGAGAGAGTTGAAGCTGTTCAACCTGGAGTAGAGAAGACACCAGGGAGACCTTATTGTGGCCTTTCAGTATATAAAAGGATCATGTAAGAAAAATGCAGAAAATCTTGTTACAAAGATCAGTAGTGTCAGGGCAAGGAACAATGCCTTTAGACTGAAAGAGAGTAGATTTAAATTGGATAAAATGAAGAAATTTTTGATGATGAGAGTGGTGAGATGCTGGTTGGATCTCACCACTTGTGGATTTCTTTGGGACAGGTTGCCTAGAGAAGTTGCGGATGCCCCATCCCTGGAAGTGTTCAAGGCCAGGTTGGATGAGGCTTTTGAACAGCCTGATCTAGGGAAAGCTGTCCTTGCTCATGGCAAAGAAGTTGGATGAGATGGTCTTTGAAGGTTCCTGCCAACCCAAACCATTCTAGAAATCTGTGACTCGATGTTGCAACCTCTGTCTGTTGTCTCTCATACTGCTGTCCACCTCTAAGTCTCTCTCTTGTCTTTGGTGTTGTCCGCAAGCTTTTAAGGAGTAAACTCTGACCCACCCAAATGGGTGTTTGCCCTGCTGTCGATGGTAGGGATGCCTTTAGTTAGTCAGCCAGTTGAACTTGATGCTTATAATTGCAACCCTATGCAGTCAACATTTCAGCCAGTTTCTTTTTACCTGCTTATCTAGTCCACATTTGAGATATTTGGGAATAAGGATTTTATAGGAGACAGTGTCAAAGAATGTCTTGTTAACATCAATGCATACTTTCACAGAATATTCTGAGTTGGAAGGGACCCACAAGTCCAGCTCAAGTGAATGGCCCAATCAGGGACTGAACCCACAACTTTAGAGTTATTGGCACTATGCTCTAACCAACTGAGCTAATCTCAGGGTTAAGACGTGCTCTTCTCCCATCCACATGTCATGGGTCACATGATATAGTCTGTGTTCAAAAACAAAATAATGTTGTATCCCTTAAAGTAGATTTGAATGCATAGTGCTGCACTGAAATAGGTTGGTGAAAGGCAATTAAACATTTTCTGTGTAAATCTTTATAACTCCTTTCAGCTCTGTAAAATATATTTTAAATGCAATTAGTTTAAAATGGGATCTCAAAGAAATAACCTTTTGATATTTAATTAAGCTGCTTCAGAGAACAAGTGAGCATTGGAATTATAGTGAAACTTTGTAAATTTGTGAGATGTGTATCAGTTTTATAACTGACTTTTTAAAGAAGGAGAGCAAAATATATTTCGACTGCACTAGGATCCATGATATTACCAGAACTGTAGCAAGAGTTTTAGTGCTCCAGAGCAATTTCACTCCAAGTCTATATGACTTTTGTGTTAAACCCCATTAGTGGCAGTGTTCATGATCCCAGTAAGAAAAAGACTCGGGCTTCATAAGGTATTGCTGAGAATATGACTTATTGGAGTCAACAGAAAAATGAAAAAGAGAATAGGTAATGTCATGGTCCTTCCCATGTGAGAACTCTAGGTGTGCAGTGTCATAGGATACACTGCCAGTATGGGCACAGCATGTAGAGGTTTGTCAGCATTGTAGTCTTTATTGCTCTTCTCGCATTTTCTTGGAGGAAAACTATTCTGTTCATAATTACTACCATGAAAGAAACATACTTTTGCATAAGAATTTACTGGTTCACTTTAAGACAGATTATGCAATTAGTGGTACCAAGTGTGAGCTGCCTGCAGCCTCCTCTGTTATAATTAGTCCTCTAAGTTTCTCCTGCAGCCAAGGAAAAAGTGTAACACAACACAGGCCTGAAGCCATACTGTCCATGCAGTGTAGTACCAGACAGCACAGCCCGTGGCTACTCATGTTGCCTTGTTGCATGGATCACTAACTCCTCAATGTACAATAGTCTTCTGGGTAGCATCACTTCATCTCCCATGCTCCATGTCATGTTTGGGCTACTTCCAGCTACTGCTGTGAAATAGGTGTCCTTCTTCCAAGAGTAGGGGAAGCTCCAGTTGCAACTGAAGTGCACTGAGGATTTATACTCTTCAGCCCTCTCCTTGGAGAATGCTCTCATGTCACCTTTGATTTGTCTTGTCTTTGTGTGAAATGTTAAATAGATACCTGTAGTCCAGAACTGGGTGGGTTTTGCCTCTATGGAGAAGGAATGAGTGCCAAATGAATGCCAGAACTGTTTTTGTCACTCCACTGCCTATAGGGAGGAGTGGCTGCACACTATATGGCTTCTCCAGAGAATAGTGTTGAAGTGACAAAACAGGAATTGGAAATGTTCTTCATTTTCTGATTTGTAACACCAGAGTACTTACCAAGAATTCCAATAAACAGAAACAGATAAAATTCAATAAAGTAGAAAAAGTGTGGGCTAAATTTTTATTCTTCCTACAGTACTGTGAATCTACTCCTGTCAATGTACCCACTGTAATTTACACTCTATAGAGAATAATAGAAGGATAGTTGGAATCAAGTTTAGTAGGTAGCAGGTTTATTTGTCTATCTTCTCTTTTGCTCCTTCTGATGCACATTTACTTTCCTAGTAATTAACTTGTGTTCATTTTATTCACCGTAGCATCAACCTTTCTAGATTATTGTTTTTCCAATATTTATTCCCTGTATGATGGCAGTCCTGGCTTGTGCAGTTATCCTTAAGGGTGTTTCAGTTTTTCATACTTTTTTTGTAGTGCTTTACAGCCAAGTACTACAAGTTTGATTAAAGTGTCAGTTTGGTCTGACTCATTTATGGGCTTTATGTGCCTTTTTCTCCAAGTGCTACAACTGAAAGCTTTTAGTGGAGGGTGGAAGGTAGGGGGGTGGGGAGTTGTCTATTTATTTTGAAGTGTAAGGACTAAATTTAGTCCTTACTAAACAAACTTTAACTGTGATTGATGAGTAAATACTGCATTATTTGTACCCAAATTAATGGATTTTTCATGTTTGTGCCATTAGTACCTATTAGGAGCAGTGAAATGATGAAGTGTGCTGCAAGTGAAAAATTATAGAATATTTCATCTTCCATTCTTACAATTTTTATATCTTACAATGCCATAAATTCCTGTCAGTGGTACCTAATAGGGAGAAATCCAGGACAGGATTAGGCTGGAGAAATAGAACATAGCTGCAGAAAGAACAGTGTGACAAAGGCTGGCTCAGGATTCAGCAGATCACAGACTCCCCTTAGCTGTTTTTGTTGACAGATATTCTGCATTGTTCATACTGAAGTGAAAGCTGTCCCCTTTCATACAGTAGGCCTATGGACAGTAATCCGTTTCTGAAAAAAAAAGTGATACGTTAGTCTATCTCTGCAGTATATCTTCTGAATCAAGAATATTATGCTCAAATAAAAAAAAAGAAAGGCTCTAATTTTCTTCTAATTTAAACATCAGTAACTGAGGAACAATTCTGAAGAAGGAACTAGAAATGTCTGTGAGACAACAGAGAATTTTAGCTGCTTAACTTAGTAATATATATGCATCAAAAGCTTAAACTTATTGCATGATGTACTTTTGCTTATTTGTTCAACACTCTTATTTTATAAGGGCAAGGGTTTTTTTAATATGTTTGTGAATTTCTGTTTTTGCCTTCTTTCTAAAAAGCCTTTCTATTGTGTAATAAATTATGATAATGGTCTTAATATCTGAAAAAATGCTGCTTAGTTTGTGAAGGAACAATATCACATCTGCATATTAAGTCCAGAGGCTTAAAGTAAGGACTTGGTCTTTGGTTGATTGGTGGACAAATGTTGAATGACTGAATCATTACCCCTTAAGTTAAATAGAGAAATACTGCAGATGTAGCTTCTGTCAGTTATGGCTTTCAGATATTCCTTGGAACTCCTATGCCTCCAAATGCAATTGCCAGCTGACCCAGAAATATCGTGACTGTTTATGTAATTGGGTGGTTCAGTCATTATGGTATAACTGCCAGCAAATACAATAGCAAACAGAATGATTTTGTTTAGTTTGCGATTTTAGCAAGGGATAATTTGAGTAGCATATAAGAGTAGAGACATTTTTACTTATCCATAGACTTTTTCCGTGACAGATCCTCTTACAAAAGATGTATAAGCCAAGTGATATTTTGGACAGACCTCAAAGCAGAGCTTTTTGGACAATAAAAGTTAGATATCATGAAGTTCAAAGCCAGGTTGTATAAGGCCTTCAGTAACCTGGTATAGTGGAACCCCCCCGTGGCAGGGGGGTTGGGACCAGATGTTCTTTAAGGTCCCTTCCAACATTTAATATTCTATGATTCTATGATTCTAAGTTTCTCTTGACTTTAGAGTTTGTTTGAAATCAGAAAGAAAAACTACATTTGCTGTGAGAAAAATGCTGAAAAAAAATCTTTTGACAGTTTTAAATGTTAAGTGGTACTTTGACCTTGATTAAAAATCCAGGCAGAAGGTAATTAAAATAAAATTTAGAAGATTGGTTAAAAAATATTACTTCAAAAAGAATATTTCAGAATTGTTCATTTGCCTCATTCTGGAAAATATTGAAGTGACATTGCAAATCATGGCTATTGTGAAGAAAATTACTTATTAACAAGAGTAATCCTGACTTCCTTATGAAGAAAACACAGAAAAAGAAAATGTTTTAAAAAGAAAAAAAAAAAAGTTGCTTCTTTACTTAACCACAGAGGAAAATATAATTAATACAAAACAAAATATATAGAGAAGTGCATAATGTGATAAAGTTTAAGAAGCAATCATTCTAAAAGATGGTAAAGCTCGTTATGTTGAAGCGTTTCCCAGTCAAATGTAGATCATCAGTCTTAAAGGTGTAGGTGAAAAGCAGCCACCAATTTTTACTGAACATGAGATCTGAACTAGATATGATCTGTAACTTAAGCTGTATGACCAACTTGCTCCCACATCACCAGGGAATGATCTGTCATCAGAATTTATACATGTAAATACTAAAAATTTTGTTGATCAACTGTGCTCACAAACCAGACAATACTGAGGAGATATCTGTGTCAGGTGGACTTGGAAGGTAAACTAAGTTACCTTGGAAATATAGGGGACTTTCGTGGCCATGACACATTTAATAACTGGAGTTTGTGCGGTCAAGGAGGACCAGCACTGGTAGTTTAAATATTTGAAAAATTTATCATAGCTGACATGTCTTTACATAATGACTATGTCTTCTATCACTTCCATTTTGCAATGTGTATTGTTCATATTTTCATGTTGTTTTTCATATCTCATTTTTTTTTTTCAAAGAGGTTATAAGACATTGATGGGTTTAAGATAATAAAAAAACTGGAGTTTTAAAGAAGAAAATGTTATGTGAGACACTGTGAAACTGCAGGAGTTTGAAAAATGGCAGAATTAATGAATAGCCGAATTCTAAGTTGTGATGGGAGGATCTATCAAAATAAATAGCATTTTTATATTTGTTAGGGGGTTTTCTGGACTAAAGAGAATACCTCACAGAATTACTGATGTGGATTTTTCAAAATGATGATCAATGGAGTAGCAGTAGATCCCGACTCTGTCTCTAGGCTCCACTGGCTATACCAGCTTCCCAAGGGCTGTAATCAGAGTTTAGACGCATTGCTCAAAACTAGAGACTTATATTTGCATATTCTTATTTGGAGCTGATTCCTACACAAAGTGATGAGAAATTCTAACTCCTTTTTTTCTTGTTTTAAATGTTACATGTGACACCATTCACTGTTTCAATGTGGGATGCAGCCTTGCTGTTCTCCTTTGTGATGGACTTAGATCATGCATATTTTGAAGTCGCTTCTAAAGGAAAAAAAATGCCTTCTGATGGATATGAGGAAGGGATTTTTTATTCCAATTTTTAGAGATATTTTAGCAATGAATATGAATCAAGTTCTTCCTGTTATGTTTTATTAGTTTTCATCAAATCTACTTTTGTGGTTTTCAGCTGTCTGAGATTACTCAACCAGAATGGCTCCTTACACAAAAGAATTATTTCCGAGGGCTATGAATTGCAGGACACAGACCTTGGACAGACTGGACTCTGAATTCAGAAGGAACTAGCACAAAAAGAAAGCAAAATTGACATGCCTGTGACAATCCATTTTACCAAGCACAATGTATCGCAGTTAAACTGTACTCTTTTGTACTAAATGGAACCTTTTTAAGGAGATTGTCTCCATTTTTGAGTATGAGGTGCAGTAATCAAAACTACAAACCAGGAATGAGGGGATCAGCCTGTGAGATAGTATTTCTGGGTCATTAAAATTAAGCAGTGTTCTGTACAAGTGTCTTTTTCTCTCCATCATGTCATCTTGTCATCTCATCTTTGCTATGCTCAGGTATTTTAGGAAGACGAGGTGTGTTGTAACTATGGAATAGCTTTACGTATATCTGGTATTTTAGCTTGTGTTATCATCTTTATTGACTCCTGCGCTTATCCTATCTATAATCCTAGCTGTGAGATACACTGATCTAATTGCAAACTTGAACTATCATCGAGAAAAGAAATAAGTCCTCCTTGCCAACAAAGGAACATTCTGCTTTATAGAAGCTTACTGGGTTTGTGTTTAAATTTTAGGGACATGCATTGTCCCCTTAGTATTTTAATATCTTTTTTAATTTTTTATTAGGATTATTATGGAAATTATTCCATTATGTATGGAATGATTTATTTTTTCTTTATCTATAGTAACAGCTTGGTGATAACTATGTTCAGTTTAATGGTATTCAGCCAAAATGTAACAGACTTAATCAGGGGGTAGTGAGCATCAACTCTTTGAATCAATTAGGGAATAGGTATCTAACCCTGTTGGTTCTGCCACTTTTGCTTCCTAAAGCACACTACCTGCACGTTTTCTGCTGTTGTATCTCGGAAGTGGAAAGGAAAGGGGCATGAAGTGGGCATTCATATGCTGATGTAATGGTAATTAAACAAAATCTAGTAAGAAACACAGCTTATGTTGACTAACATTGTGATGAGTAGCAATGGCCTGCTAAGTGTTCCAAAATACTGCTAAAATCTCAAGATGTATTCTGTTAATAGAATACAGTGAAATAATATCCAGAGAGGGAAATATTCAAATTTTTGAAACAGGCAAATTTAACTGAGAATACTACAGCTTTACTGCACTTAGAATTATGTTTGCTAAAGAAAAGAAAAATCTGAAGAAAGAAAATACTGGTATATATCCTGTCAAAGGAGCCCTCTGAGCCTGACTAAAGAAGCTGCATTTCTGTGACCCTCAGAATGCTGCCAAGGTCGTCCAGTCATCCAGCCCTTTGCTTCTGTGCTACAGCCGTTCATGCAAATTAAAGCTGCCTGCAGGCCTGCTGCAACTTGCAATATGCACATAGCTCTTCAAAGATTTCTGAATATGTACGACTTGATTATTTGGGTTAACTTTCTTTTCCAGTTCTTCTTTTATTTGTCAGTTTAAGATTCATGTTACCTCTACCCTTCTTCATCTCATACCATACATCCAATTTGCACATTCTACAAGAAAGAATGCCTTTTTTTTTGATGTAAAGTGAGGTGTGGTCAAGGGGAAAAATTACATCAAGGGAGGAAGAAAGCCTGGAGAAAGCACTAGGATGCGGCTGCCATGAAAACCTAACGTGTATTCTAGTTTGTTTGCTTGAGTGGTTTCAGTGTTTGTTGTTGCTCTCCTAATTTTGTTATCACTGCAAGCAGCAATGTAAGCAGCATTTTGAATTTCACTTGTTATGAGCTATGTTATAATTGTGTTGTTGCTCATTTGTGGCTGCGTAGTGACTGAAACAGATGTGGCTTTTTGGGGTGAGCAGTGCTCAGGGGCTTATCTATTTGTAATTGCTCAGGGAGCTGATGGATTCAAAGGAGATGGCTCAATGTTATGGCAAAAAAAAACTTAAGCAAGAGTGAGGGCATAGCTCTGAGTGCTAGGGCTATCTACTTAATATATATTCCTTACTCTTTAATCTGTTTGTGTATTCATTTTGTCATGTCCCTGGAGAGCTTCAGATGCAGCAGAAAGCATAATAGAGTTGTGTTTCACAACAAAGCTGTCAGGCAGCCGAGCTCAGCCTTTTGTACTGTTTCATGAAAGTTTAGGGGCTAGCTGTCAATGAGCTAATCAAATCCCACCTTCCAGTGAGGGTATGGTAACCTTAAGGCCCTCTGTCCTTTTTTATAGGTGAATGAGCTTTCATTTTTGGCTAAATCATACAGTTGTAAAGACTTCCAAAGCAAAAGTCACACTCCCGCCATCGTCGCTTTTTCTCTTTTTGAAAAGCCAGAAAACTAAACAGTATGAATAAAAATACTAAAGAATGGCTAAAACCCAATACAAACAGAAAACAGTCTTGGATGGAGGTCAAGGTTAGGCAACCTTAACTCTCTTGTGAGAGAAAAGGATTAATTTGTTTCTGGCTGGACATCTGCTTAGCGTTCCTTCTGTAGCTCATCCATCTTAGTATCTCAAGACAACTCATAAGATGGAGTCACCTTCTGTTTCCCATCTGAGACTGTGATGAAAGCATTAGTTGAAGCTCTGTTTCCTTCAGAGTTCTCTTTCTACAGTGAGCTTCTTGTAACTGATGCAAAGACATGCTGGAAAAATTATAAGCTGCTCTTGTGGTACTTTGCCTAAGTAATTTCCAGTGATTCTTGGCATATCTTTATGTAAAGTGATCACTACTCATAAACATAGTTAAGCAAATGCCAGCATAACTTCAAAATGTGAGCATAGATTTTTGGGGGTTTTGTCAGTGTTTTGGAAACAAGCTCTTTTGCCTTTGCCAAGCAAGAAGGCAGCCTCTGAAGCCTGGGAACATGTGACTGTTTCCCTGCCTGCTCCCCCTCTTGAAATTCAACTTTTCAGGTAGACTCTTTTCCTCAGATTTTGCCAAAAAATTAACTTGATTTCTGACTACTTGTAATACAAACTGTAGCTGATAATGAGATGGAAGAAAGAATATCCTAGTTTCTTGGCTGTATTCCTGTTTTCTTTTCAACCTTGAGCACTGTCAAACTCTAAATGAGTTGAAAATTTTATATGCAGTTTTTTTAAAAAAAAAGCAGTATTGCTTCGGCAAAACTAGGTTTCCTGGAAAAATGAAATTTATTTAATTTTCTTAAATTTAAAAAAAATCATTCAAAAATTACTTCAAGGCACGACGTAAGGCAAGTTAAATCTTTTGACTTTATATACCAACTGAAGTGCTTTAGTTTAGATCAGTTGGTCAGCTATTTATTTCTGTTTGAAGAGGTACCTCATGAAAACTAGAGCTATGGTGCCTTCCATCCCAGGAATTATCTGTCAAAATCCACTGTAGTTTTTGAGTTGGTTGCATCACCTCTGTGTGTTAGTGGCAGGCTATGTCTGTGATGCATCATAACATTTGCACTTCTTTTCCAAATGTGCTGAGATCAGAGGTATAAATGGTTCTCAGACTGCTTCTGTATCGTTAGTAACTTGCTGGTTCCTGCTGTTTGTTGCGGGAAGTCTGAAGACCATTAATGGCATGAAAGCAATCTAAGGGGTTTTAGAATTTTGTCTGTTGGAGGAAATAAAAGTATAAAGAGCCATGGCAATTGGGACTGACTTGAGCCTGAAATATTTTTAAATTGGAAAAAATTCTTTTATTTTGAAAATATCAAAATGGGATACTTGGTCATATCCATACTGTGATTTAAAAAGGAAAAAAAAGAGGAAAAAGGTCTTAGATTAAACAAAATATTGAATTACCAGGATGGCAGCTCTTACTCTTTACAGATTCCAATTGCATACTTCAGCTCAACTTGCTGATACTAAACAAATCTAATCTTGGGAATAATAGTCAGTTACTAAGAACTTAATTATTGTAATTGGTGTAGGCTTTTTTGGTTACATACATGACATCTAAAGTTATTTCAGAGAATAATTAAATCTGCTGCAGCTTATATTTGCTATTGTTGAAATATGTAAAAAATACTGCAAATTGAAAAAAACCACAAAATGACACATATCAAAAGAGGGTTTTAAACCAATTGTGGGGATTTCTGGGTTTTTTTGTTTGTTTTGTTTTTGGTGTTATTGACCTCCCAGTCTTGGAAAGTATGTTAGTTGACCAAGTGGGGCCAGTATTCATTCAGATCCCTAGTCCTAAAAATGCAACAAAGTAAGTCTGAATAGCTGTTTTAGGTCCTCTACTGTGTTACTGCTAGTCTGTGCAAATAATATAAAGACACTGCCTTCTTTTATTAAAAAAAATAATTACTTGACTATTTAAATTCACAGGTTCATCTTAAGAGAATCTTATGCAGTAAGATGTGCACACCCTTAGAAAACCTGTTTGGTTTTCTGTTTTTAGAGAAGGGTGAGACTCTGCATTACTGCCCTAGTGCAAAATGGACACTTCATTGCTCTGGCCTGGTAGGAAGTGTTAGGCTAACAAAGGGCAGCAACTTCACTTGTACTTCATTAATGTAATTCTAAGAATAATCTAATATAGCCAGTCTGTTTAAAATTAATTTGACATCACATTTTTATTTAAACTGTACTTTTAGGCCATGAATTTTATCTTTTAAAATTTGAGGCTTTTGTATATAGTGGCTAAGATGTACCTGCTTTGTAGTCAAGTGCATAATTTGTTTTGCTAGTTCAGCACCCCTGTAATTTAGCTCCCTCCCCAAACCTATGCTTGCATCATCACTGATGTTTTATTAACAAATTTTAATGGGTCTTGCCTATTAAGGTAAAGAAACTTCTAGATTGTCTTTCTTCTACACTCATACTGCCAGATCAAGCACAATACACCCACAGCCTTTCTACACAGAGAATGTGGCTTATCATGAAAAGCATTAAAAACCAATAAAAACCCAAAAAACAAAACCAAACCACAAAGCCAGAGCAGTGCAGTGAGGGGGAGTGCTGGAGCAGTCCGGAAGAGAATTCTGTCAAATATGTGCTTCCCACACTCAGTCTGCTGCACCCCTTCTGCTCATTCCCCTGGGAGCGATGGGACAGCTATGGTCAGGATGGGGGAATGGTACAATATGATAGAAGAAAAAAATATAACCAAAGTGCTTTATGTTAAATATTAAATAGTGTCCAAAAGTAAATGGAAACAGTGGACAGTACCTTTTTTCCAGTCCATAAACAACCATGCATTCCTTCTCTGAGGATACTCTACTCATGTATTAGTACATTTGCGACAGAGCTACCTGGTAGTGTTTTTAGCTGTTCCCATGTTGCCTGGGGTACTAAATGAATCCTGCAGAAGTTTTCTTTGCTGTTTCATTGAGTTTCCTTTGTGAGGGGAAACTGCCCATACTCTACAAGACAAAATACAATCTTTCTACCCATTCATAAAGAAAAATAAGGGGAAAAAAAGCTTGATATATAGGAAGAAAATTATATAATCCATTTCTGCCCACTCGTTTGAAGCTCTTAGGAACAACAACAACAACAACAAAAAATTACCCACATAACCAATGTCAATGAACAGTCTCTGCAACAAAATGCCTATGCACTTCTTAACCTATAGGTTGATTATTGTAAGAATACCAGTTATGCTTTCAGGTAAAAACATTTTTAATTTCCGTCCATATTTCTACTAATAAGAACCAATAAACTAACTAGGACAGGACAGTGTGTGTAGGTAGTTGGGTCTCATCTTCCTTAGTTGCAGAGATGTAGCAAACAGCAGTCCTGGAGCCATGAGGGTCTAAGTATAAAAATGTGAGATGATTTGTAGGAAAAGGTTATACCTTACTGTACCAGTTGAGAGGGGAGAGATGGACATGAACTTTCAGGCATACAGAGAAGTATAAGTGAAGATGGGAAGTGTTGCTATAAGCTCAACTTAATTAGATCAATCAGTGATGCAAGTTAGTGTGCATTTTTGTGGTCATTTTAGTGTAGATTGGATCTTTAAATCATCTCCACATACTGTGCTTGATCCATGGCAAGGAATAAGCTCAGAATTCATACCAGGTATTCCTACAGAATAAAAGCAAACCAGAAGATCAGCTGTAGGATTACATTTTAATACTTCAGGCCTTCTGTTTTCTGGACCATACTAAAACTAATCCAAAGTAGCCCTTAAAATGCATGTAGTGTCTACACTGAGTCCATTGCACTAATTTTTTTATTCAATAGATCAGCTTCTACTAAACTATTTTTTAAGAGATGCAAATTTGCATTTAAGTAGCTTGTTGCCATCATCTATTTTAGTTTTAAGCTTGCAGCCTCTTCCAGACGCAGTTTACATGCCTGAAAACCTAGTTAGGGGAAAAAACATGCTTTAGTTTGCATAACAACCATCATCATCATCATCATCATCGTCATCATCCTCGTCTGCCTACTTTCTGCTTGTTTAACAGCCACTCTTTCAAAAGCTAAAGAAGAAAAGTGGTGGAGGGGTTAAATATGTACTTCACAAAAACATTGGCATTCTTCACTCTTGTTCTGAGACTTGCCAAGGTAAAGAAATGTGTGAATTATCTTTCACTAGTGTGAAACTAGCAAGAAAAAAAGAAGACAATATGTTCAAAAAATCAGTTTAACCAGATTTGGAATCACAGGCTCTGAAAATCTTAACAGAAACCAAATGGTTTCTTTGTGGTGTTACTACAGTACAAAAATTCAGATTGCATGGGGATTATGCTGTGTATTTCTCCCTTAACATACTTGAATTTCTTTACAGTTTAACCTTCACATTGACTTTTGGGGATATTGAAACAACTATAGTTTTTCTATCATGTGCTTTATCTTAAGTTCCTGATATGCATTCTCAGCTGTAAAAGACTTTTTTTAAAATTTATTTTCTTGGAGAAAGATAATAAAGGTTATAGCAGAACTGAAAAAAAGAACAGTTTTCATGAAGGACATAGATTAGTTTGGACTAAGGGCATATTTGAAGTTGGTTTTGATGTAGTTGGAAACAGCCAAGTCTGACACTGCTTGTGCACATGAAAGCTCTGTTTCTTACCACTGTGCTTACTGCAGCACTATTCATTGCAGCACTGAAGTACTGGCATATCTGAAATACTGAGATGTCTGAATTTTGCAGCAGAGAGAGAAACCAGGATGAAAATTCAGTGGACATGGGATTCTGAGGTTGTAGACCTCAATGTGCAAAAAAAAAAAGGGGGGGGGACTGTAAGGGAAAGTGTGTGTTTCTCTAAAGCTTGCCTTCGCTTCAGTATTGAGAATTGAGAGCTTAAAATAGTTTTACAGATCCAAAGCAAGTATGAAGGAACAGATACTCAGTACGTTGAGAATAGTTCTTGTCATATAATGTAGGCATTCTAAGGAAACTGGTTTAGGGGACACCATTTGAAAGAGTAATCTGAAAGAGACTAATCTTAAAGACTAATCTTAATTCAGTTTTAACCTACAAATATATAGAAAAGCAAGAATGAAAATCCTGGAAGGATGAGTAACCAAGACTAGACAGGTGTTAGCTTTCCTCCCACCATGTACAAATGACAGGAGTCCATGGTTGTAAAAGTTTACTGAGACAGATGGCATGAAAGTATGGAAAGTGCCTTGTTGAAGAGAGTTATGGTAGTGTCAGATGCAATTGAAACAAATTGAGGAAGGATTTTGCCAACATTTTGTGTGGAAAAGGTGTAGCATCAGAGAATGTCCTCAGTCCTAGAGAACATATAAAGTTCTCTAGTCCTAGAACATATAAAGACTAAATACTCAGGACAGGAGAAATCTGGATACAATGTCAAAATTAAAGCAGGAGGTATAAGACTTCATCAGATTATGCTTCAACAAGGCAATCCAGTGTGAATTAGAAACAGATACAATCATTTAAAAAACATTGTCAATTCAATTTAAAAAAATAAAAAAGGAAACAAACAGCCAAACAAAAAGGTTTTCTTACAGTGAGTAACAGCCCACTAGTAATTAACAACAAATTCTAGACAACTCCAATGGGAAATGAACCCTGTAAACTAGAGATTGAAGACAACTGATGAATTTAAAATAGATAATGTGAAATAGAAGAAATGAGGAATAAGAAGTCATTTTCAGAGGAAATTGCTCTTTCAAATCACAAAACTGTGATTTCAAGTCCATGAAAGGCGATTACTGTAGAATCAGAAGTTACCGAATATTGACTAATCATTATGGTGGTTGTAAAACAACTACATAGCAAATTATAGATCTACAAACAACTGAACGTACTGAAACGAACACTGTTGTCACTGTCTGCTTCATATATTGATGATAATCTTGTATGACCTTTCCAGAGAGGGAATATTTATATCCCGTGGAGTCATAAATCTGGCACCTGACATTTAGTTTTTGCACATAGAGCTCAATGAGATGTTCAGCACACTGATGACTTTACAATGCTTTTTTGTCACTACAGATGGCTCTGCACAAGCACAGAGGAAAAGAAAAATTGTGATATCCTTATGAGGGTATCCACATCCATCCAGGAGAGGTTCAATGGGATGAAGAACATTGTAGCTAGCATCCTCCATGTACATGCCATAAGCTGTGACAGCAAGGCAGAAAACAGCCAAGGACAGTAATACTTATAAAGAGGGAAGGACAAAGACCTAAAATTAGACAGCCCTTCTTCCCAAGATGCTAGGATTTGGTAGCCTATTTATCAGAATGGAGAAAGTGAAAGGCTGATTCTAGTGGGTTAGGACAGATAAAAATAATGCCTGCTCCAGAAGTGAAAGTGGAGAACAACAGTATAGAGATATTATGACACTTGTCTAAATTTGGGCCTCATTTGTGGGCAGGAGAATGTAGATCGGTATCTGGGAAAGAATATAATATAACAGATCCTGGTAGTACAGCATGGAACATTTGAAACTGTGTGTGGCTGATCACATTATATTCCTGCTTTGAGGTCCAGGACTGGTGAAGACATGAAAAGAATTAATAGTGATAGCAGAAAAGTAAAAGAATAGCCAGATGTTTTTGGAAGTGTACTGTTTAGTGGGATTCAATGCCCCTGTGGCTGTACCCAAATATAGAAAGAGCTTTTGGCTTAATCATTAGGGATGAAGTGGTACTACCAGCTTAGCAGTGGTTATCCTGCTGTTAAAATTGAACTCTCAAATTGCAAATGTTCATTAGTGAAAACTATGGGCAAGGCCTCCAAAGCTTTGACATAGTATGCTGCTGTATCTCAGTGCTGAAAGATTCAGAATCATAGAACCATAAAATGTCATGATATCTGGTATCTTTATGATAGTTGCTCTACAGCCTGAACATTCTTGGACAATGGTAAGCTGCTAAAAAGGTTACCGTACATCATCCTGATTTAATCAATTTTTCAGTTTAAAAAAATAAGCAATAAGAACTCAAAATAGCTATTGAGTGACATGACTGATTAGCACAGCAGGCATAAGTCATGTAGAGCAGAATATGCAAAAAGTGTATTATATTTTTGGAACACAGATGTCCTCTGGGACATCTTAATCAGGAGGTACTGCAAAAGCATATATGTCCCATTGGGATTTGCAGTTGCTGGTAATAGATTCAAGAGGGTTAGGATGAATGTGTGCAACAGTTTCTGATAGAATTTTTTTAAAAAAATAATAAAAAGCAAGTTTCATGGTAGTTGAGTTGGAGAAGGGAAAACCAGGAAAGGGCAAATATATTAGAGATTTGAAAGCGATCTATTACAGCTAAATGCTTTAGGAAAATGCACACCAGATCTAGCTAGTAGAAACACTGAAGTGATTGCAAGCAATCTACCAACATTTGGTTTTGTTAGGGTCAGAGAATGACTCAAGTTTCAGTAAAAGAATTGGGACTAAATTATGGTGTTGGCATATGAGATGTAGACAAAGTGATCCATGTGAGTCTTACCACCATATTGCTCCTCTCCTCATAGATTAGTTTTGATACAAATCTTGCAAGTTTGGAAGATATTAAAATGTTACCAAATAACGATGCTTGGTGCAGTCAGAAGGAGTACAGCAGAAGTTCACTTTCAAGTAAATTGAAGTAAACAAAACAAAACAACAACAACAACAAAAATTGCCAGACATTCTCTGGCTTGTAATTGCCTCATTTGGTTGATAGTAAAAAATGGGAAAAGGATGCCAGTGAGGAAGACAGAGGAAAAACCCTTGGCTTTCAGAGGGAAAAGTATTTGGAGGAAGGTCAGAAGTCAAAATGTAAGTAGAGAAGGAGCAAAAATAATCTAATCATTTAATGGCAACTTCACCATATTTTATGGCCGGGGCTGGGGGAGGGAGAAGTGTTTAAACCATTCACATGTGACTGTTCCATGGAGCTCAAGGAAGAAAGTATTTTTGCTGTAGTCATGAGTAATCTTAAACTCTGTGTTGAATATGTGCTGTTACATCTCATTTAAAAAAAACAAAAAACAAAAAACAAAAAACTGACAACAAAAAAAAAACTGTACAAATTTTAGATGTTGAAAGTCTCTAATGGTGAAATAGAAATTGTCAACTTGCAAAATACCAAATGTTTCAGGCTTTTATAGGCAGCAGAAAGGGTTTAGCAAGTAGTAGCAATCAGTTTCAATGTCTCAAAGTAATCCTTAGGGAAATAACTTGTGTAGGCTGAGGTGTATGTAATAGGTTACTTAATAATGACAAAATATTGTCAATGACATAAAAGAAAAATTAATTTACTTTCTTAGAGAACATCTTATCCTGGGTTATAGATAGGAGTGTTTCAGGTGTTGCCGGGACAGAGAGAATGAACAATTTTCCTGCACTCTGTAGGCCTTGCTTGCCATGGAAGTGACAAGCTGTATTGTTTATACTTATAGACTGTGTGAAAATATGTGATGCTTATACTTGTTAGCTGTGTGTCTAATTATAAGGTTTGAGAACATAATATGTTTATAGAAAGAAAACCTTGAGAAACTGAAGATAATGAAACACCTGCAAATTTAGTAAAACCCTAAAAGCAGATTAATTAGAAAGAGGTTTCTATGCCAAGGATGATTTCAGGTCGCGTGGACAGAACAACAGGTCCAATGAACTGGGGACATGAGACGCGTGCACAGACTGAGCTATCCAATCATCTTGTTATGAACATGTACCCTGAGCAAACTAAGCTGTATAAAAGTTAACTGATTTAAATAATAAATTGACATATGCCGACCATAATGGCCTGTGAGCATTATGTTCATGCCTCCCCATCAATATTCAGGACTATAACACAGTTATGCAGAAACATCTCCTTGGACTTTGGGCAATTTTTAAACTGAAAATCATTATGATAATAATTGCTTTTAAAGTTTCCAGAGAACACTTTATAATTCAAAATCAATTATAGATAATTTTAAGAATATTATTTTTAAAAATCATATATGTTGAAACTATATAATTCAATAGGTACTAATTAAGACATAAAATGCTTATGTTTGTACACAACATTATTGAAGAAATATTTTTTGCCATCTAGATAAGTTACAAATGTACCAGAATATTTTTATTAATGTACAAGCAAACTGAAAGCTTGCTGAGACAGACTTTTCTTCTTTCTTTGTCTTCAAATTAAATGAGCATTTACATTTTAAATCATGGCCTGATACAATCTAAATGGCCAAATGCCATTTAGCAGAAGAACTCTTAATTAATGCCTGCTTTATTAGCAATTTTTAACTTAAAACCATTGCAATTTGTAAAAATTATTATAAATCACTTGAGTGTATACCCTGCATTTGGCAGAATAAAAATACACTTAACTTTCAGTAATGATCAATTTTTAAGATAGTTTGTTCTACTTTAAAGCCCAATGCTGTGGACATTTTCAACCTATTGCCTCATTAACTACATTTGTATTAAAATATCACTCCATTTCAAATGAGAAGATAATTATAATACCTTGAAGCAAATGAGATGTTATTGCAATAATTAAATCTGAAATGAGATGCAGATAGTTTGGACCTGCTGCTTTGTTGGCTATTTAGTACTGAATACTATTTCCATTGGTCACACTGAATTACAATATTGCATACCAATAACTGTGTAATACCTGTTAGATTAAAATTGCTCCTGTAGACTACAGGATGAGAATTTATTGACCTCTGGATACTTTGTTCACCATTTATAATACATTATTTCTTTTCCTGTGTAGCTTTTCAGTTGTACACTCCCTTTCCGTATAGAAGAGGGAAAAGAAGGATGCCGAAAAGTTCATCCTCTTTCTTTCATTTCTATAATCATGGTGATGCCCTTCTGCCTTAAGCAGCTAAGGATGAGACTGTAGGAAGAGTCAAGGAAAAAGTCGCTTTCTATAGGCTGTTCCCATGCATTGTCTCAAGACCGAACATTCTAATCATGTCTAGCTCAGGCAGAATTTTTTTCCTGCAATTTTTTTCCCCAGCTCTTAGACACAGCAAGGTGGGGTTCAGAGTCGAGGCTGTTTCTATGGAAGAACAGTAATCCACACATTTTTACAATCAGTTGTTCTCATAAACTATAAATTGGTCAGTTTCTTTTGTCCATATTCTATCTGTAAATGACTCCTGTCTTCAGAAAATTCTACCAGGTTATCTAAACACTGCAGTAGTTTGCAGTAGATAATCATAACCTGATTTTTTTAAATGACTGGTTGTTTAACCACATATAGAGCAGACACATCAAACAGAAAAAAAAAGTATTTTGCATTTCCTGTTTTGTATATACCTCATTTACAGATGTATGCCAGCATTATCTTTTGATGCTGAGAGCATTATTGTTTACATAAAAGGTTAAAAAACCAAAAAACAAAACAAAGGAAATTACAATCAGAGATTAAAGGGACAATGCAGAAGGGGATTTTCAGTGACATGATTTCCATTTGCCAGACGGCTATTGCCTTATCAAAAGATACAATTTTCCCCCGAGGCAGTCTACCATAAAATCAATGTTTGTAAAAGTTTTATCCCAGTTTATGAATCTGAATTCATGGCAGAACTGTGAATATGCAGGTGGTATAGAAACCGCATGTGCTACATTTATACTGCTTTAACTAATAGGCAATCTGGTAACTATCAAAAGAGAATTCATATCAGGCAGGCAAGTGCAGCACGTCTGAGTTCCCTGGTGGCACAGCATAAATGGCACATTGAGACATCACAGAGAATTGGCTTTCACGTTAGAAGCCAGTTACTCTAGTTTTAAGACTGTACCTAGGCAATCCAAACCCCCTCTGCTCAGCAGCTGCTTAACCTGGGAAGTGCTTAAAACTCATTACTTGGCTTTTTGCTTGGCGATAAAATACCCCGGCAGTTGGTCTGCAGCAGTACTCTGCTCCCTGGCAGAACATCAGTGCCAGGCACAGACAGGCATTCTCTTTCCAACCCAGTTTCACTGGGGTCCACAGGATGGGCAGAAGATGGCCATTGCTCCTTGGCTTCCCAACAGCATGGGTCTCCTCTTAAAATTCACCTGCAACTGGTTTCATGTTGCAAGTAGATTCAGAAAGAAAGGAGAATTAGCTATGCCCATGCTGAAGCAAAAGGATAAAATTTCCAGTGATTAAAGGGCTCCGAGGCCAAGGGGAGTTTCAAGTGGGGCTGAAGACACATCCCAGAGGAAAGCTGGTCATGGCAGCATGGAACTCGGTGTGCTGTGGTTTTCCTCCATGCTGAAGAGCAAGGTTGCTTTCCAGAGCCACTGCAGCATTACTGAAAGGAGGAGGAGGAGGACAGGAGAAAGCATAGGACTTTTTTCCTAGTGGTTCAGGACATGTTTGGAAATATCCATAGACCTTTTTGTCTTCTGCTGCTTTTGGCACCTGAGAGTATTTGTTTAGGAAATCCCACTTTTATTTCTGTTTACATACAGGTAATTGTAATTGTTCTAATTGTAGCCAAGTGCAGGCAGTGATGTGCCAGTTACATGGGAATATGTGCTTAGATGACATTTGTTTTATTCTCTGTAGTGACTTCATTGAATCTCTTCTGTTTCTTTCAGACCAATGGCACATATATGACAGATACCATAATACTGCAAAAGCTACAGACTTTGTTTCCTTGTCTCCCTTTTTACTTGCACAGATCTCATATTCCTTTCACCATGTTGCTACAGGTTTAACAGGAAAAAAAAAAAAAAGGCTCTTATGCCTAAAATCTTAAAATCACTTGGTGGAAAGTCAATGCAATGGAGTTACTCCTGAGTGGACAGAGGCACCTTTCCTCAGCACTGGGTCAGGCACACAAACAAGGAGAAACACAAGCAGAAGATCAAACATCTGCAGTAAGCATTTTTACTGGCTGGTGCAGGAGGGTCTTCTCCACAGTGTGCTGTTTTTTTTGATAAACCCTTCTGAAGCTGTTAGCTCTCCCTTACCACTTGTGGAGATGCTTGGCAGGTAGCTCTGGAAGCTCAAACACACTTTACTGTTTCAGTGTCTGAGTGATTTTGCAATTTCAAACCTTTCATTAGATATAACTATGTTTTTTGAGACAAGGTCAGCATAAAGATTTCTTTCACTAACTGTAGAGCTTAATTGGATAATCCTTAAATGATGAAGTACATCAGACTGAGAGAGCTCTCTGAAGTCAACTGGCATTCTTTTATTGTATGATACGGTGTGAGGATTGAAATTTCAGATTTTAGAGTTTGAGATTCTCCAAAATCCTAATTGTCATGGTTTGAGATTCTCCAAAATCCTAATTCCCTAGTCTAAGCCCCCTCCCACATCTCAACCTAATGTGAGATGGTTTTTTCTAGACAAAACACACCAGACTCAAAGTGGGGGAAAGGGAATATATTACAATGACTGTACAAATAAATACTATAACACATTATACACACGATCACAACTATCTCTACCATGACATATAGTATTTACAATGGATCAGATCTCTTTTCCCCTCCAAATAAAAGTCCAGGAGGGAAAGAAAGACAGATCCCTTCCAGTCTCAAAGCAGGAGTCTCTTCTAAGGCAGCAGGTTCTCCTCATCTCATGCATGCAGCAGCTGTGGCTGGATTGTTGTAGCTGGATCTCTGTTCAATACACACAGCGGGGTCTCCAAGCCCCTCAGCTCTCCTTTGGTCCAAGCGAAGGCCTCACCTGTGGACTGCCAGCAGGGACAAGACTCGCGTCACCACAGGTATATCATGAAATGCAGGGGCATCTTCGTGAAAGTCCCTTCCTCAGGGGATTCAGATTCTCCTTTGCAGAGCTCCGTGCTCTGTCTCAAGGCAGCGGGGGGGGGCGAAGCCCTCCTCCACATTCCTCTCCTGGTCCAGCTTCCCAGGACGCTCTGAGCTTCTCAGCTCCTCTCTCTCTCTCTGGTGCTGCATGTCCAAAACTGCTCTCCAAAATAGGAGTCCATGTCCCTCTTTTTCTCAGAGGGATCAAAGGAGTTTGGGGGTCTGGGTTAGTTCTTACCCCCAGAACTCTGTAGAACTCAGCTGCTGACTCTTTTTTTCCTCGGCTCTCCTTCCAGGAGTTCTTTCTCTGGTGCTGCATGTCTTTGTTGTTTCTCTGGTTCAGTTCTTATCTGTCCTGGCTCTCTGCCACCGTTTCTCTGGTCAGTGCCGGCTGCTGCTTCTCCGGCCGCTGTCCATGATGCAGAAACATCTCCCGGCTTAACTACAGACACTTAGCCCAGTCAAGGACTGTTCCAAGTCTCTGCAGTCCCCCTTGCTGGGGCTGGGGGCCAAAGCCCCCCTGTGGGGCTCTGAGCCCCTTCCTCGTGGCTCACAACATGGCTGCCACTTCGACAACAACTCGTCTCTTCCGGTGCTTGTGATATGTTTACATTTTTTGCAGGAGCGCCCATTGGACAGAACTTCAAAACTTCCAGGGGTTTCCACCCCTTGGGGGTTACCACTTTTCTTAGCCTCTGGGGGGAAAACAAGATCCAAACCACTACAACACTGCAGTTAAAATTGCAGAACTCTCCGAGGGAGCCGGTATTCCTTTATTTGCAGTATACAAGTAACTGACATTGATTGGAAAGGGGTAGTAGAAAACCTCTGCAGGTTGTCTTTTGATTCAGTTATCTTTGAAACTGCTTCTTCTTGGGCCTTAAAAATCTCAAGACCTCAAACTTTGAGGCCTGTCACCTTTTTGAACACAGACCTAAGTAAATGTGTTTGCAGTGAACAATCGAACGTCAGTTACTTTTAGTATTTTTATCTACATTATTTATAAGAAAAAAATAGAGTATGAATTTTAGAATTGCTTTATAATTGTAATTCTATCTAAAGGAGAACATTTGAAAAATTACCTCTTCTGAGGTTATTCCTTAGAGCTGTTTCTGTGGCTCAAACATACGCAGCCAGGTGGACAGTATACAAAGGAAGAAGATAATGAAATATTAAAAGCTCAGAGCACACAAAACATTCTTTTCATAATTTCTCTCTAGCATGAAGTAGGAAAATGACAATCAGAACTGAGCTCCTGAAAGAGTTCTGGGTGTGATAATTGGCTGTTTAATGAGAAATGGTTATGAGAATAAGGCATCTTGCATTTATTTTGATGTGTCACACATCGTGAGAGTTTTGATAATTCACACATCTATTTATGTTATTTCTTTAACTCACAGTTGGCTCATCTGTTTGGATCCAGAATTTATGTCTTAAACAACTCATAAAATTAGAATCTCTGAACATTCCCTCAGTGAAAAATCAAGTGTAAATTAATATTACTTTTTAAAGTAGGATATACGTCTGTTGTCTCATGCCTGGTGCTCTCAGAAAGTAACCAGAAGATGGGCCAATCAATTGTAAAACAGTCTTTCCTGTTCCTCTTTCCTCCTCCTTCTCCTCCTCCTCCTCTTAGTTCTGGCATCCTTATCTTACTCAGCTGGCAGAGAGATGATACAATAAAATGAAATTTCAAAACAAGTTACAGTAGGACTGAAATGCACCAGTTATCAATGACAGGAAGGATGGACTGAGTTAGACATCCTGGCTTGTATCTATGTAGTATTTAGGTCTGGACTCTGGCACGGACCATTGTCATGCAGGCTTCTCCACAGAAAAATAATTGTCCCAAGTCAGAAGTTGCAAACAAACAGGAATTTATGTAGTGTGAGTGACAGCAATATTAAATCACCATTGCAGAAGTGTAAAGACTAACTTCACAATATGGAAGCACCTGACAAAGACTTACTGAGTCATTCAGTAGACCTACAGAGGCTCAGAAGTGTTTTATAGGTCTGTTGTGTGTTCATAATACCAATTTTTGTTTTAATTATTTTTAAAACTTTTGGAAATTAATAGTTAATCCCAATTTACCTACTGTGATTTTTAAATGAACAGAATTGTTTTACTTTGGGCTCTAAATATCAGCTGTAGCTTCATGGCTGCAAAAAATGTGGCAAACATGTTACTAAGAATTTCATGTCTAGGGATACCTCATGAAGCAAGAAATAACCAATTTTTTTGCTTATAAGTTTGAAATACAGAGTATTTCCTGGTGAACATCTTTATCTTTTGAAAGCTATCCTGTACAAAGCATCTGCCCTTTATGTGAAAATTAGATGTTCCACAGTGGTTTTTCTTATGGAGGTTTTTTTTTTTTCTCAAAATGAAATCAGTAATTCATATATGAAAGTATGCTCTGTGTGTATGGGGAAAAAAACCAACTACAAAAAAAGAAAATTCCTCTTCTTTTCACATATCAAATGCCCCTTGGCCATTGATAATTGATTATTTTATTCCAGTCTCAGTCCTTTCTACTCAAGTCTTCTTTCACTAGCTATTTCATCAACTGGTTTTTACTGTCACCCTTTATTCTTGTTTCGCTGACTTTGTTTTTTGCAGCTAAACCTCTTACTGTTCAGGATATAGCCGCTTTGTTGTTTGTTTGCTTTTAGTTCTGAGACTGATAAAAACATATTAAGGTTAATGAATGCAAAAATTGTCCATCAGTTTTCATAGATGAGAATGTCAGAGGTTCAAATTGGGTAAGCTCCCTAGTAACAGAGGCATAATAAACAGCGTTCAGAATAATATAATCTGAGGTTGAAGTCAGTAATGATAAATTCATTGCAATGCTTTTAAGTGTAATCTTCTTCTTTGCGCTAGCCTAGATTTCCTTGCTTTCTTCACCCTATTTCCAGTTATTCGTGCTTCACTATTCATTAGTAAATTGTGACAGTACCCGTTATTATTGCTACCTTTGCATTAATGTGATTTAAAGCTTTTTCCTGAGCCATTGTCATCTCTCGACAGATTGTTCTGGAACCTCATAATACCAAAATACTGAAATATTGATGGCATGATTTGAATGTATCTGATTATACCAGCTCCCTACCTGGCCTATTGTTCTGTTGCCTCTCTGTACAAACACACAGTAGCATGGGCTATTTTGAATAACATAAAGTAGTAGGGGATAGTTCTGGGAGGGTCCACTGAAGCAGTGTTGTAGCAATGTGGTTTTGTGGAATACATGTTGACGTGTTTAGACCTGTTAGCCTCAGTTAAAAATGTCATTTAAAAATAAAAGTTTTCTTAATTGTCCTAGACAATGTGCTGTCTGGTTATGTCTGATACCATTATCCCTGCTTTCCTGCCCTAATATTTAATAACTAATATTGAGCAATTTTCAGAAATGTAGAGGTCTGATAAAATTAGAGAGCAGTAAAATAACAGTTCAGGAATGCAAGAATCAGAGAGGCTGAGTTAGATGCCTTAATGCATTTTTGTTTCCTGCTACTACTGTCCTGCTGGTAAAACTGTAGCAATGTAAAACCAGTTTAGCAAACTCAGAAGGATTTACATGATAAAATTACTGAAGGCTCCCTACCTACGAGATTATCGGTAGCACTACATGGCTACAGATTACCACTGGGGTACTTTTCCTTGTGTTCTGCACCCTTACTCAGAGTTCTCCATGTGGAGTTCAGAGGTTAGCATCCAATGGTGCCCCCAGCAGAGTCATCTGTGGGCCAAAGTCCTGAAATTTGGAAAGCCTTTTTGACATCGATCGAGGTCTTTCATCTGATATAGAGCTGCTGGAACAGGAGTGAAAAATGTTAACACTTGTGTCAGTATAATCCATGAAAACAGCATTTTCCTAAATGCATGCTCCGTTACACTGCTGGTCCAGCTGGAAATAGCGAGAATTAAGTCTGCCTTCTTATCCTGTAACAAACCAGAAGATCTCTTTCAAGACTAAAATAAAATTAAGACTAAGATGTACATCTGTGCACAGTGAAATGGTCATACATTTCCATTTAAAAAAAATATTTTGGCTTTACTTAGAGTAAACATTTCAGCATGGAAAAATGAAGGCTTACTTTTGTCTTATGCCTATAAGTAATAAAAGACTTATTTGTCTTTTGCCTCACTGTCAACAGCTGCACTATACTTTTTGCTGTTTGCTTGTTTGAATATAAATACACTGTGAAGACATATGCCTCAGAGTAAAGATCTGTCATTAATTGTCTAATTTCACTCATGTTTATACACTAATCTCAGTTAAACAAATGATGCATGGAAGGATTTTCTCTTTTATTTTACTTCCAGGCTGCTCCTGTTATGGATGATAGGAGGTACATCACATTTTGTCTTCTTGTTGTCCATGCTGACAGAATTCTCTATCTAATTTCTAGCAAACATCTTTCTCTAGATATCTAGTAATTCTTTTCAGTATATACAAGTTTAGTTTATTAGAGATGTAATGGATGGGCATAAAAATATTTTTGAAGAAGAAATGAGAGCCCTAATAGGTTAAACCAGGAAAGAAAAATATAGTTATTGACTTTTTTATTTTCTTTAAAATTAAGATTAACAAACTCACCTTGTTATGACAAAGTCTGTTCTTCATCATTTAAGGCATTTTCAAGATAGACTAATTCAGCTGCCCCTGATCCAGTGTCACTCAAGTTCAACACCCTAACCTTGAGCCAGAAGAAATTTTAAGCCTGAAAAGATTGTTGTACCATCTCAAAATAAGGTAAAGAAATTAAATTGAATTCTGTACAAAAGGCTGTACATTGGTGCAGAAGCAGGTCAATGCCAGATCAGCTCTCCACCTCTTTGTGAATTGTGGGCACA
Source organism: Chiroxiphia lanceolata (assembly GCF_009829145.1). Taxonomy (NCBI): domain Eukaryota; kingdom Metazoa; phylum Chordata; class Aves; order Passeriformes; family Pipridae; genus Chiroxiphia; species Chiroxiphia lanceolata. The sequence goes on along the minus strand of NC_045639.1, from coordinate 88,035,955 downwards.
GAAAAGGCACGCCCTATTTTGAAAGGCTGTTGAATCCACTGGCCTTGTATGAGCCAGTCTGGGTCTTCCACAGCAGTGCCAGTAATTGCCAAATACAGTCATTTGAAGTAACAAGAAAAAACCGAAATGTCTTACTGTGTTTTATCAATACAATTTAATGGGTAAGATTGCTTTTGTCTGGTTGAGAGGCACACCTGAATAGACAGAGTTAGGTTTATTTGATTTAGCTTTTTTGTGTCTTTTTGTAGCAGTTTGACTGCAGTGTCAGTCCATGCTGACAAGCACATGAGGCTTCCAGAACTCAAGAGTTGCAATAAAAATATCAGTGGTACCTCAAAAATAAGCATGAAATGGCTAGTTGTGGCTGTCAGAGGAAATAATCTGACTTGGTAGTATTTAGAAGAGATGATGTTCTATTTGAATTCTCAAGAATCTGGAGGATGGGAGTAAACAGTAAAGACAGAACAACTATATAGTACATAATATTTAACTCTGTATATAAATTTGTAACTGCATTATTTGTATTTAACCAAACATATTCCCTGGAAACATTCAAGGTCATGCTGCATGGGGCTCTGAGCAGCCTGTTCTAGTTGAAGATGTCCATGCGCATGGCAGGGAGGTTAGACTAGATGACCCTTAAAAGATCCCTTCAACCCAAACTCTTGTATCATGCTATGATTTTATGTTATCTTTGTTGTTAAGAATTTTTTCAGTGGAAATTAAACAACTTAGCAAATTTGAATGGGAAGAAGTTTCACAATGCAGATGCAGTTTTGTTGCTTTTGCATGTTATGGGGTAGGCTCTGGGACTCCTTCCCCAAAAAATTTTAAGACCTAACCGACCACTAAGAGCTCTGAGTATTTACATAGCATCATTGGGTTTTTTTCTCTGTATAACCCTTCAGTCAAAGGTCAGGCTAGGTATGAACTGTAAAACCTTTAAGCTGTCCTATTCAAAAAAATATTACTTTTTTTCTTCCTTTCACACACATGCAAAGAAGAAAAATATTTCATAATTGTGTTAGTCAGCATTTATTATAAAAATATCAACAGTATTCCTGGTGCCTGGGATTGAATATGTTGATTTGATGATTGATGATTGAATATATGATGATTGAATGTAGTTGATTTTAGGCTGGATGTTATATCTATTGTCATGTAAGCATAGAAAATACAGAAATATAGCAAAGATGTAAACAGATTTCTATATTGTTACAAAAAAAAAAGGACCAAACAAAAATCCGCAGACCTCTCCTCAGAAAGCACTGGAAAACAAAGGGACTGGATTTGTAGTAAATAGTAATTTTCATCAGAGCAAAGCAACTGCTTATCATCACGATTTTCCCAAAATTATGATGGTTGTTTAGACATACTGATGTGGGCTTTCTAGAGCAGTGTTACTTTTAAGTATTGGAAAGAATGTATGAAAGAAAGCAAGTGCAAGAATTTGTCTGTTAGATGGTATTTAGGGATGCAGAATGAGATTCGTCTCTTCAATTCAAAGTTCTGACTTAACGTTCCAGACCCTGTTTATTGTCAATGTCTTATAGAAGAAAAGTAAATTTATAGAATCATAAAACCATAGAATGGCCCAGGTTGGAAAGGACATCGAAAGATCATCTGGTCCAACCTTTAATTCTAAAGTGCCATTAATTAAGTAGTTAAGATGAATTGCACTTTAGAACAGCCTATTTCTCTTCCTTGGTTGTAAAGAAAGCCCAGGTTGGAAAATTGAGATGCAGCTATGTACAGCATGGCCTTTTAAAGTTATTAAATGATAGTGATACAGGGCACGGATCAAGGGGTACTGAGTCTTACTCATGTGGTTTGATGGTGAGTGAAATATTCAGATTTATATTGTGCCTATGTGTAGTCATTGTGAATGTTCTTTTTGTTAGCTACAAAGAATAATTTCTTCTTCTACCTGTTTCGACTTTCTTGTTTTCTGAAATGGATCTTCCTTGTTTTATATGATTCCTTTTGGATTCCAAAATTTGCTTCAGCTAGGATCTACCAAATTCTCTCAATTTAGGGAGAATAGCTTTATTTTTAGCCTGGTAAAATGCTCGGTACATTTTTAGTATTAAATAATACATATTAAAAAAATAAATAACTTTTCTTATTCAAGAATACATAAATATAATGATTAAAACATGACCAACAAGCCAGGTGACATCATGATAAGTGTAAAGTGGGTTGCTATCTCATTCAGAGTTCCTCAGGTGTGACTTAGTTAATTTGATGTGTCATGACTACATTATTTATGATTCCCATCAGTTGCATCAGCAGAGGTGTAAAGGATGGTGTTACAGATAATACTTTCTGTTAGGAAGATCTAAGAAGTAAATTTATTGGAAACGTATCTTAAAATAAAGAACAGTTTACAGAAATTGATGGTAATATTTTAACCATATCATAGAACCTTTTCTGAAACCAATTAAATAGAAAAATAAATGTCCAATATAAAAAATAGAAATGTCCAAAAGATAAGAGAATAAGGAAAATTTTTCAAATTACTGTCAGTCCAAATCTAATCAAGATACTACAAAAGAAGCTAATTAATTTGGAACATAAGTTCAGATGTTTATTCTTGAAAATGCTTAAACAGTAGGGAAATAAATTCATCTGAGCCTGTGATGTTAAAAGTCCATTGGTTCATTGGATTTTTTCTCAAATTAGGTTATGAGATCAATTTACAGAAACAGTTTTGGAGCAATAACTACTCAGGTTTTTAGCTGAACTGCAAATACGCAAACTAAAGAATATATATTCCTATGTAATTTTATGACAGTACTTATACTTCGATAAACCCACATAAATAACAATATTTTGATATATTGGATTATTTATAACAGTATTCTTGTAAATCCTCTCAAAAATTAAAAGAAGTTGAGACATAAAAATAGAAGATAAATAAATAAATTCTAATTATTTAAAAACTTTTGTTCCACGACATTTTAAATAGAACAATTTATAGCATTTTAAGAGAACTAAAAAAAACTACCTATATAAAAAGTGGGATGATTGTTAAGATTTCTTAGTTGAAAGGTGATTTATTGTTTTTATTTTAATCTTGTCTTCTGATTCAAAATTTCTTCTTGATACTAACGTCAGCCTAAATGGATGCTCAATATCCAACAGAAGCAAAGCTGCTATTCCACCACAGTGTATTCAACTGGACTGTAATGTGATCACAGACACCAAACAGATTGTGGCTGTGCAAAATTATCCTGAAACACAGGCTAGAGGAGTTACAGTTTTTCATTAGATTTCTGTGGTTATGTGATGTTCTTTTTATATTTTTGTAGCATGACGAATGGAGGCCAATGCCTTTTCTATTATATTGCATATATATGAATTTGGTGCTTTGTGCAATTTAAAGATGTCTAGTGAAGTATTAGATAGCTTATCTGGCTTTGTTATATCTGAAGACCAAAGTTACCAAGGTCAGTAGATGCACCATCCTAACCATGCATCATGCTGCCTACTCGTTCATTTTTACAACACTTGTTGGAGCTCTTGTTTTACGAACTGTGAAGGAAAGTGCCTTTCTGGGGCTGTATCTATACCATCAAGTGGAAGAGGAGCCATTCTCTGACCCCAAGGCTGACTGGAATGGCACTGCTCATATTCATATAGATAAATCTCTTACCCTGCAAAACATGGTAGATGCATCAACACTACGCAGTGAGAATGCTTGTTCACCCAAGACAGACCATTCTTTGAACTGAACCAAATCAGTGCCAGGTTTGGTGCTGTCAGTATGACAGTATGGATAATTGTAGAAATGTGGTTTTTTAGTTGTTACCATTTCTGTTTAGTTAATTATTGCAGATGCTTTCCAGGAGTCCAAAATAGCCCCAGTGACCACTCCTCTGCTATCTCATGGAACCTTCTTTTATTATGATTAGCTTCTTTCCGATCAAAGTAAAGAGAAATCATTACTACTGACAGCATTAAACCCAAGAAGTAACAAGTTCAAAGAACAGATTTTCTTTCTCCTACTGAATTAAGACAGTCAGGCTTAAGATTTACTTTTGTTGCCATGATCTTAACCAGAATAAAGGAAGCAATGAATATGGATTCATGTCTACAGAATATCCTGTCAGCTAGATAAGCTCCTTCTTTAAATCACATGGAAAAAAACTGCTCTTACTATATAACATTAACTGGATTCCTAACTGAGGCCTGACTGTATACTGTGTTTTTAATTCAAATACAAAATTACTTTTTTACGTAGCTGCCCTTAGTAATATTATTTTCTTACACCATTAGGTTTAGATTTTTCTCTTAAAAAAAAAAGTTGAAATTTCTGTATTATAAATAATGACAATTACATCTTACTTGCAATGATAGGCTAAATTCTTTGTTACACTTAAGAAAATATTTTTTCTAAACTTTATCCCATTTTTGAGATTGATCATGAACTCAACTGTTCACTGCCATGCAGGTAAAATTAAATAATTAAAATTAGATCCTCAATAGATAGTTTCACTCAGTCTTTCATGATTTATTGGTGCATGCTGACCATTAGGTACAGAAAATAATGGCATTAATATCCTTTTTTATAGTTACAAGTACTGATGCATATGTGGACTTTTCTTCTTCAAAAAAGGGACATTACTTATGAATGAAGGTCAACAATTACTCCCTTTAATAATCTTCTTCTCTGTGACCTGAAATCTAAACCCCTTCCCCTGTTCTTTTGACTTTCTAATCAGCTAATGATATGGTATTACTCTCTAATCCTTTCTATTATTCTTATCTTAATTCTTCCATCAGGTTCCCTGTGGGCAACATGTAAAGGTTTTCTCATTGTCTGTAACACAGAAGATAGAATATTTGTTTGGGTACTTTTTAACAAAAATATCTGTGATATTAATGTGAATATTTGATCTTGAATTACAGTCCTGTCCTTCAGTTTGTATTCATATTAGCTGACATGCAATCTACATAAATACTGCTGACAACTTCGAAATCCAAGATATCAACCTATCTGCCCCATTTTCAGGGCTATGAGTTGCATGTATCCCTGGGCTTGGTTGATTCATCCCTTCTCTGTGAAAATGTTTCTCCCAGGCCTGTTTTTGTTTTTTATTTAATGCTGTGAAATGTATAAACTTCCAGAGAATAGAAGATCTGGACGTTACGTGGTCCCTTGGTGATTTCTCTTACCACTAGACTAAGATGCAGGCCAGCTTGTGGCGTACTGTGTCTGGACTTGTGATTCTTATACTTTTATTGCACACTGCTTTAGTTTCAGTAAGAAGGGAGAGTGAGCTCTAGTGCCTGTGGGTATCCCATAGGTTTGTGTTTAGTACTTAAGAAAAATTGAAGATGTCTGTTTAATCTGCAATTATAGAACTGACCCCAGGGCATCTAGATCCGTAGGTCAGGCTAGGATCAGACAGACTGGACTTCAAAACACTTGAAAACCTCCTGTTTACTATTTGTATGCTTGAGAAAGCTTGCCCCTCACTTCAGTGGGCTGGGGTTGTCCCTGGAGATTCACAAATAGCACTTGAATCTTAAATCTACAATCATAAGTTTTCTGGTTTGTCCTCTCACTGCCTAGATTTAGACCATTGAATCAGGCAAACAGAATGCCTCCTTTTATACCTCCAAGTCAAAAATATAGCTGAAGTGCAAGATGAATCAAAAACCACCTAGTTTTTTCAGGGGGTGTTTCAAAATAAGAATGCAAAACTTGGTCCATAAAGTTGACATTGCTATTTTAAGACAGGCAATATTTTTTATTCAAAAAATAATAAAATTATTACAGTTTCATGTGAAATTATTAATAATTCAGTTTCTTCAAAATTAAAAATGCTGAGAAAGACAGTTCTTGCCTGACTGAGCATTTGTTCAATAGGTGACAATTCCATTCAGCCCATATTGGTTTACCTTTACATTACCCTGCAATTTAGCAATTAAGGGAAGTTTTAATAGCTGTGGTGGTCTGCACTACAGTACTGCCTGACACCCTTGGTAGAAAAAGATGAGTTAATGAGAGCTCATGGATAGAAATCACTTACTTTGAGCTACTCTTTCTTTTTCCTTCCTTTGAATACTGACAGTTTGACTAAATAGGTCAACTTGATGTGGAACTAACTTTTCACTAAAGATCTGAAAATCCCATAAATATGGGGATGGATTGGACCTCAAACTTTGTCTTCCTGTTATTCTTAAAATATACGTTGTCATACAGCTGAACAAGAGGAAAATCAGTACAAGTTATGGTGTAATGGCAGTGGTTTATAACGAATTTATACAAACATTATTTTAAAAGGAAGAAACTTCTTAGGCTAATGTGAAGGTATCTCAGTAAGTGGAGCACACTGGCTGAAAAAAAATAAATTATCAAAGCAGTGAATCACATAGAGCATTCCTTTTCTCTGACTTAGATTCTTGGTCTTCCTGAGAAAACTACAGGTAGTAACTTCAAGCAAGACAAGAGATACATATTCAAGAGATCATAAGAGAATTATTTAAAATATAGAGAGACCAACTCAGACATGAGTAAGAATTTCATGTGCCATGTTTTACTGGGCAAAACAAAAATATTTACATTTTACAGATCCATTTCCATTCTTGTTTGCTGAATGAAAAAGCTCTATGCAACATGCAGACTCGTCCTGTGATTTACATATGGATCAGATTCCAGTGGCCATTTATTACTGGACCAGCAGTTTATTCTAGTGTCCATAAATTGCTCCCCTCTACAAATAGTTAGAACCTTTTCTTATATGGTAAGATTTCATGTAAATTAGAATGTTAAATATCTCTCTAACCAAATGACTGTGTCACCAACAATGATATATTGTTTAGTAGTTTTCCAATATAAAGATTTTTCTATGGGTAATGAGTACACTAATTTATTTATTTGGTCAGGAAAACTGTCTCTATATTTAGGAAAATTTTTATAGTAATGTAGAAAGGTACTTCTCAGTCGTCAATATTAAAAGTTGCATAAATCTTTTGCCAAGAAGTTGGATATGCTAAATAAAAGGAAGGCAAAGCCCTTCTCTTTAAGACAAGGGTTTGGGGTTTTTTTTCTGTGTGTAGATTTGGACGTTTTTTGTTGTTTTTAGTTTGGTTGATTGGTTGGGGTTTTTAAATGCACTTTTATCAATTCATTTTCAATGGTTTCTATACTGGTCCCTCTTTTCCTTCCTCTCTCTCTCCTTTTTAATAATGTTGTTGGCATGCACTTAAGTTCTAAAATGAGCTGAAACTCTTATTTTAAGGAGATCTTTCAATAATAAGGTGTCTCATAAGCTTTCAATCACTGAACTATTCAGCTTTAGTAACAGATTTACATGCTTTTTTCTTTAGGCACATATTCAGCTTTTGCATTTCCAGTGTTTATTTTTCATCTGTATGAAATAAACAAAACCAAACCAAAACAGACCCCTGAAAACCCCACCCCATGATTCTAAACTTCTGCTCCAGATTGGTATTGAATCTATGATTTCAGTCTATGTTATCCAAAACTGTTGGAAAATGAAGCATGAATAAACATGAATTGAGATCTTTCTTAAACATTTTAGATGTGAAAGTTTAAGAGCCTACTGGCAAAATTGGCAAAAAACTGATCAGTGTACACATTGGGATGGTGCACAGATGCCTTTCCAACTATCCTATCTCATTCATCATTTTTGGAAAGAGATCATTGCAATATTCAGCAGTATAAGTCTGTCTCCAGTCTGTTAAATATTAGTGTTGTGAAGACTGTGAAGACTGCAAACAGGGAAGTAGATTTAACATCATTGGAAGTATGCACCTTTCTATTCCACGCCTGGGGTCAATGTCAGCATTTATGGATCTTGGACACGCCATGAGCTTTCTTATAAATCAGCAACCTTTCTTATGTGTGGTTCAGAAATGATGTGTATGTGATCGTGACAGAGCAAAACAAAAAGGGGCATGGCACCTTTGAGTAATTTAGCATCACCAAAGAACACAAATCTGGCCATATAACAAATATGCAGCTAAACTCAGCACAGAATTACATGGATCAAGATGAGCAAAATACCACCTGGGGAAAGTTAAGACAGAGGAAATAAAAAAACCACAAACTTGTCAAAAGGTAAGATCACATCTTCAAACAGTTTGAAGGATAGAATTCATATTGCTGATTTGAGCACTGACTCACCAGCCTTCACCTAAATAATCATCTGAGGACTCAGTGTAATGTCAAGAACTCGTTTGAATAACATTCAAGCCATTTAATAGCTCCTGTCATCCTTAAACTGTTGAGAGAAGAATCTGCAAACAACAGTAATTCTCTCAATGAGAGAAACGTTCCCTGAAGACACCAACAACTCAAGGCAGAAAGAAATTTAGGGTGGGAAGCAAGGTTGAAGCTGAGACTCCACTAGCAGAAGCAGACACTGAAGAAACTGCTATACACATCTTGGAAATAATTGATGTCAAGCTATTTTCTCTTTATTCTTTCCCGTTGAACATGCTTCTCACCTGCCAACTACCTATTCATTGTGATGGAAAAATTTGTTACCCCAAACCAACTCCTTGTTATATATTCTACTTTTTCTTCTTTTCGTCCTCATTCTTTTTGTCTTCCTCTTCATAGTCTTTCAGAAACAGAATTATTTTGGTTGGAAGGCAGCTGTGAAGGTCATGCATTACACACACACTCAAAGTAAGGCTAAACTCAAAGTTACATGAATAAACTCCAATGCAACTTTTAGCGAGGTCTGTCCTTGAAAATGAGCTCTGATGGACAGTCCACACCTACTGACTGTAGCAATACCCTCAGCCTTCCTGTCTCATAGGAAATTAAATTGTCTTCTTATATTTAAAAGGAATGACTATTCATGTGGCCGTGTCAACTTATGTTTCTTTTGCTTCTTTCATTTCATATAACAGTTATTAGACAACTTTCTCAAGTTTGTGAGTGCTAAATGTATTCAATAGAAGACAATTTGAATGATCTAAATGCAAAAGATTGTTCCACATATTTGAAAGTTTGTAAAATCTAAAAAGATCAATATTCGCTGAAAGATTTGCAAAAAGCTGCAGTTATACTTTGAATACTTAAGGCTTTTGCTACCAATTTGTAAAAGTTGCATTTTTCATTTTTACATTTTTATTGTTGCAGTTTTACCCACATTTGTGAGTAGCTGTGTTAGTCTTTTAAAATAAACACGTGATACACCTTGAAAGACTGTTCATTTGGCCAATTCAGCTGTGATTAGCAAGGAAAGAAGTAGTATCACTGAAGTATCAGAATTCACTGTAATGTAATCATTGCAAGAAACTAACACAGTCTTTTGTAGAAGCTTCTGTGTTCTTTACAGAAATCGTGTGTTTAAGAGTGAGTCAAAATTTCTCCTAAGACTTCTCTGAAATGTAATAAAGTATATACACTGAAGAGTCAGGAGTAAACATAATGGTGTTACCTTGAACTGAGAAGTGAATCAACTTGGTTTCTCTCAGCAGAGTGGTGTGCTTTCAGATGGAAAGTCAGTGTGTACATACAACATTTATAATGACTGAAACCCAGTCATCTACCAATCAAGCTAGTGGTCAGTTCCAGAAGGAATTCCCTGGAAATACTCAGCAACAGGAATGAGGGATAGCCATCTGTAACTGCAGAAAAAATTTCCCATTCTTCCTGTGAAAAAACATCTGTATACTGCTCAGTCAGTTGTATTTTTATGTATTTAAAGCTAGCCTTGGTGTTTATATGTTCCTGTTACAGAAAATAAATAGGGTCTTTGGAGAGGTTCATGTTTTGCTTCATATATTGCTACTGTGATTGGAACTGTTATCTGTCCCTACCACTATAGATCTTAGATAAGAGAAAAGGCTAGCACAGGAAAGTTTGAAAAAGTTCATTAGCTTCCGCCTTTATCCTAGCAGGTTATCTTCTGTCATTAGCAGAAGGTATGAGGCAGGAAATTGAGTCTATTAAAAAAATACAGGAAGAAGTATTAATGACTGGAGTGAAAATATTTGTTTAATGTCAGCAATGGTTTCTTCAGGTGAAGAGGGATATAGTCAGTGGGAGACAAGACAAGAGAGGGGGAGAGAGAGGGCAGTAACAATCTTTTGTGTAACAGAAAGAAGTGCATATAAGCCCTTCTGATAGTCCAAGTGCTTCATTAGTCTTCAGAACTGCGTGAGGAAAAAGTGATATTTCTCTCAAACTGGGAAATAGATAGATATGGCTGGTTTAAATATCTGGAAAACTGCAGGGTTGATGAAGGCAGGTAAGCGAATGAGTAGTTCTATCTGATAGCTGTCTAGTTCACTGGCTTGCTTCTTATACCCTGATCACCTGATGCTGGACTTAGGGAAAAGGAGCACTTTCCAATAGCTGCTCCTTTTTTTAATGTGATGAAGAGCATACTTCCTTTCCCCTGAACCATCACACAAAGTGAGAGCAAGACAGGCTCACTGCTGTCTGAGGCCAGTCGTGGATGGGTCGTGGGCCGACGACAGTCTCTAATGGAGAGGATTGATGATTTGCACTGTACGAGCTATTGCTTGCTAGCCCTTAGAATTAAGTTAATAAGGCTGTGAACTCAGCTAAAGCACATCTGGATATGGTGTCTGTACTTTGTGTGTCAGGCTCAGTGATTAAGTTGCCTCTAGCGTTTCATGGGTTTGGACAGCCTTTCATTTTTCAGCTGTTCTGTTTCCCATCAGCTGCTACACAGTGATGGGTCTCAACATGAAACATGCAATGTGAAGTCCAGTTAATGAATGCATGATAATCATGTATTTATTACTCTAATTTGTAAGTAAAAGATTAATGAGTGAAATTCAGTGGTGATGCAGACCCAGTACCAGGCCTCTGTCCCAGTAAGATCTATGGCATATGCAGAGTTTCAAGAATTTATTCTTTGGTCTGGAAATTCAACTGTTAAAACACTCAGCTATCTGTTTTTGCCTAGCATAGTGACTATTTGCCATCACAAAATGATGAGTGTTACATATTTATAAACTTACTCCAGTTGAAAATGTGGAAAAACACTATGGAAAGGAATTTAGAAAAATAATGTATAAATTAATTTGAGTTGCATTTCTTTCTAGATTTCTGCATTTAAAATGTTTTAATAATGTACATTTGTACATTCATACATTTTCACTGTCTGGGACACTTATTTCTTTTTTGCTCCTGTTTGCTGACAAAAAGAAATTAATCAAGTACAGTTTGTGTTAGAGAGAAGAAATGTCCCTTTGTTCAACATAAGCAATTGCAGCCTACTTTAACATAGATGTTCACTCAACTATAGTCCTTCAGATGCCTTTCCATTCTAAAATATCATCCATCCAATACCAAGAAGGTCTGCATACTTGGTAGAACAATGTCAGAGAAGAGAACTGAGCTCTCCACTGCGGACCTCCTCTACCAAGTCCAGAGAGCCACACCTTCTCCCCATTCCCCAGGAGATGGGTAAAGGACTGACACATACCTCCTGCAGTACATCTGAATACAAAATCATAGGGCTTTGGTAAATCACCAAGGAAATAAAATTCTGAAATTGAAGAAGCAGGATGAAGAACATCCTCTTTGTAGCACTGTCCCAACAGAGCCAAAGGGCTTAGAGGGCTTGTGCTTCTCTGACTTGATTCCAGCACTGAGTGCTGCTTCAGCAACATCCTGCATACTGCCAGTGAAAACTGTTTGTAATTCATTCCTGAGCTACTGCTGCAGAACAGCTACTGCTGTTCTTTTTGTTTTACTTATCCCAAGGTACTAGTTCATCAATTTTATCCCTGTTTATATTTATTTAAAGCACTGCCAAAACAAGGAAAAAAAGCTTTCATAACCTTTACTCAGTTGGCTCCCTTGCAAAATAATTACTTACAACATGTTTCTTTGTACTATACACAAAAAATAATTATAGTTCACAATACATTTCATAAAATTCATTCACATTAAGAAAAAAACTATTTGGGGGGAAAGTATGATTAAGATGTCAAAAAAAGGAAATTTTATTTTCCATTACATGTAGTATCATAACTGTTACTATTGTTGAACTAAATCATGTATTAGAAAATGCACTAATTCTCCTTCTCTTCCGTTCCTACTCCAGAGTATCAGGCTGTCAGGTGACTAGCAATTCGGCCTTTTAAATTTTTTTGTGGTATCTTAACATATTATAGAAATCTCTGAAAGTTTATATAGTGTATTGTGTCACTAGTTATAAATAGTTCAGGACTTATTACACCATTAAAGCTAAGAAGTAAGCTAATACACATAATAAGTTTCTTTGACTCTTTTATAAAGCTGCTTGTTTAACGTGAAAATCTCAAGGACATGCATCCCCAGGGGTGGTTGTCTTATGCTCCAGTAATGGAGATTAAATTTGTGGTAGTTAGCTAGCTAGCTCTTTTTCTAACAAGGAAACTAAAATTCATTAAAAACTAATTAGGAATGTATAGGAGGTTAATACTCCATGTTAAGCCTTATTAATGTGAGATAAGTAATTCATAAAGTATCAAAGGATTGCAATGGACAGAATTAAGAAGAATTATACCACCAAAAACTACATTAAAGTAACATTAAGGGTCTTGTTTGAGCTTGAAAAAACCAGGAAATTCAGAGTTAAAGCTAAATCTCTGTCATTAACGCACTTTTTTATGCTGGGGTAATGCACACGATTGTCGTCCATTAGGAAGACTCGGAATACATCATTAGGCATTCTTTTTCAACAACTGAAGTTTCAGTATTAATTAAAAGAGAAATAAATCTTAAAGAATATAGATTATTGACCAAATGGTTTCACATTCTTAGGATGCTTAACATGCAAATTATTGGATAGATCTGAGAAATGTCTCTTCAGATCATGCTACTACTGCTGCTTTCTAAGGCACAGTGACTTGCAGTTTTAGCAGTCAAAAAAGCTACTGGGCTGTAATACTTGTTTTCTGAAGCATAGTGTTTTGAATGTCACAAATTTCTAAATTAAAGAATTAATTACTGTAGTTTGTTTTGGGTTTTTTTCTGTGTAATAATAGGCTTCTTTCAGTCTGACTTTACAGAATAATTTAAACTGAACAATATTTTGCAAAATCATGCAATAATGTCTAGAAAATAATTTTCATTGTGGTGCTTCAACCTCTACCTGTATCCAGCCCCATTCCAATTTCCTCACTACAGCTGCAGTGAGCCACATATGCTCATGTCCCCCCACCCCAAGCACTTCTGCCCCCTTTTAAATCACAGAAAGGGTTGATGTAAATGTCAGCCATACTCCCATTGCACTAAAGCACTTAACTAGAAAATCTTGTACAAGCTTTCTTCAGCAATGTAAGAATTACTAAAATGACATTTGGGTGAAGGATTAGAAACTGGCATTTGTGGCATCCTATATTTAGTGAAACCTTGCACACTGGAAGGAGAGTGAAGAGGTACAGGCAAAAGAAACTATGTGCATAGCAAACCCTTGCATACAGTCCTTATCATTCCAGTAGCAAAACCCGAAGAAGGAAAACAAATAAATCCAAATTTTTTTTGACCCCAGCAAAAAGATGTTTAGGTCATAGACAACCAAAAGAATTGCTTGCTCTTGCACATGGATAGTAATGTGAGGGAAAGCTGGCCCTGTGCTATTGCATGAGTAAGATTCAAAGGGATATTCCACCCAATCACCTGCGTCCATTAGAAAAGATGTGCTGGCAATAGATTTTTAATTGAAGTGAATTAACATTTCTGCGTTTCACAGCAAAAGTGAATTTTAAAGATGATTTGAGTGATAAGAAAGTAAGATTTGACAACTTAAACACATGAGAAATACTAATACCTTACACTTTTAAGTGCTTTTTATCCCAAAGGAACTCTAAGTGCTTTAGAAGCTACATAGACGAATTACTTCATGCATTGCTGAAATGCAGCTACCTCTCTCAGTAGGAAACAGGAGCGGCTTTACAGCTCACAGCTTTATAGTACAGTGTTGCTAAATAGGCAAAGGAAGATGCTGTAATGTCTTTGAGTTATTTCAGCTCTCATCTGTCTACTCAGACAAGAACATCTTTCATGCATCTGCTTTTGTTTCCATCTTCTAAATGATAAAGTTCAAGGCATTTTTTTCAATACCAAAAGTGATGGCTGGGCCAATAGATGAGCATGTGCCTTAGGAGAGAAAATTCAAACCTGTATTTTATTGAGACCCTAAGTGGCAGCTGCCTGTGGAGGTATGCTCTTTTACCAGAACGTGTAATGAACTTATGTAAGTGGACCAGAGCCTCAATTATAGACAGTCCTGAGCTGCCCTGAAAATTCTTGCCAATCCAAAGATCCTTAGGAAAGTTGAGTAGCTTTTTTGATAGCATATAAGACAGATGACATGAGATGAGATGTAGGGAGTTTCCGAGGGGGATTTCTTCTCTTCAGTTTTTTTTCTTTGTACTGTGAACTATTTTAGGTTTTTATGTACATTGTTTAATTTTACCTGTATTATATAATATTACCTGTAATATATATTTCAATATGCTATGTGAAAAGTAGAAAAATTAGTTGTCTCAGACTTATGAGTAGAGAGATAAAAATATGGGTAAAAATTAGAGAATTCATTATGGGTAAAAATTAGAGAATTTGAAGTGGCCAGATGTTGACTAACCATTACAGAATTTGTTTCTCAATTATTACGAGGATAACAGCATACAATGTTCTTAAATTAATAATATAGGCACCACACCCTGTTAGTTGTATGATGCTGAACTGAATTTCTCTCAGTGTTTAATACAAATCCAGAAGGGATCAACAGGTTCCTTTTGCATAACTTTTGCAAAGTAAAGGGAATAGTATTTATTTGTTGCTCCTCCACAGAATATAATAATTAGCTGTTTAACTAGAGTATGCCTTGGGGAAAAAAACCAAAAAAAACAACAAAAACCCACCAAAACAAACAAACACCACATCATCATCATTTAATAATCCCCCATGATGCAAAACCCACTTCATTGCATGGTGATAAACTACAACCTCTAGTCTAGGTATTCACTTAATTTCTAGACAAAATTTGTCTCTCGTGAGCTTCAAAAGCCACAGAGACCTCTATTTTATCCTTCTATAGAGCATGATTGAGTAATCTTTAAGGTGGCACTCCTCAACATTTTCATCTGAAGTCATTTTTGTTGCATTTCTCTAAACCCTGACCAATTTTTCAATATTCTTCAGCATATCAGACCTCAGAGCAGCATACAGTATACTAGACACACACTCACTAATTGTGCATACACTAGTCTCTTCTCTCTGCTTATTGCTTTAGCCCTCACAAAGTGATGCATTTTACACAGATAAGCAATAAAACATATTAACAAACTTCTGTTGAAAATAGTTATTTTGCACCTCTTCTGTACACACAGATATTGAAAACAAAGCCAAGGAGCAAATCTCAGCGTTCCAAACAAGGGAGGTGCTTAATTAACAACCTGTCTAAACCTGCAGGTTTTTTCTGCAGCTCAGAACTTGGCTGAGAGTTTTTCAGCACATGACAGAGCTATTATGACAAAAAATACCAGTATGCCCCTTTTCCTCAGCTACACTTACAGAGACTTGTGAAGAATGGTTGAAGGACACAGCACTTTAAGAGGCCTCAAAGGATCCATCATCTTAAAAGCTATTAGGTTTGTATTCCCAGGATATGGTAGGGGTTTCTGTGGAGTATGGAAAGTTAGACCTGGCTACAGAAAATATTCTTCCAAAGATATTTGTCTTCAAGAAGCAACAAATGGTTAAACAGCTCATCATAGTGAACAGTTCATCATCTGTATACACTCAATATCAGAAGATTTATAGAAACAAGTGATCCTAAATTTGTAGCTTTGGTCATAAAAAAATATGTTTTAATTTTTATTCCATCATAAAAGGAATGGTTCATCCATATAAATGTTGTTTAAAGCAGGTTGTTTAAATTCCATTTTTGTTGTGAAATATCCAAGAAAAAAATGCAACACTATAATTTGATTACATTATTTTCATTAATTTTTACTACAAACCATACAGAAACTTGGCAGAAACACCCCTAAGAACTGGGTGGTCATGGTCAACGTGAGCTACTTTCTTTCGTTGCTTGTGCCACTTTAGACTTGTAAAATGTACTGTGACACATACACTGTGCACAACGTTGCCTAGCTACCTGAGAAACACATGAAGCAAAATACACTTAGAATATGCTTCAAGTCTAAAACAGAGGGCTAGTTTACAAAAATGTAAAAGTCTCACAGAATATGCTGAATTGGAAGGTACCCATCAGGATCATTGAGGCCAACTCCTGGCCCTGCATCAGGTGCTTAAGGATGCAGATAGGCACATTTCTCAGACATTTCTCAGCATTGATGTAGAAATTTGGAATGTTCAAGGACATTTTTCAGGCCTACTGTGGTTGATCTTCATTTTCAAATGCCTCAATATCTTTGAAAAACAATTCCAGAATAAGTAAAGCTATTGTGTTAATAAAATAGAAATTTAGGAGGATTTCTGCTCCAGATTTTACTAAGTAACCACAAGACACATTCCAGTCACTGAGATGAAAGACTTTTAGAGAGAGAGTAATATGAGAAGAATATTTCAAATAAAATTTAGTCTTTCCCTTGGTTCACAGAAAGCAGACAAATCAATACTTTTCTCAAATTTAATTAAGATATACACTTCAAATCAGGTAGAATGACCCACTGGGTCTTTGAAATGCTTTGAGAAGCATCGTAAGATTGGATAAATATACTTTCAGGAAAAAATAGGGCAACTTAAATTCTTCCTTTTTGCTGTAGAAGTCTTTCCTAAAGTCACATTCTCTGAAAAAAATAAGCTGCCACAGGAGTTATTGGCTGGATAAAAACTTTGAAATTAATTTTCTGTCATGACATTCACACAAAGTATTGTGTGGGGGTGAGTGGTTCTTACTGCAGAGGGTGTTGGCAGAGCCTTGACTGTCTCGTCTAAGTGTCTTTGCATCAAGGGCTTTTGGTAACCCTGTCATCAAGTTGCTTTCTATCTTACATGAAATATATCACCATTCAGTGCAACAACTCAAGTTCCAAGTCCAATGTGATTTCTTTGACATCTCTACAAGTAAAATTCATTTCTGAAAATTTGAACAACACTGCAGACTTCCGTGAGTGAATATCTATTGAAATTTTTATTGGAGGTTTTTGGTATTCATTTGAACCTGAAGTAAAGGTATTTTATTGGTAAGCAAGCAGTGATGTGCTTATGATGCCTAAAATGGAAGAAGAGAACACAAAGCATGAGAAAGGGGGTTTAATAACTGTTAACTGCGATTTTAAAGTGTTAGAAACTATACAGCTCTATTAAAAATCTATATGCTAAAAATCTTAAGAATCTTAAGGCATCATTTAGAATTTAGGCATCTGCCCTTTTTGAATGTAAATCGGAGTATTGACTAAGGAGGACTTGGAAATTGCATAAACTCAGCTTGAGGAGTGGACCTATTAGTCAGAATATTCTGAATAAAGTTACCTGACATGAGGTAAGGCAGACAAAACAGCTCATTTCTGGCAAAAGGGAAATTTGCCTTTTTTTCCCTCTTTTTTTCTCCACTTCTGACATGCACTTTCCATCTGCTCTGTAGTTCTCCAGGCTCCTCTGAGAGCTGATTTCATTCACTATTCTGGAAGAAAACTAAACCAGCAGGAAAAGAAGGACGGATTTCCTTGAATTCAGTGAGTTGAAGTAGCTAATGATGGACTTAAGTGAAAACCAGGGCCAGAGTGAGGGAGGAGGTCTGGCAGCATGGCCAGGAGTAGAGAAGGAGGATTAGGAAGACAAGCTGGTGTGTGTTGGGAACAGCCAAAGTGAGTCAGAGAGACACAATGCTGTCTTTCACAGCTGGGGGTTCCCAGGCAGGGCTGCATCTACTTGCTTTTGTCAAAACCTGTCCAGGGCTTAGTTACTATATCAGTTTTATTTTTCTAGTGAAATACTGCCAAGGAAGAGGATAAAGCAGCTATGATCTTGATGTAGTTGGATAAGTCAGCCCTTTAACCAGACCCAGGAATCTACTTGCTCAATCCTGACCAGTTTTAGGGAATACATAGACTTTCTAAATTGCAACACTTCCCAACAGCAATATAGTTTCAACCTCTTGTAAAGGTTATGGCAGCTAATGTCAGATGGTCAGATGCCAAAGGATTTCAGGTTTCTAAGAAAGTTATGCATTTTTCCTCCTTGTCTTTTTTTTTTTTTTTAATAATTTTCCTAAACATTCTGCCTAAATTTCACTTTAGCTGCATCTGCTATTTGGGTCTTGTCCTTTGCTCTATTTATAGCTCCCCTAAATTGTAGTGTAACAGAATGTAAATCACACTGCAGAGGCCTTTGCAAGATGACAAAACAGTTCCTGTTTAGAAGGCACCCCCTAGCCTAGAATGTGGAATCTCATGTCAGCAACTAACTGAGCAGTTCCTGCTCACTACCTATTAAATAGCTGCTGGAGGACCTAGTCACTGGTCACCTGGGAGTATCCTATGTGAGGAAGATTACCTTTTATTCTGAAATACTCAATCAGATTTCTGGGTACAGGAACCTACAGTTTTAGGTGTATAAAGCTCAGCCTAGCATCTTCCATACTTTTAACCCCTTTTTCCTTAGCATTGCAGTGAAGATCAGAGCCTTTTGAGTAATGTTTTATCATTAAGGTGAGCATCTTAGGTATGGTGCAGAGCTTCTGAAGTCATAATTACTTTTGCATGAGAAAAAACCAGAAGAGGCCACGAAGCAGCAGAAAACTGAACATGCCTCAGTGCAGTGCCTAGAGCAGCCCAAGAGACACCCAGACAGCCCCTGGAGTCTCAGCACAGACCCCCAGAGTGCTCTAGCTCAGTCATTTCCCTGCAAGGCACAGAAAAAAGATAATTTTCTCCTTCTACGCTGAGAAAAAATGGAGTTGCCTCTTATCTCCGTAGACTCTTGTTGCATCAGATCCCTCAACTTGAGGCATAAGGGCAAATTACTGTTCTTTTATAATGATCCAATCTCCTTCAGCACGACTCCCTGATCAGCTTTCATCAAATGATAACGGGCACCTGACAGATGCCTGTTACCAGGCAACCCCTGTGCTCATAAACCAGCTCTCTGTGGCTGAGGATTCTTCATTATCCGGGGTGGTTATATTTCAGTGGGCTAACCCATAAGTCAATGCCTTCGCTTTGTTAGCCCTGTATGAGACTGTGTATTAATTTTAGCCCAAAATGGAGAGCAGGCAACACTACGAAGGACTGATTTAGCAGTCCAGGTAGACTGCTGTTTGCAACAGGGTGTTGTCCATAGGCTGCTCTTCATGATGACCAAGGTAACAGAAAGTGGAACTAATGTGATTGTACAAGCTAGTTTTGATGCCAGTTCTGCTTTAACAGCAAGCATCGATTAAAGTTATATGCAGTTAAAGAGCTGAGCGTGTGTCTATGCAGCTGACCTCCACATTTGTTACCTTTGGTACCTGGAACCGCTCTTTGCCTGAGGTACTTTTCTCACAGACAATTATCATATTATTTGGAGGACTCTAGGGATAGCCAGATTAGGGAGTAATTAGAATTAAGAATAATTGTTGCAAAAAAATTAACAGAAAGCCTGAATAAAAATCAGTAATAGTCCATGTGGTTCATGTTTCTACAGGCATTGTGTTTTGTTTAGCTTTATGTCAGGGAAACTGTGTGGCAGGCTGGAAGATAATTTTTGGGCTCACTAGATGCCTGATATCTATAAATGCATGAACTCCGCACAGGACTGTGTTGCCTCAGCCTGGTCATCTCTATATCCATTCAGTCTCTTAGCTGAAAGAAGCTAACAAGTACCACTTGTAAAGGATTTGCATGTGATTTGTGAAAACCTGCTTCCCAGGGCCTGAGACCACAACTAAAGTTCACAACTAAACTGCCTTCTGATAAGCAATAACTTTCAATTATTGCTCATGAAATCATCAGTCCAATCAAATCTGAGAAGTCTGAGTGAAGCATTAATTTTAATTTTTTGCAGACACAAAATTAGACAAACTGGTTTAAGCAAAAAAGTTCATAATTCAGAAAAGAATATCTCAAGAATGAAAACAAAGTCTAATTAGGGAGTTCTGATGTAAGCAAAGCCAAGAAGGAGGAGAGAGAAAGTTTCAATTCTTCCTTTCAGCTCTGCCAGATTAACAAAGACCACTTTATCCATGATTGTGGGAGGGGGCTGAGCTTTAGTTGCTGATTTTTTCAACTCAGTCTAAACCTTGTGCCAGCAAATGCTTCTTTTTTATAAGAAAAGTGGTTCCCTGTATTATATATGCATATTTGGAAGACTGCCAAAACATTAGATTTCTATGAACCGATAATAAAGAAAGTGTCTTTATATGCTACCAACTGTAGATCTTGTCCTTTCTTTTAACTTTTGCACTGTTCTTAGGGAAGGGCAGAGGAGTAAGCTGAATTGTTCCCACTGCCAGTTAGCCACTTTCTCAGGAAGTGATTTTCCTCTTAAGACAGACTTGTGATCTCTTGTTTGCAGCTAGCTAAACAATAAACCTCAGAAATGTAGGATGTTGCCAGAATGGAGAGACGGAATGAGACGGAGAAAGGGAAGGATAGAGAATTTGGATCACCATCCAAATGGTGATCATTTTATATAAGCACAGACCAAAAGGAAGCTGAAAAATGCAGCTTCAGTTTTATCAGGTTCACATGTTTGTCTTTAACAAGGAAGAGAGTTTCAGGCTTTTTCTTCTCCTTTCTCAGTAATTTTTATGCACATATAAACAATTCTTGTAAAAATGCCTAAGTGCACTATATTCCCACAGGTAGCTGATCACTGATTCTGTTACATCTTCTGATTTATGAATAAAGTGATTAATAAATCATTCCACAGAGATAAGGCAGTTTCTTTGTAGCAACACAAAAATATTAAACTGAAAAGTAAATTAGAGAGCAACATATCATAGCTGGGGTTGGAAGGGGCCTTTAAAGGTCATCTAGTCCAACCCCCTGCAATGAGCAGGGACATCAACTCAGTCAGCTTGCTCAGAGCCCTGTCCAGCCTGACCTTGAATGTTTCCAGGGATGAGGCATAAAACACTCCTCTGGGCAACTGTTCCAGTGTTTCATAATCCTGATTGTGAAAAATTTCTTCCTTATATCTAATCTAAGTCATCTCTCTTTTAGTTTTAAACCATTACCCTTTGTCTTACTGCAACAGGCACTGCTAAAAAGTTTGTCCTCGTCTGCCTTATAGGCTTCCCTTAAGTATTGAAAGGCTGCTTGATATAAATAATATTGATATGTTTAATTTTCTGTTTATTACTTTGATCAAAATGGAACTTTGGTTTCTAGCATATGTGCATTTTTTAAGAAAAAGTTTTAAATGCTTGGCATTACTGTAGTCTTTTACACTCTATGTTGAAGTGTAAATAATCAAATAAAATATCCTGGCAAAGGTATTATTTATTATACCCTGTGTTTATGTTTAATTTGTCATTTTATTGCTCTAGCTACAAACACAATGAAACATAACAAAAATATGTGAAACATAAATAGTTGTTGAGTTCAGTGACTTAGTGTCATTAATTTCGACAATAGCACTGCACCGTTTTGACTTGTTTCCACAACTGCTTACATGTTTCTAAAGCTATAATTTGAACTTTTCTAAAGAATAGATGTGGGAAAATTACCACAAGTAGCTGTAAACTCTTCTCCAAGGATTTTGTCTGAGTGTATCACTTTAGGTGAAGAAGGAAGGGATGGGATGACCTGATCGGAATCCTATGTTGCCTAGGAAATTAGATTGTATTTGAAATTTCTAATTTCTTCATGCTGCTTCATCTCTTTTTTGTTTTTTTAATTAACATTTTGATTCTAAGAACGAGTTGGTACATTTATTTACCTACCTATAGATTTTTCTTGTCTTACCAATTGGTTTGTCATACTGTAGTGAAACTCTAGAAGTTGGTTGAAGGAGTATTCAGGCTTACAAAAATTATTTTTAAAAGATATATATTAAGTATTAAATAGGAAAACTAAAGCAAAATAAAAATGCTCCCTCCAGCTTCACTGTGGAATGATAGAATTGGTGAGCAGATCAGTTGCCTGTCTCTCTCATCAGCCATCTGCCAGAGCTGAGATACCAAGCTGTAACTTCCAATTAAGTAAAATATGGAAAGTGACTATCCCAAGGTAGAATACTTGATTTTTATTTTTTAAAAATCTATTTATTCCTGTATTGCACATCACAAAAAAAAAAAAAAAAGAGCTCAAGTCTTGTAAGTCAAATATCTATGTAAGTGATAATTGAGACAATTTCTCAGCAAAATAAGGTTAATTTAAAATGGCACCCACAGTTATTAAGTGTCCATCTTCTTATGGGGAAGGTCAGTTCAGCAATAAAGAGAATTTTTTCCTGAATCTCAGTTCTATCTTATAACCAGAAGAATGCAGCAGTAAAACAGTAAACCACACCCCTAGCAAAAAAAGGGAAAGTTAAAATATCAGAAGTGCAGCATCAGGAGGAGAACAGCAGCTGCTACCTTAAAATGTTTTGTCTGCCTATCTGTTGCCTGGTAAATTTTATATTTCTTCTTCCTTACTCCACCATGTGTAAGATATCACAGAAGGAAAACAAGGAGACGTAGGTATTTTCATTCAGAATCATAGCAGACAAAGGAAATGTTTTTCTTTTGCTGAGATAAAGCAAATGCAGTGGAGACAGGTGGACATGCAGGAAAAAAAATGCTCTCTTTTAGCATGACAATCTTGTAGGTAGGACATCTGTCAGATGTAGGAAACATCCACTTGACACATTTTAAGTGCCTTCACAAGGAGCTTCACAGTCCTCTAAAATGCTTGATTATGTCTGTTTGAAGATCGAGTCCTTGGATGCTTTCCTTGCCTTTGTCCATCAATGCCATCAATTGTTGATTTCTACCCATTTTTCTTTTAAAATATGACTAAATATATAATTTCTGACACTATAAATTGGATCTTGTTCTCCTGATGTTCTGATTTTGGCTGGGAGAGAGTTAATATTCTGCCTAGTAGCTGGTAGAGTACTGTGGTTTGGATTCTGTATGAGAATAATGTTGATAACGCACTGATGTTTTAGTTGTTGCTAAGTCATGCTTACTAAGTTAAGGACTTTTTAATTTCCCATGCTCTGCCAGTGAGGCAGTGCTCAAGAGGCTGGGAAGGAGGAGCATGACCAGGCCAGCTGACCAAACTGGACAAAGGGATATTCCATACCTTAGAAAGTCATGCCCAGTGTAAAAACTGGGGGGAGTTAGCCAGGAGGCACTGCCAACTGCTCAGGGATGGTCTGGGCATCAACCAGTGATGAGTGATGAGCAATGGTATTGTGCATCGCTTCTCTTTCTTCAGTTTTATTTTTCTCTTTCTCTTTGTTGTTCCCCTTTTCCTTACTAAGATATTATTATTATTGTTATAATATTTTATTTCAGTTAGTAATCTGTTCTTATGTCAACCCACAGGTTTTACTTTTTTTCCAATTTTTCTCCCCATCCTAGTGGTGGGAGAAGTAGGGCAGGGGGTGAGCAAGCAACTGCATGATACTTAGCCTGATTATAAAAGAATACAAAAGGAAAAAAAGGACAATGATTTGTCTGAAAGCAGAAGATTCTAGTGCATATACGTACACAAATGTTTTCTATATTTGAACAGCATATTTATGAGTTATCCTGAATATTCATTCTCCAGAAGTCAAAAATCCCTCAGGTCCAGGCAAAAAGGGTAGTGTAAACTGCTAACTGACTAAGATTCAGAGAATATGAATTTCTGACCTGTTTTATTCTTGTCAAATGCATGGGGAATAATTGATTTTATAGTTTTCATTCATCCTTTTTTTCCTCCCTGAAATGCAGGTGTTTTCTATCACTGAAACCTGCAGATAAAATTATTTTCAATTCATTTCAGGAGTACCAGCATATAAGAAATGAGTAGTATTTTATCCTTCAAGAGCAGCACAATAGCTCTTACTTCATGCAAGATTTTTAAAATGTGAAAATGGGAACATATGAATTGCTTAAATCAAGAGAGAAGGTTGGAAATCAAGCTCTTAAGTTCCTGTAAACTCAGGAGATCGTACTTGCTGGATTCTTGAATCTTGAACTGATTGAACTACTCAGTGGTATGAAAAACAAGATGGTTTCTGATTATAGAAATTCTGTCTACAATTGGAGAAAATCATATATTAGACACGTCATACACATGAATAGCACTTGCATCAAGTTTCCATGGTGCAGCCTAACTGGCCTATTTCAGGACTTCGAGTAGTATTTATTTTGAAATAGTTTCTGGAATACATTGATTAGAATCAAGAATACCTTCATAACCTGCCAGTTTCTAATATAATTCCTAGGAGAGTGCAACATTTCTCTATCTGAGAGATTAGAGATTTTATTCACAAAGACTGGACCTTTCAATCAGTCAGTGGAACTTCATAATATTGTTGTATTTGGATCTCATGGAGATATTCTTGATTGCAAACCACTAAAGATATCTAAATTTAGTCTGATGAATTCCATCCCAAGAGAATCAGTGCTATTTTATAAATTCACAGGTTTGTCGTAGAGTGAATAGAAGAGCTGGAAACATTAGACTTTCAGGCAAAAATTCTGTCTAATTTTCATATAAACTTATTTCTTTTTGCTGACTGGTGCTAGAGTTTCAGAATGGATTTATGTTACTTTTAATGCAAGCCCTTGACACCTGCTTGTCATTTAATGCCAGTTCCATACTGAAACATAGTGAAAAAGTATAAAAGCTAACATGTATGAATTTCTTGAAGATGTAGCTGACACCATTAGGTTTACACATTATCATTTAGTTCCCGAAGGGTCAAAAAAGACAGAACTTGTGTTTAACGTTCTGTCTAAAGTACATTCCTACCTTGTCATATATTCTGACATTTTGCTCAATAATTCTTAGGAAGGTTGCTATTCACAACTGAATCCCAGTATCAGTGTTTGAAGCTGTCACAAGAATGGAAGCTATCACAAGAGCTTAGCTTTCTCTACTGGTTGATCTTGCAATTTAAAAATACCTGTGCACAAACTGAAAAAGTTACCTTTGTGTAGTAATGTAGATCTTGATGTGATCATCTCTAATGTATTTCATTATCTCACCATCATCTTCATTGAACACTATATTTGTCTCTTATTGATGTTTCCTTTTTTCCCAAGTACAAATAAGACATTTCGCTACGCAAAAGATTTTGTGCTTTTCATTTTTCTCTGCCTCTGCTAATCCTCTAGTTTTGAATCAAATAGTTTTGAATATGTACTTTTAAGTAAATAGAATGGAAATATTTGAATTCTGCAGCTTTACATTGCTTCACCTTGGTGACTAGTTCTTATTTGGTCTACAATCTTTGTTGTTTATCAGTACAATTTGTGAGAGAGATCAGTATGTGCTAAAAGCTTTCAGCAGTGACATTTTGCTGGTAGAACCTCAGTGTAAAAGACTGCACTTAGTAAATTTTTTTTGCTAATAAAAAAAAAGCGCACTTTCTGTTCTTAAAAATATTATGGTTCAATATACAAAGTTTTCCTCTTTCTCAGCACTAGTTTAGAGATGGATCTAGTTTAGTTCAGATCCATGGGCATATACATTCTCAGATAATAACGTAGATTAATTTCAGCCCTGTTCTTCTCTCTTCCTCACACAGTATTACTCTTTAATTTGGTAAATAGCTGAGCTTTCTGCTGCTGTCTTATTCTTCAAACACAAAAATCTATGTGTGCATATTACCTAGGATTAGAAAACTCTATGCTAATCCAAGGAAATGTGGTCTGCTTTCAGGTATCTTACAGTTTCAGGAGAAATTTGGTCTGCTCTTACAGTAGTGATGGCTCACTTAATTTTTCAAGTATATGCACAAAAATAAGTTTATAACACAGTTTTTTTTACAATGTCAAGTAGTTGGTACAGTTTTAATAACATGTACACCAGTATACTTTTCATTTGATCCAGTTGTTCTTTAGTGTCACAACTAACTTCCTTTGGCTTAAGATTTTACTTTTCCTGACAAGAATTGCACTCTTCATGCAGTTCTTATCTTCGAGCATGAGAGCATTTGTTGGTAAGATCACAAATCTGGAGATAGGAATATATCCTGCTTTTATTCCTTTGTACACCATAGAGGAAAGGCAAATTAAATTGTCCCTAGCAGCTGTAGTTCCAGGAAACAGAGGTTTTTGTTAAGTTACATATTTAAAATGGTGTGTCAGCTGGCCAGAGGGTTTGTTAATCATGTTTATTTCTGTGGTCTGATCCTGCTGTCACAAAAAAGTACAGAGAGGCTCGTATTGATTTGAGAAGTAGTTAACTTGCTGCCATAATGATACTGCTGAATAATGGCTGCAGTTAAATTATCAGGAGTAATTGTAAAGAATTAAGGAGTCAAAAAACCCATGGAAAAATGCGATCCAGTGTGGCAATGAGAGCTCTCCTACAAAGTGCATACCCCATTTGTAAAAGTTACACTCCGTGCCAGAGCTCTCAGAAGTATATTGATTTCCTCGTGAGTTCCAATAGTTTCTAATCACAAATAAATTATTCATTTTTCCTCTACAACTAACATAAATATGTGGGAATAAGATTAAAGTGCTATTACACAGATAAAATTCAGTCAAATTTGTAAATTGCCCTTGGACCAATAAACTAATAAGATATAGTGACCCACTTAAGCAGCTTGTGTGAGAAAAACTCTTGCATTAAGTCAGCAAAACCCTGTTTCTTTGCTGAGATGGTACTTGTAGTATGCTAAGCCTGCTTTTTTTCAGGAGAACTGACTTCTTTAAATGCATGGTTTGGCAGTGTATTGCACAGAACATAATATACCAGCTATGAAAATGTTTCATTGAAAGGTTTTACTATATTTGGACAATTTATATTCAAGTGCTGAAAAAATAATATTTTTTTTTAAAAAATAGCACATGCGCCTCAGTATACTTCAAAATACAAGAAAAACAGATTATGAGCTTTCTGTATTTAGGATAAATGAAATACATGGTTAGTGCAAATATCAAAGACAAATTAATTTTCATGTAAAATGCAATGTTATCCAATACTTACCACTTTGTAACACCAGGGAAATTACAGCCGTGGAACAGTTATGCCTATCACTAATACATACTGCAAAAATCCATGATGAGCTGGAGTTATGGCCAGACTCTGGGTATAATTGTGAAAGCAATCAGTGATAAAATGTGATAGTTGGGGGCAAAATAAAAAAAAAAAAAAAAGGTGTTGCATGGGCCTCACTCTCAGATTGATTAAACAGTACTCCTATAACCAAAGCTTAAGGAAGACTGGCATTAATTGCCAAGGTAATTTCTTCTGAATACCAATGCAGCTAAATGCTGTGGTACAGGACTACATATAGATGTTAAATCTGTTTAAGAGTAGGCAGCTAACGTGGTTGCTGAAAGGCCTGAACTTTACAGAGATCTCATGGAGGTGGTAGGTAGAAACCCAAAGAGCATATGCTGGCAAGTCAGGAGTTGCAGTACCTGTTAGTATGACCTTTACAGTGGACAGATGAGGGATGAAAGGCATAGTGCAGGTTGTATCCATGGTCCTGCAGTGAATAGAAGAGGGTGACTGTTATCTAGGATCTTGTCTTTTGAAGAGCATTTGGACAAGAAAGAGGGGAGGAGATCTCCATAAGCGGTTTAGGTGCCTGCAGTAACCACTGTGGGATCTCATCTTGCCAATAGGAAAGAATCTATCCTTTTGTTCATACAGTAAAAATAATCTGGAAAAAATGTCACAAAGACCTTCTGAAGGCAGCAGGCTTTCCAGATGCTAAATTACAAATTGAGATGACCCAAGAACTGCACAAGGAGTTTAAAGATGTGTGAAATATATGCAACTTCATTAAAAAGTTCATTCAACTAATAATACGTGAGATAAGCTGCTGATGTTTATAGAACACATGTAACCTCTCAAAAATTATATCTTGTTCTGCAGTATACAGTTTCCCAGCACCTTCTTTAAACAATGTCTTATATCTTTTACTTCGCACATAGACAAAGTAGAATGAAAATTTCATCAACAATAATAGGAGCTATGTGTCTAATTTCTCATTAACAGTTCCGGTTAGTAAATGCTCTTTAATGCTAAGGCATGGGTTAGTGTAATCTCCCCTTTACAACCATTAAATCCTGTACTTTTAAAAATAATTCACCCATAGATTGTGTAATTTATAAATTTATCCTTGACTGACAATAAATTACAGCTTTAGGTACTGCAAATGGGTAATGTAAGGACTGATTTAGTGGCTATGTTGAAAAGCTTTAGTTGGCTTTCCTGCATCTTAAGCACAAATTAATTGGTTATAATCTGTTTACATTTAAAAATTTTCTAAACTTTGTGTAGTCATTTAAAATTCTGTTTCATATGACACAAAGACTAAAATCTTTGAAGTGCAATTGTAAACCTCATTGTGTATAGAGAGGTATACATGTAAGATACCCTTGCCGTCAGCTATGTGTTTGAAAAATATTTATCCCATCTGGAAGAGGAAGGAGTACTTTCAAATCTTATTCAGTCTCAGTCACCTTTTATTTATGAGACAGCTTTAGGCAAGTGTTCAGACATACCTACATAGATCTAGTTGTAATTTTTTGTATGTAGACAGAACCCTGCTTAGACAAGTGACTGAAGTCTTCATTGCATGTTTTGCTTTTGATGCAGGGGAAAGTAATAATTGTTTTGCCAGAGAACTTCACACATGGACCTTGGGCTTCTAGGTTTCATAGGGCAATTTATATGTTTAAATATGCCTGAAAACTTTACTTTGCTTGTTAAATTAATTCCACAGATTGTTACAAGCATTTGATACTGGAACCCCTATTTCAAACTACTGTCCTACCTTTTTATGGCTACCTCTTTATTTTAATATGGATGTGTGAAATAGTGATGATTATGAAATGGAGAGCATCCAACTAGTCAATAAAAATATAAATTATGGTACAGAACTTTCCTAAGAGAGGGGGTACATAACAGCACATCATAAATGCCTTATTTTTATACCAATGTCTTTTCAGATAAAAGGCTGAGAAGAGAATTAATGTGTCAAAAGACTATGTTTTGCAGCCCATAAAGCAACAAAGCATTTCTTCCACAGGTCAACCTTATCCTATATCGTAGATAAAATTGCACTGACCTTTTATCTGTATTGACAAAGATTTCATTCAACAGAACTGATTTCTGACTTTTATACTTGAAAAAGTTGTAAACTTTGACACCATGGCAATCAGACCTTTTCAGCCCAGATAAAATACACAGGCAACTGGGGGAAGATGTTAGAAGCTCTCTTTGAAGATGATCAAAGAAAAGCACTTTAGAGCATACTGACAGACTTCTAAGCTTTTCATACTGCTGTGGTTTTATTCCAATTGTTCTTCTCAACACTTTTTTTTTTTCAAATAGGGCATAAATATAATAGTTTTATCAAGGTTTATGTACAACTTTGAAATCTGAAGTTGATCTGATTTTCTTTTTGAAGGTCTGTATGGAAATGGCAAAATACTAATGTTTCTTATTCCTTAGATTTCTTTCTCAGGGTTTCAGATATTCTAAGTGTATCAAAAGCATAATTAAATTGTGAACCAGAGGACAGCCTGATACTAACATCCATCAACTTGTCACTGGATACCAAGTGGAAGTATAATCTATTTTACATCCTGCTGGCTGTCATCAATCCACTGACTACATACACTATATTAATGAGTCAGATGAAGCCCTTCCTTGATACCACATAACCTGTATTTTCACTTTCCATATATTTTTAAATGTATTTTAATAGTATGTGGATTGTTCAGCTTCATGGAAAACTGTGTTTAGTGCATGTCATCATATGTACTGGATTAATATTCAGGAAACTATTTCTATTTCTGCCTTCATCACTGATTCACACAGGTACTTTAGATAAAGAACTGAACTACTGAATATTTCAGCTTTCCATCTTTAAAAAATGAGAATAATTTTAGAAAACATTTGCTACAGTAATTAATGTCTATGGATTGGATCTGCCATAGAAATGCTAGATATTAAGCATGATTTCACCTCATGAAAATGAGACTGGTGCAAACACTTACTGTGAGTATTATTTTAGGTAAAGTTCTGCAATACAGACTGCTCAGTTGTAGAAGTGTTTCTGGTCACTTGGGTGGAGTTTTTGTCCTTACTCTTTTCTACCTTACTTAGTCAAAAAATAATTGCTACTGAGTTTCTGAAAGCCTTCTAGTAAAATCCAATCTGTTATCGTCATTCCCTTGTTTGAAACACTGACAGATTCATTTGGAAAAAAGAATTTTCCTTTATTATATCAGTGTTAATTATCTCAAATGACAGTTATAATTCTGTAATTTGTCTGGGTTTACATAGTTTAATACTTTTGTTCATATTTACTGGTTGATGAAGAATACTCTAGGATGAAACTTAACTTGACATATGCAATGGGAAATTGTGTTAAAAAACATTTTATTAAGCTAAGACTTTTTAAAAGTCAGATCCTCAGCATAAGAATATTATGTAAATCAGGTCAATTTTTTCCAAGCAGTGAAAACTAATGTCAGAAAATACATATTTTAGCATAAATTATTTAGTGAAAAGTTCAGTTCTTTTATAGTAGTATGCCTGAAGCATTTGAATATGGGCATTTTGTCTGGCCATCGTTAACACATGCCATTGGAGATTTCACCTTCTTCCAGACATTAGTTTCAAGACTTTTGCCATTTGACAGGGCTTTTTTGGTAACACAACTTTTCTTCATTATATTTTCTGTCAATATTGTTGTATTGTCATTTTGCAACATATATCATAGAACCATAGAATCAGAAAGGTTGGAAAAGACCTCCAAGATATCAACCGAGTGTATTGGCAATTGCATTTTAAATTGCTCAGAAATTTGAAAGTCTATTGTAAAAGCACTGTAAGTCTTTCTGAAAAGAGAAGAAGGATGGAAGAAAGGATCACTGAAGGGTTATAGAGATAATGTCTGTCCTTTCTACGGTTTCCAACAGGAAGCAGTCTTAGCTGTATACCAAGTTCTTGCTTTCTAAAAAAAATAAAATTAAAAATTACATTTTTATTTCCTCTACAGAAGTAACTTATGAAGTTCTAAACTGCACAGATTCTTGTATCTGGGAAGTTATTTTTAGTTACAGCTGAAGAATCCAATTGACAGTTTTAGCCTACTAGCAAGCTTTAAAACTAAAGCTTTGGGGCAAAAAAACCTTTGAATTCTTGAGAGTTTTGTCCCTGAGGAAAAAAACAATCCTCCCAAACCAAAACAATTAACAAATCAACATCATAAATGCATAATATGAGGGCTAGAAGAGACCCTGCAAAGTCATCTGATCTGCTTCTGTACTCCAGGCTAGGATCTGCTATGATGCTCATGCTTGATAGGGGTTTCTTGAACATGTTCTTAATGACACCACCATCACCACTACAATTCCTTTTAAGCATTCATGGGCATTATATTCCAGTGCTTAACTACTCTTGTCATTAGCAAGGTTTTACTAGTTTTTGGCTTGAATCCTTACTGCCATTTGATTTCTCAGCATAATGTCAGTTCCTTCTTCTATCAGCTATGGACATGGTCACTTTTCAAACATCACCTCCTAAGGGCACAGGAGCAGGCAATTCCCAAATGCTGGAAGTAGCAGGCGAGGCAGAAGGCTGGCTTGGCTGAGCAGGGATCTTCTCTTGGAAATAAGGCAAAAAAGGAATGTGTATGCCCAGTGGAAGAAAGGTCAAGTCACATGGGAAGAACACAGAGATGCTGCTTGGCACTGTAGGGAGAAGATTTGTGCGGCCAAAGCTCAACTGGAGTTGAAGTTGGCCAGAAATGGAGGGGGCAATAAAAAGAGTTTTTTCAAATACATTAGTGTCAATAGGCAGTGTAGAAATATCGTCAGTGCATTACAAGATGAGGATCGTCACCTCACAAACAGGGACAGCGTTTAACACTTTCTTTGCCTCTGTCTTCAACATGAATGACAGACCAAGCTACTTCTAAAATCTACTTTTACTATAATTACATATAAAGCTTATAAAAATTAACAAAATCAAAAAACAAAAGGGTCCTAAGGCATCATTTCAGTAAAGCTTTTTATACTGTCTCTCACAGTATCCTTCTGGACAAAATGTCCAGCACACAGCTGGATAAACGCATCATGTGGTGGGTGAGCAATTGGCTCATGGGTTCAAGCACAGAGGGTAACAGTGAATGAGGTAACATCAGACTGGTGACCTGCCACTAGTGGGGTTCCACAGGGCTCCATCTTAGGCCCTGTGCTCTTCAACATCTTCATTAATGACTTGGACGCAGAACTGGAAGGGATACTAAGCAAGTTTGCAGGTGACACAAAACTCAGAGGAGCTGTTGACTCCCTCGAAAACAGGTAGGCCCTGCAGAGAGACCTTGACAAATTAGAGGACTGGGTAATCACCAACCAGATGAAGTTCAACAAGGGAAAGTGCCAGATTCTGAACCTGGGACGGGGCAACCCTGGATGTATGTACAGACTGGGGAATGAGATTCTGGAAAGCAGTGCCATGGAAAGGGACCTGGGGGTCCTGGTCGATGAGAAGTTGAATCTGAGTCATCAGTGCCCTGGCAGCCAGGAGGGCCAACCATGTCCGGGGGGCATCAGGCAAAGCATTGCCAGCCAGTCAAGGGAGGGATTGTCCTGCTCTGCTCTGCACTGGGGTGCCCTCACCTTAAATATTGTATGCAGTTTTTGCACTGCAATATAAGAAAGATATTAAACTCTTAGAGAGTGTCCGAAGGAGGACAACAAAGATGATGAAGAACCTTGAGGGGAATCCGTATGAGGAGCAGCTGAGGTCACTTAGCTTTTTCAGCCTGGAGAAGAGGAGACTGAGGGGGAGACCTCGCTGTAGACTACAACTTCTTCATGAGGGGAAGAAAAGGGGCAGACACTGGTCTCTGTGGTGACCAGTGACAGGACCCGAGGGAATGGCCTGAAGTTGTGTCAGGGGAGGTTTAGATTGGATATTAGAAAGAGGTTCTTCACCCAGAGGGTGGCTGGGCACTAGAACAGGCTTCCCAGGGAAGTAGTCACAGCACCAAGCCTGACAGAGTTCAAGAAGCTTTTGGACAATACTCTTAGGCACATGGTGTAATTCTTGGAAATTGTCCTATGTGAGAATAAGGATTGGACTAGTGGGTCTCTTCCAACTCAGCATATTCTGTGATAGGAAAAATATTTCCTCATTTTTTGTAAGAATTTTTTACATCCTTGAGCACCGCTATTCCATCTTCATCTTTCTGCAGCTGAGCAAATTCAGTTGTTTCAGACTTCATTAGCAGATAAGACATTTGGTCTGATCATTCTCATTATAATTCTTTAGCTGACAGCTAAATCTTTTTTGAATTGCAGTGCAGGATGCTGGACACAGTACTGCATTTGAGGTCTTACCCATCCTGAGATTATCAACAAGATGATTTCATTTGGTGTGCAAGATCCATTCCAGTCTAAACAACCCAGTATGATGAATGCATTCTTCACAGAAATGTGATGGGTTTTACTCAGCAGAAGACTTATTTAGCCATTTTTTCTGTGTCTTGTGGTGACATACTTGGTTTTTTCCATGTAGATAATTTTGCATATCTCTCTTTTGATTATCCTTTTTTAAAAAATTAACCCAAATTTCAATGTGAAATTTTGAATTCTAATCCTGTTTTCCAGTGTATCTGCAATCTCTGTGCACCTGGTGTCATCTGATGTCTTAATAAGCATTTTAAATTTCCCATCAGAAGTGTCATTAATGAAACCATTTTAAAAAGTAGAGCTTAACTGAAGTGTGTCAGCAACCCTTTGATATTTTCTTCCATGTCAATAATAGACTACTCATACTTAGTGATTATGGTATTCTCATCAGTTTTATATCCACCCCTACAGCTACCTTTTTTTGGTCTCTTTCCTATTTTTTCATATTCTAAACACATTTTTTTAATGACCATCTGTTATTTCATTAAGTCATTATCTTAATCATTCTTATGATTTTTTAATATTTCTGGTTCACTTTTTTTTCCCTGTATTTGCATGCCAGCATCTAAAGCCTTGGATTAATCACTGCTGTCTTCTTGACAAAGTCTCTTATGCTGTCCTCCTCTTTCTCTTTTCTGAGTCCATTTCCAAGTTCATATACTTTTTACTTTAAAGAGTGAGGGGAGAATATAGTGAATAGTTATAGAGTTGTAGGTACACACCCAGTACACTCACAGTATACTGGGGCAATATGGAACTGTAGAATCACTCTGTCATAGAAAAGCTGGTTGGAAGGGACCTCTAAAGATCATCTAATATATCAGCTCAAAGCAGGAGCATCCCTGCACTAGGTCAGATCAGTTATGGCTTTGTCTACTTAAGTCTTGGAAATCACCAAAGCCTTTCTGGGCTATGTCTGTTCCACATATTTTAATGTGTGTATGTGTGGGAGTGTGTTACTTCCTAATGTCCCACCTGAGACTCCTAAGCATCAATTTTTTGGAATTGTCCAAAATGAGTTTGGCTCCAGCATCTCCTTACTATGTTTTGTGTAGTCATAGGCAACTTTCTGTGAATTCTGGCATTTCTACTAGGAGGAAGAACACACTCTAATAAAGTCCATCACATTTCTATAGGTTACAATGGAATTGTATTGTAAAATTCCCTAAATCTACAGTTTATAGTTTATGTGTACCTCCCATTTTGTAAATTCAAAATATTTGACAAACTGAACAATATTTCTGTTCCTCTCTAGACAAAGAGAAAATTAAAAGCATGGCTGAAAAATAGTAATGTAGAACATAATTGAGTGTGAAAAAGCTCCACACTTCACTGAAAAATGATGCTGAAATTTGTGACTTTTTATTTAAAAGTTACAAAGGTTATGTCTTTATTTTGAATTGAATTCCCTCCCGGGGGTCAGAGTATGTTTTTTAAAGTAGGAACAGATTAAATGTAATTTCATAAACATATGTGAGACTCTGCCAATATAGCTGTGGCTAAGCTGTAAAAGGACTGAAGTAAAAATAATGCAGTATTTAGACTTCTGAAATTCAAGTTTCTGAAATTGTGACAAAAACATCATAAAATACATTATGGTAAACAGCACAGGGGATTTTACTGGGCTACAGTTTAAAACTATATATATGCAAGGTAGTGATAAAACTGAGCTAAAAATTATAATCTAAAAATATAGCTAGTGGGATATTAATATTTATATTGAACTTAGTGGCAGAAAAAATGCCCTGAGCAAATTTCCTGCTTAACCATTGGTGTTATAAAATACCTTCAAGGTAGGGTCTCAGACAGGACTTTGAGTCCACGCTTAATGATATTAAATGTAACAGAATAAATTATGTACAAACCTGTAAAAATGTAGAAATGCTGAAGTCTATTGTAGTTCTCTGTCTGATGTAAATCAGAAGAGATTTGACAGACAGTAGCAGGCATAATACAATGTAAAGAGAGTGAAGAAAAATCAGAACAATATTTTTAATTTAGATGATAAATATTTTTGCTAGGCCTTGAAGAAATTTTGCTCTGGCTTACTTTTTGAAATATAGTATACAAAATAAAATAATATTTGAAATTGATACTCACTTTCGTGTTTAGCTAAATACTTTGTATACTGCCTGCATAGAAAAGGACCACATCACTTAATTTAGAGATAACCTTATGGTGAACTGAAAGATTTTTCAGGAATATACATCAATGCTACGCAATGTGAAGTGTAAAATATTTAAATTACATTGTGAGAAAGAAGCTGATGATGGCTATTGTAACTTGGGAAAGCTTCTACAAGGTCTTTAAACAAAGTGAGAAGAATGTATAGCAAATGAAAAAAAAACTACTGTGAAAAATTACAGAGTATGAAGAGAAATTTGGTCACAGTAGATGGAGTTGCATGAATGAAGCATGAGGTCTAATGTCTGATGATAGAATTTAGTTGAAGTGAAATTAGTAATAAATCAAACCTTCTTAGAGTGAGAGTAATTAATCATGGTAATGGTTTATTGAATAAAGT
The DNA here is from genome assembly GCF_009829145.1 of Chiroxiphia lanceolata. Taxonomy (NCBI): domain Eukaryota; kingdom Metazoa; phylum Chordata; class Aves; order Passeriformes; family Pipridae; genus Chiroxiphia; species Chiroxiphia lanceolata. Next base: position 87,999,925 of record NC_045639.1, on the reverse strand, counting down.
AGTAAATTCATCACTTGGAGTCTTTACCTGTAATACAATTTATTTCTAAAACTATGCCCCAAGATGTTGAGGTTGATAGTATTTACTTTTGTAGAAGAGAAGAGTATTTCTCTTCTATGGAAAATTTATTAACTAGAAATGTGTTGTGTAAGAGGTAAGAATAAATGACTTTAGGAGATTTCTTGTCCATTTAAATTCTGTTATTGTGAGTGGTTTTGTCTATTTTAAGATAAAAGCAAAAAGCTGGGAGTTTTTAATTGCTTATTTGAGTCTTTCCTTGGAGTTACACTTGCTTATGAACAGTCATGTATTTGACTGTTCATAATATGAACAGTATTGCTTTATATATTGCATGCCTTATGTATGTATATACAGTATTTTTCCTTTATGATAATATTGATTGCTTACATTCTTATGAATGTTTGTCCAGACAAGTCATCTAACTGCTGTATGTGTCCATATATAAGTAAGCATGTACACACACACTCTTTCTATTAAACAGCTAAGGGAATAAAAATTATCAGGGCTTATGATTCTTTGCCTTTTCCTGTGTTTCAGATCAATGATATCTCTGTCTTCCTGGAATAGCTAAAATTTGTGCTTGCTTTGGAGTATGACTCAATTCTTTCATGCTTTGTAAATTAGATTGAGGTTTTTATGATTGTATTGGATCATGGATAATACTATTTACATTCTCTGAAGGAATCTGGTAGCTTTCTGTATGATTTAGAATGAAAATCTGAGATATTGATATTTTACCATATTTCATCCCAGCTATTTTTTTCAGTTTAGAGCTGTGACCGATTCTGTTATAGTTGTCATGAAAGTCCACGTGTACACTCACAAAGTGGTTGCTCATTTGCCTTGTCACTCAAATGCAAAATATTACATTTTAACTCTGATAGGTATAGAGGATCCCTCACTTCCTCAAGCTTGCAGCCTGAACAAGCTAAGCCGAGCACACAAAGTACTGTGACAGATCCTATCAACCACTTGGTCAAAGCAGAGTTCTGCCTGAGTCTTTGTGGGGACCCAAAAATATTTCATAGTAAAGTTGCTTTTCTATATAAAAAATCTTGTTACATGGTCCTTTGCTATTCTTCTTTTCTCCCATTTTTCTTTTGGTCCTCTGTTGTTTTTCTTATCCACTAACACAGCCCTTTTTTTGTCCAGGTTTCTCATCTGCAGAGTACAGTGTACCCTGTCTTCAAACAACAGAATCATAAGATAAAGCTATAGGGCACTAAAAAATAACACTTGAAAATAACCTGAGATTTTCTCAGACCCTGGTGGCCATTCAAACCCAGAATAGTGCTGAGCGCCTCTGTCAGATATGATCCTGGCTTTGTGATGAAGCAGACAAGTCTAATTTCCCTTTGACACCTCTGGGTCTAAAGGCCCTGGTCACAGTATGTCAGCAAATGGCACAGATAATCCTATGTAGCTGAAAGAGTTTTTCTATCTGAGCCTTTGACAATCAATTAGGAGTCAAGGGACTCAGCTTGATTTCCCACATCTTCTAATGCAGGCTTCTTCATTATCCAAATTAATCTTGTTCTATACCATGGTACAGATGTAGATATATAGATGGACCTTACTAATGGAGAATATCCATTTCTTACAGAGAGGTCCCTCTTAGCCTCAATAAGAGTCATACATTTACCTAAGTATAGGTTAATAAGCCATGTTCTTTGCCTTAGTTTCCCACACACTACTTTCTCACCAACCTTAAGTTATTGGTATCCTCCATTAAAGCAATGTGGATTTTCTTCACAAAATTCTATATATCCACCTGTCACGAACCTGTAGTTATAATTTCTGTCCTCAAGTCTTAAAGCTTAACTTGTTGCCCCAATAGCAACTCTGTTCTTCTGCAGTTTCTGGCTTCAGAGCTTCAAGCAACCCTTTTTGGGTTGCTGGTGCTTGGTGCTTGTTACTCCTCTCACTGATGATAACCTTTCTGCTTGACTTACTGCTGCCAAAATGATTACAGAAATACCAATCCTATGCCTGAACATTGCTGAAAACAGTTATCTAAAGACAAGAAATTCTTAAAAAAAATCCAAAATTTTTCTTGAGAGGGATTTTTGAGTTCCACATTAAGCAAGATGTCAACATACCTGTTTTTTCAAGAAACTTCTTCAGCTAAGACTGTTGTTCAAATCCTCAAAATTAAGCGATTCTCAACCTTTATACACCAAGTATGGACTGAAGAATATAATGAAATGTATATAATAAGAAAATGACACTTATCTCTTTGCATTTCCAGCTATGTCTATGGCTTTCCTAGAAATGTTTTGAAGACTGGCATTTGTCTAGCAGATACTCAGAGCTCTCTCTGTATCTTAACCTGGCATTTTGCCTGTCTGTGCTATAGAGAGCTGATGCAGCACTTGTTCAATTGATCCTGTAGTTGCGACTTACATCAAGAATCAGAAGAAAGGAGCAATTATGGAGTAAGAAACTTCATAATTACTGAATGTATGGGAAGTACTACTTGAAATTTCACGGAGTTTGAAGAGAGCTGTGGAATGGTAGTGGTCAAAAGACAGAAAAGACATTGTATTCACCTGCTACACTACAATATATGTTGTTCAGGTGTTGATTAATTTCTCATAATCTTCGTCCCATCCTTTTAGAGTTCTGTTCAGAATTTTTTTGTTACATCCTGCACTTGAAAGGAAACTGAAGTAATGGTAGCCATACTGTGCTTTAGATGTCTGTATACCTCCAGAGGGGGCCATAAGGGCTGGGACAAATACCTGTCAATCACACATCTTAAGGACTCCAGTTATTGGTCAATAATCTCGCTTTAGATAATATCAGTCCACAGTTTATCTTTTCCAGTGTGTTTGTAAAGGCTGAGATGAAAATTCATACTATGCTTCGGGTTTTGAAGAAAAGATTGGAATTATTCTTCATGAGTACTGTGCACCTGAATTCTTCAGATAGCTTCCAAAAAACAGTGTGCCTGAATCCTGTTGTAATATTAAAACTTTAAATGTTAAGGGAAGATTCTGCAATGCTGTCTAATATTTCTTCAGCAAGCAATCATCTGCTTCTTGCAGGACCTGGCCTACAGTTATGAAACATCTCTATCAAGCAATGATACTGTTAAGAGTTATTAGAAAATATTGCTGAGGATATTAATATCTAATTATACTAAACTGATTTGTAATTAACTCCACAGGAGCACAAGAATAATGCTTGCAGAATTAATTAGGACAACATTAAATAGAAGGCATTTTTCTTTTCTATTTTTTTGGTATAAGAAATCAATGTAATAATTTTGGAGGGTTTCAATGTTTTTATATCCTTAAGCTTCATAAACATGCAGGTTCCTATGAAATAATTTATTTTCTTTTTTTTTAATCTACACATTTTACTTATGCTCCAATTTGGAACCAAACAAGTGTAAGGACTGCAAGCCAGGATTTCTTCTTCACCTTAATTAAAGATTCTCCAAGTCCCTCAATAAATGTCCCTTAATTTGTCCTATGTAAGATAATGACCGTTTAGGACCTTGGCAAGCCTAAAGGGTTTTTTGAGCTGTTCTTTTGGGCTGCTTAGCTTGATATAAATGCAGTTAGGCATGACCTCATTTACCTCTCATGGAAATAGATAATAGTGGCAAGATGTCAGTCCTTTATTTAGCTGTTTTAATGCCAAGTTTTACCTTTTTTTTTCCCCCTCTTTACTATTGACCTTCAAGATAAGCTGCAAAGCCCTACCTATTTGCCAGGTTTTTCATAAGGGTTGAAGAAAGAACATTTAAGAAAAGAGTGGGAAGGGTCTCCATTTCTGTGTATTAGCGAAGGGCTTAATTGGTGTTGTCTCAGGTCCTTAGCTGCAGCTGGAGTGATTACAGCACACAGAAGAGGATAGATAGTTAAGAGGTACTGCAAGATACCTCTGTGTTTTTTAACTCCCTTATTAGCATGTATAGTTTTTCTCATGCCCCAGGAGTTTCAAGGGATGTGCACAGTGCACACAGATGTCCTTGTTGTCTTCCAGGGCCACCAATAAATTCCCACTTTAGGGTTACTTAGTTTCAGCTGTACATAGAAAGTAGTTATAGAACGTCTCAAGGTCTTTGCCGTGTGATTAATTTACATACACTTCATTTTGTAAAATGTTTTAACACCTGTTCATTGACTTAAGTAATTTCAATACAGACTTTCCTATAAAAATTACTTATCTGTATTGCTGTAGTACACAAAGGCCTAATCTTCACAGGGCCTTACTGGAATAAGTTGCTCTACAGGTACAGAGTTAGCTGTAATCTTCACATGAAATATTTCCTTCTCAAATAAGCAACATTTGTATTTAAATGTGAAGAACACTTCTCATACCTAAAAGCATGAATCCTCTCTATGTTTCTTTGCTATTTGGCAGCAGACTTTGTGTTTTCACTTCTGTGTTCAAGAGGCGCACAGATCAGATGTTTTCTTTGTCTCTGCTTTCTTTGATAGGAAAGAGGAGCAGTTGTTTCCAGGCTCCACAGCTTTGCACTGAGATACAGCTGCCTCAAGCTAATTTTGGCTGCTTAGAAACACTTTGTCCGTTTCTTTTCTGAAAGCCCCTGAGATTTAAACCTACTATCTCCATAGACCCAGGCTTTTTGGTTCACTTGCCTCTGTAGAAGAGGTAACCATTAAATCTAGTTTTAATGTAATTTACTGAGTAAGAAGAAGGAAGCCCAGAAAAAGTGGAGTTTACTAGATAAAGTGTGATTGTTGTGTCATGTCTTCTCATGAGCTTTTGAACGTGTATGCCAGTTTCAGCTCTTCTTATGGAGAACTTCATCCTTGGTTCTTATAATAAACTGTTTCTAATGTACAGTCTTATGTACCTTCTTCTTAGGGGTATTTTCCTTTCCAAGCTGATCATGCCCCAGTTAGAAAATCATGCAACTGCCTCAAATTGAGTGGTAGTAACAGGTAGCAAAGTTGTTTACTTTTGGCATCTTTTAGCATAACTTGCATCACAGAGTTCAAAGGATATCTCAAAAGAAAGGTGGTAGCATACGACATTCATAGATGTCATTCATATTAGATGACATTCTGAAGAAGGTTGAGTATGAACTATCCATAGCAACCTGCAGCAGAGAGTTCTCAGAGTACAGCTTTGTCAATTTTACTAATATAGTTTGCTGACTACAGAAGCTACAACAGCTTGAACCAGCTAATGTAGTACATTTGTATGCCCCCAGAGGTAAAGATTTAGATGCTAGGTAGGACACTTAAAAAGAATAATTGCTTTCCATAATCGAATCCTCATTTATTCCTCCATTAGCAGCATCAGGGCTTATGTGACATTGCACTGTATGTGCTATTAGCAGGGTTGGGAGTGAGACAGATATTAGCGTGCACATGTACAAATGTGGGTATATTTCACACACTTCTCTGTGTGAAAACACATATATGTACCTGAAGGTTCTCTATATGTATGAGGGTAGAAGGTGGGAGCAGAGAGAGAGAGTGAAAAGTATTCTGAGTGTTCAACAGATGCAGAAAATGCCCTTCTCTTGCCCAAGAAACCCCCATTTTGCTGCCTATCTGCAATACCTCACAGCTGCACCACCTCCAGAGAACACATTTGCTCTAGATTAGAGATGAGTACCTTGTCCAGTGAGAGTCCACAAAGATAAACTAGGGCCTGAAGTATCTCTCCTGTGAGGGAAAGCTGAGAGATCTTGAACTGTTCAGTATGGAGATAAGAAGGCTCAGGGGGCATCTTATCAGTTTATATATATGCCTAAAGGGAAGGTGCAAAGAAGAGAGAGACAGGATTTTTGCGTGGTGCCCAGTGAGAGGACCAGAGAAAATGGGCACGAATTGGAACACAGGAGGTTCCCTCTAAACATCAGGGAACAGTTTTTCACTGTGAGGGTGACTGAGCACTGGCACAGATTGTCCAGGGAAGTTGTGGAATCTCCCTCCTTGGGAGCCATCTGAACATGGTCTTGGGCAACTGGATCTAGGTGACCCTGTTGATCTGTGAGGTTGGACCAGATGACCTCTAGGGGGTCCTTTCTAACTTCAACCATATGTGATTTCTGCCATCTGAAGTAAAGCTAAATTTTATCAGAGTAGTGGTTAAAAAGAAGGCTGATTCTTCCGGTGACATCTTTTGATTTGAATGCAACTTTTCACATGTTTGTCCCTTATGTAGGTTTTGATTTTTCATTTTGTATACATTTTAGTCTCTTTGTATGTACTTGATGTGCCAGAACTCCAGAACTGGTGGTGGTGCCTGCTCCAGTGTGGCAATAGCTAATTGAGGTAATTTTGACTAGCTCAAGTTCTGGAAGTGGCCTCACTTCTGACCAGAGCAGCATAATTCAGAACAGACCCTGCGTTGCTTTGGCTAGAACTCTTTTGGTACTTAGATTACCACACTGAATGTGGTAACTGTAATCAAAGATAACTGTATTTTGCACTGCACTTAGTGGTGCTGGCATGGGGTATGTTTGGCCACTAATTATTTTTTTTCTTGCTGATGTGTGGTATGATATGCCATTTTGTTTTTCTGGACTGCGTTCATCTTTTGTCCTTGCCAGGGTTTGCTATTTCTTTTGCTTACCTTCTCAAATATGGCTGTTGTGCTCCTTGAAATTATTTTACCCTGCAGATCTAAAAATAGTTTGAAAATGTTTGGAGGAGATTTGAGACCTGCAATGAGTAACAAATTGCAGGATAGATGCTCTGTGGCCTATTTCTAGTTTAAAATGCTATTGCACAGTTGCATAACTGAATTGCTGAATTCAGTTCTCTTGTCCAGTTGTTTTCTCTAAGGTCTATGCTCATACACTTGTATCGGTAAAAAAAATTACGCTTTTTAAATATCAAAAAAAAAAGCATCAATGTAAGAACTTTGAAACAAAGTTGTAATTAAATTCCAAGTATCATTCTTGATGTTTTAATCAAGAAATTCTTTAAAGAAATATAGAAAACATTTTATTATTGCAGCACCTGTGGAGTTTGCTGATTTTTTTCCTCTCATCTTTCAGTAGCCAAATTTCAGTGTGTTAGCTGAAATTAAGCAGCTATAATTCATGGAGAGTAGGATCAGATCTGAGTGAAATGTGACTGAAATATCACGCTACAGCTAGATGAAAGAAGGAAGTATAGGCAAAATATTTGGAATGTGTATAAGCCCATTTTTCAATTGATATAAAAATTTATCTTTGCCCTGTAATAATTACCCCAATTTGAAAAAAATTCTTCAAACCACTGGCAGAAGTCCTATGATGTTTTTCTCTCTTTTTCAGGCTCTATATTATGTATATTTTTTACCACTTTCATATATTTTTTTAATTGCTCTTCATTTTCTGTAAATGTTTCCAAACTTTCAGCTAAGTGTTCTGTGGCTGCTCTTCATCCATTCCCATTGCCTCTTGCCTTCCACTGTTACTGCTGAAACCCATGCTATGAAGACAGCAGTCTGTGTTGTTAAGGTTCTCTGTAGCACCAGTCCTCAATCTTTTTTTAATCAAACGACCATTCTTCCAAAATGCTATTTTTTAAACCAAGATTCAAGTCTTACTGGTAAAAGTGAAGCCAAGGGACACGGGGTCAAGAAAAGGGCTAATAGAGTTTTATGTTATTTTCTGCAGTGTTAAGAGAAGGGTTGGTGCTTTAGAAAAGAGTATAAAATCACAGGCATTTGCTTGTGTCTGCTGGAGATGAGAAAGTTAAAACTGAGGTTGACAGGAAAAGGAAAGTATGATGTTGCCTGCAGTCTATAAGTGCATCGGTATTTTTCTTCACAGAAGTTGTAGACACTCCTCTAAAGGCTTATCTGATAATGGCTACTGTCAGCTGCAAACTATCAATTTACAGGGACCTCTTATCTGGTGTAAGGCAATTCTTAACATTCAGGTTTCTGAGCACTTTATTCTCTCTGTTGCCATTTCTTAGGTGCCAAAATATGAATTATGGGAGTCTGGAATTTAAAAAGTGATGGGACTGGGGAAGGAGAGGAAGCAAAAGGCTGAAACTAAATGGAGTAAATTGTGTGTTATGTACTATAAACCCAGTCAGATTTATTGACGGTGCCCTCAGCAAAATCAATGAGGAATTTTGAGGAATTCAGTTTAGTATGTTTCTGGTCTGTAAATGCCATTGCTAACCTGTACTAGAATTCCTGCTCTTCAAGGATGTAAATATTTCTCCAAACCCTCTCACATATTCTTTATTTGAAATGCTTGGTTCATTAAGTGAGTTTCTAAATTTTGAAACTGATAGCTATTTATTTATCTCAGCCTGGGCTGCCAGCAAATTGTGAGTTTCTTCTGCTTCCTTAATCTTTCCCTCACGGTCCTCATGGAGCTGACAGCAGTACCCTCAGGCTCCATGACAGCTCCTTAATGAAGTTATAGCAATTTACCTCTAACTTAGGAAATAATTCTATTTTGGGAGGGTTTGACTATTTGCTTGATTTGTATTTTAAAATAACAACAGTATTTCTGTATCTGTTAGGATTCTCTCAGTCATTACAGAACAAAACAAAGCAAACTAGAAATCCCACATTTTTTTATGAAGCAAGAAATTCCAGCAAATTTTAAGATCTTCGAGTAAATAACAAATCAAATATATATTTTAAGTAGACAACAGGAGATTTTTTTCTCATTAAATCTTTCCTAGTAGATGATCACATTGTTGAAGAAAGTAACTCATTTAAGAACGATGGTTTTTTAAAGTACTTTCATTTCCTTGACTATGTGTGTGGTAGTAAATGAAATGGGCAAGGGACCACTCCCTGGCTGGCTGGTAAAGCACAGCTCAGATCTGTAGCGCCCAAGACAGAGAGGTAACATTTAAACTGTCGATTGGAAAAGCACCCTGTCTGAGGGTGATTCTTAAGCCTTGATCTGGACTCTGGACTGAAGAGTTCTTCCAGTTGACCCAAGCCACATCTGTGCCAGATAGTGAGCTAGTGATTTCAAAGCTGGGATGTCTGTATTACAGAGTTTGAGCCCTAGTTAAGTTAATGCTGTAGACATGTACTCTATGGTACAGAGAACTTTTAGGAAGGACAACTGCAAATAGCTATCTCCCTCCTTTTTTCAGTACTTTTTATCCTTCCAAACAAGCATGACAATGATATGAAAGCAATTCCTTACAGTATCAGTTGTTTCAGTCCTGTTTCAGAACACTGTAATTATAAACTAATGGTATGGATGCCATAAGAAGACTTAATACATTTCATCTGAAAAGCTATCCTATTTCTCTTTAAAATAAATGTACACATCATTGGTCTGACAGTACAAAGCAGTATTACAGCCTAAGTGATAATTTCGCACAGTGCCTTTTTGTACATGCTTCTCAGGTATGGATTGCAGATGTAAAATCAGGGCACTGTTTGTCTGGCTCATATGCATTATTGTCATTATCGAAATTACTACTGAGCTGCAGTTCTCGTACAGTGATATGCTTATTTTTTTCAATATGGTGATTTGCTGAGATAGAAACAAATTTCTTCACCCATGTGTCTGAAGGCCAAAACCAACGCATAATAGACTTGTTTTCTGGGCAGCATGTACTATCTAGGCAGATGAGGAAATCTTCTTACCTTGCTGTTTCTAAACTTGTTCAAAATCATTAGATGGCTTGAGAGCTCAGGCACAGCTGTAACCAATTGCTACAACCCCTTCTTTTTAGAGTGTATGTTCACCCAGAAATCTCAAATCATAAATTCAAGATGAGTCAGAATCAAATCAGCTCTCGCTCGATGGGAGGACAATTACTGTGTGAGCAAAGGGTTGGACAGAACCTTGAGGTTGTCACATTCAATTGCTATCTCCAAGGCCAACTTCGAAGCTACATCAGATTATTCAGACTCTTATCCTGTCAACTTTCTAAATTCTTCAAGAACTGATGCTGCACAACATCTCTGATCCGTCGGTTTTGAGGGTCAGGCTCTCCAGATGTATGTCAGACACTGGAATAACTCATACTTATCCATCTACTAATATACATCATTGTTTGTGCACCAAGGGAGGTAAAGTTTGTCTCTAAATATCTCTTAATGGACTAACTATGAAAATGAGGTACTCCAGTGTCAAAAAAATTCATTTAATCTCTACATTTTTTTGAACTGAAAAAAATAAACATTTTCATAGGGAAAATAATTTTTATTGTGATACATTTAAGATATAGGCAATGATATTCATACCTGTGAACTACAATGATTTGCTTTATTTTTACTAGAATTAGGCAGGTAATTAAAAAAAGAAGAGCATTTCTTTCAAAGAGAATGTACCATTAAATTTCTTTCTCTTTTAAGGGTCTTTTAAGAGAAAGAATAAGAAAAAAACATAATCTTTTTCCTCCTTAATACAGTGTTAATATCAAATGGTTATAATATAGAAAAAACATCTATATTTTTAGAAAACATTGCACACTACCTTGTAGACACAGGCATCATGACTCACAGTAGCATTTTCTGTACAAACAAGCTGAAGAAAAATTATCAGAAAAGTATTTGCCTATTTTAATTTTCAGATATAGTCAAAATTACCTTGAACAGTCTAACTTTGTCATAAACTTTCAGTAAAATTAAAGCAGAAAATGTAATTGAGCATGTCTTTTCTTGATTTAGTCTTTATATAAAAATTCCTATGCCAGGTTGTCATGGTTTGAGATAGCCCCAAAATCCAATTCCCTAGCTCCATTCCCCTTCCCACATCTCAACCCAATGTGAGATGGGTTTTTCCAGACAAAACACACCAGACTCAAAATGGGGGAAAGGGAATATATTACAATGACTGTACAAATAAATCTCATAATACATTATACACACGATCACAACTATCTCTACCATGACATATAGTATTTACAATGGATCAGATCTCTTTTCCCCTCCAAATAAAAGTCCAGGAGGGAAAGAAGGACAGATCCCTTCTAGTCTCAAAGCAGGAGAATCTTCTACAGCAGCAATCTGTCCTCTCCACATGCATGCAGCAGCTGATAGCTGGATCTGTGCCAGCACTCACGAGGGAGGTATCCAAGCTCCCTCGACCCCGTTGCCACCAGGTGAGGGGTCTTCCTCCGTAGACTGCGTCATCCCAGACAAAGGTCGTTCCACCACGGTCATATCACGAGACGCAGGGGGTCTTCGTGACGGTCTGGTATCTCCAGGGGACTCAAGCTCCTTGCAGGGCCTCTGTGCCCTGTCTCAGGCTGTGAGCTTCTTTGTAGCTTGCAGCGAGGGAGGGCCCCCAAGGCCAACCTCCCACACCGTCCTGGCTCAGCTCTCAGGACAACTGAGCTTCTCAGCTTCTCTCTCTCTCCGGTGCTGCATGTCCAAAACTCTTCTCCTTAATAGGAGCCCATCTCCCTCTTTTTCTCAGAGGGATCAAAGGAGTTTGGGGGAGGGGGGTCTGGTATCAGTTCTTACCCCCAAAAACTCTGTCTCTCAGCAGCTGGCTCTCTTTTTCCTGGCTCTCCTTCCAGGAGTCCTCTCTGCGGTGCTGCATGTTGTTCCTGCTGCTCCTCCAGTTCAGGTCTTATCTATCCTGGCTCTCTGCCAGTCTCTGGATGCTGCGTCTCTGCTTTCTGCTCTGTCTCCGCTGCCCAGTTTGGAGAAAAACATCTCCCGTCTTAACTACCGACACTTAGTCCAGTCTAACACTGTTCCAAGTCTTTGCAGTCCCCCCCAGCCAGGGGCTGGGAGGCCCCAGAGGCCCCGAGGGGCTCAGAGCCCCTTCCTCGTGGCTCTACAACATGGCTACTTCTTCTAACAACCAAAACTACAACTCGTCTCTTCCAGTGCTTGTGATATGTTTACATTTTTTGCAGGAGCGCCCATTGGACAGAACTTCGAAACTTCCAGGGGTTTCCACCCCTTGGGGGTTACCACTTTTCTTAGCCTCTGGGGGGAAAACAAGATCCAAACCACTACACAGGTGCATCATATTGTTAGCATCTTCCGGTAGTTTATTGTGTGTTGAATATGTTCTGACACTTGGTATTTTTGTAGGATATTCAATACCATTTTTAATTTTTTTTTTTGTATCTAGGTTTCATGCTCTCATTCATATTTCTTTCATATGAGCAATTTTAACTAGTTGTTGCTGAAACAGTAATTGTGTTCTTAAAAAAGACAGAATCTCCTAACGAGATTGACCATAAGTGAAAGCTGAGGGAAAATTTTGTTGGAAGCCTTTAATTAGAGTAGAACACAAAAGTTCTATTATACTTTGTCCAAAGTATAAAAACACTTAGGAAAAAAATTTACCTTACTGAAGGTCAAAAAATAAGCAGTACAGTAGATGCCAAGAAGCACACTGAAGAAATAGATGTGTTTAAAAGCACTAAAATGCTGACCTTCAGAAAGAAGAGTGACAGATGATGCTTTTATTTAAAACAAAAGGTTTCATCTTTTTATGAATCAGATGCATTATCATAATCAGCATCAGTTAGCAGTCTTCACTGACAAATATCATTTTTGACATTTCTAGACTTAGCCTAGTTTCAGCACATAAAGAAAAGACCTTGCCCTTCGCTGCCTTTGGAAGAACAGAATATCAAAGGAAAAGTATTTATGATAAGTTATTTAATAAACAAATGGATTAACTTTGAATGTACTTTCTCTTAAAGCAGTTTTTCATTATTTGGTGTTATAACCGTTGTGATTCTGTTCTGCTTTCAGGTGGGTTAGAGTTAATTTCTTCTCAATAGCTTGTATAGTGCTGTGTTTTGGATTCAGTATGAGAATAATGCTGAGAACACACTAATATTTTGGTTGCTGCTAAGTAGTGTTTATCTTAAGGACTTTTTTTGTTATGCTCTGCCAGTGAGGAGATACAACAAAAAACCAAAAACGGTGACACAAACTGACCAAAGAGATATTCCACACCACAGAACATCATGTCCAGTATATAAACTGGGGGAGTTACACACAAAAGGGGCTGATCAAGGTGTGAGTCCAGGGCCTGGCATCAGTCAGCTGGTGGTGAGCAATTGTACTGTGCATCACTTCTTTTCCCTTGAGCTTGGGATTTTGTATTTTTATTATTATAATTATTATTATTTACTGTTATTATTATTATATTTTATTTTTGTTTCAATTACTAAACTGTTCTTATCTCAACCTACAAGTTTTACTTTTGATTCTCCTCCCCATTCCACTGGGATAAGGGAGGTGAGCAAAATGGCTGCATGGTGCTTAGTTGCCACCTAGGATTAAGCCATGACTGGTTTTTATCATTTGGTATTATATCCACTGTTATTCATACTAGTCTTCAGTGTAAAGACCAGCTCTGTCAGCACAGGTCTGTAAACTGCAGTCACGCAAACTTAACTGATGGGCTTTGAGATACAATTTTTGTCTATATGGCAAGTTCAGGTGTGTGACTATGTGCCACTTGCATACTGCAGCTGATCACTATGCTAAAACAGTACATGCTTAGTTCTTCAGTTTTTTTATATCCTCCCTTGGTTTTACACAGGTCAAGGCAAGTGTCTCTCTCTTTTTAAGTTTGCCAATTCCCAGTTTATAGTTCAGTCACACTTTTGCCCAATTGGATGACAGTGTAAAAATGTAAAAAGTGAAATACAAAAGTTAGAGTTCAGGTTGTTCTGCCCACTCAGACAAAAAGGAAGTAATGAAAGCTGACGGGTCTGTACCTTTCTTTTTTCATGTAAGGAGTAATTGAGTACCTCAACTGATAAATTGAATAGAACTATGCCTCTCTGCCTTTCTTTTGCTATCCTCTAATACAGGTAATTTGTACCACAAAAGATGGATACAGTCTGAGTATTGCAAAGTTATAACTGTTTACTTATGACACAGATGTCATAAATTCTTTCTTTCTTTCTTTCTTTCTTTCTTTCTTTCTTTCTTCTTCATCTGCTTCCTGCTACTTCTCTTTTTCCAAAGCCATAAATGCAAGCAGAAGCTTGTAGGATATTTGTTCTTGCAGCTCCATTAGCAAATATGGTACAATTACCAGACTGGGTTGTCAGAGGTGATTTTGCTGAAATTTTGAGAGAATATTAAAAAGAACCATCTTTTATCTTAAGGAGCTAGAAAATAGCAAAAATACATGTACCAGCATTTATGGGTTGATTAACAAAATGTTTCTCTGGCATGTACACTACCTTTTCCTGACTAAATCACAGAGGTCTCCTGGCGTGGCATCAAAGAGATGTGGAGAACAACTTCATATTCATCACAGATCTACAGATTTATTCCATTATCTGTCAGCTTCCTGTGTAGAACTTTTTTAGATCATCCTGGACTTTGAATGAGGAAGCGAAGAGAGAAATGTGCACTTAAAGAAAACAGTTGTATTGAAAATTGAATATGGAATCTGTTAAATTCTAGCTAAGAAATACCTGCAATTCTTCTTAACAGACTCCACAGAAGCAAAGATACGTCTCTCTCTTCTGTCCTGGTAAATACTTTATCACAAGAAGCAGGACTCTTCACAGTGGTAAATTGCAACTTCAGTTCTCATTTCCTTTACATTTCACATGATGACATTAGAAACGAAGAATTGTCAGGCCCATGTAGAATATAGCATCACTCAAATATACAGAGACCTCTCCAGACAGCATAAATTACAAATTAACCCCAGAGACACAGTTATGTCTTTCCCAATCTCTTGCCTATTTCTAAAGGAAAAAAGAAAAGTGTAATTGGACAAAAGCTACTGTAAAGAATTATCTCCCCAAAATAAATTGATTTTAGCCTCTATCATTCTAGTGATGCAGGCTGTGGCACAGCTCCAGAAACAACTGTACAAATGTGAAAGAGGGAACTTTAATCACTGGAGCAGGAAAAGAAGATTGGGGCAGGATGTAATGCAGCAACATTAATATGTTTGTCAAGCTCCACTGCCAAGTCCTGTATCTCATTAAGCTATGCTCCCAGAGTCTTGCAACATTTAGGACTTCTCCAAATGGCTCTCAGGCTTCAAGCATACTCTCTGACACCTTAGTTGGGAGGCTTTTCTAATCTTGAAAAATGAGCTGATGTGCATTCAAGACTGTCTGAAAGCTGGGTGCAAACCAGCTGGATAAGGGACCAAGCTTTCTGTCAAACTTTAAATGTCTGAAGACAAAACTACTTGTCCTTTCTTGCACAAAGACACAGCAATTCCTTCTATTCCTTCTTTTTCTTTCCCGCTCTAAACTCTGTTGCTAGATAAGAATGGTTAGAACTGAAATAGCTTATAAGGGACCACCCCTGTCAGACAGAGTGACAAGAAGTGACATGGACTGCACAGCTGGTCTTATGGACATGGTAGGTGGATTTTGCCCTGTAGAGTTGGTGTGGAATCATCATTCACTTTCAAAGCAAAACATCTGAACTACCCTCCACATGACTTGCTGATCAGCAGACTATTTCAGAGAGCAGAGTCAAGCTCAGAGAAAATAAATACAGCCAGGAAACCACATACGTTCTTTTCTCAGCTTCTCAGAACTTCTTTTTTTGAAAGATGCTGCTAGTCATTTCTGTTTATTATTCTCCCTGTTTCTAGCTGTTCAGTCTGCCAGATGAACATAATTACTGACAGAAATTGCATTTATTTAAAAGTAAAACTGAATTACTCCTACCATCCCCTCCCAATCTGTATGTGAAAGGATTAGAAGGGTGTAGATTACAGACCATTGTACCATTATCATAGACATATTCCTCCATCTTCAACTTTTTCTTGCATAGTTCACCTTCCAAATATAATATTTTCCATTCATTTACTGGTCAATCTGTTTATTCCTAAATATAATTATACCAGTTTCACCATTAAGGGATGGGTAATTGTGCATTCTGGGCAAACCCAGTTTTAGCATCTGCCCAATGCGCATCTCACCTGGAAACCAGCTAGCTACTGCTAGGTACAGTACTCACTTACATTGTAAATCTGATGACATATCTTATTATCATCTGAATATCTGGTCTCAAGGAACAGGTAATAAATAATTTCCTGATAGGGTACTCATTTTTTGTACTTTTTGGTCTCAATAGCCTCCTCTATGTAAAATGCATTTACATTCCTATATCTCTTAAGTATGATTGTATTGACTTAATATATTATGAGGAGATGTTTGTATAGATAACATGAGGTTTTGGAATGCAAGCTGATGCAGAGCATTCTTCCAAAATATGAGCTGACTGAACTAGCAGATTCCACTGGTGGACATTTGTATCAATGATTCCTACAGTGAATAAGATGAAGCTCCTTCAGCATGCCTCTGTCTATGCACCAGGGACACAGCTGGAATTTATAGACATCTCATGGTGTACAGTAACCACAATTAAAAAAAAAAGTAAATTAGAAGATTAAAACAAATTAATTAATCTTTTCACATTTGTATAAAATAATGTATATTGATGTTTTAAAGAAAGAGTTAGAAAGATGGCACAAATGGAACAAAATGGAGCAAATAAAAATAAACATCTACAGCTCAATTCTTTTTTCTTTTACTGTCACTCACAATCTTTGACTAAAATGTGGAGTATCTCCAGCCACTGTCCAGTTAAGAAAATGTCCTTTTTTCTTCCATTTAATGTGACATCAGCACACAGAGTGAAGCCATAGTAAAATGAGTAGCAATACTATGAAACAGAAAACATGAAAAACAGTGCTATGAGAAGCTGATTTGGCTGCACTGCTGTGGCTTTACATCGGGACCCTACAGACAAGCATCCTGACTTTTGATTCCTGGCACTCATTCTAGTCTTTGGTATTCAGCTTAGCACAATCATGGAGGTTGGATCTACAGAACCTCTGTTTTCTAAATTACTAATAAAACCAAATATTTTATCTAGGTTACTGTACTTTAAATCAGCCATAAACAAATGGTTACAAGGTTGAGACCTAAGATGGATGCAGTTGCCAAAAGAGGTTTTTTGTTGAATTTGACATTGCTTTAAGTACCATGTTTGGACTCACACTTTCTTTACGACCTTCTATACGCATGGACAAATAGATACGTAGATGCATATATATAAAATACATATTTTTAAATGTGGCCTATGTTTTTCTGTGGAATGATGGTTCATGTAAGCAGAATGCACAGTGATCCATATGTGCAGGTAATAGATACAAAGTCATTGAGGCAGGTGTTCCTGGTGCTAGATAAACAAATCTATAGATGACTCTCATATGATTACATCAACTGTGGTCTTCTTATAGACATCAATTTTCTTCCAGTTTTCAATTTTTGAACTCAGTTTGGGTGAATAAAGGAGTACATTTATTTATTTTTAAATAAAATCGTCTTCAAGAATTAACACAGTAGGCAATGTGTACAAGTACAGGGACAATGTGGAGGCCCTATTAAACAAAGGCAAACAGTAGAACAGCAGGTCCCTTTTGTAGTAATACATAGAGGATTACACTGATTCTTTAAGGAAAGTGCTTCATGCTGAACTGCTATAAATCTGAGAGCTGACAGCAAATGAAGGTTTCCTTATATGTCATTTTTGAAGAGGATATTGAAAGCCTCTTTTTTGCATTTTATTCATCACAGAATCTTTATTGTTTAGCTCTTAGGAGGCAGGGGAAGACTAGGCTTTCTTGCTCCATCTACTCTCATTAGGAACAAAATTGTCCTCTTTTTACTCACTTCCACCTATTCCTTCCTTAAAACTTATAAAATATTGCCATATTCATGGTTTCCAATGCTAGACTGAGATTCTCAAGCTTCTGCTTTCCTGGGAAACCTTTGTGGGATTCTGCAGTTCCAAAAAGATTCTTGTTCTCAAAAGATGTTCACAAGCCAAACAAGTCTCTAATAAAATGGTTTCCGTAGAAGTTCTCTTCTCTAATGCACAACGTGTCCAGGTGTTCCCCCTTTGTCTCCATTAGACTTTTGGATCAAGCCTGGTTACAGACAGGGAGTGATACCTGGACTTTCTACCCTGCAGTGTCCGAAGTGTTCAGGTTTGTAGTTTTGGTTTTAATACCTGAAGTGTCTTTCCTTTAAAGTGGAACAGACGGTAATGTAAACCATCAGCTAAAAAATGCTCAGTCAAACTAATTTGAAGTGTTCCAACCTGAAAATGGAAGAGCAGATATGTCATGAAAGACTAAACCCTGGAGAAGAATGTCAGACTAGCAATATTACCAGATTGTGCTTCATGTTAGGACATAAACATCAGAGAGATGTCATGCTCTGAGATGTCATTAATCTTGTTGGGATAACATGTCAAATTATAGGGTTAAGAAGGTAAACCTTTCTACTTTGGATTGGCTTTTTTCTTTTCTTTTCTGAAATTAATTTTTCATACCAGGAATTATTCATTCATGGGTCCAGGGCAAAGTAAATGCAAGTGCTTGGGAGCCAAGACAATGAGTTAAAGATGTCCTATAATTAACTTTGTTTTACTAAAATAATGTTTCACAGAGGTAATATCACTGTATTCTTAACATAAGTTATATGCATGTGTAAAATTACAGGAGGGAAATCAATCTTCCACTGCAACAGCATCTCACCTGGAAAACACTAAAATGTGGACCTGTGGTCCTCCATACTTGACCCTTGAGTGAGGTTGCTCACATCTTTTGAATGAAAGCAGAGGTATGATGACAGGATTAAGGCCTTCGAATTTGTCTTGATCAGGAGTTCAAGCTGACTGAAAATAATGATCTTTCAAGATTAAGACCTTATTAAATAAAGATCAGTTTATTTCTCTAAGCTGTTTAATATAATGCATATTGTGTATGTACAAAATAAGAATGCAGTAGAAAGATTAAATGCAGAACTACAGCTGCATACTTACTGTCTTTTTATTCTCTTTACCTATAGTTTATAGCAATCCATTCAAATTAAAATCCTATTCTGAAAGTGGCTGAAACCCTTTTTTTTTTCAAAGCTGTTGTCAAAAGATAGTGTAACTTAGTGGTTAAAAATATTTACTGAATGTAAATGTAGTTATCCTAAGGACATCTCAGTATTCCAAGAATTTAAATGATGCTTTGATTAGACTTCTTTCTACTGAAAATAGTTAGATTCATAGAGAGAGGATATATTAAATGTAAATAGCCATTAGCAAAACTAGAGAAGAGGTCATGACATCAGGTCGGTGAGTAGTAAATCAGGACTGCACACTTTAGATGAGTAAGGTGAAAACATTACCAGAGAAAAATATGAATTCCTAATTCATAAAGTTATGTAACCAATAAAATGTGGGTTTCTGTGATCCTAGAAAAGCAATATGCACAGAAAGACAGGTCCATCTGAAAACAGTAGAGATTTGTAATGTATCTACCTGATATAATTTATTCCTGTTACCATCATCTTCTACATTTTATGAGGACTTTTTCTCCTTCCTTAAAATGAAAAGGTGCAGGGCAAAGCAAATGTAAAAGCCTTAAAGATAACACAATGAGTTAAATATGTTGCTATAAAAATCACCATGTTACAAGAAGTTATTGTAAATTATGGTAATAACCTACCTTTCATGTGCTGAAAAAATTATAGTGACATCACTATAGAGTAGGAAATGTTTATGTTTATATTAAGCATGGTGCACATTCCCTGTAGCAGAAGAAAAAAAATTCTTCACTAACTAGATTTTTACAGAAGCATATAAATTTGCTCAGGTAAATACATTCAATACATTTCCTGCATAAATTACTTAAATTTTAGCTGATTATTTTCAATTCCTAAACAATTGCTAGAGCTAATAACATTAGATGTTCTTTTGAAGTATCAGGCAGAGCTGAAGTGTTTGGGTCTGGATTTACCTGTACAGGAAATTGCCTCCATCCTTTTTGAAGTGGCATTTGTCATCTGTTTTTCATCAAGGCCTCCTCATTTCTGTTGTGCTGATAGTATTCTTCTGGTAGGGCTCGTGGAGAAAAATAGATAATGATGCTGAATTGGTACTTAAATACTCCAACAGCTGTAGAATCAATGTTGTTAGTCTGATACAGCTATATACCAATGTTTTCTAGTCCATCCAGTCACAGATTTGAGTTATATTTTTGTTTAACCACATAACCTCTTTGTGTTCTGACTTCAAGATACTGCTGTAGAAAATTATATGAATGATCCTTTTCTCTGAGTGAAACTTACTCAGAGATATGTTGTGTTTCACTCCCCATATTTAAAATGTGATAATGAAGTCTGCAGAAAATCTAGGAGCCCTAGTTTGTTCATATTTGTAAGGTGTTTAGTGATCCTAGGCATTTAGTTTTGCTGGGGGGGGAGGTATTACTAGGAAGGGAATTTTTATTCTCTGTAGGCCTCCAACACTAAAGGTTAATAGTCCATATAGCATGGGAATGTATTTGATTTACTAGAAGCACTAGAAGCATAAACACTGATTCTGATTTAGCAAATGAAAGTTTGCTATACTTCTGTGTATAGGCTAGGACTATAGCCTTGTTACATGAAATAGATAATTTATCTTAAATAATTTACATCATATGTGAAAGTAATACTGTAGTACTGTTGGCAAAGCCAATCCCTGTTTGGCATCATCCTTTTCATCACAATCTGCAATCTTGACATATGAGCCCAGTCACTTATATGAAAGCAGTGATTGCCTAGAGACAGAAAAATGATTTTTTAAAAGAACTTACATCATTCTACATTATTACATAATTCTATATTACTTTCTGTCTTCCTAATTTGAGTTTTGCTTGTGGAATACCAAATGTTTTCCAAAGGATATTTTATAAAGTTTGTGTCAGGGTTATGCATCTTTGAAGACATAAATAGAAACCTTCCTGAAATTATAACTGAAAATAGAAGTTTATAATAAAATTTAATATAAATAATGCAGTAGAGGCTTATTGGCAAAATTACTGCAATACATATCTTCTCCTTAGTGCTGCATTTTGAAAAAAAAAATTGCATATAGGAGGCATATCAGAGTTAAATATGTTAGCACAGAAAAAAGAAATTTCTTCATGACTTGCGTTTCTCTTCAAAAGAGTGAAGATTCAGCTAAATGAGTCACTTTCCATCTACTTATGCAAGGTATATCTTGTCTGTGTTGTAATGCACAACAACTGTCTAGACATTCACTACCCCATCAATAGGAGACCATTCAGAGCATCAGAGCCCAGGTCTCTATTTTGTTTCCTCAGTAAAGGAGAAGGGAATCATTGAAACCTGTGGGGAATCTGAGAAGAAAATAATATGGATTTCTGTCTAACGTTATTGATGAAAGTTAAATGTCTGCTCAGAACCATAATCAAGCTCAGGAGGTGACAGAACACTTGTATGAGCTGTTTAAGTGGAAGTGAGGTGAAAAGGAATCCTGTTGTGAAAACATGGGCTATTTAGGGTTTGGATTGGACAAATATCTGATTCTTAAGAAAAGGAAAGAGATACTGGGAATTGCAAAATGCTTTAAATAAATTAACACCTTCCATCAGGAGTGCCTTGCAGTTGATTTTTTTTTCTTCCACATATCTTGCATCAGCTGTAAAGGGTTTTAACTCAGGGTTCAAGAAACTAGCCATCAAAATGAACATATCCATGGAAGAACAGCTGAGTTTTTCAACTTCAGTAGTTTCAACATTTCCAGCAGTCCATAATGTAATACTCCTTTTCCCTATTTTTTCTTTTTTTTTTTTTTTTAACCATCTTTCAGTTTGAATGTTTCAAGCCTTAACATCATAATTTTTTGCTCCTCAGAACTGACTTCTCTACAGGACAGATTGGAATTATAGGTTCTTTTCTGATTTTTAAGTTTTTTAAAATCTGATGGTTTACTTTCAGCCAGATGGGACTGCCTCTTCTCCCATGACTAAACCAGATGTTGATTTGCATCAAGTTTTTGGCAAAGAGTTCATATAATTTTTGTACTGACTGATTCATTTGCATATCAGCCTCATTAATAATGTATAGTCTCACTGCAGTGAATAACCATGACCATCTTTTCTGTATAATTAATTCATATAGCTCATCACTGTCCTAGATAAGTGTACCAATACCTAGAGGTAAACTAGGTGGTAATGCTACTTATGATCTTCTCAATCAGACTATAAGAGCTTTTGATCAGTTATTTTAAGCCTTTATAACTAAAATGCAGAGTTTCCTGATTTAAAAGAAAACATGCACCTGCATGAGATGTGTCCATCACTGGGAACAGAGGAGCCCAGGGCTAGAATTACATGACATAGTCAGAAAGGGAGAAATCAATTGTATTTTACAGTCTTAATTTTGTCCTTTCTTGTGTTCACCAAGACAAATATGGGAAGATATTCTTTCAGTGAAGTTCTACAGAACTGAGATGAAACAATGGTGTTTACTAGACTGAAAATCCATTATGAGCCAGATGGGGGTGTATGGATAGACCACAGTTGGGACTGCTGTTGCCCCCAGGCATTCACGTCATCTGCTGATCATCAAATATGAAATTGCCTTGAATATTGTGCTTGGGAAGAGGCTCTGTAATGTACCAGATCTTGAAAGGTTCATTTAGCCCATGAACTGAGCTTATACATACATTTCAGTTTTGGAAGGCACAAGTCTGCCTTTGAATCTTGCCAAAGTTACATATCATGTCAAAACTGTTTTGGTTTGGGTTTTGTTGTGGGTTTTGTTTTTTTTTTTTTTTTTTTTTTAAAGGAAGAGGGCTTTTCTTATTTCATGCAAGACCTACATTACTAAGTGTTGTTATGCTTCATAACACTTGGAAACGAAACAGTTTCATTTCTTCCTAAAGTTACTGAAACCTTTTTAAATAATATATTTATCTCCCTGATAGCATCTGTAGTTATATCCAGATATCAGGGAAGACCTTTTTATGGCCCCTATAGTCCTGAGCTCTTAATTATTCAGGTCAGGTAAGCTTGTATTTTCTTCCAAGTCATTTTCTTTTTCTTCCTTTCTGGGAGAGCCTAGGAGAGCAGAAGCATTGGTGCACACTGATGTCTTGTCCCATCATTTAGTTGGGAACATGGCTAACAAAGTCAATAGAGACATGAGAACTGGGAAGTATGCATGTAATTTGTCTGTCCCCAGTCAATAGTCCCTCATGTTAGATTGGCTGGAAACCACACTTACCACAGTTTGGGGCTTGCAACATGCCTTCATCATCAGAAGTGGAATACTATGATTAGTATACGGCACAGTGACCATAAAGTAGAAAAACCCGCTGCATTACTCATCTAATAAACCTGACACACAGCTCACATGAAAGGTATTGTCCAGGAAACCTACTACACTACTCAGATCCACAGGAAGAGTAAACTCTGACTTTGCTTACAGCATGCATTGATCAGCTAGCCAGGTTGATAATCACTGCTGTAATGGAAGCTAGTTTCCTGTATTTTGGGAAATAACAAAGGTTGTTTTCTTCTTCGTGCAAACTGTTGAAATATGGGCTCTCATGAACATAGAGTTCAGATTGAACTTTCCTTCTGATGTGATTCCAGCAATATCGTTTTAGTAAAGGGTTAGAACCAGCAGTTATTTTTTCATTTAAGAAGCTGGAAGCTCAGTTTTTGATTATATTAGTGCTGTATTGCTATTAAAATACTCTATATCTTCAGAAAAGTCAATTAACCCTTTACTTCAGTTTCCATATCTAAAGACTGGAATAGTCACTTTACAGGAAGGAATGTTTAGAGATCTGATTAATTGGCCATTGCTGCAGTGTAAGCATGAATTCTTTGCCCATCTCCAACAACTGAATAATTCCTTCAGAGAAGTAAAAAATTGCATTGTTCAAGTTGCAGGACAAATTTAGATTTCCAGATGTTCCCACATTAGAGTTTAGTCAAGACTCTATGACTAGCACTTCAATTCCTGTGAAAAATACATATAGAATTGTAATAAAGTGTATTATTAACTATGAATCAGTGTATTATTAACTATGAATCTACAGATAAAATATGAACACATTTCTTTTTTTTTTCATATCCTAGCACAAAGTTGCTTTGTTCAAAACAGGCATTGATAAAATGTAGATAAAACCAATTTGTATAAATTTTTATTTAGATTACATAGGCAACTTTTCTTCAAATACAGATCTTATCTTCAGTGAGGTCTTGTGTCTTGCTGATTTTTTCACTGAATTTTCTGAAATGCAATATTAAAAACAGTGAGAACTGCAGGGTTTTTTTGTTTCATGTTTGTGGTTTGTGGGGGGTTTTTTGTTTGGTTTGGTTTTTTTTTTTTTTTTTTTGTGATTGGGTTGCTTTTTTAAGTGAATAACCTGTCTGATAAATTCTCTGGTTTAATAAGTATATGTTCTAGTGGGAGCACCATAATTTTACTTTCAGATACGCTTATGTTTCCAGCTCAGGAAGGTAATGCTAAATGCTAACTTTTTCATGTTTTTATAGTGGACCCACTAGTTGCAATTTTCCTCCTGTATAAATAATCTGAGAAATACCTGGAATGATAAACCAGCAGTGAAGACCTTTTAATTGCCTTTTTTGTTAAAAAAATAAAAGTCTTATTTGTGCAATATGTACAATAGTCATATTCATATGAGAGACAAAGCAATTAAATTACTTGTTTTCATTATGGTAATTCTTCCTTTAAACAGTGAACAAAAGAATACTTGAAAATAGTTTATAAAGACAAAAGTTGCAAGTGATATTTGGATTATGTAGGAGGAAATGTATACATACAAATTGACTTTTGAAGTGATGAAATTAGTAATAATTTTCAGATATGGTCTCTGTGTCCATTG
Organism: Chiroxiphia lanceolata; assembly: GCF_009829145.1. Lineage (NCBI taxonomy): Eukaryota > Metazoa > Chordata > Aves > Passeriformes > Pipridae > Chiroxiphia > Chiroxiphia lanceolata. Next base: position 87,975,307 of record NC_045639.1, on the reverse strand, counting down.
TTTCTCAAGTTTTTCTGTAGTTTGGGATAATGTTTTAAGAGAGAAAAAAATTAATTTGTCATATGGTTGCCAAAAGAATCCCACAATAGCTAACAGAAATTAATTTTCAATGGAATTAAATAAAAATATTTAAGCCTTCCTCATAACTGAAAGGTACGGATTTTTTTCATTTAATAAAATCTGAAATTTAGATATAATTCACTTGTGCTAGGGCCAGTGCCAAAAAAGGAACTGTGACATTTTTTTAAAGTAGCCTGCTCTGCCCATAATGCTGTCTGTGCATATTTCAACAGCAAAAAAAATATCTCCTCCCCTCTTTTTTTTTTTTTAATAAAAGTTGTCTTGCCTTCAGCATTGCACATGGGAACAATAAAAGTTGTCAAAAAGTAGATAACCAATCTACTTGGAAAATGAATTAATGCTTTCCTCATCTGACATTAATTTTTTTGGAATTGTGTCTCAAGTGGAAAATGTTGGCTTTGAGTGCAGAATAATAACAGTTACTTCTTTAGACTCAACAGGCTGAAATGACAGGACTGGGAAGCCATGTCCCCTGTGTGACTAGAATATCAAGTGACAACCTTGGTGGGGTGTTTTACTCTCGCTGCTCAGTCCTGTGTGGGAAAGAGTGAACAAACTCATTAGGATTAAAATTTGGTGCATTAACAAAATTTAATGATGAAAGAAACCGTATTTCCATATATTTGCATGTTGCTTCATAGAACCCAAGACATACTCACTAGACTGTCACTAATATTTTGTGGTAGGTCTCCAATTTGCATGAAGACACTTCTTATTCATGAGTGAGTAGCTACTGCTAGCTCTGTAATGTAGCAGCCAGGCTAGTCTGTAATTGGTTTACTTTGTGTCGTCTGTCGTTCTGTGAAGAGTACAGCAGCGGTGAGCATGGGACAGTTTTTCTCAGCTGTAGGCACCTCTGTTGGAGAGATACTGGTTTATGACTGGCAATGTGCATTTAAATCATCATTTATTAAGCATTTTCATCTGCAAAAATGTTCTATGTATTTTTCAGTTTAGCCCTTAAAAATCTCATTTTTAGACAGACTGGATTTTTCAATACCGAATGCTGCTCCAGATTTTACTGTCACATTCTTTTTTATGAACGCTGGCAATATTTCTCATGCTACTTGGTAATTCAAAAGATGGGCAAATTGAAAGTAGAAAGCTTCATGTTGCAAAAAGAAACAAAGAAAGAACTGCAAATTTGTATTTATAACATCAACTGGCTCTTTTTATGTAGGTAAAGGATAACTCACGCTGTCTAGGTAAACAACAAGGTCCTTCAGAGTATTACTCTGTTCTGCTTCTTTGGCTAATGACTGTGCTCATCTAGCACATCGGGGCAGTCAGCAAGGCCGGTGAGGGTGGATGTCTGAGCAATCACTGAAGGACTTTTAGGATTTAATTTGGGTGAGCCAGAAAGCTTAGCATGTAAATAAGAGAATAATAATAATAAGCTTCCAGGAAGCTTCTCTGGAAAATTATTACAATTCCATTAATTTATTATCTTACTACAGTCATTAAAACTGTAGCATAATCCATGTGTCATGACAAAGTTTAGGAAAACTCCAAGGGACTTTTTAGATGTTAAAATAGTGTATAGTTTCGTAGATTCATAGTGATTTTTTCCAAATGCCTTAGAGCACTGTATAATTGCAAAGCATATAAAATTAATTTTGGACAAAATGGTAATTAAACTGCAGCAGATTAATTTTGACCTATGTAAGAATAAACTATAGTCTTTTTTTAATAGAATTTTGAAAAATGTATAGTTTATAGTCACCTACAGGTGATTCACATATGAATTTGAAGAGAAAAAAAATTATCCAAATGAACCAAATTGGTATCTCTCTTCTTAGTAGCTTATAGGTTAGAAAATTTGTTCCTTCCTCACTAATGGTTTCAACATATCTTGTTTCCTACAGAATTACAGTAACGGAGTACAAGAAGCTATGTGCTACTGTAAATATTATTACAGTCTAATAGACTTTAAGTAAAACAGTGACATATACATCTATGTAAACATAATAATCTACAACATATGCCAGTTGTCTATGTGCTAGAATTTAGATTTACACTTAAAGCCTCCAGCAGGTTTTTTTGATGATGTGTGGTATGCTTCTCTCAACATAAAATGAATCACAAGGTGAATCAGGCCCCAAGAGTGCCTGTTTCTCTCCACTGATTATTAAATGAGTCTAGTGGTCTAGCTCATTTATAAACACTTACTTTGTATAGGTAATCCACATTTAATCACATAAGTCTTACTCTTGTTTCAAGGCAAAAAAAGGAATATATTGTGCTAGTACATATAGACTGAAGTGTCAACATACTCAATTTGCTGATCATACATTTTTTCATCACTGGGATGTTTGCTCAGTAAATTACTTCAGACATTAAAAAAGTCTTGCAACTGGAAAAGAGTTCAAATTCATATGTTTAAGCCATCTGGATGCTTGCATTTGGATAGCTTAGTGCTATCACTTTCTTGATTTGTTGTTTCTTACTGTTCCTTCTTGTTTTCTGGGAACCCTTAGGCGTAATAAATAACTTGTAATTTTTTAATGTTTTTATTTAAATGTATCTGAGTATAAAAAGATGAAGCATGCAGCCGTGTTTTGAGTAGAGCTCACTATTTCTTGGAAACTTGTCTACTTCATTAAAGTTGAATTTCACCTTACAACACACAAGTGCTTAACAGTTTGTCATTGTATTTGCAGCACCAATGTATTATAATTGGAAGTAATGAGCCAAACAAGCTATTCTTAACTCTTCAAAATTACATACTCAGAGATTTGTTCAGAAACTGGGGGTGCGGGGGGGACCAAAGGGGTAACTTTTTGTAATTTGCATAATTTTTATTCATACCACAGTGAATAATGAAGAAAAAATAATTTCCTAGTATATGAAGACATGGTTTTTTTGAAGCATGTTTAGCATCAATCAAGCTGTGATATGGACAGCATTGCAAATGGAAGACTTCTATTTATCCCTGCAACAGGCGGGACAGCAATGCAAATGATGATAACTTCAATAATATGGCATCTCAGCCCTGCCCTTGAAAGATTATTATGTAAGAGAAATAATTATCTTTGCCAATTGAAACATTAGAGCTTTTAGGAGAGTGGCTGTTTAAAACTGTTTTTTACTGACCTGGTTTTCAAATAATTTCAGGTGGCAACATGGCATATTCAGAAACATACTTAATGTACTTAATTTCAGGCATAGGTTTCAATCCTAGCCTCTTTCATACAAAGTAATCATGTACTTCAACACTGTAGTAAAATGGGGTTTTCCCATTACTGACCTCAGCCAGCTATCACTTGGCAGTCAGAAATGGGGAAGGTGCCCTCTCACCAGGTCCTTTAACTCCTCACAGAACACACTCAGTGCTTCTGTTGTCTCCACTGGGAACTGTGTGAGCACAACTTGAGGTGAAGACACCAAAAAAATGAGGGCAGTTTTTCATAACTTTTAACCTATTTTTATTATCCAGATTGCTTGAAATTTATGCCTTTTGTCTTAGCATATACAAGATTCTTTCACTATAGGAAGCCATGGAACTTAGAGTACTCTTTTTTTTTTTTTTTTTTTATTATTGAACTATTTCTTAAAAACATCTGTATTTTAAAATAAATTTTGCAAACAAAGCTGAACGTAGATGATTTCACTAGTGTATAGAGTGTTCTAGTAGCTATAGACTAGTTTAGGATACAGGAGAGCCTCATTTCCCTCATCTCCTAAATATTTTGACATTTTAGTGTTTTGCCAGATCTGTTTTTAAGCCACTATTTAAGAGTCGTGGTCATACTTGCATGTTCTCTTCTGGCCTCACAAATTGTTATATGCAAAGTGGAATAATCTCATCAGTTACAGGATGATTCTTTTTTTTTTGTCATTTCCCTACCTTCCCCCTCTTAATATATAGCTATTGTGTAAAATGCTTTTATAGAAAATAAGAGTTAATATTCCCTCTGGCAAGTATAGAAAGGAAAGCTTTTGTAACCTCTATTGTGACTGAATGCTTTAACTCTTCAAATCCCAACTCTCATATCAACTTCATCGGAAGAACAGAGCACAATAGGTCTGCTCTGGTAGAGCTTAACAGATTGAGTCCTTTCTGCAAACATAGTAGAGAAAAATCTAGTTTGTGAAGCCTGATAGGGCTTAGTCTAAGATCACTGCTTCACTTGTTAGCAAATCCCAAAGTAGAACTTCAGGTACCATGAGAGCTTTAATTTGGGAAACTTAGAGCTCTGCAGATTTCAGACATGAGTAGGCAGCAGCAAATTAGATATTTCAGGCATCTGTGTTTTGTATTTCAGTTCCTAAATCCTGGTTATGTCCCACTTTAGATACCTATGCCCTTTTTACAATGTCATCTATAAAACCCAGATCTCAAAGGTATAGCTCTGTGAGAGTATTAGTCTCTCACTGAGCTCAGTAGAAATTTGCTATCTATCTTTAAGTATCACAACTCTAGGATGCTAAATCTTATTTAAAAGCATGACACTTAAATTCTTTAATACCCCTGTGTTTCATAAAAAGAAAGTTTAATTGTGCAAGAAAGTTGAGGTAATTTTACATGTTTAGGTATCCCACTGGCTAGCTGAATCAAATCATTTGAACTGAATTAGATGCCTGCAGTCCCTCAGCAATGCCTCACAGAAGAGAGGCACCTGAGGGAAGGTATGTTGATGCCGTGTTTATGTGCTACAGATTTCCAGTGTAGAAATACCTAACTTGGGTACTGAAACAGCTCACTGTACAGCATGTTGTGCAGACTAATGTACCTTGAGAATATAGGCTCCCTGCAGTAGGAAGCATTTAAAATGGACTTTGATATCTTCACACAGCACTGTCAGACACTGCAGTAAAGCCAAATGCTGACAATGGGCCTGATGAAACTCAACGTGGTTCCAAGTAAGGACCTGGCTGAACCACTCTATAGAAAACACCATGAAAAGAAGTGGGCATAAACTCTGCCATCTGAAGGTCAGAGTAAGGCATATGCCTCTTCTCAGGGCTTTTGGATTGTGCACGAAAGCCAGATCAGGCTTTCCTGAGAAAGAGATTGTTCCTACCTGTTGTACCCTGTGGTAAAAGATGGCAGTTTTCAAATGATTCACTGGTGTGATTTCAAACAGCTTTGCAGCCACCAGGCAGCTAAACTATTCAGTTCTGTGGAGGTCATCTTTTTTTCAGTCTCTGCTGCTTTTGTTGCTGTTTCTTCTTGCACAATTAACTATTCATTGAAGTAAAACTTTGATCCTGACTTCCATCCCCCCAGCTGTGCAGTTAAAGAGGTGGATTAAAGAGTCAGTCAGCAGCATGATATTAAAATTTCTGCAGCAGGGAATGTGTTTTAGGAGGTTATCACGACTTCCCTCTTTTAGCCATGTTTTCTCACCAGGCATCCCAACTTACTCCCTCTCAGTTCTGTCTTGGCAACTCTTACATGGCTGGGCTGCAAATAGGAGCACTCCAAAACCTGGTGCTATTACCTCTTCTAATTTTAGCACTGATGTACTTTGCAATGCAGTACCAAAATTTGGTAAGGAGGGCAAGGGACTATAAAGGGGTGCAGAGCAAGGCTTAGAGAATTCCCAGGGGCAGGGGAGTTGAAACCCCTTAAACTGTATCGACCATGAAAAACATACTAATGTAGGATTAATTCAAGAGTGTCCCTGCTGTCTTGCATTTTGGCTCTATTGATAGTAAAAATACTATGAATCCACACAAAAATAACAGTTCAACAGCATCAGTACAGTTAAAATAGTACATGGTTTCTGTGCAGACTAGCCCTGAAAAAATGTACAGATTGTCCATTTAACATGGTCCTTGCAGAAGATGTCCATATTCCAAAATATTTGCTGTAGGCAATCCTGACAGAGTGACCAGGAACTGAGTGGCTCTGGGAAATGAATAGGCTTGGTACTACAAAGAGTTGTTTCTCCAGGGTCAAGATTCGAAACACATTAGTGGAGAAGTGTATGCTCTCACTGCTCAGGTGGAATTTTTCTGCAGATGAATAGGAAGACTTTGCTGCCCAAGGCTGTCAGTTCAGGAATTTTCCATGAAATAAAAGAAGAAAAACCCTTAACACTGAGCCTTCTAACCTTAATGGTTATTCCTTTCTGGATATATTAACTGATTTTCCATATTTTTATTTTTTTTATAACTTAAAGCTATATTGGTATCAGCATAAGCAATGACATTGAAAGCTGTGCTTTCATGATAGAATTTTCTTATAATTTTTTGTTAGTGCTCTACAGAAAGTGTCTACAGACACTGAAATCACTAGTGCATATTTATTGTGAATAAGTCATATATATGTAGCAGATACAGGTCAGCAAAGAGGAATGCAAAGTTCTGCATGTAGGCAGAACTCATCGTCTATTTAGTGCAAGACAGGAAACAACTAAGTGGGTAGAAGTTCTGCAGGAAAAGATCTGAGATTTGGAGAGGGTGACAAATTCTGCATGACTCAGTGTTATTAAGCTACTGCAAACAAGGCAAATATCCTACTGGGATTTGTCAACAGGAACATAACCTGTAGGAGTAATCCTTCATCCTGCTTAATGCAGGTAAGGTTTCAGCTCAAGTACTCCATCAAGCTTCAGGAAAGACATAAAGCAATTACACACAGTCCAGAGAAAAGCAATGAAACAGGTCAGAGGTCTAGAAGAATATGGCCTCTGAGAGAAGGCATTTGAGGTTGTTAAGTCTTGACAAAAAAGGGAGAAGATATCATAGTAGTCTTTGAATAAGTAAATAGATGCTATGATGAGAAAGGTGATATACTGCTCTCAAAAAAGAGGCTTCAAGGGAGGCATAGGATGCTGGGAAAACCATTCTAAAGGAAAGATTGATCGGGTGTTTGAATGGAGTGCAGTGATGTAGAATTTCTGTTACTGGATGTTTTTAAGAAAAGGTTAGACAAATACCTGTCAGGAATTATTTAGGTCACTAGGATAGACTAGGTCACTAGATAGACTTTTACAGTTGCTTTTTGTAACTGTTTTCTATATTTCTCTAAGTACATATGTGACTTCTGTTTTTCATGACAGATTCTTTGGCTATACCCATCAAGAGAAAATACTAATACAGTTTCTGCACCAGGAACAAACACATATATTTCTGACTTACAGTATTAAATAGCAAATGGAAATCTCACAATGACTGTCAGGTCTGTTGAATAAATAATAAGGTGAGAAAAACCATACTCAAATGAGTCATTCAGTACACACCAGAACTCTGGGAAGGCAGAGTCAGTTCTTAGAATACTAAAAAATCTAAACTTAATTACTGGCATTGAATGAAATCTGCAAGAATATTTTTTTATGTTCATACTGTTCATAATAAAGAAAAATTAAAAGGATAAGTAAAAGGAATCAAATTCATAAAGCACGATACAGTTCTAACTGAAGACCTCAAAATGATCTTTATAATAAGAAAGAGAAATTATTTACTACTTGTTTAAAAAATATTTGGAAAAATCTGAACAGGATGGTACAGTCCCTGGAGAAGTAAAACATAAAATAAAATATTAGGTGAATTCAAATCAAAAGTACTGAAATTTTCTGGGACACGAAGGTCAACACCTAGTACTATAGAGTGGAGGAGACTGAGTGAATGTACTATGATGCATAGCAATGCATTAAGTACCATCAGCAACATGCATAGGAGAAGAATAATATTTCATAATTTGTAGTCTTGAACTATTTACTGAAATATCTGGACATTTTGGTTGCTAGGACTGAAAAAATGATTTTTTTAATTTTAATACTGGGAAAAATAAATACAAGTCATCATTATGAAACTGAGCATCATCCCAGGGGTATAACCTTCTACCGTTTGATTATATTCTGTTTTATTTGGTCTCACATTAGTTCGTACTGAAATAAATCTGAATGAGTTATAAAGGAAACACTGAAATGTAAACAAAGATCTATTTCAGCTTTAATTACTTACTAGCTATGAGGTAGTGCTTGTGAATGAGGGTTAGCCATGTGTGACAGAGCAGCCTATACCACCTAAGCAGCCTATTTCATATATGTGTCAATGAAAGAAGCAAGCAGGCAGGATCCCGTGTCACACCTGAGAAGTCAGCAGACTGGTTGTCAGACATCTACCTGGGATGATTGTTTTCTTGGTCAATGCCCAGCTGTCTCAACGCTTAATGAATGTTTCCAAGACACTGGATTCTTCTTATGTAATATGTGTATTTATATATACATAGAAATATTTATTTTTATAGCAATGACCTAACTCCTCGGGCATGCTGGAAGAGGGAAAATACTCATGTTTTAAACCCATTACATAAGCCTTTTCAGCTAACATAAATTTAAGTAGCAAGTGATTCTGGGGTATGCAGTCAGAGTATTTAGAATATACTACCCAGTCATCATGACTGTGTCTGTACTAGTAAACTCTAAAAATCAGGGTCTGCCCTGGCCCTGATCCTGAGGGAAAGTGACACCTGAGTTTTCATCCATTTGGCTAATTGCTCTTCCCTTCAAAACTCGGAACAACGGAAACAGCAGTAGGAAAACCCACCAGGTACCAAACAACCATCAAGACAGAAGAACTTGCGCCCCTGCTCAGGTGTATATGTGAGAGGGAGTCATAGGCCAAAGGATGGTGGTAAAATATTCTGCTCAGAGCAGCAGAGAACTGCCATGTGTGTATCAGCTCAGCTTCCCCACTATCTGTCCCCTCTCCAGTGAAATACTTGAGAACTGGATGTAACTGGTAGAGAAAATACAGAAAGCTAAGTTTGTGGAGGTGGGAGGATAGATGTTTATGTGCTTGTTTAGTTCTTTGTACTCCTCTCTTTCCCAGTATTTAGAAGAGTAATCAGCAATTTGTGTTGGTTAGCAACTGATTAACTTGAGTAAAATTCTCCAGCTAGTGCCTGGTTGCCCCTTGACACCCATGTTATTGTTATACCCAGGAGGGGACTGGGATGGTATGATCCAGCTCTGGTCAAACACATGTCTGAAGCACTGACTGTGCAGTACTTGATCCTGTGCTTTGGCCCTTTTTGATAAAGATAATCCTATCATTAGTATAGCCTCCAACTAATCCTGGCAACAGCAGAGCCAAGCATAGCATTAACTAACACATTTGTATCTTGGTAGTACCTTTATATCTAGCACATCTTTGCTGAAATGGAGTAACTGTTTTCCTCCCACTTGTCCCTTGCTTAGTTGCTTCAGATGCAGTTTTATCCAAGAAGAGACCTAGGAGTGACAAGTGAGACCGCAGCCCTATCTTAGAGGAAATGCCTCAGACCTAGCGAGTACTTTGGCAGATTCAGCTACTTGTGGTATGCAAATTCCCAATTATTGACTGGCAAAGAAAGAATTGGGAATTGAATGTACTTCAGCTACAGGGAGGTCTAGAAGATAGAGTCTACTTCAGTCCTGCCTCTTGAGGATTTGAATGAGATCCATTTTCAGCAACAATTTCAGAATGCTGTGTCCTTTCTCAGGACAAGCAGTAGTTACAGCTCAGTGGAGATTTAGTTCAGGTTTTTCTGTTAAACAGGAGATGTTTAAAACATCCGAAAACCGTAACAAGGCAAACATTTCAATCACTGTGATATTTTAGTAATTTTCAAGATCATTTCTTAAGTATTCCCTTTGAGCAGTTCTTCATTCTCTACCGTTAATATATTGCTGACTTTCATTTTAAATGGAGAACTTCTGATGTTGCTTTCTATTCTGCTTGCCTCCTTTCTCCTTACCACTGAAATTACTAGTAAGAGTTCTATGTGCCCTGCTGCTCTGGACATGTACTTATTCTTCTTGCGACACTATAAGGTACTGTCTCCCTGGTGTCATTACAGAAAAAAAAATTCTTCTATACAGATAATGTGTAAGTAATAGTAGCAACCTAGTTCAAATTTTTAAACACACTCTTGCCATTTTCAGCCCTTTTCCTGGCATTATGCTCATCCTTCCGCTTATCTTCTGGATCTTAAAACCAATACCTTCAGCAGCATGTCTGTGTGAAGGGAGTAACTTCCCATAGGCTCCTGATCTAACGTCCTCCTACAGAAAAACGTCTGGAGGAAAAACCTGCAGGCAAGTCAGGAAGAGTTCAGGACAGGGCAAGCCCAAGGCCTTGCAAACGCAGTACAAAGCATATGGTCTCATAGTAGTGATAGCAATACTGTGTTTCAGGGGTACAAGGTAACAGTGAAAGTACTCTCACCACAAGTGTCTAATTGTCTGTCACGGAAAAATCATCAGAGACTGTGATAGGCTTTCTTTTCTAATCTCCCCAGCTCCATTTCAGCGCATCTTTTCTACTGAATTTTATCATCTATTGTCTTTCTAGCTCGGTTATTCCTTAATTCACCCCCAGCCCTGATAATTTTTAAATTTCAGAGATTTCAAATAATAATCCAAAAAAAATAAATAGACTCTTCTTTAGCCATATGCACAGGAAAATTTGGAAGAAGCATCTTTCATTATTACTTTTAAAACAAATTTTATTGCTGACAATCATAAATAGGATGGGTAACTAATTGATATGAGTTTAAAGTCATATTTCTCACGAACATGATAACATAAATTTATTCTAAAATACTGATTAGAACAAGGCACCTGAAAACCAGCTTGTGTTTTTATGATTGCAGATTTTACTCAGAAATTGTATTAAATTTATATTGAGCAGTTGTACTCATGCACCTCTGTCTGTGTTCTATAAGCTTTTAAGGCACAATTTTTTCCCCAACTTCTACATAAATTTTTGTAAGAGTTTGGGGCAAGGAACAATGTAAATTAACAAAAACTTTGCAACATACTAAGGACTGCATTTCAATTCTGAATATCCTTTCAGTATCCTTTGTAAACATCAGCTGTCATGCTATTAACATTTTGAAAGTTAACCAAGTGTTAAATTAACCATGGGCCAGATTCGGCTGTGAGAACACCACCGGATCCTCAGCACAGTACCCAGGCCTGCTGTCACTCATTCGGAAGTGGCACTGGAGCGCTGGGGGTGCTCTAAAATTGAAGCAAGGTTAGGAAGAGAAGCATCTAGAAATCACTAGAGCATGATCACTTAGCTCATATTAAAAAATCCAGTTGTGACCTTTTTTTTTCAGGGCATAACCCTCTAATTATGAGACAGCAGACAGGATTTGCTCCTCCAACAGTTACAGCCGCGAGTGCTACAAAAGCGGTGGGTGGGAGGAGAGGTGCCACCTTCCCGCAGGCAGAGCAGGCAGGAAAGGCAGTGCAGGCAGGGCAGGCGGTCAGTCCATCCGAAGCCCCTCGGCAGGCGCGGCCGTGCGCGGTCTCCCGGCTCCCACTAGCGGCGGCCGGGCCGGCGGGAGCGGCGGCGGGAGCGGAGACGGGCGGTTCCACCACTGCTCGCGGCTCCGGGTTTGCGGCAGAGCTGGCGACGGCTGTTTTCCTCAGTAGCCCAGCCCTCGTCTGTGCCTGAATCCTCTGCGGGCAGGTTGCGGGATTTTCCTGGGTTTGTTTCTTCTTCTTCTTTTTTCTTTTTTTTTTCTTTTTTTTTTTTTTAAATCAAATTGCTCCGAGTGGCTCGGTGGATGGATGGCACAAAGTGTTTTAGATTGTGTGTTCACCGCCGATCATTTAGTTTATATTATTTATTCTTAGACTAATTTCTGAGCCATGTGGCACAGCTGCTCTGCCTGGTTGGATGGCCCAAGCTTTCAAAGCAGGAGAGGGATCCTTCTATTCTAATTGAACTGAATGTTCTTATCAGTTAATGAGTTTACTGGACAAATAATGAAAGAGCTCTTCAATATGCCAGCATACTAGTGCAATACTCCTACATATACCGGTTTGCAGAGATTTTTGGTAACGATGCATATTCTTTTGAAGAAAAGTGTTTACTGAATATTCATGAAGAGCTGGAGGAAAAAAGAGGTCATGAATATGGACAAGTCTAATTTGGCGGGGTTTCTTCTCAAGCAAAAGGCAGGCATTCAGTTTTGCTGTTGGCATGCAACTATTTTTTTACCTTATAATGACATCCACATTCAATTCAGCAATGATAAGGTTTACTGGAAAGCTGAATCTCAGGTATTTACCTTTTTTAGTAATTATCAGTGTTTCTCTACTGAAGACAGCATACATGTAGCACTATCCTGCCTTTTCAGGGAAGCATTCCTTCCATCTGTGACTGAGAATTGAAACAAATATAAAAAAAAATTACATAGAATTCCTTCCTCCTTAAATGTGTTCACTTTTCTGATGCAACGTAAGAAAAAAGTTTGATGAAAACTTTGTCACTTTTCCTTAAAAATCAGTTTCATGTCACTTTTCCTTAAAAATCAGCTTTCACCAGGCTATACTTTGGGGGAAAAAAACAGTTTAGAAGCTCCGTTTGAGGTTTTAATTTCCTGACAGTTAAGAAAATAACTTCTGCTTTTACTTTTACTTTTTTTACCTTTTCTTTCCTCTAAAAGATATGGTATTTTTTCATAATCAAAGATTATGATACTTTTGTGTTTACAGACGTTTCTAATTTATGATACTTCTGGAAAACTTGCAACAACATAAATACTCATCTGATTTAAAATTCAAATACAGTATGTAGAGGTACAGTGAGAGAAAGGAATGAGTTAAAAATATTTCATGCATTAGAGAAGATTATCCCAGTTAACCTTGGGCATAACATAACTTGGATGTTTTTCAAACTGTCCAAATAAAGATACTTTAAATAATAGGGAAAACATTTAAAATTATAATTACATCACTGTTTACATCACTGAGTCCTACTCACTTTCCATGGCTACTGGATGCTCATGTGTGATTTTTAAAATGTCTGGCAATCTGTTTAATTATTTTTAGCAATTAAGGTTGTAATTTGTGGATGTTGCTTCATCTTCTTGCCATGTTGACTGATGTCTCAATGTGTACAATCTATGTCATGCCATATGTTCCTTGCTAGCTCCTATTAGGCAGAATTATTTTTTCTTTATAATCAAGTTTTTGCTGGTACATGTTTTAGGAGAAAACAGAAAATCAAAGTATACTGGGTCTGTTTCTCTGTTGTTATGTTCCTCTTAATCTTTTTCCTCCTGAACATGGCAAGTGAATATGAATTGGCAATGAACAGAGAATTCTTGTTTTCATGTTTTAAATGCTCACTTTGTCCAAGTGGAAATAGTTTGGAAAGTATTAAGCCATTGAAAGACCAGTCCCGTGAAGATCCACTAGCTTCAACAGATTACTCCCAAATTACAAGCACAAACCACTAACATTACTGAGTCCACTGAAGAAATAAAACATCTTCATGCATTTTATACCCCCCCCCTTATGACTCAATTCATGCACATTTTCAAGGTGGCACACAGTCTTTTTTTGACTATAAAATAGAAACAGTTGAAGCCACCTACCTGCCTGTGGAGTTTGCTGTGGATAATGAGTGTGCTGGAGCAGAAGCATATTAGGAAGAGTGGGTTTAGGAAGTTTGCAATTCTATTAGTCCAGGATGCTTTTTGTCAGAGGAATCAGTTATCTGATTCCTGTTTTTGATACATTTATATAAGAGTGAAAAAGGAGAAATATAAAACCTGTCCTCAGCTTTTGTTTTTATTTTTCTGGCGAAGACTAGCTATATCTTTACATGTTGATACAGTGTTTGCTACAGTTGGGTTGCTAAATTAATTTATTTGATGGGCTGCTGTTTTTATTTGTATAATGGTGTTTTTGATCAAAGATACAAAAAGATAATACTTGTGATAATTTTGATTGATGAACTGCAGGAGGCACTTCCAAATGTTTTTCAAGCACTATCTGAAAATGAAAAAAGCCACAAACATATTAGCAGCACTAATTAGTAGCGGAAAGCCCTGGATTTTCTAGGGTGGAAAAAATTTAATATTTGTTCAGAAGCTTCAAAGCTCAATTTTATGTGCTCAACTTATGGTGATAGGAACAGAAGTGACAGTGACAAGGAGTAAACAATATTTACATAGCAAAAACAATTTGACAACTAATTTATAAATATTGTAAATGAGAGGGAAAGCTCACAACATTTTTCAGTCAAGATCTCCTTCAGAATTTAGTTCTTATTTTTTCTCCTACTATTCTGTGTAGGCAGTTTTATACTGTTCTCTCGTATAAACAATTATTTCATATGAACTTTATTTGGAAAGCAAACTTAGGTATTGAACTGTAATACAAATCCACATTTAGTAATCATTAGTACCAAAAGCTACTAAGGACAAATATGTGTTCTACACCTGTGTACAAGCAGATCTCCCACAGATTTTGATTAAAAATCCAGTGCTATGGTACCAAATCTGACTAAAAGATCTACAGTGAAGACCAAAGAGGACAACATTACTATGTTCTAGCAATTACTTTGGGTGATTGCAGGCAGATAACTCTGAAGTAAGGAGTTAGTTCTTGGTAATTCAAGTTACTATTAATTCAACTCCTGTAAGAAGAAAGAAGCTTTACTTATTTTTGGGAAGTAATTTAAATTCCCAGCTTTAGAACTGTAGATATTTGCAGTTGCACAATCAGAATTCTAATAGAATAACTATAATATAAGTAAAATAAACATAAACATTCCAAGGGATCACACTTGATGTTGATCCAAACACATGCAAAACATTGTACAGAAGCAGTCTACAATTCCCCAGCCTAACTAGTCTGGCATACAAGGTCACATTTCCAAACCAATAACTAAATCTATTCTATTAAAGTCAGCGTGACTCAGTTCACTTTGAGACAACACTGACATTAACACTTCAAAAAAAGAATCTCAAAGGTAGCTTTGACAACAACTGCATACTGATCATAATTAAAAAGACAAAATGCCAGATTGCCTTTCTGCTGCCTCTGAGCTAACAGGTCTGTTTGATGCCATCTCAGACAACAGCCTGCTACACTTGATCTCTGGTCTAAGTTTCACTGGTGTCCTTAGGCTAGTGTAACTATAGTGCTTCTATTTCCAGTGCTGCTCCACTAAATCAGAATTATTGGGGTAGCTATAAAGTAAGCCTAACATGTACATTGCTAATGATTAACTATTAATCAAGGGATTGTGGTAGTGCCTAGGGACAACTCAGATTCAAGCCCCATTATGTAAGGCACTGTGCAGTTATTCAAGAAGGCTGTAGATGTCTTTTCCCTGTTAAAACCAGCTGTGCTGTTACCAGGCTGGTTCCGCTTTTTACCCTTCATCCATCCTTACAACTTCAACATATTTGGCAGTTGAACTGCGAAATTCGTTTTGTGTGGCTCCATCTGCTATTTGTTTCCTCAAGTCCTGTAGGAAGGGGGAGAGATGCTGCTGGAAGTTGCATGTTACTTCATCCTACCTGAGAAGTGTTAAAGTGAAAAATTTTGATCCATTTGAAATCAGTTATTTTACTGTAGTTCTAAGCAGCCAGCTTCTCCTATGCTACTGAACTTTTCTAAATAATAAAAAGTTGAAATCTGAAGTCTCCTAGATTTACTCCTTAGTAGTGCATATTGGTAGCTGGTATCATTATCAGCAGGAGGGATGCTTCCACAAAAGATTCCATGCTCAATACATTTTTGGCACAGTCAGGTGGCCGTCAATGAGTCACTAAGGCATGCTGTAAATCAGCCTGTTATATTGGCATTCCCAAGTGCATCTGAAATCCAGATCTCACTTTCTTATGTTACAGTTTTTTGGCAGATAACTATCAACAGGTGTGATTATCTGTGATCGGGATCATGTAGTGACGATGGTTAAAAGCTTTCACAAGTCCTTAAAAGGACTTTTTCTGAAGAAGGTGAGATTTTATGGTTAACAGTAGTTTTTATTAGAATCAGACCTATTTTCTGCTGTTACTCTTCCCACTCATTCAGAATCTGAAAAATAAGATGAAAACTGCTGGAAGAATTCTGACTTTGATGTTATTTTCATGAAATACTGTGGGAACAGTTCCATAATAGAGCAAGTGAAAAAAAGCCACATTCCAGCTGGCAGGACGAAAAAAAGCTGGATGAGAAAGTGGTGGTGACAGCTTTATAAGGAAATATTAAAAGAAGAGGGGTGAGGAGAGGAGAATAAGAAATTAATAAAGTGTGAAATGTCAGAGCAAAGGTGAGAACCCTAGCATATTGAGAAAGGACAGAACAAGTTAAAGGAGAAATGGAGAGGTGAGACAGGTAATGGTGAAGGGTTTTTTGTAATGATAGTCTAAGAAATTCAACAGAACCTCAGAAGATAAAGCAAACTTAGCTGTGCAGAAGTAAAAGATAATCAGCAAGTATACTCAACTCAAGTACTTAAAAATTGAGAAAAAAATATAAAGAGCAACAAAAACTCTTGGAAAATTATATCTAAACTGTGAATACAATCGATATGTAAAATAATCATAAATTTAGAAACTGGTTATATGTTATGGGTTACTGTCATAATTACTAACTTAAACTAACATGGCAGAACGAGAAATTCTTCAATTCTTGCTCACCATTTTGGAGATGTTTCCTTTCTAAACAGATCATTCACTGCATCTAAGCAGTAACCTTTCATTGCTTGACACCTCTGTCCCCAGGAAGGGTTTGATGAACTTGTAAGCAAGCACCATACTTTGAGATGAGCATGAGGGTAGACAGCAGACATCACATATGTGCACTGGCTGTAGGACTTCATAGTAGCCTTCTGTCCAAAAATGTGAGTGACTGTTTGCAACGTTGTGCCACTTGTACTTTTGCTTTCAGCTGCATCAGCTTTGGAAAAGACCCATAATCAACCAGAAATCTGTACTACAAAGGTGTTAAACCTCCCCTGAGAATATGTTGATTCATAGTTATTGTGTGAATCAGTAGGTAATCATATGGGAGAGGCAAGCTAGTCACGTGCTTCAGTGACTTCAGTTCCTGAAGGCCCACATGTGTTATTTGCATATTACAGGTTTTTAGGATGCTCGTGTCAAGGTTTTTGGTTCTGAAACAGTATTGAAGTTTAATGAGAATAGATTTTTTTGTAAAATTTCTGATGTTCTCTGTGATCAGCACAGCTTCCCTCATGGTTTTTTTTCCTCTTGCTTTAGGTTATGGTTGAAATTAGTAAGATAAAAGACAGATGATAATTTTGAAAAGTTAATTGAAGTTTAATGAAGTTCAGAAGTTTTGAGTTAAACTGAAATTATATGCAGAATTTTTGCTTGCTTTGTATTTTCTTTTGAATTGCTTGTCATTCAGGAATAGGTGAATACCTGAACAAAGTATTTGGGTAATGCCTATTGCAGATATAATAAGCAGAGACAACTTTAACATTAAAAAATGATTCTTATGTTAGCATTCCCTTCTCTTTCATTCTCAACTAAGTTGCCAGGGACCACACTCTATGTCCACGCTCTCTGATATGGCAAAGTTTCTAGGAGTATAAAGAAGAAATAACATCACTCCACTCTCTCATTTCATGGTACTTAATACTTACTAAGTTTCATCTGCTACCAAATATTAAAAGTTATATTCCAAAAATGAGAACGCCTCCTTCCATGGTTAAAAGACACAACTGATTAAATCTTCATAGAGAGACTCTTTTAAAGATATTGTTATTTTGGAAGGTGTCCAAGGCCCTGCTATGAGAGACCAACTCTAGCGGTCTTTTTGATACATTTAAGGACTAGATGTGAAATACTTAGGTAAATATAGCATTGTTTTCAGAATGGTAAATAAAAGAATATATCTTAACCAAGGAAAAACCACAGATTTAGGATTTTATAAGTAGCTTTCCTTTGTTTGCATGCTTTCATAAAATCTTTACTCTTGAAAACTGTCAAGGGAAATAAGATGATGATGTAAATTTGTCAGTAGCTTTTTCCACTTTGATTTGTCGCAGTACTACAACTCAAGAGGAATTCAAGACACAGAGTTTCAGTGTTGTTCCCAGCACCACTGCAGTATTTGGTTGCAAGTTTGATTTGGTTTATAAAAGCGCTACAGCTTTTCTCCACACTTATATCTTTGCAAAACTCCTCTGGAAATTTGAACGCTATTGTATACTACTGGAGTAAGCTTCTCTGTCTCAACTGGGATGAAATCCGTCAGTTTTTCTTAGAATTACTTGAGGATGAAATCAGGGAGGCAGCTGAAAGATTTCCAAGGCCAATTCCCCAGATGATTCTGTCATCAAATTGCACAAGAAGCAGTTTCAACTAAAACCTTGAAACGATTTTTTTTTCTCAATGGATAACTTGGAAATTGTTGCTTTCCATTATGATTTGATTGAAGTCAGACTTTGGAATCTCTGGAGTACTACTGTAAGATGAAAAGGTTTCATCTTACTGGAAACGTTTCCTGGT
This sequence comes from Chiroxiphia lanceolata, assembly GCF_009829145.1. Taxonomy (NCBI): domain Eukaryota; kingdom Metazoa; phylum Chordata; class Aves; order Passeriformes; family Pipridae; genus Chiroxiphia; species Chiroxiphia lanceolata. Next base: position 87,956,997 of record NC_045639.1, on the reverse strand, counting down.
CACTGAGCCGTTGCCCTGACTTCTCAGGCTGTACATCTGTTAATCCTAAGTGAAATAAAATTCTATCCATAACACAGCTCTGCCCAGCAGCAGTTCTGGGCTCTGTCTCACTTCTAATAAATGGTGGTCAGGAATTGTAAAAGAGTGGTTGATCTTTCAGGTCCCTGCTTGATACCAGAAAGACTATAAACTATGAGGAAAACATAAAAAAGAATGAGTAAAAAGGTGAATAGACCTAGTATCATACTGAGCTATCACCTTTATGCTGTTAGTTTGAATGAGACATTGATGGTGGCCTGTTTCTGCTGCTGAGAGTATTCTGAATGGTAACGGGTTTGGTCCCCTGAGGGACAGAGTAGAGCAGCTGAGACAACATTTAATCCAGCAGATGAAAGTACAGTAAATGCCACAGGCAGTGTTCAATTTTGTGTGTTAGCAGCAAGGGATAGACATTTAAGAAGTGGAGAAAATGGCAACCTTGTGTGATGGGATGTGATGGAAAAACATTGCATTTGTCCTGAATTGGCCTCTTATGCAATTAACTATGCTTCTGTTGTTTCTTCTGATGGAAATGGCTAATGAGTAGAAAAAAATTAATGATGTATAAGCACATTCCCCACAAAACATAATTAGAAGGGTTACTGTATGACACTTGAAAGAAGTGTAGAAATACATCTATGAAAATCAGACAGAAGCTCATGTTAGTTCTAAGGACCTAAAGGACGTTCCTTCTAAGCCAGAAAGTGGGTTGCAGAATAAGGCTGCAAGATTGCTTATCAGTCTTTCACAGTGTATCAAAACAATGAGGGGTTTACAGGAAAAAAAGCTTATGGGACAAGATCTCAAACTGCAGTGTAGCAGAGAACACTTACTTTTTAGTTTTGCTTTGTTTTCTTCAGTTAGCTTTAGGAACTTGAAACACTTGAAATCTCACAGTAGTTCTCATGAGAACTGTTTCAATTGTACATTCCCCAAAGAGAAGATTAAGCCATCTTATTCTTTCCATTAAATATGTCTACATACAGGGCACACTCTGAAATTTGTGTTCTGTGATCTGTGCTAATTACCATGCTGTATGCAGAAGTGTCCAAATAATTCTTCCTGAACACCCTCAGTATCAGAATCAGGAGTGTTCATAAAGCACCCAAGCTACTTGGCCTTAGAGAGGCAAAGTTTCTGGACATCTAGATCCACACTACTGTATCTGTATGCATCTGTGCTATAGTGTGTAAGCTCACTGAGCTGTTAGATCAAGAATATACGTGGTGCACAGCATTACCGACTGCAGAAATGTTCTGCACTGCACAGCATTGTTAATTGATTGATACTAAGAATCTTGAAAGACATTCTGGTCGAATGTAAACATTGGAAGATATTGTCATTAACAGCAATAATGACTGCCATATATAATGAAAACTTTTTTCTTATCTGGATCAGTTGCTGAAAATCCCATGTTGTAGGATTCTCTGAACAATATTGTTAAAAATATGGGGTTTTCTTCCTGGGTTACCAGAGTAATGAGTCCTTTTTTCTTTACTGGGCAATTCTGTCCAAACTGTTAGAACCTGGAAGCAGATGTGAATTCCGGTGTCCAGATTTGTCCTCTGCCTACAACCCACCCCCACAGGGGAGGGAAACAGGCACGCAGGCTAGATGGAAATACAGAGACTTTCCAGACAGGGACTGTCAGAGACTGGAGTGCTCCTGGGTATCCTGCCATACCTACCTTATTGTGAGTCATGCCAACAGGACTGTGGGCAAGCCACATCAACTACCTGAAAGGACAGTATCCAAACCTACTTATTTCTTTTGGTGGGCAGTAGTAACTGCTACGGCCTTAGCAGAGAAAACTGAAACTGAAATAAAAATAAAACACATATTCCTCAGCACATGAAGGACACCAGGGTGTTCATATACAGAATGGCAGTCCCGTAGAGGCTGTCATCACTGCAGTGATTTAATAAAGGTATTTCTTAGATATACTAAAATATTAACATTTTTTGCAAATGAACAAGATCTTTCATAACTTTTCATGAGACTCTTTGCTTTCCATTGGTTGACTACATGACACATATTTGGGGCATTACCTATTGTTTTGATTTTAAATTATTTATTGGAAGTAACTTGCTAAAATCAACAAGAAAATAATGAAGCATAGCCAATGAAATCTTATCAGCCTTTCTTCATACAAACTTAAATTCAAATTTCATTTTAGCCAACAAATAAATAAATCTGTATACCCTTATTCCTAAATTCAATTTTTACACATCAGAAAACAGCAGTGGAAGTGGTAAAATTGTACATATTTGACAAAGTCTTCAATACCAGTACAACTGGGTAAATGTTTGTCCCAATTTAAAAAAAACTAACACCTCAAAAATATTTTTGTTTCCATCTGATTTCATTTTCTCTTGTTCATAATCAAGTGTCCTGGTGTGAAATAGAAGGACACTGACAAATAGGAATGTTGGTCAGGGACTGGGAAGATACTGCTGTAAATGTCAAATATACCGGTCTAAAATGTATTGTCAACAACAGGGTGTATCAGGGGAGGTGCATCAGGGTTTCGTAAGGGAAGTCAACTTAAAAAAATGGGGCTGGGGGGAGTAGTGGAGGTTTCTTTAGTACAAAATCACAGAATTTTGTTTATTTTTTCTAACTTCATTAGTTAGTATAATGTGAGACATTGCCTCTATCTGCAGAACTTACTTTGCTTTTACTCTCAGAGCATGAGGGCTACAATGGTATATGAGCTCTATACTTTCAGACTTCTCATCTATTCAGTCCTTTCAGTCATAGTCTAGTTTTCTTCCTTTCACACAAAATCTAGTGATTATATACTTAATATAACTATATCCCCAAAGCATTTTCAGGTAATTATCCACACAGGGTTAAACATGAATGTATTTGGAACGTGATATCCAAGCAACAACTGCAGTGTTGAGTTATTTCCCACTGTTGCACACTGGAGAACCTTTTCGCGTTTGCTCATTTTTACCGGTTTTGGTTGTTTTCAGCCATCTCTAGTTGTACTTCATTATCACCTTTAGGTGGCAGCATTTGAGAACAGTTGTAGTTGTGGGCTGACCACCATCTGGAATGTCATTCGTGGGCAAGAATTTTAAGTGGATAGGACCAGGCATGTAGGTCCTCTGCTCAGTATCCAGTTCACAGCAAAGCTTATACAGAACCATTCAAAATGTAAAAAAATATGACCACTTCTTTCCTAACACTTTGCTCTCATTTATATTTTTATTTAGAAGTGTATTTCTACAAATGTATGTATATGCACAGCTTTTGAAAGCTCTTTGTTTCTTTTTCTTTTTTTTCTTTTTCTTTCTCTTTTCTTTTCTTTCCTTTTCTTTCTTTTTCTTTTTTTTTCTTTTTTCTTCTTTTTTTTCTTTCTTTTTTTCTTTCTTTTCTTTCTTCTTCTCTTCTTTCTTCCTTCCTTCCTTCCTTCCTTCCTCCTTCCTTCTCTCTTCTTCCTTCTCTTCCTTCTTTTTTTTTCTAAAAAGCAATTATTATCTAGTAAAGAAATGAGAAAATAAAGAGTCTTGAATTTAGCCTGCTGTTTGGTTATCTTTCAGTCACTTTAGAATGCATAAATCACAATGGCCTGAATATGATGTGATCAACAGAATAGTTTTAAAACATACATAAAACTTTTCTCTATTTTAATTTACTGAAAATAAATGAACAATATATGTATGTCAGGTTGTGTTCATTATATCTACAAGATTTATTTATTATTTCTCATATGTATTGTATCTTATTGCAATAGGTAATCAAAAAAGACACATCCTTAGCTTTATGGAGATTGTGGGTCCATGTGAGGTGGATGGGTAGAGTGAACATCAGTATTGCTATATTTCATTCTACAGATATAATCTCTAATAAATATAGTAGAAAAATTTTGTGTCTGTACATAGTAGAAGATAACTTCTTCCTAGTATCTACCCTAGGTCTGACTTGTTCTAAGCTTAATTCATTAAGTTACTCTTCATCATGCTAATTGAAGAATCACATGATCACAACACAACCATGCAGTATTTGAATTAATCACATTTGCAAATAATCTGACAAATGCCAAAAGTCAAAAACCTGAGTAGATAGTTTGACTAGATAAAAAAATAGTAATGGAATTTTTTATTGCAAATGTTTCTTAACATTCAGTTGAGGTTTGTTTTTATTTTGTGAGAGATCCAAGGGACTTGCCTCATAATTTGTGTTAATATATAAGGATGTAATAAATTATGAACCTGCATGCTTCTATGCTGGAATTTTTTGACTCAGCTAACATCAAAAAAACTCTAATAAGATTTTGAGGATCTATTTCATGATGTGTAGAATATCACTGGCCAAACAGTAGAACTTTTCTGAGGAGAGCAACGTATCTATTCCACATAGGAAAAGGAGAAGAGGAGAGCCAGGTCAATCTGTTAGGATCAAAAAAAGAAAGAAAGTCAACCTGACAACCTGAGAAAATATTCTTTCAGTCTGTTCTGTTGATATACTTTGACTGAAAAAAGAAAGGCTGAAAACAGACTTAGTTTCTTCATAGTCTTTGCCTAACTAATATTTTCTGTATTTGTGGCTGTGCTACGCTGGGTTGTGTTGACAGGATCGCACTAACTGATGAGCTCCTTTTTTGGATCTCAGAAGAGAAATTTTATGACAAATAATGATTGATACACTCAAGGTTTGATCTTTTCCTTTCTTCTAACTCCTATTCTCCTTTCTACATGGGAACCTGCTATTGAAACAAAGAGAATGTTGATAATAAGCATTCAGCTTGGTTGGTTAAAAGCATTCAGTATGGTTCTTTTGAGAACCATATCAAAATGCTGCAGCAGTTTGATCACAACAAAACCTAGGTTGCATGGAAAAAAAAAAAAAAGGAAACATAGGCAGGTTGCCCACTAGTTACTGAATGTCTACGCCCAGTACTGCTTAGCGAATTACAGAAACTTGAAGTCTGTTATTTAGATGTTCAAATCTTATACAACTAGGATAAAACATTAAAAAAAACAGATGTCTGGTTGGAATACATAAGAACTGCATGCTGTGAGATAGGGAGACAGATTCCAGACTTGTCTTTGTGGGAATGCCATAGAAAATTCCGAATCAGCTGAAGGTGTGACCCCAAAATAAATTACTTATTCTACTTTGTAGACAAGTCTCTTTAAGAGTTAGAGTGGCTTTAATTCTTTTTAGCTTAATTTACCAAGTAAGCTAAAAAGAATTAGAGCCATTTTAATTCTGAATGAATAATTTAGTCCACCAGTTTAAGTGAAATGCTTTGGTAGTTATTCATGAGCTAACCGAAGCCTAGCATCTAGTCTGTTTAATGACCAGTGGCTTTAGGCAGCAAGAGACAGAGTGTACTTGTCCCTTTCATTTGCATTTGCAACCACAAAAAGCAATCTAGATGAAGTTTAAAAGTTATCTCTTCTGAATTGTATTTTTTTCCACCGGTGGTTAATATATGATATCCCATATATGTACTTAGTTAACCACATCTAACATGCATTGAGGAAGCTGCTATCCACAAATTAATAATTTAAAGGTTTAAGACCCAACATTTTATACCATTAAATATAGTACTTCACTTTCTCTCTAAATTTGTGCTCAGTATTAGCATATATTATGACTAAAGAGAAGGCATAATTATATTTAGAAAGCTGGGATGGTAAGTCAGATGGAATTATACGAAGGAGTAGTGAGACAGGGAGGATTAGAGCTGCATACGTACTAGAATGACAACATAGAACCTTTTTACCCCCTTGATCACATTGAGATGCACGTATATTAATATGCATATTAGTTGTTTTACCTTTAATTGGTAGCTGTTCAGAGAATGAGATTGATATTGAGGTCTTCATTGTCATGTAGAATATGCAATGTCTTGACTTCTCTAACAGTTTTAAAGGCAGAGTAACATCGGAGGTAAAGATGAGAAACTCTCCTATAAAGTAGTAAATGTTACTAAAGAATGTAGCTGCAGTGTTTGCCTTTCTCTTGATTACTTACACATTTATAACACTGTCAATCAGATCTGGCATCACTGGAATTAATGTAGCCATACTGACAACTATGATATAGGGCCATACATAATGGATTAAGAAAACATCATTATTTTTATTATTGTATCTTAGTTTTTATTATTTTTTTAGAAAGTATCCTAGGATCTACTTGTTCAAAGCATAGACTTATTCAAAAGGTTTAAGGAATTAGTCCTGAAAATTTATGTGTTTATAGGGAAACATCTGCTAGGTCAGAAGGAATAGTTATGTAAATAAAGCCATGATTCAGCTGTAGAAGTCTTAAATATGTTTCTACTGTGATTTCAGTGGAAGATACAGTAGTGTGAGAGACATTTCCAGTACATGAAGTAAAAGTCATATTTTTTAAAGGCAAGTGAAAGCTCTATGCTCACCACCTACACAGCTGCTGTGCTGTACTTTTTGTTGGTCTGACTATCAGCTTTGGCTCATATTGTGGCATGTATATTTTGAATAGTCTTAAATAATTAGTGTACCTAATCATCCATAGAATCATGTTCTTAAAATCAAAGTCCTGATTCTCATATATCTTTGGAAAGAGGAATTTTAATTTATTTCTTAATGTCATGTAAGGCATATTTATCTGTAATACTATAATAAAATAAACTGTAGTCATGGAAGAAACATTATGAAAAGAAAAAATAGATATAATTTGTCATAGATGTGCTCTGTTTTTTATAAAACAGTAACAAAATAAATGGAACTTTAGGTAATAAAACCTGTTTATATACTTCCCAAATATGAACACGGAACGGTTTTGTGTGAGAGACATGAGGTAAGCAAATGTACGTAGAGGGTCATGAAGAGGAGACCTAAAGAACACACAAAAACATATCATCTTTGTAAACTGACAGTACTGCTCCCAATCAGTTCCCTTTTTTTAGTCATCTCAGTACAATGATCTTGACTGAGGCAGGTTGTCTGGGTAACAGAAAAGGAAGCTAAAGAGCTATGGAGCTGTCAATCCAATCAACTGTATTTAAATAGCCTATGTGTGGCAAGGTGACTGCAAATTTAATATGAAATTAATTGCATTTCTTTGGTGTTTCAAAATTATCCTCATTGAGCACCCTTTATAACTCCTTGTTTGCTTCATAAGAACTTCTTGTTCTCCATTTTTGTATCTTATTTTTTTTGCTCTATACCAACAGAGCAAGAAATACTCTGAAAATTAAGTACTTCCCATCTGAGTTGTGCTTCTATCACATAGGTTACTGATGACAGTATGTATATGCTTCAGTATGTTTATTTTCTAGTTATTGGGCAGCCGAAAGGATATTTACACTTTTGTCTACTTTTCTCTGCAGATTGGTTTTCTATTTTGGTCTATTTTTGATCTACATTATTCTTTCAAATTTTCTTTGTAGCGTACGAAGGATTTATCTAGATTAACTAAGCAGTATTGTTTAGTATACATGTAAATTAATAAAATAAAATGTGCTGTAGATACAGGATGTGTTGACAGTAGTGGAGACCTAGGGTTCTCTCAATGTATGGCTTTATGTTTATTGAAAGTATACAAGAACAATTTGCTGCTGCTGAGGTCTATGTGTTGTTTGCTAAACACAAGTGTGGAGCCTTCCTTTGCTTTTCTGAAGCCTAAGGAAGTTAAGTGGGCAAGAAACCTTCAGCTCCTTTTTCAGGAAGGACGTTACAGAAAGCATTTGTTGAAATGGAACTGACAGACCAAGAATCAGTTTTGCCTTAATGTCTAATGAGGATGTGTCCTCATTGTTTTTATAGATTGCTAGATGAGAAATACTTGTCATTAAAAATTACACTTGTCATTAAAAATTACACCGAAAATGCTACCGCTGTTAGTTTAACATTTCTGTTGTAAGTAGTAACTTGGGTCAGAACTGTGTTTCATGGATTCTAGCATGGGAGACTTTAATTGTATGTACATATGAAGTAAAAATAATGTACTTTCATTCCTTCTCCTTGTATTGTATTGATACTGAACATCACCTTTCATTCTCTTTTTACATGATGGAAGTAGTTAGTAAATATACAATTGGACCTCCTGCATTTAATGCTGCAGTACAGTGACATTTCCCATTCTTTTCAGACAGCCTGTGCATTCCAACTGGCTAATTTCTTGCATTTTGTCAGTCTTCTAACAGAAATACAATAGTTTGTACTGTTTAACACACTGTGCTAACTTAAATTCATATTTGCATAATCATCCCTACCTAAAGTAATTTTGGTATTTTTCACAAGTTTTTAATTCGGTATAAAACATTATTTCAGCCCAATACTTTATTCTAATCCTGACTTATGTCTTAGCAATTGTACTTTCTAAAAGACCTTCAATTAAAAAAAAAAAAGATTCAAAGCAGAATGCAAAATATGTAAATAATGAAATACCACAACCTCGGCACTGATATTAGAGAAAATGTCTGAAAAAATATGACAAAAAAAAAAGGAATTTTATATTACTCCTTTTTTTTCAAATTTTCCATAGTTTGCCAATGAAGGTTTCATAACCCAAAGTGTCTATCTGGACATGTTTCTGAAACACAATACATATTTCCCAAGAAAAAAGTAGAAATAACTGTTTTACTTTGGAGTTTCTAATACTACTTTCTATGCAAGAATCGAGCTAATGCCATTAAACAAACAGAATATGAGATGCAAAACTTTTCGTTTTGCAGTCATCCATCAGGAGTTATTTTACATGCTGCTGATAAATACATACATTAAAGTTAAATGAAACACTTGACCCACCAGCAGATCTTAAAGCATTACAATTAACAGTGAGTGGGTTTCCCCAGTGTTCAGTACAAAGTTTGAGTCTTTTCAGTGTTTTATAAAGAGTAAATATAAAGCCACAGCTGACCAAATCAGGTAATTCGAAGGATAGAGCAATCTTTCTGAATGACTACAGTATGTTGTTGCACTTTGTTTCACTAATCTAACCCCCTGCTTTTAGATGTGCCTGAGAATTTAGAGAGATTAATGGCTTACTAGAAAGATATAGAAAAATTAATGTGAATACAGTGTGATACTGGTACATGAAGGGGGAGAAACAGAGGGGAAGTCGGGATTGACAGAGAGTCTAAGCTGGAGGTCGAGAGGTATTTTCAGGGCCACGAGTTGTACCAAGTAAAACTGTGTATGGCTCAGAGTCTCTTGTGAAAGAAACCAGGCAACTGGAGAGGACACAGAGAAAAGTCTCTGAAATTAAGTACTTATAGAAGGCTATAACAGTAAAGAAAAAAGCAAATATCAATGGGTGGGAAAGTAAAGCTGAGAAATTCAAATATCAAATTAGGGTCTTCCAATTAGTAGTTTACAGTGCCAGAGTTGGCTGAGCAACAATTTTCTAATGAAACAATCACACGAATACATTTATGAAAAGGAAAGATTTCTAAATTACACAAACAAATCGCAAACACTACCACTGGGATAATTGACTTCTAAAAGAATGAATAATAAATATGTAAGTAGAAGAAAACAGACCTCCTCTCATTTTTTAGGAAAAAAATAATGAAAAGACTGCATTTAAAAAAAGTAAATCTCTATTTGTCTTTCGTTTTCTGAGGTCCAGCTTTTGTGTCATGAGCCATATTTCTAAACTAATATTCCCTCGTGTTTGTTGGCTTATAGCAAACAGCACTGAGCAACTTTATGTTTTGTCCTTCCTAACACCCCGAGGCCATTGCAGTGGCAGCTTTCTGCAGATGTTAGCATCACCGGAGGAAGGCCTGTTTGTTGTCCTGGTGCAGGTGCTATTTGGGCACCTTTGACAGCCAAACTGACTGTCAAGAGAAGTGAGGACCTTACTCCCATTTTCACAGTCAGATCTACATTCCTGACTTTAGTCCTCTTGGTCCAAATGACCATACTTATTCATAAGGGAGAGAGTTCTCCTGTCAAGCTTGGGCAGTCTTGCTGTCTCCAGGTGAAGACCACTGGATTTACCAGGCTCTCTGTAAGCAGGAGTACAAGCCCCTGTTCACGGTTTGCAGACTCAGGGGTTGAAGAAAAGGTCCTATTATTGTTCTACAGTGACACACGGAGATCTCCAGAACCTTGCTGTGTCACGATTGATCAGGCTTCGAATAAAATATCTACCACTGGCTCTCTAACAAGCACCCCACAGGCCTCATCTGTCACTGGTTATTTGTATCAGAGTGACCTTAGAATGATGTACAAGCAGAAGATGCTTAGGGAACATGATATTGATGATCAAAGAAAATGTCCTACCACACTGTCAGTGGCCTCGGAACAAGCTCCTTGAGGGCAGCCTGGTTCTTGGACATCAGTCTCCCCATGCAGAGCACTGCAGTAAGTCCCGTGGCCCCACAGTACCACAGGCCAGCTCTCTACCCAAGTCACCAAAGGAAACGTTAGCAGTGGAGACAAACACACACTATATTCACCCCTTCCATTATAAAACCATTCCAAAAACAGTATTCAGAGAGATCCCACTGGAACAGTTAAGAAGATGCAGAGCATCTGGTTAGGAGCAAAAATGGAAAAGCCAAATTGTTGTTCTGCTGTGGACCAGGTCAGAAAAAAATATTCTATATTTAATTTGATAGGCTTTTTTCTTTAATTAACAAATTGAGTGATTATGCTTTATAGTCTAATAGCTAAGGTTTCATGTGGGATCAAAAATGCATCTAATATGTCTGCTTTTAGTTCACTGCAGCAGTTTTGAGCAGTAGCAGAATATTTATGAACTCCTACAAACCCTACCATCAGTTGTAACTCCTTTTCTCTAATGAAAACTGCAGCTGACAAGCATCATCATCAATAGATTGGACATGATAAAAATTCACAGCCATGAAGCAGTATGCTAAGTCTGAAGCTAAATGAGATGACTGGTTTTAGGTACTTGCTTTCCTTGTGGCTCAGTTTACACATCCTCAGCATGTGTAAAAGTTACCAGCAATTTTTCCATCAGTGCATAAGTATATGGAGTAGGACATATAAAGAAATACCTGTGTTTCAAAGATTCTTAACTACTATTTAATATTTGGTATAAATTTGGAATTGTTAATTTCTTGACAACCTTAGAGGGTGGGATGAGCAGGGTTTGAAGCTGCTTATTGTTTGGCTATTTTCTTTAACATTTTTATGTCCGTACATACTCAATGTAATTATGATTCTTGGATTACATCCCACATAATTATGATTCTTTTATTTCTTTTTTTCACTAGGTAAAGTTGCTATTATTTTTATTATGAAGAATTCTAATGTAGGAAATAATAATTTCCTTTTAATGTAAATCCTAGTACACTTGAATAGATGAAATAAGGTTTTTCTAATTTCTATTTTGCCAGTTTCTGGAATAACTGATTTTTTGCTTCATGACACAAACAAAAATATTTTGGACTGACTTAAATGTGTAACTCAGAAAGGGCTTTTGTTTTATTTTCAGTTGTTTGGGATTTTTTAATTGAAATTCAAATTAAAATTGTAACTGTAATACAAATGAAAGAAATAAAGCTATTCCAACTTTTTGTAAATGCTATTCTTCTGCCTTTCTCCTTTCTTCTCTTTTCTCTGAGACCCTTAGCTTAGATTAACCAGAAAGTCTGGCCTTGAAACAGCTTTTTTACAAAACAAGCTCTTTATATGAAAGATACCACTTACAGCCCACTGGAATGTCCTATTAGTACAGTATGTCCTGAATTAGATTTAATGTTTATCTGTTCATTTGCTGAATAGTATTACAGTAAACCAGTTAATAACCCGCAATTGTTTGTGACACTTTTGTTCTAATAGAAGTTATTTAGCTTAGAGATAATAGTAAATAGTGAAGTAAATAAAATTAAATGTGTGTGTACATATATATATATATATATAAACATACTAAAATTTTAGTTAAAAGCAGAGCAATTAAAAACCAGTACCACTTAGCTTATATACCTTGAGGATGCTCTGAATTAAGTTCATATAATGGCAATGAAAACAGAAGCCCTGATGATTAAGTTATCCTCTGTCTTCCTCAACCTCATAATCTTCCTGTGGTGAGCAGAGCCAGACTGACCCTGATCAGACGTGTGCATACATGATTTCTGTGCTTCTGGAGAGACGTGGTTTTTTTTTTGTTTCTCCCCTATCCTCCCCCCCCCCCCCCCATTTTTCTGCTTGGTTGATATTCTTCTTTAGGTATTATTTAGTTAATCATAGGGCATCTACTTTTTCCTGATGCCCTGAAGCCTGCAGAAATCTCCACACCAAATTCTGTGTCCTTGAAGTAACTGTCTACTTTCAAGTTTTCCAGGACCTGTGAGAGGATGTACTCCTTGCAGAGGTAAGGAGAGGAACCAAAAAGAACTCTCCCAACAATTTCCACCTTAAAGGAATGGAGTTTATGCAGACTCTTTACAGCTTGGTCATAAACACTCTCCAGGTCCTCAGTTTATAAGTCTTTTAATTCAGAATCCCTAAGCTGTGTTTTGACTCCCAGAGTTAAAAAGTTAAATGACCACAGAAATATTACACCTCTCCAGCTGTTACTCCGAATTCTGAATTTACAGCTAGCTTGTGAAACTGGTGTGGGACTTAAAATTTGCTTCAACTGAAAGTACCAGCTAAGGGATTTATCTTTCCTTTCACAAAGAGGGAGTTATCTCTAGGGTGTTTGGGTTGTTCTTTTTTTACATTTTACTTATATACTTTGAATAGCACCTTCTTTTCAGACTAGTATTTGTGTACTTCTCGATTGCTACAGGCATTTGTTCAGATGAGCACTAGTTGTCCAGCAATTGCACTGCACAAGTGTTTTACTGTTTTTAATGAATTTTTGCTTTTTTAGTGAACTGCCCAGGCCCTGCCACAGGAACCTTAAAAAGGTGTAGTGGCAGATATTCCTAACTTCAGTTTAGTGTATATCAAGTGAATACAACCATAACATTTTAAGCCAATAACAGTGATGGGCCTTGGGATAGTAAGAGAACAACAGAAGACATTGTCCCAACTGGCACTTTTCCTCCTGCATTATTGTACTGTGTCATTTTTAATACTGGGAATACTTTATTGTCATTACCTTTTAAAAGACTGCCACTTAGAGGCAAATCCAAGCTGACCTCGTCGTGAATAAGGATTTAGTGAAATCACTCTTTAACTAGCTGCAATTGTTCTATAATCTAAAGCATTAAATAGTATGAATATGCATAAGAATCCACATGGTCTAACAGACCATAGAGTAAGGACCTAGAAAGTCATTATTGTAGGTCTGTTAGTCCTGTGTGCTGCTCAAAGCCAGAGGAATTAATCCATCTGGAGCCAGTTCTGCTCACACAGCAGTTATACACACATTTGATTCCATTATTTCATGACCTGTGATTTACACTGGTGGAAATCATAGTATTGTCATTTACAGGTGTTGTTACTCTGATGTATTAAAACTACAGCACGAGGCAGAATGGAACTTGTCTATTCTTTTGATAGTGGAAAATAATTGAAAGGCACCATAAAGTGATCAAAATTATATATTTTCTAACTGTGATTACCAATATAGGGAGTTATATATTAGCATTGATTACTTATTTTTTGACAGAATCTGTTACATAAAAAATTGCTTCTTCATGTCCTTTTGGAACTTGTACTGATTTTTTTAAAAAGTATAAATTTAAAAGTATAAATTGCATGAAAGTACAAAATGGGAACATCTGTTCTATGGTCTAAACTCTATACATGTGATGTCATATGGCACCAAGCCCTTTTCCCAGAGGTAGACCTTGTGCACCCAGACTATCCTTTGGAGATGTTTTACATATGTTAGCATGTGAGTATTTTTATAACCACGTCTTGCATCAATGGGTTCTGCAGTTACCCTGGGAAATAAACTGCTCTGACTGTAGATATAACTACCTCAGGGCTCCAGTGTCAGTTCTGGCACAGAGCACTCCAGTTCAGTCAGGCTTTGCAAACCCACTGCTGCAGTACTTCGGAAATCTTCATTGAAACTAATGGAACGTTACTTTTGTAACCTAGGATTCCTTGAACAGAGTTTAGTTGAGTTTGCTACTTATATATCATGCAAATAATGATTTTTAAAAAGCAAAGATATATTTTCATTTCCTGAAAGTTGTTGCTAAAATTGTAAGATTCTAGTCTTTAAAGAACTTTTATTCTGAGATGTGAATGAAAATGAAGTTGAAGTAACTTTTTTTAAAAAATAAAAACAGAAGATGAAACTTAAATATATCTTAGAAAATGCAAAAATTATTCCACAGGTTCAATACTGAATGAGCAGTGTGCATTAGGTCTAAAGCTAGGATTTTTTTTTCTGGTCTTCTGAGAACTGATACCTTGAGAGCTCCAACATTAGCTTTTCAGAGTACTTAAAATGCTCTTGATTACTAGATTGAAGCAAATAGTACATGATTTATGACTTTCGTGGCTAGCATAGTGGGTTTTTTTCTGAATTTTTTGTACTTCTAATCTCCTTTACCTTATTATGTTTTTGAAGTTATCTGTTAATCACTTAACTGAATGTGAAATATGTCTAATTTGTTCATTATGGTAGTAGCGTTGGAGCCATGGTCATTTAAGTATATACATATAGTTTAGATTCTGATTGCTGATTGGACAATCAGAATATACTATTAAGTCTCTAGTGAGCATAATTTAATTTACTGATTCAGAATTTGTTTTGATGTAAATATTCCATTATACATGCCTACAGTAGAATTCTTTCAGGTAACTAACTAACTGGGATATTTTCAGAAAGCCAACATAAAAGAGACAAAAGCCTAATTTGAGGCACATTCAATTTTTCGTCTGAAAATAGCTTTGTATAAAATCTATTTTTGTAGCTATTTTACTGAGCTCCCTAGTGAACCCATTCTTTTCCAGCCCTTTCTAGACAGCAGAGTAAGGCATTTGGAGAGATTTGAAGGTTATCTGCGGGCAGATGTGCAAGTAGCACTGTAGATGATTCAAAAAAGGTTCATCGTTAGAAGCAACATGATGAGACTCAAGTCTTAAGCCTCTCTTAGAGAGCCATAATACATATCCCAGTTGTAGGTCTCTAGCTACTAAAAGAAAGTCTTTTTACACTAAGCAAAACACAACTAACTAAAGACGTAGATATTAGTTATTTAGATATTAGTTTATGTATATCCATAAGCAATAAGTAATTCTGAGAATATGTTTATATGTTACAGAGTTCTCAGCCTAAATGAGTATCATAAACTGTGTAGCTCTAAGTAGAGAACTAAACACCTTCGCTGAAAAATCATGGCTTGCAACCTCCAGACATTCATATATGTTGACTATTGACATAATTTTTCCAAATGATGCACCATGTGAGCTGAGACAGCTTTTAGGTTGCCACATTTCATATTATGCTGACAGGCTGAAATGAATTACATGAGATGTATCCTGTGTAGCCACCATGGAGTAAACACTTTTCAATGATTCTTATTATTGACATCTGTAGGGGAAACAGCCACAATTCACTGGAGAGTACACTTCCATTAATCATTGTGGAGGTCAAAAGGTACAGATTTTTGCAGTACTATTTGCAGAACATGCATGAGAATTTTAAGTGATTCAAGTGTCTGACATCATATAGGAACGTAAAAACAATGAGGATACTAAAATCAGTTGGTTTGATGCTTATTGATGAAAGACAAGCATGCTCTTCCACCTCTGAGGATGTGCTGCTTCCATAGTGTCATCCTCATAATTCTCCCTAATATGAGCATCAATGTTGTGTCGACTTGATTATGTTTTCTATTGCTTTCTAATTCAATCAGTGAAGTAGACCAGGAGGCAGTTTGCTCTCTAGAGTAGAAATCTGTCACAACTGAAAACCAGCATTTTTTAAAGTTTAAAAAAATGTTTATGTTGCAAAAAACACCACACACATACTGATGGCTCTGAAAGTAATTATGTATTTGGTAGACCTGTAGAACATCATTATCATAGTCTCACTAATTCTAATGGATTCATTTTCTCAGTCCAGTAAAGTGCTGTTCTTTCTGTGTTAAGAGTAGTACACCACAATCAGGTAGATTATGCCCATCAAATACATCTGCTCTTAGGTCAAATTTTCTGCCCTTTTTTTTTTTTATTTTAATATGTTTGTTTTATATTTTGGCGTTGGGTATTTGACCTGGTGTTAAGTAGGCAGGAAATCTTACACCTCTGTTATTCTTTAATGCAGGCTTCAGGGTGAACTTCCCCAAGAGGTGTTTGTCAAACTATGCTTTGTTTAACTGAGATCTGCAGCTGAACAGAGGCATTGCATGAGCAACACCTGTGAAATAAGCAAACTACATGACACTATGGGCTGTAGAGGTAGGAACGATGTGTTAGTGGACGCACTCACATACTTTTTCCTAGCGCGGATTATGCAAGGAGAGTGAAGGAGAACATTGTTTTCTTAGCCTCAGTGAGATATTTGATGTCTTAAAAATTCAGGATTTCAGAGACCTAGAAAAGTATGCTTTTACTAAAGCCAGCGAAAACATATAATGTATTTTCAAAAGATCTAGGTCCAAGTGATTTTCCTTGATAGTTTTTAGTTAAATCTCTTATGTGCTTTCCTACTTAAAATCCTGTGCATGCATTTCTGAAGGAAGGATTTAGTTTTAGTTCAGGATTTAGTTGTAGTTATTTAGCATTGGAACAGGCTCTCCAGGGAAGTGGTGGAGTCACGATCCATGAAAACATTCAAAAAACATGTGAGTATAGTACTCAAGGACATGGTTTAGTGGTGAACATGCTAGTGGTGCTACACTGATGGTTGGACTTGGTGATCTTAGAAGTCTTTTCCAACCTTAACAATTCTATGATTCTATGATTGAGAACTTGCTCTGAGGTTTAAATTTTGAATCACCGATTTTCTTCTCATTCATTTTGTGTTTTCTCATTAAGGTTATTCTGTTGACTAGAGAAGAGTTATTTGTGGGTCTTATTTGTTAAGGCCATAGGTGTCACTATAGGAGTTCAGAGAGAACTTATCTCACCATGAGAGACCTTTCAAGAGGTTCCGGGTCCATTTTGGAAACCATTGAAACACCCTCCTATCAGGAGGCTGTGCCATACACACATCTCCCATACTGAACTGGATGGAATAATATGTTTGAAATTGCATGTGTGTGATCATTAACCTGCAAGGGACAGTTAACAAGGGCTACATCCCCTTGTGAACTGGATAGCTAAACCTTCTAGCTCATACCAGAGTTGTGGTTTTGGAAAACACGTTCTAGGCTGCATTCTCAGTTGACAAAATTTGGTCTGGCTGGGTGGAACCAGACCAGCTTAAAGCAGCCAAGGCTCTTGTCCTTTACTTTTATCCTTCTCTTCTCTACATAAAATTTAGCAGCCACCCATAATGTCTGTGTACAAAACAGCCAGCTTTATGGTACCACAGACAATAAAAATGTAATGTGCAAAATTCACATCCAGTGACACTTCCTCCATTTTTTATTATTCTTTCATAAAAACAATTTAGGAGACTTAAACAAGGACAAGGAAATGCTCTTAAAAAGGCATGCAATATCATTTAGCTTCACCTAGAAACTTTACCATTCTAAAAAAAGTCCACACCCAGTTTAACTGGTTTTAGCAAGTACCTATTTGCAGTACCTGTTATTTAAAATATTGATTCTTGTTCCTTCTCTTCATATACCTTTAGAATCTTTCACAGGCTGTAAGCTTCCCTGTCATAAATTCATAGATAATTCATCTCGTATTTTAATGAATGCTGCTATCATTTAGAAAAGATTAGGCAACCATCTGCAGAAATGTTGGCTGTAAGCAGTTGCAGGGCAAGGAAATAGTCTAGATGTCCTTGTGAGTCCTGCTTTCTACAATTACCTTTACTTATTTTTCAGTCTTTCTAGAGCAGAAAAGAAAGAGAAAGAGTTATTGAATTCAAGAATAGCTTAGAAAATCACCATTTATCCTCACTCCTCATCTCTTCAGTTTTAAATGTCTAGAACAATAAAGAGGCATATACTAGCCTGTGTGTAATATAGGTAGCTTACTGCAGTGTTCAGTAAAAAGAAATTGTTCATATAAAAGTGATACCATTCCGAAATAACTCCTGCACTGGCTAACCATATCAATAATTCAATTAATTAAATATATGACAAAAGCAAAATACTTAATGCAGAAGTAAAATAGTACAAAATATAAAGAAGCAATGAAGATACCAAAGTATTATTATGATACCGTGATTTAAATTTTTAAAGTCTACACATGAATAAGTTATTATAGCAGAAACATTAAAAAGATGAGAATGCTACAGGAGAATGCATTAAAAATCTTTCATTTAAAAAAGGCAAAAATAGATGAAGGTAATCCCCTGTGTTTTTGCTCTTTAATGTGTTATTACATCCATGAATCTTTTGAGAGAACAGTAAGGAATATGAGAGAATAATATACTTCTAAATTTATGGGATTTAAATGTTAAAATTGATAATGTAAAGTGCTTTTATCAGTTTTGTTATTTTTGTTTGAATACAACCATTTTGGGATGGATTACTAGGGAAATATTTGAATGGGAAAAATGTGAACTACAGAGCATCTTCTGCCTCCCTGGCCATGATAATTGCAAATATGCCAGATTTAGTAGATATAAAAAGGGGTAAAACTGTAGTTTGAGGTTTCATCCACCCTTCCTTTTGCTCTTTGCTTACTTATAATTCTGCAAAGCATGTGTGAAAACACACTACCTGCTGTGGTGGCATTTGACATTCATTTAGAACAGGTATGAGTCACTTCACTAGATTTTTATGCTCAGTTTCTTCTGCATAGGTATAAGATGGTGGGTAGCTGGGACCAGGAAGACAAGTAATAGAGTTCACACAGTTTCAAAATTCTGTGCGTATTGAAAGTGAATAAATATTACATCTTTACGATATTCTTCACTGACCAAATCTGTAGCCATAAATTAACAGGTTCAGATCCCACTGAAGATAATGGCTGGCCAAGAGAGTCACTGCAGAGATGCACAGAGAGATTCAGATTGCATTGCCATGAGAAAGTCTAGTTCCTCAGGATTTGTACTATTATTTATATTTTAATTCAGTAATACTTCATTTTTTATGTCATTAAAAATACCAACAAGTAATATTAATCCAAAATTATGTCCTAGGAGCAAATGGGTCTCCCTAGAGAGAAATACAAACTAATTACCTTTGTACAATATGTTGACTGTTTAAAATACATAATTATTTTCCCTAATTTTTTGAAAGATGAAAGAGTGCATTCATATATGTATTAGAATATCTCTGTGTGTGAGAGAAAGGAAATTTTTTATCTAATTTCCTATAAATGCTAACCTATCTTTTTTCTTTTACTTGATAAAATGCAAAAATATATTTTTTTAGTAGAAATGCTTTTGCCTTTCATATTTCCACTGCTATAAAATCCTCTCCATATTTTCGTGGGTAATGGGATATCTTTCTCGCTGTGTTCATGAATACGGCTCAGTTCAGATTTTAATTCTCTCTAGTGAAAGAAATTATTTCATTCAGTTTGAAACTGGTAAAGGCTCTTCTATACTGTTTTGAAGAGTCAAAAGAGGACTTTTTATGGGACCAGGATCTTTGTAGGAAGTAGGCAAAGGCTGTTTTCAGAATGTTTTCCACATTCACTAAGAAGAGGTTCCCATGGAAATCTAATTCAGTTAATAGTTATGTTACCCTTCTGGCAACTTGCCTGCCTGGTAAGGAAATATCATTTTAAGGGGTTCCCATAGAAAACTATAGCTTAAATCTGTACTGCAGAGTGATGGTATTCACTGATACCCTGAAGCTCTGTGTCCTGCCAATGCAGCATTAGAGAACAAGTGCTTCCTTGTGGGGCCTGGGTACCCTCCTACAGTGAAGCAGTGCTGGAGACAGGGAAGGGAGTGCTCCTGGGATTTTCTTCTCTTCTGTCATAGGGCTTACTGTAAGGGGAAAAAAACGCAACTGCAGCTTGTGTTTTGTTTGGTTTTAGTGTTTTGTTGGGTTTTTATTTATCTCCAGTTCTACAAAAAGAGGAACTAAAACAAACAAACAAAAAAACCAACAAAAAACCAAACCAAAACAAAAATAACAACAACAACAAGAAAACACCAAAACCCCCTCAGTCCTTTGAATGTATTGAATTTTTTTTTTATTTTTATATATAGGAGAGATAATTTTGTAGTGAAAATGAAACAATGAAACAGAAAGTCACGGTTTCTCAAATCAGTGCAAAATTGTGCTTCTATGTCAACACACATTCTGCCATCTAGTGCCCAGAAGAAATTGTACTGACCAGTTGCCAGTGTGATGAGAAATCCCAAGAACTGCTACTGCTGCGGATCTTTGTGGGAGAACCTGTAGAAGGGGCTACAAATAAATTAAATGTGCAGAAAACTTCTGCAAGCTCCGGGAAGTAAAACATTATCAGATCTACTGAAATTATTTAATAGTTCAGTCAAAAAATTAAACAAACTGATTCTTTCTATATTTCCATAGTCTTCTTTCTTCCTTTCCCCCTCTGCACCCCCTTCACCTGGGACTTACATCATCATTTTGCATCATTTCTGGGAAAAACATTGGTGTATTGGCACAGAGAACATGCCATGGTACTGCATGTGAGACAGTTTGCATTAATGCACATTCTGGCTGCAAGACCTTTAATATTCATTCTGTAGTCAAGAGTAATTGAAAACACTCATTTGACTATTTACAGTTCAGGAGTGGGTAGGACAGTATGAAGCACACTGCTGGAGAGCTGTGGGTGAGAGAAGGAAATGACAGTCGCTTGGGGGAATCTATTGGTTTTTCTTGCTTCTAAGGTTCTGAAAAGCCTTCAGGGAGCTGCTCACCGTCTCACCTTCCAGAAGGTTCCGTACAAGCTGACTATACTCAGCAACTCTCAGAGGTTCCTTGACATTGTACGTGTCCTAAAGGGATAAACCTAGAAGTCTCAGAATCACTTTTTTTTTTTTTTAAGTTCAAAAGTTCATTCATGTTGTCATCACCAACTGATGCTGAAAAAGGCTTTTTTTTTTCATTAACTTAGTGTGTTCTGCACCATAAATAGCACAAAATAGCACATAGTAGGTGGTACACCATAACCAGATCAATGCATTTACACTTGAAGTTCCCATGAAATGTGACAAAAAAAATAACCATAAAAGCCAAACCAGCATGGTTTATAATGTTATCTGATGACTAGGATATATTTGTAGCAATATATATATATATATATATATATATATATATATATATGCTAAAAATTTTATAAATCAACCTAGGATCTGTTTGATCTGTTTGACATGTACCTTAACTTTAATGATTATCCAGTTGTCCAAAAGCAAAGACTAGTTCTACTACTTGATGAGTAGAACCTTGCAAAGCTGATATTTTTCTTTTATACTGCTCAGTCTTCCTAGTTTGTATTTTTACACTGTTAACAGATCTTCTTTCTTCTTTGTTCCTACAGAGAGCACATGGCACCTCTCTCCTCTCCTAAAAATGTACACCTACACTGGCTGCAAGACTTTAGCTTCTCCTTTTAAAAACTAAAAAGGTTACTCAATAGAAATAAAAATTCCCATAAAATAACATAAAAATAAAGGTAAAGCCAATGGGACTAATGATAAGAGTTGTAAATAATACTCAACTGTAAACTCTGGAATTTCAAATTTAATTTTTTTTCAATCCTAGAAGGCATGGAATTATTTTACATGCCTCAGCTCATATGCAAAATGAAATCATGGAATCGTAGAATCATTTAGGTTGGAAAAGACCTCCAAGATCATCAAGCTTTGACTGAACACCACCATGCCAACTAAACCATAGCATTAAGTGCCATGTCCAGTTGTTTTTGAACACTTCCAGGGATGGTGACTCCACCACCTCCCTGGGCAGTCTCTTCCAATGCTTAACCAAATGATGCATCACATCCATATTAAGATATATGCATTACTAAAATACTTTGAAGTATTGATCCATTGTGTACAGCTGAGGAGAGATAAAATATGCATCTTATTGCAGGAAACTGTTGTACTTCCATAGCCACCAAAGGACCACTGACAGCAGGATAAATTCTTTTGTCAGATACCTAAACCTCAGGTTTTCTACCCCAAATATTTGGAATGTGTTACGATTTATTATAAGTCATGGTCTGGTTAAAATGATCCATTCAAGGTTCCCAGTAATGCTGGTTTTTATTTACATTTTGAGGTATTTATGAGTTTTACCTTCATGCTGTTGGATTATAGCATTGACAATGTAGTAAAAAGTATTAAAACTCTTTCATGTTTTCAGGCCTAATTTAAGACTCGTACTGGTGATTTCTGAATTAGGCCATGTACCTATTTGTTGCTGAAAGGATTTGTTGTCTCCCTTTATTTAACAAAACAACATAGAATCATAGAATCATAGAATCAACTGTGTTGGAAAGGACCTCCGAGATCCACTACCACTGTGGTTACTATACCATGGCACCAAGTGCTACATCCAGTCTCATTTTAAAAACCTCCAGGGACAGAGAATCCACCACCTCTCTGGGCAGCCCATTCCAATGCCTGATTACCCTCTCTGTGAAAAATTTCTTCTTAACATGGTTAATATCAATGTTTGAGGTAAAAGCAGAGGACTGTCCTGCACCCAAAGAAAATTTAGGACAGGTATCACAAAAGAAATTCCCTTCAGAATCTGATGTCTACAAAAATACCTTCTGGGTTAGAAAACTTATTTTCAGCAACAAGAACTAGGTAAGAAGAGTGAGAATGAGAAAAATTCCTTTATTCAGAATGTCAATTCATATATCCAATCTTATATCCCAGACATTAGGACTTGAATTATGCTGACTTGACCTTGCAGGACACCTCTATACCAGATACTGCCTAGATTAAGATGGTTCTTACCACCTTTCCCACACAAACAGTCCCTTGATATTAGTGTGCCATTTAGCCATACTCTAGGCTGACCTGGGTTAAAAAGCTGTCCCTGCCCAGAAAGCATTTAAAGACTTCTGCTCTGTGAAGTATTGACAGAAAACAAATGCGTAATGGGTTCATCTTCTACATTCATTACCTAGGATCTGAAAATGGAGGAAAGTTTTATTTTAGTGTTTTTAATATTTATTGTAAACTATGGCAGTCACTTAAGAAAGATATTGTATTTTAAAGTGCTTCATAAAAATGCATTACTGCATTAATCAATACTGCATTAATCAATTCTTTGATTAAACAATTTTGAGACCATCGTTTGTACTTCTACACAGAAAGTGGACATTTCTGATCCCATTACAAAAATGTACTTAATCCTTTTTTAAATCTCTTACAAGGGCGGCATTTTAATGAGGTCTCACCCACGCCAGTACACTGCATTTCCTGGTACCACTTTTGTTCTCATGCAGTGTTTGGTTAAATACTTCAGCTGAGTATGAAAATGAGAGCATTGCATAAGTCTGGTTCCATTTTCTGACAAACCTTATACAGACATATTTTTAACTTTGTAATGAAACATTTATCTTTAATATATTATTGCTATACGAATGCTTTATATATCAAAGGGAGATTAGCTGAAAAGTGCATCTCAAAGACCATCAGCAATTGTTGAAATGAATGTGTAAATTAAAAATATGTTGTTGCTAAGTGGAAAAATCAAAAAATCGAGGCATGATTATCACGCTTGTTGGTATTTGTGAGTAACTCCATTGTTGTGAATGGAGCTACATTGGGTATAATCCAGAACCCAGAAAACTGATCTCCCAGACTTCCCTTTGCCTCTTCACCAGTGGTCTCTGTCCTACAGGACACTGCATGTGCCTGCACCCAGCACGAGATGCTGCAGGACTGGGACTGGAACATTTACCACCTTCCTGTATGCCTCTGGAAAGCCTTCCTCTAGCAAAGGTCTCCCATTATTGCACTCTGTAATTTAAAAAGTAGAACTAAGTCTTCTGCAAGAATGGTACCGTATTCTCTAAATTTCCTGACAAGCAGAGATCATGGAGGCAGCAAACTGAGAGTAAACATGCCTTGCTGCAATAGTCTCATTGGGGGAAAAGCTATTTAAAGTCTCTTGCCATTATGATGTTATTAATTATGGTTTAAATGTGTCATTTGTACTGCACATTGTAAAAATTGTAAAAATATTCTAATCATAATTTGCATTAGAGTATTGATTGTAAAACTTTCATTACAGTAAGAAATTTCACACAGAATAAAAAGATATCTTAAATCAGAGGAGCTGTAGAAGAAACGTATTTTGTAAAAATCTATTCATAAAACTTTTAAAAGAGATGTATTTTGTAAAAATCTATTCATAAAATTTTCAGCACACATGTATATATACACATATATATGTATGTGTGTGTATATATATAATTTAATTATCTTTTATATTTGTTTCTGGGATGTATTAAAAATGATGAATGTTTAATCCTCAAAATATATTTTATTAACTAGATTTTCAAGTATTCTCTTTAGAATGAAAACTGCTTTGCTGTTCTCAAATTAATAATTAAATTTATATTTTAAGTGGTGCAATTAATGAATATTTACAAAAAGAAACACTAATTTGGAAAAATACATTAATAATTTACTGGAAAGGAAAAAACTTCTTTCTGCTGACTGACCCCTTAAAAATCAGCTTACCTTTTATTATTTCTTTACTCTAAATAGAAAATTAAATATGTTCAATGATTTATCAAAGCAGTGTGTTTGCAAATAATATTTATTAGTAGCATTTACATCTTATATAGTGTTTTGCATCTTTTGAGGCAGAACGGTAAGTTTTATCTTCATGCCTTTACAAATTGGGGAGAATTTTGAATTTTGCATTTGCAAGGTAACCTTCCAACAGAAAGGTATTTTTTAATGTTTATGTTCTTAGTGTTTCAGACACCTTCTGCCTCATCAGAAACCTCATGTGATGGTAGTTGAAGTACTTTCAATGTTAACCCACATTTCCCAGCACACGCTTCCTGAATTAGAGTCCCAGCAGAAGCAGAATATTTAGCACAGAGCTGCAGACAGCTGTGTGTGCCTGGGAGGATCAGAGGGAACTGTGCTGAAGACGCAGCAGTCCCTCTCTAAGTGCAAAGGACTCTCCACGTTAACTCACAGAGAGGAAAAATGGAGCCAAGATAGAAGTCTAGGAGGTTTGCGCAGGACCAGAGAGAGAAGATGACAGCAGTAATAGGATAAAAAACCCTGAAGCATTCTTGTGTCCCACTCTCTGGGCTTTTGTGTCACTGATTTTTCATACTTTTCCCTATTAAAATCAGTGTGGAGGGCAAGATAAAGCCTGTAGTCTTTTTAACTGAGAAGTTTCAGAAAGGAAACCGATCACGAACATTTGTTCTGCTGGACTCAGCCTAAAAATTAAACAGTTCTTTGGCTAAATTATTATTATTTCACATTGCCACCATTCCCAAAGATGGCTCATTATCTCTGTTGAAGGCTTCATCAGCCTGAAAGATGAGTGCAGAAATAGAAGTCCTCTGGAGGAGCAGCCGACTCTGCCATAGAACAGCAATGTCTATCACTGTCACAATCATTTTCTGGTGTGGTTTGCACTGATTCAAGATACAGTAATAAAATGTCTGCATTTGAATAAGTGTTTTTGTCCTGTGTTATACAGCTGATTTTTAGTATGTGTCACTGCATTGAATGTTGGTTCATACAATAAAATCATATTGGAAAATCTGCAGACATAAATTTAAGTATTTATTAAAAGCTGAGTGTAGCAAAGTTAAGTTGATGTTAACTGCCATGATCACTTGCCTGACTCTTATCAGCAACTTCCAGGTATGTTTAGGAACATATTGCATGAGACAGTATGTGACTTTTGAGAAATGTCTACACACAAGCTTTCATAAACCTTTATTCTGTCTTTAGAATTTGGAATGATGGGAGATCATACAATTAAAAGTCAGCGACCTCGATCTGTTCATGAGAAAAGGGTCCCTCAGGAACAAGCTGATGCTGCTAAATTTATGGCACAAACTGGTAATACATCAGTTACATTTTTCTATTTACTGTTGTTAATTTTAGCAAAACCACTGCATGTTTCCATAATCTTTTGCTGCATATTTGTCAGTTTTCTAAGCTGATACTTTTTTTGAATCATTTTTTTTTTCACCAGTTAAAGTCCATAAATAAAGTAGCTGAGAATTAGGTAGATCAGACAAAAACATGCACTGTGAATGTGGATACTGAATCATTTAATGTAAGCATGAATTTCTTTGGTAGTAAAAGAAGTCTCACATGTACAAGACACAGGACACTATGACATATTAACATTTTTTCAAAGATGATAAGAACATGCTTCAGAATGTCTTTATAAATAGACTGAGGTCTAATCCCAGCTTTAGGCATTTATCAAATTAATTAATTACTGGGGTGACTTTAATGTGCATGCGTTCAGCATTTACTATCTTTGGCCCAGCACGACGCTCTATTCTCTAGTTTCCAGATTCATAATTGCTAAATGAAATTGGCCGTAAGTAGTTTTTAATTGGATGTGCAAATTATCTAACAGTTTTTCATCTAAAACATATTTTCTAATTTTGTTTGAGCAACTTCATCTTCTTTATCTAAAGATACCAAAATGATATTGGAAACCTGAAATAATTAAAAAAAAAACAAACCAGCCTGTTTACCAACAGTTACCACAACTGCCTTTGAGGTCAATAATAAAATTTCAGTGGTGAGTTGAATTAAGCTCTTATGCACCAAAACTACTGTCCATTTTGACATTGGTAATAGTCCCTTTGTCTCTTGGTAAAATCTAACTCTTTAATGGTACCCTACACACTCCATTCCAGTAAGTTGCTGTGTTGACAATTTTGTGCCCCATATTTTTGTATGGATTTAAAACAACTTACTCTATATTCCACAGTTACTAACCTAGAATATATGCCTGCATCAGCCATACATAATGCTTCCAGTTTTTATGCACTTCAGTAAAAGAGCTATGATTGCTTCTAGTTATATTGCATGTTGGCTTCCTTAGTAATAGGGTGCTTTACTTAACAGATTTGCAGAAATCAATATATTAAGCAATCTAAATACATGTATAGCCAACCAGTGTAGATCTGTTTGGTAAAGAACATAGAATTTAGAAGTCTGTTCACCTCCTCCTAATCTATAGGACTGCTTTTATGGCTAACTCCCAGATACTACTGTAAGAAAATGTAGTGGAAGAAGGGAGCCTAGAGTTCTCTATGCAGTTTTTGTTCAGGGAAGTAGAACTGATTACTCACATACCTAGCTATGACATAGAATGTTAGTTGCTTATTACGTAGAATAACACCTCTGCTTTTATGCTGCTTCCTGAATTCATACAATTACTCAAAAAATAAGTAAAGTTATCTGGTTTATTTCCTCATATAAATCCCTAAAAGTTTAATAATATCACTTAAAACTTGTATCTGATGATTTCTAGTCTTACATTGCAGTGCATCTGTTATGGGTGCTAGAGAACTGCATTATAAATGCAGCACTTACTTATTCCATCACCTTCTGATAGATTGTGTGTGTGGAGTGGGAGATGAACGTTATACAGGCTTGGTTTTCAAGGTCCTGTTCTGAAAGCATGTGAGATGTATGAGCATTGAGGAAATCTATATTTTCCATGTTGTAGGTTAACACATTTTAAGTAATACTGTGCTCTTTTTGAACATACTAATTTTCGTCTCTTCATTTTCATTTTCCTTTGTAGTGATCATTGCATATTTTCTTCACCTCTAATGCATTAATTTTTCTTGCAATAAAATTACTGTGATATCTTCCTAAACTGATTCATAAGGTTTTTTTCTAATACACGTACCTCATTAAATTACCCATGTACTTAGAAGTCCTAATAGTAAATGAATACTGAGTTTATGAGGTTTTATATTTTGAGCCTGTTTGATATTTTATTTTGTGTAATAATAAAACAGGTGAAAAAGTGCAACAAAATGTTTGTATCATTTAAAAAGACAGAGAGAGAGGAATAGAAAACTATACTGGAAAAGATTTATGAAAAGCATTTAATACTATTAGTATGATGTACTTAATCCACCAAGTTTTGCTGGGAATGGAAGAGTTTAAAATATGGTATTAAAATATGCATTTTGCTGGTTTTGGGGAGTGATATGAGGCAGTCAAAAAAGATATTAAAAAATTTTGTGTGAATAATTTATTGTTCTATATTTGTCCTTTTATGTGTTTGGACTGATCCTTCCCTTAGGTGTTATGGGATTTAGAGAGTATAATGCAGGTAAGTTTCACACAGATCAATGAGGCCTTCCGTACAGTAAGTTATGTTTCCTCTTACATGTCCAGCAGCAGGGGAGAATAAGAGCTTGGTAGCTTGCCAATAGCTAATTTGAGGTTGTAGATCTAATATGATAGATATAAAAATGTAAGAGTTCTCAAATAACAGAAAACGAAGGAAAATAAAAAGTAGCCATTTTGAAATTTTCATTTTAGAAAAGAAAAAAAATGGAAAAAAGATAAAGCAAACAATGGAAGATATATTAGCATGTTATGCAGTCAATCAAGGTTTAGTCTAGAAAATATAAAAGTCTTGATGTGGTTAAATTAAAAATGGTAAATTAACTATGATATGATATGCCTGTGAAGATATTTCCCTCCTTTTAAATCTTTCAAAATCAGTAATAATCATACTGACAGCAGTACAAAATACTCTGAAAAACTAAAAATTACCAAAATATCATAATACATTGAACAAAACAAAGCAAAGCAGCTGATGAGATAAATTGGTTCTTTATTTTCTTTTCATTTCACTGTTTTTGCACCATACATCATGTTACTGTGGAGGACCTTCTTCCAGCAAATGTTTAAGCATTGTATCATTTACATATGATAAAATATGTTGAGAGTTTATGCCTCTTTTGAATGGACAGTACATATATCCTCAGAACTTCTAATAGTTACTATTATTTCAAAATTCACTCCATACAGTCACACTTCTTAGGATCGTGTTGCTGCTATTTTTCATCATATTTCAAGGGTTAAGAGCAATGTTTTTATCACTTTAAGATATCAAAAATTTAAATTTTTTAATACTTAATTTCTGTATTTTGTTAGCTATGCAGTGTCACCATGTCTATGTTGGATAATTTACACTGAGTATATATGACAGTTTTATATAATGAGGAATGTCTTGAGAAACATAGTTTTGACTTTTTCTGCTGTTTGACCTCTTATCTAAACCATTTTAACAAAGTCAAACTTCAAAAAAGTAGGAAAAGACAAAAAATATTACCCTAGAAACCCATAGTAATACAAGTCTTTTTACCATGTACATAGGGCTTATATTGCATATTTTATAATTCTTAATGTCCACCCATGTATTAAATTTATTTACCATGTTATATCATCTAACCTGAACCCAAGCCACGTAACAGCCTAATCAAAGTTCTAAATTCATATAAGAGCAATTATTAAAACAATAATCAGTGATTATTTTTTTCATTTTTTTCCTAACAAAGAAAATTACTACAAAAATCACTGATGAATTTTTGTGTGTAAAAAGCTCATAATATTGTCCTTGTCTATAGAAATTTTTAGAACTGCATACAATTTTATGAAAAGCCGGGGGATTTTTGTGCTAGTTATAAAACATTTTGTCTTGTTACTGAATAAGAAGCACTTTTTTTTTTAAAGCATTGAATAGCCTCAGGATTGCTTCTTAGAGGTATAGCAGAGAAAGCATTTTGCAAAGGTTTCATGCTTGACCTCTAAAAAAACCCAAACCAAACAAATAAAAAAAGAGAGCTTGGGCAGATTCACAGATTCTTGCTACAAAAGCACATTTTCAGGAAACAGTATGTCACCAGAATCTTCCTGGTTTGCAGACAATCTCTCAATTGTGATCAGTATCACAACTTTTGGAAGACTGGAGGTGTATTGAGATAACTAAAATTTTAAGCAAGCTGTTCGAGTCTGCAGATTGTATCACACTATGGATTTTAAAACAGAAAATCCCACTTATTAAAAAAAGGACATACATTTAAAAATCAATAGAGACTTCAGCATGCCATTTTACATGATGATTTTTAGTGGAAAAAGCTAAACATCAATGCACAATTATTTACTCAAATTGTTCAGTGAGGTATATTCACATTATTTTTGCATTTGCTTTCTGAGAATACTCAAGGGATCTAGTTTTCTGAACATTAATTCCTTTGGAAAAGGAATTGTGTGTATCGCTGTTCATGGAAATTAAATTTAAGCATTCTTTCCCAAGCATCCATGCAAGAAGACTTTATGCATTACTTGCTTTCAAAAAATAAAAATTATGTAATGTGCTATCTCTCAACAATGAACACATTTCCTTCTTTCTAATATACAATATTAATAAATCACATCTGACAATTTGAACGTAGTGGTATGTACTGTGCAGTAGTGAGATCCAGCACACTCAAGAATTTAGCACACCTGTAGGTTGAAAGCGAGGAGTAGATCTGTGCAGCAAAAGATCAAACCAAAGTTACCATCCCACAGTTCAGGTTAAAATTTATATTTTTGCCAGGGAACTTCTTTGAAATGCTAGATGACTCTCCTCCACTGAAGAAAATATTAGACATTAGGGGGTTGGTTTGTTTGGGGGTTCTTTCATTGAAATTCCCGTAGTGTTAGGGTTCCTTAAACTGTTACCAAGCATTAATTCTAGAGTGATAAATAAAAATTCCAAAGATAAATCCTTTGCTATTATATAAAAAGAGTTGTCTATGTTCTTTTAGCATCCTGAGAGCAGTGTTTTTGAAGTGTTGAAGGGCAGTAATTCTCATAGAGTTGTAAGTAATGCCAAAAGATCAAAGTGTTCCCCTCTGACAGGCATTATGTGACTGCAGCACTGTAGGTGTCTTTGTTTTCTATTCATTGCACATTTCCACAGCTGCTTTACTCCATGAATTTTTAAATATTTATTTTGGTGTGTTACTTTTTTCTTTGATTTATAAGAGCAGATCCTAATGAGCTTCAGAAAAAAAAAGTTGTGTCATTAATACTTATGTCTATATTCATGTTTGTTTGTTGTCTTGCATACAGGTGAATCTGGTGTTGAAGAGTGGGCCCAGTGGAGTACGTGTTCAGTTACTTGTGGTCAAGGGTCGCAGGTGCGAACCAGAACTTGTGTATCACCTTACGGGACACACTGCAGCGGCCCTTTAAGAGAATCAAGGGTTTGCAATAACACTGCCCTCTGTCCAGGTAGTGTTAGCAGCCAATAAATAAAATTGTGGATGTTTTTTAACTGTATAATGATAAGAATTTGAAACGATATAATTTTTTTTTATTATTAATATGGATTTCATAAGGGCATTTCAATTAAAGCAGAAAATTGTAATTCTATTCAGCTGTGAAATTTTTTCATGTAGGTTGTTATTTTTACTTTCAGAACAGTCAAGATATGAAACAAGAGCCCCTTTTTTCTGACAGTTTCAGATTTTTTCAAAAAGTCTGTATTCTTTCATTTTCATTCAGAAAAGAGAAGGTAGCTTGAGTACAAAAGACAAGCTAGGGAAGAGATTCAGATCATCAGTACATTAAGAAGCAGATTCTAATTAACAGAGTGGGTTAAGTTAACATATATTATTTGACACCATTGTGTGATTTTGTCATTTAGAATACTGTCTTCTAGGCAATGAGCCGGACGACAGTGTTCACTGCAGTTATGTTTTCATGGACTTCCCTTTACAAAGGGCAACAGCTACCCATCAAAGGAGAAAAGATCAGACAAAAGTAACTCTCTTACATGTGACACATGGTAAAGGTCATCAGTATCTTGCATCACAGTTTTCCTGCTCCTTTCTTCCGAGAGATCTGGACATAGTTGGAGTTCAGCAGTAGTTATACACTGAGGAGAAGAGACAGGCGTGTACAGATTTGTTGCAGAAAGGGCACATCTTTCTTTAGACTTTACCTGGGGATCTGATTAATCTGTGTTGGGAAACAAGAGGGAAGGCATGTGCCCCATGACTACATTAATTTTCCTCTGCTGTGACTGAAATGCAAAAAAAATATTCCACCCTCCATGTACAAATTCCTCAGGTCCCTGTAACATTTGATCCCAACAGGGTGGTGAGCTATCTTCAGCTTCTGGGAAAACTCACTCCATTTTTTAAGTAAACTAAACTGTCAGAGAACCCCTGGACTCTATCTCAATTAGTAGTAATATGTAGAATCGAACTCATACTGTTACTTTGTGTCAAAAAATATCCAATGGAAAGGGCATATGTGATCCCATCAGAGGTTTTGTATCAGCATTATAAGCATTTAGGGTACCTCTGTAATGGAAAGCAACTTAAACATGGTAGAAAGGCATTAGGTGCCGAGAGTGGTTCTTATTAGAATCATGGTTTATCTAGAGACAGTCTTTTAAGACAAACAATTCACATGAGCTTTTCTAATATTTCAGAGTAGAAATGCCTAGCTAGAGCTGAATTTTAACACCTGAATTGTTTCCATACAAAAGTGGGAGCTATATCTAAAATGGTTAAGCTAGCTTAGAGTGTGCCACAGATGGGATATATTGCAAAAGAACTCTCAACCTGATAGTACAAAAATGAGAAGTGAAAGAAGAGATCTCTAAAAGAAAAGAGCAAACATTGCAAAAAATCAAAGATAGATTTAAAGATTTATTTGAAACTAGGTGAAGAATGAACATGAAAACAAACATTCCGGCTCTCACAAAGGGAGGTAGTTCTGCCTGCTTTCTTGCTTATTAGTATTAAATAAGAAGAGGAAAGGTGGTTAATTTTCAAAATTGACAATCTTCATTGTCAAAGTAAACCGGAAAAAAGTTAATTCTTAAAAATCACGTTGTCAAGCAAACTTCTAAACAGTGCTCACCCAAAAGGATTGTTCCATATTTCTCAGGTCATAAGGGAGCTTTTTTCTTACACACTCCCACTTCAGGGTATGGCTGTTGTTTCCAGATACCCAGTATTAGCAGTGGCTACCAATTCTTACTGTCTGTACTGCCAAGATATTTTCCTTTTCAGTTCACCACAGCTGATTCTGATAATCCTGATGTATCTGGAGTTACCTTTTCTAAATAATTGGTCTTCTGGGCTTAATTTTGCATTTTGTCTCACACAGTTACAGTAACCTTATTAAATTATGGTGTTCTGTGTCTGACTACAGGGTCACTACTCTGTGGCAGTGTGCAAGATTAGCAATTTAGAAATGTGCTTTTCCTAGTCACATCTCCATTAATTTTTCAAACATCCCTTTAATTATTAGCCTAAATATCCTCTGTCCTCATTCTATTCTGTATCCTGACTCAGAGAGTTGCATAGTTCAGAATTATCCCTGGTCCATGCATACAAAACCACCTAGTTTGTACGCTAGTGTATTTAAAACAGACATTTGACAAAATGATTAGTAAAAGGGTGGGAGGCATTGTGAGAGCTAGAATAATGTTTCCTAGTCAAAAATTGCCCCTTCAACATAAAAAAGTATGCAGAATGACCTATTGTACTATACTTCAAGCATCTATTGACAGGTTTCAAAGGAACCTATTAAACTTGCAAACACTATTGCAGAGCTTCCAGACTATTTTTTTCTATTTCCTTTATATACACTTTACATATTATATATGGTGTCCAAGATACTCACTGGGATGTTAGGGAATACATCTCTCTGTATCTCAATGTCCTGGAAAATTTTGAAAATGAGATTCACCAGCTTCACACACACACACATGCACACACGCACATATACATATGTATATATCAAAATAGAACTTTAAATTTCAAAATAGTATTCCTGATAATTCAAGTGAAATAATGAAGGAACCACTATTTACATAATTTTTGGTTTATTCGTATTTATTCCAGACCAATACTATTCTAGAGAAGTGCAACATAGAAGGCAACAAAACATAGCTCAAGTTAACCTTTGTTGCCACTGCTTCTTTCCCGAGTGAAGACACCTCAGGATCCAATACTGCAATGCTGCTGTATCATTTCAGTTAGTGAATAATTTCTAACACAGCTAAAACTTCAAGGGGAAAGAACATGGAATTTCCATGCCTGCAGGTCATCTCAGTTTCTATTTCTCCTTTTCCATAGCCTTCAAGACTTATTACGGCAAAATTTAACAGAAGCTCAGCATTTTCAGGCTTAAGCAAGATATGGCAGGAGCAGGAATACCCTAAACCATTTCTAACATTTGTGTGCTCAAAAGCTCTATTTTGGCTGGTAATTTTTTCTTTCCCTTTTCCTAGTGCAACAAGACCCATCATAAAGCTTGTCCCCATCTTTCTTAGAGGCCCCCTTTAAGTACTGGCACGCCACAGTAATGTCTTCACGGAGCCTTCTCTTTTGCAGTCTGAACAATCCCTCTTTTAATCCATTTTCATAGGAGAGGTATTCCATCACTCTGATCTGCTTTGTGGTAATGCTCTGGACCTGCTCCAACCTGTGCTGAGGGCTCCAGAGATGGACGCAGCAGTCCAGGTGGGGTCTCACCAGAGTGGAGTAAAGGGACAGAATCCCATCCCTCGTCCGGCTGACCACACTTCTTTTAGTGCAGTCCAGGATACAATTGGCTTTCTGGACTGCAAGTGCACATTGCTGGCTCAGGTCCAACCTCTCATTCACAAAGCACCCCGAAGTCCTTCTTCACAGGACTGCTCTCAATCCTTTTATCTCACACCCTGTATTGATACCGAGTTGCCCTAAGCTGTATGCAGGATCTTGTTGAACCACATAGTGTTCACATGGGCCCACTTCTCGAGCTTGTCCATATTGCTCTGGGTAGTATCACATCCCTCAGGTTTATTAACCACACCACTCAGCTCGGTGTTGTCTGCAAACTTGCTGAGCGTGCACTCAATCACACTGTTTATGTCATTGATGAAGATACTAAACAGTACTGGACCAGTACTACTTACAATGAAACATCAATGGCCATAACAACTTTTCAGTGTCTGTTCAGTTTAAAGCTGAATAATAAATAGCATTTAAAGCCCAATAAAAATCTTCCAAAATATGCTTGTAGGATGAAGGCCAGCATGGCCTCACGCCTCCTCCCACTTCACAGCAGTTGCATATTGTGAACACTGTGGGTGTTCACTTCAACATGATTAGGTTCACAGAGTGGCAGAGAGAGGGAAAGATGCTCTGCAGTAATCCAAACTCGTTGTGCTAGCAATGTTTTTGACAGATAAGTTGGCAATAATCTGAATATTTTTGTCCCAAATAATGAATCTTGCATCTGAAACTGTGTTATAGAAAACAGTAACTCCTCTGTGGGCCAGCTCTCCATCTGGTGTAATTTGGCATAGCTCATCTGGCTATAATTCTTCAGATGTTATAGGGGTTTTTTCATTTAGAAAATAAGAAAGAAGTAAATGAAATATCAAAAAATTTAGAGGTAAGAAATTTTAAATTAATATGTTCTTTTAAAGCTGATCTGGATAATACTGAGCACTCCTGTAATGCACTGAACATATTAACTCTCATTGATATTTGCTTGCTGACATTGGATGTTTTTTGGTGTTATGCCTTTTCCATCCTTGACTTTATTATTTTTCTACTAGTTTCAGATATACAAGTCTATACATACAAGAGGTACTGTGAAATTTTTACTCAATGAGCTAAAATTTGTCATGGAAGATGATTTTGGATCATTTAAACCACAAACAGATAGAGGTTGCTTTAAGTTTGAGTCCACCTAAAGTGGACAAAATGTTTTGTCTAATGTTCAGATCCAAAATCATGAAAGAATTATTCTGTACTGCTGCTAATATGCCGTCACTCTTGCCAGAAGAAATATAGAACCTTTTGAGTTAAGACAGTATCTTTAAAGAGCACCTCAGCACTTTTTTTGCAGTTTTTAAATAAAGACAACTAACTTAGGTCTATTTTGACAGCATAAAATCAAAATTCCAAATTAATCAATACACTTTAACTTATGCGTACTCTGGAAAACCTCACCCTGTGTCCACATAGCATCAAGACCTTTCTAAATTAGTATTTTTCTAGAGAATAATCTTTTTATAATTTGGATTAATTTTGTTTTGCTAAGTTGAATGCTTTTTGAAATTCTTTTTGCATCTGAATGTCTTAATTAACCCTTGTGGTATCAGGAGATGAAATTATATCATTATTATTACTGGCTACTGTTTGGAATCTGGTCTGATAAATTAGTTTCTCATTAATTTTTCACATACGATAAAAATTGGGAACCTTGAAGATAAGTCTGGATTTAAAATCTAATACTTTGCCAATGAGAAAAAAAATTCTTCAACTCATGTAACTGAATCAGCATAGCTGTCAAAGTATAGTGCCTGTTGAGAACAGGTGAAACTTAAAGGGTTACATGCAAGTATACTCATCAATTTAGTAGTTTTAGAAGAGCTAGGCTTTCTGGTTTTGACCAAAAGGTCACAGTTAATCAAGGTTTCTAAACTAACTAGACCAAAATCTGTCACTTTTACATTAATTTGGACTCTTCCTCGGGTTTTTGGGTTTGGTTTTGTTTTTTTTTTTTAATATAATGCAGATGGATGTGATATTTGGAATAAGATAATTTTAATAAGGACTGCCATGTAGGACGTGGTTCTTTTTGACTACTTGTACGTGGCCAACTAAAAACCTTTCATTGATTGAGCTGTTATTCAGTGGGTTAAAATCTTCCCTGAATAAAGCTTGACATTTTCTGTCAGGTACAATTTCTCAGAAGTTAGCTAACAAACTTTTTATCTCAACATAGCATCTGAAATGACATTTTTTTGTACTTTTAATGAAAGGCAGTAGAAGTTACCTACTTGCAGAATTCCCCTTGATCTTACTGATGAATTTGTGATAATATGGCAGGGAGCTGAATGTCCTTCTGCAGCCTTGTAACTGAATTTCACCTCAGGAAATGTTATTCTGATCCTTACAAGAAAAAGGTTGTATTTGTAGAAACTGGGCAGGTGATATGTGCCTTCAGGGCAAAGGAAACATATATATGAGAAGTTCTTTCACAGTGATGAAGAAAAGTGAGGACAAACCACAAAATCTATTTCTTCTGTAATGTTGTGAATTTTTTTTTTGCAGTATTTTTCAGTTTATAGAGAACTGTCTTACCAGTGCATGTAAGGAATTGTTTTACAAGTACATGCTTAACTCTAGTATAATAGAGAACTTTCTGAGAGTGTAACTCAAATTTTTTCTGTCAAGGGATTGCGTATGGTATGTAAGCTCACATGGATATTGTATATTTCTCCTACAGTTGAAAATACTTAAGGGAGAGAAAGATTCATATTCTATGATTCTTTATATTTATTTTATAAACTATTTGTATATAAAAAATACTGGTATATGTTTGCAATTTATTGTGTACTTTGAAGGTATCTGAAGTTTGTTGAGTGAACATTTTTCTAAGAGTGATATATGTATTACTGTGTCTGTTAAATCAATTAATACGTTCATGTAAGGAAATGGCACATAGCTTTTTTGAGGATGTGGTCTTGGAATTTTTGAGGAATATGATCAAACACATGCGCTGCCATATTTCCACCAGAATTTAAACAACTGAAAAAATTGTAAGATAACTGCCCCAATTTATGATGGGGACACAGTAATAAATTATGTGATAATTCCTATAATTTCAAAAGAAAGCTTAATTTTGATTGCTTATAGATTTTAGAGTTGGCCTGTTGCAGAAAGCATATGCCTGATTTTCACAAAGACTAGCCTCCTGAAAATCAGGGCTATTAAACATGTCAAATCAGGCATCGAAGATGTCATAACTATTGAAAAGGGAAGTCATCTTTCTTGAAAGTGTGAAAGAACAGAAACTGTGGAAGTGAGATTAGTTTAAAGATCAGAAATAATGTTTCAAAGTCAAATATATTTTGGAGAAAATATGCCTTTTAAATTGAAATTAACTAACTTTTAAAAAGTATTTATTTTCTGATGATAAAGATTACCTATGTACTGATTTTCTTGAAGTTGGAAAAATAATTCCCATTTAAAATATTGATCTTGTTTATTTTCAAATCCTTCTGTTACTTGTGTGTCTGTTTCTGGTTAAAATCTGTCTGGTTTGTTGCAGTACATGGCGTTTGGGAGGAATGGTCACCTTGGAGTTTGTGTTCATTCACATGTGGTCGAGGCCAAAGAACTAGGACAAGGTCATGTATACCTCCCCAGTATGGGGGAAGATCATGTGATGGACCTGAAACACAACACAAACCTTGCAATATTGCACTCTGTCCTGGTGAGCTCATATAGCACCTCTCTGCTTTGTTACAGTGCATTTTATGTGGGTCGTTTGTAATTTTTTTCATAGTTCTTTGCACATAGGAAAAAACCCCACATTGTCCAAAGTGAGTAGTTGGATAATATCGTTCATAATTGTGACTGAGATTAAAGTAGATAATCAGGATGGTTATTCTGTTCAACATACTACACAAGCAAACAATTTTTAGTTTCTTTGAGGTACTGTCTGTGTAAGACACAATATCTTGTGTAGGAAATCTTGATTCGGGATGGGTCTTGGAGAACCAAAAGGCAAACAACTTCCTGAGTGTGGCTTAAAGAGAAGTATTTAGAGGTCACACTGTTTGTGTCCACCGTATCTGTTTGAATTGTTTGCTTAGAAGTTTACTGTAATTTCAAAACTATCACTAACCAAATAAAAAATGCATGGGCTTCATGTTAAACCTTCCACCCACTAAAACTGAAACTAACTTAAAAAAATCATATATTCTTTCAAAATTGATTTTTACCTTTTTTGTCTGTGGGTTATAATTAATTTAGACTTAATTTTTCTAAATGTATGTGTACATATATATATATGTGTATATAATACCTGAGTATTACAAAAAGTTTGATAAGCATAAAGAAGTTATTTATAATAATCACAGAACCACAAAATCACAGAATATGCTGAGTTGGAAGGGACCCAAAGGATCATTGAGTCCGACCCTTAGCCCTGCACGGGACCATCCCCAACTGTCACAACATGTACCTGAGAAAATTGTCCAAATGCTTCTTGAACTCTGTCAGGCTTGGTGCTGTGACCACTTGCCTGGGGAACATGTTCCAGTGCCCAGTGTTCTGATATCCAACCTAAGCCTCCACTGACTCAACTTCAGGCCATTCCCTTGGATCATGTCTCTGGTCACCTCAGAGAAGAGATCAGTGCCTGCCCCTCCTCTTCCCCTCATGAGGAAGTTGTGGACTGCAATGAGATCCCCCCTCAGTCTCCTCTTTTCCAGGCTGAACAGACGAAGTGACCTCAGCCGCTCTCCAACCTTGAGGCTTCCCCTCAAGGTCCTCCTTTGGACATTCTCTAATATCTTTTAAAATATATAATATAATATATAAAATAATAATTTATATTTATTGAACTGATTGTAATACTTGGGTATTAAAAAAGTGTCAAGTATGGTAATGTGAGAAATTTCTTTCATGAGTTCTGCCTGACAGTGTGAAGGTTACCCATGTAGTGGATTTGTTGAATATCCACAGTTCACAACACTGCTGCATATAGATTCTCCATGACCAGCACTCTTCCCGGAAAAAATTGATGGACATTTCATTAGCAAAGGGTTGTTTGATGATTTAAAAACTGAAATGAAGGAAAAAATGGAACTTAGTGCCTCACAGAATTGAAACTAAATTTCATAGACTTTTATGAAAGCTGAACCTTGCTTTTCTTCTGGTCAGCATAGTCCAACTTTAGGACAGAATATGTGAAAAAGTCTTAACATTGAATGCAGCTGCAAAAATTTTGAATTAATCCAGTTTTTGGCCAAATTGGCAGCTGTGCGATTTTACATGTGTGTACACCAAACTAACATGATATAGGAGAATGAAGCAGCGTTGTCAACAAGAAAAATGACAAATTAAACAGGAGAGAAGAAATTAATGCATTCACTTCAGTATTACAAAGAAACACAAAAGATATTACGACTAATCTGTCAAAATAAACAATTATTTGAGAATTCTGGATTTCAAACAGTTATTTGTACCTAAATGACTTTCAGAGGAAGTTACATACTGTTACATTTAAAATCTTTTCTCAATGTTAAGATTTGCTGCAATTTTCATGTTCAACTTTATAAGGGAATCTTCATCTTGAATTGTTTATTTTTAATGGTATTTCTAAAACAGAAAACTCATATGCTATTTGCTCCTAAAGATAAAGGGAGATGTATGAAATATATATGAGAAGCCACAGAATGAGTTCTCTCCAAAGACAGTGTAATAATTGATTTGATCTTTCCTGCCCTAAATAATACTATTTAGCCATGAATAAAACTGAAGATGCATTGAAATGTAATTTCCACAATGTTTTCCTCTTCACATAAAGCTTTTATGATTAATGAGTGGGGCTAGCTTCCATGATTGGAAAAATTTCCATTTTCTGCAGAATAAATTATCAGAGAGCAACTTCATAGCTTCGGAAGCATCTGCATTGAGAAGTGGTTCACAATAAGGCATTCCATAGAATATTTAATATAGGACCTTAGGGAAAAGCCTCAAAAACTCTCCAATTCACTGTTTGCTGAGATTCTTGGCATTAGAGATACAGATAGTATCTTTGAAATGTTCTGTGGTTCATGTCTGACAATAGTAAAATAGTTCACCTCCATACTTCACTGAAGAGTAGTGCACCCATACGGAACTGTATGTTTAAAAACTAACTCAAAGATTCTGCTTCCTATTTTAATTATTAACACCTTCAATTTAGGGAGGTGCTATTCCAACCCTCCCTTAGAGGAATCCTGAAAACAGGAATTGGCAAGTGCTCCAAGTGAGGTTCCTCGTTTTCAGCAGTGGTGCTTTTATAGCACTAGTAGTTTTAAAACTAGGTTTTCAAGGACGAGTATTAATCAAAATTGTATTAAAACCTACATTTTGAGTTTATATTGAGTAACTGCAAGGGTAATAAGGAACTGATGATTGCTGAAGTCTGTATGGATGCTGGATTCTGAATTAGCGCAATTAGTCATAAATCATCCCATAATGCTTACCTGTTTCAAACATACTGTCTAGTCCTATTATGTATTATAAACCATATAATTTTTCATTTGTATGGAATCTTAATTGGGAAACATTTTTTATTACGTTGGTTTTTAATATTTTCGTTTAGCTGAAGAAGCTGTCTGATATACAAAAGTAAAAATAACAGTCATTAACCTTTACTCAGAAGACTATGCATCCACACTCAAATGCACAGGCTAATACAAATTACTAAATACAGAACTGATCATCATATCCATATTGTTTAGACATTTAAGTTGCCAGATTTGGAAAGAAGATTGCATGATATGCAGACACAACAGTAGACCCAATAAGGAAGGCAGACTGCTTCTGTCCTCCTACATTTTCCTCAAAAGAATGTTGAAGAACTAAGATCGTTTACCTTACAGGGAGGATGAATAATAAAAGTATATTCAATATTGTAAGTATATAGAAGAG
The DNA here is from genome assembly GCF_009829145.1 of Chiroxiphia lanceolata. Taxonomy (NCBI): domain Eukaryota; kingdom Metazoa; phylum Chordata; class Aves; order Passeriformes; family Pipridae; genus Chiroxiphia; species Chiroxiphia lanceolata. The sequence continues at coordinate 87,915,583 of NC_045639.1, read as the reverse complement.
AGACTATCTGTGAGGCAAAGTGGTAACTCCCGTTTTCCTTTCCTATTCAATAAAGGCACCCAGTTTCATGGTCAGGACCAATAATCTTATAAGCTGACTCATCTGAACTATCACTGCAACTCTACTAAATCACTTCAAAGGGCTCAGAGTTTACGTCATTCAAGACTGGCCCTCACTTTTGCCTAAAAAGACAAGTCTTTTTTAGAAGGCCTTCTTTTTAATAAGGCCCTTCAAAATGTACGTGAGCAAAATCATTATTTATTCTTTGTTATATTAGTGTACAATTAGAGGAAAGGGAACACTCTTTACTTGAAGAAAAAGGAAAACAGTTTTAAATTATTTTAAAACAGCTCATAATGTCATCCTCTGTATTTGATTGCTGTAAGAAACCAGGCTGGACCCAGCCTGAGGGGCTGTGATCACCTGCCTGGTAACTCTGCTGTGTCCCTCTCTTTTGTGCCCACGGCGGCAGTGGACGGACAGTGGCAGGAGTGGAGCTCGTGGAGCCAGTGCTCAGTGACCTGCTCCAATGGCACCCAGCAGCGCAGCCGGCAGTGCACAGCAGCAGCCCACGGCGGCTCCGAGTGCAGAGGGCCCTGGGCCGAGAGCCGGGAGTGCTACAACCCGGAGTGCACGGGTGAGTACCAAGCGCATCCAGCGCAGGACAGGGGGCACATGGCAGGCTTGGCTGGGTGGGCTGCAGGGGGCAGAGCAGGCACCCCCAGAGGGAGCCTAGAACTCAGGAAGTCATAAACTGAAACACAAGAAATTTCACCTCAACATGAGGAAGAACTTCTTTATGTTGAGGGTGGCAGAGCACCAGAACAGGCTGCCCAGGGAGGGGTCGTGGAGTATCCCTCTCTGGAGACATTCAAAACCCACCTGGACATGTTCCAGTGTAACTTGCTCTAGGTGACCCTGCCTTGCCAGGCAGTTGGAGACTAAATGATCTCCAGAGGTCTCTTACAACCCTAACTATTCTGTTGTGATTCTCTGAGGCCTGGGTCCTCATTCTAATTTATTTGATGAGGTGAAAAACTAAAGAATGCAACGTGAAAGGCTACATGACAGGCTGCACACGCTGCTTTATGCTTTTTATCGCTGTTTAAAGGACATTCAGCAGTTTGAAGCCTAAAAAACTTAAGTTTTTTATGAAAGTGAATGTATATGAACCGACTTGCTTTTGCGCTGAGACTACTTCATGATCTTCTGACAGTACTAAAGCAGCCTTTCAGGTTGTGTACATTATGTGTGTACTTTCCTTTAAGCCTCATTTTCTCTGTCATAGCATGTAAAAATCAAGATCTTAAAATATCACGTTGAAAAATGTTTTTATTTAGTTTTTTAAAGGTACTTATGCACGTTGTAAATGTGTATCATTACTGTACAAAAGCAGTATACAAGTAAAATAAAAAAAGATGAATGTCAATTTTGCAGACCAAGTGAAAATTAATGTGTGTCAGTTCTTTTTAGTCTGTCTTGAGATACCAGTCATTTAGACAACAATCCCATATTTAGGAGACCAGTATAGACTTCCTCATCTTCCATAAGCCCACATGTACCACTTCTGTCACTGTTAGTTATATCTGGAGGGGCTTTCTTTTCTTACCCAAGTAAAGAACAACTTATATATTCTTCTTTATGACTTTAATCCTGTCACCACTTGAATTGTATTTTTCCAAACAGCAAATGGCCAGTGGAACCAGTGGGGCCATTGGAGTGGCTGTTCCAAATCCTGTGATGGTGGCTGGGAGAGGCGGATAAGGATCTGTCAAGGTGCTGCTGTGACTGGGCAACAGTGTGAAGGAACTGGAGAGGAAGTTAGACGGTGCAGTGAACAGAGGTGTCCTGGTGAGATGAAAATATAATCGCTGCTATTATTTACACTACAGTATGGCTTACTTTAATGGATATCTTGAGGAAAGGCAAGATCAATGTCCATAGAGCAATAGCTGTAAAGAGCCATATCTGGCCTTGCTTTAGACAAGTCACTGATGTTTTTCTCAGCAGTGTTTATCTAGCTAGGTGTAAAATTAGCCCAATTGGATATATGAACGCTGCATCACGTTTTAAATAAAGCACAGTACCATAGTAAAAAACTTATCAAAAATATTTTATTTCCTAGGAATGCCTATGGTATTTGGAATGCCAAAGATTTGCTACAGAAATTCTCTTTGAATGCACTATTTCTGAGAATACCAGAGCTGTTTTTGTAAATCATGGAATTCCTGTTATCCAATGTATGGGTGACATCTTGGTAATACATTTGGGATAAATTCCACTGCAGTAAAAATAGGGGAAGAAGTCGGCCTTACCATACTGTAGAAAATGAATGAATACATGAGCAACATTTTCTAAAAAGGAAAGTAATTTTAAAAGGCACGTCTTTCCTGTTTTAATATAATGCTTAAATATATTACTTTGCAGCACTTTTTCTTTACTCTTCCAACAGATTTAAGTCTTTCTCAGTGAAAGCTAATGAAAGTGTAGTTTTGAGCTTCTTAAAAAATGGTGAATAAAGAAGAATAACTGGTGAATCAAGCAATATTTATCGGTCAAGACACATTGTCCTAAAGTAAAAGGATGCATTGTTAGATAGGTGAAAGATAACAAAATAAGGTGTAAGTAGGGTAAGATGTTCTAGCTGTTCACTTGGGAAATTATGTGATCTGAACTGCAAGCCAAGAAGAAGCAAAAAATCAATCTTGCAATTTGACTTCTGGACATTTTGCTTAAGCGGCAGAGATGTTTTGGATCAGGAAATGAGAAATATATCAGATGTGAATTTTATGTTATCAAGCCCATATTTTCATGGACAGCATGTTTATCCCTTGATAACCATCAATGAACAGTTTTCAAGGTATTTTCAATACAGTAGAACAACAAATCACATTGCATTGGATGAACAACAAAAAGACTATTTGTAGTTATAAAGTTAAAACACTATACTGTAGAAGTTAACCAAATTTAACTTGGTTTTTAAATGATGTCTTTAATTTTAATAAAACTTTCATTATTTGAAAAGCAGTACAAAACAGAATTTGTGTTGAATTCCTAAAGAAACTGTAATTTCCATAGGTAATGCAGACTTCCTCTATAAAATCACAACACTAAAAGAAGGTTAATACGAATCTTCTTAATAAGTAGATGTTCAGATGAGCCAGCTTCTGCTTATAAAACCATTCTTGAAATAATTAACATTTGGGTATATAAAAGTAAAACCATGCTACTGCAGTCCAATTTTCAAAGGTTGCCACCTGCTGTTAATAAAATATTTTACAGATGTATTTACAAGTCAAAAGCACACAGAGCTTTATTCGCCATTTGGTAAATTTATTTATTTACTTGATTAATTCCATGAATAACAGATTTAATTTATCTGCATCTAGACTGACATTTACTAAAGTGTCTCAGATTTAAATGGAGAGAGTGGATAATTTAGTAGAATTTTATAGAATTATGTGTTGATTTGCACTGTGTAAAGACCAAGCAAAATATGAAAGTACTATACTGAGAAAATTGTTCAAAATATAAGCAAATTTCATTATTTTTCTACTTTTCTTCCATAGTCCTAAAATATCTCAGAAAAGCTATTTTCTTCCTAGTGGTTTCTTTTCCCATGTAAACCACTGAGAACATGAGAAACTAAAATGTTGAATTTTTTTTTCTTGTATTAGCATTGCTTTGTGTAAGAGCAGATCCTCAGCTCTGTAAACCTGTGTAATACTTTTGTAAAGGGGATGAAACTGCACCTTCTTTTATCCCCCAGAGGTCTATAGACTTACAAAAAGTTAAATTATACCTGACTTTAAACTGTGGAAGCAAAAGGAGAATAAAGCCTTTTCCTAGTATGGTGGCTGATCTTAATAAGATGCTATGAAACAGAGCTGTTTACTGACTGAAAATCTTGACTGGACACTTCGTAGTTTGTGTTCTATATTATCTGAACATTATACAAGATTTTCTTCATAGTTTCTCAGGGATTGTTTTCAAATGGTTTGGGCAGGGACTGAATTACATTTGTAGAAGCTGAATATAGGCAGCATTAAGGAAGGGAGGCTCAGAACTATCATCTGAAAGTTGGTTTCTCAAACAGTTTGGTATCTGGTCAAATTTTGAGTATCTTTCTTTGTGATTTGTTTTTATTCACAGTTATAAATTTTAAAACTGGGTTTTTCCTTCTGTTGTGTAGTATTCTGGGAACAAAAACCAAAGATATGAAGATATTTTGGTTTCAGTCATTTATCCTTTGTTGCATTCCAAATGTCTAAGTTGAATTTCACTCCTAGTAGGTCAGCAGTACACTGCACTCAAAGTGTTTTTCTGTGAAGGATAACTTCAGACAATTGGAAACAAATCAGAGAAAGTAAAAAAACCTTTTAGGTTTGTTAAGTGGCTAGTCACTCTGGAGTCACTGCATAAAACTTACACAAGATGAATGAACCCTAGATCTGTCCCATAAGAGTAATGAAGACAGCTAGGTAACAAAAGAAATTGAAGTTGATATATGGTAAGGTATTACATGGCAAGTTGATCAGAAACTTTTAGAAGAATATGTGGGAGAAATAAGGTAATTTCCATCAAAAACTAAGAGATATGAGAATGAACAAAGAACAGCATTATTCAGGATAGAAAACTTCTGTAAATTTATTTTTATAAAAATAGGACCATGTTCCTATGACAGCTTTAAGAATATATTAGGCTCCAATAATAGAGTGTTGGTTTCCAGAAATACTTAATTCCATAGTAGTTAAATCTATATTGACTCTATGTATATTTCCCATATTAATGCTTTACCCAGATTTTACTGAAAAGAGATTCTCAGCATTTTCCTCATAAGGATATTGTCAGTGTTAGGAAACCTAATACAGGAACTGTTCAGACCAAAGTATTACTGAAAACAATGCTAGACTATCTTGTTTATTAATAAAAAGACAAGAGTGCACAACTGCTACTAAAGATTAGCTAATGATTTCCGACTGAAGCTATAAGTTTTCTTCAGAGTAATACTAGCTAGATAAGATAGAATATGAGAAGGTAAAAAATTCAAATAATTGACGACAACTAAATAATAAAATTAAACCTTTTTTTTTTGCTTTGTCTCTGATTACAACACTATTTTTAAGACGTTCAAAAGCATTTTTTTCTGTTGTCTTTGTTTAAGATAATATTGCCTGTGGCATTGAATTAGGATTCACAAGAGGAGCAGTAGTTCTACCAACATCTGAGCTACTGTATGCCTTAGGCTAGCTTGCTTCACCCTCATATTACCCTTTCCCGTATTTGTTTCCTGCCTAGGTAGATGGTAAACTCTGTGAGACTGTGCATCTCTTGCTTTGTCTGTGTGTAGTACAGAGCTTCCACTGATTCTGAGTGGGTCAATTGCCTCTTGGAGATGCATGTCCTCTCTCCAGTAATGTCAGAATATTGTGCTTCTAGACCATTGATCTAGACCATTGACTTTGTTGAGTGTTTGTGCTTAGGTGGGATGAATTCAGGCCTATCATTACAGGGGTATAACATGGTAAATTTGAGTACATGATCTCTGTGGGAAGATATTGCTGAAACACATCATCAGTGAAAGAGATCTGCTTTTTATTTGCCAGTTACATCAAATTTACCTCAGTATTTGCTGTTTGCTTCTAAATTTTAGCAGTGCTATGTGGTTTTTTACTGCAAAATCACATTATCTGTGGCTGTGTTATGAATTAATTGTGCCATAGTAACAGAAGTACTTGAACTGGTCCGAGCAGAGCCAGCAGGGTCAGCAATGCTTTTTAACTCAGATATGATACCACTCCATTGTGACTATGCCTTCATGAGCAACATGGGTTGGAGCCTCACAGATGCTTTAATGTGGGTGGATGTCTGATGAGTAAGCTCTGTCAGATATACTTTAGCTTTGGGAAGAACTGCTTTATATTTTTTATGCACAGTGTTCCTTGATCCAGGATATTTGTACAAGGCATTGAAAAGCCAAGGGTCAACCGGGGACCAGGAAAACTTCTTTACCTGAGCTAAATGATAACAAGTTGCTCCTACACCTCTTTCCTGGTAACTCTGGGTCTTGGCAGTGCTTTTTACTTTGAACACGACACACAGGTGCACAGTTTATCTCTGGCACTAGCCTGAAGTCGAAATATAATCTTGAATTCTGAAAGCTGTAATGCAAAAGCACACTAGTACCCTTCCAAATAGATGAGCAATCTCTGATATTACCTGTGACTTGCTAACACAAAAGAGAAAATATGCTGTATATGTGCATATATAGATGCACGTTTATATTTTTTTCCAGAAAAAAGCCACATTTAGCATTCAGTATGTGGAAAAAAGTAAGAGTTTTAGTTCTGAGAATCAACACCCAAAATGTTGATTAGTGAACACAACACGTTTGCAATGGTCACAGCTGCATGAAAAATATACTTCTCAAAGAGCTCTAAGCCCTAGCAAATTTATGTAATTTATAATATTACCTCCTTATTATGTTAATTTATGGTCCCCAAAACATAACATTTCTTTTGTTTATAAGGTCATAATAGAATGGTAATTGCATTTGCTTATGTCACCAGATGGCTTATGTTTATCAAAATCTGGCTTTTCACATTGTAACACTGTCCTGATGCATTCACTCTTTAGGCATATCTGAAGCAGGGCTGGTATTCTAGATTATGAACATAACTAACTTTCTTTAGGTTTTGCCATTAATGGATCTCTAGCTTTTTTAGCAGCACCAACTGTCTTGATTTACGATTCAGGAATGCTGATGGTGAGGCAAATTTAGCAAGCAATTTTTCTGCCCAACTGTGATTCATATTAGTATTACTGAGCCATCTGCTAGGTATTCTTTGTCCTCTGCAGCTTTGAGGATACAGCTTTGTGCAAAAGTCTACTCAGTTCTCCTGCTCGCACTTCCATCAGCAGAAGTACAAAATAGGGAAGATGGATGATTTTATGGGTTAGGTAATGGGATGGGCAAAATCTGTAGTCTGTCCCTGCCTCTGCTAGAGATTTCCCATGCAACCATGGGTGAATCACTGAGTTGCTTTCTGCCTTATTGCACCATCTGTTAGAGCAAATTTCCTTTCTCTTTTCTTTTTCTTGCTTTGTAACCACTTTGCTGAAATACAGTGAGATTACATATTTTTCCAGGAATACATGTAATTATAATAATAAACAATTCTTGGCTTTTCTCTGCTGAACTTGGAATGAATTAGATTTCGGTAACTAGCATGTCAGTGCTGTAAGTTGTGAGATGACTCCAGCTAGAGGTTTTCTGTTAATTCAGTTTACTCAAAAATCATAAACTGGAATCTACAGTAAAATTTGAAAAGAAATCTGTAGTTGTGACCGTGTAAAATAAAACATGAAGAATTTGCTAAAGCTTTTTTCCCCCATGCAGCTGTGTTACTACAAAATTGTGACAATATTTTCTCCCTTTAAATGGTATTGTGATAAGCAGTAAAAGGTTATTTTTTTTATACCACTCAATCCCACATTATTGACTACTCTTGCTTATTTACCAACTTGTACCGAAACACATTTCAAAGAAATAACCTGGTTTTTAGTCTTTGGAATATACAGCTCTCATTTAGCACCTTTAACACATTTAATGGTTCAACTGTGGTTTCAGAACTGATTCTTTCACATACAGATTCAATTTTAGAAAAATATTTACAAATTTTAGTGTAAGATAAGCATCATAGCTTATCACATTTTAAATGTCATCTTCTGATAGATGCTTAATGTTATTGATCAAAATAGAGAAACAAGGAAAGATTCAAACCTATTAACATTTCAACCACAACCAAAGGAGTACTTGTTTTCTGGAGAAAATAATGGCACAGGTTATATGAAATAACTACCATCACACAGACAGATATACAAAAATTGCAGGGTTCTCATTTTTGCATTTTTGTACTTCAGACTTAAAATTCAACCAAATTATGTTAACATACATTTCTCAGGAAGCAATAGGATAAGATTGAACACTTGTTTTTCTGACAGCGCCTTATGAAATATGTCCTGAAGACTATTTGATGTCAATGGTGTGGAAAAGGACCCCAGCTGGGGACATGGCATTCAATCGATGTCCTCTCAATGCCACAGGTACAGTACTACTTTGAAATTGTATGATGACAAAAAAGGGGAGGAATATTTTGCATTGTGTCCTAGAGAAATCATTACTAGGTTCATGTAAAAATGCATGTATGTGAATATATCTGTATAAACTCCACATATTTACTCATGCATATGTCTGCATATATACGCATGTACATATATTGTCTCATAGCTTGCATATATGCATGGGAGATATATATATGTATAAACATACATATGTGCATTATCTTCAGAGGCAAAAAACTGAGGAAAAATCAGTTTGACTGGACCTACCAGGCAAAGTGATGAAAATGAAGCAAAACATAAAAAATTTTAAGAAAACAATGATAAAAAGTGATCAAGTAAACATTGAAATGTATTTTGGAATCTTACACTAATCTCTATATACTGATCATTATTACATGAAATTGTTTCTGTGTGTACTTTTAAAATAGCATGAAATACAGTTTAAATAAGGTTCATTCTTGCCAATTCCTCTGACTTATATAAATATTTTCTGTCTTCTTTGTGTCTTACAGGCACCACTAGCAGACGCTGCTCTCTCAGTGTTCATGGAGTGGCCTTTTGGGAACATCCAAGCTTTGCTAGATGCATATCAAATGAGTACAGACACTTGCAGCATTCAGTAGGTGCAAAGCCAGCTTTAGTACTTGCTCTGTTTATTCATTACAAATTATTGGTGTGCAAAAAAACCTACTTTACTCTTGGATTTCTGATAAGAAATGCCAAGAAGAAAATAGACCTGAGAAATAATTTATATTAATGGATATTATTTAGATATTGTATATTACTGGCATTTGTGAAATAACCTTTGTCTTACTGTAGAAGTGGAAAAATGAATAAGATTCCCTTCTTTCATATCCACTGTGTGAAATTTTTATAGGGGTAATTTTTTTCAGAGGTAAGACATATTTTGGTTTATTAGAAAATGAGATACGAATAAATAAGATTTTCTAGAAGAGTGACTTGCTGAGGATTTTATAATACCATGAATTCTTTAATTGCAGACTAGAAAGCCAGGAACGATATTTCTTTTTGCTATTGAATTTAGAACTTCGCCTTTGAATGTAACAATAGGAAATGATTATAGGGTAAAGCAATTGCAGTGTCTTGGAAAAAATAAAGTAACTGTAGATGAAGAATTATTATGTGATGTTTTACAGTATGCCTAACGAAAAGTTTCTTTGCAAGCATATGCTTTATACATTTATCTACTGCCTAAATACGTTTACATGCATGGATGTAATACATTGTGAATTAGAAATATACCGCCATGGTATATGCTAGGTATATTGATTACACTCTGATTCCATAGCTGAAGCATTCAGCCATGTTAATACCATAGTGGGAAGCGCGCCTTTGAAGGTTCTCATGGACAATGGTTTTTGCCTGCATGATATATTTTACTGACACTCTTATTGCTCTGACTCCTTTTCCAAAGGCCACTGCTCCATTTATCATTCAGCAGAGGGACACTAATTCAGCGCTGTGCTTCATAACTTCCAGCCTCTCAACCAAGTGCAACATTTCTGTAACATGTTTAAAAATCTTCGGGGGCTTAAAAAGCAGTAACCTGGCTGTCATCCCTCAAATCTGGATTGCTACTTAGAGAAGATTTTGATGAATACCTTTGAGCTGCATTTCTATTTCATTAGATCCAACTTATTTGGGGCCTAGCATTCAGTTTCAGGGAAGGCCAAAGCAAGAATAATTTTTAAAACAAGACAGAATACATTGTCAAAGGAATTTTCCCTGCTACATAGAAACTTTTCTATTTTATATAGCTTTCTGCATGTTTATCTTTCCTCTTAACGTTCGTGCTCAAAAAACACATTGAGTTGGCTGTAACTGTTTTGCATTTAATATTTTTGGTATTTTATTTCTTTTGCAACAACTGAATATATTATGTCTAAGCTAGTTTGCAACTCAAGGAGTGGGAAATGCTGTTTCATGCTATTCAGTGGTTTGACTTAACTGGCTAACTTTTGGTGAGGCACTGATAGTTTTTCAAGAGCTGCAAGTCTGCCTGGCAGGAAGGGGTCATTGTTGAACAAAAGAAGGCATTTTTAACCCAGATCAGATTTATATTTTCTTCTATATTTCCTTTTTCAAAATATTAAATATGAATAGACCACACTATGAAATATTCTTTTTGCCAGAGAAGTGCCTAAAAATAGGTAAAGCTTCTTTAAAATTACACAAGCACCTAAACATATCTTAATGCTACACAAAATTTCAGTCCAGCTTATATGTACACAAATTAAAGGAGAAAAGCAGATTCCTTTTACACTTGGGAGCTGTTCACAAATAAAACTGGCCTATCTTACATCTTACTCCTTCTCAAAGTGAACAACACAGCATATTTAAAGAATCAGAGAAAATAGAGGTAATGACCTATAAGGTCATCGCCCTGCAAATGTAGGCTTGTCCCCCCCACGATACATATGTTAGTTCCATAAATCCCTGAAAATAGGGCTTTATAAGGAAGCTGCTGACAGACGGTGTTGCTATAATAAATATGTGTGCTTATGAAAGCAATTATGAGATGCCTCAGTGTGCTTAATTTATCAGTAAAATTATTTTACTAACTCAGACCAGGAGTGGGGGGTTGTCACTCAGTTCTGTGAGTGTTCCCATAAAATCTGAGTCTGAGCTGAATTCCTTTCATTTATTATCTGAAATACATAAAAGAAAAGTAGGTCTTAAAAAAACCTGATGTTTCTGAAGTTGATTTAAAGCAGTTGATATGCATACTTACAATACTTAATACATTAAAGCATAGAATACAGACAGGTGCCTGTCTCTTTGCCCTCCAGACAAGCCAGATATGATCCAGAACCAGCCTAGAAATCATGTATGCTGTGCCTAAGAAAATACTCTATAAAGAAAAGTGTTTCATATGATAGGAGCCAGAAAATACTGCTTTGGCCACAGACCCTGCTAACCTGGCTACACAGGTGCTGGACTGGAAGCTTAGCTACACTAGTAAATAAAACTAAACAGGGTGACTGCCCAAGCTTAAAAACTGTCCTTGTAGTCATCTACACTGTTTAATTGTGTGTGTATCTGTTAGCATGCTCCCTGACATCATTTAAGACCATAACAGTTAGGACTCTCCCAAACAATGCCTACCATTCTTTAGAGGATAGCATAGCAGAGAGACCATTGTCAGCAGGCAATAAAAGCATAGTTTTCTGGGACAGAGGAGGGATAAAGAGTTTAACTTGAGGGAACCAGAATTCTTTGCTATGTATAGTGTAGAATTTTACCACATAACTACAGGTGATTGACCCCTGAAAACTGTTTCCTTACTGTGTGTAACTACAGTAGGTTCACTGCCTCATGCACAAAGCTTCTTTTATTTTTACAATTTTTTCTATTACTCACCTGGAAGTGACATGGGACAAAGCTCCACCCTTAATAAGCAGTATTAAAGTAGCAGAAACCCAGCTAGTGCACCACATCTCCATTTTTTGTTGATGGGGAACTGAGTGAGACCAATTAAGCAGGAAATTTATCTCCAGTCTTCTGAGTTAGTGTCTAGCCACTTTTCCATCTTAATGTTCCTGCCTCTCCATAGGACAGCACAGAAAATCCCTGGCATGGTAAAAATATAATAACTACAGGGCTTCTGAAGAGACTTATGCACTTGAACATGATGAAATAGTACAGGGAATGGTTTGACTTGTGAATATCTGCAGTTAGTTTATGTCTTTCAAGGGCACAGTGCCCTACACAATTCATGTATAGGAGGTCGAGTAAAAGCAGTTAATAGAATGATGCACTTCAGCTATGCCACAAATGTATAGCCTGCACTTTCATTAGTTTATTTTACCTTGTGCACTATGGAATACAGGTTCCTTTTGAAACTCAGGATAACAATTAGATCTCTTTGAATAATGGAACCAATTAGCCATGAATAATTTATCCAACATTTTATATAAATCAGTCATCAACTGAATTCAGCAAATACTGTTTGACCAGCTTATACAGCTGGTTGACTAATATGAAAATTTATTAATTGAACGTATTAAGGGACAAAAATGCCCAAATCCATGAAATAAACCTTCGGGAAATTATTTGCTTAGCTCTAATAATAATACTTAAAGAACCTAATTAGGATTATTCTTCCTAGAGCACTATAAGTAGAAAATGCAAAGTGATAAATAAGTATACTTTGCTTTCTGGAATCATAACCTGGAGGATCAAGCAACAACTTGATGAACAGAAAAAGAAACATCACAGACTATATATCAGATTTTGTTCTAGTTTTCTTGCATTGTCGTAATGTGCTTGCAGTACCTGCAGCTTTGCATTAAGAAAATTTTTTTAGTCAAGCATGGTGTTTCAGGACTGCTAACAGTCATCCTTGCAGCTAAGAAGGAATATTTTGCCCAGTGACGTGCAATTTGTTAAATGTCTCCTTGAGAAAGAGGAGATAACAACAAAGAACTTCTTCAAAGTGTCTTTTTTCTTGTGGATAGAGATGAAGTAAAGTCATACATTTTAATAAAATCTAGTTCCTTCTGGATAGTTCTTGGTCACATACTGATCACCAGGTTTTAGTTAATGGGGAGGAATTTCCTTGCTTTCTCTAATTCCAGATTAAATTTTCGGAATTTGGAGGATTTTCTCCCCTCTGTTGGATAGACATGATTTGGGTTTTCAGACCATTTTGCCAAATCAATTACTGCTGTAGCAGAAGTTTCTAAAGTCTATTCTCTACCCTTGGCATACAGTTTCATTTTCTGAAAACTGACCTCCTTAAGTCTAACTAACACATTTTAATCTCTTTAAAGTGTGTCTGTTGCTAGCTTAATGGACTGTTATATGTAAAAAGGCAGATTAGATGATGATCTAATGACCCAAACATAGTCTGTATAATATTATGAAGTATGCTCCTCATTACTAATTATTTTCTTTTGATCTGGAAGCAGAAAATGGTCTACCTAATTATTTGATGTAGAATTGTTTGCTTTAGCTAGTACTTGATTAATTTGGACTAGTGTCATCTGAAGTGTTATTTGGTTTTTTTTACTTTATTTGGATAAACAGGTCAAAGTCTTTCCTCAGACAAAGAAATCTCATGCTGTGATTGGATATGAGTGACTGCTTGACCAAGAGTAGAATGAGCGATTAGGAGCCCACAGGCCTATTTCAGATGGTACCTCAAATAAGAGTTAATATCACTTCCATATTCTCTTGAAGCCTATTGAATTTGGTATACTACAAGAAATAAGACTAGGAAGCAAGACCCCAGCGTTGGGAATATCCTACATTATCCTGCTTCCAAGAGGCATAGTTAAAGTCTTCTTCATCTATTCTTAATCCATTCTACAGATAATAGGCACCCGAATTAGAAAAAACAGCAAAACAAACAAAACAAAGTGAAAAACCAGACTACCACAAGAATCCACTCATGCCCTCTTCAACTGCCCAAAATCTAAAAACCAGGAAACAAAAGACTTGAATGGGATTAAATGCAGAAATAAAAATGGAATTAAAATAGTTAATTATAGAAGAGAATGAGTTTTCATAGCTCATGAGCTCTTTACGAATTGATTATGGAAGCCTTTATTACCATTTTAAATTAATACCATTAATGAATAAGATCTCACCATGGAGTATTAGAAACTGATTTTGTGAAAATGGAGAAAATGCTTGAATATATAAGGCTATTTCTATTTTCTCCTCTGTTATGCATTCATACTAAGTAATAGGATTTATTGAATTACAAAAAAAAATAAATTCGGAGGGATCTTCTTAAAAAATATTAGTAATATATAACTGTCTTATCACACACTGGAATAGCCCTTTTGCCTAAAGTGAGATTTCCTCTATATGTCTTTTGGACACTCTAGTTTGGAAGAGATTTGTACTGTGCTCATAAATAATGACTCAAGCTAAAGCCTGTCATCTAGAAACTTTGTTTCTGAGGGTCATCTCCAACATTATCAGAAAATCTCTACTAATATAGCCCATTATATAAAGCTATGTAGCACAGCTTTCGAACCTTGGTGACGAAATTCTACATTAAATTGCCATGATAAAATTAAGATAGTAATTTCTTAGAATTGTAGAATCGTAGAATGGTTTCAGTTGGATCAGACCCTAAAACTCATCTAGTTCCATCCCCTCACTGCCATGTCCAGGGACACCTCCCACAAGATCAGGTTGCTCAAGCCCTGTCCAACCTTGAACTTCCAAGGATGGAGCATTTGCAACTTCCACTGCCTCACCACACTCACAGTAAAGAATTTCTCACTGCCTCACCACACTCACAGTAAAGAATTTCTCGCTAATATCTAGTCTAAATGTACCCTCTTTCAGTGTGAAGCCATTCCTCCTTGTCCTATCACTGCATGACCTTGTAAAAAGGTGCTGAAAGGCTACTATGAGGTCTTCCTGGAGCCTTTTCGCCAGCGGAACAGTCCAAATTCCTACAGCCATTCCTCATAGGAGTGGTGCTCTGATCATCTTTGTAGCCCTCCTCTGGACATGCTCCAACAAGTCTATGTTCTTCTTATGTTGAGGGCCCCAGAGCTGAACACAGTGCCACTTTGAGTGATATAACACCCAATATAACACATTCCTGCAAAATCGGGTGCTTTTTATTGGAAAGAGAAAGTGGGAAAACTAAAACATCTCTTAACTCTTGAGAGTTACAAAGGAAAAATCTGCATATGAATTATCACACTGATGTCAAAATATTAGCATTTAAGCATGGGAACTTATGCAGGTGAATCTTTACATATGAAACTAATAATATAGCCATAAAAATGCTTTTCGGCTGCTTCTGCTCATACTATAATTTTGTTTCCAATTTTTCCACAGCAGTGTTAGTCATAATTTTGCAAGTGCTTGGCTAAAATATAATTTGATAAAAAGAACTCTGAGGTGAATAATGATTTGCTCAGCTGCAGCTCATCAGAGATGATTTTGTTTTTCCAAATTATATTACAAGGGCAGCATATCAGCCTGTCCATGTACTCCTCACTGAAATGACTGCTGTACTCTGGGGAATGAAAGGCTTCCTCCTAAAAAATTTACTGCTCCTTTTTTTTTTTTTTTGCTAGTTTAGTGCTTCATTTCTTTTTATATAGCTGCAGAGCAAAGCAGCCAGGCTTAGTTTTATAGATTTGAATGCAGGGGCCTCAATAACAAGATTTTTGTTCGGCCTCAGTCTGTACTTACACTGGTATACACCAGCTGTTCATCTTCACCTTTGCAGCCTTTGACAGGCAGGGGTGTTATATCAGTAAATGCCTTGCCTTGCTTCCCTTGTAAGCCCAGAATATGTAGGAGTCAGCTCTATTTTGTCACTTCCATTATCTTGACTGGAGGATGACAAACTTTTCTCTCATCAGAGAGCAACTGATCAAGAGAGTGCAACAGGCAACTGTTTTCCCCTGCCTCACTAACATTTTCCCATTCTACACAGAAGATTAAAACTTCAGGGAAAAAAAAAGCTAATGACTTCAGTATCACTGTTGCCTTAATGGTGAAGGCATTCATTTGGTTCTGAGAAAGCTTCACCTGCTCTGGCCTGCCAAACTTATTGCATGGGATGAAATGTTGTGGGTTTGAGTGCTTTTAACACCACGTTATAAAGTTAGTACAGTTTTCACAGTCTTCTAACAGATCTGCTTCATCCTCTGTAAATATATATGCTCTTAGCCAAAGAGAGGAAATAACCCCATACTTCAGGCACTCATATGAACTATGTAGTATAGAAACCAACTGCTCCATCCCAAGTGAATGCTTTTTTTCATAACTGTCTGTGTTACAATAGGCACCAGAAGTCAGTAACTTAGGATCAGTAAAGTGAAATGTGTTGAAAGCTACTCTAGTACCTTATCCATTCATGACATTATGGTGCTTTATTTCACCAACATACACCTGAAACTGGCCTGGCTGAACATAGAGCTGTGGCTGGAACTCAGGAAAAAAAGATGACTTTATGACGTTGGGGAAAAGGGGACAGACAACGCAGGAGGACTGTGAGAATGTCATGATGTTATGTAGGGAGAAAATCAAAAGGGCCAAAGCCCAACTAGAACTTAATATATATATTAACTTATAATTTTTACTACTGTAAAAAACAATTAAAAATATTTCTATAAATATGTTAGCAACAAAAGGAGGGCTAAGGAGAATCTCCATCCTGTCCTGGATGCAGGGGAAACATAATGATGTAGGATGAGAAAAATACTGATGTACTTAATGCCTTCTTTGCCTCAGTCTTTACTCATAAGACCAGTTGCTCTCCAGGTAACCAGTCTGGAAAACAGGGACAGGGAGCAGAATGAAGCCCCCATAATCCAAGGGGAAATGGTCAGTGATCTGCTAGACTATGTAGACACATGAGTCTATGCGACTGAATGGGATATATCCAGTGGTACTGAGGGAGTTAGAGGAAGTGCTCCCTGAGACACTTCCCATTATTTGTCAGCAGTCCTGGCTAATCAGGGAAGTCCCAGCGGACTAAAAGTTAGCAAATGTGATGCTCTTCTACATGAAGGGCTGGAAGGAGGATCCAGGGAACTACAGGCCAGTCAGCTTGACCTCATTGTTGGGGAAGGTCCTGGAGTAGATCATCCTGAGTGCCACCACATGGCATGTGCAGGACAACTAGGGGACCAGGCCCAGCCAGAATGGGTTTAGGTAAGGCAGGTCCTGCTTAACCAACCCGATCTTTTATAACAAGTTAAAACCTCTAGGGAAAGTTAAAACCTCTAGCGGATGTAGTCTACCTGGACATCAGTAAGGCCTTTGGCACTGTCTCCAATGGCATTCTCCTGGAGAAATTGGCTGCCCATTACTTGAATGGGTGCACTGTTCACTGGGTAAAAAACTGTTTGGATGGCTGCATCCAGAGACTGGTGGTGAGTGGAGTTACATCCAGCGGGCAGCTGGTCACTAGTGGGTTTCCCCAGGATACTGGGTCAAGTCCCGTTAGTATTTTCACTTATGACCTGGATGAGGGGATCAAGTGCACCCTCAGTCAGTTTGCCTATGGCACCAAATTGAATAGGTGTGTTGATCTACTGGAAGGCAGGAAGGCTCTGCCAGTGAGTCTGGACAGGCTGGATCAATGGGCCAGGTATGAGGTTCAACCAGGCCAGGTGCTGGGTCCTGCACTTGTGTCACAACAACCCCATGCACCTCTACAGGTTGGGGGCAAAATGGCTGGTAAGCCTGGCCAGTGGAAAAGGACCTTGGGATGCTGATTGACAGTCAGCTGAACATGAGCCATCAGTGAGCCCAGGTGGCCAAGAAGGCCAGTGGCATCCTGGCCTGTATCAGGAATAGTGTGGCCAGCAGGATGAGGGAGGGCAGTGTTCATCCCTTGTACTTGGCACTGGTGAGGCCACACCTTGAGTCCTGTGTCCAGTTCTGGGCCCCTCACTACAAGAAAGACACTGGGGTGCTGGAGCGTGTCTAGAGAAGGGCGATGAAGCTGGTGAAGGGTCTGGAGCACAAGTCTTATGAGGAGCAGCTGAGAGAGCTGAGGTTGTTTAGCCTGGAGAAGAGGAGGCTCAGGGAGAACCGTACTGCTCTCTACAGCTACGTGAAAGGAGGTCTCCTCTCCCAGGTAACTAGTAACAGGATGAGAGGAAGTGGCCTCAAATTGCACCAGGGGAGGTTTAGTTTAAATATTATAATCCTTAAATATAAAATCCTTTCCTGGAAAGGATTGTCAAGCTTTGAAACAGATTACTGAGGGAAGTGATGGAGTCTCCATCTCCGGAGTTATTTAAAAGATGTATAGATGTGGCACTAGGGGACATGGTTTAGTGGTGGACTTGGATATACTGTGTTAACAATGATATTAAAGGTCTTTTGCAACTTAAATAATTCTATGATTCTATGATCTTGCCAACATATACATGCACATTAATCTTAAAGATACTGTACAATGGGAGAAAATATTTACCTGCTTTTCTACACAAGCACATCACAGTTTAATTCAACTTGGAAACACAATTCAACCTGGAAAGCTGCTTTTCTTCCTTTCTGCTTTTGAATATCCACTTTTTAATAGCCAACCATTCCCCCTTGTTAAATTCAAAGAAAAGTCCTCATTATCATCTGAGGACCTATAACAATTTTTCCATGTCTGGAGGAGACACATTTACCAAAGAGTAATGTGTGTGTTAAATGAAATGTGCTCCTGTGTTTGTGGCTGCTGCTGTGTCTGCAGCAATGAGCAGCTGAGTGTTCCCTGATCATATTGATATTCCAAACCAATCAGCACTGCAGCCACATGTGAACTACACTGGGGTCTGGCCAGAGGTAAAGCAATAGAAGGCCATTTAAGAACTCAATACAGAAAGAATTAATCTAATTTTCCCTTAAAGTCTACAAGAACTGCAGGAACCTTCACTCCAACTGAATGCAGCATTAGCTGCAGAATGACTGCACGAATTTGGCTTGGCAGCTAGAGGCAAAAAAAGTGGTCACAGCATCTTACACTTACAGCCATTCCCTTGCTTTTTTGCCCACTATTTCATTTGTTGCATTCCCCCACCGTGTTTTAGTTCAGGTTTGTTAAGTATGTGAGACAGAAAGGATTTTTCTTGCTTATTACTTAATGCAGTGCTCCCATGCAGAAATTAGGGCTCCATGATAATGCTAATTTTCTTGAAGAAACCATTTTGGTTTGTCCTGCAAACAGAAGTGAATGTCATGGGAATGACTGTATAGAAACAAAACCAAATAAATACAGAAATTGGTTAAAATCAAATAGGCACATAAATTGAAGCATTTAATCAAACTTTATGTTTTAGGGACACATACTTACCAGGATGACCATGGAGCATAAAAAAAGACAACTCATTTGTACTACATTCCTTTGTGACCCCTAGCCTCAGCCATTCGGTCAGTATGGAGAACCAGGAGACTTTACCTCAAGCAATGTTATGTCTGTCATAGAATGAAAACAACCTTCTCAGAGTCGTCATTCTGTTTTCCTCTCAACTCTTGCTCTTGTCAGGTTGCATTATACATAGATAACACAAATCTTGAAGACGTGCCCTCTGGTTAAAAACTGAAACAACAATAACAACAGCAAGATCTCTCACACAGCACGCCAACGTGAGCGGAATTTAATCACAGATAATTGGAGCATTTAAGAGCAGTATTTAATAAAACAATAATAGAAATCTTGGCCAATAAACACAATGATAAGTATAAGGAAAAAAAAAGTGGTCCATTTAATGATTATTCATTCCTCAACCCTAGAGTCATTTGTTACTCCACTGAAGAGCAGTCTTATCTATTCAAAATATGTATTAAAATGTTTTGTTGGATCCATGCACAAATTAAAATACTGAAATTTTATGATGACTTTCTCTGTTACCTATTTAGTGGTTATAGTTCAAGGACTAGAATTGACAGTATTCATGATGATGATCATGATTAAAAAAAAAGGAATTATGTAATAGGATAAACTGGCAAAAAAAATCTCTTGAGCAACATAGTAGGAGTTTTCTTCCAAGAATGGAGAAAAAAGGTGCAAAAAGCACCAAGCATCCCTCTGAGCTGTTCACATTCTTCTTCCAAAAGCGTTTTTGACCTCCACAAATACTAGACGAGGTTTTCTTCGAAGATGCTTTTATACACCTCATCACATATAGAAGGGCACAATTTCCTGACATCTGTGCAGAGATTCAATTTACCTAAGATTAATGTCTAGAACAGCACAGGATTCTGTGTGATTAATCTGCCTCCATTTCTCTAAAAACAAATCACTGTTGTGAGGATTATTTTACTTAAGAATATTTGGAAGTATATGACAGTGGGACGACTGTTTCTATATGGTGAAGTAATGCTCATTTTTCTTTTCATCAGTATAAATTTAGAATAAGTTTCTTAAAGCACAAGGTTGCAGTGGTTTCAGCTGAGTGCACTGAGACAGCTTGAAGCACAGTTCTGCAAAAACTTGGTGCAGCAGATTGCACACAGTGAGTGTATAAAAGCAGGAAGGCAAAAGTTCAGTTTCAGGGCACTCCTTACACTTCAGCTTTTCTGGTTGAGGTGAATTATAGGAGGTTTTAGTCTGGGTTTCAGAACATTTAAAGGGACCTGTTACAGAACTGTAGAACTGAAAGGAAATGAATGAGATCATCCAGTCCAAACTCTGGTTCTATCAGAATCAGCTGTACTTGTTATTCCCGCATTTTCTTTTTCTTGGTTGTTATTAAGGCCTCCAATATGGAAGTGTGCATAGTTTCTTCAGGTACATCCTTGCCTTTACAGTTGAAAAATTTTCCTTAATTTATATCTTTAATATTCTTTGACACAATATGTACCAATTACTTTTTTTCCCTTTCCTGAAATACACAAAGAGAATATATGATTGCCTTCCTCTTTTTCTAGGAACTGTGTATGTTATCATGACTGAGACTGAGATTACTAACTAATTTCACTGATGACAAAGTGGAAAATTATTTTGTATTGCTTTAGCAGTGCCCTTCATAAAATGCTGAATATGGAAAAGAAAAAATCTCTTGCATGATGTTAGGTTATAAATATTCAGATGCATAACTGAAGATGCATAGACCTTATTCTGTTTCCTTTAAAAGATGGATGAAATAATATTGTAGAACACTGAAACAGCCTGGAAATAAACGAATAAACTGTAAATAATTTATTATATTGAGGGAAAGTAAATGAAAGTTCTGTGCTAGAAGAGTTAAAGGACTGCCTATTGATTATCAGAAAAAAATCAGCCTGTAAAGAAGTTTTCCTCAAATCTGAAAGAAAACTCTGTCTCACAATGACACCACGTTAGAGATGTGATGTGAATGTTCCTACAATTTCTGCATCTTAAAAGCATTATGAAAAATATTTTATAAAATATTAGTGTTGGGTTGTGGAGGTACAAAGCAAAGTGGTTTGCAGATTAGGAGCAATTTCAGGATATATTTTTATTTCAAACTGTCTTTCCTCACTTCTATATAAGGCTTCCTAATTTGGGTTCTTATATTCCTTCTACCATAAAATGTATTATGACATCATTAGTAATACCTAGCCATGAATCCATGAATCTTAAAAAATAATGAAAAAAGATTGATTGTATAATTACTCTTCAAATTAATAATTCTATTCAGTCTTTTATAGGTTTCTTGAGGGTTCATTGTTTTCTGTTCTTTTAAACCACATCTATCTGTTAAGTTTGCAGTGATTATTATGAAGTAATAAATTTGTAGTCCAGTGCTGGAGGCCTAGGAGATCTGACTTTGTAAAGAGGTATTTTTATTATATCATACTTTCTGATAAATCAGGGGACAAAGGCAGTCGGACCCTGAGTCAAAGTCCAGTTAAACAATTCAGTAATTTTTCAAGTATGCAGCCATATAGTGCAAGCAGCTAGAGGCTGGGCTGACAACTGAAGTGTCAGTTTAACAGCTGCTTCATTTCACTATCTCTCGGCTCATAAACTTTATTTTTAATGAGTCTGCCTGTAAGACCACTAAAAAATGACCTTCACAGAGAACTACGAGGACCCACAGTGGTGGCCAAAATAGCTTTCTTGGGCAGTGCGTAATATCAGGCTGAACATAGCACAGAAAGTAGGCAGTATGGTGAGAAAGACATTATACTAACTCTTGATGAGAATATTCTGTATTTTCATGCAGAAAGATTATTGTGATAGCCGTGCAAGTAACCCACTACCTTCAACTCATATTAATCTGGACACCTTCATTGGCTTCAATAATGTTGCGCCAGTTTGCATCAACTGAGTGAATCATCTGTGATTTCAAAGTTGTGTTTAGGAGCTGTAAGCTGTCTTAAAAGAAAATACATTATTTAACTTCCTGTCACTGATAATGAAGAGACTGTTAATTCTTACATTCTTACATTAACAGAGGCTGTTAATTCTTAATCGCTGTACATTGCTTGCTGGTCTTAGTCAAAGCTCTCTCCTAATGAACTCTAATTTTCACCCACTTTCCTTACCTAAACACATTGCAACTTTCTGTTTTATTACACTATTACTAAGAGTATACTGCTAGTGTAACTGAAGGCAGTGTGAGCCTGGAGGGGTAGCTGAATATCAGGGAAAGGAACTTCTGGTTTGGAGCTTGGGAGGATGAAAAAAAAAGGTGCTCTTGAAGCTGTGTATGAGTGGTGTGGCCAAGGGGAGGAAGGATACTTGGGTTGGGAAATTGAGATTTCTGAGTATGACATACATTTTTTTAAAAAAGTACCAAATTGAGCTGTAATTTTAAGAGCTAGTACATCTGAGGTACTTTAAACCTCCTGGCTACTTTTGAAGTAGGTGTAATAATTTAGTCCTGTGGCAATGTGGGCACTTGCTAGACCTTTTTTATCATTGTGTCCAAGAGCAACCAAAATGTCCTGCTGAAAGCACTAAAGGGTATACTACAGCTCCCACTTCTGCTGCTAGAGATCTGTAAAATTTTGCACTGAAAAAAAGAGCTTTACTTTTTCAAAAGTATAAAACCCAGTAAAAACTAGAACAATTTTAATTTATTATTTGCATTCCAAAAACAGCTGAGACCGATACTTCTGTGTGCAATGAATGGTCCAAAACCATAACAATTTGGGCCCTGCCGTCTTTAAAATGTGAGTTTAAAGTCTGGTAGGAGCATGAAAAAAGAAATTGGAGGTGAACATACAGATGAAGCAAAAGGAAGGAAAATAATGCAATACAAAATAACCTGCTAAATAGTTTGACATTTTTCCTACTGGTGTTTATATAAGCATAAGAGCACAGTAGACTTTTTATGAGGATTGATCATATTGCTGTTATTCCTAGTATTGAAAAAACATTTTTGTTCTCCCTTAAACCCTGCCTTCAAGTTGTGTGACACCTTTCCCACAGTACATCCTGAGGCATATGCTAGATTTGGGAGTTCGTCTTTTGTGTTCTATGTCTTTTGGGCTTGAACTAAAGGTGCATTGAATATTGTTCATCCTCAAAATCTGGAATTATGTTCTGCGGTCAATGAACAGCTGGATGAGTTCCAGAAAAAGTTGTACTCTTATGTGTTACTGTGCTTGGCTGATGTTCTTTTAGCTTGCTACTGAGACACAGCATGTGAGCAGATGAGGCAAATGGCAACATTTCACAGGAAAAATGCAAATGAAGTTCATGTTTGCTTCTTCTTGTTCCCAGGAAAGTAGTTCATAATGTTATGTGTACAATGTCAGATCCCTGAATTTACTGAAATTAATTTTCTTCAGTTATCACACCTTTTCCCCCACTATTATTTTTCTATATGATTACTGTCAAAACCTACTTCTAAAAGGAGTGGAAACTGCACAAAATTGTGTCTGCAAGGAAGCGTCTTGCCTGATTATTTATTACAATATTCTGGAGACTAAGGGAGGTATTTTTTAAAAAAACAAATAGACAAATTAATGGTCTCAGTTGTCACTGAATATTTTTTTCCTAAATATGAATCATACCATTATGCTTGTACTGGTGTACTCACAATATAGAATAGATTTGGTCCCTGTCCATGATGCAGCGAGCAGGTATTCTCCCAAGTCTTAAGTATTTCTAGGGTTTTAGCAAGGCTGTTGTGGTTCATAACAATCCCCAGCTACTATTAGAGACGACTTAAGGCCATAGATGAAATTTGAAGTAGCCACTTTGCCCAGCCCCAGCTGTGTTACATATATCTAGTTTATCTGAAGACTGCTTAAGAATGTAACCAAAACATGAACCAACAGCATGAAAAAAACCGCAATTGCTTAGAGTCCCTATGTCAGAGGAGGATTGCATTTTTTAAACTTCTTGCACGAGAGTTCTTTTGAACCCTTTCAAACACTGTGCTACTTTTGCTATGTATTCTATCCCTTAGTCTATCCTTTTATTTCATTTTTTGTAATGAAGGCCCTCATATCCACACAAAGTGTCTGTGGAGATCTGCAAGTGGCAAAACTATCTTTACAGTCTCCCTTCCACATCACCAGCACATTGTCACAGAATCACAGAATCATCAAAGTTGGAAGAGACCTTCAAAATCATCTAGTCGAACTGTATGTTACACTAGTAATTTTTCCCTCTGTATATGTCAGTTATAAGGCCAAGCCCCAAGCAATTAAAGATATATTTATAAAGATGGTGCCAGCATTTTGGTTGTCAGTTGCATAGCATTTTCTCTTCATCCTTCCTGCTGAGAGTGGGGTCTGTCTAGAGTAATTTTCCTTTGTTTAAAACTCTTCCAATTCAGGATGTTCTGTGTTTCTATGAAAATTTAGCTTTCAATTTGAAAGAACTTGTGTTTGTATACATAAATTCATATGCATGTTTAAAAGTAGGTTGTTTAACACATATGCTCTTTTTTTAGCCTTACCTGGCCTTGTCATATCTTTGTGATACTCTCTGTATCTTCCTGGGATGCTAGGTCAGCTTTGAGAATTAATCAGATTCGCGAGTCAGCTTCTTATCAGGAGTATAGTTCTACCAGCATATTTGTTTTGGATCACTAGCCCTGAACAGATCTGCTGGGAGAGCTACTGCTAAAATGTACTCTCCCTTGCAGATACATAGGAGTAATTCATAATTTAATTTGCATTTGTTGGGAAAAGCAAACAGGATTGTTCCAAGTTAACATCTTTGCGTTAGTGCTACAGAAGAAAGCACCATAATGCTCTTCCAACTAAACCATCTCTCTTGCACTGACTGGCCAAGCTGGGCTGGCAGAGATGGAAGGTCTGCTTTCCTGTAGTAAATTAGATTTTAAATGTACTGCCTTAGTATTTATTCCTTTCAGAGCTCTTAGTTGTAAATGAGTGGCAACTGTGGTTGTACAGGTGTTCCTCTGAGGAAGGACAGTTCCTCGCTACATCATGGCAGTAGATTAAAGCCACAGTCTGGCCCATGAAGTTCCAAGAAGCAAATGATGAAACACGAGAAATTCAGAATCTTTCAGTACAAAATTAATGATTCTCTGATAAAAATAATATTTCTGTCATCATAGTCTACTATTTTGTGTTATCTTTAACAGGACAAACCTATTTTTTTACTAGTTTTAATATTTAATATTTTGACTGTATGTAGAATTTATCATGCCTTTTCCTCAGTAAAGTAGGTTCTGATATTAATTTTGATCTTCTGGTACAGATTAAAGAGCACCTCGCTAAAGGACAGAGGATGTTGGCTGGTGATGGCATGTCCCAAGTAACCAAGACACTGTTGGATTTAACGCAGAGGAAAAATTTTTATGCTGGAGACCTTCTAATTTCTGTGGAAATTCTCAGAAACGTTACAGACACATTTAAAAGAGCGAGTTATATCCCTGCGTCTGATGGGGTGCAGGTAAGAGAAACATTGGTAAGGTAATGTTTCATTACCCAAAAAAACCCAAACAACTGATGGAGTTTTTGTCAGTACACTGCATGTCAGCTGTTTTACCCACTGAATGATAGACATAAGCAGTGTTCACATAAAAGTAAGATACAAGTTTAAAATAGGAAAAAGACTCAGCTGCATTTAATAAGACAAATATCTAAAACAATGCATCAAGTGAAAAATGTAAAATACTTTCTTTGTAACCTTCATTATCTTTGTCTTTCAAGGTTTGGTTTGATTGATAGGGATGTGTTGGTATTTTTTTGCACTAAGCATTTCACTAGTGTTGTTTGTTCCAGTACATTTCAGTTCAAAACTAGTTCATTTTTAGTTCAAAATCTCTCCACAATGTTATGTTACTCTGGCATCGCTTCTTCATTTCAGATAAATAAAGCTCATTAAAAGTGCACAGGAGTGATGGATAGTGCATTTGGTATGAATTTTTTATTTCACATGTTAAATTAACTCTTCTTGTACAAGAGGACAAAGAAAACGCTGTCAGAGCTAAAACCACTGTAATTATTTCTGCATAATAGGCTGCACAACTCATTGTGTAGTGTTGATTAAAATAAATATTACTGAGGACTTCTAAATCAGGATATTGGTTTCATCTGTATCTGAAAATCTAGACATTTTTCAAAGGTTGTAGATGTACTGAAAAAGAATACTAAGAAGGTAAATGTATATATTATTTATGAAAAAGAGAGCTTAATGATCATTCATAAATTACTAATGAAGTTATTAATGCAGGTCACGTATACATATTTGTGTAACAGCAAACAGATTATAAATACACTTGGGAATGTATGCATGCAGATGAAGGAAGACATCTTGGAAAAGACAACTTTTCCATAGTTAAGTTTTCAAGAGCTTGCCATTGCTTTTTACCTTTTCTAGTTTTTCTATGCACAAAGAATATTAAATTCTGCGATAAAACCAACATTTCTTGTGTTTGCCTGTAGCCAGCTGAAAGTAATAATTTTTTTTCAAACAGTGCTTTTCAAAAAGTATTTTTAATGAACAATCCTTTTTTTAATTGAATGAGAGTCTATCTTTTCCTACTTTCCTGGTATTACCATTAAACAATGTGTTGTTCTCTGAAAATTTTTCATGCAGTCAGAAATCTAATAGCCCAGTGTGACTTCTTCATGGTTCACAGGCACTACAGAAATCTTAGAACCAGTCTCAAGCAATTGCTTGACACAAGTGATTTTGTTCATGGGCTTAGTAGATCAGGTCATTTGCAGTTTACATACATTACAAAGAATTTGATTCTTTTCCCACGGCACCAAAAGTTCTGTTCACTTCAGTAATGTAGAGATGTTTCCAAAATTTGTAACAGTATTCTGGCAGAACTTGGCAAAATTATTAACTATTATTTAAATAATTTTGAATTAATAATTTTGAAGACATTAAAATTCATAGACCGGATTCTGAAGGAAATGAGGGATTTCTCAAATCAAAGAAAAATAGCTATATTTCAGTATTTGCATGTCTAAATACCAAGAATTCTTAAATCTCAGCAAAAAAAAAAGGTACCGAAACACAGTCAGAAAACATAAAAATTAAAAAAATTAAAAGAAATTGCAAGCTAAGGTAAAATAAAAAGAAAACAATGCATGGTGTTCAGGAAAGTAAGTGAAATCAGAATTAAGCATATGTTTTGCCCAGGGGATATATTTAGCAGTATTCCCATTACTGACATCTGATAATGTAAAAAATGAAATCCTGCCTCAGTAACATAAGTTTAAAATTTACTGTCAATTTCTGAGAAACATGGATTTTTCCACATGTAACAATACTTCATATTCTACCATACTCTGGAGGATTGTATTTACTTTTTATTTTTAGTATTATATATTTTCATACTTTCTAGTCCATCATCAAAAGAAGTGACAAAATGGTGAAAATGAAATTAATTTCCACAAAAATTCTTCTTTCTGAAGAAACCTCGTGTGGTGTTCTAATTACATTCTACTTTTTGAACTAGATAAAGAGCAGAATTTTTTAGTTGGTGGATTTCTGTTTTAAAGAAATTGTCAGAAAAGCATACGTGAGGTTTAAAATCCCTGAAAGTCATAATTTATCATTTTGCATGATGTCAGAAAAGTAGGTTAGGATGAATTGTGGGTAACAGTACTTTTTAAGACCTGAAAACAACACTTGCATTAAAACTGAGAAAGGAATAGTATATATGTCTGAGTATATTTATTTCTTATACATTCCATCCATCTGGATAGTCCCTCAACTGCCTATAATCTCTGTGTTATATCTAGTATTAATATTCATGAATAGTGTAAAAGATGTGATTCAAAGATTCCATTAAAAAAAATGAACAGAAAAGTGAGATCAAATTTGAAAATTTCAGACTAATTACTGAAAATGAAGGTGCTACTGCCTGATATGCTGCATAGTAAATGTCACTTGTTTAGGCAGACAGATACCAAGAGCAAAATAAAGTTTCTAAAATATACATATCTAGTGGTAAGTTATTTATTATGCAACTCTTTTGCCTTTTGCATCTTTTAACCTTTTTTTTGCAACAATATTTATATATACATTACATATACAGTGTCAGGAACAAAAATAAGCCTGTATTAGGCAGTTAAACAAGAAGCTGTCCTGCATCAGTGACTGAAAATTGCAGTACGTAACAGGCGTAATTGCAAGACGAGTCATTCAATTCTTCTGCAAGCAAGGTCTTTCATGTAGTATGTGAATTACACTAAAATACTCTGTATAGGTACACTGAGGTAATGAGATGGCCATTGTACTTATGTAAGAAGGATTCTACCAGGAAGATAATAAAAATTCTAAATAAACATAATATAAGCAACAATTTGAAACACTATTCTAAAAGGGCTTGAGCTACCTTTCAGGACAGGACGGCAAAGTGAGTTGTACAGTCCCCTGATGCAGCGGCCAACATGAAACAAAGTTTATCCCCAAAGCATTTAAAGCAATATAATTCCATTTATATTAGCCACAGGCCCGTTGGTGTCAGTCAGGGATTAAGAGGATTGTCCAATCCTTTTTCCCCCTCCACCTTCCTCCTCCCACACACATATTTCTCTATGTTGAAGTCCAAAACTGGAGGTGACTTAAGGCTATCCATTAATTCCTCTTAGGGAGGAATTCTTCTCTAGCTGTATAAAAGGATTTATGGCAGCTTTATGCCTGCAGAGAGGGTCAAAGAATTTGGACTGGAATAGAGAACTACAACCATTGTATTATAGAAGAAAAAATTAAAAGGAAGGAAATTAAATTAGGAAAAACATAACCGTCCATTCCCAACTGTAATTGGCATTATCATCAAAAAAGCCTGGGCAAAAATAAAGGACTTCAAAATTTGGTTCTGGCTGTCCCAACATTTTCTGTAGTGGCCAGATCAGTAATATTTAAGCCCTGCCGTGAAAGGAAGGTGCTTCAGTCTACAGGGACGTCCAGCTTTTACTGCAGTAATACCTTCAGATCACATCCATAATGCTGCTAAAATTTGGCCTTCATACTTGTCAATCATTTTACTAAAGGGCAATGTTGTTTCTTGCAGCATTCATGCAATAAACAAAAGAATAGTCAAAGTAGAAGAATGAATTTTAACCCTTCCTCTCCCGTTACATTTTTGGACTGCATCTCATGTCTATTCATTATTGGAGCAGGAAATCCATTTAATTGTCTTCTTTTTAATTCACAAAGCGCTGGTATTGCTGACTCAAAAAGCTACATACTCCACTGCTACCATAAATATGACATCAACCAGGGATAGAAATAGAAAAAAAAAGATCTCAAGAAAGACATTCTTGTTACCCACTTCATCATTTATGGTTTATTGCCAAGTATGAAGTATATATTAAGTTATTGCTCATCTTTTGTTTGTACTTGAGTCTAGGATTATTGATAAGATTTTCACATATATTGGTCATTTTAATGCTTACATGTACCTAAAATAAACGTAAAATTTAATTAACACATAACATTATTAGCAAACCCATATAATATATCATCTATAAGAAACATTTTAACTCCTGAGTGTTTTTCAGGCAGTCTAGGCTCCTCTCAGATAGTTGTCATTGCATGGACATGGATACTGTTGCAATTAAGGCTTAAGCTGTTTCTGCAGGGGAATCGGTGGCTGCAATGTGATGCAAAACTACCTTCAAACGAGCTGCCTAGTATGATAAATTATCCCACACTGAGTTCCATGCTGCTGCAGCTAGACGGCTGATGACACCCTAACAAGTTAAAATTTCTGTCAACGACGTTTCTGCCATATTGTACTGGAAGAGTGCAGAATTACCGTGTTTTGAAAAGCATTTTCCTCAGGCAAAATCTTCATAAAGCCGACTCTGCCTAGTAGAACTCTTCTCCAAAATTACAATACCCTAAAGTAAAAGTGGTTATCATGCCATGAAACTGCCTTGGCCAGTTTAGTTTATTTTACCTGGGGAACCAGTGAAGATATACATTTTTCCTAGATGAAGTTGCATCTGCACAATTATGATTTGCTGACCTGGTTAAACTGGAATAATCCTTTAAAATAAATACTAAACATAACTCCTTGCATTGTGCTTAATTTTGCTACTGAAGACCTGAAAGACATTAAATGTATTCCTGGTATATAAGCAATGCATAGTATATATCCTCTTCTTATCTTCAACTTGACTAGAAACTTTTCTTCAGTAATCCTGCAAGTTGGATGAAACCATGAGAACATTTTTCTTTTATGTCCTATGGTTAATCCATTTTGTTTCTTCTCATTACGTTTTTTGTGTTACTGAAGCTTATGGGTATTTTGCTACTGACTTCAGCGAGAGGAGAGTTGTGGCCTCATTAATGTACAGAATTATTTTGTCCAAGTTCAACAAAGTGTCAGTCACTTCTATATTAAATTTGGTCAAGTTAAAGCAATTTATATCTGTGTGAATTTTATAGTTAACATAGTTAACTTCCTAATGATTAGGCAAAGATAGATCCTCTTGCTTGTCAAGCAGTTAGTGTTAGGACTAGATTAAACTGGTAAACTGTTATAATATAAAAATAGTTTTCATAAGTTTTATTCAGTTTTGTATCCTAAAATGTTTTACTTACATGGTTGTGAGACACTTTAAGTGTCTGTGACTTCTCATATTTTGAAATTAATGTCTTTTCAAGAATACCAAACACTAAGCTCAGAAGTTATTTCTGCTCTAATTTTTGTCCCTGTGCAGTTTGTACTTAATAATGAGTTAAAGTTACTTCTTACTTAAACCTTATTTAAGTCCTTCTTATCCCCCAAATTGGCTAAAAAGTAAGGGCAGGTGAAGTAATGACCATTAATCTGAGTTCCGCAGGATCCTGTGGTTGGTATTATGGTTAAAAATTTTTTAGAGGCTGTGAGAAACTTAATTACACTCTTCAGTTAAGGTTAGTGGAAAATACATGTATCTTTTATGAAGGAACAGATAAATTATAATTGGCAGGCTGTAGACAAAATTGACATTCTGCACAAAATGTGATACAAAGATGAGAACAGACTGCACAAATTCTTAGCTTTTAAGGATGAAGAAGTTGGGAATACAAATTGGTAGAGAGAACAGACAAAATTAGAAAGGAAATTTCTCCACAAACATTTGGAAGAAAGTGATTTTTAAAATGTATGATTCAAAATCGAAGATGTCTTAGCTTTTTTTTTTTCCCCCTTATTCTTAAATGAATAGGAGAATCAGATAAAGAAATTAACAGGCTAAGGCCAAAGAAACAGAAACTAATTATTGCTTTTATGTTGAAATTCCTAAAAAGATAGAGGTAGACGTAACATTTAAAAGTAAGAGGCACTTGGTTTCAAAGAGTATTTACCAATGAAATACCATTATATGCCCTCTGTTTGGTTATTAAGGATAATTTTTATGTTTTGAATGGAAACTAAAGGTCCCGAACCTGGTGTTTTCTCAACTATACTTTGGGTTTTTTGAAAAATATATAGTTGTCTTGTTTCTGGAATGAGAGCAATTTTCAAATAGAACACCATCACACTTAGCAAGTTTAGCAAGCCTAAGATGGTTCTTGTTTTATACAAAGCATTACTATGGAACGTGATTCTATAGCCAAAAATTAACAATTAACCATGTATTATGTGCCCTATATTTTGTTACCTCATCTCTTCCGCTGACAGAAAATAGTCTGCAGAACTGCATCTGTAATAGAAAAAGGAAAGCTTTCTTAATGTCAAATTAAGGATATGGTAGTTTATGTCATTGAAATAATTTTGCTTTTTCTTTTATCTAATTGATTTTTCAGAACTTCTTTCAAATCATTAGTAATCTCTTAGATGAAGAAAACAAAGAGAAATGGGAAGATGCACAGCAGGTAAGATTTTGTAAAGTGTAATATATGGTTTTAAAAATCAGGTTAAACATTCACCAATAGAAAATCCTAAGCAAGAGAATATTTTGGAAAAAACTGATCCTTTTCAAAAAGGAGCAATTTCAGGACCCACTGGCTAATTCCTTAGATTAAAATTATGTTAAGAATATAAGGTGCTTCTCTTGATAAACAGATTTTTATTACATTCCATAGGATTATTCACTATGTCTTTGCTTTGGATGTTGTATTGAAGTACATACAAAAACTGAAAAATACTATTAAAGGCTATCTGCAGTGCTGCTTTTGTTAAACACAACACATCAGAACTCACCTGAAGACCTCATATGACACCATCAAAGAACTTACAGAAATGTAAACAGTAGACCTTTTCTAAAAGGTTGTATTTAGGAGAACAGTTGTAATTCACAGACTAACAAATTTCTCAACTAATTTAGATATGATGATAGCATTCTGTAAAATAAGGAAAATGTAGCAATAAAAAAATCACTATTTTATAATAACAGAGTCTAAAATTCAAATAAAACCCTTTTTTTGGATATAAGAATTTCCTATATGCTTATACCAAGAAATTATAAGACAATAATTCTATCACTGTAAAAATATAATTCTTATATAATTATATAAATATATATATTATATAAAAATATTTATGTTATTGAACATGACCATAATACCGTCAAATTTATTTACATATTTATTTATATACAAATAACAGTGACATTGCGGATTAACATAGTTATGTACAGAGGAAAAATTATGGAGGTGGTCAAAGCCAGGGAAACGTTTCTATATAAAGAATGCTTAAACAAAGCAAGCTATTTCAGTATGGAAAATAGTCAAGTGCACTTATGTGCAATAGAAGATTTTAAAATCAGGAGTGGTTTGGAGAATGTGATGCCTTGTCTTCTTCTACCTCCACCTTGCCTACTTACCCATGCCTTGTCCACCATCTGTCCCACAAAGATCAAGAGATGACTTAGGAGGAAATTCTGAGAACATGGAGGTAAAAGAGGGAAAACAAATCTCCAGTTCCCTCCCTTCCTTGCTGCTGGTAGAAGAAGTGGTGTTGAAAAACAGAGAGGGGACAAGTTATTTCTGCTTTTCCATAGCTCCTTCTCTCTGTCTCACAGCACTGGTAGGCAGGCAGGAGCCCAAAAGAGCACCAAGGTGAGCTGTACACAGGAGCAGTGGGCCCATAGCTACCTGGTGATAAAGCTAGGGAGTTCACTAAATCTTAGACTTCTGAGATATGACCCCCCTAAAAAACCATACTGCTGGTCTTATTACTGTTCTTATGCAGTTACACAAGCAGTCTCAAAGAAACTTTGGAAGTGAGTAACCTTTCATATCCTCTATGAAGGATAAGCAGGACCCCTAAGTATTGCTAAGATTCTTTTTTACTTTCACTATTGAAAGGAAAAAAAATCCTATGCAAAATATTATTTTCTATGATATTTTGCACAAAACATTGAAAATTTAGGGTTAAAAAGAATTGTATTATAAAACAGAAAAAAAGTATCGCTTGAAATTACTACATCCTGTATGAAGATTTTTTTCAGGGTTTTATGTCAAAATCAAGGTAGGAACTGAACTTGAAAAGAATCTGTGCAAGCCATTATGTGCTGTGAATACAACCCAGTAAAAACTCTATGGACTAAAGGTGATTCTGTTTCTGGTTCAGCCACTCAAATTTTCTGCAAACCTAGGTGCATTCTAACCAACCTTTTTACCAGCTCGCATAGTTTTCTTAAACTCCTCAACTACTGTTAGCATAGATCGCTTAGCCTGTTTTCTGTATTCTTTGCTGGAAAGAAAATCTTACTTACTGTCAGCAAATTGCTGATTTCAGTCAAGTGTACAGCTGCAATGCCTCAGCACATCTTTTTTTCTAGATTAAATGCTAACAGTTGATACCATTAATTACAGGTTATATAGGATTCAGATAAGCAACTCACTTTAACGCTTGCCTTTTTTTTTAAGAGCTGATGTAAAGCATCAGCTTTAGCACGGGAAGCCACTTCAAGTCCACAATGCATAAGTTTTATACCAGTGTTTCAAAACACAAGAGCTGTTCTGCATATTCTTAATTCATGATCTGCTGGCGTCCTATTGATTAACCAGTAATTCAGATAGATAAAAATGCAGAGTACCTCTATAAGACTAACTGCTCAACAGTTTCTGTTGAAGTTATTACTATAAAGTTTTATGTGGAAGAACTAGGGTTTAAAAAATCTTTTCATTGAAATTTTTCCTTAGTACATAATCTGTTAGTGTGTGTGCTCTGAATGAGATGGATGCAAAAACCACACTTGCTACCTCAGTAACTCATCATTAGGAAAATGGAAGTTAAATCTCCTTCACTTGAAGCAATATTTGCAACCTGTTAGGATAATAAATGTCAGAACAAATTCTTCTTCAAAATAGTATTGCTGCCCTACCTTTTATAAAAGATCCATGGAGAAAACAAAGCACATTGTGAAATTCTCTAAGCAATTCCAAACAGCTATGGATATAGATAGATAAAGCAAGATGAAGATGGAGTGCAACATGAAGCAATTTATAGTCTCTATAGGCATTTTTTAGAGCCTGTAGTCCCAGCAGTGGAAAGAATGGCTTGAATATTGCTCATAAAGTAAATTTGGACATCTCACTGATATGGTAAAAAGCTCCATGAATGGGTCATCCATTATTTTTCTATTACTGAAAATTGTCTTGTTCATAACAGACCATAAAAACCAAAAAGAATTTTTTTATATATGTGATATGAACAGAACTTTTAAGCTTATTAATAACTGCTTTGATCTTTAATGCTGTTTTGCTAATGAATCATTATTGTTGAATATAAAAAAAGTTAATGTTTTTGTGATCATAGTAGCTTACAGCTTTGCAAATAAAATTTCTTGGAAATGTGCTAGTCCTTATCATTTTGAAAGTCAAACTGAGAGGCTACATTAGCAACACCAAGGCTACTGCAATTTATTTTAGTTTACTGTGTCCAGTTCTAGTGCAAGACATGAACATAATGGAAAGAGCCTAGCAAAGAACCATGAAGGCGTTTAGGGGATTAGAACATCTGATATGCAAGGAGAGGCTGAAATATCTGATACTATTTTGCTTGGAAGAGTAAGGGTCCTGGCAATACTAAAAAATCCTGAAGGGGACGGGGATTAAGGAAGACTGAGCCAAGTCTCAGTGGTGTGCAGTCACAGAATAAAAAACAAGGGCAAAACTTAAAATACAGAAAGTGCCATTTATATATAAAAAAGACTGTTTGGCTGTGAGAGTGATTGAATGCTAGAACATGTTGTGCAGACAGACTCTGGGGTCTCTGTCCTGGGAGACATTCAAAATCCAACTGTATGTGGTTTTGGGCATCTTGCTAGAGCTCATTTTGCTCTGCACAGAGCAAATGATCCCCAGTGGCCCCTTCCAGCTTCAGCTATTCTATGATTCTACTACTCCACATCAGCAATGAAAATAGAACTACCAGTAAAAATTTATATTGCTTACACTTTGATTAAAGCAACAAAATTTATCACGGTAAGAGGGCACGGTAAGATTTGCATTCAGCCGTTTGTATGAATAGTTCTGAAGTTACTGAAGATATCTTCCAGAGGAAGGAAGAATATTTTAATTGGAATTCTTCTGTAATATGAAATGCTGTAACCATTAATGAAAATAATGGCCAATAAGTTTTTGGTGCAGTGAGTTAGAGCAAACATTCCACAGTTCCAGTGCAAAGTTGACTTCACACAACTTTCTGGGAAGTAATGTCTGTTTGCATGAGGATTTAATAACAAATGGGTTGTTTTACAGTAACAGAAAATGTTCCGTTTTGAAACATGGGAAGAGCAGCTTGACTGTTAAGTCTCACATTTTGTTTGAATTTGCTACTGTAGAGATTTTGATATTAAAACTAACATCATGTCTGACCTTCCTCTGTTAGATCTATCCAGGCTCAGTGGAGTTAATGCAGGTGATTGAAGATTTTATACACATTGTTGGAATGGGAATGATGGATTTTCAGAATTCATACCTAATGACTGGAAATGTAGGTAAGAAATAGAAATTTCTTCTATCAAATTTATGACCTATTGAAAATCAGAAATTGCAAGTATATAGAGTTGCTACTTCTATCACAATCCAAATTGGGCTGCTCCTCCTCCAGATTATCTGTATTGCTTGATTATCTCCTCTCTGGTTTAGCACAAATGGAATGCCTTACACACTGGACTTTTCATATCTCAAGATCTAAATGTAAAGTTTCTGAGTCAAAACTAGGAAAATACTCATCAGAATACTATGAACTATGGGTATATGCTAGAGTGTTTCCAGGATATACAGTGTTTCAAATGTTAATTTATAAAATTGTGCTAATTAAGATAATATTTATATACTTAATAGCTTGAGAAATGTTTATTTTATTGACATTGTATCTTTTAATACTCCATTCTCCCAAAGAACAGTCTTTGCACATGTTATGCTGTGATAATAATCAGCATAGACAGATAAGCAATAACTAAAAAAGGATCTATTAATTGCCAAAATAATTTCAGCCTAGAATTTCTTATGTTAGTTCTTCTGTGTGTGACAGTTTCAAAATTTCATTCAGATTTATTTTTCAAACTTTGTTTAAGCTACTGGAATGTTGCCAGACAATATAGTCATATAATAACAAAATCAAATATGAAAATGCTTAGCAACTGAATTTCATTTATTAGTAGTCATAAATGCTTCTGCAATATTGCAGCATTTTATTAAAAATTCAACAAAAAAAATAGTTTGAAAAGCTATTCTCTAAACATTTTGTCTTTGCTTAGTACCTTTGTTATTCAATTAACTTTCTATAGCTACACATTTAAAGTGCCGGGAAAGTATTAGGAAGTTATATGTAATGAATGAATTCAAAATATGTGTTTGCCTGATAGCAAAACTTCTGGTGTTAGTACATTCTCTCATATTTTGAGTTAGAATCTTATTGCAGTAAGTTCTTCAGCATGTCATTAGAATGAGTTAGAAAATATGGTAATTTTGAAATTTGTTGGCAGAATAAAGCAGGGAAAATGTTGGATTGTCCTCATTGAAAATTTAGCTTACTGTGCAATAATAA
Source organism: Chiroxiphia lanceolata (assembly GCF_009829145.1). NCBI lineage: Eukaryota > Metazoa > Chordata > Aves > Passeriformes > Pipridae > Chiroxiphia > Chiroxiphia lanceolata. The sequence goes on along the minus strand of NC_045639.1, from coordinate 87,878,660 downwards.
ATATTTATTATTGTTCTTCAGTTCATATTATAGAATGACAGGACTGTAAACACTACCCCCTGTAAGGCACAACCTTATGCTGGAGGCATGTCAAAGGACTAACCAAAAAGCACTCTGGAAGTCTTAAAATGTTTAAAATATTTCAGTATGGTTTTAACCAGTTATTTATTTTTTATTTATTTTATTGTTTACTGTTTGCACTGCAGTACCACTTAAAGCTTCTTCCAGTTGTCAGTCCTTCATTATGCGCAAATTTATAAAGAAAAGTATCTTTTCTGAAATGTTTTTTTCATGGCATTTTTATGACAAAAAAAAAAGATGAGTTTATTTAAGGAACACAGCTCCTGTTGCTGGGCACACTGTAATGCATTGTAATACATTTGTCCTCTGAAAAATGTGAAAAAAACCCAAGCTGGAAAATGTTTTAAGAAAATGCGTTCAAATAATCTGTGTCTCTATATAGTCATGGTTTTGCATGGGAAACAGCAACATCTTTTCAACTGAGTCAGAAACCAAGCTGTGCAGTGGCTAGTTTAGATAAATGCTGAATCTTAACAGTCTTTATTATCTTTCTCTTCCCACATATAAGATATTTTTAGGCACTCAGGAGTAGGCCTGTTCTTAACTGTAAAACCATCAAAGGAATAGAAAGAAACTGAGAAAAATAAAATGAATTTATAGGTTTAATCTGACTACCTAGCTCGACATATTGGCATGAATTTATTCCCCGTATGCTTGGTCAACCATCAAAAAAGGATAGGGTCACTGCTGGGCAGATCATTGACCAGAATACTTGAGCTCAGGTGACATGCTGAGATGGGGACAGAAGGTTCTTATCAGCAAGGAGTAATTTCTTATTTTCACTAACAAGGAAGGAATGTATCTGGAATAATTCAGTTTTAGTGTAGCTGTCCTCAGGGGGTTGGCATAGCTGTCTGACTGCCTATGAACTTGGAATTTAGGAAACATTTATGTTGATCTCAGCTGAGAAGAATAAACTATGCAGTTGCTGACTTGTCTTAGCATTAATTATTCTACACCACTGAGAATTTAAAAACGTCTGAGGTCTTATCTATAACAATATTCTTTTAAATCAACAAACACATTTAATACAGGAAGCGGATATTATGCATAAAGGAAACCCACCTTTTATCTATATTTATCTTTAAACAGACCAATCCAATAGAATAGTTTAAAGAATAGAATCATTGAATGGTTTGGGTTAGAAGAGATCTTTTCCTCTCACTCAGGTAGCTCAGACCCATATCCAATCTGACCCTGAATGTTTCCAGGGATGAGGTATCTACCACCTCTCTAGGAAACCCGTTCCAGTGTTTAACCATTCCTGTTTTAAAAAAATTCTTCCTTGTATCTAGGCTAAATTTACCTTCTTTTATTTTATGACCATTAGCCTGTGTCCTGTTGCAACAGGCCCTGATACAAATTTTGTCCTCATCTTTCTTATGAGCCCCATTCCAGTAGTGAAAGCCCTTTGATCATTTTTGTGACCCTCATCTGGACAACTCAAAACAGGTTCCTTTCCTGTGCTGGGGACCCCAGAGCTGGATGCAGTACTCCAGATGGGGTCTCACCAGAGTGAAGTAGAGGGTCAGAATCACCTCCCTCAACCTGCTGGCCATGCTTCTTTTGATGCAGCCCATGACACAGTTGGTTTCTCAGCTGCAAGCGCATATTGCCAGCCCAGGTCCAGCTTTTCATGCCTCAGTATCCCCAAGTCCTTCTCAGCAGGGCTGCTCTCAATCAGTTCATACCCCAGTCTGTACTGATAACAGAGGTTGACCCAACCCAGGTGCAGCACCTTGCACTTGGCCTAGTTTAACACCTTTTGAGCGTTAAACTGCAGACTTGCTGAGGGTGCGCTTGATCCTTTTGTCTATGTCATTGAGTAAGATATTAAACTGTACTTGTCCCAGTACAAACTCCTGGGGGACACTACTTGACATCGGTGTCCATTAGGACACTAAGCCATGAATTGCTACCCTCTGGATGTGACCATTCAACCAAATCCTCATCCACCAGACCCCCCATCAAATCCATCTCTCACCAGTTTAGAGAGAAGGATGTTTTGGGGACCATGTCAGAGGTTTTACAGAAGTCACTCTATCATAGAAGGCCGCTAGGTTGGTCAGGCAAGACTTGCCTATGGTGAACCTGTGTTGGCTGTCTCAAATCACTTCCCTGTCCTTCATGAACCTTTGCATAGATTCTATGAGATTCCCAGGCACGGATGTGAGACTGACAGGTGGATAGTTCTCAGTGTCCAGGGGTCCTAGATATTCCATAGTTATTTACCATAAAATATTCTCTCAGGACCTTCACATACTTTTTGTTGTATTTTCCGTGTCCATTCACTTTCAAGTTCAGATATATGAGAAAAGTGATTCAGTACTAAATATGAACTGCTGCTTCTTGTCAGAAAAAAAAAATCAATTTTGTAGCAAATTTCACAGTAATGCACTGAGTACTTTTTTCCTTCTACTGATTTCAGTTTACAAGTTCATTTCTAATTAAATGACGTTTCTAAGTGAATAGTGGTATATATACAATTTGAACATCTAATTGTGTTTGACAAATATAACAATCTCCTGACTTCTTCCACAGAGGGGATTTTATTTTCTCTTTCTTTCAAGACACACAAACAAGTAGCTGTGGCTTAAAAAGTTACTATACAAAAGCCGCAGTGCAAATTGTGACTGTCCACTGCATATTCTCAGTTCATGACAAATGGGAAATGATGAAAATTACCTTAACTATACGGTAGACTATCAAAAGCCACATTACAATATGTTTGAAAATAGCTGAGATACAAAAGGACAATTGCCATGCCACTGGTAAACTTTTCAGTGTGATGACTTTTAACTCAAATTTTTCATTGCTTCTGAACAAAACATCAAAGACTGGTTTAAAATCCAGATGATCCAATATCTGTACTTTATTAAGTTATTTAAGCAGCTCAGTAAAATCATATGTATTTCCCTTAAAGCAAGGCCTATCTCCTCTTAGCTTTCCTCTCAAGGATAGAGAGTATCCTATGAAAAACTTAACAAATGTAAAAGCAGCAATTTGCTTTGATCATGCATGGCTGGGACAGATGGTATTTATTTTATTTGTATGCTCTCAGTTCTGTGTTATATTCCTTTAAGAAATGATTAGGTGAAATAACAGCCTTTGAGAGGAGGTAGAAGCCTCCTTCCTCATCCTGCTCCTTCTCTTCTTCTTCTTCCACCTCCTCCTCCTCCTCCAGACCAGCTGAGCAGGCACAGGAAAATGATAGTGTGAACAAACAGAAGCTTTTGCTACCACTCAGAGTCCCTTAATTCACTGAAAGCACAGACCCACCTGCAAGGATACAACATGCAGAGGGGAAAAAAATCTTTCAAACCATGTTATCATTTTCTGTTAACTAGTTGCTTTCAGTTTTGTCTGTTTTGAAAGTTGACTTCCTGATTTTAGATTAAAGTAATAATCTTGGCTTTTAATAGCCTTTTGATTTTTTTTTGGAGCACTGAAGGCCAGAGTAGATCCATGGCTGATCTGGGGTCCCATCACAATAAACCATTGAGAGCTTTGAAGTTGTGTACTAGATGATGGGCAAACTGCTAACAAGAAATATTCCTCCTTTAACTTAAAAAGAAAATTTCTAAACTGGAAGATTGGAGTGCCAGAGGCATAACTATCTTTAAAGGTATAGGTGGAATGTGGAACTGGAAATAGGGATGAGTATTAGGAGATATGTATTTTCTATGGCGGATTAGGATTCCTCTGTCAGAGAAAATTTTCCCTGTGTTTTCAAGTATATTTCCTTAAGAGCAGCAGCCAAAAATTGGTTAAAGGACACTCTCTTGTCCAAAATCAAGCTTACAGCTCTTAGTTGATATTAATGAGAAACCAAATAATCTTGAAGTGCAGTGTGTTGTCATGGATGAACTGACAGAAAATAAAAAATTTTCAAGTGGAAAGCCACTTTTTGTTAATGTTAATTTTATGAATACCAATGTTTGAATGATCAGTAATTTTATAAAGCATGCAGATATCACAAAGTCACGCAGACTAGTCAAAGACAGGAAAAACTGAAGATCTCTAGGGGTTACAGAAAAATGAAGAGGATATCTATTGGCAAATTAAATTCAGTGTTGACAGAAATGTAAGAGGGAGTAGTTCAAACCATTCAGAGAAAAGAACAGCATTAATGTGCAAAAAGAGCACTCTAAAAAAATACAGGTTTGGGTTTTTTTTTAATTTTCAGTAGCCGTCACTTGCAATGCTCTTTTGAATTGAGATTTTATGGTTTGGATTCATCTTACTTACTTTAACCATCACGAAGTTTGACAAAGTCACCCCAAACTTTCTTTCAAATCAAGGAAAAATACTGCTCAGGAGAGCAACTCATACCATCTCAGATGTTTAAAATGAGGGTATGGGTTGTCTTCTGGAAGTTCTACCACTGGCTGTAAAGACAGCCTAGTGACTAGCTCAGGCTTGAATGATTCATGTCATCTAAAGCAAAGAGGAATGCTTTTTTGCAAGTAAATAAAACCTGTGAAAACCCAGATTGAGAACTGGAATTACATGTACGCAACCGAAAAGTGAATACAAAAAGAAACTAGGCTGACATGTCTGTTTAATCTTGCTCACAGGAAAAAACAAAGATTCCTAACTGTACTTGAGCACATTTAATTCTGAATAAACATGTGACCAAGGTCTTACAAGGAATAAAATAGAAACAAGTAGATGTCTGTATGGTGCATGCAGATAACAATGATATTATATGAAAAAATGAAGACATGTAACCCATACTTCTATGCATAAATCAACTTTTAACTAACAGCCTATTATCTCTCTACTTAAAAAAGGGCTGCCATGACATTGGTACTCCAATGAGTAATCTGATCCAGTATAGTAATTAACATTTAATTTAAAACTTCGTACTGAACTGCTTACACAAGTTTTATAGACATTGGTGGAGAACAAAGTCTGATTTCTGCCTTCACAGACAGTTTAGAATACCATATGGGAGAAAATTATTTTAAAAGTATCTATTACCTCCTGTCTTTGCATTTTATTGTTCCACCTTCAGTCTTCCATTCCATGTTCATATCCATGGAATTTTACAAAAACATTAAATAATCCTGTAGTCATATGGATTATATCATAAAATTTTCCAGTCCTAGCTAGGACACTAAGAAATGTTAGCGAAAGGAGCTTTCAGATGATGTACCTACTCTAGCTCTGGGAATCCTAGAAAATAAGCAAGCTGGATTTCTGTCTGTTATTGTAAGTTGATTCAACTTTTCCAAGGTAAGATTTTTAGATCTTGTACATTGTAAATCCTGTTTATACTTTCTAGAAACTTCAGCACATTATGTGATTTGTTTACTTATCCAAATGGCATCTGCCTAATCTACTTTGTATCAGAATTAGTGATGTGTATCTTAAATGCAGAACCCAAGATCCTCTGACTCATCTTTCATAAATGTTATGCTGGCCTAAAATATACCAAGAGACCGAATTTATTTAAATGCTTCAAAAGGTCTTTTTTTCAAATATGTTAAAGAAAACAGAAGAAAAAAAAAAAGCCACAGCATTGATATTAACTTGGACAAAGGTGTAAAGAAAAGGTCTAAAATTTTCAGTTAGGAAACAAATATTTTAATAAACTATTACACATATACTCAGAATTCATTTGTAATGAAATTACTGCTTGTTCTGAGGCCGTGTAGTGCATAAGCACAGCATTGTGAATTTTAAAGTGGTCATTTGTAGTTAACAAAAATTCAGCTCCTAATATTTCAACATTTTCTCCTAATGTGAAAGAAAATTGAACCTGTCACACAAACATAGATTTTGTAGAATGGCCCGAAACACCCATTTAGATCTCTCTCCTGTTTCCATCAAGTTATTCCAGAGCACCTCATGTTTTCACAAAGGAAAATTTAAGGGTACAGCTTTTAAGCCACTGTGTGAATTACACTTGCTATTTTTAAGAAAATGAACAGGAATCACTTCTTGTAGTTGTTATAGATGTGTAAATACCTCTATAATGACTAACATAATTATTCATTTTTTTGTCAAGAACAAGTTTTCACAAGAAAAAAGTACAGTGAAACTTGCATGGTTTTGCAGTGAAATACATTCTTAATAGATATAAAAACACAAGTCATCTTTAATTCATATAATATTTATATTGTCTTCAGACTTATACATAGCTTTTGAATAGCTAGTAAACTACACACCAAAGTAAGCAATATTTAGCTAACCATCTTTTCTTATACTTTATTGCATAGTTTTGCTATATAGACTTTTACCAGTTTTCCTTTCTTCTCAAAAGAGCCTAAAAGAGTCAGTGCCCATCATCTTCCCATTTCAGGCTAGGATCTGACTGTGTCCATAAATATGAATCAAAAAGGACCCAGTGCAGGCTTCTGAATTGTCCCACTGTTGTCCACACTATTTATTTCTTGGCACCTATCCAAACGTTGTCAAGGTGTGATTCAGGGAATAGTCCATGTGAGAAACCAGTCCTCGTAGGCATTCTCATTGTACTGTGATGTGTAGTTGGTCACACTCTTGTTCTTGGATAGCAAGCATGGTGGTCAGAACAGTTCTAAGTTCTGCCTTCTGCCATATGTTCTTTTCATGCATGACTTTGGCTCCTGGTTCTCATCCTCTTTGTCGCACACTCAGATGTAGCCCACCGGTTTTTCCTGCCCCAAACTTGTATGCTGTTCCTTGAGTAGATGCTTTATTTATGTGAAAGTGAGCACTTGCCAGATTTTTTTCTTCGATCCTCAAAAAAATCTTTCAACTCCTAAGATTCATACACAGGCAGTGTCACTCCCTTGTTCAACCCATATGTAATAATCTGTGGCTAAACACTTCCAGAAGAGAAAAAATAGATAAAAGAATAGGGAAACTAATGAGAAAAGTCAATTACAATTTTTTTATGCCCTGATATACTTCTGCTCCATATATATTCATATAATTTCCTTTGCGCCAGTCTCAGCAATTCCTTGATCAGATCAATATGTTGGCTTCAGAAGACTCAAGCTTTCTCCACTGATTAAAGGAGAAAGACTTCATGGACGCTTTGAAGATCTAGCTCATCACAGCATCTTATTTAGTGCCTGAAGTAAATGCTCGAGAGCTATATTTCTCTCTCAATATCAAATAAGCTTATTAAATGATTCCTGTTCCCTGAAAACTTAGCTGTGAACAGTGCATAAAAGACTAGAGCTTTTTTAACTCTTTTCTAAAACTTGATGTCAATGATCCTGATGAAATATGACTGTCAGTTACTTAAGATTGAAAATTACAAATATCAAGGGAATGTCTATATGAATCTTTATCAAACAATCTTCATAAATGTGGATAAAAATCTAACTTAATTCTGTAGCTGTACTCAAAGTAATAGTCATAATTGTGTAGCTCATTTTGTGCATACGATTTATTAATTAACCTTAAAGGTAAAGCTAAATAAATTAACTATTCAGGATTTTTAAATGGGTGCTATAGGAAACTGGAATAATCTATTTCCCTTCTCTACCTTATATTAAGTGGAGTAAAAGGTTCTAACGAAATGGAAACTATAAAACATGCAGACATTCAGGCTTCAGGATCATTAAAAAACATGCCTCCAACAGAAGCAGAAAGCAATGACTACAATTTGTGGAAATTACTTTTTGCAATATTTAAGTATATATATCTTATATGCTTGTATCCTTCCTAAATATCAACCTCTGTAAACTCCTTTCTGAATCATTCAGTTTTTTCACATGAGTTGTTTTATAAAGGAATCAACTTTTATGACAGGCTGTTTTTTAACAGGTGCATTTAAATGTTGACCTGAGAAATTAAATATCTGAGTTTATTTACTCCTTTGACTCAGAAAGCTGCATCTTTAAATGACTTCCAAAAATTTACAAGTAGAATGAGGCTTAAGGAGATAGAAATTAAGAGTCTGTGGTGGTAACTTTGCATTAATTCAGTGATGGAGTTAATGCACACCCAAGAGAGTTCATTTCATAGCAAGGTAGTGCCAAGAGGCAACAATCCTGTTCAGTGAAGCATAGTGTCAAGATATGCCAAACAATACAGTCCTCCCCTTAAACAGGAGTATCACAGTCCAGTAACAAGATGCAGTTCTAACAGACTGATGATTCATTCTCGTATTTTTTGTCCCTGAAAGACAGTTACCACAAGAGCACCCAGCCATCATCTGATGAGATGATCTGCTAGAGATGGTGTGGCAAAGTTATGGCAAATAGCAAAGTTCCCCCTCAGTTTTAATGATTTCTACAAGGTTGTGTTACTCACTAACTACTGAAAATGAAAGAAGGAAAATTAAATAGAATTAAAGTAAAACCTCACAAATTATAAGTTAGTTAAAATAGTAATAAAGCCAGCTATTAGCTCTGCATGATACTTACACTGTGTCAGAAAGAGGTCTGTTACCCAAAGCTCCATTGTGAATGTGGAGTTAACATGGTTTATACTGAGCTAAGGAGGTGTCATACCAGCCACCAAAGTTCTTTTTCATTTTCCAGCCTTTTGAGGGTGGGAAAAGAAAAAAAAAGCAAAACCAACCAAACAAACAATAAAACACAACCCCCCAAACCAAAAATCAATCAATCAAACAGAAACAACAACCACCACAGAACAAAGAAACAAAAAACCCCAAACAACAAATGAAAGGAGAAAATAGAGGGGAATGTCTATCTAGAATATTAGACAAATAGACCCTCTGTGTTGAAATTATTTCTGTGGTGATAACAGTAGATTTCAATTCCAAATAGTGGTATAGATCTGCCTTTTTCAAAGTGCATAGCCTGAAGATAACATAACAATAGAGGTAACTGACTTAAAAAATGAAATATTTCTATCCGGTTGGTTTCATTAGAGTGTTAGTGGATTAATAAAATCAGAGAAAAGTATTTTTATGGTAAATAATTATTTTGGCAGTAAGATATTGTTGAGATCAAGCTTCAAAGCCATGTAGACATATGCAGATGTAATTCTGAGTATATGTGTTTATGTAAGTGTATTTTTTTTTTTTAATATGGAGAGTTGGAGTTCAGTGTATGGACCAAAGATACTACGTATTTCTCTGCCATCCTGTTAAGATCAGACTGTATAATGGTAACTATAAACAGAGCTGAGTGACAGTAAGATCAGTTCAAACCATCCCAAAGGATCCATTTACTAGGTGTGCCAAAATCAAGAACAGGGTCTGAAAGTTTTGAAGTATCTTTTGTGCCTTGTGATTTCTGAACCTATACGTTCACCCATTTCATGGCATTAGTTTGCTTTCCCTTGACTTCAGCTGTGTTTTAGGACTCCCTTTGCTGCTCTGTCTCAAGGCTGAGATAGAGAAACTCTGATAAGAGTTGTGATATAAATCAGAGGATTGTTCTACTGGGGATGCATATAGCTTTTTCCCACTTTGGAAAATTTCAAAAGGAACTCTGCAAAATAGGTGCATGCATAAATGCTTGAAACACCGTGCAGTGGTGCTAAATAGCTTTATATTGTTGTGGATGTTTTTCTTTTTTTGTTGTTGTTTAAACACTCACTCTCCACATACATTGAGACATGTAGTCAGCCATAGGCAGCATTCCACTGTAAATCTTCTGTTAATATAGCTTGGGAAATGGTCTTGTAGAAAAGTTATTTGATCTCACTGCTTGAATGATTTTTCATAGAATCTATGGCTCAATGCTTATGGTCTTCTTTAATGACTATTATTTTGTGTAATTTTTTTTCTAACATATAAGATGTTCCACTTTTAGCACCAGTTACATTAGTTAATAACTAACCATTTTTTATAATACATTGCTATTAAAATCTTGTGGCCTTATGCTGTGTTCTGTACTCCTTAGGCAAGTATTTTGAAAGGAGATAGATTTCAAGTACACCTCTGGGAAAATAGTGTATTAGTGTAGTCACTTGTACAGTACGTCCTGTCTCTGGTCCTGTTGTAGAGGAGCACGACTAGAATGTGAGCTGGTATCAAAGTCAAATACTTGGAAACCCGTTCATAGATGTATAAATTGTGCCCTTTGGTGAAACATATTTCTTCCCTATATTGGCACCATAATTTCATCTCCATTAAAGCAAAGGAATGAAAAGAGACTGGCCTGCCCAAGGGAAAGAAACTGTGCGACAGTCATCAGGATGGCTGGATCTTCAGGGGTGGGCAGTCAGGTAGGCTGCTTCATCTGCACACAGAAGACTTCTCCTGTTCCTGAGGGAAATGTTTATCAAAAATATAGTGAGCTTATCCCCTCCTTTCTCATTTTAACTTCAAGAGGGTACAATATGTTCATAAAGATTAAAGGGAATGTCTTGTTTTGCCATTACATATCTTAGATTGTTCATTGCAGAAGCATGGAATGAATGCTCATTTAGCTTTGAAAATTGCATCACTATCTAGGCAATGAAAAATAATAGTCTCCATTCACAGTCAATAATGCAAAAAGAAAAGTTAATTTCTGCAAAATGGCTGTCATTTAACTTTGCCAAATTGAACTTATACCTGTTTCTTGGATGAATAGTTCCACTACTGGAAGACATGGCTGGTGATTTTATATCACATTGTCTATTTTACATTTCTGGTTGTTCTTAGAAATAATTTTCAGAAGTTAAAATTATAGATATCCAAAACTCTCATAAACTGAAATGATAGAGACTGCACATCAATAGGGTAAGACATTGAAATATGGCACTACTTGGAAATGGTATTCAACAGCAAAGTTCAGAGAATTTTGAAGTGTTTATGTATATACTGTTTATCATTTTATATGGCAAGATATTAGATGGAGTTTGCTAACTATATTTTTGTTCTTTGGCTGTACATGAAGCATGCATTTAAGAGTTTTCTTTTAAAGTTTGGAAAACAAGGCAAGTAATTGTAGAGGAATTTGGTCATTTTTCTTTCTTGTAGGCATTTGTTAGAATATTTTCTTCCGTTCATAATTTTGTTATTCTTTAAATTCTTTAACAGCATATTCACTCATGAGCTTTTTAATGCATGGTTTGAGGGAGTCTCTGTCTAGTGAGCCATATGCACACTTTTAATGTATTTTTTTTTTCACTGTGGATATAATTTCTACTGATAGCACCAGTTGCTGGATCCAAATTTTTACCTGTCACTCAGCATTCTCTATGTTCACTTTAATCTGCACTGTTAGTGGTTTTAGAAATGTTTAAAGTCTCTCCTAGCTATATACATACCTGGGTGAGATTGTTCAACCTGCACTTTTTTTTTTTAACTTTAGATTTTTTTTTTTTATTTAATGCTTCACTGAAATAAAACTAAACCTTCCATTAAAAAAATCTTAAATAAAGTTATCGTACCTCCCAGCTCTGTCGGACAGTTATCACAGGCTGTCTGACAAGCTACAAATTACTAAATTGCCAAAACACTATTTTGTTTCTTCACAGCATTTGAACCTCTTGGTGGTATGGAATGTTAGGACTCAGTGTCTATATTGCCATCTTAATCTTTCATGTTGAAATAGTTTCATTTATTAGAAGTATCTAAATGGGTACAATTTTTTTAAAATTCAGATCCATGCTATAATATATTGAGGTTTGGACTAGAGGAGGAAATGAGTCTGTAGTTGATGGCTAGTTTCCCCAGTAATGTAAGAAAAACAAGGTCAAGTTACTATTCAAGTGAGACTTCTTTGTTCTCAGTGTAATTATTTGGGCCCATACTGAATGTAATCTGTGACAGAAAGAGCTAAAAATGAAAGAAAGCATAATATAAAAATTCCGTAAGCATAGCATAAATGTAGTACATCATTATTAAAAAACCCAGAGAATTGCTTATTAAAAATACTTGCAGGTTTTGTTTAAGGGCTTCTGTCCCCCTCTTATCCTATCTTGTATATAATTTCCAACCTTATATACTTCTGTTGAATAATAAAATTGTTTATTCCTATTAATGGGCTTAAATGAGCTGTTTCACTTTACTGATTTTACTTCTTTTATAACTTACACTAAATTCTCATCCGTTCTGTTTTTAATGTTTATAGAATCATAGAACCATTAAAGTTGGAAAAGACCTCTGAGATCATCGAGTCCAACCATTAACACAGCAACCCTGTGTTCACTACTAAACCGTGTCTCTAAGTGTAACATCTACATATCTTTTAAATAACTCCAGGGATGGAGACTCCACCACCTCCCTAGGCATCCTGTTCCTATGTTTCACAACCCACTCAGTCAAGAAATTTTTCCAAATATCTAATCTAAATCTCTTCTGGCATAACTTGAGGCCATTTCCTCTTGTCTTGTTACTTGAGAGACGATAATGACCCCCACCTTGCTACAACCTCCTTTCAGGTAGTTGTAGAGAGTGATAAAGTCTTCCCTGAGCCTCCTTTGCTCCAGGCCAAACAACCCCAGTTCCCTCAGCTTTTCCTCATAAGACTTGTGCTCCAGACTCTTCACCAGCTTCATCGCCCTTCTCTGGACACACTCCAGCACCTCAATATCTTTCTTGTAGTGAGGGGCCCAGAACTGGACGCAGGACTCAAGGTGTGGCCACATTGCTGAGTACAGGGGGATGAACACTGCCGTGGTCTTGCTGGCCACACTATTTCTGATACAAGCCAGGATGCCATTGGCCTTCTTGGCCACCTGGGCACACTGATGGCTCATGTTCAGCTGGCTGTCAATCAGCACCCCCAGATCCTTTTCCTACAGGCATCTTTCCAGCCACTCCTCCCCCAAGGCTGTAGCATTACATGGGGCTGTTGTGACCCACGTACAGGACCCAGCACTTGGCCTTGTTGAACCTCATACAGTTGGACTTGGCCCATTGATCCAGCCTGTCTAGATCCCTTCCTACCCTCCAGCTTCCAACACTCCCATCAAGTTGGTGTCATCTGCAAACTAATGGAAGGTTCACTTGATCCCCGCATCCAGGTCATGGATAAAGACATTAAGCAGAACTGGGCCCAATGTTGAGCCCTGGGGAACCCCACTAGTGACCAGCCATCAGCTAGACATAACCACCACTCTCTGGGCCTGGCCACAGAGCAGCCAGTTTTTAACCCAGTGAAGGGTGCACCTGTCCCAAGTCATGGGCTGCCAGCTTCTCCAGGAAAATGCTGTGGGAGATGGCCTTTGCTGTGTCAAAGGCTTTACTAAAGTCTAGGTAGACAATGTCCAAAGCCTTTCACCCTTCTGCTAAGCGAGTCACCTTGTCATAGAAGGTGACCGGGTCATTCAAGCAGGACCTGCCTTTCCTAAACCCTGATCCACTGTTTGTCCTACATGTGCAACATGTTACCCCTCAAGAGGATCTGCTCACTCAAGAGCTTACCTGACATGGAGGTCAAGCTGACAGACCCATAGTTCCCTGGATCCTCCTTCCAACCCCTCCCATGGATGTGAATGTTTGTGTAAGTTTTTGGGAAAAATTTATTCTATGTCCAATTAATTTCTTGCTCCAAGCAGCGTAACAAGTGTGTTGTTTCAGCACACACAGTGAAAGTCTCATTTCTGGAATGATGACATTAAGCACCTTTTGAAAATGGTTCATTGCCATTCAAATGTCCCTTTGCAATAAACAGTGTAACAGTAGAGCACAAATTTTTAAATCGTCAAGATTTAATTAATAGCCACATTTCATATCAAGGTTGGTCCAGATTATGCTGACCACATCTGTGCTTCTGAAAAAAGTTATTGCTTTGAAATATTATGAAATAACTGAGCATCCATACACTGGTACCATACATTGTTCCTTTTTCGTTCAGTTTAGAAATTTTGTTATGAAAGTTTGCCACCAGAGTGCAGTCAGTTTGGTTTCCAATAAAGCACCATTTAGATGTTTTGGGATTAGAGACAGAAAATGCATTTAGTACATAAAAAAATATTCTATAAAAACAACAGCACTGAAAAAACTACACAGAGCAGAGAGAGGGAAAAAAAGGGGGAAAAAGGCATTTTTTTTCCAGCATCCTGTAAAATACTATTTGTTGGGTAACAATGCTATAATCAGGTTATGGTGGGGAAGAAAGATCATCATATAGTTTTGATTGTGCAGCTCTCCAGGGAATGATTTGTACTAGAAAAACCATCTTGACCATAGGTTATAATAAAAATACTATTGGAAGGCAAGAAATATTTTTTTTGCTGGTTATCTCCTAGATATAGCTGTGGAGATAATTACAGTTACCCCAAACATGGTGTGGCAGTAATAGCAAAACTAGACTCAGGTGTAGAATACTTCATGATGAATAATTTTTCAGAATGAAAGTACAGGTTATTTTTAAAAAGAGTTTGCAAAAATTTTCAGTAAATTAATAGCTTCTCTGGCATGTACATTCAGTCACTCTGTGTTAGGACTTTCAGGTACAGGAAATTCATTGAAGCCATTGTGTTGTGTTGTTGGGTCCCAAAAACTGTTGATCAGTAGAAAACAAAATTCCATCCCTGCTTCTTATTTCCATATTTCATGTTCATGATATTCCATTTAAAAATAATTCACCACGATTTTTCATGTAATAACATGCACAAATTCTTCCTCTCCACTTTACATCATAGGTATATTGTGTTTTCTGGAATATTGCACATTTTAGAATCAAATTTTAACTTTATAGAGCTTCTAGCTACAGGCAATATTTTCAGGAAATAAGGAATAGTTCAGTGAAGCAGTATAGTTCCAGTTTGGGAGACTTCGTACTGCAATGAACAGCACAAGAAATTAAAGTAATAACAATAGCAATAAACCCAAAATTTGTATTGGAATAACAATAAGAAAAAATAGGTTGCAGATAGGATGTAGTGCCAAAGAGATAGCAGTCACATCAGGTGTGCATGTTAGTAATGCAAGTGTTGCAGAGCCAGACACAATGATGGCTCCTTTTGACTGCATCTGTCATGCCTCAGGAAAACCAGAGATGTTTTCTTCCTCACAGTACTTTCTACACATTAGCTGTCCAAAGTGGTAGTTCTCTACTGCATGTAAAACCAAAACTGAAGGTACTGTAAGGGCATCTGAAAATCTGGTCGACAGGTCTGAATTCAAACAGACTTTTTTTTAAGAATTAGAAGCCTCTCTGCTGCAGGTATGTTATATCTTGAATTAAATACTTTCACCATATTCTATGATTAGTTTTGGCACTGAGCTTAGTAATAATGTGCTTGCATTTTGTATACTCGTCACAGGCAAGGGTGAATCCAGCATTCCTAAAATGCAATTTAAGCTCACTGTGCAATACATACAAAATTCAGATGATTTTTTTTAAACCCTGAGAAGGCAACACAAGCAACTCTAATTAGGCATCTCTCTCTTTCAACTGCACTCAAAATGAATGAACATGTAAGGCACTTGAATTCTGACAAGAGAGACAGTAATGGTATAACATCTGACTTAGTTGACTAGTTGACTGTTTATTTCCATTTCTTTCTTAGCTGATTGGATCTTTTCTGATTCCTCCTCCCATAGCTTTAATAAACATGAAAAGCCTCTCATTTGGGGGGAGTGGGAGGGAAGAAGCGGGGGATGCTGGAGATGGGTTGACCAGAATTAGATAATGAGCTGAGCACAAGGTCCACATGCCATAGTGATTCATGTGATTGCGTTATAACAGCTCATAATAACCAAGCTCTGTCATTCTTTATAGGCCCAATTTTCTAGTTAAGTCTTTTTTAAAGCATCTCCTCATTGTGCAGTTGTTTTATTGAAATGACCATAATAACACTAAGATATTTCTCCGGAGTTATTAAAGTTAATTTAGAATTGAACAATGTGCACAAGTAAATCAAACTCCGTCTAATTAGTATTACTTACTACTTATATTGGATGGTGTCTATATGTCCCACCGAGGTACTGAGTTTTGTTCTGCCATGCATGATATAAACAATCTAAATAAAGCATATGTGCATTATCCTGACAGTTATATTTTGCAGTGCCCAAGGGCAACCTTTGACAATTCCTTAAGGCAAATCTTAATCCAGTTTATCTACTCTATGGAGAACATTCAAAATGAATTAGACATGGCTCCAGAAAACAAAGACCTAGTTATGAACTCCCGTGAGGAAGGTTAGAGTCATAGCTTCAACATGAAACTGAGACACAGGAGATTTTTGTTTCTAATAGTTCTGTTTCATATTTTCTGTGTGACTCTGCTCAAGCCTGTCTAGAAGGCATTTACTGTGTAGATGTTGCAGCATATGCTTTATCAGGTGCTGGGTTCGGGGAAAAGCAAGAGTAGACTGCTCTGTGAGAGAAACAGGAGACGGCAGGGCATGCACAGCAGCCTTGCTGGCAAAAGGGAGGTCCCACAGCATCCAAACAAGAGCAGAAGAGGTCTCTGAAAGTAGCCAGGCCCGGCTAATATTTCAGATCAGCAGACAAGTCCGTAGCAATGAGGTAGATCTGATGTCAAGCTAAGAAATCATATCAAAGCATCAGAGTCAGAATCTGGTCCAGTGGTCTTTAGGAAAGTCCATAGTGATAAGGTAGGTCACTAGACCTTAACATGGAATCCACAGGTCGAGGTTAAGACAGCCAAAATACATGGCCATGCACAGTCATAGTAGATTCAACTTAAGTGCAGCTCCCAAGTGAAGAGGCAGGGGGCACAACTTCTCACAACACTTTTCACTATAGTTTGATCTAAGTTACAAAATTGCATAAATTAGGAGCAGATTTTAAGCATGTGCAGCTTAAAATGTAGAGGGGGGGCAGTGTGTGTGTTTAATGGGGATGCACTGGCACTGACAGCTTGGCCATTGTGGTGAATACAAAACTCAGAATACTAGATGTCCATTAGAGAATTAGTCTGATGCTGACCAGGAAATGCTAAGCTTACGACTGAATTCTTTCTGTCTTCTAAATTATCAGAGTCAACAATTTAGTAAAACACTAATTTGAGACATCTCTTGGTTATCTGGGATGAATTAAGCAAACCTGCCTTTCTTTTGAACCCTTGGTTTGTGTATTGTGCCTGTTGTCAAATAAGCATTAAAGTAGGGGTTTGGTCTTCCTTTCCTCCTAGATAGTTCAGGTTTTGATGGTGAATCCTAGTGGATATTCTCATCCAAGAAAAGAAAGGTATAGTTTATAATGCCCACAGATGGGCACCCTGTGTTCAGAGGCGAACTTCATTGCATGCAGATCTTCCTACTTCAAGTGATCAAAACATTAGCTCAGTAGTCTAACAAGTAATGTTAGACCAGCAAGTCTTTCTCTGACTTGCCTGGGTTTTAAAATAGAAAGCAACTGCAGATGCATTTAATGAGGAGACCAATCTGGTTAGTAAACATGCCTACAGGCTTGAACTTTTGGGGGATCTTATCTGTCTAATTTCTCAATCTTTATGGAGCTGAAGTGTAAAGAAAGCACTGGCTTCTTCAGCTTCTGGAAAGGCACATGGAGAAATTTGTACATGCCTGGTGAATTGCTGTAAAAAGAAGGCCGCCTGCAATCGTTTCCTCCATATCGACTGTTTTGCAGAATATGGCTTTTAATCAGTCTCCACTTTTTAGGATTCACTGGCTGTTTTCCTACTATTAATCTCTGCATTTTTATATCAGAGTAATTTACAGTTCTTTCAGTTTTAGTTTTCTCAGTGTTATCTGAAAGTTCTTCACGATGCCATTTTGTATGATTATGAAAAAACTGTTCAACAATAAAATACAGTAGAGATCTGTTTCTAGTCTGCTGCAAAAAGCTGTGATTAAAAACGTATATTGATTCCACTGTTTTATTTTGTTTCCTCTGTGTGTGGTTTTTCTACATCACATCTTCTATCTCCATGTCTGAGAATTTACGTCTTATATCATCTTTCAATATCCTGCATAACTTGGTTCACATCTTTAGAGATCTGTGAATGATAGGTTCAGTTGTCATTTCCCTAGAGGTAAGACAGAGAATAGCCATCTTCACTTCTATTTACTGCTTCTGGGAAGCAATCATTCTACCTCTGCTCTTCATCTCCCCAAGCAATGTAATGTCCACAGAATATTTTTATCAATTCCATGCTAATGATTTTTATGTCTGTTTGACTCCTTACTGATCTCTTGTCCTCTGTCAAATCCTCTCTCCATCTTTTTAATAGTTTTTAGTGGATATCTAATCATGAGTAAACTTGGTAAATAAACATATAAATGATATCTCATTCTAAGCTTTGCTTCTTTCTTCCTTTCTCTGACAGCTTCATCATCATTCCCACCTTCTGAGCTCAGTACCTTAATATTACCTTCAGTCTCACTCTCTTTGCTCTCATTATCAGCTAGAATCATCAGCAGACACTTTTTCAAGTCACCTTGGTGACTAAAAAATGCTTGGTTTCTACACCTTCCCTGCACAGTCAATCTAAAATGGTGTTGCAGGTGACCTTGCTCACTCAGTATTACCATGGGTTTCAACTTTCTGTGTAAATTAAAACTCATGCACTCAAATGCCAAATCATTCTATGTCCTGCGCCATTCTCCATTTTCTGTCTTTCTTGATGCTGAGTCTTTATTTTCCATAAGAAGTTTTTTATGACAAGTCAAGAGTTGCTGCTGGAGACCCTAGTATTAGTAGCATGAATGCACAGTGATACTAAGAAGAATGGAAAAAAATAAAGTTCCTTGAGAAACACAAAGTACCCTTGATGTGGCTCTCAGTCAGTTTGGCTGCTCATATCTTTATCTTCTTCAAAACAATGCCCAGAAGATGGAGTTTTCTTCTAGTTAATGATGTACAGCTTCATACCATGTGTTTAAAGTATTTTTCTAAATAATCACACATTTCAAGAAGCATTCCGTTTATCATGAGAATACATTTTCTTCTTAAATAGGCTCATAAAAAATTGTTTACATTTTCAGTAGTTCAATTGGGTTCTCTTCAAACTTGTGACTTAGAGTAGCAAATTGATTTTGTTTTTTATATTCCACATTTAGCAACTTCAAATAGCTGTATTAAATATATAGTATGCATTACTAGTTAGTATATAGTAACAATGATTAAAAATTATAAAAATGCTAAGATTTTAATTTTTCCCCTAGGGGCACCTGCAGAAGTAGTATCTGGAATATATACAAATTCTATGAAAATATAGCTATTTCTATATACTAACTCTTTCTCGGGAAATCAAAGTTATGTTTTCCATAATTATTTTTAAAGAAAGTTTTTGTTGTCTATAAAACCAATTTTTAATGTTTAATTATTGTTTAAACTTTTAATTTTAATTATTAAATTTTATTTCCATACCTGGAGCAAGGAAAGGTTTGGTAAAAGAGGAATTAAAAATAAATTTATCTATTTTAATTTTATTAATCTAGGTTAGTTATCATAACAAATGTGCAATCAGAAACCACTTATGAGACTGCATATGTATTATTTTACAACAAAAATGATAATGGGTAACTCTCTTCCACACTACATTGTCTATGGACAACAGAAGGGTGATATTCAGGGATCACTGTTAAGGTAGCTTCTTGATTAACTTAAAGCATTATTCTTAACTTTCAAATGATGAGCCTATTTAAGGCACACTGTGTTTGACACCAAAGGAAGGACTCATGCAAAGTTCATGCCTGATTAGTGAAAATACCTATGAAATATCTACTTCTGCTTTAGCCTGTGTTGGTACTGTGTCTTGCTGCCCAAAGCTTGAATGGTGAGACAGTAGCTGCTTTGGGCTGAAGCTTCAGGGATGCAAGTTCACAGCAGCCATCTAGGGACATCCCTTTCTTGTCTGCCCATGGAGCAGTGGGTTCTAATTTAAGAAGTTATCATTTCTGTGTTGATAGTCATTAAACTATCATTAGAACTAATATTTGAAGTTCTGTTAAGATATAATTTCATAGGAGCATTTTTCTGACTGTAGTTTGATGTTGATTCACTGCAAGGAGATTTCAGGAGTATTATTTACAGAAGGAAAATTACACTGTTTTTCTTATGTTCATATAGGAGGATGCCAATTCACCACAGTCCTTCTGTTATACCTAATCTTGTAGGTGGTAAAAGGTGGGTTTATTTTTGTACTGAAGAAAGGATTTTAAAGGAGATCATCAAGCATGCTTACATGCAGAGTTCTGTAGCAAATCCAGAGATCCACAAATCAGTCTCCTTTAAATGGGGGTTTCACCTTTGTTTGTTGCAGGTTGTCTTTAAACTTATGGAGTTTAAGTGGATAGAGCAAATATGTTATGAATATCATCTTCAGTATGTCCATCTGACTCTTTGTTGATGGTCCAGATAAGACTTTGTTCTCCATGTATCCAACATGGGCTGACTTAAGCAAGCTTATTTATTCTATAAAAAAACAAGGATTCTACATTTCAGATCAAAAGAATAATTCTAAAATGTATAAATATTGTTCTAATTGAATATTCTTAACAGAGATATTTGCAGAGATACTCAGTATTCTGAATTTTAACACAAAAATCCTTTCAGATTCTTTGTTCAGAACATGTGTGACAATGGCAGTTCTATTTTACCCAGAAATTAATTTAGCAGGAGCTGTCCCAGAAGGGCAGTATAACATCCACTGTCTCAATATCCAAAACCTATTATGTGATGAACTCAAGTTTACTAAATGCTGAATAATATATACCTAGCATGCTGTAAATGGACAAATCAAAATAGAACAGAAAAAGAGCAAATGATGCTAATATACACAGTCATTCTCTGTTGTCTGTAACTGGAATGCAGTCAAATTCAGAGTTCTGCTTTCTTGCTCTGACAGGGAGGGTTAAGCAGAAGTTGGCACCCTATGCTGAAGATACCTGTATCAGGTTTTCCAATTCAGTCAAAATACTGATGCCTTTCTAAAATAATTGATTCCCATTCATCTGTATCTTAAGTTATTGCAAATTAGAGATCAATAATGTTATCACTTAAGAGAAAGGAGAGTCAGAACTGGTATTGCAACTGAGGGGAGACCTCAGTAGCAACCTGTAGACCAGGTCTACAACTTCCTCCATGAGGGGAAGTGGAGGGGCCACGCACTAAACTTGTCTCTCTGGTGACAAAAGTGGAGGAAATGGCATGAAGCTGTATGAGTGGGGTTTAGGTTGGTTTAGGAAAAGGTTCTTCACCCAGAGGGTGGTTGGGCACTGGAATGGACTTCATAGCACCAAGCCTGACATAGTTCAGCAAGTGCTGAACTGGAATCATCCAGTTCAGCAAGAGTTGGATTGGATGATTTATCCTGGGAACTAATGCCCAATCAGCCTCACCTCTGTGTCTGGGAAGATTGTGGAACAGATGCTCCTAGAAACTATGTTAAAGCAAGTGGAGGACAGAGAGGTGTCCAGCACAGTTTCACCAAGGGAAAGTCCTGCCTCACCAATCTAGTGTTCTTCTTCGATGGAGTGACTACATCAGTGGATAAGGGAAGGGCTACAGGTGTCATTTATCTGGACTTTTGTAAAGCCTTTGAAATGGTCCCCCACTGCATCCTTTTCTCTAAATTGAAGAGAGATGGATTAAATAAGTGGATTGTTAGATGGATAAAAAAATGGCTGGACCATCACACCCAGAGCATAGTGGTCAATGGCTCAGAGTCCCAAAGAACATCACTGACAAGCAGTGTCCCTCAGGGGTTGCTACTGGGACCATTGTTATTTAATATCTTCATGACATAGATGAAGGGATCCAGTGCACCCTCAGCAAATTTGCAAATGACACCAAGCTGAGTGGTACACTTGACACATCTGAAGGATGGGATGCCACCTAGAAGGACCTGGACAAGCTCAACAAGTGGGTCAATGGGAATCTCATGCAGTTTAACAAGACTAAGTGCAAGGAGACAGACCCGGGTCGGGGCAATCCCCAGTATCGATACAGGCTGGGGGATAAACAGATCAAGAGCACCCCTGCTGAGAAGGAATTGGAGCTGCTTCTGAATGAGAGGCTGGATCTGAGCTGGCAATGTGCAGACCTGATGGCCATGCTGCAAACATGCAGCCCAGAAAGCTGCAATTGTATCCTGGGCTGCATCAAAAGCAGCGTGGCCATCAGGTCGAGGGTGGTGATTCTGCCCCTCTGCTCTGGTGAGAACCCACCTGGAATCCTGCATCCTGCTCTGGGATCCCCAGTACAGGAAGGACATCGACCTGTTGAAGTGAGTCCAGAGAAGGCCACCAAGTGGATTAGAGTGATGGAACACCTCTTGTATGAGGAAAAGCTGACAGAATTGGGCTTCTTCAGCCTGTAGAAGAGAAGGCTCCAGGGTGACCTAATTGCAGCCTTCCAGTACCTGAAGAGAGCCTACAAGAAAGATAGAGAGACTATTTACAAGAGCATGTAAATATTTACAGGACAAGGGGGAATGGTTTCAAACTAAAAGATTAGATTAGATTAGATATTAGGAAAAAAATTTTTACTGTCAAGGTGGTGAGGCACTGGCACAGGTTGCCCAGAGAAGCTGTGGATACCCCATCCCTGGAAGTATTCAAGGCCAGGTTGGATGGAGCTCTGTGCCACCTGGTCTAGTGAAAAGTGTCCCTGCCCATGGCGGTGGAGTTGGAACTAGATGATCTTTAAGGTCCCTTCCAACCCAAACCATTCTATGATTCTATGATCCTTGTGGGTCCCTTTCAACTCAAGATATTCTATGATTCTATGATCCTCTTTTGTAAATGCATGAATGCTACAGAATTCAGACTCTTTGAGCATCTTTTGTAAAGATTTTGGTTAGGTGTTTGATAGAGATAGGAATCAACTGTTTAATTTGGCTTATGTTGTAATTTTAAAACTTAAACTTCTTATGTGAGAGCTGAAGTTGCATTTAGTCCATGAGCAAACATGCAATTGTTTTTCTGTCATGCCTTCCAGTGAATCTAATTTCCTGTTTAAGTGATTAATATTATTCAAGGGGCTAATTCTGAAATGTTACTGATTTTGTTGAACACAGGAGGCTAATGAATGAATACTAAAGAGAAAGGGACAATGATTCATGCTACTTGTTTGGTTGCTTCATCTTTTTGTTGTTCAGCAGCCCAGATCAGTCAGAGAGCTACTAGAAGTTGCATTAGGCAGCTTGTAACTCACTCAAGATTATAGGGATCAAGACAATACATTTCAATGTTTCTTTTCTAGGCCATGATCTACAAGAACTACATATTTTTAGTCAGAGTTTTATTGAGAAATTATTAACCACTTTTATGCTGTTTCAAATAAACTGCTGAAATACCATTCACATATTACTGTGTGTAATCAGCTCATTTAGATAGTGATGGAAAATTCTCTATTCCTATCAGTTTGGCATTAATCAGTTCAGAAGATATTTTATATTATTCAGTAAGTAAAAACAGTTGGTATTTGCCAATTCTGAAATTTTCAGTAGAGCAATATCAAACAGGTTGTCTGCAACTGCCGCATGAAAATTAAATAAAGGCAAAAAGAGGTGTATTGGTAAAAGATATTAAAAATTAATCCATTAGGACTCAAAGGAATCACTAAATTGGTTAGATTAGACTACTTACATTTTTCTGAATCAATAATTGTTATGGAATCATCAAATATGTATGTGTTCTTATGTGCAATTGAACCACTGTCTTGTAATTTATACTAAAATGCATCAAAAAAATACTCGAAGAATCTTCTCGTCTCAGGCTCCCACCACCTAGAGCTCAACATGCAGCTCACACTGGAGCTTTTCCTCAAGTCCTGTCACTGGTCACAAGAGTGAAGAGGTCACTACTTGCCCCTCCACTTCTCTTCATGATGTTGAAGACCACAGTGAGGTTCTCCCCTCAGTCCCGTCTACTCCAGGCTAAACAAGCTGAGTGACCTCAGGAATTCTTCATACGGCTTCCCCTCAAGGCCGTTCACCATCTTCATTGCCCTCCTTTGGACACTCTCTAAGAGCTTATATCTTTCTTACATTGTGGTTCCTGAAACTGCACATAATATTCAAGGTGAGGCCGCAACAGTGCAGAGCAGAGTGGGACAGTCTCCTCCCTGGGGGCAAAGCTGGTGATGCTTTGCCTGATGGCCCCTCCTGGCTGCCAGGGCACTGCTGACTCATATTCAACTTGCCATCAACCAGGACCCTTTCCACAGCACTTCTCTCTAGGCTGTCATTTCCTAGTCTATGAACATAACCAGCTGCAGAATCCAGCACTTCCCCTGTTGAACTTCTTATGGTTGGTGATTGCCCATCTCTCTTATTTGTCGAGGTCTCTCTGCAGGGCCTCTCTGCTCTTGAGGGAGTCAATAGCTCCTCCCAGTTTTGTGTCATCTGCAAACTTGCTCAGTATTCCTTTGAGTCCCACGTCCAAGTAATTTATGATGATGTTGAAGAGAACTGGGCCGAAAATGTATTCCTCAACAATTTTTTTTTTTCACCAATGCCTGGAATATCATAGGAATCGCAATAAATAAAAAAAAAAGAGAATTTTCCATATTGGAAGAGTTTTGGTTAATTGTGTCTACAGCAGCGTATGTGCAAACTGTAAGAATGGTTACTTATCAGTATGATGTCTTCAGCATAAAAAGTCCAGGAAAATGTAATCAGATTAGAACAGAATAAGGTATTACAGCAATAACTCAAATATGGTTTTGTCTGAGGCAGTAAGACATGCTGTATGTTTTGTATATGGTGTATATGAGAATTTTTAGAGTTCCATAATTTAACATGACACGTGAAGATTTTTTCGGCTTCTGCTAAGATTATTTTCATTTTAGTTTTTCTTTTTTATTCTGTTTTTTTCATCTTTACCCCCACACTTTACATTCTTATTGTTATTAATATTCTCTTTGACTGTCAGCTTGTATGTATGTATAAACAAGCAAAAGTACAATGCCTGTAAGTGAACATGTTTGCCAGTGTTCCATCTCACAAATTCAGAACATAATGTTTTGGTATGGAAATTTAAAATAATAAAAAAGCCCTATGAGAAACCTTTGTTTTTTCAAATGAGAAGACATAGTGCTTGTGTGGCAGTGGCAGAACTGAATCATTTGGGTTCCAGTATCTGAAGCATTGTTTTCTACTACAATAAAAAAAATACAGTGAAGTACAAACTGAATAACATGTCATATTATCTATGTATAAGAAACTCACATTTGAGTTTTTAATGTATGAATGACCCATATAAATACCAGTTGGGGTATTTATACATACCCCAATGTATAAATAATATGCATTTCCCTTTAAAAAGTCTGTTGATTTTCGTGCTCACAGTAAGTGATTATTTTATGCTGCAGATTAAAACCAAGTTAGAGAGCCTCACTTCCCAATGGAAATACTGTTGATCATGCTCCGAAGTTTCACTGGAATGAGTTGTAGACTAATATTGAATAAGAATATTAGCTTTCCTAAAATATAAAAATATAAAAATATAAAATGCAGTTCACAATGGCACCGAAGAGGTGGGAATTGTTTCATGTATCCATCTGATCATGTTAATGGACTGAAAAAGTTTCTTCCAGTCAAATTCTATCAAATTGTCTTCCGCCTTAAAGAATCAGTGCCATGTTAGGCACGTCCTCATGGAATCATTCGGCAAAGTGGCTAAAGAAGGATCTAATAATCTGTGTGGATCTGTAGCAGGCAAACTTTGAAAGACATGGAACAAGCATTTTGGCAAATCTGTTTCAATTATTGGCTTATGAAGTGTAATCTGTCTATACAAAATCTCCAGGATGTTAAGATTGCGTCTTCTGTTAAATTAAGTACAGACACTTTTGTTTGATTGTGAGTAGAAAAAAGCCCACTTGTCTGAACCATGAATGGGAATATATAGAATCATAGAAGCATTTAGGTTAGGAAAGAGCTTCAAGATCATTGAGTCTAACCATGAACCTGACACTGCCCAGCCATAAGTCAAATGTTTAGGCTTTATGTTCTGGTTTTGTTATTTACCACCTAAATATTAACAAGTATTTTGGAGTTCTTTGTTATAAGTAGTGTTTAGGTACCATGATAAATGGCCCTATTTAAAATACAGAGAGAAACAGAGTACAGAGAATATTATCCTAGACCCTCACCATTTATCCAGTCCTAAAGTGGTTTTCTGTATTGCAGAGTGAATTTCATTGAATAACATTGATTTCCTATTTCAATAAAGGGAACTGTCATCCAAAAGGTAGATGAAATATTAAGGCTCTACTAGCTAATTAGATACATAGATAGGTAGATGCACAGATAAATACTGTGCAAGTAAAAAAACCCAAACCCCACTATTTTCTTATGCAGGCTGTATTTAATTTTGAAAACTAAATAACCACTGGTTTAATTTTATTTATGTGGAAAATAAAACAAAATTCTTTTTCGATTTTAAGAACTATGGGGAAAAAATCCATTTTTACAGTGCTAATATATTCTGTATAAGCATTGATTGCATATGAAAACACGCAATCTATTTTATGCCCCAGTAATTCTGAAACACCTGAAGTCTATTCCCTCCACACACCACCTGAAAATTCATAAGACTAAGCATCCCTTTAGGGCTGGGAATGTATTTGTCAATTGCATCCTAGAGGGGATTGTAACTAGCACTATAAAGCCCTGATGATAGTTTTATAATGGAAAGCCTGAAACAACTTCAAGTACCACCTTGTTAATGTGATTCTGTAATACATAACAGTCTAATTTGAAAATAAGAGTCGGTTATCGAGAAATACATTTGAGAAATTAATATTGTTGCCCTCTTAATTTTCCTCTTCTCTTGGACTGGAATTACAGTTTTCTTTCAAGTAAAATCCACTGATGGTTTTCTACCATTAGGTAGAAATGGTTTTCTACTTTAATTTTGATGTTCTCATTGTTTTACAGTTGTCCCCCATTGTCTTTATGTTAAACCCCCTTGCAGAATCCTTGCAGTGAAATTGTTATGCACATCAAAGTATAGTCCTGATGTCCAAACTCTTCCAATTGCATTAACCTCTTCATAAATTGATCAGGCAAGGGCATTGGGCAGGAAATGGCTATCAACACGCCTTACATTAAGAATGGAGCTAGTGCTCCAAATGTGTTGTTTGTCATCTCTGTGAGTATGCGTAAACGCTTGCAGCCCTGTCAGTTCCTTAAAAGTAGTTTGAGTCTTACTAGACATGGACAGTGTTGCCATGGAGCTGAGATTTCACAGCAAAGCTGAAACTGATTTCCAGATCATAGCTGAGTTAGGAAATGGGGAGAAAATGAAAATGAGCAAACAAAATTCTAAACTGGAAGTTAGGGGGTTTGATGGAAAAAAATATAATTAAGAATTCAGAAGGGAGATTATTCTTTCAAGGAAAAGAAATCAAGTGTTATACTGCATTACTGTCTTTTGTGTGCAAACAATGAGGTCTTTTAATATGTGAATCTCCTTAATGTATCTATCTTGAAATTGTGGCTGTATAGAGGAGAAAAGTTCTGTAATTGCTTCATTAACCAGCACCTAGCAGTTATGTTTCCCAAAGCAATTTGCAGCATCCTCTTCCTTTCATTGTCACATTTGATGATTTTAGAATTTGCTCTGAAGACACGGCAATGTCCTTATGTGTGAATTTCAGGGTATAAGCCAGTACATTCAATAATCCCTGTTAAGAAACTTAATCAGAATCTAGCTGACAAATGATATAATCTATACCACATAACTAATCCATGGTAGAACTGCATAATAAACAGAGGATTATGCTTTCTGTACCAGTTAATGTCCTATGAATTCCTGCTTGACTTGAAATGTATCATTAAAAACTTTTGTTATTCTTGTACTGTTGACATTGTATGATGCTTTAACATATGAAACCCAATTGTATGATTTCTCTTATTAGTGGCTAGCATTCAGAAGCTTCCTGCTGCATCTGTTTTAACCGACATCAATTTCCCAATGAAAGGAAGAAAAGGAATGGTTGATTGGGCACGAAACTCAGAAGACAGGGTTGTCATTCCAAAAAATATCTTCACTCCTATGTCAACAGGTAAAGAAGCATATCAGCATGTTGATTTTTCTGTTAGCTTTAGCAAGGAAACTCAGAATCTTTGTCTCATAGGACCACTTTGTCTCGTAACCACTCATAGGAGTGGTTATTTTTTCCATCTTCAAAAGGAATCCAGTAGCCGTAGTTTATCCTATAGGGGGAAATGATGGGGCATTATTTCAGCACACTGAACAAAAAGTGCTACAGAAATCCTAGAGATTACTTTCTACACCAAAGAGACAGTGCTTTGCTTAGTTATTGTGCACAGGATTTGATCTGTGGTGGTACGAGGTGAGCTGAAGTGCAGCTCTGCTGAACCCCTTGAAGCTTCTTCACTCCAGCAGACTGAGTCATTCCAATCCAACTCTTACCAAAGGATGCTCAGCAGGCAAATTACTCTAACTTCAGGTACAATTTACAAATACCTTGCAGTACAGATCTCTGACATCAGAGAATTCACTAGGCATTAAAGACATTCTTGGAGAATACTTAATTATAAACGTAAATGAACTAGCATGGATGTTGATATACAATGATGGATTTTTTGAAAATGTGATTTTCAATGGTTTAAATCTTTTGATATGTTCCTGGCAATGCTACATCTTTATGAGAGACTTCCAGGATATAATTCAAAATTATACTGGTTTATTTAAAATAAAACTCATATTACAGAGATAAATGGTATTCACAGTTCTCTATGATGATGAAAGCTTGGGAAAGAGAGTTTTAAAATCTTTTTTCCTTACTCTTTTCAGAACTAGATGAATCAACTGTATTTGTACTTGGAGCAGTGCTATACAAAAATTTAGAACTCATTTTGCCCACTTTGAGGTAAGAAATTTCATAAATACAGTATAAATTTAACTATTTCAGAATCATAACCATACTGCATGTAAGGATAAAAGCATACAGCCAAGACTGCCTTTGCATGTTAGTACTTCTGGATTTTTTTTCCTGATATTTAAAATGTATATGCATATATTCATCTTTCCTTCATACTTAGTCACTTATATGATGCAAATAACCTTTTTATCAAATTGGCTTAATTTACATTTTATGTTACCTATATTAAGCTTAATTGCAGAAATGTTTTATTAGAAGTATACACACTGATGTACATTAATGACCAGGTCTCTTATACTTGTGCTTCAATCTACTGTTTGTCCTGTTAGTACAAATGATCTTGTAATGACATCATGTCTTGATGTACTAAGGTTGTCTGCTCTGTTTCTACAAAATTCTCTAGCAGTAGATTTCCAAGTACTTTTTCGATGTAAGTTGCATTCAGAAGGGACAGCAAAGCTGTAGAGAGGATCCATTTTGGAAAGAAGACACACACACATGCAGAGTAGCTGAAGTATGTCAGTTTTGAGAGCCATACACATACATAAAGAAATAGGAGAGCCTCGTGTTTCACCTTTTCCTTTCTGTACTTGATAAAAGACAATTTGGAAATAAGCATTTCACCCTCTCTTTTCTGATTACCACTTAAGATCATTTCATGGTCCATTAATACTACCTTATTTTATATGATCCTGTGCACTAATGGTCTACTAATGCCCTTTTACAGGAAAAGAAATGTGTAGATTGTGTCACAATAGTTGCTAATGAATTCACAATCATTAAAAAGAATAGCAATATGGAAGCCACCGTAACACCTTTTGCTGCTCTGTTTAACCAAAGCTTCGGGATTTGAAAGAAAGGATGGAAAAGTAACAGGTTTTTGCCAAAAACTATCTGAAAACAAAAAAGGGTCATTCCTAATAAAATTAAAAAAACAATTCCCGGTAAAGTTGCAATGTTCTGTGCAATGAGCAGCTGTAACATCAGGGACAAAAACCCCTCTCAGGCAGGCCACACTTTGAACAGTGGTGTCCTGACAAGACACCTGGAAGCCTGGGAAGTGCTGGCAAGAGCCATCTGTGCTTAAGGCATGGTATAAATGACAGCTTATCCACTTCTGAAATGTCGCTAAGCACTTCCCATTTGTTGTACCAGTTCCTGAGATTAGCTAGGAAGGAAGAGATGTTTGTGATTTTTTTTTCTCCCATACTCAAAGAACCAGTGACAACTTACTGTTGTCAGTCAGTTCTTTTTGGTAGACCTTAGACAAAAATCTTCCAGTCCTGGGAAGCATACCTTTAGACCTTTATATTGTAAACTGCAGTCTATGATCATGCTTTTTCAGCTCTTACAGGTCAATAGTTTTAGCTTACAGAAAAAAAAAAAGTAAATCTTGAATGCTGTATATTTGCTTATATGAGAAGTCTTTCAGAGCTGTTATTTCATCCATTAGAAAAAATCTTATTAGATTTTCTCTAGAAACAATAGCATCCCAAGTAGCAGCAATGAGGGCAGAATAGGAACATAAAAGTATAGCAACTTAAAAACTATGGAGTATGAAAAAGTGCATTTTGCTTCCCATATTTTTTGCTTCTGTCTGTTTTGCTTTCAGCTGGTTACTGATTTGCACTGCAAATTAACCATTTCTCTGTACAGTTTGGATAGGTTTTGTGAGTTTCTAAAGCAAAATGGTCTAATAATCTATGTATATCTATACATAAATGAATTATTTAGAAATTCAAATATGAAGGTATCCCACTTTGCCTCTGAATATATTCAGTATTATTTGGATCTAATTCTCAGCTGCCCAAGAAAAGGAAACAAGCACTATTACTTTCTCTTATGTATGTGAACGAGGAATAAAAGTTATTATTAATCCATGATATAAAAATGTAACACACATTCCCAGGTACCTCTAGTCTCTTGTTTGTTTGGAATATAGCACCTTTCACTTCTTTAATGAAATATATTTCTTATAATGAATTTATAGCAAAACTTTTAAGTTTACATCTCTTACTTCACCAGAAAGTGTATCATGCTGGATTTCTTTTACCATGGCAGTCATATTCAAAATATGATCTCATGCCCTTAAAATAGTACCTAAAAGGTGTCACAGTTTCAAACTGTTTTCATAGAATTATAGAATCATTGAACAGTTTGCATTGGAAGGGACCTTCAAAGATCATGTAATTCTGACTCCCTTCTACAGGCAGGGACACCTTCCACTAGACCAGGTTCCTCAGAGCCCTATCCATCCTGACCCTGAACAGTTGCAATGATAGGACATCCACAGCTTCTCTGAGCAACCTGTTCCATTGTCTCAACAGCCTTAGAAAAAATGTCTTCCTTATGTCTAATCTAAATCTATCCTCTTTCAATTTAAAACCATTGGGCCTTGCCTTATCACTACAGACCTTGGTAAAAAGTCTCAGACTTTGTCATAGGCCCCTTTTAAGTACTGAAAGCCCGCAATAATGTCTTCATGGACCCTTCTCTTCTCCAGAATGAACAAAATCAACCTTCTGAATCTTTCTTCATAAGAGAGATGTTCCATCCCACTGATCATTTTCATGACCCTCCCCTGGACCTGATCTAAGTTTCATGCCTTTTTTGTGCTGGGAATCCCAGAGCTGCATGCAGTATTCCAAGTGGGGTCTCACAAGAGCAGAGGAGAGGGGCAGAATCACCTCCTTCAACTTGCTGGCCACACTTTTGATGCAGCCCAGGATACAACTGACTTTCTGAGCTGCAGGCGCACATTGCCAGCTCATGTTCCAATTTTCATCCATCAGTATCCCTCAGTACTTCACAACAGGACTGCTCTCAATCCCTCTATCCACTACTCTGTATTGATACCAGGGATTGCTTCAACCCAAATGCAAGACCTTTCACTTGGCCTTGTTTAACTTCGTGAGGTTTCCACCTCCTGAGCCTTTCAAGGTCCCTCTGGATGGTATCCCTTCCCTCCAGCACGGCGATCACACCACACAGGTTGGTGTCATCTGCAAACTTCCTGAAGGTGCACCCAATCCCTTTGTTGATGTCATCAACAAAGATACTAAATGCTATTGAATGTATTTTGACACATTCAGCTACTTTAATGTTCATTCAGGTGGAATCTTAGCAAAGTCTTTGATACTGTCTGCCATGGCATTCTCCAGTGAATGGTGCTACATCCAGTTGATGAACAGTCATTAGTGGAGTTCCCCAAGGCTCAGTATTAGGGCCAGTCCTGTTTAATATCTTTATTGGTGATCTGGATGAGGGGATCTAGGGTACCCTCAGTGCGTTTTTGGACGATACTAAGTTGAAAGGGAGTATTGATCAGCTGGAGGGTAGGAAGGCTCTGGACTGATGGGCCAAGGCCAACGGTATGAGATTCAGTAAGGTAAAGTGCCGAGTGCTGCCCTTGGGTCACAAAAGCCCCATGGAGCACTACAGACTCGGGGCAGAGTGGCTGGAAAGCTGCTTGGGGGACAAGGACCTGTGATATTGGTCAACAGCTGGCTGAACATGAGCCAGCAGTGTGTTTAGGTGGCCAAGAAGGCCAATGGCATCCTGGCTTGTATCAGAAATAGTGTGACCAGCAGGATTAGGGCAGTGATTGTCTCCCTGTACTTGGCACTGGTGAGATCACACCTCAAGTCTTATGTCCAGTTCTGGACCCCTCACTTCAAGAAAGATATTGAGATGCTGAAGCACGTCCAGAGAAGGGCAACTAACCTGGTTAAGGATCTAGAGAATAAGTCTATGAGGAGGAGCTGAAGGAGCTGGGATTGTTTAGCCTGGAGCAAAGGAGGCTCAAGGGAGACCTTATCACTCTCTACAGTTATCTGAAGGGAGGCTGTAACAAGGTGAAGATCAGCCTCTTCTCCCAGGCAACTGGTGACAGGACAAGAAGAAACATCCTCAAGCTACACCAGAGGAGGTTCAGGATGGACATGAGGAAGAATTTCTTCGCTGAAAGGGTGGTTAAGCATTGGAATGGGATACCAACGGAGGTGATGGAGTCACTACTCCTGGAGGTGTTCAAGAAAGGACTGAATGTGGCATTAAGTGCTATGGTCTAGTTGAGAAGGTGGTGATCAGTCAAAGGTTGGACTCGTTCATCTTGGAGGTCTTTCCCAACCTAAATGATTCTGTGATTCTCTAATTTGAAATTTGAAAAAATCTGCAACTGTAATTAGTGCTGAATTTGTTGAGTTGTTATATTCTTTGTGAAAATTAGAACTGACATGCAGATTTTAAAAGGATCTTTATTATATTGTTTTATCATTTTACACTTTTTCGAGTACATGAATGAAGGTTTCTTATATCCCGCTGCATTTGAAAAAGGTTTATTTTTGTTTGCTTGCATTTTTCAATGAAAAACTATCATCTCATCTGTGTTTATATTAATTACTATTTCTACTAATCTTGCTTAACTGTGATAAACATTATCGTAATAACCATAGTAGTGCAGAACCTAGTGAAATGGTTAAGGATCACTGCATTAGCGTTGTCTATGGAGCAAACACTGTAAAATGTGAAGAAATGTATCATCTGTTTTTTATATGGTATCTAAAATTATCTTAGCCATGTACAACATAGGAATTATAAAAAACCATTCTGGATAAGCATCCTATGGGGTCCTTTTCTAAAGAAAATACCAGTTGTTAAATTTGTCAGTGATGGGAATGAAGATGAACAAAAATTAAACCAAGCTAAAATAAGTAAAATGGGCTTGTGTTTGATTTCAAAGGCCACATCATTTATACCTTGACAACCTGATAATAGAGATGATTTCTACTGACTGCAGTTAAATATCTGGAAAGATTTACCAGTTGCCCTGTGATTTCAGTTCCTGGCTTTACAGAAGTTAAGGTGGGAGTAAAGAAAATATTTGATTGCAATTTCCAGATGAACAAAGGTGACAGGCATTCCAATACATTCCTTAATCTTAGCACTAAAAGGTATGCAAACTCCTGCATCATCACAATGAACTTATTTTTTAAAAAATAAGCAAACAAACAAATACAAATTATCTCAGTATATCTTTAGGGAAAATTTTCCAAAGCACCTGACCACAGAATCCCCATCTGGCACATCACAGGTGTTCTGTGAGTAAAATGAGGATTTCGTTATCTTGGACAGCCTATAAAATATATTTCATAAACTCCAAAATTAGCCACATTTTACCATATGGGCTTGATGGTTTTTTTTTGGCGTAGAGTCTATTAAAAGTAAGTCTTGTAAACACAGTGCGAGATGAGAACTTGGAATTACATTAATATGCAATTTTTTTTGGCAATGTGTTTAATCCTATTGGTACGTATATATTATTCTGAGAATTTTGCCAGGAGTCTTTAAGCAAAAGTTTAGGAAAACAAAGATAAAATGAGTTTATTCATCCTCATAAGAATAGAATAATTACTTTTTCCTATGCACAAGTAAATAAACTTTAGCTGATTCTATTTCCTAATATACTTTGCTGCATTGCACTGTTCTCGTAATATCTTATGGACTTGTTTATAGCAGATATTGAAATATTGAATATTTTCAGAACTGTAGACTGAATATTATTTCCACAGCTCTAGCACCCCTGAGCATATTTATGTTATTGTTAGGTTCACAGAAAATTGATTCTCAGTATAATACTCATCTAAAAGATATTATATATAATTCGTCTCCTGGGCACTCTGAAGAAATACATTGCATATTGCCATACTGTATGATAGTTTTTACCTTTTCCCTTAACAAATAAGAACAAATAAAGAATCAATGATTTTGCTGTATCAAGTTTTTTTTTCTGTTCCTTAAACATCCACCATACTTTTCCTGCTAGAATTTCCTGCACTGAAATGTTGTGTTTCCCCATTTGAAATAGCATTCCTAACCCCCTCCTTCAGGTACTGTACAACCAAAGAGGCTCTTTAATTTCCTCAGCTCAGCTTTGTTAGACTAAGGATGGAGTACCTCAGACAGGTATTTAATGTGTCACATATGCCTTTAAGCATCCATAATTTTTCTGTAAACTTGTATACATTGATCTGTAATTTCGATCATGCAGTCTTGAGATAGCAACATGCCTTATTCATAAGTTCATTTTTCTTTAGCAACATAGAGTCATTCGAAAAAGAAAAGAAAATCTGAATTTCTTATCACATAGAATCAACATGAATTCCCTTATATAAAAAACACCCTCAAAATTTGTGCCCAGGTAGGAAAACAGTTTAATAATATAACTCTATTTTATTAATATTGCAGATCAGAAAAGAAACTCTAGGACAGCAGCTCTGGAAGCATTTCTTGAGCTTTTACTCAATCAAACTTTGCTGTCTTAAATCTTCAAGGATTTATTCAGCCATAGTCCCAAGGAATTAAATAATTTTTTTTTGAATAATTGATTTTGAAACTTAAACTTTATGAACATCTTTCTGGACAGTCAGCAGAGCACCATCCTGTAAAAGTTCATTTCTCATTAAAGTTGAATTTTAGATTATTTTTGATAGAATAGAAGGAGCTAATGGTGAAGTCACTCTCCACCATAAAAAATCTGTAAGATAATGCACTTGCCCAAGAAGTGTGAGATGGGTCATTCCCATTTTATGTCATTCCCAATGTGACAGGAACTGAAACCCACATATTTTACCTTCCAGGACATTTTGTAAAAGCTGATTACTTAAATTCTTGGATAAGTTTTCTCAGAACTAGGCTGTAGTTTCAAAAAAATATCTTAAACAAAGGTAACAATGGCACCACACTGGTGGTTTTGAGGGAAGTTATTGTGATTACAAAGCTTTGAGCTGTAGTTCAGAGGCATCTTAACATGTTGTGTGAGTTTAGAATGTACTTGCCAGATTGTATTCTTTCAGAGACTGTCTAAACCATTAAATATGAAATATGCGACTAGGCACTCAGCCCAGACAGGACAGCAATGAGGGATGCAGTTTTCATTTCACAGCAATATAGCCAGTTATATTTATTTTCTGGTGAGAGTCTGATAGGGGCTCTTGAGAATGTAAGTGGTTTGGTAGAGTTTTCATGAAACTGAGGTAAGATAAATGTACTGAAGTTATAAACTAGGCACTTAGGTGCTCTTTCAGATCTCATGCTAGAACCATCAGAACTGCACCAAAATGAGATACAGCAAGGAAACGTTTATTGATGCACAACAACTGACTGTAAAAGAGTACTGAAGTATCAATATTTACACTACTTTGTGTGAATTTCCAAAATGGACATAGTCTCTTAATAGCTAGTAAGCTCTATTTCCACTTGTCATATCTGTTAGAGAAACCAGTTTTTTCATTATTTGGAGTTTTGTTCGTTTGTTTGGGATTTTTTTTAATTATACCTTGCTTGTGAAGAATTATAGATATTCAGCTACTGTCATTCTACAGAATGTACTAAAATATTGCCGAACATTAAATGTTAGTCTGATAGAGAGAGATGTTTTCCTCAGCAATGTGTGAGATTTTAGAGTGCCACTGAAGAGAAGAAATAGGAATTAAGTAAAATAGAAAGCCACTTCTATTATATTTCCGTTATGTGATTTGGCTGAGTAAAATTGGACTAGAACTCATACCTTGCCCCAGAAGAATAATTTCATTCCTTGTGCTGAATGAAGTGCCTGCTGAGCTAAGTTTCTATTACTGTAGCCATGGCAATTCCTGTTTCAATGATTCAGGAGAATGGAATCCTCTCCTAAATACAAACTCCCTAAAGAAAATAAGGAGTGCAATAACAACAACAATAACAAAAGGATATTTATACTGTCTATTATAATTACATCTAAACTGCCTAGTTTCTTCTTTGATAACATCTACCTGAATATGACTGAATTTGTCTTTCTGTGAGGTGTTGAAAGCTGCCTTACATGCAAAGAAATTTCCATAATAATAATCAGAAACAGTCAGGCTGGTAACTGATGGTTGTTCTAGGGTCATAAGAAGCAAGGATCTCAGGCATGAACATCACGTCAACATGTCTTTATGCCTTTAGTAGCATAACCTTGGCATGACTAGGTCTGTCCTGGAAAGGTTGCTATGATACATAGTGATCCACATTTTACATAAAAGAGAAATTGATGATGTATTAGAAAAATTCACAGGAAATCATTATTTTGCATAACCTGGTACAATAACATAGCACCAAATCTAATCTCTAATGAGATAAAAACAATGTGGTTTGGCAGAATTTAAGTCAGGGCACTTGGTTTAAATTTTAATACGTATTTAGAGGATGAAGTTGCCCACTCATATACCAAATACATTATTTTCTTAAAAACTGGAAACAAATAGGTTTTTTTCATGAGCACAGAATCAACAGAACTGTACAATCTCCCATCCATCTTCACAATTTTACAATTAACAATGAGAAAAAAAGTCCAACACATCACTTTGGAAGAAAAATTACTGTCTCTTATAAAACATAGCTAGTGGGCCTATACTGAGAAAAGCAAATGAGATGCACTCAAACATGGGCAGAATGCTTGTGTAATCAATACATTCTTCTAATTAATAACTTGTATTTTAAGGAATTGCACTTCCTTATCCTTGGTGGTCTTTAGTCTTGGATACAGATGGAAGTTGAGTGTTTTCACTACTTCCAAACAAATCTAGTTTCTCGCTGAATATTTGTCAACTAAAGTCACTGAAAATACCCCATGAGATATAAGACTCATTTAACCTCATACGAAGTTAAATCTTCTATTTTCACTTTTTTTTTTTTACAGGAATTTTACAGTTGTTAATTCAAAAATCATTGTTGTTACTATACGACCTGAGCCCAAAACTACGGACTCTTTCCTGGAGATAGAACTGGCCCATCTGTCTAATGTAAGTACAAGGATAGTTGATATGCTCTTACGAGAGTATTTGTCAGATCATATGAGAGAAAAAAAGAGACATTGTTTTATAAAACAGTTAATAAAACCCAGTTTAACTTTTAAAATTTAAGCTCGGGAACAGTCTAACAATCTTTGAGGGTAGTGTGTACTTGTTTCATGCATGTGTATATGCAAAACAAAATTAATTGTTGTTTTGTGGTTTTTGAAGTTTTCATTTAAACAGCAAATTCTAGTGAAAAGTTTCCATTAAATGCTTTGATGGTTACAATTGGAAATGTAGTATTGTACCGAATGCTTAATTTTTTGCTCCCTGCATAGGTCATAGAGCTACATAGTTTTTCAGGTCTTTTCTTCTTTGCTTTCATTATTTTGTACTAAAAAGCCAGGTTTTACTTGTTTTAGCAGACTTTGAAAAAAATGCTCTGGTCCCAATTTAACTTACAGTTCTTATAAATATTTGAGATTTTTTGTGCAATCGTTAAAACTCCGTACTTTTGAGGCTTTAATCTCACATTAAAAATGTTTTAAGTCTGAAAAAAAAAGGGACTTTATTTCCAAATATATGAAAAATATGAAGAGTTTTTCTTCTGCTGTTAGTAATCCCCAACAGTCACAGGGATGTACAGTATTGGGAAAATAACGTTAAATAACAAGCATAAGAGTAATTTATGTGAAGGCACAGCATATGAACTGTGTCTGTTTATGTTATTAAGAGCTAGACTTTACTTTGAATAAAGCCATAAAGGGTCAATTAGAAAAGACAGTTACTAAAGCTTTTGAAAATACTATTGTTATGCAAAAATCTTTAAAGCTCTGGGTTTTTTAGTTATAAACAGTTATTGAAGTGGTCATATAGATGCAATTCAACCAGAGAATTTCCAAATATTTCAGTCAGTAGCAAAATTGGATTAGTGACTCTGGGCAAAAGTATGAAGGAAACTTTTTGAACTCTAGACCTTTAATTAACATTTTACTCAAGGTTAGAAGAAACTATTTTACCCTCAATGGTTATTATGACCTGCCATTCTGTTCCCAGAAAAGTGCTAATGCAAAGAACATCTCAGCGAAACTTAGGCAGAAAAAAGGAATAGAGGAATATAAACTGATCTGACTCCTTACCTTTCGATAAGATTAGAAGTTTACTGACAAAGAATTGTGGAGATTTGGGGGTTTATGGGTCTCTGTTTAAGATGCTTTATGGCGGGTAGGTTTCATTTTCTGTTTCATTTCATTTTGTTTCCAACATAAGTTATATCATATATATTAATAGAAAATATCAGTCTTTAACATAACTTTCTTTCCTGTCAGATATTTTGTTAAAAATGAAAAAAATATTTGCTGGAGTAAACCACAAATTAATCCTGTATACCAGGACAAAAAACCATCACTTTTGAAATAAAATACTCATTTTGATCTTACTAAGATCATTATTAGGAAGAATTTATGGTAATTTTCATTGCTAGATTGTATAATCTATTATTTCAACAGTGATTGGTGGACTACTTAAATGAATTGCAAACTATGATATTTATATTTCAAAATTGAAATTACTACTTACAAAAGTGTAGGGTAGCAGGTAAGAAAAAAGATTCTCATTAATTTGCTCACTTATGCTAGAAAAGAAATTAAAGAGTTGTAAAAGAAAATAATACCAATAAACAATGTATCAGTACTGAAAATATTTTTAGGCCAAGCACAACCTTTTAATAGAAGCACAACATGGGCAAGGCTAGACTAAGAAAAGGTTGAACTGCTGTCCCCACAAGATGAAATTCTAGAAAATTTGTAGAGAGGAATTTTTTTTTTTTTTTTAATCCATCCCTTTGGTTAATTTACAGAGCAAGTTTTTGCCAAGTTTGAAAATCTTGCAAATGAAACTTCATTGTTACAAAAGTTCAGATTAGAGACACCAACTGTCACCTAGCTTTGGCAACCTTTCAGTAGCTGAATATTAATTAATATTGTATGAGCTCATGTCTTGACAAAGCAAAAAGACAGTAACCTTGCCAATACATATCAGACCCTTTTTTTTCCTTTTTAACTCAATTTTTGTCCTATAATATAATCTGGAGAAGCATCAAGAGCTTATACAAAGTTTTCAGCCCTTAAATTAATTTTACATTCATACTGTATTTATATAGACTCCTAATCCACCTGAATATATGAGTTGGACTGGCAGATACAATGATGATATATTGCTCTAGAAAATCTATGAATACGGATCAGTTTTACAGTTTTAATATCTTTAAACATTTTGTGATTTTTGTTCAAGTCCTAGTCTTCATAATGACATTTCAATTATAATATATTACCATAGGAAAAGCTTTATGTTGCATACAGAAAGATAAAACTATTTTTAATATATCTTTAGTGTTTGAACATTACATAATAATGGCTCACAGATTAACCATTATGTCAGTTAAATAGATTAATTATTAAAGAGAAAATAAAATACATTCTCTTTCATCTGATTTTTTTGAAGGTCTCCTTGTTATATTTGTTCCTTTGAAAACTTTGTTCTTGAAATGCTATTTATTATTCAAAACAGTTTGTTTGCAAATTGATTTAATGACTAATTTTATAAGCATTTTCTAGACCATGTCTACTAATAAATAGGAAAATATCCACACATTTGTTTTTTTACCTCCTTATCCACTGACTAAATTAAGCAGATAAGAGATTATGAAAAGACTTAAAAGAGATAAAAAGAGTTAATATGACTAAATAAAATTAGCCTTTAAATATTAATTTATTCAAGATCTTTAATGATTTCTTCATTTCATATCAAAACTAACCAGTTTATTAATAAAACTGGAGGATGATTTTTTGAGGAAGTGCAAATCACAATTACATGTACTGTTTGAAGATTGTAGATAAATTCAAATACAGTAGAGGGTTGACCAGAGTGGAATGTGGGTTGCAATGCATAACTTAGAGCACATGATATTTTGTCTTGTGCACTGTGAACATGTAGATGACTGTGACCACAATTTTCCAGTAGTTTGATTAAAGAGACACCAAAGCAATCTTTAAGAAAATGCACAACTCAAACAAAATCCTATTTGCTCCGTAGAAAATATGAACTCTCACCTTCTGACAGCACAGAAGTTTACTCCAGGGATACTAAAGTAATGAGCCAGCAGTAGCATAGAACATCAAGCTTTCAATGAGACTGAAAACCCTGGCTACAAAACACAGTTGGCACTGTGCTGGGTAGCTGTCCAAGTTGCCAATCACATCTGGAAAATTCAATTTTATCTACTAGGCAGAGATACGTACAAGTAGGCACACACACATATGTCCAAGTAATGAGATATCCAAGTAATGTACTGTAATGTATAAATCAATACTACAGCAGTCATAAATGTTAATGGACGCAGTAGCTGCTTCCTTCACTGCAGCTGAGTAATAATTAACTGGTGAGAGCACTGCCCCCACAGAGGGTGGTGGCTGTTGGAGGCAGCTCAACAGCAGCGATGTGAGGAGACATCGCCAAGAGGCCAGACCCAGAAGTACTGGGTACTGAAAAAGGGAGCAACAGATTAAGAGCGAAGAAGCATACACAGAGACAGGCTTCTTGTGGTCCTCGCGGTACTTGAAGGGTGTTTGATCAGGATATCAAAAGAGGAAGAAGTTCTGAAAGGCTGCTGTACCCTGGCGAGCTACCAGTCCTGATGGAGTAAACCCTCATACCCTCCTTAAGGAATGGAAGTAATATTTATCCTGCTTTCCATGTTTCTGCTTAATCTCTTATTAGTGACTGCAATGGCCAAACATACTGGTTTGGTTTTTTTATTTGAATACATTTCAAAGAAATTGAAGTGTGTGATCTGACAGCAATTCTGTCGTGTTTCAGTTTTCTACAAAGGCCTCTGTTTTCCACTATTTTGTAGATTTCTTTATAATGGACATTTTTTCTGAAAATGTTTTGTATTCATTCTCCTCACACTGTGGGAATACCAAGCATAAGCTGTATGATGTCCACTGCTAGGAGAGAGGTCTTAGATCTGAGAGATGCAAAGCGTTATTATGATGCAGCTATAGGAGTACTTTTATAAAATGCATATAGCTATATCAGATTGCAAGTAGAACTTCTTCACCCAGGCTTAGGATACAAATTGATACCCTTTATAAAATTACATTTTAAAGAAAAGTTAATTCTGCACCAACATTCTGGTTTCCCTAATTCTTACCTTTCTATATCCTCTTTCATCTATGTATCTGAAAGCTCTTGCCTAGTGATGCAGGACCTGGTGTCTGAATCTCAACTGGCCTGTTATCCAGTGCTTTGTCCTGTACCCTCTTCCCCTTCCTCTTCTTTATCTTATAAATACTTTAGGGAATGGAGCATTCTTTATTTATGTTTGTATAGTGCTATGTAAATATAAAGTGCCATAAGTATATGTTGGTTTCAAATATTTATACTCTACTCATGAAATTCAATGCAGTCAGCAAAATACTGAACCAGAGATTCAAAGTTTCCCTAAATGCCTCTCTCACAAGCATCTCCAGAAGGACCTTTTTTATCTTTGACAAAGAGGTGAATGGAATGATTTAAAAATTTAATAGATTTTTACTTCACAGGTTGGCATGTTTTTTCTAAAAATAAAACACTTTTGAGAATGAAATATTAAGGTGTGCTTTCTTTATATGAAACTACTTTTATATCTAGTGCATCTACACTGCTCACCAGCATTGATATACAAAAATAGTATTTGTTTCTTCAAACCACTTTTCAATTTTTTTAAAAAATATATTTTTATTCAGTACTTTATATAATTTGTTTATGTAGTTCTGATTTCTGGGAATACCCAGAGCTTGTGATGAACAGAACTATGGTTTTGCAGTTTTAAGTGCTTCTAAGTGAATCTGAGTGAATTTTAATTTTGTCTCAACTCTTCCTAGGCAGCAAAATAAACGAGTAATAATACTTTTCAATTTCCCAAAACATTCCCCATAGTTCAATGATATGTAATAAACTTAGGTTCCCATCCTGTTCTAAATCAAATAAGAAATTTTCCATTGTCTTTGAAGAGATTGGAGCT
Organism: Chiroxiphia lanceolata; assembly: GCF_009829145.1. Classification (NCBI taxonomy): domain Eukaryota; kingdom Metazoa; phylum Chordata; class Aves; order Passeriformes; family Pipridae; genus Chiroxiphia; species Chiroxiphia lanceolata. The sequence continues at coordinate 87,836,059 of NC_045639.1, read as the reverse complement.
GGGATTGTAAAGCTCAACCACATCAGAGATAATATATATATTTTGAGCAAAAAGCTCCAATGATTTAGGACATGATTGACAAATCCTTTTCATATTGAATGTGGGGTCATCTGAAAACTTGGCCTCCAAACATTTTACCCAACATATGCATAAAATTTTTAAAGGCATTACTGGTTTTGACATCCAAGTTCCTGAGGTGTCTAAAGTTCTGCTTCTAAACACACCAGAAATGTTCAGTCAAGTCTCTTAACAGATTAACTTTTATCTCATATTTCACTTCTACTAGGGTATGCCAAATAGACAACTTTATGCTTACCTTGTCTAAGCAGAGAACGCACAAGTAGTCTGCTCTTAGGTTCAAGTGCTTTAAAATACTCTATAAGAATTAAGCTTAAGCTTTTGCTACTTCACTGATATCAGTTCATCAGAGTATAAGGATAATCTTGTAGGAGACTCAAATAAATTTTTAGATGAAGCATGACACATATTTTTGTATACCAGTAACCAATAGGTTTGTTTGTTTTCTTTTAGGGCACGTTGAATCCCTACTGTGTGCTGTGGGATGATTCAAGAATGTAAGTGACAGATGTTTGCTTCTATAGCTATGGCTCAAATCTTACAAAGTACCTAATGATATTTAAGTAGTTGGTCAGTAAATGGGTGGTATGAGGGCAGAGAAAAGAAACCTTTGACAGAGTGAGAGTAGTGGATTCTCCAGTCACTTGGCTTCCTTTCTGCAGCTATGTAAATTGAAGTAATACAATATCTCACCAGGAAGAGATTACTCACATAGTAATTTTAATCTGCTCTCTCAAGATTAAAATGAGGATGTCTAAGAACTGTAGTTCCTTGATGGTAGTTGCTGGGCAACAAGCAAGTGGGTAAACGATGAGACAAATAACTGAGGAAGGCTCCCGTTTCTGTTACTGCAGGGAAAAATATAATTTTCAAGTGTGATCCCCACAGCAATCTTCATTTTAGTTGATTGAAATTTTCATTTTAGTTTATTAAAATAATAGCTGTATACTAAGCAATGAAAGCTTACCATCAGTCTTCTTCTGCTTTTTTCAGTGTATGTCCCTTCTATAGCAAAAAAGAAAATGTTACTGTATGAAAGTAAAGCAGTAAAATCAGTGTGGTTAAAAAAGAATCCCAAGTTTATGCAGTTGTAATTTGCTGAATTAATCTTTCACAGTAAATCTCCCATTAAAGTCAAGGTGAACTTTGCATACATGCAGATTAAGTGTTTCAAGAAGTATCCATATATGGTTGTCATATTATTTTAAAGTTGATGTTGTGCTTTTTATCCAGGTATATTTTATATGTCTTATGATACAGACTCATCTGCAGTGTTAGAAATTATATGACTGTGATTTTGTGTGTACTTTCATCCTTGAGCTTGGGTTTACATCAGTACATGGGTGGCTGAGAAACAACATTATAGTACAGAAATGAGAAACTTTGGACATGATACTAGAAATCATTCCAAATACGAATAATACCATGATCTGTGCCTCTGCAAAAGAATCATAATGCCATTATTTGCCAGCAACACCACAGTATGCAATTTCTATGAAATCTGTGGGATTAAGTACATGAAAGACTTGATATTATGCATTATTATGAGCACATGGAATGCAAAAGATTTTGAATGAGTTCTTTGTTTCCTCTTTACAAAGTTTTGCTTACACAGGAGTGGTATAGTGGGTTTTTATCATTTTCTGTATGCATTGCTTTAAGCACTGTGTATTTAGAGCACATACTCTGATATCACTGTTCAAGTCCACAGTAGCAGGGGCACATTTACATGACATTAGACTACTAAAAAAAACCCCATGCTGTGGATTTAAGAACATGATTAAAAAACTTCATGCAGGTATTTGGGACGAATGTGTGAAGTAATCGCAAACAAATATATTTTGTCCTCACCACTCGTTTTGCAGGTATTTGTCTTACTATTGCTTATAGAGAAGTTCAGTGGTACCTATAAGTACTGTTTTCAATATGCTTGGAATCTGAATGGAAAAGCGAACTTTTGAAACGCATAAAATTGATGTAAAACTTATGTAAAATAGTCTGAGGTTTTGAGGGAGAAACACATGCTTTGTTATTCTGAAGGATATATTTTCTAGGCATATTAGTGTAGCCATTGAAGATGGTAAAATAATTTAAGATTGGAGGTATTCTTGAAGATGCGTCCATTTCTAAAAGTGATATAAGCCCTCAAATATTCTCAATAAGATGTGATGCATCTGTAAGATCTGCATGGACACCACTGTGTTTGACATGTGTATGTGTGCTATTGTATGAGAATGTGACACTCTCTCTTACCTGAGTGTGCAATGGCAAGAGCAAACTTCTACTTTTCTCCTCCATCCCTTTGGAAAAAACATCTATAGTGTTAGCTGTGGGAGCATAAGCTTATTCAAAACTTTATTTTTGTAATGCTGTTTCCATTTGGTTTGGACCATTTTATTTGTATTTGTATTTAGTCAGGAATATTTCAGAATTTGTATTCTGACACTGTGAGTTTTAAATTATGAAAGCTCTATAATGATGACTCAGTTCCTATTATTTAACAATCTTAAAAAAGAAATAGTTAGGTGCCCATTATTATATTGGGTTCTTGGTGGCTTGTTTTCTTTTTTTTTCACAAGTTTTTTCTAAGCCTCAGGAATTAGTCATCCTCAGCAGCAGGCAACTGGATTTGATGGGTTAATAGCCTAATTCATATTGCAAATCCTACAGACCTGTGATGTACTCATATCATTCCAAATGGAGTAATTTCTGCATAATCGGGATTTAGCAAGTATTTTGGAATAAACCCAACAAAAAGTAGCCCGCTTTTAGTTGAAGGTGTTTAACTAATCAAGTGTCTGTTGTGAGTCAGGTTTTCTAAATTGAGTGCTTTTCAGATGAATCCTGTGTTAGCTTTTATCATCAGCATACAGCCAGCAGTCACCTCTAATGGATTTTGCCATCTTTTTACCCACTTCTACATCTTTATCTGCATGCCTTGCAAGTTCACATTTGGTAAATGATACTCCCTCCACTGATCTTGTCAGTTTAATACTTCTCCAGCAACAAGGAAAGCTTTGTCTATCTGGATTTTGACCATGCTTTTCAGGAAATGGAACAATGATTATAGTTCCTTGACATCCATCCTTCAAGAAAGTTCTGGACCTGTGAGCTCTTAAATTACACCAAATCATCAAGGTTATCCTACTGCCATTGGTATCTCTGACAATTTGGTCACCCTAACTTTGGCAAAAGCAGCTTTAATCTATTCCTTCTATGAGATAATGGTGATTCTTCCCTCTGATTATGTTTTAGTTGTTTCATTCATCAAGCTGGCAGGCTTGTACCCTTTCTGTAGGCAGCTAGTCAAATATGTGTACAATATTGAGATAGTGCAACTAAAGAATAAGATATTATGTCATGTATTAAACTCAATCCAATAATTCAGCATTTTATTTCAGTTGATTATCCCAAAATATAGAGCACACCTAACTGTGTTGATTGAACCCAGGCTTTTTATGAATTCTAGTGCTTCCTTTGATACTTCCAGCTTTCCTACACAAAGCTGGTAGCATGAGTTGTATGTAAGAGGTGACTTTTCCCTCTCAGAAATCTGAGTGATATCTTCATCTATTCATTTCAGAAAATGTATTTAAATGTTGCCTTCAGTAAAGTCTTAGGATGCTGACTGCTTCTCCTAGTGCGTGGGAAAATGTATGGAATATTTGTAAATAACATTCCCAGAAGAAACAAAACAACATTCCCAGGAGAAACAATTTTGTTCCTTAAACCAACCAAGCAAAAAACTTCAGAAAGAGTTTTGTCTTTTTTGCTTTGCATTGTCTGAGCAAACCAACCCTGCTGTCAGGAACTATTTGTGATACATTAATTCCAGTGTTTTAGTCTACAAAGAGAAAGAAAAGGAGTTAATCAGGTACTAGGGCTGATTTTCCTACCCCACAGAAGTGATTTTAAAGATTTTAAGATTAAACAAAACTTAAAAGTTTTTCTTTTGTCCCTCCTACCTTTCTGGAAAGGAAAAGAAGACAGTCTCAACTAGCAAGCGATCCAATAGTTAGATGCATTTACTTGGGTACCTCAGGGACTGTCACTTCAATTTTTTCTTTATATAAGTTAATTGAGTTCGAAATACACTTTTCAGCCTTACAGGAGCAGCCAATGCCCACTGAGCTGTCAGCTCCTCTGGAGTGTCCTGCTGGAACTCTGCCATATTATTTAGGAAAATATTCATGGGTTGGGAAGCTGATTCCCAGCACCTCTTTATTTAATTTTACCTCTGCTTCTATGTATTTGTGACCACGCCAAACCTAAATCTTAGCCATATCACTGTCACGTTTTTTTTTCCTAGCACTGTTTTGTTTTATGTAAGTCTGGGTAAGGCTCTGTAAGCCCAAGTGATCAAAGAATCCTTATATACATGCATACATTTTCATTTAAAGAATGCCATTTTTTCTGTCAGTCCAGACAGTTCTCTTGAACTTTTTTGCCATCTCTGATGTTTATGTCTGTGATAGGTGCCATAACAGACAGTCTGGATGCTGTGATTTAACCCCAACCAGCAACCAGGCACTATGCAGCCACTAGCTCACTCTCCCACCAGTAGGATTGGGAAGAATATCAGAAAGGTAAAAGCCACAAAATGTATGGGTTGAGATAAAGGCAGTTTAATATGTAAATCAAAAGCCATGCACACAAGCCACAAGCAAAACAAAACAAGGAATTAATTCACTGCTTCCCATGGGCAGGCAGATGTTCAGACATCTCCAGGAGAGCAAATGTATCATGCACATTTGGATTTACCCATCACTTCAAAAGGTTCACCCTTTCCCCTTCTTCCCCCACTTCATATATGAGCATGATGTCATATGGTGTGGAATATCCCTTTGGTCAGTTTGGGTGACCTGTCCTGGCTGTGTCTCCTCCTGGCCTGCCATACACCCTCAACTTTCTTGCCAGCATGGCAGTACGAAAAGCAGAAAAGACCTTGGCTCTGTGTAAGCACTGCTCAGCAATAACAAAAACATCTCTGTATTATCAACCCTGCGTTCAGCACAAATACAAAACATAACTTCATAGTAGCCACTGTGAAGAAAATGAACTCTATCTCAGCCAAAAAGCTCTCTAGGATCCATGAAACTTTGGCCTGACAATGCAGCTGGTGTTAGTTCTTTTAGAAATGTGTTGGACATAATGTTGGCACAGGTGTTCTCCACAGGATAGAGTCAGTTGTTGCTGGTGTGCTCCACATCTGTATGCAGTGCAACATGACATCTCACAGCACTGGGTAGGAAAGGGATTTGGTATTCTGAGGGTCTTTTCTGCCAGTTGCTGCAGAAGGATAACAGTATGACAGCATTTTATTTGTCCATATGTGTGCTCATAGTAGTTTGTGCCTGCTGACTATACAGTTGGCAGAACTACAATGCAATTAGCTGAAATTTTTAATATTTTGCAGGGATTTTGACCTGACTCAGTTTTAGTTTAGGACAAATGGTAGGTCTGTTCTATCTTTTTCCCCCACTGCTATACAAATTTACATTGGTAGCGGTTTAGATTTGGTACCCTAAAGCTATGTGAAATTATGAATACCTATATATGAGACATGACAAATCGTATACATTTGTATATCTTCACAGTTTCACTCCAGACGTATTGTCACATCCTCCATTAAAAAGAAGGTTAAAAAAAGTTTACAATTATTTTTATTTTAATTATCCCGTAGAGCTTTTAATTATTTTTCTTCCATTGTCCCTGGATACAATTCTGGAGAACTAGTCCATAAAGGAATTTCTTCAATGCAAATAAAGAAGAGTCTACCAGTTAATGGTGATTTTTCTGTCTATAGGGCAGAATACAACTCAGCTTTACAATTTAAGCTTGCTTGCTTTGACAGGGAGCACTGATCTGCTTGCTATGTCTCTCTCCTCTCCACTTTGACTTTTAAAATTAGCATGATGGACCATTAGAGTTATTTTTTTTGTTTGTCCTAGCCTTGTGAACCTTTGAAAATATGTTCAAGATGACTCTTTATAACTTTCGTCAAAATGTGTCAAGCTAATCATAAAATAATTAGAATATCCCAAGTAATAATTTGCTTATGGAAATATGAATAGTAACCTCTCCTTACATTATATTACCTCGCAGTTGTATTATTTTAGTCACCAGAAAGATACGGAGGAAATTGAATGAGAGTAAGTACAGTTTGGAAATATATTCCATCTAAAGCTTTGCTTCTTCCATTGACTTTAGTCAGACTTTTTGGTCCGGCTTTACAGTCAGACTTTGCTTCTGTCACATTTTTCAAGGCAGAAAATTCTCTTTCCATATTATCTTCTATGCTTATGTTCATTAATGAACTTATTCAGAAGATAAATGCCTCCTGGAATGCCTACTTTTATGAAGAACTTTCCATAGTGGAACCTGTGTGATTGCACACTACACAATCTTTTGCTCCTGATGGTCTTGCATAAAGACTTAGAAGACTACTGAAACATGTTCTTTTTCATTAAAACAGTATGGAGTGAAAAACCTGATCCAAACTCCCTTGCAGACAACCAAAAGGCTTTGACTGATTCAAATCAGATCATATCAAGTGGCAAACCACTGCTCAAGCCATGCAAGACCTAATTTTAAAATTTTTCAATTCACAAACTGCTAAGATTATACTGTAGTGCAGAAAACTTAGTTGTGAAATGTTGTACAATATAAAATGGAGTGTCTTTATATTGAAACAGTCAGACCAAAATTTGCTCAAGTCATACACAAAATGAATCAGTATACATGGGAGGAATTTATAATTTAGTACTTTTTTATAACACTTTTCTTCACTAACACCTACACAACTATGAACAGAGCTTACGTGGTCTGCTGAGATTTATAATATAAAAAGGAAATCAGATTAATTCTTGCTAATAAATTCACTTTCTTTTTAATTTTTACTGGGTGATCAATCAATTCGGTTTATTGAGAACTCAATTGCTATTTGTTGCCCTTATGTAAATGTAGATTTTCACAAACTAAAAATAGTGGTTTCTTGTAATATCAGGCAATTAAAATTCTGAAATGTGACTAAAAGGAACTAGTGATTGTATCTTCATAATCAAATTTAAAGATATGAATTGGACTTTTGACCGATCTGTAGTGTATAATAAGGACAAAAGATGATTGAGCAGTTTGAATAAACTTCACAACAGAAAAAAATTGTTTGTACAAACGTAGCTACAAATGTGGTTTTGTAGCTACGTTTCCTGAAAAATTCATGTATCTTACTAAGTCAAATATAATGTGATCATTGCTTTTGCTAATAATACCTCAAGAAGAAATGCACCAGATGGGATCTGCAAATCCAGCATGGTGGTGGACTTGGGCTGACTTGTAGAGGAAAACAGTGTTTACAAAATCAAATACAGCTTCCAAAAGTACAATATAGCATAATTGCAACTGCAAACGTTTGGCAACATTTTTTCATTTTTATGATATGCCTCTTAAAGTTTGTTACACCTGTAGATTTAAAAGCAATTTAACACAGAGATTCCTATCATCCTTCCAGGTTTACAGATAGGGAAAACTAGAGCATAATGGAAGCAAAGCAGAGTTAGAGTTCCAAATTCCCGAGTCCTAACTGAGGATGCTCTCTAGCTGTTCTCAAAGCCAATACCATTCCCCTGCCATGAAGCAAATCCCTGAAGTTTAAAGAGTGTTATAATGATATTTTTAATTTTTCTTCTGATTCACTCAGATAATCTCATGACTGTTGCCCAGTCTGGAGAATTTAGCTCTGTGTATCCAACAGAAGTAGTGCCACAGCACTAAAGGTCCTTGTATTATACCAACCTTAAACAAAATGAAATCTGCTTGCATCACTAAAGACATTGAATAACCTAGGGAATATTTGCTTATCCATGTGACAAGGAGCTGTGCAAAGTATCCTTCTGCCGTTCTCTCCTATTCCTTTGGTAGTAGGGGTACAGATCATGTGTATAAAATACTTGTAAGTAAATCATGCTGTTTGTTACTTTTAAATTTATTTGCAGTCAGTACAGAAAAAAACAGAACAACTGGTATAAATATACCTACTTTTAGTAATATGACAAGGGCAATATGCTACAATATAATTTTTAACACTTGCAGAGTATAGGTTTGCTTGTCTTTACTTCAAAATGTGTGGATCTAAATGTCCTGAATTAATAAGTATTCTCTCTGATAAATCCAACATTGAATTCTGGTCTGTCTTACTACAAGAAGTGGTTTTTAGCAAAATGAACTTAAATAAATGTTTGAAATAGCATTTTACAATGCATGCTAGAGGTCATCTTCCAATTCTAACAGTTGTTCTTGAATTGTTAACACTGAAATTGTATTTCTGCCCAATAAAACTGTAAAAATCCATCAAAAACAGTCGAACACATGTCCGGTGTAAATCTGCCATATTTTATCAATTGCTATCACAAGTATACACACTGTAATGCTGTATCAGCGTCTCACTGACCTCACAGGTGTCTTTACACATAATTAATCTTTCGCTGAATCTCTGTGCCAAAGTTCAGCAAGATGAGCAGATTCAGTTAAATCTCTTCCTGAACCGGTCACTAGAGGGAAGCAAAGACCTTCACGTGCCTATCCATGACGTCAATCAATGTCTGTGTCCTCACTGGCAAAATCTGTCAGTATTCAATCTAAAATTTTGAAAAAGGCCTATTTGGTGGAAAATAACCCTTTGGGAGAAAAAGAAAAGAAAAGAAAACAAACCCCAAAAATATATTTCTGTATAGTTGATTTCCAGAGGCCATTGTCATTAAAATATGGAGTTACTTTCATGACTCATGCTTTCAGAATTTAAATCTAGACAAGCAATTCAGTGCAGAGTGGATAAAGAAGATGGATTTAAGGTTTTCATTCTTTGAAGTATCCCCAGTATTAAGAAAAATACATTGAAATATTTGTAGCACAGTAGCTATGCACTTGCCTCATATTGCAAAACCTAAGATATACCAGTTTATTGATATCTTTTTCTTGATCCTCCCTTAGTTATCCATACTTCCATTCCATATTTTTTTCTGTGGTACTTAGAATCTTATCCTGTACATGCAGTTCTTCAGTGTGTACCAGGTAAACAGATCAAGAGAACATCAAATCATTAAATGATACTAGTTCATCATGCACTCCATTTCAGCACAGAGAAAGCATAATGTGTATATATGAACTTTCATTATTCTTCCAGTTTATGAGGGGTTATATGTGAAGTAGGGGTTATATATGAGGTTTACCATATACTGTGATTTTACTGTATTTAATTCAGCCTTGTTCTGGTTAATGAGAATACAGCTCAATTTACCGTTCTCTCCTATGCGCTAGGCTGGTTGAATTCTTTTAAAACAGAAACACTAGAGGCCAATGTTGCATTTGATAAAACATGACATTTGCTTAAAGGAATGTACCTGATATGAATTGAATTAGCCATGGAAATTGAAATGCCCAGAAATAGGGAAAAAATATTAAAAATAGTGATTTTGAGTTTATCACTTAAAATTCTAAATGATTTAAAGATTGCAAGGGCAACATTTGTACAATTTACCACTGAATTTGAATAGAAGATCTTTTATTAAGCTTAAGCTATGCAGGGTGGCCAGACCTTAATGAGAATAATACAAATGTGTGTCAGGATTTAAGCAAGTTTAAATGGAAGGTAATATGCTAAATGAACAGCTCCAAGCAAAGCAATTTCACAAAAAAACCCTGTTGTGTTCAAGAGCTGCTAGATTATGGCTAAATAGATTTTTAGCTGAAAGCATGGTGTTTTTGTGATGGCTTTTTAATGTTGTCATCATCTTCTCTGATAATATTGAGTAAGAGAGATTTCTTGCCTAGCTAGTTAACTAAATATAATATACATATGCATTCAAGTGCATGTGCTGGGGATAACATTCTGCAATCCATGATATTAGTCTAAGTAATGGAGTATATAATATAATTCTAAATTTCACAGGCTATAGTTAGGATTCTTGATGATACATATTATCCTAATAATGCCATTTCTAGTGGTTGTCTTCACTGTTCTATCTACCCATAGCTATGGAAGTAGCACAAAATAACTTCACATATATCGAAAGTGTACGTTAAAATGCCATCATGTTACTCTAAGTTCATAACTTCACATAAATATGATCCTGATGTCAAGTTTACCAGCAGTTCAATAGAAGGCCCAGGCTTAAACAACATGCCAGATTTGGACTATAGAACCAGAATCAAACCACAGGTATTGGCACAAATCCAAGAGTCACTCCATCAACATAAATGTCAAAAATTAAGGGATTGCATATATTGACATAAAGAGCAATAGAGAACCAGAAAAATAATATCACTCCTTATAATGAATCTGATATATTTGTATGCTTAGCCTGTAAAAAGTACATTATTTTGACCAAACTTAAAACTAAATCCTTTAGATTTGTACTACTTCATGATTGCAATTTTAACTGCAACAGAGAGCTATTAAGTGTCCTTTTAAGTGGCTATGTGTACTTGCTTTGATGTCTACTCAGTTTTAAATGGTTATTCACAAAAACAAGCCACTGCTTTATTATAATATAAAAATAGCTTAAAATGTAAATATATAAAGTATCAGATAATAACACAAACAAAACGTATTTTAAACAAAATATAATTATTTCATTTGAACAATTTCTGATTGCGTCTAGACAACATAGAGTCATCAAGCTAGTGCAGGAATTCTAAAAAGAGAGCAAGAGTCAGCAGCATTCAGGAAGTAGTCTAATCTCTTTTTAAACAGTTTATACTCTAAAAGTTATAATGTGTACAGGAAAAAGTCAATAGTGTCTGTTTCTATGCACATCACATCTTCAGCCCATTCTTCCCCTTCTTTCTCCTTCTTGTAAGTGGACAATCAAGCGTTCAATGTTTTAGGTACACAAATTGTGTGTGTGCTTAAACAAATACTTCATAATTTCATGTACACGCAGAGATTAAAATCTCAGAGGAATAAAACACATAAAAATATTTACCACCACCTCTTCAAGATGTACAGTTGAAAATATGAAGCATCCATCTCTTTATTGTACTACTCAACAAAGCATGTTCTGTATACTGCAATATATATTTATCTGATGTCAGGTTCTACATGCTTTTAATGTTATTTATATTGAATAATATGTACGAATTTTAAACTAGGTAACATACACCATAATATGAATTATAATTGTGTCTTCTTCATTTGTAAACACAGAGAAAAACTATGATAAATTTACCAAAACCATCTGTTTTTATCTGTCTATCTATCTATCTGTCTATCTATCTATCTATCTATCACCTATGTATCTTTCCTTACCTACTTTACCTGTACAGTTGACTGCTGAGAATATTTTTGTTTTTTCATCTGAAGCAGACCGTTCTGTTCTCATATTTTTGTAATTGATTTACACAAGAAAACTCTGATCAGACACAATCTTTTTTTCCTCTAAGGCTTTTCCGGTAAATAGAAAAAATTTCATCACAGTCAAGGAAATATACAGATGTCTAAATATCACACTGAGTTAGCATTTCAGCCAAAATTAGAGAACAAGGTGCTCTTAGGTCCACAACTCTGTGATCTAGTCTCTAGAATTATCCTTATTTCTTTAGTCTAGAAAATGTCTAGCACTTTTGAAAGGACCCACATGTTCCTGGCTTCATTCTCACCTTCCTGCAAAAATAGCAACATCTCTTGCATGTCATTTTCAGGAACCATGAAAGACTAGTGTGTAGGTGCACAGTTATCTAAGAATGCTGATACAAGTTGAAATCCCAGACAAAAATCATCTTAATCTCAGGAAAACACAGAAGTTGCTTGTTCAGACATTTGCGGGGAAGAACCAGGGAGAACTGGGAGTCAGGTGAGAAGGCATTTTCTAGCACATTCTGCTCTGTATGGAGTTTCTATAGATACTGGGCATTCTATTTTAGAGATATTCTTTTACAACCTCTCCATGATGCTGCCAGCTCAAACTGTTACCCGGATGTCATTTTATAACCTATACAACTAATTTTCCCTTTGTTTTGACTAGACCTTTACATTTTCAGTTTAATTTGATTAATCCAATTGTTTCTGAGAAAACATATATCACAAAACCAAGGAACACCTAGTTCAATGTTTTGGGGATGTGAATAAGTTTTTGATATTATTTGTATTTGATTTTGAAGTAGGTCACCAGTAGCCAACTTTACAGATGTTAGTTTTAACAGTTTCTCTTCTGTATTTCTTTTTTGCTTAGTTTTGTTTAAGACAAGGCATTTTACAAATGCAAGCTGATACAAATGTGAGGATTATGTTTTGTTAATGGGAGAAAATATTCAAGCACTTTTTTTTTTCCTGATTTACTGCATTTCAAGTGTCTCAATTAAGTGCAGAAGTCTAAAACAGGGCAATGAATGCAGCAGGATGAGAGGCAAGAACTGAAAGAAGTGATTCACAGCAACTAAACAAGACACCTACTCTTTTCTATTAACCAGGCTAAGACAGAAAACTGAATAGATTGGAAATTGGAAATAATAGGTAAATGTGTTTTAATTGGCCCTAGAATTAAGGGTTAATTTAGATAGGGGGGTAATTTAGGCTCAATTTAGATACTTTTATACAATCACATAGAACAATTCAGGATACATCTACAGAACAAAACTATGCCTTTCAAAGCAGGTGAAGGCATAGACACTAGAAGACATCTCTAGTAGTACTGTATGTAGGAAATGAAATCAGTTGCTAACAGCAGAATTAACTGCAAAATTGGGAAATGAAAACACCCAGATGTATATATGCAAGTGCCACTGTCATTGGGTACCATATAAAGGTAAACCATCCTTTAGGTTCTATAGATTGTGCTGACTAGATGTCCTTTGACTAATGGAAACTTAAATACTTTGCATACTTATAGGTACCTAATTTTAGAAGTTTCAATACCAGACTGAATTCTGCCCTGTATATCAATTTCTGCCCCAGGATATGGATTTTCAAATTATTTCCTTGGGTAAACACTTAATAAAGAAATAAGGGTGACCTTTTGTAAAATAACCTAGGGTTAAATTTTTTTCTTTCCAGGAGATAGCCCTGACCATCATCCTATAAATAATGATCTCATAAAGCTGCTTTCCTTGCAAACAAAAGTAAAAATAATAAGCATAATTTAAAATACTGAATATATACCATTGACATTGAACTCACAGAACCAGATATAGAAGAATGAATTTCTGAAGTAAATTAATGTGTAAAGTCTGTAGTTCTTGGTGATAAACATTGTCCAGCTTTGTAAAGTCATTGTTAAGGACATAGTGACAACCAGTAACCCTGTGAAGGAAACGTTCTTCAATGACAATATACAAGATAGCAATATCTTGTCAGAGGACAGGCAATGCATTCAATAAGTTAATATTGGAAATATAAAATTATTTGATAGACATTTTAAAATAAAATAAAATGAGAAATGAGTCCTCATTGGGACTAAGACATGGTCTGAGATATAATGTTTAGTTTCTAAAAAACAGTTTGTAGTGAGAATCAGGGAGTAACAAAATAATGTTTTACCTTATCTCCACACTTGGGTAAGATACTAAAAAATGTATTTTTGTGATCCTGCAAGGGTGATTATGTTCCCAAAAGCACTTTCTGAAGCATTTTCTACCCTCTTTACAAACTTACTTATGAAATGAAAGAACTTTATTATCAGCCTTCCATTGTGTTGTCACAGTTAAAAAGCAGAGATTGCAATGAAGGTGTTTAAGTAGTAAAAAGTCAATCCATTCTCATTACAACAGCTGTTATAAGAACATAAAATGCTGAGATATTTAACTTTTTGGATTTTGAAAAACATAATCTTGCATAAATTTGTGAATGCCATAATTGGTATTGAACAGACTTTTCTATATGTGTTTAAAAGCAGTGTACATCCTATATTTTGAATTATTGAAGTGCAAACAAGCTCAGGATTTCATATACATGATGACACCTTTTCTTTTCTTTTCTTTCTTTTCTTTTCTCTTTTCTTTTCTTTTCTTTTCTTTTCTTTTCTTTTCTTTTCTTTTCTTTTCTTTTCTTTTCTTTTCTTTTCTTTTCTTTTCTTTTCTTTTCTTTTATTTTATTTTATTTTCTCTTTTCTCCTTTTCTTTTCTTTTCTCTTTTCTTCCCTTCCCAAACCTTCCCAAACCTTCCCTTCCCAAACCTTCCCTTCCCAAACCTTCCCAAACCTTCCCAAACCTTCCCAAACCTTCCCTTCCCAAACCTTCCCAAACCTTCCCTTCCCAAACCTTCCCTTCCCAAACCTTCCCTTTCCCTCTTTTTTTTTTTTTTATTTTTAATGCAGTACAACATTTTGTGTGGTTTTAAGCAGTTCTGATTTTCAGGTTTCAATTCCTGTCATAAAATGCATGTACTATTTATGAGTTTACACAGGCAAAGAATCAATCAGGGTAACTCTTCTGGCTGTATGGGTCCTCTGCCATATTTTTTTAATAATGAGAAGGTCTGAAATCTGTGAAGCAGAAAATCCAGTCTATTTCTACATAATGGCACAAATAAAGAACACAAGTTTCTCGTGATTTATTAATACCAATTGTATCACATTGTTTTTTATTGCCTCTCAAACCAGTTTCGAAGGGTTAAAACTCGAGAAATAACCTTGTCACTATTTTTCTTAATTGAAGTGGGTGATGAACTCCAAAACTTAAAAGCTAGAACCAAATGACTAACATCACACTCCCCTTTGCCCTACCCACTGATGGGTAAATAAATTAATTTAATTAAATAAATTAAATAAATTAAAATTCATTTAACAAGATAGTTAGCACTACACCTACAATGTAGAACCCATACCTGAGTCAGCAAACAGGACTACATAGCAAGAAAATTAATTAAAAATAAAACATTATCAGAAGCATTATAACAAGACCTTCATGAATTGTGTCTTATAAATATTCCCAAACTGGTTTTCTGTACCTTGCACTGACTAATCCACATGCTATCAAGTTTGGGTTTTGCTTGTTCTCACTTATACCTCATATTTTAGTCTCTTCTTTGGTATGCTGTACAGGACATAAATTCTGATCATCATTAAATCACATTTTTTAATTACATTTTATACAATCTTTCCAGAAGGATGTGTAAAAATAATGAAATTTTCATTGGAGGGATATTTTGCCCTTTAAAATATTGTAATCAATGAAACGTGTGAAACCTCCTAAGTAGTTACTTCAGTGGTAAAAAGGCAATTAATAACATAAGGATCTTATTTCCTTCAAAAAAAAAAAAAGTTCTGTTTCCAAATAATTCGATATTTATTTATTTTGCTCTACAATTAGTTACCTTAGAAATATCTATCTAAAGTTATTTTTATTTCAGCCTATGTGTTTTTGCCTCATTTTTGGGAAATAATTACATATACAGTATTTTTTAATACTGCAGTTAATGTACCTTGTGTTTTCAACTTGCTCTCCAGCTGGGTGAAAATGCTAGAATGTTTTAAAAATACTAGATCAATGGCACTTGTAATTTTTTTCCATCAACTGTGAGAAGTACAGATTAGCCCCTACTGCTAAGTTTTAGTGGAAAAATATAAAGCAAAACCATAATATAGCAAAATCCTATATAGTATGCATTCCAATTAGTTATCTAAGTAGGCCCATTATGTTCAATCTATGTGTGTTTAGTTGGATATCTGCACATTAAATGAGCTTGTCTGTCAAATTATTGGCACTGTTTGTCTCCCTAAATTTAAGCTCCTGCTTTGCTAAGGGAAAGTCTCTTTATTATTTGTCTGCTGAAAGAAAACTTCAGTAGGTTGCTAAAGGCCACAGTACAACTGTAGCAAAGGAAAAAATAGATATATTTAATACCAAGTCTACGCTTGTCTTAAAAAGCATGTCTCGGGTAAGGACAGAGAACAATGATACCATGCAAAAACTTGGGAATCTAGGCGGATGTGAGTAGACCCATTTATGATTATAAAGAGATAGTTTAATTTTGGATATTTTTATAACTGAGGTCTGCTTTTGCCAGAAGAAAAAATATTTCTGATAGTCTTACTGACCATCAAAGTCTTCATTTTCTGTTTTAGTTGTACACTTCTTTCCTCAAGAAAACTACAGAAGAGACATCTAGAAGTACATGAACAAAACCTAAGTTCATCAATCGAAACAATGGAGAATTTAATACACTGAAACACTTTGTCCAAATAAAGTCAATATAAGTACACCACTTTTCTGAAAAGAGACTGCATCAGAATGGCATTATGGAGTGTCATATTTTCTTTCAGTGACTTCCATTTAACTTTGGATGGGTTTACGACTAAAAACAAACAACAGACCAAATGCCTTTCTAATGGTAAAACCTCAGTCAGAGAGATGAAAGTCAAGCAGTGTCCTTTCTGCCTATAAGTAATTCTTCCCACTGGAGTGAACTGCCAGAACTGGTAAAGATGCTCAAGAGTTGTGCACCATGAGGTGATTCCTCATGTATTGAGGATGCACATTTTCTCTAATTCAATTTCCTAATTATAGGAGGTCTGTGATGCTAAAAGAAGTACTGCTGCTACTGAGTTGATACTGGTATCCTAGACCTTGTTAGTGTCATTTTAAAAAAGAAAATAATTATCACTTTAAAAATAAGAAATCTGAAGCCCAGATGTGCTTGTTTGACTTCCATAATGGTCAAAAGGTAAGAAGGCAGAGGTGGATGTTGAACCCACAACTTCAGTCCATGTGAACTCTCAGGGATGCTGTAGTGCCAAATATAGAAGTCCCTGAAACAGGATTCCCACATCTTCCAGGGAAGAGGCATCATCATTTGGTTAGGATCAGTTTCCTTACTTGTCACTTTCTGGCCTTATTAAGTATATATTATATGCACTTCTGCACAGTGCAACAGGTTGTAAAAATCATGATCTTCAATCTAGACTTGCCAGTCCCAGAGATAAGATGCTTCTGAACTCCTTCTGTCTGATGAGTACTTAAAATCCAGGTGTCCCTCTTTGAAGTAAAAGGTGTTTGGGACGACACTGCTTCAGTCTTTCTGGCAGTTTCATTTAAAAGGGAATCAGCCAGTCACGTGTATGACACAGTTATCTGTGAATGTAAATTGTTTTCAGGTGTCAATCCCTGTAGGCACCAACTAAGTCAAATTCTTAACATTTCATTTACCAGTTTTCTTTGATTCATTTATCTGTGTTTTACTCAAAGCTGTTGTGGATACTGTCCTCAAGCACCTAACTCTCCCTATTCACTGTTCAAAGAAACTCTCAGGTTTGTGAATTTAATTCTCAATGCCATAATTACCATATTATTTAAACACATGGCTAGCTTATACCTACCCCACAGAAGAAGTTTCTCTGGGCTGGAATCAGTCCAAATCTGAACCAAATCAGGCATTTTCCTGCTAGTCATTTGGTGCCTTTTAAAAATCATGTGGATGGAACTGAAAAAGATTTTGATGTTTTAGTTCACCAAGAGATAATTCTCAAATGTGATTTTCCTGTTTCACAGTTTCTCTCGAGATCCACATCTTGCCAAACCATTAGATTAAGATTACTTAGACACATATTGTTAACAAATCTACAGAAGAGCAATGTTCAAGATCATCTGTAAGCTTGCACAATTGAAGTTGTCTTCAACATAGGACTAGAAATTTGGAGATACTTTGTTAAAAAGTAAGATAGAAGAATTTAAAAAAATTATTTCATATCCTCCATCATATATCCTCAAATCTTCCAGATCCTCCTGTATGTGTACAGAAAGATGTGAATTTCCAGAGTATATTTTTTGCTTTGTATATTGTGTTGTTTTCCTATTTTGTGTGGTTTTGAAAGTAAGGAGGGAAACCCTCAATTTGGGAAGGGAAAATACTAATAGCAAGATGATGATAGTGTTGTTGTTTAGCTTGGAAGATGATTTTCTCAGTTTTAAGTCTTCCTTGTGTGCGTAAAAACAGCAACAAGTATATGTGACTAATGGTAACATTTCAGTGTTGTACTTGTGATGAACTGCAAAATAACACTTACCAAGAAGCATCCCACATTTTGCTATTTCTAGTTTCCTTGATTTTCCTATCCAGCGCTCTGTTACATTGATCACAATATTTCAAGTATCACTACAGATGCCTGCTATCTCCAAAGACATCTAGATGCAAAGGGAAAAATAATATTCACAAACTATTTCTACACCAAGTCACTGCAGTGTGACTAGGAAGTCAATATATCTACACTACATTTGGGTCCTGTTTTGGATACTGGTAGCAGCCTAGCTGTGGTAGAAACAGCTCAGCACAGGCAGGATAGTTCTCTCTGATTCTGTAAACTAGAACAAATTATTTCAGGAACCGAGACAAATCACTGTTATATCATGGCAAAGGAACAATCTTTCTTAGACTAAAATAAAAACACTTTTTGGGGGCATACTATTTTTTTCTTTTGCAATCGGACATGTCTATCTCATATTGGCCTCATAAGCCACCAGCATGCTTGTAACAAACGTGGATAGAGCCTTCCTAAGTCTTTGTTCACGAAGCCTAGCCATGAATTTCTTAACTTTACATCCTTATGGCATATATGATTAAGACTATGATATACAATTAAAATTACTTAAGTATGCATTTCTAGAAATTCATTTAATTCAATACTTAAGACGGAAATAATAGCAACTTTTGCCTTTCTAAGTACTGGTCAGATAATCCACTGTCTGCATATATGTGCACACACTTTGCACTTGTATTGGACATTTGGTGTCTGGCTACTTGTGTTTTTTTGTTTATTGTGGAGGAAGGTCTCCCAGTCAGAAAGTCAGTGGTCCTGGTCAGTGTTTAAATGCACAAGTCAGACATTTACATTAAAGGAAGAATCTGACTGAAGATGCTGCATGTGGACAATAAAATTGCCTGCCTTCCTTTAGTCTTTGATCCAGAGTAGCAGAAATGGAAGCAATGTATAAAAAGTGGATATAAATGAGGACCCAAAAGTTAGAAATTTATTATACCATAAGATTTGTCTATTTTCCACATAAAATTAGTAGAAATGTTGAGCAAATATTTTCCAGAGTATCAGCAGTAACTTCAGAGAGAAACTTGAGGGTAAGAAAAAGTTACTTTAATATTGCAGTTTATTTCCATGTTCATACTGTGGGCATTCAAAAAAATCTCTAAGGTAACCCTTAGGTTGAACTGGACAGATTAGATTTTATAGAGAGGGACTTTCAGGCAAGAAAACAAAGCTTCCTGAGTCAGCAGTTCTCTAAGAAGTCATCTGTTTCAGTCCATACCTAGTACAAAAGATACATTTGCTTTTTCTGATCAGCAAAAGTTCCTCTAAGCAATATTTTTCCTGATATTTTAATTCACACTTCATTTCTTAAATCTTTCTACATAATTTTAAGAAAATGATGTTATCTCTTTGCTATAAAATACACAGATCTCATCTCTCTAGATGTTTATTTTTGCCTGCAGTACTCTAACAATTTGTATAATTGAATTTCACAGTTTGGCTGAAAGTCATAACTTACAAAAAAAATATAGCTTGACACATATATAATAAGGAACATTGTCATAGGCCACTTCTTTCCCTTATATTGTATATGAATAGACTAAATCTGATTCATTCATTAGGAATATAAAGTGTTTATGTTACTATATTTTCTAATAGATAATAAAAATACCAATATTTATCTTTTTGCTCTTACATTCTAGAAAGAATCATGAAAAAGTAACTACTTGTAATTTTTTTTCCCCTGTGGAAAGCTCATATTTCTCATTTTGTTAATTTTTCTGTAGTAATTTTTTAGCTTATATCTTCCTTATATTCACTCACATGAATACTTGTTTTTAGTCTTTGTCTTGTTATGGTAATGCCTTCGGAATTCAAATTTTTGACCTGTAGTTTCTGATCTAGTTTAAACACGTGTTAATGTCAGCCAGACAGGGCTAAACATCAGTGCCTTGGTGCCCAGAACAAATACTCATTACTTCCTGTCATTAAAAAAGGAGTTAAAGGGTTATTTGACTTCTTAAATATTCCTGAAGCTACTGAGAACTCTGTCCATTTTATTATCTGAGGAAAGCCTGTTATTCATCTATCAGGTTTTCATAGTGATGAACAATATATAATCAGAAAGTCAGTGCCTCTAAAATATGCAAATACCTAAAACAAATACACTGTTCCTTATTACATGGCCATATCATGTCTTTTTGTAATGTGGGTAAAAGACACCACAGTGAAAAGATTTGGCTGTTATAGTTCTGAGTGATGCCAATAGCTGAGTGTATTCTCCTAGCTAGGACTTTTTGGGGTTGTCAATCATACTGGAATGTTTTTTCTTTTCCAATTATTATGCTTTATGCAAACTTAGTATAGAAATTGAAAATAACCAGGCAAAATACTTCATCAGACAACCTACTGGTGGGTTTGGAGTTTGTTGTTGAGAGAGAGAATTGGAAGAGAACCAACTGCAGAAATGTCAGTGTTACTTACAGGGTCTTCAGTAGACATATAAAATTAGGACAGAAAGAGCATAATTACCAACTCAGAAGGGTAGGGTTAAGTAAATGTAACTAGCTCTGTAAATGATGGACTATATAAGGTACCAGTGCATATTTTTGAGTCAAGGAAGATTCACCATTTCTAAATGTTGGAGGTATTATATCTGACAGCTTTGTAGCCATAGCACCATTTTTCTCCTAATATGCTATCTTCTCACCCAGCCACACTCCCCAAATGCCAAACTCTCAGATATAGCAATGAGATGTAGGCAAATCTATTACATAACAGGAGAATAGAAAAAAATGGTTGGAAGCCTTTAATGTGAGCTACTCTGAAAAATTTTCAGCCCTCCGTGCTTGAAAGACTATTACAAGGAGTTTTACTGCCAAAGTAAGGATAGTTAGCAGAAAGATGGAGAGAATTTCAATTATTCTAAAGTTTTCCTCTTCTCTTTTTTTTTTTTTTTTTGTAATTTATTTTAATACTAAGTCTGTTTACAAGAGTACTAAAACAAGTGATGTAAGTAATGTTCCTCTGAACATCAGTAGTGTGATTTGGATGTCTTTCATCTACATTTTAGAAAACCTGTGCATTATGTGTGCATGCTGGCAAGCTAAAATATTATCTCCATGTATACCATCCTTTCTCCATTACTATCTAAGTGCATATGTCTCTCCTAGCTGTTGTAAAAGCATCCAGTATTGTGTCTGTCTTGTCCTTTGTTGGATGTGCTGGTACTTACAAACACTGCCTCTGGCACTGTTTCAGGATCTGTCTGCTACAGAATTGCTCAGGCAGTGTCATGCTTCCATGTACCACTTTCTTTTAATTCACCCTTCACATTTTACGAGTACATACAATATCTTGTAATTAAATATACATCTATTCCAAAGTGAAGAGAAAGACATATTTTCACTGGGAAAAATATGCAGTTTTCACTTTTAATTTTCTTCATTCACTTTTATGCAAATATGCATGCCACACACCTTTGGGTGTCAGAGCAAAGTCCTATGATCAAATTATAGCATATATATTTCTGTTGCAAGGGTGCCACTGAAATGAATTTTGAATAATTTTGAATCCAGATGTTCTGAGTCTCTTTAATAGTGGATTTTCCCTATGATAAATGATTTTTAAATTGTCCAATATTTCTTCCTAAATTTAATTTCAAATGTAAGAAATTTGAAGTAAGTTTTAAAATTCACTGCAATTAAAAATTTATTTATTACAAAAAATGTTTGCAGTGGATATAACTACTTTTCACATGTAAGTGATTTGGATTTTAAGATCACATGTAACAACATAATATGATTTACTTTCAGATAACTGTTTTTCAGAAATTCATATACACCTTTGAATCACCTAGTATTTGTTTTACTAAAGTAAGTTACTAAAAAGTTTCCTTTGTTCATTAATTAAGATTTTTTCATCTTTGAAGAAATGAAACCCAGAAAAGAATTAATGTATACTACAGCTGTCTTTCCAAAATAACGCAGGAGAAAGTTGATTAGAAATTCAAAGTACCACTGAGACTCTTAATTGCAACAAAACGTTATCACAGTGTTTTATTACTCTGTGTCAAGCGGGATTGGACAGGGCCTTGTGGATCACTGAATACAGCGACCAGCTTTGGTAGGCAATCACATTATAAGACTCAGTTATTAAAGCTCTATCACAAAACCTGTTATACTGCAACTTGTCCGTGTGCCAATGTTGTCCAGGTTAAACCACTCTTTTCCCTCATTACTTTCCTGGTGGATATAACTGCTGTTCTCAAATATGTCTCAGACTCTTTTGCTAGATTTAACAATTTAAGGTCATTTAGACTTCTCTTTCAGAATGGATAGTCAGGGCAGAGAAAATCTAGTATTCCTTTCTTCACATTACTTTCAATCTGAATTCATTGTTCTTGAGCATGAGTGACAAAAGTAGGGCACATAGATGTAATATTGCACATTAATGTTGTGGAAGAGGACAAAGAAGTAAGTAGCAATTTGTTTGAGTCAAAATTGATTTGGAAAAAGCAGCTAAAGCATCTTCTAATGAAATAGAATTAGATAACCATCTTAAATACAAATGTCAGATATGACCTTCGATAAGGCTATTTTAAAGTTTGTAGAGAGATAAATATGACTTAGAACTGTACTGCAGAAATGGTGGGACCTCATTATTCCAACACACAGGAGCTGATAGAAATTTTTATTTTCATTAACTAAATGCTGTATGTTGCCACTTTGAAAGCTGTGGCAAGCAATAAACACATTGATTGCAAAAGAGTTATTTACATGAAATAACCTTGGATTTAGTGATCATAAATTGACTCAATAAAATAAAACTAAATAGAGAGAACAGTTCACTCCTAAAGTTTCTCCCATTGAAGTCAAAGATATGAAAGATTGTTACCTGGTCCAAAAGATTGTTCACCTGAGCAGATTTAAGTGAAACATTTTTGCTGGGAGAAGCTTCTGAGCAGCTGTACTGCTGAGGATACAAACACTGAAACATGAAGAGTCTAGTTTTAGAAGTGTTGAAATACCTCTTGTCCCTCTGTTTTCTACAGGAAATACCTCTACAGAAGACTAATATCTAATAAAAGACATAGAAAATAATACAAATATAAACAATGTGGGTTTATGCAGAAATTATTTTTTTCATATTTATCGACTAGTCTTCAATAATGATTCTTGGCTTAATGAGTTTTAATAGACATGCAGGAAGCTTCTCATCTGCTATAATTAAGTGTAACTTGAAATCTGTCAATCAACACCAGAGCATGTCAGATGAGATTGTGACCTGTAAACTTTGTGCTATGTCTGAAGTGTAATCAAATGTGTGAACTTCAGCACTGTGTATTTTGAGTATTCATTGAGTACGTATGGCAGCTCATAACTTAATTGTATATCATTAAGATAACATTCAAAAGAGTATTATAGTGGTCATAGCATGTGTGGATATTAATACTGGAAAACCAGGAGACATAAAATAAAATTACTGTTTTTCACAGGCTTAAAAACTTAGTCATAGAAATCCTTTATCCTTTTAACAGTCCTTTTAACATTTTCCTTTCCAGTAGCTTAATCACAGAATCCAGAGTTCTCTCTAGATATAGGACAAAAGAAACCCTCAACCTAATCAATCTGAAGGTGTATTTTAGCAGACCTTTTCAGATTGTCATCTTTGCCTCCTGAGACAAACTGATCTTTCAGGTTGACCAAACTGACCTCAGGAGATGGGACTCATGATCACACTAATTTCCTCTCTGTTCAAATATGTACCTGGATGTACCTGGACGTGTCCCCATCCCGAGCTAGTTGGCTCACTTCCTACGTTGTGTGAGTGAGTGACCGGGTAATCCGAGTGGTGCACCGGCGGGAGAGGCTGCAGCTCAGCTCCAGTGCTTCAGCCACAAGAGGATCTACCCAGAAACAGACGTAAATGTTTTTAACGCACGGAAAACTTCAGCTGGATCTGAGAATCAGCCACCAAGACACAAATCAATAAAATTTATGCTTTCGTAGTTCCACACGTTTGTTTCATATTTTGCCCCCCGCCCCTGCTAGTCCGTCCGTACGGGCTGAGTGATTCCTGCTGCTGTGGTGCGCTCGTGCCTCTAGGTGGAACTGAAGGGATTGAGAAGCTTTTGGTAGGACATGTACAAACACACATCCAGTGTCTCACAGTTACGATGATCTCTGCCTTGAAGAATTTCTACCTAAACAGCAGAGTTGTATTATTGGAAGAGAAACAAGCCAGCAAGTCAAACGGCTTTCCTTGAGTGGAAAAGCAGGGATTTTTATAGACTTGAAGGTGTATTCATTAAGCAATGATGAAAATGATGGCAGTTTTGTATCACTTTCTAGAACTTCTTTTTGTTGAACTGAATTCCTATTAAATCCTCAGTATATATGCAAAATTTTTTGATAATTAAATTAAATAGATTTCTTTTTCTATGTAGTTTCCATGATTTAGAGCTGCACTGTTAAATAACTTGCAGGAGAATGGGGCAATAATTTTAAAGTATGTAGACTGATCATGACATTTTATCTTTGTCTCTTTTTTCACATTCACTGAGGATTTCAATTTCATTTAGAATCATTAGTGGTACAGATATTTTTAACGTAAACAAAGTAATAAGCTATACTCAAAATATTTGAGACCTACTAAAGTAATTATTATTATTCCTCATTTCCTGTTTACAAATAAACTCAGCTATATCCAGATTTAATGTATTATATTCTTATTTGTGATCACACTGGGAAAAGGCAAAGGTATTGCTCTTTTGCCATGGTCTGTTGGTCTTCTGGAGAAATCTAGTGAATTATTTAGTATTGATGCATAGATGTCTATAAGAGAGATTTTTAGGATCTTTTTATATTGGACAGTTTGTGTGAGAAAGGAACAGAAAGAAAAATGGCTTATCTTTGTCTACTTTATAGGATACACTTATCTTCTACATTTTTCATAGAAGTGAAGTTCACTTGCTGTTCACTTCTCCTGTCTTTTTTTTTTTTTTTGGATTTACTTCCCACAAAATTCAAGAAAACAAATCTTTGATGCAGAATTTTGTGTAACATCTACAACATGACAAGGAGAATTACACAGGCTCATTTATAATGGTTCTCTCAAATGTACTTAAGGCACTCAGGCTTATTCTGCTGCTTATACACTATGGTGCTTTGCCAGTGGAGCTTCTTTAATTTCTGATTGAGTGGGTCATAGAAAAAAAAAATCAACTCTTCCATCATGTGTCTGAGATTTTTCTTATAATATGTCAGGAGTGGGAGGTGGAGAATAGGAGTGGGAGTAGAAGGAAAAAGTCCCTAAGTTTTGGGGTTTTTTTTCTGGAATAAGAAGGAGTGTTATTAACTACAGCATGTTGAGATCAGGCCCTTACAATATACTTCTTCAGCTCACAGATATGTGGTCTGTTTGTCTACATGTCCTAGAGGTGCTTGGTTGTCAGGTGAAGTTACAACAGATTTGATTCTTTCTCCTTATTCATTACCTCAGAAAAGTCAGTAATGATCAATCCTGATGAGGTTTAAAACTCCATTCTCCACTCCTAATTTCTCCAAAGGGGAAGTGGCATTTCTATTTTTCTTGTCAATGTTACTTTATTAAGGGCATCTTTCCACTGCAATCAGGAGCTTGAAAATGTGACATGGACCACTTGTAATGAATATAGCCTGTGCTGAGAGACAGGAGCAAATATCTCACTTGCCTGTGGCCCTGGGTAAATGGGTAATAACCTGGCTGTGATAGCAGGCATCAGTTTGAGGCACTTTAACTGGCTGGAGTTATTCTTAAGCAGTTGGACCATACTGGCAATGTTACATTCATATTTTAGGCTAAGATAATGACTGTCATGGACTGCTTTCATAGTTTCAAGGCAGAAATATTCTGATAATTCTCATAGAATCATAGAATCCTAGAATATACCAAGTTGGAAGGGACCCATCAGGATCATCAAGTCCAATTCCCAGCCCTGCACAGGACAACGCAAGAGTCACATCATGTGCCTGAGGGCGTTGTCCAAATGCTTCTTGAACTCTAACAAGCTTGGTGCTGTGACTACTTCCCTTGGTAGCCTGTTCCAGTGCTCAACTACCCTCTGGATGAGAAACTTTTTCCTGATATCCAACCTAAACCTCTCCTGACTCAGCTTCATGCCATTTCCTCCAGCCCTGTCACTGGTCATCCAAGTGAAGAGATTGGTACCTTCTCTTCTTCTCTACCTCATGAAGATGTTGAAGACTGCAATTGTAGTCTGGTTTGAAAAGTATATTTCAGGCTGCAATTTTAATTTGGTCCTTCTTCTCTGAGAGATGCTCACAATAGTTCTAGATCCTCTGTGTCTATAAATGCAGTTCACAGCTTTATCCCAGTTACTTACACCAGTTAGAACTGAGACGACAGAAACAGAAAGCTGAATAAAATAGCTGTTCTTTTCTCTCTGTTTCTCTTTTCTTTCTCTGTGCTACAATAACTGTGTGAGGTTCTGTAGACAGAAAAATACTGTCATGGTTTGAGATTCCCAAAATCCAGTTCCGTAGTCTAAACCCCCTCCTACATCTCAACCTGGTATAAGATGTGTTTTCCAGACAATCACATGGACTCAAAATGGGGAAAAGGGAATATATTACAATGACTGTACAAATAAATACTATAATACATTATATACAACCTTAGCTATCTCTACCATGACATAAGTATTTACAATGGATCAGATCTCTTCTCCCCTCCAAATAAAAGTCCAGGAGGGAAGAAGGACAGATCCCTTCTTCAGAGCAGCAATGTCTCTAAGGCAGCAGGCTCTCTCTCTCTTCTTTTCTTGCAGCAGCTGATAGCTGGATCTGTGCCAGCACTCAGGAGGGGGTATCCCCCTCGGCCCCTTGACGCAGGCAAAGGGGTCTTCCGTGGGCTACATCACCCCAGACAAAGGTCGTTCCACCACGGTCATATCACGAGCCCAGGGGGGTCTTCGTGACAGTCTGGTATCTTCAGGGGACTCAGCCCCTTCCAGAGCGTCTGTGCCCTGCCTCAAAGATGGCTGTGAGCTTCTTTGTAGCTTGCAGCAAGGGAGGGCCTCAAGGTCGACCTCCACACACCGTCCTGGCTGAGCTCTCAGGACGACTGAGCTTCTTAGCTCCTTTACTCCATCGAGGACTTCTAATCAGTAAGAGTCCACCCCCTCCATCTTTTTGGAGGGATCTCAAAGGCGTCTGGGGTCTTTTGGTTCAGTTCTTACCCCAACTGCCTCTGTAGAGCTAGTTCTGCTCTCATCTGCTGCTCTTGGCTCTCTGTCTCCTTCCAGGAGTTCTCTCTGTGTGCTGCATGTCTCTGTTGCTTTGTCTTCTCTCTTCTGGTCCTGTGCCACTGTTTCTCCAGTCAGCGCAGTTCTGTTGCTACTCCTGCCGCTGCCCACGGTGGAGAAAACATCTCCCGGCATAACTACAGGCACCTAGCCCAGCTTTATGCTGTTCCAGGTCCCTGCAGCTCCCCCAGCCCGGGGCTGGGGGGCCCCAAAGGCCCCAAGGGGCTCTGAGCCCCCTTCCTCGTGGTCTTACAACATGGCTACTTTCTACTACCACCCAAAACTACAACTCTTCTCTTCCGTTTGGTTGTGATATGTTTATATTTTGCAGAAGCACTCATTGGACAAAACTTCAAAACTTCAAGAGTTACCACCCCCTGGGGGTTGCCACTTTCAACTGCAGCGGGAAAACTTAGTTTAAACTACTACAAATACAAAATCCATGTTTCTTGCTACAAGAAGTAGACACTCTTTGCAGTGATTCAAACAACAGTCAGCTTAGATTATTTGTATTTCTTTCACTAAGCCCGAAGTCTTGATAACTAACATTTTTTTCAGGTCTTATGACTTTTCAGGAAATAATTCACTGGGAACTCATTAGTCAATTGCCAGCTTCCCTCCTGAGGGTCCCTGGCATTGACTACTCTTCCTGTCCAGAAAACAATAAATACTATGTGTTACCATTTAGAGGATGCTATTGTGTGTCTAGAAGGAAAAGTAGTTAAACTAATTCAGAAATATGAGAGAAATCACGTAAAAATGACCTTTACATTACATAATAAATGAAAGTTCTTTAAAAGTCAGTCTGGAATTAGAAAAAAAATAAGTGTGTTTGTATTATGTATGAATATGTGGGTGTATTTTACTTTCTTGACTGAGATCCATAAAATGCACATATATTCAGAGTGCTTTAAAACTACTTTCTTTTTCCTGAAATCCAGATATTAAAAACAACATAAATGATGCATTGCATTGACCTTCTCCTTAGTATTTATATGTTCTATTCATGTGAGGAACAGAAAAATAAGCATAGTGTCCAAGAACACTGTGATAATTTTCTGTAAGAAACTTTCCGATGACTTCTTGCACTTATGAGTTTCTAATATTTCCATTTTATCACCCTAGCCTAGTAAACTCATTGTTTCTGCATCACCTGTACCATTCCTGAGCACATAAAATGCATGAGGCAGACTGTGTCTTTTTATCTTGCTTTTCTTACCTTTCTGAGAACTTTTAGGTTGTTAAGAAAACTAATCTTACAAACTCATTTGTTTCCAACAGAATTAAATAAGATTGGCCGTGGGTGAACCCAGGTCAGCATGGCCCAAGGCCAGGCAGGGCAGGGCTAGGAAGGGCTGAACACCAGCCCGCTGCAGTGTCAGTGAGGCAGGGGCTGATGCCCCCAGGAAGATGACGTGGGGTCCTGGGTTGTGGGCAGGTGAGGAGAGTCCCAGTGCTGTAGCTGGGAAGGGAGATGATGTACTGTCAGTGGCCTCAGGGCCCTGGCTCTTACCACTCTTTGCCTCAAATATGGTTTCTTTCCAGTCAGGAGAGAAGTCAGTCCTTCAAAGATGGGAATTAAATTCTAAACAAACTGCAGTAACTGGAAGGGACTCGGGAGAAAGGCATGTTTAGCACTACTGACCTCTGATTCAGCCTCCAGCTCCCCAGAAGTTCTCAGGTGTTTGTGCAGGGGCAGAAGGAAAAAGTTGCATAGACATATGCAGAAAGTAACACAGTGTGTGAAGGAATGAAGACTTACAGTGTACATCTATGCATTATGGGGCACAGGTAGCCCATAATTCTAAAATTTATTGATTTTAAAATTCTCATCTAATTTCAGATATAAAACTAAGTTTTCATTTGTTTCCAACTTTGTCTAAGTATGATTGGACCGGTTATTATTGGTGCACCAGGTATTGCTCTCTCCCTAAAATGTAAGGGAGGTAAAATTGCTAAATTCGTAGTCATTTGTGTAGAATTTACAAATTTTTTTCCCTGATATCTAAACTTACCTCTCTGAAAAGATTTAGGTCTTCCATGCTATGGAACAGGATGTTTAGGGTCAAACACATGAATGTGCCTGAGAGCGTTGTCCAAACGCTTCTTGAACTTCTTGAATGTGGGCACCTCAGTGAAAACATTATCCCATATATGCAGCCAAGATAAGGATTTCTGAAAAATTCCAGATTCTGTGTATTATGTAGAGTTTTATTAGTGGTTGATTGCTAAAATTTTTGAGGATCAACGCTGCCCTAGGCATTTCAGATTTTTTTAAATTATTTGTGATAACACTGAAACATCAGTGTGGAGCTTGGCGGTGGAAACCAAAAAACTGTCTTTATGCACAAGGACAAAACAGCCTAGCTTCAAAGCCTGAGAGTGAAGAGGAATACTTGGGTGGGGGGGACGGGGGAGGTAATATTGGCATGATGAGTAGGAGAGAGAGATGCTGGCAAGAGAAACTGAGTGGGCAGATTTGAAGCAGTAGAGGGGGAGGGAGTAAAAGGTGTTTAAGAAAGGGAGACTGCAACAGAAGTGGGGAGAGGAGAAATGAAAAACAAGTGCACTGAAAATACAGTGTAAAGTGAAAAGGCTCTGACTACTGGTATATACTCGTCTCAGAACTTAAGGAGAAAAAACCCACATGATTCCTGAATTTTAGAGGATTGTCAGTAAAATATAATGGAATTTCAAACTGAGAGGTTGAGAAGTCTTACCTGTTTATCTTTTAAACCTAAGGAGCTTCATAAAATGAAAAAAAATAACTACAGTATTCATTTGACCACTTGAGTTCTAGATAGTTGTCACGGAAAATGACAGTACCAAAGCTGTCTGTGTAATCTTAATAATTTTGTGCTTTGGTGCAATTTTAAATTATATAATCTTGCACTTCTTGTAAGACACCTGCTTCACTCAGTGCATAGAGTACATGTCCTCTTCAAATTAATCGAGAAGTTTAGAACATCAATTCTTCCAAGAATTGGAGAGTGTACTTCAAATGGGGCTTTCCTTCTCATAGGCTTCATGAGCTTACAGAGCCAGAACTCCAATTAATGAAAGAATCTAAAAGGTGACAAATAGCAAACAAAAAAATCTAAGAAGCTCTGAGGAGGATATAGAACAAAGTGCTGCTGATTGCCAAGAGGAGCAGCAAGTGCTGCCCAAGAGCTGGGTAGTGGCTGTGGACAGAAATACTTCAATGGACAACGAAGTGATCATAGCAAATATCACACAGTTTCAGAAGAGGAAAGAATAGCTTCACATCTAACAGAGTTGAAGGTTGCTATGGAGACCAGGATTCTTATCCTCCTTCTGTCCTCCCTGTGCTGAGTCATATCAATCAAAGCCTTCACAGGTGGTGCTACTTGTATGATCCTCAGCCATTGCTCATGCAACTCATCCTCAGGTCCAATCTTTGAAACAATTGACTCTTACTTTTACTTGCCAGTTATGTGTTCCAAAATCCATCCTATTAGTATGATTAATTATAATTATTAATAAGTATTTATTGCAGAAGTTCCTGCAGACTAGTATAGGCTCCATTGCATTAAGAATTTAAAAAGTGATAAAATGGTCTCTCTACTCTAGAGATTGTGACTGTCTGAATACCTAAGACAGGCAGACCACAGGAGGTGAGGCAATGAGGGCAATGGGGTGAAAAATGATTTGCTCAAGGTCACTCAGGAGACATTTAATGGCAGGACTGGAATGAAATACTGTCAGAATCACAGGAGTTCTGATGCTAGGAGTCGTTTGTTTAAAAAGACTGCCATGCATTTAAACAAAATGATCTGTAATGGAAGACTGTCACCTGTGATCTGAGCAAAGTAATTTATTATGCAAGAACCATACAGATAATTTACAATAGTTCTTCTGTGCCTTTAATGTATAGTAACTCTAATCATGGAATTGCTTCTGAAATCTCTTTTATGCTACTTGGCACTCCATATGGTGGTTGGATACTGCAGAAAAAAATATCCTCCAGGAATCATTGAGCCAGGCTTTGAGCCAGACTTTAAGTCAGGCAATCTCCTCTAACAGTTTCAGAGAAAGCCATACTATAAAAATGTAAATGTGGTGGCAATACTTCTTCTTCACACCATTTTTTAAAAGGTAAACGTAAGTGTTGTTCAAACCACAGTGCAGCTTGAGAGCATTTGTAAAGGACATAAAAAAAATCTGAGTTACTCTGTGTGGCTTTACACACCTGTGACTGTGAAGGCTCTCTGATTCAGGCATTTATCATCAAACGACATCAGTAGACTTACAATAATTGCAACTCTGCACTGGTTTCTTTCCTCTTTTTCTCCCCTTACTTCTCTTCTACACGTATTTTGTTGCAAGCACTCAGGCATTACACCTTCCTGAGGCATTTAGGTAAACATTGCCCACCAAGAGGTGTGATTTTCTGGTGTGTTCACTGGCATAAGTGAAGAAGATTATAACAAACCAGTAACAAATGGGGTAACATGCGTGTACGTGTGTGTGTGTGTGTGATTGGAATGTATCACTAGATACATTAGCAAACACTGAAAGATTATATGCTTATGTGCAATCCAGAGTAGGAGAAAAGAGGGAAAGAAGTATCGAAAGGGAGGCAAGAAAGAGAAACTGACAATGGAAAAGGGAAGACAGACTGTTGAACAAGCAAGAGATAGGTTTAAAGGGGAAGAGTAAATAGAGGAGGAAAAAAAAGAATCACTCATATGCTGAGTTGGAAGGGACCCACAAGGATCATCGAGTCCAACCCTTAGGCCTACGCAGGACAGCCCTAAAAGCCACACTTTGTGCAAGAGAGCAGACTTCCGAACCCTTCTTGAACTCTGTCAGGCTTGGTGCTGTGATCACTTCCCTGGGTAGCCTGTTTCAGTGTCCAGCCATCTTCTGGGTGAAGAAACTTTACCTAATATCCAACCTACACCTCCTTTGACACAACTTAAGGCCATTCCCTTGGGTCCTATCCCTGGTAATCACAGAATCACAGAATCATCAGTGCCTGCTTCTCCTCTTCCTCTCATGAGGAAGTTGTAACTGCAATGAGGTCTCCCTTCAGTCTCCTCCAGGCTGAACAGACCAAGTGACCTCAGCTGCTCCTCATACAGCTTTTCCTCAAGGCCCTTCATTGCCCTCCTTTGGACACTCTCTAAAGGCTTAATATCTTTCTTATATTGTGGTGACCAAAACTGCCACAATATTCAAGGTGAGGGCATCCCAGTGCAGAGCAGAGCAGAGCAGGACAATGCCCTCCCTCGACCAACTGGAGATGCTTTGCCTGATGCCACCCAGGACACGGTTGGCCCTCCTGGCTGCCAGGGCACTGCTGACTCAGATTCAACTTGCCGTTGACCAGAACCCCCAGGTCCCTTTGCATGGCACTGATTTCCAGCATCTCATTCCCAGTCTGTACGTACATCCAGAGTTGTCCCATCCCAGGTGCAGAATCCGGCACATGCCCTTGTTGAACTTCGTAGAGTTGGTGATTGCCCAGTACCCTAATTCATTGAGGTCTCTCTGCAGGGCCTCCCTGCCTTTGAGGGAGTCAACAGCTCCTCCCAGTTTTGTGTCACCTGCAAACTTGCTTAGTATCCCTTCCAGTTCTGCATCCAAGTCATTTATGAAGATGTTGAAGAGCACAGGCCCCAAGATGGAGCCCTGTGGAACTCCACTAGTGACAGGTCACCAGTCTGATGTTACCCCATTCACTATTACCCTCTGTGCTCGACCCGTGAGCCAATTGCTCACTCACCACATGATGTGTTTATCCAGCTGTTTGCTGGACATTTTGTCCAGAAGGATTCTGTGAGAGACAGTATTGAGAGTCTTGCTGAAATCCAAAAAGATTACATCAACTGGCTTCCCTTGATCAACTAAGTGGGTTACCTTGTCGTAAAAGGAATTCAGGTTTGATAAGCAAGCCTTTCCTCTCCTGAAGCCATGCTGGCTGTGACCAATGACTGCATTGTCTTTCAGGTGTTTTTCAATACTTCTCAGAATAATCTTTTCCATAACTTTACCAGGCACTGAAGTGAGACTGAGAGGCCTGTAGTTTCTGGGGTACTCCTTCTTGCCCTTCTTGACAACTGGGACAACGTTCACCAGCTTCCAGTCAGCTGGGACCTCTTCAGATTCCCAAGACTGTTCAAAAATCATCAAGAGGGGTTTTGTGATGACATCAGCCAGCTCCTTGAGGATTCTGGGATGAATCCCATCAGGCTCCATAGATTTGTCAGGATCCAGCTGGAGCAGCAGACCCTGCACAATTTCAGGGTTGACTGGGAGTTTGTCATTCTCACAGTCATGGTCCTCCAGTTCAGGGCACTGACACCCCCTTGATCTGTCATGTGTGTTGAAGACAGAGGCAAAGAAAGCATTAAACACCTCTGCCTTGTCTCTGTCCCTGTGTATGAGGTGACCATCCTCACCCTGTAATGGGCCAATGTTATTTCTATACTGACTGTTGCCATTAATGTATTTGAATAAACTCTTTTTACTGTCCCCCACATTTTTGCCCAGCTTCAACTCCAGCTGAGCTTTGGCCACACAAATTTTCTCCCTACAGTGGCAAGCAATATCTGTGTATTCTTCTAATGTTACTTGACCTTGCTTCCACTGGGCATACACCTTTCTTTTTTGCCTTATTTCCAAGAGAAGATCCCTGCTCAGCCAAGCCAGCCTTCTGCCTCACCTACTTGAATTCCGACATTTGGGAATTGCCTGCTCCTGTGGCCTCAGGAGATGATATTTGAAAAGTGACGAGCATTGATGCACCCCAACGCCCGCAAACACATTTTTCCAGGGGACCTTACTTACTTACTTACTAGCAGCCTGAAATCTGCTCTCCTCATGTCCGGAGTTCAGGTTTTGCTGGCACCTTTCCTCCTTTTAAACTCAATCCCTTCGAGGTCACTGTGGCAAAGACAGCCCCAGTCTCCACTTCGCTCATGAGATCCACTCTTCTGACAAGCAGCAGATCAAGGAGGGCATCTTTCTGAGTTGGCTCCCTTAGGATCTGTTCCATAAAGTTGTTGTCCAGATATTTTATGAATCTTCTGGCCCAGGCTGTACCAACTGTGTGGTGCTCCCTGTTAATTTCTGGCAAGTTGAAGTCCCCCATAAGGACAAGGGCAGTTGACTTGGAAGTGTCCCTTAGTTGCTCATAGAATAATTTGTTGATGTCATTGTCCTGGCTGGGAGGTCTATAGCAGACTCCCATGGTGACATCTTCCTTATTTGTTTGCCCCTTGATTCTTACCGAGAGGTTCCCAACTATGCCATTGCCAACTGTGAGCTCCATACATTCTAACCCTTCTATAACATACAGTGCCACCCCTCAGCCTCTTCTACCCTGTCTGTCCATCCTGAAGAGCCTGTAACTGTCCAACAGGGCACTCTGGTCACAGGACTCATCCCACCCGCTTTCAGTTATGATGTCAAATCTCTGGGACTGGGCCAAAGCTTTGAGCTCCTTTTGTTTGTTCCTCATGCTGCGTGCATTGGTGTAGTAACATTTCAGGTGTGAAGCAGATTGAGGGATCTTGTTAGTGCTACCAGCCCTTCCCAAAAGGGTTAAGAAGAAATGAGTGAATGGGGTATGAGGACTAAAAGGCCTGTTGTCACAGAAATCAGAAATGAGGAGTGGGAGCCTTGCAGGAAGAAGGTGGTAGAAAGAAACTAAATTTTCGCTTTTAAATTTCAAACCTTCAGTTTAGTCATTTGAATGAATTTGACCTGAGTAAAGTCAGAGCTTTTTTCTTCCCCCTACCCCCCACTGCCTAAATTAAAATGTGGTAGAACTAGCTGTCAAGGTAAAATCTTGAGGATTCTTCCCCTGCCCTGTGCTATCCCTGTTCCCCTTCCCTCCCCGTCCTTCACCGTTCTTCTGGACTGTTTGAGTTCTCCTGGTTGCTTTCAAAAGCCTTCATTGTATGTAGCTATGTACCAAATGAAGATCTTTTTTGATCTTCTCATTCTGTGCTTAGTCACTTCTTAATATTATGTGAGAATTTGTTGCATCCATGATCATTCTTAAGAGGAATTGAAATAACCTTTAAATAAAGAATACAGAACAATTACAATCCTACTAATCAACATAAATACATTTTAAATTACGTGTTTATTTCTTTAGTGTCAAGCAATCTAATTGGGTTTGATTTCCTAATAGAGGTATATACAAGGAATGTTCTACCCTTCATATATGCTACAGTTAGTTTTAGCTGAAATGCAGATTCCAGCTCAAATTCACAGAGCTCAGGAAGAAATCATGGGGAGAGAGGCAGGAAGCAGGTATATATTTACAAGGTTACAAGGTTTTTTTGACAGCATGGCCTCGGTAGAAATTAAAAGGTCTGAGGATCACAAGCTATTCTAATGGCATTGCTCTGCTTAGTTTTTATTCTGTAGCCAAGGAAACTGTCAAGTAGTAAGGCTTATTTAAGCAGAGTTCTGCTCAGGATTTGACTAAACCATTTTTGGTGCACAGCATGTTTCAGCAGGCAGTACCGCTTTGGAGTTCCCAGCTGTTTCTGGGAGTGTTTCTCAAAAATGTTTCCAGCCTGTGTCCCATACCAAGGCCATATATGGCCATGTACACACCATTTGTATGCCTGCTAACTCTGCTCCTTATTGTGAAAACCACATAAATTCCAAAAACTAGCTGTGGTGCAAATAATAGGTTCCCAGTCTGGATCACCAAGGTGCCCAGGCACCAGGGTATGCAGAGTCTCACCTCCACAACCAAGCACAGGTGCCAATCCAAGAATTCGTGTACTTTAGCCAGATGGAATGTCCTGAACTCAGTTTTTGGCTCATTAAAGGCAGATCAGTTACTTTTAAGTTGAAGTTTCTGAATTTGCAGATTCATTTAGCAATTTTCTTCCTTAATTTATTTTGTACTTATATAAATAAATTTCTTTGAAATACTACCTTTGAAATGTACCTCATAATACGCATTTTTCAGAAATCTTCACCATAGAAGTCCAACAGAGCTCTTAGCACTGGTACTTTTTCCCAGATTTAATGAATTGTCTTTATTTATAAATTAAGGATGGGAATTGTTGAGTAATATAAAGTATGTCTGGATATAAATTAGGTTTGGTATTTAATAAATACCCTGATGGTATTTAATAAATACCCTGATCCATCTTTGTGCATAATTCTGCTACTTTCTTTTAAGCCTCACTATGCTTTTAAAGGAGCTTTTTTTTTCCCACATACAGGTACTGAAAAGTCATATATTGAGAAGCACTGATGTTAGTTACAGATGGAGTAAAATGCACAGCAGTGAAAAAGAAGTAAAAGAGTTCTGTTGAATAATGTTGTAGAGTTTCAGGTCTGTTTCTAACATGTCAGCTTTGCTCAGTCCATAAGTTCAGTAACTTCTGCTGCCTAGTAGAAGGTCCAATAAATGTTCTTTGAAGGTGGTTACTTTCTTTTCATTTTAAAATATATTTTTACTGATCTTAAAAATTCCACAGATTAAGTTAGAGTATCAGAAGTAGTTATGTTATTGTTAAGTAAAAGGCATGTGAAAATTCTAAAAATAGACAGGATTCAGTAGTAGTCAATTACTTATTGCGTTGCGGGAAAATATGCAACTATAATTCTGCTGTCAGAGTTCTTAAGGGATGCTACAGGAGATCTGTGTCACTGCAATATCTTTATTTTTTCTTCCTTTAAAACTCTAATTGCAGTGATATTCCCATGAATCAAGGGAATCCTGGCTTAACTGTAATGGACATAATTTTGCTTCAAATAATATTTGACCTGTAATGAGTGTAACAAAACCACATTGTATTCTTTAAGTATGCTAGCTAATATTTTCAGTAATTCTTAGGACTAGCTTTTAATTTGTGTATCCAATCAAAACAGATTTGATGATAAGTGCATGTCTGACTGTTAAACAAAGAGATTCTCTAGAGATGTAAAAAGGGGCTGTTTTAATACGTTCTTTTATCCATGGTTACATAGATGAGTTTTAAACAGTCTGCGAATCTCTCCCTGAGAAACTTGCTGCACAAGTTCTTTTTAGCAATTCTACATCTGAATTCAATGGTTGGTGCTCACAACTTGATGCACAAAATCATTCCACAAAGATGCTTGCTGGCACAAATTAGAAGTCAGTAGTAAAGGATTAGCAATAAATATTTTTCTAAAATAAGTTTCAAAGTAACTTTAAAACTTTAAATCGCTCATAAATGTGTTACAAAATGAAAGAAAAAATTGCAGATAATTTAGGAGTGCAGTAAATATAGAGAGATGGAAGTAACTGTTGTTGGGATGAGGAATAGTTTATCAAACCTCAAAGATAAATTAATGTATGTTTCAGCAAGCCTGGTTTTGTTGATAGTACATGGTATGGAGCTAACAGTGCTAAATTCTTGTCCAATTTAAATTCTTGTCAATGGCTCAATTCAGCTGCACATGTTCAAGCATAAAGCTCAAGCCCAACAGGTTTTTAGCTGTTTAGTTCTATTCTTCCACAAAGAGAATAAAAAGAATGGAGAGCTGTATTAACACAATATGTTTTCACTTGAGAAGTGTAAGGAGTTATCAGCATGCAGATGGCAGTGCATCAGCTGTGAGAGGA
Source organism: Chiroxiphia lanceolata (assembly GCF_009829145.1). Lineage (NCBI taxonomy): Eukaryota > Metazoa > Chordata > Aves > Passeriformes > Pipridae > Chiroxiphia > Chiroxiphia lanceolata. Next base: position 87,798,120 of record NC_045639.1, on the reverse strand, counting down.
CTGGGTTGACAACATAGCATACATGTATCAGCTGATTACAAAGAAAAAAGGGCAGAGATAACCAATTTCTCCCATTTGAGAAGTTTTCTGATTATAATAGTCAAGATTTTGAGAGCTGTTAACAGGCAGAAATAATTGTTGTTAAGGAAGGGGTCGAGATAATTTAGTACAGAACTGGTTCAATGTCAGTTCCAGTGAAAAGATTTGGAACAATTTTGCACTGTCTTGTGGCACAATCTGTCTAGGAACAACAGCATGTGACAGTAGAACTTACTAAGATTATGAAATTTTATTACAAGTGCAGTGTAAAGAGGCCTTACTTTGCTTCTGTTGAATAGAAGAGTTTGGTTGCCCTCCCCATCTACAGTCACAGTCAGCTTGGGAAACAAGACCAGTAACCTTTCACTTTGGCAGGACAAGATTCAGTGTCTAAAAGGTTTTCTTGCAGCTCATTATTTTGATTTATGGATCAAATAATACTTAAACATTAGATAGACATTCATTTGAGAACTGATGCAATATGCCACATATTTGGGTCTTTTCACACCCTAAAGAAGTATCTGAGCCAGCTATTGATTCAAAGCTGTGCTCCCAAAATGTATAGTAAAGTATAGCTTTTAGAAACAATTGGTATATTCAAATCTAATTTATGCACGTATTAGATCTCTAAGTGTATAATTATGCACAAAATTAGATGGAAATATAAAATATCAGCAAGTTTCAAACATTTGGATGATGTATACTCAGGTTTATGTTGTATTCTTTTTATCTTATGTTGTGAGCTGAACATGTATCAGTGTATCAGTGACTGAAAATGATGAGTAGAGTGTTTTTAACAGAAAAAAATATTGATGTAAAAAGGCATTAGAAAATGAATAAAATTAATAAAGTCTAAAAAAAACCTGAAACAGCAAACACCTTTATAAAAACACAGAAAATATATATAAACTAATGTTGAAATTGTATCTCTGACTTTTTATTTATAATGGGGAATAAATACCAGAAAAGGAATAGCCCTGTATGCACAAGTAACACTGACATAAGAACAGATGACTGTAGGAAGTTCATTAACATTTGATATTGAAAATTAAGCATTCAAGAAATTAAATTCATAAAATCACAGAATCATATAAGCTGGAAGAGGCTTCCATAGGTCATCTAGTCCCCGGCTCAAAGGGGTCCAGTTAAAGCAGGTTGCTCAGGTCCATGTAGTCAAATTCTGAATATCCCCAAGGCTGGAAATGGCACAACCGTTCTTGGCAACCTGGTCCAGTATTTGGTCAATTCATGTTCTGGAAGAGCCATTAAATTTTAGTGATTTAGTGGCAATTAAGAGTGACAGTTATCATACTTGTTCTCAAGAGAGTGCTTACATATTTGTAAACAGGAGCAAATGTACATGGATTAATGTTCAGAATATACCAGCTGACCTTGCAACCTACATATGAATGGAAGAAGGCCCTCCATAAGCTCTGTTCATGAAGATGATGATGATACACTCCAAACACAAGCAAAAAGGACATTAATTCTTTGAGATCAAAAGAATTACTGACTTCATTAAGCCTACAAATGCTTATTTCTAAAAATTTGTAGATGAAGGAAAATATACTGTATAGATTGAGAAAAATAAATGTGGTACAGATTTCCTGAAAAGATTGATGCTGACAAATATTATGCCATAAATATTGTCTGAAAGCCTTGTAAAGCAATGAAATAAATATTCCATCATCAATAGATAGGACAAGAGTCCCATGAACTGTAGGCAGTGAGACTTCAGAAGAACTGTATCTCATCAGTCAAACTTCACTGCTTGTTTTGATGCAAATACAAAATTCATGGGCAATTGGAATGAAGTAGATCATATATATTTGGACTCTAGTGAAGTATTTGATATGGCATCTTAGGAATTTTCAGTTTTAAAATTTGATTCAGTACTGCCTTCAATAAGGTCATGACCATGCAGGCTGTAAACTGCCTAAATGAGTACAAAAAATAGAAATAATAAACAGTAGCATACTAGGAAGAGTAATCTAAAAGAGTTGGCATTTGTTAGCAGGAGTTGGCAAGAGTTATATTTGTTTAATGTCTACATTTGTAGTCTGGAAGAAAAAAAAAAGAGCACAGTAATGAAGTCTGAAGATGATATTAAATTTGAAGAAATGTGCACATAATTAAAGAAAAAAGATTAAATGGAATTTGAGAAATTACAGATGTGGTAAAACTGAAAAATGCTATTCATCTTACAAATATGAAAGCCTGTTTCCCTTGAGGTAATAATCTGGAACACTGGTATATTGAAAGATATTGGTAACTGTAAAACACAAGAAAGTAGGTAAATTCAGAAGATTCCATGATGTATTACCATTTGTATATGTAACAGTGATTTTATGGGACTGTAACAATAGTTTCTCCATATGTGCATGAAAACAAGTTTCACTTCAGGTGATGCAACTAGGCTGGAAGACATATTGTAAAACTAGGTGCATGCACAAGAGAGGGTAATTGAGGAGGCTAAGAGGAATGATGTACCAGCAGTGACTAAAACAGAACAGAGCTCAACTGGTTCACCGAGGAGTCTTTAAATTAAAAGATGATTGAACATAAGTAGGACAAACTTGCCACATTTTATATATTTTCCAGTGATGAGAACATCCCTTGAATGGATATTGCCTAACATATTTTATGATTATAGGAACTGTTCTTTTGTTGTTCTTAGAAAACGTGGGTTCTCAAAAAGGCAGATGCAGGAAGAGCAGTTATTAATCAAGTACCAATCTTGTGCTTTAATAAATTGTCTCCCATAAGAAAGTGAAGGAAGTAAAAGAGTAATAACATTTGATATTAGGCAATGCAATAAATAAAATTAAAAAAAAAAAGGCAAATGCTCCATTACAGCAAACTCTAGTTCCCGCTGGGTGCCCAGGAAAAGTCCTTTCTAAAAATTCACCTCAGTGTCTTAACTGTGTGTCTGCTCCTTGTCTTTGCAAGATTCCCAGTCTTGTTTCAAGCTGCCTGTTATCTGAGTTCTCACAGTCCTGCACCTTAGAAGATGTAGCTGTATGTGCCCAAATGCTATGGGACGATAAGTGATCATCCTTCTCTTCAGAGACTCTCTTGCCACCTCAATTGCTAAGCTAAAGCAAGCAGTCATATTTCTGCCAGCTATCCTGCCGCATTCTCAGATAGAAACTTAGCATATAATAAGTTGCAAATCATCGTGGCTGGGCTTCGCGAGCAAAGATTTGGGAAAGGCTCTATCCGCATTTGTTACAAGCACGCTGGTGGCTAATAAAGCCAATACAAGATAGACATGTCCGATTACAAAAGGCACAGCAGGAAGACTCCTTAGGTGGTATATTCTGCAAGGCACGATTCTTTCTGCATTGTCTTTTCTCCTCAAGGGTGACCCTGCGTGCTTTCTCAAAGGCATCAGCAGCGTTATAGATGGTGTGTCTCCAGATCTTCCGATTGGAGGCCAGAGTAGACCAGTTATGGTGATCAATATGGCCAAGGCTGAGATGTTGTTTCAGGGAGTCCTTGTATCTTCTCTTTGGGGCTCCTCTCTTGCGGCAGCTGGTGGCAAGATCTTAGGGAGACGGTGGTCCTTTATCCTTGAGACATGTCCTGCCCAACGCAGCTGTGTTCTCAGCAAGAAATAAATTAAAATGAAACAAGGTCCACCCATGAAGATGATGAGCCTATTCTCATCTGCGTTGTCTACAATTATACTGTGTGACTGACTTAGAAGTATACTTTACCTTCAGCCAGCTACTTGGAATATTCCTTCTTCCCTACAAGTACTACTAATATTTTGATATAGTATATCTGTGGATAATACCAGGAGAGGGCCTTTGGAAACTTCTCCAGTTCCCATTTTGGTATCTTTCATAACACTCAAAAACTTGTTACAGGTAAAAAGAAATAAACGTATGTTGAGCTAAGGGTTTATTCTAATTGAAATTTTAACAGGCTAATCAAAAGACAAATAACTCTCATTAGTTCTGTTACAATTACAAACTTAAAACTTCATTAGCAATACAAGCAATATTGTTAAACAAAAGCTTCCTACTATCTACACCTTTTCTCTGGTATTACACTCCCTGTATAATATTCCTCTGCGTCCTAAGCTGATGCTGTCTATATTCCTCAAGCAGAAGGGATATGGTGAGATGTCAGCATCCTGGGGCATCAACAGGAAAAGTGCAATGTTCAGGGTGGAGACTGCTGCTTCCTTGCTGCTGAGTATGCTTGGTTTTATTTTTATATGTGTTTTAACACAGTCTGCTCCCATACCCAGTCTTTTCTTTGGTTCCCAATAAACCAGTCCTCTATTAGTTCCCCTGCTGGCTATACTTGATTTACAAAGCCACAAGCATGTGGTGACCACTGACTGACTGTGATTTGTGATTTGTTGTGACTGTGTCTAGTGGTTGTATTAACTGCAGTTTGTGTTTCTTGTGTGGGACCTCTGGTCTTATCCTGTGTCTCCATTCTTCCACATTGCATTTTATTCTGCAGTCAGAAAGTTCAGTTCACACACAGAATAACTACTTGCCTTTACTGTTAACTAAAGGTAAACTAAAACACATTTAGGCCGCTGTATAGCTGCTTTCACAACTGAAATGAATCCAACTCAGAATATTCTGTGAAATTACTGTAAATAGTATAGGGAGACAAGTCCTGAGTTCTCACACTGTCAGGTTAACACAAACCCTGTGGCCGTTTTTGATAATGGCATAATTACTGAAAAATATCATCACCACAAAACTTTGCCTTTCGTACTTCAGCGTAACATACTGCAGCCAGGGTCACCAGGTAGATAGTGCCTGTCTGCTCTGCCTGACAAAGAAAATGACAGCACTTCTTGGAGAGCTTTCTCAACTTTGCACAAGATGTAGTAACTGTTGTTATGCTGTCACTAAGTTCCATAAATGTATCTGCCTTATGTAAAAAAAAGAATGCTTTATAATAGTACTTTATAAAATCCACATCATAAAGAACAGTAAGCTGCCACTTTATTAAGGAAAAAAACACAAAAGGCAAAAGAAAAATCGAGACATTACTGGCCTGTGAGTGTAGAGATGTTTCTATCCATCTTATTACGGCAGCCTAATGCTACTATCTAAAAGGAAAACAAGTTTCATGAACTTGTCATGAAGACAACTATGTTTTCTCATCTAATACTCCTAAGTATCATTTATGATCTGATACTTCATAGGACCTGGCTCTTCAACTCTTTTTTTCAGTTACATGCACTATCTAGTGGACTTGTGGATTCTTAAAATACAAATGATGAGTTGCAAAAATGAGGGAGGAAGATAAATGGCCATACATACCATCTCATTCTTGTCCATCATACATCTGTAAGATTTTGTTACATTAGCTTTATTTTAACTGCTAGATACATTGGTCAAAAGGAATAAGTCAAGAACATATTTATGTGGGCTTTTTCTCTTTTAAGACTATAGTTCATGCTCATCTTCCTTGTTAGTCTTGTAGTTCTTGAAGTATAGTTGCAAGTGGTAATAGGTAAGAATCATTTAATGTACAAATGCAAGTGATCATTGCCATCTTTTCACAAGACAACATGGCTTTAGGATAATAAACGCATATGGTTCCATGTGAATTTTAAATAGAGAAAAATATTCTTAATTTTCAGCTAAAAAATCCTCCATGCTTTTTTTCAAAGGTAGACATTTTCCTTGACACATTTATGTGACTGAGGAAAGCCCATTGTTGAAAATTATTGAAATGGAAAGACTGGAACCAAAAATATAAGGAAAAAAGAAGACAAATATCTGAATATCTTATTGTAATGAAAAAGCCATAAGAATATTAATTTCTTCCTAATATGCACTCCTAACATGCACTTTCTTCCTCCAAGTCAATCACACTATGCCTAGCAGCCCTCTTTCTGGCCATGAGGGGTTGAGTTACATGGGAAATCAACATCACTGCGATTCAGTCAGATCCTTATCTTGTGGTCCTACTCAGAATTCATTGGAACTAAATCAGTCTTTTTATTAATAAACTCACTATAAATGGAAAGTTTATATTGCATCTTTCTTAGAGCACTCTTAGAAGTGTTCTCCTAGGAGAATGTTGTAAAATTTTGGAAAATTACTTTTCTTTCTTGTTCTACATGCTTAATGCTTCCAGCTATCAAATACTGGAGTGTAATAGTGAAGCATCCAGCAGAGCACTGGACTTTTAAAGCATCTCAATATGATTGAAAAATGTAGTTACTGATCATAAAAAAGTAAAATCTTACATGCAGAGAGGACAAAAAGGCAATTAGTTTATTTTAAATCTGTGTCAGTAAAACAAAAATAGAGAATCATTTGTCTCTATTTCAAGAGATAGCCTTCCAAAACTATTGAAACCACCAAGGAACATAAAAAAACCCCAATAATTCTTTTTTGTCATAAAGCATTTTTGGTGCTGCTGAAGAGAATGACATAAATTTAATACCTTTCTCCCAAAGTTGTTTGAAGACATTATTGTATTTCTTTTGCTTCTGACTATTGTTCTGAAAATACTTTGAAAGAGATGGAGAACACACAAACACCTTCAAAATGGATTTGTTGCTTTCACTGATAAGAGTGGAATATAACCTGTAAACTGTTTTAGGTAAATAGCAATTGGTATAATGCACACAATTTAGAGCAGACCGTATAATTTGAAATCCAAGTGAAAGACTTACTACAAAAAAAATGATTCTGTGTATTTTTCCATTATGTGTTCTTGAATTAAGTGTAATTCTTTGAGCCACTCTGCCTCTCCCCTTCTCGACTGTTCTAGTATTTATTTGCGGGCCAGTGCCATCATTGTCCTTACCCTTGCCAGCTCATCAGGTAAACCACAATATCAAAATAGCATTTTACAATTCTCTTCTATGGCATATGTGCAAAATACCAGCTCATAATGAACTAAATGTGAGATTACAGCAATGCAATGTTTTTCACTGCTTTACAAAAATATTTTCTCAAACTGTAGCATATTTCTGTATGTGTACTGGTGTTCGTGTGCATATTTTTCTAAATAAGGTGAACAAATATTATAGTACTTGTGGCAGGGAATTCAGTCCTCAGCAACATGGCACAAAAAAAGTAACTCAGAGAATTAGGCAAATAAATCTGTGAAGAATGTCAGTGAAGAGACAATTCCAGGGTAAGAGTCACAGGGTCATTTTGAGGAAGGTAATCCTGCAGCATGTGTGGTTAAAGATAGTATGGTCCCATAGAAGAGCTCCCATGGATGTTCCTTAGACTAAGACTTATATATTCTTGTACTCCATAATGATTAGAACAGGTATGCTGTAAAATTAGGTTATCAGATTTATATCAGTCACATAGACAGTTGGTATGAGTTTTCACTGAGGACCGATTTCTGTACAAAATGAGAGTACATTGGAGCATCCAGAGCATTTACATATCACTATAGAAAATGTAAAGTGTAGGATATTGGACATTTTATGTATATGTTGAGAGCCTTAAAAGTAAGATGCAAGAACTGAATTGGAAGTTTCTCTATAGTAAATATGTGAGAAATTTGATGAGTGAAAGATAATTAGTGAGGTAATATAATATATTTTAAGGTAATATTACCTTAAAATAGGGTGGGTTAAATTTGTATCAAAATGTAGCATAGGATCTCTATGAAATGAACTTTCATGCCTGAATAGAAAGAACATGACATTAAAGTTATGTTGTCAATTAAACAAATGAGATGGTGGCAGTGGCTCCGGAGCATAACTCTGTGAATAACTAGAAATACTGCAAAGGCAGAAAACATAACAATAATGGAAGATGAGGAGGCACTTAATGAAATTATCAGGTAAGAGGTTTAAAATAAACAAAGCACTTTTTCACTTAGTATGTAATTAAATTGTGGAGCTGAATGTGCTGGATGTTCTGGAAGGCAAAACTGTAAATGAATTCCAAAACCTCCTAGGCATGTTCACTGATGTCAGGTCTATAAATGCTATTAAGTATAGTGGGTCCATACGGAGCCTCCAAGTCAGGAAGTTCCCAAGTCCCTGACACCTCAAAGAATATCCAGAGATGTATCACTGTAGGCTTGCCTTGTTCCTGTCCTTGCTTCCAATCAGAAACAATGCTGAGCTAAATTAGACCGTTTTCTACTCCGGTGTGGTAGTGTCATGTTCTTACAATTTTGTGTAAGTTTTCTTTCAGTGATTCCTGTCTGCACTATTTTATCTTTTTTCTTTCACTTCAGAATTACTTTGTCTTAATAACAAACAAATAAACAGGCTCTAGTGGGGGTTTCCCACTATGGAAATAATGACTCTTACTTGACCCTAATGATATGAAAGTATTGGTAAAAAGCTGATCCTTTTATTGTTTAGCTTTTGAGCCAAGTCATTTGATTTGGAGGGAGGGAAGCTGGTCTACAAATTTTTTAACCATTTAACCCTGTCCGTACAACCAGTGTAGCAAAGGCCTGTTCCATTCCCAGTGATAGCCGGTGAAGCAGGTTATGTTGTTAGGTAGGTCCTCCATGGTTTTTCCAGATTTGAAAATTGATTAAGGGGAGTCTTGTGCCCCATTATTATGCATTCTTCCAGCAAGAGAATAACAATCAAGAATAAAAGATAATTTTTTAACCTCGATGAAATATATATCCTAATTGTAGCTTCAGAGCTCAGTTCACTGTTATGCTCTGGCTGTGCTTCATTGTCTCAGCAATGGAGAACATCTGTAAGCCCAGCTGCATAATAGTCAGATCTATGCAAAGCAGGTGGAGTGAATCTCGTGTGGTTTGCCTTGAGTAGAGAACATTTGCATTTTTAAAGTGCTGAAGAGCAACCTCAGCTTTTCGAATGAAGATACTGTATTTGGCTCCAGACCACTGCAGTACAGAAGTACACTTACTTCCACATGTCGGATCCAGGCAAAGTTGTCAGCCTTATTCTCAGGGATGCATGGAAACCACTCTGTTCTTTACAGTAATCAGATGACCTCAAGAAGACATTGCTCTGAACTCTATCTCCTCAAAACCTGTAAGAGTGACTGCACTCCTGCTATCCAGTCCTATGCATCCTGTGCATTTCAGGAAGCAACACACCTGGGATTTACCTCCACAATGGACAGCATGGTATGAAGTAGCCCAAGAAATGCCTAAGTCCTCTGCTTACACGAGTGTGATTATTATAGGGGGAAAGCAACTTGCCTGCACAATGATATGGGCAAGTAGGAGACTACATTATACCCTGTTAAATTTGTAAGCACAGTTACACTAGGTGTACACATCATGAGTTGCTTCAACTGTAAATGTTTGTTTGGCAGAGAATATGGTGAGTTCCCTTGAAATCATGTTAAATTTGGCTGACACTGGTTTAAATATTCCCCAAGTTACTGAAGGCTAGCCTAAAATCAAGACAACTCATTCTGAATTCTGCCAATCTTAAAAATACACCTAGTAAGAATTTATCAAAGTAAATATCAGTTTCAAAACTGATGCAACATTCATAATGCCTTTTTGATAACTAGAGAATTGCAAAAAATGAGGGATTAACAAATATAACCATTTGATGCTGCAGAACTGTTCTTAATGTATTTTTGCAAAAGCATTTCTTTGGTGTCCCAACTACAAGAAGCAGTCAGAATGCCTCTTAAAACACTTGTGTTCTCACTGAAACCTCTTCATGTAGGTTCTGTAGAAGGAGATTACAAAGATCTTCCTGTTTTACAGGAGCAGAAAAATTGTTTTGGACTCATGCTTTCTGTTAACTTGTTCTTCTGTAGCCCTGAAAAGGGACATCAGGGAGATCAAACATATCTTTAATTTCCAGGACAAAATACAGCTTGTGTGAATTTGTCATTACAAGTTTGTATCTTTAGATATGGATATCTTTAAACTGTGCTATTTCCCCGTGGGCAGAAAGTGAAACAACTTGCTCTTTTTGCTTTTGTGTGAAGGAAACCTTTTTATCCTCTGTAGAGAGTACATCAATATCAGGAAGTTAGGTTCTGCTGCACTGAGTCTGAATTCTGCAGATTCCCAGAACTGAAAGAGCCACTTTGTCAATGGATGAAATTACAGCTTTCTGTTAAATGCATCATAATGTTACATAGACATATCACAAAACTACCATATATCAGTGCTGTTTTACACAGCAGTGTTGAACTGCAATGTCAAGATATTAGTCCATGATTATTTTGCTGTATTGTTTCACTCTGTTTCACACTATCTTTCTTGTGCAAGAAAAAGGCTACAAATCTCTCCATGGTTAAAAAAAAAAAAAAAAAAAGCAAAGGCTGAAACGATGCTAACCATGGAGTACCATGAAGGAACGCATGCTGCTATGAAGTAACAAGCACCTTTGGATTTAAGATAATCACACTGTTTTGTGGGTGATCTCATAAAAGTCAGCAATCTGCTTCCCAAAAGCTCTATGTCACAGTTAGACTGTGGTGAATTGAATTAGGACTACTGAATACGTTTTGAGAATGGAGAAAGAGAAGAGAGCTAGTTATGTAAATGGAAAAGGCAAAAAGATGTGTTTGAAGCTATAAACAATTCTTACTGAACTGAATGGCATGGCAGTGGGAAGATGATCTCAGAGTCAGTAGTGGTAAAGTTCTGTTTCATACCTATTAAATTCACATGAGAACAGACTATAAGCCTCCCCCTCAACATGGAAAATTACCTACCTCCTAAATTCTAGGTAAAAGTGACTGTGAAACAGTCATGTTCTCTATACCTGACTGCTGATGTATTTTACTTCAGCCTGAGGCACTAAGAGGTTTTGCTCCATAATTCCCCCTCAGAAGAGTAAGGCACTCTGTTGAGAAGTAGGGCATATGAATTCAGATTCCTCCAGAAATACAGAGAAATGGGACCCAAAGCCTTCTGTATCCTATGGCAGTGCTTTAACCCAGGGGAGAGGAAAAAAAAGAACTACATCTCTTTGGCTACTATTTTGTGAATTTTCTCTGCAATACTTTTTCCAGACAGATCTGCTCAGCAAATTCAACCTGCATTTGTAAATAGTTTCAGGATATTTTCACTGGCACTACAGCATAAAAAGAAAGAAGAAAAATGTTCATATTAATCTTAAGTTCCTATCTCCAAGCTTCATTAATCACAGCCTACCTCTCTGCTTGTTTCACAAAACTGAGCAGATAGTATAGTAATAGCCACATGAGAAAAGTCTACTTGAAGTTAATTGAATGTTTGTATAATGCTTGGTGTTCTAAGACTTTTACTTTATTAGGTATAATTTTGGTCAGCTCACTAATGAGAAAATATGCTCAAGCTGGAGATCATCCAGGAATCCTCAATATAATTAATACAAAGATGTACAGACTAACATGAAAAAGATGAAGAACAGCATGTGAATTTTTTATTTTCTTCCAAATGCTCTCAGGTTATTTTTATTTTGATCAACTGTTTCTGTTCCTCAGTTGCAACTCTGTTTATATAAATCACTGTGCATCTTTAGTAGGAACCTAGTATACATTGGAGACAGACTGTATGTAGTAGTTCTACAGAATCTACTCTTAGTGGCAGTTTCAATTTTCCTTTATTATTTTACTTTGAAATAACTTAAATTTCACCATAAACATTTCCTGTGACCATTTCTTTTCTTCTGCTAGCACTGAGCTAGTCCAACGACTCCATCACCTCTAAGCTATTGATCTGTCTGACATCCAATTCAACCCGTTCACAGTTATCTAGAGTGCTCCAAAGATAGATCAGAGAGATTCATTACCTACTTCTCTGACATAAAATACCTGGAAGAATAACACTTTTCCCCAGTCAACAAGCAAGTTTATTTTTTAATTATAAAAAAAATTGTTCACTTGAATAACAAAATCATGGCAAAATACATACCAAAAAAAACCCCCAAATTGCATAAACAGAACTCTCCATGATGGGGCCGTGGTTCAATAGGGTCTCCTGTGTACTTTTTCTCTAGCTAAGTTAGATGCATAAGTTGAGTCACCTTTAAACAAAAGCTAGCTGGAGTCTTAATTAAAAAAAAAAAAAAAAGGTGAAAAATATATATATATCAAAAAAACGTATTTTAAAAAATTAACTCTCATTTTTATGGAACTAAACTCTTCACATTTCAGCACATGGATTCATTACACCAGTAGGTCTAAATGGATATTTATGGACACAAATGAGAAGATTACTTTAGACTGCTGTGAAATTTTTTCAGCTCTTCAGTTACCTTCCTGTACATTTGTAAGTTCAATTTACAACAAGTTTGAGAAAGGCAGATTTGTGTTTGCACTTCAGAAATTTAAGTCAAAAGAATTCTTGAAAATCCGGATTGTATATCTGCACCAAAAATGAGGAAAATTAGATTATTATTAGCCTATTCCTTGAGAACTGTGTTTAGGTCCCCTGGAAATGCTAGATGAATGGACAGGAGCACTAAAGAAGTAGTAATCAGCATTTTTAAATCTTCAAACGCATCTCCAGCCTTGTGAAATACAAGTTTTCGGTCACTCAAAAGCCAACAGAAACAGAATTTGTGAAGATCTGAGTACCTAACTCCTTGTAGGAATAACCTGATGGTCAAGGATATGATTCTGGTATACAAATGTGACTATCACTGACTTCAGAGGGGTCAGGCCTACGTTTTGTCTTCATAGTCAAACTCTCCATATACTTTTAAAATTACATGAAATTATCATCTTTGAGGAAACTGTACCTACATTTTTGACTGCTTCTATTGTATTATTATTATTATTCTGTGTATTAGTACAAGATTTGTATTACATGTGTTGCACTTCTTAGAAAGATCTTAACCATCTTAAGCACACAGAAATAACATGCATTATAAAGAAAATAAGGGTGTTTTTATGTGGGAGCTAAGGAGAAACAACTCAAGGGGAAAAGGTGAGTCATCAATATTTAGCTCAGTAGAAATAAAAGCACAGCTCATGCAGCAGACAGACAGGAGGAAAGGACCAGAAGGGGTGGATGAGGCTGAAAGCAGACTCAGAGAAAGACAATAGGCTGGACTGACTCCAGACACAGCATAGAAATAAACAACCGTAACGCTGACAAGATACATCGTAATGTGTGCTAGAGGCAAGACCCAGAACCTATCTCTGTGGGAGAAGTGTCTTATACTGTAATTAATCAGGAAGTATTCAGGAAAAGAAAACATTCAAATAAGGTGTGAACTTCTGTGGGAAAGCAGATTCTGCTAGCTAAACACCTAAATTAAGAAGCTGTAAGCAAAGTTAAAACTGTGTCAGTTGAATTGCTTTAAGATGTTGAACCAGAGAGGTAACATTTTCTCTCTCTCTCTTATACGGTATGATTTTGGAAGCAGAACTATTTTTCTTTCTCAAGCACCAAGAGTTCCTTTGATAACATATTCAAGAGGTGCTCAAAGTATAGGTGCTTCTTAGTATAGGTCATACAAAGGGTCATAGAGGGAGACACATAACCTTGAAATAAAAGTGACTCAAAGTAAATGAAGAGACATTTCCAGATTGGTGGGGTAGAAGTAAAAGTTTCACCACCTACTCAGAGATGAGATAAGTAGAAGGGACAGGCCTGGAAGTGTTCATTGAATAAATGGCAGAGAGAGAGAGAAAAACAAGTTCATATTTAGCCATTGTAGGTAGAAACTAGAATTAGGAAAAAGAAGAAAACAGGATATGGTTGTAAACTTTGACCTGATCCCAAAACCTTTGCAATTGTGAAAATATATTATAACATACATAATCAGGGAAATCTAATGTTTTTTTAAAAATGTAACTTTGTTAGTGAACTGTAGAGTTTCTCGAAAGTGCAAAATTAGTAGTTCATTGTGCATGTCAGGTCTTTCATTAATATGTACTGCAGTCCTTTTCTCAATCTGTTTTTCCCCAACATCATGAAAACTGAGACCAGCATTACCAATCTGGTTTTGGTCTGTCCCTTGAGTGCTCTTGACCATCTCAGGAATTCGCAGTTGAATGCAGTGAATACTTGCTCACTGTGTGGTATTCCTGCCTCTGCTTCCTCTGAAGCTTGTACTTTTGCAGGCAATATGGATAGATCACACTCATAGCAGAGTTGCCAAGCGAAGAGGTCAATTGGCTGGGAACACACTTTATATTCCCAGCAATACTGAATGACCCTGGGAAAATTACTTCTCTTTTCTGTACAAAAGCTTTACCACCTCTGACATAAAAATAGTGTTGACTGCACTTGCAAAATTATTTTCAGATTCACAGTTGTACAAATCTGTGTAATTTTCCCTCATTTTTAGTGACTTTGGTTATGTGCTCATTCATTTCAATAGCAACTTATTTAATTAGCTACAAACTAACTCCACTTGGTGATCAATTTCTTCAGGTCAGTTTTGTTCTGTGGCCCACTGTACCTGCTTTGTCCCTGTTACTTTTTCCAAATATTTCTCTCACAGTCTGTAAAGGGAAAAGAAATTTAGTTGAAAGAGGTGCAAAGTCAGTGTGACCTGAATGAATGTGATATTCAGAGCTACTCATATGCAGATAAGGCAGAAGAGAGGAGAGCTTTCAAAATTTTCATAATTGATGGGGTAAAGAAAACAGGAATTTCAAAGAAACTGCCCAAAGAACAGTTATATGGGGCTCAGAAGAGATAAAAAACCTGTAAATATTGACCTGCTTTTTGAGATACTCAAGAAGGATCAATAATATTGAGAGCTACACAGAGATCATACACGGTAGAAGTTAAAAACAACCCAGAAAATAATAATCAGTGTCACATGATTAATCATAAAGAACCTGTAAAAGAAATATTCAGAGCAAAGTCAGGACTGAAACTGAAGTTTAAAAATCACAAAGGAATCTGTGTTGTAAAAGCTAGTCAGGGAACAGGAAGGATGTTCATTGGTTTTTGCATATGAAGATGTTAGAGGCCGTGAAGTCAAACTTGTATGGTTTCCAAAACTAGTGAAATAGTGACAGTTCTACAGACAGAAAACCTCAAGTTGGGAGTAAAAGGTGAATTAATGAGGAATGATATAGTTTATTATAGCAATATAAGAAAATATGAAATAGAAAATATAATATACTAACTGAAAGATGATGTTTTCCAAACAAAGCTGACCCAGAATTAATTCCAACAGACATAAGGCAGGATCACAGAGGCAGAATGGAGCTGTCACTTTGCCACTGAAGCTAAATCAGATTTTAGACTAGAGTATTGAGGACTATTTTATCTTTTTGTTTCCACTATGAGTTTTCTTTGACCCATGATCACATTACTGACTTAGTGTTACTCAAACCTATATGGACTTGTTTCTTGTGCCTTGTATTATCAGTGAGGAACAGGACCTCTGTACTCTATTTCTCTCACAACAGTGAAATAAGAAGTGCTTTTGTTTATACGCATATAAGTAAAAATGTGCAGGTAAAATTAAACACAGACATCATTTCTTAGAGGAAAAAAAATCACATACTAGGCTGATCTACTGAACTGATTTCATATATAATACAAATGATGATAACTGGGCAAACCTATAAATCAGGGAAAACGGAGCTATCAGCTGTATTCACAGATACCCAGATGGTTTTTGTGTAGTTAGTTGCATCTGAAATGTTTATGCACTTTTTTCTATTATGTATGTTGCTTAGATCAGTTCAAGGTGTCTTTGGTTTTGCAGAGAAGAAACTTGACTTGCTTAATTTTTTACGATTGAAAGTGTTCCATTAAAGAAAGTATAGAACTTCAGTGCCTCAGGATGACTCTACACGATATTTACTGATTTGAAATTATTGCAGCAGTTCAGTTTTTGCTATGCGTCTTTCTTTTAAATGGTAGGGGTTCTGGCTTGCAAATGAGAAAAATAATTTAAAATTATTTGTGTGCTTCATATTTTTAGGAGACCTTAATTCTTCCAAATTAGAATTCCAGTTGGTGAAGCGCTCCAATAACTTCAAATTGCTGTGTACTCTGGATCCAAACCCTGGTCTTTCCAAAGGGTAGAGCTTATGAAACTGTTGAAACTCCTTAATAATTCTGAATTAGATTACAGATACATGACTACAATTTCAGTTTAGTTTTATTTAAATACTTAATTAAAAAAAAAACTAATTTGAACAACTGAATATAAACTCATATGGTGTTCAGTTTCTGATATTAGCTCTTGAATTTTTCGCAGTCATGTTAAAAACTTTCTGTTTAATTATTGTCAATGTTGAAGTATTGTTGGGAACATCTGTGTTTTGCTCTGAATCCTTTAGTATTTTTTGTAAGGGACACTCTCATCATTTTGTATCACACAACAATATGTATAGACCTTGGACCATTATTAAATTTTTCTATATATGGTCCACAAAAAAATCCAGCTGTAGTTATCACTGACAGAACCATCTGATGATCTGCTGTGGTAGCGAGAGCAGGAGCTGATCAGCATTTGGAGAGCCAGCTGTTTCCCCAGTTCTTCCTTTGATCTGGCATATCAGGAAGAATATATTTTCCTTTTAGGGCTTTACAATGCAAGACTTGGTCATATATGTGCGTGATTTTTGCTGACCACCCATAACCTATCCTAAGCTTGAAGGACTAATACATAGTGTACCAATGTTTACACATAAAACAAATATAAAGTCATAGAAAACAGTTTATCTACTATTCAGATACAATCTGCTGAATGCTCAGCCCAATTATGCATATTTTTTGTGTAAAACCATTGACCCAGAATTTTCTGGACATTTGCAAAGGGAAGAGAGTGGAGTAGCATCCCATGCAAAGACAAAATTTTATGCATATTACTTGTATAATTCCATACTAAACCATCTGAATGCTCAGAAATGTGAGGGAACGAGGGAAATCTGTATGCATACTTTGTTGAATTGATGTATTGGCATTTGAATTTGATATATATACACATAAAATTTTCCCCATAAATATGTCAAATTGCCCAAAATTTCATTGAACTACAAACATATTACCATATTCACAGAAGAACACAAACAGATATGTGAGCTTCTTTATATTTAAAATAAGGAACAATGTATTCTTCCTTAGCCTGCTAAAGAGTTAAGAGGGTGTTCAACACTTGACATTGATTTTTTAAAGAATGGCCACATTTACTGGTACATTCTGTCTCACAGTGCTCCATTGATGCCAATCACCTTAATCAGCTAAATAAACTCAGTTCATGCCTGCTGTGCATAACTGAAGAGGTACAAACAAACAAAGCAAAGCACAGCAGTGAAACTGGCTCAAAATGTTACGAATAACATTAAAACACTTCAGGTTAACAACTAAGCAAATAGAATCACAATGGAGGAGATATGCATGTATCCTGATATTGAATTTTATTTAACCCTGCCTAAAAATGGATTTCTATGTCTTCTCTTGATAAGCAGTACTTGGAACAAAGCTATTGTTTATTCTTCTGTTAGAGTTTCTTTTACATTCTATGTATTTTTCATTACCTTTAAAAATATATGCTGACATAACACCAAAAGTTCAGAGTTTTAATCTGAGTAAGTGATCCAAATGTAGTGAAATATTTTCATCTTAGAGAATGCAGTAAAGCCCCCTTCTCAACTGTCTGCCCTCCCTTTCAGACCTTAACTCCATGCAGCTCTGAACTTCTTGTGGCTAACTTAAGACTGTGGAAAACAAAAAATTAGTGTAAAGATATTTGTTGCAATACCAAGGTGGTAGAGGCTCCTGTTATGAATAAATTCGAAGCATATGCATGTATAACCTGAATGTTTTTAGTTTTCATGAAAAGTTTGTGGTCTAGATCGACTACATAAGAGCAATACTTTTGCACATACTCAGTACCCAGTTACTTTACGTCAAAGGAACTTCCAAAATGCTCACAGTTTATCCTGGAAATGGAGATGACTCTGTCTTTTTGAACCACATCTGTAAGCAGATAAAATTAATTAGTTCCCGGCTTTCTTAGTTCCACTTCTCTTTTCTGGAGAGTCCAGTTACAGTCAAAACCCGCATTACTCGCTTTACTTACTGCCTGCTTTACTTACTGCAGGCAGTATAGTTATTTTAGGGACTTTTTTTCCCTTTATTTTCCAGCGCTTTTTTTCCCCTATTCTCAGTTACAAAGAGGAGCATTAAGAAAATGAACAAAATTAATCAGATGAGCAATGGGAGAAGCAACTATTCACAATAATAAAATTTGCTCCTAAAACATGTTCATAGAAGTTTTCAGTTTGGTAGTTTGGATAAATTTCTTTTTCTATGCAAACGTATAGATCTTAAAGGAAATAAATAACATCATAACTAGAGAAAATTGACCCAATTTTGGTTAATATTCAGGAATTTTAGGTCTTAAGTACCTGAGTTTCAGAGTAAGAAAAGAAAAGAATGCCTCTGTCATGCTGACAGAGGAAATCACCTAATATACCTAAAAAAGTCTTGTCTAAAAATCCCTAAGAGGGAATCTTCTTACGTATTCAGTAAATCTTATGTGAGAATGATAGAAACTTGTTGCATGAAAAATACTTGTTGCGTTTATTCATAGCCGATCATCTGAACAGTCTGTTCTTGTTCTGACATGTGAGATGAGAGCCTATAATCAGCTGACCTCCTTTCATTTGGAGATGAAAGATTACTTTTATGAATTTTCTTTTTTTTTTTTAGATGTTTATTTCACATGTTAGGAAAGAGAAAGCTGAAAATCAAGACTGTGTAAATTTTATGCAAACTTTCAATCTGCCTTGAATTCCAGACCCTATTGACAGAAAAATTGATTTTCAAATTTTAGACTAAAATTCCTCAGATTTTGGCTGGTTCAACTTTTTAAAATATGAACTGAGTTTCATCCTACTTCGAAAAAGTAGACCCTGCTTTTTGTCAAAACTGACCGGTCATTCAAGAAGCCAAACTCAACAGACAAAAGTTCTGCCTTGTGTTTCAGATTCAGATAAAACACAAAACTAGAAAATATTAACCTGTCTCCAGATTTTACTGCAGGGTCTCCAAAGAGCTCTACCAGAAACTTGTCTGTTGGAGACACAGTTTTCATTGTATGCCCACTGGGATTACATCTGAGTTTGACCCTGATGCCATCACCTGCCATTAATCTAATTGTTTTCGAAAGATCATTTTAAGAACACTGAAAGTCTCCAACTACCTTCTAAAAAACATACTCCAGACGTCTCCATCTATAATTACATAAAATTAAAAGATAGTCTGAAAAGTGTGCCAAAATAGTTGTAGAATTTAAATTCATTCTCCAGTTCAAAATTGCCAGGGGCTATTCTGACTGTTGTTATTGGGGGTGTACCATACTGATTTGGAACTCTACTGTTTTATGCGTGCCATCACTTTTTGATGTGTAAAAATACACATATGATTTTAGTGCTAGGGGATCTGGATTCTCAGTCCTTGCTTTCGCAAGGACTTTCTTTATAGTGAACCCACAATGACAGATTTACAACAGAATGATTATTTAAAATGGTGTCTATTCCCCTGAAGCAATGTATATTTTTGAGACATTAAATTGTACAAAATTTCTAAATGTCCAAACTGTAAGCTTGGCAAGCAGGCAGCACAGATGTGGCAGAAGGAATATTAAGGGCTAATTTTATAACATCAATCTGTTTGTCATCAGCATATAAATGAGATTTAGGCCCACATTGACAGAGCAGATTATTTAAGAGAAGCAGGTATAGATTAAAAATCAAGGCTTTGAGAAGACAAACCTGTGTGACACCTGCAGAAAAGTTTTTGTAGAACTGATCAAGCCACAGGAGGTAAGACGGTCTCATTTGGATAGAATTAAATAAAACCAAGAAATAACATAACACTTCAAAACATCTCTTACAAAGAATCTGAGTAGAATTGAGTGTCTACTTCTGTCAAAAAGCTGTTATAAGTAGAAGACAAACTGGAAAAAATTCTGCTTGGATTGTCAACCAACTGCTGATGACTGTAATGATGAAAGTTTGGTACTGTATTGTGGTCTAAAAACAGACTAGTCCTAGAAGAGCAAATGCCCTTCAGAAGACAGAGAGAACAACAATCAGTTCAAGAGCATTAGCAAAAAATCCCCAACCTATCACATAAATGAATCTAATTATAGGAGAAATGAAAGTTAAAATTAACTTCAGGGTTCTATGTCAATTTTTACTGTGACTTACATGAGAAAGAACCAGTTTTGATGAAACAAAGTTAGGATATTAAAAGAGCACATAGAACCATAGAACCTTTTAGTTTGGAAAGGACCTCTAAGATCATTGGGTCCAATTGTTAATGTAACACGGCCAAGTCCACAGCTAAACCATGTCCCTAAATGCCATGTCTACATGTCTTTTAAATGCCTCAAGGGATGGTGATTCAACCACTTCCCTGGGCAGCCAGTCCCAAAGCCTGAAAATCCTTTATGTGAAGGATTTTCTTAATAACCAATCTAAACCTCCTCTGGGGCAACTCGAGGCCATTCCCTCTTGTTCTTGTAGTTGTAGAGAGAATTAAGGTCTTCCTTGAGCCTTCTTTTCTCCAGGCTAAACAACCCCAGCTCCCTCAGCCACTCCTCATAAGATTTGTGCTCCAGACCCTTCACCAGCTTCGTTGCCCTTCTCTGGACATGCTCCAGCACCTCAATGTCTTTCTTGTAGTGAGGGGCCCAAAACTGAACCGGGGATTTGAGGAATGGCCTCACCAGTGCAGAGTACAGGGGGACAATCTCTGCCGTCCTCCTGCTGATCACATGATTTCTGACATGAGGAATGGGTGTAATCCTATCAAATTGATAACTGTTTGAAGAGACCTGACAGTGAACATATCCTTGTTTTTGAAGCACTATTTGGTTTAACTATCAGCTGGAGTACAAGAAACAGGAAAAACATGAAGAATGATGAGGACGTGATCACCTGCTATTTTGAACAGAAAAAGTATAAAATTCTAGCCAGAAAAATGGGAATTTCAATGAACATGTTACTTTGTCACAGCTTCTAGAAAACACTCACAGGTTACCTTCAAGTTTTTACAACAGTAGGAGAGGAATTAATCAGCTCATGTAAGTGTATGCCCAAAACTGAAAGCGTTTTCCCATTTTGTAATTAGTATAATGACTGATAAATATCCAGTGGTAACACATTGATCATAGATAAAAAAGGGCTGATTATTGAGCCCTGGGGATGCCTCAAGTCTGACTCTACATGGATGATTAAAAGTTGTCTGCAGGGTGTTAAATCTATTAGAAGCATTCAAGTGTAATACAAGTAATTCCCAGACATGTTTCAGGAGTAGAAGGCAAAATTTCATGGTTTGCAATATCAAATGTTGCAGTAAACTTGCAGAGAAAGGAAAGGAAAACCCTTGCCACAGTTTGCCATTTTTCATTCTTTATCTACTAGGAGGAACTTCAAAGCAGACTTGAAATATTCTTCACCAGATTTGTTCCAATTGAGCAAAACCCAAAAAACTCCCTCATACATGAGAACTTAGATAAAAATTAGGGAATTTGAAATCAATTTTTGTTACAAAAAGAAACAAAAACAAACAAACAAACAAACAAAAAACAACAACAACAAAAAAACCCCAACCCTACCCTACTTCCTAGCCCCACGATTTAAAGAAAAAGGGATGATCAATAGCTCTTGGGGTTTGGTATTTGTTTGTTTGTTTGCTTGTTTGTTTAAATTTATAGAATGCAGCTAGTTGCTGCAGTCTTAAAGTACAATTTCAACAGCTACATCTGTGACCATGAGAGAAGGAAAATATTTGTGTATTTTTTAATAAGTAATAAGTTCATAACAATAAAAACTAAAATTAATGTTAAAGCGAAGGGAAGGGAAGGTTTGGGAAGGTACATGGAGGTCCCAGCTTTTCACACCTGTTTTTCTTATGGCATAGGTGTTTTCCCAGCAGTTAGATAAAAAGATATGCAGTTCTGACAGATCAGAAGTGACCCTGAGCACAGGAAGCCAAGCCTCTGCAAAGGGGTGGGAAAAGAGGTCACAGAGGAGATTTATGGGAAAGGACAGTTATAGACTCATCAGAATAATCACAGCCTCTTGGCAAAATTAATGAAAACATGCAACTTTTATAAAAAGTGTCCTTTCTAATTGCCAGTCACTTTGGCTTCCATTTTTTAATTGTTTATACATAATGTATTACAGTATTAGCATGTACTTCTTTTGGTTCACAAAGTTTCTATTTAACTCAACAGGAGTTGTATGCACAGATCAATGATAATGACAAAACAAAAACTTTTGGTTTTTTTTATCACCTGGGAGGTGATATGGCTTGTCAACTCTAAATAACTTCACAGAAAACGTTGTATCTCACAGCAGGTCGTTGTGTAAGAAAATTAGGGGATGGATCATTTATCCACTTCATGACTAAGTTAAACAGACTGAGTTTGAGTCTGGGGGGGAAAGAACCTTGTTTGAACTATTTATTAGTCCCTTTTACAAATCTCATTGCTTTTCCATACAATGAATACAATACTTAACAGGAGAACTTTTACGCAGAAAATCAATTTTGTGTAATATTATTGTGTCCCTATAAAGAACAATAAAACACTGGAAAAATCATCAAATCTATTTCTTATTATCATTGATTTGACTGCCAATTATCATTGATTGGTGTGCTTTATAGCTTGGATTTCTCAGTGTATCAACTAATTAGCTTCACAAATTACTAAGAAAATTCAACTGCTTCCAATTGACTGTTATGAACATACAAAATAGCTTCTGCACCATCTAAAAATGAAATATGACCTTTTAAATGTTTAAACTTTACTTCCCTTTTTTGTGAGTCATGATACTCTGGTTTATGTTCTGTATTATGTTGCTGTTGAAGCAGCATTCACATGCTTAAGATAAGCCAAATGCTTAAAAACATGTTCAATTTGATTGTAAAGTATGTATCCAAATTAGAATAAGTATTTCATACAAGCGTAGAGATTAAGTCTCTTCACTGGCGTATGGGGAGCCTGTCCACAGAGATTAGGCAGTTTCACTTTTTCTGTCTTGAGCCTGAATGCCACAGGAATTTCAGTTCCTAAGTTAGGCAGTTTAAATACACTCCTGAGTCAACTACAAAAAGCCAACACTTCAAAGTCAGGCTAAGTGGCAGTACAAATGTCTCGTTCGTCCTCTACTCAGCACACACACACAAAAGCCACGTACAACCTTGAACACTCACATGCTGTGGACCTGCTCCAAAGCCATCAAAGCCAGCTGAGAATCTTCTGCTTACTTCAGCTGTCTTTGGATCTTACATTTGCATTTGCAAAACAGTTCTGCTCAGCTCTGAAATCTATTAGGTCACATCTGTACGAATCCTGAAACAAGCATACCACAATTAAAAAAAATAACAAAAAGAAAAAAGTAATGCAGCTTTCTAAGCCATGCAGATAAATTGCCAGGCTTTTACCTTGTCCAGTTCCCAATTTTATGCTCAAATGTACCAGATGAAGCACTGTCCTATTACAGTCATTGGTAGTGGAAGGCACTTCAGCACTTTCAGGAGTGCTCAGCAAATGCAGCTCCCTTTAGAAGAAATGAACAGCTTGTAGCACATAGTGAAGGAGGTTACTCAAGAGATCACTTACCCTTGCCTCTCACCCATTCCCAGCAGACCGTTCTGTAAATTCTACTCTCAAACCCTTGAGATGATGAAGATTCCACAGCTACCCAAGGCAGTATGATCAAGGCTTCACTGTCTCTACAGTTGGGAAGTTTTCACCACTAGCTCCTGCTTCAGTCTAAGCTCAGCACTTTTTTTCCTGTCTGTGGTGGAAAAGAACAGGACAGTCCTTCCTCTTCCTGGCAACCTCTTATACATGAGAAAACTGTTGTCATGTTTCCTCTCAGGTTCTCTTTTTCCACAATGAAATATGCTGGTTCTTACAGCCTTTCTCATAGGTCGTGTTTTCTGGATCTTTGATCTTCTTTGTTACTTCTCTGCTCTCTCCAATTGCTTTTCTTTTTCATCAAACATTGTATGTTAAATTGGAAATTGCCCTTATGTCTGGTTTCAGTAGAGGATTAAAATGTCAAAATATTCTCAAGACACAGATAGAGTTCTTTTTTCATTTGACTTGCAAAGGAAGGGGAATATTTATGTGTCACATTTCTCGGGACACTAGGCAGAGTAGAAGATATTAAGTCTAAACATCAGATCACAAAATTTGTCAACAATGTATAATCAAATGCCAGGTATTTAGCTGGGTCTATTTTGGCATCGTAAGACACCAGTAACCCCGTTCAGGCTACCCTTAGTTGTCCAAGAGTTAATTTCTTCTGCATTTCTTCTTCCAACCATCCTATCTGTTGTATGTTTGATTTTGTACATCTGTCAGTCAGATGAGTTTGAAATCTATGTAGCTAGTTACTTCTCATATTAGTCTCGAATTAAAATACCAACTACCTTGTGATGCAGAAGAGAAGGTGGGAAGGAATAAATCTTTTCTTAGCATTAAATATTTAAAATATGTTAGAGGAAGTGAGTGTAAAAAGTGATGTGACTTTCATATGTTGCAGAGTTGACTCATAAGCTGACAAAGATGGTTGAGAAATATGATCAAACAATGTTTTAGTGACCTATTAATCTAATGAGATTCCAAAGAGGAACTGTAGAGATGAAAGATTACCTGGAAAGAGGAGCAATTGTGGTTGATAGTGAATACAGAATGAAATACGGTATGTGGCTGTAACTTCATAGCTGGAGTCATAAGAATATACACATTCTGTTTGCATGAGCTTTTCACATAATTCCCTTGAGAGGTAGTGAAGAATTTACTTTTCCAAAAGAAAGCTTTGGTAATTTTATATACTGTCTTTTCTTTTAAGAAGCAACCTCCTTTCATTTACTCAAAAGAAAAAAACACGTTGTTAAAACAATTATTCTAGTCCTCTGGCATATAAAGCATGATGTGCATTTGTGAAAGGACCCAAAGCTGGTAAAGGGAAAAATGTAGGAGTCACAAGATAGCTGGAGGCCTCTTCCCTTCATTAATGTGATGACTTACTTGTCATGGAAAGCAGTGCTTACAGTACATGCATTTATGACAGTGTTTGATATATTGCCTCGTGGACACAGAGACAATATATCCAGAAAGACCTTCATGAAACTTTAGTGTGACCTTTTTAGTTTCTGGTAGCAATTTCAGGAAATCTCTAAACATGAGTACAGATAAAGAAGCAGACTTGTGTGCTGTCCACCATAACATAATCAGATAAATTCCTATTTAAATTCTGTGAAGATATCCACAGAATTAGCAACCTACAATCAGGTTGCTGTTGTCGTTTGCTTTTCAGCTGTCAAAAACACCCTTTTATTATATACATGGTAGCATTAGAACCAGATTATTCATGGACTTTAATACTTAAAAATGGGACTATC
The DNA here is from genome assembly GCF_009829145.1 of Chiroxiphia lanceolata. Classification (NCBI taxonomy): domain Eukaryota; kingdom Metazoa; phylum Chordata; class Aves; order Passeriformes; family Pipridae; genus Chiroxiphia; species Chiroxiphia lanceolata. The sequence goes on along the minus strand of NC_045639.1, from coordinate 87,772,821 downwards.
TACATGTATAACATTGCATACACAACTGTGTGAATGCTCAGATTCTCAGTTGTTTGAACAGTAATGTGCCTTGTCAAGGTTTCCTTTGTCAATCCAAGGAACAAAAATACTATGTAAACAAGTAAATTTCAAGAGGAAAACGTAAGATTTACTGGCAGACTATTTTTTTAAGCATCAGTGAAGTCTAATGTTGCAGCTGGTTTTTTAGTCTTTACATTTATTTCTAAAGTAATTTTTACAAAGTTGATTAAAAGACTACATCAATTTACTTTTAAATCAGAAAGTGTTTTGAGGAAAGTATTGTACTTACAAACACACCTTTTTTCCATGATTTGGGATCAAATTCCACTCTTAAAATTCACTGCTCTTTTAAAATATTTTCTAATGTAGTATATGAATCAATATGACTTTCTGCAACATAAGCTTGTAACAAAATTGCAAGCAGAAAACTTATTTATCAAAACCCCCTAAATATTTATTCCTCACGCCCAAGACAATTTTCCCTCGCGTTCTTATCCCATTCCTCACTTTGCCATCACACTTTGTATACACCACAGTTACTACAGGGTCAAGCAAAACATATATTAACATCATGCAGGTAGTGCTGGGTTTGTCCTTCATTGTGGACCAGAAGTTCACATACATCATTGTTAAATGAGGGTAAAATATTTGAAAACCCGTTAATTTTCTGGGGGAGGTACATAAACATGCTGAACACAGAAATCGCAAAGATGTTTTGGGAAAGTTTACAGAACTTTTAATTAAAGTGCCATCTGCTATGTGGAGACATAAAAGAATTTCTTGGACGGAATAAGCACAATATGCACAGAGGCATTATGCAATAAGCTTCCCTTTTTCCTGACACCCATCTCAAGTAATGCAGTGTTTCTTTTCCTCCTGGCTGCTCCAGATCACAGTCCTTCTTGAGGTGCCTTGGCATCCTTGTATCCCCAGCAATGCCCTGTCAATAAGCCCTACCTTTTATGCCACAATTCTCACTTTTACAGTATAGGTAGTACAAGGGCCGCTGCGTCAATAGTATTTTCTCTCAGTTGTAAGCGTTCATTTTTCTAATGGATACTTCTGAGGAACTCTCTCCCATCAAACAGTTTCATGTGGGCAGTGAAACATTTCATGAGTTTCACATGGTTTCACTCATGGAACAACTACAGTATCCAGGTAGAAAGTACAGCAGCATGATCTTTCTTGCAGTCTAATGACTTCTACCAGGACTTTGTACCAGGATTTCTTCCACTAAATGTACCTTTCCTGATGACATTGAAGAGTAATGAGTGAAAATTTAGTGGGACAGTGTTACATGAACTTGGCTTAACAAAGAAACATTTTTTAAAACTACTAGCAAATATTTAATTGTCTTTTCCTGGATATTCAACACAAGTCATATTCATGACCTTGTACCTGTACTCTAGACTTCAGCTGACTTCTCTTAGGAACTGAAGCATTTGAGAAACATCAAGCCAAATAGTTCTAGGTCATGGAAATGGAAAGATGTATTATCAGTCATTTTTCTTTTAGTAATTGGAGAGGAGAGGCTGATAAGGGAATTACATTACATGTGCAGAGGGGCCTCTAAAACATGTTTTGATAGAGAAGCCTGTTTCTATGATTATGATTATTATTTGTAATCAAATTGGAATTGATTCCTAATTCTGCAAATTGTTGCAAAAAGCTATTGAAGTAGCATAAATCTATTTACGGTATCGGCTGTATTCTGAGTTTAATAATGAATTATAATTTACATTATTGATAGAAATTATACTGGCACTATAAAGATCCATTATTTGAACTTAAATTTTTAAAAGATGATTAGGATTAAAATTAAAGACAAATCTGCTCTGATTATCTAGTACAGCAGCATAGTATTTTGCCATCCAGAATATGTGACCAGAAATCCTTACTTTAAAGACCTATTTTGAATTTTAATTCATTGATATTTTGTGATTCTGTGATGAAAATGACTGTAATTTCACAAGAAAGTTGAGCATGTGATTGCCTTTGTGTATATGAGTAAATCTGCTGAAATCACTGGTACATGAAGTTATAGACATATTTAAATATTATGCTGAACCATGGTCTTAGAAAAGCAATGGATTATGGCATTTCTGAATTCTATTTCCTGCACTAAAAACCTGAATTTTAAAATAACTTTGTCACAGAAAGTTATTCCAGAGTTAAAGTTGCTGAAGTTAAAAATAACCCAGACTTCGAAGAAAATACGTTCAGTAGAAGTGGAATTAATTCTGTTTAAAATCTGTTAATTTTTATTATTTTTTCTATATTTAAATGAGCTCAAAATTGGAAATTTGTGAAACTTAGAATTATGGAGCTGTCAAATATTTGCAGTTTTAAAGCAAGTGAATTAACATTTTTCTGAAGTGGACTTTTTTAACATCTCATAAAGAATTAAAGTACTGGAGTGAGTGTTCTTATAACTGGAATCTGCAGGAAATTCCAGTTTGCATTGTACTACATATTGGTATTAATTAACATATCACTGAAAATGAAGGATGCTTTAATTCAACTAATGCTGAAATAATTTTAATTAGTTTTAATATAAGATGGCCTGAAAGATAAAAAGATATTAGACATTAAAATATGAGAAAAGTTGCAGCTAAGGTCACTGTTTCTATATTTCTGACCTTGAGTGTTTCATTCCTCCATTTTTCCAAAAGTGCTTACATATTTGCATGAGTTTATATTATATAACCTTTAGAAAAAGTTACTCTTTAAAGCATTTACCAGTACTATTTTCATAGGTATCCACCTGTAAAACTAGATATCTGACTCATTAAAAGCATAGGGCAAGAAAGCTCAATAAAAATTTTCTGAAGTGAGCTAAAAACAGTTTTCTGTTCCTATAAAATAACTTCTCCGTACGTTTTCTTTAAAATGTCATGACTTCAAAGTTTGATAGCTGACAGCCCTGCAGGGTTAGATGCAAGGTCTGTGAGTCCAATTGCAAAGCTGAGGATTTGTCCCTTTACAAGTTATTGCCTCTAGCCCTGCAGGACTACTAGGTATTGGACTTAAAAGCAGTGACATTTTTAAATACAGAGTAGATGTTACTGGCTTGGGATTAAAACTTGACCATTTTAAGGGTCAGAAGGTATAATTTTATATAGAGAAAGGCAACGTTATGAAGAAAAGCAGCAAATATTTTTCTGCTTAAACAATCTTAACAGTTAGGATCATGCACAGAATAAAAAGTGTGAAGTCATTGTTGGGGTAAATCTAAAAATAGTCCTCAAGAAGTGTATCAAAATCAGATGAGATAAAATAACAAGTATCACTATTGCAACATCAACTATTGATGCCTAAGATGTATATACACATACATATCTCAATAGAATACTGTAATATATTTCAGGATGTGAATACACTTGTAAAATCCCAATTCCACACTATAAAATTTAGGACATAAGAAATTCTCTCTCGTTTTAGATAAAACATTAATGCAAAGCAATAAAGATTTCATTCTGGTCAATGTCCACTTATGTGATGCCAAGAAATTTAATTTGTAAGTTTAGGATGTCATTGCACCTCAACATTATATAGAGGCTCAGCTAAGATTCTGCTGTCTCAGCACTATGTTTTGGGCTTAATATGCATATAGAATGATAGAATCATAGAATCTGTAGGCTTGGAAAAGACCTCTAAGATCATAGAGTTCAACTGTTAACGCAGCATTGCCAAGTTCACCACTAGACCAAGTCCCTAAATGGCACATATACAAATCTTTTAAATACCTCCAGGGAGGGTGAGTCCATCACTTTCTTGGGCAGCCTGTTCCAGTGCTTGACAAGCCTAATCTTTCCCAATGTCAAATCTAAACCTCCTCTGGTGCAACTTGAAGCCATTTCCTCTTGTCCTGTCACTTGTTACTTGGGAAAAGAGACTGACTCCCACCTCTCTGCAACCTCCTTTCAGGGTTTTGTAGAGGGCAATGAGGTCTTCCCTGAGCCTCCTTTTCTCCAGGCTAAAAAACTCCAGCTCCCTCAGCCACTACCCAGAAGACTTGTGCTCCAAACCCTTCACAAACCCTGTTGCCTTTCTCTGGTCATACTCCAACACTTCAATGTTTTTCTTGTTGTGAGGGGCCCAAAACTGAACATGGGATTTAAGGTGTGGCCTCACCAGTGCTGAGTACAAAGGGACAATCACTGCCCTGGACCTGCTGGACACTGTTTCTGATACAGGCCAGGATGCCAATGGTCTTCTTGGCCCCCTGGGCACACTGCTGGCTCATGTTCAGGTGGCTGTCAAGCAGCAGCCCCAAGTCCCTTTCTGCTGAGCAGCTTTCCAACCACTCTACACCAGGCCTGTAGCACTGAATGGGGTTGTTGTGACTCAAGGGCAGGAGAATCCTGTGGGAGACAGTATCCAAGGCCTTACTAATGTACAGGAAGACTACATCCGCAGCTTTTCCCTCATCCACTTTTGTGACCACCTGGTCACAAAAGGACATCAGGTTGGTTAAGCAAGACCTGCCTTTCCTAAACCCGTGTTGGCTTGGCCTGATCCCCTGGTTGCCCTATACATGCTGTATAATGGCATTCAGGATGATCTGCTCCCAGCATCAGGATGATCACCTTCCCCAGCACCAAGGCCAGGCTGACAGACCTGTAGTTCTCTGGGTCCTCTTTCTGGTCCTCCTTGTAACTGGATGTTTCATTTGCCAACTTCATCTGGGACCTCCCTGGTGAGCCAGGACTGCTGGTAAATGATTGGAAGTAGCTTGGTGAACGCTTCCGCCTGCTCCCTCAGTACTTCTCGGTGGACCCCATCTGACCCCATAAACTTGTGTGTGTCTAAGTGCTGTAGCAGACCACTGACCATTTCTGTTTGTATTATGGGAGCTTCATTCTGCTCCCTGTCCCTGTCTTGAAGATCAGGAGTCTGGGTACCTGGAGAGCAACTGGTCATACTATTGAAGACTGAGACAAAGAAGGCATTTCAATACCTGTCCTGGTTTTGGCTGGGATATTTTCCCTCTGTTACTCTGTTTTCCTCTGCATCCAGTAAAGAATGGAGATTCTCCTTGTTGCTAATGTATTTGTAGAAACTTTTCCTATTGTCTTTTGCAGCAGAAGCCAGATTAAGTTTTACTTGGGCTTTAGCTCTTCTAGTTTTCTCCCTGTGTAATCTCATGGCATCCTTGTGGTCCTCCTGAGCTACCTGCCTCTTCTTTCCCTTTCTTTTTTACCCTGCATTCCAGCCAAAGCTCTCTGTTCAGACAGACCAGTCTTCTTCCCCTCCAGTTTGTTTTTTGGCACATGGCGGTGGCCTACTCCTGCATCTTTAACATTTCCTTGCATAGCCTCATACCTATTATGCCAGGGCACCTGGAAAGTCACAGAGCAGACGTGCCTGCTGTACTAGGCAAAAACTTATCGGCATTACCCCCTATCCCTTAAGTCACTGTGTTCTGCCAGGGGAAGGGAGCACAGGAAATCCTCCATATCATGCATCCTGTCTGCCTATTGGGCCTGTCCCAGGGAAAATAGGATGGAATTCCAGTAGTCTTGCTCACTCTTTCACAATTCCTGATGCTTCTCAACCTATTCACCTCCTCCTGGAGCTCTGTCACTAAGCAGAGGAGTTCCTTTACCTGGGCACACCTCCCACAGGTGTACTCACTCCTCCTTGCCGCAGGGCACACCCTGCAGCTTTTTCACCTGGGTGTCAGCATGTTCCACCCAGAGCACTGTCTTGGCAGCTGCATCAGTCATGCTGGGTGCCGAGCTTAGAGAAACTGTGGCTTTCTGACAGGTGAATGCCATTGCTTCCTAGTTGAACTTGCAGGGCTTCAGTACCCTTCCTCCATGCCCTTCTGCACTGACTGCCATGCCATGCCCTGGCTGACAGTGCTCCCTAAGGGATTCTTTCATAGGTGTGAAGGGCTTGGCTGCCTTTGCTTCTGGCCCTGCCCAGGTCTGATCCGCCACTGCCACACAAGCCGTGGGTTCCTGGCAGTGCTCTCCGCTCCCTTGAGATTCCCCCGGTTTGGGAAACCCCACTATGCACTGCGCCGCAGCGCTCCACTGCTGATCGTACTGGATCAGTGGAGATGGTTACCTCAGCAACACATATGTAGTGTGAAACAACAAGAAAAATGAAATGCAATTCATTTGAAAACAAATCCTTTAAACCAAGAATAAAAATTAAACTATAAGCTGGGCTGAACAGGCAAAAGATTACTCTAGCCCCAGCGTCCTGCCTGCTGCAGAGCCTGTTAACAAATGCCTAGAAGAGTGCTTAATAGTAAGGTACTTATTTAGTAGATATTCTACTGGTATGCCTCCTAAATTCCAACACGTTTGTGGTGTACAGTCACATTTTTTATCTTTGGGTGCTGTAGCCTTAAAAGATTTTTTTGTCTATGAATTTATCTAATCACTCTTTCAGTTAGCATAATCTTCTGTCGTTTATAACCTCCTGTGGTGATGATTTCCACAGTTTAACTATGCCCTGTGAGAAAAAAATGCCTCCTATTGTTTGTTTTAAATATGCAGCCTAATAATTTAATTTAATGCCTTTAGATCTTATATGAAAGGAATAACAATCATTTCTGGTTCATTCTCACCATGGCAATCTTACAGACATTATCAGACCTCCCTTGACCACCTCTTACTCAGACTGGAGGGACTTACCTTACAGAAGCTGTCCCATGTCCTCCAGAGATTCCTCTAGTTCCACTAGATTCTGTTTGTTAGGAAGAGATCAGAACTGCATGCTGCATTCAAAATGTGGGCATACCGCAGACTTCTTTAGTGGCATAGTCATATTTTCTGTTTTGCTATTTCCAAAGCCCTGCAGAAAACTAATATAACTGAGGAACACATCATGTGCTTGACATGCTCAAGCATCTTTGAATTAAAATATACACATAACTTTTCTCCAATGCATAGTCAATAGAAAGATGTTTGCTTATATGTAATTTTAGATATCATTTAGCTGTCTGAGAGATCAAAATATAGTGCCAGGTTCTGATGTGAGTTCTACTGAGGATACTCCGTTGAAGTTGACAGGTCCAATCAATATACAGCAAGCACTGACATGAAGTGGATTCATGACATTTCTTGAATACTGTATATGCACAGACGATTATTGCAATTGCTCTCATTATGTAATTTCTAGGAGATATATTCTAGCTAATAAGCTTCATGTACTAAGTAGTCTGTATATAATTCAGATCAAGTAGTGTAATCTAAATTAATTGTATTCTTTATTTATTGCACTTTTAAAACATCAAATAGTGCAAGAACATAGCAGAAAGCAAATTACTTCAAAATGGAAGATGCTGTAGCACTTTTTGCTTGCAATACTATATCTGACTGAAGGGAAAGACATTTCAGATTTGGAGTTTTCAACTAAAGCATGCCACATCTATGTGACACACCACAGACAGATAGACAGACAGACAGACAGGCATCTTGAGATATGCCTTTCATGCCAATGAGAGTTGATTCCAGTCTGCAAAAACTGCAGCATTACCTGAATAACTTTACTGTATATGTTTTAGTTACACATATTTTCCATATGATAAATGATCTGATATAATGTAAACATCAAAAATAGTGTATGAGACCTCCATGTAGAGATAGAAGGAAATAAGTATAGCCCTGTATTTGGAAGCATTTTCTTTTGAACCTAGAAATACTTTACCTTCACATTTTTATTTTGGCTTTCAGTCCTAGGGATGATCTCTACCTTATGTTGAGATTCAGGATGACACTGTCTGTCTCTGTTTTAAGGCTTTCGGTTGAAAGCTGTATAATGTGGGTAGATCATTAATGTATTAACATTGATTATTGTGGGACACTTTTTTCATCCCTTTTTACCACACCTGAAGGCTGAAGAGTATACCAGCTTTGTCACTTGACAGAAGACAAGCCCATTGCTACAACTGTTGCACCTGCAGAGTACTGGGTATTCTTCTTGTGCTGTTTCCCATAAGAAGATACAGAGAAACAAAAATTTTGTCAGGAGATGAAAGTGAATAGGCTAGTAATTGTTGTTCAGACAGACCTTTTCTTTTGCATCTAGTTAAGGCATATACTCCCCAACACCTTTTCTATACCCTTTTTTTAGACTGTGAAATAAAAGCACTTGTCCAGCCTCTTAACCAATTTATTCAGTTTTTAATGCCATCAGTCACATTTGTCTAAGCACCCAATCTAGCTGGCGTGAGACTAGCAGAAATGGATTTATCAGAGGAGTAAGAGGACTTAAATCCTGTGTGCCCACTGTTCAGTGTAGCAGATTTCTCTGGCAATTCTAGATATATGATCATTACAAATGCAAATTGTGTATTGCGTTGTGAATGCATCACAATGTTTGCTCTCTGTATTATAGAGTTTTCAATGTATCTTACATCTATCAGCTTTAGCAACATCTGAGTTCTTTAGTTTTGGGTTTTAACCACATAATAAAAACTATGAGAAAACCTTTTATTTATCTTTATTGCATTACATTCCTCATTAGCTGGGGATTTACAAAGTCACTGCATCTGAACTGCATGCTCAGATTTGCTGCACTGCCACATTTTAATTAAGTTTCAGTTATTGTATGAATTAGGGAGATACCTGCCACTCAGTCCTTAATGGACTTTGGGAGACCTCTATTCCAGTCACTATACAACTCCAGAGAATCGTAAATCCAGAGGTTCCTATGAGTTTTATGTGAAGCTGTTTTGGCCACCAAGTCTTTCTTCTAACATGCCCAGGAGAACCTTACCATTAACTTAAATGCTAGCCTTAACTAGAAGCTCATCCCTCAATCATTCTTGACTGTGGCCTTTACTTAGCAGTGAATTGGCTGATACACAAAATGTGGACAGTGCAGGTATGAAGACCTATACTACAGGTTTTTTGTCCAATAGTTCAGTAGTTACAAAGCTCACCCAGGACAGGATGAGACCAAGGTGAGGTCTCATCACTGCAAGATTAAGAACCTTTCCAGCAGGAATGAACCTCCATGCTGTAAGAATGAAATCTCCAGGCTGTAAGAATGAAATGTCCAGGCTGTAGGGCATTTTGGAGTAAGGAAGCTTCTCTAATTCCCTCTATTCACCATTAATCCTATTCTTTCATGTCATAAGTAAATATTGATTGTCTGAAAGGGAAAGACTACTCTGTTCTACATGTTGTAGTTAAGGTTTTCAGTGAAGAAAAGATACCCAACTGAAGATGTTAAGCATCAGTCACTACAACTCTCACCTCAAAATGGCTAATTAGGATGTCTCTGATCTCAGTCAAAAGCCAATAGCAAGCTGTATGCCTTTGCCCTACTGAGGTATTTGTATCAAATATGGTTTTAATGTGTGGCCTGATAACCAATAAAAGATTTGGTGCAGGTTCAGTCAGGATGCTGGCTGATTCACCAAAGAGAGAATAGGGAGATAAGGATTACTCTTACTGAAGCAGTTGTTAATTGGCCAGTCAGGTACACAAGATAACATCTGATCTAACAAAGAGACATCTCTCAGGAAGAAATAGAATACTTATTTTAATTAAAAGGGGTGGTCAGATTATCTCCCGAATAAGAAAGAAATCAATGCATTTGAAGAAAAACAGATTAGATCTGTTTAGGCTCCTGGGAAGGACTTACAAAAAAGGATTCGTTATAAAAAGCAAGTGCCTTACACAAGAAAAAGGACATAACCTGAGCCCTAACATATAGAGAAAATAGAAATCTTTATAAACTGAATGTTTAGGAAATCTTGCATAATAACAACTGGATAAAAGAGGAAACATACTCCTAACCTAATCCCCATGTCAGTAGAGCAAATGTCAGTTTATTTTATTCCTCTTTGTTTATTTTTGTCTTATTTTATTTCTCTCTTTTTTATTATTATTTTTATTTTATACACATTTGTAACTGTGTCCTATTTTTTTTTATTGATCGTTTGTTTTGTCTCAATCTGGCTTGAGTTAAGTTTGTTTTCAAAGTTCATGGCGACAGGAAAAGGTCTTTACTTCTTTCTTTAAAATTGTACACTGAGATAATTTAACTCCAATTGCCATGACTCCACAGCATGTACTTCAGAGAACCCACGGGTAACTGTTGTAGGATACACAGTAGGATTGTGTAAGAGCAGCAGGTGGTATCACAAGATACAGGGGAGGAGATGCTGACAACTAGGAGGGTTCTTAGTCATGCAACTAAGATATGAAAGAACAAGTATGAAACCTGAGGATCTTCAGACAGCGTGTAATACTGATGTTTGAATGCTCAATCTGCAGAGTAAGTAACACTGAAAGAAGCAGGAACTGAAATGCGGGTGCCAATCCCTGTCTTCTTGCAATGTGGTTACAAAATCCATACTTTGCTTTACCTGTGTAGTTCTGCATAATTCTGCTTCAACAAGAAGGGATGAGAGTACTCTCAAATCCGAATGTGCTATAGTTTGGGGTTAGGTCATCCACTGCAAATCTGTACCTATTCAACACCCCTCATGCAGAGCAGGAAATGGAATTCATCTCTTCTATCTCAGAACCATTGAGCTGTTAGATAAAAGGGAGACTCTCCATTGTCCATCTTTGAGGGGAACCTAACTCCAGATTTTGAAAGGTAGTGTGTGAACATCTACCTCTGAAGGAGAGCTCAGCTCTCTCATGCATCACCAGAGCAATGAGCATCATTTCAGTGCCTGACCACTAAACATATTTGCTTCTGCCATTCTCATTTTGTGTCTTAACTTTTTGCCTTCATTATAATTGGCATCTCTGGAGCCTAATCCAAAGCACACTCTGAGGAGGCTGGACATGTACTGGTTTTAGTTTTATCTGTCTTTTCAATCTAGGATAGCATAGGGTGTTGTAACAGTAACACTGGTGGAAGCCCAGCCACTTCCCCTCAGTTTTGTTTCACACTTGTTCCTCTTGCTGCTGATCGCAGCTGGCCTTGAAACTTGAACTAACAATACTATGCTTTATTGCCTGTCATTTGAAAGAAATATTAACAATAGCTACAACCACCACCCAGGCTTTAACATTCTTAATTTCCAGGATAAACTTCTGAACTCCTAATCTTTCCCGGCCCCTGGCAATATACAATTTACAAAGTTCCTTTTTGCTAGGAGGCCTCATGAGTAATAGTACAGTGTGAAAGATTTTGTAGGTTGATCAATTGGAAAACACTGCATGACAATTTTTCCTTAGTTCATCATAAATCTACATATTTATTTATAGTCTAAACAAAATAACATGAAAGATTTTACTGATTTTGTGAGGGGTGTGCTGCATAAGAGTGTAGAAATTTTGTAGAAAATAAAACCTTTTGCTTTCCAGCTAGTCCTCAGAGATCAGAGGGGCTGGGTGCAGCTAGGCTTTATTTCTGCTTATAACCAATTCAGCACTATAAGCCCAGTGCATTCACTAAAATCCCAGATGCTTAAGTAGTGTGGGTCTCATTCTCAATCACAGATTCACAAATTTTGTGGTTTACCACTTCAACACCAGAATTTGGTCAAGGTCGATAAGAACTTCCATGAACAGATTCACAAGTAATATGGTTTACCACCTAAACACTGTAAGTGTGATCAAGTTCAATAGGAAGTTTCATGAACACAGAATCACAAATAGTATGGTTTACCAATTTGACACAGTAAGTCTGATTGAGTTCAATAAGAACTTTGCTTCCTGTAGTTTCTAGGAAATCATCTTGGGACGAGATATCCTGGAAGGGAAGTGTGGCCCCTTGTCTGCTCCATTCATTCTGGAGGTCCATGAGGAAAAAAGACACAGTTCTTATAAATTCTCAACAGATGCCAACATCCTTGTATGCTGGAGGAATGCCCAGTACTTCTATGCTGCTTCTCTGAGAGCTTCTACAGGGTTAGACATACATAAAGCTATGGAAAGTGATTGCTTTCCCTCCAGTGCACGGATTCTCATCTTCTTAGGAGATTTTTCTCTATAATTTTGAGAAAGGCAGAAGAATGCTGTCGTTCAAATGTTGATTCATTAGGCTTTTTAAGATACAGAAACAGAGCTGAACAATTGTCATTTGTCTGATGCTGTTCAAAAACATGGATGAATCTCATACCTCTAATAATGATACGTCTGCGTGGTAGCAGTATTACAGAGGACCAGTAATCAGGAACTATACAGTAGGAGGCAGGAAACTTCCAGTATTTTTTTCACCCTGGTTTTGACTTATAATTTCTTTGGAATTTCCTTCCATTTTACACATTGATACTTGCAATATGCTATTAGTGGGGGAATTATTGATTACAGCACAGTTCATAGATATTGTGTGATAGATCATGTCCTAAACTGTTTGGAAGGGGAAGTATAAAGAGTAATAACATATTACCACAAGCATTAATACTCACTTCCATATATCTCCCCTTTTCATGAATGATTTATATATAGCAGCCAAACAGGTAACCAATTTTTGATCCTTCCCATGGACCTTGCTGTGAGTTGTTCATTATTAGAAAGTTAATCTAACAACGCATGCTTGTAACTACAATGACTCTGCTACAAATCCTACTTTTTAGGGTTTAATATCTCATCTGGTTTAAATCATATTAAAATAAAACTTGGTTTCCACCCCAGATACACATTCATTTTACAAAAGAATTACTCATATAGGATTTATTTTTGATATAAAGATCAGCAAGAAAATTAAATTTTCAAAGATTTCTACTTTCTTTGGCAAAAAAGGGAATTCACAGATATGTCATTGAGGACAAATAAACAATTCAATGACTGAATAGAAAAAGTGGCCTCAGTCTTCAGGAAAATGAAGTTTTCTAGTTGGAGATCCAGTCATAAGATATTCATCACCCAGCTTTTTTTTCTGATACCACACAAATTCAGACATCCTTTTTGGGACATTCCAAGTATTTCAGACATACAGTCATAAGGCAGGTATTTTTTTCCAATTTATTTATTTTCATTTCTATTATTTAATACATTGGATTTTCTAAGTATGTGAGTGGAAAGAAAGCCCTGGGTCATAATGACATAATGTTAATCATATTAACAATTTCAGGGTAAACAATACGTTTTTAAAATGCAGCTTTATGTTTGACATTATTAAGGAAAGTGTGTTTGCATCCACCTTTTCTTTGTGCTTTTTTTTAAAAATTGTGCATACTAAGAGTTAGGTCATGTCTCAGATATATGGACATGCACAACTGAAAGGAGACTCCTGCAGTTGAGCCTTCCCTCTGATTTCCTTGGGATTTTAGGTCCAGGTGTAAAGAAGTAAGCAGGTGTTGGAAGGACTTTATCTTCACTAATGTGCCAGCTAGCACACCTGAACAGGCACAGTAATGTCTGTAGTCTGCTACTCATAAGGGCCATGAGCTTCTTTCTTACCTTTTGCTAGGCTAAAAAATTCTGATATCTGCATTTTCCATGTGCTTCTCATCATTATATATCATTCTTTACTGAGAATAGAGTTGGAATACCGAAATCTGTCCTAAAGGAAAAACAGCACCTAGTTGAACAGAAAAAGAGTATATAAAAATATACATACTCAAGAATTAAACAGAATTAAAATCATCCCAGCAGAAATTCTTAACTTTTATGTAGCTTGCTTTCACCAAAGCTGTAATTAAATACCTAAATAACAGCTTCTTGCTGTTAAGTAATGTAACTTAATGATTAAGAAGCTTTCTTATCCTACTTTAACCACAGATATCAATCATCAAAGAAATTATTCAAGTGAGCTACCATCATATATGTATAGCAAGATGATAACTCTTTGCTTCTGATGATCAAAACCCGGGCAACTACTTGGATCACTAGTTGCCAATATGGGAAAAAAGTAGTTAATAGTGTTCCTTCTTCCTTGTCTCAGAAAATCTTCCTGAAAAAAAAAATTAAATCTTTAATTTGAAAAACATTTCTTCAAAATAAACTAATAACACAGAAAGTGTACAATATGAGATGAAGTCCTTTGTTGAGTGGGTTTGATAACAAAGTCATAACTGATTTTTATATATCAATATGTTAAAGTAAACAAAACAGTGCAATTAGTAAGATATGTTTATTATTAATTTTTTAAACAAATAAACAGTAAATGGCAAACTGTGTCATGAGACCAAGAAAAATACTGCAAAATAAAGGAAACGTAGTTGCTAGAATGTCAAATCTGGCCTGATCATCAGTCCTGGCCAGATTGGCAATTGTGTCTGTGAATGAATTTTTTATTCTACAAAAGTGCTCCTGTCCTGTAAGCTACATTTCCTTTGCAATACCTGAGAAAGTCGTATTATCATTTTCAGTAGTGACCATAATTAATTTATAATGCAATATTGCATGTAACATTGTCAGAGTAAAATCCACATTTTTTCTTCTATATCATACATGATTAAAATTTTATGTATATCATTTGGCTATCATTTTTGTTGCATAGTATATTTCCAATCTTGATTAGAACTAAGAAGTTTATATTAAACTCTGAAAGGTTATTGAAAAGACAGCACAACATTCCTCTAGCTGTAAGACTACTCTGAGAAGGACACACATGCAGGTAAATATTGGAGCTGAGGGGTTTTATGATGCATATGCCATATTAGCCACAGAAGCAAGGGCCCAAATTACATCCTACTTAGGATTTTTCCCCTACTTCCCCTGCTTCCCTCAGCTGCAGGATGACACAAGATCTGCAATGGTAAATCTATGCTTCTTGGGAATTCCTTTACTTCTCTCATGGGAATTTTGCCAGGTTGATTAAATCATCCATAGCTCAGTAAAAAAGTACAAAAATTGCCAATAATGGGCATGAACCTACCTCTATATTTGATACATATTTTCAATTCAATAATTTCCCTTGATATAAATAGAACGTGTTAATAGTACCTGTCACTCCTTTATAGCTTTCTGCATAACAAGAAAGATCCACAGGAATAATAGGTACCCTTTTGCATATTCATATGATCACCCTAAATGTTAGACACATAGTCAAAGAAAATCACACCAAAAAGGAATAAAACTTCTAAATATGAGATAGATTCTGGCTGGCCCAGAAGAGTTGCATTACACGAGGGACCGATCAGAAATGGAGGACTTCATAAAGAGTGTAGCATCGAGATGTTCTAAGTATAACAGTTTTAACTCAGTATTTCCATTCCTTATTTACTTTATACCTAAAACCAAATACTTACTTTATGTCAACAAGTAAAAATTACCAGCATCTCTGAGCGAATTGGTAATCATGCATTTACTGTTCTGCTGGCATAAGTGTCATGCAACAAATTGCAGTTACCCTTTTCTTCTGGTTCTGCTCATTACTCCATCTCCTTCATGGACTTAGGATAACATTCTGTGGAGCTTCTGTCAGTCATAATTTCAACAGGCTACAAATATATATTTTTAATGAGGTTTTGTGGGGTTTTTTTTAAACTGCATCAGTTAGAAAAGAGAGAAAGAACATATTTAATCACTGAATTTTCATCTGCTGCATATTCAAACACAGTGCTGTTAAGCGAGAAATTGAAGTGTATCGCTGAAAAAAATTAACAATAAAATGTAAAAAGTGTCCATATTAGACTGACTCTGCTCCTGCCATGTCAATCATTACCTTATTGTTGAATCCACTTAAAATACTTTCTTTATTTCAGTACTAAAATTTTCAGTAATACTGAAAAAATTTTGCAAAATACGTAGTGTATTTATGGCTCAGCTACTGTATGATTGGAATTTTGTATTTGTGCAAGTGACTTGAAGAACAGAATGAGCCCCCCTAAACCTGCTGGATTGCCCATGGTTTATACTAATTTAAATATAGTTATAATTGTAACAGATGTTCTGTTTTAGACTAAACTGGTGTCTGTGATTGTCTACCTTTTATAATTAGAACTTGTCTAATTCTTATGCATTGGACACCATCTGTAAGGATTTAGTTCTAACTGGACATATTCTGCATCCAGTGCTTTTCAGCACAGGCTGAATTCAATTTATTAAATCTTATTCTCAGGATGACTAATACCATTCTTTTGTTTTAAAATACGTCAATTTCTCTTAAGCTATCAATCTGTAATATTTAATCAGCACAGATAAATGCATTTCATTTGGCCTTAACTGTGTGTCACAATAAGAGAAGAGACAGGAACGCTAATAAACTGAATTGTTTAAGTTATCCAGAAGATAATGCTTCCGATTTAGAATATGTAACTATATTTTTCAAAGTGGATGTTGATTTAGCCTATAGCCCTCTGAAAGACACAATTTGTGAAGGAAAGCTAATAAACCGCTTTAGTGGCTTGAAGAATTGGTGATTTTCTCTCACTTGTTTCCCTCAGTTGCTTTTTGTTTCATTTATTACAGGATTCTGTTTCTAAGACAATAGTGTGTAGGGGTTACATCTGGTGTGTTCAAAAACTAGTGGCTCAAAATGCTGAGGTAGCCTGGGGTGAACTGCACTCTGAGAGCAGGCTTGGGATAACAAATTGCTTTTGCATGAGGGCCCTGGCATATAGAATCACTTACATAGGTGTGTTGTCAAGGCAGAAGAGGTGAAACAAGGGTGGTCACAGGGACTGGAAATTATTATTCCCCCACCTTGTTTCTTCCCCCCTTCATTTTTCCTTTTTTTCAAGCCATTTAGTGACCTGAGGTGAAATGGACAGGAACTGACAGCGCACACGCTGCTGCTGGCAGCAGAGTCACTGCAGTTGCTCCTTGGACATGGAAGGAGGAGGAAAAAAGAAGAAAGAAACCTAGTTGTTTTCTAAACATAACACATGTAAAGATAATATGTTTGCTTTAGTGTAAACCAGCCCCCTTTTCCCGTAGAAATTATTCTCTCCCCCCCCCCCCCTCCGGCAGTGCAGGAAAAAGGGGAGATGATTTTTTCTCTCTTCCTCTCCTTCTTGCTCGCACAAAGAAAACGTGGGTTGATACCATTTTTATTGTTCTGCTAGGGTGGGTTTCAGACCTTGTATTAGCATATTGAATGTCTAATTGAATTCGGGGGCTGTGTTAATCATCTTGTTTTGTTTAAGGGTGGTTGGTGAAAGGTGCCAAAAAATGATTGCTTTGGCTTGGGGTTAGAGTGGTGCTGCCACCCCAAGAAAAAGAATCGAGAAGGGGGAGGGAGCTGAGGAAAGGCGAGTTGACTGAGTGATGTCTGGAGGGCGAACTCGTGTGTCTCTTTGGTGATGTGTGCTGCTGTACTGAAATCCACCCCTCTGCTGGAGCTAAGGCAAGAGTTGGAGGCATCTGATGCTGCCGTTTCCAGGGTGAAATTTCTAAGGCTGGTCGCTAAAAACAACAACCAAAAAAAAACCCCAAATCCTCAGCAAAAATAGCAGTCAGAACAGAAGATGAAGCATCTCGCGGTCCAACTGACATAACCCAGACAGGCGTTTGAGAACCACATGCTTTTAACCTAGCCACACACACCGGGGAAGGAGGGGGGGGGAAGGGACTAAAAAAGACACTGCAACTACCGAACATCACATTTCTTACAAAAGGGCCAGGAACAGAGCTGGTAGGAAAAGGGGAAAAAAAAAAAAAAGAAAAGAGAGAGAGAGAGGAAAAGCCTCCCCCTCTTCCCCCATGAGTTTTTCGCAGTGCTCTGGTGAGGCTCGGAGGTGGCTGGCGGCGCAGGGGGCGGCTGCTGGCGCGGCTGGCGGGGCTCGGCGCAGCGCAGCGCGCCGGGCGCTCAGCACCGCGGGGCCGGACAGCTCCGCGCCCCGCCCGGCCCGGCGCTGCCCCACAACAAGTACCGCGCCGCTGTCCGGAACTCCGCCGCTCGCTCCCCGCGCCTGAACTGCATTGTCTCCTCACCGAATCGGCCGTCAGGCGTAATTACCCCCGTTTCCCCCCACCCCCTCCTCTCTCTCTCCTTTGCAGGAACGACTCTTTGGGAACCTGGTCCACCCAGGGATGTAAAACTGTGCTTACCGATGCATCCCATACGAAATGCTTATGTGATCGTCTCTCTACCTTCGCCATTTTGGCTCAGCAACCTAGAGAAATAGTAAGTAACAAAGGGGGGGAAAAAACCCAGTTTTAATGCAAAAGGCAATGCGGGGGGGGGGGGCTGCGGGGGGAGGGGGAGCTGGTCCAGCTTTCCTCTCAGGTATATTGCAGACGTTGCATTGAGGAATTGTTTAATATTGCAGGTAGGCAAATGTTAGTCTCCTGGTGTCTACAGTGTCTCAGATAAATGAATTCCAGATTCTGTGATATAAGTAATTCCTCATGAAATTTGCATGCTCTCGAACTCCATAAATATTTCAGAGAAAGCCTTATAATTGTGGTGCAAATGTGTAGAAAACTTTTGTATTGAACAATTAAGGGAATGTACAAGGCTTTATTATTGCTCTTGGTAGGAAAACCTTAGATACTGTAGTTAAACAGATTGCAGATCTGCATTGGACATTTTCAGCACAGATTTTCTATGTAGTCTGTTTATATGATGTAAGAAAAATAATCAAGTTTTCATGAGAAAGAGGGGACATTAAGTGCATAAGCAGACACTCCCAGTATTACTGAAAGTAAAAATAGCTAAAAAGAAAATATTTGTGAAGTTATCCTGCCTAGGCATAATTTCATTTTCCTGGTTTTGGAAGCGTATAATCAGAATCTTTTTAATAGCAAAGTAAATCAGTTTGGAACAAAGTGGTTGAAATAAAATACTACTTACTGCCTGAGATCTGGCCTAAAAGTACATCTGTCTTATCTCCTATTTGGGTGACAAAAGATATCTTGATAAATGTAATTTACAATACATCCCCAAAGCTTTAAAAAGCATTTTGGTAAACCAGGCACGATATCCTTTCAAACTTTTAGATCTAAATTTTTTTCCATATGTATTAACAAAACCCATGTCTATTTCAGGACATGAGCACGTATACCTACAGAGCAAAAACCTGATCTGATATCTGAGGATAATAGTTTCTTTTTTAGAAGGGAAAGCTATTTTGTTTTCAAGGTCATTCATTTTTTTTTTTTTCATTTTGTATTAGTATACAGAGTACAAATGAAATAATTCTGATTTTGAGGCTTTTTTTAATGGAAGACTTATGATACTGTTGCCATAGATATCCTACCATTTCTTCTAGGCAATCAGGAGCCCAAGGAAATTAAGCATGTAAGAATAGTGGATTGAAGTCAAAGTTATTAAAAGTCAGAAAGTTTGATAATTCTGCAACAAGCATGAATCAAATTCTGGGACAAATTACTGGATGATCTTTAATATATTACAGTGAAACCAAGCTGTTTGTTTAATGCACAATCTTAAATATTGCTACTTCTCAAGAGAAATGTATCTTTTAATTAATGTTAACTGGGGAGTCATTTAAACTTGTACTACTGCCATAGTCTCCTGTTACATTGTAATATTACTACTTCGTTTTTTAAAGTATCATGCAGGTATTACAAGGCATTTTAAAGCTCAAAGGCCTCTGAGGAATGTATTAAGCAGATCTCAGAGTTATGTATGGATCAGTTTTGGAACTAAGTTGATTTCTGCTTCATAAGTAGTATTACTGAAACTGTCTGCGACAATGTGGCTGCTTTTATGATTTTGGTTTTGTTGCTTTTTTTCTTTTAACTTGTTGTTTTAATTGCTGGAAGATGTTTTTTTCTTCATGGTTGTCTGTTGTAACCTACAGATCATGGAATCATCTGGTACACCATCAGTGACCTTAATAGTAGGCAGTGGTCTTTCATGCTTGGCTTTGATCACCCTAGCAGTTGTCTATGCAGCATTATGGAGGTATGTGGTGGATTAAAAAAGCTAAATGTAAATACATAGTTATATTTAGTTGAATTGAAATTTAGAGAGAGCATTAGATGCAACATTTATTGTTTAGAACATTAAAAAAAAATAAAAGCAAAATGTAATGCGTGTTTTGATGCCTGAATTTATTGATGTGATTGATCAGTTTTACTGTCTTGGCCTACTGGTGATGTATAGCCTGTTTTTCTCTTTCCCCTCTTCAGTGTGAATGGTATTGCTCTTTTGGTGGAGTATTCATAGATAAATAACAACAGGATTCTTATGTATGATATATTTCATGTGAGGCTTCTGGCCTGTACCTTTAACTGCTTTTTCTCCACTTAAATTTTTAAATAAAACTTATAAGTGATAAAATAAACATCAAAGTGGCACATCAGGTATTGAAGATTTATGGAGGTTTAGTCAACTGGTTTTGAATTTAATCAGATCAGTTATAAGTTTGAATAATGACCACAAAATTAAATAATCTTAAATAGTGAGGTGGTACATTCCAGTAATAGACTTTCTTTCGATCCTGATTTTACAATATTAAAATATTATATTGATTTTAAAGTGCAATAAATATTTATGGAGTAAATTAATTTGAGAAGTCAGGAGAAATAGCATGATGTCTTAGTGCAGAAGAAACACAAAATTAAGTTGAAAAGTCATGCAAAGTAATAAATATTTTTAAAAAGTGAACATGGATTCTCATTTAACTTTCTTTCAATAATAATAATAAAAAGGTTCTTATGCAAGTAATAGGGAACAATGGGATAAAATAATAATTTTTAGAGTAATATAAAATCAATCAATAGAATTCTGCTTGATAATTTTACACCCTTTTCTCTTTCACTCTCTTGTGTACCACAGAGACTCATAGGATTATTTAATATATATATTAAATAAGAATATCTAGTTACATAAGTTATGATAGAAAGAGTTTAAAAAATATCAGCTCTTATCTGTCAAAACTACGAAGGAGAATATTTCAGGATATAATTCCCATCTGAAGAACTATAGTGTTATTTTTGCCCTCCCTGATATATTTAGCACTTGGATAGAAATACTGTCATGCTCAGTGGAACTGATCTTCTCCATTATTTAAATTAGACATAAGGAAGAAATCTTTTACTTTGAGGGTAGTGAGGCATTGAAACAGGTTACCCAGAGAAGTTGTGGATGCCCCATTCCTTGAAGTGTTCAAGGCCAGGTTGGATGAAGCTTTGAGCAACCTGGTCTGATGGAATATGTCCCTGCCCATGACAACAGGTTGTAACTAGATGATTTTAAGTTCCCTTCCGAACCAAGCCTTTCTATGATTCTATGATTCCATTAACTTCTAAGCAGAGATAAAATGTTATGTGTTATGGATTTAATGTGGGTTCTGCATCCGAGTTAAGACGGGATAGCTCATATAGTGTTCTATCAGGGAGATATTTTTAAAGTATTATGACAGCTGAGTGGCATGTCATTTGAATCATTAAAATATGTCTGCAATGTGTTTCTTCAGAGCACATAGTAAACAACCATAGGGAGAAGATAGACACTGAGACTTATATGTACATATACTTGTTTTTATAAATCTAGGGGTAGGGAGAAATCTAATGTTTTGCCCCTATGTCTGCATTTATATTTTGGAACACCCACCTTCCCTTTGAATGGCAGGACCTCTTTAGAAGTGATATGAGTTAGATGTACTCTGATCCATAAAAGGCCTGTATGAGCATTCTTTTATGGTTCATTGATTTGACCCCCCCAACTGAAAATTCAAACTGAAAAATAAATTCAGTATCAGTCAAATATTCACCTGTCCCTTCCCTATTCCTTTCCCTTCCCTTTTTCTTTTCCTTCCCTTTTCCCTTCCCTTCCCTTCCCTTCCCTTCCCTTCCCTTCCCTTCCCTTCCCTTCCCAAACCTTCCCTTCCCTTCCCAAACCTTCCCTTCCCTTCCCAAACCTTCCCTTCCCAAACCTTCCCTTCCCAAACCTTCCCAAACCTTCCCAAACCTTCCCTTCCCAAACCTTCCCAAACCTTCCCTTCCCAAACCTTCCCTTTCCAAACCTTCCCTTCCCTTCCCTTCCCTTCCCAAACCTTCCCAAACGTTCCCAAACCTTCCCTTTCCAAACCTTCCCAAACCTACCCAAACCTTCCCTTCCCTTCTCTTCCTTTCCCTTCTTTTCCCTTCTCTCAATAGTGAGCTGGCAGAAAAACCAAAACCTTCATAACTTAATTCAGTGCTGAAAGATCCCACTTGCACTGTATTTACTCAAATACTAAGGAACTTTGCAGTCCATGGATACTCAGTGTTGGGAACTGATAGTTAACAAGTTAGAAAGTTGCAGCATGCTGTCTGTGTGAACAAAGGCATTAGACTTTCTGTATTTGTTTGCCAACACATAGAACTAGCCTTAAGAAAGTTGCTATATTTTAAGAAAAGATGTGGATTGTGGTATCAGGGTTGTTATGTCTTTAACTAAAAAAATGTAATCACTTGTATCACTTGATATATCAGGAAAAAGGACTACAATTAATTTCACATCCAAAACTCAGCCTTTCTTGTGGGCTCAGCAGCCTTTTCTATGACTAGAGTATCAACTATAGGTGTACAGCTCAGGAGGAGACAGCAATATTAACTGAACTCCAGTGAGCAGCATATAGAATAGGTCATAGAATATATAAAGATATGGCATGGTCTTCAGGGGAACTGAGCCTGCTTAACTTTCATTTATTTTAGTAGTCAACATTTACTGTTAACAGCTCTAAAAATCAGGTCAGAAAGGTACTTCATTTGAAACCGTGGTCATTCTGATTCTGTTCTGTAGCATATAAAAGGCTGTATACAGAAAAAGGCATTTTTAAGGAAATATGTGATAAGAGTATAAGACTTTTTCGTCCTAAACTTATGTGTAAAATGAATATGATAAGTTTGCAAGAGAGACTGTGATGCTCTCTGCTATAATTTAATCTTTCTGTACAAACTTAGCTATTTTTTTGGCATTCAGTCTTATGAAGATATTACTTTACTATTGTTTCTCCCCAAAAATTATTTTGTAAATCTCTTGGAACATCAAGAGCAATGTTATTGTTATCCCAATAGTGTGTTTCAAAATGCACTGCCATAGTATCATAAACAAACCTTCACCTTATTTATGCATCATGGACCAAATCTTCTGTTTATGTAAATCACCATATTTTTGCTGAAGATAGTAATTATGAGTGGTCTATGCCAGCTGTGGATATTCCCAGGGATGAGCAGAGAGCATAAAACATTCCTTATATGAATGCATGCAAGCCCGTTACTTATCAGTATGGTGTTAGAACAGTGTTGCCAGCAATTTCTAAAAGAATCATTGTTTACTTTTAAAATATACCAAGTTGCTAAGAGTAAATTGCAGAATATGTATAAAAATATCAGATGTATCAAAATACAACCAATGGTTGTAATGTGATAGGTCTCTGATACTTTCTGAGCACTTGAAAGAAGGCACTACTCTTTCATAGAATCTTCAATATTTAATGCAAGAACTGCATCAAAGTTTTGTATAACTTACTAGTTGTTTTCCTTTTAGAAAAGTTGTACCCTCTCTTTGTTTGTTTAAACAGGTACATCAGATCTGAGAGGTCAATAATTCTAATCAATTTCTGCCTGTCTATTATCTCATCAAATATCCTTATCCTGGTTGGACAAACTCAGACACATAACAAGGTATGATGATGGATTGTATTGAATTTGCATTTAAAGATTGATATCTTTGGTTTATTTGTGTTTAGCTTAAAATAATTACATACATTTAGTCCTATACTCATAGGACTCGGTGGTTTTGGTAAAATATTAACAGACAAGGGAAAATATTTACTGTCTTTCATAGTCTTTTTTTCCCTTCCAAAAATCCCTTTTGGTATTGTTCCCTCTGGATAAGCTGTGTTCTCTGTGGTAGACTTGTGTTTTATAACTAAATTTCAAAGCAAAAAAGTTCAAAGACTCAACATCAAAAGCACAAATTCTGGTTCATTATAATAGTTGTAATAGGATTGTGCTACAGTGTTTTTGTCTTTTTATTAATACACTGGTACTCGAAAGGCAAGTAGGAATTGCTTAGAAGTTAGACCATGTTTCTCGAAAATGTGCAGAAACAGACATCATAACAAGCCACGGAACTGTTAGATCTCTTGACTGGTGTAGCTATAAGAAAGTAATAAACCTGCATACCTTACTGATATATTGCTGATTTATTGCTAATCTGTTCTCTGAACGTAGTTGTCATTTGTCCCTCTTCTGTAGAGCAGGATTACCAGTGTTTTGAGGAATCACTCAATGCATAGTGATGATGGGCAACTTTCAGAAGTGACAATAAATGGTTGCTTAAAAGTAACTATAACTACAGGATTGTTTGGAATAGAAAATAATGTGTAATTGGTTAATTGGACAATATGTGATAGAATGCTGTTAAGTTCTGGAGTAAGCAAGTATTTGTAAAGTTTTTCTCCCACTGTGTTAAACTACTTAATGCACTGCTTATCTTAATTTTTTCCAATATTGAATGCAACATATTCATCCTCTACTATAGGATAACTGGTTTTTCTACAACACACCTGTAATTAATAATTTTTTTCTTTTCAAATAAGTGCTTAGAAGTTTAGCTGCCGAAAGTCTCATAAATTCAGTGTGAGTTACATAGCTGTACTTTGTAAAACATACCCAAACCAAACATATTTATTTTCAATACATAATTTGACAAATTAAGATATCAATATACTTTTAAAGTTTTGAAAGTATGTAGAGCGTCACGTGAAAAGGGACAGGAAAGAAGAATTTTCTGTCCAACCTGTATTAATTTATTTTTTGTCTATCAGTGTCCTCCTTTCAGGAGATCAAAGCCTTTCAATGTCCAAAAAATTCTGTTAGTGTCTCACATGAGACCCTTCACTTATAAGATTCGCTGAGATGGACAGGACATTTGGTACCTTTTTATATAAGGACTGCACCGAATAGCTGTAGAAAAACCCCTCAGCAGGTTTCTCCTATGAGTTATTTCACCGTCGACGAAACGTCAGCACCTAAAAACGGACTCACTGTAACAGTTCATGAAATAACATGTTTATTAATGCAAATTTGTGACAATTTATGGGGTTTGCTATGTCTGGAATAGGGTCTAACTGCAAAAAAAACCCACGCTTAAACTACGTAGTAATAACAGTAATAATAATGCAAAACATAGGCTCACATGCTAAAGCAAAAGCAACTTACAAATAAGTAAAGCAACTTACAAAGAATAAGTAAAGCAAAAACTTAAGCACCCTCCTGAAAGCAAAAGAACTAACAAAGAATTAGTAAAAATTTTAAAGTACTATGGAGCAAAAGTAAAATTAGTATATATGTATAAAGCAATCGCTCACCCCACAGCGTCCCGAGAAGGTGCAGGGAGAAAAGGCAGCCCGTTGGTTACCTCTGCAGAGTTGATGGAACTTCTCCCCAATTTTTGCTTATGTCCAATCTCTTTTTATACCTTATTCTGTAGGCAGTTTGAGTGTCTATAGTCAGTAAACTGATTTTGGGGTAACAGATGAAATAGGCCCAAGGATCCACTTCCTGAATTCTGGCAGCGAGGATGTTCAGAAAAAAGGCCATGTTATATCCATATCCCTCCTTTCTTCATCTTAATCCTTTTATTAGTTTCTGGGAATGTCTCCCCAGGTGCAGGGGTTTTTCTAGGAAACTATCAGGAGCCTTTTTCTTTCTTTTGTGTGGCCTTATCTATCACCTTACAGTAGCGGTGCAAATGAACAAAATATGGATTTGCAGAAGAAACCCATGTAACTCTCACAGATTTTATTCAGGGGAAAAAAGAGTCAGAAATGCGCTAGCAACTTCAGCATACCAGGATGCTGAAGATTAACCCTCCCAGGAATTTCAGCACTGACACACACAGTCATATATACTATTTTATTATATATTTCAAGAAAAGATATGGTTCAGTAGCTGAAGGTTCCTGTGTACATTGCCACTGTAGAATCAGAGTTTGAGGGTAGCAGAACAACTGTGTTGGGTAAACACGCTCCCTAGATATGCTGGCAGCCTTTCTCTGATGCTTGACTCAAGGAACTTTGAACCGAAATATGCCCTTAATCCAGTTCCTTCCATTAATCTTAATTTCTTTGAGCTCTCTCACTTCTGCTCACTTCTGAACTCCTGAAAGCACAGAGATATTGCATTGACACATTTCTGAGGCCAGCAGATCCTAAAAATGCAGATGTTCAAAGGAAATAATTGACAGAAAAAAACCCAAACACATCACAAAGTTTAGATTTTTAATATAGAGCCTGAAAAATTACTGTAAAATACCACTTTTTGCTAAACTTGTCTTCTTTTTGAGTCCACATCTTGCTTTTGATACATCTACCACCCAGGGCCTTCTAGCCAGGGAGCACCTATAATGGATCAAGGCCAGAATACATTTTTTATATCAAGGAAGACATTCCTTGTAACAGACCAAAAATATTTTTATCAGTGTCCACTGATATGTGAATATATTGTAGCTCCAAGAGGCTGGCCTGTGAATTCACCATCAACAAAACAGCAGCTAAAGCCACTGTTTAGTGAAAACTTACTCAAATTAAAGCAATCAGTTCCGGGTATGACTTCATTGTGTTTGTAAGTAGGGATATGTTTAGGCATCAGACGTGTTTGAATTCAAGTTCTGAATTTTTTATTTTCAAGATCATATGTCACCCGAAGAAGCCAGTGTTTGATTTTTAGTCTATAGTTCTAGACTGCAATACTGACATCTGTAAGAAAAATTATGTTTTCGTTTTACTGAGTTGGAAAATTAAATCTGTACATGGAAACTTTAGAAAGAAAATCAGGTCATGACGTGTGGTTTAAGATTAAAAATATTTTAGGTTTTTTTCTGAGATTTTTTTATTTACTAGAAATCAAACCATGTGTTTGTTTGAAAATTTTGGAAGAAATTTTGGGAATATTTTTATTAAGACAATGTAATATTCAAGTTATCAAACATTGTTTGCTGAATAAAGGCTAAAGTAATTTTTTATGACAAGAAGATAAGCTCTTTTTTTTAAAATGTATTAGAGAATATTTGATATATATGATATGCCAAGTTTGAGTTTGTTTACTCTGTTCCATTCGCATTCTTATGTTCATGCTATTTTCAGACTATTGGGGCACTTAGTTAATGTCCACACGATGCTGTAAATATTCACAATACTGAAGCATATCCTTTTTTTTCTGTGCTTTAGTTTGGCTCTGAGTTTAAATTGTCCCTAGTTCTCTATTTGGGTATATTCCCTTTGAGAATATCAAAGATATATTTATAATGAGCAGCGTATTTTCGGTTTGTTTGCAGTTTGTGGTTTTCTTTGTCTGTATTAAGTACTTCACCAACTACTTCTATTTTATATTGAAAGCTCAATATATCATTCATGTTTCTACAAAAGCTTCTTTTAGTGAAGGCTAAGTGAGTTTGAATATGGCATTCCCTTTGGTTCAACTAAGTTCTGGATTTTTCAGTGAAAAAACCCACCTCCCATGGACAAAAGTGGACAAAACATTTACCAAGGATATGTAGAAGGAATTAACACTTTCAAACTACCATAATTTTTCCATTTCTAGTAGTCCCTTTTTAAGTTGCTTTTTTTCTCCAGTTTCAATAACTTGAGGATACCAACAGTAGACCAGATATCTAGGTCATGGGGCTTTTTAGCTTGTTTTGGAGTAGTTCATGATGGCAGTCATGGAGGGAAGTAGAATTATTCTTGGAAGATTTGGATTGGGATAGCAAAAAAGCCTTTTGTCAACAGAAAAGCTTTGGTCCTTTATTCCTTATTAGCCAAACATGTTGTGCATTTTATTGAAGGATACAGCTGAGAAATGTTCTGATTTTTTCATTATGTTTCCCCAAACCTTTAAAAACACAGAACTTTATTCAAAGCTTTCTTAATGCTTCAGATTGTGTAAGAGATTTCATTTTTTTCAGATCCTGTTTTGAAATACAGGTCACTGAAGGCTGAAATTACAAAAATATTATGAAAATAATTATGTATCTTGTTTAAATATAGATGGTGTTATACTGTGCATGAGAAGCATATTAATTTACTTTACTATTTCTTTCTGTGTCTTTTTTTCTTTCCAGTGTTAAATGTTAGCCACATAATTGCCTTTAAATTTGAGGATATGCGATTGCTACTACAACTGAATTTAGTTTTAATGTTAAAATTAAGTCTCCTTAATTAAGGAAGGGTAAAACTTCTCATTTATAACATAACTGCTCAAATATCTGTTATTTCACAAATGCTCTGAGATGTTCCTGACATCTATAAAAGCATTACATATTTACTTGGAAGAGACTGAGGTTTTTTTGAGGAAATATCTATCAGTGATTTGTAGCATTCACTGTATCATAACTCTTGCTATATTATGTTTCCTAATGTTCATATTACCGTCAAGAATTGTTGTATTTCTTCTATATGTGGACCTTTAACGCTTAAGCTATAAACTTTTACTATGCTTCTGATCCCATTTAATGAATAGATTCTCTACCCCCATAAGTTATTGATTAATATTGTGTGGATTTTTTCATAAACTCTCTCTCATTTTGCATACATCCAGAAAATACCCTGTTTTTTTCAGTTTTGCCTTAAACACATTAGCTGTTCGATATAAACAGTTCCAGTATATCTATCTTTTTCTATGAAGAAAATAAAGATGAATACAATTTAAAGGAAACCATAGAATTCATTACACATATGGGAAAAAATTAATTATTTTCTATATAATCTGTTTCTGACTGTACTTACTTATTGCTGAAGTTGGGGTCACTTGGGATAAACAGTCATATTTTTAAAAATGCCATCAGACTCAGTACATTTTGTTAGCCATAGTCAGGTTTCTTGTACCAATCAAGGAAAGAACAGGGAAGATGTTAAGGCAAGATTTAGTAACCCTGATATTGTGTGTTATCCCTGTTTAATTGCAATATTCAGTTTATTATTCTTGCTCTTATATTTTGAAATTCATCTCTTAGACCATGCCTGAAAGGATATGAAAAAGCCATGTCCTGACCACCTAAAGCACATAACATAACCTATCAGTAGCCTTGATAAATGCATTGTAAACAAGCAGCAACCCCATAAAAATTTGTAGATAATAAGATTAGAATGTTCACTAAATAGACTGACTGGACAAAAATAACTCAGTTTTAGTATTTTTTTTAATAGAGGTGTGAGGCTGAAAGAAGCAAATAGAAGTTGAAAGAAGCTTAGAAGCCACAGCATCCCATTCCCATAGCACTTTGAAGTAGCTGACTGCGTAACTAGAGCTCCCTCAGGTTTTGAGAAACAGTGGGTGGTGGGATCCCCTGAGAAATCTGCAAATGTTCAGGTGATACTAATGCTGCCTCTAACCATGTGGCTCTTGCCCCATATCTGCCACTGCCTTACAGATGCAGGCATCATGGCAATATATTTCCTAGGAAACAGCGGGGGAGACCTAAGAGCAGATGGAATGAACAGAGAAATGATGCTAACACAGCATTAAGGTTGTGTTAGAAAATCAATGAGGGAGTAGGGAATTCAGTATATCAGGCAATAGCACTCCATATTTCAAGTCTTTCTGGAGAAGTTCAAGGGAATATCCTCCATTTAAGCAGCTGAAGCCCAGGAAAATATATCCTTCTATTTTTGCCAGTATCCAACCTCCAAATTAACACCTAGTCTGTTGATTGTCGTCTTTTTCTTTGTGTAACAGCTTTTTGAGCAGCTGACCCAGAGAGTGTCTGATATGGGTCATTCATCCCAGAAACATACCAATAAATAGGTCAGCAGTGAGAGCGCGCTGCACCACACACATCTGTCTGCTCTGTGTTTGAAAATTCAGAAACAATCAAAAGGAGAAGAACACACTTAACCGAATAACTATTACAGGAGTAGGTCTGTGAAAGCAATGCTGTTTTACCATGCTAAATTCTGACAAAACCTGTTAACGTCAGCTGAATTAACTACCTGCTTTTAGATTCTCGAAAGAACTTCTGGGAGAAGATCTTTCTTACCCAAGATCAGTAAACATGGTCATTCGTGTTACTGTTACCTGCCTCAGAGGAGAAGGTAACATTCTTCTCAAAAGTGCCTGCCAAACCATGTCTCAAAGTGTATCAACATTATCATTCTTTTTGCTATAGCTAAACAGAATGGACATTTTCATTGTAAGTGGGTTACAGGGAAAAAACTGGTTAGATATTAGGAGCATGTTTTCTCTGCTTCCAATCCCCAGAACCTTTTAAACTGCTTTGTGAACTATTTTAGAATCGTGGAATTGTTCACATTGGAAGATCTGTCCAACCTCATTCTCAAGGCAGGGTCAGCTGTTCAGTCAAAATGGGTGGTTCAGGGCTTTATATAGTCAAGTCTTGAAAACCTCTAGGTGTAGAAACTGCACAGCTTCCTTGGGAAACTTGCTCCACTACTTGACTGTCCTCATGGTCAAAATGTGTTTCTATATATTTGGTCTGGACCTCCTTTTGTTTCAGTTGATGCCCCTTGTTTTTTGTCATCTCACTATGCATCACTGTGAAGAACCTGGCTTCATCTTGTCAACGACCTCTCTATAGGCACTGATAGGTTGCTCTTAGATGCTGTTAGCTTACACTTTCCTGAGGTAATCCTCTGCTGTCCTACTCTTCCCAAAATTGTGGGGGTTTTCCTCCTTGCTCTTCAGGAGTTGTTTAGAGTAGTTTTTTCTCTTCTAGAATTCACCCCCACAGCCCTAGGGGAAAATAGCTCATTCTCTCACAAACACCTGTTTGAATAATTTCAGACAATCTGTTGATGACTCAAGCAGCTATTTTTGGGCTTCACACCTCTTTTCTATTTCTCTTTTGCTTATTTGTTGAATTTCAGTGGAAATAGAAAATGAGTCAATGGGAAATAGATCAATCTACAAAAAGTTAAATGTTCATGTCTTTCACTTGCATAATCTTATTTTTAAGAAAGAGGAAACAATAAACATTTCTAAGCAACAATAGTAAAAAGGATTTTTAAATGAAGTTACCATAGCAATTGACTTCACAAGACTAAAGGGTCTAAGTAATAATGATAACAACAGCAACAAAAAAACAACATTAATTTACTTGGTTATTTTCTTTCTAATATAAAAGTTGAACTTCCTGTGGATTTTCATATGTGAGTTACCATTTTGAAGAATGTAGGCATAGAAACCCTTTGTCACATAAACTAAAACAGATACAGAAACACAGTAAGATTTTTTTCATAGGTATCTGGTGAAAAATACATTAAAAATTACAACTCTGAGATAAATGCAATGTAAATCTTATGCCCTACTGCAATGCTTAATACATCATTACTCTTTCTGTATAAGAGAATGAAACATGATAGAAAATAAAATCTCTTTTAAAGGACTATCATTTAACAAACAATAGTGTAAATTTGGTGCAAAAGATTATCTACCTATTATATTGGATTTTATTTGTACTTCCCTACAACTCCCTGTTGTGTCTGCATATTTTCAGGAACATATGGTATGCTTTAACCTTGACATGCACTATGAAGTTCATTCGTACAGTTTTGCATTTTTTTTCCTTGCACTTTCCTAGGTCACAGTTTTTAGGCCCCTATATCTTGCAGTTGAGCCAATTGAGAGCATTTTATTGGGAAATTACTTTATTGGATTGGTCTGATTCTCAGATCGGTCTGATCAGAAGCTGTAAAATGAGCATTTTTTCCTTAACACTACACATTTCACTCTGTGAAAGCTTTGGGGTTCATTCCTGTGATGAATGAGTGTCACACAGAAATAGTGTCACACAGAAGTTAGGAGAATCAGGCTCAGCTATGGTTCAACAGTCAGTATGAAAATGAATCATGGGGTGTGTGTTTGTTACCTATGGCTGAAGTACTCTCAGTTCTGAAAACAAAGCTTGCTAGTGAATCAGTTCACTCTTTATGCTGGAGTCCCTCTTGCAGCAACTGAAAAAAAATAAAAGAGAAAGTGAATCATGTTTTGCTAGATTAAATCAAACTAGTCCAGGATGCTGTTTGAGCAGCAGCCAAAAACAGCCACTCCAGAAGTACAAGAGGCTCTGCCCTTGGCAAGTGTGAGTTAACATAGTCTGTAAATTATTTGGTTGTTTAATTTGTGATTGATTTTAAGTCATGACCAAAATAAACTTTCTCTAAAGTGATAATTGTTCTCAGGTTCTAAGATTAAGGTCTGGATTCCAGTGCCTATGTCCAGACTTGTTTATTCTTTTTCTCTCCTCTCTGAACCTCTCCTCTCCGAACCTCTCCTCTCCTGGTGAATCTTGTCTGCTTGGCTACAAGTCGTCAGGTTGCAACAGGAAAAGCAGAGCTTCATTCTCACTTCCATTCTCTCTCTTTTCTACAAGGTGATAGTAAGTGAAATTTCATGGGAACTGGGACAAGCAGTATGCAAATCTCTGTTCTAGACTGAGACTAACAATCAGATAGAAAGATGAGGATGATCCCGCAAATTCTGATCGTTCCTGCTTTTTCTTTCTGAGAAAGAAAATGTGGTCACTGTGGGCTGAACTCAATGAAGTCAGCAATCACCAAGCATGATCTGAGCATCATGAGAAAAACCAATGTTGTTAGAGTCTCTGGATCACAGCAGGACTTCATCATGGGAGATGTGCTCAGCTTGTCAAAAAAAGGGACTCCTAGGTATGATTAGGGACCCAAAATTATGCACCCAGCAATCCTCTTGGTGCTAATGTAGAAGGCTTGTAGTGCCTCTAATTTTAGACTGCTGCTGAAACGTGACCTTTTTATACTTGTTTTCTTGGACATACATGCTTATTTTGTTGAGTCTCATTGAGTCACACCATAGACATTAAGCCTGGTACTGAAAAATTGACAGTAACTGTGTTCTAATATTTTTGTCTTTTGATGGCTTTGTAAAAATTCATATAAAACTGACATCGTGGATGAATAAGTAGGTATTATGTGAAATTTAATAGAAAATTATGTTCAGAATAACTGTTGAAAAAACCCTGTAAAGGTAAATTTACAAAGCATGCACTTGGCTATAATCATGGACATTTTTAATGAATGTAATTGTGAGATTTCCAGAACCCTGCAGGGAAGTGTACATGTTTGTAATAAAAAAGCCTCAAGCTGTTAAAAGTGATAGAAATCTGTAATGTCAAGAAAGTTCAGTTTGCACTAGATTTCTGGGTTTAAAAACAGGATGGAAAACATATTGGTATCTCTCTCTCTCCTGAAGAAAACTGAAATGTATCTAGCACAAGGTGTCCAGCAGTTGGAAGGAAGTATGAATAAGGTTGGCACAAAATATTGTTCCATTAGTAAGTGATTACATATCTGTCTCTAATTAGTAGCATGGCATATAATTTGTGCTCTGCATTCTTTATTTCATAAAAAGTCAGATCTTCAGCCTATCACATATTTGCTAAATAATTTCTTTAAACTGGAAAACTAAATAGATTTATTATTCTTTAAATACCACTTAAAGTTAGGTGAAGGCTGAGAATGATGGCTTCCTTAACAAGCTTAGCTGAGCCATGTGGGACAACAAAGCCCAAAGAGTCAGAACCTACAGCTATTGAAATCTGGATTTTAAACAGATGGGATTAATTGTAAAGCTGTTGTTATTTGCATTGAGATTTTACACTTCTTATATTTAAGAGGGCTTTTAAGTCTCTGGTTTTTACTGTATATCCTCTTATGCCAAGTCAATCAGAATTCAGGCTTGAGTTTTAGCTATTTAATTATTGCTATAAAACCTTAATTTTGGCACTACTTTTAAAGTAAATACAGAATAGGAATAACGTTTTACTGAACTGAATGATCTGACAAGGCATTGCAGTTGTACTACAATGGAAGAAAAATGGTTTTGCTAGGAGTCATAGTTAGACCTTGGTATAAAGGCAGCATTAATGATGGACAAGAACTGTTGCTAGACTCAACTACTCTTGTAGCTATTCAGAAACCACAGCTTGTAAAATCACTGCAGGAATAAATATGCAAGAGTTAAACCTGATCAAGTGCCTGCTTCTATTCACTTCTAAAGTATTCTTCCTTTTGGAAAGATGATTCAACAATAACACCAGTAAAAATATATTCTAGTCAGATTTTTAAACCTTAGTGAGAGTATTCAATCATATTCCATAAATACCTAAAGAACATATCTGTCCTAGTTAAACATTAGCCATTAAACAATCAAACATGTCTTTTTAATTGTAGGAAATTTTCTGTCAATTGCAAATAGGAAGCTTTTAAAACTTTGAGTTGTGGCATTAATCCCAGTGCACACTTTTTGCCAGTAGAAAATGCAAAGCCTGAATTGAATCAGAACTAAGCCAAATTGCATTGCCTTGCAGTTGCCATGGCTAGGAGCATGCACACAAGTTACTGATACAGCTCATCTGACAGTCGTTGTGCCATGATGACTTTATTGTGTGTTGGAGTCTCTGGAGGTCTCAGTTCATTGAAGTTTCAGTACTTCAGTGGGTAGGTATGATAAGCAAAGCAGAGCCAAAGAAGCACATTGAGGTTTCTTTGTCAAAGGAGCACTTAGCAGAATTGCCATTCAAGATACGTGTATGCTGCACCCAGCACAACTGGACCTTGGTATCTGTCAGTGTTACACTGTATTAGTGTTAAATAATACGAATTTATACGGACTTTGCTAATCTCATCTCGTGGTCCTTCCGTTCTCTATATTTAAACCTGTCATCCTGTCATCTGGGACTGGTTTAGGTCACTTGGATTCGCTTGTCTCCTTTATAAACTGGTGAGCAGAAATCTGCTAGTGCACCATGAAAGCTTAAAGTTCTGGAAGGAAATTTTCTAAATGGTCTTGAAAAAAAGGGATTAAAAAATGGATGACTATGAATGCACAATACAAGTAGCCTTCCAGTGCAGTCCCCAGCTTCCCTCTTCTCCTAAATTCTTGTTAGGCTCATATGCACAATACTCCGCTGTGACAGTCGGGTTGTCTCGCCATGGTTTACATGCTTTCTGTAGCTTGTAAAATATAAGAATAGATCTATAACAAAACATTACCCAGTTTTTAAATACAGTAAAATAATAAAATGAAAAAACCAAAAAATTATGCCTTCTGGCATCTGGAAGGGAAGACTGCTTTCCTACAATGCTCTAAACCTGTAAGTAGCAGTTGGATTAGAGATGCTGCTGTGTGTTCAGAAGATGGCACTGATTTCAGTGGTTGGCTCTGCAGGCAGTTATCTGGTCTGTGCAGGTCACAGAGTATCCACTAAGGGAATTCCCTGTAGAGGAGCAGAGAGAATACAGATAAACTTTCCATAGGTAATTTGGTTATATCATGTCATCCGGAGTCTGATGGAGATGGATCTGGTCTGGAAGATTTTATAAGAGGAGACATCCATGCTAAGTATATAATTTAAAATGTAACATTTTATACTTGCTAATTTTAGTTGCTGAGTTACCAAGATGCATCTGAGAGACATATGGCATTAATTATTAATTATTGTTGTTGTTGATAAAAATAACCCTATCATTAAGGCTCTGGGAGTATTTCCAACATCAACAAATTTCAATTTGATTTATTAACTGATATAAACATTTTTATTTTATTTTTCCCTCCAGCCAGAACCTCAACTTATTTCATACTTGCCCCTCCCATAGTAAAAATCTTGAATAAATGTATCAGACTTGCATTCTCTTCTCAATGTCAGCACACTGAGATCTGCCAGCTCTTCTGTAGAAACACCAAGAGATGACACCTTCAGCTGTACTAAAACTGTTCTCCCCCCAATTCTGAGCATGTTAACCTTAGAAATGTTGATTGGTACGTAGAAGCAGTGGATGTTATGAAGAAGGCAGGACATGAAACTGTCAGATAAAACCGAGCAAAAAAGATGCTCTGTTTCCACTGAACAGTGAGGGTAGTGTCACCTACAGGGAAAAGCTGTACTAGAAGCAGTAGTGCTGTGAAGAGGACAAACTTTGCTCGTATTGATTACAGTCACACATGAGTGGAACCAGAGAACTAATTTATTTTTTGTATTAGTAGAAGTTTCCAGCTGGTCTGGAAGTTACCCACCGAGCACTCCACATGTTGAGCAGATTAGAGTGGTTAAATATTTAGGCCTCAAAAGCTGGTGTACCAGTGAAACACATACCAGAGATGAAAGGTCACAACTTCTACTCTATGAAGTAGAGTACTAATAACAGTACAAATAACAGTATTATGATGAAGGAAAATTGCGAATTCAGGGGCTTCTACAAAGGCCTTTTCCATTTTCAAATAGAGAAGACAGTTTACAGGATGTAAGCTTTAACTTCTGATCATGTAGGATTTTTCAGCATTTGAATTTCATAGTGAACAATTTTCTGATGATGGCAAGACACTGAAACTTATACAAAAGAGAGGCAGCATCCAACTACAGTATTCAAATCTTTAGTGGCTGCGGCCAACTGGGCATGTTTTGTTTCAAGGTCATTTCTTACTGATGAACTCACCGTGTTCATGGACCATTAGAGTGTTTGTTCATTACTCCAACCTGGAATCCAAAAGAAACAACTTCCTTGAGAATTTACAAGTCAGAAGTTATGAGTAATAAGTTAGAAGGTCATATGTGTGGTCATGATGAGTTGAGCACATTTCTTACTTTCCCTAAGACAGTCCCTGATCTTAGATGTTCACTGATTTTAGTGCATTCCACATGAATAACTCTGTGCCAGATAAAAATTCACCTCTTCCCACTGATGTACTATTTTTTTTCTGCAGATAGTCTGTTGGTGTATATCATTTTAGATGGGAACTGCTTGCATCCCATATACATTAAATTTTTAATACAAGAAATAGAACCAGTGGTTAATCATGTGATTAGCCATGTGGTTAATGATTTAAAATAACTGAAGGGATTTTATTTCCTTTAAAAGGCTACTAATGCATTATTTAATAAGTCATAATTTGTATATAATAAAATGTCTAGTCTTGGTCAATGATAATTACGTTACTTAGGAAAAATTTGAAGTCACACACAATGAAAACAATACAGAAGCATTTGCTTTCCATCTGAAGCTGTAGAGTGAACATCTATGCTTCTTTGAGCTTTATGGGACACACTGGATTTTGCTTAATACTTTTATGGTTATTTACCTTTCAAAATAACAAAATCAAAACAGAGCTCAAAGCACTTCAGAGAAAGAATTTCTATATATGTTAATGATTTCTAATCAGGAAGAAAAAATACAAAAAACTAACATAATATGTTACTAGCAATACAGTTATTCTGTCTTTAACTATATGCAGTGGAGAACAGCAGACCAACATGCTCAGCAGACAAGACAGCCATCCAATTCCTCTCCTCTTGAACATCAACTCTTGCTCCAAGGGAAAATCCTTGTGAAAATAGAGCTGTGGTACTCCTGGCTTTGTGGAGAAGAGGGTCACAGTAAAATTATTTCACTTCCTAGTCACTGTGAAAAATGCAGGTAACTGTTGAGTGTGGTGGTGGTGCTAGTTTTACAATTGGACTTGATGATCTCAGGTCTTTTCCAACCTTAAAAATTCTCTGATTTTATGATTATTGGGCAGCAGTAAGGTGCTTCTTGAGCTTCTTGAGCGACAAAGGTATGATATCTGTCACTGGTTGTCAGAAAGGAGGAGAGAGAATTTTTCAGCCAGGCTATCCTCAGGCAGCAGCCAAGCACCACTTTACACAGCCCCTACTGTGTGGCATGGGGAGGAAAAGGTCCTAGTTTTGAAGGCTGCACTTTTTTTTTCCTTTTCTATCTCCTCCTTGCAAGAAATGTTCATAGTGACTGGATGTTTTCCTTTCAGGTCTGCACATGGAGAAAAATAATCTGTTTTCGTATTGAAAATTAAGAAAGAAAAATGATCATTGCATAGTCTCTGATTTCATCAGTCCTCCTTTCTTTTTCTTTTCTTCCCTTAATTTCTTTTATCTTCTTTCTTCATTTATTGCTTGCCTTGCTTTTATGATTTGTGATCTTCTACTTTTACTCTGGCTTTCCTCACCCTTTCCTTTGTTTGGCTACCCTGATAC
The DNA here is from genome assembly GCF_009829145.1 of Chiroxiphia lanceolata. Lineage (NCBI taxonomy): Eukaryota > Metazoa > Chordata > Aves > Passeriformes > Pipridae > Chiroxiphia > Chiroxiphia lanceolata. The sequence goes on along the minus strand of NC_045639.1, from coordinate 87,735,042 downwards.
TGTTTCTTTGTTTCTTTGTCATCCAAGGTTATGACCAAAGCCAATATTTGGGAATTAAGGGACTACTACACAGGGCTTCTCCATTTTCAAATAGCAGGACAGTTTACAGGATACCAGCTTTATCTTCTGATCATACATGTTGTCTGCAGTATTTGTATTTCACTGGAGAACAATTTTCCGATGGTGATAAGAGACTGAAACTCATAAGAATGAGAGGCAGCGTCCAACTACAGCATTCAAGTCTTTAGTGGCTCTGGCCAGCTGGGCAGGTTTTGTTTCCAGATCATTTCTTATAGAGGACCCCATCACATTCCGGGACTGTCAGAGGGCTTGCCCATTTCTCTAACTTGGACTCTAACAGAAACAACTTCCTCAAGGATTTACATGTTAGAAGAAGGAAAGTTTCCTCTCTGTTTTTTTTCCAACTCCCTCATCTGCCTCTCTTTAATTTTCTGAGAGGCAGAGATCTTTCTGCTTGCTTTGTCCACTTTTTCACTTGACTGTCAAGCTTCTCAACAGATAATCTCTTTAGAGTAATGGCTATCCTCTCTTCTGTTGTTGCCTTCAAATTATCAAATTCCCTTTCTCAGCAAGGATAAGCTGCACATTTCAAGCGCAGTTATAGCAACTGAATGCAGTAGCTCTGCCTCATAGATAGAAAAATTAGAAATAAAGGAAAGTATGGTTATGAGATGTGATAGCTCAGTAACACTCTTATCATGTGCCAGTGGGACATACATTGTATGAAAGCAGTTCTTCATTGCTGTGCTTCTCAATAAGAAATGTTCTGTTCTTCTTTCTGCTATGGAACTATAGTTTAAAAGACAGTGGGGAGCAAAGATTGTATTACTATATATTTATTATAGAATTATAATCTGCAATGATATTGTATATATATATTTTGCATATTGTGGAATCATTTGAAGAGGCTGCCACTCAAAATTCAGTAGCCCTAGCTGGGGGCTTATATCCTAAGCCAGACAGCAATTTAATGCATTCTTGACACTCTGACAGCCCCATGGCACAGAGTAGGACTGAAAAACTGCCTCATGCACAGGTACAAAATAGCCCAAAGATCTAAGAGCCTGGTCTGAAGTCCCTTCACAAAACCATCCATTCTGTCATGTGATTGTCCTGTTCCTGCGTGGCTTTAAGCTATTATAGGAAATCACACTATGTAACTTTTTTTTTATTTAGCAGGGCGAATGTCACTATCTCCCTTGCTGTACTTGTGCCTGGAGGTACTCTGTTCTAAAGTAGGCCAGGCATTTTTTGCTTAATTTATGGCTAATATTACCTTTTAAAAATCAAATCTACTTTTATAAAATTGTGGGGTAGTTTTTTTATCTGTTAAAAGATAAAAAAACTTCTTTTAAACTCATTTAAACCAAGAAAATTGAACTCATTTTAAACAGAGAAAAGTGAACTCAGTAAATAAATAAACAGATTATTACACACCCACTTTCCAGGCTGATCTTAGGCCTCTTCTTTTATCTCTATGCTGTCAGAGACTGAGAACACTAGATTGATGCTCAGAACATCATGCCACTTCCCTGTATCTATGTTTACTAAAATCTGCCTTTTAAAATCTATGTTAAACTCTGGGCTGGTTGAAGAACATTAAACAGGACTGGGTGTTAGCTTGTACCTGCAGCCAGTAAACCCTTGCAAAGTGGCAGGAAAAGTGTACCAGCAGAATTGCTTGAAAACCATCACAATCAGCACACATGAGTCACTAGGTAAAGTGAAAAACAGTGAAAATCAATCCTGAAGCCTAATTCAGCTCCTTTGCATTCCGTTCAAAATGCAAACAGGCCCCAAACCCTCTGGTGCCTGTTTAAGCAGTTAGTTTACAATTGCTTTTTATCAAGGGCTCAGCACAAAGTAGCTTGAATACACTAGCAGATATATCCTTCTTCATTTCTTCTGGTTTCTTGTCAGAGTAATAGAATGGGTGCTGTTCTTTTGATTTTTGTAATTCCAAATATGGGATTCATTCCCTCCCAACTCTCATTTAGGGGCAGATTTTCCATACAGTGCTTTCTAAGCTGCACAATGCCCCTAGATTACAAGGGGGGCTGTGCAGCATGAAATCCGGCACAGCTTTGAAACTAAGCTTAAAACCCTGCAGTGCTTTGGAAAGTATGGCTATTTATTCAGCAGTACATTGGAGCCAGACCTGGAGTTTCACAAATATTGCTGGGACAGGACTAAGGTGTTGCACATAGAACCTATCCAAGGAACACAGTTTTGTATTGACTAAGCCTGACAAAATAACAGCCTACCATACATTTGATATACTTTTAGGTAATGTCATGAAAAACTCATTGTGGCAGATCCAAAATTTCTATTTGCGTTATATTAACTTGTTTACTTGTTGGATGCCCTTGTTTGCCGTGCAAATAGCAATCCCTATCTTTTTTTTTTTCTTTTTTTTTTTTTCTTTCCGTTTGAGCCATCTTTTCTTATGGGGCAATTTTCAATATATCAAAATATAAGTTGCAGAGTGGATTTGAAATTTAAAAGATCTAATCATTTCCTACACAACTGTAGAAAGCAGGTTATTTAATGAATTGCAGTTGATAGATGATAGTGCCTACAACTGAATTAGACCCTAATTCTGAAGTGAATTCTTGCCCCACCAAAGCTCTGGAACCTTGTGAGACAATTCCCTTTAAGAGAGGCCTTTTATTTTTGCAATGATTGTGTCATGGTATAAGGCTAAAATAACCATTATCACCCAGCTATATGAACCAATTAGTTTTTAAATCATTTTGCTGAACAATAATTCATGGTTCATATACTTAACACCCTTATGGAAAAGTCTTGTATATTACTTGCAAAAGGATAAATGGTTTTTATTTTCATTATTCTTTAAAAAAAAAATGTATCTTTGTTTTATATTTTTGGAGAATATTCAGGACATGTCTTGAAAATATACATTCCAGAGCAGTTTGGAATAAATTCTAAAGAACTCCATTTGTGCATGTATGTGCAAGAGTGTGCATGTCTGCATGATGTGTTCCTGATAAATGTAGGATTTTCCAAATAGAAATCTGTCACATATTATTTTTTTAAAATACACAACTTCCTTTGATTATGATGGGATCTAAAAGTATGTATGAGAGTAAAATACAGTTAATTAGTGATTACACCTACCAGGCTCAGAATCCTAGAGTCAACGTGCAACATCTTATTAATACATTGTAAATATGAGCAAAGATGAAAACAAAGGCCATGTGCTAGAAAGAAATTCACAAAAATATCTGAACACAAGGGCATGCATAACCCAAAATATATGCTGCTCAATCAAAAAGTAATATGCTTTTTTTGTTGGTTTTTTTTTCCTGCTTTTTTTTTAGATATGTTTGAAAATTATTAAAATGGAGGTATTCTTTTGGAAAACAAAAAAAAAAACAGTCAAACATTTTGGTTTAATATTGTAATATTCTAATCCATATCAATGCATAATATAATCTGTATTTTCCTTTAGTCTCATTTGAGGTAAGTTAATATCAATTGAATTGAAGAATTCAATTAATAATAAGCTTTCCTTAATTCAGAAATATTTAAGAGTTCAAAATAATATTTATCCTTTTAATGAGGGTGACAGTGGCAGGTGAAGTCTTTACTGTAACAGTACATTGGATATTTTTCTACATATTTGATATCTAGTTCTATGCATCATGTGATTTCCTGTATCATTTGTCTCACATTCATGGAATTGCAGTTTTTGTTAGAAATATCAGCAGTTTTTATGGCAGTAAGAAGCTACGAATATGTTACAGGTTCATGAGCAAGCAGCTCAAATTGAATCTTATTTTGTGTAATGATACAGTTGCTTTTCAGTGAGCTGAGAATCGAGTTGTGTCTTATGTTAAGTAGTCATGACATTATATCCAGCTGAATTTATTACTCTTTCTATTAAGTTTTTTCTGTGAGCAATCACAATACAGACAAGGCTTCCATGTTCACATTTTTAAGCAGCTAGTGGGGTTGATTTGCCTACAGCCTCCCAGGGGACAGTGGGTGTTCCAAGCATTTTACAAAAAGAAGTGACAGGTTGGGCTCTTTTAAGCGACTGTGTCACTTTCTTTATGCCTCTAGATTCCTCCATCTCAGCAGAAGAAACATTAGTATAGATTTGAAATGCAGTAATAAAAAACTGATTTAACTTTAACTTTCCAGCTCTTCTGTTACTGATCTGGCCATGTGTAAGCAAAAGTTCATGTAATATAGAATCGGGACTTCACCTGATTTTCAGTGCCTTCTCTACCTTTAGGGTAGAAAGAATTGATTAATTCCTTAATCTAACTAGAGATCTTAGGATGATAGTTAGCATTTAACCAGGGGTTTTTGTTAATAAGACAGCATTAATAACTTACCCTTTTCTTGAAAATAACAATATGCAAGCACACTAGTCATCAACTCCACTTACATTGTGGCAGTTTAACTTAGAGCAGTTGAAGATATTACAGATGTATAGATGATTGGCTTTAAAATTGTCTGTATTTTAAGCATTAAGCACATTTCCATGGGGTATATCCCCAATGATAAGTGTGAAATATCATTCAAAATGCAGTAGTCTAGATTTAATGAAGTCAGTGAGAATTCTGTGCCAACTCTAGTAGCTTCATGGCTTTGCCCTTTGTGGAAGGACTGAAGCACTTGAAGTTACTGGTGTATAGTCAGAAATAAAATCCAGATACTTTTAATTAAAAAATTTTTAAAAATCTATTTATTTAGATCTCAAGATTTCCACAATACAATTTCAGACATGCTGCAAAATGCACCCTCTCTGTGAAGTTGGACTGCTCAGCATTTTGTTTGCCTCCAAACCCATGTATGATACAGAAACCAGATATCCTCCCAAGTACCAGCTCTGAGAGGCCTAATCTGTCCTGTGTTCTGAGAGCATATCTAAGCTACAGTGACAAAGCAAATATCCTAACAAAAAATACCTAACACTTGATTTTTTTTTTCTTCTGGGAGTTAGGCTGTGGGTAGAGGAGAGATAAATTCCTAAGTTCCCACTGTCAAGTTTTGTACTACAGATATTCAGGTTAAAATGTGGTTAGGAGGCCTCTACTTCTCTGAAACCAGTGGAAGGTGAAACTCAGGACTAATTCATACAAAGCAACATCTGTGGAATTCAAATGTTGTCTTGATATAATTTAAATTTTTAAAACTGTTTTCCACTTCTGATCCTGTGTGAAACCAAACTGTCTGTCAGCAACACCTTCTTAAACAAAGATTATAACATACCAAGCATTTATGCATGAAAGTGTTGATATTAATTATCTTTCCATGGCAGGATTGTGCTGGTGATTGTAATAGGGTGTAATCATATGTTTAGAGAATTTTCAAGCTTACCTAAATACACATCAGCTACATTCCAGCAGCAGTTAGGCTGGTCCTTGGTCAAAGGTTTGTACACAGCAGATAGTGGGAATGTGACCTTTGTATACCCCACCACTGCTCCCAGTGATGGAATGGTGCATCCAAGGATGCCTTGGGACCAGTGCACAGCACTGCTCCTGAGCACATGGAGGAACTAACTGTAGGTGCCCTGTTTTTCATGCCAACTAGTCTGTGTGCTCATCAGTGTTATTTTCTAACACTAGTTTCCATAAACATTTTATAACAAAATATGACTGTTGAAATGGTACATTTAACATATATGTCAGATTTGTTTGGATTCTTAAACACAATGTCAAGTGTCATTAAAATGAAAAGGAATTCAGGATAAAGCTGTCCGCATTCAGATTCTTTCTAAATTTTTGTCATTGTACGCCTTCTCTCGTGATGTATTTATGTTATACTGTGAGATGAAGAAATAGAAAACGTGAACTTTCACAGTTGTGTTTTAAGCCAGAGTCTTTATAGATTTCCAATCACTTATATCATTGAGAAGTATCACTTATTTCACAGAAAGATAAAGCTTGGCCATAGACTGTACAATTAAGCAGATGAAAGCTGTTAGCCTTATTTAGCCTCATTTTCATAGATCACAGAGCATGAAAAGCAACATTTTTTCATTTTTGTATGGTCTCACACTCATTCCAGGGTTGTAGGCAAGATTATAACAGATTTCGAAAAGTTTGTCATGGATTTATTACATTTAATGAGCATGCAATATGTGGCTCCTCAGCCTTGGCTGACATTTTGAAATTAGACTTCCAGCAGTGAAATCTTGTCAGGGATGGGTTTTAGATTACTCAAGCTTTCATGATTAGAGCTTTTCGTACATAATGTCAAGTACAATCGTCTGTTAAAGGCTAAATGAGCATACCATTGTTAATGCAGTAGCAGCACAGAGAATAGACTCTAGAGAGTTTAAATTTTTGCTGACTTGAAACTTAACTTTATTATGAACTTTATTGATAGTTCTATTCTTGAATGTATGTGGAGACATAGAGGAGAAAGATCCTTATAGAGCTTTAAAAAGTGTATTTTAAACTTTTTACAGTGTATATTATATTAGAACAAGCTATTTGAGTTATCAAGAAAACAAAATATTTTATTTCAAATTTCTGTCAGGTTATTCACCATGTATAAATGAGCCTTTTATATGGCATATAAAAGGCTTACATATAAGTCAACTCTACTGTACTCTTTCTAAAAATACGACTTTTTAACTCTTTTGTCTTGCACAGCAACACTGAAGACATTACCAGACAAATAAAATGCCATGTGCGTGATATGTTTTCTCATGTTATGTGCATTAATTTATACTGAGTTAATTCAACAGCTGTCTAAAATCCCATATCTTTTACATGGATAAAGCAGCATTTGAGCCAGCTATGTTATCTCAGTCCCAGATCCCCAGCAAGAATTTAGGGGTTAACTCAGGAGTATGGAAGTTTTTAGTCAGAAAACCCATAAAAGGTAGTGCCATCTGTGCCCTGACATAAGATGGCTGGAATCCACTGTTCAAAATGTATAAAAATTTGTGAGCCTTCAAAAAATGTGTGCACAGGTATCAGTGTGCTGAGTCAACAATGCCTAGACAGGAAAATGAGAAAGCATTGAGGAGTGGTTTGCAGCTCACCACTGCAAGCTTAGCATTTCTACCTGCTCTAAAATCATAATTAGAGAGCCCTCTCCAGCTTCAGGTCAGTCCTCCCCCTTTGTGAAGGGAGCAAGACACAGGTGTTCATTTCTGTCCTTGGCTTTCATCTTGCCTTGCCATGGCTGTGTGCAAGATTTGAGTTCTAATCAAACAAAACATGATATTTTAATTAAAAGATTGATCTTTACTTTAACTGTTAAAACTCCATCAACCCACCAACAATTAATTTGTTCTCCTTCTTTTTTAATTGATTCATTCCTCAGTACAAAATAAACTAATTGATGGTTTAAGTATTTTGCTAGTTTAATGTTTCTTATTTTGAAAGCAAATATCCTCATAATCTATCTATCAATGGGAGACCATTATCCTGTGACAACATTTTAATCCACTGAAATCTTTTCTTAATTGCCTTGACTCTTACTGTGTGCTTGATTTCACCAACTACTACCAATGTAAATATTTTTGTCTGTTTTCTGCATCGTTTGGTGACAATGTATTTCCACCAATACACATTTCCAACAATACACATACTTTTGTATACAATCACTGTTCTTTATAATGGAGCAATTTTTAGTGCTACGAGTGCCCCATGAGGCAAGACCACAAGGCACTGAGCCAAGTAGATTATTGGAATAAGCAGGCCAACTTCTTGTGACTTTGCCAGCATCAGGCCAATTTATAGTACTGTCAGATTTGGTTTATATCATTTCATCCGACAAAAACATCCCATCAGTCTACATACTTTGTTTTAGATTTAACAATTTTGGTTAGTAACTGGCTGTGGTAGCTCATGTTTTGTTGGGTTTTGTTTGATTTTTTTTTTAAATGGTGCAGTCTTAGAACATCAAGCTGCAGAGATAAAATGGCCAGAAGGCTATTTCAAGCAGCCCTTGGAGGATCTTCAATATGATCTTCTCAGCCCAGTGTAATAATGTTGTGGTAACATCAGACCAATCTCAAAGCCAACAACTGGACCAGCTGAGACTATAGCAATAAAAAAGGGAGACATCATTCTGCATTCCTCCCTTGCCCCTGTCCTGCAGTGACCAAGGGCTCCAGGTGGGACCCATAGGAGCCCTGTTTGGAATATACATATTTGTACCGTATTCCAACAACAACCATGTGTAGAACAACACCATATGTATTATGGTGAAGAGATTTGTTTTTGTGTGTGCATTTGTTGCATGGCGCTTCCTGAATTGTGCTCTCTACACTGTCACCACATGGGAACACTTACCCTGGAACATCTGAGATTTCCTAACTAGATGCATAATATGGTAAAGGCTACTAAATATTCACAGAAGTCTAGTGACCAGTGGAATTAAAACGCAGTGCTAGAGTTTCAACTTGTGTGAAAAAAACTAACTCCGCTGACTTCAAGACAGATACATAGGCTGAGGCCAGACTGGTCAGTGCTTCTTAAAGCAAGACAGAATCCTGAAAAAGAGAGAAAACACATAGTGGTTTTCCACCTTCCTGAAAGAATGTGGGGAAACATTTACAAAGTCTGTAATTATTAAGGGTGTAAAGGGCATGGGTCAGGGTAACACAATGGCCATAAGATTAAACCACCATTCATATTTTGAAAATATGGTGACAAGGAGAGCAACAGAAGTGTGCAGGTACAAATAGCATGCAACTCATTAGTGTATCAAAGCATCCTTGTAATCTTATTTTGAGTTTGAGTTTTGAACAATCGACAGTGTGTTTTAGGGTTATTAATGACCACCTGCTGTGTCTGAGTACTGATGGAAACTGCAGAGTTAAAACCTTAGAGAAGACAATCTATTTGGAAAATGAAATTTAAAGTCTTTAAAAAAAAATCAAAAAAGATATTAAAAGCAGTGATAACTTCAAACTCTGAACAGAAGGTCCTTAAAGTGTCAACATGGGTGGTTCTGGAGAAGAATTCATCCATTACTGGAAATCTGTATTAGCATGAAATTAATCAGAAATGAACAATGAACTCCAGCTCATTCCATCTCTCTTTCTTTGGCTGCATTCTCATATATCTGAGAAAAATTGTCTTTCCTACCTCCTTTAGAGAGAGCTAGCAAGTTCCCTGCCAAGGTGAGCCAGCAAGGCTCGGTCAGTAGCTCAGGTAGTCTCCAAGGAGTCATATCAGAATGAAACAGTCACCCTCTTACAAGAGCAATTAATAAGTAACGTTGCACTAAAAATTTGTTTTAAATCATTAAGGTTGGTGAGAGAGAAGTAAAACTAGAAAATTGTCTTGTAGGTAGCACAGTATTTTATCTCCTGGTTTATATTTCTACATTGATTTCAAGTTTCCCTGCACTCTAAGTTGATCAGCAAAAATATCAATCATGTTTTTTTTCTGAGATTTCCAATATCTTCTCCAGGTATAAAAATAATGAAGATTAAAACATTCTGATATTTAAAGGGGGAAACTCTGAAAAAGTGTGTTTCTCAAAACCAAAATTATTCAGTTACTGCCTGAATATTTTCCATAAATGTCAATTTTTTTCTCAAATTATCTTGAAGATAAGTCTGAGCATAAGCTGCTGAAATTGTAGGAAGAATATTGCCTTTACTGCAAGTCTTCCCAACTGTTTATGACTAAATCAGATCAACGGCAAAATGTTCTTTCCAGGACAGTCTCCAGTATCTTCTACATATCTTAAAAGCTTTCTTGAGTCTCCAGCAATTGATTGAGATTACACTTATGCATTCATTTGCATTCATCCCTTTCAACATATAGGCTAACACAATAATGGAGAGAAGTTATTAATTTTTACTCAACTGAGAAAAATGGAAGGCCTGAACATAGCAAGTTCACAACCAGATACTATAATATTTCAAAATGACTTGTGCAATGACAGCCTTCATTCTCTGTGTAGGCAGAAAGGCTTCTTTGTTTGTTTAATTCAGCATTATAATGGCAGGAGATACCTTCCTCTCTCATTCCATCAAACATCATTAAAAGATGATGCAATGAGCAAGACTTTAGTACATCACTAGCTTCTTTCACTCCGCTTTTTTCCTGCCTTCACCCTTTGTCAAGTCAAACAGGGGAAACTTATTTAGCGACCTGCTCTGATGAGTACAGAGACACCATCTACAACTCAGTGGAAATGCGTATTTTATGATTCAGAGATTTATTGCTAGTACATATCCTACTACCCCGCTGTAATAGAGTACCTTTTCAAGCTTCATTCCAAAAATACCACTTTTCAGTCTTCCCCTTTAAAAAAAGACTCAAGTGTGAAATATTCACTGAAGACACATAGCTACAGACTATGGATAAGGGTACATCCCTGACAAAGGAGGAGCAGTTTGTCCGAGAGAACCTACCCCATGGAGCCTGCAGGGAAGAGGGAACCTCCCCAGACTCAAACACAATAAGGATGCCCATTCTGAAGCATTAGCTTTCTAAAGCTACTGGCTAAGTCTGCTAGTAAAAGAAATTTTTAAACTTCTTCCTGTTATGCCAGAATCATTAGTAGTGTCTTGGTTTAAGGGAAAAAATGCATAGGAAGCTACTGGTAGTCTGTCAGCTACACTCAATTACACTCCATCAACTGCTGGCAAATTTTTTCACAGACTCTCTCTCTCTCAATTTTCTCTTTGATCAACTGGCAAAGAAGACTTTACTGTAACAGAAGAGAGCTCCCATGCATGTTGAGTCTTACAGAGGAAACTGCAGCAAATCTCTCTGACCTAACACCAGGAACTGACAATTTCTTGAAACACTAAGATTCTTTTTAAAATCAGAATTATCTTATTTATACATTATACAGCTTAGTGATGAGATCCCACTATCAGCTTGCGTGTGTTTCTTTCATATACCAAATTCATCCTTCCAAAAGTAGAGAATGACAGTTTATCTTCACATACTTACAAGCTAATGACAGGCACTCAGAGGGAAGCATCTGCCAATACTGAGAATATTAAGTTCTTTCTCATACCTACAAATCCCTGCTTATAACAGTCTTTGTCCTTATCTTGACAATATTGTACAAGTTTTTCCACTTCAAGAATCAGACTTTCGGTTTTCTCTCTGCTTGCCCACGTGTATTGTGCAAGTAATATCCCTTGTATTTCTGTCATAATGAAAATTCATAGAATCATAGAATCAACTGGGTTGGAAAACACCTCCAAGATCATCAAGTCCAACCCTTGATCCAACACCTCTGTGGTTACTAGACCATGGCACTAAGTGCCACATGCAGTCTCATCTTAAAAACCTCCAGGGATGGTGAATCCACCATCTCCCTGGGCAGCCCATTCAAATGTCTGATTACTCTCTCCATAAGAAATATCTTCCTAATATCCAACCTAAACCTCCCCTGACACAGCTTAAGATTGTGCCCTCTTGTCCTACTGCTGGTTGCCTGGGAGAAGAGACCAACCCCTACCTGTCTACAGTCTCCTTTCAGGGAGTTGTAGTGAGTGATGAGGTCTCCCCTGAGCCTCCCTTTCTCCAGACTAAACAACCCCAGCTCCCTCAGCCTCTCCTCGTAGGACTTGTGCTCAAGTCCCTTCACCAGCCTAGTTGCCCTCCTCTGGACCTGCTCCAGCACCTCAGTATCCTTGCTGAACTGAGGGGCCCAGAGCTGGACACAGCACTCCAGGTGTGTCCTCACCAGTACTGAGTACAGGGGAAGAATCATTTCCCTGGTCCTGTTGGCCACACAGTTCCTGATCCAGGTCAGGATGCCATTGGCCTTCTTGGCCACCTGGGCACACTGCTGGCTCATGTTCAGCTTCCTGTCAATTCAAACTCCCAGGTCCCTTTCTACCTGGCTGCTCTCCAGCCACTCTGTGCCCAGCCTGTAGCACTGCAGGGGGTTGTTGTGGCCAAAGTGCAGGACTCAGCCCTTGGCCCTGTTGAACCTCATCCTGTTGCAATCAGTTCATCTCTCCAGCTTGTCCAGGTCCCTCTGAAGAGCCCTCCTGCCTTCCAGCTGATCGACACTCCCCTGCAACTCGGTGTCATCTGCAAATTTGCTAATGGTACACTCTATCCCTTCATCCAGACCATCAGTAAAGATATTAAACAGGACTGGGCCCAACACTGATCCCTGGGGGACACCACTAGTGACTGGTTGCCAACTGGATGCAGCACTGTTCACCACCACTCTCTGGGCCCGGCCCTCCAGCCAGTTCCTAACCCAGCATAGAGTACCCCTGTCCAAGTCTTGGGCTGCCAGCTTTTTCAGACGTATGCTGTGGGAGACTGTGTCAGAGGCTTTGCTGAAGCCCAGATAGACCACATCCACAGCATTCCCCTCGTCCACCAGGCAGGTCACCTGATCATATAAGATCAGGTTGGTCAGACAGGACCTGCCCTTCCTAAACCTGTGCTGGCTGGGTCTGATCCCTTGTCCATCCTGTAGGTGCTGTGTGATTGCGCTTAGGATGATCTGCTCCATGACCTGAGGTCAGGCTGACAGGCCTGTAGCTTCCCAGGTCCTCCTTGCAGCCCTTTTTGTGGATCTGCATGACATTCACCAACTTCCAATCAGCTAGGACCTCCCCAGTGAGGCAGGACTGTTGGTAAATGATGGAGAGCAGCTTGGTGAGCTCCTTCTCCAGATCCCTCATCACCCTAGCATGGATCCCATCTGGTCCCATAGACTCGTGAGGATCCAAGTGGCTCAGCAGGTCACTAACTGTTTCCTCCTGGATTACAAGGGGGCTATTCGGCTTCCTGTCTCTGTCTACCAGCTCCAGATACCAGTTGTCCTGAGGACCTGTCTTACTGTTGAAAACTGAGGCAAAGAAGGTGTTCAGTACCTCAGCCTTTTCCTCATCTTTGGTGACTATGTTCCTCCCTATGTCCAACAAAGAATGGAGGTTTTCCTTGCCTCTCCGTTTGCTACTCATGTATTTGTAGAAGCACTTCTTGTTATCCCTAACAGAAATGGCTAGATTGAGTTCAAATTGTGCCTTTGTCTCTCTAATTTTCTTTCTACATGACCTAACTATATCCCTAAACTCTTCATGAGTAGCCAGCCCTTTTTTCCATAGTCGGTGAGCTCTCTTTTTTCCCCAAACTTGTAAATTCCCTGTTCAGCTGTCCGAACAGGGAATTCCTGCTGGCCGTCTTCTCCCCCAGCTCACCTTTCGGCACACTGAGACAGCCTGCTCCTCTGCATTCAAGACTTCCTTCTTTAAGCATGTCCATCCCTCCTGGAACCCTTTGTTTTCAAGGGCTGTACCCTCTGAACCAGTCTTTTGAGTAGGCCGAAATCTGCCCTGCGGAAGCCCAGGGTAGAAGTTTTATTGATGGCCTTCTTTGCATCCCTGAGTATTGAAAACTCATGGTCACTGTGCCCCAGACAGCCTACGACCACCATGTCTCCCACCAGGCCCTCTCTGTTTGTGAACAGCAGGTTTAGCTAGGCCCCACCCCTGGTAGGCTCATTTACCAAATGGAGCAGGAGATTATTCTCTATACACTCTAGGAATCTCCTAGACTACCTCTTCTCTGCTGTGTTGAGTTTCCAGCAGACATCCGGCAGGTTGAAGTCACCCACAAGGACAAGGGCTGGTGATTTTGAGACATCTGCCACCTGCTTGTATAGTAATTCATCACCCTCATCATCCTGGTTGGTTGGTCTGTAACAGCCTCAGACCAGGATGTCAGCCTCGTTGGCCTTCCCCCTGATTCTGATCCACAGGCACTCAACCTTATTGTTACTGACTTCAAGTTCTAGAGAGTCAAGAGACTGTCTAACATATAGAGCCACCCCTCCACCTCTCCTACCTTCTGAAGAGCTCGTAGCCATCCAGGGCAGCATTCCAGTCATGCGAATCATCCCACCATGTTTCTGTGGTGGTGACTACATCACAGCTTTCCTGCTGCACAGTGGCTTCCAGCTCCTCTTGTTTGTTACCCATACTGTGTGCATTGGTGTTCGTGCACTTCAGCAGGGCTGCTGATATCACTTCTAACTCTGGCTTTCCACCCTTAGGTTCATCTCTGGAGAGCCTAGTTTCAACTCCTTCCCCCTTTCAAACGTAGTTTAAAGGCCTTCTGATCAACCCCAACAACTTATGAGCTAGAGTTCTGTTGCCCTTGCTAGAAAGATGAAGCCCATCTGATTCTAGCAGGCTAGGTACCATAGAATATGCCCCATGGTTGAAAAAACAAAAATTCTGCCAGCAGCACCAATCATTTAGCCACCTATGGATGAGTTTTCCTACTCCTCATTCATCCCTGCTACTGCAGGAACTGAGGCCAACACCACCTGTGCTCCTGTCCTATTAACTAATTGACCCAGTGCCTTGAAGTCCTTTTTAATTACCCTGGTACCTCTTTCATTAATGTCATCACTGCCAGCCTGGACCACTAGCAGTGGATAATAATCAGAGGACCAGATTAGCTCAAGGAGTCTCCTACTAATATCCCTCACCTGGGCCCAAGAAAGGCAGCAGACTTCCCTGGGGGATGGATCCGGTCGGCATATAGGGCCTTCAGTTCCCCACAAAAGGGAGTCACTTACTACAACTACCTTTCTTTTTTTCCTTATAGCTGTGGTTGTAATCCATCCAGTAGACGGGGTGCAACTGGGAGACCCTTCAAACAGATCCTCTTCTTGATTGCCCTCTACCTGACTCTCTGGGTCCAGGGCCTCATACCCATTCTTTAAGGGATCCATGGGAGGTGATGGGGGTCAGGAGGGGATTCCTTTACCTCTCTCATCAGGGACCTGTTTCCATTCCCCCCCATCTTCTTGGTTTGCTCCATCTGCCTGATGGCAGGAGGGGCAGGGCTTCACTGTCTCGTACTGGACTTCTTTTGGGGTTGAAAGGGTGCAACTCCATCAGTCTATTTCCCTTCCACTCTCCCTAATACTTCTTAGCCTCTCCACTTCTTCCTTGAGCTCTACCACTAAGCACAGCAAATCATTCACCTGCTCGCATCATACGCAGGCATCTTTCACACTGTCCTCTGCTACTGACAGCCACCCTCCCAGCTCACAAGCCACCAGAGAGAGCTGAGAGGGTGGCTGTGCCCTTCCTGTGCAAACCACCACATGCCCATTCCCACACTCCGTGCAGCAGTTTAAATCTCCTGGAGGTGACCTCAGCTCCACCCCCTGGCCAGCTGATTAGGCCTCTCAGGGCAGCTGCGTAACATGTAAGCTAAAACTGGTAAACTCAATGCTTAAAATATGGTCTTTTGTAGAAAGATTTTCCAGGCTGGTCTTACTAGCTCAGGTTTCGTCTGGTGAGGGAAAAGTAAACCTCACAGCTCACCATTTATAGATTAAGTAGTAAATGTGGGTCTTCTTGGAGGGGGCGGAGGGGAAGATGGGGGAGCAGCAATATTTGTGTTCTATACACTTGAAAAAGATGTAATCAGTTAATACTTTAATGACTTTATCATAGCTGCCTCTGAAGTTTTGTCATGTTAAGTACTTCTTAGAGTAATCAGTTGAATGGTAGGCGTACTGGCCTTACAACACAAAAGACAAAATTTATAAGAATTGTGAAATAGTATTTATCTTTCTTGTAGAAGTAACTCTGAACACTATTTCCCCACCTTTAGGTATAAAAATTAAAAAGGAGAGTCTTCTGTCTGTCCATATTTGCTTAGCTGAGTTGCTATGTACAGAGCATGATATAATGTATTAATTTTTTCACTTTCCATTTGCCCATTTATCTTACAGCATCTGAGTTACATCATTTCCTAAAGACCTCATTAAAAAGTGTTGTGTACACTCTGTTGTATTAAAAAGACTATTCTGATCAATAAGCAAACTTACTAACTTTAACTTTTTAAAGAAATAAGCTTTAAATTTATTGCATTTTTAAACCCGAGATCTTTATGCATTCCATTATAATTCTGTATATCCAAAGAGTCCTAAAAGGACTTCTTTTGGAAAAAAAATAAAATCTGATTTTTGCATTTGTGTAGATTTATCAATTAACCTGCACAACTATAATAAGGAGAAACTTAATGTCAGAACAGTATAATTAATTTATTAGACAAAAGTCCACTTATCTGTGCAGTTTTCTAATATCTTATGCAAGTTTTCTAAGTGTGAGGCAAGGTCATGGTACCATTATGCTTTCTCCCTATTATTTATCAATGTAAGCACATCACGTATATTAGCATTTAAGCCACAAGGCAGGCCAATACTTAGGAAGCAACCAAAACCAGATGAAAAGAAGCAGTCTAAATTCCTACCTAAATTCTTACCTAAGTTGCAAGGTTATCATAATAATCGAAAGAAGTCTAACATGGCACGATGTCAGCATTATTCAATGAGAATGCAGGGGACAAACGCATGCATTTCAAGTGTAAGTAGGGAAGACAATGTAAAGTAAAATGGGTGGACCATTAAAACAGAAAGAGTACCAACACGTTGACTAGCTGACTTGGCACCCAGTGCAAAGATGTATTATCCATCATTCATGAAACTTGGTTTGTGGAGAAAATACAATAACACATAGAACAAGAAGCACCTAGCAGCAGAATTTGCAAGCCTTAGCTTTTTTTTGGACAAATATTAGAGTCACAGGGTATTGTCCTTCTTTAATGATTACAGGACTGGAGTGCTTATGGTCATGTCCCCTGTGTGGTAAAATATAAGGTTTTTTGTATAGGACATAAATCAGAAATCCATCTTCTCAGAATGAAGCTTTAGACAAGTATCCAAATACACCCTTGCTTTTCTGTTTCCCTCACTGATTAAGAACCTGAGATTTCCATGAGGAATTCAAAGGTTTTTTTTTTTATGGTGGAGAAGTATGCCCAGGACAAATGAGGCTAAAAGGATAATACAGGAAAAAAGGAGAGTGGCAATACTGAAGAATCTATTCAGAGAAGACCAATAGCTGTAACAGAAATGAAGGAAAGAATAGAACATTAAAAGTTAAATAAAACCTGGAGAGATTAAAGAAAAGGTAATTAAAAATAACATGAAAAAGCATAAATTCAACTTTAAAAAGTTAATGTTGATGTGATATTTGAGCTTTAAATCATTATTAAACCCCCAAGAACATACAAGTGTCAGAAGTGTCCAAAGCCAGACATCAATTTTTATTGTCTTGAAGGCAAGCCTGTATTTTCCTTTATGCAGTGGAGAATAGAGAATATAAAATTCTAGACATATGAGATACAAATATCTGGTGAAGCAGCAGTGAAACTGTATTTGCCTAACGTACCCAATAATAATAACAGGGGTAGTCAAGTGACTTTGATTAGTGCGCCTTTTAAGTGTTGAGTAAGCCATCTTGCCCCTCATTTGTGACAAAGGGGATATGTTTTCCATTACTGTACATTAAACTTTTTCATTAACAGACAGTAATGTAATTTGAAATGGGAAGTTGCTTGACCAGCAAAACTAACTGATGTAGAAGAAGAAGAAATGATATTCCTGTTTGTCTTGTGTAGGAGCCATCTGACACAACTGTGGTCCATGACCAGTATGGGTTTGTAGCAAACACAAAGTAACGCCCTCACCCTCTAGGAAGAGGGGGATCTCTCCTCTAATTCAGGAGAGATTTTCTGAAGTGAAGACAAATTATTAAAGGTGCTTAGGCATCTAGAGGTGCATCTAGAGGTGCACCAGTGAGGAGTTCATCCTTGGTCTTCTCATCACCACTTGCTTGCCCACTTGCTTTTTGTGAGTTGCTACTCATACTGGTCATTCATTTCAAATATGGACAACAGCTTTCAAACTGGGAGAATACTGCAGAATTTAAGACCATTTTACATGCAACAGCTTGCATAAGGCTTTAATAATTGTTCTTCAGTTTTTTGTTTGACATCATCTTACCCATCGCTTTGCACCTAGAATGACTTTATTAGTGTTGAATCATCACCTGTAAAAACAATGTCTGTTTTTGAATATTGATGCTTCTGTAATTGTCCATGGAATGCAAATGCCCACACATTACCAAAAGCTTTTTCCTATTAGATGATCTAATTTTTCCTGCTTTCATATAAGTTTTTTGTTCTATCTAAAGTGAAATAAGGGAATAATTGATCCCTGATATTTTAATAGGAAAGGTGAAAGTGCTTTTGCATAATATTCCAGTTTAATTGCTCTGTACTGGTACTTTAATACGTTTTGCGTAACATCAGCAGTTGTGAATGGTAATGAACTGAAAGAATTTGGACAGTGAGGTTTGCTATATTCCCAAACACTATTTAATTCTGTAGTAATATCACAACTGTACAGGGATGTCAAAAGGTCTTGTTAAACTGCGGGGATCTGCCAGATACATTGTGGACATCCAAAACATTTTAGTTGAAAGTACTACACTGTGAAAAATTTGACACAGAGTTATTTGGAAGACTTAAAAAAAGGGCTTGACTCTTTATTGTCAAAGACTCAACCCTCTGTGTAAAGAGGGTCTAAGTGCCACAAAACCAGAACAACAGTATTTACTCCCACTTTGCACTCATATTAAGCAAGAGTTTATATATATACATATATATATATTTATATAAATACAAAGACACTTAGTGCTTATTCATGAAGAGAAAGCATAAGTACTAAGGCATGCAATGGCCAGAGAAGTTCAACTACTAGAATATTTGAAAAGATTACAGCTTTAGTTGAACTACACACAGATAATACAAGGGCAAGATGTTGGTATTGCTGAATCTGGAAAAACTGAAAAAGAATAAAAGTCTTTTACTATAAAAATGATTTATTAAATTGTGTAAGTGAAATATAGAGATACATTATTTCCTGACAGCTTGTCTGAGAAAAAGGACAAAGCAAGCTGTCTCTTTTCGTAACATTTTCCATGAAGATATTAGTGATAATTAGTAAATACATTGTTTGGTCTTTGACTTAAAATTCCCTTAAATCCTCTGACTCAATAAAAGTTTATGTGGTTCTCATCATTCATTATCTGGGACTATATTTGTCCTGACAGTGCTTGTGGAGGGAATTATTATTTTTCCTACTTCACAAATGCAGGGAATGAGAGGGGATATTGGTAATATTTCATATAATATGTGCCCCGATATTTTTGAGGAAAATAATAAATCATAGAAAACCTTCTGAAAATTTTGGATTCTAAATCAAGCTTTGAGACAGTAAGGGAAGCATTAATCAAATATTTTCAGAAAGAGAAGATAAGATCCATGTTTTGTTACAAGGGTTTCAGAGACTGTGGCTTTGTCTGTACATCTGTAATTAACTAAATGGTCCAAGAAATGTTCTCTGGCCCTGAGGGCAATATGTACAAGCTCTTACCTTCCAGAAGAAGCAGGTTGCAACCATACAACCTTTTGGCCTGTGCTGTCCAGAGGAGTGTGATGAGTGTTGTGCAGAACGGTGTTGCTTGGCAGAGACCATGGCAATGATCATGCTAGCATTCCAGCAGTATGGATAGTCACCTATCAGGTGTTTGAACCCATAGCCTATCCCTTCTTAGCTTGCTAGTGTAGACATGGTCTGCATTTTGAAAATATTAACTTAGTTTGAGTGCGTGTGATGAGGTCTTGAAACTGTAATCAAGCTTATATATCTAGCAAAGTCAGTGCTACAGGAATTTTAATATGTTCTTCTTAGGGAAAAAACAAAACAAACAAAAGAGAACAAATAACCCCCCGAAACAAAACAACAACCTTAAAACAAAGTCTAAAATAACAACACTAAAACCACTACACACCCCTTGTGAAAGAGTTTTCAAGAATCTGATAAGGTATATTTTTTGTTTGCTTACTTTCATCACCTTATTATCTTAGCGTTCGAACTCAGTTAGAACAAGCTCCCACATAGATTATTGTTCTTGGTGCACTGACTTTGCTTGTATCCTGGTGTCACTCAAGTTTTGGAAGAGATCTCTTCCTGAAGTACAATATGGATTTGACATTGCTACCTCTTCAAAATTTGGCTATCAGTTGTGTGCAAATCAATTCAGCCCTTCCAATACAATAGTAAGTTTGTTAAATGCCGACTTCACTAATACTTCCCTCCTTGGCAGAATTTGGCAGGTTTCTGGCAAGTGTAGTCCATTACTTATTCACCTCTAATATGCTGAAATTAACTGTCAGATCCTGATATTTCTTCCAAGACAAGGTCAATGTAGATCTGAAAACCTTTCTTTAAAGCCTTTTCTTGTGTTGGTAGCTGCCTAATTTAAGCAGTGGATAGTGGCCATTGCCATAAGTGGTTTTGCCTTTGTGTTCAGTGCTGAAGAAAAATCAGTCAAAATCTTGAAGTCCAATGTAGAATGTCATGCAAGAATTTTAAACCTGAGAATTCCACTGAGTGTTAATGTTTTTTTCAATGTTAAAATACAAGGGGAACAAAATTGACTACTAATGTCTCCTTTTCCACTTCAGGTTTTCAGTCAGTTTCTGTAAAGAGTTTTCACATTACCATAACTCTTGCCTGGTCTTCTTCCAACTACTTGGTGTTTGTCTATTGCATGCTGATCACAAGAAGCTGTACCCAACATTGCTGTTGTTATAGAATGACTCTGTAAAAAGACATAGGATTAAAATCGTTCTTTTACTTTGTATTTTTTCTTTGACTTTTTAAAGTCATGTATGTGACTCTGTGAATATAAGATTAAAAATAGTTTTTAAAAGTTTCTCCATTTATTCATCATAGCCAGGTATTGTCTTAGATTAGAAACACCCTTGGTAGTAAAGGATTGTCAGAAAATATTTTAGTTTCCATTTTTTTCATGTCATGCTTATGAATTTCCCAATTTGTAATCCCATTCAGAGACATATCCATTTTTTGGACCTCAAATCTGCATTTATCAATCTACCATATTTGTTAACATCTCTAGTGTAAATGTACACATTCTAGTCATATATTCAGATATTTAGAACTCCGGACGAGACCGTCTCTGAGCCACAACTAGTTCTACTTAAGGAGAGTGGAAAGACACTGACAGTTAGACAGTCTGAATGATTGTTGTAGGGGTGCTCAGGTGCTGGAAGTCCATGACCAACACTCACTAGATATACAGCATCCTGACAAGGGTTTTGATACAGATGTGCAATAAAACAGATTCTTTAGCTAGGTGGATTTGCCAGGAACCTTCACTAACATCTGACTGTCGCTTGGTCACTGACATTCAATTTAATGTCCAGTGAGCTACAGACAGCACATGTTCTTGTTTGTGTGTCCTTACAAATGCACAACTTCCATGATAGGCTTCAGTTAATTCTTCACAGTTGTGACTTTCTCTTTTCCTCAATATTGCCCGATAAAATTCCTCTTTTGCTGCTAACATGTAAACTGTGTTGCTATTTTTTAAGGCTTCGTGAGACCTCACTTTTCCTAGTGTGAGATCTGGGTCTAAATAAAGCTGTGCTGGCAAATTAGCATCTCTGATGCTACCAGCTATCTTTTCTTTTATTAGTGTCTGCTTTTAACATTCTGTTTTTGCAGGGTTCAGCAAGACTGAACTGCAGCAGCTAAAAGCTGTTTCTTTTTTCCTCCTGTCTCTCTTACTCTTGGAACCTTCAAGTAAATTTGGCATTATCAAATTAACATTCTTTCTGCCTAGCCTATTAATATGAAAAATCCCTTGTATTTTGTTATAACCTTTTCTTCTGCTGACACTCTGTGAAGGGACATATAGAGCGTTCAGCAGTGTAGACAGTATGATTCCTTCCACTGTCACTGGGCCTAATATTTGAGCTTCAGCTGAAAAAAATTTCAAATGGGGATATTCTTTCTGCTTATTGTCCTCATCCTTCTGCAGTTTAGGGTCCTCTCCTCTGAAAAGTTGCACAGACCACTGCCCAGCCTATTGCTTCACCTCCTGATATAAAGACACAGCTTATTTCTAGTGGTCAAACTGACATTTTCCAACACCAGAAATATCAGTCAAAACAAATCTGTTGCCCAGACAATATGGGCAAAAGCTGTGGGTCAGGGTGACCTTTTCACTCAAACCCATCTGTACCTAGCAGGGAATTCTAACCCAGGCCCAGCTGCAGGGGCCAAATGAGCCTTGCAAACCTTCCTTCTCCAAACTTCAATCCCACAGGCAAAGAGGATGAAATGTCTGTCAGTATTATGGCTTTAAAATTTCCTGTGGCAAACAACTCCCTTGCCACTACAAAAAGACAGAGAGAGCAAAGTTCTGACCCCTTTGGTTTCAGTTGCTCTAGGAAGATTATTTCATCAAAGTTTATCAATATATTTTAGCAGATATAATTCCATTAATTCTAGCAGCTTTGCTAACACAACAAAGAAAATGTCTCAGATCCCTCGCTTCTGGATGAAGTGATGTATAAGTATGCCTGTCATATCAATTTCAAAACAGGGGTTAGAAAAAGGGATTACAACAAGGTGAACCGGTCCAATGGCTCGGATAAACTAAACAAGTTCAATGCTTACTTGGTCATTTTTGATGGGGTTAAGCCACAAGACAAAATGGGAAGCAGTGCAGCTAATAGGTTCAGTTGTGTGTTTTTATTACAGACAGGTACATCCCTAGTCCTTTTTATTTTTATAAGAAATGTTTTTCTGAACATGTCTATTTCAGTGACCGAGACATTCCTTTCCTAAAAACTTCTTATTTTAAAAATTAAATGAAAAGAAATATATTTATAAAATACAATTCTAAGAAAGGTGTCTAGCACATACGAGAAAGACCAGCCAATGATTCTTGTATTAAAATTGAATGGGAAACCAAATATTTCTGTTAACAGAAAATTAATCCTAAATAAATGTTCTGATCATCAATTTGTTCTTTTGTTTAAAAAAAAAAAAAAAAAGAAAAAAAACCCACCAAACCCCCCAAAAAACCACCAAATAGCTTTTACTGGCTACAAATATGTAATAAGACTATGAGAGATGTATATCACCAGCCAGCAATTTCAAGAATGCTATTTATTTTTTCAACTCACAAAAATAAACCAGAACCCCAAAATATAAGCATTTATAAAAAATAATTTTGAAACAATAGCACAGCAGCTTTGTTCCTGAAAAATACTCCAGTGATTATGAAGGGGCAGAGGAGTGATTTACAGTTTTTCTTTTTCATTTTATAAGAAGAGAATTTATAGAATTGCCAGGAAGCTCCTATAAAACCAAACAACTATAAAGAGCCAAATTTCTTGGCCTGACTTCCATGAGCTATGTTACTAGATTTTTAATCAAGTAATTAAACCCAAATTTGCAGATAGCCACAGACTCAAAATAACCTGGGAGATCCTTCATGAATTTGTTACTTTGCTTTTGACAACTCTGGGCGTCTTGCTGAGGCTGTCTGCTTCAGTCAGGTAGAAAACCAGAAATCAAAAGGACAATATCAACAATACATGAAGCTATTTTTATAGTATCTGAATTGGTCTCTATGGAAACATTTTTTAGCCTATTTAGATTTTTTTAAAAATCTCTATAGCTCTCTTCCCCTTCTGGCATTATTCCACTGAGTGACAGATATTGATAGAAATATAAAACACAATGTCCCATACAAACACCTGTTGAGTTTGGAAGAGTAGGTTGTTGTTTGCTTTATATTTGACCTTTCCCTTAAATAGATATTTCAAAGACATCCCACTAAACTTTTTTCCTTTTCTTTGAGAAAAAGTTGCTAGGAAAAAAGAAAGATACATTCAACTTACAATCCAACTACTCCGAATATGCATAGATATATAATTTTTCGAGTCTTTTCAAGTCTGTGTTTGATGAGAATGGTATGTGTCATTATCACTCTTTTATAGTTTGTGGAGACAAATATAGACAGGAAAATAAAATAATTGTCCAAGGCCAGCCACCCAGCTAGTTGTTTCACTGACTGTACTGGCAGATTTACACATTTTCAGTACCTTAACAAGTGGTTCCTAATATTAGACTTTATACTTAAGCTCTCCTTATTTGGCTCACTATATCCTTGTCTCTCTCTTCTGCTGTTGTATGAAAAAAGCCAACAAACAAGCAGGAAATAGGACTATACCCTGAGAACTGTTAAAATGACTGTCTCAAAAGGCCATTAAATTCATAGAGAATAAGATATCTGTATGAAAGTACAGAAAATTTGTTTTTATAAAATCCCATTCAGCTATAAAAAATCAAAGTATTTTATGTACAAACAGTAGGTCTAAAACTTATGTTCTTTATTGGAGGGGAAAAAAAGCTAAAGTTGAAGAGTGATGGCTATAATGAAGTGGAGATGATACTCCTGGGCAGTGTAGGAGTGAAAGCAGCTGGTGCTGGTCTGGGCTACCTGCACAGATTAGTTTTATAGATGATCTGGACCTTTGCATAAACAGACAGTAGAGCAGTGCCTGTTCTTCACAACTATGTAGATGAAAGGGATTTTCTCTGCACTGGAAGAATTCTTGTCCCTCATGAAGTGACCTGATTTTTAAAATTATCTGGTATAATTTTGCTACCTGCCATCTTTAGAACATAAGAACAACAGTATCAGCTCAGTTCAGTGATCTGCCTTATTCACTGTGCTGTCTGCATTAACCAGACATACAGGAAAGACTACAGGAACAGGGAGTGAATGATCCTATCTCTGATATGCCTTCACGACTTTTTGCAGTCAGCAATTTAAAGATTTTCTGAGCCGGGACTCCATCCAAAGCATCCATCAGTCAGGCTATTCTTTAATCCACTTTAAACTCATTTATTTCTTTGGCTACCTTCAAATCCTAAAGCATTGAGTTCCACGTTTCAATTTTTGTGGTGTATCAATGACATAAAAATGAAATAATATGTTGAGCATCCTAGATCTAACACTTAACATTTTATTTGCATGCAAATCATATTATTTGTATCCTGAGCAGAGTTGTTTGTCTTTACAGTCACTCACAATAACTGGAAGTAAATTTTAAAAAGCACCACAGATGAGACTGATTCATGTGTATCCAACACTTAGACAAAATTGCAGATGATCGGCTGCATCCTGTTGGCTGTGATGTTTTGTGCGAAAACCGGAGTGCTGTGATACAAGCCAAAGTGTCATCATTTCAACTTCATCAGAATGTGCTTATATTTTTAAGCACCAGCAATTTTCTTACAAATATTATAAACTCTACAATTTATTTAATTGAAAATTTAAGATTAGATGATTTGGGATTTAGCATAAGAAACTGTTAGAGGAAGTTTTGAAATGTGTATGGTGGTAGTTTATTGAGATCAATTCAGTAATTAAAATGGGTGTTCTCACCAGAAAAGTTTTTTTTTAAAAAAAATGTAAGTAGAATCAACCAATCCTTTTGTGCCACATATAGACAGAATGCTGTCTTACAATTGGCAAAATAAATGTAGAATAAAAAATATTCTTTAAAAATGTTTTAATGGCTAAAAATAACAAAGTTATTTATAGGAGAGGGGGGAAAAAGGCACAAAATACCCACTTCATCTGGATGAAGTTGATACAACACTAGTTCTAAACTAATTAGCAGCAATCACTTATCATAAAGCCATCACAGCATTGCCATCTTCAAGGGCTGAAAACAATATATCTTTAGAAACAATATTCCTAGCAAGAAGGTAATATTAATGGAGGAAAGAAGCAGGAAATAACAGCACACTTAAAGCTGACTGGAGCTAGAATCGATGACAAGAAGCAGTCAGAAACACATGAGTAATTTTTTAAGCAATGATAGATTCAGGTATCATTGCAAAATCAGTCCTTCCTGTGATATGTAGGGTGAAGATAAATTAGCAGTTGTGTAAACTGAGCAATTATGTTTGCCCTTTGACTAATATAAAACAAACTCTTTTCCTACCTGACTTTCACTGAGGTACTTATGCCCAAAGCTATATTAAATTTCCGGGGGCAAAGACACTACAAGAATTAAACTTCTATCAAGGCATTGCCTTGAGTGCTTATATTATTGGCAGTCACATTTATCAGGTGTCTTGCAGTGCTGGGCTCTGAACCAACACAGAGGGAGAACACCAGGGTCTCCTCTCTCAAGGAGACTGCAGCCTGAGTCAGGCACAGAGCACATACAGTTCACAACACTGAACTAGAAGCAATAAAGGTGTAGTTTTATGCAAGTCCATCCTCTCTTTGGTAAAATATATGTTCATTCACACAGTAATCTCATACACTTTGTTAGAGAATACAATGCTTCTTACAAAGCCTTAATATCTTTTCTCTCTGTGTGTAAGTGGCCACTGTTCTTAGTGGAGCAGCAGATTAAACAGCTGCTCCCATTAACTATGGGAATCTCAGGCCATCTTGTCTGATATGATACAAGAATAAAATATGTTTTAAACAAGTGTTCATAACAGGGGATTTGTACACCTCCTTCTTTCTCTTGTTGCTGCTTAGATGTCCATAGCTCAGAAATCTATATGATTGTCTTCATACTGATCATGTAGACTTTCTGGCTCCCTCCTTCTCCCTGAAATAGCATCCTTTGAGACACTGTAATTCTTTTATTCCTGTAGGCATCTTTAATAGGAAGCTTTTCAGATTCCTTGGAAAGCATTATCTAAGAGGAGAGATAATGCCCACCTGGAGAAAGCTATCATGTTGCTAGGCACCAATTCTCTGTAGTTCATCTTGCTGAAATCGCTGTGCACACTCTCCAGTGTCCCTCCACAAAATTTTTCCTTCCTCATTTGGAAATCTCTTTTGTTCCCAGCAGGAAACTCATGTTCTTAGACTCCCTGGGAGTTAAACAACAGTGCAACAAGTAGATAGGAGGCCTTGCAGAGAGCTCCTTACAGTGACTCCCATAGGAAGAATGTATTTAGAGAATATAGGAGGACGAACCTTGTGCTCGCTGGTATCTATGAGGAACCAGTGCTATCTAAACAATAATAATGTCCCAGCTCCTTCTCCAGATTGTGTTGACCGGAGCTAATTCACCTCACCTTACATCACAAGTGTGGACTAACTCAACTAAACCTTTTCTGTGGCTTCATGAGAAGAAACAGAGGGAAGTGGAATACAGGCAAGAAAGCCAGGGCCAATAAAAAGCCTGCTATTCTCCTTAATAAAGAAATCTGGCTCAAAGTAATATGATAGAGGATCCTTTACTAGTTATAACTCCTGTGGTACCTGAATGCTCTACAAAACCATTTCCTCCTTTGTTTCTTTAGAACACCCAAGTTTCCATAGTGTTCTTCTTTAATAATCACAACTTCACAAATTTTTATAATTATGCTAACATAATCATCATGAAAGTTTCCATACTGCTTTGTCATAAATATTAAACCTTTTATACTACCGGGTTAACATGGCAGATAAAGAGAACTGATTTAATACGATACCACACAGAATTTCCCTCTTGCTGGAAGACAATGCAAAAGTATAAACAGCATAAGTGATTTCACCTTTTATAAGACAAAAAAATTCCTGACATTTTGCTTTCTTGTGCAAGTGATGAAAGGAAACTAATGTCAAAATATTATCTGAGTGTAGAAGTTGGCTTTTTAACCTATTGTTCTCATTCCCATTCTTAATCAAACTTCCATATGCATGTGTGTTCACAACCTCTTCTCTCCGGTTGTGGATACTCTTGCTTTTCTTTTTCAGCTTCCATGGATTATCTAATTACCCACCATCCCAGTAGCCATAGTATAAAATGAGCAGAAGCTGCCTCCTTTGATTTCCTCAGTGTGCACGTGAATCCATTGCTATAAAATCTTTCTTCTATGTGAAAATCACTGAGATTTCATTACTATAATTAAAAAAAATCATTACTCAAAGTTTTCCCTCTTCTGTATTTAGAGCGACCCTAAATTTATAACCTATTTTTAGTAATGTTTTGCATATAAAGTCCTCTATTAGGAATTTCTTACTTCCAGATATAATTTAAACCTGAGGATGAGGCAGCTTCATTGCTATTATGTGTATCTCTGCATGAAGTGGAAAAAAAAAAAAGGATGGCCTCAACCCATGGCTAATGCAATAAAGGCATTAGAAATTATTATCATGACCATAAGAGGGATTCATGTGATTCATGATGCTATTGTATACTAAGTTTGCATTTACTGTGTTACACCTGAACTAGGACACTGCCAGTTGCCCAAATTGGAGATTCTGTTCTTTCCTCTCACTCTGCATTCACTCTCACATACATAGGTTGACAAGATCTGATATAGAGCTGTAAAACAGTCTCCTCTGTCTTCTGTCTGCTGAAAACACTGTTTTGCAATGCATAAGACGTCCAAGGGTCACTCTGCCTCCACTTGCTTTTCAACTGTGATAATGTGTGCTCAGATTCTAAGGCTACAGGGAAAGAATACATATTTATGAAAAAAAAAAAAGAAAATCAGGTTTTCAACTAAATGAAACTGTGTTAAATCACATATGCACACATATGTATCCCATTAACAACTTTCAGATTAATTTGCATTATTTTTTTAAAAAGTGCTTGTTTGTATGTATATACATTGTATGAATACTGAATCAAAAGCCTCTGTTACCCTCTCTTCATAGGCATGTGTGGGGACACACATACACACTTACACACTCCATTTGGGTTCAGTGTTAGGTTCCTATACTGGGTTCAGCTGGGATGGAGTTAAATTTCTTCACAGGATCCTGTATGGTGCTGTGGTTTGGATTTCTTAATAGAAGAGTGTTGCCAATACAGTGATGTTTTGCCTATTGCTGAGCAGTGATTACACAGCAAGATCATTTCTCAGCTGTTCTTGTAGCAAGTAGGCTGGGGATGGACAAGTAGCTGGGAGGGGACACAGCTGGGACAGCTGACCCCAAATGACCAAAAGGATATCCCATACTGTATGACAACATGCTCAGCAATACAACTGGTGGCAGTATTTTAAAGGTAGCTGTTGCTTGGAGACTGGCTGGGAAACAGTCTGGTGGTGGGAGGTGGTGAGTGACTGCCTTTGCATCACTTGGTGCAGTTTTTTTCCCCTTCACTTATTAAACTGTCTTTATCTCGACCCACAGGTTTTTCTCACTTTTGCTGTTCTGGTTCTCTTCCCCATCTTGCTGGGGGAGTGATCAAGTGACTGGGTGGGTGCTTAGCTGCTGGCTGAGGTCAGCCCACTACATTTGCTAAAGCCCACCACATGTTTTATTGGGTAAGAGAACAAAGTCAAAGTGTTCTACATGCCTCTGTAGGTGGGTATGACCCCAAGCATTGGCATGAAGTCATCCATGTTCTGGAGGCATTAGCGTGCCTCCTGGTATTAGTTCGTCCTGCACTAGTTAGCATTATCCCAGTCAATGCCCTGTGCTTGGGAGAGCTGGAACTGGCAAGGGACCAGTGACAGCAGGCTGTTTGGATGTGGCCACTTTATTTTGGAGTACAAAGAAATTTACTGATACAGACATCTTCTGTATCATTACAGCTGGCTGCAGGATGAGTGAGTGCTTTCTCATCCATTTTATTAGCAAGTACAAATATATGTAACCATAGCGAATCTTTAAAAAATTTGCTTTATCTCTTATTTTTGAAATATGAAAGAAGTTATGTGGTATGAGAAGACTTTGTATTTCCACAATAATGGAGATATTATCTCCCATTCATGGATTATTTCTGGTTTGGACTTAAACTACTTCTCTCAAAAGGGACCATTACTCACTGTCTCCATACTGCTAATCATAGAAGACACTGTCCTTGAAAGAAAAATGGGAACACTGGAAACTGAGTGCTCTTAGGGGCAAAATCATCCTTTTTTCTGTTATTATTATTTTTTATATATGGACTTTTAAGGCCTACATATGAGGCTATGATTAAAAAATAAACATTAAAAGACTAAAGATGGGTGACAAATGGCACTGTTGTAATGGTGTAGCAAAGCTATTGGTTCAGTGGTTTCAGTCAGTCATGTAAAGGGATGAAACTCTTTCGGGTATGCAGAGAAGGAATCTTTGCTGACACCAATATTCCAGACAAGAAGATGGACTGTTTTCATATGACAGGATTATAATCATCACTATCAGACTAAGTGAAAGGCAACTGCAGGATTTGTTGTTGAACTTCTCATTCTAGTCATCATTTTGATTGCTGAGGAAACTCCCTAAAATTACAGCAATTTTATTGTTAGTAAATAAGATCAAAATATAAAATAGAGCAAACAGATGATCTGATTTAATAGTAGAAATATTTAAGTGACAATCATATTTTCCTAAAAGAAAAGGTTCTTACCCATGTAGTACTGGGTAGGTTTTTACCCATGTAGCGCTGAGTGGCAACACAAGGCAGTATTTTCTGTCTACCCAATGGGGGCTTTTCTTGGTAATTTTTTTCAGCAGGACATCAGCTTCCATTGGCTGCATTTGGATTCTCTTGTAGTGTCATGGTTTGAGATAGCCCAAAATCCAATTCCCTAGCTCCATCCCCCTCCCACATCTCAACCCAATGTGAGATGGGTTTTTCCAGACAAAACACAACCAGACTCAAAGTAGGGGAAAGGGAATATATTACAGTGACTGTACAAATAAATACTACAATACATTATACACAACCTTAGCTATCTCTACTATGACATAAGTATTTACAATGGATCAGATCTCTTCTCCCCTCCAAATAAAAATCCAGGAGGGAAAGAAGGACAGATCCCTTCCAGTCTCTCAGGGCAGCAGCTTCTTCAGAGTAGCAGTCACTAAGCAGCATCATCTTCTAAGGCAGCAGGTTCTCTCTCTCTTCTGTTTCTTGCAGCAGCTGATAGCTGGATCTCTACCAGCACTCACGAGGGGGTATCCCCCTCGGCCACTCGTCTCTCCAATGTGGGGTCTTCCGTGGGCTTCGTCACCCCAGACAAGGTCATTCCACCATTTCATATCACGAAGCACAGGGGGTCTTCGTGGCGGTCTGGTATCTCCAGGAGATTCAAGCTCCTTGCAGGGCCTCTGTGCCCTGTCTCAGGCTGCGAGCTTCTTGTAGCTTGCAGCAAGGGAGGGCCCCTCAAGGCCAACCTCCCACACTCCGTCCTGGCTGAGCTCTCAGGACGACCGAGCTCCTTAGCTCCTTTACCCATTTAGGACTTCTAATCAGTAAGAGTCCACCCCCTCCATTTTGGAGGGATCTCCAACGAGGTTTAGGGGAGTTTTGCAGTCCTTACCCCCAAGCTTTCTCTCTGTAGAAACTTAGTTCTGTTCTCTGCTGCCGGTTCTCTAGTTCAGGTCTTATCAGTTGGCTTTTAGCCATAGCCTCTGGACACTGCCGCCGCTTCTGCTCTGTCTCTGCCCACTCATGATGGAAAACATCCCCCAGCTCACAGCTACAGACACATAGTCCAGCTTAACACTGTTCCAAGTCTCTGTAGCCCCCAGCTGGGGCTGGGGGCAGAGGCCCCGAGGGGCTCAGAGCCCCTTCCTCGTGGCTCACAACATGGCTACTTCTTCTAACCACCAAACTACAACTCTGCTCTTCCGTTTGGTTGTGGTATGTTTACATTTTTGCAGGAGCGCTCATTGGACAGAATTTCAAAACTTCCAGGGGTTTCCACCCCTTGGGGTCTACCACTTTTCTTATCCTCTGGGGGAAAGCAAAGTCCAAACCACTACATGTAGGAATTTGAATCCATTCTGCTACCCTCTTATGTTATGCCATCTCTTCAAGGAAGCTTCTTCAATTCCTTGCCTTTGTCAGTGCCTGGACATCTCGTCCTCTTTTCCTCAGAACTCCATAGGGACATTCCTCTCAACTCTGCTCTGAACCACTCTTTTCTTTAGGTGCAGTCATTGCTGACTCATGTGTAACCCTTGTGCTTAGCTCAGCCACCTCTTCATTACCCATCCTGGTTCATTACCCCTAGCTGCTAACACAGATCTCACTGTGAAATTTTAAATAAATTAAAGTTAGGACCTTTGGAGCATGGGTTGGTCATCATTCTAATTAATTGTTGGCTCTTGTATTCTTCATTCTTCTCCAAACAGGTATAGCCATATAGCTAACGCAAACAAATATTTCTGTTTGCAACAAACCAAAGAGAGATCTAAAAAGCTGGCTATATTTATGTGGTAAACTGAAATGATTATACAGCACATTGTATGTTACAGCCAAACAACTTTTGCTTCACGTTAATGCAGTTGTCTCGTTATTATATCTCTTCAAACCTGCCAAGAGCATTTGTCTTCATTTAAGAGAGCATATTGCACATTCCATATTTTAGAATTTAAGCAATATGGAATTTTCAGAACCTAAAAACAGTTCCTGAAAAACAATTGTCCTGAAAACCAAAGTGTAATAACATCAGTGAAGCTTTTTTATTATTTATCCATAATGCATACCTTAATTTGCATAGTTCCCAAGTAAACACAAGTGTTTCTGACAGTCCAGTAGTACCACTCTGACAGACAGCATGCATTTTCTTTTTTATCTTGTCTCCAGTTACAGAGACTTTTCAGGCCAAACTGGGCATTCATCGATATCAATCCAGTCCCTTCTGTTCACACTGACCCTTCAGTTCTACTTCTATATTGGTATTACCCACAATGATGTACTAATTTAATAAGTTTAATTCTTCAGTGGTTTTCATAGACCAGTTTGATTTTCCTTGCCCATCAATTCACAACACAAACCTATATTTTATGCACAAATCTATATTTTATCCATCTTTAAATAATAAATATTTCAGAGTTAATAGTACAAAACCTCTAAAGGCTATTTTTATAAATCAATTTTTCAAGGCTGTATCACCTTCAATTTAATTTTTTAATTGTCACTCCTCAATAGCTCAGTAATGAAGAAGTTGTTTTAACAAAGCATGCAGGTGATTTCCACATTTTTACCTAAACTGAACATTATCACTTTACACTCAAAAGGGTTGGATTTTTTTTAAAAAAAAACAAACAAACCAACCAAGCAAACAAAAAAAAACAAACAAGAAGACAACTAGGAAAGCATGTCCTCCGGCACAGTGAAAAATCACTATTACAACACTGTGATAGCAATTTGAGACTAATTAGTCGGGAAGGAATTGAAAAATTAGTATTTAAATTGATTTTATGCTTCAAAGGCCTTCTTATTTTTCTTTTATATTTGCCTGAAAACCTGCTGATCTGAGTTTCACACACTTCAAAAACTTTCCTATGAGGCCACAGTTAAAATATTAAGTTATTTTGTCCCGACAGAGTTGACATTTACCTTGTTTAAAGTGTTTAACATCAAAGCCAACATAATAAATTCATGATGTGAAGTAGACCATATCCACTTACCATAAAAATATTCATCCAATACTTTGTAAACATTTAAAACACTTAGAAACACGATCACAAGCCTCTACTCTTGCACCTTTCATTTCTTATTCTATAGGTGTAACACCCAGTATAAAGCCCACTTAAATTAATGGGAATCTTTCCACTCACTTTTGAATTAATCCTGTAGTAGAGGATCCTATTCCTTCATTTCCTGCCTGCCCGGAAAAATATACGTGTATCAGCAGAGAGACACAGACAGATTACTCACAGACCAATTTGATCGGCAAAATGTCGCTTTATTAGAAGAAAGACACTTTATATACTGCTTACTACACACAGACACGCGATTCTTCTTCACACAGCATTGGATACATAAGGAAAACGTACTTTGTTGTCCACTGCTAATTGAATCACAACAGATGTCCATATGAGCTGAGGGCACACGTTCACCCTCATGAAACTCCACCTTAACTTTGGCAGGGAGCCTCCTTTGTTCTAACTTCAACACCTGTAGCCATATTTAGCTACGCAGTTCTTTTACTGTCTGCACCCAGCCATGCCAAGGCAAGGCTCACAGAAATGCAATGGAAATTGTTCACATACGATCTCTGTTCTCCTAACATATGTTTTCACAGCACAAAGGCAGGAACGGAAGAGATTTCCTTCCCAGGTTTTGTAACAGAAGAAATTAAGTTGCCTCTGAGTAACCTGTCCTGTGATACTGCTTGTACAGAGCTCATTTGCTTAAATATAATATGGCAATAACAATCCAAACCAGGAGGAAGACTAAAATGAGTGTGAGTGTAAGGAAACCATATGAGAACTGCCTTCCACCTGGCTTTCAATTTAGTGTAGGCATGCCACCAAGAAAGCAATTCTGAGTTAAACAATACAAACCTGCACTTTGCACTGACAGTCTCCAGAGAATGCCATAAACACAAAATGAATTTTACTGTCTCATATGTTAGTCATAGCTGAGCATAATATGAATTATTCAGCTGAACTTCTTGCCTCTATTCCATCTAGTAACCAAAATGAGCCACAAATATTTCTCTAGTTCTGATGCAAATTAGAACACCTTCCATCCCTATAGCTGAGCCTTCCAGGGCAGGAAAACAGTTGTGTGCAAGCTGACCATCACACAGGTTTCCTTACCCAGGCTTTCTTTCAGTCTGTGTGTGGGCCTGGGTTGGGAGAGCAATTTTTGGCCCAAGTCAAAGCTGTGCCAAGGAGTTCACTAATAATTTGTGCACATGCCAATGAGTAAAAGATACCTTTACTGTTACTAGCATGGGCATTCTGCCATATGACAGGAAAAGGAAGGTTTGAACAGCAACAAGCTCCTTTAAGGAATTCTTTTCCATCCTAAAAGACAGCAGCCTATTCTTTCACATCTAGTTGATAGAATGATTTTGTACTATGTACATTATAAGGTCTGGAGAAGAATAATGACTAGCAGAGGAATTAATTTGAATGAAAAGCAACAGTTCTCTACAGGCATAACTGAGGGATGCCAAAGCACTACTATATGGTATCAGATTTAAATGCAGAGGTTATTGATATGGCTGATAGAAGTGACAGCTATCAAGGGAGAACTCTGAA
The DNA here is from genome assembly GCF_009829145.1 of Chiroxiphia lanceolata. Lineage (NCBI taxonomy): Eukaryota > Metazoa > Chordata > Aves > Passeriformes > Pipridae > Chiroxiphia > Chiroxiphia lanceolata. The sequence goes on along the minus strand of NC_045639.1, from coordinate 87,700,364 downwards.
GAAAAGTAACTGGAAAGGGCAGAAGCTAAAAAGAAGGGTCTGTATACTTTTAGTGGATCAGATATGAACAGCATTTCTATGGCTGGACTCTTCACCTGGGAAAAAATGGGAGACATTCTTACTAATCCTCACAAGTAAGCATCAAAAAAGATTGTGAGTGCTTTACTCACAGAGAGATGATTTCCAGAAATTCCTTTGAGGTCAATGTTGGTAAAAGAGGAGCAGGAACTGAATTTGTCAGTAAAGTATCTAGAGAAACTTTAGGTGAAATAAGAAGACATATTTAAAGTGTATATGGAAAGCACAAATGCAGGGAAAACTTACAATTTTGAAGTGTCAGTTTGCTTTCAGACACACTTACAGTATTGCACTAGGATCACTGCTTTTATAATGTCAGATAAAAACACAGACTCCAGAAGAGAAGAAAAATGAACCTTAAATAGGAAAAAAGCGCCTTGAATCAAAATAATTGAAAAAATTTTACTGCACCCTGAGACTGGGCGTGTGAAATGGTCCCAAAATTTATCAACTGTTGTGATAACTTGCACATGAGTAAAAAAAAACCCCAAACAAAACCAAAACGAAAAATAACATTTAAACTTGATGCTGAAAAAAATTGGGTTTGCAGTGCTGTTGATGATAAAGATGTCCTTTGTGAAAATATAGTTGTAAACTAAACCAAAGAAACTGCAGAAACATCTGGGTCATTTACAGCCAGCTTATGTGCTATTTATCAGAAGCTAGAAAGGCATCTTGCTTGTTGTGGGCAAAAAAATGATTGAGTAGAAGTACAAAAAATTGAGTGTCCTTACTTGTCACTCATTATCTTTGTGAGGGAAATCACCTAACTACTCAAAACCTACTGCTGTTGTGCTAAAAAAAGTAGTTTGCTTTTAAAATCCAAATAAAAGCTACCATTCGCATTGTCTTGTACCACACAGAGAATCCTGCAGTATAATAATTAACTGTGCATAGCTCATCACACAAATGCTCATGAAGTCAAATGCTAATTATTTTGGACTATCATGTCGGACATCAGAACACAATGTAATGAAGCCTTCAGCTTGAGCCTTCAACTGCTAAGGACACTGGAAAAGATTTTTATAACATCCTGAAGTTTTTCTGAGAGTTCATTAAACAGTTTCATAGCTGTTGGTTGAAAATGCAAATAACATTATTTTAGTACAATTATTTCTACTATATTGCTATTTTCAATATGAGTATCAGATTTCCTACGTTCTCTGCTTGAACAAGGGGCTTTAGCAGCAGGTGAGCCTGTCGAAATAAAAGGACATTGGGTTTTTTAAATGATACATTCAGAGCTTTATGATGCCAGTAATATTAATGATCCTGGAAGAGAAACTTGAAAGACTACAGCTATGATTTTTCAGGCGTTTAAAATCTTAACAGTTTCAACTATGTTTGCAACTAAAGAGACAGTCTCCCTTGCCATATTTTTCTGATTGAAAATATGTCCTCCTTCCAGAAAAACACTCCTGAGAAGACAGTTCTTGCTTCTTTGTCCCACAGTCTCTAAATTCCATCTATTTTATCATGACAGTTTACTCCATAAATAACTATTTAATCTAGCCTTCAATATTATCTGACCAATATATTTTATCCCTGTATTCTGACAGTCTTCTGTTCCTCAAGCAAATCAGTTTAAAAATAAGAAATAACAAAAAATAAAATTAAGAATAATAAGCAACATTTTCTTTTATGAATGTATATTTTTGATTTAGAGAAGGAAAAGATAAACTGTTTCATAGTTCAGGATTTGAGAGTCACAAAAAACCAATAAAATATACCAATTTTGTCATAGAATTACTTTTCTGTTCTTTACTATGCCCTTTGCATTCGCTTTGTTTGTCCTTTATTTCATTTATTCTTTATTGTGGTCTTTAAGTGTTCATTGTGAACTCAGTGCATGGTCACAACATCATAAGAATAAAATTAGCACCCATTTAATTTATCTCTTTAGGCCTATCTCCTCAAAGATAAGTCAAGGGCAAGATTTTTTCGATTTCCAAGAAATTTTATTATTTAAATGATTTTCTACTACTTCTCACTTTTACTTCCTTAGATAATCCAGCTGAGTGGATTTTAGTCCTGTTCATTTTGCTATCACCAATGCAGATTTCAAATTTCATGTTTATTTTTCAATAGCATCCATTCTTATACTGTTTATCACAACCCAGAGACAGGCAACAAGTTTTTTGAAGAAAAAAGAACCTGTTTCAGGGCAAGACAAATCAGGTGTCCTTACTTAGCCCTCTTTGTCTTTCTGTGGAACATTTATTCACACTGCTAATAAAAAACAGAAAAACACTCTAGTATTAAAAAATCTCACTATTCTATTAAAAAAAACCCCAAACCACAACAGCCAGATACTCAAAAATTTTTGATAAATTCTTATTTTAATGTTACATTTATGACCTACTTTTGTAGGTCATAAAAATTGATGTATTCTCTTATTCATCATTCTTACATTAAAAATATTAATTACTAGAATAAGTAGCTTTGAATTTCTACTGGTTTTTACGTTTCCCAGCTGTGTTCAGTACACTCATTTGAAGTGGGTGTCTTACAAGTATAAGAGAAGGAAATAATTTGATACCTGGTGTGTGTTCTTGCTTTCAATAGTATATTGTTTATTAAAAAGGGATGAATGGTCTTACTTAGATATTCCAGGTAGCTAAACACCTGAGACTCAATTAAAGTTCATGAAACTAGGCATTCTGAGGACTGAAAAGAACTCCCTTCCCCCACTTGTAATTATAATTAAATATGGGGAGCTGAGAGCAAGAGCAATGGGAGGAAGAGGAGGTTAGAGTAGAAGTTGACTTAATTTCAGTCTTGAAGAAATAATAAATTAGGCTGTTAAAATTCATCTTGTTGCAAGTTGACAGGTGCTCAGCACATGTAATTAATTCAGTGAGTTTTAATAAACTAGAACTAGAAGCAAATAAGAAACATCTCGTAAAGCAGTGGGGAAGATGTGTACCACTATATCCTGGTGCCCATATGCTGACATACTGTAGTTCTCTGTGAGTGATGGGCCACAAGGCCCATGAATGATGCTGCTGCATGTGCAGGAAGGTGAGGGGAGGTACTGGTCCTTGGTAAGGAAGAAGAGGAGAGGAGGGAGCAACTGGAAGTAGTCCATGGTTTGGTGAGAATGAAAAAAATGTTAATAAATACTCACTAAAATTAGACATACTCAATGCCCCATTTAATAACAACGTTTGGTGAAAAAGAAGTTTTGTTCCTATTTGGAAATTGGCTTCCCAGATACAGCACTTTCCCAGACTGAACAGTGTTGTTTGCTTATTTATTTATCGAAGAGGAAGAATAAAGAGGTACGTAAAAGCCAGATTTCCAGTGTGGTATTGGATAACCATGCTGAACCCATGGCTATGCTTGGGAAGGGCCAGGTTTTGTTTGCCAGGACTGCTTCTCTGGCTGGAGAAGGAGGGAGACTGAGTTCACTGCAAGCACTGTCAGCACACAGATCTGTCATCAGGATCCCACAGTGGTTGTTAGGTGATGTTTTGAGGCTGATTTGCATGTTTCTGATGGCGTATGATGCAAATATGCTGTCATATCAGTAATACAGTGAACCATTGTTGTTCATTAAAGACCCCTGTCTTCTACTCAGGAGAGTTAGATTTAATCAGCAGTCATATATTCCAGCTAGAGCACAGACCACTTTTCATAAAACTTGCTTCTGTCTTCTCATTTTGTGCTCAACATGATCATTAACATTTTCATCACAGTTCTTTCTTCAACAATAGCCATGTCCACATTTGTCTTAGATTATCATCATCTGTCTTTCCTTCAATACAGGAGATAAATTATGGATTAAATCCTGCAATCTCTGCTCAAGTCAACCATAAGAGTTAGCAATGTTTTCACCAAAAAGATCAGGATGTTTGTATTTGCATTATTTATAAGAGAAATAGTATATTTTTTTCAGAGTAATACTATGTTTTACCTATGCAATTCCTTCCTAAAAGATTCTTTAGTATTCCTCGAAAGTAATTTTGTTGTCAAATTCTTCTCCAACAGCACATGCTAACTTTCGCAAGAACATTGATAGGAAAGCAAATTAAAATTACATAGTAGGAATTCGTAACATACGAACCAGCTAGTTAAAGGAAGGCAATTTCTGCATTTTCTGTTATATTTCTTGTGTGTTTCACTGCAAAGCTTTAATTTTAAATAAATGAGATTTTTGTTTGTATACAGGAAATACTGCTAGTCAGGCTTTAACTGGATAGATTTTATGAATCCATATACCTTAGGGACATCTGAACATAAGAATTAGTGGGAAAACCTAGGGTGGAATGATTAGTGCATTTTCAGGATCTGCTGGTTTTTTCCAGTTTACATTGCTTGCATTTTTTAATATTAACGATAATTCTCTTGCATTTAATTATATAGAACCCCTTTCCCTAGATTTAAATAGACAATTTGACCCAGGATTAGAAGGCAAGGTGTTTGCCACATCTGTAAATTTCAGCAGGCAATCATTAAGTTCTGACTTAATGTTCATAAATTTTTGAAAGAGGTTGATATCAGCTAATGCTAGTATCAGGTGGTATCAGCTATGTATTTGAGATAACTATTGAAGTGAACCATAACAATTGATTTCAGATAAGAAACTGGGAAAATTAATACCACAGAAAATTCAAAACAAAATTTATTTTAAAGTAATTAAGAATAGAAAATGAACTAAAAAACATGCATGCTGTGATATATGGGTGTCATATATGTCATATCCTTCCTACCAGCCTTTATCCAACAATATATCCAGCAATGTATATAACTAGGAAGGTGGATATTTTCTCCCTAAATAGTTTGCTCAAGTGGGATTTTAGTAAAAACGAACTGAGTAGCCTTAATAAAAGGCTAAGCATAAGGTAGCTATTAGATGTGTATGATGTATAAAGAAATAATCATAAAGTAATATCTACGTTTCTCAACTATAAATTTGCATCATTAATGTTGGGGATGTGAACTGTTTTGATTTTTTTAATCTTGACATAATTTTGATGGTTTAAATTGTGATAGATTGTGCTGACGATATTTTCAACATTACGGGTTTGGGTTTGGTTTTGGGGCACAATCCAGACTGCATTTTATAGCCTGCTACTGGCATTTTAAGTAACACAGTGGAGGGCAGATCATCATTTATGCCAAGAAGCTCATTTATGTAAGCTACAATGTCAAGTTTAATTAAGGGCTACAGTCACAAAAGAAAGCTGATTGCACATGCTCAAAATACTTTCCAGATGACAAATGACTGATACCCATAAAAACAATATCCAGGATAATTGTTAAGGTTATGATACTTAAACCAGCCTAAAAAGATCTAAGGTGGTGTATTCCAATGGGTTAATGTTCTATAAGATTGAAATAAAAAAAATCAGAAAATCAAAAAGTCTATTACATAAAATTCAGATTTATAGTCAGGCTCTTTCTGCATGGAGGAAAGAAAATATAACTGGCAATTAGGAACATTTGTATCCCCATATTTTCTTTGTTCAGCTCAGTGAGATTTTATAATCAGTAACTTATAACTGGCTTACCAGAATGGCTTTTTGATGATCCCTGGTCAAAGTAAATGTGCAGAGAAAATTCTACTAGCATGATTTATTTTGTGTTCTTTGTCCCTGCTTGGAACATTCAGTGTTTGGGAAAACAAGTCAAATCCTCTTCTGCTTAATCCCCATCAACATCTCTCTTTCTCTGTCTCTTTGTGGCTACCACATCATAAAGGGAGAGTTGATGCTAAGGATTAAGGTCAAGATGATAGAATATGACAATTCTTTGAATTGAAAAGAGGAATGAGTGTCCCTAAGTATTCAGCATGAGCTTCTCTTTGCTCCCTGCAGGGCATCTGCACCACAACCACCGCATTTTTACACTTCTTCTTCTTAGCTTCATTCTGTTGGGTTTTGACAGAAGCGTGGCAGTCATACATGGCTGTTACTGGAAAAATTAGAACACGGCTCATAAGGAAACGTTTCCTGTGCCTTGGATGGGGTAAGGCAGTAAAATTATTCCTAAAAATTGTTGGAATGAAAAATTTAATGCAGCAACAGTGTCAGGAATATAATCATTTCCTTCATTTAACCTGAAAGCAGACAGCATGTTACTAAAAAGAAAACTAGGTAAGGAGCCTTTCCACTTTATCTCAAGCTCAAGCTCTGCTGGTGTATATTGTAGCATTCTTTTATAAATATGTTTTAACAAAATTTTAGAAGATTTTCAGCAAAGTACTGTAATATCAAGAAATCAAAATAAAACAAGACAAAAACTTCTCTGAATATTGATGAAGTCTCCTTCTAGTTCTCTTTAAGACCTGACAAATGTACCAGTAATTTAAGTACATCAAAGTGGTACACCATGGGCAGAAAACAGTGTCCTCCTCCCTGTCAGTGCTTCAGAAATACAAATTCTGCAATAGCACTGTGCTTCATTAAATAATTCATTCCATATAAAATTGGCCATTTTGCATTAGCTTGCCCTGTCATTTTTTGTCCAGGCAAAACAGCGATATTTTACTCAGCATCTGATGATTATTACTGTTTTGGTTTTTTTTCAGGATTGCCAGCATTAGTGGTTGCAATATCAATAGGCTTTACCAAGACAAAAGGATATGGAACAGCCCACTAGTAAGTCAATCTGAAATGATAAAATATGTTTTTAATTATCAAGATTGTCATACCCATCAGGAACTGCCTGGCATACACTAAAGGCTCTACAGCTATCCATTCACACTCGGAACTGGCCTAAGAGTGACTGAGTGATCTACAAAAGAACAAAGAGAAAACAGTATGCCAGTCTTGGACTGAGCTCAGCAAAGCACCAGACATCCTGGACTTCTTGTGAAGTTTTGAAATAGCAAGCTTTTAAGAAACATGGAGGATTAGGTTCACTTAGACACCTAACATTTAATAGATTTACAAAAGAGAATGTTAAATGTTATGGCTAGCCTCTGCCAGCCTTTAAACATGTCTGAAACTGTACTGGCAAGAGTCTCTTTGGCACCTGGGTTTTTGTGCACGAGTGCGTACCTTGACTTTAATACTCATGAACTGTTTGGAGCCAAAGCCCTGCAGACATCTAAAAACAGTTCTCCCATCCAGCCCCTCTCTCCTGGAGAGCCTGATCCAGCTGATTTCCTGGACTGGGCTTTACTTGAGAGACAGCCAGGAGGAAATCTGTGTACTTCATTTACATTCAACCAATACATTTCCTGTTTAGCCACCTGGCTTGTTCAAGTGTGTATTTAGCACCTTGGAAAATTCACTTCACAGTAGTCTGCCCTTTGGTCTTCTGATGAAGAAGGAGTTGGGGCTGAGCCTTCCTCCTGCCAGTGGAGAGCTCCAAACACCATTATGTATATGAGAGTACATTTCCTTTGCTTGGCCTATTTGGAGCTCTCCTCACGTTGCCTAAGAAATTGAATATGCATCTGGACAGAAAGAGAGGAAATATGACTCTGTAGTCTGTTAATGAGGGCATTCATCAGAGATGTGGATGAGTTAGGTCAAGACTTCGCTTCAGTGAATATTTAATTATTCTTCTTAGCATCATCATTGAGTGAGATCAGGATTCCCCCTCCCTTTCCTATGTGTCTCACCATCTTGGCACATGGCGGGGGAGGCTTCAAGCCCTCACTCCAGGACTGGATGAGAAAGGATTCAAAACCAAATCTCCTCTGGAATACTGGCTCTAAACACTGAACTTTTTTTGTTTTAAATGATGACAACATGCATCTTATGTAATGGAAGTGCTTAACTTGCGCTTAGAGGTGGCAAGTGAAACAATGGTCTTATTTCTCTTTTGGGTGTTACATTGAGGACCTACTCCTCTGACATTTTTTCTAACTAATGTACTCATCTTGCTGGCTTTTTTATTATTTAGTCCTTGAATCAGGACTGGAGAACCATATAGGCTGTGAGAATTACAAATCACCAAAGAACAATGTCCAGACCCCACCGGGGATGTAGCTTTGTCCCTTGCAGGATTTTCTACCGAAATCATTCATATGTGAGCACTTGCTTTAGTTACCATTGCTTCCTGCTTCCTTCCTGGGCTGAATGCATTTTTAAAAGGGGTATACTGAAATATTCAGACAAAGCAACAAATCATTAATTAAGGGTAACCTGTAAAGTAAAAAAGAGCAGGTCTCTGTACATGTAACAGCTCCTCTCCCAGACTTCAAATTTAGCTGACACAGTACTGTGGAAGAAAAGAACAAATGGATTTATGCAAGGGACAAACAGAACCATAACGCAGTTTTCCATCTTATTTGCAAATATATTTTATTGGCATTTGACATCAGAATTACATGAAGAAAACAGTGAAGGCAATTTCTCCTCCATCACCAGCTGATGTGCTTCCCACTCCAGAAGGCAGCAAAGAATTTTGTCCCATGACAACTATTGGGTGGTATAAAAGCAGAGCACCCGTCCTGCCCCTTCTCCCATAACTAAAGAACTTGTGTAACTTTTTAAACTGCTTACACTATATTTTGCCTGTTTGACTGCAATCAATTACACACGTACTGCCATCAGAAATGTATTCTGCTGCAAACTATTCCTGATCTATAAGATGCTGATTTTGAAAATGAAGGTTTCAAATGGAGAACATTAAAAGTGAAAATTGAGGAATTTATTCTAGTCTCATAGTCCCACACATGAAGAGATTCATGGAAAGGGAGAAGGTCCAAGGATCTTTGAAGCAGATCTCAATTTTGTACAGTATATGTCAGAATTGTTCACACTGGAACCAATTCTGTGATCGTCAGTCTCTGCATCCTGCATTATTAGACAGTTGTATTTCTGTACATTTAAAACTAAATGTGAACTTCATACAGACACTTATAGTGATATAGATAGAGAAGCTAAAGGGATTTCCTAAAAATAATTAAAAAAATCACAGAGACAAGTTTTTAAATATTTCAGGTTATCTGAAAAAGATGTGTGTCCAAAAGCTTAATAGCTTTTCCCAACTGTTACTGTAAGACTAATAACTATTTTTGCTACCTTTGGAAAAAATAGCAAGAAAAATTACAGGAAATTTTGAAAGCATTTTTTTGACATTACGAAAATAAATTGGACATTACTGTTGTAGTTGATTTTTGAGGTAGGATGTATAATAGCTTGAAGCGTATTAAGTTTTTAACACCCTGGCAGATAGGAACTATTTGCATCCATTTATTGTTCCAGAATTTAGCACACTGGTGCATTTGGGTTCATGTGACAGTTTTCACATGGCTTCATTGCAGTGAAAAACAATTTTATTCTTTGTAGTGCGAATACCAGCCCTAACAGACCATTAATATTATGATGTGCTGGCATTTAATTTACTTAGTTTTCAAAAGTACAAAACCACTACTGTAAAATAAAGAAGATATGCATGATTGTGACGTGAATGTTTCTGGATGTCAGATCCAAGTAAAATATTTGAATGCATATACTTGAGTTTTCTTATATGTAGGTGTGATCATGCATTCAAATAAACATGCACATTCTTTGAATGTGTAATCACTGGGAAAATAGCACAGCTGCATTTACTTCAGTGTGTGAAGCTCCTGATATTTTGCAGATATGAAAAGCTTTACATCATGGTATATAAAATATTTAGAATCTGATCCTATAAGTGCTCTGTGCTTGGAAATCTGATGGTTTTCAGTGAACGCTCTGGTGCGGTATGACAAACTCTGTGAGATTAGTAGGTTCTCCAGAAAATACAGTTTTCAGATGCTTTAAAACATACATTTAAATTGTTTGTGAAATATTCCAAAGAATACAGTTAGATCATATATGATTTTTCTCTAACGGGAATATTGTCTTGAAGATGTAGTTCTAATAGTAATTATTGAATGGCAGGATATGTAGAAACCTTTTTTTTTTCCGAAGTTCTACATTACAGGTACTTGACCCTTCATTGCTTTAGGTATAGAACTATCAGACGTGGTAAGCTGGAAATGTTTGTAGACACCTGCTTGGCAAGGCCTGTTCACTTAACTCATCATACGTGGTTAAAGGAGGTTCAAGAAATACTTGCAAATTTATTTTCTATTGTGCTCTTAATGCGTTTTAGACATTTCAATTTGTATATAATTGATATTAAAGATTTTGAAACATTAACAATTGGTAATGGAAATGCCTGTCAGCTCTCTACATCATCATATCAACAAAGCATTTCTTTTTCGTGTGTACATATGAATCTCATATGTCAAAAAAATCTCATGCTGTAGTAATGATTGTTTTTTTGACAATGTGTTATACTTATTTTTAATTTGTGTTAGTTGTTCTCTGATGTTCTTTGCAGCTGTTGGCTGTCTCTGGAAGGAGGGCTACTTTATGCTTTCGTTGGACCTGCAGCTGCTGTTGTCTTGGTAAACATTAATATAATTTCCAGTATTTTCATATGAAATGATGCAAAGTGCTATTTCAATTATAAAAGCTTAGCTATACAGTAGCATTGCATTTTACTGTAAATACTGAGATTAGTATTGTTTAACATACCTTCAGTATTTTGAATGCATGATTCATTTAATTATATCACTTTATACCAATTAATTTTCCGTGTTTATACATTAAGTTGTGAAAGAATAATGTACTGATTAGTGGCACAGAAAACTTTTTACAGACATCACTGAGTTATTATCAGCGACATCCACGCAATTGTCACTTCCTTGTGAAAGTCTGTGACATTCTTGATAGAGTGCTGCTTGGCAGTGCATTGCTGTGCCAGCAAAAGCAACAGAAGGAGTGGAACCAGCCAGCAAGTTCTCCATGGCTACTGCTTTAGAAGGCAAAGAAAAAAGTCATAGTTGGGAAAAATTTCTTGTTTATGTATTAATCTTCCACATATCTGGAAATGCATTTAGGTGTAGGACTCACTTTTACCCGATTGTAGACATCTGCAATGTAGATTTCTGCATCTAAGCTAGTTATCCTAGCTATATTTCATTGTCAGTGGAGAAAAATACACACTTTTAGAGCTCAAACCATCAGAAGTATTTCAACTGTCTACTTCAGGGTAAGATAAATTGCATCCTACCTGTGCCATCGGCTATCAGTCATCTGCTCTGCAGTCTGTATGGATTTTTCACAATAATTTGTTTAGCATTTTTCCCTTAAAGATTTTGAATCTAATTCCTCTTTCCACTCCATCAATTTTATACTATGATAGTTCTATCAGCACCAGTTATTTCCGATTTTCCCTTGTAAAAGGGAATCGGTCTTACTAGTCATCAAAGATATAGCTATTTAGCTACATAAATTTTCCTGAAATGGATGTTTACTACTCCCATAGAGTTTGTCTCATCATTGCCTGGAGCCAAGCCAGGATCCTTTTGTACAACTCACAGTCATGGTAGAGGAGCCAAGGATGTTTACAAAAAGCCAGTCATAATTTTCACATGGAACTAACTGTATGTTCTCTGTGTAATTGGCAAGTCTTTGTTCAGAGATGTTTGAAGTTCACAGTAGCAGTTTGCCCTACCATTTGCTTAGTAGCTGTGGAAGGAGCTGTTCCATGCAGCCACTTAAGCCTAAGTGTATGAAGCCAAAGAATTATATAACATCAGCTGAAAAATGTTAATGCTGAAAATAAAGCTGAAGAAGAGTTGGCAGGACAGACCAGTAACAATTAGGTATTTTGGCACAGGTATTGAAAAACCTGTTTGAAAGGGAAAAAGGATTATCCTTTTCTAATAAATAAAAAAAGGAACATTGATTTAGTAGATTCAGAAATTGGTATTACCTCTTTGCAGGGCCATGTAGAAACAGGTTCATAGAGTTCATTTCAATAATGCAAATGGATAATAACAGTCATTAAGTTGTCCATTAAATGCCATTAGTATGTCCATTAAGTGCCAAAGTCTGACTGCTGAAACACTTTAAATTTTTTTAGGTTAGTTCTTCAACCCATGTATGTGATCATAACACCATTTACTTTAATGGAGCTAAGCAGACTTACCCCAGGAATTCATCTGGTCCACAAAAATAGTAAACTGCAGTCAAATAAGGCTCAAAACTGGCATTTTGGTGAATGACATAGACTGTTGACATAGACATAGACAAGGGACAAATGGAAAACCACAGGCTGGTTCTGCATAAGTGGGAACACCCACATGGGACACAAATGTTTAAAAACTAACATGGTTACAGTCATCATATGTTCTGACTAGCTCTTCCCTGTGCACACAGCTCAAATTTTCAATGGTTTTCCTGCAATAGGATATATTGTTTCAATTAAAACTGACAAAATATTAAAGCTATATTACTCAAGCTTTGGCCAACAGACATGTACATAAATATAGCTTCATACCACATATAATTCAAGATTCAAAAACAAGCCTGTTGCAGGGTGCATATTTGTTACCCTTTTGAGAATATGACCTGTTTTGGTGTGGTCACGGACAGTGCTACACAATTTCTGAAGGAAAAGAGGAGGCATTTTTCAGGCCTGTAAGATTCTTATTCTGAAGTAACAGGATACAATATTTTCTTTCAGGTACAGAAAGATCAACTATTTGTTTTCTGTTTGACAGGTCAACATGGTGATTGGCATTTTGGTATTTAATAAACTTGTTTCCAGAGATGGAATCCTAGATAAAAAACTCAAACACAGAGCGGGGTAAGCAACAATTGGGTTATTTTAAAGCATATTAAAATTTTATCACCAATTTTAAATTACAGATATTCACCAAAAATGCATTTGATTGTGCTGTGAACTTTTATATCAGCGTAACAGTGTGTCTAACAGATTCCATTAATCTCAAAAACTGCTGTTGCATTATCCTGATGGAATGCAACTAAACAAACTAAACATAATAAAACACAAGTACAACAGTATTAAGTTAATAAAAATGAGAATAACATAAATCTGACCAGAGGTTCCACAATATTGTTACACACGTAAAGTTGTTGCAATTAGGAAAAGTGCTTTATGAAGTGTATGTATTGAAGGAACTGATTATTTTTGTCTAGCTGTCAAATTTAATGACTATGGGAGGGTATGTTATTCATTTGTGTTAACTGCTATAAAATATATCTTACAGCAATATATCCCTTACTGAGGTCAATGTTATTTTGCCATTTTGACTATGTTAGGAATCTGCCATTGTTCTTACATCCAAATAACATGTGCACAGGTGTATTTTCTAGATTAGTATAACAGAATTTCAAAGTAAAAAAAATGGTTTAAAAGTGGAAAATATAAAAAGGTAAATGTAGTATTATTATCTACTTGCATTTACATTCAAATTCTGTTTGTTATCGTGAGAAGAAAGAATTATGACAGTGGTGGCATCGGAAACTGTTTTTCAGTTTATGACAATGATTTGGAGTACTGCAGCAGCAAACCTAGATTCATTGCATGTTGGAGAAAAATATTCCACAAGTCCATCATCACCTTCTTAAAGTTTATGAAACTATATTTATACTTTGAATAACGATTTTTTACAGTTAGGTTTTCTAGTATTGTATTTTGGGTCAGCTTGTAGTTAACTCCACCAATATTTGCATTGCTAACAATGATAAGCAATGGTATCTTCATTTTACTGTGTATTATTGCTATGGATAAATCTATTGCAGTTTCACTTTTAATTATTTTACCTTGTAACTAACAGTAGCATTCCTAATAAGTCCAGTTCATTGGTTAGATGAGTACATTTATGATAAATACTTCACCTGGTGTGATTTCTATTTAATATTAATTCAGTTAAGTCTTTCTGGTTTTCAGTTCTTTCACCATTGTCTAACAAACATGTACCAAAAGTTTTAATTTTATTTCTTCCATTTTCCTACTTTTTCATTAGAAAGTAGTAATTTCTTAACCTTACTTTTTTGTCTGTGTTGTTCCATCAGCATTCCTAACTCTGTAATAACACTAGTGAAATCTATAATATTACAAAACTACCCAAATTATTTCAAAAGTAGCAATGACTTAATAATCACCAATTCAAATTCACATACGTTCTAATTCCAGTGATATAAGGAGCTGGAGCAGCCAAAGGTTTGGCTTTGTACATTTTAAACAGATATTTGAACTTAGATTTAGCTGTATTTTTTCCAGCTACTCAATTGTAGGCCATAGAAATCTATTTGCTTATACTTTACTTTCCTGATGAAACAAATAACTTACTTGCTAGTCGTGCAACTTAGTAAAGAAATATTTTACTTAAAAATAATTTAATTTTAAAATAAATGGATAAAGAAGTAGAGATTATTCTGTCACAAATAATCCAGTTATTCTGGGAGAACATGTAGATACCATAATGAGAAACAATCTTAACTTGCATGATAGTATGAGATGGTGGTTTGGCAACAGCATTCCTTGATACTGCTTGGCAGATGATATCTCTTGAATTATTCTTTGGAACATGGAAATTGGTTCAGCCTTTGACCTCCACTAAAAAAATGATTGTCACTGCTTTCTCAAGTATCTCTTGCCAGCCATGCTCAGAAAGGCAACTTCATCCTTTCTGGCAAACATTGGGCTTATATTTGTCAAAAGTTCAGGTGTAGGATTTAAAGCAAGTGAATGGGGAAAATACACTAACTCCATATGTCTTTTACCATCTTAATAAGCATATGGAGAATAAACACATGGGGGAAAAAAAATGGTGATGGATCTAAGTCAAGTTCTCAATCATTTTCCTGAGGTAGCATATCTATAGGTCCAGCCAGAAAATTTGTATTTGGGTTATATACATATGAAATTCTATTACTATTTGCAAGATTCAAAGCTGTTTTTTAGAGGTAAAAAGAATAATCCAGTTTGATAATGTTGAAGTATTGCCAGGCAAAGACAAAAGGTAATTTCCCAAGCTTAGTTTATGCTTACCTGAGGCATTTTTCTAGTTCATTCTTTAATGTATATCTTTAATTGTTGTAAATGGATGTGGATTCACTGTGTTATTTTCACACCCCACAATCATCTTATAAAAGATCAGAGTTCACACTGGTTTTGTACGGAAGAAACTGCATCTTTATGGGAAATATACTGCACTTTTTAATGGAAATTCTTCATTTTGTTTATCAAAATGGAACACATCAGAGTTCAGTGTTGTTTTGGGCAGTATGTTAAAAGTCTTGGAATGCTGGGTTTGGCAATAACAAGCAGTTCTGTTGGTTGAAATAACTGGGAAACAAAATGAAGGGTTACCTATCTTCACCATGTTGATCACTTTCCAGATGGGAATAGGTAAAGCACCCTTCCTGTTGCATCTGTCAGTTATGGTTATTCCTGGTTCTGATACCAGAAAGAGAAGGAATAGCAAAACTCTTTATTTAGTTGTGTCAGGACATTGAATACATGCTATATGAAAAAGAAAACTTAAATTCTTGGTTTTGCCCTTTAACTCTTCTGACAGGTGCCAAGGTACAATTGTCCGTACAAAATGCTTTGAGCTTAATGCTTGTGTACTGTGTTTTATTAAGAAGCGGAACAGGTCACACTTTTTTATAGTACCAACTGATATTTACTTCATCAAATTCCATACATTTCAAGCCCTGTATTCAGACCTTCATATGGCATGAATAAAACCACTCCAGATATTAGTGGGCTATGCAGGTTACTAGTATAAATCTGACTATAGAGTGCACCCATACTGATTTGAAGCTTGAATAAATTTTGCAGTTTTCTTTACCTACTAATGCTCTGTAATGGTTCATACTTTGCGCTCCTTTTTTATGTGTCTTATACTCTTTCTCAAGCAAGTTTGGATGCAACAGTCTTTTAGCAGGTCTGAATAAAGGGATTTCACTTTGTGTGTCTACCCTAGCACGTGCTTGTGTTTACTTCAGTGTACTGAGCAGTACTGGATATTTGGGGCCTTTTTTAGCTTAAATGGAAGAAATAGAGTTTGCATGAAATGAAGCCCCATAGCATTAACATTTAAAGCTAACAATAATGTAAAGTACAAAGTACAGTTTTGCAACAACATAGAGCATTCATTCTGAATAAACCTACTTACTTTTTCTGCATTACGTCATATTTAAAAGCTAAATTTCAGTAGCAACGTTTTTTTGGTGACAATTCAATATTTTGTTCTTTTTGTGGGTGTTCTGTTTGTTTGCAGTCAGATGAGTGAGCCTCATAGCGGTTTGACGCTCAAATGTGCCAAGTGTGGAGTAGTTTCAACAACAGCTTTGTCAGCCACCACCGCCAGTAATGCCATGTTAGTCCTGATCATTTACATCTTCTTGTTACAAATCTTTTACAGTGCATGTGAGACAATAGTTTGATGATGAAAACTGTGTTTTATAACACTGTATATAGTGCTAAGCACATTTAAATACTTTTTAACAAAAAATAAAGAAATTGCAACTGTGTTTGTTAACCGAATACAGGATATTCTATAGAACATAAAGTATGAATGTTACATTCTTGTCTGTGATTTTCAAGTTAAATTGATTTAAAAAATCCTTAAATATGTTTTATATTAATAGTGAGCTTTCATTAATTTTTTACAATATTACAACGCTACTTTTCTCCTCTTTTTCAATAGGGCATCCCTTTGGAGTTCCTGTGTGGTGTTGCCACTTCTAGCCCTGACTTGGATGTCTGCAGTTCTGGCCATGACAGACAAAAGATCAATATTATTTCAGATACTTTTTGCAGTATTTGATTCGTTACAAGGCTTTGTTATTGTCATGGTCCATTGTATTCTCCGAAGGGAGGTGAGGAATGGCTTCCCGGTTTTTCTAAAGGACTATGCTCCTGTTAGTCTCTCAACTCTCTTTAATGTTATATAGAGCTTACTCTGTGGAAATATATTCCATGGAAAGACTAAGGTATTTTATGGTGAGATGTATAGGAATGAGTGAAAGAGAGAGGGGAAGATCAGTTAATGCCAAGTGCAAAATGTCAGTATAAAACTGTACCAACTTAATTCAAGGTGTCTTTTGATCTATCCCAAGTACAGTTTATTTTCAAGTGTTAGGCTTCCCCAATATTGTGAGTATAGGGAAATGTGAATGCGAATGCCTTTCTGAAGACAAAAAGCTATGGATTTTTACACTCTGTAAAACAGATTCAAATACAAAATCATTTCTGTTTATACTGTCCCTGAAAGAGGCTACAAGAAGATGATATGTTATATTCATGAAGATATACCATTCTACAAACTCAGGTACATACTAAAGTTATGGGAACAGCAAGGATGAAGACAGATGAGTGCTTTGAGAACAGTGAGGACAAGCCAGTACCCTGGTTTGCCCTTCACAACTCAGTGCCACCTACCTCAGGATTCATCACCACTGAAATCTGAGGGCAGAACTCCTACACAAGTGCTCTTTAATCTGGCTCTGGTGACAGCTTCTCTAACCTATCTAACCTGCTAACTAACCCCACATTTTTATTAAGATGGATTTGAGAGTAGTAGCATAGCAGCTTTGTTGGCAGATCTGTAGTAATGGGGCTGTCTATCAAAAATGAGCAGGTGGAGCTGGACTGGAGAGTAGTATCTTGGTCCACTATCATATCTGTGGGCTAGTCATTTATCAGCTTCGGGATATTTACCACACCAGTAAACTAAATTATACTGTCCAGCATGGTTCCCTGTGACTGACGAGTTATTTGAAAGCACCTCAGGACTAAAACAACCAGAAAGATGTTTCAAAAAGGGTTTATTGTCAACTCCAAGTGAGGAATCTCACACAGTGGTTTCCCTTTCCGCCACTGACACCCTTTAAACACTGAAATTTAGTATATTAATAAAAATATTTATGAATAACATAATTTATTCAAGTCTTTCAGTACTGCACCACTTTCCATGAGCTTTATATCTCTATCCTGCCCAGAGTGCATAGGTGATTATCTTATCAAAGATTTAAGTTTTCAATTTTTAAAGAAAAAAATCAATAACTTGCAGAAATTGACACCTTACATTGTACTGATTCCTTCACCTTTAGTCATGCTGTGAAAGGCAATGAACGTTTGTATTTCTTAGTTTATCAGCTTTCCTGTTGGAAAGGGCTTACTCCTTTAATACATTTTCTTTTTTTCTTCTTTTGACTTCCCTTTTTGTTCAGGATAAAAATATGTGCAGAATAAGATAATACTCAAGACAAATCTATTTTGTCTAGAACTGTCTTGCAATACCCTTATTTTCTTCAGCATTTTCTTTCCCCATAAGATTACATCTGTGAAAGAGGGTGGTATCATCTGTAAATCTGAAAGTCATCATTTCACATATTCTTTTAGTAAAATGGCAAGACACTGCATCTATTTTCAGTAGAAAGAATAGTGGTTTCGTACTGGTTTTGCTGTCTATGAAATTTGTGTATCCATTGGGATTTATTAATTAGCTTAGAAAGTGCATACTACCTCCCACTTACTGTCCTAGGGAACAATTTGTGTTTAAAAATATATATATTTAGTTCCAGGTTGCATGTGAAACATTCTAAACCAAAGCAGTATGACAGCATTATGTTTCACAGAGTCATAGAATATCTCAGGTTGGAACGGACGTATAAGGATCATCGAGTCCAACTCTCTGCTCCTTGCAAAACTTCCTGAAATTAAACCATGTGACTAAGAGTGTTGTCCAGACACTCCTTGAACACTGACAGGGTTGGTCCCATGACCACTCCTCTGGGAAGTATGTTCCAGTGACTGACCACCCTCAGAGTGAAGAACGTTTTTCTAGTGTCCAATCTGAATTCCCCTGTTCATTCTACTTCCTCATGTTCTAATTCAATTTCCTTGTGTCTTAATTCCATTTCCTCGTGTCCTTTGTAAGGATTCAGAGAGACAGCAACACAGCCTTTGATTTTGATGTCATTCATTTTGTCAAAAAACAGACAAAAATTCATGAGAAGTTCTAACTGTAACATAGCACAGCACTGTATAAAATATAAAATAAAAAAATTTAAAAGTCAGACATTGAAACCTGCACCAGTCCAGTAATGCAGAAGATTATTTGGAAAAAAATGTATTTTGACTAATGATGAAAGATGAAAATCAACAGACATCTTCCAACAATTCCCTAAGCCTTGAATTAAAGACTGGTTTCTTACTCTAATGACAGCTCTTTGCTGCAATGCTTCATTCCCAGGTAATGTTTTGACAGTGCTGAAGTGCTTATAGAAACATTCTTGTCTGACCATACATGCAGGGAGGACTGTGGTGATAGAGGTGGAATTAGTCTTTTCTATAAGTAAACTCAATTTTCAAAGGCATAGGATACCTTGACTGGAACCAATTTTAACTCACTGTTTCTAGTGCAAGCAATATGCAAAAATATCTGATTATAAATATGTTCATACAGGAATTTAGAATCTTCATTGTTTATGTGTAGGCTATCAGTAGTTATGGTTTATTTTATTTACTGTTTTTTTAGCAAATCACAGATTTATATATATATATATAGAGAGAGAGAGATCGATATAGAGATATATAAAATCTAACTGCAAAGAATTATTACTCCCTTTAACTTCTTAGAGCAGTTGTTCCAGCAAGTCAGTCTCAGCAGTTATTCATCCTGGTTTTAACACTGAGATTCTAGAAGAAAAGCATTCATAAAACAGGTAAATAATCTATCTACACGGTATTTAAAAAAAATTACTTGATGAGAAGATTTCCCAGTGAGGTCCGAAAAACACTAAGGTTTGATTGGGTTCTCCCTTGTCAAAAAGGAGGAGGAGTTTTTCTTCAGTCCTGCCAACTTAGGGAGCAGTAAATGTACAGAGACAACTTATTTGCTAATCAATAGACTATCTCCAGTCAAGCTAATAATAGTGATGGTGGTAGAAGACAAAGAAACCTAAGCATATTGCTGATTGACATCTTATTTGACAGAACACAATGAATCTTCTTTAGTCCTCCAGATTGAAATTGCAAAGTAATATTTTTCATACGGGAAAAGTAAAGTAATAGAAATGTCTTCAAGAAGAGGAGTAAAAGTTGATGCACTTGAAACAATTTTTGTTTCAAATCTGCACTTACTTGGTTCAAATTGCAGCAGCAAAGACATAACTGTTTACTGCAACAAGCTACTACACAGAAAGAGTTGTAACTCCTGTAAGCTATGTTTCAATCTGGCTCTAGAGAGTCTGTCTTTCTAGCTCCAGAGACCCTTAGGTCAAGACAGTGGCCATCATGCAGAGTGTGGAATGCTGTCTTTGCACTGCCCAGGTTACCTTCCAGCTGAAAGAATAGTCTGTTACTTTTGGTTGTCTGCAAAAGCATTTAGCTCTGCCAGTGCCTGTCAGGGAAATCTTGCCAACATATTTGTCACTCTTGATGAAAGCTACAAAGCTTTCTCAGTTATAGCCTACAGGATTGATCTAATATTTATAGCGTGCCGGCAGAGGCAAAACAATAATTCTGACTGTCAGGAAAAAAAAAATGGGGTGGAATATACCCCCATAAAATTGAAACAAAGAGGACAGCCCTGCTTTAGTATGCCTTTATCGTCATTACATTAAAAAAAAAGACAGAGTTCTACAATTATATATAAAATCCCCATTTTTCCTCTTGGTTATATTGATGTAAGCATAAATGATGGAAACATTTGTTACTTCCTCTAGTACTCTGTATTGAAGATCTTGTGTGACAGGGCTGCATTAGGAAGCCAACTAAGTGTTTGTCTTAGTCGGTACTATGTGATGTGTTGTCTATTTCTGTCCACCATCAATTCAGTGTCTTTTGGAAAGAAATTAAATCTTTCTATACTTCTGTTTCCTAACTTGTCAAATAAATATAATACTTTTTAAGTGTAAGACCTCTTATAGACCATTTGGAAATTTTGGAAGAAAAAATGCAAAATAGGGTTAGGTATTATTGCTTTATGTTGTCTTCTTAGCCCAGAGAGTTTAGGACTGTTTTTCTATCCTCACCTTGCTGTTTACACGTCTTGTTGGGCACTGGAAGATGGTGATGTGTGTGTTAACAGAAAAGAGAATGATAGGAGAGGTGTAGTGTGTTGACTCTGGCCAGATACCAGGTACCCACTAAAGCCACTCTCTCACTCTCCCTCTACAACTGGACAGAGGAGAGAGAAAGAAAAACAGCTAATAATTAATGAGTGGAGATAAGAACTGGGAGAGGTCAGTGACTGATTACCTTCACAGGCAAAACAAGACTCAAAGTGGGGATAACATATTTATTACTAACAGGATAAGAGCCAAAGAGTGAGAAATAAAACAGTCTTAAAAACACCTTTCCCCCACCTCTTCCTTCCATGTTCTCCCTCCTCCCCCCCAGCAGTGCAGGGAGATGGGAATGGGGGTTACAGTCAGTTGTGGTTTCTGCCGCTGCTCAGAGAGAGGAGTCCTTCCCCTGCTCCTGTGGGGTCCCTCCCACAGGAGACAGTCCTTGATGGACTCTCCAGCGTGAGTCTATCCCTCGGGCAGCAGTTCTTCCCAAACTGCTGGCCCATGGGGTGCAGTCCTTCACGGATGAGCTGTACCAGCATGAGTCCCCCACAGGGGCCACAAGTCCTACCCGGAAAAACCTGCTCCAGCGTGGGCTTCCCTCTCCATGGGCCGCAGGTCTCCAGCAGGACCCCACTCCATCCTGGGCCTCCCACGGGGTCACAGCCTCCTTCATGCATCCACTGCTCCAGCATGGGCTCCTCCATGGGCTGCAGGTGGGTCTCTGCACCCCGATGGTCCTCCATGGGCTGCAGGGGCACAGCTGCTCCACCACGGTCTGCACCATGGGCTGCAGGGGCCACAGCTCCAGCACCTGGAGCATCTCCTGCCCCTCCTTCTGCACTGACCTTGGTGTCTATGTTGTTATTCCCATGTTCTCACTCTCCTCTTCCCTGGCTGGAATTTCTTCTGCGCAACAATCTTTTGTTCTTAAATATGTTATCACAGGAGCGTTACTATTACTCCTAATTGTCTCAGCCTTGGCCAGTGGCAGGAAGTCTGTCCTGGAGTGGGCTGGCATTGGCTCCACAGGACAGGGGAAGCTTCTAGCAGCTTCTAACAGAAGCCCCCCCTGTAGCTTCCCCACCCCTGCTACTGAAACCCAGCCACAGAAACCCACTACAAGAGGTTAGCCTCGAAGCTCTTCCATCTGAGCAAAATAGTTTACCTGATCTGCTTGAACACAAGATGCTGTAAAGCTGATTTGAATCACACTCAGTAACTCCTTTTAATTCTGGTGATGGGAGGAATCCATGTGTATTTTCTTCTTTAGCTGTGCTCTGCAGAGTAGAGAGCATTTGGATTAAATGCATCGTTGGTGTCTAGAGCCCACATTTCTATATTGCAGGAGAAAAATAAAAAGTACATGAGTAGGGCGAGGGTAAGTTATAAAAGCTTGGAGCTGGTTACTGTTGCTAAGGAAACCACTTCCCTGGTATCTGCACGTTCATCACATCTGTCTCTCCTGCTCTGCCTGGCTCTAAGAAAGTCTTGTATCTTGATGCTAAAAGGAAGGGAGGGAAAACAAGGTTATGTTTCAAAGTAAAATGTATAAAATGTAAAGACAGCACAGCCTTTACATACTCAAACAACAATTTTGAAGAATCAGTTTGAGAAAACTAAGCTGGTATTTAGAAAGTTCAACCATTTTGTTTCTGACTTGGGCGAGGACACCTAGAAATTGCAACATATGTCAATATGATGAATACGGCTACATTTGACATTCTGTTAACATGTTCAAATCGTATGCTGCTTGCACTTCAGAAATGCATGCGTATTTAAGAGGATCCTAAAATTAAGATTCACTGCTTAAATACAGAAGATAGTGAAAGAAGGATGTGAAATTTTTGAGATCTCTGGAGCTATCAGAACTGGGAAAGCTTTATGAACATAGTGTCCCAAAAATGAGGAGACCCACTGCACAGAGTGAGATCAAACAGTATGTCCTGAAGTAAAAATGCTTTGGAGTCAAACATCATAAGCCTTGAGATCAGATTCAGCACAGCTGGGGATGCTTTGGAGGGAATTTTTATTTTATTTTTTGTCAATTCACTGTACCAGTGCTTATCCAAGTGCATAAAACTCTGAAGTGTGACCTAACTTCAGCATTGATAAAGTGAGAGAAGACTTGGATTAAATTTGCAGCAACTAGGAGATGCCAAATTAAATTAACATCAAACACACGGAAAACCAAGGCAAGTGTAGTGCCTAAAATCAAAATCTGAGTCTCAATACAGCACACTTTAAATTACCACATGTGGTAAATCTTGGTGTTTTTAAATTAATCCAAACCTTCCCACCTTGCTTCACTCTTCTTTCTGCTCTATATTTAGCTTTCTCCACCTGCAACAGTCACTTATCAAGACTGCAGAGCACTCTTACTCATTTAATGGTTGAACACTTTAAAATAATGCTTCATAATTACAAAATTATTTTTTTTCTACTTCATTTTCCCTTTTGTGATAGCTCCTAAATGACTTGCAATAGAACATGATGGACTGAAAGGGGACAGTTTCTCATCATGAACAATTAATGATTTATCCTCTTCTGCTCTTCACAAAATGTCCATGAGTACAAGAAATTGTCTCGCTTTTGATTATTCTGAATATGACATCAAGAAATTTTTACAGATAATAAATTAATGTAGTTTTTAATAGGTATTTCATTGAGAATACTTTCATTTTCAAACAAGAAATTATATCAGTTTGTTTTGATTGATGATCACCCAATCAAGTTCCTGTTTTCCAAGTCATTCTTGCTATCAGGTATATGATTATACATATCTAATATGGACACTTGTGTTTCTGCAAACAACATTCACGTTGTAAAACTTTAGATTCCAAAAGTTGCCTTGCTGTCCTTATTGTTGTACGCCTGAGAAAGCAGCAAAACATATTTGCATTCTACTGTCAGCAAACGGGAACAGCATTTTCCTTTTGAATGTACCTCTCTGTTGAAACACATCTTTCTGACAGAAGTGTTGCATAACAGTATTTCTTTAGATGTATGTTCCACCCAAAATGGAAGTAAAAATAGCCCATCCCATGACAAGATAATTCCTCAAATATTTTGTATTTTAGGGACAAGTCTTCAAATTTACTTTATGGATCATATAAGTAAACATCAATTTCTGAGGAATTCCTTTTCTACTTTTAAGAAATCTGTTGCTGTGCAGAGTCCACTGTCCTTCTTTTGCTCACGCTGAAGATATTTCTCTGATCTGAGTTTTACTCCTAGAGAATATGCATGAGATTCCCTATATGTGGAATTAGAGATTATGATAGAATCAGTAGTATCTTTCAAACAGACTTATTCTTTAAAGGAGAGTACCATGTTCTGTTAAGAAATGTCTTTCAAGAATCTTATTTTTATCAACCAGAAGATACATTTTATTTTGCAATGGTTAACAGTGTATCTATTAATCCTGTTATCAGACCTGTACCAAAATGAATGAGAAGACAAAGCCAAATGCTATCACTAAGACAGATTTGGCTTGAATGCCATATCATCACTTGCTAATTCTGGTAATAGGTGAATCTAATTCTGTGTTCTTGATGTGATAGACTGACAGAATTTGTGGCAGCCACAAAATATAGCAAATGTAAAAAATGGCAGAAATAGCCATTTATGTTTATTGCTTCTTATTTATTAAGTGTGGTAGAGAAATGTCATGCATTGCATTCCATATGGTTTAATTAAATCTCTAATAGGAGTACATTATATTATGCTACACAAGAATCAGCTGGTATAAAGTATTGTCTTCACAGGTTCAAGATGCATTCAGATGTCGACTGAGAAACTGCCAGGATCCAATCAATGCAGATTCTTCAAGTTCTTTTCCTAATGGACATGCTCAAATCATGGTTAGCTTTTATTTTCTTCTTTGACTATGAATTTAGTGTTCCTAGACAAAAGCAAAAGCTTACTGTATTCTATGTGGCAAGTATGCATAGCTGAAATATTAACACAGTTTTAAAGCATAAGTCTGTTTAGGTCATTATCTACTTGCTTAAATCTCTTAGCAAGTTTTAAATTATTGGTGTGATTATTTAGTGGAGCACAGTGAATTAATATCTTCCACCAGTGCTCTTTAGAACAAAAGAGTTTTACACAAATGTGAAAATAATCTAATAATATATCGTGACTTTTTCTACTGTTGATGTAAAGAGTGCTGATGCATTTGGGAGTCTTCCTTTCATGAGGCCTTGAAAAATGTTCTTTTCAAACTAAGTCAGAGAAAGCGCTAGAGGTTCTACAGGGGGAATCTACTTAGTGTCTTGAATTAAGAAGATAGTGAATGACTCAGTGTGTCAATTTGGATTTACTAATATTGTTAGGTAGTATATTAAGACAACATATTGGTCTCTTCACTTTCAACAACAGTTTGTCATTGACTATAATGGGGACAGAATCAGGCCCTAAAAATATGCAAGGCTCAGCAAAAATGCAAGACTCATCAAGTAGATACCTTTCAAAAATTATGACTCAAAAAATAATTTAATGTTTGGACTCCACAAGCAAGAAAGAGATCTGTTTTACTGAACGTTTTGCATGTAATAAACTTCTTGTGGAAATAAAACAAAAATTAATTGAATTCTCTAATAGAATAAATAGTTTTGTTTAATTGGGAAAAGTGTGCTTTGATTTCTAACTTTTAAAATCCATTCTAAGTTCTTACAATTAATTTTTGCGCAATGAAATAAATAATAGTTGTTCTGTTACAACTAAAAAATTTTATGTGATTACATAAGTAGTAAGGAATGACAGAATGTTTTATTACAAATAAGCACATCATAACAGATTAATGATGTTACAAACAGGGTGGACTAATTGGGTTACACTTAATCACAGTAATATGTATGCAGGTTATTTTTCATAGTTCTGTTCATAAAATTACTATGAAAAGCTTTCTTAAAGAAGATCCTTAGATGAGATGTAGAAGTTATTCTTCCATATACATTAAAAACTACACACTGTATCATTTTATTAAAATTATATATTCTACTTGCACCTATTTTATTTTATTTTTTCTGGTCAGGCAGCATACTTTGAAAACCACCCAGTTATACTTTAGGAAACTTTGTAAAGCTCTGCTGTTGTAAAACAATACACTTCACCTTCTCAGCAACAAGAAACCACTTTTAAGAGACTGTGACCCTGTAAGTAGGACATTCTGGAAGCGCTAGTTGCCAAAAATGTATTGTGGTTTATTTTTTAATTAATAATGTTTTTTCTGTTTCATTGTTTCTCATTACAGACTGATTTTGAGAAGGACGTGGACATTGCTTGTCGGTCAGGTAAGAACATTGAGAGAATATTTAGCCAATAAAAAGAAGTCTTGTAATAGTTTCTTATGAAGTGAAAACCAGAAAAAATCAGGGTTTAACCACTTAGAGAAAATATTTATAAATGCAATCAAAAAGAAAAAGTGAAAAGTGATGTCACTGGATGAATACATTTATTTCATATTCTTACAAAAGCCTTTAACTAGAATTCAGCAGTTGAAAAGTAACGAAAAGTGTGATTGTCTATTGGAAAGCAAATAGTTTTGGAAAGAAGACCTCTCTTAACATATTAAACTTTCCTTGCCCTGTTATACAAGCAAATGTGATACAATCATTTTGCTATAACAAAACAAAAAATAGGGTATCTTAACAGCTATGTATATGAAGAATGCATCAATTTGTGTTCATTTTAAAGAGGGTTTGTTAGGACTCTGAGTGATATCCACAATAGTTAAAGGAAATTAAATTTTATTCCTCAACTTGGTTTTTTTTAAAGATATTTCAGTGGTATGATCTTTAATTAGTCAGCTATGTTTGTTTCCACATATTAAAAACAACACATTTTCAGGAATTTATTTGCCAACCTTGGTTAAATAAAGTACAGTGTGAAATAAATGACCATGTAAACCCTACAGAACTTTTTAAATCTAGGAGATATTCCCAAAGGACAGTTCTTCCTAGAGCAGCAGTCCTGACACCCTCAGTTTTCAGTGAATGGAGAGAGAAAGAGAGAGAGGGTGTCTTTTTCACAGGGTGAGTCAGGGCAGAAGCCTGACTTAGCAGTTCTGCATCACCCACCTGGGGAACACTCTTCCTCTTTGCTGGCTGTATGGGGAGCCAAGAAAGCTGATCTCATGAAGGTAAAGTCTGCATTTCCAGTCACCCACCTTTAAAAAACTACCGAGTTTCTTGCAATATGATATTAGCTTTTCCCTATAGATCAGTTTTAATATGCACACGTATTTTGAAGGGAATAGGATAGTACATTGTAACACATATGCATGTCTGTCACCATCCAGTGCAGACAAAAATCAATATCCACACAGCTCCTACTTCTTACCTTTGATAACATAGCGCTGCAGTATGGGGAGCCTTGTCAGAGGCATCCTTAAGGAGATGGACTTTGAATGCAGTTATGAGCAGGCTTTACTAGATAAGCATTTAAACTCACTTTCTTTTAATGAAAAACTTTGGGATAGGTCACTGTTTGAAATGTCTTAACAAGTGTCACTGGAAACAATGAAGCAGCCACTGAATTCGAGTATTTGTGCACCGTTGTTTAGAAGCAAATTGTTTTTTTCATAATGGACAAATGAGAATTACTGTGATGTAGGAGAGTGGGGTGCCTTATAAGCTGCTTGCTATGGAAAAAGGCAGTGAACTGACAGGCACTGGGGGATCTGGGTCATCAGAGCCCTTAGGCAGCTGGAAGGGATGTAAATGTAATACCTGAGATACTTCAAGTTGTCCTTCTGTCTCAACCCGTGAGCAGGATTTTATTGTGCAAACTAGCACTGGTGTGAATTAAAATATTTTCAACCAGGACCAGAAAATCCTTGCACCTAGCTGGAATAAGCCCAGTAAAAGTGGGTTATGACTCTTCTATAAAACATGTTTATGTCCTTTATAACCTTTTCAGATGCAGCAAAATATTCTTTCTTATACCAGTGGAATTTCTTCCTAATGTGGTAATTCTTTCGTCACTTCTTTTTAAAACATAATTTAACAGAGAAGAGTTTTTAAAAGCCAGTGAAAAGGAACATTTAGGAGCTCAGGAACACACACTCATAGTTGTAATCTTATGGTAGGTCATTACAATGGATTGACAAAATGATTCTGCCTTACAATCTGTTTGACATTTCCGGGAGGTTATGTGGAGTTAATAGTGGCAGTAGGTGTCATAGTATATTTTTTTTGGAAAACCCTGAATGAGTTCCACATGGCAGACTTTTGCTTAAACTGTAAGTCACCTAATATGGCAGTAGGAATAAGTGAAGGAGTGTTTTTAACTTATATAAATGACTGAAGCTTAGTCAGAAATCTGTGTCAGTTGTACACAGCAGATTAAGAGATGCTGATTTAAAAAAACAAAACAGAACAAAAACAGCAACAAAAAAAGTCACAAGCACTTTCCAAAAATTATTTATAAAATGAGAGTTTTTAATTGGATAGAAAAAGATTTAAGAAGACGCACTCGTAAAGGAAGCACTGCTAGATAAAGCCTCAAGTAGCGTTAGGTAGACATGGTTTCATGTTGTAAGAATTCTTTCCTCTGACCCACAGTTCTGCATAAAGACATTGGACCTTGCAGAGCAGCTACTATAACAGGAACACTTTCTAGAATTTCACTGAATGATGAAGAGGAGGAAAAGGGACCAAACCCTGAAGGAATGAGCTATTCAACCTTGCCTGGAAACATCATCTCCAAAGTCATCATCCAGCAACCAACAGGGCTCCACATGCCTATGAGTATGAGTGAACTGGCCAATCAGTGCTTGAAAAAAGACAACAGTGAGTTGCGGAGGACTGTGTATTTATGCACTGATGATAATTTGAGAGGTGCAGATATGGACATAGTCCATCCTCAAGAACGGATGATAGAAAGCGATTATATAGTCATGCCCCGGGGCTCAGTAAATACCCAGCCATCACTGAAAGATGAGAGCAAAATGAATATAGGCATGGATACCTTGCCTCATGAAAGGCTATTGCACTACAAAGTTAATCCAGAGTTCAATATGAATCCCTCTGTAATGGACCAATTTAATATCAATTTAGACCAGCATCTTCCCACCCAAGAACATATGCAGAATTTGCCATTTGAGCCCCGCACAGCAGTGAAGAATTTCATTGCCTCAGAGCTGGATGACAATGCAGGATTATCAAGAAGTGAAACTGGATCCACAATATCAATGAGCTCTTTAGAGGTCAGTGGTGCATAAACAAATTGCATGCTCTGTTGTTCTAATTATATGATAAGACAATAAATTGTGTCTTGTGTCTAAGGGGTGAAGCTAATGTTTTAATTCAGTATAAATTGTTGTTTGGGATCATACACTGCTGTTCATATTTCTCTTATTATCAGAAGTGTTTATACCTAGAAAACAAGACTAAAGTTTCAGAACCAGTCTGTATGAAACAATATAGTTCTGGAGATTTAACATTCCACACGACTGCTGAGGATTTCGTGACCTACCAGGTAAAGTCCACTGGAAAATTCTGTGTTGCTATGAGAAGAAAAACTATTCCTGCAAGATACAAGTGCTAATCATTGGCCTTACCTGCAAGCACATGCAGTTGAAAATATTTGCCATTTTATTGCTGACAATCATATCTGTCTCAGATATGATAGGTCTGATTCTGCTCTCATTAGTGTAAATCTTAGATTGTTCCATGCAATAGTTCACCATTTACTGATCTAGTTTTGTTTGCATGTGTGTGCAGGCATTGGTACAACTGATGTGTGCAATAGGTACAGGTGGGCTTCATGTAGAGTGTCCTAGATTCCAGTCAGATTGCAAAAGTTAACTGAAAAGCCTTTAAAAGGGTTTCAGTTATTACTACAATCTGTCTGTGGGATTTAAGCATTATGAAAGTGAAAATTATTTAAATCATTTCTTAAGACCTAAGCATCAAATACTGCCATTCCTATTAGGCTTTTATTTATGCAAAGCCAGCAGTGAGGTGGAGTTGATTTCATACTTGGGCTTCCTTAAGAATTGGAAACACATTTCACCAGCATTTCAAATATTGTGAAACACAGCATTTTGTGGGAAAGAGAAAGACAAATGAGAATGACATGGTACTGACACATTCTCTGAAAGAAGTTACAGGTGGAAAAAAATTCTACTGTATGTGTGATCTGGAAGCCATTAGTTATTACTCTGAAATGTTTGGACCCGTCTGTGAAGGGAAACAGAGACTTATCCTGATTGTTCAATTTTTTAGGCACGGAACTGTAGCTGATATTTCATAAATGGTACATACTTACTGATATTTCTTTTTAAATGGAGTTGAAGTTTTATGGAGAGTTTGGGCAAAAGAATTTAGAATTTCTTTTCAAGACGTGTCTTTACAAGCTTTGAAAGTGAAATATTTTCAGTTCTGTTTACATCGAGTGTGTACCAAAATAAGTTTTTACAAGACTGGATTTAACTGAAAAATTAATTGAAAAGGAAATGTGGGGATTTGCAGTAATCAAAAATTATCCACGTTTTGGTGGTTGTTAAAGCGAATATGTATGAGCTCGGACAAGTTTTCAAAATTATGTCTAAAAGATAATGTAAGTGCTTGCCCACTCAGTGCTCAGACAGACAGGCTCTTTCAAAGCAAGTTTGCATTGTTAAAGGAGTTAACTACCCTCAGTTCACGTATGTTATTTAATAGATATCAGGTGGTGCACAGCAGTTCTCAAATTTAATGCAACCCAGAAGCAGGGTAACTAAGGTCAACTTCCAGTATTATCCTCTCCCACCTATCTACAGTACTGTCTTTCAGATAGTTTTTGTCAGATATAGAGACTCAAATCCAGTTCAGTTAAGATTAGACATATGGAAGAGATATATGAGGAAAGTTCATAACTCTTTGAGAAGATAGATGTACATTCCACCATACCATCCACTCTAAATTACTCTCTGGTGATACTACTTCTTTCTGTTGCTGACAAATGTCATCTAGGACACCTAAAAAAAAAAAGAAGGTTGACCTTATTCAAGTTATAAAAGTTGGGACAATAGTTACTTCATCTCACACAAAATTACAGTTCCTGAGGCCTGAAAATCTGTGAGTATAATGTACTGCTCCTTTAAATTTATTTTAACTGTA
The DNA here is from genome assembly GCF_009829145.1 of Chiroxiphia lanceolata. Lineage (NCBI taxonomy): Eukaryota > Metazoa > Chordata > Aves > Passeriformes > Pipridae > Chiroxiphia > Chiroxiphia lanceolata. Next base: position 87,669,343 of record NC_045639.1, on the reverse strand, counting down.
TTTATATCATATTTAAAGTTTACCTCTAAGATGGGAGGTACACACCAAATCTCAATCACTATTCTGTATATCCTTCTTATGCTCAGAAAAGACTAATAAGTATGTAGTAGAAAATAGTCTCTTTTAACTCGGTAAACACATTAGGTTTAGAAGTCTGTATTTTGGTCCAGGAAGCAGTAAACAGTTATGTTATTAAAGCTCATTGAACACAGCATAATCCCATGTTATATGAAAAAAAAACAGATATTACGGCAGATAAGAAATAAAAGGAACTGTTTTGGCTTTTGCGTCTGCCTTTGTGGTTCGCAAGTCTACTTGATGATATAGCATTACTTCATCTTCTGATAAGGATGTGCTGCACTGAATTGAAGATAGAACATTAAAAAATGTATATAGAATAAAATCAGAGTCTCAAGCAGATCCTGATAAGCAGATCCAGCCAAAGAACATGACTGTGTTTTTACATATGCTGTGTGTAAGCAAGGGTTGAGGTAAAGCTCCAAAATGGTATTGGCTGGAGCCGACCAGCTGGATTAACTTTTGTTGCTGCCTTGAACAAAGTAAAGAGAGCTCAAGTGACTTTTTTTTTCTTAAGAAGATTGCAAGACCTTTCAAAGGCAGAGTTTTTCTGACATAATGGAGCAGCAAAACCTGCAGCAGGACATTCAAGATCATCCTGCCCACAGTTTTCCTGACTAGACCACCTCTGAAGGAGAAGATCTGGAGCAGTAGGAAGCTTTCCTCTCCACTGTGTTTATAGTGGAACACAACTATAGTATCAGCAAAAAAAATGTATATCCTGACTTTTAACTCTGCAGGGAGGATCCATCAACCTCTACCATTAGATATCTAAATTTAGGCATTCACTGTATAAAATGGAAAAAGAGCTCTTCATATTTGGCTCCCCTTTAGAGTCAATCGAGACAAATAGCGATTTTTAGGCCACTTTTAGACATCTGCTCCAGGATGAAGTAAATCACATGCCTCAGTGCAGGTGTTGCTTTTCAGATTCCATAATGGAAGCCAGAATGAATAGTTCAGACATGAATATCAAAAATGTACATGTCCTAAATTGTCAGATGAATCCTACAGCGTGCCACAAACTTTCTTCTTAAACTTTTGTATCTACATATTTTTTTCCTCAAGAAAATGCTTAGATGGGAACAATTACATGCTTTATTTTATATAGAAGAACTTCAGTTTTCAAAAAGATAGTCTGAGAATGCTGTAATATTTACATACAAGTATAGCCCAGATAAGTATAAATTTAAGGATCTGCAGATTCACAATGTGCAAATCAGTGATTTTTATTTTACTTGGTATGTACCCAACAGTACCCATGCGAATATAGACACAGGCAGGCATATTAGTACATCATAGAGTTTCTGAGGTGGAGTAATCAAACATCTGTCTAATCTTCTGCACATCCCTTACACACATGGATTAGAACTGGCTTTGCTACCTTGGCATCAAAGTGACTTGGAGTGTGCTTCTTCAGTTCAAAGTGTTTTGATTTTAATGAAGAAAACACTCAGTACAATCTTTTGGAATGGGTTTTGTTTTGAAAATGTACACTCAGAGTGATGTGCTCATTAAAGTAAAATTACTTTGAAGTGACGTATTGCATTCCCAGCTACTTTGATGCAGAGTAAAGTTGGGAAGTTTCGATGCAGAGGAAGAACCTGATGTGAGCAACATATCTCCAGGATACGTAATTCATCTGTTTTAATTGTGCAAAAAAAAATGAAAGAGGGAGTAGATACCTGCTGCTGGACTATGTGAAGAGACTTGTATCATTACTTTTGTGGAAGAAGAATGAAGGGTTCTTTCAAGGGAACTATGCTTAGTATAGTGTGAGCAGAAATGGAAAAGAGCTGAACGGAGACAAAGACTTTAAACTATTATAAGGCAAAGGACATGCAAAGCCAGGCAATAGAAACATTTATTAAAGGGAATAATGATCATCTACTTTATAAGAAAAGGAAAGAAAGGACAGGACTTCACAAATTATTTGCCATGTAAAGGACTGGAATTCTCTTTCCAGTCTCATATCTTCCTTCTTTATTTTTCTGTCTCAGTTTCCACTATGAGATCTTTATGTGGAGTAAGTTGATTGTGTGACCAAAATAATCCTTCTGTATTCTGTATTCATTCATGAGAGCTCTTAATACTTTCAAAGTCAACTCTGTGGTCCTTGGCCAAATCACTGACAGGGACTTCAGGAAGAAAATACTGTTCAGTTGAGAAAATAAAGGGGTATGTGAAAGATAGTGAAATACGAAGGAAAAGTAAAGGTGTAGATAAAAAGGAGAAAAAAGACACATAAAAAAAAGGGAGGGAATATGGCAGAAATGGAGAATAAGCTTAAAATAAAAGTATTCGGAAGAGTGAAATAAAATCTGCATGGAAGGAACAAGGTCTAAAATAATAATAAGAAAAAAACAGGAAAGGAGAGAAGAAATACACAGTTAAAATAGTCAATCTCATCAATAAAGTATCAGAGCATCAGACAAAACAAAAGCAAAATGGTGTGAAGTCATTTTGATTTATGACATGAGAAATAAAATAAGAGAGAACAAAACTAGAGAGATGAGCACCACAGGAATTTCTTCTTTATCCTGTTTCCACATTGCATTTATTTTAAGGCATTGTGTATCTCAGATTTCTATCCCTCCCATTCCTCATTTCATTCTTCAATAAGTTGTGGAGACGGCTCCTGCGAATTTTGTGACTCTCAGTGCAATGAAGTCTAGCCCTGTAACAACCCTCTTTCTTTCACGTGCGTGTCTCAGATTCCTCTGACTTCAGAAATTGATGCAGTTTATTTTCAGGTTACCCTACGGAGTGCGAGTAGAATCAGGCAGAGCTGATTCTAGTAACTGAAGAGGGGAAGAACTGAAATTTTAGAAGAACTGAAATTTTAGTCAGTATGGTGACATGCAGCATATATTGCAGACTTTATATGGTAGTTGTTCATTTAAGAAATGCTACATTTTGCCCCAAAGCATTCAGAAACACAAAACAAGTGGTTTTGGTTGATTGAGTAAATACAAATGCAGGCTGCCTTATGAAAAAAGGGAAGCAGCAAGCCACAATAATTTGCCAGTATAGATTTAAATTGAGATCTCTGAAGTTATGTTTGTGCTGTGTTGATGTGCTAAATATGCTAGCATATTTTAAAGACATAAAATTCCCACATTAAAAAGCTAATTCACTTTTTTCATTAAAATTTACTTGCTTTATGTTTAGCTCATGTTGTGAACTAATAGCCAACATAACCTTCTATTCATAAACTAGGGTGTTTTTCAGTTATATTCACACAAAAGGCATTTTAAACAAAACTGTCTATCCACATTCCACTTTTATATCTCTGAGGGCCAAAAAAGATTTTCCTTTACATTTGTTCTGGGAAAAAATCTTCCCCAGGCTAAGATCTTGTATGTCAAATATAATCTCAGAGTGAATTATAAACTGCTTATAATAAGTCTTTATATTAATGGAAACATGGTTATAGTCCTTACTATAATATGGTATCTCTGGTTTCAATTATACTTTGCACAATGCAATATATTTTTAGGAGTATCTGATGTATTTAATCAGTGCAGTGGGTTGACTCTGGCCAGATACCAGGTACCCACTAAAGCCTCTCTCTCACTCCCCTCTACAACTGGACAGAAAAGAGAAAGAAAAAAAACAGGTAAGAATTCATGAGTAGAGATAAGAGCTGGGAGAGGTCAGTGACTGATTACCTTCACAGGCAAAACAAGACTCAAAGTGGGGATAACACTTATATTTATTACTAACAGGATAAGAGCCAAAGAGTGAGAAATAAAACAGTCTTAAAAACACCTTTCCCCCACCCCTCCTTCCTTCCATGTTCTCCCTCCTCCCCCCCAGTGGTGCAGGGGGACGGGGAATGGGGGTTACGGTCAGTTGTTTCTGCCACTGTTCAGGGAGAGGAGTCCTTCCCCTGCTCCCGTGGGGTCCTTCGCACAGGAAACAGTCCTTGATGGACTCTCCAGCATGAGTCCATCCCTCGGGCAGCAGTTCTTCCCAAACTGCTGTCCCGTGGGTCACTCCTCCATGGGGTGCAGTCCTTCACGGATGAGCTGTACCAGCATGAGTCCCCCACAGGGGCCACAATTCCTATCCAAGAAAAACCTGCTCCAGCGTGGGCTTCCCTCTCCATGGGCCGCAGGTCTCCAGCAGGACCCCACTCCATCCTGGGCCTCCCACAGGGTCACAGCCTCCTTCATGCATCCACTGCTCCAGCATGGGCTCCTCCATGGGCTGCAGGTGGGTCTCTGCACCCCGATGGTCCTCCATGGGCTGCAGGGGCACAGCTGCTCCACCATGGTCTGCACCACGGGCTGCAGGGGCCACAGCTCCAGCACCTGGAGTACCTCCTGCCCCTCCTTCTGCACTGACCTTGGTGTCTATGTTATTATTCCCATGTTCTTAAATATGTTATCCCAGAGGTGTTATTTTTGTTCCTAATTGTCTCAGCCTTGGCCAGTGGCAGGAAGTCCATCCTGGAGTCGGCTGGCATTGGCTCCACGGAACAGGGGAAGCTTCTAGCAGCTTCTAACAGAAGCCACCCCTGTAGCCCCCCCCCTACCAAAACCCAGCCACGAAACCCACTACAATCAGATAGTGGTGTAATGCAGACTAGAATAAGGAAAAAAACCCAGGCATTTCTCATTTTACAGAGACAGAGAGAGATTTTATTAGTCGTTTAGCAGGAGCATCTCTTTCCTGGTGCCAGCAGATTAGTGTGTGCTGGTGTATGGAAATTATTCTTCAGGAATCTATTTTTGTCCCTCAGCAGAGTTTAAAGTTGTTCTGGAATTACACAGAAAAGCTATACATGATTAGCACAAAGTAAAATTGATTTAAACAAATTACTGCTGCAAATATTTTTTCACAGAGTTTCGTTTTGGTTCTGGTATGAAGGTTGGGGAGTTTTTTCTACTAAAATGGATTCTATCAATTAAAATCAAAGAGCTGTAGAATTCAGATGGCAAAAATCTTGTCAGGTCATGTCTTCTATCAATGTAAGAGCATTTTTTACAGTACATTTCTTTAATACATAATCAAACTTCACTTTCAAGATTAGAGTAAAAGGCTTCCATTGCAGATTATTACACAGTTACATAAACTTTCTTTATTCCCAACATGATCTCTGATTTTTTTCAGATTTTTCTGAGACCAGTTTGTTTATGTGTTTATATCCTTCTAAGGTTTCTGAACAAGTTTCTGTGTTTGCTTCTTCCAGAGGCAATGTTTAAACAAAGTTGTATCGCTCTTTTATCCTTTCCTCTTAAAAGTACATTTTGCTTCTCTTCTCTGAAATTTCCCCAATTTGCAGGCATGACTTGGCTTCTGCCAGTGTAGAGCACCAATGCAGAACTGTCAATGGAGTTTTTCAAAAAAGGCTATCACACTCTTGCCTGCTTAAATTGAGATATGACCTTTTTTTTGGAAGATTTATAATTGTGCATGGCTTGCAGTTCACTGCCTACCTACCCCCCTTATTTTTTCAGAAGTATGCAAGTTAACTCCCTGCCACTGAATAAGTGCATGGGTCTTCAGCTTTTTAGATAGTCCCTCTATTACTTATCCTTGCAGTTCTCCAGCAGCTGGGATTCTTCAGCTTGGAAAACAGATGACTGAGGAGTGAATAGGAAATGATTATTCATATCTCCTATAATATAAAAAACAGGAGCATCAAATGAAATGTTTAAGGGATAAACAACATAATTTCCTTTGTCATGTTATACTTATTTAAATTGTGGAATTCAGTACCCTAGCACATTTTAGACGTCAAAATAAGCTCCTCCCAAGGAAATACCTAAACTACTGAAGACGTAGGGAAAGTATTGTAGTAGAAACTTTATACTTGCCCTGAAACATCATAGCAGAACCTGGTCAAATACAAAATACTATATTCTACTAACATTAATACTCAAGTGGATCTCCAACTGATCCTTGAAAAAAACACCAGCTTCAAGTGTCATTTTTATGTTGGCTAAAATCATTCTCAGTATTCCAGGTACATAAAGGGAACAGCTTTTTAAAAGAAACATAACAGTTTGGCAACTCATTTGATGCATGGAATTTTCACCCCTTACTCCACTCAGCTGCTGCCTTTTGTTAGTTTTAAGTGTAGAATGAGCTAGATGGTTGATTTCTGAAAGCATTTAAGTATGTGCGCAAAGCCCCATTTTTCTCAGACAAAAGAGACATAAATAAACTTCATAAAAGAAAAAAGTATATATACAATTACAAAGTAATTATTTTCATGGCTTAGGCTTGTTATGTATCATGCAGAAACTAGGAGAACAATTGAATAAAATATCAACTTCCAGTTGGGACTGAAGGGACGCTCTTTTATCCTTGTAAGTTTCCCAATGACTTCATGTTTCTAAATATGTTCCCTCTCTCAAAAAATAACACTGCAGTCATTTCAAGACAATTACGTAGTAGCCAGGAGGACCTGATCATTTACCTAGTGGTGTCAGTGACAATATTGCAAATAACTTTCAGTGTTGCAGGATCATATTCATAACCAGCATCCTTTGGTTTTCAGAAACCTGCAGAACTTCACTGCTGCCATTTGGGTGTGTGGCAATTAAATACTTTTTACGTCTTTGGAGAATAGACTGTGGCAGCACTTACACTGTATTTCATACTATGCAGCCATGAAAAAAATGTGAAACACAACTTTGTGAGTTTAAAATAAATGTTTGTGATTAGATTCTTGTTGAGCCCAAGAAAAATCCTCAGTGAGATAAACCTGAGGTATGACCTTTTTGGTCATAACTGGTGTGAACTAACAGCAAAATTGCAATAGTTGCCTTTCTCTGACAATAGCACAGTTGAATATGTTGCAGTCTGTTAGGTATGTCTTTGTGCCATGTAAACAGTGATAGAGTTTTCTGCCTGCAAGACCTAATAATTCAGTTATGCCAGGAATATTTTCACTGTGGTTAAACAGACTTAAGGCAAAATAAAAATGCTCCAATTTTACAGATCACAGTACCTAGCAATCTACATATTTCTTCCTAATTTTTGTTTTACTTAGGATTCTCAGTCAGGCGATTCAATGATATCTGATTTGTTACTGAACTCTAGCTTAAAAATAGCTTTTTCAAGCATTTTTCAAAGCTACTCCTGTAAACTTCACCTTGTTATCCGCTGTACATATTTGTTCTTTTGTAGCCACTGAGCCTTTTCAGTTGTAGATGTGCTCTAATTGTACCTTAAGAATAGATCTTTCTTCATCAGAAATACGTAGATTTCTTCAGGTGCTGATTTACTGTGGAATGACGAAGGCCTATGTCAAAGGTACACTTGTACCGTGGCCCTCTTAACATGAATGAAACAAAAGAATTTAGCTGCTTTAATAATTTGGGTATAAAGTCCTCATATTTTTTCTTACCTCCAAGACATTTGTTGTTTCCATGTTTTCATGTTACTTAGTTGGGAAGAGTTGTTTAATTTGTTTTAAAATATTCTCTTTAAAGTGTGCTAGGTTAAATCAAGCCTTCATGATTAAAGATAGCTTCTCCAAAGCTTGTTGTTGTTGGTTGTTTTAATTGTATTACACTGTTCTTTGATACTGTTTCCCAGCCCTTTAGGCATCAGAGTGTCAACAGTGATACAGAGATACTCTTCATATTATTGTGGATTGGAGCATTAAAATTTTACTGCAAAACCAGGCAACATGTAACAAAGTGGTATTATCAAAGGCTTAGGGACCAAACAGCTTCTGCTCTCTACAAATGAAAGATTTGTAAAATCATTCCTTTCAGTTTCAGGAAAACCAAACAGCTTACTAAAACCTAGGGTTTTTTTAAACAAAATAAAATCGAAGTCAGAAACATTATTCTTCTTGACTTGGTGACTTTGATTTGTATGTCACTGAAGAAATTAAGTGCAATTTGAAAAGGTTCCTTTACCATGACTAAAGCCAGCCTACCCTACCACAAAAATTAGGGTTAAATTGTAGCAGTAAGCCTTTTGGGGTTTTTTGGGGTAGTCTCCTTCCTGAAGATGATTTGTTTCCAATCTCATGATTTTGCACTCTTTTCAGCTTTTACAACCTAGCTTCTTCTTTCTACATCTCTTTAATCTATTGCAAGACATTTAATTTCCAGCCTCAGAAGAGAAAAAAAGATATTTCTATCTCTTATTTATAGTATTCCTGCTTCTTTTTTATATAATTTGGCTTTATAATTGGTTTTGTTTATAATCTAAAAAATTCTGTGCTAAATTATTTGTGATATGTCTGAGCAATCATATTCTGTTGCATTTTATTCAAGTGATTACTTCACTAGTAAATCATTTTTGCTTTATATCAGATGCTTTGAATCAGATTTATCATAAGTTTAAAACAAAATCATTGCTTTCTCCATCCAGATTGTCATTGCAAACAAACAAGTTGAAGCTGTGGCAAGTGTAGTTGGCTTTGGCTTGATTTTGCTATCATTTATTCCATTAAAATCAATGGAGTTGTACCAATGTACCAAGCCTGATGTAGGAAAGGATCAATTTCTGTATACCTATAAAAATCTAAATCATAGATATGTATAGGTAGCTGTGTAAAAAGTATAAATATGATGATAATTTTCAAATACCACAAAAGTATAGAAATAGATATATTTTATACACCGACAGGTTCAATTGCATGCAAATAACATGCACATCATGCATCCCGGTGAAATGCAGTCTGGTTTATTTCAGGGAAAATAATATGATATTGGTCTAATAAACCATGCAAAGTCACGCATTCATTTTAAATTATCAAGATAAAATCTACCTCCTCTTACAGAATACCTAATACATACCTGATAGGAAAACAGGAATGTTATTTAGACTCATTAATATGATTTGGTGAATAGTCCCCTTGTTAATACAACCTCTTTTTTCTTTTTTTTTTTACTGCTTAATAGAGAAGAAAATCACGTTATTCGGACCTTGACTTTGAAGTAAGTTTTACTGAATTATTCCTGATTATTAAAAGCATTTTCCTAAAAGTAAATGTGTTCATTTTAGCAGATTTTAGCCTTCTGACATAGTAGATGTGATAGGGTTTTTCAATTGGTACTGTACAGAACGTGATGAACAATTCATTAAAACTACTTTGGTGCAACTTGTTTGCAAAATGTTCTGAGATCAAACTGTCATATTGCAATATTAACCATCATGATTTCAGTTTTTAAATTCTTTGCCTCTTCATTTTCATCTGGGTTTGTTTTGTTGGGTTTTTTTTTCTGTTGCTGGCTCTCTATTGAAAAAGTGTGACACTTTTGTAGAACAGGCTACATCAGGTAGCAGAAGGTTGTTTTGTTCAAAAGATTCTCAATAATTTTTTTATCTCTCTTCAATACTAATTTACTGCCATATGAGTTTCACATCCAAGTAGTGATTATGAATGTGTCAAATTTTGAATGTAAAGTTCTGAAGGTGTCAAAGCTAATGGATCACATGCTAAATAAAAATCAAGTTCATGTAAGGTTCTTTAGGCTGGATATCCACAGTTTCAGACTCTAGATCCTTTTGAGTGAGAACCTTTAGTTGTGATAGTTAGTGACCATTTTGCTCTACATCAGTCAGTATGATTGTTCTCTCAGAGTTTTGTTTATTTGAGCGGTTTTTTTCTCTGATCCCTACCAGAAGGAATACAACAGTTAGTTTTCAAGGGAATGTTCATAATTTATGGGTTTGGGATTTTTACATAGGTTGTCTGTCCGTGCATAGAAGTAGTTTGATACAATTCATTATGTGTGTCTCCAGAGAAACTGAACAAATATATTTGCAAGAAACCTACAGATCTTGAGATAAATTTGAAAGCAAACAATCAGTATATGTCAACCATAAATTCAAAAATTACCCTGTCTGCGTGCGCGAACAAAAGCAATTTTTACTATTATTTGGGCTGTAAGCACACACATGTACTTCCAGATTTCAAATTCTAGTTCGTAGAACAGAAAGAGGCAGAACTAGCCATAGCAATGGTCATAGGAGACTTGCAAGGAAGAAGGGTATGCTTTGGTGACCTGCTTTTGCTGAAATACTGATCCTCCATGTTTGATGGTAGCTTCTTGGTAGTTTAGCATCGTGCCTTAATCTCTTAGGTCATTTTGACCCGGAGACTATAGCTACCTTAAGTCCTCATGTAATATCTCAAATAATGCACCGGAGAAAGATTTACACAGGAAATTTTAAGGAAAATAAAATTAAAATATTAGCCTAAATATATTTTAGGATAAATGCGTAGAAAGTAAGAAGAAATAATAGCAAAGTTCTGATGAGCAAACAATTCTAAAATTAAATTCAAGCAATATGGTTGGAAGTTTTATAATTATAGTGATATAAAGAATTTTAAATTTGACTGTTCTTTATTGAAACACAGAAATATCATACTGTTCACAATCAGTGCATTCTCTGTGAACAGGTACTAAAACATTCTTCCTATCACTCAGGAACATAATCTGACACCAAATAAACACCAACAATGCAGTGTACATTCTACTCTCAAGAGTCAGGCCACCCGTTACGTATTTTCTCTTGACTCACACAGTTTCACAGAATCACAGAATGGGTAAGGTTGGAAGACACCACAGTGGGTCACCTCATCCAACCTCCCTGCTCAAGCAGGGTCATCCTAGAACACATTGCATAGGATTGTGTCCAGACAGTTCTTGAATATCTGCAGTGAAGGAGACTCCACAACCTCTCTGAGCAATCTTGTTCCAGTGTGTGGTCACCCGCATAGTAAGGAAGTTCTTCCTCATATTCGAGTGAGACTTCCTGTGCATCAGTTTCTGCCCATTGCTTCTTGTCCTGTTGTTTGGCACTACCAAGAGCCTGACTCCATCTTCTTGACACCCTCCCTTCAGATACATACATACAATGATGAGCTCCCCTCTCAGACATCTTTTCTTGAGGTTGAACAGGCCCAGGTCCCTTAGCTTTTCCTTATAAGAGAGGTGTTCAAGTCCCTTAATCATCTTTGTTGCCCTCCACTGGACCCACTCCAGGAGCTCCATGTCTCTCCTGAACTGGGCACAGCACTCCAGATTTGCCTCACCAGGGCTTAGTAGAGGGGCAGGATCACCTCCCTCAACCTGCTGGCAATGCTCTTCCTAATGCACCCCAGAATATCATTGGCCTTCTTGGCCACAAGGACACACTACTGGATCATGGACAGCTTGTTGTCCACCAGGAGGATCCCCAGGTCCTTCTCCACAGAGCTGCTTTCCAGCCTGTACTGGTGCCCAGGGTTATTCTTCACCGGTCACAGGACCCTGCACTTGCCTTTGTTGAATTTCAGAAGGTTCTTCTCTGCCCATCTCTCCAACCTGTTGAGGTCCTTCTGAAGGGCTGCACAGCACTCTGGGCTATCAGCCACTCCTCCCAGCTTTGTGTAGTTGTCTATGTAAAATGCTTACACCTTCGTCTTGGCAAACTTGTTTGCAATATTGTTGCTTCATGGTCTAATATTTTTAGAATTACTATTAGAATGCAGGAAAATATATTTGTTTGTAAAAAGGAGAGGATGAGGCCTTTGGGAGTGACTGCTGAGGAAGTGACAGTGGTAACAATACTGTGCCAGTTGCTACTGTGTTTTAGAAGTATGGACTCAGACTAACCCCATCTCACCTCCCTGTTTTATGATTCCTCTGATTATGTCTGTAGGCTGTCCTGTATCCTTGCACTTAGTGTGTCCATCTCTCTAAGGTAAAACAAAATAAAAAAGCTATAAAATGTTCAAAGGGCCACCCAGATTCCTTCACTCAGTAAGACATCCTGATGAAGGGAATTGAGATAGTATGATGTGTCCAAAATGCTCCTATTTGGATACCTCAAAGCAGCTTGACTGCAAAATAGAATAGAGTCTGGAGGTGAGATCAAGCCAGACTGATTGGACATACTACTTAAATGTTTAACACTTTCTCTACTTTTTCTCTGAGCAGTGCCAGCTGGCATTCTCTGAGACAATGCCCTTCACAGTTCTGATAACAAATGATAGAATGACATGGATGTGGTTCTGAGGATGAGATGCTAAGTATGCAGTATGGACAAGGCTGTGTCAAGTTTGGCTCCCTCTGTCATTTTCCTTTTAACACTCTCCCAGCAATCTCTACACCCTCAACCTCTCACACGTCTCTCTATATCCATACAAGACAAACACTCAGGCTATGCCCACCTTACTATATTAGGCATTTGGGGGAATATTCCTGGGTGACAAATTTCCAGCTTCTATATGGATTAATTTTTAGAATGACCTTCACTATTTTAGTCTGGACGACCTTTGCCTCTCCAAAAAGTTTTTGAGGGTCATTAGGGAACCAGCACCATCTGGGTGCCATTTACAGTAGATAATTTGAATGTAGAATTCTTACTTGGGAGACTAAGAGAATTTATAATAATTTAGTATTCATAGAGAACATTACATGGTAGATGGTGCCAGAGAATAGTCTTGGATGTTTGACTTACTACTGCGAAGTCATAGTTTCATAGTTAAAAAAAAAAAAAAAAAAAAGGTTGTTCTAGTGGGTTCCAATGGAACATTCACCTCAATATAGATAATTTGAAGGAAAAACAAATAAACATGACAAACCAATTTTCTTCAAGAGTCACAGATAAAACTCAAAGCCAGCTGCTATGTAATGTGAACACAGCTAAACTAAGACTACTCAACACCATACTCTCTGTCCCTATTATCTCTAATACATACAGAAATACAGACGTAGTTTTAAGGGCCTTTGCAATGGATTATAAATAAGAAAAGACCTGTGACTGTGTGGGTACTGTTATAGAAAACTTGTGTCTCCATTCAAAGGAAAGAGAGAGGGAAAAAGATGACATCCAAACTGGTAGCCTTATCATGTATCTTAAGCTGGTTAGAGAGGAATGTCTCAAAACTGAGCACCTGTATCTTGTTTTCCCATTTTAGATAGTTTACCATTGCATTTCTAAATTATCCCTTTATGTAGGAACAAAAAGACAGACTGTAACAAATGGGGATTAGTCCATCCACAGAAAGCATTTCTACTGCATGATATGCACTCCATTATTAGATTTTGTAAAACGCTGACTAATTGAGTTGAACCTTGAATTTTGCTAAATGAACAGTCAACATGCAACAGCTTTACAGCTTTTTTCTCGCTATTACCAAAGATTAGTTTAGACTCATTCATGCAGTCTGATATTCAAAACATGACCAAAATTATTGGTCTGGACAATTTGGATCCTTGTTGCTGCTGGCTATGGTAACCCTAGCTAGGTGCCCTCTACCCCCAGTCATTTTTTCCCTAAAGAGGTACAGGTATCTTTTTCATTAAGTCTCAGCACTAACAGTTAGCTGTCAGATCAAATAAAATTCATTCTAATTATATTGAACAGAAATACAGATGCTGTAGAAATTCCCAGGAAGACTTTAGAATAGATATGCTCTGGCAATCACAAAAACATACAGGAGAGTTAAACACTACTATTGACATGCATTTTAGGATTCAAGATCACAACTACTTTTGAATTCTATGAGACTGTCTGATTACTATATTTCCCCAGCAACCCCACTCTCCCCTCTCTATCAGTCATTCATTGGATCTACTCTGCTAATAACATTTATGCCAAATAATTCAGAAAAGTGCCTTATTACCCTGATCCCCAGGATTCAAGTCATCTCTGGCTCTAAGGGAGAGCAAGGATACACTGGACAAGTGTGAATACCAGAATGTCTTCTTGTCTTTCCACAGAGCAGTAGGTTCTCACCAGCAATAATGCGAAATTGATAACTAATTGCTGGAGCTGCATTCATTCAGAATTTTGTCTGCCATAGCTATTCATTATAACATTACAACTCACAGAAGTTTAAAATCCTTCTCTTACTAACCTGAAGACATCTCTTGAAGGCAAAGGTAAAAAAAAAATGCCTGCAGGGAAAGATCCCTTCCTGTTCCCAAGTTTGGCAACTGATGATACCTATAACATCTTGAAAACACAGCATGCTTCCGTTACATGGTTGGGAAGGCATTCCCCCATCTGTTCTTTTCACTTAGCTGCTTCATACAATATTTGAAAGACAATATTTTTACCTATGACAGTATAGAAAATCTCTAAGGAAATTAAATGACATTGTAATGATGATGGATGATGATGGATGATGATGATGATGATGATGGTGATTATGTTGTTATTTATTGGTCACAAATCATAGAATCACAAAATACCTTTGGAACAGACATTAGTGATCATCTTGTTCCAACCCCCTGCCATGGTCAGGGACTCCTCTCACTAGACCAGGTTGCTTAGAGCCCCATCCAACCTGGCCTTGAACACTTCCAGGGGTGGGACATTTGCAACTTCTCTGGGCAATCTGTTCCAGGGTCTTACCACCGTCATCAAAAAAAGATTTCTTCCTATATCTAATCTAAACCTACACTCTTTCAGCTTAAAGCCATCACCATGTGTACTATCACTACACATTCTTGTAAAAAGTACATCTCCAGCTCTCTTGTAGGCCTCCTTAGGTACTGGAAGGCTGCTATATGGTGTCCCAGAAGCCTTCTCTTCTCCAGGTTGAACAACCCCAGTTCTCTCAGTCTGACTTCATAGTAGAGGTGCTTCAGCCCTCTGATCATCTTTGTCATCCTTCTCTGCAGTTGCTCCAACAGGTCCATGTTGATCTTATATTGGGGACCCCAGAGCTGAATACAACACTCCAGGTGGGGTGTCATGAAATATTCATGAGAATATTTGTTCTTGAATTAGAGTTTAGCTAAAACCCTATCATAAATTAAAAAAAAAAAAAAGGAACTGGGTACGGAGTTATGTTTGAAGTTCTTCCCATCTTGATGATAGCCATCCACACTCTGAATCCCTTTCTGTGAACGGATGCTTATCAGAGTAAGGCATAGTCTCTTCAAAACACACACTCTATCTGACTTATGAGTGGGGGTAGAAATGTGAAAGGGGTGTCAGTTCAGCTTAACTGCCTTTAGGCTATGGGGCACAAGAGTTATGGAACCTGCGGGAAAGACCACAAGAAGATGTGTGTCTGTAACCTGGTGGCTAACTCAAGTGTTTCTAGCAGAGATGTGGAATTAATGGGCAGATATGTAGCTGCATCTAAAGAAAGTGTGCTTTCAAAGTGCAGCATGAGAAGTTCATTTTCCATCCTGTTCAGGTCTGGTGCTATCACAATCATCCAAGTATACAGTGGCCGAGATCTCCAGCTTTGTTTTGATAAAACTTATGTATTTCTAAGATTAATAAAGTGGTGGTTTTCCCACTGCTCATTTCATAGAGAAAAGAGATTAACCCCCTAAAAATACTCTGTAGGTTGTTTTCTCATAAAAGAGAAAGACCCATATTAGAGCGTATTTTCTAGGAGATAAGATGGTGCTTTCTAACCAGGAATTTGAAAGAAGTCTAGAAAATAAAGTTAAAATTGGAAATTGAAGTTACTGCACCTCACCTTCAGTTCAGATCGTTCTTTATAAGCAGTGGGGAGGGGGTGGCTGTCAGTGGGTAGGAATTATGGAATGGAAGCCAGGAAAACACAAAGCAACTGAAAGATCCATAGGTGCATGTTCATACCAGTCACTCTGCTATTAAGAATAAAATTTAAAGCCTTTTTTTTCTGGCAGACTTCCCAGTGCAAGTGTTTTATTTCTCCTCCCACCTGCTTCTCCTCAAGAATAATGTAATGAACTGAGTAAGACATTTGCATTATTCATATTTGCTATTTAACGACATCTTGGGTACATGATTTGGGAAAAGACATCAGAAAGTAGCATTCTCTATATTCTTAGCCTTCTACTAAAAATTTTCCAAATGGAGATAGTTGTTTCACAGTCGTATGCTATTTACTGCTTTTTAGAGCCAGTATTTTAACCCACCAAAACTGTTTTATTCCGATCATTGTTTCTGCTTATTTCAGCCGATAATAATCTTTGAGGTAGAACCTTTCCTTTTTAAATTCTATGTATATGAAATTTGCTATATACTCCTATCTACTAAAACAGCAGTATCTTAAAAGAATCCCCAGGAAGTCACTAAAGTGAAACTCCTCTCAAAAATTTCGATCAGCTCTCTCTAGTTAAATTACATTGTGCAAGGAGTTTTATTACCAAATCCTGCACAAAGTTTTCCCTTATTCACCCCACAACTCATGTAAGTTAACAGGCCTTGATTGCTTGATGTATCTCATGTCTCGTTATGAATAATGTCGCCAATTCCTATTGTCAGAAATGAAATAAGTTCTCAAGCTACAGTGTGGCTATATTAAGGATAATATGGTATTATGGCCTAGCAGTATAAATGCATGGCCTAAAGATATGAAAATCTATAAACACACAATGCAAATGAAAGATAAAGTAAAATTGGTATAATAAAGGATTATTGAGGGTCAACTACTGCCACTCCATTTTAAAAGGTACTAACCTAGGCTTGTCAGGAGTGTTACTTGCTGGAAAGGGTCACACCGAGGTACCACATACATAAGTTTGCAGAGTTTGCCATGCACCACTCCAGGGGAAATCAGGCTTGACATTTAGTGGACTTGCACAGAGGCGTGTGAGCTGCACCTCTTCTGTCAGCATTACTGGCTGCTGCCTTGACTGTAACTCAAGTTCAAACAGTTAGTTACAAAAGCTTAAGAAAAGTCAAGCTGAGCCCATCCACTGTTGGACTGAGGTGAAGCATCCTTAGTCCCTCCTGTCCCTTGTCCATCGAGACCACAGAACCGTGAGACTGGTTCAACAGTAAGCAGCCTTCAGGTTTGCTCCAGAGGCTGGTGTGAATCCATAACTGAGCATGAATTTCTTTGAAAACAACTCTGATGATAGAGTTTACAACCTAGACTTGAAAAACAGCTTCGCTCTCCATGTAGCTGCCCCAGGCAGATTCATGGTTGAGGCCTGTGAACTGAGGTCTGAGAACTGTGAGGGTTGTTTGGGGTCCCCATCTCTTGCACAGGAGTGCCATGTAATTAGTTTTTGTGGAAGACTGCCCTATACGTGGGCTAGAGGGAGGATGTTTCCAATCGCTTGTCCATAAAATAAGAAAGCAAGTAAAACTGAAAAACTGTGCCTACTTTGCTTAATATGAATGCCTATTCAACTGCATTTTATAATGATTGGAATGACAAGATGTCTAATTAAAAAGACATAACATTTGGGGATTTTCCATTTTGAGCCAAGATTTCTGAGTTCAGCTTCCTCATAAAAATTACTCTGACAGGGACAATTACAAACTGCTGTTGCTTTCCTACAGATATTAAAATATTAGTGTCCATGCTGGAATCAGAAATTCTAGAAAATATTTCTAATGTGCAAGAGAAATGTTCTTCTGAGAAATCGCCATCACTTTCAGAATGCATCTAAGCTAGTGGAAAAACACCAGCTCAATAAATGTGGGGTGAAAACAGTTTCTTGTACACAGGATGAACATTAAACAGAGCAGAGAGAAGGCTCAGTGCAATTCACTTCCATTGGTTCAGTCTATAGGGAAAAGATGACCCTGCCAAATTCAATTTACTTTATTATGTTGGGAAAAATAATGTTCCTCTTAAAAAAAAACCCAAACAGATTCAATTATAAATATAAGCAATTATGTTCCATTTTGCAGAAGGTCATGCATACAAGAAAGAGGCACATGGAATTGTTTCAAGAGTTAAATCAGAAATTTCAGACTCTGGACAGATTCGGGATGTACCAAATCAGGCAGTATGGTAAGTTTTCCTTCTATTATATTTAAAATATGATGGATCCTAAAGAACAACAATGAAATAAGAGCCCTTTGAATTCAGTATTTTTACCAAGAAGACCTCACCTTTAGGCAGTCTCAGAAGTGAGAACAGAAGATATTTTCAGTAATCTAACCTATGACAAGACTCATTAGGTTTTACAACTAGACCATAACTACTCACTGACATCATTATAGATGACAAGTAATTGAACTGTAGGAAACAGATTTCAAATCTGCATATGCCTACTGAGTCTAAAGGGCTTTGTATAGACAAATCAGCTCACTGATATAATTTGGCCAATAGGGTTTTTCCTCTGGCTAGGCAAGGAGATATTAAATTAGTTACTACAAACAAGTCTAGCTAGATTTACCTACACATGAGATGGTCTGGAAAGCACACGGGATCTCTGTAATGCCATGTCTTTTCCATAATAGGTTTATAAATATTTACCATGGGAAAAGCAAAAATTAAATCATCCTGAGTTGAGGCTGCTATCGTCATAATTCAAATTTATACACACACACTCATACACACATGCATTACACCCTGACTGCATCTGATAATGAGAGCAAGTACATAGTTGATTTCACCTAATTAAAACAGCTAATTTAGTCTGACGTATTTGTTAGCAGTAATATTTTGATTAGTAATAATTTTCATATAATTTTATAATGTGAAAATTGTATATTCAATGGAACTAAGCTAGAATCATTGTATTCTATAACTTTTTCAGAAGAGCTGCTCTCAGACATGAAGAAGAGGTATTAAGCAGATGTGAGGCCAATGGATTTACATCATTTACATCATCTTAATCCAGCAGAAATTTAGCCCTGATTCTTTGATGAACCTTTAGCTGTGATATGTGTTATTTTGTATCAAGTTCTCACTCACTTCTCCTTCTGAGATTTGTTGACATGTATAGTTTTCATTTGTCTCCCTACTTGAGATTTGCTGTTCGTATACAGCTGGAATTAATTAAAAATCTCAAAGGGAATCTCAATGAAAGAGTTGTGTTTACTCTGTTTCACATCAGCGCTGTGTTTTTGAAAGGTCTGCCAAAAAAAAGCTGCCTAGAGGAATGGTCTATCTGTAAGACAGTCAGAGAGTGATCCAGGTACCTAAATATAGGCATCTCAGACTATTTTAGACAGTCTCAGAGGTCTTAGTTTATCACATGGTACAAGCAGTGATGACACAAGACTCAAGGAGACCTGCACCTCTCATGAAGATTGTTGGAGGTCAAACAGAAGTCCAAAGGCAACTAAAATGGTGCAAAAACGTTAGGTTTTGGCAACTGAATCCCACCCATCATGTTACAGCAGAAATCACTAATTAAATTGGTCATAATCCATAATGTCTTTACCCTGTAAACTTAGCATGCAAAAATAAATAAATAAATCAATAAAATCCAAAACCAGCAAGATGGCTCTTACAGCATTTTCAAGGCTTCTGTGTTTCTGTCATGCACCTGCCACAATTTAAAATCCAGCTGGCAATCTCTCTTTCAAACCATTCCATATTTCAGGCAGCAAACTGTCCTCTATTACCTTCCCTTCTTCCATTCTTCTACACAACCACTGTTAGAAAGATGGCTATTGGGACTGGATCACTCGGCCATTCCTCACTACGTTGGTTCTTGTGAAAGAAAGGGCTTAGCTGGCAGCTCAGGTGAGGAGCCTGCCAAAGTGTTGATTGTTCACAGAGAAAGAGTTGCAGTGGTGCTGAACACCCACCAGCCTGGCTCCCTGCAAAGCCATTTCCTCTCTCTGGCTTCTGTGTCTCATGAAAGCAAACAGCCTTATACGTGGAAACCACATTATTTCATCCTTGGTTTTAATTCTTCTTTCTTTGGTCTTCAGGAGAACTCAGGACCGAGCAAAGCTCCATGGGACAGTTTCAAAACCACAGGCGACTACCAACACTATACAACGATAAATGTATTAGACACAGAGGCAAAAGATGCTTTAGAACTCAGACCAGCAGAGTGGGAGAAATGTCTGAACTTGCCCTTAGATGTGCAAGAAGGTGACTTTCAAACAGAAGTTTAACAAAAACAAACTGAAAAAAACAGAAACAAAACAAAAATAATTCGTTGCACTGACAATAAAGAGACTCTGGGAATCCTGACAATCCTGACGCTCCTGTCTGAACATTGCGACTCCTTTATGTCAGGCTCTTCCTGTGCCAAATGTCAGTGGTTTTTTTCGTACAGTATATTCCCACTAGTGCAGCTAGTGGAGAACCAGGTGTACAATTCTTACCATCGTGTGTTGTAAGTACCCGTGGAATGGATTTGTAAGGTAATCTTTATAGATAAACCTCAAGCAACGATTCATGTTGTAACAGCTTCATTTGGTTTAGTTTTCAAAAAACTTCACCATGAAGCACAATGTATATATTTATGCAGTTTTTAAAGTTTATAACAGTCTGTTTGGCCATTACTACACTTTTTACTTTATAATATAAAAGCAAAGTTTTTGTCATTAAATGAATGTCTGTTGAGCTACATTCTTCATTGCTTTAAATGCAATAAAGTAATAATCTCACTTTTATATGAATAATATATTTCACATCTTTATTATTGCAGTTTTCTCTGGAAAGCTCAGAGTAGCTTTCTCTGCTGCAGCTGTGTATAAAATATTTAAAATGTTGTATGGTGTAAATAAACCTTTGTCTACATATCAGTTTCCTAGTGCATTTTGTTCCATATTTGTTTATCTTAAATTTGAATATTTATAAAATTTTCTTTAAAAACACACATATTTAATATGTATTTACAGTTTTAATAGTGTGTTGTATGTAACTTCTGCAAGGAGTTTCTAAATCATATTAGTAGGTTTGCATAGCCATTCTGCATTTTCTTAGGTATTCTTTTGTGACAATGTACCATATAAATTGGACTTGTCATAATACTACTACAATTGTTCTGTTTTGTAAGAAGTTTTGTCTAGTAGCAGAAAGACAAATAATGGAAAATAACTTTCAATACACACCACCCAAAGAAAATGTTGACTTAGAATCATTACATCTCGTGCATGGTCTTGTTGCTGTATAACAAGAAAGACATTCAAGATAAAAAATTTGTAAGTATTTTAGACAAAAACAACAAACAAACAACAAACAAACAAAAAAAAACCCTGAGTGTGTTTCATTATAAATCCAGAGCAGATCATGATTTGTTTTGAAAATGTAGTTAAACAATTAGGAATAGGAAAATTAAATCTCCTTTTCCATGCTTAGAACCAAAAGCAGATCTTCAAAAATCTCTCATCTACAGTACAGCCATGGGGGACACGGATGGGAGACTATCTCAAATCTTCAGATGTCATATTTCTAGAAGAAAGTTTCAAAAATTATTTTTGGTTTCTGCTGTACAAAATTGAATATGCTGCAGCCTACTAGCTGGAGAGCTCTTACAGAGGAAGAAAACATGACCACCAATCTGCTTAGGAAGGAAAAAGACTAGAATAGAGGCTTGTCAGGGAGCACTTAACCCAGAACATTGGTAGAAGAAGATCAACATCCATCTGTTCAGAGAAAAGTACTTAGGATCAACCTTAGGACCAACTTGCAGAAAAGTGTTTCAGTCTGTCATTCCTTTCGACAGGCCATAATAAGTTATTTAAGCCACAAAACAGAGCCTGACTTTGCCTGCTTCAAGAGAGTCTCTAATGCAGAGTGCAGACTAATCTAACGCTTCAGGGTCTAAATCTTTAAACAAATAAGAAATAACTAGCTACCAACCGGTATCAACTGCATTAACTGGCTTAGAGGCCTAGAAGTTATATAAGTTAGATGATGTAGTACTATTGAGGGCACCCTTATAAGTAAGGATGACACTAAATTGGATAGGAGTGTTGATCTGCTGGAGGGCAGGAAAGATCTGCAGAGGGATCTGGGCAGACTGGATTGATGGGCCAAGGCCACTATTATAAGGTTCAATAAGGCCAAGTATGGGATCCTGCACTTGGGTCACAACAACAGCATGCAGTGCTACAGGCTGGTGGCAGAGTGGCTGGAAAGATGCCTGGTGGAAAAGGACCTGGGGGTGCTGGTTGACCAGCAGCTGAACAAGACCCAGCAGTGTGTCCAGGTGGCCAAGAAGGCCAATGGCACCCTGGCCTGTATCACAGATAGTGTGGCCAGCAGGACCAGGGAAGTGATTGTCTCCCTGTACTCAGAACTGTTGAGACTTCACCTCAAGTCCTGTGTCCAGTTCTCAGCCTCTCACTTCAAAAAGACATTGAGGTGCTGGAGCATGTCCAGAGAAGGGCAATGAAGCTGGTGAAGTGACTAGAGAGCAAGTCATATGAGGAATGGCTGAGGGAGTGGGGTTGCTTAGCCTGGAGAAAAGGAGGTTCAGGGGAGACCTTATTGCTTTCTACAACTACCTGAAAGGAGGTTGTAGTCAGGTGAGAGTCAGCCTCTTCTCCCAGGCAAATAGCAACAGAAAAGAGGAAACAGCGTCCAGCTGCACCACAGGAGGTTCCGGCTGGACATCAGGAAGAATTTCTTCACTGAAAGTGTGGTTAAGCATTGGAACAGGCTGCTCAGGGAAGCAGTGGACTTCTCATCCCTGGAGGTGTTCAAGAAATGACTTAACACAGCATTTAGTGCTGTGGGCTAGAAGGTGGTGTTCAGTCAAAGGTTGGACTCGATGATCTCAGAGGTCTTTTCCAATCTAAGTGATTCTGTGATTCCATAATGCAATACATCAATCAAAGAGAGCTGGCCCTTTTTCAAGAGGCTGGTGCAGAAGGAGGCAGATGGCAAGGCTGACTATGCAGCCTACTAACTTCTCAGACCAGATAGTGTACCAAAAACCTCTCACTCTTGTGTTACATCAAGTTCTAATCTAAAAGTAAGATATTTTCCCTTTAGATAAAGATACAGCAGAAACTGCACATCTTTTAATGATTTCGCTCAGTATGGTAGCAATTCTCAATGAGAGCATATTTTACAAAATTTCCAATTTTTTAGACCAAATTAGGAAGCTTAGGCCCCTGAATCCACATATAAGCCTTACTATCCCCCTTGACTGATCTAAATATAATACAAATCTAGAACACCTTGGTATTTCAATAACTGTAGTGCAGAAATGCTTTACATCACCTGTTCAATTATGGTCTAGTTAACTGCAGAAAACTTAGGGTAGGCTATGAATTTATGCAGGAAACATGATAAAATCAGTTTACACTCAATATGCAGATGACCCAGTTGTGCTGTCATTAATAACCCAGTGGATTCAGGTTTAGCATTAGGCTGGGTGTTTATGTATCACATGGCAGACACAGATGTGTTTTCAGTGTATGAGCTGTAACATTCAGTGTCCCTTTATTTAGAGCTTATGCTGCCCTGACCAGAAAATGGTAGAGATTTTTATTTTCTTACATATTTCATATTTAGAAATTAAAAGCATGCTGAAAGCCAATACATATGTGTATATGCTAGGAAATGAGAGGCTGGAGAACAGCGTTGTGGAAAGGGACCTGCGAGTACTGGTCAATGGCAAGTTGAATACGAGTCAGTAGTGCCCTGGCAGCCAGGAGGGCCAACTGTGTCCTGGGGGGCATTAGGCAAAGCATCACCAAACAGTCGAGGGAGGGGATTGTCCCTCTCTGCTCTGCACTCCTTGAATATTTTGTGCAGTTTTGGGCACTGCAACATAAGAACCATATTAAGCTGTTAGAGAGCTTCCAAAGGAGGCCAGCAAGGATGGTGAAGGGTCAGGAGGGGAAAGCGTATGAGGAGCAGCTGAGATCACTTGGCCTGTTCAGCCTGGAGAAGAGGAGACTGAGGGGAGACCTCATTGTGGTCTTTGACATCCTCACGAGGGCAAGTGGAGGGGCAGGTACCGATCTCTTGACTCTGATAACCAGTGACAGGACTGGAGGAAATGGCATGAAGCTGAGCCGGGACAGGTTTAGGTTGGATATCAGGAAAAGGTTTTTCACCTAGATGGTGGTTGAGCACTGGAACAGGCTTCCAGGGGAAGTGGTCACAGCACCAATCCCATCTGAATTCAAGAAGCGTTTGGACAATGCTAACAGGCACATGGTGTGATTCTTGGGGTATCCTGCAAAAGGCCAGGAGCTGGACTCGATAATCCTGATAGGTCCTTCCACTTAGCATATTCTATGATTCTATGATTTGCCTTCTGATTTGATTGCTTCCTATTAAAACAGAGTTTGTTTTCCATGAGCAAGATGCCACACATACTTACAGTTTCTGAAATGATGCACATCAGACTGAGCCTAGCAGGAAAGTACAAACTTATATGTACTGGCTTAAATGTTGTTAGAGCACTGAGCAGATGTTTGACATTATAGGCAAATAAAAATTGAGACAGAACTCCCTAAACTGTACTAGAGAGAGACACAACAGGGGACCCTGCATCTGCCTGCCAGGGCCGGCTACTGCCAATCAGCATGCCCTGAGTTACCTCAGCTGGACTGCAGCTGCAGCTATGGAGAGGTTCAGGTGTTTGAGGGTTGCTCAGGTGTTTGAGCTAGCCAATATTGCTCAGCTGGCACTAGAGCATACTGAGGCAGTTGAGCTCAGCACAGAGTTTACCTAGAAGCAACTCAAAATACATATTCCCTAGACATACATAGAAAAGGCAAAAACTTTTTCTTGTGGAAGACCTCATTTTCTCAACAGTTGCAATACATTTAGCAATCCATATGCGGTTCCTCTGTCTTCCTATTACATACATATTCAGGGAAATATATTTTCTGGCAAGTCAATGCTAAACAAAATATGGCCTGGATTTTTCAGTATAGGGAAGAAGCTCATACAGGAAATCTAGCTGAGCAGCCATACATCACTCAGACAGCAGTTCAAGAAGTCCATGATTTCAAATCCAAGCTGTGTAAAGAGGTTTAGTGTTGCTAGCAAAATCATTTGCAACATGGACCTTTGCCAAAGTGATGTTATTTAATCCAGAATCTTGGAGGTGAATTATGAATTAGTCATTATTAAACTTCAGCTCCTACTCTGGAATATGTCTTGGAAAGAAGAAGGAAAGAGAGTGTAAGTGGTGCTATAAGGGATGAGAGGTAGGATAGAAGTGCTGCCATTCTGATGCACTTTTGGAGTGCCATGGGCTTAATGTTGGCATATATGTAATGCTAATGACTCTTTACGATGAAGATTTAGGACAAGGGTCTTTTCCATTCAAGTAACTACTGAGTCTTAATTTCTTCACAATCATGAATCAGTGCTCTTGGAAATGCTGTCCTAGCACTCCTCCTGTGAGATCCTAATTTGCTTCCCTGATGATAAGACATAAATCACCTCATATTGTTTTACACAGGATTAAAGTGGGGTAATTTCTTTAAAAAAAAACAAACAAACCAAAACAACCAAACAAAAACCTCCAAGCCCCAAGCTGTATCAGGTGAAATGTTCTCATGCTTTGGCTTGTCTCTGTTTCTCATAGTTGCTAGGCACTGCTGTATTTAGAGACCAGATTTAACAAAACGTCTGCTTCCCACTTAAAAGCAGGCATCCATCACAGCATCAGCAGTGTTCTTTCCATCAGGTTATACAAGAGGATATGGAAATCTGTGTTAGCAATCAGCAGATGGAGACATTGTGTATTGATAGCAGACTTTCAGTTCCTCAAGTTCGATGCTGTGCTGCTTCTCTGGATAAGCCACAAGAAGCAGCTTGTATGAGCAAACTTTATTTCCCTCTCTCAAAAAAGTGATTCATTTCTAGCCAGGTCTTAACCAGTGCAATGCTATAATCTTTTCTACTTACTTTCTAGAAACATCTTTCTTTGCACGGAAAGCAAAAGAGGCCTCACTAAGAAAAATTCAGTTGTTGATAAGATAGGCATAACTACTTACCCTAGCACTCCCACTGAAATGTTCTGTCCATTAATTACAATTGTAAGATAAAGTAAGAGCCATTTATCTGCTTTTGGCACAATTGCCTCTTAGGCTGCATTGGACCATCCTGTGCCACTGAGTTACACAAATTAACTGTGCTACAGTACTGCTCCTCTTGTTTGTTCTGCACTAGTTTCATTTTATATCTAATTATTTCTTATGAGGAGAAGTATTAACCAATTGAACTTCCTCACTTGACTATACAGGTTTCTACTATAGGTCCCACAGTCACCTCTTTTTTCAGGATTATAACCCACACTCTGTTCCTACATAGAAGTCCTTCCCTGATTTCTACCATCCTTGTCTCCTTTACAGCTTTTCCAGGTCTGCTCAAGTTCTGAAATAATTTTCAGTAAATCCTGAACTGAGTAACACTGAGTATTCTGTTTTTTCCATGTAGAACAGGAAAAACTCAACCAGGAAGCTTCTAAAATTCCTTTTCATTCAGTAGGGGGAAAAAAAAAAAGGAAAAAGAAAACTCAAAAATAGTTTAACTTTCACTTTTTAAGCTAACTATTTAATGGAAAACCCATGACCAAAACCACTTGGAGCAAGAAATAGGCACTAGCAGCTTCTCTTAAATAATTGTCTCAGCAAGTGGACTTTAGTAATAATTTTTTTGCTTTTGCTCCTTCTCTTTGGTGCTGTGAATAGCACTGCTGGAGCAAGTGGCAGAGAGCTCTCTACAGCCCATTGACTGGGGTTTACTGTCACAAGATGAGTGAGAACTATGTGAATCTTTTCAGATAGAATAGTAGTGTTTGCCACATCCTGAAAGCGTGCTGAAATTCTCTACTTTTTTTTCCAGTTTTTGTAACCCTCCTTCCTCCAGCTGTCTTTTCAGAGTGATGTCCATCACTTCCTCGATTCTCTTCTTTAAAACACAGAATGGGCACCTGAGACAGGAATGCTTGGGAGCTACTGCTCATGGCTGCTCATCCCTGTGGCTAAGAGTTTAAGCACCTCAAGAGAGGTGGGATTTAAGAAACAGCTCTAGTCTCAGTGGGTTTTTTTTCTTGTTGATTAGCGTGGGCAGCTCTGGGGAAGTCTAACTGGAGATGTCTACTTTGTATGCATTGTATAAGCAGATAATGTGCCTTGTTCAATACATGGAACCAAGCTAGGAAACAGGCACCTAAATCTTACATAATACAATACTGACCATCAAAAAATCTAAGTCCTTTTGTGGGTCAAATCCTTAGGAATTGAAACAATTTTAAAATCTGGTCCTCGGAATCCAATCATAAGAACAGCAACAAGCTAGTGTTTTTTTTCCCCCCATTATCAGTTCAGTGATTATTGTATTATGTCCCCTAGGCTGTTGACTCAGGAAATTGCAAGAGGTGATGCCTGAAGGACCTCTCAGGATAAGAAAGAAACTGGAATTGATTAGTATGTATGTTCCATTTCTATTTGGTGTCTCCTTGGACCTAACCACTTTATTTCCTGTTCTTCTCAGGAACTATGTACTAGAAAAAGGTTTTCAGAGCTTTAGGTTCTTAAATCAAGCAAGAATTAGCTATGGCTTCTAAAGACAGCTAGGTAGAATACATTATATTTAATTTAGAATTCTAACTAAACATTGTCCTGCCAAGCACAGAACTCTGCAGGTAATCTAACTTTGCCTACCATAGCTGTCCAGGTTTTTCTGCAACCTAAAGAAAAAGGAGGCACCTCTGAAGCCCCAGCAAGACCCAGGCAGTTCTCTAAGTTAAATACAGATGATTGCACACAGAATTTAAAAGCCTAATGTCTCAGCTCCTATTATAATCACTGCCGAAACAGGTCAATACAGTCAATGGTGTCTAAAAGCCAATTCAGCTTTTAGTAGAAGAGGGATCCAGTTAATATGAGATGTCCTACAGTTTGTGAGATGTTTACATGGGGACTGCACATAGAAAAGACAACTGAAGGGAGACCTACACCTTTCTGGTTCCAGCAGGGCCCCATACCACATCTAAAATGTACTAGTCAATTGGATTTGAACATGGGAATCCAGCTCCAAGGGAAGATTTTCTGAGATGCTCTGGGATATCCTGCTTGCAGCTATCACTCCAGAGAGGCATGGGGTTATGGGTCTTATGTCAGATTTGTCTTATATCAGATTTGCCAGCTTCGTATCAACGTCAGAGCTACCCTCACTATCACACATTGCCACTACTGCTCAGAATCTACCTTGCCTGCTCCTCTTTTGAACATTTATGTCAGTTTAAGTAGAAAATTCATCTTCTCCATAATTTTTTTCTGACACCTGTATGTGTATTATCCAGATTCTCATCCTCTTGAGAGGTAAAGAACCCAAAACCCAAGATGACCTAAGTTGCCAAGCATCAGTAGATTTTGAAAAAGCACAGTCTGGAGAATTATATATGGGTTAGATAGGCATGATGACTCCTGGAGCCAGGAAAATGACAGTGTTATGCCTTGAGTTGATGTTAGATCTCAGCCACAAATGGTCTGATGTAGGATATGAATGCTTGCTGTACTCACCTGGCACTGCAGTCTTGACTTCTCCCTCCATGAGGATCTCCTAGCCATTGGGCAATAGTCAAGCTACATTTTTTTTTTTTTATTCTAGCACCTAATGATCATATTTCTGTTTACACAAAGGCTAGACTTGAAACATGACTAGTATGTCTGCTCAGGATGCTGTGTGATCCCTTCCTGAAACTTAAAAGGTGGTGGTTCAAATCTTTCTAAAGTGAGTAGGATGGGGAGGCTTTCCAGCTCCTTCATGTTGTCTTCCAATCAGCAGCTAATGATGCAAAGAAGGAAAGACAGTCCCACCCTCAAAGCAGATAAAGTCAGTAATAGTTAGGGGGTAGACTCAGGCCACGATGAGAAGAAATTACACAGTGTAATTGACACCAAAACATTAGAATGGTTTCTCAACCACTCCCTTAACAAATCAATTTGGCCTGGAGATGCCACAAATAAAAACCAACTAATCAATTCCCAAGGGAGATTACATAGAAGTAGAAAAGATAATCTCTTATACCATAAAGAAACCTCCAACTATCATAGCATGAGAAAGGAGGGAATAGTGTTTTGTTTTACAGTCCAACCCTAACTGTGTCTTAAACGGTGAGTTTCAGGCTCTACATATGGCAAACTATGTAAAAATTAAAAAACAAAAGTTATAAACTTTTAAAACACCTATGCTTAACTTTTGGTCTGAAATATCTCTACATAATTTCATCATACGTAATTTCAAAAAAAAAGTTTCAAAATAATCTGCCACAGCATCATCTTTGTTTTGTAACATGATGGCTATCTTTTGAGGGCTGTGCTGGTTTTGGCTGGGGTAGAGTTAATTTTATTCACAGTGGCTAGTAGAAGGCTGTGTTTTGAATTTATGCTGAACACAGTGATGATAATATAGAGATTTTTTTGTTATTGCTGAGCAGTGCTTACACAGAGCCAAGGCCTTTTCTGCTTTTCATATTTCCATGCTGGCAAAGAGATTGGGAGTGCATGAGAGACTGGGAAGGGACACGGCCTGGACAGCTGACCAACTGATCAAAGGGATATTCCATACCATATGACATCATGCTCAGTATATAAAGTGGGGGAAGAAGGAAGAAGGGGGGATGTTTGGAGTGATGGTGTTTGTCTTCCCAAGTCACTGCTACATGTGATAGGGCCCTGCTCTCCTGGAGATGGCTGAACACCTGCCTGCCCATGGGAAGCAGTGAATTAGTTCCTTGTTTCGTTCTGCTTGTGTGTGCGGCTTTTGCTTTCCCTATTAAACTGTCTTTATCTCAACTCATGAGCTTTCCGGCTTTCGCCTGTCCAATTCTCTCCCTGATCTTACTGGTGGGGGAGTAAGCAGATGCATAGTTCTTGGCTGCTGGCTGATGTTAAACCACAACAGGGACAATTCTACAAATGATTAAAAGGTATTATAACATTTACATATATTCAAAGTGAAAAGAGACTATTTAACCTGACCTGCAAATTTTATTTTTTGAAAAAGGTCATTACAAAGATATGTGTATTGAATTAAAAGAAGATTTGAAGACCCTGTGTTCCTCTATAACTGTGATGGCAGTAAAGAAAGTGATTCATTTTCGTGGGGAAAAGGAAGATCATTCTTCTTCCAGCAATTAATGTTTGCATAGCAAGAGGTTCCCTTTTTTAATAAGGAAACCTATTTGAGGATGACAGCCTTGAAAGTATCCATTAAAATTTCAGATCTTAAGAATTCAGTGTAAAAA
The DNA here is from genome assembly GCF_009829145.1 of Chiroxiphia lanceolata. NCBI lineage: Eukaryota > Metazoa > Chordata > Aves > Passeriformes > Pipridae > Chiroxiphia > Chiroxiphia lanceolata. The sequence goes on along the minus strand of NC_045639.1, from coordinate 87,639,467 downwards.
GTCTCCAAAAGGTAGAAAGAAAACATCCTTTTTTCATCTTGTTTGGAAATGAGTTCCCAAGAGAGGGACCAGTTTTTGCATCTAAATAGAAGATTTAGAAGACCTGGAATGAAGACCTCTTCTTCTATTTTCAGTACACTTAAAATCACAAAGCACTGGAGAACTTTGGAAACTCCAATGATCTGAAGACACCACAGAGTTCACTAGGAATCTATAGCACATTTTATGTTGGTTATTCACTGGTAAGTACTTGACTACAAAATCATTTGAAAGTTCAAGTCCAGAACATTTACTTCCAACCTTGGCTGGTATGTGGCATTGTATTAGCGAGCAAAGACATAAACAGACAACTTTATGGTAGTCCCTAGAGGATTTTTTTCTCAAGATATGTTATCTGATTGGAATAATATGGAATAAAAGGTATCAACTAAAGGTTACTAATTCAAAACAAATAAACAAACAAAAAAAGCCAGGATACTGTTGTACATCTCTGCGGCACGCTGCTGTTGGTCCACCTCTCCTGTCTCTCTGCATGGCACTCCTGCTTGGACATACCAACTGGTTGCCCCAGTTTGATGTCATCTGCCAACCTGATAAGATACTTAGCATTTTTGACAAAGATGTTTAAATTGGACAGGTCCCAGAAGACATCCTGCAGTGCTGTGTTTCTAATCTGCCCCTAACCATTCTTTACCCACCTTGCTCTTTATCCATCCACTGCCATCCTCTTGGCATGTTAACTTGGTTACAGTCCTTCTAATAAGACCAAAACTACCAGTTCCTGCAGCTGACACATCTTCCAAATGTTTCAGTTCTGCAAGGATGGATCTCCTGAGCTAATATTTGGAATTTAACAGGCTGCAACTCACACACTGCTTGAAGACCTCTTCCATGGAACAGGAAAAAACATTAAGCAAGGGAGATTATTTGAGGAAACCTGTCTGATTCCAAGTATGTATTCAGGTAATTAATAGCTGTTGTGATACCAGCTGCTGTATCAGGAAATGCTTGTCAGTTGGCATCCACATTTGACTTTATCCCACAGATCAAACAAACCGGAACTGTTTATCTTTCTTTAATGACTATGTTTTGACTACTTGTGACCTGTACTATGACTGGATATTGATTTTAGTCTTTAATAGGGTAAGTATTGATACAGTTATAACTTCTATCAAATTTTCAGATTGCCTTTCTACCCAAGCTAGATGACTGGTTTTAGTATTCATTGCAATGTTGACTAAGAAAGATATATTTGTTATAATTTTTGAAAGTGAATAATTAATGTATTCTCCATTCTTCCAAAATATCTCTTTTAAAAAATTCTAACCACTTATTAAAAGTTAGTTATTAAGAAACGGCGTGAATAATATTTCAGGATGGCTATATATTTATTTTCAAATGTAGATGATGAGTATTTTGGAATCTTATTTTTACACAATAACTGTGTTATATCATGTTGTTTTCAGCCAAAACTGACTGTTTGATTACCTAAATGGAGGTAATGACACATTAATGCATTTTACTTGTTCCTTGTTTCTGAGTGAGACGACGAGCACACCTTCTCCTGTCCCCTACTTGGATGTATCAATGGCTTCAAAGTGAGACTCCTGCCTGAATCTGCCACAAAAACTTGCTGCCCGCTGGTAGCAAGTCGAGGACAAGCTGCAGTTAGACTGCTGTGAAATGCCAAGGCTGGGCAGAGAAGGTTTTGCTCAAGGTCCCCAAAGCCTGTTCTGGGACAGAGCAGGTGTACAGTTCAGGTGATACTCTGTCCACCACTCACATCAGTCCTGTATAGGTCTTAGGCATATGAACATGCTGGCTGCTTGACCTTTCTTTCCCTTGTCTGGCAGCAGAGGACAGCACATTGCAGGATTTTTTTTGTATCATTGCAGGTTGTCAGGACAGAGTGTGTGAGGGAAGGCCAAGACAGAAGCAGCGTCATACAGAAGGGATGGCCCAGCAACAACAGACCTGTCAATCACCAGGAGGTGCTTGTTCCTTTTTCCAGAAAACTGATTCTTTCTCCCAGCTTTGAGGAGAGCTGCTGCTCTCCCATACTGAAACTCCACCAGAAATACAACTGAAGCCAGATGTGTGCTCAGAAGGAATCTTCTAACATGTCTTTGTCCACCTGTGCTGATGTTCTTTCACCACCAGATGTAAATTCCTGCCCTTATTGTGGGGGCAGGCATAACTCCATCTCTTTCTTCTGCAGGCCCATGTAGAAGTGAGGCAATTAGCAACACTAATTCCCTTTGATCAGAGAAATAAAAAAATCCCAACACCAGCATATCCTACCACTGTGCACCTTCATTCTTCTGAGCCTGGGGGGAGATGACCAGATACCACTGCTGCACTCCAGCACGAAGATCGTGTTCGTGCTAGTCCGTATTCTAAAGCATAAGAGAAGTAAAGGCTCTACTCCTCCATCCTTTTCTCAGGCCTAAGAATGATGGGGGGTGTACATTACCCTCTGTCTGGCACCATTTAGAGTGTGCAGCACACATCTGGGATGTGCAGAAGCAAATTGATGGTTCTTCCTCTGCCATTGACCTTCCTACCATACCTTCCTGACAGCAGTACTGATTATCTAGATGCAAGAAGAATGAGGGAACAAAGTGAACTGTCTCAGCCATTTACTGGAAAAAAAGAGTCAAATATCCCATTCTCCTTCCTGAAGAATTAAAAATGATGGAATTGCTAGGAACTTTGTTGTGGACTCTTATTTCCTGGCCTGCTGCCTGAGGAAAGGTATGAAAAGATTGAGGGGACTGTAAGAGAAAACAGAGAGTCTAAAATACATTGAAAAGAGACTGGAGGACTTAAGTAAGGCTGTTTAAACTGCCTTTTTGTCTCAAGACCCTCTCCAAAAAACCTTTAGCGACTCAGTCATCAAAGGAATTTCACAGTGATCAGAAACCAAATTATTTCAATTCACTGATTTCCTAGCTCAAGGAGTGACTATTGCAAAGTTTACTACCATTTTAAAGGGATGTCTCATCTCAGCAGTTGCTTTTTGTGTCCCAGATGTCTATCTGCCCTCTCTGTGAACTGACACACAGTGGTATGCTAGTTAGTTTTACTTCTACATCAAGCTCATAAAATCAACCCACGGTTCTCTTCAGGATGTGAATGTTTGTGAAACACCAGTCACCAACCTTGACTGACAACTCCTCCTGCAACCAGCAGCACCTGTCTGTGAAGCCAGGAGGCTTTTTAGGTTCACTCTATACAACCACAACATCAGAGTTATCATGAAAACTGAATTAACCTGGATGATAAAATGACAAGACAGTGAGTTCTTTTTGCCAGGGAACGCTTCAGCTTTATTGCAGCCACATTGTCATCTACATCACCATAGATGGACACAAACAAGAAAAATATATCCCCTACTGCCTAAGGCATTCTGGATGGGCAGAAAGGCTGGTGGAGAATTTATTTTGGTGACAGCTGGAGGGGCCTAGAGGGCTGTCAACTCTAATACAGTCAGACTGAGGATTAATTCCCACATGCAAGATGCAGGTATAGGCATCAAAATTTGGAACCCACTCAATCAGGGGAGCAGCAGCGTCTGCTCTGGTCAGCAGGAGATGTGGCATTTGCTACAGTACTCTCTGAAATAGACAGGTTCAGGGATTGCCCTTCAGCAGACTATTCTTGAAGACATGCATAAGCTGGCTGTTGACATTCCTGAGTACTGGAAAATTCTTCTCTTTTACATGGGAACAATATAGATTTACTCCCAAATAAAAAAGGAAGATCACAAATTAAATTACTTAGTAGTAAATTGTTGGAAGTGGAATTATAGAGATTGGAGAAGGAATCCCTAACTTAACTCTCCTCTCAAGGAAAGAGTCACCACTTGAACAAGATCAGACTTTTATGGACTCTTTGAAAATACGTGTTACGAGTTTATGTTGTATTTTATGTCTTATGGTATAATTCCTGTTTATTGTACCCCAGTTTTCTCTTCTATCCTCTTCATCCTTTCATGTGTTATCTCTTAGTTCTCATGTATGTAAACCCCATTTTCCTACTGGTCATTATTTGGTGCATTGAAGCAGTTATCCACATATGGTTATGTTTTCCCTTTATGATTGTAATTTACATGCTCCCCCTTAACTCTTCCTTTTGTTCTAGCACCTTCCCTACCCTACCTTATATAAGGCGGAAGCCATTTTATGTTAAAGCCTTTTAGTTGTTTGCTTTTGACCTGTTCAGTTATGTTCATTTACATTTCACCCATAATAAAGCTGTCTTACCAGTCTCACCTACGAAGTTGCGGACCTGCTTATTCCTAGCACGTGCCACAGTAAACTACTGATTACCACAGGTAAATCACCTTACTTGAAGAGATAAGCAACTTAGGCCAGGTTTTGTTCTTTGTTATGCCACATAAATCTGGAATAAATCCATGGGTCTTACCTGAGTTTTCTGTTATTTATACCAGTGTAAGCAAAGCAAGAAACATCTAGCTAGCTCTTTCCCCATGCTAGCGTAAACCGAGATTTGCACATCTGATGTGTATGTAACATGACTAAATTTCTTCTATCAATCTATACATGTATATAGTTCTCTCACATGAGACAGGAAAACACATTTACAAATTTTTTTCTCTTTCTTTTTTTACAGGAAGACACAGGTAAGGACAGTTCATTGGCAAGAGGTAGAAGTTGAACTCTAGCTGTCATTATCGATATCTCAAATACCATACGAATCTTCCCAGAAACACTGAGAATTTCAGTCTTGTTTGCAACTTTTTTACAAGTTGCCCTTTCAGAAAACATTAAAAAAAATTTTATTACCTGCAGTTAGGGCTAGTCATTAGGTTTTCATAATTACAGTGTTTCCTAGATGTGTTATGTCACAGATACACATCTGTGTAATCTCTTATTGTATAAAATCAGTCTGTCTTTAAAATCCAGAAAATAGAAAAATAACACCTCCTGCCTAGCAAAGTTATTACTTTAAGTGTCAAACATCAGACTTTTCAAGACTCATGAACCTGTAATAAGTATGAATAATTTTATATGGAGAGTCTGATCCTGAATACAACTACTCATCCCTCAACTGGCTACATTTTCAAGAGCTTGAAGAAAGACAGAAAAAAATCAGCTTTTCACCTGAACTTCTTCACATTTAAGACATCTTTCTTTGAACCAAACTTGCCATATGCCAGATTTGGATTATTTTAGCTGAATTTGAGGTTCTCCTTGAGAGATCAGATCACCACATGTGTCATCTGAAGAGTCTCAAAGGAAAATATAATGGGCTCCTCCTGTTCTGCAGAAGTATCACAGAGTAGAAGTTAACCCAACGAGCCTGCAGCACACTGATACTGCAGATATGAGATATTCTGAGGAGGGGAAAGTTTCACTAGTATCCTGTTCCCTTCTTCATACTAATCTTGGCAGACTCCTTAATTCCCTAGGGCAAATCTGACCAACTTGAAACCATGCCACCCTAACAGATTGATACAACTATGAGGACATGAGACATTGTACAATATATGTGTGAAATGTGGCAATCCCCTGATAAACCACGAAATTATTATCTGCCTAGAGCTTCCATAACTCTTACAGACGGGATAAGTGCTCAGGAATTGCAGTAAACATAAAAATTAAAAAAAAAAAAAAAATACAATGAAACAAAGAAAATTAGCTTCCACAATTGCTGGAGGCTTGACTCTGACTTTTACATGTGTATGTGTTTGTGAGCATATATCTGCAGAAAGCTATTAGGAAAGACACTAAAATGTGCTTTCCTAGCTCTTCCATATCTGACAGCAACTTCATTATTTCTGTGTGCAAAGCTATTCCATACCCTCATAAATGACGAACAGATGCATTTATTTTAAGTGATGTTTTCAATGACTAAGAAACACATTACTTTTCTTCTATAAAATCAAAATTCAAGTGTGTCCATACCAAATGAGTTAGTCTTTTGAAAGGAATTGATTAGTGCATGACCAATAGAAGAAAAAAAATGCATCTTTGTAAGGGAACAACTTTGCTCCACAAGTAACTCCAGAAAGCCACACTCTGGTACACTGTCATTGGGGTTCTTCATTTGGCTCTTCACCAAACCAAGTTATAAAAAACCAGCATCAAGCATCCCACAAACAGCTACTCCTAGACTACTGCAAGCAAACCTGTGAACACCAGAAGAGATATAATCCTCCCTGCTGCTGTGCAAGATACTACCACTGAAATTCTGATGCATTTTTCCTTGCTACACCAGTAAATCACCAGGGTGTTTTTAGCAATAAGTGCATCTAGACTCCGCCTCTAAAAATCACAGTTTTGCACTCCTGCAGTAAATTGCACTTAAAGATATGCAAACTAAAATATTTACTTTCAACATCATTCTTAAAAAGTATTTTTGATTTGTCTATTTGGCTTTGGTTGTTGTGTTTTTTTCAATAAAAGTAGTTCCAGGTAAAATTGAAGACTTCGAGATATCTGAATCATATAATAAAAAGCAATTTACCATTCTGCCTGGAGAGAGAGGTTTTCAATCAGCGTGTCCTTCCTGCAATGACTTATGGATCAGAAGCATAGAGGTTCTTAAAAAAAACCATACAACTAAGTGAAAATGAATATAATAAGGTGTAGGCTGAGAATAGCACATACAGACAAGAAAATAAGTGAGTTGCTCTGCCAGGGATACTCAATGGAAAATAAAAAGAGAATAGTCCTGGGCCAGGCACACTGCAAGATAACATGATAAAAGTTATAGCAGATGAGGTACATGACAGGGCAAGATGTAGACATGATAATAATAGAGAGGTGAGGCAGAAGAAGTACAGGGGTAGTCAGTCACAGATACAACTGAAAAGGACTTGGACACTGCATAACTGACAACACATGCTTGGTTCCATTGGTTCTTGCAACTCATACCTGAAATGTCCAATACATGTATTTCTTAAAATTATTAAAATTGAGAAAGAGTTGACCTAATGTTTGAGGCAATTTGCACTGAGGGATCCACAACCTGAAACTCAAAATCTCAGGGTAGAGAGGAACTTATCTGCTCACTCCTGGTAAGTGAGTACACTCTTTAGTGTCAAGTAGTCATGCTGTTTTCAGTATCCAGCTTTTGTCTCAGGGAATGCTCAGGCACAAGCCACCTGCAATAATGGTGGCCTGTCACCCACAGCTGAATAAAGTAACTCATGTTCTGCTGGGTTGATCCAGAAATTACTTGCTGCTGTAAGGCAACTGAAAGCCAAAGGCAGAGCAAACAAAGCTTAAAGGGAGATCTTGCAAATACATGTAAAGACACTTCCTTTAGCCTTTCAAACCAAAAGTAGTCCTGTTTGCTGAGGGCTGTCTCAACCTACCTCCCAAACTCACAGCAATAGGAATATATTGTCATGAGGTCATTGAAATATTGGCCCTGCTAAAAACATTTCAGAAGTCTGTAGCAGTCATGGGGCAGAAAGACATTCATAACATGAAGACAAGAAAAGTCATTAACAACCTTGAAGAACATTTCTATCTGCTTCTGGACCTCAAACCTGTGAATAATCCATGTGGAGTGGGTACCATAATCATGGGTACAGTGGGAATGATTTGCCTGACAGTTATTGTTATGCAGCATCCCCCTTGAACCAGAGAGGGACCAAAACTAGGCACTTGAAACTTAGCACACTACAGTACAATTCAATACAATATAATAATTAGTATCTTTCAGCAAAACGGCTTCCTGAGTGCCCTTAGAGCTAACACTCATGACACATGTATTCTTGTTGAATTATTCTGAATGACTCTGACTATCTTCTAACACCAAGGGGTTTAGAAGCCTTAGCCTGGTGATCACCTGTCTGAAAGATATTATTCGGTCTTATTCTCTCCAGGCCTCTCTCCAAGCCTGCAGTAAAAGATACTTTTAGTAGGCTTAAAGCAAGACAATACTGCTTAACAAATCTGCTGAGGCTGGTGTGTTTAACAGCACTCACTTTAGAAAGATGTGCTGATCTACAAATGATTTGCGATGGACGTGATTTCTGACAGCTATGAGTATTAGTGTCCTTGAATGCTTTGGGAACACAAGTCAGGGCAACAGGTTAACATTCTTGAATACAGTGTTTTAAAATAGTGACTGCACTTGCTCCTGAGCCATGCACATGAAGGAAGTAATCCACACAAAATTAAGGAAAAGAAATCTCAACCTTTGGTGTAATAACTCTTTATGTACACAGAGCAGAGAAAAAGGCATAATTTCAAATTAGCTTTATTTTAAACAGTTTTTCCCAGTTCTACGATAGAAAGAAGGCTAACTTCTTGAGTACAGATCCATCATGAATTGTATTCCAAATCTGTTTCTCTTGTGTTTGCTTTTCTTCTTATGAGTGAAAAAAAAAAAAAAAAAAGTATAAAACTGTGTTTTGAAAACCTTTGGAATGGTAAGGTGAGAGGGGGCACAAAGGTGGAAAGCATGCTCTCCCCATGACAGAGCTATTCATATAGCAGGTTACATTTGGAGGAGCATGGCTAGTAAGGGGAACTATATTCCATCTACTCAGCAGTGGTGAAATCCATCTGAAAGGTTCTAATGCCTAGTTTTGGTCTCCCACAGTTCAAGAGGGATGTGGAAAAAGTGGAGAGAGTCCAGTAGAGGGTCTCCAAGACAGTCAGGGGTCTAGGGAACATGATCTACCTCTATGGGAGAAAGTGACCTCCAGAAGTCCTTTCCTACCAATATTCCTATCAACCTCACACGAGTATAATCCATGCTGCTTCTGAATTGTGAGAGATTCCTGAAAAAATCATGGAGGTGTAGGACAGAGGAGATTGTTTAATTTTTTTTGTCAGATAAGCAAGGGTTTATAAAGATGGGAGTGTAATAAATGTTGGACAATCAAAAGATGCTTTGAAAGGTATTTGGGATTAAAGCTTTAACCCCCAGATGTTTTTAAAAAGGGTAAAATGGAATTCCATAAAGTCAAAAGTCAAACATATTCTGTGAGCCAGAATAATGCAGAGGTGTCAGCAAAAAGCTGGAAATGATCTAAGGAAAAATCAAAACATACTCCAAGAAAGCTAAAGAGTGAGAGAAATTCATTACAAAGAGGCAAAAAACCGCCACAGCTGTGTTCTGTAAATATGAAAGTTAATGAAAAGTTGAAGTTTGAAATGGAAAGAAGTGGTAGTGAAGGAGTGATTTCTTTGTATTTCTTTGTAATGGAACCCTTGAACAAAATTCAAATAGGTAATGAAAATGCTCTTTTTTCACACAGGCTTGAATCTTCTTCTCTTTTAGCCAAAATTTTAAATCAAACAATTCTGGATGAAAGTAGAAGTGATTCTGGCCATTTATGTAATTGACAATTTTTCTAAAGATTAGTTTAAAAGCCAAGGTTGCAATTAAATTATGTTTTTAGGTACCTATCTACTTCTGGTCTAAGCAAAGGACCAAGAGATGATGAGATACCACACCTGAACAAAATGCTAGCATTTCTCTACATTCCCCTCAGTTTTTAAATCTTTTTAGAAATTATAGAAGACAACTTTAATTCATAAAGGGAGATAGGCCATTCTACAGAATGATTTGCTTAAGTGTGATAAAAAGCTTCTAAATACATTTATAAGACTCATGGGACTTTGACAACATCTGATACCTTAACTATTGTGGTATATATAGCAAATATATATTACAATATTTAAGGAGATAAGAAAATCCATAGATATGCATTTCCCATTATACCTGGAGTCAGTAACATTTAGAAAACACTTCAGTTTTTCCCAAATCAGAGAATTTTCATAGAAAAGAAGGCTTGGGTTCCTGATAGATTATACATTATTTATTTTCTACAGAATAGGAGTGTGAGGGATTAACAAGGATGTATGAAGGAAAATAAGAATTGTGATTACAAATTTGTGGTAGTACATCTTCAACAGAACTATTGTAATTTATTTAAGACTGCTGGAAAAATGATTCAGAGTGTATGAAGTTCAATAAACACGAAGTAAGTTTTACACTAATTAATCTGTTAATAAAAAGTTATTTTTCTTTGGGCAAAGAGAATATCTTCAATAACACCTTTTACAAGCCAGGCATTATATAGACTTTCACTATCAGCTTCACCTGCCATAAAATAAAATTCACTACATAAAGAAATCTACTTTTTTTTCCACAATGCAACTATTTGATTTTTTCTTGATACTTTTTTCTCAGCACCCAGAATCTCCTCAGGAGGCTCCTCAAACCTCTACAGTCCATTTCTATTCCTTTTTAATCAAGTCTGACATATGCTAAGATTACCAGTGAGCCACTGAACTACTTATTTTTATTTTTATTTGAAGTAAAATTGTTACTAGTTCTCCTTTTTGGAACAGAATTGGAACATCCAGTTAGTATGACTGGTTTTGATTCTTCCTTCCATCCCCACATCAAGATTTGAAACCACTAGGTAATGACCTCACTGAAATAAATTTAGCAAAGGGTATTCTAATTTGTCTTCTAAGTACATAATTGAATTTTATGCTAGCCACATATCCAATGGCTTATTGAGTTATTCTGTCAAAATGAGAAGACCAACTTGATCTCTTTTACAAAAAGAACACTCTCAAAGAAGAGGAGATTTATTGTTTATTTATCTTTAGTTGGGAACACATAGGTGCATATTCCCATTAGTAGACCCTGAACTAATACAGTAATAATAGAAATACCAATTTCAGATGTAAATTCTTCTACGTCAGATACCATGAAATACCTTTGAAAATGTTAACTTGCCATCGAATCTTGAGTCTATTAAAATAAGTTCAATTTGTTTGCTGCTTAATGAGAATGCAGCTCTTTTATGCATCCTAGACCTTTTCAGGATTTCTAGAAAGATTTTCAGGGACATTGTAATGGAACAAATGCTATGCTAAACTGTTCTTTAACCCACACAGCAGAAGAAACTGGTATCTGAGCCCACTTCTTAAAAGCAGCAATTAAATGAGCTCAAACAACACTGGTTTTCAAACAGTATGACAATAACATCTGTTGCTATGGGCTCAGAAAAATATTAATAGATATGTATGGTAACAATATAGTTTATTTTGCAGCTATTTTCCACGCTATAATGTTACAACAAGATTATTTAAACACAAAATGGTTTAATCCCAGCATGTATTTTCTCATCAAATTAGAGTAAGTATTGGGAAATGGGTGAATAACTCATCCACTTTACTACAGTGCAAGTCAGTTGTGAACTATTAGCCTGATAATTACTTTTTGGGAAATTTTATGTAAACTAGCACACTTTTAAACTGTTTCTGGATGAAGAATGAGTAGCATTCCCTACTACTGAACGATAGAGGAAGTTTGGGAAACTAGCTATGAGTACCTGTTAATGCTAGGTAAGACTGACTGGCAGTTAAGCCTCCCTTAAATGACTGTCTGGAGGAGCTAATGGTCTGAGACAATGTTCATTGCTCACACAGTCATTAAGTATAAGAATCTACCTGACCTGGAGGTCATTACTGCTTACATTAATTACTGCAATGACGAATACTCCATGTGACACTACCACATCTCCCTAAAGTCATTTCTGCATCAAAACCTCCCTCAGACTTCAGATCTATGGTGACATCTGGCAGCCAGGAACAGCATGTATAAAACATTATTTGACTGAAGACAAAACACCAAATGTTTGAACTGACCAGAACCACCAATTCAGATTAATGATTCAAATCAACAGGCAAATTCAGCCTGTAATTTTGTCATGACCCTAAACATCCCTTCCCACACAGTAAGTTATGATTAGCTACAGATCTCCCATACTTAGATGTTTAAGAATTATTGTGTGTGCCTAAGCCTTTGTATTTGCCCAGCCCAAACAGTTTTTTAATCAGATATAGATCTGCTCAGAGCTACATTAAATAAATTAAGGAAAAAAGTTTGGTGCTTACTTGAAATGAAGTACATCACGAATAACCTGAATTACTACTGTTTGTCTGACAGTCGAAGCTGCAATTCATCCACCTGCAATAACTACATCTCATAAGAGGTCTCTACTCTGAAAAGATTTGAGTTCTCATAGGTATACAAGCAAAGGATAGCAATAAAAAAAAAGGTCAGCATTTAAATGCATTTAAGAAATTTTACCTAAAGAGACATGCTCAATATTAATTCTCAGGTAAGAAAGACCTGATACCCATGTAACCTCCAGGGACTTAACTCCTCACACTGCTATGGCAGTCACAGCAGAGTACAACCACTCACAAACTCTTTATGAAATACCACAGTAATGGTCAGGAGACTTTACCACTAGGATTCTTACTAACTGGCCTTTATTAGTAAGTTTGGACTGTATTTTGAATTGTTTACATTATTATTCCTCAGATGAACTTAGTTCTAAGTCCTCATGTCCTTAAATACTTGTGGGCACCAGTTATTCTCTAAGTACCACTGGCTGAAGTCAGAGTCTACTCTAGTGAGCATTTACTCCCCAGTACACAGAAGGGTTGACAGCCTGGCACTGGCTGGTAGGCACCTGAGCCCTTTGGAACGACTCACTTCTGTTTTACAGTGCATTGCAGAACTACCACATAAAACAAAAATAAGATCTGCTTTCCTTCAGATTAGTTAAAACCATTTGTATGTTTGGAGTATGGAACACCAGAACTGAAAGAAGAGTGTAAAGATAACCATTATCAATACATTAATTTTGATAGTTTCCATTTACCTATTTCCAAGACTGCAGATGTCAATGCAAACGAGGTCTCTTTATTGAATATAATAGATCAAGTGGACAGTTTCTGTAAGAAAATATATGGAAGAATGTAAAAACCTCTCTAAGGATCATTAATAAAAGGCTGAACATTCTTTCAATGTATCTATGGTTTTATAGTAGTCTCATGACTGTTTGCTGCACATACCCTAATGCAAAAATTGTAATGCTAGGTCTCTCTGTTCTTGACATGTTGTATTATAAATTATTATAAACATCTCCAGTGCTGTTGGTAACCATGTGAGCTGCTTTCTTGAGGTATTTACTATAGACTTTCAAAAAGTGCTACATGACTTACGAGTTTGACTTCTTTTTATGGCCATGGTGGCTTTTACAGGAATATAACAGTGTTTTATTAGTGTACTTTTCAAATGTTTAGTAATTCAACAAGTTTGCACTGACTTGCTGTACAGCCCTAGCAAACTACTGAGGTTTTAAAAGCCACAAAAGAGAACCAAAGCCTAAAGGGAATAGTCTCTCTGCATCAGTAGTAAAAGCATCGAATACTTTGCAGGTAAGAGGGCCTAACTGGACCATTAATTATAACTTTTCTCTGGTTCCATGCAAACAAATAAAAAATGCAACACCTTATAGTCCGTCCACTTTCTCATGCTTTGCCCAAAACCAACAACAAGTTTAACCAAGAGCAATTTCAAATCTTGGAAAGTGTCCAGACTTGTCATTCACAGACAAGATGGGAAGATGAAGACTTTTATCTTGACCTTTCTGCTTTAAAATATGAATGTAAATGTCAATGTGCCTTTACATTTTAAATGAAGGAGAAGGTAGGATCCACTTAAGAAATATATGCTCCTGAATCTAAATACTTGGGCACTACTTAAGTGATTTGTTTTTTGATATAAGAAACTCAGCTGTCAGGAAAAAAATGTGTAGCTTCAGTACACATTGCTTTTTTCTATAGGTATAAAGTTAAGGTATGTTAGTATAAACCTCTAGCAGGTAAGTCAAAGTGTAAAAATAGATGCTTCAGGCACAGAAAGGAGTAATTAGATAAAGTAAGGTGAAAATGAAATGACAGAGCAAGTTATCTAAAACTGCACATTGTTTTTAGAGACTTGAAAGAATGTCATGTCTGATAGCATCAGAAGTCAGACAAAATGCCTTGAGGATGAGAATAAAGGAATCAGGGTCAGACAAGGAAAGATTATCCTTATCAAATTATGTACAAGCAGTAGGTGAACCTAAGCCTGGCTAGAAACCAAAGGGTGAGCTGGAGCAGGGATTATGTGGGTTAACCTGACACTTCTTAAGGATTTGTGTTAGATGCCTGGCTGAGATTACATTGAAGAAAAAACCAAAAGACTGTCTAGAAAGGAATTTCCGAAAGAGAGACTGTAGAAAAAAAAAATTTAAGATCTTCATGGATAGGGCAGAAAAATAAAGCAAGAAGAGTGTTTCAGAGCTTTGACACATAGTTCTACCTCAACACAATTGAAATAAATCCAACAAGAGGTCCTTTTCTTTTGCTCCACAAAGGTATTTGAAATGGTCACATTTGAAATGTTATTTCACAGTTATGCCAAGTAGTACAGAAAGTAGTATCTTTTTCTCCATTTTTGTAATGTGGTTCCATGGTATGCTTTTGCACAGAAAAGAGTATTATGTTTAAGGATACTGCTTACTGGACCACAGGTCAGGCAAAATGCTCTGAGAAGACAGGAAGATTCAGCCTTACTTGTGAGCATCTGAGCAAGAACATCAAGAACATCTTCCATAACTCAGGAAAAGTGTGAAATCTTGGCAAACAAGGAGCTTGCAAAAGGAGTCAAAACCAGTAGACTGGTAAGAAAGGCAAAGGGCAAATATACAAACAAATCTCAGAGGAGACTGACATTCAGTATGTCATAGAAAGACTCTTGGCCTCAGAGAATGCCCAAAGAAAAAGACCTGATCCTGTCTTCCTGTGGGCAGAGGTCTTCTTACTAAACCCCTTTAATTCTGTTCTTTCATTTTCTCTGGTGTTCACAGTCTGAGAAAACTTAGTTTCAGAGATTCAAGTCCTACTGGTGTTACCAGAGGAAACACATTAAGAAATAAATCTCCCTCGGTACAGTTAACTAGTTTAGGGTCCATGCTCAGAGGCGTAGTTAAAATCCTCTAGTTATATCTGAAGCTCTACAAGAATTATTTTCAAATATAGGTTACCGAGATAAGAAAGACATATTTAGTTTCTAGGTACATCTCACATTTCAGAACATTTAGAATTTGAAATAAAATCCTTTTTATCTCATCTGTACATTTCTAAGTTTGTCATGTTATATAAATCCACATGCTTCCATTGTCTCACAGTGGTTCAAGCAACAAAGATACTTTATATAGGCAAAACCAGGACCAACTCCTGTACCTGACTCCCTGTTATTTGATATTAAAAGTAATTATTATTTTTCAATAAGCATGTCTGAGAGAGGAATTAATCATTATGGATAACTCTTATTCTCTCACATATCCATCACTCTCCCATTAGACCTCTTTTCTAGTTGCCCACATCCTTCCCCTTACCAGGATGCTACCTAACTCTTACCATAACTGCTCATGCAATTCATTATACATTAAGTGCCTCTCTGTTTTTTCTACATTTCATGCTTAACATACCCCATCTCTCAATTCTTAATAAAGTTTTTGGTAAAGTTAATGAGAGCAGTGAGAGCAGAGCTCTTCTCTGGTGAGTCAGGAAGGTATGGCAGATGGTGCACTGATGTGTTAATTAAATGGCTGCTTTGCCTGTGATCTTCCTATTGCTCACCTCCTGATGCTAAGAGCTGAGAAATAATAGAAGGGGTTAATGAGACAGAAATTTATCCAGGTGGTCAAAACTTCACTCCAGGTCCTTAACTCTAAGTACCATCTCAACAGTCCTTCAGCAGAAGGGACAAAAGCGACTGCCACCATTGCATGCCCCCTGACTACAGAACACTGCAGCCTGTTGCAGGACTCAGGTTTCCTTGCAAATTTTATACAACAGAGGCAAACTGAGGCTGGCATAGTGTCAGGGAATGAGGAAAAGGCTGAGGTACTTAATGCTCGCTTTGCCTCAGTCTTTAACACCAAAACCAGTTATCCTCAGGGTATTCAGCTTCCAGAGTTGGAAGTTAGTGACAAGGAGCTGAGTGAACCCCCATTGTCCAGGAGGAAATGGTTAGTTACCTCGTATGCAGTTGGACACCCACAGATCTACAGGCCCAGAATGGATTCATCCGAGAGTAATGAGGGAACTGGCAAAAGGGCTTACCAAGCCACTTCAAGTATTTAGCAGTAGTCCTGGTTAACCAGAGAAGTCCCAACCAACTGGAAATTGGCAAATGTAACACTCGTCTACAAGAAGGATTAGAAAGAGAATCCGGGGAACTATAGACCTGTCAGCCCCACCTTGGTACCAGGGAAAGTTATGAAGCAGATCATCTTGAGTGCCATCATGCAGCATGTGCAGGGCAACCAGGGGATCAGGCCCAGCCACTACAGGTTTACGAAAGAAAGGTCCTGCTTAACCAGCCTGATTTCGTCCTATGGCAAAGTGATATACTTAGTAGATGAGGCTGTGGATGTTGTCTATCTTGACTTGAGCAAAACATTTGACACAGTCTCCCACAGCATTCTCCTGGAGAAGCTGGCAGCCCATGTCTTGGACAGGTGCACTGTTTGCTGGGTGAAAAACTGGCTGGATGGCCAGGCCCAGAGAGCGGTGGTGAATGGAATTAAATCCTGTTGGCAGCCAGTCATTAGTGGGGTTCTCCAAGGCTCAGTATTGGGGCCAGTCCAGTTTAATATCTTTATTGATTATTTGGACAAGGGGATTGAACTCACTAAGTTCTCAGACAACACCAGTTGAGTGGGAGTGTTGATCTGCTGGAGAGCAGGAAGACTCTGCAGAGGGATCTCAACAGGCTGAATCAGCGGGCAGAGGCCAACAGTATGAGGTTCAACAAGGCTAAGTGCTGGGTCCTGCACTTGAGTCACAACAACCCATGAAGTGCTACAGGCTGGGAGAAGAAAGGCTGGAAATCTGCTCAGCAGAAAGAGACTTGAGGGTGCTGTTGACAGCCTGTTGAACATGAGCCAGCAGTGTGCCCAGGTGGCCAAGAAGGCCAATGACATCCTGGCCTGTACCGAGAACAGTGTGGCCAGCAGGACTAGGAAAGAGATTGCCCCACTGTACTTGTAAATACAGAGACCGCACCAGGTCAGTTTTGGGCCCCTCACTTCAGAAAGGTCACTGAGTTGCTGAAGCAAGTCCGGAGAAAGGCAACGAAGCTGGTGAAGGGTCTGGAGCGTAATAGGATTGGCTGAGGGAGCTGTGGTTGTTTAGCCTGGAGAAGGGGAGGCTCTGGAGGGACTTCATTGCTTTCTGCAACTACCTGAAAGGAGGTTGTAGGGAAGTAGGGTTGTAGGGAAGTGAAAGGACAAGAGGAAATGACCTTAAGCTGTGCCAGGGGAGGTTCAGATTAGATATCAGAAAAAAAAATTCACTGAAAGAGTGATTAGACATTAGAATAAGTTGTTCAGGGAGGTGGTGGAGTCACCATCTCCAGAAGTGTTCAAGAGGTGTCTGGATGTGGCACTTGGAGATATGCTTTAGGAGTGATAATGGCTGTGCTGTGTGGATGATCTTGAAGGTCTCTTCCAACCTTGATGATTCTGTGATTCTGTGGTTCTGTTATGTTGAAGGAGAAACATTGTCAAGCTGATATTGCCAAATACACCAAAGGGGAGAAATTATAGTAATAGCACAGCTGAAAGGACAGGGACAAAACCAGTATTCTACAAAGTAGCTGCTTCACACCTTTTCCTGGGGTACAAAAAAAACTGTCTCAAATTTATTGTTCACACACCTAGTTCTTTCCTATCTACCACAGTTTTAATACATTTACTTTTTCAGAGACAGCAATTATATACAGTAGCCTTAGCTTCCACAAAAGTCCTTGCACCTCCAGTAGCTCTTTAGTCCAGCCAACAGGGAAACTTAAGAGGTAATTTTATCTCCTTTACTGTGTCCTCACTAAAACCCCACACTGTCACATGGGAGTTCTGTCATCAGTTTATGTTTAACATACATGATGCAAAGCTATTCTTTCTTCTCAGACTGTACTTCAGTCCCATTTTTCTTCCTCAAAGGAGAACCACATTCCTTTTCCAATACTGTAATGCCTACAAAAACTCACAGTATCCTTTGGTATCCTGACAATCCTGCTTATCCTTCTGACCACTGTCATTTTACTTCTTTTGTGCTTATACCCATCTGCTTTCCTCATACTTACACTGAACACTCACTGCACCAGGGATTATTTCTTTGTTCTGCATTTCAATAGTTTATGGAGTTGAAGTAGGTCCTCTAGTTAATAATTACAGCTCCCAGATGCAATGGAAATATAAATACATTAAACAATGTTAATAAACTTAGTCACTTCATTCTAGAAGTTGAACAATATCCAAAGACCATACACTACCTCTGTATTATTTCTGGGGACATTTATAGGGATAAAGATCCAAAAATTTAACAACCTGTGTGCAAACCAACAAATATCCAGGCTGAAACAATACTTTTAAGAATAGTAAAAAATAAATCTCTGGTCAATTCATTAATGATACTTGGTAGGTCATCAATCATTATGCACCTTTCCAAACAAACCTTTATAGGTGTCCTTGCTTCACACACAACTCCCTAAGCATGATTTTAATCTATATCCACCTACTTTTTGTTTCATAAGCAGTTACGATGGGGCCTGCTACATGTTTCACTCTACGATACAAGGGAAAGTCTGCCTGGGAGTCAGCAGGAAGCAGGCCAAGATTATACTAGATACTTAGAGAACCTGATAGC
Organism: Chiroxiphia lanceolata; assembly: GCF_009829145.1. NCBI lineage: Eukaryota > Metazoa > Chordata > Aves > Passeriformes > Pipridae > Chiroxiphia > Chiroxiphia lanceolata. The sequence continues at coordinate 87,620,907 of NC_045639.1, read as the reverse complement.
TGTTTGGGTAATTTTGAAAATCACTATAATCTCCTATCTATCTCTTCTGGCTTCTAAATTCCTTGGGAAATATTACTAATAATTTTCTTGGTTGTCTTTGAGCAGATTACTCAATCTTTGTATTTGGAAAGGAATTTTAAAGCTATTAAGGTACAAAAGGGCAGAATAAAGAGGGAAAATCCAATATTGAGAAACTGGAGAGGGTCCAGTATAGGGCTGCTGAGATAGTCAAAGGCTAAGAGCACATGGGCTACAATGACAGGTGGAAAGAGTTGGACTGGTTTAATCTGACAGAAAAGTAGGTAAAAGGTGAATTAATTACCTTCCTACCACTCCTTAAAACAATTATAGAGCTAAAATGATATAAAGATTGGCAACCACCCCAAATTATGGTTTATGAAGTTAAATAATAGAGGGAGAAAAAATCATGAGAAGATCAATTCAGTGTTGACACGGGTTGTCTAGAGAAGTTACGGACTCTCAAATGCTTCCAGGTTTTCAAGACTTGGTTCTTGTACGAGTCCTGTTTCTGGCAGGGGTACGGACTCAAGGGTTTCAGAAGTCCCTTCCAGACAACATTTCTATGGTTCTGCAATACTATGATGTAATTTTTTTAAAGAATCGAGACAGTGAACATTTTAGAAATGTCAATGTCTTTAAAAAGCATCCCTTTGTTCCTTAGTTGATCATCTGTAAAATGAGTACCATACTTCTCTACATCCTAGTTAGGGGATAGTTCCCAAGGGGACTATCTGCATGAATCAATTAATCATGTGAAGCTGACATCTGCTATATATATGAATGCCAGAGTAGATGAAAAATAAAATCTAAATAAAAATATGTGACAAAAGCCTCAACTGGTCTAAACTGCTGTAACACTAGTGACTGAAATGATATTACAGTAATTTATTCCAGCTGAGCTACCACCCCATGTTGTTTATTCATCCAAATGAGCAATTGTTAAGTTGAATGCTGCTCAGTATGAATTATTAAAGTGAGGAACTTTTGCACTTTAAATATTGGCTCTCTAAAAAGTGATGTTTGCCTCAATTTAGTATCATCATTGGGGAAACTTTAGAGTTGTGAAGGACTCCAGAAAGAGCTATGTTTAAAGCACTATACTTACTTAAGGCTAGTTATAGTGATAGACTGCTAAAGACTAAATTGCGGAAGGAGAGATCATTTCTCACATTCTGTTAGAAGTATAGCAAAAATTTATACCTGAAAATTCTAAGCTTTTATATTCCTTCAAATCTATTTCTATTTCAAAACTGCAATCTCTTATGTAAATCTGAAGGACAAAGAAAGGACCCTTACCACACTTAATTGGCCTCTGTGTTTGCCTGAAAAAAACTTGCACAGTCCAGCAAGGCACCATAAATTGAAACAGTTTTCAAACACACCTCCAGAATACGGAAGAAAAGTTCATGAAAAGGTCAAGACTGCAGTCATCAAAGCAGTGGAATCAGTGCTTAAGTAGAGAACCACCATTCGCAGGGAATGGAAGCATGCCAGATAAAGACGCTGGTGCCCAGACTTCTTCTACTCTTCCATAAGAAGAGGGCTAATTTCTTAAGGAGCTGTTAGAGAATTATGCTGTCTCCTTGAAAATGGGTCATCACTCAAGAAATCACTTCCAAGGAAAGAGGAAATCCTTTCCGAGAAGCCAGGTCAACTTCACAGATAGTCTGGTAAAGAGATTGAATGTGATAAACATTATAAAAGGGCTTAGATTAAATTAAGTAATTCTTTATTGCTATAGAAAGCTAGCTGGGCTTTGAAGAAAGAGCAGGCAATTAATTTAATAGGGTAAAAGTTACTGCTAGGACTGGTCAGTAATTAATTAAATTGGAGACTAGTGCTCAGGTAAAAGAGTGAGCAAAATCCAATAGATTTGGGAGCATGTACCAGTGAATTAGCCACTGGCAGTTTGAACAAACTTCCATACTGTCATTTATAAACCCCATTTACCAGATGGTCATTGCATGCTGGTACAGCCCAAGAAGCAGGAGGTGACAGTGCTTCTATCCATAAGTACCTGTCATTTGGAATCCCCTGATGAAAAATACTAGAAATAGAGCCTCTTCTTTATTAGTAATAAAATATATTCATAGCATAAGAAATACAGAGTAATAGTAACATTAACAAAGAAGAAAGAATGCACCTATAACTCTTCTTCATAGCAGACTGTCTAAGGCATAAAAGCCTCATTCTTTGCAGGGCAGACTACTCTGTACTCTTAGCACCCCAGCAACAATAAGAGAAAAGCAGAGAGGAGCACAAGGAGAGCATGGCTGTGCTGCTGAACTGACAAGCTCACACTGACAAGACCACACTGACAGCTTCCCTCAGAGTGCTGTGAACATTTCTACAGGGACAGCTACAGCTACAGCTGGCCTCACATTCACATTTCCCTCTTAAGTCAATGCTGAGCTCAAATTACAGCTATACTTAGAGTTTACTGTCTAGTGTATACTTAGAGTTTACTGTCTAGTGAACACACCTGCATCCAGGTGGGCTTGCAGCTTCCAGCCCCTATGACTGGCCCAGCTGATGAACAACTAACTGACTACACTGGTGTCTACCACATGCATATGAATATACTCAGTATAATTCTGATTGCTCTTTGTTCCCTTAATATATAATCTCTTCCTCTGTTTGAGTTTTCATAATTTTGCCTACACAAACCTAGTAAAATAATATCCTCAGATGATTTCCAGTACGGTCAGCAAAACCAAGTGTTGTGCTTGGGCTGTAATAGAAATTATTTACTAGCAGACACTATGATTGAAAAACCAAGGCTATCTACTACATGCACTCAGTGAGGCAAATGTCCTTGGAAAAACAGCATGCAATTATGTGGTTGAAGGCTATCTTAATGTATATCCATCAGAAGTACGTTGGTATTTCCAAAGTTTGATTTTGCAGTCTTGAAAATACTCCTCTAACATAATTTTTTATCTTTCCTCATGAAGTCTCTTCTGTCATATGAGTCAAGAGAAAAACTATAATGTAGTGGAAAAAACACATGCAATCTGAAGTGGACAACTGATTGCAGTAGCAGGTGAGAATAATTTCAGATTTTGTCCATACTAACAAATAGAAGTGTTTCAGGACACAGGCAAAAGTTCTTCATCTGTAATTCGTACAAATAAATTGTTAGATCTGCATCTGATATGTTTTCATTTGGGCCAGCTAGTCTTCTCCCAGATCTCCCATTGAAAAGGATCACGAGTAGCCAGAGATAGACAACAATCAAATTGGGTGCAGCCTTTCTGCTCTGGAGCATGAAAGCATGAAATAGCTTAGATGTGGCCAGATGGTATTAGCCATCTTCACAGCCAGAGCTTGGTACTACCTTGTTCAACAGCACAGGAATAGCTTATTAGCTCTTCCTTCACAAGCTGCTTCCACCTGAAGTGACATTTTTCCTCACCTTTTTCTTCTTTACTCCGGTTCCCTTAGGTTTCCCAATCCAGTCTCTCAGTTCAGCCTCAATTTCCCCTATCACCCACTCTTACCTCTAAGCTCACCACCAGCTTTCTCTGCAGTGTCAATGTTCCAGTTAGTAACAGCTGACATGATGTAAGGCTAGTGAGAGTGCTGAATGTATCGAGCACTGCAAGCGCAGGGTCAAAACCTCCAGGAGCCCAGTAAAGAATGCTGCCAATGGCTGATGATGCAGTCTGTATCATACACCAACCCACAGTATTTTCATATACCAGATACCAGCACTGTAAGTAGCTCCTTTGGCAACTGCAACAGCTGCTGTAGCAAGCATTATCTGCTGCAGAAAACTAGGAATAACTGAACATTTACAAACCTGAGTCTTCAGTTCTTGACATTATTAGTTTTCAAATCAAAGTGGGAAAAATCGCAGACTACATAGCAAAAGTTTTCATTGAGGTCTGCTGTAAAATTGGGAATATCCTCCTCATTTGTGCTTTCATTAGAAACAGACGGATGAAAGGTGCACAGAGCTGTACTTGTTCAGCTGTGGAAGGTATGATCATATGTGCTCCTGTGCATGACAGTTCTGGCATTAGTAAGTATTTTGTACTAAGTGGTTTGATGAATTTGTCATCATGGCTGGGCTTCGTGAACGAAGATTTAGGAAGGCTCTATCCACGTTTGTTACAGGCACGCTGGTGGCTTATGAGGCCAATACGTGACAGACATATCTGATTGCAAAAGGCACAGCAGAAGGACTCCTTAGGTGGTGTATTCAGCAGGATATGATTCTTTCTGCGTTGTCTTTTCTCCTCGAGAGTGATCCTGCGTGTGTTCTCGAAGGAGACAGCTGTGTTATAGATGGTGTGTCTCCAGGCCTCCCGATTGGAGGCCAGAGTAGACCAGTTATGTTGATCAATATGGCCGAGGCTGAGATGTTGTTTCAGGGAGTCCTTGTATCTTCTCTTTGGGGCTCCTCTCTTGCGGCAGCCGGAGGCAAGTTCACCGTAAAGTAAGATCTTAGGGAGGCGGTGGTCCTTCATCCTTGAGACGTGCCCTGCCCAACGCAGCTGTGTTCTCAGTAACATGGCCTTAATGCTTGTGACTGCTCTTGTTCTAGAACAGATGTATTGGTCACATAATCTGACCAGTGGATGTTTAGGATTGTGCGAAGGCAGCACTGATGGAAGCATTCTAGGAGACGCAGGTGGTGGCGGTAGATGACCCATGATTTGGAACCGTATAAGAGAGTAGACAACACTGTAAACACTGATCTTGGTGCTTTTCAAGTGTTTATTATGCCATACTCTTTTATGGAGTTTTCCAAAAGCACTATATGCCTTTGCTAACCTGTTGTCTATCTCCCCATCAATCTTACCATCTGAGGAGATGAGGCTACCTAGGTAAGTAAACTGCTGGACTGATTTAAGCTCTGATTGGCCAATGGTGATATGGGGATGATGGAAGGCTTCCTGAGGTGCAGATTGATAGAGAACTTCCGTCTTCTTTAAGCTGACTTCCAGCCCAAAGAGCTCAGCAGCATCTGCAAAGCAGGATGTTAAACGCTGCAGAGCTGCTTCTGTGTGGGCGACAGGGGCGGCGTCATCAGCATAAAGCAGCTCCCGGACAAGATGGTTTCAGGTCTTGGTGTGGGCCTTCAGTCGCCTTAGCTTGAAAAGGCTTCCATCAGTACGATATCAAATGTAGACACCGTCCTGATCATCGAGGTCTGCCACGGTCCTTTGGAGTATCATGCTGAAAAAGGTTGTGAATTGGGTTGAAGCAAGAACGCAGCCTTGTTTCACACCATTGGTAATTAGAAAGGGCTCAGAAAGTCCATTGCCATATCTGACTTGGCCGTGCTGATCCTCATGGAGTGAGATGATCATTTTGAGGAATTTAGGGGGACAACCTAAACATTCCAAAATCTGCCAGAGATGAATTTGTACACAGACTGATGAAAATGTTGTGCATGATAATCTGAAAGTAATGTAAAAATACAAGATCATTTAATTGTGTCTCTTGGTTTTTTACCCAGAATTGAAAAGAGAGATGTGTCCCTACCTACCTGTTTTACAGTGTATTAAACATCTCTTGCCAGGTCTTTTTGGTAAATGTCACTTAATTTATGAATGTTTAGAAAGCTTAGAAAATAGATGAACAGTAAAATAAGATTTATATTTCATGGCAAAAACAAAAAAAAAAACATTTTAAGATACTAGGGTACCACTGTCATTTCTTTGGATGAAAGAATTCCTTTCATTTCTGCTTTTGGGTTATCAGAGGTTCTGGTAATAGATATAATATGTCTCTAAGTACAGAAGGCAGCAAACAAATACCTCTATCTTCTTCTAGAGGAGACTGATATGACAAGGAGAGGTTGATGTGTCACAGTGCAGATATAAAGGAATTACTTCATAAAACTGTGTATCTATAAATGTAATTTCCAATAAAGACTATACGGAGTACAGTCTTCATCTCAGAAAGATTCATAGGAATAAGTAAGATACCAGCATTGTAAATGCCTCTTTTGGCAACTGCAATAGCTACTGTAGCTCTGGCAGTAACTCGCAGGAAGTTTTTGACTTTAAAGTCACTTCTATTGGCAGATGGAGCATAGGCCAGAAAAGCTCTATTTTCTTTCTCTCTCTTCAGAAAGCACTGAGAGATCTTTAAATTTCCACTTGAATAATCACCAGAAATGGATACAAGTTTAGTTTTGGCTTTTTTCTCATGCTTTTTTTAAGTAGGTTATTTTCTCATATAGCTTTTGGAAACTGTTATCTGAAGCATATCCTGATAACATAGTTGATGCCAATTATGCACTCTCTGCCCTCTCCTAGGCAATTCTGTTCATTTAATAATTTGTTCTGAAGTGGCTAATACTTTTTGCCCTTAACGCCTGAGAGATGCAGCAGTGGTCTGTATTCTGCTGAGTATTATATTCCACTCTATTCAAGATCCCCTTCTTCAGCTGAGGCACCATCTGGACCACCCACCATATCTGGGTTTGAGAACCCCCTCAAGACCAAGAACGGAACATTTCTAACAAGGAGGTGACTGCTGGGTAAAAAAACCCAACTACTAAAAAAAAACCAAAAAAACCAAACAATGAAACACCTACACAAATCCTTTCATTTCTTTACCTTAAAGACCTGTGAGAAACTAACATGGTGCATGCAACAGGCAAAGATGACAGTTCTTGGCACTGGCACATCCTAAATAGCTGGAGAGTGTCAGACCAGCACACACAGCAACCCTAGGCTGCAGCAGATTTACACTGTGGCATTCAAAGTGAAGGGCACTGTATTTGGCACCTAAATTAGTGTAGCAAGGGGGAAAGAAGACAGAGGACCAGGAAAGGGAAGGACATGCTATTCCCTCATCTCTTCAAAACTGACCAGAAATGCAATAAACTCTAAAATAAAACATTTTAGCTAGCATGAGATGACAGCTGCCATCCTTTAAAAACTGGTAACTGCTAGGTAAAATGACCATAGACATTATGTCACACAAGCTGTTTTTAAGTTAGAGAACAGAAGTTATCCCACAGTACATCATCAATCTCAATGATATGAGCAGTGAAACCAATGTCAGAAGTAGCATACACAATCAGGAACCAGCCAGGCTTGACACAGCTGAGCTGCCTGCAAGCAGTAGTTGTTGGTTCCACAGAACTGCCTGTCCTGTTCCTGTCATCCCAGCATTTAGTACCAGCCACCAGTGCATGGGGTGACACAAGTAATGTTGGTCAAGTGTGAAGCTTTTACTTCCTTGACTTCTCTGAAGAGGGAGCCAGAGAACATAGTTTCCCAGATTGCGGGATTTTGGAAGTTGTTTTTTGAGAAAAATATACGTGCCATGTACTTTCTTCAGAAAACTGAGGGCATTAAAGTGGTAGGTATAAAGGTGGTTCTCTGTTTCTAACAGATCTTGTTCAAAACAACTCCAAGAAACCTTCGTCTACCAAACAGATGAGCTGAACAGATGGGTTACTGAGTTCTCTTGTGCCTGAGGAAGGGTACTAATAAGTTAGTCTTCACAGACTCATAGGAGACCTTTTGACTATGCCCACTTGGAGCAAAGCAGTGAGGTCTCTCCCTGCAGGAGCTGATGTGCATCCATGCCAGTGTATGCACCTATGCTGCTGTCCTGAAATCCGTCATCTTAGACATACTCTCATAATACCACATCTACTTTCCATCCCTCTGCTAGCTTCTTTGGTGCAAGCTGTGGAAACACAGCACTGAGTTCTGCTATGCAATGCTGACAAACCCTTAGATCCTCTGCGCTCCCACAAGAAGGGCAGGTAGGGATCAGCATACTGAACTTGTATTAGGAGAAGTCTCTAGGTCCAACATGGGTTACTGAATACACACATCACGATGTTCTGTGAACACGAGAAGTTCCTAAACACTGGTGTCAAATACCTTGTATTACCATAGGTCACATTCAGTAAATATCAAAAGCATGGTTTTAGAAGGCCTGCTGACCGCAACCCAGATGGATCAAGCCACCCAGGCGCAGTTGAAAGCATTAATCACAGACAGAAACATCAAGACCAAAGTCTATCAGGAGTGAACACTCAAAGGAAGAAAGAAGTGGGCTGTGACATTCAAGTATTATACTCAACATGCAATAGAAGAGAAGGAAAACTCAATGAGGGATCCACTGTTTAACAGTGTCTGTTTAACAGATCTAACTTTGATTAACTAGCATAGCAATTGATAAGACTATCTTCTTGCCCTGTTTCTCGAGTCTGGTACTATATGCATTTTCACTTCCTTCAGTGTGGATAGTATTTAATAATATCTGTTCATATTTCAAAAAATTGTTAAGAAAACATCTCTACATCCCATGTACACTAAGATAACTAATGGAACATGGCATTGACCTAGAGGTATTTAGTGATTTTGAATGGAAAATACCTTTTTTTCCACTTTTCACATGTTTATGCAGTAGCTAATAACACATGAATGTAAGGAGACTGGATATTTTCTCTCAAATAGAAAGAAACATATAAATTTATATCAGTACCTAAATAATGGATCATGTCAAAATACTAAATAAATTTCAGTTTTTAAAAGGGATAAAAGATGTGATTTAAAATGTCTCTCCCTTGAGCTACTAATGGCATTGCTATAATTCATCATCTGAAATCAAATACATAATTTGTAAACTTCTTGAATTCATACAACCCAAAGAGTTTTTCTGATCATCTCCCAAAGCATCATTAGCCTATTTTGAATAGCCACAACGTTTTTGTTAAAGACTTGCCACATTTGACTCCAGAGATGATAATCTTCCAGGGGAAAAAGTGAAGCTGTGGCTATGTGTTGTGTTCTTGCACATTAAAAGTTACCAGTGCAGGCAGAGCCACTTACATTCTGCATTCAGAAGCAGTGGTGTAAATCTGGCACCACCATTAAAATCCACGCAGTTGTTATGAATCGACATTAGCGTAAGCAGAATTGGAAACAGTGAATATTCCTTTTCATTAAAACTCTAAAGCATTTTGAAAGGTAAGAAGCACTGAAAGAAATGTATTGCATATTAACAGTTAATGACATGCACACTTTCACACATAGCAAGTATGAGTATAAACTCCAAAGCACTATGGAAAGTGAAAACTGGATCATGTGACAGACATAGCACAAGTCAGTTCAAACGCTGGGGAATGAAAACATGCTCTGTACTCCCACACCTGCTCTAACACACACCTGGCCCAGCTCAGGCTCTCTCAGTGGCTGTGTACATCTAAACTGGAGCTGGAAACCTGGTAGTCATGTAACAATTTAAAGCATGTGATGACTGACTTTTGATCTCAAAGGTGTGTAAACTGACAGCTACTGATTTGGATTGTTTTCATATTTATTCAAATGTTATGAATATTCAAGCATATCAAATTTACAGAGCATAGAGGAACACTCCATACATTGTTTTCCCCCTCCTGTGCTCTTCCCATCTTAAAGCAGTGGAGCTGGGATACAGGTCACTAAAGCATGTCCAGCTAATGGCTGGAAGTCTGCTCTGCATAGACAGCTCCCACCTCCCTCTCAAGTTCACACAAGTGTGTGAATGAACAAGTCCAGGGATCACTGCACTTTGAGTTATGCAAATACACATACCCAAATTTTCCTATTCGTGTCACTTTACATTTACCACTCACAATTGTTTCTTGTCATTGTTTAGGGATGAACATTAATCAAATTTTCAGGCCAGAGTAACTGTTTCAATGGAGTCCTAATAATCCTTTTTTACTCTGCCTTGCTTTCCCCTTCACTTTTGTTTCTTCCATTTTGCTATTTCTTTTCTTTTGTGGCATTCCACCATCCTTCTCATCATGAAGGTCATTCCACCCTCTCTATCTGTATTTTTTGGGGGTTCGTAATCCCTTTTTTACAGCTGCTTGCCAGAGCTGCCAGCTAGGGTGGCTCCATCACTCATCTGCAGATCCCTTGTCAACTTGAACGGACTCCAACAGTTGCTCCAGCTCTATGTGTCATACTGCTTAGCAACATGCTTATTGGAAGACTTTTTAGTAGTAGTAGTAGCAACATTATTTGGAAAGGTAAAGTTTTTGTTACATTGTGACCATTTTAAACACACTTTCATGACATAATTCCCTTCAGTTCAAAACAAAGGAAAATGTTGCTCAGGGGAGTGAAGGAGCAAAGCAAATGAATCCTGCTGTGGTACAGAGATAATGTGACATTTGTTTGAATGGGTACCACTATACAGGAAAAAAAATTGACAGGTATAACAACATTGCCTTATGTTTTGTGACTCGGAAAGCCCTGCATACGGAACCTCGTCCTGATACTAAGTCTTCACATTCTCTGCCAAGTGACTGGAGGGAGAAGAATTAAAATTAGTCTTAGAAGCTAAGGAAACAGTGGGAATATTAATGTTCTAATTAAAAGAAAGGAATCTTGTATGCCCAATGAAGTCTCTCTGTAGACCAAGTCCTTGAAAGTAGAATCAAAGAAAGTTGCAACAGATGGATACTAAAGAGATTTCTTTTTTATTATTATTATTGATTATTTTTCTAATGTTATTAGATCAAAGCAGTTAACTGCATTTTAAAGAAGGTAATTTTACTATAAGCAGTTATTTGTATTGGGGAAGGCTAGCAAGACAAAGGCTTGTGAGTCAGGAGCCTGGTTTTTAATCCTGGTCCTTCAGAGTCTTTCTGTGTAAACTTAGGTAAGTAATTTATCCTCTGTGCTTGATTCTCCTGATCTATATTTTAGGTGTTTCCTTCCTAGTTCATTGGATTCACCATAGCAGAGCCAATTAGCATTTCAAAAAATATGGAGATCTTTCAGTGGAAGGTGCTACATAAGTATAAATTAATATTTTAAAGGAATAGAAGTTCATACAGAAATATTCTCTGACTCATACAAGGCACTTTTACTCTCCACTTGAGACATTAGTTTTGGTATTATTTCAGACCTCCCCAGGTGTATGACTGAAATAGTCAAAGTATGTACATGGATTTTATGTTTATGAGAGATGCCAGTTTGAAAGGTACAAAGATGGAAGCAATCTAACCACAGAAGAGATCCAAAGTTACTGTTAAAAAGGCACAAAATCAGTGATTATGCCTAACAGAAAATGCCTCTCCTAATCTTGACACAGTAGTTTTTTTCCCAGTGTTTATAAAGTTATCTCTCTTAATCCAGACATTTCAACACTTGCCTCATTCAAAAGTAAAGTCTTACGCATCTCTAAGGGACTGTTTCTCTGTTTAGATTTAGGCATGTAAGAAGGAGAAAGGATGAAGAAGATTACAGTCTGTCAAATAGGATTTATTTCTTCTATGAGTAAAATACACTTCAACAAATACTAAAGGAAGCTCCTTGCTCTAAAAAAGTTAGGGCACCAGGAAAAAAGAGCAATAACAAGTGATGCAGAAAATTTGTTTATATTCTGGTCTTCACTCCTCCCAAAATTAGTTTGCTGAGGCTTAACAAAATGAAATTTAACAATCAGCAGGAAAGTAAGCCAAAAAAAGAGGTTCAATATTTACTAAATCAATGTATTCAATTCAGCAGGGTCTTATGACTTTCACCGCATGCACTACAGAAAAGGAAATAGGACAAACAATTTTCATCCCTTTGGGTTTAAGAACATTGTCAGAAATCTACCAAGTTTCAACCACAGAAGTCACAAAGGACTAGAAAAGGGAATCTTTGAAAAGGGGAGAGTGGGGGGTGTGGGCAGAGGGGGTAGGGGAAGGATCCAGACAATTACAGAGCACAGTTGACTTCAATTCCCAGAAAGATTCTGGAACAAACTCTTAAACAATCAATTCAAAAGCAGTAGAAGACAGTAAGATGATAAAAGACAGCCCACTTGAGTGTGTTAAGAACTGATGATGTCAAACCAATCTAATGTCCTTGTCTGCCAATATAACTGGCATAATGGATTAATGGATTAAAGGAAAGCAGTAGGTACAATGCATCTTGCTTTAGCAAGGAATCAGAAATGGTCTTGAGGCACATTCTTCTAAAAAGGCTGAAGAAATATGACCTAGATCAATTGTTCCTACACCGTAAATACAAATAGCAGTGCTACATGAACCACTTCAGAGTGATATGCAGCAGCTGCTCCTGTGCCAAAAGCAGTAGCTGTGAGATGTGGCACTTCAGACTTAGCTGTGAGAGCAGAGTGAGATAGAAGATGTGGCTGCAGAGGTCAGAGGGGTTTAAGTGAGTGAAAGAAAGGGAAATGGGAAGTATGATGAAAGGAAACGGGCAGTGAAAAATATGAGTAGGATCCCAATTTAAGTACTTAAAGCTCACTTAGAGGAGCAGGACAGGTAGGAAACACCAGGATGGAGAGGCAGAGATGGTAGGTTAGAAATCTGGACTGGTAAATTAGAGTTTACATGAATGTATTTTCCTTTGGGCAACAGACTCACCTTAGTGGACTGTGCATCTATTGTAACATTGATCTGCACCTACATTTTCAAGAGGTTTAGAATTTGGCAGCTGATCTATACTGGAGCTAGTGCACTACTGCTCTGTTGCTGCTTGCAGTCCAGAAAATCTGGACAAGTGTATAAAAACCTAAAGTTCAAATGCAAAAAAATAGCCTGACTATAATGATAAACTCTTTAATAGACACAAAAAATGAAATGCCACCTAGGAATTTTGTAGAATGCTTTTTTTCAAGGCTTCTATTCACAGATGAATATCATTCATCTGTGAATGATTCTTTATGAGGCTTCAGAAGAGAGGATTATGCTGGATAATCCTGTGAGGTCTTCTCCAGTCCCGCATTTTCATGGGGATGGCCTTTTATTGGCAGTTAAAGAAGTAGCACTGCATTCTCTGGACAAGGTCCAGTGAAACACATCACAATCCTGCCACCAAAGCTCACACTTGCAGGAGACAAGCAAGCTGAAAGGGCTGACCTGTGTTCCTCAGAGCCTCACCTGAAAAATATATTAGCAGGAAGTCTAATTATGCCTGTTATCTGCTCTCCTTTATTATTCTCAAAAATTTTAAGAGCAAAACAAAAAAAGCTATATATGAGGAGTTGAGAATTTAGTGCTAAGTTGGTGAGTGCTTTAAGAGTCAAATAAAAATATAACAGTTACAGGAACTTCAATATTCAAGACAAACCTACAAGTCCTAAGAAAAAGAAACAGGGTTCAGGAGACATTGTGGGCTATGAATTCGACATTGAGATAGGAAAAGGGTCTCCTGTGTGGGCCCCCTGAGCCTTCTCTGAACATAGAGATTAAATAGTTACCAGACAAAATGGTATAGGATTTCAGCTCTGGAGGGCCGATGGCTGAAAGTGAGGTTAAGGGTGATTAGGAGTGACAGAGAAAAGTTCCTTTAGTAATTTGGGATTTATATTTTTACACTTTTTAGAGGGTTTTTTTTTGGGACATCCCAGTGTTACAGTGAATACTCTGTGAATTCTTTCTTCAAATATTTCATATATTTGGCATGATATCTTTAATTAGTCAGTCCCTATAGACTGACCAGTACAACCACTTGAAACTGGCACAGCATAGCTTATTTAAAACAAAAAAGTTTGCTATTAATGCCCATGTACGTTCCTTAAAAGAAGATTAATCCTTCAGAATAGCAATAGTCTATATAATTAGGAGCAATGAAATCCAATTAGGAGGGAAAAAATCAAGGAATCAGCAAATATTCTTCTCACTGACATCTCTTTGGCTGGGGAATGGCATCTCAAGGCAAATGGTGTACACTCCATCTTTTGTTCAGTTTGCATTTTAATGCCCAGAATTGCAATGACTATTCAGTATAAAGCAACCCTGCACATAGTGTGAGTTATAGCCTTACTTCATCTAACTTCTGTTTGTATATCATATTTCTTGAATTAAAAAAAAAAAAAGTGAGATTTTCACATAAAGCATACAAGCCATTATTTATTTTCTCAATATAGATTAGACTACAGTCAGAAAGAAATAGTTATAGATATCTACGGCAATTTAGGGCCTTTTTGTGTTGATTTATTGATGTCTACTCAAGATTTCAGCTGCACTAAAAGATGCAAATTTTCACCCGAGGTTGCAGTCATTGCTTTCAAATCACCAGGTATGTTCCATCAATATTTATGGATATTGCCTCCATAAGAATAAAAAACCACAATGTAGGTACTGAATCCAAAGCTGCACTAGAGCATACCTTCCTCTTGGCATACACTGAAATGATCATTTGTTTCTATAAATTAACGCTGTGTCAGTTAACCAGTTTCTTAAGTGACTGCCTCCAGCTGCTGGCAGTTCTTTAGAAATGGGTGGCTTCAGTCACTCACAAGGGGCAATCTGTGCTCAGTATCTCACCAATTTATTCTCACCCATAGCCAATGAGGCAAATGATTTTCCTACTGGGTTAATGACCTCTGATTGTACTGTTCCTATAGTTTCACTAGCCTGGCCTCACAACATGGATTGGTCTGACGCAGATGCTGTCAAGTTAAGGAATCCAGGTTAGAGTCAGCAGTTGTTTTGAAAAAATAAACAAGGATATTTAAAGTGGAATAATAGGAACAAACATACCACTTATAAACTGTTGCTGAAGAACAGAGGGTAATTTTTAAATTATTTTAATAGACAAGATAGTCTTCAGGGGTCAATTCCTTCTGTGCTGACAGAAGCAGGCTGGAGTACAGCATCATAGAACACAGTCTATTGTCTCTGCAGATTGGTGGTGGCTTCCCTCTGCTTGACCCCACTTTGCTTCTGTTCAGACCTATATATTCTGTTCCACTTTGTAGGGACAAAGGGAAGACAAAGCAAAGAAATGCAAGGGAGGGCAAGGGAAGGCAAGGGAAGGGATCTCTATCAACAATCAATTAGTCTGATAAAATTAAATACTGAACTTCAGATCTTATAGCTATTTCACATTTCCCATAGCCTCATCTGAGCAAAGGAAAGCCATTTTGGTTCAAAGCTCATGGAAGAAAACAAAGTCATCTGAAAGTCATTGACCAGCAGTCAAATCTCTTCTTAAGTCTGAAAATGAGGATTTATTTCCAATAAGAATACCCTTAATTTTATGAGGAGATCATTGAATCTGGAGCAAATGCAACATGATTCTGCAAGAAAGACCTTGAAATCTAAAGGTACATGTATAAGTCAACAGGCTTCAGTTAGAAATCTGTTATAATTAAGAGCTGGTTGAGGAAGACAGCTCATGTTTATAGGCTGAGGCTTATCTTGCAACACCTTGGAAAATACACCATATGCATCAAATGGTAGTAGAAATAATGGTATGTTTACTTACAAAAAAGTCCCTGGTTCTCAGGGACTTATTGGGCACTTCAGAAAAACAGAAGAGAACATTTCTATATAACCACAGTAAATTATCATCTTTATTGTTCCACCAGCATTTTTTCCCCACTACCTAATCTTAATCCAGAGTGTGTATTAATTAATCACCATTATATAAATCTTAAATCACATTGCAGAGTACTTAGGATTCAGCCCATTGGTTAGTAATTAACCTACCTTGCCTTTAGCCATAAACTTTCACATCACAGCCCAGCTTTTGATATATGAATCAACAAGTCTGAAAGTCTTAAACTCTGTTCAGATTAATAGCTGATCAAGTATAAGACAGATTTTTCCATTTAAAGACACCTCCTACTCTTGGAAACTTACTACTTTCTCAAAGGTAGGTTAACATGACACATAACTGTGACTTAAGGCACCATGGAATTTAAGATTTCACACACAGACGACAGTGATAAGATTCCTATTGATTTGCCATCTCTTGCAAGTTGGTATGTTCTGCATATTCCTGCCAGGAAAGCTCTGCAGGTTTCTGCTGATCTGTAAGGGTAGCTCAAGGCAACCATCTGCATCTCCTTTTTGCTTCTAAGGCTACGACCTGTCAGTTTAAGAAAGAATAGGGTACTGAGTCTGTGTATCCTTTCAGGTTGTTTACCTGGCGTGTCTCAGCCATCCCTCTGGACTCTGAGCATGTTTGGGAACATCTCTGGGCCTGCAGGGGAGAGGTACTAGAGAACTATGCTAAGTAAGGTTCAGATTGGATCATTTTGATTCTATCTTGATACATATCTAGTAACTGCATTTGCACTGTTACTCCTCCAACTACGACAGAGTTGGCTGGATGCTCCTACCAGGCTATGGCTTCTTATTTCCTTTCCAGAATCCTCTCACTTCTGGTAACACAAGAAGTCTTCCTTACTTCCTTCCTTTTCAATGTGATTCTGACCTTCCCCAAAGAGAGGCTGAGCCATTTTTCTTTCATTTATACTCACTCTGCGGACTGGACAGCACGCAAGCAGCACCTGACTGATTTTTGTAAGGTAGTGATGACAGGAGAAGACAGAGCTGCATATGGAACCACTAGCAACTGATGTCTGGAAGAATCAGACCCATTTATGCAGTAGAGGGGCCAGAACTGAAATGGAAACAATATTTTCTCTAGGCCACCTCTTTT
The DNA here is from genome assembly GCF_009829145.1 of Chiroxiphia lanceolata. Lineage (NCBI taxonomy): Eukaryota > Metazoa > Chordata > Aves > Passeriformes > Pipridae > Chiroxiphia > Chiroxiphia lanceolata. The sequence continues at coordinate 87,604,501 of NC_045639.1, read as the reverse complement.
TGTTTCCTCCCTTTGCTGCAAAATAGGATTCTACTTCTGGGAAGCACTGATTAAACAAAAGAGGGGCAGGAAGTAAAGATACATGGAAAACAGAAGGAGAGAAGGAGGGGGAGAGGGGATTTAGGAAAAGAAATGGAGCTTTAGCTCAAGCCATTTGATAGATGTCACAGTAGCAAGCCTCAAACAAGGCAAAATGAAAGTATAATTCTAGTCTTCTAATTATATTTCTGAAACCGGAAATTTTGGGAACCTAACGATCTGGATGAAATACTCCTCTCTTTCTTTATTAGTCAAATCTCAGAAAGAGATCTGTAGCCCATTTAAATTACTAGTATTTGAATTACATTTAATTCCCAGTTGACTACAAGCAGTTGATTTGGTTTCATCACAATAAAATTACTAAGATTACTTGGGGGGAAAAAAAAAAAGATGTATGGAAAGATTTCTTGGCTCCTGCATAGACATTAGGGGGAAATTAAGGGTGTAACAGCATATAAGCACTTGCTTGCTTATAAAATCTCTCCTGAAGTGAAATATTTTAAGAACAAAATATCTTCTTGCAGAAGTCATGCTTTTCAACAAAATTAGAATTACCTTAAAACAAGATCATGTCTAAGATTGTTTGACTGTGTCGCTTTAAAAGAAAAAAGTGTAATGCTATGAAATAGGAGCTCATGAGATCATTGCTTATATCAGCTTTTTTGCACTCTTTATTGATATTTTTCACCTCCCATGGCCTCATTATCAGACTGGCAAGGTTCTTACTTATTTTTCTCATTCCTCGTGGAATACATAGATTTCAGATCATTTTAATCCTGTACTTAACTTACTTTCCATGATGGAATTAATCATTCTTTTCACATATTTCAAAAGCTGGAAAAATGTACCACCTCAGATTTACCCATTTAAAGTAATTACCTTCAGTATGATTAATTAAAGAGTACATTACTGACATGTGGAGGTGGTTTTATTTATTTGATATTCTTTGTCTGACCAGCAGTAGCATAATAGCAAGAATATTAAAAAGGAACAGGGAACTGGTATTATCCTACTTTTACAGGACAAGTATTCTTGTGGAAAAAGAGGAAACTTTCACTGGAGGCAAAGCATGTTTTTGGCAAGGCCTTGAGCTGTGACTCAGGGTAGCAAAAGTCATTTTCCTGTTCTACCACAGATTTCCTCTGTTATCCTGTACAAGACTGCTTAAGCTATGTGCCTGAGCAAAAGTTAAAAATATCTTCCTTCCTTTGACTGCTGTCATGACTATTTATCACATGTTCTTCAAGGGGAAAAATATTTTCTCTCTTTGCACATGTCTCTACAGGGTCTCTACTAAGCTGCCAGGCAGGCAGACAGAACCCACAGTTCTCCCCCTGCTTATCACAAGAGGAACACAATGTCCAGAATTCACTGCTCAACTAAGTCACACTCAGTGAGCACTAGCCACTCTCCCAGGCTTTTGGAACAGACATGTTGGATGCCCACAGAGTACTCACTGCAGAGAGTTATGGTAGTTATGGTTTGGAGCCGAGTTCATACAGATTTCTGCCATTTGGAATACTTTAACAACAAAATGATGAGCCTTATATAGAAGTTATTTTTCTTTATATTGTCACAATTAAGCCTAGTATATTTTTCCAAAATACCGCAGGGAAAAATAACAATGATTAATTATTAGGAAACCCTGTATTTTACTATATCTAATTACAAATAGATAAAGATTACTTAGACATATGTGCTTCTCAAATGCAGGCTTATTGTTATTAATTTCACAAGTTGAAATTAATGCTTACTTGCTCTAATAGTTAAGCTTAAATTTAGAATTTTCCAATTTAACTTATATTTAAGTTAAAGAATATACACACACACACACATAAACTTTAAAAATTAGTCAGAAATAGTGCTTTGGCTTTGTCTTCTTATTGTGCCCACTAAGAGAGGTGTCTTTACAGACCATATGGAATTTCACAGGACACGGGATATTCTAAACCTGGAACTGAAAAATAAGCTTAGGAAAGGTTGTTCTAGCTGAAAAGCCTTTCTTGTTTTTGTAGAGGTCAACCTCTGCTGACTCTAACAATGTCAGAATATGATCCAGAAAGGCAAAGTGTGATTAGACTTCAGACTAAAACACTTACCTTTAGATGTGTGCATGAGAGCGTCTAGAAGTATACAAGCTTCTAAGTTCCTACTGTGATCGAGGAAGATCTTCCCAGTACAGTCAGGATGTGGCTCAGGATTAGTTCAAATCACTTAGACATCTGAATTTGGTTAGCTAAACTGCATTTTAAACCTTGCTAGGTGTGCTAATTAAGTTTCCAATAATCTGGGCTGAATCCTTTATCTCCAGACTACTCCCACACAGTGTGTGTTCTGTTAGTGAAAACTGATGTCTTGTAATCATCTGGAAACCACTAAACACTTTGGGTAGCCTTGTAATAAGCAGCCCTGCAAGGTTCTACTCCTTGTGTGGGCTGCACCTGTCATCGTTTTTTCTGTTTTGAACAAGTTATACTTGTAGTTACACTGCCAGGGCTAATGAAGCCTTGAAATGGTTGATTCACAGCTCATGGGGGAAGGTCTACACACAGAAAACACTTACAATACTGCCCAGAAAATCCTGCCCAGAATGCTGCAAAATGATTACCTAAGAGAAAATAAGGATTCAGTAGCACAGCCAGACACAACATCAAATCAAAAGCCTTGATCAGAAGGTGTCAGAAATATCATCTTACCCTCTCCTCCCTGACTGATGCTTTCTCCAGCTCATTAGCATCAGCACAGTATGGTCCCTACCTGGCATTTTGTCAAATGTACCTTGATCATCCCTGGACGATGGCCTGAGTCTCTTCAGTTGACATGGTGATAGAAAGCTGTGTGTCAGCTAAACAGCAAAATCATTGCAATCCTTTCCACATCGTTACCCATTTTTGGGGCCCAGTAGAGAAATGGGATGTTCAGCACACAGTTTAATAGAAGTGGGCAAAATAAAAATGAAACTGCTGATGATATTGATAAACTGTGCTGTGAGTAAAGTATCACTAACCATGTAAAATGGTTAATACTGTCAATAATGGTCCATACAATTTGCAACTTCCACATGAAACATCTTCAGCCAATCTACAAATAAGACAACATAAAGTTGACATTATTAAAGGCTATGTAGAAAATTGAGAGCTACTTCTCATTCTGGGATGAGTTTTGCCACTGCTTTTAATAAGGAAAGATCCTGAAGGCCCAATAATCAGGTGGACAGGAGAGAGTGTATCAAACATAAAGTTTAAGGACTGAAGAGCCTAGAAGACTACAAGACTAATTATTTTTTACAACTTGATGTTTTCTTTGGCATGCTTACAGAATTACTGTGATCTCCTACTGAATGTTCAAAGCTTGAGAAGTCCCCATCTGCGGCTGATAGCTGGGATCCAAACTGTTCATATTTTCAGGAGTGTGCCAAAGTATTGAGTCACTCATTTATTATCTCCAGCATACTGTTTTCAGAAGTGTTTAGGGAGCTCAATCTCACAAAATCATTGCTGAGGCAAATTCTTTATACTGGTGAAATCTTTAAAAGGGGAGTTTAGATATTCTTTGTGGTTATTTATCTTTGTAGGAGGAGATAGAGCTAAATGTAAGTCAGGTTCACAAAAGTTATGTTTCCATTCTTTATAATTAATTTATTTAATCTTGCCAAGCAACTAATCAGGACCTTTTCTCATTTTATTCACTTATCCTCAACAAATATTCTTTTAGGACTATCATGGAATATTATTAATTGTAATTTATGCTATTATATGTTTATGATACTGCCAACAGATGCAAAGTATAAGGCAATGTGCAAGTAAATATAAAATGCAATACCAAAGGGTTGCAAACTGAAAAGACCACTAATTTGCTGTTTATTCTTCAGTATGTTACTCAATCTCTTACAGCATTTTTGCGTCTGTTTATTATAATTCTCCTTAGAGTCTATCTTCTTTAAAACTGGCACTTAGTAACAGATGTCTGACCTAAAGTGTACCTGTCCAAGGTCCAATATCCAATATAGAGATGTATAATCCAAGGAAACACATAAACATATGTTTTTAGTATTAAAATTCACCCATTTAGCCAGTATCCATACATCAAAAATAATTTGAATAAAAGTTACATGTATATGACAGGATAAAACTAGAAGCATCTTTTAGGAATCTTTCTTCATTTTAGAAGAGATCAGAATCTATTTCCTTCTAATCCAGGTCAGGCTAACACTACTCAGTGCATAGACATTTCACTTGCTTTCATCTGTGAAAGGTGATGTAAAGATCCCTGCACCAAGAAAGAATAAGGCTGTCAGCCTATATAGTACCATTCAAATATAATATGGACATCCAACCAAGGTCTGAAGGCAGAATATGCCATCTGACACTTTATCCAAATGTAAATGTTGTCTCATCTTGGATGTGCATTGTGCAAAAAAGAGATAGAGGGTTTCTAGATCCCAGCTGATTTTTTCAGGGCCAATCTGATTTACCTCGACTGCACATCAGAACATTACTGTATACACATAACCCTGAACAGTACGGTGAGAATACCTGATCTTAAGAATATTTATGTCTCATTACTATATTATATACAAACTTCAATCTTAATTAAGCTAATACTTTTGTACTTTTCTGTAACTGAAGAACCAAGACACTGAGTGGATCTGTGACGTAGGTACAGTAGGTCTGAAGTTAGTGAGTAATTTCAGCTACAGGTCTATCATATGATACTTCTCCTCTTTACAAGAAAAATTCAAATTTACATGTAGCATTGGCAACCTGGCAAATGCTATCAAGTATGATTTAATTTACTTATGACTCTTTTCCAATCATTAGAGGTAAAGGAAGTGTTTCATCAATGTAACATGGTCCTCAGACATTGAAGTAGTTGCAAATCTGCTTATTATTTTACATGAAAAAAACAGCATTGTAGCCAAGAAGCTTATCAGAAATACACCAATATGCACATCTGCAGGATTTGTCACAAACCCTACAAGCAATCTTACTCTTCTCCAAAATAATCTATTAGCAATCACAATTGGTGCCCATAGCTTCATATCACAGCCCTGCCTTCCTCCCTTGCCACAATCACTGTGCCACATGTCCTTGTTTGACATGGTATGTGTCTAAAATTTCATGATTACAGCCTCCCAATTGCATCAAGATACATCTAGCCCCTATGATCCATGAGAACACATGCAAGAGAAAAAATAAAAAACAACAAACCAACAGTCAAAACATTCAGGACTAGAACAGTAAAGCCCAGACAATGTGGTAAGTGTGAGAACAATGGGCATGTACTGTCACAGCATGAAGTGAACAGCATGTGGAACATGCAAAGATTTGGATAAAATTAACACCTATCCCTCCTCTTAGTGTAGGACTTGGAACTCAAACGCTGTTTCCACATGTTTCAGGCAAAAGAATAATTTGATTTAGCATCTTGACATTGCCGTATTTCTTTCACATCTCTACCCCATCAGCTAAAGTTGAGTGAAAACAACTGATGGAACCACACAAATTAAGCATTAAACTGAATAACATCATAATTTTTGTGCTGTCTGCCATTGCACAAAGAAAAAAATCAAAAGCCAAAAAAAGTCTGATCAATGTCACCTTAGTTACTTCTGTCACCTTAGTTTCCTATAAAAAGTAATAAAGAATATCCCTCTGCAGATTCTTCTCTGCTTCTAGGTAGAGCATATTTCTGTGCATGATTCAAAATTACTTGGCAGGAATTTTGCACTAAAATGCTGTGGTCTTGACTCTTTAGTCAAATAGTGACACAGTGTAAATCTTCAGGGTGAGACGCCTTCTTGAGCAAAGAGTGGGAACAGGGGGATGAGGAAACAGGAAAGTCTACCATGCAGCAGTGAGGGAGAAAGGCTCCCAACCAACAGGGCTGTCCATTCCACACCACAGAGGAGTCGTTACTCTGCATATTAGGTAATCAGATACTTTCATTTGCTCATAATCCATCAAGATTTTCAACTAGTGTGTGAACATAGCACAGCTAGATTCAGAGACAAGGCAGTTTATCCAGTTAAGGATCTAGATTAAATTCAACTAAAGGGGGTTTTAAACATGTTCTCTGATGATATAACTGGAGAGTACATGACTAGACGAGTCAAATCCTTTTCTCAAAATTGAAACCGTTCTTCTGTACAGCGGAGTGAGAACATTGCCTTTGTTTCAGGAAAAATGCAGACCTGGATGCAGAAGATCCCATATAAGGGCTTGTATTTTCTAGCATTCTAATTCTAACTTGTTTCTTACAAGTTTCTGGGTTTGGAGGTCACATCTAATTGCCAGCTTCAAGTGTATCTAACGGAGAGATACTTTAATTATAATTAGCATAAATAATTACAGGTACATAAAAAGGCAAACCCCAACAATATCTCATAAGAAAGCATTCTTTGTGCCATGTGTTCCTGTGCACCAAATTGATTTTCAATTCACACAATCTCTTTCATTTCTCCAATTACGAACCTCAGCCTAATTTTGAGGAAACACACACAGCAGGTGAAGATGTGAAAAGGGCAGTTGCTTCTGACAAATGTTGTGAAACTCCCTTTTATTTTTAATACTTAACCATAATCTGCACAGATGATAAGGTAATTAAAGCATAATGAATGTAGGGTAAATTATAATGACTGGTATGGCTTAGGAAAAAGATGCTTCAGAGCAGCATATTAATGCCTGAGAACAGGAGACAGTCATTATGTCTTACCAGGCCACTGACAGATGGCTACAAACTATAAACGGGTAAGGAATTTTCAAACCACATTGGACATAGTGATCTTCATAAAAGAAAGACTAAGAAAATTCTTTATCATAATTAAAACAAGGACAGACTTGTCCTTAAACTGCAAGATACAATTGTCTGGGCGTGGGGAAAAATGTATTCATCTTGTCTCAAAACACTGAATCCCTTCCTAAATATGAACCTCTGTATACTCAAGAATATACTCGTTGCTTTAGTTTAATCCCTGCCATGGTGGCCATTAAATTTCACATCACTTTTAAACAGTCATCCATTTCCTAAACTCTACCATGATTCAGAGCAAATAGCCTGTGACAAACCAACAGTGCACGAAACAAAACAAGGACAGCCCACATGTGTATGTTGGCACTGCTGTTGCTCTCTCAAGCTCTTGTGCAGACTGAGAGGTAACCATATTCAACTTCGAATCCATCCTCTGAGAGGAGGCTGCAGGAAAAGCACAGAAGACTTCAGTTTAGCATGGTGGAATAAAGGCTTGGGAAGTGGGCAAGGGAGTTAATGCATCTGTTCATTCTTACTCATTTAAAAACTATGGCTAAATGAAGAGCTCTAAAAATGGTTTCAGATATGCATAATTGAGCCTACTAAATGTTTTAGTGTTTTATTAGTAATTCTTAGAGTAGGACTTCACTGTAATGTAATAGTACAGTCTTCATTATATAATCTCTCCTAGTGAAATTTAGCTGACAATCCTATTTTGTTTTCTTCCTTTGGCATCTTGTTTAGATTTCCATTTTAAGTAGGACTTTAAGATACACTTTGGCAGATTCCATTTAAAAATTAATACCTTGCTGGCTCTGCTAATCAAAGCTGGAAGAGTTTACATTAGTGTTTTAAAATGAGAGTGCATAGTTCATTAAAATCCAGCTTCACTGAGCTTAAAAGAGAAGTGAATGCAAATGGGTGCAAGGGAGACTCAGCTGCTATTACTTTTATTCCTTTCCTACTCCCACAGAATCTGATTCATTTACACTGCAACTTTTAAACGTGACCTTTTTAATTTGGCCACTACACGTAAGAACAAAGTTATCTCTACTGTTATATATTTTATATGTTCCCATGCTAAAGAAGAATACCAGAAATTCAAGGACCATTCTTTTAATTCACTACCATTCTGCTAGACTCTGAACAAGTAAATTCTTAAACCCTAGAGTAAGCAGTGATCCAATTGAAAAACCAGTATAAAACAAGGTTGTAATGCACACAGCCTAAGAGATACAGATTTTATACTACAGAATGTTATGAAGATATGAAATTTGCCTACTTAGATTTCAACAGGTCATCTCTGAATTTGGCTTGTGAATCCAGAAGTATCACTCATAATTATAGATTTATGATACTACTTTCATCACTGTAGATTATCATGATGTTTCTTCCATGTATTTCTAACTCACTGTGTGAAACTCCAGTCTATATATGCTAAAGTTGAAATAATTATTCTTTGTAAGCATGCTGTTGGCATCAACAAAGGGCTCAGTTAAACTACCTAGAGACGTCCTCTGAAAACAAAATCAGCACAAACCATGGCTATTTAGGACTCTAATTTACCTTTGTGAATGGAGTTATTTACTACACAGTCCTTGTCCATTCTGCAAGCATTCCACCCCTCTATTTCCTAAACAAGGATCTTGATTGGATTGAGTTACCTGTACATTGTTCAGCACCTCAGAGCAGCCTCCACATCCAATCTGTCATCATGCTGTAGCCTCCAGAATAGGAGGAGACTCCTTCAAGAGTGAGGAGACTTTCTCTGCTGTCTTCCAATGAGATTAGACAGGGCTCACACAACATCAGTTACACCAGAGGGATTTGTCACTGACCAGGCAGAATAAACTTACTGCAAACACTGCAGGAATGAAGTACTGAATTTACTGCTCAATGTCTAGATCTGGCTTCCTAGTTTACCTTGACATATCCTAGCAGAAAGAATTCATGATGTCCAGGAGCACTAGTAAGAGAAAAACTCTTAAAGACACCTTTTTTTGCCTAAGTTTCATTTTAATTTGTCTACCAAACATGTTAATTTAAGAATTTCATGACTAATTATGGAAATTGTCTTCACCAAGCTGGTGTCAACACATAAACTTGTTGCCTTGTCAATATTCCCTTTGCAATTTTTCATATGCAAATAATTCTTACAAAATCAAACACAAATATACTGGTTTTATTTGCCTTTAACTAAAGTTGCCAGCTTATTCAAGAAGACAAGGTGACTTCTGTTTCAGCGTACTTAGTATGCAACTCACACCAGGTGTGTTTCTTAGCTCTACATTTTTCCTGGCTGCATTTCTCATGATTTTCTCATTTAAGCTCCCTGACTCAATTGGGCAAATTGTTATATAGACTCTTTGCCAGATGAATACTTTTTCTTTTGGTAGCCAACGTGAACAAAAACTACTTTATTACTCCAAAGGCAAAACAAATTCTTACCTAAAACTTTCTAAACCTTACATAACTGAAGCTCGAATGGGATCTATGCCATCCATCTGTGGCTAGTGGAGAGTTCTCTCTCCAGGGAAACCTGCGCACTTTGAATGCTCCAGTAGCTTTGATAAAAGAAGCACCAAAGGTTTGTGCTGCCATCCAGAGCTCAACAGGCTGGAGAAATGGGATGACAGAGCTCACCTCATGAAGAACAAAGGGAAGTACAAGATGCTGCAGCTGGGGAGGTACAACCCCAGGTACCTGCTGGGAATCACCAGCAGGAAAGTAATCTTGCAGGAAAGGATCTAGGGGACATGGTGGACACCATATTGAACACAAGCCAGCAATGCAGCAAAGAAGGCTGCATTAGGAAGAGTGCTACCAGCAGGCTCTTGGAGATGGCCCTTCCCAGCCGCTCAGCATTGTTGAGGCCACACCCGAGGTACTGTGTCCAGTTGTGAGCCGCCCAGTGCATGAGAGATGTGGACATAATGGAAAGTCTAGCAAAGTGCTGTAAAGATAATGAAGGGACTGTGAGCTCTTCCTCTTCTCTGAGGAAAAGCTGACAAGAGTTGTGCTTGTTCAGCCTGGAGAAGAGAGGCCTCAGGGGGGAATTTCATCAATGTATAGAAATGCCCAAAGGGAGAGTGTACAGAAGATGGAACCAGGCTCTTTTCAGTGGTGCCCAGTGACATGACCAGAGGCAATAGGCACCAACTGGACCACAGGAGGTACTGTCTGAACATAAGGAAACAATTCTTCTGTGAGAGTGACCAAGCACTGGCAGAGGTTCCCCAGTGAGGTTGTGGTATCTCCACATAGTTGGAGATATGGAAAAGCCAACTGGATATAGTCCTGGGCAAGCAGCTCTAGGGTACCCTGCTTGAGCAGAGATGTCAGACCAGATGACCTCCAGAGGTCCCTTCCAACCTTAACCATCTTATGATTCTATGAAAAAAGTCTCGGCAACAGCTTCCCTTGCTCTCAGAATTCAAACTTGGTGTCTGTATATTGTCATGACAAACTGATGTAGAGGTAAGATTAACAGGGCTTTTCCAGAACATCAAGTTCTGACTCTAGCTACTAAAGGTACAAAAGTATTATTAAGGGAAACTATGAGATTAGTCTATGTGGATTAGCCTTGGCTAACAGCCAAACCTCCACACAGCTTCTCACCTTTCCCCTCCTCCTTCCAGTCAGCAGGATGGGCATGGGAGTCGGGAATAATAGGACATTAAAACAACACCCTTCCCCTAGCCTCCACCTCATGTATCTGTCATGCTACCATCTTAAGAAGCTAGGATATACTGTGAGTGTGTAAGCCCAGAGGATCAGCACTGCAAATAGAACAAAACAGAATGCTTTGTGTTGGAAGGGACCTTAAAGATCATCTCATTCCAACCCCCTGCCATGGCAGGGACACCTTTCACTAGACCAGGTTGCTCAAAGCTCCATCCAAACTGGCCTTGAACACTTCTAGCAATGGGGCATCCACAACTTCTCTGAGCAACCTGTTTCGGTTCAAATTTGTGATTTCTGATGGTTATCACATATTTCAAATAAGCATACTAAAATTAAAGATCTCTTTAACTGTCCAGAGGTCTCTCTATTAATTTCAAGTGATGAGTGTTTTATAAATGCATTACCCACTCAGGTGCAGAAATCAAAATTAGGCCTTCTCCCACATACAGGGAGCTGTGAAAGCCATGCAGGATACACAGTCATGCCACACTGAGAAGCCAAGTAAAGTACTTCATGTCAGTGACAGAACTTCTAGAGCAGAGAAATGAACTCTTTTCTAACCCCCTAACAGTCCAGTGGTGAGACATTCCCCAAGAAGACGGGACCGAGAAGAGATGGAATTGAAAACCTTTTGGTTGAGAAAGGGGAACTGAGTCTTCTACATCCTGGATAAGTGCCTTATATGGAACATTGAACTATATAAAGGAGGAAACCTAGCTGGGTCTTCTGGTACCATGAAGTAAACAAACTTTTAAATTATCTTATTATTTGTAAGAAACTAATTAAGCACCTGTCTTCAGGACAAAATTTCCAAGTCAGTGAAGTTTCCAGAATAGTCAATTCAAGATGCATATTGTTACATTCAAAATCCTGAGGATAGAAGAAAACACACTCTATATATGGAACTAAGGATTTCTTCTGAGGCCAGAAGGGGCAAACAAGGAGATAATTTTGAACATGGTATAAAGGGCTGTGTCGATCCTATTGTAGAAAACAGGTAAAAGGGTGAGGTCAGATGACCATATTTGTTGGTAGGAGTGCCTTTCAGCCATCTGATGGTGTCCCTGGAGTTGGACCCTCAGGGCAGCATTGGACAATGCTTCTCATCAGGCCCAGTGCTCTTAGCAGCATCTTAGTATCTCACTTTCCTGCACAGTGACAGTGAAGTTCAAAGATAACCAGGGCTTTTCCCCTGTGTATGACCTGCTGCAAGCACAGGTGAGGCTTCCAGGCTCAACAGCTGTTTCAGTGACCTCCTGTCCAGCCTGACCCCTCATAATGCATCCAGCTGTCAAATGAAAGCTTCCTGAAAGGTTTTGGATTCCACCAAATTTTTCCCTAGAGGAAGGACATCATCATTATCTGTAAGCAACTTTTATTTTGTGAGTGACAGGAAACTGTTCATGTTAGAAACATAATCTTTAGGTTTTATGTTATGGATATCACTTATATATTGTGAACACAATAAGCAGTGCTTGTGCTTCCTGAGCAAGTCGCAACAGTATTTAAATCAGATAATGAAATAAACATTGCTGCTGACAAAAAGAGACTGGCCAGAAGTATAAGCCTAAATCAGCAAAACCTGAATTAATCACAAATGTAGAGAGAAAGGAAGAAGGACAACCTGAGCTGGGTATCACTGTTCTAAGACCTGTGCTAGTGCCAGTGGCTGCTGCCCCCCTGCTCCAGCTCCAGCCTTGGGGGTGGCCCTGATGGGGAGAGGGTGACACACACACAGGCCCCTGTCCCCCAGTCATTGCCTGACAAACCATAGCCCTTTCTGTGTGACTGGGGGCCACTGCCAGGCTGCAGCTGGCAGCCCAGGAGAAGGAAAACACTGAGAAGAAAGCCCCATCATGAGCATCACTCTCCTCCTGCTGAGGACAGCAGGATGCTGGTGCTTCACCGTAACACATTCTGCCCCTCTGCTCCAGGAGGCAGGAAGCTGTCAGCCTGCATTGTCCAAGCTATGTTGTAAGGACAAGCATGATTACCCAATGAAAGGGATCCATATTTGTAGGCTTTTTCATGTAAGGGTATTAAAGAGGCATTTTTTCCTTTTTTTAATCAATTGGTATTACAGCAATTGGACTAACAATAAAGGCTCGGTGTATTTTCCTTAGACTTTTAAAGTATTCACTGCCCTAACAATAAATTCTTAGTTCCATATACATTTATATGTATATATTATGTCTTCCCTCTTTGGCCATAAAAAAGAATTTTTGAGTGCATCATCTGCTGCTTTTTTGCCTAGGGGAGCTTTCTGTTAGCTTTTCGGCCATAAGGGGTCTTATTTCATCTTACTGACTGTTTCTGTGAAGAATGCCTTCATGAGAATAGCAGCCTATTACAGGGACCAGAGGCAAAGAACCTGAGTCTAAATAAATTACCTGTAACTACTTGGGAAGGGTCCAAAATAAGCAAGAATTGAACTGAAATCATGTCTGTGCTCAACATAAATTCACCCTAACTGTCAGAGTAGTACTTCTCCATGGTACTTTTCATCGCTGGGGCTTCCAAGGCACTTTATCTATGAAATCTGTGTGTTAATTATTCATTAAATTCTAGTTTCATCTTCCTGATCTTTGATACATAGTACTTATTCTACAGGACACTGCAACAGAGAACATGGTAGAGAAGTAAACTGTTAACTATATTAACAGTGAATCATAAGGCAGAACATACTTACACAGCTAAATGTATTTTCCAGCTTAAAAAATAGCACCTTCAGCAACATAATGCCTGTGAAATTGTCCCGTATATCAATTTGTTGATAAAAAATGTGTCCTATTGAATCACTGACACTTTCTACAGAACATTATATTTGATGGCCATAAAGCTCTTAAGGGCCATGACCTACTAACAAAACCCTGCAACGAAAATAATCTTTCCCTTAGATTAATTCATAATGAAACTTTTCTGTTTTGATATCTTGAAGTAATTTTGATACCTGGAATTGGGAACTAACTGAAACTTTCTCAGAGGCCACAAATTTCCATTCCAGAGACAAATTTTCAAGAACAGTAACGAGTTCTTGGCATTCAGTACAACAGCATTTTAGTATGATTGGACATGCTCTGGGAGAAGGAAAATATAATTTTCCCCTCCTCAGCTGGAATAAAAATGACAAAGGAGAAAGGTGCAAAAGAAGCCCACAATACCAGTTTTGTCAGAGAAAATTTACATCTCTACAGTTTTAAAGCAAAAGGCTTTCTGCATTCTTTCATTTCAGATTTTGTGTCTGAGCTGGCAATTTGCCTGAAGGACTGATCCTTTGACAGAATTATTGTCAGGGAGGTCAGCTGTAAATTTCAATCAGTCAGTGCAGGGCACAAGGAAAACATTGTCAGGAACATTTTCCTGCAGCTTGGCATCAGATACAAACATTGAATATATGGCTCTAAGCATAAATCTTCAAATCCTAATTCACCCTGGAACTGGATAATTTTAAATTCTCACTACAGTCTGCTACTTAGGTACAAAATCTCCACTAGTAGAGCTACTTTTCTGGGCTATGGAGAGAACTTTGGCCAAACTCACTGGAGTCAATGAACTTCTTGGTAAAGAGAAAGCAAACATTATTTTATTACAGATATTAATGTCCAGGAATTACTGGGATAATCACTTGCTAAGCACTCAATTAAGAGGAACCATGATTCTAGACATAAAGATTATAATGGACATCCATATAAATTATATCTAAAATAAGACTAAATTACAACATTTTAATCCAATTTTTGGTGTTGCCAGCTCATAGATTTTAATCATGGGGCTTTATCTTAAAAACTTTAGATTTGATATTGTCTGAAGACACCAGGACATTACTACCAATTCAAATTAAGGTTAAAAAACAAAGCCAGGAAAAAAGTCAGGGAAAAACCCAAACACACTTTATATTCCTAACTCTTCTGGTTACAGGGAGAAGCTTGAAAATTGGCCACTAAGGCAGAAGGGTCAAAAGGGTATTGACAGAAAGTATATATCTGAATGTGTTCTAACACATCTAAACATATCATGATAAGTAACTCCTATTACCAAACTCATGTCATGATTTTCTAAGTCCTGACTCACATCTTTTAAAGCTTTGAAGCAGCTGTTTGGGAATTTCAGTCCCTACAAGGCTTAGCATTATTCAACCCTAAAATATTCTTTCAGGCCCATCCTTTCATATCAGCATCCAAATTCCGACCATAGTCAAACTGATATATGTAGGCAAACTAAGAGATGACAGCATTTCCTTTAAGATCCTGCCTTGTTGAAAACACTTTCCCAGAGATCCCACTTTGCTTTGGAGCTGGGGAAGCAGCTTTCAAAATGCAAAAGTGAGATAGTGGCGTGGGAAGTGTGAAATGGAAGAGTGAAGGCCATTGCAAGGGCAGGGGTAGCTGCTGCCATCTCACTGAGCAACAGAGCCCATCCTGTTGGTGCATCCCAAGACTCATTTTGACAGCAATTCAAGACAAAGCTGAACTGCTGAACTGATTCCAGTTTATTGATGTCTTTCTTGTACTGGGGTGCTCAAAACTGCCGACATTATTTCAGATGTGATAAAATAAGGGCTAAATAGAGGGAGACAATCCATTGCTCTGCCTACTTGCTGTGCTTCTACTAATGCAGACCCATAATCTGTTTGCCCTCACTGCTGGCTCACACTCAGCCCACTGCTCACCAGCACCCCCACCACACAGCTACTCCCCAGTCTTGGCGTCCCCAGTCTGTGCACAGCAAGGGCCCCTTCTCAGCACTTGGCATTTGTCCTTACTAAATTTCATTATGTCGCTATTGTCCCATTCCTCCAACCTATCTACATACCTCTGGATAGCAGCAATGCCTTTGAGCATATCAACTGGTGCCACTCAAGTTTGGTGTCAACTACAAATTTTACGAGCAAGCATTCATAAGCAATCATAGATTCCTCCTCTAGGATGATAAATAGGGTATTAAACAGGTGAGTCCCATCCTGCCTTCTGCAAGTTTTCAGACACCTTCAGTGCAAAACACTGTGTGTGCTGGCTGAGCTGGGACTTTGGTTCACCCATATAGGTCATCTGCATGTCCCTTTGGGAAGACACAATCTAAAACAGGGGAAGTGAAATCAAGAACTCTGGGTCAAGTTGGGACAGAATTTGTAACAAAAGTTTCCATGTTGTTCTTTTATGATAGTTACATAAACTAACTAACTGAATTATAATGTTGAGTGAGGAACAAGCCCCTACTACAGGCAGCAGTATATCCCTCTGACCCCTGTAACGTGGAGGGTTCAGCCACCATCTTTTAGCTATTTATGCACATTCTCACTCAAAAACTGAAAGGGCAAGCATTTCAGGCAGAAAGATAAAGGCAGTGTACCCAAGTCCTCACAGGTTCAAACAGCCCTTCAAGTGCAAGGGAGTTCAGAATGAAGTTCACACAAGGTCTGGATTTCAGTGTTTGAAAGAAGTTGTCATAGTTCTCACATGGGTTCTCATAGTACTGTACAGTTAACTTCAGTCCTGCTCTGCTGACACAAACCCAAGTCTTATGTTAGCAGGATAAGCAAACTGTTTTCACTTCTACTTACCACTTAAGACAAAAATAACTTCTGTAGTTCATTCTGTCCTCTACAGAAACAAAAGTCTTATCTTGCTTGGTGTTTTGAGGATTCAGAAAACACAAACTTAAAGGAAAGGCTGTCAGTATTGAAATAAAAGCTTTTTACATCCTCCGCTGCTCTCTAAAAAATAATCAGCTATTATTGGATATATACAAGAGCTAGAACAAAAGCTCCAGACTCAAGTTTCCCTACACCAACAAAGGATAGGCAGACAGGATGGACCAAAGGAGAAATGTTTTTTAAAGATCATCTTCCTCTTTCAGGGCTGGTGACACAGGGAGGACTTTGCAGTATTGGGACAGGATCTTCAACTGGCCAAAGCTTTGAAGTGAAATTTGGCCCTTTCTTCCACTGTGTGCCTGCTATAAGCGACAAAACCTTATTAGGATACAATAAACGTATATAACTATTAATAGTAAAAATTCATCTAGAGAGGATAAAAAGATTTTATTAAGACTGTTAACAAGCACATTTCCTGCTGAAAACATATTTCCATGAAGAGTATAAACTGCAGGGTCCTCACATGGGTTGTCACAACATCCTGCCCTACACTCCAGCCTGTTGCCTGGGATCCTGTGGCCCAAGCTGTTCTGGAGAAAGGCACAGTTACCTCTCCCCTTTTTCACCGCATTAATGTCTTTTATTGAATAACCTATTTTGTCACTTTTTTAAAAGATATATATTGCCTAGATCAACATCTTAAAAGGAGGCTACTTACAAATATGAAGAAAGGGTACATCTGCAAATATTTCTTCTCAGCCGCACTGATACAGTATTTCATTTGGAACTTGTGAACATCTTATAATCAAATTGTTGTTCATGTGAAAGCTTAAGAAAAGTCTTGAAGTATACATTTTCTCATTAAAAGAATAAAAGGAGAAAAGAACAAAGCTATATTAAAAAATCTTATTGCCATGGTAACCAAACACAGGCTAATTTTGTAACCAAATTGTACTGGGAGGACAGAATAGATCATTACCTCTATATCACCTAATCAAAGATTAAGAAACCTCTCAATTAACAATGATTTCTCAATAAATATTGATGACCTGAATACAGGTTATACAAGTAATGAAAAGCCATAATTTCAAACATGTTTATATGATATCATCAAACATTTTCAGACAAGCATCTTTGTTTTAAACATTTCAGAGGCTATTTGCAAAGACGAAAAAATGTGAAGTTAATGATTACATTACTTTCAAATGCTGGTGTAATATCTAAAGGCTAACTACCTGTGCTAGGGAAAACATTCCCCCCAAATTGCTTATAGAGGATCAAAACTGTACACAGTGTTTTGCACTGAAAAAAAAGTAGCAAATGTGTTTGATTGGCAGAACTGTAGAATGAGTGATGAGCCACTCACCTTACCTACGCATCACCTACCAGTGCTCCAAACATATGAGAACTTACACGGGATGTGAATTTTTTAAAATGCCACAGAGTGCAAATGCCTCAGATTAGTAAAGGGGGTAAAAAGATCCATCAGACTAATTACTATCACCAGGCATGAAAGAGACGCTAGATTGATTTCTTTGTCCATTTAGGATTTGACCTTTTACCTGAAGCTACCAACAAAGGCTTCCATCTAATGGCAATTTTGGTGGCAGTGTCTGTGACATGCTCATCCATCTATGACCTTCTACCACTTGCATCTCCCTAGTAACTGAATACCCACTTCATTATTAGGACCTGGATTGCACTGAGCAGCACATTTTCATGAGTTACCACCTATTCACTCCTCACAGAAAGCCCAGACTTCTCTACTTCACTATAATATATTGCCTGATGTCCTGTACTTTATGGAGCAAAATATTAATGTAGAGTATAACAAATTCCCTCCCAAAATAAATTAGTTTAGTGATCATCACTTCATGGCACACTGAAAATGTCATTATTTCTTTTAGAAAAGGTAACAAGTAGGTGCTACATAATATTCAGAGTCTCTTTTTTTAGTTCTGGTACTGACCAACCTGTTCTGAATGAAAATATACATCTCTTTTTTTTTTGTATGGTCCCATCAGGTCTAATGGAATAGAAATAAGTTATATATCTTACTTTATAATAAACATGCATTATTTCGAATTCCTGATAAAATCCCAGAAAAACTTTTCTCCATAGCACTGCTGGCAAGTTTTCTTTCAATACTTTCTAACAACCATCTAATTATACATGATGTCAGATGTTGGACCTTTTTTTGCTCAGGTTCATTATAGGATTGCCTTCATTTTATCTTCAGGTAATCTAAGATGCTACTTCTTATGTGGTCAGATACCATTTCCCCTTATCAATGAATATTTCAGTATTTCATATTAAGTATTCATTGGAGCAGGAAATAAAACAACGCTGTTTTGCTTCCCTACCGGGTGCCCTAACTACTAGCCTGTACAGCCCCAGTCTGTTCTGCATTTTGTTTTTCATTTAATGAATATTTAAGTAGTGTGTACAAAGCAGATTTATTACAAGACAATAAAACTTAAGGACTGGTGGAAAAACATTGTACACCCTGATTCTTAAGTCAGTGGTCTCTAAAAGAGGAAGGAGAGGGAAGATATACACTTAATCATGTTAATCAATGCTGCCAGTACTTTCATATGATAGAAACTAAGTGATCTGAAGCTACCAGAATTTAGGAAATTATGAGTAAAATTTAGTTGCAAAGTCAGCTTCAGTGACTGCAAGTCTAATGGATATTCTGTGAACATTAGCAAGAGCTAAATGCTACACTGAGGCACTTGGAGGAGCATATGAGTACATCTTCTTTTTGATGTATCCACAACAGGGTGTCCAGACTCAACAGGATTTATCTGATTGCTACAGAGACAGCAAATAGTTTTCTGTTTCTTAAAGAACCTCACTATGAAGGTCATCCTTAGGAGCTCTGTGGAATTAATTTTCCACATTTCACTCATTCTTTTATGGGTGATTTTCAACTGACGATGTAAGTGCAAGTGAATGAGGACTAAGGAAATACTCTGAAAAAGAATCTTCTCTGGTTTAATTATTTCTAATTTTGATGACAAAAATGACGTCAAGTGAAGCTTGTTAAGAATTAAAAATCATTTACTGAGAACGTGCTATCATAATTCAAATCCATGCTATCCATGAAACAATGCCAGCATCATCTTACACTACAGCGATTTGGAGGCTCTATTATAATCTCCAAGAAACAGTAAACATCTTTAAACAGATTGCATGAAGATTTTGTTTTGAAAAAGTGCAAAATGAAATCAAGCTTTGAGAAGACAGGCTCACTGAGGCATCTATGACATCAAGAAAAGGATGACATGAATTTGTTCTCTCACCGTCCTCACCTCACTGGATAAGGGTAAAGTCACACAGTCAGAGTAGGAAACACTCCAACTCTCCTTAGTGCACATAGGGCTATGAGAGAGACTGTCCAGAATCAAACCTACTCTGCATATTGTAAGGGACTGTGTGATAAGGAGACGGTGAGTTAAGGAACTTTGTTCTACAAACAAAAAAAAAGAGGAAACGCCTACGGATTCACCACACAAATCTACTGAAATCTAATACAGGATTGAGTAACTGATAATAATGCCAAAACCCTACTCGGCTCCCTAACTACCATAAGGAATAACAACAATGGAGAGCTAAAACTTGATGGACAGAGGATCATGGAAAAGCCTTTACATATTTGAAACAACATATCTGTAAGAAGTCAGTCCTGCTCAGTACCAGCTTTACAGTGTGAAATAGCTCTATTTATCACCAAGAGGCAGGCCTCTTAAAAAGTGGAAGACAATGAACAACTTATTCTCTACCTTTGCATAAAACCACTCACACAGGAAGTGTCTACTCTTCTCTTCGGCAGCTGGTGGCAAGTTCACCATAAAGAAAGATCTTAGGGAGGCAGTGGTCCTTCATCCTGGAGAAGTGCCCTGCCCAGCACAGCTGTGTTCTCAGTAACATGGCCTTAATGCTTGTGACTGCTGCTTGTTCTAAAACAGATGTATTGGTCATATAATCTGACCAGTGGATGTTTAGGATTGTGCGGAGGCAGCGTTGATGGAAGCGTTCTAGGAGACACAGGTGGTGGCGGCAGATGACCCATGATTTGGAAGCATATAAGAGAGTAGACAGCACTATGGCTCTGTAAACACTGATCTTGGTACTTTTTTTTCAGGTGTTTATTTCGCCAAACTCTTTTGTGAAACTTTCCGAAAGCACTATATGCCTTTGCTAACCTGTTGTCTATCTCCCCATCAATCTTACCATCTGAGGAGATGAGGCTACCTGGGTAATTAAACTGCTGGACTGATTTAAGCTCTGACTGGCCAATGGTGATATGGGGATGGTGGAAGGCTTCCTGAGGTGCAGGTTGATAGAGAACTTCCGTCTTCTTTAAGCTGACTTCCAGCCCAAAGAGCTCAGCAGCATCTGCAAAGCAGGATGTTAAACGCTGCAGGGCTGCTTCTGTGTGGGCGACAAGGGCGGTGTCATCAGCATAAAGCAGCTCCCAGACAAGATGGTTTCAGGTCTTAGTGTGGGCCTTCAGTTGCCTTAGGTTAAATAGGCTTCCATCAGTATGGTATCGAATGTAGATACCGTCCTGATCCCCAAGGTGTGCCATAGCCCTTTGGAGCATCATGCTGAAAAAGACTGTGAATAGGGTTGGAGCAAGAACGCAGCCTTGTTTCACACCATTGGTAATTAGAAAGGGCTCAGAAAGTGCGTTGCCATATCTGACTTGGCCGTGATGATCCTCATGGAGTGAGATGATCATTTTAAGGAACTTGGGGGGACAACCTAAACGTTCCAAGATCTGCCATAGGCCTTTTATGCTCACAGTATCAAAAGCTTTAGTGAGATCAACAAAGAGAGACCTCACCATAGAGACCTTTGTTCTGTTCCCTACACTTCTCTTGCAGTTGTCTGAGAACAAATACCATGTCTGTGGTGCTCCTGTTGGCTCTGAAATCACAGTGGCTTTCAGGTAGAATTCCTTCTCAAGAGTATCCTTGCCAGGATTTTGCCAGCAATGGAAAGCAGAGTAATACCACAGTAATTTGAGCAGTCTGATTTAATTCTTTTCTTCTTATACAAGGTGATGACGACTGCATCACGAAGGTCTGATGGTAGTTCGCCTAGTTCCCAACAGCGCACCACAAACTCATGAAATTTAGCATGGAGTGCAAGGCTCCCATGTTTCCAGACTTTGGGTGGAATTCCATCAACCCCAGCTGTCTTGCCGATTTTCACCTGCTGTGTGGCCTTGAGGGTTTCTCCTAAAGCGGGGGCAGTATCCAATTTGTGCTTCACTGGTTGTTGTGTGATGGACTGAATTGCTGAGTCTTGGACTACACAGTTGGTACTGAAAAGACTCTGAAAGTGTTCAGACCATCGATTCAGAATGGAGGTTTCACCTGTTAGAAGTGTTTGACCATCAGCACTGAGTAGGGGGCTTTGGACCTGGTATGTAGGCGGGTATGCTGTTTTCAGGGCCTCAGAGAATCCTTTGTGATCATCCGTATCTGCGTATAATTGTGTTTTTTCAGCTAGATTGATCCACCACTTGTTCTGTATGTCACGGAGTTTCTGTTGGAGCTTGCTGCATGCAAGACAAAAGGCTGTTTTTCTTGCATGACAGGATGGCAGTACAAGGTGTGCTTGGTGAGTGGTTCTCTTCTTCGTCAACAAATCCTGGATTTCTTGATTGTTTTCATCAAACCAGTCCTTGTTCTTCTTGAAGGAGAACCCTAACGATTCTTCAGAGAATTGCAGGATGCTGTTCTTAATATGGTGCCCAATTGTTTCAGGAGAGGAATCTGTAGAATCTATGGAATGGTTTTTGAGCCTAGTTTGAAGGTTTGTCTGGAATCTTTCTCTCACTGTGGCTGATTGGAGACTGTTAACTTGGAGTCTTCTCCTTGGGATACTGCCCATTTTAGGTTTGGATTTAAGATTGAAGTTGAGTTTACAGCGCACAAGCCGATGGTCTGTTTGGCATTCTGTGCTGGGCATCACGCGGGTATGGAGGACATCATGGACATCTCTCCATTGCACCAAGACATAATCAATGAGGTGCCAATGCTTAGATCTGGGGTGTATCCAGGTTGCCTTCAGACTATTTTTCTGCTGAAAGATAGTATTAGTGATGGTGAGCTGTTGCTCCACACAGAATTCTAGCAGAAGTCGACCATTATCGTTGCAGCTTCCAACACCATGCTTGCCTAATATTCCTTTCCAGGCTTCAAAATTCTTTCCTACTCAGGCGTTGAAATCACCAAGGATAATGTCTTATCATCTGCAGGCACCTTTTGGGTAAGGCGGCGCAGGTCGGTGTAAAATTTATCTTTTTCAGCAGGGTCAGCTTGGAGAGTTGGGGCATATATACTAAAGATGACAACATGTTGCTTGTTGTGTAGTGGAAGGAGCAGGGAGATAATGCGGTCAGAGTGACCTGTCAGCAGATTTTCGAGCTTAGGAACAATGGAGTTTTTGATCATGAAGC
Organism: Chiroxiphia lanceolata; assembly: GCF_009829145.1. NCBI lineage: Eukaryota > Metazoa > Chordata > Aves > Passeriformes > Pipridae > Chiroxiphia > Chiroxiphia lanceolata. The sequence goes on along the minus strand of NC_045639.1, from coordinate 87,581,960 downwards.
CAACTCCTGAGATATGCTTTTCGGTTCTGGGCTTGCCTGACCAAAAGAGTGTGTAACTGGCATCATGTTTTCTGAGGCTGCCTTCCTCATGAAGGCGAACTTCACTGAGAGTAGCAATGTTGATGTTGAGATGAGCCAGTTCATGGGCAGTTAGGGTAGAATGATGCTCAGGACGTCCACTATTCACAGAATCGAACATGGTTCTGATGTTCCAGCATGCTAGAGTTAATTTAGGTACACCTTTGGAGGCAGGTGCATGCCTTTGTCTTTTGATCTTTGTGTGACCGCATTGGAAGAAGATGCCCGTTGGTCTGCGGTTAACCAACCAGGTGAAGGTGGAAATGAGCTTTGTTTAGGCCACCTTTTCTAGGCCCCTCTCTGAGTGGAGCAAGCAGTGCTGTCCTTGAAAAGGCTGCTTGGTCGTTCAGGGTGCTGCCCCAAGGGACTGTCATCTCTGGTCAGTCTCAAATGACCAATATCCTGAACTGCCTGCATGCAGGGTTGGGTCTGCGGCTTCCAGTGCACCTTTCACCTGCCGTTTCGACCCTTGCCCATCGCTACAGGGCTTTGTGAATGTGGGTAAAGCCTTCAAGCCTGCACAATGGATTTTTTAGGTGAGATGCAGTAGGCGCAGAACTGAACCCATTCTTTAATCCTAAGGTTCATCTACCAGGGCCAAGCGAGCTTGGACGGTGGCAACGAGGTCCTCAGGATGTAGGTTTAATCAGAGTGACCTTGTCTTAGATGGATGGCCTTACAGGGCTAAGCAAGCTCCATCTGCCCCGGTTCAGGATTAGAGTTGTCATTCTCCTAGGATGACTGCCAGAAGGCTAATGAGCTCATCCTGCCCAAGGATGTATTGTATCTGGCCCTACAGATTTGACCTGTCTGGCATGGGCGACCCTAGCAAAGGCGTGTACCATCGCCAGCATAGCTTGCAACCACATAGGGGTACACAGGCTTCATTCCTACTAGAATGATTTAGGCAAGTCTTTCATTTCCTACTTGTCTATATACGATCCATACCTATCTATATACGATCACAAGGAAATACCCAGGAACAACCCTTTGTCCTGACCACCCTTTCAGGATGTAACAAAGCCAAGTAAATATAACCAGAACATGCTGAACCTGGGCAGTAGCCACAGGTGAGCCTAAAACAAACAAACAAACAAACTGTTCTGGCCCCCGTACCCATCTAAGGCTGGGGTGCCTTTCGAGGCCCCAGCCCGGCCAGGACCCCCATCACTCTAAAAGAACCCACTATCCACCCTGACTTCATCCTTCCCCCACTGTGTTACCACATATCTTCAGGTGCACTGTTCACCTGCAACATTTCATACAGGATTGCCCCACTCACTCTCCTGAGAGTCCAAGGACCCCCATGGCCTGCTAGACACCCTTCCCCTCCCCCAAACCTGGAACGGCAAACCTCTGTGTGTTCCGAAGCTCCCCTCTCCTCTTCCACGGGGGTGCAGTACCCACTGGTGAGGCTCCCCCTCTCTCTCCTTTCTCCTGCCGGTGCCAGGGCAGCGGCCGCCTGTGGCCGCGCCTGGGGGCCGGGCTCCCCGGAGCTCCATGGCCACGGCGCAGGGGCTTCTGGGGTCCCCAGAGCTCCGCGGCACGCGGCGTGGGGGCTTCCAGGGTCCCCGGGGCTCTGTGGCACACGGTCAATGCTTGATTAACCTTGCTGGAACAAAGAGCATCCAGAAAGAGAAATGATAAAGAAGTTTTGCAGAAAAGAACTAGACACTGTATGCTCTATTCTTTTTTTTCTTGGACACAGAGGCAAACTTTCCCTGTGAGAAACTAGTCAAAATATAAAGGGCAGTGTCTCAGTTTGAAGAGATTGGAAAGTTTGCTAAGGAGGATGAGTTATGAGACAAACCAAACTCCTCTCTCTCAGCAACTGTAAATTCAAAATTAAGGGGCTTTAATCGAGGAAGTGTGGAAAAAACCAGAAGAAATAACAACTGTTTATTAAAAGATATATGTATGTTGGCAAGAACAGTAACAGAACACACAAAAAACTAGACAATAGTCCTGTACCCAAAAGTCCCCTTCAAACAAAAGAAAAGGTCTGAATACTTCCCCGTCTTTTAGCGCAGTTCTAATCACGGTCGGCAGGGGGCGCTGTTGGATCGCTGGAGGTGCAGAGCCTGCAGTGCTCTGTGTTGGCCTGCAGGGGGCGCTGTTGTGCTCTGGCGGTCACCACGCGGGGAGGGGTCTGGGGGGTGATCTCGGATCACGGGAGAAACCGAAAAGAAAATGGGGACCCTTCCCTCAATGGAAGAAGGGGGAAAGGAAAGCAGTCCACCCCCACGGAACTCACTGTTGTCCTCAGATGATGGTGTCTCGCACAAAAACTCTCTGATGAAAACGCAGCAGATCCGAGCTGGAGACAAAGACAGCTACCCCGCCTCTGTCCCAGAGAAAGAACCCAGCAAACTGACTTCTCCCTTCTGAGGAGAGCTAGGAACCCCCCTAAAAACTCCTCCCCTCTCCCCCCAGCCTCTGATGGGCCATCAGTTAGGAATACAACTCAGCTGGTTAGACCCTTTGTAAAGGTAATTGCCCCCTTTTCCATTCGGACTCTGTCTTTCTTACAGTGGGGGGCAAGGGAAGGAAAAATTCCCTCCTGGGATTTATAGCCTATAACAGGCAGTCTCTCCATGCTCAGGTAAAAGAAGAAAAAGGTTTAGTGTGACATCGGTTCCTCTACTTCTGGCAGTCAAGAACTAGGGAGGTTTTCCTGGATCTATACCAGGCTTCTATTGCCCATTTTGACTAGCTGTAAGAGTATGGCCATTCTTTCAGAACACTATACATTTTCATTTTAAAACCTCCACTTGTGGATTATTCCTGCTGTATTAGACTGAAGACATTAGTTGAATCATAAAGTTTAACACTGCAGTTAATCTATTCCTACAAGTTATTTAAAAAAAGGTGTAGCTATCTTCTAAAATGTTCATCCAAGTAGGGTCCACTATTTACTGCTGTTGGTTAAATTCTACAGTTGGCATTCATAATTGAATTATTCCTTTGTCTAATTTACAGCCTAAAAGCCACTTTAAGTCACATAAAACCTGAAACCTAGGTAAGAATATTAAAGGCCTTTCTTATTCCCTTTGCCATTCAGGTATATGCTTTAATTGAGCATTCAAAATGTAATCAAACAACTGTCACAGAAAAAAGTATATAACACAGCTTTCCTTAGATTTCTGTACAGATAGGAAAAACTTACATTTTACTTTTCAAGAATATACTTAATTGAAAGGAACTTTCTTTCTGTCACCTTCCTTATCTGAATTATCCAAGTATTCCCAAAAGTGTTGTGCTGGTTTAAAGGTGAACCAGTAGGAAAAATGAACCCAACTCAAAAGAAACCACAAGTTAGAGTTACAATTTAATAAAAAATAATACAATAATACAGTTATATGGACAAGTAATTGGTTTTAACCCACAAAACCCAGACGTATAACCCAGCACCCTGGGGCATGAACAGAATGGTGGTCATGTTCGTTGGCCTCCGTGCTGACCCCCACATGGTCCCCCTGAGTCCAAAGTAAAAGGAGGGGGAAAACCTGTTGGTGAGAGTGCTGGTCGCAGTCTGGTCAAGGGTGGTGGTTGCAGTCTGGTCGAGAGTGGTGGTTGCAGTCCAGTCAAGGTTCTGGTCCTCCTCTGGATCCAACGAATGGTACCAGAAGTCCCAAAACCTCAAGAGTATGTACCCTCAGGTTCAGGCAGGAATGCCCAGTACCTCCCCCAGAGTGGGGAGTTCCACAATGGGTGATTGTGAGTCGTGGGTGTGAGGACAGGAGCATCCTCCTGTCTCACAGGTCTCTTAACACTCAGCTTATAGCCTGGGGGGCCAGCTGTGCTCTGGGCAGCAGCTGCAAATGATCTGTTGTTAACAGTTTGTGGGAAATGCGCATGTAGAATGCACAGTTTGGGTTACACCCACACAGTGATGAACTCGTCCCAGCTGTTCTAACTAGGACAAGTATACACACATACAGACAAGCAAAGATTTTTTTCTTTTGTATGTCAGTAAATGAAACAGAAGACAGAAAAGGGAGATGAAGGAAGACTTACGATGCTGGATAACAGGATGTGCAAACTGTTCAGATCTTTCTGGTTTTGTACTTGTGAATAGAAATTACTCCTACAAGTGTTGCAGTTAATGCAAGGCTTTGTGTAGATGAGATTAGGGGACAAAAAGAAAACATTTGAAGGTTGATAGAGCTTTTAGTGGTGGCAATACCTTTCTCCCTCAGGATAGCTTGGGTTGTGTGCCAGGGCTTGAATCTTCCCTTTAATTACTTACTGACCCAGTGAACAAAACACATTGGTCACACATCCAAGTCTCACACGCTGTGATTTACTCTGCTTTGCAGCACTATGCTGGGCCATTAGACAAATCATCCATAGCACTTTCTAAGACCATGAGTCAGTGAAGTTGGATTACTGCCAATTCAGAAAAGTCCTGCTAAAACTAGCTGTTAAAAGTTATTCAGTGGAGCTTCTGAATTTCTAAAATTATCAGGACCACAATTTAAAGGTTCCACATCATTTACGATGGCCTCTGGTATCCTTTTTGAAAGCAACAAAAAAAAATCTCACTTTTTAAGCAACTGATTGCAAAAACACTTATAAGGAATGTTGACTACATATAAGGTATTTCCCTTGTCATGGACCCTTGTCAGAGACCAGATTTGTATCTTACTGGGTAGTTTGATTGACGGGTTGAATAAACCATGTTGTCTACAACTTCCTCGAGAGGGGAAGAGGAGGGGCAGACACTGATCTCATCTCTGTGGTGAGCAGTGACATGACTTGAGGGAACAGCATGAAGCTGTGTCAGGGGAGGTTTAGGTTGGATATTAAGAAAAGATTTTTCACCCAGAGGGTGGTTCGGCACTAGAACTGGCTCCCCAGGGAAGCAGTCAAGCACCAATCCTGTCAGAGTTCAAGAACTCTTTGGACAATGCTCTCAGGCAGATGGTGTGATTCTTGGGGCTGTCCTGTGCCAAGCCAGGAGCTGGATTTTGATGGTCCTTGTGGGTCACTTCCAACTCAGGATATTCTATGATTCTATGATTCATGACAAAAGGTAGCATTTTTACTTGCAAACAAGACCATCTTCAACTCTAGACGTTAAGACCAGCCAAAAAATCATAGTTTAGCTCTTTGGAGATGTTACCTTGAAATTTCCTTATATTTTATTTATTTTAATGAGTTTAACTTTCTGTATATACCCAAATTACAAATCTGATTTCTCAAGGATTATGTTATCATTCCCACAGGAGCTGGAGGAGATGATTGGTTTTGCACACAAATATATGATAGGGATCCCTCACTGTCAGTCAGCCAATTTAAAAAAAAAATCAATCATCAAAAAATGGTAAAATAAAGATACTGAACTGTACTAATGTGTGTTTTAGATGCCACCATGACACTTTCAGCTGTGACCTCATGCACTGTTAAGATGAACTTTCTAGGCTGTGTCAACTTCATGTGTAGGTGGGGTGAGTATACACAGTAGTTGCATTCAGGACACACAAGACTTGCAAAAACTGGTACCTTAAAACAAAACAGAGATTTCTCCAGTATTAAAAATACAAAGAAAATATATATTGTAGAAGAGAATATTACAGAGATTCTTCTTCAGAAAAAATATTTTCCTCAGGCATCCTAAAAAAAGTGTGACTCAGATTATATTTTGAGAGGGGAACCAAAATGGAAGACTTCTTTTTTTTTTTTTTTTTTAAACAAGTAAACACTTCACCCTACACATTAAACAATAACTTTTGATGTCAAATCTAAGCCAGACAACTGAGTATCAAATAGAGTTAACAAGCATCTTGTGTCCAGAATTGGAACAGATGAAGATTAAGCAATTGTCTTTCAAAATTCATAGCTAATTGAATATACAATTTCCAAGTGAAAAAATAGCCAAGTAACTGCTAGAATTGTGAAGAAAAAACATAAACATATTTTCCTGTTTAATCTTCACTTTTTTTGGCCTGTTTCATTGCTATTGGAGCAGGGAAGGAGACATGCCTACATAAACTACTAAGGCTATAACAGGAAATCTTGGTTCATTTAATGTGGCTTGATCCTTGCAAGTGCTCAAATAGTCTTTTGAAAAGAAAACTGAATCATTTATTGTATACATATCACTTATTTCAATTAAAAAAAAAAAAAACAAATCCAGAACTCCTGAAGTCTCAAATGGTATTCACTAAAAAGAAGGATTAATTCCCCAAAGCCAATACTGTTCTTAACATTCAGAAGTTCTGGTGCAATAATGGAGATATGAAATATGGCTGAAAGCACAAATAGCCAAACCTGTGATAGAAAAACAATTTATTGTTTTTGGTTTTTTATATAAGTGGTGGTTTAGACTGAAACTACACTCTCAACAGAAAAGGAAGTGCTGGGGAGAATTCTTAAATCAGTATTCAGGTAGAGTTTCTCAGCATGACAATAGTCCTCTCACACATGGCTTCTAAGGAGCTGCTACAAATAGATTTTTGCAAAGTACCATATTTTTGTATCACTTCTGCTGGAGACCTTAAAAACCCAACTGTATTATTAATACCTTAATCTAAAGCCTATAATAATCTATAACAATGAAAGATGTGAACAAGGTAGGAAAAAACCCATTTAAATAAAAAGGATGTCATTTACTTACTAGTGAGCAAATATATGTGGGCTTCTGCTTAATTTCTACTTAAAAATAGAAATCCCTGCACTGTGGGACTCAGCAATATAGGAGCAGAAGCCATTTGTCTGTGCTATAGGAATCCGGAGAGATGTAGATCATGATTGGATTTCATTATTGCTGACATTTCAAAAAGCCATTAAAGGAGCGCACTCTCATTCCCAGCACTTACAGTCAACCATCAAGTAAATCTAGTTATAGGTAGAGATGAGGACAGGAAGGCTGTGGGGGCATTTAGGCCAACATGTAAGCATTTATAATGGCTAACATATACAGGAATATATATATATATATAAATGTATATATAGGCACTTGTCATGAGCACTTGACAGCTAGCCATGGGTTCCTCACATATTTCACCAAGGTCACTAAGGAAAGATTGACATTGAGCATGAAGATATTAGCACCGAAGGAGACCATTTATCTCAAGTAGAGGATAAAACATGAGACTAAACAGATGATGAATCAGGTCCAAAGTGAGAACTGACAGAGAATGCAAGCAGACAAAAGGAGTTTTCAAGAGCCAATGGGACACATTAAAAAAAAATAGTAACTTTCAGTTTGTGCCCATTGCTTTTGGTCTTGTGACTGGACACTACTGAAAAGAGTCTGGTTCTGTCCTCTTTGTACCCTCCGTTCAGGTATTCCTATACATTGATGTATCTTCCTGATCCTCCTAAGCTTTCTCTTCTCAATCCTTTCTCACGTGAAAGTTGCCTCAGTCCCTTACTCATGTTTGTTGCCCTTCAACCATGTGGGCATTTCAAACATTAGTGTTTGTTTCTAAATTTTCCTGTACTCTTTTGGAATGTTTGGGATGTTTTTCTCTCTCCTTTTGAAGACTGAAGCTTTTTGGCCAGTGAAATTGCTATGTTATTTTTCAGTTAGAAGATCAAGGAAAATTATCTTCAATTATAGATGTTCTGATCACTTCTTGCTTTGTGATATACAAAATCCCTTCTCAAACTGATTTGAAATTGACTACAGAATACAATTATTCCACAGTCTTCTTACTTCAATGCCTTATCCAAAACCCAGTGTATACATATGAGGTCAAGTACACTTGATTTCCAAATCCTACGAGAAGGTGCTGGGGTTTACTTTTGCACCTAAAACTAGAGCAGAAACAGCTGATGGGAGTTGCATTTAACTTGCAGCAGATTCCTACATGAGGTCTGTGTAGAATAATGCTGCATGACATTTTAAGATCATCGTGAATCTTGGAATCAGAGCTGAGCCTTCAGGAAAAGAACTGATGCTCAGGAGACATAAAAACCAGGCTTATTCTCTCTTTCCATGTGAAAATTTTCTGTTGTCATCACACTTTTTAAGGAAAATGAAGCTGGCCTGTTGGCCTGACCCTTCAGATAATATTTTCTGGAATCAAAACATTATCTTGTTTTCTCTTTCAATAAAATGGGATTCCAAGAAGAAATGAAAGGGGGTTAGAATTATAGTCTTCTGCTGTTCATTAATTCCTAGAGTAACAGGAACTGAGCACATTTGACAGTTTTTCAGTATAATGAAAAATCAGTTTGCTCTCTTCACTTAAGAGAGCAAAAAATTTAGCTGTAACACCCATTCAAACAAAGCAAACTAATACTAGCCTTCAGACTAAGTCTTTAGAGAGCAATAAGAAAAATTTAATGAGAATGTTATTAGTCATCCTGCACAAATACTTTAAAAGGCTCAAGGAACAGAACTTATAAAGAAAGAGCTGTGTACATGGCATGGCTTTGAAATGAACATTTGGATCTTAATTTGCAGTGGTGAAGTTCCATACAAATAGAAGAAAGTATGTCAACTACTGTTTTTTATCCCTTGTCACTTCAGCAACTCAGAATACACAGTTAAATTGCTCTGAGGCATCCAGCAGCACATGAGACATGGGAATGGCCAGGCTGCCATGGCAAAACAGGCTGCATTTTTTCTGGTATTTAATTTCTGCATTGTTGGTCCTGACCCTTCAGTAAATGATACTCTGAAATTATTGTGCTGGCAGCTGCAACAAAAGGATGTGGCCACTCATCTGTTTCTTCACAAACTAGTAAAATCCTTAATGGTGCCGTCCAGAGATTTAAGTTATTGTATTCAAGCATTCCAGCACCAAGTACGGGGTGTGGATTTACACTGCCTTGAATGACATACTTTAGATCCTTGCAAAGTGAATAGGGATAGTAACTTAAGAACAGAACACACAGCTGCCTGCTTTCCCATTAGGATCAAAACAGGCATCCATAACAAGTGCCAAAGTCAGTCATATACAACGTATCATTTTTTCCTGAAAACTTAGGGTGCCCATGGGAAACAGTTTGAGAACCTGACACACTTTAAGACACATAAAAAGATTTTAGCCATAACAACCTAAGGCAAAAGAGAAAGTATTTGTGTCAGCATCGTAAGGTAATAAATTAATTCAGGCAGGATACAGAGGACAAGGTGTCAGTACTTGCCTTGGACTGAGGGCTTTTCCCACTTCCTCAGCAGTTCTCCAAGCACAGTACAACTGCATATCCGTGCAAGGCTGAAAGGACAAGGATTTTTTGTCCATCCTTTTGACAGTAAGACACCATGCAGCAAAATGTTACATACAGAAAGCTAAAAAAAAACAGCTAAAGGGTTCTTGTAAGCCCTATGGATTCTTGGAGCCTGATCCCAGAGAGGTTCTGAACAGGTCAAACACAAACTGTTTCACCCTACAGGTGAAAAGGCCAAGGGATGCTTTACTGCCAGCACAAGTTTTATGACACAGTCATTGCACAGTATGTTCTATTGGCAGCCAGGTCAACATGCTTGCACCAACACCAGCCCCTTTAGGTCCTCCATGCGTATCAGACCTCTCAGAAATTAACAACTCATTTTTACCATCAACTGTAAAGATAAATGATGCAAATAAATTACTTTTCCAATTTGGATCTGAAGTACATGATCATTTGGATTTGTAACTAAAAGAGCATTTATTGCACCCCAGTGCGTTCGCTCTGCTATACTTGCACAGCACCAAGGCTATCTCTGCTTCTCATGCTGCTCCTTGGCGAGAGGCTGTAGGTGGGCAAGAATTTGGAGGGGACAGACAGGACAGCTGACTCCAACTGAGCAAAGCGATATCCCATACCATATGACAGTAATGAAAGAGGAGGAGGCAGGACATTCCCAATTATGGCTTTTGTCTTCCCAGATAACGGTTACACGTGATGAAGCTCTGCTGACCAGGAAGCAGCTGAACATCTGCCTACTGATACGAACTAATAAATAAATTCATTATTTTGCTTCGGTGCACAGATATTTTTCACTTATTAAACTATCTTTATCTCAAGCCACAAGTTTTCCTGGCTTTGCTTTTCTGATTCTCTTTCCCATCCTGCTACAGAGGGTTGAGGGAAGAAAGTGGGCAACTGGCTGGATGCTGATGCTGGCCATGGTCAGCCCACTGCAGCTAGGCTGGCAAGACAGATTTTACCGCAAGGGGCCACGGACACTACTAAAAGAGGCAATAACTATTTATTCTAATACAGTAGAATAACTTCTACTCAGGTAGCAGAGGCTAAAACTCTGGCTAAGAACGCCACCAGTCCGAAAGACAGAACACAAAAGTGGGATATCTGAGGACAAGGCTATGGTTAAAGTAAGACCAAAGGGAAAGCCAAACCCAAATCTTCCAGACAAGGACTTCACCTACAGTCATACCCAATCCACATCCCCATGCATCACTTTCTCTAATTACTATTACTCATGTCTAAACAGAAGATGAGGTTATAACAACACTCCATTTATGCTGTAAACCAACCAAATACCATAGAGCTACATTGGACTGGCATTATGTCCAAGCCAATAAAAATAAGGGACATGAAAGGAAGGGAAGGAAAAGAAAAATCAAAAACCCATGCCCTTCATCATGATAGGGACTTCATCATGAAGGGACCACTTCAGAGCACCAAATCAGGAAGATGAGATAAATGTGGGTAATTTGGTTTTTTTTTAGTACCTATTGAAAAATTCTGAAGTGCTTGACCTAGTAAAAATTTAGTACCTAGATCTTCATTGTGGAAACAAGTGCAATACAGTAAAGATTCTTCATCAATGTCTTAGAGTAAAAAATACTGGACTACCTCTTCCAAAATGGAGAAAAGAAAAAGGTTTGCATAGCGTTCATTCACATAAATTGGGAAAAAAAAAGTTAATTGAGGATGACAGTAAGAAGTAAACTTGTATGCAAATGGCTATGGAATGATACTACTAATGCACGTTTAGTTAGGCAGTAAAGGAAGAGCACATATTTTAAGAATGCAGCTTCAAAACAAATTTTCGGGTAAGGATAGCTAGGAGACAAGGATAAGATTATGGTGGGGCAGGGTGAGATTTTTCCAATTCCTAAAGAATGACAGTAAAACCACCGGGGAAAAAAGAATCCTTTAACAGATAATGGACAAGAATTCATGATCTGCTCAGCAGCTTGAAACTTGAAAAAAATAAGCACATGGAATAAAAATGGGTTCAAATTACTAAGTGTAGGAGACTCGAATGAGAAAGTCCATCCAGGATAAAGTAAGGCAGATGTTGTTCCTTGCTAATAATCACCAAGAACTTTCAATATAGGAAAGTCACAAGAGGAAGAGCAAAGAAAGTGAAAAGACAAAGAAGGCAAGAATTCTGGCTGGAAAAGCAGAGAAAAGGCAAGATCAAATAAACCACTGGATGTTAAGAAGATGTTTCAGAAAACCATACTACACATACACCTCACTTTTATCTCTATCCCTGAGCTTTCAGAATCCTGGACTAGACAAATGTTTGGTCTGACCCACACTCACAGATATCTGTGTTCTTTATCTATTATTTTATATTAGAACTGATGAAGATCAGGGTCCTGAAGAGAAGAAGTTCCAGAAAAGATGGAAAATGTCATTATGTGCCTTTCATAGGGATACAATAAAGAGTCAAAAAAGTCATCAAATAGCTTAAACTCAATTCCCTAGAACATATAATTAAGCTTATTTTTAAGCAATGCACAGACAGCAAAGATGAATGTTAAACCTGTCAAGAGTAAGTCATCAAATCAGTTGCATTTTCATCTACAGCATTTTTCTATATTTTTCTTCTACACTTGGTTATATGGGTAACATTTTCTTGCTATCTTTAACTGAATAGCTCTTACTATCAATGTTCCCATGTGAAAACTGGAACATGAGCGCTATTAAACAGGGGGATGGGGAGGGAGAGGGAAGGTATATCACTTAACTGCAGCACATTGTCACATTTTGATTTGGTTTAAATTATTTGCTTAACTTTCAGAAATTCTGCCCCAAACTAGCCTGTTTCCATTAGTGACTTTATGTCACTGAAACTGATTTACAGCTTTTCAAAGATCTATTTTTCGACCCAATTTATCTTCATTGTCTGGCAGACGCCAGCAGTGGATATTCAGCCCTGTTCTTCCCTCTTAAAGAGATATCAACAGAAGTTAGAGTTGGAATCTTTTTTTCCATCTGCTCCTTGACAATACTTGAAAAAATGTGAATTACTTGTACAAACCACTATAATGGGGAATTAATGTCAAATGGGCCACTTCCTTCTATAGTGTGAATTCAGCCTCCAAAACACTTATGATGCAGTTATTAAAATTATTAGAGATGCCTCTGCCTGAATTAAGGTGCAAAAAAGACCATATGCCAAAGTCAATAATATGGATTTTATTTAACAGTAAATGTGAGGCAGAAAGAAAGAAATAGAAAAAAGGGAGTGGGGGGAGGGAAGAAAGAGAGGGACAGAGAGAGATTAGATAGAAAATGTATCACCACTCTGTGGAGCCTGGTAGCATCCTTCGGGTCAGTTTCTTCTGGTCTTCTTGGGAGTGAGGGTCACCCAAAACACGAGTCCAATACTTTCAGGAGATGACCAGGCACCTCCCCTGGTGGGGGGTGAGGGTGGGGGAGGAAAGCTTTGCAGTCTCTTGCAACAGGCTCTGGATTTGTTGCCTCACTTGGATCACCTGCAGTCCTCTGGTGGTGGAAGGCCTCAGGAATGAGTCAGGGGGCCCTTTGGGGGTCTTTGATGGTTTATGACCCCTTCTCAGTTGCCTCCTGGAGGTGGTGGTGGGGGGCAGTTTACTTGGGTTTTGTGTGGAGATTTCACCATCACACACCCAAACCCCTTCTCCTCCTCTACCTGCTGAGCCTTGTTTACTTCTCCCTAGACCTATTGGACAATAGTTTTATCTCAAGTTCCCATCACAAATTCCAATTAGAAGGCACTGGGGAAGGGGGTTGTGCTTCGGTGGCCCCTGACAGGCAGTTGCTTCTTTGCAGTTTGACAAAAAGTTTTTCCATGATTTTGACAATGCTTAAGACGTGAACAACATTTCACTCTATCAGAAATACCCGTAACATGGAACACTTGTAACTACTTTAAACCAACATGGAAATACCACTATGCTACAAAATATAGTCCAACACTCCTGCCTCCAAACTCCTTCACACTCTCACCTGTAGGAAGTGACAGAGAGACTACCAGAAAATCTTGAACAGCAGGTTAGAAGTATTGCCCATGAACAAGAGACTTTCACATGACAGATATTAATTAGAGGCTCTAATGTGTGTTGGTTAGCATGCCTGCAAGACTTTAACAGTTTAAGCATTTGGAAGCATAATGCAGGATCTTGCAGCTCGTTGACAGAGACACCTTCCTTCTAACAAAATGCATAAGAACAGGCTTGACAATGCTAGAAAAAGATCTTCCTTGACAGACTTCATAACTTTCCTAAACAAGTTCCAGAAGTTCACTGTTCTTGCTATTAGAAAGTTATTCCAGAAGTTCATCCAGTCTGTCCCTCTAAGTCACATTTTGACACCTAATCATTCCTGTTACCCTCACAAGAATTTTCTCTGATTTGCTCATATGCTTCTGAAATGCAGTACCCAGTGCAGCAGGAAGAATTCCAGGTCAAGCCTTAGGATCGTTAAGTGGAACAATGATTTTACAGTTCTTGCAGGTCAGCTACCCATTTATGTGTTTCCAGGAATTTGCTGAGGAGCGAAAAAGAAACTGTTCTTGTTTAGCCTGCAATGCACAATAATTTTCAGAGACATTTCTAAGGCAGAAATGGTAGCCATTTGTTCTTCATTTTGGCCATCTGATCACATCACCCATTCCCGTCATTTGTCAGAACTTTTTACAATTTATTCTTTTATTCTACAGTGCTTGCACTCCTCCCCAGACTTAAACTATTTGCAAGTTTATTAAATCTACATGCCATTTCATCATCCAATTGTAATGCTATTGTTGTATAACACTGGATCCAGAACAGATGGAAATACCCAACCCAACACATTTTTCTGAGTTTATTAATGATCTGTTAATCTTCTGAATGCAGTTCTCCAATCACTGCTGCACTCATCCACTAGTAGGTTTCCTGAGAACACTTATCAGAATGCCATCAGGACCATAAAAATGCATTTCCCTCTCCATAATGCCCATACCTTTCTCAGGGTAGAAAACTGATTTCAGTAAATCTCTATCAATTATTACGTATCTGCTGGCAAGCTTCCAGGTACTTACCAACTAATTACTCAACTATTTTTTCTTGGAAGCTGACTGGGCTGGCCTTTTCTGACTACTACTTTCAGCTCTACAAGTGAAAGAAACACTAGACTTGCTCTTTTTTCCAGGGTTCTGACACATCATCACTGACTTTCCCAAAATAACTGAAAGGGTCTGACATCTCAGCCCTTTTTTTTGGGGGGTGGGGGGGAGGGGGACAGAGGCAGCAGAGCAGGGGAATGTTTTCTTAGGATAGAGTTCAATAGGCTTAACGTAGCAACGTATCTTAGTGAAAAATCTTCTTAATCTGTTCCACCTTTATTCAAAGCTAAATTTTACCACTTCCTCACTGGATTCGGCCACAAGCCCACCAGAGTCCCTTGTGACCCTTTCAGTGAAGACTAGTATAAGAAAAATGTAGTAAATCCTCTGATGGCCTGAACAATGCATGGATGAGACCCCTGAGTCACAGATGAGTCCTTCCTTGTTTTCTGATGTTTACAGGATTACCTTTTACTGTAATTTAGCCCTTCTCTTTCACCTTTGTCTCAAAGATGATTCTGGGCTCCCCCTTAAGGCATGAAATTGAGCCTGATTTACTCCATAGTGAGCTGTGAGCCCCCCTGTTCAAACAGTGCAAATGCACTTATGTTTTAAGAAACAGGCAGGTGATGACAGGTCAGCCAGCTCAACTCTGTCTGATCAGTTCCTTGTGGACCCTCAAGGAGCAAGTGTCCACTGCAGTGCTTCAGCACAGTCCAAGAACTGTTTTGTGGTGACCTGTCAAAAAAACCTGGTTTCTTTTCCTGCAGGTGACAACTGTTCCCTAGTCCATGCAAGTCTCTTGCTCTCTGGATACCTGAATCACACGGAAGGGAACTGGGCACTGCCAAGACATTCCAGAGATCTGCTGCATCTTTGTGTGAAAAATGTAGTGTTATCTGCTTGCCACTTAGACTACTTTTATTTCAAGTCATGGTATGGCAAGACACCCCAAAAAGATTTATGGATTCAAAAGAAAAAAGAAAGAAAGAAAAAAAGAGGAAAAAAGGCACTAAATACTACCAGTACAGAAATAAAGATTATGTAAGATAAGGGCATTATGAGAGCCAGAGGTAGAAAAAGAGAACAGACAAGAAAAAAAGTCCTTGGTGACCAGACTTCCCTCAGACCTAGGTCTCCCTTAGCTAGACAAATGACCTCCAGAGTAGCTAAGACAGCATTACACCCACCTTAATATCCAAGTTTGCAGCCTTGATATGGACCTCCCTCTTTCGTGCTAGAGCACCTTAGCTTTTACAGCTGTCTTTCTGGAGTCTTACAAGGATGGACAATCTTTCTTACAGAGACTTCCAATGTGACTGTTTGCTGGCTGTCCTAGGAAGGTCAGTCACTATCGCTTCCTTGCCTCCAACCATGCAGTTATTTCTCCCTCCTTTCCACACCTTAGTTGCTGTTTATTTTGTGCTAATACAGTAGCAAACTGAGTCAGCTCACAAACAGATTAGGCAAGTACTAGAGGCTGCAGGAATATGCAGAGAGTATCCCTTTTGGCAGCAAGCTACTAAAGTGTAGTGGGTTGACCCTGGCCAGACGCCAGGTACCCACTAAAACCACTCTCTCACTCTCCCTCTGCAACTCGACAGATGAGAGAGGCAAAAAACCAGCAAAGGATTCATGTGTTGAAATAACAGCTGGGAGATGTCACTTACTGATTACCTTCACAGGCAAAACAGACTCAAAGTGGGGACAGTACTTAAATTTATTACTAAGAGGGTAAGAGCCAAAGAGTGAGAAATAAAACAGTCTTAAAAACACCTTCCCCCACCCCTCCTTCCTTCCATGTTCTCCCTCCTCCCCCCTAGTGGCGCAGGGGGACGGGGAATGGGGGTTATGGTCAGTTGTTGTTTCTGCTGCTGCTCAGAGAGAGGAGTCCTTCCCCTGCTCCCATAGGGTCCCTCCCATAGGAGACAGTCCTTGATGGACCTCTCCAGAGTGAGTCCATCCCTTGGGCAATAGTTCTTCCCAGACTGCTGTCCCATAGGTCACTCCTCCATGGGGTGCAATCCTTCACGGATGAGCTGTAGCAACGTGGGTCCCCCACAGGGGCCCCAAGTCCTACCCAGGAAAAACCTGCTCCAGTGTGAGTTTCCCTCTCCACGGGCTGCAGGTCTCCAGCAGGACCCCGCTCCATCCTGGGCCTCCCACGGGGTCACAGCCTCCTTCATGCATCCACCTGCTCCAGCACGGGCTCCTCCATGGGCTGCAGGGACACAGATGCTCCACCATGGTCTGCACCACGGGCTGCAGGGGCCTCAGCTCCAGCACCTGGAGTACCTCCTGCCCCTCTTTCTGCACTGACCTTAATGTCTACCTTGTTGTTCCCATGTTCTCACTCTGTTCTTCCCTGGCTGGAATTCTTTCTGTGCACAACCTTCTGTTCCTAAATATGTTATCACAGAGGTGTTACTATCACTCCTGATTGGCTTGGCCTTGGCCAGTGGCAGGAAGTCCGTCCTGGAGCCGGCTGGCATTGGTTCCACCAGACACAGGAAGCTTCTAGCAGCTTCTAACAGAAGCCACCTCTGTAGCCCCCTGTGGCAACCATTTCCCACCCTAGGAACTTTCTGAAATCAAATTTCATTGCTGTGGAACAGCATTTTTCATAACTAAGAACCAACCACATGAACATATAAGATCCAAACAATATGGCTCAATACTTGCTCTTGGAAGAGATTAACCCTACAGCAGAAAAGCAACTAGAAGTGCTTTAAGGATAGTTAAAAACTGGTTTTGGCTTGCTGGGATTGGATGACTTCAGAGATTTTCTGACAAACTCCTGACTGGAGCATATTGGAGAGTTTTTATTTTTTTCCTGCATGTTGATGACTGCCACTGTAGGTGACTACAGAGCAGGGTCCTCTTCAGAACAGCAGGAACAAGAGCAGCCAGCTGAATCCATTCCAGTATGGAGAACAGCTCTCACCCAGAATACAATTTAACAGTCAAGTCCAACATGTAAAGTTTTATAATTGCAAATGCTCACACAGGAGCGTTACAGATTTGGAAGTATTGGCATATTCCAAAAAATAATGATGCTGCGATAATAATGAGCTGTGATAAAATGTAAAGGCAATTAAAAAAAACTACATCTGTCAACTAGCAGCATAACCTCTGCAGTTAGAGTTGAAGATTTGCCAAAGAATCACTGAGAATGGCTTTGGAAAGAGTTCAAACAATACAGCCATGTCAGAGAGCAACCATGGGGCACTAGGTAAGCAAACCACCTTTTATCCATCAGAAGACCACAACTAAGGAGAATTCAACTACACAACCAGATTACTTAAATGCAATTCCAATGCTACTTGAGAATAGATTTTGCCAGATTGGATTATTACATAAACCAAGTGGATTCCTCAAAGCACTTGGAGATCATTCGCCCACAAGAACGGATGACAGTCTTGAAAAGGCATTTAAAAAAAACAGGCTGAAAAAAAAATGCAAAACCACAAAGCATAAAAAATTGTTATTGGAGAAGAGTGAGTTAAGTTCTATGTTTAACTTAAAATGAGTAGGTGAATCTAAATAAGGCCCTTCAGAAACAGATGGAGTGAGATTAGAAGTAACACTATCAGAAGTGATATGCTAGGTGTTTTATGAGATGAGTTCTTCAATTCAAAACATCCCATCATATCGGACAACTCAGAGTTGCCACTGCAAAGGGTTGTTCAGGCATTAGCCTAAAACAGGACACTAATACGGAAACATTTCTATTTGGAGTGCATTCCTTGAGACAGAAATTCACATACGTGAAGAGCAGCCCTTCTCCACATTATTCATCCAGCCCAATGATAGATTTGCCAAGTCTGAATGACGTACTTATCACTGTGTCTTTGGCAGGGGCCCTGGGAGCCTTACTGGGAACTGTGAAGACACATCCAGCAAGCCTGTCAAAACAGGGCCTGTTCACACATCGCTCAGAGAATGGGACAGAACCATCCTCACATGATTTCTGCAGTGGCACCGGAAATCTGTGGAAACAGCTGAAAGGCATTAAAACAGCTCCACTGTAGGAGGATGCCAGCTTGTCAGGAAGCTGATCTTGAGCTTTTTCTAAAACAAAAAGTAGACGTGCTTCATCGCAGCAGGACTCCTGTTGATAGGATGTGGATTTCTACTGTTACCCCTTGGAACTGGCACCATTTGTCTGCTCAGAAAACCTTGCATATCAGTGCTGGTTCCACACACATCACATGGTTGCACTGCTTCCACAGCGTGAAAAATCCTTTGTTCAGCAGGACAACATAACAGGATGAGGGATGAATGAGTACTTTTTTGTTGGACTATGCTTCAACACAGCTTTTTTCAAGCCTGTAGGACCAATCTAGCTACTCTTGGAATACTTCCAAGACCAGAAAAATTATAATTTGCTGCCAGCCAGGCACACCACCCTCTGGTCAGAACACCACCACCACCACTCTTGCCTTGTGGACACACCACAGAGCAATTTGCTATAGAAGAAGCTGCTGCTTCTGCTTTTCTCTTTGATGTCAGCAGATTTTAGAAGTCTGCATTACATCAAATTCAACAGTAGAGACAGATCTCAAGAGCATGGTGGTAAGGATTCTTTTCCAGGTGTGAAAACAAAAGTTTGTTCCAGTCAAATTCAGGACAGTGTCATGTTCTAGCAGTACTGGGTAGGTAATCGCCAGTTGGCAGTCTGCATGAAGAGGGTAGTACCACCTGTATTTCAAACAACAGGAGTCAGATATTATATATATTCTCTGCACATCTGCAGAGAAGGACACCTCTAAACATACAAGGAACCCTAGTTACAGGTATCTAGAAAGTTCAGTAACCCAAACCATGCAATAATAGCTTTAAAAAACACCTGGAATTAGTCTGATTCAAATTACATGGCTCAGATTTCAGATAGGACTTGCTCAGACTAAATTCTGCCCACATCTTTTAAACCACCTTTGCTATGAATACAAAAGAACTTAAGTGCCAGGTCTAATCATCTAGAATAAGAACTCACCCAGCTTCACCATATGTTCCTCTTTGCTACATTCCAAAATAGGCAATAGAGCTCTTGAGACCTAACTCATCAAGAGAATGAATCTATGATTCCATGAAGAGAATCATAGAATGGTTTGGGTTAGAAGGGACACTTAAAGGTCATCTAGTCCAATCTTCTCTGCAATGAGCAGGGACAACTTCCATTAGATAAGCTGTCCAGTTATGTAGTAGAAAAATCTGATTCTCTGTCAGCAATGAGTCTCTTTATAGATCAAAACTTAGGAACCTACACACCAGATACAGGTCCTGCATACCTGTAACTGGCAAGCTCCTTTCTCAGCACTCAGCTTTGCATAAACAATCCTGCAGCATAAACTCTCCCCACAATGAGAATTAGCCTAGAGTGAAGCAGCATCTAGCTTTACATATCAGACTGTCTGAAATTCAGGTAGCGTTGTGCTCTATGGTGCAAGCTCTAAGTTATTCTGTGGATCTAACACATGTACGAGTCTTTTCTCTCAACCTTTGTCTTTCCTATGAAAAAGTGCTTCTTCAAACACATGCTTTTCCTAGAGCTGTCAGCATCTTCCAGCATATTGTCAGGTACCATTTGGACAGACTGTGAACAGGCCAGAGCTATGAGTCACAGATTAAAAACAGCTGCTACCAAAAAACCCATTCTCTATCATTAAGTCTCAACACTATGCTCAAAGCTAGTCAAGAAAGATTACAGTCCATCTTCTGACAGTACCCTTCTGCTCCCTTTCAGAACCAGGGTCATGACTAGGTAAGTCTGAAATCTGTTCTATAATAATTGCATTAGTCAAGCATTAATTTTTTAGTAATGTATTTTCAAATACCTAAAACCTGATGGCATGTTCCACTCCCCTCATGAAAAGGATGGGCATTATATATTTAATTCCTTCATAAACTGAAAGGAAAACAGTTTTACATTTTCCCTAAGCACTTAAAGCATGAAGAACATTCCAAATAACCTAGAATCTGAACTCCCAGAGGTTTTTGGAGGAGCTGCAACCCTCATTCTTAAAAATCTAACCCTAAAATAATCCTGGTATCAGTCTCTGCACAACTTAAAAGGTGTATCTTTCTAGTCAAGGATATTAATAAAAATATAATTTATTTGGGATCAATTTCTGAAAAAATAAAGTACCTGCTTCATAGCCAGGAGAACAAGGATTCTTCAAGAGTTCATATTTTCCAATTATGATTTGTTTTTCCTCCATGCACTAGAAAGATATGTCCATTGTTAAGAACTTAACTTTCATGTTCAAATAAGAACTGTTCTACGTTCAGGACTTTGCACCTCAAAACACAACAAAACACTTTTCTTTGCAATAAATTTAACTTTATCGGCCCATTCCAAAAGAACATTCCATGCAAATAAGACAAACCTGCCATCAGCATCTTGATCATTTTTATTTGGAAACTATAAAAAGTCAGCAGACAATAAGGACACAAAGTTGCACTTTTCTAACTTAAATGTTTAGAGAAGAGTTAAGTACAACTCCGAGAAATCAAAGACATGTAGATGTGGTGTTTAGGGACACGGTTTACTGGTGGACTTGGCACAGTTAGGTTTAACACTGGACTCAATCTTAAAAGTCTTTTCCAAGTTTTCTAAACAATTTTATGATTCTAAACTTGAGATGCAAACGGTACCTTTAAATTATATATTAAGTGTCACAATCAAACATTTGTGTTCCAGAGCGCTCCTTCAAGTGCTTAATGCAGTAGTAAGTCCATAGGCTGTAAGTCTGGGGAGAGGCATGTGTGTGCATGAGAAATATCATAGACATTCACATTTTAAGTCCTTGCTGTCCTGACTCTGAAGTACTCTCAGGTGAAGTGATACACTTACTACACGTGGGAGGATTTTCAAACACTATATAGGATACAGTAACAATGATTAATGTTTAGGCAGCTTAGCAGCAGAAGTACTATTAACTCAATCTATATTTTACTTCCTTGCAGGAGGTTCCACACATTCTGGTGAAAATCACCATATCCAGACTTGAATTTCAGTAGGAACTACACACATGTTCAGCTTCACATTTGCTTGGAGTGTTCTCACAATCTCCACTGTTATGCAAGACACTTGGATTCTCATAATAAGGATTTTGACATCCCTCTGCAAAAATGCTCAAAACATTTTAAACTTGTTTTGTTTTACAGGCAACCTGCATATTTTCCCTGTGGAAAAACACAGATATAACACACAAAATAAGGACTCAATATTAATCAGCTGTTATAAGGGACGGTCTTACATGTCCTTGTAGGTGATGAACACAGGAGGATCACAAAACTTTGCACATCTGTAGTTGACCTCTATTATCAGCCCTCCAGAAACCAAAATTCTTCTGTCTGACCCTCTATATACATCATACTTCCAGAGGTGAATCTGGAAGCAAGCTACAAATATGGGTTATTAAGTGTGCTTAAACTGTCTGTTTATTTCAAAGAAATAATCCTCTTTATAGCTATAAATTTGATTGAAGTGCTATCACTCATGCAATCTCTCTGAACAGGAGAAAGTTAAAAATAGTCCAACTTCCAGTAATTTCTGTAACAGTCTCATCTCACTAAAACTGATCAAGAACACTAGAATTTATGATTAATTTCATTATCCAGAATTGGCAATTGACTTAATTTGGAAACAGAATTTGTTTTAGAGAATTAGCAGAAAACAGTATCTTACCACAACCAAAACTTTTGAGAAGTACAGTCAAAATACACATTTGCAGGAAAAGAGAATAATTCTTAGTTTCGTTTCTTTGCTTTATCTGCAAGACAAATGACCTTGCAGAAGGTTACAAGAAACAGATCTACACTAATGTAAGAGGATGTATTATCAATATGAACCATAATCCTTAACCTAAGAGGCTGAAAAACGTTACAGTTTGAATATTTCTAATTATTTTTGACAATTTTAGAAAGGGATGAATTTTTTTCCTTTGCTTAGTCTCAGAAGCAGTGCTTTATTTCCCTACCCATACTCAGAACTGTATCAGTGCTGTCATAATAGGTTGAATTTCTACTTATTTACAGGAGAAAAGTTACCTTCCACACTTTATCAGCTACTTTAAACACTTCAACTTTACCCCTGCTATGCACACCAGCAATTACCAGTATTTTACAATAAACCACATAATCGTTTCTACAAGGGGGCAATGCTTTTCAGAATGCTGGGCCACTCTTCAATTCAGAAATTTGTGTTGACAAAGTCAAGTAACAGCTGTAAACCCAAGAAATACAGTTTCTAAGGAGTAGAAGACATGTCAAAGAATCTGCAGAGTTATGTCTACACTGATTATTCAGAAGCAAAACATAAGCATCGAAAAGGTTCATTAGTTTTCAGCTTAGTTAGTCACATTATCTGAGCACGCAATTACCATTCTATGCAGCATGACTGGTACAAGTACACTGTAGCCAGAAGTAGATTGCAATTTTCAGCACAAAATCTCAAGTCCACACTGCAATCACTTTTCTGAAGTTCAAGCAGAAAATACAAAAACGTTGCAGATATATCTCTGCACCTTTACTGGGAAAGGCTTTTCACTTGTTTCTGACAATCAGCAGGAAATCTACAGGACACTCTCACTTTCAGCTAACGAACAAAACAGACTATTACAGGCTTTACTGTATTTATGACCTGTAACTCTGGATAAACTACCAATCACTGTAGTCCAAGCAGCAAATTGAGAACCAATCTGGCACATGTTGTTGCTGAATTCTATTAAACATTCCTGGTGATCACAGTTTATTCAACATGTCAGTGAGATTTAAGGCTCTCTAGTTTCTACATGTTCACGAGCCTCCAACATGGTAGAAGCTGACTGGAAAAGTACAACAGCAAATGTAACTGAAGCCAAGTCTGACAACAGCACTACACTTATTCAGAAGTTTTGAAAGCTCACACTATAGAGATGGAATTGAAATATCATTCATTTAAGCAAAGCAGCGAAACAATTCTGATGCCTTTAAGTGACTTCATTCCAGAAAACTGAGATCTTTGAAGACTCAATTGAAGATGTTAGATGTTTGCTTACAAGGTAGAACACTATTGTAACATGACCGTAAAGTTCAAATTTGCTTCAAAACCTGCAGAAAACTGGACTATCATTCCACAGCTAACAGCTAAATGAGAGAAAAGTGTTGCCACAGCATGGATAACTTTGTGGACAGAAAGTAATTAATTGTTTTACTTGCAAGTATTTTATTTAAGACAGCACAAGGGACAACTAGGAAATAATATACTGGAAGTTTTGTTTCTTAAAAGTTCCTGCAAGTATTGATCAAAGCCAATTATTTTAAGTCAGGGCTATCTTACATTTCACTGCTAGTTTTCTTCACTGGGTGCTAATGGATGTACAAATCCAGTTGGTGAGTTCACACAGTAAATTTCAAAACCATCTCCAGTTCATTTTAAAGGCACAGTACAGTTAAAAATGTCAAGTTTCCATCACATGAAGTGCTTAGAGATGAATTCTTGAGTGTATATTCATTACAATTACATTAGTGCATACAAAATCTTTTAAAACCTTGTCAGTCAAATGGTTCACTGAACTCCTGAGAAATTTTAGTGAGGATGTGGCAGGTGAAGAATAATTCCAATTATGAATGCTGACAGTTATTTACTGCTTATATGACAAAGGGTGACAGCAGATGTCTGAAACAACTTTTGAACTCTCCCACAGAAGCCTGCTTCTTGATAGCTGCAGCTTGCCATGGGTTGCTGTGGTGGGTTGACCTTGGCTGGACACAAGGTGCCCACCCTGCTGCTCTATCACTCCCCTTCCCAGCGGGACAGGGGAGAGAGTAAGGTGGAAAAAAACAACTCGTGGGTTGGGATAAGACAGTTTATTTAAAGCAAAAAGTAAAGCAAAGCTTGCATGCACAGAAGCGAAAGATAGCAGGGTTTATTCTCTACTTCCCATGAGCAGCGCTGGTCGGCCACTCCCAAGAAGCAGGGCTTCGGTACGCAGGACGGATTCTCAGCAGGCAGCTATTAGACAATGAATGCCCCCATCCTGCTCCTTGCCTTAGTTTTTATATCTGAGCTAATGTCATGTGGTCTGGAATATCCCTTTGGTCAGTTTGGGTCAGCTGGCCTACTTGGGTCCCCTCCCAGGATCTTGCCCTCAACTAAGGAAGGAATGTTACAGTGTTGGTGCTGTGCTCAGCAGTAGCCAAAACACCGGTCCGTTATCAACATCCTTCTCTCTGCTAGTGCAAAGCACAGCACTGTGAGGGCTACTGTGGGGAAATGAACTCCAGCTCAGCCAGACCCAATACAGTTGCTTATAAATCTGATTATTAACACTTGGATTCAAAAAAGTGGTGAATCCAACCTACTGAATCCAGTTAAAGAGACAGTCACCAATTCAAAGGCAGATCATTGTATTTCCGCATGTAGACTACTTCAACAGGAAACAGGACTGGATTGGGAAGAACCTGGAAATTAATGAAATCCTAGAAACAGGAGACACTTACAGCAACATATGCCTAGGCAATGACCAGGCATCTTGACCACTGACCCTCTAAGTCCATGTACAACATGAAGCAGCTACACGGTACAAAACCAACACCTTCCTGCCAATCTTGTCCACATGAGCAATCTCCCACTGAGAAGTTAAGGTAGAATGGATATAACTCTGCAAAACTGGGTGTTACAAACAAATCTGTACATGATACAGGCAAAGAAGGAAGTGAGAATTACCACAGGTCAAAGCTGAAGATGAAAAATTAACAAAACCCACAAAGAAAGGAGGACATCTGAACAGCTACCTTTATTTAAATTAGCTCACGTAAGTTTTCCATCAGGGCATCCACAAATAAGTATGCTCCAACTTCCTGCTACCCTTCGGATGAAGCTTCCAGACAGCCAAAATCAGGTTCCACCTTTTGTTTGAGTTACTTGAACTTCTTTTAAATAATTACCTGAAAGTTTCACCAATGGTCATGTTTAAATAGTATTCAGCTAATTCTAGTCAAAGGGAGCTCAGACTGACTAGTCAAATTCCAGTACCTACTGTCACTGTTTGAATACATTTGTGTCCTTTCAAATGTCTCATTGGCAGCAAATGAATTGATTGGTATTAGTTGAACAGACCTGACTGCATATTTGTAGCTCACGATAACCTACAGACATTCTTCCAGGTTGCCACAGCCTGGAAGTTATTGGAGTAGCTGGCACAGAAGGCTTGTTAAAAGACTTCAGTTTTGTTTCTTCTTATAAGAGTCCAAACATCAGTTCCCTGTGTTCATGTATTAACTAAGCAACTCACCTAAGACTTCCTCAAATACTGAAGCTAAATTAAAATTCAGAAGTTCCTGAGAGCCTGCTGTTCTGAAATACTGCAGGAAGAGGCAGACTGTTCTTGAAATAACTTCAGTGTTTGCAAACATGCAAACAGGACATAATAATTCCCCCACATTTTGATAGCTATTTAACAATTAGTCTTGTAAAAAGACTACCTAAGTTACATTTCCATGGGCTTGCATGGATTATAGTGTCCCTCAGGCAGCACTAGAACTTAAAACCCTGTATTTGTAATCATTTTCTCTTTCTGAGTCTGTGAAAGGATATCTGAAGATTTTTTCCCAGCCTTAGAAATATAGCTCAGTAACTATATAGCTAAAATAGGATTACTTTACAAAGACAACATGAATGACAAAAATATTTATGAACTGTGTTTATATAAACATATTGGCTTGTAAACAAGTTGACAACATTTACATTAAATACTGAGAGAAAACTTCAAACTAGACAATTTGCATTAAAGAGAAAAATATGTTAAAAATTAATTGCATCTTAATTATTCCATTAGTTATGACTAAATCAGGCACCTGGCAGTTTCAGAACTGAACTGTGCTAAAACACTGCAACAGTGCTGAATATTGTAATTTACACTAATGATTTCCTCTGATAGAGTAAAAGCCACCTCATAGTTACCTGAGGATTCCCATGGTAACTCAGTGGGGATAACAGTATGAAAATTACTTATTTTTCATGGACTGGAAACTCACCCCCTAAGTGAATGTTTTTGGCATACTTTAGAGGACAGTCTCTTATTAGCTATAGTTTTGTATGGATATCCCAGAAATGCCAGCAAAACTAATGCAAAAGTCAAACCCTTCTGAAAGTATAAGTCTCATCCAAATATTTCCAGCAATATTTGCACTGTTTTGCAGGATTTTAGCTAGTTTTATTTATGAATAAAAAAGTCCTACATGTTGAGCATGAAAGTATTTAAGAAGACTTAAGTTAACAGGAAAGCATAATGAATTATGAAATAGTTACAACAGTTCATCAAATTATACATCAGAAATTTACATAATGTTTAATCATAAAAGAATATTTTCTATATATTATTCAAACTCACCTTCAATATTCGTTCTCATTTAACAGCGATACTCAAAAAGTGATATTCAGGTTTTTTACCCCTTTAAGTGAGTACAGTTATTTCTTCTATCTTTACAGGTGCAAGGATGCTTATTTGGATACAAATTCCACATGGGTATGACTTTCAACATAACTTTAAATTACACTTTTTTCATCTTGAAGGTAAAAGGATATCAATGGTAATAAACAGACAGTTCATCATCACTCATGTCTGAATCATCATCATCCACTTCACCTTCAATGACTGATTTCTTGCCTTTGCAGCATGAAACAATTAATCCAATTAAAAAGACCTGCAAATTTTAAGTAGTAAAAGTTACTGTTAATTCAATTAAGGGGAACAGAAGGGCAATATATGTAAAACAAAGTGGCATGGTAGTGATACAAATGATGCAATGACAACTACTGTAAATTATCCAACTTGATTTAGTGATCTCTAAAAGTACTTACTGCAATGAATGCCCAGTTCCCAAAGTAATAGGCAGCACTGAAGAACCAAAACTTATGAAGAAAGAGGTACGTTCGAGTGACAATACACTGATCTAAAATGAAAGGAAATAGTACTGATTAACATAGAACAAAAAAAAAAAAATCAGCTAACCCAAATATAATAGGATAATAATTTAGCAGTTTTGGAGAGTATTCAGATCTGCAGAACAACTACACTCATTAAATCTCATTGACTCTCCTTTCCCACGAAGGTATACAAGACCAACATTTGTTGTTACAAAGAGTGACTGTGACAGGTAACACTACGTTACAAGTTACACACGTAACCCCCTTACCACTGGGTACAATATCTCCTGCAGATGTGTCAATTATTAACTAGAATCTGTCCAAACGGAACTCACTTCCCATTTTAGATAAACCATAGCCATAAAGAGATACAAAGCAGATTTTTGATTAAACATAAATTTCAGGACTCTGGAAAAAAAGGCATCTCTACTGGGATTGCATAAGTTTTGTAAATCAATGTCAACTACAATGTTGAGTCATGTAGGCCAAAAAACCCCAATATGTACTGAGACTTTTGCAATCCAGATAGCAGAGGACTTATTTGTACCCAAGACCTAAAAACATGGTTAAACCTTACTCCTCTAACATGTATTTTTTGATGTGATTGCATTTTTCCTTTTTAAGAGGTAGATTCTAACAAAATTAAGAATCAAATTGCCAAGGCATTTTCAACACTGCAGACAGGGAGCATAAAGCTTTGCATGGGACACTGAACCTGTGACATTTGAGAGATCAGGTCAGGGTGGTCAGCAGGACACACGAGCCAGTTGAACCTCTCCAGTGCAAGGAGTGCACTGAGTTTATGCTAAGGCATAACACGATTTTTTTCTTTACTTACTATGCTTCAAACCACACCTAAAGCCCATTTCAGAGCAGGAATTGGTGTCTAAAAAACTTGAACACTAGAGAAAGTAAGCCACACAAATTGCCTGTTCTTCCCTCAGTTTGGACCACACGTTTGGAAATATTCCCCAGGTACAGTTGAAGTACAGAAATTCCTGTCTTCTAAGTGATAGGTTGCTTATATAGTTATATAGTTTACCTTTCAGCAGCCATCTAAGTAAGAAATGCAAGCAAAGTGGAGATGCTTCGTAACTGCAGATAGTATTGTCAATACCATCTGCAGCTCTCCAGCTGGTTACCTGAATTAAAAACAGCTAAAAGACTTTCAGATGACTCTTCACAGTAATTGGATTAAGTAGATGATGGTAAATATTTTAGAATAGTTTGACCTTGAGAAAACATTTCTATGCAATGTGTCACAAGAGCAGCTAACTAATTTTTACCTATTATTTCTGAACTAATACATTACTAAATTGGTTGACATAACACAACATTCTTAATCAACTTATTCCTCCGTATGACCCAATTTAGCATAAGTTATAATGAACAACCTGAATTAGGATAACTACTTGTTATCCTAATGATCCTACTGATCCAGAATGATCAGTGAGAATGTTACTGGCACATCTTGATCATGTGGAACAGAAATATACAAGGAAAGTTACTAAACCTCCAACAGATTAACTGCCATCACTTTAAAAATACAGCATATTATGTAGTGCTAACCAAGGCACAAAGCCAAGATTCAAGATAAAACAATGTTTTAAACAAAGAATGACAAGTACTAACAGTCATTACTACCTGAGGAGTAAACTGTTTTTGTTTTCAGTCCATTGATGACTAAGTTTATCAACTAGACAATGAAAGAGATAATACTCTCTGTAAATCCACAGATCAAACTGGGAGAAGAGGAGAGCAGAGAACCAACACACTAGATGACAATATTTAGGAGAGACCTATTTTTCAAGTCCCTTGAAACAGTCCTCGAAGTTTAACAGAGACAGAAGCCCTGCACTTGGAACAAAGAGACACCATGCAACACTGCAGGCTGGGGGTTGACCAGATACAACTAAATAATAGGAGAAGGTTCACCACTGGCATGGGTAAACATTAAAGCAGCTGTCTGCAGAAACATTCACAGCTGGATGGACTTGAGTAAACTCCTCTCCTTGACCCTGCCGGGGTGTTGGACCAGACTGTCTCAAGGTCCTGTGTGTGCCTGAAATCATTACACAAACGTAGATGTAGAGACAATACAGATCTAACTGACAATAGCATTTTGGATGGGAAACCCACAGTGAGAATGTCATCCACAGACAGATGAAGTTTACATACCCAAATTCAAGCAGAAACTAGTTTTGCCTAAAATACACTCCAAACTACTGCCAAAAGAAAACCTGCATCTTTACTGCAGGTAAAACCTGCTAAAACATAAAAGCACTGCATATTCCAAATCCTAAACGTATTGAAGACATGGCTTCAGGTATCCAAGAACACTTATTTCATACAGCTTTTGCTGTCAATTACTTAAAAGCTGTGCTGCAAAAAGTAGCTGCCTCTTCCTAAGTTTCTAGGAACGGCTTTGGTCACAGACCAAATTGTTGAGATGGACCAGACAAAGCAAGCTTCAGAAGCCTTCTGATACTAGCAAGTATGTAAAAAGTTTTGTAATTTCAAGTTTCCCTTTTTGTCTTATACCTATGATCTCAACCTATCTTTATCAATATTTCAGTGTTATGGTCACTCAAGGACTTCCAGTGTCCACAGAAGTTTATGTTAATGATTCTACTTCATGTATTATTTCCACAGCTTTCTCTGGAAACAGATTCATGGAATAGCAGCAACAGCTGCCTCAGCCACAAATACAGTATTTCTTTGTTTTCTTGTTGACTAAACAGGTAAAAATGACTTTGTTTTTTAGTATCTCTTACTCAGCAGTTTCTACAACAGTGGTTTCTTACATATTCTATTTGAGCACATCCCCACTTACTCCACATTCTTCTCTGCTGTGAGATATATACATACACACAAAAGTAACAGTAACCTCATTCATCTGTTGAGCCTGCTTTTGCACTTCACAGTCCTGCTCCTCTGCTGCTGCTACTTGACTGGTTTCACAAGTTAAAATTAATCTCCCATACAAAGCTTTTACAATTTTTGGGTTGTAGCATCCTATACCAGTGATCTTTCCCTTAGCTAACTTCTCCCAGAAATTGCTTAAATCTTCAATTCATCACTCAGTTTTCACAATAATGCAAGTCTTAAAGAGTTCACCACCACTTGCTTCAAGGTTAATTTTGCAACAAATTTACATCTTTGATCTCTTTTCAGACTGGAAAGTATATGGGAAAACACACTACTCACATATAGCAAGATCTGAAAATATCTCCCAACTGGTTGTATGCAGCTACAATAGCTGCCCACTTAAAGAGATGTGAATCACTAAGCTTCCAACATTTCAAGCTGACAGCACTTTGAAACACTACAGTGCACTAGAAGCATGAGTATCAAACCACTCAGATGTTAAACAACAGTTCATAGATCTTAAAAGACTGTAGATAGTTATGTCTAACATACAGGCACAAAAAACTGCCTGATGTTAATTCCCAATTGTTTGGCTTTGGTGTAGGCTTTCTTTGCTCAGCTGGAAGTGGTAGTGAGATGGCACCTAAAACAGACCAGTAGAGACCAAAAGTCTAGCTGGATAAAGCCTAGTCCAAAAAGCTACCTTATTCAACAAAAGCTGCTCAGTAGGTTTGGAATCTAATCCTGACAAAGGAAAAGATTTAGGAGGCTACGGAGAAGCCAGGAACTTGGAAGACAGGAGTAATGAGGAGCCTGGAAAAGCTATTTGGGACAAGCTATTATTTAGAAGGCAAACTGCTTTTTTCAGCACTTCAAGCTGCAGGTAATTTGCGTATGAGACTTCACATGGTATATCTGCAAATCAAGCACAACCTCATATAAAACTAGACAGACAGAAAAGTGATGTAATCAATGTAAATAAGTCTGGGTTTATAACAAATAGTCAGATCTGATTTTGTAACAAAGGTTACAAGCCTAGATAATCAGCAGCTATTTGTACTTACTCTACACTACATGAACAATTGCAGCAGCCACACAAGTTCCTGATGATAATTATACATTATGAATGTTTACATTAAATGGCTTGAGAATTCACAAGTCCCATCAGGGCTAGCAGGGCTTTATAGCATAAGGAGGCTTCCAGTAAGATTCTCCAAGATTTTGTGCTGAAAAAAGAAAAAAGTTTCTGAATGCTAAAGAACAAGAACCATGTCCTGCTGAGCAATCTGGGTCACATAACTATTTTTTCCAACAGTCAGATTTAAACAAAGTGACTTGTACGAACAGGATTTGCATTCAATGCAGGATTTAGTTGTAGAAAGAGGGTTCTGGATCTTAGAATCAACGAAGCACAAACAAGCTTTACCTAAACATAACAAGAGTTTTCACCACTTCCCTCTATACACTCAAAGAGCCCATCAGTCCTCTTTTGGCCATTTTAAATTTGGAGTTCATCTTCGCACAGTTATGGCATTATAATGCAAAACTGCACCCAGCTATAAGGTTTCTATTTCAGTTTCTTTACAGAGATTCTGTGAGGGTGCCAAGATTTGCATGTATTAACAGACTAGGAGAAAACCATTTAATGAGATTTGAAGAGCTAAACCTGTTAATCTCATTTTTCATAATTTTAAAGGATAAATTGACTTTAATGTTTATTAAATATCTCCAAGTGAAGAAAATACTAATTCTACAAGGTCATGTGTATCGTGCAAAGGTACAGCATTAGCCAATAACTAAGATCTGAAGCCATGTTAATTCCAATGAGATAATACCCATTTTCTACAGAGAAGCAATAAACCCCTAGATCAGCTCTGTGAAGAAAAGTGTTCTCAGTGTTTTTGTTGAAACTAGACACCTTTTGAAACACTGTGTACAATTTAGGTTAATTACAACAGTGGTCAGATGTGTTTAAACACAAGCCATAATTGCTACTTCTTGCCTTTAAAGTGCTAACTTAAATTTGAACTTCTGCAAGATGCATTTCCTGAGTCTCCCTTCAGTAACTAAAGGCAAATTACTCTTGTTTTAAAGACCTAGCTAGTGACAAGCATCAAAGTCAATACCCTAGGGATGAACATGGACGCAAAATTCCAGGAAGCAAGCAGTGAACAGCATAACCTATCATTTTGATACTAATCAAAACCTTTTCCATTAGCTACCTATAAGATTTTGGAGTATCAACTTGGCACAAGCTTAAACTTTCACTAGTTCAGACTTGAAACTACAGTACACCACTTGACCTTCAAGGTTAACTAATTTTGTCATGTCGTTTCTACTTGTCTCATACTGTCTTCATCTGATTACTTAAAGAAGGATGTGTTCTGTGGAAAGGATTCCTTGTTTTCCCCATCGTGACATAATGCTACATGAAAAGAACTTGGAACATGGGAAGAAAGAAGATACTTTAAAAGAATTATCTTGACCTCTTTATATCCTTACAGAGTACCTCATATTCTGTCTGCAGACAGAAGTATTTACATGCAGTTGACACTCAAAGAAACATTTAATGAAGCAGAGCGACCTTCCATGCTGGAATGCCTTCCTTAATTCTCTGGAGAAGAAAAACAGTTATGATCATGATTAAAGAGTCAAAAGATATGATGCCAAGTTCTTTTAAATAAGAAGCTGGATGTGAATTTGTGATTTTTTTCATCAGTGATCTCTGAAAACAACAGCTTTCTTCCTGTCTTCTTTAGACACAATTTAGGATACATGTGGCTGTAATCCAGTCAGGTTTCTCCCTCACGGTTCAGAAAGGATTTGCCCAGTCCAGTATCATTCATCCAGCCACTGAAAATATTTCCAATACATGTTACAATTAATGTTTCTCAGTGATTAAAAGATGTGGTAGAATTGCTACTTAGAGGTCAAATATTATGCCTTCTTTTGTTAAGAGAACTGCCTTTATATAAAAGGCCATTTTGTAGACAGTGTTGGTAGGTTTCTTACTCAAAGGGTTCATTATTTGCTTTTAAGCATGGATGTATACCCCTCAATCCTTTACAAGGAGCTTCAATTCTTATTCCAAAGAGTAGTGATAATATCAGAGCATTTCACTTGACTGTTGGGCTTAAATCCAACAGGAAACAGAAGCAGCATGTAGATCCAAGAAGAAACTGTACAATTACTTTACTACCATTTAAATTTCAGAGTATTTAGAAAATGCAGCCTCATCTCTCTCCAGTTATGATTACTTGGAGGGAGCAGAGGGGTAGTTCATATCTGTCCACGGTGGTGGGGTGCAGAAAAAATTGCAGGAAATGATGTATCTACAACTGCGTGTCAATGAACAATGCACTGCAAAAAGATATTTATGGGACTCTTAGCTGTTCATGCTGTTTACAGCTGCCAAACAGGGCTTTCTGTGGTCAGACCTGCACCATTGTGCTTATTTATACTGAGTACTTATGGTTATAGAGGATTTCAAAAGTGTTACGCATAAGTAGAGTATCATAGCTTTACTTGCTCTAAGAAATCCAATCAGGAATTTCTTCCTTCCCCTGCCCCACTCTATGAAGAGGGAGTTTGAACGGGGAGGGGGAAGGGGGGCAATTAGCTTTATAAAGGAGCTGGCTGGCAGAACTGCATTCCCGGCTAATGGCCCATCTGAGGCTGCAGTGAGGGGGGAGGAGTTTTTCTTTTCTGCTGCCCTCCACACAAAGTGGGAGAACAGTTTGGTTCTCTCTACTCTAATGGAGACGGGGAATCTGTGTGTGCATTTGGAAAAGCTTTGAGGTCGGTTTTCTTGCTCTCGACCTGGTCATTTCTGACCACTTGCCTTGGCTTGCTTGCACGCTGCCCTTGCCTCCAGCCCGAACCTGTTGCGATTTCACTGGAGAGTTTGTGCTCGCTGGGAGAAAAAGAGGAGCCTTGAGCACCACCAGCCAAGGACAGCGGTGAGTTCCGTGGGAAGCAGACTGCCCTTCTTTCCCTCTATTCCCTTCCCCCTCTTGGTGGGAGAAGGCCCCACTCCAACTTCTCCCGTGATCCGAGACCCCACGCGGTGACCGCCAGAGCCCAACAGCGCCCCCTGCAGGCCAACACAGAGCACTGCAGGCTCTGCACCTCCAGTGATCCAACAGCGCCCCCTGCCGACCGTGATTAGAACCGCGCTAGAGGACAGAGAAGTGTTCAGACTGTTCTCTTTTTTTTTTTGAAGGGGACTTCTGGGTACAGGACTATTGTCTAGTTGGTTTTTTTGTGTTTTGTTATTGTCTTTGCCAACATACATATATCTTTTAATAAAGGGTTGTTATTTCTTCCTTTTTTTCCATACTTCCTCGATTGGAGTCTCTTGGTTTTGGATTTACAATTGCTGAGAGAGAGAAGTTTGGTCTATCTTATAACTCATCCTCCTTAGCAAACATTCCAGTCTCTTTAAACTGAGACAGAGATTCAGAGCAAAGTACGAGTAAGGTCATTCACTAAACTAAAAGAAAACTGGACAGAGTCCTCACTAAAATCATCATTTAGGCTTTATGTGAAACATTTTGTAATTGTGCAAATTAATTAATTTAAAACAACAATTTGCAGTTCATAATTTATAGTCATACAGCTCTTCATACAAAATATTGAAGGTTCTGAGCAATTTGCTTTTAGTTTCCCTTTGCATGTCTCCTGATTTCTCTAAAGGAGAAACAAAGAATATGCTCCTGTTTTAGCGTTTGTCTTTGGGGCTCCTTTCCAGCTTGTCTAATGTCTACATCTAATCTTCATTTTCACTAAAATAAAGCCTGAGATTCTGAACTTCTTGACTTCTAGCTAACAAAAGTGTCTTGGAAAAAGGCGCAGACCTAGTTAACTCAGTAAGACCATCTCAGTTCAAAGCCTCAGAAACTGAGATAATCTTTCTTCTTTCCCACTTGACATTTAGCTCCAAGTCAGTGCAGGTCTGTGAAAAAGGCCCAGCAGACAGACTGTACCATGCATTTAGCAGGCCTTGGGTAAGGCTCAGTGAAAGAAGTGAGAGAATCCAAGGGGGATTCATAGCATGTTGTGCATTTAAGTGCATGATGCTTAAAAAAAAAAAATAATTTAGGGGGTTGTTTTTGTCTAGAAAGAGGTAGAGAATGTTTATCAGATATCATAACTAAGGCTGGGAAAAGTCTTTTATATAGCCTTGCAGCTGAGTCATTGCTCATTTACATTAATCTCATCAGCCTGTTTAGCTAAACCTATATCAAGCTTTCAGTGCATTAGTCCAGGTGAAAGAGTCTTAATCAAATAACTGAACTCCTTTGCTTGACCTTATGCTCAACTGAACTGTGGGCCCAACAGTTCAGCTGGCTTTAGGCCTTGAAAACAACAAAGGAGATATTTGCCCAACTGCATCAAACACTGAAAATTAATGTCTTGCCTATAACAAATTTATTAAATTTGCTGCTCCAAAAGACTACTTAAAAAGTTTTTAAAAAGTCTAATTTAACCAGAACACAAAACTTGTGCAAAATGTTTAACTTAAAAAAAAAAAAAAAGATACTTCGAGTTGTAATATGCACCCTACCCTATTATTTTTTGGCTTCTGTTCTGTTTCATGCAGTTACGCTACCACAGACTTTGGCATTGAGTATAAAACAGATTCACCTCCTGAATATCAGGAGTAGAGACAAGTTTTGCTGCATGAAAGCAGATAATATAATGCTAAAACAGTACAAATTATGTATCTAGCTATAAATACGTGAGAGTACATTTTTATAAGATGGTATTTTAACTGCCTTAAGTTTCCCTAGGACGTGTAATTGTCCTTTTGACCAAGCCAGACACTAGTTTGAAACACATCTGTAGGAAACACTGCCAGTTAAAGACTAAAGTTTTAATGACATCAAAATTTTTGAGAGCATTAGCTGTTACAAAAAGATCAGGTCTATTCTACCACCTCAGACAGAAAAAAAAAAATCTACTTAGTAACAGCAAGTAGAGATCACATCTACAGCATTTGAGTATTCAATAACACAGCAGATTGCTATAAGCTTATCTATCAGCACAGACAATAAAAGTTTGTTTCATGTTTAAGGAAAAACACCTGTTAGAATTTACTCAGTTTAAATGGAACAAAATAAAGTGCAGAGAAGACAAATCAATATTTGTATTTAGTTCCAGTTCAATGGTTTACATAAACCAGAAGGCAATTCAAACTGCAAGTGCTTGCCCAACACCTTTATCTTAAAGTTATTTGCATCTATTTTTGTCCATGTCTAATATCCTTAAAAACAAGGAAAACTGTATTAAGATGTCTAGTTTCTACCTCTGAAATAAGTTTCACTTGCCAGGATACTGTCTGATCACAGAAAAGAATAGCATCTAAACCAGTTATTTTCATTAGTTTTGTTCCTAGGTATTACAAACGGCAGGTATTTCAAGGCAACCACTACATTTCCACTTTCTAAAACTGACTGGATGAAAGAGTGAATAAAGTGTCTTCACTAATGCAACTTTTTTTTTAGTATTACAAAATAAAGTTTTCTTTCATTTATAAAAACATTCAAATGGCCTGACTATCATCTGCAGTTAATACAACTCCACTATAGCCTTTTCATTGCATTAACGTTCACACTTAAGAAATACCCATCCATCTTCTACTTACACTAAGTTAGCACAGGACAGCATATCAACACCTTCTCCACCTCTTTCCTATAAAGAAGGGGGAACGTGACTCAAAGATTTCCACTGCAACAGCACGTTAACGATGACAAACCAAAGCCATCATTTACACAGACCAACTCTTGTATTCAGCACATCAGAAGACTAGTTTTAAGCATCAGTTAAATTGTCTCCCTCAGTTAAAGTAAATTAGGAAAGAAAATCAAAGTATTAAAAGTATTCAAAAAAATCAAGTATGGGCGCAATTTCATATGTTTATAAGGAACTGGGGTTGGACTGAAATAATTAAGCAGCAAAATCTGAGGAAATCAGACTATTTTAATTTCTCTCACAAAAGTCAAGACCAATGAGCTTTATCAATGTCACTGAGTAAATTCTCCCACCAAATAGTAGCCAAGTCAAGAAGCTGTTCACAAGAAATAAAAACCTATACAACTTAGTCAAAGTGATCTCATTTTGAAAGATAACAGATGTTGTTCTTCTAAATTCTGACAAAAATAGAAGTTTCTATTTTAATCACAAAGATACAGCAGCCTAAATGTGAGTTGAACAACTATAATTGTCAAAATAGAAAAACACTAGAAACTGCATTAAGTCTAAAGATAGCAATCAAAAAAATGGATGAATGATTTAAGTATGAGGGAAGACAGGAGACAAATTCATTCCCCTTAGGAAATGCTATGAACCATCAGGAATAAGACTAACACATACATACTCATTTTGAAGATAGTGTAAATACAAGGGAACCACCTTGCAAAAGAGACCATGGCCTAACAGATTACAAACAAAGAACTAATGGTCCATTTATCTCCACTAGTAAAAATCTTGTCTAATAACAAGTAGGAAAAAACCTGAGGAGCTGTTAAGATCTTCTAGAAGCAGTCAAAACCCAGGAGTTAGAGAATACTGATAATAAGAGGAGAATACAGGACAACTATTTACCTTTTCTATCAATTAACAAACATTATCAAACATTTTGTAAGTATATAAATGCACACATAATACAACTGCTCTTCATACAGAGGAGTTGAAAGTTTGCCAGAGTAAGAACAATTGAAAGCTTGGGTCTGAAAAGATCTGGACCATTCTGAAGGTCATAAATCTTTTGCTGAGATCAAAGCAATCAATATAATTGATTGTGACCTTAAAGAACAGTATCAGTACTGCAATGGCTGGTGCAATTCAAACTGTTTCAAACTGTGAAAAAACTGTTCATATGCAGAGGGAAAAGAAGGCGAAACGTAACACTGTAAAAACCAAATCCAGTATGATTTCAACTAGTTTGTATTTTTTTTAATGAAACCAGGCTAAAACTCATTCACACCTTTACTCAAGTTTCAAAGACAAATAAACACCAAATAAAATGTTACTAGTCTCTCTAAAAACAAATAAAAATATCAACATTAAGACCTGCATAGATGGAAAGTCAAGGAACACTTCAGAATTACCTATCTGCTTGATAGTCACTACTCACAGCTCTAGAATATCCATAATATATCCTCTGCCCAAAGGTCAAAAAGGGATGGTTAATAACACAAATGAGCAAGAGTTATACTTGATATTATAAGGAACAATAATTCAGAGGATTACACGAAAATAAGTTAAGAGGTCTAGTTCCACTGGTAGTGTTGCTCATGGAAGAGCCCATGTTTACCTATTTATCAAAATTTCGTAACTCTTATCTGTAAAGTTCCTAAGAATTTCCAGTTCCACTAATTTCAGATCTTAGTTTTCCTGAGTACATTGAGAAATTTAATGGAATACTTGTCTGGACATTTCTATGGTAAACATATACACTGAAGTGACACTTCCCATGCTAAGCTATTCACCAGCTGGGAATTATTGTCAACATCTTGTACATACACATTAAAGCAAATGAGAAATTTTAAAGCTAAGTGGAATGCTTTGTTGGCCAAAGGTTCTACTAAAAATGGTCATTTCTTCAAATGAATCAAGTAAGCTTTAAGGAAGCTATTTTTTGGTCTTAGCTACATATCATAGCTTATTATTATACATTATTATATATTAGACCAAAGCAAATAAAAGCCATGAAGAGAGTGATTGAGTTGCTTACTACAAACAACCACGCACCTATCACATTAGAAATACAAGAAATAAATATATCTAACTCACCTTCGGGTGCATCTGCATCACAGTCTTTAGATACAAATGTAACATTCCTTGGTTGGCCATCAATTGTCTGATTACTCTGCATTATAAATATGGAAAATTAGTCTATCAGCAATGTTCGTCCAATGATAGTCCCCAAACCAAATACATTTCCAAATAAGTTTTTAATTTTATCAAAACTGCATTGACAAAACTCTTGCAATATTTAAACAGATTCTTTTTGAACAGTATATGCAGAGTAAGCTGTAAATGGTAAAACATGAACATTTTTAAGTACCCTTTCATTCTAAAAAAATATAGCTTGCATTCTTTTTGAAGACACAAAAATCAAATTTCATCTCTGAAATTAAACCTTTTAACTGTCCATAAAAGGAATCTGAAACTCAACTTTGGTGTTAAAGACACCATGAAAATACTAGGTTTCCATAATGATACTGAAGGCAATTCTCTTCTGGTCTAAAGGCCAGATGGTAATATCCAACACACTTAGACAGCCAGAATGGAAAAAGACAAATTACGCTGAAGTTAACAATTTAGAACCCAAATGTGCCTGCTTAAGTGGCCCAAATCTTTGGAAACCCAACCCTTTCAGAGACTGACATGAACTCTTTATGTACCACATTTTTGAACAAGTGAATAATTTTAGCAGAGTCCTTTGCACTACACTGATTTCTTCATACATTAATTCACTTTAAAGGGTCTCATACCTACTTTCACCTTCATGATTTCCTAAACAGAAAGCCCTCTAAAGAAATCAGTAATGGTCAACACCTTTTATCCTTCAGACTGAAGAAAATATTCCTTAAAACATACCAGCGATCAGTACAAGCTGGTACAGAAAACTGTCTCTGACAGCTTAATTGAGAAAGTTTATCAATATTAAGCAAATAGAGCCTTCACTGTGAACATTCAAGAGAAACAACCAAGTGTCTACCCTAAAGGATCCTTTAGGATAGCAACTGTTTATACGTCCAGTTAATTTTGATTCATGCAAAGACAAGGAATTGTGGAGACCACTACTGCCTCAAAAAATATGGATCCAAAAGGAGTATGATTAGTCACAGGAATCGGTGGAACCAAAAGCAGGAGGACAATGGATAGAAACAATAGGAAAAGAACAGAAGACATGGAACTTCAGTTATTCAGTGTACATTTAGTAGTGGCCCATCTCCGGGATGTACTCCAGCTGTCTGTCACCATTACAGCTTACACTGCTCAGAGAGTGCTTCTTTCAAAGGACAGCATTGTACCTCGTACAATTACACAGGGCATACAAAACCCATAGATCAATCAATCACAACATGGCCATTTCAAAAATTTCACCTTCCTTATCTTTGTTCACTTTAGTATTTTAATAGTAGGGTTTTTCAAATACAACCTATGGGCTTTCTTTGATAACATCTATGTTTTTTTCTAGGTCTTACATCAGTGTTGTTCTCCGTGAACATTCCTGTAATTTAAGACATTTTTAGCACAACTACTGCTGGAGGAGAACTCTGGTGGTCTGTTATCCCACCTAGTCCAAGGCTGAAAGCTAGAGGCATCAAGGACAAGTATGAGACAAAACCAAGTACAGCACTCAAGCATGTGTGCTGTAAGAGGTGACACATTTTGAATACTTAAGAAAATAGCAAGCTATCATATAACGGGTTAGATTACAGCCTGTAACACTAACATAAGTTGCTCCTGCTTTATATTCAGGATCAAGAAATTGAAAAGCCCTGTTTGCACACTTGGTCATCTAAGGGATACTTCTGGATTCCTACTGCTGACAGAGACACTCGGGGTCCTGCAGTTTAGGTCCACTTCTACAAATTATCTATGTGATGGCTGAGGAAGAAAAGTGACTGTTCCCTAGTTAAGGACCAGTGCAGCAAAAGTATCAGTGTCACTCATGGCATATGCTGGCCTTTTAATTCCTGTCTGTGTCAGTCAAGTCCTAAAGGTCCACTAGGTACAAACATCAGCAAGCAATGGTCTGCCTTTCAGACAAATGCAAAATAACCTTTGACCTAGCTGAATGGAAATAGCAATTATACTTGAGTATGGGCAAAATTATGATTTCACTAGAAAGCTGAGAAGGTGGCCTGGATGTGGATAGAACTCTGTGAAAGGTTATGAAGAGACTCATGGCTGATTAGTAGATGTTACAAATTGTCTTAAGAGGTGAATCCAAGCTATCCTGGGTGTTTGAAGAGCTATGAAAGTTGACCAAAGCTCTACACAGGGACTCAGTTGGTAAGGCCACTATATCCAAAGGAAACTTTCAAAAGTTTCCTACAGTCAAGCATAGCTGAAGACACTTTTGATGAAGTGGGGTCACATGCTTTGAACACACCGGTGGTCAGAATATTAATAAAGCTAGCAGCTCAGGTCTCGCTAATGTTAATTGCCTCATAAGAGCTCCATTTTTCTATACATACTGAGTTAAAAGGAAAAACCACCAGCACTTCCAAATTAAAAGTTCTTGTCAAGAGTAAAAGTCTCCAAAGGAAACAGTTCAAAATTTAAACAGGAATTTAACCTGCCTAATGCATTACCATAGATTTCAGTTACAAATTAGTTTAACAGGTTAACAGATTGGGAATTACTGTAGAGCAAAGCAAGGGGAGAAGTACTTTTACACACTGTCTTTCTGTGAGTCACCAGATTGTAATATACATATATATCAGCCCACCTATCCACTAAGCTGACTTGGAATAATCCTCATTTTTTGCTTGTTTTTTTTACACAGTGCTGGTTACCAGTGGTTTACTTTAAATGACAAAATTGACAGTGGTGTGTGAGCACAATGAAAACCTAGACTGTCCAAGTGAACTGCTGCATACAGCTCATCATCAGGAAGCCTGCCATGTATAGGTCACTTGCCCTGCTCCTGTGTATGCTCCTGGATACTCCTACATCCATAATCACCAATTTATAACTGTTAAGAACCTCTTCATTGCTAACATCCACAGAAAAGTCTGTTGCTCCTCTTCATTCCCAGACACCATCTCTCCTCGTTTCTAAACAGAAAAATCTGACATGCAGTTGTCAGGGTAGTCAGACAGAAAATGTGTCTGGTACATTCTGAAAGACTCTTTGAGAGGATGTTGTCTGAAGACATAACAAGTAGATAATTTGGTATGCCAGGGAAGTCCAGATGTAGTTTATCAGCATATTCTTTATGCCTTGTATTATTTTAACAATAAAAGCAATTTCTACTCAAGTTGTAATATATACTTTAAGCAGAGCTCTTTGAAATGAAACATAAGAAGCTGAAGGCCAGAACGGCTATCTTGCCCACAACAATTTTAATCCTTTAAATGGAAAGTTATAACTCTACTCAACCATTTCAGCTAATCCTTCTTGCATTGCTGACCAGGATTGTATGTCAATAGCTGTAAGAATGACACAATAGCCTTCCTACTGCTGTGCTCTATTCTCTTGACCCATCTTGGTTACCAACTATGTATTTATGTTTGGATACTACTTGTCATAAACAGGTAACATGCAAGTGTATGTTTAGTGTCAATCTTTCTGCCTCCCTCAATATACACACATTGTATTTTATTTATAAAGTAAAACAAACTGCTAGCTATAGCTTTTATTATTTGCTTTTCTCTTCAATGTTCCATGTTATCTGCCAGCTTTATCACAAAAGATTTTTTTCTCAGGTCATTGCAAGGCCTAAAGACTAGTTTGGTAGGACCTGTAATGAAATTTTCCATCCTACCCTTACACCCACAATGGCTCTGCACTGTAATTGGAGATATACAATCATTCTACAACATAAAAAACTGAACTGTCTTTTGCAGGCACTTGAGCTCATAACTGATAGTGATATATCTATATGATGTTCTAAGTTATATACATAGTATGTAATCATGCCAGGAGTTCTATGTAAACTCACCATATAAGCAAAATGCTTTCCTAAACTTACTTTCAGATTAGTTTTTTGCTGCTACTACTCTAATTCTGACAAGTTGAGCCAATTTATAGATGCCTACTGTGGTTTTTTGTATTAGTTTATTTTGTATTAGTTACATCTAGCACAAAATCTAATAAAATGCATTACGCTTCTTAAATACCAAATACTCAAATCCCCTACAGTGATTGTATTACTGTGCTTGGATTGACATGAGGATGACCAATTGCCCCTTACCAGACAACTGAGATGTAAAGACAGTAGGAAAGTAGCATTTATTGAATCCTCCATTTCCTGCAGTGACAATTCTACCACATCAACTCAACACATTTAAGTTGATCAGGTTCCTAATCTCAAGCATGCTTAACACTACTCCAATTTCAATTCCTCCTTGTAATCCTTTTGTACCAAATATTCTGTATCCACCATGAAAACCGAAAGAATTGATAGTGATAAATCACAGAATTTACTAAATAGTCACAGTTGAAGGAGGTCAGTGTGTGGGTTGTTTTTTTTTTTTTAATTTTTATTTTTTTATTTTTAAAGTAGTGTGCTCCCCCAGAGGTACATCCTCCTGGAAAACTAACTGAAGTATTCCAAATGCTCAAAGCAGCATACAGTTACTTCAATCTCATTTAAATCCCTTCTTTTAACTACTCTGGCTCAACTATTTTGTCTGTGAAACTCAAACACCAAACAGCACACCAGGAGATCTTGACTTCATTGTGGCTGAATAAACAACCAGGTTCACAACCTGGTCAGTTGAAGACCAGATCTAATAAAAGTCTACACCTGCAGGATATCAGACCTTAACAGACAG
This sequence comes from Chiroxiphia lanceolata, assembly GCF_009829145.1. NCBI lineage: Eukaryota > Metazoa > Chordata > Aves > Passeriformes > Pipridae > Chiroxiphia > Chiroxiphia lanceolata. The sequence continues at coordinate 87,538,354 of NC_045639.1, read as the reverse complement.
ATGTCCATGAAACCTCTCAACAGTCTTACGATATGTAACATTGAATTTCCCCATAAATATGCAGCCTGCCACTCAAACTAAGACGAAATACAATAATTCAAGTCTTCAAAAGATGAAAGACTTAAACCAAAACCTTGAAGTACACAAAAGTGCAATAACAAAAGCAGAGACTAAATTTTAACTGGTTAATTCTGTAGATTTTAGAGAGCAAGAACTGCATGGAGTTTCATGAAGTTGGACAGTCCGAAGTGTCTTAATTGTGATTAATCAGCACATACTTTGCTCCAGTGTGATGCATTTCTACTGTAATAAGTTATCTTTGTCATTCCTCACAAATATGCACATAAAAACTATCATCTGTGGATAACATTGATTTTATTCTCTACATAGCCTTACACATTAAAAATAATCCTCACAGCATACCAGTACAAAATCTAGTGGACGCTGGCAACTGCCTTATCAGAAAGAGTAAAGCAAAACTCAGGAGTTTCACCCTGTCTGAAGATAACCCAAAAATTAAGCTGTGTAATATGTAGTACAACTGGTTTCTGGTTTGTGTATTACCAACAGACCTACTGGTATTTAAAAAAACAAACAAACAAAAAACAAAAAACTGGCTACAAAATTCTCTTCAAAATCTGAGAATGTGTCTGACTTTAAGAGTTCCTGTAAACAATACATTTTTGGATGCAGAAAATTTAAGCATAAAATAAAAAAAAATTACATCTCACCTGCACCAGGTATTTCTGGCTTCCATACATTACATATTGTGGAGCAAGACTGTAAATCATGTAACTTGTATGAAGAACTATCAACAGAAGTATCATACAGAGAAATAAGAGTGCTTGAGGTCGAGTTTTTCCTCGTCTGATTTTATAAAGCTAAAACCAGAAAACAAATATTAACACAACAAAATTATTTTTTTTCCTGAAGACATTTAAAAACCTCTTTAATTAAATAATAGTTTCAATTCTACTGCCAGAAGTGGGAGGTTGCTAAAATGATCCTCTGGTAACTTAACTCCAGTGACTCAAAGCAGGTTTTCAGGGGTATTTACCTAAATTTCAAAGCACAGCTGTTTAAACAAATTAAGTACTGGTTGTATTAATGGCCCAAAATATCTACACACCAGTAGCTAGTAGGAAGATTAAAATGGTGTTGCCTATCACAAACTATGTATACTTATAACAAACTGTGCCTTGGTTTGTCAAACGATATTATGCCCTTTGGTCAAGGTGGAGTGTCATCTATCACTACAGCCCCAATCAGATCTAGAAACAGAGGAAGGAGTTCTGAGAGAGGATTCCCAGGCTCTGAGGAAACTTGCCCACCCTATAGTGGCTTCTTGTTCATTTAACATTGCAGGGAACAATACAATCCCTCATTGTTATTCTGTAGATACCACTGTACTCTCTAATCCCTAAGGGCTCAACCTGAAGACCACATTCAGGGAAGAAGCTGGCACATGAGGGGTAAATGACAGAAGACCAAAACCAACACTAATCTCACAACTCTTTGCAAAGATTGATGGTCATTGTTCAAACTCTGGGGTGTCACCACATGAAAAGGTGACAGTTTTAAAAGGAGAGTAGGCACATAAGCATGGAAATATTTAACCAAGTATCACAGGCATGATTGTCACACTATGGGACACAAAGCTGCTTTTTCAAATTTTTTTTTTCAAATATATTATTTGTTTAATATTTAGATATGCCATATCACCACTGTACTCTTTTACTTCTTATGAAGCTAAACTTGCTTGTCATATCTGTGAGATACTGGATCCAAACCTCACTGAATTATTGATACAGGTCAAAACCAACTCACTGTGAGTGTGTGTGTGGAAGGGCTGGGCCTAGACCTGCAGGTACATGGTAAGGCTGCCGTATCACATAAGGTTTGCTGAGAGCACGTAGCCTGCAGCTAAGAGGGCTGGGTCCCTGAGAGCACATGGCAGAGCTGAAGCCTGCGTAGCCGGGCTGTCAGTCAAGGCAGACCTGCCTGGCAGCCCACCCACAGCACACCCCTGCAGCCTGTGACCGGCTACAGCACAGCTCACTCTGGCCTGAAGGCACTGACTGGATATCCTGCCTGGGAGGGAAAACTGAACCATATAAATACATGAGACTCCATCTGAGCTCCCTCTCTCTTTTCTCCTGCTGCCTGCACCATGTGAATCATTGAATCTCGTTGGTAACCATTTTTCCTTTTCTCTCTCTCCTTCCCTATTTCTTCTTTCTTTACTCTTTTAATCTGTTTTCTTCTTTTACTCTTTTCCTTCTCTTGTGGGTAGCTTAAAACCAATGAATTGTGTTGTACTAAAGCTAGTATATTGATTGTTTGTGCTGGTTTTTATTTTTCCTGTGGAATGGGTTTTTGTGCTGGATGTTTTAGTGAAATATTTCTTCTTGATTGTATTTTACTCCTGTAAACTCTTTTGTCAAAATATCTTATTTTTCTCGCTAAATTAAAAGAATTTCTCTTAGAGAAGAGCATGTGACTCTCTGGATAAAAATTCGAGATTATAACAAACCAAAAGGCTTTTAAAAAGTCTTAAATAAAATGTAACCACTCTGGGTAGCTTACGGCTTAAAATCTGGAGTGTAACAACATCGATGGCAAATCAAGCCCTTCTGGCTGCATGCACATTTCAGATTTTGACCATAAAATTGACTTAATACTTCCAGTACATCAGAATCATATGGCTTTAACTTAGAAAAGTCAGAAGCCAAAGAGACAATGATTAAGTACTTGAAAAAGAGTCAGATGAATGTACTGCTCAAACTGAAACATCAGTTTTGGTCTGATAACTAAGCAAAATGAAACACCTTCCAAAAGCAGTGCAAATCATACACTAGGCTTCCACTCACTAGACATACAGACATCAGCAACATCCCGTATTTATGAAGTAGTACATAAATATATTCAATAGCACATATTTGTTAAATATCTGCGTATTAGAAACTAAACTCTTAATTCATATTTACCCTTATCCAGAAGAACCATATACCCATATTTCGAATCCCTGCCATTGAAGTGAAGATAAAGTACATAACAATAGTTGTAATAAGAATATAATCAAGTGGAAAAACCTAGAACAAAAACACAAGGAGTTAAGAAGACAAGGACACAAGCTCTTCTCCCACTTATATCTAAATAAGTAGTTTCTACTTATAGTGTCTGTGGTAGCAAGAGTCCTATTTAAAAGTTTTACATAGCTGGCTCCAAATATAGCTAACATAGCTGGGTGCTAATAGAGCTTAGACAATTAATTTGCCAACTGAGCATTTTTCTTAATTTAAAACTTGCGCTAATTTTGAAGCATTATACATTTTTAGGCCAAGAAATACTTAGTTCTTTTAAATAGAAAGTCTCATAATGGAAAGTCCACAGTGACAACAATCATTTTAGGACTACATAGGCATTCTATCTGTGACATTTTTCTGATCAGATTTGCATACAAAATTTGATTTTTATATTTACATTAATAACAGTTTGAGAATACTGCTGCTGAACACTACTTTGTGCAGTAAGCTGCAAGCTTAGGTGTTCAACAATTTAAAAACCCTGGGGAAGAATGCATTGTGCTGGCCCACTGTACCAAGAACACGGAAATAACTCAACTAGGGGAGAATAAAGCACTAGCTTATATTAAGGCTTTTCTTTTTCTTAGTTTACCCCCGAAAAACTAAATTTGTACATGGACTTGTTGCCTTTCAACTCTATGGAAGTTAACAGTTTGTTGGGTTTGTTTCAAAAACTAATTCCTTACTCTAACATACATAACTGCATAGAGGAATATATCTTTCAATGTGCAATAAATATATTAAAAAGTGGAAAAGTGCATTTACTTTACTGAAGAGGGCTAAACTATCCAGTACACCAACAACTAGAATGTAGGTAGAGCATGGGAAAAAGTTGCTTTTATTCTGTGCATAGTAAACACAAATGCAGTCATTCTCCATTGCCACTGTGTTCTCATCACATTGAAGTTAAGTTTCAAGCACCACCTTCCTTCCCCAAACAAGCTTCCACCCAAAAAGATTTTCATATCAGTAACTAATAACTAAAAGTTAGTAAGGAATTTGCCTCGCTTTTACTGAACACACATGTAGAGAAATGTTTTAATTAACTGCTTGGGGAGAAGTTTGCCTTTTGACAGTTTACCAGAAAACAGAGGAGCATCCTTACATATATATATCACCAATTTTTTACTTACTCTTTGAAGAACTGGTAACAACATATTCAATGGATTGGTCAGATTAGTTCCTAAAATTATAAATCCTGAGTCGAAACCAGCCGAATGCAGAGCTTTGTCCAAACTGCAATAATCAGAAAAGCTGGGTAAGTACAACAGTTCTCCCAGATCTTCGTCTTCACTTTAATCTAAAAGGGCAACTCAAAAAAAAAAAAAAGCCCAACTAAGCCCAGAGACTGATAGCTTTCTAATATCTATACAGATACATACTTTGCTTTGTCACACTCATTGCATTTGTTCTGAGAAAGTTACATTGATTTCTGCATCTCCTCAGCATTTTAGCTTTTCCCTAGTTTGGGTCATAGAGCTTATTTGCCCAGTTTGAAAAGTTAAACGTGCCAACATTTGAGACCTCTAGTTAGTGTCACTCTTTGTTGAAATCCATCAGATCTGCAGCTGGTCATATCATTTTCAATGCCATCAAACAATTACTATGAAATGGACATCATAATAGATTAAAATATGTCACTTACTGCAAGAATTTAAGCACCTTTACCCAGCCAAGAAGTACCTATGTGCATCAAGATTCATTCAAGCAATCATAATACTTTTGTAGTCTGAATTAAACTTTCTTAACATATATGCTCAATTTCTCTGCTGAATCAAAACAGTTTTCAGCAACATACAGTCAAGTCAAGCCGACCCATGTTCTTCCTTCAATCTGTTTTAGCACATTTTGCTCAGTTTCACTATATACTATTATAATGAGAAATGCAGCTCTAGTGACAGAAATGTAAGGTAGAAAGCAAACCACCTCTTGAAGCAAACCACCCCAATTCTGATGTTAGAGCAGAAACTAGGTAGTTTAAGTGGTTAAGGAAAATGTTGAAATGTACTTACTTTGACAAGAACAGAGAGACAGTGAAGAGCAGTGCCACAATGATGAAGAATACTCCCCACACAATCTAGAGGTAAAAATTAAAAGCAATGTAACTGAAAGTACTTTCAATTGATGCAAGAAGTGAAGAGTTGTCTAGGTTTCAGTAAGGGACAAATGAGCTTGGACACTTCAAAGCTTAAACACATTTGAAACAGTAACTGTTTGGTAAACAATTGAGAGAAGTGCTAACAAAACTTTTACTATGTTAAACACAGTTTATGTCAAGTACATCACGTTCTCCAGTGCAATACACAAGTCTACCCCTTAAGTCAAAAGTGTCATTAAGAAAAGAGATGACACATTACATCAAATGAACGCAGCATTTAGCAGAATGTACTTACTATACCTGTACTTACTATTACATGGAAAACCTTAACTATATACATGCATATAGCATTATTTAAGGTAATTAGAGATTGGTGCCTTGACCACTACACCTGCGTGCTCATCTTCCAACAGGAGGCAACCTGTGCACACCTTACAAGGAACATCTCACCTTTCCCAAGTAAAAGCTCCCTTCTGTAGTGCTACTCCAAAACACAGTGACCAAATCACTGGGAGCTGATTTTTCATAAAACTCACGTAACCAAGCCCAAATGGCAGGTCTTGATTAAAAACAAAAGGAGAGTGTTTTTATTATGCCTACCAAATAGAGCAACTTGAGCCAGGGATTCATTCTCTAAGCTGTCCTCAACTAGAGCACCTCCCATTGTTTTTCCTGGGCAACAAGCTAGTTCAGGAAACCATTCTCCACTATGACAGGTTTTCTTCCTCAGAATCTTTTCTTTAGGGAGGTAAGGGGATGGCACACAGAAGTGAGCCTAGACACTAAACTCATTCAGTTACAGTTCCTAGAAACCCAAGTCATGGAATATGACCAAGTAAGCATGCTGAACTTCCTCAAACAATCATGTTTTCAGATAGCTAGACCTGAGACCCAGACAGACATATTTCCAAACTGTATATGCAGGAACACAGTGCATGGTCTTCCACACAAATGAGAGAGTTTCACCATTTAAATTATTTTATTAGCCCCAAAACTTGACACACAGCCATGATGAAGAGGTTAAGAACTTTATTACAGCTGCTCATTAAAGATACTGAGTTACAATGCTATTATTGTTCATTTAATTCCGAAGATAAACTTCAAACAATATTAGAACATCACTTATAAAACAACTCCAACTATGTAGGCCTTATTAGGTATAGATTTAGAAACTAATACCAAGGTAAGCATTAACTTGCGCATTTCCACATAATTAAGTGTACTAAGATTTTACTTCTCCACAGCAAACTCCCACTAGGTATTAGCTGTACAGGGAACAGATGTTTAAACCAACTAAGGCCAAGAATCTTAATCTTGATTTACTTCATTACCTTCTGCCACCTATGGCCACTAGACTGGTATCCATATCCCCTTTTGAATATGTTTATCTTCTGAAGTGACGTCTAACACTTAGATAAATCATTGCCAAAAAAAAAAAAAAAATCACTCCTTTCCCCATTTTACCCTCTACTGCAGTCCCATTAAATACAAGATTGAGAGGTTAATACTAAAAAAAAAACAAAAAACAAACAAACCTTCATTCTACTTTAGTTCATCCTGTATGTCCACAGTACTATTAAGACTACTGAACCATAAATTATTTACATTGATCTATACTTACATAACTCCAAAGCATCACCTGACTTAGGCTTTTCACAGAAGAGATCCTTTTGTTCTTGTCTAGATTTTCCTCATACTTAACTGACTGCAGACAAAACGACACCTCATTCCCAGCATATTAACCAACACTCAGACTAACATACTCAACTGACCAAGTCAGTTCAGTATCATTTTGTATCTGGTTAAGAGAAAGAGTAAGTATTGCCTTTTCCTTGCCCACCACATAAAGCCTAAGATGGGCTATAAAAAACACTACAGTAGGAGCTACATACTCAGTGTTGCCTTTTACTTGTCACCTATAGCAAAAGACAAATACACAATCTTATCAGGATGATACGGCACTGCTATTTACTAGCTTTAAACCAACTAGAGTATCTTCAAATATTCTAGATACACTTCGCCATGAAAATTTGCAAAATAATTTTGCTTTGTGTCACAGCATAAATGAGGAGGAGATCAAGCTCTTGAGAACACGATTACATGTTCAACTTCAGAGAAGAGGACAGCAATAAATCAAAACCTCTTGTTCTCACAACAGGACTATTTATCAACTGATGCTGAAAAGCTTTTAGTACTAGAAGATGTGAAAACAAAAGCCTGGCTTTCAGCCAAACACACAGAGGAATTTAGTAAGGTCATTATTTTTTTTAAAAGGAACCTTCAATGCATATTAAGAGAAGTCTAACTTCCAATGCAAGACAAACTTTTTTCCTACTCCCTAGTCCTTTTGAAAGCAGAACCTTAATGCAACCATACATCAAGCTGTGTTACCTCCTCCACTACAATCAGTTTGAACGGCTCCATTGCAGGCCATTTCTTGATATCCATCAGCTACAAGATCCAGGCCCCATATCCACTAGTACTCAATCATTTGCACTGTCATTGGACAGCGTTCAAAGCTGCTGTTTGCACTTGCATCACTGATCACCTCTAAGTGCCTGCTTGGGTCTTCTAATCTACAATCTGTTGTGCAAGCTAACATGCATACTGCTAACTGCCAACAAAAGAGTGAACTATGCTTTTATGCAATACTGCAAATATTGCAAAAATAATGAGTTGAAGCAATACTTACTAGTATGACTTACACTGCTGTCTGAAATGAGCTCCTTGAGCATCTTAATAGAAAGCCTCTGCTCAAGCAAGTAACAACACAGCTAAAGCAGAACACAGTAGGAACTGGTTTACTTAAAGCTTTGTCTTACATATGAACTCATGGGATTAAAAGACATGGTTAAGCAAACGACAAGACAAAAATGTCAATATAGGCATTTCTCAACATTAAAAATGGAAGCACACTTCTCCTAGGTCACAATGGAAAGTTGAACCACATTCCAGTTTAATATGTCAGGTCAAATAATTGAGGAATAACTTAGAAATATCAGAAATAATTTAGAACTATCAACTGATTAGTGTATTTTTCCACTGCTACTGCACATAAATAAGCCACAAACTAAGAAGTCTTTTCTGACATTTTTCATGTTCTGTTTATATCATTTTCCCTGGTACTCTCTCTGTAAGTTTCTAAACATTCTAACCCTGCATCACTCTTGTTTGAGTTATTCAGAGAACTCTTTGCCTCCTATTGCTGCTCCCTAATCTCAGTCAAGGTAAGCTATTTCAACTGTGGATAATTCCAAAGTGTTAAGATAATCACGGAATTTCAGACTTTGATTACTCTTACAGAAGAATGATTCATAAACAGTTTGCACTTGTTTAAAAAGCCTCAAAAATAGCTTCCAAAAATTGTTAATATTGGTCCTGTAGACAGACACCAAGCTCAACAAAAGAGGTGCTGCAGCACCAATGGAGCAGACATTCCTCTCCCAGCCCATTAAGAAGACCATTCTGGAGCAGAGAACCACATTGAGCCCATGGAGAATCCCACACCAAAACAAGTGGTTATTTTCTGAAGGAAGTTTCAGCCTACAGAGATCCCACATGCTAGGTGTTTCTGATAGGAACTACAGCCCATGGAGTAGACTCATACTGGAACAGAAACAAAGTGTGAAGAGGACACAGCAGCAGAGTAGAAATATTATGGATTCATGGCAACTCCCTACTGCCCATCCCCTCTGTGCCACAGAGTCAGGACAAAAGGAGAGAAGGGAATCTTGGAAAGAGCGAGTGCGGATCTCTTCACACAGATCTCAAAACAGAGTGCTTGATTTACTTGTATTACTCAGCTAAGGCATCTCTTCAGTTTGTTCACAACTGTTGTGATGTATCCCATGAAAATAATGATGCAATACTCGCAATTTACCATTGTTGAGTAGACTTCCATGTTTCACATCTTATAGTCTTGTTAGCACACTGAACAAACATATGTGCTCTGGAGTTTCTTTTCCTAAAAAATTTTTATACTTATCCCTAGAGCAATTTCTCCTGCTGCTGAGAGTATCAAATAAAAGCATGAGAAACCACAGTAAAGAAAGGAGAAGCAGGAAACAGTACATTTTGTAGAAAGAAATTAGACTAATTCAACATGACTTGACAACCCCATGCTGGCCAATACTCATTTCCTTGGGATCTTCCAGATCTGCTTATTTTGACTAAATTGAAAAACTAACTTCATCTTTGTGTAAAACAATCAGTCATTCTGAAAACTTAGTTTACTCTATGTCAAATAAAGCTTACTCTTCAAAGAAAAAGTTTTGCCTTTGTTTAACAACAAATCACATATATATTTAGATACTTAGCGTTAATAAAACAATTAAAGCAAGAACATTAGAGGACACTATGCAAAGACAATCTGATTACAGAAGCCTGAATGGAGACACTAAGTTAAGACTGTAAAAGACCTTGATGACTAAGTACATCTCCTGAACATGTTATTCTGTTCTGTCAGTCCCAGTAAGAGTCTGCAACTCCCATAAACGTGACCATCCCAAACACAAAGCAGAAATAGGGTTCTCTTGCTCCACAAGAAATGGATTTTCTCTTGAAGTCTGAGAAGCAGCCACATTCTTGAACAGTAATATACATGTGGCATTGAAGGTGAAAGTGTTGTAAAACAGTAAACAAAGCCCCAAGATACCTTCTGCACTTCTCCATTGAACAGAAGTATTATCTATGGATATTGAAAAGATTTTTGTCTTTTCTTTAAAGCACTAACTGAATGATTGATAAGTTAAGATATTTGCAAAGACATCCCAAATGCTCTTAAAGCAACAGTAAAACAGTTCTCCAAGAGTTAAGATGTAATTAAGTGATAGACATTAATCACCTTCACAGGACAGCTCTAGTCAAAGTAAACAAGTTCGCTAACGTGCTTCATAGCACAACCGTAGTCTAAGTGAAAATCTGTCAGGAAAAATTATCCACCTGCAACTCTCCTTTAGTCTACGATTCATGAGTCAACAATTCACAGTGACTGCCACAGTTACTGAGAGAATAAAAAGCATTCAAACCACAAAAACAAGGAGGCACTTGAATATCATCTTTACTGTAGGTGATAAGCTGTAACTAATGATATTGTACACTATCCTACAAGAACACAATGAACGGTTAAAATCCTACAGACAAAAAAAGATATGGCCAATACACTTGTCAAATTTGAGCTTAATATGAAAAGTTATAGAAACTACATAACCTATACTGAATGTTTTTGAATCAAAAGGAAGCATCCAAACTGTTAAAGTGAATAGTTACGGATATTTGTACTGTCAATGAAAGGGCTAAGTCTATGCTTGTAACGTATCACAGCAAGATAACTCTGCTAAGAATTTCACAATGAAAGCTTTTGGCCAACTGCAATTTCAGCCCATTTCCATTGGTACTTAGCATTAACAATAGCAGTGACAGAGGAAATTGCTTATAGCCTGCTCCCCTCTACTCAGTTTTCCCAAAAGCAGCCTACTGCTAAAGTTTCTTCCTACATCTAGTTGGCAAGAAATATTTTATCTAGCAATACTGTTCATAAAAGTACGAGTTTTTTAAAACCAAGTATCAAAAGTCAAAGTCCTAAGATCAAAGAGAGATCAAGATAAAAGCTTTGCCCAAATAACCGTCTCATTTGCACTGGTTAAATATTACTACATAAATTTCTATGTAGCTAACTTACTATTGATCAAGTAATTCCTTGGCAAGTTGCTTGTTCCAAATGCATATATTCTCAGAGCATCTCTGACTTCTGATGGATACATGTAACTGAGATTAACCCAACAGCTATAAAATTCTTCCTTCTCCCCATTTTCACATTTGATAGAAAAAATAAGATATTCCAATTTTCTATGGCAGTAGCACTATAGCAGACAAGCTAGGATTTGTTCATTTTCAATCATAGTTGAGACAAATTAAAAGCTTTTCCAAGAGCTCAAACAGTGTTTGCTATAGGGCTGTTATTGTGTAGTGTAATAGTAAATAAAAAAAAGCTGTTGATATTCAGGGTGGTAATTGATAAACTTGATCTATGACTTATACGGGAAGAAGAAAGTTGAACGTTATTTCAAATTAAATATCAAAAACTGAGAAATAGTTTTACCTTTAAAGGTCGGATAGCTTCACAGAACTTTGTCCACCAGCTTTTCTCAATAGATTCCAAATGCCTCTCTCTCCTTCGAAGTGTCCTTAATCTTTCTTCTAGTTGTTTTAGAGTCCGTCTATCCCTTGATGACAGAGGGCGGCCATCTCTGCACTGGTTACCAAAAAACAGTGTAAGAGATCAAGAGTCACCAAACCAAGAAAACAAACTTGATACCTAGTTTAACTATTTATAACTCTCAAGAATTCATAGTATATAATTCATGCAAATATAATTTCTATGCATATCAAGAGGATGAAGTGCAAAAAAGTCATAAGCTGCAACCAGAAGAATTCCTATTAGGTGGTAGAAACCACTTTTCACAATGAAGAATTAGTTGAGTGTACCAGACAGTTTGTTTGATAATTAGGTCTGAGAACGTACTTTAATTCTGAGTCTTTAAACACTGGGTGGGAACCACTGCATTCTTATAAATTGAGTAGCAAATCCTTAGATCTCAGTTACATGTTAATAAGCAAAAGCAACAAAACAGGTATAAGATAGCCAAACCAAACCTGTTTGTAACATCAATGCTAGTATATTACAACCTGATACTTAGACAAAGAGATTCTTATATAGTAGGAAACGTACTAAAACTGTATTTTAAAACTTTGAAATTCCTTATTAATTTTTCCCTTATTTTAAAACAGCCTTCCTGCAGATAGTGTAACACTTTACACTCAACAGAGTTAAAAAATGTTTTAAATAAATTTCTCAAAAAGTTTACAAGACTAAGACAACTTTCTAGGCATGCGAACACTTGAATTGGAGACCATAATGCACTTGTAACAGGAACACATTCACCATACCCTGTATAGCACCTCAGTGACAAACTTTCTGACAACAGTCAAGCTCCCGATCTGCAAGTTCAAGCTTCAATTATTAAAGACTAAGGAAGTAAAGATGTCAGATGTATCAGCAGCAGAAGATCATACTACATACTGAATTTTTTCATTAGATTAAATAGCATACTTAAATACTTCTAGTTTTTAGTGTATACTACTCTCAATAATACTCACTTCCTTCACAACTTAATGCAAATGTAACTGAACAATTAAGATTTCAATTACAGAATGAGGCAGAATCCTGACCATAGTGCAAATGAATTTTACTTGTTTTATGGATTAAAGGTCATATTAAAATATAGACATAACTTAGTGACTTTTTACTTTTTAATCCTATGTTAGCTAGACTGATCAACAAGACCAGCTGCATGCAAATTCTTGTAGTCCAACAAGGTCTTCTATAATAAGTAATGATCCATTTGTCACATGTTTCTCATTTTTCTCATATTAATTTCAGTAATGGATGCCTTTGTTGTTGTACTAGTCTGTACAAAACCAAAACTTCATAATTTAAACTGGGGGAGACTACCTTTTAGATTTCATTATTCAACAAGGTGTCTAGAACATTGGAGGTGCCCCACTGTGTACAGAGGTAAGACAAGTATCAAGGGAAGACTGTTGGAACAGTTTCAACATTGCTGAGGTCTACCATCACAGAGCACAACAGCACAGATGGACTGCCAGGATGGAAGTGAGGTATCTTAATATCCCTTCCTCCCAGTCAAGGTTGTGAAAACACTGGTCAACCCATTATCTGAAATGGGTTGAAAAAAGGGTGGGAGACTTCCCTTATCTTGTTCGTAAAGCAGAAATCCTACCCTTCTTTGGTTTTAGTTGGAGGTTGTTAAAAGTGTCTTGCTTACATTAGGCACAGAATTCCCATGAGGGGCAAAGTCATCATGGGTTTATATGGGGATGTTTAGGATTTAGAACAGATTTTCATATGTATGCTTTTCATAAAGAAATTATTTATAAAAGAAAGGTACATTAACTGGGAAGCAAGAATATCTGGGGCTGTTATTTATTCACACAGATGATTCATAGTTTGATGAATCTAGCTCATGACAGCTCTACGTGGCAAGTATCCAGTGTTAACTACACTACACTGAGTAAGTATCAATACATTGGATGGCATTTCTAGCAGCAGACAAAGTGAAGTTACTATCTACAAAGTATCTCTTCCATCTAAGCAGAACTGGAGAAATTTTACTTGTTAACACTATTATTAGCTAGACAAAAATAACTACTACTGACAGAGAACCTAATCACTACCACATGTGACCATATCTGTTTCCAAATAAATAACTGCAAGCTATTCACTTCTTACTTGCTAGTCTTTCTGAGACAAACTCTCTACAGCATGAACCATAAGCTAATAAGCAAGGAAAAAATCATTAAGAAAGTGAGAACAGTGAAGACCGTACCTTTGATTTAATCCTTAATAAATGTTGCTCCACTTCTTCAATACCTTCAGTGTTCTCTAAACGTTCATAAGCTGCACTGGTAGTTCCCTTAATCAAGTTTAGAGGCAAAGCTGACATACCATAAGCCTAAAATGAAAAGGAAACAGACACATTCAAATGTTCTGCCATATATTTTTATCTGACGAGGCTGCTATTATGTCATAGCTATAAGGTGTTTTTTTCACCCCTTCTGCATGCTCTAAGAAAATCAACATTTTCCTTTTTTTTGAGCAAAACATAACAGATCTGCTATGCAAATTCCAGTATCCCACATTGTTCCAATGGTACTTAAGTGTTTCCTGATTACTTAGAAAACAGCATGTGTTAAGACTTGGTATAAGCATGGTACACTGAAGATTTATCAGACTAGTTCTTGTGTTTTGTCAAATCACATAGCTTCCCAAAACATTAACTTTCCCACTTCAGATCAAAATTAAAATTTTGTGCAATACAGGAATTCCTAGATATTGAATTTAAATAGTTTTAGAAGCACAGTATACACCATTTCCTTGCAGAACACTACTACCAGTAGTCTTCAACCTACTTTAAAAATAAAATTGGGTAGAAAGTACATGATTTACTTAAAAAAAAAAAAAATTCGGAAGCAAAAAGATAGCAGAAGCTAGGTGAACACCTGAACTCTGTTACGTTCCAAGACTGCTTAGATACCCATTCACATTCATAAATTTTTTTGGCATTTACTCATCATAAATTTTAAATCATTCCAAGTGTTTGGCCAGCTTCTACATCAACAGTACACCCATGCAAGGTCTGTAAGATTTGCACCAACATAAGAAGAAACAGATATTTGAGGCAATGTAAAGAAGAAAAAAACCTCTATTCCCTCCCTGCTACCCTATGATTCTTATAGATCAAGGTCAAGGTCAGAAGTTTCTCCAAGCAGTTTAGAGACATTAGCCATAAGCCTGTCATTTGTTTACAGTGAATGATAGGTTATTCTTGGGGAAGACCTCAGCAGGAAGGTTCTTTTCTCTCTCAATCACAATTAACATATGCAATTTACTAGAGTGCCTGATACACGAACACTTGCCAATTTCTGAAAACAGAATTGTTTAGGTTGGAAAAGACCTCTAAGATCATTGAGTCTAACCTAACACTGCCAGGTCCACCACTAAACTATGTCCCAAAGTGCCACATCTTCGAGTCTGTTAAATACCTCCAGAAATGGAGAAGAGCAGTTTCCTAGATTTTCACAGGAATACCACTCCCTCCTTCAAGCTTTACATTTCATACTGAGAACAGATTTAACACAAATGCTGGTGTGTTAAAAATGCCACCTTACATGCTGTCAGATCACATGAGCTTTGTTTTCACAAGCCATGATTTGACCTGCTTAGAAACCTACTTAGGCATAATAAAGTCTTCACACGTCGCACCCAAAGCAAGACACTGTCCATTTTTTGGTTTTATTTTTGAATGTCATATACCCCACTACCAACACCCATTTCTAGGCCCATTTAATCAAGAGGTCTTATTTACTATCACTGCAGCTCAAACCCACATTAACTCTTGACATTGGTAACCATTTAAGATCTGATGGAGCCTACAAACTTCAGTTTGACTCTGCAAGCAATAATTTTCCAGAATTTCAATAAAAATTCCTCTAAGTATTAGGTTAGAAAAGCATGAACAGAACTTTAGCAAGTCTGACAGCCTTGTTGATTTACTATGGAATTAGGTTTCTTATTTCTGGAGTAACAATTACTAGTAAATTGTTGGAACAATGTCAGTTAAGTTGAACAGACAGTATGTGTCTCAACAAGCTGCAAACCCAAGGAAACAACGGTCACTGATAAATACTTAAAGTTAAATAAGGGTGTAAGGGAAAAGTATTTTCCTTCAAACATTTCTTGCAGTATATATCAGCAATGAATCCATTCAGCTGGAGCTCTGATAACTTGCTCTACTTGACTTTTTTCATAGCTATACAGCATCAGAATTTGGTGTCCAATAGGCTCTTAGAACAAAAAGTAGGCTACTAGCTATCTGCTCAGTGTTTCAGGACTTCACAGCTGATAGTCTCATTTGTAACCAAAAAACACAGATAAAAAAGGTACTTGCAGCACTGTTTACAGACTTCCAAATAAAGTTAAACTCCCTTTTTTAAATCTACAAAAGGTAACTGACAATTTCAGTTCTTATGTTAAAGCTTTGTTCTGTAGAAGTGTTATATAGAAAAGACATCTCTTATCACAGGCCAGTGACAAAAACAATTTCATGCTTTCCAAGACATTCTAGAGATTCTGGTTTGAACACAGCAAGTCAGCCATAGGAAGGCCTACTTACAAAATTCAGTATTTTCAGAAGGAAAATAACTTCGCTTATGATGGACTTCACAACTCTTCATAAATGTGTTTCAGTTCTCCCTTTAGAGTATCTTCTTTGAGAGTGTTAAGCTCTTTGCCACCTACATGAGCTAAAAAGCACTCCCCCAATTCTCTTCTCTGGGCCAAAGAAAGAATTCCTTCAACCTTTATTTATAGGTTGCTCTCTGCAACTCTGTAATCACTCGGATAAGCCTCCCCAGGAGCCTCTACAGTTTTCAACAACTGGGGGACCAAAACAAGACACTATTCCCATGTGTGGCTTTGGAAGTATCAAGTACAATGAAATAATGGCTATGTTCTTCCTGATGCAAGCCCAAGACACTGTTTGGAACACTGCTGGATTATGCTCAGCTTACTGTCACTTCCAGGTCCTTTTCAGCCGAGCCATCCTCCAGCTGTTAGACTCAAGCTGCTCAGAACTAACCCATTCCAAGAGAAGGCCTTAACATCTCCTAAATCTGATGTCATTCTTGTTGGGCCAATCTTCCCTGTCAAGGTCTCTGTGGTGGCTTTTCATTGTTTTATTTACTTCTCCCAGTTGGAAATCATTCTTAAACTATATGTCTACTCAATGCCATCATCCAGATAATTTCTCAAGACTGACTAGTATTGGGCCTACATTGAACCTGAAGAGCTCACTCAGATAGTGGCATAACTCTAGAACCTGGGGGAAAGTATAAACACTATCCAATATCACAACTAGAATGCAGTCTACAATTTAACTGAAGTCCCTCTGTGGAACCCAAAACATTTCCAGCCACAGACAAAAACATTCAGTATGTAGAAATGCGTAAGAGATTACTATAACAAGAGGCCTAAAAAAATCTTACAAACCTAAGCTTAGAAGCTATTAGATTTCACCACCCAGCAAAGGCTTCCACCTGTTCTTCAAACAGCTACCATCAACTAACAAACACATCAAGTATAGACTCAACAGAAATAGTTAAGAATTAAAATTCAGAGCTTTAAATCTTCTAAGTTTCTACCAAGCAAAATACAACTCTCAAAGTGATGCATTGTGTTGCTGTTTTTGCAGATGTGAATTATATACTTGAACATCAAGCTTGCTCTAGTGATAAAGGCGGTCTAAGTTCCTTCCTTGAATGCAAAACATGATAATAGTGAGATGATTATGCAAGTAAGCCTCCCATCATCAGTGTGGGAAAAAGACACACTGGTCCTTCAAGACAACAATATACATATATTGGATGAAGGACATAGAAATGAGTCATCTCATGTGATGTGTCACAGGTCTGAACAGAAGCTATATGAGCTCATTTTCAGGGCTGCATTTCCCTTCAGGCTGATACAGAAGTTCAAGGCTGCCCCAGACAAAGTTTTAATCCCCTGGGTTAGTACAAGTGTTAAATTATTCATAGACTATTATTTCAGGCATCTGCAACTTAACAAGCAAGCAATGTATTGAAGATAGCACAAGAAAACCAAAGCTATAACCACTAAAGCCAAGAGAGGGCTAAGTCCTGAAACAAACTGTGGATTCAAAGTTTTGAATATGAATAAAAACAGACCAAAAGAGCCATTGAAGTAGTTAAGGCAATTTATATACATGAATTTAGATAAAACACGTAATTAATTCTTAACACACACTACTGAAACAACAGTTTCCAACTTATTTTTAGACATCCTTTGCCTAGAAGTGTTAAGTTAGGTAAGAAACACTGCACTAAAGAGTAAAAACAGACATGCAAATGTCTGTACAGGTAATTGCAGTATACATGTTTGTTTGTTTGTTTTCACTACACAGGTTCTTTAAAATGAAAAAAAGTACTAAATACTAACTGTTCAGGCCGGATGCTGCAAGCCTCAGGCTGCTATCTGCTGTTACTGGATGTCTGATCGGCTTCATTGAAACCACATTTTACAGTAGAAAAATCTAAATTTATAGCTAAACCAACTTATTTGAGAGAAGATTCCCCTCTCTTGAATCACTGCAAGTGATGCAGTAAGAGATCACCCCTTATCAGTTAGCTTAAGGGCTGGAACGCCAAATTCTAAGAGCTCGCTCCTCAGTAAGTACAAGTTAGAGCCATCACCCATAAGCAGCTGTCTCATTCTCAAATTTGAGTTTCTACCCACAGGCAATACAGTTAATATCTCTAGATGGACAAAGTTCACATTTATACTTAATAGACTTCTTGAAGTAGGTGGTTGCCTACTCTGAAGGACCAGAGAAAAAACCAGAACTACTCACAGCAACAGAAACCCCTGCTTTACCAACCCTATTGAAAGAACACTCTAAACAAAACTCTTGAGGCTTCTGCCTTATTTGTTATTCACAGAAGTGGTAGCTGGGTTTAAGACAGTAATCTGTCTGTAAAGCAGGAGCCAGTAACTCACATGAACACAAGTAGTTCAGTACCATTATGCAGTTTCCAGTAGGCACTGAAGAGCAGCCAGAAGCACTCTCCAGCAGTTCTCTGAACATACCACTGAACCCAAATATACTTCAGACAGAGCATTAAAATACCTTACGGGAAATTACATGAATATTGCTTCCAATTTGCCAAGTCTTCACTTCTCCCATGTACCTTTCCTTCCCTTCCATCTGCAGCAGATTCATCTATTCTGTCATTCCACAGTTAAGATTCAGAAGGAAGAGCTGCTGTTCTGATCCTTAGTCTCTTGCAGACTCAGCATGTTACAACATTTTAGACTTGCTGAACTCACATAACCCATGGTCAGAGAAGGGAATAGTCTTTCCTCTTAGCTTCCTGCTATGTTAATAGTCACCCATAAATAGAAGACAGAACACAAATGAAGTTGCAACAAGTTGTAGAATCACGTGTTACTGAAGTTGCACCAAACAACTACATCAGGGATAAACCCTTTTGTGCTTAAAAGATCCAGAAAGCTTTTTCACTGGAAACCATAACCTCTAGTTTAAGATTTCTAAATTGCAGGAGCTATGAAAGACTTTCACCTAAAAGAAAAATATTATTAAGGTGGGAACAACTAATCATCAACCATATCGGCCATAAGCCCAGAAATCAGTTATGAGGAGCGCAGCAAAAACACACTGAAATTAATATAGCAGATTACTTAAGAAAGGAGTTAAATGAATTAAAACTAATTTTGAACATCTACTGCAAAAAGCCTGAAACCATCAGGCATTATACTTTAAGTTGATTATGCTTCATTTCTATATCTGTTGGGTTCAGCTAATAAGATATGTTCAAATGATTAACTTGTGGCTCAAACAGGATAATTTCTCCTCGTTAAGGATCAAACAGAACAGGTAAGTTGTTCCTGATCAGCTTGGTACACAGCTGGAACTCTAAGTGAACACAGCTTAACAAGTGAAGATGGCTTTTCTGGTTAAATATATTTAAGAATTAAACTTGTGATTTCAATAAATTATCAAAAAGTACTTGCATAGCATAGCAGAAAGACTTCCCATTCAATTTCTTTTTAGAGGTCTATATATCATGCATGTGGCTTTAAAGTGGCTATCACTGAGGTGTTTTAAAAGATGTATATCTAATCTTGGGCAAGAAGTGTAGAAATCAATATTGACAAACATTTCTTGCACAGCACTGCCCTCTAGTGAAGTCACATGAAAAAGCCAAATAAGAAAGAATTCTTTTATCACTGTATAAAAGGCATCGAAAGTGTTCACAATTTTAAAGACGCAAATATTCAATTTCCTATTTTCTTACAACAGCTTGTTTCAATACTTCACCTGAAAATGTGACCATGAAAGACAAAATGTTCAATTCTATCAACTGGACTGTGATAAAAATGCACCTATTCAAGTTAAAAACAGCTAAACTAGTTTAGTGTACGCAGTATTTAAGAAATGCAGTCAAGTATGAGTTAATTCGTTTCAATACAAGTATTCCAGAAAAAAACCCTCTATTTAAAGAATATTTTGGTAGAGAAGAGATTTTTCTATATTTGTAGCCTAATTAGCTTCTTGTTTGCATAATGTTAACCATGAAGGAAGTCACATGATACCTTTTATCCCTCACTGCAATTGACATAGTTCAGCTGATTATACTGAACGCTTTTATATGGATACAATGCACTGTTATCAGCATTGCTTCTGACAGAGCAGGTAAGTCAGTCCAATTAAGTAGTCTCAAGTGAGGTGCACTGTCGGGTGTCATACCAATACAGGCAACACTGAGCTTGTGTAAGAGGAACTGGGACTCCACCTTTATTGAAACTGTCCCTTCTCTGTGCAGCTAGACTGGTCAGTTCTCCTGAAAAGTAATCTAACTCCACAAGTAATTGTCATCTGCTTTCTCACATTAAAGCCATCTGTCTCCGTCTCTGGCTATCTATTCATACTGCCAATCAAAGACAACAACTGGAATTCAAGAATCTTATTTCCAGAACATCATTAAGCACAGCAAATAGGGACAGCAGTTCACATATCCTCAACATGTGAGGGGTTAAGGAGAAAGTCTCCTAAATGCATCTGAAGATGGCAGACCATCTCATGGACAGTTGCATATTGGTTTATTTTTAAAAGCTCATGCCATACCTCTTGGAAAAAAAATCACTCAACATGTTATCTAGTAAAACCTCAGTTATTTCACGTGAAGTTTTAGCATTCAATCTTCAGTTGCTATGAGATGACAATTTTTTGAATTGCCATCAAATCATCGATTCGAACATCTCGAAACATGAACAGAGTGGCAAACAAAATAGGTATGTTCTGTATGGCACTTCTTGCACAAATCTGTTGTATGCAACATGAACCTTGCATTAAGCATTTCTTTATCCATTTCTCTACTATTCATCCCTATAGTCTCTTACTACACACCTTCATTTTACATAATAATATTTTCTCTAACATGCACACTGCGAGACTGTCTTACTTACTTGTCAATGCCTCTACACTACAATTGTTCTACTACACACAGTGCACTTATGCTTGCTGGACAAAACTTCTGTAAAAAAGTTAACTCTGCTTCAGTTGTAATACTAACCATAACTTTTGCCTAGCTGCCACCTTCTGTATTGCTCCATTAGGCTTGGAAAAGCATTAACAATCAAAGATTAATCTCTGTTCAAGCTGCAATTCTAAAATCTCAAAGTACAAAACTATCAGCTATCCACCAGTTTAATATCTACAGTTCTCCAAGAGAGTAACAGGAATAAGGCCATTAAAACAACAGTCAAATTGGTTTGCTCTTATTTACTACTTCATAGAGAAGTGAACATAATGAAACAATTACATTTCTTTTGTATTTCAGAATTGCTATTGTAGTGACTAAATGGTAATGACGATGAATGCTACTAACTTATGAATTTCTGAACACCACTAATGAACAAATGCTTCTGGGGTGAGACAGATTCTAAAAGCTTTTAAGCTCTTTGGCTGTTAAGTCAACTGCAGAAAAGTAAATCATGCTCTGGACAAAAATTAGGTGTGAAAAGGTCATTACATTTGTGAGTAGACAAACTAAGCTTTCACACGTTTCCTCTTTCAAGACAGAAGAAAACAAGGATCACTTTACAATTCCATAAAAAAAAAAAACCAAACCAAATAATGCTTACTAAATGTCTGGAGAAATTACAAAGACAATTATAATCATCCTTCAAGGTCATGCTAAATGAGATGCACAAGATCATTCAAAAATCAATCTGCCTATCATTGTATGAGTAATAGGTTATTCTGCCTTGAATTCAAATAGCAATCTGGAGCCGACAACAACTATTGTATTAACACCTAAGGCAATACAGAACCATTTCAATGCAAAACACATTAATGAAAGAATAGATGCAAACTACATCATCTGCAAAACTGTTACAAACTCTCCCCTGGCCAAAACCAGTACAGCACTGCAGGCCTAATTTATCATTTTCTTGTTACTATTGCATGTTCATAGACATAAAAAGCTGTCAGTATAAATCACCAAGGTCACAGACTTGCAGAGGCCCCCCCGAAGATCATTTGTTCACATTTCTTACAAAACAATTTTAAATATCAAGTGCTGTACTTCAGTAATACACATTACTTAATACCAAAAAAATCAGCAAACTTTGTGTTATTAAAGCTTGAAAACAGAAAACCAAGTACCAATTCAGTATTATGCCGAGAATTGAGACAAGAAAATGCAAGAAAATGCAACATGAAGTGTGAGTTCTAGTATTACATTCTAGAAGACCACGCTAATAAGGATCAGCTCAAAGTTAGCCAAAAGAAAAGCCATCTATTCACAGAAGCAAGTAAGTTTGCTTGTAAAGTTACAAAACTATGGAAAAAATAATCTGTATTTCTTAGATTGAGAGTAAGTTTTCAATGTTTGCTCCCCTGCCCTGAACAGGCAATCTCCCCACCACTAGCACAATGAGCCTCTAAAAACTGCCACCTATCAAAGTATTTGGAAGTTAATACTATCTTCTGACACACAACAGTCTTGGAAGAGCTACCAGTTATTGAAACATAGAACTAACTTCAGACATCACTGCATACTGTTTTTGAAAGTGCCCACTGCACTTTTCTGAACATTGTACTGAGGTGAATAAATCATAGTAAGAATCTTTAATAAATCTTTTTTTCCACAAATTAACAGCTACGATGGAACAAAAAGTTATCCAACATGAATTAAATGAGATTATAACAGTAAAACCAGTATTGTTGAAATAAATTATTCTAATAAAGAATCAATCTTACTGTCAATCACTGTCTCCTCAAGATTTTCATAAGCTAGAGCCAAGCTTAAACAGAGGACACCTCACACCACGATAACTGTCACCCATTGGTACCACTGCTAAAACTTGTAGGTCCACACAGAAAGACTGCAGAACCCTTGAGGCTGGCAAAGACCTCCAGAGGCCATCTGGTCCAACACCAGGGTCACCTGGAGCTGCTTGCACAGGACTATGCATATATGGCTCCTGAGTATATAGGGAGGGAGATTTCACAATCTCGCTAAGCAACTTGTGCCAGTGATCAATCACCTTCAGCGTTTCAGCTTGTGCCTTCTGCCTCTCATCCCATTCCTGGGCATCTCTGAAAAAAGCCTGGTTCCATACTCTGCACTCTCCCTTCAGATACTTGTACACATTGACAAGACTTCCCCTAAGTCTTCTTTTTCTCTTGGTTAACAGTTCTAGCTCCAAGACTTTACTGGTAACAGGAAGAGCTCAGAACACATGTGGCCTTACCAGGGCTGAGTAAAGGCAAAGAATCACCAACAACCTGCTGGCAATACTCCTCCTAATGCAGCTCAGGATACTACCAGCCTTCTTCACAGCAAGAGTACATTCCTGGCTCGTGGTTCACTTGGTGCCCACCAGAACTCCCAGGTCCTTCTCAAAGTTGCTTTCCTGGTGGCTGATCCCCTGCATATATTTGTGAGTTCATTCTGCAGAGCTTAGCACTTTCCCTTGCTGAATTTGACAGTGTTCCTGTCAGCCAACTGTCCAACCTAGCAAGGTCTCAGGATGGTAGCACAACCCTCTGGGGTATAGAGCTCCAGAGGGCATCATCCCAGTTTTGTGCCACCTACAAGTTTGCCGAGGGTACACCCTGCCACATCATCCTGATCATTAATGAACACATTGAACAGAACTGGAACCAGTAGTGATCCCTGGCATATCCCACCAACGACTGGCCTCCAACTAGACTTCATGATCACCATACACTAGGCCCAGACATTCAGCCAGTTTTCAATCCACCTCCCTGTCTGCTCATCCAGCCCATATTTTGTAAGCTTCTCTGTGGGGATCTTATGGGAGATGCTCAGTGTGGGTTAGGTGTGGCTTCTCAGTGTTTGGAAAATGCACATCAACAAGAGATGTTGGCATGTTATAACAGTACAGGAGTTGTGAAGAGTTGAAGTTTGACATGAGAAGCATTCTTCTAAGAACAGTTCAGCTTAAAAGTCAAACCTTCTGAAACTTCAAGAGTTAAGTTTACACATCTGTCCATAAACAGATATGGATATCTGTCCATAAACTTGTTTCAGAAAATTTTGAATTATGTTTTAAAAATGGTACTGTAGCAATATGAATATGATCTAGAAAGAGTACTCAAACTGTTAGATATGATTTGAAAAAAGTCATACTGCTAAAAAACCAGTATTCTGCTTGACCACACAATTTCCGTGGGGTTTTTTTGTTTGGTTTGGTTTTTGTTTTGGGGGTTTTTTTGTCCTAACCTGTATGTTTGCTACACTTTAAGTTTTTGGAAAATTTAGACAACTCAGTTCTGTGCCCACCTCTTAGTAAAATAAGTACCTTAGGAAGAAAAACTGCTCATTGGAATGGCTAGAGTCAAAAAACAGAAACAAAGCTAACAGAAGAAAAGATAAGGCAAATGTAAGGAAATAATTTGAGAATTTACTGTTATGGACTTCTTATAAGGTGAGAAACTTGTCAAATACAGTCAAGATGTTTGCTGTAGCTTATCCTTATACACTACTGTCAAAGTGTTTAGCCTCATGCTAGACACCTGTCATCTTGCTTTGCCATCAAGTGTTAGAGAAGCTCTGTTTTTCCTATGGAAGTCCAACACTACCAGAAAAAGGTTCGGACTCCAAAACCACACAGCTCACAGCTGGACACTGTTATAGGCCCAGGGAAGCCGCAGTTGCCACATTCTGCAGGACTGTCCCAAATGTCATCACATAGAAAGCCAAACAGAACAAACCAATTTATTTTCCAATTTATTTTCCATTTAAAGTGTGGAGTTAAAAATACTCTCTAAACACTCCTTTTTTTCCCCCCTCAATCACCCTCCTTGCATCTCATTTATATTCTCATTTGAATGACATGGTGTTAAGAAATACCATAAAATATTTCATTTGCTCCTTTATTCAAATATTAGCTGTTGACTTCTGAAGATGTTTCATAGCAAGCATGAAACTTGAATTAAAATCTAATTATTACAATAATTCTTGCTTTTAACTAAGAGCATCTGCAAAACATACACAATCTTCTGTATTAAGTTATCACTGAAAGCTGTTTTGAGTTTTCTCCCTGACCTCCCCAGGGAGAAGCAGCTTTTACATTAACTACTTAAGCTGGTAATTTCCATGTTAGTACCCTCCCAGTGATTTACCTTCAGGGATGAGATGCTGTCAGGATCATAATTTATTACTAATCCTCTCAAAATTCTTAACTAGCATTTCACAGAAACTGAGAAGTTCAGGAACTTTTCATACTAAATAAATTTTATTTCTTCAGCAACTTTAGTTTTAACAGTCTATTTCATGCTATGCCATTCAGATGCTGGGGAAAAACTCAAACAAAAAAAGCAAACGCTGCATTTTCCCCTCAAACTACGACAAAAGCTCTTCTCTGTATGTATCACTAGATCAAATTTACTGTGATTCTGATGTTTGAAGCCATAATAAAATGGAACACAGAAAGCTAATATAATGACAACCACATCAAACTGCAATGTTATCTACCTTTCTATCACATTCAGTAACACAAGTCCTCAATTGTCAGCAACTTTTGTCCACCACAGAGCTTCAATATGTTGTCCCCCATCTGTCACCTTCCCCCCCAAAATCCCAACATATCAAATGCTACAATACAGCATGGTCTGATAAGCAGTCTGTTCCTTGTTACATTAATAGCTCACCATGTATTTCAGAGTAATACATTAAATCAACCTGGACCTTCAGAGAGGCTCAGAACACTCAATCAATCCTTAAAAACCAGATTTTTAACTGGATTAGTCATTGGGACAAGTTCGCTAGTTCCATACTTTAAATTGCAGCCATTTACTATCTAAAGAACACCACCCTACTGCATCCCTCTTCCTGTGGAAGCAGGAGAATATGCTCTCACAAAGAAAGCCTAAAAGCACACACATGCTAAAGTGAGCTTTTTTTCCTCAGTTTCTACTCAAATTCAAGGTTACCTGCTGACAGTGCCAAAGCCTTTTTTTACCCCTCAGCTTTTCACAGTATTGTATATTACCACACTGCAGAAATTCAATTTCAGAGCAGCTATAATCTAATTCCTCACACTGAAGGCCACACAAAGCAGTACCGTTAACATACATTTTAACTAATTGTAGAATGGATAAATGGCTCTGCCATGGACTTAAATAGAAGCACTTGATTCATCTGTTTCATGGTACAATTAAATCAGTCAACTGCAGTCACTGCAGGCACAGTATTCCTACTTATTTTTAGTATTTTGTGTTATAGTAGGCATTCAATGTAAAACCATGTTTAATTAGGTATGAAAGGATTTGCTAACATACCACTTATTACAATACAACCTTTATTAGACTCTAATTTAGATTTTTTTCCTTCACTGTGAATATGAGTATACAGAGGACCAGATACACCTTGCCTTAACCTTCCTTTAACATACAGTTGCAACACTGGCATTGAAAGAGGCTGAAGACAGGCAGAAGTCAGGGGAACATAGAAAAGATTTCTGTTACGTCTGTACCACAAATCCCCAACTCTTCACTGATATAAACCAAAGATCTGAGATCACCTCTATCCAGAGACACAGGAACTGAGATGCACATCGTGTCCCCTTCTATTCTTTTTCCATCATCTGCTAAACATTTGTGGAAAACTTTGAAATAGTTGCTTTTGTTCTTGTGTTCACCCCTGTATAAAAGTATTCTCTTTCCATGCTTAAAAAAAAAAAAATAACTCTATGACCGAGGATCAAACAGTGGTTTGATGACTAAGCACAAAGACCTCCCACTTTTGGAAACTGGGACAAACAATTTGATAGGCATGCAGAATGCTATCTGAAAAACACAAGAGCCTAACTACTTACTTGTCAGATGTCTAGAGCCAGAGACAAGCATTACAGGCAATGCCTCACAGTCTTGCCTGTGCACTAATGCCTTTATCTCATCTAGAGGTGAGTTTTATATCAGGCTAACACAGCAAAAAAACCCCGTAACACCAAGAAGTGCAAAGCTACCAAGATAAAAACAGTTACTCCCTTCCAGAATCATGCATCTCTTCCTCTGAAGTGGAACAATCCAAACTGGTAAAGAAAGACTACACACTTGGCCAACCTCTCCCTTAGACTTACGGAAGTGCCACAGCCCACTAACTTTTCACTACTGAACTAACTTTTGCATTATGTCATACCACTGGAAAAAGTCCTGCCAGCAATAAAAACTGGAATGCAGATACATGGCATCCACATGCTGTCAAGGTCACACTCTATTCACTCTTCAGACCATAATAACAGCATTGCTCATGCTGTTAAGATGTGGAAATCACTTACATATGGAAGCCTCACCATCACTGATAGTGGGCAAAGTGTTATGAAAGCACTAGAGCATTAAAAAACCTACTCCTGATCCAACTTTGAAACCAGACCTTGCAATAGGTGGTTTTCACTGTCTGCCACATTTGTACAGTCCACCCATATATCAAAACCAGCTCACTGTTTAAGCATAAGACTCTACAGTTCCCTCCAAACAATGACAAAAAAACCTCACCGAGGTTGATAATAGCCCCCTCCTGTGTGAGCTCATCCCTAAAACTTCTATGAAATGGTTCATCCATTTCTCCCGCTTTGCCTTAATGTTTACCTACTCTAAAACAGAAGGGATAGTTTCAGAAGGACAAAATGCAGCAGTTAAAAACAAAGGAAGTCATAATTTCATGCTCCAAGCATTTGCATGGACAGCTCAGTTGAAGTTTTCAAAGGAACAAATAAGCCTGAAATCTTAGTAAACAAGGTATTCAGACAAGACTTGTTCATGCTTGATGTTTACTTCATTTATCACTCAGTATCTGTATAAGTCCTAAATGCATTAAGACTAAGTCATCAACATTGAAGACAAAGGTATTGTCTTCATCTGAGAAAACACAGACAACACAGAACACTGAAGTTATTGAACGCTGATGGAAACCACATATTTCCAAGTTCAGCTAGTGTTGAGGACAAAAGTGTATTGTAATACTCAGCTGAATGGTGCCTACAGCCAATCTGTGTTCAAAAATAACAGCAGAAGTAGAAAATAACAGCAATAAATTGAAAAACCTCCAAGAATCACAGAATCATTACAGTTGTAAAAGACCTCCAATATCATCAAGTCCAACCTTTGGCTGCATACCACCATGCCCACTAAACCATAGCACAAAATGCCACATCCATCCACATCTAGGGTTTTTCTTATACATTGTGAAAATAAAACAAATTTACTGCTGACTGAAATGTAAACAATCTCACATTTTAGATCTTTATAGATGTTTGCTAACAGTTATAAAAACAATACTTGTTTGTTTGAACAAAACGCTGATGTTGTTCTTCCAGCTAATGAGTTTGGCCTTAATGTTAGTCTCATGGAGGTTAAAATAACACTACATGTGCTCTTCAGTAATGTAATGCAGTTGAACAAGAGATTAATCTTTCCTTCTATACCTCAGGAAAACAAACTCAAAAGCTGACATTATGACAAGCTAAGTGAAGGTCTGGGTCTTTTTTGACTATCACATGACATAGATGCCAGCAAGATAGCCTGAATAATTTAATGACCCATGTCATTTTAAAAAAGGCTTAAAGTAATAAAATTTATGGTCTGGGTCAAGTTAAAGTACCTAGTCAATGGGCCTGAGAGCAATTCAGCTCACCTAAGATACCCACTAGCTGATCCACCCAATTTTTCTCCTACCTACTGCACAGCCCCTGATGACCACCGAGCTGTCAAGGTTGACACATCTCAAGAACCTGTACTGAATTGCCTCACATAATTCTGCTACAACTTACACCAGTCAGAAAGACAGAAAATCATTAGCTATGCTTGTTCCTCAATTAAGAGTTTAAAGGTAGTATTTAGCTTATCCCTTATCCCCTTACCCAGTTAAGACAAACCCTCTTTCTTATATACTTGTTCTAGGAGAATTCCATACACTTATAGCCTGAAACAAAACACCTCCTTGGGTAGCAGTGCTTCAAAACAATTTTTCTCATGACCTCTTGCTACAGAGGCATTTAAGAGCTCACAGCAAAGCTACATGGGAACAACTTCACTATGCTAAAGCCAGGATGCAATGGAAGAGAGTTATATTAGCAAGGACATGAACTTAAAGATTAAAACTTACCAGGAAAACAGAAGATACATCTAAATATCATGAATGAAAAATTTGCATAACAACTTACTGTGTAAGTGATAGCTGCCAACATTCCAATCACAGTCAAAGAACTAATGGAAAATGAAAGTGCAGTCAAGCCATCTGCAAAAAAAAAAAAAAAAAAAAAGAAAAAAGCCTTCTGAAAATACTTACAGTAGATGTATAAGAACCCTTCTTCCTGAATTGGTTTATGGATGAGATTTAAGTTCATGAGAATAAAGAAAAAAATTGAGACACAGTTACCAGCCATAACTCAGATGAAATATTTACCTAGCATAGCTTTTTGTCCACAACAGATCTTCCTCACATACTGCAAGAAGTGGGACAGACTCACAGAAGTTGCATTCAGTCAAGTGGCTGAAGAGCCACTAATGAACTTGCTCCCATAGCTGTCTGGCTTCCCTAGGGTGCTGTGGTATGCTTGCACAATTTTTACATGCATTCTGGATGGTTAATCTTAATTTTCTTTATCACCTAATTTCTCCTACTGAAGTATTATACAGAATCAGCCAAGTATGGATTCTTCAACCAACCAAAAAAGGCCAGGCTGCAGGCCTCAGCTTCACTCAATGGACATGCAGACCTACAAACCGGAAGAAGTTCAGGGGACTTAAGAGTTACTGTAGCCTTATTATCATTCTAGAAATGAAAAGGGATAGTAAAAGAGTTACCAAACAAAAAGGCAATAAACTCCCTGAAACCTCTTGCATAATGCTTCACAACAGGCCTGTCCCTAACCTCACTGTGCAGGACACATCACAAGTGGTTTTGGTTAAACAGTAACATGGAAACTTATAGTAGATATTACAGAAATTAATCTTCAGCAATCAAATTCATATTTCTGCCTGGTCATAACCAGGTAGAACCATTTAGAGTTCTTCCCCATGTTCTCCCCACTAGTTAATTCAAGAATTTAGAGTACAGTAACTTTTATTCTTACTCACATAGAATTACTGGTCAGTTTCCATTCTTATTTTCTGAACACAGCACTAAGCAGTCATAAACAGATCCTCCATGAGAAGTTGCATCTTTCTTCTGACCAACCCTACAGGCCTCCTTCCTAAACTAATAGAAGAGCACAACCAAATCCAACTTCACAGCTCAAACCTCTCTTTTGCTGTTTTTGCCACATAATAGCAAACAACTTTCCCAGAGCTAAAAGCAATATGTCCCTAGATTTCAAATGCTAAAGCTATGTTTAAAACATAAAAACAAACAAACAAAATCACAAAACCAAACCCTAAGTCTAGCACTATTCTCCCTTCAGTACTTGTGAAAATTTTCCCTGAAGCTCAGGGAAAAACAAACAAACAAACAAACAAAGGAGTGACCCCTACTTGTAACATATCACACAATGTACTTACCACATTTGATGTTCCTTCTGTACAAGTATTTGAAACCAACATTTAATATCCATTTTAAAAGTCTGAACTGTGCTCAAAGGAACATTAAGAAACTAACTAGCTGAAAAATTTATAATTGTATACCAGAAATATATTATCAGGCTCTGCCTCAGTGGATGAGTTTGTATTCCTTTTATTATGCCACTACCAACTGATGATGTTGGATACTTGTTCTGTCTCAAGATCTTTATATTTCTTTGGTCCACTGCAGACAGGCAAAGGAAAAGGGTAAATTAAGATAAAAACAGGACAACAGGTACAAGTAAAGACAACAGGCAAGCATTTTGACCTTATTTCTCCAGCAACTGGAACACAAAAGAACCTTCTCCAGGCATTTGCTGAGGCTTCTCTCTGGGCAGCTGCCTCTGGCTCTCCAGCCTGAACACCTGTTTGGTCTCCCACAATTTGCTGCCTGTGGAGTAGCTCTACAAAGCCCAAGGTGGTCTTGGGAGACAGCAATCTGAAGATGAACCAGCAGCGTGCCCTGCCAGTATGGAAGTCCAATGGCATCTTGGGCTGTATCAACTGGAATATGCCCCTCTATTAAAGGATGGGACCATATAAGGAATGCTGCAGCCACCTTTGAGGCCCCTGCTACAGGTAAGATTGACAAATCTGAGCAAGTGAAAAGGAGAACTAAGTTGGTCGGAAATTGGAGCACATGCTGTGCAGAAAAGCTCAGGAGCCAGGCCTGTCCAGCCTGCCGAGACAGCTTTGGAGACACTTAATGCAGCCTGTCTGCTTATCAAAGAGGTGGGGTCCAGGGTCTTCAGTGGTGCATAGTTGTCCAGGGTGAGTCAATGGGTGATGGCATTAAACCCACACTGGGTAAGAGGAGAGATTCTTTCACAACGAGATAAGTGAGTTTCCAAATGCAGGGGGTTTTCAAGAGCTAGCTGATAAAGCTCTGAGCAATTTAGTCTGACCTAACAGCTTCCTTCTTGGTGCAGGAGATTTCACTAGATGATCTGAGGTCTCTTCAGCCTGAATTATCCTATGAGAAAATGCTGATGGAGTCAGAACACAAAACCAGACTTTCACATCCCAACCCAGACTCTTAATCATTATACCTTCCTCAAAATAATTATTAACTATACTATATTTTCATAGCAAAACCAGATACAGAGATCAATATTTCACTACAGTCATATCAAGGTAGCCTGGAAAAATCAGCTTACATCTCGGCTCAACCACTGTCAGTATCCGTATAAACAATCTGAGAAGCATTTATTCCTACGCTGTTATAATCTTTGCAAGGCAAGATTAACACAAACAAGCAGACAGCCAAAATGTTCAATAAGCTATGGACTTGTCCTCCCCATCTACTATGCTTACAAGCACAGTTTATAGCATAGAGCATATTATGATTAAAGAGTCTGCAAGGATGTTAAAGCAAACAAGAAAGGTTGAGTATTTAAGTGGCAAGAGGCAGATGAGGCAATATAGGGGCCTGTTGTTGAGTGGGGCAGGGGCCCTCGTGATACAGAACTTTTCCAGGACTTTTCCATGAAAAGTCCAAGTTACTAAACGCTTTCTTTGCCTCAGTCTTTTACCAGCAAGACCAGACTTCAGGAAACCCAGACCTGGGAGCTCAGGGTTCAGGGCTGTAAGAAATATTTACTCTTAGTGGAAGAGGATGAGGTTAGAGAATACTTCAGCCAGCTGCACATACAAAGTTGATGGGCCCTGAAACACTGACAGAGCTGCCTAATGGCATTGCAGGGAACTTACAGTCAGTACAAAATTCCTAGAATAATGCAGAACATGACTTGACAAAGGTTTGTATCGTTATATTCTAAAACATTCACACAGAAGCCAATACTCCAACACATAGAGAATGAGGCTCAAAATATTGGAGTACTTATGCATTGGGATTAATGTTTGCTAGACAACTTTTAGTTATCTTCCTTTGGAAAGCAACATGAAATCTGTCTTATCTCACCTACAAAACACTTCCTTCACACTTTTCCCCTGAAAATGGAACACATGAATTGCACTGGCTAAAAACATGAACTGCACAAGTTAAAGGTTAAATACTACTTCATGGAGTTTGGCCTTCACACTAGTTCTTTACAGCCCTAGTATAACAAATGCAAACACGACAATTTTAGAAAAGGTCAGTACTAGGAGAAAAAAGAGGAAAAAGTCATAACACCCATAGGATTTTCCCATCTAAACAGACAAAGCCACTTACTAGTTTCATTCTTCCAGGGAACAGCAGTATTGCTTCTCATTAGGTAGATTAAAGACTGTTACACAAGATACACACTCACCATACCCTAAAAGTCAAACTTCAGCATGCAAATAGCATTTAAGAGCTGCGTTAAGTAAAAACTATAGAAGAAAGTATCTTCCCCTCCCCACCACTAATATCAGAGGACACATCATTGGAACCCATGCTGTCAAATGTATGGGACTGTACTGAAAGCAGACACTGCCAGTGTCTCCCCTCTGTACTTTAAAGACAGTTCTAAATTTTCTCTGAACAGGAAGAACAATCTTATTGGAAAGACGTAGTGTAGGTGAGCAGTTAAAGTCAAGTTAGAAAACTGTCACAAAGGAAGTTAATCATCTTGTTCAGTCAATGACAAGCATGCCAAAACAAGTTAGTAGCAATTTATGCAAAGCTCACAACACATCTCAAACTTACGACTACTTCCAAATTCTTCAAACAGGAGCTTCACTTTCTCCCACTCTGTGGAATTCTTCTTGTTGGGAATATCCAAAGGAACAAAAGCACTGTAATACAGAAAAAAAAATTAATTTTTTTTTACCCTAATTGCTCAAATATAAAAAGAATTCTACTTCCCAATTAAGAAAATGGAAATCCATTCATTCCTGAAGAATCAAAGTTCTGTGACATTAGGCTTCAAAAATTCTGAAGGTAGTTTTTCATTTTATTTACATTCCCCTAAAATGCTTTATTTAGACCAACAGAGTACATGTATGAGTGTGCAGTCAGGCCTGAGGTCAATGAACAAGTGATTTTCTATTTACCAGTCCTAAAAGAGGTAAGGACCCTACACTCAAGTATCATTAAGATGTATTAATCTGATTTACTATCCTGATCTGATTCATATGCAATGCAGAGGAGCAAATAAACTTTAAGCATCAATTGAGACAAATTCTCCTATAAATACACACTTCTGAAAGCCAAAATAAAACAATTAATTATCTTCTAAACAAGCATTAAAATTTAAAGGGACATATTTATCTTCCATTATTACAACTAAACTAACACATCTGCTGCATTCCATTCTTTGTTCTGTAGTTGGCCCAGAGAAGTTCACTCAAGGTTTTTGATTTTCCAATAAGCAGAGACTAGCAAAGAACTCTCAGAGAACGATGTCAGGTAGAAGAGTCCCCTAACTGAAAGCTTCGTCTTGTCAGTCTCACCATCTGAAGTCAAATTATAAGAGTAACTCTTCAGCACCTCTACAGACAAAACAGCTGGGTTTGTAACAGCTGGAAAACCAGTATCTCCATACCAAAACAACACTGAAACCATTGCTTCAAGACATGAAAAAGGATGCCTACAAGTCACAACGAAGTCAGATTTCAAAGGAAACATTTTAGACAAAGAATGGGAGAACCCAACCCTAAGTCCAACAAGAATGCTCACAAGTATCTTTCACACTTGTATAAGAAAGAGTACATTAATTAGATCCCCACTTCAAGTCCCAAACAAATACGCATATCCAGGAATATGTCTCAAACTTCCAAGTACAAAAAAGATGCTTATGTATCAAAAGTTAGGGCTAAACCAACAGTGTGCTCTTACTATCACACTAAAACTAAACTGGTAGTCTGCAAAAAAAGCTGACATTTTAAAAATTAAAATCTTAATTTCTGAAAAATTCTTGATTTGCAGCTTCTTGACTGCACTAGAGGCAGATAAAGGGCTAGCATTTACTTAATTTGACACACGCTTGTTGACTTTAGATTTTCTTCTTGTATCTGCCTCTAGTAGTAATTCTTTCTGTAAAACAGCATCCAAGCAACATGAAGACATGGGTATTAAAACCAAGTTAGGCAATATTTCTACTTACAAGACATAGAAACACAAATAACTGCAGGTTTATTTGCTAAAAAAGGGTTAAAATAGGAGACAGAACATAAGTAAGCTTAAGTCCTTTTTATTTTAGCATCAGTATGGATCTGGTATCTGTAGACCACATTCAGGGAACAAATGAAATGGAAGAACATCTTATGATACTTATAACTTGCTTGCCTTTTCTCCCCCAAGAGCAATAGGATTACTTTTTTTTTTTTCTGTGACTACCTACAAACAGCATGTCAAAAGACACTAATCAGAACAGGAGCCACTGTATATGTAATACACACTCTTCAATTATTACTCAGATAAATCTCAACTGAAGGAGATGGACATCTGATTCTGGTCCTGCTCAAGTTCCATGCACAAGACAGAGCTAACACACCTAGCCATCTACAGACCTGCATCCAGTCCACACTCCCAAAGGATCTCCAAAACACAGCCTATCTATTGCATCAGCACATCACAGGGCAGTTTAGGCCTATTCTCCATGCACACTAAGCAAGAAATTTGACAAAAGCCTTGGCTATTTTGCTGGGTTGACTATATGTCAACACAGCCTGAGGGGCCATAGTAGCCACCAACAGAATGAGAAGTTTCCATGCCAAATAACTCCATTTACCTGTCATCGCTGTGATCAATACAGTGCCTGAATAGAGTACAAGCACCAGGGCAGTGTTTTACAGCTGTAGCTGAGAATTTAGGTAATGCAAGCAAACAAAGCAGCTCAGTTGTGATGTGTGACACTTGGAGTTCTGGGCATAAATGAAAGTATTAACTGCAGTCATTTAAAGAGTAGAAGAAAACTGCTATGCTGTTCAAAACACATTCTGGGTATATTATGCTTATGATCTAGATCAATATCTAGGCTACACAACAAGGAAAATAAATGAAAGACAAGCAGTTTAAAACTATTAGCTTTTTGCAGGGCTAATAACACACAGGTGTAGATGGCTAAAGTTTGATCCTTAAATCAAAGAGTGTCACGAACTGTCATCCTGAGGAAATTATTTTCCAACACACTACATTTAAACTCATATCACAGAACTCACTTTAAGAAAATAATTTGCATAACTATTTATAGGTTAATTAGACATATATTCAAGCTTTTTAAAAACTAATGGTTCTAGAAAATTTAAGGTAATCAGTTTGATTCCAAACACTGACAGTCATGGAAGCATTCCTTTTAGGACCAAACACTGATTAGCCTTAAAAGAAAGCATTTTATTTTACACCAGACTGATGTGTAAGTGTCCCTCAATGTAGATTGTGGTATCTCAAGCCCCTTGACAAGCACATGACATTTAGAGAAAAGTTATCTACTTTCCTTGTATTACGAGAAGGGAAAGGTATTACAAGTAAAAACCACTTCTGAGTATGCCAATATAAATTTGTCCTATACTTTGCTCTTAATGGTACTCCACATCAAGTTATTTGTGTGCAGAGGATTTAAGCGTTACAGACACGTACATCTTTGCCACAGCAACAGACTAACAGACAACTGGAGTAAGAGGTATAAACACTACTCCTGATAAGAATTCAGACAGTAACACCCTGATAATTGAGCTGTGTTATCAATTTAGAAAAAAACCTCCAAGGTCATAGCTGTTTTGTGCCACATTTCCCACAACAGTCCAAAAGATCTCCAGTGGAGCAAGGTCAACATCACAGTAAGAAAGCGAGATTCTTAAACTTTGAACTTAATATAACTTTCATGATTTCTTTGAGGAATGCTGACCAGGAAAGAGGCAGGAACTTCCTATGCAGACCTTTAAAGCTATTTATTGACCTGGTTTAATTATACAGATGACTAGCTAAATCAGTCAGAACAGAGGCTGTCTGGCTATGAGATGCTAGTCATGTAAGCACAGGAAGACAGACTACTTGCTAGGCATTGAAGTGGAAATATTCCAACCCCTCTTGCTCTTGTAAACTGTATGCATGAGTATTCTAGTCCATTAAGCCTAGCCACCTAGAATTAAATCCAGTACATAAAGTCTGTTTTAATGTGGCTTTGATCATGACTGCCAAAGAGAAAATCCCCTTCTACTACCTGTGTCTCCTAGAACGCTTCCATCAACGCTGCCTCCGTACAATCCTAAACATCCACTGGTCAGATTATGTGACCAATACATCTGCTCTAGAACAAGCAGCAGTCCCAAGTATTGAGGCCATGTTGCTGAGAACACAGCTCCATTGGCAGGGCATGTCTCAAGGATGAAGGACCACCGCCTCCCTAAGATCTTGCTTTATGGTGAACTTGCCACCAGCTGCCGCAAGAGAGGAGCCCCGAAGAGAAGATACAAGGACTCCCTGAAACAACATCTCAGCCTTGGCCATATTGATCAACATAACTGGTCTACTCTGGCCTCCAATTGGGAGGTCTGGAGACACACCATCTATAACGCTGCTGCTTCCTATGAGAACACACGCAGGATCACTCTCAAGGAGAAAAGACAACGCAGAAAGAACCGTGTCTTGCAGAATATACCACCTAAGGAGTCTTTCTGTTG
The DNA here is from genome assembly GCF_009829145.1 of Chiroxiphia lanceolata. NCBI lineage: Eukaryota > Metazoa > Chordata > Aves > Passeriformes > Pipridae > Chiroxiphia > Chiroxiphia lanceolata. Next base: position 87,501,356 of record NC_045639.1, on the reverse strand, counting down.
TGCCTTTTGCAATCGGATTTGTCTATCTCATATTGGCCTTTTTAGCCACCAGCGTGCCTGTAACAAGTGTGGATAGAGCTTTCCCAAATCTTCGTTCGCGAAGCCCAGCCATGATGATGATGATGATGGGACTTCTGAAGGCACTCTTTGCCCTTGCTATGAAAACAGCTGACTAACTCTAAGTCAGAAAACTTCTCCAGAAGAAGCATGTAAATAAACACCAAGACACATGCTATTTAAATACACACACATATATATAACTATACTAGAATTAGAGAGTTCACACTTTTCTGTAGCACAGTCACCTCAGTTGCTTCCAAAACTGAGCCTTTTTCCCTTCAAGGGAGCCTTACAGGTTCCCTTAAAGGGGAAATACAAAAATTACATTGTTCTGTAGCAGCATCTTAGGTAGCAAGGGTGCTTTATTCTGAGGGCATTAGGATGATGCTACTATTTTACCATTACCACCTTAAGAGTGTGCAGGTAACCTACTATGTATAATAGCAGTAAAACTGTTCCAGTTAGAACGAGAAATACCAAAATCCCTATTGGTACCTAAAGGGGTCCTCCCTCTCTGCAGCAGATACTCCTGCTGGAGAAGCAATGTTCAGTAACTTAGTCCAAGACCAAGTACTGTGGTTTGCAAATCAATCTCACTGTCATATGGCACAGTATCAGAGGGGATGATGTAAGATGCTGTAATCTACAAGTTTTGTAGACCTTAAAGAATAAGCCTAACTGCACAAAGGACAATTAGGAAGTCAAGAACCAAGTTCTATCTTACTAGAAGAGAAGAACAAACATGCTTACAGCTACTGAGGATTCAGCTGACACCTACTAGAGATAATACTAAATTTTCTGAACTGGATATGTTATACAGTACATATATGTATGTCCATGATGTGAGCCAACAGTCAGAAACAGCTTTTTTCAGAAATTTTAGTAATATTTCTAGACCAGGATTAAGCTGACAACTCCTTCAGTCTCTTATAACAGCAAATATGCTATTATAAGACAATAAGGACAATAGACTTGTTAGAAACATACCTTTAATATTTATCAAAACTAAAACATTATGCCAATAAGATGGCATACAAATAGAAGCATTAATTTCACTCTAGTTTCCACTTCACGCTCCGGTACTTTGACGTGGATCATTTTAGCATATATTTTGCAATCTTTACCAACTTTATTGCTGCAGTCAAAATGCTAAAAACCTTATCACACAGCAGACATCAGAAACATTCCATATTGGTGTCCATGTCATACTTAGTGGTGATCTGAAATTGAATTTGTAACACTGCTTGGAGTTTCAGAATAATAGCAATTGCTACAAATAAGTTTTTCACTTCTGTAACATTTGCCTTTCAAATAAATGCCAGCAAAATCTTTATCATACAAGGCAAAATTACATCAAGTATAACTCCACACTGTACTTACATTCCTTCAGAGAACACTTCCATTTAGGAAAGTATAAGCACGTAACTCCTAATCATATCCTAAAAGACTGTTTTGCCATGAAGCATTTGATAAGAGGCAGAAAACAGAACAAGCACAGATTTTTCACTCCCTGTTGTACACCAAGGTAACAATGTAGTGTCATGCCCATCAGGTCCTTGATATACATTTACAGTGCACATACAGTCAACTTGGAAACACAAGTTATCTCCACAATTAGGAAACCATTTTAGCTTCCACTTAAACTCTTTCTTTTCAGGTCCCAGTTCTCAGGATATTTAAAAACTATTAGTGATTAAGCTACATGGTTCATTATACAGACTGAGTGCATCACAATCTTCCTCTTCAAAGCACACAACAGAACTTTGCTAAATAAATCTTGCATAGAACAGTGTTCAATACAAATACTTACCCAATTAAGAGAAGAACTGCACAAACTGTGATGAATCCCAGAGTGTATTTGAGTGCAGTTTTAACCTGCTGTGTATTAAAGAGAAAGTTAATATATTGACATAAAATAAATCCAAAGGGATTTGTCCAAACTATGAAAAAAAGTATACTTAGCATAACAGGTATTCAAGGAAAAAAAAAATCTCCATAAAAAGTATGAGTAATTTTAGATATAAGTGAGAAGTACACATTCTTGAAGAGTCTCATAACTTGAGAACTATGAACAATGACATGGAATTATGCTTCCATCATAACCTATGCACTTAAGCAACTATGGCCAGAAGCCAGAGTACATTTGTTCAGTACAGTCTAAAAGAAAACACTTGATACTTTAAATTATGGCTATGATTAGAAGTTTTCTCATGTTAAGGTTACAACTGAGTGGAAGGGAAAACAGTCACAATCAACGACTAAAAGTATTTTCATTTGAGAAGTTGGCACTTCACTGGAATGCATTTATTGTATACCCTGGAAAGTCAAGCATTTCAAAAACCTTCAGTGCATTACAAATATAACCAAGTGGTTATAGCTTCAGGCAAATTACTACTGCCTACTTCAAGAAAAAATGCAAACAATTCAGTAGAAAGACACTAAATTTGAGTACTTATCTCACAATCAGTATCATTTTCCTGTCCTCTTCCTTAAAACCTGTCCATATGTTTCCTATTCTAAAGAAAGGTTCACATAAGAAGCTTTAACTTCCTGTATACGAAATCTGGTTCAAAAGATTTTCTAGACAGTTTAAAGAACTCATGCAAATACAGATGTTAATTACTTATCTCACTAAAGTTTCATTTCATGGAAGACTACAGTGCTTAGAGTAGACAATGCCAGATTAAGTCTTACTAAGAACTGCTCCAGTCTTTTTAAGAAACTGTTACAATAGACTTAGAAGTGGTATTAACACTGTAGTATGTAAGTTAGACAATCATTCTTGCTTTCATTTTTTTTGGTTGTATTCACTTGTCTTTCCACTGCTCAGTGCATTTGCTAGAGTAAACTTACCAAGCATGTGTTGCCATCATCATCTTCCTTCTCCTCATAATAGAAATAGACAAAGGGAATCCACAGAAAGACGCAGAACAGTATGATCGAGTACAAAGCTAGAATGAAAAATTTAATTAAGCGAAGAGACAAAGTTACATTGGCACTTCATTTACTGTATAGTAATTCAAAGAAAGAATAAAATATTAGTTTCCTCTCATTCTGTTATTAATTTCAAGCATTGAAAAGTTAATAAAATTCACTAGTCAGCATATGAACTGTTACTGTTTTGTGAACTCCTAAGGACTTGATAGAGTTAACCCTTTCAGACTAAGGATTTCAGATCCATCTTCAACAGTAATAAACAGACTAAAAGTAATAAAACTCCTAGAATCACAGAACATGCTGAGTTCCAAGGGACCCATGAGGATCATTGAGTCCAACTCCTGGCCCTCTGCAGGACACCCCAAAAATCACACCACATACAGAGGTGATATGCAGTACTAGCACACTGAGGAAGAGCTAGTGTAGAGGATAGTAAATGAAAGCAAGCTATGCCACCTAATAACAAGTTGTACACAGAAAAGATAGATTAAAAAAAACACATTTAAAGCTATTTTGATCACTGGGTTCAATTTCAGGTGATGTTCTACTATTAATGTAAGTACATTATAGATGGAAGATGTAGTTCTGTCACTGATGACCTCAATTCCCAAAACAAAACAAGCTGTAGCAATATAGTATCATCACTTCACATTCCTTTTTTAGGAATGACTTTTTAGAGGAAGGACTAATTGGAAGTTGCAACAGACATTTATCTGAGTAGCCACTAAACCAAAACAGTCCTACTGTCATATTACTTTGATGCATAGATGATCATAAAAGAAAGTTTAAACCAGCTAATTTAACAGACGTGAAGACTTTATCATATATGTCTTCACAAATACTAACTGGCAAGTTTTGAAGACATTAGGACAGCTGGTCAAAATCAACTGGCTGATTAGAGAGTGATATGAAAAGGAAAGACCAATTTCAGATACAGAATTTCAAGTTTAAATCTGCAGCTTTCTGTATTATACATTACATATGTTTTAGCACATCATTATTTAGCAAAACCTTTCAATACCTTTAAGTATCTTACATTATAAACACTACAGAAGTCCATTAAGAAACTAAAAACCATCAAGCAGTATGTTACAGTCTTTGCACCCCACAAGAAAGGTATTCTGGAATAGTTTACCAAGCCCTCAAAATGTTAGAAGTACCACACAACAAAGGCTGCTTGTGCAAGCACAAAAATCACACCATTGAAGGGCTAAGTAAAAACACCCAAGACCTGTGATCTTCGGCTATTTTTCATCTTTGCTTTATTTTGCACAACTAATTGGCACCTTTCCACCACTAACTAATATATTCATCCCCAATCTAAGTTTGCGACCTCTTATCTTGGCTAGTGCACTCCTCATCATACTCATGTGCTTCAAAGAAATCTACCTCAGCATTTTTACTTAAGGTGGTATAGGAGGCAAATCAAGTATTGCCACCTAGAACCTAAATATGAATTAGGATTTTCTTTCTAAAATTCATTACTTAAAAAAATATTTCAAAGTGTTAAAGGTACCTACTGTTTAGAGTGCTGAGTTAGTATGGCACTGTAAGAAGAGGAACAAGCTCCCTACTTCATAAATTCTAATATTAGCCAAGAGTATTCCATTCTGGGAACCTCAGTTCAGGAAGGATATTGAGGTGCTGGAGCAGGTCCAGAGAAGGGCAACAGGGCAGATGAAGGGACTTGAGCACAAGTCCTATGAGGAGCAGCTGAGGGAGTGGGGTTGTTTAGCCTGGAGAAGAGGAGGCTCAGGAGAGACCTCATCACTCTACAACTCCCTGAAAGGAGGTTGTAGCCAGGTGGGGGTTGGTCTCTTCTTCCACGCAATCAGCAGTAGGACAAGAGGGCATGGTCCTAAGCTCTGCCAGGGGAAGTTTAGGTTGGATATTAGGAAGAAATTCTTTACAGAGAGGGTAATCAGACATTGGAATGGGCTGCCCAAGGAGGTAGTGGATTCACCGTCCCCAGAGGTTTTTAAGATGAGACTGGATGTGGCACTCAGTGCCATGATCTAGTAACCACAGCCGTGTTGGATCAAGGGTTGGACTTGATGATCTCAGAAGTCTTTTCTAAACCGGATGATTCTATGAGTCTATGATTCAGGGCTCTAGAACACCTTAAAAATTCAGTCTCTGAAATGTAGCCTTAGCACATTGTAGAGCAGTAGTCATACTTCTTCAACATTGTGAATGCTTTCAGAAATCAAGCCTCTAAAATCTAAGTTTTTAGACTAGGCTTAGACCACAATGCGTCAGTAAATTAGGCAAGTTAAGTTAAATGCACCATTAATGGGGAGAGTGGGTTGAATCAGTTGGTTAGAGCACGGTGCTAATAATGTCAAGGTTGTGGGTTCAATCCCCATAAGGGCCATTCATTCAAGATCTGGACCTGATCTTTGTGGGTTCCTTTCAACTCTGAATATTCTGTGAATCAAAGATCAGAATAATCAGCCCACAGAGGTCACCACAAGCACAGAGACATCCTCACTTCCAAGTTATACTGTGTTGAATTCAGCATACCTTACTCATAATGTACACACATCCATGTTTCTTCCAAGAGAACAAAGGAAGGAACATAAATTCAAGTGACTATCTATAAACTGTGTGGGTAACTTTATTTACAGAGAATCATTAAGGTAACTCTGTTACCATAGTAATTTTATAGGACTGTAACAGAAAAAAGGCAACTTTGCGTTTGCTTTTCCCAAGTAAAATAATTCCAAGACAGACCTTCTTGTTCATACATCATGTGCAATCATAGAACTGTCTGTGAGAATCTTTTAGTTAGAACTGAAAATTAAATTTGTAACTCCCACAGTTAAAGAAGCAAAATATTGCTCTTGCTGTTATACCAAAAAGGTAACTTTAAAAAATGTGGCCAAGTTCCTGTCAACAAGACAGGAGACTGATCATCTGGGGTTTTAATTTTAATTTTCAGAATTCATGAAAAAGAAAAAGCAGCATCTTTCATCAGCTCATACAAGTTAGTTACCCAAGGGCAAGCCTTCAATTGCCTGTTGTTCTGCCCAGTAAAAGCACTGTTTATTCCCCAAAAGGCTAACCTTCAAACACCAAGGTCTTGCAGCAGCAAACAGCCAGTCAACTGACAAAGTCAGTCAAGTGACAAAGATATTCCCTTCCCCCTAACTCCCCTGTGCCCTGACACACACTCTTGGCTTTCATTATCACATTTCTACGAACTTCAGTTTTAAATCAGGGACTGCTCTTTGCTCTAGTTCAGAGGTTCAGTTTCTTTTACAAAACATTTTTCTGGGTTGTATCAGAAGCTTGAAGCACTACCACTTGCAGGATGCTTTACTGCATAGCCAGTACAACAACAGGTCCTTCCACTCAGTCAAGTAACGTTCCACAAGAATTCCTTGGTAAGGTTTGCCTGTCATAAAGGTATTCCTCAGAGACAATTCTTATCTCAAGTCAAAATTATTCACCGTGCTGATTTGAACCATATCAATACAAAAGACACCTGAACCATGAGAAAGTTAGACTCCATAGTAGTCTTCAAGTAATTATAGCGATGTTATTGTTTTGACTGAGTTTTCTTTTTTCTCCTAGCAGTATGAAGGGCAATTAAGAACACAAGGAACAACGAAGAATAGTGAAATATAGTAGGTGAAAGCAACCAAAATGTCAAGAACTGGAAAGGTTTCAAGCAGACTATCCAAGACCAGTATTCTCTAGAATCCCCTTGAGAGACTATAGGAGCTTCAAGAATATTATGTGATCAGAAGTATCTTACATCATACAAAACTTGGTTTTCCAGATATCATATATTAGTGCATTGCATAACATCAAAACTACTAAGTTGCTTAAAACAATTTGTTATATACTCTCTCACTTTTTCTTCTGAGAAGTCACAAGCTGCTTCAGAAAACATAGAATCAATCTGTCTTCCCTCATCTATTATTTTTTCATCTCATAAAAAATTCTTCGAACAAGTTTTCATCCAAACTGGAAGCAGAGATAGCTTGTTTTCTCAAGTGAAAGTTAAGAAACACAAAAAAGTAGTGAAATTAAAATCAGACACTTGTTTGAAGCAGGACAGTTAAAGCAGTTCACCAGTGTTTCTATACTACGATAGACTTCCATTTTATGTTCTGGCACATTGCTTATAGAAAGATCACAGTTATTAGAAGAATGTTTCTACAGATGCAACTCCACAATATTTGCCAAGTACAGCTATGGGGATCTCTCACAGTACTTAGAATGGCTTCTCCTAGGACCAGACCATGAAAACAGTACCATTTGATTTGCACCTATGAATTCCTAGAAGCCCAAGACCTTGTGTCAATGGCTCAGTATCAAATGTTTGCAGTAAGCAGACAAAATTCCATCCGAAAAATACCAAGTATCCTTTTGGATAAATTCTAACTTAAATTCAAGAACTTGAACCTAGGAACCACCATACACTAACTATTGCTGATTAAAGACAAAAAGAAATGGAAAATCTGAAGTCTAGCATAGACTTTGAAGCACACGGGAAGAGATCCCATGGAATTTAGCACCCAGTCCTTGCCACGCTATAGTTAGGAGACACTTAACACACACAGGCCAAGAGATCTCAGTTTATCTCCCAGGAACATGAGTATCTACCAATGGCATCCTTTCACCACTCACAAAACTTGACCAAAGGACACTGAATGCCAAGATGACTCCAACAGTAGGATTTATTCACTCAAGAACATGGCTCCAGGTTACTCTCAATTGTTTCAACCCCATTCCTTGTGGTATAAAGCAAACTGTGTTGGACTGTTTCCAATTATAACACTTTCTGAAGAGAGTTTTCCTTCCAAACAAATTAACATGCTTTTTCTAGAGCATCTGAAAACCATGGATCATTCCTCAATCACTCAAGTACTGTCAGACATGTTCTATTACAGTTGGGTTTAGGACAATTAACACACTAAGCCACTACGGCTTCAAAGCAATCAGTAGACTGGTTTCTTACAAAAAGCTTTTAGGCTACTGAAATGCCACCTCAAATACCGTTATTTCAAGCTTCACTCTGAAGATACCTTGTTTATCATTCTACCACTACAAACTCATTCTACTTTTGTACCAGTCTAGCCAAGAAACCAGGTGGGTATGAGAGACAGAACATTTTTTGTGGGGGCTAACAACTACGGAAAAAATAAAAAGCTCTTCTGCATTTAGTTACAGCTTTATCAGTAAAATGCAATACAAGTAGCAAAGTAGTCCTTAATATTCTAAAACATCAGTTAAACCACAGCCTCCAAATTCTTGTAAAAATTAGAAGTGACTTGAATTGAAGGGCAGTGACCAAAGTGCACCAATTATTCATACTATAAGTTGCCAATATAACTGCAGGAGTCAAGTGGTATAGTAACATAGTTATCACTGCATTTTCATGAGACAAAAGAAAACACTGGAATTCATGTCCTTAAGTACAAAAGGATACTTCAGTTTTGCTCATCCTGCTTGTTAAAAAAAAAAAAGACCAAATACTTTTACAAGAAGATACAAGTAGAAAAAATTGAATAGTACTGCAAGACTGGAAAAATTGTTTAACTTAATCCTTCTCAGCTCTCCCTCTCACTATGCGGTGCAACAGCAGCAGGGAACTAGATTATGTAGGAGAGGCATTAAGCTGTGGTTTTATATACTACTAATAGAGACTTATGAGAAATAAGTTACTTATTACTGCTCATTTCAGTGTAGCTCGAGTTATAAAAATGTCTATCAATCCCTCAAATTAAGATAACAACAGAAAAATGTTTTTAAAAACATCTTTAAATCTCTACCACCATCTGGAGGATGCTATGAAATAAAACATTCCTCCTACAATATTTCAAGTAGACCTGTCCAGACAAACCCAAAACAAAAGCAGTTTTCCAAACTGAAGTTCTAATCTATTCCAGAGATTAGTTTGGGATTTACCAAGAGACTCAGACCAAAACATTTTATAGAAATTCATCAGTCTCACTAATCCAGTAATCTATAGAAAACTGTCCACAGAAGAGTTTCACAACTGCTCCACGTCAGAAGTTGTGAAATACCTGGGTTGTTAAATAACACCTAAAAAGAGTAGAAAGCAAATACAAAGCAATACCACTATTATATACTAAAGAATCTTTGTGGAAGATGACTAGTTTTTAGAAGTTCCTTTTTGAAAACAGAAGTGTCTTTACTTTTGACTTTAGGTTTCACTCAGCATGAAACTGCACATTTTAGTTTCAGTCAGTATCACTGGTAGGCAATAAACATTGTGTAACTTAACAAAAAGTCCAGTATTTAGAACCATTTCCTGATCTAAAAAAATATATTCAAAAGAGCCAACCCATAGTCTTCCAAGACTTCCAAACATCAAGTCTTAGGAAATGTTACCAAAAGCAGGCAACTATCTGCTTTGTATCATTGACTAAGGCAGGCACTTCACTCAGTGATATGCACTCCTCTACAGCTGCCCCTTACTACTCATTAATTCCACAAGGACAACTAAAAAACTGATCTACGACTATGCAGAGGTTTGGTGAACAATAAATTTTATTATTATATTTCATTTCAGTCCTTTTTTTTAACTTCAGTTCTGTTCAGGGATTATCACTCTTGAATCAACTCCTTTATGCTCCTTCACAGTAGCTGTTACTTTGAACACAGCAGTTGCTGAACTTCAACACTTAAAAGTGTCACACTCATGGTTGCCTGAACTTTATACATGGTAGGCAAGTTTCACACTGCTGCATATATTAAGCATCATGAAAGTTACAGCAAAACCATGTTTCCCTTATAGGACCACTGAATACACACACAGGAAACATGTTAACCATAGATTATATAACAAAAGCCTTTTCATGGACTGGCCTTCAGTATATTTGCACTTTTAGGGGGCTCTTGAAGGTAAAAACGTTCCCTGAAGGGCAGCAAGTACAAGACAAATGTTTAACCAAAAAGGGACAATCCAGTATGATCCCTAAAAACTTCATGCTTTCACTTAAAGGTCCTATTAACTGGGAAAAATTAAAATACTTACTGTAATATCCATAAAGTACAGTGTCTTCAATTTGTCTTGAAACATTAGCATCAGCCCAGATCTAGCAATAAAGGATAGAAGCATTTATCATCAAATGAAACAAAATAACACTACAAGACAATAACTCATTAAAGAACACATATACATAGATGGATATAAAAAAGCTATGTCTAAAAAAAATAAAAAAAACCAAAAAAAAACCAGATGCTAGACTGCTAGCAACAGTGAAAATCACTGGGCAAACAGGAATAACCATATGACAGCTTCATAAAGGGCAGATTTTAGACCTGAAAGAACACTGAGTAGTTTTGGCAGCTCCCATGTATGTTCTGCTAATTCCCACAGTATCTTTATAACAGAGTCTCTTAAGATCATCACAGAATGGTTTGGGTTGAAAGGGACCTTCAAAGATCATCTAGTCCATCCCTCCTTCCCACAGGCAAGAACACCTTTCACCAGATCAAGCTGCTCAAAGCCCCATTCAACCTGATCTTGAACACTTCCAGTGATGGGGCATCCACAATCCCTCTGGGCAACCTGTTCTAGAGTCCCACCACTCTCACCCCAAAAAATTTCTTCTTCATGTCCAATTATAACCCACACTCCTTCAGTCTAAAACTGTTGGCTTTTGTTCTGTCTCTACAGGCTTTGGTCAAAAGTGTTTCTCCACCATTTTTATAACCTCTTTGTATATTGAAAGGCTGCAATAACATTTCTCCAGAGCCTTCTCTTCTCTAGGCTGAACAACCCCAACTCTTTCAAACTGTCTTCATAGGGAAGGTGTTCCAGACCATTTTTGTGGCCCTGTTCTAACAGCTTTCTTGTGCTGTGGGCCAAAGAGGTGGACACATTACACACAATATTTCTATCACAGAATATCTTTGATTAAAATTTACATTTACAGATGAAACAGTACTTAGACATGAGAATAACAAATTACTTTTTAATATGCTCAGTTACAGCTCAGCAACTTCTGTTTTTCTAGTTATTCACCCAGTTTCATCTATCATCTCCCTTTTCAAAAGTATGAGACTTCACTTCTTTGTTTGAGCAAGACTTGAATTACATGAATATTCCATTTAGCAACTTAAATCCTACAACTCCAAACCCAGCAGCACTGATAGCCCTTATCTGAACAAGAGCAAAAGTAACTATGTTACTCAGTCCTGGGGAATGGTTCAGAGTGTGGAAGTAATGAAAGTGAAAATACAAATCTATGCTGGAAACAGCAGTCAGCCAGACGGTTGACATCAAGCTCTTGCACCCATTCCCTTTTTCTCCTCCTAGAGAGGAACTATTGGTTCAAGGAAGCTAAATGTCTTATAACAATGGTTGGCAGTCAAACTCAGGGATTGAATACAAGGTCCAAAGGTCCAAACCTGCCAGTACAGCTTAAACATAGCCAGAATTGTTTTAGTCTTGTGGGATCCAATCTATGTGTGATCAATATGAAGACAGTAGTTATCGAGAAGCAAAACTCTTTAAAAGCTAGAGAACACACCAAAATAACTGAATTGGTGAAGAAAAACAAAAACATCCAGCACTGTCAAAGCTTCTTTCAATTTCCACACGCAGGCTTTTTCTAAACTGGTAAGATCAAGCCCTTTCACTTGTAAAGATGCATGACTAATATGGAGAGATAATAAAGTGCAAGTGAGTATACTCCTTAATGACTGCTACCACAAGACTTAAAAATGTTTGGCACTTGCTTTACCAGTTCTCTCAGTACTCATAAACTCTTATAGAATATGGGCTTGATAACATATCATGAATACTTGATTTTTCTACTATCTCAGAAAGTCAGCACCACCTTCCTTTTTGTTACTGTATTAAGACTTCCAGTAGGTCACTTTACATTAAGCTTTTAAAATTCAGTGTGTGAACTAAATTAGATTATCATCCAACTGGAATTTGAGTAGAAAAGTACACATGCATTTTGACATGTAATCAGCAAAAAGGAAGGATGAAAAATATTTTCACAGAAGGGGGCAGAAGCAACACCTGAAGTGTCTGCCAGATGCACAAATAAATCTTTGAAGACTGTCAGGCTCAAGTCTGACAGCATTTCAACTAAGAAATTTCTAGGCATTTGCATTAAAATACATCACAAAAGAATCTGATTGTAATAAGTTAATACTATGTAACACTAAAGCATTTAAATTGCCTAATGTTAAAAATCAAGAGATTGCATTGCTTTAATTATGCCTAAGGGAAAAAAAAAAAAATCAAGCCTGAACTGGACAGTTTGCATTATTTGCTTCCAAGTAAGTATTGGAACAAGGTCTCTTCGGTAAATGATGGAGACATTCAAATGCACACCAACCAAGGTTAAGCAAGAAAAACAACAGTAAGACCTGATGTTTAAGTGGCACAGTCATTGCACAGGAAGAAGTAGCTAGTAATGGAAATACCAACAGAGCTTAGCTGCCAAAGAGTTGCTTCTCCCTCAACTACAGAAAAGCATTAACAACATTTATAACACAATATAGATGTAGAACTTGAAAACACTCTAACTGCTCTTCATTTTATTTCTCAAATTAAGTTGCATACAGGACCAGATTAATATTCTAGGAAACACACACTACACTACACTAAAATAGTGATATGTTATCTTAAATAAACATGTCAAGATGCAAAGATGTGTGCATTTCACCATCATTTGGATCTGCCCCAATATAGCAACTTCACACTACTCTGCACAGAAAGAAACTGTAATGCAAGCCAATTTAATATTGATTACGTCAGCTTTCAATCTGCTGAAGTCCCAATTTACACAAAGTAAAGAGGCAAAAAACCTTATTCTGACAAATTATGCATATGCACACACCATCAGTAACTCAAAAGCAATAAGCAGTTCACCTGAGCTGTTTCAAAAGCTAGTGACAGCAGCACTGTCTTGTCAGAAGCAAGAAACAGTGCTACCTAGTGAGTGTCAAGAGCTCTGACATTCTCAGCATCACTGGTGACATACCAAGCAGCTAGGTATATGAATTTACTGAACTAGCACACCCAGGACTCAGCTGAGAACTCAGCTGTAGATCTAGTGTGTTTTTCTTCTCCATCCATTACAACCTAAGCTTACAATACATACAGTAAATACCTTAGAAGTACAATAGATCAGGAAGGTTAGAATTCATTACTGCCTTCAGCAACAGTTTAAGGTTGAAAATGTGACCACAAATTCTCTTAAGATCTGCAGAATTCAGGCACTCTGCACTGTTCTGCTGTATTTCATTCTGTTCCATGTAGTTTGGTAAGCATATAACACATGACCTTTAAAATACCCATAACAATGCATTGCATTGATAGATAAGAGAAGTCACAAATTGCAAAGGTATGTGAAATGAGTATGATTACCCATATTAAGCTATTATGCTTAAGTAGTCCTTAACATAGATCATGTTAAATGCACTTACGAGTGTAAAAAGTAAATATATTAGTAAAATGTTGCTGTGTAAGTAAGGATATAAAAGAGGCAGTTTAAGACACTTCCAGTTTATCTAAATGCTAAAACCAAAGCAAAGTTCCCTCAGAAGATTAATTTAGCAATTATATTCATATAAAATTAGTTATGAAGAACATTTGCTCCCCCAGTAATCATTGAGTTGAGTCTTTTCCAGAAACTGCGTCCAGTTAGTAACTCATGTTAACGTATTTCAACAGAACACTACTATTCCAACCATACAGATAACTTCCCCAAATGAAAGCAGTACAAGTTAATCTGACAGTTTTGACCACTTTTTAATGGGGGAACAGCCATGAATTTCATTCCTTTGTCCCCATTAAATGTGACATTTCTACTGTCACTGCTGGACCCTGCAAGAGTTTCATGAGTACCCAGTGAAGATAGCTCCCATCCTCTGCAAATGTACCTTAACAGACCTTAAAGCTACATAACATTACAGGTTACAGTATTTGTGATGTTTCATCAAACGTAGATGAAGCAGTCATTCTGCTGATTAGCCTCTCCCAAACCTTAGCCAACAAAAGGAAGATACAGTATGAAAGACTGGAGAGTGGGTCATAGCATGGTTACATAATCAAGAAGTTTCATATCCAGGTCTCAGATCTTCCAGCCTGTTACCTCCAAAATGGAACAGTGCCAGAATTTTGACTGCCAGATGGAGAGTAACACACAGAAACATGCATATCTCAGGCACATCTGGCTACTGTGAATGTTTTGGCCAAGCACCATTACTTCAAAAGTAGTAATTCTTACTCAGGACAAGAAGCATGGTCTCAGTCAATAATGATTTCTCAGCTAACACCTTTCTAAAAATAAAATCCCCTGACATTTCTAGTGGTTTGTATTCTGAGCATCTACATAATGAGTTGCTCCCCCACCACCACTCTTGCAAGACACAAAAAAACCTTTTTACAGACCATTCTATTAAGTATCTCCCACTAAACAGATGCTACTCCTTGAACCATTCAGGAGACAACTGGCTTTTAACAGCTCAGTCTGTTGTGATACATTCGGTCTAACCATACAAAGAATATGCCACTGGTTTTTAACTTCATATAGCAGCAAGAATCCATACATTTCAAAGTGAAAAAGGTTTCATGACCTTCTCTGCCTTCTGCTAAAACAACAGCAGAAAAAAAACCAGAGTGGTGATGGGAGTATCCTTGTTTCCTGCTGCAAGAATGCATTAGTTATATTTTAAATGTTTGAAACCTGTAGGTCAGACCAAGAAGGCTTGGGTTCCAGCACCAATTTTAAGTCTTTAAGCTATGGTGAGGTTTTCTGTTCCTAAGTGCTTGTTATAAATCAAACAAGCTTTCAGATCAAACAGATCAGATACAAGTGGATATATCTGAAGCCCATTGAAACAAACTGTAGCATTGTAAATGCAAACAGACAAAACCTTGAGCTCAAAGTGGTGCTGGTTAATATTACCATAACATCACTTACAAGGTAATAATCCATTCTTTTATTAGTACTAAAAACAAAAGCCTTCTTTCCTACTAAAGCAGCAAAGTAATCCCAGCCTCCAGGAAAGGTGTTGCAGTGACTTCTACTACACAGTTAGCGTGCAAAACTTTCTAATAACAAACCTGCTCAGTTCACTCACTAAAAAACCTCTGATATAATATCTGGGAAGTCTCTCAAAATATGATGGGAGACACCATTATGTAACAAATGCTTCAAGCCACTTGTTCACAGTAAAGAATAGTTTGTCTTCATTAAAAGATGTATAAATAGTACCTTAACAGTCCTGTTGAAACGGACAAAATCTCAAGGTAAACAACCAAGGCAGACCAAGGTACAGCACATCGCCCTTGTCAAGGAAGGCACCACAGAACACATGATGGAAAAAGGCTACACAACACCTTAAAGTGAATTCCTCCAGAAAGCAGTATAATTTTCATAGCCTTCAGAACAGTGCTCTGCTCGGGTAATACAGTTCAGACCATCAAGTCAATCCTCCTAGCCAAGACATACACCCTCTTCATTCGTCACCGATCACACACAAATGAGAACTTTGAACCATCAGACCACACGTTCAATTTAACCTGTGCTATCAACATAATGTGCTTCTCCCTAAGTTTGCTACAAGCCTGTTCAACGCAAAGCCTCAAGAATATCCACAAGTTGGTAGAAGGGCAAGATTCATTAAAAATTAACGGAAAGTCACATATAGTACCTCTTCCTCCTAAGTTGAGCATCTCTGTCTTTCTCATCACTCTAACACCGACAGTAGAAATTACACTTGGGAGGCACAGAAAAAGACTACATAAAGAAAAGAATCACTGACCTAGAATCCTGGTAACTGCCGCGGTAACTCTTGCGGCATGAGCCCCGAAATCATCCAGTTGGAAGGTCTTTTGATGAAATAACTGATTTACCTACAGAGAATATTATTCACATTTGCTACCTGGATCTACCTCAAAAAGTCACTGAGAAGACTATAGTAAAGACTTAACTCCCTCTGGTCATCCACAGCAACAGAGGGTTCTTGCCAGAGTCATAGTGAGAGGGTCTTGAAGTGTTGGATTTGAAAGAATAGTCCAGAGAAAGGCCAGTAGTCTCCTGAAAATATTCTGAACCCAATCAAGTCTGTCCTACTTGTGAAGCAGTAGCAGAAAAGAAGCATGTGTTACCCTGGACAGTGTTAAAAGCTTTAACAATTAATAAAGATCTGATGGTAAGATGTTGTCAGCCTCCTACCTCAACATTACTTCTAAACTGAAATTAACAAATCAGTAAAGTTGTGCTTATCTACAGGTTTATAGGTTCTGACTGAATTATTTCAACATCTGTGTTGGAAAAAATGCATTTATATCAAAAGATCTCATGTTACTGCTGCAAAGCTAGAAACTCAATTCAGCTGAGACTTAAAAGACACAGAAGAATTCTTCTGCAAGGCACTGTGGAGCAATTTTATTTCAACAGGCCAGCAGAAGTGTCTACAAACATTAGGAATTAATCAGGACCAAGAAGCTTCAGAAGCACGTGTAAAAAGATACTTTACAGAAGAATGCATACATTAGCAAAATAGGCCTCCTTCCCAACAGAACGTTCTGCTTAGTCCCCATCAGATGTGCACTTTTCAGCTGGACCTAGTTACATCATGGTTATTACTCTAGATAGTCAGGCTCAATTTATTTCTTAATACTGATTATCATTGAATTACTGGAATCCTGACACGTGAAAGGTCTCTTCCGTCTTCTATATCCACTTTAATTCTGAACCAAAAAAGTCTGAAGACACAAACTTTTAACAGTAACACTGAGCAATGCCTTCATTTATTCTTTAATACCATTGAGCAATAGAGATGACACCATTCCCATCACAACTCAATTCTAAAGGCTTCTTATGACTTGCATTTATATAATCACCAGCAAGCTAGTTTTGAAGCATTATCACAGATCCAGAAAGACCTACATTTTCCTCTGTGAGCAGGGCTGAAAGGGAACACAGTTTTTGAGCTGCAAGCATTTATCATTTTCCCACTCTATCATTTGTTTCAGGATCACAACCTTTACTATAGATCCAGGTAGGCTCCAAACCAAACTAAGTAGTTATTCAAGTTACCAAAACGTTCCAGTCCAACCTCTTGTCACTTATCGTGTCCTCACAAAGACACTGGGTCTCTACTTTCAAGAACTCTCCTTGAAAATTAAAAATGCCAATACTTGAAGCATTGGGAAGAACCCCTACTTACAGCAATGCTTAGAGCAGGTGACAACAATTACTCATCTCATTAAGAACTCATTTTGCACAGCAACCTCCTACAGTTTATGAATACAGTAGGTTCAGTTACGGCTCTATCAGCCAAGAGGAGATATTACTGTATTTCCCTCCCTAAAGGGTTTTCGCAGCTTTCCCTCTTTCAAAAGGGTGCTTATTAATTCAGGTTTTAAATTATAGGTAGATTAACACAGTAAATCTTTATAAAGCCTTAATGTTTCCATACCAAATTTTTTTGCTGGTAAATAAGACAAAAAAAATAACCTAAATTACAAATGGGCAATACAGTCTGTTTTTGATCAAAGGTGCAACAAATTTTATTCCACAATGTCCTGTTATAATGTACTAAAAATCCAACACTTAAGTGACTTGTTGATCTCTTCCAGATGGTACACTCACTCTTGCACAGCAGAAGGAATGAGCATTTGGAAAGGAGTAGAATATTTAAGATAAATAATAGAAGTGAAAACTGAAATCTAGTTTAAATAACAGAGCTTAGTGTTGTATGCACAGCACTAATACCCAGCTTCGAAAAAAACCTCAGTCACTAAAAGAGTTTAGTGTTATTATACAGGTATTAGCATTGATTTTAAACACTTTGACAACCTAAGAACATCCTGTTGCAACACAAGTGCTTCTTCTGAAGAGGCAATTAACATTTTTACAAGTCCATACCTTAAATGTACCATTTTGGTTTTTCATATACGAAACCAAAAAGATGTCCACTGGCAGTAGTGCTGATGTGATAAGAGCAATGGCCAACGCAAATATTGCTGTTATGGTAGAAATCACTTCACTTTCCCGCCGACTCTGGTACTTGCGTACGTAAACCCAGCAGAAAATTAAAATGGCCTGAAATACACAGCAGAAGAGGTTTACGAGTTGTATAATAAGAATGTCAGCAAATAGGTACTGATGTTAGACCCTGT
Organism: Chiroxiphia lanceolata; assembly: GCF_009829145.1. Taxonomy (NCBI): domain Eukaryota; kingdom Metazoa; phylum Chordata; class Aves; order Passeriformes; family Pipridae; genus Chiroxiphia; species Chiroxiphia lanceolata. The sequence continues at coordinate 87,483,223 of NC_045639.1, read as the reverse complement.
ATTGACAACTAGCAGAGCATCAACACACGTTTTACTCGAACACTGAAAATCAGCGTCACATTCACCACACACAAAGTCACCCTTTTCGTTATCAACAGCGTGAGCAACATCAGCGCTCACGCACGGAACGGGCGAAAACACAAACAAGCAGAGCGGACTGCGCAGGCAGGAGGACAAGGCACCCCCGCCCGCAGCTCTGCGGTGCCCGACGACACCACGGCCGAGGCACCCGCGGGAGCGCAGGGAAGCACTCGCTGCCGGGGCAAGCTGGGGGCACTGCCGAGAGGATCCGGCGGGGAGTCCAGCTCTGGAACAGCGAGGGGCCGAGCGAAGAGGGGCGGCCGGCCCAGGAAGGGACGTATAGAGGGCCCGCCGCAGGGCGGGGGAGCCGCCTCTCACCAGCAAAGCCAGGCCGAAGAGGCACCATCCCGTCAGCAGGTCGGAGGCGGCCGCCGCCATCTTCACTCTCGTCAGCAGCGGGGTGGCCGCCCCGGGGCGGTGCTTATGGAGGGGCGGGAATGGCGTCACCGCGGGACCGGCCTAACACCGGCCGTGACGTCAGTGGCTGCGGGCGTGACGTCACGTGCCCGCTCTCGCTGTGGTCAGCACAGCCGCTTCCGTCCCGGCCGGACACGGTCCGCTGTGCAGGGGCTGCCGGCCGGGGGCTCGTCCCGCAGGGAGAAGTGAGGAGAGGCAAGAGCTCTCCTGCCCCGCTCCGTGGCAGAGCGCAGCTGTCGGGGGGGGGGGGGGGGGAAGGGAGGATCGGGGCGCATCGGAACGATGAGGTGCCTTCGCCTCCTGCTCCCGCATGGGGTTTCCCTTGTCCTTCCCTCCCGAGGCCGGGAGGCAAAGGCAGGGCAACGCTCGGTCCGCGGGGACTCTTGCCTGCGGGGCGGCGGGAGGGCAGAGGGGCGGTATGGGGAAAGATGGAAAGTGCGCTAAGAGGTATCGGGCACTTTCAGTCCCTTTGTTGTTGCTTCTCTCCGTAAAAGTACCTAAACCATCTCCGTACGCCGCCTGCAGCCGCCCAGAGGCGCCGGGCAGCTGTGGGGGCGGTGCCGCCGTGTCGGACCCGCGCATGTGGGAGATTCCCGCGGGAAAGTGTGCCGCCATCCCCGCTCCCCGGTGCCTTTGCCTCGGGCTCGACTTCACCACGATGGGGCGGCATCGGGGTCTGGCGGGAAGCCCCAGCTCGGGACGGCGTTCCCGATTTGAGGGTGGCCGTGGGTGTGGGGTTAGGAGGTGCTCTGAGGAGCTCGCGTCCCTGAGAGTGGATTTGGTGGCTCGGGGAGTGGGAGAGGCTCACCTGAAAGGTGCTGGCGCCTATCTTAGTTTCTTAGTATCATCGAGGTTGGAAGAGACCTTTAAGGTCATGAAGTCCAACCATCCATCCACTGTAACCCCTAAACCACTAAAGCACATCACCCAGCGCCAGATCCAGATGGCCTCTTTAACACCTACAGGAATGGTGACTCTGACACCTCCCTGGGACGTATTCCAATGCCTGACCACACTAATTGTGAAAAAAAATTTTCAACTATCCAATCTGAATCTCCCCAGTCTCAGTTTAGGGCCGGGAGGTTGGGTGCAAAGGGGTCTGTCTGCAGGAGTGCCCAGGGGTAGCCTGGGGCCCTGTCCAGAGCACAAGCTACTGTTCCAGGGGTCTACAGGAGGCTCAGGGGTGAAAATGTGCACCAGCCTTGCTGGTTCCTCAGCTTTGGTAGAAGGGGCTCCCAGACCTGCCAGCATGCAGGGGTGGCCTGTTCTCATCCCGAAGCAGTCAATACCTTTACTGTTTCCATCTGTTGTGAGAACAGAGGTACTCATGATCCAAGTTAGAGGAGGCTGAAATTCAGACTCTAGTTTGTAGCCTTGTGAGAAGAGACTGTTTGGGGCAGAGGGAGCTTGGCCCTGAAGGGTTGAGCTTCCAGGTGCTCTGAGGCCAGTGGGGATGGTGAGAGCTTGTGGTGTCAACAATGCTCATGAGCTAAGTTTGAGGTCAGATGAGTGGCAAGACTTCTTGTGGGCTCATAGCCTTGAGAGAAGGCATCTGTTAGTGAAGGGGTTTTGAGAGCTTCACCCCAGACTGTTTTCTGCCTCTGCTGAGCCTTAATTTATTACAAGACCTCTACATGAGACAGCAGTGTGTTGTGCTAATGAGCTATATCCAGGGCATCTGAGGTGTGTGCTCAGGTGAACTAGTTCTCTCTGGAAATCATATTCGATGATGTGTGTGGTGGAATAGCTTTGCCAGGCAGTGGCTGATATCTTTGCTGGGCTTCAATTTTCTGTGAAAGTGTTGTGACAACACTCACAAGCTGTGCCAGGGGTGGCTGGAGTTCAGATGAGCTTGCAGCTTTGCAAGAAGGGGCCTCTGTTTGGGGGGACAGGAGCTTACCCTCAGATTGGAAGCTTACCCTCAGAGCATGCTGTACTTCTCTGTGTGTTGTCAGGGTACTATAAAGGACACTGGTGTGTGGCACCATTCATGAACTAAGTGATAATGGAGCTGAGGAGGGTTCTGGAGAGCTTGTAAACCTTGCATGTAGGTACCTGCAGGGGCTTTGTTGACTCGTGGAGGGAAATGTTGCTTGCAGGGGCAAATACATGTGCCATGTTTTAAGTTACTGTGAGAACACTGGAGGTGAAAGCAAAATGTAGTGAATATTCACAAGATGCTTGAATGGTTGGCCATGGGTGCAGTTTTTAGGTGAGCTTGTAGCATTTCAAGAAAGGCCCTGCTGGTGGAGAAGTGGTGTTATTTGGGAGGCTCTTTCTGGAGTGGCAGATGATTGTGCTGGATTTCCATTTGATGTGAGGGCATGGGCAGCAGGAAGGTGATATTGCAGTGACTGTGGTGTTCATGAGCTGAGTTTGTGACAATCCAGGGGGGTTCATAGTCTGATGAGAAAAGCAGCAGATACTATATAACTATAATTAGTTTTATGACAGTAAGACAGTAAGCAGACTGCGTATGTCCTCCTTGGTTTTCTTGTTGTTGTTGCTGTTGTATATTTTACTATTAATGTGTATGTATTATATTCACCGTAGAAAATATTTCCCTGGATGTCATTACTATTAAATATGTATGTAATTCAAAATTGCCCTAGAACCCATGAAGAATTAAAAACCTTAAAGAACTACATTAAAAATAAACTATTCCCAAGAGGGAAAGGAAGTAATTTGCCCTTAGAGTATATAAAGTTTTTATGTTTTGTACAGCACACCTTTATCAATAAAATATTGATATACCAAACATTAGGGACCTGTAACTGGGTAAGGATTAACCCTGCTGTTAAAATAATAAAAAAAACCCTGTAACTATAGCTACCACAATTCTCTTTGGTTTGACTCAAATGGTAGTATAAATATTTAACTTGTTATAGTAAATAAGCCTTAAGTCTAACTTCAGCACGATCAAAAAATCTTTTCTATTCTAAACAGTTGAGTTTATGTAGTTTAACAAACATGAAAAAAAATCCAGTCAAAACCCCCAAATTGTGTATTTTCCACTAACAGAAAAATCCAGTCTCTGAGTATTTTGTTAAAATCTTCCTGTATTTTTGCAGTAATTGCCATTTCTCTGTCAGATCCATTCTTGTTTGGTAAATATGGTTGATAACCTAGTTTTAGTTGGGTAACAGACAAGGTTTTCAACATTTCAGTAAAAAATATCATGTCCTTGCATGTAAAATGATTACTGTAATTCATAGTTTAAAGGAAGAACTTCAGTTCTTGTTGGAATGGAAGTAATGGTTTTATGTACAGTGCAGGCAAAATAGAAGGTTTTTTATGTTACCATTACACTATGTGAATATGATTTTTTAGTGCCATGTTACCACTAGCTTTCCGAGTCTTTTTTCTTTATTCCCTAAAATTCAGAGTTTATAAATTCAAAGCATTTTCTCTCTTATTTTAGTAAAATCTTTATCTGAGGAATTATCTACAAGCAGACTTCAGAGAATCAATTTAATTTTTTTTTATTTACCATTGGGTGGGACAATGCACATGTTAAGTACACAAAAAAATGTAAAATACAGTTTAATAGCAAAGCTAGTATTTTTTTAGATATTCAAATAGTGACCTTTGTCTATGCCTTGTGCCAACAAAAGTCCTATAAACATAAGTCTTAAAAATGGTATTCAACTGACATGTTGAGTTTTGTGATGCAGAGAGAAATATCATTCCTTGTTTAAATTCTGGGGAACCTAAGGCTACATTTTTCATGACTGTATTCACAGCTCTATCTGTAAGAGGGGTCCCATGGGTAAATTTGAGGTCATATTTCTGTGTATTCACAATGTCTATTGACAGCGTGTCTTGAGGATACGTTGGCGTCATGGTTTAGGAATGGTATTCTATAATTTAGTTCTCCCAGTAAAATGTGCCACTCCCCCTGCCCCCTCCAATCAGAGGCACAAAAGCCAAAGATCTCAGTTGGAGATTAGAAAAATTTACTGGAAACCACAATGAGATAAGAAAATGAACAGCAACAATATTAATAACAAAAGTGTCTAAAAGAGAGAGTAATTCACATGCCAGAATGCTCATCATGGAGCTCACAACCCAACTGCAGTCCCACCGCCCTGACACGAGAGAGCCCTTCCATCCTTCTGTCCGGAAAAAGACTCCCTTCCCTTCCCCCACCCTCAGCAATGATGTGAGGTGGTACAGGATAACCTTTCAGTCCTGGCCATGCCCCCTCCTGGCTACTGCAAGAAATCAACCCTATCCTGGCCAGAACAGGACAGCTGGTTAGATGTTTCTTCACATACCAGGGCTATGTTTGTGTTTCTCAATCACTGTAGACAGCTTCCAGGATGGCTGCTGTTTCTAGTGCCCCAAGCCTACCTGTGCTTTTCTCAAGTGTAGTGTTATTGGGTGAAAATGAGCAACCACAGAACAAAACTATGTCAGGCACGTGGGTCATTAAGATTAATCAATGAGAGATCATAGGTCAAAAAATAAGAGATGAGGCAACTGGTCACCAGCACAGAAAAAACATTTCCACTCTGCAGAAATAGGACAGGAAGCAAGAGGAACAAATGTACTTTTTTTTGCAGAGCGTTATTGCTTGAGAGAAGGTAGAGGGCTGTGGTATGAGCCAGCCAGTGAAGTGCTATCATTCATACCAAAGTTATTGATCACCTCCAAGCTGAAAGATAGTGTGGTGCCACATTGAGCGCTTGTGATCCTCATGATCAGTAGTTCTAGTCTTGGCTGCAGTGGTGTACAACAGTGTTATGTTTCCAACAGCCAGGTTACGCTAGCATGGCTTACAGGATGAGGTTAGTAGTTGTCCCTGTGGTGCTGGTCTCTCCAACACTCCAGTAACAAATGTGCCTCTTTTTCTGCCTAGACACAGAGATTTGTCTTGTCCTCTTTCATGCTTCTTTGCTCTTGCTAGTAAAAGCTTGTCATCAAGATGTCAAAACGTGCAGCAAGATCAGTGAATGCACTTAAGAGTGGTAGTGGATAGAAGTACTTGTGTAGGGCATCATGTATGGGGTCACGGGTGAGAAGAATACAAAAGTTGATATGATTCCTTTAAAGGTTTTGTTGGGCATGTTTGTAGCTAGGGTTGATAACTGCAAGCTAATAGTTAACTATCTCTTTAAAAATTCTCATTGCACATAAAAAAAAATGGGGGGGGATTTTTGCAAGTCACTGAGATAATGTGTGAATGAAAATACAATGAGTGAGTCCGAAGAGAGTGCTGTTACAGTATTCCTCAATAAAACCTGATAGGCATTGTGGCAGTAGCAGCCACAGTGTAAAAAATAAAAAATTATATTGGTGGACTTCCCTAAATGTCATCCTCCTTTGCCAGACAAGACAGCTCCACAATGCCAAAAAAAAGACTACAAAAACTTTGTGTTATACAGAAAATAAATTATTTTAAAATAAGCATTTTATTTATATTGCTTACAAAATAAAACCTTTTTCTAAAAAGAACCATTACAGTAATTCTTATGTAGAGTGAGAAATAAGTCCAAATAATGCAAAATGTCTTAGATGCCACTTCATAACAAACTTGTGGAAGTATTCATGTGGTAAAAAGATAGAAAAAGAAGAAGAGGAGTGATATTATAGAAATTAAAGTATATGAAACAAGATACAGTCTTCATTTTGACCAGGACGAGGGATTAGAATTGTACTTGAACTAGATAGTGTACATACCAAAGGGGAGCAGGTGTTCCTTCTCACTTGACTGAGCTGCTCTTGTCACCACTTGATAATCCGCCCAGTTTCAAGAGGGCTGAAAGCGTGTGGGCTAATGACAATGCCATATTTTAAAGTTCTCTGATCAACTCTGCTTGTTCTCTATTTTTTTCTCATGTTAGAAGAGAAGGTATTGAAACAGAGTTTAGCATTATTTGACAAAACATGTCATGATCTTATACTTGAAGGTGTAATTATTCTTTGTGTTATGTGGCTTAGAATCCAGCCAAACCTGTAATCCCAATGGCACAGAATATATTGGATCTGGTACTCTGCAAGTACACACAATTAACCATTGGCTCTGATAACTTTTTTTTTTAAATCCCTAAGCTTGTGTGAAGAAAATTGACTGTAACTTCTTGAAATGCCTTTTGTTTGATTTGATGCTCTAGTTCATTTACCACTGCTGCAGACCAAGCTAGATTTCTGAGTTTGGTGTGTCATACTCTACTATGTCACTACTTGCATCTTCCTTCTGTCACCGTACTTCGTACTTATTTCATCTTATTTAACCAGTAGCATAGCTTTGGATTTCTTCTTAAACTCTATTTGTAGTTAATTTTCATTCTGTGAATTCGATTTTCTGCTGTATCCACAAACTTTACTTGGACGTCATTTATCACTAGGTTAATATCGACAGAGCATCATGGTGTGTCCTTTCCATCTTTGCTCTTTGTATTGTTTCCTTATCCTAAAACATTACCTTGGTTTAAGATCTTCAGTCATGATGATCTCTTCAGAGAGCTTGGATTTAGGGCATTCTATCATTCCTTTTTACTGAGATTTTCCCTTTAAGCCTTATTCAATATCAGTAGTTTGTACTGCTGTATCAGTGGCTCAACATTTATATGAAAAATAGGGACAAGGCATAGTTCTATGAACCTCATGAAAATTTCAGTTTTACCTTAAATTGGTTTAAATCAGGTCAATTTTCATTTTGGGTAAATGTAGCAAAGAGAACAGTTTTCAGAAGTAGTGGTGTCATACTGAGAAGAAAGAAATTGTCCCACTGGATTGGGAAAAAGGCTTTTCCCTGTATTAAGTGCCAGATAATCATATAGTGGTGTTCCTTGCAGCATACCCATCAGCAGTGGCACACTGTTCCTCAGGTAGCCCAAACCAAAGACTGAATCATCATTTTTGGAGGCTACAGATTTCTGTGGCATCAATTCACTTTTTGTGTCTATTTATCATCATTTATTCTCTTAACAAGATTTTTATAATAAATTCCACAAAATAGTTAATATAAATCAATTTGTATAATTGATATACATAATAATTGATGTACTTAAATTGGCTCATTGTCCTAGGGAAAGCATAGTCCCTTGAGCACAAGAGTTTCTAAGATGCAAAGAAAAACCTGGCATAGTTTGAGACTAGTAAACTCTGTGAAAGCATAGAACTGTCACAAGGTGAAGAGAAATAGCTAATCTGTGCATTAAGATGTGTGTGTCTTCTCTTGCTGTGGTAGTATTGAAGTAGGGAAAAAGTGGAGGTTAAGGGTTTGGTGGTTTTTTTTTAATTTTGGAGCAGAGATAATATTCTAAATGTTTGTGACTTGCAAATAAAAATAAGTAGTTGAGTTAGAAATGTAGAAGTAATCTATGGAATAATTTAGAGTGGTTTTTCTTTTCATAAATTACTAACAAGTGCATAGTAATGTTTATGGAGGTTCTTTACTATTCTGTTCCTTGGTTTGTTTACTTGAATAAAACCAGAATATTAAAAAAGGAGTCTGAGGGCAGAAGAGGTGATTAATTTCTCCAGGAGAGAGTGAGTGTAGGTCAGTAACATTTTCTTGAAGGAGGGCTGAAAAAACAATTAGAGCCTTCAAGATCAATTTATTTCTAATTTTATTCTTAAAAAAAAAGTAATGAAATGCTTTTTTGTATGTAAATTATAGTTCTGTATGAGCCGATAAGAAAGAAAGCAATGTGAACTTTGACAACAGAGATGTGTGAACATTCCCACAACAAAAATGAGTGTTAATGATGTATTACCATAAAACTCCCTGCCTGATATTTTCAGTCAGAGTAAAAAGACATTTCCCCAGTATTTTTCTCATGCTACTAGTCAAGTAATGAACTGGCTGCTTGATCATATTAGATCATCCAAAGAACTGTTTTCTGCATGTTTGTCCTAAATTATTAGAAATACCACTGGTCTTTTGTACGTGGGAAAACTGCAACAAAGGCATAAAGTTGGAAGGAAAAGATTTGGAGATTTTCCCAGGATGAATGAAGAAACAAGATGGATGACCATCTGAATTTAATGGCAAAATTGCCAGTAAGTTTAGCTTTTGACAAAATTAATATTCAGAGGTAGTCAAAAAGGCAAGTAATGATAGTAATAGGAAGGGCATAGTGTAATTGTCATTACATTTCACGAACAGTGAGCTGTTTTGATGTCCGTATCAAAAAGTTATATGGAATTTTAGATAGTTTAGGGGAGGATAATCATGAACAAAATGAAGAATAGCTTTTTTGCACAGAAAAAAAAGTAAGTAATTTGGAATCGCCATCTTGGAAAAGATGCTACTCAAGGAGAAGTAATAGAATTTTAAGGGCTTTGACTGACACAAGTAACAGAGAATAGAGAAAAATTAGTCCTGTTCATATCAAAAAAATTGGGCATGAAATAGACTAACAAGCAGGAGATTTACACTGCTTCCTAAAATTTAAACAAAAAGATACCCCTACCATAGGATGATTTGAATACCAACTATGCACAGGTTAAAAATTAATAGAGAAATTCATGGATGAGAGGTCTGTCAAGCAGTATTAAGCACTCTTGCAGAGAAGCAGCCTCCAGCTCAGAAGGTCCCTAAGTATGGGAGTGCCAGAAATGGACAGGATTTGCAAGAGAAGCTTGTTCAGCTTTCCCTATTTTCCAAAGAGTTTGCTGTTGGCATCCAAAGGTCAATATAGAAAATTGCACAGCCTTTCAGTCATTCTAGTTACCATCTTTCAGATAGTCCACCTCAGTATGCCTGTTCTTAAAACATCAACAAAGGCTGGTGGTTTTGTTGATTTGATAGAGTTAGAGGGTAGTCTTCATGGTAAAGGTGAATTTCTTCTGGCTCAGAAGACTGATTCAAAGCCATCTACATTATTTAAACCTACCATATGGACTGCATAAAGAATCCTGAACATTAAGGGCTGTCTAGCAGCACAGGAGAGGTTATTTTTATATTATAAAGAACAGTATGAACAGTTGAACCTCATCTCTAGCGAATAAAATAGGACTTAAACCCATATCCAGGAGCACAGAAAGTTGCCTTTATTCAGTTCAAGAGCTAGACTGATAAACTGGAGTGAGTTCAGGGAAAGGTCACCAGGGTAGCTGGGTCTGGACCACTTTTTTGTGTGGAGAGATGAGGGAACTGGGCTTGTTCAGCCTGGGGAAGAGATGGCTGTGGGGCCCCAACACCAGGCTGGCAGGGAGGTTGTCTAGACAATGGAGTTAGATGGGGCACAGTAGGAGAAGAGATAAAGAAGACATAAATTAAAATAGGAGGATCTGACTGGTTATATGGAAGAAAAAAAGTGTAAGGACAATTTATCAGTGAAGCAAATAGCCCAGATAGATTTTGTAATGCCCATTTTTGGAGGTTTACAGGACTTGACTGATAAAACCTTGAGCAAGCTGGTCTGGATTCATTGAGACACTGTTTTGAGCAGGAGATTAGACAAGAAAGGTTCCAAGAGTCACTTCCTACCTGAACAAGTCAGTGATTAACACCACTGACATGGCAACTGTATTTAGATAGAAGATAACATTTTGGAGAATGCAAAGGAAATCATTATTCTCAGCAATTGCAGCAGGAATTGAACAGTAGGACAGTAGCACAAAGCAATGTCCCAGAGAGGAGGAATACCATGAGATTACAGCTGCTGACTGTGAAGTTTTATCATTTTGGCCTTTTTGGTCAGTAGTGGCATAGCAGTAGTTACCTCTATAGTTTTGACTTCACACAAGAGCAAATTATTTTACTTTTTGCATATGGATACAACCAAATACTGCTCTGTACATGCCTGTATCCTGAGACAAAAAAATTTTAAGCATGTAGAGTCAAAAGAAACTGATTCTGGCACTGGAACAGGTTTTCCAGAGAAGCTGTGGATGCTCCAACCCTGGCAGTGTTCAAGGCCATGTTGGATGGAACTTAGAGCAACCTGGTCAAGGGCGGTTGGAACTAGATGATCTTTAAGGTCCCTTCCAAACCAAACCATTCTATGATTCTACACAAACCATGCAGAGCCAGGCCTGTGCATGTACATAGTAAGGATCAATCTCTGAGTCTTGATTCAGTAGTGAAAGTTCTGGCATTTATAATGTTTATTTTACAAAACCCAAAGAAATGCTAGGGTTTCAAGCTACTACCAAGACTTAATATTCCCTGTTCCAAGTAAGAGAAACAGCAGAGAAGGATATATGATACAGTAGTACTTTTTCTTCTGTGTCCTTGACAAGGATTTAGTTTAACATATTCTTCGTGTTTCATTTATTTCCTGCAAGTGAACTGCTTTTCTCTGTGGGTTACAGCTGAATAATCATTCAGTAGTGGGGGGGAAAAACACAGTGGTACTTATAGAGGAGGTGTGACGTCAAAACTCCCAGTTTTTTAATATATAAAACAAATAAAGTTTAATTAATTAATAATTTCAAATCACTGCAATCTTAGATGTAAAAATCCTGTTTGAGTGGCAGGAGCCTTCTTGCTTGGCGTTTCGGGGCATTTTCCCCTGTCCCCCACCAGAGGGCTCCCGCGGTGCAGTTCTCCAGAGCCGTTTCCATGACCAGCGCAGTCAGCGGGAGGTTTGCCAGAGATCTCAGGAGAGCTACATCCTGCAACTCCTTGCGTGGAGAAATTTCCCATTTCTCCAGAAGTTTTAGCATAGCAAGAACTTAAGGAGTTGGTGTGTAATATATGAGTGATTTATATTTTTCAACTTAAGTACGTATCAACTTTAAATCCAGTTTTTCAAAACTAAAACGGTTTGTTCCAAATCTTACTTTGTCTGGTACACTCTGTCACTATTGATGGCACCATTGCTTTCTAAAGCATTCAAGTCTATAATTCAGTGCCATCATAAGAATTTCCATTTCTGTAGATATGCACAACTAGAGCATACCTAAACTCTGCTATTTCTTCACTATTATATATTCAAGAAGGAATCCTTTTTTATTATTGTATGACTGACTTATCTAAAACATTCTTTCCCATATTTGCAACCATAGTGTTTCCGTTCTGAACTCTGATGAACTCAGTAATTCAAAAAGAGATGGAAAATCATAATAAATCTGGTCATGTTGATCTTTTTACCTTCATCTTCCAGTCTCTGTTGATCTCTTATTTGTTGAACAACAGACATGCTAAGAGGAGTTTGTACACTCCTATGTACTCTTGTATACTGACAGACCTCAGTGACTGTTCTCATTACTTTATTCCAGCAACTAGTTTGTTTTGTCCTTGAAGTGCTCAGTTCATTTGCCCCCCTTTTTGGCACAACCTGTTAAAATACAGAATATCCTTCATAAGCCAGTCCACAGACCCTTAAAATACCCCTTACTACTAATTTTTGATTTAATACCTAAAGTGCCATGCGACCAGTTAATGGTCATCAAAGTGATGATTTCTGATTTTTTTTCTACGTCTTATTTATATCTCCTTTTTATAGAAACATTTAGTACATATTTGTATTAGTGTAATTCTCATTGCTTTAATTATCTCATATATTTTACATCATGTTTTAATTTTTTAAAATGTAACAGGCTACCCAGAAAAGTGGTTGAGTCGCCTTCCCTGGAGGTATTTAAAAGACATGTAGATCTTGCACTTAGGGACTTGGTTTAGTGGTGGACTTGGCAGTGCTGGATTTGTGGTTGGACTCAATGACCTAAAAGGTCTTTACCAATCTAAAAAATTCTATGAAATTGGGTTTTTTCTTCTTACTATACAAAGTCTTCAACATAGTAATACGGTAGATGCTGGTAATTTAATATTTTATCTAATAAGGAAATGCAAACCAAGTTCTACTGTTCTGAATGATTAAATCTTGAGATTCCTCCTAACATTTACTAAAAAGTGATAAAAAAATGTACAGATTTTATGCAAAATTATGCATTACAGGTATTCACTTCAATAATTATGCATTTTTATTTGTTTTGTGTGTATATTTGTTTCGATATAAAAAATAAACTTTCCCCTTCTGTTTCTTCACTGTCTTATCATTTGATTTCTTACAGTCACCAAAGAAAAAAAGATCGTGAGAAATTTTACGCTGTTCAAGTTAACTGTTGGCTATAAGGTCTCCAAAGTTTTAACCAGAGGAAAGAAGCACTGCACAAAAGAACCAGGTGCACAGGCCATACCTTTCTGTAGAGGCAAAGGACATCAAGATATCCCACAAAGCACATTTTCAGTCACTGAGAAGAAAAACTCTGGTGAGAATCCAGTATGAAGAAGAGTTGAAAATATGAAGAGGAGTTGAACCCAGATGAGTTGATAGTCAAATTATTGTGTATTCCATGTTGACTGCATAAAAGATGTAGAGCAAATACACTCTGCAAAGAATTTGTTTTCCATGTTAGCATACTTGATATTACAGGAGGGTATTTAATGGCATGGGATTGGACTTTGATTAGCATGGAAAAGAGAAGTCTTCAGGACATCTAATAGCAGCCGTCCAAGGCATAGGGGGAGGTCATTGAGAAAGATGGAGCTGAAGCTGTTCAGAAGCACGCAATGGGAGAATGACAGGTGGGCACAAGTGGAAATGAGAGAGGTTCCAACTGGATATGAAGAGAAACCTCTTCACCATGAGGACAGTCAAGGAGAGGAGCAGGTTGTCTGCAAAAGCTGTAGCATCTCTCCTAGGAGGCTTTCAAGACCTGGCTTGCTTCACTACCTGCTGCTGACTACTATTTTTGTAGCACACCATACCAGTACTCTTACGCTGGTAAAGATATTCTGTTGTAGATGTTCCTTAAATTTCTGCCTTCCTTATCTGGTTTCATCAGTGTATTTTCAGTTTGTTTCTTATATTAGGTATCAGTTCAGCTTTGCCATGTTTGGGCATAGTCTCCACTGTGTGGACTCTATAATATTACAGGTCATTTAGTGGGTACCTATGTTTTACCTTGTTTTCTACAGCATCAACTTACACTTGTTGATCTTACATAAATAAGTTCTGTTTAAATTTTATACACATTTAAATAGCACACTCAATGTGTGATATTTTCTAGAATTTTACAGGTTGTTTTAAAACATTTTCCAATGTATGACCATTTGTATAATGCTTGTTATTAGATTCACCATTGTCTTTGCTCATGTGTGGTTTTATTTTGGTCACCTTTGAAGCCTTAGCCATTGCAGATGTTATTAGGTTTTATTCCATTTAGGATTTAGTTGTGCTGACTTTTGGCAACATCCAAACAAATAACACACTACACCAATGTGTTGAAAATATGAGAACTTTCTTTAAACACACCTGACACATCCATAGGATAGACCTCTAAATAAATCTAAAGCACTTTTGTTGTTAGTAGCTATTTTCTCCTTCTCAACAGGAGCTCTCTAGGAATATCTGTACTGTTTTTTGAAAGTGTTCCTGTGACCATCATTGAATTGGACTGCTTCTATACATAAAACAGGTCTGCAAGCCCTATTCTGGTTCACAGTTTTGGATGAGAGAGAGCAGCTTTGAATGATGCTAGTGACTAATCAAGTATTTTTGAAAAATAAGCAGTTACAGATTAGATGAGGCATTGCTAAGCAACTTAAAAAACTTGTTTCAGTCCTAGTTTTCCCATTCTATTTTTCCAGGTTTTTAAAAAAAATAATGTTCTCACGTGTACTTAGAACTTGGAGATTGCTCAGCTGGCTTGCTGCAAAACTATCACATTACTGCTAGATAAACATCATTAAATTGAGTGCAAGGCTTTGCTTTCCTTCGCTAGAAAACATTGTGAATAGCTTGCTGTTGACATGAAAATGATTAAGTAGGAAATAATTGCATGTCCATTTTTGTCAGGTGATTTAGATGGCCCAGGAAAAAGGTGATACAGTGAAAGATTTTACTCACAGGACCAAGTACTGCAGGGCTAAGCTCACTGAGCAGTATACATCCTTTTGGAAAATGGGAACTCTTTAAGAGAGGTAACGATAGCTTTGTGCACACTGTGATGGCTTAAAAAAAGATGAGTTTTAACAGGAAGAAACACTAAGTAGCAGTAGTGTAGCTGTGTTACTGCTTTATATGGTATTGATGGCATAACTATGCCATTGTGTTAGCTTCTACTGTCCAAGCAATCTGCTTTCTAATTGATGTCAATGAGCAGGAATGGTTCCAGAAACAAACCTCAAACCAACCAACCAAAAAAACCCACCTACCACAAAACCACAGTGCATTGTAGTGAAAAACCCGTGAAATGAAACAACAGCTCGACAATCCATCTTCGTTATTCAGAAAAAGAGAATAGCCTAACTTTGTACATGGAAATAAGACTTCTGGTCTTATTAACTAGCCATAAGGCTAGTTTATAGATAATAGATAACAGATAAGGCATATCATAATCCAATGGCTGAAGCCTAAAGCCAGAAAAACTGAGAAAAACAAGTCACTTGGGAAAAAAAAATCACATAAATATTGCTACAAATGCAACTATTAGCCTAGATATGTGGTAGAATCTTTATAATTCCATATATTTAAAACTAGATTATATATTTTTTTCAAAAAGAAGAGGTATAACTTGCCTATAAATTAGGAATTTTTCAGGAATGACTGAATATCATTTTATGGTCTAGATTATGAAGGAAATCGTAACCTTCTCTGGAAGTAATGTAGTGTGCCTAGATAGAAAATGTCTTCTCTGGACATGGTCCTGGGCAACTGACTCTAAGTGGCCCTGTTTGAGCAGAGAGGTTTGACCCAACAATGTCCAGTGGTCCCTTCTAACCTTGGCTCTTCTGTGAGAAGTGTCAGCGGTATCAGACTGGTACAGAGAGAGCCAAGCAAGAGCCATGAAGCCAAGGAAGTTAAAGGAAGGCTTCTTGCAGTAAAGGTAAGATCCTAGCCCAAGTCTCAGTGATGACAGTTAGGAGAAGAGTTTTTGAGAGACCAGGTGAGCTCTGAAATGAAAGTAGAAACTGAAAGCTGCAAGATTTCAGGATGGGAAGATTTATCTGCAAAGATACAGTGGATGGTGAGTAGGTATGTTTTCAAACCTTTTTATTTAAACTGTTTCACCTAGTAGACTAGGCTACTTCTATTTAAAGAGTTACTTTGTTAAAGCTTTAATAAAGTCCACTTTTAGATATGAGAAATATTTTAATTTGATAAATTACAAAGTAACACACATGTAGCTCCACTTCAAGAACTTTTTCAACATGTAGTCAGGTGCAGAGATCATGGCCTGGAAAACACAGTGATGGATAGCAAAGCCTCATTAAAAACATAAAGGAAAAAAAGGGCAAGCCTTTCATCTTGTTAATTTGGTTTTGGTGTTGTGCTTTTTTTTATCATGTTATTTAGCTATCTTTCTGTTATAACTGGAAAAAGATGTAATTTAATCCACAGGTAACTGACAAGAACACCAGTGGTCTGTCTGGATATCCAAGATCAGGAATTCCAGCAACCAATTCCAGCAGGAGAGGAAAATAAAGAGTCTGGATGAGGTCTGGAAAGGGATGAGAAAGCAAAAGAGAGGGAAGAACCTCGACCATACTAAACAAAAAACAAACAAACAAAAACACACCACAAAAAAAAACCCCTGTGTTAACTGCAGCATACCATTATGGAGGCTGTTCTAATCAAGATGAGAAACTAGTGGAATCTTGGCTTCTAAATAATTTTTTTTTCCACTGTCTGGGTCAAAAAATTTTGTTGTCCTTATTGTTCAAGTTGCACTGTTACCACTAAATGCAGCACAGCCTAGGTAGGATCCACAAATGTCCTTCTGGCAAGCAATCTCTTTCTGGTATATTTATTTCTTAATTGCCCTCTCTCTAAGGATGACAGGAAGCATGGGTAATACTTTCTGTTTAGAGTGAAATCCTGGCTTGACTGAAATCTCTGATACTCCTAGCTCACAGCAACAGCAGCTAAAGAAAGGTCATAGAAAGCAGGTGTGACATTCTGGCACAGCTGAAGTTTATACCAAAGCATACACTGACTTAGTGAAGCCAAAATTTCACTCTGAATTAAAAAACTTACCAACACTCCCCATGTTTAGCAGAAAAACCTTATTGTCCACGGCCTAAGTGTTTCACTTGCACTAACTTTCTAGTTCTCTTCCATTATTCTTCACAGTGGGATCCTAGAGTGGAGTTATATAGCAGTGGTCTCCCACAAGAAACAGAGGGGAGAACGACCCTGTGCTAAGAAAGCAAATCTGAAAGCAGAAGGCAATGGCATTAATGGAACTGGGATCAGTCCTGTGGGAGCAATTTTATCTCAGGAAAAACAATAAGAAAAGGAATGACAAAAATTTATTTCTAGATAAGGGGTTTTAACATGTTTAAAAATGTTTCAGTTTTTAAGTGAACCATAGTGACATCTTTCTGTTTTCAGTGTTACTTAAGCAGAAATTAAGTCAATGAAGATATTTTCAGGGAGTTTTCGTATTGTATTATTTTAATAGTGAAGGGTATTCCTTTAATTTTCCCTGTCTTGTGGTGTTCTTGTTCTTAATGCTGATAGGTTTTCAGTAAAATCATTGTCAAAGGCAACGCTCAACGCTCTCAAACTATGAAGACATTTTAATATGCATTTTAATTTCAGAGAAAAGAAGGTAATTACTACTGAAATATGGAGAGAGATGGGGAAATTATGGTTTGATTATATATTTCTTAGGCATCAAAAGCATACCCCTTAGCTACATCACAAAAGTCAAATACAGTCCTTAATTCAATCTAATATATAGTCTTTCTTTTGTCCATGCGCACTTACACATGTGGAATGAACCATACAATGATATTTCACTGTTGTCTCCATTTATTGTTAAAGGGAAAAACTTACAGGACTCCAAAATTGATTAACATTTAAAAAAGGAACTGTCTTGCATAGTATTCTACACTGAAAGGTATTAAGTGAATCTGATTGCATCAAGATTAGTTTGTGTTTCATTAACAAAGAGAAAAGGATTCTAGCTCAATCTATTGGGCTACACTATGTCAAACAATATTCTAGTATCCTAATTTTTGCTTCTGCTTCCTTCTTTCTGTCTGACTGCCTCAGCTCCTGACTGTCATACTGATAAATAATTCAAAGATAGAGTAGCAATAAATCACTAAATTAATTAGATGTTTTATTTTTTAGATATTTTAGCTCATGTAGGTGAGCAGTGATGGCCTCCCATTGGCTAAATATCATCCTGTCTCCCACCCCTTTTCCTTGTCTGGTTTTCCTTGCCTTGTCTG
Organism: Chiroxiphia lanceolata; assembly: GCF_009829145.1. Taxonomy (NCBI): domain Eukaryota; kingdom Metazoa; phylum Chordata; class Aves; order Passeriformes; family Pipridae; genus Chiroxiphia; species Chiroxiphia lanceolata. The sequence continues at coordinate 87,465,579 of NC_045639.1, read as the reverse complement.
TCCCATCTAGAGGCCAGCTGTCATCATGCAGGCAAGGCAAAAGACTGGGGAGTTTGATGGGACAGTGTATTCGAACTCCACATAAGGGCAGTGGCATAGGCTAGGGAGTATTTAAGACTTTTGGACCGACTTATAAAAAGGGAAAATATAATAAGGTGGGGATCTGAGCAGTTATGACCCGTCTGTACTGCCTGAGACCATCTAGAATACAAATTGTAGTATTTATCTTGAATAGTCCGATAAAATCACAGGAGTGGAAGTTCTCCACTGAAAATACTACCTAAATTTTTACCTTCTCTGACAATAAAATTATATGATATTTAAAAAGGATATGCACACCTTTAGTGTAGTCCGGGGTAAGTTTGTGTTAATGGAACTGTTGAGGAGAACTGCTCTGAATGTAAATTGAAGGGCCTTATGTAGATGTAACTGAAAATTCTTATTTTATCATGTCTGGTACAGGCAATGCTTGTGGAATATTCATTTAAGTCCTCTGTACATGGAATTTGACTCAGTTCATTGGTTTCAGTCCAATTTACTCTGTGAACAATTTACATCATTATAAAAATGTGTTGTAGTAGTGTAGGTCATTTTTGTAGTTAATTTTTATCCATAAAAAGAATATAAATATTTCTAAGTATATTAGACTTCCTTATCTAAAGATGTCTAAAAGCCATGCTGGTCCTAAAGTTTATTTAAGATTGTTGAATGCCTACAGATTCTACAAAACCTTTAACCAAGCACGAATTCAGTTCAGAAACTTAGCTGTCAGGCTGAAGTTAGGAACACTGTCACTCTAAAATCAAGACAGACACTTGCAAAGAAAGTTAATTCCAAATCTGTATTTCCCAAGGGAAATTACATCCTTCATTGAGACACCTCAGGTACCTCATACAACTTGCGTTCAGATTTCACTCCACTTGCTGTTTGCTTAAATGTGTAGACAGGAACATAACTCACTTCCATGATTGGCCTAAACTAACTGAGAATGCTTAAAGCTGGATTTAAACTTGTGATTAAATTACTTTTGGCTCATTAACTCTGTAGTCATTGCACCACAGGAACACAATCATTCAAGTAAATATGTGTAGTCCTTTGTCTTGCTGCAATTGCAGAAGTGTGCTTGGATGTAGACAGCTTCTTTCTCAGTGCACTGGGAGCATTTCTCCAGCAGTTTGCTCTGTGGTACCACAGGCAGCCATGGGATACACTCAGACCTCCTACTGATTTATGTAGTAAAGCTCAGTACTAGGGAGGACTCAGAAGAAGGCTTGCCAGCTTCGTGATTTGGAACTAGGCTAGTCTAACTTGGCATTCAAACCTAGGTTCTGATGGCAAGAAACACTTCTGTGGGGATGTAAAGACAAACGTGTGCCTGGTGCAAGCTCTTGTTTTCAGTTATGTATTCTTCTGCTTACAGGCCTTCTGTGGATAGTCGTTTTTTATGGTTTTTTTTTTTTTTACTCCTGTCAACAGGCTTAGCTTATTCAGTTTCAACCTTTTTTTCCTAATTTTATTCTCTAGGAGTCAAATCCTCCGTTGAAGCAAATTTTAAAGTTCCCTAAATACCAGTGAAGTATCTGTAACCTATGAACAGTTCCTTAAAGAAATAACCTCTATTCTAAGTCCTGGGAAACTGAACAATATTGCAGTAGGACAGACAACCTCAATGTTGCTGATGAATGTTTGAGCAACTCGATCCTCCAACAGTTTGTGAGGGTTTTTTTTTTTAAACAATTTGACCTTGTAGTTTTAACACATGAACCAACTTCTTCCCAAATAGGTTTGAAAGCATGCTAATTATTCATACTAAAAAAATTTTGGATAAACCAATTTTATTATGAAAAATTTTGTTTCTCTGTGAAAAGTATCTTCCCCCTGTAGAAGCCCAGAAGATAAGAGGCTAATATGTATGTCTCAAGTACTGATAGCGGTGGAGCCAATCAAAGATTGTTAGTAATAACAACTGAGGGCTGTTGGTAATAATACACTGTTAGGAAGAACAAGATGTGGATGGAGAAGGGGACCATATGGAGGTAGGGCAGCACTTTTCTGGGACAAATGTCCTTGTTCTGGGTCCTGGAAATAAGCACAACACAGTACTGCACAGACACAGGAATGAGGTCAAGAAGCAGACTGCAGGGAGGATCAAACACACCCAAGATCCCTGAAGCCCTCCAACTCATTTCCAGAAAGGTCCAGAAGAACCAACTGAGTATGAAAACTAATCTGCTTAGAAAGTGAGAAACTTCTCTCCAGGGTGGGGGAACTTATCTACAAAGAAGCCCCTCCACAAAGCCTGGGTGCGTGTGCGCCCCAGGACCCCAGACGCCCCATCAGCTGCATCAGTGCTGGAGCCAAGACTGGTTATCTCTCTTTCTTCCTTTCTTTCTCTCTCCTTCCCCCTCTTTAATTCATTTCTCTCTCTCTTCCCTTTCATCCTACCCCTTTTATCCAAAACCCACTGCCATGTGCTTTTACTAGGAGGTCAGGGTGGGAAATTTTTTTCACATGAAAATACAGCTTCACTAAATAGTTGCAGGATGCCACTTTCACCTATTAGAACATAGCTGGTTCCAGCATTAATAATTGGTTCCAACACAACTAGTCAATGGCTAATTGGCGAGATTAAGTACTCAGTCAAAATAAGCATTGAGATGTATCTGGATCACACTTAGCAGGAAAGGGAAGAAACCAAAGCAGTTCCTAGCAACTCCACGCTTCATCAAAATGGCATGTTCATGCTAAATCACATGGCCTTGCTCCAAAATTAAATTTCTCCATTGTGTACAAACCAGATTTGACATGCCAAAAAACCCCAATTTAGAGACTCATGCAAATGTTACACTTGATACACTACATAGCTACATTTGTTTTAAGAACCTTCCATTTATTTAAGTAGTACCCTTTCTAGGAGCTAGTATTGGATTTTACATTCCTCGCAAACAGTAAAATTTATTTGAATCGCCATGCATAAACATACAGTCATGCAAACACGGTCTGATAGGTTCATCCTTTTGACTGTCATTTTCTATTAGTACTCAAATCATCAGCTCCCAAAAATACATATAAACACAGGGTGACGTAGGATGTTGAGTTGCGATATGTATAGGCCAGTAGGCTGGTTTAGAAAGCATGTGGCAGCCAGGTTGGTGTTTTTCTTTTTTTTGTATGTACTTCTGTCTCACTGTGAGCTGCAGCCTTTTAGATACTATTGAATTCATAGTTCTTTCACATCTGAGATCATAACTAGATAGCTCTAGGCAGACATCAAGCTTACATAAAGCTGTAAAACTACTTACTTAAAAGTATAATAGTTAAATCCTGAGAATATTTACTCCTAGATGAGAGGCAAATAAAGTATGTGGATGCAGAGATACAGATTAACTATGGACTTTAATATGACTTTCCTGATTATTGTGCCTATTTATTAATCAATAAATATTAATAAAATACTTGTCATTTTATTATTTCACTTTTGTCTTGTTTGACGGTATTGAAATTGAGCATGAAAATAGCATAATGGTAAATAGCTCTGCATGAACTCAGGGTTCTGGATGTGTTAATATAATTGTAGCTACTATGTTGATAAAACTGATGGTCATATGTATCAGTTAGTCTTGCACAGGCAAATTTATAGAAGTTACTTTGTGAAAATTTGAAACTATTCATAACTAGACATATAAGTGGGTTATTTATCATTGTAGTATTCCGTTTGTAAATAACATTTGGGCAAATTAGCTGGCTAGAAAGGACACAGCAGTAGGAGACAGACAGAAAACAGGCATAGAATATTCAGCCTTCTGATCTGAAATAAAGTTGGCCATTAGGCCTGTAGGGCTTATACAACCTAGTCTTTTTATAGGATCTTAAATTTTGATGATACCTTTCCTTTGCTCTTCATCTTCCTTTTCCCGATATTTGCATCATATAAATTTTAAATTAATATATTGTACTGATTTAAAGGTGTTTTCAGACTGTGTAGGATTTTAACATATTCATACAGAAGTATTGGGCAAGCACCTGTACTTCCCAGCAAAGCCTAAAACCTGGCTTTGATCTTTTCATTATGTGTAATGACTTTTAAAGACATACGGATACTTTACTCTAAAATAAGCCAGAAGTTGTGCTTTGACTTGTTTTGGAAAATCGCCTTTCAGCTTTTCTCTCCCCTAATCAGCTGTTTGACCACTTACTTTTTTTCTTGTACAGTAGGAAAGCCATCAAAGGCACATATTTCCTGTGTTACAGTTAGGATGGATTCCATACGAAAGCAGGAAAAGAAAGAACAACAGCGGTAAATGTTATTTTTCAATTATTTAATTATCTATGTCTTTGTGTGGTTCATGAACCAATAGAACTTGTGGCAAGCTGTTTGGAATATGGCTCTCTCTATATATGAATTTATTCACAGGAAGACAAAGTAAAGCATGCCTTTTAATATATTAAGGACATACACATTTTGACAGTATTAATCTTAGCATTGTTTCTCTAAGCCCGGACTGATGTTTTACCAAATTCTACAAATCCAGCTGTATTTCAGGTTTGAATAACTTAACTGAATTTTTGAACACTTAAAGAGTAGTATATGCCGAGAAATGTATTTTTCTGGAATGGTAATGAATACTTTACGAAGCATATGATAACAACTGTTGGCACGTTTGCAAATGGTAAATATAAGCACTATATCAAAAGGTTGATTTATTTACTTTGAAATTTATATATTTTGAATTAAAATGTCACTATTAAAAATATGAAACACATTAGGACCAGATGCAACTAAACATTGTGAATGATAAAATGCCACATTATTTTTTTTGATGGGGTTTATCAGTGACATTAGAATTGAAGATAAAGAACATACTTTTTTTTTTTTTAGTTGCCGTACCATTACACTTATTAGCAATTGCTTATTTTAAGACATGTTGTAAAGTGCCAAAGAGTGGAGAAAATACTTGAGCCAAGACAACAAATAACACCAAAGTATAGTGATAAGTATTCTCTCTGCATTTTTTCTGAGTAATTTTTGGCCCCTTTACTCAAAAACTGAGTGGTTCCTAAGTATGCAGAAAAAGAAGTTACAGTTCAGGTTTTTTCCTCTTTTCATCTCCTATAGAAGAAATGAAGTGAGATCCAGTTTTTCTGTTGGCTTTGCTGCTTAGGAGTGCTTAGTACATGTGCACATGCTTATAAATAATTCCTTTTTGATGTAATTTTTGCCAAAGTGCCCTCATTTGAGTGACATTTTTGTTCCATTTACATCAATGTTAAAATTCCCATTAACTTCCCCAGGGCTGGGATTCCACCTGTTTTGTCTAAGTTCACTATAGTTCAGTCTCGTGTATTTAAAAGCATTTATATTTTAATTGCTTCAATGGAATGCAGTTGTCGTGACCGACAAATCTTGCAGAGGGCAGAAAGGATCATCTGGCGAGGAACAACGCCACATAAGGGCTTATACAACAGAACAGAAATACTAAGCTCCACATTCAGTGAGAAATAGCGTGGTAAGGGGCGTTTCAAATTAATCTCCTTTTACAAAATTCTTTTCAAGTAGGATACTGCTGCTCTTAGAGAGTTTTTTCCAAGTTTACAGCTTCATTCCTGCACATGCATTGTCGTAAGCAACACAAGTTTAAAATGTGGATCTAATGAGATGGAGACAAATCTGTTAGCACTGCACAGACAGAGCGAATATGCTGCTTGGCTGGTTTGGATATTCTAATCGTGACAAAAGAGTGAAAATGAGTGTTAGCAATAAAGAAAAATTTTCTACAAAGTAAGTCAGTACCTTTGCCAGAGATTCTCTCACCTTTTCCCCTGAATCCTGCCTGCAACTGCAGTTGTAGTAAAAGCTGTTCAGTGGAGCAGTTCCCCCTTGGTGCAGGAGATGGAACATTCTCTGCATGTCTGTGCTAAGTATGGCTTCAAACCTAAATTTCTCTTCTTCCTGTTTCTTGGTGTATTTGCCTTGGCTCTTGCCTGGATCCAGCTCTAATCCTGTCTTCTGTGTCCTTTAGCTAAACTCTGAGATAGCTGGAAAACCATGTTACCGCAAAGATAACATGGGATGTCATCCATTGTCTTCAGGTGCTTCAGCTCCCTGGATACAAAGAAAAGAAGACCATCTATAGAAAATGTTTTCTCTGGAGCGCATCAGTAACTTCAGGTGAACAAGTGTACAGGTGTTTGGAATTTTTAAGCTGTTTATGGTAACGAGATGTTTTGCCAGTTGTGGCTTTGCTTATTACATTATGAGAGGCAGAGAGAAGCCATTTTTGGGGGGTCATGACAGGGTTTTTTAAAGAGTAAGGTTTTTCTTGTTCCCAAGTTTCACATGACTAGTCATTCAAACTGTATTTATTAACGTGAACAGTGTTGTCCATAAATACATATGGTGGCAGTCCCTAACGTTGACCTCCTCAGCTAGTATAAATCACTGTAATTCCTTTGATTTGTGTGAACTAGAATAATCCTGTTTAGTTGAAGATCTGGCCCAGAGTACAGGAAGTATATATGTTAGTCAGGGAAGGCTGTAGCAGTTTCTAATTCTTCTACTTACTACTTTCATGCAGATGTGGAGTGTTCTTTAAAGTTGACATGGTCCAAATAAGGTATTTAATTTTCTATTTGTAGTGTCAATATCTTGGTAAGTGAAGCAACACCTTTGGTTTAGGAATTATGTTTCATTATTGTTTCATAGGAAAAGAAGACCTTATTTGGGTCCAGACCTTCAAGCAATACTGAAATTTTGACGGACAGAAATATTTCTTTAAAGGATGAACTGATTGTATGTGCAACTGTTACGCAATTAAAATGTTTACCTAATTCAGAACTTACAGTGATTGAAATTAATGAGACCATTTGTATTCATGTAACACAGATGAATCCAAGTAGTTAGGACATGTAAATTAAGTAAAAAAAATATTTTTTATAATTTTGTAGCTTGAAAGAGCAATGAGAAATGCAGTTCCTTTCAAATCAAAAATGATTATGCCTTTCACTAGGGGCAGAGCTTTTACAAAAGGTCTTTCAACTGAGGATCTCACAACTCTGCTTGAAACACAGAATTAGGGCTCAACATTGAAGCCTTTATCAAGTGAACAGTCTGAAGGGGAAGGAAAGTGCTCTGATGATTTTTCAGCTGTGGGATTGGACTCTTGCCCCTCGCTCTGTGAGGTAAGACAGCTTTACTTTCTATAATTTACAGAATGAGCAAGCAAGAAGTGTGACTTGCCTAAAGTTACACCACAAGTCTGTGGCAAAGCTGTGGAATAAAACACCCCAGCAGACGTGTACGTAAGCTGCAATTTCATCTTTCTCTTGTGATTCTAAGTTGGGAAGAACAACAACTGTTTTGAAATTCAAACCAGAAAGATAATTATGTCTTTCCATGTGATTTGTTGGTTATCCTGGCTAGCTATCTCAATTGAAATGAGGAAACACTTTCCAAAATCTGGTGGGTGTGTGGGAGGGTCTGGGATATGGGGATTGGGAGTGGAAAAAAGTTTATCCTATGAATTTTCTGACCTGAAGACCATTTGGCTAAATTGATGTTAAGCTGATAAATTTTCATATGACCATCTTCAATTTTTTTCCCCTGTCAGAACGACTCTACTAGAAAAAGCTAAAATATGTCTTGGATATGTATAAATGAGATATGTTTACTTAAAGCCCTACTCTCTGTCTTCTGTGTATCTATTCTAGTCATTCTACTCTTCTCCGTCCTTCTATCTGGTTTACATCTTTAAAATGCAATTCAGAAAACTGCCACAAGCACACTTAGAGAACCTGACAAAAGTGCAGTTTGGCACATTCAGATAAGAGCCAGTGGCAGCGCTCAGTCTCACCGTTTCATCACAGACAGACAATATTACAAGTGTAAGAACATTCAGGTTTGTAAATTATAGATTTTAAAAGGCAAAGCAAATGGCAGTAATTCGCTGAGCATTGCAGCATCAGTGCCATAAACAGGTGTACTCTCTTGGTTTCTTAAGTGGCTGATTTTTAAATTTATGATCAAGTATATAAAATTAATGGCGCATGCTTACACTTAAAGGATAAAAGCTAGTTTCTTCCAGTGTGCTAATGCACATAATTGGTTCTTTACAACCAGAAACCAGATACTCTTTCATTCATGCATTCATCCCATGGCAGTCTAATTTGTGGAACTGTGGTACACTGTTTTTTTTGGGAGGTAGTGGGAAGAATTAAAAAAAACCATTTCTTACACATTGTTACCTGTCTTGGGATATACACATATGATTATGTAGGATCTGTGTCTGGGTGGCTGTTTGTCCTTTCTTGCAGAGTATTCTTGCTCACTGAGTGGGAGGGTCACACTGTATGAGACTAATAAGGACAGAGCTGCATCCCCCTCTACCACTCTTTGGAGACTTACTCCAGCAACTCCTCAGCACTACAGCAGCTCTGTACAGGCATTTTCAGTGCTTCCGGGGGACAGAATAATATAAACATTAAAGGTAAGCAACTCATTATTTGTAGTCAATTCTCTAAACGTATCACATGTGCACACACACACACATACTACACTATTCCTGGCTTGTTTTGTGGTGGTTTTGTTCGTGGGTTTTTGTTTTCCAAAATAACCATTTAAGTTTATCACTGCTACTATTAACTATGTTTTGTATAAACACGATGTAAGCTGTAAGTTTTTAATGCACTGCAATCAGCCTTTCGCTATAGTATGCTTCTCATGACAGTGTAAATACATTGTACATGTTAGTGGGTGACTATAGGTATATGCAAAGATATGCTAATAGAAACAGCCCTATTAAATTAGCAGTAATTTACAAAGCTGATTAAACTGTTGCAAATTGCCACAATTCTGATTGTGCATGTATTTACATTTAAAAACCTACCTATCAGTGTGTGCCCTTGTAATTAGCTCGCGTACCGGGTGGCCTGCACGCAGTTAGTCGAACGCGCCGGTGAGTGAGCTGCGGCAGCGAGTGCCCTCCGAGGAGGGGGCACCGCGCCGCGCAGCAGCTGCGGGGCAGAGCCGGGGATGCCGAGGGGCGCGTCCCGCCGGGCTGGCACCAGCGCTGCCGACCCCGGCCCGCTCCCGCCCGCGGCGGCCCCTCACCTGCGGCCCCGCGCAGGTGCCGGCGCGGCCCCGCCGCAGCGCCCGGCGGCACCGGGGCTTCCCCTCCCGCAGGCGCCGCCGGCCCGAGCGGGATCCTGGCTCCGCTCCGCCCCGGGGCCGCATAGGAAGCGTCGGCGGGCGCTGCCCCTCGCTCGGCTCGGTCGGGCCGGCCGCTCCCGGCGCCGCAGGAGGGTCCGGGGAGACGGGGCGGGGGCGGCGGGGGGGGGACCCGACAGCGGGGCCGGGGGCGCGGAGCCGAGAGCTCAGAGAGCGAGCTCTGGCTGCGGGGCGGGGGCGCTGCTCGGGCTCCTCGCCCAGCCCCGCCGCCCAAGCTGTCCGCTTGCCTTTCCGCCTGGAGTGCTGGACCTTCCCTCTGGCAAACCCGGCTCGATCCGAGAGAAATGAAGCTGCCGGCACTGCCGAGTTAAAATCTGAGCTGCCGAGGGCTCGGGTCGCTCCGCAGGCGCCCCGTGGGCTCCGGAGCGCCGGTTGAGCGAGGGAGCGGAACCTCCCGGAGCCCCTGGCGGGAGGGGACCCAAGCCCGGAGGTGCGGCGGCAGCGAGGGAGTGGTGATGCTGGTTGTTAGAGCCCTTCAAAAAACGAGTCCTCTGAAGCGGCAGCTCTAGCGAATTCCCGATGCCTGCTTGCAAAGCAGGTGCAGGAAATTAAATGATAATGTTATTTGAACATATATTGGCTTCGCTGCTGGTGAGGAGGCTGGAAAAGTTAATGATGGTGTAGTTGCTGTCAGTGCATATGTCTGACAGAATAGCTCTGATGATGAATAAGGTGCCCTGTGAAAATAATTATAAAAATTGCATCTTAGGTATGTGTTTTGCTTTTCTTACAGAAAAAGATTAGATTAGAATTAGATTAGAATAATATTTGCCATTTTCTGTCATTAAATCTGTGTGTATCTATGCATCACAGTTGACTTAGAAGAAAAGCTGAACAATAAAAGCTATGTTCTTGAAACCAGACTGTACATTTGTGAGATTTTAAGTGGCAATTAAATATATGCTGCTTGTATATTTTGCATGGTAAAGAAACAGCATACTCTGGTTTCTGTTGTGCTTAAACTGAAACAACTGCATGTTGTTCTTTGTTCAATTTGAAGACTAGTTCAGTAGTAGTAGTCTTCAAAGTCACTGGAAGTGTTGTGACACCAAATAGTTTAGCTAATATATTGAAAATTGAAAAATAATTTGGGGAGAAATATAAAATTATTAATTACTAATTAAATGGAAAATCAGGGCCTTTACAAGTAATATATCTGAGTTAGTTTTTCTAAGGTGTTACTTTGAAGTTCAATAAAGAACTAAAAAGGAGTATATTTGTCATTTATTTCTAAATTGACATAAGACTTTTTGTAGCTCCTTAAGCAGATAAATTATACACTTGCATGTTGCTAGCAACTTTCTCTTCACAGTTAAGAAATTTTTGTTTGCAGTTTTCTGATGGAGTGAGGCGAAAAGAATAAGATGAAACTGTTATAAAAATGCTTATTTTCTGTTTCAGATTTGTAGCTGATTGTTCATATGTGTCCAGGGGGAGATGAACTACATTGGATCCTGCATAATTTGGCTTTGTATGGCAGTCTTCCTCCTCCTTCCTGTTTCTACTTCCGTGGCTGTGAGTGACCAGACAGGTACTTCCACTTTTCTTGCCCATCACAGACCAAAGGCATAAATCTCAGTACTGAAAAATTTCTAACAGATAGCAACAGCACATGGAAAATATACAGTATGAAGAGATAAAATTATACAGGATAATGTAAATCTTTTTTTGTAGAATGTACTACGTTAGAAGCAGTTTCCAAATAGCCTTCCTGTGCTTGGAAGAATCATGCTTGGAGGCAGTTGTAGATCCTAGGAGTTTTGTTTTGTCTTTTTTTTCTGTACCATACAAACCAAGATTGTAAATCAAAGTTTGCGAAACTTTTGTGGACAAAGTCACGTGGCTTTATTATAGCAGACTAGTTATCACATTGACCTAAACAATACTTCAAAGATCTGTATCTATCTGTATCTATCTTAGACAAAACCTTGTGCCTAGTGGGGAAAAGGAATATAGTGATATTTTCTAACTTAAATGCTGTTATCCATATTCTGCAAATTTTCTCATACTTCTTTGTTTTCTTCTTTCTCTGTCCACATGTTATCTAGTATTCTCACTTAAACTCTACAGTAACTCTCCAGGGTGTGGTAAATTCTGTCTCAAAGGCACATCATGTGTGCTTCTCACATGAGGAATGTCCGTTTTCTGGAATTGCTCAGCCTCCACGCACACCTCAACTTTCTATAAATTTCTTACATTTACTGGCAAGAAGAACATGCTCATTGTTATTTAAATAAAGTACTTTTTTTTCAAAAATTAACTTAACTTTTAGTAATGCTGGTTTTTTCCAGAAATTTGATGAAAGATAATAGAAGCTATACATACACAAAAACTTTGAATTTCAATAGCACTTTCGAAACTCAGGCCCAAGAAAATAAAAAAATCAGTGACTAGGATAATGATCCTTTTACTACTCCTGGAAACTATAAGTAGTAATATTGAATAAATAATAAGTGTAATATGTGGGCTCTCAGGTAAGAGTAATGCATTGTGAAGAGTCTGAATTTAAGTCAAAGATTTCTTTCCCTTATATTTTTAGGGCAGCGAGGCTAAGTGCTCTACTGATGAATTATTCTTAACCCCTGTGAGAGAACAAACCTACATCATAGCTGTAAAATCACTCTATTCAACTGTCTGAAAAAAGCAAAATAGGTTGTATTTTCTGTCACTGCTAGCTGGTTAGTTGCAGAAGGGAAGTTTTTAAAAGTGCTAGAATGATGTGAGTGCAGAAGGTTCCCTAGCAATATAAATGAATAAATGGAAACTTGAAAAATGTTAAAACAAAATTCCAGGAAGAATTTTCTCTTTTCTTCTATATTCTTTTTTTCCCCTAAAGAAAATATGTCTTAGTAAATGTTGGACATATGTGAGAGGTATATTGAACTGCTAATATACAGTGAATCTGAACTCTGCATTACATTCTGTTAGAAGTTAGTGGCTAGACAACCAGCAGTGAAGTTGCAGTTTTCCTTAACCTGATTGTCACAAATGGATCAAATATGGGTCCAATTGAACCACTAGGAAGAAGAAGAGAGATTGAACTTCTCCTGTGAATAGCTGATGGTGTGCAATTGAGAGATGCTTCTGCAGTTTGTGGTGATACAGGCAGATGGTGAGGAATAACAAGTAGATAGCTGCCAGCTTGAGCAGCTCTGCCAACAGCAGGGAATAGGCTCAGAGTGAAGCCTGAAGTTGATAATGGGAAAGAGACTCTTCTAGAGTCTGTAGGTATGGTTACTGTCCAAAAAAGAAATACAACTTGTAGACCAGTAAGCAGGAGTTGAGAAAGAACGAACCCAGTAATGGAGCAGTAGTAAAACGAATATAGATCTTTCTGCAAACCTTTTGTTAATCTGCCCTGCTCAGCTGACACGAATACTCTGTGTTGCAAAGTAGTCTTGCTACAGTTTGATAATTTATATGCAGATGAATCTGTTACAAATTGGAAATATGCTCACTTCAAGAAGAGAGGAATAGCTAACCTCTTTTTTTTTTTTTTCCTCCTCCTATCTTGCATTAAGACACTAACTCATTATTTCTTTTGTCTTTGTTCTCTCCTATGCACCAATTCTGTTTGGATCAGCATCTGTCCCTCAGTATCTGCCTAGGCAATCCTTCAACAACATATGTATAGTATTTATTTCTCACTGTGTTAATATGAAAGCCTTTCCAGCAAAGCAAATTTAGAGACGATCTGGGATTATTGTATTTACATCCTGAAATTTATCACCTGATCTACTTGATTCTAAAGGAATGGCTTTGAAATTCATGAAAAAGTGTGAATTAGAGTTAATTTAAGGGTGATGAGGGAAAGAAGTATGTTAGGGAAAGGATTAACTTGTGTGCATATGTAGGGGAGAGCTTTCTGAGCCGGCATGCCAAATATACTTATTCTTTGGGTCAATATTGTAATAAATAATTACCAGTATTGAGAAAAAGGTCAGTGTGACAGAGTATGCTGGATCGTCTCGGAGCAGTCCTCCTTAAGCTCTGAGTGTCCCAGTAACCATTAGATTCACAGCAAGGATTTCTTTCAGTTCTTGCCTATCCAGAAGCTTTGCTATGCTGAATGTTCATCAGAAGGAAACACTCACTTCTCATGACAGAATATAGCAACTCTGAGGGAGAGGGTTCAGGAGTTTTCCACAATCCTGTTTTTGATCTGACTTCAGGAATATTTTGTTCATGTTGTCAACTTATTGGGAATATTTGGGTTTTGAGAGTGGATATGAGCTGTAGTGACACATGAAGTTCTAATCTAATCATTCCAGAATGCTCTATATTAAGAATATTAATACTCTGTCTCATTCCCAGATCATTGCTTCTTTTTCAACTTTGTTTTACAATTTCTGTTTTTAAAGTCACTTGCTAACCCATGAAAAATGCAGTATAAGCAAAGTCCTGGGACTGTCAGGCATGGTGAATTTCCATTGCCTTTTGACATGGAATCCGCTGTGAAAAGTATAGGCTCTAGATTATAATTTTGGATAGGCACTTTAGCCCAAATACAGAGTGGTTTCAAGTATGCAAATCTGTTCAGCTTTTTTGGTTTTAATGTTTTCAGTATGGCTAGATACTTCTCAAAATCAAGATAATGACTCTACAGTAGCTCTCATATATTCATATTTCTGATATTCCCATCCACCCTGACCTTGAATATTTCCAGGGATGGAGCATTTACCACCTCTCTGGGCAACCTATTCTAGTGTTTTACCACCCTTATCATGAAGTCTAGTCTAAGTCTAACCTCTTTTAGTTTAAAACTATTACCCTTTATCCTGTCACAACAGACCCTGATAGAAAGTCTGTCCCCATCTTTCTTACAAGCCCCCTTTAAGTACTGAAAGGCTGCAGTAAGGTCACCCTGGAGCCTTCTCTTCTCAAGGCTGAATGACCCCAACTCTCTTGGCCTGTCTTCACAGGAGAGGTGCTCCAGCCCTCTGATCATTTCTGTGGCCTTCCTTTGCATCTGCTCCAGCAGGTCCATGTTGTTCTTATGGTGGGGCCACAGAACTGAATGCAGTCCTCCAGGTGGGAGGGTCTCATGAGAGCTGAGGGGCAGAATCCCCTCCCTCGACCTGCTGGCCATGCTTCTTTCGATGCAACCCAGAATACAATTGGCTTTCTTGACTATGAGCACACACTGTCAGTTCATCTTCAGCTTTTCATTCACAAGTATTCTCAAAGCCTTCCTGTCATGACTGCTCTCAATCACTTCATCCCACAGCCTGTTTTGATACTGGGCATTGCCCTGACCCATTGTGCAGCACCTTGCACTTGACCTTGTTGAACCTCCTGAGATTCCCAAGGGCCCACTTGTTGAGCTTCTCCAAGTCCCTCTGGATGACATCCTGTCCTTCAGATGTGTCAACCGCACCACTCAGCTTGGTGTAATCTGCAAACTTGATGAGCATGCACTGGATCCCACTATGTCATTGCTGAAAACATTAAATAACACTAGTCCCAATACAGACCCCTGAGGGACACCATTTGTTACTGATGTCCATCTGGACATTGAGCAGTTGACCACTATCCTCTGGATGTGACTGTCCAACCGGTTCTTCATCCACCAAGCAGTCCACAAATCAAATCCCTATCTCTCCAACTTAGAGATGTTGTAGGGACTATGTCAAAGGCCCTGCAGAAGTCCTTTGCTCTTCCCTTGTCCACAGATGTAGTCACTCTATTGTAGAAAGCCAGTAGGTTGGTCATGAAGACCAGCCCTTGATGAAGCCGTGCTGGCTGTCTCAAGTAATATGAAGTCCTGTTTTTCACTACCTACTCTTCCTTATGGGAGAATGGAGTTTCCCAGGGTCTAGTATGAGTATCCTAATCCTTGAACTCCATTAGTTGGGATTTCTTAATTCTGTCTGCCAAAGCTGTTTGTTACTTTCATAACCATATAAATAGTCACCACACTTAAGTTGATTTCTTTACTTTATCATGTCTCTGTCATGCATTTTCCCCACCCTTGTCTTAATTAACACATATGTTGTAATGTAACATGATCTGGTTTACAGAGTAAAAAAGGAGTAAAAAAAAAAAATTCACATCTCATTTCCTGGTGCCTCTATACTTGAGGCTACAGGTATGTAGGATTTCTGAATTCTTGACCTTAGTTGAAAGCAGGTCAGCTGAGTCTGCTTAACTTTAGTACAAATACCTTTGGGGTGGACTCATTGGATGTTGTTGCTGATATTTGCAAATGTGTTGCAAACTCTGAAGATGTTGTCTATGTATTTATGAAGCTGTATCCAGTAAGTGTGAGACAAATCTTGGCTAATATGTGTTTGTGTCTGAAGCTTGGGATATGGGATGATGGGATATTAGGGCTTTGCTGTTTGGCCACATTCATTAGGCTGGTCATGCTTACTGATGGAAACTTCAGTGCCCTTGCAATGTACATTTCAGTGGTGTTAGATGGCAGCTGAAAACTTCAGCTGAACATACAGTTTAATTGTAAAGTAGCATGTAGGTACTTGCAAAGTGAATCTAGCCGTTACAGGTTACATTTGATCTGGAAAAGCCAAGAGTGCTTATTGGAAGTTAGGGTTCATAATCAGGAAGTGCACACAAGAGATGCCTTTAAGAGGGACTGAAGCATGCTCCTGAGTTCCTCTGTCCTCGTTTGCTTGGAATGGAAAGCTGAGCGTGTTGCTTAGGTGGAAGTTGCAGTGTCCTTCAACAGGTGTCCTGATTATTCCAGGAATTAGGAACATGTCATTGCATGTTGCAGCAGATATGTTTAGATGCAATGCCCTTTTTTTGTTTCTCATAATTCGATTAGAAAACAAACAAAAAATTCTTACTATTGTTTTACTGGGAAGACAGAAGATCAGTGGTCTGTGATGTATCTGCTTGGTCCGCATAAATACATATTTTCAAAATGATGAGGTTGATTTTATATTAACAGACTCATATGTAGAACTCATTGATTTATAAATATCAAGGTCTAATTTGTCTTATGGATAGGTGAACTCGTTAATTTATAGATATGTTACCTTGACCTTTGATATCACTGTTTTAATATAAAATGTTTAGTTCAGTCCACACAGATGCAGTTTTGCTATGTGCAGAGTAATCTAGTGTATAAATGTAAGCTCGTTCTTTTTATTATTTCATTAATTTTATAATAATGTATTCTAACAGGGCAGATAGGTTCATGGTTTCCATATCTGGATTAGCAGTAAGGGTTTGCCTGTTTCTTTTCCTTTCCTGAGTATCTTCACATAGACATTCTCATTCAGCTACCCACAGGTTGAATGGGCAAACTGTCTGTTTTGTCTTGGGCTAAAGAAAAATTTAAGGACCTTCCAGCAGTACTAAAAATTGTGGAAGAGGTTAACTGTACAAGCTGTAACTTAGAAAGAATTTTCCTCAATCTATAGCAATGAAAGTCGTCAGTCTTGGTATGGAGAGGGTTTGGTCTTATTATTTGAGAGTTTTGCCTTAGCTCTCTGGTAAAAAAGAACAGCATTGGACTAAAGGAGTACATCAACAGTATGAGATAGAAGATTCATGGTAACCCTTTCAGTTCTTTGGGGGATATGGAATATAACCAAATATCTAACACTCAAATGACCTGTCTATGCTGTGACTGTTATGCCACTGATAAAAATAGGTCCACAGTCTGTGGCATGTGAGGAATCATTGCTACCATCTGAAGAACACAAAAATTAAGGCTTGAATCTATATTTGGACTTGGAAGAAAGTGGCTGTGGGGAATAAGCTAAAAATTCCTAGTCTTTCACACTAAATCCTCATGTAAGTCAATGCTGAAAAAAAACAAAGCACACTTGTGTCCCAGGTTCTCTAGAGATTACTACATCAGTTTAGGGTAAAATCAGCAGTAAGTAATATCTGTCTGCTCTTATTTTAAGTACTGTCAAGAATTTAACCAAAAAGGGAATTTTTCCTGTAGTCTTTATCTATATATTGAAAAAAAAGTGGTTAGAAAACATGTAGATATAAGAAAAATGTCTGACATGCTATTGTGGCTTCAGTTAAAAATGGCTTCCTTTACATCAACATATTTGTTAGAGCTATACTTACATAAATCTACCACAACTGCATTCCTTGTTTTAGAGTAGCAGTATATAGAAGTCTGTAGTTTAATAATCTTTATATCTGATTGACGATTGAGGTTTGTAGACTAAAGGGTATCTAAGGTGAACCTGTTTCTGTCTCATACTGTGTGTATATATCAAACGGTGTATTGAAATTTCTATGTTACTATGTAAATCCAGTGAATGCTTTTCACACTACATAAAATTCCCTGCAAACCAAGAATGGTGAAAGATTTAATTTCAGAGATTTCAACATGAATATTCATTACAATTCTGCATCCTTTATAAGGAAAGGGAATTTATGTTTTTTAATTCATATGCTTTATCTAATTCATCTTGAAACTATATCTATCAGTATAGGAAAAATCATGTATATACCTGTATTTATGTATCTATTTGAAGGAAAGAAAGAATTTATTCCCTAGAAGTAAACTAATTTATCTGTGATGTTACTTGTAATTGTAATTGTAGATGTGAAGGACATGGAACTTAATGAATCTTACAAAAAAAAAAGTCTCACCCGGTTCATTCTTTAAACAATGACATAGCTTTCATTGACCATATTATCAGGAGGTGTCCTTATGTCTGTATTATATAATCTAGTTTCACTTTTACTAATTATTTCCAATTAGCTCTTCTTAATCCAGACCAAATAATGAAATATATTTAATAGCACTCAAGAGTTTTGAAGGATACTATGCTTTCTACATAACTACAGAATGAATGACAAATATCGTGCTTTAAGATTACAAATACAGCTATTTTGAATGCCAGTGGTTGTCTGAATGCTGTTATGAAACATTTAAATATAGATAATTTTCAGGTTAATGGTAGGGCACTCCTTACTCTTTTTGTTGAACTGACACTTGAGAAAGCCTCTCGACCTTCACTGTTCAGCAACCTCAAATATACCTTGGACATCTTTTTAGTTTCATTAGCTCACAGATCTCTATGCTTGATAAGCTCATAGGCCAAATATCATTACTTGTCGTCGTTCATTTGCTGGTTTTATTAGGATTTAGCAGGGCTCTTTGCAAAACTTGTTAAAGAGCAAGCCCTATTTATTACCTATGCACAAAAACCTGATATTTTTCTGTATTTGTTTCTTAAAAGTGGGCATTCCTATGTGTCTGTTAAAAAAAGTAAAGAGCTAAGATATTGTATATTAATAATACAGTTTTTGATCTAAGCGTTCCATTAGATTTAACCTCAGAGTTTACCATGTTCCACAATTTAGAATATTCTGCTTGTTTACCAAAATACTTTGGTTCAGATTTACTCCCCTACTTAATTTTCAACCATTTTTTTAAAAATATAAGTATTGTTGGCATTGTTTGTTACAGGATATGATTATAGCCTTGTTAATCCACATTTTGAAATTAGTTACTGTTCCCTGAATTAACAGTAGATTATTTTCATAGTAGTCAAGCATCTATGCTTTATTTTTTCATATTCATTAATAGGGGAAAAAGATTTTCTAATAATTTAGTCAGAAATTCAAAAAGAAGTTAGATGTTACTGCTTCATTGAGTGTTGTAGATGGGAACGGCATGGTAACAGTTTAGTGTTTTTCTTCTGGTTGTATAGTTCATATGAACTTTAACCAGAAGCAGCTGAATTAAAATGAGGTAAAACTTGTATCTGCTCATATTCTTGTAAGTGTAGTATAGAATCTGAAATATCATTGCTCCTATTATTTTTTTTAGATGTTATAATTTGTTTTATAGCTGCTTTTCATATCCTAAAGAAACAAAAAGAAACATTCCTTTTAATGTTAATATCACTGTCATGAGAGTTTTTTACGATTAATTTTAGTTTGATAGCATTTTATGATGTGTTCTGTTTTAAACTGTGTTCTCTTGAAGGTGCTGTGTGTCCTTTAATGAAAACAGCTGTCCGTCATCTCAAACAAATCAACAGAGACAGTCGTGGTGTTTCAGGTAAATGACTGAGCTAGTGTCTATATTAATTGGCTAGTAGTGGATGTAATCATAATCTGACTGAAACTGGCTTTAAAATTGAAAAGACAGGACAGAATGCCACCTCCAAGCTCCAAAAGCTGCTGCTGTTGTTGGGAAAGTGGGATTAAAATCAGAATGTGTTGTTCTTGGGAAGCAGTGGTTCAAGTTCAGCAGCCACATTGATTTCCATAGTTTTTCCCAATGATTCCACATTCTTATCAGTTCAGATGATAAAAGGAAATAACAAATGCATTTCTCAGGTAGCAAAGTCGTCTATCAAGTGAATTTTGCATGAATAGTTTTGTTAAAATGAATATTGAAATCTTCTCTGTCTTCAAGTATTAGTTTTCGAAATAGCTTGTCTGTCTGTATTCCAGAAAGTCACCAAGCATGCTAAGAGTCAGTATTTACTTCTGGTTTTTAAATCCCATTAAATTGTATCATATTGTGTCATATTTTACAGGATTTGATCTGGCAGAAAGCTTTTCTTTGAGGCAAACACCTTGTGGAGGGGAAAAGACCTGTTTTAAACTGGGAAGTGCACCTCTCATTAGAGATACAAGGTAAGTAAGATACTGCTTTAATCCTTAGTAATAGAGTTCAGACCCAATGCTACTAATTAACTGAATAACTTAGCAGTATATTCAAAGGACACAACAGAAAGCAGTACATCTTGTTTTCGGGCATTTTGATCTGTAACAGGTTTTTTTTCTGTGGGAAGCATTTTGATTTTGGTGTGTTTTTCTTTTGGAATCTGGAAGTATCTAGGTAGTAAGTTAATTGTGAATATATCACTTTCTCAAATCATGATTTTGATACTGAAAACTCTATTGTTAATACATAAATATTTATAAAACAAAGGAAACAAATAACTTTCATGGTATGACAAGAAGTATTATGCTAATCTTCCCTCAGTGAAGTTGGCTGTCCTCTCTCTCATTACTGCTGGCAGGATTAAAAAGACAGTGTCACCATTTCTTTGAATGTTATTTTTTTTCCTGGAATTGACATATTGCTTTTGAGCAGCAACAGGATGGTGGGTATTCACTGTAGAGGAGAAAGTAGGCAATATCCTATTCTGACATAGGGTGGGATGAAAGGCAGAGACTGCATAAAAAATCAAAAGGAAGGTGAAAGAGAGTAAGGCATAATGGGGTTGAATGGATTTAAGTTTGCTCAGGGACAAGGAAATGCCAAGAAGGAGATAGGAATGTAGTTTCAGGTTCCCTGTACTCAGTGGAGCTCATCTCAGAGCTTCTTGGTTGTGTTGTGCTCTGAGTCATGGGACTGTGGTTTCTGTACAGCGTGTTCCTGTGATGATGAGGGAAGGAACTGTATTCCCATGTCTTCAGGTTGGGTATTTTCTGTTGCAAGAGGTCTGGCTCCAGCTTGCCTAGTTAAAAAATACACCTGGCTCTCGGGTTTCCCCTTTGCTTGGATCCTGGGCATGGCAAAGACGGACTGTGGGTAGCATGAGGCCAGGGAGGAGGAGGAAGAGAGGAATTGGAGGCACCCAGACACAAAACAAAATGATCTTTGGGAGAGGAGCATGATGAAAGAAAGAGAAGCTAAATATCCTAAATTGCTAGATAGATTCCAAGTTTTTCTGACTTACTAGGTACTGTAAATGCTAAATGGTTATGCTTTTGTAGTTTTGCAAAGTTAAACTAATCATTGTCTTTTTTTAAATACCATGGACATTAGCTATTAAAGAAAAAATTACTAGATAAAATTCCTTGACACAGGGAGTGCTCTTGTTTTATTAGGACCTTACCAATATTATCCATATTGCCTTAAGAAGAGGAGCAGGAGAAATTAGGTACCACCCATAAAATCTTTACTAAAAATGTAAGTTTGTTAGTAAGAAAAATTTCTTTTGAAAATCCATTCTTAATTTTTCAGATTTTTACAGATTTTTTTTTTCAGTGAATGAGATTTTGAGGGAAACATGAGACTACATAAGAGTAGAAAACCAAGGCAATAACAAAAACTGTGGAGCAGTTTTCCTTTATGAATAAGAAGCTAAGTAGTGCTAAGAAGTGCGTGTTGCAAGCTGACTTTATTTTGAAACAGTAAGCAAATCAGTGGCAAAAATGGAGCAGACAGGAGCTATAAATTACAAAAGGGTGGATTATTTAAAATTGATATTACTTTGAGGTAAAATTGATGATTTGAAGTATTGATTTCTAAGAATTTCTAAGTGTTTTTGGAAGTAGTCTGAGAGGTGATGTTGAGATAAAAAAAAATGTAAGATTTTTTTTCCCAGCTTCTATTAGTAGGCCTGAATACTAATGTCTGTGTTTTCTTTTCCTCTTTTAAAAACAGTTTATTAGTGAAGGTAATGAAAATGGGGAATTCACACCATGGCTGATAGCTGTGACTTTACGAATGTTAACTCTAAGGGAAGTTAATACTTTGCTAAGTATTAAGTTAATACTTGAGAAAGTTGCAATTTTTTTTTTAATTTTTTTTTTTTTCTTTATGGAAGAGGAGAGAAATCTAAGTTCTTTCTTCATGTATTTTATCTCTTCTCTTTATCTCTTTCCTGTATTTTATCAGCTTTTTGAAAGGAGTCAAAATTTGCTAGTTTTTCTTCATTGTCAGTGTAACTTGGGCAGGGGGTAAAGAATTTTGGTGAAGGGTGAACCTGGATGGCAGGTGGTTTGGCTTTAATTGTCTCGGTTCTCCTGTTCGTCTCCTTCCCTGTTGTCTTCCATGTGTCCTCATTAAGGAAAAACTAAAGGGAAAATCTTTCCCGTTTCCCCTAAAAATATGCATATCTAATGGATAAAAAGTTTAGGTGGATGAGGCAACTAAGACGATTATTAATAAAATAAGCATATCCATGCTAATGTATAAATATAGTTAGGCTGAAAATTAATATCTCATTATTGATGAGAATAAGGTACAAGATAAGACTTTCAGTCCACTTGTTGAATTAAGTAGTACCTCTTACATGTATCTTCCTGAACAATGGAAGGGTTCAAAGTATTTTCAATAACATTCAAGCACTGAAAAATTTCCATTAAATCCTAATACTTCATGGCAATAGTCTCGCTCATGCTTTTTTATCCTTTCTTCACAGAAATGCATGTAATTAAAAGTAAATTCTATTTCTAATTAATGCAGTTTTGTTAAATATATAATGACTTTCTGTTGTTGCAATTACACTGTGGTTCCAGACATCGCGTGTTATTAGACGCATACAAGTTTTCAGGATCGTTCTCCCTCAGAAAATATTTTAGTAGACGTGGTGAGCAGTAAGAAGCAGAACAGTGTTTGTTATCCATCCTGCAGGAAATTGAGAGTATCTGATTAAGCTGACTAGCAAGTATCAAGTAACTTGGCACATCTCCTCTTGCATTTCATTCGTTCAGTCGTAGTGTGGGTAATAGAAAGCTATGCTGTGCCATTTTTCTTCTGTGATGCCATTTTGGTTTTTTTCAATGGACCTGGAATAGTGTTGCACCTATTTATATGTTGTAAATAATTTACAATGCTCTGTCAGTTTAGGAAATTGATTACATTTATTTATGCTGGATTTTAGTTATAGGTCTTTGTCTCTTTTTGTGATAGAGTTCTGTACATATTTGTTTTGTGGTAGGAGACGGATAGCTTTTCTTATGTTCCATGTAATTGACTGTTAAATATTAATGTAATTCCAGTAATATTTTCTGGATTAAAGTTTGATTTTAAAAGTAAAATACTGTGACTTAATTATTGCGGTGCTTACGTGGACTTTAATGGAAGTTCTCCCTGAGGAAAGTAGTGTAACTGAGCCTTTGAATCATAAAGAAATTCACAGGAAAATACTGTTATGCAGACAGTCTAAATATATAGTCATAATCGCCCCATAGAATCATAGAAGAATCATAATTGTATAATGTTTTACTTTTATTTCAACAAATAAATTGTAGAGTCATATTTTTTTCTCCAGAGTCTAACATGTACTACCTTTGTAGTATATTCCAGTGTGGTATAGATTTTTCTGACAAAAGCAGCACAGGGCTCTGTGCTGATAGCAGCTCCATTAGGTCTGCCAGCAGTATTCAGTACTTCTGGACATGAAGCCTTTTAGGCTCATCTTTGTTATTCACTTGCCTTAGAGTAGATAGCACTATGAAGAATTAATTTCACTGTCTTTCCCTAGACATGCATGAGATGTCAGTTGTTCCTCATTCTCACTTTCTGGGTTGCTGGTGGGCCATTTTTTTCCTCTTCTGAAAGCGCCAATAAAGGAGATAATAAGTTGATTTCATCTGAGGTTCTGAAGTTTTGGAAATGGATGTTAATGATTAGCAAATCTTCATGGCACTGTCACAGCTTTCTTATTTTGCAGTTTGTTTGGCTTGACAAACCATATTAATTTACTGAGGAGATTATCATAGCTGGCTGTTAAATGATCTGAGTTACAGCACTTGGGATCACTCTCACGACTCTTTTAGGAATTCTTCCCTTTCATTGTTAGATACTACAAAAGAGCTTGGATTTTGACTGTATTTGGACTACTGAGCTCCACCAGCAATGTTGTCACTCAGTGCTGCCAGAAGAGCTGTGGTCTGGCCCATATTTCAGGGAAAGTGTTTCACCTCTTTGTGATATCTAGTTACTGGAGGCAGAAATACTGTTCCCACTTGTCTCAATAAATTCCAGGCTGGAGGATTCTTTCAGCTAAGAACAGAAATTCATGATGAAAGAATATTTATGTGGGGGTTTCTGTTCGTTTTCAGTGCTAACCTTTTTAATCGCAAAAAAATGTGGAGGGAATTCCATTTTGTAAAGCACAGCTGGCATGAAGTGAAGCAGTTTCTGTGCTCACTGTTAGAAGCCTTTTCATGATTAGCAGTATGCTTTCCCAAAGGCACCTATCTCTAGGTGGCTTTGCAACTATTTACTTTGCTGTATGTTCTCTGGCTGTATCTGCTGAGATCTCTCTCTTCACCAAACTAAAAAACCAAGTTCCTTTCATATGACTTCAGCTGTCAGTGAAGGTCCTCATGGGCAGCAGAGTCAGGTTTAACAGTCTTCTTGAAAAATATTTTTAAGATATATTTTTCTTAAATATAGTATAGAATAGATAGATGTGAAAATCACCAGTTTCCAAAAGATTTCATCAAAAACTTTTAAAACATTGGCTGAACATGGCAATGGGTTTTTACCCCTATTTGGAGGCAGTAGTTGAAATTATTCAAACCAGCTTTTATCTGTGCTTACAGAAAGTCTTGCTAGCTTTTGCTTTGTTAAAATATTAGATGGTTATGTAAGAAATCACCTTTCCTTTACTGTATCATGTATTTATTTAAGATCTTTTGAGCAGTTGAAGCCAACACTGCCAAGACTGAAATGTCTGGTATTTTGGTTGCAGGGTATTTTCAAGAAAAGGGCCTTGTTTTTGGAATTTGCTTCCTGAGTGTGGGAGCCTGAATGTAGTAAAAATCTTGGTGGTTTTTTCAGGTCTTTCACAGCATTGGATCAGAAGCTGTAGTGATTTAGTCTTTTTTTCCAATTCTTATTGAAAGGTACTGAAATAGTGTACTTTGTGTTTATTTCCAGAAACTTGAAAACTTACTGTATTTTATACATTGAAAAGATGGAAAATATAGTGATTACTGTTGAAAGAGCAAATTGGTGCTGTATCTACCATTTAAATACCAGTTATTTAATTTCATAACTAAGGAGAAAACTGTGGCCTCTTACCATGAAAAATGACAGAACAATGCTTCTTTTAAAGAATAAACACATGTGAATGTTTTTGTGCATATTTAGGCTTATTTCTACCTCATAATTTAAAAAGAAATACGCTAAGTTCTTTTCATAAGATTCAAAATTAAGGTATTAATGGATTATAGTTTCTATATTGAGCTTGAATCATCCTATAATTTAATATGCAATTTACTACACAGAAATAATTGGGAAAGCAAAGGTAAAGACAGACAGGTGGCAGAGGGGAAGAGTACATGTGCAAAAAAGTCTGATACTTACATTTAAAAGCAGGCTGTGAGGGAACAGAGAGTTAGAAAATCTATTTTAATTATGCCACTGACTGTAACAAATTGGAATTCTTTGATCTGTAGTGTGTTCCCCCAACAGTGCAGTGCTTAGTGGGGGAGTGTTGTACCAGTTGAATTGGTAAGACAGTGTTGGATGAAGCAGATTGTTTCTTTTCCTTTTTTCCCCAGTGATGATGATCTTGTTGTAAGGCACTTGCAGATAAAGGGAAGGGGCTTTTGGGAGATGTGTATTTTAAGGACACTTGTCCACAACAAGAGTGCAGAGGAGACCAGCAGTGTTTCTGTGGATACCCACGTGCCTCATAGTTCAAGATGAAACTTAAGGCAGCATTAAGCAAATCACAGAAGCACCAAAAGAAAAAATAGTAAAGACAGTTTACTTTTCTAATATAAAGAACTTTCCTTAATTTGGAAAACATATATTTCATTGTTATTTTTGTTGTTCTGCCTTTGTTTTAAGGGAAAAGTCTGTCCAGTCTGAATTATTATTTGGAAGAAAATAAAATTAGGAGCTTGCTTTCATGGCACTCAGCTCCAGCTCTCAGCCTCATCTCACTTTCTCCACATAAGCATCAGCCTCTGTGGTCAGTGAGGCTGGTGGCTGATCCCTGTGGCTGTGTGATCTCCAGCGATCACAGCTGATAAGGAGCAAGATAGCGCTGCCAGGGCTGGGACCAGCCTGACCTCAGCTTAAACAAACCCTGAAGTTGTACCTTTAGTTTTTAATGGTTTAACCTGCCCTGTGAAAAACATTTCCAGTGTTCTGATTAAAACAACAGCATCTGCAGTATCTAAGCAATTTCACTTCTGCTATATATTCCTGTAGGGAATTCCTTTCTATTTTTATCTGATATGGATGCCAAAACTATTTTTCAGTTTTCTTATTGGATAAGATAACAAAATCTAAAACATATACTGTCATAGATACTGAAGTTGCTAGACAAAGCTATTGTGTTATTAGATTGCTAGATTCAGCAGAAGCGATTTACCTGGATACTTCTCAATGACCTTTGAAAAAAATTGGACACAAATTCTGCCATAGGTTGTTCAATTTACCAGCTGAAGAGAGCCTGAAGTGATTATAGCCTTTGCGGAACTTTCAGGAAAGTTTACATGTCTCTTACTCCCTGCCAAACATGCTGACTTCTAAAATCTTTGCAATGTTGTCTTGGTTTATCTTGGCCGCTTTTTTTGAAGCAAAAGTCTCTTAAAAGTGAGTACAAGGAGGACGCAGATCTAAGTCCATATGAGATCTGCGTTTGATAGTCTTAGAACAAAAGTACAGTTGCAAAATCAGTACAGTTGAAGATGCTTGGAAAACCAGAATAGCTATGGGTATATACAACCATGATATATGCAACTAGAATTCAATGGTATGTACTGGGCATAATGCATGCAGCTGAGGATAGACTGTAGCCCTATTATCTTGTAGGATAAAGTTAGAGACTGAAAGATCATTTATCAGTTTTGCTGATTGAGCTGAGAGAATTCAAGTGTCTTTATAAAATGCATATAATTTCTCTAGCTGAAGCAATGGTGCCATGTGCTTCAAAAGGCATTTATCAGCAGACTGTGAAAAAAATCCCAAACAACCCTGTAATAAATCATGTCTTTCTTTTTCTGGCGTTTGTGATTTAACACTCTGTGAAAGCTAGTTTGCTTTAGCTATGCTGTCAGGCATTTCTCCTCTTAACTAAAGTTGTACCTACAAAAAGATTGTTTGTGCTGATACATCTGTGTTTATACTGGAGCTTTGTTGTTTAAACATGTCACAGAGATATCGTGCCCTTCCTCCACCTTGCCTCTGAGTTTTTATATTTTATGTCTAAAAATAGTTCATGATCTGTCTCACAGTGAAACTGTCTGGTGTTTTTTCTTCATTACACTGATTTTCATTTATTTTCAGTTGGGTCTGAGAGATTTTTGGCCTCTAGCATTTCTATGTGAGTCACTCTTTGCAGTTTTTATCATCATGCCATGAAATATTTTTTACTTAACGGTGATAAAGTGACAAATTTTTAAAAATACTTCTTTAGTTTTGCTGGAACAGTACAGGCCATGCTATGGGTTTTTCTCTTGGAGGTCTGTATATCAACTTGACTTCAGTCATAACTGTATACAGTTTACTAATTGCAGTCTTGTCTGTCTCGAGTCAATATTTTTTATGCCACAAACTCATTTATAAACTTGGAATGATGAAATAAACTTCAGCTTGTAGAATGATCTGTAATCTCTAGAAACAAGTCTTGATGTACAGCTATTGGTGTATTAACAGAACCATGTGCAAGAGATAATGTTATTTTTGGATTTAGTCAGTGTGACTAGTTGCAGTATCTTAGAATTCTATTTTGAAATAATAAATCCTAAAAATACTCTGGGATTGGGCATGACAATACAGACCTCGAATAACTTGTTGATAGTTCCTAATATGGCATTATGCTTTTAATGTTCACGCGAAAATGAACGTATCTTTTATTTTGGGGATTAGACAGCTAATTATTAATACACCTGTAGTAGTAATGTTAATGTTAAAGTCCTTGATGAACTTCGATTTACCTTTTTTACTCAGTTTTCTTTGTGAACTCTGCTGAGAGTTCTGCTTAGAAAATTTTTTTCACTGTAATGTTTGTAAAGCACTGGAATAGACTGCTCAAGGGTGTGGTGGAATCACCATCCCTGGAAGTTTGCAAAAAAATTATGGATATGGCACTTGAGGACGTGTTTTATTGGTGAACATGGTGCTGGTGCTAGGTTGATGGTTGGACTTGATGATCTTAAAGGTCTTTTCCAGTCTTAATAATTCTGTGAACGTTTAGTAAGAAATGTGCATGCTCATAATGTATGGTGAACAGTGTTGATTTACTCGAATACTTTTGAATGCATATTTTGCTTTGGACCACTTCTGAGAAGTAACAATACAGACAGTGTCATCAAGGTGCTGTAACTCCACGCACACCTTTTTCCCCCCTCTTATTGGATCTGTCTCTTAAGCAAGTGGTTCAGAATTCTAGATGACTGCCAGTTTAAATTAATCTATGAAACTAAACAAAAAGTATGATAGTATTCACCAGGAGCATATACAGTAACAGGAACTGGTTGCGAAGACTTGGAGAGAAGTGCGCTTTTAGGTCCAATTCTTGCACTCAGGACCCTTCATGGTGGATGCACTTACCTTGTAGTATAGTACATACAATTGCAGCCTTAAATTATCTCTCTTGCTCAGGACTGATATCTAGCAGCAACTTGTACAGAATGAGTAGATAATGCTCACTCATTTTATAGATAAAGGTGGCATTTGGAGACAAGGAGTTTTGGGAACTGAGTCTTCTATTGCAGTAGTTTTGGGGTTTTTTTGATTTGGGGGTTTTTTGTTGGGTTTTTTTTTGTTGTTGTTGTTGTTTTGGGGTTTTGGGGGTTTTTTTTGTTGTTTTATTTGTTTGTTTGTTTGTGTTTGGGGGTTTTTTGTTTGCTTTTTTAAGTTAGTTTGTTTTTGTTTTGGTTTTTTTTCCAATATCTCCTGTGAAATTAAGTCACTGAGAATTGAGAATGTTTAACATATGACATTATGTTCCTTGCTGAACTGTGGACAATATGTGATAAAGACAGTAACTCACAAGAATAATCATATGGACAGAGGCACTGGAAGAAAATGTACTACAACAGGACCAAACATAAAAGCTAAGTTGTAGCAGTAGTTTAGTAATGAAACTGTATAAGATGACTTGAATGTCTGAAAAGGAAATGCTGTCAGATATGTGTTAACTCAAAAAGACTTTGAAATGATTTCTTATTTTGATGGGTTACTTTCCTTTCCACAGGACTTTCTTTAAATTTAGAAAGTGATAAATGATTGTATTACTGTTAGTATGTGGGGACAGATATGCTATGCTACCAGGAAATTACATAAGCTTAAGATTGTGAAAGTGTTAGGAGCACTAAAAAAACACTTTGTGATTCAAGATAGCTGATATGATTTCATGGAAAGGAAAGTCATGACTCATTAACTAATTAAGAGTTCTTGAAAGATCAAAGTTCTAACACAGCCTTCCTTCTCTTTTCTCCTTAAAAATGAGTTAGCACTACTCATATGAACTCATATTGTGCCTAAGAGTACGTTTTTTACAGCATCCTAATTTTTGTAATCAGAATTAATGTATCATCTTAAACAGCTAATGTTGGATTGATTTTGTTCTCATACACAAGTAAATGTGTACTCCTATCCAACTGGCTCTAGATGGTCCTGCCTGAGCAGGGGGATTGGATCAGATGACCTCCAGAGGTTCCTTCCATCTTCAGCCATTCTGGGATTCTACGATTCTATTATAGACTATACTGTTAACAGATTTTCTTCCTTAAGAATATAGTTTCCATGATGTTGGGTCTTAATTCCATTGTCAACCATATAATTTATAGGGTAAGAGCGAATTCATCAAAATGCTGGTTTTGTCATAGAATGGTGAGGGAACTAAGTATTTCCTTTTTAAAACTTCCAAAATATTTTTTTCCTCATCTCATTGCATGCTTATATGCTACAATTTTATGTAATGCAAAATATTGGTGATAATAGTGGTATTTTCTTTACTGTCATAACTTTTCCACATTTTATCTACTGGTCGGACGTGCAGTAAGAAATATGATGTTCTTAGAACTTTTGTCAGCAGTACAGGTCTCAGTCTCAGCCTTACTGTTGAAAAAGAACATAATTCATTCTAGTTGTATTACTTTTGTATGGAATTTACATAGATGATTTAACCTCAAATTAAGTTATAGCTGATGCATTTTTTTAATGCAAAGTTTTTCTGATGTGGAGTTTTCACTGTTTGAAGAAAATTTGTGAATTCCTAGCTTCCTTGTTTGGATATAAGGCATCAGGCCTGCTTCCCGGGTCTGAGAAAGACTCCCGGTCATGTTCAGTGTTCCTTCAGGTTGGGATTGGGGTGTTCTTTTGATGTGAAGCTTAGGAAAAATCTACGTAAAATGTTCATTGACTTATCCAAAGCTATCACTGCTTGAAGTCTCCTTTCAACACGTCTGTCTTGGCTTTAATGCAAGACCCCAACTCTCTTAACATGCTTTTTTTTCATTTCTCTCCTAACGCTTTAAGGGGGATACCTGGACATTTCCCAGCGGGTCTGATAGTAACAGGGTTAGCGAGTCTCAGGTCTTTGGCCCATCCTGTTAAATATAGTTATGACTCAGCAGATAGCAATGCAATGTTGGTATTTTTGAACTTGATTTATTTTTAGCCTCATTTAATCTGTAACTTACCAAAAATCTCATTATTACAGAAATTGTGAGAGTTGAAGGCTAAGCTGTATGTATCTTTTTTTTTAACTTGACTTTAATGAGACAATTCTTTTCTAACTCCAAGACTTCAGAAAAGTGATCATTTCCAGTTTCTGAAGATGTTATTAAGTCTTCCAATGTGATGCAAATTAGTTTTTTGATCTTTCATTTTCCATATTCATTCACTTAAAATCTGTGAATGTGAACAGTTTTTACAAACTGTAAAGGAGCACATTATTTATCTAATTATCCTTCTAATTGTAAGCAGAACACCAGGCTTAAATATTCATAGACTAGTCACGCTGTGTGTAGGGGGTGTTAAAGCAAAAGCATGTTCTCTCTCTGGCTTCACTCTTGCAGCTGACAGAGCTACTTATTTCAGGTCAGACCCTGGTATCTGGTATCATTAACCTTCTTTCCTACTCTGGTCTCTTCTGTTGGTAACTTAATCTTCACCATTTACACCTTCTTTTTTGGAACCAAGATGGGTTGATCTATCCATCTACAACAGTGTTGTAGGCTGTAGTGCCTTAGGTCCTGTGTGTGCCTTCTTACTTGAGCACATCTTAGCATGACCTGCTTGTGACTTTAGCCTGGAATGAGTTTATTTTTAGGCAGTCCTGTGTGCTGAAGAGGAGAGGGCTAGTTATCCAGCCAATTATTTGAGGTTAGGAAAAAAAAACATCCCATGGTTTGGTTCAGCGTCACTCCATACAGCAGTCCTAGCTCTCCCTTTCCACTGCCAGCCATGCTATTATGTTCACTGGGAGTGCTCAGCATTTTCATAAGAGACATACTGGCCTGTGAGATACTTTGCCTTTTACCATCAGCCAGGCTTGTCTAGGGCCTGGCAAAATGAACCCAGGAAGGAAAGGGAGAGCCTGTTCTAAGTATAATCGCTTTGCTAGTACTTGTTCCATTGATTCAGTGTAAAAAGCTACCAAAAGTTTGGAATGGGGATGAGGGGAGACTAAACAGGAAGAAATTGAGTGTTCTATGGAAACAAGGTTTTTAGGTTGGGTAGCATGATGTCATGCAGAAATACACGAGGTAGCTCTCAAAACACCAGCATGAGAAGTAGGAGGGTGCGAGTCTCTCAGCATGCAGCTCTGCTGGAGCTGACTAGCCCTCCTGTGTACCAAACTAAAAAGACTGTTCTGTTTCTGGAATCAGCTGGCATCTCTAGGTACCTGTACAAATGTCAGAGCAGAAATGGATGCTTAGATTTCTTCCTCCTCTGCGGAAGATTATATGGATATATAGGCCAAGTAATTCCTGATGACCTCCCTCCTTTCCAAAGCATGAAGTGCATTTTCTGTCTGTCTTCTGACTGAATGATCATGGCATTTTCTTTGCTTTTCCAGACGACAGAAACCACTGAGATATACAAATAATTAATACTGTACCATAGGTCTTGCTTCAGGGTAGGAAGCATGTAAAAATGTGTACAGAGCAATTTTCAGTGCCAGTTGGCTGTCAGAGGTTACCCTGATTATTTTTTTCATTAACATCTTCAGAAGGTTTCTTGATCAGCCTAATAATTTCATTCCACTGTAGATAATCATGTTTAACATAAGAACTTAATATCTCATTGACTTCAGAGTCTGTCAAATAACAGACTATACTAACTAGAGCTGTTGTCTTTGTTCCATTTCTGGGAGATAGCTAGAAGGACCGCATGAGTTACAAAACAGCTCATAAAATATCTAAATAAAAGCATGGGTAGGTGTCAAAAGAAATACCTAAAGTTCCTTTAAAAGTACTTGAGTTCACACCCTCTTGATGGTTGCAATTTATGAAAAAGTACCACAATTGGATTTTACGATATTTAGGACAGCAAAGGGGTATTTTTACATAATCTCTCAACACCAAAAGCTTGATGCAATTCTTGAATGAGCTGAAGAAAACTTAAATCTCTGCCATTCTTTTAGGCACGTCATAGTTTTAAATTTTGAATAAAAACTGTGTCTTAGGAGAGAATCACAAACCCGCCAAAGTTTTGGGGTTTTTTTTGGGTTTTTTTGGTGGATTACTTGTGAGGAATGTGACAGACTTTGAGTAAGTTTCTTTATAGAGGCAATTAGTTTACTAGTGTGGTTCTGAGTAAGCCTGGGGTGTTCATGCTGGGCAATAAGACGTGTGCAGGCCAGTTTCAGCCCCTACAGTGAATCACAGAAGTAGAAACCTATTAGAAAAATGTGAATGGGGGACATGCCCATTTGTCTGAAGTTCAACATTTCAATACAGAACGGAAAGTAGAATGAGGTATATATCTAGGAAGGGCATGATTCCCAGCAGGAGATGCTGGAGTTCAAAAGAGATGGTTTTCTTTTGAGTTATTTTTATATTTTCAGTGTAGATGGATGTTGGTACTAGAAGGAGATACTGCTAACTGGCATTTTTAAATTTTGGTGCATGAGCAGATTTAGCATCCATGGAATGTGGAGAAATGCTCAGTTAAAGGGCATATTTTATGAGAAACATCCTTGTATTTACAGAACTCTAAAAACAGACTGAAAGCGATTTCTTATCGTATGTCCATGTGAGGAGGGGCAGATGGAATTGAAGGTATCAATTACTGATCCATCAGTGTCTGCTACAGAGGTATTACCTGACTGCCACAGTTACTGAAAATATACGTTAGAAGAAGCAGACTAGGGCAACAGAAGCTGGTTTTGGTCACTTTGTTCCAGTAGCATTAGAAAATCTTTGCATGGTTCTCAGTCAGTAAGTAATACCAACACATGGAAAACCAATCTGTTTTGAGCAGCATGAGGCAGAGGGACACCCTGAAGTGTTGTGCAATTGCATGATTCGGAGAAAGCAGATGAAGAGGAAATGTTTTTCTCCTTTGTGAAAGAACTAGAGTTCCACCTTTTTCTTATGTATTCCCTGTCTCTCAACTTGTTTGTTCCCTGGTCACCTCCTGAGGAAAAGAAACAGCCTTATTGCAAGATTTGTGTTCAGCATAGGGCCTGAGTGAATCACTCAGATTGACTTCAGTCTTTCTGAATGACAGGTAACCAGGCATTAGATGTTGAGCTCAAAAGTGTCTGAAGGAACATCTCAATGCCTGTACATTGCAGAGACCACCCAAATCTTTCTAGTACCTTATACATTTCCTTAACTAGCTTTGTACATAAAAAGGCAGCTTACTCTACTATATCTGTTGTATGCATACACTCTGTTTCATTATGTTTTCATAAATCTATACCAGTGCAGGTATGGAAAAAGATCATTTGGAGTATGAGATTACTCTGAGTAAAGTTTTAGCTTGCTGAAGTAGTAAGTCTCTGACTCTCCTTGTCCCTGACTAGTCTTCCTTCAAAATGTTCTCTGGTGGTGTGCCTGTCATTCTTTGCCACCCCATGGGCCTCTGTGTGGAAAGATGATTAATTTACTATGCAACATTCATACTATGGTGTTTTGGAAGGGGAAACATGCTGTTTGAATACAGTACTTTCTAATGTGGTACACTTGCTAATTTCTGAACCCATTTTGACATATTTTATGTTTTAAAATACATTCATTATTAAAAGAGAGAGATGAAGAGTGAGCGACTGTGTGCTGAAATCACACATTTGTGGTTTTGGGAGCCTTTGGTCTTTGCTGGGGCTGTTTTTATTTTCCAGGTAGTAAAGTTCACTGATTGTTCTGAGACCTGTTTGGTTCATAAAACAAATATCCAAACTGAGCAAGGCAAGTGTGTATCTTTATTAAAAGCACTGAAAGCTGCCTTCCACAAGATAAGACTCCAAAATTCTTAATGTTGATTAACTGATTTTTTTTTTCCTCCAGAAAAGTTAAAATGTACAGAAATTGGCTAAACTTGAAAAGCAGACAGTTTTGTTAGTCTGACATCTTTAACAGCAATGAAAGACTGGCCTTTGACTTCATTAGGACCAGGAGTTCACCATTAATACCTGTAAATAAGGAAACAGAATACTGCTGGAAACCTTGGGGTAAAGGTACTCTGCACGGCATAACAGTTTTGGTATTTCTACTCCTCTTTCAAACCAATCGTTTTCCAAATGCCCTTTAAAATTTTGATAGCAATAACATTGACTTTCACCCCGCAAAAATTCACGAACAACCTGTGTATTGTAAGTTTCAGCTAATCTATACTTGTTCAGTAAATGAAAGCAGAGGCATGCCGAAGTGTATGAAATATTAGGTAAATCCCTCTTCTCAATGTTAAAATAATCTGCAGCTTTGCTTTCAGCAGTACATTTCATGAGTGGGTTGAGCTCTCCCTAAGTAATTAATAACTCTTAAGCTGTCTGAATAGTTTCCCTTGAGTTGCATCATATAATGTGTCGTATGAAAACAACTTGAGGCCTAATGTAACATGAAACTGTATAATGCATCTTAACGTGATTTGAGGAAGATGGATGGGAAGGAAATTATTTCTTATCCTGACAGAACAGACAGCTGCTCTTAACTTTTATTTGAAAAGAATTTAAAAACCCCTTTCTGCCCACAGATTGGTAAATTGTTCTAGTTAGTTATTTCCCCTTCTCCTGTTGTACCAGTCAAGTTAGGTAAAAACTGAGAATCAAAAATCTAGTAATTTAATGTAGAAATATTGAGAATAATGTGGAGATTTTTTTATTTGGTCACCTGAGCCTTACTTTTTTATTTGTGATAGATCTGAGTTTAAATCCATTTGCAAGCACAAAAAGGTTAGCATTTCAATGCCTCTATCAACGTAGTAGTAAAAGAAATTATTACCCAACATAGGAAAGTTGTTTAAACTAACTCCTTGAGCTCTGGTCACCAAATTATTGTAGCATTGTCATGTTACAAGTGACATATACCAGGTAATGGTATATGTCAGCTGGAAAAGATGTATCTTGCCATAAACTCTAAACATCTCTCATTTCACTCTCAGGAAATGTAAGTTGGCTCATCTTTCTCTTCTTGGAAGACATACAGCAAGTTGGAGGCTTCATTGATACTTGTAAATACGGAAGTTTATCATATACTGTAGTGTATTCTCATTCGATATGGAACAATTAGAGTTCATAAGATTTAAAAATAGATGCTGCTTTCCCATTAGTGCTTTTTTTAAAAATAAAAACAAAAGGTAAATAAAGGATTGCCTTACTAAATTTGATATGGGTAACTCAATGCTGCTTTACAAAGATAGAACTAAAACTGTTTATAGCACAGTGAATACATAGTTAATTCATTCATAATTACTTCTTTTAGTATGTTAGCACTAGCAGTTCCATCTGGTATCTGCATTTCAGAAATTTTCTGAACTTTTGATGAAACAAATGAATAATCAAATATTTTGCCAAAAAATATTCTATACTTGATCATTATAAACAGTGGAAAGTGTGCACAAATATAGTGGTAAAGTTCATGCAAAATTCCTGTCACTGCTCTTCTAGTAGCCTCGTAATGTACACCTGTTTTTAGGAAAAATTATGGCTACATTTAATCCAGTAAAAAAGGGGAGAACGCAGCAAAAGACTTTGCAATTGTGTGTATACATATGCTTTGATAGAGTGACACACAGTTGTTGCAGGAACATCAGTGTGTATTTATTACCATTCTGGCTCCATCTGCCTCGTGTTTCAACCAGTGAAACATTAAGAAATACCTGAATGTATGGATTTCTAACATATCTTTGTAAAATCTAAAACCTTGTATTGCTGGGAATCTTCCTGCTGGTTATTAGTAGTGTCCTCAATTTGCCAGCTGCGGCCTCTGTAATTTACAGTACACCTCAACCCAGCTGGCCAGGGTGGTATAAATTCAAACCTCTGTATTCAGTTTCTGTGCTTTAATTCCTGCTATTGTTTTCAGCAGTTTCCACCAAGGGTGTGCTTTGCTTTGAGAACACAGCGCTCCATTCATACACTTTAATTTTTTTTTATATACTAGTAACAATATGGACAGAGGGAAAAAAATCAAACTGTTTAAATTCCACCTAAAGTATAATTTAGTCAGACTTTGGACTCCTCAGTCTGAGAATTATTCAAATTGCTCACTCTCAAGCACCATCTATCCCCTAGTGGCACCTAAAATTAATAATTTTGGGCAACTAATTTCCTCCAGCATCTGGGCATAAATTCTGTGGAAGCCTAGAAGCACCATGGCTTAAGCAGACAGGCATGTAACTCCCACTCAAGTTTCATTGTGACTTCAAGATGTGTATAGAGGTGCCTGAACGTTGTCCATGTCCCTGGAGGTGCCTAAGCCATAGACTGTGCTTGAATCACACATAGTAAGCTCGGACAGCATTGAAGCCAACACAAAGCACAGTAGTCATGAGTGTTTTGAGTGCAGAAGAGGAAGAGAGAATATTTTTAATAACCTTAAAGGTCTGTTTGAGTAGTCATCTGGGAAGGCAGTCTGATTTGGATTGTCCTAATCTAAGGAAATTTAACAAGAATGAGAGAACTTGACTATTGTACCATTGAAAAGGGTATTTCCTTTTCACAAAAATCTCAGAGCTGTGTTTTTGCTCCCTGATCTGATTATGTAATTTGGTTCAGATACTGTTGTCCAAAAAAGTCCAAAAAGGCATCTACTGTAGGGATCAGATGCCCAGGATATCATGGGCATCTGCTTTTCTGTGTTAATTTGTAAATTCTTTCTTCTTGTCTTTATGGATGAATTTGCACACTTACTAGTTGCTACCCACATTTCTGTAACATTAGAACTTGCTTAAGACCTGTCGTCTCTTACTTCTTTTGGTGTAGATACCATGATGTGCTACCTGAAGTTCATGTTCTGTTTGTGCTGTTTGTGCATCTGTAGACTTCAAAATGAGCTTGGTATAGGTTTCCTTCACTCTTTTTCTCTCTCCTTTTCCTGTTGTTCTTTCCCTGTGCCATGTGGAAAGGGTAAATACTTATCAATGGAGTATTTGTTCAGCTGTAGATGTGTGGACCAACTTGCTTTTGTATTTTTCATTAACACTTACTGCTGTTTATTTGTTGTTTTCATCCTGTACATAACATCTCATTAGTTTTCTGAAGTTTTAAATGTTGGTAGACATGATCAGGTGAAACAGTATATTAAACATCCAAAGGTCTTCTGAATTTCAAATTCAGTATTCTGTAAACTTTTGGCTTGGCTTTTCTCATGTTGCAATATGAGGTTTTATGTTCATGTTTCTGTTCCTGTTCATTTCTTTTTCCCATCAAATGTCATTATATACTTATTGTTTAAAACACAGACATACTTTACCTATCTTTGAGGAACTTTTAAATTAGCTTTACAGAGTAGAAGATACCATGGCAGTAATACTTAAATATCACTAAAGTATCTTACTAATCATCTGTACCCAAGTCACTTCAATGCTTGATGCATGCTTTTTTATTCTATTTCACTCACTTTAAGCCATTCAGGGAGCAAGAGCATAGGGGAAATTGTGTATGGTAGTAGATAGTGTGCTAGTTTTCTGAATATTTCATCCCATCATTTTGTTCCTTTTCATGCTCACCATCTGCCTGGAAGGGTTGAATGTTAAGTGTATATTTTAAAGCATCTTTAATGACTTTTTGGTCACCAAGGAATGTTCCTATAGGTAACAATGATAACTCTTCTCAAAATAAAGATACTGTTTCTATTATGTTTCTGGTATACAGCACTTGTATATCAAATTTTGTTTTCTAGATTTATCATACTAATCATGGCTTCCCCTCCTTTCATTTGAAGACTTCTTATCATTTCTCTTCCACAATTGTCTGTCCTTTGCCTATTAATGTGAACTCCCCTGAGTCTCTCAATATGGAACTTAGCTGGGAAAGTTAACTGATTTTTTCAAAGCTAATCAGGTGCTCCTACCGTCAGATGTCCTGTCTAGTTTACAGCTGTAAACCTGAGATGCCATCACCTTAGCTTGCCTGGGGTGCAATAAATCATAGGCTGATCCTACGTCCAGATAGTTTATTGTTCTGCAGAGACACATTCATGTATTACTGAAGGTATTTTTTTATAAATCATAGAACATATTCTTTATGCTATATTTAAAATACATAGTACAAAATAAAGATCTAAGTCCTGCCAAGCCATTCACTTTTGCCTTGCCTTTTGACGTTCAAACATCTATAGCTGTACAACATCATATGGGTCTACTAACAATGTGGGAGAGCAGCCAATTTGATCCTGGGATAAAAAAGGAATCAGCTGTGGGAAATAAGCCAAAGAAGTGTGATTCCCACATAAGGGACTTAAATAGGTGTTAGTCCATAAAGCAGCTCTTTAGCAGGATTTAGAGCAGGCTTCTCTGCTCAGGAGGCATTTTTCCTAAGATCCTAAGTTAAGTACAACAATTTTCAGGAGGGTTGTGGGGTTATTGTCTTGTTGGCTGTAATGCTGTACTCTTTCTTTCCCCCTGCCTTTGTTATTGTTTTGTTTTGTTTTTAATAAAGCTTTATAGCCCATTACTGTGTAATTATATGCCCACTTACAGTTTTTTAGAACTAAGCCATTTACTTTGTGTGACCATGGGAAACAAATTTGAAGAAATTTTTCTGCTGCATGGGGTCCTCAGGTTTCTTGAACTCTGCTCCAGGGAATGCTTTTTGCAGTATGGCTAGCTGGGCAAACCTGAAGTTTCCAGCAAATGACAATGCGAACGCTTAAGCTACTCCAGTGTGTAGAATTTGCATCTGTCGTTTTCATTTGTCTCACCTCTGTCTTAGAAAAGAAATAATTTGAAATGCAGAAGCTTCAAATGAAAAAAGCTGATTGCACCATCTTAACTTATTTAGTACAGAATTAGTGTATGTTTAATGGTTACCGAAGTCTATAGAGTTGAGGTAAACACTAATTTCATTTTTTGAGAAATACAAACTTTTCAAATAGTTTATAGAAGTGGTGTTACAATGCATTCTGTGATATAGGTCAGACAATTTTTTTTAGAGACATTGATGTATCTTAGGTAAGAAAGGAATAACAAAATCAAACAACAGCAAGTTATTCAGTCTAAAATGCATTCCTTATTCTTTTTTGAGCTTGCTAAAGTCCAGCTGTTCTGATACTCATGATGTCCGAGTCATTGCCCATGGAGGTCACTGGATCAAATCCCTGCTCAAAGCAGGACCAACTTGAAAGCTAGATCAGGTTATTATGAGCCCTGTCCAGCTGTGTTTTGAAAGTCTCCAAGGATGAGGATTATTGCACAAATCCTCTACAAAACTTGTTCAAATATCCCAAGAAATAAATTGGGAAAGCCAGTATTTTAAAATATGTTTATGTGTGGCATTCATTTTGCAGCGGTTCTTTTAAGACTCCTATTTATATTAATCACAGATGTTAGAACAAAAATTAATGAAAAAAATATTCAGTCATTTACTCTTATAAATAGACTGAATTGTACTTTGAGGAGAAGCACTTCTGATTGCTGAGGCCCATGAATTTATATGTGTGAGCAAGTGTTTGGCTTCTTGTTTTCACCAAGTATTATTTCTATTCATTCTTTTTAAGCAGTGCTTGTTTGTATAAGAATATCAAGAAATCTTTTTCCTCCCTCCTGTTGCAGGCAAGTATTTCCAAATGGGCTTCCTGAAGAATACTCTCTAGTTGCTGCATTCCGCGTACGGCGAAATACCAAGAAAGAACGTTGGTACATATGGCAAGTTTTAAATCAGTATGACACACCTGAGGTTAGAGTCATTTTTTATTTTTTTTTCCATAAATTTCTTTTTTTTCCCCCATATAATATGACACATTTAATAGTGAATGTTTCACTACTGGATTTAGCTTGAGTTTATAAGGAACAGACAGATTGCTCTGAAGTAATTGATGATTTCTTCTAGGAATGACAGAAATTTAGCAAAATCTGTTCAGTTAAGACTGAAAAGTAGGATAAAATGCATGTTATGATTTATAGCTGATAAGTACTCACCAAGTTACATAGAAAAATGCTTCATAATTCTTGCCCAGTCTATATAGTTGAAGTATTTTTATTATATATAGTTTATGTATGTGCTTGTTTCTTATAAATTTTTAATCACCACTTCTTTTATTTTATTTTACTTTCAGATCTCTGTCCTTCTGGATGGTACAAAAAAGGTGGTGGAGTATATGACCAAATCCGCTCAGGGAAATATACTGCACTACACTTTTAAGAGTCGAGAAATTTATCCATTGTTTGATCGGCAGTGGCATAAGCTTGGTATTAGTGTGCAGTCAGGGATCATTTCGCTCTATTTGGATTGTAATTTAATTGAGAGAAAGCAGACTGATGAAAAATTCACCATTGACTTGCAGGGAAGGACACTGATTGCTTCTCGTGCTGCAGATGATAAGCCTGTAGATGTGAGTAGTATGAAAAGAAAAGAGATAACTTGAAATCATGTTTTAACCATGCTTTTACTAGCACAGTTGTAAAGAATCGTGTAGATAAAAGGTTCAAAACCAGTCATTACTTTTGAATGTGTATTTTTAATTTGAAGTCCTCAAGTCTTTTCCTCAAAATAGTATTCAGTGCTGTAGCATCTGCTTAGGCAAACCTGTCGCCTTAGTAACTACATAAAACTCAGTCCTGGTTTAAGGAGTCTGTTTTTCTGTATTTACTTTGCAGAATGAGCCCCCTAGGTACATGGACATATTTTTACTATGTTTAACGATAACTTGCAGTGGTAATCTTTTTCTTTCATTTTTGTGAGATTAATTTATAAGTTTGTATCAGTCATCCGTTACATGCTGTTTCTTTGACAGAGGGGAGGCACAAAATAATTAAGGATTACCTCGGTATCAAGGTGTTTCGGGTTAATTCACCTATGTAGAAATAGGGGCACGTTGTTCATGGTTGTCACTCCCATATCCGAATGAGAGGGATTACGAGGTGGCTGGAGGTGTGTTTCCTGCAGCCTTAGGTGCAAGAATTACCCAAGGCAACCCCATAATATTCTGGGCTGTATTCTGTCCCAGAGGTGCTCTCTTCTGTTTCCTCATGCAGAGAGCTAACAGCAAATAATTTGTAATCTTCAGGAAATGTCAGTTTAAGTACGCTGACATCCAGCTACCAGGTTTAAAGCATCTGCCTTAGAGTTTATAGTGACCATCTGAAAACTTCAGCTATACTATGTACACTGTAGGGTTCCAGATGAAAATAGCACATTGTAACTGCAAACTAACATTGCGGGAGGAGTCATTCTTGTGAGGCTCTAAGCAATTTGGCCTGAACTTGGAACTTGTATTTCATGGGGCCAAGCTCATGTTTAGTTTTATTTTCTAAGGCTTGAGTTCAACGTTGTTTGAAATGTGTGTACAATCTCCTCATTTCCAAATAGCATGAAGAAAGAGCAGATCTTTTTTTTGGTTGCATGGACAAGCTGGATAATTCTGAGTGGAAGCTGTCTATTGGTATTTACACATTTGCAGGAAAACATTATGGGCTTAAAGCTGATGAAGGCAGCAGAGTGGATCCTATATCAACAGTCACTCTTTTCAATACCAAGTGCAAGAGGGAAATGAAGAGGATATAAAACCAAAGCAGAAAGAGGCATATGAAGACAAGATTAGCTAGTTAAATTTAGATGCTTTTCATCTCACCAATCCACCCCAAATCTCTGAAGTAAAGCTTTATGTACAGAATTTGTGATCTTTTGCTCTTCGGGTGATTTAGTGGCAATGTCCAGGCAAAGGTCTGTCCAAAGCAGAAAATGATGTGTGCAATAGAGAGCTTATCAAACCTTTACTCCAGTTCCCTGCAGAGGAAAATTACGTTCCTGAAAAGAATGTTTACAGAGGATGTCTAGAGGGGCAAAATGCCTGGAGGGGTAAAATGCCTGTGTAACATAGCAAGACCAATACAGACGAATGCAACTTACATGAAAATAAATAAAATCTAAAATGTGATTTACATCAAGGTAATAGACTGCATAATTTGCTCCTTGAATGAGGAGCTGTGTAATTGTTTTGGATTTGTCTTTTTCTAGCATTTCAGAAATATACAGTGTTTCAAAGAGAAAGTTTATTACGCCAAGATAAGAAAAAGCATACTGTAACACAGAATTTTTTACATCTCATATTAATTTCTTTTGTATTTTTTAATAGATTGAACTTCACCACATAGCAGTTTATTGTAATCCAAAACTTGCAACAGAAGATACATGTTGTGAAATATCTGCAGACTTGGTAAGTTGTCTGTTAAAATTAAAATGTTAATACAAAAGAAATTGCTTTGTTGTTTCTTGCTAAAAAGTTGTAAATAACTTTCAATAGAGGTGTTCGTTTAATTACCTTCTAAAAATGAATCCCATATCTAGAGCCATGGTACATAGTTTCTTGCTGCTTAAGTAAATGGCACAGTGGGACATCAGTAAAAGGCACTAGGGGCTGCTAGTGCTTTTAAAATTCATTTCTTAACATTGATTTAATATCTAATTAGTAACTGAGGAAGCCTCAGAGAGTAGGAAACAAATCACTGAGGTGACTTGAGGATGGTTTGAAACAACAGAGGCCGTTTCAGTAAGGTTGCATCTTGTGAAGCATTACGGATGAAAGTGTAGAAGACCCTTCTTGGAAGATGTTACTGCAAGGAGATTATGGTTTTTCTCCTAAGGAAGCTTTCCTGTCTGGAAAAAGGCATGTTTCCCAGAGACAGTTTTCGATGTTTTCTCCTCCTGCATTCCAGAGGAGCTGACTCCCGGGCATAAGGGAAGTTCTTGCAGATGTGTCTGAAGGCCCTGCAGTGGGCAGGAGTGGGGGGAAGGGGGGGCAAGGATGATAAAAGCCCTGAGAAGAATGGGGGGTGTGTCTTTCTTAAGCCTGTTGCAGATTTGTTGTGTTCTCACCTTTGGAAATAAATTTTCCTAAATCCTTCCACTGCTTGGTATTTGGGGGTACTTGTGTGCATTTGACCTTTACACAGATGATATAAACGAAGCCCATGGAGGAGTCTGCATGACAGTAGGAGGAAAATAGGAAGGCGTTGGGCATTTTCCTTATTTCAATACACTAAGATGGAGGACTGGGTGTTTCATAACTGGCAAGTTATAGTGCTAGATTGATGGTTGGACTTCATGGTCTTAGAGGTCTCTTCCAACCTTGATAATTTTAAGAAATACTTTCTTCTTTGTAACGCACGTGCTGAGATGTATATGTCGTTTAAGGGAAAGTACTAATTTATTTTAAATGGTTCACTTTTCCCTCTTGTTTTGATAGACAAAATCGGTGTAAACTGGAAGACACTACAATTATAGAAATGCTTGATGTTGAGCAAAACAGTTACACCTGCAATCTAGCCTATTTGAAAAAGAAAAAGAAAAAAAAACACAAAAAAAAACTCAGAAAGGAAAAATGTTAAAATATTGGTTGTACTAATTGTAAGTAGTTGGTAAGATCAGGCTCATCTGAGACAGCGGGGAATACCATCACCAGTGAGCCTCTAGTCAGCAAAAATCTCCCAGATGATACAGAAGGACTGATTGATTCCATTCAAAAAAAGAGATAGGAGAAAAGCATACCTGGAAAGGAGAGAGAAAGCTGCTCAAGAACAGAGGAGCAGAACACTGTGGGAACTGACCACTGATGGATGCTCAGAAGCACGGAAGAGACTGGATCTAATTTCCGGGGGAAATTTTAATTTTAAATAGTAATTTGTTGTTCAAATATATTTCTAAATATGTTCCTGGTAATAGTGAAGGCTTTCTCTTGAATATATAAGCTCATGGAAAAGTGAAATGAATGAAGTTTCTGTAGATTTGTGCATGGAAATACAATTTATTTATCAGTTATGAAACAGTAGCAAAAAAGCATGAACAAAACAAACCCTAATCATATGAACACAAAAAGCTCAACAATAGGCTTTATTAATAACATCTTAAACATTGATTCAGCTATATAGCTAAAAACACCATCAGTTTCATTTGTGTGTCTTATGTTTAAGATGGTGGCCTACTTGTTAATGATTTCCATATTGAAACCAGCATTACGATTTCTGATTTATTGTTTCATGACTTCCTTACCAGTTATAAGGGCTACATTTTCAGTAATGGAAGGGAAGGAATTTATACTTAGATACAAATTTCTAAGTAGTAAATCCTGTGGGAATTTCTTTGACAGAAGGCTTGAAGGAAACCTCATTACATCTTAATGACAGCTTCTGAAATTTATCAGGTTCTGTTGGCTTGTCCTGTAGTATATCTTGAGGTTGGCTCAGTTCTCAGGAGTTAACGACAGGTGAATATTGGCTTCAGGACTTTTATGGTTTCTTTCCAAACTATGTATG
Organism: Chiroxiphia lanceolata; assembly: GCF_009829145.1. Lineage (NCBI taxonomy): Eukaryota > Metazoa > Chordata > Aves > Passeriformes > Pipridae > Chiroxiphia > Chiroxiphia lanceolata. The sequence goes on along the minus strand of NC_045639.1, from coordinate 87,420,832 downwards.
CCTGAAGTATTTCATTTAAAAAAAATTATGGAATTTTCCTTTGCACTCACTCTTACATTTTGCATTTTGGGCTGGGGGGAAGGACAGGATGAGACTGAGAAGTACTGTCTTTTTTTTCCCCTTTGGGCGTTTTCTGTTTCACTACTTCTCATTTTGGGACATTTTATTGCTCTCTCTGGGCTCTTTTGGAAGAAATTGGGACAGTCTTATCGGTTTTAACTGGCACTGACTTCAGAACAGAAGGATCAGAATATCTAGAATTCATTTTATTACAGCTCTTTTCTCTATTTGGCAATTGTTGTGCCTTTTCATAATACGGTGTGTACAGGAGTATTAAAACAGGAGGTTTTAATAAAAGTAGTGTTTTGATCCTATTTATGTATTAACTAAAGTGGACCAAAAACCAGAAAATCTTTTTATTTTAGTGCCCACGTGAGGAAAGGTTATTTGCTACAACATTGTCACCAGCAACTGCTCATGCCAGCAAAATATACACCCTTCCAGGAATGCAGCAAGAATCTAGAGAGAGATGCCACTGCTTTCCAAACAAAGTACGAAGTTTTCCTATTGCTTTTTAGTGCATGATGCTGTTTAATCCTGCTAGGTATAAAGAATAGTGGCCTTTTTTTGTTTTTTAGTTATGACAAAATCTTACAGGTTTGTAGTATTGTAATGTACTTATGTTATATTTCCCAGTTAAAAAGCAGTAAATTTTAGATTTAGTTAATTTAAAGTTAGAGATGTCTATATGGTTTGGCTGTTTGAATATACACCCAAAAAGTACCATGGTAAAAATGAGAATTATATTTAGGCATTATATTTAGTGTAAATGTTTTGATTTGAGAATAAATTATATTTTACATAATGTTTGTTTTCTTTTATTCCTTCTCCTGGGTGTTGCACTGTATTTATTGAGTCATTTGCTTTTATTAGGCTTTTGTGACAAAGGCAGGAAACTGAACCAAATATATTTTAGATCTGCTTTATTGCCTTTCTTATTTCTTTAAAAATAAGGGAGAAGCAGGATTGCCAGGAGTATCTGGTTTGCCAGGCCAGAAAGGAGAAAAAGGAGAAAAGGTAAAATATCAATTGAATTCTTTCTTTCAAATCTTTGTCTTTGGATTATCTTTCTTAAATAGTACTATATGTATCTTGTTAATCCTTAAAAGGAATTTCCCTGTGCACAGTGCTTGGTTCTGCATGTGGGCTTCCTGCCAGGCAGCTTACAGCTGTCTCACTTTGGGGTCACCTCATCAACTCTATGGAACACAGTTTACCGGTCTGGGAAGCACATGCCTACTCAACCCTGCTAGCATTCCATATTGCCTGTTCCCCTTATCAAAAAATAAAAGAAGTCATGTATGTAGTCTGACAAGGATTTTTCCATCCATGTGTGTACGTCTCTGCTGATGGACAGAATCCTGTGTGGTGGATTCATCCTTGCAATCATCAGTAGGAGGGTATGAATTCACCAATATGCTGTCACTGTATTCTTTGACAACAGTCATACCTGAAACTTTGTTAATTGTGAAGAGAGAGGGACCTGACATTGGCGAGTCCCTAGGAGAGGCCAGTCAGTGCTCCTTCCTTTGGGCCTGTTCTGAATTTTTCTCTAATGCTTACCGTGACATTCTTGTTTGTGTAGCTTGGGGATTTCCTAATAATAAAAGTCAGCATATCAGATATTTTCCCTTCACACTCCATTCCCTAAATTTTTTTTGAGGATGCTGAATTAGGACATGTCTAGGAATGTGTTTTCCTTGTGCTAATAGAGGGGGCAGCTTGAATAAACTATTGCAAATCGCCCAGAAAGAAAGGGGGATAGGAAATGAGTTCAGGGAATGCAGTGTGAGAGGAAGATACTTAGAATCCACAGGTTAGGATGGAAGCGTCCTAACCCAGCATCCTACCTCACAGCACACTGTTAAATATGTGATCTGAAACTGTTTGTTAAGACAGGTAGCACTGTTCCTTGGACTGCAGTACTTGGCTGAAAAGGGTTCAGTTCTGGGAGGGCTTATCTACACAGTCGGTTGAAATTAAGTAAATTCCTTGACAGTATATTGCTCCCCTCCAGTGCATATTTCACTTTTGATACAAGCTGTATCTTTAGGTGGAAAAAAAAAGTTATGTTAGTTTCCATAGTCCAGGTGAGCCTAGAAGGATGGCTGTCAGTGTTCAGAATTAATCACAAATTTTTGCTGATCCTATACACTTACTGAGTATATGGAACAATTGTCAAGTTTTAGTGTTAGCCTATGTTACCAATGTAGGGAGTTTCCTAGCATTTATTTGGAAAACTGCTCTTCTCTTCCTGACCTGATGCATTTAGGCTATTATTGCTACTAAGGTGGGAAAGGAGATTTCTCAAGTCTGATTTCTTTACCATTTAATCTCCCAGTCAATTAGCAGTATTTATCATGGTAAGCATAGTACCTCTAAATAAAGCATGTATGTGCCTGTGATCACCTGGTTCTGTTCTCCCATTCATTTTACAAAGAAATCCTCATTGTGTGGATTCAAAAACCACCCAAGAGTCAATGAACCCTGGACATTGAGCAGTTTGGCCTAAAAGTGGTATATTGACATTTATCAATGTCATTTCAAAAAATTGAATGAACCAGCAGGTTAAAGTCTGGAATAGTAGAGCAAACAGGTAGAAAACTGCTTAATTTGAACCTTCCTTATAATTAACCAGTACTTGTTAGTTCCTAACTTTGCAGTGGGAGCTTTGCAGTGGGGTGTTTTGTGTTAAGAGGGGAAGGATGTGGGGTGTGGATGGAGGGCTGTGATCTGATTACTGCTGTGATCAATAAAATTGGCTCACTGTTGACCTCTGGGAGCAAACAAATCCTTTGTTGAGTAGTGCCGACCATGATGGAGCTGACTGCAATTTTCTCTGAGGTTTTAGTACCATTTTTATTCCTCTCTGCATTTCTGCAGTTTTCAGTAACGTTCACTCTCAATGATGGCCATGTTACATCAATAATTAGACCTGGAGAGGCAGACTCCAGAACATTCCAGACATGCAGAATACATAATTTATTTTCAGATTATGCAAAGGAAACTAACAAACTCTGGTTGGATGTTTTGTAATATGTTATACATTAAATAGGCAACTTCTTGGTGATTTTGCCCAGTCACAAAAATTGGTATTTCTGTAGGTTTTGTGTGGTTCTTAAACCTAGGTTTCCCCCTTTCTTTGTGTTCAGCTTCTTATTTTATTTTCTTTTACTTCCAAATCATATTACTATAGGCATCCAACTAACTATATATGTAAATTTATATTTGCATATATTTATATGTCCTTGCAGTGGCAGCATCCCAGTGAAAATATAATTTTTTACCTTATTTTCTAGAAAATTTCTGTATCTATTGATATTATCTTTTTCAGCACAATAATCCCTATCCCTTTATTTTACTTTATCTCATTCCAAATTTTTATCCACTGTAATTAATTGCATGACTGAATTTATGTGTCCTTTTTTGTTGCTATGAGATTGGCAAGAAAGTCTCTACATATACAAGTTAGTGTTAGGCTATATTCAAACCCCTCAAAATTGCCTTTCTCTTCAGTCTAACACAGCTTTTCCCTACGGTCAGACTGTTCAGGAATATCTAAGCTATTACCAGGTACAAAGTATGATACCCGATAATCCTTTTTCAGGCATTTTAAATATAATTATTAGCCTGTTTCCACTTTCTTCCTGTACTCTTGGCTCATCTTAGTGCCTCTGAACCTGGCCTTACATTATGGCTTCATGAGGACAGTTCTTCACTCAAAAATATTATCTCCAGTGCTTCAGGAGTAAAGTAGTCGGTTTGCTTTGTAGGATTTTATTAGCTTGGAGATCAGCTTCTGCAGCAAAGGACCACCTCCTGTTCTTTAATTTCTGAATAATTAAAACCAAAAAAGTCATCTGGACTGACTTTGCTGATCTTTGACCTTGAAACACAAGTTTGGACTGCTTGACAGCTTTTTCTCATGGGATGAAAGCTGAGAGGCAACAGCAGTCAAGAGTACAATTCAGGCTATCCTTGAATAATATCCTGTTATTCTCATGGCAGCTTGCTTCTTAGCACAGTGGATTTCACAAGTTGCAAGTGGACACAAATCAGGTGGAAGTCTCCTATGATTTAACGCATTTTAATATCTGAGCTGTGGAACTGAGTTTCCTCTTCTGCTGGGATGAGTGAGAAATTTACCATGTTTTCTGTTTTAGAAGCAATTTCTACTACTTCAGCATGGTATATAGCTACTCAGGCTCTTACAAATATATTAGTTGTTAACAAATGTATTTTGATAAAGATATGAAGGTTCTGTTTTGTCCTCAATATGTAGAAATTCCTCAGAAAGACAGAATATGGATCACTGTAATTTGAAATGATTGCATATATATTGAATATATAAACTGATTTCTCTCTCTCAAAGAGGCTGAAAAAGTAACTGCATTTTCTGTTTTTATTTCTTTTAAGCAAACTTAGTACTCATGAAAGATTTTAAACTGAAATCTGAACAGAATGAAATATTTTGATATAACATTAAGCCATTCCAAGCTCTGTTAATAGGTCATTGGTTAATACTGTAAGTACAGTAGGGAACAAAAAGCCAGAGGCAGAGAGGTTTCAAATATTAAAATGGCTGTTGATGCATACAACAGAGAAGTTTACTGCTCTTCAACTTCACTAATTTAAATTTTACTCAAGGAAAAAGACATTTAAAAGGCTATTGTAGGATTGGTAGAGGTAAGTTTATGCAATATATTATTGCACTAGTAAAATATTTGTAATAGAACAATAAGCAAAAAGAACTCCTGGAGAACTCCTTTCCTGCTCCTCTGACATTCCTCTTAAAACCCAATCCACCTGATTATGCATATCTGTTGTATTAGGTTGAGCATGGTTCCTTTCTGGTCCAGTTTTTGTTGCAGAGGTCCCTGATAGGGACTTAAAAGCTAAAATGCATGAAAAAGAAAAAAATGAGGCAAAATATGGCTGGCTGTCAGTGATGACAAAGTCAGGAGCTACAAGTGTACCTGGTAGACTAAAATTGTTAGAGTGAGCAGATGAAAATGTTTCACGCTTTATAAAGTAAGAAGTTGTGGATAGTCCTACTTATATTTTACCATCTAACAGTCCAAGTTATCAAAGTATAAGGAAAAGTACCATTATTAATGCAGCTTAATTTTTTTCTTATAAAAAAATCTGAAATGTATACTTTGTTTCCATGTTATTATATATGCTATTCCAGTATTCATCTGAGTCCTGAGGATTGCAGTTTAAGTCTTCCGGAGGGAGGAGTAGAAATGGTGGCACCTCTCCAAGGTGCTCAGACTATTGGGGAAATGTCATGCTTCTTCAGTGGGGCCACTCCAGAGCTGAAGGTGGAGCAGGAGAGGCAGCAGTCTCTGGCCCTGGCACAGGGGTTTAACCAGCAATACCCAGCTCAGGTTATGGCAAGGCTGAGCCCCTGCATTAACGGGTCAGTACACATCTGGGGGCTCTTGCTGGAAGTAATGGGGATGGTACTTCCTTGTCTTTATACTCCTTGCTGGTCCCACAGTACCGGAGGAACCCTGGCATGATGCTGCCTTTTGGATGAGTTTTCTTTCTCTTGGCATATTCTCTGAATGTGAATTTATTTGTTCTTGCTTGATAATATTAGAGTTTTTTTACCTGGACATTTCTGATTATGTTGTGTACTGGTTTTGGCTGGGGCAGAGTTGATTTTCTTCATAGTAGCTAGTATGGGGCTGTGTTTTGGGTTTTTGCTAGAAATAGAATTGATAACACAGGGATGTTTTTATTACTGCTGGTCAGTGCTTGCACAGCATCAAGTTCTTCTCTGCTCCTCACCCCAACCCACCAGCGAGGAGGCTGAGGGTGCACAAGGAGTTGGGAGGGAATACAGCTGGGACAGCTGACCCCAACTGACCAAAGGGATACCCCAGACCATATGGTGTCATGCTCAGCATATAAAGCTGGGAAAAGAAGGAGTGTTGGATGTTTGGAGTGATGGTATTTGTCTTCCCAAGTCACCATTATGCATGATGGAGCCCTGTTGTCGTAGAGATGGCTGAACACCTCCCTGCCCATGGTGAATGATTTTCTTGCTTTGCTTTGCTTGTGTGTGTGGCTTTTACTTTACCTGTTCAACTGTCTTTATCTCAACCCACAAATTTCCTCATTTTCACTCTTCTGATTCTTTCCCCCATTGCACTGAGGGGTGGAAATGAGCAAGTGGCTGCGTGGGGCTGAGTTGCTGGCCGAGGTTAAACCACAACATTATGGCTCACATAACTATGGTGACAACTGGGAAAGCTGGTTTACTTAATCAAATCTCATCAAACCAAACCTGATTAAGGTCAAGTGTTTTGATAACTGATGTATGTTACTCATTTTATCTGAACTAGTATGTTCCCGTTGTAGACAAGAGCAATGTTGTAATGCAATGCTCTAGCGGTGTGTGCTCTAGACCATGTTAATGTTACTCTCTTTACTAAGTGCATTTACTTTTACCTTCTTATTAAAATCATCATCTGTACCTGGTTAGTACAGAATTGTGCTGAGAACATTTTCCTCCTCCAAAATTCCTTGTAGACTGTGTTTTCTAGATTAAATATTACTATGGCAAGTTAATCCTACAGCATATTACAATGTAAATATATCGTAAATAGACATGAGACAAAATAACATGTTTAAATAAAATATATTCTTAAAAGAGTGGTTTTTGGTTTTATATGAGAAAGGACTGTAATTTGTTAACTAGCTATCACTTTGTCATTCTTTCTATCACATTGGGCTTTAGGTTTTCAAAGTGTAATATTGCAGGCAATCTCAGATGTGCAAAATTGTTTCCACTTCAGATAGAAGGCTGATTGGTGACTTTGAAAAGAAGCATGTTTGCTGTCTGCAAACTCTTTTTTAGAATTTAGATTGGCCTAGCTTTATGGAAAGTTGACAGACAGAAGCATTTTTTTTTCTTTTTAATTTCAGCATGCTGAATTTCCACACTGTGTGTTTATGTGTTTACCAAAACAAACATCGTCAAAAAGATAATAACCATCCTATTGCTTGCAATAGATCACAGTATGAAAAAATGTACTGTGGTTTAAGTATTTTACTCAATAAATATTTTGTGCTCAGTTGAAAAAGATTTTCACTGGTACTCTTAGTAAATCCTAACAGTAGACTCACGATTCTACCTTTGAATGTTGCTACACTGAGTGTACCTCATTGTACTACTTGTGTTCACCACCTTACGAAGTTGTTCTTCTGGCATCATATACTTCATATACTTCACTTTCCTGAAGGACTTTGAGATTTGCAAAAGGAAAACAAAATGCCATTAAGAAAAAAAAGTTAAAAATGCATTCGCTCTGTTTTTGGTTTTAGTCTGTCATGCTGCCTGCATGAATTCTGTTAGGGGTCATACAACCAATAGTTCTGACCTTTATACTCATAAATGCATGAAAAACTATAACGTTTCAGCCTGTGATTAATAAAATCACAACCAGAAGACAGAAACATAACTTGCAGATCTAATTTGCAGTGGAAAATAATTGTCTTCAAGGTGGGGAGTCTGTCTGCAGTTAATGGAACAGAAGAGTAAACATACCTTGGTTAATTGGCTAGTAAGGCTAAAGGCTTCCTGGAGTGTAGCAGGCTATGTAATTGTAGACTATACAGTGTATAAAAATACACTGCTGAATGTAATGAAGGTCTGGTCTATCAAAATACTGGCAAGTGGCATAAGGAAACTGAGCATGCATAGATGAGAGTCACTCTGTGAGTGATTAGATATGGTAACCAGGGCCCAGTCCTACTTCTTTATTTCTTATAGTGGCAGTGGATTGATGTTGTTCACAAACACAAGATTTTGATCTACTTTTGAGACAGAGCTGTCTGTGTCTTTATTGATGATCTGGATGAGGGGATTGAGTGCATGCTCAGTAAGTTCATAGATGACACTAAGCTGGGCAGGAATGTTGATCTGCTGGAAGGCAGGAAGTCTCTGCAGAGAGATCTAGACAAGCTGGATCCATGGATTGAGGCCAGTTGTATGAGGTTCAGTAAGGCCAAGGGCCAGGTCCTGCACTTCGGCCAGAACAACCCCATGCAGCACTGCAGGTTGGGACAGAGTGGTTGGAAAGTTGCCTGGTGGAAAAGCCTGGGAGTGCTTGTTGACAGCCACTGAGCACGAGACAGCAGCGTGCCCACGTGGCCAAGAAGGCCAATGATATCAAAAATAATGTGGCCAGCAGGACCAGAGATCTGTACTTGATGCTGGTGAGGCCTAACCTTGAGTACTGTGTCCAGTTTTGGGTCCTTCACTACAAGAAGGACATTGAGGTTCTGGAGCATTTCCAGAGAAGGGCAACAAAGCTGGTGAAAAGTCTGGAGCACAAGTCTTATAAGAAGTGGCTGAGGGAACTGGGGTTGTTTAGCGTGGAGAAAAGGAGGCTCAGGAGTGACCTTATCACTCTACACAATCACCTGAAAGGAAGTTGTAGCCAGGTGCTCAGGGGTGACCTTATCACTCTACACAATCACCTGAAAGGAAGTTGTAACCAAGTGGGGCTCAGGAAGAATTTCCTCACTGAAAATATGGTCAGTCATTGGAACGGGCTGCCCAGAGAAGTCGTGGAGTCACCATCCCTGGAAGTGTCCAACAAACAAATGGACTTGGCACTTGATGCTATGGTTTAATTGACACGACGGCGTTTGGTCAAAGGTTGGACTCGATCTTGGAGGTTTTTTCTGACCTTTATGGTTCTGGGATATAAAAAATATTGGTTTTATGTACTTCTTGACAATCTTACTGCTCCTTTCTTAGCTTCAGAAAGGTTAACTTCATTTCAGAACAGAGTTATTGTGTTTACTCTGAAAAGATAAGCTACTACAATATTCTGTCTGTGAAGCTCTTTCAGTTTTTTTGGGGGGGTTGTGTGTTTCTCTTTTATTCCTTTTTTGTTTTTTTTTCTTTTTTAAAGCTTTAGAGCTGTGTTTGTTTTCTGATGCTGAGTTCTGAGATACCTAACTGATGTTATTGTACCATAACTACATTAATTAAAATCTCTTTAAACCTGATGGAGAGACTTAGGATGTAATTTAAGAAACGGTTATGCACTTCACGTGGGGACAGTCTCATGCAGAAACAGTCATCCAGATAGGAAACCATTCTGCTCGCTCTTGGGGAAGACACGGAACTGCTGGAATGTGATAGAGTTGTGCAGTTTCTGATGTTTCTCTTGTGAACTTTGGAATTACTGCCAGTAGGATCCTGCTATTAAAAACGTTATGCACTTTATGAGTTTAGAGATCTTGGGCACTAACTACTCAGCAGTGACTTTTGGGTGTACAGTTTTAGATTTGAGCTCCAAACCAAGATTTGCAACCTATTCTGGGAACCATTTATTTGTGTAAATGTGTTTCTTCTGCTTCTTTGTGCAGCCCTTTATCTCAAACAACTTTGAGATAAATAAATGTTATCTAGAGAATGTTCTCTTCTTGGTACAAGTAGACACACCTACTGTTATAGTTTTGTTTTTAAATTAAGACTATATGATTTCAGTGCTTTTATTGTATTCCTTTAGCATCCAAACAATTTTTATTTTAAATTTTATAAACCTTATACTTGACATTTTAAAACAAAATTTGTGTGTTTGATGTTTTCTTATGTAATTTTTAATTCTTATGGTCCCGTTTGCAGCTGTTGGGATCTTCCATAACTCTCCTGATCAGCTGGTCATTTGTCTCTTAAAACTAAAATATTTTTACGGATTGCTTATGGTTTGGGGTAAGGTTTCTCTGAGAGGTAAAAGGGAGGGAGAGAGGAACTGAGTTTAAATAGCATCTTTTAAAAATATCGTGGGCATGTGACTTTAGACAAACCTGTATTACTTGTTGAGGTTTCTCAGTGTGGAACACAGTCTACCTATTGAAAATGGGCCCTATTAGTTTCATTATGCTGTTGCAATGAATTCCTTTAAAATCAATGGACCTGCTTTTATGGAAATGTGGATGTACAAGTATTTGTCAGATGAAGGTCTGAATTGACATTATAGGTGTATTTATTTTGTCTGATTGTAGTGTTACATATAAGGCATCCTCCTCCACAGTGACTACATTACTAAGCAAAAAAGCAGGTAGAAGATGCTTTTCTGTTGAGTCTGATACAACCTGAGTAGTTGTGTTAACCTCAGAGGTCTGTAGAACTTCTAACTGATCAATTTGTTTTGTAGGGTGAAATGGGCGTGAAAGGACAGGATGGTGTTGCTGGTCTGCCTGGTGAAAAGGTATGTTTGTCTGTGTTGATATGTAATTTAACTCATGAGAAGTGTTCATTATGTCAGTGGATTATCTGTAATCATGTACAGAAATGGGAGGATAGAATACTTCTATTAGAAAATTGACTGCTTACCTGCACTGCCATGTTTTTGTAGCACACTGAAATGCCACGCAGATCAATAGTATTCTCTGCAGATGTGCTCGTTTGGTGGGGGTTTTTTTCTGTAAATGAGGGAACTAAAGGGACTACTTGTTCCGCTGCCCATTTGCGGTCTGCAAGCCTAAATAAGAACTCTTGTGCCCTCAACAGTCTGCTTGGTAAAGCTTGGGACAAACACCACTAACCTCTTAAGCAAAGACTTGGAATAGCTGAGAAGGCATGCCAGCCTAGCCTGTGTATTCGAGAGGATAGGTTTCATTTCAGAATGTTAGTGTGCAGATTAAGACAGTTGTATGCGTTTATTGGGTTCAGTGCTAATTACTTGTATTAGAGGAATTCTATAGGTCTTAACATCCAGCAACTTCAGTATAGAAGACAGCTCTCATAACACTGAGGAAACAGGTTGTTGCTGGAGTTTCTAATAATTTGGTATCTTGTGATTTTATTGTTTTTCTTTTCCATAGGAACAGTTGAAATAATAGTAGATTTTCGGCATATACATGGAAGCCAGTTAATATATAATGAATGAAACTCTCCAAGTACATATGTTAGTGCTGGTTTTTTAAAAACGTTTTGAAATTTAATTCAGTGGTGTCTTCAGCATCATGATTTAAGTTCTCAACCCTCAATTCTCTCAATTTAGATTCTTTTTCATCATGTACTTCCAGTTGCTGTTCTTTCAGTGCCATAAACCATTATGTCTTTTAAAGGCAGCTGTTGCTGTGAAAGGCTCAGAATTTCAATATTGAGCTCTATTGTTTGACATGATGGTCTTATATTTATGCAGTGTTTTAGTAATGGCAAAGGGTTTGGTTTATTTTGTAGTTATCCAGATTTCTAAGTAATGAGAGAAGCAGAGTTTTACATCATCAGGTTTAAAATCTGTGATTTACTGGACATAAAATTATGAAACTGTCTTTTATGTTTACTTACTATTTGTGTTTCAAATTGTGTTTTGTTGAAAGTGGGCAGTAGATATATATTATTACTAAAGATTTGAGTTAAAAATCAAAGTATTTGCTGCTATGTTAAGTAATATGTGGTAGAAAAATGGAGAGCAGGCTGCAAAGATGTTCAAAGGACATTGCAATATTGAGGAACTGAATTCTAAAATGATACGTAAAACTCAGAGAAAGTAATAGCCAAGTGATACAGATGAAGAGGAAAACAAAGGAAATATTATGCATTTTATGTAAGACTCTGGAATAGCTATTATTGTTCAGGAAAGTGATCTTTGAATTACAGATCAGTGAAAAAATGGACTCACTGTTTAGTTCCAGTCAAATAAACAAAGAGAATTTAGAAATTATTAGGAAGAGAATAGGGAGCAAAGCAAAAGCATCTTAATATCACCATTATTGATGAATCCGTATTGTGCCGCAACTTGAATGATGTAAACAGTTCTGATCTGTTCTGATCTGATCCCCATCTCAGTGAGGATCTAATATTACCAGAAAAGATTCAGGTGAGGTGTCAAGAGTGATCAAGAGCATTGGGCGTCTTCCAGTTAAGGTGTGACAATATGGACTCCAATCTGAAAAAGGCACAACTAAGATAAGATGTGTCCTGTTCTGTGCTCTATACAGTAATGAATGGAGCAGAAAAGATTAATAGGGATTTATTTATTTATTCTAGTCTTCAGTGTGTGAACTAGAGCATCAAACCTATCTGATAGCAAGTTCAAAAAGGAGAGAAAGGGCTCATTCTTTCTGTTACATTATTACAGTTTGAACACTGCCACAAAACTTAAAAAGTCTGCAAATGTATTAGGAAATTGATGGAGTAAAATCCACAAAGTGTGTCAGGCTGCTTGTCTGAGCTCCAAGACACTGAAGTCTGGGAAACCCACTAGAGAAGTTTTTATGGCTACACTGTTGTTTTTCTGTAGACACCTGTTCTTGCCACAGTTGTAGTCATATAACTGATTATAGAAACCTTTGATTTGATCCAGCTAAACAGTGTTTTACTCTACTGTGCTCCTAGTTGTGAATTAATGGGAAGAGTTATTGTGAAGCATTGTACATTGATTGAGATTGATCTAGAATGTAGCTGTGTTTTCCCTTGGCTCTTCCTGTAGCTCCTACTCTGATGTTATCTTGCTTTTAAAATTACCAGGCTATGTTGCTTTTCCACTACCAGTTATTATTACAGTTTCCATGGTTAATACTGTTTGGGTTTTCTTTTTGCTAAGTGCCTTGCAGATTCATTGTCAGGCCAAATCCCAAAGCTCCTGTTAGTTTACATAAGACTCAACAGTTAGATCATATTTAATATCAAGACATTGTACTTTGTCTGAACATTATAACTTTTTTAATTCAGACTACGTAAAAACCATACCATTTTTGCAAATTAAAAATGAACTACCGTGAAATCTAAAACTGTCAAAACTGAAAACTTTTAAAATTAAAAAGGCAATCAAAATATTTTTTACATGCATAACTAGATGAAGAAACTGAGATCCAGCTACCCAGCTAGCTGGAGTTGTCATGTCTATGCAGAGTAGCACAGTGCTGTGTTCAATTATCAGCTTCTTTCTGGAGGCAGAATCACTATTTTCCTCGTGTTGTGAAAGGTGTAACATGCTCTGCCTCTCAGCTGATGCATCAAGAGCTATATAAATTTGTGGAGTCTTTTATTTTTTTGCTCCTTCAAGTGTGGTGTTCTGGATGCTAACACTGTACATTATCAAAGACAACTAAATGAAGTAGAGGAACAGCACCAAGCCTGTCTGAGTTCAATAAGCATTTGGAGAATGTTCTCAGGCACACAAGGTGATTCTTGGGGTGTCCTGTGCTGGGCCAGTTGGAATCAATGATCCTGATGAGTCCCTTCCAACTCAGCATATTCTATGATTGTATGATAAAATACTCTAAGCACTGTTGTATACAAAGGTATCTCCTACATTTCAGGATGTTGAGGTGCAGACTGTGCAGTGCTGGGAGAGCATTCTCAGGAGCTAGCGCTGTTTGTTTATCCTCTTAAAACCTTCAACATGCTTTATCTTTTGTTGAAGATGTTATAATTAGTTAGAAACAGGAAGAAGAAAAAAGAAATTGTATAATATTTTTTAATGTAAATGCAGTTTGAGGCTTCAAAGAACAGAGGGCTTTTTGTAATATCACCCCAAAACTATCCGCTGCAGTACTCCATTCCTCATACTTCTTTCCCTGGAGAAAGGGGAATAAATAAGCAACAGATTTTACTCATGATGTTATGCATAAGCAACAATATCAATTCATTTGACCTATTTTGGATGTTTACATTAGAATGAGATAAACTTGGCTATTGGAAGTCTTCTTTCTTTAGATTGATTATCTCAAATATAACTGACATTGTAGTGAAAAACTGAAATTATAGTAATACTATGCAGTAGACTCTAGTCTATTTGAGAGAATCCCAACAGGAGAGTCTTCCAGAACAGTGCTCAATGCTTGTATACTTGATTTTCAAGATCTGCATAAATGGTGAGACTTCTGTAAGCTTCACATGTGGCCTTGACTTTCAAGGATCTAAGATGTGAAAATTGTTCAGTCTGTGTTCAAATGTGACACTTGGACTTCTGTCACTTTTCAGACATACTATCACTGACAACGTAATTTCCCATTCACTAAATGCTGCAGTGGTTTTGCAACAGTTGACTGGATAATAGGTACATAAGTTGTGTAGATTTCTAGGAGGTTCTTGCCATTTTAGAGGTTGGATCTGCTGAGGACTGATACAGTGAACAGCATTTAAGTCTTGGCTCTAGGATGACGTAAGAATAGCCTTAACACCCTAAAGAAAACAGAGGAGTGTAAACTGCCAAAGTAAAAAATGAGATTTCTATTGACTGTCAACACACCACAAGGTGTCTGTTGTCTCACCTGCCTTTAGGTCAAAAGCAGTCAGTGTGATGGTGCTGATAAACAATTTAGAGAGTCAAGAATCTAATGCAGTCCCTGGGAGCTCTATGTCAGGCCCCCAAAGTCACAGTATAGTAGATAGTGGGCACCATTGCATATGTGACTGTCTATTTGTTGCCCACCTACCTATTTCCTTCATCCCTGTCCTTTTTCAGGGAACTGTCTTAAGAGATTTTTCTTTTAAATGGTAAAACCTACTTAGGGCAACAGAACAAATCCTTGATAGTATCAGAGGAGATAGTTATGAGCTGTTAATTTATAGTTCTAAAAAGTAAGAGGGTAGTAGTCTTCCCTTGGAAGGAAACTTGCTTGCTTTGTAGACTACCAGAAGAGATGGAATGATCCCTTTCCTGCAATTAGGACTGATTTGTAGCTCAGCCTTCTGGGAACACTTCAAGATAGCTGTCAAATCATAATACAAGAAGAACTGGAACACTGTGATAAATCAGAATCCCTATGCATGTGAGACCCTATGCCTTGGCCTTCTGGAGATGTTCAGCAAAGTGTGTGAAAACAGCCTACTTTTTGGCAATTAGCAAGTGAAATGGACTCTGGATACTCTTTTGAAGCTATTTAATATAATTAGGTTGCAGACAGAGTGCTGGTTATGGCCTGAGAAATTAAATCTGTCCTGAAGTGTAGGTTTGAGGTGACTGGAGTACTTTAAGGTGTATGATAGTCACCTATCTGTTGCAGATCAGGCTTCACAAGTTAAGCAACACTAATCTAGCAATTAGACTGATCTCATTATGGCAACAAGAACTGATTGCTCTGCCATTAAGAATGATCTTCATCTACTACTGCTGTGTGCAGGGTCACATCACAGGTAAGATTCGTAAGCAAGATTGGTACACTGCTGTAAAGTATTCCTATTAAAAAAGTTTAATTATTTTCCTAGTGTCCTTGTCATACTGACATGGTGAGAGGAGTTTCCTGTTGGTGAGACCCACAGGCTTCTCCCTCCTGAAGTCATACTGCCATATTACTTCCATACAGGTTGCATATGTGCAGGTCCTTTCCTTGGCACCCACTGGGGAATTGATACGGATGGTCTACTTCCTTGATATGTGTTTTGTATTGGGACTCTGCATGAAGCAGAATGGTTTTAAGGGGAATGGTTTTAAGCTGAAATACGAGACTTTTAAGTTACATACTAGGAAGAAAGTCTTTACTCAGAGGGTGGTGAGGCACTGGAATAGGTTGCCCAAAGAAGTTACAGATGCCCCATCCCTGGAATTGTTCAAGGCCAGGTTCAATGAGGCCCTGAGCAACCTGGTGTAGTGGGTGGCATCCCTGCCCATGGCAGAGGGGTAGGAACTAGATGATCTTTAATATCCATTCCAACCCAAGCCTTTATATGATTCCATGATCCTCCTTTTATAATATACTTCTAGGTGTTTCAAATAGTCTAGCTTAAGGAGGTATACACTTTGAACCATAATTAGGATCAAGTAGTCAAGCCTTAAAAATGTGTTCTTAGTCATTTTCTGAGGATGGGGGGGGGGGGGCGGGGGACATCCACCAACCACCAGATCTCGCTGTTCTCATTTACAACACATTCTGTGCTTTTCTTTCTGAGCTTTTTGTAAACTTGAACAAGTGGGTTTTGATTTGCCTCTGTATAGTTGAGATTTTTCTTTTTCCTGCCCTCCACTCACTTAAATAACTCAAGTCCTTTCCTTCTCTTTGCTTCTGGGTCTATAACACCATGGCAATGAAGCTCCGAATTCAATGTTTATTTATGTCCTAGGTGCTAGGTGATGAAGTCCTGTTCGGGTTATGGGGTTATTTTTTGCTGGCCTTTGATGACTTGACAGTCAACATGAACCTCTCAACTGTTTTGGCATATACATTTTAGGGGGTGGACCATCTCTGTGTACTTGAAAAGTTTAGCAGGAGAGTTCCTGCTTCTGAGACATAGGTTGCCACCCTGGGGAGTTGTCGACCTTATTGCTCTCTCCTAGTACCTGAAAGGAGGTTGTAGCAAAGGGTCCCAGGTAACAAGAGGAAATGGCCTCAAGTCGCACCAGGGAAGGTTTAGATTGGATACTAGGAAAAATTTCTTCATCAAAAGGGATGGTCAGACAATGGAACATGCTGCCCAGGGAAGTGGCTGAATCACTATCCTTTGAAGTGTTCAAAAAATGTGGCATTTGGGTACATGGTTTAGTGGTGAAGATGTCAGTGTTAGGTTAAAGGTTGGACTTGATCCTAGAGGTCTTTTCCAACCTTAACAATTCTGTATCTTGTGTGTTATGAATCCTGCTAGCCAAAAAGATCTTATGCCTCTGAGAATGTTCTGATGGCAGTAAGGCTCAAAGGACTCGAGCTGCTGAAGGTGTTATTTGCTCTGTTCTTGACCTTTCCATATTTGTCTATTTTTTTTTTTATTATGAAAATATTTTTTCTACTTTATTGGTGACTATGTTCTGAAAAATAAAATTGATGTAGGCAGAACTATAAATCACAACATTCAGAAGACTTACAAAATTAAACTGGTTTGTTCCATTCCCCTTTATCCAAACCTCCGTAGTAATTGCTTTCTTATGATTCATAGTATACAATTCAGAGCAATGGAGAGGATGCATCTGTGTTTCCTAAACTACATTTTGTGAAATATTGTGACAATGTTCACTTTGAATACTTGACTTTCAAATGCCTTATTTTGCAATCTAGATTATGAACAGACAACATAAAATATTAAATATATTGATTAAGCTTTTTAAAATAGGTGGTTTTGCACAGTGAATATCTCACTGAAGCAGTGAGATATTCAGTATGCTGTACCAAATGTATGAGTGCTATTTGTATTTTGAGTCATGAAAATGAGATTGGGTTTACATGAAACTATGCAGTAGGTATCTGTAAAAGCATTATTCCTTCTTTTTTTCAAATGCGTGTATTGTGATGATGATGGCCCAACAAAATGTACATAAACTCATATATTTTGTGAACTAGAAAATAACAGAAGTAAATAATGCTGTTTGTGGTGGCCTTTTTTTCTCATTTAACTGTGTGCTATCATTATCTGTAATTTCAGTTTTCTCAAGTTCAACATCAGTGTGCTGTCTTCAGTTTTAACTGATTTTGAAACCCAACACTGATTATTTTATTCTTGATAAATTTGATTATCTTTTTGTTATAGGATTCTCTTTATATTTGGTACAGGTAAGGAAATGATTAGTAAAAGGCTTCCCCAAATGTGATATAGATTCCATTTGTGGTATGAATGCTGCATCAAAACAGCATGATAACACTTTCTGAACAGTCTACTTTGTATTGCCTGGTGGGAAGAGCTCTCCTTTCCCGGTGGTACCTGAGAAAATGAGTTTGAAATCTGCTGCGTTACAAGATTATTTTTTAAGAATGAATTTAATTCAGAAGCTCAGTATAAAACATCCAGTGCTATCTTTTACAAGATAATTTAAATATTTCTACATGAATTTAAAATTTTGGAAGCCCCCAAACAACATGCTAGTGTAGCATCTGACTTCCAATTGCTTTCAGAGATGCTTTTAATACCCATCTCCATACTGAGTTACTCCAGGGTTGGGTCTTCAGGGCCAGCTATTTAATGAAATCCAGAACCTGAAACTTGTAAAATGTACATTTGAATTAAAATATGATTGTGAAGATCCTTGCGACCACTGACCTACTTTCCCCATTGCTGCAGTTAGACCATAGGCACTCTGTCTAGAATTTTCCAAGGCATATTTGACTTGGCAGAAGAGCCATGGATATATGACCTGTTATGCCAGCTCAGCATACACTTCTGGAGCATTAATCGCTCGTGTAAATATGCAAATCTGAGGAGACATTGGTGTTGAGCAGTCTTGGTATTGCATGGTAACGCAATCTTTTCCTTGCAGCTGCTCTGAAAAACTTCTGGATTTGCCTTCCACATTTCATGTGCTGTAGAGGTCCTTGACAGGGGTCAGGATATTTCCAAGGTAGCTCATCAGCATCTTTGAGAAAACTTCCAAAAATGCGTTTGGAGCACTGGATAGGTACTGCTTAAAGCCATCATACTCAGTTTGTCTTTTATTCAGTGCCGTCCAGTTTCTGAGCTCCTGTTATTGCTAATCAGTTATATTTTAAAATTTTTAGATAAGGTATGGACATATGTTGTTCTAGTTATGCAACTTTGTACTGCTTTACTTTGGAGTCTAAAGAGTATAATCAGAAATATAGGAAAAGTATTTGACATCAGAAAACTTTCCAAAATACTCTTGCGCTTACAGTTCTGAGCTGTAAGAATGTAAAGCAAAAAAAAATTTTAATAGGAAATACAATGCACATTTTTAATAACCAGGTTTTTATGAGTAAACAATGAAATAGATTAGCCTCAAAAAGAGAAAGACAGTGGTTTTCCAATTGGAATCTTACCACCAAGTTTAAAACCTTGAGGTTGAGAATTGCTGGACGTTGGAAATCAGGTGCTTGGACACCATCTATTTCAGTAACAAATTTGCTATGAGTTTTGTATTCTTTTTGTGTTTTCAGTAATACCTTTGTGTATAATTAATATACATCTGATTTATAGAGATGGATGAATATGAAAATAGTAGGTCTCAGTAGATTTCTGATGTATAAATTTGCTTTCTGAAATATCTTACTGGGAAAATGCACTTTAAACCACTATGTTTTCTAAAACTTGTTTCATTACTTCAGCATGTATAGTTCTTGCTTTCTTGCTCTCTCCTTAGCATTACAGGGAAGTGTTTTGAATAGCCTTTGATCATAAATTTGATTCCAGAGAGCTGTCTGCTGTGCTGACTTATTTTTGCCTTATTAGGTGATTTTTGTAGTTCACAACTCCAGGAACTGTTGAGCTCCTTGGTTTTTCAATTCCTAAAGTTAAATGACAGCAGTTCAGTTGAGTTCTTGATAGAAAGCTCCATGGAATCAAATTACCTTACGTGGCATTGCTTGAGTGTCATTTCCATTCTGGAGGGAATGGTGTTACTGACTGCTGTAGGTGTTGGTGAACAGAGACTTGATTTAAGGAATCAACGTTTTTGAGGAAAAACGAATTTTACTTCAGTCCCATCTGAGGAAAAAAATGGCATTGTCTTGTGTCCTCCTGTGGCTTCGCTCAAAATCAGATTAGTATGTCTCCACAGAACAAAAGTACAAATGTATTTTGGAAGCCAGACATCAATTCTTGTATTGCTTGGCAGGAAAGCTGTGGGCTCCTTCAGGCAAAGTGACACTGGTGAGATAAGAGTGGAAGTGGAAGGGTATATATACCCTCTGGTATTTGCATTGGAACTGTAATAACCAGTAGAACGTGGCTGGTCACGGGGGCCTGGAGTGCAGCAGCAGCCTTTGTGATTTGAGGTGTGGTCATAGCAATCATAGGTCACCATCCATTTTACAGGGGTCTGGGATGCTGGGAGCAAAACAGAGCATGGCATGCTGCCACGCAGGGCAGGCTTTTGTTAGCATGTTATGTAATGTGGAAGTAAAATATAATGCAGATGTTAAATAATGCAGTCATTAAATGCAGCTTTTGTTCCTTAATCAGAGATTCATGAATACTCTAGCTTTGAGCCTGCCCAGCTCTGGGATTCTTAACTGTGTTTGAAAAGCCTCAGTTGGGACCTTATAGAGTTTGAAAGGGCATGGGGAGGCTTGAAGATTCTTCTTCAATTGTTCATAGTTTATATTTATTGGAGCCTTTCTGGAAGGTTTCTGTGGTACATAGATTTTAGTTTCGTATGTTTTTTTCTCCTTCAGTTTTGAGAGTTAGAGACTGTATGTTTTGAAACTGATATTCTGAACTTTCCACATCTCATCAGAAAGCTGAGCTTTAAGAGAAATACTTGTTATTACAAGATTTAGCATTGTAAAAGCTGGCAGCAGCACATTGCAGGAAATGGACTAATTGGGGAGGAAGGATCTTTCTTACTGTACTGCCACATTGTACAGCTTGTCTGACACATTTTGCTTAGTTTGTTTGTCTTCTTTTGAGGCATTAGGTATTGGACCTCACAGAATACTAGATTTTGGGCCTGATGAATCATTGATCTATATTAGGATAATTATGTGTAACTTATGTTATTGTACTTCATTTAAATTATATATAAGAGTATTTTCTCGCTGAATAATAACTGCTATTACAAGTAACACATTAGATTTCTTTTAAAAATTGTTAGTGTCATACAGTAGAAAATTCATACATAGTACAAATTATACAAAGTTTATAGATAATACTGTTGGCTGTGACTTGTGACCTTTTAACTCTCCTTTACCCTTTTTCAGTGGGTCAGTTGTATTATTAATATTTAAATTAATGCAGCTCAGATGTCCATTTTTAATGTCAATGAATATACTTCTTTCCCAAAAAAAACCTTAAAATTATAACATAGGTTTTATATTCCAAATTCCATGTAAATTGCTTTTTTAAATGCATAGATACTGAGTTGTTGGAAATAAAAACTGCATTTTAGTACTATAGTAAAATCATTAATAGGTATTGCAAACTGGAATGTATTTTATTTTTTAATTCCCACTGCTAGCCAGTATTTATAAACACCTAAAATCCATACTGCATGTTTCAAGTCTAAACTGATTAAATCAATGTGACATGCTGAGGCTGGGCCAAGTCTTGTCTAATCAGCAGTCAGCACTGTTGCTCTGGCATGAGGCTCCCAAAAATAGAAACACAAGAAGTCAAACAAGTAAGTGGAAGGGCACTAAAAGAAAAAGTGCTGCTAATTCCACTGTTGACTTTCTGTCTAATGGATTCTTGTTCCCAGGCCACACTAAGTAAAGCAACTGGCGCGGGCTGTGTTCCTGCAGATGGCTCAGCAGTGACACACGTGGCCCAGCTGGTTGACAGGTGTTTGATTTGTGTTTAACAAGTACCTCATACAAGCCAGACTTTTTTTCTTTTTACAGATACCAAGAAGCTAGTCAGCTGATGCTTTTCTTCAGAATTAACACCCCTTTCACTATGCTCCCTTTCTGTCGTGAATGACAGTTCTTCAATTTGTCCTATACAGATGAAGATAACATGATTTTAGTTTGTAATAAGAAAGACACTAAATAGGAAAAATTAGTTCATAGTTTAATAGTTTTAACCTGTTACCTTTACACATGAAAGATGCTATATTATTTATAGCTATTGACAGTATTATCTCAGGAAATATTTATTTAGCTGCCCACTTTGCAGAATGAAAATCCACTTAAAAAGTATGCATGGAAGAAGAATGCCAGACTTCTGAGGTGTTGCTGTTATACTCCATGTTAGTCTGTCTTCCTATAAGGTCTTAAGACTTTCTTGTACAGTGTAGCACAAGCATGAAGGAAAAGAAATTCCCTGTCCAGTGGAGCATACAGTATTGGTAGAGGTGCACCAAAGGCCATGAGGGAAGAGCAAAGGCGGGAAACTATTTAGCAGACAAAAATTATGTACAATGTGTGCAGTGCTATTCCTTAATGAATTTTTGAAGCTTTTTTGTAAGCTACTCAACAACACCCTGCATAATGGGAGAGGTTGTCTCAATCGGAGTTTGGGGGGGAGGTGGGTGATAGTTGTGTTTTAATTAGTAGAAGATACTATGACCTTTGCAGCATTTGTTAGTCAGTGCCATGATAGCAACTCTCCTGGCAAAGACAGCAATGAAAACAGTAGGGCATCAGGATGCTTTTACTAGTCATCTTTGATTAATGAGAACCTTAGCCAGTAGGATATGTAATGTAGCAGTGGCTGTGGCGAGTTTGTCTTCCCCACCCCATTTCCCCATACTTTGGCCTGAGAATTTTTATTTTCTGATATCAAATCCATGAGGTAAAGACTTTAGGAACTGTTAACAGAAATGTGTGTCTCTTTGCAGGGACAGGGTTGTGATGCCAATGTTGTCAAATAGCCAGAGGAAATACCACCCTGTAGAATACACTGTACTGGCAGTACTTCTGCTGAACTGCAGAAGAATGAGAAAGGAATGCAGCTGGAGAAGTGGGTGTCAGAGTAGTGTTGATTCTCTAAATAAACATTGGGCTTTAGTGAGAGGATGATTAAAACTCACACAAAGAGCCTGCATCCCTCAGATAAAGGAGTAGCTCCTTTCTGTCGTGCATCCCAGATGTGGTATACAGAGTAGGCTAATAAGCCTCAAAGAGGTTAAGAAAAGGCCTGAAAGGGAAAAGTACAACCCTACTGGGCTGAGATGTCAAGATGCTCAGAATTTATAGAAACTAAAACTTATCTTCAGGGAGTAGTTCCAGGGTTCCTATACTGACAGGAGATCCACTGATCCCAGATTCTCAAGTGAGTCCAGGTGAGTTGGAGATAGGTGGTCAGTATATCCTCTTAATCTCTCTCCAAAATAAATGTCAAAGGGAACCATTCTTGGAGTGAGGAGATACATTTCTTGGGAAAGTCTTAAACATCCATGTGTAAATGGAGACATGGAAACTGTATCTTTAACTGCTTTATTTATCAGTAGTTGATAAATTTGCAGCTAGACAAGCACATCAACAACATGGTATTTCAGAAAAAGTACTGATATGAGTTAGTTCCTAGAGTAGAAATTTAAGTCTATGTGCAGTCTGATTCACCTTAAATGCTTATGTTTTTCTACTGCTTTTTTCTTTTGCATTTCATATCTGTGTGGTTAGACATTAAAGTTAACAGTATTTCATAGTCTGTGGGGCAGATATTATTTTAGTGTAAACTCACATTTGTACCAGCTGAGAACCTGTTTCCTGAACCTTCAGTCTATGGAAATGGATAGTGATGATGATGATGATAATAATAATAATAATAATAATAGTACTCTAGTAAAGAATAGCCTCTGAAATCTAAGGGTTTGACCAATGCTGTTTACATTCCTAATATAAACTTGGGGTTCCAAGTATTATGATGAGTATAATGGTCACAATATATTGTATTATTTTTTAAAGATCTTAGCAATATTCATATTGAATAATGCTTTTTAACATATATTTAACATTATTGCATTTCAAATATTGTTTGAGCAAGGCCAATTAGATTAATTTCCAATTCCGTTGAAACTTTAATAGGATTTAGGTTTGCTTTAACACCATATTATGGCTGGATTAGCAATAAAGCAATACATGATGTGTAAGTTTGGTCATTTTCCTTTTGACGTATTTAATGTAAGGGAAAAAGCATAGTTGTAATGAACTATCAGTTGTCCATGACCATAAGATCAAATTTTTTTCTACTGTCCTGCTTCAGATGATAGAAATACCCAACTGGCTAGACTTAATTTTCTAAACTGTTCATCTAGAAAACATTATGAATCTTTCAGCCAGAAGCCTGTTTGCCTATTCTCAGTACTCTACAAGGAGTGTACTCATGGGTTTTGTTTGCATTTTCTTTATGCTCTGCATCTGATGTTGTAGGTCAACTGAACTGGATTGTTATCGAGCCCATGTCCAATTTGTGTCTGCACTGCATTTTTGAGTTGTCACCTCTCCAAGGACATTCATTAGTAGTGAATAGCTCTTGCATTTGCCAAACACAGAAGGAAGACTCACTGATAGCAGAGGCTCTGCTTCTGCTGATACTTTTTTGATGGCATAGAAACCAGTCCTTGACACATATTACAAAGACTTCAGTCAGTTTATTTTCAAAGAAAAAGGGGGGGGGGGGGGAAAGGCGGTATATCAGCCTGTAGTTATGCATGAAAATAAATGGAGTGATTCTTTCATCTTTAGTTTTTCAGAACAACTTCTCTGACTTCTTATGTTGGGTGAAAATAATTTGTGGGAGGAAAATATAGGAACAAAGTCTTGACTTATGTACTTTATTTGTGAAATATATGTGCTTTATATATTTGAATATAGAAATTATGTGAGTTGCATGCTTTCTAAGACATGCTAATAGCAAAAATGGGAAACAATGCCAACTAAAGAGACAGCAATCTGGAGTAAGGAGCCCTGTGGCCATGTTTTTTGTTCTGAGCTGCTTCTGGCCACTGATTCATTAGTTTGCACGCAAAGCACCAAAACCTAGATTTTCAAGTGTCATTTAATTTGGGGCGTATTTAACATCTAATTGCCTGAATGGATAGGCAAGTCAGTCTTGTCCCAAAGATGGGTAATGGAAAGGGATGGGAATGAGGAAAGATTGATGCTTCCTGAACTCAGTCTATATTATAATATGCAAATGAGTTCAGTAGGGTAACAGTCATTTGCCTTTCTCTTGAGCAACTACTTAAAAAAGCCACAGAAACCCTGATCACTAGGACATGAGTCCTCTGACCAACCTGCCTTGATCCCCTTGGCCAAACTATGGTGTATCTGCTGTGCTGGGGCTGCTGTGGAAGCAGGACAGAGCAAGGGAAACAAGCTATTTACCTATCACAAGCTCTTCTTCATCAGGTTATTTTAAAGGAGGATCTTATTCACATGGATCAAGTTTCTATCAAGGATAGCACTGAGCAAGTACTCAGCAAGTGCTGGTAGTTCAGCAGTAACCAAGAGGGAATGAAAAGATGGGTAGATGCAGTGAAACCAAAATGTGATATTGTTTAGCAGAAACTTTCTGACATGACTAATCCAGGAAATTCATGAATCGAGTTTTAATAAATATAATCTGGTTATATTTTTATGTAACTCATATTCTATCAGATGATCCTAACCATTAGCAGGAGCCTGTTTAAAAAAAACAAGGAAATATTCCAGTAGGCTAAGGAAGGTGTCATCTAATGGACTATAATTGGTGTGGGATTTTTATTTGTTAAAGGCAAAGCTCTGCCCCTGCTGATGGCTCTGGAGTAGCTTGATACGTGCTCCACAGGGGAGGATGCTGCTTGAGCCCTCTGACAGTACATTGTTGAACATTCCGCTCCATTTCTGCAATGCTAAAAATAGTTGTCCTCATTTTAAAACACCGGCCTATTAGATTATTCCAAGGGTCTGGCATACTTAGGCTAATGGAGGGCACATATCCATAAATTATCAAAACAGTAAGTAGTGTTTGACCACGCTGATTTTACTTCTATTAAGACGAGTTTCCTTGCTAGTAACCCTGGAGTACCAAGCTTATTCTGTAAATCAGGCTCCTGGCAGTACCCCAGTAAATTTAAAAATAAAGGGAGAAATGTTTGGTTTTCATATTGAGAATAGAGAAGCATCTCACTGCTTCTTGGTGGCTTTGTTTTTTTAATTTTGAAGAATCATGTCTGAAAAATGCTTAAAGTATTTTACAGTAATTGTTTCTCTTTCCCAGCCTTGAAAAGCATTTCATGAAGTTCCAGTATGTTTGCCTTTATAAATCTTGTTAATACTTAAAATAATCCAAATAGCAAAAAATGCATTCCAAATGATTGAAACAAGTTTCTTTCAACTCTTGTTTTTGTTTTCTTGGGTTGTTGTTTTTTGGTGTTTTTTTTTCCTGTGATTAGATTTCGTGATTCCTAATTCATTTTTGGCACCATGTTGTTTAGCAGTACAAGTAACCAACGCTCTTGATAAAGTTTGCTTACTTGTATGTTAAGATAGCCTCTTCTTTTATCTTTTAAAAATCTTTTTAATGTGCAAATCTTTTATTTTGGCAGGCCTATGGATTTTTTTGATTTTTAGCTTTTTGTAGATTTTAGAAGTAGCTGTATTATATCCCTTACTCTTAGCACAGTAGTTTACACATTTACCCAACCCTGTTTCCCCATTCCATATCAGTTCCTCTAAATTCCATTAGCCTGTTTAGACTTCCCTCAAGGTAGGCCTTCATTCTGTTTAAGAACATTTGTACCCTGGCTTGAACAACAAGAAACCTCGCGGGCACAGCGACCTTCAAGCCCAGAACTTTGGAGGAACTCCAAGGACTGGACATGCTGCGAGGAAGACGAAGATGGGGAATAGGGGGTCCCAGAGCCCTCTGCCTCAATTTCCAGAGGGGTGTGCCGAGGGGAGGATCTGGGAGGCAGATAAATCTGGGATTGGTTGGGATAATACCTCAAATTGTGGAACTCCGTGGACACAGTAAGTGCATCATATGTATTCCTGTGGGCCTCAGGCCTGAAATTAAAGGACCTACTCTCTTTATCTTATCTCCTACACTAATTTGGCCTGGAGTCTCTTTTTCTGCGGTCTCTTAAGGCAACAGGGGGAATAGCTAAATATTGAAGTCCAGGTATGAAAGTTACTGAAAATGAGTTCTAAGAAAGTTGTTAAGTACACACATACAAAGCATCTTACTCTACCTTCAAAACCTTTAGGTGTTAACTGAGTCTCTAATTTTATAGGGTGTTGCCATGCAATTACAACCTGCAAAGTCAATAAATGATAAATATATTAAGGACCATGATTACAAATACACTGCATATTTCCAAAATAATTAAAGCAACCAGAGCAT
This sequence comes from Chiroxiphia lanceolata, assembly GCF_009829145.1. NCBI lineage: Eukaryota > Metazoa > Chordata > Aves > Passeriformes > Pipridae > Chiroxiphia > Chiroxiphia lanceolata. The sequence goes on along the minus strand of NC_045639.1, from coordinate 87,394,149 downwards.
CAATCATTTTTGTATTTTTGCATTGTTGTGTTGAAGGAATGATTTATGAAACAGGGATTAAACAATGCAAAAGAAAACACCTATGGCTTTTCTCCACAGAAAAACCCTGTGAATGTGTTTTGGGTTTTTTTCTAGTTTACAGTCATCCAATACAGTGGGGAATATGAAATATTATTATCTGGTAACAGACTATGAAGAATTTTTCACAATCCGTGCTGTAAATCTGGAGAAAATGAAGGGATAAGGATTACTTTTAATGATTGATTAGAATTTTTCCCCAGCATGCTAGCATGTATTGTTACAGAGGGGAGCTGGAAGGAAGATGTTAGAAACTGTGCCATGAGTGGAGTTAGAAAAATGGCATTTTAACAAGCTGTTTTAAGCTGTATTTTAATTGTTGTATGTCATGAGGGCTTTGTATTTATTTGCTTAATTATTTATATAATTTTGATGAGCAATTTTTGCTTTATTGGTACTTTTTTTTTTTTAAGAGAGACTAGAATTTTTCCTTTGTCTCTGTTCTTTTTGCATCTGAGAGACATTTATCTCCTTCTTGGCTTGGAATCAAAGTGAACTTTCAAAATTTTCTTTTGTTGCTGATTTCTGGCTTGGACAGAAAACTCAGTTGGGTGGTATGCAAGTTAATAGGGCAAACTTCTGTCAAGGACATAAGATCCATGAATGGAATGGAGAAAGCATTTAATTTTAGATTCTTTTAATAAGTCTTCTTAAGCTCCCATTTGAAATTGTATGAGCACAGATGAATCCTGACAGAATTAACTCAGTAACTGTAGTTTTATTATGAAAATATTTAATGTACTTCATGGTGGCATATTTCATGAATCTTTAAATGGAGGGTGGCTCTTAGCTTTGAGTGTCAGAACTGGGTTCTCACTAGGCCTGTAATTGTTTAACATGCTTTGCTAAGAAGGAATGGAAAAGAAAACTGCTGCAATATTTTATATTTTAATTCTAGATGAGATACTACTAGGTTTTTAACTATACCTTTTCCTTGCAAAGCCATGTATTAAATGCAGAATTGAATTGTCTGTAGCTCTCAACTCAGAGCTGTTGATTATTTTTTTCTTTTGTTCAAATACTCCTTATTCAAATACTGAATATGAAGTTTACTATGTTTCTCAGCTTGAATAGTAAGCTTTTAGAAACATTTTTTATTAACAACATGATTGGTTCTACTTACATGCAGTTTCTGAGCATAAATTTTAAGCATCTGGTTTCCTGAATGGAATTTACAAACTCAAGTTAGATTACTAATTTTCATGGGCGGTGCGAGGAGAAAGTCATTTGCGAGCTGGGGGATGACAGTCAACGGTAAAGATGACTTACTTTGCTCTTTTAAAAGACACAGTAATTTAACAGCATATACAGAATGTTCCCTTAGTAAGTAGGACAAACTTGTCTGATTGCAGGGGATCAAGATTTGAATTTCTTCCTCCTGAGTAGGCTGGGCACTCCTCTAGAGATGGGGAGAAGATCTGAAAAACCCCTTTGAGCAGAGCTAGAAGCCAGCAGTCAGCTTTGTATGTACAGCTTCCTGTGGGACCCAACTGTGGATCCGTGTGCACTCAAGCATCTGATAGGTATTAGGGAGAGAGTGGAAGCTGTGGTTCACTTGTTGGGATTTTAGTTACTTGGTTAGTATGAGAGTGTCTTCTGGAGTATTTTTTTCTGAGTCAGGGACTGAAATAAAACTTAAGAAAGCTTGTCATGTGATCCAGATTCTTTCTTTTGTTGTTGTTGTTGTTGTCCATTTGTCTGAAGCAACCTACAGCTTTATCTGCTGCAGAATTAGACAACCTGTGATTTTTTTAGTGGCCTAACATTTTGAAAGTGAAAAGTATTTTAATGAAATACAAGTTAACAGACATAAATAACCCTAGAAATCATTTCAGCTGTTCCATAGAAAAGGAATGAGAAGCAATGCATGTCCAGACACCTTTTTCCCTTAATTTAGCCCAGTTGTGAGTTGGGTTTGTAAAATGATGGCTATGTACATTTTTGAGATGAGAGATGGCACTCCTTCTTCCACTCTTCCATTTTAATCTTTTTGCTCCTTTCCAGAGGTTGAATATTGTAAGAAGGCCAGAACTTGCAAAAAGAGGCATCTGTATTATAGATCTTGCTGATAATATTTGTTAAAATTGCCTCTTTTCATGGTCAGATTTTGTTTTCTGTTGATTGGAGCTGTTTTTAACAGCAATTGTTTGGAATGAAATCTAAATGTCTGTCCAGCTAATTCCTTTTAGAAAATTATAGGGGAAATAGTTCTGCTGCTTCAACAGGTTAAGAGACTACACAAAACTCCCCATTATTTTGTTATTATTAAAATTTCTAGAAAGTGTTCTACAGCATGACATGGATGCAATTTGTGTGTCTTTAGAGCATATAGTTCCTGTAATATTGCACAAGGGGAAGGAAGGAATTTATTTTCTGCAGATGAGGTAGCTAGCATTTTGTTCAGAAACAAGCTTAAAACAGTATCAATTTATTCATTCAAAGCCAGGATCTCATTGACTTGTACTGCAGGCATATTTAAAACACTGAAAATCAGACCAGCAATCCTGCAGTGAGTATCAAGATGAGCAATCAGTGGTTGTCCGTGAAAAAACTTCTGTGAAATGTTTTGCCTAACTTAACAAGAATTTTACCATAGAAAGGAGAACTTAAATCAGTCATAAATGTTTTATTTTTCAACTTTCACATTTTTATTTCTGCAGCGTTTGAATTCTTTGAAGTAAATTACCAGTGGCTAATATTGTTGTATTTTTTTTATGCTGTCAAGTGGAAATTACCTAAGCTTCTTTATCTATGCTTTGTATTTCTTATTTTCTGTAGTTGATAATATTTTTTTTCTAAATTCAAATATGTGCAAAGAAATCTGGAATGTATTTCTGAAACATAAGGAATTAGTTAATCACTAACATTGACACAGGCAGAGAACTGAGTGGTTGAGCAGCAGCATTGCTGAAAATGATGTGGAGGTAGACATGAGACTGAATTATGAGCTAACGAGTGCTCTCCAGTGGAATAAAGTAAACCACATACAGGCCTATGTTAGGAAAACTGCAGCTAGCAGATACTTGGTGGTGCTGCATCTGATGTGCTGGGTCAGGTTTGGGACCTCCTCCACTCTCATTTCTACAGGAGATGTGGAGAAACCAGAGAGGGTTCAACAAGGAATTAGTTTATGTTCAGGGGCCCAGGAAACAAGACCTTTGAGGAGAGTTTCAAGGAGCGAAGTTTGTTGAGTCTGGCAAAGAGGAAGCCAAGGAGTGATTGAAAATGTCCTGCAAACCTTAGGAGCCCAGCTGGTTAATCTTCAAGGACAGCTTCCTAAAACCCCAAGAACTGTTCATGCTGTTACGCGGAGAGTTGAGTGAGTATGGCGGAAGGCCAGCATGGATGAACAAGATGCTTCTGACTGACCTCAGACACAAAAACAAAGTAAACCATGGAAGCAGGGGTGAGCTACTTAGTAGGAACATAGAAACATTGCCAGAGCATGTGGTGATGGAGTTAGGAAACTAGAAACTCATCTGGAATTAGAACTATTGAGAGAGTTTAAGGGCAGCGTGAAGGGCTTCTGTTAAGTGCATTCATGGCAAAAACAAAGGTGAAGAAAATGTTGACTCGCTGCTTAATGAGGGACATGAAAAAGGCTAAGAGTACCCAATTCTTTTTTTTTTACCTTGTTTTTTCCCTAATAAAGCTTGCCCTCAGGCCTTCCAGGTTAGTTGAGCCTCCTAGCAGAGAGTATGATAATGAACCATTGCCCACTGAAGTGGAAGGGAGTGTTAAGGAGCACTTAAGCTACTTGGACATTTTCAAGATACTAACCAGTATGCATCCAGGGCTGCTGGGGGAGCTGGCTGGCACTGAAGGGCTGTCATTATCGAAAAATAATGATAGCTAGGGGAGGTCACTGATGACTGGAAACAAGCAAACATCACATTCATCTTCAAGAAGGGTCCAGCGAACTGCAGGCCAGTCACCCTCACCCCTGTCCTTGTAAAAATTATGTAGCAAATCCTGGAAGGCATTTCTAAAGACATGAAGAACTAGAAGGTGACTTTGAACAGCCTGTGTGTATTTACCAAGGGCAAATCATGCTGACCAACCTGATTGCCTACTGTCATAAAATGACCGTCACTGTGGATTAGGGGAGAGCAGTGGATGTTGTATACCTTGATTTCAGCCAGGCTTTTGGTACAGTCTCCAGACGTATAATTATACTAGAATCTGTGAGGTTCTGACTGCATAAATGGACAACAGGGTGGATGGAAGATTGGTTTGATTGTTGGTGTCAAAGGTGGAATAACTGCTCTGCAGTCCAACTGCAACTTAGTATCTAGTGTCATACTTCATGGGGTGATACTGGGGGCAATATTTTTTAACGTCTTTATTAATAACCTGGATGATGGGAGTCTCAGCAAGTTCATGGATGTTATCAAAGGTGAGTGCACTGGAAGGTAGGGCAAGAACGATATTCAGTGTGACCTCAACATGCTGGAGAAATGAGGTAATGCAGAACTCAATAAGTTAAGCAAAGGCAAATGCAAGGTCCTGCCTCTGAGAAGGAGTAGCCTCATGCAGTAGTACAAGATGGGTTAGGTGCCAAATTTCTAGAAAGCAACTGTACAGAAAAAGAGTTGGGAGTCCTGCTGGATGCCCTTGTTTTGGTTAAGGCCAAAGGCATCTTGGGCTGCGTTAGCAAGTGCATGGCCAGCAGATCAGGAGGACTGATTGGTGCTTATGAGACCACATCTGGAGTTGTGTGTCCAATTTGGAGCTTCCCTGGAGAGGATAAACAGCACCTCATTAGGGTGAGTCAAGTGTAGGCCCACCAAGATGGCCAGGAGATTGGAGCCCATAATGTACAAGGGGAGGCTGAGGGAGGTTGGCTTGTTCAACTTTGAGATGTTTTGAAAAGTGGGAGGGTGGGGTGTGATGTGCAGACTAATTGCTCTTGGTAACTACTGGTAGGATGCGGAGAAGCCAGAGCCAGACTAGGCCAGGTACACAGTGAAAGAATGGGAGGCATTGAACACAAGCTACAGTCAGAGAAACTTTGACTCTATCTAAGAATAATTTTTATATAATGAACTTGGGATTGAGTAAATACAGGATATATGCAGTCTCACAAATGGGAAAGCTAGATTAAGAAAACATTCTAGGAATTTGGCAAAAGCGAGTAAGTGTTAGCTGTGTTATATGTCCAACAGCTGGAGAAGAATGGGAGTCACAGAATTATCCAGGTTGGAAGGGACTTTGCAAGAACATCTGGTCCAACCTTTCAAAAGAAAAGGAAGCTAGAAGAACAGAACAGAAGTTGTATATATTTGAAAATTATTTCAGTTATTAGACTCTCATTTTTAGGTGAGGACATGTGGAAGTTTATTTCACTAAATACCATTTTACATGCTTGGCCTCAGGAATGCTTCTAAAATTGATTCTATGAGCCATTTCCGCCAAAAAACACAAACAAAAAGCAGCCACTACAGGTAGTTGATGAAAGGTCCAGAGCTATTTGATAATCTATACATCTGCACACCTCCAAAGCTTTGAATTTAATTCCAATATGTTTAGTACATGATGCTACATCAGTTGACAGATTTGACAAACTGCTGCTAGAAATTTTGCAAGCTGTTCCAGTTAAATTCACTTAAACCTCAGACTTCTATTTAAGGAAATTGCACTCTCTGAAGGGTGAAAGAATGTTTAGACATTGCTCTTTCTAATTTTTGAAAGGAATTTTAAAAAACACCATTAGCTTTTACTTTGGAAATTTTCCACTCTTTTCATCTATAGACCTGTAAAAACCATTTATGTTGTACTGAGGCGATGAGACTGAATTCTAAGGAATTGCAAAGCCGTGAAAACCATGTCCTGCTAGATGATTTGAGGGAGAAAGATTGTTTGGATTTTTTTAATTAGGTAGTTTTTGTGCTGCCCGTATGTAATTTTGCTTGTCTGTTTTCTGTATGTCTCACAAAATATGCAAGTATATATTAATAAAAACCTAAAGCATGTGTTATTCTTGTATAATATAGACAGACAGCAGACTATTTGATGAAGACATTAACATAGTAAGATTCTACATTATGATTCTTTTCTGAGCTGAAAGTTAGGAAATTGGAGCTGGATGGAGCATTACAACAGGTCTTTTTATTGAAATATTATCAAGCAAAGAACTCAACCTGCTGAAATAAGCTGAGCTTGAATTAATATTTTAAAACTCACCCCTTCTGTGGGTTTTTTGGGGGATTTTGTTTGTTTTGGTTTTAATATGTGGGTAGTTGGATATGGTTTTCAAAGGGAAAGAAGTTAGTTTTCTTTTCATAAATTATGTCTTTATATTGATCTGGGTTGGAGGCCTTCACAGCTGACTAGTTATATTTAAAAATTAAAATTAAGACATTAATAGGAATAAATATATTAAAATTGCTTCTGCAGAAGAACAGAAGGACTGTAACGAGCAGGTTTAGAATCAGTTAATAGTTCAGAATTTTTAAATCTGACAAGATCCCTTAGGCTAAGTGGAAAAATCAATGACTGCTCTTAATTGACAAAACTATGAAAAGCTATGTCATTTTTTTGTAGAGGTTTCACACCTTTCTGAATGAGAAACAACCAGCATCCAAATTATTTCTTTTATCTTGTAGTAAATGTTCAGCGCAATAAAGTTATTTTAAAGAATACAATTAATTCAACAATGTTTATGTTTGAGAATTGTATTTTATCCTTCTGTGTTCCAGGGTGAACGTGGCTTTGCAGGTAGCAAAGGTGAAGAAGGTAAACAGGTAAATTATTCTGTCCATATTTTTCATTTATTTTTTTGGTCTGACAATTTGATATATGCCCAGCCAAGTAGAGCTTTGTGCTGAAGGTCTTCCTTAACTCTTTAATTAATAAAATTCTTATTTTTTTCTGATGTAATTGCTTAAGAACAAGGAGTTTTTATGTGTGTTACTTTGTGCCATCAGTGCTTCTTTCAGAATTTTTTTCCCTTAAGAGAAGATTTACTGTTGAAGCCCAACAGAACAATAGCCACTGGACTTCAATGGTGTTTGCTGCTATGTTATTTTTATGGCAACTACTAGTAAATGTCTGTTTATATAGTATGAAATGTATGATGAGATGATGTGTAGGTATTTATAGTACTTAATTATTGCTTTTTCTACATTACAATTACTTTTATGGGAACTTATTATGTTGATTGTAAGTACTAAATATTCTACATACTTTTTTCCTAAGAACCTAAATTTACTGTAATAGCAAAATATAACATTTGCTACAGTGTAACTGACTGCTAATTTAAAAATTAATTTTGATTTACATAGTTTTGTGTACCTACACAGTAATCAGTATGAGTTCTGTCTCCTGTACACATCTGACTCGGAGCAAATTGACTTGACTGCCAAGGTCTGAACCGAATGCAGGTCCATTTACCTCTAGCAGTTCAGTCCCTTTGCTTGATGTACTGGCGTGTTGCCCTGAGGACAGTCTTAATCTCCTGACAGCCATAAAATGTTTCTGAGACTAAATTCCAGGATAAGCCTTTCCTTGTTCTTCGCCAGTGAGTATCAGAAATGGAGCTTGAAGTAGTTTATCTGAATTGCATATTTTCTGCAGTGGCCAGAAATAGTTCAACAGCTTATGTGTTAAAATGGGAGTTAAACTGGCATTGTACAAGGCTGCCGTGGCTCACAGAATGCCAAGCATTGGGTGGCTCTCGATGATGCAACCTAATCTTCTTGTGTGACTTCAGAAAAGCAGGTCTGCACAGGTCATCATAGGCAAGTAAGCCTGTGTTGAGGGACAAGTGGAAGGAGTTTGCCTAACAGGAATTAAAGTAACAGTGGTGATAGTTCACGGTTGTAACTTCAGTTCTTAACCATGTTAGCCTGGTTACTGCTTTTTCACTGGTTTTGGCTGATTTGGCTTAGGCAACCTCAAATATGAGTCTTTTTTTGGATCATAGATAGTTTCTGTGTGCTTCAGCCCATTGTCTGAAAAAGGTGCAGAAAAGCATTTCTGCTGAATTTATATATCATAAAGATGAAAAATGAGAGAGACTGCTATTCTGGCAATATTCAGACTGATGAAAATAGAGAGTAGGTGACAGCTTCTGAATTTAAAGAAGCGTAATATATTTGTGATTTAGGCTGCTTTGGACATCGATATATTCACTCACCCACCATACCTCTTCATAAGTGTCAGACATCTTTCCAATGTTCATATTTTAAAGAAAGATTTAAAATGTGGAGTTTTTAAAGGAGAAGTATTCCAGTAGCCAGGATAGAAGAAGTATCAAAATTAAAACACAGCATCCATAGCAACTAACATTTATAATGTGAGAATTCAGCCTCTGAAAAAACACACTTGTTAAGCTTGAGTGTTTCTAACTGCACTGACAGATCTTATTTCCTTGGTGGTATCATTATTCATCAGTTCTGATGGGCTTGTGGATTTTTCTTCATCTTTTTTTTTCCCCCTCCCCATAATTGCTCTGCAGCTGTGCTATACTCTCCTCAAGTTTTATGAATAAATTGTGTTTGGGCACAGGCACATGGTTCCAGCTGTTGCTGCCACTCTCTTTGCTTGATTTTCCCTTATTTTGAAGCAGAGATAAAATGACCCAACCACTGGCAGTTTCCTTTTTCTTATGTGGAAGCTGAATCAGCGTGTTTAGACCATTTTTTTTTGGTTTTGTCTTGTAAACTCAGAAGATAATTAGAAGATCCCATTTAAAAATACTTCCAGTGTAACTATTAATGTTGAATTTAACTGTCCTTCAGATAAGAGAAATGTAAGAGTGGAAGAATCTTTATTAACCAGCAATCACGCAAAAATAATTTGGGCCAGTCTCATCAGAAGCTACACATATTTGTGAGAAAGGGTACGTTTTTCAGGTTATGGGAAGTAGGTCTTTAGTAGTTAATCAATTCAGCTTTAATTCAAATAATTATTTAAGAATAACATTGTTGAGTTTCCAGTGACTAAATCCAGTATAAAAAAATGTATCAACATATTTACATTTTAACATAACATCACAAAACATAGTAGTTATACATACTACTTTCTGTGTAACGTGATTACAAAGCCTGAAGTGGAAAATTTTCCTATTAACAAAAAATTCTGCCTCATCTTGCATATTAAGGAACAAGATTCTTGCGTATCACCTAGGGTGGGACACAGCTGCCTAAACATGGGATATTTGCCATTCCAAACTCTGCACAAAAGTGCATGAAAATGTCACATTTTTGGTTTAGTGACCCTATAATTCCATAGGACTGAAAACTTGAAACCAGCTCAGCCTTATACCTCTTGGTTCACTAAAAACTTAGTTGATTTATTTTATTGTGTTCTGCTTTGGCAGAGCAAGCCTTGGGGACATCAGGGAGATGTAGACAACTGAGGCAACAGTGAGTGATCATTTGTACACTACAATTATGGGAAACATCCATAATTTAAAGTATTGAGGGAGATTCTTTCAGCCTGTTTAAAGGTTTCTTGGCTCTTCTTGAGGAATCCAAAAGTCTTTTTCTGCCTTCAACCTTTTTTTTGGCCATGGTTGAACTTGGTTCTTCCTTGCAGAACCCAGTAATCATAAGGGAAGCTACAGACTGCATGTGCAGGTGTTATGCTGCAAGTTTTCCCTCCAAGGGAAATACACTGTAACTGTGAATTTATTTTAATTCTACTTTGTATTCTGCTTTCCTTGTGTTACTTAGATAATGACAGTCTTATATGGTGGTCTTATAACTGCAACGAAAACATTGGTTTACCCTTATATAGCATGACTGAAAAAGTATAGCTGAAAGCAGTTTTGATTGGTTTGCTGCCAAGAAGGCATACTAAATCATGTGGATCTGTCCTCCTTGTAATACTGTTTAGAGCTGTAATTTTACAGTATGGTATAGAAAATATGACTATTACATTTCATGATGATAGGAAGTCAGGAGGGACTGCTAATAACTAGAAGAAATACAGAATGTTCTTGGTATATCAGAGATGTAGTTGAAAAAAAGTAGGATCAAACATAGAAAGAATAAGTGCAAGGAAATACTTGTAGGGGAGAATAAATCTGAGCTGCAAAAATCCCAAATCAAGTAATATCTACTCAGAAATTAAAATCTGAGGGTAGATCAAAAGCTGAACGCAGGTAAATGAAGTTGCAACTGAAAGACTTCTACTAAAGTAGAGTATTGTCTGCAACAGTAATTAAAAAGTCCTGTGCTGTTTGGTATTGATATGGCTTCAATTTAACAGATTTTGAAAGGCAAGCACTGAGAATGACTGGGTGCTCAGGAACACAGAACCTTTGAGGCAGGGTTGCATGATTGGAAATTACTTAGTGTGAAGTCAGCTGAAAAGAAATATGTTAACAGTCTTCAAATACATAACATTGCTGCAAAGAGGAGAGAAATGGTCTATTGGTGTGACTGTAGTGTATGCAGAGCAATGGGCTGTAAGTACAGCAAGGAAGATATTGTGTAGCCAATAGGAAAGGCCTTTTAATTTTAACGCTGTTATTTATTATGGAAGTAATTTCCTCTTCCAGTGGTGGCACTTTTTATCCTGGTGGCACTTTTCATTCTGGTAACTCGAAAGGGAATTAAACTAAAGAAATACTTGCTTCATGAAATTATCTTAAGCGATTTTTCCTTTTTCTGTTAATAGCATCAAAATTATGCAAGACATCACTTATACTTATTTCTAATTGGATAAGCACAGATAAGCAAGACAGTTTCTTTTAAAACTTGTTTGGTTTTAATGGCCTGTTAATAGTTTTCTGTGATAGGTAAAGCTCTGGAACAGGTTGCCCAAAGTAGTTTTGCATCATCTTTTCATTGAGGTTTTCAAGACCAGCCCTGAGCAACCTGGCCTGATTAACTAACAGGCTCTGGGCCTGGATTTGAGCCTCTATAGGTTTCAATATCTCAGACCTATCTTAAAACCTGCAGAGGTTGAAATCTGGTTTATTATTATTTCTTTTGATACTAAAATATGTGCATCCCTTGGGAGTTGGAATTGTCCCAAAGCCTGTTAGTTAATCAGACAAATAATCTCTAAGATGCTTTTTTCCTTTGTTAAATCTGTAATTAATTCTCTTTTAATCTCCTGGTTATTGCTTCCTTTGGTCACTCCAGCTAGTACTCTTTAACCAGGTCCCCCGTTTTTTCTGTCATCTTGTTTACCTTTTTGGGTAGAATATGTATTTTCTTTAGTGTACTTCAGATATGATTCTTTCTGTAACTGAGCTAGAAAATGGAGAATTCAGTTTTGTGGGATACATGGAACATGAACACTACATAAATTTCATTACCATTTGGCAGCATGTGTGAAACAAATCTAAATTTTATTCAAAATAGCGGTGATAGAAAAGCCAACACATTTACATCTTAACTATAGCTGAGCAAACATGACTTAATTGTCACGAACAGATAATAGTCATTTCATGGAGCTGGGAATCCCAAATTCCTTGCCTTCCTTAGCTACTTCAAAATGTTAGCATAAAATCTCTGTTTCTCTTTTAACTCAGAGAGGCAAGTAAGGTTTGCTGCTATATAACTAAATCATAGTACTAGTTGATATCTTAGGGGACTCGGAAGTTGTGGGTGACTGAGTAGGAGGATAGCTGTGCTCTGGAGAAGGACTCTTCAATTCCAGTTTTCCTGAACTGGCTGCTTTGCTTTATAAAGCATATTCCCCTCCCATCTCACACTTGAAATAGAGGATTTTAAAACTGGATGTCATTGCAGCTGAGCTATGTAGCAGTTTATGTGCCGTGATATGCACTTGTAAACACTTGATCTTTAAGTTATTTTACTGTATTCCTTTGATTTATACTTCTCAGTAAAATGGTATAAATAAAAAGGTTGCATGTATTGTACTAAAGGAAACTTTGAGGATAAGACCATAATGATAGTAGTTTATTATTTTCAGAGTTTCATCCTTTTATCTTTACTTTTTGCATGTTTTAATTGTGCTTTTGCATGTGAGAAGAGAGGAGGAGTCTGGGACTTGTCCAGCATGGATGTAGAAAAAATTTTCATCTGCTTAATTTTCTTCTAAATGCAGGATGTTCTTTGTATATATTTACTATTTTCTGAAGTACAATTTGAGTTATCCCAGGAAATAGGGCTTCCTTTATTTCCTTTAGGAGACAATTCCTAATAGATCTTAGTGTCAAGAAGATTTCCTGGAGGTTCAACATTTTCTACTTTCACACCTAATAAAATACTCCTCTGTCTATCTTGCATCCATTCAGAATACACAAGGCTATAAACTTCCAGTGTGTCCCCAGGTGTAGTCTTTTATTCCAGTCTTCAATATGCTTTTCTTAAATATGCATAAGTAAATGAAGAAGGAATCATCTTTCCTAGGTCTAACACACTGGCTGAAGTTAGTCCTTATTTAGTCTTTCTAATATTTTAATGTCTGTGTCACAAATCTCAGTGATGAAACCAAATAACATCATCTACTTGATTTCAAGTTACTTCCAATCTACTTGAAAAATAGATGCTATTGTACATGGATAGAAGACAGTCATAAACCTCAAAGGTTCAATAATTAAAAATGCTAAAAAATTAAGAGAAGCAGTTAGCAAACCTTTAGTGTATTAGTAGAGTGCTTCTGATTGTGAGCTGTATATTCTCTAGAAACGCTTCAGTCTGAGTAAAAGATTAGAAGACTAAATTCCATGAAATGCAAATCTTGATGTAACCATGGACACTCCATGTCCTGTTGGTCTTAATGCTTTTGGAGTAATGGAAGAATGTGCATTTTGCATTATAGACTAAAAGTCCAGTTCCCTAATTTGTTTGGATGGGAGTGGAGTTGGTGCTACTGTGCTGAAAATGTGGCTCTTCGCTTTGCTAAACATCAATGCAGATCCTTTATTTGGGCAGGGAGAAGAATTTTGGAAGTCCTTTAAATCCTATTTCATGCAGGCAAGACTGGGTGCTTTACTACCTGGATTTAAACATGAACTGAGTTTTTTCAGACTTGTTTCCTAATGCTATATAGGCAAGTATTAAAGTTTTCTCTTTCTCATCTTGTAACTATTTAGTCATCTCTTTGAACCATTTTAGATTTTTTTCATGAAGTCCTCTGAGGTTAAATATTGTTTACAAGTTTTTATTTGAGATTTCTTTTTGTTACCAAGCAGATCACATATAATCACAGAGATACAATAATCTGTACACAGTTATTCTGGGAGAAAAGGAAAAGCATATTAATTGTGCAGGAAGTCTCTCCCTGAAATAAAAGCAGTCACGTTGGCATTTATCCTAATAAGCTAAATGTTACCAGGGCTTATCAAGTAGTTCTATGGTATTTGGCTTGATCTGGTCCTCTTCCTACTGTTTAACGTTCTTGCCCTTTGAAACAGGCTTAATTCAAAGTGCCTGTTGGGAATAGTCCCTAGCGTATGCTAACTTCTGAGCTGTGCCTGGGAATTATATGGGGAAATGCTAATTAAACTCATTGAAATGTCTGCAAAAGACCTTCACAGCTGGGGTCTATCAATTAAATTATATAGATGACCAATTTCCAGGTCCCAAGCTCTATCACTCTTTAATTTACTTACACATACCCATTTGGTCAGATTAAAGGTTCATCAGGCTCAGCATCCTGCTTCTAATGATAACCAGAAGTGGTGCCCCAGGGAAAAGCAAAAGGACAAAGTAAGCAAGTACAGTGCTTTTCCCCATGTACTCTTACAGCCTCCAATTTTTTGAGATTGCATCTCAGCCAGATGTGTTTTCAGTGAATTTAGTAGTCTTCAATGGACTTTTGTCCCATTAGCAAGTGCATTTTTCTCTTGAATTCATGTAAAGTTTGAACATCTGCAATATCCTGTGGTGAGGAATTACACCGTTTATTTTTGTGGTTGAAGAACTACTTCCTTTTGTTTGTTTGGAACCTGCTTCCTCTTAATTTGATTTGGCGTCCCCTACTTCTTTTGGAAGATCTCTGTTTTCCTTTTCAGTATCAACCAAGAATCAATTAGTATCTCTTATGCATTCCTGAGCTGTCTCTTTCAAATTTAAGAATATCAGCTTACTTAGTATCTCTTGCTATGAGGACTGTTCTATATTTGATCATCCTTACTAGCTGCCTCTGAATCTTACTGAGTTCTGTTGCAGTGTTTAAAGATGGAAGAGACAAGAACTTTGTTTCATTCTCTGTGCCTTTGTAATGTCTCCCCTCAGAGACTTTTCTATCCTATCTTTAGCCTTGAGTGTGACCTAAAGATCTCACTCTTGATCATTTTGAACTGGCCATTACCAGTCATTGCATTTAGGAAGCTGTGTTTTTGTTCACAGGTGTTTTGGCTACATAGGGGACGTAAGGATATTACAATCTTCATAACTTTATGTATAGCTATGCTGAACTTTATTTGTCCTTTTGCCATGTCATTTCACCTCATCATGCCTGTATTGAGTTTGTCACAGTTCATCCTCATCTGTTTTATCCTGTATAATTTGGTATCTTCACCAGATTGTTGTGTGCTTCAAAGTGGTTTTCACTGAGGGTTGAATGTAAAGACTTCACATCTTTCTGAGAACAAGGTTGATGGAAAAATTTACTTTTTCAATACCTTTATGCTGGTGTGAACTCTCAAGTTCTTTCTGCCTTGGATTAGAAATGTAATATTTGACAGGTGCAAAGGTTTTTTGGCATTAGAAAGGTATCTGTATCTTAATCTCTGAAAATGGCTTTTTGCGCATATTGAGTACAAATGTTCAAAGGCTTCTTGAGACTGACAAGAGTCCAAGAAGTGTTTGGACAACATTCTCAGGCACATGGTGTGATTCTTGGGGCTGTCCTGTGCAGGGCCAGGAGTTGAACTTTGATGATCCTTATGGGTCCCTCCCAACTCAGAATATTCTGTGATTCTGTAATTTACTTCAGACAACAAAGCTCTTCAAATTCCAGTTGCTCCCACAATGTAGGAAGCTTCTTGCATAGGAGGCCCAGATGTGGAGCTCTGGGAAAGAAAGCACACACAGCGCTCTGTAGAAGTACCCAGGCTGGTTCTGAACGAGCTATCTGGCGTGCAGTTTCCTTAGCAGGCACTCTGTTGAGATGTAAGGCTTAATAGTGTAAACAGAGTGACAAGTCGTTTGGATGTACTGCTTCCAGTAACAGTTACTTCTGTGCCACATGGGATATTTCTGTGAAGACATATCCAGACTGGATATCATTGCAGCTATAGATGCCTAGAAGGTATGTACTAGTTTGGAAACAGCTAAGGTTGTAAGTATTTTGATTCATAATTTTAATAAATGGCAATTAATTTAAAATTAATGTAGAAATTTTTATATGTATGAAACTATGCATATTTAGAAATGTCCATTGGCAGTTGCAGAGAGCACAGCATCATCCTCTCTTAGCAGACATATTGAGGTCTCCGTTACCATTTACGGCTCTGAGGGTTGTTGACCAGTAGGGTCAACGCTGGGGCTTGGGTGAGGGCACCTGTGTACAGTAGAGAGGGTAGAGATGGGCATGGACCTGGAGTGGCCTACTTGTGGAAAACTGGAAGAGTGGGTGGCATATGTGTGTGTATTTTTGATAGAGATGGAAGAGACTGAGATTATTCTGAAGCCAGAGTGGGGTACATCAGTACTAAGGTGGGACTAAAGCTAAGATTTCTAGTGTTCCCTAGTTCTTCCATTTGACTGCACTGCCTTCCAGGAGACATTTGGTCTGGATGTCATCTGTAATTAGAAAATCTTACTCCATTTCGGACTCAAAAGTAGAACACAAAATTGCTGTTTTCCTTGCTTTTTGTCAGCTTGGCTAGTGAATTCTTTCAGTTCTGTGATGAGTGGAGAGTGTCCTGTGCTCAACCTGTGCTTTTGGCTCACCTAAAGAGAGGGGTCATCATCTACTGCGGGAACCTAATCTTTTAGCTCAAGTGATAAAGTTTATTGCTATGAATTCCTCTGTCTTCTGACTCCACAGATCAACTTTGGTGAAAGACCTTATTCATTATGACATATCATTTTTGTTGTTCGCTATTTATTAATCTGAAAAGACTTAATTTAAAAAAGATGATTGCTGAGTCAAGAGATAAGAAATGCCAGAATATAAATAATTTACAAACTAAATGTGACCTCAATTGGATTAGAGAGAAGCCTGGAAATAGCCCATCATATGTGTTCCCACAAGATAGCGTCACAGAAATAGGTCTGACTGAAGTTTAACATTCAGTCATTTTTATTCAAACTTATTTTCTTATTACTGCTTCTGTATTTAGTTTTTTATCTACTTGGTATTTTGTTACATATTCTGGATTATTTGTTCTTTCTTTCTTCCTTTTTTCTGGGTCATAAATTACCTTTCCTGTTGCAAAGGCGTCCACCCATATGCATATTTGTCCATTCTACTTGCTTATTTTACTTTTTCAAGAGCTGTTTAGATGTCATGAATACCTTTAAATAATATGTTAGAGTTGTCTTTAACTGGAAGTGCTGTGAGAAGCAATGTAAGTACTGTGTACCATAACACAAGTACTTCAGCTCCTTACAGATCTTCTGGAAAACATCAGGTAGTAGTATTGATCTGGTCTTCCAGTTAGCCAGAACTAAAAATTAAAGTATTTTCATATGGCTATAATTCTCTCTTTATTTTCTTTTTTTCCTGGCAATAAATAGGTGAGATATTTTTTCTCGATCCTAGATCTGGTGATAGGTTTAACTTTGGGTATATTTCCCCAATTTCCAGTTGAAAGCGTACGTACATTTACACTATTAAGCCTGTATGTTTGCATACATATTTATGTGTACACTAGAATAAGTCATCACCTTATAAGAAATATAGTACAATCATAAAAATATTTAGTAACATACCAAGTAATAGATTTCTAAATTCAATCCCTTCTGACTTAATTCCTTCAATTTACCGTAGTGCAGTTTTTAAAGGAAAGTTTTCTTTACCAAGAACTTTAAGCCAGAAAGGAGACTCTGGAGGAAGAATGCATTGCAGCAGTACAGACTAATCACAACTGAGGCCTTGCTGGCAGCTGCAGTGTATTACTTTATAATATTGAGCTGAATAGACCTCCTGATATGTGAGGCTCCTTTCTTTCAAATAGGAGGCATTTTTTGGGAGTTGATGAGTGAAAATACACTGTAAGACAGAGCTGGCAGGACTCCATAGCAAGGAGACCATCAGTACACTGCAGCTGTAACTATCAGTGAGATTATGTTGTATGCACGTTGCAAAGGATTTTTCTTTATGAAAAAGAGTGTATTGACAGTGTCTAATGAGAAGAAGCAATAGAATAATGAGCTGCAATGTTCGAAAACATCGTTTAGCATAAATTGCATATATGCTTACGCAGCCTTGTAGTTCTTATAGTTTAGCTTCAAATTGTGAGACCTTTTTAAAAAATCTTTTATGTAATATTTCTAAAATAAGCATGAATGCAAGGAAGTTAATTTGCAGATGAAATCACAGAATCATGGAATTGTTTGAGTTGGAAGGAAACCTAAAGCTTTAGTTTCAATCCTCCTACCATGAGCAGGGACACCTTCCACCAGATCAGATTTCTCAAAGCCACATGCAACCTGGCCTTGAACACTTTCAGGAATGGGGCATCCACAGCTTCTCTGGGCAACCTCTTTCAGTGCCTTGCTACCCGAATAGAAAAAAAATATCTTTCTTTTACGCAGTCTAAATCTATCCTCTTTTGCTTAAAGACGTTTAGAGTCAATGAATTCTGTATATGGGCTCTTGCAATTTTGACTGAGAGTTGTTTGCAATGAGGAAAACGATCAGAATTCATTAACAGAGTTTGATGAAAGAAGAAACAACATAATGGCTACTCACATTGCTCACTGTAGAAGAGGAGATGACCAAACTGTGTTCGTTAATATTCTAAAATGAGAACTCAGTGTGTGCATGTGAGCAGGGAAGGCTTTCCACAGCCTGCAAAGACAGATGTGGATGTTACTACTGAACAGTCAGCAATATACATCTTTAAGTATATTTAAGTCTCCAAAGCACTTATTTTTTTTTCTCCACTTAGCAGTAGTTGATTTGTTAAGGTAATACTGTCAATGATAAAAACAGTCTTTCTTTCCAATCTCATCCTTTCCAGTGCTTCTTCCTATCCCCAGTGCTCCTGTGCATTGCAACTGTTTGTGCAATTCCTAGTAAAATAAATAAGTTGGGGGACTGTTCAGACCAAAAAAAACCCCACCTTTATTTACTGGGTTTATGTCCCTGCACATTCTGTTTCTCCAGACTAGTGTCTGGCTATTCTTCAGCAACCAATGTATTTCAGAAGAATAGGCATATTTTAGTGACAAGAAGGTGCTGCAGTCCTATACAGATGACTTGTGGGGTTGGAGAAGAATAGCATCACAGAATCACAGAATATGCTGAGCTGGAAGGGACCTACAAGGATCGAGTCCAACTCCTGACCCTGCACATGAATCATGCATATGTGGTTCACCCCCATGAATCACACCATGTGTCTGAGAGTATCATCCAAACACTTCTTGAACTCTGTCAGGCTTGGTGCTGTGACTCCTTCCCTAGGGAGGCTGTTCCAGCACCCAACCACCCTCTAGGTGAAGAACCTTTTCTTAATATCTAACCTAAACCTCCCCCGACACAACTTCAGGCCATTCCCTTGCGTTCTGTCACTAGCCACAACAGAGAAGAAATCAGTGTCTGCCCCCTTCTTCCCCTCACAAGTAAATCGTAGACTGCAATGTTTCCTTTTGGATGAAGCTAAACTAAAAGGTGTACTCTGGGAACAAGCCCAAGGTACTTCAATTGCTAATTGCTCTTGAGTTCATGGAGCCAGACTAAAGCTATTTCAGTGTAGGTTTAGAATAGCTCCAACAAAATACATACAGTGTTAATATCTAGTATTCTCCACCATTTGTTCCATAAATCCTCTGCTCTTGTGCCACACTGTACGCTCATGAAGACATACCTAGAAAAATATTTTGGAGAAGACCTGACATAACATGGCATGTAAGTCAAGGACATTAAGGCTGTTATAAAAGATCTGCACAAAAGTTCAAGAATGTATATGCTAATGTAGCTAACCCAGCAGCAGCTCTGTGATGCTCCTTTCTACACTATGCCCATTCATCATCTTTGTGTGTTGTTAAATTTTAGTTTAAGAAACCAAAGAAGCTACCTTAGAAGAGCAGCTAATTTACAACAGACGTTCAGAGTTTCTGTGACAGTAGGTGAAGACTGAGTTGTCTTAGATGTCTATAGGGAGCATATCATTGATCCTCCTGGTATGGTGAGGTCAGTACATCCTGTGCACAGATAAAGAAAAAGGCTTTACCCTGGTACCCTTTCAAGTTTTATGTGCTTAACTGAAGGCTAGGATTAAGTTAAACTTCCTTCTGCTGTCAGTAGCTGACCAGTTCAGATTTCCCAGAATGACCTTTCTAAAGATACTTCCTCCCCTTCAGTAGGCTGCAGATCATTCTCTTGCCTATTTATTCTAGGCCCATTGATTTTTCACACTTCACTGCACAGTGGTCCAGCTAGAACAGAAATATAATTGTTCCTATGGACAGTGCCTATGGTAATTGAATGGACATTTGCGAGGAGAATGGAAGCTGTTGATTGTGATCTTCTCTAAAAGAGAGAAAACTTCCTGCATTAAATCTCTAATTATTAAGTTTTATGCAAAAGGCAGCAATTTCCTAGTTTTTTATCAGTGTTTTGAACTGACTTTAGTGAAGTCTGACTGAGCAAGATGTGCATATTTTGAACATAGATCAAGCCTCCTCCTCAGATAAATATCCATCAGAAGACTGAACATATCACACCTTTAGACTGTACCAGGATCCACCAGAGCTTTACTGAAACACAAGTTTCCTAGTCTAAAGTATGCATTTCTATGATCTTATTAAACTACTTACTGTAGTCTGAGAAAATAGAGATAACTGATACTGCTATCTATGGGCCTTACAAACATGGTTAATAGTCACAGCTACATAAATACTATTATTTTCATTGTCATGTGACAGAAATAAAGCTAGAGGTGCAGCCTTTGCAGAAAAGACGTAGCAGTCCATCAGCTTGTGCAAACATTTGACATTGCTTTAACCATCTGCAGAACATCTTTTAGAGTATAAATAACAATAGCAATACCCTGCCAAAACCATGAAAACATGGGTGTCTAAAAAATAGTATGTTCTGTGAAAGCAACACTATTTGTCAACTGCTGACAAGAAGAGATTGGCTTTAGGTTTCCTTAGGAGACGAGCCTTGAAGAGAAACTAGTTTATTCCTCCTACGGAAAAATCTTCATTCAACACTAACACTAACCCACTATAAACAGAAACCTCACCACTAAAAGGCAGATAGAATTTTAAACAATTGTAGCTGAAAGTCAAACCCGTTTCTAGTATTTGTTTAAGAAATGAAAAAATAATGTGCTCATTAAGTGAGACAGTTTTTTTTTAAGGTTTTAAACTATTGATAGATAAACAAGATAGTTCAGTTTAAAATTACCATGGTGTTCAGTGAGGGAAACAAAGCCAAATTCAGCTATTAGTTTTGTTCATGAATGATGTAAGAACAAAATTCTGTAAAAGCTCAGGTATTTGAGCAAGTGAAAACATGTATTATGATTACCTTGTATGAGGCACAGTATGAAGACAGAGTGGACCATTTATTTGATCCCAAAGGTATTATAATTAAATTGTAAGCATTTAGACAAAAGATGGATACCTACAGAACAACCAGACTTGGTTGGTTAATTAAAAAATAAATAATATGACAATTGATGCTTCACCTATTGCACAGATTTTGCATTCATCACACTAGAGAAGAATTGGGCTGAAGGGAATGGTTACTGAATGGGGATAAATGGAATTGTCCTCACGTAAGCCTTGCAGTGCTGACTTGTACACAGAGTTTTGCACTTAGATGTCCCTATATTTAAGTGTGTGCATGAGAACCAGCAAAGGAGAAGATAAATAATGAAGAGAGTTTTAGCAATGACATTCCTGATAGGTGGGTGAGAGCAGATTGAGGGAGTATTTGTGAAAATAGTGTGATCAAGCCTGCACAAAAGTAGGAGCTCTGTAGATGAAAAGGTTTTAGTCTGTGGTCTGGATGTGGTTTGTATCTGAGAGGCTTCTTCAAGATTATTCCTGTTTTTGCTGACCAACAGAGTCAGTGTTTTTTCAGTGTCAAAAAGAGGAAGCTTTCTCAAGTTAAAACTGTTGAAAGAAACATTTAAACCTAGTTCAAACTTAGATTAGATATGAGGTACTGGAAAGTTAAGACATGCACTTGGCCAGCAGTCAAGTCTGGATGTAACTGATGACTCATAGAAATGATTGTTGATTTTCTATTTCAGATGAGATTAGCCAGAGACACTGTAGAAAGAGAGGAAACCTGGACCATGAATGTACCCTGTATAACCTCTTCATGGAAAGTTGCATGTCCGAGTTGTCTGACTGGATTCATGAGCATTTATACTTTGGAAAGCCTTTTCCTTTTGGCTTATGAGGAAAGGTATAGCACAATAAATTATATGCAGTACACCAGTTTTTAAACTAGTATGATATTCTGTCAGTAGAATGTATTGCAGAACTCAGCCAGATGTAGTGATTAAACAATAGGATATCCATTACTACTTACATGTGGGTTTTTTTCAAGTTTTTAAAATATATTCTGTTTCTTTATGTAGATTTAAATTCTTGAAATAAACATCATACTGATTTTTGGGGGGAAGATTTGAGTTATTTTAGAAGGTTGTTTACACCCACTAAAGCCTCAGCACAGAAATATTGCATTGAGAATACCATGAAAAAGTTTAGTGACTTTTCCTTATAAACACATTTATTTGACCGATGATACTTTCTGAAGAGAGTATCAATGTATTCAAGTGGATGTTAAGAATACATATTATCTAGAAGACTGAAACTCTGCTTTCAGATAGCTCATGCTTTAGGTAGTACAATTTTTCTTACCTTTATGAATAAAACTTTAATCTTGGGTTAAGAATTTTTCTTTCAAGTTAGGTCTGGGAATATATGCTCAAATAATTTCCATAAAGAGTGGAGTTTTGGTTGTTGATTTTGTTAGTATTGTTCTCCTTGACATTGAAATGTTTAAAGGAAAAGAAAAAAAAACCTGAAATGGTCATGACAGGATGAGCCATAACAGGATAGCACACAAAATGAAGTTTGCAAAACATAACATCTAAATTTCACATGGCAGAAAGAAAAGCCAATGCGAGCATCATAAGCATGATTACTTTCAGTTGGGAGATTTATTACTGAAAAACAAACTATTAGATTGTGATTAGTCTTGAACACATTTCAGTAAGTTAGACTTAGCCAAAACCTCAGTATTTTTTCTCCTTGTGCTGGCTAATGTCTATGACCCAAAAGAATGAAGTTGTGTTTTATATTTCTTTTGACCTAAGAAGTCTCTTAGATTAAATAGTAGTCTGTGTATCTTATTTTTCCTACTTATCACAGAATAACTTAATCCCTTTTAGAATTTGTTTCATTAATGGTCTTTTAATAGCTCTAGTCAGCACTAGGAAATGTTGGGCAGTCTTTTAGATTTCCACAAGATAGGGTTACATTGAAGATAAGAACCAAGGTGAGATTCAGAGGTCTGTAAGGAACACCTTAAGAGATCATAGCATTATTCACTTGTGTTTTCAGTAAGGCGTTGGTGATAGCCTTGCTGTGACATTTTCTACGTGTGAAAGAATAGAATTTGAGGTTTCTTAAGGTTTAGTTCTCAAGTATATCATAGTTCTATAGGCTATATAAGAAAAGTTTTCAATAAGGCAATAACTGAGGACACTATTGCCCATCAGGGTGCCACGGAATTGGTAGACTTGTTTAGAAATCGTTGTTTGTGGATGTTGCAATGTGAAAGTTGAACTTTCATGAAGAATGTAAAAACCTGCCTAAGCTACTTAAATGAATGTGGATACAGTCCTTCAGTCTAAAGAGGTTGCTAGCTCTTCAGAATATGTTTATTGGTCCCCTGCTTTTTCATCTGTGTTATTTGGTTTAATTTTTATTTTGCTGTTCTTTGTCTTTGAACTTGTACTGTTCAATCACTGTGCTTGGCAGTAATGGCATGAGAACAGAGCAAACATCTCAGTCATTTTGTTATTCTGTATGTTGTTGGCATTTGTATTAATGCTTGTCTGTCTTTCAATACCTTAATGAAAAAAAGAATTTATTGAGAGAATTTTGACTCCTTGAGACATGCGCCTCCTGCAAAAACTGTAATCATTACTTACCAAGAACATGATCCTAAGACAAGCTAAACCTATTTTGACCTGTGACTTCGAGACATTTTTCAATAGAGGGCAATCATAACAGAACCAAGGAGCAGTCTAGAGAAGATGTTATCATAGAAGAGTGTTCAGGGTTATATCTGTCTCTCCCCCATGAAGATACGCATACAATGAAGTATCATCAAGTCTGTTTAGAGCATTCTCAAGCAAAATCTACAGTTAAGGCAAATTGACTGTAATCTTAGATTGTTACAGTACTTCTCTTCCTTTTTAACCCAAATTTCATCCCCCACCTCCCAAAAATCCTTTTGACCATAAATGAAGCCCATTATTTTTAGTATCATTATGGAAAACGTGATGTCCTATTTATAATCTTCTTTCCCATATTTGAGATTCATCAGCATGTCCTATGTTCATTCTTTCCTCCTAACTTTTTTGCAACCTTTCTATCATTCTGATTTGGAGAAGAGCGAATACTTAAAGTTGACAAAATTCCATGAAAAAGATAATACCCTAAACTAGATGTTTCTCGCTGTTCTCATCAGTGGCAAGTAATCCAGAATAACTGGGTTTTTTTCAGCTTGCATTTGGCAAATGGAGAATGGAGTTTAGCCTTTTAAAAACAACTTTGTGTTACAGGTTCCCATGCATCATATGATCTATGATAATCCCCAAATACTTTTCTGCGATAGTGCTGCATGGGTTATTCTCATTGTTAGTGCATTGGATTTCTCCATTTGGAGAGCACTACACTGGAACTTTTACTGGACTTGGTTTTTTCATTTGGTTTGGGGTTTGGGTTTTTTGGTTGTTTGTTTGTTTGTTTGTTTGTTTGGGATTTTTAATTGCTGTTTTTATTGATCAAAATAATTTTGCATTTTAAGGTTTTTCTACAAAGAATGAAAATGAATGGATGCCTTATTCCTGCTGACAGGAGGCAGTTCATCAGTGCAGCTTTGGAGCCTCGGGCTGGCATAGCTTCAGATTGTTCTGTGCCTAACATTTTGGCCTCAGCCGAGGTGGTAGTTTGCCTTTATATTGCCTCTCTGGTTAGAAATGCTTAGAGCTTTCTTAGAAATGTGACTAAGCAGTAATTAGCTATCATGAACATCTTCAGTATTGCTCAATCTGTGTAAGCAAAGCAGGAAGGAAAGACACATTATCCTCTATGTTCAGGCATAACATTTGTTTAGGACTCTTTCATAAGACAGCAACTGTGCAGTTTGGAATTAGAAGGTCTTTGGTCATTGTTTCTTGGTAAGTGTATCTACTGAGCTCTCTGAATTCCTGATCCCTATGAAGCTTTTTGAGCACTAGATTTCTTGTTGTGTCTGAGTATCCTAAATAGGTGGGTTTGGGAAGACACAGGCTTCATGGTGGCATCCTTCCAAATCATCACTGTTGATTTTAGTTTACTAGAAATAGAAGTGTATTTCTGCAATGTATTATGCTGTCTTTCTCTGACCCTGCTTAGGAAATACTCTTATGTTACAGCCTACTTGGAAATGAGCTTCTCGCATCCCTGTTGCATTCCTCTTACATTTCCTTGCATAGTTCCTCCTAGTCTGAACTGAAATAAAGTCATTAGTCTTCCTTGCTTTCCACTCCTTTTAAATGTACAGTGTCTCAGCAGTCTTGAGGTGCTTCACCCTGTGTATTGCCACTTTCCTAAAGTGTACTGTCTCACATTCCGCAGAAGGTTTAAAGGTCAGGCAATAAGAATATTATTGAAGTCTAGCTCTTCATAATACCAGCTCTCCAGACTATCAGCAAAATCAGAAAGAAACACAGGGTTTGTTTGGGTTTTTTTAACTGAAGATGGGGATTTTTTTAATTTCCTAGCTTACTCAAGAAAAACCAATGAGCATTACTAAAAGCTGAGATCAGATTAAAAGTCATGGAGAAATGGTCATGAGAAAATAAAATTCACATAGAGCATTCCACTGAGACAGAGCTGTAGCATAACACAGAAAAGTATTTAAAAAAAAAAAAGTCATAACTAGCCTTAAACATATGTAGGTGAAATCATGGAGTTTCAGAGGTTAAAAATTACAAGGTAATTACACTACTGAGTTAGTGATACTGTATAGCATGCATACTTTGGAAAGTAATTCAGCTAGTGTTAACAATGACACTCCAATTTTTCAAACAAATTATAACAGGAATTCCTGATTTGTATCATTAACAGAGCAGCGTTGCAGAAAAAGCTTTACCTTTTTAGGTCAATTTTTAGGTATGAATGTATTTTATTTCCAAATAAATTACTTCGCCTTTATAATAAGGGGGAAATGGTGTGCAAGGAAAATGCGGCAACCTTAAAGTGGATGAGTGGGTTGGAGGCTGGTACTGTCATCTTGCAGAGGCCGTGCAGGAACCCCTGGCTCTAATTAAAGAATGCTACCACTGAATTCAGTGTATCTACTATTACACACAGCAGACTGAATCCCTCCCAGCAGTTATTCTGGAGCAACCCCATCGGCTTGTTCCGTCAGGGTAATGGAATGCAGAATTCACCCAAAGAAATACAAATAATTCTGTGTTACGTTGGGTTAGTTTTGGTTAACTAATAAACAAGGCTTGACACTTTCAGAGTTTTGTCACCCTGTTTATGCAATAAATAGTCTTCAATTGTGTCATCTGAATAAAGTATAAGCAGGCATGAACATTAGATATAAAATGGCATTAAAGCATTTTTCTCTCTTTTTTGTTAATCTATGAGGTAAGCCACAATGTTGATTATTAACAGCCTCCTCTACACTGCAGAGCGGCTTCAGCAACTCTGCAAATTGGCTAGATTTGAAGCTGTTAATTATGCAGTATAGTGTGCTCCATAAAGACAAAAATGAGCATGACTTGGCTCAGTTCTCCTGAGAATAAATTGTAAAAATTGGACCTCTCTTTGGTTTGAATTCTGTCTTCACAGAGAACACGGACATTCCATACAACAGGCTTGGCAAGGACAAATCATGTACTCCATTAAAAAATCAGAATATGTTCATGGTAAAATCACATGCTGGCAGAAAGCCAGGGACTCTGCAGAGGTCCAAGGCTCATAAACAGGGGGTGCTTTTTATCATTTTGTCAAAGAAATTGATAAGCATCTTAAATCCAAATATCTTGGAAATCATAAGGAAGGGGTTTTTCCTTCCCTGCATTCACCAGCCACACTTGTATGTGTCTAGAACTACCTGATTGCATTTTGAGGTTACCATCTGCCTGCTGTAGAAGACAAAGGCACATTCTCCAACACACACTGCTCCTCCAACATCGAGGCACAGGATAAGTGAGGGTGAGGGGATGGTTTTCTTTTAGCTTTTTATGTAAATGTAGATGTTGCATAACAAAATATGACATGGTACTTTTACCTTAGGCGTCCATCAGGGAATTTATAGAATGCTACTACTGCTGAAGCAAATCTGTACATATTTGTATCATTTTCTCTTAAAGTGTGAAAGCAGATACACAAGCCATAGAAGAAAAAACAGCTCCATAAATAGCAATGATTTTTTAAATCTTCTAGAAATATATTCTCACAAGATATTATGTCAAATATATGAATACACCTTTATAGCTGTTGCAAGATTGTAGCAGTGTAACTGATACTAGTTGAAATATCCTGAAAGCAGTATTAAATGTTCAGTATGTCACAGTGATGAAAAGTAAAATGTCATTTTTGCAGTTTGTTCTAAAAGTTTAAGTGAGCTAAAAAAGAATAGTACCCTTGGGGCTTCAACTGTTTTTTTTTAAACTGACAGTGAAAGTGCCTTAATCCATAGAACAAAGAGGACTTTTTAGTTTAAACATAGTAAAATAATAAGTGTTAAATTCCTATAACTGTTTGGTATCATTTAAATTTCTGCAATAAATGCACAAATTTATCTGGTGGGTTTTTCTGGGGGAGTTTTGACAAACAAGAAAGGGAATACTTGAAGAAAAACCTTAACAGTATGATTCAGGCTAATGTGTAGCATTAAGTTTGTTATCAACAAGATGTATTAAAATGGAAACACTGAATCAGCAAAGCCATCTTTTGAGTGGGATTATTAAATTCGCAGTTAGTCACTGCTAATTTGTTAGTAGTCTTCAGTTGTTTGACAAAGCTCATACAAACTCATTTTGCAAAACCGATTATTAGATGAAATGCCCTCTGTCATTGCCACTGGAGGAATTGCTCTGAATCAGGGCTGTGTTAGAAATGGAGTTAGCTGAATGATCTCAGTTCAATGCCATTTACCTAACAGAATTATGAAGATGATGCTGATGTAATGAATAGGTTCTGCTCAGACAAATGTAGTCCCCTGGAGATAATGGAACTTCAGTGCAGGGCTGTTTGTTTTCTTTGGTTTATATGAAAAGCTTGGACTCTAATAAGTCAATCCTTGCACTTCTATCAGAATTATAGAATCCTGTTACTTTATGATTAGTTATTGTTATTTGACAAAGTTCAGTTGAGTGAAAGAGATGCAATTATAGAACTGCTTAAGCTTCTTGGTTCTTGTAGATATTTTCTCTTAAATTATGCTTCTTTAGCAGGTGTATTTTGTTCACTCTGATGAAATATGTGTTAGGTAGAATAGCACAGTAGTTAGAATTAATACAGAACTGAATTCTGTCATGTGTCCTACAAGAATACTCTGTTTTGTACTCAGTATTTCATAAGCAAACACATTAACCAGCTACAGTCTATTCGGGAGGATCCTTCCCATCATTTTTTAAGTTTTGATTAATAATGTTGGTAATTTTCATGCTTGTGAGAAAAATTTTATGAACAAAAGTTGTTTGCATTTTTCAAAGTCAAAGACAAATGATAATATTGAGGAGAGGTTTTTTATCAGATACTTAAAACAAGAATTTTTTATTAAAAAAGAGTCTCAGAGTTAAAAAAAATAATGTAATGTTAGTATTAAGATTTTCAAAAATAAAACTGTTCCCTGTTTTTATGTTCTATTTCATCACCATGTTCTTGAAATACAGCAAGAATCAAGAATGTTTTTCTGTCGTGAGTCTTTATAGGTGTTCAATGACACTATGAAGTACAGAAAACTGTAGCTATTAGAGTGTTAGACATTTTTCAGAGGCATTTATTTAAAAAGAATTTCTGTTGGAATGTAAGAAATAATTTTGCCTATGCATCCAGCAATGCATATGTAGCACTTCATGTAGAACAGAAAAAAACGGTAAAATATTTTTCCTGTTAAAAAGCGTCATGAATTAGTATTTGTCTTGTGTATATATAATAAAATAATTATTCATTCTTTTAGGGTGAAAAAGGAGATAAAGGAGAACCAGGACCAGAAGGCATTCATGGAACAGAGGTAAATTGCGTGATAGTGAAACAGTCAAGTTACAAACTTTTAGGTGGACAGTTAAGCAATGTAATTCAGAATTTATGTGAGGAGCGTGATTTAGAAATTGTGTACCTGGAGATTTAACATCCACAAGATAATAGGGAAAGAAGAAGAGATACATTCGTGTGAGATAGCAGTTCTTAGGGCTTAATGTTGGACAGGAGAGCTGTGGGCAAGGATCTGGTAGATTCCATTATATTTCTGCTGAGGGCTCAGGAAATAAACTGAAACAAGCGTGGGGGTTAAAGGAACATAATATAAATGAGAATCATTACTGGTTGGATAATGTGTTGGAAAAGAGGGTACTTTGGGAGGCAGGGTAAAGCTAGACCTGTAACTTTTCTTTCTGTAAAGGAAAATAGACAAGCTGTTAGCTGTTCATGGGTGAGGGCCTTGAGTCACTCACTGTGGCTTGTGGCTTGTGTGATAGAGTCAAAATTTCACTTTTTATTTTCACTGCCACATTTTGCTGCCTACTTAGTTAACTGGACTGGTCCATATTTAAGTTAAAGCTTGAGTCTGTGTCTAAAAATACTGGATAATCCTGATCACTGAGTTCACATTCAAGCTTGAACATGAGCTTACATGAGCTTAGATATGCCCACTAGTAAATCTTACTTTTGCCTATTTTATTTTTATTTTTCATTTATTTTTGTATATACGAAACCAAGATGAGAGGCCAGAAAATGAGATTTTTTTTCAATACAATACTAAAATGGTCAATCAGCATGATTTCAAAAGAAGATTTTTAAAAAACATAACAATAAAGTCAAGCAAGCTGGGTTTTTTTATCCCCTCTTCCCCTCCAGTCTCCCTCTTGACCTTCCTGGGGGTCACCCTGGCTTTAAGTTTCAAGGAAGGATACTGTTTGCTCTCCAGTTGCAAACCATTGCAATTGAAGGCAGAGAGCATCTCACAGATGGGGAATGACTCACATTAGGATCAGAATCCAGACACAGGATTTGGAAAAATCATTCAGCAGTACCTTTTAAAGCAACTTTAGCAAAAGGGTGAAAGGGTCAGCATCTGACACAAAAATTCTATGACAATCTAGCCAGGTCTACTGAAAATGCAGTAAAACAGACTACGTAATTATGAAATTTTACATCACCTGGCTTTTAATTCACACTGTAACCATAAAAATATTTTTCCTATTTTTGCTTTATTATAATGTAATGCTAGATAAATTGGTCTATTTTTAAGTAATAGTATATGTCTTTCGTATGAAAATGTATACTATGTACTAAGCTGAAACTACATTTAGATATTCAAAGTGATGTTCTCTTGTAGCCTGCCTGTCTGTAAAGGTGAACCATATACTTCTGTCATGCATACATATATGCTGACAGCATGGAAAAAACACATCTGTGTTTCTTTCCATAGCCCTGGTGACATTTCTGTGTTGGTCTTACATGATCTCCTTTACTACATGGGATCTTATTCCATCAACCTTTTAGAAAGAGTAAGATATACTGAGTATCTGATGAACTTCAGGACATATTTAACACAGTGGCACTGTGAAAGTGAAAAATACTGAACATTTATAATTTTAAATATTTATTGAACTATTACAATGTGTCAAGAAACAGTACATTATCATTGTGGGAACTGTCATTAAAACAGTTTGGAAGTAAAACTGCACAAGGCAATATAACATTGTATTATTTGAATCCACACCTAATTCCTTTTTAACAACACTTACATAAAATGTTTTGGATTCAGTTATCACTGAATGGATATGCCAGTGCATGGAGATGCCAGTCATTAAATTTAAAGGACTGTGCATCATTCAATCTTTGTTGCTATCAGTGTGTCTCTAACTCATTCTGTATATAGAAATGTAACATCTGATATTTCTAAAATAATCAAGTTAATCTACTTACATTGGTTTAATCTTCAGTGATGTATAAAGAAAACCTGAAAACATTTAAAAGTCTACTGGCAGCTGTTGTCTCTTCCTGGGGAGTGAGGATTTCCATCCTCACGAGTGAAGAACTTTAAGATGATGACTGAACATTTTATCTTGCACGAATGGTAGAAACATATTTGAATGTATTTTTACCAAAATCAGCAAAGTAGGTGTCACAGACAGTTTTGCTTGCTGTTGCTACTCATGTTTTCCTAGCAGTACAGAAAGTTCTTTCTAGAATGAAGTAGCATGGCAGAGGGAAGCCAGACCTGACTTGGAGACTAGGCTTTTTGTAATGATGATTCTATACCTAGAAAGTTTTAATTCCCTCATCCCTCACTGGTTGTGCTAACTGGGTCAGTCTCACTGAGAGTCAGGTTTTGAGGCAGGAACTGTGAATATATTTAACTGTTCTGCACATCTCCCGGTTCATCACGCCAGGAATCTGAGCCAAAATTTATAGTGCCGTGTCCCAGTGTGGGACATCATTCAAAATCCATCTGACAACGTGAGTGCTTACTGTAAATACTACTAATGTGGTTGCCATTGTTTTTGGTTTCTTAAGGAGTAGTCATAAATAACATATTACTAATATATTCCTCCTGTGCTACGTGTTCACATTATACCTGTAAGCAGGTATTTGCCTGTATAGGATGAACAGCCAGTTTAAGTAGTATGTCTCATTTATCCCTTGAGACTATTTTAGCCACTTGACATTACACTCAGGTGCCACATTGCTGCCACTAAAATCCTGTAATTTTTTTATATGTTGCTTCCCTCCACCACTCTTTCAGATATTTTGTCTTACATTTGGATGCGAGACCTGCCTGCTTTTGTAATTGAGGAGTTATGAATTCTTTGGTCTAGCTGACAAGATGGTGATAAGTCAAAGGTTGGACTCAATGATCTTGGAGTTCTTTTCCAACCTTAATGATTCTGTGATTCTGTAAAAATGCTGTCATTTGTATCACTGTAGCAAGTGGAGCCTCATAGAGACACTGTCTGAAAGAAACTCTGATAAATACGTTCATATCCCATGTGGAATAAGGACAAATTTGCAATATAAATATCCATGAAACTATATATGGAGTAAGATCTATGTTATATTCATATTCTTGCCAGTTGAACTGAAATGAAAAGAAAATCTTTATTACTGAAACTTTTAGATGCTTTTTTGAGTTGTAGTTTTCTTGATCAGTGGTGCTGGTAGGAATGAATAACATGGGATACTGCCAATTACTATTTGCCTACATAAATTCAGTCCTTCAGCAAAAGTAAGAGAAAACATCAAGTTTTATCATGCATGTGTCATGCATGGATAGTGGAAGATTAGTGTCTTTCTTGTAAATTGGAAAAAAAAATAAGCACAACCAAAAAAACCAAAGCTGAAATTAAAATCTAGTATATACATTAAACCAAGTGTTTAACTAGTTATTTTTATTTCTTCTGCTGGAGAAGGTAATACCATAAGTGACTTTTCTAAAATTTTCCAACATAAAATGTTCTTATTCCTTATGTACCTGATGTCAAAGGATGGAGTTCTAAAGTTCAGTAAGCAATGACGAAAATCCCAGGTTTTCAATCAAAGATGGAAAACATATCAGACCTTTTTATTTTTATATATGTGGGAAAAGGTAAACAGAAGTATGAACATTTTTAAAGGGATACAGTGTCTTGATATGATAGTAACAGTTATTTACCTTCACACCCTCAGGGCCTGTCTGTCTAATCTTGAACTCTTTTAGCATTAGCATTGCAAGGAAACACATGCATAGGAAGGGAAGAAACCTATTGCTTGAAAGGATGAAGTTGGTAATGATATTTGTTCTTTCTAGAGTCTGAGAATTCTGTTAGGAACTATAGTATAAGGAGATAGTAGACATTGCTCAGGGGACAGTAAATTCTAGTTCCGCTACTCAGTAAACTGATTTGATCTATAACAATGTATAAACATAATTGTTTAGGGTGTTGGATTGTGTACTGCATTTCCAGTACATTAGATAATATGTATTGTTCTAGGAGATTTTAACCTAATGTGAAATTCAACCAGATTACTCTTAATGCAGGCCAGTGAATTGTAAACAACAAATTATATTTTTCCCAACAGATATCTTTTAGAGTGAAAAATCAGTTCTCCTAAAAATATTATGGCAATCTTACAGCATGTTCCATTGTCACATGTGTGCAGCATGGCATATGCTGTACAAATAGATGGAGTTCCAGTGGGCAACACTTGGCTCATATGGAACTGCTGAAGTCCTCTGGTTGAGGTCCAGCTGATTTTTGCGGTTTTTTCACTGAGAAGAGTGCCTGATGTCAGCTGATGGTACATTTTACCTGTTTTATCTATTTTTCCTTCATTCCATGAGAAGTAATACCACTGTCATCGCCTCCAACCAAAAATCTGCCTC
Organism: Chiroxiphia lanceolata; assembly: GCF_009829145.1. Taxonomy (NCBI): domain Eukaryota; kingdom Metazoa; phylum Chordata; class Aves; order Passeriformes; family Pipridae; genus Chiroxiphia; species Chiroxiphia lanceolata. Next base: position 87,361,185 of record NC_045639.1, on the reverse strand, counting down.
TAGTTTAATCTTTCCCCCACTGGACCCAATATTTCTGACTTCATATCCTTATTGACATTTGCAATATAATTGTGTTACAGTTACCTGTCTTATTTTATTTATATATAGAACATTTTTCACTTCTGCTATTTCCAGTGTTGTTATCTTGTTAGCTTTGAATCAGCCTTATACGTATATATTCTAATGTTCACTTTGCATTTTGGCATCCATAGAGGAACCATAATGTAACTTTATTGTGACAGTAAAAAGACCAAGCTGTAGTCCTTACAGAGGAGAAAACACAGCAGCTGAAGACTGTTCATGAACTGGTCCCAGAAAGGTAGAATTAGATTGGTATAGAATTCAATAGTTCATTTACTCTCTGTTAATGGAATTTTTAGGCAGTTCTTGAATTCCTGGCAAATCTGATAACAGACTCCTTAGACTGATAGAAACTTGTTAGTTTTCAAAACTGACCTTGTTCTTGTAAAATAGTGCAGAAAACAAGCTTTTCTAATTTAAGGTTTAATCTAAAATCATCCAAATTATATCTGTTCAGATAACCACATTCATTTTACTGAAGCATCCTGTTCTGGTGTCTGCCAAAGACAGGATACCATACTGTACTGCGCTAGAAGGGGCTACACATTTGACTTAGCACAGGAATTCTTATGACATTTTCGAGAGTGAGCAGCAGCTAAACCTCTCAGCACCTTCAGAGGGGTCACTCTAAGGAAGAATAGGCATAGTGCAGTCCCAGATGTGTTTTTTTCAAGCATTTAGTATGTCTGGAACTTATTAAGATTATAATATTTTTAAAATGTATATGTAATGTGTAGGAGAACCAGAAATACTTCTAATGGGATAGCATTCTAAGCAAATTTTTTTTTCTGATACTACTTTTCTTTCTTGGGGTTTTAAACTGCAAATAAAAGCTAATTCAAGTATTTTAGAATAAATACATAATATATAAATCTTCCTGGGTCCTTAAAAATCCACCTTCAAACATTGCAAGGCTTGTTGTCAAACATGTAGTTTCCCCTTGTTCTTTTTATTTGAGGTCAGTGTCTGTGGTCATCATCTCTGCAGTAGCTGTCAGACTACATACCTCACCGAGGTGCTCTGCAGGAACACTACTAAAAGCTTTAAACACAGCAATTAGGAAAAATGAGGTTCATAGTTTGACAGTGCATGGCTCAGGCTCAGTATCTTCCATTTGCAGTTGCCTTTTCTATTCAGTAGAGACACACAGATATATATATCACCGCCTGTGAGTTGCAGATTTTTTTAGTGATATATTTTCTCTTCTGTAAACATACAGCCTGAGAACTAATTCTTAAACTCATGCATGTTGTTCCACTGCTGATTTGCCTGTATCGATTTTGAATCAAATCTATACACTTGGCATACCTGAAAAATCCCTAAAATGGCTTTTAGAATATGGAGTGGCTGTGTTTTATGCAGTCTTTGAGGAGGAGGTGGAAAGTAAAATGTAGTAAATGAGGACAATATTAAGGCTATGTCATAAATATGCAGATTGTAAAAAGAAAGCAATTTTTTGGCTTGGTTTTTGAATCCATCTGCCTATCACATTTCTTAAGTTCAAACAGCAAAACTACTTCTGATTTAACTATTACGTATTTGGCAAGCTTAATAAAGGACAAATCAAAGCTAAATCAGGGGTATTTACAACAACCACAAATTTAATCCAAAGTGGGTACTTAAATGCTCATATAGTTCTAAATGATGTTCCTTCCAGATGGTGAATTAATGTAATTTTAGCAGGAAGTGAAGTTGCACAAATACGCAGTATTTAGAACACTCACTGATTTAATGTTTCTGCACCCACCAAGGCACAGATGTTAGTTACCATTTTTGTGCCAGTTGTCTCTATCTTTCCAATAATTGCAAACTGAGGAAGAGAGTTTGCAAGGACAAAAAAGGGAGCCAAGAACAACTTTAGTTTGTAAACCGTAATTCAGATGTAGATTAATCTTTTCTGTCCTTGTCCTATTTAACCTCCAGAATAATAACGATGGTGGCCTAGTTGTGTGGTATCTCATTATGATTCTGTCCTATATTGCCTACATTGTTGCCATTTCATTTCTGAGTGAAATCTTTGAACTTGTACGTGGTCTCCTGTCCCTTGCTGCTAAAGCAGTGATCAGAGGGAAGACACAAGCAAAGCTCTTGGTTTAAGTAAAAATGAGTTCCTGGTAGGTTTGTCCAGCACGAGAATTAAGTTCAATTGTTGCTGCAGAATGGGTGGAAGTTGCTGGGCATATTTCAAAACCTCTTGCTTTTCCTTTTTTTTTTTTTTTTTTTTTTTGCTGCAAGAAGACCGCAAAGATTATGTGCTGGGTGCTAAAGATTTTTTTTTTTTTTTTTTGAGTGCTTCTGGTGAGAACTTGTTAGCAGAAGAGCTGTATAATAGATATTGTAGGGGGTAGATTCAGAATAGGTATAAATAGGAAATACTTTACAATAAAAATGGTGAAAACTGGAACAGTTTGCTCAGAGAGGTTGTAGATGCCCCATCCCTGGAAATGTTCAAGGTTGGGTTGGATGGGGGTCTGAGCAACCTGATCCAGTTGACAATGTCCCTGTTGGTTATAGGGGAGGTTGGACTAGGTGACCTTTAAGTGTCTCTTCCAACCCAAACCGCTCTGCCCCTGCAAGTGTGAAGTTGCTGCATGTGTAATGTGTAAGGCTAGGCAATAGTATTTGCTTCTCCAGCTGAAGGCAGAAGTAAGGAAGGAAGTATGAAAGAATCAATTATTTCTCTAATTGCCTTTTCAAACACTGGTGAAGATGAGAGTGTTGGAAGATGTGCAGCAGCTCTGAGCTGTACCTTCCTGTAGCTCACCAGCTCAGCATTGCTACTTGAAACATGGGCTCTGCAGTTCTCTGTCCATCTCTGCCTCTTTTCCAATTTTAGAGATGTTTAAGTGAATGTACTAGTACTGTCTAGTATTCTATTTTATCTTTGTTGGCCATGATAGATATCTGTCTGTTCACAAAATAATGAAAATGAAGGATTTTGAGATAGTGCTAATAATGGGATAGGATTTTAAGGCTTAACTGTTTAGTATATAGTAATTCAAAGCACTGGAGGATTTAGTCCAACATCTTTCACAGATGACAACAAATAAGCATTTCTTTTCTTTGCCCAGGGACTAAAAGGTGACCCTGGTAGACCTGGTGTGGCTGGTCCGAAAGGAGAAAAGGTACTTTTTTTAATCTATTAAGTTGTATGTATATGTGAGTATGCATGACATTCTTCAATTGTGAACACATTGCCATAACTATGTGTGACAAACACCCACTGCTGCCGTTTGTATAACTTAAGGGTTGAAGAATATGAATACAGGCTGACTAAACACAGAGTACAAGTATTCTTTATCACAACATATTTTAAAAGGAGTTCTGAGTAGGAGACTGAATTTGGTTCTGAATTACTCTGTGGATGTTCTTGTTTGCTCCCATGAACTAAACCTGAAGGTCTCAAATGTGATTCGTACCTCAGCAGCCTAATTCTGTGAATGTTTTACACAGTCAGATGTCTTTAAATATGTGAGCTGTCACACTGACTTCAGCAGCCACCTTGTGCATGTAAGCTGCAGCTTGTAACTTAACATATGCAAATGTGTTTTGAAGGACTGCTTTTTTTTTTATAGCTGTGAGTCATTTATGCAGAGGCTTGGTATTTTTTTTCCCTTTAACCTGTGGCAAACTCTGTATATGTCTGCCATTACTGGAAAAGAATATCCCTTTACTCACACATTTTCATAATGAACATGCTTGATGATTATACTGAAATTACTTCTGCAGTGGTGCATATTCTCTAAAATGACTAGAGGTCAAATATATTTAACTAAAGAGATTGCTGATTTATTTGCTCTCCTGTTTTAATTAGGGAGATGCAGGACCTCCAGGACCAGCTGCCTTGAGTGTGAGTACATGTAAAACTGAAACAAACAAAAGAAAATCCCTAAGAAATGCTGCACATTTTTCACTTATTTACAGTGTAAATACTTTCCCTAGTAAACATAAGAGCCAAGTCCCTCTCTTTAGAGTGCCTCAGCATTTTCTATATGGCTTGTGAAAGGAATTCTGTAAATATAAAAAAAAAGCACATTTAAAACATCTTGTTTCCCACCAAATGCTAACAAGAATATTATGTTGTTTATTCTGTGTATAAATAGTATAGGCTTGTTGAAATGAAAGAATTCCCTTGTTATTTTTAGTGAAAAACATTTTTCAGTAAAGCTTGCAAAAATTACTAGTGCTTTTAAGATACAGTATCAGGCTGTATTCTGGCTAGGTAGTGCTATATAGATGGTGGAAGATGTTCTTAATTTTCTTGCAATGATCCTTGCCCCAAGCATGTATAAAGCCTGTAGAAAAGTGTCCCCGAAATTCTCCAGGGCAAGTTTTGCTTTGTAAAAGTAAAAAATTCTGCTTGAATTCTAGTGGTTGTGTTCATGAAATGAAAGGAGAAGCCCTCCCATAAAGGATAGTCTATTTTAATAAAACCAATTCAGAATGGTGCAAAAGAGCACAGGACAAATGAAAAAAAGAAATAGACAGAAGCTCCCAAATTCCCAGGCTGTAGTTTCACAATATCAGTAGCTCTTCCCCCATAACTCAGTGTTGTGAACTACTTCTACACTATTCATACTACCCATGTAATCCTAAATAAACTTCATAAGGACTGTCATTCATAATGTAAATGATTATGTATTGTCTTTTCACTCTTTTAATTTCCAAGACCAGAGCAGCAAAGACCTCCATTAGATCTTACAAACATGGAAGGATATAACCAGAACCCCATATGATAAAGATAAATTCTATTCTTAAGGCTTCAAAATTAAGTTGCCATGTTTTATGGTGCTTGTTTTTTGGATGATGAAATGTAAATATTCTGTATCTTGATTTTCTGGGGATAAGTTAGTACTGTGTCCCAAGATCAGTGACTCTTTGCTGTAGTTCATACCTTGCTAGAGGTAAACAGGTCCGTTTATGTCCTTCAGCTCTTGAGTATACAGTCAAAAGGAAGAGTTAATATTGAAATATTAGTAGTAAACTGCAATAGGATTGTTACTGCAGTGGATGGATTGGAGTAGGTTTTGCTTTAGATAGATTCTTACAGGCCTTGAAGGGATCATTGAAATAGGAATAAGACACGTCTGAGGATAAGATAGGAAAAAGAACTGAGGATAACTATTTTGTGTGCGCTATAAGAGCATTTTTTATGTAAATTGTGGAAAAATTATGACATCCATTCTGATAGAAGCACCTGGATATGTTCCTCTTCTGAATGGGTTCATTGTGTTAAGCTGCAGTTGTGGACACTTATCTTTCCTAAGAATTGTACTTGGAGGTCAGTAGTACAATATCAAAAATCAAAAGCTGCTTTCAAATTGACTGAACTTACACTTTCTGTACCTGATGTGATTCACTTTCATAAAATGGACTATTAAAGAATTGCTTTTCTTTGATTATAGAATACTGTGCAAATGCTTTAGTTCAGTCAATACAGGCACAGCAAGATGTCTCTGTGTTGGTACATTCACTGATGGTTGTCTTCACAGTTTGTAAAAGAAAATATTTAACTTTTCGGAAAGCAGAGGGATGTTAGTAACTGACATACTGAAACGTGGTTTTTGTGTAGCTGCTAACTGAGAGAAGAGATAAGGGTTTAGCAGTTTGAAGACAGATTACAACAGTGTGGGAATATATGGCCCAGCAGGAAGGCTTTCTCTCCCTGCCACTGTAAATAGTCACGCGTTTCTGCTGGCAAGAGCTAAAAGAGGATGAATGACATGAATGATGGTGGCTAGGGGAAAATCTAGTCCTCAGAGTTGTTTTATTTGTGTGACTTCTGTGTGGCCATGACTCCTACAATATATAATCATGAAAGGAAGATGTCATATCTCACTGTGAATAAGAAGTAGGTCAGATAATGTCAAGATCCATGTGTCACTTAATGAGAACGTATTATGTCAGGACCATTCATGCTGTTATACTCAAAATGTGGCATAAGTGTTTCAGTTAAAGCAAAGTTTTAAAATGTTCCATTCATTTGGGACTCAGGCATAGTGTCACAAATTTATCCTCTGCTTATAGTCATATTTATGTTTTCCTAATTTGAAAATTATTTATTTTTATGCAAAAGATAAATAAATTATTGTGCTGAGGGGCAAGGAGGGAAGAGGAGTGAAAATTATGATGCACTGTTAGAGCTAAGTCCAAAATGTTACTTTTGGGCAGGGAGAGAGGGAATATTAAAAGGGACTTGTTTTTGCTCCAACTGGGCCTGGGTCACCAATCTTCTGCCTCAGTTCAATTGCACAGTGAAACAGGCAGAAAATGATGATGTTATACAGAGCTCTGCTGCCCTGTGCAGCTTTTCCATTCCTAGAAATTTCCATAGAAATCATACATCAGTGGAATAAGCTGAGGAGATCTAGAGTATATTCTAGAATCAGTATAAACTAGACCATCAGCAGTGTTGTTCATGGTCAGAACATTCTCCTCACACACAGACCTGTACCATGGTCCTGTCCTCAGCATAGGGAGTAAGAAGGTGGCAAAAGACTGAGACTGCTTCACTGCAGTCATTTCCAAACAGCTGGTTCATGGTCCCTTGGTCCAGGGAGAGTTGTCTGTAGGTAATTTACAGGGGTATGTAACAGCAAATAGTAGAAACTCTTGTTTTTTCATTTTTCTGTGCTATTGGTACCTACAGAAGTCTAAAATATGTCAGTGACTCTGTGTCTGAAAGTGTTCAGGCATCGCTGATGAGTAGGAAATCCCCCACTACTCAGAACCATGAGAAGCATGGAAACATGAGAAAATATGGAAGAGAATGAAGTTGCCAGTTCTTGGAGGAAAAACCTTTATTTTTAAGTGTTCAGCTGACAGATATAGCCGTTATCATATGGAATGAGGGATACTTTGAGGTAGTATGTATGGCAGAATTCATAAATACCCAACAGCTGTAACAACCTATTAGGTACATGAGGATATGCCAAACTGCAAAACAGAGGAAACAATACCACTGATTTTTAAGTTGCAAAAATTATTTTATGAGTTTGAAATAGAAATTTTATAGCTCATAAAGTGCATTGATCTAAAAAATAGTAGAGCTCTGGATCATCCTGTTCGATGTCCTTAACAGAAATTTCATACTGAAATTCTAACACATGTACACTTAACAAAATTTCTTACTCACAGCAATAGTAGAGAATTCAGAAAGAGGTGGGATTAGAGTTGAATATGTTTTTGTACATTTCTTTAAGGCACATATGGAAGTCTTGTTAATATGATTTCATCAATCATGTGTAAAGAATTAGAGAAAAGAAACAGCATTGTAGCACAAAATATGCTAAGCTGTAAAAAGAAATATATGAAAAAGTTTATAGGCTTTATGTAAAATCCTAATGAAATTAGTAATTTCAATAGTTTTAAGTATATTTGTTTGATTCAGGCATTTTTCACACAAATGCATTTTATTGTAAATTTGACATATATATGTGCATATTTGAGCCCTTTTAGTAAAGATGTAAAGTTTTCCTATGTTTCTATGGAGTCAGTTAACACTACACAAGTCCAGATACACATATTTATCTTGTCTCCTCATCTATGATGGTAGTTTCATGGGAGTAGTCCAAAGTCATGATTGGTTCTTTATGCAGCCTTTAATTTCTCTGCTATGTTCTGAATTTCTCTCTAAGTACTAGGTGTCTCTTTTCTTTAGTACTTTTCAGGTGTCTTATGAATAAATGCTGCAAATATATTTTGAATTTTTCTCCTTTATTATGTCCACTTTATGCAGCAATCTGTGGGGGTTATTTTAAAGTTTAAGTTTCCTGATCAATTGTGCTGTAGCTAAGGAACCTTCAGAGAAGAAACAGGAGGGATTTTACTGCTCTGTTGTGTGGCTTTGTCAAAATATGGGATTTCGTGGCAGAAGCTGGGGACTGTTTTCTGCAGGGTCACAGCTGGCTCTGCAGCTTGCCCTCTCTGGTATCCCCAGCTTAAGCCTGTGCGTGCCGTGTCAGAAGAGTGACAGGTGAGGGAAGGTAGCGTAGCCATCTCTTGTAAAATATATGATAACTATTCCTCTTGACACTCGATACGCTGCTTTTGGTTCCTGAGGAAAACGAGCGTCCATCCATACGTTCCTGCGGACCTATCCCTTTCAGGAGTTATAAAATAGTCATCCAGATGGCACCAAGTGTTTACTCAGAAGCTGAGGCTTAAGTCGGTCACAGACAGAAGTCCCCAAGACTTGCTTAGTAAACAGATAGTTGGAATGTTGGCTCCTAGGTCTGGTTAAATGGAGCCAAAGGAAGCTGGCACACAAGTGTGGCGTGTAGGCGGCTGTGGGAGGAAGTTGCAGATTCAGGTCCGGGCAAGCTTCACTTGTAACTTTTGGCTCTCCCCTTTGTAAAGAAATATCAGCAACAGATTACACAGCTTTTTCCTCAGTTATTCATGTGAAGCTAAAGAAGGAGACACACACCCTCCATTAGTAAGCAACTCAACAAATATTGCCCTCACTTTCTTTTCGTGGAATGACATAAAGGAAAGCAATTCTACTTAATAAAGAGAGTATAGAGAGAAAATTACATTTTCATTCTAAATCTCTTTTCTTGCACATACTCTAAGAAAAATCTGAATTTTATCTATTCGAGCTTTTTTAATTGAGGTATATTAATTTCATGACAACACTAAAGTGTTCATTTGTTTTGCATAAAATATAATGATCTTTAGCTCTCACAAAGATGCTCTTCTTCAAAAGGCACTTTTTAAGTATGGGAGTAGATCCTATTAAGATTACCTCTTTATTAATAAAAAATGTTTTAGCAGTTACAGTCCAGTATTTATCTTCTTTGTGCAGTAATACTGATACTGAAGGCACAAGTGAAGATTGATATCTTAGCTTCATATAAAATTTGTTTTTCAAAAATTCTCATTCTGCTAAATTGGCATGAATGCGATTTATATGTCCTCCATTAGAAGAATGATTTGAGAATAGTCCCATATGCAGTAGACATCAATGTAATAAATCATTTCAGATTACTCTGTAGGATTTTAAATAATGCTTTTTTTACTCACAAATAAGCCTATATTTATTAAAAGTACTATGTTCATGAAGTGTGAACTTCTGTGAAATTGCTCTTCCAATTTCCCTTTGAAATTATTGTCTCTGAGAAAAAGTAGATTTCGAGTTAAGTTACCAGAGAGAGCTAAAGAAATAGCCAAACCCAAAGCATAATGAGATCAGGGAGGAACATATTTTCTGTTTGCTCCAGTTATAAATTATCATGAAAATGTGGCTGATCATGTATTCTGGCAGACTGAAATACTTCTGCTAAATGCTGTCTCCTTTCTCAAAGAAGTAAATGGGTTGGCCGCAGTTTTGAAAGAAAAATGGCCTAGTAGCAAAACAGAATGGTAACACTGAGACCAACATGGTGTACAATGGATGTACTTCAGTAAGGATGTGAATGAGACAAAATCATGTTCGGAAGTGGTGAAGATAGAGGTAGTATAATTTCCCTCATAGACGGTAATACAACAGGAGATTAGTTATCTTTCTGTGATTTTCCTGTGCCATTTTCCCCATATTTGTATATTCCCACATATTTGTAACAGTGAGGTGCATCTGTGAGCTCTGTGTGTTACCGTGTGATTGGCAATGGGTAGTCCTTTGGACAAGAAGAGGAAACCATCGTAGTCATATCCCTCTTCCTCACCCTCCTGTTTGGGCTTCAAGGTAGGGTAGCAGGACAGCCAAAGCAAGTAAATTGCCTTGAAGATACCAGAAAAACCAACACTGTAGCCATGTTGACTGCAGGGAAGGTATTCATATTTCAGCTCCTTTGCTTGCTGAGTTTTTACCTGAGAGGAAACCATTTATATCCCCTCAATATGGTACAAATAGGCCCAAGAGAAAAATATCCTCAAAATATGGTAGCAGGATCACAGTGACAGTCATGACCTGCACAATAGAACTTGTTCTCTGCAAACACCTCCTGATGAGTAGATGCATTTAAGACCTAATTGAAATGCATCTTGTTGCATGCTGTCTGGAATGCTGTGACGTTCTTGCATCAGTGCATCCACAGCAGTACCATCCATCCCTCAAGCAGTATTTGAGTGGCTGGAGAAGGCTCTTCAGGTTAGTCAGGATGTAGTTATTCACTGTGATCACAAGTTGTGCTTTGTCAGGAATCTGGGAATCTGTGATCACCTGTTGAATTGTGTGATTTTGTGCTGCTCTGCTTCAGGAGCTTACAGAGGGATCATTGTATATATAATTCAACAGTATGATGGCTTTTCCTTATCCTGACAAGGATTGTGCTTTAAAAAACTAGGTCAAACCCCTGCAGTGGGAATTGCCCACCAGTTTGCTTTTAAAAGTGTTTTAGTGTTGATGTTGTTTCAGCAGAGCTATACCTTTCTGTTTATCAACAAAATGTTCTCAGATTCCTTAGCCAAGTCATGTCTATCATAGCTAGGTGTTTTTGAAGTAGCAAGTTTTAGCATTGTAAAAGCTTGCATATTCTAATGGTTAAAAAATGACCTATTCTTGCATTAGCACAAGGTGTTTCTGCAAACCTAATTTAAGCTATCTCTGTCTTTGCTTGACTTATCTCACTAAACTACATACACTTTCTCCCCACCTAGTAGCATTTATTTTGTAAAAATTGAGGTCTTATGTTTGCTGGAATTCAGTGAGGAAAAACTGGATGAGAGTAGTTTGTGTATAGTACACACAAACCAATCTATAAGGGTCTACAAGGAAATAATTTTTGTGCTTTAATTAGACCTGCCTTGTTATTTTTAGCATTTGCATTATATTTAATTCGTTTTGAGAAGGAAATGTATTTCAACTTGGAATGTATTTCAGCAATACTACCTACAAGTACATAAGGCAGCTATGTAGCTTTCTGCTTCAAAAACTATCAGCTGTGTTTTGAAGCAACTTTCAGAATACCAAAAATATACATTCCTGTCTAATATTTTACTGTCTTGGTATCCACCATAAGCTTCTGTAATAAGTAATATGAATAACAACTTTAAGTAGCCTCACTCTTCTACTTCAGCGGGGATTTTTTTTTTTAACTTTGTTTTATTTACTGAGAAGTCACAATAAAAACTTTGCTTTTTGAGAGTATGTGTTTAGGCAGTTACTCTGAGTAATTAAAATTATGAACCAGGTCTCCACCATGTCTCTGCAGATGCTTGTCGTGATGTATCAGGTATTTACAAACATTTTTGTATCTGCAGAGTCACATGACAGGATTTTAGCCCTTCTATAGTAAGCAGCTTCTGATAGCTACATGCTGGCCCATACATTTTAAATTAATAGCTTCTGAAACTTAAAACAGCTTAACAGGCTGAACTGGTAACTACTTGTACTACCACTTCCTAACACATTTTTCTTTTACTATCTCAAGTTAAATAATTCTCGTTATCTTTTATCTCTTGATACTTGCAAAAAATATTAGCTGTTAAGTATTAAAATGTTAATTTCTACTGGTACTTCCACTGACAAGCAAGTTCTTTTAAAAGCTCACTTATTCTACTGCAGCATTTTTTAAATCTGTTGTTTTTCCTGGATACCCTTAAGTAAAGCTTAGACTAAGCTTTGATGATATTTCATTTAAATATCTGTCAGCACACACTTCATAGTGTGTTTGCTTTTTCTATTTTATATTCTAATCAGCACCTTTTCCCTTGTCAGCGCTTCCCTTTACGATTTACCTCTTATAAAGGAATTCAAAAGTTTCTGCTGTCCTTATTCAAGATTTTGTATAACCCTCTTGTGCCTGCCTGTGCGTCATGCTTCATCTCTTTTCATAGCCATCCTCATTCACTGTGACAGAATTTCTAAGTTTCAGATGCCCTTAACCACATCCCCCGTTTACTGATTTTTTTTTCCCAAGCTACATGGTAACATTCAAGACATTTACACTTCATGTTCCTCAAGCTCCTTCAGGTACCTAACTCCAAGGGGCTTGCCTGGTGCATGACAGGAACAGGCTTTATAGACTGTGTTTGTTATTTTAGTTCACTTCTCTGTGGAGTAGGTAGAAGGCTGCCACCTTCCAACCTCAAAGGTGGCCTTGCAGTGTCAGAAAAATCCTATACATATTAGGCCACCTCTAAGGATGCATCATATTTTCCTGCCAGTCTGATGTCACAGGAATAGGCTGTTTTTATATTTCACTTTGCCTTGTGCCATTCCTAGACGTTCTTGTGCTCATCACCATACCCATCCTCTGGCCAGTTCAAGAGTATCAGTGTGACACACAGTGAATAATTTCAATTACCTTTCATTACCTGAAGGGGGCCTATAGAAAAGATGGAGATAGACTTCTTAGTTGAGCCTGTTACAATAGGTCAAGGCATAATGGTATTAATCTGAGGGAGGGTCAATTTAGATTAGTTATAATAATGAAGATTTTACAATGAAGCTGGTAAAAGATTGGAACAGGTTGCCCAGAGAGGTGGTAGATGCCCCATCCCTGGACACATTCAAGTCCAGGTTGGAGGGGCTCTGAGCAACCTGATCTAGTTTAAGATGTCCATGCTCATTGCAGGAGGGTTAGAACAGACGACCTTTAAAAGGTCCCTTCCAACCAAAACCATTTTATGATTCTATGATTTTAATTGCTTTGGATGTTATTTAACTGGGGAGATGGTACATGTACAACAGATTCCCTGCTGACAAAAATGTTTTCAACACAATTTACAGCTGATCTTTGATCTCCAAACAAAGATCTCCAGAAGTTAAATAGGAATAAGACCTAAGAAATACTTTGATTTACCTTCCTACAAATACATATTTCTATTAATTGCTAAGTTTTATAGGAGTTCAAGTTTTATTCATCCCTTCAGACAGAATTCTGTGTAGAAAAGGGGTTTTTTATATTTCTCCTGCAGGTTTCTTCTGCAGTTATTTTTCCAGGATACCTTTCAGTGAATGTTGAGCAGGGATAGCAGTGCTAGGTCATTACTTTGGCCAAGTTACTACAGTTTCACAGCTGTGTTAGTTAACATGGCCCATGTTGTTCTATCAGTTTTTAAACCGAAGATCCCACTGAAGTTGATGTGAACTTTTACCTCTGTTTCAATATCAGGATATGGCTCCTTGTACAGGGGAGTCCTCCCTGCCTAGTTACCAATTGTACGCTGCTCTCCTCCCTTTCCTTGAAGATAAATCTCCTTATCTGGTTCCTTTTTCTTGACAATAATATTGTAGAGAGAAGAAAAAGAATAAAAGTAGTTCTTGGACAAAAATGTTGGCTATTAATTATCATTATTGTACAGTTACATTCTTGTGTAATTCTTGTCCCCTTGGAGCCTTATTGTGCAGATATGTGAGGCTAAGTATTTCCTCCACCATAAAACAGACATTGCAGGTTTTCGTCTCATTCCCCTGCGTAAGTTGTCACTAGAAATGAAAGATTAACAAAACAAAATTCCACCTCTTCCTGAATTCCCAGAATTTCTTTACAGAATTAGAATATTGCTAACAGTTGGACAGACAAAATTCCCTGCAAGTTCTATGTTAACCTGAGGAAAAACTAAAGCAAGTTTACAGAGGTCACATTGACATACTGCTTTATGGTTTTGTGCGTGTGTAAGCTACATATTTTGCGCTGTAATGAACTTACCATGATTTATTTGTTGGACACAACATTGTCATGTATATTCTAGTTCCATAAACTTATGGTGAAAGATGAAAATGGTGTGCATCAACTTTGTAAAAGATCCTAAACTTTTCCTGTTTACATTATAAACTGAAATAAAAGAAAAAATATCCTGTAGTGAAATACTCTCTGAGGTACATTTTTAGCTTCAGGGTTTGAAAGTAGAGAAAAGATAGGAATGGAAAAGCTCTTGAAGTGACTACTTTTATTTAAAATTGAAGTCGGACTTCATTCTAATCAACTTAAAACATTACTTGAAGATCTATGAGCTAGTAGCTTTGAAATGTCTGCTTACTTTCTCAAGTTTATCTTGGGAATTAGAGATCATAAATGAACTTTTTAAAATAATTTTTGGAAATCTGGGTTCCTTTTAAAATCATGATTCTCAGGGGGCCTAAGTTCACCCCTATTGGGGCAATAAATATGTGTAATTGATTCTAAATTAGGAGTTTGAATCTGACCAAAATATAATTCAAGCTGAAGCAATGCCCCAGTCTGAGTAATTTAAATGGCTAAGAATTTAATATTTTAATATTTTGAACTCTTTTATAAACTAAAGGTAAGTTCTTTAATTTTATTACACCCTGTAACAATATGCAATATAACATACAAGACTTTTTTTTTTCATTATACAAAGCAGAACTGTTCCATACTCTGCTTGTTGCACTGAAACTGATTTCATGTTTCTTGTTGCTATAATGGAAATTGAATTGTTTCCTCAAAGTAACATGTTCCATGGTGACTCATAAAATAAAGGGGGAGTGGAAGGGAGAATGACTGCTTTGAGTTCTTCTGAGTTGTTATTTGAAGGCTTTATGATTACATTGTACATTAATCAGATATAAAATTAAAGCCCTAAAGTGTCAGAACTGGTCTGTGATTCCATCTGTGATTGAAAAAGGCAGATTCTTGCACTAAGTTCAGAGAGAAAGCTCACAAGTCAAGAGTATATTCAAAATGCCCAGAGTTCCTGTGCCCGGTCAGAGGAGAGAGTGAGAAAAAAGTGGCACAGAAGTGTTTTGAAAAGCTGAGCCAGACACACAGAGGAAGCAGCACAGGCCAGTTCTCACAATGCAGCAAACATAAGGTCTTCTGTTATATTTAGTTCCCTTTCCCTGCCTTCCCTTCCCCCTTCAGTGCCTATATTTGAATTTGAGTTGTAGAGTAAGTTGTCTTTCATTTAATATAATCTTTTTTCTCCTTTTTTCATGTGGCATCCTAACTTAATAGAATATTCACTTTTCGTATAATATTGTAGTTAAATATAACTATGCTTAATTAGTGCTGACTTACCTTTTCTTTTCCAAAGCCTTTATATGGTGGAATGTGATTCATAATTGTTTGCATTTGTTCTTGAACCTTAATATAACATTGAAAGAATTGTTATGAATAACCAATTTTTATTATTAGAAATAAAGGCCTTGTCTTGACATCTGGCTCTTTGGACTAGTCTTACTTCTATAGAGTAATAGAAGATGAAAATAACACTGAATGTTTTATTTGTCTAATGTTCGTATTTTCAGGGTTTGCTGGAGGGTCCCCAAGGTCCACCTGGCAAAGAAGGTCAAAGGGTGAGTAAACTCGGTGAACAACTGGTGAGTGTGCTAACTGACCTTGATGTGCAACTTCTGTCTAAGCACTAATAAAAAATGGTAATGTAGCAGCTGAGTATGAAGCATGCTGAAAACAAACTGAGCTTTGACACTTGAGGTTTCTCTCCAGTTGAGGGAGATTTAACAATTTCAACCATCTAAAGTGTTTTAATGACTGGCAGCACAGATGTAGATATTGTATTTTGTGCAATGTGTTTCTGGTATAATTTTAAGTGAAATAATATTAAAACTTTTCAGTTTGCATTTTATTGCAGGGGTGAACCATACCTTACAACATCTAAGATATTTGAAAATATGAATTTAGGCTCATTATCTAAAATATTAACAGAAACCAGTACTGTTGACCCAGGTCTTGTAGATGCCATTACACAAGTGTCAGAGCCTAAAACACATATACAAAAAAGGAGATACAGTAAAGGCTGGTGGGGGAGGGTGGGTAGATTATGAAAAAATACATGAAATAAACCTTTTAAACCTTTGTGGTTTTTAGAATTGTAATATAATGAAGTAACTGACTGACTGGTTTCTCCATGTTCTGTTTTTGTTTCTCCTGACTTATTGAATTTGGTAGTTCAGTAGAAAAGATAACAAATATTTATGATTGTGTTATCACAAGAAATAATTCAGTTTTATAAGTTTATAATCCAGTGTATTCCTAAAAGTTTGGAAAGTTATTAAGACTCAAACATTTCAATATTTTTGTAAATTAAGTTGTGCCCAGTTTATGGTTTTGAAGTTGGGTCTCAACACTTCTTGTTTGATTTAGGCATCTTGCTTTTAATATCTGAGTTAAAATATCTGAAGTGAAAAGATTTAGTATTTCTCATCGTTGATCTTAATAAACTACGTTGAATTATTAAAGGCTAGTTTAATGATTACAGTAATAGTAATTATACTAACAGGGAACTAGTTCTTGAACAAAATGAGCCCCAAAGCTATGTTTTATGTTGCTTTTTAAGTTGTAAAAATAGTACTAAATTTCATTTAAGTTGAACACAAAGATATGAAAGTTGAGTTTATTTAAGTTTCACACATAAGGATTAAGAACGCATTCAGAAAAAGTCAGTGTAGTAAAGGAGATTTCAAAGTTATGCGATGAATATGTTGTTAAAACATATTTACTAACATATGAACATGCTTATTAAGGATTTTAAAATTACCATGACTCTTACTGTTATGCTGTTAAATATCCAGGATACTGTGAAAAGCTATAGATATCCAGGTTTACCATATTTAAAGTTTTCTGTGGAGTATTGAATCTGCAGAAAGACACAGTTTATTAGTTCTCCTTTAGGAACAGTTGTAAATATGGTTGTGTTTTTAGAAATATTGCTCCTGTAATTTCTTACTTTTTTAATGCAAAAATTCAGAGTTAACACACTGTATCATATTTAATGGTGGATAAATGAATTTGAAAATACTTTTTTTATTTTATTCCATTTTGCAGTGGGAATTAGGGTGTTGATTCCTCATGGATATTTTCCTACTCACATATAAAATAGAACTGCTCTCTCACTCCAACATCTATGAAAACAGGAGCACTGATTGTTTTGTAATCTTGCCATGCACACAGCTGCCTTGAGCCAAACAATGGGAACAGCAAACTGTAGAGCCTTGGTATCTGTCTTTATCTTTCTACCAGTAAGATGCTCACAACAATACCCTTCGTGGTGGCCACTCCTGCCCAAGCACTAACAACGTTGTTTGCAGTCTTAATTCAACTCCCATGTGCTTTCACATTTCCAATACATTTAATTACACAATAACATACCATTTGTAACAAGATCTCTGCTCTGTTTAATGACAAACAGGACTGTGCACATCTAATGGCTATTAAATGTTCCTTTTTATTCAATTATTGATGTCATGTTCCTCTGTTCTACTTCCAGCAGATCCTCCAAATCTTTCACATTATGTGAAGTTATTGCTTTTGTCGTGGGCTGTCTTCTGAAGATTAAAGCATATTATTGATTGTGTAACTAGCTAATAATTTTTTCTTCAACATATTGTTCAGATCTAAAAGTGATTTTGTGTCCATTTTGCAGAGTTGAACTGTAGCATACTAGTGACAACTAAAGCCACTTCAAAAACACCTAAATGTATCTATTCAATTTGGATGCCACACTTTGAGAACATGATTTTTTTTTAAAAAACTTTCCATGTATACTGTACTTGTTATATTCAAAATTTTAATTTCCACTTACATCAGGAACACTTCTAAGTGCTCAACTCCTTTAAAAATTGGCCTTAGATTAATAAGGAGCTGAGAGGAGAATCATTAGGTGTATAACTTATAGACCTCTCAATACACATTGAAGCAAGATAAAAGGAATTGAGGAGAATTAACTGTTAATGGTGATATTGAAGAAACATGCAGAAGACTCATGTTAGAGCTAGTCACTTAGGTAAGTGACAATACAAAATGAGATAGGAAGGCCAAAATACCCACTTTCATTCACATCTGTTAGCCAGTGTTGTGTTTGCCTGTGGGCTCAAGTAGTCCTCAAACATTTGCTGTTCTTACAGAAGGCCAGCATTTCCTCTCGCTCTACCATTAGTGACTTTGTACAGTTTTTTAGTTTTTATATCTTTAGTGAAGTGGTTTATGTTACACATGAGACCTTGCTCAGTAAGAGCTTTAGGTTTTAGTTTTAGTCACTGAAAGAAGTGAGCCAGCAGAAACAGCTACTCATTGGCTTTTCCTCATTCCTCTATAAGAAACATTAGACCATCCTGTGGGCAGGCACTACGTTCATCTGTAGTTTTTCAGCATCCAGCATGTTGGCTTCAGGCATGTTACTGCTGCAGCAACTTGATACTATTACACAAGTGCTCAGAATGGCATCAGGAGTTACAGAAGGTAACTTGACGTTACTCAGAAAAGTCCCTAGTCGATATTACTGACCTACAAATAATAGAAAGATTGGGTGCTAAGCTAACATTGCATGGAATTTAAACCACAGTGGACAACTACGCCATCTTCCTGTCTCTATGTTGTGCAGAACTTCATTATTTTGCTCAATATGCCTGCACTTTTTAGTTATGTATATCTTTCACAGAAGTACAGTTTCCTGTTGAAAGACAAGAGACTTCACAAATCTCCCTGATTTCCTTCTTCCAGTGTTTCTTGTCAATCACATATTTCAAAATATATATTTTATTTTACACTTTGTCATGTAGCTAATCCTCCATTGGCCTCCAATGGACTCTTTTATTTACGTCTGTTTTATATTAAAGAGGTATTTAGAGTTTTTTCTCTATAATCAAATCACCATTCCATTAATTTTTGAAAAAATTCAACTAAGGTCCATCAGCTCCCCACGTAAAGAATTTTCTGAAGTCTTCAAATAATTTTGTCATGTCCTGCTTTCTTAAAAATTTCTACTACCTATAATTTACAGAATGGATGGAGTTTTCCAGATTCTGCCTTTACTGTGTTAAATGCAGTGAAGTTAAATGCAATGAAATTTATATTTCCAAAATAAAATTCAAAATGTTTTTAAAATTAATGCTTAATTTCAGTTGGATATCTTTGTAGCATGAATTTTTCCCTGAACTTTATGCATTTTTATAAATACTATTTTTTAGTATTTATAAAAATAATATTTTTATAATATAGCTGCCTGTTTGTTAGGCAGTTATACTGTGAAATCTAGAAAGGGACATTTTTCATTCTCAGTTAGCCTGTAGAAGAATCAGGCCCAGCATGCAGCTAAAATACACAGCAGTTTGTACCAGAGTTTTGGCTTTCTTAAGGTTGTCTTGATAACTTGAGATTCTGGGCACTTTTTCTGAGATTTGGGAAACTTATGAGGATACTGAGGATATCTGTTGTTTCCAGGTAAGGGTAACTCTAGCAGCTTCTGACAAAGTCCATCAGCTGTCCCTGACCAGTGGGTGCCTGCAGCCTTTTTTCCAGCTGACCCCTGAGTAGGGACAGTCAAGCACCCTTTTATACCAGGCCAGGACAAGGACTATGTAACAGCAGTTTGTGCAGCAATAGCAGAAATAACCAGTAAATGTACAGCAGGTTGCACAGCAGGTCATGCAGAAGGGCACAAAGAAGATGTCAGCGAACTTTCTTTGTCCAGTGTACACGTACTTAGAGGTGATGGTCACAAGGCACAGGACCAAATGCTACTTGGTAGTGCTGACAGCTCTTTGCTTTCAGACTTTTGTACCCAGGCAGCTTCAAATGGAGGACACAGCTCTGTAAGTCCATGGGGCCTCACACATTGCATCCACAAGTGCAGAGGGACCTGTCTGATGTCTTTGCAAGGCCTCTCTTGATTATTTTGAGTGGTCATGGTGACTGGGAGAGGTTCCTGAAGACTGGAAGAGAGCAAATATCACTTATGTCTTCAGAAAGAAAGGTCCAGGGAACTAAAGGCCAATACCCTTCACCTCAGTCCCTGGGAATGTGAGAGATGAAATCTTCCTGGAAACCGTTTCCATAGACATGAAGGGCAAGAAAGTGATTGGGATAGTCTGCATGGATTTATGAAAGAGAAATTATGCTTGACCAAATGCCTCACTTTCTATTATGATTTGACTAGCATGGTGGATGAGAGCTGAGCACTGGATGTTGACCTCAGGTTTAGCAAAGCCTTTGACATTGTCTCCCATAATTTCATCTTGTCAACTTAATAGACAAACTGACAAAGTACAGGTTAGATGGGCGGATGGTGAAGTGGATTGAAAACCAGCTCAACAACTAGGTCCAGAGGTTTATCATCAGTGGCACAAAGTCCAGTTGGAGATGCATTAGTAGTGACTACTACCCCAGGGCTACTACCAGAGCCAGTACTGTTCAACATCCTCATTAACAGCCTGGACAATAAGGCAGAATGTAGCAGAGAACTGGGGTAAGGGAACTCACATGAAGTGCAACAAGGGGAAATGCAAAATCCTGCATCTAGGGAGGGATAACCCCAGATATCAGTACACACTGGAAACAAACTCTCTGGGAAAAAGAGAGAAGAACCTTCTGGACAATAAGCAGACCATAAGCCAGCAGTGCATCCTCAGGGCCAAAAAAAAAGAGGCCCAGAATATCCTGGGCTGCATTCAAGAGTATTGCCAGCAGGTGTGGGGAGGTATCCTTCCCATTTGCTCAGCACTGGTGAGACCATGTTAAGAAAGATGTAGACACACTTAAGTGGGTCTAGCACAGGGCCACAAAGCACATTAAAGGAACTGGAGCAACTTTCATAGGCTGGGTAAACTTTCATTGGCTTGAAGAGCTGGGGCTCTTCAGACTGAGAGGGCTCAGGGGATCTTATCAGTGTATATAAATACCTGATGGGAGGGAACAAAGAAGAGGGAGACAGATTCTCCTCTGTAGTAGCCAGTGACAGGACAAGAAGCAATAGGTACAAATTAAAAACCAAAAAATTGCATCTAAACACAAGAAAGCACTTTCTTATTGTGAAAGTGGTCAAATACTGATACAGGTTGCCCAGAGAGGTTGTGGAGTGTCCACCTGTGGAAATATTCAAAACTGATCCTGCTGAGAAGAGGGATTATACTAAATGTTCTCAAGAGTTCCCTCCAACGCAAACAATTCTGTGACTTTTAATTAATTAGCTCTAGCTTATTCTTAGCATAGCTGCCAACAACTTCTTTATGGATTAGTAGGATTTTTTAAAAATATTTTATATGTATTTAAACAAACTGATTCTCTATCTTGATGGTTTCCCTTGTTCCAGTGATTAATTGAGTTCAAGCATTTACAAATCTTTCTATGATCTCACAGCCTGTTATATTCTTGATCCTCTATTCATTGGGATGTTGCAGGTGTCTTGAAGTAAATATTTTTGAAAGAACTTCCTTATTTCCAATTGTTTTGTTTATAATACCAAATGCTTCACTTAAGAGGAAGTTATTTTAGCATTATCTTAATAATAAATTAAATACCTCATAAAACTGAGAATCCGTTGTAATATCTAGTGTTTCAGCACTGATTTCACTAAAATTACAAATTTGGAGAGATCTTGTGGAATTACAGTACTTGTTTTATGCTAATAAAGTTTATTCTTTGAGATTACAAATTTTTCTAATCAAGCATGAATAAAATTATTATGACATAGTGGAAAATCTTCCTAAATAAATAAATGGATGGGGAGCTGCTAGATTTTTTTAACGTAATTATTTAGAGTGACATCAAAATTAATTTAAATTCAGATTACATTTCTCTGCTTTATAGAACTTAAATATTTCTTTGACATAATTTGTTTTCTAGTTCAGTGAGTAAATGTTGTACTTAACCAAATGTAAAACAAGCTTTACAGAGCAATGATAATTACTGCACAGTAGGTCAGTCTCCTGGCACACTGCAAACAATTTTCTTCACAGCTAAAGCTCTAGAGTTTTGGAATCTCTTTTTATCTTCTCAGTCCTTCTTGACTTTGATGTAAGTTGTTTTTAAGTATGCAAAGCTCTAATCTAATTTTATCTTTAAGTTGGAGTGCTGTATGTTCCTTCACTCTGATATTTTATAGTCCAAAAATGCTGAATGTAAAACAGGGAAATAATTTTCAGTTTTTCTACCAGAATATATCTAGCTTAAAGTACATAACTAGTAAAATAGGATACAGAAAAAAAAAATGAAAAAAAAATCCCACTTTGGCATTTAAAAACTATGAAACCATTGTAATTTAGAATGCTAAAGACAGCTTTATCAATTAGAAGAGTTCTATTTTTAATTTAATTCCCTTGTTAAATTCCATTGAAGAAATTAAAATCTAACTTTTAATGGAATAGCAGTAATTAATTAACTTTTAAGAACTCATTTAGAGTTTTCAGACTCTCTTCCAAATACTCTATTATTAATATTTCTTTTATTCTTTCAGCAAAAGGAATAAAAACATGAAAGAATAAGAAATTTTTTTCTCAAAAGTAAAAATTAAGGTATAAACTATCTAAATGTAGTTGAAAACTATTTCTGCAAATGATTTTGGATTTAAATTGAACATCAGTGGATACATTTGAAAAATTGTGATGGATTTTTTGTAGTGATTTGTTGGCAAAATAGGTTGTGACATTTGACTTCTCAGCACTGCTAGGCTTATTTGAGGACTTTCTTTTTATGTTTGTTAAATGCATTATGTAGTGTGGCTAGGCTTTCCCTTTTAGCATTTTATTAATACCACGACTGAGAAATTAAAGATATTGGAAATCATTCCTAAAATTGGAAGACTGAGTGCAAGAATGCTTCTGCATTAGTGAGGAGCTCCCCACTGACTTTTCTTCCAAAACAGAGCATTAGGGTCTGTGTGCTCTCTGTATTCTTCTGTGAGCTGTGTGTCTGTGAAAGGCTTTAGTGGGACATGAGGGACAGACTTGCACTTGTTTTCTGCAAATGCCTTAATTTCTTGCCTTCTGGCCTTATTTCCTGTGAGTTTATTCAGGTTTAACAATTAACACAGAGGTTAATTTGTAATATGCTGGATACCATAATGCATCCTAGAGGCCAAAGTTAATAGGATTGAAGAAGGAATTGTACACTGAAGTCCTAACGCTGTACTATTGAAGTTAAAAAGGTTTTATTATCTGTGACATAGATTTCCAATTTAGGAAAGAGAGTATCCAAACTACAAGATTTCTAAGGATTAAAAAAGCCTCCCATAGTTATGCAGTTGTGACACTACCAGAGCTAATGACAAAATTCTTATTTATCTGGAGCTGTACAGTCAGGTGGTTAAATGTCAAAGTCCTCTTGAAAAATTACCAATTTTTTTGCTAAATGTGTAGATACAAATAATGACTCAGTATTCAGACTGTGCATTTATTGTAGATTTGTAATTTTCAGTTTCTGATCTGTCATAGTTGATTGGGATTCTGGAGAACATTCTTCTATCCTACAACTGATCATTAGATGTGCACAGCTAGGCAACTGGGTTTGATGGGTGATTGATCTGATTTTTGTGATTAATTCTAATCTTCTGTTTCCTCTTTGCTCTTGAGCTGACTTTCTTACTGATACTGCCATATGACATCTGCCTTCATTCCCCTAAAATGGCAGTCTGCCAAGGTTTTTACCATAAAACAGAGCAGGGCACTGTCACCGGCTTTGGTCTGGGCTGGGTTTTCCCTGGGTTAGAGCTGGTTGCAGCTTTGCAAGCTTCAGGTGAACTGCCAGGCACGCTGGATTCCAGACAGAGGGGGGAAGCTGTGAAGCTTAGAGGACTGAGACAAAGGAAAGCCTCTTTGCTGTACTCTGAATTAGTGTGGACACTAGGACTTGTCTGGCTGCTTAGTGGCAACTTTGGGCATCTGGAGTAACAGCCCAGCTGAAAGCCGCACTCACACAGCTGTGTTTAGGCAGCCAAGGCATTGGTGGGGCAACTCTGGGTTGGGCATTTTGAAATGGAGGTCTTTACTTTCCACCTGCCTCCTGTTTTGGTTCTATCTGTTCCTTTGTCAGTCTGGTTTTGAGGATTATGCAACAGAATCTTAGTTTACCTTGACAAATGAACTACATAAGCCTCATTAATCTTGCATAACAACTGTAGTAGATAAGACTTTAAAGCCCAGATTTCTACATTCCCTAGAACTAGTTCCTGTTTTGAAATGTGATGTGTTTCAAGAACCATTAATTAGCAGTTTCCCTTGAAAATGCACACAGGCTTATTCTAAGAACTTCTGCCTTCGTATTCAAGTATGGGTCTTCTTTAAATTATTAATTCCATAAATAATGTCGGTATTCCTACACAACTCTACTCAATTTTATTCTTAAATAATTCATACCTTTTTTTAAGCACTAGGATTAGATATTTTACTCTTCTAAAGTTAGATATATGCAAATAGATGTATGCAATATGATACAGCAGGCAGTTACAAAATAGGCTTTGAATTCTTGCACTGTACATTGGACCTGCAGCAATTCCCAGGGCCAGCAGTCAGAATCAGAGCACAAGCCCATGGAAGGATGGACAGATCTCCTCTTCTGAACAGCTTTTCATCTTATGTAAAGCAAAGCTCATCAAGTAATTTCAATTCATAGAAGGGGCAAAGGAAGAGAGAAATAAAGAATGCAGCTGATCATGTACTTCAGCTGGGCACTCAGCTGGGTTTCCTGAAGCACAAAATTTCTCATTTATTTTATTTGTAGTATTTTGTCTTTGTCTGCCCCTAACCAAGCAGTTGTTATTTGCATGATTTGTGTGTGTATCTTAGCTGAAGTCTGTCCCATGGAAAAGAGGAAAGTAGCCAACTGTCCAAATTAGTTGGGGGCAGGCTCTTGATAAGTCAAGGGGATAGGATACAATATCGATAACATGTAGAAAACTTCCTGTCACATTAATTGCCATCAAAAATATATGCAGCACAAGGGAAATAACCAGCAACTGTTTAGGTCTTCTTCAGATATGCTCAGTAGCATCAGATAACTGGGCCTCCTGTGCTGGCTATCAGCCTGTAGTGGTTTGATTATATTTTAGTTTATTGAAGATTGCATGTTAATTAGAGTTTTTCAAATTGTTGTGATATGTTGACATTTTGCAAAAGCAGGGGGTGGAGTGTTGTAGTGGTTTGAATCAGGTTTTTCCCCTGCAGTTGAAAATGGTAAAACCCCAGGGGGTGGTGGCCCTGGAAGTTTTGAAGTTTTGTCCAACAGTATGGCAGTAAGTACGGCTTTTATGGGGCTGCCAAGACCTGCTGCCGAGCAGGAGATGGGAACTGTGGCTCTCTGCTAAGCCCGCTCTACAAACTGGAGAGGACACTGAGATGTTTTTCACTTCTTTCTTGCCAGAAGGATGACTCAAAATCAAATTGTAAATATTTACTCACAGCCTGGCTCATGGCCTGCTCAAGGCAAGATCATATTTGGCTTGTCAAAAACATTCTTCTAATTGTTTTAATTATCCTGAACAAAAATATAAACTGATTTTCTCTACTTACACTGTTACTGTAGTATAAATTCTATCTATCCCATGCTGATGCTGAGAACTCATAGAGAAGGAATGCTGACAAGTACGTAGAGCTTTGTGTATTCCTAACACTAAAGTCTGTGTATCTATCTGAAAGGCATTGATGGAAGGTAGTGGCCTGTTACGCATTTCCGTGTTAAAATTAAAATATCAGTTTATAAAGGTACTTGGAGGAAAAAAAAAAAAGGACTTCTATTACTCTAGAAAAAGCTTATACTTCATACTGATCCGTGTGGTTGCTTTACATGGAACATAGCACAATGTCTAATAATGATTAGATAAAAGGTTGGGCAAGTGTTTCTTCTGTATTTCATTGGGTAGGTGTTCTACTAATTAAAAAATGACAGTGAAAAATAACTACCCACAATTTTTATTTTTTTTATATCTGATTTTTCAGAAAGTTCACTGAGTTTTGTCTTTGCTATGTCATAAATCAAATTTTAGCTCATCTTGTAAACAGAGATAAAATTGCCTTCCCAACATATTCCATGTTTTCCTGTGTAATTAACACCTCGTTCACAGTTGTGTCTGCCAGTCAAAGCCCTGTCTTCTTCTTCCTGACACTTCCTTGATACTTTGTTTAGACTGCTGAGATTTTAAGTGTCATCCTCAGGATACTTTAAAGAAGTCCAAACAGGAAAAGGAAGGTGCTTCAAGAAGTCAACACTGTAGATCATTATAACTCAGAGGGACTATTTTAAAAGTAAGGAGCAATTTATCTTTGTTTATTCCTTACATTGTTACCCCTCAATCTGTTTTTCATACTTTCTAAGGGAAGTTTAGTGAGTTTTTTTAAAGAAAGTCAGGGAATATTAGTTTCCAAATGTATTTCTGTATTAGATATCAGCCCAAAAGTACAGATCTAGCTAACTACAGCCCCCTTTCCTTGTGCATGTGTGTCTTTCCTGGCACTGTGCCTTCTGTCAGGCCAGACAAGGTCCTCAGTTGCTCAGTGAACTGCATCAGTCAACTGACCAAAGTCAAAGAGTACTCCACTTTTTTTGTGGGCCATCCTTAGCCCAGATGAGTTTCCATCTCTGGCTTTTCCCAGGGCTGTATGGACTGTGTTACCAGCACAGCAGAGGACATGCTGGGGGTGCATAATAAGGGCAGTATAGCCATAATCCCAGTTTACGCACCTACTACTGTATTTTGGTTCTAAAAATTTATCCTGAGCTGCCCCAGTTAAACCCCTGCATGTGCAAGTACTGGTGAGATTAAACAGCTCAGCACATAATGTATGTCTCAGCTAGTTAAGACCAAGGAATTTGGCACTCCAAATATGCTGAGGCATTTTTTTTTCACACTGCCCTTAAAACACACTGACTGACGGAGGAGCTTTATAAAACCGTGGTGGTAGTGTACATGCTACGTGGCACAATTTGTTCATTCTTCAACTTGAAGGGCTTCAAATTCCTACCTCTCTCAGGAGAGTCCCTGGCTTCTAGGCAAGAGGTTACCCTAGTGACCTGCAGGGTGTGAGAAAGACAGGGTTTTCTGACAGGGGGAGAACTGTAACCCCTCCTTGTGCAAGACCCAGAAGGACCACTCTGGATGCAGTCACACTGTGACACAAAAGGGACTTTTATTAAACATGGATGCTGGCTTATAAAGGGAGAGCAGGGACCCTTCTGGAAAGAAGGGTGGAGATTGGGAGGAGTATTAAAGGAGTGGCCAATCACAGCAACAAGGGGTGGAACTGTTTAAACATGAACAAATGGGAAACTGTCTCTGGGGGGAACTGCTGAAGCAGGGTAGAACGAATAAGGAAAGGGCTTAGATAGAACCAATAGGAGAAAGGGTAACAGGGGTACAGTGAAGGGAATTGTACACCTTATAATAAGGCATATTATACTAACAATAAAACAATTACACAACTGAGTAAAGACACGGGGGAGCAGACACTCTCATAGTCATGATAGTCACATTCAGCGCACTACAGCGTAAGTACACTCCAATATATTTTCATCCTCTTCTTCTGATCTCTTTTCACTAAGTTTCCTCCACCACTCATAGCATTCTCTTGGGGCACCTTCAACAGATTTGCACTCTTACTGTCATCATCTTGTTCCCCTTAGCATCAAGATTAATGAAAGGCAGAGCATGAGAGTGGTTTCTTACAGATCAGGGATCTCACCTGGAAAAAGTGAAACTGGATTTTACTTTCTGTTCCTGAGATTACTTCTGCAGTTTGTGCGAGATCATTATTTAATAAAATACAGAAGCAGGCTTAGAAATAGGGACCACAGCTTACAGAAATACCCCTATGTGTAAATTGTGAACTGTCAGCAAGCATTTTAATTTTTTCACTTTTTAAGCCAAGTTTTCACCAGAACAACCTCCTAAAGCTTTACATTAATTTACACTTGCCATATACAAGGGAAAAATTTATTCTTAATGGATATAATGTTTCTTTCTTTTCTTAGCTATCACACCTAGATATTAGTTGTTCTCACCTGTTGCTACTAAAAATGTGCATCAGATTTTGGCTTGGCAATAAAGATGTAAATTCCTGTAAATTACTTCCATTTTTATGTTGATCTTCCTAAAAAAAAGCACATGTGAAAACAGCAGTTGTTCAAGTAAGCTCCGTACTAAAAAATTATAGTAGTTACATATGCATGTGTTTTTTTAGAATCTTAGTGGAAAGTCTCCCTTAAGTAGACTTTTATGGACCTTAAGTTTTAGTGCAAATGATTTGCATGTGCATTACATATACACAGATGGTAGTAATTGCACGAAGAAGGTGAATTGTTTTTGCAAATAAATCTCTGACTTGTGTGCTTGTTATCACATCCCAGAGAAGAAGGATATGGGTGTTTCTTAATTAGGTTATATTGCACATATGTACTTACTGTGCAAGTCAGACTGCGGGAGCACAGTGTAACATTCCAAGCTCTGGTGTATTCAGACAAAATATAATTTCTTTACACCTCATCAAGGTGTTTTGTTAATATCCTTGTCAATGTGTACTCACATTTGAGACAAAGCTTTAAAATGTGACAGTAGATGTTACAGGGATGCAAATAGTTTGTCATAACTATTAAAAGCAATCCTAGAAGCAGTGTTGCAGTGACTGATACAGAGTATTCATTTTGGACGGGTTTTGATTTTTATGGTTTTTTCATAGTAAGCAGGGCAATAAATGTTTTCTTAAAATTCTTCTTCCAGATCAGTCCCTAGCCACAATATTTATAAATGTCTGTTCTAATTTTTTGTTTCTAGGGAAGACGAGGCAAACCAGGTCTCCCAGGAAAACCGGGGCCACCAGGACCTCCTGTGAGTAACTAGTGAGAGGAATGCGAAATTTTCACTCTGTCCTCAGACTTTGTTAGCATTTTTGTAGCAGGTTCCTGAATATAACTATAATTGAAAATAATTGATCTATGTGTACTCTGCTCTATCTATCAAACAGCTACTATTGCTAGCCTTTTGATACAGCAAGTATAAAAGGACTGGGTTCACAAATATGAGGGACTACCCAGGAGGAAAAAGAATAAGATGCAAACTTCAGCAGGGGAAGCAGAAATTGACCTTTCAAAGAAAGACTGGCCATATATGCTAAATATGAATATTGTGCATTCATTTTCTTAGCCAAATGTGTGATGCTCTGTAGAAGAAGGGATAATTTCTGTCTCAGAGGGGTAATTTGAAAGATGAAGGACTGTGTGAAGCATGTGCCAATTGTTTGAATGGTGGGAAGGATTATACCCAGCGCTGGAATGAGCACTCAGCTGTAGTTCAAATGAGTTGACTGAAGAATTAAAAAGATTAAGAAATACATGGCTCTATTAAAGGATTTGCAATATGAAGAACTTAAAGGTTTAGCTCATATCTAAGAGGTTTGGGATTTTATTTTTCTCTTTTACTTTTTTTTAAAGATAAATGATTTAAAATTCAAGTCATGCATGGATGTATACTAGTCTTCAATAAATGCAGCTTTCCTTGGCTAGGGGAAGATTTGGTCATATTAATAAAATTCCCTGTATATTGTATTGTAAAAATGCTGTTGTACACAAATACAAAACAGCTGTTCATGGATTAAACTTCTGCTGCTTTACATTCTTAATATAAAACAAAGATTTCATAATTCCTTCTTCTATTTACCTAAAATAGGTAAAGGCTAGTAGTTTATGCATCTGAACATTTGGTTCATACGCTTCAACCTCATCTTATTTCTAGAGAAGAGAATAATGCACTGCTGTGTGAGATGCAATGACTAAAATAAAATAGGTTTCATCCAGCCTCATCTAAAACAAAAAGTGCATACATTTTATAAATACTCTTTCCTTGCAAAATGTGTTCAGAAAGAGGAGTTGATGATGAAATTCATTTATCCTGCATAAAACTACATAGATAAAAATTAGTCTCTTGCACAGTTTGGACTTCAGAATGCTGAAATGTTCCTGCGGACTGCAGGAGGCCAAACAGGAGAAAAGGAGTGATGCAGAATCTTTCTTAATACAAATGCCAAAAATAACCTTTAAAGGATAAAAAAGCAAACCATAGCAGAGGTCAATGTTAGACCTAATCTACTTAGCTTTTCATGAGCTGGTGAAAAGGTTTTTCTCCATTACAGATTTCTGCCATCATAGATTTGCTGGCAGGTCAGGCTTGTGAAGATTTATGATCCTTGACAGATATACTAGAAATCTTGAGTGGAAGCTAAATTGCACCCCTATAACTGAGATATATTTCAGATTTTCTTACAGCAAATAGAAAACTCAGCTTTGTCAGCATGGCAACATCCATACAAGGAACTCCATATGAGTACTGTAGCCTAGTACTACGCACCGGAAAAGCATTCCTCAAGCAGTCATGGCCTAAATATTGGTTTAAAGTATTTGTTTCTGGTATAACTTATCTTGATGCACTCCTTGCTTTGGTTACACCTATATCATCATCTTCTGTTCTTCTTCCAAGACTGAGAATACAGAGCATAGAAAAGGCATACTCTAAAAGCAGGAATGCCCACTAATGTGCATTGGCAGTATTGCCATGTTTGAAGTGCCACAGCTTGTACATACCGAAAAAACCTTCAACACAATCTATCATTCCACCTCTCTTCTTGAAGGCTCAAACCATATTCAATTGTGCTATATTGTGCTTCCCTTTACCACTTTTCTACTAATAGTAAGCAACTTCTTCATGCACATGGATGTGCCTTTACTTTGGCCTTTCCAAAGCGCAACAGAACTGTCATACCTGCAGGATGCTGGTTGTCATAAGTTTGGCATACACAGGATACAAAATGGTTAACAGATTGACTGAACATGTGAAAATTAGACTCTCCAGGATAAACAAGTTTGGGGTTTGGTTGATGCTTCAAAAGCATATGAAATTTGTATTTGAGAAAAAGGAGATTCGGTCATTAATTATCAGGGTAGCTAAAACACACACTGTGTGCTTGAAATTAATAAATTTACCCAATTTATTTATCAGTTTATGCCATGATGTTAAATATTTAAGTTAGATATTAAAACATCCAGGTGCTTAGTAATGACCAAAACAAAACAAAACAAAAAAAAAAAAAAGAAAACCTGTGAGAAGGAAAGTTGTGCCTCTTTCAGGAAGAAGTTGGTGGACAGGATACAATACTCAGGGGATTTATTTTAAAGGACAGTCCTAATAACAGTGTGTGCAGATAGGGATTTGTGTGGAAAAGATTGGTAGTATAATTAAAGAAAACTGAAAGTTACAAAAATTGCAGTCAGCATACATGCTGTGCTTTCACATGACAGCATTATAAGGACACATTCTAACAGTCAAAAATCTACTTGTCACGTGGCAGAATTGAAGACTTTTCTAACCTTTTCTAAGTATCTCATCTTTTTTTCTTTTTTTTTTCCTAACCTAATTGCTGGGGATTTTTTTTTTTTTCAGTAAAATTGGTGCTTGTAGTGAATTTCTAGTCCCTTTACATCATCTGCACATCTTTGGTTAAAAACCTGTGTTGGTGTCAGAAACGTAGATTGATTGGCAACTGGTAATTAAACTACTCAGTTAAAATGGGACTTCCTATGCAATTTCTTCCAGGTATCCTTTCTTTTGTGTCATTGTCCCCTTATCCTTTCTTTTATGTATTTTTTTCCCCTTTGGAGCAAATCCTGTGCTCACAAAAGCCAAGGAGTCAATGAGGAGTTTTATTGATCAGTTATAAAAATATTTTTGTAAATCTACCCAGGTCTGTTCCCCTTTTGAGTATTTGTTTAAAGTCTATTAAATATTATAGACTTTTAAAGTGTTCTTTTATTCCCCTTCCTTTTCAGAATTCCTGATATGCATCCTTGCTGTCTGATGTACTGTTCTGTTATTTCGGTAAAGGGGAGCTGAGATATGTGCTCACATAACTCTCACTCCAGCAGGTAGCAATTTGTGCTGAAGTCAGAAATCCAGACCGTTTAAGTTAAGCAGCAGCTCCCTCTAGTGCTTTTTGGCCCTTTCTCCACTTTGAAAGAGCCTAGATGGGAGTTTAAACCTTCTGTTAAATATACTGTTCGCTTCAGTCTCAGAAACATTGTGAAAATTCTGATTGTGAAATCAAAACCTCAGTACCCTTCAAATGTATTTTATATATTTGCTTGCTTCCATTTTCTTCTAGAGTCTTCTGAAAAAGAGTCTGTCTCTTTCACGTGCTGTTATCCTGCTCAGCATGGCTCGTCACTGAAATCGAAATGCTGATTTTACGAAACAAAAAGAAATAATAATAGGATGCTGTGAGGTTTTAAGTACAGCATTTTGATCAGATTGCAGAACTGCGCTGATTGCTCTCTTCTGCCATAGCTGCTAATAAAAAGACTACCGGACTTATAAACACAGAAAGGGTTCCCAGCAGACTGTAGCTTGTTTTGAATTATGTATAATGGCTCTCTAGTTACCACACTTCTTTTCTTTTTTTTCTCACTGCTTAAAAGCAAATGAGAGAATCACAGAATAGGATTTGAAGGGACCACTGTGGGTTATGTGACACAACCTCCCTGCTCGAGCAGAGTGTTCTTAGAGCATTTTGCACAGGATTGAGTCCAGATGGTTCTTGCATGTCTCCAGTGAGGGAGACTCCACAACGTCTCTGAGCAATCTGTTCCAGTGCTCAGTCACCTGCACAGTAACGTGTGGAATGTATTTGAACTTAGTATTTATGCATTCTCAGCCTCGGGGTGGAAAGGCCAAATTTTGGAGTCGTCATTTAGGCAAAGTGCTTTTCTGGTCTTGGGGTGTAGAATTACTATCTACCTCATTTTGTGTAGAGTTTTATTAAGAGGAGATAATTTATTTTTCTGTTTGTTCTACCTAGAAGATAGCTGCCTGATGTTAGGCACTGTTTTACATATTATGGTCAGTTGTGGGAGGTTTTGAAGTTGGATTTTTTGGGGAGGTTGGGGTTTTATTTATTTATTTTTACTTTTCAGTGAATCAGCAGGTATTTCTATTAACATAGATGGGAGAGAGGACAGAAAAAGGAGTTTTACTTGTTTTCCCATTAAGGGTTAGCTTTATCTTTTCTGCCCTAATTTTCTTTGTCTCTACTGGAACTGTTATGACTGGAGGAATTCCCTTTCTCAAGAGCTCCCATTTTGGTGGGACATCAGCTTGTTTTTAAAATAAAAAGAGTGCTAAGCTAGAGTTGTGCTACAGACTTCCAACAGTAGAACACCATTCTTTGAGGTGAGTCTGAGTACGATTTCTGCCCAGTGTTGTTGTCTGGCAGAAGTGAAGTGTTATCAGCACTAGTTTTTAAAGGTAGCAAACATGAGGACTGCCTGTTTTGGCTAGGTGCCATCTTGTCGAAGCTATCTGTTGCAGAGGTGGAAAAGAAATTTTGGGTGTGCTAAATCACAGGCTAGTGAACTATAATCACAATTATTCATTCTCTTAAACCAACACGTCCAAAGCTATTGTTTTCAACTAATAGATTTAATAGATTTATTTCATGATTGCTATTAGCCCTTGAAGCTCATCATTCAGTTCATCATACTTTTTCAAGGGGCTGAATTTCATAACTTTTGCCTTCTCAAGTATTTTTCCTTGGAAGATTAGCTTTGTGTTAAAGTCTTAAATTAAAATAGAGTCACATTTTGTTTGTGTTGCATGTGATTCAGTAGAAAATTTCACTTGAATTTCTTCATTTAATTACATATGCTTTTGGTCTTGTGATTCAATACGTATGTCATTGCCACAAAATTAGTTATCTTAACTAGCCAGCAGTTCGCCTTGGAAATTTCATTTCCTCTGCCTCAGGAAATATTGTCATTCCTCTACCAATGTTTTGAAAGGGAGTGAATGTTATCATTTTATTACAATAAGCAGAAAATCAAAGCAATGGTAAGTGAAAATTGTCAGTAGCATTTATGGTTTCCCTGGACTTTCAGCTTCTTTTTAGAAGAGTATTGGAAATGCTTACATGGTAGGATGGGAATGGCTGGCAAGGATTGGTCATATTGCTTGTTTCTATGCATTAAGTTTTTATGTCCATATCAAAATATAATTTATTTCATGTATGATATTGTGGCAGACATCATGCCTTCATCATTCTTTCCATTTGCTCTTGGAAATAACTTGGAAAAGTTATACAATACTGCACATCTGCACTGATGAGTTTCATGATGTTTTGCATTATAGTAATCAGAAAAACAGTATCTTATTTTAAGGGGCAGGCACCAATGTGAAATAAAAGGATAAAGTGATTACACTGAGTCACTTGCAGACTGTGTTCTCCAAAATGGCCTATTCTTGAGATGCAACCGGTGCAATTTACTTGTTACACATCTTACTGCATGGACTATGAGACTGGGTAGACTTCTTCAGCAGTTTCATCTATACAGAAATGCAGATGAACTATAAAAGTAAAGGGAGGGAAATGTATTGTAAACCCCTGTAACTTCACAGTTTGGAGCTATTTTCCTTTAAGCACCAGTGTTTCTATTCCTGCCTTGTCTATAGAAATAACATCTGAAACCTGTTTGTAATTTCAGAAAACAATTAGGACACTTTTTCAGTTCTTTTCTTATTCATACAACTGTACTCTCTGTGCGCTTCGCTTCTCTCAATTACACAACTTGATAGTAAAAAAGAGAAAGGAAATCCTGCTGAAGTGAGCTTCAAAGTGGCAGATGTGCAAAATTCTCAAGCGAAAGCTAGAAACTGCTTGTACAATAATTTTTCAATTGCTGTTAATTTGATTGCTTCTTCACTTGCAAACCAATGCTACTGTTTTGGGGGGGGGGTTGTCTGTAGAGACTTCAGAGTGGATTGTGCAACTATATTAAAGGAGTGGAGCAGTGCGGAAGGAAAGAAAGAGACTACAGTTTAGGAAAAAAGTCTAGAATAAAAATATTTTCTGTTGTACATTTGTTTAAATATGGTGTTATAGTTTTATTATAGAAAGAATGATGGAAAGATAAAATTATTAAATTTATGTCAATTTTTGAAAACAGAAATACTAAAACCAGAGGTCGTTTATCTCTGGTAACACAAAAGCTGTGGCATAGACAGGAATACAATCCAAATGCCTGAAGTTCTCCTTGACTGTCTTAGTCATGAGGCAGTTCGGGGATCGGGATGTTCGAGGTTATGTCTGGTTTTCAAAACTGTGACATACAATGACTTTTCATTTTGTCAAGAATTATTTTAGGTACAAATAATATCTGACATGTTGAGGTTGGTGGCAGGTACAGCTTTAAAATTCTTCCTGGGTTGTGTGGCAGAAGCAGTTTCATTTATGTAAAAGAAACAACATGGAACGTGGTAGCAAATGTAAAGGGAGAATAAGTTCTTACTTTTGACTCCTTGCAGGATTGCAGAATCCTGCAAGGATACTACGTTCAAGGATTCAACACCACAGGACTACAGTTGAGACATCTGAGCATGTCATCATGGTGCAGTCCCAATTCTGGATTGCCATCTTTAATATGGATATCAAAGCAAAAATTCTGCCATTAACTTCAGAAATCAGAGTGGAGTGAGCATCTCAGTGAAAACATCTTGACTATATTTATCTTATTTTTAACATAAAATCGAAGTGACAATTCACTTCAAAATAACATGAATGGAAGAATTTATGGCCTTGTATCTCTTCCGATGTTGGGAACAAAGAGGGAGTGAGACACCTATGATGTTTCATGTGGCTTCCAAATCTTCCTAATGTCCCCACTAACACAAAAGCTGCAGAATGTAAACTGTGATTATAAAAAGCCCCAGAGAAGGAGAGCTACATTTGTGCCTTGTCTGTGTTACATCCAGGTCAATCAAAGTGACTTACTTAAGTATATTGTAATCCTGTTATTGAAGTCAAATGTTTCCTACAGCCATGTGCATGGCTGCAGTTCTTATTGCATTATATGAAAATTTCAACTCAAAGAGAGTAACTATGCTAATCTGTAAATTTAATTGACTTTTAATTCATAAGATCTTGACTGAACTGTCAGTGTTCTGCTCTCTTCTACAAAACTCAAAAATCTCATTGATGGCCTGTTTTTTGGCAGACTATGCCAAAAAATGTTGAGTTTAATGTCCAAAAATGTTTTTTTGGAAGCATATTTTTTTATCTCTCCATCCTAAGTCTGTGTTTGAGTAGGAAGTTCCTTTTTCACTGTTGAATTTCTTGATGAAAGATCTGTATTT
The DNA here is from genome assembly GCF_009829145.1 of Chiroxiphia lanceolata. Lineage (NCBI taxonomy): Eukaryota > Metazoa > Chordata > Aves > Passeriformes > Pipridae > Chiroxiphia > Chiroxiphia lanceolata. The sequence goes on along the minus strand of NC_045639.1, from coordinate 87,325,311 downwards.
AAGTGCAAACTTGCAAGGCTAATGAAACTAGGGAGTTAGTGTTCTGGAGAATTCTGACATTCCTCAATTTCACTTTCTGTACTCTTAAGTTAAAAATTTACCTGTTTACTCACACTAGGAGCTGCTTCTACATCAGACCCTATTCTTCGACTTAGTGGAAAGAGTTTTAAAATGCTGCAGAACAAAGATCTTGCTCATACCAGAAGGGATTTGTATTAAAATCAATATGAATGTCACTACTGCCTTCTCTGGTAGACCAATTCACTTCAAAATAAGTTGCTGGTTTCCAAAATTCAGAGATTTAGAAACTGACTTTCCTCCTCCCCTATGCCTGATAAAAAGATATAATGAAGTTACAGAAAATAATTTACTGTATGACCAAACAAAAATATAAACTCTTTTACATCCTCACTGCTCTTTGAATAAAGATATGCAAACATAAACTTAGTTCAATTAAAATGACCTTTTGATACATATTTTTCCATATAGGGTCCTTCTGGACTAGAAGGAATTCTGGATTCATTGAACAAACATTATAATGAGGTATGGAGATTTGATATAGTGTCTGTGTGGCTTTATGACTAAGAAGTATCTAAGGTAGAAATGACTACAGTTTTGATCCCTGCAAACCACATTCCAAATTAATCCAAAAGGTAGTTCCTTCTGTGTTCTCTTTCTGCATCCCTTTACAAGCCCAGGCCACACTCCAGTCACGTACCTACTGTGTCATTTGTCTTGCTGTCTTGCCTCCCATCCATCTTCTACTCGCTGATTTTTTGACTGGTGTAACTCAAAAAGCAGGTGAGTGGACCATGGAGCTGTTAGCAGGAAGCACCAGGTCCCCACTTCTAAAACTAATTGCACTAAGTTGTACTTGACATTACTTTCTTGACCTGCTCTGTCATGATTCTAAGAGTAAAATAGAAAGACAAGGCATAATTTTGAAAAGATCTGCTAGCAATCCATGAGAACTGTCCTTATGTTTGTATTATAGACTCATAAAAATAGTCTTAATTACAAAACCACCTGCAGCTAAAACCACTTAATAGGAAAAAAAAAAAGTTAAAATTGGATAGGATGGTGTTCCACATGACAGAGCTTTGAAATATGTACTACAGATATTTCAAAGTTGTAGTGTCTGCCGTTGTAAGAAACCATAATTCAGAGATCATAGAAGTTTGCTTAATTGATGCTAGAGTAGTTAACTTATCTGATCAGAAAATTCTATTTAATTCAAAGACTTATGAAACACTACTACAGCAACATGAGTTCAATATAAAGGCTAATTAAATGTGTGTAGCACACCTTAAGTCATGAAGATCAAGCCTGGAAGACATTCATTTCTTTAAATATTGTATGTAAAGAATGTATAACTATGAAGAGCAGGTGAATTCAGGGTATTCTCCTATACAACATTTCTAGACAAGTACTAAAATCTTTTCTCAAATAGATATTCTGGAGCTAAGTTCATGTCAAATATATCTTTTCAGTTGTTTTTATCACTGAAGTGATTTCTCTGTTATTTCTGATATGTAATTCATTTCAAATCAGTGTATCACCTTAGAAACATGCATTAGGAATTAAGCATGGGGCATTTTCGTGCCTGGAGACTTAGTTTCTGGTTTTGGTTTGCCATTTCAAATGTATGTGTTGAAGTTTTCTATATTTTAATTTTACACCTTTAGTTTTCTTACCAGTTATTTTTTTCCACCAAAGAGCTTCTGCTGATACCAGCCCTGTTTCCTCTATCAATACCATATCTATTGTAACTCATTCCCCACCTCTGCACTATGAATTTCTTTTATTCTGGTAGTACCTTTAAGGTAATTTTGCAAGAGGAAATACAAGCAGTGGTGTCCTTCTGGAACTGATAAGCAAGTGTCTCAAAAAAAAAAAAAAATTTCTTCTTATCACTGTAAGTCTCTAAGTGTTTGTAAAGTGGCTTATATTTCCTAATTAACAATATTCTGGAAAAAAAGTTAGACCAGCTGCTACGTGTCTATAAATTAATTGTCTTTTAAATCCTGTGCACCTTAACAACTTTTCTTCCTTCAGCTGTCTAGTTTGAAGACTTTAATGACTCTGTCACAAGCAATTAACTGTTCAACAAGGAAATGCTGTTTGATTCCTGGTGAAAGAGGAGATGGCTTTCTGATTCAAGCAACAGGTTCTAAATATGCAAAATCTCTGTAACTATGTGTTCGGAACCTCCTAGAGTCAAAATAAGTCTCTAACTTTTTCAGCAAACATATTAGTTCCTATACATTTTATGATGGGAGTAGGATGTTTCCATCAAGGACAAGACAAAAAGTCATCAAAGACAAGGACAGCTTCTCTGCTTTGCCATTGATTCATGCAGATGTATGCACCAGTAACTTCCCTTTCTACCCCCACACTATTATATAGTATGTCAAGAGCTGATTTCGTCCACTGCACCTTGGAGGCACCAAACAATTTTTTGTATTCCAGTATATAATTTCCAGTATATAATTCCAGTATATAATTGCCTCAGTAATTTGCATTGGTAAAATGATATTTGAGTGACACCCTGAGATTTTTGAGATTCCTCACAGCACAGGAAATGATCTTGCATTTTCCATCACTTCATGAATGTTCTTAAGGATCTCATAAGGTCTTCTTTCAGTTTGGTGTTTAAAAGTGTTCACATTGTGACTACATTTTGGTTGCTATAGATATCTTAATACCTTTTTTTTCCCCTGAGGATGTTATTTGGCTTCTTTGTGTTGGTATTTTCAGGAAGCATGAGAAACTTCTACCAAGAAATGTGATGACTCTTAAGACCCATCATAATTAATAATGTCTCTTTTTTTTCTCTAATTTCTCTGTTTCTTAGCAGATTATTTGCTGTTCTTCTGAGTTTTGTATGATATCAAGAAGTAGTTGTTTTTGCATGATGTAATTAAATAATTTGTTGCAACCAAGGTTCTTCTGACTCAGTATCAATCACTTTATTGTGCTAGGAGGCTGGAGTACAAGTCTTTAAAAGCATAATGTACTTGATCCATGTATACAGTGAAAGAGAGCACTATAAATACAATTGCTGATTACAGCAGCAAATTGTGATGAACAGCAAACCAAGATCAGCAATCTTTCTTTAATGAAGGATAAGTAGTAGCATTGATCCTTAAGGGGTTGAGAGACAGTGCCGGAGCCTTTCTTCCCTCATTCCTGCTTTGTGCCTGTTCTTGCAAGGCATGTGACTCTTTTTATGTTCCTTCTTGTTATGTCTTTTGTGCTTTCAGCGTAAACAAGGTGCTTTACATGTATTCAATACATGCATTTTTTTTCTCTTTTTTTTGCCAAGAAACTAGTTCTGTCCTGTACTGCAGGTTACATTCCTTCAGCGATTGGTAAACAATGCCTCATTATTTGAGTTTATATATTCCCAGGCCTCTGTTATCATCCTTTGCCTGGGCTTTCAGTGTCTCTGTCATCTTTTTTACTTGTCAGTTTCCCACACATAAATAGAAGGTCACTTTAGTCAAACTTGCTTCTAAACATGAGTTGAATCTAAAATGTTCTACAACACATAAAAATAAAAATGAAACCAAAACACAAAGAAATTGAAACTCTATCACAGTCTTTCCAAGAAATGTTTTAGAATAATTATAATTCATAGTAATTTTAGATTATTCTGGAATAATGAATTATTAATTTTCTAAAATTTTTTTGCTTTACTGTATTTTACTTAAATTTTGTTGTAAGGAGCAAATTACCTATAAATATGCAAAGACCATAGAAGTAGTTATTTAGTCTAATAGCCTCTTTTCTTTTCCTCCATGTATGGATAAGAAATGCACAACTAAGTATAAATCATAATTTATAGTGTACTCATTGTACTCACTGATTGTGCTCAGTCCAGTGGTAGTCAACTACTTCTCAGCAATACTCAGGTTCCTTTATCTGGGTATCTGCCTCTGACTCTGAAGCTGATTTTGATAATTAGTGTACCAACAGTGTTTACAAACCCTAAATACCTAAGAAAATCCACCATAACACTAGCATTTCTAAAATAATAATGATTTTATTAAACTGATTTTATTCAGTTTATATTCAGTTACCTACTTCTGAAAATATTAGCAGAGTGCAAATGGCACTTTTATTCATCATGATGTTTCTCTGTTTTAGAGATATGGAAACTGGAATATGGCCTGCTAAGGGTGGTACATGATCTAGGGCTTAGATTCCTTGGGTTTAGATGGGTGCTCATTTTTCAGGATCTTTTGTTGTTGTTGTTGTTTCTTTTCCCATTGTCATTAAAAGAAAACACATTCCCTGTAGGTAGTCTGAGTCTGGCTTTGTGAAAAGGAAATAATTTGCTTTGTATTTTATTGTGTCTTTAACTTGTAGAGAAGAGTAAATAAATGCAGTGCAGTAAACACCTGAGCACGTATACAACCTGAACCTCTGGTCCTTAAATCTGTCTGTTTTCTTTGAGAAGCAGTGTGAGGAGCCTGTTGACCATGTTTACTCCCACTCCTTCTGGCTCACTACTTCAGTAGACTTAAATTAGTTCTACATTCTTTTGCATTTCATGCTGCTCAAAAGTAAAAAGCTTGTGGTTTTTTCATAGGAGAGAAGTGGGTTTTATTCTTTTTTAACATACTTGAGGAATGTACTGTAACAATGAGCATAAAAATATGTACTTTGCATTGAGTTTAAAAAAAAAAAAATCACATATTTGCGTAGCAATGTGCAACAAAGACATTTCCCTTTTATGCTTTTGTTCATGTTCTGCTAGTTTAGCTGGTTGCTCAAACACATTACCTAGCTGTACTGCATAGGCATTTGTTATCCCTTTCTAGTAATACAATAGGACTTCTGAATTTACATACTAGTAAATTACAAGAAATTGTTATGGTAAATAAATTGTTACTGTAAGTGAATGGTGACATTTTCTGGTTTTTGATCTTTGTGATAATATTTCTTTCCAGAGTGATACAAGACTACTAGGAGTACTTGGGACCCCTGGACTTAAAGGCCAGAAGGGAGATGTTGTAAGCATTTGGGATGAACTTGGAGAAATTTCACAGTGCCTATCTAACCTGTCTCTGCCACACTTAACATAGTATCTTTTATTTGATTTATCACAACAGGTTTTGAAGGAATAGATTTTAGAGGTGATTGGCACTTTGAACTGTGTAGTCCAATATCCAGCTCATCATGCTATCCTGCAGGAACAGCACGTGATCCTTTGTCCTCTAGTATAAACAGAAAGGAAAAATGCTGAAAGGACTGTGTGTGGTTTCCATAATCTTGTCTGAGAAGTCAAATGAGCTGACCTGGCTGCTATGTGGAAAAGACTCTGAAAAAGTTGAAATTTGAAAAATATTTTGAGTAGTAAATCATGAATATTTAAAGCAGTTTCTCTGTAACAATAGGACTTTCTGTACCAAGGATACTTATAGGCAGCCTCTAAATATTGCATGGAAGTCAAATTCTGAATCCACACTATATGACAGTATGTTGTTTATAGTCATCTGTCCTGTGTAAACAGTGGAATGATTTTTTAACAATTGTGTGTGTTCCAAATTTGTAAGAGAAGAGACAAGTTCTCTGGATATGTCACAGAATTGACAACATTTTTTAGGGAGAAGCCTGCAGATCTGCTATAGAATACAGTCATTTAAGTTCATTTGCACATGTGTAAAGCTTGATTTCCATTGCAGTAATGGTTAAGATGTGGCTTACATAGAACAAAGTACAGGTAAAGAAGGGGAGAGGTTTATCTGCATTTGTCAGAATATAAAAGATTTTAAAATTAATTAATTTTCTTAAAAGGGTCAAAAAGGAGAATTGGGAATGACAGGTGCAAAAGGAGAAAAGGTAAGTTAATTCCTTACTTCTGTGCTCATGTGTTATACTAGAAGTTAACTAAATGTACTGATTATTAGTGAAATCTTGGAAAATATACAAGGGATCAAGAAAATATATTTGGGCATAGGAAAAGTTGTCATTCTCTAAATATCTGTATTTATTCAAGCACCTCCTTGGATGGGTATTTATATATGCAAGTAAATTTCCCTGTTCTAGCAGTTCACAAAGTCCTTAGTTTTAAACACATTCAGACTTTCACTGAATACCAGTTTAAAATTGTTTATATAGGTTTATGGCCAGAGACTGCCTCATGAATTAGGCACCATTCATATTTTTTCAAGTTATGAATGTGATCTTCAATATCTCTATGAAAAAACATAAGTCTTTAAATTATTAAAATTTAGAAATAAACCTTCTAATTTAGTATCTTTTAGTTTGAGAATAAATTTTCCAGAATGACTGGGGGGGAAAGTGGGGTATTATTGGGAAACAGGTGTATATTTTGCTTTTCTAGGAATGTGTTCTTCATCTGTATACCCAGTTCTTCATCTACTGATTATTAGGCATTTTGCTATTCAGCTGTTAGGCTTCCAGTTGGTTTCTTTGGTCATATCTTTCTATACAAATAGTTTTCATACAAGCAGAAACATTTTTTTACTCTGTGGATATGACAGATTTATGATTTTGTGTGCTATAGAGTGCTTGTGTTTGGGAATTTTTCAGTTTTCGGTGCATTATCACTCTCTTTAGTTCACGTTCCTGACCCTCCCTTGTACTCCTACTTGAAAGGATCACACCTGCCACGGTCTTGGCATTAAATCAACATCATCCTTCAAGTAAACTTTTGTAGTCCATGTATTTGTATTGTATATAGGTTTAAAAAATGCAACATTTTTCAAGGACTCTTCAACAAAACCAGGCATATGGACTATTTACCATTTTTAAAAAATCTGTGTTAACCTCTTCCCTGTGTTTCCTTAGGGAGAACCTTCTGAAAAAGGGGACAAGGGAGATCCAGTAAGTATAGCATGTTTTGAACTGATGTGAATAATTTACATTCAAGGTTATTTCCATACCATATTCATACTGTAATTCCTTTTCTTTGTACATGTTCATTAGATTCAGGGGTTATGTGGGATAGCATATATATTGTCTCCTGTCTTACACAGGTTATAAACAAAAAACAGAGATGCCCAATTCTTCACCATTTCTGTTGTTGGTACAGTCCATGAACTGAGTTTAAAGCACACACCTTTTTTTTATTTTATGTTGAGGTTCTTTCTTTCAGTTATTTCACAAATTTTTTTGTGGCCTGAACTGTATTATTTTTATGCCCCTAGTGTGGCATTTAACATCAGGTAGATTTTATATAGTCATTTTATGTGTGCATAACTTTTTTGTCATTTTGGGGCATATTTTTAGAACCCTCATTCTGTTTACCTATGTTACTTATTTTTAAGTAATTCTTGTCCCCTCTTATGACATTTGACAAAAGCTAGTTATGTTTTTTAATACACAACTCAAGGTTGCTTAGATTTTTGTGATTAACATGTTATAATAACCAAAATAAGCCTTACTGCAGTAATGTGTGGGTTTGGAGATGAATATTGTGTACCAGAAGAGATTTCATTGTGAAGAATAGGCTTTTGACTGGAAAAGCTCTTATGCAAATGTAGTATTTTCAAACATGTTTTTCTTTAAAACATTAGGAAAACCTGAAAAAAAATTAGTTTGAAAGAGGAATGCCTTTCAGAGTTTGCAGAAAAAAACATCAGAAATTCTTTAATGCTTTCTCAATATTTAAGTTTGCAAACTGTTACAATATTTTAAGTAGCACATTAAACTCTTAGCTGATCTTAGTTTAAGTTTTAACTTCTTATGGTTTTATCTAATGTTTTCAGGGAGAGACTGGAATGCAGGGATCAAAAGGAAATAAGGTATTTTCTGACTTGTGCACACTGCATCCATTGCTGATACACATAGCTGATACTGGAAGACATAACAGTAACCTTGGATTTTTTTGTTTTCTCTAACAATGTTATTAGGGTGAAGTGGGAGTCCCTGGACCACCTGGTCTTATCGGAAATCCAGGATCAAAGGTAGGTGAAAGGTATTTTTTTGTTATTAACAGCAAGTGCATTTTATGCTGTTATGTAAGAGGACTGAATGCTATCAATTCCTTAGATAGTATTAAAGGACAGAGAATGCAAATAGTTTATATCAAAAGTTTATGCTTGGATTATGGCTGTTTTACATAAGATTTGCATTTTACGTAAAGTTATGTTGATCTCAGCATCAATATTTAAGCAAAACTCAAATGTTATTTGGTCACTCGAGATTATGAGCACCCATTTTGCAATTACAAATCCACTGGTAACTGGGTGTATTCTCTTTATCCATCAGTGAGGCAAGGAGTAACCACTGCCACTACTACTTACCAGTTCCTCTGTTTAATCTTATGAGACTGTAAGTGATGTCAAACCAGTCATTGCCTTGCCTGAAGTCTATCCTCATAGGCAAATTCAGGAACTGTGTACTGGACAGTGAGGTGGATTGAGAGCTGGCTGAACAGCACACCCCAGAAGGTCATGATCAGTAGCACAGGGTGTAGTTGGAGGCCTGTCACTAGTGGTGTCTCCCAAGGTTCAATACTGGGCCCGATATTGTTTAACTTATTCATCAATTACTTTGATGAAGGGGTAGCTGCCTCCTCAGCAAGTTTGCTGATGACACGAAGCTGGGAGGAGCAGTTGATGCCCCAAGGTGCTGTGCAGCTCTTCATAAGGACCTCAAAAGGTTGGAGAGGTGGGTAGAGAAGAACTGTCTGATACTCAACAAAGGCAAAGTCAGGGTCCTGCACCTGGGGAAGGAAGAACCCCATGTACCGATACAGGCTGGAGGCTGACCTGCAAGAAAGCAACTCTGCAGAGAAGGACCCGGGGGTCCTCCTGGCAGACAACAAGCTGTCCATGATCCAGCAGTGTGCCCTTGTGGCCAAGAAGGCCAATGGTATCCTGGGGTGCATTAGGAACAGCATTGTCAGCAGGTCAAGGGAGGTAATCCTGCCCCTCTACTCAGCCCTAGTGAGGCAAATCTGGAGTACTGTGCCCAGTTCTGGGCTAGTCAGTCTCTCTACAAGAGAGACATGGAGCTGCTGGAGTGGGTCCAGTGGAGGGCAACAAAGACGAATAAGAGACTGGAGCATCTCCCTTAAAAGGAAAGGCTAAGGGAGCTGGGCCTGTTTGGCCTCGAGAAAAGACGACTGAGAGGGGACTTCATCAGTTTGTATAAGTATCTGAAGGGAGAGTGTCAAAAGGATATATCCAGGCTCTTCTTGGTGGTGCCAAGCAACAGGACAAGAGGCAATGGGCAGGAACTGATGCACAGGAAGCTCCACCTGAGTATGAGAAAGAATTTCTTTACTATGTGGGTGGCCGAGGACTGGAACAAGAGAGGTTGTGGGGTACCCCTCACTGGAGATACTCAAGAAACTGTACCATGTGCTCTAGGATGACCCTGCCTGAGCAGGGAGGTTGGACCAGATGACCCGCTGTGGTGCCTTCCAATCTTACCCATTCTGTGATTGTGTGATTCTGTGAGGAAAGTAGCTGAAGCACAGATGTTCTTGAGAGTCTCTCATGATACCTTGTATCAAAGAAAGGTAGAATTGGAAACTGTTAAAATGTAACCTCCACCCAACACTATTCATGTTAGATATGATAATACCCAAATTTTAGAACATCAAAAGAAAGCCCAATGATAATGGATGTAGTTATAGAATCCACAAAACTGTTGTCTTAAAAATGATTCTTGAAATCTTGATTTATTCTTTTATTCTGTCTGACCCTTTAGGTATTGCCTTGGTATTGACTGGTATTTGCTTTATATAAATACTTGGGATTTGTACATATCAGTCCCCAAGATTTATTGAACATTAGAGTAAGGGAGAATGAGCAAACTCTACTTCTTACTTCATGTGGAAGATAATTCTTAATGCCAGATGTTTTAATCTATTTATATATAAGTATGCTTTACAACAAATTACAGTAGTGTATTGACTTTTACCTGTATTATATCATTTTGCAGGGACTGCAAGGCCCTCCAGGACCTGTCGGACCCAGGGGACTGCCAGGAGAAGTTGTATGTATTGTGCAGTTTCACCAAGCTGTAGCAGTGTGGTGTGTGAACAGTTAGCCAGTGGAACAGTACCACAGAAGTTATCATAGGTGCTCCTTTTGGGGGTGGTACTATAGCGATGATGGGTTGAAGCACAGTCAGATGGAATGCCTCCCTCAACAGGCCTTTAATCTCAAGTTTCAATAAACCATCTATATCCTGCTTCTGACTCCATTTGACAGCCTGAAGTGGATCTGGGTATTGGGATTTATTTAAGAACCACTGAATTGAGGTCTTTTACCCTTCCTGATAATCTCTTGCTCATTCCCATGTTAGCATTATATCCTGACCTCCATTTTCAGCAGGGAAGTTGTTGCTTGGCCAGGACAGTTAAGCAGCAAGTTGTCTTGGTTTGTGTTGTGCAACTTCTCACAATTAACAGCCACAGGTACAACTGGCTAAGGCTCACCAGAGATTCAGTGTGCCCTTAACCTTTATGTCTGAGTGCAAAACTGGTGGTTTGGGAATCTCAAACAGTGATATGTCTCAGCAGCATTTGAATGTTCCTGTAGTTATTATGCTTTCGGGTGTCCCACATTCAGGTCTGCTAATGGATTGGAGTTTGCCAAGGTGATAAGGGTCTCCTTCGTGGGCATTTTAGTGTAACTGTAACCATTATGCCACTGGGCAACAGGCTGGTGGGTCTGCTGGTTGGTTGAGATTTCTTAAACTGGTAGGCACCTCCTTGAAGATCCAGAACACCCGTAACGCTTGTGCCTCTGGGCAGGAAGAGCATGGGTGAAATGTTAATCCAGTCTGGATTCTCTAGGAAATGTCTTGAACTATTAAGCACCATTACACTAAACTTGAAAGTTCCCTGGGCATTTGACTGAACACCCTAATATAGCAGAAGCCTCTTCTGGGGAGGTGGCTGCCTGTCTCACTTCCAAATTATAGCACAATCCCTCTTTAGGTGTGCAGGCACCTATGTTCTGCCTAATCCCCCATATAAACTGAAATTAGGTTTCAGTCCACAACACTTGTGGTGTCACATAACCTAACAAGTGGCACCTACCCCGTCTTCTTGCACCTGCCTTCCTTCATAAACCATAAAATGGCTTTTAAGTAGCATTTTGGAGATTTGAGTGGTTAGATCCGAGAACTGGATCAAAAAAAGCAGGCAATGGAGAGCTTAGGTTTTAGCCTAGCAGAATGGAAGCTACCAACAGAAGCACCTAGGTGCTGGTGGTGTTGCATTTTGTCTTGGGCCTTTCCAAGCATGCTCTGAGACTACTTTGTTGAAGAGAACTCTTGTTTTGAACAGACTTTTATGTCACATGCTTTTTTAATATTAGAATACCATTCTAAGTGATACACAGCTGGCAGACTTTTTATTTTTGACCTGTAAAAAGTCTAAGGTATGTAAGCAAAGTGACAACTGGAGTACAACATCTTCAGCTCGTGGCAGAGGATAGAAATAGTAGTATTCAAATCTTCAGTTAGTTATTTTCTACTGGCTTACTTACTAACCATTTCTTTATACCTGATTTTCCTGCTCAGTTTAGGCACACATTTTTTCAATTGTGTCTAATGTACGTATCATCTATACAGTAGCTTGTAAGCCTCATCTGGTGTGCTTCGATTTATGTATAGATCTCCAATCCTACTGTGAAAGATAACTACATACTGCATTTCTCTCTTGCTTGTGTTGCCACCATCCCACTTGAGTTCATAACTGCTGCTTTTGAAACTGCTGTTCTGGTAGATCTTTGATCAAGTGGCATTTTGAACAGATAAATACTGGATATAATGTATGTAGATCATAGATACAGACGATCTTGAAGACTCATATTTGTACATACAATTCTAATATGTAAAAACATATTTAAATATATTAGTCTTGTTGTTTTCTTTTGTCTTCTAAAGATTAAACATTATGGATTGACAAATATGTGCAACAATTTTATGTAGTATAATGAAAATTGTGAAAGGTTGAAAATTGTTTTACTTTCACTTACATCATCAAAGAGTCATCCAGCATGTAAGACTTACGTCTTTTCTTTTCCTAAGAAATCCCTCAAGCTCTGTCCAACAAAAAAAGAAAAAAAAAAGAATTGTAGAAGAGTTGGGGATAGAGTAGTCCATGATGTCTAATCCATAATCAGTAAATTTAAAATTCCATGTATTTTTATACTGATTTGGTCTTGGTATAAGCAGAATGGCATTCATAGGGGTACATTTTTTTCTTTCTTATGCTTTTAGTTTGGATGGTTGGATGAAACAAGTATCTGTCTGTACTAAGCAGAGAAAGGAAACACAGCTCTTGCACCTTCACTACTGGCATGAAAATGTTGTCATCCTTCATATGTCAGTGTTCAAAAAGCTGTGTTTTACACTATGAAGAAAAATATGAGTTTCTTTGTCTTTTTCTTAGAAAGTTCATTTTCTAGTCCAGCTTAAGTTTCAGACTTGGATTTTACTTTTCAGATGGGGCAATTTTATCTCTTATTGTGAAAATTACTGGTATTAATAAAACACTTGACTAAACGATTGAATAACATTGAAGGGTCATGGAAAAAGTTTTCTGTATTTGTTACAGCATAGTAAGAGAACCCAATTAAGCCTTCCTTATTATTTAAATAGTTTCTATTTAGGTTTTAATCTTTTTTATTTCTCTGCATTTATAAAAATCCTCAATGAAAAAGAAAAGGGAAAATACTGAAGTTAAAATCAAAATGTAAAAGATGAAAATACTTAGGCAAAAGAAAGGGTGGAACATATTTTATTTGCTGAAAATTTTTGACTGGCCATTAAATATCTAAAGCATTTTAAAGGAATTTTTTGGATTAAATAATGTGCAGGTGGGAATTCATTGAAGTTTTTAAGATACCATTTTGAATAATTAACTGGTGTAGGGAATCATGCAGATCTTTATGGGGAGAAAAGATGAGACACTTATTTAAAACTCAAGTTTTTATGTGCTACTGCCCTATTTGAAAAAATTATTGATTTTTCAAGACTCTTGAAATAGAAGAAATAAACCTTTCAGTCTCTGCCACTCTGCCCTGAGAGGGTCCAGAAAATAATCTTGATTATTACATTTCAACTAAAAGAAAAATGATTCATATATTTAATTAAAAAAGCATTCATTAACTTATACTCTTTAACATTTGGTGTCAATACTAATGCGTAATAAATAATCCAGTGTAAACTAGTTTTTGTCTGTAATTTTAAATAACCTTTAAGGGAATAGCTATAAAAATGTACAGTTATGTTTTTATTGATTCCAGGGCTTACCAGGAGAGCATGGGGTACCAGGAAACCCAGGAGTTAAAGGAGACAAGGTATTTTTTTAAGTGTTTTTAATTAAGCTTGATATGTTATAGCATATTAAATTATCACCTCAGAAGTAACCTTCAATCCTTTTGTAGTGCATCTGTGTGGCTGCTGTATGAATTGATTTTAAAATGTACCAGTAGCAACCTCCTGTCTGCTTCTTGAAGATGCTGCAGGCCAGTTTGGCAACCCAGTTTCTCTTCAGATTTATAATTTAAGTAATATTTCAAGAAGGTTGCACTGCACCCTTACATTGAATCTGTGCAGTGCAGAAATGTCAGTTCAGGTCCTGACTACAGAAACCCATTTCAATGTAGTGCCCTACCCAGACTAATGTGTAAAACCCCACTTCACAGCCAGACATATTCATCTTGGTAGAGCACTGGGGCAACTACACTGTCTCAGATGTAAACCAAGGCTGTGTCTCTTTATGACATTGTATTTTACTGTGTAAAAATCCCTTAGTCAGAATTCAGATACATCAGCAATAGCTAAAAATTGCATGTGTGTACATATTGAATGTAGAGAAGGGGAAAAAAGAGGATACACAGGTGTGCTCTGAGCTATGTTATGTGTTATGGTATTTATACATTGTGGAGTACAAGAGAAACTAATGAAATCCATTAATAGTTTGAAAAAGTGAGCTAGAAGACAGACAGAAGAAAATAACTGGAACAAAAATCTACTCACCTTATAAAATGGGAAGTAGTGGATTCAGAAAAAATCACAGAGATGTTGCAAGAGCATGCAAAAGACAAAAGGACAGCATAATATAAAACCCAAGTAAGCAGCAGGAGTTAGAGGTGTGGAACAAGAGGCACTGCGTGCACTGATGTAAGAAGTAGAAGTGTAAACAGGAGTACAGTGAGGACCCTGGGTTTAGCACTAGAGGTAGATAGCTGGGGAGAGATTGCAGCTGGTGGAAACAGGTGGAAACCTGTTGCTGTGAATTAATTGTCAGGGTTTAATGAAAACCTGTGTATGAGGGGCCTGGGGACCAAGAAATGTAGATCAGTTGCATTGCAAGCATGGAAAATCAAGACAATGCTAGTTACAATTGATGGTTGTGTAGTCCATGCCTCCTCTTCTTCTGTAACTTCTTGAAGGAAAATATCAGTGCTTTTTTTCTTCTCTATTTATTCTCAAATACTGGCACACTCAATGATAACCTTGATAATATTTACAGTTTTTTTCATAGGAGAAAATTCTCACATTTCAATTAGCGATTCAAATTTATTTCGTAGGGTGACCCTGGTGGGATTATGGGACCACCTGGACATCCAGGTCCAAAAGGTGATATGGGGCCTCCTGGACCAAGTCTACCTGGAACACCAGTAAGCTCATAATCTGAAAAAGCTTTTCCGACTTTATTTCTTGGGGGCAGCTGTTAAAGAATTGTCACTGTGTGATGAAAGAAACCATAGAATCATAGAATGGTTTGGGTTGGAAGGGACCTTAAAGATCATCTGGTCCCAACCCACTATCATCAGTAGGGACACCTTCCTCTAGACCGCATTGCTCAAAGCCCCATCCAACCTGGCATTGAACACTTCCAGGAATGGGGTAACCACAACTTCTCTGGGCAACCTGTTCCAGTGCCTCATCATCCTCATAGTAAGGAATTTCTTTCTGATATCTCATCTAGTCTCAGTTTAAAGCCACAAAGCAACTATTTTTTTAATGTAATTTCAAAATGGAAATATATGTTACAGTGCATATATAAGTGCACTAAAATATAGTCTAAAAATAGCACAAGACTCACACATACTCCTAATGACAGTGGTATTAACAAGGAAGACATGGAAATTTTTCACAGTTTATTTCTGAAGGATAACTAATTTTGGCAATAAAATTCATCTAGTCTCTTGGATTTTAAAATATAATTTGTTTTTTTCCTGTTTTTTTGTTTTGTTTTGGTCTTTTTAGGGTCCCATTGGTGTTCCTGGAAACCCAGGTCCACGGGGACCAAAGGTATACAAAATAGATTATTTCTGTTTCTAAAAAAAAAAAAAGAAAAATTAAAAAAAAAAATTTAATATGGTAGTTTGCATTTTCAGACCTATTGTAATGGAAAGCCTTGTACCTTTCACAGGGAGAAAGAGGACTACCTGGTGTACAGGGAGCACCTGGGGAGATGGGGCCCCCTGGAATAGGCATTCAGGGATCACCAGTAAGTATACCAATGCCCAGAATTTGGGCTTCTCACTGTACATCTCTGTGAAACTGCAGTAAGCAAACTAAGCATAGTAAACAGCCATGCTGTGAACTCCCTTTTGACTTGACTCCCAACTCCCAGCTTGTTTCACATGTTGCTGTGTGGTTTAAGTTCAAACATGAAGCAAGTTGATACTGCTTATCTAAAGCATTCATACTAACTAACTTGTAGAGCAATAACTGTTTCAGTTATTCAGCTTGTTTCCCAAGTTTCTTTCTTTCTATTGCCTTTAAATAAAGCCCTCTGCAGTGTTTTCAGTAAAAAAATTTGCTGGTATTGATGGCATAGATGTTGGGTGGTACATGAGTTCTACTCCAGTGAATAAGACAATCTCTCTTCGGTCCAGACCGAAGAACTGTATCAGCTGATACATTCCAGTTTATGGACAGTACTCTGGTATAGAGAGAAAATGTCTGTGAAGGGTAAATAGAGATTCACAGTGAGTTCTTCGTCTAAAATAATCCTTAAAAATATCTTTTCAGTTAAAATATTTCCAAATCTGAATTTTAAAAATTATCCATTTGTATCTAAATAATCTAAATTGTTTTTATTCAACTGCTCATCAGCTTTTCTTAGGAATCTCCTGGCTAAATAACAAGTTTCACCACAAATCATTAAGTTTTGGAGTTGCTTGTCCTTAAAAATGGGCCTTAGCAAAGTCTTGAATTCTGTAATTTTGACAAAATTACATTTGGATTTAAAGCCAAACCTTAGAGTGAGTCTTTCTCGCAATGAAAGCTGCAGCTATATCCCACATTCAATATTTTTTAATGAAGTCCATCTTCCTTATCCTAGAAAGTGTAACTACTGATTATTTGGAGTTTTCTTGCAGGGTCCTATAGGTCCAACTGGATCAGCAGGTGTGCAGGTAGGGTATAAGTTTTGTCTTTAATATAAAAAGCATTAATTTAATTTAAGAATTTTACAGGAAAATTATTTTTATGTCCTAAATTACCTTTCCTGCTCTTAGGGCCCTAGGGGACCGCCAGGGTTACCAGGAACTCCAGGTACTCCTGGTATTAATGTAAGTGACAGTTTTCTATATATGCAACAAAAAGTAATGTGTGCCTCATCAATGATTAAAGGCCATCAATTTTTACATTTGTTTCTAGGGCACTCCAGGAAGAGATGGAAAGCCAGGACTACCAGGCCCTCCAGGTGATCCTGTACGTATAAAGTTTGTGCATTTGTTTTGGTGCAAGTATTTTAAATTTAAAGGAGGTGAATACCTTAATAAGTCTAGAAGAACCGGTGATATGAATGACAAAGTGGAAATACTTTCTTGGGAAAGACAGGAAACCAGTCATGTTACATACCTTTGCCTCAATAAAACTTTGAGACTGTTTTCATGATGTTTTTGTAAGCAAGTAAAAAATGCTTAGAATTACTTGCCATGTAGTTGATGTTTATCAAAAATTATGGATCGGAATATCTATCAGCAGAACTGTCAAACTTGGAAAGAGAGGTCTTTCCCATGCTCAGTTCTTGTCAGTGATTTAATTTTATTAGGGTAAGTAGATATAAACTCTGAAATTGGACTGGGAAAGATTGCTTACTTTTTGAAGATATAATCAAAATTCAAAGGCCATCTGAAGTCAACAAGATTTAACTTGACACAGATGAGTATGAAGTGCTTAATAAGGAAAAACAAAATCCATAAGTAGAATACATCTAGAAGGCACAGTGCATTGTAAACTAAATGTAAGTAAAATATTTGATGCTGCTATTAAATAGACAGGTCTAAATTATAAAACTTACTAACAGAAGCATTATTGCCTTTTGCTGTCTTGAAATACTCTTCTCTTTGGAAGAAACATTTTTTAAAGGAAGATATAGCAAGCAAGAGTGATTCTGGAGAATTAAGGCCATTTTAGCATTTTCAAAATCCTGCTATATATCATACACTTAGAGTTTGGCACACAGAGTTATGACTCTTAAGTGTGTGTGCAGTTGGACTGGACTTGCCATACATAGAGAGCAGAGGAGCTGTATGGCACAAACATGGTAGGCTTACCCTTGTACCTGATGTGCTCTTGCAGCTGGATATTGGCACCTTCCACACTAAGGCTTTGGGGTTCTGTACCATAAAATGATATAACAGCTAAAATAAGAATGGTAGAAAAGAGGAGAGCCCGGGGAAATTACAATTCTCTAGTCAGCAGGAAGACATTGTAATAGCCTGACTAGCTGTAAAATTTCATCATAAGGGGAAGGAAGAAAAGCATGTGGTAGTTGTTTTAAAGTCTTGTTACAGGTTTTTAAGAGCAGGTGATACTGTCTATATGCAGTTTACCTCTGTGCAGAGGATGAACTTCACACCTTACCTAGTTATGTCCTTAGGTTGTGTTAGGTGGCGATGTCTCACCCTAGAAAACTCATCAGCCTGCTTTCAAAATTTGGAGTGGTGTACTCCTAACTATGTTTATGGTTAAGTATGTTCAGCTGTGTGTCTCCTGAGTTGATGTTTTAAACCCATTACTATTAACTGGCAGTTTTTCTAATATGCTACAAAAGTGCTTACGTTTTGTTTTTCAAGATGGAAACGATTGAAACAGACTGAACGAAACCAGTTAACATCTTTTGAATATGCCTAATTTTATAGTATGCCCAGGGCAATTTTTTATTTAGCAATTGCCAGAAGAAATGAGCATTGGTAATTGGAGACTCTGTTTGTGAGTGAAGCTGATGATAACAAGGGCAATGAGTTTTTTGGCAATATGAGTTTAATGGCAGGTCTTGAAAATCTGAGACATGCTGCAGTAAGTGTAGTCTTATTGATTGATCTTTAAATGGGTTAGCTTTAGTAGCCAATTTAGCGCTGGCACCACAGAGTTATGCACTAATTCTTAATGTTTAAAGACAGGACAAAATGCTCTTGTTGCTGTAGCTGGATTATTTTTGGTATCTGAACTAATTTATGGAATTTATCTTTGGCATCTCCAGAATTTGTGCTGCAGTTGATGGTAGAGTCAAAGCCTAGGAGAAAGGGGAAGGAAAACAGTTGAAGATTATCAAGTGAGAATAGTCTGTGACACTTTCCAATTGTGTTAAGTAGTTGCTGATATGCAACAAAATTAGTATGTTCTGGAGTTATGCTGTTGTCATGGTTTAAGAAAGTTCTTTAAAATGTAACAAAAAAATTATAATTGTGAGGTTGGATAGGCAGTGATATTTAACTATATTTGAAACCCTGGTTTTAATTTTGAGTTTTCATTTAAAAAATAGCTTTTATATATATATATATATATATATAGTCAACTCTATTTGTAACAATATAAGCACATCATAATTAGTAATGTTGTGTAAAATACTAACTGCATCTGCTTTTTTAATTTCAGATTGCACTGCCACTTGTGGGAGACATGGGTGCCATACTGAAGGTAAATATTTTTAGAGGTTAGATATAGTTCTTTGTTATAAACGTGCTTTTTAAACCAAAATATGCATTTAAAAGTTTCTGTAGATTCAATTCTGACCCATGGGGCTAGCCTAAAATAATTTTGTGATTTTTGTAGATTTTTGATTTGTTTTCTAAAAATACGTGAGGTTTGTATTTTATGGGAATTTTGCCAAATAGCGTGTGAGGTAGTAGCCAGCAAGGGCCTATCCAACACATCCAATTCACAGAATGAATTGCAACAAATATACCTCATTCTCCACTTTTACTTTTTAGCATTAATTTCAGTAATATACCAAATAGGGAAAATAGTCTAGAATTTCTAAGATATTATTTTGAAAAATAATGAAATTTGGAGTGCTCAAACCTAAACACAGGTGTGTCTGGGACTATCTAAAATGAAGTAAAAAAGGTGTTAGCAGGGTTTGAGAGATGGGGGAGAAACAAGGAAGATTCTCTGAACAAGCATATTGCTTAGAAGAGAGGAAGGACTGAAGAGAAGGCTTTGGGGTAAAATGAAGGGATGGTCAGAAAGGCAGGAAGGAAGCAGTCTGTATAAATTGGTCTGCATGGATCAGATCTATGTAACAAAAATGATTATTTGTCACTCGGTTTTCTGTCTGTTCTGCAGGGTGATCCTGGCACAAGAGGACCTCCAGGCATCCCTGGTAGAGAAGGGCCAAAGGTAAGTTTTGAAGAGAGTACTTTTCATTGCTTTGGCTCCTGTTAGAAGTAAAAGGCCAGATTCTTATCTCTGCCAGTCTTGACTTTCTTGTCTGATCCCTATCCATGTGACATCTGAGCAGCCTAAAAGTTCAAACGATTTTTCTGGTTCAACCCTCATCATGAGTCAGTTTGCCTTCTCTCTAAGAAAAGTGAGCAAAATAGCCTGAGTCCCACACCGGGATTGCCTTTTTGTGTCTTGCCACCTTTAAAGCTAGCTCAGATTTGACTGTCAAGTAGTGCATTGTTATCTATAGACTTATTTTAGGTGAGTCAGTCACACAAGAATCCTGTGGTGAAGGAAACTTCCCATGTCTCCCTCAAGTGTGCAACAGCTGGACCACCCTGTGCCTTTGCATTCTGTTTCCATGGGAATAACACAGCTATTTCACTGGGACTTGAAGTTTCACTGACATCAATCAAAATCCTGCTTCACTGTAATCAGATCAAATGCCACATGCTTTGACATATAGATATCTTCTATCATTGAGTCTAATTCCATGAAAGTGAACTTTCTCCATTTCAGCAAGCATTTTGAGCTCATTGGTGTTAATGTCTCCATCAGGCCTTTTGTCTAGTTTGCCTGCTAGGTACAAACCGCTCATTTCCTTTCACCTCAATCGGAGTGATATTTTAAAGCTTTTAGGTTGTTTTGAGCCTTTTTTTTTTTTCTGCTCTAGGCTTTATGGCTGTTAGGGCTTCATAGTAATATATATTAAACGTGGGTCATAAAATGCCCTACAGAACATGAAATTCATTGTTCTCTAACGAAAATATTTGTTTGAATGTTATGTTTTCATAGGGAAGCAAAGGTGAACGTGGATTCCCTGGGCTTGCAGGAGAGAAGGGTGATGAGGTACAAGTACTTCATTTCTACAGCAGCTACATTCTTATCTGACCTTAGTAAAGACCTAGACTGAGAATGAAATGCACAGGATGTTTTTTAGTTCTTTAAAACTGCTGAGATAGTCATGTATTGCTATAAGTAGCTCTCAATTCTGAATTTTCAATAAGATTAACTGTTATTATTCAATTAAATAACATCTGTTTAATTTTTATCTGTGAATTTTTACTCATTTATATATTTTAAAGCCTCATATACATTTACATGCTAATTCTTAAGAGTACGACACAGAGTAATAAATAGGTAAATGCCAAATATTTTCAGAAAATACTTCATGTTTATAACGTATCTGCTTTCATTTTATTAGATTCCTTTTAGAATTTATTTTCAAAAACATTCCATTAGGCAAATACCCTGACGGGAATGGTCATAGCAGCAATTACTATTTAGTGGAAACTGGAAAATGTTTGAAGAGGCTGAATTCAAAGTATTTACAGTATTTTGCATCATATACTCCATTCTTAGAGTTATTTCTGTGTCTTTATGGAGAAGGAAAAAATTCTCTCGTAATCAGGGAGTGCTGGCTACAAGACACAGCACCGGAAGAATATGAAACACATTTAGAGTGTATTGATTGAGGGGTTTGCAATTCTTTATGATCATTTTACATTTCTTTGGCACTAAGGCCATGTAGACTAGTAGAATGAGAATGATTTTCAAAAAAATCTGTGTTCATCAGTATCCTTAGCTTCCAAATGTAAACAGTTATATGAGGAAAAAAAAGATACAGCAGAAGCATTAAATATGTATTCCTGCTACTGTTTTGCCCCAGAGTTTAGCATGTTGTCAGCCTAAAGTGTCATGCTTATTTTCCCTTTTGTTTTACACAATATATAGATCTCATTAATTCTTTACTTCTTATCAAAGCAAGAGCTTCCTGAGGTTGAATTCAGAACATATTCCCTGGAATGGTGGGCAGCCATAAAAAAATTTCATGCAGAATTTTACTAAAAAATAAATGGGAAAGTAACACATCCTTCGTGTGCCCTACAGGATATCTCTACAATTCAGTCCTAGCAGGCTGAGGCACTAGTGAAACCATTTCAACAATTCAAATACTATTTAACTTCTGAAAACCAAGTGAGATGTTTTGGGCAATTAAGAGGGTAATAATAGAACAGCAAGTTTATAACTGGCAGTTAGGGTTTTTTTGAAGGACTCTAGGGTAAATTCATAGTAAATTTTTCATTAACTTGGTGGGGTGTTGTGCTGTATTAATAAATTAACTACTCACATGCTTCTTCACTGTTTGAGAGCTCGTTACCTGCCTTAGCTCTGATATTTTCATTGTTTAGCAGTAACTTTTGATTATGACATTGTGAGGGTGCAAGTGAATTTTTTTGTCAGAAGCACATATGAAAAAGCTTACTAAATTTAAAAGTAACTTTTTTTTACAAATTCTTTTAAAAAATGCATTTGTTTTCAATGTTATGCTTTGGTTAGCATGGAAATAGGAAGAAAGTTTGAGAAGCCCACATGAAACTCTTTGAAATGCACTCATCAACTTCCATATGCTTTTAATATATGCCCTTTAATCTTTGTTGAAGCTTAGTTCTATTCCTTTCAAAAACATGCCTTTTTTTTCAGGGGAGGGTTTTCCTAACATCAGTAACAAGAACTGCAGAAAAGGTTCCTTTGGCTTCATATTAATTCTCCATATGACTGTACCATCAGAGTAAAGTAATTAGAAATGAATAGAGCACATCCTGCCACTATGAAAAGCTGCAGAGGTGGATCAATGTCCTCTGTGTGTAGAAGCAAGAAAGGGAAATCAATATCTTTCTCTAACTCCACATTTTTCCTGATTTATTTCTGTCTGAAGTTTTCCCTCAGTCTCTCCCTCAGAGGACCTATTTCAGGGCTCCTGACCTCTGTAGCTTTCTAGACTGCCTCCTTAGCCATTCCTTATTAAACACAGCATTTAACAGGAGAAATACACCTTCTTCTTGTCAGTGGATAGACAGGTAAAATCAGTCTCTGCTGGGAGGTATCTATTTTCCTTCGTGGACTATAGACAGAACCAAGAGCAGTTGGCTCTCATTAGTACATGTCTTTTACACGTCTAAAATTGCACCTAAGCCTGGTGTGGCAGAGGAAAGACTTTCAGTGGCATCCAGGCTTATCTCAAATCCCATCTGTATTTACTGTAGTAAGTTGCAACACATGTATGTTTAGTAAGTGGATACCGGAGTCAATCAATTTTACAGGCAATAAAATCGAATAAAAGCAGGAAAGTGGATCATTAAATACTGTGTAAAATGTCATGTTCCATTATCAAAAAACCAAAATCTATAAATCAGGCAGAAAACACTATTGCATTTAGATAGCATCAGGAAACACTGAAAAGTCTGAGTAAATGTCTTCTCACCAAGAGCCTTTTAGTGATAGAAAATAGAAAATTAATCTCTAAGGAAAAGCCAGCTGTCCTGTTCTTATCTACACAACTAAAGACAAAAAGATTTACAAGACATACGATAACAATGTGAAAGGTTGAAGGACAAGTGGTGTTTATCACTCAAGCAAGAAGTTACCTCTAACCTTGTCCAATGATAATCTCTTCCCTGCATGTCAAGGTGTTGGTTTTTTCATTACTAAAAATAATGCACCAACCTTTTAGAAGAAAATGCATTTTAATATAGTTGTAATACTGCTGGACATGCTGAATATAAGTATTTTTTATGTAAAAGTGAGAGAGGAACTAGACGTGTGCTCTTTTAATTTCCAGGGTCTTCAAGGTGCTCCTGGACTGCCAGGCATACCAGGACCCAGTGGACCATCTGTAAGTGTTTGGTATCACTTGTGATCTAATTTACCTCTGGAGAGATTGCTGTAGCTGTCTAGTTTCATATTCTTTCTTTTATCTTTTAGGACAGTAATAATAAAACCTTACCCATACTGGCTCTAATAAAGTAAACTATGTTGGTGTTGATGTTACTGAAAATACTGTCATTTTCTGGGCTCAAAGTTTATGTAACTTAAATAGGTTTCAAGTTTTAGCATTACTAGAGAGTCTGTGAGGTTACGTGATTTACAATGTGCACACTTGCAGTGAATTATGTATTTGTACTCAGGTTATACTTGTTAGTAATAAAAATCTAAAAATAATTCTAGCTAGTAATTCTGAAAAAATTCAGTACTAAAATGAAGTAATTACTTGCATTCTGTTTTTTGTTCTGTAATTACTTGGTTTCACAAGTTAAAAACAAAGTATGAGAATAATCTGACAGTATTTCAAGACGCTGAAATATATAATTAGAATATTTGGTATTATTGGCAAAAGTCCTCTTCAAAATTTTTTCAAATTTTATTTTCTACGTATTGGATGGAATCATGTTAGTTAGTACGATCATTGTTCATTCCTAGGTTTCATGGCAGTACTAATGCTTCTTTCAAAAACTGTAGCACATGTAGGAAGTTTAATGTGGAATATATAAACTGGCATTTTAGCAGTAATGCATGATTCTTAGCAGTATCAAGATGTGCCAGTTAGAGTCAGTGCATTTAGTTTGCCAAGGTGAAAATGCAACTGCAAACACAAGTTTTACCCTTCAAAGGACTTATCCGAAGGACACAGCTGTTGTATCAGACAGAAGAGAAATATTTAAACCTGAAGAAGCAGCATAGTTAGGTTTAAATGACCTTCAAAAAGCAAAAGTTTTAAAAACATAGAGACAATGTAAGAATACTGTGTTTCATTTTTTCGTAACTAATATAAAGAATTCTGTGTTGTGCAGGGAGTCACAGGAAGACCTGGACATCCTGGTCCAGCAGGGGCAAAAGGCGAAAAGGTATTTCTTCTCTTTAGTCTTGGTAAAGATCTGTGAAGGTTTTGCAATCCCATTACACTCTTGTGTTTGGGGGCTTTTTTAAACAAGTGCAAGAGTGCAAACAAGAATGACATACATTCCAAATTTTTATTTGTGTCTTAATACAAGTACTTTCCCCAAGCAATGCTGTGCATATAGGCTTATATTTTGAATTGCAGTCCTTGTGGTGTATGTAAGTTGCAGAGAATGTTCTCTAGGTGTAAGATATTATATTAAGTTTAGGAAAGTGAAAATGTGTTTGTGAAATAGTATATGACTGGTGACTGCTTGGTCTGCTACTCATTCTTTTACCAGTATTATACTCAAAAGTATTTGCATACTTTAAAAGTGCTTCACAAGTACTGAAAGTTATTATTAGTTATTCTGAAAAAAATGCATATGCTTCCTTTATACTTAATTTACACTTAATTTTATACTTAATTTACACTCTTGTAGCACTGCTTTTTATCAAACTTATGTGCTCTTTTATCAGGCACTCAATATTATCCATTGTAACTAAGAGGTCAAATTCATTTCTCGGGTTCCTCAGATCAGAGAAATACAGCAGAGACAAACTTAGTTTGCTGCAAAGTACTATCTGGTACAAGTTCTCCGTTTTGTATATGAATACAGCTTTTTTTATTTTTTCTCTATTACCTTGGAGTTTTTCAGGCATAACACTGCCACATCAATGTGTGGGATCCTACTAATACTCTGCAAAACTTTGACTCTGTGTGAGTAAGAAGGGAAACTATTTTGTAAATCTCTGAGATTATTTCAGTATAAAATTTGAATGACAGTTTTCTCCTTGCAGACTACAATAAGAAAAATTTACCCCAGTTATTTCATTTTTATGTAACTGAATGCAAAACACAAGTCTTTGTTAGTTCCTTGTTCACAATTCACACAGACGTGAGAATGAGAAGCCACTGGTGGCATTGAACACTTAGCTTGACTTTTGCCACCTTAGTAATTTTAAATATGTGACCTAAGGGTCTCACTGAGACGTGTTTAATAGGATTCAGCAAAGTTAGTGAAAAATTCTGACAGACTTGTTTCAAATTATACAGTGTACTTTACTAAATTGTAGTGATAAGATTTTTAAAAGATTTTTTGGGAAATTTTGTATTGAAACCTTTGTAACTCTATACTAGTCAGAGACCCCACCATTCTGCTGGGGAAAAATCTCAGCAGCTGTATTTTTTGTTTAATATAAGCAATTCAGTACACATCAGCAGAACAGACTACAGATACAGATAGCAGCAGATTAATATTCTATAATAAAAACCAAAAATATATTCATTATGTCTCTTAATAAAGAAGATTTTTTTAAAAAAATCCCAATTTTTATTCATTATGTATCTATGTAAACTGAACTTCTCAAACTGTAGCTCTTCTTTATTTACATATGAATGCTCAGCTGAGGACTGGCTTTTACAAAGGAACATACAAAGTTAACAATGAATGTTAACTTTTATCTGCCAGTTGCTTAGAAATTCATATTAACAAATATTTTTTTTTTTTATCTTCCTCTCTCTCCTGGTACCTATGAAATGTCTCACAACCCAGGTTACCACTGCTATTTTGCCATAAGGAAGTTACTATGCATAAAGCAGCAAGCAACTAACAAAATAAAAAACTGGTACAAAGTAATGATTCATAACTTGCCTAAAACTTAAGCAGAAACTGGGCAGGAGAATTTATTCTTGGTATTACCTGCTTGTATCTCTTGTTTATTGTCATTATGGTCATCATAACTTGAGTATGACCAGTTACAGTAAATAAGTCTTATGAATCTCTTGCTCTACTAGGGTAGTGAAGGTTCTCCTGGGAAACCTGGACCACCTGGGCCTCCGGTGAGACATTTTGTTTTATATTTTGAATATTATACTAAGAACAATATACCTTTGAGTAAAATGTAAAGTAATAAAAGGAACTAACTGTCAATCTAATTCATGTTAGTATTGCAGGATGGAAAAAATTTCTTTTTTCAAAATATTTCTCTATTCCTTTTTTTTTTTTCTTGCAATTCATCGCTGAGTAAGTTCAGGTCACTAAAGCCACCCTAGAAACCTGGTCAAATTAGTTAACCTTGGAGTCCAGTGTTACTAGAGTAATTTGAGAGCATGGGTACATGAGATCAGAGAACTCGGGGAACCTAGGGAAAGACTGTGAACTCCAAATTAAGTGGAATAGTACCTAACACAAAATTTATTCTGCAGAATTGTAATAATATCAAAATATAACATACACTGAGATTTACAGGTTTCTGGTTTTATCATTCAAAAAAATGTTCCAAGCTGCATTGGTATGTATCTTGTGTTCTTTTGAAATGTCTGGAATCTTTGACAAATTGAGAACAAAAAGTATACCGCAGGTTTGCCAGGCTACGGGACTTGAACAGAGCATTAATTCTGCCTTTATAATTCATAAATGACACTTACTTGATTTTTATGCTTTAAAGGGTATGCCTTACAATGAAAGAAATGGAATGAGCAGCTTATATAAACTGCAGGTATTTTTCTTTAATGTTAATTGGTTTTTTTCAATCCACACCTAATTTTGGCCCAACTCAACTTTTAAACTTGCTGTTACAGGGAGGTGCGAGCGTCGCTAGTTATCCAGGTCCACCAGGACCTCCGGTAAGTATTATCAGAAATCTAATTTCTGAGAGCTAATTCACATAGTAATAGGGAGATTAGTTGGTTGTGTGGAATTTGATTTTATATTGAAAGATTGAAAAAATAAGTATATGATTGGTATGTAGAAAATTATATAGAATCTGTGAATTTATGCTTATTAAGTATTTTAGCACATTTTGGAGAGTAATTTATTTTGATTTAAGTATTTTGTCCTAGCAAGTAAAGGCTGTAGAAGTGGTACAGAATTTTGTATTGGACTCCTTAGTAAAAGTATTCTAATATCTAAAAACATGTCATATTGTATTTATAGTTTGTGATGCCATAGCTTCGTAGTGGATTAAATGTGGTGCCAGAAATGAGAAGCTCATGAAGTCTGATCTGAGTTCTGTCACTGATTCACTGTTTGTAGCTACAGTGAAGAAAAATGTGCAAAACCAGGAATTATGTTGTGGCAGTAATACAGGGCTTGTGTCTTCCACGCTGCAGAGTGCAGATGCACCACTTTGCAGCTGGACACTGTTGCTTTGGTTCTGTGGAGCCAGAGATACTGTGCACTTATTTTACATCCTCCTCCTTGTTAGCATCACAGGCAGGTTCTGCTGTTTTGAGATGATTATCATTTTGGTAACCACATAAATATGTTGTAGCCATCAGTGAGGACTTTGTCCTTACATTATGTGCCATTTATGGTTGTGGCCTGGCACCAAAGTACAGAGCTGTCTTTCTCTGTATTCTGGAACAGCAAAACAAAACCGAATATTATTAAGATTTTATACTAAATTAGCTGAGAGGGCTGGAATTAATACTGATTCTAAATGCACTGCATTAGCAAAGTATACTCATAATGCCATCATTAAAAATATCATCTTTTTGTGTAAGACATTCTTTAAATGTGTTTCCACTTTGGTTTGTTTCTGCAGGGTCCAAAAGGAGATCCTGGAACAGTGGTATGTGTGTCTTTTTTGGTCTTAATAGAAAATTCCCAAAGTAGTTTGACACATGATAGTAATTACAAGGGTAGAAGAGTCTATTTACATTCTTTAGCAGGTAGCTTACCTCCTGAAGAATCAGTACACCTGAAAAAGCCTTTTTAATTGCCAGGCTTGTGAATTTTGCAATTTTGGTAAATAATTCTAAGTGAAAATGTAATGAATGACTGAACATAGTATTAACAACTTATGGATTCATCTCTGCTGAGCTGTTTCTGGATATATCTAAGACCAAAGAAGGTGAAATAAAGGCAGAAAATACCTTCAGAGCTATTAGATTGTTCTCAATATTAAATTTGAAAGTGATAATGGTCAAGGTACAGTGTGTGCTACATCATGCCAGCTAGTAACAACTAGAAGTTGATGTTTTCTTCGAAAATGGCATGATGGCTACTTACAGTATGATCACATTACTTCTTGTGAGCAAGAGGATGATGACCATAGGAGCCACTATACCTTTCAGCTAAGCAGTTTGGCATTCAAAAGCACATCTATTTAACTTTTTGATTTATTTTTTTCACATTAAACAGTGTTATGTCCTTTTCATGTAACTGTTCTTTAAAAATTATGAGGAGGGGAAAGACAAGTAAGGGAAGAATCTTGAACAGTTGCATAGTGCTGTCTGCCAGCAGAATGTAGATCCAAACCCTGAATGGGCGTACATTTTCCAAAGTCCTTGCCTTTATAATAGAGAAACTGTATTTGTCGTCATCTTGCAGTGTGTTGCTACAGTTCCTAGACTTGAAGGTGGAAAAGTTGAAACTCACAGGTATTGTGTCTTGATGGCTGGACATCAGTGCAAATACCCAGAAGATAATAGTAGCACTTGAGTGTTGATGGTTTAGCCCAAAAAGTATAATAGTATCAAATATCATTTTAAATTAATATTGTTTTAAAAATTGGGTAAATGCTTCCACAACAGTTAAAATTCTAATAAATTTTGTACTTATTTTTTGAGTCTAAAGAATGTCACATAACTGCAGAATTATTGTTACAGCACTGTAACACTGCAAAGCAATGAAAAAGATGCTGTTCCTTCATGGTTAGTGTGGTAGAACTGTGTCCAGCAGGCCTCTTTTGAACTTCAGGCAGTATGACTGAAATGGGACAAGTACTATATGTCAGATAATGAAAACTGATGCAAAAAATTTACTGATAAAATCAGTAGAAGCCGAGGTGGTTAGGAAAGGAAACTGTCCCCAGTCATGCTGCGTTCCCCATGGTCTGATGGTAAATTGTCTACTTGATAAAGATCAGGAAACCCTGAAAAATATTGGAGAGATCATTTTTGAAACAAAATCATGTCCCTTCCAGCAAAGCAAATAACATCTCTGCCTCCTACTAGTGAAACAAATTACTTCAGGGTTCCATTCAGGAGTTCATTCAACCACCAAGAAGCTAACATTTGACTTTTTCAGCTGCTGTCCTGTCTTCAAATTGTTAGTCTTGGGCACAATAAATAAGGAGATGGTTCAGCCAACATTTTGAATGCATGATAGTAAAGAATCAGGGTCAGAGGAGAACACACGGATTGTTTAAATATCACTGGAGACTGGCCTTGTGTGAACACATCAGGCCACTATATTTGGGAGATGATGATGTGTCTTCTTCTCTTGTTGAACGGTTCTTGTCTTGTAACTTGGGTCCATATTATGGAATCTTTGTCTTCAGTATCAGTGTGAAATTACTGAGGAATGTCTCTACTCATGAAAGCAGCATGCCAGTACCACTTAGATGTACCTTTTTTCCTACCAGTGAAGACACGGTATCTACACAAATATAGTAGCAGAAATAAGTGCAGCTAGCTCACACTGACCCAACCAAGATCAAAGTGGTATAGGAAGGTAATATCTTTAAGAGCTGGCTTGGACTTCATCTGTCATGAAGGTGCATAATCTCCACTCGGCCAACTCATGCAGGGTTTAGGAATATATTTGATTCCTTGCCAAGTGTTAATGGAAAGTCAACTACATGAAAAAGTATATTTTGATTTATGAACCAAAGTGATAACTATGCTTCTCAAGGACAAGAAGAAACCTAAACAAAAACCCCTCAGCAGTGACAGCAAAACATGGAGTTGTGAGATAGTTTCCTAAAACAGTCGAATAATCTGTTTTCAAAAGAACTCACAAGCCTCTTCTTTTTCACCATAATGCCCAGAAGCTGAATACATCTTTCTGTATCAGCGTCCACTTCCTACTCAGGAAACACCAACTACCAAACAGAGTTTAGGTGTGGGAAGAGAGATCTGTCAGAGACTTCAAGAAATCCAGACAGCAATTTGCCATGGCTTTTGATTTAACTGACAATTGCTGAAATACTGGAGTCGTTTAAATCTCTATGATAAATTATCAATTTTCTTTCAAAAAACAATTAATAGGGCTTCCCCTCTCTACATGTTGACCTGATTTCTCTAGTGGAGCGTGTTTCTGGTTTTCTTTCAAAACTTGAAAACCTACCTAGGGATCCAGTCTGTGCATCCCTTGCTGCAGAGTGACCTTTGCTCAGGGAACAGAGCACTGAATTGCTTGGAGTTTGATTCTCTGATTGACAGTGTATGCTTACATCCCAAGGCTCTGCTGCCTGGAGGTGCTTTAGAGGTGACCTTGGCTTGCAAGAGCACTGAAGTGGAGTCTTCTGGATTACATTCTTCATCAAAATTAAACCATTGATCCAAATATTCACACAGTGCCTCTGAGAAAAATTTAATTTACAGATCAGTAAAATAGAGTATAACAAAATCTGTTCACCTAATAACTGGTTAGCTGTTTTACTAATCTCAGGTTAAATAATCTGCTGTTGCTTGCTGTTCAGCATTTCTCAAGTAGAGTACTGAAATGCTAATGTATACAATCTTTTTTCATTTAAAAAAAAAAATCAGGGAGACCCAGGACCAATGGGCTTACCAGGACTGGAAGGACTCCCAGGGGAAAAGGTAGGACTCTTGAAAAGAAGTAATGTTGGTTTCTTCTTAGTGAACACTACCTACAAATAAATGTTTTCTGAAACCGTGTTTGATTTTTTTTCGTGTATTAACGTTTCTGTGTGAAAAAATCTTGGCATATTTATCTATACTTTTTTGCTTTACTGTGAACATTTCATTTTCTGCAAATGGAAAACTCTGTGTGGGAGGTCTTGTAATATTTTATTGTCTTAGCTTGGTAGAACACTTCTGTACTTGATAGTAATATAGTTAACATGTTTCTCTGTATGGTCACTAGTTCCTGTTCTCTATCGAACATTGTCTTATGCTTGCATTCCGTCTGTCTTGTTCTCAGCCTTTTGCTTGCTAGTTGTGGAGGCCGATTATGAATTTAGCTTGTCATGAAATGCTAAAAATGTCAGTATTTTAATATTCATTTCTAAATATGGCAAAGTACAAAACATCAGAGAAATGAAAAAATCTGTAAATATGCTGTCTGTCAGCAAAACCAGTTTGATTTTGCCCATCAATTTAAGAAGAAAAATGAGTAAATTCTTTTGCAAATGAAGTATTTGTTCAGCTTTTTGAATTACATTATTCAATGACTTCATACAAAAATAGTTTACTGAAACTTTTTCCACCAAAAAACAATGTAAATTAAAGTTTCTCTCTTGATATCACTGTGCATTACTGCTACTTGTGCAGAGTGGGGAGTGACAAGATCTAAGGTAGATGTTTAAATTATGTGAGATGGTTCTTGCTCTGTAATACTTCAATTTACAAGCAAATAAGAACTAGTCTGATTTCAAAATGAATAAACACAGGGAGATATTACAGGCCTAACTGAGACAAAGTGGGGACAGGAATTAAATAAAGGGAATAAGCAATGGATCAAATTGTATAAACCAGCTGAGTGTTTGGTCCTTTCCCAGAGTAAAAATATCTTTTCCTTAACTAAATTTGGTCAAAATTCCACATTTCTGGTGCAAATGAATGAACAGAATCTTGGAGCCTGCCAGTCCCAACAGTATAATGCATACTGGTTTTTAATATAGAGCTATTATGCACCTCTGTGCAGCAGAATTTTATCTTCCACAGACAAATGTTTGCTGTAATTTCATGATAATTTCATGAACTGGTTTAAGAACTTTATGTCCTCTGGATAAAATGTCCCTTCCCTCAGCTGTACTGACACAGTGGTTTGTGCAGCCATGCTGCAAACCACATTGCTGAAAGCACCACAATAACCCTGAAAAAAAAAAAAAAGAAAAGAAAAAGTTGCAAGGGAAATGTTAGGAATTTTGTCATCATGGCCACCATACAGGGAAAACACCACAAGTTCTGGGTCCAGAATAACCATTGGGACAGTGTGCAGTGCTCCAGACAACATGCCCTACCTGATGCAAATAGCGCTCACTGTTCCAGAGGTGCATGTTGTGTCCCTCATTGAGGGACAAACATGCATTAAGCCTCCACAGCAGGAGAGGTTGAACTGTGGCCTGTAAGCAAGTTGCTTCCTCTGGACATGAGGTCAGACATTTAACTTGTCATCTGTTTACACTTCCTGTAACAGAGTTGTCTTTTTAATTAGCAGCATTGCCATTGTGCACCTGAGCAAAGTTATGAGAATGAGACAAAACAGCATTAGTTACAAGAACAGAAACCAGAAAGACCAACACTCCCTGAGGTTCTTCTGCACAGCTGAATATGTGTGTAACTGTGCTGGCAGAGCTTTAGCAAATCTGCTTCAGGTAATATAAACTCATCTCAGAAAAATATTGGCCTGTTAGTATGGCTTTAACAGTGCCAGGACTTTTCTGACATGAATATAGAAGCTAGGACCCTAATTTTTTCTTACATTTTTAACCAGCATTACAGTAGCAAAGCACAGTGCTGCAGACCAACACACGTCAGGAGTGGGTTAGAGCAAATACCACTGTGTAGAGTTTTACCACTGTTGACCTCTGTCTGCTTTGGTTTATAGACCTCTCAAGAAAGATGAATTTATGCCCATAACTCATCACTTCCAACAAAAAAAATACCCCATTGTCTTAGCTTAAAGCATAGATGAAGATGGGTGTATGCTAAAATGAGGACCTTTGCCCAGAAAGGGCCATGGCACAAGCAAATTGAGGATGCTGACTTTTAGTAAATGAATGAGCAGGTTGCAGGAAGGTAAAAACTTCTTTGAAAGAGACATCTTAAACATGGGGATGTTGACATGGAAGTGAATTACCCTGTGTTAATTTTGGTCATTGTCATGACCACAAATTGTAATTATTTAGACAACTTCAGATAAGTCAGGGACTTTCCATCCCTTTTCAAGGGAGGCCTGAAGCAGAATCAAAGGGATAGCATAGAAACATAATATAAGAGAACCTAAACAAAGGATTTTGGTTACTTGCTCAGGTCTGTAAAATGAGCCACTGGCAGAGATAAATATTAGCATTTAGCAGAGCCTGGCTCTGGTTCTCATTTTCAGTTTACTGAATAATCCTTCCCTCTTTAATGGGAATACACAAACAAACTTCTGTTTTGATTGTTGCCATTTAAGTATAGATTTATCTTTTCTTCAGGGTGACCGTGGACCAGCCGGCACACCAGGAGTAGCAGGGACACCGGTATGTATGTTCATTAAAGAAAACTCAGTATTTTAGAAGCTGAAAAAGCAGGTCAAGCAAGATGCTGAGCTGTAATCTCTACCATTGTGGGACATGAGTGTTTGGCTTATACTTTATAGGCAGGTAGGAAGATTGTGTTTTTCCTAAAGAAATTGGATTTTTAATAGCATTGAGGGTTCATATTATTATTAAAATGACAGAAGGGAGTGGTGTGAATACATGATAAAGCTGGAATTTGAAGCTGCATGTGCTTAGCTAAGAAAGAATATGAGATTCTTCTCATTACCTCTATTTAATATAGATAAAGACTTTTTCTGTGTTCATGGGCATGCACAAATTTCTGAGCATCTTTCTATCACAAAGAAAAGTTATGAACACTAGTTATTGCAATCCACAAGGATCTGCATATCAAGTCAATCAAACATTTGCTTTAGGGGAATGCTTTGTCAGCTATTTACATGTGGTATTCAGAGAGATTTTTGAAAGTCATCCAGAAACTTTGTTGTAGGTGAAAGTAAATGTAACTAATGATAAATTGAAATTATAATTATTCATTTGTGTTCCTAAAGGAAATGAATACATTATATTGCATTCACAGTTTAATAAAAAAAGTTTATCCATACTTCAGGAGGCAATATGGAGTTATTTATATGCAAATAGATTTATTATTAAATTTGGGCAGCTACCAATCCATTTAGGAGCTGTTTAAATTATAAATATGTGTTTCATGAAATAAAAAGAAGTTTGTGTCTATGCACTCTCATTTCCATTAGCCACTGATTTACTCTATTTACTGTGAGTTCTAAGAGAGAACATGATCTTAAACAGCTTAATTTCATTAGGTTCTCCTAAAGCAAATTGCACATTTAAGGGAAAAAGAGAAGTATTTCTCTGAGTTTTGTAGCAGATGTGAGAGTTTCAAAGTTTGTTGCTCTGAAATATATTTCACACTGTGAATAATAACACAGTAGCTGGTTAGGATTATCACAATTGTTCATTCCCTGTGTATTTCCAAGTCATTGGATGTTGTCTATTCAAGTTGGATATGAAATATTTAATGAGGTCCCTTCATCACTGATGGAGTTGCATTCTGTTGATTATATTTAATTCTAATAAAATCCACCGAAATAAATTATTTCCTCCTGAAATTAATTGTTTCCTTTTATATTTTATGCTAAGAAGTTTTAGTTAACAAATTAGTAGACATATGAGAAACAACTTTTTCAGTAGCCTAGGAAGAGTGTGAAACATATCCTCATATCTTACTGGAAAATAATTTGTGTTCCTTCCCTGTCATTATTCCCTAGATTGAATAGTGGACTCTTTTTCCCATCTGAGAATATAAACCTCTTATTTACACTTTGGCACTTTGCTGAGATTGCTAGGATTATCAGGGAAGCTTGGGCTGAGATTCTGCAAGCATTGCCATCAATGCCTATTTCCTCAGCACTTATCCTCAGTCCTGTTGTTCCCAAAGTTGTCATTGATGCTGATGTGTTTGATTCCTCACAGGTACAAGTCACCTGAGGATCTGGTCTAATGCTATTTCTTGGAAATGTAGATTCAAGTTGTTAAAAGAAAACCATTATATATATATATATATATATATATATATATATATCATAAATAAAGAGAGAGAAGAGACATTTAAAATCAGCATCTCAATGATGAGATGAGACAGGATTGTGAATTCTGACAGGCTGAACATAAAACAACAATAAAAGTGGCCAAAAAACATAATGAAGAAATTTTGCAAAAGACATTGTCAGTAATAAAGTCACACACAAAAAAAAGAGTTAGGACTAGGAAGGACCTCAATCTTGATTTTACATATACAGTGATAAACTTTGATGTGCCTATGACTTCTCATTGTGGAAATCATGGTGTTGTAAAAGAAAACCTCATGAAAACATTATCTCAGTATTCAGAAAGTGTAAAGAAAACCCAGGGATTGAGTAACGTTGTACAAAAGAGCAAGATTTTTCATTAAATAATGAACAAGAACATGAATATTTCATTCACATATATATTCTCTCTTATTTTTTACCTAGAGAAAAATTCTATTTTGCTTCCTAGTAGTTTGAATCTGTAATATTCTCTGTTTGCAGGGAAAGCCCGGATCTCCTGGGTCCCCAGGGATGCCAGGGGAACCTGTAAGTATGGATTTGAGTTCTGGACTCTTATGATAATACATGAATATTTCAAACACCTAATGCAAGATTTTACTGACAGATTTATATGCATTTTCTTCTTTCTTAGGGTGAAAGAGGACCTATAGGAGATATAGGCTTCCCTGGTCCAGAAGGGCCACAAGGAAAACCAGTAAGGAATTTTATACTGAATATATACAAAAGGATGTCTTAGTTTATCAGAAGTTACACAAGAAATAACATTACGTCTTGCTTTGTGTTAGGTGAGGTAATATCTGAAGAATACATTGAGCTGTAGGGCTCAGTATTAGCCATCCAGAAAAGAATTCCTGGTATTGTGGTGTTTTAATAGTTAATTTTACTGAGACGTGTCCTTTAAAGGTCTTATGAAGGTCATTTGGATTTTGTTGACATAAAGGTTCCTCTAGTAGTTTTTCCAGGGGGGGAATATGAACCCAGAAATTTAACACAGTCTATAAAGGATGGGGTGACAGAATACATTCTCAGTTTCAGTTTAGATAGAGAAGCATGTGCTTCATGACTGAATAAACTTTTGACTCTTCTTTATACAGGTGATGCAACACTACAACTGAGGCATTTACTATTCACTTAAGATGTGTCTAATCTGACCTGTTTATTTAATGAAAGTGTGACAGCAGTGTGGTCGACACTGTCCAAGATGGTTTAAAACAACCTATTTTGTATTCTATATGGGGTTTAGCTAGAATAGCACATAACTCATTATCTCCCCAGAAGCTTGGTGTTTTGGGGATGAGCATGAGAAGCAGACCATTGCAGCTTGTCGGCACAACCACACATTACACTTCTGCCTTGAAAGAAGAGACCGTTTCTGTAGCTTCAGCAGCAAATTAGCCCAAGGTGCCTAATCTGTATAAAACTCCACTTTGCAGTTTAAGAGGGAAAGAAATATCCCTGATGTCTCTGCTCATGCAAGTCCTTTTTTCTCACTTGGTGAAACAGCAGTGAGTTTGCTGCATGTGCAAATCCATATACATCCTACTAAATTAAGCAGTGCCAGAGCATTTATCTTGAAATTATCTGGCATTGTGCAATTGTTAATATACTCTCTGACATTATTTTGGCCCATACCAACTAGGACCCTCAGATGGACCCAGTTCTATTTAATATATTTATTGATGATCTGGATAAGAGGATTGAGTGTACCATTAGCAAATTTGCAGATGACACTGAGTTGTTGGGGGAGGGGCATGTTGATCTGCTGGAAGGCAGGAGGGCTCTTCAGAGGGACCTGGACAAGCTGGAGAGATGGTCTGATTCCAACGGGATGAGGTTCAACAAGGCCAAGTGCCAGGTCCTGCACTTTGGCCACAACAACCCCATGCAGCGCTACAGGCTGGACACAGAGTGTCTGGAGAGCAGCCAGGCAGAAAGGGACCTGGGAGTCTGGATTGACAGGAAGCTAAACATGAGCCAGCAGTGTGCCCAGGTGGCCAAGAAGGCCAATGGCATCCTGGCCTGGATCAGGAACAGTGTGGCCAACAGATCCAGGGAAGTGATTCTTCCCCTGTACCCCCTGTACTCAGCGCTGGTGAGGCCACACCTGGAGTACTGTGTCCAGTTCTGGATCCCTCAGTTCAGGAAGGATATTGAGGTGCTGGAGCAGGTCCAGAGAAGAGCAATGAGACTGGTGAAGGGACTCGAACACAAGTCCTATGAGGAGAGACTGAGGGAGCTGGAGTTTTTTAGTCTGGAGAAGAGGAGGCTCGGGAGAGACCTTATTGCTCTCTATAACTCCCTGAAATGAGGTTGTAGGCAGGTGGGCGTCAGTCTCTTCTCCCAGGCAACCAGCAATAGGACAAGAAGGCATGGTCTTAAGCTCTGCCAGGCCAGGTTTAGGTTGGATATTAGGAAGAAATTTGTATGGAGAGAGTAATCAGACATTGGAATGGGCTGCCCAGGGAGGTGGTGGATTCACCATCGCTGGGGTTTTTAAGATGAGACTGGATGTGGCACTTAGTGCCATGATCTGGTAACCATGGCAGTGTTGGATCAAGGGTTGGACTTGATGATGTCAGAGGTCTTTTCCAACCTGGTTGATTCTATGATAATGCCATATTCCTGTTTGGAGAATAACATGGGCCTGGAAGAGTTTCCAGCAAGAGGCATGAATGAGAACACCCTCTTTTGGAAAGGAAATAGGTTTAGCCCAGGAGACCAAAACTGTGCTGTGCTAGAAGTCCTAAGAACCAAGGAGTGGATCTAGCCACTTAGTATTAAGGCATAATCTCTGCAGTAGCAGAGGGGTAATAGGGCATCAGGGCTAATATCTAGAATAAGAGAAATCTCTTCTGTGGTTATATAATGACTACCTGGTACTGAAAAAGTGCATGTACAAGTCCATATTCCACATTTGCAAAATTTCCATATAACTCGTCATTTAAAGTTGAATGCTCATAAAATTTGATGCACATCTTGATGGGTTTTGTATTTCTATATTATAACCACACACATTTCTGCCTCTGCAAACTTTAGAATATTTACTGATATGGCACTAAATATTGAGCCTTACTCCTTATAGTTTTAAAATACTTAAGACTATTTATTAAAAAATTGTTGTGTTTTGTCTTTTTTTTTTCTAGGGAATCAATGGAAAAGATGGATTGCCAGGTCCTCCGGTAGGAAAACAAGTTTTTGTGTATTTTATTCTTTACAGATACCATAGCTGTTAATCCTAGGCAGTTGCTTTCAGTTCTGCTAACAAATGAATATACAACAAAGCCTTTAATTGATAGGTTTATCTTTTTTCAAAAACTATTTTTCAGGGTGCTGTGGGAAGACCGGGAGACAGAGGACCCAAAGGAGAACGTGTAAGTCCCCTATTATGATAACTTTCTCTCTTTTTGCTGAGCATTTAAGCACCTCATCATCACATATTTTATAGGCAGAACCAAGAACTTAATTCTTTAAGT
Source organism: Chiroxiphia lanceolata (assembly GCF_009829145.1). Classification (NCBI taxonomy): domain Eukaryota; kingdom Metazoa; phylum Chordata; class Aves; order Passeriformes; family Pipridae; genus Chiroxiphia; species Chiroxiphia lanceolata. The sequence goes on along the minus strand of NC_045639.1, from coordinate 87,286,700 downwards.
GAACATCAAGCAGTCTCTTAGACACCTAACATGTTTAATCCTAGATAAAGCTTTAAGGAATTAGAGTTGAATTGTCTTCTGCATTTGGAGGAAAAACACATTTTATAGACCTTCTAACACAGTTGGCCTGGAAAGTGTAAATTGATGAATCAGTTAAAAATTGAAATGCAACTGATCTTGTGGTGTTGTCAGACTTTGCAAAAGCTGTGAACTTGCCCTATTGTCATCCTTGGGATGTCATAAACACAAATCATGTTTTATATAAAACAAGCTTGTCACACTTAGACAGCAGAAATGCCAATGCTATGCCTTACTGTTTCTCAAACTCTTTAGACAGTTCTGTTTATGGTAACAAGATTGTGGTGGACAGGAATGATTACAGGAGTTGAGAGATGAGTTATTTTATGTGTGTGTGTGTGTGTGTATATATATATATGTATATATATATATATGAGATGCTCTTATTATAACATTGCTAAAGCCCTGATGTCCTAATCCGATGGATAGCACATTTGTCTGATGAATCAGAAAAGCATCTCCCTGTGTAATGTGGAAAAGGAAGTGCTGCTTTATGACACTGAAGAGACATGAGGTTTTAACCATTATTACAGTTTTCAGTGGTCTGGTTTTTGCCTTTAAGGACACAGGCCTGCATCTGTGAGAGACTGAAGAGAATACAGAAAATAAAGTCAAGGTTTTCTTGCAGCCATTATTATTACTGCTGTGCACCATACTCCTTCAGTTTGAGATCAGCTGTTACTGTTACAGAAAAGAGAGGCAACAAAATTCGAATGACAGAATAAAACTTTTGAGGTTTTCATGTCTAATATAAGTATGTCCTCGTGGAATCCATTTTAAGAAGGGATAAACCACCTGGGCTGAAATAGTCTTATATACCCTTGGAGTGACTAAACACTGCTGTTCTTATTACTTTATAAACCGAGTGACAAAGCAGTTGAAAATATGTGATTTATACCAATCAGAAATGCAGTTTTCAAGTCATTTCAACAGATAAAAGTACTAGTGGCTGGCTCATTTATTGCTGTTGTCTGCATACCTTGATCACAGACTGTGAGCCTGCTGGGCAAGAGCATGTAGAAATCCAGGAAAAACAGTAGTTCCTTCTGCATAGAACTTAGTACAAGATAAAATGTAAGAGATGGGAGAACACTAGAAGGGAGGAGGACTGAATAAATCAGCACCTTATGCAGAGATCATAAAACACAAATGTCCTGAGTTTTGTACAATTCACAGCAGAGCATTTAAAGAGGAATCTGGAGGAAGATATGACCTAGTTTTCTGTATTTTTACAAGGACCTTTTTTAAAACACAACGAAAACACTGGAGGCAGTTAGAAACAGTTGTTTGAAAAGTTGCTGTAGTATTTGATTTACTTCTTACACATTGGCAGCCTGTAAAATGTGAATTGTTTAGAAGAAGAGGATCAGCTTCAAACTGCCATAGCACTGTGGTCCAAGAGAAACCTGTCTTTTTCTTTATCTCTACTAGAAAAGCTATCTAACCCTTCTCTGCAGGGTTATAAACCTGAGAAACGTATATCATAGAATCACAGAATGGCCTGGGTTGTAAGGAACCTTAAATATCTAGTTCCAACCCCCCTGCCATGGGCAGGGGCACCTTTCATGAGATCAGGTTGTCCCAAGCCTCATCCAGCCTGGCCTTGAACACTGACAGGAGTGGAGTACCCACAACTTCTCTTACAACCTGTTACAATACCTCACCACCCTCACAGTAAAACATTTCTTCCTAATATCGCATCTAAACATTCTTTCTTTCAATTTAAAGCCAGAACATTTGTCCTATCATTACATGCCCTTGTAAAAAGTCCCTCTCCAACTTCCTTGTAGGCCCCCTTTAGGTACTGAAAGTAACTTGTATGCTAGTTGTCTCTTTGATTAACTAAAGTTTTGTGTAAATGAAGGCATAAAATATTAGGCTGCTATGGAAAGTTACAGGAAAAATCCTGGTGCCCTGTACCTGTGTGAATTTGAGCACCTAAATTTTACTTATACCATAACTGACATTTCTAGATCCTTGTATAAGGGCTAAAACTTTCTGTACCCAAGTCCTGTCCCTGAAAAGTGGGTTACAGAGTCAAGCTGTTCTTTCTGTCATTGACTTCAACATCAAAAGCATAAGAAAACAAAATGTATTTTCAGAGACAAGGTTTAGCCTATAAAATCAGCTTCCCCTCATGACTCAGTCTATTTCTGAACAGGTGAGAATTTTCTCTTCAGAATTCTTGGCTGACTTTTCCAGGTTTGTTCCACTATATGCAATGATTTTCTTTCTGCTTTTGTTTTACATAGGGAGATCAGGGTATTCCAGGGGACAGAGGTCCACAGGGTGAACGAGGGAAACCTGGCCCAACAGGAGAAAAGGGGGATGTGGGTCCTGTTGGCCCACCAGGAGACAGAGGCTATCCAGGATCACCAGGTCATCAAGGTCCCCCAGGTTCACCAGGACCCCCAGGGTTTCCAGTAAGTAAATAGAGGTTTACTTTGGTTGCTTGGGAGTTCATGCAACGTGAAGTTAGCATGTGCTGAGCAGTGCAAATTTAACTGAGCAATACCACAGTCTTAGAAAAACTGAGACTTTCTCTCAGATAATTTCAGTCTTCAGGTAAGGGGTGGAAAAATATGTCCAGATGATCTGGCAGTTATTTTTAATAATTATTTTCAAATGTCTGCTATGAGTGAATTTTAATTATTTACTTGTTTAGTTCCTTCATATCAATATGGCTACTCAATACAGTTAATTTTCACATTTTCTGTAAGCTTAAGAGCTAGAGTGTAAGTCTTTGCAAATGGGAAAAAAAAGGAGGCAGACAAAATTTATTCTCAGTTGAAGGGAACTCAGCATTTAAAAAGACAGTGAAATGCTGCTTGTCAGTTGCAGATATCTTGGTAGGCACACATCCATGTTGTGGATACTTTTTAACAGTACAGTAAAGCTAAAAAGCTTTTCCAGTGATGTTATTGGTGCTGTGGTTCTGTTCTTGTTGGCTGTGCATCAAAGCAATTAGTCCCTAGAGGGGGGGAGAAGTTGGCAGGTGCTATGCAAAAGGCAAGTGAAGCATAGTCGTGTCACTGGACAACCTTACTGTCTTGTGCAGGTTAATTTCCATACACGTAACATGCTGGTCATCTTGACAGCTGGGTGTGCCTCTTCCACTTCATGGCATTAGTATCTTTATACTATTACAATGTATTTGCAGTAAAGTGGCCTTTGCAGTTAAGTAAATAACACAAATATATTAAAACACTTATTTGTTGATGAAAGGTTTATATTTTTAATGCTAATTTCAGCATTTTTTATTTTTGTAGCATCATAAAGTTCACTCTGTATGTTCCTTCTGATACATATCACCTTTCTTTTTCCTCATCAGGCTGATGCAGTTTCACTTGAAGAAATAAAAAAATATATCAAACAAGAGGTTCTTAAGGTTTTTGAAGGTGAGAAAATGAAGTATTATACAACTAAATATAAATCTTAAATTCTGCTCGAAATTTCTTTACATGTCATCTAACTTAAGCAGCTGCCTTGTTGCTGTAGCTATGTTGAACGAGTCTACATAATTCTGTTTAAACAATTAGAAGCTATAGTATCTGTTAACTAGAGTATTTCCTTATGTAAAAGATTAGCATTAAAAGGTAGTCTGCTCCAAATCATAATACCAAGCATAGGTATGTATCACTGTAGTTAATATATGTATCATATTTTATTGCAGATACATATGTATCTACAACATATCATTAAGGCATTGAAGAGTTACTAAAGCAGAGACAATAGAATTACCTAATTTTTTTGCCCTCTTAGTGAGTGACTATTTAAATGAGAGGAAGGCTTGATAGCTTTCAGTCATCCTGGTCTAAACTGCTGTGCAGTTTGCTCAGCAAATATCCCTGCTGAGTTCCACAGCTCCCTTGCAAGATCAACATCTTCTGACCCAGTTTCAGGCTAATACCAGATTCAGCCACGGCCTTTGTATTATGTAAGATTTCTTAGATGTCTGAGTCCATACTCTGAAAAGGAAATATTTTTCTTCCCCAGCATTTCCTTAGTCATGGTTGCAAAGCTGTGACTCAGGTAGGTGTCTGAAACAAGATTCTGCTTGAACACCCCTTAACAGTAGCTTCTCTTCCATTGCAAAACGCATTTCTTATGTCTTCAACTTCTCTATTTTGTCATTAATATTTGTGGATAAAACCCATTTTATCTTTTAGGGATAAAAGAAATAATATAAAGCTTGGGGCTTTTTAGCCTGTTCAGGCAGTTTTTCACTTTATAACAAGGCTGTCATTTTGTGTATTTTCACCCTTCCCCAGATTGCTATCCCTCAGGAGTTCAGCTTGCTATGGATTTCAAGAGCAGTTTGTTGGCTGAAGTCACCTCCTTCTCCCATTTAAATAGTATTTAGTCTATTCACAGAAAGAAGGTGCCCTGCCTACAGGGAATAATGGAGTTTTATCTTTGTAGCCGTTGCATTTTCTACACCTCAATAGTGTTGCCATAGATCTTCCATTTTTTTCCATTGTTTCACTTTGCCTGCTTTCTATCACCTTGCTTCTTTTTTGTTTGATGCCCACTCTATTCTGATTTTTTTTCTTGAATCTTAAAACTCCACCACAGAAAATACATACTATGTTGTATAATGTTTAGGTTTTTAATCTGTTTTTTAAAAGAGACAGAGTCAAGAGTAATACCCATTTTTTCTATCTCTAATGAACACTAAAATGTTACCAAGTGCACTTTATTCCACCAACATGAACAGTTCATCCTGAAATATCTGCAATTAATAATCTTTGCTGAGAACTTTCAGGTTTTTTCACAACTGTTTTCAGGTTTTCAGTACATTCCAAGAACCTTTCTCGGTATTTAACCTCTGTTTTGCAACTTAATATGAGTTATGAACATATGAGGTAGCCCTTCATAGGTGTGCTAAGTAATAATTATTCTGTGTTTATGTATTTTAAGTACTTCCATGAACAGGAGTCAGAAGTCATTTGAAATGTTGAAATACATTAGTAATAGAGATTAGTAATAGAAACTTTAATACAAATTCATTCTGATTATTTCAAAGGGTAAAGACTCAGACATGAGTCTGAGTTGGAACTGAAGGTCTCAGTGCGTATTGGGGTATTCAATTCCTTGACATTAAGAAGGACTGAACACCTTACTTCCAGAAACTTTAGCTGGTGCTTTGGGATTTACTTGTCATTTGCTAGCAGATTTCTTACTCACTTTTCCTTGTGTCTTTTATTAATGAAGAAAGGATGGCTCAATTTGTATCCCAACTGAAGCTGCCTGCTGCAATGCTTGCCTCCCAAGCCCATGGTAAACCAGGGCCCCCAGGAAAAGATGGGTCACCAGGGCCCCCAGGAAATGATGGTTTGCCAGGGCCACCAGGAGAACGTGGAATTCAAGGTAGGAATTCCAAAAAATGTTCTCATAAATTCTATCTAGATATCCATGTACACTTGCTAATGATTAAGCCAGGACTACCTATCTAGCTTCCTAATGATTAACTTTTAAACTTATGTACTTATGTTTTTCCAGACTAGATCTAAATATTAACCCATAGTAAATGTGTGGATTTTACTGATTAAAAACTCCTAATCAGTGCATTTTATTCTAATAAGTGATAAATTATTGACAGATATCTAAAGCTGATGGAACTACTGTAGCACTTATTTTTTTCCTCCAAAATATTTTAATAAAGAAGAAAAACTATACCAGCACTCTAACTGTTTAGATCCTACTCCATATTGACAGACAATCTTATTTATGAAAGAAAATTTGATCTTCCAGTCTGAGTGCTCTCAGCTTTGATCCTGAGACAACACAGGGGAGGAAAAACTCTTCTAGTTAGAAGCAAATACTCTTTCAGAAGTAAAACTGAAGTATTACCACATGAGTTCTTCTTACCATGAATAAATCTATCTTCACAAAAAAATTCAGAGTAATCAGCTTTTTGCTATCCCCTAAAGGGTAATTTGTGCATTGCAATGCATTAGGATAGTATAGGACTTCCATTTCACTGAACTGTCTTTTACTGCAAAATTAGCTTTGAGGGATCCATTTTCATTGTAGCTGTGCTCTGTTGTAGAGTCAGCCTCTCAGAAGTTAAAAGGAAGTGGACAACAGGCTAAAAGGAAAAAAAGAATGTATCGATGAATAGTATTTTTGCGTGTGGAATATGTAATTTGCAGTTTATCTGTAGGTAGTTCTTTATTATCTTTTGTTAGTTTGGTCTGCTCTGAAGTCAGACCAAGTCAGACTGGAATGAAGAAAATGAGTGCAAAACTGAAGATGTGTGGATCCTAAAGCTATCAGAAGAACAAAGACTTACTAACATTGATAAGCACAAACCCCTGACAGAAGCTTGAAAAATGTCATGAGATCAGAATGAGAAGAACAAGAATAAAGGATCAAGGAAACCAATAAAAGGCTTAGAATCTTACAACACTGACTTCATCATTACCCAAATATTCAGATCGCCATAAATAATCCATTTCCCTGTCAGTGCCAGATTGTTCAATGATGATGTATGTGGTGAATAGTCTCAGATGCTTCTGGGAAGTAAAACATTGTACTAGATTTCCTTTCCAGCCAGTGAGCATAAAGAGTAAAAGATGACAGCTATGTTTTTTTTTTGGGGGGGGGACGGGGAGTAAAAAAAGAAAAAAAAAAAGAAGCTTTTTCATGCCTTATGCTTCAGTAAAAGTAGTGCCCTGTGTACACAGGATTTCCATTTGTTTTACCATTATGCTCAATACTCTTTTTTGGTTTGTAAAAGGTAAGCTAAGTGAGAAGCATTTAATTCTCTGATACTTCAAGATATATGAAAATACACTTCCAAGGAAAGAAAACAAAATGTTTACCTTACCTTTTTTACACTCTGAGTAAGAAATGGTCCTGTAAGAGAAGCACGCTTGCAAATACCTTTCATGCCTTACTCAGTTGTGCCTGTGCATGGTATTGCTTTGTACCAAGAGTAAAAAGAAATTCAAATCTCTGAGCAGATTGAAAGTTATCTTTCTATATTCCAGCTTGTTTTCAGCCATAAAATACATAGCAAGCAAGACTTCTTGAAGAAGCACATTATGTGCATATGTGGCTGAGACCATCAAGGTAGCATGTTGTGTGCACAAGTCCTAATACACATTTGGTATTGACTGACAGATACTCCTTATTATATTTCTCTCTTGGGTGTAGGCCAGATTGCCAACTCCAGGGATTTGTTGTCTGCAGTAATATGTGTCTGGGCTGACAGAGTGAGTCACTTGTCCCAGCAGACAGTGTGAAGAAGTAGATGGTTCCAGTGAGCAATTAACAGGACCTCTCCTGTTTGTGATGCTGCATGCTGAGCAGAGAGCCTGCTAGGGCCAGCCAGCAGGAAAGGCAGGTGTATCAGACACTGTGTGTCCAAGGAGGTGTTTAAATTTACTTATGGATTCATAGGGGCCCCTCTATACACCTTGAGTGTCGTGCCAGTTTCCCAGGGAAATTGTCGGGAATGACTTGGCTGGATTCCACCAGAACCTCCTTCTGCACAGCAAACCAATATATTGGGGGTTAGTCCCAGAAGGAGAAAACATAGGCTAACTTTTAGAAATGTAGGCATGGTTTTCAAAAATCGTATTTAAAGAATAGCTGGACTCCTGTGCGTAGAGTCATCCCCTTCTAAAGATGTCCAGAATTCTTACCTCCTGGCCTTCAGCAAGGTTGTTCATAGTGTTCCTCAGATACTTCCCAATGGTTCAGGTACAAATAATTTATAGGATGGTCTCAGTAAAAATATAGCATGCAAGCAAAATATAATGAAGAATTGCAACTTCAATTATGAAACACATAAATGGTATTCACATAATGATTGGAAGATTTTTATACTTATATATATTTCTTCATTTCAAAAAATAACCTATGGCATATGCATCAGCAAGCTGATACCCTGAGGCAGCGTTGCTGGTGAAATGTACAGCATTTGCTTAAGGGGAAACAGAGGAACTTGACTCTGTATGAGGTTTAAAATATGTTAATATCTCATAGAGAATTAGACTTTATTTCAAGACTTTACAGACAAGCTATAGCAATGTCATCCATTTGCAAACAGTCAACTTGTCATGTGCTAGAGGATCTAGCTCAATTGACTTCAGTGACTTAATTGGATTTTTAAAACTGTAATAGTAAGTGACTTTTGGTCCATTAGATGAAATGCACCTTGGGATAATTCTGCAATCCAGATATTCTTTATGTTACTATGACTATTGATTTTTTTCTCACTACAGAAAAGATTTTGTCTCAGTTAAAATTCACTCTCTCTATCAAATTAAGGAAATTAGTTTGTTATAGGTCCTCATAACTCATGCTAACCTCAAGGAATCAAGCATCACAGTTCAGAAAATAAAAATACCATTCGATGAATAGTGAAAGCTCCTTATCTTCATTGGCAATCTCTATTGTAAAATTTATGTCTCTTATAATTTATAATTTGTAGAGTGGAAGCATGTAGAAACCTTGGCTGGCAGCAGGAACCCATTGTAGTGGATGTTGTTCAGACAAAGTCACTATTCTGAAATAGCTGTGCTGGTTTCAACAGTTACCATCTTGTAAAATGTTCTCTGCTGCGTAAGTTGAAGTAAATCTGTTTTACTTTGATTTGAACCCCAGCTCCAACCTCTCCACTATGAGGGCTGTAACACACAGAAGGAATTCGGAATATATACTGGAGGCTGGATGAGAGGATACTCTTAGCACCCTCTCTGTTGCTTTGCAGTCTTTTGTTTTTAAGAACACAGAGTATTTGCTTGGTAAAACACAGTGGGTACTTTGGTCTCCTTGTTCCCTGATGTGGTAATCTGTTTGCCTCGTATTTGTATTAAAGAATGTCAAATTTCTCTAGTTAAGTACTTGACATGTTACTTTCAAATGCTGTGTTGTCCATGCTGATGGAAGAGGGTCTCTGTGATATAGGTGGAATACCTTCTGGAGCAGTTTAAATACCTTTTACCTCCAAGTTCATAGACATGAACTTGGGTCATTTCCGTGTGGAGCTGAGGGTGTTGCGGTAGCGACACTTCTGACTACGATGTCTGTGGGAAGCATCAAGTGGAGAGCTGTATGTCAGCTGTCACTACTCACCTATGAGCAGAACCTTATCCATTTGAACACCTACCTGGTACGTATTGCTACCAAGTGGTCAGCATACTACCCACGGTTGGGTACGTGTTTATAATACCAAAACTTTTGAATTGCAGAAATCACAACAAAACTTCTGGAACCTGAGTGAAAGGCTTTGCTAAAACAGTTGCCTTTTGGATTAAGCAGGTGCCTCTTACTGGAATTGTAATTCCACCAGTAAAAGTAGATAGCACCTTATATGTGCCTTTACATTAAAAACAATAAATCAAAATCTGATTTATGTGTATGGTAATACTTTCCTTTGACTGTGTATGAATTTGTCACTTTAAACTCAGAAAGAAGGTGATAAAAGTGCAATCATGGCCCTGCTTATGAGCAAAATATACCTCATTAAAATCAAAGATTTTTCTGCCAAAATTACATATTACATTGTTCATATTGTTTACATATAGGTCTGTTTACTAATATGCTGGCATCCTATTAAATAAATCCTTACTGTCAGAAAAGATATCTGGAAATTTTTGTATTAAACTTCAGTGTCAGCAGAACTTTCCTGCCACTGTGTACAAACTACACCTTTGCATGTGTATTTGGATACAGCCAGTAATGGTTTACGCTACCCTGGATCATGTATTTGTATTGGCAGGCTGATCTTTGTCCAGTAGTGATTTTTTGGTTTTTTCCTTGTTGTCTTGAATTCCAGTGATGTTTACAGAATCATTCAGTCTATCTTAGGCCTTTCAATTATGTTGTGTCAGAGACCTACAGTAACGATTATCATGGAGATTGTAAATGTAGTATACGTTATCTGTGATTTCTCTCTCTTATCCATAACTAAAGAAACAGAAAAGCAACTTATTAGTGGCAGCACTGCTTTGTAAAATTACAGTTTAACTCTGTGTAGTGGGAAATGAACTGTAACTATTGACTGTAAATTAAAAGACATAGAGAAATGTATAATAAATAGGACGCTTAGTGGTTGTGTGAATCCTATGGTTGTATGATTAAGCTTTTCAAACAGTAGCCAAAACAGCATTGCACAAGATGATTCAGAGCAAAACAACTTGATGTAGTTATAAATACTACCGTGGTCATTGAAGAGCAAAACCAGTATTCAAAATTAAGTACAAGCACCTGCATGTTCCTTTTTCTGAGTCATTATAGCTTGTGTGCATATATACCTTGTACAATTCTGCTTAACACAACTCAGTGACCAGAATGCATGATTGTTTGTTCTTCTGTGAGCTTTTAAACTGTTCATTTCCTTTAGTTATGTTATGTATGTCACCCTGCATGCATTTTCTAATGTTTTTGCCTCCCTGTAATTTCCTTATTGCAGTGCTGAGAGAAGATTGATGCTCTGTTTTGAAACCTAGAATGGTTGCAATAGTTAATAGACTCTACTGAAGTGTATAATGAGCTTTTGTGTAACAGAAAGCTTGAATACTCTGAATTGAATACCATTCCTACTGCATTGTGTCTGTTGTAACAACCCTGAAGTGGTACCCACAGTACCCACAGTAGTCTCTTTCTGGAATATCCTGTAAGGTACCAGTGTGGCCATATACCACAGCACACTGACAAGACAACCTTTGCCATTCACCTGACAGTGCCTGTTAATCTTCATGAGACATCAGGTGGATTGACACCACCATATTGGCTGGTCAGCTGTGACTCTTTGAATTCAAACTGAGTTACACTTCTTCACAAGAGGAAGTTTATTGTATGGCTTAGACAATGCTAGAAATATACTGGTCCCTTATGCAGGACAAATTTAATTCCAAATGTGACCAGAAATTGGCAAATTAATCTTCAATATTTGTCACCTTACATGTCTGAGGTGCTGGGGAAGGAAGAAGGTTTCCTTGGAAGGAAGATGGTTTCCTTATAAACTCTTGTAAAGCAATGGGTTGTGGCAGGTGTCACACTTGTTCCTTTAAAAATGCCTTCATCCCCTGTCCTGCATAATTTACATGATCTGAACAGAAAAAGTATATTAGTAGATGGATTCTTAACTTGAAATATTAAGGAAAATGCTTTACCAATAGCCACAAGTCCTCTGCTCTGAAGCAGCCAGAGTGTTTCCAACTAAGATGACACTTTAAAAACAGTTCAAGGAAAAAGAAACAGTCATTGGTCATGAGTTGCAGCACCTGAAAAGGTGGAAGCCACTTAGATAAATACAAAGCTATGGCCTGTGAAGAAAATTAACTATGTTATTCAAAGTATAATTAGAAATCACACTAATCAAGTAGGCCTTGATCCTGAAATCTGCACAAGCTCTAAAGATGCCTTGTTCCACATGAGGGCTACTAGGTAACGCTGGCAGGGGAGTGGATCTTGTCTCACATACAGGGGAATGTCTAAGCATAAAACTGCCAGTTTACAGCCTAAAAAGTGCAAATGTAAGGATTTGTGTAGAACAGAGAGGGTGAAGTCTTGCTCAGTTTGTGGGCTACGAGAGAAGGATTGGTCAGACTGCAGATGGCCTTTGTATTGCTACCTTACGTCACTTCATTGAACAGGGAACACCAGAGCAGAATATGCATTTGGGTCTTTATTAGAGGACCTTTAGAAAGGTAGCTTAAAATCTTGGAGAAAAGTCCAACTAGTGAACAAAACAAGAGTCCTTTGGCAGAGGATGCAACAGTTACTACTAGAAATCCTCATATTTTCCAGAAGGAACTTAGAAACTTAAAAGCTGTCTTAGGAAAAAATACCACTCTCTGAAAAAGAAGTGAGCATGTGCTTTTCCAATTACATTTGTGTTGGTAATTTCCTGTTACAAAGATATATAGAAGATCCCTGTTTATAATAAGAGGGTGCTCTTATTTTCATATCTTTATTCTGTGTAGGTTATAGAGGACAGAAAGGGGAAAGAGGCGAGCCTGGAATTGGACTGCCCGGTAACCCCGGACCACCTGGCCCTGCAGGTACAAGTCTCCAGATTTATTTCTGTTATTGTTATTTATGAACTAACAGGCCTTTCTCCCATTTTTCACATTGGTTTTACACCCCTGCCTTTCCTCCCAAGCTAAGTCATAGCATGAGGTCAGACCCACCCGCCTTCTTGTGGATGAGCTGGTGTGCAACTGACTGTCAGTGATAAAATGCAGGGCACTACACACACTTTGGTGAGGATTCTACTAATTCTAACTTTGTTTTACCAGCTGCCGGCCTGCCAGGCCCACCAGGAACACCAGGCTCACCCGGACCACAGGGGCCACCTGGACCCAGTGGGAGATGCAATCCTGCAGATTGCTATTACCACATATCACAGACTCGGTCACACACCAGCAGAAAATAAAAACCCTCTCCCCCAGACACTTGGGTTCATAATCACTTTTCACTCCTCCCAATAAGTTAATTTTTTAAATATTTGGTGCATTTTTATTTTTTTTTCCTCGACACTGCATGGTATATAGATAATTTGTAAGGCACAAAATTGAGCTTTTTTCTATGTTATTTGCAGTGTCGTAATTCTGAAATGATGATGTATATTTTCCGGAGTGCATTCCATGTGTTGTTTCTCATATTTATTTTGCTTAGAACAGAAAATAGGCACAAATAATTTTCATCACCTTCTTTCTTCAAACAAAAAATATTTTGTTATTACTTAAGACATTCTGTATGCCCCAGTAAGTAAGCTGGCTTTATTTTTCTTGCTGGTGGTGAATTTTAAATCAAAAATATACATTTCTGAAGTTTCAAAGCGTACTTGTTCATGGCGAATGCAGGACCTGAGCTGGAGCACTGAGAACTCTCTTCAGACTAAACATTCATGTCCCTTGAGGAGGCTCTGGCACACCTTCTGAAGAGGGTCTTTGTTGTGCATCACAAATGCTGCCCACCATTTCAGTCACGTCCAAGAAGTTGAAGAAGGAGATGAAGATGTGTTTATGATCTCCCTAATCCCATCCAATGCTGAGCTTCACACTGACTGAAAAATCACCAGGTGTAGCCCCAGGAAGTGTCTCTCCTGACTGGATGTTGTCCTAGCTAGGGGGCTTGTATGTTCATTTAGTCATGGCTACATGCAGTCCAGATATTTAACTGCAAAGGGCTGGTGTTGATGTTCCCGACTGAGAACCGGCATGTATTCTGACCATCACATGGACTAAGTGTACCATTGTTGCCTGTAATCAAGCTACTCTGCCATTAGGTCTGCCTACAGCAAAGGTGCCCCTTTGCTTTAGAGCAGAGTGGTGGGTACGCAGTCCAAGATGGGAACTTCACAAGCCTCTGATCTTGGCAGTGGTACAGTTTTCCTCTTCCTCCTGTAATAATCACGTGCTGAAATAAGCTTGAGAAGAACACGGAAACTGTAGAGTGTAAAATTCACTGGTCCTAGTAAATCGCAAAAAAGTCTCTTGAGTGCAAGAAAGATTGGAAAAAAGTACAAAACCCTCCTTGAAAGGTGTAATACCAAGAGCACAACTGCAGACAGTTTTCAGGCAATGAGTAAATCCTACAGGACCAGACAATGTTAGCCAGACAGAATGAAGTGTGCATCCTGTAGAGCTCAAAGAGTTGAGCAAAAGAAAATCTGGAGAAAATTGATCACACAGAGGCTGGTTGTGAAAAGGAGGGAGGAGACATGGCTAAAGTTTCACTTTGATTATTAGGAAACAGATCATCCTAGGTTAGTCCTGTGGAATTTTCTGCAGTGCAATAGAAAGTGAAGGTGCTATGGGAAGAACGAACACAGATAGCTACAACCCAAAACCTCAAAATACATCTGTTGTGCAAAACCATACTGAGGGCTCTCACTCTGTCGTTAGGAAGCCGGCCACTCTCCCACATCAGGCAGAAAAATGGTTTTGATGACTTCGTGCTTGAGCAGTACGGAGCTGCCAGGGAAGCATTCTCACACTGGAAGTGCTGGCTTCCAGAGAAGCTGTTGTGAAACATGAATCTGGCTGACTTCTTGGTTTTGCTGAAAAACAGTTAAGGAATGACCAGTGTGAGTCTTTAAAAACAGAAATACACTGGCATTTGTTCTGAATAGAGTTCCTAACACTTGCACCCAGAGTGAGGTGAAAGCAAAAGAGGCAGCTGGGGAGCTCAGGCACATATTCTGAGGGGGAAAGCACACATCCCTGACATATTCATCAATTAGATGTTTGGATGAAAGAAGGTGCTTGCTACAACGAGATGTTAAAGGAAACATAAGGATGAAAAGCTGAGAGTAAACAAGCAGGACAGATGAGGGCAGCAGGAAAGAGGATGCTACCTAAAGGAAATGTAATACACCCTACAGCTGGGGACTCCCTGTGGGGTCAGAGTGGTTTGTATGTCCCTCACGAGGCTGGGAACAGATAGGTCAAAGCCCACCAGCGAACCCCAATCCTCACACCTCCTTTTCTGCTCATCCCTCCCATCCCTTGGGAGGCAATAGCTGCCCCTTCTTTAGGCCAGCACATCCTCCGCTCTACGGGCGGTGGGCGCCTGTCCCACCAAGGGTGAAGGTGCAGGACAAGTGGTCCTGCCTGTGCTTATCTCAACTCACCCTGCTCCTCTTCCAGACCTCCTATGTCCATGGAGTGTGTTTTGGTTTGCTCTGTGGAACTGATCGCCTTTCCAGATCTGGTCCTTAGAGTGCCAAGGCTGTGAGAGCACTGGGAACTGGTGAGGCAGCTTGAAACCAAGCAATTGTCTGTCCTGAGGCACCTCCTGCACTGTGGGCCCGGGGTCTGCCAGCCCAGCAAGTACAGCCTTGCACCAACACCTGTCTTGGTGTCTGTACATGTACACCAGTGGAGGAACAGCCCTACATACTGGTTTCCATTCTCTGAAAGGAACTGCTGGTCAGGTATCTTGCATAAGCATTTTCCCTCTTTTTTTTTTGTTGTTACTTCTCTAGTAATTCCAATATGTGTAATAGTCTAAACATTTTTTACTTCATAAGTTAATTTTTGACTTAATTTTCTGTGATAATATTTTAAAGGGTGCTGTCTTGTGAATAATATTCATGCAACTTAGAGGTTCACAAGCAGCCCTACCTGGAAGGCTGTACATAGACTATCATGCCACATTAATGGTATCTGTATATTTTGGGGCTTTTAGGTAGCTGAAACCCAGCATCTGTCATCTGTCAGATGCAATTGCTGTATGTTAATTTACTTGAACTTATTGGAAAGCAAAACACTTTTTATATTTGAAAAAGTTTTATTTTTTCATCTATGTTTCCTACAGATGCCTTTTTCTTTGTATAGGCTCAAACACAAAGGTCTTTTTAAAATGCATTTGAATGCTTTCAGTTGATTTACAGGTAACTTTGGTAACTATCTTGTTGCATTATTTTTATTTTGCTAAAAACTCACTTTAATTTTCCCATGTGAGAAAACGGGTATTTTTTTATATGGGCTATCTCAATACCTTTTTTAAGATGCCACGTTCTTCACTGAGGTGAATCAGTGTTAATCCCAGCTTAACTCACACTGGCTTGCTCCTACTCTGTATTTTTAGAATCAAAAATGGAATGTAGCTGGAAACATGTTTCTGCATGGTTTTCAGGTTTGGCCCCTGAAATTTCTTTGCAGTTTCAGACTGATGTTGTCGTAGTTTTTGGGGAGGGGTTGCTAATCTATTTTGCAATTTGCTTTATCAGTTTTGTATCTGTTTTGAGCAGTTCATGCTGCAGTAAGCACTACAAGGAACTAAACACAGGAGATTATTTTTTACAGTAACGTGAGGTCTTTGATTTGGTCATGTTTACGTGCAACAAGACTCGGAAGTGAAATAACTTTGACAAAATATTTTAAACCTTTCTTAAAAGCTCTCTAAGCTTTATCCTAGTTCAGGGTGAGACTATTATATTTTATGGCAAGTTGCTCTGTCACCTATTAAGAACATGTTGAGATTTTCTTGAAATTGCTATGTACAGAACTACTCAGTTTGCCTAAAGAAAGAAAAAACTTGGTAAGAGAGAAACTTTACCAAAGCTGCAGTAGACCTCCTGTTGTCCACATGGTGGAGTCTAAAACATCCTTTCAGTACAAAGGGTATAGCCCAGGCCTAACTTGCCCAGCAGTGCAAGAGCTGACCCAGTGATGCATATTCTCACAGCACAAGAGTCAGTGTTTCTCATTTTGTTCTTGAGCCTGACTTTTTTTTAATCTATTTAGTTTTGCATGGTAGTATTTGCAGAAATACTGCCTTTCTTGGATAATTATTGTTATGTAATATTGCTTAGATTTTATTTGTGTTTATTATTATATTTTGTTTTGTGTATGTTAAAAAGAATATGTATTAGTGGGACATCTCACTTTCAGGCATCATTTATGTCCCCTAAAATGACGTTTGTCTCCAGGGGAGGAGGGGCTTACCTCTGGTTAATAAAAATTACAACAGCATCCTTCATACAAGCTGTATGAACAGCAGTGCAGCCTGATAATATTTTGAAAACCAATATTCTTTTCTTAAACTGGACTTGGTTTCAATCCTAAAAGAGCACTATGATACAGGAACAGGATTGATTGTATCGTCCATCCTTTGTTTTATGATTTTGGGTTATGATAGATGTTAGATATGCACAGCTTTGTTAAATAATTGTATTTTTAAAATTAATGGATAATCACACAAAATATCTTGGAGCTTCTTCTTTTTCACAAGGATGAAATACTATTTTTCATGTCAGTATTCACTCAGTTTTTCTCTTCTTTTTCTGAAATGTTTACATAAAATTCTTGTAAAAATCCCACTGGCTAAACTAGCATTTTATAAACTTGTTTCTCCAAATATACTACTTAAAACAAGTCCCTAACATTGCATTTTATGAATGCAGTAGAATTGCTGCTCTAATGTGACATGTTAGAATAAGAAAAGTATCTCAGAAATCAAAACATTGTTGGTTTAGTGTGGGTTTTTATCGAGTTTTTGTTAGTTTCTGGATGTACCAAATCATACAAATTGTCTCTGAAATCTGATATGTCCATTACAACTACACTGTATTGGAAGGATGTTGAAATCCACCTCTAAACACACAGGCAGGTGTAGGGCATGGAGAACAAGTTTAACCCTGATCTTGTCATCGTTGGTGTTTAAGTGGAAAACTTTAGCTTCATGATACCTTAATGAAATGTTGTTTTCAAATATTAATTGCTAAAAACCATTATCGATTCTAGACCAAAATAAATTTATAGCTGAAAAGATTGGAGTCTACATGTCTTTTAGCAGTTTTCTTTCTGAGTCTTCTGTTCTATAAACACAAATGCATTTAATTATTTACTGCAGTTTTAATGTAAATATATTGTCTCCAGTCAGTATGTTTGAAGGATTCTCAATGACATACCTTGTTTTTTTGTATTCTTTCATTTCTGAATGATATGCAGCTGTCACTGAATGAATCATAGTACATGCCGACTGGTTGCTTCCTTCCTTCCTTCTATTTTTGGTTTGCAACATTTAGGGTTCTGTTCAGTGGAAATGTATTAAGTGGATGGAAAATTGCTTTTTACATTATGATGTGGCCATTTACATCTGAAACAGTATTCCGGATGGAAATGGAAATGTTTCACATAATTTCTCTTTGCGCCTCTGTCAGAAATGTTAACTTTTCCTTCTGTGTCAAATCACGAGAGGCAGGATGCAACTGCAAATGGGAGAAAGGAGACACACAAAGCCACTGCAGTGAGCTCTGGGGAGTGGTCAGAGCAGTTTGGCTGAATTTAGGGGGTTGGCTTTTGACCATGCTGAAGTCGTGCTTCCTATGAGCTGGTGAAACTTTGGGCTCTACAATCTGGAGGGAAAAAAAAAAGTGAAAAACCTTGGCCTTAATATGTATATAATTTATGGAAGTTAATACATTCTCTGAATCAGGTGCAGATAACTTTCTTGTCTAAATATGACATAAGCAGTTCAGTGAATCAGCTTCTTGAATTAAAGTGATTAACTTTAGAGAACTTTAGGCATTTTCATTGTTCTCTTGCTGCCTAACTCTCCCAGGAGGAAAAAGAGAACTCCTATGCCAATGGCATTTTAAGGGACGCTAGGTAATAATCTGACCACTAAGTTGATTTTCTTTCTTCCAATTTCATAGTGGCTTCAGCAAGTTCATTTCATTCATTGTCTGAAGCTGCCAGGTTTACTTGTCCCTTTGGATGCGCATGCAGCAAGCGAAACAGAACAGGAATAACAAACGATTGAAGAGAGGGGAATAAAACTGAAGCTGTAACAAATTATACAGGAGCAACATATAGCATGGATGGGCCTGGAGAGTGGTGGTGAACAGAATTAAATCCAGTTGGTGGCTGGTCACTAGTGGAGTTTCCCAAGGGTAAGATCTGTTTAATATCTTTATCAGTGATCTGGATGAGAGGATTGAGGGCACCCTCAGTTTTCAGACTATACCAAGTTGGGCAGGTTGATCTGCTGGAGGTTGAGAAGGTCCTGCAGAGGGATATGGACAGGCTGGCTTGACGGATGCTGGAGATTGCCCTGACCCATGTGCAGGACCTTGGCTGTGTTGAGGATTAATCTTTCATGAGGTTCCTGTGGGGCCACTTCTCGAGCTTGTCCATGTTTCGCTTGATGGCATCCCTTCTCTCTGGTGTGTTGACTGCACTGCACAGCTTGGTGTCATTGGCAAACTTGCTGTGGGTGCACTTGGTTGCACTGTCCATGTCACAGACAAAGATGTTGAACAGTGCCAGTCCCTGTCCAGGCCCCTGAGGAACATCACTTGTCACTGGTCTCCACATGGACATTGAGCCATTGACCACAATTCTGTGAGTGCATCCACCCAGATCTGTCAAATCCATGTCTCTTCAGTTAAGAGACAAGGATTTTTTGCAGGACAATGTCAAATGCTTTGCACAAGTCCAGGTAGATGATGTCATTCCCTCTTCCCTCATCCACCACCGCTGTAACTCCGTCATAGAAGGCCACCAAATTTGTTGGCAGTGCCAGGTTAACAGTCAGACTCAATGATGTTAAAAGTCTTTTCCAACCTAAACAAGTCTATGAACTGGTTATGATTTTGAGGACATTTTCTTTGGGTTCCTGCCTACACTGAAGTAACTGAGGAGCTAAAATATGTATTTATTACAGTGCAATTAAGCCTCCAGAATTAGAAGTGGTGACAGAGATCATGATGGGTAAAAGTGATTTTCACTGGCCTTTTGTTCAGTTAATCTCATAGCATTTTTTAATGCTGAACCTGAAGGAGATGAGAACATGACTTACTTGGGACTTCACTGAAATTACAGGAGCACCTGGTTAGAATTGGTGGCACGCTGTCAGTGGCTTGTGAAACCTCTCAATCTCTTTGCATTGTGCCTTCTAAATTTATTTGTTTGAACTGGCACTATTTTTTCTCTGATTCACCATAGTCAATACACCTTTTTTTTGAATTCATAACCCTGTCTTTATTTTCCAAATTGTTATTTACTTGAATGTGCTGTTATGAAAAATCCAGTCCCTGGTATGTTATGGTATATAGTGTACCATTCGTTGGGTACCTTTTTCCACTCTTGTGCAAGATTTGAAATTGGTAAGTACTTAGATTAACCAATACATCCCATAATGACTTACAATGGGCCTGAGGATTTATTCTTCAGTTCTGTATTTTAAGTTAAAACTTGTGAGTCAGCTTGAAGGCAGAAAATCTGTCAGAATCTTAAGCTATCCACTTATATAGATTCTGCATTGAATTGACCCTCAGTGTTGAATTTGTTTGATTGTAATAATTCTTATTTGTTTTTTACATATTAATGTTTTTGCTTCTACATGAGTTTCCTTCCATAGTGGAATTTTATGCATTTTTCAGATTATATTTTCTAAAGCACTTCACATTTGTATTTAAATGTTGGGGGTTTTGCTTCTTTTGATTCATATGTGTATGTATTACATATGGAAAACAATATTTTCATTCTGTTATCAGATGGGTTTCTTTCTTTTCAACAGTTTTACACACTTTATAGTCAAAATAAAAGTTTGCTGGTGAAACTACAGTTTGTCATTACCACCAGTTTTTTATTTGTTGCACTATGTAAGTAGTACTTTTGAGGATTATGCCCTAAATCAGAAAAATCTGACCTAATTCTAAAACACCTTTATGTGTGCCCAAGCCACTCACCTCGTGGAATCTTCTGGATATGTTCCTGCAGAATTAAATTCTTTGCACTTATCTATTTTGGCGACTTCTTGTAGTATTAATGCAGGGGATGTTGGCTATGAGTTTGGCCAAACTGGAGGTGCATGAAAACCGTTCTGTCCCAGGCTTTGCCCTGAGTCTTGAGGCAGGATGGCATGTTTCTTTATGCCTATTTTCTTCCCCCCTCTTTTCCCTGACATCTCACCCAGTGCTGCTTTTGTGGAACTAAATAGAGCACAGTAGCTAGGTGTAGATAAGACTTGTAAAGATTTGACCTCTTTTATATTTATCGTCTAAAATACTGGGCTATGCAAGGGATAGAAAAACATTGATGCCTTAGGGTTTTTGGGATTTTTAGCTTTTTGTAGATTTTAATGTAGCTGTCACACTTTAGAATAGTAGTTAACACTCACCAAACCCTATTCCCCTATTTCATATTGGATTTCCGAAATTCTTTAGGCTTGTTAAAGCTCCTTTCAAAGTAGGACTGTAGTAAACACATTCTGTTTAAGAACAGTCACACCCCGGGCCTGAACAACAAGATACCATCACAGTCAGAGCAACATTCAAGTCAGGAACCTTGGAGAAGCTCCAAAGACAGTAGGTGATGTGAAGAAGAGGGAGATGAGGAAGAAAGGTGTCTTGGAACCCCTGACTCAATTCCAGAGAGGCATGCCAGGGGGCACATCTGGAGGTGGGTAGTTCTCAGATCAGACAATAAATGGTGGAACCCCTGGACATGGGGCATGCGCCATTTCGTACTCCTTGCACCAGAAGGCATTAATTAGAGACCTGCTCTATAGCTTATCTCTGCTAAACTTGCCTGGAGTTTTTTTTGCTCCCAGTCTTTAGGCAACAACATTATCAGAACTAATCCCATTTAACTAATTCTAAAAAGTCTCAAGTATACTTTATTTTAGTAGGCAGCTGAATCAGACATTTTTGTCTCAAGTGATCTCTGTTTAGGCACTTTCTGTCAACACATGAGGTGCCAGAAAAGTGGCTTCTAGATGCAGCCAGAGCATCAGGTTTGGTCTGAGGAAGGTTTAACTACTCTCTTTTTTTCAATAATTCCTTTTGCTGTATATATTATATCAGTACCTTTCCCCTTATGTTAAATGCAAAATGCAGACCTCTACGCATTGTGTTCTTTCTCTCTGTTGTCACATGGCAAACAAGTCAACTGTCTGGAACATAACCAGATAGCTAAGGGTTTGAAAATTTGGATGGCTAATAATGAAATTAAAGGAAACATCGTAGGATGGTTTCATTGTTGTCTTGGAGAGAGAATAAACTTCAGAGAGGTAAAGTCAAAACCACAAATAGTTTAATTTATACAGAGAGCAACAGAATATCTACATTGCACATTTTCCTCTAAAAACGGAGTATCTTCAAAAAAGGCAACTGGGACATCTAATTGCTGCCTTCTGGTTGTTCTGTTAATCAGTACTGAATGTAACCATACATAAAAAAAGATATAGGAGATTAAAATATTATTTATTTGGGATTTTGTACAACCACAGATGTTACTTCAAAATCTGCAATCTTTACTATAAAACATATATTTCTGGGACTTAAAATTCCCTTGGCAGTGGCTACTAGCCTTTTATTTAATTTCACATAAAAGAAGGCAAACAGAAATAGGTTTCCTATGAAATTACAAATGCAACACAAATTGGAGTCGAAAATGAAGAGGTTATTCCACATGGGTTATTCATGAGATCCCAGTGATCATACCTTTACAGAGAATGACAGCATAAAAGGTGCCAGGTTTTCGTAAGAAGAGTCTCCCAGCTCTGTTTCTGCAATTGAATTGAAGAGCTGAAGGAGGTTTAGCATATCCTGGACAACACACACATACAATGAAATGACTGTGCATGAAGGGTGTGTGCTAGAATTTATTTTATAAGTATAAAAGAATAGCTACAACTGCAGTAAATAAAGTGTCCTTTTTTTATTTGATGGCTGAAGTCATGTTATTTCACCGTACATCATACATAGGAATTAAGTATGGGAGAAGGAAAAATCACAGAAACCCTTTATTAAACAAAATCAAAAATAAAAATAGACAACTACCTTTTATCTTCCCCAAAAGGAGAAAGAACCAGAAGGCATCACCTGTGTGTATTTCTGTAAGCACCATTGTTGCAGCTTGTGTTGCTAAGTAAACCTTTTGAAAAAATGTACAACCACTGTGTTAAAAATACCTTGGTTGAAAGGTTTGTCCATGTTTGCTTTTCTCCTCCATTCCTTATTTTTTTCTCTGCTGTCTGTGCAAGAAGTAAATCGACGCTGACACGTGGTGGCACTTGCATTGCCCACTCATGGCCCTTTCATGTTCTTACCCACTCTCTGTCCAGCCTGCACTCTGCAGGATGCTGGCTCACAGTACCCAGGAGGGCCAGGAGGGCCAGGGGGACCAGGAACCCCAGGCTGACCGGCCACCCCAGGGGGACCTCTCTCACCATCACGGCCTTCCCTGCCATAGCTGGCTTTGCCTGGTTCACCTGGAAAAGCAGATGCAGATCTAAACATTGGCAGCAAACAACATGCTTACTGTACACGTAGCTTTACTGAACATCCTGTTCTCAAAAGCTGTATGAAGACAGCTTTTCACTGCTCTCAGGGCGGGGTGCCAACTTGGAGGGACAGTTTCTCTCTGACACCCAGGCTGCAATTACCCTGCTACAGCAATGAAATTTCAGTCCCAGTGCTCTCCAGTTTTACTGGTGCAGTTGTCCTGCTATATGAAGCTCTGCAGTATAACTGATTGCAGCACTGCAGCCAACCCTGCTGCTGATGCCTATGACAGAGTAGATGCTACTTCCTACTACAGTTTTGTTAGTGCTCTGGAAGAAGATATACCAAGAATTTATTTTTTTTCTCCACTGAGACGGTTGGGGAAAGGTATAGTTTGGAACTGCTAAGAACTAGTCGCTTTTTACTTCTAAATCTTCAATGGAGAAATGAAATACAGTCATTTCAGTAAGCCTCTTTCAGTGATAGATTTCTACAGAAGACAACTCTGATTTACACAGACATCCTTGGGATCAGTATATAGTAACCTTCTATTTTTTTTCCTTTCTTCAGGAAGAGAAGAAATTTAGGTTGTTTCTGTCTATATATAAAGACAGAAATATGCTATAGAGATACCGATGGAAATAATGTTTGTGTTCATTCCCAGGCCACTAGAGGCCAGCTGTGCTGCATCCATCAGCAAGAATCTCCCATGGAGCCCTATTATATAATATTGCAATTAATTACCACAGAAATAAAAGAATATACTAGATTATGAGTGGAGATTTTGAAGACTGCTGTGCCTGCCAGTGAGATAATCTGAGGGTTGTGGCTTTTTTTCATTTATTTTTTTATATATAATTATATGTATATGTAATCTATATGAAATATATATTTATATTAGAAGAGGCAATTTTCATTTATTTGTGTGTAATTGCCCCTTTTTTTTCAAGTATTTGTTTACATCTTCCCTAACCTTTCTACAGTGAGATAAATGAGGTGGTGGCATTTTAGTAAAAAAGTTTTTAATTCTGATTTTTTACTGAATCCTTACCTATAATGTAAAAATTATGAAGCACTGTAATTTGAAGGCTTATTATTTAATGGACACCTTTTATCTTTTCAAAGCATCTTGAAGTATCAGCTCTGACTAAATTATTACTACATCTCTTCCTCTTTACCCTAACCCTCTTATATTTACCTGGCAGACCTCTAGGTCCAGGATAACCTTTCAGTCCTCTGCCTGGAAATCCTCTTTCTCCTCTTTCTCCTGGTTCACCTAAAGCAAATTAATGAAATATTAGTTATAGTCTGCCTGAACTATCATTTTCAGTAAATTCCCTTTCAGAGGTGAACAGTTAATAAGCAGAGAATTCAGCTGGCTATATATATTCTTAGCAGATTTGAATGATGTCCTGACACAGATCCTTGTAGAATGTTTGGGATTTGATTGGGTTTTTTTTCCCATTTGAGTCATACTCAGAAGCAGACATCTTGGAGAGGAAAAAAAACACATGGAGCTGGAGAGTAAGTACCACATGAGATATGTAACAGCCTATATAACAGGAATAAACCAAATTCACAGGACTACACAAGTTCTTTGGAATATAGAGAGTGAGGTTATTGGCTTCTGCAAGGCCATGTGAACTCAGCTAAGAAGTGAATTCTAAAGCACTGGTCCTTGAGATGGCCAGTGAAGAGAAGAAAGGGGAAGCTGGCTGCACAGATTACAGTATTCTGTTGACATCCACGTAAGACATTGTTTTACCTTTATGAAAGAAATTTGTTCTTGTCTAATAGTATCTGTTTTCATATAATAATATCATGGAGACTTTGCTTTGGTGGCTACTCAGCTTTTCTTCAAACCCATATCTTGCTCCAAACCACAGTAAGAGGAAGTTTTTTTTGTTGTTTGTGTCATAAACTCAAAATTCTGCTCAATATATCTATTCCATACAATTATGTATATATTCCCAATTGTGAATACCCTACATTGATTTTTTTTTTTTCTGCAAGTCAAAAGTCACAAGTTTACACCTAATAATATTTACGTGAGCTTTATTTTATGCTTCCATAGCATCTGGTACTGCAGGGAGGAAAGATAGACTAGACTGCTGAGTTCATGTCTTGCCTAGACTCTTGACTCGTTGTTAAAATCACTGTACCTTTGTATCTTCTGCTGTGTCTCATGGTTACATTTTACCGTGTTTCTATCTCCTTTTTATTGTGACCTTCTAAATCATTCTCAAAATTCTTCTTTTCCCTTTTATCACATGTCCAACGTACCCTTTTCCCCTCACTCCAATCTCAGACAACTTCCCAAATGGATGGGGAAAGTCAGTTCATCTCTGTGACCTCTGTGGAACTCTGGTAACTACCAGGAACCTGGAGTGAAGCGCTGAGATTTTTCATGTTGGCTGCCATGTACCATTATAATAGCTTTTGCACATGAAGGCATTCACTTCTCATGTATCTGTAATTGTATTTCAATGTTTACTGAAAGGGAACTTTGGAATTTTATGACAATTATGATAGAAAACAAAGCATCTTGCTTGTTTGGATTTTTTTTTATGTTCTGTAGATTTATTTTTTTCAATATTAACACAGCACAGCCTGCTGCGTGTTGAATAAAATACAGTATACTCCATCACCTTTGTACCTCTATTTTGTTTCTTCTGTAGATGACATTACATTAAATGAAAACAGTAACAAAGCTCCAGTAATGACGCCATTAAAATTTGCTTCTTTTGTATTCTCTTCTTTCTCTCAAAGCTTTTCCCAATTTTACTTTCAAATAAATCTTGAATCAAAGGTAAACACTCTAATCCAGCAACAGACTATCTTTGTGTAGAAATTTAATTTTTGAATAAAACCTCCTTCAAGAAACAGATTGAAATTGCTGCTGAATAGAAACTAATACATTTACAGTGGTCATAAGAATGCAGAAAATTCTACTCTATAATCCTTCAGAGGAGAACAGAACCTCTCAGTCATGAACAGAAGAGCTTAACTTTGATCAAAGATTTTTTATAAAGTGTAAGGCAAGTCAATTTTATTATGGATTTGTCCTTTCCAAAGAATCAATAGATTCTGGTACCTGATGCAATGATGCTAAGTGGCTCAAGGCTTAAACCCAAATAAAAGGCAGATAGTTATCAGCCACTTTTAATGTGATAAACTGGGTGCACTTAGAAAAGTAGAATAATTCATTTAGTGATTGAATCTGACCACTTACATGGGCTTTTGGAACCCCAAGTCCTGCAGAAGTGAGGTCAACCACCAGGCCAAGTAGAGGAGAGAATCACTGCTGGAGTCACACCTGGTTTTTGTCATCAAATCACTTATACAATGTGAAAAAGGACAAGCATCTGCCCTGAACTAGAAGTAAGATGCTGAGTCAGAGTCATAATATAAATTCTCTCTCTCATGGACTTTTGAGGTTTATGTTTTTCATCTGCTAAAAACCAGATTTCTAAACCAGTCTTGCTAAATCCAAGAGCATGGATTTAATCTCTGTGGTAACTGACACAACAATTACAGCAAACAGTTTACGTTCCTAATTCAGGGTCTTTTTGGACTTCACACATGTATAATCTACATCCACAACCTGTAATCCAAGGAAAGGGGGGAAAGAAATCAACACAAAAACCTGAAGCAGTTAACAAGCGAAAGCCAGTTACAGAATTTCTTACCTTTAGGACCTTTACGACCAATCTCACCAGGGGGACCTTTAAGGCCAGGCAAGCCACGGGGGCCAAGCTGTCCCGGGAAGCCGTTCTCACCAGCAGGCCCTGGAGCACCTGGTGGCCCCGGTCTGCCAGGAAGACCTGGGGCACCAAATTCTGGCCTCCTAAGACTGGCTGCCAGCTGAGCTAGTTGTTCTGCAATGAACAGGGAGACAGAGTTAAGGAGTAAGTGGATTTGAATGAAGAGATTCCCATGACCACTGAAGAAGACCATAGGTCCTCTGCTATGCAAACTGACAGGCTACACTCCAGCACCTTCCTTTTGTGCTATGCTATTTACAAAGTTTATTACATATAAGGTATTATCCTAGGACTATGCAAACTGCATAGGCACACTGTGCAGAAAAAACTGCGATTTTTTCTGAAAGGAAATTTAATGTTTGCAGACTCAAATTACTTAGATATTTATAGTTTATTTAGAAATGTCCTTATAATTTTCTACATCATTTACATTTCAATCATCTAGTAAGAAACTGCTAATTCTGATGGTTATGAATAAATTCAAGCACGAAATGTGATTTCACTATAATCCTCCTCAATAGTACTGTGTCTTTCAAGAGACCACTTTAAAAGGCCTTTTTAACCTATTTATAGAATTTTTTTTTAAAAATACCCTGCTGGGCAGTATCAAGAACAGTGAGGACTACTGAGAATTTTTAAATCATGAGCAGCAATTTCATTCTAGTAAACTCTTAACATTAAAATAGTGTAATATCCCAAAGGGCATCTTCAATAGCAAGTACTGAAAAGTTTCTTTTGTGCTTACAGGGCAGCATAAATTTTTAAACACAGTAAATCCCATGCACCAA
This sequence comes from Chiroxiphia lanceolata, assembly GCF_009829145.1. Taxonomy (NCBI): domain Eukaryota; kingdom Metazoa; phylum Chordata; class Aves; order Passeriformes; family Pipridae; genus Chiroxiphia; species Chiroxiphia lanceolata. The sequence goes on along the minus strand of NC_045639.1, from coordinate 87,259,368 downwards.
CCCTATTAGAAAAGCTTCAAATTTCTGTATGTGTCACGAACTCAGCAATATAATTAGGGTTTTGAGCATCTGCCTATTGCTTTAATTTTACTGTATGTTATCTCCAGAAAGCCTTTCTCTACACTCTGCGCTTTTTTTACCTATTTTTCACATAGTTTGTTTGCTGCAATCTAGTAGTGTATGAGTACAAAATGCTAAAAAGCTTTCAGTGAAGCTGTGTACTTTTATGTATACAAATGCAGCAAGTGATTTGAATACAAAATGCATGTACTTCATAAAAATACTCTGGTCTATGGCCTGCTTACTACACCAATAGTATGGAATCAACAGTTCAATGAGGCTACAAAGTATATATAAATAAAGGACTTTCTAATACTGTGCCTACATTCACACCTGGAAAGATTTTCAGCTAAGTCCCCTGCTGAGGCTGTGCAATTTGTTCTGGATAAGAGTGGGAAAATCTTGGTTGCCTCCACAGCAACAGATTGTCCCAATTAAATGAACCAGAAACATGAAATACTTTTTAGCATATTTACCTTGCATGACTCTCATGCAAACCTGCTTAATGTGCTGATCGGTGGGCTCTTTTCCCTAGAATTAAAAAAGTAATGCATTTAAAAGAAACAGTTGATGTCACAGTACAATTTATAAATGTGCCTGACGCAAAAAAATGCAGGTCAATTGTCACGGTTTAAGCCCAGCCAGCAACTAAGAATCACAGTCATTCACACACTCCTCCCATACCAGTGGGATGGGAGAGAGAATTGGTAGGGTAAAAGTGAGAAAACTCATGTGGTGAGAAAAAAGGTATAATAAACAGAAAGTAAGATGAAGGAGAAGGCATTGGAAGAAGAAAGGAATAAAGAAGAAGAAGAAGAAGAAAATAAAACCTAAGAAAGACAAGTGATACAAATTAAAGCAATTGCTCATCACCCCCCACAAACTTTCCCCTGATTTTATTGCTGAGCATGATGCCATAAGATAGGGGATATCCCTTTGATCAGTTGGGGTCAGCTGTCCTGGCTGTGTGCCCTCCCAATTTTTTGTGCACTTCCAACCTTCTCACTGGTGGAACAGTGTAAGAAACAGAAAAGGCTTTGATGCCATGTAAACATTGCTTAGGAGTAACTAAAACATTGTAGAATGGCTTTGGGTTGGAAGGAACCTTCGAAATCATCTTGTTCCAACCCCTCCAACCCCCCCTCCTCAGGGCCCCATTCAACCTGGCCTTGAACACTTGCAGGGATGGGGCATCCACAACTTCTCTGGGCAACCTGTTAGTACCTCACCATTCTTACAATGAAAAATTTCTTCCTAATATCTAATCTAAATCTATGCTTTAACTTTGAAGCCATGACCCCTTGTCCTATTCCCTTCAGTGTGCTGTAAAGACTATTTTCAGTACAATTCCAAAGCAGAAGCCATACAAGCCACTATGAAGAAATTTAACTCTGTGCCAAACAAAATCAATCCACCTGTCACTAAAAGATGTCCCAGTTCCTGCAAGTGCAACTATGCCAGTTGATGTCAATTTGACCAGCACGGTAAATACTGTGAGTGAGGCACCCTTGTGTCAAGCATTGTTTCATGCATACTACAGGGGTAGGGCAGGCATAAGAAAACAGAGCTGAACTGAAAACTGAGGACCCAAGGACCCATCTGTCTACAACCCTAAGATTTCTCTGGTGTACAGATGTGTTTGATGAGAGGTACAGTGTACTTCAAACTGCACTGTGGCACTTCAGTTTTGCACACATCTCCTGATGCAAAACAGGGAGTGATGTAAGTGATGTGAGTGACAGGTAAGTGTTCAAAAGATACCAATTACATGAAAACAGTACTTACAGCTGGACCTTCACTGCCAGGCAGACCTGGGGCACCCTGTTCACCCTGCAAGCCTCGTGGTCCAGGGGAGCCTCGGGGCCCTTCCATGCCAGGCAGTCCACGACTTCCCTCAGGCCCACGGGAACCAGAGTCTCCAGGATTACCAATCTGATAATGAAAGAGTGGAATTTCAATGGACTGCTATACTAATGTGAGAATCATTCTGACATATTAAAATTGTGACAGGAGCTATTCACAAATGCAAAGCAATGAGTGCTGGAATGTACAGTTGTTGAACAACTTCTTTTTAGATAAGTTACTGGAGTCAGAGGTTGGGTGATTCATAAGAGGTCTGTATTCATCATTTAAAGGGGTCAAATCAGCATTAACAATGACATGGTCAAGATGGATTTTTTGTCAAAGAACAGAACTCTAGTACTTGGTTTCTACTTCTGCCCTCATGCATGTCAACATGCAATGTTTCTACACATTAAGTGCTGCTTAAGTTACAAAAATTCCAGCTCCCTGCTTGCTCCAAATGCCTTTCACCGCCTTTTATATAGAGTACCACAGTATGAACCTCTACCATCTAGCCCCAGGTTGTTTGGGAACACACATGTCTGCTTTATTTAATCTGTCAGAGCCAGAGCTAGTTCAGTGCCTACACTTGAGTTTGCTGGCAGAGGGGAAGGAACATCCTCACACAAACTGATGTTGAGAAACTGCCTGAATGAATGCAATGACCCTTTACTTCAGGAATAAATTTAAGCCTGGGAAGGAGGAAGGGGTGGGCAGAATGTGTTTTTACTTCCCATTATCCTACTCTGACTTTGATTTGAAATAAATTCATTTAATTTCCCCAAGTCAACTCTTTTTTACCCATGACAATAACTGGTGAGTGACCTCTCCTTGCCATTACCTCAACTTATGAGCCTTTTGCTATATTTTCTCTCCCCTAACAAATTGAGGGAGGGGGTGATACAGTGGCCTTGGTGGGCAGCCAGTGTCCAGTCAGGGTCAAGCCACCACACTTACTTTCAATATAAGTTAATTTACTACTATTAATCAATAGTAGTACTAACTGGGAAAAGTTAGTAGTACTTAGTTAGTAGTACTAACCAAGGGAAAAAAAAAACCTGACCCCCCCCCCAAAAACCAAACAAAACCAAAACAAACAAATAAACAAACAAAAAGACTCCAAACATGCAAAACAAACAGGAAAAAAATCCTACACACTCACGACTTCCAAAATCTCTGGGGGAAAAAAAGAGCAATACCCTCTGAAAGAGATGCTAAAGAGCAAATTAAATCACTCAACTGTGGTATCAGCTAAATCCACAAGATGGAGCCATTTCGGTTCCATCTGTGCTGCATCTCAGACAAGTGATTGCTGTCTCTGTTAGAAGGAAACCCAAGAAACATGCTTCAAAAGATGTATCAAGAAGACAGGAAAATTGCCTTTATGGACTATGCAACCAGGAGACCATCATTCTTTTCTTCCCCAGCCTGGTGAATTATTAGGTTACCTGATGGATTACTCATTCCTGTGTAGGTACTCACTAGGATAAGCACTCTAGGGTATCATCAAGACAAGATTTTAAAATCTAGGTGGATAAAATTATGGATTTCTTCTCTATCTCTTCCTCATGTCCTTCTTGTAGGATCTTGATGGGCAGTAAACACTCTTTAGCTTTCACTTGCTTAACCCCAAAGTTGCCCAGACCACTAAGAACACAAGCAGAGTTTTTCGTTATGATCAGCCTCAGTTCCCTGTGGGCAGAACTGCTGGTGTTTTAGTATCACAGCCCATACTATCAGATGCTCTAGCAATCCATTCTTTAGTGATCCTGAAATAAAAGAATGAGTTCAACTCCCAAATTATTTTTCTCATGTGACATACAAGCTTCTGCTCACCTTCCACATCAAAGTTATCATTCTGCTATTAAAAAAAATGAAATAAAAAAAGAAGAATCTGGGCCACAAATACTTCTCATTTCACAGACCTCACAATCCTGCTACCAGCTTTTTTACAGTGTTAATATTACAGGCTGCATGCAGCTGTACTTTACAGGCTCACTGTACAGAGCCTCCTTTCTATACAACATCTACTGTAAAAAGAGTGCATTTGTTTTCTTAAAAAAATATGTATTTTGGCCAGAAAACTGCTGATGAATGATGCTTCCCTTTTTTGGATTTGAAATTCAGGAAATTAACTCCTTTCCAAAGTGAATTTATTTTAATACTGACTGTATTAAAAATTTAAATAGAAGAAAAGCTGTTCAAACTCATTCAATTTAATTGTGATAAAGAGCTCAGCTTGTTATTTGCATTATTTTTTCTTAAATCAGAAAACCATCTATCTGATCTACTAGTTCTCTGTATTTCTGTAACAATGCTATCCATTATACTTACAGCTCCCTTTGCTCCCGGTAATCCCATGTCACCCTAAGCAAAAATAAGACAAACTATATTAGAAGAGTTTCTCCATTACCATAGACATTACAAATGTAGTAAATTTGATGTGATTTTTTTTCACTATAAAAAATTTTCACATATTTAGTTTATTTATGTAAAATTACACCACAAATTAATTAGAATTCCTTTAAAAATAAAACTTGAATTTCAGGGATTTTTTGCAAAATATCTTTCTCACAAACATTTCATTAGGGTGCAAATGAGAAAGCACGTTTGTTATAATTGGTTTTGTATTGCTTATCTTGGACTTAGATACATGGCTCTAACCTCCCAAGCCACAGCTACAGCACAGGACAATCTTAGACATAATATTGCTTGTAAACCTTTAGAGGAAACATTATTTAGTCAGGATTTTCTAATTTGATAGAACTATGGATATTGGTGTTGTGTTAACCCTGATAAAACTGCAACAGAAATCTGGCAAGTGTCTGCCTAGTGTGCTGTGAAGAAATCAAATCCCTAGAAGCTGCTATTCCCAGCAACTTTTCTCCTCACTTGAACAACACCGAGATCCCTCTATCACTGACTGAGAATAGCAGTCCCACAGATCTGGAGTTTTTAGGTTTCCCTCTGAATTAGAAAAGAAAAAGTTTCAAAATATTGTAATCACTTATGAAATTGATTAGTATGAAAACACCAAAGAAAAGGAATTACTCTGGGACAGATTCCCAAAAACTGTATTTTCCCTCTTCCTAAATGCCATTGGTGAAATAATTGTTTTCTAGAGGTTACAAAGGCCACTTTGTCTGTTAATGAATATGACATAAATGAAATAGAAATAACAACTGTTATCCAGACTAGCTAGTACCACATTTAGACAACCCATAGCATTGCTTCCTGTGAATCTGTATAGTGATTGTAAAGCTCAATTACTAGCTCACCTACGACATCTAGCTAACTAGGGCTGTTAATTAAAAGCCTTTCAGAATTGCAAAGTTTGAGGGAAAAAATGCTCATTTCCAGCACATAACCTGGCTACCATTTTTTAAATAGGGAGCAGTTTACTTCCTTTAGAAAGATCAAGTTCTGGCTTTGCTGGATGTGGCACCACCGGAGCCGCTGGACTAGTGTGTTTCTCTTTGTGGAGGAAAACAAACCCTCTTTACCCAAGGGTACTACCCATGTGAATTCACAACATGCCATTTTAATATGGTATATACACACACACACACATATATATATTCCTCCAGCAATATAACAGCACCACAGCCTCTTTCCCAGACCATTCTCCCTTTCCCTAACAGCCAGTTGCAAATCTTATTTCTAAAGTCACTACAAAATATTTCCCTCAAGTCTGAGTTATTAAGGATATTTATTAACTCTGCTCCCATTTCACTAGAATTAATCTACCTCCTCATCCTCACTGCTTCAAACACCAAGAATTTATCTGTCTGTGTATGCATATATATTCATATATAAACACTTAATCTGTCTCTACAAGTGTATCTATATTTATATATACACACACACATATACCCTTCCTGCAAGGCAGTCTGTACTGTCTTATACACCTAATAGAACATGTATATTTTAGAGTGCTTTTCAAAAAGCAAGAACAGAGAGACTAGACCAACAGAACTGCTGTGCTCTGCAATGCCCAGTTGGTATAAAACTGAAATGTGCCTTTCAATGATGAAACCATATGCTTGAAGCACTCCAACAAAGTCTTAATTTACAACAACAAAATATTATATCAGGTAAAGAAAAAAATAATGCCTTACTAAGTCACCCTTTTCTCCTCCATCTCCTTCTGCTCCAGGTGCACCCTACATCAAAGAAAGACACACTATCAGCCTTCAGATTAGTCAACGTAACGTACTGTGGAATTTAGTACAGTGACTTTTAAGTTCCGTGATTTCTAACATGACTTACTTGTTCACCCTTAGGTCCTGGCTCACCCACTGAACCCTAAAAGGTTAAAGATTGAAAAAAGAAAAAAAAAAGCATTCAGAATTTCAAACTGCAGGTTCAAAAGCGTACTAAATGTTTTTCAATCCCCCCTACGATGTAGCATTAATGCAAGAAACCTCTAAAGCTGCGAATTTTTGAGAACAACAATGAAAGCACTTAAATCTTACTGTGTAATTTAGGTGACAGACTAAAGGCAAGTACTAGTATGGAACATATAATCCACTGCCACACTGGGAAGTACAGATTCTGACTGTCAAACTCCTTTCTGACTGTGAATCTCCCCTTTACGTGACAGATGCTCTTGGTAGCTGCTACACGTCTGCTCTGCAAATTGGTTAGAAGCTATAGGTAAAAAATCCTGCAAGTGTTTGACTTTTTCTAGCATTATTATGTGTTCCATATTGCTGTAGGCTATACTAGCCCATATAATGGGGATAAGCAGAGACATCCACAAACGCAGTCACAATCTTATCTTGCTTGCTGTTTAATTCTCAATGTTTTTTAACAAAACTGTGTCTAGAGGTTTGATCATTGCAATCAAAGCTGAAGGGCTTGTATCTTAAAGTTGATGTTCCATTTTTTTTTAAATAATAACATTACTATGTTTCATCTTAGAATTCTGCAACAAAATGTACCTGTGTGGACAGACAGGAACCAAAGAGGAATAAATTAATGACCTGATTCATTTCAAACATACATAATTTGTTTCTATGATAAAATTATTTCTTTTGTAGAACGTTGTGTTGCTTAAGACAAACTTAGTATTTGTGTTCTGTTAGAAAATCATTCACACCACCCTTAATAGTCTTTGAATTCTGTGCACATTCAAACATATGCATTCCAAAAGAACTATAACTGTGCATGAAGGTGAGGGTTTTTTCTACAACAGAGATACAGCATTTTCTCTCCCATTTGAGAGAGCCATTTAATTCACATAACATATAGGCACACAGACCGGTCTAACGTTTACAGTTTAATGAATTCAGACTTGTTCTCATGTTCTTGAGAATGAAGAGCCAACACTAAATTATTCACAAAGCTTAACAGCACTAACAGAACTATTTAACATTCCAACTTTGTCAAACAACATTGAAACTATTTTGCCTGAAGTGTTCTCAACATTGTGCCTCACTAAGGTTTTCCAATTACTCACACAAAAAAGACATTGATTTCCAACCTAACATCATTTGGAAGATTCTTTTTCTCCACTTAATCTTCTTTAGAGCAATAAAACTGCCAATAGATAAGGCTGACATAGGAGAATCTATTGCTTTTGGAAACCTTGGCCTGTAATATTTGTATTAGCAAACATAAAAATCACAGCTGAAACTGTCTGAATCTATTCTATATTGACTCCCAAAACTTCTTAAGGAGACAATAAGGCAAGATGTCAAACTATGAAAACACTCACTTTTCTTGACATACTGTTTATCTAATTGCAAAAATCCCTCTCAAATCATATCCAAGAATTGCTTGCAAACTGCCAGCATCATCCAAAACTCTACCAGGGGCTACTTTAACTATTTAGCAGCATAAAGGATTGTGTTCCAGTGCTAAGGTCTGTCACTTGGCTTGGTGCCAAGCCAAAGTTTAGCTTTACTAAAATAGACAGAACCAGAGTGCCTGAAACCAATTCAAAATACGTGAATCAGAAATAGAGTGAACCTTGCATTCAAATTTTGTCAAGTCTTACTTTTACATTTTACTTCAATAAAAACACTTTTGATGATGATTTCTTTGGTGGCGTTTCATTCTTCAAGTAGTCATCACCTGCATGTTGACAAGGTGCCAGTGGATAGTACCCAATATTTAACAGATTTGGGATCAAAAACAACTACTGAAATATCCAATTTGTGAATTCTACTGGCTTCTGACTGCTATTTACATGAGTTCTTATCATGCACGTATAACTCACAACGGAACTTTATAGGATTGATCCCAGTGTAGAAAACCATGATGTTTTTAAATCAGAAAGTGAAAAAAAGGTTGCTTCAGTCAGGAACTTAATCCTAGCAGGGGTTGACCCAAAGACTAGGGTTAACAAGCTACAGAGATACCAAAACCTTTCCAAACCCTGACAAGGTTGTTTGCCTCTGTATAAGACTGATGCAGTTGCAAAAGCTGAACAGAAGAGAAAGGATAAAGTGGCACAATGCTCTCCAGGCTTGTGACTTGGAATACATACTGCAGATCAGTGCTGCTTGCAAAGCTGCAGTCATGCTAAACCTGACCCAGAAAATTCATTCCAGCCTCCATGCAATTGAACAAAAAAAAAATATGAATCAAGGATACAAATACCTCAACAACATCAAAGACTTAGAAGCTTATTTTTCAGTATCTGAGTAGCTTTTAAAAACTGCTGAAAACCAATGTGAGCCCTATCTAGCAGCCCTGTGATGTACACTAGGAGCACACCAGGGGCAAGATTACTCTGTTCAACTAAGGCATCCACAGCAGTGATACCTATAGGACCAGGAGTCCTATACTTTCTTGATTTTCAGTGGAAAGTAAGACACTTCACAAGTGTAATTCATTTAATACCAAAGTAGATCCCTCAAGTAAGAAGGATGAAACAGTATAGAACTGACGATTTCTATAACCAATACATCTGAATTTTGGTGAGTGAATTCCATTCTCTGCAGTCTCCTAAACCAAGATAAAAACATTTTTGGGTTTACGTACCGTCTTCATTGACATTTGTTGAGTAAAGCAAGATATCTTCTGCAGTTATGTGAGACCCCTAGGGCCAAGTTCTTTCCTCCTAACAAAATATTGGACAAAGTACTTATACAGGTATTATTTCTACTGCAGACCAGGTCTGAAGTTCCAAAGTTCTATAGTGACCACAAACCCTGACTTACAATTTCAGATATGGCTGTCAATTATTTGCAATAAGATTTAGGTCTTTAAATGATTCAAACACTTTATAAGCTACAAGTAGTTGATGGGTACCTAGAGCATCACTTTCAAGCAGTTAATACATGTACATACAAAGGAAGAAAACAGACATTAATTCATATAAAAAATGAAAACAGTGCTCAAACTATTGTGTTTACTGCTGGCATCAAACTGCAATCTGTATGAATGTGTGCATTTCTTACCCGGTCACCCTTACTACCAGGTAGGCCTGGAGGACCAGGCAGTCCAGGAAGTCCAATATTACCCTGGGGACCCTGTGAAAATAAGTCAAGGATGTAAACTTAGCCAATCTGGTTTGGAATGAACAACTAAAGGTCATACCCTGACAAGCAGATGGGGCAAAAGCTCATTCCCAGAACAGACTTAGTTTGATGAAAGAGGATTATCTAATGCAAATAGAGTTGATCCAAAGTACAGCACTTAAAACAGCATCTTATTATGAATTCATTGCTGATAATCAGAATACAAACGGCTTACAGGGTTTTCCACCCTCCAGTCCCTCAGTGACAGTCTGGTTCTCTTAAAAATACTTCCCAAGACTCTGCAGTCTGCGATTTGTGCATTCCTCTGTAACAGTAGGCTCTTTCAGCCAAGATCTCCTCAGCTATGCTTCTGATTGATACTGTGTAAACACTGCTGGAGCTCTGGTAAAAGGTGGCATTCATAATCTGCTCCATTCGTTATTTTCACGTAGCTGTTAGCATAAGGCCAGTCTTTCACTGCTCCGGTTCCCAAGTATATGCAGCCCACACAGGACTGTGCAACTCAGCTTTTCATATCATATGATTTATGGGTTTTTTTAAGAAGATGTCACACACATCTCCATATACTTTAAAACACCGTTTTCTAATATTAGCACAGTCACAGAGGACTGAAAAAGAAACTCAACCATCAATGGTTTCAATGCTGTTTCCAGTTCCCTGCATGGATAAATGGGTAAGTGTAGTTCCAGATGATACCATAGTTCCCTGAAAGTAAACATGAGCAGTGAATACGGAAAAAACCTGCTTACCAATTTCCCTGGTAAACCTGGAGGACCCGCAGGACCTGGCTCCCCTCTGCTACCCTGATAGGAAATAGGAGAACATTACTTTCTGAAACATTTTCTGTGAACCAGGAATAAAGTATCATTTTTTTCTTCTTGTTTAGTGAATTATGCTACCCAGGAGTTGGCTTTAAACTTCTGTTTACTAGTGCAAAAATATCACATGCATTAAAAACAGTGAAAACATTTTAATTTATAGTGGCACGTAATATTTAGCTGACGTTAAATGATTCAACTAATTCATTCTGCTGAGTGATTATGCACAATGAAGTTCCCTTCACGGAATTGCAGCTGAGAGTTAGCTGTTTCAAACATATGTACCTCACTAAGACAACTGGTGCACACACTTAGCTTCAGGCTTTTGCTCAGTTTCATCAACTGAACTCCTACATGACCACATACTTGAAAGTTTGCGATCCCACATGAACGATGGACAAATGTGAAAAGTGTATGCAAAAGTCATTGTTAACAAACTCATTTGGGTTCCAAAAAAAAGTCTAGACTGTTACAGGGAAGGTTTACCTTTAAAAATCCCCCTTCATATTAGTGATAAGCATAAATACGCATTTCACTGGATCTTTATATCTTCACTTGAGACATGTTTATCCATTCAGACTATCATATTCAAATTAGTGTAACAAATCCACCTCTTCATGCATGCATTTGAATATATACTCTGGCTAAACTTGATATTAAGTCAAATTTTCAAAGATTTTAAATGTTTTTTGAACTAAGGTACCTTTTTCAAATGGTTTTGTCTCTTATGATTAAACCTTTCAGAACACCTCAGTAAGTTTTATACCTTTACTCTCACCTGTACAGATATATTCCTGTCCCAACACAAGCCTAAGTGTCACTTGAGATAGTTTTCTTACCTCCACTATGTGAATACATAAGAGTATTTGCTATGAAAGCATGATATAGCATGTAGGATCATAAATTAGATATGTAAGTAGATAAACATTTATATATATAACTGTTTCTAAGTTATATATCTATATATAACTTAGAAAATGTGAATAAACTCAGACCTAAGCATTCTAATGCTGTATACAACAGAAAATTTAAAATATAGATTTTTTTTCATAATAACTATTGTGATGTACTGAACAATAAAAGGAGATGGCAGACATGGCCTTTTACACCAGGTCATAAATGCAATGACAGATTCTCACACAAGCTTAGGAAAACTAACTCTACAATTCAAGAAATAATTAGGTATCCTGGAGAGATCACAGAAGAAAATATAAATAGACTTTTCAATTAATTTCCTTCAAAATATTCTATGGTGTTAAAATAACTATTTTTTAAAGCACTTTGAATAATTTCTAGGAGCTTTTTTATGTTAAAAAAGACAAGAAAAAAGCCCCAAAATCACCTTTATCTTACAAACCAGAAGATGCATTAAACTTTTATTTAGTCAAATAATTCTGTACTATGCCTCTGATCTGAACTACTAATACATTTCTAATGCAGGAAAGAGGATTAAAATTATGATCAGCATTAGAAACTTGTTTTTTCATATATGTCATAACAGTCATTGCTATACAGAGATAAAACAAAAGCAATATCACCTTCCACAGAGTTAAAATAATATAATAAATCTCTGGTTCTGCTGGTCATACAAAAGTCAAGAAAAATCTTCCATTGTATTTTAAATGCAAAAAAAAAAATCTATTGTCAAATACATAACACAGGTATTTGTCAAACACATTGCTTTTCTAGGTGGTTTCAAAGGTTAGTAGCAGAAGACTGGAATAAAAATGCAGAGAATTTCCAGTAAACATTGGCATTATGTCTGTCAGTACAGACTACCTCAAACTAAGGGCCACTACTGCAACATGCACAGCTTTGTTTTAGCATGTAACAGAGAAACTGTAATCCAAAGAACAACCAGGAATCCTGGTGGCCCAAGGCACAACTCAAAAGACTGCAAAGCTTCCTTCAAGTTTTACCTGACTGAAATGGCCCTAGGATAGGATTCACATTGAGCTACTTACTTGTGATTCCCTTCATAGTGAATGAAGAAAAAAGGCATCTTAAGATGTCCTCATGTAAACATTTAAAGTACTTCACAAGTCCTGTTCCTAAAAGCATCTAAGTTTTCTTCACGGACTATAGGAGGCTTTCTGCAATAACTGGTTCAGCTGTTGACATCTGTACTTGGTCAGAGGAAATGTTCCTCTGTGCTATCACTCATAGGCAGTTTTGCCATGTCCTCAGCCCACCTTTCTTATACAGTAACCCTCTGTACAACAATGCATAATTTCAGGCCACCCACAAATCAATGGGCATCATTCACTGGCTTTAACAATAAGACAACCAGAATCTGTATAATTTTATGCAATTTTGACACTAGTTTAGAGTGAGCTGGGCTGGGACAGACTGACTTTCAAACATGTTGGTAAATGTTCCATGTTAATACCATGCAGACTATCACTACAAATAGCCCCTGAAACACTGCAAAGCTTGGTCACTGCCTAGAGGTTGTTTCAGTCCATGATGTTAGACTGAGTAGACACCAAGCATGTTCCAAGACTGCTCTGGTACTTTAACAGAGTAGACAATTGATTTCTGTTAAGTATACTATCACTTAGCATGTGAGTACTGCTGAGGATAGGGTCATTCTCCTGGTAAGGCACATGTAGAGTGGTAAGTAACAAAATTCACCTTCCCTTTGTTTCAAGGTAGGATTGCTGGATCAATGAAAGATTTAATGCCTCTCACAGTTCTATTAGATCTATATTTGGCCTTTGAATGTAATATACATAAAAGGACATTACAGGATTTACAGTAAACCATCCTTTAGTTTGTCTAGAATGGTTTTCATCCAGACACTTTGAAGATAATGCTTTTGTAGAATTCTCACAAGCAGTTACAGGATGCCTTCTCATAGTAAAACAATGTCACTTGTTTATTGTTCATCAGCTGAGCAGAACAAGAACAGGAATATATCTGAGGTAATTTGCATCTCACTTAGCTGCGTAGATAATTAAAATACTGATCAGAACCGCAGGACAGGTAATCCACAATGTATATTGTGATAAACTCTTCTCTACTTAAAAAATTGTCATAGCAATTTTATACACAATGTCATAGCTATGACATTGTATATGTCATAGCAATTTTAGTATATTCAATAGCAGAGCCATAGAGAATTACATTTGTGCAGAGTAAAAAAATAATAAAGTACATTTTGGACTTTTTAAAACTCATATTCAAAGTCTTTCAAAAAATGTAACCCATTTATCAAATATATGCTTGTGAGACTTTAACTTATCAAATTTTTTCATACAAAAATCTCAGAGGGATTATTCATTTCACTTCAAGGATTTATCCATGAAAGTATCAATAGGACTCTTCTTTGACCCTCAGTACAGTCTTGAAAAGCATCCAAGAATATAAACCACTATTCAATAGAAGAGTAAATAGACAACTAACTTTCTCTGAGATTTTAAATGTACCATTTCAACTTTCTCAAAGTAATAACTAAATTGTACTGCCCTGGATTCTGGTAAAAGCATGTCATGTTTGCCATGCTTTGGGCACAAGCAACAACAAGCAACAACCTACTAGCTGCCATTCTCTTCAAAGGTGGTACTGTGGCCAAGTATAGAGGACAGAGACCTTTCATTCTGTGTCTACAGTGTTAACTGAAGTCTAGGTTGGTTTTAGTACACTAACTCCATAACAAATCCAATTTTTACCTAAATTACTGTTCACACTGCTTAGAAGAAGCCAACGTTGTGATATCTGCTGATCTCCAGAGGTCTAGCATGCCCAGAAGTCAAAGAAGTTGTTGTTGGAGGTGGAGGGGTAAACAGACGTAGCAGACAAGAATATGGCCATGTTGTTTGGCAGGACAGGGTGGATAGTGGCAGAACTGGAGAGACTTGGATCTTATCAGGTTTGGCTGGGATATGTAGTCTGCAATTGAGGGAGGGAAAGTGCTACCCTGTACAAACCACGCTGTGGAACTGGGCAAAGTCAGAAAGTTTAGTCACGTTCAGCTAAAGGCTTAGGTTTACTGGACAAAAAGTGTACCTGGCAAGATGGAAATGCAATTTTTCCTTTTGAGTCTGCCATAAACTGTGTAATGCTAGCTAACCCTCCAGTTGTACCTTAAATGTAAACTATGACACCACTTGTGGAGCACCTCCGAAATTATAGATACTAAACATGTCCACTAATACCTAAACCTATCCTATAAACTCAGACAAGGACATTTCATCCTACCACACTACTGATACCAACTACAGAAAGTGATTCATTATTTCAGTTGCAGTCATGTAAAAAGAATATGATAGAAAAGCTACAGTAACCAAAGTTACAGTAACCAAAGTTACATTTCAGCATAGGTAAGACAAAAATACCATTAAAGACCAGAAAATTAATTTAGCTGAAAGTAACTTAAGATGCTGGAAACAGCATTCTCTTCTAATGTAGGTTGTCCAACATTTTAATATTAAATCCAAGGTACTCTCCAGGCATGAGACAAAGGCACCTCCAAAGAGTAGAGAGAGCAAGTCAGCCCAGCTGACCAGGGTCCCTCAGAAGTTTCTCAAAGGGGTTATGGTATCAAATCTTAGGCAGTTGAATATTTAACCTCTGTTGCTAAAGTTGGGAAAACATGTACCACATCCTATTTACAAAACAACATATATGTGCTGGCCTGCATATACATCAAATTTGCTCAATTTGCTAGACAAGTATGAACTTTAAAGTGGTTACTTAAATGTCACAAGTTCTCTGAAAAACCACTGGGTGGGATACACATTCTCCAAATGTTTACAATTTAAACATGGAATAGCTGAAGAAAAGCAAAGGATGAAAAAGCAGAGACAGGGGTCAGTATTTTTGGCAGACATATTATGAACAATTAAATCTTACTAAATCTCAGCAAATATGAAAGAAATTGGTTAAGCAGCTTAGGGAGCATGGCTAAATTCCACTGATTAGGAATGACACCCCCACATCTGAGAATTCCTTCCTTTGGGCCACCTGCCATTATGATTGATTTAGAAAGATTGAAATCAGAAGAGAATTTGGTAATTACTTGGATTGGTTAGATTAATGTGAAGCAAACATAAGGTTAACCAAGAAAACAATTAGAGTGGAATAGAGAATATGTTTCGTTTAGAAAAAAAAGGTAAAATTTCCATGTTGTTCCAGTTGTTTTTCTCATTTACTGAACAGATGAATAGTAATTTCCCCCCCCCAGCTGCTAGTTGAAGTTTATTAAGTAAAAGCAATAATAGACTAAAATTATACTTTTTAAAGTCATTTTCTCCTAGAGATAGAAAGTGAGGTAAGAGTGTCCCAACACATGATTTTGCCTAGTTTTAAGAAGAGCTAGTAATTTTGTTTTCAAACATTTAATATCTGTAAAAGTTTACAGACTCATGAAAGGCCAAAATTTGAATCTGCTGTTTAGTAAAAATACCTTCCCAGCTACATTCCAACATAGTTTAACAATGGAAATAAGGTTGAAATAACATTATTTATGCCAGACGAGACTAGAGATTATTTGAAAAACAGTGCAGCAGCATTAATTTGTCCCACAGAGTCACTGTTGATAGTGCTTTGTTGTGTAACTTTTCAAAAAACTACACACTAGTTGAAGGTGTCTCAAAAAGGTGTCTTTTGCAAGTATATAAACCTGAAAAGCCAGGTGATTTTTAAATATAACAGAAATGTAGGTATGTTGGTTTTCCCTAGTATAGATACCAGCCTGCTGCCCCTATTAGCACAGTCAGCCTTGTTATCCCTCTACAAACCTTCACCAGAGGTCCTTTCCTCTACAGTTCTGGCCCTCCTGGAGATACCAGCCGTGCTGTCTTGCCCCAGTTGCAATGTGAAGAACATGGGTAAGTGAAATGGGAAAGTGAAGAGGATCTCATGTCGCTGTTGCTGTGCAGCAAATACATTAAGGGACTGAAATTCCCCATATCCTGCAAAACATCAAGGTTTTGTCCTACTCCAAGGAAAAAGGCCAGACCCTCTTGACCTCTACCTGAGTCTTTTATACCAAGAGTGAAATGGAACAAAGGGGTAAAGGAGAAAAAAAAAGAACTGAAGTGAGTGCTAAGGTAGATAACGCAAAATAAGCACGAAAAGGGCAAGAAAAATACATGAATAGCAATAATAAAATCCTCAGGCTTTGAAAGTGGTTTTACAACTTAGGTCAAAAACTATTGAGTGTTAAATCTGTGAAAAAATTCAAAAATCTGAAAAAAAAATCAAGAAAAATTCTCCTTAGATTAATTATAAGAGCTTATTTTCAAATTTTCTAGTTTTAGAAGTTTGAAAATCATGGTATGTAGAATTATTTAACCAGTGGACTATTTTTTTCCCAGAAACGTAAGCACAGAATTCTAAAAGCTAAGGCTCAAATGTATCTGCCACATGTACATGCTGCAGAAAACACTCTTTATTCTGTCCTGAAAATAAATATCGACTCAGCTTAGACCAAAGATCTCTGAATTTCAAAAGTTCAACCCTATGTCCTTCCTAAACAAAAAACCACCCTGATCATTCCCATTTCTTGTGTAGATGTAAAGTGTTCCCAAAAAACAGAAAGTTTTTCCAGTCACATGCTGCCTGTAGTCTTAAGTAAATGGAAGCTTACATATTCAAGGTTCTTTATAGCTTTAAAGGAACTATGGATGAGAAGTAGACTGTTTGATGTTCCACTTACTTTACTTTATAATGAATAACTTACTTCCTTTCTTCATTTTGTGTTGACCAAAAGTTTTTTTCTTTCTACGCTTTTGTTCTAATGTTTATGTGTTTTCCATAATGAGTGCACTTTGTAAATACAGAGAAAATAAAGGCAAGATACTCAGATGTCTTGCAGGTCTCTAGAGTGATAAATGGAAAAATCATTGTGTTTGATCCGCATTAAGTATTTCTTTCCATCTACAGGGTTACTAATAATTAACTTTGTGTGTCAACCCCTGTTCCACGGACTGCTGATTTTGTAAATTCATGTTCAAATTGAAAGGATTAAAAGCATAGTTTAGCAGATTACAGTGCATTATCAAGAGTGGGCAATTACTTTGGTCTGATTCAATTATAGTTCTTGTTCCTGTCACAAGTATACAGTATCAGCCTAAGAAGAACAGGGCTGAAAACTTTTTCTAGTTTATCCAACACTTTTAACCACAAAGAACAAAAATAAATGTTTGTAAGTTGGGTATTTCGGAGGCTGAAGATAGCTGTAGTCCATCCTAGTAAGTATATGCTCATATAGTCCCATTTTTATATTATCCTTAAGAAGCTCCGGTCACAGCACTCATACAAAGACTTGGTTCAAAATAAATGTGATCTCACGCACCTAGCACACGAAGAAAACAGAAGAAAACGAAATCTATTACTTGGTTGACTGTTGGTGTATGTTTAGGAGGTAATTCAGAGAAGATTGTCTGACCTTACAAATATATCACAGACAGTAGCTCACCAAGCCCTGTATGAGAATTACCCTGCAACTGCACGAGTAAAACTTATGTCATGGTATGATAGCAGAAGCTCAGAAAATTCCAGGAAACTATCCCTAGGGCATCAGTGGCAAAAGAGAAGCTCAAAAAAGCAATTGCTTATAGAGCCTGGAGCTTTGTTAAAGTCATCAGAGCGAATTTTGGTACATGAAAATTTTCTTCAAATCACTGACCCTCTCATCCCTCACAGAAGGATTAACAGCAAAGGGAAATTATATCAGCCTTATGCAGCTTCAAACCATATTAGGTCCGCTCTAGAGGGAACCAGAAAGCAGTACCCAACAGACTCTCCAGTAACGAGCTGTCCTCTGTCTTCAAAACTGAGCCTTAGCAAACGTCATCAGTTCATTTCCTTAGCAGATTTATGTCCTGCAGCAGGCTACCTGCCCAGCAGCAGTTTCTCCAGTCTTTCAAATCTTTCTAGTGTTGAGGAAAATCTCCAGGGAAAGAATTACAACATCAGTGTTTCCAATGAGAGATAGCTGCTATACTTCACACCACTACAGCTACATTTGTCATGCCAACCAGAAAGGGCCAAGGCACAGGAGCGAGCATCGTCCCACCATCATTCATGGCATGCTTTTGTCACAGGCAAACTGGACTTTCCTAGATAATGCCCAAGAACAGTTTTGGGAACACAAGTAAGAGACTGTTCCTCATGAGCAATCAGATTGCACCCAGTCTGTTCTTAGGCATTAGGGGTGTTTAGGGAGTTTAGCAGCATCAAGACAAACCACAACAGGCCAGCTGACCAAGTGTGCTGAGGACAGTCTCTGGCCATTTCCTTTACAAGACAGGACAAACAGCTACCTCTCCCTCATATCTTGCCTTGCTGTTCACATTGCGTGCATTAGAAATAGGTTCTAGCAAAAAAAAAAGTCATGTTCTGAATACTTAGTCCAAAGTTCGAAATCCCATAATATATAGCTGAGCATTGTAATATAAAGTACAAGCTTCTTCAAGAGGCTAGAACAGTTAAAGAAAAGAGCACATGATCTACTGACAGTGAATTTAAGCTTTTCAATGCCAGTGATGAGAGTAGAGTGTTGCAATGAAGGAAGGGAAGTTTGGTTACAGCTTTTAGTCACAAACCACCCTCATTCCCTCCACTTGGGCTTTTACTTGGTATATATAAAAACAAAGACAAGAAGAATATAAACAAAGGTTTAAAATCTAACTTTTCATCAAAGCCAGAAGCAATCACAGGATATGTGCTTCTGTATTTCTCTATGTGATGATGCACATCCTCCTGTTACAGAAGGGGGATAAAGAACAATTAGTATTTACCTCAAAAATTATCACTTGTGTTGAATAATAATTTTACCTCATGGATAGCTTCAGCAACCCTAACTTGAGACACTGTAATATTGTATACACTCAATTAGAAATTTATTCCATACTTACTGGTGGTCCCCGGGGTCCTGTTGGACCTGCTTCTCCCTCTGGGCCCCGTTGACCCTATTTTGGGGAACAAATTTGAAATGCAACAAATTTGAAAAGTAATTTTTTTTACACAATGTAAAAAAAAATTCATTTTTCTAGATCTTTTGAATAAGATTAACAATTTTACCTGTTTACCTGAATTTCCCATCAACCCTGGCACCCCAGGAGGACCTCTATTACCCTGTTGGACAGAAGACGAAAAATATTAGAAAGCCAATGTTTTGCTTTTAAAATGTTCCATTTTAAAATAAAAAATTAAGCAAAGTAATAACGTCTAAAAAAAAAAAATCAGCCTATATTAATTTTTTAACTTCCAGTTCTATTTTTGTTTTCTTTCAACTTTCACCTAATTCCTTCGATCTAATTTTTCATAAGTCACATTTCAGTTCCTTTGTTGTTTACATGTTGACAAATCCCAAACAGATTTGATTGCTGCTCTCAAATCACAGAAGGTAATATTATTCTATGTAATTTCAGACAAAATTCAGGTCTCAATCTAGTTTTCTTTTTCTATTACTTACAACTAAACTCAAACACTATTGTCTAAAACATTCCATAGTCTCATTCATACAACACCTTTTTAAGCTTAATTGGAATTGATGCTGCAGTTTGGTGGTACCTAAATAGAGATGACAATCTCTGTGATTTAATCAACTTAGGGCAGCTATAAATATTATTTTTATTACAAGATCCGTTATTTCAACTGTAGTGAGGTAGCCATGTCACATGCCTCCTCTAGCAATGACTTCCACAAATTCAAAAGGAAATGGCCTTGTTTAGGTATTATTTCATGTCTGGAATCATGAAAACCACACCAAATATCACAAGAATCATGAAAATGCACAGGACTAGAGTTGATTAAAAAATATATTTAATTCCTTCAGCAAAGGCTTGTCTCTTACCACAAGAGGAAGTTAGTACAATCTCACTGAATACTTTAGAACTTGATAAGCACAAATACAGTATTATAAGAAAGTCAATACTGAAGATGTTTTACCTTTGGGCCAGCAATACCTTTCACACCTGGAGACCCTGGTAAACCCTGAAAGAAACAGCATTTATATTTATTTGTTATTAAGGGGGTTGGAAATTGTGTTAAATAACATCTTTCTCATGCCTGAGTATTTCTAATCCTTTCACTTGATATTGAAGTTTTTTTATCCAATAACAGACCAAGCTTGAATTCTTTCTGTTTACAATGTAACAGATAAGGAGTATTATTCTGTCTTCAAAAATTGCAAAAGGAGCATGGAAAAGTGAGGAATTGTGACTTTTGCTGGCTTAGACTGGAAATAGATTGTTGGTCCCCATATGCTGAGGCTGGAGGTACAGTTTAACAGATACTCTTAGTACGCATTTCATTCCCTCCTCATTTCTGTGCAACAGTTCATAGCAGGTATGCTTTTATCAAATTGTCTTTCAAGCTGAAGAGTTCACTTAGTATTAAAAATTTACTTCCAGTTCTGTTTTAATACAGCACCTTCACTACATCCTCACAGCAATTACTCTGACAGCATAGTTTTTTAAACAGATTTCTATATAGCTTTTGACATTTGGCACAATTTTCAAACTTAGTTAATGCACAAGGATTACCTTCTAAAAGAGTACACAAAGCACTACTGATTCCCTATAAGTTCACCACAGGGGATATACAAGAAAACTCCAGTGCCCGTCCCTCGTGTTCCCCCTCCCTTCCCCAAAAGTATGTGTGTGATGCATTCCAGATGTTCTGAGCCAGCAGAATATCAAAAGATGATTGTTCACCTCAGGTGTGTTAGACTAGCAGGTCAGATTTTCCTGCTTGGCCTGGAAAGGGGTTTGGCCCCAGGCAATACAATGAGACCAGCTCTTATTGTGGGGTCACACCATAATATCCGGAGGGTCTCAGATATGAGAAACATGAGAAGAGTTGCATAGTGGCCACAAATGTTTTGTGAGATGAAGTCCCTCACAGTGGCACCATAAGGAGGTCTAGGCTTTTGTGCAAAAGTTTTTAATACATATAGCAGAATTTCTCCTTGCATTACACACACTCTCCCTGGGTCTTTTGCTTAGATTTTCACTTAAATCACTCCAATATCAGCATCAAATTAACCTATACATGGCCCTTCTGTGGTTTAAACTGAACCTCCCTTGCAAAGGTAAAATACCTGATACTTACTGGCAGTCCCTGAAGCCCTGTATCACCTGGAGCTCCAGGTTTTCCTGGTTCACCCTGTAAAACATTTTAAGTTGTAATTTATGCAAATAAAATATAAGGGAAAATTTGATTTCTGGAACACAGAGTTGGAATACTTTTGGATCTGTAGTATGGGAAACTTCATTCAATTACCCTAATAACATGCATAAAGCCACGGTCAGCAGCCACTAGGGAATGAACAAATCTAGGGCACTACCAAAGCTCTGACATATGCCAGCTGTGCCTTACTTTTGCTCCAGGCATTCCAGGAATCCCTTCTCGGCCATCAACTCCTGGTAAGCCCTTGAAAGAAGAAAAAAAGAAAAAAAAAATCAATGTATTTTTGGAGAGATTTTGCCCAAGCACCAATATTCAAATTAGCATCACATGAAGCAAATGAAGAAATTAAATATACATACAGACTCTCCTTTTGGCCCAGGGAGACCATTTATTCCTCTTGTACCTTGAGGGCCCTAATAATAATAATAAAAATTTTTAAAAATTAAACACATTGAAATTACAGATGAAAAGAATGTCAACATTCAGGTACATATTACTTTGAGACTACCAAATATACTCTAAGTTTATATGCTATTAAGTAACCAATGTTTGCAAGTCAACATGAGTCAAAATTTGTCTGTGCTCACCCTTTCTCCCTTCAGACCCATCTCTCCTAGGGGACCTCTCTGTCCTTGATCGCCCTACAGAAAAAACTTGTTTTAGAAATAAAACCATAATACACTTCCATGTAATTATTAGCTAAGTACAATTCAGGCTCAGTTAAAGCAGACATCTCAAATTCATATTACATTTAAAAATGCAGTTTCTTATAACTGCAGCTGACAGATAAATTTTAAAAAAACACAGCTCAAGCCATCCCTTGGGATTTCAGGAGTGTCTAAGCAAAGGATGTTGCACTTGCTTATTTAACTCATAGAGTTACTGGCTATTCCAAACCTAAATTCCAGCTATGGAAGCAGGGAAGAATTTAGAAACAACAAACAAACAAAACCACCCCACTCAAACCCTAAGCCCAAACAAAACACACATACACACAAAAAACCCTTCCAACAAAACATCAAAGGGCACAAATTGCTCTTTACAGGTTTATACCTTGTTCCAGCTTTATACCTGGAAAATTCCAAGTCACCCTAATAAACAGTAAGACTCAGAAGGAAGAGGTAACCATAACATACTAAGAAGTTAAAATGGGTTCATCTAACTCACAATTCTTTGGGGATATTAAGAGATTATAGACTTGATATCACAGTAATAACATTTATTCACCTATGGGAAATTAATAGAATTGGATTAATCAGAGGCTTTTTTGATTCACAGCCACAAAGTTTCAGGACTTAGTGTCTAACTGGGGAGCGTTTGGCTAACATACACTCTACTTACAGGTGCACCAGGAAGACCCTGGGGACCAGGATCACCATCAAGCCCACGAGCTCCCTACAAAACAAGTAGATAACACAAGACATTAAAATGAACTGCTGGAACACAAACAGCTTAAGCATCCATCTGGTTTGCTGGGAGCTGCAAAGTCTCTACAGTTGAGGAGTTTTATAGTTTCAATTAAAAAAAAAAAAAAGAAAAGGTAAATTTTTTCTTAATCTATCTTGTTTTTTATAGAGTTATGCAAGCAAATATTTTTTAAATAAAGAAAAATATCAGTCAAAAAATTCAGATCATTCTCTAAAAAATCATACTGGAATCGAGGAGTAGACCTTCACACACTACTTCAGAAAATGTCTGTGTTTTCCCTAATAATACTACATCTTTCACCACATAATAGAATATCATCAAAATGTGAAAAGAGAGCATCAAGTGCAGTGCAGCTATTTTGATGTCATATGTTTCAAGGAAACAATGCAACCACTACTCTGTGAGTAAATTTAAATGGAGAGAAAAAATATTTTAAAGAAGATTTAGAGAAAAGTGGAACTCCTTTGTCAAATAGATGTAGTAAATATTTTGAATAGACAAAGCAGCACAAAAATGTAGGCAAACAACTATGAAGAATTAAAAGACAAAAAAGCAAAGTAAGATAGTAATAGCTTAGCGAATCTGTCCAAGAGGTTAGGAAGGATCACTCATGAAAAGATAAGGAGAATCAGGAGAAATTTGATGTATCTGAGGACAGACAATCACAAGATAAGGTTTCTATGATTTCAGTTCTGAAAATGGAGACAATGGCAGAATTGTCTCCATTCTATTCCTTCCAGAAATTTTTACCATAGAGATTTAGCAATATCACAAGACTGGAAAGGTAACAGTCAATTTTGAAATAGCAGTTAGAAATACTTTGATGAACAGGGGAAAAATTACCCAGCAAAGTCATGACATTACAAAAACATTAATTCCCTGGCAGGAATTTAAGACACAGATATGTTAAAGACAGAAAGAATGGAAAAAGAACGAACTCTCAATAAAAAATCCTGGCAAAAAATGGGACGATAGAAGCAAAAGGCTTTAAGAAGATGCAAATCAAGGAGGGACTACTTAATAAATTTTAGCTTTAAATCAAACATACTGTATTTCATAACTGCTGTAACTTGCTATCTTGCTTACTACATACTTGCACACACACATAAGTATTATAAATCCAAGGGTAAAGAGGGGAAGGTGTGAAAAGTACGTCCTCTTACTAAGAAGACAACCAAGCTGCCTTTCTTCCTAACAAGAAGTACAGTAGCTATGGAAATACAGTTGTCAGGGGTGAGAAAATAAAGGGGGAAAAAAGGAGAAGCTTAAATAAGCTTTAAAAACATTCAAGGGTGTACATTTTTTTAATATAGGCCATTTTATGCAAAGAAACATTAATACTCACTTTGGTACCTTTAGGTCCCATTATACCAGTTATACCTCTGATACCTAGGATACCCTGAGAAAGAAAAGTATATTCAAGTTATGCTTAAATGTTTTCGTCAGAACTGCCCTAGTTTTCAGACAGAAGACTCAAGAGTTCTACATGCTTGCTTTATGCTTATTTTACAATTTTCCTAGTATAAAAGGAGAAATCCAGCTGTTGCTGTTATTAGAATACTTAATTTACAGGTAATGTGATATTTTACAAATTTATAATTTAAAAAATAATAAAAAGCTATCTGGCTGAATTATAAAACCACAAATAAAAAATATAGATATAAAATAAATATAAAAGATAAATATAAAACCATAAGGGCTGAAAAAAAACCACTAATTTTTTTTCTTGGTTACCACAGAGTTGAAGCACTCTTGCCATGCAACTTGTGTGAGAGGAACACATGAAGGCCAGATTTGCAAAAGTGCTAAGTTGTCTTAGTGGGGTATATGACAGATTTAGGAGAAAGGTACCTTCAGACTCTATAGAACTCCAGAGGCAAACAAAACAGGGCAAGGGTTTTGAGACTACAAGTGCTAAGTTTATATGCCCACCATACCTGAGAGACTGAACTCAGTAGACATCCTGGTGCAGCAGGATGTACCATAACTATCATCACTTCCCTTCAAAAATACAGTCTCATGGGAAATTTGGCTTCAATTTCTTCCTTTTCCTGAGAGACTGAAACTACATGAGATGTCTCCTCCCTGCAGAGAGCAAACCCTCAGCCATAATATGTTTGTTCTGCAACAAGAAGAACCCACTACAACTGTGTTAATGAAATAGCTACAGGCACTTCAGCGCAGCATAGGCAAACCTACTCCTTGAACCAGACTATACACTGGCAGCCTTTACTTGCTACTAACAAAGTTACATGGAGTCTTGCACAGATTAATTAATGCCTTCTCAACCCAAAACATGAGAAAAATCATGATAACTCATCAACGACAACAGCAGCCCAACAAGGATTCCATTCATTCAGGTAAAAAACGTAAAAGAAAACAGAATGGAATATACAGCCTCTCCATCTGTGCCTCTAAAGCATCCTCTTTTCTGTAGGTTGTCTGTCTGACACCGCTTTCTGCATATTACGAATCCTATGTTCTAATAAAAAACAATTATTTTAAAGCTTGTTTGTAAGGTCAACAACTGGTGATACAGTGAAATGTTGTGAGTAATGCTTTTAAAAAAAAAAAAAAGGAAAGTCGATCCTTAATTGGTTTTTAATTCCACAGTGTTATTTCATGGTGGTTGAAGAACTTTACCAAACTGAGTTAAATTAATTGGTCCCTACAAGCCTTTAAGACAGCAGAAGCTGGCTCTTAATGCAAGTGCTTTGTCTGCACCACAGTCCCAGGGACAGTTTTTCAGGATCAAACATAAGAAGGAACGCACACTTTCCTTTATTTAGTCTGTTCTTTCTTTATCTTTCTCTAGTCATAATCCAGAGTTTTATGTTGGTTTATGTTTATGTTCATAGAAAATTTTGTAATTTAGGATTTGGATGTCACGTGCATCAAGGTAAGCTGCTGTATAATATCACATGTGGCCATCAATGGCATTAAATAGTTTCACATTTAAGAAAAAAGCATAAGACCCAATCAGAAAACAGACCATAGAAATTAAAGGTGGTTATGCCTGTTTCTCTTACTTAGAATGACCCGTTTATTATTTTTGCTAGCCCTTTTCAGCTGCGGAAACCATAACAGTTTCTCAGAAGGAACAAGCTGAGGAGGTACGTGCCAGAATTAAGCACAGTAAAACAGGACAAGAAAATAACTCCAAAATCAGAGGTATGCTGTGATTGCTACTTCATCCCCAAGTTGGCTACTCATCCTCATCCTCAAGGCTACTTCATTCTCTTAGCTAAGTCTGAATTTTACAATTGATCATATTTCAAATAAACATTAGCTTTGCAAGGATGAAGTCAGAGTCATCAAAATTATGGAAAGAAAGACCAAGAAAAAAAATCCAATTATTTTCACCATCTAAGCATAACACAAAATTCAGGACATGAAATAGTTTTTTAAATTAGCCTTTCCACAGAACTATATGCAGCTTTGTGCCGAGCGATAATGTAGCTTTTTGGAGAGACTTAAATAATTCTACTTTTATTCATAGAAAATATGGCACAATAAGATGTATGGAGATTTTATAATACCTTTTTTCTTACAATAGTAAGGAATAAGGATATGACATACTGAAGCAATAGGTAACACTATTTAAGAGGAAATACTTTACTGGAGGGCCTTGAGCTCCCACATCACCGATGGGTCCTTGATCCCCTTCTTCACCCTGGGAAAGCCAAAGGAATACATCTGTAGGTAATCCATACCATGCATATTGCTCTCTCACCATACAAGGTGCATCTGCTCCTTAGAGTTTTCTGTCACCATGTCCTGCTTGAAAGAAATCCAAACGAAGTTGCACTACTTCCTCAGGCAAATACTTGTTCAGGTTCACATGCCATTCAACTATTAGTCAACAGGGTAATTTCAAAGAAACCTCAATATAAAGAATAATTATATTTTACTCTTAATCTGTCATTCCATATTTTCTTGACATTAATCTCTTCAGGTTTTCTTGTTCTTTTAGATTAAAAGTGCAGTGAAGGTATTTTCGTGAATGTACAGAATATGCTAGTAGATCTGCATCACAATACCACATTGCACTTCAGAATTTTTTGAAAATTAAAATGGAAAAATGCCTTATCTGGCAAACCCCCTCTTTGATTAGATAGTGATCTCTTTCATACAATGATAGTGCACAGTAATGGAACAACAGTACATATTGCCAGTTTAATTTGTAAAAAGTGATAAGACAACTGCTCAACATCCTCTCCCACCCAAAAAAAAGGCAAGCTGTTTATAATAAATCAGTAATCTTTTTAATAGGCTTAGGAATAGAGTGCAGGGTTTTTTTAAAAAACTTTTCTCTGATGCTTTTTCCTCCAGCATTGAAGCATGGACCAAGGCAGTGCAAATCTTCTGAATTTTTCATACAAATATTTCTCAGAGAAGTTGTGGATGTCCCATCCCTGGAGGTGTTCAAGGGCAGAGGAACCTGGTCTAGTGGAAGGTGTCCCTGCCCAGAGCAGGGAGGTTGGAACTAGAAGACCTTCAAGGTCCCCTTCCAAACCATTCTATGATTCTATGAAGGTTATATAACAAGGTTAATTCAAATGAAACACCTTGAAAGTTCACTTTTCAGTTTTCAAGTTGAATTGGACTTGGCCTCTCTAGTTACCATCATTCTTTGCTTGTGAACTTACACTATGTCCTCTCCCTCTCAAATGTATTTTTCTCTCTTATTCTTCACAGAACTACTCCTCTGTGCCACAGAACTATTAACTTGGTAAGTCCACAGAATTTTTGTGCATTTAAATGTTTGAAAGTTTTTCAATTAATAAATTTAACTCAGTTATTGCCATGATTTTCATAATAATTAAATTAAATTATCAAAGTAAAAATCAAGATGAGTATGACTTCTGCATCATAATAAATACAGAGTACAAGTGAATAAAGAATAGAGATGTGCCTTTGGTTACTCTGGAGCATTATGATGTATAGTATCACTTCATGCATTCTATTAAAAAAATTAATAGTTCTAACAAAGTGTAATAAGTTTTTTGAAGAAGAGGCTAAACTACCATCAGCCTGCTAAAAAACCAGCAGTTTTTCATCTTTTTATTTTTACCTTATAACCTTGTTTTCCTGGTTCACCAGACTCTCCTTTTGAACCTTTTTGTCCCTAAAATAAATGTAAAAACCCCCAAATAAATAAATAAATAAATAATAAATATTATTCAACATTAAAATACAGGTTTATAAAACAGACACAAACTGCTGAGAACCATCCTGCTGTTCCCTCTCAAACCCCATTCACCAGCTTCTTCACCTGTCTAGGAAACAGCACATACTAAGTACCCTGCTCAAAAATATCTGCTTCTGGATCTATCAAGGTTACATTTCTAGGCAAGTTAGTACTTCTTACGTTACCCCATAAAAATTTCCTCAGGCCAACAGTATTCCTAAAAGCCAGTAAAGAATGCATTAAAAAAAAACAAAGCTTACTTAAAATGAGACTCAAAACTTGTTCATTTCAATTTAGTATGTTATAGGTCTCCCAGGAAGAGAGAAAGAAGGAAAAAATACTAAGGATTTGGGGGAATATTTAGAGTTTCTGGAGTCAGACTACAAATGGTCCAGAAAGTGAATGAAGCAATATACTCTAATCCTTTTAAGATCACACATAAATTTTACCCTGAAGATTAAAGCAGCAGCAAGAGATTTCAACAGAAGAGGTTATTTTAGCAGTCACGAGTTGAATAACCCTAAGCAACTACACTGATGTAACCTTTTTTGAAATCACCAGTGAAGAGCCCTTCCGTCAAGTCAGCAATTACCACCCCAGTGCATTGAGACAGCGTTTCTATAAGGAATGCTTGAACAAACAAGTTCTCTTACCTTCATTCCCATTAAGCCAGCGTGCCCTGGGCGGCCAGGTGGACAAGCATTGGGACACTGGAAAAGCAATCACATAGTTACTGCCACAAAGGTTAAATAATGCTGTCTGAAATTACTTATAAAAACACATGGAAAACAATCTTACCAACAGGTCACCATCTCGCAGGCCAATTGTTCCCTAAATTAAATTATATTAATCAAAGTCAGTAAAAGAGAAATAACCAGTCCTGATTCATTAGGCAATACAGGTATTAGACAAAAGAGAAAATACTACTATCTAAAGACAGAACTAGAAGTATAATCAACCAAAGGATCTCTGACACAAAAGGCATCTAAACTGTAGGATTTTATTGAAGGATAGCAGGTACCTGCAAAATCCTGTCCTCTAACTTTTATCAACTTTTACAAAAAAAACCCCAAACAAACAAACAAAAAAAAACTCCGAAATATTTTCTTTTTGCTTTTTAAGCTACCTCAATCATATTTTCTATTAAATATAGATCAGAACCAAACCCCATACATTTCCAACAGAATCCAAGACAATTTCTATAATAGCAGTACCTTACTACCATTCAGCAAAAGATTCAGATCTTTTCAGAGAAAATAATCTTCCCACAACACAAGTACTGTTAGATGACAGTTGCAATAAACCAGACATCAGTGTACAATGAGATGGACTCAGGGAAGGGAAGGCCATTCCTCATATTAAATCAAATACTTGATGGAAGCTAACAGGAGGCTTATGAGGCACAACAGGGAGAAACATGATTTCACAGCAGTAGCTGTGTTCTCTAAAGCCCAGTGGGAGGGAGCACACCATTTCAGAGAGAAGCATAGGGAACTTTAAGGAATGAGCTGCTCTCGATTTATAACAGAATGATTTTAAAAAAGGCGAGAGTATTTGGGTCCATAATGTCTTTAGTTGAAGTGGGACTATGGCACTTCAGAAACACAAAAAGGACAAAACATCAAGGAATAGAAGCAGCCATATTGGGAATTTGTTTCTGCTTGTTTCCTAATTACTGTTCTACACTTGTGGTTTTTTACAATGCCTCTGTCAATTCTCTGGCAACTGCCATGAAAACAAGAAACATGACATAGGTAAACCATATGAACTTAGGGTCTGTCCCTAAAGAGTGGGGAGGAGGAGGTTCCCAGCAGAGCAACAGTACAGCTTTTAAAAAGGCGTTAGTACACCACGTTTCCCAGTAGTTTGCCTTTCACAGTACCCAGAATCCAGTGTGTCTGCCAAACTGTTTTGTCTCTCTGGGCGGGCAAATTGTCACAACAAAAAGGCATAACACACATCCCTCCTCCCAAGAGGTTCAAATAAGATAACTATTCTCCTTGAGCAGCAAAGCACTGCTGCAAAGCATTCTTCTGTTCCTTGTAAGTAGCAAGCCTGATTGAAAGAAAGGCATAAGAACTCAACCCACCTAGAAGCATATATTTGTCTCATGAGACAAACATTAAGTTTTTCTTCTCCTAACACAAAAGAGCCTACCTCTGCTGAAGTAATACCAGTGAGACCTGA
Organism: Chiroxiphia lanceolata; assembly: GCF_009829145.1. NCBI lineage: Eukaryota > Metazoa > Chordata > Aves > Passeriformes > Pipridae > Chiroxiphia > Chiroxiphia lanceolata. The sequence goes on along the minus strand of NC_045639.1, from coordinate 87,229,210 downwards.
CAAAGACTATATTTACAGCAATATTATTATTCATAGGGAAGTTTAAAACTTGTGTATTTACAGTCTGTAGGAATGCGAAGGCATCATGACAGAAGTTACAGTTTGCATTTCAAACTACCTTTTTATAACCACAGAGATTAGAAACTTACTTTCTAAATGTAAGATCAAAAGCCTGCTGAAATCCTAAACTCAGTATTCAGTTGTAGGACTTGAGGAGAAGTTTTGTTCAAGCAGCAACAACACAAAATTCACGTTAGCACATATAAAACATAATCACTTACTGGAGGACCTGGTGGTCCTGGTGGCCCTGGTGGTCCTCTTTTTCCTGGATCTCCCTTAAAAAGGGTAAAACATTTTTATATATTGATAGTAATAATGACAACCAGTAGTTACATATTCAGACCATACAACAACAGTGAGAAATTAAGTGGCTATGGAAAAACAAACTAGGTAGCCAATTAAAACATCAACCTACAACATGTCTCCCATGGTAGAATGGGAAAACAGTTTTTTGAGTAGAATGGCAGTCGTGTTGTGAAATAGGAGCCACAAAAAAACCAACGAATTTTCAGCTGCTTTAGAACACTAAAACACCTGACCACAAGATCATCTATGCACTCTTCTGTCTTATAACTGCTGCTTCAGTTCTGAAGGAAAAATCCTAGTAATTGGCAGAAGTGCCCAAAGCAGAGAGAGGGGAAAATGCCCTTTTTCAGAGCCTAAGATGAATTTAACAATTTAGAATCTTCTCCTGTTTGTAAAGTTTTGATGTCTAGTGCTCGCATAAGTAAAGAAAATGTAGAACCTCTGCAAATTATTTTTTCTGAATGCTTTGAATTAAAATATATATAATATTTGGGTCATGACCAACTTTTAACTTACGTCATTTTAATAATATTTTTTACATCTAATTAAATAATAAGTGCAATTAACAAGATGAATATAGAAGAATTATTCACTACTTCTCACAATGCATGAGCTATAGAGCCATTCTTTTCCATACAAAGTATAATTATACTGTGTGACTCATTATTACAGTGTGTTATGGAGGCGTAGCATACAAATGGACTCACTAGCAGAGGATAGGCTCACATGCAGCTTTGAAAAAGGTATCACAGATGCAATTTCTGATTCTGGTAGACTTTGAACCACCAACTGCCAGAATGTGCAATGATATTACAGAAAAATTCCAATCTACAAATAGCCTGTACACTTCCGTAAGTATCCGTTCTTGCCCTTGCTACAGATAACACAGAGAGCTAAGATGGATCATCTTCTGAAATAGACTGGCAGTTTTTAATATTCTTTGTTTAATTCATTTATATGATTGAGCACAACACATGTATTAAAAAGTAGGCTTTATTAAACAAAATTTTTATGCTGTTTCAGATTTCAAGTAAGAAAATAACAACTGGTTTCAACTCGCACTTTGAGGGTAAAGTATGGAGTCAAAATGGGACAATGTGATGAAACTGAGTGCACAGCTTAGCAGTGCACTCAGTAGATGGAGTTACACATAGATAAGACTAAGAAGAAATGCTGAATTGCCATGCTCACTGATATGCAAATGAAAATCAGAAATTGTATGTGATCATGTACCATAATGTATACGTGAAATGACAGGAGTAAAGTTAAAGGTCTACATGTAATGTTAAGTTTTACATTTCCTGTATTTCTGGCAGGTTTGCTTTTTGATTTTAGCTTTCCTTGAATGAGGCAAAGTAGAGTATAGGACACACCATGAATCATTTCATCCTAATCTAACAGGTGGCCCTGACCTTGGTCTATTCATTGTTCCTTATTTCTCACGAGCTCCAAACACAATCTTTCTTCTACAAGTCAGCAGGTCAGTGGCCCTGGCCTGATCATGAAAAAAAAATACGTTTGAAAGTGCTGTTAATAGCCCAAATAGTGTTTACATGGTCCAGTAATTATTCCTTTTTTCTTTAAATAACTTCTGGCAATTGAATAAATCTATATTTTCAGCAAACGTAGGAGTACTTACAGGTGGACCAGCGCGACCTACTTCCCCAGGAAGTCCCGCTGCACCAGCTGGACCCTAAAACAACCAAAGTAAATAGTATTTTTAAATCATACAATACCTATGAAACAAGCATCCAAGGAGTGAGAATGTATAATTCTCTCAACAAACTATGTCTTCAGACCCCAATATTCTTGCCCCATATATGATAGACCAGTGCAACCTTAGTGGTAGCTGAAGAAAACATACATAACAGACATAGAACATCTGGATTAAAAAAAGTCTCTATTTTCACTGAATTACTTTTTATTACAGTATAATAACTTTATTGAATATTTAAGTAGTTGAACAGTATATTTATTAATTGTAAGAATGAACTTACAGGTGGTCCAAGAAGCCCCTTGCCCTGTGAAATATGAAAAAAGGTCAGAAATGCGGAGAGGATTCCAAACCTATTCAAGCTTTTGGCAAGAACAATATATTTGGGATTAAAAGATATAAAACCTCCCTGTTGTTTGATTCTGCAAAATCATTTTCAAAACTTATTCAACTAATGCTAAATATAATTTTTTAATTGAGTAACCAATATCAGGTGAAAAATTAAATTACTGATTAAGTTGCCTTACAGTAGCATTTAATTACACATATACTCCCACAAAGGAATGAAGACATTAAAGCCTTTGGGTTTAGCTAATTATCAAGTACAATGATGAACATATCTATGCTACAATCATTTCCTTCTAACAATGTATTTAAATTGATAATAACAGAGAACTTTTTTGCCCCAGTGCTTCCCTGAGGTCTAAATCCACTAAACTAGTGCTTTTTGGTAATCAGAAAGAACACCAAACTGCTCCTGTTTACATTTTCCATCAGTATTGATCTGAATCACTTCAGTGAGAAGCGTCCAAGATACTTCTGCCTATTTGGACAATACACTCCCTCTAAGAAAACTGATCCCTCAGTCTTGCATTATTAAAGCAAACATAAAATTTTATGGAGAACAGTGTCAATGATACATGTGAAACACTAACATAAAAAATCCTAAGCACACTTAAATCTTGAGGAGATTTGATGTAATAAAGCACCTGGGCTAAATGCAACTTTAAAAACCACTCAATATCAAGCCAGGATTGTATTTGTAAAGCTGCCTTTCCAAAACTTGGTACAATGCAGGGAAAATTTCAAGCATTTATCAGGGTCATTCCATTTTAACCATTTAATACACAGCAGAAAGTAAGTTTGCATAACCTACATAATCCCTTTGCTATTACTTTACACCTTCTTGCTGCAATTCGTTATAGTATACACGTCTATATTTGACTATACAAATCAGACTTTCACTGCATCACATATCCAATATTATAATATCACCTGCCTCTGAAAGAAGGAAATAACTGCTTGCAGGTTCTCACTGGAGTACCCTTTCCTAACATGCCCCTAAACAGTGGCAGAGAAGGTCAACGATACCAAAAGAAGCAGCTAGAGCTATTGTGTCCAGCCCACATAGTAGCCCAGGAGAAGCCTGTCCCCTCCTCTGCCCACTCCACTGAATCTCTTCATCTTATTAATTAGGACTCCAAGAAGCAGGGGTTTCTCAGCAACCCATGCCTCCCCCTCACGCAGCTACTCCACCCTTCTTGCCACGAAGTAGACCCAGTTGCAAAGCTGAGAGCTGCAGTGCAATCAGTCAGTAAGGGCATACACAAAGCAGTTTATGATCCCAACCAGCTGCCCATATTCCTGCCTTTGTTTGTGTCCTAAAGGGAAAGCCTCTCCACAGAACCTGGGACTGCAGCCTTACATCCCCAGATCCCTGCTGCCTACTTTGGAGATGCTCATCTGACCCACGGAGTACATAGAGTGCAGGGACATGGGTAGTAATCCAAAGTCTGCACCTGGCTCAGAGACACTTACCCTGCAGGTCTGCTAAGTACCACTGCCATTCACCACAAAGAGTCAAATACCAGTATTTGTATGTGTACCCTGTGCTGGATACTGTGTTTTAGTAGACCTTAAAATATTTTCAAATTCTCTGTCACTAAATACACACAATCCCACCCATATTCCAGATGCGTAAACCACTAGAAATTTATCAGCTCATAGAAAAGTTTGAGGGAACTTAACAGAGAGAATGGACTGAAGAGTGCAATACATGCACTGAATGTATGTGCATGGTCCATTTACCAGGATCAGATCAGAGACATCAGCATATTTAAATTACTTCTGAAAAAGAATTGCTTGAATTAATCAGAAGTATTCTACAAATTTTGTAAACCTGTCATTTGAAACATTATCTGCCCAACAGATGAGACAAAGAATAAATTAAAACTAAATGATCGAGGTTGTGGGTTCGATCCCTATATGGGCCATTCACTTAAGAGTTGGACTCAATGATCCTTGTGGGTCCCTTCCAACCCAGAATATTCTGTGAAATACTTAACACAGTTATCTGAGAAATGAAGCAGGAAAAAAAAACAGAGGAAAGGGAAAGATTGCCAGGATACATTCTGGGGAAGAAAAAGTGACAAAAGCAGAAAAGCAAATGCTGTGTATAAAACATTACATCCTTAATATTCTTTCTAGAAGTTAACCTGAAGTCCTAACTTGGCTGATAAATTCCAGCAGATGAGCTTGAAAACACTGATAATAATTTAAAACTAATTAATGTTGCAGCCAAGGCTTCTGGTTTTCTGTTTGCACTGAGCATTTTAACAACTTAAGCAAGGGGATTTTGTGAGAAATGAACTCTTTGGATAACCATCCAGGGACTACTCCATTTGCAAAAGGCCACTGACTGAATTCAAAGCAGTGCATAATTACACCTAAACACTCAGCTAATCACGCAGTTAATATGCAGATTCATAAGTGTGCTCAATATGTTTCTAGTAAATGAGGTCTCACAGATCAAACAAAAGACCTCCAAAGGTTAAACGACCCCATTGCTTCACGTCTGTAGTCAAAGCTTCTCCAAAAGTCTCTGTATCTGAAAATTAGAACCATCACACTCCAGCACTACCACTTCTACCTTTTTGGGGGTTTGGGGTTTTTCATTTTGGTTTGGGTTTGTTGTTGTTGTTATTAGGTTTAATCTCACTAAAGGTGAGATGACAAGTGCTGGCCATTTTGAGAATCTTCCATAACTGTGTGATTTCTTCAGTAGCTTACAGCCATTCATCAAAGGGAAAATTGCATTTATACAAGCTATCCTAAGAGATTTATTTTGAGCATTAATCTTTCCATATGGATTCAGCATGCATAGGTTAACAATCATGGAGCTTCAAAATCAAACACTAGGCTTCTTCCTAACATGTGAGGTCTAAGGATTAATCTTAACTTTAGTAAGTACAAGGGTACTTATTAGTATTTATTAACGGTACTTAGTCATGAGGTGACTAAGTATATCCAACTTTTTTTTCTTTAAATAAATAAGAATTCTCACTTCCTCGTTATAAATATTCCTGCACATTCACCTTAAAATACAAGCTTCAGCTGCTTATTAAGCAGAAGTAGGACAACTCCAAAAGCAATCCCTACTGAGGTTCATTGAAGCATTATCACCTTAAGGTTGAGAGTCTCAGGGTAAACAAAAATCACTCAGCTTTGAACAATGGTCCAAAATCTTAGCATATTTACTGCTTTTATAGTCTCAAAATATCACGTGACAAAAGAACTGCTGCTCTGAATAGAATCAGCATTCAATCTTGACAAATTGGTCCAGTTTTCTGCTTTCCCAAAGTAGCATCTCTTCCTCAAAATTGAAATTAACCCTCTTCATACATATTTTATATATATATACTTTTCCTGGAGGCTCTTAAATTATTTGTTCTCATGTTAGTCTGTTAATGGGGAGCTAAAATCATGTATGTTTTCCCCAAGTCAGTTTTTATGTCAGTTGACAGGCTAAAATACTACAGTATTTTAACCAATATTTCCGTAATTGAGTTTTATTTCCCTATTTTTTCCAGTCATAGTATCATAGAATGGTTTGGTTTGGAAGGGACCTTAAAGACCATCTAGTTCCAATGCCATGGGCAGGGACACCTTTCACTAGACAAGGCTGCTCAGTGACTTGGCCTTGAACACTTCCAGGATGGGGCATCCACAACTTCTCTGGGCAACCAGTTCCAGTGCCTCATCACTCTCACAGTAAAGAATTTCTTCTGGTATCTAATCCTAATCTACTCTCTTTCAGTTTAAAGCCATTTCCCCTTTGTCCTATCACTACATGCCCTTGTAAAAAGTCCCTCTCCATCTTTCTTGAAGGCTCTCTTTAGGTACTGGAAGGCTGTAATTAGGTTAATCCAAAGCCTTCTCTTTTCGAGGCTAAACAATCCCAATGTGCTCCATCTCTCTATCCATTTTTTTCCCATAAGATACCTGACAGAGTTAAACTACCTCTTCCTTGTAGCTTCACATTTTATAATGCATTGCATACAACCCAAAAATTATTTCCACTAATATGTGACAGCAAAAAAATTAGAATAAACAAACTGAAAACCTCAAGCCCCTAACAGAAAAATGTAAAGGTTTCAGTCTACCTAGAAGCTACCTCAGTTCTGCTATTTTCTGTGACTAAATTTCGCTCATATATTGAGTCTATACATTGACAAACCATTATAAAAGTATTACCTATGTTCCAGATTTTCAGGTAAGAAACTCCATCCATGAAAATTAAAGTAAAATGTCAACAGAGTGATTAATCTTAAATTTTAACATGTCTGTAATGTAACAACTTCAAGAATAACTTTATCATTTTCTCTCTGGCCAAATATCAAAATGATTCTTTATCATAAATTTAATGAGAGTTAATAGGACAGGATCAAAAATTGAAATATACAAGGAGTGGTATACTGGAATAGAATGCCTCGTCTATTTAATTTAAATCATTTTTCCAATATGAATCTAATTTTTAATCACATTATGTGCAGCCCTATTACAATTTATGCCAGCTGTCTTGTTCCATTACTCATATTCCTTGAGGTTTTTACCTAGTCTAAATTTCTACATGCTATTCATCACTCACTTCTTCAACCTGTAAAATTCCTAAAGTTCACAATTATTTTCAACCCCAAAAGTGGATGTTAAACCCATCTGCACCCAACTGGTACAGTACTCTTTGTGTGTCCTTTCTCATATTTTGTCTTGTTTTCAGAACGGCCGAGGGCATCTCATACAGCATTTAGACTTCAGTGATTCCATTTAAACACATGGCAAGGAGCTGAAAACAGGAATAACTGTAGATTACACAAATGAAACGTGGGCTTTCTTGTCTCTATAGCATTTTCACAAAGAAATGGAAAATAATGGTGTAAGTCTAAAACTTGGGACCACATCACACACACTCTTTTCTATAGCATACAAACCAAACATAATATTTGCACACTTAGATATAAAGACAAAAAGGTTCCTTGAAGTACTACTTTAATAACTTATGAGTTTTTTGAAACCTCAGAAACAGCTTTTATCTTTTCTTCACTACATTTAGTGGTAAGAATCCTTCATATTAATACTTAAGGTGTAAAAATCTTCTTCATATACTAAACATATTACTTACTGGAAGTCCACGAGCACCTGGCAGTCCTGGTTCACCCTTTAAAAGACAAAAAAATCAGTTTTTCAAGAGTCATTAGCCATAAAGTTTTGTAAAAACATACAGGAAAATCTTGTTATCTTTTGGGGATCTTTTCTATATTTAGTGGACATAGTCTGCAAGTATTATTCACTTCATTAATGCTATGTTGGTTTCAGTAAGACTTGATACAAAGAAAATACTTTCTCAGTATTAAAAAGATACAGCGTCAGGGCTTTTGTTTCCCCTACCCCAAAAAAATTCAAACATACTGGTTTCTGATCACTCTGACTTCTAATCTATATTTCATTTGTATGATTGCTGATGAAGTCAGGTTTCACTGCATAATTCAGTTACATAATTACAATATAAGACTAAAAGAGTCTCACTACTACCGAAAATGCTCAGCCTTAATGTCACCAATGTAATATCACCATTCCTTGCTGCTGACTGGGGGAATGGAAGCTGCTTTGTACTGTGTGAAAAGCGCCTGTACTCTACAGATATTTTAATATTGTCAGAAAGACTGCAGCATATTATTAGTTGCATAGAGACAAACAGAAATCCTGTTTTAAAAAAAAATCCATAATTTCATGCATAATTTTGTTCTTACCTTCTGTCCTTTTGGTCCTGGGGCTCCACGTGAGCCATCAGGTCCTGTGAATCCCTTTGGAAGTAGTGCACACAGTGTTAACGCAAGGGTTATGTGGTTTTCTTAATTACAACAGAAAACATTCTAAAACATAGAATAATGAAGCTATTAAATGAAATAAGTAACTGCAGCAGACTTACAATTCAAATATCTACATGTACAGATAGAATTGCACAAGTTCAAAATACTAGCTTCTGGTGACAAACATTAATGCCAGTGATATGTGTCCTCAAAAATGATTCAGTTAAATCATTATTAAATAAAACATGATCTCTCAATGGGAGATTGGTGAATTTAGTTCATGGCTCAGTTTAAAAACCAAAAACTGTGTTTTCCATTTCAAGTAAACCGTTCATTAACAACACACACACTCAAAAAAAAAAAGTTAACAAAGCTACCAGGCCAGATTTAAAGCTAGTCCTTGAACCCACTTGTCTTTCTGGATAAAATCAAAAAGCAACCATGGTATTGAACTCTAAATGAATTTGGAGTTATTTGTTTGTTTTTGTTTCCAATTTTATAGCCAGTTTATATGGCTTAGGAACTTTCAGATATCCATAAGGGTTTTCCTTCTATGCTTGTCTGATACTTGTCCATTTTGCTACACTTCCACTTTTTTTGGTACACTTCCAGCAGTTCAGTGTTCACACAATTTTTCTGACAATTTGCTTTTGAAAGCTTACATGATCATTACAGGCAATTACTGTACAGTATCTTTTCACAGCCTATTAAACTTGACACTGAAATAATTCATGAAATAAAATGAGATTTAAAAAGTCAGAACTGCCTCACCAATTAAATACAAAAGTTACTATAAATCTAAAACCCCAATTAAAAGTTAAATGCATGGTGGGAGTACAGTAAGGTCCCATGTTTTTTCTTCAAGTGAAAATAAAAAAGGTTCAACATTTCAGAAGACTGTATTCTAGTATTACATTTTCATTCATCTACTAATACAAGGGAATATGCAAGTGTGAACAAATATCAAAAGCTGAGCTAAGTTTAGTGTGTTCTGTTTCATCTGATTTTGTTCTCATGAATTTTGGCAAGGAAAATAAAACTATGCCTTAAGTGAATATTATAAGAGGCAATGACTTTTAAAGATCTGCTTATGGGTTTTTGTAACCAGGTACAAATTGCTTATGGGCCTGTATTGTTTTCAGGAAAAAATGAAGTGGTATGAGATCCCACTCACAAAGCCCATTTGCTCTTACAGATTTGAAATCTGAACAGTTTAATTAAAGACTGTTCCAGCTCCATGTCCACTAAATCTCTTCTCAAAAACAAATTAAATTTCAGCTCTAACAGCATTGCAACCTTACATAGATATTAGGTTTTTTCATTTTTATAATTTGTAATACTCTCTAATATGCTAGTTTTTTGCATATAATCTATATTTTTGATGTGTTAAATGTTAAAAGCATACTTCCACATATGTAAATTAAACATAAGCTTGCCCACTTCCTGGCATAAGATCTAAGTACTAATGCAACAATCTTGTTTCATAGCAAGAAATGCTTTCCAACACTGCTCTCAAGAGAGAGAAATATGAAGAGTTTCCCAAATCTGTTTGAAAGTTTTTTATTGTCACAAATTTATTCAAGAGATATGACATAACAGGCCATCAACACTAGATGATGTTGAAACTTTGATCCATATTATTTTCCACAGGGACAGGAAGATGTATCAGCAGATCCTCCTCATACCCTTGCTGCTCTGCCCTGCTACCAGAGGCAGCTTCCAGAGGTGACAGGATGTTTCCCCATCACAGCATTGCTGCCCAGTGCCCTCTCCAGAGCAGAGTGGCAGCACTGACAGCCCTTGTGCTGCTTCTCAGCTGCTGCCCTGGCAGTGCTCAGCCCAGCTGTGCTCCTCCAAAAGGGCATCTTTAGCCTGGGGAAAAGCTCCTCTCCCACCACAAGCACCTCTTGCAGTCAGTGGCAGCTATGAGGAAGACAGAGAACTCGAAAGGAAATTGTACTTCTCCAGAAATAGACTAAACTCAAGTATTTTTCCTTTAAAAAAAAAAAAAAGACAAAATTCCAGAAAATCAAGTTTACTCACATCAGCTCCTGGCTCTCCAGGCAACCCAGGGGATCCTGGTTTGCCTGCATCCCCATCTGGACCCTTCAGGATTTAAATGAACAGTTAAGCATGTTTCAGAGAGGGAAACAAACAAAATTCAAAACCTCTTCTGTCAAAGGAGCAAATGCAAAGTAGCTGAAATCACTTACCGGTGGACCAGGGGGGCCACTTGGACCTCTCTCCCCCTAACAAGATATGAAAAGGAAGGTATTAGCCAGAACTACAGCAAACTTTTATGGTCCTTCATGAAAAACACCAATGTACAGATTATTAGAAATAATCCTGAACTGATTCTTATTGTAGAAAATTAATATTAAATCCACATGGCCTCTATTACAATCCAACAGAAACTTCTGGCAGGACTCGAGAAAATACATAACAGTGCCTATCAGGAATAATGCCACGAATCCTTATCATGATACAGCATGAGTGATTCTACATAATCCCTTTTGAGATTAGATTTATAAAACTCCTACACCCCGTCTAAGGCAGATAATCACAGCATATGATGCTGATTACATAAAATAAATAATCCTGAATTTTTCACATAATCTCAAAGGCCACTTCCTCCCCTACTCCAGCCGACTACAGAATATGAAACCCATCAATTCTTATGTGTACGTGCAGCCAAATTCACGCTTCTTGGGGTCAAATGCTGACAGACAACAGAGGTACAACTCAAGGCATTTACTATTTCCAAGGCAGGACACTTACATCAATGCCATCAATACCAGGAACTCCTGGTGGCCCTGGTGGACCCGGGGGGCCTGGTGGACCAGGGAGACCTCTCTGACAAAGAGTAAAAAAAAAAGAGAAATTAGAGCCTGGCAAACCACCAAGCCAGTCTGGGGAGACTGGCATAATGAGAGGCTACAGGTTAGTCAGGGGCTTACAGCAGTGATGAGGAGCTGTGTCCTCACTCCATGTATATCACAGGCCCTATATCCCATTTTGGCTGCCACTGCCATGACTAGGAACACTTCCCCCAGGAGTGGAATGGGGAAGGTACTAAATCCCACTCCCTGGGCCCAGCCACCCTCCTGTGCCCCACAATGCTGGCAGGACCAGGGCAAGGCGAGGAGGGCTCAGCTCCCCACCAAGCAGGATCTGAATACCACATGGCAATGACAGGGTGACAGAAATAAAAGTGATCTTTGCCAATCAAACACCAAAATTCACTATGCTACTCTAATTACTCATTCAGCCAACACAAAGGAGACAGTCTTCCGGAGAGTTCTGCTAGCAAAGAAAATTTAGAAAAACCTTTTCCCTATTTCACTGAGGGGCTCAGCAGCTTTCCCTGGTTCCTGAGGATTACATTAGCATCTACAGAGCCGCTTTCTCAAAGCCCCAGGCTCCCGAGGGGAGGCGGCAGGCGCCACCAACTTGCGGAAACCCAGGGAAAGGCTTTTTACACGTCTCCGTGCCTATAATGGGGGACTGTTTTCTTTGGAGCGAGCTCTGCCCGCGGCCCCACAACGGGGCTCTGTGAGCAGGAGGCTGGTCCGAGCCCTGAGCGTGGCCCCTTGCTCCCCCCCAGCGCTACTGCTCTGGACACCTTTCCTCCGCACACCAGTCTTCCCAGAAATAATCCGTCCAGCGGTAGTTTTACGTGGAGCTCAAGCCCCGCCACGCCACCAAGCACTTGCCCGATGCCCACCAGGTAGCACACACACACACACACATACACATACACATACACACACACACACACACACACACACACACACACCCGCGGGTCGGCAGTAGGATATGGCAGACTGGTCTTCAGTCCCTCCGCGTCTGAACCCTGAGCGCCGCCCTTTACCTCCCACTTACCTCGATTACCGTCTGGCTTATCTGCAAGGGAGAAGAACAAGAGTCAAAGTCGGAATTAACTTACTTGAGCCAGGCAGAGGCAAAGCGCCTGAAGGTAGAGCCCCAGGGGCAGGATGCGCCGCAGAGCCCGGGCCATGGATGGAGGGAGCAGCCTGTGGCTGCTGGGGCCGGCGAAAGGTGAGCCAGCTGCAGCCCCTCCTGGCTGCTGCCCGGCCCTGGGGAGGGTCGCGGGGATTGGAGGAACGCTGGCGGCCGGGAAGTGGAGGACTGAGTGCCAGCGGCGCTTTAACCCTTTGCCCTGCTGCTGTTGCTTGGGGATCGACCCTCGCCGTCCCCCGCGGGTTCCCCGGGAGCGGGAGCAGCTGCGGAGAGCCAGCCGCGACAATCCCCCCGCCTGCGAGGCACGGAGCCCAGCGGTGTCCCAGCCAAGCAGCAGGTGAGGGGCGGGGGAGGCAGCAAGTCACGGAAGGGTTAAAATGAGGCCGCTACTGCTGCTCTGGGGGGTTGGATTTCTAAAGTCACCAAGTTCCAGGCAGGTACGGTAAAAAAGAGCATCTCCGGCCAGGAAGCGTGACAAAGAGCGAGGCTCCTGTGGGCTGCAGTGGCGGACAGGGAAGGACAAGACAAGACGGGACAGAACAGGGCAAGGCAGGACAGGTCTCTCACCCGGGCTGGCAGCTCTCCGCAGCCTTCGCGCTGGGGCCGCAAGGGGTCGCAGTGAATCACCATCCACTGGATTTCGAACTGGCAAAGGACATAAAGACCATGTTAATTCGGGTCAGAGGGTCACGCTGGCGGAGGGTGTAAGGGGAGGAATACTGGCACACCACGGCGAGTTTCAAACGGTGGGTATTCAATGACAATAGCTACAGGTGTGTACGGGAGAGCTGGGCCCGGGGCAGTGCATTACCGAACCCCTAACTGCAGAGGTCTTTTAAACAGCAGCCGAGGGATTTAAGGAGACGGGAATATTCATCAGGTGTAATTTTTTACATATTCTTTATAAACACTGGCATTTTTCCTCACACTGCATGGTCACAGAATCACAGAATATTCTGAGTTGGAAGTCCAAGTTTTCCTTTAAGTGGATAGTTGTGCCCGCGGAGAATGGTAAGGTCCAAGGATGGAAATATCGTCCAAGTGTGAGAAGTTCAAAAAGCGGGTTTATAGGCACACTGGCGACAGACTGCAATTGAGTAATATACTTGTGTTAAATTTCACGTCTTCTTTGAACAATTGTATTTGCTGCTGGAAAACGACACAGAATTAAGCCAAACCTCTTCTCAGAAGCTACAACTGAAATTCACTTGATGTGCTATATAGATTAAAAAACAAACCCTGTGCTAAAAGTTCTGGAATCACTCAAACATAAAACTTCAAAAGTATATCCATTGATATATAATGCATCACGTGGAATTTTAAGTACCAGAAGCATATTAAATGGTGCGTATTCATTGTATCTAAGTTTTTAAGTCTTGTGTTGTTTTCCCTTCACATCACACAGAGTATCGGCCTGGCTTATGAACACTGAGTGGTTTATCCAGAGATTTTTCAGTTCGAGGATAACACTTCGAGGCTTCTATTCCTTTCTTTTTATTATGGAGGGCTGAGGAGTTGGGGAGAAAGAGATGTTTTGGGTTTGGTTTTACTTTGTACAACGTAAATCAGAGTCTTTTTCATGCGAGTGTTCTATTTTTTCTGAGAAGCAGAAAATAGAAGTGAGTGTCCAGGGGCTTTCAGTTCTCATTTCTTTGCCTCTCTAGGTCTTTCTTCCTATTCCACGAGCTAAAGTAGCTCCCCACTGTCACTCGTACAATATTATGTCTTCATGCTTCCTGGCTGCATTCTGTGCTCCCTGTGGGATATCTAATTGCACTCTTCAGTCCCAACCCATAAATGATGCAGAAGGCAGACTGGCCACCATTCTTACATTGGCTTAGTTGCTTACTGACTGCTAGAGCTAGTAAATGCTCTGAGTCTGAAGTCCTTTAAAATCTCTGCAAGACACCACATATCCAAAAATTGAAAAGTTACTGCTTTTCTTTTTTTTTTTTGCCTTTCACTTTCATCACTTCAGTACTGCCACTCCTGAAATCCTCTTTATCACATCTCTAGTGTTCTGTTTACTTGGCAGTCATCACAGTTTCCAGAGTGCTGAGACTAGAGCACAATGGAAGCAGTTGTTTCTTTTACCTATTATCTGACATGACCATCTCTGAGTCAATTCTCTCCCTCCTTTATCCACTTCTCATTTTCAAACTTTTCTTAGTTCTTAATAATAGCCAATTGAGTATCATAATATACATATAAAAGAACTGAATATATACTAATACTAATTAATACTACAAGGCAGCCATACAATAATAAAAATAAGAGGGCATCTGGAGTCTGAGGACAAGGACTCATAAAAAGACATCAAAATGGGATCAAATGATACCTATAGGTACATCTGGATTCTGAGTCCTGAGTCTCTACATTATTCACCTCCAAAGCTTACTTGAAGAGGGAAAGAGATCTATAACTGGCTCTAAAGCAGTTTATAAACTATTTATGATTAAACTAATAATCTATTTCTTATTTAAATTAAGTTATACATGGTTTTAAATGACAGAATTTCTAATTTTTCTATTTGACTGTTTAATATCAAATTAAAGCTATAATAAATAATATTAAAATTGATAAATCATCTGCTCCGTGGATGTAATGTGAAATTGTGTCATTCTACACTTCTTTTCTTAGAATGCTTCCCTCATTCATGACAGCAAATGAGCAGGGCTGTGGAAATGGTTCCCTTTCTGCAGAAAACGTAAATTTGGCAGTAAATGGAGTGAAAAGTGGTAAAAAAAGAAAGGACAGCTTTTGGAAAAGACAGACAAATGCCACTGAATGAGCCTGCTTTTGCTTCATGATTCTTATACAGTGCTGAAAAATTATTTAAATCAAAATAGTCTTATTAGAGAACATTCTGCATGGGCCAGGAGGAGGGAATTGAACATCTGAAAGGAAGCATTTGGATACAGTTATGCAAAAAAGCTGATCAGTAGCAACTGTTACTGAAATCAATGCTCTGGAGTTGTGCTTTCAACTTATAAAACAGTACAAAATCTGTAAACACTGAAAAAAATTATTTAAGACATACCACCAGCAGCCAATATACGCATCAGCACATTCTGCAGGGGTTTTTTTGGTGAAGATAATCTTCATAAAAGGAAGGGGGAGGTACTTTGATGGTGTTTGTCTTCCCAAGTCACCGTTACGGGCGCTGAAGCCCTGCTTTCCTGGGGATGGCTGAAAACCTGCTTGCCCATGGAAATGGTGAATTAATTCCTTGGTTTACTTTGCTTGTATGCATGGCTTTAGCTTTACCTATTACACTGTCTTTATCTCAACCCATGAGTTTTCTCACTTTTATAATTCTCTCCTCAACCTCACCATGGGGTTGAGGGAGCAAGTGGCTCTGTTGGGCTGAGTTGCTATCTGAGGTTAAACCACAACAGATGTTTAAGACTCATGGGTCAATATTGCTGACATGTTTTCCAGGTTTCCTACAGGATTTCTGTTTCATCTTAATTTCTTGGTCAGCACAAATATAGTTAGATTAGCTGTGCCTGTCTGTTCGCTCTTTTGTCCTCTTAAGTTCTATGGAAATGCCTGCTAATGCCCACAGCTTTTCACATCTCGGTATCAACTACATAATTCAGTTGTCTTATTAGTACTTTAGATGAGAGATGTGAAAGTTAAGTAAGATGTAAATGAGACCTAAATATAGAGAGTAGTATTTTCAGTATAGCATTAGTCACAGGGATGCATTTAGCAGTACTGTAGGCTTTAAGGAAAACCATGACTCTCAGAGCACAGTTTTAGGTCTCTTCTAGGAGAACTGGCTCCTTGTACCCCACTGGGCTATTGTTGGCTTGGTGGTGATTCAGGGGAAGACATCCCTTCAGGGGAAATACAACTCAGCTAAGCAATTTTCAGGTGGAAGTTTTCTACAATTTTTTGTCAAGGATATCTATGTTTCTTCTAAGAGAGGCCTGCTATCAACTGTTTGTACATTTGTTAAGTGAAAAAAACTATATATATTTAAACACATCTCATTCTAGAGCTATTTTAAATGAGTTTTATCCATTTTTCTACATATCTATAATAGGTTTTAGAGCTTCATCTTTCTTGCATCTTTTTTCAAAACCTTCAAACAGTACAGCCAATTCTGCCGTTATTTGACTTTCCACTGCCAAGGGTTCAGCCTTATGGATGTGAGATTTCACAAGGTGAAAAAAAAAAACAAACTGAGATGTGACTTTTTACAGTTCATGAATGCAATCTGTTCTGTGGTGTAAATTAATCCCTGTTCAGCAAATATTGATAAGTAACTTCCTCTTAGACATTACAAGTCATGTAGCTGCCCTTAACTTTTCAGTGCCCTAGCAGCATTAAATGTTGATCAGATAATGACCAAGGGTCACTTCTAGCAAAGTGTTTAGTGTCTGTTACAACATAATCATGTTAATGCCTCTGAAATCACAGAAACTAGGGCAATTATATTATCTCACAGCAATTATACTTTGAGTAGAAAGAAATTAATTCCCCTACCTTCCTATAAAAAACATGTGATTTAGGAAGTTCCTTTCAGTTTTAAAATGATGCTATATCTCACATTGCTCAGAGTTTATAGTGGATTATTTGAATTACTTTTATATAAAAAGAGCTATTTTCTTTTTTTATCAAAAAAAAAAAAAGGATAAAAGGCATCTGTAAACCTGTACAAAAATTTGCCCTCTGTAAAATATGCCAGAAATCCTGGAGTAAATCTTTGTAAAAGCTCAAAGTTAAGATGCAGTTTCTAATGGAACTATATCTATTGTTCTCCCAGGCAGTCATGGCAACAACAAGCAATAAAGAATCTCTTTTAAAATTATATGTATTACAGTGAACCTATAAGAAGTAGACCTTTTCTGTAAGATAAATAGAGTACTCACAGAATGCTGGAAAAAAAAAGAATAGGAAACACACAATTTATGTCTGTGTAATATCATCAGAAGTAATATAGTTTAACAATGCCTGGAAGTAAATTAGAAATTGTGCCTGGAGCATATTAAGTACCCAAGACTGTTAAGATGTTTAAACTGACTGTAGTCAAGCAAGTTAAAGGATAAGCCTAGAATATCCCCAAGCACAGTTTCATTTAGTCAATTTAAAGAAAAACAAAGTGCACAGGCTAAAGCAGAACTTTCTGCAATATAAACAGACATTTTAAAATTACTAGTTCATCAGATTATGTAATTTCTTTATCATAATTTCAAAGCATATGGTCTTCCTAAATCTATATTTTTATAATATCAGATTGGACCACTACCATTGTCATTTCTGGCTTCACAGTACAGGCCATGCAATTCAATCTAGTGAGTCTAATGTCAAACCCACAGTTCTGTCTGAAATAAAGTATATTTTTAGACATCCAGACTCAGTTTAAGAATATAGCTTGACTCTAACTTTCTTCCCTGACAATTTGTTTCAGTACTTCATTATTTTTTTTTATCGAAAAGTGTGCATCATAATCCTGTTTTAAGGCTTTAATATTTTATTTTTTCCATGAAATACACTACATATGACTGAATCTTCCTAGAAACATGCTAAAAGTATAAATAAATATTTTCTGCAATAAGTGGTGAATTGTAAAATTTAATTAATTCCATTTTGTTCTTTCACTCTTGAAGATGTCCTATAGTTAACATTAGGCACACAAGTGCCTAATTATGTACATTCTTAAACATAGACAAAGCAGAACTTAATGCTCGACACATTTCCCCACGAGATGCCTGAAGAGCTTTGGGTAATCAGTGTTCCTCATTTGTATACCTTGCTGTAAAGAGCAAGTCTGTGCAAAACACGGGCTGGAGAGGAAAGGGGATCAAATTTAAAATTCCTCTCCTATTTTTCCTGAAGTCTTTAATCATAGCCAAAAGTCACCCAGAGCACCAACAGGGAAGGGAGAAAAGCCCAGTTCTTGACAAGGTGACCTTAATACCTCATATCTCTCTTCATTTGTAAGCTGCCATTTCTAATTACTACTTCAATCAGGCAAAAGGAATCCTCCTCATTTTTAAAGGAATGACTCTTGTCTAACTTGAGGGCCTGGTGTGCTGTAGCATTGTATACTAGCTGTTGTAAAAGTATTACATTAATACCTATTGCTTTCTGGGCATTTAATCTAAATATATTTTCAAAGAAGAAAACAATATTGACATGGATTTTTTTCATCCTAGTAACATGCATAGAATATGTGTAATGTTTTCATCATCCCACACATCCATTCATCCACCAGTATCACAGAGCAGTTAGCAAAGCTAAGATACATATGCAGCTAATGAGCACATTATCAGCTCCAGCTCATTACTTTTGAATGATATTTTCAAAGACTAACTTTTTGTTTTCAGCAGAATTAGTATAACCTTTCAGCTATTGATATTTGCTAATCCACATTTATAGCAACATCCTAAATAGCTCCTTTCAGACACCTGGAGAAGCTTTCTGTCAGCATTCTTCAAGTAAAACTGGTTTCAGTGCAATGCAGTACAGTAATTGTACACACAGAGGTGATGAGACATGAGATGCCTCTTTTGTTGCAATGCTTTCCCTTTCAGGTTTACACAATGCTGATTAACCTGTATCCACGTTTTTTTGCAAACAGCATGAAATATAGTTAAAAATTATGTCTCACTTCACTCTTGTTATTTCAAAGTTGTTGCAAAACTTAAGTATAGGGATGTGGAAAATGGTTACAATTTATTAAGTATCTGGTTCTTTTTTACCATTCAACTTGTTTTGAAATGAGTACTCTATTGATATAAAAGGAATCTTGGAGAATGAAGAGGGTAATAAACAGAACTTTGCGAAGTTTTATGTGTTTTTTTTCAACTGTGTTTTGAAACTATTTTCTTCTAAACTAAAAGTGAATCCAGAAATAGCCTTTCCAAAGTCCTAAATGTCTTTTAGTGCCACAGTAGTAGAAACTTGTCACATCATTCAGCATAAAGTGCAGTATAATTCATGGGCTGAAAAAACACTAGCTGAAAAAACACTTTCATGTATGTCTGAAAGGCAAAATCCAGATTCTACAAATATCTTTCTGTCAGAAATTACAGGCATGTAATTTTTATGTGTTTTATATTAATTGTTTATCTCAGAAACTAAATCAGATAATCAAATAAAAAAATCCTGAGGTTTTCATACTGAGTTTTCTTTGCTGAAAAGCACAAATATTTCCACAATTAGACTGAGCTTAAGTGTCTACTACAATGCACAGGGAAAAGTAAATATCTAACAAAGGGATTCACAGCAGCCATGATATGGGAATGGAATGCCCTGAGCTAGCCAGTAGAAGGTATTGTGGAAATGGGTAGGCATTATATCTAAGCTATTCTGGGCCCTTTGCTTGGATTGGGTCTAGTCTCTAATGCTACCCTTATCCCTCATAGGATTTATGAAAAAAAACCTTCTTTAAGAGTGCACCATCTACACCAGGTCAGTCTCTTTCAAAAAACTCAAGCTACTTAAATATTAGAAGCAACCATTAACACAGTCATACTAGGAAGGACAATGATTACAGCAGTCTCCTGAAGTATAAGGTACTCATTATAATCTCTGATTTAGAACTGAGGTTTAAATATAGGTCTCTTATTTCCTTCTAAGTGGCTCAAAAAGGACCTCCATCAATCTGCCTTACAGGAGCTAATCCCTTTGCATTAATGATCTAAAATATTTATTCTGCCAGAGACACATTTAATTGTCTCTAGCTGATGTTTGATGCATGCATATGAGAGGGGTCCCAGTTCTTGTTCAATATTTTACTCTCCTTGGTGTGAGGTACAGCCCACAAATCCATGTCCTTAAACTTCCTTCTAGATCACACTCCACACATGAATGCCCAGCTGGTACATCCAGACAGAGTATAATTCATTGGAAGAAGTGTGGATGTCTGAGAATTTTCATTATTGAGACATAGACATAATCTTGGTCATCTCTTAATTTACACAGTATAAATATATGCATGCAAAATTCAAAAAGCAAAGCTAGTACTTACCTGCCAAGGAGTTGTTATTTTCTGCAATTTCTGCTTTCAGAAATCATTTGAAGATGCATTCCACACAAAAAAAAAAATTTGATGTAAAACACTTTTCTGTAGTAATAGAAGGTTTTGGAACTTACCGGAACTGAAATTTCAGGATTATTTTTAAGTTTTCCAAGCACAGCAAAGCCGTCAATGCTGATTTTCCCTTTTGGTTTTATGCTTAAGGATTCTATTTTAACACAGTCAATAAAGAGTGTGACACTGTTTGCTTCCACAATTATCATAAGCTTGTGCCATTGGGAGTCAAACAAGAAAGGCAAATGCAAAAATGACGCCATTTGTAGTCTTCCATCTGCTCCTTTATAAGAAAACTCAACACTTTTCATTTGACCATTAAGATTCACTCCAACTTGTTCTTTTCCTGAAAAGTCCTGAATCTGCCAAATAGTCCAGTATTTCTGAAGTGTGGCCCCAGTCATCCGAAAAGTAGTTAGAAAGGAATATTCGTCAGGCAATCCGTTGGAATATATAGCACTGTGTAGGATAAAAATACAGTAGAATTGTTGTGTATTTGTTCTGAAAAGCTCCACATATCACCACAGAGTAATGAGAAGCCATTACTTAATGAAGCCATATTTCAACCATGCTTGTATCAATGTTCTTCTGCATGCAGAGTCTCAAAACAGGGTGTCTTTTTGAGTCATTAGTGTTGCTAATTGTAGAAGGAACTGACCCAGAAATGCAGGTTCTTCCAACATTGCACAATGTTTATCATAACCCTTCTAAGTTTAATGGATGGACTCCTACTTCAGATTTAGAAAGTATATCCTACAATTATCCTATTTCCCGCTATTAGGCATATTAAATCAGTCAACACAGTGTGACTTTATAATTGCCCAGGTAGATAGTCAGTGCAGATCTGATTTGCTTTTGATAAGAATGTCTTTTGCAAATATATTTTCTTGTTCAGCCTGCCAATAACCCTTTTGTTAATGTATTAGCTGTCTCTTCAACAGAAATCATTCAACAAATCATTCACTGACAAATATAGGCATGGTAAGAACCCACACTAAAAATGTATTGTGTCCTGTGACATTCAACCACAAGACTACAAGTGGAAGGGACAGATTTGCCACATATAAAACATCTCGGTTTTTTGCAATTCCTATAATGTGAGATTTGGAAACACAGGTAGGACTGGCTGTGTCACTGTGCAAAATAGTAATGTCATTTTTTATCTCACATATATCACTGAATCTAGTAGAATATTTAAGAAATATGCCTTTTCCTATTCCATGGATCATAAAACTGTAGTGTCATATCCAGTTGATATCAATACAGTATTTGCCATCTATCCACATTTAAGAAGAAGTTGTATTTCAGTAAGTTTCTTAAGTATGAAGATATGTAGAGCTATATGTAGAACAACTTCTCAGACAAGTAGGCATTTTGAATAAAGATAATATTTGACAGGCAGATCAATCCTGTCTTAGCAGCTATTTAGAGAGCATTAGTGAACCTTGGAATTTAGGGTAAGAGGAAAAAAAGCTGGAAAATGGCATACATCAATTCTCTTTCTGTATGCTTGAGGACTACTGATTTAGAAAGAATACTTCCAGAGGCAATCTCCCTAATTTGTAGTTAATGTCCCAAGCTGTAGTACAGCTTTATTCCAGCAGACAGCGGCACAGCCTCAGCAGATTTCAGCGAGGACAGGGTGAGCCTGGCAGCAGCAGCAGTGGTTTCACCTTAGGAATAAACTACCCACACTGCTGATGTTTCTCCTATTTCCCTCGAGCCTTTACGTACACATGAAAGCTAGTAGATAAGAAAGCAGAATGTTTAGCTGGAAAATTAGCTCATTATACAAGGTGTGGAGATATACAAAGTTGAAGAGGGGTCTCATTGCCCATACCTTTAATCTGTGGTTTGCTCTGAATTGTGTCTCTGTTGACTGTGGATGAAGTAGTCCATCTCAGCTGGTTTTGTTTGATATGATTTTACCTGCTTTATTGGCTCTTGCCATCTCAAATGCAAATGTCAATGTGTGGACATTGTACCTTTCCCCCTGTTCTGAGCACTTTGCAGTGTTTACTACTGTCCCCTATCCCTCCTTGTGTTAGGCTTCTAGCTTATACAACATACTTATATGTTCTTTCTGCTCTAAGCAGATACTTCCTATCCCTATCCAGACACACATTCACTCTTACTAAGCTGCTGATCCAGTTCAATATGTCTTTTACAGCCCTTTGTGTCCTTCCTCTGTAATATCTCTTAAACAAATATTTCAATCTGCTCTACTGCTAAAACCTTAGCTCAGCTGAGTCATTTATCTCTTCAGTTGCTGAATCCCCTGTTTGTTCTGCAGAAGAGCTGCTCTTACTACTACCACACTGAAGGCGATATTGTTTGGTAATTTTTAAATAGCCTTGGTGTGACATTCCATTTTCTCTAATAAGTTCAGGGACTTCTGGGGATCTGATGCACAGAGTTCCACAGCTAAAAGAAGCAGTACTAGTTCCAGACCCACTGTGGAGAGGTTTTCATTCTTCCTCTGCACCGATAAGTTTTGCTGTCATGGCAATACTCGTTAAACATGGCAATACTGGTTAAACTATCACACACATTTTCATCCCACCTCAGCTGATAAAACTGTACTATCAAAAAGAAAAAAAAAAAAACAAAACAACTAACAAAACAAAACAACCAGAGAAACAAAAAAAAAAGTAAGTAAACATACTTTTTGATTAGAAGATGAATTTTTTGCACCATATTTAGCTAGAGAGTTTGTACTTTCCAAGACATTATATGGGCTCTCCTTCTTTTTTTGGACATTAAAATAAAAAAGAAATATGTTAACTTTTTCAAGAAATATACAAAGAAGAGAAGTTGTGTAAGAGCTTCTGACAGTGGTAAGAAAAAGTTAAATTATAAGAAATTTATATAGAGCACTAAAGATAAAAACTCAGTGCACAAACATGGATAATTATTTACATTTTAAAAACCTTTTAATAATCAACCAGAAGAACTGCTGCCTTTAAAGACTCAGTATCAGTAACATGACTCAACATAATGAAGCATGACCCATCACCAGAAAGGTACTTTGCAGGGGACTGCTACTGTGTAAGATTTATACCTCTAATTCTACAAGCAAAGCAGAGGCAGATTCTCATCTCAGTTACTCCAATGGCAATGATCCTTTCATGGTTTCAGTGTATTTCAGAATGCAGCTCTTCCCAAACCCTGTAATCCTTATACAGGCAAAACCCTTCTGAAGACAGCACTTTAAAATAGTAAATATTTGTAATCCATGGCAAATTTAGCATGATATTTAAATAAACAATTGTAGACAAGTTATGCCTTTATCTCACTGCAAAGTGAAGAGTAATGGGCTCTGTAATCTTATTGAACAGCTGATAGCTATATAAGCACTCAAATTATTTTGGTAAATTATTTTTAACATACATGTTTCCAATTTCACTAATTTATGGGGGAGAATTTAGCAAATATAAATTTAGATTCAGGTAAATAAGCAAAGGAAGAATTAACATAGAAAAATATTTCAAGCACAAAGGCCAGCTTCATTCCTGACCCATTTCCTATCCAGTTAAAATTGTCAGGGATATAAACTATCAGAGCCTTTTTTTTTAATTTAGTTTTGTATCTTAAGTTTGTAAGAGATCATTCTAGTCCTGCTTTCCTTGTGTAGTCAGACTATTATTAACTGCTTTAAATGTATACAAAGTCAGATCAATTTTTTATCAGATATTTGAATATTTGCTCTTTTTTTTTTTAAATACCTGGGAGCATTTGTAATTCATCTAGGGGAACTTCTGAAACACTATTATTTTCTTTTCAAGAAACACTATCTTTTTCATAAATACCTAAGACTTTTATTAATCCTGCAGTTTGAGTGCTTACAGGGAAGATTTCTTAGAGATTTCAAAGTTAAATCTACCAAGGCATCAATGCAACCAAGGTAAGTCATCTGGCTAGGTGATAGAAACCCTGAGCCATCCCTCTGACTTCAGGATTCACCAGGAGCAGAGTACATTAAAAGGTTAACTATGTACCTATATAAATTCTACAAAGTAACTGCTTATTTTATTAAATTTGTTTCTTTCAGAATTAATTCTTTGGGTGAGCTTCGTTGCCCACTGAGTTCATTTACTCCTTGCTAAAATTTTAGAATTTTAGAAATGTTAGCACAACTCACTGGAGGTGGCTGTAGGAATTGCTCTGGCCAACCTCATGATGATGCAGTACCATGTATCCTGGGTTGGGGGGTTCCTTTGCTCAATCTGGAGACACTTGTGTGTGCATCTCGTCATTCTGCCTGGTATCACAGCTGACCTGGCAGGCACTCCCTGGCAGCCATTGAACAAGCAATAAAAATAAAACTTAACTCAGCACTTTTAAAAAGCATCTGTCCTAAGTCATTTGCCAGAAGTCATTTGTTAGGGCTCATTACTCTCAGCTGAACTTTATTCTTCAGAAACATCCAGTTCTGAGCTAATTATTTCTTTTATGAGCTAATTAGCCTCTTAGCTGCATTTTGTCTTTTCCTTTTCAATGTCATCATCAATATCTGTGTTGGATACCTTACTTGTAATGTAAAGTGAAAAGAACCTGAAGAACTTTGGTAGCTGGATGAAGTAAAGCCAGACCTTCAGGCATATGCATTTGAGGAGTATTACTTCACAGAGAAGCATTGTTCCCAAAGGGAAAAAAAAAAGCCAGAAAATCAGCCTGCAAAATTCTCTGGATGTTCCAAATCTACAGATACAGTTTTATAAAATTCCAATTTTCATATTATAATTTCTTATCATAATGTGTTTGTCATCTCACCTGTCAAAGTTGCCTACAGTACACCACTACCTCAATTATAAACACTGCTCAGAAAGCAGCTTCAATTTTTATGTTGCTCTGCTTTCTAGTGAGATGAGGATTCAGGCAAAGAGGTATAATTTCTGGATTCATAGGCTACCTTCATGTAAATAAATTCACTAGGCCCAGGACTGTTCTCTGATATTAAGTTCAGATGGCATGAAAAAGTTTAAACCTGCTTACTTCCAAAATATATTGACTACATGCAACCTGTGTGTTGGGAATGATCTGTGGCCTATACCAGCCATCAAGCTGTGCCCAGGAATTGTTTAAGAAGTGCTCATTAGTCTGCACCCAAACCATGCCATAGTCTTTTATTTTAACAGTGTAGATGACCAAGGAGGGACCTTGTGATGTCACAGTTGCATTTGTGAAGTTGAAGGTTTAAGATTTCTTCCAATGCATAAAGAAAACAAGCCCATTTCCCACACACAGAAATGTATCATGAACATATTTCTTTGAGTTTTCAATTAAAGATAAACACAATTATTATCCAAATAACCAGTATTAATTTTGTGCTTACTAACTGGTGGACACTTACAACATGTGCACAGATCAAATTGAAAAATGGTGGGTTCACTAAGTCCAGAAACAACAGGTATGAGTAATGGCAGTTTCACACAAAGTCATTACACACACTTATTACACAAACAACACTGTATTGATTCTTCAGTAGATTTTATGCTAGAAGAAACACTGGCCAATAGAATTTTTTTGGATGATGGGAGAAGCTAAGTTAAGACTTGTGTGCAATCATTTCTGTTCATTGTGTTATATACTTCTGCGCCTTGGCAAAAATGCTCAGCAGCAAAAGTACCAAGCTACAAATCAGTAGCATTTTAAGAGAGCTCTGTGAGCTTTTCAAGGCATTAGCTGTTGTTTCAGCAAAGGCTGAATCAATATACAGAGGCATGCTCATTCAATTGACCTCTCATTCCCATGCCACTGTAACATGGGCTTCTCTGCCTCAGTATAATCATCATGTGTTAGTCTAAAAAGTTATTTTACAATCGCCTGTTCGTAGAGGGTCCCTCCCCAGTGCTCCTACAGCACTTAGGCTGTATTATCCATCCAGCTCGGGAAAACCATGCCGGCCATTTTTTCCAAATTGACTCTAGTTTTGCCTCCCGCACCTCTTGGCTCAGCAGAAGCGCACAGAGCCGGAGGCAAGGACCGAAGGATGACACCCTCCATGTGAGCGCCCGGACACAGCTATGGTGGCTTCAGCACCGCGGGCACGGACAGCTCCGCAGTGCGGGCGGCTCTGCCCTGCCCTGCCCTGTCCTCCCCTTCCGTTCCCTCCCCTCCTCTCTCCTTCTCCTCCTCTCCCCTCTCTTCCCCTTTCCCTCCTTTACCCTCTCGTCCTCTCCCTTCCCTCCCCGGCGCCATGAGGTGCAGCTGCTGCCCGCTGGTACCCCGGGAAATATCTATTTTATCGTTAAATAATCTAGTTGTGAATAAAGGGCAGAGAGGGGTGGCTGGAGGGAAATGCAGGAGTTCAGGGCTGCTGCGATGCCTGGGCTGAGAAAACCAGAGATACACCCATGCCGTTAAAGAGGTTCAACCCTTCTTGATATGTTCTATATAATTTGCTAACCCCTATAATGCTGCTCAGGGTTATATCCCAAATTCACACCAAAAAAAAACCAAACCCATCCACATTATAAAGATTGTGTGGAGGGTTCTGGTCTTAAAAAAAATTGCTCAGAATAACTAAGGTGTGCCTCTCCTGTGCTGTTAGCCTCAGCTGCTTACTGCCAAGTTCACTTCTTCTGAGTCAGCTTACTGAGAGGGGTACACTGTAAATAACTGGAGCAGAGCAGCAAGCTCGGGCTCAGTGACAGAGGAACAGCAGACTGATGCACTAGAGCACAGTCAGGACTCAAGCCTTAATCCATTCCCTGGCCCAACGAGTCCAGTGGCAGGAGTCAGCTCAGATGCCATAGTGTATCAACAGAACTGGTATAGGCTTGGTCATGGATAACTTGTGTATATCAAGCACATATCTCACTAGAGCCATCTATCACAATGTCTAACCTTTCTTAAAAATGAAACATTACTGCTTTGATACCTCAATTTGTTTCTGAGCTAAGAGACATGAATCGAAAATGTGAGAATCTGACCTTTTAGTGAAATGACAATCCCATTTGCTGTCTGTGTTTGAATTCACATTCGTGCACTAGCAGCCTTGATTTGTGTCTGGGATTGAAAGCAGTCATGAGTAAAATGTAACTAATCACTTAAACTCTAAATTAGCTTAACCTGGTGGCTACAAAGGTAGAAGCCAGGGAGGACTGCAGCAAGCAGAAGTTGTCAGTGATAGCTGGAGTAAGACAGAAACACTTCATACTCCAATTATTCCTAGCTGAAATAGTAGTCACATTAACGGTCTTGCCAGTTAATTGCTAACTTAAGGCCTTCTTAATTGCATAAGGTGCTGGAGCAGAATCCAGACTTGCCTAAATTTGGCAAAGACAACTCTACCCTGCTGTACTGTCTCTATTCCTTCACCAGCAGCAAGTCTAGCCTGTAAAGCACAAACACAATTAGATTCCTAAGTCCTGGTTCCTGTCATCACTTGACTGTGACATGCTAAATAATAATTTCCAACTTTTATAGATTAAGTGACCATAAATCGGTTATTTACCAGTTATCCAAACAAGCAAAAACATCTTGCCAGAGAATCAGTCAGCTGTTATCCTACCTCATCTCTGCAATCTTTACATGATCAGATTGATCCTTTGTGTCAATGTTTTGAGAAAACTTTTCTCCCTGTCCTCCTGTTATTTTTTCTTTGCCTCCCTATCGCTTTTCGATTCATCAGCAACTTTGACGTTACTTCCTAGAGATGAATCCCTTACTATCGGCAAATCTGGAGGCACTCTGAGCACTGTCATTGGTTAGAGGAAAGTGGAAGTCCCTGAAATCATTGCTACACATGCAGTCTGGTCTGGTGGTGGCTATGAAAAAAAAAAAAAGTTGAATTTCTCTTTCCCCTTTCAAAAGCTTTTCAAATTAGGTGATCTAGTGGGAGGGATCTAGGTCTGGTGGGAAATTCTACCTCTTAAACAATAAGATTGCAAAACATCTGTATTTTAAAGCCAAACAACAAAGGCATTACCTGGTTGGTATCCTGAAGTCTACATTGGGTCCTAATTTATAGGCCACCTGTAGAGAAGTGGAGCCCACTACTCTCTCAATAATTCCTTGGGAAGCAGCTTTTTCTATTTGGAACTGAGAAATCAAGTCAAAGCCTACAAGAAAAAACATGCATATCCAAAATGTAACTTTCATGTTAATTTAATTAGAGAATTGTGCAGTCACAGAGCTGAATATAACCTGATAAAATTTTCTGAACAGCAGCTTTTTCCTGAAAAAGTCAGAATGCTACTTACCTGGTAAGTCATCTTGACCAATCCTGATTGTTGGGCAGAGCTCAATTCTGTGACTGGCACCCAGAATGACTGGTAGTCCTGCAAAACAAGATGAATTTATTAACCATGTGCCTGCACATTTCCTCAGAACATCTTAGAAAATTAAGTGAAGTAACTGTAAGATTATTATTAATTAAATAAATATCTAAATAATAATGTTTACAAGTATATAATAATTTAAACTGTACTCCGTAAAGTGAGAGGTCTAAGAAAATAAGCATCTGTTTTTAGAGAGCTCCATATTTAACTTGATTGATTGTTTGACTTTTTTTTTTTTTAAGCCTTTAAATGAGAGTGTTATAATAATTCTTCTCTTGCAGAACTGTGGAGAAATAGTAGTAGTAACATAAGAAGTCCTGCTGTGTAAGGAGTTTTTGGTTTGGAACTTTTGGTGGTTTAAGCAAAAAAAAATACCAGTTACCTAAGTCAACACTCTCCTAGTCCCAAGGAAACTTAAACAAAGTTTATGCCAACTACAGATGTTGTTGAGAAACAGTTGGCAACTTTTCCAGTCTCTCTAGTATTCCAGGTCTTCCCACCTTTCTCTGTGCCACATTTGATCAGAAAATGATCACTCATGAAATACAAGGTGGGGGCAAGAAGAACTTATAGACCTTTTTCATTTACCCAAAAAAGAACATAGAAGAAATTTGTTTGAAGAAACTAAATTTAAACATCCAATTTTTCAGAATATTATTTGTCAAAAAGCCTTGTAATGAGCATAAGACCTGCTTGATTCCCCTAATTTAAGGAAGGAGGAAGGAAAAATAAACATTTATTTGAAGAGTTTAAGAGCTATGTACAAGTCCAGTATCAAGTCAATCTGGAAAATGTTAGTAAAGTGGATAGGGAAGAATGAAGAGTGGAAGTTGGAAGGAGATGCATTTCTAACCTACAGAGAGCCTCTTGTGTGCTGCAAAGGCTCAACCCTAAATGTGGGTTTCCTTCTGACAACATAGGCTTAAAGAGAACATTCAGGTTGACATGTTACACCATAGAAAAGACCTCATTCTATATTATTTGACGAGACATATGGCTGACATCCAGCCATTTACATTTTATGCCCAACAAATAAAGTATAACCAGTTTATTGACACATGTAGCAGAAGAATATCTAACTAGAAGCACTGAAAAACAGGGGAAGGTTTGTGTCCTGTATCTACCACCTATATCCAGATTTTAATCCTTACCTTAAAAATACATCTTATAGCAAGTTTAAAACCAAACACATAGCTCCCGTTTTTCCCCCTCTTTTTCATATGCATCCTTCCATACATACATCCATACATACACATAGACAGTTCTCCCTTTGTGTGACGGCTAGCTAGAGAGGATTTTAATTTTGAATAAACACAGAATAACTCTTCTGACATTCCAAATTACAGAAAGATGAAATGTGGATAAATTCTGTCTCCTTACTTGATTGGTGCTGGATGGTTGCTGAGATGAAAGACCACAAAAAACTACACACGTAAAAGAAAGCTGTAATTTTCCTGTGAACAGAAAGAAAACTCAAGTATGAATCTATAGTTTCTGACAGATTCTGTTATTAAATTTCTCCTCCAAGCCATGCACAATAAATGTATAAAAAAAACGTTAAGGATTTACTAACCGATTTGACAATTTCTTTGACAAGAAGATTTCTTTACATGAGAACTTTTTATTTTTACCTTATAATAAAACATGTCAATGAAGTTCTTTCTATTGGCAGTTCCTTCATATAATGCTTTCATAAAACCAAACAACAAAGGCGGCAGCTGGCAAGGGCAGCTTTAACCGTTCTAATCTCTTATTTACAGATGTCTCTAAATCCCACTTGTTCTCTTACCAGTGTCTTTTCATCTTCACTGCTGGCTTTGTTCACTTCTCTCATGTGAATACACGGTGTATATCGTCACACTCCTTGCTTCCCTCTCATTAGTCCCACAGAGGAGTGCAGCAGTGGGTGCAGACAGCTCCTCCTGTCCCTCGCAGGACCCAGCAGAGAGGGAGGTCCAGGCTGCCGGGGCGGTTTTAATCTTGCCAAGGGAAGGAGGTGGAGGCTGGACAGACATGTGTCCTGGTGGGCTCTGAAGGCAGGTCTCTGGAGGCAGTTGAATATAAAGAAGCCAAAAGAGCAAATGAAAGGCTGCTGCTTTCACCGGCGTTAGAGCAGGGAGATTAGGAAAATGTGAATTCTGCAATGTCATTCTCTGAATGGTGGGGTCTGCTCTTCAGACAGGCAGAGGAACGAATATGTAGCAGGAGGTTTGAGGAAGCTGGTGGCCCTGATGTGAGCTTTGAGAACAAGGAGATTCCTGTCCTGTAAGGAAGGAATTTCCATTTCTCACTGATTTACTCATTAGGTAGTCTCAGAAGAAGTCTCTCTGGTGAGGTCTCAGTTGGTTCTTGTGAATAAAACAGATTATTTAAAAGTGTTTTCATGGCTTAAACTCAAACCTTTCCAAGGAATACACATAGGCATTATAAAGCAGACTCCTTCTGTTGTCTTTGGTAAAGCACTCCCGTTCCGTAGACTATTACATATGTTTGGACACACAAAGACATTTATTTATATTTGTTCACATGGATGTAAAAACAGAGAGAGAGACTAAAATCTGTATGCATGAAAAGACCAAGGAAAATAGACTAAACAGCCAGAAGGTTCTGATAGTTACCGCCGTCACAATTCATATACGTATAGAAAAGTATGCTTTCCAGGTTGTGCTTACATATCACACTTTTAGGTTTCATCTTCTCTAGATTATTAACATTATAGTCAATAACAGTTTCAATTTCCAGATTTTTTTTTAGGTGTTGGATATAGCAAATGCAATAATTTCTGCTGCAATAGACTGCTGCTGTCTGCTGAGAGTCTGGAGAAATAGCTGAGTAATGAACTACCCCATTCATCCCAATTTTCTGTAGGTCACATTTCCAGTCTTGGTAATTCCAGTGTTAGTGTTGCTCACACTTTCATATCTATTGTTAGAAAAGGAGGGACTGGATCACAAACATGAACAGTTTGCTGTGAGTAATGTCTCATTTTGGTGCCTACACAAGCATATCTTACATGATACCATTTTTTCCCCCTTCAAGAGAAAGGTACGCTCTCACAGTCCAGCGCAATTGTGAACACGTTGGGTCAGGACCAGAATTGTCACATGAAACCACTGTCAATAAAAAACAAATTAAAAATGGGAGAAATATTAATTTGATTTCACAATAAGTGTACCCAAGTCACCACACACCCGAGACCATTATCCCCCATGCAGATATTTCCATTGTGGCACGCAGTGGTATATGTAGGGCACAAAAGGAGTCTATAACAAGTCACCTGAAGCTGTAATGAAGGGGAACAGCATGGGATTGTGACATGGGATGGAACAAGTGAGAGCACCCAAGACTTAGAAAGAATACCAGGAGGTTTGTGAAGGAATGGAAAAGAGCCAGGTGCCAAACTATCTCTTTTGTTGTATATAAGCTGTGGAATTAAGTTTGCCTTTGAGACTGCTTAGTATTGCCAATTTATTTGAGGCAGCATCAGTGAAGAAAAGGTCATTCCAGTAGCTGCATATGGAACTAAGTGGTACCATCTTTCAGTAAGTTAGCAATATATTTTGGCACATGACATGAAGATGTCTGCCATCAGTTTTGTCTGGGGTTATTGACACACACATCATCCTCTTCAAAGAGGGGAAGCTTTGTTCAGAGAAGTTCAGAGAAGATATCCTCTGCTTCTGAACAATCTATAATCTAATTTTAGTTGCATTTCATTGCAGCAATTCTCAGGGGTGGAACTTCTTTTATGCCTGGAGTATTTTCCCAATCCAGGATCTTCAAAACCTATTGTTACTGAAATAAAACATGGGAGACACTATGTAACTAAAGCTTGGAAAACTCATTTACTATTCTGTTTGTGGACAAAGAAGAGATTCTTTAGAAGACTGACTCTGGTTGTTCTGTGTGCATTTTGATGTCTTCATCTTGAAAGAAAACTCACAATCTATGATGAAATTCCTGATTAGATGTTCTACTAATAATTATCACATCACCTTTGAAAGAGCCAGAAAAGTATTAACTGACAAACTAAGCGGTAGTGGATTTAATAGCCCCATGGCCTATCCAATATTATTGCCATTTCAAGAAGATATAAACTGAGACAGATGGAGCAGGTATTTTATATATCTGGCTGAAGGACACAGAGACAGTCCCCATCCAACTAATAGTCATGTTTAGCTGATCTGACTATTTTAATGTGTCTCTAGGTCACTTCGTAATTTTCCCTTTTTCATGAATGGGGCCACTACACACTTTTTTCAGAAACTTTCAGGGATTTCAGTTTAACCATTTTCTCAGGGATTCATTGTCTAAACACTAACTGCTCAGCTTTTGAAAAGTAGATTAATTAAAACAGTGGTGACTTTGTTCAAATAAGCTATGTACGAATGTCATCACCTCGCTAGTATTTGGAAGTGTGCTTGCCCATCTGACTTCACATTCCACTCCTCAAATATCTGATTCCATATTCCTGTCCTTCTGTGTAGCTTGAGTTGGAGAACATGTATCAGAACAGCTATCTGCTAAGAATGCAGCTGGATTGGAGGGAAATACCAAATAAATCAGGTGGACCCAGCTTCTCCTGTGGATGTAAAGCTTGGTCTCTGCGATGAAAAGGGTTGCAGTGAGATGGCTGCAGTTAGGCTTTCAGAGGGTGCAATCCAGCAAAACCACAGAAACCAATGTGTGGCTCAGAAGGAGCTGCTAAATGTGGCAGAGAAGAAGGTTCCTCAGTTCAGGCTTGGGTTGGCATCAATTTAAGGTGGCTAAATTAAGTCCTCTCCCTATACTTGTCGTCTGACTGAGCTCAAAGGAGTTCAATGTCACTGGCCTGTACTTTTGAGCAGGATTTTTAGGGGGGACTAAGCAAGTTTGTTTTTCCTCTGAAAACTATTTGTGACATATGTGCAGGCACTGGGGTCTCAAGAACATGCCTTGGGACTGGAGGAACAGAAGTCCAATTTGCACTGTTAAAGTGGGGCCTCTACCTGTGTGAATGATCTCACAAAGGGGCAAGGGTTGGTGCTCCCAGCCCTACACTGCTTTTCCACACACATCTGGAGAGGAGAGGAGCAGCAGGGAAGACATTACTTCTTATTTATCTTCTATCTCCTGGAAAGTAACTTCTGTCCTGTGTGGTCTTCTATAATTATCCTTTAGTCTTTTAATGTGACTTCAGCTTCTTATAGCCACGTTCTTTGTTCAGTTTACAATAACAAAAGCCTGCTTTATACATTTCAACCTTCTTTATCCTTACCTATAGTGCAAGGATAACTGCTCACCCTGTAGTTTAGCAGACTCCAGGGTAAGCATATACCACACTCAAATTGTGTGTGTTTGTTATTGCATTGTGTTTGGCTCTGTCGACTCAAGATTAACTATGTGGTGGTGAGTGATGGCATTTCTGAAAGACCTGCTCTTTATTAATCACTCTAAGAGTTAAGGCAACTTGAACCTGTGACTGATCTCATTGACATCAGGGCCAAACTTGCACTGACTTAAGTGCCTTTTTGAAAAAAAAAACCAGCAACAAATAATTAAACCAGCATCCTCACGTGTAGGGTAATTGAATTGACAGCAAAACTACAACCCTTGTCAGGTTCCAACACATCACTGGAATTTAACAAATAATTTATTATCCAATAAATTCTCGCCTCCATCATAAAAATGTACTTTTCTGTCCAAAATTTTATGAATTTTGGCATGGGAAGAAAAAGAACTTTTCTTTCCAAGCTGTCAGACGCCATTTTATATAAAGACCAAACAACTTCTTTCTAGGAGAGTTCACTCAAAGAAACCTGGGAATTCATGGGACCAGATTCTCATCTCCTCAGTACAATCCTATTTCCAAGTGAACCTCACTGTAATGGCATTGCAGCTAATTTGTGAACAGCCATGCTGTCCCAATGTAGTCTACAAAATTCAACAAATCCCTCTGGAGTGTTCTGGGAGCACAAATAGAGATGGCCTATACATGCAGCCAGACAAACTTCCACCTTAACTCTATGTCCCCTTACAATTCTTTCTGTGGATGAGGCTTGCAGTTCCCATTACATTTGGATGAAAATCTAGATAGTGGTATCATTCCTAATTTTATTTCTTTCTAGGTCAGAAGATTTGTATGTTGTCTCCAGGAGTGTCAGACAGCAATTATCCCCAAATGTCACAGTCAGCGTTTCGGATTATCTTGAACACAGGATAATTTTTTTCTTGTGGAATCGCAGAGAAAATGTGAAATTAAGCAGACTTCAAGCAGAACTGTGCTAATATTGCAATGAACACTGTTGAGTTTCAGCAGAGATTAGGCCTCTGATCTCACTTAATGTACATCTGTGTCCGTCTACTAATTGCACTGATTTTACTGATTCTCAGAAACTGAAATAAGATCAGAAACATGTTCTGATGTTATTTGTTAGGTATTTGTTGAGAATAAAATGTGTTAGCTATTTGTTGAGCATACAATGTAGCAACAAATCTCTCATTTATAACAGCAAATAGTATTACTAAGAGCTGGATCCAAATTGCATCTATCTAAAAACAAAAAAGTCCCCCAAATTTGGAAGTATTTTCAGTCAGAGTTTAATAAGTCTTGATAATATTTTTTTATATTGTTCTCTCTTTCTATCACTGCATATTGTTTAAGTATTATTCCAATCTACTAGCACATGATTTAGATGATGAAAAGCCATGTTCTTTCACATTTCGTCATAACTGGGAAAATATAATATACCTCTAAATACATTAAGATTCTTTTGTAGCCAAAACTATGTTAACTGAACACAAATTTCAATTCTCAAAATCAGAGCTTTTAACTGTTGACATGATGGTACTCAGTTCCATTGACATTTTTCTCTAAATACTGCAGCAAGCACAATTTATTTTACTGGGATGAAATACTCTTTGAGAGAGATCATATCCTTGCTGACATCAGTTACAAAATATCTGTTGATTTAAATAGGATCAGGATTTCCCTCTCTTACACCACCACAACACTGGTTCATAGGTAAAAATACTCATGAAAATAAGATTAGTGTATGGTTATTTTAGACAGTGACAATTTTAAAGGCCAGGCTTTCTCCATCACTCCCCACCTCTCTGTCTGCCTTCCCCACCTGGACCTGATATCCTGCCACCTCTCCTCAGCCCAGTCAAGCTCCAGCTGACTGGACCGAAGGATGGGGTAGGTTTCTCCCCATCCAGACAGCAGAGGATGAGTGATCCTGACAGGGCAGGGAAGCAAAGAAATATGCATATACGTCTACTACACGAAACTATATATATATATATATGTCTACTACACAAAAGAGCAAATTCTATGGCACAAATTCTAATTTCTGTGGTAGCTGGGGAAAAAAAGCCAGATGTCCCATTGTGGTTTATCATGAGGTTTCCGTAGCAGGATTGTTTTCTAAAATGGCAGTCTCCAAAGTCCTCAGCTTTCTCCAAAGTAATTTCAGGCTTTTGGCAGATTTGGGGCATCACTGTATAGTTTCGTGTTTATTCAAGGACTGTCTGAACAGCTCTGGGATAAGGAGAGTAAGGTGGTCTGCTAATTTTATAATGAAAGCCATGCTTCAGAAAAGTATGGTATTAGGACAAACTCCAGGACCACAGAAAGCTGGCAGACACAGACCTCTATATAGAATTGATGACATTTAGAATAAGTATTTTCACCTGCAAGATATGTTCTGTATCAAAAGAACTGTTCCAAATTTTAAAACTTGTTCTTTTCTCTCTTATGAGAAATACGAAGTGTTGCAGTCCGATATTTGGATACCAACAGAAAAGGAACTGCTAGGATTAAACAGGAAACCTTGGGCCACAGAGGCTGGGGAAAAAACCACCATCTAAAAGACCAGACAAGATCCATTGTCCTGATTTCCCCCAGCAGGATGTAGAGAGACTTTGCATGATGCTATCAGATATCCCATTATTTTCTCCCTCCCTATGTAAATCCTTCTTTCCGGTAAAAGCTGATCACCCTTCCCTAATGTAACCCGGCTTACTGGAAATACCAAAACTTTTTCCCCAAAATGTAAATACTGCATCCAAGAAATGTAAAATCTTTTTTCCCTTATGTCATCCCTGTTACCAGAAATGCTCACAGATTGGGAAAACCCCTGTTCAGAATAACCTGCCTCCTCATTAGCATGTAAGCCCCCAAGACCCTTAAATAGCACTCACGTGTTCAATAAATCATTCCAGTTTTTTGCCTCTATATCTGGGATTGTGATAGCTTTATTGGACTGTTACAATGAAGCATATAAATATAGAAGAATACACAATAATTAAATACTGTGAAGTATAATTCTAGAGGCTTGTAAGTATTTCAATCTTTATAACAAGGCCTACGTTTTCATTGCACTGATTTTGCACTTCTGCTTACACCTCGTTATTGACCTTAGTAGAGCTTCTGGGTTGCAAAAAGTGTTCTGAGCAGGAATTCATTGAGACAAAACTAAGAACTACAAAAATTTATTACCATTATTCCTTCTCTTTTCTCTCAGTGAACCCATCATTATGCCACAACTAGAGGCTTCTGAGCAGTGTGCTGCCAAAATGACAACCATGGAGTCAAAAACAAAGATCAAATTTCAGAATAATTTTGAAAGCAGAAGGCAACTTATTAAGTCCTGCAGAGACTTGTACAAAAGCCTGCGCTATTCAAAATATTCACAACTGTGATCTGGGAGGAGGGTGTATAACGGAGAGGTAACTTCTACAGGTATAACAATGTTACCTGAACAATAAAACTGAAAATTTGAAATTTACCTGAGCAATAAATGAGCTGGTAGTGTGCCTTTGTGGCCAGGAGGGCCACTGGTACCCTGGGGAGTATCAGAAAAAGTGTGGCCAACAGGCTGAGGGTGGTGACCTCCCCCTCCACTCTGCCCTAGTGTGACCACAACACTGTGTTCAGTTCTGGTCTCCGCAGTTCAAGCAAGACAAGGAGCTACTGGAGAGGGTCCAGTGGAGTGCCACTGAGATGATTAGGGATCTGGAGAATTTCTCCTAGAGGAGAGACTGTGGGAGCTGGTCCTGTTTAGCCTGGAGAAGACTTGGAGGGGATCTCATCAATGCATGTACATATTTCAAAGGCAGGTGTCAAGAGGATGGTGTCAGACTCTTTTCAGCAGTGCCCAGTGACAGGATAAGGAACAAGGGCCATAAACTAAAACTCAAGAAGTTCCACCTCAATATGAGGAAGAATTTCTTTACATTGAAGGTGGCAGAGCACTGGAACAGGTTGCCCAGGGAGATCATGGAGTCTCCCTCTCTGGAGACATTCAAAACCCACTGGGACACGTTCCTGTGTAACCTGCTCTAGGTGACCCTTCCTTGGACTAGGTGATCTTCAGAGGTCCCTTCCAACTATTCTGTGATTCTGTGAAAGCTGAGGGAAAGCTTGCAGGAAATTCTCAAAACACCTAGTAGGCATTTCATAAAGTAGCAAGTGAAATTCCATATAAATAAGAGGAAATAATTGGCAGTGAACAAGTAGTTCTAAATTTCTGAAAGCTTCTACCATTCTAGAAAAGTATGTGTCAGCAGTAATAGGCAGAGCTATGAAAACATACCTTGGCGTTCAATAGTAGGCAAAAAGCAAACTTCATGCTAGAAGAAATTAGGAAAACAATATTGAACAAATCAGAATCCATCAAGCTATTGCTATATAAACTGTGATCAGAAGGGATGATCAAAGGTTTGAACTGGTTTCAGTATGGAAAACAATTAACTGAATGAGGTTTCTTCAACCCTAAAAAAAAATTATTTTTAATGAAGCCTAAGCAGCATGGGAAAAGTGAGTAAAAACAGTTGTGACTCTCTTGCACAAGAAGCAGTAAGTGTATCAACTGAATCTGGAAGGCAGAAGATTCAAAACAAGCAACAGATATAGCACTTCCCCCTACAATTCATAGGCAAGTTGTGGGATTCTTTTCTATCGCTTCTAGCATTCACCATCGCAAGTGCTAAAATTTGTATGGGGTCAAAAAGAGATATGACAGATTAATGGAGGAAAAATCCACCAGGGACCACCTCCAGCTCAAAAACTCCCCAGGTCACAAATCCCTGCAGACTGGGAAAATACCAAGGAGAAGTGTTCCTGTGTACTTGTTCTACACCTACATGCTTAATGCCTAATAGGCATCCACTATTAATACCGTGACCAGAGAAAGTATGCTGTACCAGATGGACCTTTGATCTGACCTGATACAGCTGTTCTTATCTTTTAATATTTGAAAGATTTGGAATACTGAAAATTCAAAAAGGAAAGACTGCCCTTGTAATACCAGAACAAATTTTAGAGGACTTGGACCTAACAGTACTCTTAGAAACAAAGCCAGACATGGTCTGAGAAGGACGTGATTTTTTTTCTGATGTTTCCTAATATTTTCAGAGTGCAAGATATGGGGACGGAAGTTTTGTTCTTGTACATGGAGAGGATTTTCAAAGATCACCTTACAGACTGGGTGTTAGAAAAGAATCCAAAAACCACAGAAACAAAGAAAAATTTAGTCCAGAAAGGACCCAGGGAGATCCTCTGGTCAAGAACCGCATGAACTCAAAAAAAAAAAAAAGCTTACAGCAATATCTGGAGAATATTTCTTCTGGAAAGCTATATTAAAAACTTTCCTTACGAAACAAAAAAAAAAAAAAAAGGAAAGAAAAGAGGCTGAGCAGAAAACTGTTTATCACCTTTTAATGGTTGGCTTTATAAAAGATTAGTAAATCTTTTACTGCACTCACTTAAGAAGGCATGTAGCATGCCTATAAATAAATCCATGTTGATTATGTAGTGGTATAAGCTTCTGTGTCTCCCATATTACTGATGTAATGCTCTGAAGTGTGTTTCATTAGATATGATTAGATATTTCCTGTTATCACATGTAAATGAGTCACTCCTGAAAATGTCACAGAACCTGTTTTGCTGCTTTCTCATTTATTTCTTTATGTCCTATAGTTGGAATTCTCAAGACAACCACTGTTACTACCCTTTTTTTTATCCTATTTTTTGCCACCATCGGGTTTCACGTACAAAGATGCTATACTTTCTGGATCTCTTTTGGTTAAATCTTTGTATGCAGGGTTGAAGAAGGTATTTTTAACAATAAAACTTCTTGTAATATACCTCAAGATGTCTCACCTTTGCTTGCAGTTGATATGGTACCTGTATTCATATGCTTCCCTGAAACTAAGTATCAACTTAAAAAAAAATCTCCTGCAAATGTATTAGGAAGGTGAATATGGAAATTTAGCTGATATTGTGACTGACAAATCAAGAGTCAAGTGCCTCCCCATGAAAACCAAGTAGAAGCGTCTCTTGTGTATGCGATTTCTCGTTTCCATCCACAGAAACTATGCACCAAAAAAAAAAAAAAAAAAAAAAAAAAGGAATAAAAGTAACTTAGCTACAGTGCTCTGAAATGTAAAACCCATTTATTCCCAAAATTTGTGATCTTGCCTGGGTCATGTGGACTGTGTTGCATGCTGCAGCCGCTCTGGAAAGGAGCCAGTTGCTGCAAAGATTTACAGAACACTTTAAATAGCTGAAAGGGAGAGAAATGTTCAACGAGGAGGCAGTAGCAGAGAGGATGGGAGAGAACTTCTGCCTCTTCTAGGTCTCTGCTCAGCCTTAATGCTGAACAAAAGTTGTTACTATCTCATGTCTGCTAGTCCAAGTGAAATGAGTTAATGATCATAGGTCAACCCCTAGCAGAAAAAACCACCCACAAAATCACCCTCCCTTCTGAAAGCCTTGTAAGAAAACTCAAGATCTAATTGGACATTGAAAACAAACTACCTTGTCTCCTCTAACCACGATCTTTCCAGGCTAAGGATGAAAACAGATGGTGGGAAAGGGTGACCAAGCAGCTGCTTGCCTGGAACTAGCAATTTTGAGGATAACCTGATGACTTTACAGGAGGCTAAACCAATATCTCTCAAGTCCTTTTAAATCTGCCTGAAAAACACAGGTACATATGAGCAGCACTGTGTTCGGTACCATACTCAGTATTTGAGACAGATCGTCATGTTGGAATTGTTAAGACTATTTAGATTTGGTTTAGAATTTGAAGGATCATTTTAGGTCTGAGTTCTCTTGAGCCAAATCTTTAAAAAATTAAAGTACTGGACAGAAGAGTACAAACATCCTGCTTGTGTTGGGGTATAGTGAGTTTATCAAAAGTGTGACAGAGACTCATATACTAGTTCAGCTTTGTAGGGGTTTCTGGAGGTCCTTTAGTCCAATCCCCTTTCCAGAGCAGGACTAACCTCAAGCGCTGAAGACACATCGAGTTTGGATTATCTCCAAGGATAAACAACTTGCTCCACCATTCAATTCCTGTTCACATGGATACTTGGTAAATATTCTTATTTCCAGTATTCAGGCTAAACTAGTTAGCAGAACTGGAGCACAGAAGTGCCAGCAAAACATCTTGACACAATCAGCACATAAATATGAGAGAGAACCTTTTCTACGCTTGCTGTCAGTCAGGCTGTCTCCTGTACCTCCAGGACATTTCTCAGAGTATTGCAGATGCTTTGATGTAATTGAGAATAATACTCCAGGGCACTGAACACAATTTTCAAGGTAATGCAGCTCAAATTTGACACACAGTGTCCTCTGGTTCAATAGGTTTTTTCAGGAAATTTCCTATTTTCAAGCTATCTGTGTCTTTAAGCCTTCTTCACAATCCCATTTAATGTCGCCTGTGGAAAACTTTTTTAGGATGAGTTCAGGTTTATATTAGAGAAGCCTTTCCTGGCATAATAATGACAGAGTGTGGGATTTCTTGTGACATTTTTATACTAGAAAAGTCGTAGTGTCTATATATATATATATCTATATACACACATAACTACACCAGATAAATGGGCTTTCATCAGCATACTGTGTTTCGCTTGCTGAACTGGCATAAGTAAGTCCAAAAAAAGCAGAGCTTCACTGCAAGAAAATCATCTAAACTGAAAAATCTTTTTCCAGTGTGAAGAGGGCACAAACAACCTGCCTGTGTCAACCTGATAAGTGAACTGACTTTTCTGTCCAACAGATGGAGTTTTACAATCACCAGTGATCAGATTCTCATGCTATGCTACACCATTCATTCATTATAAATTAAATTAGTCCTAACCATGTATTACTACTGCTTAATATTGATAATTCCAGATGAATATATGCATAAATTAATTAACTATTGGTCTTTTCCATCTTTATGGAGTATTCAGGTTGTTAGGACACACAAAGTCAGCAGTACCATTTCTATCTTTAGTTATATTGCTGAGATATTCAAGAAATGGGATTTTTTAAATTTTTGCTTTCAAGTACACTGATATTACCTACAAGACACATGTTTCTTAAAAAGCAATTTTGCTGCAAAAATATCAGAACATTTTTTTCTATCAAATACTAATAAGCTCCATGTTCTTGTCTTATGTTGCCTGCTATTCATCTGATATAACTGACCTTCCAGTCCTTTCTCCATTCTCTGCATCTTTGGAAGAAACAGCAAAACACATGATGATGATTGTCCAGCTTTTAATTGCATAAAGACATTTTGTTAACTTTTCCTTTGTGATCCCATATTTTCTATAAACTGACATCTCATTTGTGTATTGGCTTATCACTGCAGATGTTGCAGAATTTTAATTTGCTTTGAACACAGCAGTCCTCTTATTATAACTGAAAAACTATAAAAACCAAATGCAACTGCAACAGTGAGGAGAATGTTCATGAACTGACCAGGGATGGCTGGATGAATAGCTATGGACTGATGGTTGTTCCCAGCCTTACCAAAAACAAGATCCATTCCTTCGGGGTTTAGTTCCAAATACTCATGTTTAAGTCATGCTCCTTTATTGTATCCTTGCCTTCTGCCCTGATGAATCTTGCATCACTCTGCACATGCTGTAGACAGAAGCACCCCTGGAACAGCTGGACTTCAGTCAGTACCAACAGATGGAAGAAGAAATTGAAACTTCATCTCGCATATGCTGGAGGTCTGTGCAAGCCGGTGTGTTATTACATACAAAAGAGGTGTGGTGGTACCACAGCTTGCAACCACCTTGATGATTGGTGATTTGAAAAGATTGGACCTTGATTACTCTTCCCAAGATGACATACAAAGACCCGATCTCTGAGGAGAACTCTATCTTCTGGATTCCAGAGGCAGGAACAAAACTTTCTGGAGTCTTGAGTCAGGTACTTGGGCTCTAGGTAAGGATTTTACACATGTTTCTGTACCTGCCATTTCCTGTTGGTTCCCCAACAATCCTTAAGGTATGTCTGTCTCTCTCTATGCTCACTATAATTCTACAACCTGAATTCTTTTTGAGGAGGAGAGATCTCTATGCTCACTATAATTCTACAACCTGAATTCTTTTTGAGGAGGAGAGACCTAAAATTAAAATTTTGGATGCGCATGCAGTTAAATCTCTTGTTTGGTCTGTATTTCTCTTTTAAAAACTCGTGGGGCATTCCAGTTGTTACATAATCTTAACATTTACTCTGGGAATTTTCTGGGACAGTTATCTTCTGCTACATTTTGTACAAATACTTTAAACTGGTATGGAGAAAAGGAAACACAGTGAGATGGGCTTGACTGAACACATCAGCTGGGTGAGAGTCTCCAGAGTTTCCTGATGCTGTCTATTGAATTAATTCTAAAAATTTATTCAACCAGCTATTACAAACTGCTAAAAAAGCTAAAGAAAATAATTAATTGACTGGCATCACCCATTACTGGCCACATGTTTTCCTTTTACAGCCAAGGTTGAGACATTGCAGCTTCAGAAGGTTTTTTCTTTGTGTGTGTTCTCTTAAAACAGGTATATTGAAATGGACGGAAGCCAAAGATAGAAATGTCTGTAAGTTATCACATGTTCCAGAGCAGTAATAATCTCGGAGTCTCTCTGACATTCAGATGGAGAAAAATATTACTTGGATAGAAATGTGGATCTCAGAGAAAAGAGACCAAGAAAATACTGTAAATGCCGCAGATGTAAGCAAATGAGTAAGTAC
This sequence comes from Chiroxiphia lanceolata, assembly GCF_009829145.1. Classification (NCBI taxonomy): domain Eukaryota; kingdom Metazoa; phylum Chordata; class Aves; order Passeriformes; family Pipridae; genus Chiroxiphia; species Chiroxiphia lanceolata. The sequence goes on along the minus strand of NC_045639.1, from coordinate 87,185,652 downwards.
ATACCATGCTAAATGCACATTCAAATGCTATGGTTTGGCATGTACTTACAAGTAGTAAAAAGGAGATAGATTTATGTTTTCTTCACTAAATTATGACTACATTTACCAATATTTATATAATCTCTCAAAAAAAAATTGTCAGGGATGCTGAATTCATCATAACTTAGTGAAATAGTATGTTGATAGCTGAGGTACATCCAACATTCTGAAATGGTGATCCATAATATTTTTCTTGCAGGGTAAATGGAGTATTACACCGTGAAAAAATACACACTCAGGACTAGTGTGGATATGAGTTTTCTCCAGCAGTTCCTGAAATTCACTTTTCTACCATTGTGAAACGTGATGGAGGTCTGCACAAAGTGGACGGCTGGCACATGGGATTAGATATGAGTTTGTGATCACACTACACAATGTAAGTATACCATGTGAATCCCCTGAGCACTGGTACACCTCCATCTTTTACTGTGTAACCATACAAAAACATTGAACAGCTGTACAAATTCAGTGGACATTCTCCCTTACAATATTATCAGCCATTTTAAAATAGATGTCCTAAAGAACACACACAGCATTCACTACATGATTCAGCTGAGACTTCCATTTCTCTGGACACACTTCTGGAAGTGAAGTGAAACTTCTACGTGCTAAATGTCAGATCATGACCTTGAGTTGCAGTTCTCAGTCCAGAGCACTGAGTGCCAGATGCAGGTGGAAGGGTCCAGAGAGAACAGTGCCCTTCCTTTGGGGAATCTGCCCATCTCTGTACCAGCAGGAATGAGGAAAGTTGTATCTTCTCTTATTCTTTCTCCTATTCTTTCTCTTATTCTTATTCTTATTCTTTCTCTTATTCTTCTTTATTCTCAGGGTTAGAATTTATCATTTAAGCTAAGTGCTTTGTAGAATAAAATGTGACTCCTATTCCCAAAGGCTGAGATCAAAATGGAAGAAAAAGATTGATGGTGACAAGTGTTTAATGGGTTGCAACTTCAGAGGGCTGATTTGGAAAGGATAGACACTTGAAATCATTGTATAGGGAGCATGGCCTCTGAAGGAGTCTGTCTGGAGTAGCAAGGGCTGGTGACTCACTGGAGGACCCCCAGGGCAGACCTGGCACTGCTGTGGCATACCTGGGGCAGGGACCAAAGGCCCCAGGGGTCTGACATGGGGTTTTGGGCATAGGCAGGGTGGGAGAGGCCAGGCAGGAACAGTATCAAAAGGGGCTTGAACATCAGGTTGAGGAAGGTGATTCTCCCTCTCTTCTTTGCTCTGCTGAGGTACCTGCCATGCTGTGTCCAGTTCTGTGGCCTCCAACATAAGAAGGATGTGCACCTGTGTGAAGGATGTGAAATTCCAGAGCAGGACCCTGAAGATGATGTATCTCCTATGAAGACACATTGAGAGGGCCGGGGTTGTTGAGCCTGGAGAAGAGAAAGGTCCAGGGAGACCCTAGACCTGCCTTCAGTACCTAAAGGGGGCTTATAAGAAGCCTTTTGCACAGGCAGATAGTGATAGGATGAGAGGAAACAGTTTTAAAATGAAAGAGGGGAGAGAGTGTAATGAGGCACCGGAGCAGGTTGCCCATAGTTGTGGATGTCACATCCCTGGAAGTGTTCAAGGTCAAGCTGGATGGAGCTTTGACCAATCTGGTCTAGTGGAAGGTGCTGGCAGGGGATTGGAATTAGTTGATCTTTCAGGTCCCTTCCAACCCAAAACATTCAATTATGACAATGATGAAGATGATGATGAAGACTCAGATTTTCAAGTGACACAACTGGAGTCACCAGATTTCCCTGAAAACCTTTGTGCTGAAACCTAAATGACAATTGTAACATGGAAAGGAAGCTTCTATACTCACAGGGAATGGTTTGTCCAGGAGGGAATTTGGCTGCAGATATGGCAACTCATTTAATAATTAATTCATCTGAGAGTCTACAGTCTTTTTGCTATTTAAAACCTGGACAACAAGGAGATTTAAGTCAACATGTAGTTCAATAAGCAGCCATGTGAAGTAACTCAAAAAAGAGCTGGTGTTCTTGAAGCAAAACACACAGCTTCAGGATCTGAGATGGATGGTGATGAGACGGGTAATTTTTAGTATCAAAAGGATTAGGAGATTGAAACAGTGGAATCACAAGAGTAGCCAGATCAGGGGATGGTAGATTTAAAAGAAACACTTCTTTCTTTTCTAGAGAAAAAACTAGATTCCTGTCAGAGCACAAATATGAGAGAAGTAAAACAGAGGGGAAATTTAGATGATTCCTAGGATGTGATTCATGCTAGGGAACAGAACTCTGCAAAAAGGGCATTTTCACCCTATGGGGAACCTTGAGTCTAAGAAGTTTATGTACTACCCAGTCTGTAATAGAGATTTCCCCTCTATATATTTTGGGGTCACTGCCTTAGAAGAGCATCTGCACTAACGTAGTAGAACACTAATGTCCATGACTTGCCTGCAAAACAACTGGGACAAAAATGAAGCTCTGAGGGATGCCAAGAAAGATTGAAAGAATAGCTGGGGGATGGAAGGGGACCCAGGTGAACAGCCTGGAAAACACTGGAAAACAGGACATCAAGGAACAGAAAACCATCCAGAATACAATACATCCAGGAAAGGAAAAGAACATAAAGCACTTGAAGCCCTGCCAGCAAAATGAGTGTTCAGACTCTTTGCACTGTTTCTACTGCAGTTGTTCTGTGATAAATACCAGAGTCTGGCAAAACCAAGCATGTTTACAACATTTATACAGATTTATACATTTCAAAGAATACAGCTACACATTTCACTAGTGCTCTCTTTTGTTCTCTTCCCAAGTTAGTTCCCATGATGTCTGCAGAAATCAATGGAAGTATTCTCAATTTTCAAAGATGTAGACAAGGCTGGGATCTGGCCCAGGAACATTTACTTCAAAATAGCTGATTGACATCAGATATGAAAGCCCCCTGAATAAGTAATGGTCTCTCTCAGTGTGCCTGCTTGGTCTGTGTGTGTCCTGCCTGCTGCTTGCACAGTAGATGCAGTAAGAGGTGCTGGAGGGAAGACAGACACAGCAGACAACCAGGCTAAGCATAAGCAGTGATGTTAACAGGGCTTGGGCAGCACCTATTCAGTGAGCCCATTAGCTGCAAAAGGCACTCCGCTGTGAGATAAAATTATGTCGGCCTGAATTTTTTCTCGCTGAACACAGAGATAATTTAGAATTTTTTACAGTGTTCCCATGGAAACTTTGCCTATATCACTTATGTTTTTCTTGCTACAGGTCACATCCTATTTCATCTTCAGTTATTATCATTATTAATGTGGATGGCGGTTTCTCTATGACTGCCTCGCAGCTCTAAAGCTCACATACTGCTAAGATCACTCTTTAAGATAAAGATTTAATTGTCTTAATTGTTAGGATTTTGTCTGTCATTTCCTTCTTGTATACAATATAGCAAGGAAAATATCCCTCATGGGCTTGTTTTGTTAAAACAAGCAGGCTGTTTCAATTATAAAAAAAAATATCATCTGATGTGGTTGCATAGGATATTTTCACTCCAATGGCTGTAATGTTCTGAAACCCTACACAATTAGTGAAGGGTCATTAATTCTGTAGCTCAATAGTTGGGCAAAATCCACAAGTCAATTTGCTGTTTAGTGTTGTAAAAACCTGTATTTGGGGAAAAAATGGCCACTTGTGCTTTTCTTCATTTTGACTAGAAACATTCTGGCTGTAAACATTTTCAGACAGATGCTGTAATGCTCCCATTATGTTCTCTTTTTTCCATATGTTCCTTCCAAAAATTTTTAACTATTGGACCCAGGTCACTATCGCCTAAGATAAAACAATATGGGGTCTTTTATATCTCTACATATATTATGCGTGAATGTGTGTGTATGTACATACATATGCTTTTAAATAGCTGCAGTTCTGCAATTGCTTGGCTAGAAAACTGGTTTTTAGCGAAATAGCCCTCAAAGCGGAAAGCTATATGAATGTGTTGATGGAAATCAGTTTAGATCTGGCCAAGTTACCGCTTGCTGAAAATAACACTTTGTGCAAAAGCAATCTTTTTACTTAGAATGAGCACTTAAAATTGAAAAATACTGCACATGAATGCACAGCTAATACAATCACATATTTTTTTCAATAACAACTGTTTCTCAGACAATTCATTGTAACACACAGTTTTTTGCTGCGGCTCTTTCCAGTTCTTTCTCATAAATAGAATTCTGTGTTTCCATATATCCAATATGTAATAAGATAGAAGAGAACACTATACATTTATATTTAAGATATAGATACAGTGTGTCACTGTGTATCTGTGCAATTCTAATAGATCAGACAGTGATTTGGTCAGGACTCATCCCCTCTTTCCTCCTGTTTCTACAGAAAGGTTTACCCTGGCTCCTTTATAACTTTAAGAGAATAGAAAACTCTACCTACCCCTATTAACAATGCACTATTGTCAAGAGTTTGCCTGGCTACAATCCCTTATCACACACAACAGAGCATGAGATACTGACAGGCAAGAAGTTAGGCAGCAGCTCCCACAAAGCTGCTTTCCCTGTGGTGAACTGGAAGGGGGTAAATTAAATAGTGAATTGTCTTCTTGTTCTTTCACTATCTTGCAGCAAGATAGTGACACAACTCCCTTTTACATGCACTTTTAAGATATTTTTTATCATATATCCTTGTTTTCTTGTGAAAACATGTAGTGCCAGTGTTTTCAGTTTCTGTTCAGTGCAGAGACATTGCTGCACATTAATAATTTTTGTCATTTTTTTTCTGAGCTTGTATAAGGTACAGTCTCTCTGAGTTAGATCAATCTGCATCATACAGTATAGGCAGGTGAAGCTGCAACAATGATTTGGCTAACAGCTGCCTTCTCTTCTTATTTGTGTGTTTTTCTTCCTGCATCTTTACACAGTCTTGCTTTTCAGTGTGTAGCTGCTTGTGTGTTATACAGCTCTTGCTACAATTTGCTCTTTTCACATGACATGTTGGGCTCTTTTGTTGGGTTGATAGGAAACAGTAGGCAAGTGTGTGACTGCAGGACACTTTTTAAATCCAGCCACAGAAGAGGGCATCCATATTGTCCCCTTAATTCTAGGTGGCTTTGTTGTCAATTGTATTTTTCTAGTGTTCACTGAATGTATTTTTGAAGCAATACAGAAGTTATCACAGTGGAAGAAAAAAACTTTTTTGAGAGAACTCTACTTTTTTTGGAAAAGGAAAAGGTATTCAGAAATAAACTGGGATGCTTGTAAGAACAATTTAACTTAATGAAAACCAAAAGGTTCCTGAGCTGTTTAATTTCCATTACCTCTAATTAATAAGAATTAATTTTTCCTCATTCTCTAATGCATTTAAAAGTTAGGATTTCTTTTTAAATGTATTTTAAATGCCAATCCATTTATCTCAGATGCCCAGAGTCTGCCAGCTCTCTGTGATCACTCCAGATCTCCTGTGGCTCTATCCATTGACTGATACCATACACCGGGTTTAGATTGTAACATCCTCCACTAAATTTCACAGAAACAATTTGCACAAACTCACATAGCCCAAGGCCCTTATCATCTATGCATGACCATCTAAGCTAATTTTAACTTGCATAGTTTCTTGAATACTCTGCAAACCTCTAGTTGCCATGGCAACCTCAGTGTGCACATATAAAACTTCAACAAGGAAATCCGCACAGGGAAATAGTGCCTGTTTTCAGGTTAGAGATTACAAATATTACAGATCTCTAAATCATCAGTATCTAAGCATTTCAGAAAATAATGGGGTTTCACCCATAACAGAATGTGTGAAATGGTGCTGGGAAAATGTCACACAAAATAGAAACAAAATCATGGTTTTATATTGCTGGCCTGGACAACACAATAAAAAACTGCAAAATTTTCATTAAAAAGATGATCATTTCTTGTCATCTTGTCCAAGGATAAGCATTAAAAACAAAATTGATGTTTTCACTTGTCCTTGTAAGACGTGACTTCTTCCAGGCAAACAGGCAGCTGGAATTTTGAAATGATATCTTAATAATAAATGCTTCAATAAACTTTTTAACACTGATATGAACAAAAACCATCAGCTGAAATATACAATGCAAATAGAACCACATTAAAGCATTAGTCAGTGGTGTTTTCTTTTAGCCAGAGCAGACTAGCAATAGTCAAGAGAGGCATACCACAGAAAAAGGAGAGAGAGAAGGAATGTGACGCAACTGAAATGCTCTTTCAGGCATAGATTATAATGGGGCACCATTTTAGTGCATGTTTATTCTTTCTGTATAGATTGTTTCAAATTATTAGGTCTGTGTTTTCATACCTTCCCTTTATACTGGAAAACATAAAAAATATATTCTAAAATATTATGAGCAGAAAAAATTAGTTAACCAATGTAAAGGTCACAAGAACTATCCTATGTGTTTCCACTCCCCTGATTATAGATAATGTTCACTAAACTGTTTTGCCTTTTACAACCCCTCTGGACTTGGCTATTGTTGCAATGGGTTAAATCTAGATTAGAACTGAGGCATGCCTGACTTCTGTTCCTGGTACTTCCTGACTGTTTCAGAGGGTTCATTTCATTCCTCTCTCTTTGATTTCCACATTTTTACAATGGAAGGTCACATTATCTATATCCAGTGGGTACTTTAGGTTTAAATTAATTATATAGCATTGCAAAGAGATAAAACAATGCCTATAATAAGCATTATTGCTATGCGTATAAATATTATGACTAGACAAAAAATGAAGAATTTTGTTATCTGTTTTTATGGTTCTGATCCTAGCTTCTATTACTCGGTAAGCTAATGTATGAATTTTAATCAGAATGGTTATAATTTTTTTATATAAAATAATGAAAGAAATATCTGTGGTGCAGAGCTCTTTAAAGTCCATTAAGAAATAACACAACAGATAATCCCCTATCAAATTCAGTAGATTATATCTTCCTGATAAGATACTTCTTTATTGATTTCTTGTTTACTGAACTCCCCAGGGTCTTTACAGAAAGAATGCTTACCAGCTTTTAACTAATGGCACTATAACATCACTTCCACCTTCTCTAACAATAATAAAACGTAACAAACCAAATCATGCGCAGTGGAACATCTGCTGCAGAACATGAAAGTGCTCTGTTCACCTTTACATTAATGGGCAAAGATCATGAAAAACAGAAAACTAATGCAAAGTCTTTAGCAATTTTCATACACACAAACTCCACACCCCCCTTCCCCACCCCACCCCAATTTCTAAAAGCATTTTGTATCCTGCATACGGGACGTGTTTATACTGTTTATACTGTTTTCCAGTCCATTGGCTGCTGCTGATATCAAATGCAGTAAAAACAGACCACACCACCGATATCATCATCAGTCTCTTTCTTTTAATTAAAAACATTGTAATTCCATTCTGTATCCCAAACAGAGATGTAAGAGGAGCATTTTGAGATGTTGAGCATAATATGTGTTCTTCCAGAATTTAGACTTGATTAAGAGTCCTTATTCAGGTCAGGTGCCCTCTTCACCATATGCTATGGTACTACAAAATATAATGCTACAAATTTAGTCATCCCACTGAAAAAGCACAATAGATAGTAAATGCATAAAGGCACAATGTGTAATAAATGTATAAACTTTATAAAGTTCTTTTTTCTTTTTTAAGTAAGGGGGACTAATATGCAGAGGTCTTAATCCTGACTTGACAAGGGTTACACCTAGTTTCTTTGCTATTGACTTTGAAATGAAAGATGGTTACTCAGTAAGTCCTTTGACAATCCAAGAGTATAGAAAGCAACAATGTCTAACATGATTCCAACAGATTCCATCCAAGACCCTGAAGGGATTCTACAAGCAATAACAAACCACAACAGTACAATAATATGTCAGACAGGTGTATTTTATTTTGGTTTTACAGACGGAAAAACTTAGGGAAACTAATGTACCAAAGATCAGACAATGCATCAACAGTAAAACCAATACAGAAGCCCAGAGTCACAAACACTACAATTAAAAGAAATGTAATTTGCAAATTCATAGCATGACCATGTAGGTTGTGAAGAAATTTACTTGTTGAATAACGCCATAAATACATGGTATGTGATAAGGTGGTAGTTTAATATATGTTGTTACTTTTTGTAATATCTGATCAAGTAATTCAGACTATGCAAGCAGATGTTGAAAAGATCAAAGAAGATGTGAATATTGACACTGCATACCTGTACATTGTTATATGCTAACATTGCTATGTTAATTGGTGAATGTAGAATTTCCAACAGCTTTCATTAGAAGTGTTTCTCCAAGCTATTTTGTTGCTTTCCTTCTTATTTCAGCTTCTGTGAAGCTCAGGGAGAAAGGATTATCAATCAACAGCAATAAATTAAACAAAACCATAAGAATGGGTAAGAGCTTTCCTTATGTGAACAGATGATCATCAGAGGCTTTAGTGAAAGGGTATCTACTGTGAGAACTCCAAATCTGTCCACTTCCTCCAGAGCTGAGTTCAGTTTTGCAATATAGCCACTTTTTGTCTTCCATCTCCACTCTGCACACTGCCTCTTATACGACACAACAGCCACGCTCCTGGTGGGTTTCAAATTACTCATTGGGAACAGGTTTATAGGATAAAAAGCAGGGGAAAAAAGCACTGTGACCACGGGGTGCAGAATATACAGCACAGATACAGATGGGTATTTTAAGGGACATCATAGTGCAAAAGCCAGCTGCTCTATGATGCAGATGGCAAAGCCCAAGCCAGAGTTCAGGTTGCCCTTGTGGCAGCTGTCACACAATACTCTGCAGCTGCTTCCTACTCCAGCTTCTAGGATTATCACTGATTGCATAGCCCAGTTGATAAATATCTTTAGTACTAAGGAGAAAAATAATTATTTGTTTACAAGTTAAGGCATAATTTTAAAGTTCATATTTGGTAAATTATGAAGTCTGTTTTGTCAGACTCTGGTGGTGTGATTAGAAAGTAAGTTTTGGTAGCTATAAGAAGTGTTATAAAACATCCCTATTAAGCAATCATGGATTCAGATGACTGTAGAGAGACAGACCAATTCCTGTTTAGTTTTATATAAGTACATACAGTGAAAGAATACCATTAGTGTAAATTTTCATGGTTTTGTTGCTACAGTAATGCCATAACTTCAACCCACGGGAAAAATGGGTCACCACTACCGTGTCAAGAAAACATGGCAAATAAGTGATTCATACAGTGCTCACTGGTTGTTTTATGAAATAATTTCATGCTCAGATCTGGTATAGGATCAGAAATACTAGCCTATATTAACTGGCTGGCTGATATAGCACATACTCTGACCTGGGATACTCTAATATGTTGATGTTCCTCTTACACACAGGACCAGCATGTTTAGCTCCCACTCCTTCTTTTCTGCATGCAGCTTTTGGTGAGGTCATTTTAGGGAAAAGGGAGGTAAGTGGTTCACATCAAGGTGCTAGCTCCTAGGTTTTTCAGATCAAGGACCTTATTTGGGAATGTCACTGCTCCCTTCTAGATCTTATTGCTGAGTTTCCTCATGAAAAGTGAGGTTTTCTATGAGAAAATAAGGAATGGGTGAGATGAGGTAAGGTGTGGTGAATATCATTCTGATATGCAGATAACCCATGAAGAATCAGGTGATGTGACTGGAGTTACAAGGCTGGAAATATTCCCAAGTTCCCCAGGACAAGCATAACCCTGTTCTTAGGATTTTAGTTTATCCCAGGGCTGGGACCATCCTGTTTTCAGTGCTGTAATAGTCCTTTGGATAAAATCCTGGCTTTACTGCAATCTGTTAACTCCTCTAGTCCTCATCAGGACTACAGTTTTAGCCTTTACTATTTTTTTCCCCTAAATACATATACATATGTAAAAAAGAAAGAAATCAGTGTTGTTGCTGTTCTATATCCATCATCTCAGTGAATACATTTAAGAGATTTGCTTCCTTCTACTCAAACCAAGAATTCAACTCGATTGTTCATTTTTATTTAAACTGAATATTGTGATTATTAATAGAGAATCACAAGGTGGGATTTTTTCATGACAAATTAGTATTAAATTTTTGAAAAATATATTTGACAATCAGAACTTTTTATTCAGAATTATTTACAGTTACTATTTTCTGAATGTCAGTATTTTGTCTCAACTGCAGAGGAGAACCATCACAGAAGCAAATAGAAAATCTAATATGAGTAGTACGCTTGCTGTGACAACAGTGCTTGCAATCTTTTGCAATGAGTAGATGTACAACTGTGTTTGGAGATGGACCTCACCACCTGAACATGGCATACATTCACTAATTATAAATGTCTATTACTGGACTCCTAAATATCCAAGTTTCTCACCCCTTTTTTCTTACCGCTCCCAGTATCCTTTGTACTTATTCTGAATGGGAAGGTGAATATACTACTGTTTTTACAGATGGCAATAGCAAAAAATATTTGTTATTCTCATCTTTATTTCCAGAGACTTGCCCCTTTAATTAACCAGATGAAATTACACCTAATATCAGTTCAGAAAATCTAAAAAGTCCTCATTAACTTTATTTTTTTAAACACAAGTCTATTGTGAAAAATATATTACGAATAGACTTCTGAAAGTAATTTCTTTCCATTTTTAAATAAATATTGAATTAATTTTAAACCTTAAATAATAAATTATAAAAAAATTAAGAAATATGTCACATTTTAATAGTCTTGATTCTCACTTCTGATTTCCTTGCATTAATTTTAAATCTTATGAAATATTGAAATTTTTTCAAAGTCAAACCCTACATTTACATAGTAAGGAAATAGTGTATCAATATTTCAAAATCCATACACTGTATTCCTCTGAAGGCAACATGTCTCTGCAGTACTTGTTTTCCTATGCACACATGTACATAGCATTCTAATGCCAGGAAATATCAACATGATAATAACTTGCAAGTATGTAATAAAATTTAGAATGTAGAATATGTCTATGTATTCCAGAATCACACACACAGAATATTCTGAGATGGAAGGGAGCCATAGGCATACTAATACAAGGCATTAGTATGTTCAAGTCCAACTCTTATGTGAATGGGGTAACATCAGACTGGCGACTGGGGTTGGCAGGGCTCCATTTTATTTCCTGTGCTCTTCAACATCTTCTTAAATGACTTGGATGCAGGACTGGAGGGGGTACTAAGCAAGTTTGCAGATGACACAAAACTCAGAGGAGCTGTTGAATCCCTTGAAGGCAGGGAGGCCCTGCAGAGAGACCTCAACAAATTAAAGGACTGGCAATCACCAACCATAGGAAGTTCAACAAGGGGAAGGGCCGGATTCTGCACCTGAGATGGGGCAACCCTGGATGTTCATACAGACTGGGGAATGAGGGTCTGGAAAGCAGTGCCAGGGAAAGGGACCTAGGGGTCCTGGTCAATGGCAAGTTCAATCTGAGTCAGCAGTGCCCTGGCAGCCAGGAGGGCCAACTGTGTCCGGGGGGGCATCAGGCAAAGCACCACCAGCCAGTTGAGGGAGGGGATTGTCCCGCTCTGCTCTGACTGGTGCAGCCTCACCTTGAATATTGTGTGCAGTTTTGGGCACCACAATATAAGAAAGATATTAAGCTCTTAGAGAGTATCCAAAGGAGGGCAATGAAGGTGGTGAAGGGCCTTGAGGGGAAGCCATGTGAGGAGCGACTGAGGTCACCTGTTGTGTTCAGCCTGGAGAAGAGGAGACTGAGGGGAGACCTCATTGCAGTCTACAACTTCCTCATGAAGGGAAGAGGAGGGACAGGCACTGATTTCTTCTCTGTAGTGACCAGTGACAAGAGGTTTAGATTGCCTATTAGAAAGAGATTCTTCACCCAGAGGGTGGTTGGGCACTGGAACAGGCTCCCCAGGGAAGTGGTCACAGCACCAAGCCTGACAGAGTTCAAGAAGCATTTGGATGATACTCTCAGACACATGATGCAATTCTTGGGGATGGTCCTGTGCAGGGCTAAGGATTGGACTTGATGATCCTTGTGGGTCCCTTCCAACTTAGCACACTCTGTGAATCTGTGAATGCCCATACAGGGATCAAACGTATTACTAAAAAAGTTAACAAAAAAATCCGATACATCCATCCATTGTAATATGATGGTGGCTACACTTATTCTGCAGGCTATCGGACAGTGACATTTAATGCTTTTACTAGCTCAAGTAGAGCTTGATATCTGCTCAATCCAGTTTGCCTTTCAGGCATTTTTAGAGATACTTAAGGTCTCTGCATATATATAATGCTTTCTGTCTGAAAATGAAACCCTTATCTCATTGAGTTTTCAAAACTGCTGAAGTCTTAGGTATTTGTGCAGCCTGCAGTATTTTGAGGAAAAGTCATCCTAGTTTAGGAGTTGTGAACAGTTTAACAGGTTTTTTGTGAACACTGAGATCCACAAAAGATACACATGTGATACTCAGAGCATGGAAGTATATGGAAGACAGACCAAAGTACATATGCTACTTTCTCTTTGTTTATATGGTATAGAATTGTACTTAGGATTTTTTTGTTAGTAGCACTGCACTCAACTTATAAAGTCTTTAAATCAACGAGATGAGATAGCGCAGACTTACACTGTGTGGTAAGCTCACACGCACACGCACACACACACACACATACACACACACACATACACTTAGCCTCATATTCTGCTACTTTATTGGAGGCATAAAGGAATCAAACTGTTAAATTCACAGTGTAAAAAGAAGTTCTTCAGAGTATGTCAGATATCCTGATTTTTATGGTTTCCTGAAAACCACCTGTCAAAACTTAGAATGACCTATTGGTATTGCTGTTATATTGTATTCTTTCTGCATTATCATAACCATAGGTCTGCCATAAAAACTACTTTTGTCCCACTAAGTACAACATTATTTTTGTAAGGCCATAACTGATGGGGTTTTAGATCCAAATCTCCTTTTTGCACAGTGTAATATTCATACATACAGGATCTGTCCTAAAGATCGCCAACCAGCTACTCTTGCCAGATCCTCCTTTAACCTTGCAATTCAGTTACACCCTAAAGCCTCCTTTATTATACTGATATTTTACATGCACAACTCATCGCACTGATATTTTTCTCCTTTCCTTTAAGGTGGGATATCCCATTATGCTATTGATATACCATAGTAGTCATCCATCAGAGCTGTACTCGCCTTATCTTTGGTAGAACTTTTCTACCCATGTTTAGAATTGAGATTTGGTTGGCACTCCAAATCCCATATAATATCTTTTAGAAAATTATGTGACCGGTCAGGGAAAACTTATATCAAGCCGCCATCCATTCTAATTTTTTACAAGCCTAACCTTTTATCTGCCAGCTTATTGCATATCCCGAGAATTCATTACAAAGACAGAGCCACTGTTGACTGGGGACTTGAGCTTTGGAGTCTGTGCAAAGTGTAAAGGGACATATTTGTTTTCATACTGAGAGGGATGGTTATGCTAATCACATGGTAAACAGAGAAAAACTGAAAAATGGCTGGTTTACTGGAAGAGACTCGCAGTGATTTTCCACTATTACCAAACTTGTTCTCTGTGAAGCTGGCATTTATAATCTTGATGCTGGCACTCATATCAGACTCTTAAAGGGTTTGAAAGATCTGTTGTCATGTTTGCTCACATTCCATAATATGCTTTGGATAGATGATTCCCACAGGTCTAATTCATTTTTCTTGCTCAAAGAAACGGTGGGATTACTCGCTTGAGCCAAAAAGCATACTCAGCATAAAGATGTTGGAAAACAAGTGATTATGGAGCTGATGATCTTGTTACTGCTGTAATGAACTTAGCGTTACTGTTTTTACCTAAGCCAAGAAGTTGAGATTGTTTTCTGCAAACTGAGATGAGAAAATTCACAGCCTACACTGATGTTCCAAAAAAAGAGACTTTTTTTCAAGTTTGCTTTGTAAGTGTGCATTTTCTAAGTTCGTCCATAATAAACAGAGATAGGTTAATTTGAATAATAAACACTGAGACAGTGGGTCTGGGAGCTAGATTTCTTAAAAGTGCTGACCAAATTATTATAGAATTTGTAGATGAAATATTTAACGTGTCTTCTGCAGTGGTGAATTACAATTTTACTCAGCACTGTATTGAAATTAAACTGCTACACAGAGAAGCCTGTCTTCTCATTTAAATAACTATTGAACTGCTTTTTTTTTCTTTTTAGTGGACCTGATGGCAACAACTGTACATTGTCAGTAACACAAGGTTATCTTTCTGCATAAAATGACTGGCTTCATTTTAATCAAGCAGAAATGAAAAGAATTCAGAAGGAAGTGAAAAAAATAATTGGACTCAAGGAAAAACTTTCACATGAATAAGAATTGAAAAGTTTAAGTTACAAAAGACATGAATAAGAAGAGACATGAAGAAGTAGACTGTTAAGGACTGTTATGTTTGCCAATTGCAAGCTGTGGGGATTCTCCCACTTTCTTCCTCTTGAGAATCTTTGTGGAAATCCAGAAGATGAAAAAATGTTCAGTCACTTGCCTAACTCTGCTGCGTCAGTCCAAAGCTTGCATAAGTCCCCCTTAACTTAGAATGCATACACATGCTGCACCTTTTACGCCACAAAATCTGGAAGCACCTTATTACCCACCTCATAAACATTTCCCATGAACATTTTAAATGTTCATCATTATAATTAGTCAGGGAATGAATGAGACCCCTCAGAAGTGTTTGGCAGAGCCTTCAACTAAAAACTTAGAGATGGTGCCACTGAGAAAACAGAAGCAGGGAAAGGGAAAAGTAAGCTCCAGCTTACCCAGTTTGGAATGAGCCCAAGGTCTCTTCTTCCTGACATGCGGGCATGGCCACTGCTTCCTCTGCCAGGAAAAATTCTCCATTGTTAGTCTCTGAAAGCTAAGGAGAAGTATCACATTGCTAGTAGATATGTGGGTAGGTATATTGACCTTTCTTCTCACAAGGGTGGCATAGTGTACATGGCATAGGATGACTGACAATGTATGCACCTGAGCTAAGGCTTTCTGCATCACATGTGTCAAGCATATTGCTCTCCTTAAGAGACAATATGGACATAGCCCTTATCTATTTTTATTGTCATTTTGACACTTGCATGCAGTCAGTTGTTATTTTTTGAACACTTGCACAAGTTTCCTTTCACTTGGAGTATATGAATGATATTTAAGGACATATTTCATATGAAAAACTGAGGCAATAACACACTAGAAAACTGTTTCAATGTACAGTGAAAGCCAGAAAATGAGCTTTGTCTCACCAAGTTAAAAGACCTTTCTGGCCTGAGCTGTTCCTTTTAGGACCACCTCAATGTGGATATTCCTGCACATTGGTACAAAGAAAGTACAGGAACCTCATTATATCACCATTTTTCTTATCTTAAAGAGAAGATGCACACCATGTTCTGCAAGAGACTGTTTAAGAAAAGCCACACAGAAAAGCAGGTGTGCAAATATAAGTGTATGAAGGAGGTGAGTATAGCTCCTCATCTTTATACTGTCAGCATTTACAGTTCTTCCATGATCTCTATACCTCCTCTGTCTCTTATCAGGCTACCATGCCCCACTTCATCGTGCATATATGCATACACATGAATAGGTGTGCCTGTGTGGGTGTGCAGGAAACAACAATTGTGAAGTAGGACTGTTGTGTTGATCGTAATGGCAGGTTTGTGTGGGTGAAGGTAGATGGACTGTGTAATATAAACCTAGGACAACAGGAAACAATGGCTCATTAAAGCTATATGTAAGAAACAGACAACTCATCTATTAAGTCATGATTGATTCATGTGACAAAGCCCCATATCAAAATTCAGAGTAATTACTGTTGAGTCATGCAGACAAGGAGACGAATCAGAGCTGGTGCAGGTATTGCCAAGACGTGATCCAACAGCAATTACCTAGGGTGGGGAGAAGGGAGGTGCCACTTCAAAATCTTGGGCAAGGCCTAGGGCCATAGGATGAGATCAAAGTATCAGTTTTTAGTTTAATAGAAAACATTTCCCCTTCCGTCTGGATATGAAGAAAACCTTAAAAACATAACAGGCTACCTGCTGTTTATTGTACAGCCTGAAATATTAGCTTCATTAGGAGTAAACTGTCATGCTGTGCCTCTTTCTGAAACCTGTTGCCAGCTAAAGGAGGAACATGTTTTGTGGGGAAAAGCAGGAGAAGAAGTGAGAAGGTCAGACTGTGCAGTTCTATGCAAACCTTAGCCTTCGTTTGCCTCTGGAGGGGCCCTGTCCACCCTGGGTGTAATCCCCATGGAAAAAACTATCTGCTCACATTTTCTTTCTTCCCTTTGCATGGTGACTTTGCAGAACTGTGAAAAGATGATTTATGCATGACGTACAAGAGGCCTATGAGTCACAGGCAAGCAGTACAAGCTCTTTCAATGAAATGTACCACACCAGACCAGCTACTATTTGAATTCATTGCCTTGGCTGAGGATTCCTTCACTGCTTTGCACAGCAAACAAATAAAGCACAGAGTTAACCAACCTACCTACTGGGAACACAGCCACACGTCTCTAGGAGATTTGCCCTGACCCAGTGAGGGATGAAATTAAGTGCACTTTGGGAAGCTGGTAGCCCTCAGGAGAGTTCAAAGTGTCAAAGTGTTCTGTCAGCACTGTCTAATGAATCAGGTATTTCCCTGTGTCTAGTTGCTGTGCAGCAGAGGCACAAAGTTCACGTAGTTGCAAGGGAGTGAAGTGTCACTCCCAAACTGGGAAGTACTGCACTTCTTTCTTGGCCTGTTGCCACTCCTGTGTCCATGTGTGCCAGGACGGAGCCTGTCACTGCAGACCAAGTTTTTGTGGGTCTTCAGCACCTGTTCTTTTCTCTATCAGAAGTGTGACAGTCCTGTTGGCTACTTAAACTAGTATTGACAGACAGCCAGGCTTGTCTTATATGTGTTTATAGTGGTAGCTCCTCATTTTCTAATTTAAAATTTATGGAAATGTATAGAAATACATACACCTTGACACAATAATGTAAATTAAAAAATCATAATAAATGTGCAACATATTAGAAATAAAACAGGTTTAGTAGGATTTTTGTCTTGTTAGTATCTAAGAGATTAAATGCATCTTTGGCTAATAGATTTCCATTATTATTTTGAAAGAAAAGTTAATTTGAAAGAAAAGTTAATTCTTTCAGTCACCATCTAAAGTAAAATGGTATTGTTATTTCATTAGTACTCTGATTTCACAATCTTTGCTTAGGCAGTATTGATTTCAGATTTTGAGAACCTGGAACTGAAAAGATTTAAAAATAAAACAATTCATTGAGAAATGCTTATGATTAGCTTCCTTTTAGTTAGCACAAAAATAAATATAAACACAATAGTAACATTGTTAACTTAATATCTGCACTGTGTATCATTTTGTGCATGTTGCCTTTTTGGATGTATATGAATATAGGAATAATGATCACTGATGGTTTTCAAGAGTAAAAATTACCTAAAAAGAGCTAAAAATATACACTGCATAATAACAAAAGCAACAGGACAAATTAGAATAGCTGTTGCCTTGCAGGTTGTTATCTTGAGCTAGAGAGACTGGTTAGGACATGTTGGTCTGCTTGTTGGACATTAGGAATTACCATATCTGGAATCAAGCAAGCTGATCACCATTATTAATAATGACTATTTTTTTCTTAGTGAAAAGAAAGGATAATTCAGGAGTAATAGCAGCTCAAGGAACAGATAGTTCCTTCTTTTTCTTACTCCTCTGTAGAAAGTTTATGCTGCTGCTGGTAGCCTTGCGAGTGGGTCTGTTCTTGGCGAGCCTAACAAATCTTGGTCTCACAAGGAGACTGGGAGATAAAAGCTGTAAAGCGGAGGGTGGGACAGAAATTCAATTACTGGTTACCCTAGGGGACACTTCTAATCTCTTTGTTCCCTCAATAAAAAGAAAAGTCTAATTTTAACACATCACAAATACCTGAAACAATGTGTAGAAGAACTGATAATTTTTTTCTGTGAAAAGATAGACCCTGTTTGCTATATTACAGATAATTAATGCAGTTTATTACCCTTATACTGCTTATTAACTTATTAAATTATCTATGAAATTGCTAACTGAGAGAAATCATGAGGATCGACTTTTCAATAAGCCTCCTCCATTTAAACTATATTCAAGGGAGCAACTTTTTATATTGTCAAAGTTGGAAATCTGGTTTCAATAAATCCAAATAACATTGCTTATGCAAATCTTTGATCTCACTAAATTAATGAAAGGTTTCTGACTTTTAAGTAGCTATTCAAGAATGCATTATCTTGTTTTCATAATCTTTTTTCTGTTAGAAGAGTGGGTGTCATGTGAATCATTTCTTTTTGAGTTGCATAAGCCAAAGGCT
This sequence comes from Chiroxiphia lanceolata, assembly GCF_009829145.1. Taxonomy (NCBI): domain Eukaryota; kingdom Metazoa; phylum Chordata; class Aves; order Passeriformes; family Pipridae; genus Chiroxiphia; species Chiroxiphia lanceolata. The sequence continues at coordinate 87,167,312 of NC_045639.1, read as the reverse complement.
TGTATATGACAGCTGGCCAAATTAACTTCCCAATTAATATCAATATTCTAACATAAATAGCTACTTTTCTCAGTAAAAAGAAAAGCGCCTTGCTATACTGGACATAATATGAACTCAGACAATAAGGGCAACAAAAAATTACTACATGGCATGTGTTGATATACACCATTTGCATCTGTAATCTGAAAAGAGATATACTGTCTCAAACATTTAAATAAAGAAGGTTTTCATCCAAGAAAGAGAAGACAAATTATACAAACAACCTTGACAGAAAATTCTGAATGGTCAAGGTTTGTTTTGAGATGAAAGCATTGAAAATGTTCTCAGTAGAAAAAGTTTCCTCTAAGAAAAACTTCAGCATCTTTTGAATAAATGGAAAATTGGTGCTATGAAAGAGTCATGGCCCTGGGAGCAGTAACAGACCTGACTGTCCCTCCCCACCTCCCCGGGGTTCCCCCCACCTGGACCAGGACACCATGTCAGCCCCCTGAAGCCATCAGTCCCTGCCCCAGTGATGCTGTGGCAGGGCTGGTCTCCAGCCCTCCTCAGCCCTGCCCTGCCTGGCCATGGGCCTTGTTGAGCTGGGCCCCACATTCTGGCCCGGCCACAGCCCATCCCTGGATGCCACAGTGGCCCTCAGCTGCTCTGCTTCTGGCTGGCACAGTGGGATGGGCCCTGGCTGCCAGGCCCTTCCTGGGCCCCTGGGGACCCTGGGCTGTTCCCAGCTGTAGGGAGTTGTCCTGGGAGCCAGAATAGGATGGCTGCATCACAGAGCTGCTTTTGGTTCTGCAAAAATATACACCTACATTCCTCAGCCAGATTTCTTCACAGTGTTCTTTTTAATCGACAAATTCATGTTTAAAGCACAAATGCATGAGAAAGCCTGCCTTCCTGAGATAAAGAGCATATGCATGCCAAAGCTGGAAAGGCAGAGATTTCCCATCCTTCCCCTCAATCAGAGGAACAGTGGCTGTCAGATTCTATGGACTATTTTTTTGAGCAAACAACAGGTACCTTCAAAATCTGTTTTTTTAATAATTTTTAACTTCCAAGAGAAAACTTCCAGAAGGTATGTCAAATGAATCACAATGCCCAAGGCTTGCCTAGTACTTCCAATGCAGATTAGAGAGAACAATAGGGAAAGCTGAAGCAAATTAAAACTGCAAAATACAACGACACACAGTACCCCAAATGCAGCCTCAGAAGCACCGAGTGGAAGGATGCTCTCCCACAGCCACTATCTGTGCCCTGGCCAGTGCCACACAGTGCGTGATGGGTCTTAATCCCAGGGGTTACCTTCTGACTCCAGCTCAACTTCTTGTCAGTGAGGTCCCCTTCTGCAAACTTGCCTTCTATCCAGTCAGTACCCCAGCTGCATGGTTGCAGGATATATTTACATCTCAGCTGCAAGGCCCTGCATTTTTCTTTGGTGAATTTTGTGAGGTTTCTGTTTATGAGGTTTTCTCCAGCCTGTCAAAGTCCCTCTCAAAGACAACCCTGTCCTCCAGCACACTGGCTGTTCCTTCCACTTGGAGTTATGTGCCAGCCTGCTGAGGGTGTGTTCCACCCTATCATCCATGTCATCAATAGACATGTTAAACAGTTTTGGCTCCAGCATCAGTCCCTGGGGAACACCATTTATAACTAGACACCAGTTATACTACAAACCCCATGAGCTCATTTCTTCATTCATGTTACATCTACCCATCTGGAACAAACCTCCTCAGTTTGGCTATAGGAGAATGTCGCAAAAATCTTGCTAAAGTTGAGGTCATTAACATTTGCTGTTCTCCCAGTACTCACAAGCCATTACAGCCATTTCATTACAGAAGACAGTTGTGTGGACCAGGCATGATTTGTTCTTCATAAATCCATGATGGCTATTCACAGTCCCTTTCTGGGCCTTCATGCACTTGGAAACGGCTTCCAAGGAAATTTGCCTCATAACTTTCCCAGAAACTAACTTGGGGCCAAGTGTCCTATAGCTGTCCCCTAGATAGAGCTTGCTTTCTGTTCTTTTGAAAGTGCTTTTTTCTGGTGACTGGGGAACTCCCCTGACCATCATGGCCTTTCAAGGGCGATAGAGCTTGGTTTTGCAATAAAGTTGGCCAGTTCCCTCAGCATGCTGCCTGGACCCATGAATATCTTTATATCCAAAGTGATTAAGTAGTCCACAACTTGATCCTCTTTTAGTATGGCAGTATGTCTGTCCCTGAAAATCATTCAGCCAGCAGAGACCTAGAGAAGCCTGAGGAAATACCTACTCAGTAAAGACTGAGGCAAAGGTACTCATTTGTGTTTCCCAATTTCTTTTTCAACCACTCCATTCAGCAACCAGTCACATTTTTGCTGATCTTCATTTTGCTGACGAGGTACCTATAGAAGACTTTTCTACCTTTTATATTTCTCAGCAGGTTCAAATCCAGATGAGCTTTGGCTTTTCCCTGCATGCCTGGGCATTGCCTCTGCACTCCTCCCAGGTAACCTGGCCCCACAGTTCTGTACACATATGATGGCTAGATTCCCTGCTAAAATCTATTCAGGATTTTTGAAAAAAAACAAACTATAAATTTGTTATATATTTCAAGCTTCTCGATTATAAAATGTGTAGGTATTATCAAGAGTTATTTTGAATAGCTTTGATGTGTATGAGTAAAGAATATATTGCTTGACTTCCAGACTCATCAATAAAAATAATTCTAAAAAAATACCTATCAAAATTTGTCTTCTTCCAAGATTTCTTATACTTATTTCTTACAACCAACTCTCTAAGATTCTCTCCTGATTCCCTTGTGTACAGATATATAGATAAATTAACATGCCATCAGCCGGTGTAAGAGAACATAGTTAGTCATCCCATAAGTAACACTCTTTTATAATAGTAATTGTAATTATTTTGTTGACTATTAGAAATTCAAATTGCTTAATTTTTTATCTTCATTATTCATCTATTTAATTTTATTCTAATATGTCTTTTATTCTGATACATCTTGTATTCTGATACACTTAATGTGTTTTAATATATCTAATACAGTCTAATACACCTTAGGACAGATACAAGAGTTGTGATAAAAACAATTGAATCACCAAATGGTAGAATCATGCACATTTTTACACTTTATTACAACCATCATAAGTCATACACAAATCATCTCTTCTCATTTACTGCTTTGACTACCATGTAAAATGGAAAAAAAATCCTGAATAAAGTTACAGAAAAAAATAAAAAAGGAGATTGCACAGCATTTTCTTATAAGTGCTGAAAAAATCCATAGAAACCAAATTATATGAATCATGACATAACACATTTTCAGCTCTGTTATTGTCTGCATTTATGGCATGAAGGTTATTTACCCTATGAACTGTAAAACTCTTTAACCATGCATTCTGCCTTCCATCACCTCCTCACATCTCACAGGCTGAGCAGGAGAAGGATGTGTCACTGTGGAAGCTTTACAGGTAGTACCTAGGTAAGGACAGCAACTGGGAGGAATAATTATTCATACGCAATGTGTAGTGACTCAGTGCTTCTGTTTGGAACTATTGCACTTCTGAGAGAATGAGAGAAACTGTCTCTCCCATCTGAGTACCTATGGCAAGCAGCTCTGTAACCATGGTCGGACTTGCATCCTTCTTTTGGTTCTGCTGTGTTGCATTGACCCCTAATCCTGACAGTCCTGGAGGAGCTAAGAAGCTATTTAGCCTAATCCCCCTATTCCCAAGACTGACAGCAATTTATTAATGTGACATATGTAATTTCTCTAGAAGGTATTTAGGGTATGTGGGTTGCAAAATGTTACAAAATCCAGATACTTTCACAAGGTAAGCTTGTAGCTGCAAGTCAAGTCAGAGCGTGAGCTAAAAGACATATGGATGTAAAGTCAGCCTTCTGAATCCCCTCTGCTTATATCAAGGGAGGGCCACTGCCAGTCAGCCTGAAGATGCCTCATAAGGATTCCCATTGTAGATCTTGGGGTAGTAATGTAAACTGTTTAGTAAATGAACAGTGGTAGATCCATTCTTTCACTCTGTGCTTTGGTAAAGGTCAAAGACGTGTAAAACAGAGAGATAGGAATGGATTATCATCAGATGTATTAACGGCTGACCCTTTGAAAAGAAAATCTAAAAAATGAATAAAGGAAATGCATGTGTTTGTCAGCTGCAGTAGGTATCTGCAGCAGATCCACCACCAAGGACAAGATTATTCACATGCGCTCTTAAGAAATGTATGGAGCAACTATTTCTGGAGTGTTAGACACATATTGTATTTATGATTATTGAGGCCACCAAAACTGTAGGCTATTTTCACCCGCATCTTTCTCTGCTTCCTCACAGCAATGCATCCCAGATCTCATCACTCACTATGCACACAGGTGGGGGTCATCAGCCCAAGATGTGGATTCTCCTGGAAAGTCAAGAACGTGAAGGTTCAGTGTTGCAATTATTTTCCAGAAATCATGATCCAGGATCAGTGCCAAAGTGCATGTATTGATTTTGCAGGCAGAGGGTTGATCTGTATTCATGCTATGAAATTCAGGAAGAATATCCATATATATGTGCTTCAGCAGAAATCTGGATTTTCTGAAGATGTGTGAGGTAGAAGTACAGTGGATTTCTAGCCTCCTTGTCCTCCCTGCAGGATTAGCAATCCATTTCTTCTTTAGGGTATTGAAATAGAAAAAATTGTTGACAGAAGAGAAAATTACCAAAATCTTGAACCTTTTATCTGTTACTTATCAGGGTTTGATCAACAGATCTTATGCTGGTGTAGCTCATTACAGGTTGACAATAGGACATTGACACCTTTTCTGTGTCACCTGGGAAGGAGTTGGTGCAGAATGGAAGCAGATGCCATGATGTCACATGGAGCTCAAATGCCTGGAGCCTCAACTTGCACCAGCATATCCTGGGCATTTGCTTCTGCTGCTGCTCTGAAGTGGGACAACCCTTGCTTCCTAAAACTGTCATCTGGTTTTCACCCTGGACTCGGTGGTGCTTCACATTGCTCAGAGAGTTTGGCACTTCCAGGGAGGGCTGATCCCGCTGTGTCTGTGCAGGACCAAGAACATGCATGAACAGCAAAGTTGCTGATCCCAGAAAGTGCCAGAATGATGGCTCATCCAGTTGAAAGATTGAGGATGGTGTGAAGTATCTTGGCTGAGATGGTGCTATGCCCTCAAGCAGTAGGGCCAAGGGCCAAGTTTACCTTGCAGACTGACTTTCAGAGTGGCTGAATGCCCCCAGAGATATAATCTTTACACTCATCAATTATTTATCAAGAAATACATTTATAAAGAATTCCATAAAATTATACTCTTCAGTACACAAGTCAATTATTAAACAAAATAAGAAAATAAGAGTAATCCCTGGTATTGGTGTTAAGGTGCTGCGTAAAGCATTTAAAATTCTGCTATAGTTTTGGTGAATACCATTTGCTAATATTGTTGAGGTACAGAGGAGGAAGGAACCAGAGTCTGAACCCAGTGCTGTGTGCAAATAGCAATATTTTTATAATTCAGACTGTTTAAGCAAGTTATGGACTCAAAATCTGCTCAAAGTCTACTGAAAGATTTTCTTCGTTAGGATGCCTTAAATTTCCAGTAGTGCCAGCTTGTCTGTGCTAACTGGCTGTACACATTGTTCTTAAGAGTCCATTTTTCCATTTTCTTTCATGAGAGAGTTCCACTGACCTGACACTTCCAAACCAGTTTGTCATCTCTCTGAATTCCACTATTAACTTAGTTCTAAGGGTAAGTCCTGTGCAAATAAAAACATTACTTTGCAGAAACAGAGAAAACACAAAGTTGCTGATACAGTGACATTGTTTTCAAGGATTATCGTTGCTTTTGGCCTGTCCTACTGGACGAGTCCCTTTTGTTAAGTCTTCATACATTTATACTCCAATCCAATGCTCCTTGTGCTTATCTCATGCTTGTGGTAATTGTTCCTATCTATGCCACACTTTCAGAGATTATTGGGTTTTCATTTGACTGTTCAGATGTGGTTAATAATGATAAACAGTATATGGTAGCCTGAGAAAGTTATCTAAATACTCCTTGGTGCCTGAAGAAAATACTTTAGAGAGCTCTGCTTTTCCCCAGAAATTCTATGTATTTCTTCCACTGGACCATGAAAGTCTTCATGACAAATGCAGATATTCTTTTGATGGATGTTACAAGAACTCCTTTAAAAGAAACTGAACACATGATTTCCAAGAAGAAAACAAAACTAGACCCATCATCTTTGGTAATCAGAATGAAAATTTTAAGCTGATAAATAAAAAAAGGGCACAAGTGACCTTGAAAATTTTACATGTGGTTGTTGTGTATACTATGCCAGATTTCTAACTGTGATCAAGATGAGTGAAAGAAGTCTTCTCTTTTTTTTTGCCTTTACTTCAAAGCAGTTGACAGCATTTAGCTGACTTCTTTTCCCCAGATCAAACTGATACCTGTTTAATTTTAAGACACGAGTAACTAACTCCATTTGCTTCAGCACCACCAGGCATTACAAAATCAGGTTCTCACCAGCTTGTGGATGATAACATGAATCATCTTTGTAGCAGGTCCCAAATGACAGTATAAAATCAAAGAACTGCTAAAGCAGACAGTATGTTTTTTTTTTTCATGCCAGTTTAACTGACCATCAGCCTTGGCCACTTGGGGCTTTCCTTCCAGCCCACACACCCTCCACTGCACTGGCAAACCACTTACTGGACATGGGCAGTTTGCAAAAAGAACCAGTAAAAAACTATTTGCTTTATATTTAGTAAGAGCCATTCTCTGATCATTTATTTCTTGGGGTGAGCCACCCACGGAAGCAGAAGAAGCCAGCACTGTGGATGGTTTAGGGTGAGGGCTATTTAAGGCTTTGGGAGAGAAGAGTAGGAATGTAACAGCCCAAATCTGATGTCAATTTAAGTTGCTGTAGTACCACACTCAGTAGGTAAAATGTTACCTGAAATTACTTGCAACTGTTACTAAACTTTTTGACTTTCATACTGATTTCTCTAAACACCAGCTAGGCTGCTTTTTTTCAGCCCCCCCCCCTCCCCCCCCCCCTATTCTACAGAAATTATTCTGAGAAATTAATACAGTGAAACAAAATAGGGTGAGGGGAACATTAATGGGCTCATGAATATAAAAAAAAAAAAAAACAAAAAACAAAAAACAAAAAACAACAAAACAACAACTCCTGTCTTAAAAGCTCCAGGCTGTTCTAGTGGTAGTGCAGAAGCGGTTTGGGGTTTGGTTTGTTGTTTTTGCAAGGCAGTCTACAATATTAAAACAAGTACATCCATCAGGGCATATGTGTTATATTGTATCTCTATAGTATGGAAACAAGTACAGCAGTTTCTTGACCTAACAGTGTTCTTTCAATTTTATACTAATTTTGATTTACAAGAACCAGCTGCTTTGGCTCCAAGGCACTGCTAGAAGTTATTAAGCCATTTAGAAAACTTGAAATGACTACATGAAGCACAGAGCAGTAAAGGAACAGAAGTTTGGATCTGAAACACGAAGGGATTTTAGATAGCTTAAATGAGAGCTCGTCCAGTAGTACCCTCTGAGCCCCTACTTTGCTTCAGGAGGTTTTTCTTTTCTGCCCAAAAGACTAATTATTCTGTTAGAATCCATAGGTGCCTAGATTTCTGTCCTAAAGGTCTTCATACAACCCCCCGTGTTCCTTCACACCCAGAACTCAATAAGACTCACTAAAGAGTTTGTCCTCTATCTGCCTTAATGCATGACCAACCTGAAAGTCATTCCCAAAGCAGTGTCAGTATTTTTTTCTGAAGTCTTAATACCTGTGCTGCCTAGTCTAGATGGCCTCTTTCTTAGCTTGCTGGGTTCTTTCAATCCTGTTTCTAGGATCTACATAAGCACCTAGAGGCTGAAAGCGGGGCTGATGCAGAGTTTGGAGAATTGAGATCAAGGAACAGGTAATTCCCACCAATCCTTTTATTTGTTCTAAAGTCTTTTGGCACGTCTATTTTTACCAGAACAGTTCCTGAGGCATCCATAATTGTTATTTTTTTGTGGATTAAACTGAGCTTCTCATTACCTAAAACTGTTTGGATCCACCTGCTATTATTCTTTCCATCAAAATCCCCATCCAGCGTACAGGTACAGAAGATGTTTGCTAGAATCATGTCTTTATCTTACATCAAACATTATTATAAGTTGCATTATGAAAAGTCCTTCTGTGGCTCTGGCCTCTGATTTCTCAGACATCAATAGGGTTCACATCCAGACTATGCTTTTTTTAATTATTATTATTATATTAAAATTGTGTGAGTTTTTCATGTTCTTAGTCTTTTCTTGGATCATTTGACTTCCAGAGAACAATTGGCAGCTAGAAGACAGTGTTTCCAGTATAAGTATTTCTCATAAAGTTATGTCTTTTCTTCACTTTTTCATTTCCCTATTATACCCTTCAGATTCATTATTTTCCCCCCTTTTTAATTTTCCTTTAAATACATCTTCCTGAAAGCATGGCAATACTGCCAAGACTCGGGGATCCCTTGCTTTTCTTCATATTGCATTGCACCCATGATTTTAGGTATTCTCATAAAACAGATAGAGTATTTGTGCTGAAGAGCAGAAACAAACAGAAATATGGATATCAGAATTGAGTACAGAAATATAATAAGAAATCAAATCTTCCTTTACATGCTGTCAGTATGAGGTACAACACACTGCATGAAGGAGATTCCTGTTGTCTAACCATGACAGTCTTTCATGAAGGCTTTAATAAGTCTATTTTCCCCCCAAATCCAAGATGTTTCAGTTCAGCTTTAAAAACTGAATGTGGTTTCTCATATACTTATGCGACTGCAGTGCTCAGTTTAGGTCTCAGCTGCAGGCAGATGAGCAATTCTAATGCTACAAGGACAAAAAACATGAATGCAGGGAGAGAAGGTTAAAATTAGATGGGCTGTTTGTTACTTGTCACATGCTGTTGTGGATTGCATCAGTGGCTCCATGTATGTTATACTATAAAAAGATTAAAAGCCCATGAAAGGAAAACAATGAAACTCTAACACACTAGAAAGGAAATAGAAAAATGATTGTACCATTAACAGTCCAAGCCTTTACCCTCAAACACATTTTTTTTTAATCTTTTTACTGATGTTTTGCCAACTTTGTAAATAAAGCTAGAGCATGTCTTCAGGGAAAGGAACTAGCTTATAAGATTACAGCTTTTAATTACAGGCAAAAAAAAAATTGTGACTATAGTAGAGCACAATGCTTCCATGGTTAAAATTATTGTACGTGATCACCCATGAAAACCTATGTTTGAATCACTGATTCTAATAAAAGGGATGTGTACAGTCAGACCAAACCACGGTGACGTGATTACATCACACAGATACAGTAAATCTTTCACAGCAGCGGCAGGTTATAACACTTGGAAGAAGTAAGTAGCTTTTTAGTAAAGACATTTCAGGTGACGACTTCATCTTTCTCTGTTGCCTTTTATATAGCTAATGAGTGAAATTGCAGCGAAAGAATCCTGAATAAATCCATGATTAAGTACCAGACCCAGCTTTCCTCAGAGAATTAGGAGGGATTGGGGCAGAATCTTGACTTGGCAGAATTCTAGCTGCTTGATAAGGTTGATTTAGTTAGAAAATAATTTTGAACATTAGGGAAAATATTTCACATTCCAATCTTATGTGTAAAAAAAAGCAAACCAAAAAGTACTTTGAAATGATAGTTTCATCTAATTTTCCATCTCTTCTGGATTAAAAATACTAAGTATTAAAAATACTAATTTTACCCTTACTCATGTGGACTCTTCCAAGGCTCAGGAGGAAGGTAGGGTCTAAAGATGAGTAATGATATCTAAAACAGACTTCAAACTGAACTACTTATATGATGGTTACCACAACTTATATGGGTAATGAAAATAGTGTGAAAATATGCTTTTACCATAAATACATACAGCATTTTTTAAATTGAAAATTGTAAACTGTTACAGGGATTAGATCAATAAACTGAGGAAAATTTAGTGTCCTCTATGAGGGTACAGTATACTCTTTCTAAAATATTCTGTCTTGAATAGCAAACAGTGTCAGAAGATTTAAAAATGTTTAAATGAGAAATGGGAAATCTCAGAGATTTATAAAAGCAAAATGGCAAGAAATTACTTAAATATTTATTGATCAATGAACTGAATATATCATGCTCCCTATTTACAATTCCATTATATAATTAAATCAACATATCTTAAAATATGCCCATGGTCAAAATTAGCAGATGGCCATCTTTCTCTGCTCAAAAATCCCTTAAAAAGCTGGTCTCTGAATAGCAGTTGGCAGGAAAAATATGCAGATGGTTGAAGTGACTTTAATATACATCCATTACTGATGCTAAATTAAATGGAATAGGTAATTACACATCATAATCACTGATGATTAATTACAAACAGACAAAATATATAGATATTTCATGTTAGCTCTTAAAGTGGACTGCTAAGGCAGCTACGCATTGAATAAAAAGATTAAAACCCAGATTAGATACGCTGTTGGCAAAAACAAAACCAAGGAAAAAATCCATAACCAGTCAATCAGCTGTGCAATAGGCATCTCTTGCACTGTGCCCTGAAGGTCAGTTGTCTATGACTCTGATGGTATGTCAAGAGGAGTGATTTGCTTTAGCTGAAAAGAAGTCTGCCTGTCACTGAAGTATAGCCAGTCTGTTTTCAATTTAGATCCTTCTTTTTCCTCAGACAAGCAGGAGATAATCTGTATTGTGTACCCACAGGCATAATAAAGAACTTGGCAATTGAGCACACATCAGTGGACTGAAATAGCTTTAGGTTACCTATGCTTGGGCTAAAAAGGTATAGTAGTGATTCATAACACCATTCAAAATGGTCAAAGAGACCATTAAATTACAAGTTGCATTCTGGACTGTTGTATCACCTATAGCACTATGTCAGCACTGCAGAGCAAACAGACTTCTATCCTTTTACCTCGACCTACTGGCCTCCACACCAATGCTACCTCATGCCAACATCACACACACCCCTTTAGGATCTTCAGCATCCTCCTCCATGCTGCTATCAGGGATACACTGAGGTTTGTGTATCCCTTTAATGTAATGGAGTTCTTTCCTAAAATTGCTGAATCTACACATAGATGAAACACAGCATAAGCATCTAGATGATGCTCCAGGTAAAATAATTTCCTTTTCTGATGAGAGACTTATGCTGTATTATCTACATCCTTATTAAAATACATCTTAATAGAGAACAAGGGAAAACATGGAGGGGGGGAAAACGATGTCTTTCACTAAACTTTTATTAGAGAAAGGTTCAAAACAATATGCCATGTTTCCTTTTTCATAAGGATGTTCCCCTTTCCCTTTAACAAGCAAATGTCGACTATACTCATTGAAAAGGGACGTAATGTATCTTCACCACTTTGTTTATTCTATCAAGCAACTTTTCTGTGGCATAGTAATTACTGTAGCACCTTAGCACAGCATAAGCAATGGCAACTTCACCCCAGTGTGATGAACAGCACATTGATCAGTGGCAGGTACTTCAGCCCAAGTCCATTTCAAATGTTTACTCACATCTTCTTGGTCATCAGCCTCAATTATTAATTCTGTTGTTGTAACTACAGAAGTGACATACTGCAGACACTGGATATTTATCAAAACTCCTATCCTGGTCCCATAGGAATTGTGAGTCTGAGTTTAGGATTCTTCTTGCAGATAAAACTCTAAAAAGGCAGAGGTGTGCATGAAGACAGTGCATTTTCTTCCTATGGGAAAATCAGGTTTCAGTCATTGTAACACTATCAAACCTTTCTAAAAGTAATGAAGGCAAAGACACGATTGACCCTGCTTCAGGTTTAATCATGTTTTGGTTTTGTTTAATTGTAGTTTCTAGGCCCACCTATTTTGAAATGATGGCTTTTCTAAGGATTTAGAAAACAGTGAAATAACTTCACTTTCTCAGATAATCATGTCTCACAGCCTTTTTTTTTCTATTATTGCTTTCCATCCCCCATCAGATTACAACAAAATTTCCTTGAGAAACTTCACTTGAGAAACATCAGGAAGATTGAATGTACCTAGACTACTCAAGAGAATAAGATTAAACCATCTCCACAAGGTCGGCAGGACTCTAATTTTGAAAGAAGATACCAGCTCGTAATTTCAAAACCAGCTGCCTTATTGAACAATTTAATTCCAAAATGCTGGATTAACAAGTTTGATACATGATTTCAGTGGACTTCACCTGATCAACTGGACCTGTGGCTTATAGCAGTACTGCATAAGAGTAATTGTACATAAATGACATATTTTTCTGATGTACTTTTGTAGTGCACCAGTTTGTTCAACTGCCAGATGATAGGAAAAAAAAAACCTAGGGATATACAGAGGAGAAACTGAAATGGGTATTTAAATCCCTTGGACTGCATTATCTTTCTGACATTTTAAGACAATGTATTACCGTTAAATCTGAATTTCATGAAAGTTACAGGAGCTTTGCAATTTAATTTAATTGTTATGATTGGTGAAGGCAATGCATGTTACCAAACACATTTATTTCTCAAGCAGTGATTTGTATTTCTTGACTTCTCTACATAAGGAGAGAGAAAAGTAGAGATACAAATTGTGCTTACAGACCTGAAAAAAATTCCTATGTTTGTCTTGAGAATAAAATATACTTGAGGCTATTTAACATCTAGACTTATGTAAAATGGCTCTCTGTATTATCTCTAGGACACCTTTATATCATTTTTGCATCTGAAATTTATAATACATACAAATTTCCATGAAATTTTTTTTTAATAAGATAGGACAATCTTTGTGATAAATAGCCAGTTTCACCAAAGAGCATTACTGATTTTCTGCAGAAACAGACAGTAAGTGACCAAGTATAATTTAAAAAATTGTGAATTAAATCATTATGAGTTAACCTTAGCCATCCAGAATTTTGAAGCAAGAACTCTATTAGGGAAGTGCATTGATTTAATTGCACTTTCTATATTTCTAGTCAAAATGTCAAAGGTATGCTCTGAATTGCATATTATCTGAGGGCTTGATTACTTGCTTGTTAATAATTGTATCATTCATCTGGAAATAAACTCTTCTGACATTTAGCTTTATTTTGTTTGCTTTTTAAAGTGACACATGATTTAGCTAAGGCAAAGAAAAGAACATGAAATAGGAAGCATATGGAATTAATTATTTACTCTGTAAAACTACATTTACATTCAACTGTGTCAGACCAGATCAGCTGGAGTTTTTAAACTCTTAGTGGTTATGGATGCAGATGATGCCCTTTTTGGATTCATCTGCCCTGTGCCTGCCCTCTGCACTTGCTCCCACTGCTGCCCAGCTGCCAAGAGTCCCCTCACATTTCTCTCAGAAGTTCCAGTTCAGCAATGACTGTTTGAATAGTTAGGCTAACAGTTTAAGTCACTGCATTCTCTGGACTAATAAAATAATGCAGTACTGATAAAACATTACTTAAGCTAATACATGTCACTGCAGATGAAATGAATTGAGAAGTCCTCATGTGAGCTATTGCTGCTGAGCATAGCAACATCTTATGCAGAGAGATTTTGGAAAGGATATGTACCCGCAGCTAAGCTTTTATATAGTCTTCAGGGTTCAGTGTGGGTAGGTCATACCCTGGGTAAATCACATCTTTCAGTGATGATGTTCCCATCCAGACATAAAATGCTTTGATCATACAAACCCTGACAACATTGTGTAAGAGTTAGGTGGGAGCAGGGTCCCAATATACAGCGCAGAGCACAAATCCTAACACGCTCTGAGTTGTTCTGTACTGGATGCCTAACCATGCTGGATTCAAATTAGTTTCATCTGCTTTGACCTGCCTAGGCTTGTTCAGCAAATGGAAAAACTGGGCTGCAGGCCTGCTGACAGCACAGATAAAATTTCAATGCTGGATTTGGTTGCAACAAATACTTTGTTTGGGGTATTATCTTCATCATGATAATCAGTCCAGAGAAGACAGGGCTCTGGGAGACCTTATAGCAGCCTTCCAGTACCTAAAAGGGGCCTACAAAAGATCTGGAGAGGGACTTTTCACAAGGGCTTGTAGTGGTAGGACAAAGTGGAATGGTTTTAAACTGAAAGAGGGTAGATTTAGGTTAGATATTGGGAAGAAATTCTTTACTGTGAGAGTGGTGGGGCATTGGAACTGGTTGCCCAGAGAAGTTGAGGATGCCCCATCCCTGAAAGTGTTCAAGGCCAGGTTGGATGGGGCTTTGAGTAACCTGGTCTAGTGGAAAGTGTCTCTGCCCACAGCAGGGGGGTTGGAACTAGATTATCTTTAATGTCCCTTCCAACTCAAAGCATTCTATGATTCTATAATAATACAATTCTATTTTGTATTACAGAGTGGACTGTCAGTAGTTATCATTGGGCCCGGACAGACAATTTTTCAAAATAATTCCCTATCAGATTACAAACAGACTGTATTCTATTAATTTCACTATTTACTGGCTAATATTAGCAATTAGTTTCTATTTCTTGGGTAATTAGAGGGGGAAAAAAGTGATTGTAACACTATTTTTCCTGTCACTGTAACTGCATAGATGGACATGATAGAGGAGAAACATTGCACTCATGTCCTTAAAAATACTACTTCTAATATTCTATGTAGCAAATTATAAAAATTAATAAATTGTCTCAAGTAATTAATTGAGCATCTTCCAACTCTTTAAGTCATGCCTCACTTCACACAAGATCTCACCAGATAAAGTATCTTCAGGTTTCACAGTGATGCATGACATCCAAGTCCGAGGTGGAGAACGCCTCACACCTGACTGCCAGTGCTGAGCTCCTCACTACAGCACCTCACAGTCTGAGAGGTGCAGAACTAATGAGCCATTTTCCAGTAAGATTCAACACAACATAGTAAATTATTGCAATTTAAATATTTCCTGTTGTTACGCTGAACATTATGGATGTGTAGACTGTCATACAGACAAAGGATGTGCTGATTCTCTTGCTCCAAAGTGCTGATCCCACATTCACCCCTCTCAGTGAGAGGCTGGTGCTGCACTGCTGCAGCATATTTGAACACTGTCAATAGTTTAAACGTAGTCAGACCCCAAGTAAGATAAGAAAATAAGTAGAGTCATGTTTCCAGTTGCTGCTTTCAAAATTATAATGCAGAAGCTCTTGTTCAAAAGGGGGGAAAAAAACCAAAAACAATCCACAACCCCCCTCAAAAAACCAATGAAGCAACTAAAATGAAAAATTAGAATGGATGCTGCTAGGTCCCAGAATTGATTACTGTGTTTGTCTGAGCTCAAATGTCAAACTTGCTACTTGGATGTGGTCTCAAAGGTGCTGTACATAACCTAGAAAATTCTGCACTGCTTCCTCCTACTGCCATTTACCTTCTACCAAGACCACGTGTGTCGGAAAATTAGGCCCAATGTTTTACTTAGACAAATACAAGAGGACATATATTAGAATAGACTGATGATAGACATCATTGAATTTATTGGTCTGCTTTTTTCATCTGTACTTAATGCAACAAAGCTATCTTGAGAGAACTTGGATTAAACTTATCCAACATGGGTAAAATTTGTTGTTGGTACTGCAACGTTTGGGAATTTTAAAACATATTTTATTACCTGAAAATCTATGTACTTTTTGTATTCATAAAATAAACTTCTCCTGTTAATGGAGACCAAGCTTCATAGCAGAAGCAATTAAAAAAATACACTGTGTTCATGATCCATAAGAAAACAAAACACAATAATTAAAATAACCCATAAAAACTGAGAAGAGAAATGCAGTGGATACAGTGATCCTTGTAATCCCTGTTTTATATAAGAGTTTAACGTAGCCTTCTGTAAGTAATAATAGAAAACGTTCAGAAGAGCTTTATCATGTATTAAAAACCAACTATAAAACCAGAAAATAACATCCAATAAAATAGAGAACCGTAGAATCATAGAATGGTTTGGTTTGGAAGGACCTTAAATATTGTCTAGTTCCAACCCCTCTGCTGTGGGCAGGGACATCTTCCCCTATCCAGATTGCTCAAAGCCCCATCCAGCCTGGCCTTGAACACTTTCAGGGATGGGGCATCCACAACTCCTATGGCCACAATACGACTTCTGGATCTTAAGCGTGCAAGAAAAACATAATTTATAATGAAAAAGCTTATTATTCCCCAAAATTTGGGTTTATCATTAGGAGCTGTCAAATGGGTAGCCCAGGAGAGGCAACACTGTCTCAGTCCCACCTCCCTGGGGGCTGCCAATACTGGGGCTGAGCACATACACCCAAATGGCTCATGTCAGGGCACTAAGGGGCCTCACTGTCTCTGCCCAGCCCCCTGGGGTTCCCCCCCTGCTACTCATGGTCCAAGACCTTATGACAGCCCAGGGAGGTGCCCAATGCCCAGGGCTGCCCCGGTGCCCCCCAGCTGTCCTGTTCCTGTCTGGGGCAGTGGGACAGCTCTGGCTGCCAGGCCCTGCCCTGACAGACCCTGCAGGAACGCCCCGCTGCTCCTGAGAGGGGCCCTCATGGGGACGGGAGCCAGGGTGGGAGCCACATTTCCATTACTAGATTACAGCCCCCACCTACCACAGTTCTTCTGTGCCTCACTTTGTCCAGTGAACCCCAAACAGCAGGAGTGGCACCAGGGAACCTCAGTGAGATGTGACCTCATTCATACCCTCATGGGACTATATGCAGATTACATCATGTTACCTGCAGCATGGTCTTCTTTCCTTTCTCCACTGAGCATTAAACCTTGAGCCTTCTACAGTTCAAAGGCCAATTTTTGTAAAAGGCCACTGAAACCCTTGCTGCATGATGTAGGTATGCATGCACATTTAGACATGATTATATATATAGTATCAGAGGTGAAGAACTAAGTAGCTGGTATTTGTGTGTGTATTTCATTAACTTGGTTCTTCTAAGGGAAATGCCAGTTATAGCTGGTACTACTGCCATTTTCATACTCACCTTTCCTGGTACCTTTTCTGATCTTTTTTCATGTCTTACATGGTGATTTGCTCATGAAGTCATGACAATTCCATCTTCTACATGCAGTACATAATTTTTGTGGCTTTGGTGTTAGAGATGTAAGCTGGAAGCAGTGATTCCTGAAGGTTCAAAACCTAGAGGAAAAGGTTAATATAGCACACAATAGTTTATTTTGTTAAAACGTGGATTTTTTAAAGGTTAGTACCGATAATTTAAAGAACATGTATTTCAGGAGGAAAACAAGGGGTTTCTGCTTTCCTTCCTAACCTTTTCCATATATAATGGCCAATAAAGAGGCTGAGAGGTATAGGATATATCAGGTAAATTTTTCATAGACATGGAAGAAACCATAGCATTCGATCCACTTGCAAGGAGCAGATACCAAAAGATTAATTGAGCAGAAAACAGAGACAGGATAAAGGAAACACCTTACAGAAGAAAATCTCTGCTCCCCAAATGACTGCTGGTCACATATATTTGGGTCTGTGCTCTCCTTTGATTTGTAAACCTTGCGTTCTTGATTACCTCACTCCAAAGTGAAGAGGACCTTACACAGTAGGGGTAGAGGGAGCACCAGCTTTGAAGAGAAAGTAACTGAAAATCTTCTCCCATTCCCTCTCTCTCCTTCCTTGCTTAGAGGACATTCTTGTGCTGTATCTGAGTGAGGTTCTGATAACTGGCCTCCCCCTTGGAGTTTAACTGAAAATGCATGCTAAGAGTCATTTAATACTAATTGCAGATTATTTAAAGGAATAGAGGCCTGATCCACTGCAGAAGGATCACATCATTCATGTAAGTGCAGTGATCAATATCAGCACTCTGTATCTGAATTTGGCTGTAACAAGCAATTCCGCTAAGGGAGTGCATGTTCTCTAACCCTTGGTATCATCACTCATTGCCTCGCTCTGTGGAATGCTCTCAGCCAATGTATAGCAAGCATTAAAATATGAAACAGTCTAAGACTTGGAAATATTTCCCAGAACAACTCAAGCTGACATGGCAGGCAAGGTACACCAAAGGCCTGTATTCTTCTCCCTTTCCCTCCTTTCTTTTGGAAATATCACAGTGAAAATAGGATCCAAGCAGCAGTGGGGGCCTAAAATTTCTGCAATGCTGAAACTTTTGGAGGGTTTAACCACTGTGCCACCACTGCTCAGAAATGTGTTGTTTTCACTCTGGAGCCTGGCAAAACAGAATGAAGTGAATTGGCCACGAATTGAGTGCTGGCAATTCAATCGTTGGCCCAGCAGTCACAGATGTTTTCAAGGCAGCTCATGCTGTGCTGTTCATCAGCATAGTCAAAACTTGAAATATTCCCCAAACAGTTGTCTTTAACTGGGTTTAAATGGATGGATTATGCACTGAATGCATATGTATCACCAGATATGAAACAAGCAAGCACATTAATAGAAAAAACCTCCAGAAACTTGGGGGCTACTATTCTGTGTGAAGGGATTCATGGAATATAGGATGCCTTCAGTACCCAGAGATCTGTTATCATGTTTATGCCAATATTTCGTTCTCTCTTAGCAGTGTCACAAACGATGTGTCCATGGCAGCCCTGATTTTAGGCAACCCAAAGAACCATCTTGCAGACACCTTGTCCTGCCATGTGCCAACAGGACAAGTGGCAGCATAATGGTGCTCAGAGTACCGTGCTGGAATGTGATCCTGGCCGACTGACAACAAAATGGGACTGTTTGCTTTCTTGTTTGGATACTGGACATGTTCTCTTCTTCACAGTATCTTTGCACACAAAGAAACAGCTTTGCAGCCACCAAATACTTAAGGCTGTCAAAGGTGCATTGTCTGTCTCAGCAAAGACAATAAGGAACACTTGTATGTATTTAAATTCCCAGTCTTATCAGTAACATGTTGAAACTCAGTCAATGAGACTATAGTTCACCGGTGCACTTGCCTTGTATTTAAATTCAGCATTTTTGCAGGCATTCAGTTTGGGTGAAATAGCTGTCTGACTGATGAAAAATTATGGACACATTGTGCATAACTTTGTGACATCCTGGTTTTACGTTATTCTTTGAAGAACATCACTAACATTGAAGGAATTGATTCTGTTGCACATGAACCAGATAGGGGAAAATACAGTTTTGTAAGGTATAATGTAATTCCCTGCTTGCAGTACACAGACATAAGTGAGAAGTAATGACTTTTATCTAAAAAAAGAATCGATTGTGCTAGCTGAATCCCTGTGACAGTAAATTTCTGCATATTGTGACACTTTGTAACATAATCGTTTTCCTCAGGAAAGCAACTGGAAAGTTTTTTATTAATTATCTGTAAATTTCAAAAAATCTAAATTAATGTAATGACAGGGTCTAAATCTCAACAAGAAGAGCAGTAAGGGTTTTAAATTCTTTTCAG
The DNA here is from genome assembly GCF_009829145.1 of Chiroxiphia lanceolata. Taxonomy (NCBI): domain Eukaryota; kingdom Metazoa; phylum Chordata; class Aves; order Passeriformes; family Pipridae; genus Chiroxiphia; species Chiroxiphia lanceolata. The sequence goes on along the minus strand of NC_045639.1, from coordinate 87,147,924 downwards.
TATGCTGCAACTTCATAAATACAGTGCTGTTCAGATATAGGCGTGGAGAAAAGATCTTCTTGAAGAAAGGAAGCAACACACCTGTGCAGGCCAAACCTTCCCATCTCTTGTCATATAACTAGATATCGAGTTGCAGTGATATTAGGACACTTCCTGTATCAAAGAAACACAGAAATGTGTTGGGATTTTTAATGGCCCAAGATCTATAATTTATTAATTTCCAGGAACAGGACGAGTAAGAACAGCAGTTGAGGGATAATGTCTTAATATTTCAAGTCTGAAAATGTGTCTAAGGATTATTACACTAAGTCATGTTTTTCTGGGGTATTTCCATGAGGCTTTCTATTTTTGCATTAATGCTGTTAAAAGTTACTATTGCATTCAAGCAACTGTCTGCAGTCAGGTTGCAGGAAGGTTTTTCCCATCACCACTCTAAGCAGAATAACAGCATGAACAAGGAATAAAAGCTGAGAGTAGCTGGATGGAAGCATAGGAAAAACATCCTTTGAGCACTGCTGCACAAGCAAGGGACTGTACGACAAAACCCATCCACAAATTTCACATGCTTTGAACAAATGAAACATAGGCAAACCTATCATGCCCCATAGTGATTATCACTCTCTCCTCCCTTCCTCTCCCCTCTCTTCCCTTCCCTTCCTCCCTCAAGCTCACTTACATACTTCCTCGTCCAAATTAGGAAAAGCTAATTTGAACCAAGAGTGATCCAATAAGCCTTTATGGGGGGCTGCATGGAATGAGAGATTGGGGCCTATCTTTGCAGACATTCCAATTTTCAATACATACCCTTCATTAAATGAGACTCATTGCTCACAGCACTGTCCAAGTTGCTGAAGCTGTCTTGGGTGTCTAAAGATTGTATCTATTGGCAGCAGTTCTGAGGGTGACACATTTGCGTTGACTCGGAGCACACCCCAGCAAATTAGTCCCATCAGTACTAGGTCACAGTTCTCTGCACCACACATTGGTAAGTAGTCTAGCTGTATCTGTGTAACTATTGATCTTCTAATACTTTGCATTCTCTTCACCCAATTCTTGCAGCCATCTCTAGTTATCTTGACACCATGTTAAGCTCCTAAGTTTGTAGAGCTAACACTGGACAATTCAATGTTGCACTTTGAAGAATTGAAAACATGTTTTGTTTCTCCCTTCTGGTTCATTTATCTCCTTCTATGTATTCTCTGAGACGTTAATGGCAGCTTGCTTTGGATTCGTACAAGCAGTAAAGACAGACACCTGCTTCTGTCTCTGTTGTTCTGGTTAGGGAGTGGGATAGGGAGAGCCAAGGTATTGCCCATTTCAGCTCCACCCAATATGATGAAAATATAGAGAGATGCTTAGACTCAATGTCTGGGCAAACACAAACAGGCAGAAAAACAATTACTATCTTGACCAGATAGTAGTAAAAGCCATAATCTTTACTAGAATTCTTTTGTTTACCTGAAAAAACATATTATTTTTTTCCACAGTACCACTTCAATCATCCAAAAGATCAAAATCATGGATAAGTTTCATTTGCTTTGTAGCTTTCTCAGCATTTGGGCCTCATGTTTTCCAACCTATTTTTATAAGTCCAAGAGCAGCAATGCAGCATTTCAAATCCCAGACAACATGAGACTTATAAAAAAATAATAAGAAAAAAATATTTTGTAGCAGACATGGTAAATTACAAGGACCTTTCCTTCATTTTATTAGTTAGTTGCAAAATTATTTTTGTGTCAGAACTGGTTGAAGTAATATAGTAGCATAAATTTGAACAATAACCTGAAAAGCATCTTTTTTCTGTATATTTAAGTGGCAGTATTTGTATGACTTTTGGTTGTGAGCAGAATTTGTGACCTTTTTGCTCATCCTTCTTTATGAAATGAGTCTTACAGCTTTCCACCTTAGCAGATGCCTGAACGAGCTCATATGTGAGGTAGCTGTAGAGAAAAGTGAATAAATGGTCTACTGTTGGAAAGACAAGATAGCCTACTCCAACCCACCATCATCTTTTTTCACAAAACTTATACTCTTTTCTCCAGGGCAATTGAAACTTAAATCACTTTCAGATTCACAGTGGAAATGAGATGACTTCAACAGTTAGAGAAATTTGGAAGCAGACCATCTGTATTAACAATGAAAGTATATGCCCTCAGAAGGAACTTCCTTTTCACCTTGGTATGACATTTAATGCTATACAAAGGCCAGTGAACTTCAGAATATTATTTCTCATATATTAACATAGAAAAAGAAAATATTTTATTGAAAAAGCTCTTTATTTCCACTGAGTCTGTTCAAATGCTTGTCTGATATTAGAAAAATAGGATGTCTTTTTGGATTCTGTTGTTTCAGGATGGCATTTCACCTGTGTATTTCCATTTTCATACCTTTCAAATTGTTATGGCTATTAGGATCTTAAAATCTCATCATAGAAGTTCCTCTTTAGCAACAGTTTGTGTCTCAAGACACTATTATTTTATTCCAAATATACGTATAGCTATGGTAGATTTAAACAAATCACCTGACAGTCCTGAAATTGCACAATATGATTTAAATTCTGCAAGGATGTGTTTTTTTAACAGTTGGCAGAAGCTTTGCAAAAAATCAATGACAGACCATCAGGATGTCTTACTGAATTCATATTCTAACTAAATAGAAAACGTGACAATTTAAATAAAAAACAACCCACAGTTCTTTATAATAAAACCCCCTATTAACACATTTTAAAACCAACAATACCATAGATTTGATATTATATACAAACTATTTTTCTACTCCCATGCTTTAGAAACTTCATTGAAGGAAGACAGACACCAAAAAACGTACGCAAAGCTCTTAAAACATTTTCACTAACAGATGCATTTTCAGGAAATCAAATAATTAACTAAGGCCTATGCTTTACTTCACCTTCGAATCTCAACAAAGTCTTTTTCTTTTTTTTTTCCTTTTCTTCGTGATTACAATCACCATGGTGGGGATCTCTTGGACCAGTCCTATAACAAACAAATGAGTACAGGACTCATGTTCTTTAAGCTCTGGCCTCAAGGCATACATGACTGTTTATGTCCTTGACAAACACAAAAGAGCAAAGGACTGAGTAAAAACATGGTTGAATCCCAAAAGGTTTTTCTTCTCTGTTCTTCAGTCTTGTTACACCACACTTTCTCTCTCTCTCTCCCCTCTTTTCAAGCTTATTATGAGAGCTGAAAGCTCATTTCAGTCATCATTCCCATGCTGTAGAATAAATCCATATGGATTTATTGTATCACTGGGCTCCTTAGCTCTCAGAAGTATATACTTTCATTTAAAAAAGAACAACAGTAAATCTATGCTACAAAATCAAACGGAAGATTGGGAAAGATACTTTACACAAAAGAGAAGGATAAATACCAACATAGAAAGTTGGGGTAAAGCATCTAGTTGAATGTTTTAACTGTTGTTTTTAGGTTTGGTCTTAAAATTTTCATTGTATTCCAGAAGCAAAATCAAACAATGCAATAATTAATTTTAGAAATTATAGCCAAATTGTGGAAAACAATCAGCAGAAAGCAAGCATTGCTCCAGAGAAACTAGGTATATGACTGGCATAAATCAACTAACAGTGACCTCAGAAAAATGCAAGCAAATAAAATGAGAGAGAAAATACTCCAAAATATCCTGGAGTTGGTATTTCACTTGGATACTCAGACTGACGCATCAGTACATACAGTGGTTTCTCTCCATCTGGCACCAGCCAGATTATACTTTGAATATGTGTTTTCCTCTACATGAATTCTACAGAATATTGAAATAAATTCAGAAACCATCAGTAACTGAGTGAATTCAACTCATAGGAAAAGCTGGTAGCCCTAAACTTGTGAAGCTCAACGTGATACACAGAGATTTCTGGTGGGAACATCAGTCTGTGGTGCTATCCAGGGAAGCAGGCTGCCCAGCAAAGTGGTGGAACCACCATTCTTGGAAGTGTTCAAAAGACATGTAGATGTGGCACTTGGGGACATGGTTGGACCTGATGCTTTTAGAAGCCTTTCCCAACCTTAACAATGCTATAATTGTATGGTGTGTGGTATTAAAAACAGAGTGTAACAAGAAAACTGTTTCTGCTAAGTGCAATATAAAATAAAGTTAAAATGTGATTTGAGTAAAAGGAAATTAAGGTTGGACCCTCTAGGCCATGGAATATCCTTCCAACAGCCATGTCAGCAGGCTCCAAGGCAGAAATCTCTTGATATATGACCTGATCACAGCTGAGAGTGCTTCCTGCATGGCTGTGTGTTATCAGGACCAGGCCCTGGGTGTCACAGAGATGGAGGGAGCAGTTTCAATATGGGTACAGCTGGAGGCAGAGACACAAGGCCCCATCACTCCCACGGGGTGACGGAAAAACCTGGAGAAAACTATTTTCAGAGACCCCACGGAAGAGAGTACTCACACCCTGCAAACAGGGCACTTACGCTTTCATCACTGTCTAGGAGAACTTGCTGAGAAAGTACTGCTGTTGCACTGGGGAAGGTGTAATTAGTTCCTATTGCTGCCTTCCCCAAAAGGGGAAGAATTGACACTGTTAATGTTGATATGATTATTGTTATTGCATGGAGATATTTAGCTTTGATACATCGTAACTTGCTAAACAGCAATGACAGTTAATGAAAAATTATCTTCTGTAGCCTCTCTTGGCCCTAGAGTTTTTAAACAAATCTTCAAGTAAATTACTTTCTTAAGGCCTAGCTAAGAGACTCAGAATTACTTTTTTACATCTCCTTCCCTCATTGTCTTTTATTTGAAAAGCACTATGTAACATATGCTGTGCCCTTGACTCTTGTAGTTCTTTCTTATTACACTTGTAAAGAAAAGCAAAACCAAATGCAGTTTTCCTTGTAGAATCTGTCTTTCCCAGCATTTCTAACTGGCTATAAGTGTTTTGTTCTAATATCTTATGGACCGTCTTTTTTCCATATCCTTCTTTCTTCTGTTTTTGAAGGGTAATTACCATGTTGTATTTTAAATATTTTTTTTTTTTCTGCAAGCCTTACATTGCAAACTTCTACTGGCTTATCTGCTTCCCCTTCCCCTTTTGAGTGTACTTCCACATTTGGATCATTTCCTCTCCCTCGATAACTTCAACTTCTCAATAATTGATCTCCTTGCATTAATTCTTTACTTGTTCCAATCTTTACTTGCACACTTTCAACACCTAACCCGTGTCTGTTCATTTAATCCTGTCTCTAGCCACTTTGACACTTCCTGAAGGTCCCTTATTTAAAGTTAGGGTATCTAAACCCAAATTCCTGTTGCTGTCTATGAAACCATTGACTACAGCAGTGATCTGAAGGGTTCCCTAAATTACTGTTAGCATGCTGCGTGTTAAAAAATGCAGTTCCTTATTTTTGCATCAGCCTAACACCATGCAAGCCAAAGGTAGCAACAGCACTGAGTTCCCCATTTTGAGCAGCCTTTAGAGAGCCTCTGCTGACGAGTGGAGGCTGACCCTTTAAATTCCGTTGCCACATTGCTATATCACTAGTTTGTTCTCTGTGATTCATGATTCTTCATGCCTTTTGCTGTGCCATCTCCAAATGACAAAAAAATTACCATTATTTGTCATAGTAGGAAACAATCACAATTGTTAAAAAGTAGCTTTTAACCAATCTGTTCTGAATCCTATAAATATTGCATCCATTTATTATGTAATAAAGTTTAAAAGCTACTTTATATTGTATTGATCATATTATTTAAAGTAAAAAATAACATTGCAATTGTAACACTTTCTACTTTAGTAGCATACCAGTTTAATTATGATTTTGTAATTATATATTCTAATGAGAACTTTGCAATCCCTTGCTGTACACAGAGGCATCTTTTCATTCACTGTTTTCAACACACAGTTATCAAAATGTTCTCAAAATGTAATTAGTTTCTATGTTTTCTTATGATTAAAGCCATTGCAGAGGATGTTTCACACAAATCTGTTATCCAAAAATGAATATGCTTAGTGCTGTGTATCCTATATCTGGATATTCATTGGGGCACAGAGCCAAATCTGGCAGTTGTCTAGAATTTTATTTTCATTGAGCAATCAGTTGAACGTTCATTCAGCATTTTTTCATATTTTGACAGCAAACAAGCACAATCAACAGCTGGTTTTCTGACCAAAATCATTCTTCCACTTATACTTTAAACTCAATTTTAAACCCTGGACACAGTAATTCATGAACCATCCCTGTGATATAATGTTACTCCAAACCTGGCAATCTTTATCATCCTATTCTATGTCTAATTTTTCCTTCTCTTGTAATTTTTCTGGGAGTCAACCTTTCTTTTTGTCCACCTTTACAGATTTTGCAGAAAAACTGTTTATTTACACACACTCTTCTTGAATGGCCTCCTGATAGACCAACCACTTGTGCATACTCTTACCAAGCTTCCTTGTCAGAATATCCATTGTGTATTCTTCTCCCAGGAACCAAGATTGAGCTTCACCCAATTTTCCAAGACTTATATGGCTCCACTCTACTTCACTGGCTCTTTAATACATTATTCTTCTCCCACACTGTGCTTGCTATACTCCACACAGGAGCAGTGCAGAAAGAGCCCCAGGTTACCACTGGTTAGGGCTGCTCTGAAACTGGAAGCAGTACTATTGCTTTCATGGGGCTTTACATCTGGGTTCCCAGTCCTGCTTCTCAGTTCAGGTACTGGTGGCTACACGGCTTTTGTTTCCTAGTCTGTATGAGTTTGGTGCTTGCTAGAGGGCCAGTATTAGTGCTGCATTGAGTCATGCACACGTATCTATATTTTTTAACAAAATCCTGGACTAGTAAAAATGCTCAGTTCAGCAACATGAGCTAAGGATTTCTTTTCACATGGAAAAGAGCTTCAGCAGAACTTGAATTGCAGAAGTGGGTTCCTATGGTCTCTTACATCATATCTAAGTAATTAATTACTTCCAGGCATCCATATGTTAGTTATTAGTGAGGATAATCCATAATTCATGATAGGTATCTCTAATAAGTAATGCTTATCAGTGCATCCAGTTTTAAACAGGGTACCCTTTTTGTGGCAGTTGTTTTATGTACAGCACCCAAACTTTAAAAATCTGGAAACCAGGGCAGCTTTGCACAGAGACTGAAGAAGCTGCTGTTCCCCAAGGTTCCTTCATTCAGAAGGGCTGTCACACCATCCCTCTTTACATGAACAAACGGGGAGGCACCAGAAAGCCATGTGCGGTGTGCAGTAGGTGTCAGTGGACCCCACCCCCGTACTCACTGCCACATGCAAAAGAAGGGCATGGTTGGCAGCTGGGCTGATTGATGATACATCTTCACAAGTGGATTTTGGTGAAGGAAGAAATTCAATTTCTCTAATGGGAGCTCTGCCATTTATGGGAACAAGCTGCCAGCTTTCTGCTCATATCAGGCGACAAGACTGTTGCCAAGAAAGGCTTCCTCCATTTAACAGGAAAGAAACCTTCAAGACAAATTCTCCTACTAGCAAAAGTCCAGTCAAGGTTAAAGAGAGATAAAGTAACAAAAATTACGAGCCAAACAAGTATTTATCTGTACAAATATATAAAGCCCATCCAAACTGTCAGGTTGGCTTCTGGACTATTCAGCAACCCAAACATCAACAAAATCTGTCTCTAATGAGACCCACAGGCACTAGTGCTGAGCATCTTTTAGTACAAAGCTGCTGCATTTCTGACATAAGTTTGAGGTGTGTTGTGTTTAGGCCTGATGGGTCCTTTTGTCAGCCACACACAAACCGCTCCAGTGGTTTTTCTGTTGTCAGATCTGACTCTGCAGGACCATGAAGCAATTACTCAAGCCTATCCCAAAATAACCAAAGGTAAAAAAGCGAAATAGCAGCCACTGATGCTTTCAAAACTGCCTTTTTAAAAAGCCTTGAGACACTCATATGGCCCTGATAAATCAGATGCAAGTTTCATTTAAATTATTAATCTCCCATGAACAGACATCTCTGTCACGAAAATTAAATTTCTAAATAACTGTGAGTTCAGCCTGCAGTAAGCTTCTGCCAGCAGTGATCAGTACAAACAGATTTTACAGAAACAAACAGATGCTGAGAATTCACAAGGATGTCTCACAAAGCTGGTTTTGGTACTCCACGGCCATCAGCTTCTCATCCCTCTGTTGTTTTTCCCAACCCAGCATCAATCGGGCTCACTACTTTCACACTCAATTTTCTGCCTGCATGTCTGGATGCTAAATCAACTGGTGACAAAATTACTGAAAGAATTCTATTCAAAGACTACCAGATAAAATTTCTGCACTGAATGGCCTGAAAGACCCCCTCAACTAAAAGCAAATCCTCTGCTTTGTAATTCCTCTCTGCAAAACAGCTATAGAGTTAGGTTTGGCTTTGAGATGGGAAGCCCACACTGGGAGTCTGAAAAACTATCTTTACACAAGTTTTCTTCACATTCAAGATTTATTTTTTTCGATGAAGGCAAACAGATAGAAGAGGAAGAATAAGATTTTTCTTCAGACACAAGATCACTTTGCTTGTTAGTTCTGTGAACGAACGAATTTTCAAGCTACATGCCACAGTTGTTAATGAGACTGTAGTTGCCCAGCACCCCTTCTCCTTAGTGTTAAAGATCATCAGTTTTATTAGTACAGCTTACAGCCAATTTACTTCAATTTTGGTACCACGTACTGCTAAAAGGTCTTACTCCAGGAATGAGAACTTCTTCCCCATGAGGGCTCATTATCTCCAGTACTGCAGCCTGGCAGGTGCCCCACGGCTCAGCCTGTCCCTCCGCTGCCCCATCACGCTGGGGAGCCTTTCCCCCGCGGGCTGCTCCCTGCACAGCCCCGCGGCTCCGCGCCCAGGCCGGGACGCGGGTGCCGGGCAGGCAGCGCTGGCGGCCGCTGCAGGAAGGGAGGCCTCTCCCGCCTGCCAGCGTGCGCCACGAAGGGGACTCTCGGGGAGCGGCCGCGGGAGGAAAGCACCCCGGGGCAAGCCCGAGTGGGTCAGTTCCTCCCACCCCCGGGGCTCTCCCGGCCCGCGGAGCCGCGAGAGGAGCCCGGCCCGGCGGGGCGGCAGGGGGAGCACGAGCACGGGCCGCGGCTCCGGCTGCCAGGAGCGGCCGCCGCAGGAGCCGCACGGGCGACTTCTCGGAGCCGGAGGGAGGCGGCGCGGAAAGCCCGACGCAGGAGCCGAGGATGCGGCCGCTGCCGCCGGCCTCTGCTTAGCCGCGAGCGCGGCCCCCCGGCGGCGGCTCCACCACCCGCCGCCCCTCGGCGCCGGAGCGCAGGAAGCGGCGCCCGGCTCGCAGGGCCCCCCCCTCCTTCTCTGCCCTCCCCGCCCAGCGCAGCGCGGGCGCGGGCGGCTCGGGCCGCCGCGGGAGCAGCAGGCGCTGGCGTCGGATGCCTGCGCTACGCCATCCCGGTGCTGCCGCGGCCTGGACTCCGCGGGGAGCGCGGGCGATCGGCGGCCGCTCCTTTGTGTCCCAGGTCGGTGCGGGGGAGCGGCGAGGGGGGCGCGGGGGCGGTGGGGCAGAGCGGCAGGACCGTGTCCCGACCCCTACCGCAGGACTGGAACAGGCGGCATGCTCGCCGGCATGGCGGGCCGGGGACTTGTTTGTGTCGGGCTGACCCCCCCTCCCCGCACCCCGGCAGGAAAACCTCGGGAGCCTCCCCCCAGCCCTGTTAAGTGGCGTTCGGCTCGGCGGGCTCGCCCCCCTCCACCGCGGGGCAGCGGACGGTCCCCCCGAGCCCTTGCCGGGGGCTGCTTGTTGCCCCCGGGAGCGGCTCGTGGCTGGGGAAGTTCCTGCTTGGGCAGCGTTTCGCCACCGCTTTTGATTGTTTATCGCTCCGAGGCGACGCCGAAAATAGGTCAGAAAAAATGTCCAGCTCGTCCCCGCCGCGAAGTGCCCGAGTGCCGGGCGCGGTACTGGGACAGCCGGAGGCGGTGCTGCCTTTCCCCTCCTTCCCTTCCTGAGAAATACCGGATTCTCACAGGGTTTGAAACGAAGGGGGGACGTTATATATATATATATTATATATATATATATTTGTTTGTTTTTTAATATCGCTTTTTGCGTGCGGTGTGGAAAGTTGCTGACCGAGCGTTAGGAGTAACTGTTAGGAATAACTATTTCCTGGTGCGCCAAGGGCGGCACTGGCGGCTCTCGCCCGCCCGGTCCGAGCGGGTACGGCCCGTGTCCTGCGGAACGCGGGCGGTGCGGGCAGGGCGCTGCGGTCCAGCCGGGCCCTGCCTTCAGCAGATGCTCGTAACCCCTGTTACCGCCCGTGGGATCTCGTCAGGGCTTAGTTAACGACCAGAGTGCTAACAGCAGGATTTGCTTGATCAGTAAGCGCTCTGGTGGAAATAATCTTTCCTGCTTGTATTATTTTAAGCAAAATTTCCAGCAGAACTTATTTGAAAGCTTTACTTGATGATTATGTGTTAAACATAACACTTGGAAGAGCAGCTACATAGCATAACAGATCTTAAAAAATTGTAATTGGGGGATTTACAGTCATGTTGATGTTATAACTGAAGAGGTATTTGCTGAAGTGTTTAAGCCCACTTCCCCTTTCTCCTGCTTGCAGTGGATTTTGCTGACTGAAAGGTAACAAGCTACTGTTTGAGATCTTACATTTATCATGTAAATGGGCATAAATGTCTATTTTGTGTTACTGGGATTTGCTTTGGTTTTTTTAAGTGATTAATTCTATTAGCTTAATGTTGTCTTATACATAGGCAAAGCCTGAGATAAAATCCACATGCACCACTTTTTAGTTTGCTGGACCAATAACAAGTAGTGAATGCTACTGCATCTGTTACTCTGGAAGGGAATGTATTACATTTTCATCCATTAAGTAGTTCCTACTTAGCATTTTGATTGTGAAGATGAAACTGCTGGGCCCGTGCTAAGGGATAAATAGCACAGCCCCAACCTGGTTCAGTAAAGCTCTGCTTTGCTGGAACATTACAGCTTTTTTACAATGAAAAAGTTTTGGATTTGTGGAGGAGTAAATTAGGTATTTCAGCATAGTTTTTATTATTTCATTCAACAATTCATTGCCCATTAGAACTGAAAATACTGTTTCGTAGGAGGTGAACAATAATCCAGGCTCTGGCTGTATCTTTGCAAATACTTTAAATGAATGAAGCACAGAATTGTCATCTTGCTCTGTTTCTTCCATATGACTGTGCCAGTAGCCACAGTCTGAATACCTGCATTTGGTATGTCAGAGCACAGCTATAAATCTTAGTCTGCATTTTCCTTGGATGGACCAACTTGCTTCCCTTTTCCCACCTCTCATTTTTCCTCCTGTAGGTAGCATAAGTCCATTCTTCATCTTTCCTTCAGTAACCGGTAAAAGTCAGAGAATATGAATTCAAGCTCATTATTTGGAGGGGTTTCAGTGTCCCTTATGTGAAATACGATCCTACAAAGCTGGTAAGAGTTGACTGGTATAATATGTGAAAATACTATTTTTGTTCTTAAATTAACACTGTATTAATAAAATTGATTTGTTATCTTCACTTCAGATTATGGTCAGTACTACTGGCCTGGGTAAGGTTTGGCATGAATCAGTAATATAGTAATCGGCTACACACAGCAGCCGAAATCTGTCTTCAAAACTGTGGTTTTGAAAATGTGCCAGACAACCCAGCACATTTGTTGATTCAATTTAATTCCATTGAGATAGAATTTACTTCTGTTTTGAGTTCAGCAAAACTGCAAAAATAACACCTTGGGCTCAGTTCAGATTTCAGAAGACCCCGTCTATCTCTTCTGAAGCCCTGATGATGGATATGACAGTATTACCAGACATTCCAGTTTTGTGGTTTTAACATTTCACTTGGAAGTACCTGGATTTCAGAGCTCAGTTCCAGGATTGTCTCTGGCATTTTTTTCTCACATAGAAGAATTAGTGAATACAGTTCCCAAGCAGGGAGAGACATGAAAACTGAGATCCATTGCTCTCTCTAGCATTCCCTGTTGACCTCGCTAATCAGTTCTCTGCTGAGAAAGACTCTGACACGTTCTGGTGGACTTGGTTGTGGTTTTCAGACATAAACACTCTCTGACAGGATGTTTCTGTCAGTATCTCATGCTCACTGGCTTACAGTCTGGTGGTTTGGTGCGAGCTTCTCTTGCTGGAAGTGATTAGATTGAAATATGAATGCCACGGTCTGGTTGGGAAGGTGCATAGGAAAGTAAGCCCTGGCAGAGGGGTGAGGCAGATTATTGTGAATGGCGAGGTTTTGAACTACTGTAGGTGAAGATATGGGAGCCCTGTCTGAACTCTGACTCTTGTACATTTTTTTTCTTTGAAGAGAACCTACCTGTCTATACCAACCTAGGAGGCAGATACCTAAATATTTATTAATGTGATGCTAAGAGTACTGGTGTCTCTTTCCTGGCCTGGGTGCTGTCCTGAACATCTGTGAAAGTTCGGCTTGTACCAAAGATGGATCTCAGTGTGAGAATTATAATCAACGGTTGTGAATTTTTGTTACTGTTGACCTTGTTTCAGTGTTTGAAGTTGTTATTGATAAAGGCCAGTACTTCTCATGCTTACTTGCTTGCTAAATGTTTCATCCTATGCTTTGTGTGTCCCCTTTTCCTCTGTATGAAAAATATAGTCTCACTAGAGCTTTAATTGCTTTCATAACAGGATAGATGAGTAGCACCTGTGTGTTGACCAGCAGTTGTTCCTGATGGATATTTGTTTTGCCAGCCTGCTGTTGTATATCAGGTACTTCTGACAGGCCATTGGCTCAGAGAGCTTGTAGCCAAAATAAGTATTCCTGGATCAAGTAACAGCACATAACAGCTTTTGGTTAACTATGAGCATAACTTAGAGTTTCTTGAATTATGAATTATTTAATCTTGCCTTGTTTTCCCTCCTAATGAAAAAGTTTGAAAAATGCGATTTTTTTGGTTACTGAAAACTGTGTAGCAGCCTTCAATTACTTTATATGTAGTATATAGGATCCTATAGGAACTTTCAAGTTCCTATATCCTAGTTATATGGTTTAGCGGTTACGGTGGTAGTGCTGGCTTGATGTTTGAACTTAGTGATCTTAAAGTTCTCTTCCCACCTTGATGATTCTGTCCTGTGACTGTAAGTCGCAATCCTGCTGCTTTAAATGAGGAATGAGAGACTGAGTTTAACTGGTTAAATCCACTCAATAGCCACTTTTTTGGTCCTTGTGAGCTTGCTACAATCAGACTATGCTTCTGAATAAAAGCTACTTCTATATTTTTCTGCCACAGGTAGGCAAAACAAAGTATCCTTACGTTCTGTTGACGTTAATGCACCACGTGTTTTCTCTGTGTAAAGACACGTGATTTTATGTTCATTATGCATCTGCTGATTTTGCCCTTTAGCATTTTACTAAGCACCTTTTAAACACATTCATTAATGGGATACATCTCATTAAGTATTGTGTATAGACAATTCAGAAGTATTAACATAGCAGTTAAAAGTATTTATGCATTCATTTATAGCAAAGGTGGTTGGTATGTTGGTAATGTAGTGTTGCTGATATTTGTAGAAGTCTGTTGTACAAATCGTCTTCCTTGAAGAACAATTCATGGAACCTTTGTGGTAACAAGAATATACAACAAAGAGTATACATGAAAAAAAAACTGAAAGGGAGGAAATAAGTTTGCCATGGTTTGGGGTCAGGAAGAAGTCAGGTGAGCAAATTGTGTTTACTTCAAGCAGGACAGCACTATTCTTGGAAAGAAGAAGCAGAGAAATAAAGAACAGAATCAAACCTCGCAGAGCTCAACTTACAAGAAGAACAAAAGTTGAAAATGCTAAAGCAAATTGAAATTACATCAATTCTATTTTTTGTTAAATGGTTTCAGTACTATTTTTTTTCTGAGTGGATTTTCTGTAGATATTTTGGAATTGGGAACATTATCATTGCAAAAAATCCGAGCTTTATATTGTGCGAGCAGTTTTGTTGGAAACAAGATGCAAAATCTCACCAATATTTCTTACTAAAAAATAAATAAAACATGTCCACATTTCTGAATTGCATGTCTTGTCTCAGAAAAAAGGAATACATTCATATTTTGCTATTTTTAATTTTCAAATGAAAAGTTAAAAAATTGTTACCTCTAATACTATGTAATTAGAGGTATTATATTTATACATATGTATGTATGAATATGGTTTTTTGAATCTCATTTATAAAATAAATCACAAACCTGTGCACAGCACACCCTCAAATTCTTAGAATTAAGAAGAAATCTACAGCATTCGTCAGTTAGTTGTACAGGAAGCCTTACTCTTGACTTCTGATATCTGAAATAATAAACTTGTTTGTTTTCCAGATGTAAGTCTGCCCACTATAATCACAACCTTGTTCACGTGCTGTGACCTCATGAATTAATCCCTGTTACTGATCATGCCATAAATCACTGGTTACCTGTTACATAAAGGATGTCAAGAGAGATAAGTTTGTAGTGCTTTCTAGCTATAAAATAAACTGAATTCTCTTTATGCTTTAGATGATTTTCTAAATAAATGAGGTTTCCCTTTAAATTTTCATATCAGAATGGCTTGCAGTATATCTTTTGTCTTCTTTCTATTGAAATTTACAACAGAAATGTAGTAGTATTTGCGCTTCTGCAGAAGAAGCTGTACTTTCTTCCTAGGTTGTCAGTTCAGTTATCACTTGCTGATTTTTCTGCATAATGATTGTGTATTTCCATGTAAAAAAACGTGTAATTAATGCTGCTGGGTTTTAGTAGTAGAGGTAGTAGTATTTGTGTATCTAGTGCTTTTAAACTAAATTAAAATTGCTTGCCTGCCTATTTATATGTGGCCCATCTTGCTTTCTGTAAATGCACATATATATTTTTAAAGATTTTTCTGAATGTTTGGGGTAAACTCATGGCGTTATACCAGCTATCAGTTAATTCTAGGTGCCTATGATTTCATGCACCTCTGACCTTCAGTCCCTCACCTTGATGAAATAATCAGACCAAATTGTGTGAAGGTACTGAGGATATTTAAAGTACTGAGACAGTGAGGCATAGTAGAAAACATGTTTCACTGCTTTACGTGTAAAAAAGCTTAGAGGAAAAGACCTTGTAAGGGTGAGGTCAATACTAGACCTAAATGTGGAAGTCAAGACTTAGATCTCCAAGTTTGCAGCCATTTTATTGTGCTGGACTTCTTTTTGTGATGAAAGCCCTTTCTAACGAAAGCTGTTGCTGAGGCAGAAGCTCTGAGCCATAGGGTTTTACCTGCTGTTAATCTTACTTTGCATATTCTTAAGAGACAGCCTCTTCTATGGAAAGTGCATTGTATGTCTCTGAAATTGGATTGAATGCCAGCTAATGCTACAGATGTTTGGGCTGAATTTGGGCTGGTGACTAGAAGCTCTAACAGATGTGTTACCTGCCTTTTGATTCAAATGTGTAAAAGCTGTTGGTGTTTAGCTTAAAAGATGAATTTTCATGGCGAGTCGGTATGGTGAGCTGTCAGTTTGTCCTTCTCAGGTAGGACAGGAAGGAACAATGAGCTGTTTGAAAACCAGTCAGCCATGCTGTCGGCAGGATGGGGAAAGCCTCTGATGACTTTGGTTCCTGGTTGGTGGACCTTTTTCCCCTGGATGTGTTATACTGTATTTAATATGTGGTTTTACTTATTCTACTTGTAGCAAATATGAAAGCAGCATATAAGGGATTTAATGGTTGCAAAATGTTAGTACAAGAATTTCTGACTAAACATGACAAGTAAATGGTAGGAGAAAAGGCGTGAACGAAAACTGTTCCATGTAAAACATTGTCAAAAATTGTTTAAATAGCATTGGTGATAGTTCAAGCTAATTCAGAAATCAGTTTGCTGATTTGTTTTGATGTAACCCTTCAAATCTACCCATTGAAGTTACTGAAGGAGATCATTAGATTTGTTTTGTTTCCAGTATGTTATTTTGGAAACAGAGCTGTGCCATTTTAGGTTTGTGTCAGTGTTTTTAGCAGCTCCTCACACATCAGCGTTGTTCTGTTAGTGAAATGCCACACAGGGAGCAGAAGGTGAGAGGGGCATGAAGCCTTCAAGCTGCAAAATAAACAAAGGCAAAACTTGAATTTGGATTTGGTAAGGCTCTGGTATATTTGTCTTTTAATAGGGACTCTTTAAGCAAGGTATTCTGGCAGTGTAGTGAGGAGGGAGCAATGCCAGTGCCATGAGGGAAGGTTACGGCCTGTGGAGCTCAGGTAGAGCAGGCTGTGGTAATTAAGGTGGCCCTGTCTCTCTCTCTCCTCCGTGACAGGGAGCAGAAGAGCCCTTCTTCAGCAAAAATTGTTCCTGTCTCTCAATGACAGCTGTCAGTTGATAACTGCAGGCAGAGTGTTTCTGGGCCTGCTGGGACAAAGCTGCTGAAAGCTACTCTGCTTTCCATCCTTTGGTGCCTCCTTCATGAGAGAAATGGTCTGGGTTGCCAGGCAGGGTTCCCAGGTGAGAGGTTTCCTCCCTGGGAAGCCAGGCCTGTGAGTAGGGAGCAGGACCTGCCCCATGGAACAGGGTAGAGGTTAGAATGGGCTGTCGCTTGGGCTCTGGGCTTGTGTCCTTCCACGGAGGAAGTGGGGCGGGAGGGGATTACTGTTCAACTTTTGAGGTGAATAAAAGGAAAGAATGGAGGATAAAAATACTGACTCGGGAATGGCTGTGAGAAGGGGCAGTTTCTCTCACCTTGCCACTCTTTGCTTTGCTGTGCCAAGGCTGTGGCTTATGGAGGAAGGCAGGATGAGGGTACAACTGGCCAGGGAACTGCTGTGCTGTGCTACCGCTTGCTTCCCTTCCCCGCGCTGCAATGGCACAGCTATTTGTGGAGCTGTGCTTTGAAACCGGATAAGGAAGTGATCTGATCAAGCCCTGCAAAAATAGATTATTCTAAAACGGTAACTAATTAATTTTAAAATGCTGTCCCACAAGCACTGTGTTGGCAGTGTTGTGGGGGCGATACACTGCTGCTATGAAGATGTGAATGAGCACCTGGGATAGAAACTTCTGAAGCTGTTGCTGGTGTGGAAGATTTCGTTTAGTTTCACAGGCAAAGTTGGCTTAAATTCTTGCTTTGCCCTTCCTCACTTCTTCAGGGTTAGATGTTAATGTAGGTGTACTCTTTCAGATAGATCAGCACAGCTGTTTGTGGAGCTGTATTTAAATCAGTGAAATGTTGCTGTTTAAATTATTAAGAAAAACAAAAGAACAACCTCACAAAATTTACAAAGTAACCTCCAAAATAGCTGTAAAGGTTTTTTTTAGTGCTGGTGGGCTTTTTGCCCCCCATGACTGCCAGTACAAGTGCAGAGGTGGCTGTTTGTGGCATACGTGCAAGCAAGTCTGCAAGGGTAATGGAGAGAAATAACTTAAAAGACTTTACTGCTCATGATATGTAATGTGCTATTTTCTCGTGGTGCTTGCTGACATCCAGTCTTCCTTGTATGCTGAGCTCTGCTCAGTTTGTTCAAGCTACCATCACAATTATCTTTGATCAATGTTGTCTTTACTTGACATTTGTTTCTTCAGAAACTTCTTTTCCTGAGTATTTGTCAATAAAAAAAGCACTGTATGTACTGTGTTTATTCCCTTCTCTTCTAAAACAGCTAAAGGAAAGAAGGGAGTGCTTTAATTTTATTGTGTTTTTTTCTTGGAGGGAGGAGTGTGTGTTACTTGTTTCGTTTGGTTGTTGGGTTTGTTTTTTTTTGCTGTTGGGTCAAATCTGTTTTGCTCCAGGCTTCACTAGTAGAAAAGAGAGTGGGGGACATCGAGGATAGATGTCTTGTGCTTGACTTGTTGTAGTAATAGCCATGTGAACTTCAAAGTTTAGATATGTTTCAACTTAATGCTCTTAGATTTGGAGGTGAGCAGCACGTAAGTTGCTGGAGATGCTACCTGGGGTTGCAGAGAGAGATATATGGCTCTTCCTCACCTGGTCGGTATTAAGATAAGCAAGCATCGAGAGAGCTTAAAATCTTGGGCCAAATTGACATGTTGGTGTTTGTTTGCTACAATATGTTTTTGAAAAGCTTTAATGCACATTCTGAAATACTTTTCTATGACATCATTAGGTCATTGCTTGCAGTGGTAGTCTGCCTAATTGTCCTTCAACTTTATAGTTGTATCATTCAACCATAACTAAATTGCACTTTATACTAGAATAATATGGATTTGACTATAAATTTAATGCATGTTTTGTGTAACAGAAGAGTTGCAGAGAGGGTCTTAGAAGACTTATGGTCAGAAAATCATCAACAAAGAAAGAACAAAATAAAAATCTGACTTTGATGGGTATGGGTATTGAATAAAGACGGGACAGATATTAGAAACTAAAAACAGTGTTATATTTCTAGAGTTTTTAGGTTTGGGGAGTTTTTTGCATTGAAAAATCAAAGAATCAAACTTTTAACTTAGATTTATGTGCTGTAATACTTACCTCAATTAATTTTGTTAAAGTGGTAGGAAACTGGAAGCCAGGCTACTCGGAAATTGGAAATAGTGTGGCCAGCGGGACCAGGCCTATGATCATCCCCCTGTACTCGGCACTGGTGAAGCCACATCTCAAATAAATACTGTGTTCAGTTTTGGGCCCTCGCTACAAGAAAGACATTGAGGTGCTGGAGTGTGACCAGAGAAGCACAACAAGCTGGTGAAGGGTCTGGAGACCAAGTCTTATTAAGGAGCAGCTGAGGGAGCTGTGGTTGTTTAGCCTGGAGAATAAGAGATTCAAGGGAGACTCTGTCACTCTCTACAACTACCTGAAAGGAGCTTGTAGCCAGGTGGGGGTTGGTTTCTTCTCCCAAGTAGTAACAAGTGACAGAGTGAGAGGAAATGGCCTCATATTGTGCCAAGTAATGTTTAGACAGGAAAAATTTCTTCACTGAAATGTGGTCAGGCATTGGAACAAGCTGCCTAGAGCAGTGGTGGTATCACAGTCTCTGGAATTGTTAAAAAAAAAGTGTGGAATTGGCACTTGAGGACATGGTTTAGTGGTGAAGATGACAGTGTTTGGTTAAGGGTTTGGATTTGATGATCTTAGAGGACTTTTCTAACTGTAATGATACTGTGATTCCATGAAAAAAAAATGATATCAAGGATTATATTTTTAAAGATGTAGTAGCCAGCCCCAAATCAGCTGACTTTTTAGTGGGTTATTAACATTAGGTGTTGAAAAATAAAATAGCTTTTGATAGAGTACTCCTGCGTATTTCTGAAAGAACTTACATTTGTAAGAAAATCCTGGTAGTCACTGTTTTTCTGTGTTGACCCATCCAGCCTATCACCACAGATGCTATTACTGTAGGAACTACCAAGGAAGTGGTTTTGTGACCACTGATCCTGGATCAGATTTACTATCAGATTATCCTCTAATGTAACTGTGATCAGGCAGCCAAGCTATCACATTTCTTAAGTTAATAAGTGTGCAATATATCATTTGTGCTGACTTAATGCCTACTGTGGGAGGAAATACAGTAACTATTTGGCATAAAGCCTTCCAATACAAAATCAACCCATCAAATCTAAACTGCATTTACTGTCTTGTCAAAGCATGACCTAACAGCAGGTATCAGAACAATGACTCAACTCTGTAAATTGTGGTGTTTTATATACAAAGGACAATAATACAGAATTATTACCTATTAAAAATAATTTACTGATCATATACAGTTAGATTTATTTTTCATTTCTCTTGAAATAAAAGCTTTATTTTTTTGACAGTAGGTTTGCTTGGGGTGGGACAGAAATTGCAACTTTCTTTTGGAGACTTTTTTGATTCATAAAATATGGCAGAGTAATGACATTAACAGTCATTGCAGACATTTTAATGCCACATTCATTCACCCATATAAAATTATTTTTCATTTAATAACATTGCTTAGGACATGGGATTCAAAGAGAGGGAGCTTTCTTCCTTTGTATAAATAAGAAAATGAAGTATATTTTATGTACACTTAGACAGACCCTTAATGTTTTATGAAGAATGTATTCAGTTGGGCAGAATCAAATTAGTTTAGTAAGCTTCCCTCTCCTACTTTATTAATTCTTACCTGGTGCATCCTTCATAAATTTTTGAGATTATGAGAAGGTGAATGTATTAAGCTATGGAGTTTGGTTTTTTAAGTGAAAATACTGCAGCCTGCAATTTATCATTTGTTTGTTTTTTTAAATTTACTGTAAGATCCTTATATGCTTTTTATATAAAGTTCCAAAAGACTTTGATTATTTAGAGTAAGCACTTCATTTTGCTTTTCCCCCTATATTGCTCTTTGAGTGGATTGTTAAGAAAAGATAGGTTGTGAGTTCATTCATGGAAGATGATGAGTGAAACAAGAAATTAATTTACAGATTTATTTCTACATTTGCAGATGTATTTCTAGATACATTACTTCTGCTGTAGTTAGATGTAGTTATTTTCTTCACTGTTTTTGAGGTAGCTCAGCTTTACTGCTGATTTACATTGTCTACTCTCCTTGGTTCTTAGTATGAGTGTGTGGTAGTATTTGGTTCATTTTTCTCACTCAGCCAGTGCATGGGACCAATGTGGGACAAAGTGGCTGGCATAATGTGGTAGCACATATCCTGAACTGCTACTGCTTTTCATCAAAATGCTCCATTTTAGCAGTTTCTGACTCAAAAGCAGTCACATTTGTGCCAGTTATTTCATTGTCTTTTAATCATAACTTTTAAAATGTGGATTTTGTTTTTAGGGTAAGTCTTTGTAAAAGGCAAATAAAACATTTAGTTTGGCTTGCTCATGTTCTGTTTCCATTTTCTTGGCAAATTGAAACCATTGCTCAGTTCCGCCTAGTGTGAAGGAGGAGAAGGGATCTCAGAGATGATGCAGTTTTTGTTTAGTGTAAATTGTTGGCTGAAGAGAGGACACTGAAGTTGGTGCCTATACTGGGAGGAAAAATTCAGAAATCTGCAAACATTGGGTCTGTTTTGCAGCAGGGGTTGTGGTGGAGGGGGGAGGACACATTGATAAGACAGTGAGCTTTTAACTGTACTGCTCACAGAACTTTTCATGTTAAACTTTTTAATGAGGAAGCTTAGAAATAACATGTCATTTGTCAGACAGACAAAGCCCAATGTTAGCATAGAAGGGAATAAGCCTAATAAATGTTCAAGATGAATTATTGTATCATGGGTATGATCTATTAATAGGGGAGAAAAAAAGAAATAAATGCAACATCTTAATGACTTCTATGCTCAGTGGGAATAATCAAGTTGTCAGCTCAAAGTAGTGAGTGTGTTGTTTTTATCAGTGTGCTGCATAGAGGACAAGATATTAGTGCTAAATTTAAAGCAAAAAGTATGAAAAATTGAATTTTAATGCCTGATTAAGTTGGTTGGTTGTATAGCCCATTTAAGTGCCATAGATATCTTGAATTAGCTTTGTTAGAATCAAACCTTGTGGTCGATTGGGAAGTAGTTTGGGCTTAAAGAACCAGGCATGATGAAGACTTTAATAGTTGAGTTTTTGCCCTGAACCCATGAAATTAGGTCACTGTTCAAATTACGTGTGGTTATTTACTTCATATAATTATTTATACCTGTGAAGCTTTCAAAAAAGTAAATGAATAAATCCTGATAAAAAGCAGTCTGTTCTGAAGTATTTTTCTAGTGATGGTCTTGTTGTCTTTTTCAAATTGGGTAATGAATTGAATAAGGTCTCTTAGATATTTCCACTTAAGGCATTTGTTTGTTTGTTTGTTTCCTTGTTTTACAACATGATGATTATACAATTCAAAATTCAATTACCAGTTCTTTTCTATCCCCTCACCTTTTTAATTATGGAAAAGCAAGGTTTATTTGTAGTGCTGGGAAGCTCTAGTCTCAACCAGAACACTGTGATACCATGTGCTGCACAGCTGCGAAAGGATTTCAAAGGACAGGAGGAGTTATGCTTGATGCAGTAGTCTAGGCTCTCTCTGCAGGGGATGCAGAGAGGGAGCTGAAATGATCAAAATAACAGGCTGGTTCTTTGCAGCACCATGCTGAACTAGTACATGCAGTGAATTATGCTTTTTCAGCCTCACAGTAATTAAAATAAAAGAGGATATTAGCTTGGGTGAGTTTTGGCTGTATTAGATGGGACATATTTCTAATCATATGCAGAAAAAGTTGGCAGGTCTTCTGCATAGTCTTGCCAAAGTCTATGAGCACCTAGAGAAAACTAAATGAAAAATATTGTCTGGGTTTACAGTCAGACTGTGCTAGTATGCACACTCAGAAAGTGGGCATTAGGAATAGCCTTGCTGGTCAGGTGAAGAACTTTGTTTTTGCCACACTAAGTTTCAGCTGCAAACAGTGTCCAAGAAACAGCTAAAATTGGAATTGAAGGCAGTTCTCAGGTGGGGGGACAAACCTGTGAGTCATCAGCACAGAGATAAATGGTGGCTGAATTTCTGTTGGCAGGTGCTGGGTCTCTGAGCATAAAGGGGAAGAAGATGGGTAAAAAAAGGTCAGGGATGGAGGTGTACAAAGCTCCTACGGCAACTTAGAGGAAAAATATTACTTGAAGAATGTTAAATGAGCAGCTAAAAGAAGACAAGGAAAGTGAACGCTTTGCTGTATTTTCATGTGCAGATTCTGTAGTTTTGCTTTTGAGTTCCACTGGATATAAAATACTAAATCTAAGGCTAGAAAAGATTGTGTGTTCTCTTTCTCTCTCTCTTAAAAAGGAAATTAGTCCTCTTTAAAAGGGAACTGGTATGACATAGGCTGTAATGCATTGTTAAACAGGTAGAATAAATGTTGGTGCCATTTCTATGCAGTCTTATAGTATCAGGATTTTACTCGGTCATTATTGGTAATTTATGGTATCAAGGATAGAATACCACACATGACATGCACAAGTGAAGTCTATTTTAGAAAATTCCAGATAATGTATTTTTTTATGCTCTGCTTTCTCTGTTTTCTTTGCTCTGAAGCTGAGACAAAACCAGTTAAGTTTCACAGCTTGCCTGCACAAGCTGTGATAGATTTTGTGTTTGTATTTCTTTGAAACATACATACGGAAAGGATGCAAAGTTCCTCTAGGAGGGGAGAGCTAATCATTCTCTTTTCTGTGTGTTTGGAATCTAAAGGTCATCAGATAAAAGTGAGATTTTGGATTTTTTATTGTGTTTTTTTAAATAAACAGTTTTAAGGTAGTGCTTGATCAGGGCAGGGACAGTTGTGGTGTTGACTTACCTGTGATGTTTGCTGTAAGAAAGTGAGTTCTTGGTAAGGCTCTCCTCCTTGTCCCCTGAATTTTGTTTCCTGTGGAGAAGGGACATAAGATTTACCAGGAGAATCTCATCAGACCTTTTTCTATAAATTGTCTCCTCCCTGGTAGCTATGTAAGACTGCGTGGGGGCATGAGCTGTATTTGATGACTCAGGCCAGAATATCTTCCTACCTCTTCATTGCTGTGTTGCTGCTGGTGAACTTAGAGCCTTTCTGAAGATTGGGGAGACTGTGGGGTGGCTGGGGAGGTACCAGAGTCCTCTGGGAGCTGGATTTTAGAATTCCGAGGTGAAGACAGGGATAGTTTGACTAGACATGGCAGTGTCAGCTTTGCCGGAGCACTGGCTTCATGAGAGGTTCTGGTTTTTTACTTTACTTTGTAAAAATAGTTATCAGACTGCTACACTTGCAAAGAGCTGAAAATTACAGTGCAGGACCCAAGGGCAGATTGGAGAATGCTCATAGGCAGTACATGTATGACTGTTGGAGAGGTCATGATAAAGGTTGTTCTTAGGATGCGAGAAAAGGGAACAAATAACATGAGTACTGAAAAGTTCTAGAGATACTGCTGTTAGTAAAACATTTGTTTATTTGTTTGTTTTTTAGTTGGAGCAATATGTTTCCGACAGCAGTAGTGAAGAACTGGAAGACTGGTTGATTAACATACTAAAATGGAGTATTTACCAGTGCAGGTAAGACATTCTTTGAACATCTTTTTGCAGTTTTGTTTCTTAGTGTTGTGTTGCATTTCCCAATACAAGTAACTAGATTAATGGCAGCGTTACACAAGCATTTCTCTGAAAACAAAGCTGGTTTAGGAGGATTCTGTCTCTTTAGTGCATTCTCAAATGCTCTGATGCGGCTACTGTAAAGTAGCACTAATATGCTCAATTTAGAAAAAATGTAGACTCAGGAAACATTTTTTCCTTCAGATGGACCTTTAAAATCTGATATCCTGTGATCTATTTTGTATTGTGGCCTCAGGAAAGATTAGCTTGGATAACTAAAGAAGTGGTGAGCGAATGTGGGGAGAGCATGGACTGGCCACAATATGTAGGAAATTTTTCAGCATAGGAAAATAAATAAACCCCCAGAAGTGTGAAAGAAAGGTTTGGCCCTCGACTTAGGATCAGATGGCTTTAACTGATATTTTAGCTATTGGAGATGTTTACTCTCAGTTCTGTAAATACTTTTGAATAGTGAAATGTTTTGAGTATAAATGTTAAGTAGCTACCAAGAGTTTAGAAACCTTCTGTTCTGTGTATTAGGGTGTTCTCATTTATTATCAGACCTTCTGAAATGGCTTTATGTGCTGCATTAAACTCTGTTTGTTGTATGTGGAGAGCTCCTACTGAAGGATTCTTTTGCTTCTTACAGGCAGACAGAACAAATGTGCGGTTTAATAGCTTAGTTTCTGAATGCTAATGATGCGCTTTGAAATACCACAGTAAACTCTTTAAGTATTAAAATGAGTTGTGGAATTTTGATGTAATTAAAGTTTGTGAAATTTTAGCTGTAAATTTGAAAGGAATCTATATAAATACATACTTCTACATGAGTTTTTTATTGGCTTTTGTATGATTAGCGTACAAAATTTAAGACTTTGTCCGAGTGTCTCCTTTAAAATATTTAATCACTGCATAACATTTTCTATTATATAGTTCACAGAACACTGTTTTCTTTCGCACTGATATGAACGACTTGCAGAAAAGTCTGTGGTTTGTGTCAGCCTAGGGCAATGAATGTTCCCCTTCTCCCAGTTTAAGGTGCACATGGAACAAGCTGATGCTCTACAAAGAAAAAGCCATTCTCAGTAGTCAGGTGACAGACTGCAGCCCCAGTTACCTGCAGCAGTGCTTGCTGGGTGTGCCGTTCTGTGAACTGGGCCTCACATTTCTTACTGGTTTTGCAGTTGATCCTGGAGTGTGGCACGGATGCTGCTTTTCCGGGTACTGTTGATAACAAGGGCTGTGTTACTGGATTAAAATATATGGTGGTGTGTCATGCAGTCCTGTGTTTGCTGGACCCTGTGCTTTGTCTGCAGGGAAAAATTGCCAGCCCAGGTGATTTTTTAGTGGGCTGGTTGGGGGTGCTAAGTAAGCTTGATAGAGGAGGGAGGGAGTGACCCCAGCTAGAGCTGTATTAGACACAATAGGAGTACCACAAGTTCACTGGACAACCCTTTTGGCAGTTATGCAAGATATAGCTCTCTTAGCTTTTCTTGTTTAATTAACTCGTTCATAAAATGGACCTTTGAACTTGTCTAATTGGACTGGTTCTGGATTGTTCTGAGTTTTCCTGCTGGGGTCTGGAGGGACAGCTCTTGCAGGAACAGTCTTCCCTTTTCTTAGTGGGGGCAAACTGTTCAGGGATGTAGCATCACTCATTGTGTCAGGAAGTCAGAGCCATGTGATGTCTTCTTCACACGAGAATGTAGTTTCATTAAAATGCAAACTGGATGAGACTGCCCCATGGCATCCTTACTTTAAGTCCTTTCGCTTTTTCCTGAGTGTTTTAAAGTGGGTTCCTTTTTGAGATATTGGACAGTTTCATGCACAGCCCATAGGATTTGTTGCTCAGCAGCCCAGAGTCTGGAGCTCTGCTGTGCAGCAGCTCAGGTTCCATTTACAGAACATATACGTGCACTTTGGTAGGTGGTGCCCATGTGATAACGTCGTATGGCAACCCCAGAGAATTAGAGTGCAGAACATCTTGATTATAGCTTTTAAGACCACTGAGGACATCCCTACTCAATCCTATAGACAAAGCAGTGGAAGAGGGAATTGCTACAAAGCCCTGTAGGTTATCAGTGCCAGTCCTAACACTGCAGTCTGTAGCAAAACTGTGACATCATTCAGTTAATCTCTTGACTTTTGGACTGAAATTTGAATGATTCGTAGGCAAACTGGGTTAATAGCATGATCTAGATGCTGTAGTAGGGGCCCTTGATCCGAGTTCTTCATGTTGTCCTAACAGCTTCAGCAGCAAAATTCGTTTTCCCCTGTCCACTGTTACTTCAGTAACATACTGTTTCTGTGTTTTTGTAAAGTCCTTGCAGGGTCCCTGTATTGGCTCTTAAACCAAGGTCAGAATTAGCCTCTTGTTTATAGTTAAAAATCTAGACCTCTGCTGTAGGGGCTGAAGCCTTCCAGCTCCTCTAGAGTGAGTACAGAGAGGTAAATCTTACCTTAAGTCATATGCTAAGATAACTTAGCTGGTAGGCTAGAGGTTGCCCCTAAAGGTAACTTGATTTCAGGTGCTGTGGTGATGACATTTTTTGCCAGCTATTCTGTTTCAGTCTCAATAGTACTGCTTGCTACTTCACAAACACCCAAATGCATGTTGAAAATTTTAGAAACAAAACCCCCAATAATCCATTCAGGCTCCAGACAGGTAAGTTTTTTCAATGTTTAATGCTTCTGCATTAAACCCAGCAAAAATGTGCTAATATGCATAAAAGATAGTCTAATCTAGTTTTTTTTGTTAACTTAGTCCTCAAAACAGACAGTAGTTTCAGGAACTGTTAAGTTTGAAGACAGGTGTTCACAGAAAGTGTAGTCTGTTTTATTAATTTAGTTGATATTGTTGAAGGAAAACCAACAGAACTTAGTAAAGTCTAAGGATTTTAATTCAGGTATCAGCAGGCAGTTGTAAATTAGCAGGAACTTGCCAGTCTGTGAAGATGACAGTGAGTATTATTAACACCTTACTCCTAAGAAAAAATTGACTATAAATAGGCATGTTAACCTCCTTAATTCCTACCTTCCCTCTAGAATCTCTTCATCCAAAACCCTACATGACCTGGTCAGACACTTTCTCTTTACTGTTTGGCTACGCTCTTACTCAGCTCTCCCTGTCTTCATGCCAGCATTGAGGCACTGCTGCCTGCATGGTCATTCTGCATCAACAAGGGCTGGAAGCAGCCTATCCTCTCAGTCTCCTTGTTGGCAGTATTTTTCCCTATTCAGCCAAGTACCAGAACAGACCTGCAGTATGTAGGTATCAGTAGATGCCAGAATTGTATTATGCTGACAATGTGTTGTGATGGTTCTGTGATAACATTTAATTCCTGCACAACAAAGATAGAAGTTACTCTGGACTGGATTTGGTACAGCCTATATTATTGTTTACCTCAGGGTCTGCATGTTTAAGAAGGGTGTGCAAAATTGTATGTAAGCATTGTCCTTTGTAGGATCCGATAGACGTTGTCTCCAACTTGTGTTCTAAATAGTGTGTTTTCTGTTTGTTTTCAGTAACTGAGGTGCTGACAAGTTTTAACTTCTTCATCCTTATAAACATGAGTGAAGTTCAGGCTATGGTAGAATTCTCCGTGGAGCTCCACAAATTCTTCAATGTTGATTTGTTTCAAAGAGGGTAGGTAGTGTGTTCTTTCAAACTTTACTGCAGTGCATGGCTGATGTTGGAAAGACCTTAATGGGTAGTCTGTCATGAAGTGTTGCTTCATATGTTACTGCTTTTATAGTGATTTGAAGTTTTTTTATTCCTTATTGGTGTTACGACCCACCCCTGAAGGAACAAGTAAGTCGGGTTCTTGCCAGTAGATCCCTTGGGGTAAATTAGAGTGAAAGACACTGTATGACTGGTGTTTGTATATATATACATGAAGGATTTATTTTAGAATAATTTGGTTGCAATTTGAAAGCAGGTATGTGGCCTAATGTTATTATTATCTACAGTAATATGGCAATATGACAGCACTTAAGAAAATATGTAAGTGAAAAGAAAGAAAGGATAATAGTAAGAATGTATCACCACCCATAGACTTTATTGTTGCAGTTTAGTTGTCCATTGGTCTAAGTGGTTATTTGAAGTCTTGATCTATCTTGTTCTGTTGGGCATGGGGGAAGAAGCCCATGAAAAACAAAGTCTGATGGATTAATATATGTTCAGGCCAGATGTGAATGCCTAGTACCTCCCCTGGGTGGGGGCAGTTTTCAGTCCTCTGGTGAAAGGCCTCAGAAAATGATTCTGGGAGTGCTTTGGGGATCTTTGATGGTTTATGACCCCTTCGAAGACATGGCAGCTGCCTCTCATGTCAGTGCAGTTGAGCCAGTTATGCTCCATCAGACCTTCCCCAAGGAAGGGGAAGAAGTTTTACAACTGAGCAGAGTTGGGTAAGGGGCAACAATTACCATGATTTTAAGGCACCATCTCACCCAGCTTTGGCACAGTGATGCTTCCACAATTGTTTTAAGTCATTAACCATTAGCAGTCCAGTCTCTCATGACTGGGAAGTCATATTCTTTCTAGGAATTGAAAGTAAGTACTCAAGTAATCTGGCTTAAAACTTTAGTTGTAATACGGTATGTTTGTCTAATTGGAGAAGAGGGGAAACCTGTAGATATGGAGAGTACATTATATTCTTATCCAGGCTTTTACCCTTTTATATCTTAATTTCTGTAATCCCTTTTGTTTGAAATATGATAGATGTTTCTCTTGAATCTTTTAAAAATGTTATTGCCCCAATTAACTTACTCATTTATCAGTTTGGGACTGGAGAACTTCACCTACTTCTCTCTTCGTACTATGCTGTGCCTCCACAGTTACACAGGACTCCATTCTGCCTCATTAGACTCTCTTCTGACTCCACCTGGACTCTGTAGAAGTCTTTTTCACATTCCTTTCATTTAATATTACCTGACTGTCCCAGATTACTTTCCAAGGTCCTTGTTTCCCATGACTGTGCAGGAAATAATGCTTTGTAGCTTATTTTCAAGTTATTAGAGGTTTTGGTCATCTCGTGTTGTGGTACATTGCCTTTCTGTCAATCTTCCAACAGACTACAGTAAAAATACTTGTTAGTTCTTACGATGTTTATGTTAGATAAGTCTAATTGAGGCTGTGTCAGTGCTTACGGAGAGGGGACAGTATATATCAGTGTTGATTTATGATAGCTCCTTTTTCCAAAACATTGTAGAATAATTTTCCTTAGGAACATTTTAGTACTAGGAAAATACAGGCTTGTTTTTAGTCTTGTCATAATTCAAGGCATGTGTGTGTGTGTGGCAGGGTATTGTTTTTGTTGGGGTTTTGATTTTTTTTCTTTTTTTTTCTGACGTGATGAGTTGATAAAAGTTAACAGGATAATTTTATTGCTTTGGGATGCACATAGTTCTTTCACCTTGTATTAGCCCTCTGAGATGGAGATTTTCAGCAAGAGTGATATAAAAAAAGGTAGCATTGGAAAGGGGCTTAGGAGAAAGAGGCATAAAATAGTTATGAATCATGTCTTGACTAGCTAGCCTCCATCTTTGCCATTTAACTGTTAGTTCTCATCTATATTTTATTAAAGCTAATTTTTCTCTAAATTTGACATACAGCTGGTACTGACAGAAGTTATGACCCATTGTGCTTGCTACTATTTGCAGTCAAAGTATATGCAAGCAAACATCTATGTCCCCTTTTTAGGAAAAATCGTAATTTCACTGTTCCTTGGAAGAGGATTAAGGAAGGCCTAAGAGGTCTGGGAATATTCTGAGAATATTCTAATTACTTCAACAGAAAAGCACTGTCTGTTGAACTGTAGCCTTTTTTAATCTCTTGAATTAGCGGGGAAGGAGAGGGTAGAACATGGCAGCATGTTTACACTCCAGTAGAGAACCTGCACAGAAGAAAGTGTTTTGGTTGTCTTAATCTTACAATTCAAATGATTCCTCAGTAAGGTGACTGAGAAGCAAAGCACAGCAATATAATTACCAGTGCTTTACTTGGCATGTTTCTTTTTAGCTTACTCTTGAAAAAGCAGTAAATTCACAGGGCAAGTTTGGAGGGTGGAATGCTGACATAATGAGAAACGTGACATGAGGAGATACTGCCTCTCTGGTTCAAGCTGAATCTTCAACTCTGGGCATGTTCCCTTAGAAATTAATGTCAGGAAGAAGAGAGAGTTTCCAGAATAATTTGAAAGACCAAGAAATGCGAGTATTGCAATAAATTCAGTTTGGGTAAATTCTAGTATTTTTCTAGGGAAATGTCTTTGTATTTGTTTGAGACAGGATGTAATACTTCCACTGCTGGAGGAACTCTGGGAAATAGATTGAATGAGCAGAAAAGGAAATCTTTAGTTTCATTACTGGCTTCCTATTTTTGAGCTGCCACTGTGTTTCTCTCACCAAAAATCAAGTACAGAATTGATTGTATTCTGTGTCTGTTTTGGATTGTGTTCACTCAAGCCTACCGAGACTAGCATGCTTGTCTGATGTGTTAGAAGCATCATGACCTTCTGAATTATATGGGATAAAATGTCGGCTGTTGTAATTAATCACATTGAGTTCATCAAGCTCCTTCTTAAAACTTAGTAGATTTTTATCCACACTGTTCTCTTGGTGAGTGAATGCAGATTCTCACTTGTTTGATTATTGGAGACGTCATAATTTCCAACCTAAGTGTCTCTCTGATCAGTTTTGGTTTTTCTTAACAGCTTTGTCATGTGCTTTGAATTAATCTATCAGTCTGAAAGTTCACCCTGAACTATTTTTAGATGTTAGTCTTTCGTCCCTTTTATTAAATATGAACTGACTGAGTTTGGTCATTGGAATTCGTGGCACATTCCCTACTACCTTCCCTGTAGGGTCCACATACCCCAGTATCCAATAAAACCCATTTTTCTCTCTTCCTACTTTTATAACTGTTTGAAGAAATCTGCCAACTATATCATATTTTCTTGGATTTGTATCTGCAGTGACACTACAGTTGCCAAAAGCACTTATGACTGTTTTTACACTTAACAATTAAATTTGGTACTTAAGGAATGAATGACTAGAAGCAGCGTTGATGTCCCTATATATGTGTGGTCCCAAGGTTACTTCAGAGTAGATTTTCGTCTCGTTCTCTGGGCCAGATGTTTTGTATCATGAGTGTATTTTGAAGTAGTTGGTTCAGACCTCTTTGTCCCCCCAAGGCTTGAGGCGCATTTTGTGACAGATAGATCAGAGTAGTTTAACTTCCTTCGGGAGTCACCCAGGTTCTCTGAGTGGAAAGCTCTCAGGGAGCTGAACCAGCTTACAGCAAACCAGAGTCATTGGAGAAAGTGCCTCAAAACCACTCTGCTAATCTAAACCAATTAGTAGTGCAGACTGAGCCAAAATTTCTCATAGTATTTAACTCAAGATCAGATTTATCTGAAGGGTTATAACCATATTATTCTCCTAAGTAACCTATTTGCTTTACTTTTAGGTAATTGTTATTATTCCAAGGAGGGGAAATAGTACAGACACTTAATTCTAGTAACACTACTTGTCTGGATATATGGCTCCCTTCTTCTTACCTAGTTCAGGAAAGGTTGTCCCTATGTCGTGGTTCTAGTGTGTCCCTGTATTCTGGTGGTTAACTTCTGAAGGTGGCACTGTAGCTGTAAGTTGAAAAAATATGTGGTAATAATAGTTAAGTAGCATCCTTATCTAATACAGCTATTTCATTGTGTTTTCTTATAACTCTGTGTCGCTTGCTTAAAACCCACCTTGCTCCAGGTAGTTCCATTGGTTTATTTTTCTGTTGCTACAATCAAATAAGACTTCACACAATTTTTATTTTGAACTAGGGGGATGTAATGATAGGAATATTTGCCCAAATAGTGATTTATATGTGAGTATTATGTGACAAAATGAATAAAAGAAATGTAATTTTTTGGGACCTTTGAGAATGATGGTTTGAGATAGTGAGGCTTCAGGCTATTTTGTCGTCTTAGCTCATAAAAGCTCCAATAAGGTTTGGGCTCTGTAGTACTGACCTTTTATAAATACAAAGGAAACATAGCATAGCTTGGCTGTACAAGAGGAGAATGAGTTTAATGGAAAACTGGTTGGATGGTTGGGCTCAAAGAGTTGTGGTCAGTGGTGCAAAGTGCAACTTCCAGCTGATGACCAGTGGTACGTCTTGTGGATTGATACTGACTAGCGGCGGTCTGAAAAATAAAAGCTAAACACGATCCCAGTATGGGGAAACTGGAATAGTTTATTGAACACGAGAACACTATTTTAAAGGCATCTGGGGCTGGACATGTTAATGAAGGGGACGAGCTATGTTAATTAGGGAATTACACAAGTTTTTACTACCGTTGCCCAATGGGTTAAACATTTCCTTCAACCAAGATTACATAGGGGGAAAGGATTAAGGGGTTTAGACATGGTTTGATACAATCATCTCAAAAGTCTTTTCTGATATCTGCTGGAGCCAGGCTTGATCCATAAGGTAGAACTTTAACAGGTCTTGTGAGAAGGGTCCAGCTCCTTCAGATCACGAGGTTTTTGTCAGCCCTTGTTTTCCTTTGCTGAAAGCTGGGTTTGGGCTCCCACATCTGCCCCTTCTTTTTTTATTTTTCTAAAAAACAAAAAACTCAGAAAAAACTTTGATCAAACATTTGCCAATGCAAGACAAAATACAAGGGAATACAAATATTACCTTAAATATTTTCTTTTAACTTATCATGCTAACTAAACATGAAATCTAAGCTTTGATTACTATTTTTTCTGCAACTTATCAATGCTTTGAAGTATCGGTTCCGACTGAGGTAATAACAAATTCTATAGTTGCATTTTAGAAGCAAAGGTGTTCTTAAATGGATCTAACAAGAAACATTGCAGTCTTGCTTTTAATACCACAAGTGAAATTAATTTTAGCAAGGAGGCTTCTTTTTTCAAGGCAATGTACAGCCTTTTACATACCTGAGATGGAAAGTATGATTATGCAAAGGCCTTGTGTGTCAGAATAGTTTGGGCCACAAGGTTTGGCACTATAAAGGCATGTGAAGGAATCATAGCTGTTTTAAGGCATTCTGCATATTG
The DNA here is from genome assembly GCF_009829145.1 of Chiroxiphia lanceolata. Classification (NCBI taxonomy): domain Eukaryota; kingdom Metazoa; phylum Chordata; class Aves; order Passeriformes; family Pipridae; genus Chiroxiphia; species Chiroxiphia lanceolata. Next base: position 87,114,881 of record NC_045639.1, on the reverse strand, counting down.
CTACATAAATTATTTTTTTTTTTTTTAAACTTAGCATTAACATTAAAAACATTTAACCAATCAAAAAGACTATCAGACATTTTTGGATATAGAAAAGTAAACAAGGAACAAAATGCAAAAAGGAAAAATTCCAAGCAATGCTAAACTAAATAACCCTGGATTAATATAAAACTTGTTTAAACAACTTAACTTATTCCCATTATTTCTTATTAGAAATTACTCTTATAAAATCTTATTTAAGCTATCCTCTAAAAATCCTATTGACTTATAGGCAATTGATTTTGAACCGAACTTAATAACTTGATGACTTCAGGGTTTGTGTGCTCCTGACTTTTACTGAAAGTGTTTTTTAGTGTTTGTTTTTGAAAACTTTTATTTAACCTAAGACATCTCTGCAAATGAAATTCTATTCAACTCAGGGTGATATGTTTTCTGTTTTTTATCTGAGTGTTTGTGCATATGTGAGGTAATGCACATTTGTGTATAAATCAGAACATATTAATTATTATGTATTCACACGCATGCATACATTCACTCACACATTCATACTCGATGGCCATCGAACACACATCATACAAACATACCTTTGGGTTTCATTTTACTGTGTCTTTTGGTTATGCATTGGCATTTTTTGTTTCTCACCCTTAGATTACTAATATAACTATGTTTTCTGTTTTGATAATAGTATAACCTGTAAAAACATAAGCATATTTTACTTCATGTTCAATTTAAATTTCAAATACATATAAACATTCCTATAGTTCAAGGATAAATTATATACTTCTTTTTTTAAGGCAAATATATGTCTTTCTGTGTTAATTTGGCTTTTGGACTTAGGGAAAATTGTTATTGCAAAGATCTAAAAATTTTCAAAAATACAGCTATGCATACATTTAAAAACTATTTTGGCTATTACTTATGGAAGGGTATCTTCATTCAGCAAGGGTTCTTTGCTTTCCCTCGCTCCCCCCCCCTTTTTTTTTTGTTTGTTTGTTTGTTTGCGGGGTGTGGGGGGACAATCCATTGGTAGCGTTTTGTTTGCCTTATACTGTGAAACTGAAACAGGTTAATAAGCAAAAAGGGTTTGCAAAAAAGATCAGTTCATAGTTCAGGCTGCAAAGAAAAAGGAAAAAAATCAAGGAAGGGGGTTTTTGCTGCTCTGATTACTGCTGAAGTCGGCAGCTTTGTGTCTGCCCCACTCCCTTTGTCTCCGGGGTCACTGTTCCTGGGTTTCTCTCGTGCTGTTACTCCCGGGCTTCCGCTCGCTCCCTCCTTCGCTGACGGTCCCGCTCGGGCTGTTTCCTCCCTCGGACCTTTCCCGGAGCCCCCCAGGGATTCTGTGGGATCCTCTCCGCCGCCCACGCTCCATAGCCCCGGTTTTTGCGTACCTCGTGCGCTGTTTGTGTTTGTCTTTCCCGGTGCCTCTTTCGTTTCCGGGTTCCTCCTGCCTTCTGAGTGGTTCCCGCTCGGGTCCCGCTGCTGCTTCTGCCGGCGCGGGTCTCTCGATCTCGTTGTTTGCTGGGGCGCCGGAGGTGGTGGCCCTTTCTCAGGGACCTGCTCGGGGGTGTTGACCTCGCGCCTATGGCCGCTGCTTGGCTGCTGCTGCTGAGAGCGGTAGCGGGCGGTGACACAGGGACTTGCCGAGGCAGTGCGGCAGTTTGCTGGCGCTGGCTCGTACCCTGACCCTGCATGGGGTGGCTGCAGCGGCGGTGGCCATGGTTCTGTCTCACACGGCTCTCTCCGGGCAGCGTGTGTCGGGCTGCAATGTGCTTGTGCGCTCCGCTCGGTGGCGGGGGCCCGTCCCGGGCAGCAGCTGCTGAGGTTTTTTCGGGCGGTTGCCGAGTCCCACAAGTGCGTATCAAGAAGGTTGGTAACGCTCAGTTCTGACGTGTGACGCTGGGCCCACAGCAACAGGTTCTGCAAGGGCTGTTTGTCAATTTTCGCGCTGTGCTGCTTAAGCTCGCGTTTTAAGATTAAATAAATGTGGTTTTGTTCAGAAGATATTTGAGTCCCCATTGTACCCTACTTATAATGTTACAAAGTCTTTAAAATAATTACCCAATCTGGAGTTCGTAGTCAGCTCGCTCAGCAGTTCCCGCCTGCTGAGGACAAGTTTCCGTGCACGTCTTCCGCTTTCTCTCAGTTCTGACTACGCACACACCACCGAAACACAAGGAGTGCTGCTTCCCTTGGTCCAGCCAGCCGATGGCTGAGGAATCTTCTAAATGTTAGAAGGTTCTCAGCCCCACGTTGGGCGCCATTAGCGGCGGTCTGAAAAATAAAAGCTAAACACGATCCCAGTATGGGGAAACTGGAATAGTTTATTGAACACGAGAACACTATTTTAAAGGCATCTGGGGCTGGACATGTTAATGAAGGGGACGAGCTATGTTAATTAGGGAATTACACAAGTTTTTACTACCGTTGCCCAATGGGTTAAACATTTCCTTCAACCAAGATTACATAGGGGGAAAGGATTAAGGGGTTTAGACATGGTTTGATACAATCATCTCAAAAGTCTTTTCTGATATCTGCTGGAGCCAGGCTTGATCCATAAGGTAGAACTTTAACAGGTCTTGTGAGAAGGGTCCAGCTCCTTCAGATCACGAGGTTTTTGTCAGCCCTTGTTTTCCTTTGCTGAAAGCTGGGTTTGGGCTCCCACACTGACTTGGTAGTCTCAGCAAGTTTTTCATAGAATCATAGGATGGTTTGGGTTGGAAGGGACCTTAAAGATCATTTAGTTCCAACACCCCTGTTATGGGCAGGGACACCTTTTACTAGACTAGATTGCTGAGGACCCCATCCAACCTGACCTTGAGCACTCCCAGGGATGGGGCATCACAACTCCTATGGGCAATCTGTGCCAGTGCCCTGCTACCCTCTGAGGTAAAAGAATTTCTTCCTAATATTTCATAAATGACTTGGACTCAGGACTGGAAGGGATAGTAAGCAAGTTTGCAGATGACACGAAATTGGGAGGAGCTGTTGAGTCCCTTGAAGGCAGGGAGGCCCTGCAAGAGAGACCTTGACAAATTTGAGGACTGGGCAATCTCCAACCATAGGAGGTTCAACAAGGGAAACGGCCGGATTCTGCACCTGAGATGGGGCAACCCTGGATGTTCATACAGACTGGGGAATGAGGGTCTGAAAAGCAGTGCCATGGAAAGGGACCTAGGGGTCCTGGTCAACGGCAAGTTGAATCTGAGTCAGCAGTGCCCTGGCAACCAGGAGGGCCAGCTGTGTCCTGGGGGGCATCAGGCAAAGCACCACCAGCCAGTTGAGGGAGGGGATTGTTCTGCTCTGCTCTGCACTGGGGTAGCCTCACCTTGAATACTGTGTGCAGTTTGGGCACCACAATGTAAGAAAGATATTAAGCTCTTAGAGAGTGTCCAGAGGAGGGCAACGAAGATGGTGAAGGGCCTTGAGGGGAAGCCATATGAGGAGTGACTGAGGTCACCTGTTGTGTTCAGCCTGGAGAAGAGGAGACTGAGGGGAGACCTCATTGCAGTCTACAACTTCCTCATGAAGGGAAGAGGAGGGACAGGCACTGATTTCTTCTCTGTAGTGACCAGTGACAGGACCCGAGGGAATGGCCTGAAGTTGTGTCTGAGGAGGTTTAGATTGGCTATTAGAAAGAGATTCTTCACCCACAGGGTGGTTGGGCACTGGAACAGGCTCCCCAGGGAAGTGGTCGAAGCACCAAGCCTGACAGAGTTCAAGAAGTGTTTGGATGATACTCCCATGCACATGGTGTGATCTTGGGGATGGTCCTGTGCAGGGCTAAGGGCTGGACTCAGTGATCCTTGTGGGTCCCTTCCAACTCAGCGTATTCTGTGATTCTGTGATCTAACCCTACTCTTCTTTCAGTTTAAAGCGATGTACTTCAAAGATATTGTTACTGTAAGAACAAGTTGTCACTCAGGTTTCTCCTGTAGACACTTAACCCTCTTCATTTGCATACATGTTTTGTATGTGTCAGCACTCTGAACTGAGATATAAATGTGCTGAGCATATCTGATTCCAAAGAACTGGTTATTGAAACTACCACAGTACTTTGTAGTGCTCAGTTGAAGTTCCTGTGTTCCACCACAGGATGATGGATCCTGATGGCTAACTTCAAACAGTTACACCTTTCCTGTGGATAGTGAGAGAAGTTTCCTGATAACTGTGAGAAGTTGAGGTTTTCATTTCTCTGGAGCTGTGTATTGCTTTTTTACCTGTGAAATGGCAAATATAATGAGCTAAAGAAGCTTAGCGAGTAGTTTGTAGTTTAGCATAGTGCACACATTGCTGCAAGATCTGCTTTGAAAACAACTTTAATCTGCATTTTCCCTATCTCTGTGCATTCTTACAATCCCAATGTTAAATTCTTACTTTGTCACTAATCTTTTGTTACCTTGTCAGTAATAAACGTGTGCACACAACTGGACAAAGCTGTATTTAGAAAACTTTTAATAGTTTCTGTGTGTTTTGTCTTTTTTTTTTTTTTTTGGTAGCATTTTTCTTTGGAAGGTTCAATACCTGCTGTTTCATTATGGGTTTCAGAAAAAGAACTTCCTAATGGTTATTTTGGCTAAGTGTGAATTTGTTGTTAATTCAAGTAGACTACGAAGAGAGGAAGTAAAGTGTTAACACTAGCTCTTTACTACAGATTTACTTCTCAGTGCATGTTAGTTATCTATTATTTGACTTTTTGGGGGGCTAATGATTCTTATAAAACCCCAGATCAGGAGTTTACATTTTTAATGTAAGTTTACCACATTTTTAAAAGTGTTTTTGCTTTTAAATCCTGAGTAATGGAAGGCTAATATTAAATACCTTCCACAGGGGAGACTTCAACATATTCTAACGTAAAATACAGTTTTGGATATGTATCATATCTGAAATTAGGTTATTGGTAAGATTGGAGTAGCATAAGTTGCTTGTGAACCTAAGTCCTATTGAAAGTCAAAAGAATTTAAGCTTCATAGACTACTGAAAATTTAGCCTATGATATTCTTCTGTTCCAGATACTTATGTTTTTCTGTGTGCAGCATTGACATTTTATGCTTCCGTGCATGTGATTGCATTAATGTAGCATAAAAGAAAATACACTGAATCAGAGTATGACGTCTAATGAATCGTATTATGATGACACAGTAATTTCATGAGAAATAATGCAGTATATGAAAAGTTGTATTTTTTTCTGGATCCAATGAGTTTCTACATTAGTTTTATAATTTTTAGCAGGAAATTAAAATTTGAAACTCACTTCTAGTAGGACCACTTTTCTTTCTCCTGGCTTTATCAGGAATGAAAAGATTTTGTCCTTAAATAAAGAAGTAACCCTTGCTAATGGTTTATGTTGCTAGCGTATGATGAAATAACAAACTCTGGATGAACAAAGAACATTCAGGCTCAACTGTTTGATTTTCTTTTTAATTCATACAGCTCAGTCATACTTTCAAACTACATTTTTTTTGTATGACATACCTTTCTGGAAATAAGTGTTGTGAATTGCCTTCTGACATGATAGCTTATCTTTTGAAGTATTGTACTGTGATCTTTGCTTAATGTAATGCACACTTTACAAAGGGAGAAGAAAGCTGTCAGATTTGTCTAACAGTTGTAAGATGAACTCTGTTCTTCAGCTTATGGTTTTACACTAATACAAATAGCAATAATACGCGTTTAAGATTTGTAGGGTCTGTAAACTCAACGGAATAGTTTGTCTAGGAAAAATAACACAAATACTTTTGATCTTGTTTTTTTGTTGTTGTTAAAGTGGATCAGTTTTGGATTCTAGTTCAGTAGTGGATACACATACAAAGGGCTTGCTTGCTTTGAGGCAAGAATGGGTAAGACTGGGAATGAGCAGTTGGGAAGTCCTTTTTTAAGTTGACATTGCTTTAGAAGTTGAAAGTTAGTATCATCACATATCCATTAGCCCTTCTGATGCAGAATATCTGAGAGACCAATGACATGGTCTGGTCCCAAGGAGGAGTAACCATTGAAAAGACTGAATCTTATTTTTTAAAATAAAAAACCTTGTATTTGTTGAAAATAGGAGTTGGAAAGGTAAGTGGAAAACTGAGTACTGTTTGCTTTGAGTTAGCTGAGAAATTAATGTTTTTGAAGTACACTAATGAGTGAAACTGAAGACACAGGGAGGTTGTACAACTTGTCTTCTTCAGATATCTGAGTACAATGCTAGTATTAGGAGACTTGTAGCCACCCATGGAGGTTTGTCTAGGGGTCACCTAGAGCCACTGTAAATTGGGCTTCTACTTTGAAGCCTAAAGAATCCTCCTCCTTCCATCCCCCATGTTAATTCCTAGAAGACTAGCCTCCAGTTTAAGAAACCGAATGAGATTCTGAATCTGCCTCTTTGAGCTACATATTCCCATGTGTAAAGATGACTGTTCAGGTGCTTATTTCTTCAGTTGTTATCGATAGAGATATAGCTAACAGTTGGTAGTTGTAGTTGTCCTGGAGGTGTCTTTTTTTCTGCATCTCCCCTATATTAAAAAATATTTCTTCAATTTTTTGAAATGCTGATGGATACTCATTGCATTTCTAGACTTGTCAGATATGGGGTACAAATTTCAAATCGCTTAAATTTTGTTCACATTTTACTCTTATACTCATTTAGTACTTTTGGAATTTTTAAGCATAATAAATTTTGCAATTGAAATTATTATTTTGCAGCTCAGAATTAAAGCTGTCTAATGGCATCCCATTCCCTCCAGGCATTCTATTTGGCAAATTTCATTTTCTAAGAACAAAAGAGAAAGAGCTCAGATGCCTGCTTATGCCATCTTACCATCTTGCTGGACCTGGCAGTGCTGTGATAGGTACAACTCTTTCATGTGACAGCAAGGTTATATGTAACTGTGTAAATGATGCCTTACATCATTTATCCTCCTTTCAGGATTGTATTTGGAGGAGGTCTGTGTAATTCTTTCTTTATGCAGTTGAAGAAAGAGGGCTCTTGTCTCTGTAAGACCAGGTGCCATTTTGTGCTGCACAGTAAAAATTGTATATGAGCGTGCCTTGCCATGAAGACTGTCAGCAGAAACGTGATCAGTGAGTTGAGTTTAGTGAGAGAGTAAATGACAGTGTAAGACAGTATTGAGTATAAAAGGATTTTGTCTGGAGAAGACACTTTTTTTTATTCTGTAGAACAATACAGCTAGCTTCTTTGTATAGTATGATAGAATGGGCGTAGGCGCTAGTTGAAGGCATCACAATTATGATTTCTTGACTATGAACCTTCTCTTTCTAAATGTGAGTTTTAGTGAATTCAGTATTCTGGAATAGCATGTGACAGCAATAAGAGTTTTAACTGTGCATTGAATATATTTTTTGTCACTAAAACTCCTACTTTTGAGCTACTTTCATGTGTTAGCTCTTTTGTGCAGAAGCACGTAGCTTGTGCATAGGCTTACAGTTCAGACTGTTGCTGTGAAAAATCTGTCATTCCTGAATGTTTTGTCCTGTTTATGTGTGCTTGGTTAATACACGACAGTTACAGAAGAAATTTGATTGGATTTGGTCTTTAAGTTAGTTTACCATCCATAGCTATCTGAGGGAAGGGAGAGAGTAAGATGCTTATCCTGTATTTTAAAGTCTTGACTGCCTCACAACATGACAGAGGTTTCTGATATGGTGTCTTTTTGTCTCTTTTGCTGCACATGCAGCCTAACAATACCTTTATGTATACCTCTGTCTGTGATCACAAACAGCACTTGACTGGATCATCATATGCTGCAGAGAGCATACGGCTTTATCAGAATATGGAACCAGGCTCAGTCCCACCACCAAACTCAAACTCAGACTTGTTGTCTCTGTTTCATCAGGTGCTTGCTACAAAATATCTTCCTCTTTGATGTCTTACATCTCCTGCCAATTACTGTACCCCATATAAAGTAACTAATCAGATTTTTTAATATTTTTTTAACCTAATTTCGCCCCCCACACCTTGTTCTCCCTTTCTCAGATTCTGACTTATGTTGCCATGGCAGAAGGTTAAAAAACCTCCAGAGACTGAGAGGCCCTCCAGACTTGACCATCATATTGATGCTTATCCATAAATAACTTCAGTTGTTGATTTGAAGACTTCTAAATTGCTTTAAAAATGTGTCTTTTTTCTCCAGGAAGGTGACAGATACCTTACATTAAGTGATCAAGACCTCTGCTGCTAATCATTTTTTATTATTATATGTTTTTAATGCAAGAAGTAGTTTCGAGGCTATCAGAGGTGATTGTGAGACTGGGAAGAAAAAAAAAAAAAGTTGTATTTTTCACTTGTGCCTGAGCACTGATTTTGGTGGAGGGAGAGAGGGTAAGAGATCCCACTGATGGGCTCTCTGTTGTGAAACAGCATTCTCATCTATGCGTTTATAGTTGGCTTGAGCCAGTACAACTGCATGTGTCTGCCAAAAGGTGTGATATGCATGGTTGTCTGCTGTGTTTGCTCTTGCAGTCAGGCAGTTCCGTGGTCAGTAAGACAGGCTTGCTTTTGGCAGCAGTTATAGAGTCGGTTAAAGCTGGCAGGAACACCGGGCCAAAGGAGTAGGTGTTATAGGTGGGGGTGATCTGTTGGATAGCAGCTGCCTGAACAGGGTGATCCTGCTTGTGGTGCTTCCAGTGTGCCTGCAGTAATGCTCCTTTACCTTGCGGTTGGTCAGCTCAAAATGGTAAGGCAGCAGAAAAAAACTGGCAGAAAAAAACTGGTAGAACCAGAATTATGTTCTGGTTTATATTTTTTCCATCTCCCTGGCTCACATCAGCATCAGATATTCTGTCAGGGGAGATATAGGAGGAGTATAAAATACACAGGAGGAATGGGATCCGTGCTTCTGTTGCCAACTAACTTTTGGGTTGATTTAACTGTAATCCTGGACTGCATCCTGAGAGAAATGTCCATAAAAGTTCCAGCCTCCGTATTAGGAAGACATCTCTGAAACGGGAGGGGCTGTTATGTCAGTATGATCTGCTGAGTGACAGCAGCCCAGAGATTAGTATGTTTTGAAACAAAACCTCTGTTTGAACTTGTGCATTCATCTTAGTTGGCATCTGTGCCCGTAGGATACAGAGTTATGACAGACGTCAGGTATGTCAATTCTAATTTCCCTAAACCCTCATGTAGAGATACAGAGCTTGCTTGGCGATGCCAGTTTGCAGAGTTTCCGCCTCCCTTGCTACTGGCAGCTTCATCCCACTGTGGTGCACTGCCCTGTGTGTTGTGCTGGCTGGGCTTCTGGAGCAGCCTGCTGTAAAGGGAGCTGCTGGACTGGACCTGTTCTGCGAATAGTGCATTGCTGTAATTGAGGAAAGTGTCAAATGTATTGTAGCTGAGAGGCAAGAGTGAGTGCCTGGGAGAACAAGACAGAGGAAGAGAGGGAAACAGAACTCCTTAAACTTTAATTTCTTGCAAAACTTTTCTTATATTGTAAAAGTAAAGTCTAATGTTCAATACATTACTCTTGACATTTCCTTACTATGAGGAAGGATATGATTTCCCAGACGCCAGCTTACATGAGTGATGAAGAGAAGAACGCAGATAATTGCAGAAGACAGAGAGATCCAGCTCTGTACTTGCTGGACAAAGGGCCCTAATCACCCCCAGAATGCCAATTCCATTTCCGTAGGTCAGCTCTCCAAAGGAGAAGGAGGAAATGATAGAAAGGTGAGTGTGGTCATCCAGAGCAGCAGAAACCCTCAGCTTCCAAATCCCAAGCGCAAACTAGGATTCTTCTTCAGTGGATTTTGCAGATCCCAGCTTACAGGGAGCAATTGTGGGAGGTCAGCCTCATAAGGGGAACAAAAGGATTTAGATACCCAGGCCTATGGAAAGTTTGAGTCTCCTCAGTGTAGGTAGGCAGTAAATCATACGATCACTTTGATGATCATCTCTGCACTTCAGTCATATTACTGTGGTTAGTGCTGCTTCATTGGAGTTTTTCTCTTTTCCCAATCATATTGTTCTCAGTTTTCATCTCATAGTATTTTTGCATGCCTTCCCTTCAGCAATTTGTTTCCTACCTTTCCTGAATACATTCCTACATACCATTTATTTCAAAATATTTTGGATACCATCTTAAGGTTTTCTGCAGTGCTTGTTACAGTTTTCTCAAAACAAAAATGTAGACTTGAAAAAATGTAGACTTTGAAAAACAATTTTTTTTTTTGTTGCTTGCTTGTTTAGTTTTTTTTAACTTGTTGAACAGGTTCAGTGTGCACTGTGTGTCTTCAGGGTATCCAGCTCGTGGAACCTGGCATGAGAAGAAGGGATTTGGCAACTTAGTCTGTTTGTGCCCATGTAATTTGTTTCATTTATTTAAACTGGCATCAGAAGTATAACTTTTGTGAGTTTGGATTTTTAGCTTTGTTCTTCTAAGGGTATATTTGCTGCCCTGTACTAGATAGAGTAGGTTTTAGGAGATCAAAGATATTTTTGCTGTAGGAGGTGGCTCTATTGTGGCAAAAATAAAAGTCTAATCAATAACAGCAACTTTTTACAGTTTTCCGAAGGGGTAAGAAGTGGAGTTTTTGCCTTCTAGCCTTGAATGCTCACTTTACTTTTTGACATTTATCAACTTTTAGGATCATCTTAATTTAGAGAAACCGATCTTGACTTATGCTGGTAACTCTTCATAGCTTGCTTGTGACATTGTTCTGGTAATACTCCCTGAGATTATTTCTTAAGAATTATTTTAATAATGAATGCATAAATATAGTGCGCAGTCAGCAGATCTGCTTCTCAATCTTTTTGAAGTTGAAACTCTTGAAGTTGAGGAAAAAAATAATTTACAGGAAGTGACAGTACAGTTTCATGTTTCTGAGCATAGAGCCCCACCACTCAATCTGACCTAAGCGCACGTCCCGCCGCTGAAGGGAACGCTTTCTCCCCTGTGTGATCCTGCCCTCTTTAATAGCCCCTACCGGATTCTTTTTTTCCGTTTTCACATGGATGAGCATGTTGGTTTGTTTTACCATGCAGTTGGTGGAACACCAAAACTTATTTGAGGAGAGGCAAAAACATGTAAAAGAGGTTTTGGTCTACAAAACACTTCTACTTGCAGTGTTGGCTTAAGCTGCCTCAGGTGAATCATGAAAATGTGCCTTGCTTGAAGGAAAAAAGATAGATGCTTCTGAGAGATTACTTTTCTTTCTTAGTGTCCTGATAACATCACAGAGCAGTATGTTATATTTGAAACTATAGTGTTTCGGTTTAAAAGATTGAACTAGAGGAGCTAATGTCACTTCCATGAATGACACAGCTTTCTGCAGGGGAAAAGACAGAGATGTTGGTAAGGGATAAGAGTGACAACCTTTATTTGATGCATCTTGCGTAAGATGCAACAGTTCACATGGGTTCTTTTGTCATGATTTTTTGCAACAGTTTTCTTGGTGGAACCTGAATTTTCAGCTCTGGTTAAATGTATGATGTATTTGCTATTAAAACAGAGATTGCCCTTAATTAAAATAGGACACGAAGTGAATTGTAAGGCTTGTATACTTGTTTACCGACAGATGAGAGGAGCAGAATTGCACAGCTGCAAAACTCATAAAATTTGAAAGACCAGTAAATGCCAGAAAATGAGTTTTCTTCTGATCTCCCATCTGTTGTATTTGCTAAACCTTGATTTCAAAATTAAAATATTATGATGTGTCTCACTAAAAACCGATGCCTGTTTGCAAGGGGTGACGGTTTGTAAAATTGTAACTCTGGATACCAGGAAAACCTAACACCCCATACCTTTTTCTGCAAAAAACTAAAAAGTTCCAAGCCACACAGTGGTTAAACACATTTGTGATGCTAATATGCTAAATCAAAAAGTCAAATAAAAATGCTTTCCAAGCTAAATAAATAGAGTTGAAAAGTTTTTATAAGAGAAAATGGGAAATCATTATTCCTGAAGATGAGCTTTATGAATGTGTTGTACTGTAAAGATGCAAGAAAATTTAGTATGATTTCTTTCCTGTTCCCTTCAGTGAAAACAGGAAATAAAAGAGGAACTAAAATTATAAACATAGACTAATATAGGATTTATTTGATTAAATAAGAACTCATCTAGTATTGCATGTTTCTGTGCCTCTTTAAAAAAGCAATACTTATTTGAGACTATTCCCTTTTCAAATATTTAAATATATGTTCATAATGATTGCAGGAATTCTACCTCAGTGTGTACCTTGTGGTAAGAATGTGGAAAAAAGACTTTTGTAGTAATAAGGCAAAATCCCCAACTGCATTTACTTTTCCCTCTCTCCTGTTTTATGTACTTAATCCTGTTTTATAACAAGATGTTGTGACTTAGTTGAAGTATTAGTCTCCCAAATAACTCATCAGACTTTTGATCTAATAACTGTTTTGTTTATATATACCTTTAGTTGTCAGAAGTAATGAGGTACTTCAAAGAAGTAATTCACTTTCAAGGAAACTTGCTTTCAAGTAAATGGGAACCTTTTATCTATTTCCTGTAAGTTTGCCCATTGTATTATTCAACTTAATAAAAACATCTTAGTCCGCTGAGAAATACCTGAATTTTTCATAGTCTTTTGGGCATGATAATTTTCCTGATGCTCAAGTATATGAATTAGAGTTTCCTAGATAAATCCCACAATTACAGCAGAGTGTAATCTCATATTGGTCCACATTAGAAGTACTTACTACAAAGTGATTGCAAGATAAGAATATTTGTGTGTGTTCTATGCTTGTATTAAATAATTCCTTGTCTGTATAAGCCCTCTATCTACTTTGGTGTCCATTCAGTATTCTGTGGGCCCCGGCTGTGTTTGGTAGGATTAAATTTTTAGAGATGACTTTGCATGTCTCCTGGGGAGAGAGGAATTAAGGAACAAGTTAACCAATTCTTTTTAATTTGGCACTTTGAGAATCAGCATTTCACTGCCTGTGCTTTATTCTGTGTTGATTTATATTCTCTTATTTCTGTTCCCTGGCACCTTATTTTACTCCGTTTCTGATTTTCCTCTCTGCGCCTTGTTTGTGTGCCTTTGCCTGGATTGCATTTTTGCAGAATGCTTATGAGGTTACAAAAAACATCTGGCGAATTTGTGGTAATGTTTAAGATAAAGTATTTGTGTTTCACGAACATGTGAAATGCTTTAAACATTACAAGGGTACGCAGATTGCCTAGATAAGTATGCTGTCATTTATCAGTACCAGCCTGTGACTGTGTGAGAAGCTAAATGTCTTTACTGCTTTTAAGATGGATTTTTATAAATCCATTAAAGAAGTAGTAATGTAGTGTCTCTGTAGTAGCAAGGGCCTTAGCTTGTAGGACAGAGGGGTGTTGAACAGAAGTAAAGGAATGTTTTCTCTCATTGTTAGAGCCTTTCAGTATTTTGCTGACTCAACGTCTCACCACAGCAGGAGTTTCTGTTAGTCTAGGTTTGCTTCTGTGGAAAGAGGTGTGATCTGTAGAAGACACAGCTCTGCCGGGGTCAATCTGATGCTACCTCCATGGAATCGCTGTCCCCAGACCTGCCTTTTTCTCTGGAGACTCACTTCCTTGTCTGTTTTCCTTGCAATTCCTCATTTCAGTGTCACGTTCCATATTTGCAAAGCAGTGCTTCATCTCCTGCTTTGTTTTCTCATGCACCAAAAGAATCGTGCTTGCCTGAAACACATCACCTTGGAAAATGAAGTCTTAGTGGTGGTCTGCAGCAGAGGGTGTGTTTTCAATAGGGCCCTGCATTCAGTAGATACCAAGACCTCTCCCGAGGTTTTGCATATGCGAAGTCACAGCTGTTCCTCCATTTGGTGAACTGATAAACTTAGAATCTGCCCTGCAGGTGACCCAATGTGCATGTGAGTTTTGCAGTCCACAGTGTTCAGTGCTTGCTCTTGTTAATGTAACCGAGAGCATTTAAGTGTGCAGTGCATGCACTGGGATTTAGGGAAGAGGAAAGGTCGGACTCTGCCATACATGCTTCTGCCTTTCCTCTTCCTGGTGAGAGGAACTGCAAAAAAGTTTTACCTCAACAATGAATTGTTTTATGAAGCCTTTTCAGAACTCACACTTCCCTTTGAATGTTCTTTAGCTGGAAAAGTAAGTGGTTTTTCAAGTAATTGCTTGTGGAGCTAATGCTGTAAACGCTCATATGCTTTTTTAATGCGTGAGATTTTTTTAAAATAATGGTTGTCCTTTATGACTGCATTTGCACACATTACTTCCTGTGGTTCAATGTGGAAGCATTAAAAAGTCAAATCACCATTACTTCCTATGTTTCCTTTTTTGTCAGTAGCAAGATACATTCCGGTTATTGATAAACTAAACCTATTTCCTGGTCAGATTATAAATTATCATTTTCCACAAAACTGGTGAAAAATAGTTACTTATGCCTACCTGAATGATGATCTCAGTGGGGAAAAAAAAAAGTCAGTTTTCCTGTGTGGGAAAGTATTTTCTGGCACATGTCAGATCTTAAATTTTCAAGGTTTTAATGCAGCTTGATGAAAAAGATTTAATCCTTCATACAAAAGGGACAGTAAGGATACCTACAGGAGAGGAGTAATTCTAACTACTTTTTTCAGAAGACCTTTTCCTACAAGGTCTGTAGTAAGGACACTAAGCTCCAGATATGTTTGAACCTTTTAATATCGTGATTATGTATTTGCCAGTGATTACATTAAGGACCAAATGACATTAATGGTCATGAGCAGGTACACACATATATTTACTGAAGAAAGACTGCATACACTGTGCTTCACAAAAATTACCTGGATATTTAGAAGCTTTCCACTGGTGACTTCAGCTTTGCTTGATGTGCTGTCTCAGTAGACATCTGAAATACTTAGACTCCCTCCCACACTATGAAGCAAAAGCAAAGGTACCTTTTGGGGGATGGATGTGGAGCTGTTTCAGGACAAATCTTTTAATCAGTACAACCAGAGCAAGAGATCTGGTATTCATCCTAGAGCTCATGTCTGTGGTCAAGCTAAGTAAAGGTAAGCGCTGTAAGCATAGGGGTTGGCAGATTTTCAGAGGTGGTGTTGTAGATTGTCCTTTTTTTATTATTTTTTCCTAAATCTATGGCATTGGAAATTTGTTAGGAAGTAAAAGATGCTGCCTTTCAGAGAAGTAAGTAAATCAGCTGAGTAAATCAGCTGTTGAGAAGTATTTTGCCTGTGTAGACTCAGGAAAGCCAGGAGCTGGAATATGCTCTGTTGACAGATGTGTCTGCAACTTGTTTTGTATACCAGCTCCCAACCATATGGACTTTTTGCTGTTTTGCCTTTCAGTTGTCATGTTGTAAATTGCTGAACCCTGTTTTTTAGGTTTCCTTTAACCTCTGGGGTCGTAGACTGATTCAGGGTGGCAGGGATAGTAGTTGTATCATATAGTCCACCCTCATGCTGAAAGGAGGGTCGACACTTGATCCGTGTTGCCTGGAGCTCTATCCCCTCAGGTCTTGAAAGCTTCCATGAGTGGAGATTTCACAGCTTATCTAGACAACCTGTTCCAATGCTTAAGTATCCTTAAGACTGTTTCAAGTCTCAGTTTACTCAGTCTCCCTGTGGAGCCTGTCCTTCAAATAACATCAGCAACGTAACGTCAAGCAGTGGCAACCTGCTTATTGTCTTGACAAAATGGTTCTAAAGATTCATTCCAAATCTGTTCTTGGTGTGGTGTCAGACCTTCATTGAACTGTCAGTCTGCTGTTCATCCCAAATGTGTTTCCTGTACTGCAGTAACTCAGGTTAAGCTGCCATTTTAGTTCAGGCTTTTCAAGTGCCAAACCCTAGTTGTATCATCCAAGATCATCCAACTGTATCTTGCTGAATTATCAGGTGGTGATTCTAAACAACACAGCATAATCTATCAGGGTAATTTAGCAACTACTGCATATCAGGCTCTTGATTATGATTCATTTTTAGAGCATTTTTCCATCATACGGTAAAGTACAGTTCTCGGTGGTATTTCTGTTGTTTTATTCTCCATTTCGTGAAATATGCAGTTATCCTGCTTGAGCTAATGGAGCAGATTATAGCAAAAGGTGTGATGGATGTTGTTTTGTTACGAGTGATTAATGTGTGTTCTTGCAGTACACCACCTTTCTGAATACCATTTATTCTTTTCTTCAAAACAGGGAGAGTGGCTTTAAAACATTGTCAAAATGTTTCTGACTTCTTTGTTATCTGAAAAATGTCAACCCTTAATAATCTGAAAATGACGTTTTTCTCGTATGATGCAGTCAAAACAGAGATTAAGGGAGAGGTTGTAATAGATTTTTTCTAATTATTCTCCAAAAATCATCCCAGAAAAATCACTACTAGTCTAAGCTTTAAGAAGTCCAGCACTTTTCTGGAATCTTAATGCTGACTGCAAAGCTTGAACTGTTTCCTTTTTCTGGAGAACAGTTTTAAATAAACCTTGAAATGAACCTGTAGCCCCTGTCTATTATCACTAAAGCATTTTTCCAGGTTGCTGTCAGAGTCAGGACTTGGCAAGGAGCCAGATTGGTGCGGGTCAGTTTGATTATTCCTCTGCCATGTTCCTGGGGCTTACAGGTGGGTGTTAGAGAAAGTGTGTACTGAGGCTGGGCATGTGAATCTCACTGAATTTGCTTTAGCACAGGCCACGTTCCGAAAGGTTTGTATTGGGTTCTGTGTTCCAGTGGGCTTCAGGAAGGCATTTTAGTATAGACAGACTGATGGACTGTGACTGGAAAAGTTCTAGTACTAAGCCTGCAACTACATGAGTAGGTCTGCATGTGCCACCTCTTGGAAGATGCTGGACTGGGTCTTGAAAGCATTGGTAGACTGAAGTTACTTCATCAATTTGGCCACATTTGCTGTACCATCAGTTGTGTGATCTGTAGCATTGTTATCATCTGGAATTTTCCACTACACAGGATACCTTCATTCTCTTGTTACATAAGGTAATGGAGAGCTGATATATGAGACAATGGATTCGGATTGTGTTCGGATATTATTTATGGAGTATTTTAAGGATATTTGGGACAGTTGAATGTGGTAGGTGATTCACAAGTCCTTGCTACTGAATGTTATGTGGAGGCCCAAGCAGATACAATAGATCGGGTTTCTGAATCAGTTGTCTGTATGAGAAGTAACCAGTGTTTATGGTACAGCTGGGAAATAGTTGAAAGTGACTTGGTTTTGGTTTGTTTTTTAATAGAAATGGAAACATTACGGCACAAATTGACTAATGGGTTGAACAAAAGATGGAAAGAAGATGAGGAAGGCAGGGCTTAGGAAAAAAAATAATGAGGCTTGATGCATTTTTTAGACATTACTTTTAAAATTTTCTGTGAAATGAGGAATTTATATCATAACTTTGAAAAGCATTTCCTTATGTATTGCAAATATAATTACTTCTTGAGTCAAGTACTCTGTTTCAGTATAATAGTATAATAGCTCTTCATTGGCAGATAGATCCTTAATATATATGGCATTTAAAAATGAGTGACAGTGAATAGTTTGGGTAAATACTGTGTAGGAGGCTGTTTTTCTTATTTAAATATCTTGATGCAGTTAAGTAATTGTTTCATATATCTAGGCACAAGATTTGAGTTAATATTTACATATTTACCCTGAGCTGAACTCCTACAGGATTTTATTACTCAGATTAACAGGTGAATGTTGTATGCTATAAACTGCCTAAAGTATAAATCTGCTGAAAGTCCATGCCACCTGTCTGAAACAAGCAAACAATACACCTTCATCTCCTCATTAAACCAAATAAAAATATTGGGCAGGTAAAGGGTTTACTAAAGAAAAAGGATAGAATGGTCTGCTTTTGATTAATCACAAGCAAATAATAATTGGGAAAAGAAGGATGTTCTAATAGCCTTTTGATTTCACAAATAACATTTTAAGCACAAACAATAGTATTGATTGCTCACTTTGAGGCACAAATTGTAAACAGTCACTTAATAGTATCTTTAGGGCAAATGAGTCTTATTGCATTAAGTAATGGGAATATCACATTGCACCTTTTTTCTGTTTGATGCTCAGTTTTTGTTTTGCCTTTGCCTTTCATTTTACCTTGTTACAGTTCTAATTCATTAACCTATCCACAGCTGATGAAGTTGTTAAGCCTTAGTTAAATTTATGCTCTGTAGAGCTGTCACATGCTTCTAAACATCAACTGAGAATGATGCAGATTTTGGATATTTTAAAGTCTAATAGAATGACTCGGTTTGGTAGGTTAGGGTGAGATGAGCTAAAATATGTGGCACGTCTCTGACATGTGTCTGAACTTACTGAGATGTAATGTTTGATAGAAAACATACTGAGACATAATATGTCATGTAAACCATATGAACAGTTTTGCATTCTTTCCTTACTGCCTGAAGTAACAAGCAGTATGCTTTGCCATGATGGGCTCGTCATTTGGATCATGGGAAGATGCAGCTTGTAGTGGTAGAGCATCAGGCTCTTGGTGAATGTTTACTGCAGATCCAGAAATGACATTGTGAAACTGGTGGAAAGTATCTCCTCGTTGAGGCTATTGTACATTACATTGTATCACATTTCTTCAGTAGAGGTGAAATGAGTAACTAATTGAATGATGGAAGTCACATCTGATCCAGAGAAAAGGAGTACATCAGTGCACTACATTGCATCCTGCTGGGTTAATGTTGAGTGGGGACTCTTACCTGCTTAATTCCTTACGCTGTTGGAGATTACAGTGAATGCTTAATGTTAGTTTTTATTTCTTTAACCTAATACAAAATGAATTAATGTCCTATTATTCCTATCTTATTATTAATTTCCTGTTATTCCTATCCTGTTATTAATTTCCTAATCACTTAAGGAATGTGTATGGAATCATGTTTGACCTGTTTCCAAAACCAAAGCATATAGCTGGTGGTTTGCAATAGGTTATGTTTTAGTCTTTTTGTAAAAGGTAGGAATCACTTCATCTCTTATGTCTAGCAATGTTACTGGTTCACTATAAAGCATTCTTTGATATAGTTCTAATCAGATTAAAGTTGACTTTTAAATTTTGTGAAAGGATTAAATTAAAAATTTTTCACTGGTTGACTATTAGGCCTAGTACACAGTCACATCAGTTGCTAGTGAAGTCCCAGATGGTCAGCTTTAGTTGAAGTGTCAGAATCCAAAATTGGAAAACCACAGTAGATTGGTTTGGATTTGGATAGTGGGGATGATGAAACCATGACTTTGATTGGCTGTACTCTGTGAGCAGAATACAAAGGGTAAATGTCTACTTGTGGGCATTTAGGACCATGGTTCTGCCTAAAACTAGACTATTCCAGATATGGGGGAAGAAACTGGAATAATTTATTGAACACATGAGTGCAATTAAAGGGTCTTGGGGCCTGGACATGTTAATGAGGAGGACGGGTTATGATAATAAGGGAATTACACAAGTTTTTACTACAGTTACCCAATTGATTAATATTTCCCTCAGCCAGGATTACATGGGGGGAAGAGGATAAAGGGGTTTAAACATGGTTCGATAACATCATCTCAAAGTCCTTCCTTATTTTGCTGCAGGAGCCAGGCTAACCACATGGTTGCACATCTACAGGTCTTGTGAGGAAGGTCCAGTCCCTCAGGTTACAGGATTTCTCTCAGTCCCTGTTGCCCAAGGTTTACTGCATAGACCCACCAAACTCCTTTCTGCTGACAGCTTGGTGGTTTTGGCTCCTACAAAAAAGGCAGCTTTGTCTTCCCCTCTCTGCTTGTGAATGTTCTTGCTCCTTCCCTTTTGGTGGTTTTAGTGTTTCTGGAGCTGTGTGTAGATCACATCAGCTCACTGAGGAGCTGAAGCTAACTCCTGCAAACAAGAATAAGTTATCTGAAATGGGATGAGATGGTCAGAATGTGTCATCTAAGTGTCTTTGTGGGTGCTTGTTATGTAGAGGCTTCCGTAAAATCAGTCTGGTGACAGTTACAGTTTTCGTACATGAAAATAAAAGTTGTAAACAGTATAGAGCTCAATAAGATGAAAGACTGTTTAGAGATAGAGCAGAGACCCAACACTATTGTGTTGGGGTTTTTTTAATTTTAGGCAAGAAGCCTGCAGTTCCTGCCTTTGATAGCATAAAGGTGCTGTTACATTTTGCCTAATATGACCCTTTATTTACACTTTTTAATAGCTGGTGGCCACAAACAATGTAGAGAGTGTCTGATAAGTGGTGTGCTTTCTGGGGATCCTGGACAGGGAGTCTTACAAGCTGCAGTTTCACAAATAGCTCCTTCAGTGTCAGAACTGATTGTAGCAGCCCTATAGATGTGCTACATGGTGGTAGATCCTTCCCCTACGGTTGTAGTGTAGCTGACACTCCTGATTTTTCGTTCGCACCAGTGTAGTTTACCATATATCTCTGCAAATATTTGCTTCAACTCTGCGGGGTGTGGAAAGGCTGGCGTTGTGTTGGGACTTCTTTTTATTCATGTTTTTGGCTATCACTCTGGTTAATGATTAAGAAAAAAACATAACAGGATAAAGAGTCAAAGTAGGACTGTTTTAGACTTGGAAAACTTCCTTGCTGTGTTTCTCTTTCCCACTCTCCATTCCTACCTCTGTCAATGTATCTGTATATGATAAATGAGTTGTACTGTGTTGCAAATCACTCTTTTGCTTTAGCTTTTACCAGATTCGTGCATCTATGAAAATTCCTCCAAGAATTCCACACAAATTAGAAGCTAGTTTGTTACATGGAACTGGTAAGTGCCAAAACTTTTAAGAAATGGAAAACTTTTAGTAAATGAGGTAATTATCTTGCCTTGCTAATTAAGGATCACGCTTTTTGTCTTATATTGTTGTAACTAATATGTAAGTGCTTTTAATTTTGTTACTAACACAATAAAAATATACCTTGTTCTTAGCAGTGAGACTTGACAGTTGGTTACAGAATTCATGTAACTGTTTTTCCTCTGTTGATTGTCTTTGCTGGTAGCAAAACATGATGATTCCTTTATATTAGTGTCTTCAGTTTTTTCCACTGATCTGCTCAATCTTCTCCATGTTCCGGGGTAAGATGACCAAGAGCAGATCTCATTTAAGTAGGTACCTCAAAGTAGTGGAGAGCTTCAGATACAGGCTCTTATCCAGATTGATAAGCCCATTTTTTTCCTGAAAAGAACACTTTGAAAGGATCCAGCTTTCAATCTTGTTCTGTTGTTGCCTGGTAATAAAGTTGAAAATTTATTTAACCTCCTGAACAGAATTACCCACTCCCTCATCTTTTTGCTTTTTTAACCTGACATTCACTTTTGGTTTCTTTGTCCAGGCAAACTGAACCCAGGGAAAGCTGTTAGTGCTCTCCTAATTCTGTGTAGCCCACACCTCAGCGTGCTGTAAAAATGTGAAAAGCAAAAAATTAATCAAATTTTCAAATGTCGAGTGGAATTATTGGAATTGCAAGGGAGAAAAACCTGCTGTAGTATGAGAAAATGTGATGTGATATTACTGAAACCTGAATTTTTGAGGCTATTTTGAAAGTAACTGAGTAGAGCAACAGTGTAGATACAAAATTTTGGTCAAGATTCCTGAATATTGCTTGGATTTTTGTGAGGTAAATAAGTAATTCTTATGAACCAAGATTGCTCCACTTCAAAGGCAAGGTTTAATGTAGTTTGGAGAATTTGGCTCTGATAGATATCCTTTACTAAATTGTTTGAATAGTGACACTTATTAATATGTTTTATATTGCTGGGAAAAAAAATCTTCTATTTCAAGGTATATTTTAGAATGGTGTTAGGTTATTTTTTCAGAAAGTTTCAATCTTGTTAGTAATTGTGACATGTGTTAGCTTTCCTGTCTCCTGTTACTAGGCATAAAGGATAAGACTACAGTTTGGTGTGAGTTTAGATCAGCAGTGCTGTCAAAGAAAAAAATTCTGCCCTTGTTTCCCCTTGGCTGCTTTTTCTTGCCTTCGTATTGCTGTGTGTGCTGTGACACAGGTGTCTGTTTCGGTCGGGGTGCTCAACAGGGGAGCTCATTCAGCTGACCAGCAGCCATTTTACAGAAAACCAAACCCCTTCAAACCCAAAAACTTGGAGCCCTTTTTAGATCAGTCTCTCAGGTTTTTTTTTTCAGGTAGTTACTGATAATGTTTGTCCCACAACAAAGCAAAAGAAAGGGTACAAACTGGTCAATGAAAGGGCGTTAGTTTGTCCTTGTGGACATGACAGTGCTACTTCTTGGTGAGGATCCCTGCTTTCCGTTCACTTCAGCTGCTCGCTTATTTTAGCAGAGCTGGATGCTTTAGATCAGACTTGCAGCTCTCCTGCTGAAGGTGGAGGAGTAGCTGATACTAGTTCCTGAGACTGCTGTTACGTGCATAAAATAGCTGCTATTAGGGTATGTGTGGAGTAGCACTTAGAGTGTTGACCTGTGTGGAAGTGTTGCGTGTTGACCATAGAGGAGACTGGTCAGGAGGCCACTACTCCCACTCTTAAGAATGATGATCAGGTACTTCTTCCTATACTTTTCTGTCTCTTCTCTCTTTCTCATACTTACCTATTCTGAATCCTATCACTTTGATGTGTCATGGTTTTCCCACTCCAGTTCAAGTCTTTTTACCTACTTCTGGCTCTCCCTAGCCTCTGCACAAGTCACCTCAGTTTCCTTACCTTTGTGTTTTCCCCTCTCCTGCAGACAGTTTGACCTCTCTCCTCCTTTTATTTCTGCAAGTCAAATATAAAGTCTTAGTTTTTCCTCTTCTTTCTGTTCCTTTGCGTCTCCTTCCGTCCCTTGTCCAGCCCTTTCCAGCTCTTAGTGAGGTCCTTTGTTAATAGAAATGGAAAACAGTTTATTTAAATTTCCCACATCAGCTAGTTCACTGGAATTGCTTGCTGCCCAGCATGACTGTCATTAAATATATCATAGGGTGATTCACTTGCTTTAGCTCTAGCCTTGTGAAGGTCTCTTGTTATTCTTGTCATTTGAAGGAAGATGTCATGCTCCAGAAAGTTATAAGAAAGACCTATGTATGTCTAGCCTGTATGAGGTTGTTTCAGATTTTAGGGTATTCTGAATTCCTCCTTCTCTCAAAAATTTGTGGCTGGTTTTCAGAGGAAAAAAAGTTGGGGGGGACAACAAAAGCAGGTTAGGAAGGAATGAGATTCATCTGTTTTTGTGATGCAAGAGTAAATTAATTCCCCGCTATTTTTTCCCCTTCATTGAGGAAAAGGCTTTTTGTGTGGTTAGAAGCTTAGAAAGAGTCTTGACCAGTCAAGTCAGTGCACCGTCAATTTAAAAAATAGTAGTTCTGCCTTATTGACCTCATGTTTGTGAGACCTTACTCCCCATGTGGAAGTGGCTCAGCCTGTTCCTGACATCAGGTTTTCCTCTGCAGTTCCCCTCTCTCTTTTGAGGGTGTGGATTCGCATTACACTGGAGTCAGCAGAACTGAGGGCTGTAACTCAGGACTGGATGGTGCACAGGAAGTGGGACCTTGGCCGTTTGTCTCCAGCTCTTCTTTTGTATCAAACAGGAGCAGGATCCCTTTTGCTGATGCTGTGCAGTTATATCAGATTGTGCCATGTGAAACCATACCTGCTCTGCCCTTCACCTGTAACAGATGACACAGGTGAACATAAGATGAAAGTGGCATTATACATAGGGGAATTACACTGTAGTGATTCAGCCTTTGTAAGCATTTTGTCCAGGACACCTAAACCAAAGATATGTATGGAAGCACTTCAGCAAAACCCAGTGTTAGTACTTGTTTCTAGTTTCTGAAAGGAAGTTGAACTAAGATGTTACTAAGATTATAGAGTGGGAATGTTTGCCAAGGGTAGTGATATTCTGTCAGAGCCCCCAGATCTGTAGAGTGCAAACTGCAGATTTTTTTCCCCCTGTGGATTCTGTTGAAATAATTTATTAAGAAGAATCGAAAGAATTTTAAAAATGTTATTTATCCCCATTTACACATTTTCTAAGACTTTGTGTTCTGGTAGAGGTTGATGTTACTGAGCTTTTTTGTAAGAGGAGTGATAAGAAAGTATCAGTATTTTTGTTAATTCTGTTCTTCCAAGTTACATCTTCTTTTATCTATTTTTCTTCAGAGGATAGTACCCATTACAATACTTCCTGTGTGAAAACCCCTTGTTATTATGATAAATACTTCCTCGGTAACTGTTTTAAAATATTCTCTTTCTCGTTTCTTCTGCAAGTCTTTTAACATATATTTTTTTTGTTGGCAAAAGATTCCCCAATTATTTATCACAGTTTTCTGAACTCTTTTTGATGAGTAGCCTCAGGATTGAAAGCATAAGCGTCATATTGCATGAGAAATATAAGCTTCAGTTGATAAACTTGGAACTGGTCTGGCCAGAGTAGGATGCAAAGATATGGAAGGCAAGAATGAGCCACCTCTGTTCTTGATTAATTCAGTGGAGTGGTATATGTCATTTAACCTCTTTATCTCATCTGTAGGTAATTAAGAGTCCTCAGTGCGGTTAAACCCTGCAAATCAACGTGAATGCTGGATGAAACAAGACAGATTTCAAGACTTTTATTAGAATTTTTAATGCCTAGAATGTCTTACTTCGATTCATAACAAAGAAAAAATTCTTCAGTTCAGAACTTAAATTAAATGCAAATTAAATTAAAAATATTTATACAGTGTTTCTTTGAAACAAAATGTACTCCTTCAAACTCCAGCAGTTGCTGACTGAAAACTGCTGATATTATTAGTGTTACAGTTTTAATAGTGGTCGTGAAACTGATGGAAATGATAGTTCCACTCACTTGCGGCTCTGAGTTTTCCAGTTCTGTTAATACTTGTTTCTCTCTCCAGGTACAGATCTTGCCTTTCCTGCTTCAGTCCATGACAATATAGTTTGCAGTAAAACATTTCAGATTCTTTACAAAAATGAGGAAGTTTCTGTGAACGATGTGATGATTTTCAAAATAAAAATGCTGTTGGATGAGAGGAAGGTAATCTGCCATTCAACTTTACTCTATTCGGATAATTCAGTCTTCATTATGAAGACATTCAAATTCTACCAATTTGAATTGGTACAAATAAGGGACCTGAAAGATTTCATGCTTCTACAATTTCTTTGTAGATTGAGGAGTCACTTAATGAAATGAATTTTCTACTAACATTAGATCTACACTTCACGGATACAGACTATTCGTAAGTTTAAATATGGAAGTTTTTATTAAAGCGACAATATATGTTAACTTTTTGAACTGATTAAATCTGTATTATTTATAGGTGCAGTGTGTTCATATTAGACATAAATGATGGTTAAAAACAAATCCACTGCTCAAGTCTTTATAGATTTCATAACTGGTTTGTCTCATTCTGATAAATTTCTTTTCCTGGGGGAGATGCCTTTGCATTCCAAAGTATAGACCTATGCTAAATTGCCAACTGTGTCAGTTATTAATAACTTGCATTTTAAGTATAGTTGTTCTAATTGTATGTTTCTTAATTTCTTTTTAGACCAGATGACCTGAGCACACTACAGCCAATTAGTAGCCGAACTTTAAAGTTGCACTTTAACTTACACCAGGGCCTTCATCATTACGTCAACGTTATGTTTGATTACTTCCACCTTTCTGTCATATCGGTTATAGTCCATGCTTCTTTGGTTGCTCTGCATCAGCCATTGATAAGGTAATCTCTCATTAATAAAATGCAAATACATTATTGAGTGTTCAAATGGAAATGCTATAAAAACAGAATAATTAAGAAGGAATTAAATCTATGGCCAATATTGTTTTCTGTATGGTGATTTTAGAATACTGGACCCAGAGGGATGAGAAACTTCTTGTTTTCAAAGTTACCTGAAAAAAATTTGTTGGTTTTTTTTTTGTTAGAAATAAGAGCATGTAATGTAGAAAAGAGATAATACCCAAGACCGGAGAAGTGGAGGAATGTATAAATATCTGTATTTATACATGTATATTTGTATGTATAAAAATTTATGAATTTTCCTAATCAGGGAGATCTGCTGCTTACTCTAGTTAGTGACTGAAATAGCTGCCATTAATACAAATAGGGCATCTTCTGTTAGCTGTCTTATCTGCAGAGTTTTCAGTTACTGCTTGAATGGCAGTGATGTCTGCAAATGATGCATTTACTATTTTCTTAAAGTAAATGGAACTGGAGAATTTACTTTTCTCTTTAAAAAAGATCTTGCCTCATTTTTACTGGAGCCTTTTTTATATCATTTACTTATGTCACCCTTTGCAATGTTTACTTCTCTCTGTCAAAAGTAAGTGTGAAAAAGGGCTGTACAGTCAGACACAGTCACACATATGAAGTGTTCTTTAAACAGCTTTTTCTTTAGCATATCTGTCTTTTCCTTTTTTCGTTATCTTCACATATACAATGATACTGCCCCTAAGTTTGTTCATATTCAAGTTCAGTCTGTGCTGTAAATACCCAAACCTTTAGCTTAAGATATTGACTGCTTTTGCCTGTCTTCACATCATCAGAGTTATATCTCTGTGTATGTTAGAGAGCTGTTCTGTGCAATAGGGCTGTGCTGGTGTGGAGG
This sequence comes from Chiroxiphia lanceolata, assembly GCF_009829145.1. NCBI lineage: Eukaryota > Metazoa > Chordata > Aves > Passeriformes > Pipridae > Chiroxiphia > Chiroxiphia lanceolata. Next base: position 87,088,414 of record NC_045639.1, on the reverse strand, counting down.
ATTCAACTGGCTTATGTGCTTTTTTGTTCTTTTTTCCCCTCTCCAAGTGGTTTGAGTTGTTTTGATGATGTGTTTTAGGCATGGTTATATATAGTAGATGAGCTGACACGTCTGAAGGGATAGTGCAGTAGTATATGGGATAGAAACAAGTCCTGAGGAGGTGGGAATTGTTGTTGGAAACTTCATCTGATAAATGCACTTAAATGCACTTTTTAATGCACTTAAAGTAGCATCGTGTATGTAAAGTGTGCATTGCCACACTGTACTGCATCTGAAATTGAGGCATTAAACCTGTATGTATCCCATAGCTGTAGGGCTGAACTTAACTTCATTGTCAGAAATTGAAAAATAGGTTTTGCTACTAATTTACAGTTAGAAACGAATTTGTCCCTGCTGACCTTTTAAAAAGCTGTAGTTAATCTGAGGGTTTTCCTACATATTTTTCCTCTGTTTTTGGCTTTTCAAGTGATGATACAATAATGCGAATTAATTTCAAATCTCAACTTGATACAGCTTGTGTAAAGAGATATTGGAACAAAACAGCAACTTCTATGCTGCTTCCATTATCTTTAGAGTAGATTGTTGCTGGTGTCCACAAAATTATTAAGGATTCGCAGTGTCCCTTAAATCAGCTTAGGATGGGGAGAGGAAGAAACTTGCAAATTTTATTTCTGCTGGGCTCCCCCATATTTAGCACATAGCAAATACTTGATAGTTGCAGTATCCACATCTGGCTCACTTTTCTGGAGCACCTCTTTCTGAAAAACCTGAAAATTGCAGGCATCACTCCTCTTCATCCTTTGGGCTTTCATGGGTGACAGTTTTGCTCCTCTGTTTGGATCATGCTTACATTATTGGCACCTCTTCCTTTCCTATAGGGGGTTTACTTTTTGAGTGTTTTGTTCTTCAGAGTATCATCCAGGTTCACTTTCTCTGTGAACAACCAGTATTAACACTTCCATTGAAAGAGAGGAGCTAATTTTACTTGATTACAGCCCTGAAGGCCTGTGCAATCTACTCTTTTTTATTAACCTGTCATTGCTTATTTCTGCCCGTTACTTAATAGTCCTCACTTTCTGCATTCATTTATTTTTCATTCATTTTTTCTGGTTCTTCTCACAAGGCTACTGTTGCAGTTTGCTCTGTTCTCCCAGGGGTTCAGGATGGGATCTCCTCCTCAGTAGGCAGAGGTCAGGCATCCCTTAGGAAAACAGCAATGGCAGTTTGTGTGACAGCTTTTCAACATCTTGCTACTGCTTCATTTTTAAGAGGTAAAGTCCCCACAGCAAAGTTGGCAGAAAATGAACACTTCTTACCTGTTATAGTTCAGAATTTATCTCTATGGCTTAAACTTTCAGGAATATTGTTTAAATTCATTGAGATTTGCCTTAGAAATAACGAGGAAGAGGTTCCACGATCTCCTGGCCTAGTCTGCTGACCTTCATGGTGAGAGATGGCCACAGAACAGCTGAGAGTAATAATTTGTTAAATTTCTCCAACTAGTTGGAGACCTGTTTTGAAGAGAACTACTTTAGAAGCACTGCTCCCCTGGCACAGCATCAGAGACTTAATTGAGGTATCTGGGTCATTGTGAAGGGTTCTGTAAGAGCAGACCACCATCTAGGAACTTACAGGATCTTACCGAGGGTCCTTGTTTCTACTACTTTTCAAGAAAAATCAAGGATTTGTTTTAACTGCGATAGCTTGGTGACGCGTAGTATGTTCAAATTATCAATTCATTTGTGCTTTTTGCAGTTTTCCTCGCCCAGTGAAGAATACATGGTTGAACAGGAATGCACCAGCACAAAACAGGGACTCTGTGATTCCTTCTCTTGAAAGTGTGGTCTTTGGCAATAACTACACAAAACAGTTATCAGCAGACGTAAGACTATATCAGTTTAAGATTTTATTTGTATTCTGTTGGGAGGTGAGAATATTATCTTTTCTGCAGGAATATTACTTGATAAAGAATGAATTTTGTTGGAGTTACTTTGAGATGCCATGTGATAAGGGAAATAAGAAAAATTGTTCCAAAAGGCTGTGTTCCATGCTTCAGGAACATACAGGTGGAAAGCTTACAATATTAAGCGTTTAAACTTCTTTTTTAATGTCTTGCAATCCATTGAAAATCACAAAAGTGAGAAGTTTGTGAAAAGAGGCAATTGTTTATCTTTTTTAGTCATTCTCCTAACACTTCATTTATTGTACAAAATTAATGTGTGCCGTTTTTCTTTATTTTAGGGTTGCAGCTTTGTTGTTTCAGAATCTTTCCTCAGCCATGCTTACAATTTCCACTATACACTTTGTGCCAGTTTACTGCTTGCTTTCAAAGGGTTACACAGCTATTTCATTATGATAACAAAGGAGCTCCCCTCTTCTCACCGAATTGAACTGGGTATGTTCAGTTTAATAAAATGCATCACTTTCTTGTCAATGTTCATTAAGAATACACTCTTCTAGACTAAACTGTCACCAATCTCATGCATCTGGTATATCTAAAATATTTTTGCTTGAAGAAAAAATAAAGTAGAAAGAAGTACTGTCACCTTATTAATAAAATAAGGCGATAAGAGCCTAAGTATATGCAAGTGTATCTTTTCTTGTTGGTCTTGATTTGTGCAGTTATTTCAAATCAGTATGTTTAGTGGTGAGAAAGTCAGAGAAGCTCTTAATCCAAGTAGCACACTGCACTTCTTTGTTTGTTATATGGAAACTTTGCATATTTGTACAAAAATATGTAGCTCTGTAAGCTTTTGATTTGAGAAGAATATTTTAATGGAAACTTATCTGAAAAAAGACCTACAAGAAAAAATTGCTGCTGGCTCAGTTTATATTGTAACTTTTTAAACAGATTTAGGTACCACGAAGACTTCTAGTTAACCACATTTGATGAAAATAACTGCAAAAGCATTAAATGAAATGTATGGAAATGCACATGTACATTACATTTCTGTAGAATGCAGATACATTAGAGAGCCAAGTCTCAATTTGTGAAGTAGAAGAGCAGTGCAAGTAAAAAAGGAAAGTACATTGACATTGGAAAGAATGATTTAGACTTTTTTCTCAGCAAGCATATACCTTTTTTAGTCATGTTCTGACTTTTGGAATTTACATGTAGACAGCATTCATTGATTTTTGTATTGTTTAACTTTACCATTGTCAAAACTAAGCATAGTGAAACAGTAAGGTTAGCAATTGAGATACGAAAGCTGTTTTAAAAATGTATATGGTCAATTAATGATTCAAACAAATGTTTCACTTGTGTATTACAAAATACAAAACTTTTTAGGGGAAGAAATTTTTTTGACGGAGTATATCAGAAATCTGTAGAAAAATACTAGAAACTGAGGCTTTTCCTTTATGGAAGTACTGCAACACGCTGCAAAGAACATCTGTGTCAGTTATCTTAATATGGAGGGAAACACCTTATTAAAGGAATAACTCAGCTCTTAGTCTTCCTTTTAAGGTCCAAATGTATTTTTTTCGAAATCATAAAACCATAGGATCGTTTAGGTTGGAAAAGACCTCTAAAGATCATGGAGTCCAAGCATTAACCCAGCACCACCATGTTCACCACTAAACCATATCCCCAGGTGCCACATCCACATGCCTTTTGAACACCTCGAGGGATGGTGACTCCACCACTTCCCTGGGCAGCTTGTTCCAATGCCTGATCACCCTTTCAGTGAAGAAATTTTTCATAATATGCAATCTAAACCTCCCCTGGTGCAGCTTGAGACCATTTCCTTTTGACCTGTCACTAGTTTCCTGGGAGAAGAGGCTGAGCCCCCCACCTGGCTACACCCTCCTTTCAGGTAGTTGCAGAGAGCAGTAAGGTCTCCCCTGAGCCTCCTTTTCTCCCTGCTAAAGAACCTCAGCTTCCTCGGCCGCTCCTCATAGAACTTGTGCTCCCTTCACCACCTCCACTGCCCTCCTGGACACACTCCATCAGCTCAATAGAGTCTGATGGCATTATTGTTATTGTAAGGATAGGCTTAGACTAAATCTTGATGCTTAAGTGTTTCAGACAGGACCTTCAATTCCCTTAAAACATTCCTTCACAATATATATAAATAATAGAAAAAAGCCAGCCACCGAGTTGCATACTTGGGTTATATCTTTCAATTTAGCTTACCTTTGGGAATGAAAGTTTGAACAGAAATACTCAAAATAAATATCTGAAGAGAATATTACAGCTTACATTTAACATTCATTGTATGTGCTGTGCTGAGAGTTTGTTTCCTGTGGGTTTGATTTTTTTATTTTTATTATGTCTCTTCTAGAATTACTTTGTTTTTTTGTATTTGTAAATATCTTTTTCATTTATTTCAGTTATTTTATATATATACTGATTGGGACAATTGATGTAATAAAAAGTACTAATAATGTAAATACTAATTCTTACTTTTTGCTTATGAAAAATAACTAATGCCTACCATTAACACTAATTTCTCTAAAATCTATCAACAGTAAAAAAAAAAGCTGTGTTTCTGAAATGTCTGTAAAGAAATTGAAGCTCACTGAACCTCACAAAGTACAAAACTGTCATTCTCAATTTTTTTTAATTTTTAAATTAACTATTTTATAGCGGATATTTTATCTGTGAAGTTTAAATGGGCATTGCAGAAGAGAATATCTAGTCCTGTTTAAACTCCAGAATCATTACTTTTTTTGTTTTAAATTATTATCTCTCTAATTTTGTTTCTTCTGTTTGCTTTGCTGTTGCTCTGTCATATAATTTTAACACGAGAGTGATTTTGCAGAAGCATGTGCAGACAGCTGTTGGACTTGATAAGTGTAATTGAGCATTTAAGTATTACTTGTTTCAGGAAATAAAAAAATGCTACCTTAATGTGTATCACAAGTGACACTCTAGAAACTACACTAAAATGGTCTATTTTCATGTACTGGTCTAACTGCACTAATTGCTAGGCTAGCAATAAGCTCTTTTACTAACTTTAAGGCAAATAATAAATCACAGATGAAAACCAGAGTGTAGTAACTAGTCATGTGTGTGCAATCCCTGTAACTAGCCAAGGCCAGCATGCAGGTCCTTTATGAACGCCTTCTCAGAAGAAAATATCCACGAACCCAGAGAGACGCCTACCTAGGTATGTTTTCAAAGCAGGTGATATAACCCCTCAGATTTTTATTGATTCTATAAAATATTATATTATTAATAATGATATAAAATATTACATTCTTTTATAGACAGGAACAGTATTTTACTATTCAGCCATTTTGAACATATGATAAACTCTGAAGTCTGCAGAATTGAGCTACTTACTTCTAGGCTGAATATAGATAATAAAATGAGACATTATTGCTGTTCTTTGGTTTAGCATTGTTCTTCTTTACTAAACAAAAATGACTGAAGAATTCAGTCAGTCATCAACATTAAAAGAAATTGCTAAAAAATGTAGTTTCATTTAATTCAATACAGTCTTTTATTTATTTTTTTTTTAGATAATTAAAGACTAATAGCTTTTCTTTCTGAGAAATCTTTCAAGTTGCTTCTAGTATCTCAAGATTTGATTCTTCCAAACACTACACAAGACATTACCAGAGCTTAGGGTGCATTTGTCCATATCTGCATGGCCAGTTCTCCCTTTGGAGAGTGTCAGTGTTGGCCTGATGCTGAACAAAAGATGACATGCTGTTTAAGCACAAGGAAGTTTCTGATTGGAAAAGGATATAATGGCATTTCAGTCTCATAGGAGGTCACCAGCTTAATCATCTTCAGCTGCATTTTGGTTTTGTTGTAAAAAGAAAAAACTATTTTTTAGCAGTGTCAGCAAAATTGCATCAGATAGTTGCTGGGTGAACATTACATTTTAGTGCTTGAGTTCCTTTTGTCTTGTATTATCACAGTTCCTTTTTTTTTTCTTAATATAGCATTGTAGTTTGGGGTTTTCTGTAGCGATTTTAGATTTCAGAGTTTTAAATCTTGTTCAACAAGCCTGTTCTCAACTGAAGTGTGACAAACAAGATAAATAATCAGTATTTTGTCATAAATAAACCATTTAATTTTTCACTAATGACAAAATTTGGCCACACCAAAAGTAGTATCATATTTTAAGCTGTTTTCATATATTTTCGGAATAATTGTCATCAAATGCTCTGTAGCAAATACAGGTATGTGTAGTTTCTTCCAACAGCTTTTGTAAATTTGTTTCTGAGAACTTCATGCATTCCTTCAATTTGCGTATTTTCTCAGAACTTTGAGTTGTATGAGTTAATTTGTGTGGCATTAAGTTTAAACCTAAGTATGTTGGATACAATTACTTGAAAATCCATGTATACTTACAAATCTAGGTTGTATAATTCAAAGATAACTTGAGTAAACACATCGTTGCTGTTCTGTAAACCTGTGTTGATTATCTGTATCCTAAGCTTATTATTGTGGGTTTCAAGGAATGTTTTGTTGGTGTGTGTTTTCAAGAAAAATTGTAGTCTTTTTCCTTGATATTGTGTTTCAAAAATGAAAAAGAAATACTTGTTACAGACCATTTTGGGGTTTATAAATTATTCCCTTGTTACTGGTGCCTCAGATGTAGAAGGAAATAAAACTTAGTACAAAATTATTTTTTAATTTATCAGATTCCCTTAAGTCAACAGGAATGATAAACAAGGAAAAACATCTACATAAAGGAATAAATCTGTTTTCTTCATAAATGAGTCATTCAAGGTTCAGATGCAGTTTAAGCTGCCATACTGTGGAAGACAAATTTGCTCTTAACATTGAGATATTGAGAGAAAGATCAGTTAAAGAACAGTTTTATTTGACTAAACTATGATTCCTCCGAGAATTAAAGAATTTTATTTTTATTCATGTAGCTTGCAAATCAGATAAATAATATACCTGTAGAATAATGATATTAGAATAAGGTTTCTCTGGAAAATCTGGTAGGAGAGGAATTGTATTACCTTGGTTGTGAATGATGACGCTGCTGAATAGCTGAGCAGCTCTAAATGAATAATCTGCAAAGTGTATCATCTAAATTACACTATTTTCAAATTTCATTTTTGAATGGAAAATTGGTATCCTTGACAGCATATCCTGATAAGTGATCCTGATAATTGCAAACTTTTTTTATTGTGTTCTGTCCTCAGTCTCAGAAACTGCTATGAAAATGTTTTAGTGGAAGTTTACCGTTTACTTGGCTGTGGCACTTACTATGACTTCCAAGTTTTATTTGATGGGTTCTTTTTAATGTTTTAAAATTGTTTGGTGATATAATTGGTTTCACTTTGCAACTTGGAAAGTGTGTTACTCATAGATGTGTCCTCTCATCTTTCCAGAAAACATAGATGTAGAAGTTCGTCTGACAGAATTGTGTGAGGAAGTAAAGGTACAATTTTTTAATGTATTAAGTATGTGAAATAACTAGAAGAGTAGAGGGTGGTGATTTCATATGCTTGGGAATAAACTGTTTCAGGGATAACAGCAAACACTTATTTAAATTCTTCCCGCAAAGAGAAACTGCTCAACTGACACCAAAAGTTAACTGACTTAGTGTGTCAGTAGTAGCCATGGTAACTTCTGCATATCATACAAATGTAGGTTATAGAAAGGTGGATTACTTGTAAGAAAATCACATTTTGAACTTACTACATTTAGAATTTGAATTCTGTGGGTTTGATGGTATCAGATAACAGTGTTACAAGATCAAGCAGTAGTAGTAGGTTGCACAAAAGCAGATTCTGCAAATGATCCCCTCATCCGGAAGGACTTGTTCTGTTATTGTCTCCTTTTCCTGTTTTCTCAGCATTCTCAAGGATACACTGTACTTCAGATTACTTAGATTTGTCTCCCCCAACTCTTTCCATAGTCAGAACTAGCCCCAGTTGAATAGCTAATTTCCTTGTCACAACGAAGTTTAAATAACAGGTTTTAAAACTTTTTCAAAAGATTATCCCTGCTTTGCTGCTGAGTGGGCCATCTGCCCAGCTTTGGAAGAGCAGTGGGCTTACCTTTTGTTACAGTAGCAGTAGCATAACTGCAAGAAAATGTAATACTGCCTTTAAAAGGATGTAATTTGTATAATTGGACACAAAGCCAGCGCTTTGTAATCTCTCTATGGGCAACTAATAACCTTACTCTATGTATTAAAATATTTTTTACATTTACATAGCTTCCCTGAATTCTTTAATTTCTCCCTTAGCTTGCTAAAGTATGTTTATGTTTTTTCTGTTATCTCTTTTCTGTTCTTTTGTGTGGTTCGCATCAAAAGTTTCTCTTATTTCCACTCTCACTTGTTAAGTTGGTATTTTAATATTTTCAGTCCTTTTTTCTACTTGCTTTTTAATATTGGTAGAGTTGGGTCTTTACTATCTTTTCTTTTTAAATCCTTTGCCTCAGTGCCTTATGTACCTGCAGTGAATTTCTGAAAAACTGTATTTTTTTCTAAAATGGCAGGGAACATAAGCCTAGCAGTGTACAATTGACTGGTGTGGGACTGTGTCACAGGATTACAGTACATTGTTAAGAAAGAAAAACTTGTTTCACACTGAATTTGTCTTGGTGTGCTCTGGTTCTAGGAAGCCTGTGCTGTAACACTGCTTCCTGACTATGCTTAAAGTGTACATAGGTATATAGCATCTTACAAAGGTTATTGTGAGTTGTGACTGTTCTAAAATGGAGATGTCTTTATTAAATTTTTACTTTAATAAAAAAGTTGGACGAACATAGCAAGTATTGATTTTTGGTTTCCTGATTCCTGTTCCTTTCAGGCACACTGTATGCTAGAAAACTGCATGTTAGAAAATACAGCAGTTGAACTCAGTTATCTTTGCCATAAATGGAATTGTTGCTTTAATTTATGGTCAGGAGTCCTAATTCTAAAAGGCAACTGGATAATATTTAATACAACATAAAATAATCTGTTATTGTTGTAGCATGAATTGATTCAGTTCTGATACTTAGTCAAAACAGTTCTCATTTGGAAGTTGGTTTTAAATGAAAATTCTCATTAAGATAAAGGACACTTCTTTTTTCTTAATTCTTGTCTATACATTATGGTTTTATCAGTGAATCATGTAACTATTTTTTTCTGACTTCAGAAAATGGAAAATCCTGATGAACTGGCAGAACTTATAAATATGAATCTTGCTCAGCTTTGCTCACTTCTGATGGCTCTCTGGGGGCAATTTCTGGAGGTCATTACCTTACAAGAGGAGGTCACAGCTTTACTAGCACAAGAGCATCACACGTTAAGAGTAAGTATTGATTTAGGCATGTTCTTAGGCTACTAGGACACATTGTTACAGAAATGTGTATCAAAATGAGACTCTATAATTTTTCTAGTTATAGTTGTAAAAGTTGGTTGGAATCATAAAGGGAGCTGTTGTGAGTGTTGCATTTGTTACCTTGTGTATAATTATAATATTCTTAGAATATAATACCTAAAATATGTTTATGAACCAACTAATTCACTGTTCTCTTGAATAAGAAATGCAGTTCAGAAGGCAGATTGCACTCTGTAGAATAAGTTACATTTGTGCAAACTGTTGTATTTCTCTGTGGGAGCCATGCCTAGTGCCCACCCTGTATTTTACTTCTCTGCTGCCTTTAGGCTGCCTGCTTACATCATAAAAAAAAATGCATTTCCTTCTGAACTAAGAATTTATAACATTCACAAGCTTTGAAAAGTCTGTTAAGTTGGATTTTAGAAAAGAAGAGATGTGCATGGTCTGGCATATGAGTACGTGTCTATATATATAAAACCATCTATAGTGAGTACATGTGCACACAGTTGGTCTGTGTGTGAGTGTGTGAGTGTGTGAGTGTGTGAGTGTGTGTGAGTGTGTGAGTGTGTGTGTGTGTGAGTGTGTGAGTGTGTGTGTGTGTGAGTGTGTGTGAGTGTGTGAGTGTGTGTGTGTGTGAGTGTGTGAGTGTGTGTGTGTGTGAGTGTGTGAGTGTGTGAGTGTGTGTGTGAGTGTGTGTGTGTGTGTGTGTGTGTGTGCGCACAGTTGCTGTGGGCTCTCTGCACACAAAACTGCTGCAGTGCTGGTTCCCATAGTGAAATATATTCAAGTATGAACTAAAGCATTACTCTTACTTGATAAATCACATTGTTTAATGAGGGAGCCATGGTTGTGGAAATGGCCTATTCTGGAGAATAAATGGAACCTTTCAGAAAAAATGCAAGGCTTATTTGTTAGATGTGCTACCCATAGGAAAGTGATCATTTTACTGTCTGTGAATCTTACATACCTTTCTGTACCTTTCCTATAAATTCTGAAATCCTTCAAATTAACTGGTGGAAGGTATGAAACAAGAAAACTGTTTCACTTAATCTGCATTTGCATTAGGCTGCTTATATATTACTGTTTGTAGGAGTTTATAATTAATAAAACAAAAGGAAGAATGAATATTTTAATCTTTACTACTCCAGAAAAGATACTGCTAATGATTATGTATTCAGCTTCTTATATGTGGTTCTTTTTAAAATCTGTGATGTAAGTCATCTTCCCTAACTCATAAATACCTTAATTATTGAATTTTACTGCAATTATTGTAGGGAGTATAAATCAAAGTATTTAATTATACCGTGTAAACTGGGATATTGCACATATTAAAAGTATTTCTGTGATGCTTTCCAGTTTGCAAAATATTTGAATACGAGTTCTCTTCCTCCCTTTTTTTTAGAAAAAAAAATTATAATTTGATTTCATGACCTATGAAATGGTTGCATGACCCGTGTCCTTTTGAGTTGCTGTTACACTCACTTCTTTTGTTATCTGTCACTATACTTTTATGGATACCTTATGATTCTCCTGAGAATTTATATTCTGAGAGTTTGTATAACCTTACTTCAGGAAATGTACAATGATGATGTTTCACTAGAGCCCTTATCTGCACATACCAAATGATGCAGGTTTTATGGGTATTAAATTTAGTTGAGATTGGAAAGATGACCTACTAGTTCTTCTCTTGAGAGATTCTATGTTCATATTTAGAATCATAGAATTTTTGAAGTTGGAAAATATGTTTAAGGTCATCAAGTCCAACTGTCAACCCAGCACCACCATGTTCACCATGTTGCCAAGTGCCACATCCACATGTTTTTTTGAACACTTACAGGGATGGTGATTCCACCACTTCTCTGGGCAGTCTGTTCCAATGCTTTACAAGCCCTTCTGTGAAAAAAATTTTCCTATTATCCAGTCTAAACCTCCCCTGGTGCAACTTAAGGCCATTTGCTCTTGTCCTTTCATGGCAGAAGAAACTGAATCCCAGTTTGCTACAACCTTCTTTCAGATAGTTGCAGAGAGCGATAAGGTCTCTTCTGAGCCTTTTCTCCAGGCTAAAGATGACCTAATACTTCTCATCTTAAGAGTCTTATCTGCCCTTTTGGTAATAAAGTTTTGTTGTATACAAAATTCTGTTCCTCTGATTAAACCTTTTCTATTTTGGAAACGGATACTCTGATGTGTTCGCTACCGGATGCTAAATCTCATTTTTTTTATCTTTTCTTCTTGCAATATTTCCAGACTGTACTTCCACAGGAAATTTCTCCCTGGGAAAGTTTTTATTTTTAATCTAAAATGAATGAACCCTTTTAGAGAGTGATTAATCTGATTGGTTTTGTGTTATTTGTGGTATTTTTTGTTATTTTGTGGTGGTATATTAAAATACCCCCTGGAAATACCCGCCACCTGTATTTGGTCAAATGGCTTTCACCCTCTTTGCATACATGCTTATAAAACATGTATTTCTGCTGAAGTGTTGTTTAAGTATTTAAATTATTATTTTAATAATTTTACTCATGTTTACTTAAATGTTTTAATATTTAACTATTTTCAAATACTCGGAATAGTAATTGAAATGTTCCTACATTAAAAAGTCAGGAACACTTCAGGTATACTGTAACTGTCAACTACATTATCATGCTGATAAGGTTTACAACTGTGTTTTATTGAAAAAACTGCCCAGAGTATGTTACTTTATATTACCAAATGTTTGAACACTAAACTGGTTCATCTCTGTTCCCTAGTGACATCTTCTGGTAGGTCTAAACGTACTCTTCCAGAATTATTTCTTTCAGTTTCACTAGTCCTAAAATAGGAGAAAAACTAAGATTTCTGACTGCTAGTAATAAATGTGTGGAGACACAATGTATATTCCACAGCAGTTTTTATATAAAAGTCTTCTGTTTACATTGGGAGGACCTTAAAAACCATACTTTTAGCAAGTCTGTAGGGATTAGGAGTAGCAGATACAATTCCCTCCTGCAAAGTCATTGTGGAGTCAGCAAAAGCCAGTAGCACCTGTGTCAGTGGCACCAGCTGGGAGTCGTTCTGGTTCTGCAGAGCCCATTTAACAGCATTGTAGCAAATGCCTCAGTCCTTCAATAAGTTAAGCACTGATCAAACATCATGAACTCCTGTTGAATGAGGTTTTTTTCTTTCTTTAATATAGACTTATGTGGACTTTTTGAGCCTGCTTTCAACTAGTTTTATAGTGGTGCTGTTCTTCTCAAAGCTGTCTGGAGCTGGCAGTCGGATTTTCTTCAAAAGCACTGGAATTACTGGGATTTATTGAAAACAGAAAAAAAGCCTTACTTCTCTGTTTGAAAGAGTGGCAGAATTCTAAAAATTTGGTCTCCATATAACTCCGGTTACTTTATGTGGTAAAGTGCTCACATCTAAACTCAAAACTACCTTGCTTGCTTCCTGGGAAACAGCTGTGTCTCTTTTCATGACATATACCACAGAAATCTACTAATTTGGCAACGTTCCTGTAACTATTACCTGACTGATTAGGATCTTAAATTCATTTTTAAATTGCTTAGTTTAGAATAATAACGTCCACCCTTCATGATCAATTATTCTAAAATTTAGGATTTATGCTGAAAAATTATCTATTAAGTCTATTGTATGTCTTCTCCCTTTCTGGGGGGAAAGATTGAGGATTAGCTCTGACAAAATCATGTATTTGCAATGCAAATGTCTATTTAGAAAAGCCAGCTGGGAAAACTCAGTGGAATACTTAGGAACACCAGTTCTAATCTCACATGTGTACGTGTAAACTCCTAACAACAAATTCTGAAGAAAAGCAGATTGAGTTCCTTGTCACTGCTGAGAGTGGAAGTTGCATTTACAAGGAAGTATCGAATTTAGTGTTTTCTTTTTGCTTCAGAACATTTTCCATGACTATTTAGAGGTGATGTTATGACTGACTTTAATTTCATGTAATACAGCTAAATAAATTCTGGGAGGTTGGGAGAGGACTTTTCAGCTTCTAGAGCAGGTTGGAGATTGGGGGTTTAATGTTTGTGGTTTGGGGTTGAGTTTTTTCTTAAGCACCTTGGAACAGTTTTTTTCCTCAGATTTTCTTGTATTAAGAAAACAAAAAAAGGAAGTTATAGAAACTGCAGAACATAAACTTCATGCAAACAGTACTTTCTGAAAGTATGCTGGATGGTGTATCAGAAGGGAAAATGAACTCCCCTGCAAGTGCTTGTCTCTGACCAAAGTTGATGTGGTCCTGAATGCCTGATGCTTGCCAGTTAATGCACAAGATGCCAGTTAATGCACAAGATTTTCCTAGTGCCATGTTTGTGCTCAGGGTGGATGCAGATGCTGGCCACAGTTCTGAATGAAAGTGCTGAGAGAAACTAGATCTGATGCTTCACCATATACACTGAAAACTCCCACAGTCTGGGAAATTCCATAACTTAAAGAGGAAAACACAGAGTATATTGAAGATATAAAGGGGTAGGACGCCAGGAAGTGGTTGGTAAATAAATTATATTTTCAGTAGACTAACATGTGATTCTCTAAGTGGGATAGAAATTTTGTTTTAATTGATACAAACAAATTGATATTAATGCACAAGCAGTTGCCAACAACCACTGCATAGCACATTCTCTTTGATTTGCTTTCTTTTGATGCAGGTGATTGGGCAGTTGCAAAAATAAAATGCATATAGAATGAATTAGTATTTATATAAAATACTGGAAATGTGAGAAGTCTCATTTTGCAAAAACTTAACTTTGGGATATCTAGATACTGCATTTTTAGTACACTGATTGTGGTTTTATTTGTAGTAAGTTTCCGTACAATTCACACGCTATTTTAACACTACATATTGGATGGTAAAAAAATATGCTCCCCTATGTTATTAGTAGTACTCTTTAAATATTGTATTGTTTATTGACCTCAGCCAATTAAGTCTTGAATACAGTGCTTATAATTAACATACATTCTGTTACTGTCTTCATCACTTGCAGACGAAATATGTACCAACAAAAGATTTTTTTGCTCAGTAGTTTACTGTGGGCTAAAGACTATTTGTGGAAGGTTTGGAACACTTCTCTGTATTTTGAGACTGCAGAATATCTAATAGGTTTCTACTTCTGAAGATAATCCTCAGGTTCATTCAGAAGTGTCCATCGAACAGTCATTTCCTTTCTTCTCATTGGAATATCTCACAATATTTTTGTGTGTTTTTATTTCAGGTGAGCCTGATTTGGGTGATTGATTGGCAATCAAGTTTTCAGCAGGCAGTTAAATCTAATGTAATTCCAAGTTATCCAGTGCACAAATTAAAATTCTTGTTTCAGTCTTTAGTCTTGTCTGTGGCATCGTCTTCCCTCCCACACAGATTGAACACTTCAAAAAAAAGGGAACTGTCTATATTATACATACAAATGAATAACATTGATGTGCAGGAATGCTGGTGGATTTTTTTAAATTATATGTAGTGTAAAATAAGCTCTAACTTCATTTGGATCTTGCAGGTGCGCAGATTTGCAGAAGCATTCTTTTGTTTTGAGCATCCTAGGCAAGCTGCTCTTGCCTATCAAGAACTACAGTGAGTAACCTCTGGAAGTGCACAGTATGTAGATGTAGAACTGTTATCCTGTAGCTTTTGTTGAGTAGAATTTGTCTTGCAAAAATACATAAATTGAAGAGAAACTTACGTTCTCACTACAGATTTAAAGTAATGAAAGTTATATAAGAAGTTGTTAAATATTAACATTATTAATAGCTAATTAGTAGAAAAGTTTCTATTAAAGTGAATTAAACTGTTGCTAATTTCTGTCAGTGTAAAAATAAAAGAGTTCTGGTTTTTTTCATGGAGGACTGTTTCCTTTTTTTCAGTGCTCAAAGTCATCTACAGATGTGTGCAGCTATCAAAAATACTTCCTTCTGCAGTTCTCTTCCACCTCTCCCTATTGAATGCAGTGAACTAGATGGGGATATGAACTCTTTGCCTATTATCTTTGAAGATCGATATTTAGATTCAATTACTGAAGGTAAACACACCTCACAGTAGTTTCCTTCTTGAAGAAATAAGCAAAAATTATGTAAAACCTGAGTATTTTTCTTTAAATTTCTTGCTGGCTTTAAAGGAGTAGTTTATTTGCTTGGATATGGTTTTTTAGCTTGTGTTTTGAGGATGTGTAACATTCTATAATTGCTAGTGTTTTATAGCATCAGTTATCTGCATAATATTGATAAACAATCCTTTTCTCTCTTTGTTTCCCCCACACACACACTTTTTTGGTGAAAGATCTGGATGTACCCTGGTTGGTAGTTCAGAGTCTTCCAAGGGCAGAGTCCAATAAACTGGATAAATTTGAAGCTGAAGAAGGTTTTGTTGCTGGTTTTACTAGCCCAGAACTGAAAATAAGACCTACCGGTGCCTCCATCTTTTGGCATTCAGAAACTGAAAAGACGCTAACAAAAGCTTTGAAAGGGAAAAATGAAGATGCAAATAAATCCAAAGTTAAGGTTACTAAGCTCATGAAAACAATGAAACCTGAGAACACAAAAAAAGTCATAAAACAGAACTCAAAGGACTCTGTGGTCTTAGTAGGCTACAAGTGTTTGAAAAGTGCAGCACTGGAAGATGCCTCTAGAAGCTCAGAAGGCAAGCCTTCATACAATGCTAACGAAGGGCTGGACCCTACATTAGGTGGATTTCCTTGTGATACAAAGACCTGCACCAGGCAGATAAATCAAAGAGAACTTCCATTTTTACCATCTGGAACTGAGGAAAAGGCTGCCAAGATTGAAGGTGACCAACCAGGTCCAAGTAGTCCTGTGCACTGTGAAAATGAGGCTATTTTTGATAGACTGACTATCTCCCAGACAGGTTCTGGAACTACTCAAGCAGATAGTGCTTTACAGCAGAGAGGTGCACTTGAAGGTTGTCATGGAGGTCAGCCAGCTTCCTCAGGAGTCAGGACAATTGAGGTCAAACCAAGTAATAAGAATCCTTATGAAGGGGGGAAAGTAGTGGTTCACATTGGATCATGGGCTGAGTTTCCGCAAAGTGGAGTGCACGGAGAGAATTTGCAGACACTCAGTTTTCATCCTTCAGAATCTGGAGATAAATTTAATTCGGGAGAACAGGAGCCAGTCCTTGAAAAGGAAGATGCTCATGAGAGAAACTGTCGTCATAGCAGTGACATCTTAACAAAAATGAAAAATAATGCACCTACTCTTTCTACGAAAGAAAGTCAACTTTCTGCAAGTGGAGACATGACTAAATTACCAGATGTTAGTGTGACATGTGCCTCTTCTAGGTTTTCAGATTCAGGTGTAGAAAGTGAACCAAGTTCTTTTGCAACTCACCCCAACCCTGATCATGTTTTTGAAAATATTCAAGGGCAAAGCACATACAATGGTGAGAGAGTATTTCCTCAGCCTTTACTAAAAGCGGACTGTGCTGTAAAATATGCAGTAGAAAGCCATTGCACTGAGAGTACGAGTGCTGTAAGTGAAATACAGTCATCCCTGACGTCCATAAATTCACTGCCTTCAGATGATGATGAGCTGTCACCTGATGAGAATTCAAAGATATCTGTTGTACCTGAATGCCAACTAAGTGACAGCAGAACGGTATTGGATCTAGGAGCAATTGACTTGACAAAATGTGATGACAGTAAACCATCAAATCAACAGTGTGTTGTATTTTCAGGGCACTTGGATAACAAAACTCTGTCTATACATTCCTCGCTCTCAGGAACAAAAGATCAATTACAGTTAGACGTGTCGTCATCTGAAACAACTACTGATGTGAAAAGTTATAGCCCACAGGCAGACCCTGGCACAACCTGCAAGGATTCTCAGGACCTTGAAAGGCATCCTGATGCTACAGAAGAAGCAGTTAAATTGCATTTGGAAATTACTTGTATGGCTGAGCCATCTATTGTTTCAGGTTCTTCATCTGTAAATGCAGCGTATGAGGTTGAAAAAACAAATGAGGGAAAACATAACAAGCCTTTAGAACTAAAGGAGACAACCGAAGAACTGTCAATAGCTAAAAGTGAAACTGGTACAGATAATCCTTCTCCAACCGGTAGTGCTGACATGGTAAAACAAGGGCTTGTCGAAAACTATTTTGGCTCTCGAAGCAGCACAGATATTTCAGATATTTGGCCTGTGGACAACAGCAATCCTGTTAGCCCTCAAAAGGAGGCATATGAAAAACAAATTATTTGTTCTTCCCAACAAGATGAGGAAGAAGAGGAGGATCAAGAAATGATTGAAAATGGGTATTATGAAGAAACAGACTATAGTATATTAGATGGAGCTTCCAGTGCTGACCAGGATCATGGCTTAGCAGAAGAGAGAGCTCTGAGATCTGAAAGGATTGATAGTGGAAACCTACAAGATGTAATGACTGTGCCTCCTGTCTGTACTCCTGGTTGTCTGTCTTTTCCATCTTCTCTGAGAGACTCTCCTTGCAATGTTATCTGTTCTTCAAAGAATAAATCTGATGCGATTACACAACAGCCAGGCAGCACATCCTACAGCTCAGCATCAGCTGTTTCCTGGTATGAAAGCTCCCCAAAACCTCAAGTCTTAGCGTAAGTGATTGTTTTAAAACAAAGTTTTTTACTTTTAGAAATTAAGTTAGTATAGTATAGAAGGGGGGAAAAAGCATGGTTGGGCTGTAGGATGTCCCCAGGACTGTGCCTTCAGTTCTGCATGCTCAGGTAACAGCTTGTTTTAGATGTTCACTTAATGCTGTGCTAGCACTGAATTCCGTCAGTTATCTTGTAATTTCATGTGCTTTGGCAAACTTCAAGCAGAATACGAATTTTTTTGTTTCTCTAATATGTTACTTTAAAAAAAAATAATTCAGCTGAAAAGTCATGTTGTAATGGATACTGAGCATAAAAATAGTGTTTAATGAAATGGAAACTGTTAAAATAGCAAGCTTGGGAAAATATGCTTTTCATTTAAAAACAAAACCAAAAACATTCTGTAACTGGTTGTCTATCTGATTAGTTAAGTGAAGCATGTGCAGTGCAAACCATGGTGATGGCTTTATTTTTAAATCTTAACTTCAAATATCAAAAATGTAACACCTTTGCGATCACAGTTACACTGCAGTTCAGATACCAGGAAAGCCAAATTTAGAGGAACATCAGAGATCCCAGGGATCCTCTTGCTGTAAACATAGGAGTTTCCCTGATAACCCCCACCTGCTTAACTGAACATGGGAAGCAGCAGCTTAATGTGTTGTAATGGAAGTAAAATGTTGCTATCAGAGAAAAGAAAATTTAGAAGACAGGTAGAAACAAAGAGAATGCTTTGGAGGCAGAAAAGACCAGATAGTTTGTGAAAAGCAGCTGAGAACAGGAGGAAGGGTTGTGCAGTCAGTGGTCGAGGAAAACAGGTTCAAAGTGGAAAAGTAGTTTCTGAAATAGTGGAGAGTGTGTACTGGTGTGGACTGGGAGAGATGAAAAGCAGAGACTACTGAGGTTGTTCCGTAACAGTAAAAAAGTGAATTCAGAATAAAATCAAGGACTTGGCCTTGGGAAAAAGCAGTGTCTTCTGGAGCATGAGATAACTGTGAATCCAGAAAGCATGATCTGCTCTATAGAGAACCAGCCTTGGTATGTTCAGTTCAGAAAATGTGCCTTATGAACTCAGGCAGCTTCTGCTGCAGAGTGTTAAGACCAGCTGCCAGCAGTGGTTTCTGTTTAGGCTGACTTCATTAAGGCCTGCGCCTGCCAATTAGTGAGGAATGAGCTAAAGATAAAGCTGGGAAAACAGAGGACAGAAAGCAGAATGGGAGGGAAACAGCAGGCAAAAGAGGATAGGATACAGCATGACACTGTGAGAGATGGTGCAGAACAGAAGGATTAAGGAGGGAAAGAAGCATAGGAAAGCATAAAGCTTGAAGGGCTGCAGGAAACTGATACACAATTAATTAGGTAGGAAGGTCATACACAAAATACGAAGAGAAAGGGAAGAAAGGGAGGAACACAAGGAGCTCCCAGCACATGGGGAGCTCAGCTGTTAAAAATCTTCTAGTTTTTGCCTTCATATAATATGTAAAAGATCAGAAATCTAGATCTGGCTGCTTCTGAAGCAAGTATGAGCTATTCAGCCTTCCAGAGGGACCTTATGGTCAGTGATTACAGAACTGATTCCAAATCTCTGTTTACCTAGGAAATAAGTTTGGCAAGAATTATCAAAAGTCAGTGGAAATCTTTACCTTGACTTCTAATTGGTTATAACTCCTGTAATTTTGTTACTGCATGTAAACAAAACTGTTGCTTGGTCAAGACCAGAACTAACCCAGAGTCTTCAGTGGTTTCAGAAATACTTCAGAGTTTGCAGAGATGTTCAAAGGAGAGAAGAGAGTAGAGCTTGAGATACAATTTCTGTTGCAGAGGAAAAGGGGCTGTAGGAATCTGCAATAAAAAATGTTTTGAGGAAATAGCTTGTTTTCTGAAGGTAGTAATTTGATAAATATATTTTTCTTTGTATCAATTACATAGAATACATAGCAAAAAGGCAGTAGAAGACAGTTTCATAGAAGACCCCACATTCATCTAGCAATAGTAAAAGTTATTTTATCATAAATATGGTTTTGTTCCAGTTTCCTACAGGCCAAAGAAGAATTGAGGCAACTTAAACTTCCTGGATTTATGTATAGTGATGTTTTCAAACTGGCTTCTTCGGTACCTTATTTCAGCATGGAAGAGGATGATTGTTCAGAAGAAGGAATACATCTTATAGTCTGTGTCCATGGCCTAGATGGTATGCTGGGAAATGTGATACTGAATGAGATAGTAGTTCATATTACCAATGAGGTTTAGCTTGTGTCATTCAAACTCTGAACTGAACCCTTCTGAAATAGGTTCACTAGAGGGAAATGGGAATCTGACATTGAACTGCTATATTTGACAGTGTGTTCCATAAAATCTTTTAGATTAAGAATTCTCTGTAACATTTGTCTTTAGTAAAACTTCCATGCATATAAAACTATTTTATACCATAGTTCACATTAAGTGCATCTTTTATGTCATAAAGGCATTTATCCATGTTGTGGTAATAGAATGGAGTTACTGACAAAACTGTTTTGTTTAGAATTGTCAGTTGTCTTGTTAGGAAAGAGAATAGTACAATAGTAAAATGCAGTCAAGTGTCTGTAAGGTTTTGAAAGGTTAGGTCACTGAATCACAGAGTGGTTGATGCTGAAAGGGATCTCTGTAGGTTGTCTAGTCCAACTCCCTGCTCAAAGCAGGGTCACCTACAACAGGTTGCCCAGGACCCAGCCCAGTTGGGTTTTTGAATATTTCCAAGGACAGAGACTCTGTTGTGGTAGAAATGAGAAAATCTCTTGCTAATTGAATATATTCACCTGCTTTTAGTTCAAAGTGTACATGCATGTTAAGAAATAATATCCCCTCTAGTTAAGGTATTTCTGCCATCAATGTTTTTATGGGTTTTTGAGATGATGCTTAAATTAACAATGTAATGAAACACAAGAGGGCAGTAGAATAGAGTATTGGACTGGACTGACACTGCAGAGGCACCTTTTTCATTTTTCAAATTCCTAAGTTTAAAAATTTTTCTCCTTTGGGCAGGAAGCAGCCTTTGCTAAGCACTTTTAAAAAAGGACTCAGAAGTATTCCTTCTTACTAGCATAGATATTCAAGGGCTGTTGTGAACCTAGAATTGGCACAAAAGTTAATTTGACCAAAAAGCCTGTTGTTGAAAAAAAATATGTTTGAAGCCTTAAAAAAGTCCGTATAGTTGGAATTTTCCTATGAAATGGTGAGTTCATAGAATTTCCTATAAGTGTAGTGGGTTTGTAACCCTCCCTGGGAGGGAAACAGAACTAGGATAGGTCACCTAATATATATTTCACCAATAAGGTATTCCATACCATGTTACATCAGTGCAGATATGAAGAGACGAGAAGGAACCAACTCCTTCCTTCTCTTCCGGGACAGTTGCGTGGGATAGACAGCTGTTTTTCAGAGGAGGAAAACACCTTTTGTGGGGAAGTAGTCTTTATTGTCAGTCTTCCCTGTGTGCATAGTGCTTATAGTTCTCTTTCTCTTCTCTGTGTAAATATAAAACTGCCTTCTCAGCAGTCTCGGTTTTGCAAGTTCTTTTCTTTCCCCCTCCTCCTTCCTCCTTTTCCCTCTGGAGGGGGGGAGTTGGGCAGAGTCTCAGTGGACGCTGGGCGTTCAGCCAAGGTAAATGATAACAATAAGTGACATATTTAAATAAAAAGCTTGTTTTCTATTTAAGACAGAAAAGGTACTTTTTCTTCAAAAGCATCCATGATTATTGACATAGAAAATCTTCAGGATGCTAGTTAAACTAGCATTTATTGTCTTGGGTACCAGTCTAAAAGTATCTTTATCTGCTGACAGTCCAATCTGCCGTTTTATTCTATGAAAATGCTCCTTCATTGAATTCTTTAGGCTAGCTTTGGGTCCTTTAATTGACTTTTATCAAAATTAATTAGATTTCCAAGAATGTTCACAGTGCTACATATCTGTTGGATGCTAAGACAAAATCAAACATGACTTCCTACATCCTTGCTTTTTTAAGAGTGTTTGCATTAAATAGCATTTTTATAGACCATTTTGTCACTTAATTTGACATTGCGGTTTATCCTGTGAAGTCTTAATGAATTTTAATTAGGGCTGAGAATATAATTAGCTGTGTTTAAATATAAATTTGTACCACAGATTCATTCCAGTATTCTGGGTGCTTTTATTGCAAGTTAACTTTGGAGGATCTAACTTTTGATTGTTTTTTCTTTTAAGGTAACAGTGCAGATCTAAGATTAGTGAAGACTTACATTGAGCTAGGCCTGCCTGGAGGAAGAATCGATTTTCTTATGTCTGAAAGGAATCAGGTATTTGCCAACTAAAAAAGAATTTTTGTAAAGCAATAAACAGCATACACCTTCAGACATGGCACTATTGTGTTACAGTGTACCACATTTTATGTATTTTGATTGTATTCATGGAATCCATGATTTGATCTGTGGCTTACCTCAAAGTAATTACAAAACCTTGTATGTTACTGAACGTAAATATTTGAGGGTTGCTGCCGTTTTGTTGTGTGTACTGTGCTTCTTGAGTTCTCAGTGTAAACTATTTGGATTGTGGGTAAAATGTGCTCAGTATTAATGGTAAAGATAGTGAAAACTGGTGTAGTAAGAAGGGAGATGTGTTATTTCAGAGGATCTGATAAATAAAAAAGTACCTCTCTTGTTCTTTCGTTAGTGAAGTGCAAGATCCACATCATAACACTGAACCAATATCAAACTGCCTCTTGTGTTAACTTTTTGGGAATTTTATTATTTTCAGGTGAAGTAAACTTGACAAAGCACAGAAGACCAGTTTTTACTTTTTGTTTGTGTGTGTGTTATATTGTATTAGATGTACTTCAGGAATGAATTAGAACAAAGTCTCTTCAATGGCTCAAACAAAAGGTTCAATCAGTGCAGTAACATTTTTCTGGCGGCAGCTCCTGGGATGCTTTGTGACATGTGCCAAGCCATGCTTTCTCTTCTCTAGCCCTATAGGTTTTGTCAGTCAGCAGTTGTGAGACTTTCTGATTTGTGAGCTCCACTGAGACCACTGAGCCTAGTAACTACTGACAGACTTTTCTCCTTAATGTTAGCTGACTCTTTTTGAATGTTTTTACTTCCAGTTTCCACAGCATACAGTTGAGATTAATTCTGTGGTTCACATACATTAGTACTTCAGTTGCAAAAAAGGAAATTGAAATAATTTCCCCTACAGCTTGTTTTGGAAAAAATACTCAATAATCATTCCTCATTCTCTGCTTCAGTTAATCAAGTATTTTATAAACAAGTATAATTTCTCACTCAGGAGGCAACTGAAGGGACTTAGCCCATTCAGTATTTCTTAGGATCAGATGTGAAACGGTTTCTGTTTATCCATGATATCCTTCCCTGCCTGCTTGAAAGGTCTTGTCATTTAAAATTGGATGATCAGAACTAGAAAGGGCATTTAAGATGGTTGTGCACTATGGACTGACAAAATGCTATACTGATATTTTCTTTCCTTGCTTTCCTAATGTAGCTGATTATATGCAACACAGATTATTGTTTGCATACACAGTTAGGGCTGGTTTTCCCTGTGTAACATTGGTTTGTATTCCTCACCATAATGGTGATATCATCCAGGTATCCAGGTATCCAGTACAATAAGATTCTTCTGAAATTCTGGTTGGTTCTGGATTTGATTATTCTAGATATTTGGTTTTGTTTACAAACTGACATCTCATCTCCTTCTTCCCTTTCCCAGATCATTTACCAATATGTTGAACACAAAAGATTTTAGTACAGATCCTTTGGAACTTCTGTTGAAAAGTTTTAGGCAGCCTTTGCCTATATCTTTTAATTTCTTACTGCTAATCATTGTGGAGAATCAGCTACGAATGGGGGTTAAGGCTATAAGGACTTTGTTTATTTTTTCATTTTGAATAAACAGTGCTAATGTAGACTCTTTCTGCTGTTACCATAATTGTCTCACTTCTATTTCATGGGCAGTGTGATTTAGTTCTGAATACGCAGCTTGGTCTTCTGTCTCACTACAGATAATCTTACGTGTAGAGGAAGGCTTAGAAGTCAGGCTGGCTGTGAGTTAATGTTAAGATTTGTTTGGATAGTCTTACAGTAAAATGTGTATCACTGTCATGTTAAAAGAAGACGACTTGAAAAAGTTATAACTAGCTGTAGAGTTTGTATTCAGAGTTAATATGGCTGTTTTTATTTGTGTGCTGTTGATTAAAACACTGGGGTATAAGAATTCAGACTGAATGCAGAATGTATATTGCTGCATTAGAAAATACAGTTATTATTTTTTATTTCTTTTATTTTACAGAATGATACCTTTGCTGATTTTGATTCCATGACAGATCGTCTTTTAGATGAAATTATACAGTATATACAAATTTATAATCTAACTCTTTCAAAAATCAGGTAATATCTGTTCTATACTATTTATAGAAATAAACTTAAAACTAGAGCCCTGGGTTGTTCTGAACTGTGATGCTCAGGAGCAGGCCACAAGAGAGTTGGGAAAAAAAAAATTTGGGATGGGGGAGGAGTAGGGGAAAAGGAGGACAGTGGAGAGAGAGGGAATTCTGAGCTGAAAGAAGACTGAACAATGTTGTAAGCTCACCTAGTCCTGTTGGTAGTTTTAGGTCAGAGTTAAGCATTACATTTAAGGAATTGCTGTCCTGTGTTTCCACAGATCCTGCATGATAGGGTTCTGCAGAGAAACAGATAATATTTTGAGAAAGTTGAAGGAAACTGTAGTAGCATTATGCCAGCTTCCTTCTGATTTTATAATCTCTTCACCAAGTATGACATAGCAGACTGTTTGTCTTGTCATTCTTACAGGGTAATTTCATCTTGTGACGTTTAAGGGCAGCTGCATGAAAATATGTTTCATCATTTTTTATGTTTTCTGATTATTTCATCTGCTAAAGAGCATGTTTTACAGCTTATTAGAAGACTCACCACAGTCTATGCACTCCTATTTTCTTTTTCATTTACTTCCAGGGAATGCCCATTTATTTACTCAAAATAGGGTGCACATTTGGGCAGACTACCTTTTTAACTCAGCTGTGTTGCTGGAATTAGTTCATCAATAGATGAAAGGAGCTAATTCAAGCCTGACTTCATCCATTTGTTTAGACACCCTCAAATAACGCATCTGGAAGGTATTTTGACTTGCTAGTCACATGCATTTGCTACAAGACGTGTTTGGTAAGGCCTTACTCAGCTGGAGAAAACATCTGACGTACTTGAACATAATCTCACTGTTTAAACAAATTTTTCTGCCTTAAATTAGGCAAGATTTGACATGGTTAACTTTGTCTAAACTGTTATCTAAAACTTAACAAAGCACTCTGATCATACTTGTGTTACACAGGCTACACACTAGCACCCTTGGTACAGGATAGTTCCGTAAGCCACCAGCACACACCAGTGCCTTCTCTCCCGTGGCGTGGTCTGAAGGCTGTAGTGAGCAACCCCACCCAGTTACCTTCTCTTTGTTCATACCTGAGAATTGAACCCTTGTTTGCTTTTGGTTTGCTTCTCTCCTAAGACTTTGAGTTTGTAAATATTTTTTTCACTTTTATTTGTTACTTGTCACTTGAAAGAAAATGAAATTATGAATTTTTATTTTAGTTTCCTTTTCAAGGTATATACTTGTCTTGGGCCTGGCTAAAGCAGTTTTCATTTCTCAAGTTTAGCTTTTCGTATGAGAAAGTTAAATCTGTCAGGAAATAGTGCAGCTGTTCCCTGGTAGCTACATGAGAGTGTTGGCAGAAAGACTTGTGCTTCTATGCAGTTCCTTGAAGGGATGACCTAGAAAGCCCAGAAAAGTACCATTAAGAAATCCTCTGTTCAAGTAGCTGATGCTTTCCTCTCTCATTCTGGTTATGCCACTGCAGAAAGCAGACTTTGTGGTAGTTACACATGCTCTCCTGAATGATGCTGGTTTCTCCTCATAAAATCTCGGTCTCCTAAAGGAAGTGTTCTCCCTATGAGTGCTGCTCAGTAGCTCAGTCAAATCAGACATCAGTTTCCAGATCTGTGATGATTTTGTATGGCAAAAAAAGCTGACATCCTAAGATTGGTGGATTCTGTCTTGCTTAAGTAGTAGGATGTCAGCGTCCTGGAGCTTCAGTGTAAGGAGAATGATGTTCACAGTGGGAGTTTCGGCTTCCCTGGCCTTGGGTCTGGATGGATTTGTTTTCATACTTCTGTATTTCCAGTTTGCCCATATGCTTTTTCTTTTGTTTCTCATTTACTCTTTTTTTTCTTCCCATTCTCTGTTACTCCTAACGCTGGCTTTCTCTCCTCAGTTATAAAGATTGTGCTTCTGCAGTGACCATTAATAGACCGTTGGGGACCTCTGCCATATGGTACCTGTGTCTGCACTCTGCCACACTGCACTTTATTCTGGTGATACAGTTCAAGCTGCACAGAATAACTACTTGTTATTAAATAGAAACTGTAGTGAAACTAAAGCAGCTGTAGACCTGACTTGTTACTTCACTGCCAGATGATTGTTGTCAGATAAAATGAAATCAGCTCAAGGCAAGACAAGTCTAGGGACATTCTGAGATTCTGCACTGTCAGGTAGATGTGAAGTTTTGTGCCATCAAGTAATGGCAAAATCCCATTTCCTGTGCTACATTCTTGTACTGGGAAAAGAGAACGCACTCCCTATACCATTTTAACACAGAGACATATTATAATGTCAGCTTCAGTAAACACTTCTGGTACGGCCAGAACTAATACCAGTTATTGCAGCACTTCACTATCTAACACGTGTTCCTCTCTGAATAAAATCTTTGTGCTCACTACAGTCATGTAGCAAATATGAGCTGGAAGCTTGATTCAAGCCAACTGCAATTTGTCTTATAAAAGAACTGTTTGGTAAAGAATCACAGGAATCTTTAGGTTGAGGGGACGTATGGAGGTCACTGGAACCAGTGACCCACTCATACCAATACCACCTTCAAAGTTAATGCAACTTCGAAGTGTGTCAAATTGCTCAGTTACACTCATTCAAGTTCTGAGTGTCTGCGAGGACAGAAGCCCTCCCAGGTAATCACATAGCTAGAAAATAAACCACATGGTCTTACAATGTAGTTTCAGAAACCATTTTGCTCATATCAGGTCTTACATGAATTTCTGATGACCTGTATTGGACTTTGACCTCAGGTGGATTATTCAGCTTGCCATCCTCTTCCCTGAGTAACATTGGCTCGCAAAAAAAGAAGGCAATTTTTTAATGCTAGGTATATATTAAAATATCTGTTCGTTATTTCAGCACATTATTGATTATGGGTTTTGATTGATTTTTCTTTCTTCCATGAATTTTTATAGTTGGACAGGATTTTTGTTTGTTAGCACAGAATAATGAGGTTTTGCTGTGTCTAATTTTCTAGAGTGATCTGAATTGGTAGACTTGTGTCTACCATATAAAACCTGTAATTCTGTAAACTTCAGTGTGTTAATGGTATCATATATTCAGAAGATGGTAATATTGCCACCTGGTGTTCAGAAATGCATTGCTTTTGCAGAGCATCCCATGAGTAGGATGGATTACATTTTTGTCCTGCACTTTCAAGATGCTTTTTGAAGGGTTTTCCCTTTTCCTCTCCTTTTTGATTTGAGCAAATTCTTAAACCTTTCTTTATTAGAAAACAATATCCATGTATTACATGTTCACCTAAACATCTGAATTTGACCACAACATATTACTGTAACCTTTGTTATTTAAAGTCTTTTCAAATTAAGTACAGATGTTTAATCTTTGAGGTACGTTCACATTAGCTAATTGCGAGCACCCTTTTTTCCACAAATGGATCTTTCATGTTTCTGAAGTTTTGGTTTAGGGATGCCCATATTCTTCAGGATGATAGGATTGATTGATGGATTGCTGCTTTTTTTCCCAGAAATTGCCATTTGTTGTGATACAATATAAGAGTTTCTTATCCCTTTATGACCTTCAGTAAATACTGTCTGAACTGTTATAGAACTGTCAAGAGAACATCTCTGCTAATGTTCAGATCTTCTTTAGAAAACAATCTCTTTTATTCAGGAGCAGTTACGTCATGCAGATCATCTTCAGGATAAACTCAATTTCTGTGGCATTTGTTTTTAAATCTGTGGGTTTGTTGCTCTTGTGTGGACTTTATGATGTACACTGAGAAAAGTTTTAAATTTTAGTATTCAAGAAAACAGCTCAGTGTTTTGTTTTGCAAATGCACTGCTGTTGTGCTGATACCACAGAGAATACATAATCTTTCATTTCAGAATTAGGCAAACATAGCAAGCTGAGGCTAAGAATTTCTCATATTGAAGCAATTTTGAAAATCTAGTAGTAAAAGCAAATGGGAAGAATATACTCATATGCTTAAGCTGTGTATTGGTGATGAACAAAAAATCTGTTCTGTCATTGAAATGCGTAATTATTTCAGAGTTTAGGAGTTCAGGGGTGGTTCTGCCATTCTATAACCAAATGTTGGAAATTTTTCATTTACCTTTAAATTGGAATTTTCCAAGTCAGTGATTCTTGCTTGGGAAGCATTCAGTCAAGTAATCTTTTAGCACTGTATTTTTTACAGATATTACAGGAAGCTTTGTTTTAGCTATTTTTGTTGACTAATGTAATGATACAGAGCAAACAGGAAGAATGATCTTACAGGTATAATGTTGTGGCACGTATGTGATCCAGCTCTACTATATGGATGGTTCTCTGTTTTCTGCATGTCCTGAGATTACATCTGTGACACAGGAAGGCACATTTTCCTTCTAATTTTGTGAGTCTGGTCTCTAGCATATACTCTTTAAGTCACTGCCTAGTGTGGTGTGTTCCTTATCTCAGCAGAGATCTGTAAGCATGATAACTAGAATTGCTTTATTTGCAGTGTCCATTTTAAAGAAATGCTTTATATAGACTTGTGGATATGACAGTAGGCACCTCAGATTAAGTAATATTTATTCTTAGATACATGAAGCTAAAGAGTCCCATCTATCTTTCCCTTACATTGCTTAACCAGGGAAACAACCAAAAGTAATATTCTCCTGGCAAAATATCCATATTCTTCAATTGCTCGCTCAAGCTGATAATCACTTCTTTTGGTCCAGCTACTGAGAAGATCTAAGATGTTGCTTCTACTTTTAAATAATGAGGTTCAATTAAGTAATGGGGTTCCCCCTTATAGGAGTACTTCTGGAATCTGTCTCCACTAGATTGTTTCAGTAATGCTCCTACATTTATCATACTGAATGCCATCACATGCCAAAGTAGTGGTTTGTTCAGTCATGCCCAGCTCATAAAATATTTTCTGAATACTTGGTGCTAAGAGAAATGAACCCAGAAATAATCTTGGGTTTGGGTGGGAAATGCTGGTGGAAGGATAGTTTGCTTCTGCTAGGTTTTCAAAAATGCTGTATAAAGTAATTCTGGAGGAGCTCAGAACATGTTTGTAATGAGTTTGTGCAGCTTGAGCGATATGGACAAGCTGTGCTTTCTTGTGACCTAAAATACAGGTTCCGAATGGCAGATTTTCATTATTTTTTTCCTATGCTCTTTCAGCATTTCATGACACCAGTTTTCTTTTTCTCAGTCTAAAAGAAAAAAAAAAAAAGATTGCCATAAATATCTGTGTTACACTGTTTTTTATTTTTAAACAGCTTTATTGGACACTCACTGGGTAATTTAATAATCCGTTCAGTGCTTACAAGACCTCGATTTAAGTATTACCTCAACAAACTTCATACCTTCCTGTCTCTGTCTGGACCACATCTTGGTACCCTCTACAACAGCAGTGCTCTTGTTAATACAGGTGAAGTATTATTTTCAGTAGTATAACTTTAGGGGAAAATATGTCTTTGAAATACATTTAGCAATTTTGTGTGAAGTACCCGTTTCTGCATTACTGTGATAAAGTGCATGTTTCACTGTCATAAGAAGAAAGAAAGTATCAACAGAAGGATGTGTCAACCATGCAAGAGATGGTTGACCTAAGTGTTTTCCAGTATGTTTGGTTCAGGTTTTCTTTTACACCATAAATAAACTCCAGCTTTAATCTGTTGAGCTTGATTTATTATAAACTGAATTTTAATATATTTAATTTGCCAAACAAGTAGGTAAGATGCATAGAAGTGATTTTGAATTACTAGTGTCTTTTCTCTCTGAAAAATGCCTTACAACCTGCAGTGTGTTTCTGCAGATGTGTTTGTACCTTATGAATGTCTCTTTTTCTAAAGATTAAATATAGTTCTAGAACTTGTAGAAACTGATGACTTTTGAAATAAATGTTATAAAGTGCTTTTGGGTAGCATCAAATTTTTGTATGAAAACATCTACCTCGGAGAGCCCTGCCCCAAAACAAGTAACACCTTTTTCACTGAATAGAAACATGCTCATTAAACTCTTTAAAAACACTCTAGAAAGCGTTACTTGGTTTAGTGCTGGTTTATTTATTGGTTATTATTTTGTTACAAGTGAAAATGAGGAGGAAAAAATTAACCTGTGTTGAGCTTAAGAGAAGTGGACAGGCATTGGTGGCTGTCAAACAGTAACCTGGAGTTGCTGTTTGAGTTTATAGAAGGAGGGAGAACGAGAGCTTTTTTAGTTCGGTTGAAATGGTTTCTAGCCCTAACTACACTACCAGAGAGGTTCACTTCAGGATTAAGACATCTACAATATAATTCCCTATGGGCAGCTACTGAGCATTGAATCCTAGTGTGTCTGTGGACAGTGTCTCTGAAGTACTCTAGTCTGTAACTGAATCTCACCCAAATCACCCAGAAGTGTTAGCATTACTTTGCTTTTAGAAATTGTTGTTTTCTAGGATACAAAGGCGGGGCCGTTTGCTTGTTTATATAGTCACTGGCAACTGACTTTTAGTCAGCTCAGGTTAAAGCTATCAAAGTATAATCCAGACTATATTCTGAAAAAATAAAGATTTCTGGAGAATTTTATCTCTTTTGTAGTTGAAGAACGTCCAAAACGTAACGTAATAGTCATGTAGTAGTCTTCCTTTACATTTTAGACTCTTTACAAGATTGTGGAAAACACCGAGATAATAATAAGTAATGGTTATTGAACTCTAAATAACTATACTGCATGTGTACATTATTAACTACCGATAAATTTACTGGAAAAGGTTGCCCAGAGAAGTCATGGATGTTCAGTGTTCAGGGCCAGGTTGGATGGGGCCCCGAGCAGCCTACCTGGTCTAGTAAGTGGCATCCCTGCCCATGGCTAGATGATCTGTGAAGTCCCTTACAACCTAACAATTCTATGATTCTATTCCATGAAATTTCTATTTAAAAGATAACTGTTTCTCTGAGAGTTGAATCAATGCATAAAGGCATTCTTGAGGCAGTAAGGGCTTGGTTGCCTGCTTTGCTTTTGCATGGAGAGGGAGGTAGATTTTCTGAAAAGCCAGTTAGCCACCTGGGTCATTGACTAATAAAGAGAATACAGCACCATAGAAAATACTATATTATCGTATTCCTCAGAGAAAATTCTGCTTCCTTTTTTCAAGCTATATGTAATGAGTTCAGTTTAGAAATCTGAGAAGTAATGGCTGTTGTTTAGTGCTACGTATTTGAACATCAAAATGTTCTAATATTCTAAGATTATTGAAATAGAATGTGTGTATTGCCTTATGGCTAACATTAGTAAGGATTTTCACTTTTTGCAAGTGTAGTTTATAGGCAGGCATGTACATTAGTGGAAATAAAGGCCTCCATGTTTCATTATATAAATAAACAGGAAAGAATAATGACAAAAAATTAAATGGTTTCTGGGCTTGACAATGCTTATGAAAAGTAGAATTTACATCTGAGAGCCTAAATTATGGATTTTACATATTGTACTCATGTTTAATAGTTTTCATGTTTTATTGTGGATCTGTACTCATGTTGTACCTAACAATGCAGGACTGTGGTTTATGCAGAAATGGAAGAAGTCTGGTTCTTTGTTGCAATTAACATGTCGAGACCATTCGGATCCACGACAGACATTCTTATATAAACTTAGTAAAAAAGCAGGTAAGCTTTGTTAATACTTCCTATCTTTTAACAGCCACTTTGTATAAATGTGAATAGGAAACCTAAAAAAAAAAAAAAATTGTTTCCAACAAGCTCCTGTTTCAGTTTATTTAAGAGTTACTTTGGCTTTAATCCCATATTCTTCAAATTAAATAAACAGTAAACCATTTTTGTTGCAGAGGTGTGGACTGTTAGTTTGAAAATTTTCTTCCTGACTAATGAGCAAAAGTTCTGAGTGCAGTCACTATAGTGAGAGACAGATATGGGGTTTTTTATATCTATCTGTCTGTGAGTTCACTGTGTGACGAGTCAAGTAAATATACATACATTTAGGATTACCTGTTTCTGGATCTGCCTTTCTTATCTATGTTTTGTTGGGGGTTTTTTTGCATGTGTTACATCGCATGTGAGGATGAAGAGAGTATAGTTAAACGTTGATAGACATAGACTGATGTTCCTCTAGACATTCCCCAGGATATCTCTTCCTTCTTCAGATTTATTGAAAGATCTAGGCAGTTCACTTAGAGTCACAGAATAGTTTGGGCTGGAAGGGACCTTGAAAGGTCACTGAGTCTTCCTTGTACATTTTACATGAATGCTAATAGATATTTCACTAGATAAAGCACATATAAAAAAACCCTCAATACAAGATAAGTAGGCTCCCAAGGAATTTGCAAAACTATTGCAGATTAGCCTGCAGACAATTCCTATCCTTGGTCTGTTTATTCCAAATTCATTCTTTTCAACTCAGTGCAAAGTTTTGGAAGTGGCATCTGCATCTTCGTATAAAATTTGCTGCAGTTATTTTTCATCAGATGTCAAATAAAAAAACTCCAGTGATTTGGTTGATCTTCTGCGGCAGTGTTGTTTTTTTCCTGTTTGAAGAGAACTGGAACCAGGATCTAGTTTGGATACATCTTGTCTGTGTTTTTATATACTTACAAATTACTTTTTTTCCCCATTTTCTGTGAAATCTAGGAAGATACATCTACTCTTTGACATACTAAAATTCTTTAGTGTTGTTTCTGTAACTCACTTGATTTGGAGATGTAGTCTTCATCACATGGAGTGTTAAAAAATATTGAAAACTAGGAAACAACCTTTGTATTTAACTGTAGGTGGCTGTGATATTCAGAAGGGGCTGTTCTAAGGCTAAGGCAACCTATTTTCCTGAAGTACTTGTATCTGGCCTAAAGCAGATGGGCAGCACCTGAAATCTGCTGAACCTTTTTACAGAAAACATAACAATTAAATGTCTTAAGGACTGTAACTGTGTCATTACTGGGGGTTCCTACCTTTGCATCATCTTACTATTACCATGTTTGTCCAAGAAGTAGGAAGTCTGAGTTTAGTTATAAAGGTTTCATTGCATCGGGGGGATTGTGTTGGGTTGACCCTGCATCTGTGCTCGAGCTGGTTAAACCTTACAGTGAGACAGTGCCTAATAGAGGCACCTGCACTATGTGGGCAGTATTGTGTATGTGTAGATGCTAGGCATGAATTCTGATGCAGCTGTTGACTGAAACATCAGTGAAGGCAAGGCATTATCCATCATTAGGTTTCTTTAAGCCATGTGAAGGCTTGACTCCCTTCTATCACCCAGAAACCAACCACGGTATTCCTAAGAAGCAAGATGGGTGTTTGAACCATACTTGATTTAGATGGGAAACATTACAATTGGGTCATGCCCACGTGTATTAAATATGTACAGAGGAAAAGGCTGGTACCCAACATCTTGTTATTTTGTAGCTCTACCTATTGTAATTGATTTTTCTGCCTTTTTTGGCAAGATCTTGTAATGAAATTGTACCAAATTTTGTTGTAAAATGCTTAATTATTCTGTCATAATTATCAAGGGATTAACTAATAGAAATGTTTTTTTCTTTTCTTGTAGGTCTTCATTACTTCAAAAACATTGTGTTAGTAGGATCTCTGCAGGATCGTTATGTTCCTTATCACTCTGCTCGCATTGAGATGTGTAAAACAGCTTTAAAAGATAAACAATCAGGTAATAAATATCCTGCAAAAGAAACAAACCCCTCAGGTTAAAATCTCAGAGTTATCAGTCTCATCTCATTTAATTTTGGGTGGTTAACTGAGGCACCTCTATTATGTGTTTAGACACTCTGGACTTACTTTGTAGTAATGGAGAAAGAAAATCCATGTTGGAGCTGAATTGCTTTCTGAATCTGTCCTGTTCTATTACATGCAGAAGGAGATGAGACTGAATACATTTCTAGCTTACAGACTTTGCTTAAAGTTAGGTGGGATGGACACAGCCTCACTCCATGAACAGGGAGGACAAACAGCTTTGATTTTTGAGGATATTAATTTGTAGTGTCAAGCCCTGGGCTGTAGTTACTTGAGGCTTAATAGTAACACGAAAAGAAAAGGCAGTTTTCCCATTTTCAGTGAGGGTCAGTAGTTATATTTACTGTTGAGACATCCTAGCACAATTGTATTCTAACATTATATATTGGCAAATAAATAACTTTTACATAATGTAATAAATACTGATGAGCACATTCTTACTGTAAATGTACAAATACTAAAATGCATAGCTTAAAATTATTTTTCCAACATTTCTGGAGGAAATTAAACTTCCTGTATATTCTACCTTAACAGAACCACAGCTTAACACATTTCATTACCTCTCTTACTATGGAATGTGTTCTTTTTGAGTTCAAGGTCAAAGAATTGTTAGTGCTTCCGGTGATTCACACAGTACAACTTTTTTTTTTCCTCTACAGGACCAATTTATGCTGAAATGATCCAGAACCTGCTTCTGCCAGTTCTTCAAAATAAGGAATGTAATTTGATTCGTTATAATGTAATTAATGCATTACCCAATACAGCAGATTCTCTCATAGGGAGAGCTGCACACATTGCTGTTCTTGATTCAGAAATATTTTTAGAAAAATTCTTTCTTGTTGCTGCCCTAAAATATTTTCAGTAAGAAGAGCATTGTAAGAGACTTGGTTATTACCTCATTAACAGATGAATTCAAATAATGTGTGGTGTTAAAGTATAGCCTAAGCTGTATTTTAAGAGATATTTATACTTTTTATATGGAAGATAATTTATATCATCCACACTTAGGGCTTTTTAACATCAACTTTACTTTCTAGGTAATGTGGCTGTGCAATATTTTTTTATTTTGTTCTTTTTACTTTTCTATTACTTTTTCTTAATTTTGGGTACCTAATTATTTGGAGATTAAAGCACAGTGTGTACTTTGGTTGGTTTGTT
Source organism: Chiroxiphia lanceolata (assembly GCF_009829145.1). NCBI lineage: Eukaryota > Metazoa > Chordata > Aves > Passeriformes > Pipridae > Chiroxiphia > Chiroxiphia lanceolata. The sequence goes on along the minus strand of NC_045639.1, from coordinate 87,053,316 downwards.
ATTGGCTCTCAGACTACAGAAGTCAATGTTACTTGGCTACATTTTACCAGAGGCTTTAGATGCCAAAAATAAATTGGATTTTAAAATTCTAATAAGGTCTTACGTGTTCAGTTGTCGTATTTTAGCACTGTAGGAAGTTTAACTGGAAACACAATGAGCTGCTAAAATACTGGATATTTGAAAATGACAATACTGCGAGTCTCGCTACGGCTTAACAGTTTTCTACAAAATCATTATCTTCATTGTTAAATACATTATACCTGTGGGAATACATTTTCTACTGATCTCAAAAACATGTTAGTTTACATACACAAATTTTATTACTGGAACTTTCGTTTTCAGAAGCAAATGGCAACTAAGGATTTTTGAATGTTCAGCGATAGCTGCCTTCAAATAATTGGCGTTTTGCAAACTATTAAAATGGCTCCCTGCTCTGTCAGTTCTTCAGATGAACATGGACAATTTTACATGGACTTCCTTGTATGTAATTAAAATAAGTAAACATTATAAGTTTCTGCAATACTTTTATGAATTTAAGCAATTTTTAAATATTGTCAAAGCATTTTATTGACTACAAAGTATTGTAAATATAAATCAGTACATCGTCAAATGGGACAATATTGTAAACTTTACCTGTTTGGTGACACAGATAAAATGTTTTTTGATATACAGGAATGTTAAAGGTCTATTGACTTTCTACTGGTGCTGAATAGCATTGTTTGGTTTCTCCTTCCTTCTCTTTTCTCTGTTTCAGACAATAATTCACTACAGGTTGGGGGAAAAGAGTTACATGTGCATTCACTAATTGTACACTAATTGTAATGAACATTTTTTGAAAAACATAAATTTGTTGTAAAATGCATGTTTATTTTTAGCATTGTGTTATTGCATCTGGTGTTAATAAAATGAACAAATTACTCTAATGGAAGCAATTAAAGAAACTGAAATGTTATGCTAATTACCAAAATTCTGGGGAGGCTTTTTTGTATATCATTAATAATTTTGTACTTTTGAAATGAATATAGCAATAATAGTTTATAATGAAGTGATTTTGCATTTGATATGGTTTGTTGTATAATAGTCTTTGTAATATATGGGGGGTTTTTTTGCCTGTAGCATACAGGATGCTCAAATGAGTATCTACAGTTCAGCAATGTACACGCTGTAAAGAGTATTTTATTAGAGTTGTGTTAGGCAACTCCTTCTGACACAAAGATGTCTTAAATACATTCTCGCTATGAAAATGTCTATTTTTATTAATAATTTTGCATTATAATGGTACTACTAGTTCTAAATGTTTAAATTATGTTCTGGTATCTCAACTGTCTTTTATTTAAGAGTATTATAGTAGCTGGCTAGTGGCTAAACTTTGAGTATCCATTTAAGGGCGCTAAAGCTACAAAATATTCCTTGATTTGCAATGAGGAGGTTAAACTGCTCTTAGTACACAAGTATTTAGATGGTTCTGTTACTGTTGAAAAATGTCTATCTTCCTTTCTGTCACTGGAAATCTGAAAATATAAAGCATGCTTTTGTGGTCAGCAAAGCAGAAATATCCTGGCAGAAATAGTCTTTTTTTTCTTTAATAGTAGGTCCCATCCACTTAAGGAAGCTTGAATTAGGTTTGTTCTTTGAGGAGAACAGATGGTGCAGGAAATCATATGATATTCGCATATAAGTTTATCAAGGAACAGGGCAAATTAAGAGAACATTAAATTCATTTTTTTCTCCCCTCACTTGTATTGCCCAGTGCAGTCCATATGTGGTCTGGTAGCCCAGCACGTCCTCGAAGCATATGAAGTTCATATTTGCACTTACAGACTGTATGGTACACTTGGTCTCTGAGCAACACATGCAGTCTTGGATGTTCTGGACAATCTACTCCTGCATATTTCTGCCTTCTCTTTCCTTGACAGAAATACAGACTCATATATACCTCATTGTGTCATCTGATGCAGTAGCAGCTATAAAGTGCTCCATCTCATCACTCTTCTCTTTGAATCAGGGCTTCATCTTCCCGTAGTGATAGTGAGCTCACCTTTATGCAGGTATCCTACAGCTCCTTGAAGAATTATTCTGCTTACAGAATGAGAGGTAAGAATTGAGGTCGACATTGCTTTAGAAAACTGCCGGTCTCTTGTTCCATGAAGGCAGTAGGCTGCTACTGTTATTTCACAGAGCTCTCTGTGATATTAGGAGGTCACTACATAAAATTAGTGTCTGAACTTCAGTTTGCATGTAGTATATATAAACTACTTCCTTTGTTTGTGTTTGAATCTTCCATCAAAATTAATCTTTCTGGCCCTGTAGATCTAGCAATTGCTACTACTTTGGAAAAAGAGCTCATGTTATAAAGGAAATCACCAGGCTTTACAGCATACCCAAGAGATTTCACATTCACAGAAAACTTACTCTGTAACCACAAAACCCCTTGATTCCAAGCCAGTTTTATTTGCCCAGCCCTGACCAGGTGTGGTGTTCAGATAATCAAGCTTCTTGATGGGGTCTGAGAGGAAGAGTGGGCATATAGGCAATATCAGAACACTTGCTGCCTGGGGCAGTGCTGGTTGTGGTGGATTCCAGATAGCACCATGGCCATTACATTTGGCTCATCTGAACTGACCTGCTGCAGGGCTTGTGCTACCTATACATCTTTTACTTCCCACTTTTTAGAAAAGCAAAACAAAATACAGCATTGTTTGTGTCGTCCTTGAGAGGCAAACTGCAGTGCAAGAGATAAATGATCAGTAAACAGAGGAACAACAAAAAAACCAACATTGAACTCAATCACAAAGTAGAATATTCCTGTGGCATATGCTACATTTGTTTTTTCCAATGTTCAGATTTATTACCTCCTCAACCACAGGATGTAGAAATGCATAATTCAGGAGTTAAAAGTGAATTTTGCATTTTTACAGCAATACAATATATGAAGACTAAGAAAAAAAATGTTTTGAAGACCTCAACTTATTTTTGGGTGGATAAACAGTAACTCATTAATCCTTCATTGCTATTTCATCCTTACCATTTGAAATTGCACGTGTATGCATGTGCATATGATGGATGCATGTGTGTATGATTTTCCATGGATTGTGTTAAGCTGTTTAGGAGCAGAGCTTACTATTACTTGGCATCTGCAGACAGCCTGGTATGAGTTTTTTCCATATTGAACACCTAAATTATAAGTTCTTGAACTTCAAAGAGATCTTTTGGGGTTTTTTTCTTGTTCCTTTTGGGCAGAAGAGCATTTTTTTCTGCATTCATCTTTATTCTCTCTCATCTAGAGGCCCAGCATCTTGCTGTTAGAATAAAGGAAAGGATTTCTCATTATTTTCAGTCTCTAAAGTCTAATTAATCATGTTATAAAAAGCTGATTGAGAAAATGTCACTCATAAAGCAGTCAGTTATATTTAATCACTTCCAGTGTGTAGTCATTGCCAGATGTAGTGCAATAAACTCAAGGGAGCATTGCTGTTTTTACATTACCAAGGAGATTTACTTTCTTAAACTCTTCAGATGTGAACACAAAATACTGTTTTAGACTCAGATGTCCAGGTTATTTTCTGCAGTTTAGTACCTGTGGACAGAGGGTTCAAATTCTGTTTTATGGAAGAACAAGGTTAGCTGGAGAAGTTTGAACAGTGACAAAAAGCAATATTCATTGTTGCCATATTCATATCATTAAATGTGGCTAATTAACTGGAGCTCCACTCCATGAGCACGGGTGTTACTTGTCCCAGGCTTAGGGTTATACTGAAATACAGTGTTAAAAGCACCTTCCCTGGTTAAACTGGAAAACTGAAAAGGTGCCATCCAAAGTCCTCTGGTCCAGCAGGGGTTGGTGGCTCAATTTCTTGCTACTTTTTTGCTGGAAGGGTGAATAATGCCTGTTTGAGTGCAGAAAATGCATCAGCTGGTATACTGGACAGAGGGAGAAAAAGTTTATTTTTTGAGTTAATAAAGCATTTACTATTTAAATAATTTTTGTAACCTTGAATTTATACGGCCTTTAATTTGTAAGGACGAACACTGGGTCCATATGTCACTATGGAATCAGCCAAAGTTCCTTCACGTCTTAGGCTGCCTTTTTCAGCAATGTGTTTTTATTATTAAAACGAAACAAAACCAAAACTAGCAGGATTGTACTACACATGGGGGTTGGGAGGGAAGAGGGGAAATGGGTCCTTTCAGCGCTAAAACTCTTTCATTGCAGAGGAGAGAGAGGATGCCAAAGGTTTGCGGGGGAGGGCGGGGAGAGAGGAGTTAACAGCTGATTTCCCGAGCACCTTCATGAGTCCGGAGCTGCCTTCTTCGGGGCCGTGCCTCCCCAGGCGCCGTTCGCCTCCGTTCACCGAAGTCCAGGAGCGGGGTGGGTGGCGAGGCCGGTGCGGCTCCGCTGCCCGCACCCTCCGCCCTCACGGGAGCCGCACTTCCCGCCTGGAGCCGCCGCCTTCGGCGCCTGCGCGGCCGCGCTGCCTCCCCGGCCCGCCCCGCTCCCGGCCCGGCCATGGCTCTGCGGCTGCTGCGCGGAGCGCCCAGCGCAGCGAGTAAGAGGCGGGCGGAGGGCGGGAGGGGCGCGGCCGTGCCGCGAAGGGGCTCCTCGGCTCCCTCAGCCCTTCCTCCCGCAGGGAGGGGCGGGTGAGGGGGAGAGGACGGGCACTGCCCGGAGCTGCCGGCGCTGGGGGGGCTGGAGGGCGCCCAAGATGGCGGCGGGGAGGGGGGGCTGTGACACCCCCGCCTCGTCAGCACGGGAGGTCTCAGAGGGTCTCTGTGAGGTCCCACAGCTTTCCTCGCACCTTCCATTTCCCCACAGCTCGTCTGCTGTCTTCCTACCTCACCCCCCGGATATTAATTAATTAATATTCTCCCCTGTATCGCAAGCCTGCTATCGGGTATATCTGTTATTACGCAGGTTTTCTTGCCCTGTCGTTGCTCCGAACTTTTTAACGGTAGTGAAATGTTAAACAGTGGGTTAATGTTTGTAGAATAGCTGGAGGGAACTTACTGTGGCCTTGGAAGTTACTGGTTCGTGCCCTTCACCTGAGGAGGTTCATGTGGTTTGTTTATAGAGAAATAAGGCAGCCTGGATAACAGAGCCTGTCCCACAGGCCTCAGCTTGGGCTGTTTGTGGAGCTGCTGGTCGGGCTGCTTCCCTCTCTAGCAAAAGCTGAGGTTCTGTGATGCTGTTGATACAACACTTCTGAAACAAATCACTACACTATATGTTAATGGAAGAACTGGGAAAAAACGTTGTTAGGTATTTGTGCTCTGTTGGGTTCATGGCAAGATTTGGCTGATGCTCTAATGTCCTGAGCATCCTGGGGTGTGCCCAGCTTCCACTGCACGGATGGCTTTGTTATGATAAATCATGGTCTGTAGACCACTTCAAAAGACAGGATATTGCAGACGCTGGCAGTGCAGCAGCTTTAAAGACTTGGAATTTTCAAATTCAGCTATATCATTGTGTAACTCGTATATATACTTAATAAATGGGAGGGCTTTGTGACAGCCTGTAAGGGATGAGGGAATCAAAGAATGTGGTATCAACTGATGATAGTTCGTCCCATCTTTTTCAGAGGTATTTAGTGTTGAACTTTTGTTTCTTCTCTGTCAAGAGTGTATTTTGGTCAAGAATATCAAGTATTGCAAATAGGAAAATTGATTTTGCCTCTTCTCTGGTGATTGAGATAATTGATTTCATACCAGTATCTTAATCTGACTTTTGTTTGAATTTGGACTAGAATACCAGCTATAGTTTAATTTTCTAGCAAGCTGCTTTTTCAGCTTGCTGAAGAATGACAGGAGTAGAAAGATCCAGTGTTTGCAACAGATTAGATACTTTACTGTTGATAGTTTGTTATGTCATTCTTAAACTAAAAAAAAAATACTCCTTTGGGGCATTGGCAGCAGTTGGTAGACATAATACAGTTTACATGACTCTAGGGTCTAATGTTAAAGCTGTGGTATTTTAAAATGAGTGAATGAATATGCTGATTCTGGGAATACACCGGGTTGTATTTAGGTGAGTCAAATTCATGCTGCTTGAGAAGGTTTCCTGATTAAATTTCTTCAGCAAGATGGAATAATATTTCTTTCAGGTACTTTGCACCTAGCTGATACAGGGAGAATTTCTGTTTGAATGTTCCTTCTTAAGTCAGAGTTGCTTTAGGTACCTGTCCATAACCAAAATATTTTTAGAGGATAATTTATGCTCACTGTGGACACTTGGCTTTTTAACCAAAATGTTAGTAGGACTTTAAGGAAAAAAGTTTATGCTTCTAATTAAAGCATTTGCATGCAGTTATATAATTGAACTTTAATGTGCTCAAAGTTTGTCCTGCTTTTGACTACCAGCTGAATTATTTTACCATCCTAAGGGAAGCCCAACTATCCTCTGCCGACATTCTGGAAAACCTGTTACTAAGGGAACAACGTTTATTTTACTTTCCTTTGAGAAAGCAGCAGCCTTTTCTGACTAAAAAGCTGCTGGAAATGAGCCAAGACGTGGAAATCAGCAGGTTTCTTGGGGGAGGTTAAGACTTTTCCCAGAAAGCAGAATGTACTGGTCTGTGGTAGCATAATTACTATTTAGAGTCTAAAATAGAAGAAGGTAACAGCGAAGGTAAGTTCAAGCAGTTTAAAATACACTGTTTATGTGAACTAAGTTATGCAACTAACACAGTTTTGCCTACATATGTTTCTAGGACCAAAAATAATTATCTGTGCTGATTTCTTAGGTCTTCATGAGTTGAATGTTAAATAAATTTTAGGGTTTGTTTTCCTGTCCTCCACTCCCTAGTTTCTGAAGTAGGTTTTTTTCAGAGGTGCTTTGAACAGTCATAGAGTTACTTGGTGTTAAACTCTCACATTTATGATACATGTTCCATTTGCTTGATAGAGCCATCACTTCTTTACAACTTGTGGAGCAGCTCCAGCTCTAAGCCAGAAGGAAGATCTGAACCTACTAAGCAGCCACTTAAGAAACCGAAGTTACCAGTAGGCCGATTTGATGAACCGGAAGAATCCAGTATAGAGAGGGAACCCCTGGAAAGTAAGTCATTGATATGGTTTGAAGCTGGCTCCCTGCCAGGTCTCTAAACCTCACCACAAAAACTCCCCCTGCCTCCTGAACCAAGGGAAAAGAAAAAAAACCAAGAGAACCGTAATGAGAGAGAGACAGCTAAAGCAATATATGTAAATATATTTACACTTATATTACAGTTATATACAACTTAAATATATATACAATTTCAGAAGGGAAAGGGAAGGGGGAGGGGGAAGGAAAAAAAGGAACAAAACCAAAATAAAATATACACGATCAATAGCCCAAGATCTAGCACCTAAAAGAATTAGCAAAAGACTATCTTACTACTCTCCTTGGGACAACAGAAAGTTGTGCTGGAACGACCACCGGCAACCCCTGTCTCCCAAGGTCGGCAAGGCCTTACCAGGCCTCACTCCCCAACACGACAGACTCAACAGCAGGGAAACCCACACCTCTGAAGCCACCGGAAGGAAAGAGAGCGAAGGCCTCTCCTCCTTTCTTCTTATAGCCTGGCTTACCTAAAAATCCTAGGGAATACCGGGTAAATCTGGGCACTTCCTTGGTTACAAACTGGTCACCAAGGAAGGCCTAGACCAAACTACCACAGTCATGTTTTACAAAATTGAAAGCTGTTTTAAAGGCAAGACTGTGAGATGCTGTGCTGATGTCAGTTGAAGAAGATGACTGGAATTCAGCACTCCTCAGAAACACTTTCTAACCTTAATGGTTCTGCAAAAAAACAGGACAATGGGAGAAAGTAACGAGTTGCAGGAAATGGAGTATGAGAGAAAAAGTCTTTGGAGCAAAGGTGGTCAGACATTGTAACAAGTCACCCAGGAAACCTGTGATTCCTCTCCTTTTGGAGATATTCGAATTTGCCTGGCTGTCCTGACCTAATAGCCCTGCCTTAAGCAGGGTTGGGGCCAAGTGCCTGCAAAAGGTGCCTTCCACTATAAACCATCGCATGATTCTGAGAAATGTGGTTGGTATTGGTCTGTCATAGTACAGCTCTAAATAGTGGCAGTAAACTCACGAGGGCACCGGCTACTTTTTATTATTCAAAAAGCCTATTCTATTTCTTAATCCACAAAATATTTCTTATTCATGCTGCATTTTGTGGCCCGACTTTCTGTTAGTCTTGCAGACAGTGTTTTGAAAAGCAGCAACAGATACTGAGTTTACTAAGCTGCTCAGCGGGGTCTGGGAAGACCTAACAAAGTGTTATTTGTGTTGCATTCCAGTGACCTCAGTGGGGCTGCGTGTAGAGAACCTGACAAGATTGAGGCACAGTGCGTCACTGCTGAACTCACTAGGAGCATGCACTTTTTTGTCAGATGGAAGAACAACAGAATCTCTTTCTTCCTTCTTTTTAATTAGTCATCTTCCCTTAATCAAAAGCGCTGGTCATGCTTTATCTAATTCACTGTAGTGTGATGTTCTGCTACTCTTCAGCAGTAGTGATAACCCATGTTTATTTATTTTGAGGTCTCTAGAACAAACTTTTTAATGTATCAGTATCCAGATGACAAAATGACTAAAGAATCACAGAATGGTTTGGGTTGGAAGGGGCCTTAAAGATCGTCAAGTTCCAATCCCTTGTCATGGGCAGGGACACCTTTCGCTAGACCAGATTGCTCAGAGCCCCAGTCAACCTGGCCTTGAACGCTTCCAGAGTTGGAGCATCCCCAGCCTCTCTGCACAACCTGTTCCAGTGCCTCACCAGCCTCACAGTAAAAAAATTCTACATAATATCTAAACCTGCCCTCTCTCAGTTTAAAGCCATTCCCCCTTGTCCTCTCACTACCTGTCCTTGTAAAAAGTTACTCTCCAGCTGTTTTTTATAGGCCCCCTGTAGGTACTGAAAGGCTGCAATAAGGTTTCCCCAAAGCTGCCTCTTCCCCAGGCTGAACAACTCCAGCTCTCTCAGCCTGTCTGCGCAGGAGAGGTGTTCCAGCCCTCTGATCATCTTAGTGGCCTTTTCTGGACTGGTTCCAACAGGTCCACATCTTCCTTGTGTTGAAGGCCCCAGAGCTGGACACAGTACTCTATGTGGGGTTTGTTTTTCACTATTTTTATTTTTTTAAAAAAATAAATATTTCTTATACAAGAACTTAAAAAGATACAATGCAAAGAATAACTTGCAACTATTTGCAACAAATTAAACACAAGTTTCTTCTGCCCAACATAAATCATCTTGAATTAGACATTAATGGGTTGATGAAATATCTTCTCATTCTTCTATATTCACAGCATATTGTGCCTTTATATGTAAACAGAAAGCCAGGTCTGAAAGTACTGACATCCTGGGGAAAAGAAATACAGACTGATTCATAATCTCCAAAAGGAAGGCAGCAGAGTGCCTATTGGAAGCAGAATTTCCTTCTGCTGTAGACATTCCTTCAGTAAATACTTCAAACGCATTAAAGGGCCCTTCTGTACAGAGCTGGTAATTGCTTCAATTCTTGGGATGTAGTCTGCTTAGATAAGTAACATCATTTTCCAGAACTGAATGTGGCACTGTTTCACGAGCACATTGCCACACGCTTCCAGAAAATTAAAAAGCAGTGTAGCTGTCGCGTCTGTCTGGGACTCCATATTCAATATATGAGTGAGCCAGTGCCATCCACAGTTCAGTCCCTGAGGATGTGCCCCTTGTTTGTTTCCATAAGGCCAGCAGAGTTAACGATAACAACATAAAGATCAATCATGTCTGACATTCGTTTAAGAAACTGTTCTTATTTTTCCACCTTCAAATCTTTAATTTCATATCCAAAATCCTCAGATACTCTTCCACAGAATTAACCTTTCTCCATGCAGGGTAAAATGGCACAGAATAGGGGCAGTTTTTGTGCAGATGTACTAAAAAGAGATCTCAGATTCGAGGGTGTATTTCCCAGATTCCTGAGGCCTCCACAGCACTTGGGGAAGCTGCATCATGGTGAAAAGCTACTTGTGCTTCTTGTTTCATAAATTTCTCTGCAAGTTTGCAGTTATATTATTGTATTATAGTATCATCATTATTGTAGTATGGAATCATCTCCAAAAGGGTTGCACTCAGTTTCAGATTGTGACTCACTTGAGAACTGACTCAGAGGTGGAGTTACTATGTAAGCAGCTATTTAATTCTTGTCTTTTTTTCCCGAGAAAATAAAAGCCATCACTGCTTCATTTAAAACAAATGTGTAATTAGTATCTTTTGCTTTTTGCTTAGGTGTTCTAGGTTTAGAGCAAGACTCAAGGTCTCTTTTGCCTTTAAATTGAGTTGTACCTGTGTATTTTTTACATATAACACCAGCAATAGTTTGCAAATTGCTTATTGTGTTATTAGGAAAAAACTAAGAGTTTAAGCTGCCTGTTTGAATTCCTACTGCTGTGTAGCTCTCATGGAGAAATCTTTTGAGCATCTGTATCCACTGTCAGCACATCAGTAGTACTTGGGTATTGGGATGATGACATCTACAAAATAAATTTACATGCATTTATGCTCCTTGTACTGCTAGAGGTGCTCCAGTACTGACATTTCCTATCCTGATGTGCATCAGTTTTTAAACAGGTGTCCCAGTATGTCATCCTGTATAGCCTCTAGTTCCATGAGTCTCCCTCCATCACTGTTCTTTTTCTCTGCTCTTTGGGATTTCTGTTGTCTTTTCTGATTTTCCACCCTGCTTCTCATTACTTGCGTTGTCCACTGGGGCTGAGTTAGGGGTATGACTGAGGGAGTCCCAAGCTACACATGTATGTGGGAGGTTCTGGAAAATCAGCATGGCAAGGGACATGTGGGGTACAGTGAGCTTCATGGAGCCCTGCAATCTAGTGCAGGATGAGAAAACACTCAGCCTGGGATGGTGCTGTGCCAACAAGTACTTCGTGGATTGGTGGCCTGAGTTAACTATTCTTAAGAGACAGCCCTGAGTAAGGGAGCACTGAGTCATGTAAGCACATTGACCGATGTGCAGAAAGCTCTGTGGTGTTTGAGAAAGTGGCGTAAGCTAGCAGAGTACTTTTCTTTTGTAGCAGGATAGGGGGTTCTGATGGATGTAAAGCTGGAATGGGCAGCCCACATCCTGGGCTGCATCAGAAACAGCACAGCCAGCAGGTCGAAGGAGGTGGTTCTCCCCCTCTACTTTGCCCTTGTGAGACCCCACCTGGAGTGCTGCGTACAGCTCTGAGGTCCTCAGCATAAGAAAGACGTGGAGCTGATTGTGTGGGTCCAGAGGAGGGACACAAAGATGATCAGAGGGCTGGAGCACTTCTTCTATGAAGACAGGCTGAGAGAGTTGGGGTTGTTCAACATGGAGAAGAGAAGGCTTTTGGGGAGACCTCATTGTGGCCTTCCAGTACCTGAAGGGGGCTTATAACACAGAGGGAGAGGAACTCTTCATGCAAGCAGACAGTGACAGGATAGGGGATTCTAAACTGAAAGAGGGCAAGTTTAGATTACATGTTCGGAAGAAATTCTTTACTCAGAGAGTGGTGAAGCACAGCAGGTTGCCCAGAGAAGTTGTGCGTGAGCTGTACTTGGAAGTGTTCATCACCAGGCTGGATAGGGCCCTGAGCAACATGACCTAGTGGGTGGCATCCCTGTCCATGGCAGGGGAGTTGGAAATAGGTGATCTTAAATGTCCCTTTCCAACCCATTCTATGAAGAAGCACTGGTCATGTGTAAACTTAGCATGTTGCTTACCAGAGAGAGATGAAAGTCCCTTTGTACCCCACTTACAAAGAGTCTCCCTCTCCTGAGAGGACATCACAGTGACTTAGTGAGCTTAAGTTAAGTTTTAGAAGGTAAAAAAGGTCCAATTTCTAGCCTGATGTTGATGGATATCAAAATGCCATTTCTTGAAAAACATACCAGCATCCAGGAAAGACAGGTTTAAATACAAGAATAATAGAATCTTGACTAAAATTCAAGTGAAATTTAAAACAAATGCTTAAAATTAGAGACCTAAACAAACAGAAAGTGACCTGAGGTTTTAGATGTAGTGAACCTATGTACAGTATGCCTGAATGATACAAGTTCTGATCATGAATTCATGAGAAATTGTGTTGCTTTAATGCCTCTGGACATTGAGTTGCTTTTTTTATTTCCATAACTGAATATGATCATACATATTGCTGACTGTAGTCAAAAAAAATGAAATTACTTTGTAGGACTGGGAAATGCTTAACTCAAGGTTGCCTTTAAAAATGAAAGAGAATTGATTTTGTATTTGAAAATGAAACTAAGAGGCAGACGTCATAAATGGTGACATCTTTATATTTGTCAACATTATAGGAATTTTAATGAACTTTCCTTGTTATTTTAGAATTCCCTGATGGAATTAATCCTACTACAAAAGAGAGGGGTGGACCTAGAGGCCCTGAACCTACACGTTTCGGAGACTGGGAGAGAAAAGGACGTTGTATAGATTTTTAATATTTAAATGTGTCCTTATTGCTAATAAAATATTTCTTGTTGTTGAAAAATATAATGTACAGAAAAAAATCTCAGCTGGATTTGTTGTGAAGCTTCTTGATTCTGTCATGCTTGTGGTGGAATTTTCTGAGTGATATAATGTAAATAAACACTATGCTGCAACTCAGATTATGGAGCTGTTACTTCTCAATGTCTGTGTGATCTTTAATGGTATTTACACTGTGCAAGTATAAATGCAGGTATAGTGACGTGAAATTGGTATTCAGGATCTTACTGGGGTTTAGAAGGGCTTGGACTTCAGTATAAATGTAAACATTTATGTAGTGTTGTAAAAGTGTTGAAAGAGCTTTGCAGCTCATGAACCTGGACACCATTCATCAAAAGAGAGCCATCTCTGAGGAGATCAGTAGGTCATTGGTTGCACACAGTGGTTCACTGGTAATAGCCCCTTTACTCAAGAACCATCCCCTCTGTCCCTGTTACAATGCATTGGGCGTTTTTTCCTGTGTGTTGAGAGGGGATGGTCTTGTCTCAGACTGAGGACTGTAACCAGCACAGTGGAAATGGAGGCTTAATTCCCAGAAGTCAGCTCACGATGGCAAGTAGTACAGGGGTGCTCTATATGCAGTTCTAGAACACTGTTCTTTATAACCTGGCCACTTCCATGCTATTTGCATTATCTTTTCCTTTGTAAGTGGAGATGCCCATTTGCAAACAGGCTGCTTGGGGAAAATATAACATGACTTTCTGACACCTTATGGTCAAAGGGGCCTAATTCCATTAGATGATCTAATATTGCAGGTCTTAAAACTAAGTTATCTAGCATCACACTAAATATCTTTCAGTCAGACTGAGCTCAGTTCTTCGTTCAAGAATTTGCCTAGTTATAAACGTTGTAGTAGAGTGCAAATCTACCGCTTGTATGGGTACTTAGTCAGAATAAGCTGTCATTATTGAAATGTGTGAACATGTGCTCTATTTCTGTGCAAGTACTTTTTGATAGCCTAAACAAATGGATCTTCTCTAGTCACAGATGCAGAGAATGGTGTGGGTTTTGCAATACTCTGGCTCTGTGTGGGCTTTGCCCAGCTTTGTGTTTGCATGGTTTTATTAGAGCATCAAAGCATGTTGGTCCTATCGGAAATCTCTGCAGCCTCCCTAAAACTCACTTGACTGGCAGCCAGTGGGGGAGCTTCTTGTTGAACTTTGCCAGTTTGTGTACCTGGTGTGTACGTTATGGACATAGGATCACGCTAAGTATGAGTTCGGATGTTTGTCTCACTGTGATGACATCCTACAAAAGTACTAAAGCTGTTTCTCATTAAGTATGTTGATTGGTGGTAATTACATTTTGAACCTTTAAATTCTGCAGCATAGTTTGGATACTGGAAAGTTGGTCTGTATTTATATCTAATTCGTTCTAGTTTCCCTTCTATAGTGTGAGAGTTAGATCTTCCCAAAATCTATTGACATTTCCAGTTACGTGAAGATATCATGGGTCAGCTATCTTTAAACTAAATATATGCTGTTTATTAACTTAGTTATTTCTAGTAATGCTTTGCCTTTTCAGTTGATCTTGGGTTGGAAAAGACTTCCTCACACAATACACCTTTTCAGCTGGGAAGTAGAAATTTTAATTGGAAGCTCCTGCCTTTTCTGCATCGTTATTAAGAGGCTTAACATCTTAATTTGCAAATAGGCAGTGACATTACTGCAGTTATTTTATTTTTGAATTCTAAATCTTCTTCTCCATGGATTGTTGCATGACTTCATTATCTTCTCATACCAGGTTTTACCCTTTCCAGCACACATTCCATGAATGTTTACGTACTTCTACGTCTTGGCATTCCTAATTTTCAAATCAGTTCCTTCCTTCAGCATAGACCAGCGTCACTCCTCCCTGGATGTACAATTACATCTTTTTGATTGAGCATACAAGGAACTGGTCTCACTTTTCTGTCCTTTTCTTTATGTTTCAGTTGGTTATCTTCAGTCTCTCTCAGCTTTATGAGTAAGGACTGATCTGAGTGCTGTCCAGGCCCCTGCTTGTCTTCCTTCATGCAAGTAAAGGTACTGGGTACTCACTGCCACCATCCATGGAATACCTGGATTTGGAAGATAATTCTGAGAGCAGTGTCTGTACCAACAAGATAGAGTGCCTCATAAAGGCAGCTATTTTGCTTTCTTTCATAGAATCAGAGAATCATTTATGTTGGAAAAAAACCCCACTAAACTGTGTTCCTGAGTGCCCCATCTACACATCTTTGAAATACCTCCAGGGATGGTGACTTGAGCACTTCCCTGGGCAGCCTGTTCCAGTGCTTGATAGCCCTTTCATTGAAGGAATTTTTCCTAAAGTAAAAAGGCTCTTGTTAACCCATATTGTAAATAGCTGTCAAAGAATTGGAGCTGGGGAAGTAGAGAATATCACTTCAGTCTTGCTTGCAGAATATGTCAATAAGAGATAAGAAACTGAACATTTGGGCAAAATAACATGCAAGAGCCAAAGAGTGAATGTTAAGGGTCCTTTTGTGTGATCTGGCAACCAGACCACAAAAAGAGGAGCCCTGGGCTCCAGTAATAATTAAACTCAAAATTTTGTGGTGCTGCAAAATCACTTGTGTTACCTGTCAAAAGCAGTCATGGTTTGAATGTAACAAGGGCGTAAGTTATCATTTCTGTTTTGTTTTGCAGTGCCTGCAGTTAGGAAAGCAGCGCTTCAGCACTTTTTCAGTGCTCTTCCCAGATGATTACTATTAGAAATTCACTGAGATACAGCATTAGGGTGAGGCAATGGCTTGTGGCATTAGCTGTTAGATTAACCACAGGTATGTTTTTATCATAAATACGGATTGAATCTATTTTTATAGTTCTTTTTGTTAGTATAAACAGTGAAAAGCAGCAGGAGTTGTATCCATTCTCTGTTAACTTTCTGGGAGACAAAGGAAAATTGTTCTGCCTATGTAAGCAAATTCTTGCAGTACCGGAGGATGCTTGCTGTTCCATTTGGTTTTCTTTACTTCAAACCTGTATGTTGTGTTTCTACAGTGGATTTTCTTTTAAACTTGTTGCTGCTACTTTGCATAGATACATTTTGTACATTAATAAAAATATGAAGCCTTTATTGTTTGAAGAAATTGCTCTGTAATTACTTTATTACAAAATACATGAAGTTGCACCAAACAGTTAAAGAAAGTACTTGCTATATATTGTCTTTTTTGGTAAGTTTATATTTCAGTGCTGATTTTACTAAGTTAAAATGCAAGATCTGTTTACCCTTGATGGTAGCAGATGTCTATAAGGGACTGTAGAATGCTGTTATAAAACTTTACTACTTTTCCAGTTGACTGCAATAAATGATCACAAATTCGAGCGACCTGTAGTGACAGTTACATTACTTGCCTTTTTATGGCCCTTACTTTCGTATTGTTATTGAAAAAGCAGCACACCATGTTGTTCTGAAATGTCAGGAAAAGAGCAAATTCATTTATAAGAGCAGTTCATTTTGGGCATTCCATGGGTTTGTAATTGTTCATCACTCAGTAACATGGCATCGAGCATATCAAAGCATAAGGAAATGATTTGTGTTTCTATGTGCCGATGGTCATTAAAACCATACACATTTGTGGTTGCTTTCATGCTTTTGTAATATGCAATATAAAATACCTTCTCTTAGCTGGTCTTTTGTGTTGGCTATGTTCTAATGTGGTTATGGCTGTGCTCCCTCCTAATCTCAGTAACTGGTGGTCAGGGAGGTAGTCACGTT
The DNA here is from genome assembly GCF_009829145.1 of Chiroxiphia lanceolata. NCBI lineage: Eukaryota > Metazoa > Chordata > Aves > Passeriformes > Pipridae > Chiroxiphia > Chiroxiphia lanceolata. The sequence continues at coordinate 87,037,089 of NC_045639.1, read as the reverse complement.
TAATCTTCCCGAGCACTTTTGTTGCAGAAAGGGTGGCACAGTGGAAATTGAATCATAGTTACAAAATGGCAGATCCTGAGAAAAGAGCTCTATTTAAAATGGATGCTGTAAGGAGTGGAACTAACGAAGTGCTCTTCCCTCTCAATGTCTTACACCTCCTGCAGATCAAACATCTTTCTCCATATTCCACTGTTGATTGACATTATCTCTGCTGGGCAAGAGAAGGGCATCTTTCTGCCCATCTTTTCCCTCTGAGAGGAATTACTTGGACCTCTTTCCCAACCACTGATTTCCACAGAGCTTGCAAGAACTTTATTACCCTGAGAACTCTACTCTCCTTGACACCTTTTCAGAACAGGTTGGAGTTGCTGACTTCTAAAGTGCTGGGGCAGTGCAGAAATTGGCCTCCCATCCTTTGGAAACCAAGCTGATGAATTACTTTGAACATATGTATTTTCTTCAGAAATATTTAGTATTGCTCTGCATTTTTTTTCTGTGAGAATGGATTTTTTTTTCTCCTCAACATCAGAAGTGCCACCTAAAGCTTACAGCAGCAAGGTCTTTGACATGCATTTTCCCAGCATTAAGTCTCTCAGTCAGCTATAGTCTTGTGTCTGTAAAAAAATAACGTATTTTAATGTTGCCATTTTTAGGATGAGAGTATTTAAAGAAGCTCTTTAAAGTTCTTACTTAACACATTAATTTATATTAAAGTTGATATACCTCCCAATCAAAACACAGTTCTAATTCTCAAATGTTAGACTGACAAAATCAGGTGAGCTATGATGTGAAGTAGTGGTCAGGTTAGTTCTAGAAGCCAGATATTGAACTATTGCTTAGGACTGGAACTCTGTTGTAATCAACTGTTTCAAACTTAAGTGACTTACATAACCATCTGTGTTTTCTTCCTAATTAGTTGCAGTGGAGTGAGATGCTTCTAAAAAGTAGTTTCTCTTAGTAGGGGAGATGAATTTGTCCTTACAGATGGTGAATGGAGGGGGGTTAAGTGCGTCCTCTCCATTGGCTTTGAAAGCTGCCTGAATAGCTGTCCTAGGCGAGGTGTGAATTACTGTCTTCTTTCTCAGAGGGAGGAGGATTGCAGTGAGGCAACAGGACCTCCAGTGCTTTTGCTGCCTGTGCCCATCTCGAGCACTGTTTGCAGAGAAGGGAGTGTCCAGGGCCAGCTCTTCGACACCTTGTAAAAGGGAGTTTGCTTGCCTTAAAATGAGAGGAAGAAGGCTGAAGCTAAGACTTTAAATTCCTTCTGCCTATCCACCTCCCAAACAAATGCCTAAAGCATGGTATAGCCAGGAGGGTAACACTGAATGTATTTACATCTGGGTGACAGGAAATATCTCAAACCTACAAATTTCAGGGTTTTTTTTTTCCCTAATAAGGAAAAGATGAAGTGCATCAACCTAACAACTAAGCAGTCTTGTTCTGATGTGCTGCTGAGAGGGAGCCAATATCAAAATAAAATTGGCAGACTAGGAAAAAGGATCATATGTTTGCTCAGCAAACCTTTAGTGTGTGTGACTTCCTCGTGAGAGGTTAAAGAACAAAGGATGGTGTGTTTCCAGTTGCCATATGAAAGCTGGGGAAAATTTCATTATCTCTTAGAAGAGAGATGAGCAAATATTGCTTAGCTTAGGGAATATCCTGCTTTTAGCCTATTTTTTTTACCCCGGGGCTTTCACTTGCAAGTATGTATGATCTTCAGACATATTTTTTTTTTCCAGATGATTTTCTTGAGACAGGACTGCAGTATAATGACATATAGCTCTTTGGTCTGGTGGGCATATTGCTTCATTCTCCCTGCTTTTGGTGATGTCATTTTTTTGGCCTGATAAGGACAGCTACAGCTCTTTTATTATTAAGTAGCATATTATTTAATTCTATTTTTAATTTTTGCCATCCTTAAAGCCGTTTTTTGATACATACCCTTAGTTCTGCTGGAGTAGTAATTAACAGGATAGTTCACAAAATTAATCAAAAATTGCAGGTGTTTCTCCCTCTCCTTTCTTTCTCTGAAGGTAATCTTCTGATAAGCTGGGGGTTTTGTACTTGAAGATCTTAATAACAGTCAAGTTCCATGAACTAGAACTTCTCCAGTTGCATTTGATTCTCAAATTCAAGTTTATTATTCTATTAAAATGTAGCTCTTTTGGGAAGTCAAGGATGTAGAGGGAGTAAGAGATACCTCTAAGAAGTAGCACCAGTCTTCCTGAAAGTTTTACATATAAACCCAAACTCATTTCAGGGTCTTCTTGGTAAAGGTTACTTTACTTTCAGAGCACATGGCTGTGGTCCAGTCTGTCCAGTCAGGACATTCCAGTCTGTCAGAGCAGTCCCAAACTAAGTTTTTAATGCAAGCAGATGGTTTAGTTTGCACAGTGAAATCGCATCCTAAACTAGTACGGGTCTGACTGGCAGGTACATTGCAGGCTCACCTGAGTACTGATGCAGTTGCTTGTAATACTGCGAGTTTGATCTCTGAGCCAGGTATTATCCTTCTGGTCCTTTGCATCATTTCAGTTTTGAAGATAAGCTGGGATTTATTCCTCCTTAAGAACAGAAATCTCAAAGAGCTGTTTGTACCTGCTGCTGTTATGGGAGACGTGCTGCATCCTCTCGTCCCCTTGCTCAGGAAGAACTCTGATGGGAGAGCACCTGTCAGGGAGAGGGTGAACAACACACTGAACAGGTGCAGGAGGCAACAAATACGCATTTGGGCAGCTGACCACCAGATGGTCCTTCCTGTAAAACCATTTGTAGTGAAGTGTGGCTAATACTGGCCATAGCACAGAGGCCTGCTGGGTTCCACAAACCCTTCGCGAGGAGAAAAAATGGAATACTCAGTGCAGGATTCATGCAGCTATTCTGGTCCTTTGCAGGAAGGCAGAAAGCAGAACAGCACAAGAATTCAAGAAAAAAATAAGTATTTGCATTTCACCATATTATTGAAATAAGGGTGGAGAATGAGATGACTGGTAGTGTACTGTCTTTCAGAGGGGAGGGGAGGCAGGACTAGGCTTCCCCACCTGAACTGCACCAAGCCTGGGTGTATCCATGCTTAATTAGATGCTGATACTTTGATCTGTGTTTGGCCCAGCCACTTGTAAGAGTCTGTTCTTTTCCTGACAAGTTGTAAGAAAACAAGCACTGATAAACAAGAACGTCATCCTTGAAGCAAGCATCTTGTATAAACTGAAATTAATTGGTACCTCACTTGACGGCTCTCCAAGGGCATTTGAAGGTGAAAGTGAAGAGGAGGAGGATGAAGTAAGCCCCCAGACTCATTTAGGAAAGACCCCCCGAGGTGTAGAACGCAGGCCCGAGGAAATTCCAGAGTACCCACGCATGCACAGAAGAGATGCCGCTTGCATAACGGAGGGAGGGACTGAAGGCCTCTAGCTGGGCAGTGCTGGCCACACCTGTCCAGGTAGACATCACCAGTTAACTGTATAAAAAGCAGAGAGCTTGTGCTGGGAGTGGAACTCAAGCTTCACATTGAAGGACAACGTTGCCTTTTGTGGGGACACCCACCATCTTGGGAGCCTGCTGACATTCCAAGGATGCAGCTTCTGCTATGGGTAATTCCAGGCATTCTGGGGGCAGTAAGATAACTTTGTAAGCAACACCTGAGTGGGGGAGTTTTACTGAGGGCTTATTTTCCTCCTCCCTCTTCTCTCTTGGGTTTTCATTTTATTGGCTACTTTTTTGTAATAAATATTGTTCTTGTTGATGGTGTACTGGTTTCAGTTTCAGCATCCTCCCTGCTACACTGGGCTAAACTGCTGCACGTGCTGGACAAGTCTCTGTTTCTGGAGTCTTTCCTTCCATTTATGAATGGCAAGGTCACTGTAACATCTAACTGACCTTTTATTCTAGATTTTTCTCTATTGCAACAAGTTCTGGAGTGCTGATCTGGCAGGGATTCCTGCAGTTCAGAAAACCCCAGCTGACCAAGGAAGCCCCTCAGAATGTCCATCAGCAGCACCTCATGCACCTCCTTCAGCCTGAAATGTTCTGAACCAGTGAACTGGCAGCATGTGAAGGTGAGCGCTTATCCCTTACTAAGAGAATGGCCCTGACCTACAGGGCTGTATCCCTTTCATGTCTGGTCATCGGAAGAAAATTGAAAACTTATTTATTTTATACCATAATAGAAGTTTCAATTTTTAGCTCCTTTTTTGCTCTTCCATCTCTGCTTTTACATGATCCCAGGATTTCCCCCATCACACCAGTGCATTTGTTTTCTCTTTCAGTTTATGGTAACAAAAAATGGTTGTATCCTTTCAGATTATGTTGAAACAGGGGACTGTAGGCAAAGCATCATCAATCGTGATGCTGGCATTTAGTCCACAGTGGAACTGGAAAACACAATGTTAACCCTGAACAGAGGAAAGAATGATTTCTCCAGGCCTTTGAGAGAAAATAATGCATCATGGATCTTGCTTCCTCATCTGCTGATTGCTGGGAGGGAAATGGTAAGGTATGGAATGAGTGGGAAGAGGGAAATTTGGCAAGAAATCCCTCTAACATTTTGGGCTGCCTGGTCTGTAGGAAATTCTCCTTCAACCTGATTTGGGAATAGCAGCCCAAATTTCACTTTGTAGTCCACAGAACCCTTTCCATCTGCTGTACTTCAACAGCCAGACACATATTATAAAACTTCAGAAGTGCCCTGGATGTCATACTGTTCCTGGACACACAACAAACTTTTCCCTAATCCTGTGTTCTTGCCCATTTTTTGTTTTGTTTGTTTTCTTTTTTTTTTAGATTAGGTTGTCTCCAAGGTCATTGCCTTATCAGAAGCAATTTTAGCTTGAATATGCTGCTTTTCGAGACTCAAGCACAAGAGGTCTGGATTTACCATGGATTCTGGGGTTGGGGTTGGTGTGCTGGAGTATGACTACTGATGCCTTGGTGATTTGTTGGCATGGACTGACATGCAGGGGTGAGTTCTACTTAGTACATGAGTGGTAGAACACACTGCAGTGTCTCAATAGTGGCACACATGAAAAGCAAGTTCTGTGGGAAGCCAGTCAGCGGAGCTTTCTGTGAACGGTAGGAAATGTACAGTGCGGCCCAGCGTGTGACTTCACAGCCCCCTCTCACACATCCTCTGTGCTGCATCCAATCCCAAATTCATCATCCTTTCCTATCACCTCACTCCCAGTACTCTCAGCTCTCTTTCCCCATTCCTTGGCTACAGACTGGGCAAACCCAAGCAGCTGCAGAGTGTATGAGTCACTGTGCTTTCCTGCTGTCCTGTGCAGGATAACCTACAGACTTCCTTAGCAGCATCCCAACTTTGTCCTCTCAGGGCAGATGGGCTCTGCAGGCTGCTAAGCCCACATTGTCCTCTGAAGCACCCAAGTGCTTCCAGGCACTGAGCAGGTAGCAGTGTGGACTCCTGGCATTTCCTGCCAAGTACTAGTCATATAGTTCTCCTCTCTGGTCAAGATGTGTATCTGCTCCTCTCCGTGGAAGGAAACTGCTTCCCACACAGAGCTGAAACTGAAAATTGTAAGTGCTTTTAACACATGAATGTCTACATATATTTGCATATCCTTATTCACATACACATATATATATACATACATATATATATATAAACACCTAATACAGAATCATTCACAGATTTTGTCCCTGTGTGGGAGGTTGGCACTCCATGAAATCATTTCACAATGCATCAAAACTTCATAGATAACAATTATAATAAAATATTGTACGTAGTAAAACTACAACTAATAGTGTTTCTTCTGGAGTTTGCTTAGTTTTTATATCATTTTGAAAACTGAAAAAGTTACAGGCAGATCAAGACTGATGTAAGAAGCAAATAACGTCTCTTCTCCACTACTGAGAAGTTGTTTAGCAAATGCCTATTTTTGTGGCCACGAAAGGAATCCTGGTGGGACACACCAGACTGATACTGTCTGCTAGAACTATGCCCAAAACCCAGCTAGGCCAGCTCATCTGGCAGAGATATCACCCAGTGCTTTAGTGGAAGTCCCCTTGCAGTAGACAATGTTGACCATCCGTGGGACAATTTTCTGTTTCAATCTTCCGTTATCTCTTACCATGATCTTATAGGTTAGGTTTTAAGCCTTTGTAGCTTTTCAGTACAATTCTCTTTCAGACCCTGTCTTCCTCGAGCAGTCCTACATCTTGTACACAAATTATCTAGAGACAGGACTAGACAAAAGGTATAAATTAACTTTGGAAATCGTTTAAAGAGCATTTGATTAGCTGCTCCTTTGAAACTGTTTCTTACAGTTGATTTTTTTAATACTGTGATTAGTCAAGAGGACTTGTAGTAGAGGACTTTTTCCTCATTGCAAATATTCAACTGAAGCCACAAGAAGGCATGTTGAGCATTTCTCTTTTGTAATAACAACATCATTATACTTTTAGAGTGATGGAAGTAGAAAATCTGAAGTGCTGGCAGATGCAGTTATATTTCTCAGTGGAGAAATCTCTCAGTATATCAGTCTTTTGCTTAGTTCTGTTTTCAATTTTTACACTCATGGGTGAGTCCTTGATTTTACCTATTCATATGGTGTTCAATCCTATTTATATATGTTATTTTTATGACTTTTATTTCCACCTGAAATTCTAATATGAACAATATCTAATTTCTGTGGTCTGTATCCTGCCCTCTAATCGCATGTGCCAAAACGAGAGGATGGAGGACTGTGTCATTCTTAGTTTCTCCCCAGGTATGCACAGTTTGCTGTACCACTGGCATTAGAAAACAATTCCTGGCCAACTATAGCCATATTTCTTACTCTTCTTGTCCAACTGAGGCTCACACAGCTTCTGTACCTCATGCCATTTGCTCTTCTACCTGTAGTCTGTATTGCTGTTCTGCAGTGGTTACAGAACTGGGACAGAATGCTTCCTTTGCATCATCAGTAAACGATGGGAAGAATTTGGAAAATACATGGAGCCTAATATTTGGCAATCAATGTTCCCTCAGTTTGTGGTCAACAGTGCTCAGAGGGCTGTGTCATATGAACTAAACCACATCAGTCATGACTGAAGTGTGTTTAAGAGCAAGAAAAACAAGACTTCAAGAACAATGAAGTTTGTGTGTGTGAAGGAATTTATTATAGTTGGCTGATGGTGGGGAATGCCAGCTACTGCAGAGAGGAAGGAATTAGGGTCTGCAGAGGACAATAGTAATTAAAAATGTCTTTGGAAATATTCTTGTACACACACCCCTTACTTACTTCTCGAGTAAGAATCAGCTGAAGTGTGATATATTCGATAGTTTATCTCTCCAAAGAAGTGTATGGGTTTCTTGGACACCAATCAGAGATATTTTTAAAGGCAAAGAAATGTGGATACTGTGTGCAGCCTGAGAAAGCATCAGAGCAAAGACAAAGAGCCAAGGTCCCATTCTGCTCTCCAGGCTGCTGACACTGTGTGGATTCTTTGTTACATTAACATTTGTCTGTCCTCTCCCTCAAAGAAGAAATAGATATCAGGAGAATTTTGAAGAAATTATTGACCTAAATCCTTACAGTAAGAAGAAAGGATTATTGGTCACAGCACCAAGCCTAACAGAGTTCAAGAAGTGTTTGGATGATACTCTTGGGCACGTGGTGTGACTCTGGGGGATGGTCCTGTGCAGGGCCAGGAGTTGGACTTTATGATCCTTGTGGGCCCCTTCCAACTCAACATACTCTATGATTCTGGGATTTTCATTGCACATACAAGACAGTGCAAGCTGAAATACCTGAAGGGAATCGTTCATGAACACAAACATCCTGGCACACCTAACATCAACAACAATTTCCACAACTGGAGACTCTGAACAAAATTTGAGATAACACTGTTCGGCCAGGTGAAGGTCAACCTGCTTGTAAAAGGTGTCTGCTTCTCAGACTCCCTGGCAGTCAACATGTGTAGGGTTTTTCATACAGCACAGGGACACATGTCTGAAAAAGCTACATAACTGGGCTCCACTAAAGGCCACACAGGACAGAAACATGGGAGAAGACCGATAAGCTGCATCTCTCGGTTAGACTGCCGTGAAAACAAAGACACGCTGTCTTCAGGCAAGTCACCTCTTGGAAGCATCAGCCAACCCCCCTCATTTTAACACACTAAACCATGTGTGTTGCATGCAGACTGTCTACAACATGTGACTACTTTGTCAGTTCTTATGTGCCTTCCTCAGAAAAGGTATGTCTGTGTGTGACCAGAATAAAACTTCTTGGAAACAGCAATCTCATCAGTGCTTGTGCAATGCCTTAGGGTCTTTTAGCCACTTTAAAGCAGTTCTTTTCTGTAAAACTTGATAGTTTTTCTCATTTTTTACCCTTCCTGGAGATTTTTTTTCCTTTTTTTTTTTTGTCAAGGTTTCATTAACATTAAAATCAGGTTATTTGAAGGAGGAGAAATCTCATTTCTTCCTAATTTCAATTTACTAACAAATCATTGCTTTTGTAATAATGATTTTTTCATCATGTCTATGCTACAAGTATAGTTTAAACAAATTGCATCTGTGGACATTGGCTATCTTTAAAAATTTAAAATGAAAGAGTAGGACTCCTCACAGCAATCATTCACTAATAACAAAGCTTCAAATTCTTCCAACCATGTAGATTTCATCTGATATATTTTTAGATGTTTTCCTTCATCCACATTTGTATTAAGAAATGTAAGAATACTTTAAAAAGAATTTTCTCTATTTTTTGTTTACTAAAAAGGAGCTTTTTCCATAGCAGAAAATTTGACCTTTGGGTTCTGACCACAGATGAAAAATGGCAGTTTTAGGACTAAACCAGAAGGCTGTGCCTCCAGCTTTATAAGCCCCACAGCTAAAGCAAGGCATGTAGGGCACCCAGTGCCTGAATTTTCAAGCCCAACTGGTACCCACCCACTGGGCACCTCTCAGCTGGAGACCAGCTGAAAACCCTGGTTTTCTGGGTGCCAAGAAACTTTTCAGAAGAGTCTTCAGCTGAAGAGATACAGAATCTACGACACATGGGATATTCAATCTCAGCCAGAAATGGAATCAGAAGTAGGAAAACCTGCTTACCTTCCAATTCTGCTCCCCTGATGCATATTCTTGGAAGCTGCAATTCCAGGATGAGTCATGCCAGAAGCTCTGCTGTAGCTGAGATAGCTTGAGGCTGTAAAGGGTCAACAGAGTGAGGCAGCTGCTCTCAAGTGCAGGAAGTGTTTCCTTGAACCTCAAACTCCATGCCATCTTTTAAAAATATATACAAAGCAGATATTTCGGAAAGAACAAATGCGCATGAGGCAAATGCCTTCCCCTTAATCTAAGCTCCAGGGATGCAGAACTTCATAATAAAATGTTCTTTAGCAGCACTTCACCTCTATAAATCTGGCATCACATTAAAAGGAGACCAGTACATTATCTTATTGATGGGGAAACTAAGCCCTTGGATGGGAAATGACTAGGCCAAAACCAGGCCTGTATCTACCTGTATTGGATTAGACCCATTTCATCGAGACAGAAATGCTGTCTCTGGCTCCAGCCATCAGACACATCACAGGAAAGTACAAAAAACTCCACATTACATGTGTTGACAAACCTACCTATTTACATTATTGTGTGGGGCAGAAGGGAGGCTGATGCAATTGGTGAGGTACATCTTCAGTCAAAAAAAAAGCCACAGGAAATTACTTTTTTCTTCCCTTTTATATGATACAAGTAGGTTATGGAAATGTGTGCTAGGAAAAGAAAAAGATGAAAAAGCTCAGAGTTGTAGTTTTAAATTACACTGTCAATGTCATGCAACCTACCCTGAAATTAGAGAGCCACTTAAAGAGCTTAGTTATATCTGTCATGTCTCTGAACACTGCGACTCGAAGGACACGAAGCCTTGTCTTTAACTATTGAAATGCAAAGTGAGTAAGTCACAGAATATAAGGAAGTTGTATAATACTGACATGGATAAATTTTAGTACTGGTGTGACACCCAGGGAAATTTGCTACTTGGTTATCTGAGGCGCAAGCAGTGAGATTCAGCTGAAACCAGAGGAAGCTGTGAATTTTGTGTAGGGTTTTGACTGACAGAACTTCACAATCATCAGGGAGACAGAAAAAGCCACTGCTGATTTTGAGAGATTTCACAGAAAACAGCCCCAAACTAGAAATGGAACTAAATATTTATTAGCATCCAAGTGTAATCAAACTAAAAACCATGGAAATAATAGAGGAAGACACCTGTCCAACAATACCTTTCCATCAGATGCAATTAAAATAAATTTTTATTTTTCATTTTTCCATTGGTTGAAAGTCATACTATCATTGTAAGTCTCCCCTGAGTGAGTAGAAGGGATAGTAGTCTATCTTAGTACTCAGTTAGGACTTCTACTGAGTAGAATGTCAAAAGGATGACATTTTAGCTGCAGGATTATCAGAATTTAAGAACTTCTGTAGTTTGGTAAGATCTAAGATTTCTTAGATAATGGGAATTTCTAATAAATGGAAAATAATTGACGTCAAAATATATGACAATTTTATTTTAACCTTAGTAATTGTTAATTCACTTATTAAGAGCCTTCTGCTAAGGCTAACAACCACTTGTACTGCATAAGAAAGAGAGTACCAAAAGTCTTATCTGGCATTAAAGAGCTGTCATGGACATGAATGCTCTATGCATGGATAATAAAACCATTCCTATCAGACTATGGTAGTAAGAATAGAGAGAGATAATGGCTGACCTTGGGTGTGTCATTTAAACTGACATTTAAACTGCAATAGGAAAGGTACACACCATTCCACACCACAGGCTCTGACCTGCACTCCCTGAGGAGTGGAAATGGTCAGTTCTGCTGCTCCATGCACGTATTCCTGTCTTCACAGAATCAGGTACTGACATTTAAAAAAAAAAGCAGTGCTTGTTAAATAATGATCCTCTTTAGTAGACTCTACGTCACATGTAAGATACACTTACATTACTTTTTTTTTTTTAGCCTAGAATATCTCTGTTTTCTTTATAATTCATTATTTCATAGTACTCAGTAAAATCTCCATAATTTTAGGAGACAAATCCCTCCCCCAAAGACTTGCAGTGTATGCTGGAACTCTGCATGGGAGTAAAGCCTGAAAATAAACCATCTTTCTGCACTTCAAAGGTCCTAGAATAATCTGGCAGACAAGTGACATTAAAGAACAAAAAATGAAAGATTCAGAAGCAAGAAATGAGTTATGGAAACTAGAACTCAAACAAATGCACATTGTGTAGATCATTTTTAGAAGTGAGACATTGGGCTTGTCTTAGAATCTCTAACAGTCCTTTTTATTACTACAAACTGTCTTTAAATGTGCCCTGTGAATTTTATGAGATCAATCTTTTCCCTTTTCTCTCTGCAACTTCTTCACCCATTACCTAGCTAGCCTTTTTGTTCTATAACCTTCTCCTTTCACTTCCTAAATAAAAAGATCATTTCATATTCAGTAAATTAAACACATGGCTTTCAATGCATGTCTCGGTACACTTTTCTTCAAGAAAAAGAAATATGGTTTCCAGATAAAACATCAGAATGAAATAAACACAGAAACAATGTGCCTTTGGGGAGTAAGAAAAAACTCCAGGGCTGATCATATTTGCCAGAACACTGAACATGGACTCATCAGATTGATTAAGTCTGTCATAACAACGAATCATTAAGCTATAAAAGAGAAAATTCAATATTCTTTCTAAAGATAGAAGCCTATTTTTAAACAATCAAAATAATTCTGCACTTAGAAAACCCCGTTGCGTTTCTGTACTAGTATTTTGAACAGGACTTTGATTTCAAAGATGCTGTAGTGGTAAAAGCACAGACATTGCAATGGTAATTTTTCTTTTTTACATGACACATATATGTCTGGGCCTGTGTCATAAAGACAAACATGGCAGCTGAGGAGGAAAGGAAGGGAAAGGGAAAGGGAAAGGGAAAGGGAAAGGGAAAGGGAAAGGGAAAGGGAAAGGGAAAGGGAAAGGGAAAGGGAAAGGGAAAGGGAAAGGGAAAGGGAAAGGGAAAGGGAAAGGGAAAGGGAAAGGGAAAGGGAAAGGGAAAGGGAAAGGGAAAGGGAAAGGAAAGGAAAGGAAAGGAAAGGAAAGGAAAGGAAAGGAAAGGAAAGGAAAGGAAAGGAAAGGAAAGGAAAGGAAAGGAAAGGAAAGGAAAGGAAAGGAAAGGAAAGGGAAAAGGCTGAAGAGCAAAGGCCCAACATAGATTCTGTACAGAGAAAGAACTCCTGTTGAAAAGCAATACAGTCACAAGTTTCCACAAAAACTTCCCTATTCTGTGAAAACTTGGTCTGATCTGGAAGGAATTCCAGAGTCAGCCTAAAGGGAGGCAGCAAAAAGTTGAAGCAAACTAGCGAGCTGGAGCGAATCCCAGTCAGCTGCCTGTGCAGAGATTTCCTGTTCTCCTGCACACGCTGTGTAAGGCCACACGGCTCTTCAAGAGCTGCAAATTCCTGGAGCCAGAGCTCATACTCTCCTGACATCATACTTCCTGTGCAGTATAATTGCAAGTTTTGTACAAAAAAAACAAGCTAAAAAGATCACATCAACCATCACTGGCTTCATGCTTCAAGAGACAGCCACACAGGAGATTTTTTAGCTGCCATATGTAGCCACTGCCCTGGGAACACATCCAACTATGTTTTTCCTCAAGTGATAGATCAGAGAAGGGCTGAAGGAAGAGATTATTTTTTTCTTTTGTACAGCAAATCACTTTTCTCATTTCTTGAGTATCAAGTGGCTGAAGAAAAACATTTTCCTGCAGATATAAGCTCAGTTTGTGAGTGCTATGGACATTCTTTTCTTGATAAAAGACTCACTGCTCTCTAAAAATATCCAGCTTTTGAAGTAGAAATTATTATTCTTCAGCATCTCTGAACTTCAGAGACACTCAGAAGCTAGTATGATTTGCTATAACCCCACCCCCTCAGTCTTCCCCAGTATGAAATTATCTCAAAGGAGTAAAAGTAAAACAAAAATATTTAAAATGTTTGTCTTCAGTTTTTCCACTTCTCTGACAAAGATTCTACTAAGACAAAAATAGGTAGCATTGGCAGGACCACTGCAGACTTTCAAACAGGTAAGATATAGCACACAATTATTAATCACTCCTCATCATAAGGGATATTGAAAAGACATACAGTGATTTATTTACACTAATATTTAAAAGGTACTACAAAAAAGAGAAGGAAAAACATAATGTTACAGATGAAAAACCATCTCAAAAGCTGTGTATATGTAGATTCTTTTTTGTCTAGAACAGTCTGAATGTTGCAATTCATCAGCTAGTCCTTAGCCCGTGCTCTCTGCAAGTTCATGACTTCATTGGAGGGAAAGAATGGGCTATATGAATCACAGTTCCTATTGTTGAAGAGCTAAAATTAAGATTTGTGAAGACCAAAAACTGTCCTAGCTTTAGTGTCTAACCTGTCATTTACCCATCAACAAAACATTTTTAAGCTTCAAAGACTCCCTTTTGCACAGCAGCACATGAAACAGTAATAACAATGGGGCTCAGCTCTCTCTCTTTGTATTTTCTTTTCATATTTTTCCTTGATATTTCAAATTTATGATTTTGTAACTGATTTTACGTCTGATTATTGCTCTTCTTCTTGGCTAGATATCAAGGACTACTGATACCTAAGGGTGGTAGTCTAATCCTCAAACCCTGACTGAGCCAAATGTGTGACTCACAAAGTTCCATCTAACAGTCTCTCTGTTCAGAAAGCCTAATCTTAAAATGAGATGAATTGAAATGAGAAGACTCAGACTGAAACATACAAATAGCCTTAAATAGCTGAAAATACTCTGTGCATTTGGAAAGTGCAAAGCATTTAATTTTTAAGATTTTTTCCGTGCTTCCATCAGAACCATATGGAGATTTCATATCCTTATATTCTACACCTACACTATCCTACAGTATAATTCACACTAGAATATAGTGGCCAATTACATGCACTAGTTTAAAACATAATTGTATATATGCATATTAGCTCTACAGTATGGTATTTTTTTCCTGAGCTTACACAATTATGACTGAGAGCAAAGGTCATTGAAATGTATTTAGTCATCTGCATCCATCTATTTAATTTACAGTTTCCCCCCTCAGGTATTAATTTCTATTTACAATTAAAATGCAGATTGACTAATAACTCTCAAGAAAACAAGACTGTTGGTGAAGGATCATCATGTGCTAGGATGCTACTTTCATAAAAGATGGAGATCTCTTTCTAGTTTTAAGAATTTCTCTCTTAATTTTCAGAAGTTCAAATCACACAACAATCTTTCAATGTATTTCAAATGCTCAGCAGCTATAGAAATTAGACTGCCTTATCTGGGATGTCATAATGTCAATAACTGATCTAACACCAAGTGATTGGTCTCTGCATAGAAGTAAAGGAAGAACCTAGAAACTGGAGGAAAAATTTACTATCTTTGATATCTCAAGTCTCCGGTCAAGTTGCTGTACAGAAACAAGCCTCACCTATAAATATTGGTGCTTTAAGACTTTTTAACCATCTTAGGAGTGACACTATAGCTGTTTGCTTCATTGGCCAAGCAAAAAGTGCTCAAACTGTAAGAACACATGACTCATGCCACCCCTGGGGAACCCTGCAATGCTTATTGACCAGAATTCCAATTGCAGTGACACTACCAGGCTGTCAAATGTGGAATACCCATTTTGGGGATGGTGAGATATAATCTTGTTTCTCCTGTGTACCCAGTATATTCAACTATAGTTTAGACAGTCTTGTCCCCAACAACTTTTGCATCACATAAAGATTCTTTTCATAGCATCAATACATTCTGTACAGTATAACTAAAGTTTTGTAAAGCATAAATTAATGTGTTATGATCAAATATACATGTAGTTTGTATATTAACATTAAAAAGGTTTATTAAAACAGAATTAAAATTGAGCTTTGAAAACCAAACTTTCTGATTTTCAAAGGCTGTGGTTTGTTGTAGTTTGGATTTTTTTTTTGTTGTTTTGTTTGTGTTTGTTGTTTTGTTTTGACTTTTTTGGGTTTGGGCTTTTTGCGGGGGGGGAGGGTTTGGTAGAAAATACTGCATTTTTAAACACTTTGTTGAATTTGGTTTTGGGGCTGTATTTTTCTTTTTAAGCAAATAAGAAGAATATGAGGAAACCCTTGGTATAGTTGTAGACTCCCTGATAGAGGTGTAATTTCATGTAATGTGATGTTACTATGACTTCTTCACTTTTTTTTTTTTTAATTAAAAATATCAGAACTAGAGCTGGGCAGGACTTTTTTTACACAAAGTACACTGCTGAAAAATTCTCATTAGTTAAAAACAATGGTGAGAATCCATTTCTTAAATGTCTATCTTTTGCCCACTCAGGTACCAGGTCACTCTCTCTACCCTTTATAGTCAAGTAGGAGGCACAAATTGTCAGAAAAGTCATTCATCTCCTTCTAACACAGGCCCTTCCAGATGGTAATTGAGCTCACCCCAGTCAAACACCTCTCTGAGAGGGTGACAAACCACCTTCAGGAATGTCTCTTTCTCTCCACTGGCCATCAAGGGTAGACAGAGTAACTGGCTCATAGCTCAAGATTTTCTTGTCTGTGATACAAATTGCTAAAACACAGTATCAACTTTTCAGGTTCTGCCATTGTATGCCAGCCAAGGAACTCAGGTACCACGTTACCCCAGATTCCACAGCACGGAGAGCCAGCATGGAGGAGTTCATTCCCAGGAAGTTTGACATACATATATATATATATATACATATATATATATATTTCTTTTTACTTATGATCATGAAACTATCTGAAGCACCAAGGTTTCTTATGAATCAGAAATTCTTGACTGAACAACTGGAACCCTGTTTATTTCTGGACTTCGATATTTGAGGATGAGGCATTAGAAAAATGCAGCTATTTTGACACCTGGTTTCAATCCAGTTAATAACTTTGCACCTGATGTATTCTTCCCCATTAAGTCAAATTTATGCTAATACTGTCCTGATTAGCAAATACTATTTAAAGCTGTTTTATGGGATGATTCCTGAATAAGGTGGGTGTCTAGATTCAGTGAATTTCAGCTATGAGATTATAAAACAACATGAACTTCACAAGTTGTCTGTAGGTATCCCTGCAAAACAGTGAAATAGCCTACAGGATGACAAGTAGTGACAATTAGGGAGAGATCTTTCTCATGCTGGGCAAATCTTTGCTTTTACTGAATACAACACAATCTCTAGCACTGGAAACTGCAGAAGTCCAGTGTTTAAGTTACTTTATGGAAAATTCAGTTAGCCACATGAAACTCACTCACTTCTGGAGATACAGGTCTTGAAACACAGAGAATGTACTTAAATAATTCCACAACTGGATTGCATAGGTTGTGCTCTGCAGGGCTTAATGAAAGGTGAAGCAAAGGGCACCGAGCTGACAGGCTCAGCACAACTATGTATCTTCTTCTGAAGGAGCAACATCTCTGGCCTCTCTGCGCTACATGTCACGGCATGGAGTGGGCAGACCTTAAGTCATTCTGTAAATCATACTGTATCCCCAAAGACATCTTTTCTTCCTTTTTTTTTCTCTCTGAAAAATGCTTCGGGCAGTAACTTCACATCTACAACACTGCTTCTCTTTAGGATCTAGAAGAAGCAGCAAAGGCACAGAAGGGATACATTTTTGTCCTCCTTTGATTCATTTGAACTCTGAGGGAAAGACCTAATAATGTATTTACAGCATGCTGTTTTCAAAGCGCTATCTATTAAAATATTAATAACCTGTTCATCTCAGCCCCCTGGTGAAGCAGGTGATTTCGTGTTTCTACTAGAAGCAGAAGTATTTAGAAGGCAAGGATAATTTTCAGACCTGAACACAAAAAGCGCATCTTCATGTTTGACAGTTAGAAGAGGATATTCCATATAAATCAAGATATCTAGTTTTAAGGCACTAAGGGCAAAAGTGCACATCAAACAATACACTTAGTCTGCACTTGTGTAGGTTTTTTCTGGCAGTATGGAAGACGATTTCAGACTAGATGTAAATTACAGGTCAAGTCTGTCATGTACAAAAGCAACTACTATTTTCTTGTAAAACGGCAGTGCCGCTGGTTACTTGGCATAGGAGAGGCAAGTTAATCTCCTTTTCTCTCAGGCAATTCCTACCCACTTCTCTTGCTCTGAGTCCTGGAATAACAGCAAGGAGCAGAGGCTGCCCTTCTAGCTGAAACTGGTTTTCTCTACAAAAAAAATCCAATAATTAAAACCACTTTAGGCTAGAAAAAAGTTGTATGCTTGTAGGTAAATATTCAGCTAGAAGAAGTCAGTCCTGTTCAATGTCATGTTTAAGTGGCCAGGACTATTGCGCCCCAATAATCAAGTCTCTGGCAAGGGACTCATGGCGAATATCAGAATACAACGTTTTTGTTGCACACCTTCTGGTGTAGCAAGTCTGGATTTAGACACTGCAGTAAGGCAGCTGGAGCTCAGCTTTGTTGTGCCATTCTGTATTTCTGGTTTTAACCCTTAATGCCTGCTCCAAATAGGATGCTAAAACCTCTGTTAAGATTATGTGTCTATACCACATACTCATTTTGCAGCCTCACACCCAGTAGCTCACTGGCCAGAACACTCTATGGGCAGATTTTAACTCTCTATTTGAGGGAAATCTAACCACATTCTCCCATTTTGGGTGCTAGCTAGCTACTAATTAACTTGATGTGCATTATTCTCAGTCTTTTCTGTTGTAGCTCTTCCAAACCTAGGGGAGTTGGAACTGAGAAAAAGAAGGATATGGAGAATGACTCAGTAATTTAATGGTTGAGAGAGAAAAGACCTGAAATTCCATCTGCCTCACTTAAGTATTTTATAGGCTATATATAGGCTTCAGCTCTTTCCAGAAGGGTTGGATTAGAAGCAAAAAACCACAACAAGCTAGAATTGATTTGATAAAAAAGGATGTTACTGGTGAACAGACTCAACAGAGTAGTCAAGAGAGGCAAAGGGACATGATACAAAATGAAGAAAGGGGGCAATATAGACATGGTACAAAGTGTAGAGGTCCAGCCTTGGTCCCGGAAAATCAGCTTGGGCTGTGCCTTCTGCAGGTACTTTGTGTCCAACCCACAGAGCAGCCTCAGGATCCAGCTCTGCCTTCCTCAGAGCATCTCACCACCTCGGTGGGAGTGGAAAAGCCCTAGTCTCCTCATTGTATGGTCTCTGCTGCCTGTAATGCTTTATTTCAGACAGAAACACGTACTCTTGGAGAAAGTTCAGAGGGCAAGTTAAGGCTATGGCAGTATCTGTTCAGTCAAGAGGGTCTAAGAGCTTATTTTTATTCCCTCAGCACCGGCCCGAAGAAAGAGACACCTGCCTCAAAGACACAGGGGGTCCCAATCCCACGGACACTGGCAGATCCCTTGGCTGTATGTTTCGGGGTGCTTCCCGCCTTATTGCCACCTGGAGCAGCGCGGCCTCCAGGACACCCCAGGGACCCATCCCCTCACGGCCGGGGCGGGGCGGGGCGGCGCGTGCACAGGTGCGGCGGCTCGCGCCGGGCTCCGCCCCCCCCCGAGCAGCACCTGGAGGGCGGGATCACCCTCCGGCGGATGGATATTTCACCTGCTGGCTCCAGGTGACCCCACTCGGCTGGGCACCGCCCCTCCGTGCCCTTCCGAAGCCAGGGCGGGGGGTCTCGCTCTTTGCGAAGATCTGCGAGGAAGGGGCGATATCCTAGCGCGGCACTTGAGACGCGGCGGACTATTTTTCGTCTCTCGCGGCATAGGGGGCTGCTTGGGAGGGGTCGCGTGCGCGCGCGCGCGCGCGCCGGGAGCAGCGGGGAGGGAGGGAGGGAGGCCGGCAGGGAGACAGGCAGGCGGATAGGCAGGCGGATGCGTCCGCGTCCGCAAGTAGTTCCGGTTGAGGAAGTCAGCGCTCGCGGCCGCCGGTTCCCGTGGCCGCGCCAGGGCAGGAGCGCTCCCGGCCCCGCTCCCGGCCCACTCGAGCCGCGCCATGGCCACCCGCTCCTGCCGGGAGAAGGCGCAGAAGCAGAACGAGCAGCACCAGGCCATCCTGGCCAAGCTGCTGCGGGAGGAGGACAACAAGTACTGCGCGGACTGCGAGGCCAAGGGTACGCGGGGTGGGGGACGAGGGGCCGCCCGGGCGCGGCGCTGCCCCCGCGGGTCCCGCTCGGGGCTGCGAAGACCGGGAGGGGCCGCGCCACGTCCGCAGGGGTGGCCGGGCACGGCGGGCGGCCCTTCCCGGCCCCTGGCCCGGGGGGCGGCAGCCGGGATTGGGACCGGGATGGGCGGGCCCGGGGCAGCGGCGGTGCAGACGGGCAGACAGCCTGTCCTTTCGGTGCCGGCCGCCTCCCGCTCCTCCGTGGGCTGGGCTGTAGCTGCCTTGTTCTCTAGCGAGGAACCCCCGGCTGGGGCTTTATGCAATGACTGGCCCAGCCCTTTCCTGAAGTTTCACGGCCGCGTCCGCTTCCTGCGCTGCCAGGTATCGATCGAGAGCGGGCTGTGGCCTTCGGGAAGGGACTGGCCAGTGCCAGGGGTAGATGCCAGATGAGCTGAATGCCGACTGTCCAAAACAATATACCCTGCGATGCTGACTCAGTCAGAATGCCAGGCTTTGTGAATCTGGCTGTCTGTGTCTGATTAAATGTGTCACAGATGTAGCTTTGACGATGAATGAAATTTTAAAGATTATATCGCTGTCAAATCTTATATTGCTTTAGTCTAGTGGGTTTGCTTTCCTACACAAAAGTAGATACATATTTGTGTTTGTATTTACCTTGGATTCTGTAGCTTTGAAATAGAAAAACGTAGCACATCCCTCTTTCATCTAGAGTCAATTAATTAAGATCTTACCCTAAAGAAGGTGACTGCACTGTAAGTTATTAAGTGTAATGCTTCTTAAATAACGACCAGGGGTTCACACAGTGTGATTAGTCAGAGCCGCCTTGTTCAGTCCTTCTCCATTCGAGTGGAGGTGAAGTACAGTGAGCTTTGTTTGAGCAACCAGAAATGGCACTGTGTTTGTAAATTCTCCTTCCAATCTCCATATGCTAATTTTTTTTGCCACTGACATAAGACGTGCAGTGCCTTGAACAATCAGAAACAGGACTGTATTTTCCTAAGATATAACCCTAAGAATTACATGATGTGAATTACGCCCAAGGTAATAGATCTTTATATTTTGTAATTCTTCTTAAATATTTTGTAGTACAGTTCTTCTTGCCTCCTGACTTTTGGTTACCATGTAAAAGACTCATTGTAACTGGTGGTTTTCTGGAAAAAACATGTTTGTATGTTTTGTGCGTTATTGGCACTTCAGATTTCTGTGCTGAATGCTGCTCTGAGTTGCTTGCTGATGGAATTCCCTATATATATTGTTCTGTAGCATAGGCCTTAGAGCTGTGTTGCTCAAGATCAGAGCCTGGAATTCTCCAATTACTTTTTGTTCTACCTTCTGAGTTTCCTCTTTCTAACCATCACCTGGTCAAAGTGTTGTTTGTAAGTTTCCATAGTCCTTGGTGCTTGGTAACTTTTGCCCTTTCAGTTCAACAGTGCTGACACTTTCATCTTCCTCTTCCTTTTATTTGTGTTAATTAATGTATAATAAAGTATTTTTATTCACTGTTCTTTTCTTTGGTGTTTTCTTTTGTAAGATCAAGCTTCAGTGTATCTTGAATTTGGTTCTTTTCTGTTCAGGTTCTGGAGGACCTACCAATCTTGACCTGGCTGCCTTCTGCTAGTACCTCTTAATTCAGTTTCCATCCTTCTAGTAAACTATTTTACTTACCTCAAATCTGATGATGCTTCTGAAGACTTCTTGCTTTTCCCTTTTGCTCAACCCCGCTTCTCCTTTGCTGTCTGTCTGTGTGTCAGAGGCATGGCTTACTTTTACCCTGTCCTCCAGGAAAGCTGGCCTGAAAATACTGGGTGATGCAATTTGAGGGAATTATGAGTTGTTTATTTATTCTCTTTCTCTCTTCAAGTTTAATTTTTACTTTCTTCATCCTATTCTAGCAACTCTTAAGTCTTTTATCATATTAGTTTTATAGTGGTATCTGACTCTGCCTGTAGTGTATTTAAGTGTATGTTTTTTTACAGATGGAGAGGAGTGTGTGGAATGATAAAGATGCTTTAGTTGCAGCTGTTCTAGAGGTGCTTGACTGAGAGATGGTCATATATGCTCAGTCTTTTTAGATTTCTTTCCTTAAGTTAATGAAGTTTCTTTCCCGGAAGGAGAGTTGTGTGAACAAGTTGACGTGCTTTCACTATGCCCTGAAGTCTGGATTTCTGTAAACTTCGAGAAGACATAGCTCAGAAAAAAACCCCAAGATCAATTGTTTAGTTGAAAATCAAGCTTGTCATGAGCCTGTCATGCCACTGTTGAGCTCTCCCTTGTTATATCAGTCTTTGTTAAAACTTCATGTTAACAAAATAAGTGAAAAATCTGCAGCCAGCTAGCAGTTTTTCCTAATATGTTACACGTTTAATCCATGGTGTTTGAGTGCTCATGACTTGCTGCCGTCTGGCAAAGCTGTAGTTTTGCTAGTCCTGGAATGCAGTGCTGTCTGAGGCAGTAGCTATTAACATGGCTCTGTTAAGCTAACCAGAGTCTGTCAGGTCTTTGTGTGACTTTCCCCAGACTGTGATAGTCTCCTTCACCTCTTGCAACACTAACAGCATCCCTTTCATCTCTGGTCATGTTGGTCGTTAGTCTGGAGTTCCCTTTTGCCACTTCCAATAGGGAGCCTCTTCATCCTGGATTCTGCAGACATGGACATGAAACCACTCATGACAAAGTATTTAGGACTTCTGCCAGTCCTAGTTCATGTTTTGTAAAAAGCATGTTCTTCCTTTTGTTAGTGTAATTTATTCTGTTTTCTTTGAAATGTTGTCTGCTTTAGTTTCTGTTACTTCCCTCTCTTGTGTGAACTTTGCTCCGTTTTCTGGCATTCTCTTCTCTGTTGCTCAGTAGGATCCCCTGAGTTCTATTTTTTGGTTTTTTTCCTGTTCACCTAATTGTGAGGTAACACCATCTTCGGGATTAACTCTGGTTGTGTTAACTGTGTTGCTTTTGCATCTCAGGTCTTATTCTGGCACTGTTTAAAACATTGTTTTCAGTATGGTCTTTCAGATAGCTATCAGTTCAGCATGGGTTCTTAACCAAAGCTGTCATCATTTAATCTGATCCTATTACCGTATTTATCACTTGTTACTTTCATTGTCTCTGCAGTAATGCCACTGTTGAACTCCTCCTTTGTATCATTAAGGCCTCTCCTCTGGCTTGTACTTCTTGCATCAAAAAGATGATCATCAAAACTTACTACCATCCTGTCACTCCTAAGTTACTGAGTTAGCTCTCCTTGCTCTCAGATACAGGACCACCATCTGTATTTCCTGTGAGGAGATTTGAAGCATGTACCTTTCCTGTATTATCACATGCTTGCTCTGTGTAAGAATTCAAAACGTTACTTCTTGGTCTTCCTCAAAGTAATCTTCCTGTCATTAATAGTGGTCTTTTATCAAGAACAAACCACTCCTTTGGTTTCTGATCTGCTTTTTCAAGTATGTGGTATGCAGACATGTTAGCTTTGGAAGGTGTAGAATGCAGCTGAGGACACATCTGCCAGAGTAGCATTAAGTAATAATTAGGATTGCTGACTCTGGCAACAATTTTTGGAAGTGGTTTTTATTCTGTGTTTGCCTTTGGCCTGTTAAAATAGTTGCTGTGAATCTGATTGTCACTGCTAAAACGTGTTGGAAACTACCTGTCGTAGGGCCATACGGTAGTTGCCATATGTCACCTTCAAACTGTAAATCTTACAGCTGTCAGAAAGAGTAGATGACACTCTGTGGGGAAGAAGCCTAAAAATCAAAGGTTCTGGAACTGTTTTTTCAATCACTGAGACTTTTGGAAGAGTGGGGAGGTTGTGATGACATTTGACAAGGCAGTGCTTGTCTGTGTACTGCCTGTTCTTTACATCCCTGCCTGAACAGCAATTACAGTTACTTACATAAGGCAGTAAATGTCTTCCCAGTGTTATACTACTGGAAAGTAGTTACACTTCTCTTTTTGATATTTGTGGGAAATAATAGGATATGTTGGCAGTAGCTTAAGTCACCCTGAAGGTTTCAAAGAGGGGCAGATTCCTTTGTGATCCTTTTCTTTGTATAACTAAGTAAAGCTGGTAGGAACTGGAAGGATCTAGGATAGGGAAATAGATGGACAAATCTGTAGCTATATCAGGTGCATTAGACTATGCTGAAAGCTGTTTTAAAGTATGTGAATTTTTCTTCCCTTTCACTGTAGAGGGAAGGTAATGCATTTTTTTTATTGTTGTTTCAATGCTGGTATTTGAGTCCCTTAAGCAATAATACCTCTTAGAGATCTGTCAGATGGAGCCAAAATAAAAAACCTGTTAATATCAGTCAGGGACCTTTTGACTATAGGGGATATAATTTGCTATTTCTGTGTAGTTAATACCTACTTATAACATGCCAGAAGTCTCCTGTGTTGTTATTGCTGGGCAGCAAGGCTGGTGTTACTTGGATGCTGATATTAAACAGTACTGAATCAAGTACTTAGAAATTAAAGTGTGTGATGAAGCGCAAAAGGAGATGCTTTTTTCTTAGAAGGTGACAAGATATTCACCAGAATCAAAGATCTGTGCACCTAGGCAAGCAGGCCTGTAAATTGAAGACAATCAGTCTTGGTCAAGTGTTCTTGATTGTCTCTGCAAATGTGGAACATAAGACTGATTACTGTCCCTAACAATGTTTGAAACCAGTGTGAATGTTCTCTGACATACCTTTTCTGTTTGCTATGATTGTATTTGGATGCATTTGTCTTTAGTACAAATGGATTGACTACTGAAGACTGCTTGTAAATTCATCTCTCTGTCAAGAAGGCAATTATGTGAGTTGTCAGCTGCTTTCCAGTGTTTTAAAACTGTAACCAGTTGTAATTGGAAGCTTGCAGACCTTAGTATAAACAATTGTAGATGTTTCGGGTCTTCAGAAAAAGGGAATAAATTTCTGTATTGGAGGAAGTGGTCTGGTTTTTTGTTTGTTTGTTGTTTGGTTTTTTTTTTTAATATTTACTTACTTCATGCCTGGTAGCGCTTGAAGCATGTTTAAATGATCTGGTACCACAATCCTAGCACGAAGAGGCACGTGGATGCTGTTGCTTGTTCAATGAGATTAAAATTGGTTTATTTTGGTTATAATAGTAATGAAAATACTTTTCAATACTTAGAGTTGTACTGTACAGTCATTGAATATCTATATGTAACTGAAGACTTGGTCTTCTCTGTCTGAAAAGTGAAAGGTACAGGCTCATAGGAGTGTGGGGAGAGACTGGACAGGAAAGACTGCAGTACTGAAATTTGTTTAGCTGGAACCAATTGTTACAGTTTTGGCTTTAAGTAAACCTAATTTTAACTTCCCTAACAATTGGCCAATCCCAAACAGAAAGTCTCTCAGCAGTAGGGGAGCCAAAAATCTAGTTCAAATAAACTAGCTATCAGCAGAAATCTGGAATGTTCCAGGTGTGTTTAAAGCTGCTATGATTATTTTTTTTTTTTTTTTTTACAATTTAAGTCTTGTACAGAATCTCTTCTGTGTCTGAGAGATCAACTCAAATGTTTGTGTGATCACAGCTTTTTGTGAAGCTTCTTTTGTTCTTTAATTGTTTGATGTGTGGTCTTTCCACAGTGTTAATCTTGCCTGTATACTTTAATAGTGTACTCCTTCCTCAAGATTTAACCTAAAACAGGTGGATAGTTTATAACCCACTGCCCCCAGCTCATGCAAGGCTTCAGCTTTTGCTTCATATGGTGTAAGAAAGCTTTGGGACAGCTCATCAACCAAGCTCACACTGGGACAAGGCCTGGCTGCTGTAGCTCCTCAGGTGAAGTTCTTCCCTGTCTTCCTCCTAAGGTGGAGGAACTCTTGAAGTATGGCACTATGGGCAATGGAAGACAGTTGGATTATGTTGGAGGTCAGTTCCACACATCTCCAGTGCAACTTCTAGCCCTGTATTGAAGTTCAAACACAAAGTAATAACTGACCAATAGATTTAGTGCTCTGTGGATATTCTGTGCCAGTGACCATAGTTGCAAATATCAGATGTTACTGCAGGTCACTTGGATCAAGAAATTGCTAGTACTTCTCTGTGTGTTTCTGTTGCAAGGTTGGTATTGCTGCTGGGAGATCAAATTGGTAAAGATTGTGTGAGCATAACAGATTGGAATATGAATTGACAGCTGCAACAATTGGAAGCCTCTAGCTGTCCAGTGAGGCTTTGCAATATCCTTCCTTAAGAAATAATGAAGGCAAACCATTTTGATTCAGGGTGAGTCTTACTTAAACTTTGCAAGTGGAATGACCTATGTTGAACTATAGAATTTCTAGTGATACAGTTCCTTACTATAATTAGTGATTATTTGGTACTTACACTCTTGTTCTTCTGGCCTCTTTGTGAAAATAGTGCCTTCAAAGACCTTAAGGGACCAGAGACACCCTTCAGTCTCTCTTTATACTGTATAACCAGATAGGGGTTTTCTCCTGATTCCCTGCTAGTAAATAAAACTACCTCAATGTTTTGTTTTTGTTCTATATGCTCTTACCTGTTGCTGACACTGGTTGGATGAGACTGAAACTTAGGAATCAGGAATTAGTTTCTGTTGTAATTGTCTTCCCCAAACAAAAAGCCTCACTTGCTGGGAGAACAGTGTGGCAGTTTTAGCTTAGAACTTAGAGAACCACTCTGAGTGGGTTGGGTATTGCAGTGTTGGGTGACTCTAGTGGTGCCTGTAAGGAAGGGATTTGTTTCCATCTCTTGACTCTTACAGATCAGAAAAATACTCTCAAAAAGTCACAGGAAATCTGCTTAGCTTGTAATAGAACAGAGTTGTTTACAAAGTCTGAAGGCTTTTTACCCAAGTCCTTAAAATGGTATTTGTGGGTGCAATCTCCATTCTTCAGGACTTAACTGAACTTGATTGGATGAGACCCAAAGTGGCATGATGTAGCTTTGGACTTAGCATGGCTTTGACATAAGGCTGGACTGGGTGATCTCTGGAGGTCCCTTTCAACCTAATTATTTCTGCGAGTACTAATAAAAATATTTGTGGGATTTGGTTTTTTATTATGCTGCAAATTTTAGATTCTCTGTGGTGTATTATACAGATGCAGAATTCCTTACATGCTTAGTTTGCTTCCCCACATTAAGTCATTAGCAGTCTAAGCTGTTTCCATTGTGTGAACCATAAAGGTGGGACAGTTCCTGAAAAGTGATCATTAGTATTGATAAGACCAGGTTCTTGCCTTGTGGAGTGCGAAACACCTCGGTCCTTTTGGTCAGGGTGTGTCTCCGAATGGTACCTAAGTTGTGGTTCTGCCACTCTCTGGTGACATGAAAAAGATACCACTGCAGGATGCTGTTTACACCAGCTGGTCTTTCCTTTGTTCCTGAATTTCCTTTTGTGCTGTCTTGTGAATCTGCCCTCTTTGATCTGAATACTGTAAAGAAAGAGCAACTGTGCTGCAGCTTTAAGAGGTCTTTGTACAAGATACAGAGGAAGCAATTAGATATATCTATATGATATCCAGACTTTTAGGGAGGTACCTTTTCCTGGAGAGGTGACTCCCTCTTCAATGCATGTACCCTGTAGGACTTAAGAGTCAATTATCAGACATTACTCAGGGAATAGTCAGCAGTTGATTTAGCTCAGGTGTCACATTGTCCTAGACTAGCTCGGTAAGGTTTATTTGGGTATGATTCAGCTTTACATTAGGAACTTAGATGCTTCATTTTGTTCTCTTGTGGCCACAACTAAATTCTCAAAGGCATAATGACTTTGCCTTGTGAACAGGTAAAGTTTTTTGTTGATATCTTATTCTCATGTTGAGGTTCTTAAAGAGTTATCCTATGAAACCCATGACTAGTTGAATCTACCTTCACTGTCCTATCAGTAAGTTGGTTTTAGATATCATGGAAAAGTAAAAGTTATTTAAGACTGAGCCATGTTTTTTATTAGCATTGCAGAGTGGGATAGCTCGTGCAGCTGGAGGACTGCAGTGGATAAGTGCAGGTCCTTAGGAAGGGCAGGCTGGGATGGTGATAAAGGGAAATTGCCATTTGCTGTGAGAGCAGTGGGGCTACCTGTAGCTTTGCCCAGAGACTGTTAATGAGCCAGTTGAGAGCTTATGGGTCAGGATTAGAGGCCAGACTGTCATGGGTGGTGGTGTGTGTATCTGCTTCACACTGGATCAGGAAAGAAATAGTAACAAGGATTTTGTTGAATAACTCAAGGCTAACCTTCACAGGCCTTGATGCTCGTGGGAGTCTTGAACCACCCTGGTTATTTTCTGGAGTAACAGCATAGCATGGAATAAGTAATCAAGGAGACTTTTGGAATGCGTTGATGACCACATCTTAATACAAGTGGTTGAGGACCTGTTACAAACAGGGAAGGACAGGTTGAGGATATAAAGGTTAGGAATAGTCTTGGCTGCAGTGGTTGTGAAATGGAAGAGTTCAGGATCTGAAGAGGAAACAGCAAAGCAAAGAGTAGGATTGCAACTGTGATCTTCAGGAAGGAAGATTGTGTTCCGTTCAGGGATCTTCTTGGAAGAATCATTTGGAAAAAGATGGCTCTGAATAGAGAGATCCAGGAGAGCTGGTTAACTTCTTTAAGTTCTAGTGTGGTATATCCAAGTGAACAGAAAATTTCGCAAAGGCAGCAGAGGTCCTGCTTAAATGAACAAGCAGCTTCTGAGAAAGCTCAGGCATAAGAAGGAAGCATATAAGAGGTGGAAGCAGAGACAGGTGGCCCAGGGGGATGCACAGCTACTCAGAGCAGAAAAGTAAACAGGTGGAAGAAATGGGCCAACGGGAACCTTATGAGGTTCAACAAAGAGAAATGCAAAGCCCTGCCCCTCGAGAAGAGGGTGCTAGGGGTGCAGAGGAGATGCTGTAGGTCAAAAATTGGTCATGAGCCAGCAACGCACCCTTGCCAGAAAGAAGGCAAACAACATATTGGATTGTATTTCAGGAAGGGTGTGTTCACAGTGTCTGGAGGGAGGCAATCCTTTTTCCTCAGCACTAGTGAGACTGCGTATGTAGTGCTGTGTCCATTTCTGGGCTCCACAGTACAAAGACAGGGACAGTCCAGCAAATGGGCACGAAGGTGAAAAGACTGTGTGCCTAACAATCAAGGGGAGGCTGAGAGAGCTGGGACTGGTTAGCCTGGAGGAGAGAAGGCTGCTGGGGAGATCTTGTCAAGGTGTATAAATACTGGTAACAGAGTAAAGGTGATGGAGGCAGACTTATCTGTGATATCTGGTGAAAGGACCAAATGACAATGAACACAAATGGAAACACAGGAAATTGCACTGAAACCTAGGAATAAACTTTATTCTGGGAGATGTTGAATACTGGAGCAGGTTACCTGGAGAGGCTGTGGAGTATCCATTCCTGGAGATACTGAAAATCTGATTTGGAACAGCCCGAAGCAACCTGCTGTATTTTCTGTGCTCTGAGCACAGGGGCTTGGACTAGCTGAACTCCGGGGGTCCCTTCTAGTCTCTGCTGCTTCAGATCCAATTCAGTTGTTGCATCACGTACAAGTTGGTATGGAGTCCCACTGCAGATACCATGTAAATTTTTTTCTTTTTTTCTCCCTAGTGCAAGTATCAGCCTATGTAGATTTAAAAGTAGGTTCTTTTGTTTAAAGTCAAAGTCTCTTATGAGAAAGAAAGGTGATTAAACAGCAGTAAATACAGGCTGTAGTAGAGCCTTAACTCTTCAGGAAGTATAGGGATCTCACTGTGATTTATGCATCCAGAGATAAAAAGGACCAAATCTAGCTGTTTGAAGCAAGTGGGAATTGAGACACAGTGGTAGAAGGCTTACTGATGGCTTGTTTGACTGAAATTCTGTTCAAATCCAGCTGGAAGAATACTTTCACTACTTAAACTGCTTCATAGAGAAAATTGTTTAGAACTTGTGTCCCTTGTGCCAGAAATTTTCCTGGATCTTAAAACTGCTGGTTTTTAACTCCATATTATATCTAAAAATTATGTCCCCTGGAAGACTGGGACAAAAGAGAAACTGCTACAGATTCCTGTTTTTCTTCCATTCTGGCCTCTTATCTGATTAATGTTTGAGAGTTTGAGCAATATTATTCTTAACATTTTTCCTTGAATGGCTTCACAAAAAGCCATTCAAACAAAACTGCTTTATTTTCTTTGTAATAACTTGGCATATTTAAGATTTGAATGGATACCTGTTTGTATTCATCTTTGTTTACAGTAGACTCTGATTATATGATGTAATGCTAACTCCTGCTTTTCTTCCACTGTCTCTTGTCTGGATCACTTGTTACTTTCCCTTAGGTGCTAAACTTGTATGTCTGAGTATGTACTCTCAGGAGCTTCTGCTTGGTGCTATGAAGCAACCCAACTGAGAGAACCTGAGTTCCTGCTTTGTTTCCTGCTTGTCCAAAATACTGATGAGTAGATTTGGGTTCCTCTGAACAGAGAAGCCAGATGCTTTTCTGTTCTGTGGTAAAGACTGGAAGAGGAGGAAGAACTTAGAGTTTCAGAGAACATCCTCATGCTGCAAGTCTGTGGCAGATGTGGATATAGAGAGCACTGATTCTGTAGCTGATGGAGATGGTGACAAGTTTTATGGGGGAAGTGAGAACTGCACAGGTCAGCGTTCTGCCTATCTCAGGAACCCTAAACTGTCAATTGCCCTTTCTCTTTCTTGGAGAGAGGTGTTTGCATCCCGTAGACATGGAGAAAAAAGAGGTAGAATTGTGGCTCAGTCCCTGTCGGAGTGGAGCTGTGGACAGCCGTGCATGATACTTAGAGGCAGTGTTGCCAGGCAACTAACTTTGTGATTGTGGTTTGGTAAAAGAGCAGTTCTGTTTCTGAAAGCTGTACTTGGTTATGATTTTGTGTTAAAATGTATTGATTAAGAGTGGTGACCTGTCTCTGTTGCATGGATGAGAAAAGGAATGTGATATTCCACATTTGGCTATCGATTGCTATACTCTTATGTTCCTTCCTCCTTTTTAACAAGAAGAGAACAAGAGTCTAATGCATTTTTACTGAAGTGTTTGAACGAAAATGAATGAAGCTTCATAGAACAGGCCTTCACTGGCAGTAGTAGTCCTGTAGGAATTTCTGCAAAAGAAGATGGAAGTGATTCATAAATGGTATTCCTGAATGCAGCTGAACTTGCAGGGGATTCAAAACATGGCAGTGAGTGGCAACTGGGACTGAGTGATCATTTTAAATAAGCTCCTTGTAATGTGTGCTCAAGTCATTTGGATTTAAATTTGTGATTTACAACAATTTATAGAAACAATCAACAAGTAATGATGCTTTTATAATATATAGGGACTGATTTTCCCAGTGAAGTATGTACCTATGGCATACTCGCCTGTTACCTGTAGAATAACAAAAATATCCCTTTAAACACGGCAAATGCCACACTTAATGTTCACCCTTTACATCTTCAGCAGAAGTATGCTTGTGCATTTGAGCTCCCCTCCTAAACGAAAGAGAGATGCCAATAAGACACCGGGTGTAGGCTTTTTGGTCTTTGTTCTCATTGCCAAGTGATAGGTGAGTTATTCTTGACTTTAAATATTGAACTGCTGTATTGGGTTTGCCTGGGTGGAGTTAACTTTCCGTGTAGCAGCCCTCATGGTGCTGTGCTTTGCAGCTGCTGCCAGGGTGTTGATAACACCGGTGTTTCACCTGTTGCTGAGCAGTGCAAGTACAGACAGCATCAAGGCTGTCTCTACAGCCTCACCCAAAGGCCACTAGACTGGAGATGGGCAAGAGTTTGGGAGGGGATGTAGCCAGGACAGCTGACCCCAACCAACCAAAGGGATGGGCTATAAAAAGTGATGCAATAAAAGCTAAAAGAAAGTAGGGCATGGGGAGCATTTGTTGTTAAGGTGTTTGTCTTCTAGGGCAACCACTGTGTACTGAGGCCTTGCTTCCCAGGCAGTGGATATCACTTGCTGATGGGTGAATAAATATTTTTCTTCTTTCTTCTGCACATGGCCTTTGCTTTTCTGTATTAAACTACCTTTATCTTGACCCATGAAGTTTTTTTCATCTTATTTTCTCCTCCTTGGTTGGCGTGTGATGGCCAGCCAAGGTTAATGTACCACAACTGCTGAGAGTTTCTTCTGTGTTCTGAGTAGAAGGTAACTGCTGTTTCCATTAATAAAGACTAAGAAGCTTTGGTTCAGTTTTCTGGATGTTCTGTAGCACGTAGAAAGCAGCCTTTGAAAGAAGGCCCTTCACACTTGCCTTGTTCACTGCAATTTCCATGGAGTTTGGATATTCATGGAATCTCTTCTTAAAAAAAGGTTACTCCAAAAATATATTTATAAAGCAAAAATATTCTGTCAAGTGGTTGGTCTTAAAAAAAAAAAAAAAAAACAAAAAAAAAAAAACCACAAACCAAACCCGACAAGATCACATGCTTGAGATTCCTACAAAGCTTGGAGAATAAATTTTGAGAATTGATACTTCTCAAGCACCCTTAATCCTACTTTGAACCCATACTCTCAATTCTGTATTCCAGACTAAATGCAGTGGACTACTTTGCTAGTAGTCTTTTGGCATCTGAAGAAAATGGTGATTTGAGGAAAAATATTTTACAGCAACAACTTATTTTCTACAGAAACTACAGAGAAACTTTGGGAAAAAACCTTATACAATAAAGCCATGAACTTGCTCTCCATTTTTTTGAAACACAAATCTAGTTAAAATAGCTGTGAAGAACACTATTTAAAAATAAATTTGTTTTTTCCTTTCCCAGTCACATGTAGCTGATATAATGATGTCTGAGTGTTGATTATTGTCTGTCACGCTGGAATGTTAGTTTGAATTATATTTAATTTAATATCATCTTGTAGGAGACTGCCGTAATTTTAGGAAGAAAGGACGTGCCTTTAGCAAGATGCAAAACGTGTTTAAACCTCAAATGTGTGTCATGATTCATTTGGATTGGATATAAATAAGTTATTTTTTGGTTAAAAATAAGAAAACTTTCAAATACTGGACCAAGTTTTTCCTCAAAGAGATGGTGGAATATACCTTAGAAGTGCTCAAAGCACCTGAACAAAGCCTTAAGCAGCCTGGTCTAATTAGATCTGATTGAAACATTAGGTTAGTCTAAATGACCTCATGAATTCTATTCACAGCTAAATTATTTTATAGTTCTTATTCAGTGATGGAGAAAATACAGTAATTCTATCTTTTAAAGAGCAGGTGTTAAACATCTCACAGAGCACAGATACCTTCTCTTCTGTGTATTGGCCCAAACCCAGCTTCAAGGATGGGTATTGAAGAACTCTGAGGTGTGAGCTGTTTGCTGAAACTTTGGGAGAGTACAGTACTGGGGTGTAGCTAGCCTGGCATGCAGGTCCTGGACATTTGTGGGAAGGATTTGTGTCTATGCCACTGGAGCTTAAAGTGGAGGAAAGCCCTGATTTTGTCTGTCCTCTTCAGCCTGTTCTTTCCCATCGTTTCTTGTTAAGTTCCACAAAAAGTTCTGCTCCGAAGATTGATAATATTGTTACAGTAAAACTAGGGGATCATCCAAGACTAGAGCTACATTTGTGTGGTAGGCTGTTCCTACCAATATATTAGGGTTTGAATGTGGACAGACAGGCTCTGTGTAGGTAAGAGAGGTGAGAATAGGGCAGCATAAAAATCTGCTTGGTCTGATGTACATAACCTGCAGAGGAAGTGAGGGAAGACAGTATGTAGAGGAAGAATGTAGGTGAATATGTCTCTGCAGTGAATATGGATATTGTGGGATTTCTTTGTAACCCATACCAGTGGGATGGCAGAAGGAATCAGAAGGGTAAGAGAGAAAACTCATGGTTTGAGATAAAGACAGTTTAATAGGTAAAGCAAAAACTGCACCCACAAGCAGAGCAAAACAAGGAATTAATTCACGACTTAGCATCGGCAGGTGGGTGTTCAGCCATCTCCAGGAAAGCAGGGCTACATCACATCTAGCAGTTATGTAGGAAGATAAATGCCATCAGTCCAAATGTTCCCCCTTTCTCCTTCTTACTCCAGCTTTTATTGCGGAGCATGGTGTTGTATGGGATGTCCCCTTGGTCATTTAGGGTCGCCTGTCTCAGATGTGTCTCTTCCTGTCCTCTTCCCTGTTCCCAGCCTCCTCACTGGCAGGACAGCCTGAAGAGCAGAAAAGACCTTCATGTTGTGTAAGCACTGCTCAGCAGTAGCTAAAACATTGGTGTGTTATCAACACTGTTTTGGTTGCAGATCCAAAACACAGCACCAGAGAGGCTGCTGTGAAGAAAATAAATTCCATCCCAGCACAAACCCGTATAGCAGAGAAGACTGGTGTGAGAAACTGTCTGGCCAGTCTTTATAGATGGTTTTCAGTGTATTTCTACAGTCTAGAGCCTGAAATTTGGCACTGTACTTTGGCTGCTTATGGCTTGGGTGGGTGCACTCTTTGCTGTGTGGCCAGGCCCAGAGCGTGGTGGTGAATGGAGTTACATTCAGCTGGCAGCTGCCAACCAGTGGTGTTCCCCAGAACTCAGTCCTGTTTGATATCCTTATCAATGGTCTGAAGGAGGGAAGTGAGTACACTCTGTCAGTTGCAGATGACACCAAATTGGGTTGGGAGTGTTGGTCTGCTGGAGGGCAGGAAGGCTCTGCAGAGGGATCTGGACAGGCTGGATTTGTGGGGGGAGGCTAGCAGTATGAAGATGAATCAGGTGAAGTGCTGGGTCCTGCTCTTGGGTCACAACAACCCCAGGCGGCGCTGCAGGCTGGTGGCAGAGTGGCTGGAGAGCAGCCCAGCAGAAAGAAACTCGGGGATGCTCTTGACAACTGGCTGTCAAAAAACATGGAGGTGCTGGAGCGTGTCCAGGGAAGGGCAGTGAAGCTGGTGAAGGGTCTGGAGTGCAAACCTTAGAAGAAGTGGCAAGGGAGCTGAGTTTGTTTAGCCTGGAGCAAAGAAGGCTCAGGGGAGACCTTATCGTTCTCTACAACTACCTGAAAGGAGGCTGTAACCAACTGCAGGTTGGCCTCTTCTCACAAGTGAGAAGTAACAGGGCAAGAGGAAATAGGCTCAAGTTGCATCTAAGGAGGTTTAGATTAGATATTAGGAAAAATTTCTTTACTGAAGGGGTGGTCAGGCATTGAAACAGGCTGCCCAGTTCCAATGCCTGAAGCGTTGAATCATCCCTGGAAGTGTTCAGAAACATATAGATGTGGCACTTGGCCATGCTAGGTTAATGGTTGAACTTTATGATCTTAGAGGTCTTTTCCAACCTTAATGATTGATTCTATGGTCCTTGCATAGAGAGACTTGGATCACTGCATCTTTTTCAAAGATAGGTTTATGCTGGAGACATTACGGGGTTGCATTTACCTGCTTTGTAATGTACAAGGGAGTGCATCTCTGGAGTCATTGAGGACTGCACAGAGGTTGAATAGTTTGTGAAGTGTTAAAATAAAGTCTCTTCACTTATATTTGAGGAAAAATGGTTAAGGGAGGATCACTAGCACAATTACTAGATAATTTCTCTCTAGTAGAAAAGGGTAACCTTTATTCTTGTTTATGGCTATATTATAAACCTGTCTTGCAAACAAATCTTATTTCTGAGACTTTTGTCATAGTTAAAGGAAGAACTTCAATTGCTGGCTAAAGGTTTTTTTGCAACAGATGCTTATATGACCATTATCCTTTGCCTGGCTATGTAGGGGGGTTCCTATGTCCCAACAGAGTAGCATATATTTACATTTTTTTCTTTTCAGAGATGCTTTTACTTAATGCTTAGCTACCAACTTATGAAAACATTTTGTAAGAGCTCACTGTTCCCCATTTTCTTTTTATTTCTGCATATAAAAAGAATATAAATTGTACACTTAAAACCGTAAGCCTTTCAGCAATTCCTTGCTGACAAGGGAAAAATTGCAGTCAAGACGAGCTCCAGAAGTTTCCTACTAATACTGTAGTATGCTACATAACCTTGTCTTTTCTAGAAAGTACCAAATGCTGCTAACAGGAAATGACAGCTTGCACGCCTTATTTCGCAGCCTGAACTCTGACACAGGCAGGATAAAACTGGAGTGCTACTCCTCAGCCAAATTGAAATTTCATTTCTGAAGCTGGTAGCTTATTGAATGTGCCGGGGTTGGTACCTCTGTCATTTCTCATACTTAGGACACTGACTTTAGTTTCCAAAGGGTGTGCTGTAGCAGGCCAGTATCCCACACAGCTGGCAGAAGTGCTGTGACTGTGTCCCATGTACTCTGCGTGTGCTCTCCATATACAGTCACCCACACGTGTGCTCTGCATAACCGAGTATGAGCATGGTGGGTGTGGTTGCCAGCCAAGGATAAGGAGCTGCTCTCTGACAGTTCTGTAGCTGGTTATGATCCTGCTTACCTGCGCAGCGTTAGGGTGGATGAAGTTTGTGGTGTGAAGTACTTCCAAGTAAGGAAGTACTTTGTGAACTGGTTTTCAACTTTGTGAAATGGTTTTAAAGGAAGTTTCTGTACAAAACACTGAGTTAAACTGATATTCGCATCAAAAGTGTTTTAATGAGGTAGGTATTCTGTTTAAATCCTGCCATCTTAGAAGTAAGATGAATAGGAGGCCTTGGTGATGTTTTGAGGAACAAATCTCCAAAAGCTGTTCATGATCTCCTTTTTCTTTTAATTTACATCTAGAGTGATCAACTACATATATATGTATAGAACTTTGTGGTGAACTGTAAATATTGCATTTTATTTCAGAGCTTAGCATTTGCATCATATAATCCCATAACATTTTATTTTGGAAAAGCAAACTTATCTTCTCCCAATCTTAGTCAAAAGATTTTTAGTAGCTGACTGTTAATAAGGCCAAAAAAATTTCATTCTTTCACTTTGTCACATTACAACATTGCTTGTGCCAAAGGGCTATTAGACAAGAAAAATGCTGTTCATCTCAAGAATAAACTGACATTTCCTGTATATCTCCAATAGCTGTAACTAACCAGTTCTCTGGTTTACAAACTGTGCTTTTTTCATATTCCAAACTTAATTTTCTGTATAAAGCTTTTGCTGTTTGAAATTACTTGGATGCATTCCAGAATTAAAGTAGTTATGAAGCCAGCCACTTGATTTTGTGGCTTAAACATAGAACTGAAGGAACATTCATGTCACTGTACTTCCTTTCTAGTTGAGGCTTCCTACAACCCTTGAAATTTCTTTGAAATGCTTTTAGCAGTTATTGATGCTACTGAATCAAGTGGATCAGTGAGCTGAAGGAATAATTGAAGCTGGTTGATACATATTTTTCTGACTTCAAGAGGTGGGACAGGTTGTGCAGGGGAAGAGTTTCGTTTGTGATACTTTTAAACAGCCTCTTTGGAGTTGTGCATAGGACTGAGCTTAATGGATTTGTTGATGACTTTCATGAAAAATGGTTATCCAGGAAGACAAATTTGGAGGAATTCTGTCCCTGAAACTCTCTACCGCTTACCTGACACTGGCTAAAAATAGCCAAGCGATGCTTCTAAGGCTTGACTTCACGCTGTTCTTCCAGTACACCTTGAACCCTATGAATCTCAGCTGTTATCAAGCTGGGCTCTGGAACGGTGTGCTTGAATTGTCTGCTTTCAGTACACCTTTATGCTGTTGAGTTTGACTTTATTTAAAACTACAAAACCAACCCATTTCAAACAGTTCTTGTTTGAACTCCTGTCACGCTTCTCTGAATGTGGGAAGTTTTAAGTTCTCATATTCTGGCCTTGACTATCCAAACACAGGCTTACTAAGGCACCTGTAAGAGACTGCTAAGAACTAGCATTTAAGCTATGGCCTTTTGTTGCCTTTGTTTATATAAAACAATATTTTGCTGCATACTTAGACTTTGACATCTGAAAAGCATATAAAGACTGAGCTTGCGTGTTTTTCCCAGTCTTGGATATGGAGATAAAGCAAGGAAGCCTCGTCTACTGTAGAGGAAAAGAAATGAAGCCTAATGTGAGGAGTAGATGTGACACAAGAACATGTTTCAGGCTGTTTGCTCTGTTTAATCAGAAACTAATTCAGTGGATCGAGTGATGGGTAAATAGTCCCATATCGGTAGTCTCAAAAGACTTAAGGTTCAAGGACCTTGAAGAACATTTTATTTCGTAGACTGAAGTTCTTGTACTGTGGTTCTTGCATGATTTCCTTTACTTCAAGATCTTTATGCAAAACATTTTATTCTTTTGGAGATTTGTTCTTTAATTCACAAAGTCTGTTTCAGTGGACATGATTAACATTGCAGTTAAGCCTTTTGTATTGGGGTAGGTGGATGGTGTTCTCAAGTAGATTTTTTTTTTTTTCTCTCTCCCTAGAAGTATTAGAGTGAAAATGGATGACAGTAGTTGATTTGTTTTGAGCATTTCAGTATCACCTTGACTTAATCACTATCTTCAGTGTGTTATGTTTTGAGGAGAGAAACTTGGAGGAGTCACTGTAAGTTCTGCCTTGGTTTTCTGCTCTTCCCTGAGTAGCCACTGGAGAAGAGACTGTTTTGTGTTAATTTCTTGTGTTGAATCACATAAAATACAGCTAATGCTTACTTGCTTTTCTTCTTTTCTCTGTATTTGGTATTTAAGGGTTCTGTTCACGATCTTTATCTGTATCTCAGCTTGGAGAAATAATAGATATTTCTGGAAAATATTCTTTGCTAACTTGGTTGAAATCTTGAGTAGCAGAACACTCGAGTAGTATGAATTGTGTGTGGGAGTAATGCAGAGAGAGAGAGCACTGCATGGGTATGCTTGGATTGATGCAACCAGCGAGGCTTTGTCTTTGGCCAAAAAGTGATAGCTTTTAGAAACTGTCTGTCAAGCACTCAGGATGAGTCAGGTGTGTAGATTTTCTTGCAGTTAATTTTCTGTTCCACAAGATGGAGCCAGTTCTTTGGCAAATCAGCTCTGTCAACCAGCAGCAGAATTTGAGGAAACAAAAGAGAATTAAAGTAACTTCACCGTGCTTTATGGTTAAAGAACAGCCTAGGTGCAGTTGAGTGAAAGGAAGAACTATAGACTCTCAGAAGTCTTTGAAGATGTTGGGCCAAGGTAAGTTTGCTACAGATTGTATTAGAGATGCAAAGCACTTGGCTTCCTTTCTTGTAGAATTTCTAATTGGTAACTGCAAGAATGTAAAGTGAAAACAAACTTAATTTCTATGTACCTCTATCATACAAACCTTATCTAAAGTTAGTCTTGGCAAGCTTTTTTCCATTTAAAACTTTCAAACTTATTAGTTGCCTAGCAAACTGGTTTTATGCACACAGTATGGAGGATTCAGAATTGTTTGCTGAGATGTAAAATAGTTGCCCTTCCCATTGACAGCAAATATAAAATTGAAAATCTGCATGTTTGCTCTTTGTACCCCAATTCAGACCTCTGCTCTCTGTAAGTTAAGGTGTTTAGTAGGAGTGGGCAGCACCTGTATTGAGAAAAAGGAGCATTTCAGTATTAACTGCAGTTAGAGTAAGCTGAACAGATTGTAGTGGACTGATGGAGGGAAGGAAACTGAATTATTGTAATAAGGGAAGCAACCATCATCATTCTACTTTGTAGTCAAATCTGCAGTGATTTTGTTCCATTGTGGGTGTCTCAGTTATGTCTTATCTCTTTTGTCTCTTTTTAGTTTTTTCTGGTCTCCATTGCCTTTTTTTTTTCCTAACATGTTTGTTAGGAAAACAGGTTCTCCTACTCCTGCCCAGTCTTGCCTGGTATTGTATAACCTTTCTCACTAATTTCCTACTGCAAGTGGAAGCTGAGTAGAGGCTGGAGTGTGGACTGAGATGTTTAAAACAGTTGAAGGATTTTTATACAGACTAATCAAATGAAGAGCTAAAACAATGTTTCACACTGTATTGACTGCTTGGATTCATATACAGTTTCACATGTTTTGTAATGCTGATAACAGTACCTTTTCCTCAGCATTTTAAAGGAACAGTATTGTGTAAGCTGTGTTTTGTACCTCATACAGTACTGTGAGTCTGCCAATGCAAAATAAAACTTGAGCAGATGCAATAAAACTTAAACCTTGGACTTACAAACACTAGTTTGCTTTGTCTTGTGTTTTCTTTGGAAATGCACTATACCAGCTTCAGCATTACCAT
Source organism: Chiroxiphia lanceolata (assembly GCF_009829145.1). NCBI lineage: Eukaryota > Metazoa > Chordata > Aves > Passeriformes > Pipridae > Chiroxiphia > Chiroxiphia lanceolata. Next base: position 86,997,897 of record NC_045639.1, on the reverse strand, counting down.
TCCTGTCATTATTCTTGTCAAGATCTATGTCAGATGTACCCACAAAAAGTTGGCTGTATTGTCTAAAATTGCATTAGCAGGGTGTATCAGCAATGCTGTGAATTGTTGTGGCTTCTTCAATCAGCTTCTTTCTAATATAGTGGAGTATAACACCTGGTCCTTACAGAGAGAGTTAATGGGATTGGGGAAGAAAGCGATATGCAGGGGTATGTGCACAAGCATTAAGCACATGCAAGATACTAGTCCAGTTTAAATAATATGAAGGGAAAAATCTGCAATCAAAAATTATATCCTGAAAGAGGCAAAGTGTGAAGGAAAAGTGGAAAAATTTTTAAAATATGTTGAGAAAAAAGCTTTCCCTCACCAGAGAATATGTAAAAAATTACGCCTTTTTCACAAAATTCGCACTTTGTTCATTTTAGAATGAAAGAATGGCACACGAAGTTGGATAAGTTTTTCAGCAATTTAAAAATTGGCTTCAAATCAACTTACGTGAAGGCTTTGATCTAAAATTATGTAAATTATTTTCCAGCTCTTTATTGCTTAAGTTTTAAACAGCTGAAGTCAGTTTTTGAAATGTTCTCAGTTTTACAACTACCAACTAGCTGTAGATATTTCTACAAGTAGAGAGAATGTTGGTTCTATACAATAACTATACTGGCATGGAAGTCTACTGTAACTGGAAAAAACTTCTCTTCAGTTTTTTTCTTAAATTCACAAGTTACCTGCAAATTCTGAATACTTCAAGATAATAGCAGGTTACGTTGTTTTTTGGTGGCTACATATTTCTTTCATTCTTAGAGCCCAAATGGTCTCTAATAAAGGACTCCTTAAATATTCTCAATATGTCACAGTTAGGGCTGTTTCCTTGAACCTGATTGAATCCTGTTCTGTGTTCAACATGTGATACACAGTTCCTGAATGTAAGGTAATGTAGTAGCAGGTGTGATGGATTGACCTCAGTGAGCAGCTGAACACTAACCCCCACCCCCCCATTTCTCCAGTGGGGAGAAAGTAGAAGGAAGGTGGAAAGTCTTGTGGCTCAAAATCATGGCAGTTTAATAAGGAAGGCAAAACCTGTGCATGCAAATGGAGAAAAGAAGATTTCATTCAGTAGTTCCCATCAGCAGGTGGATTTCAGCTATGTCATGGAAAGCAGGGTCTCAGCTTGTGTAATGGTTGTTTGCAAAAGCAGATGGCATAACCACTATTGCCCCCCTTCCTCCTCTGTCTTTCCCCCAGCTTTTGTTCCGCAAAATAGCATAATGCCATAGGGTTTGGGATGTCCATTTGGTCAATTGGGGTCTGACTGTGACCCCTCCTGGCCTCTTGCCCACTCCCTACCTACTAGGTGGGAATGGGAAAGAAATCCTTGAATTTGTGCAAGCACTGTCCAGCTGCAGCATTACTGTTTTCAGCACTGTTTTGGTCACAAATCCAAAGCACATCTCCATAGGGGCTGCTACGGAGCAAGGTAACTCTATCCCAGCCAGGCTCAGTGCATTAGGAAATGTCACTTGGTATTTTCCATTTAACAGGCAATAGCCAAGACTCCAAATTAATTTTTGTGAAGCCATTTGACAGCTCAAATCCATCTTTCTGTTTAGCTCTTACAAAAAACTTGCACTTGTGCTGTGTTTAAATTTCAAATCAAAATTAATCACTCCTTTTTATTAAGGCAACTGAATTACAGTTGCCAGTAAGACTAACTATGCACAATAAACCTTGTGGGCTTAAAAATCTAACCTAGTTATTTTAAGGGTTACTTAAATTATGAATGATCTTACACATTCAAAATCTTGTCTTGATTTCTCTGGAAGATAGCACACACCTTCACAGCCACCTGTTAAGAACTGAAAAGGAAATTTAAATCCAGTCAGTAGATTGTATATAGAAATATGGAAAAGAAAGTTCAAAGTGAAGAAAAAAAGAATTCAGTTCTCATCTTGGAAACAGCAATCTGGTTTAGGATTGCTGAAGTTTTTCCTTTGTTCAGCCAGGCAGTGTTTCAGGGACTTCACGGTATTGTAGTATATAGTCTAATATAAATACTGGTCATTTTCAGTCCTATGGCTTTTTTTCCTGAAATTAACTTCAGCAAAGGATGAAAGAGGCTGAAAGTATTTTTAACCAGAGACCTACACCTTAAATGACTGAAGAAATTACTTGAAGTGTATTTTTATATCGGAGTGGTGCAGCAAGCTGTTGAAGAGCAGCTCAGCTCTTCTAGTAAAAAATGTGTATTCAAATGGCTTTCAAAAAAAAAGTTACAATTCTATTAAAGCTTGTGTCAAACATGACACAAATATTTCATTTTATTATTTACTGATTAAAGTTGCATTGTATAATGTAGTTCTTGATAGGTAAGACAGCGTTACTACTGACACATAGAGGTGTTTTAAATAGTGTAAAATAGCAGTCATCAAGATTCTTAATGTCCAACCTTCATTTCTGAAACCAAATGTATATCTTCTGAATTGGCTAGCAAAATACATACAGCAGATAAACCAGGTTACTCTTGTAAATTTTTCTGAAGAAAACCAAATGTATCTTTAAGGTCCCGGAAGAAGAAGCCTCTGAGTATTTTGATTAGTGCAAAATATTTCCTGTATACAGAAAAAAGGATCCTGACTTCATACAGAATTGGCAAAACTGTAATTTTTTTATTGAATCAGTCCAAATTACCTTTTAATGTTTCTCACACAGGAAGGTTTGCAGACTAAGCTTTAGTTAACTGTTTGGTTAAGTCAAGCACAGTTGGTTTGATGCCCACACAGAAAACATTTTCTAACTTCTTTTGCCTGGTGCTTAACTGTGCCTGTAATTTATTTGTATTAATTAAAACATTTTTCATTTGAAATGTTTAATATTGCATATTAGTCAGAATTCAATTCAGAGGCTACACATGAATATTTTTGTCTGGCCTCAGGTTTGCCTGTTATTCCACTGTTTAATTTGTTTCTTTATTGCTTAAATATATTTGATTTCCCCAATTTATTTTATAAATAAGTACAAATTATTGAAATCTGAGCTTCTGGGAAAATACAAAACTGCTCTTTTCCAGGGGAAACCCAGCAAATTCACAGGCTGTGTTATAATCTTTCTTTTTGTTAACAAAGTTTTAAGTGTAATATTTTAACTACAAAGTTAATGATCTCTGTCTTAATTCATTAAGGTAGACTTCAGTCATGTCAAGTCCTCCTTCCAGTCTTTTCTCATTAATGTAGAACTTGCCTATCTGGGATCTCACATCTGAGAAAGAACCTGAAGAACAACACGAAACTCATGTGTTGTGTAGTTGTACAAATTCATTTGTGGTAAAAAGTTCATAGTGGTTGTGTAAACACCCTATAGGGATAAAACCATGGACAGCATATAGAAACTACAGATGAACACCTGCTGTCCCTGTAGTAACCACATCAAAACAGGCTTTGCTTTTTAGCAGGCACATCCATGGGTTATTGTTTGGGGAAAAAATGGAGAAGCTGTTGGGCATACAAGACTTTGTCTTACCATTTTGTTTCTAAATCATCATGGCTACATTAAGCAATTGCATAAACTGAGGTACTTGATCTGCAATGGAGTGGCTAAGGGTTTTCTTTTATTAAGTTTCTTCTGGTATACTACTTTAGCTGAAATTTGATTAATAGGTTGAGGCAGATGACCTGCAAAACTCTGTCTTGAAACATTAAATCTAAAAGTAGTATAAATTTTAAGTGGAATCTTCCTGTAATGTAAATCTACCAACTGTAAGAGCGGTGTATTATGCATCTGTAGTGTTTTATAGGGGAAAATATAAAGGGCAGATTAATAGGTTGCTAGTTGTTGAACTATTTAAGACACACGTTACAAACAGTCTGACCATTGTTATCTGACAAGTAGTAGTTTTAATGTAGAACTGCCACATGTGTCTGTTTCACTGAGTAACTGTTAGATCTCTTGACCCCCAAAATCTAATTTAATGATAGTAGCACTGATTTTGAAAACTGCCAATCATGTTTGGCAGATTTTGGTCTTAAAGGTCAGGTAGTGGACAACAAATACTCTAACTTTTTGAGATCTCGAACAAGATAAATTAAAAGCAAAGTGATTACCCAAAATACAGACAATATTTCCAATAGTAGGAGGAATGCTTCTTGCACCCAGTCCAGAGATCTGTGAATGTGTCTTGGGGTTTCAAATATCAATTTGAAACCCCAAGCTGAAAGCTGAAAGGATTTTTCCTGCTTCCGTATTTTGGCTGTTGCTGAACAGTGCTTGCACAGTATCAGGGGTTTTCTTGTTTCTGTTCTGCTCCCCAGAGTTGAGTAGGGAGCAGAGAGTTGAGAGTTGCCACCCCAGCTAGTGATGGATGGGCAAGAAATTTGGAGGAGATGCAGCTGGGACATCTGCTGACTCTAACTGACCACTCCATGCCATGTGAGGATGTGCTCAGCAATAAGTGCTCAAGGAAAGGAAGAGGAAGAAATTATGTTATTGGTTATGGTGGTGTCATCCAAAACAAGTCTTGTGTGTACTGAGGCACAGCTTTCTTACAAAGTGGTTGGACAGCTCCCTGCCTGCCCATGGGAAGTAGTGAAGAAATCCTTTCTTTACCCTTTTTTCCCCACCTTTGTTTGTGTGTGATTTTTGCTTCACTTTTTAAAACTGTCTTCTCAGTCTGCAAGTCTGCTCACCTTCCTTCTCTTTTCTCCCTGTCCTGTTGAAGAGAGAGTGAGTGAGCAGCTCTGTGGGTGTTTGGCTGGGGTCAAACCAACACAGCCCTAAGCTAAAGATTGGGAGAGGGAAGAATAAAATTCTTTTCTAGGTCCCAGGAAAGTGTTCTTACAATATATTGATTTTGAAATGCGGAAGTTGTGTTAGTGGTGTAGATGCTGTCATACAAAAGCAGAAAATAATTGCTTGAAATGTTTTCAAGCTCTTCAATGTGTTTTCTTGCTTTTGGTGGTTAATTATTTAGTCTTTGAGCTCAGAACTAGATGGACTTTAAAGCGGTGCCTTTAACAGTTGTGATGTACAGGACTGGAATAAAATTATATAAATGTGTTTAATTAGAGACTGCATAGTAACTTCAAGTGAAACAATCCAAGTGTCACTGCAATAATTCAGGCCAACATACTTTAACTGTGTCTCAACATGCTGGCATGGCTGAGAAATGATGGAAAGGTTCATAAATCAACCTGATTCTGTGAGAAAATCCATCAGTTTTTGAATGGCAACTCATACTGTAGTTTAGGAATCAAGGGTACTGAACATACTCATTTTTCCACCATTCTTAGGCATGGATATTTTTATCAGTTGATTTTGCAAATTGATATAATCATTCCCTAAGAGCTTGCATGCTGCTGTTCTAGAGTCAGTGCTGTGTGAGGTATTAAAGGATTTGTTGCATTAATATAAGATTGCCCTGCATTTAATTTCAAGTTAAGTACAGGTGCATGTCTTAAGAAGCTTTTAATTGGAGAAAAATGAGCAACTTGTATTGATTTCTGCTGATGCTTGCATCTGAGGCATAGCCATAAGGATTATTCAAGATGCAAGCAAAATCCTGTTGTTGCTAGTAAACCAACTTTCTAAAGTTTGTTTATTGGGTTTTTTTGGCATGGACACAATATATGACTTTCTAGCTTAGTCTGGCTAACTAATGTTCTGTGACATTATTTAGAAGTAGAAATCTGTGAATAAAATTGTTAACAGCAGAGATTGTTTAAAGTAATACATATCCTGGAGACACTGCTATGAGCCTTCATTCAAACTTGTTGATTCAGATTGTCAGTATGGAATTATGCCAAAGAAAATCTTCACAGTATATGGAATTTTGAAAATAACTGATTTATTTCCCCATTCCTCTTAGGTCCAAGATGGGCCTCTTGGAACACTGGTGTTTTTATTTGCATCAGATGTGCGGGAATACATCGAAATCTTGGGGTCCATATATCAAGGGTCAAGTCTGTCAACTTGGATCAATGGACGCCAGAACAAATACAGGTAAAATATCTTAAATATGTTTCCAATTTGGGAGGGATGCCAGGCGTAATTTTGAAAGGATTTGCATATATCATGATGCTCAGCTTAAATGTTTTGTAAACAGAGTAGTTCTTAACGTGTTATATTTCTACTGTAATGAGTTTAGGTTCCAAACACTCACTTCAGAAATTGGTATTCTACCTTCCCACAGGGACTCAGAAAGCTATTTCTTTGTTGTATCTGTAGAAAATGTGTTGTAAGCCTTTTCAGTAGTTGACAGTAGGGTAGCATTCACACATCTGCATCATTCCTGGTTATGTTGTTTTGGTGTACCAAGCACTGACTTTTCTAGGCGTTCTCCGGTCTGAAGCCTTTTTTTTTGCCATCAGACAAATTTTCTTACTCCTTTCTTCCTGGTCTGAAGAGCCATCTTGAGAGATGAAAGCCCGTCTTTCCCAGGATGGGTTAGTTCACGCTGTAAACAGCATCAGTGTTTTTTGCTTTTGTCCAGCAAGTCTTGGCAGGCAGCCCTCCTGTGCCATGGTAGCATCTCCCAAGGCATATGGCAACAGAGAGATCTCCAAGTTAAAAGCTTGTAGTGTCATTTAAGCGCACCAATAGCATTCTGACTGTTTCCAGATTTAAAGTATTGATGGACATCAACTAACTGTTCTCTACGACTTTTCCTTAGTGCATGCAGGAAATGGGAAATACTAAAGCAAGACTACTCTATGAAGCTAATCTGCCAGAGAACTTCCGAAGACCCCAAACAGATCAGTATCCTTTTTGTTTCGACTTTCACACTGAAATGACTTTTAATGCAATTTAGATGTTATGACTGTTTCAAGGAACTGCTACATTTGACAGCTCATCTTATTTGTTTCATTGATATTGTTGTTAAGAAATGAGAGTGGAAGTTGAGAACAGTTCAGAAAAGGTTTAAATTACTTCAGTTATTGCAAATCTACTTTGTAATGAGATTTGGCAAGCCCCATTTATTTTTGCTTTCTGAAGAGGTGACTTCATAAGTTCCCTGTATGTAGAAGGTAGAGTGATACTAGAGAGTTCTTGAATATTCCATCTTTCTTGAGTAAATGTCAGCTGAAGTTCCTCATCAGGAAATAATGAGCTGAATGGTAAAGTAAATAAGCCATTGGATCTTACTTAAGTGAAGTATGGATTTCTTTCTCTGGGTGACTAGCATGGGAGTACATAAAAAACACCTAACCTCTCTGATGGCCACTCCTTGTGTTTGGGTGTGGTTGTCACTAAGTACCTGGAAGGAAAGGGTTGGAAGAAAAACTGTCTACCGACAATAAATAACTTATCTCAAAAAAACCCCTTTTTTTAATTTACTGAATCACTAGGGTAATATATAGTGGCATTAACTTAGATTTGTATTTTTCTCGATTTAGTGAAGTCACTTCATCGGTAGGATTTGCTTCACCTGATCTTACTGGAACTCTTTAACTGTAATGAGATCCTAAACACCTAGTGTTGAGTGAGCTGAATCTTTCCCCAACTCTCTTTTCCTGATGGTGATACAGGCTACAGGTGCTGATAAACAGACTTAGTTGTAACTGGATCTGAATATTCTCCTATGTCCAAAAGTGATTTTGGTTCTTCTGTTTATTAGATTCTATGCTCGATATGCTATGCTGGAAGATTTTTTTTTTGGAAGGGTTGGACTACTCTTTATAAAATGCACTTGAGCAAAACAGATACATTTTTTCATATTCTAGTAGCTTTTGAATTAAACATACATCCCCATAAGAAAAAGTAACTGGAACCAGATAGCACTGTAGTATTCTAGCTGTAATATTCCAGAACTTTATTTCAGCCGTAGGACTGAAATGCTTTGACTAAAACGTACTCAAAAATGGATCTTGAAGATGTCTATTTTATTTTTACTGCAGCTAACTTGAATTCACTGGTGCTATTGCATGAGAAGCAATAATGCTTTACTCTAAGCCTTTCTTGTCAGATCAAGCCCAAAGTCTAATTTTTAGGCTTTCCAAAGTAGGAACAAAATTCCTTTGTTCACACTGTATACTTAATTATGTACCCTTTTGAACAGTTGTTAGCTTCTGAGTGGTGGACTTAGTCAACTGAATATATTTCATTGCTTATGTTTTCTTTATGAAAACTGCAATACCAGGACAGGTGATGCCAAGATTTTCTGTTTTGTTTCTCAGTTTCCCCATAACTTGGCATCTACTTACCTACTTGGCATTCATGACAAGCTGTTGTGTTATGGGTGGTTTTTGTTCTTCCTCTTTGCTCTTTGTATCTCTACAAAATTAACTTTGTATATCACCAGTGTTCTGGTTATGAATATTCTCATGTTCTGAATATTCTTTTGGATGAACTATGAAAATGTTTTGCATGTAATGATCAGTTTTGTATATATTCATCTGTATTAGTGTGTAAATTCCTGTAGCACTATAATATATTTTTTTAGGTAGTAAAGTGGACACACAGGAGAGATGTGTATGTGGCATCTGCACAAAATCTTTTGCAGAAGATCCCTGATCACATCTGCTTCTTAATCACAAGACTGACCTTTTTTAAGTATTTTTTTTTTCTTCCATTGTACTTGGCAGGGATGCTGTAGTGTAGAAGCTTAACTTTGAGCATCATTGTGATGGTTTCTTCTATGGCAGCTTTAGCTTCCTGTTGGAAAATGTTTTTTTTCCAAGAATAGAGTGAATATTTTTTTTGTCTCTTCATTTTACTCAATTCTTAACAGTTTTGGCATCTGTCGAGGTTGCTTAAAATTCTTTTGTTAGCAAGAACACAGTAGGTTATTGATCTAAAGAAACTTAGGCATGGTCCAAAAATTCATGCATATTGAAGGGGGTAACTTGAATAAGGTGGATATTTTTCAGAAATAAGCCTCATGAAATTTAAATACTTACGATTCAGTGTTAATAATTTTTGAATTAAACCTTTCTAATTGTCTGAAATATCAAGTGTGCATTCTGGGCAACTACTAAAAATACAAAAATACTTTTACAAAAGACCTGAAATATCTAACCCTAAAGTCTGTGCAACCAAAACTTAGAACACTTGACAATCTGAATGTGGTGTCTGAAAATGTTAATTGTGGCAAATAGCTAAGACATTTTATTTGAAGAAAGATTAGTTTGTTCAAGGGTATTTTATAACAGTCAAGTTTTGAATCTTTTCTGTATTAGTTATGTTTTAGTACAGTTATCCAGTTGCAGCCCAAAAGCATGGGAAAAAAAATTAAATACCCTTTCTCTATCTTCTCCTCCCACTGAGTTAATATAATCTGATAATTTTCAGTGCAATTTGGAAATAAACTTTTTGAGGGAACCCCGTTAAGAATTAGCTACATTTGTAAAGTTGTGGGAGGTGCATATTACACAACTTCCATTCATCGGTGATTTAATAATATATGTTGATTTATTTTTTTTTTTCAAAATGATAGTAAAAAGGATAATGCAATATTAGTACTAAGATAGTTGTATATTGAAAGTGCTCAAGATACCCTTTAGAATTTAGATATATTTGGAAAGAGGTAGAAAAGAATGTTTTGGGGTTTGTAACTTTTATGAAACAGTGTCTTCAGTTGATCCTTGCATACTATTTGAAACTAAATGTGATTTTTGACAAAATAATTTGGTGCGCAGAGTGAAGGGACTGAGCTCAGTGTTAATCTCAGGACGTAGTATGTGGAGCTAAAGTGTCTTTCCAAATTGCTTTGGAAGTTTAAGAGGCAATGAGTCTGAGCTTCCACAGTTGCAATTACAATTTTTGAATGGATAATCCCATTGCTGGACAAATTAATTAAAATTTATTCTACAGATACCAAAGAATCAGCTTTACTAAAGTTAAAGTGTTTACACTGCTTTGGATGAGCTGCTTTTATGAAGCTGAGAGAATAATTGAGGAAAAACTAGTTTTCCTTTTTGTATTTGAGCTACTGAGTTGCTAGTTCTGGTTTTCTACATCAATATGCTTGCTGCTATTGCCATCTTTACTTCAATATCTTTTTATCACTAGTGTTTTAGTTTTGTTTCCCTCCCACAGGGATGTTTGTTGTAACAGGAGACTCTCAAGGAGGACTTTTGGATCTCAGAGAGCTGTTTATTATAAGTTCATTTTGGACACTGCAATAGCAATTGTTCTGTGTAGAGTGATTTGTTCTGCTGTTTTAAAACTACAAAATGAGATGCAAGAATCTGGTGCAGTTTTTGAATTTGGATAACCGTTTTTAGGTTAATGTTACTATTTATCTGAATGCATATTTTCCTTAAACTAGCTACTTCCAGAGCTGTGGAGTTTTTCATCAGGGATAAGTATGAAAAGAAGAAGTATTATGATAAAAATGCAGTCAATGCCTTCAATGTAAGTAAACAGTTTCACCGAGAATTCTGTCACTTTTTTTTTTGAAAGCTACGTAAGAGAAATGTAGGAAACATTATGTATGTTAAGATGTCTTTTAGAGTCAAAACTTTTGGAGACAGAGCTAACTGCTTTCCTCTGTGTCTCTTGAAGGTTATTCCTGGGTTCTATAAGTTTGACAAACATTGTCTATTACATTCATAACAGCAGAGTGTTATGATCCAATAAGTAGCTTACTTACGACTCCTTATATTCTGTTTTCCTCTTTCAGTGATGAGAAGTTCTTTAGCAGTATACTTTGAGTCCTTTCTAAATATATTTTTCCATGTTATAGGGATAAAATAGGATGACTCTTCCTGGTGACATTGTTTTACCTCATTCTCTGTAATACCTTTATGAGAAATCCTGGTGTGTTTCAAGCCCCTCTTCTGCTGACTTCCAGACTGTTGCTTGCAGTGAGATGCACTGTAGTAGCACACAGACAATATGGTGAACCAGCTGTTTAATCGGGTAGTTGTGTGTTCACTGCAGTAAGTTGGTGAGGGCTTTTCTGGCAAAGCAGTTTTGAGAATGTCAGCCTTGACTGAAGTTCACAGGCTTGTTAGTTTTTGATTGTTTGTTTTTTGATACATCTATTTCTGTGACATACAATCTAGTTAATACATTTTTATTTATATATTTGTATTTATGCTGAAATATTATGCATAAACATAATACAGCTATACCCCAGATAATGTAAGTATGGCCTAACATGTAGCTTACTTCTCCATCTTACTAGGTGGTGAACTTGGCCAGTGAAGCAAGTATAGGTGTGGGCGTAAAGAGTGAGAATATATGCTGCCTTTCTCATCTGAGAGAATGGATCATTGAATGATGGTTTCATTTTAGAAGGGGAAAAAAAAAGCAAACCTGGGAACTGCAGAAGTGTATTTCATTAAGCATTGTTGAAATGGGGGAAAATTGCTTCACTTAAAAGGTAAAATACGATTGGGGTTTGAATTAGACTGTCAGCTACCCTTCTTTACTTTTATTCCAAAGTAGAAAATAGGAAGAATAGTTTAAAATTGTCCTTCTTTACAAAGTTCAAAAGACTCCAAAGATATTTCTAAACAGAGAATTTTGATGTCTAATTTAGTAGTTCACTGCTGCCTTAATATGTTCGAATGAGTAATCAGATTTTGCTTTATTGTGTTGCAGTCTAATATGAATCTCTGTCATAGCAGCAAGGATAGAATCCAGACAAGCTGAAGAGTTGCATGTTTCTGCTGAGTACTTGGTTCCTACTTGGGCTTTTCTTTCACTGACTAATGTAAATGGTATAATCTCTTTGAGATAGGAACAAAATCCGATTATGAAATATTTTAGCAATAGATGACTCACACATATTCACAGTCACCTGCATTTCTTCAAGGCCACCAAACATCAGGCACTGGAATGGGCTGCCCAGGGAGGTGGTGGATTCTCCATCCCTGGAGGTTTTTGAGATAAGACTGGATGTGGCACTTAGTGCCATGATCTAGTAACCACGGCGGTAGTGGATCAAGGGTTGGACTTGATGATCTCGGAGGTCCCTTCCAACCCAACTGATTCTGTGATTCTATAATTCTATGATCAGGTTTGACCTGGGTAGTCTGAAATCACAGTTATGCTGAGATCCTAAAACTACAGTAGCACCTACAGTCGTCGTCTGGTGCTTATATTGGGTTACATTTGTTGGCCCTGGCCCAGCTCACAGGCTTGTGTAGTGCTGTGACTGGTATTGTATTCAGTGATCATCTTTCCCTGACAAGGAAGAGGAAGAAAAGGCAAAGCTGAGCCTGCATTCTTCCTGTCTCCTACTGACCTTTTCTCCTCTGGATACTGTTGTCAGGGAAGACGACGCTTCCAGCACATATCAGTCTGTGGGAAGTTTGAGAAGAATGGAGTGAGGAAGGGAGTTCTATGGAATACGTGTTTCCATGCCCCTTTGCAGGGTGTTGTGACAGTTTCTAAAACTTTATTTTGCAGTCCTGATAACATCTGAGACACCTTCTCTCTTCCTGCCCTGCCAGAAGGTGGCTAAGATTCCCTGGGAACTGAGGGGCAACTGTGGAGAAAAGGCAATTTTCCTACTTGTAGCCTTCAGCCCCCCCCGAAGTGTTTTGGTAGCATCAAAGCACTTGCTAGTACAATACTTTCAGGAGTAACAGTAAGTGAAAGCAGTTCTTGTGAACTGTTCTAATGGGGTGTCGGAGCTACACCAGGGAAAGCTCTTCTGGAAGATTTCTTGACTTACTTTTGCAGAGAGCACCTTGTGCCTATTTTTAATCAAAATTAGCATTGTTGGGGTGACATGTGAGCTTTTTAGGACCCTTTTCATTATCACCTTTGAAACAGAAGTACTTTCTGCTTGGATTAGGACCAATTTAAGTTGGAGATGCCTATATATGTTGCAATTTGGTAAAATGAATCCCTTCTGGGTATAAGCAGATAATACAGAAGTGCAGAAACAGGCTGCTATGCCCGAAGGATCACTTTCCTTAACGTGGTAATTTCACTGAAGTGGTGTTTAAAAATTTAAGGGGCTTTCCTAGATCTCATCCACTGTTACAAGTTGATGGTGGTGAAAGCTTCCTGTAGCATAAAAGTTGTTTTGAACAGATTATCTTAAAGCATGCAGCACAATATTTCTCTTAGGTTAAGTTTATCGAGTTCATAAGCTTTTCAAGTTTGTCTAACAGTACATCTCTGTTAATGTATTCCGTCTGTTGGAGCCCAGGAGTATATGTCAAGGTTCACTTTTTGGTTGTCAGAATTCATGTATCTTTTGTTAGAAATTTTTTTATTTCTAATTTTTAATTATATGAGATGTTTTGTTTTCTGACAAGACTGTTGTATTACTAAATTCGGTTTTTAGAATTGCACACTACAATAACAAAATTAGTTAGAGCAGAAACCAGTAGTGCCATCAAACATGCAGATAAGAAATATGCAAATATGAAAAATTAAATTATTTTTCTTGTGGTTCACTGAAAAGCAATGCAGAATAAAGCTATGGGGAAAAAAAACACCTGTGGTTTTATTAACTAGTTACATTTTAAATAGAATAATACATTTAAGTAAAAATCAAATATACATTAGAATAATGCTGACTAAAAGTAGCTTGACTTTAAAAAATATTTAAAATCTATGAAAATGTGTAGATCTCAGAGTTCTCTGGTCCATCATTTTAGGAAAAATGTGAAATGAAGGTTCTGTAACGCTGCTCAAGTGCAGATGTAGGTATTATCACAAACAATCTCTACAGCTTTTAATACAAATAAGTATATAGAGGAATGCTTATGGAAATTGCCTTATTCAGCGTGGATGGTGAATCAACTAAGTAGATTCCAGATACTTTCAGTCTCAAAAATTATGAACTGGTACAATCTATTCTACTACATGAAGTGGGAATATATTATCACGTCCTGACAATGTTTTAGAATACTAAACAAAGTTTCTATATTTAAGAAAGTGTGTGAATTTTGTATGAAGCAGATGTTTTCTATGGCTTAAGTTCACTGCAGGAACATTTTTCACATTTTCCGAAGACATTGTGTATAATTTAACAAGTATGAACTTAGGCAACTGGCTAAAATGTGATGTTCATTAAGAGATTGTGATGGCACACCTTCCAGAAAGTTATCTTAAGGGAGATTAAATCTGTAACACATTTACTGCACTAAGTATGTTATGTAGGCACCTTAAGATGGATAAACTGGGATATGACAGGGTACGTGAACAGTAAGTTTATAGTAGCTATCATTCCAAAGCATTCCGTCATTGTCACGGAGAGAGGTTACCAGTTACTCCTCCCAGTATTGCAGCAACCCTAGTGGGTTTTTCAGTGGTCTGTGAAAAATCTGTGAATTAAGTGATATGAAGTATTTTAAAAATATGTTAATCAAGATAGGCATCAGTAGGAAGCACTGAAATACTGTACAAGAATTATGACTTGAAGCAGGGATAGTGAAAGGGGGATAAATTATTTTCAAGGTCATTCTGTTAGAATGAGTTAAATTATAGAATTGCAGAATAGCGTGGGCTGGAATGGGCCCTCTGGGCATCATGCAGTTCTCCCTACTTAAAGTAGAGTCAGCTAGAACAGGTAGCTTAGAGCCATGTACAATTGAATTTTGAATATCTCCAGGGCTGGAGACTCCAGACCTCCCTGGACAACCTGTTCCAGTATTCAACTACCTCCACACTAAAAAAAATGAGTCAATTTATTCTTATGTTTCAGTGGAGCTTGCTGTGTTTCAGTTTATGTTCAGTGCCTCTTGGTCCTCTTCCTGGATACCACAGGCAGCTGTCTGTCTGCCTTAGTCTTTGCTCCTTACCCTCTCCCTGCCCTTCCAGCTTTCTCTCCTCCAGGCTAAACAACCTGAACTCACTATGCCTTTCCTTGTCTGAAGGGTGCTCTGGTCCTTTAAACATCTTATTGTGCCTTTGCTGGACTTGCTTCAATGTACCCATGTCTCTCTTGTACTTGTGAGTCCATGATGCTGGCTCATGCCCAACTTATCCACCAGGACCTCAAGGTCCTCTTCTGAAATCTGCTTTCCAGCCACTTGATACTGAACCTGTACTGGTGCATGGAGTTATTATACTGAAAACATTGGTTAGGCTGGACAGGGGAAGTGGAAGGAGGTTCAATAAGAGATTAAAAGCATCTCTTTTGTTTATCCAGTGCCAGCCTTTAATGAAGCCATGGTAACTCTCTCTAATATCTAAAGGAAAAGCTAAATAATCTAAAAAAAAAGTGGGCAACAGTAGGTGCAGATGTTCTTGTTTAGAGTTGGAAAAAGTATTTTGTACTCAAATCTATTAAATATATCTATATTTGCCAGAACAGTGCATAATTACATCTCTGTTTGATGTAAATTTTATGAATGTCTGTAGCTCTGCACATATTCAGCTTATGCATAAGCTTCACCCTATTCCTGTGACAAGGTACGATCATTCTGAAGGGATGAGGAGTGGCGAGTGTGTTCATAATATTGATGGAAGAGCAGTACTGGCTTCTTTGAAAGGCCAACTACTGCTCTGTTTTGTAAAACATGGGACTTTGAACCTTTTTATGGGGTGTCAAGCATTAAAGCACTGAATGAGGGAGTGTTGTGGTTTCACTTCAGCTGACAACCAAGCCCCAGGCAACCGCTTGCTCACTCCCCCCCACCAGTGGGATTGGGAAGAGAATTGGAAGGGTAAAAGCTGGAAAACTCATGGGTTGAGATAAAGACTCAGTTTGTAGAGAAGGTTGTAGGGAAAGCAAAACTGTGCACGCAAGCAAAGCAAAACAAGGAATTAATTCACTGCTTCCCATGGGCAGACAGGTGTTCAGCCATCTCCAGGAGAGCAGGGCCCTATCACACGTAACAGCAACTTGGGAAGACAAACACCATCACTTTGAACGTGTCCCCCTCGAACCCCACTTTATATACTGGGCATGATGTGATATGGGATGGCATATCCTCTTGGTCAGTTTGGGTCACTGACTGTGTCTCTGCCCAACCTCCCATGCACCCCCAGCTTCCTTGCCAGTGTGGCAGTATGAAAAGCAGAAAAGGCCTTGGTTCCTTGTAAGCACTGCTCAGCAATAACAAAAACATCTCTTTATTATCAGCCCTGTGTTCAGCACAAATCCAAAACATAGCCCCGTACGAGCCACTGTGAAGAAAATTAATTCTACCCCAAGCAAAACCAGCACAGGGAGACATTTTAGTAATTTTTAAAAAAGCCTTGCCAGTTAGCCTAAAGAACTTTAGAACCTTGCCAGAAGCCTAAAGTTTGCAGGTAAGTGTTATTAATAGTGCATTACTATTCTTATACTCCTTTCAGTATTTCAAGAATAGGCCTCTTTAAAAATGTCAAGCAATTGATTGTGTGTTTGTGTGCATCTAATAGCAGTCTATAATTGCTACTGCTTTAAGATAAATTGCTGATTTTACTGTTGTCAACATTCGTTGGAGATGTATAGTAATAAAGTCAGAAGTCTGCTGAAAGAAGAAAAACATATGTTGAAGCTGAACTTAAAGCCTGCCAAATGAAAGCAGAGTAGTCCTCTTTGTTTAGGTTATTTCCCTGCATATTGTGTATGTATAAACTGGCCACTCGAGGGCACCTTTGTATTTGTTTCAGCTGCAAACTTTCTAGATGGTTTGATAATGCATTCATTAAAGACAGTATTGAGCTTTATTATGCAAAGTGGCTATTTTTGCTGTATTGACTTTCTAAAAAGGAGTCCCAAGATGCACACAATGGAAAGAGATTCAAGAATTGCTAAAAATTAAATGACTACAAGTCTTTTGGTCTGAAGTGCAGTAGAAATTTTGTGAACATACAAGAAATACGGAAACTTAAGAAACAGCTCCTTGCTTTCATTCTCTGTTGTAGGCAATCCTGAATTAACTTCTTAATCAAAAATCCAGCTACTCTTAAGTTAAAAATCAAAATTATATATTTGAATGCTAGTTGTCATTCTGCACTACATTCATAATGCACACAAGCACATCACCATTATTCTTTTTCTAGTAGTATGTGTGATTGGTTGCAGGAGTCACCATTGGTTTTGTCTGGTACTTTAAAGTGTCAATAATCAAGAGTGTCTTAGTTGACAACTTTCCAGAGCATAGTGCAAACATGTTATCAGAGTAGATCAGCATGTGCTTTTATACTTGAATTTGAAGTATGCCTGGAAATTGTCTTGGATTTTGATGTAGATATTTAGATGGCTGTCAGCCAGCACCCCCAGATCCTTTTTCCCCAGGCACATTTCCAGCTGCTCTTTCCCAAAAGACCCAAGTTCAGGACCTGGCACTTCACCTTGTTGAATCTTACTCAGTTGGCCTTGGCCTATGGATCCAACCTGTCAGATCTCTCTTCAGAGCCTTCCTCCCCTCCAGCAGATCAATACTCCCACCCAACTTGGTGTCATCTGCAGACTGACTGAGGCTGCACTCCATCTTCTCATCCAGATCGTGGATAAAGATATTAAACAGGACTGGCTCCAATAGTGAGCCCTGGGGAACCCCACTAGTGACCAGCCACCAGCTGGATGTAGCAGCATTCTGCCCGGCCATGCAGCCAGTTTTTATCCAGCGAACAGTGCACCTGTCCAAGTCATGAGCAGCTGGTTTCTCCAGGAGAATGCTCTGGGAAATGGTGTAAAAGTTTTTACAAAATTCTAGGTAGACAATGTTCACATGTTTAGCTTTGTCCAGCCGCTCAGTTTGATTGGATTTTTTCATTCAGCTTTGCTTATCTAGCACAGCATTGTAGATAACAAATTTAACATGATGCAGTGGTGATAAAGCTGTTCAGCAGCCCAACCTCGTGCTGTTGCTTTCATTATATAAACTTAATCAGTTCTTTATACATTGTAATGTGTCTTCTCTTAAAGATTAGCTGCAGTTGTATGCCTTTTGTATTCTTGCTTAGTTGAATATTTGCATATGTGAAGTGTGCTTTCAAGTTCTCCTTTTTTGCCTGAAGTGGTTGTAGTGCTGCTGGTTGTCTTTAAATATTATGCTTGGGCAGTTCTCAACTTGTGCATCCTGTTATATATCCCATGCTAGATAGCAACTGCATTTCACTCTGTCTTCTGCTTGTAGCTTGCATGACACCTTTCCATTGGTTCTATGATTCTCTACTTGATTATCAAAAGTATAATAATTGCTTTCAGCCCTTCATAGGATTACCTTCTCCTAGGTTAGATAACCCCTTAATTTATGAAGATGGCATGCAGATTGAGAAGAACTATTATGGGAGGATGGAAATTGTTGCAAACATCTATAATGCTCATTTTCCCCCTAACCTCCAAATGAAATTCTGCTTACCTGGTTCTGTGTAATGAGTAGCTGTTACCTGCTGTTCACCTGTGAGAGCTATCAAGCTTAAATTCTAAAATCTGAAGCATACAACAGAATGAAAGACACTGCAAACCCAAACCAAGAATCACACTTTAGCAACTTGAAAGTATACCTAAGATGTTTCATTATCAGAATTTCACATATTTGCATTTAATTGAGATCTTAGTAAGGAGCATGATGTTAGAGTCCATCCTTCAGTATCTTATATAGTTACCTTATCATTTTTCTGGCATTATTTTGTTACAATGTGGTGCAGTCTGAATAAACAAGATCCCAATGTTCCTATAGCAACAGAATGCTACCATTTGAGAAACTGGTTCATTGCAGCAGATATATCCATAACTCTGCTAATAACCTGAGGATTTTAAAACAGTAAATTTAGAAATGAGGATTCTGTTTCATATTTCTGCAGGTAAAATTTGGTTTTAAAATTAAACCTTATAAATATCTTACCTGAAGCTCTACACCACCCTCCAGCATAGGCAGAGTTTCTGAATTTGTAAAAATAATAAATATATATATTCTATGAATATACAGGTAGGATTTTCTGTAAGAATTAAAGGATGTTGAGGCATGAAGGTAGAGTGGGGTTTTTTATCAGCTTTCAGTTTCCGTTTAGTGCAAGCTAGTTTTTTTAGGCTAAGTAAAAACATGTCATCTAAATTGGTTATTTTGGCCCAACATGATGACCTGATCTGTAAGAGCTTTATTTATTTCTAAATTTACCTTCTGTATAGTGGAGGTGATACAAGACAATCTAGAAGTGTCAGCTTTATAGCTCTGAAGATCTACATGTTTGGAAAATTTATTTCAGTTGCATTTTTATAATGCAATAGAAAGATAATGTTTCCATTAAAGTGATCAACTATGCATAGAGAAATAG
This sequence comes from Chiroxiphia lanceolata, assembly GCF_009829145.1. NCBI lineage: Eukaryota > Metazoa > Chordata > Aves > Passeriformes > Pipridae > Chiroxiphia > Chiroxiphia lanceolata. Next base: position 86,978,787 of record NC_045639.1, on the reverse strand, counting down.
GATAGGAAGATGTATGAAAATACATTTAGAGAAATGATATTTTCTTGAGCATATATAACTTCCACTATTTGGATAATTGTGGAAGTCTAGTGGTATTAATACCAATTTTACATACCAATTCCTAGAAAAGAAGTATGACTTGTCTGGGAGATCTGTCAACCCACTGTTAAGATGCAGCTTTATATTAACCCTAAGCTCTTTAAGTACTTGGAGTGCTCTTAGAGAAGAATTAATTAGAACTTTAATTAACGTATAACTTTCAGAGTTATTTTGCATTCCTCTTAATAAAAGTATTCTGTTACAATGAACAAGAACAAAGGCACTCTCTTCTCTCCCCCTCCTCTGGGACAGTGTGCCTTCATGCTTCAGGACATTAATATTTCAGTAGTTACACTGGATAAAAATTGAACAACGGATGAAACCTAATTATTTTTCTTAGGCCTGTGATATGATCTTATCCAGATTCATTTGCTTATATTCTGTTCTAGTGAGTTTCATTATAAGTCACACTTTCCTGCCTGAAAGATTTCCTTTAAATCTTGTACTCAGAATAAAAAGGATAAAATATTTTGTCTCCTCTTTATGTTTCTTCTATGTTGTGTAACCACCACCACCAAAATTATTGAAAGAAAAGGAATGAAAATCATGTCTCTTAGCCACCTCTGCTCCCTCACTTCCCAGCTGTTCTTGCTTATTTTCTTTCTCATTTCTTTCCTGTGTTTTGTACAGATATCATCATCTGATGCTGCTCAGCCTTTGGCATCCTCTCCTTCTCTGCAAGCTGCTGCTGAGAAGAGCAAAGCAGAGGTATATTGGTTTGGGTGTAACTCTTATCAGGTTACCGCTTTGCGCAAATGTTTACATTTCTATAGGATAATTTCACTGAGGTAACTTGAGAATTTGAATTGCTGGTAATACTTCACACATTTAAAATATTTCTCTCCTTTTTTCTTGGACTAGCTAAATGAAAAGAGCCGAAACAGCCGGACAAAGCATATGTGTGATTGTTACCTCTTAATGTTTCTGTGTCAAAATTTTGGTTCTGCTCTGGTTTAGTGTCACAAAACTGTGGAAAACCCATTTCATTCCCAGCTAATGGGTATGAGTGACATTGTCCTGTCTCCTCAGGCATAATTCTTGATATCTTTTTTTTTTATTACTTGCTTGTTTCAGAATCTAAATTATCAGTATTGTTCCAGCCATTTAGTTTGTTCTCCTTGGAGATAAATGGAGAATTAATTTGACTCATACTTCTAGCTGGGATATGTATATATGCTGATGTTACATTAACTGTTTAGAAGGGCCTTTGAAAAACTTAACACACAATTAGTAGATGAGGCATCATTTGTGTCAGCTTTCAGTAACTGTCACAATTTGCAACAATAATGAAATATATTTTTTAGACTGGGAATGCTCTTTCAGATACTTCACTCTAAATTGAGATTCTATACAGAATATTAAATAATTTATGATCTGATCCTGTCACATTTTTTCCTTCTAAACACAGAATATATGGACCGACATTATAAATTATTTTAGTTCAGCTATATTTAAACATTAAGTAAAGTTTAAATGACAGGGTCATGGACTAGACCACAAGCCTCGTTGAATCTGACGTGTTTTTTACGTTGTAGCAGGAGTAGCAGCAGCCACTTGGAATGAAACTTACCTTCACTTTCTTAGCCACCTCTATTTATGCGTTCTCATTTGAAAGTTCCTCTGTGTAACAGTATGCCATGTTGTTGATAGAAATGAAACTTGGGAAAAAACAGAATAATTTTTGCTTAGAATTTAAGAGCAATATGAAGCCAATTTCATTTTATTATCTTCACAGTGCTTTTTGACTGCTTTTGCAAGTAATGAAACACTTGAGTTGAAGTTCTGGCATCAATACAGCATCTGAGAAATGTTTTTATTTTGTCTGAATTCATTTTTATCTAATGGAGCTGAGGCAGAAAGCTTGCATATTGAAATTGAGAAGCGTGAAGATGAAGGACTTCTGGGTTTTCAAGTGCATGCTGAAAATTAAATGAATAAAAATAAACTCACTGGGAATCAAGAGAGTTCCTGTGGACTCTGTGAGGTGTGGAGGCAGAAACACTGGAGAACAGTTTATTTTAAGTCTCCATGTATTCACTGTGAAACTTTCAGGGTTTTGTTAAGGGCAATGAGAGGCATGTATTTGTATTTGGTCACCTTTATGGAGTGTTTGCCATATGAAACTTTCTGCAAACCCTCCTCGATCTTGAAGTCCTGAAGATCAAAAGTTTCCAGATACTTTTTCCTCCAGAAGCAAGGTTTCTTTAACAAAACATATTTTAAAAAAACATTGGAGTCAAACTGGACATCCTGAAGATGATTGTATGCAAAAGCTTAAACTCTGCTTTCACTGAAACATATTCAAGCAAAGTTAAGGTAATCTATTTGAAAAGTAGGTGTGTTGTCATGGCACTTCCAATGCCCTTTCCCAGGAGGAAAGGAAACAAATCATAGAATGGTTTGGGTTTGAAGGGACCTTAAAGGCCATCTAGTTCCAACCTCCCTGCCTTGGGCAGGGACACCTTCCACTAGACCAGATTGCTCACAACCCCATCCAACCTGGTCTTGAACATTTCCAGAGATGGGGCATCCACAATTTCTCTGGGCAGCTTGTTCCAGTGCCTCACCACCCTCACAGGAAAGAATTTCTTTCTAATATCCAAACTAAACCTCCTGTAATTCAGTTTAAAACCATTCCCCTTTGTCCTATCCCAGTAGAGAGTCCCTAGCCATCTTTCCTGTAGCCACCCTTTATGTACCAGAAGACTATAAGGTGTTCCTGGAGTCTTCTTTCTTCTTCAGGCTGGACAACCCCAACTCTCTCAGCTCATCTTCATAGGAGAGGTATTCCAGCCCACAGTCATCTTAGTGACACTTCTCTTGACTACTTGCTTCAGCAGATCCATGTTTTTCTGATTTTTGGGGGCCCCAGAGCTGGATACCAGAGGAAGGGTCTTAAGACAGCAGAGTACGAAGGGTAGAATCACTTTCCTTGACCTGCTGGTCACACATCTTTTGATGCAGTTGTCTAAAATGTAGAAAGGTTCCTACAGGAGAAGAGATTAGGTTTATTTAAATTATTCAGCTTGTGAAGGTTGGAATGGGAAATGGGGACAGAGAATGAAAGACTTTTGGAAAAGTTACTGCTCTGACAGTATATTTGCATGTATATTAGAATGCGGGTTGGTACTAGGGTCAGTGAAACAGTAATGGAAGAAAGGCTAAGCTTCATTGAAAGACATGGTTATGCATTTGTAATCCTAGTTCAAAAAGCTTACAAGTCGCAGGCTATTTCGTGACTTCAAAATAAAGCACTGCCCTATACTTGTCCCAGTCATACAGACTTCTCTTGAACACCTTGCACTGCCACAGGTGAGATACGGTTTAGACAGGGCCTCTGTTTTGGAATACTATGTTCGTTTTTGTGTTCCTAATGTTCACTAAAATCTAAGTTGGTCTCTGTTTCTTTTTGTCAAAACAGGCATTCTAAATTCCCCTGCTGCAGTTTCATGACTGTGGTCATTGCTTTCTGTTGCTTGTAAGCAGGTGCTTGGTCTGATAGTCTGATTTTCCTGCAACTGAGTGTTCAGGTTAATGCCTGATGAAATAATTCACAAGGTTTAGTGGAACTTGAGTAACCTCAATCCATCTGGTAAATTTGGTGAAAGTTTTGAAAACCAATTATTGGAAGTTGTGAAGAATATGTTACTTGGGTCACTCTGTGCCTGGTCCCCCAGCAAAAAAAAACCCCAATTCATCTTAATGTTAGAACTATATAAAGTAAATGCCATGTTATAAAGATTAAAAAATTATATATATTGGAAGTTAAAAAAAAAAAGAAAAAACAAACAATCCTTATTGACACAAACTATAACCTAGTAAGCTATTTTATTTTTAATTTTGGAACTGCATAGACAGTTATCTAACCTCTCAACCTTCCTCCTAATGTTAGGAAACTTGCTAAACAATAGTGTTTTGTGAAACAAAGCTGTTTCAAAGCTTTGAACAAAGGGATACAAGTCTAATGACTAAAGAACATTTAGGAGTTACTATGAAGTAAACCCTAGTGTCAATCCATTTTAATGTTCAAATATACTCAATAGTACTACACTGTAGTTGAACAAGGTAAATGCAGACAGATTACTGGTCTAAACTACTAACACTTTGTCAAAACAATTACTGGCTTAAAAAGTGCATATCTTCTGCATGTTATTCCTTAATGAATATTTTATGCTTTAATTCAGTCAGACTAAGTCTGCAATATTGGCCCATTTATTCATTTAAAACCAAAATGAAGAAACGTCTGTAATGTCATTATGATGCATTCAGAGTAAAGGCATCTTTTATATTTTCACTTTCTGGAACAACTTGATGTCTTATGACTCAGGTGGTCTGTCATAGGGCCTAAGGCAACTTTTTACATTCAGAAGTGTTGTTTAAGACACGTAGATTAACTTTTAAAAATTAGTAACTTTCTGCAGAAAACTGTGTGCAAATTACGTTACTGTAGTTCTTTGGTCGAGGTAACTGACATCTGCCCTGATGAGAGAGGTTATCAGAGTTAATGGAAGTACTTGTAGAGATGGGTTTTCTCTTCAGCTCTGCACAGTTCAGGAGAAGCAACACTGGTTGTTTTTTTTTCCGTCTGCTTAGAAGCAGAAACGCAGATGACCAGGTGAAATAGTGCATTTCTTGAATTCTCAAAGTTGCAGTATTTTTAGTACTGCTATCTGAGCAAAATGAGCTTCACTTCTGGAAGCAGAGCAGATAGAGGCATAAGCTCTGATTTAAAAAGGAATAACTGAAGATATCTGTTTATATTCTATATGGCTGTAGACATTCAATATGTTTGCAAATTGGGTACTAGCAAAATGCTTTTTCTTTCTGCAGAAGGAAAAAGAGAAAAAGAAAGAAGAGAAAAAGAGAGAGAGAGAATCAGAAAAACCGTCCAAACAGTTAACAGCTGAAAAGGTAAGAAGAGTTTATTTTCTACAGTTATTTAAAAATTGCACATTGTATTAGAAATATACAGAGATTTGGGGGGAAAATTAATATGTGTATATATATATACACACACGTGTGTGTATATGAATAATAATCTGGTTAATCCGCATGAATCATTTACTTGTGCTGTTGCTTGCATACAAAGATTGGTTGACCATGTGAAGAGGAATGTGTTTAGGGTAAGATGGGAATTAAAAGTTAAGCTTTGTTAAGATTTAAGCTCAGACTAAAAACCTAATTAAGGTTTTAACTTGTACCATTGCTATTCTTGCACAGAAAATTTTCAGTTTTATTGAGTCCTGTATTATCATCTAATACTGTCTTTCATAAGTGAATCCATTTTAAACATCATTGTATAATTTATAGAATTTAAGTTAAAACTCTAGATAACTTGAAAATATGCAACTAGATCATGTCACAAAATGTGACAGGCAAACCATTTAAGGTGCTTCTTTATACAGCTATGCTAAAGCATAATGAGCAGCCTTAGCAACATAAGTACAATTAAGATTTCAGGTACACTTCTGTATAGAGTTAATATTAAACAAAAATGAAATGGGTAATTTAAGTATTAGATAGAATAATTTATTTTACTACATGTGTCCTCTCTCAGATTATGTGAATCCATTAGTATGTTCTGGTCTGCAGAATGCATTGGAGTCTCCATCTGTCAGTTTATTCCCCAGCAGTGCAGTGTTACAATTATGAAAAATGTTGTATATTCATAGACTGTGATTGCAGATGTATTTCTAATTCAGTTTTCAAATAGAGTTTTTTTCATTTTGCATAACAAAACAAGATACAAAAATATATGCATGCTTTGGGGGGGAAAAGCCCTTACCCAATACAAATATCATTTTTCTGAAATTAGAAAGCAGTTTTGGACTAAGTTAATGCAGAAGCCAATTTTGTTATGATAATGTGTGTAGCTTCACTGAGATAGTGGAAAAGGATATCCTTATTCATATGGCAAGAGGTTAAAGCAAGTTTATGGGTGACAATAAAAACATTAGAGCTGTTGATTATTGACGTTTTACAAGGGCATCCAGCCAAGTTAAATGTTTTGTTCTGGTCCTTATAACAATATACTTTAGTTATAAGGCTAAAAACTTTTCTGTGGTTTGGAAATCTGAACTTCCTAGAGCCCAAAGGTTTACTTTTGGTCTGGGAGAGAGACAGTTTCCCTTTGCAAGGATACCTGAACCTTGTTACGTGGCTGGTTAGGTGATCAGAAAGGACAACTGAGTGTAGTTACAGCTGAGGAATTATCCTAATACTTGAAATAAAAACCAATTGAAATACCACTTGTCAGATTTATATTTGAAAAGTCATTAGATTACCAGTTAATGATTAAGCAAATAAAAAGAAGTATTTTGATTTTAACTGCTTGTACTAGAAAATGTGGAAATTGGTAAATATATCTGTACTAGGTAATAGTGCTGTTGTAGCAGCTGCAAAATGTTTGAAATACTTCAGCGTATTTTATTTCATTATTAATGTGTCAGCACTGATTGCTCAAATGGAACTCATCTGTGTGTCATCTTTTTAATTTAAGAGATTCTTCAAGCTTGGGATTTTCAGAGCTTTTAAAGATCACTCATTCAAAATAAACTGCTTTTAGACACAGCCTATAAACTTGATACATTTTAAAGTTGCAGTTGCTTTCTTAAATCTAAAGGAAAGAGACCTGTATCAAATACTTGTTTCTTTTGGAAAGTGCTGGTGAAACAGAGAACCAGAAGGTTTTATTTTTCTATATGGAATAATAAATTGCTGCTGTTGTGGTGTGATTCTGCTTTAGGGAACTGATAAACATTAGTATTTCAGTAATAGTGATATACTTCTCATCCCAGTAGAGACTGCCCGTAGACTATTTTAAATACTGTGTGTTGAATCAGGAGAGGAGTGCAGGCATCTTGACCATAGTGTTGTGTTTCGTGTTTTCAGCAACCACATCAAGCAGTACATGGTTATTTTCCCCAGTTTTCATCTTCCTGGAGGAGGAAACAGAATATGAGAATTCTTTGGACACTTCATATGTAATGTCACTGGTCACCTTTACTGCAGGCATGGTTTATCTCCAGTATGGACATTCCAGGCTTGGGAAGTCAATCAGTTAAAAATACATGAGCAAGGAGTTGGCAGTTCTACCACAATTTTGAGACTTCTTTTATGTTAAGTTAGTTGAAGCAGTGTTTTAACTATCCTGTGGAAGTATCAATAAAGATGGAAAAAATTACAGGTCTTAAACTGGTAGAAGGTTGAATCTAGGGAAGACTTCAGATCTCTTTGCAAGTGTCGTGTACTCCTACTATTCTTAAGTTCATAGTGACTTCAATTTTATCTTCCGAGTTTAAATTTCTTAGCTTTTTAAACAAGAATATACATCCTAAAAATTTAAAATGTTCACATTCAATTCACATGTTTTGATCTCTGCTTCATAGAACTGACTAATCTGCTCCTACATCTGTGTAAGAGTCTTTCTGCCATGACTAACTGATCTTTAGCTAGTCTAATATGATTTCTTTTGCATTTTCAAATATCGCTAAAAGCTTGTAGCATTGATTTAATAAACTTTTGATCCCAATATTACATTAATGTATCAGGTAGCTGTGAAGTAAAAGATACTTTATTGATTATCATGCTATGATAAGTAAGAACAGAAAATCATCTTTTAGCTGATTTAACAATTGTGAGTTTTCTTACAAAATGGCTTTTCAGTAAAGAAACCTCGTGCTTAAAGTGAGTTTTGTGGGAAATATTTCTTTTGAGCGTTCGAACTGGATAAACAAGAGCTGCAAAAAGTGAACTGAGGATGACTTCACAAGTGATCAAATGGTATAAGGAATAACACTTTATTTAGTAAAGGCACTTGCATTGCTCTATTTAGAACAGAGAACTTAGATTGAGCTGTATGAATGACTTTTTGAGTTTCAGAGCAACTAGGACAGTTCTAGTTTTTTTCAAGACACCTGTTTATGTCCTCGTGCAATACAAATGCAAATGGAAAAGGCCTAACTGGCAATAACGACTTGAGGCTCTGGTGTGCTGCCGGGGTAAAGAAGGAGAAAATTCATACGCTTAAATGTTCAGATTTTTGTAGTACTGAACTCTTTATGTAGCCTAATTTTTAAATTAAGAAAACCTGGTCTACAACAATGCTAGCAATCCAGAATTAAGCCAGAAGTTATTTGGAGAACTGTCCATGAAAACCTTGGTGTTTCTGGTATCCTAAATTAGAAGGTTCGGCTAAGTCCATGACACTGAATGCTTTGAAAGGGTTTGAGTTCAGCACTGTGCAGCTTTCTCTGGTGCTTGTTTTAGAGATTTCAAATGAGTTGAATACTCTCATGAAAATACTGTGATGTTTTCACTGTAAAATACTGCATTGTTGAGGACAATAGTTACTGTGAAACCACGTCTAATTTCTTGAAAGTAAACCCTTTTAAGAGAAGATTGTGTTGTACTGGAACAGTAAACTTAAATGGCTAGGATGTAAAGAACAAACTATTCTTTTTCCCACAAACTACTTGTGCATTTGCAAACTAATATTGACATTCAAAGTTAAGACTTTTTTCATTCTGCTGAACATATCAGGATGATAAATGTTTCTGAAGGACTGCAGCAGTTACACTTGATTAACTGAAGTACAATATGACACTGTGAGTTTAGTTTGTTTTATTATGTTACATTTTGAGTTTGAAACTGGCTCTTGTTTTTGTGTAGAGTTATTTCAAGTGACAGGAATGGGTCAGTTGGAAGTTATCTTTCAAGAGTGGTATATCAAATGCCGTTTTTCTTCCCCAAAATGGAGACTAAATTGGCAGCTTAAACTCAGCAGTAACAGTGAGCTGCTCGGCTGGTACCAGCCAGCACCAGATGGCCTGCATTACAGAGGTACAGACATCAGTTTATTTGCATGTAAAAGGTACTGGAGAACCCCTCAAATAAAAGGGGGGGCCAATCATATTAGCACCTTTTCCCCTTCCTGTAGGAAAAACAATGTGACAAATACTAATTTAACCAAATAGGAAGAACTTAATGTAGCTTGTTAGGATGGTGTGTTTGTTTTTCCCTAAAGACCAGCTAAAACTCCCACAGAAATTAACCTGCCTGGAAAAGTGAGGCAAGAGGAACTATCAGTATCCATTAGTTCTCTGTGATGGTTTTATTTATCCAAAGTATTCCAAATTATCATCCTAGTAGTTTTGTACAAGGATAAATGCATTGAAGCAAATAATGCACTAATATTCTACTCTTCTTTAAAACTGAGTAGCATGGTGGGGATCGGTGGAAGAGTGAAAGCCCTCAGAGTTTTTGGTGTCCACTTAAGCACCAGTTTGGTGGAAGTGATGTGTTTTGGTATTTATTTTTAAGTTGTAGAAATAAGTTGACTCACAAATACTGACCTGAATGATAATTTAAATGCAGAATTACGTTATAAATATTCTAAATGTTTTCTTTATTTCGATACTGTATTGATGATACATTTGCTAAATCAGTCGAACAACTTGAAACGTTGATAACATTTCCCTAACCTTCAAAGCATTATTTGCCTTTCTGAATGATTTAATTTTAAAGTGTTTTTTCTTTTCAATTTTTATATAAAATTTAATATAACTTTAAATTATAATATATAAGCAATCATATTTATCACAGGAACAGAAACGTGCTTTGGCCTCTGGTTGAACACATAGTCTTATTTGTACTCTTAGTCTTTGTTTTCACAAATTCAGACTAAGTAGATATGAGTTAAAGCTCAGGATTTAGGAGTATGTGTTAAAAAATAGGACAACCTGTTTCCCTTCCCCCTATCCCTGCAAAGGGTGAAGGATTTTAAGGCTTCTTCTTCTCTCAGTCTGCATTTTACAGACTATGGACCTGTCTCAGCCTGGTTTTACATTTCTAATCATACCTTTTCAGTCTTGCAGAAGAGATCAGATTATTTTTGGTTCTTTGGTTGTTTTTAATGTTAATCTGGAGAAAGGCAAATCAAATTAGATTCTTCCCAAAACTGTGCTATTCGTTCTTTCACAGGTAACAAAGGACTCCTTATACTCTAGGATTGCTTTGAAAAATAGTCTTACTTAATGAAATTGATCTGTCATGGCTCTTATTACATGTTGGAAGTTGCAGACAAAGAAATTAAGAAACAGATATTGCAGGTAGAAGCAATGAAAGAGAACTCTTTTTTGTCAGGAAAAAAAAGAAAAGTTTTTGTCTTTTTAGTGTTGGAGAAGGAGTCAATGTTCAGGAAGAGTATCACATTTTTTTCCTCAGCCCAGTGCATCTTTGCTGTTACTGTTTGATTCTCTCAACTCTGGTCTACAGCAGAATAGTATTTCAATATGGGGTTTCTTTTAATTCTGTGCAAATAAAATCTAAAAACTATGAGAACAAGCTTAAGTGTGGGTTGCTTTGGTTAAATTTTCCTTTGTTTAACTTCCCAAACTCTTTTTTACAAAAAGCTGTTGTTACGTGTGCTTAGTTTTAACTGATCCTCAGCTACATTTTTGCTCCATGCACGTTCAAAACATAATACTGCCTTGGGTTTCCAGCTGATAGTAGTTATTAACAGACAGCATGTTCAGGTCATGCTAAGCTTCACCTTTTTTCTTGGTGATTTTGAGAAAATTAGGTAAGCAATGTTCCATATGCTTACCTGTATCTTGCACAGAATAAAGTGGGCACATTTAAGCAGGCATGAACTAAATCAGCCTTATTCATGGCTGGATGCTGTCTTTAGAAAAAAACATCTGTATGACCAAGACTTAGTCATTCTGAAGCATTTGAAACCACAGGAGCATTCATGAAGTTTTATAAAAATTATAGTACGAGTTAGGAGATTGTGTACAATCAATCAAATGTGAAGGAACAAAATGCATGACACTTTTACTGAAGTGGTACTGATACATGGAACTGACTGTAAAGAAGGATAAGGATTGGATGAGATGAAGTTGATAAGAGGAAAAATACTTTAATTTAAATAATGTCACTCAAAATAATGATCTTATCTAGGCTTCCTTTCTTTTCCTAAAATAATGCAAGTACTGGAGCATGAGCAAAGCAATCAAGTGTCTTTGTGTGCTCTGTTTCATTTTATCGTGCTAGAAAGTCCTTAATCTCAACAGTGTGTGACCATCAAGATAGGGCAGTGGGGTTGTGGGAGGCCCTGTCAGATGTGCACATCTTACTGAGGAGTAAAGATATTGACTTATTTTTCATAAAAATTATTTTAGATGTCACCGATAACATTAAATCTCCATCATTAACTTAAACTTTAAATTGTTTAAAAAAATAATTCCCCAAAAGGTTTCAACGATATTCCAGTCTCATGCAGTTTTAGTGTGTTCTGGTTTTAATTATAGTTGATATAGGTATTGATTGTATGCCTTTTTGCTAAAAAAGGTATAAGAATATTTCTTTGGACTGTTTAATTTATTATGTTTTAATAATTGCTCATGGCACTAAAACAGTTGCACAGAGAAGTTTTTGACTCTGGCATACATCCTGTTGCACAATTATGTCTTCACAAAATTAACTCAAGGGTATTTGGAAGACAGCACTGTAGCTGTGGTAGAGGTAAAAGCAAAAGAAGATAGAAGCAGGATCTGTTAATACAATTTCAAGGAAGTGGACAAGTTCCTCACTCTAGATAATTTTGTAAGATCATAAGTATGATGCAGAATTAAGTTAGCAGTTACCTAGTTGCTCAAGTAACTAGCATCTCTTTATTGCTAAATTCCTTTCATATATCCATCAGAACTGTTAACCCATCTGCAGTCAGTTGCCTCTTGGCTCTGTTGAAAAAATAATTGCAATTGGATGAGCTTGTCTTTCAATTTTACTTGAACTTTTTCCTTTATGAAATTGGTACCTGTGGCTAGAAGAAAATGAGGGCAGTTCTGATGTTGGTCCCTGGGCATGTCAGTGTACTGTTGAACAAATAAATCTATCCCGTCTCTCTGCTCAGCAACTATTGTCTCTCTCAACTTGAGGATATTTTATTTCACGTCAGAGGAAGATGCTGCAGGCTTGTCTGTTAGGCAGAGGGTGTATTTTACACTGTGTAGTAACATGGGTAACTTCTGATCAAGGTAATAAACAGATTTTTTGTCTTATGTACTTAAGCCTCAGTTTATACTGTAAGTAGATATCAATGTGTCTTTTTCCTTGGTTTAAACACAGATTATTTTAGTGGTAAACAAAACAGGTTGGGTTGAATTTTAGCATAAATGTTGAAATGGATGACTGAACAAACAAATCAGAGGCCTTGTAATATCACTTTGAAGGACCAGTTGTAACATTTAAAAATCTTTGAAGCTGTGAATCTAAAAAGTTTTAGCAATCCTTAATTTTTTTAAGGATGATTTAAATATTAACTTTCAGAATATCTAGAAATTTCATATAGATTCATATTACTTAAACTGGAGGATTGAAAGCAGAAAGAAGCTTGACTCCTCTTCAGTGGAGATGTAGGCTGCTAGACTGGATTGTGGCTACAGTGCTTCTCGATAGTTGATGTTAAAAATTATGATATGGGGGGTGAAGACAAAGAAAATAGAGCTTACCTGAGTAAAGAGAAATCCATTTTGGTATTGTATATGATAGGTTAAAGTTACTTGGCTTTTAAAGCAATCGTTTCAAAGTGATTAACTTTGAAATGAGAACAAAATTAAAGAAAAATAAACCTGACTGGCAGAAGCAATTTATACAGCTAATGATGCATAAGTATTTAATAAACATTTCTTCTTCTCACTAAATTCTGCATTTGTGAAACAGAATTATGTATTTCTATGTGGGGATGATAAAGTACTTGTCAACCCTCTCCTAACTTTCATAGCAGTTAAAGAAAGCAAAAAGCTGATACAGAAGTAAGAAAAATTAACCTATGGGGCTATTTCAGTCTGATTAGTTGTTAGTGACAGGATTGAATTTCCATAGAGCTAATTGAGAGCCTTCTTTAAATGCACCTCTAGAGATATATACCTCTAGCATGCTTAGACTTCATAAAGTGTTTGTATCATACTGCTTGCCATAATGATAGAAAAGATGCTAGTGCAAGATATTAGTCCAACACTCTGTGAAACAGAACTCTGTTAAGAAAAGTCCTAACGCAGAGACTGTTTATATGAAACAGTATTCAGTATGATGCTGTAAGACTGTGACTAAAACAAAGACTGTAAGAATCAGAGGAAAAGCAATAGGGAGGAGCAGAGGAGTAAACTAATGAGTGAAAACAGAACACTGAGTGAAAACAGTGATCTGCTTCTGCTAGTCCACTGAAGGAAAGTGGTGTGGTGGGTCAAGGAAAGAGGTTCTCTCCCAGGAACCCTAGGCAAGTAAAGGTTGATTGCATAGTAGGTTATAGGACTTCTTGTGGAATGCAGAGAGAAAAGAATTTGGGAACAGGGCAGATAATATTGCATGAATCTTATAATGGGGTGTTTAGGTGGCAGAGACCAAAAGCAGGGGAATAGAGGAATCAAGGTGGATTGGAGTGTAAGAAGCATGAGGACGCAGGGGAGAGAGGAATACAGAGGGGCAGTCACATACATGCAGGTTGCTGGGCAGTTTGCTTGTGAGTCCTGCACTTGATCACCAGAGGCTGTTGTGTTATATGTGCCAAATTCTGTTTGCAACTGTATTGTGAGTGACTGCACTCTCTCTTCTGTGTCTGTATGTAAACACTAGCAAACTTCAAGTTCAACTACCAGACAAATAGGATAAGAAGCTGATGTCGACCACTGGAAAGAGACTGCAAGTCTTAGGAATCTCAGGGTCAGCAGCTGTAGAGACTAGCATCTAGTCATGTCTTAACACTGGCTCCTGGAAACAAACATTCTGTGATCATGCACACTGTGTAACAAGTAGCAAATTTCATGCTGGACTAGCCAGTGATTGAGATATAAGCACCAGGAAAGATCCAAGGTGTGAGCTGGTTGCTAGCTAAGGGTAGAGGTCTTGATACTGGGTGAATATAGGATATAATATATTCTATATCCTATATTCATCCAGTATATATATATATTGGATCCTATATGTATCCTGGGCTTCCTATATTGTATGATATATGATATAGAAGGCTCAGGGGGGGACCTTATTGCGCTCCCTGAAAGGAGGTTTTAGTGAGGTGAGGACCAGTCTCTTCTGCCATGCCTGCAGTGAGAGGACAGGAGGAAATGGCCTGAATCTAAGAGCGGAGATTCAGATTAGATATTAGAAAAATTTTTTTCCCTGTTAGTGTGGTCAGGCATTGGAATAGGTTGCCCAGGGTGGTAGTGGAGTCACCATCCCTGGAGGTGTTCAAAAAACATCTGAATCTTGTGCTGGCTGATGCGACTTAGTGGTTTAGGGTTTACAGTTGTAGTGCTGTAGTGGACAGTTGGACTTGATAATCTTAAAGGTCTCTTCCAACCTTGATGATTCTGTGATTCTAAGTCTCACTCAAAAAACATTTTTCAGCAAAAAAAGGCGCTTTTGTTATAGTTAAGGAACAGATTGCAAAGCACACCTTCATGAGCAGGGATGGAAAAGATTTCTTGGATTGGATTGGTTTTTTACTGTGAGCTCAGTCAGTTGCCATGCATGAGTCAACTCGTTCTTGTCTGGAAATACATGAAGAAGGAATTACAAATACATGCCCTTTAGTTCTGATTGGGTACACTGATGTTGTATTATGTACTACTTGAAAGGTTTTTAGAAGGAAAATTATAAAAGAAAACAGTTAAATGAGGAACTGGAACTAATATAGCTGCATTATTGTAATCTTGCCCAGGCTAATGAGCACAATAGAAGGCAAGGAGAAATATGTAAGCTGAGTTCATACAACCATAATATGTGATTCAAAAACTGTAGGTGTATTTAAAATAGCTTCTAAAAATACAAACTGTGTTTATTGCATTTCACAGCTTGCAGACTGAGATGCATTAAAACACTTCGACCCTAATCTGATTTATAGATCTCATAATGGGACACTGGATTAGCTTTAAGATGGATCTGTTTAGACTTTCTGCTTCGTAGTAATTTCTACTTAAATATTTAAACCCCAGGTTTTATTGGATTAAAAGTAGAACTCTTGCTTTTTATCTAAATCAAGTTCCATGACAAGATAATACAAAATAGGAAAAGGGTTGATAAACAGCTTTTTCTCTGCCTTTTGTGTCCTTGTAAACAGGTCCTTGCTTCTGGGCTCAAATGCAGTAATTTCAAAGATTTAGAGCTGCAGCAAACTCTTCTCAAGTCCTTGCCCCCAGAATCCCTGGAAAACTTGGTTACCTCTGCACTCAATGTGCCTCTCCTGCTCTGCAGTCTTGCCATCTCTAGATTGGCTTCAGGTTCCTATTTCTTTTGTGACCATTACCTACCGGTCATCTCGCAATCTTTTGCTTTTTTCCAAGTATCAAGCAGGAAAAAGAGCTTTCTCTCTTTTTTTCAGACCCTATTCTGAACTTGTCAGCTTCAAGAACCTAATATACTGGAAACAGAATGCATAGAACTAGTATTTCAAATGTGGTGGTTATTGTATAGATTTAATACATGAATATAAGAATTTAAAGAGATTTATCTTTGATATTTTGCTGTAGTCTCAGCAGTAAGTATAAAAAGACAGCCAACTTCATTTTAGGAAATTATGCTTCTATGTGGTTCATACTTTGTTTTGAGCAAGGTAAAAGGGCCTTTGAGGTTGTCTGATGCATTAGAAAGGAACTAAACCGATCCAGCTAAGGCGTGAAAGGTTTTAAGCCTTCTTGGAATACATTGACTAAAGTAAATGAGATCTGAGCCAATGTTTTAAATTCAGTTAAAATACAATGTTAGTACTGCACGGTCAATAAGTAATAACAAAGGAATAGTCTTAATCCATTTCTATAGAAATTATTAGCATATTAGCCTAGACCCAGATAAAATCATATTAATGGAATAAGATTATGGTGCAGGGTCTGTTAGCTCTGCCATGAAGTTTTTAATTCAAGTGACTAAAGATACAACACATTTTATATAATCTTGTTCAAGTACCTTGCTTTAACTGTGAAAATTAATGAAATCCATATACCCAGGTTTTTAAAATGAAGGTGTGAATCAAGGACCACTTTAAAAAGTTTGCCTTTGAGAGTTTGTTTTGTCTGAAGAACCTTCATGTGCACAGAATCATATTTACGACAATTTGGTTTTGTTGGTTTGCTTGATGTAAATGCCTTAAATTGGCTTATGCAAGTCAGTGTGAGTAGTTCAGTGTCTATGAGTGACTGGAATAATTGAAATACTTAAATAATAAACTTACATTTCCCCCTCAGGTTGGCAGTTTGTTTGGTTTGTGGTAATTCTAGTTTTGTAAATGAGAATGGCAGCTTTTTTTGTTGTTGTTGTTGACCTGCAGGTTTTCTCTTGATTAGAAATGAATAGAGTTTGTTTGCAGAGTCACTGTAGTCTGTACATAATGATAACACTGTAACATAACTTGTGTTTCAATATAGTATACCTGTTTTCTGGCTTTTTGCTAGTTCAGCAAAATAGGAGTTCATCACTTGCTATAAGTATCCTGAGTTTTGAAGAGTTAGTCTGATTTCTAAGTTTCTTCTTCATCAGTTTCAAGTCTGAAGAAAAAATCTTATGATATGATATGATATGGTATCTTATAGGAGGGTAAACAGAATAACACATTTCATCTTTAATATAATTTAAATATTATGAAAAGATGAGGTTTTACTTATATGCATGTCAGGTATGAAAGCTGTAAAAACATTCTTTAAAAATTCTGGGATGCCTACATGAGTAATGCTGTAAATAGATATGGACTAAACTTTGGATAGCATAAATATATGAGCTGTCAGAAAAATCATATCTACAAACCTATTGCAAGCTTATAGTCAATTACTTATATTATTTTCTCATATGGCAATTCTCAAATGTTTATGCTCTCTTGCAAGTTTTACTGCCAGCAGGTAATGAAGAGGGAAGGAATCCAATTGCTTTATGCACAAGGCATACTATTCTTACCTAATAAGAGGAAAGGAACACTTTCGTTCAGTAACCATAGAGGCGTATATGAGCTCTAGTGAATAAACTGGAAATTGCTTTTAAGTGCTTTTCACAAAATTATTTGATGGATCTTCAGCTTTCATAAGGCTTCTTGTAGTTAAGGTAGGGTATATAAGTTAGAAATGCATTGGTAGTCAGATCTGTTTTAAACAGACTTCCTAGATTCATATGAATTTTTCAGAAAATTGAGGAAAATGTGCAGAGAAGTATTTTTTCTGTTTAATATTAAAATATGAAAGAAAATAGGAGCAGGTAAGCGGACTAGACAGCTGATGAATCAGATTTTTGACTGTGACTGATACCTTGCTCAGAGTAGGAGGGACTTTTACATTAGTAACTTACTATTGCTCTGGCTGAGAGATGCCCGTGATGTCCTCCATACCCGCGTGATGCCCAGCGCAGAATGCCAAACAGACCATCGGCTTGTGTGCTGTAAACTCAATTTCAAGCTCAAATTCAAACCAAAAAGGGGCAGCATCCCAAGGAGAAGACTCCAAGTTAACAATCTCCAATCAGCCACAGTAAGAGACAGTTTCCAGGCAAACCTTCAAACCAGGCTCGAAAACATTCCCACAGCTTCTGCAGATTCCTCTCCTGAAACAATCTGGCACCATATTAAAAACAGCATCCTGCATTCCTCTGAAGAATCCTTAGGGTTCTCCCTCAAGAAGAACAAGGACTGGTTTGATGAAAACAACCAAGAAATCCAAGACCTGTTGAGGATGAAGAGAACCGCCCACCAAGCACACCTTACACTGCCATCCTGTCACGCAAGAAAAACAGCCTTTCGTCTCGCATGCAGCAGGCTCCAGCAGAAACTCCGTGACATCCAGAACAATTGGTGGATCGATCTAGCTGAAAAAACTCAATTATGCGCAGATACAGGTGATCACAAAGGTTTCTATGAGGCCTTGAAAACAGCATACGGGCCTACATACCAGGTCCAAAGCCCTCTACTCAGCGCTGATGGTCAAACCCTTCTAACAGATAAAACCTCCATTCTGAATCGATGGTCTGAACACTTTCAGACTCTTTTCAGTACCAACCGTGTAGTCCAAGATTCAGCAATTCAGTCCATCACACAACAACCAGTAAAGTATGAATTGGATACTGCCCCCACTTTAGGAGAAACCGTCAAGGCCATACAGCAGGTGAAAATCGGCAAGGCAGCTGGGGTTGATGGAATTCCACCTGAAGTCTGGAAACATGGGGGCCTTGCACTCCACACCAAATTTCACGAGTTTGTGGTGCGCTGTTGGGAGCTCGGTGAACTACCTTCAGACCTTCGTGATGCAGTCGTCATCACCTTGTATAAGAAGAAAGGTATTAAATCTGACTGCTCAAACTACCGTGGTATTACTCTGCTCTCCATTGCTGGCAAAATCCTGGCAAGAATACTCTTGAACAGACTAATACCCACTATAGCAGAAGGAATTCTACCTGAAAGTCAGTGTGGTTTCAGAGCCAACAGGAGCACCACAGACATGGTATTTGTCCTCAGACAACTGCAAGAGAAGTGTAAGGAACAGAACAAAGGTCTCTATGTAACCTTTGTTGACCTCACCAAGGCTTTTGATACCGTGAGCAGAAAAGGTCTGTGGCAGATTTTGGAACGTTTAGGTTGCCCCCCCAAGTTCCTTAAAATGATCATCTCACTCCATGAGGATCAGCACGGCCAAGTCAGATATGGCAACACACTTTCTGAGCCCTTTTTAATTAAGAATGGTGTGAAACAAGGCTGCGTTCTCGCTCCTACCCTATTCACCGTCTTCTTTAGCATGATGCTCCAAAGGGCCACAGCAGACCTCGATGATCAGGACGGCATCTACATTCGATACCGTACTGATGGAAGTCTATTCAATCTAAGGCGACTGAAAGCCCACACCAAGACCTTAAACCATCTTGTCCGGGAGCTGCTTTATGCTGATGACGCCGCCCTTGTCGCCCACACAGAAGCAGCTCTGCAGCGTTTAACATCCTGCTTTGCAGATGCTGCTGAGCTCTTTGGGCTGGAAGTCAGCTTAAAGAAGACAGAGGTCCTCCATCAACCTGCACCTCAGGAAGTCTTCCATCATCCCCATATCACCATTGGCCAATCAGAGCTCAAATCAGTCCAGCAGTTTAACTACCTTGGTAGCCTCATCTCCTCAGATGGTAAGATCGACGGAGAGATAGACAACAGGTTAGCTAAGGCATATAGTGCCTTTGGAAAACTCCACAAAAGAGTATGGCGTAATAAACACTTGAAGAAAAGCACCAAGATCGGTGTTTACAAAGCCATAGTGTTGTCTACTCTCCTATATGGTTCCGAATCATGGGTCATCTACCGGCACCACCTGTGTCTCCTAGAACGCTTCCATCAGCGCTGCCTCCGTACAATCCTTAACATCCGCTGGTCTGATTATGTGACCAATACATCTGTACTAGAGCAAGCAGCTGTCACTAGTATTGAGGCCATGCTACTGAGAATGCAGCTGCGCTGGGCAGGGCACGTCTCAAGGATGAAGGACCACCGCCTCCCTAAGATCTTCCTTTATGGTGAACTTGCCACTGGCTGCCGCATGAGAGGAGCCCCAAAGAAAAGATACAAGGACTCCCTGAAACAACATCTCAGCCTTGGCCATATTGATCAACATAACTGGTCTACTCTGGCCTCAAATCGGGAGACCTGGAGACACACCATCTATAACGCAGCTGTCTCCTTCGAGAACACACGCAGGATCACTCTCGAGGAAAAAAGGCAACGCAGGAAGAACCGTATCTTGCAAAATACACCATCTAAGGAGTCTTTCTGCTGCGCCTTTTGCAATCGGATATGTCTGTCACGTATTGGCCTCATAAGCCACCAGCGTGCCTGTAGCAAAAGTGGATAGTGCCTTCCCAAATCTTCGTTCGCGAAGCCTAGCCATGATATGATATTGCTCTGGCTGCAGAGTTTGTCTACGTCAGGGCTGTTAGTCATGTGGCTTATGTCTTGCACCATGTATGCTACCCGTCTTAATGCTCTCACACAATGTAAATGAGAATAAGGTCAATGATAATCCTAAATGCTGGTGTTGAAACCTGCTAAATTATTGACATTAGTATCTTCTGGTAGTGAATTTGGCAAACATTTTACTTGTTTTTAAAGTATTTGGGGGGGGGGTTACATTTTTACAGTGCGTCATGTCTTTTAGAACTGTTAAACCCTTAAAATCAGTACCTATGAAGATAATTCACGTAAGGTTACAAAAGCAGAAAATAGAAACTTGAATCATCCATTTATAATGAAAAATAACCAGAGTATTTTCTATGCTGGCACATTTGAACCAGACCTTACCAAAGAAGTTTGTTTCAGCACTGTCAATTCCAGTGCAAAGTGCCCTCAGTTGCCTCTCTCAGAGGAGAGTGTTCTGATGAACAGGAATATGCAGAAGAGTAGCCCGGAAATTTAGACTGACCATAGGCTCTGGAATGTATGATCATATTAAAAAATGTGTTCTGAAAGGATATCAGTGTCCTTAATCATTTCACAAACTTGGATTATTTTCCTATTTTACTACAATAGTAATTAAAAAAAGTCAGTGGGGTTGGCTGCAGAGCAACATAGTTGCTGCTAGATCTGAATACTCTTGCCATTTTCTCATTCAAAGTCTAACACCAGAAGACCTCATGTATGTTGTCTATTCTGTCAACCAAGCAAGTTGGTATAAAGCTTTCCACTTCTCTCTTGTCTTCCCCTGCCCATCTTGTGCACCTAAGAGCCATACATGGTGCTGAGAGTTCAGAAAGGACAAGTTTGTTGTTTTTCAGCAAGGGAGCATTGGTAACACCAGCTGTAGACCTCACAGCATCCTGAGTTTAATAGGCATGTGACAGTCAGTCTTGCCCATAAGATGACCATATCCCTTATAGGCAGCATCGTATGTGCTGTACTATAATCTTTGTACAGGGGAAGGAGGAAGATTGACTTGGCAATGCTTTCATTTTTTTCAATTTTTTTTTTCTGAGGCAGAATGAATCACTCATTTAATGGTTATTTCCAAAAATAGCTGGCTGAAGAAAATTTGGTGAAATACCCACAGACACCCTGGACTTCCTACAGTATGTGACTTATGCTTCAGGTGTTACTTAGTGTTCTTCATGATCTCATCTCCTGCAGACTTGCTGCCTAAGTTTCTGTGAGAAAGCATTGCTGCCCGTTCCAGGGACTGCGAGTTTGCCTTTGGATAAGTCTGCTGCAAAACTGTAATGCTCAGATTCAGAGGTTCAAGGCTTGTGCATGCTAAGCTTCAATAGGAAGACTGAATTTGGGAATTCACTGTGATTTGTAGGATGAGTTCCATATATAGGAGCATCCGTTCTCTTGGCTGAGGTCAGCTGTCCCAGCTACATCTCCTTCCAGCTTCTTATTCATGCCCAGCCTATTGCTGGGGGTAATGTGGGCAAAAAGAAAAATCCTTGAGTGCTGTGTGAGCACTGCTCAGCAGTAGCCAAAACAATGGTGTGTTACCAACAGTGTTGTAGCCACACATCCAAAGCATAGCACCCTATCAGCTGCTATGAAGAATGTGAACTCTGTCCCACTAGACCCATATAAGCAATTAGTTTGCAAAATATATGGTATAAAGTAGCTGTCAGTTCTCTTGTCCTTGTCAGAGAAACATCCTTATATACTGGGTAATTTGCTTTAGAGTAACGTAAAAGAGAAAGAATCAAGTCTGTAAAATCAACTCCAGAACTTAATGTATGAATAGAGTGATTAACAGTGTTACTTGCTGACTTATTTGGTTTCATTTAACTCAAGCAAAGTATTTCACATAAAGTAGATTGAACTAGAATGCTGTAACTAGTGGTATATTGAGGGCAATGCATTGTGAGAGTTCAATAAAGGCAAATATTGGTTTCTATAAAACAGAGCTTTGTTTTTTAAATTGAGACCTAGTAGACACAAATTTTTTTTTTTTTTTGCTGGCCTAACCTGGTGTTCTTACCCAATTTTTAAAAATTAAACTTCAGATAACTTCTATTGTTGCACAAAATTAGTAAAGAAAGAACAAAGGAGAGTGGCACAGCAGTGCAACATTAAATGCAGGTTGCTGAATTAAAAGATACCCTTTCATGATGGAATAGAAAACTTTCTCATTCTGTGTAAATTGGGAAGTTATTAACAATTCTTTTCATTTTTGAGGATGTAGTCTGAATTGGAGCAAAATAAACCTCAAAACTTTGGTACAGATTTTTGTAACTTTTCCACCAAATCCTGATGGCCTGGAAATTACTTTAAAATCTTGGAGCTGAAATTGTATGTACATGAACAAGATTGGTAAGTGGCCTACCATTTTCTAATGGTAGGAAAATGATCAAGATGAATTGAATCCTAGCCGGTATCTCTTTGAATTACAAGAAGCGGCTGGTGCAGCTTCCTCTAATGAAGACACCATCTCAGTGTGAGATTAAAGAAGTCTTGTGCACTGGGTTGCTTTAAAATCAAAATAAATTACAAGTGGCTTGATCTTCTCCACTGTTGTCTGCTTTTGGATTTTATTTGTGATGGTTTCTTAGCATAAAACATTAAAGTTGACCAAGGTGCAATGTGGAGGTATATGGAGATTGTCAGCATATGTATTTCTCTCCTGTAATTTCAAGCCAGTGGATTTACAGTGACAGTGTGTAGGAAGTTAAGTGAAGGTCTAAATATTCATCTCTGTATTTTCTTTTTGTTTTCTTTTAATAGGAGAGAGATACTGCTTCTTGTCTGTAGACATAATTCTCAATTGTTCATTTTGGTAGAGGTAAAGTTATGAGAACTTCCTAAATATTTTACAATATTTGCTCTTTAGATACTGAAAGGGGATTTATCTTGTTACCTAAGGACTACTCACGGATGTAGTATTAGTGCTATACTGTCATATTATTGTACTGTAGATGTGCAGCAGACAGGATTTAGGTGTAGCTTGATTTGGGTATAAAATTGGGAGTCAGTCATCACTGGATCATCATCATCATCATGGCTAGGCTTCGCAGATGAAGATTTGGGAAGGACTCTACCCGCATTTACAGATAATTGAATGAGAGCAGGAAGTTTAAGAGGAAATTATTTCCATGATAATACTTTCAGCAGTTATCAACAGCATCAAAAGCCTTATTGAAGTAAAGATGCTACACAGTGCTCTCCCCTTGTTTGCCGAGACAGTCATGACATTGTAGAAAGTTGTTGGGTTGATCAAGCATAGCTTCCTCTTGGTGAAGCCATGCTGGTTCTTCCAGTCATGTTCTTGTCTTTTATGCGCCTGGAAATGATTTCCAGGTTAGTTGGTCCATCACCTTTCTGGGTACTGCGGTGAAGTTGAGCAACCTGTTGTTTCCTGGGTCTTCCTTTTTGCCTCTGAAGATAGGAATGACAGAAGAGTGTATTTAAGTAGAAGGTTAAAAGGACAGCATTGGAAAGTAAATCAATAAAGGATTATTGCATAGCAGTTACCTGTTGTATACATGATTGCAAAAATGTATAGTACCCATACTGGATCTGACTAATGAGTGTGTCCCTGCTCCTCTACTGAAAAGATGTGCTTTATAGATGAAAATACACGTAAAAGATTGCAAGGTTTATTTGCCTCCTTAATTTTGCAGAAGTATCTAATACCTGCTGAATAGAGGATAACTTAAATTGATTATTGTGGCTCTTTTCAAAACAAAGGCTTGTTTTTTCTTAAGGCAGAAAATTCCAAGTCATGCTAGGTACTAAGCTGACCATGTGAAGGATGCAAAAAAATTGACTCCCTGGAAGCTTGTTCTGGCTTCGGTTTCTTTCAGTGATATTTGCAAATAAACTATTTTCAGTAATCTCAATTTAAGGCAGCAGACATTGCTTGCTTTCAATAGATACTCCAACATGAGAACCACCTTGAAGAGTAATGTAGTGGCTATTAGTCACAACTGTGAAAAATGGCAGTGTAAGGCCTGCATATCAAAGATGTCTTGATGCTCTGCTGTTTGCAAGGACAGTGTTTCAGAAGAAATGTGCTAGTAGCATAAAAATTATTTTGAATGAGAAGTTGTTAATGCAGGACCTGAAGTAAATATATCTAGGAATTGCTACAACCATCTACTTTGTTCAGTCATCATCATCATCATCATCATCATCATCATGGCTGGGCTTCGGGAACGAAGATTTGGGGAGGGCTCTACCCATGTTTGTTACAAGCGCACTGGTGGCTAAAAAGGCCAATACAAGACAGGCACGTCCAGTTGCAAAAGGCACAGCAGAAAGACTCCTTAGGTGGTATATTCTGCAAGGCACGAGTCTTTCTGCATTGTCTTTTCTCCTCGAGATTGACCCTGTGTGCTTTCTTAAAAGCATCAGCAGTGTTATAAATAGTGTGTCTCCAGACGTCCCGATTGGAGGCCAGAGTAGACCAGTTATGTTGATCAATATGGCCAAGGCTGAGATGTTGTTTCAGGGAGTCCTTGTACCTTCTCTTCAGGACTCCCTTGCGGCAGCTGGTGGCAAGTTCACCATAAAGCAAGATCTTAGGGAGGCGATGGTCCTTCATCCTTGAGACGTGCCCTGCCCAGCGCAGCTGTGTTCTCAGCAACATGGCCTCAACACTTGTGACTGCTGCTTGTTCTAGAACAGGCGTATTAGTCACATAATCTGACCAGTGGATATTTAGGATTGTATATTACTAAGACAGTCTTGAGTGTTGTAAAAACAACAGTTGCCTCAGTAACCCTGAAGGCTCCACTCGAAAATAAATGCCCAAAATTGTGTACCTGTTCCCTTCTACTTGCCTTCTTCATATCAGATTTTTAATGCTATTTTTAGTTTATTTAATGCTGCTTAGTCTCCTATTTTTCATGCGGCCTTATTCCAAAGGGTACAACAAGGACTAGATTATCTGGTACTGGTGTCAATACTTAAAAATAATTGCTGTGGGAGTCAAGGAGACTAGTAATAGAAAATGAGATGAATCTTAGTGCAGCAAGATTCCAAGCATTTGTCATGCTACCTTGCATCTCTACAAAAAGCAGTAATTTTTAGGTAAAGCACAACACTAAATTAAACATTAAGTTTAGGAAATGTCACTGCCTTGTTATGCACCTTTTTGCCTGTTGCACACTTTTGTGCTCACTGTGTGCAGTACTTAGCATTAATATCTCAAAAGGCCACTCTCTCCATAAAGCTTAGTCATGTATGAGTCCTGTTGGAGGAAAACTACTGAAAAAAAATTAAAAATCACATTTCTCTTTATGATTTGGAATAAAATTTTCCAGTGACACCAGTGTGACTTCCCTGTTTGTTCTTTTCCAAAAATTTTAACAGCTTGTTTATGCCAGAATTATATGGGCTGGAAGGGACCTCTTGAGGTCCTGTGCTCCAAATCCTAGGGCATGATCCCTGCTACAGAATGCTTCAGTAGGACATTGACTTTCACTGTACCTTCTTCAAGTGGACCATGGTGCAGTCAGGTAGCCCAAGATCCCCAGGACCAAAGAGAGAACAAGCTGTCCTAAGAAACAGTATGGCAACAAGGGGTATTTGGGTATTCTTAAGAATAACGGTGTTCATGCAAGGTTGTTGTTCCAACTCATCCCACTGCTGCCAACCTTACTTAATTTATGTCTAAATGTGGGTGACTTTAGAGAGGTCCCTGTCTATCTGTGAATCATGGCAGACCTTAAGCACTGAACAAATGTCTTCTGAATTTGAACAAAAGCCCTCCTATGTGCTGTGAAGCATCTTAAGCAGAAATAAAGGCATACCCAGTTATAGAACAGAAATCTTGGAGGATAGGCAATTCCAGGAAATGGTCTTTGTTTATGGTGAGAGAATGGGGGGAACAACATAGTATTGCAGGTAAAATTAAAGGTAAGAGGAAGATTTTTTTTTTGTTCCAGATAGCTGAATGTTGCTTTGCATGACCACTATTGTACAGATGTAGTATTGATAAATGTCAGGTGGCTGATACGTTTTTTCAATTTTCAGAATATAGGTTAGTGTGCTGGTGAAAACTGTGTAGCTGTAAAGGTGTTGAACTTTGCTTTGTGGAGAAAATCTCCGTCAATGAAACAAATGCAGTATTAATGTCTAGAAATATTTGCTGTGCTAACAAGCTTGAAAATGGTTTTGCAGTTTTTCTTAAAGTAGCTAACTATGAAGTAACCTTTAAACCTATTACTTTAGATACTGGCAAGGGAGCAAAATGGCACAGAAACTGCTGATCAAGAAATATAACAATATTAGAAATGGATATCTTAAAGGATCATATTTTTGTAGAACTTCATATTTTTATACCTTGTGTCTTCACTGCCTTTCTTATTTGCAGAGTGATGAAACAGAAATAGGCATTTAATAATTCTTGAAAATGTTCATTTGACAAAGCAGAGGACTTAAGTGGATTATTCCTACTATATTTTTAAATTTTTAGAGTAGATAATGAGATTAATTTGCTACGGTAATAAGTACCAAAAAAAAAAAAGAGTGCCATTTGAACTCTGTGTAATTCTTACTAATATATGCAGAAGTGTTTACTTTCTGTGAAAAGTTTGCATTCAAAACTAACCCTGCCAAGCTTTAATTTATTTTGAACTTATGCTTTTAGGTAGTTATCGGAAATCTAATCTGGAGTAATGAAAATTTGCAAATATGATATAATTCTAACAGTTATTCTTTTCAGTTGAAAGAAGTTGTTCTATGCTCAGAATTTTTAGGATGTTTAAAGAAAAGGAAAAAAAGCCAGTTTCATGAAATCAAGCAACATGTCAGAAATGCTTCTTTTTACAGCTTCTGTGACCCATAGTGTTCCTTACAGAGTTGGAGAAGACTCAAATGTGCAGAGTTTCATGACAAATTCTGTTCTGAAATATTCACTGTTAGTTCTGATTGGTATTTAGGATAATAATTTAAAGTTTTATGGCACATATACTGAGGTGTGGTCAGTTGTGGAAAACTTTATTTTGAATTGTCACTTTAACAAAATTCTTGATATGCAAAAGTTTACTTTCAAAAACTATAGTTTTTTGGAGCATTGGGAATCAGTGTGCTGTGCTTCAGATCATAAACTCAGACATGAAAGTTATAATACAGTATAGAATCAGGGCATCCACGGAATATTTTTCCAGCAGGTGATTTCCCAAACAGTTTGATCTTGAGCAAGGTATTTAAAGTCAACCTAAGAATTTTTGGCAAGAGGAGCCAAGTATTTCTCTGAGAGATTAGCAAGGGTCAGTTTGAGTATGACAGTAGCTGTGCCCTGTAGCTGCAGAAGTGGAGTTCAGTTCGTCGGAGCTCTTTGCTGGAGGTTTTCAGTGGGGGCTTTGCTCACATAAGAGGGGGTCGGTAGTGTGACAGTAAAGGTGTAATGAACCCATGTGAGGAAATGCATTTCTTATGTCACTACTATAAACTAGTTTGTATTAATTTTAAAAATTGATGTTTCAATGGATTCAGGCAATCAGCCTGATATTGGTATGAATTATAAACAGATTTATGAAGTAATTATCAAATTTCATGTCAGTAGTATCTTACATTTTGAAGTCTCTAGGCAAGAAAAGACTAGGAGTTCCCTTTTCCAAAAGAGAAGAATGCTGTTATTAGCCTTCAGGTTTTTAAAGGAAAAGATCATGAACAAAGGTTGTGTGCATCGACGCTTAGCATCTGTAAATGCTGCATGTTCTGCAGATGCTCTTTGCAAGAAGGCTAAATAATGTCACTAGTCTGCTTCTGATTTTTAAATCTAAGCTTTTAAAAACTTGATTTTTTTTTTCTCTTTAATGTTGCAGAAATGTATAGTTTGGTTGCTGAAATGAGTTGATAAATTATAGACAGCTCTTTGCCTAGTGCATGATATGCAGTGGTTCAGTTTAAGAGTTTAAGACCTATTTTTAAGCTATCCTTGAACTTAGTTTTATTTAAAAAGTGATTACATACCAGTGAAGATATAATGATAATTTTTTACAATCGCGTGCCATGTTCCTTTGACCATAACTGCCACATACATCATTACAAATCAAATTCATTATGATAAACAAATATAGAAAAGGGCTTTTATTTCTGATACTGAAGAAGCATCTTTAATGAGAATTTTTTAAGCATGGAGTCTTTTCAGAAAGGTTACTTGTGTTTATTTTTTTTCCCTTAAAAGCCACAGAAGAAAGAGGATCAGCAATCAGAAGCTAAAGCAAGTCCAAAAAAGTCATCAGAACCCACTATTGACCTTTTAGGACTTGGTAAGCCATAATTATCTGGTTTTAAATCAAACATGGGTACATCGTTTTATATTTTAATAGACATACTTTTATTTTTGCTGTGTTTACTGATAGCTAGATAAATTTGAAAACCGTAAGATTGAATCTATGAATTTGAAACTATAAAGGCGAATGCCACAGGGATATGGGTATATCAATACTTATGTTTTGCTAAGGAAAGTAATGAGCTCCTCTGGGAAGGGGGAGTTATCAAAGTGATCTTCAAAGGGCTTGTGAACTGTAGTATTTCAATGTTTATGGTACGAGTGTACTTTTCAGTGAAAATGCTGAGGTTACCTGTATTGTGTATTTGTAAAATACCTTATATCGTAAAATTCCTATATCAGGTAAAAGAACAGTAAACTGTCGGACTGCAGCTGAGTAGTATCTTGTAAACCTTAATACCTTGGGCATTTCAGTGTTGTGTAATGACTGTGACCATCATTCATTTTTATCTAAAACGCCTTTTTGTTTTCTGACTGGCAGGTGACTGTGTATTTGTCTTGTAAGTAAACTAGTTTGAAGTAAAATAATGTAATTTGCCCTGTTGTGTGTAGTCCATATTCGTAAAATATGTCTTTCATTTATCTAGGGTTACTCTAAGTGTGCTTTTTCCATTTGATAGAATGGAAATGGAAGAATATAATGTTGCAGTAACTATTTTTATTTCCTTTTGTTATTCATTGTCAGGAAATTTTCTAAAAGTTGTGAGTGGATATTAAAAGTATTCCATTTATATCAATATAATGGTTATTCTTAATTTTCTATATAATTTCTACAGGATATTGGAGGAGGCTGAGAAGTGATTTAAATGTCATTAGTGTAAAAACTTGACTTTGTAGAAAAATGGCTTGGGTTTTTTTAATTTTTTGTTTCAAGGTATGAATGATGTGACAAAAAACAAGAAATGTCTTCTCTGTTTTAGAATTCACACTCTTATCCAAAATGCATGGTATTTTTCCCTCTGGATGTAGACTTAACTGTAAAGTACTATTTTTGTATGGGTTATGTCTACGTTGTGATCTGTATCTCATTCCAGGTAATCTGCTACTATAGGCAAGCAAATCTTAATTATCACAGTAGAATGAATGTAGAATGAACCTATTTAAAAAAAGTTATTTAGACTTGATAGAAAGCTGATCTTCCTTTATTTTCCTTTAGCAGAACAAGAACCTAATTAAGAAGTAAAATTCAATCAATATGTGGTTTTAAGATTACTAGGCTTCTGTATTCTTTTGGTAATGGTTTGGAAAGAATCTTGGTAACAGTGTCATGATATAATAATGAACTTGGATTACATTGGCTAACTAGAATTGTAGTATGCAATGGAGAGAGTATTATAATTGGTGTTCAACAGCTGTGCTTCTTCAGTGAGATATACAAAGAGCAAAGTTTATAATATATATGTTAAACCCCCCTAATTTTAAAGGAGGGAATGCTTAAAGATCTTTTAAATAACAAGTTGAAAGGCAGTGTATTAAGCCAGTAGCACTTGGAATCCACTGAGCTGCAAATGAGATATGTGTTAATGAGAGCAGACCTGCATATTTCATTTGGAGAGTAGTCTTTTAGTTAACACTTCCAGTGCACTACTTCAGATAATATTGAAAGAGAGATCACATCAACCCAGTATATCATACAAGAATAGCAAAGGTTGGAAAGGACCTCGAAAGACCCTCTGGTCCAACCTATGGGAAGGAGAGCCTAGAGGAAATTATTCTGTCTGATCACATCCTGAGAACCTCCAGTGATGGGGACTCTACCACATCTGTGAGAGGTTGTTCCAGTAATTGATCTCACTGTAAAAAATTTATTTCTTATGTTGAGATGAAACCTCTCCTGGTGCAACTTGTACCTGTTGCCCCTGTCTTTTCCGTGTGGCTCCTTGTGAGGAGAGAGCCTCTGTCCTCTTTGTAGCTGCTCTTTAAGTACTGGCATACTGGGATGAGACTCTGTCAGTCTTTCCTTACAGGGCAGGTTCTGCAGCTCTTTGGTCATCTTCGTGGCCCTCCTTTGGACCTTCTGCAGTCTGTCTGCCTCTGTCTTGAACTGGGGGGCAGAGCTGGGCACAGACTCCAGGTGCAGTCTGGGAAGCACTGAGTCGAGTAGGGTGATTACCTCTCTGTCTCAGCTGGTAACACCCCTGAGGATACAGGCCAGAATCCCACCTGCCTCTGGTGCTGCAGTGATGCGCTGCTGATTAAAATGTTTAATATGTCATATCAAATAATAGTAAAATGTATATGATTGCTTAGCTCGTTCTTCTTAGCAGACATGTTTCTAATGAGGATTCATTCTCTTAGGACTTAATTTCTGCAAATGAAGAACAGTAGTAGCTTTTAGTAGGGCAGATCAAAATTGCTTGTGATAGCAGGTTGAGTAATTTTAGTAGATCAGAATTCATGCTAGAATAATTGTGGCTTTCAGAATAGCCCATCTTCTTTACCAAGTATTTTCTTGAGTAACCCTCAGTGCTGGCTTTGGGTCTGGGGTTAACCTTCGGGTCATTGCTCTTTCATTGTCTCAGTTGGTCTTGTAATAATGACCTCATAAGAAGGTAAACTTCCTGAGACAGGACTTACCCTGTGAAAATTGAAGCTAGACAATTCTTTGAAAATAAATGCTTTCATTTTTCTTTACAAATTGCAAAATTTTCAAGATAATACATCTAGACAAATTGTATCTTTAAATCTTGTAATAGGAGAAGATAATATCCTTGTAATATCGTCAGTGATTGTACTATGATGTTTGTGTTTCTAGATTCTAAACCTTTTTTAAACACATTCATGTGGTTCCATTGAGTTTCTGATCGGCGATTTACTATTGAGATGCTGTTTGGATATTTACTTTTTGATCCAACAACATTTGTAGCTTTTGGCCTTTTGTTTCAGAACAGATTTTAGTTCAGTACTCCACACACAGAAAGGTGGGGAAATGGGCATGTACAAGGTAAATATTGTTATATTCTCCACAAGCAGTAGTGTACCTGCTGTGTTCTTGCTGTGCAACTCCAAATTCCTTCCCTCTGTTCCCAGGCAGTGAGAAGTCACAGCCTGTTTCTGTAGGCTAAACCTGAAGCAGCTTTTGTAGTCATCTCTGTGATTATTTGGATCTTATCCATGCTGGGAGGGTGCCCTGCTGAAAATGTGGAGTCTTAAAATTGGCACTAAAATCAATAATAATGGATTTTATAACATGCATTTTTAATATTATAATTATAGGAAACATTTTTCAGTTTGAAAGTCACAGTGTGTAAACCACAGTTCGTCAGCACTTAAGTGATTGGTGGTGCTGTATTTTCACCTCTGGTGTTAACCTTGTGCTCTGTGCTCCTTTTGGAGTTTTTTTCTTACAATGTAGATGTCCCCACTTCTGCCAGTTTGATGTAAATAATTTTTTTTAATCTTGTAAAAGATTGTGTAGTAGCTAAGTACAAATGTGGAATATTGGAATGTTACACAGGCAGTTTTGGATCATTGTGTTTGTCGAGGAATGTCACTTAGAAATTATTTCAACATATAGAAAAAGGGGAAAATTAGCATTTTTAAATACAGAATTATCAGAGAGAAGAAAAGTGCATTTTACATATTCTACATCTTTTACCATGTTTAGATGTGCCCTTCATAAAATGGACAATTGCACTTTCTAGAAAACCATTATATTAAGTTACAATGAATGACTAAAAGAAAAGAGATTTATTATATTGTTATTATTTACTGGATTTGATGTGTGGGGCATTCATCCAGCATGGTTGGATGTAAAGTATGGTATGCTAAAAGCTGCTTATCTGCTTCTGCATGGGAAATATTCTCCGAAAGAATTCGGATACGTAAGTATCATGTATGCATATATAGATCATAGGTTCCTAGAATCGTGGAATAGTTCAAATTAGAATGGCCCTTCAAAAGTCATCTAGTCCCACCTCCCTATAATGAACAAGGATATCTTCAACTAGATGCTCAGAGCCCTGTCCAACCTGACCTTGAATGTTTGCAGGGATGAGGCATCTACCACCTGTCTGGGTAACCTATTCAGTGCTTCACAACCCTCATTGCAAAAAAATTTCTTTCTTATATCTAGTCTGAATCTGTCCTGTTTTAATCTAAAATCATTACCCTGTGTTTTATTGCCACAGGCTCTGATAAAAAGTCTGTCCCCATCTTTCTTAGAGATCTCCTTTAGGTTCTGGAAGGCTACAGTAGGGTCTCCCTGGACCCTTCTCTTCTCCAGGCTGAACAGCTCCAACTTTCTCAGCCTTTCCTTATAGCAGAGGTGTTCCTGTCCTCTGATCATCTTCGTGGCCCTCCTCTGGACTCACTACACCAAGTCCATGTCTTTTCTGTGTTGGGGGCCTCAGAACTGGATGCAGTACTCCAGTTGGGGTCTCACAGGAGTGGAGGAGTAGAATCCCCTCCCTCGTCCTGCTGGCCACACTGATTATGATGCAGCCCATGATACAGTTGGGTTTCTAGGCTGCATGACTGACAGCTCATGTCCAGATTTTCATCCTCCAGTATCCCCAAGTCCTTCTCTGCAGGGCTGTTCTCAATCTGTTCATCCCCCAGACTGTATTGATAGCAGGGATTGCCCTGACTCGGTGCAGGACCTTGTACTTGGCCTTGTTGAACCTCAGGAGGTTTGCTTGGCCCTGATTCTTGAGCTTGTAAACATGTTAACATTTGTAGTATTGCTGCAATGTTAAGATTATGCTTAGATAAGGAATATATCTACCCAAAATGAAAATATTTACAACCACTTGAGGCATACAGCATTGTTAGATTTCTGGCTTTCCACATTTCATTTTCAGAAGTATTATATGGAAATTGCCTCCTTATGAATGCTTTTTCACTTCTGCAAAGGTTTTAGCAGTAAATAAAATTTTACTAATGCATTAAATAATTCTGCAGTAATTTTGTCCAGACCTTATTTGCCTCTTTGTCCCAGATTTTTGTTGAAAGTGTTAACCTATTTCTCTCAGTTCTGCCTGTCTAATAATTTGGTGTAAAAAATAATCATATGCATATTTTCCTTCTATTACAAGGCTTGATATGACTGTCATAAATTATTGTATATATAAAAATACATGGCTGCTTAGTAACAAAGTTCTTGTAAATAGTTTGGCCCATAGAAAATGAGTTCCAGAAACATAATGCAAAGTTTAGAAGCAGATCTGCTTTCTTGCTGTTTCCTCTCTTGCTGTCCCTTTGAGGCTCTTCTGCTGGTCATTCTCACTATTGGTACAGATAAATACACCAAGGAGATTAATGATGTATATAAAAGCTATGATGTGTATGAAGGCAGCACTGAATTGGAAATTGTCATGTCAGGCATTAATAAAATACATACAGAAAAAGAATGTACACTGGAACCCTTCACTGTATTATTAAAAATATTGTGGTAAAGAGCTTTTGTTTCTGCTGTCAAACAAGATTTCCTTATCTGAAATCAGAAGCAGCATCTGCTGTTGCACAGATACTATGTCATACTGTCATAAATTGTAAGAAGAGAAGTTTTAGAACCACCACTAGGAACAAAGATGAGGAACAGTATCTATTGACTCTTCATGTTACCTTCTCCAGCTGAGCATGAAAGCTCTGCCTTGCATGTGCTCTCAATGCAGTGGCTTCTGCCACATCTAATACTTCACTCCAAGCCACAGACGTGTTCTACAGAAAAGTGGTGGAGGTAGTGTTTAATAAAAGTTAATTGCTTCAAAATAATTCTGTGATGGTTGAAGCTATAAATTTCTCAAAATATTCAGACAGGCCCGTATAACTCAATCTGACTTTTACCTGTTCCCTGGACAGGCTACAGCCATGTTTCCTTACCTCATATACACTCCACCTCTTCTAATCAGGTTTTAATGGTAGACGGCACAAGTTGAATGAATAGTGATATGTTTAGAATAAGTTAGAACTCACAACTCTGCTGGATTATCTTTCTTATGCTAGAGAAATATTTTAAAATATGTAGGGGAAGGAGGAAGTGCTTCTTAATCTGTGAATTATTGTGTTGAAATACAAGTCTCTGTATGCCTGCATGCATATATATTTAAATGAAGACACTAATATTGCTACAATGAATAAACGGGAGTGAAAACATTGTTAGGTTTCTCCTATATTCTGAAACCTAGTTCTTTTAGTTTCTGTGCAGAGAAGGGAGAATATTTTTGGAGTTGCTTTTTAATAGAAATATTCCAACTATTTTATTTTGTGAAATCAGTAAGACAGGATCATCTATTAATACTATTCATACAGGCTTAAAACTGTGTTATAAACAGTAATTCAAAATGTCTGGTTTCACACCAATAGAGACAGCAAGGTATTTATCCAGTAAGAGATGAAAGGTGTGTACATTACCAAATCATACTCTTACAGAAGCAATCTAGCAAAAATCTGGGTTTTCATAGTATTAATTTATAAGCAGCATATTAAGTACTTGAAAAATACTGTGTTTTTGCAAATATGTTGTGTCATGAGTGTTCTAAATATGTGAAATGCTTGTTTAAGTAAATGATTGTATTTAAATTTTCAGTCTTCTACATTAAACTCTTACATTCAGGTAAACTAAATCACTTTTGAATATGACAAGAGAGATATGTTTTTAATACAGGTACCTGACTGAGAAAATGAGAACATTAAATTATTAATTCCTGACAATCCTTTTGCTTGAAAATTATGTACGGTTCATTCCTAAATTTATCTGAAACAGTGAACCTTTGAGATGTTTTTGGACAAATACAAAGGTGATTGTAGATTCTACTGAAGACTATGATGACTGCATAGTCTTAACAGCAAATTTGAGAAAGCTTTTTCAGGCAAAAGAAGTTAAGTCTCAAATTATCTAATCTCACTGCAGAACTTCTCTGGCAGAACAAACTAGTTGAATTAAGTCAAAACTTTCTCTGCAAATGAAACCCTGTTGTGACTGGCATGGGTGATTATACATTACAGGAGGATCAGTATGCTAAAATCCCTAGATTACAGTACACTGAAAAAATTGCTATTAACACGTTTTTGGACTGCTAACTCATATGAGAAGGCACTGCCTTCTGAAACAATCACTCTGCAGAGTGACCTAAAATAAAGGTTGTTGCTTACATTTGTCAGTATATTTATTTACACACATCTCAAAGCACTAGTGTGGATGGAACAGTGGAGCAGATTATACATATTGTCATTTTGCTGTCCACTGACTTCCATTCATTGCATTAAGATATAAGTAGCTTTGCCGTAATCACAGATGAGTATGTAACTTTGCTTTTCAGAATCATTGGAATGGAAATCCCCCAGCAAAGTCAAATTACAATAGTAGAACATTAACTCTACCCCAGACAAAACTGGTGTGATGGTCTTCTGAGTGGATTGTTTCAGAAGGCAGTGCCTTCTCATATGAGTTAGCAGTCCAAAAACGTGTTAATAGCAATTTTTTCAGTGTACTGTAATCTAGGGATTTTAGAATACCGATCCTCCGGTAATGTATAATCACCCATGCCAGTCACAACAGGGTTTCATTTGCAGAGAAAGTTTTGACTTAATTCAACTAGTTTGTTCTGCCAGAGAAGTTCTGCAGTGAGATTAGATAATTTGAGACTTAACTTCTTTTGCCTGAAAAAGCTTTCTCAAATTTGCTGTTAAGACTATGCAGTCATCATAGTCCTCCGTAGAATCTACAATCACCTTTGTATTTGTCAAGCTCTGTGTAACGGCAAACCACTTGTGATATGCTTAGGTATAAATTTATGAGCCAGTTCTTACCACTTGATCTTGAACAGCTTAAAATCAAATGAGAAATGGTTGCTCTGTTCCTTAAAAACCTTTTGTGATATTTTTGTCCATATATATTTTGAAGTATTTTCTTGAAATTGTCCTTAAAGTGTAATGCTCCATCCCTTTTGTTGTCCTGCATGTATCCACTTTCACCCGGATCAGTAAATGCATGCACATGTTAAAGTGGTTACTGGCAGCAAGGCTGTGGAAGGTTAACTCTGTACAGAACGAGAGCCATGGGTTCTTATGGATAATTAGCCCAGTGTGCCTGGCAGGGGTATTCATGTAGAGCTATAGAATAAAATTAATGCAAAGTACTTTTAAAAAAGGAGGGGAGAATGGACTTTTTTCATAATGCAAAGTTCACTTACGTACCCTTGAGTAAATTACCATATCAAGAATAACTTTATGGATTCTAAAATGCAAATTGTAACTCAAGAGCACAGATGAATGTATTTTGTCTGATACATGGCTACCAAATTTGGGCCTTCTCAGTAAGACATCTGTTAAAATTCTTACTAAAAATGTTGATGTGCTTGAAAAAGACTCCTGAAAAATGAGTAGTGTGGCTGTCCTTAGGGAAGTCTTAAATGTTTTGTTTTGTCGTTGGTTGTTTTTTAATGAAGCACATTAGTATGCCATGTTTTTAGGGAAAGAAGTCTTTAAAAATCTGAACAATATCACAGTCTGAAAAATATCTCAGAAATTGAATACATCTTTGATTGAGGGCAGGGTAGGAGGGAATAGGAAGCTTTAATTATTCTTATGCTGTTAAGATATTAATGATCTTCCCTTTACATTTGATCCTGTTGTCTTTTTAAGATGGTCCAGCTGAAGCGTCTGTTACAAATGGAGGCACTGCTGCTGTCACAGCACTGAATGATGACCTGGATATCTTTGGCCCAATGATCTCTAATCCTTTACCAGCAACTGCTGTACCTCCTGCTCAGGTAAAATTTATTTACTAATTTATTAGTTATGTGTGTGTGTAAATATTTGCATGCACATGTATGTTTTCCTTCAGGGAATTGTTCATT
Source organism: Chiroxiphia lanceolata (assembly GCF_009829145.1). Classification (NCBI taxonomy): domain Eukaryota; kingdom Metazoa; phylum Chordata; class Aves; order Passeriformes; family Pipridae; genus Chiroxiphia; species Chiroxiphia lanceolata. The sequence continues at coordinate 86,941,667 of NC_045639.1, read as the reverse complement.
CACACAGAAGGAATGCTCACTTCTCTACACTCATGGCTGAAGATGCTTTAGCTGTAATGGTGACATTTTTCTCACCTCTTCAAGCTTCTGCACTGCTTGGATGTAGATATGAAATTAGGAAATGGTGTGGTCTTCCATTCTGGTTATCCAGCTAAATTAGATTCTGTCTTACCTTGATGATGGTAGTCGTGTTTTCTTTTAATTTATAGTCTTTTGTCTTGTTCTTTTTTTAATTGCTGAATATAATTTTACTTAATGTTCTCAGGTTGTTAGGCTTTAAGTCATCCTTTTTAAGACCTGTTATTGCTTTGTGATGCTGATATTTAGGAAAGGCTGCAGCAGATGCTTCTCTCTTAGGGATGCTAAAAATTTTGGGTCTGAAGCTTCATACTCAAAGTCCAGAATGGATATCAAGAAAATCTAATATTGCTACCTGGACTGATCTGTCTTTTGTCTCATCTTGGAACTTGTATGCCTTGCTCTCCTCAAGGAAGAGTAGCATAATCCCACATGAAGAACCTGCTACAGCTCTCTCAAAGTACCCGTCAGATTCAAAGAGCAAGGTATTTGTGTTGGACATGGCTGGTTCAGAATGCACATATGCAGGCTTCCTTACCCCAGACCGGCTTCTGAGAGGGCGGTTTTGGAGGAGTAGTGGGCTAACCTCCCCATCTGGGAAGTCCTGTTAAGGTAATTTAGAAGCTTATTTTTGTGTAAGGCTTTCTGTCCCACTCAGCTGAACTGGAAAGAATTGTGTATATTCTTGAATTTATGGTTTGGGACATGTGATCTGTACTTGTTTCTCTTTATCAGTTATTTTTCATAATATATGTAAAATGGAAGGGATGATGATGAAAAGGAGTTCCGACTACCTCAAAGCATATGCTTATTGTTCAGCAGATTTAATTATTTAGCCTTTACTCTCCCTTCCCCTGCTTGTTGCTGAGGGCTGACTCTGTGCAACATGCTAGGTAGGGTTTTAGAGACTGAAAACACATTTCTTTTTAAATGTAATACTACAGATGGGGCAAACTTCCCACTGTGCCTTAAACCACCCATAAACAGTGAGGGAAATGAGCTGTATACATGCATTTAGATTTGGATGTGTTAGCTAAAATTGTGAAGGAAATTGTTGGTCTAATTTCTTGTCTCTTGTGGAAGTCTATGTTCAAAGTACCAGGAAGAACAGTATTTGGGTGCTTGTTGTCTGCTATCCTAACACATTATGTCAAAATTGATCTAGAGGAACCTACCTGTAGAGCTAGATGTGAAAAACAGTAGCCCATTTCCAGTTTCCCCGAGTTTTGTAATGTATCCAGTTTGTACGTAGATTGAGTACATTTAAATCTATGAAGTTTCCACTTGGCCCTGATATCAGTGGGCTATGGTAGCAGTACACGTAATGGCTACGACTGAATTCTGGTTTTCCCCCTTTCCAGTCTTTCTGATGCTAGAAGTGACAACTTCTGTATGTAGTTACTGTCTGCTCAGGAGAAAAGAGCAGCTTGAGAGAGACGAGAAAACCCTTCTTTTGTTTCTCTTCCATGAACACATGAAGTGACCTGCTGGTTAAACAAATGATTTAGCTGTAGAATGCAGGAAACACAAAGAAAGGCTGAATATTTAAGAGTGAGAACAAGAAAAGTGAAGGGGGATACTTGGATGATGATGATGACTAGTGAAGGGTTAAGTAATGGAGTGGCTGTTAAAGCATAATGAATTACATGTATATAGATAATTTAAAATGCATTTCGGATTTGGTCATTAGATCTTCTGTGAGAGAAATATTTTGAAATGTAGTTTATCTTTGTGCTAGTTTCTAGGCTAAAGATGGTACTTACTCCATGTCTAGGCTTCGCAAACGAAGATTTGGGAAGGGCTCTACCCACATTTGCTACAAGCGCGCTGGTGGCTAAAAAAGCCAATATGAGACAAGTCCAGTTGCAAAAGGCACAGCAGAAAGAATCCTTAGGTGGTATATTCTGCAAGGCACGATTCTTTCTGTGTTATCTTTTCTCCTCTAGAGTGATCCTGCATGCTTTCTCAAAAGAAGCAGCAGTGTTATAGATGGAGGCCAGAGTAGACCAGTTATGATGATCAATATGGCCAAGGCTGAGATGTTGTTTCAGGGAGTCCTTGAATCTTCTCTTTGGGGCTCCTCTCTTGCGGCAGCTGGTGGCAAGTTCACCATAAAGCAAGATCTTAGGGAGGCGATGGTCCTTCATCCTTGAGACGTGCCCTGCCCAGCACAGCTGTGTTCTCAGCAACATGGCCTCAATGCTTGTGACAGCTGCTTGTTCTAGAACAGATGTATTAGTCACGTAATCTGACCAGTGGATGTTTAGGATTGTACAGAGACAGCGTTAATGGAAGCGTTCTAAGAGTTGCAGGTGGTGGCAGTAGATGACCCATGACTTACTAAATTGATTAAAAAATGCTAGAAAGGATAATGTTATTCTCAATATCTGGTAAGTATCATCTTGTTTGTGTACTAGAAAGTCTGAATTTATTTACTTGCTGTAAACAAACTTGTCTAGATTTTTAGTGACATTTTTCTTTTTTCTGAATTCTGTAATCAGGAGCAACAAATGGAACTTTCATCAAGCATTTTTTTATCAAGCACATGATCCTTATGGCATATTGCAGGATTTAATGCTTGGTTATCTTCCATTTTTAATCAGTAATCTCAAAGAAAATGTAATATAATCAGATAATCTCCCCAGATAAGAGGCAGGGACATGGGTAGGTAGCAGAAGACAGGTGATTACATGAGTTGCTTGGTAAACTGGGGCAAAGGAAATACCTGTTTTGCTTTAGGTTTAACAACACCTTGCATGTGTTGCATCTCAGGATGACGGTGTCTGGTCTGGGAACTGAGGGTGGGCAGGAGCCTCTCATTTGGCAGCAATATGAGTATTTTGTAAGATCTTTCACCTTGTAACGTGGATAAAAGTTGTATGGGATTCAGAGAAGAGTCAGGAGAATACAACAGACTGGAAAGGTTGCCTTATAATGAAAGGTTTTAAAGACTCGGTCTGTTTAAATTTCTGAAGTAAAAAAGTGGTGTGATTATGATGTGTAATTATTTTGTGCGAGACTGCAGTTGGGAAAGTGGGCACGAACTCAGACTAGCAGTTGAGTAACCCTAACATGCAGTTCCTGTGCTTGGAATTGGAAAATTTAAAGTAGAAATCCATGGCCAGTCCTTAATTTGAACTTGTCCAAGTATCTATTAACAGAATGTATTGAAATAAAAAAATCCCATGAAGTAGAAGGGATCAAATGTGGAATAGCATGGCTTGCTTTCTCACTGAGATATTTGCCGTGATGTTCTGCATAGTAGGTGTGTCTGAGATACACAGTGGGATTTGAGAGCTTTGAAGAAGAAGGGAATGTAATGGTGCTCCTCAGACTGATTTGTAGAAGCAATGTATGACCCTTGAGTTTTCACAGGATTGCTTTTGTTTTCCAACTTAACTTGAAAGGCAGCATTTACTGCTAAATGCACTTGGTTTTATGGCACTGTGGAACACAAAAGTGTATTTTTGAATGTTTTATTATGAGACTGAAACAACATGATGTCTGCAAACCTTGGATTTATGTCCATTGTCATAGCCAAGACATGATTTTCAAGTGAAAACAAAAGTATTTTTTTCAAATACGACTTCAGTGTTCAGGATCACATGCATTTTCATTGTGCTTTCAGATATGTGTCTTTATCACAGTTTTCAAGAACACTAAAAATATTTTCCTACTGTTCAGCATAGCCAGATGCAAACTATTGGTTTTGTAAAGGACTGGTAAAGAGCAATATGTGACTGAGTAACTTTTTTTCTACAATTTTGTCTATAAGCAAACTGAAGGGGGGGTTAAGAAGAGTTACCTTATCCAGCTCCTACAGTAGCTAAAAGACATGTGCTACAAATTTAGCCATTGTGCAGTGTTCATAGGCAGGAAAAAGGAAAAAAGAACATTTTGTACGTTAAGTGATGCTTTTTCCTGTGAAGTGAGCAGAACTAAATTACGGCTATTAGAATAGGGTTTGTTGCCTGACACTGTATAGGAACTAAGCAAAGGTCTGTTGTTCTTACCGATAGTTAATTTCCTAAATGGTTTTAGCCAGAGTTTAATTTAGACTTTGTATGGGTATGTTTTCCAGCAAAAGTGTGATCTTCATTCATCAGTGAAACTTGTAGGGAGGAGGAGAAGGGGAGAACTGTGAGGTATAAGTTTGGAAGTATTCGCTGAAACATTTAATGTAAGTCTTTCTCCAAGAAGGATACTAAAATTCAGTCAACTTAAACTTTTTTTGAATTTCTCTGTGTGTGCCTGATTTGAAGTGTATTGTGTTGGGAGCTCAGAACTGGTTCAGTGGCTACAAAAGTATATTTTTATAGAAATGGTGTATGTTCTTCATGATTCATACCTGACAAATTTTCATGTAAAGTGCTGGTATATTTTAGGTAACTAGATGTTCTTAAATATTCATTTTCTGCTGAGGTCAGTTGTATGTACCTGACATGATTGCCATTGATCAGCAGACAAGCTTAAACTTGTTAACAAATTGTGGTGATGTTAATGTGTCAAAGCTCTCAGTTCTTATGTAAAAATGAGTTATTTCAGAAGTTTGCTTTATTGTGAGTGTTATTTAAGCAGGATCTTACTTGAGAGCTATTTAGTCCTGTTCGGATATGATCAGTTGAAATGCTTGTAGCTTCTGCTTATGTTTATTTTACCCCTCTTTACATTTTCAGGTCTCTGAAAGCAAAAGTTTCATTCCTTCAAATTGGGTTACGGCAATCCCAAACATGGGTACAGGTAGGGCAATGAGTAGGTTTGAGAGCTGCCTTGCAGAGAAGGACTTGGGGGTTCTGGTGGTTGAAAATCTGGACCTGAGCCAGCAATGTGCATTTGTAGCCCAGAAACCCAACCACATCCTGGGCTGCATCAAAAGCAGAGTGGCCAGAAGGTCGAGGGAGGTGATTCTGCCTCTCTGCTCCACTCACTTGAGACCTCACCTGCAGTACTGAGTCCAGCTCTGGGGTCCTCAGCAAAGGAAGGACATGGATCCCTTGGAGCAGGTCCAGAGGAGGGCCATGAAGATGATCAGAGGGATGGAGCACCACTCCTGTGAGGACAGGCTGAGAGAGTTGGAGTTGTTCAGCCTGGAGAAGAGAGGAGGCTCCAGGGACACCTCACAGTGACCTTTCAATACTTATAGGGGGGCTACAGGAAGGATGGGGAGGGACTCTATCAGAGAATCTAGTGATAGGACGAGGTGGAATGGCTTCCTACTGAATGAGGGTGGATTTAGATTAGATATTAGGAAGAAATTCTTTCCTGTGAGGGTGGTGAGGCACTGGAACAGGTTGCCAAGAGAAGTTGTGGATGTCCCATCCTTGAAAGTATTCAAGGCCAGGTTGGATGGGGCTTTGAGCAACCTGGTCTAGCGGAAGGTGTCCCTGCCCATGGCAGGCAGTTTGGAACTTGATGATTTTTAAGGTCTTTTCCAGCTCAAACCATTTATGATTCTGTGATTATACTCTCTTTGGTGCTGGAAACACCTTAGGTGGAACACAGTGGAAGAGCAGCCATCATATTCCAGAACCAGAAGGGGTCAGCTGGACAGTCTAGAGGAAAGGAAAATTATTTAAAGTTCTAGAGAAGGAAAATTTGAAGAAAGAGTTAGAAATGAGACTGTAGGGGAGATAATTGTCTTCAAACCTAGAAAAGGTTGATTGCAAAGAAAATACTGCATTGTTTGTCCTGAGTACTGGACATGCAACAAGAAATAAAGTTGAATTTTTAATCTTATTTTAAGGTTAATTATGTTTTTGGATATGATCTTAGGAAGTGGTAGAAATCTTAATCTGACTTTTTCAGGTGTTGCTAATAATTCCTAAAATCAAGAGAAGAGATGAGATTTCTTAGTGGTTTTTTTTGTGTGAACTGAATATAGTTGAGTGCTCATTTCCTTATCAGTTATTACCAGGAAATAACAGTTGATTATTTTTAATGGAACTGTCTAGATGTCTAAAACAAAAATATGCAAAATCAAAAACAGGAAGAGCTGAAATAAGCAGCAAGTGTATTGACAGTGAAAAGATAAAGAGGATAAGAATTGTACACAGAATTTAAGACCTTAATAATGTACTTCGTGCCTAACTTGCTTACATAAGAATAATGGCATGCTAGGCTGTATTTCCCTATGCAGGTCAGCAGGGAGAAATTGAGAATGTTGTGTGGGACCATTATTTATCACCATATAAATGAAAAGCAGTAGAGGCCTGGCTTTTCTACAGCCCATCCCTGTTGCTGTAGATAGCAGCCAGAGACCTGCAAGTAGCAGGAAAGTGCACAGTGCTTTTTTGTCTCCTGCAGTTCTTCGCTCAACTGCACGTCCTACTCTCCCCTTCTCTCTTTCATTACTGTTGCCACCTCTTTTCAGTTTGTAGGTGTTGGAGCATCTGTCCTTGTCAGGGCAGAGGTTGACGCAGACAGAGTTTTGGATGATTGATGCAGCCCTGCAGGTTGCAGGCTGTGGGGAGTGGCGCCTCTCCCTGAGGCCATGAGAGATGGTCTTTCCCACAGGAAGTGTGCTGTTCTTCAAGAACTGTGTCACTAGGGGAGGAATTATGGCAGGAAGTGAACAGGCTGTGCAGCATCAGAAAGAATGAGGGGATACACAAGATCTTCTCAGAAACTCAGCATTTTCAAGAGCCCCAGAGCTCGACTGCACTGGAGTGCAGAGTCTGCTCCTGGCAGGGCAGTAAGTGCAAGCGCTGGGGTAGGCAAAGAATGGGACTGGTGACTTCTGACACTGAAAAAGTGGGCTCCAGCTCCACCTGAAGATTTCCTACCATGGACGTGGTTCACAGCCCTCAAAGCTGAAGGGCTGCTTTCAAATGAAGCACCTGAGGTGACTGATGCTGAGCTATGCAAGGCCACCAGGATGAAGAGGCGAGTGATAGTAGTGGGCAGCTCCCTGCTGCAGGGGGCAGGGGGGCACCCTGTCTGCAGACCTTACCTGTTGTCTGGACAATTTTCCTGCTTGCCTTTGTCTTGGATCTGGGATGTTGTGAAGGGAATGCTTAAGCTTGTTCAGCCCTCTGTCACCCCTTGCTCTTCTTCCATGTGGACACTGTCAGAGATAATCTGGAGGGAAGAGTTGACTGCAGAGCCCTGGAGATGGTTAGTGAGGGGTACAGGGCCCAAGTGTTCTCCTCAGTCATGCCAGTGAAGGGAAAGGGTGTAAAGAGGAGAGCGCTGATGCTGCGTGCCAACAATTGCTTGCAGAGCTGCTGATGACAAAAGGGCTTTAGTTTCTCTGAATGCAGGACCCTGTTTGAGGATTAGCATCCACTCAGGAGAGAGGGGACACAGCTCACCAAACAGCGCAAAGCCTTCTTTGCCAGCAGGTTGGAGGGACAACACAGCAGGACAAGCAATACAGGAGATTCCTGGAGAGCATCAGGGACAACTTGATGACCCATATGATGGAGGATACAACAAAGAGGAGTGCTCTGCTCGACCTCATACTCACAAACAAGATAGGGTTCATTGGGAATGTTAAAGCTGAAGGTAGCCTTGGCTGCAGTGATCATGAGACGATGGAGTTGAGGATCCTGAGAGAAGGGAGCAGGGCAAAAACAGGATCATAATTCTAGACTTAAGAGAACTGACTTTGCCCTCTTGAAAGATTCTGATGGGATGAGGCCCCGGAGGGAAGCGGGACACAAGAAAGGGGGTTGATATTCAAGGATCACCTCCTTCAAGCTCAAGAGCGGTCCATCCCAGAGAACAGCAAGTCAGGCACAAGATGCCAGGAGGCCTGCGTGGGTGAACAAGGAGCTCCTGCCAAACTCAAACACAAAAAGGAAGCCTACAGAAGGTGGAAACAGGGGAGTAACCTGGGAGAAATACAGAGGTACTATCTAAGCATGCAGGGATGGGGTTAGGAAAAGCAAAGCCCAGTCAGAGTGGACTGACGAGGGATTGTCAAAGACAACAGAAGGACTTAGAAGTACATAGGTGACAAAAGGACAAGTAGGGAAAATGTGGGCCCATTGCCGAAAGGGACAGCTTTGCTGGTTTTACAGGACAGGTTAATGTAAAGGCTGAGTTGCTGAATTCCACCTTTGCCTCAGTCTTTACTAGCAAGACCAGCATTCAGGAATCCCAGGCCCCAGAGACGAGGGGGAAAGAGTGGGGCAAGGAAGATGGACCCTTGTTGGAGAGGATCAGGTCAGGGAATACCTCATGGTCCTGATGGGATACACCCATGAATACAAAGGTAGGTAGGTGGCTGATGCCTTTGTGAGGCCATTCTTGATAATCTTTGAATGATTGTGGTAACTGGGAGAGGTGCCCGAGGATTGGAGGAAAGCAAGTGTCTTTCCTGTCTTCAAGGAGGACCAGAAGGAGGATACAGGGAACTATAGACCAGTCAGTCTCACCTTGATTCCTGAAGTGCTGTGTCCAGTTCTTGGTTCCCGCAGTACAAGAAAGACATGGACATACTGGAGAGAGTTCAACAAAGGGCCTCTAGGATAATATAGGGATTGGAGCATCTGTCTTGTGAGGAGAGGCGGAGAGAGCTGGGATTGTTGAGCCTGGAGGCTCATGAGGATCTCATCAACGTATACAAATACCTGATGGGATGGTGCAGAGGACAGAGCCAGGCTCTTTCCAGGGATGCCCAGTGACAGGACCACCAGCAATGGACAAAAGCCATGTGGACTGTTACTGCTGTCAGACCAACATAAAATATTGAGGATGTAATGATCTTATCATCTGTTTTGCAGTCTTTTGATAATTAAAAGACAAAATGAAAATACTTATTTTTAGTCTCATGCATTAATCTAAACTTTTTGTCAGCCACATGCTGTTTTGTGCAGTCAGATGGCAAGGGTGAAGTGTCAGATTCAGCTACCGTATTTTGTGGTCCTGACACATATGACCAATATTTGACAGTGAAAACTTCCTTTGGATAGGTATTGCCTTTTATTGGTAATACATAAGCTATCGATGACAAAAATTATTTAAGTTTAAACTTGGAGCATATCGGAGATGACTTCCAGTAGTTCTGAAAAATTCTGTTGCACTAATATCATGAAACCACTGAGCGGCATGTTCCTTAAGCACCTGATGAGCATTTAGTTTTGGCATAATGACTGAGAGCGCTATGTGTAGGAAAGTGATTATATCTATGCCAGGTGTGTGTTTTTACAGAGGCCTTGGGTAGCATGACAGTGTTAGATACCTGAAAATCATGTCAATGTTGTTGGTTGTTGTTTTTTACTTGAATGCCACCTGTTGTTTTCTTGCCATGTATTTTGCATTACCTTCCATTTATTCAGCTGATGAACACTTCAGGGAGTGATTGTTCAGTCCTTTGGCTCCTCTGAGGATCTTCCATAACCAAACTGAACGAAGAGACATTAAATGAACATTTAGGATGTAAACATAACGTGATCAGTCCTCCAGGTCTCCCTCCGGCTCTCCCTTCTAGAGAAGAGCAAACCCCTTCCTTGCTGCAGTGCCGGCGGTGAAGGGGAAGCCACTTCTGTTCACCCACTTCCACTGCTTATGTGCCCTCCTTCCTTCAGTCTGCTGAGCATGGCTGTCACATGGGGGGCTGTCTTAGGCAGACGCCATGGAAGGAGATCCATGTCAGCATGGAACAATTCAATACTGGGACTTCCTGGCTGTATGCGCAGTAAAACAAATAACTGCTGTTCAGGATGGCCTTTTACCTGAATGTATCGTTAAATCTGACTGTGGCATTTTTAAAAACTGGGTATGACACCCTGATAAAGAATTGTCTCAAATAGATGGGGCTTCCTACTACCCATTTAAAAAAAGTTGACTTTGCTTTGCAATCAGAAATTCTTGTGAGTAAGAGGCAGCAGCTTTTTTTAGTAGGAAGAAATTGATAGTTTAAGTGTACGTTGGCCAGAGAGAAGATTTCATGCATCTTTTTCTGTCTGCTTTCCCTTTGTAGTGCTGTCAGCCCACTCTTTGTTGCTCACTAAGTCCTAGTGACTTTGGCCCAAATTGGCTGTAGTGTAAATGCAGATTTTCAGTTGCCAGAAAGTTCCCATTTCTTGTTTATTTTTTTCTCTTCCCTTTCTGCAGCGGTTTTGGAGATTTTTCACCATCAACTATGTGAATCTAAGCTCCTTTCTCTTGGTCTGACAAATTTAATTAGTAACAGAATTGTTCTGTGGTTATTTCTTCCCTGATCTGTGGCAGTGCCTTAAACTAGAGGTTGTAATACTTCAGATGTGTTTTCTGAAGCTGCAAATTGAGTGTTTGTATTGTGGTGTTTGTGTGAGCATAGTGGACTTTTTGGGGCATAGTCAGCAAAACCAGAAGGTGGAGGTTGTTGCTTTAAGGAAGATTTATAAGTGTGTTCCAGATCTGAATATTTTGTGGTGTCCTCTTGTCTCTCTGATAAACTTGGGTATGTGTTGACAGGAGACAGATGGACCTGGTTACGTGTCCAGTTCATTCACAGTGGTAGTCCAAGGAAGATTTTCCTTTAGTGTGGGAAAGAGTTGAAACTCGCACATGCTGTGGGATGTGGCAGGTGTGTGCTAAGCACCTGGGGATCATTTAGCTGGACTAAAATAAGGCCATAATGCAAGCATGCTTTGCAGTCCTGGCTCTTTTTCACTGTGCATACAGTTGACTTGCTTTAAAAGTTCGTACTGGTAACAGGATGAGTTGTGTATTTTAAGGAATATAACAAGAACCCATGTATTGCCTAGTTCCCTAAGCAGGCCCCCATATGGAACTTAAGTGTACAAACAACAAAATAACAGCACCGAGAGACACCTGGATATAATTTGTTTACAAAATATTTTAGTGTAAGAGCAGTAAAAAGCGTGCCAGCCTGCCTGTATTTTAGTTTTTCAGTCGTACTACAATAAGTTTTAGATAATTATGTTTTCTCAATAAGTGAAACGTGCTTCAAGAACTCTAAGCCAAGAACTCTAACACATTGTATTTTAGAAATTTTATTACTTTAAGTAGATAACCAAAATTTTACTTCTGCCTTTTCTCCAAAGGTACATTTCAAAGCACTTAATCTTTTGTTTTAGCTCTTCTCTAATCTATTCTGCCTATGAGAGGATTAATGAGATGTGAATTGTAATCTCCTTATTGATTTCCTAATTATTTTTCATAATCTAGCTCCAGCTCTTGATTTATGCTTCTCACTGATGAAAAATGTAGAAGCAACAGGAATGAATAATCTGTATGTGTACACCCTGGAGCTGGTTGAGGATTTAGTTTTCTTTGTTTTGTAACCTCCATCTGGCCTGGTGGTGTTTCCATATCATATGCACTGCTTTTTTGTCTTTAGTCATACCACATCTTTTTAGATCCTCATTTACTTAAAATCTAGTTTCTTTAAATGAGCAGGATTTTATTTGATTGAGGAGCTAGGCTGTGCAGTAAATATTTAACATAACGTCTTTTTCCAGTTTCATTCAGTAGTCTGTCTTGACTTTTATTTCCCAGAGCACTTCCACTAAACCAGCAGCTGCTACCTTGTCTGCGGCATCCGGGGATCTTGATCTATTTACTGAGCAAACAACAAAATCCGAAGAGTCAGCAAAGAAACAACTCTCCAAAGACTCCATTTTATCACTGTATGGCACAGGAACCATGCAGCAGCAAAATGCTCCAGGTAAATAATTTTGTGAAGGTTTCTGTGCAGTACTGTGCTTTACCTAGAACAGTTATCTTCTACAAATATAAAGCTAAGGTTGGCTACCTGCTAACTATAGTCAAATGAAGATTTTTAATTTTACCTTTTATAAAACTGAGAAAAATTACTGAAATGTAATACGGAAGCTAAAGAAAAATACAGTATGTGGTTTTAATTTATTTATAGCAGTTCAAATTATCAAGTGTACAGTCTACTGAAAGATTTGTGAACTCATCTTCTGCGATGTAATTCATTGCTGAAGATCTGAGTCTCCACTGTGCAACCAGCAGCTGCCAAGATCTGTATGGAGCTGTCAGAGCTTGGGTTTAGCTATGTTTGTGCGAAAACAAAGACCTCCAATACAGCAATTAAAAGACTCTGGTTGGCCACAGGGATTTGCCAAACTCTTCTTGGCAGTTAATCTTGTGGTGAGTCCCTTTTCTTTCAAAATTTTAAGCAAATTTTCAGTTTTAACAGAAGGTAAATTGACAGCTCTGACATACAATAGGGTACAGTTATCCTTTGAAATTATTTTGGTGCACTTCTGACCTATGGGGATGGGGAGGAAAATCACAAAATGCTTTTGTTGAAATCTTCCCTTCTCTGGTACAGGTATGTTCATGGGGTCATCTTCTATGCCATTTACCACACAACCATCAACTCACTTTCAAGGCTTTCCAGCCATGGGAGTTCCTGTGCCAGCAGCAACTGGGATGATGGGAAACGTGATGGGACAATCGGTGCCAGTCATGGGACAGACCACAGGCGTGATGATAGGAATGGGAATGCCCAATGGATTTACTGGTACTGCACAAACTGGTGTGATGGGACTTCCTCAAAATGTCGTTGGACCTCAAGGTGGAATGGTGGGACAGATGGTCACACCACCACAAAATAAGTATGGATTGCAACAAAACCAACAAGCTCAATGGAACCTCTCTCAGGTAAAGACTGGCTTCCCAGACAAGAGTGCTTTAGAAAAGATGCTGCTTTTCAGATCCAAAATGTGTGGCTGTAGGAGGAAGGTGCAGTGTAGCCATGTTACAGACTGCTGGACTATGAACTGCTCAGAGGCATGTGTTAACAAATCAGTGAATAATTCAATTAAAGGTAACATAAGCAGAGAATAATTTTTGCTCTCAAACTCGTTTTTACATTTAGCACTGAAAATTACAGTGATTAGATAATATTTGTAGAGAGTATGAATAGTTTTGCACCATACTTGAAGTGAATGTGCTGAATTTCGAACTCTTTCCCACCTTTAACCAGGTGCTAAATTCACATGAATTTAATTTCATGTGAATTATTTAATTCATTTAAGGAATTACAATATCTTGAGTAGATTCTTTAGCAGTAATGGTTAGATTTAGATAATATTCATGTTTATAAACCCACCTCATTCTTTGCTGATTGCCACCTAAATAGACAATTTCTATAAAAACTTGTGTATTCAAGATTATGAGGTCTCCAAAGAACAAAAAAAAAATCTGGAGTTGCAAGTGCAGACAAGGTTATATTACTGGCTTTGGTGTCTCTTTATCTCTCTAACCATAATTTTGTTGGTTAGCTTTGACACTGTGAAAGCAAACTCTTACCAACCAACCACATCAACCATCTCCTTCACATGCTGTGTCAGTTCCTTAGTGGAACTTTCATACAGATGTGACACATACACCAAGTGCTGCAGCCTGTCAGCTGGTGTATGATGGTGATTGAAGGGCTCCAGAAAAGCTGGTAGCATGGAAAAATGCTTAGAAACTTAAATTGAGTCAGTATTTTTATTTAATGAGAAACATTTTTAGGGAAATGTACTCTTAACTGAATGGCTGACTGGGGGCAGGACTGCTTTTGGCCAGCAGCATGCTGTGTTTCAGTGCCAGTGCTAACCAGCCTCATGCATGTGTTTGTGCTTCACAGATGAATCAGCAAATGGCTGGAATGAACCTCAGCAGTTCCAGCAACGTGATGGGCTTTGGCCAGCCCCCCAGCACAGCGGCAGGATGGACTGGAAGCTCCTCTGGCCAGACTCTCAGCACACAACTGTGGAAATGAAAGTTGCAATAGAAGTCTCTCCCAGAACAGCCACCTAACATTCCTTGTTCAAATGCATTTACTTTTGCTGTTCCTTCCATGTACATATATATTCTTTTTTTTTTTTCCCCCAGCTGTTCAGATTAAGAATATAACTGACTGACCGTGTTGTGGTCTATATTGATTTAAATTTGATGTAGTGAAAAGCAGATCAGGAATATATTTATACATCATTGGAAGCATTTTCATACAATGCATATGATTTCATAGACCATATTAAGAAGCTGCTTAACCACATACTGATTTTTTTCCCTCAAAATTCTAGATCAAATGTTTGCATATAAGGGACGTAGCTGTCATGTTAGTAATATCCAAAAATATGAACCCCAATCCCCCCAAATTACCCAGTAATCCTGTAGAAGGTACTCTATGAACAAATGTTTAATCATATATAAATAGAATGTAAATGTATCACTGAGCAATGTTTTCTAGTGTATCAAACAAATTTTGTTTCATCATACATTTCACTGTGATGTTATTATGGTGTGCATAACAGGGAATGTGGTTATTGAAAGAAAGATAAACCTGGATGTTACTGTAGTTCTACAAATCAATAGTTTATTCTTTTAAAAATGAGTATTGGATGCATTTGAGTTTCCTGTGATAAAGTCTCTGATCTGGCTCATGAGGCACACGCACAGTATTAATGCTGAGAACTGGCAGCACAATATGCATACAAGGTAACTCCAAATGAATGGATATATTTTTCCTTGCAGAGATCCAGGTTTATGACAGTGATTGTGTTTACATTTTATGGTGCCTCGTAATGATAAAATGTTATTTCCCTATATTAAAAGGATAAATCCATAAGTGACTCTGGGTTTTTATTTTGTTATTGTACAACCTATTTGGCCACTACTTCTAATGAAGTAAAACATGTTCAGTTTGGAGGATCCATTTATGCAGATATTTAGATCAACAGTTTGTGAGTTAAAATCATTTATAATTACACCATTAAGCTGGATAAATACAAAAAGTATATACATAAATAATGATTTTGAAAAAATACCATTACACCACATTTCTCTATGTGGAAACAGCGTTAAAACAAAGGTAAGTGTCAGTTTATTAAGCCGAGAGTTCAGAAATGCATGCAGACAAGTTAGAACAAGCACACCCACTTGATTTGCTTACTAGAGTCTCTGACAACTTCCTTTTGTTTCCACAGAAGTCCATCAGGTCTCACACAGAACCAGATGATTTTAACTGGCTGAATTCAAACACGTCCTGACGCATCCATTGTCCTGCACTTGCTGTGTGACTGTCTCCCCACATCATACCTCAATATTGACTGTATCCAGGTGGTACTTTGGCTCATTAGCTAGATTCACCTTCTCTGTTCTTGTGTGCCATACCAGAACCTATAAAATAACATTTGTGTCAGCACAGTCATCTACAGAGATGACACAAAAGCTTTTTAGAAAGTGTGGAACTTGGTACCTTTGTGCAGTTGTTTGCTTTTGGCTCCAGTTCCTCCACTGTTGTTATCTGTTTCAGAAAATCAGATTCTTGCATTCCTGGTTGAGAACCACGACGCTTGAACACGGCTTTGGGATGCGACAGGATCACTTGAAGACTCACAGCAAATCCTTGGATAGAGGGGGACAGGGAAAAAGTTAAGAAAAACCTTTAGGCTTTACATTTTTGTGCAGTTACATTGAAGCCTAGAAATCTCCCATGCTCTTTTTAAAATTGTGTAAATTTGATTATATGAATATTTGTATTTGGTAGGTTTGTATGTCCTACATTTCTGTGTTTTGCCCTCAAGATACAATCAGATGTTTCTTGCACCATATTTTCAACATGTTTAATCTATTTCCTGTCATGTAAGGAATATATATTTTTTTGCCCTGAAAAGTCAGATATTGCTAATATCCTGGACTATTCATCCTTTCTACTTCTAATTAAGAAATAAAACTCAATTTTAAGTAAAATAAAATGTATAAAATTTATACTGTACAAACACTTCTACATTTAAAGGTGAAAGTCAGAAAAAAGGTTAAAATACATTACAACTGTGATCTTTGGAGAGTTTCAGCCTGTAGAGAGTTTTTAACATTATTGTTGGTGAAAGACAAACCGCATTAATGCTCTGCCTTGCACACTGTGTAGTTATTGTGGACTTGTGAATGACTTTCATCACTGGTGGTCTGCAAGGCAGTCTGCAGGTGATCTGTACATGGCACAGCACGGCTGAAAGGACTTCTTCGTGCACACACCTCTCTGCGATACATTCCTCCAGTAATGTGCATTAGGTCCCTTGAAGGGAGATTGCACACTGAGAAATCGCTGGTTTGAACAAACTCGCCCTCTCTGAAGAAGCTCCCATGAATCTCCAATTTGCCATTATTTATAGAACTCTCCAGTTTTCCTTCAGCTATGCTCAGTCACATGTATGGTTCTTTCAGTAGGACTCAAAACTCGTAAAGACTTGTAAAGAAAAATTACATTTGTAACTAACTTGTTATGTCTGATTGCCAAGCCTACCAAAGAAATCCTTTCTTTGTCCATTCAGAGTGGTTCCAGCTGTCCCTTTATGACACAAGTAGTAAAAGTTTTCACATCAGTTCTGGAAAACGGCAAGAACATTTAATTCTAAAGCCAGTATTAAAATGTTATTGATTTAAAATTGAGAATAGCTTTCTCTAACTTAATATAATTCTAACCCATTTTTACTACAGTTGTCTTACTACAGTATTTTCCTTGAACGTATCTGTGACTTTTGTGGGGGGCTTTTGAAGAGGAAAATATAAGGAAGTAATTATTACATCACGTGTAAAGAAAGGCATACTGAAACCACTTTCAGTGGTTCCTGCTCTTGCTTGCAGGAAAGCACAGGAAGACACCAGAAAGTTTGTTTTGTTTTAAATAAAGATTTGGACCCTGATAAAAACTATGGGTTGGACATAAACTAAGGTTCCAATTCACCGATGGACACAGTTGCAGAAGACATGTGTATATGTTATTTCTTTTTTGTAACTTTATACATTATATCTTGTCTGAGATAAAGAAGAAGAGGTGTCTAGATGGAGAGGGCATATTGCCCACACCTTGCAGAGCATTCTGGTGAATAAAGGACTTCCAGGAGGTGTGAGACCTTGGCTGTAGCCTGTCCTCACTCAGTTAACCTCTGCAGCATCACTGCTGGGATCCAGCTGTTCTCTGCTGCAGCTGCTGCGCTTAGCTCAGTGCTCCCAGGCAAAATAATGCTCTGGACTCCTCTTCCCCACCAGGGGTTTGTCTGCAGCAGGCTGCAGGCCTTTCCTACTTCCTACAACTTGTAGACTGGTCATGAGAGAGCACAAGATGGGCTGCATCCCAGTGTTGTTGGTAGGCAAGTGTAATCATTTAGGAAGAGCTGAGGTCGAGTGTTTAAACTCCCTCAGCAAGAGACAGCAGCAGTGTGTACAGCCAGCTTGCACCACCTTGAAAGGGACCTTGGACTTAATACTGATGAACAAATTTACCTGTTTCAGTTCAGTGGTTTTGGTTAGGTTTTGTTGGGGTTTTTTCCTCAGTTAGAACAAGCAATAAATTTTGGATGCAACTGGGCTTTGATAATTTTGGGCGCCAAAAAAAAAAAAAGTTGCTTTGCATGGGAAGGCATTGTTGGAATCCTGATCAGCTGTGTGAGCTGCTGTTTCTTTTCAAAAAGATTTAGGATTCAAGCTGGCCATGCATAAATGAAGTAAACACCAAAATAATTAAGATAGTGGCCTAGTTTTTAGAGTGAGGAAGGAATCCCATTCTAAGCAGAAGAGGCACAGATTTTCCACTGCTTACCTCAGTATGTGGCAGTGTGGCTCCCTGGCTCCCACAGCCCATACTTATCCATACATTGATTAATTTCTTATGCTTGCTCCTCTGTTGAGAAAATTGCATGGAGTTCTGAGGGTGGATTTCTCTTATGCACAGATCTTCAGATGGGCATGCCCCCTGCATGTAACACATGCCCTTGCAACCACGCTATTGCAAATTGCCATTATAGGGTGCTATCAAAAATCAGGCATCAAATAAAACTTAAATTATAAACTGAGTGTTGTGGGTGGCAAGAACGCAGACTACTGTGCACAGACTGGCCTGAGGTTTGTTTCCTTGGTCAGTGGTCATGCAGTCTTTGTTTCTTAAAAAATCCAATAAAGCAACAACTTGAACAGATAAAATAATGCAAGGAGATTTATGTCCTGCCTATTTTAGTTCTTCAGCTTTGCTTTATAACTGCTTTAATTTCACATGTATGACATTTTGTAAGATGGACTTGGGAGAAAGCCACTTTCTAGTGACACCTTTTGCACTGACTTTATCACAGATGTATCATTTTGGTGTCAGAAAGAGAGGAGATGGCTCAGGTTTTGACCAGACTAGCACTAATGTCTCTACTAATTTCTCTCAGTAGATAATGAGCCTGTGCTAATAGATGAAAATATGCTGTTATTTTGAATTCTATCACCAAACAGGGATTAATTTGGGATTACTGTCTCCAGTGTAGCATAACTGAACAGTGCTTACATGCATACAGTTATTTTACTTAATCATTATTCCTACAAGGTCATATTGGGCTTAAGCTCATATGAAGTGCCACAAGACAATTTCATAGCTGGAGTGTGAAGAGGTGTTTTGGGGGTTTTATGGTGTTTAATTCAAGGTTGTAAATTAAATCTAATTGGCTGAAGAACCACCTAGACAGGAATTAATTTGCTGGAGGACAAGATACCTAGGAGATGTGGCAAAGATTATATCTGTGCTTCTTTCAACATAAGCTGTTCCTGTTAATTCACACCTTGACTTGTGTTAGATCAGTGGCTTCTGTTAAAAGGCAGAACTATTTTTTTTTCATCCAGTTAAACTTGAGCCAGTGTTTAAAGATTTTGTTGCCATGATTAATGCCATTGCTTCCTAGATGTTCTAGATAAGTTAGTGGCTGAAGGCAAGCTGGAAACTGAGTGTTTATAATTTCTGGAATGTATAAATGCTAATGCTCAGTGATAATGTAGAAAAAGACTTACTGGTGTCCACATGTTTTAAGGTACCACCTTTGGCTTGTTGGATGTGCCATGGCTTGGGCTCTGCTGCTCTCACTGTTCTCCCTGTGACACACAGTTTGGGTTGCAATAAGGCAGAGATGGCTAACCAGGGGTTTCTACAGTTCAGAACAAAGGCATCTGCTCACAATTAATTCACCATGAAAGGCTCTTGATTGTAAACTCAATGTTTAAAATAGTATTAACCCTTTCACGGAGGAGAAGTTGGGGTTTGGTTTTTTTGAGCATGCTGTCTGCCATAGCCACTCAAAATTTTTTTGTTTGCACTTGTGTCTTCCAGCAGTGGCTCTTTCAGAGTCAGTCAAAATATGCCATGTTTTGTGGTGTCATGAATAGACTAGCTTTTTGCTCAGGGAACCCTAAGAAAGATGAGATGTACTGAAGAAGTCATAACTATAGCAAAATGAAAATTAAAGAAAAAAAAGGTGTTTGCTCAGGCCCTAGCAGAGGCACTTCGGGCACAGTGGATGAGCTTTGCACCACACATCCAAAATCTGCTTGCCTAGTCATTTACAGGCATGTACTAATCCCTGTGACTGAAGTAACTCCTGGAATGCTAATGTAAAGCATGTGCCTGCCTTCTTGAACAATCCTGACACTAGAAGAATCATGATGTAACATGTTTTCATAGGTGGTCCAAAATTCTGGCACTGGGAACAAGCCAAATTTAAAACAGCAGTATTTAATACAGAAGACTTTAAATCATGTCCATACTAAATAACACTCTGCCTAATTCAGAATCAGTGTCACCTTTTTGCTTTCAAGATTCTTTCTCACTTTTCTCCCCTGAGGGTAAGGAAGTTTGTGTCAAACTCTAGAACTCACCTACAGTTAAAACTGAAGCAGAACTTAGAAAACACCTGAACTAATTCATATGGTGAGTTGGTTGCCAGTCAAGAAGCAGCACAGGAAACAGCTACTCTGCTTTCTGAATGCAATTTAGCATTGGAGAATAGCAGTGTCAGCCACAAATCTCTCAAAATAAATAACTAGTGCTTAATGAACTGATCTAACGTGACTGCGATGTGTGAGTGTGTTTCATGGACTCTGGGGAGGTTGGCCAGCTAGGGTCTTTGAGCTGAACCCAGTGAAATCAGCAGGATCTGTCTCCACTTGCAGTAATTTGAATTTGACCCTGTATTTTGAAGCCTAGAATAAGAAGGTTTATGTGCTTAAAAGCTTCATCTGAACAGCCACAAGATATATCAGTGATTCCAAACCTTTTAAGCGGTCTTGTGTTCACACCCAGACTCATGTCAAACTCTTGTGAAAATCACTATGAAAAGATAGTTCAGTAAACCAAAGGGAGCTTCCGTACCAGTGCATTGGGTGTCAGAACATTAACTGTAGACAGCTGAGCAGTTTAATATATGCATCTATACTTTTTTCATGGCAATATTTTCAAAAGATGTCCTTGAACTTCCTTATGTGCGGTATAACCTAAATTGCTTGTGTGTTTGGTGAGGAGATGGAGAAATGCCAGTGATGGACCACAGCATGGACTCAGGTTTTTTTAGCAAGCCTCCAAAGTCTGCAGGGGTGTGTTGGGAAGTCGGGAGCAAAGGGCATGGGTAGGAAACTGAGTGTTGACCTGAGTCCTGTAGACTGTACCTGCTCAGACACCTATGAAGTTCTGGATTTGCAGTTCTGTTCTGTTAGTGCCCTTCCACTGTATTCCTGAGGGGACTGAAGATGCAACTTTCACATAATGTTTTTAGCACTCTACACAGCATCCATTTCTCTCCTTGCTGAAATTAAAAATGTAATTTAATTTCTTCAGTATTTTTGAAGACTAATAAAAGTTGTCTTACAAAATAGTAACTCCTTGTTTGTGGATCTCCTTGTTTGTGGATACTACAGTAACTTCCTGTACTATCAATGTTTCTTTGTCTCTATAACCCTCCCTTTTGTGACTTTCATAAAAGTACAAGCAGGTAATGCTCCTAATGGAGCTGCTTTTCCCTCATGCCACTGATTCAGCCAGCAACTGCAAAGTAAACCACAACTTAAGAACTTTCCAAGTATCTCTTCATCTCTGGGTTAGAGTCCCTTGGCCATTGTTGTGTAATGGCTTTTTGCCTGCTGCTAATGAATTATGAACCATGCTCTCACCTAAATACTGCCCATCAGTAATCCCTTCTACAGCACTGTATCAATAGGTATCTGTGAGTCCACAGGCAGAGACTGATAAAATGCACAGCTGCAGTCCTCGACACGCTGCATGGGTTTGGGCATTGACATACCTACATCTCCCCTGTGGGATGCCTCTACCTAAACACCCAAATATTAATTTTTATGCCAGGTGGTATTATGGTCTTGAAATGCCTGTACAGTACAGAAAAATTCACCTGCTGATGTTTATATCTTTGAGGTGTTAAAAACAATTAGTACTTTATTCTTTTTAACCAATACAACTGTATATACTGTACATATTTATCATCAGACATTTCAATTAATATATTCTGCCAAAGTGAGAGCACTGTTCTTTTCCCTCTCCCAAAATATAAGTGTACCAGAGGAAAAAAAAGTGGCTGTTTCTCTCCTGTTCTTGCCCTTGTATTCCTACTTTTCCCCTTCCCTTCTTGATACAGAAGATGCCTAAGTGCAAATATCGTATCGCTTGCGAGGAAATCAGCTACTGCTACATCAGAAATTGGACTTCTGCACAGTGGTGATTCATGTGGCAGTTGTGAATATATTCAAAAGATTGTCTAAGCACGGACTGACAGCAAGACAGAGCTGTGTGGTGTGCAAACTTCACTGCAGAAGATTGATTACATCCATTTTGAAGCTTTTCTGCCTTCATCTACTAGGCAATAGCTGTCAGTGATTTTTCACCTAAGCCCAGTGTTTCAAACTATATCCATCTACAGTTATCACTGTCATTCCAAATAACCAATACAAAATGAATCATTTCATGATACAGTAGCATTTTACAACATGAGGTCTACGAAGGGTCTGTATTTATACTACCTGGTTTAGATTGATGACACAATGACAGGCAGGTGCTCCTTGCAAAAATTACTTTGATGAATTAACTTACAATTAACTTGTTTCAGACAAACGATTTATACAACATAAAAGCCAAGTTGCCACATAAAATTAAAAGCAAATGAAAGTAAGTTCAGATATCACCAAGCAGCAACTTAATTAGACAAGATGTGCAAGCTAAGACTTCCAGGATATTTAGTGCCAAAGGGCTGCACACAGTGCTGACACTTGGGAAGTTTTAAAAGCTGCTTACGTTGAGAAAATCAGTTATTATGAGAAACATTCATGTATCATGTGAATTGATCCTTACCTGCCATGTCAATAGCAAAGGGCCTGTCAGCTCTCCAGCCCGTGTACCAGCCAACAACTTTGCCGTTCTCCACGACTGGGCGCTCGTACCGCCGTCCCCCGACCAGTCCCACGGGCCACACGGACACCTTGCGTGTTGTGCGCATCTGCAAGAGGCAGCACAGCACCACTCACTGCCTGCCCGTGCTCCTGGCAGGCT
The DNA here is from genome assembly GCF_009829145.1 of Chiroxiphia lanceolata. Lineage (NCBI taxonomy): Eukaryota > Metazoa > Chordata > Aves > Passeriformes > Pipridae > Chiroxiphia > Chiroxiphia lanceolata. The sequence goes on along the minus strand of NC_045639.1, from coordinate 86,919,319 downwards.
TCTTTTGTAAGTGTTGGTAGAAAGCCTACACACTAATCAGCAAGACTAGGTATTCAAAGGCAGCTTACAGATTTCAGCCCAACAGAGTAAGTATTGGAAAGCTACGTGTGCCCACTCATTTTCTGTGAAATCTCCACCTCTTTAGCCTATAGGCACTTCAATTCTACTTTAACACCCTATTCATATCTTTTATAGCAAAATTTTTAAAAGCTGTGAAAAAACAGGTTTGGGGGTTTTTTTTCTTGTTTGGGTTTCCACAGGTGTAGTAGATCTTTTTTATCTGCAAGACTACAGCATTCTCTCACAGTAGGCTTTTTTCTGTAGATTGCTGAGATATTTTACAAACCCAATGAGAGAAAATGTAATAATGATTAACAAATACGCGTGTCACTAAAACAAGTACAATTAGTTTGAGACTGATAAAAAATGCATTGAGTACAGGAAATTATGACACGGCTCTTTCCTACCTGCAACATACCAGATTTGTACAGAGCCGAGATGCAGCTCAGATCTATTAAACGGTCACCAAAAAAAAAAAAAAAAGATTATTTGGGTTAAACCTTTTTTAATTTTACATTTTTCCTTTCAAAGCTCTGCTAAATTTCCAGGAAGGATGAAAAAGCAGGCCAGGCAGGATGCTTACTATCAATAACAGGAATTTTTCCCAGTGGTGTAAATGTAACTAAATGCAGTTCTAGAAACATGGTCCTTATCTAACCTTGAGGAATCTACAGATACTAAAAAATAATTCTTTCTTTAGCAAGAAGGTTGCATGACTGGGAGTCACTTCAAGAAAGACATTGAGGTGCTGGAGGATGTGCAGAGAAGGGCAATGAAGCTGGGGAAGGATCTGGAGAGTAAGTCATAGGAGGGGCAGCTGAGGGAGCTGGGAGTGTTTAGCCTGTTAAAAAAGGAGGCTCAGGAGAGACCTTATTGCTCTCTACAACTACCTGAAAGGAGGTTGTAGCCGGATGGGGCTTGGCCTCTTCTCCCATGCAGCTAGTGACAGGACAAGAGGAAATGGCCTCAAGCTGTACCAGGGGAGGTTCAGTTTGGACATCAGGAAGAATTTCTTCACTGAAAAGGTTGTCAGACATTGGAACAGGCTGCCCATGGAAGTGGTGGAGTCATCATCCCCAGAGGTGCTCAAGAAACAACTGGATATACCACTTAGTGCTATGATTTAATTGATACAGTGCTGTTCGGTCAAAGGTTGGACTCAATCTTGGAGGTCTTTTCCAACCTTAAAGAATCTGTGATTCAATGAGTTCAGATAACTGGTTCACTGGACCATTTTCTTCAGTAAACAGGAGATAATATGACATGAACTTTGACGCACTGCTCCCCATGGGAAAATCAGATAGTCTGGTGTGAGAACTTGAGCAGACGAGTGCAACAGACACGGCAACTTGCACAATTTAACCACATTGATTCAAAAGCCACTGTTTCAACTACTGTGTTTTAAATGTGGTGTTATTTAAACAAGTATTAAACTATTTCAGTGTTATGTGGGCTTTATTTGATCTATTCTAAAAATAGTCTCATCTTTTGTTGTAATTGAAGCTTATTCCTTAGAGAAAGGTTATCCCTTTCTCCTTCCAAGCACTCCTCTTAGCAAAAACAAATACAGTTTTACATATTTGTTACTGCAGTCCCCTATCAATGGATGTTGAAGTAAAAGACAACCTTGGTTAAATATTAAACAATTCTCTCTCTCTCTGCCAAGGTGAAAGATTTATCATGCATATCATCTAGACTCATAGGAGTTGCACCAGAAAAAACAAAGACATCATGTCAGTGTGGTTCACATTTCCAAGCTGGATACATTAGCAGATTCTCAGAACTTTCACACAGGGAAGGCATAAAATATATATTTGAAAATCCACAAATATGTATGGACACACAGAAGAGAGATATGTACCTTCTCTCCCTCCAATTACCTGTGTATCTTCAAATTTGTTTAGCAGAATTTCCTCACCTCCACCCTAATAGCTGTTGCAGTCAGCTGAGAATCACACCATCTCTCAGTAGCAGCAGCCCATAGTGTGTTAGAGCACGGTATGTGTACAGTTGGCAATATAGGGATTTCTTGTGATAAGGATTCTGTCCAAGCCATTGACTAATTGCCAGTGAGACACTACCATGAATCTCTCTACAGGTTATTGCTAATCATGTTTATCTGTAACTCTTCTCCCTGCTTACATTTAATTTTCCAATCTGTCGCACTCCTCCATGCAGGAAAAGCAGAGTTAGCAGTTAACTATTTGGGTATGGACATTAGCCAAACCTTCTCATGAAGATCTTTTAACTCTAGTTTTAATGATACATCCCTTTTGCATATTTTGCTAACAGCATATTTCTATTAACATCCAAACATATCAGACATGGACACAGGGCATCATTCTGTTGGGCATGTCTACACAGGTAAGTTCCAGTAGGTTTCCAAGGGCACCAACAAGCCACATACACCCAACTGTGCTACACCAGCAATAACCACAGGATGAACACACATGTTGCCATTAATACCTCCTGGAGGGTATGGATACCTTTACAAATTATTAATGTCAGAATTGCAGCACTTTAGCCACCCCATGCCAATCACACCCACAGTAAACACAAAATGCCACAAGACAAGGGCAGACACACTCTAACTACGAGAGAGTGGCTGATGCATGGTGCACCCATGCCCTGCCTGAGCACACAATAGAAGTTTGGGCAGCTGTACTGTACAAGGGGCCAGGTTACACAGGACTTCTGAACTGGGTAAACAGCAGCCTCAGCATCTACGCTGGCAGAACCAGACAGATTTACATTAATACTCTACCATACACAGCGTCTACGAAAATCTTGTCAATGAAAAGTATATCAGTATATAGGTCAGTATATGACCTTGCAAAACCCAAGAAGTTTTGAATTCATACAGTCTTGGTTCTATCTTGGTGTCTAAGAGTTATGTCAGTAAAGCCACCACACAACAGAAGGAAGGAGCTCTAAATTTTGTCCTTGGGTTACATTCTTTATTCTCACAGGTTACATTTTTGGAGAATGAAATAAGCAGGTGTAAAGAATACAGCAATCCCTTTAAGTAAAAGCTGAAAGAGCACATCTAGACCAGTATTTATGCTAATTCTGAAATACCTCACAGCCTCAGAATATGCTAGGCAGATGAAAGTAGGAATATTTCTTTTAATCTTCTGAGAGTAGCATTACTGCAGTTAACATACTGCTATGTGAAGGCTGTATTTATGTATGATGGAGGAAAAGCTATTATTTGGATTAAAAGGCCAGCTTGCACCTGGAATTTTATGCTGCTAATCATTGGGACACAAAAAGGTGATTCAAAAATGTGTTAATTCTAAATAGTCTTAGTGCTGTGGGCTAAACAACTGCCAAAATCCTATGACTTACAAATAGCTTCCTAAATTGCCCTTCTGTCATTGTAATGACAGCAGTAGCACATGCTGTCTTAATACTCAGTATTTTAAGTCCTAGCAACTTACATGAATGGTATTCATCTTACATCTTATTCTCTGTAAGTATCTGGTCTGTCCTAGTTAGACTTCTGTAGTTAATGAAAGAGATAGGAACCCACTGACATGATTCATCCTGTTTGGCTTAGACAGCTATCTTAAGGTGGGATGAATCTCCCTCTGGAAATGCTTTTATCCTCTATTTACTTTTTGATTATTTGAAAGGGGGTCTTGGGCATAGGAGGAGAGTGATGTACTGGATGGGGAAGATGGTAGAAAAAATCTGAATGAAGTAGTAGAAGGGACAACGATTGGGAAGGATTGGGCAAGGAAGTGACAGAAGAGATTGGTAACAACTGACCTAAGAAATCTCAGTGAGGTGATGGGCATATAACAGTAAATAGTTACAACAGAGTAACCACTAAAGAATAGCAAGTGAAAATGCAGAAAATGTATCTGAGTAATAAAAGGCAGTGATAAAAGCATTGCCAAATACAGCATCTCATTAGTCAATCAAGAAAAGCTGCTTAATGGGATGTGCTGGACTGATGGATAGGGAAGATACCAAACCAGTAACAAAATATAAAAGCCCAGGGGGAATGAAGGCAAATGACAGACAGGGAGAAGGAAACATGGAGGTACTTCCTATAGTGAAAAGGCTTCCAGACTGGTACAACCATCCTACTGTTTTTGCAGCATGATGTTGATGTGTTTTTACTTGAGATTTAAAGCTCTTTGTAAATGCAAACCTGCTGCTACACATAGTACGCTTTTTTCTCCCCCTATCATTTCAGCCTCTCTCTGATTTGTGATCTATACTGGTCAGGCTACAGGTTAGCACCCAGGCTCACCATCCCATCCCACTCCACCCCCCTGCCCATCCCAGCGACACTCGGGCAGATTTCTACAAAAAAATTCCTATTTATTATTACCAAAGACAGGACATAGAGCTCCTTCACTACAACCCTTCCCCAGCAGAAAATTTTATGGGTTAAAAAAACATAAGCACAACCAGGTTCCCTGTCAGTTCTCACACAGTTCTCCACATTGCTCACAGGGCATCTAAAGCCAGATTCTGCTTCAATGAAACTCATGGGAGAGTACTACGAGTCAGACAGACAGCTCAGCAGCAGCAATGCTGTTGCCTGTTTACTGAGGCACTGGATGGAGCTTCTGCCCCTACTTACCATCACTTCAAAAGAGGTACTGAGGCATAGCAAACCTGTGCCAGTGATTTTTGTGGTTCAGGGACTGTGACACTTAAGGGATAGGAACTTCAAAAAGCAAGGTTGTTGTTGGTAAACTTGACTGTAAAAGGTATTCTCTGTGGGAAAACTTGTAGAAAGGGTCTACAAAAAAGGGTCAAAAAAATTTTCAGTCATAAACTAGCCTGCTCCACAACCCTCACAGGTGATCTGATTTAGTTCTTCGCCATCCTCACTATCAGAAAGCTTTCTCTCCAAGCATGTGTTTTAAACCTCCTCTGCTCATTTGTACGCAATCTACACTGCAAAGGGAGGATACATTATTTCCCCCCTTCTTTCCAGCAACATTTTATATATAGGGTACAATGATTAATGCTTTTAAATTATACCAGCATCCTTGGGCACAAATGTCAATATTGCTTCCCTACGGAAGAAAACTGTACCAAATTTAACTAAAGCAGTTAGGAGCCAATTTCTCTGGACTGGGATGACTTCCAAAACATTTGCTACTCATGTTACTTCTGGGCCCTTCTACTGACTGGTTCTTTTTCTCATCCTACTCTCTGTCATCCTACAAGGTTGCGTTCACTGCACCTCGGAAGAGCTGCTGACCCTCTCTAATTAAATTCAGAGTAACAGTATCAGTTTCACATATGAGACCACTGCTGTCAGTGCAGAAATAGACAGTACTTCGCAACCCAGAGTCCTTCACTTGGATAACGTTTCAAATAGCTCTTTTTTTTTTTTTTTTTTTTTTTTTTTTGGTCACTGTTTCCTCTCATTTTTAAGCTATTTCATTCTCTGCCAGTCTTTTCTAATCCAGTCTCTTTAGCACAGGTATTACATGTGTATGTGGAAGAAGAATGTCAGTGTGCATTTAAAATCTGTCATGTATTCCTAAATCATTTATACCCTAGAAAGGTATTTAATGCACTGCTAACACATATTTGGATCATCTTTTTTATTCTGAAGAATATAACTAATGACTGCCAGCTAATATTTAATTCTGTCTAGACTACTGAATGTTATTTTAAGACTATATCAAAAGATTTGATTTTTCCAACCAGCTCCAGGAGATACAACAAAAGATTTTAATGTTTTTAAAGATAAACAGATTCACTTATACTAGTTTTAAATCTTTTTGCATAAATATATCCATTCAAAAATACAAATATACAGTGTATAAAGATTATGATTATGACAGTTATGTGTCACTGAAGGAACACTAACTCTTCCCTTGTCAAAGCTGGAAAAAATAGCAAATATTCACCTCTTCTGTGATGCATTTTTTGAGTTGCTTAAAATATTTTACAAAGATGATCACAGGAAAACTGAAGCCTGTGTGACGTGCAATGCCTGCAAGTATTTCTGTTCCACTTTTAATAACAAGGAATTATTTTTTTTAGGCTACTGAAACGGCTGTTAAAAGCCATTAGAATATCTGCCACCTTCATACATACCTTTTGGGAAAGGGAAGAGCAGGGATGCAAGAAAGTGCTTTCAATCTGAATCTTGAGCTATCTGTAAAGACTACCACAACTTCAGGAGAACAGGTTGAGCTCTCTCTCCTTCTACCTCCTTTCCAGCTTCAACTCTACCATCACATTCAGGATATTCTTGTGCAGGCAACAGCTACAGCAAATTGAATTCTGGTCCACAACTCAGTGGGCAACAGGGCTAACTGCTAAGCTACTAAAGTTTGGGGGTTTTTTTACCCTTCAGAAATGACAATTAGGGCTGTGATTTACTTTAAACTCCATGCTGCAAGGCTGTATTCAGATCACACCTTAGAGCATGGATTTCTCTAAGGCGGCCCAGTCTGCAAATCCTCTCCTTGCACTCAGACAGACAGTGGAGCATTCCACACTTGCATGCTCTAAACACCTAGCAAACCGTGCTATGAAATTTTGGATATCGATGACCAGAGGCCTACAGGTGGCAGGGAGGGAGAACATAGTTTCAGATATGGGCATTTTAATTTCACACATATCTCAGTTTAGGTGTCTGAACAAAATACAAGCAAAGGAATCTCTAAAACTCAATGAATTCCTGAATGCAACAAGCTCACTTTCTCACAGATGTTGAAGACCTTTACTCCTCTTCTTTGTACTCCTTAAGCTGCTCACCCCTCACCCTCAAAGGTTGCAGGGGAGTCTGTAGAATCAACAGCAGAGTGGATCTCTAACACTTATTCTTCCAAGTTGCACACATATCCATACACGGATCAAGGCTTTTGGCCAACTACACAAAACACAGAAAGAGCAGAGAAAATGCCTGAGACACAGAAACACATGAATTATGTGAAGAGTTAAGGGAAGTGGAACTTAGCTGTCTATCTTCAGTTTCTAGCGCTTAAGTAAATCCTGTTTTTAAAATCTCTCTATGAAGGTGGAATGCCAGCTTTATCTAAAAGGTTTTCTTTCTGGAAGTTTAAAAACGTGCAATCAGCAGTTGCTAGGCATCAGTCACAATATTCCAATAACTTGCATTCAGGAATAACATGAAACACAAATGCACCAGAAACTATAAGATAGTCACTCCAAAAAGAACAGCCTATAGTACAAAATGGAAGTTATCATGATTCATGTAGAAACATCTGTAAAACAAATGTACTAGTTGGGATTTCAGGCTTTTCAATGGTTTTTTTTTATGAATGTAGGCTGACTTTCAACTGAAAACAGATATTTTCAGAAAGCAGACTGTTGTTTTTGATGGCAAGATGCAGATATACCCCTCCAGGTGAACAGATCATATCTGAGCAGAAAATACATAAATATTTTTGAGGCCTGGATCCCAAAATATTTATAACAAAATATAATATGCCAGAACCACAGGCATTAAATAAAAGCATGATTTTTTACCTGACCACCACTATATGCTCAAGCAGAAAGGGTTGGGAATAACTTAAAGGCCACTTCTTCACTCCTGGAGATATTTTCTTCATCACTGCTGCAGCCCCACTTACTACTCTAAAGAATTTCACAATTGCTGAACAAACTGGTTCTTTCCCTGCAGCCTTTCCAGAGAGGGTGAGCCAAAATGCTCAAGAGAGCCAATGCTGAACATACTGTAGCAGCAGAAAGACAAACCAGGCTCTCCACCTGATTCTAGAAAGGACAACTAAACCTGCTCAGATCCAGCCCAGTTTGACTTTGAGGACATAGTTTTGCCAGTCAGAAAACTAGCCTATACATCCACATTCATCACAGCTCTTAGGAAAAAAGATAATTATAAACAGCACTAGAGGGTTCCAGATTTACTACAGACAGTGACATTTTCCAGAAAAACTCTACTGTAAACTGGGTTCTTGGGGTTTTTTCCTGATTTTCATGAAACACACTTGGTCTAGTTCTACTGGGCCCAGCTCACTCCATATCAAATATAAAGTATTCATTCCTATACATATCAGGCAGAAGGACTTTGGACAGAGATTAGAATTTCCTCATCAAAAGCTCTCAGAAGTATCCCATGGTATTTCATGTCAAAGCATGCTCCTTTCTGATCATGACCCTCACAACTATACTACAACTCCCAGTAAAGCTTTTGCTGAATTCACTTTGTTAAAAAGGCTCTGTCTTCTGTAAGGGCACTAGGGAAAGCCACAGCAAAAGAGCTGCCTTAAACATAATCCTTCACTGACGTGCAGTTCCATGGCTCACCTTTTGCTCCGCAGTCCTGCTTTTTTTAACCTCTGAGCAAAACGCATCCCTAATGCCAATGTTTCTCTCATGCTGGCTTTACAATCCTAACTAGCCTTGGTTCCCACCTCCCCAGTCCCTCATGCTGTTACTGAAACCAGCTTTGACTCAGAAACAAGCCATTACAAAGAAGACAGACCTACTATTTCATAAGACAGCAAATGTATGTAAGTGCTTGCAGGCAGACAGTACCTCACACTGCCGCTGGCAGTTTGGGACCTACACACCCCTCTGCCCGTGTCAGTGACATGCTGGAAGTCACGCAGCCAGCATAGGATGGTGGGTGGTAGGATGAGAATTCAGAGCCCCTGTCTTGTCTTCCTACATTTAAACTGCCCCCTCCCAGTGAGCAGACTTCAGTTTATCAGACCTCTTTTAGGATTAAGCAACTGTAGGTCTGGAGAATTTTTCCCGGCAGGGCAACGAAGTGAAAAAACTCCCTCTCGGGTAGAGTTACCACCACTTTCATGAGAGGAATTACTACCAGATTTCATCTACACACAATATGTTCTGAAGCTGCTCTCTTCATGCTTGGAAAAGACAAGTATAGCTTACACTCATATATCTATCAATTCCGGAAAGAGAGATCAGGATTTACTACAGAGCTGTCAAGCCAGAATCTGTGGAGACACAGAATTTCTTTTATCAAGAAAAAAAAAAAAGCAACCAGCCCTCAAGCAGTGCCTCGACTGAAAATCAGACTCCTGGCTCTCTCCAAATGTAACCTCCCACACATCTTGTTGGTAAAGCTTGCCAAGGGACTTCCATTAACTTTGCCAGGTCCACAAGGCATTCCCTGTGTTACTACCAGTGGTGTCCCCCGAGACCTTGCATACAGCTCGTTAGTGACCCCAGAAAACAGTCATGGGAACTTTGCAGAGGTAATTGAAGCAAAAGCTCCTTCTCCACTGCTGTAACTGAGCTTTCCAACCACCACATTTCACAGGGAAAACTTATTCATGTGTGTCTGCCTGTGAACACACAGCTCAGAATAAACACCTCTTCCCCAGCAGCTGAACCCTGGTAAAAGGGAGGTCTTAGGATTGCAGAGGTTCATGCTGGAGGTTACAATTCTTGTTAGCAAGAGGAAACACAGGTTGCCTGTTGTGCCTGTAATTTTCAAGGTTAACCCTTCAGACAGCTTTATCCCCTTGCTTTCCTGCATTTCCCACCTGATCAAAGAGGTAATTTGTACCTTTCTGTTACATCCTTCACGGCAATCAGAAGAATAATGATAGAAATTATAAAAGAATAAATGTGACTGAACACCTTTTCAGTAGCTCCGGGTCACTGAAGTGAAATGCCTGTCAATACCGTTCTCTTTAGCTTGTCTGTAATGTCGGTACTAAAAAAAAAACCCCAAACCAACAAACTATTAAAAAAAAAAGTAGATATTTGTCTCCAAATATCTACTAGTTCCACACTAGTCATTGTGTCAAAGTGTACTTTCTGTTTCAATTAACAAATTCCCTAAGATTCAATCAGATTAGCCTTATATCTGTGAATATATATGTGGGCACTCCCATCACATCAAAGATGGGTACGGTGGAATTACTCTGCATTATAACGTGCTAAGCACAGCCGTGAGAATTTTAAAAAAAATCAATTACAACAAAGGTTTAGCCTCCAGGCAAAGGTCCTTAAATTAGCGGCTTTAATGCTGAATGCCAAATGGGCAAAAGAAGTAGGACATCTCTGTTGAATGGGGACCCTGCACCTGCCCACTCACTCCCGGGAAATGAAAAGGGATGCATTACAAACCTAAACATTTCTAAACCAGCTTGCTCTAGGGAATTGCATGTGCTTCACGTTTCTGTGTGTTGTGTTCATTTTAGCCTACTGACTGTAAAGCACACGAGGAGGCACATTGGTTGGAAGCAAGCTGTAGAATATGGGTGTACACTTCTAAACACAGTTCTATCCACCAGCAAGAAGATATGGACCACATTCTGTCTGAAGCCCTGTGTGTTCCCTATCTGCTGCCAACCTACTTTTCCATTTCCCTCCCTTATTTCCCTGCCAAGGGTACTCTCCTAGCTGTCACAGAAGATGTACATGATCTTTCTTCTGCTGTTTTATGTCCACTTATTAAAGTCCCTCCTTCCTGCCAGGCAGAACTCAGAAAGAAAGCTGGATACCCTCTGCCCCAAGCGCTTGCCAATTCCCACCAAAATGAAACAAAGCCCTTCACCAAGGGAAGGCAATAAAGACAAAACCAGGTCCCTTCAGAAAAGAAACTCCTGAAAGGGTGTTTAGTCGTTACACAAACGATTTGCTGCTTTTAAGAGCGAAAAGGCTTCGAAAAGGCTTCAAAAAGGCGAGTCCACGTGAAGGAGCCAGCTCTGGATAAATTCATTTGCGCCAAGAAAAAACTGTGAAGGATGGCGACTCCTGATGCCAGTTTGCCCTACAAGGAGAGGGATGCAGCCCGAAAAAAATCCCAACTATGAAAGAGCGCTTTTCATCCCAGCTTTAACAAAAACACAAGATCCCTTATATAAACCCTAAACTTGCCTCGCTCGGCAGGAAAGCGAGAAAACAACAGTAAAACGTTGGGGGGAGCGTGGAGGAGAGGGACAAGAAACTTAAAACTCAAGAGAGGAGTGCCACACGAAGGCAGCGCTGGAGAGCCCGGCTGAGGGACGGGGCGCGGCGAGTTGTCCGCGCCGGGGACCGGGCTTGAATTCTCCATGCCCAGAATTTCTGAGTAACGGGCACCGAGCCGCCGCAAAGCGGGATGTGGCACAGCCCCGCGCGGGAGCCTGGAGAGGGGCGAGCCCGGCGGGAAGCGGGGATGCTGGAAGCGGTGGGAGCCCGCGGAGAGGCGGTGGAGCGCGCCCCCCCTCCCTTATCCCGCACGCACCTCCTGGAACAGCTCCAGGCTGTAGGTGTTGTCGTCGTCGGCGAAGAAGAGCACCCCGGGCTGCGGGGGCGGCAGGTGCTGGTGCCGCTGCCGCAGCCAGGCCAGGCCGGCGTTGCGCTGCTCGGTAGCGCGGGGCAGCCCCGGGCGCTTGTAGCGGCGCGGCGTGGGGACGTGCAGGTGCGTGCAGGGCAGCCCCGCGCCCGCCACGAACCGGGTCACCAGCTCGCTGCGCGCCGCCGCGTCCTCCACCAGGATCCAGTGGAGCCGCGACACCTGCCGGAAGGTGTTGGCCAGGCGGGTGAGCTCGGCCTTCTGCACCGGGCGGCTGTAGGTGGGCGTGATGGCATAGATGGTGGGCAGCACCGCCTCGGGCCGCCGCCGCGGGGCGGGAGGCCGCGCCCCGCCGCTACCGCCCTCACTCCCGCCGCGGGGGTACAGCGCGGGCAGCGGCGCCCGGCTACTATCGATGTCCAGCACGATGATGACGATGAGCACCCAGGGCAGCAGCAGGAGGAAGCGGCTGAATAGCAGAGACTTCATGCTGCCCCCGGCGCCCTCCCGCCGCGCCTCCGCTCAGCGCCGCCCCATGGACGGGCGCGGCGGGGCGGCCCCTCCGCGCTGCTCCGCGGGGCGCCCGGGCGGCGGCGGCGGCGGCGGCGGCCGGGGCGGGCGCCGGGCGCTCCCTCCCGCGGGCGCGGGGCCACCGGCGGGGCGGGTCGGGGCTCCCCGCGGTGCCCTCCCGTAGCCCGGCGGGCCAGTGCCCGGCCCCGCTCCTGCCGCGCCTCTATTCCGCCCTCGGCCACCCTTCGTCCTCCTCCCGCTTCTCCCTCAGCATCGCCGGACGGGGGCTCGGCGGGGACTCTGGGGAGACGCTCCTTCTCCTGCGCTTCCCCGGGCGGCTCTGGCGGTGCGCGGGGGCGGGGAGGGGAGGGCGGGCGGAGAGGCGGGAGCGAGGGTCCCCGCGGGCGGGGGCCGGGGGGGCTCCCGCCCCGCCTCGCCTCGCTCCGGCTGCCGCCCCCGGGAGCCGCGGGGAGGGGGCGGCGGCGGCCCGGAGAGCTCCGCTCACTGCCCTCGGGGGGGGCGGCGCCGGGGCTCGGCTGAAGGGGACGGGGAGCTCGGGGGGCTCCTCCTCTCCGCGACCGGGACGCCTTCCCCGGCACCGCGCCAGCGCCCGCCGGGCTGGGCTAGGCTAGGCTAGGCGTAGGGTCCTTGCCTGAGTACTTACCCCTCGGAGTGGCGGGCAGTCGCTCGCTTCATTTCTGGGTTGATTGGATTTCTTTTTTTTCTCTCTTTCTTTTTTTTTTTTTTAAAGGGAGGGATATTTCGAGCCCGTCCGAAGTAAGAAGTTGTAGATAACGCAGCGGTTTTCCGCAGCTCCCGTCGGTGCCCGTAAGTGTTGCCTTCCGCACATCGCCCGCACCGCCCTGCGAGCCCGTGCTCCCCCGGACCGCATCTCCCCGTTGTTCTGCCGAGCTGCTTCCCCAGAGATCACAGCTCCTTTTTGAAAAGGTTACGTATATCAGAATTTCGCAATAATCCACCTCTCTTTATTTTGAGAAAAAGGCATTCATCGTGTGCTGCAACACACATGAAATGCACAATCTAAAACCTCTTACGAATCATTTCCTCCCAGGGAAGTTTCCGATGCATTTTTCAACACTCCCTGCTGTCATAACTAAACATTTCCTTACAGCTTGAATTATGTTTTTAAAACTTCAAGCTGGATAAGAGCACAGAAGCACAGCAGTAGAGTTTGCAAATTACAGAATTCTCCACGATTCTAGGATTAAAACATCTAGATCGAATGATGGTCTCACTGGCTCGTGAACTATTTGAGATCAGAAATAGAGTGATTTGTCACTGATACATTGACTTATTATTGGTAGGAATAGTGTGGCTTAGAGAAATCAGTCATGCCTTCATGCCAGCCTCCTGAGCTTAAACTACTGCTTTCGTTCCAGTTTTATATGCATCCTTCACATTTGCATGTGTATAACAAATGCAGTTAATGTGGACACCATGTCTATCTATCATTCATATATACCTGCAATCAATCTGTTATTCAAAAGGACGTATTAACCCAGCAGGCTCACACACAGATAGGACATCGAAGCAATGTAATGTAAGCTGAAATTCATGTGAAAGTTAGGGTGACACATGGCCAGGCACTGAACATCGAAATGAGGAAACATCTGTGTAGCAGAGAGCTAATTAGAGTTAGCATGGTTAATGGAGAAGTGGAAGGGTTGTTATGTGATTAATGAAATAATATGGAGGAATGCAGCAAGCATAAATAGTTTGATATATCCAAATGAAAAATGTCTTGGACCTGAAATTACAGTTGGTGGTTTTATGCTGATCCATTTTATCCAAAGGACAATAACCTGAACTCGATCTCTCTCCAGTGACTGAGCATACCATCGTTTTCTCATTTCCAGAACAATCCTATTTACAGAGATAATTTGTTCAGATAAGGCAAACGTGTATCAAAGCAACATACCAAGAAGCTATTGCTTGTTCTCATTTGAAAATCAGTGGTCATTTGGAGAAGTTAGTTCAAAGCTAGTCACTTCTAGATACTATATGATACCATGTCAGGATTCTTAAAAAACTATTGGGATGGAACCTAGAAACTAAGAGTTACAAATGGATGTGTTTAATTGGCATTCTTTATAGTCAAACATATAATATTTTAAAAGTACTATATTATTTTTTCATCCAAAATATTATCTTTAGTGAACCTGTGTTTTGTATTCAGAGCTCAACCTATAGAGGATACTCAATAGTTTATGCCTTAGTAAAGGCAGCAATAAGGATAGCTGAATGTAATTGCAGCAGTTTAGGAAGGAGCACAAACAGTAACTCAGCACCAGGGAGGTATCCCAGTGAACTGTGTGGTGATCTTCCGTCTCTTTAATTGTGTTCCTGAAAGCTGGTAACTATGTGTTTCTCTACACTTGCTAACAAATATTTACTGCATTTACTCATCTAGCATTTGCTGTACCATAACAATATGAGACACGTGGTCACTTGATAACAAATCTCAACAAATATATTTTTCCTTCAGAACCATTGTAATGTGTCTTCATGTGCCATGGAATGGACTGGGAGGTCATGAGTCAGACACATCAGATGGGATATCAAATAATGCAACAGCATTTTCTGTAAGCTTTAGGAGTGAATTATTTTAGATGGAAAGGTAAAACAGAATGAAGGCACTACATACAAGCCAACTGCTATTAATTAAACTGTTGTTTCTTGATAAGCAAAGCAGAATGTTCTTCCTCTGGAAATTGGAGGAACCCAGTCAAATAAACACTCAAACACTCCATTTGTAGAGGCAAACAGTCTACAGAGATAGTTTTTTCTGCCAAACACCTTAGCACAGGTTATTATAAAAATTGTCACATTTGATTTGAGGCCTCAGGTGCGACTCCAAAACAAAGGACGAGTTTCTAACTTGTGATGGATGGTACCAATCACTGTGTGACTCAGGCTGTTCCTATGGTTTCACACACAGTATGCAGCACAGTGCATATTCTGGGTTGTATCAGAGTGTGTGGGCAGGCATTTCTCTTCAGGATCTGGTCCAGAATTGTTTGTTTGCAGTAGTTTATGGCTTGGCTCATTTATTATGGTGTTGTGATTGCTGCCCCCAGCCTCCAAAGATTTTTTTTCAGAGATGTGTCAGGACTTGGCACCCAATTTTTCATTTGTTTTAAAAAAAACTATCTCTGCTTCAGTTTCTTGTGCTTCTTACCATCAGACAATGCCTGGCTCTGGCAGGAGAATGCTCGACCAACACAGTGCTAGAAAGCAGTGTGTGTGTGCAAGTGTGATACGCACACATATACAAAAGAAATCTCATCTCTAGGAGCATTCTTTACAGGCCCACAGAGGCTTTTTTCAAACTGGAGCACACTGCAGACACTGGCTGGATGCAGTCAGATGGGGTGTAATGTTAGCCAGAAACAGTGTGCCCCAGTTCCTTTCTTCTTCATTGCTTTCAGTGTTTCCAATATCTGTAGAAAAGGATAGACATGGCAGGAGAGTTGCTATAGCTGTGTCATGGATGTACTTTTCCACATTCTAAAAACAATTCTGTTCTTTCTGCCTTTCTCCCCCTCCCAACTCGGAGTCACTCACCCATCAGGCAGCTCCATCTAGAGGAGCTAGACACAGCTTCCCCTGTGACCCAGCACTCCCACCCAGCCTCTCAGCTAGACATACCTGGCAGGGGAACAAGCTGGCCAAGCCTTTTGCTTGCTCCATTTGAATTTCCACTCAGTTTCTGAACACCAGGATTTCCTCAAGCTAGGTACAGTGTTACAAACTGGGTTTTGGTTTTTTTGTTGTTTTTTTTTTTTTTCAGTTATTAGAAAGATGGTCTGAGTTATAAGATACTATTTGAAATAAAGCTATTAAAATATATTGTTTTGTAGGTTCTACAGTTGATAGAACTATTACAGTCCCATGGGAAGCAGAAGCAAAATCAGTTGGATAAACATGTAAAAATGTGCAATTATTTTCAACTAGTGGATAAAACACTGTAGAGAAATAGTTTCTATTTCACATGACTGTAAATGAATAGATTAAACCCAAGGATGGTTCATTTCTTTGTGCTGTATCATGTTTTTCTTTCAACAGCAGTGACTGGTGGTAACTGGGGGTGGGTAATTAGCTCTGGCAAAGGGGGCTCATCAGCCTGGTTTCTGTGATGGGTAAATCCAGATGCCAGATGACTCAAATCACAGCAGACAAAAGACTAGCCCTGCCTGTCTGAATGAAATACAGGCATTGTAGTTTCTAGTGTTTGAATTTACACCTTCTGGCATCACTCAGTCAATCAAAATGTGTAATTAGGCAAAAAAAAAGAGCATGGTGGCTGCATCTCACAAGCGTGTCAAAGAACATCCACTGTCTACTACACACCCAAGGGCACAAGCCTGATCTCGGTGAGTCACTGTGCATCTAGAGGTTCAAATGAAAACAGGCTTATTACATGTTGGTGAAGGCCCAAAAGACCAATGTGTAAGCCAGGCATCTTACAGAGAAAGTAATGTTCTGCCATCTGACAGGCACAGATTGCCACCCTAAGTGTCTGTACAGAGGTATCTTGGCATCAGCAAGGGGCAAAGAAAGGTAAAAAAAATGAAGCCCCAGCAGAGGATGCAGTAAAAGCATAATTTCTTATGTTCTCTCCTGCTCCTTTAGACTTATTTCAGCCTCATTAGATCACCTAACAGTTTTTCTAAGAGAGCACATTTTCCTACACTATCTAGTTTTGGAAGCCTCCAAGAAGTTTAATCATCCAGCTCAGATGGGAAAGACCCACTCCCTCACACAGGATACTGTGTGTCAGAAAACACAGTGGAGATTGGGCTGGACTTGCTAAAATAATGTATATGTTGTCCATGCTGTTCCAGAAAAAAAAAAACCAGCTGCCCAAGCTGACAATGAGGAGTGAGATTGCGTGTTTATGTATGCACATAGGCCATTTTGAAATAATTTTCTCTAGTGTTTTGTTCCTTTTCCTAATAAGCCAACTTGTTTATCACTATAGCAACCAGTGACAGATTCCTGGAAAGAAGAGCTGCAAATGCTCATTTGGACCTCTGTGGTCATGGGCTTTTGGTATGAGCAAGGTGCCACACCTGCCTCCTGGAGCTCTGAAATGCCACACAGGGACAGAGCAGGGTGAGGCAGGTGTGACATGGTATTTGAGGGAGATTCAATTATCCTTCTGTGCCAGGGGCTTAGGTGATGAAGACCGGAAGAGGTGGGAAACGGATGTGCAAATAACCTGCTCACCAGAGATCCTCCAGGTGTGGTATAGATGGAAATCAATGTCTCACCAAATATCTGCTGCCAGCAAACACCTCTGAAATCTGTGCCACTGAGCCTCCCACTGGTGTTGAGCTGTTCCAGGCGACATCTCGCAACCACAGCATTTGTTCAAGTGGCAAAGGTTGGTGAGGTAGAACAAAAAATGGGATCTCCAGAGATAACCTTCATGGGCAACACAGTTACACAGAAGTGAAAGGTTTTATTTGCTTTTCAACCTAGAAAGCTGAATGCATACCCCCCCCCCCCCCCAGATGTTACAAGAATATTAACAGAAATGTAAACTCTTAGTCTTCTTTTAAATCTACCTTTTCAGATAATACGAAGAGGATCATTCTTATGCTGTTTGCCTACCACTCCCCTGCATTTCCATAACTCACATCAGAAGCCTCTGAGCTCTCTCTGTGTCCTGGTACCTGGTCAGTTTGCTGATATTTTGAACAGACCCCGGCTAGGAAAAGATGAAAGCTAAAAGCCTTGAAGACTGAAAAAAGGCTACTTGACCCTTGGTTCTGATACGAAGAGGGTTGAATGTTTTATTCCATGTTTTGTTTGTAATGTAATGTTATATTAGTGAAGTAATGTTGTTCTAGCACCAGTGTCCTAGCAAATGTCAGGCAAGCTCATAGGGAGACATATCTTCTGGTAGACTACAAGATGCAGTAAAAAAGAACCCAAGCAGATGAGTGTTCAGGCATATAAGCTCTTCTTTCGCTCTCAAAGAGTAACTTACTGAAACGTCCTCAAAGGAGGAACAGTCTAGGAATTACTTCTCATGAAGAAACTGTTTTCTTTCACCGTGTTGTGATTTTTTTGGTAAGAATATCAAGTTGATGATTTGTGCTTTGTTTTGTTTTGCTTTGTGTTTTGTCCTTGAGAAGTCAAAGGTTCTGCTCCAGTTTCTCTTGAAATTATAAAGGAACCTCCCACACCTTTATGTTTCAGACCTACAAGATGCCTTGTTGACAGAATAAATAGTTTTGGCATAACCAGGTGTGGATTTCAAACAGCACTACCAGGTGCAAGCAAACTTCTCAGCAAGCTTGCTTCACCCTACATGAAGACTAAATCAGTGCTGTGTGAATCTGTTATCTTCTATCTCACTTCTCAAAACTGGATCTGGGCTGACAGCAGTAACTCTCAGCTTGCAATCACAATGGTAAGTGGGTATTATATGACAAGGCTTGCAAACTGTCTTGCAAGGCAGCTGGGTGACACCTCATATTGTGAACGAGCAGATAGAAAATTCCCCTTGTCTTGGCCAGGGACTTTGTTTCATAACATAATATTTAATGCTGGTTGGTCCTTGTCATATGGAAATAAATGTCAGGACAGTTCTGGTTTTTTATAAAGATATACTTTGAAAATGAGTGTTTAGGATGCATCTTTGAGGCAATAAGTGGTTTATGGCATTTTTGAGATGATGAGTGTTTCATGGCACTGTAGTGTTTGAGTAGTTGGAGACTGTCTCAGATAATTTCAAAGACCTAGAGCATACACCTGCCTTCCCAAACCTCTCGGGAGTCTGGGGAGATAGCTGGCAAAATAGGGGATATTTCCTTACTATATACTCTTATATGTTTTGTATAAGTACTTGTATTGGATCCTAGGAGACATCAGGCAGGCGACATAAAAAGGCACATATGAAGGTGTGATCTCTGTCCAATAACCTTACAGTCCACAAACAGCTGAGGATTTATTATGGCTAGGTGAGAGCAGGCACCTTTTCAAACTACTTCCCCCCTAAGCCCACATTTTTCTCCTTTTAATAGGCTTGCCTGTACAGGTCCAATTTTGCCTGTACTACCAAAAAGAAAAAGGAGTTTGCTGCTTCCTGGTGCAGGATGTGAATGGTGGTGCTTCCAAGGCAGTGAAGATGGCATCCTTGTAGTGGATAAGACAGCAGTGGGAAAAGGGTCACACTGTATTAACACCAAGCAGAAACTCATGGGCGGGAGTGCTACTTGAAACTCTGCCTCTTTTTTTCTCTCAAATACTCTAGACGAAAAAGAAGGGACAGCTGGTCTTGGTCAGCACCTAGTTGGCCTGCATGCCTTGTCAATATGTCTGCAGATTACTGCTGCCTTTCCATCTGTTCATGGCATCTTCTCCCACACCGAAATTCTCGTTGAGCCTTGGAATGGCCATGATACTGTAAATATACAAGTTACACAGTATCTTTCTGCTGAGATTGCAAAACCCAGCTCCAGGTTACCTGGGTTCAGTGGCACTGAGGAACTGGCGCTACTTTGATGGTATATGTAACACTGGTGATATTTGCCACTGAGCCACAGAGCTAATATATTCCTCCTTCCCTCTTTACTTACCTTCCTAGTATTTCTTCTCTGCATTGTCCCAACAGGATGTCCCTGGAGCCTTCTAGTTTGTCAAGCACAGCACACTGCTCTGTGCTTGAGAGCATATGGGCAACAAAACAAGAGTTTGCAGCTGGAATTTGAACGTGGCACAAACTGAATTGCTTAAAAAATCAAGGTATGTGCTAAGAAGAAAAAATTGTAGAAATAAGGGACACAACAGGTCACACAGACCAACCACTGGCCTCAAACCAGGAGCAATCATCTAAACTTCCCATGATGATAATCCAGCCATCTCCTGATATGGTACCTGACTGTGCTGATGGTAAGAAAGTTCAGCTGATATTTAACACAAGTCCTAATGTTACTATGTGTTCACAGGTTACTTTCTCCTTGTAAATGGAAAATAACTGACCACTTTCACATTTATAGCAGCATAGACAACTACCACCGATACCTCCCCTTCATATCTGCTTTTCTACAAAAAGCAATTTTTTTCCCTAGAAATTATTTTTAATGCATAATAAATAAAGGTCTTTTCACTACCTCTGTGTATTTCTTAAAGTATGGACTCCAATACAATAAATACTGCTCTGATCAAGATCTTACCAGTGCCACGTGAAGAATATTGTTTACCATCCATGCCTTCCATGTGATACTTGGAACAATTAGATTCCTTCTGTCATCTGTTATAGGTCCATTTCTATAGAACTGTTCTCTAGCTAGGTATTCTGTACATAATCCTACTCCCTCATTTTAAAGGGGATAATATGGCTGTCCTCCTCAGGATTGTTCTTGTTCATGGTATTTTTCCTCATGATTTTCCCCTTTCCCCACAAACCCACAAAGTCTTCAGTGATTTCTGGAATTTCAGTGCTGTAAAAGTAATTTCAACTCATCCAAATATTCCTTAAAAGATTCCTTTTGTCTTCTAGCCTGTTCTCTTGTTATTAATTTTAAAGACTGTTAGCCAATAGATCATAGTTCAACTCTTTAGGAAAGATAATTTCAGTCCTTTTAAGGCTGTTATTTTTGATAGTCTGTCCTTAATATTTGTGTTAATTTAATGGAATTTGTAAAAGTTTTCTAAATTCTCCTTTTCAGTACCTGAAAACCGTGAACAAGTCACCACTTTTCTTCTCCTTATAAGTTCTGACTTTGAATACTTGTTATAAGCTGACCGTCACTCTAAAATATGATCAACAAATTCCCCACAGGATCATTGCTGAAGGTGTGGTGGAACATTTTTCATGAACAGCTGACTTAAAACACAGCGGCAGAGACACTTTCCTTAGACTGCTGGTAGGCTCATACACTCACTTCCCTGGTGATTTGATTTGCCTTTGTGCTTGCAGTTGATGCACGAGGGCAGGAAAAGGTGGGAATAAGACTTGGGGCAGGATGCAGGAATGCTCATTGGATAAAACAGCAGACCAGGGATGGGAGAGCAACCTCCAAGATCTGTGCTACTTTGGATGTAAGGTGGGATGAAATCACCACATAGATCCCAGAAAAAGAGCTGCTGAAGGCCTGTAACAGACTAGTGATGCAGATTCTGGCTCTCCAAGGGTGAGGGGCCATGTCTAAGCAGTTGTGAGCAAACATCAGGTAGATATTGAAGAGGCTCAGGATAGCTTCAGAGGATGGGGAATGGGAGAAAAAGGCTCTTCTTCATCACAAGGCAAAGGATGAAGACACGCTGTTATTCCCAGGAGTTATTTTTCAAGGACAATTTGCCCTCAGGCACTTTTGTTTTTTTTAATAAGGATGTGGCCAAGCTAAGCAATTTTCTCTAAGTCATTGTGTGCATTTTTTTCTCAAACCATGTCCATGGCAAATTATGTATAATTGGGCTGTAAGGCTCTCTGAGTCCTGCTTAATCTGCTGTTTACTGATGTGGTCTTTATCAACACTGACAATTTTTTTCGAGATGATTTTTGTCACCTCTATCCTCCATACAGAATGTAAACAGTGATTATGTAAACAGCTTACACTGCTATTCATCACGTTCAAACACCTTGATTTCTTATCTTTTTAAGGGTGAGGACTGTATATAGAAATGTGGAAGCACTTACCACAGTTTTTTAGGGCTGGATGAAAGCACCATCCTGCATTAGAGATGGGCCACTCCTGCTGTGTTCTGCTGGGGCTTGCATCCAGGGCTGTGACTTCAGATGGTGCTTGGGGCTTATTGTCAGGCAGATCAGTCTCTCCTTCAGAGAACAGGTCTGTACCAGATGTTAGTATGCTAAGGGACTTCTCTGATAAGCACAAGAAGCAGGTTCTAAGTAAAAATATACCCTTATCCAACCTGATGTACCAGTGTAATGATACCAAGGCTTTCACAGACCTGAAGTACCAAAGCATGAAAATTAGGTATTTCCACACAGATTTCTTGCCCTGCAGCTTAAAATTCAGTACATATCAGTCAGATACCATATGTAGAAATTTTTTAATCTACTATTTGTTCTTCCATCTTTAGTCCTGCCACTATTACAAAGAGGAGTGAAACTATTCCACTACTTCACAGAAATCTCTGCAGTGTAAGGTTGAAAATGACATCAAGATGCCATTTCATCTAATGATTTCCACATGTTTTCAACCAGTGGCGGATAACTTCATCACGATTCTGTAGCCAGTTATGGACCACTGAACTCCAGACTCATGGACCACCAGGTATCCTAGGACCTCAGTATTTTGAGACCAGGAACAGCTGCTTAGTCATCTCCTGTTGCAAATTTGGGAGTACACTGCTGCCACCCTCATATTTCATATAACCTGTAAATGGTTCCCTCATTTTCAAGGTAATCGTCAGACTTGAGGACAGAATGAACTCTGAGCACACAGACTGCACTGGCAACAGCCTGCTCTCAACCACCACCCTCCCCAGACATCTCTGGTCCTTCTCTGATCAGGGAAGATAACATTCACCCACCATAGGAGAGATCTTTCTATGAAACCATGAGCTGGTCAGAGGCTGCCACCCCCAATCAGCTCAGCCAAGACTTGCTGACTTCTGGCTGGCAACAGAGTGGGCAAATTATCCAAGCAATCTGTGGACGGCACCCTTGATTTAGTCTATCTCCATCCTTGAGATAAAACTGAGCAGATCTACACCATCCTCAGCTGCTCTTAAAAACATTCAGTGTAGAGGATGCTGGCAGCCTCTGCAGTAACCAATGCTCAATTGCCCTTTCAATTAAAAGGATAATTACCTTTCCTCTCAGCAAATGAGATTACTTTTTTTCCTGCTGATTTTGAAGAAAGATATACTTTGTGCATGTGAAGATTCACTTCATCCTTATCTTCTTCCTAGAAGCCAGCTTGAATTCTTTCAGCCATTCTGAAGAAGTCAGATGCCTTACCATCCGTGTTGCTCACCTCTGAGCTGTGTGATTCATAGAGCTACATTCTTCTAAAAATACCTATCCCAAAAATGGACACAGTTTTCCAGCTAAGGTCACTAATGCCAAGCTGATTAAAAGAACTGTTTTCTGTATTTTATACCTGTTAATGCATCCCAGAAGGTCATTTGAATGTCTTGCAGCAGCACTCTATTTTGTACTTCCAATTACAATCCATTGTCATCTTCTGGATCCTTTTCTGCAGCAGAATAAAACTGATCAGGATAAACTTCTACAGGGCCCTACTTCTTATTTCATCACATTTAAGGAACGCACTGAATGATAAATTCAAATAGTAATTGTCAATCAGTTGTACATCCACCTCATAATTTTATCTGGATCATTTTTATTCAGCTGGCTTCTAGTAACATCATGTGGGATTGTCAAAAGCTGTAGTACAGTCAATATAAATTCTATCTGTGGTCCCTCATGTCCTTGCTAGATTTCTATCCATGCTTTAGATTTTTTTTTAGAATGATATCATGTGATTTGCTCTGACCAAAACTGTATATTGTCTGTTTTATTGGTTATTAAGTGACCATTCAGTGAGAGCATTTCCAGGTAATGAAGTTAAACTAATCCATCACTGTGTATCCCATAGATTTCTTTCTAGCTTTGCTCTAAAGATAGATTTTGTTTTCCTTTTTGCAGTCCTCTGGGATTCCCTGTCCACCTGCAATTTTCAGAAATGATCATTAACAGTTCAGAGGTTGCTCAGGATAAATCATGAAATATTCTTGGAGAAATTTTCTTAGAACCAGGTCATATGAATAGAGTTAGTCTGTCTAGATGATCTGTCCTTTGCTCTTCTTGAAATTAATTCCATTATCTATCTGGTCAAAATCAACTTTTTTGGTCATTAATAATGTAAAAAAAGAAATTTCATGGAATGTGCATCATTCATATTTCTTTTAAAATACTATTTATATTTGGGTAGATTTTTCAGAAAACCTCACCTCAGTGATTTCAAATTCCATTCCATGCTTTGTATGATCAATAAGTTTACTTCAATACTATATCAATTGCTGGCTAGATTATGAAGTAGAGATGGAGTCACAGTCACAAAATCATTCCTCGAGAAGACTGGTCCTTTATAGATCACTATTTATTGTAAAGTTTGAATAACTTCTCTTTCTCATAACCCTTTAAAGGATTAAGTATTAAATTATATACATTATTTTAAGAGCTGGGTTTGCTAGTTCTCATAATTCATTGCCTTCACCTCTGCCTGTATTTATAGCATACACGAATAAAGTTTGCCCAGGCAGAAAGTAAGATAAAATTACTTTCAAAAACCATTTAATATCTGTGCTTGTATGCATCACATAGCTATGATCATCCTTATTTTTTCAGATTCCTCATGTTCTTGCATTTTTTTGTGAATGATGTCAACTTTGCTCTTCAACATTTTTTGAATACAGGTTTGTGGAGTTTTTTTAGCACAGCTGCTCTTTCTTATACTGGAGTGTTTTTCTGGTATAGATGCAAAACATCACCTAAAATCCTGGATGTGCTCACCCAGGCTTTTCATACAGGTGCATATTCATCTGTTCACAATGTCAGGTCAGATGTTAAGAGCTGCTAGATTTTCTAAATGAAATTTTTGCTGTTTTGTAGCTTAGTGGTAGTTTTGACACTGACTTTAACAGGGTCAGATCATCAGCCACTGTTTGTCCAATGCTTTCTGTGTAACATTCCTATTGTGTAGTTCATATGACTACAGAGTAAATAAAGGCATTTGTCCTCATCTGTACACTATTTCTTTGCAGGGAACAATTAGTCAGAGAGAATGCACCAGGATGAAGGTCTCACAGCACTGGTTGCACATAAAGAAGTTCCAGTCAGAGAGAATTCATAATCTAATTTCAGAGACTATAAGTGACTATAGCACAGAGGTAGAAAACTAAAAGAAGCATGAGAAGTTTTTAAGCTCTTACAGCAAATGCTAAATAGACTTTTTTGTGTTAAACAGACCTTTTCTCCTCAATAGGGAGCTACATGCTTTTTATACCTTCCAGGTATTGCTGGTCTATTCACAAATGCAATAAACCAGGCATTTTCATTACTAAAACCTTTTCTTCAACTGCTTATAGCTTCCTGGAAATAAAACTTGTATAATTTCTTAACATTGCAACTAGGAGAAAAAGGCAAACAAAAAAGAAGCAGGCACCGAAGTGATATAAGGAACATGTAAAATATTAAATAAGAAAAAACTCCACAAAGAAATGTTGTCTAGTCTCTCGGATTTCAAAAAATAAAGATTAAGTAAAGTAAGTATAGGAAGAGTGATGTTACTTTTTTGACAGGATCTTTTTGCAGAAGTTTGCACGATGCTAAATTACGTACATGGTACCTCCTGAATAATCTAAACAGCACTGGCTAAGGTACAGCCCAGAAACCAAGGAGACACAGCTGCTTTATCTGCCTCCCCTGATAACCAGCTCTTCCTCAGTTACAGAAAAAAACCCTCAAAAAATCAAAGACAAAACTCCAAACTTTTCTGGGCTTTGTCTGCTTCTTGCCTCTTGCCTCCTTCAGTGAGTCCTGGCCAAAGGTGGGCTCTTCAGGCACAAGTGAAGTGCTAGTTCCATCTGTGCTGCCTCTTGCTTTGTCACTGTTGGTGACCCAAGAGGTGATGCCTGGCTGCAGAGCACTCAGACACGCAGCCCTGCCTAAGGGACACCTTTCCAAGGAGAAGCTTCGTCCTTTGCAATTCCTTGTTCTTGTTTTCCTGAGGTCTCATTATCAAACCTGCTCAAAACAGAGTTGTGTTCAGTGCTCTTGTTTAATGCAGAGCATAAAGGGACAATAGAATTTTATTAACCCTAAATTTTAAATGCATCTGCACCTAAGCAGGAGCAGTCCTACCAGTCTTACGAAAAAAAAAGCAAATGGGTCCTGGACAAGTCCATTTACTTCTTCTCCAGCTTCAGCCCAGGCTGGCAAAGAGCTCCCTCCTCTGTAATACTTCTGTCCCCTACAGCTCCTCAGAGCTCTATTCTTTCCTTTAACAACTGAGGACTCCAAAGTAACTGATAGTCTCCCTGCATCAGCTTGCACAGGGGTTGATCTTACATGGATTCATTAATCTGTCAATGCAGATACACTTCTACACCTGCACAAGGTTCACGGGGATGCTGGGGCCAAAATAATTCACAGCTCCACCATGTGCCATAGGTAGGCTCAGTCGCTCATCCCAGCCTCACACCAGAATAAGGTCTAGGAAAGAAACCAGGAGGAAGAAAATCAAAGTAAACATCCAGAATAATAGAATTTTCTTACATTATTTTCTCCATGTCTCTATCTTCCACAAGCCGCTTTTGTCAAGTGCCCTGTCTTACTGGTGCTGCAGGATTGTTTGGCATGAGCATGGTCTGAAAAACAAACTTTAGCCCCCAGAGAATTTTGCTGGGAAGATGTAGTGGTTTGGACTTCGTTTTCCCCCAGAGGATAAGAAAAGTGGTAGACCCCAAGGGGTGGAAACCCCTGGAAGTTTTGAATTTCTGTCCAATGAGCGCTCCTGCAAAAAATGTAAACATATCACAACCAGACCGGAAGAGAAGAGTTGTAGTTGGAGGTTAGAAGAAGGTGGCCATGTTGTGAGCCACGAGGAAGGGGCTCTGAGCCCCACAGGGGGGGGGCTTTGGCCCCCCAGCCCCAGCTGGAGCCTGTGGGGACCTGGAACAGCATAATGCTGGGCTAGGTGCCTATAGTTATGCTGGGAGATGTTTTCTCCATCATGGGCAGTGGCCGTGGCAGTGGCCGGAGAAAGCAGCAGCCAGAACTGAACCGAAGAAGCAACAAAGACATGCAGCACCAGAGAAGGGACTCCTGGAAGGAGACCTGAGGGAAGGAGAGTCAGCAGCTGAGTTCTACAGAGTTCTTGGGGGTAAGAACTGATACCAGACCCCCCAAAACTCCTTTGAGACCTCCTGGAAGGAGGAAGTTGATAGACTCTTACTTGAAAGAGCCTTGAAGTGCAACATGCACTGCAGAGAGGAGCTGAGAGGCTCGGACGTCCTGAGAGCTCAGCCAGGACGGTGTGGGAGGTTGGCCTTGAGGGCCCTCCCTTGCTGCAAGCTACAAAGAAGCTCGCAGCCTGAGACAGGGCACAGAGGCCCTGCAAGGAGCTTGAATCTCCTGAAGATACCAGACCGTCACGAAGACCCCCCTGTGCTTCGTGATATGACGTGGTGATACGACCTTGTCTGGGGTGACGAAGCCCACGGAAGACCACTCGTTTGGAGAGACGAGTGGCCGAGGGGGATACCCCCCCCCCTCGTGTGTGCTGGCAGAGATCCAGCTATCAGCTGCTACAAGAAACAGAAGAGACAGAGAGAACCTGCTGCCTTAGAAGATGCTGCTGCTTAGTGACTGCTACTCTGAAGAAGCTGCTGCCCTGAGAGACTGGAAGGGATCTGTCCTTCTTTCCCTCCTGGACTTTTATTTGGAGGGGAGAAGAGATCTGATCCATTGTAAATACTTATGTCATGGTAGAGATAGTTGTAGTCGTGTGTATAATGTATTGTAGTATTTATTTGTATAGTCATTGTAATATATTCCCTTTCCCCATTCTGAGTCTGGTTGTGTTTTGTCTGGAAAAAAACCCATCTCACATTGGGTTGAGATGTGGGAGGGGGGATGGAGCTAGGGAATTGGAATTTGGGCTATCTCAAACCATGACAGAAGAATAGATCTGCATGAAAGTCTAAATCAATAGAAGTCTTTCTGAATGCATTTCCAGGAAACTTAGACACATTGCCAGTGACTTTGACTAAAATACAAGGTGCCACTGTTTGGAAAGCAATTTATAGTTAAGTAATTTAAATTTCATAGCGAAGAAGGCCATATAGTGAGAACCTCATCCACTGCAGGAGAGGAAAGCTGGAGGTGTTCAGGGACTGCAAATACTTGCACAATTTTGGGAGGAGTTTAGAGGATATATTTTTTTTCCAAGTACCATTTTCAGATCCCATTCCAATCCCAAAGGAAAACCCTCTTCTTCCTCCCCTGAATCCCAGCATATATACAGCTTTTGCCTATTTTTTTTCCCATGGGTTTATTTTCTATCAGAGGATTATTTTCTCCTTTATTAAAAGCTTCTTTTAGGCTACTGGGGTAGATGTTTAAGGTCTGCATTCTGTCACTTCTTATTTACATGTTTTCAAGTGTTTCTCCTAAAGCTTGACTATAACTGATGGAGAAATAAATATAGAGGCTATACTACTATACAGTCAGTTGAAATGCACAGTTGATTCTTCCCCTTTTACCATCCTCTATTAGGACTAGCACTTACGAAAGGTCTGATTCTCTTAACCTCAATTTTATGACCCAGTGCCACCCAGAAACCTTTCTTTTCAGCAGCTGCACCATCCCGCAGACACCTAAACGTGATGTGTCCCCATGTGCAAATTCCAGCATTCGACAAACTTCTTTTGCCCCGGCATCTTCTTGACTGAACAGCTCAGCAACTACCTTCAGTCCAAACCCAGGTGGGATGCCTTAAGCCCACATTTCTCACCTTCCAGAAGCGTGTCCTCTCTGTGGAGATAAATGCCAGTGATGCCAGAAATGAGGGGAAGAAAGAAATTGTGATTTCTATAGACTGACTGAAGTGATGTCAGTGGATGGGCGGCAGTGAGGGCAGGAACCACAGGGCCAGAGAGGGAAAAAAAAGGGTTTTCATATCACCTGGTGCTCTCATCTGGTATGGCAGGAGGTATTGCTTGGAGCCCTCCCAGGATGTGGAAGTGCTGACTCTGCATTTCACTCTTTCTCAAAGTGAGGTGTTCACTGATCTCAGGGGTGTTAAATAAAATATAGGGTCTGCTTTCTCCAGGCATTTTAGTTTTTTCCCTCAGTTTATGAACCAATATTTCTAGTGCTTCTCTTGGGAGACAGCCCACATGTCCATAGTGTGTCTAAAAGGAGGCACCACGACTCTTCACATCCCTGTCCATTCCTCTGTGACCAGCATTTCAAGGGGCCGGGCTGGCCAGGAGCATAGCAGAGGAGGGGGGAGAGCACACCACTAGCTGCAGGGCCCACTGCCGGTACCAGGACCCCCATGGTCAACAGAAGTGGATGGTATCCATGTACCCTGTGAGGGGGCTCAGTTACGTCAGCCCTACAGCAAAGCCCTGTGGTGATCTGAGCCCTAAAAGCTTGGCTTTACCACCACTCTCCTTTAAGCAGGGTGTTGACGACTTCAAGTGTTAATTACATTTCCTTTTGTCCAGGTTTGGTTGATACAAACTCATTTGCTTCCAGGGATCTCTTACTGGGGGTCACTGCAGCCTTGAAAACCTTAGAAAGAAACTCAAAGTGTGAAAACCCATTGCAACAGCAGAGAAAACAATTTGCAGGAAAACAGAGAAGAGCAGCAATAAAGGCAGGCAGGGGAAAGGGATGCAGCTCCCCAAGGCTCCCTCAGGGCACAGTAAGCTAAAATCAAAAGATAAAACAGCATGCAAGACCAAATCCTGCCAGTGGCAAGTCCAACAAACAGCTGGAGCAAAAGGCAGCTCTTGGAAACGAAGCTGCTGCTCACCCTCATCCCCCCTTCATAACTATTCCCTATACAGGAAACAAGATAACATGAAACATTAGACAGTTCTACTCTAATAAATATTTCTCTCTCACTTTTCTCTTGGCTTTGCCTGTTTCTTTTACCCTTGGCAGCCCCCTCACCAGGCCTGCCGTGCTGGGGATGGGGTATCAGCGGGGTGTGCAGGGCCATGCTCCCTCAGCAGCTTGGACAGGGATTGAGCTGCAAGCACTGAGGAGGTTACAGCTCCAGCTGGCTTTCCATATCCTTATACTCAGCTTTTCTTTCCCTCTTTGGGATAGGAGAGGCAACTCGAAAGAAAATATTACATATCTGGTGTTCATAGAATGGTTTGAGTTGGAAGGGATCTTCAAAGACCATATAGTCCAACCTCCCTGCCTTGGGAAGGGATACCTTCCACTGAACCAGGTTGCTCAAAGCCCCATCCAGCCTGGCCTTGAACATTTCCAATGATTAATCAAATAATTTCACAACTTCTTCAGGTAACCTGTTCCAGTGTCCCACCGGCCATTACATATAAAGTTTCTTCTGCATATCCAATCAAAATATAGCCTCTTTTAGTTTAAAACCATTGCCATTATAGCCCTTGGTAAAAAGTCTCTCTCAGTCTTTCTTATAAGCCCTCTTTTTATTTTGAAAGGCTGTGATATGGTTTCCCTGGAGCCTTCTCTTCTCCAGACTGAACAACTCAAATTGTCTCAGCCTTTCTTTATGGGAGAGGAATTCCAACTCTCTAATCATCTTTTTGGCCCTCCTCTGGACCCTCTCTAACAGATCTTCTTGTATTGTGGACCCCAGAGCCAGACACAGTGCTCCAGGTGTGGTCTCACGAGGGCAGAGTAGAAGGGAAGAATGACCTTCCTTGACCTGCTGGAGTATTCCAGGCTGCAAGTGCCCATTGCCAGCTCACATCGAATTTTTCATCCACCAGTATCCCCAGGTCCTTCTCTGCAGGGCTCCTCTCAACCAGTTCATCCCCCAGTCTGTACTGATCTTGGGGATTGGTCTGACTCAGGTGCAGAACCTTGTACTCGGCCTTGTTGAACTTCATAAATTCACTGGCATGGACCCACATCTCAAGCCTGCCAAGGTCCCTCAGGATGGCACCCCTTCCCTGCAGTGAGTCAACTGGACCACTCAATTTGGTGTCATCTTCAAACTTGATGAGGATGTACTGAACCCCACTATCCACGTGTTGAAGTTACCTATTTTCATGTAGAATGCAGTGTTTCATTAATGTATATATATTTACATATATATTTATAAAAATGGGACCCCTCTTCAAAAATCTTGTGCTGGTTTGGGCTGTGGTACACTTAATGTTCTTCACAGTAGCCAGGATGGGGCTGTGTTTTGGATTTGTGCTGGAGACAGTGTTGATAACATAGGAATCTTTTCATTACTGCTAAACAGTGTTTGCACAGAGAAAAGGCCCTTTCTGCTTCTCACCCTACCCCACCAGTGAGGAGGCTGGGGGTGCACAAGGATTTGGGAGGGGACACAGCTGGGACAGCTGACCCCAACTACCCAAAGGACATTCCATACCCTACATATGGTGTCATGCTCAATACATAAAGCAGTGGGAAGAAGAAGGAAGGAGGAGGACCTTTGGAGTGATGCCATTTGTCTTCCCGAGTCACCATCACACGCAACGGAGTTCGCTTTCCCAGGGATGTCTGAACACCTGCCCGCCCAAGGGAAGTGGTGAATGAATTCCTTGATTTGCTTTGCTTGCATGTGCATCTTTTGCTTTATGTGTTAAACCATATTTATCTCAACCTATGAGTTTTCTCACTTTTACTTTTGCAATTGTCTATCCCACCCACTGGGGGAATGGGGGAAGGGAGGGGGCAGACTGAGCAGCTATGTGGAACTTAGTTGCTGGCTGGGGTTACACCACAACAGTCCTTTTCTGGTGCCCAACATAGGGCTCGAAGTGTTCACAATAATGACAGATTTGATTAGAATGTGCTAGATTGAATTTTTAGCTGTTCTTGCCATTTAGCTATTAATGGGCAGACTTCTGTGCTTGCCATAGGGCGTGCTTGCCTGACTGTGTATTAGAGCCTAGTGCTTGTTAGTGGCTGCTTTTTGCTTTTGCTGCTCGCTGTGCTGCTTATCATCCTACTCTGCTGTGCTTGGGAACGTTTTGATAACAGCCATGGTGATGTGCCTGGGCTGGCAGATGGCCAGGCATCACTGCTGTTTCTGTGCTGCTGTACTGGACAGGCTGGAACTCCATTGTGAGCTTGAGTTGAAGGGACTATGACCTGGGGATGAGTCCATGTGGAAGCACAACACTCCGAAGCATCTGTGGCCTTGGTTTCGTCTGTGCTGCAGTAGCTGTCCCTCTGAAGGGGCTGTGGCCTGAGGATGAGTCCATACTGGAGAAGATACACCTCAGAGCAGCTGTGGCTGTAACCAAATCCATGCTGCAGCAGGTACACCTCGAAATATCAGTGGTTGTGCATGAGGTCAGGCTAGAGCACCTCAAAGTATGTGGCCATGGAAAAGTCCATGACAGTATTTACCTACTAAAAGTATAGAATGGTACAGTAAATAAACATGGAGGCGGTAGGTTTCTACATCTAGAGAGTTCATAGAATGCTAGAATCTCCTTGTCAAAACAGATGCACTTTTCACAGCATGGAACAAAGTTTTAAAAGGGCTTTGAAGGTCTCTGGGAATGGCACACCCAGCCCCAACTCTGTCTTTTCAAGCCTCCCTGACTTGAAAAAAAAAATTGTGAAATTTTGCACCAGATCTTGAGATTTTCTAGTTGGGGAATTACAGCTAAGGATTACAAGCTCCCAATATGAATGCACATTTGAGCGCGTGCTTATAATATACCCACAGAGGAATACAAGGCAACAACATCTTTTTTGGCAACCCTTGCACTTTTCAAATCAGATGCAGAGGAGTTATTCTAATTATTTAAAGGTCTCTGAGTCTCAGCAAATTGTATTGACAGAGCTTTCGCTTTCAATAAAAAACAAACTCGAAATGCTTTTGTGAAATTTTTATTTCACTGTTATTGCCTTTTATACTGCGCAAAAACTATGTGGGCAACCATATTTACACACAAACCTAGTCCCCTTCTTGTTCATCACAAAGTTCCTGATTCCTCCAGTCTATTAACATCCTCAGCTTCTGACACACAGTGATCCAGCTGCACAAGGAGCCAAGTGCATTGGGTTGGCTTCCAAGCAAAAGCAGAAGTGGGGGGAGAAAAAGGGTAAGATGAAATAAAGGAGGGGATTTGGAAGTGCAAAGCATGAAACTAGAAGGACAGGCAGTATGAACAGAGCTGTGAAGCAAGAATCAGATGAGCCAGGATGACTGAAGCAGAGAGGAGCAAAGATTTTGCTACAGATTGTCCTGTCATGAAACTGAAATATGGGGCTTTAAATTGCAAGGTAGGTGAGGCAGAATGAGATAAAAGGAAGCCAAGGGAGTAGTAGTGAGCAATAAGCTGTGCTAGTGATGCACATGCACAGTAAGTGCATAAACTAATTAATGAAAATATTGCATTAGCATCTGCAGCAGGATCATCCCTTCTCTGCACCCACACAGAACTCTCCTGGACATGGCTGACCAGTTGGATGTTGCTCATGCCCATCCAAATTTTCCATTGAAAGGAGTGATACTGCTCTAGTTTTAATGAGTTTTCTAATAAAGACATGATGACAGGCAGTGTAATTTCCCTTCTACATTTCATGCTTTCATGACTGGAGTTTATTATTAACCTTACTACTACATTTTCTGTTATTTTACTCTGGTGGTTTAATTGTATTTCCACCTCAGTCATGTGCATTTGCTTTTTAATAGTCTCCTTTCCCAGATTGCTTTCATGTGAGCAGCAGGGTTTTTCAGTTAAGTACTCTGCTTTTCTTTCTGGTTTATTCCCTCTTTTTTTCCCTCTCTGTCCGTGTATTAGTCATCCTTAATGGGGTACAGCACCTTGTGCTCTCTGACATGGAAAACAGGGACAATGTAAGCAAACATCAAGGACAAAGCATAAAAATAACAGAGGCAGTATCCGTAAAAGGGGAATTAATGACTCAGGCAAGTGGATGCCACATGTAAGTAATTTTAAGGAAAGAAAGCAACAGCCATGCTTAGAAATGCAGATGTATTTATCGCCTTTCAGCCCCCCTATTTAGCTGTTACTAATGGCACATCGAAAGGGAACAAAGGAAACTTCTGAATGCAGAAGCAGGGATGTCTTAGCAGGTGGCCGGGGTAATGGAAATTTAGGGCACAAGCAGCAGACCTGATTCTTATTTTATTAATGCTGACATAAATCAGGCATGTGTATCCACTGAAGGAGTGAATGAAGTTATGCCAAGGTAGGGTTGGAGAGAAGTCGGTCAGGTCTCCCATTCTAACACAGAGCAGCAGTCCCCTCAGGAACTGCACCTCTGCTCTCACTAAATAAAATAAGATAGAAATAAATCTTTGTACTCCACTATAAAATACTAGGATGAGTGCACAGATGACTCTGGGTATGCAAGTGCCAGTCTAACAATGCAAAGAGGCAGAAGTGCAGTAACCCTAGCAGCAAGATCAGTGGTTTGGTGTTAAGTCAATAAAAATAATTGAGAGTCAACTCTTATTTACAGTCTGGCCCCTTTCCAACACCAACATTTTAGGGATGCTGTACATTGGATCTAAATGTAAAGTAATTTGCTAGAGTTAAAGGTCTTCCATGTGAATGAGAATCAGGACCTTTGATTTTACATCCCAGTGTATGTTTCCATCTGCATGTCACACACAAACACTGTGTGTCTGTAAGAAGTAAGGGCAATAACATTCTGCTGATGGGGTTACGAGAAAGACTTAGAGCTGCTTTGATTTTGGTTATTAATATCTTCATGAGAAGAAAAATCTTGAGGCTGAATAGCTTTTTAAACTACTGGGGAAAGGTATGATAGGAACCCCAGGCTGGTGGATAGAATGTAACAAAATCAAATGGGAAATGAAGCATGTCTGAAATGGTGAAGCAGAATAGTCTGTTGATACAGCAGAAGTGGGTGGTGAACTCTCCATTTCTGGTTCTCCATGCTGGATAGCCTGCAAGGAAATATACTTTAGCAAGGCACACATACAGGGTTCAGGAGAGGAGACCCTCAGTAAATTTAAGGCCTCATATCAAATTAGTATTTGATTAGATCGTCTAACAGCTTTGCCTATAGCCCCTGTGAACCACCTGCTCTGGCTGGCCATCACATGGATGCCCTGGAGCAGAGCCGACAAGGGAAGGCCATGAGAGGAGCAGTCCTGCCTGGAGCCTTCAGCCTCCATGTGCCTGGCTGTGTTAGCAGGGGCGGGCTCTTCCCACAGCGATGCTAATGAAATCCCGCCACCGCGATTTAGGCGAAGCGCTGGAGCTCCTCTGGTTTACCCGCCCAAGGAGCTCTCCAGCCCTTAAACACAGGAGCACCCGCCGTGTTCCTCAGAGCCAGGAGATGCCGGAGCACTTAGCCAGCATCCTTGCCCGACCGACGGCGCTCTTGTGATGAGAGGGAAGTACCAGCCCTCACTCTGCAGACAGTGCAGTGCGTCCAGAGCCCACATCGCCTGTCTGAGGTGTTCAGCGTTATCCGCCACACCATCTGCTGTCCTGGACCTCCCCGGGAAGCCTGGCTGGGAGATGTCCTGCTGCTTCCTGGAGTTACTGGGATTACTTTTCCCACCCGTGCAGCGAGATGAGACAGATGGGAACACTGACAAAACGTTCCACAACAAACACCCTCCCGCAGCGGCAGCGCGCGGCCCCCGCCGCGGTGGCGGCACGGGCGGCACGGGGCTGCCCCGGCCCCGCGGCAGGGGCGCGGCGCCAAGGGCGGGCAGCAGCGCCACCTGGCGGCCGGCGCGGCGCCGGCGGGGCCGGGAACTGCACCGGGATGCGTCATTCCTGCGCTCTCTGCGGCTGGTGCGCGGGAAAGGGAGAGAGAAAAGCAGCGAAGGAGGGAGGGAGGAAGGAAGGAGGGAAGGAGGGAAGGAAGAAAGGAGGAATTTTTCAGTTTTGTCACACTAAGAGCAGAGTTGCAGCCATGTGTGTGGCCTGTGCCGCCTGCTGTAGTGGGGCCACCGTTGCAATTTGGTCAGTGGAAAAATCAGTTATTAATCAGCAAAGAACTATTGATTTTCCAAGTGCTCTTTCCATAGAATAGGATGTCAGCCGTTGCAGCCAGCGAGCGGTGAACTGTGAAGTGCCACTGGGAGCCCCTCTGGCCCAAAGGAGCAAGTCGATCCATGGTGGGAGCTATGAGGTATTCTGGGGTCACTGCTCAAATAGAGCAGTTCCCAGTTCACAGGAGATATAGAGGTACATTTTGTGTTTGTACTTAACAAATTAGGGCAAATTCCCTGTTGCATTAGGAAGCGGAACGGAAGATGTGGCATACTATTCAACTCCACATAAAACCATGTTTTTGGTGGATGTAGGCTGTTTTCCAGTCAATTCATAATAGCCCTGAGAAATACATAATTTTCCTCTGATAGAATGTAGTCAGCAAAGCAAGCTTTACTTCTTTTCTCTTCCCCTTTCTTTCTTTTTTCTTTCTTTTTTTTTTTTTTTTTTAATGCAGTAGAAATATCCATAAGGTGTTCAGCAACATACAGACTTCTGATTGTTTTTCTTCTTGTATAGATCAATTGTGATGGTTCACCCAGGCAAACGTGCTGATCTGGACCGTACAGATTTCCCTATTTATTTTAGTTAGGTCTATAATGGAGATTTTTATCACCAGCTACTGGAATTTGGGGGTTTTTTATGAAACCTGTCGAGAAATGGAACATTTTGAGACCTGCAATTCTTCTTTTGTAGTTTTTTTTCCTAAAATCCCTAAGAAATATACTCAAGAACATCATTGAAATGTATCTACAATGCAGAGCTTATGCTGACATTTACCCAGGACAGTATCAGCATCAGCAGTCTGTAGTGCTGCATAATAGGAACAGGCCAGTGTTCTTTCATACTTTCTGGTATAAAAATTTTAATTTCATGATCTAAAAGATGCCCTGGTTTGGATCTGAATTTTAACTGTCCAGCCATCAGCAGAGAGTGTGGGTTGGCTTGCATCAATTTTAGGGAGCTTTTCAATATGCACATAGTCAATGTTACTCTGCATTTCACTGCATTTCTCTAACGGATCAAATTGTGGTTGTTTCTTCAGTCATGGTCCAGCAACACAATGACAGTAGCAAAGACATGAGCTCTCACAGCTGTCATTAAGAATCACAAGTTCATTTACTCACTACTGAAACTTTTCTCTGGAATAATCCAATACTGCACAGCCATTCCAGGCAACTGGAAAGAGAAAAAATGTCTCTTTGAAACCAGAGCTGTGAAAGAATTAGTCTGGAACTTGACACAAAGAGCATAGTGCATAGCTCTATTATGGTGATCACCATCAGGAAAACATTGAAAGGTAGGTAAAATGCTAAAATTGATGTTTATGGAAGATAGTGTTCCCAGTATCACTGCTGCCACTATGGAGAACGCAGTTGTCACTGCTGCCACTATGGAGAATGCAGTCCTAGCTTCATACAGGACCACTGGCACATGCAGCCCCACTCCAAGGAAAAACTGGTCAGCTCATATAGTTTAAGCATATTGAAATTAAAGCAATTTATTGATTTATTAACAGTGCATATTTAATCTGCTATCAGTGAACTCTATATTCAGGACCTAAATCATCGACACATCAGATAAACCACAGTCCTAGACACTTGCAAAATAAATGCCTGCAGATTTATAAGCATGCTTTTATAGCCCCAACGTTTAAGAGCAGCGTGCATTGCAGCACCCATGCTTTGCGTGTGGGTGCCGTGCCCATGTGCAGCCCCGCCTGTTAGAGAAGCGGGTGCACCCACCGTGTGCGCACCGATGCTGCTGCCGGCACCCCGCTAAGGCACTGCTGAGAGCAGGTGCCTCTCGTGGCCCCATGTGCACCCTGAGGAGTGGTGTACTCTTCCCCCCCACACTCCTCATGCTGTGGGACACCGGCTGGGAGGTGCTGGGGCTGTTGCGGGGCGATGCCTGGCAGTGTCCCAGCAGGGTCGCTGCTCCTCCTTCTGCTCCAAGGCATCTCCCGGGGAAGGGTAGTCTCTGTCATTCCCTGGTTATTGATTAATTGGGGTGGTCATTTTCCTTGTTAGCGCTGCCAGCACTGGGTAATGCCCTCTCAGGCGGCTTTGGGTGTTCCCTAAAGCTACTTAGCTGAGGGGCGTGTGGCTGGGGATGTGCTTCTGGGTTTCCATTGCTGCCGCCGCTGTGCGAGCTGGACAAGCTCGCTGCCCTTGTTTCTGGACGCTGGTCTGCCAGTTTGGTAGCAGACATTCCTCGCTTCCCCGGCGTGCTGCCTCGGCAGGGAAGGGCTCTCGCTGCGGACAGGGAGAGCTGAGCAGTAGCCCTCCCTGCCTGCTCCTGGTCCAGTCCGGGGTCCTCCTCCTGGTCCAGTCCGGGGTCCTCCCGTGTGACTTCCTCAGAGCAAAACCTGTAGAGACATGAACCCTTTGTTTTGCTCTGTTAAAAGAGTTTGCAATACAGCTGCAAAGGTCCGAGTTTACTGGTGTTTGGTTATATAGCCCTGGGCCTGCAAGGCTATGTAAAATTCAGATCCTCTCTGAATGCAGCTTCTTGGAAAACTGGGGATTGTTGCAACAGTTTCTCTCTCTCTCCTGTACTGATACTCTTCCTGTCTAGATAGTAGTAATTTGTACTTCTAGATATGCTTATTTGTTTCCAGTCTAATATTTCTGCACCTTTTCTTATTTTTTTTTTTAGTTTCTCTTTATTTTTCCCTTAACCAAGTTTTTAAGACCATGTTCTTTTATGTGGCTCCTTCCTTTTCCGCGCAGTTTCCCTGAAATGCTTTCTTCCTCTGCGGCTTTCCAATCTGTGTCAGTCTCTCTCCAGATCGATAGTACTTAATTTTTGGGGTTTTTACTTCTTTCTTAGACATTTCAGCTCTTTGGTCCCAGTCACTGTCCAAAAGCAATGGAGAGTGTTCCCAGGGATACTGGGGTGACATAGAGCTTTGTGCATTCACCCTCCATATGCTGCCAAGTGAGCATCCTTGAGGCTACACCAGAGCTGATCTCAGCATCTCCTGTTAGTCTATAATAGTGCACAATAATGTTGTGACTCTCAGTTTGCAGCTGTTTGCATTTGACCAGGACATGGAAAAAGAAACAGTAATTTGGGAGCACATTTTTCTCCACTTTTTTTTTTCTGTCTGAAAAACAGCAAGTGATCCAAATTTAGCCAGCTGTGGTGTTTCTCTTGATGCTCTGCGGCAGAGCTTGATCAACAGTAAAACAGTGGATTGTAGAGAAAAATAAGTATCAATAGCGATGTTTTCAGATGTGAGAAGGTCCCTATGGCTATAGGGGTTTAGTTTTCTCTAGCTCAAACAGCACTGAATTGTCCTTTAGAGAGAAAAAAAAACCCCTCAAAGAATGGAAAACAAACACGTTTGGGTCTCTTCTTATATTTCACGTGCACTCACATCTCCGGTTTCATAGACCAAACCAAGCAAAATTGAGACTCATGTCAACTTTTTCCACTCTTTGAGAGATGTAAAATGCAAAGTCCAAGTAAATCACCAAAAGTTTAGATAAGAATCGTGTTTGCAAAGTTGTATTTACAATGCAACTTTTTACCTCACTCCCTGCAGCCCTCCTGCTGTTATGTTTATGCACTATGTGGAGCTTTTTAAAGCTGACATTTGGGATTTGTCCCTGAAGGATTATCTTTGAAGCAACATATCCCTTCTTAGTACTTAAGATTTTTTTAACATCCTGCATTCATAATTCTAAGACACAAATAATACTATCAATATTAATGCACTGTAGACAGTTTCTTCTGTACCTGAAGATATGTTACTACCCAACAGAGATAAGTAGAATTTCATAAATACATACAAAAATCTTAACTTTTGTTCTCATGACATGTCTTCAGAGCTGTAATTGTAATAACACTTCAGAGCATAGTATTGTTACTAGCTGCCAGAAGTTGCCTCTCAGGAAAAATTGACTCCATTGAATCAAACATCTCTACTCATGCTGAGATGATACTGAGTACACACACACACACATATATGTATAAATATACATATAAAGATATATATCAGTGTCATTATTCATTCAAGTGAAAATAATTTCCTCTTTTAAAAAATATTTGACTTTCTGTGAATAAGTAATAATAATAATAACATAAATAATGTAATTTAAGAACAAATAGTTAAATAGTTGTGCAAGGGTGTGTTTAGGCTTCAATTGACATAAAGATTCCCTGTATTTAAAAGGTGCCATTTTCTCCTGTGCCTGCAGAAGAGTATTATGTGTGTTTTGTGTCTAGTCCCCCATAAAAAAGGTGGATTGCCACCCAGAATTCTTTGGGCTGAAACAGGTCTACTAAAATCACTGGAAAATTTTGAGTGAAGGTAAAACAGTTACATTTAAATCCATTCATGGATAACTGTAATGAAGGAACTAGGTCTAATTTACTTATTTTCTGTTGTAAATAGTGGTTCTGATTCTGTTCTCATTCTTGGATATAAAACTGGAGTTTCTTCACCAACACTGCTGACATAATTCTAGGTTTGTAACACATTCTATTAAATAAGAATTGCTAACAGAATTAGGTCACTCATGTTCACTACAGAAGAAAAATATTTTAGAGGGCTAGACACAGTCAGTGTGATGAACAGTTCTTAGTTACCCCTGTACACCTCTTTCTGTCCAAGAAGGAAGAGTTTACAGTTTCTGGATAACTGCACAGTATTTATGTCTCACAGCCACAAGCTTATTTTCCTCAAATACAACAGGGATGTTGCACTATTATTCACATAGATAAAGTGTTGGGTAAGTTGTCCTAATTATTTCTTACCCTTAATGTTGAAGAAAACACTATTGTCCCTTATGGCAGAGTGCTATTTATGCTTCCTTTATATCTGCATAATTTTTGTGCAATGTTTGCTGTGGAGTCCTCAAGACTTTTCTTCAATATAATTGTTAAATAAAAAGTATATTTTTTATTAATTATCTAAGTCTCTTTTAGACATCACACAGAAATTAATAAACAAGGGTACTTGCCAGAGATATTTAACATTTTGACTATGAAATAGATAGAAATAATTCATGTACTGATTATTTATTTATATATTTCAAACAGGCATCAACAGGACTAAAAAGAGCACATTTTAAAGCTTTATTAAAGGCCCTAGGCAACAGATTTCTTTCTGTAATGTATTTTAATTTACTAACTGATTTATGGATAATACAGCCACGGTGTCATTACAGAATGAAGGACCCTTCACCCAAACATCACAAGCTATAACCACTAAATCATCTGCGATGGGCTGCTGAGCCTGTACAGTCATATGTGTGAAAGTCTAGAAAGGATTTTTACGTCTTCTGGTGTCCCAGCACACTGGGTCCCAAATCCAGTCTGAGACTGCCTTGGCCTCACTTTGTGCCTTTTGCTAGCTCCAGTGGTCAGAAACCACCTCCTGATTTCCAAACTCATTTTTTTCCTGGCTGGTTGGTGCCTTTTGTTGTTGTTGGGCCAATATTATATTTTATCTGAAATAGCTGTTCCCTTCTGAGAGTTTACTCACCTGATATAGAAGAGCCTTGTCTTTCCTGAGGGTCTTGCTCAATGAAGCAAACCAAGTTGTCCTAGTCCTCTCTAGTAAATACAGTGAGTAGCTCTGTTTATCCTAAAAGCTCTCTCCTGTGTCTAGTCCAGTTAAAATTCAGCTTTCTTGTATGTAAGTGACTAGAACTATATGAGAGCCTAAGGAGTTGTTAAAGTCACCACAGCATTTCACTTGCCTTTGCTGTGGCTGCAAATTGTGGAGACATCTGTGAATACACGTGTGCTTGTGTAATGTCCAAGTGTATATGTGTATGTGAGTACACATGTGCACCCACACACATCACACACATATCCACACATTGCTTTGCGTGTTTGTTGCCAGCTGAGGAACTCTCATATTACAGTGCACATTTTTAGTACTGTTGCTGAAGTGCATGCCCTTGTGTGTTATGGTACTCTGTTGAGATTCCTCCTGTCCTCATGATCACCTCTCTCTGTGTGAAAGACAGTCTCCACCATACTGAGGATAGTGTATTTGGCAAATTTAGTTACCACTTGTCCATTTTTTGCACTATCAATATTGCTAAAACTAAACCAGACCCAGTTCTTGAAAAACTTTGCTCATCATCTTCTTCCAGATCTGTACCATCCCTTCCAGCCAATCCTGCTGACATTCTCCCTTCAAGCATCCTTATGCTACATGACTTGCACTTGTTCTGCTCAAAATAAAATTATTTCCTGGATGACCGTATAGTAGATGTTTTACAGATGTTCAGATAAATGAAATTTTGGTCTTAGTATTGCGTAATAATAATAATTTAAAAATATCAATTATAGTTTCTAAGAAAGATGCTAGATTCATCTGACATGTACATTGCATTACTCTTCCTTCCATCTTCACAGGTTTAATTAGTTTTTCTACAAAAATTATTCCAAGTCCTCTCCTCTTTTGCTTAAGTTTGTTTAAGATCTTTACTCTCAGAGCTGTGACTATAAGAGCCCAGTCTAGTATGGACTAATTCTCTGGTTCTGACTATGCTTCTGATATTGAGATGACAGTTACTTCCCTCTCTGTGTGTGAGTTGAGTTATTGTATGCAAGAGCATATCCCTAATGTGGTTGTTGCCCATTAAAGAATAAAGAACTCTCTTGATGTGGTCAGAGACTTACATTTGCTTTGGGAGAAGCTGGAAAAAGCCCTGATGAAGGTAACTATTTCTGCGGGCAGGCAATAAAAGCTGGAGGTGATAGAAGGTGGGATGGACCAACCATATTTGTCCAGCTCTGTAACTTCTGTCATTAAGTTTGGAACATTAACACTGGAATGAAAACACCTCTTTCCCAGGGTTCCCATTTCAAAGTAGTTGCCAGGTATCTCTTTTATAATTATGCCTATGGTCGGGGCAGTTGGATGCAACCAGTGTTCTGGGTCTGTCCATCATCCCTGTGCTTCCCAGACATACAGCCTATGTAACGCAGCCTGGGAGAAGGATGTAGGTTGGTGTGATGGTGCAGTCAACTTGACTACCATTGATGAAGTAGCAAACATTGCTGCTGAAGCAGTAGAAGTTCTTTGACACAGAGCAGGACAAGAGCTGCTGAGACTCTTTGTGGAAGGTCAAGGGAATGCATCTTTACCCTGTGTCCCTGTTGGACTTGGACTGAAAATCAAGGCTTTTGTTTCTAACAGGGATGGCAGCAGTGAGAAGTGGGATCTTGGTGCCCACAAGGCAGGAAGGGTAACTTCACCTATGGGAAGGTGTGGGGTGTCCCTTTAGGAAAACCTCCATGACAATATCCCAAAAAGGGAAATGAAAATGGATTGAAGAAATTAAAAAGCACACAGAGCTGCTTCAAAAAATTGTATACCTTTTAGCACATCCCTGTGGAGTCAGTTGTGGCAATAGGTCTGTCTGAACTCTTTCATTTCCCTGTTGCAATATAATGCTCCCCCACTTAGCTAATTTTTAATCCTTTTTTTGAGCCGGGCATGCCTTTTTATTTTTTTTTAATAATGCTTAATAATCATGTATGTTCAGTTCCATGGGTGGTATGTTAATTCTTTTCTTTCATCTGCTTAATTAGAAGATTTTGTTCTGCATAAAATACATGAGGCAGCTGGGGCAGGGTCTTATGAACTGGTAAGCATCCAATAACTATATTAAGCAGTTTCTTAAGGCTTTGAAACTGTCTTCAGATGGTAGCTGTTGACAAACCCTGAAGTGAAGCACTACTTGAATATTCACATTAAAACCACCATTGCAGTTAAGTTAGCGATGCATGATTAATTGGCTTAAAAGCAATGGATTCATATGGAGTAAAATGCCTCTATGAAAATCAATAGCATGACAACCATTAGCAAGAGCATTACTTTGAAGATATTAAGGGACACAAATCAAATTTGTCAGCTGAAGAGTAACAGTGCCTACATATACAAACAAACAGCAGTTCTGTCTGCAACACAGCATGAGGGGTTAATGGGGCTTCTCTTAATAATCACAGCGATGGGATAGCACATAGTTACTCCCAGCAAATAACAGAGCCAAAGGTGCTACTTTGCTTCCACCTACCAGGTTTGGCTGGAACCTCTTGGTTCCCGGCAGGTGCAGGTGTTCAGTACTCGATGCTGTCACCCAAGACTGGCTCCCCTCTCTTAACCAGCTGCATTCACACCCATTTTAGCTGGTGCTGGCAGCCTGAGCCAGCCCCAAAACTGACAGATGGGCAACCCCAGAGTTTCACAGGGGTCTTGCTCCTCTACCTCTAAAAATTCAAAGGCTTTTTTTGCACTGTAGAAGCATTATAAATACTGCTCCTGTCTTCTTGCATCCCCACAAACTCCCTTTTATGCTGTTGCGTAAAAGCCTCTCCAAGGCTGAGAGTCACTTCAGTCCATAGGCGGATGAAATACTGTATTGTGGTCATGTTTACAGCAGTACACAGGGAAATGGTACAGATTTCAGAGTTCTCCTAGGATATGTGCCCTGAATTAAAAAAAAAACACAAACAAAACCAACAAACCAACACGCCACTTGGGTGCATTTTTATGTCTTTCACTCACACAAATATGCTGAGTGGCTGATTCTGTGCATCATTGCAAAAAGTAGAAAGCTGTCTGTCCGCTGGGGCACTAGTCCTCTTGGCTCAAAGCTGATATAAATGATGATAAGAATTTTAACTTGGAAAAGAAGGAAGATGGATGGAAGGGACTTCTTTAATCTCCATGCCTGGAGATCTAACGCAAAAAAAGAGAAAAATCAAATAAACAATAACATGACAATCTGTAATGGAAGTACAGAAGATGAGAGGCTGGACAGTACAGAGAATGAAAAAGATAATACTAAGGAGTACGGGGGGCTAAGCAACTGTTGTACTGACCTCAATATAAATTAACCTCAGACATAAGGCAATTGTCACTCTTTAAGGAACAGAATAAAATATTGATGTTCTTCTTTAAAAAATCAGAAAGTATTTAATTAAGTAAATTATCAACTAACATGGCAAAACATATGTACTGTAGGAATATTAAGTTGGGATAGAGGTTCATGAATGATCCTTAAAACTATTAGTAAGAGGGTCCTTTTGAAATTTGTGGGTGAGATGACGGTGGGAGGCATCATCGACATGGCAGA
This sequence comes from Chiroxiphia lanceolata, assembly GCF_009829145.1. NCBI lineage: Eukaryota > Metazoa > Chordata > Aves > Passeriformes > Pipridae > Chiroxiphia > Chiroxiphia lanceolata. Next base: position 86,874,709 of record NC_045639.1, on the reverse strand, counting down.
AGATGAGGATATTTGCAGAAAAAAAGACTGTCCCAAAGAGGCAAACAATGTGACAAACTTCAGTAGAATGAAAGGCAAGATCATTTAAAGACTAATGTGGAGATTTTGCACTAAAAAAAAATGGGAATTTATCAGCTGGAAATGGAAATGAGTAGCAAGCACTGGGTCACTGAGCCAGTCGGGATGAATACTGTCATCCATGTGATCCAACCATGAAGGGCAAATCCAGGCTGAGGATATCCCTGATGACTTGTTTCCAGTGGAGCGAAAGCAGCATTCAGGCAGTTTTGTAGAAGGCTGTGCAGAGACATTATCTGGAGTATTGTGCACACCGGTGGCATCCTCACTCATGAAGGATGGATGAGCTACAGAGGACAGCCTGTGGGACGAATGTGTGAGGGAAAAGCAAGGGCTGTGCTCAGCCTTCCTGAAGCCAAAAAGAGATATAATTATTCCCTGCTAGCACATCGTGATGCTAAATTCTGGAGAAACAGGAGAAGAAAAGGTATTTAAGCCAAAGAATATAATTCACATAGAAACAACTGGAAATATATTTAGGCAGGATTTCATAAAATATTTTTCATTATCAGTGTACTGAGGAGTTGGAAAAGGGTAGTTGTGGTGTAAAACCTGATCACCATTAAAACAAAGTTTTGTCAGCTCATGTGACCAGTGTATTTGGCAAATGACTGGCATTATAAACTCAGAACCTCCTTTCAAGATTCACATTCCTCTGACTGGTACTGCTTAAAGCTAGGAATGGATACAGAGTCTCATATCCCAGAAGAGTCAATGCTGTGGTCTATAACACTAAGTCCAGGCTCCTTGTTGCTCAAAACTCAGCCATCCTGGTCTTCTTCCTTAGAGCTGTGCTTGCTGTGGGAATTGAAGTAGAAGCAAAATTGGTTTAATCTCATTTATCCACAGCCCAGCTGCTGTTTATCACTGTGAGACAAGTGCCCAGCACCCCTCCTCCTGCGGTGCATTAGTCTGGTACCTCTGTCCTCTGCTGTGTCCCCATGCAGCAAGCAGAAAGCATGCTCCCTGTGGAGCACGTGCTGTGCAAAGAATCTCATCATTTCAGACATCCCAGAACAAGTCCAATACAATTATCCTGAAGCTAGGTGCAAGATTCAGATCTGGAATCTCCTCTCCCTCACTGCTGGATGTCCCCAATCCAGAGTCAGATCCTTTGGCAACCCTAGAGCTTGGTTTGCTCTAGAGTCAACTGCAGGAGGAAGGAGGAAGAGATCATAGACCTCTGTGTGCTGTATGTATGTGCCTGGCCTTTTCTCTGCAAGGCAGAATCACCTCAGACTCTCATAACTCGTGTTTGGCTTCTTGCAGCTTGGGAGTGCAGTGACAGAAAGGTTGCACTGTGCTCCAGATATCCTTTCTGCCTCCCCAAGCCAAACTGGGAGGCACTCCTCCCTTCAGTCCCAGCCCATGCCACTGTCAGTGGCTAACAAAACCTGCCCCACTATTTAGCTCTCCTGGTTTCCATGACGTTAGGGAAACGGGAAACAGATTTCATATTAGGGAGGGGTGTTTTTTAGCCTCTTCTAAGTGAATAACTGCACCACAGGACACAGGAGGTGCAGTCACCAGGCTGGCAGAGATGCCACAGCATTGTGTTTATGAGCACCTTTTTTAAAAAAAATTCAGTCATTATTGAATTTTGGGGAGGTGGGGAAGGGAGACAGATTTAATAATTTTTTTATCTCCTAAAGAAGTGTGATTTGTTATCTGAAGGCAATAATTCTAACTGGTGTTATTGGTATGCGACATGCAGGGATCTTAGCACTAGCACATCTTTATTAATGTTGTTATAAAAGCTTCTACTGGGATCCTAGTTATCAAATGACTCTGACATCAATTCATCCACAAAGCCCTGCGTTTTAATTTCTCACTATCTGAAAAGAAATGGGCTGGGCGGGTGGAAAGAATTCTATTTTCAGCTGCTTTGTCCTTTGCTTTAAAGCCTGGCACGTTGCAAGCGTAAAGGAGGAACATGTAGGATTATAGCAGGAGGAATATATCTTTGAAAAATAAATATCCTGCCATAAAAAGCATGTTACAAAGTGACAGGTACCATCCATTGATATAATGGAGTCTTTGATTCCCATAGTACTGGCCATTATAAGAGGTACACAAGGATGTGAGCCAGAGTCTTGAAAACTCCTTTGAATAGCAGCAGAGCCACAAATAGCAGCAAGGGATTTAATGGTAAAACACTTTACAAAGATTTTGCTGTATGCACTGTAAAACAATAGAGAGTGAATGAATTACTGGAGCTAGCAAATGTCTCTTTTGATATGAATCAGGGACTGAGCAGGGAAGCAGCTAATTTCTAGGACTTTTCCCTCTTCAGCCCATTCTTTAATCATGGTTATAAATGATTGCACAGGAGGCCCAGACCCAGCAGAATTTGTGAGCAAAAATGATCAGCTAACCCAAGTAAGCAAAAAAAAAAAAAGCAAACATTTTTTTAACAATTTATCATGGCCAGGCTCACAACTTTTCCAGTTCCATGATATTACAGTACAGTATCATGTGAATGTAGTAAAGTGAGTGCTGAGTGAATGATACACAAGCTGAAAGCAGAAATGGGGAATGGTGGTGGTTCTCAAAAAACATAGGCACATGCATGTGTGAACATTCTCTCCTCAGCTCATTGCTTAGCATTTGTCCAGGCAAATCTGTCCTTGCATCTCTCTTATCAAACCCTGGAAGGACAATGGATTTTCTAGATTATAGCTTTGGGGGTCAAGTCTCTCCCATATGGATCTTTTTGTATGGTTGGAAAATGTGATTTCAGCAACACTGTGGTGTGATGGCCCTTGTTTCTGAAGATGAATTATTGCTTGCCTGGAGAACCTGCATCCTGGGAGAATAATTCCCTTTCACTAAAGACGTGGGACAGTGCAATATTTCAAATGTCCATTCAACTATTTAGAAATGGAGGAAGGAGGTAGGAAGGTGTGAGCTGGCTCTTCTTGAATGATCAACACATAACAAACACCTGCAAGGATGTCTTTTCCAGACAGAATTTTTTTCCTCACGCTGTCCTGTCCCCAGACTTCTTCCTTTGCAAAATGATACCAAATCCTCCAAGCTTTTTCTGCTGCAAATGCAAAGTCTTTTAAATTATATTCTAGTGAATGATGGATTTTTCTGTGCCTTTGGCTTGATAAGAACAAGGTATAAGTCTCAAGACTGAGGCCAGGCTAGGGCTCTGTCACAGTGTTTGTTGTTAATGTACTCGTGTCTATGCCAGCATTTTGCCACTTAGGTCAGGAAGTCTTCCACTAGCCATTGTGCTAGTGCTAGGAGGCAGATTTTTAATCCAGGAACTTTTACAGCTTAACCCTGTAAACAGGCTTGCCAAAGGTGCCTCAGGATTCTACACAAACAAACCAAACCATTTTGGAGTCGCTGTTTGGTTGTCCCATGTGTTCTCTGCTTTTACTTAGCTCAGTGTGAAACCAAGGTTTGTGCTGCGGTTCAGCACTGAGGTTTCTGCCTGGTGTGGCAGGGAACTGGAGCATCTGCAGGGTCCTTGCCTGGGTACAGGGGAGGTGCAGGATCCCCTCTGGCCCTCCTCTTCCCGCTGACTACCCAAGTGATCTGCTCCTCTCCTAGATCATTTCACAGAATCACACAACGGGTAAGGTTGGAAGGGACCACAGTGGGTCATCTGGTCCAACCTCCCTGCTCAAGCAGGGTCATCCTAGAGCACATGGCACAGGACTGCATCCAGACAGTTCTTGAATATCTCCAGTGAGGAGACTCCACAACCTCCTCCACAACCAGCCCTCTCTGGGCATTCTGTTCCAGTGCGTGGTCACCCACACAGTAAAGAAGTTCTTCCTCATATTCAGGTGGAACTTCCTGTGCATCAGTTTCTTCCCATTGTCTCTTGTCCTACTACTTGGCACCACCAAGAAGAGCCTGACTCCCTCTTCTTGACACCCTCCCTTCAGATACTCAGACATTGATGAAGTCCCCTCTCAGTTATCTCTTCTCAAGGACAAACAGACACAGCTCCCTCGGCCTATCCTCATGGAAATTATGGTCCAGTCCAATCTTATTGTTCTCCACTGGATCTGCTCCAGGAGCTCCATGTCTCTCTTAGAAGCCCAGAACTGAGCACAGCGCTCCAGATTTGCCTCACTAGGGCTGAGTAGAGGGGCAGGATCGCCTCCCTCAATCTGCTGACAATGCTCTTCCTAATGCACCCTGGGATACCATAGGCCTTCTTGGCCACAAGGGCACACTGCTGGATCATGGACAGTTTGTTGTCCACCAGGACCCCCAAATACAGCTCTGCAGAGGAAATAAAACTTCAACAGAACTTCATAATGAACAGGGCTTCCCCTTCAGCCCAAGACAATCATAGGCGGATTGAGAACCCACTGGGTGCAAGGGTTTGTGCTCAGGGTGAGATGAGCCCTGGGTGACCATGGTGATGCAGAGTCTGGAGAGTGGAGATCCTTGGAGGAGGATTTTGTCTTAGAGGGCTATGGCTCAGGTGTCCTGCATAGCACTAAGCATATTTCTGGTATTTAACAACCTAGGAAATAATTACTAGCTGTCTGCAAACCACCACCAACTCTAAATGGCTAAGGAAGTAAATAAGGACCAAGGGGCAGTAACACTGCAACAGTTTTGTTCAACAGCTCTTTGCAATTAAATCCCCCTGTACAAAGGGAAAGCAAGACAACTGGAAATGAGATAGCAAGTGTTTTAGAAATCACAGACAGTCAGTGACTGTGGAAACCTTATACTATCCTAACAGGAATAAATAATTAACGAAAGATCCATCTTAAAGACTGAATTTCTCTCCCGGGCTCAGACAGATGGACTTCTTCCCTTAGGTAGATAATTTCTGTCTCATTTAACAACGTGCAACTCCATTCAGCATTTCAGCAAAAGGTAACACGAGACCCATAGAGCTTTCTGTCTTTTCAGCAGCCAATGCTTCAACTATATAAAATAAAGATAATATTGAATTAACCTCATCTGTAGTAGAGCACATGTGAGCAAGCATGCTTTAGCTGCCTAGCTAGACAAAAATGATGTTGTTTTTTTTTCAAGATAAAATGTATTTAGTTAAACAAGTGCACTGGCTTGTGCCTTGCTGTCGGTTACATAGTATCCCAGCTGAAGTCCTCCTGCCATCGCTGCTGCCTCCAGCTTAATTTGAGATGGATGAGGATGAGTGTGGAGGTGTTTCTGAGTGTCTATGTGCCTGCACAGCTCCTCTTGCTGGACCCAGGGGTGCTAAAGGATAGTAGTAATAGGGAAGGGGAGGAAAGGCTGCTGTTCTCAGGGGGAATACATTTCATCCCTTGTTGCAGAGCTGGTATCCAAGGACACAGGCCTACCTTGTGCTGTCACTAAGGGATGACAGAGCACACACCAGCAGTGTGTGGTTTCTTTCCCAAAGTTTGTATCTCTCTACACAATAGACTTACAAGCTCATTTTCTGCAGCTGAATTGTTTTTCCTGGACTACGAGCATTAGTAGCTGCAGCATGTGCTGCCAAATGAAGAGACTGGGGGAAAAAAATCAGTCAGTGCTAAGCAATCCATTTTGAAAAGGCACCTGCATGTAGGAAAGAAAGGATCCAGGGGTGCCTGAAAGTTAAATTTTACCAAAGGAGAAGGCAACATGTAGAGTTTCAGCAGGCTCTTCCCTCTGCCCTGGGTATCTTCTTTTCCTCTTTACTTGAATTGCCTTTTATATGCCTTTCCACCTACCCTTTCCTATAATTTTTGTTCTTCCCTTCACATTAGCATTCTTAAAATAACAACCATAGTAACAATAAAAGTGAGAACAAGAGGAGGAGAGAAGTAGTTCTGAAAGGAAAGTAGCATTTGCCTCCTCCTATGGCTCACTGGCATATTCAGCACTGGTCTAGGCTTCTCCAGCTGGATGCTTGCTGGGACAGGACACTGGTAGCACTGGACAGCTGCACAGCATGATCCCATTTTCTAGGTTTTTAGGCACTGCTGCAGTAAGAGCAGAGGTTGTTTTTGATGTATTATTTCCTTCCCAGTTCCAATATACCCCATCCCAAAGTTCCTTCTTCCATTCCTCTGGGGAATCAAATCCTGCGTTGTCTCCTGTCATCCACAATGATCATCATCTGACAATGAGTAGAAGCTGCAGGGTTACTCAGTCTCCTGGGAAAGCAAGGAAGGGAGCCCTGTGGGTTAAGCGAATAGCATGAATGCAATGGAAATGCATACAGAGGAAGGTTTTTTGGCCTTGGAGACTGGCTTCTGCAGACTATTTTGAGGTGCAGATCTCAGGCTGCTTAAATGGAAGCAGCTGTCAGACATTTCCTCATCACAGAGGTTTGCCTGCGATGTTGGACTGAACTCCTTGATTAGAAAGTCCATTGCTGTGAAGGGACTATCCGTGGGAGCTTACATCGTGTTTTTATTAGTTGCAAATAGCTGTTAAAACATTTCCTCCTGCAATTCTAATTTATTCAAAATTTTCAATATTCTCTCTTGAAGTAGATTAAACTGCATATAGAGTCCTTAAAAATCAAATGTTGGGTAGTTTCCAAAGAGCCATAAAGCTAAGGTTGCAGGATGATAGCAGTCATTTGTAAAAGTAAATATGATAAAATGACAGCTGCTTGCACGAAGTAGCACCACAGACTTTCTAATTACTAGATCAGTTCATTTGGGGTTTCAAAATAATTTGAGTTCTGTTTGTCTGAGTGCTGTTAATTGATCAGAAAGTAAAGCTGATCACTGCTTGTTTTTCCCATGACATATATGCTTTAATAAATTATTGCTTGCAACTCTTGCAGTGTTACTCATTATTGACTTCAGATACATCAGCTGAATAGATGGATAGGACTGTTTACCAGAACCATTAAGATCATACTGGGGTTTTCTGAGGTTCTCTGCAGGATCTCTGACCTCTGACAAACTCCCATCAACAACCCAGTGTTTTTCAGAAAACTGCCGAACTGTTTTTCTCAATAGTATGTTCAAGTGAGCACTTCCTACTGGTAGAATTTTCATGTGCTAAACATATTTAGTTGGCCATAGGTAACTAATAAATGTATATCCTGGGATTTCAGCTGATGATAAAAGGTTCATTACATTCTTTAGAATAAGGCATATTTGTATGCAACATTGCTGAGTCTGAAATCATAAATTAGTGCTTTCTGGACTTTATTAGTAAGTCTTGCTCTTGTGGCAGTCTCCAGAGAAAAGGCACTTGTCTTGGGAAATGGTATCTCCTTTGAAAACAGTCTCATAGAAGTTCGGAAAACATGTTTGAAAACTTGCAGAAAACATATTTTTCTAAACTTGTATGACACTCAAGAAAATACTAGATGGGAGACTGGGGGAGGATGGAATGAAAAAGGGGCAAGGAGAAAGGAAAAAGAGAAAGAGGCACTTAAATAGAGAGGTAGGGGGAAAAACTGCTGAAAAGGAAATGAGATAAGAAAATATGAAAGGGAAGCAGAAGAAGATGAAAAAATAAGTAGCACATATGTTTATTTTATAGGAAGTTGGCTGACAGGCTAAATTTCTGCTCTGGTCAGGGAATCAAAATTATGGTGGGCTCTGGATGAAAAGGGAATAGCAAATATCTTAAATTAAGAACTCAAGAGACTGAAATCTGTTTGTAAAACTCTCTTGGAACAACAAAACACCATTTTTTAAGACTGAAGTTTGCTGGTGAATAATTTGCAAGCAAAAACCAGGCTAATTGTCTTGCATAAGAAAGCACTAGAAAATACTTGCTCGTAACCACTGAAGAAGTGAAAGACCATATTCTGCTATCAACTTTCCTTATTTTGAATTTCATTTGAAATAACGAGATAACTTTTGCCATTAACAATATATTAGATTTTCCTCTTCCGCGAGCAACTGTCCAGGTCTCTTTGTGGCTGATTTACATAATCCTTGTAAGCTTCTTGCATGACAAATGGTACATTCATTTTTCAGGGGTGAATTCAGCTCCACTTGTGATGGGAAAGTGAGGGTAGAGAAATAAGAGGAAGGACTGTGTGGAAATGAGAGCTGGTATCTGGGGGTCTTGGCAGTACTGCTGAGAGTCTCACTGACCTTATTCTCACTGGAAACATGACATCTTAAAGACACCGTACAACTACTGCAACATTTATTCAGGAGATATGGTCTTCCCAAAATACATCAGCAGAACTATTATGATTTTCCAATAAGAGGAAATGCTTGAAAAGAGGATGAGCATTTTATTATTTATTTGATAGCAGCGCCGATCCCAAAACAAGTAATTGACTCTGATGTAATCATCCTGGTAAAGATATCTCTGTGCATGAAAAGCACCAATCTTTCAGAATCTTGACAAAGAAAAGAATTGCTGGTTGTAAAATTGGCTATTTTTGTTATTTAAAACTTAATAGAGGTGGAGCTAAAGATGCTGAAAATGGGAGAATCTGTCAGGATGATGAATGCACCCATTGATGTGTTTGTGGTGGGGAGGCTGGTCCTGCAGGGAGTTGGGGCTGTGGTGCTGGTGATGTTTGGACCAAGCCACCAATGGGGACTGAGCCATGAGGCCAGGCAGTCCTGTGCCTGGGTGCAGCTCAGTCATGGTGCTGTGGGGCAGCTCAGCCTATTACTGCATTACAGTATTTGAGTTTACGAGGGATAAAAACTACCCCACTGATCTCATCCAAAAAGACACCGCAACCTCAGAAACTCTTATCTATTCTTTATGTACTGTTTATCTATTGTCTCTTGTCTCTTATCTCTTACCTGATCCACTGCTGGAGATCTGTAATGGTAAGAAAGTGCTAGGTTTTCCTACATTGGTTATAAGATTCAAATTTTCACCCTAAAATTAATCTGGGATAATTCCCATGCCTCTTTAATTGAAAACCTCTTTTACTGGTTTTAGCCATTTTTAGTCTATCACTACAAAGGAGATGCATGGTCCTGATTGACATCACTGGCACTAGAGCAGAAACATACCCCTCATTTCTAACAGAATGGTCTCTATATTTCATCATAAAATCTTTTTCTAGGAAACTGATCACTTGCATGGTAGCACTCTGAATTATAAAATCTGTGAGAAGGGGGTATCTGTCAGAATATATCTGTGCTTTTTTTTCTAATCTGTAAATCAAGCAAAGCAGTGAGGAGGTGAGGAAAAGCTTTAATTCAGTATTATATTTCCATGGACATAGAAAAATTCAACACTTAAAACACAAACTGATCTAGTATGTGCAGTTTGCCACAATGTGGCAATGTGCTTTGCACACGGTGGGTTAGATTTCCTATACATCTCTGGATCAAGTTGGAGGCACATAACCACTTTGCCACACTTAGAGAAGTTTGACACGTCAATGGAGAGAAGGTAGCCAAAATAACAGCAATCTCTGCTTTAGAGACAGGTCTGTGCTGCCATCCAAACCAAAGGTGTATACAAAGCAAATGGCAGTGGAGGTGTTTGAGTACATTTTGTGAAGGTCACCACATCTTTGAGAGAAGCTGTAGTAAGAGTAGAGGCACTCAGAGAGAAGGCAGCAGTATTGGCCCAGCAAGGGAAACTCTGATACAAAAATCTCAGGAAAATAAGAGACGAAGCACCAAGGGGTGATCATTAATTGCCAGGGCATTCCTTGCATTACTTAAAGGCTCACAGAAACAGAACTTAGCTAGGTCTTCATGAGGAAAAAAAGTAGCATTAAAGCCATCTAGCACTATCACAGTATTTTCTCTTTGATGAAGTTAAACTACAGTCTAGAGTATGGTCAACAGTTAGTTGAGAGAGTGGCAAGAACTCTAAAGACCAAAAGTATAAAGAGAGTGCAAGGTGAAGAAGTAATAAGAATCAGATATCTTGGATTCTCACCATAAGCAGGATATTGCAGTTCATGGATGGTTAGAAGCACTGTCGGATTCACAGAAACACAGAATAGTTGAAGTTGGAAGGGATCTCTGATGGTCATCTGGTCCAACCCTCTTCTCATGCAGGACTACCTTATCCCAGTTTACCAGGAGTGTGGCAGACAGCTTTTGAGTATCTCCAAGGATGGAGACTCTTCAACCTCTCTGGGAAAACTGTGCCAGTGCTCGATCGCCCTCACAGTGAAAAAGTGTTCCCTGACATTCAGGTGGAATCTCCTGTTTTTCAGTCTGTGCCCTTTGCCTCACTGAACAACACTGAAGAGAACCTGCCTCTGACCTCTTTGCACCCTCCCTTCAGATATTCATATATATTGATGAGAAACTCCCTGAACTCTCTTCTCCAGGCTGAACAGTCCCAGCTGTTTCAGCCCTTTCTCGTAATAGAGATGCTTCAGTCCCTTAATGATCTTAGTGACCCTTTGTTGGACTCTCTCCAGTATGTCCATGTTTCTCGTGTACTGGGCAGCCCAGAACTAGACACAGCACTCCAGGTGGGGCCTCACCAGTACTGAGCAGAGGGGAAGGATCACCTTCCTTGACTCCTAATGCAACCCAGGATAGACTTCTTTGCAGCAAGTGAATGCTGCTGTTCAGCTGTCCACCACATGCTCCAGGTCCCTTTTTTTTCTTCAGAGCTGACTTTATCCTAAAATATGGCAAAGGCAGCGCTGAGTGGGTAAGTCTGTGACAGTGATGGCCACGGACTGCATGCAGAAACACAATCGTTGCAGGATGGGCTAACATGGACAAGATGCCGTCTGCTATACTGCAAGATAGGGACCTAAATTTAATGTGTCTGAAAAATTAATTATAGTTCAAGAGCTACAAGTCACAGTAGTGTAACAGCGTGCACCAGTAAAAATTTCCTCTGTGCCTCTTACAGTCATTAATTTCATATATGGAAATTGTGTGCCAGCCAGAACTGGAGAAGAACTGGAACTATGATTCAGCCAAAGCTTGTGCTCTATTATTATCATATGCTCCATTATTACCTAAATACAGAGCCTGCTGTGGAATCAAAAGTGTTTCTGTGCATCTGGATGGAGGGAAATAATCAGGGGAGAAAAAGTACCTATATAGCTATTTTTTAAGTTCTGTGAATGCTGATTTTTCAGAAAGAATTCTTAAACTAGTAGCATCTTATATTCATGAAAAGATTATGATCAGCATGTAAATATATATATAAAGGTATTATATATATTATATATATGTTATATATATAAAATATATATAAAGATTTAAGAGATATAAAATCTTAATCACTCTATCATTTACAAATATAATTTGAGATTTCAATGTAATTAAATTACAAGAAATTCCATAAAATAAAGGTGAATAATTTATCACTTATGTGATGCATACAGAAATGAAGACTTCAAAGTGGATAGTAAAATCTAATTTTATTTGGACTTTTTAAACAACAAGAAATAAAATTTTAATATATGATCCTGATAAGTTCTTCCTGATATTCTAAAACATAGACAAACTCAGTATGAGTAATTGGTTAGAGACATACTAAAGGTGAGAGAGGAAAGGGGAAATACAAATACTGGCCTCAAAACGGTGTTAGGGTGTTCAGAGTAGTGTTCAGAGAACCATGAAGGCTAGAGCTCCAGGGACACTGGGGGCTGGAAAAGGCATGTCAAGAAGAGCACAGCACTGAACAAACACTGATGTCCACATCTAACCTGGGCCGCCCATGGTTCCTGGGGCTTCAGCCTCAATGTCAAGCTGCAAATTAGGGTTAGGGTTAGGGTTCGAAGAACCACAAAACCTGCATCTCCACGGACACTGGGCCTGGAAAAGGCATGCCATGGAGAGCATGGTACTGCACCAACGTTTATCTCTCCAATCTCTCCACACCTTTCTGTTCTAGGTCACCCATGGAACCTGGGATCTCAGCCTCTGTCCAAAGCTGTCATTAGTGTTAAGGTTCAGAGAACCACACAGGCTACAGCTCCAGGAACAAAAAAACCCCCACCACCAAAAAAACCCCAACAAAACAACAACAACAACAACAACAAAACAAAAACAAAAACAAACAAACAAAAAACCCCCCCAAAACCCAAAAAACCCCAACCAACCAACCAACCAACAAACCACCTGAAAAACAAACAAACAAACAAAAACCACCAAAACCTCCCGATCTCTATTCTTTTTTGTATGCAGAGGAGAATATTGCCACTGAGGATGAGGAAAAGGTTGAGTTACTTTATGCCTTTTTTCCTCAGTGTATAACAGAAAAACCTGTTATATTCAGGGTACCCAGCCCCCTGAGCTGGAAGACAGGGATAGGGGAGCAGAATAAATCCCCTGTAACCCAGGAAGATTAGTTAGTGATCTACTGTGCCACTTAGACACTCAAAAGTCTATGGGGTCTGATAGGATTCGCCCAAGGGTACTGAGAAAATTGGCAAAAGAGCTTGCCAATTACTCTCCATCATTTATCATTAGTCCTGGTTAACTGAGGAGATCCTAAACAGATAGCAAATGTGACACCCATATACAAGAAGGGTTGGAAGGAGGATCCTGGGAACTACCGGTCTGTCAGCCTGACCTCAGTGCCAGAGAATATTATGGAACAGATTGTCTTGAGTGCCATCATGCAGCATGTACAGGACAACCAGGGTATCAGGCCCAGCCAGTAGGGCTTTAGGAAAGACAGATCCTGCTTAACCAACCTGATCTCCTTTAATGACCAAGTGAGCTGCCTAGTGGATGAGGGAAAGGCTGTGAATATTGTCTACCTACACTTCAGCAAAGCCTTTGACACTGTGTCCCACAACATTCTCTTGGAGAAGCTGCAAGACCATGGCTTAGACAGGTGTACTCTGGGTAAACATCTGGATGGCTGGCCGAGCCCAGAGAGTGGTGTGAGTGGTGTTAAATTCAGTTGGTGACTGGTCACTAGTGGGATTCCCTAGGGCTCAGTATTGAGGCCAGTCCAGTTTAATATATTCATCAGTGATCTGGACAAGGGGATCAAGTACACCCTCAGTCAGTTTGCAGATGACACTAAATTGAGTGGGAGTGTTGGAAGCTAGAGGGCAGAAAGGCTCTGCAGAGGGATCTGAACAGACTGGATTGATAGGCCAAGACCAACAGTTCAATAAGGCCAGGTGCCAGACCCTGTACTTGGGTCACAACAGCCCCATGCAACACTACAGGCTGGGGGCAGAGTGGCTGGAAAGCGGCCCGGCGGAAAAGGTCCTGGGGATGCTGGTTGACAGCCATTGAACATGAGCCAGCAGAGTGCCCAAGTGGCCAAGAAAGCCAATGGCATCCTGACCCATAACAAAAACAGTGTGGCCAGCAGGTTCAGGGCAGAGATTGTCCCTCTGTACTCAGCACTGGTGAGGCCGCACCTCGAGTACTGTGTCCAGTTCTGTGCCTCTCACCGCAAGAACAACGTTGAGGTGCTGGAGCAGGTCCAGAGATGGGTAACAAAGCTGGGTAAGGGTCTGGAACATTAAGTCTTACAAGGAGTGGCTGAGGGTACAAGGGTTGGTAAGTCTGGAGAAAAGAGGAGACCTTATTGCCCTCTAAAAGGAAGTTGTGGCAAGGTGGAGGTTGACCTCTTCTCCCAGGCAATTAGTGACAACCTGGGGAGGTTCAGTTCAGATATTAAGAAAAATTTCTTCACTGAAAGGGTGGTCATGCACTGGAAGAGGCTTACCAGGAAGTGGTGGAAACACCATCCCAGTCTTCAAAAAACTAATGGATGTGGCACTTTGTGATGTGGTTCAGTGGGCATGGTGATATTTGGTCGAAGGTTGGACCTGATGATCTTGGTGATCTTTTTCAACCTTAGGGATTCTATGATTCTGTATGCAACAACGTATGGATAATAAAGAACAAATGCTTATTATAATAAAGCTCATGGAGATGTAAGGATGAATCATAGAATCATAGTATCAGATGGGTTGGAAAGGATCTCTGAGATCATCAAGTCTAACCCTTGATCCACTACCACCACAGTTGCTAAACCATGGCACTAAGTGCCACGTCCAGCCTCATCTTAAAAACCTCCAGGGACGGAGAATCCACCACTTCCCTGGGCAGCCCATTCCAATGGTTGATTACCTTCTCTGTAAAGAATTTCTTTCTAACATCTAACCTAAACCTCCCCTGGCGCAGCTTAAGGCCATGCCCTCTTGTCCTACTGCTGATTGCCTGGGAGAAGAGACCAACCCCCACCTGCCTACAACCTCCTCTCAGGTAGTTGTAGAGAGTGATGAGGTCTCCCCTGAGCCTTCTCTTCTCAAGGCTAAACAACCCCAGCTCCCTCAGCCTCTCCTCATAGGACTTGTGTTTGAGTCCCTTCACCAGCCTCGTTGCCCTTCTCTGCACCTGCTCCAGCACCTCAACATCTTTCCTGAACTGAGGGGCCCAGAACTGGACACAGTACTCCAGGTGAGGCCTCACCAGCGCTGAGTACAGGAAGAAGAGCAGCCTGTACATGGAATAACTGCAAGAGGGACCAATCCGTCTAGTAAAGGATGTCTCTTAATTGTGTGAACTTCTATGACTGGACATTGGCAGCTTTGATTTGTCACTGTCTGTTCCCAGACAGACCATCTACCAACTTACAGCAGTGATCTGCAGAATATCAAACAGAAGAGACAATCAAATGGCTTTCCTTTGCTTTATCAAAGTCTTTGGTCTGATCTGGTTAGGCTTACAGGAAATGGAATGTACATTAGATACTAATGAATTTTTTCTTGATAGCATGTGCAATACAAACAAGGAGCATATAACACAGTCGGCTTTTAAATCATTACTGGTCTGAGTAGAACTTGATTACCAAAAGAAAGTTTTAACCTAAAAGACAAGGAGGCAGCTTTGCCATGGCCCTGTGTTTTGTAAAAGTATGATTGTAGTTTGTTTGCCCAGATTTTTAATCCGATCAATATATTTCTTGTTAAAGTTGATCACCCATGAAGAAAGTTGGTCACAGACTGTAGGTTCAATGGAGCAATGCCATGAGAGAGCACTTGCAGCATCATCAATAATTTCTATATGTCTATAAATGTTTTCTGCTTCTGACTTCTGAAATAAATCCATCCAATTGGCTTTATATAAACTGCAGGAAGGCAATTTGAATCTTCTACAAAAGATATGCTGTTTCAGTTGCCTGCAGAGTCATGTTGTCATTTGGTTGGGTCAATGACTTCCTTCA
Organism: Chiroxiphia lanceolata; assembly: GCF_009829145.1. Lineage (NCBI taxonomy): Eukaryota > Metazoa > Chordata > Aves > Passeriformes > Pipridae > Chiroxiphia > Chiroxiphia lanceolata. The sequence goes on along the minus strand of NC_045639.1, from coordinate 86,859,601 downwards.
GCTCTGCATTGACTCTCTTTTAAGTTCAATGGAAAAACTTCAGCATGGGTGACAGCATCTCTCTGAATATCTAGCAATATTAAAAGGATTGTTGATCTGAGGGAGATGTGTGAAAATGGCAGAGAGAGAGTACAGACACAAAATGAGCCAAGGGTTAACGTTAGATGGGCAACCAATATGCAGCACAGATGTGCAGCCTTTTTGCTCTCTAGGGCATTTGCTCTAAGAGACCCCAAGCAAATTCCTTCAAAGACACAAGGGGAGAGGAGCAAGGGCAGCAGGTGCTGCTCCAGACCATGGTGGAACTCCTCACTAGCCCCTCCTGAAAGGGGAGGTGACTTTCTTATGAAGTCTTCATGTCCTGCCAAGGCAGGAAACAAAGTGGTGGCTATTGGACCACTGAGAAGTTTTTAGGTGGAAGCTGATTCTGGCTGAAGACCAGTGAGGCTGAACCGCAGGAGTCATTGATAGTACCATGGATATTTATCTCCTACCTCATATGCATTATTCCCCTAGGTGCTATGCCTCCTTGAATTTTGCTTTCAATGCTGTAGATCACATTTCTGTGTCTTCAGGAAAATCTATGACCCGTGTCCTCTGGGACACAGGGACTGTTTGATTTGTGACCTGATCTTGCATGCTGCTTCTTATGAAGAGGAAGGATCTCAAAGTGGTGTGCTCTGAAAATAGTCGAGTTTTCATATTTCATAGGGATTTGACAGCTTAAAATACCTGGAAGGGTTTGGTTGGCCGCATTTGCTACAGCCCCCAAGTCTGAGGTGGAGGTGAGACCTCTCATCTGAGTGAGTACCCAAGGTACTGCAGAGTGAGAAGGGGAATCCTTCTGAGAAGAGGCAAACCAAGTCTGTCTGTGTGAACAGTTTTTAATTTGCTTCTCTTAGGTCCTTACAGTATGAAAGTAAATGCTCATTTAGACATACAGTATGTGTAGGAAGATTGCAAAATCTAACAGTTTCTGTGCTATATTAGGGTGGAGTATACACAGGACCAAAGTAAGTGCAGTGTCAAATTTTTTTCTGGTTTTTTTATATTTATCAAATTCTTTATTTGTCTGTTTATTTAGGTTTCTTGAATGTTCACTGAGTGTGTTAGTGAGCTGTATGAAATGTAACTGAAAACATCCATCTTGGACAAAATGGTATATTGTTTCATAGCTTCCACCTTTACTGGAGTTGAGTCATCTCTTGTTTTCTTTGCAAAGTAATTTCAGAATAAGTAACACTCCCAACTTGTCAGTGTATGAGGTAGGACTGCTGCTGCCTTTTCAGCCTGTCTGCTGCCCAGCTTCTGTCTTCTCCTCTGTTCCACCTTCCCCCCAGGAACTTTTCCCAATTATGGAGGCTCAGATGCTGCCCGGGGCCTCCTCTGCAGTGCTTGCCTCCCTGTATCCAGCAGTGTGTTGGACCAGGACTGCAGCAGTCCCACGGGCAGAGTGTGAAGCAGCATGTCAAACAAGGAGTAGGCAAATGGGAGCAATCCCTCCCAGCGCGGTGTCCCAGCTGCCCACTGTTGGGATAGAAGGACACCGAGCTCCCACCTTACAAGGAAAGATATTGCAGATGAGTTACTTTTTTGTGATTTACTATTGTCTAAAGTGCCTCTCTGAAGCCATGAGAATGCCACATCAGCGCCATTCATGCATGGGGATGTTCATATACTTGTTCTGAGGGGGTAAGGTCTTCTGTGATTTCCCTTTGCAGCATCCAGAACTTCCTTACTTCTATGGGGAGAGGGGCCACTGCTTGGCATACCACAAATATGCTTCTGAAAGCACAGTTGTTATAATGAAAAATACATCTAAACAAATCTTAACAGACCCCCACAAATATCCGCCCCTGCCCTTCTCACGTATTTCACTCCAATCATATCAACTAATCCTGGGGCAACTAGTTCACCTGTGGACACCTTCCCTGTATCCACACCCAGTGTCCCAAATAGAGGAGCTTCAGATTCCCATTTGACTCCATGCCATTAGCAGCCTGGTCCAGCATTGCTGGGAAGTTCACAGGAGCAAAGCACCCTAATATACAAGTTTCCAAAACAAGCATAGTGAGGCTGACCTGCTGGAACTGCTAATGGTGCTTGCACCATAAGTGACTAAGCGACTTCATTTTGTGCTGCTTGACCTTTGATGGCAGATTTGTGAGAGAGGAATGCATGACTTTTTCAGAAGCCCAGATTCTCACAGGAGCCATGATTGACACAGCCAATGAAGAGGTTACTCCTGACACAGTCAATCACTGCACGTTGCAAGTATCCCTTTGGCAACACCTCAGGCTGCAAAAAAAGGGAGCAGCTCATGAGTCCCTCACCTCTTTCCTCTCTCTGCAAGGTCAGTGGTCCTGAGACCAGCCTTGTTAATGGAGAAGGTCGAATTTCAGCTAGCTCAGGTATAACTGCTCTTCAGTAATTTTGCATGTAGTAGTACCAAAAGTCCCTCTCTGGGACTAGAACATCCTTGAGATATTTCCTCTGGAAGCACAAAGGAAGAGACCGTCCCTGCCCTGAAATATCCCCCAGCCTAATGAGTTAGAAACCCAGGAATCTGCTCAGCATCTTGGTGGGTAATGTCCATTTGCGTTGGGTAAATACCATCTCAAAACATTTTCCTCAGTATGATTTGTCCATGTTTGCAGTGAATTCAGTCATCATGTGCAGGATTTTCCCTAAGGTATGATTAGACATGTAAAGAAACAAGCATGAACTGGAGGGTCACATTAAAAACTTAATGTACATTGTGGTGTTGAAAATAATTAACAAAATATTTAGAAATTGGGAAGACCTTTAATATCTACTATTAGGATGTAATCTGAGTTGGTAGGAGGTCTTTCTTTAAAGAAGAAACAGTGATGAACTGCATCTCTATAAAATGCTATTATTACGTTTCCACACTGAGATGCCACTTTTTGTCCCAGCAATGACTTATTTAAAAAATGTGGGATTTATTTGTGTCTCCAATTTGGAAACAAATCAATTCTGTTTCGTTCTATTTTCAACTTCTATTTGTGGTCTTGTTACTTAAAAGGAGGTGAATGGATTAAACTTGGCACTGAGTTCCCATTTGTCATGCCTCCTGTTCTGAGGAACACTATTTCCCTGTGGTTTTGAAAGCACTCTATTCAACCTAATGGGAGACCATTTTGTTTCTTTAACTGCAGTTTCCACTGACTCCTTTTTTCTTGTGATGTGCTGAAGGTAGTCAGCGTTTTGTAGGAAGAGATCAGCATTTCATGCAATTAGACACCGTCTTGGCTCATCAAGAAGGCGGAGGTCCTAACCCTTTGTGCTTACAGTGAGAAATTTTGGAGTATTTGGCTAATTCTGGTTGTGTATTTTGTGTATAATCCTTACTATATGCATAATAAGAATTACACAGAGAATCTGAACCTAAATATTAGCTCTTACTTCTTTTAGGCAGGCTTAATCGATTGCTAGTATTTGACATATCTTTCTTCCTCTCCTCCCTGTGGCTTTCGTAATTAGAAGCATTTTTAAAAGTGAAATGTGCACTTTCAGACAATGTTTCTTAAATTATGTATGTATTGATGTTGCTTATGTTCTCCTTTCCTGTTTGCTTCTGAATATTCAACTTAACTGCAAGTTTCCTTTTTCTCCTGTGCTTATGTTGGTTTTGCTCCCCAATCCCTATTGTAAATTATGTACTCCAGAAAACCCTTTTTTATAGTATGCACTGACATAAGGATCACAGATTGACGGAATTTATAGATGGGCCTATACCTAAAAACTTCAGAGATGTTCATCAGTTTCCCTTCATCTGGGACATTTAAGTAAGTATTCTGAAATTTTGAATAACCCATACGACTTTGGGTAAATACCCTGAGGATGCACGTCCAAATAGCTCTGCTTTTGCTTATGCTGCCTGCAGCAAGTCGCAGAAAGAATCTTAACATTAATAACAAACCAAAAATAGAAACCACAGGTTCAGACTTCAGTGGGACCTTGCTTGCGCAGTGAAGCTCTGCCATGCATTTCCTGAGAGCATCTCCTCTGCAACAGTGGGCCGAGTATGGCAGCACCAGCCTTGGAGGACGTGAGGGATGGGCCACTAAGCTGAAGGCTGCTTTACAGTACAGGCATGGGGTGACCTGACTGGCATCTCCTGCATGCTGGGGCTGATGCTCTGTCACCAGGTTTGGGCTCTGGCTCTAGCACAGCTGCCTCTGCCCCCTGGGTGGTTTGCTACAGGCAGTGTACACCCTTTTGCACAGCAAGACCCTAATATGAGTTAGTGCTTTCCTGTCCTGGGTCAGGCTGCCTGGTGGGGCAGGCAGAAGGGAGCTCAGGTCAGCCTTTCCATGGGGCACCCTGCACAAGTTTTCCACAGACACCAGCACTAGGAGCATCTCTAGATGCCTGCCATGGCACTGAGGGGCCCTGTGAATACCAGATGTCTCACAGACGCTATGGCCATGAGCATCTGCGGGATTAAGCTGGAGGTGGGAAGTTCCACAGTCATTCCCTTTTGCTGAGTATGGATGCTGAGGCTGTGCTCTTCTAAATACTTTCTGCTTTGCCCTGGATCAGCAGGTGTCCTAGATGCGTGCAGCCAGCAGCTCTCATCAGCAATGGAACACTACTCGCAAACTGTGACCTTCTCCTTGGTGTCCAGTGCCTCTGTTTAGGTGTCCATCTTGAAAGGGCACTATTTGCATGCTTTAGTACGCTACTCTTGAAAATCAGACCCATTTATGAAATCCCAAATTGATCACATATACAAACATTGCATCCAAACCAATGCCCACTGTATGTTTAATTCATCCAGACTCACTTTATGTATAATTCCTCTGGATAGACTGCTTCTTCCATGTAGGATACTTTTCAATGTATAAGTGCAATGGACATCTTACCAGTAGTGTGTTCATTGCCATAGACTTTGTAGTGTGCTGAGCCTCTCCCTAGTTTTGAAAGGAACCCAAACAGCAACTTTTAATCATTTCCCTTTCCACCCTTCTCCTTATCAGCTGTCTCACACATCAATACCCCCTGAACTTTTGTGCTCTATTTTTATCACATACAATATTTGTCTTGACTTATATAGACTGCAGGCTCACCCAGGAAGGGAATGTGCTTTATCTGCTTGGAAGAAATGGCCATGGAAACGTATGGCACTATATAAATTCTTTGTAATACTCATAACACAAAATGTGTGTGAAGTTTGTGTGGTTCATGGTTAGTAGATTTTACCGTGACTAAGTTCTTTCTATCAGTTGAGATGATAAACATCCTTTTTAATGCTCCCAAAGCATTTCAAACCTCTCCTTCTGCTTCTTGTATTATCATAGACAGATAAGGCAATGCATCCTTTTTATTTTTCTTTTTTTATGTGGGAGGTCTGGGGGAGGAAGGAGTGTTGCATCTGAGTTGAATGTATCAGCAGAAATCACCCAATAGCATTTTTAAGTGTTAATGACGAAAGAGGTAGAAATTACTAGACAGAAGGCCTGAGGTCATGTTTTATTTATCCCACTGTAAATCCAGAGTCAATTTTCTAACGAAAAATTGTCCAGCGTAGAGTGGTATCAGACTTCGGCCCATAAATACCTGAGCTGTAGGCAAAGGTTGCAAGGGGCAATGAGAGAGAGTGGGGAATTTTAGGAGAAAGACAAGAAATATGAAATATTTCTTACCATAAACAGTGTTGGAAATGTATATAATAAGACTAATGAATTGGAGCCATATCCATTACAGGATGGGTACTTTTCTTTGGCATTGCCAGAGAAGCAGAACTTACAGAAAGGGTAGACCAGGTGACATGGAAGTAGCTTTAACCAAAGAAAAATTTTATGTTTGATGAAAGAATATTGGAGCTGTATATGCCACAGAAGACACAGACCAAAGCTGTGATAAAAAGGAGGGCCACATTAAACTTACTTTCAATTGGTTCTTAATAGAAACTTATGTGAAATTATCACACCTCCCCAAGCTTTTGACAAATCACTGCCACAGGTCATTCTTCAGTTATTTTTCTGCATAATAATTTCTTCATAATGCAATAGTAATTGAAGGATGTTCCTTTTCTCTGCTGACTGAAGTTTCCTTGGTATCATGCGTTTTTCACAATTAAAAGACAGGCTGCCCATGCCAATAGGCAGATGTCCTTCAAAATCAGTTTAGCATTACTTAGAGACCCCTGCCCAAAGCTGATAACATAGAGCCAGTAACTTGGATGAACACCTCTTTCAGAAGATATCTTCTCTATGCCTCAATATTAAGAGCTTATTTTTCTGGTATTTTGTGCTAAAATTCATCAACCTGATGTTTAAAACAATGATGAGTTTAAATTTTATGTCTCATACTTCCCAGTGATTAGTTCTTGGTATATCCTTAGTTTTACTAGTAATTGTCCAAAAGCTCTGACTGACAGCACTAGAAATGTCAACTGCACATTTAAAATCACATTTAGAACAGATAGAAAATATGAAAATTTGCTTCTTAATCTATTTCATACCTATTCAGGCAAGTGTTTCTCCAAGAAGGTGCAGTTTTAATTTTCCATTCATTGAGCCTTTGGCCTTTTCTTAGAGTCAGCAAACAACAGGGCCTATGTGAAACAGTAATCTAATTTTGCAACAGACAGTAGCGATCTTTGCTATTTTTCAGTCTGGCGTTCTCAGAATCAGTGACTCTCTGGCAGAGACACTAAGCTCAAAATACAGTCTTATTATCAGTCCCCTGAGCCAGCCACTTCACTAACAGCTTTTATTTATTTATCTCTGCATTATGCTACTCCTCCTAATTATAGGGTCTACAAATTGTGGTTTTATTATCACTTTGACCCTTCTACTACCTGCAATTTTCAGCCTGTCCGTAACTTTTCCTGCTCCTATTGTAAACCATCTTTAACATGAGACCCTTTTCTTTTCACATATAGACTCAAATTTTCCAGTTGTATAGGCAAAACTTCCTGAGCGTTTTTCTGGTGTCAGATTTATTTGCCTGTAGCACCTGACACATCAAAATGCGAAGGAGGATTTACATGAACACTTACCTTTGCATGTTTCCAATTAGTGTTCACAAACTGGAATTTTGCAAGGCTAATTAGATATGGAATAAGGCATACAGGCACTTGAAACCAAGGATAAGATTCATACTGCATGAATCGTCTGTGACTTCTTTTGGACCATGACTTTGAGGGATCATCATCCAAGGTGATGCTTAAGAGTAAGCAGAGAGTGTAGTTCCAAGCAGCCAATTCTCTGTCTGTAGTAATTGAACAGATACTCTCAGTTTCTCTAAATATGCACTGCATAGATAGACACCCACCACGGCTCAAATAAATCAAGGGAAAGTAGAAAGCTGACAGGCCATCAGAAAACAAGCATCAGTCTTCCAAGGGGTGTATTTGTAATCAGCCTTTACCTCAGGTGCTCCTGTCTTTTGGGAAAGTAAATTGAGAATTCTGTTCATTCACTGCCAGCACAGAGGAGAACTTATCTTAATCTTTGGAAAGGTGTTTGTATATACCAGTCTAATCCATTGTTGTCTCTCTGGTCCTACAGTGCAGCTTGTATCAATAGATCATGAAGGATTTTTCCTCCTACAGCTCTGAAAGCAAACTCCTGTGCACAGTGCACATTGAAATGAGGCAAATGACTGTTCCAGCAGGTTACGACATTTTAAAAGGTTTTGGACTTACTCCCATTAAGAGTAGTGGCAAAATGGTCTTTGATCCCTGGGGAGTTAAGGCAAAGCCCAAAATTTCTGTCAAAGATAACAATGTAGAAATTAACTGTAAAGTTTCCTCCAGTGATAATTTTGTGGGGCAATGAAAAACTATGTCTGGCTCATTCTTACATATGCTTTAAATGAACAGAAATGGTCCACTGTCTTTCTCCAAATTATGCAAACAGATATCAGTACACTTAGCAGTCTTATTCCAAAAGGGGTGAATTATGGCACTGTGGTAGAAAGAGAGTTGGGGAGGGGTGAGGTGTTGGGAGGTTTAGCATAATTGCTACAATCAGATTTCCCCTAGCCCTGAGCAGCTTGCACGTATACATGTACTCCAACCTAATGTCACCCATGGGTTTTGGTGATGACCCTCTGCTGTTGCTTTCTCCCCTGTTTTGGCTACTCCTATTTCCCCTTGCAAAGCCCCATTTCCTGCTCCTTGGGGCTGCAACTTGCAGCAGTGACACCACACTTCTCTGCTGCTCTGGCATGGCAGTTCAAAGTCATTGCGGAGGAACCAGGCTCTGTGCTGCACGGCCCTAATTCTTATCATTCTGTCACAGCACAATGTTCTCAAAGCAGGGATTTTCTGTGCCTAGCAAAAAAGGCACAAACTGTGGTCATTAGCTCTATCAATACACCAAAGCAAGCAAAACAGCACAGAACTACAAAGAGTGTTTGTTTTTCCTGCGTTGGAGCATTATGATAAAATATGCATCCTCACTTATTAGATAGCTCATGAATAAATATAATATTATGCTAGGCATCGCACGCTTACTGTGTTAAACACAGTCTTCTAGTTATTGTTCTTAAGGCCATGAGTTTCAAGTTAAGCGATGGTGTTATGCAGAATCAGCTTAGAGGGAGAGGGAATTGCATGAGCAGCAAAATAGTTTGCTCTCTGCCAGAGGTGCTGATTTGCATCAGTCCCTAAAGCAAAGTTGACCCCTGGGAAAGAGGGATTTTCCCTTTGGTACAATTCCGGCAAGAAGAATTGCCTTGCATGCCTTCTGGCGACTTCTTCTCAAGATCAGCGATACGTGTAAATAAAGCGAGTCAAACTATATCTACAGTGCAGTTTGCATTGTAATGTAGAGATACTTCAGTAAGCCTTAAAAAAACTAGCTCAGCTCCTGAAAGCTGTCTGCTGCAGTTTAATCTGGTTTTCAGCTCTGTAGAGGTCTGCTGTGGGTAACAAACAGAGCTAGCCTAGAGCTGAAATGCAAATTAAGCCAGGGCAGGAGGGAATGCTTCCAGGACTTGGGGTAGCATCGTGGTGCTTATCCTTGAAGAAAACTCTGCATCCCTGGCATCTTCTCTTCTGGGAGGTCGCCTGCATTGTGATCCTGCTCAGGAACGAAGACATAATGCCTCAGCACAAAACCTGAGACTCAGGGAGAGATAGCTGCATGTTTAGGTTGAGCTCTGTTAATTGTGCCTTCCTCCTTTTAGGATGAGGAGCTCTGGCACATTGAAATGAGAGGAGGCAAAGTATATGTAAATAAAGTAGGACAAACTGATTAACACAGAGAGAAGGAATTTATGTGCAATCAAAACAACAACAAAAATAAAAAAGCCACTTGAAGCAGATTGTAATAAGCAAGATGGCTTACATACTCAGTTTCCCTTCTATAGGAGGAAGAACATCCAACAACACCTTAGGAGTACCTTTAATCAGTGTTCACCTTTATCCATTTTTTAACATATGATATTATAGTTTCTCCTATGCTTTTAGAGGAATTGCAAAATTATGTTGTCGTCTTTCCTGAAGTCCTGTTTAAAAATACTCCTTTGCCTCTCTGTGGTATCAGGGCAGCAATTGGTATTACTATTTTCTTGGATTGACTTATATGTTTGCTATCTGTACTTGCCTGAAGAGGCTTTGTGAGTTATTTGCAACACAATGTGTAATTTCATACCTCTTAATTCTTTCCCTTTGGGGCTGGAATAAGGTAACAACCATTTCTCCTGTGAGACCAGTAGCCTCATAAGTGATGGGGAGGCTGCTGCTGCCTGTGATCCCTAGTTCCCACAGAGGCTCTGCACAGCTTCATTCTGATGAAGAGATGGGCTTTTCTAGGATTCAGTCATGCCCACATTTTTCTTTTGCATTGTATTTCTTCAGGTTCCTTGTGGCTCTGACATTGGTTTCCAACTGGCACACATCCTTGTTTTCAATTTTCTGTTGACTGAAACACTAAGAGAGAACGACTTGCCCTTCCCTGCTGCTGCTCAGAAGCACAGTCATAAGTAGGCTTTGGATTCTGACTATGCTCTGCTCCCTGAGGCTACTCTGTGGGAAAGTCTCTGTGCCCAGCCTGAATGAGTGGCAGTTTTTTTGCTCACTTTCCCTTGAATCAACAGATAACAGAGGGATAACTTGATAGTTCTAAAAATTACAGTTAATTTGGGTTTACTGTCCCTAACCTGTGGCTTAAGCAGGTAGTACTGGCTAGTTCAGCCCTAGCAAAAACAGAGGGAAGCAGTTCTTGGACAGCTGGGCTGTATTTTTCCAAATGCACAAGCAAATGTACTTCACACAAAGGACTGGATTTTTTTTTCTGGTGTTACCAGTTCAGGATTTAATACATGCCTTGACCTCTTGTCTTTGGCACATGCAATAAACTTAAGCAACCCCTTCAACACTGCTGTTCACCTAAGGCCAATATAAAACGTGGAAATAATGACTTCCACATTTTCCTTAAAAAATTATTTTATAATACCTTAAAATTTGCATCTCTGTTGCCTTCAAATTCTGTCTCCTTTTGAAGGCTGCTTTTTACATTGACAAAAAGTCTGGAAATATGCCATCCCAGACACCTGCTAGGAGCCTTCATCACCCTCTGCAGTGTCATCCTACAACAGCTTTGGCAACCAGCAATCCATGTTTTAGCTGAGACCAGACAGGTTTTGGGATTTTTTATTTTGGAAATCAGATTGACTTGAATATTGTTTGGCTTGAGTTTTGGCTCCACTGCATTTCTGTCAAGTGCTTTACAAGTGTGTCTGCCTCCCCCAAATTCTCCCTAATTTATATTCTATTTGTGTTAGAATTTGCCTACCCTACGAAGTCAGAGCAGCCACCAGCCAGCCTACCCTCCTGCCTCCAGCAGCACATTTTGCCAAAGTGTTCAGAGATGCTGCAGACTTTTTCACAGTGTGAATTGGAGGGCCCCTCACTGTACATATTTCAGTAACATGAAGAATATCTTAACATAGATGAATGTATAGAAGTGTGATTTCTTCAGAGTCTGGCTGCACTCTTCCTCTCACCCTGTCGATGTTCATATCCTTTATAAAGCCCTATGCAGTCAACCATACAGAGAAACAAAAAGATACAACCTGTACCTGTCAACACTGGAGCTATTTTTATGGTCCAATATTTTCACGCCTTTAGGAAAGCATCACCCTCCTCCTGTCACTTGCCACTGAACCTCTGACCCGAACTGATACACCTGGGCTTTATTATTCTCCAAATCAATGAGATCTCACTGTTTTCAGGCTAGACGTTAGCTCATCTTCCATGGCAACTCAGTGAGGACAATGACATACAGCAGTTGCAAAGAGAAATGGTAGCAGGGAGGTGTGTTCCTTCCCCTTGGCATGTCCACCCAGTGCCTAACAGCTGGCACCTTAGTGGCATCCTGGGCTATGGCTTTATTAATATCATGGCTAGGCTTTGCGAACGAAGATTTGGGAAGGCACTATCCACATTTGCTGCAGGCACGCTGGTGGCTTATGAGGCCAATACGTGATAGACATATCCGATTGCAAAAGGCGCAGCGGAAAGACTCCTTAGATGGTGTATTTTGCAAGATACGGTTCTTCCTGCGTTGCCTTTTTTCCTCGAGAGTGATCCTGCGTGAGTTCTCAAAGGAGACAGCTGCGTTATAGATGGTGTGTCTCCAGGCCTCCCGATTGGAGGCCAGAGTAGACCAGTTATGGTGATCAATATGGCCAAGGCTGAGATGTTGTTTCAGGGAGTCCTTGAATCTTTTCTTCGGGGCTCCTCTCATGCGGCAGCCAGTGGCAAGTTCACCATAGAGCAGGATCTTAGGGAGGCGGTGGTCCTTCATCCTTGAGACGTGCCCTGCCCATCGCAGCTGCGTTCTCAGTAACATGGCCTCAATACTAGTGACAGCTGCTTGCTCTAGTACAGATGTATTGGTCACAAAATCTGACCAGTGGATGTTAAGGATTGTACGGAGGCAGCGCTGATGGAAGCGTTCTAGGAGACACAGGTGGTGGCGGTAGATGACCCATGATTCGGAGCCGTATAGGAGAGTAGACAAGACTATGGCTGAGTAGACAAGCCATAGTCTTGCTTTATTAATATAATAAATAATAAACCAACACAGACCCAACTGCTTGGGGGTCCAACAACCAAATCCGTTTATTCAAATGAGACAACAGCTCCTATGAGGGTTCGAATAGTGACACGTCACACCACGTGACCTTAACAACCAATCATGTCAAGGCACTTCACTGCACGTGTGCTAGAGTACTTGGGAAACTACATCTCCCAGGGTGCTGTTCAGCACCTTTCCTGTAACACGATCCCCACACTGGGCTGGAGCTTGCGTCTGAATTATGAGGTTTAATAGGCAACAGTAGGCCTGTGTTACCAAATCTGTCTAATCCTTTATTAAACAAATTTTAATTTTTGGCTTCTAATATAGACTGTAAGATTTAGTTCCACAGTTACATTGTGTGGTTTCTGAAAAAGAGCTTCCTTCTGCTTGCATTAATGCAACTGCATGACCACTGCGATGGTGCCATCTTATTGAGTGCGATAATGGATACAGCACTCTTTAACCAAGAGTTAGCCAGCAGGTCAAAGAGGGTGATCCTTCCACTCAGCACTGGTGATGCCACACCTGAAATGCTGTGCCCGGTTCTGGGCTCCATGGTACAAGGGACATGGACAAGCTGAAGAGAGTCCAACGAAGGGTCACTAAGATGGTTGAGGGACACCTGTGACATGAAAAAGGAATGTCAGAGCTGGGGCTGTGCAGCCTGGAGAAGAGAAGGCTTGGAGGGAAACTCATCAAACCTAATGGAAGGGTAGAGAAGGCAGAGACAGAGTCTTCTGGAGAGTTCATGATAACGAATCAGGAGGCAGTGGCTACAAGCTGGAACATGGGATGTTCACCATGAGAGTGGTCAAACACTGGACCACGTTGCACAGCAAGGTTGTGGAATCTCCAACCTTAGAGACTTTGACAGTTACCTGGGAAACTCCCTGAGCAAGGTTGTCTGTTTGGACCTGCTTTAACCAAGGGGTTGGACTTGATGACCTTTAGAAACCCTAACCTATTCTGATTCTATGAGTGATCACTTTCTCCCTAAGTCCTCAGCCGTATTCATGATTCCAGGAGTTCTAGGTTATTTAAGCGCCCCTCCTGTGGAAGTTACTCAGTAACTTTCTGCCGATCTTTGTATAATTTCTCTTTCTCCTTCTTTAGATGGGGTGACATGCAGCCACCAGTAGCTTAGCCTTGGAAAAAAATGAATTTCTGTTTCCTCAGAGCTTGAGCTGGTATTGGTCTCTTTGGCACTGGCAGTAACTGTTTATGATCTGTTTCAGCGACGCATGCCTCCAGTAAACAAAGACATGAAAACTTACAGTCACAGAACAAATTCAAGTCCTCCTTCTCTTCATGAGTATGCCAACAGCCTAGTTTTGGCAGAAGTCACAGCACAGCAACCACCAGTCTTTGGTTTTGACCTCACAACTGCAAGAGGATGCACAAATACTCTGCATGGAGGCATCCCCGTGCAACTCTTGTGCTTTCCAACTCTGAATGCTTCCACCATCTTCTTTCACTTTTCATGAGAAGCTGCACATCAGAGCCATCACACATCTGCACACTTGTAATGACTTAAAGAGCACTCTCAAGGCCTCAGAAGGAACTTGCCGTAAGATAAGCCACCGCAGTGGGAACTTGAGAATAGCAAAGAAGGGAGGAATTTGTGAGACCAAGGCAATAATCCCAGGCCTGGCAGAGGTGAGATCTGGTTGCAAATCCTGGTTAATGCATTCGGACAAAAATTCCCACTGTGGCAAACTGGAAGAGGAAGCAATTACTCATACACATAGCACCGCTCAAAGAAAGATCACATTAAGTTATGGGAATGACATGTGCAACCACCCCATGGGTACTCAGAACTTGGACTGTATAAAGGTGGTAACCCCAGAAGAACAAGTCCAGGACCCCCACCACTGAGAAGACCAGGATGAAGAAGGACCAACGGGACACTTCTGGCAACTATCTTCTGCTTGATATCTCTCTCTCCCCTCTTTTTTCTATTTCCTTCTCTCTCTCTACTTCACATTTACTGTTAAATAAAATCTGTATTGTTGATTTTGGCATATGGTCTCATCTGCACCTTAATTCAGGCAGAGGCATCTCTCACTAATTGGATCTTAACAACACTGGGTGTCATAAGGTGCTGAATTAGGCTTGGTGTCACCACTTGGAGGAACCATGCCACTTGCTCTGTCCTGTAAAGATATACTACTAGACATGGTCTTAAACATCCTATGAGCTCCCCATACACCTTACCGTGTTTCCTTTTCTCCCACACGTTATATATATGATACCAAGAACAGAATGTAAACTCAAGGCTACAACATCGAAGTGCAGAAGTCTGCATGAATGTTTTCACAGGCAAAGTAAAGTACCCAGTGGGATTGAAGGGATTGGTACAGTGGCCTGCACATGAGTGTTAAATGCCATTTGGGATCTCCTAGCATGGCTGACCTTGTATGCAGAAGCTGCTTCACTGAAGTGAGATGTCACCATAAAGCCTGTGTTATTTTGACCAGCCTTATGCAAATGGATCAGATGCCCTGAGGCATCTCAGATATTACTCAGTCCTTGTCTTAGCTACTGTCTATAGCTTTCTGGCTCCACTGACCACTTTTACTAGTGGCTTGTTCAGTTTTTCCACAGACAGACACCAAGGGATGCTGGAGACCCATCAGCTTTGACTGCCAGTCCAGTGAGGATGCCTAGTGAGAAAATGCCACTGTCCTGATGCATGAAGCATAGACAAACACCAGCCATTTCTTCCAGTTGTTCAAGCACTATAGCTGGAGGAAAAGTTTTGTTTACATACTGATTTAAATCCTTGTGAAACCGTCAGATGAAGAATCATCCTTTTACATATATTCAACACTACAATTCTGATTTTTCAGCTCTAAGGTCACCAGAGTAATGAAACCATCCTTTTTTCTTACTTTTGCCTTATATAAGAATAACATTCTTAAAGACAGGAATTTCATGGCAAGTGTTCTTTTTAGCTTTGTCCTGTACTGTGCTGGCAGATCCCTTCTGCCCTGGAATACATCCCCACAACCTCTCTTTGTATCTCTGTTCCCAGCTTCTCAAATGAGTGCACACTTTTAATGAGACCAAGGGACAGACATATTTCCATCAAAGGAATGCAGACACTTCCCCTGTGTCTAAGCCTTTTTCTACCTTCTTTTTTTTTTATCTGCAGCTTCCATCCCACTTCAGAGATGCCAGTCTTCTCAACCTCCATCCTGAACTTTAGCCATTTGCCTTTTATTCCCTGAATTTCTTTTAGCAATAGTATCACTGCTTTAAACACCATGTTGGTTTATTCACCTTTGCCCAGTTAAATATGAATAAAAACTCCATTTGTTTTCAGGCTCCATCTCGCTTCATGGTGTCCATTTTAAAAAGTTTTCAGTGAAATTGATGGTGTGTTTTTGTCCATACAGTGTGTGCATCCTTATAGAGGCTCTCTGTAAACTCTCACTGAGCAATATACTCCACCATAATTCTAGCATTACTTTCCAAAGGTCAGACCTTGTCATAGCTTGTGGTATTAGCCAAAGGACATCTAGTTTCTAACACTGATTTTTGAAGACTGCAGATTCAAATTTTGCTTCCTTTTTATTAATGTATGTAGTACTTGGCTGTCAAAGAGTTAGGCACATTTTGGAGGCTTCATAGCAGACTGGATTTCAATTTTACTTAGAAAAATCAGTTTGTTCTATTGAGGATTAATCCTAGGTCTTGCAGGAACTTTGCTTTAAAACTTTTGACCCAGTTCCCAGTCCTGCTGGGACTGGGATTTATATTTCTGCTCATAAATATAAATTGCTAAAATTATAAAATGTGATCAACAATCACAAACCTGAAACAAAGTCTATTTGGTACTATGGAAGCACATCTAACACTTCATTTCACCACTATTTCTCTTTTTGTTTTAATGCAGTAGCACAACTTCATTATCAGTCTGAGTTAATTGCAAGCTCTTAAAAACAGAAAATGCTTCAGAACCAGCAAAAGCCACAATGATAGCCTTTTAGTCTTTTAGCCTCTGTAGTCTTATTTTGCATAAGACACCAAACTCAAACCTTGTCCAGTTGTTTTCCACATTTCTGGATAATTTAATAATAATTTTGGTTGGTTGGTTGGTTGGTTGGTTTTTGTTTGTTTGTTTGTTTTAATGTGCTCCACTCTTCTTCTGGGAAATCTTCTTAGTTAATTTTATTTTTGTAGCCACACAGCACCCATTTGGCTTTAAGCTGCAGGACACAGCAGAACAGCTTTGACTGCTCCTGACCAGCACTTGCCAGCATCTGCTGAGGTGCAGCTACACAGCCTTCCACCCTGCTGCTCCAAGAAAGGTGATAATAACAGATGGATACAACCACACATGTTTAGGAGGCAGCAGGAAGACAATTTACAGACTTAATATGTTACCCTAGGATTACAGGGCATCACACATCCGCTTTATTGCTGCAAACATTACTCCTGCCCTGCCTAAATGTAATGGATCTTTTGTACTAAATGAGTCCATCAGTTTATGCCCTGAGACAAATGCCTTTCTTACCCTATGCCTGTGAGTGCTGTGAAGCCCAAAAACTGGTACAAAGCAAGAATTCAGCAGTGTATAGGGAAAGGTAAATAAGGTATTTGTATGGCATTAAATGATGGGCAGCCTCCTTCACAGAATTCAGGCTGTAGGGTTAGTTGTAGTGGGGAAATGAAAAGGATAATCTTTGAATTGGAGTGAAACCCACCTTATGTCACCATTTCTTCTTCGGTTATATGCTTAGTTTAATGTATCCCTGTTGGTGACCAAGTCAAGGAGCAAAAGCATGATTCGCTCTCACTTCAAGCTGCAGACCTATTATCCTACCAGTGGGAAATAAGGCTTTTGCAGCCTATTATGGGAAGTAAAATTGTTTCATCCTCAGGAATCTAAGTATTTCATGAGCTAGCAATAGGGAGCCCATACAAAGCTATAATTTGCAATCTGAATCTAATTTCAAACTTCATCTCACCAAAAATGAAAATTAATATATGAAGGGACGCCTTGTATCACAAGTACCCTCTTTCTGAATTCTATTACCTTCTGAGTTAACTCATAATTTAGCTTTTTTAAACAAATCAAATTGAAATTGATGGATGCTTTAAAGTTTATTGTTTAATTTCTTTGTGTACTGTATCTTAACAAATTACAGTCAGTTTCAGATAAAACCAAGTGTATATAATACGAAATAATCTTGTCAGGAAGCCTACTTGCTTAGGCTGCAGAGTTTTCAAATCTTCTTGGCATAAATGAGAACTTTTAATAGACCATATCCAAATGTGTTGTGAACATGCACATGTCCTGCACATCTCCTGGAAATAGATGGTAAGGACGAATAATCACCACCCTAGACAAGGCTTAAAGCTCTAATTCAATGCATACATAATATATATACTTCTGATCTGAAGAATACTACATTGGAGAAGACAGGCTAGACACAGCTTGTCTTAACGGGAGTGACAAGAAGGATTTTGAGGCACCAGAAAGACAATGTTTCCAAGTCAAGGTAGGACAGACAGCTACACTTTTATGCAGATAGGGTCTCTTGAATGATGTATTTACAAAAGACTTAAAGACTAGACAGACTTGATAGGTACAATGAACCCAGGTACCAGCGGCTTTCTGTTACCAGCAGGAGCCTGCATGGGCTGTGCAGGGAGCCTCTCGTACATCAGGCCTGCAGCCTGGGGTCACCTCACTTGCGACCTGAAAACAGATCCAAGCAGAGGAAAGGGTTGCATGTCAACACATATATCGGCAATGAATGAAAGCATGTCCTGCAGTAACAGGAACCCCAAGCCCTCTCTGATTGCCAAAGGACCTTATCTACTTGCAAATCAGCCATGACATTTTCCATGTTAAACAGTAGCCCCACTCTACCTTTTTGTCTTTTTTTAAAAAAAGATACACTTCAACTGTTCCAAGAGTAAGCTCATGCAGAAGTTAAGGGAAGTAAATAAATTATCCTAACTAGCTCCTTGATAAGGTCTTTCACGTTTGCTACCGGACACTTGTGGTTTGGCATCTGATCACACTCATGCTGGGGATATGCACTTTTCTGTCCCTGTGAAAGCTTCCTTGAATGTGGACCATGTGTCAGACACCATGGAAAGCTCTGCACATGGGTGCTCAGGGAAGATTTATCAGTCAAACACCTCTGGAGAGCCTGCTGGGAGGGGGCAGGGTGTGCTGCCTCCACACTGTTATGCCCGGCCTGCCAGGGACTGCTGTGGAACTGGCTGAGGGCTGGAAGGCACTTACAGCATCTATGGTTCCCACCAGTACACTCCCTGAGGATGCTTATATCTGAGATAAACAGGGAAGGCAAAAATGCAAATAAACACTCAGGTTAAAATTGTCCAACATCCTTAATTCAGTCCCTGACACATACATATTCTTTTATTTCATTTCTTATATTTCCATAGGAATTGTTTAGTGAGCACTGATTTTCTCAGGTTTGCTTTGTGTTGCTTTTACTTAGGTGCTTTCACTTTTCAGATAGGAAATCTGTAAAAACAGTCTGACTGACATGGGTTAAGGAGTTTATGTCTCTGTGAAGGAAGAATGGTCACATGAAACACGAGTGCTTGCTTTTGTTATCGCTTCCAAGGGTCGGGTGGTACTTTTTTTTTCTGACTTGCATTACCAGTTGCTTCAACTCAACTGGTAAGAACTGAAGAGCTCAGGGAGTTCAATACTGCGTACTCACTCTTCATGTATTCCTATAACTGAGCTCTCAGCCCTTTGCCAGCAGAGTAACAACATGATCCAGTATAAACCAGTGTAGACAAATGCAAACTATGTATATAAATAATGGTATATGCTAATGGTAAAGAAACTGTTTATTGAGGAGTTAATCAAACTGACCTAAGTAATTTTCCAGAAACATTTAACACTGTGATGTGCTTAAATACAGAGGAGAAGCCCAAGTGAGAAAACAGTAGGAATTTATAAGACAAAAATTTTCTCTTGGAAAGCCGTGGAAACTCCAATTTCCATGACATCTACTGGGGCCTTTAAATGTAATTTATTTAGAATGATTTATTTAGATCCTAAGCAAGGTGGATCTACTATTTTGCATATAATATTTTTATGTGAATGTGTAGAAAATTGTGTAGTAGATTAGCCTTGCCTACTTTCATGAGAAACATTTTTATTATACCACTAACAAATATTTTTCAGAAGCAAAAGAAAGAATACACAAACATACCTGCTGCACTTTTTATTTATGCACAAGTATTATTGCTAAATAATGTATGTTATTTGGCAATAGAAAGATATTCTTGTGCCTATTGACATTAGTATTGCTGTTTCTGCAAACAGATTTTTCATACATATTCATTACCTCGCCTTCCTTGATGCAGACCCAGGTAAGCAATCATCATTCAGTATTTCATTGTGCGAAATGGCAATAAGGAGTCTTGCAGCACCCACTGCTTTTACAGCCTCCAGCACAGTCCTTTAAACACTGCAGTTTTAAACATTGTTTCCCAGGGGCAGAGAGGCTGGAGAAAGCAGGTCCAGGAGTAGAAATTCAGCTCCAGAGCTGGGGGTGAAGTGGTACAGGTCACTCAGAGCCCATCTATACATGTTCCTTCTTTCCCCTGGGGGGCAGCAGAATATTGCTGTTAAGGTCAACTCACTTGATGCTAAACTCTTGAGACTAATACAGCACAGTTTCCTTAGCTATGCTGAATTTTTCTGCCACGTACTCCTGCCATGCTGGAAATAATCTGTGGTGCTGCTGGATGGGAAGAACTTTACCGGGTGAGGAGACTAGGCTGAAATGTAATACCTATAGTATTTACATGAATTTCTAACCCGTATTTACCTTCAGGTTGTAATTTGCCTCTCGCTTCCCTTAAATTCCCCATCATCTCTAGTAAGGCTCATGTCTGGGATGCTGAATTCGCTCATTGAAGGTGTTACATTGGCAGGGATGGAAAGTAAGTTCTACCTTGTCACAAAGGTGGGACCTGTAGGCACAGACCTACACATGGTCCAAGAAGTCTCTGCATTCTCTTTGTGCTACAGAATTAGTTTGTCCTTTCATGAGCAGGAGCAATGTAGGTTGTGTTGCTTATCCCAGGACCACCAAAGCACCAGATCCTCCATCTGTTTTTTTGGTGTTTTGGGAGCAGCATGAATGTCATTCTCACAGAGCACCTACGGCTCAAGCTGTTCAGCACAGCTTTTGCACACTGCTTTGCCAATGTCTTTCAGCATTCACCTGAGCTACAATCACTCTTTAAAGAAAAGTGTCTTCATGCTTTTATCCTTCCATATTGTGTGGAAATTATCAAAAACAATGGCAGTCTCCTAAAGTAGTGACACTGCCTGACAAACCACTAAAATTCTGAAAATGCTGTACATTTGAAAATTTTTTTACTGTTCATCTTTTCTGGGACCATATTTTCATCTGTTTTGGTTATAATAATGAGCCAACCAAAACAGAGGATACTTTCATATACACCGTCACAATCCCTACAGCAATTTGCAAATCTTGCCCTTCTCATCTTCACCTGCTGCCCCTTGCTCAGGCTGCAGCATAACTCAACCCACTGCAGTGGCAGCACTTCTGCAGTAAACAATAGGCCTTAGGAAAATGAAGGTGCTTAGAAGCACATTTCACAGTTTTTCCAGTCACAGTGACCTCAAGATTGTTGGTGGCAGTTGGAAATAAAAGACGCCGTATCCCATTATCAGTCTCACCACATCGTTATTTTCAAGTACTGTTTGAAGAAGCCCAAGGCAATTGAGTAGATATTGAATCACTTCTGTTAAAGCTGGACTTCCTAAAGCTGACTGTGGTTTATTAAAAAAAACTAGCACTGGAAGAGATTTAAAGAAAGCATAAATCGTATTACCTTGGAAAATACTAGAAAGAGAGTGTTGAGATCCAGCAAGGGCATACAGGGTAATGTATTAAATATGGTATCCTACCACAAGCAGGACTTCCTTTGGCTGTAGGAGATATGATGAAAAATAGGGCTAAAAGAAGGTTAAGAGTCTCTGGATTCTCAATTACTTTGTAACTAAAGTGTCTTGGGGTGATTTATGAGAGATTCAGGACTTTTATTTCTTCTGGGAAATGATTTTTTTCTTTTATGGAAAGCTATTCAGAATGCCATAAACCCCTATTTTTTTCTGACTGTACCTCCAGGTATTGTGTAGCAAAAAAAAAAAAAAAAGACAGGTCAGATGAAAAGCCTCATTTCTGTTGGATAAAGTGTCTGCAGGAGAGGCCTCTGCCCCTGGGAAACAATGTGTGGTGGATCAGGAAGGCAGGTGGCCTGCATGTCCAAAGCCTGCAGTACCTGCCTAACTCCCCACAGCAGCAGAGCCTCTCCACACAAGAGCAGGTTGCTCTCCATACAGTGGACCTCAGGATGAAGACAACTATTCACAACAGCCACGTGCCATAGCCAAAGAGAATGATATAACGTGAGAGTCACTAGCCTATATACAGTTCCTGTAGGAACTGTATACAATACCATGCTCTCCCACATACACAGCCCATATATGAGGATCATCAGTGCCCCCTGGAGTGGTAAAACTACAATTTTTTTTCTATCCCAAACCAGCCAGCATCAGGATGGGATATTAACCGGATGCTTTTCATTGTGAAACATCATCATCTGAGTCATTTACTAAATCCTAAGATTTTTGCATGTGGGCTGCAGGAAAACGGATATACACAAGTGACTCTGAGGACTGAAATTACTCACAGTGCTTTAACACTAGCGATGACATGCGAGAAGGAAAGATGGCAGCTTGAACTGCAGAGCCCAGTCTGAGCCCACAGGGCTGGTAACTGGAATATTTTTTATTTGTAAATACACGTAAGAGTACTTCTCTTAGGGAAGCTGCTGAATGATAGTAAACTCTAATACTGTGTGCTGCTTTCTTACAGAGGCATTTCACCCTATGTAAGGGCATTGTAAGAGCAATATAATTTCTCAGACATGCAGCATGGCTCCTGACTAATATTGTCTTTTCTGTATATCAATGGGAGTTCTCAGCATATAAAAAACCAGTACGAGAGGCAAAATGTCATTTGCAGGTTGGGAATATAAATTTTGCCCTAGGTCTGATTAGAAATGAAATTTAGAAGATCCAGAGATTTACTGGTTCAGCCTACAGTCGAACTGCTCAATGCTGTAATGCCAAAGAGAGTCAACTACTATCAGCCATTTGCTTATTCTCTTAAAGCACCAAAATCAATTCCTGAATTTAAGTAAACATAGCTGCATTGATCTGGTAATGACCTAATTTTTGAAAGTCACTAAGAGGCTGCAATGGTATTTTCATAAAATACAGCATTTGTTGGAGTGTTGACATTCAGGCAGCAGGAGAGTTAAGAGACTGCTCTGATCAGTCTCAGAGCTGGAGAGCAAATGGTAGCAGGAATAGTCCCCAGACTGCAGACAAGAGACAAGAAAATCATTAAAAAAAGTCCAAGTGCTGCTCAATTAAATGTGACAGTCTTGATAGTGGGGTGATTTTCCTGAATAACTTTGGCATCAGAACAAAAAGATGCATTGCTTTCCACTTCTTGAGGAAAGCTTAAAGAAACAGTACCCTCCTTGTTTGGACAGCCTATTAATTTGCCCTTGGCAACTCTGTTGAGCTGAGACTCACAGATCCAGATGCAGACAAACCTACCTCAGGTGACCCTGTTGGATATGCTCCATACAGTGGGTGTATGACCGACTGTTGTACTGTACTTCCATACCCCATAGCCCTGTCGGTTTCTGTTTTACATACTCTAACTGCTTGTTGCAATCAGCAATATATTTTCAGCCTCACCAGACACCTTCCCTGCCCTTTCCTTTTCCTGGCATTACTGTAGTCAAGGCTAGCAGGGATATGGGGAAGGCAAGGGACAGCAAAGCCTCTCTACAGGGTCTGCTTTATGAGAGGTGTGAGATTGACTTTTACAGATAGCCCACAGTCTTAGCTTTTACCTGAGTGTCCTTGGTGCCCCTGCCCACCCTGTTTGTCTTGATGGGCAGAGGAACTCCTGGGTGCTGACAGCTGCACTTGTGGACAGGACAGTACCTCTGGCTCTTCAAACCTGCAACTGAAGTGTAAAATCCTGGTTCAATCATTGTTTTAAGGTGGGCATGTTCTGTCAGCTTGAAGAACAACTTTGTTTCATATAAATGGAATTGTGCTACTAACACTTTCTTCTTTCCCTAGCTGTCCTGGTTATATTAAAGATTCATCTTAGTTGTTAGTTGTTACTTGCACGTATCTGATTTCTCACTAACTACCACCTTACAGTGCAAAAGGGCTGTGATCCTGTTCCTATTATAAAGAATTCCCTACAGAGTGTCACCCTTCAGGTGAGGGAGGTCTTATATGCCATTTTCCTGCCTAACACAAGCTTTAGTGCATGCTTAGGAACTTCAGAGTGGTACAAGGAGATACTCCTCTGATACTCCCTGGGGCAATTTTGCCTATTACCATCCAGGTTTATACAGTCTGCTCCCCTGGAATGTGTACAGTCTAGTGCTTTAGGTCTATACCAACAAAGTAGAAGAGATGTACCAGATCAGACTATACCTGTAGCCAGCCAAATGTATGTCCTAAAATTGTCCATGTGGCCGCTACCTAAACCCAGTGATGTCCAATGCCTTTTGCTGGTGAAGGGTGGGATTCAGCTTCAGAGACACCTGCATACACTTACAGTGAGGCCCCTACATGAACACAAGGGCCGGTGTCACCTCTCAGAAGTCACTGGAGATGGGATACAGGATTTGGTGGCCTGAGACCCCCCGAATATCCTCAGGACATCCCTGCCTAAGCACAGGACTTACAGGAGGTCTAAAGCAGCAGGGGAGGGAAAGCCCAAGGCACTCCTATGGCGCTAGACATTTATCTCAAGCAACAGAAGTAATTAGTAAATGCTCTTCTGCAAAGTCCCTGGAGAGTCCTGCTGTCTGTTCCTGAGTGTTCCTAGAAATGCTTGTGGAAATGGTAGGTACTTCTGGAGGCAAAAGATCAGGCATAACTCTGTAACAGTGTGGCTAGGGCACTTACACAGAAATCTGGTGTTTCCAGATGTTTCCCCTTAACATGATTAATTTTGATTTAATGTTGATTCATATTTCTTCTCGCTCTCCCCTATTTCCTATTTCCCATTCTCTCAGCCTTTTTCCCCCACCCTACTCCTTTCACACAATCATTTTCCCTGCCCCCTTCAGCTGTTCTTTCAGGCAATCAGCACAGTAGTCCCAGCTGTTAATCCAAATTTGAGACTACTCTTCAGGCTAAGTGAACATAGCCAAAGACATACGTGCTTCTTTCTTCAGGCACTTCCCTTTTAGCTGACTCTCTGCTTGCTTTTAGGGCCTTTGCAGATTTGCTGCCCTAGATAAGGTGCCCAGAAGCTTCATAGGTGCCACTTGAGGAGCTGTGCATGTGTGGAGGTGCCACTCATGAGGCTCCTCTTCAGCTTCATGGTGCTGCTGCTTCTGCACTTGGCCTAAATGTGCCCATCCTCATCTTCAAGTCTTTATCTTTCACCAGTCCTTTTGGTCATAGTAAAGAATTTAGGTGAGGGTCATGTGAACTAAGTGCTTAAAGGACATGTGTTGATACAACTGAGTTGAGCAAAGCCCTCAAGTTGATATCTCAGAACATCATGCCATCCAACATCCCTAATTAAGACTCCATACAGAAGATTATATCCCTAGAAACCAGTAACCGGCTAAGAAGACCTTTTTTAGCTTCCCTACGGTATCCATTACTTAGCTTTTTTAAATTCTATTTCTAAGGCAACTTCTCTGATTCACTATTAACTGTAAACAACTTCCTTCCAGTACTACAGGATGTTATGCTCCTCTATTACTATAACATATTTGTGTTTTACCTGATTGGGCTTGAAGCACCTGGTTGCAGTGCC
This sequence comes from Chiroxiphia lanceolata, assembly GCF_009829145.1. Taxonomy (NCBI): domain Eukaryota; kingdom Metazoa; phylum Chordata; class Aves; order Passeriformes; family Pipridae; genus Chiroxiphia; species Chiroxiphia lanceolata. The sequence goes on along the minus strand of NC_045639.1, from coordinate 86,834,625 downwards.
TAACCAGAGTTCCTTGGAAATAACTCCGTCCTTAACAATTCCAGGATTTAACAAAACTGATTCCTTTCCAAAAGCTTGACTCTGGCTACCTGAAACAATTCCTGCTCTTTCTTTTGATGTTACCTTCTGGATACCTTACTCTGTCTCTTTGGAGTTGTTTTTCTATGCTGGCTTTGTATGTCCTGCATTAAGTTTATTCTATTTTGCCTAGGAGGCCATGGGTCTGCTTTGTAATTATAAGTCTTTGTTGTCTTTCTTTGAGTTCTTTCCAAAGTAGCAATACCTACCTATTTTTAATTGACTCGGCAGAGAAAGGATGTGAGCCTGAAATGCACCACAGATTACAAGAACATTATTTTTTTAAGTTTTGCCTGAGCTAGAACAAGATAGATTTTTATTCAACTGGCCAAAGCTTGCATCACCTTTCAAGTCTAACTGAGAGCACTGCCTGCTCTTCCAAAAAATTCCAAAAAATTTGGAAAGTGAAGCAGTCACAAGCTCTATAATTCTTCCTGCAAGGACGAACACAGGCTTCTGCAAGGTCATTGAAGCCAAAGGAGTCTGTTCTTGCATAATCATGGAATGATCTGAGTTGGATGGGACCTTAAAGATCATATAGTTCCAACAGTCCTGCCATGGGCAGGGACACCTTCCACTAGACCACGTTGCTCAAAGCCTTATCCGGCCTGGCCTTGAACAATTCCAGGGATGGGGCATCCACAACTTTTCTGGGCAACTTGTTCCAGTGCCTCACCAGCCTCACAGTGAAGAATTTCTTATTAGTATCTAACCTAAATCTATTCTCTTGCAGTTGGAAGCCGTTCCACTTTGTCCTATCACTATAAGTCCTTGTAAAAAGTCCCTGCCCATCTTTTCTGTAGGCCCTCTTAGGTGCTGGAAGGCTGCTCTAAGGTGCCCCCAAAGTCTTTTCTCCAGGCTGAACAACCCCAACTCTCAGTCAGTCTTCATTAGAAATGTGCTCCAGCCCTCTGATCATCCTCAGGACTTGCTCCAACAGCTTCATGTCCTTCTTGTATTGGGGGCCCCAGAGCTGGAGGCAGTACTCCAGGTGCAGTTTCACAAGAGCAGAGTTGAAGGAGAAGATCACCTCCATTGACCTGCTGGTCACAATTCTTGTGATGCAACCCAAGACATGGTTGGTTTGCTAGGCCGCGAGCTCACATTGCTGTATCATGTTTAGCTTCTTGTCAACCAACATTCCCAAGTCCTTCTCCTCAGGGTTGCTCTCAATCCATTCTCTTCCCAGTATTTAGTTGTGCTTGGGGTTGCCCTGACCTATCTGCAGGACATTACACTTGGCCTTGTTGAACTTCAGGGGATTCATACGGGCCAGCTGTCAAGATCCCTCTGGATGACATGGCTTCTCTCCAGTGTGTCAACTGCTCCACACAGCTTCGTGTCATTGGCAAACTTGCTGAGGGTGCACTCAATCCCACTGTCTATGTCACCTACAAAGATAAAGATTGCCTATTCCAATAACAACCCCTAAGGAACACTACTCATCACTGGTCTCCTCTTGGACATCGAGCTGTTGGCCACAACTCTTTGAGTGTGACCATTCCACCAATTCCTTATCCACCAAATGGTCCATCTGTTAAATCCATGTCTCCCCAGTTTAGAAACAAAAATATTGTACAGGACGGTGTCAAATGCTTTGCACAAGTCCAGGTAGATGACATCAGTTGCTCCTCCTTTATCCACCAATTCTGTAAGACTATCACAAAAGGCCACCAGCTTTGTCAGGCATGATTTGCCCTTAGTAAAACCGTGCTGGCTGTCACCAATCACCTCCTTATTTTTCCATGTGCTTTAGCATATTTTCCAGGATGCTCTGTCATCTTGCTAAGAGCAGAAGTGAGACTGTTTGTTCCCTGGGTCTTTCTTTTTCTCCTTTTGGATAAGGAGGGTTATGTTTCTGCTTTTCAGGTCAGTAGGAACCTCACCAGACTGACCTGACTTCTCAAATATGATGGACAGTGGCTTAGCCACTTTATCTACCACTTCCCTCAGGACCTGTGGATGCATCTCGTCAGATCCCATGGACTTGTGCACCTTCAGATTCCTTAGATGGTCTCAAATCTGATCTTCTACAGTGGGCAGTTTTTTATTCTTCCGGTTCCCACTTTTACCTTCTGTGACCTGGGCAGTGTGGCTGGACCATTCATTGCTGAAGGCTGAGGGAAAAAAAGTCATTGAGTACCTCAGCCTTCTCCATATCCCAGGTAACTAGGTCTCTTTCTTTTGTAGAGGACCCACAATTTCCTTGGTTTCTCTTTTATGACCGACATACCTATAGAAGTTATTTTTTGTTGCCCTTGATGTTCTTGCCAGATTTAATGCTATGAGGGATTTACCTTTCCTAACCGATCCCTGTCTGCTCAGGCAATCTCTCTGTATTCCTCCCAGGCTATGTGTCCTTGTTTCCACCCTCTGGAGGCTTCCTTTTTATGTTTGTGTTTGCCCAGAATCTCCTTTGTTCATCTATGAAGATCTCCCAGGGTTTTTGCCTGATTTCCTCTTTGTTGGGATGTGTACCTGGGCTTGGAGGAGGTGACCATGAATACTGATGAGCTTTCTTGGGCTCCTCCTACCTCCAGGGCTTTATCCCATGGTACTCTACCAAGCAGATCCCTGAAGAGAGCGAAGTCTGCTCTTCAGAAGCCCGGGGTAATGAGCTTGCTGTCCACAGTTCTCTCTGCCCTAAGGATCTTGAAGTCCCTTTCATGGTCACTGCAGCCAAAGCTGCCCTTTTGAGCTTTGCATTCCCCACCGGCCTCTCCTTGTTGTTGAGAACAAGTTCCAGCATAGCACCTCTCCTTGTTGGCTCCTCTATCATTTGGAGAAGGAAATTATCATCAACACGCTCCAGAATCCTCCCGCTTTGCTTATGCCCAGCAGTGTTGTCCCTCCAACAGATATCAGTGCAGTTGAAGTTCCTCATGAGGCCCAGGGCTTTTGCATGTGAGGCTACTCCTATCTGTCCTCAAAGGGCTTCATCTGCTCGGTCTTCCTGGTCAGCTGGCCTGTAGCAGGGTCCCACTACAATGTTACCTGTCTCTGCCTTTCCTCAAATCCCCAGGCAGAGCTCCGTGCACTCTGGCTGGACACTGGCATAGGCACTGCCTCCTCAACTACCCTGCCTGTCCTCTGTCCCAGTACTCCAGTCGTAGGACCCATCCCTCCATGTTTCCATGACACCAAAACCACCGTAGCCCTGCAGGTGTGAGCACATCTCTAACTCCTCCTGTTCACTCTCCAGGCTTTGTGTGCATTTGCACAGAGGCACTCAAGTTGTGTCCCTGGAGAATCTGACTTACTGACTGGAGTGTCTGGGAGTCCTTTTGTTGCTCTTCAGGTGCTCCTGCTGACCTGCGATCCCACTCCAGGCTCAGGGCATCTATGGCTGGCTCTGGCATCAAAACTGGTAGGACTGAGGTTGCCCTATATTATAGGGAAATATTAGGCCATATTTCTGCTGAAGTAAGATGGATTCTGAGAGAGCATTTTTCTCTCTACTGGATACCTCATTTAGCTTAAAAGTAATTAGAGTTTAGGAAGACACATATTATAAGCAAAAGAGTGAGTGAATTTCAATAAATTACATTTGAAGTAGAAAATATATTATTGGAAATTTTTGTAACCTACTTTTTTATTGATTATAATACATTGTATTCCTATATTTATAGTTACTCGCCTCGGCTTTTAGTTTAATCTTAGTGAATAAAACTGAAAGATATAAAAAGTACATTAATGTGGTTGCAATTTCTGGGAAGTAACTTGTGGTAAAAAATACCGGACCATCCTAATAATTTTATAGAATAACATGAAAGCCACACCCACAGTTGTTTACTCTAGCTCTTTCACTCAAATGGGGGTGAGTGGATGAAAATAGGTATGAAATCCCCATATGCACTTTGTGGATGCACCTCTAAGCATACACACCTCCTATAAAAACACAGCAGATCAGTGTTGAATAGTCTGCCAGACAGCGGTTACTCTAGCATGTAGTGCTTCTACTTAATATAAATATTTTGGAATGATGTGATTTTTATCATGTACAAGACAAAACTGTTTCCAATTTGTATGCAGGCTGAAGCAATATCCTCATTCAAAATCCCAGGACGCAGTGCTGTAACCTCACTGATACACTCCTATCTGCTCACCTGCACAGCCTGCACCTTCGTGGAACTGATCCTGCAAGAAGTTGAGCAATCTGCTGTGAGCAATAACACTCTAAAATACAGGCTTAACCATGCAAATTTTTCCTCTGAGCCTGAGCACAGTTTAAGTGCTCAAAGCTAAGCCAAGGATGTGGTGAGTCCAGAATGGGGTTCCTACCCCATGGCAGTAGCAAGCTCACTCTGCAGTGGTACTCCCAAACATGGTGGTAGATGTGTGCAGGGCTGGATCCTATATTTGCTTGACAATTGATCATGTCATTCATCATGATAAGAGTCCACTCGACAAAAGAGCAGGTTGGCTGCATAGGACACAAACGTATTTTGGGAGCATTTTTGGAAGGTAAAAATTCTTCAAAATATGTAGGCAAACGGCCAAAAGAATAACTGAGCTCGTTAAATGAGCTGCTTTTCAGCTGGCACAGCCAGCCAGTGCCTGGTACAGCATCTTCCAGGCACATGTCCTAGTTTGCACTAGTTTGGATTATTGTTGTGCATTGAATAACATTTGATGATAGTCCAGAAAATCTTTGTGCCTGTAAGACCATTGTGAGATGGTGGCAGAAAAGGCTACTGAGAGCATCAACTTGGTGCAGGAAGATCTGTATTCTGGAGACAATAATGTTGTTGATATGGACAAAAGCTATTTGGGGTGGAGCATGCTGGATTTTGGGTACTACTGACATATCCAGGTCAAAATAAAAACATATTCTTTTGAGATTTGTTTTTTCTCCCGCACCAAAGAACTTGTAAATAAAACGTCAAGATTGCAGTGGACCAGTGGGCTCTGGAGACAGCTGTGGGAAATGAAGTGCACAGAGCTTTACTGTCTTAATGCTGTATTAATGAGTGCAGGAGAGTTAACACATGCAGCTTTTGAAGCAAGAACAAGACAAATGAGCAAGCACTGGGAAGTTTACATTTGAAATCAACATTTGTTTTCTACTTTGAAAATACATGTTTGTTTCCGGGAGGAATAGTTCTGCTGAGTATCTGTTCTCTTCTGGTTAAGTAGGAATTGTAATAGTAAATAGTTTTATTGTAGAAAGTAACATTTCTTAGCAGTCAATTATCTAATATACTCAACATTAAGGGGAAAAGGATCCTGGTTTTAGCTGACCAAGGCAGTAGGTGGTCACCAATACAGAAAATGTTGATATTCTACCCTTCACAGATAGGCTATGTCTATCTATCAGTGTATTTCTAAGTGCCTAATCATTGTCACGTCTCCCTGGGTACTTTACAAAATCAGATAAACCATGGCAACTGAATAATAATGTGGCTTGAAAGGAAAAGCCATTAACAAAAGAAATGCATTCTCCCCCTTTAGTTCCGTAATTTAAAATTCACACCAGGCTCCAGCAATCTGAATATTTGAAAAAAATTTCAAAGAGAATATGCAATGACTAAGTGGTTATATATTCCTATCCCCTCCCAGAAGAATAAATGACAAGTGTGCTTGGTAGAAACCTGAGGAGTTGGACTATACCCAATCAGACCAATTGTATCCAGGGTTTTTTTTCCTCCAGTCACGGTCAGCAGCAAATTAGTTTGGCACAGCATGTTTGGTTTTAAGCTTTGTCGCTCCAAAAAGGAGGCTAGGCAACTACTGTTCCTCACTGCAAACTATGGGAAACAGGAAGGCATGTATACCTCATGTATTTTTCATCCTGGCCAACACGGGAACAGTTAATTTCCTTAAAGCTGCTGGCAGCTGTGATGTGTCAGGGATGTGGTATAACTGCAGAGCTCTTTCCCATCATGTGACAGTGCATCAGAGAGTGATAAAGCCCACTTGCTGTCTTCCTCACAAAAGCGTCCAACTATTGCTAAGCTTTCAAGAGTGGTTCATGGTGGTGAATTCCTCATAACAGTTGTATAATGCATGGACAAGAATTATCTTTGAGTAATTTCTAATTTCTAAAGCATGGTTGCTTTTCTTAAGTTCAAAAATATCAGTTATAGACTTCAGTTTCTACCTTATTTTCTGCATTACATGCTTGTTCATTTGCCTGTCTTAACATTTAGAAGCTTCCCTCATATGGAAGAATGGATTCCATGCATATTTTTGGCATTATTCTTTTCTCTGGTTTCAGCTATAATGTTTTTAGCTGGAGTATTTGAAACCATGTGCCCTAGACATCTCATTCTAAGTTAGTGAATGGGGCTTCAGTGACTTGCAGAAGCATTTGGTCTTCTTTTGATTCAGTACTATTCTTTGTCACCTTCTTACTACAGCTTAACATTTATTTGATCTGCTTTCTTATTTCCTGTTGAAACTTTTTCAGTGAGATATCCATGATGATATTCGTGTTCTTTCTTATGATTTGATTTAGAGTACTGCAGTACTGAGGTAGATACAACTGCCTTCTGCCTTGCATTTCTATCAGTTAATTTAACAGCAACTCTCTGTCCCACATTCAATTTCGTCTTTCATTATGTGACGTTTTGGCAATGTTGTGATATTATTTGGAAATTCTACAGCCTTTTGCTTTCCTATTATGAACTTTTGTCATCCTGAAATGATGTCACTTCATTCACTTCCATTGAGACTCTCTTCTGGATAATATAACCCATATCCATGGATATTTCTTTGCTTACAGCCTTTCTTTATATCGGTTATATAGGCTCTGTCTCTACTGATAACTTTTCAGGTTGTTATTAGACCAGAACCCCACATCAAACTGTGATTCTGTCAGTGATGGCAGAATACTTCAAAAATTTGGGTGAATAAATACTATTATTGCATTTTTGTTTTATTTTAAAGGAAGAGTAATTGTAAACATGGAATTGGACTAAGGTCACATTCATTCTGAAATATATATTGAAATATATACAATTGATACACTGTCATATAATAACCATATGTAATCAAAATAATTGTCATCCATAGGAATCACAGTTCTCTTCTAGTTGCAGAGCACAAAGTAACAGAGGGACAGCTTCTTTGCTGGACTATACCTACAATGTGCCATCAAGTAGGAAGCTAACAAAGCAGGCTTGGTATATTCTAAATAATTACAGCAATTAGTATGAATACCTGTGTATCAGGAGAGGCAAACATTAGATTAAGGGTAAAAAAATGATTTTTCTTAATAGCCTTAGCCCCCCAGAGATAAGCTAATCCTGCATGTCAAACACACACTATAAACTCGTTCACTAACAGTGTCAGCCATCTGCTAACAAATATAAAGCAAGTCATTCATTTACAAGAACTTGCTAAGGCTGATAAATCCTCAAATGGTAATGAAGTAAAGGGCTCTGAACAGGGATTTAGCTAGGTCTGTATCCATGAAAAGGATGTTCTTGTGCCATACATCCTCCCCTCTGAGCAGTTTACAGAAGACTTTTAACATTTCAGGAAGCAGATGGACACACAGACACCTCATGTTGGTTCTTGTCTCAGGTTGCCCATGTAGCAATGCCACCAGCAAACCTCGTGGGGCTGCTCATAAAGCAACAGGCCCAACAAGCTTCTGCAGGCTTTTCTGAATGCTGACACGTGAATAAAGAAAAAGGGCTGTAGAGCTTTGTGTTTCTGCTGAACTGACAAACACAGACAGATATGATTTTCCAAAACACCGACTTCAGAACACCCAACCAGTACTATGCTTGTGTCAGTCCTGGGAACATGTTTCCAGGGCACCCTTGAGCCCAGAGCCTTGAGAACTACAGGCCTCACCAGGGGACCACAGCTTTACCATGTCCTTTCAAAACAGCTGGAGCCTCACTGTCCAAATCACCATGCAGTATCTATAGTGTTTACATAAAAAAATTTTAGAGTTATTTATTCCATAAATTAAAATAAACAGAGAAAGGGGTTAGATCTTCTGAAAGAGATACACATATGCACACAGAAATATAGATAGATAGATAGATACATAGATAGATACATATATGTAGTAAGTGAGATGATAAAAATTAAACCAAACCTTCAGCTATCAGCTTCAGCCTCAAGAAAAGGCAGACTAAGCTGTATGCCCAGTGGACTGGCACATCTCTCTCCTGGCAAAGCAGAGAGGGAGGGAACATTCTACAGCCAAAACCCCCTTGACTGGAATGGGATTTCAGGTTGCCTGGAGGTGTATCTGATACACAGCAAAATAGCAGCTCCTTGTGCAGATCTCTTCTAGGGCAATGTGGCCTAGGGAAAGCAATAAAAAAGAGGTTGCAAATTTTTTAGTACTTAATATATTAGCACAGTCATGTCAATTTCCAGGGAGTAGCCTGGAACGCTCAGGGAATTCACAAACACTGCTACTCCTGTCTGCCTGGCACTGTGGTGCACTAGGTGACAGGGCAGGCACAAGTTTGCTTTCATCTCTGGAAGGCAGCAAGGGGTCACAAGAACTGGCTGCTGCAAGCCAGCTTCTGGTGGAGAAAATTGCAGATCACTGTGGCCACATGCTTTTGAGAGAGGACAAGTTGATTCTTCTGAATGTATAGTATATAGATGAAGAATTTGCTTTCCTAGGGATGACTTTTATTTGATATCATATAGAATGGCTTGGGTTGGAAGGGACCTTAAAGACCATCTAGTTCCAGCAGTCCTGCCATGGGCAGGAATATCTTCCACCTAGACCAGGTTGCTCAGAGCCCCATCCAACCCAACCTGGAACATTTCAAGGAATGGGGCATCTAAAATTTCTCTGGGTAACCTGTTGCATTGCCTCACCAGCCCGACAGTAAAGAATTTCTTCCGAATATCTAATATATTGCAAAATGGTTTGTTGTTACTTACTGAATTACTTGGTCTGCTTGAATTTCTTGCTGGAATCACCCACATTTTATTTTTAATTTGATTGTAGACAAAGTTTGATGCTCTGTCACAGAGTGGGAGTCCTGTGAGGTCTCCTACTGTTGTTTTGGATATTGTGTATGATCCAGGCCCTTTTTGTGCCAGGGACAGCATTACCAGCAAGCCAATTATCTGCAAAACTGTGCAATGGACATTCACACTTTGGTGGCTGCTTATACAGTTTTTAATAACCTTGTAATCTCAGCCAAGACTGTGCTTGGCAGGACAGAGTTTTGTCCTGTCTCTGGACTGTGCCTTGCCAGAAGTGCCTCTGCCAAGATGTAGCTCTAACAGGATTAGTCTGGAACAAGTAACGAAGCTGGGGAGTTGGTGTAACAAACAAAATACGACTATTTTTTTCCTTGATGTGGTTAGCAGATGAAATGTGACTGGTTGACAGCACCAGATAAACATTCTATAGCACTCTTTAAATATTATAATGGACTGTTAGCAGTTCTAACAGGTGTTAGCTCAACCGAGCTTTGTCTGGGTTGCTCTCAGCCCAACAGCTGCTCTCTAGCAGGAGCCTGGTAGCAGGGATCACGTCATATATTTTCTGAAGAAAGCTTATATCTCAGCCTTTCACAGTTACTAAGGCAAAGGCATTTTGAACTGAGTCCCTGAAAACCTTGTTTGGGGCAACATTTAGAGTCAGCAGGATTTCCAATGCTGTCTTCACCAAGAGCCCTAAATCAAAGCATCTTTTGTTGGAAATCTGGTAGTGATGTATCTGTTTGGAAAAGAATTAATTAGGATGAAAGACTATGGAGTACACATTTTAAAAAAGAGGCAGACTATGAGGAAAAGCTTCCCAAAATTCATACAATTGTAACTGTGAAAGAAACTTAAAAACAATTTATCTTAGTTTAACAAGACACAAGTGTTTGCTAAGGATGGCGGGTTTAGGGAAAAAAAAGAAATTAAACTCCTCCCTGTAAGTTGTTATAACTTTGAAATTAAGAGGCTTCAGGTGAAAGGTGTGGAAAAGGAAAAAACCAGCTCTTTATTAACATATACACATATACATATATATATATATATAAAACAAACCCGAATAAGCAACACTGGTGCAACTACAACTTTCGAAACAAAATCCTGCTTCCCCAGGTGGCAGCTTCTGTTCCTCCTCGAGGTAGTCAAGGGCTGTCCGCAGGCTGTTCCGGCGGCTCAACAACTGCTCACAGCCGTGTGATCCACGGCGGCCCCACAGCAAACAATGAAGAGGGGTTTCCCCCAGGTCCCACGGCTATGGGATGCGATCCTCGGCAACAGCTCCGGGCTCCCCAGCTCAGGATATATCTGGCCGCAGCTGCGGGCTGGGGGGGGGCAGGCAGCTGCCGGAGGGAGATGCTCTGCTATGCAGCACCAGCACAAGTTGTGGGCTGGGGCAGGCACCTCGCTCCGAAACCTGCGGCGAGGGCTCTCCCGGGGCTTATCCCAGCGGCTGCTGGGATGGCCGGCAAAGGACTGGGGCCAGCTCCCGACAGCGGTGCCAGGCGGGGGAAGGCTTCTTCTCGGGAGTTGAACAGCAAAACAAAAAGGTGGGCGACGGGCAGGAAGACCCACGAACAAGGGTCCTGATGCGTGGTGCCGGCCGGTTTAAAAACAACTCGACTCTGCACGCCATCCGGCTCCTCCCCGCCTTCCCCCACCCCGGAGAAAGAGGGGGCGGGGGGTTGCATTTCACTGTAGGTGCACACTACCAATAAACTGATATTGGGAAAAAATTCTCTTTTCAAACCTATAGCACAAGTCTAGAGCCAAACCCCTGCTTTAGAGCAGAACCAAGTATTTTAACACGACCCATGAAACATGTCTCTTTTTTTAAACCTCCAGTGAAGGCAATGTACAAACTTTCCTAAAAATTCCAGTGTCTTCTTAGCCTGAGAAAACGATTAATAACATAGAACATAATTTTGTGTTACTACAAATTTAGCTATCCTCCTGTTGTCAGCAGACAAGAAATCACTAGATAGTTAACCACTATCCAATTTTTCTTTGGCATTTAAGGACTGTTATTATATTCCCTCTCTCTTCCATTTTCTAAAGAAAACAATCCATATATTTGAGCCTTTCCTTAGAACTTAGGGTGTCTGAATTACATTGCTTTTTTTTTTTGTGGATCCTCTTTTCTCAAAGGAGAGAATTAAAGCTGGACATAGTATTTCAGCAGCACTGAAAATTGCCAAATTATTAACTCCCACATCTTATCTAACACTCCTGCCAATACATCTCATGACATTTTTCTTTTTGAACACCAGATTCCTACTTTTGACTCTTGTTAAGATGGTGATTCATTGTAATCCTAGATCCTTTTCTGCAGAGTAATCTCAGATCCTTCTCTCTCAGTGTTCCCAAGCTTGTATTTGTGCATTTGATTTTTTCCTTCCTTAGTGCGGTACTCTGAACTTGTCTTTATTTCAGTTCATCTTATTGATTTCAGGTCATTTCTCCAATTTGTCAGGATCATTTCAAATTCTAAACTTGTTCTCCACAGGGTTTGCAACCCCTTCCAGCTTGGTGTCATCAGCAAATTAGTATACATGCTATTCCATCTTTTAAACAGCTAATGAAATTATTGAACAGAACTGGCCCAAGAGAGCCCCCCACGGGAGCCCATATAAAATGCTTCTCTGGTTTGATAGGAAGTGTTGATAAGAATGTGAATCAATCTGACTATATTTTTTCAAGCAACATATCTGCTGGACAGTAATTTCAACCAGGACATCTCCCACTGTACTGTGAAATGTTGGAGTACACTGTATAGAACTGTGTCAAAAGCCCTACTGAAGACATCACAGTGATGATTCTCTTATGCAGCAGGTGTGTCAAGAGAGGAAATCAGATAGGTTTGATATAATTTATTTTTCACAAATCCATGCTGGCTGTTTCTTATCACCTCATTATTTTCTAGGTGCTTATAATTCAATCATGTAATAATTTGTTCCAGGATCTTTTCAGGTAATGAAATTATGCTGACTTTTTCAAAATTCTCAAGGGCTTCCTTTATTCCATTTCTGAAGACAGAAGTCACGTCTATTGTATTTTGTTCTGTGAAATTTCTTCTGCACTTCATGAGTTCACAAAGATAAACTTTTCAGATTGCCTCTGTTTGCTTCTTCAGGCTCAAATTCTCCCTGAAACATTCTCTCTGTGGCTCTGCAACTGCCCCCCACCCTCCAAGGTTGTCCGTGGTCTTCCTCACTGCAGCCTCTGATGCCATGCATCGTCTTGCAGACAAGGGAGACATCTCTAGCTGTCCTCCACCTTGAGCTGCTCCTTTCCCACAGGTCAGGGGCTTTCCCAGCAAGTCCAGCCCTGTGCTGCCTGTCAGGGGCACTTCCACTCCAAGGAAGTAATTTAATATTAAGCAAATTAATTATTACAGACCTTAAATTCTGAGAGAGATGCTTTTAGTAAGACTTCTTGGATAAAGCCTTAGTGTATTTTGTGATTCTATGATTCTGTATATGCAGCCTAGTATGGTAGTCGGGTGAGTTCTTCAACATGAAATTAAAGCTTGAACTTGACCAATTATTATTCAAAATATTTTTTCCTTTGCTCAGTTTAGTATATCTTTTCGTTGTTGTTGTTGTTAGATGCTCTCCTGTTATGTACAGCCTTTCTTTCACCTCCATCTGCCTTCTAATGAATTTGAAAGTAAAAAAAAAATATTAAAGAGAACAAAACCCACATTTTTCTATTGCTTATTCTTTCAAAGTGCAACTCATTCAGATGGAGATCATTTTCCTGAAGAGCTGATAGAGTTTCTTGGGACAGTAACACCAGTAGTAGGAAAAACATAGTAGATGTCCTATAGAAAACTGTCTCTGTTGAGAGAGACAAGGTTACAATCTAATGTGAGTTCTCCTTTCCCCTCCAGTCTAAATTTTTATATGATCAAAAGAAGGAACATACCGGTAAAATCAGAATTTGGTTAATTAAGTCCTACTTCAGCTAAGGATCTTCATTTTCAGATGTAAACATCTTCATGCAGGGTTATTTCTGTCCTGAAGTCCTGCCATGATGTTTCTCCTGCAACCAAAAGCTGACAAGTGCGTGCACTTGCAGCATGCCAGCTAGGCAGCACTGCATGTTGGAAATGGGTGCTGGCTTAGCAGAGAGAAGAGCACAGTGCTCACTGTGAGACTGAGTCTGTGACACTCACCAGAAGGAAGAGGGAACAAGTTGGAGAGGAAACTGAAATGATGTGTACCGTCCTCACATGCGGTGTCGAATACAGCCAAATCAACAACTTTCCCTATTGGCTCTGTAGTAGACATACCATTTTCAAGGTTCAATGCCAAGTGCTTTTTCCCTGCATTTCTGTTTTCATGCTGAGAAGCGATCAGCATACTGATGCAAACCACGTAGCTCCACTTTTCCCCTAGCTTTGCAATGGATATTTGAAAGCTGGCAACCTGGAATCATAGGTGCAGGGAAGTGTCGCTTCCAGGAAGAGCCTTTGCGCTTGACAGCCTTGACTGAAGATGTTTTTCTTTGTGAACTTCTCATTAATAGACTTCTATATACACCTATACATAGATTATAAGGTATTTAACCGATTTCCCAGGGAATCTACACTTGATATAGTACATGAATGTAATACCTTTAGCTTTGGACATGATTTTCATTGCAGCTGAGCATGGATAGACCTCCAAGAAGCCACAGTTCTTCCTCAGCCAAGACCTCCAGCACATCTGCCACATAGAACTAAAAATAAACAGACTCTCTATTCCATTAGAAACACATGGAATTTTCCAAAGAGTTTTTTTCATTTTACACTGGGACGGAGTTGAACTGCAAAACAGAGGTGCGTCACCTAGAGAAATGGCCTGCAATATTTTATTATATGTAGCAAAACCAGCATATCTTAAGCATAATCGTCTAGATGTTGTCTCACATTGCACATGTAGCTATGCACTGATTTCTTCTCAAACTACTGCCTAAGTGGCATCATTTATGTCATTTATAGTGACTGTGCAGTGATTTACCACTCTGTAGTAAATATTGGTTTTTGGTGGTGAACCCCAGGTCTCAAGAGTTTGTTTATCATGAAAATAGAAAAGTTTTCATCATTAAATTGTCAAAATTTGCAGGTTGTTACCTCTGTCTGTGCCTTTCTTCTCCAATATGACCTCAACAACTGTAGGACAGAAATATTCAGAAAAGCTCCCCTGTTCTCTACAAGCCTTACTTTTCTCCCTAGGAGAATTAATTTCTATTGAACAGGTGGAAACATTTATAAAATCCCACAGGGAAGTAAAAATAACATCGTTTCTGCCATCGACAAAGAGCCCCCCCACGGCTTTCACAGGAGGATTTGCCCTAAGGAAATACTGCTGCAGCAAGTATAATTACAGCAGGGTAATACAAACCGGAGAGCCAAGTTATAGCAGCTTTATCACAGACTGTCTTATATCACTAAATCAGTTTTACTACACGTTTAACTGAAGATTTTCCTTAGAAACTGAGGAAATTGTGACAGGGCTTCTTTCAACTAATCTCAGTCCTATGGCCAACTCAATAGATTAGTATTGACTGTACAATTCTGATATCCTGGGGGATTTAAATGTATTCTTTAATATTGTCCAGGCTTCCCTTCTTTTTCTACCCATTTTTTTGTAAGACTCAAAACAGTCCATCCGTCTCATCATCCATTTGCTTACTCTCATCATTCTTACTGACACTTTCTTGTTTTGTGCAGATGCTGGAAGTGGACAGTATTCTTTTTGCTTTGAGTTGTGGTATGCTTTCTTAGTTTTATCTTATCCTATTTATACCTGGGATACTGCAGGGTTTTTCACCACCTCCCCCTGCCCAAGTCCTAGGTAATATCTGGGGGTAAATTTCCCTCTTTTTCCTCCCAAGTACATAGTGGAGTCTTAAAATGGCAACTTACAGCTGCTCTTCACCAAATGCTCTTCCAGTTCCTGGCATCTTCATTTCAACAAAGTCCTGCAAGGATGAGCCACCTCTCCCCACCCACTTAAAGCACAAGTCTACATACTCTCAAACAAAGTGGAACTCCAGTTTCTATCAAGACCACTGCATTTTATTTATAATCATTTGGGGCAACAAAATGTAAATCTCTTCGTGGAGGAATGTGACCAGAGCCATGTTCCACATGCAGACAGGTGCACTGTGTGTGTGTGTGTGTGTGTGTGTAGCAATGGCTGTGTTCCCTTCTCACTTCTCTCAGCCCCCTAGCAATGCCAGGACACCTTCCCTGTCCATGAGAAAGTGTGGCAGAAGCCCTCTCTTTTCCTTGTGCCATGAAGGGCCCCAAACAGACTTTTGCTATTAAAATCCTTTATCCTGCCCCCAGTTTCACTGCACTGTGGACTTTTTGACTGAGGCCATGTGTATGCATTGTAAGAGGTTTAACCAAAAGTTTTCCACAGTCAGGTACTGCATCAAGTGGCTTTCAACTGAGCTGTCAGGTTTTATGGGCTGTTTCACTACAGGAAAGAACAGAACAGCATCTTTCCTTCCCCCCAGCTGTACATTTGGGAGTCCACTGTTGTCCTGCAGGTGCCCCTAGTGTCTGCAGTGCTGGGGAGAGGTGGGGAAGCAGTGTAAGAGGGAGGCTGAAAGCAAGTGCAGCAACAATGCCCAGAACTCCCAGGAAGTTCCTTGCCCTGTGCATTGCTACTGCTTGCAGCTATAGGGACAAAACATTTTTAAAGTAGGCAATTATCTAATTCCAAATTGTTGCAGTAATCAGAATCCAGGTTTTCCTAATCAAAGCAGGGAAAAAAATAGTAATCACCTGTCTTACTCTATTGGGCACAGAATGAAACTCCAGGAGACAGTTATCTTCCACATGGCACCCAGCTGGTAATGGGCAGAGAGCACCAAAGAGTATTTCTAAAATCCCAAGTTACAGTCCTCTAAGACAATGAAAGGAGATTGGAAAAATATGCAGTATTGCTGAAGATTACAAAAGAGAGTAAAGAAGCACTGGTTACTATTGAATAACCCTTTGGGAACTGCTACCTTTTCATATATCTTTGGTTGGTTCCCTGAAGGGTTTTTGTGTAGTAAGGCTGATTCAGGTGACAACTTGTGCTGGTTTAGGAAATTAGGCTTCTTTTCTCTATTTTCTTCCTACTAATTATGATGGTCTGTGTAAAAGCACTGCCCAGTCAAAGATCAAAGTCCAGTTGTGCTAAAGCTTTGCAAAAAGATTTTAAAAATGTCTTTCCTTTCCAGTGGAGAGGGGTTTTTTAACTCCAGGTGCAGTAGTTTATTACGATACAGATGATCAAAGAAGGACTAGCTGTCTCAGAAAAGGAATACAAGTACCAGGGGCCCCAATCATGTAGTTAATGAAGGGAAATGACTGGCCACTTTATATGTGGATGTTTTTTAAGGAGCCTTCTTCCAACTTGAAATCAGTGAGTTAATCCACTTTAACAAAAATCAGAATAGCTGTTCATGTATCCTATCTCTAGCTAAAAGTGAATGCCAGAGAATTTTCAGCTTGGAGACTCTTCTGAGCCTGATATGTTTCCTGTATTGAGTGATCCAAAGTAGATCTCTCCTCCACATGCATTTGTCCAGCCTTCCCCTAAACCTATACAGACACTTTGCGTTTACAGCTTCCGCTGATGGCAAGTGTCCCAAGCCTACCATCACTGTAGGAACAACTTTTTCTAGTTTTGTTTTGCACCAACTTCCTGTTAGCTGTATTTGTAAGCTCCTATGTCTTGTACTGGAAGAAAAAATTGCTCCTTCTTCACTCTCTTTGCGCCATCATGACTTTGTACATCCAGATTATTTCTGCTTACTCCTATCTTTTCAGATCTTGCCCCGTTTGTTCTTTCAGCCAAAACTATGGGAGATTTCCCTAGATTTGATCCTCTGTTGTACTCTTCTCTGAACCTCTCCTCACATTTACAGATCATTTTAGAGATTAAGCAACTTGGAACTGCACATACTATTCAAGGAAAATTGGGTATCCCTTTCCTCTGGAGTGGAACTGGAATACAACCGACATTCCTTTGCTTATACATACAAGGAAAACTGGACCATCCATCTTCAAAGCAAATTGTGTTTTGCAGTGGCATCTCTGCTTCAGCACAAGCCTGTTAGATGCTGAGAACTTCAAAATGCAAAGTGTCCTCCATTTCTCTTCAAGTTGTACAACTCCAAGTTGGTTTTGGTGGTTTTTTTAATGCAATGGAAAAATTTTTGTTTGCTTTCCCTTTTCTTTTTACACTGTGGCATTTTTTTGCAGGAGCACAGGGATAGATTAGTTTTCTTCTTAATGAAATTTCACTAACACTGTAATAACAAAGAGACACAATAATACATTATTTTAATATCTTCCCCTGTGCACTGATGATGCCTCTTTGTTGACGCCTCTTTGTTGACTGCTGATCTAATTGTCATGACCTTAAGATAGACAAAGGATGCCTTGTCACACTAGGGAACAGCTAGGATGCTTAATTAAAAACAGTAAATCTAAGGTTTTAATGGTAGCTGGAGTAAATGACGAAGTTTTACTAAATCTTCTCTCTAAACTTTAACCTCATTTTTTATTTGAATTTACAAGTTGAAACATCATTGAATATAACTCCTGTCTATAATGTGCTTTATTAAAATATGCAGGCAGGTTTTTTCCAATGGGATAATCTACTCGGTAAGAAAAATCGAGCTGATTAAATGATGCTCACTTCATCCTCATTACAAAGCTCTTTCAGTATAATAAAATGCAGCCATGTCACGGCTCCTGGCTATTTGCAACACTCATTATTATCCTTTTTACACCTCTTCATAATTTGTCTCAAGCCTTTATTGACATTTATGAATGTATGTGTTCAGATTGCAAAATGTTCATCTCAGGTTTTACAGCCTGAGCACAGGCTCAAGTAGGGTACCCAAACCCCTATATCAGGCATCTGACCTACACTTGTATGTCAGGGAAAAGGCATCTACCATCTGACATTTTGACAATCCCAGGGCTCAAAGCACCTTTCTGCTGTAGGTATAGTGCCATCCATGCCAGCAAAATCCTCCTGATGTGAGCACAGCTTCATAGGGATAAAAAACCAGCTTGGATATTTTTGCACATATAATTTTTTATGGTTCTTCAGTCTGATCTAAAACTGCTTCAGACCACCTTTGCCAATTAACTGAGCCTCTTCTAGAGCATGAGTTAATATCCATGGTATTTTTATGTTATTCAAATTCTGACAAGCATACAACTATGTCTTAGGGTTCCTGAACACACATTTAGCTGATTAAGTCCCATTTCAGGTACTAAACCTTTTTCCCTGTCTCAAGGGATGGTATATTTATAGTTGGATTTTTAAAAATTGTTATTTATTTACAGGTATGAATGGAGCTTCTCTTGCCCAGTCATCTGCCTTGTGACAATTCTTCTCAAATTCTGCTCTCCCTCCTCCTTTCTTTCTCTTTTACTGGTGACCTGACCCCTTTAATGTAATTAGCAAGTTTTGTTCCTTACTTTAGAAGACCTGCTCTGTTCCCATTTCAAGCCTGTCCTTCACCTCCACTATTATATTTCTTTCCTTTTGAGTTTATTAATTGGCCAGTAATTTTGGACCACAAAATTATTGTTAGAAACATCCAAAAGAAAGACTGTAAGCAGAATATACAAGGGAAATGGGTAGTTCCTTCTGATTTCCCAGTAGTTCCAGAAAATGTTACAGTCAAATGGTAGAGTATTAGAAAATAGCCTAGAAATAGTTGAAAACAATGATTGTGCACACATACGTGCATGCATTCAGACAAGAGGGCAACTGGATCAAAAGTGGTGTAAATAAGAAATAAAAATCCTCAAAATTTAGTAAGAAAAGTAAAATCAAACATGGATCAATAAGTAGCCACTTAAAGTAAGGGCACCAGAGAGACATTTTTTCAAACATGGCAAGAACAAAAGGAACAGCGATCTTTGTTCATTATTAACATTATTAAATTACTATTAAATAAGTAGCCATTTAGGAAGGATGTAATAAATAATACAAAGGAGAACAAAAATACCCTCAATGTATTTTGCTATGGGCAAGTGGAAGCAATGTTTCAACATAAAAGGAATATAGGATTGTGAGATTTATATAAGGAAGTTCAGAAAAATGGGTTGTGATTGATAGCAAGTTGAGTGCAGGCCATGTCTATAGGTGTGGTACCAATACATACTTTGGATGTAGAAAATGAGGCATAACAAGCAAAACTTTAAGAAATATATCTGGCAGTAATGCAATTTCTTCTAGGCATCTCTATTTCAATAGAAACACTGACAAATTGGACATAACTAAAAGAAGAAAGTCCCGAGAATGATTAAAGGATTGAAAGATATGCCTTGTAGCAAGCCACTCAAAATGTCAATATATTTGGATTATCAAAGAGAAGGTTAAGGGAAAGTCTGTTTTCAGTTCAGAAGGATCTACAAAGGGAAGAAAATGTTGCTAATGGAGGATCTTCAGAGTTAGTATAAGAAAACACAGCTGAAAGTTGAGGTAAAAGAAATTCACACGAGAAATAAACTGGAAGCTTTATCAGGGAAGATAATGAGATCTGAAATAATACATAGAGATATTAAAACAGCACTACATGTGCCTTTCTAAAAAGGTAGGTCTTTACCAAATGATACCAGACGGAGAGAAGCATGAAATAGTAATGTGTTCTTGGAAGTCCTCTTTATATTGTAGCAAGTCTGACTAGAAGGTCAAAATAATTTCTGATGGTTTTTGAAAATCAGTAGAAGAATTTTGAATTACTGAAATATAGATTTGTTAATGAAAATGCTATCTTTTTAGAACTTGGTAACAACCTTCTAAATTTCTCAAAACCAGTGGGCATTTTATTTTTGCCATGTTCCCATCGGAATCCCCCAAATTTTTCATTCATTGTTTCTTCCATTAAAGCCCAGAATCTCAATGATTACTCCCTTATATTTTCCATTTCTTATTTCCTTTTTATTCTAATATTCAACAGATTGTTTCAGGGAGAAGGGAAGTGAATTAACACTGACATCACAAATTATTGTCTAAAAAAAAATGTCTCTAATTAAATCGAAATATATTTTATCTGTAGAGCTTTCTTTTTTTTTCATATGTCTAGTATGTCTGCCAATTGCTCATCTGATGAGCCTTGACCTGGAACTTTGCTGAAAGTGTTAAGGAATTTAATGAAACACAAAATTGATTCCAGGAATTAACCATTATACAGAGGGGGGAAAATGCACATAGCAATGCAAGACTTTGCATGTTACACTACAGGAAAGTAATCTGGTTTTTAAATGACAGCTCAGCCACAGGATAATTGTACTCTTTAATACACAGAAACACAGTGCACCTTGCCTGGAAAGAGACGATTTTATAACAGTTTAGTCATAGCTATTTTCAGTGACTCAGAGAATTGCAATGACATCCATAAAAACTCCCACAAGCTTGGAATTAGCTGTGGGGTTACCGATGAACCTAGTGATGGAGATTTTTGCCTCATTGTTACCTGTTTGCCTTGATACGCCATGAAAATTCCTCCAGACTGTAAGAACACTAATATTCGTACTGTGAGCAGAATGACCCAGGTAATTATATGTGGGCTGAGCCTGACATTAATCTGAAAGCTGTTTGGGACTTACTACTTAAAGAATTAAATGTTGACAGCATAATTAATACTGGTAAAGCATGGAAAATAGATTTGGTCAAACACAAATAATTTCCTTTTTGATAAGTTTGCAAATTTAGTTATCAAAGATAACCACCTACCTTTAATCCATCCAGATTCCTAAATAAAAGACACCATTATGGTAAAAAATATGGAGTGCAGTATCAGTAAAATACACCTTAGAAGGGATTCAATGTTGCCTAGCAATCCAATTTTAAACAATTTTCAGTGGGAAATCAGTAGCAAATATTCAGCAAGCATTGCCTGTAGACTGAATATTACCAAAAGTTTTGCAAAGATCTGGAAATAATCCCGAGCTCATTCCTGATAGAAACTTTGGATGATACTGGTAAAGTGGTAAATATTGAAGAAGGCTAGACAGTCTTCGGAGACATCTGAATAATTAATATGTAAGCCTGTTCATACAGACAATATTTTCATACAGCTAACACATCCTACTGTATGAGAAAAGAAATTTTAGCCCATACCAAGAGAACCAGTATTTATTGGCAGACCATGGACTCCTGAAAACTATTGGGGATTAGAAAGAGTGAAAAGGTGAAAGGAGGCCACTGCAAAATAAAATGCCAATCTTCTCAGTAGTAAGAGAGGACACTGAGCAGGGGCAAAGAGATGCTTTTACCCTGGGGACAAGTGAGCCTGATACAGAACTGCTCCACATATTTTTAACAGCAACATGTTTTGGAACAATGTTGAAATATTAGAGAATGTGCATAAAAGATTCATGGAAATTATCTTAGAGTGGGAGCAAATGCTTCTCAGTAAAGAGATTTTCGGTATTTTACAGTCTAGTTACTGCACTGAGCTTTGTGTCACGGTTCCTGTTGCTTGACCTAATTCTTCAAAAGGTCTCTCTGTGTAGTGTATCAAAAGGGAGCTTGAAAGGCAAATTAACTGCAAAGTGTACACCCCTTAATAAGAAAAAATATTGGGGACTACATCTTCAGCCATTCTGGGAAAGTCCTGCTAGGAACCAAGGAAGGCAAACTTAAGTGGGAAACAAGACATAGCTTCTTAATGATGAGTGTGCTTGGCCATTGCTAAAAATTCACAGTGGTGGTTTTCCCTCTCTCATGGTATTCACATGAGGTCTTGAAGGCATTTAGGAATATCACTATATTAAAAATGAGCTATTTGGCTTACTGTAAAATGCAGTGGGGAGAATGCCTTCAGTCTGGTTATACAGGAGGCCACTGTCTAACAATATAGTGCTTACTCTGGCCTCAAATTTTGTAAAGTACTGCCACTTATTTAAGCTGTTTGAAAAAGGAGTGATCTGGATGCAGTATCAGAGAAATTGTGTTTTCCATGAAGGGCTAATGAGGATATAAAATTCCCCTGATCATTCCCTTGTGTTGTCAGACTGTTATGTCTAGCAGTTATTTTTGAACTCTTGCTAATAGACAAGAAAAGAGATAGGGGATTAATCAGAGGAAATTCAGGAGACTCTTATTTCCTCTTCTCTTTATTCCCATAGCAATGACAAAGATGAAGCATCCTCTATAAAAATGCCAGAACTGCTAAATCAGGACACATTTGTGTTTACTGCTGCCCTTGTGATTCTCATGCTGTTTACATGGCTTTTATTATTAAAGTGATATTGTTGAAATCATACCTAGCACAAGAGCTCTGTATTTATTCTTCCCCACCCCCCCAAGACTTTGGTCTCAGTTTTCTTTGATAAATGATGTGAAGCAGTAAGTTATCTTCCAGCTATGCAAACACTCATCCTTCCACACCTCCCCAGACACAGCTATTCACACCGTCCACAGAGCCCTGATCTTCTGTCTTCACTTGTCTTTGTCATTAAAAGAAGAGGCAGATGCAGTGCCCAAATCAATGGGAGGAGTTCTGCAAATACAAGTGCATCAAATGACAGAATATTTTACAACAGAGCAGAAAGTGCTAATAGAGCTGTTTCAAGCCCTACCATACTTTTTCTTCTCCATTTGCACATCAGGCAATCTGTGACTGCTTAAAGTCCATTTTCAGTCCATTTATTCTAGACTAGGACTTCACAGGTTGCATAAGTTCAAAATGCATTGAACTTGTGAAACCCTTTCCTCAAATAGCTGTCTCCATGTTTTCATATACAATTTCTGCCCTTTCTCCCACTTAGTGAAAGATATGGGAATGCACTGCTACCATCACTCAAACTTGCCATCCACGTGACATTTTGCAGATGTTTACATGAAGGAAAATTAAAAAGTCTTACTCATGGTCACTCAGCATGTCAATGTCCAGGTTCAGTCAGGTAACCCTGAACTGGTGACACCCCAAAATGTCAGGCGTGCAGTCTACCATGCACTTTTTTTCTATTCTTACTTTCCCATTCAAGTATTGCATAGAGCTCAGCTGGTGAGAAGTTCTTTTTGAAGTTCAAATGAACTTCAACACCGGTGTGTCCTGTTGCATTTCTGTCATCTTTTCATGTCTGATTTTGACTCTGGTCTGAGGTGACACAGGGTTTGATAGGCTGTATAAACATGAATATGATAGAAAGAAGTGAAGGTTCAGAGTGAGTCCAAATGTCTTCAATTTCTATTGAAATCAGTGATTCTCAGCATCTCACAAGAGAGGGTTCTGTATTTCTACACTACATACCATAAATTATTATCCAAAATGTCAAATTAATCTTGGGCAGCAATGAATGACAGCTTAGGTCAGAATTTGTATTTCATGCAGCACTGGAGGCACACTTCTGCCGCAGACAGGAATGTGCTCAGACAGCAATTAAGCAGGGAAAGGCACAGGGTAACTTTATTGCAACAGGTTACAGATATTTATACTTTTCATACAACACACATGTCAACCTGTTATTGGTACTTTCATGTAAACATACATCACACCATACGCATGTCAACCTTCTATTGGTAAACATATATCAGGCCATATACATGTCAACCCACTATTGGTACTTCTGTTCACACCTCTAAACTCATCTTTTGATAGGTGGTCAACACTTCTTCGTATGCTGGCAAATCTCAAAAACAGCACCTGTTATTTACAGCAGTTTTTCTCCTTATCTGCTTTCTCATTCTGGATTGTTTACATTCTTTGCAACTTCACAGCTGCAACTGCTCGAATTCAAGGCCTACCATCCAGTCGTTTCCCACACATTCATTTTAGTAGATAACAGAGAAATGCAAACATATAAAAATTCAAACTTTCTGACATAAATAGAGGTTTGTAAAAAGACTATAGGAAGGAGTTTTCACTCTCATTTTTTTAATATGCAGTCTGTTTTATTTCATTTGTGCCACACTTGCTTTTTTGTTTGAATCACATCTTATTAAAGTGGTGCAGAAAGAAGAACTGCAGAGGATATTTAACAGACTTAATAATTGAAGTTACAGTGTTGGAATTAATAACCAGATTAAATATATATATATATAGTGCTTTATCAGGACCAAAATTTGCCAAACATTGTAGCATTTTCTTGTCCAGAACCTCTCTCAGATGGCAGTGTCATGCTGAGCTGATTTTCCTTGGCACGTTAATTTCCATTTTGGTGAAAAGAAATATATTTATGGGCCTTGGATCCATCAGACTACTGACAATTAACGCTATTCTGAAAAAATTGATCAGAGTGTGTCTGGTCTGTAACACAGCAGAAAAGGAAAACTTAGCTACTGTAAAAATATGTCTCTATTATCTTCAATAACAGGAATGTAACTATATCTTGAACACTTCTGGTGTATGAAATACATAATAAATGAGCACTGAGCAGGGCTTATCACCAGGACAGTAAAGTACTTGAAGGAAAAACTAGAAAAACAGATTTTTCCTTGTCTTTCCTCATAAACCCTCCACTTAGCAGTGCTCTTTGATTGTGATTGGGATGTGGCGCTTTTGTAAATGTTGTCTGTCAGATGAGATACGTGCGTCTTGACCAGCTGTATACAGGACTTGGCAAAGAAGTGAGAGGGACAGTTATTAGGCAGAAAATCAGGACAAATTCCATCTCTGCCTTCAGTAGTACCTTCAGGAAATGATGTTGGTCTTCTTCACTTTCTGTTCTAAAATAACAAGCTACCTCTAAAAATTGTTGGTATGGAGCTGGATTGTGTTCCCCCAGAATATGATTATTTTCCAACAACGGGTCCCTTGTATAAAGACAATTTAATACATTTCCCATATGCCATTGAGTTTGTTACTGCTATGGCAGCCAGGCTGTGGTAATCATGATTGCTGTGGTGTGCTCTGGATTGATCAGCAATGTGCTTGCCTAGTCCTGGGCTTTTGCTCAGCATGGAGCAGCAGGCTGCCTTGTCCCCCTGCATTTACACATGCACAGGGCAAAGGCAACACTGAATGTAGGAATAAACACAGAAAACACACTCTGTGAGGAAGGAAATGTCATATTAGACCCATATTAGACCTGGCTTTTGATAGGAATGGACCATGAAAAATGATGTGAGAAATAAGGGAAGAATGACAGTGAAGAAAGGGGAAGTGAGAGGGGACTCAGGAGTGGGACAGGGTAAGGAAAAGCAGTGAAGCTGCTTCATCTCACATTGTGAAATGTAAGATGGAGGGGTTGCTCGAAAGGCTGAACGAAATTGCATCATGTTTCTTGAATGGCCACTGATTTTCCTTCTGCTCACAGTGGCAATTTCGCAAGTATTATTACTAGTTTGTCCAACTATAAAAAGCTCAAAATGGAACCCTCAAAAGAATACCTTTAAAGTGTAGTATCTAAGGCATTTTGGGAGCTTTTAAATTGAAGACTGCTACATTAAAAGTAGGTTATTGGCAATAATTGCATGTTAAAATCTTGCAAACCTCTGGTTTCTTCATTCCCATCACTAAGGCTTTTTATATCACAAGGTTTTATTCATTAAATTGTAGCCTTACATTAAACTTGTTCTGCATTGTATCTAGCTTTGCTTTCTGTAACAATAGCTTGTCCTTTTAACTATGTAGCTTTCCAGTCCTTTTGTAGCATGACAGAAAGATGAAGATGCTGAGTTGATTCACAATAATTATATTGTTCCATTGTAAAGAATCACAGAGCACTTTCCTTGAGTTCCTTAATAAAGACCTGCATGTAATTAAGCATTAGTAAGACCTATCAAAACAACCTACCTGGAAAGTTGGTATTTGCACAAAAATTCCTATCTTTGTCCACCACTTTGATCATTGTTATATTAGAGGATTTTTATATGAATTAATTAAATTTTCTTTCTAAAATATTGTCCTCCCTTAAGCTTTCCATGATCAGCTAGAATTTTGACTTTCCAGCTGAATTCATTTTAGCCTTTTCTCTTTGCAGTTCACTGTGATTCAGAACTGCTTTTTCATTTACCCACTTTCACCAAGCTCTGAAATTTGGCCAATATTCAACATCTTGGAGAAAAACTAAAACTCATTCTCTTGCCTGTCAAATTCTTGAACTCTCTCATTCTCTGCAAATGCTGCCGCTGCACCACCACTGTCCCTGTATTGCCCTGTACACCAGGTAGGTTCTGTTTTTCTCCTTTCTTCAAATATCCAGACCACGTTTAAATCCAGCAGAAACTCCTTCTAAAGCATATCACCATGGGTGTTTTGCACATTGCCATTCAGATCCTCCTCACCTCTCATAGCACAAAGCCCACAGTAGCACATTAGGTTCCTTTGCCTGTATTACTTTCAAACTATCAAAAGATAAGACAAAAGCCAATGTATTCCTGAGCCAGCAGCCCAGCTCTCCCACCCTGCTGAAAGTCTTCACGAGTTCCCCTTTTCTGCTGCTGAACTTGATATGTTACACTGAGGCTTTGTACAGTTTTACCTTGTCCTACTTTTCTGATTTTGTCTTAGAATATGTCATCTTTATGCCTTTCATTATCATGCTACCAGCGCTGAAGGTGTCCTCTTCTGTCTTGCTCACAAAAGACTGTAATCTTCTTCTCACATCACTCCTTGTACATGCTGCGCTCGCCCTGCAGTGAGACCATGATCCTGTTTAAAATCCTCCTCAAGAGCTCACTGCCTTCTGCAGCCTACATATGTAGGCTCCAAGAAATTAGTCATCCATTGATACAGCCAGTGGACACTGAAGCTGATATTCTTGGGGTTTTCTTATACTATACTTACAGATTCAGACTTAGTTGCTTGTTGGAAGCACAGAGCTGTGTTTTATGTGACCACAGCATTGTGATTATTCAGCTCATCATTGTGCTCGTCTTCCATCTGGTTCTTCATCCTTACAACTTGTTTCAAATTCCATTTTAAAGTTTTTGGGACACAGACAATGTCTTCCTGTGTATTCACAGTCTTTCCAATTCCAGGGGACCTTGTTCTCAGTTGAAGTAAGATGTTGGATGCCATCATGTCTCAAATTACATTAAAAAACAACAGTAACAGTGATTATGTTCCAGAGTAAGAAAATAAAGCAAAATTAATAGTACCAAACAGGATTGAAGTCTGAAGTGTGTTTCTGGATACACAGAAATAAAGCCAATTCCTAGTTTTCTTATTAATAGTTAATAAAAATATTCCAGGATAAGTGACATTCCACAGCTGTATTTTTACCAGTAGTCAGTCAGACAGACTGTGCAGTGGTCTTAAGGCTAAGTATATTGTAGTAGTGAATTTCCAAGTGAATTGTTTCAGTTATGATCATCTTTTCATGCTTGTCAAGATACTTCAAATAAGTAGGCAGCTGAATTCTAGGAGACCAAACGATATTGAAGCTATGTATGCTATATTATGTTTAAAGGTATAGCACTTTTACGTGCTTCTAAAAAACAAAACTGCTCTGACTAGGTTCTGTGTAGATCTGTTCACAAGAGTAGGCAACTTTTATAAAGAGAAATGTGCAGTCCTGTGTGGAGCTTGATGTCCCCTGAGAAGGGACATGCTGTGAGCCAGTGGGATGTCCTGCGTCACTGAGGGAGCATGGCCTCAGGCAAAGAGCATCTCTCAGATTTGTCTACTGGATATTTAAAGGACTAAAATAGTAGTGAAAACTGGGATCTAAATCTGTTATTTTTGCCTAGGCAGTAGCACAGCTGTAGCAGGTTGGAAAGGTAGCCTAGAGTCATTCCACCGTAACCAGATGGGCAGACACTTGGTGATACAGGAAAGCCCATGCTGGCACGACAGTCAAATGCCAATGACTACTATAAAGGGCAGAAGATAAACAAATATGTCATTGAATGTGAGATACCAGTCTGCTTTTCTTTCAGAAGAGGTAGTGATATCTGACAGTTTTAGGTTCTGAAGGCTCAGGTACATTGCTGCTAGAAGCTGGAGCAGAAGTCACATGTGTCATCACATGTGGTCCCCTGAATTGAGAGCTTGTCTGTCGTTAAGTTGAAGTATTAGAGTTACAGTTGAGAATGGTATTTAAATCATGCTTTCCAAGGTATTATAAAAAGAAATAAAAGGTTTCATGTGGACTTCTGGCAAGTGGGACTCTCTTTGAATTGGCACCAACATTAGGATTTAGTTTTGCCTTTTTACACAGCTGCTGTTGTCACGGGATGAACACTTGTGAACATTTTCCCAAACGTATTATGCCTTATTAGAATATAGAATATGCTGAGTTGTAAGAGACCCATTAGGATTGTTGAGTCCAACTCCTGTCCCTGCACAGGGCACCTCACAAATCACACCATGCATCTGAGAGCGTTGTCCAAATGCTTCTTGAACTCAGACAGGATTGGTGCTGTGATCACTTGCCTGGGAAGCCTGTTCCAGTGCTCAACCATCCTCTGGGTGAAAAACCTTTGCCTGATATCCAACATAAACCTCCCCTGACTCAGCTTCCTTCCATTTCCTTATGTCACTTGTCAGTAGAGTGAAGAGATTGGTACCTGCCCCTCCACTTCCCCTCATGAGGATGTTGAAGACCATAATGAGGTCTCCCCTCAATCTCTTCTCTGGGCTGAACAAACAAGGTGACTTCAGCTGTTCCTCATACACCTTCCCCTCCTGACCCTTCACCATCCTCGTGGTACTCCTTTGGATGCTCTCTAACAGCTTAATGTCTTTTTTATATTTTGGTGCCCAAAACTGTACACAGTACTCAAAGTGAGGCTACACCAGTGCAGAGTAGAGTGAAAAGCATTCTTAAGTCTAATCCCTGTGCTTTTTCTTCCAATGAGTTTACACGCAAATGGTAAAGTAAACAGGGATTTTCAACCCCTATCTGTAATTAAGCAAAGCACAATTTATAGGGAAACATCTCTTTTATTAGGGAAACTGATACAGCTGAAGAAGAATTAGCTGGACAAGCTTGGCAGTAAGTTTCAAGCAGTGAGGGGTTAGGGGATTCAGGGAATCCCCTGAAAGCAGAACTTGCCTAGCAAACTGCTTTGGAGAGGGTTTAGTGAGGCAAAAAATTCTGGAGGTGTTATGAAAAGGAGCTGCTGTTTGTTCTTCCTGTCCACACAATGAACTCCTAAACATCCCTATTCTCTCTATAGTGCAGATGCTGCTTTGAGAGATTTCTACTTTAACTATAGCCTGGTGATAATTTCTCCTGGTAGTTGCTCAGCTTGGTAAAGTTTGACCTTTTCTTGCAGACAAAAGCTGTAGACAATATAATTTTAAAATCCTAGGGTCATTTACTTTAATGATACAACATACACCAGAAAATAATATTCTAACTAACCATATGTCAATAGAATGCAATTATTTAGGACAACTAAAATTATATCTTGAAGGCAGTCCAGAGTAAGTCTTCTTCATGAAAAAGAATTGTCTTGGTGTGTTCTGTTCTGAAATGTGTAATTTGTTCAAGTGTATCCCATCATTTGTTATGAAGTGAGATAATTAGTAGAAGTGATAACTGTAAGAAGGTAGCAAAACTGTTAGCCTATCATAACTTCCTAAGGACAGTAATTCTTTTACATGGCTGTGCATACTGGGTGGAAATTTATTGTGCAATAGTAATGGGAGGTAAGGAGCAACTATTTTATAGTGTTACCTTTAAAATCTCCCTTACTCAGTATTTGCTGACATTGCATTATATCCCATAGATGTTTTGCATGTATTTGTAATAAAAGCAAAATCTTAAGAAGATAATAAATCACTGGTGTCCATGTTAAGAAAAAGCTTTTTTTGGCAACATCAGAAAAAGTAGTAGTGATTTCAGTATCCCCTTTTATATGGATGTGCGGGCTAGAATTCACTTATAAAGGATGGCAACTGCGGCAGCTCAGCTGGAATGCAGTAGTGGCATCCCTTTGAATGCAGTAAGTGAAGAGAAGCAAGAAGCCCAGTGAGCAAGTTCAGCTCTGACTGAGAGCCCCACCTGGGCCACCTCCTGCATCTGTACCAATGTGGGCATAGGCATCTGTTCCCATGCACAAGACTTGCTTAACTATTCACATCCTCCTCTATTGGGGGCTATTCACATGCCCTTTCTCCCAGGAAAATTCCTACAGTTCTCAACACACAACTATCACCAGGTAAGATCATCCTTTTTGCTGCTAGTTGTTTTATGATACACCCAGGAAGAGGCTCCAGCTAAAACCTGGCTCTACTGTGCAAAAATAGGAAACGTGCTTGCCTTCTCTAGCCTGAGACATTCACAGCCTGACTAGCAATGTAGGACACATTTACATTTCCCTAAAGAAATCCCTTTGCTCATTGTGTCAGAGCTATTTCATCTCAGATGTGGAAGGATTACAGGCTCAGCTTGTTAAAAACCTCTCCCACAAGCCCAAACCATTTGAAGAGCTCTCTGTTCTTGTTGCACAACAGGACTAGTGGTCAAACTTGAGGGGAGTGTAGAAGATGCCCACAGGCCTCCTGCATGTTTCCCAGGAGTTGTACAAAAGGAAACTCCATGTTTTACTCCTATACAGGTGTAGATATAATTCAGATAGGAAGATTTCTCTCCAGAGATACCTTGTTCCAACATTGATTATTTAGCTGCAAACTGACTAATTCTGCTGCTGTTGCTTCATCCAAACCCCAGCTGAACACAGAAGAAAGATGATTCTTTCTCTATTCTGCCCCTGGTGGACAATACCAAATTACCCTGTCCGGTATTTAGTTCTGCTACATTTTATTTTTTCTTGGGTAGCTGAATGGTGCAAATTAACCCTGCACAATGCATGGAGTTACTCTGAGAGAAACAAACAGGGTACCTGGCTTGGCTGGGACGTTTTGCTTACCTCACACACACCCCTTAGAGAAAGTAGCAGAAGCTGATGCAGAGACCCGTAGGTTTGCATCTCTTTGTGTGATTCCTGTATAATGGGAAGAAAAAGAGTAAAGAACAAGCCTGTGGAAGCTGCCCGTGTTGCTAAATTGTGCAGTGGCCAAGGCAGCATGGGGCTACTCAGTTGCAGAGCTGCTGCATGCACACTGCCTAAATCTGTGTTGGGTGGCCAGGCAATTGTGGAGGCAGCAGGCATGTGATCCTATTCCTCCTGCATCCCAAGCATGACAGTGGGTGTTCCACATGACTTAGCTGTGTTTCTCCCATTCTATTTTTTACTACTTTATAGCTGGGAATGTTTCTGACCCTGTCTTTGTGCAACGCCTCTCTCTGTATGGGTCTCTCTCCTTGTAGCTGTCTCTGGAGAGATTGTACTTTTAATACATATAACAAGGACAGAAGTAGTTGGGGTTTTTTTCACATAATAGGAGAAAAAAATGTCAGATAGTAAATACTAAAACAGAAGGCTGCCCATCATTCCTTCTATGTATTTCATTTTAGACTAGTATTTGTCATTTATAACAAAGCAGTAAAGTTTTATGAATTCTGGTGGTTTTGTTTCACTGCCTACTCAAACTTTTGAAATGAGGTTAGTAAAAAAAAGAAACAAAGAAGACAAAAATCTATACAAGTGCTAGAAATGGGAACACAGGGGAGCAGTTTGAAGCTGTACACCCAGCTGTGCAAAAATGTGGTTTCTGCTACTGTCTCAAGCTGGTCCTGGTTGTAGGGCTCAATTCACGGACAGGACCTGGATGCCAGTCCTGGTTTTCTAAACAATTTAATTTTAACTCTCTTTTTCCTCTGCTCTTTTCATCTTTCCACTATTGTCAGTCAGCCTTGCTGTCTCCTCTTGTGCCCCCCACCCTCCCAGCCATCTAGGACCATCTGTCCTTCTGCCCTAAACTGTTTTGTCAGTGCCTTCAGATCTTCCAAAGAAAAACTCTTTCCCAGTTCTGCCAAACAACTGTCTTAGCAGCAGCTCTTGTCCTTCCTATATCCTCCACTCTTATCTCATAATCACCGTCACTCGCTGGGTCATGCCAAATATGGATGTAAGCTCTTCTTGGCACAAACTCTGTCCTTACATGTTTGTTCGAGGTGTGTAGGACATACTTGATAGCTTAAAAATAAAGCAGATGAGTCATATTAAGCTATCAAGGCACAGTTCTTAGAGAACTGAGGGTGGAAATTTCCCAAAAGCTCTATGGATTTTACAGGTGATTCTCAACCATAAACCTCATACAGATCTCATGTGGATCTCACTCTGGGTCTGGGGCAGGATTGAGGAGGTAGCCCACAGGAAGCCTACATTAAGGACTGGAGAGCTATGGGTTTGGGTGCTAGGAGGAAACCCCTGCCATGTCAGGGAATTGAGTTCAAAAAAACCAGCTCTTGAAAACTACCTTTGAGACAGCCAAAGGCGTGGGACCAGGTATTGACCCAGCAAGGCCAGGTGCCTCCACCAAAGGCTCTCATTGCTGTAAATCATCCTCCAGGTATAATCAAAAAGTTTGGGCAAATCTGGAGTAGGATCTATTCTGGCAGAAACAAAGCAGTAACCTTGTAAAAGAAGTCTAGTTTTTACCATGAGTATGAAGACAGACCCTTGATGAACACGGGGGGAAAGAGAAGGATGGCAGTAAGGGATGTGCCTATGCTGATAAAGCAGCTAAAAAATGCTTTAAACCTTGCCAGCAAAGAGGTGAGGAATGTAATTAACAAATCCAAACCTATTATCTTGAGGCAGTGTTGAATCACTGCATGTTTGATATTAAAAAAAGTGCTCTAGCCTCTGTTGTATTTTTTTACCATACCAGAGAATATTTTGGTGCTTCAATTACCATAGTGGTATGTTTAAGGAAGCTGGAAGAAGGAAAGATCAGTTACAGAATCAACATTTTGGTCCAAATCCTAATCTTTACCTTGTTTCTCTGTAACATCTAGGTGTCAAATGCAGTAGTTTGATGTTCACTCATCTCTACTAACCATGCTCAAACACTTTCAGATTTAAAAATGTACTGGTTTTTAATTTCTGTCAATCTTTGGATAAGCTCTGACAGATCCAAAGTGATTTCAAATTACAAAGATGATTCAAACTTTGAACGTACTCTAAACTACACTGCAATAAATC
Organism: Chiroxiphia lanceolata; assembly: GCF_009829145.1. NCBI lineage: Eukaryota > Metazoa > Chordata > Aves > Passeriformes > Pipridae > Chiroxiphia > Chiroxiphia lanceolata. The sequence continues at coordinate 86,801,671 of NC_045639.1, read as the reverse complement.
ATTAAATTTCCTCTCCTGATGCCCTAAGCCCCCAGGGCCTGTGCAATAACCATTCTTTTATCCAGTCTGCTTCATCCTTCAATGAAACAGATTAATTTAATAATTTTAACATAGGGAATTTTGTTTCTCTCTAATCCCTACAAGTTGGAGTCCTCAATATATATACCCTCGACACTGACAAATTGAAAGTCCATTCAAAACCAGAGCAATAGAAAGACCAAGGGAAATCATGACACCTATCAGTTCCCGTGGCAGCTCTGCTGCTGTCTGCACTCAGCAGAGCAGACAGGGGGTCGGATCTGAAGGCGTCACACTTTGAGACAGACCGAAATGTGCAGGGAAGCTGAAGACATTGAAGCACTGTGAACTCTTCCTTAGGACGTAATATTGTAAAGGGAAAATAATTGAATTAGTCTGAGGCTTGGCTGATGTTGACATTTTCAGTGAGAGGAGTCAACTTATAAGCTTCTGCAGCCTTCTTGCTGACATAAAGTAATAGTTTGTTCCTTGCAATATCGTAGTCACTTAACATTTCAGATACACTGTTTGAAGTACATTGGGATCAAAACCACTCCCTAGATAAGCATAAGCTGCTAATATAGAAGGATACTACTTCTTTGTGATGCCTTTTCCTCCACTCTCACTTTAAAATGAGATTTCTGTTGGTAAAAATCCACCAGATTGACAGCTTTATAGACTGCAGCTCTTATCCACATGACACGAATATTGCAAACTGCTGGACCCTAGTCATCCTTCTTGCCACACTATCCAAGCAAGTGCTTACTAGGAAGGAGCTGCCTCACTAGAGAAAAGTTCACTCACTGCAACACTAGTTCAATTTATAACCGGTTTGTAAAAAGTGTTAATTGGTATTCTAAAGTAATCAACAAGTTACTTTGAGACTGGAGTTAGAGCATAAAAAAGCTGAAGAAGGAAGCAACAACACAGTGTTTATCTCACCAACTTGAAATATCTTCATCATAGAGACAAGATACTTGTCTAGAAGTCCTGCATACTATGGGGAAAGAAACAGGACTACCTAGGAGGATTTGTCTCAGTTAAACTGGATCTTACGTGCCTTGTTTATATGTGGGTACCTACATTGCAAGCACCTGAATTTGGACTGATGAATCCCATTCCAAATGACATCTAGACAGACAGAATTTTTTTTATTTTGCTAGTCTAGGTTCAAAGTTATGACTTCAAAGGAAGAAAAAAATAGTATGCTGTGATTAAACTGTGATTTTGAAACATGGCATTAGTTTGCTTGAAGTACTAAGCTGCCACTTCAGAATAGATAATAATAATAATAATAATAATAAAAAGGCAAAAAATATTTTGGAGATAGAGTGACCTGTTTTCAGAATCTTAAAGTGGTATTAATTTTATTTATTATTTTAAATTTACCTGCAGACTTCCAGAAAAGTTCATGCAACTTCACAGACAAATAAAGGTGACAGGCCTTGACTTCAGAGCTTAAAATATTAATGAAATTAAACATAGGAAGTGATGACAACAAATGAAGGATAAAGTGGGACATGATAAAAATAGTTCACAACAGTATAACAGCAAGACAGAAGCACTTTGGGGTGGCTAGGCCTCTTTAATTCCTTTTTGGCTCCTCCAGCTACTATTTTGTATATGTGAAGAGGGTGGTAGAGAAAAGTCAAAGAACTAGTCCAGGAAGAAAAAGTGCCAGAACTGGGACTATAAACTTCAGGAGTTCACCAGTTCCACTTCAAGCCAGTGTACCAAATTACTCTCTGAAGAGCTCACAACAGTGGAACAAGTGAAAGTCTGAAAACATATTAAACAGTTTGCTCTTCCACTCCTTATTGAAAGAGGTTAAAGCAACTTAAATAGAATTTCAATTAATCATTCCCATCCTGATGGACAAATTTCAGTCTAATGTAATTGGAAATGGCCATTGAAATACCTTGATAAAAAGGTTTTAGATGACAATGCTAACAAAGAACAGTAAAAACTGGCATGTCTAATGCAAGATTGTTTTTCCTCTTGTCCCCACAGTAATTTTCTAACCCAGCTATTGAATTCTCATAGTATCCTGAGGGATGCTGTGAAAGCTGAAATTCAGCTGCTCTAACGGAATCCTTATTGTCTGAATCAAGAAGACACATTCAGCTCATGAACCCAAATCAAGTTTCTTTTTTTTGCTTCCAAGATTTTTTGGACAATGCTTTCCTTGTATAATTCCAAATTACAGATCCAATTCACCTCAGGCTACAACAAACTATGTTTGGCGAATATTAGCGCTGAAAGAAATGAGGCTGCGCACACAGAGTTCGATTTCGGGACTTGTCCGCCAATCTTTCCGGCGCTCCCCTTTTATTAGGTTTCCTTCGTAAACAGCACCTGGTGTTTCTCTTTTAGTTAACCAAAATTCCCAGGATAGTCCTAAACCTGTGCCTTGATCCCACACATTCACCTCACATCCTGTGGTGGCTGTGTCCAGCCATGAGAGAAAAACACATGCTATCATGTGTTCAAAGTAGTTTTCCACTTTGAGAACACAGCACTCTCTTTATCAAAAACACCAGTCAAGGCCAAAACAATCCTTTTTGATTCTAATTAAGTGAATGTAGTTGCTGCTGGCTTAACTTGTTCCCACAACTATGGTTTCAAAATGTTCTGGGAGAAGATGATTGATTAGGTGCGTGACAGAACACATACTGAATTAAGCAGGGTCATCTAACCACTTCCCAGTTAACTGCATCTTCTGGAATGACCTGTTAGTAGCTTCCCTCACACAGCGTGACAATCCTCTCCTCAAGTCTTTAAGATCATCAGCATTTGTGACCCTTCTGTACTGATATCCCTTGAAAGGACCTAAGACCATAGTTAAGGAATCACACATATGACCTTCAACGAGGGTGACAGCATAGGGTTACAGGTATAGCTTCAATCCAAATGTGCACAACAGTGTATGTGATAAACCAGAGTATTTATCTATAGCTTTATTAGTAAGACAGCCACAGCAAGTGGCAAAGAGGGCAATAGCTGAGTAGGAACTGGACATGTGCTGGTCGACAGATGACTAAACAAGAGCCAGCAGTGTGCTCAGGCAGCCAAGAAGGCCAATGGCATCCTGGTCTGTATTAGAAGGACTAGGGAAGTGATTGTCCCTGTGTGCACTGGTGAGGCTGAACATCAAGTACTGTGTCCAGTTTTGGGCCCCTCACTGCAAGAAAGACTTTGAGGTGCTGGAGCATGTCCAGAACAGGCAATGAATCTGGTGAATTTACTCTAGAGAGTAAATCATATGAGGAATGGCTGAGGGAGCTGGGGTTGTTTCGCCTGGAGAAAAGGGGGCTCAGGGGTGATCTTATTGCTCTCTACAACTACCTGAAAGGAGGTTGTAGCAAGATGGGGGTTGCTCTCCACCAAGGCAACAGGATGAGAGGGCATAGTCTCAAACTGTGCCAGGGGAGGTTTAGGTTGGACATCAGGAAGAATTTCTTCATAGAAAGAGTTATTAAGCATTTCAACAGACTTCCCAGGGAGGTGGCAGAGTCACCATCCCTGGATGTGTACAAGAAATGACTGGATGTGGCACTTATTGACATGGTCTAGTTGAAAAGGTGCCAGTCAGTCAAAGGTTGGACTCAGTGACCTTGGAGGTCTTTTCTGACCTAAATGATTCTCTGATTCTGTGGTATGTGCAAACTGGGGATATGATATAGTGTGAAGATGGGTGACAAGAGAAATGTAACTAATGTGAATAAGGTATAGGGCATGTATACATACTATGCTTCCATATACCACATAGAAAACTGATTATTTATGTGAAGTAGCAGAAATAATGACATCTACATCTTTTAATGAGTGAGTGAACTGGAATAATACAATGCTTTATACAATGAAGTCCTACAGCGTATTATAAAGAGATTGTACCATCTGGAATTCTGTTTTTTCATACTTTATATGTTAAAATAAACACTAATCAGTGAAATCTGAAACCAAAGCAGCACATTGCACTGAATTTCTTGTTGCTAGGCATCTTCTGTTCATACTGTGATGCAAAGTGTTTTGTTTCTAGTGTCAAAAAAGGTGGTAAGATTTTCCCACCTTGTAAACATTTAATCAGGCAGTAGAATAGATAAGCAAGTGCTGAACAGAAGATTGACTAGATCCATCCTCCTTTTAAATTCCAAGTGAATACAATAATTCAATCCAGTGAAACTGTCTGTTCCCTCTGGTCCTTCTCATGCCTTTATGCCACTGGCTTTGTTCTCAAGCTAGCAGGTTGGCTCCTATCCACTTAACCTTGTTTTGAGCCCAGTAGCTTGGATTTACCTGTAATATATTGACATGGTTTAATCCCAGACATAGCCACTTGCTTGTTCCCCCTCAGTGGGATGGGGGAGAGAATTGGAAAGGTAAAAGTGAGAAAATTCGTGGGCTGAGATAAAGAAAGTTTAATAGGTAAAGCTAAACCGGTGCACACAAGCAAAACAAAACAAGGAATTAATTCACCAATTCTGATGGGCAGGCAGGTGTTCAGCTATCTCCAGGAAAGCAGGGCTCCATCATATGCAATGCTGCCTTGGGAAGACAAACACCATCACTCTGAAGGTTCCCCCCTTCCTTCTTGTTCTCCCAGATTGATACTGAGCATGAAACCATATGGTATGGGATAACCCTTTGATCAGCTGGGGTCAGTTGTCCTGGCTGTGTCACCTCCCAACCCCTTGTGCAACTCCAGCCTCCTTACTGGTGGGGTGGGGTGAGGAGCAGAAAGGGACTTGACTCTGTCTAAGCACTGCTCAGCAATAACTGAAACATTCCTGCATTACCAACATTGTTTTCAACACAAGTGCAAAACATAGCCCCATCCCAGCTACTTCAGAGAAAATTAAGTCTATTCCAGCCAAAACCAGCACCCATGTACTTCAGCAAGACATTAAGTTCCAACATGAATGTGCCAAGAGGAGAAGCGACACTTTCCCTGAAAGTTGTTCCTAAATTATTCACCTAGACTGCTTACAAGATGAATGTGACTGTGTCTAGGTTCCAGCTACCAGTTTCTTCTGTTTTCTCTTTCTCATCAGTAAAAGATCTTCCAGTATTTCATGTATTTCCTTATAAAATTACATTATAATCATCTTCTTTTGAGTGTCTGTTGGATAAACTAAATTCATCAAGATCTGTATGAATATCACTAGAAAGTCTTTACCAGTAGATGCAAAATAGTTTTTATACTATCTCCAGCATTTCAACATCCTTTAAAAAACGTGAACATTGCAAGTAGAATTCAAATAATCTAAATTTAGTTGTCTAAAACACAGGTGTCTAGTCCAATATAGGTCTGGCTGCAGTTCTGGCTCTATCCAGTCAACAAACAGAGACAGACAGTGACAGGAGGCAATTTATCCCACCTCTCTCAGGTATCTAGGAAGGCTAGATGCCCTGCAAAGGTGCCTAATTGAATGAATGGCACGTCTGAACAGTTAGCTTAGACTATATTCCTGCATTTTTAATCATGAGTGCTAGTTGAGATGTGTAGCACCACAAAACTGTACAAATTCACATATCAATCAGAGAGGAAGATATCACCTCCCACTCATTCCTTACTTCTACTAGTAATACACCCATCAACAGAAGTAGCTTTTTCCACTTGGAATTTATATTCAGTTGCTCCTTAGCTACAAGCACAACATCCATTTTTAGAGTCACGTTTACAGCGTACGTTCACACATTCTGTAAATAGGCCTGTGTACTCCCAGCTTCTGGATGTGGGTTTTTTTTCATTCAGTTGTTACAAAAATTCATGCTGAATAAAGAAGATCAGTTTATCAGACAGCTGCGTCAAGACTCCCTTACCACTCTGTCCTTCTTATTGTCATACATGTTTAGCAACTCTTCATGCTGGCCTGGGCCCTATAAATGCATTATACACTAGGACCCAGGGTGCTGTCAATAACATTTACAGTGATGTTCCCACTTTGGAGAGATTACAAAGTAAAACAGTACATCTGTTTATCATTCCTTGCAAATGGTGTAATATCCCATATTGCTTGAGTTCTGAGGAGAAAGAAGGAAAGAAACAATCTCACAGTGAGTTTGAAACTTGTGTTACACAGTACTTTGAAAGGGACTGTTATGCCAAACCTATAAGAGAGGATATGATTGAGAAGGGGATGCAGTGGTCTCAGATCAGTTATAATAATGGCCATGGTACGATGGATTTTCTTAATCCAAAGTTTTGTACAGCAAAATTGCAGTTATCACAGTCTCACCCAGACAAAAAAACTGCTGAGATAACTCCAACTTCTTTCACATAATCCCAGCAGTTTAAGCAGAAAATGCCAGAAGCTGCTACTGCTAAAAATATGCTCTGTATACAAATAAGCTGGCTCGAAGAACTGTGACTCCCTTTACATTATATGGAGGACTAATAATAATCTGACTGCAGCTCCTCATAGATAATCCTGGAAAAGCTCTTACATTACCACACCAAATTGAAGCTCTCTTGATGGGAGAAATGTAACAAAAATCTGTAGAAATACCACTTCTGAAGTCAACGTTCTCAGATATCTTTGTTGAGCATCACCACGCTCAGCGGTGACATTGTCAAAGCTTGAAAGAACACTGCTGAAGCGTTTTACATGATTTTCAAAAGCAGTTTCCTTCTCGCTGGAAGGATTAAAAGTATTTAGACAAATCATCTCTGCTGGAGCAAGAGAAAGGTCGCTATGGGTCTTACTTTTATTTACTGGATGGAGGACAGTTTTGTAGTATACTTCTCGACAGTAGCTCCTTTTCACGTTACAGAATCACTTTTAAGAAAACACCTTGTCTTTTGAAATCACATTTGCCACTGGGGAAGTGTTTTGCTGTTGATTGGAAACCTACTGCTGGAGAGTTGAACTGAAACTGAATGTAAGTGAAAAGAATTCAGTTCCTGTGTCTTTTTTAATGGAGTCAGAAATACTATGGTTTATGTAAACCGCCAAACTAAGAACATAAATACCTAGATGTCTAAGCTATAAAGTGTTGTAGTGGTTTGGATCTTGTTTTCCCCCCAGAGGCTAAGAAAAGTGGTAATCCCCAAGGGGTGGAAACCCCTGGAAGTTTTGAAGTTCTGTCCAATGGGCGCTCCTGCAAAAAATGTAAACATATCACAAGCACCGGAAAAGAAGAGTTGTAGTTTTTGGTTGTTAGAAGAAGTAGCTATGTTGTAGAACCATGAGGAAGGGGCTCTGAGCCCCTCGGGGCCTCTGGGGCCTCCAGCCCCCGGCTGGGGGGACTGCAGAGACCTGGAACAGTGTTAGACTGGACTAAGTGTCTGTAGTTTGCTGGGAGATGTTTTCTCCACCCTGGGCAGCAGAGACAGAGCAGAAAGCAGAGACGCAGCGTCCAGAGTGCCCACTGGGAATCTGCCTGGGAATGTGCTGCCCAAGCTGTCCCATGAAGCATACTAAAAACAACAGAGACAGTCCCCCGGAAGATGTTCAATTCCCTTGTGCTGGCTGTGTCTGGCAGTGTAGGTGTAGCCTGAAGGACCTGAGAAGAAAAATTTTTCCCTGCTGAGCAAAATTGGGTGAAAGAACAAGTACATAACCTGTAACATGGTTACAGGTTAAGCAAATTTGGGTTCTAATTTTACTTCTGTTAGAACCTGCTCAGACTTATACAGGATATGTTTTTCAGTAAGCCATTTATTAATGTTAGTGATTTTGAAGTTCTTAGTTGTTTGTAAGTACTGTCTTAGCCTGTTCACAAATAACAGGGCCATATAGTGTTGTTCAACTACATATATGGTGCACCTTTATAGCTAGAGTAGAGACTTTCAGGTTATGTAAGTGGAGCTGCAGGGATGCTGAATGATGTTATTACACAGTATTCTACTCCTCTTGTTCTATACTCTAGGTGTGGAGCATGGGAGCTATATTTAATATTGATAACGTGGTACTAAAAAGACTGGTTTTAGTGGCTTCAGCATGTGTTTCTTAAAAATTAAGTTATGTTTCTTTTTTAAAGGAACAACATAGAAATAGTGTGTGATGGTTTTGGCTGCAGTAGAGTTAATTTTCTTCTTAGTAGCTGGGATGGGGCTAGGTTTTGCATTTTTGCTGGAAACAGCATTGATAACACAAGGATGCTTTAGTTATTGCTGGGTAGTGCTTAGACAGAGCCAAGTCCCTTTCTGCTCCTCGCCCCACAGTGAGGAAACTGGGGGTGCACAAGGAGTTAGGAGCAGACACAGTGAGGATAGCTGACCCCATCTCACCAAAGGGACGTTCTGTATTATACGGCATCATACTCAATATATAAGGCTGTGAGAAGAAGGCAGGCAGGAAAGTTCAGGGTGATGGTGATTGTTTTCCCAAGTCACTGTTATATGTGATGGAGCCCTGCTTTCCTGGAGATGGCTGAACATGCACCTGTTGGTGGAAACTGGGGAATGAATTCTTTGGTTTGCTTTACTTGCATGTGTGGCTTTTGCTTTACCTGTTAAACTGTTTTTGAATCAGCCCACGTCTGATTCTCTCCCCCATCCCACTGTGGGAAAGTGAATAAGCAGACTGGGGCTTAGTTGCCAGCTGGAGTTAAATCACAAAACAGTGACAAAGAAAATATCCCTTGGGAAGTATCTGCTTGAAATTCCAGATGGAACTAAGAAAGGCAAAATGCAGCTGTCCCAGTCCCAGACAAAGGGCCCTGATACAGCAACATATTCTCATCTTGGCAGATATTTCCGGACTTCGAGACTTCACTTTGTTCCCCTACACAGTTTGTTTCCCCTAGAAAGCACAGGCCTGGAGCAGAGTAGCTATTGTACCAACACAGAACAGAGAGACAGTGCTCGTCCCAAGAGGTTGAAGATGAGATCTAAGATCTATACATCTAGTTCTTTAGGCAGAATGTAAGGAGGCAAACCACAGGTGCCCGCTTTTCTTTGCAAACACTTCCTTAGGGACCCAAAGCTGCCTGAGGCACACCTCTGACCTGTATTACATGCTGTTACAAGCAGTTTGATAGGTATCAACCACAGATACTCCAGCTCTTCTTTCTTGCTAGAGCTCCACACCAAGATTGGTTTTTTTTCTGTTGTTCAGCAGCTAATATACATTCTTTCCCCCCTCCCCCAAATTTGTCTGTGCTCAATTAGCTACTTTTATTATTAAAAGCAAAGGATGGTATTTTTTTCATGTTAAATCTATGCATCCACTTGTCAGGTGGATCAATAACAAAAGAAGGCTACGTATGTACAATAATTAGTTAACACAGGTGAGTCATGCCCTTAATTTACTTCTGAATCTAGATTTTTTCTTCAAATATTTTGCTCAGGTTCCTTTATGCTTTTTTTCTGCTACCTGCTGTAAGAGTTAAAAACTCAAATTTCCTGTGATTTAAACTGTAAACAGACGGTTTAGAATAAAGGAAAGCATTGGGAGACACCAAATGAGCCAGCTTTCTGTCACTCTTTTTAGGCTGATTACAAGTCTCACACTGTGCTATGCCCCCCTGGAGCATTCTACAAAAGATTTAAAATCTGCTGAAAAGGTAAACGAAATTCATCCAGAAAAAAAAAAAAAAAAGAAAAAGAAAAAGAAAAAGAAACGTTTTTCTGGCAGTCTTTGTTCTACCCAGATAAGGTACTACTTTGGTATCGTTTACAGTCTCTATGCACAGCGAAGCAAGCTGACATTCAGAATGGCTTTAATGCAGTATCACTGTACTTGGGAGACTTCCTAGCCTGCACCAGGTTTTGCCATGTTGGAGTTGCCCTCCCCTCCAAATGGCTGTTGCTGTTTTATCAGAAAAAAAAAAAAATTACTTTCAGACTTCCCACAAAGCATGCTATAAAGAGTCTCATTAAAAAAATAGGAATTTAACCATCTCCAGAGTTTAAGACTGAGAAATAACAGGAGTGCTACAAACTATGTTAATGTTATTTTAATCACTGGTTTCTTTTAATCTTCCACACATCAGGGGTAGAATAGTTTCTCTGAAGAACAAAGCATTCAAATACATATTTTGTGTTTTCCCTCACTGTGTTAATGAAACTGGGAAGGTTTTAGGGAAATTGAATTATCCTCCTTTTTAAATATTCATTAATTTAAACAGGAAGACTGGAAAATTGGTCACTAGCTATTCAGTAAATAGCACTCTCAAATTGGCTGTTCTTGTAATTGCTATGATAATTTTTTAATAACATTGAGTTATTTATGCACTGAAATAACATATTGATACAAGCACATTCTGAACCATTAGTGTGGTTATTGTTCAGCTGTTTTCTGTAGGGCTCCCACTTAAAGAAATGATACCTTGATATGACCTTGTACATACTTTGTGAAAGCATTCAGTAAAATTTCTCTATCAAGTCAGAAGCAAACCTCAGGGAGCCCACAGCTATAAACACCATAAAGCTCAAAATGAAAATTACGTAAGCACTTTGGGAAAATGCACACTAAATTCTATTTTGATGAAATTCTTGAATGTGGGATTCTTGTATACGGACGTTAGGCTGTTCTCAGCTTGCTCTTTAAAATGCAACTTATATTGAGTATACCTGTATTCCAGACTAGACATATTCCTGTCCCAGATTTCCTAGACAGAAGTTCATGAACGTGCCCACAGAGTCTGCAGTGGCCTGGGTGTACCCAGCCTGACACGCATCTGCTGCTCAAATGACAAGTATTTGTAGAGTAAGTCTGAGGTCTTCTCCGTGTGTTTGACTTACTGAGGAAGCACTGACCCTCTGTCCAACACACAAGCAGTACATCTGATTCCTCACCATTGAACTGCGTCCACCAAAGTGCTCAGCTGTATATGTGTAAGGGACATCTATTAGGAATTTGAGGAGAATGGGAGAGGTGCCTGTCCTTCAGTAATAGCTGGAGATCTGGAAATCCAGGAATAGTTTATGTCTGGAGTCTTCTTTTCCCACTCATACTAAATTTTTTGGCTAGAAAAAGCAAATCTTGTGGAGAACCTTGATAAAAGCACTTTTAAGTACTGCAAGTAAAGTCGGGGAGTATTTGAGCTAAAAATGCAGGAGTCATTGATGTTCACCTTCACATCACATAGTGCCTGGTCAGGGAAGATGCTGAGCACTACCAGGAATCCTATCCCCGATGTACAATTAGTATGTACACTTTATCACTTAGCTGGGTCTTCATTTGTTGGTCACTGACTGCTTTCACACAATGATGAATGAAACTGCCCAATATGTTAAAGGGAAATTTCAGAAGACAAATGAGAAACACAGATATGGGCTACAAAAATAATCATACTTCCTAACCTTTACAGAAGCACACTTCTTTACTAGTAAAAAGAAAGGAAACAGGAATGTATACATTCCATTATTACAAAGTTTGCTATTCTATATACGGTACATGCTACAGCCAATTGCATCTATATACATCAGCTTATTCCAGATACTTCATAAGAATGTGAATCTTCTTCAACCACAACTTTGAAAAACTCTCCTGTTTCCGAGAGTCAAAAATACAAATTTTTTCTCACATCTTCTGAAGAATAAAGTTATTACTGACCTAGTAATGGTCAATGAATGGTCAATGGTGAATAAAACCTGGTAATAAACCCAGGGGCTACACTTTTTTTCCTTTTGATTCTATATGTGATCTTTACTGAAGTCTGTGCTATAGTAAATCATTGGTTCAGGGCAGACAAAAAAGGTACAACATGAATTCCTGAAATACAATTTTTTGAGAAAATATGGGAGCTTGGCCAAAGAGGCAGGGTATGTTACACACTGTTTAGAGGGGGTTTAGGCTCTTGTCTCATTCTTCTGTCTTTCTCAGCAGGGTATGGAAATTCTGCCTCAACTCAAAGGGGGAGGTTGTTGGTCAGTGACCCAAGCCCTGGGACACAGGGACTCTGTTAGACACATGCGTGTGCTTAACTACAGCTGTGAGAGACTTTAGTACCTGTGTAATCCCTCTGCCAGCCATCACCAGAAGCAAAAATCTCCTGGTTCAAGTCTTACTGTTTTTTTTCCAAAGTTAATAAACAAATAATGATTTTTAAATAATATATGAAGACAAACATATTTTACTAAGAGGGAAGGAGAATATGGGGATGTTTGAGGTGCTGGTGCCCCAGTGCTGACAGCCAGGGCTGCAGGGGGGCTCTGTGAGGGGAGGCTGGTGCTGCCCCGTGCTGGACACAGACAGTTCCGACCCACCCATGGCAGGGCATGGCTGAGCCCACAGCTGATGGGGGGGTGGGTGCCCTGAGGGCCGCATGTTCAAGAAAGGGCAAAAACTCCAAGGAGCAGAATGCAGTGAGGAAACAAGAGTGAGAAACAGCCCTGCAAGCACCAAGGTGAGAGAAGAAGTAGGGGCAGAAGGCACCCCAGGCACTGAGCAGAGGTTTCCCCTCAGTCCATGGAGAGAACCGACTGGGGCAGGTTCTCCTGAAGGATTGCAGCCTGTGGACAATCCCCACTGGAGCAGGGGAGCAGCATGAGGAGGAAGGAGCAGCAGAGAGGAGCTGTTATGGATTGACCATAGCAGTGTTCTCCATCCCCTGTGCCACTCAGGGGGAGACAGAGGTGTTGGGAATGGAGGAGTGAAGCTGAAGCTGGGAAGAAGGTGGGGGGTTTGGGTGTTTTAGGTTTTGTCTTTGTTTCTCAGCTTCCAATTCTGTTTCTTTTTTTTTGTTGGCAATAAATCAAATTATTCTTCCCCACATTCAGTATGTTTTGCTCAGCATGGTAATTGGTGAGCAACCTCCCTGTCCTTATCTTGACCCATGAGCTTTGTCATTTTATTTTCTCTTCCTGTCCTGTTGAGGAGGGGTAGGGAGAGAGTGGCTATCTATCAGCCGGCCAAGGTCAACCCACCAGAGGGGAATGTGAAGAAAATGCAGGATCTTCACTAATCTAGATATTTACGCCAGGGAAAAAATCCCACAAACCCAAAAAAACTCCATCTCTTTTTACCTAACTCTACCAACTTTCCCTACATGCTTATGGCCATGAAGGCAGTGGATCTATAAATATCAATTTCCTCTCTGTTCTTATTGTTTCGTTGATGAAGACACATAGCCTGGTAATGTTTTGAGCCCCCACTGTCTGCCTCATCTAGGGAATACTGTGGCAAAGCAATGTGGAACCTGAAGGCAAAAGAAAGCTTCCCAGGTATCTGTGGAAACAGGCAAACCAAGGCGACAATTCATTGCCAGAAGCAAAGGGCAATTATCCAGGGCTGGAACTCGGGGAAATGTAGCAGGTTATGGCATTTTCTTCACTGGGTGAAAACACTTAACAAAAACTCTTGCTGCTAGAGACTTTCCATGTGATTGGCTGTCCGTATGGCTGTAGATAATAGGTCAGTCTTTTAGGAGTCTGTGAAGATTTAGAATGCTGTATTTTTGTCATATCCAGCACAAGCGTAGACTAGGAGATTTCTTTCCTCTTTGGAACTGTCCAAGTATAGTTTGAAGCATTTGCAGACTCCTACAGTGTTTTTTCATTCTATTTGTCTTCTTTCAGTTAACAATCTGAGTCTGTTTAATATTTCTTTCCAAGTCACACTTTTTAGCCATCTCAGCATTCTTGTTGCTCCACATCATCCTCAAAGCTGAGTACAAAACCTTGGATCGAGACCTCTAGGTTACACCTTCAGCATTACTCAGCATTATTAAGTTACCATAGCTCTACAAATCTGTTCACACTACCTATCACTAAATTACCCATTCTCAGAGCTTCCCTCCTGCTTCTATGAAGGAAGATCTGCTTACTTTTGTTTGTCCTCATAGCACAGAATCATGGAATAATTCCATTTGGAAGGGACCTTGGGGCTGTTCAGCCTCTGCAAAGAGCCTGTCAGTCTCTTGCTCACTCTTCCTGACAGGGTGCAGCTGCTAACCTCCTCCGCAATTCCTTTGCCTGCCAACAGCTCCCGCTGCACATGTCCTGCCAAAAGGACACCATCACTGTCCCCTACCCAAGGCAAAGGAACCAGGCACTGCCTGGTGCCTGAGGTTCGTATAGTGGCATCCTCCCACAGAACTCTGTCCGGATTGAGGTCTCCAATATGCTGGCCCGGACTTGGTCTCCCTTCTGGTCTCCCTTCTCCCATGGTGTGTCCCCACTGTCTCGGGTTTATGTATATAAAACCTTTCTTGTTTTAGCTGTATATACACACCATTCTTATATTTTGGTTCTTCCAGTTGTCTGAAGAAGGCTTTTTCTACTTCTTCCTGATCAGATGGTCTGTACCAGACATCCATCACCCATTATGACATCCATGATGATTTAGCCTCTAACCCTGACTCATAAGCTCTCAGTTGGCTTGTGACCCTTCCCAAAGCAGAGATGGCTGCATCCTCATTGCTCTCTCACATAAAGGCAACTCCTTGCCCCATCATGCTGTCATGTAGGCTAACCCTTATTTGTGTGTGTATCCTTAGGATGGCCCCCTTTTTGCTCCTTTCTGCCTTATGTTGATTATAAGTGAGGAATTGATTGGCAAGGAAAGGGTGTGGGGTGATATGGACAAGAGACCTTATAATCAACATAAGGCAGAAAGGAGCAAAAAGGGGGCCACACACCCTTTCCTTGCCAATCAATTCCTCACTTCATTGTAGGTCATCATTATTTCTCCCCCCCCATCACTTCCAGTGTAAAATTTCTCCTCACCAGGTTGGGCAGCACATTGGCAAAGACATTTTTCTATCCCTACTTGGTCACAGGGATCCAGTCACTTCCAAGAAGTTCTTGATCACCAGAAAGCCTTCCAAGGTCTTGAACACAAATCTTTGTTATTGACACCAGCTATGCAATCCTTTGTTGACCTGTAGGATTTATCTACTCTGCCTCAAGACCTTTCCCTCACTGACAGGACTGAGGAGACACTTTGGTGCCTGTGCCCTTGGCTACCACTCTTGGATCCATGTAGTCATGCTTGATATGCTCCAGGTCTCCCCTGACATCACTGATGCCTCCATGGAAGAGCAGCAGTGGGTAACAGTCCTGGAGCTGACAGAACTTGGCAGCATCTCCACAACCTCCTGGATCGAACCTCCCCAGAAAACCTCCTCTAATTAACTTGCAGCTTTATCTCCAGAGATCTCCCAGGAGCATCCCTAAGAACCCAGAACTTCCCAGATCTCAAATCTGAGACTAACACCTGCTGCTGGCTCCCTCTGTTAGCTGTCCTGTTGGGTATCTCCTGCTTTGGCTCCCTGGCAGTGCTGTCCAAAGTGATGAAGGTAGGACATACCCACCTCTGAGGTCTTTGAGGCATTAAGAGCCCACTAGTTGGGACAGATGGTGCTGAAGGTCTGTGTCCTCACAATGCGGCTCAGTTTTGGCTCCCCTGCTGGGCTGGCCCCATCTCTGCCCTACACCAGGGGAAAAGCCAGGCCCCATGTGAAAGGAGAAGAATTAGGTTTTTTTTACTAGCCTCCTCTTTCATTTTTCATGACCTTTTTTGAATAAAAAGTTGTAGGAATTTTTTACCACTAATATTTTGTTTTGAACGGTTGGTTTTGTTGGTACTTGTCTTGTGGGTGTTTGACCCCACAAAAATCCAATCTCCAAGCTTCCCCTCCCAGTTTACCTCAACACCGAAGAGAAATTTTCAGGCAGGCACACCTCCATATAGGGGAAGGGAATATATATACATTTATTACTATACAAAATAAATACTGTACAAATTAAAGCAATTATATATACACAATATTAACACACTTCTATCACCCCTTGAGCCCCTCTCACAATTAGTTCAGGAGAAGCCCTGAGGCTGATAGGTAAGCAGTCTTTCTCTCATTGGTGTATCAGGGAAAAGGGTTCCTTCTAACCACCCCCCCACCAGTCTCAGCTCTGTGCTGAAGTCTCCTCTTCATCATGAGGTGCAACGAGATAGCTCTGAGTCCTTCCTCCTTGGTTTCATGAAGGTTTCCTCCCAGGAGTAAGATGCTGGTTTAAGTTCTTAAACTGGAACACGCCTGCTGCTAATTGGCTCTCTCACTCTTCTCCAGCTGCTGCAGCTCTCAATTTCAGTAGTCCACGTCCAAAACCGACACAGGCACCTCCGAGCCTGCTTGGCCCGTCTCCAATTTCGCCTGGAGTTCTTCTTCTCCTGGCACTGACCTTCTTTCAGCCCGTCTCCTTGGCTCAGCTTAAAATACTGAACCTTAAAATCCACTCCATGCAGTGGGGGGGAAAAACGCCCCCTAGCTGGCTACAGGCATTCGGTCCAGTTATGAGTTGTCCTGAGCTCTGCAGTCTGGCTGGGGAGGGAAGAGGGCCTGGCCGAAGGCCTGCCTCTCTCCCTCTTACCTCAGCTGTTGGAGTGTCTCTCTCACAACACACACACACACGCTTACATGATGCCTCCAGCCCCAGCCAAGCCAGGGCTGAGGGGCACAGGCCTCCCCCTTCCTCAGTGGGGGGCTCCCATCCACCCCTCCAGTTTGTCTCTCTCTCACACTCTCACATGCACAGACTGACTGCCAACAGTTTCTGGTTGTTGTCTATACTTAATTTTCACAGGAGCGAACAAGAAGAGCTGAGATTGGGTCCTCAGGGGGAACTCTCCTGGGACCCAATCACTTCCAGGCCCCTTGGCTCCCAGGGGGGGGCAACTCAAACCAAGACATGCCTAAAGAAGGATACCCTGATGAGGAGGGGAAGTGCTTCAACAATAAGCTCAAGTACCATCATGCCCAGCATGGTTTTTCATCTTGTACAAATTTAGGTGAGAAGCTGCTGTCTTTGAGGCCTGACTGAAATCAGACAGGAAAACCAATAAATTGTGAAGACTGTGACCTTTCTCCATAACAGAATTGAAAGGACAGCTAAAGAAAAGATGCACAACACAGTTCAAAGTTTTGAAAAGAAGAAAACAAACTGGAAAAACGTGGGGGAGAAAGTTCTGGATTCACTGCACGTAAGTACAGGCTCGATTTGGGATGTGTCAGTATCCCACTGATCTCAGAAGGTTTGTTTAGCGAAATGCAACACAGGCAGTCAAGTGCTTTGGCTTAGCCTCTGTATTTGTCAAAACACCAGGAGGTATCTCAAGCAAACCAAGATTCCATCAGTGGCTTTCCTTCAGCCCTGAA
Organism: Chiroxiphia lanceolata; assembly: GCF_009829145.1. NCBI lineage: Eukaryota > Metazoa > Chordata > Aves > Passeriformes > Pipridae > Chiroxiphia > Chiroxiphia lanceolata. The sequence continues at coordinate 86,784,607 of NC_045639.1, read as the reverse complement.
CAAAGGTTTTTGAAAGGTGATGATTTTGAAAACCTGGATGCAGAAGGCCCTGGGCTGGCTGTTGTTTTGTGAGTGAGTTGTAATAGTATTGCCTGAATTAGACATTAGCTGTTGAAGAGACGACCTTATCTTTACTTTGAAAAAATGTTATCAGATGTGACTAATTGGAGACTGGAGGCAGGGGAGAGCTTAGAGGCACAGTAATTGTTCTTGTCTGATCAGAAGGATCAAAAGAGAATCCCTTAGAGAGTTAAATTTAAAAATGAGATTCCTGTGGCATGTGGATCATAAGATTGATTTTTTTTCTGAACATGCCTGGACAAACAGAAAATCCTGAGCATGTTTAAATACAATTTTGTTGCCAAGGAGCTGAAGGATTTGTTCTCTTTACTACATATCTTGTTCTACATAATGGTCACATTTCCACTTGTCTGCTGAACAATAACTCTTTAAAAAAAAAAGATACAACTTCTGTGCTTTCAGGAATAGAAATATCTGGCCATGAAATACGTGTTTATAGGAATTTCAGTGTTGTGGATCTGAGTGAATGATTGCTAACAATGATTTTCAATCGAACAATTTTGTTTCGAAACCACATTGACCCTCTGTTTTATGGCTGAGGACACATAAAGACCCACTTACTCAGACACTGAGTCTCCTGTGGCATCAAGCTGAATACTGCGGCTAAAGAATGGGAGACCTTTGGGAAGCCCAGCACAGCCAGCTGCTAGCACCAGCCTGCCCAGTTCATCCTCTGTGGCCTGTCACCAGTCAAGTCTTGGGCCTGGGGATGTCTGAGCTGTTGTTAGCAGTTGGTGCTCTGGGTGAGCATGTCTGACTACGAAAAATAGAGAAGATGCTGCTGTCCACTTTATCTTTCCCTCTGTCTGCACATGCCAGCATTTCTGAAACAGGACCTTTATTCCTCCTCCTGAATACTTCAGATCTGAATGCCACAAAATGCAATACAAAGTGAATAAAGATTTCTGATGGAGCATTGTACAAAATGCCCTTGGGAAACTCGTCATAAAGGAAATTCTATAGTATTATAGAAAGGCCTCTGGGAGGAGCAGATCCTGGTGCACACACATGGGGCATTCAGAGCAGGAGGTGTCCCATGCCCAGAAAGCGCAGCTGAGATTCCTTTCTTTAGGGTCTGCCTCAAGGTTTCCTATTTTTTCAGTTACAATGAGGTTTCACCACAGAGGAACATAGAAACTGGTAAAATGAATGAAGTCGATGTCAGGCTGAAAAATTCCCAGTCCTTTCTCTTGCAGTAGAAGAGCAATATTACTTGATAAGGGAAGAAGAGAGATTTGAAAGTGAATTGTCTCTACAAGGTTTCCTTCCCAGCACTCCTGCTCTGTCAGGGCTCATCTATCACCTTGAGAAAGGGATGCACAATACATACATCCATGAGGCACTCATTTCAACAGATCATTTCTCTCTCACAATGGTTTTCAACTCTTTTATCATGCAGGCAGCTGCTTTGAGTGGCTGAACCTGTCTGAACCTTGCTCAGGATCCACTCTTCTCCATTTGCCTTCACAGCTGCACAGATGCTTTTCAGTGGCAAACCCTGTTCCTGGAGAATGGAATGAGGCACTTCAGAGTGAGATCATTCCAGACACATGTTCTGCTTTGCTCTGGGGATATTTGGAGAAACAAGCATGTTTCACACAGGCTTTGACTTCTGACACTCTTGCTGTTTCTCTAGCTGAATTTTCCCTTTTCAATGGATGCACAGCCAGGTCACACCATACTAATGACAGAAATGGCTGAATTTCCTTCTTTGCTTCTGGATTTATCTTCACCACAGGGCATGAGTTAGATACAAAAAAGCTGGTCTCCTTCTCAATGTCTTGACATGCTAGTCACAGAGCAGTCTCAATGTTGAAGATACTTCTGTCCCTGTTTCAGGCTTTTCTAGAGGGGTATCTTGTTAATGCCAGTGCCATATCTTGGCTTTCCTCTCTGCTGTTGGTTTTATTACCCATTCCTGCTAGCTAAGGACAGAAGAGCCAGTGCTGCGCTCCATGACTGCCCCTTCCCTTTTGAGGCATTGCACTCAGTGCAAGCAGGACATAGGGTGCATTTTTTTGTGCTGCCCAGCTAGGAACTTCATCTTCTCTGGCATTCATATCTCACTACATTTTTCTTCAGCCTAACTAGCAAGTTTTGTAAATTGATGTACTACAAATACTAGTGTTTTCAGCACTGGAGTGAATCCCAGAAAAGAGAACCAGCATTTTTCCATTAAAATAAAATAAAATAAAACAAAACCTGACTTTTAAATATGAAGAAAATAATGTAGAAAATATAGTACTAGAATAAAATGCTATTTTTTTTCATATTTTATGGCACGTATTTCCATGTTGCTCCAGTATTACAGTCAATAATCAAAAATAGGTCAGCTCCCAAATCATGTAGGACTGAAATGCATAAGAGGAAAGAAAAAGAAAGAAGAAAGAAAGAAAGAAAAGGAAAGAAAGAAAGAAGGAAAGAAGGAAAGAAAGAAAGAAAGAAAGAGAGAAAGAAAGAAAGAAAGAAAAAGAGAGAAAGAAAAAGAAAGAAAAATACTGTTATTTCTCTTCCTTTGTAAGTCTGGTTTGATTAATCTCAGACTAAAAGTTTTAAGCTTTCCTAATGTCCCACTAGGAATAGAAACATTTTAAAATAAAAGGAAGACAGGCTGAGCTTTCATATAATTACCAGATTGTGGTATCAGAAGAAGGATTTATCCTTTGGCTGATCTGAAGGAAGGAAAAACTCATGTTATCCCATTTCACAGATGAAGAACAGAAACATAAAAGCCTAAACTCTTCCTGTCCCACTTTGAGCTTCCAACTGGGACAGCTATGCTAGGAGCAGCAGTGTTCCCTTCGGCATTCATGGAGCAAAATAGGCACCTCAGAGACCAGTTTCCTAAGGCAGCAATCACACTACCTACATGACTATGCTCAACACTGACAACTCACTGCTTTCACAATTACACACTAGAATCCCAAAATCACAGACTGTCTCAAATCAGAAGACTTAAAAAAATGCACTCCAGGGGTTTTCCGTTTTCTGTGGTTGTTAGGTAGAGGTCGCTCACAGTTTTTTGTTAACCATGAGACTCAAAAAGACCTTTTTCAAATATAAGTGTAAGATTCTTGAGTAATCTGACATCTATTGTCAGATGTAAAGGCTTTCAGAAAGAAATGATGTGGCTCTCACAGGCTTCAGACTACAGATGGAGAGACAGCAACTTTCCATCTCCCCTCTCCAAATGATAGATTTGAAATGCCACTTTTTCAGCAGGGCTTCCCTTCCCTTTTCTGTTGCTGTTTCAAATAGCCAGCCTGACCAATGAAGTGGTAATTCATGGCTGGACAGCTGGTATCAGATGCTCCCCCTGCTACGTGTCCCTGCCAAGGCTCTGCACACAATTTGCTCTATTGAAAAGCCAACTCATTTCCACTTGCAGCCAGCTCTATTCATATTCCTCTCAGAACTAGTGACAATAAATATTATAAAATCACACAAATCCAGATGGTGTGGGTTGGAGTTGCCAGCTGTTCTACCACTTGTGAATTGCCTCTCTTGTCCTGCAGCTTGGCTTCCACAGAAAGCATCTCAGCAGTTTCCTACGGTCTCATTGCATTTCTTTACAAGCCATCCCCATCCCGAGATATTTTCAGTTTTCACTGTAGATATATAAAGGAGAGAGAGGCAAAGCAAATTGGAGACAGAAAACCAAAGAATCTTTCACCTCAGAAATCGAGGATTATTTTTCAAATAGTGACCTTAACCTCCCAACAGCTTCCCAGTTTTCATTCCATGAAAAGAGACCACTTCAACGGCTCAGCTGATTTTTACTAATTCTCTTTCACAGGAGACTTATAGCTAAAGAAGAAGCAAAGGTTCTCCAATCTTGCAAAATCAGGAGGAAAACAGTGGCAAATGGACACAGAAATTGAAACGCTGTCATGACCTGCGCTAATAGTGCTGTGTAAATCCTAAATGTTGTGATGGTTACCTCGTTTCAGCTTTAAGTGTTTGCTCTGAGTTTTGACTCTTTGAGCCTGGGATGGTATCTTCAGCCTTCAGTCCAGTGAAGTTACCATTCAAAGGATTACCAGGATTAGGAGAAAGACTGTAACGCAGGTATGATCAACAGGGTTGTCACTGACACAGATGTGAACATATGCGACTCCCACTAGTTTTGGTCCTCATATTGACTCTCTTGTGAGATTTTTTTTGTTGAAAAAGAGTGCAGACGAGAGTGAGTGGGAGGCAAGGGAGGTGGGACAAGCCCAAAGTCAAGCAGCAAGAACAAGGAGAGAGAACTGGGAAAGCCTGAAGTTTCCCAGCAAGAACAGGGAAAGAGAAAGCCTGAGCACAGAAGAGCAAGTAAAGTCACCAGCTGTGGGGCCATGCTGTAAGTCAGCAGGCTTTTGGGCTGTGGTGCCAGAAGGTAGCAGGCACCAGTAGTGATGCAGATGCTCAGAGCTGGTGCCACGGTTTGTGGCCATGGTGATAGGACAAGGGTGTTTGAGGAGGGAAGAATATCCTCAAGGGCTCTCCAGGCTGGTGTTTTGGGGGACAAGTGTTTTACCAGCAGTCTATCTCATTACATTTCCAGCAAAGACTATTCAATGTATTTGTTTAATCTACTCTTCCCCTTGTCTAGCTGCGAAATCAAAAAAATAACAATAATAACAAGGCAGGTCCAGACAAGCCATGAGTCAAGCCATCCAGCTGGGTTCAATGAGGAGTATGATTGGGCACAGACACAGCTGCAGCATAGCTCAGCAAAACCCGGGAATCCGGGCCTGAACTTAATCCCAACTGCAGTGGAGGCCCCCAGTGAAGGGTCTCATGGTTTTCTGTCACAGCTCATTTTGCAGCAGTGTGGTCCCAGGTTACAGGGATGCACGAGATATTTGAGCACAGACAGCCAAACCCTTCATGGAATATTGCAGAGCCTGTTGGTGCATTTAGGACCAAAAAAATTAGGAATCATAAGGATAGTTGCTCCACTAGGACCTACAAGGGTGATTGCTGACCCTTGAGAAAATCCGGCTCAAGGTAGGCTCAGGACTTTTGAATAAACCTTTTAGTTCATGTTACAGGAAGGTAAAATTAGATTTGCAGATCCATAAATGCATCAAGATGTTGAATGCAACATAAGTCTCTTTTGAAACATTCATTTCTACTTATCTCCAAGTCAGTGACATCCAGTCAGTTCCGGATGAGAAAGAGAGTAGGAGAGGAGGGGAGTGCCCACCTCTGGTCTATACACAGCATCTCACAATGGCATGGGAGGTCCTCTTTTCATCCTCAAGCCATTACTTCAAAAATATCCTTGGGTCAGAAACTCTCCAATCCAATACACTCCTTTTCTCTGTCTGTTCTCTCAGCATCCCTCTGTGGAAACCCCTGTAATGTTTCATTAATTCCCACCTGCCTCCTGATGCTGGAATTTTACCAACAGAGACTGCCCACAAGTGAGATATCAAGCACTTCAGAAACATTTGACTTAACAGGTAAGACAATTTAGGGCTAGGCAACCACTGAACTGGAGTTATCTGGTCACAAATTTCACATTTTTAAAATTTTATATTTTTATTTCATACCAAAGGATCCAGTTAGCAAAATCCTATCTTTACCTTTGATTTTAGACCACTCACACCAAAACACTAGGATTTATATAATTTCCCAAATTATTTCTGAAAAAAGTGGATGAAGCCTGCTGGTATTTACTCAGATGTCAGTGAGAGAGCTGTCTCTGGCACTGCCTTCATTCTACACCTAATTTCAACAAACAGGTCCTAGAGGAGTCAGATTCTCTCCAGCAAAGATCCTTGAACTACGATTACTAGTGACTCTTATTATATAAATTTATCATTCTTCTGAGTTTATATTAAAAGATCTTTGTAAAGTTCTGTCCAAACTTTGCCTTGAGTTTACCTGGTAGGAGTCCCATTATCTCAGTAGCAGTGCAGCAAATGACTCAACGGAGAATGTGCCACTGGGTATGTTACTCAATCGTTCACATCTGCTGTGTTTGGGGACACATCTGAAATAGGCATCGGTGTTCCCAGTCGTGCCCCAGGGAGGCACTTATTCTAAGCAAGTGTGACTCAGCAACATTTCTTAATTATCTGATGGTTGCAGGAGACTTCAAGATTGAAATGTTGTCAGCAGCATTTTATCCAAAGTGGTGAAAAGCTTCTAAAAAGCACTACTGAGACATATTCTTGCTAGCTTTATGGCACTAGGCCTTCATTACCATAAACAAACTCTGATACCTGAGTGTGGTCTTTTGAAAAATTTGATATAAAGCCACAGAAATAAGGCTCAGTACAATCACCTACAGATGTGTCCTTAAAAGCAATGGTACTCCCCACGTAGGCTGGGCCTGAGCTGGGCTCTCCATTTCCCAAAGGATTGTGGCCTTCCTTTGCTGCTCCTCAATGTTGGCAAGGCTGTGCTGCCTTGGCACAGAGGTCAGAGGTCACCATCCTTTTGGGTGAATGGAGCTTGGCACCAGGTATCTGCACAGTTTAGGGATGGGATAACAGCAAAAGCCTTGAAAATATGTGGTTGAGAAAAGAGGCCCTGAAACAGGTAACGATGGGCTGTTACCTATCATTAAAACAGGGCAACATGGAAAGCTGGGAAATGACTGCTTCTGCCTTGGGAAAGGGAGCAGCAGCTCAGCAAGGACAGAACAGTAAGCAGCAGGGTCAGGCACCTGCCGCAGCCTGAAAAGTAATGTCCCGTCCAGGACTAGGCAGTGCGTAGCCTCGGGGGGAAGTCAATGGCTGGGAATTGCCTCCAAATTCAGCCTTCTAAAGGGACCAGTGTGTGAGGCCATGAAAGACCATGGCCACCAGTGCTAGTTCCATGTGTCAGCTCCATGGTGTTGGGTACTCACAGCTCATCACCATCACGATCACCAAGAAGTGCCAGCTTTGAGTATGTGATGGTGGTAACTGAGGAGGAGTAAGAATCAACCACCTGTGGGGGGGGTGTTGTTGATGCATGTCAGCATAACAAAGGTTTATTTCGCAGTTTAAACTGTCAAAAAAGGTGCCATTATCACTGTGTCCTTATCATAAAAGAAAAAAGGAGAAAAATAGAAAGAAATCTATTTTTAAATGAAGAGTTAAAATAGAGGGTTTCATAATGATCTTTTCAAAACTGACTGAAGAGCTAGACTGCTCCTGAGGTTCCTCTGGAAGCAGAGAGACCCTTCACAGGCTTCCCGAGAGCACGCACTCATGGAGTATCAGCATTAGGTGCCTTGTTGTTTTGATCAATTCTATTACACTTCTGCATTTTTAGTTAACTAAGTATTACAGAGCTGCCTCCAATGGACTGAGGGCCCCAGTAGGGGGCTAAAGATCCAAAGTCCTGGTTCTCAGAAATAATTCAAGGCTCTAATTTCAGCTGCCTTTTTGGAAGCTGAAAATTCAAAGCTTCCCTGTTTAAGCTTTCAGAGGAAATTGGAGAAGTGAAAATGTGAGGGGTTTTTTTTTCATTCTGAAATTTGAAACAGCTGTCACAAAATGTTTATAACCATACATAGTGCTCAATAAATGTCTAAACCTGGAAGGAACTATGCATGAATTATGTCTGATTTATACATTAAATAAAAATAGAAAGAGCCAGTTGAATTTTAAATGTTCTCCCCACAATCAGTAAAACTTGAAATTACGATGTCTATAGAATATTGCCTGCATAAATGTCTAATGCATACTATATAAAAAATATTTTAAAAGCATTCTGAAAGTTTATCAGATAAGGTAAATACTTGGGCCTAATTAAAACTTCTTAAATTGGCTTTTCATAGTGAAAAATATTTTTAACCTCACCCCATAAAGCACAGACCAAGATTAACCATAAGGAAAGGTCTGAGCTGCTAGTAATTGCTGCAAGTTATTGCTCTTGGGCAGGTCAATAAATCCACAGGGCACATAATGTAGCCCTTCAGCAAACAGACTCCAGCAGCAAGGCAGGACAATCCCCATCCCAGCTCTGGACCTTGACCAGATCCCAGGCCAGCTCTGAGAAGGCCACATCTTCAGCTCATCTCCTTATGGGCCAATGAAGTGTGTTTGATTACAGCATCTTTGAAGAGATGGGAGCAGGGCCATGTTATGACCCTGACACTAGATTCTGCTTGACTGTCTCTGTGCCAGCCAGGAGCAATAGCCTTCCGAGCTGTGGATAAAACTGGGGACACCAGTGTTTCTGAACATCCAACCTACCTGCCCCCACTGAAGAGAGACACATTGTAAAGAACAGCCATCATGGAGCTGAAGTGCCACTTGCATATTGGGTACAAATGAGTCACTAAACTCATATTAGATTTTTGCCAACAACGTGATCCACCTCAGAAGATATGAATCTAACACCTAAAAAGCAGTGCCATTATATATCTTTATTTAGTCGCAAAATCCTTTCGGTAGATACTTCTGCTGCTTCTTTGGAGGATTATTTTTAAAGTGCAGATACTCTCCAGTCACACTTACTGATTTAACTTTGAAGGGACAATACTTGGACTGATTGACCCCAGGGAACGAAGATATTTTTCTCTTCCAGTTTATTACCCAACCCAGGCAAACAAAGCAAAAAGATCAATTAAAATGGAATTTTATGAAGAGTATTCCCAGGTTTGGTTAGCTAAATCACATTTTTGCAATTAAAGTGGTCTTTATAAACATTTTAGGCCTTGCTCAATATCATAAAACATTCTCATCCCAGTTTTATGGCACAGCTCTGTTAGAAAAATATTTCAGCAAAACAATTTCAAAACAAAATCTTGTGGTTTAGCTCCCTAAACAACAGAGGGAGTTTAGATTTATTTTGGCTGTCTCCACTGCTGCTCTGTGCATAATGAAAGTGCTTTCCAACTCACCCTGCACAAACTCAAGTGCTGCCACTTCAGTCCTTCCTTGCTGTGTGCCCTCCCCACCAGTGCACAAGTGTGCTCTGTGTGTCCCCATCACCGTGGCAGCTGAAAATGTCTTAGCTTTTACCCCTCCAAAATAAAGCAAAGTAGGCGAATGCATGCCCTGAGAGATGCACATGTATTTCCATCCACCATTATGTAACTGAATTTTCTGGGGAGACCAACACACTGACACCTCATGTTATTGCCTGCCAGTTCAACTCCATCCCTGGGTGACCTGACAACATGGAAGTAGATTAGAAGAGCCATGGTAACACCAAGCTTGGTTTCAGACCCAGACCATGTGTGAAGCCCTCCTTTGTTGTCAGGAGCACCAGTTTCTTCTTACTTTGAGAAGAAACACGTGAGAATTGGAAACCCTTTCAAAACCTGCTGGGCCCTTTACAGAGCTACATATGTCTACAGTCCCATTGTGTGAGTAGCAGTGCACTACAAAACCGGAGCTAAAGCCATTCAATCCTACAGCTTCAGCACAGAATAAATAAAACCAGCAGGTCAAATGTTTCCCTGCTACGTTCAAGCAGCAGTAGCCAGTTTTTGGCACTGCTCCAGAGGGCTTATGCCTGCATGATCACAGTGGATATTTTACCCTTTAATGTTGAGTGCTTTCATATTATATAATTTTCTTAAATTAAAAACCAAATCATGGGCTTTTAGTAAAGTTCACTCTGGGCCATCCCTTGTTCCTCTGCTATCCATGGTCGTTTTGCCACTGACGACAAAAAAAGGAGGACCAGAGCCTTTAATGCCCTAATTTTAAGTGTTAATATATTTACAGAAGACTATACAAACAAGCACTGAACAGCAATTACACATTATTAGAGCTACACAGTATTTGTACATGTTGCTAAAACAATGCTGCTAAATGAAAAAGCTTTATCAGTTCAGAGTTTTTGGCTGCTGTTATTAAAAATATATTTACCTGAAAGGAAATCCAAGTATTTCATTTTACAAACAATTTAAAATACAGCAGTAAGCAACATAAACTATTGCTTCTTATGTTTATACAATTTTTTTTGGCATAACACTGCCATACAGTTACAGAATTATAAAATATATCTTTGTAGTGCATTACAAATCCAGAAACTGGTTACCACTCCTACCACATACATATGGTATTGGTACGACCAAACATGCACAGCATTCTGTAATTAAACATTGCAAAGGAATACAGAGAAGAGAGCAGGACCATTCATAGAAACTAACATATAGCTGTTCCATTTTGCAAGTAAAAATTGTTGGGCTTTGGCTTTTTTCTTTTTACTGCACTTCTTTCTTAGAATGCATTTGAACAATGAAATCTACAATATTTTCGAATTTTATCAGTGCAAAACTACACCTAATCACCTGTTGTGAAAACCAAACCGCATAAAGGGCAAACAACCATGGAATACGTTAAAACACAGAAGAAAAAAAAGCAACTAATGATTAGCAAACATGCTTGAGCAGATCCCAAAAATATAAATGCCATAACCTTTTTTTACTGCAAAACAATAATTTTCACATGGTTAGCCACAGTAGTAAGTACATTCAGTATATTTCACAATAAACTTCGGTGATGAATATGCCATTAAACTTGTAAACATGATAAAATTAAAAGGTGCCAGGTTTCTAAGAAGAGAGTTCTTTCAGAACAATTTGCCAATTCTTGCAATTTTTTATTTTACAGCAAACAGCTTAATGCTTTTGTAAACAAAAATAAAGGTGATTACAAGTGTAAAGCCACAGGAGGTCTCTATTGAATTGATCTCTAAAACTTTTGAACTACATTTTAGGAGTCCATTAGGTATGGCATATGTTAAACCTATATGGCATATACTAAACCTATTCTTTAAAAAAAACTCTTGCTTTCTCCAATGGTCTTAAGTAAGTATACTTAAGAACACAGGCTGAAAAAGGAACACAGCTTTCAGAAAAAGAAACAGTTCATGGGCAATACAGAGCACAGACATATTACAGAAACACAATTTACACTCCCCTTGGAGAACTCCATTAAATATCCGTTAATAGTGAATATATGTTGCTGACCATGATGTGAATGGAGGGGGGGTTGTCCATGCTTAGGCCTTTTTGACCCATCCTTCATTTTCAGACTTTGATGGCCATCAAAATTACCTTTTTAGCAGTTACTTCAATTGCAGTTAGATCTGGGGACACGTACCAAAACAATTACCAAAATGTGGAATAATGAGTATGGTTCTCAGCAAACCTAGACAGTACTTCCATGTTCTACATGACCACAATGTTAGACTCATTGATGCTGGTGTCTCCAAATCCAGAGGTACCTCAGTCAGTTGCTGGCTAGGAATGGGTTTTCCCTTTAACAGATTTTGCTTTTACACTGAAAAGGAAAAAAAAAACCCAACCCTGTTCTGCAGTTGGAATATGACTTTTAGTACTTCATACAAAAAGATTTATTTGTAAAAATTTATTCAGAAGGAACAAGTAAGGTAATATTTTCATCAACTTCAGACAAATTTCTGTTTAAGCAGACATCTTCTGCCTAAGGACAGAAGAAACATGGGACATTTTCTGCCTAAGAAGGTATTTTGTCATTAGAATATCTCACAGCATTTAAAAACTGACTTGAAGTGGATTACTGTTCATCTTACAGTACTTTTAGTACTGTGTTCAAATGCAGTAGCAGTTATTGAATAAACAGATCTGAGACAAACAAGAAATCACTTTCTCCACACAAAATATTTTTAAAACATAAAACTCACAGACAAAAGGGATTGCAGAGGCTAAAAGACACCATGAGTTCAAAACCAGAAAAATTCCTGGAGAAAAACGGGGTCACCTTATCTTTTCTTTATTTCACACGATCTGTGGGCCATTGCTGGAGGCAGCACACAAGGCTAGAAACATCTTTGGTTCTGATCCATACTGGTAGTTCTTAGGACAATATTAATCCTAACATCAATCTGCATGATACTGTCACAATTTTTTAATGGCGAACCTTACTTCACATACTTGCATCTTATTAATAAATACAGCTTTTTTCAAGGAAATTCAATATGATATGTTACCTGTAAAACTATGGTGTAATAAAAGTTACATTTTCACTTAAACATATGTAACTTACTATAACTTGTGATGAGTACTGTCAGAACTGTCAAAAAAAAAAGGTGCAAAGCCCCTCCCCTCTATTAAACAGATATACATAAATTTCATTTAAAAACAAACAAGCTGTTTTCCATTTAAATCCAGTAAATGTTCCTTGACTTACCTTATTGGATCATCCATCAACATATACAAAACTTCTAAAGGTCTGTAAACTTTCTGGTTATAGTACAGCTATATGAAACTGCACATTATTAGAATTATCCTGGAATAATTCAAGGAGGCTTATACTAGATTATATCAAATATTAACTATGATTATACAGAGACCTAATACATTAGAGTGCTGCAATCTTAGAGTGGGAAACTGAGGAGCTAACCCAAGCCACAGAACAGCACTCAAAGGCTTATTGCAAATATTTTTAGCATCCTTCAGGATTTTATGCAAGCAATACGAACACCAAGATCTCAGATCTGCTCCTAGATGTGTGCACACAAGTAACTCTTCTGATCTGAATGGTCTGTGCTGCACATCTCATGTACCCAAGCTTTCAGTCTCTACACCAACACAGAATCAGATACTGAGGCACAGTTGCATCGGGGATAGTAGGGCACAGAGCTGTAACTAATCTTAAAGTGCTATATTTCTGCGTGATTTGTACGATCGCCTTCAATTGCATCTGTGTAGTCAGTAATATTTATTCAAGTTGCACATTCATATCCCCTCACCATAGGATACTCAAAATCATATTCACAGGTGTGTGCATATACACACTACTCCTATTTAACAGTACGAGAGGCTACTCAGATGGACTTATTGGGAGGTTCTGTTCAATTAATATATGAATAACTCAGATTCTAGGCAAACACTGGGCCAAAACACATTACTGTAGTAAGGACACAGAAATCCCTGAATACTTAAGCATATAGCAAGAGAAAAAGAAGTTTAACAATGAGCAAATGACCCGACTTTCTTTGCACACCCTCAGTTCTTGAAGTAATCGTTAAATAACTAAGTACTGGCACTTATAAGAATACAATCATTTCAACACATATTATAATGTAAACCTGAAAACCAATACTCAGAACTTCAAGCATGGGGTGCTATGGTTGCTAAGGCCATGATTCTGTAAAGAAATGCATACAGTGCACCCACCTCATCCTCACAAATCTCAAGAGGATGCTATGCTGTACGATTGCCCTGCAATGAATCCTTCAACGCTTGCAAAATCAGAAGAAACAATTCCTCTATGAAAAGAATGGTAAACCATCACATTTTACATAGAGCAGAATTTGTTAATTAAAGCTGAAGTGTCCCAGAGAAGCAATTCAGTTGATAACACTGTAAAACAAGGATTAAGGAGGGCAGGAGCCCACCTGACACAAAAAAATCCCTCACTTGCACAGTCCCCATGGTTCTTTGTAGGCAACTGATATGCCACTACTCTTTCATGAAAACTGAAACATACTGAGTTGTGGATTTAAAAAAAATAAATTAAAAAATGCAGAGTTAATAAGGATGTAAGTACCAAAGTTCTTGACTACATTTTCAAATACACTGGTCCCTTAATGCAGGCATCTCTGCCAGATTAAAAGTATTTTAAGTACTTAATTAGGAATGGTGAACCAGTAAGCATGTATAGGTGAGAGCTGTGCCACAATAACGGAATAGTGCACTGCAGAGAAATCTTTTGGATGCACATTTCAAGAACTTTGTTTTAGATCAGAGCAAGATTTCTCTTTTTTTTGTTCAGTAGATACAAGATCTACTGAGGTCATTGATGCTCAATCAAATTACAGTACAAATATAATAACACCCCTGGCATCCCTTATTTCCCCTGAACACTATTAATTTTCTGTAAAGTGTTTAACACTAAAGTCCATAAATTGAAGGCTCTGTATAACTACTTATGTAATAGTTATGCTCCTTAAACACAGGGTGTAAATCTTTCCTATGCCATTCAAGAAATAACTATGTAAAAACAATGCTATGAAGTTTGCATGGTTAGGCACTCAAGACTGAAAAAGTCAGTCAGAACATGAAGTGTCCTCCCTGTGCATACGTGGGGGGGCAGCATCCTTAACTATGCAGACCAGTTTTATCACAGTTTTATTTCCTATCCCCTTCTGTTCTGAAGGTCAGAGGTGAACATGAACATGGGGATCCCAGTTCAAGTCCAGGGAATTGTGACAGCCTTCTCAGGATCCTTCCAGCTTTAAAGAGGTGGTGGCTGCAGGAGGAATTCTTTGAGGCATTTCTGCTCAGACAGACTTAATGCCTACCAGAGTGATCTGGGTTAACCTTAGAAAAAACCCCCATGTATGTAAGTTCTTTTCCTCACAAGTCAGCACAGAAGGAGAGATACATTTTCCCTCTTCCCTGCTTCTTTGGGATGGAAAGATCCTAATCTTTGTCCATGAGTACCAAGACCCCTAACCACTACTCTCTTTGATCCCAAGAACCAATGCTACCCAGGGAAACCAATGGATGACGCACCACCATGATGGGCATTAGCAAAACAGAAAAGTACAAGACTTTTTGTCTATGCTCTGAAACCCCTGAAAACTTCACCATTTTGAGTTATAAGACATGAATAAAGTCCCGTAGCACTCTGACACTCAGACTGCAGTCAGCCTCTTGCCTCATAACATTTCATCAGAAATATATTAAAGGCAGTGGATAACACATAGACTTTTAAATAGAAAATACATACAGAAGTTTTAGAATATTTTAGAACTGTAGGGAGTGTAAATTCCACCTGCATCATTTTTTTATTAGTATTCTGCACAATTAATTTGCTGGGCACTATCTTGTTTGACTGAATGGCAGGAAATCAGAAGCAGCTACTCAGGGAAAGCAGACAGTTCTTCAGTAAAATAAAGTTGAGAAACATCTTCATTGAGAAATTCCTGCTTGCTGGGCTCCAGCCAGACCAGAAGACTGGCCTGCTTCAGGTTTCCACTGATGACTGAAATAACATTAAACTGTGAAAGACTTAAGATAGCAAAAAGAGGAAACAGACAGCTGGAAGGAAGCATCAGGACTGCCTTTCTCTCTCATATCAGCAACAGGGGACTCAGCATTGTTCAGACCTTACCCAAAACTGGCCAAGAAACATCCATGTTAAGGTAAGACCCAACCTAACAAGCCTGATGACATTTTCTCTGATGGCTTTGCTGATTAGGCAGTGCTTTGTGGTGAAGACACTGCTTTGCTTTTCAGCTGTGAGAGGCTTTCCAGGTGCTGAACCCAGCTGGGGGAGTTGTTTTATTACAGCTGATCAACAGCTTTCAAAATGAGACCAAATCTGAATGATCAAAGAGATCCCTCCCCCAGATTAGCAGTAAAAAATGAGCCAAGAGAAGGGAGAACTTAACAGGGACTAAAAGAAGTCTAAAATGCAACTTCTCCTGTACCAAAAGCTGAGGATAAAGGTTCACTGTAAGTTAAACTTTTATTCAATGTACAATGATACCCAGCTGTATAAGACATGACATGTAATATCTATCATTGTGTCTCCAACAAATATGCTAATCTAAGGTAAAAGATGCTGTGCAAATACTGACATTAAACATGAAAACACTTCCTAAAAAAAAACAGACCCTAGGGTAAAAACTATGCTCTTGAAGTAATTTCTAGTAATCTCATAAACAGAAATCAAGACTTAAAGCATATTAAAACTAATTTAAAAATTCTGATGTTCCAAGGCTTTTAGTGTTACACTTCATTTTTTTTTTAATACTGGATGAATTTAATGGCAAAAAGTAGATAAGCTTTTCTATGCAATCTGTCTGGAAAAGATAATGAACTTCTTAGCTTTCAATATGCACAACTGTTTTAAAGAGCCACACCTGCTTTACTGCTGATAAACTGAGGTTGAAAAAAATAAAATTCGTTAATGTAACAGAAGTCTAATCTGATGAATTTGCAACAAGTGTAGTCTTGTGAACATTTTATACTAAACTAGATGGAAATTCCAACCAAAATGAAGGAGCAATGAATAATTTGCTTCATTAAATATGAAACATAACGATTTTTAACCTCAGACTCATGCTTTGAGCTCATCCTTGGTTTTTGTGGTGGTCCCCCCTGAAAGCGTATCCTTATCAAGGTTATCTTGTAGATCTGCTGATGTGTTATTTGAAGAATTCTCAGTGTTACATAAATCTTTCTCTATAGTGCCTGGGTGACTTCCACAGTCATTGTTCAGATTTTCATTATCTTTTTTGGAATGAGAAGCATCCTCCTTTCTGTCTGAAGTATCATGGATTTCTTCTGATTTTGAAAGCTGACTGGTATCAGTGTCACTGTTCTTTTCACTGTTCAGCCTAACAGCATCAGAGTTCATTTCTTGTTCATCCTGATAATTTTCTTCCTCATTTTTTGTGAGTTCTACCTTTTTTTCTTCAGTTGTTTTACCAGCTGAGCTTCCACTTGCTGATGTATTCTTAGGCTCTTTGGGTTTCTTATGTTTAGAAATATGACTATTGGGAATAGAAATTGGAGATGCTGGCTTTTTATTTGTTTTGCTTCCCTCTGACTTTTGTTTTCTTGGAGGCCCCCAGATAAAATGCTCTGAGGGCGTATAATGTTGCTGGGCAAATCTCAGCAGTTTCCTTCTTTCTCTTCTGTCTCTAATGGTATACACAAAATATTCTAGAGCACTTTGCTTTATGTTGGGAATGGTATCTTCCACCAGAGCTTCATGCAGAATAAATTTTACCAAGGGAGATTTGAAACTCTCATATCCAAGTTCGCCAAGACTTTTCAGAATTCGAGTGATTCTCAAGTAGTTATGTTGAGACCTTTGGAAGAAATGGGTAAAAAAAAAATCTATTGAATCAGGAAAAAAACACTTTATAAACACAGAACTGGATCTGCAATTCCTCAGTCCTTTTTATCGCTCCAGGTGTGTACTTCAAGCTTCCTGTACTTTAAATTCTCACAGCTGCTGAAGCTTGCTAGCACCTCCTTTGCCAGGATGTTGTGAGTGAAAATTAGCGTTTGTAAAACGCACTGGGGGAGCAGGCTAGGAGAAAACAAAATCAACCGTGTACTGATTTTGATTCCTTCTGCTGTAGGCTGTATGAGAAGGGCAACAAAGCTGGTGAAGGATCTAGAACATAAGTCCTATGAGGAGCAGCTGAAGGTAGTGGGGTTGTTTAGTCTAGAGGAAAGGCAGCTCAGAGGAGACCTTATCACTCCCTACAACTACTTGAAAGAAGGTTGTGGCTAGGTGGGGCATTGGCCTCTTCTCCCAGGCAACCAGTGATAGGACAAGAGCAAACAGCCTCAAGTTGCACCAACCAAGGGGAGGTTCAGGTTGGATATTAGGAAACACTTCTTCACTGAAAGAGTAGTTAAGCATTGGAATGGGCTGCCCAGGGAAGTGGTGGACTCATCATCCCTTGATGTGTTCAAAAAATTAGTAGATGTGGCACTTAGTGCTATGGTTTAGTTGATATAGTAGTGTTCAGTCAAAGGCTGGACTCAATGGAGGTCTTTTCCAACCTTAATGATTCTATCCTGTTCTCTTTCTGAGGAGAAAACCCAGTTAACTTTGCTAAATTTAGGGTTTGTAGTGTATTTATAGTGTAGCTACAGAACAAGATTCATTGCACTTCACTCAAGCTATTTAAAAGCTGGGTCTCCAGTTCAGACTAGCTACCTGCACTTCTGATACAGCTCATGCTGGGGGAAAAACAGACACCTCTGGAGGGTAAGTCCCAGTGTTGTAGTGGGATAAGTCTAAGATAAAATGAATTGTCTTCTGGAAGTGCTTGGGAAGAGCTCTTTCCCTCATAAAGTACACCTTGGTAAACAGTAAGACTTCTGAGTTTAAATTCTGGATGGCTAAAATTAGGTAAAGAGTCCCAATTCCTGACTTAAAACTGTAGCTACTCATTAGTAAGAACAGGATTAAAAACATGCAGTAACATTTGGGCTTCCTGAAACTCTGTTTTATCTGTGGCTCAAGTCTGAGCCCACACCCATATTGGCTCATACAATGTTTAAGTAAAATTATTAACAAATTATTCCATTATTCAACCAGAATCATCCATCAGCAATTGTACCTACAAGCTTTCATTATGACAGGAGAACAAAATACTGTGAGAAACTGAACTGCAACTCTAAGGTGAGACGTATCAGGAAAGTGAGCACGAGATTTGAAAAGAGATTTTGATACAATTAATCCACATGGGACAAAATTCAGTACAAACTTAGGCTCCACAAAATGCAAATGAAGAGCAACAGATACAACTTGCTGAACATTGAGCCAAAGTCTGAATTAAAGCATGGCTAAACCTCTCCAGATAAGCACTGCAATTAAAAAGTATTAAATACTTCTTGTGTATTTTGTGTTTTGAGGAGGAAGGAAAATCCTGGTATTCAGCTTTCATACGGGTACGGAGAATTTGATCTTTCTCAAAAAGAAATGTGAATACAAAGATAAGCCACTCATTTTCTTCCAGCTGAGAAGCAGCACTTTGGAATTGGGTGAAAATGCATTCAGTGGCAGGACAAATTGATTTGTAGCTGGGATATCCTTCAGCACCGCCTCAAGTAGTATTTTCAGGAAATTCAGTGACGTCAGTCAAACTGGTAATGGGGGAGCAGCACAAAAAAAGGTGAAGGAGGAACGTACACATACAGGCACAAATAAGGCATTGACTGTCTTTCTCTTTTTTTCTGGCAATCTTTGGAAAACATATCTTCTTCTAGAAAACAAAAGGCTAAAGAGATTCTATGGCAATTCTAGCAACTGAAGTGCATGTCATTACTTACTCATTTAAATGTTGAAATCTTTCTTGCCAGTTAGCAGCTCGTGCTACATTTCCAGTTTTATCAATTAGTTTTATTCCAAAAAACTCCAACATCATTTTGTAAGCCAAAAGGAATCTTCTAATTGCTTCTTTTGTTTTCTTGAATTCCTAATAGACAAAGAATACATCCAAAATTCTAAGTGGCACTAAAGCAAGTACTTCTGCATTGTGTAAGACAACTCTACACAACAAAAAGTAGTCATATACCAAAATTAATGTGATGGTTTGTATTCAGCTCAATTTGTATTACCTCAATTTCATATGTAGTTAATTCTTTAGCATAAAAGTTCAGACCTTGTTCCCTCAGTGGGAAAAGCCTGTTAAAAGAAGAGGCACATTACAGCTCTGTATATGAACACTTAATCACATTAATGCTTTAAAACAGAAATAGGTAATAGAGACCAACCACTGTATGTAAGTGTGGTTATGTTCCAGTTTTTCATAGTCTCCTTTCCATTTATTTAGGACTTCTTCAATATAAACACCTGCATAAAAATAATTTGAAAACTGTTAGGTAGCCATCAAAAACAGCACTCAGCTACATAAAGTACATACCCTGTTAACATAATGATAGAATACATACTCTAATTCTCTTTCAAATACTATGTGAAATAAGATCTACTACAGCTATAAATAAATTCATTTTAATGTAAAATTAATTTAGCTACTAAAACTTAATTAAAAAATAAGTTATTTATAAAATGTCAATATAACAAAACCAACTTACTTATACTGAGTTACTAACAAGCAGAAGTATGTGACAATAACCTTTGTAAAACGTACTTCCCCCAAAGTTCTCATGTCCTATTTCCTTTATCGCACTGGTAATTAACAAATCACTTCCATAAATACTGCTTTGTGAATCACCTGTCATTGCTTTTACTTGACAAAACCCTCTATCTACCCATCCATCCATCTATCTACCCATCCATCCATCTATCTACCCATCCATCCATCTATCTACCCATCCATCCATCTATCTAACTATCTATCTATCTGTCCATGCATCTATCATTTGCAGAACAAAGCCTCAACTCCTTATGAAATCTCCCATACCAGGAATCTCTCCAGCTGCAAATAACATTATGATTGGGAAATCTTTCTCAATTAGCTGTGGCCAAGCATCAGAGAGACCATGCTCATGAAACGCAGTCATGGGCCAGGGCACTTTTCCAGGTACTGCATAAATATACAAAATAACAAAATGCTCCTTGTTCCCAAACCTGTACAATATCTTTCCATGAATGAGCACTGTGTTGCTCTGTTACTATTCTGAAACCAACAACAGTTTTAGCACACGGCCTCTTCCCAAGTCAAATAGCACAGAAGCAGCCTGAAAAGCTAAAGTCTCACGTAGATAGTCTCCTATTATACATTTGAGATGTCTCTTCCCTGCAGTGAAAACTTCAAATTGTGTCTCAATGACAAAGGAGAACTCATTCAATACTTTTCCTCAAGAAACCAAGAAAGCACACAGTCAAAGGGGCTGCTAAGAACATGGGGTTTCCAGTGCAAGTAAGACTGAAAGAACCTTGGAAAGAGGACCTTCCACCATCAACACACTGTATCCAACCTATATTTCAAGCATTGAAATAGTTCTGGTGCCTGCAGTATAAGAAGGACATGGAACTGTTGGAGCAAATCCAGAGGACGGCCATGAAGCTTAACAAGAGGACTGGAACACGTCCCCTACAAACACATGCTGAGAAAGTTGGGGCTGTTCAGCCTGGAGAAGGTTGCATGGAGACCTCATAACAACCTTCCAGTATCTGGAGGTCTACAGGGAAGCTGGAGAGGGACTTTTCATCAGGAACTGTAGTGATAGGACAAGGAATAACAGGTGTAAACTGAAAGAGGGGAAATTTAGGTCAGATATTAGAAAGAAATTCTTTACTGTGAGGGTGGTGAGACACTGGAAGGGGTTGTCCAGGGAGGCTGTAGATGCCCCAGCCTTGGCAGTGTTCAAGCCCAGGTTGGATAAGGCCTTGAGCAACCTGGTCTAGTGGGAGGTGTCCTTACCCATGGCAGGGGAAATTGGGACTAGATGATCCTTAAGGTCCCTTTCAACCCTTTAGCATTCTATGATTCTACTGGAAAACTTGCTGCTCAGTTCCAGCGCAGAGACAAACAGGCCAGCTCTGAGTCAGAACAACACATTAAATCTGTAGGCCATGGAACTAAACTTCAAATCTAGTATTGCACTAGAACTGTATTTTTTAAACAACATTCCCCAGTATTTCAGTCCCTCACATGGTAGCTAAGACTCCCTTTGAACACTCTCACAGATCCACAGACTCAAGTCAAGGTGGTGGCTACTCTTTCCCATTCTCAATACAAACTTCTACATAACCAGAGCTCACAGGCACCAAGGATTCAGCCTCCATGGTTTATCAGCTACCTTTGACACACTTAATTGTGCTTTTCTCCTAAAATATTAAAATAAACATTATTCTTGATAAATTTTAGGACAGAAGTCCTCATGTAGCTTTCATGACTCTCTCTTCTTTTGGCTAATCCTCTTGAATTTCTCCTTCCTTTTGCACTTTAGAGGACTCCTCCTCCATAACCTTTTCTGGCTTTTACTTTCAGGTCCACATGGTCCTCAGGTTCACACAGACCTCACTGTCCTTCTCTTTCTTTCAGTATCCGTTCTCTGTGTATTATTTTCTGAATTTGTTACTTCTTTACTGGCAATTCACAGACCTATCTCTTCTTCCAGCCAAGCTAAAAACACACCATCTGCCTATGGGTATCTAGATAAAGCTCAAGCTGGTTAAAGCAAAGGTCTTGCCTTTCTTTCACAACCTGACTTGTTTTCTTACCTGCTGAGGATATTATGACTATCTAGTCTATAAACAGCTCTCATCTTCAACCTTCCTATACGTACATCTTTACATCCTGCCATATAACATTCCTTTCCATCCTGCTTCCTATCAGAACTCTGACATTTTGCACCTCAATATCCTTTTTCCTGATCTCAAAAAGTGCCTTCTTGTCATGCTTACATCTACCCTGAATGCCGCTGGTAAGATGTTTCTAGACTGCACCTTTTTTATACTGCCTCTTTTTTTCTGCTGGGCATTTTTCCACTACAAAGCCCTGTTCTGTAACTTCAAAAAAAAAACTATACACCTTCACTTCCAAAGCCTTTGTGACCTGTCCCTTACTACCTTATCAGAACCCATTTGTTGCTATGAGACTGATCCTGCTTCTGACAGGATCCTGCCTCAGAGGCAGCCTACACATCTCACTCCTTCTGTACTCCAACATGCACTTCGCTATTTCCTACCAAGCTGCTCTCACACTGAGAGGATCTTTCTGCAAACACCTTCAAAGTAACTTGCTCATCATTCTTCTATAACTCTGAAAAGCTTATTTTTGGCCTTCAATTTGTCTTTTTTTGCTAATGGCTAAACTCTCATGCGCCGAGACTCCTGTCTATCATACTAACCAAGGCTGCTTTATTGCCTCCTCCTGCTTCCCCATCTGCCTCCTACCCTCTTGTCTCTCACACATCGACTGCAAACTCTCTAGAGCAGGGTTTGTCATCTTTCAGATTGTCCTGTGTTTGTACAGAATGCTGCATATCAGGTTCCCGCTCCACTACAGGAACAACAAGGGACACGGAAAAATGACTTTATTATTGTTATTGCCATAATGTCACACAAGATTAAAACACATTGTTTTCCCCTTACACAGCTCTAAGGATAACACCCAGGTCCCTGCCACTCCTACTCAAGTAGCAACAATCTGTGCAATACAGTGGAACAGCTTTATCTTTGTTTAATAAAAGGTAGTGCCACTACTGTAAAAATGGTGGTACAAACAACGCCCTGTACTACATCATGCTGAAAACGTCTAAGAAAAGCACCACCTCCCTACAGTGACAGCTATCTTTGTTTTAAGCATAACCCACTCGTGTTATGAATGTGTTACTCCAACATGGGAGCTTCACGTTGTACAATATATTACTATACACCTTGAATTTGTCAGTGCCACAATTATCACAACTGTTTCAGCTTGCTACTATCATTAGTGAGCATTCTTTTGCTATCAGCGTTATTGTTGCAGATTACTCACCGTCAGGTTTAAATGGGATTTTATTTTTGTAAAACCGGAGATTGCACAAGTCATTTTGATATCGAAGATCTTTAAAATTCTGCTAAAAGAAAGGAAATAGGACATTATTAGCCTACAAAAACCTATCAAGACTATCCAGAAAGCGATACTGTGCTCTTTGAATATTTTAAGGACAGAAAAATTTCAGAGTTTTAGTAACCACAGAGTTTTACTCATGCACTTAAAGACTAAGATTAAGGATCAGCAAGTTCTTTCTGGCTGGTACCTTCTCCTATTGAGGCAGCAGCAAGCATAGCAGCACCTTCACATCAGTCTCAAGGAACTTGAGAGACAAATAATAAGTCATCCAAACTTCTATAAGCTACCCTCTTTAACATTCAAGGCACAAGCCTTTTCCTGGGCTCCTACCACTGTTCCCATGCTTACACATCTTATGTGTTTGCGCTTACGCTCAGGATGAAAAGACATTGCACAGTTTTGCTCCTCTCCCACCAGCATACGCTGGGCCTCTGTACCAGCTTTTTGATTCCCATTTCTTATATTTATTAGGCAACACAAAGGTTTAGGAATGTTTGTGTTATATGCTGCCTTCTACTAAAGAGGCAATTTAAACCCCTAAAATATTCTTACTGGGTACTGGTGTCGGTACTTGTATAAATCTCTTGCTGCGTAGAAGCTTCTCTTTGGCTTGGCTGTCAGCTCAGTTCCATCACCATTCTGAAACAGTCAGAAAGCAGATAACCATCATACACAAACACACTAAATAGTGAATTTGTGTAATATTAAAATAATTACTTTTCATGATGGATTTCAGCAATGTAAACAAACACAATTGCCATCTGTTTGGTCAAACACTGAAAATCTCCCTACTCAATACTTAACACACCACACTTTAAACCTAAATTAAAAAATTTAATACAAAATACAAAAGCAAGACTATGAATATCCTTCCAACAAGGCTGAATCAGATTTAAATCAACAGGTCGACTGTAATTTCCAAATGCAAGACTTCAAAGTAACCTAGCAAGTGCTAGTACAAGATGAAATAAGTAACTGAACATGCAGAGACACTACTAGTTTTGAACAGGAAATCATACTATTTGTCATGTGTACATAGACTTACTTGCTATTATTGCACCCCGTGGAAGAAATGAAGAGTCACTGAAAAAAATTAATTCCACTCCTTGCAATACACATGCAATAGGTTAAAGTCAAGCCTAAAAAGGGAATTTCCCTTTGGCTGCACTGGGCATTTGCCTTTATCATTGCCCGTTCCATGGCTTATCAATTCCACATTAATGACAAACAAACATCTTTTTCCATTCTTCCTTTAGAAAGACCAGCTTTGTTCTAACTTCAGGCAAAGTAAGCTTACTCGAACCAGCAACACCCCTTTGATACTCAGTTATTTAGCAGTAGTATTATCAGGTATCAAGCAGAAAAGGAAAGATGCTTATGCTTATTTAATTTTGCACATTTCTGAACCAAATATAAACACTATACATCTAGCAAGCTACAAAAAACCGACTCAGCCGGTACACCCTGCACCGAGTTCTAAGTCGCATAAAATTACTGTCAAAGGAACACTTTATTTCTTTAGCGTCGGCATTTCCAAAGCTCCCTACAGAACAGAAACTTGCTCTAAAAATTCCTCAAACCCTCCAAGGAGTCACAAATCCACCGCCACGTACGATCCAACACTCAAATTTGTATCCAGTTTAATTAAGAGGCCAAGTTACATACTACATTTAATTTAAGTCAGAACCTTCCCTGGAAAACAGCAGCAGCGGGAGTGACAACGACTTCAAGGCCTCAATTTTCTCCCAGTAATGACGGTGGAGATAAAAACGGGCGCATCCCTACTGGAGAGGCACAGCTGGGTTATCTATCCCCAGCAGCTCCGTGCGATGGGCAGGTCCCGGGGCTCGCCACTGCCGCAGGGTGGGGAAGACCGGGGCTGCCCGGCCCGGGGCTCGGCTCGGCCCGGCCCGGCCCAGCCCCGCTCGTTCTCCGGCCCCAGACCTCGGTACCGGGGCCGCCCGGCTCGGGGGCTCGGCTCGGCTCCGCCCCGCCCGGCCCCGCCGCCCCCCGTTCTGGCCGCAGGGCCCCGGGCAGGCGGGGCGGGGGCGCGCCCGGCCCTGGCGGTACCTGCTCGGGGGCGGCGGCGTCCGGCTCTGCCTGCTCCCCGTCCTCCGGCGGGGGCGGCGGGGGCTCCCGGGGCCGGCAGTCGGCGGCGGGCGGCTCGGCCGGCTCTTCCCCGCCTCCCGCGGCGGCGCACACCCCCTCCTGCCGCCGCGGCTCCGCCGCCTCGGGCTCCGAGTCGGTCTCCCAGGTGGAGTCGCAGTCCTCCACCGTGGTGGGCTCCTTGAAGCTGACCCCGCTCAGCAGGCTGCCCATCGGCCCGGAGGCCGCGGAGGCCGAGGGCTGGGAGCGGCCGCGGGCTGCCTACGGCTGCGGCATGGCGGGGCGGGGCGGCGGCGGCGGCCGGGGCTGCTCCCCCGCCCGGCCCCAGCCCACGGACACGCGCGGGGCGGAGCTGGAGGCGCCGGGATTTCCACAGGAGACACGCGCGCCCAGCCCTGGCGGCGGGTGCCGGGCAGCGCCGGGCACCGGGCAGGGCCGGGCACCGCGGGACGGGCGGGGCCACCCAGCGTCGCCCCGGCACCGGGACACCCGCGCCCGGAGAGAGAGCGGGAGTCTCGCTCCGGGAGGTGCGCCCTGCGGGGAGTTCTCTTCGCGGTGTCCCCTGAGGGTTGTGAGGAAAGCAAGTGAGTGCGGGTGTTCATCGAGAAGAGCGGGGATGGCGGCTGCCCCAGAGCAGTGGTGTGGGGAGGAGGTGCTTTTTCGGTGACAGCAGCAGTCGTGTTACCTGCAGTGTGCGAGCACCGGCTGTCCAGTGGACACGGGAAGGGTTGCGGTGAGGTGAACATCAAGAAACATACACGTGCCACAGAGGGCAGGAATGGGAGGGGAGGCAATACTGTGGTAAGCAGCCAATTTCAGGTGCTCCTGAGAGTTTGGGGATAAAACTGACATGATGTTCGAGGACGGATTTGTCAGTAACAGTGGCAGTGTATTTTGTATGTGGCTAATGCATGCCTTTGGGACAGAAACACTGCCTGAAGACCTGATGAGCTAAAGGCTTAGCACATTGTTCTAGTGCCTGCTCTTGCCCTCCTGATTAAAAATGTGTTCCTCATTTCTAACCAGGATTGTCAGGCTTTAGTTCACACTCAGGAATTTCTGCCTTTTCCTTAAAGACCGTTATGTGGTGTCTGACTGCTCCTAAAGATGTGTATTATCATCAAGTCATCTCAGTCCTCTTCTTGGTAAACCAAACAGGTTGAGCTTCTTCAGCCTCTCGCCATAAATTACCTTTCACATTCCCTCACTCATTTTTGTGCCGTTTTTTCTGCTGTTGCTTGTAAATGTTTTAGCATCCTCTTCAAGTGCAGGTACCAGCATTTTAACTGGATGTCAGGATCAGCAGGGTAGAGGTGATTTCATCTATATATCCTTGTTTTCCCATCCACTCTCTATAAACTAAAAGTTCATTTTAATTCAAGTTGCCACATTGTCATGCTTAGATGCACTCATGTCACTCTCACACATAACTCTCCTTCAGATTCATTTGAAGTGTATGAGCTACGCATACTGACACTGAGGACAAGAAATTGCTGGGAATGCCCTGGTTTGTCAGACCTTGTTTCAGCAAACGTATTTGGAGATGCAGCTCACCTGGATGCAGCCACAGCTGTGTGGTTGAGGTGTGAGCCTGTCATATAGTTCAGTCTGCCTCTAGTGCCCATGCCTCTGCTACCTCCCACCATCACCTGCCTTGCCCTTCTCCTCCTCCTCTTTGTGGAGATTAATGAAGCCCATTCAGCCTTTCCAACACCCCTTATTCACCATCATGCCAGCTGCTGCGCTCCTTAGGATCCAGCTACTCCCACTCAGTCCAAGATCAAAGCTGATGACCCAAGCCGAGAAACCCCTCTGCCCCCAACCATGTAGGTGTTCAAGGTCTACTGGAACTTTTTTGAAATGTGATATTCAGGAAGGTCCAGCCTCAGTCTTGACATGGTTTTAATAAGGAATAAAAAATCCCCATCAAGAAAGCACAAGATTGTAAAAGGGCAAGCAGTAAGGCTGGATGCTAGAACTGCAGTTGGGGGAACGGAATCCTTTATAAAACTCATGTCTCACATTTTTTGATAGTTCCCTCTTCTTTGACCTTATCTGGAGGAAAGGCAGACTTGTTTCCTGCTTCTGCAGTATCTCCTCCCACGTTGTTGGCATAGTTTGAAGGAACTGACTTAAGAAATTCTGATGTCTGGAACACATTTGTCTTTACCTGCTAACTAGCTACTCCCATGGGCCAACATCAACCAGTACAGACCAGCTTTGATTCCTCTCCCTGCTACAGCTTTTGTAAATACTCCCTCACACTGATTGTGTTTATACTAGGGACAGTAGAGTCTCAAAAGCATGCCTTGAGCATGCATCAAAAAATCAGGTGAAGGTTTTGATGATATTCAGTTTGCATGGCAATTAATCCCACAAACTAAAGATCTTCGTGAAAGAAAGCTCAATTTCTTGTGCAAATAACTGCACCTTATAATAAAAAACTTGGTTCACCTGAAGAGCAAAGCTGTCAGCCAAGTCTCAAAGCTGCCAGCCAAATCTCATCACAGAACTTTAGGTGGATTTTTAAAAGATCTGGATCTCAGAGCACTTGTAAGAACTGGGAGTCAAATCAATTGGTGGAAGAGCTCACCAAGCCACTCTCCATCATTTATCATCAATCCTGGTTAACTGGGGAGGTCCCAGATGACTGGAGGTTGGCCTGTGTGATGCCCATCTACAGGAAGGGTTGGAAGGAGGATCCTGGGAACTACAGGCCTGTCAGCCTGACCTCAGGGAAGGTTACGGAGCAGTTTATCTTGAATGCCATCACATAGCACGTACAGGACAACCAGGGGATCAGGCCCAGTCAGCATGGGTTTAGGAAAGGCAGGTCCTGCTTGACTAACCTGACCTTGTTGTATGACCAGGTGACCCACGTAGTGATGAAGGCTGTGGATGGAGTCTACCTGGACTTCAGTAGAGCCATCAATACTGTCTCCCACAGCATTCTCCTGGAGAAGCTGGCAGCCCATGGCTTCGACAAGTGCACTCTTCACTGGGTCAAAAACTGGCTTGAACTTGATGATCTTGGGGATCTTTTTACACTTAATAGTTCTCTGATTCTGTGAATTGACTTGGTATTGCTATGGGAAACCAGTGCCAAAAGCAGGAGACTGCTTTGACTTACAGTAGTCTCTGCTGCTGAAGGGATGTGATGGAATTTCCTGAAGTACTGGAACATATTTTTGAAGTTTCTTAAGGGTCAGTAACTAGTTATACCATATTGCTTGCAATCTACGCAAGAAGTGGCAGAAATGAGGCCAGCTGAAACCTAATCCATTGGTGCTGATGCAGGGTGGTTCAGGCTTTCTTGGCCAACCAGAAATGTTGTATGCTTTAGTCACTGCTTTAAAGGAGCTTATCATCAGCAGGTAGACTAGAAGTAGTCTCAAATTAGAAACTGAATTAACTGATTGTTGGTATGGAACTTTAAAAAAAGGCAGTGGCACCAATGATGCAAGCCTTCACTGTGTCTCAAACACCCATACAAATAATTTCAGTTTTAGCTGGGGTCAGTTCTCATGCAATTGGTTTTCACCCTTTGTCTTATCATTGGGCAGTGGCCAGTTTTGCTCAGGAAAGGAAGATTAAACAGCTCTTACGAATATCAACATGCAGCAAGAAGTGCTAGTTAGACATCTATGGGGCATCTGCTTTGTGCCTATTGAGACCTGTCAGCGCTCTTGTGCAGCTGAATGAGGAATGAAGAGTTCCTCCCCTGAAAATGTAATCTGTTTTTGTTTTCAGTTACTTGCAACTCTTTCAGCTGCCCAGAAGGACACAGGTTGGACATTTTGGGATAAGAATACTCTAAACTTTGGATGTGGTGGGGTAGGTCTGTCCTTTGTCAGGTGTGTGCATTTTTCCCATGAACAATGTCTACTTTCACAGTTGCAGCTGTGAACTAGTTCTCGTTGTGAACTAGAAGCGGTCAGGATTCATGCAGAGGCTCTAGCACTTTACATAGCTTCTTAGGGTGGTATTTGAGAGCTTGAACAGATTCCCACAAAATGTATCTTAAGTAAAAAAAAAATTAATTCAGTTATCTCACAGTCATAACTGGTAGTCATTTTTGCAAAGGTAGTGAATTTTTGGCACTTGAGTTCACCAAAGTATTCCTGTGCAACAGAAAATGACTAAGTGCTAAAGCCAAGACGACCTGATCAATCAGATAGTCTGACTGTCACATAACACAGGCCAGAGGTGAACTACAACAGAAGACCTAGGGGACCGCAAACCACTGTACGTCAAATACAGACTTTCATAATGCTTATAAAAAAATAAGCACTTAACTTCTGATTATGTACACTTATATACATTTTAAACAGCATGGATTAATCAAAACAACTTTTTTTCTTTCATGAGGTCATTGTTTTATAAAGACTGCAAAGTGGAAACCACATTGCTTTCTCAAAGCTAATGCTGCATGTATATCTTGTGATAACCGTAAAAAAATTATTTAAAATTAAAAATGAGGTAATTGTAATACTTTATCATTATCTTGGGAGGATGCTTTGAATAGGATACCAGAGAGGTCAATTAACAACTGTGGAGAGACTTACCAACCTAATATTAAGGTGATATAAAGCTAGTAGGGATTATGCATCCTCAGAGGATATAGTAGACTACAAAACCACTTTGATAAATGACAGAGGAGGGTAAAATAAATAACGTTGGTAAAATGAAATTTAGTTGAGATAAAGTGATTCACAGTGGATACTTAAACATACAAAGCTACATTTAGAAAATGCAGAAAGGCAGCAGTACAACAGAAATATCTGGGAGCTACAGTATTATTTACGTACATTCAGGCAAGTGTCCAACGTCATTCAGGTATGACAATGTTTTGTATGCAATAGCTGTAGCTGACTGGTATTTTAGTGGGGTTTGTAACCTCACTGGCTTATTTTTGACTATGGTGAATTTTAATTCTCTTCTTCAGTTCAGTAATGCCCCAGATTGCTAAATGCCAAGCTTGATGTAGTAGCTATAGAAGGTGAATCTAATTTATAAAGTTCTCCATAATTTCTCTCTAGTGAATGTCATTGGAAATGATTAACTAACTGTAAACTCAGAAGTCAGGTTGCATATTTGCCTAAATTTGTTTCTATTGAAATCTGAAATTAATTTGCGGAGAAGAAAAGGCTTCACATAAATCATGCTGGACATGACAGATCAGTGTATTAAGCTCACTAAAGCCAGTGGAAGTTCTTCCAATTTTTGCTGGGTTATGATTTCAACCCTGAACACCTTAACTAAAGCCCTGTTTATTGGAGTGTCCTGCACTAAGGGTCTGTAAAAGGTCACAGCCAAGGTAACCTCAGAACAAATTAATAAAGGAGTGTTTTACTTTAAGATTATCTGTGTAGATGGTCACAGAAGTAGTCTCAGTCTAGTCCTTAAGCCTGAAGATTCTGCTTGTTTTCCTCCCAGACTGGCCTTTCAAACACAGCATAAGACTGCAGCCAGTTTCTTGAGAACAAATTAATCCAGCTGTAGGATGCAACATGGTCTAAATGAGATGCTGTGCAGCAACCCCTGATTTATAGCTAGGATCCTACACCATCCTTGTGATGGGCTGAATCCAGTTGCCTGGGTTGGCACCATCAGCTTTCCTGTTCTGGGGCTTGTCTACAGTGCATCAGCAGGTCAGCTGCCTGACATCACTGACAAGAAATAACATTTATTAACCAGATATTCACACAGGGTTAGGTGATATCATTAGTTTTGCTGAAGGGTTCCTGGACTGCACCTGGCAAGCTAGTAATTTTGGCAATGGAACCTAGAAAGACAAACTCAGAGTGTGATTCAGAAGCCCAAATGTGGCATCCAAGTGCCCTTGGAGATCCCTCAGTGTATCCATGTTCTGCTGCAGAAGTGCCCTGGTGCTCTATAGGCTCGGTAGGTCCCATGGTGTAGCTGCCAGCCCCATAAAGACGTATTGGCTACTCTAGGTCATCTCCAAGGGAATGATGCACCTACGAGGTCTATGCTTATCACATACAGGCATAGGCCAACTAAGCCTGTATGTGACTGGTAGGTTGGCTGCATCACTTTGAAACCTGCTGGACTGTATTGACCACAGCTATGTTTATCTAATGGACTATTCCACCCCTAGTTAGCTTTTGGCATACATCCCTGTGTAAACAACTAAATTTAGGTGTTTTCACAAACTCAATCCTGCCCCTAATCTCCCTGGGCATCCATATTCAGTTGGGAGGGTATACTACAGACTGCTTTCAGCAAAAGATATGTAAATGGACATTTCTGACCTGACAGCACACAGGATCTCCTGTCTTCAACTTCCAGAATTTCTTAACCAGGCACTTTCTACCTGTGCCAGATGTAGGACCTGATTAAGTGTACTCAGAGTAGGCCCAACCCACCCAAAACTCTGTGATTGTCTTCTCTGAGACAAGAAACAGGGACACAGACTGACATCTTTCTGGAGCCTGAGCAGGCTTCTCATTTGGGGAATTTGTATGTCCTGAGGTATCTAACATGTAGATGCCTAAGCCTGAACTAATCACACAGCGGTCCTTGTGTAGTCAATAGAGGAAAAACAGGTACCCCCAAAGGATAATCCATATCATCCTAAAACAGGCATTTTAAATACGTAAGTTAAATCACCAGAGAGTTTTTTGTATCTACTGATTATAAAGGTCTAGTCAAACTCAGGTTTAGACTTTTAAACTACAAAAATTACATTACATGACCCAGTCCCACACTCCTGAGGATTTCTGAAACTACTAAATTTTGAACAGAATACCCAGCTTCCATAGGAACAGAGAGGGCACCCATCTGAGCTGGTGGTGAGCATCCCTTGCCCTGGCATACCATGTATTACACTTCCAGTGAGAGGCTGAGAGGACCCTTGCTTCAGAGTATCTGTTGCCAAGAGCTCAAATCTTTTCAGGAAGAGACAGGGCTTTAACTTTCCTGTCACAGCCTATTGAATTTCTTATACATAAGATCAAAAAGATATGGAGATGAACAAGAAAATTGCCTCCTCCCTGGTGTTTGAATGAATAGCCAGTCTTTGGCTCTATGACCAGCAGATAAGTATGAAAGGGTAGAAGGAGATCATAGCATCATACAACTCCGGTATGTCATTTGCTGTGCTCTGTATCCTCACCTAAACACAGCAGAAATTGTGCAGAGCCCCTTTCCCATCCATCATGAGTAGGCAATACTGAATCCTGTTCTATTCTGCTTGCATTAAAAGGCCTCACTTTAAGGTGACATAAAGTCAGAACATCTCCCGCGGGTGCAGCCAAGCGGTACCAACATAGAACCATCACCAGTTTGGCCTCCCTCTGCCAGCTGAATGAGGAGCATACACAAGCAGTAATACTTCTGTTTGACTAGCTAGGAGCTCCCTGTAAAAGATATTGCCAAGAAACCACTATTTCAAGACCACAGACTCTGCTCGTTCTTTGTTAGCTGAGTTTTTATGTGACTGTGAATTTATGTAGTCGGTGCAGCATAGCTATTTCAAAGATCTAATTGACGTCAAGACTGATGTGATTCATGGGAGTCTTAGGATCCCTACCAGTGAAAAAAGTCCATTTTAAATGATATGCATTTGTGCGGTTTTGTAGTTTGCTTTTTGGTGGATGATTTTGGATTTCATACGCTTCATCAAGGATAATTTGAAAGTGCCTAAAATCACTGGTCTTTGACAAACTCCTCAGCAGTTAGTTCCAGCCAGAGGCTGGCACAAAGCCAGATTACACAAGTGGGAAAACTGCAGGCAGTGACTCTGCCACCACCTGCTTTTCTTCCTTTTCCATATCGTGCCTTGTACGTCATCTGTAGAAAACCTATATAAATACATAAACTGGGGAACAAGTTCATCAGGGAAGCCATTTTTAATTAGGTCACTGATGCTCCACAGGGTTTTTAGCTGTAATTAATGGAAACATGTATAGACTGAGATACAAAAGCAAGAAAACAAACACAACAAGAAACAGAAACCACCAACAGTGCTGGTTTTCATGTACTTTTCACAGGCCTAGTGATTTTTACAACTATTTGGGCTAGTTCATGTAGTTAAACTGTTCTGTACAGCTTTAAAACACAGGTCCACATCAGCCCTGCCTGTTACTCTTTGATGGCACCTCTAAGCAACCCTTCCCCAAGCCTGCCAATCTCTGTGTGACTGCAGGATGGGCAGGCAGGAGGGAGATGACTGCAGAATTGAAGAATCCAATTGCTTTGGAGTGATGAGGAACAAGACATGGCCTACAGTCTGTGATTTGAGATGAGACTGAAGCATATGATACTTCACACAATGTGAGATTCAAAGAAAACTCTGTCTGCAGTTGGTGCACACATATTCTGGAATGAAAGGAATGATTTTGTTTTTAATCTATCTTGTTGGCCCTGTAATATTCCCTATGACAGACTTCCTTAGATCACCGCAGGACAGCCTCATCATAATGCTATTGTGTTCTTCAGTTCTGAAGAAAACGTTAGTAGAGCCTGCAAAAGCTTCTCCCCCTTTACCTCTGTGGTGCCACCAGTACAAGACGGTAAGTTTAAACAGACAAAATTCTGCTTCTAGTGACATGGGAGAGCTAGGAAGGTATAGGGATGATCTTTTCCTGATATGGTGAATCTGAGTTATGTGGTAATACATAACGATAACAAATGTTCACTTTAGGAATCTGATGCAATGAACAAAATTATCTGAACACAGTGAGCACGTGCAGTACTCCAGAATTAGCCCATTTCATTTTGTAACATGCCCTATTACAGCATGAAGCCGCCTAGCAGCTGGAATACAAGCGGCCTTTGATGTGCTCGGGAAAGAGGTTGCTATACTTTCATATTGTTTTTTGACCAGGCTGAATGAACCAGTGGCATCCCAATGGGCTGCATTAAGAGATGAGTAAATAAGCACATCATTGTCCTTTTGGATGTGGCAAAGTGGGTCAGCAAAATATTGGTGGTAATGTGCTAAAATACAATGGGTGCTTTTTACTTCTTCGTTACATCATAACCAGGGGTTTGCTTGCAGCTGTGTTTGGGAGGAGTCAATTTTTTTCCCCAAAAAACCCACCTAAGTGACTGGGAAATTCCAATATTGGGGGATGAACAAGGAACCAAAAATTACATGTTACTCAATAGCATTGTTAAGAAATACTAAAACTAAAAAAAGCCCACATTGTCACCATAATTACAGATAAATTCAGAACTAACAGGGATAAAGCTGTTAAGATACTTTGTCAAACAAAGGTCATTACAAAGCAAAACACACACCAGGACACAGGCAAAAGAGCACAGCCAAATTCAGACTCAGGAGGCAGACCTGAGGACAGACACTAAAGTAAAGGACTGATCCAGACTAGGGATGGGAAGTAAGGAACAGTTTCCTTGGGGGGTAAATGCAGCTTGCTCAGGGGACAGAAGGATCCTTACCAAGAGGCTAAGAACAACTAAATAATACACTTGCATCATCATTGTCATACCCCAAAAAAATTCCCACACTGGTCCTACAACAAATGTATAGCTAAAACCAGGCAATTTTTCTTCTTGATATTAATATTGAAAAGGACAAAACCCAATTGTTTTTCTTAACACCATTAAAGCAATTCCTGGCATTTCCTGGCTTGTGTTTGTGGTGGTGTTTCTTTGTAGTTTAGAGGCTACAGGTTAAGAACAGGAGATAATGTTAACACTGTATGGAACACAGGAGAAAAAATGCATGATGCATGTTTGTGCTCATTAAATGAATTCTTCAAAAGAATCAGAATGAAAACAGAAAATAAAGATTGCTTGCCTTGCATGAGTAACAATATTGAGATTTTTTTTGGGGGGGGAGCTGGCTGAAACTCTGACACAAACAATTCACTTTCATGCAGGTGCTTGCTGTTTCTAGAATGCAATGATCATCTCCCTGTTCTGCTTCAGATGAAAACAACTATTCGTTTCTGTATTACATTTCTATGAAATTTGTCACCCTCTAACACCACTCACAGTCGTTCTTAAGCAGGGAAATACTTGACAGGTCTGAGGGCGTGCCAGAGTGAAAAATAAGGCACCTGCGGTAATGTAAACATTGTGTTAGGGCTAAAAAGATAGAATAGCAACAGCCCTTTTCAGCACTGTCGGTTTGAGCAGACACAGCGGTGGGACGTGTATCTAACTGCTTTGGTGTGTTCTTTCATTTACATTACAAAGGAATGGTTTTGGCAGGAAGTCAGTGTAAGCAGCATTCATTATTCCTTTAAGGGGCTTGATAATTCAGTATGTTAATACGCTGCAGGCTATCAGTGCTGTTAACCATCCACCAAGACATAAATTAAACTTTGTTCCAGTGTCAGTATTTTTGTATGCAGTCCTGAGATTAAATGGGACTGGAGATCTGACCATGGGGAGAAAACCAGTGATGGTTGATATGCTTGTAAGACATTTTGGGCCAGGCAAAAAGCACCAGGACCTGAATAAAACATGTGAAAGTAGTCATCATTAGCACACTGGGTATGAAAATCACAGAAAATAAGACAAGTGACTCAATCGGACAAAAAAACCCCCAAACCAAACCAACCCTCAAGTATATCAATGAAGTCTGGATCAGATATGGAAAGAAGAAACGGGCTTCTCATGCAGCTTTGGGTATCTCTAAATGGTTGCTCAGAGTGCCCTTATGGTCAGGGGAGAAAAAGTGGAACTTTAGGTCAACAATCATTTAATCCGAAAAGAGACATTTTTGGACTAGGTCTGATGAAGTACCTCTGTCTACTTTATAAAGGGAGAGCAGCTGACTTACCTGCATGTAGACATCAACACTGAAGATATCTAAAGTTACTCAAGACGTATTTCAGTACCTAGACACATTTTATTTACATAAGCTTATTCTGCTTGGACATCTCATGAATGACTGACAAACTCAGCTGCTTTAAAGGACTCTTGCAAAGCTTGGTCCTTCAGGAGAGCAGCTCCACACTGCAGTGGTGTTACGTGGAAGTCATAGCACAACTCTCAGCACCCAACATTTCTGAAATGAAATAGCTGATGAGTCTCCACAGACTTGCTCTATGGGGAACGAAGAAAGAGGAAGACTGCCACAGCAAGAGATTCACAACTGTAATCTGACATTGGTGCTTTGAGGCTGCATCTATATTACTGTTTTAGCCTGGATCAGAAGAGATCTTCTAAAGCCAAGTTCCCAATCCTTCCACCTTCTGGGCTTTGGTTTATATTATTCATTCACACAGTCTCTGAGAACATGAACTTTATTTTTTTTTTTTAAGATGTAATAAATATATAAATAAACTGGAAGATGGAATCCAGGAGTGTACCCAATACATTCCAGATGCAATGGGCTTCAGTCCATAGGACCAGATTAGGACTATTCTGAAGAAAAAAAAAAAATCAGTTACAGTTTTATAGTGTTGTGTCAGGTTCTCAGCACTGACTGTTTTGCTCTTCACATCTGCCACTGGTTTGCACTACCTGCTAATGTGTCTTCCAGGAGGAAGAGTCCCTTGCTCCATTAACCACTAGAGGAGTTTAGGAAGATGAGATAGCTAAATTAGTGTGCTAAAAAGTGAATGAAACAACTGCCAAATGGACGGTGGGCTAGCTTTCAAAAATTCAGTATTTTAACAAAGGAAGCATCCATTAATCAAAGGTAGAAACAAGTCTGGCACAAGGCATGAGGTAGTGAATTAACTGAGGTTGTAAAATACCTGTTGATTACTTCTATCTGTCTGATATGGCTGGTAAATTCAAAATACAAATTGAGCTTTTGTTTATAGCAGCAGCTTCAGGAACTCATCCAAGCATAAATTGTAGTAAACTAACCGAGACATTATTATCTACCAGTTAACATGGCTGCAAAAGAACAAGGCAAACTGCAAAACAAAGCAGCAAGACCATTTCTAGCAGTACTGACCTTGCTGCCTTATACATTGACTGGAATCCCTTAAAGTTTTACCTGCTCGAAGTGGAGCCTTTCTTATAAGCCACAGTCTCTTCAGGGGTATACCTACTGCAGCTTAGACTTATGCATGGTCACAGTCCCTTCAGAAGAAACCTGCTCCAACCTGAACTTGTGGCAGCAGTCCCCCCAGGGGTGTACCTTCTCTGTTGTGGGCTTATCCATGGCCACATGCTTTGAGGTGTTCCAGCATGACCTCTTGTACTGCTACCAATGCTTCAAAGTGTACCTGCTGTGGCCACCCAGGATCAGCTGCTTCAGGGCAGACCTCTGTGTCACATCTGCCCATACAAAAAGACAAAATCAGGTTCACAGCCCATATCTGTATGAGAGCTCTGATTGTGTAGGGAGGTTCAAGAAATACTTTAAGAAAGACATACTTTAAGAAAGAAATCTTGAAGGAGCACGAGAGGCCTTCCCTGTGTACTGAAAGATGAGCTAGTGAGGAATACAACTTGTCTGGCTGAGCAGGGAGCTTTCATAGGAACTCAGGGAAAAAAAAGAGGGTGTATCACCTTTGAAGAAAGGGGCAGGCAACTCAGGAAAGACATGCAGAAAGAAAATTAGAGAGGTGAAAGCTCAATTAGAACTTAATCTGGCCAATTCTGTAAAGGATAATGATATTTTTATAAGGATATTTTTATAAGCACATTAATAGTAAAAGGAGGGGCAAGGAAAACCTCCATTCTTTATTGGACACAGGAGGCAATATAGTCACCAAAAGAACGAGCAAAAGGCTGAGGTACTTAGCACCTTCTTTGCCTCGGTCTTCAAGAGTAAGACTGGTTATCCTCAGGATAACCAGGCTCCTGAGCTGGCAGACAGGGACAGGGAGGAGAACAGACCTCCTGTAATCCAGGAGGAAGCAGTTAGTGACCTGCTGAGCCACTTAGATGCTCGCAAGTCTGTGGGACCTGCTTGACTAATCTGATTTCCTTCTATGACCAGGTCATCTACCTCGTGGATAAGGGAAAGGCTGTGGATGTAGTGGATGTAGTCTACCTGGACTTCAACAAAGCCTTTGACACCATCTCCCATGGCATTATTCTGCTGGAAAAGCTGACAGCCCACAGCTTGGACAGGTGCACTCTTCACTGGGTAAAGAACTGGCTGGATGGCCAGGCCTAGAGAGTGGTGGTGAACGGTGCTGCACCAGTTGGCCTCTGGTCACTAGTGGTGTCTCCCAGGGATCAGTGTTGGGCCCAGTCCTGTTGAATATCTTTATTGATGATCTGGATGGGGGGATTGAGGGTACTCAGTCTAGCACACCCTGATCAAACCTGTCATCTTGAACCCCTTGAGCTCTCAGGTGCCAAAAAGGACTGCGGTGGGTTGGCCCTGGCCAGCAGTCAGACACTCACATAGCTGCTTGTTCCCTGTGTTCCTCGCTCCAGTGGAACACAGGGAGAAAACAGGAGGAACAGAACTGAGACAACTTGTGGACTGAGATAGATGGTTTAAAAGGTAAAGGAAAAAGAAAAAACCCAAGTAAACCAAAGGAAGTTAGTCTCTCACCACCTGCCATGGGCAGACTGATACGCAGCCAGTCTCTGAACACTGGCCACCTTGGAAGCCACCCCCCTGTCCTTTCTTCTTCCTGTACCCCAG
Source organism: Chiroxiphia lanceolata (assembly GCF_009829145.1). Classification (NCBI taxonomy): domain Eukaryota; kingdom Metazoa; phylum Chordata; class Aves; order Passeriformes; family Pipridae; genus Chiroxiphia; species Chiroxiphia lanceolata. The sequence goes on along the minus strand of NC_045639.1, from coordinate 86,745,933 downwards.
TTTTTATTGCTAAGCATGATGGCATATGTGGAATATTCCTTTGGCCAGTTTGTGTCAGCTGTCCCTGCCAACTGCTTGTGTACCCCCACCTCCTCGTTGATGGACAGAGTGGGATAAAGGAAAACCTTGATGCTGGCCAAGCACTGCTGATCCACCGATGTGTTACCAACGCTGTCTTAGCCACAAATCCAAAACACAGCCCCATGTGGGCTGCTATGAATTAAGTTAATTCTATCACAGCCAGACCACTATACTTTGGAGCTGCTGCTCTAAGTGATCATTACAAGAATTGCTTCACATGACATTATCTACAGTGCCTTCATTGCTTCACAAGCTTTAAGGTCTTTCTCATGCAAATTAGTTGCACACTTTCAGGGAAGTTACAAAAGCCTTTATCCTTCCTGTAAACAACTGGACACTTTTATTCCCAGGAAGAAAAAAAGTCATACTTAGCATACTTAGTTCTTTTAGCATCTTTGAACAGGCTGACCAGGGAAGTGGCTGAGTCACCATCCCTAGAGGTATTTAAAAAATGTGTAGATGTGGCACTGAGGGACAGGGTTTAATGGTGGACTTGGCATTCCTAGGTTAATGGTTGGACTTGATGATCTTAGAGGTCTTTTCCAACATATATGATTCTAATAATTCTGATTTTAAAAAGTAGATTTGCCATATTTCCATTGTTACATTGTTTTTTTAAAGAGAAGTAAACTGTTTCAGTCCTTCATAGTTTAATCTGAATATGTGCACACACTGAGTTTTCCTGAGAAGGCTACTCAGAGTTAAATTCTATCAAAGCTACTACCAAAGGATCATAATATCTTTTATTAAAAAAGAAAAAAATACAAACAAACAAAAAATAAAAAACAAACAAACAAATAAACCCAAAAAACCAAAACCAACCAAACAAAAACCAAAAAAAAAACCAAAACCACCCCACCCCAACCAAAAAAAACCCCGAAAAAAACCCCAATATTTTTTAAGTATATTGGAACAAAGCTATCTCGTTAGTGGTTTGCTCTGTAAAACAGGTGTATTAAGGAAAAATATCTAAAGAACAACTTTACCTCTATACCTATAAAATTCAAACTTTGTTGCACTGATTTTCTGAGATAGCATAAAAACACCAGAAAGGCTAAATGTAACATTCTGCAAGGAACCACAAAAATTTAATTCCTGCATACTCTGTACAAGACTAAATTGGACACAATTCAATACATCTCTTAGTAGCTAATGTTCTTTAAAAAACAGAATTTAAAATCAATTCTTGAGATTTTTGTTCAAAGTATTCCTACTTTCCTGAAATATAATCAGACATTAATACAATTGTATTTTCTCTCCATGGTAGTACAGACAATTCTGGTCCTCCTTAGGTATCTCTACTTATAATACACTTTACACACTAATGTAATGCTGCTTCTTCATTCTCTAACCCTTTCTATTCATTTGCAAAGGAAGTATACATTAAAACAACCACAAATTCTTCAACTAGAAGCATTTACGTCTCCCTAGAATGGAGACAGATAACAAAATTAAGTTATATAACAATTTAGAAAAATCATACAGCTTCAGCTGTGAACAAAAGTTACATTCTTCCTTATGCCTGCTTTTCCTAACAGCAGCATCACTCCCATTCTCCTTGTAAATGAACCAGTCATTGCTTGTATTAAACTAACATCCACAGGTCCCAGTCAAGGACTTAATGTGCCATGCCCCTGTACAAAGCCATGGCAGCTACTTCCCTAACCTTGAGTAACTCACTTGGGATCTCAGCTCATGTAGGCACTACTGCAAAAGTCACATAGCATATGGCAGTACAGCAGCACTGTTCACCTACAAAACTAGCTTGAAACTAAGACAAAATGCAACCAAGTGATGTGAAAATTGAACAGAAATAGCGAGGGAAGGTGGATGAGATGGGTAACACTGAGAAAGTGGTGTGCCTTCACCTTATTGGGCTGCAAGCAGATGGTGCAAGACTGGGTTTCTTAGCCCCAAGGTTTTTGAATTCCCATCAGGCAAAGGTCATGAGATATCATCACCCATCCTGTGCAGTGCTATTCCCCTGCAACACATGAAGTGCACATCAGCACCAGAGCCCTGTCCTGAGGGCACAGACCACAGAGTTTGGCAGCAGAGCTGACTCTGCTTCTTCAGATGCAGGTGGACTTGCTTACTGCCAAGGTAGAAGGTTTGCACCCAGGCTGACACCAGCACAGGCTACAGAAATGCTCACACCACTGCCCTTGAGGGGTAGCTCCTGCTGCACCTTTCCCCTGCAAAGCTGAGTCACTGGGTACAAAGACAGTGTTCAGCTTGATGTGACATACCCAACTATGCATTCAAAACAAGAATAACACATTGACAAGCTGTTGGAGTAAACAGTAACCTAAAGAATTTAACTGAGAACATGCTCTGTAAGGATCTCTGCCTACTCAGCCTAGGTAGCAAAAATCAGCTTTCTTCCACGCCCATATTGAGTTCTTTGTCTCTAGTGTGATGTTGTATCTAGGCTGAGCATTCCTCCAGCATTAAGCAAGAGCTAATTATGAAGCCATTCTTTCAGCTGCTGCTCTTACACCAATGCTTGAGGTTACCTGAATGAAGATTGTACACCATGTTCATATGCTTCAGTGTTAGACAGTGGGGAAAGAAGCTGTGATTCAGGTGTGTGGTAACATCTGAGATGTCCAAGGGAATCCAACAAGGTATATCACAGTCAATGACAACCTAACCAACACAGCTCAGGAAGCCTAAAACTTACTTGCCCTGCTGTAAAGTAGACACTTCATGGCTAGTTAGCTGAGGCTCTCTGTTATCTCACTGAAATGGGAGTACACAGCAGTAGCAAGGCTCTAGACACCTACTGTAAGGCATCATCCTTACCTAGTTTTTACTTTCATGATAGTGTAGTGGTTTGGAGGTAGGTTGTGGCAACTACAGCAGTGAGTTATTCACAGAAGAACCACATAGCAAATTGGTATCACAAAAAAAAAAAAAAAAACCCAAACCAAAACCCATCTTTCCTTACTTATTAGAAATGTTACAAAACATTCCTTCCTTTTATTTTATGACAGCACAATGACAGCATTTATGTCATATTTCTGTATTAAAATGATCCAAAGTCATAAAGCGTCAAAAATCCAACTGAAGTTAGACAGTTGCTAAGCTAAGGCTGGCATCATTGTGACCCAGGCTGACTGTATTCCCCCATGCATCTACACCCATCTGCTATTTTCCTTCTGTTATGCCAAGATTATCCATCATTTAGGGTAGGGGAATACCTTTTATTTTGTGTCTGTTCAGGACTAAGGAATATGTGCTACAAGAATACAAATCATCAGTACCACAGTGCCTGTGATGATTTATTCTCCCCTGCTAGCTTGCCTCCTCTGCAGGAAACCTGAAATCCTCCCATGCTTTTATAAAGGGGCATGTACTTTTTTAACACTTGCATCTCCAATAGCTGGAGAAAACAATTCAAGATAATCAATCTATTAAGACTTATGGCTGAGTGTCAACATAGCAGAAGCCAGAACCACTGGTTATTTTCTTTAGATTAGGAACAGGTGGTGTCAGGTGCTCCTGCAACTAAAACCAGTAAATGTGTGACAGGTATGTGACTGAGCAAACTAGGGGCAGGTTTTGTTCATAGCTTGAGCAGATATGCCAGGAAACAGGCTGAAGCCAGGAAAATAAACTGGACTTCCACTGCAGAAGCTTTCTGCTGGTATTTGTAAAGCAATTACATCACTAATTCTGCAAGAAGGAATCTCTCAGAAATCTGCTCCTGCTAAGGAAAAAGTGCAGTAGCTATGGTTACCCAGCAAACGGGGAAAGAAGGCAAAGCTGAACCACTGCTCTGGGCACCGTATGCCATTTTTAACACCAAAAGCCTAGTTTTAGCTTTCCAAACAGAATTATGAGAACAGCCACCCACGTTCCCCATTACAGTGTGTATGTGTGTGGCTATGCATGTGTGGGTATGCATATAGATCTATAATAGGATGACAGGATGACAAAGAGAACAAAAAAGGAGTCAGCTTTTAGATCACCATACAACTATGAAATTCACAATGTTCACTCATAGGCAACAATCTTGTACACTTGGTTAGTCAGCCCACGGCCAACACCATGGGACTTTCTCCAGGGAAGTTCTGATGCCACAAAGAGGAAAAGGGTGTCGTTATTGGCCTCTGAGGATTGCTCAAGAAGTACAGGCAGTTCCCTGTAAAGGAACTATGTCTATATTGCAGGTTTAGTGCAGCCGTTCTAGAAAAATTTCAATTAACCTTAAGGTTAGCATGCATAAGTGCTGCTGTAGTGTAGCAGCAGCAGCAATGTGGAACTTGGCATATGCCATAACCCACCCTGAGAAACTGAGTAAATATTTAAGCAACTAATCCACACTGAATTTCACATAAAATGGCTTCACATAGTCATCGAGTTCATTAATGGGTGATTTTGAAACAGGTTGAGCATAGCTGAGTGGGCTGTAGCTCTGTCAGATAGTGGATTCCTGTCACGGGTGGGAGTGGAAAGCTTAGACAGAGTTATTAAAAAGCTCTGCTGTTGAGTCATGAGGTGCAGAAAGGACTGCCTTGCTTTCTGAACCCCTTCTCAGAGAGGAGTCTAGGTGAGGCTGGGTCCAATCTTAGCCTCGGATTATGTCAATAGTTTAAATTTAAGGAATTATAGAGGTGTGATTGCACCACTTTTGTCCCGCGGGTTTTAATGACTGGCCAAATGAGAATATTTATATAAAATGAATATTTTATTATTACAAATGATCAGACAAAAGATCTTAATCAGAACTATTTACTGCACAATACAAACGCTAAAAATCTACCAGCAGAGTATAATATAAAGTAGTACAGTGCACTGTAACAAAGCAATTATTGAAGCAGTTATATTAAAGTTAGCAAAAAGAAATAATTATTAAGTAGAGATTTGATGTAACTCACCCAACCAACTCTCATGGGGAGATCTCTCTCAGCCTCGAGGAGTATCCTTGGAGGGCGTCTCCAGCCAAGGGAGGAATCTTCACACATACACCTCAAGAAGGGTTATGTCAGAATAACCTGACTGCATGAGAGGGGACTGGACTTCTATAATATAAAGTGATTGACTGCTAGTCACACACTTGCAGGTCAGCTACCAGCTTATCTGTCAAATCAGACTTCGAAAAGCAGAATGTGTATTCGAAGTCTGGTGAACCAGGATGGTTTTAGCATAATTATCACCAAGACAACACCCTGGCTCCAGCAGTTGATCTTGCATGATAGCTTGATTGGATTTTAGGTCTTATCAGGGTGGGTCTATCCTGCCACAATTCCCCAGGCATGGATTCAGAGTCGGTATGCCTGCCTAGCTACCTTCACATCAACAGATAGAGCAGGGCCCTCTGCTCTGACACCAGCTTCTAGACAAACTCCTGAGAGACTCTTGAGTTCAGGAAGACTTGCAGATATGACATGAGACTGCTGTGAGACTAGTGTCTTTTTGAAGTAGTAGCTAGGAACCAGGAGGACGGCACAAGGGCATCTTGGCTAGCACTGGACACCTAATGATGTCTACCTATGAGCTGGGTGTGTGGACTATTTGTAAAGTCAAGGCAGACATTGTCAAAAGACCCTGGAGATTAATTCAGCTTGATCCAGAACACCCAGCACAAGGCTGGTAGGTAGGACACAGGATTTAACAGAATCTTCTGGAGCAACCGCTGGAGGCGAGGCAGGATATATAGTAAATAGCTGTGCTTGGGGATCTGAACTGAGCCCAGAGTAGGTACTACTGGAAAGTCAAAGTAATTTACAAGAAATTAAACCAGACTCTGTATCAACTTTCACCCACTCATTTCCAAGTAGTAGTAAAATTTAGTCTTCTATGTTTTTCTTCTCTGAAGTCTTTCTAGACTTTAGAGGTGGTCTTCAGTGTAGTTATGTCTACACAGGGCTGACCCATGTGACACTGGAGCCCTGAGATACCAGTGCCCTTTCGGACCAGAAGCAAGAAGCCAGACAGACCAGGCACAGCAGTTGCCTGTGCTGGACAAGCAAGCCACATTTATGTCATGGGCAAGATGAACATGATTTTAATATTTATTTTAAAGACATGAGGCTTAAATTACTTTTAGTTGAAAATTTAGATAAAACAATGTACACTTAGTTTTAGGGCAGGAGGTTTTCACAGAGGACTTCAGTCTCTTGCTTCTTTCAGCACAATCACAGGCTAAACTTAGTTATAGTACAAACAAAATTATGGGAATTCAAGTCCTGCTTCTTTCCAACAATGAAAAGGCTTCCTATATCCACACAGTGGAGTATACAGACCCTTCTGCACTCATACAGAAAGGAAATTTTTTCTATGCTATAAGTTGTTTTAAATCAAACTGAAGATTTGAGAGCAGAATTCAGAGTAAAAAACACTACAGACACTGGTAAGGGGTTTCATTTTAACCAACAGAGCCCAAGAAAAATTAATCACAGGAACTCTCTCATCTTGAGAAATTTATGCATTCTATAATGCCCCAAGGAAACAATCACATCTGATAAAAATCTTTAAACCAAAATTAAAAAGTAACAATAAAGCTGAAGCTGACAGAACTGCCCGAAATACATATTTTAGCAGAGAGTTATTAGAAAGTCAGCATAAAGTGCCTCTTAATCATACTCATCATGCATCTATTGTCAGTAAATCCAAGCAACTGTAGTTTTATATATCTCTGTAGACTTTATTTTATTGCTTACTTGCTTAGTAAATTTAAACTAGGTATATTGGCAATGTGTCAGAAGTGTCACCTGGAAAAGGTAAATTTCCATCACTCATTATGAGCCTGCTTTAAACTATACAGTGCTTGGAACCAAAGGCATGAGTTTGCAAAGCTGAATTATTGGTCAAACCATTAGAAAGATCCTTGTCCAGAATATATTTTGGTCATGTTGGAGTCATCGTGGTAACTCTGTCTTGAAGTGCACTTGGAAGTTTTAAGCAGTGGTAGTCAAGATCTTAGTGAGGAAGCAGTGATAAACCTCCAATCCTCACCACTACCACTTTTAATGTCAACAGAATATCTACAAATCTGAGCTAAACAGAAAATCTATATACTCTACCAGATAATGACTTAGCAATTCTGTATGTAAAAACTACAGTGAACAAATCAAATAGGTAGCAATGTATTATTGAGCTAAGACATAAATTCTGTCAAATTCTAGTAATTACGTTTTTATTAACTTCTATGTAACTTTTTCAGGAGAGAATGCCGACTGAAAATCTCACTGAAGGATACATAGAATTATAGAATAACCTGAGTTGGAAGGGACCCACAAGGATCAGCGAAGTTCCACTCCTGGCTCTGCATAGGACACCCCAAGAGTCACACCATGTGTCCGAGAGCATTGTCCAAACACTTTTTGAACTCCGTCAGGCTTATGCTGTGACCACTTCCCTGGGGAGCCTGTTCCAGTGCCCAACCACTCTCTGAGTGAAGAACCTTTTCCTGATACCCAACCTAAATCTCCCCTGAGGCAGCTTCATGCCCTTCCCTCAGGTCTTATCGCTGGTCACCTCAGAGAAAAGTGCCTCACCCGATTCTTCCCCTCATGAGGAAGCTGTAGACTATGATGAGGTCTACCCTCACTCTCCTCTTCTCCAGGCTGAACAGACCAAGTGACCTCAGCTGCTCCTCTTACAGGTTCTCCTCAAGGCCCTTCACCATCTTTGTTGACCACTTTGGACACTCTCTAATAGCTTAGTATCTTTCTTATATTGCAGTGCCTAAAACTGCACACAATATTCAAGGTGAGGCTGCACCAGAGCAGAGCAGGACAATCCCCTCCCTCAACTGGCTGGCGATGCTTTGCCTGATGCCCCCCAGGACACAGTTGGCCCTTCTGGCTGCCAGGGCACTGCTGACTCATATTCAACTTGCCGTTGACCAGGACTCCCAGCTCCCTTTCCATGGCACTGCTTTCCAGCATCTCATTCCCAGTCTGTACGTACGTCCAGGGTTGCCCCATCTCAGGTACAGAATCCAGCACTTTCCCTTGTTGAACTTCTATGGTTGGTGATTACCCAGTCCTCTAATTTGTCCAGGTCTCTCTTCAGGGCCTCCCTGCCTTTGAGGGAGTAAACAGCCCCTCCCTGTTCTGTATGTTCTACAAACTTACTTAGTATTCCTTCAAGTCCTGCATCCATTTAGTATACAAATTTTAAGTAAGAGGCTTTGCAAATATATTTAGTATATTAAACTTTTCAGTTACTAGCAATTCAAACAAATTCTTTAGAAGTTAAGAACCACTGAATCCTATAATCCCCTGGATCTTCCATTTCCCTCAGGAACAGATGTATAAGCCTGGACTTCTCAGCCCAACTTGCTAAAGAATGAATAGCTTTAACATTGCCAGAGCAGGATGTGAGGAAACATGCAACACCTTCCATCAGGCATTATGAAATCCAATGTCAGATGTCACAAAAGTTTCCAAGCTATTTCACAGTGTTTTAACAAGCAAAAGAAAAATTAATTCAGTGTTTAAAAATTAAACACTCAAGTTGTCATTTTAGTTAGTATTAAAACAGGATAGAGTATTTATATACAGTCTGACAATAGGCTTTTATATGCCAGTAACACAGAGTAAATTACTTTTAAAAGACAGTTATTATTTCAAATGTTCAAAAACTTCTGACAAGGGACTAATTAATAATATTGTATTACTGATCTTAGTAAAATGGACACTATTGTCTTCTAAAACCTAACTGTGAAATTATTGTGAAATCTCAGACGCATTATGTTGTCTGCTTTCAAATATATTTAACACTGCTTTGTTATTTAAAAATACTTATTTGAAAATAAGATAACAAGAACTAAATTTATTTGGCCTAAAGGGAGAACAATTAAAGAAAAGAGCTAGATAATTATATAAATATTCACAGAAGAAAAATATTGAAAAGAAGAGAAATATTTCCACTGAGATTGGTTGTATTCGTGTCAAGGGCTGAAACTGAAAAAAACCCCCACCAGTTTAAGCTCTGTGTTAGGAAAAAGTGAATCAAAGAAGGGCAACAAAGACAGTGAAGGGCCTTGAGGGGAAGCCGTATGAGGAGCGGCTGAGGTCACTTGGTCTGATCAGCCTGGAGGAGACTGAGGGGAGACCTCATTGCAGTCTACAACTTCCTCATGAGGGGAAGAGGAGGGGCAGACAGTGATCTCTTCTCTGAGGTGACAAGTGACAGGGCCTGAGGGAATGGCCTGAAGCTGTAACAGAGGAGGTTTAGGTTGGATATTAGAAACAGGTTCTTTGCCCAGACGGTGGTTGGGCACTGGAACAGGCTCCCCAGGGAAGTGGTCACAGCACCAAGCCTGACGGAGTTCAAAAAGTGTTTGGACAATACTCTCAGGCACATGGTGTGACTCTTGGGGATGGTCCTGTGCCAGGCTAAGGGTTGGACTTGATGATCCTTGTGGGTCCCTTCCAACTCAGCATATTCTGTGATTCTGTGTAACTGATTCCCTTCCTTTCCTCCCTCCTAGGCAACTAGAGGGGTTTCTCAAAGATAAACAGTTGGTGCCTGTTATCTTTTCACGAGTCACTAAAATTACTTGAAATGTTGAAGGATCACAAAAAATTCTCAGGAGCTTCTCTCCTCCAGTTTCACCCACCTCCTGGATACCATTAACCAATGCAGAGAGGACATCCTACCTTCTAGATAACCTGCAGGAAGGTACGCAGTCAGGTGATGAAGGTAATGGAAACATTTGTGGTATCCACCAACATTCTTAGCCAGTGTAGGACTCTGAACCTACATGAGAGAAGGCACATAGTATCCTGCACATTAGAGCCACTAAGGTATTGTAGTGGGTTTCTGTGGCTAGATGTTGGTAGCCGGGGGGAGCGTGTGTTACAGGGGGGGCTTCTGTTAGAAGCTGCTAGAAGCTTCCCCTTCCCATGGAGCCAATGCCAGCCGGCTCCAGGATGGACTTCCTGCCACTGTCCAAGGCAAAGCCAATTAGGAGTGATAGTAACACCTATGCAATAACATATTTAAGAACAGAAAGCTATTGCACAGTGAAGAATTGAAGCCAGGGAAGAGCAGAGTGAGAACATGGGAACAATGTAGACTCCAAGGTCAGTGCAGAAGGAGGGGCAGGAGCGCTCCAAGCGCCAGAGCTGTGGCCCCTGCAGCCTGTGGTGCAGACCATGGTGGAGCAGCTGTGCCCCTGCAGCCCATGGAGGACCATTGGGGTGCAGAGACCCACCTGCAGCCCATGGAGAAGACCATGCTGGAGCAGGTGGATGCATGAAGGAGGCTTTGATCCTGTGGGAGCCCCAAGATAGAGCAGGGTCCTGCTGGAGACCTGCAGCCCGTGGAGAGGGAAGCCCACGCTGGAGCAGATTTTTCCCGGGCAGGACTTGTGGCCCCTGTGGAGGACCCACGCCAGCACAGCTCATCTCTGAAGGACTGCACCCCATGGAGTAGTGACCCACGGGACAGCAGTTTGGGAAGAACTGTTGCCTGTGGGATGGATTTGTGCTGGAGAAGGACTGTCTCCTGTGGGAGGGACCCCACAGGAGCAGGGGAAGGACTCCTCACTGAGCAGTGGCAGAAGCAACAACTGAACCATAACCCCCATTCACTGTCCCCCTGCACCGCTGGGGGGAGAAGGGAGAACACGGAAGGAAGGAGGAGTGGGGGGAAGGTGTTTTTAAGATTATTTTACTTCTTACCTTTTGCTCTGACCCCGTTAGTAATAAATTCAATTAATATCCCCACTTTGAGTCTGTTTTGCCCATGATGGTGATCAGTCAGTGACCTTTCCCAGCTTTTATCTCAACTTATGAATCCTTCACTGTTTTCTTTCTCTCCTTTGTCCAGTTGCAGAGGGGAGTGAGAGAGCCGCTGTAGTGAGTACCTGGCATCCAGCCAGGCTCAACCCACTACAGTTACTATTGTAGAGGAGGGTTTTGAGAAAACAAACACTGGACATGACTATCAATTAGGTTGCTAAGTGGTGGGGAGGCATTTAAGATGGCACGATATACTAAAGAATTATGCTTTAGCTTATACAGAAAGATCCACAGCTATTCCTCAGGGCATTTGTTTTCATTTTCTGAGATGAAACAGGATTGTGTTTTCATATATGGCTACAAATTAGTAATTGGGTCATTCTCTCATAAACACAACACAGTAAAATCTGTTGTATTCATGTAGTTGCCTGAATACCATATTAGTAGAGGGTCCATGGAGAAAACAAAAAACATACATAATGGCTTGATTTTTTTTCTCTCTTTTCTGAGTGTCCTGATTTCAGGGGAAAAGAGAAAGGAAAAGAGAAACTGCAACTCCATGAAATCACACCTTGCATCCTTTGGCACTGATTTGTTAAAATTGATGTTAGCTCTTAGGTAGACAGTGTCTTCTCTTAAGTCTGGTTTCAGCTGTGGTCAGATGCCCTTGCAACAGACTTTGCTACTGCTGTTGGCAGTGGGAGCCAACAGCAGTTGGGTTGTTACCGTGACACTCCGCATCCTGGCTGAAGGTTATCACCTGGCACCAGTGGCCTGGCAGCACACTTGTGAGCACATGTTATCCTTGCATTCCCTTTACTGCCTCGCACAGGTGCCCAGATCTATCATAAATACTATCGAGGGCTGCTTAAAAGAAGTGGGTGCCTTATAAAATCTGCTGGGCTGGCTGAGGGACTGGCAGCAGTAACCTCCAGCAGCAGACTGGTAACAACCAATAAGTAGGCAAGGTGGATCTCAGCATCACAGCAATTTCCACACTGATTTGGATCATCACAGTCCCCATGTCCAAACAGAGGTATATATTATCAGAAATCAGACTTGGAGACTCATGCAATTTATTAGTCAAACCCCTGTACATAGACAGAGAGCAAATCCACAACGAGTGCCTCGATTTTATGATCCATGTCTCCTGCTTCCTTAAGTACTCCAAGCATGATACTTTGCTTGGGTTTTTTTAGTTTGTTTCCTAAAGAACTTGTGCTTACCAATAAGCAGAGATGAGGGCTGTGCAGCAAGTTGTTGTCTATTCATAGGAGAGAAGAGCAGGGTTCATTCAATAAAAAGTGAAATTAAACCCCAATTCTGTTCCTCCATTAAAGTTATTAAATAAAACATTTGTTCTGAACTCTGACTTCTGACAAAAGAAGAATAAAACATCCTTCTTAATGGAACCAAAACATAGTTAAACGGTGGTTGAGATAGAGCAATAAACACAGATTAAAGCAGTAAATCAATTTTTATTCAAAATTCACCCCAGCTCTCCATCCTGCCCTTTAGAACAGCTAGACTGAACTACACACTGAAATCAGTGTGTGTTTTATGTATTCTCTAAAGATTTTGGAAGCCAAAAATCTAAACATCACCAAGCTTCCTAATAAATAGGCTTTTGGGGAGCACACTTGAAAGCTTTTTAGAATTACAAACAATTCACTACTTTTCATGAACTTTGGGTCAGGCCAAGACTACCTTGGTCAAGATCTGACAACAAATGACTTGGTTCCCAACACAATCTTACAGGAAGTACCATCAACAAGGATTTGCATCTAAACCCACACAGACTTCTGTGGCACGTGACATGATTGCTCCCACAGGGAGATGCTACTTCCAAGTTGCATTATCAAGAAATATTCCCTGCCTTTGGTGTGATTGTTCAGTAATATGCATTTTGTGTATGGAATAAAACAGAAATGCTGATGGGCCAGCTTTTATGGCTGCTGACACAAACTTTCTGAGCATAGCTGTGTAAGATCTGCTGACACAAACCTTCTCCTTGAGAACAGCTGCAATTGCCTGCTGCTTTGGGGAGTGCGTGGGGGGGTTCTTTTCTCCCTTTTTCTGCTCCTGAGGTGAACTCCAACATGCTACCTGAGCTGATAGGGCTGAAGTATCTACAAATACCTGGTTATGATACAGATGCAAACATATAAAAGACACAGTCAGTTACCCTCCAGGCTTCATCCTCCATTTATCTTTCACATTATTTAATAATCCTACACTCAGCAGAATTTGAATAAGATGGACAGTTATCAAAAGTGCTCCAGTTAAAGTTGAATACAGCATTATGCCTGTTCTTCTAAACTGATAAGCACTTGGGATAGGTAAAATCCCCCAGAGTCAGATGTAAGGCACCAGTTACTTGAAGGTTAGTGAGCATACTCACAGAGAACAAATGCAGCTAGAGAGAGGGTAAGGCAGCAGCTTCTCAGACCCTGCATTCCAGGGCACAGCTAGTGTTTTAAGAGATACTCAAGAAACCTTCCAGCTCCCTGATTCAGCACAGATAATTAAGAACTTATATCTCCCCTTCATCAACAACAAAGTGCTTAAGGATATGCCTGAAAGTGTTTTGCTGATTTAGTCTCAGCAACTTGTATGTGAGGATCTGAATGCCAACAACTCCCCCTTAAATGTAAAAGTGCATTGGGGTCCTGGAAGAGCTGATGTGCGCTGCAGTCTTTCCTAACAGTTGCCACCACAGAAGCCTCACTGCTTAATTTAGATATCCTACAGCAATTACTGCCAAGTCATGCCCGGGTTGATACAGCAAGCATTTTGAAATTCCAGATTTTCTTGAGTTGTTAATGCTGATTTTATGTTTGATTGTTTATCCCGAGCAGAAGCTTGGAGCCCCTGAAAGAGGAATTAAAAAAAAACCAACAAACAAACAAAAAACCACCGTTGCACATTCATGAGTTACAATTAAAAAATAAATAAATCAGTACTTGTGCTGTAAGACCAGGGTGCTAAGCCTGAGTCAAATGTGCTTTCTGACTTCCTGCCACAGTTGTGAGGCAGCAATGAGGCACACACTCAGAATGGCATTTCTCTCCCCTATTCATGTGATAAAGATGATCAGACCTTGAATGGCGTAGTATCTGTCCAGTGAAACTCCCCATGTTGCAAGAGGAAATCAACACAGTCACATGGTTTAACTCAGATACAGAGAGAAAACCTGGGCAGATGGATGAAATACTGACTGCAGTGACAGACAAGCCAGCACACTGCTTTCTTGTAACACAAATTTATCAAGCCTTGCCTGTTTCTGATCTTTTCTTGTAAGAACTGTAAAAAGTGAAGCCACCCACAGGTCCCCAGCATTCTGTCTTTACTGCCCAATGAAAAATGAAAATGGGAAATAAACTCCCCTTGAAAGCCCCAGAGTTTCGAGTTATCCACCACCTTTCTTCAAAATAAAACATTTCTCTTTCCTGCATCAAAGGAATGATTTGGAGTCTCATACCATCCTTAAAAAGCCATCTCAGATGGTATAATGCTATCAGCTTGTCCTTTGCTGTCTTTCCTCAAAGATTTCTTCCAGAATATAGCAGGACGGAGAAGGTAGTACTCGTGGGGTGACAAAAATAAATTGAAAAAAGCAAACAAGATGTAAGATGTGACCATCACTGGCCTCTCCAGCTGTGCAGCTTAGAGCTGGAGCTTCATCTGAAGAGTTCTGTGCTTCCACTAGGTTTGGAGGTCTTCCCTCTCCCTACCTCCAGAAACACAGATGTGACAGGCAAAAAAAATAGTTTCTGACACCTATAGACCAAATAGCAGCAAGGCCAAGATACACAGATGCTGACAAATGGAGAAGAATTTTACAAAGGCAAGTCCTGTCCTTTCTGGAAGCTGTTGTAAACATCTCTGCATCAAAACTCTTCAAAAATAGGCCAAATCTGCTAAAATCCATGGATAGCTAGCTGCAAAAAAATTTTAGCAGGGGCACAGCCAGCAGGGCACATGAGCAGGGGCACAGCCAGCTCATGTTCTACACCACAGCAGTGGATGAACCTTATAGACACAGAGCTACCTCCAAAATGCTGCTCCAAAGGAGGAAACATTTAAAGGCACAATATCAGAAGAGTATAGCCCTGTCTGCTGAATGTTGATCACTACAGGACCGTCAGCATCAGCAAGGATTAAGTTATACCTTTTGGCCCTTTGAAAAATGCTTCTCTACTTTGTGCATGATTAGACCTTGATCGATTCTTTTTCCTTAGACTCCTTTCCCCATATGAAAATTGTATCCCAAATGTAGAGTGGGTGTTTTTCTATTTAAAGAAATGAGAAATTAGGTTGATTTAATTCGAAAAATATACTCTCGAGAAGGCTGAATGTCAAGGTCTTCATAGTATACAACAACTATATTTAATTTCAAGATTTGCTTTCATTTGTGAATTAAGAGATGTGCAGACTATACTAAACTGGGAGGGGCTGCTGACTCCCTCAAAGGCAGGGAGGCCCTGAAGAGAGACCTGGACAAATTAGAGGACTAGGCAATCACCAACCATAGGAAGTTCAACAAGGGAAAGTGCTGGATTCTGTACCTGGGATGGGGCAACCCCGGACGTATGTACAGACTGGGAATGAGATGCTGGAAAGGAGTGCCATGGAAAGGGAGTTGGGAGTCCTGGTCAACGGCAAGTTGAATCTGAGCAGTGCCCTGGCAGCCAGGAGGGCCAACTGTGCCCAGGGGGGCATCAGGCAAAGCATCGCCAGCCAGTTGAGGGAGGGGATTGTCCTGCTCTGCTCTGCGGTGGCCTCACCTTGAGCACTGAGTGCAGTTTTGGGCATCACAACGTAAGAAAGATATTAAGCTCTTAGAGAGTGTCCAAAGGAGGGCAATGAAGATAGTGAAGGGCCTTGAGGCCCTTGAGGGGAAGTCGTTATGAGGAGCGGCTGAGGTCACTTGGTCTGATCAGCCTGGAGGAGACTGAGGGGAGACCTCATTGCAGTCTACAACTTCCTCATGAGGGGAAGAGGAGGGGCAGGCACTGAACTCTTCTCTGTGGTGACCAGCGACAGGGCCTGAGGGAATGGCCTGAAGTTGTGTCAGGGAAGGTGTTTAGATTAGACACTAGAAACAGGTTCTTCGCCCAGAGGGCGAACAGGGGAACAGGATCCCCAAGGAAGTGGTCACAGCACCAAGCCTGACAGAGTTCAAGAATTGTTTGAACAACAGTCTTGGGCACATAGTGTGATCCTTGGGGTGGCCTGTGCAGGGCCAGGAGTTGGAGTTCACTCATCCTTGTGGATTCCTTCCAACTCAGCATATTCTGTGACTCTGTGATGCCACTTGAGTCCCAGTGCCTATGCTACAGGTCTGCCCTTGCTGTTCACACAGAAACCAGAGTCTGGATCGAAGCACATTTCTCAAAAATTCATTCAAAGTAGAAAATGTTTCCACAAAAAGATTTTGTTTTCAAAAAATTGTCAAGAACTTGTCTCAGCCTAAAAACTGTCTATTACTACTAAAGCAGAGTATATTTCAGATGCAATGGATGATTAAAAAATGAAATTATTTTTATTATATCTGTTCTATTCACAGAAACGTTGGGGAAAGTTGTTCAGAATAAGTCCACATACAGGCAAGTCCCCAGAGCCAGGTAACAAAAAAGCCAATGCTCCTTCTTGAAAAAGTGAAGCTCTCTCCCCTGCTCACCTTTCGATGTCTCAGTTCCAATTCTCTTCAGAAGAGCAGACATTAAAAAACACCTTAGATTGCTAAGCCATGTGAACTAGCCTTATTGGTGACAGCCATATGCATCTGTCCATCTTTCTGGTCAATCTGAAGAGAAATTAAACTGAACAGACCTGTGAAGTTTGTTTAAAGTTCAGCACAGGAGCTTGGAGGGGAAGGCTTTGAGGAAGCGGAGCCCAGTCTACCGCCACTGCCCTGCCAGGATCTCACTCTGCACAAGCCTCAGAGCATGCAGTCTGTGACTTAGTCTCACATCCTGCAGAACTAATTGCTGGTTTAGTACCAGCCACAAAAGCCTGCAAAGGCCTCACCAAAAATCTTTGCACAGCACAGGAATCTTGACTCAGATGGACTGAAGCAAAATCCTTACTTCCTCTGCTTCACTAGACACAAAGACAGACTAGACAGAGAGGAAAGGAAGGGACTAAAACCAGCCTAATACTGCCTTAGATAATTTCAGCAACATCAAATATATCAAAAGAACAGCATTATCTACTCAAAAAGAAAAATAAAAAAACACAGCCAAAACACAAAAAAACCCACCCAAAAAACCAAACCCACTCCCTATAGCAATCAAATCACTGTGAACTTTTATGCACCTGAAATCCACATATATTTTTCAGATTGCACAAACTGGGAGATGATGACAGCATCAACTACCTTTCCTGTCATTTCAGATTAAGATGCAAAACAGAAATGGCATTTTTGTTAAAATACTCAAAATAAGTCTTGTTTTTAAAATTAAGTTGCAGACTACAGTCTGAAGTGGGAAGTTCTATATTCCTTTATAGGTAGTTACTTTGCTTGCTGTAAAAAATGTATTTGGCGTATATTCAGACATCATTTGAGCCTGCAGAAATACTCAAACAAATCAAATCCAGGTATACATATTTTCAAGTACTAAGCAACATTTTTAATCTCCCACCTCCGCATTTTTACAAATTTGCCCTACTGTACATACAAAACCCTTACACTTGCCCCGGAAAGACCTTAAAACAACTCAGTTCAATTCTCTGAGCCAGACCTCTTTCTTTTTCTGCCAAGAACCTGGAGTTTCTCTTCTGGCTGACAATAATTATTCTGTTCCTGTAGACAAAGACATAAATCCACGCTATTGCCCATTTAGATTTGTCTTTAGAAATTCCTTGGAGACTTTGGGGGAAAACTTTCCATTCAGTTTGTCTCTAAAGTTTCCTGTACTGACAATTCAGACATCAATTTGTCTTTAATAGTCTTCATTTTTGATCCTTTTTCTTCCCTACTTAGCGAAGCTCAGCAGTTCATAGAAAAATCTTACCAGGTATTTTCCACCAAACTTCTTTTGTCCTCTGAGTTTCAGTCCTCCTCCTCTCCTATCCTAACCAAGCCATAGGATATGGCAAGTTCACATAGCTCTAACCAGACCTCCAAACTCAAAGACAGGAAGGTCTCACTGCAGAGCAGCTGGGTTAACAGATTCTCCCATCTCTGCAGGAGAGAAAAACATTTAAGTATAGGTGAAAACACATTGTCAGAATGAAGTTTGCCAATGGAAGTATCAAAAAATAGATCTTCGTTAGCCATTGAGCTTCCCTCCCAAGGTACAGAATCACCAAGCTCCCCTCAGTCTAGTTACCTGCTGGGAGTTTTAGAGCATGCAAATTTCAACAAGGCTGATCACAAAAAGCACCTGATATTGCTCACTTTCAACAGGGAAAGTAGGTAATAAATACCTTCTGGAGAGCCCTTTCCTGGGGTCGGAGCAGAGGCACTGCAATCGTCAGTAGAAGGGCCATGGTCCCCAGACTGACACAGACTTCTAGCCATGAACATTAGTAGCTGTGGGACTTTTAATGAGTGTCACAACTTCAGTGAAGAACAGTCAAGTTTGGTCATTCCTGTTTTTGCAACTCTATATGCTGTGACACACACCTACTCTGAGTGGCAACAGAGACTACTGATTTTGTCATTTCTAATTTCAAAAGCTGTACGCTACGCGCAGTTACCCCAAGGCAATAAAACATGATCTATTTCAATTTAGATTTGTCTGCTCTTCCATGCAGGCAGCACAAAGCATATTGTAGCTTTTCATCAATTAGAATCAGAGGATCATTGAATTATTTAGGTTGGAAAGGAACTTTAAGATCATCAAGTCCAACCATAAACATAACGCTGCCAAGTCCACCACTAAACCATGTCTCTAAGTGCCACATCTATATATCTTTTAATACCTCACATTAAACTGCACATAGTCAAGCTTCAAGATTTTAATTAGCAACTCCATGCAGTGAGTATGGTCACTGGTAAGAAAAACAAAATCTACCACCATGCATATTTCATCTGTACTTGTGAACTAGTGGCATCCCAACATCCTTCAACAACTATTTGCAAGTTAGGCAATTTGCACGAAGTTCAAGTACTTACAAAGTTCATAGCTATACAGAGCCATCTATTTCTAGCCAAGAAACAGAACATGACTTTCACAGATCCTGAAATTATTTCATTTGTCAACATCGACCTATTCCTTGCCCATCAGAGCTGAGTTATTTTAGCAGCACTATTTTCAGAACACCTGAGCCAGCAGATGCTTTAGGCTATACGGAAACAACCAGAGAAGTGCAGCCTTCAAATGATGGAGAGCCCAGAAATCCCTGGTTGGTGACAATGCTCAGTGTACTTCTCCTGAACTAAATAATGAAAAAAGGTGAGCTGAACCCTCCTATAGCCTAAGAATATACCCAGGGTCTCAAAGCAGAGTGAGGATGGCTTGGAGCTGATTTTCATGCTGCTATAGCTGGGCAGCTCTCAATAACTCAGAGCAGTCTGAGTACAGCTGTACAAACTGTGGGCTGCCCTGCAAGCACACACTTAAGACCACTAGCAGAAGTTCTGTATGCTGACTTGGCATCCATGGGAGGATGGCATCACAACAGAAGCACAAGGAGGAGCTCTCAGGAGCCTTTACAATATCCCTGCACATCCTTTTTGCTCCCCCAGCAATACAAATGAGCAGTGTAATCTAAATCACAGTGAAAGGCTGGAACACAGTGAGATAAACCAGCTTGTGATGGTACGATTTTGGGAAATATGCTTAATTGCAATGAGTCTGATGAACAACAAGCCAGGATTAGAGCCTAGCTCTCTGCAGGATTATTTTAACAGTTTAATAACAGCACCAAGGCAGCAACCAAAAATTCCCTATTAACTGCAGGAACAAAACTGAACAGCATTGCATACATAAGGCTTACACAACACAGCCTCACTCTACTTTCTCCTTTGAAGAGTTAAATAAGGTGCAATTTAGCTACCATATTACACTATTTAAAATACACAAGCCCTCAGCTTTGCAGTTGTAGTCTGCACTGTTTAATTGAAGCCTGCACTGTTTAGTTGAAGTTTGCTTATTATATAAAGTGTTCGCTACAAAAGCCTATTTCCATTTAATTCATGCTAACATTCTTAAAAACAAAGGTCAAAAACAAGGAAACAAAAGCTTAACTGTAGTTAAGTAGGTCTTGGATGGAGCCCAGAGCTGATGAGAAGCGAAAGATTCACATAAGAGTAACAGTAGCTTCAGTGTTTGCATTCTGTTTAATTAAACATGCTTTTTAAAAGAATCAGTTTACATTAACATTTTTTTTAAAAATAGAACCTAATTTTGAATAAAACCTGAATCAATAAAAGTATTTGCTCAGATTTTAAGTTTATGTGTTTTTAAACTGTAAAAAATGTTTGTTTGCATATGAATTAATATGGGCAGGGCACGTCTCCAGGATGAAGGACCACCGCCTCCCTAAGATCTTGCTCTATGGTGAACTTGTCACTGGCTGCCGCAGGAGAGGAGCCCCAAAGAAAAGATTCAAGGACTCCCTGAAACAACATCTCAGCCTTGGCCATATTGATCACCACAATTGGTCTAATCTGGCCTCAAATCGGGAGGCCTGGAGACACACCATCTATAACGCTGTGGATGCCTTTGAGAACACACGCAGGATCACTCTCGAGGAGAAAAGGCAACGCAGGAAGAACCGTGTCTTGCGGAATACACCATCTAAGGAGTCTTTCTGTTGTGCCTTTTGCAATCAGATATGTCTGTCACGTATTGGCCTCATAAGTCACCAACGTGCCTGTAACAAATGTGGATAAAGCCTTCCCAAATCTTCGTTCGCGAAGCCCAGCCATGATGAATATTTATACTGCAGATGTTTCACACCTGTTCCCATTTTGCAGGACAGTTGCTTTTAAATGTTTTTATCTTAATCACAGCACAGAGAAAATTCAAATCTAGAACTCCCTCTCTCATTTTAGGGGAATTATGACTGAAGTCCACATGATATGGTTTTCTTCTCCTTTTTCATTCAAAGCAAACTATTATTTCCTTTTTCAATTTAGGTATAGGTCTTCAAAGTAGAATAGCTTGTCATAGACTTTTGAATTCTCCTGTACTAAATTAGAATCAGTGACAGTGAGATTTACTGCATAAAACACTACTTGACTTTTGTACGAGTATTAAGGAAAATTGCTGCTCTCTTTCATTGCATCATCAAGGAAGTGTTTACACTTAAAATCAACATTATATTACTTTTCATTCTTTGGATCACAAGTCAGTGACCTCTCGTCCCCCTTTACCCCTCCTTTCCCTCACCAGCAGCTCTTTGAAACTTTTAATATAATGTTTTTCTAATATTTCGATTGTAAACCTCAAGGTTGCAATCTCCATACAAGTAACGGCTCTGCCCAAGTACTCCCATGCATTCTTTCTTCCCACAGTTGCTCCCTCTATTAGCAAAACTGGATGTTAAGCAATTACCTTGAGGGACCACATAATCAAAAATATAGCTAAAAAAAAAACCAAACGAAAAATAGAGAAGGGGAAAAAATCTACTTCATCTCTCTGTTAAGAGTTTAGAGGAAGAAAACCATAATACCTAAATTCAAGTTTAGATATAAGGAAACATAAGAACTATCCTCTTCTTCCTCATAACAAAAAAATAACAGAAACACAATCACTGTATCATGTTGAGCTTAACATGCAAGAATATTGTTGTGGGTAGTGCCAAGAATCACTTTGAACAAGTCATTCTTGCATCTTGGCAGAATCACCCTTCAAGAAAAAAAAAAGAACATGCCTACAATCAGTGATTTGCCACAGATGACTTGCTGTGGTAGCTATCCAGATTACCTGTCCATGGACCCAATCCAAAGCTCATTACTGGCAACAGGCTTTTGAAACAGCCCCACTCTGTTTTTTTCACAATGGAAAAGCTCTCTATTTAATTGATAGACTGGAAAGAATCTTAAACTCTTTGAAGTCTGAGTTTAACCAAAGAAAAGGACATAATGTTTGCCTCTGGCTTGGCAAGTGATACCTGGGGGAAAAAAACATGTGATCTAGAAATAATGCAATTTTTACAGTGCTTAGTATGGTGCAAATACATCAGAGGAACCTTTAAATTAAAGATCTGGACACACCAAAGTAACCAGTTGCTCCCTATTACCAAAACAATTTAGTTATTAGACTTTACAAACAAATCTTTTGAAGAAAGCATAAATGGTGTTCAAGAAATTAAACATTTTAATTAAAACAATTTTATCTGAGTTTATTTTATCTCCATGCTTGCAATTGTGTTTGGAGAGCATCAAAGAATAATTTAATATCAAATAAAATAGAAAAATATTAAAAATCCTGTAATTTCACCATTTTATTGTTTTAGGATTACATAATCTATTTAAAATAAACTCTGTTTTTCCTCTTCAGGAGGAAGGAACATTTGAACGAACTAGCATTTTCAGTAGCATTTCAGACCACAGCACAGTGGTGGAATAAGCCAATACTCACCTGATCCACATAAAAGCTGTTTTGCTTATTAGTTTTCAGTGGGGTCACGCCACTGAATTAGCCTGCAGTTTAAACAAACATTAATGTCAGCACGAGGGCAGGAAAGTGTGGCCAAGGAAGAAAGTACAAGAAAAAACTGCAACAGTCCCGACTTACACTGATGAAACTGAAGATGGAATTTCACTATTAAATGCACAAATGGTGCTAAGTATAGAGCAGTTTCTTCAGTTTACACAAAATAATGATTCCAAACCCAAAGCAAATCTAAATAAAAATAATATACAAAACCATATCTCAGAAATTCAGGAAGTTCTCTTTCAGGAGGCTGTCTTTCCTCGACAGCATAGTCTACAACCAGTACTGTCATGCAGTGGAGGATGTAACTGTGCTCCATCACCCTCAGAAATATCTCTCTGCCAAGGGAACCATGTGCATTAGGAAATGCTACCCTCTATCGTTTGACTAGTCTGAACAGCTTATGTCTCCTTAAAAATGATCATTTTAAGAGGCTAACTTTGCTTTTCCTAGAAATTACTGTAGAAATCATGACTTAAACCCCCACAAACCTGAAAAGCTGATGTTTGTTACTACATAGCCAGACCCTGACCTTCTTTTTATTCATCAACTTAGTCCTTGGCTACAGCACTCCAATAGGCCCTGTGACTCTGGCTTCCCCTCCAATTCCCTCTTCCAAAAGGAAGGTAAGCCAGAGACTGAAAAATAATTATTGCTTCAAATAAGTGCCTTTTTTTAGTTCTGTATAACAGTTTGCATTCTTTTGAATTCTTTTTTGTCCATTTTGTATAAGTACTACTTCAAATCCTTACATGATCTTTTACCATTCTCCATCTTTCCATTACCATCCCTTTCCAAACCTTTCTTACACTCTTGTAAGAGCCCTTATTTAGAAGATTTTATATTTAAAAACCTTTTCTAAAAAGCTGAAGCAGCAGGATCTGAAGACATAAGAATGCTATTGCAAAAGAACAGAGGGTGATCTTTGAATTCAACTGTATTATGAAAAATTTCTTAAAGAGTCCAAAAGGTGTGGTCCCCCCAAATAAATGAGAAAAAAGGTAAAAGAGGAGAACAATATTTTTCTGCCAAAGTGACTGCTTAAGAAAAGCTGCAAAACTCACTTTATGAATATTTAAACCATGCCAGCAGGATATTAGATTTAAAAGGAAATTTTTTTCCAGCTTATTCTACATTTAAACTGGGAAGTTCTATTTGGCCAACAGCAAATAGAATGAAAGAAACACAAGGAAGAGGAAGATTGCCAGGACAAAGTACAAAGAATCATACAGTCTGGGGACCAAGTGGCAGGGAACAGCAAGTGGAAAATATAAGGTAAATACCTTTGTATCTTTAATTAAGTTAATTTAGAGTTAATGTTGACATCTGAATTTCTTTGAAAAGAAACTGACATTTGAAGCCCCCTAGAACTGTTTTGCCTTCTAACCTCTGTTTCTAGCTCTTTTGGGTAGAAAATGAGAATTAGAAACAAGAACCAACCTTTTAATTTTGATTAAATACACTACTGATGTGTAAACCTGAGGATGTCCACACCGTGACTTTTATGTACCACCACCTATAGATAAACAGTGTTACAGGTCTGTTTTAATCACTGCTTAACAATGAAAGTATTGTAATGCATTATGGCTACTATTTAAGCTTCCCTCAAGCCAGCAGAGCAGCCAAAGCACATCATAAGGCCCTTCTGGTCAGAACACAAGACACTGATGACATGACACAATGCCATAATTCGTTTACTGACACCATAGTGTAAAGTATGAAATACAGGTTGTCAGAAATACAATCAACACAGAGCTCACAATATTCCATCCTTGCCCTCTGGACGATTTCCAAGGCAGGAAGAGTAAACAGCCTTCTCCCAGCTTTCTTATTTTCCACAGCTGAGAGTGTAGGATGTTTACAATACCTGTCACTCAGAACTCTGGAAAACAGACCAAATGTCAGCAGACCTCATACTGACTCCTTCACCGACTGCTGGAAACATGCAGATGTCAAGTGACGGGAAGAAAAAATCCATATCCATGACTATTGTATACCATATGAATCCAAATCCATGTTAAATCCTTTGTGGAAAAGTTGGAAGGTCTAAGAAAGAAGTTCAAAATAAAGCTGAGCTTCAGCATCTCCAGAGGACAGCCAGTGTTACTGCCACCACTGTATTGCAGGCTTACTGCCAGTTCACTCCAAAGTACTCCTGAATGTCTTGAAGTTGTGCCTGCAGAAAACAGAGAATTCACCATTTTAATGAGTGCACACAGAAAATCTAACAACCAAGCAGAAAAATGGTCTTTGCATTCCACAAGTAAAAGCCATCATTTAATTTCCAAAGGACATGAAGCTTTTAAGACAATTTAAAAGCAGTATCTGAAGTGCTGGCTCACAGGAGTGCCTACAATATCTAGCGTATTTTTAATTATCAGAAGAATGATGGTTCTGGGACACTTTTGAATAGTATGAGGAAAAGAATACTTTTAAAGACATAGCTTGTTAAATCAAAGAGTTTGATTAAATAACAACATATGACTGTTAACAGCAGTTTAGGTAGGTTTGAGACTGTATTTTCCTCTCAGAAAATTATTAAGTATTCAGTTTCCTTAAATGCATCACCTCTAAGGGAAAAAAAAACCCAAAGAAAATAAAAAAGTAATAAAACCAATAAAAACAACCCAAACAAAACAAACAAACAAAAAACCCCAACCAACCAACCAAAAAACAAACAAACAAACAAACAAAAAAACCCCAAAAAACCCAACAGGAAAGAGGGGACTATGTAACTGCACACCCCACTTGATCATGCATAAGAAGGCCTAGAGATTTGCAGGAGCCTGAAAAGTTGAAATAAATCTGAAGGTAGAGATCATGTTCACCTTCTAGTCTACTATAAAATAATATAGACTTCAAGGGCAAAGGTGGCAAAATTTGAAAGAATCAAAAGTTTTCTTTCTCAAGCTGTCTGTCCTCAATAAATCATCTCTCTGGTCAGCAGTTAAACAACCTATGCTAGTTCTGTACTAAAATTCATTTCTCCTAAAACACTCCACCAATATTTCATGTCAATGGGGTCCATGGGTTGGATCTCTCTAAGGCATACAACAGAAGAGGAAAATCCCAGTCTTTAATAAAGCAGCCACACCAGTCAGAGTGCCAGGTAACTGCAAGAAACAGAAGAGCCTGGTGTTGGCTCAACAGTGAATCCAGCTGTAGAAACAAAAGTATAAAGTGCAGAAAGAAAATCATGCAGCTGCTCTTTCAGAAAAGAAAAAGGAGTAAATCTCAGAATAACCCGCTTGTGAATCTCAGGAAGTCATCTACTTCCAGGCCTGGTGGAGGCAGGGCCAGTTTTGAAATCCCACATGAACTGCAGCTAAACACCTTACATTGCTCATTCAAGGTTTTCCAGTTTAAGTATGATGTGCAGAAGGCACTTCAGCACTTTACAAAGTCGAAATACTGTGGTAGTCCCTGACTGAATTTACCACAGCACTCTCAATCTTTAGCTAACAGGCATCTGATATTTCTATTGCTAACAGATCCTATTTTGATCCTCTTATGGCTATGACAAATTTTTTCATATTACATGATCAATCATGATACCATCCTGATGTGCATCTTTTATTACTGTTGGTTAGAATCGCTATTTACTATTACTTTTCCTGTACAATTCAAATTTCAGGGCTTAAAATCAGACAGCTGACTTGGAAAATATTAACCTATGATAGACTCTAACACTAAAACAGTTTTTCCAAGTTTAATAAATGGAAAATAATGGAAACAAAAAAAATACCCCTCTCCAGTATGTCCCAAAGACAAAAAACCCCACCCAACTATGCAAATTCAGAAATCATGGGTATTATATTTGCTAAAAAGTAAGTAGCAAGAAAAATCCGCAAACTGTCTGGTTTGGGTTTTTTTTCTATAGCAGGAAAAAATTCTGCTTTCAAAATAAGCCTATGAACTATTGGAGCTGTTGGCTTCATATGCAAGAAAACTTATGAGAGCCAGTGCAGTAACAGGCAATATACTGTCAGCACACAAAGGAAGAAGAGTTGTCAAGGCAAATGGTGCAGTGACAGGGAAATAAATACATGAAAGAAAAACAATCTGGAAATTCAGAACAAAAAAAATCAGAATAAAAACTAAGCAATATATTATGGTCTCACAGAATCATAGAATCCCAAACACTTTTGCAACTTATTATATATTCTTCAGCTCCAGCATTTACCTGAATCACACATATGACACGGGACTTTAAAAGTCAGTTTTACATATATATTGCAGATGTGCTTCTGAAAGGTGCACCAGTCAGTCATAACTTCAAACAATTTAAGGAAATCTTCTGGCAAGATTTTCATTTATATTCAACATAGTAATTCCTATTCTGAAGGGCCTACAGTCAAAATGAGCAACAGGAGAACATGACAGCAATTAAATGATGACTTCAAGCACAGGTTCACTGTGTTTCTACTGCTTCTCTACTGACTGCCTTTGACTTCCAAATCGTTTGAGGTAACTACTTTATTTTTACTAGTATTGATGAAGTCAAAGATGCATCTAAGGTGACATACTTGGGGAGGGGTAAGAAGTTACATACGTTACACCCCTTTGCCAAAACAGATGCCTACCACTTGCTAGGCACAGTTCCTCATCTGTGTCTAGGTACCCAGACAGCAGCAACCCTCCTGCCTCAGCTTTCATTGCAAAGCACGTACTTCTACAGGTATCTGAGAAGAAATAAAGCTTTTGATTTGCCAGCAAGTCCTGCACAAAGCTAGGCTAAAATCCTGCAGCTGAAAGATCTAAGGGCGGGCACTACCTGCACAGATAGCCACACAAGTGATCATGGTCTCAGCAAAGCTATCACAATAGCAAGGATGAACTGCTGCTGTAAAACAAACTTTCTCCCCCAGACTTCCAAGAGGCAAGGTGCTAGTGATACAGGTATCTACCCCATCTTAGAACCTGCTCTCCCTCCCTTGGCTTCACTGTCCTACACGTGAAGGACATGACTGTAAAATATAGTACAGAGAGTTATGAAAGAAGCAATTGCTAAAAGAATGTAGTGCAACAACAAAACCTACAACCCCAAAACCCAACTGAAGCACTGCCCTGCCATCACCTGGAAAGAAGGGATCGTGAATTGTTCAATAAATGCCACACTATAAAGAGACTACATTCGTTCATTCACTTCATTTCACAAGGGGGCACAAAAGAGAGGGACTGAATAGAAAACCTGTCTCTTCCCTTTTTATCAAGTTAGGTATTTAATTTCTTGTAATGATAAGAAGTTGGGTGCCAATGTAAGCAAATTACTCACTGCTCACTTTACAGAATATTTGTTATAGTCTGAACCACTCAATTATATCACTCAACAGCAAATGACCAAAAAAAAAAAAAAGAAAAATAACCCTGTTTGTAAACAGGAAGAAAATTATATGTATGTTGTGAGGTCTAACACCTTTACAGTCTTGTCAGATGAGCTGACATTATGCTACTTTCTGTGACTTGTGGCCCTCTGAAACAGCTAATCTTTCTGCTACCTCTGCATCAGACAGACCATTAAAATGATGGAAACTATCACTGAACATTATGGATATTATGCCATTAGCAAAACTAATGAGGCACTATTTATATACTAAGCCCTCTTACACTGCCTTTTACAAAAGTTCAAAACAGTCTCCAAAAGCTTCTTCAAAATCTATAATGCACACAGGAAAGGGTAATCTACCTACGAAGAGACTACCTCATCCACCTGCAGTGACCTACTTGAGGGGCAAAATACTTGTGCTGAATGCCCCTTACAAATACAGACAGCTTAAAAAGCAGCAGGCCCAGTGAAGACTGCAATGTATTTAAAACTCTTCCTTCCTTGCCTGGTGGAGTCCTGGAGTAAAGACTGTGTGATCTTAACATTTGGAGATATTCCCAAATTACCTCTTCCACTGAACAGCCACTCCTCTAGAAGCAGACAGTAACATCTATACTACAACAGCCAGGTCAGTTTGAAGTAAGAGTTGAGATTTAGACTTGGGAAGGAGCAGGCAAAGTGGCAGGCATCCTTCAAGCTTAGCTAGATCCCCCTTCATGTGTCTTCATTGTGTGGTAGCCGTGAAGACTAAAAATCTCCCACTTCTGCTGCCCTCCTTGTACACAAAGCAGCCTTTCCCTCAAAATTGCCGAGTTTACCTTCTCACCTGCCTGCTCCTGGAAGAGCATACAGCTTCAGTGAACAACTTCTGGTCCAACTTTCTCCAAAAAACCCTGCCATGGTTCTAAGATTACTTCAAGCCCATGATGATGAATTCTGTTTTTCCCCATCCTGAATATTCTGTGTTCCATTGTGGAAACAATGGAATGTAAAGAGAATCTTGGAATGTTAAGAGGAACACCGGGGTAAATGTCTGATGGGGAAGACTTAAAAATGGAGGTGAATCTCGGTGCTCTCCTTTAGCAGCTGCATCTGCCATCAGCTTCAAAGAAAGAAACCTATCCCATTCATTGTCTTCATGAGCCTTGCAACTCTTTGAAGGGAGGGGAGAAAAAATAATAAAGTTTCCTTTTTCACGTAACTGCTATAACACAAACACAAGAAAAAAAAATCTGAAATCAAAGTCAGTATATGTTTAAACTGCATAAAAGAGAGATTAGTTTCAACCATTTTAAACCTTTTTTTCCCTGAGAGTCAGAAGCAACACAGTGGGAGAAGAACAGTCACAACACAGAAGCCACAAAATACAGCAGAATAGAGCAAAATACAAAAGCAAGCACATTCTAGACATCTTTAAATTAAAAATATTTCAAATACCATATAAATATATAAACTACCACTAGATGTCAGTACAGCCTAGAGAGTTACTAGTTCGACCCTCTACTCAAGGGTGATAAAGGTATTTACTTAACATCTCTCCCACAACTGTCCAGGTATACAAATCCAGACCTGCCACCAGTCCTGAATGGAAAGAGTCACGTGAAATAGAAAGCCTCCCTTTCATACAGAGAAGCAGCCCCGAGGCTTGACATATCTCATTTGCATGTTATCAACATGAAATAAAAAACAAGCAACAAAGCTGTAAGAATAGGCATAAATTTCTACTGCTGCAGGACATCAAGAACCAACTTCATACTAAATCTCTACGTAAGGTTCCTCATACTTGTCAGACTCTAACTACGGCATTCATCTTGGCCCCACACATTCCCATTCCCTCTGTTCCCAAATAGCTTTAGTCTCCATAGATTATGCTGCAAAGTGTCAGGGAATATTTAGCAGTCAGGTTGCTAAGCTAAATAAAGCTTTTCTGCAAAACAAGCATTACCATCTCTGTCCCTGTGCTACAGCAGAGGCTCCCTCCACCTTCACCCCATCTCTGATTTTTGACAAGAGTTGCAAAGGAAAGTGTCTCCAGAGCATCCCCAGATGAGGTGATTTTGCTTTGAAACTTCTAACAGCACCCTTTATCTCACTTCTTCATGCAAATAAATATCAAAATCTAAAATTTCTTGATGGTAGAAATTAGTTTCAGCATAAAAACATTTTTGCTGCTTCATGTCCAAATTCAGTTACACACCTGGCTACTGTTAACTAGAGAAGTTTCACAAGCTACTTAAATAAAGAGCAGAACTTACTTTAGACCATTGGTGCACAAATGAAAAACAATCAAAAAAGGAAAGAAACCACTCCCCCATCCCAAACATAATCTAGATTATTTAGTTTCAGCAAGTATTTTCAACTTTGCTAGTTTATAGATCGAGCTTTCTGTCCTACCACAATCAACAGGTCTGTCTTTGAAGCAAAAACATGTATTTAGAGAACACCAGAAATTGTAGAAATACCAGAAAAGAATCGTCAAGTGATTAAGAAACCTAACTTAAAATTTTTGCTTGACGTAGAACCAATGGATGTTGGTGACATCTTGATTCCCATTTTGTGTGAAATACGCAGGTAAGCAAAGCAATATACATTGACCTACGGATATTTACATCACGAAAACTTCATTTGCAATTTATTTCTTAGGTATAAGACTAATGTAAGAAATTACATTTATAATTTTAATACTGCCTTGTTGCACAATCTTACAAAAATCTCTTGTATTTTCTTACCAAATGCAATCAACTCAGTGGTATATTCTTAGCTCCAATGTAAAGAACTTAAAAATAATATAATTAAAAGAAATGTGTTAAGTTAAAAACTGTGAACAGAAAATTAACGCTTTAGGCAGATGGCTAGGAAGAGAACTTACTGAAATATCTCTGTTGTGCTTTACAGGGTCGTTTTAGCACAGCTCTGAGGTTTCAGCTTCAGTATTAAACCAACCACACTCTTAGATTTCCTTTACATGGTTTCATATCTCAGGCTGAATAAAATTGGAAGAGCAACAGAAGTACAGATACACGGAGGCTTTTTTTGAGCATTTATGTTTTTTTAACATAGACAGCTGGATAACTTGGGATATTCATATAAAAAGAGATATAAAAAGCAGAGAGACAGACAGCATCCTGGAAGATTTATCTCCTACAATTCGGAAGGGGATATGGAGTACAAAATACCTATAAATTGAGCAGCAGCAAATACAAAAACTGAAGCTGAAGTACATTGCTTCATGGGAAACCCCCAAAACACTTAAAATGGCATCCAAATTGTGTCCAAAGGAAGAGTGCCTCTAATTTCATCTAAACTAAGCCCTGAAACCTCCTTTCAATTCAGGTGAGCCACATAGTATGGGAAGTTTCTCTTGGAGGACTCTAATCACCAAAGAAGGAAGGCAAGTTTTGTTGCAAAGCAGACTAAGTGCTTAATTAAACATAAAAATTACAAGCGTGTTTCACCTTGCTTTTGAGCTTCATCAGGAAACCTTTCACAATTCCTATTTTGTTCCATACAACTGCAGGTCTTTGTCAGGTTAAAACAAGAGGTAATTTATGTGCACTCTCTAAATTGGAATTTTTAATTCATGATCTTGGCTCTAATTGTAACAAAGGCCCTTGAGGCTCATAGTTTCTCTCTGTTAACCTCTCTCCCTCAAATTCTCTACACGTAAACACTTGTTTCTACAACAGCTCTTCTGCAAGTCATTTTTTCCCCACTTTTTTCACATTCAGAACATGCAAAACCCAAACCGAAGCGTCTAAGTTTTACACATGCCACTTGCTCATTCTGAATTTGCTGTGTCCAGGTGACAAGTACTATTCCAGTCACTCTCTATTTAGGAAATCTCAAGAACATTACATCAAGAGTACATGACTCAACAGCCAGCTTGCACACCATGCCAGAATAATAGAATAGGTGGCTCCTTTCCCCTGGGAAATCTAGCTTCTTAAAAATCAAAGTTTTAAGAAGGTAAAGAAGGATTTCAGCTTCTCCAGGAGCAAAATTGCAAAGATGCACTTAAAAGTTACTGAAGAGTTCACATCAGCAGCAAAGTTTGAGTAGAAAGAAGTTTACAGTTACTATTATTTAGCACAGCCTAATTTCCTAAAATCTTTAAATTAAAAGTTCACCCTTGACTTTCAAAGGGGTTTTTGCATCCTTCTCTATATTACCTGAACTATGTTCAGCTAGCCTTTAACATTTCCTCTACACCCACCAAGTATTTAGGTCTGCTGCTGAATCAACTGCAGCAAATGGCATTCAAGCTGTGAGACTTTGTCAAAGGCTGGCATTTCAATAGTTACATGGCAGTATTCAATGACTGTGCAGATGGAGAATGGTGGATGCATCTTTCTTCCTCAATGAAAAAGGATCTAGATAAAGATGCTTTTAATAAAGGGTATTTGCCAACCTGAAATGCTGTCATTTTTATACAGTCAAGTGGGAATACGGTTTGGCAGAATGTTTGAAATGCTTGTATATTCAATTTTTCTTGCTGCTGTTGGTTTAAGAGTTCTATTAAATTCACAAAAAAGAATTAAGCAATGCAGAAAGCATTTCCTATTGCTAATGGCTTATAGTTCCTATAATCATGTTAAAATAGTTGTGTTGGTTGATTTGTTCTTAATGAAAACCCCTTTTCAAGGATTTACAAATAAGTTTAATGGAAAAGTATGCACTATTAGGGAATTTTCATCCTTGAGCTATTTTCCTCACCCTAGATCACTCAATTCTTCATTAAATACCCAGATTTTCATTTCATCTCTAAGCACAGTAGTTGCCTTAAATTTCAGTTTCCTATTTTCATCCTAGATCTTCTTCAGGTTAACTTAGTTAACAGTGTTCTTGTCAAAGTCCAAAGATATTTGCCCTGTTCCATCCCTGTGTTTTTAGCTGTCAATCATCTTTTCTATGACAGTAGAACCAGCTCTTTTATTCTGCTACTTCTTCCTTCCCTATCAGAAGATATTCAATTTGTTTTTAAAGTGTAGATCTTTAAAAGCTCTTCTGGAGCCCATTCAATCTCTGGAAGGTCTACTTTGCAGTTAAAAAAAACCCAAACCTGCCCCCATTGTGAACATGGTCCAGAAAACTACCTCTACTCCAAATCTGTGTCCAATGGCACACATGCAATCTTTTTTCATCTCTCCGTCACTTCAAGAAAAACATACCTGCCAACTCAAACACATCATTAATACTCGCAACTCCACAGACCCAGCCAAACACCTAGTTTTGCAGATTCTTTATGCATAAAATCTAAATTGCAGGTCTTTCAACTGATCCTTATCTTGCCATCTCATCCAGTGACTCTTCCTCTTTCAGGTTTGCTTTCACACAACATTCTCCAGTGACGGAAAGGCAAAAATCTTGCTGTGACTACAGTACATTCAGAAACCTACTGCCAGAAAGAATACTCTAAGAAGTCATCTCTTTACATCCTCACAAGGCTACCTGCCCCTTTTCAGCTGAATCAAACAGCTGCTACTGTCATGGTTAAGGCCTATCAAGGCCTGCAATCATCTTTGCCCTTAGTAAGACATCTTCTCTACCTCCAGTATCAGATGAGGTTAGACTCTGTTGCTCATGTTACAATTTCTGTTAAGCCTCATTTGTGCTTTCTTCTAACTTGTCTTAACAGAAATACAAGTTCTGAGTCCCCAGCCTTCCTCAGAGTCCTCCTGTTCACACTGCCTACAATAAAAGATTTAAGAAACAAACTGGTGTTACCGGGTTACCAGCTGCACCAGCGCTGCCTCGCCTGACAGTCCAACCATTCATGGGAAGGTTAATCTACATATATGGATCCAGAACTATTCCAGAGATTTCACAGAAACCATGGTGCTCAGCACCACAACATGCTGCCGTCACACTGAACATCTGACTGACAACTTATGAAGTCACTTAAACCATTTTAGTCTCAGGCTGACAAATTAGCAACATCAAATAAAAATTTGAGAGCAGCAACAGTCATTACTGGAAGCAGCAATACTGAAACTGAAAAAAACCCAAAACTTTTTCAGCAATAATTTCACCACTTGGCCATAAAGACAGCAAAAAATCTCCTAATCTTTTCTCCTAAATAGGCAGTAAACTTAAAACTTCTTTATTAGTATTTCAGTGAGGCTCATCACTATGGTACGTGAGCAACCGAAGAAGATCAAGTTGCTCATCTGTATTAAACAACAGCTGCTGCAGGTTGAAAACAAGCAGGGCTTCAGTTTTACAGAAACTCAGCTGAGGTTTCTGTTTAGCAAAGACATGTATTTGAAACAAGGCATGGATCCAGATCCCATTTGATATGGTTCTTCCCGATGCATAGATTTCAGGTAAATTCAATAGCTCCTCTCTCTCTCCTCGACATAAAAAGCTTTTCCCTCTGTGTGCTAACAGGATTAAGTGTCACATTTAAATTTTATCAAACTTCACTTTGTTTTCTCATCCTTTCCCTGAATTAGCAGATTACTGCTGAAGTAGGCAATGAACACACAGCTTCTCCCACTCGTTAACATCACGGACACGCTGTGGCACGGATCCAAGCCCGGTTTTCCTGCAGAGGATATAGCTTCTGTGGATGGGAACAATCTCCAGCAAAAGCTTAACACATCGTCCCATTTCCTCTGTTGGAAGGGAGTCTCCCAACTTTTGCTCAGAACAAACAGAGTCCTGGAGCCAGCCCATGGAACAGTGTTTACAGAAACAGCAATGTCACCAATAGAAGAGATTCGAATACTTTGGAACAAAAATAGTCTGAAGGAAAAAAGAAGCAGTAGTATTTTTTTTGCATGAAAAAGTAGTAAATTAAGCATTAGTCAAATGCTGATACAATTTTTTAGCTGTTTTATATGGAGGTTTCCTTAAAAACCATATCTATTTTACTGTGGTTAAAGTAAATCTTATGCTGAACAAAGGAACTGAAAGGTACCAATTTAGCAACAGTTCTGTATTTCCATTCCCACCTCTCCTCTTGCTGCCTAACTTAAACATGTACAAATAAGGGGCCCAAGTAGTGCCAATATAAAAAACCACTTTTTTTGTAGTGGGATTTGCTTTAATTTTTTTAAACACACTGAAAAACTTAAGATTGCCCCAACTTTGTGAAAGGGTAGCTGAAGTATTTACAAAGGTTCTGCACCATCTGTAATTCTTCATACATGCACTTTGACAACTTGATTTAATTAGTATCAACCTTTCACCACTTAGCATGCTGCTAAGTATTAGTCTATTTTTATTTTATTTATTTTAAGGAAGTGGAACAATACAGTGATCATCAAAAATAGCACATCAAAATAGTACACCCTGTACCCTGTACTTAAACAAATAAATACAGAAAATTATAATCCAAGAGTAGGATATATAAATATAAACTCTAAGTTTCAAGAAGTTCATGAGAATTATAACTTTTGGAAAACTCAGTCCATCTGGTAATTGAAGTGGCTTCAATCTCACAGTTACTAGCACAGGAACGGAGCAGAAAGCTGCTCTCAGCATCCATTTTGCCTATGAATCAAACTTGTAACATCATGTAGTCAAGGTATAAGACAAGGCAAGCAGGCATAAGAGAAAAATGCATCCCATTTTTTTTCTTGCTTTTACCTCACTTCCAGTCTACAGTCTGCCTGAGGACTATGACAGACAACTGGTAGGAAGCAAGAAGCAAAGAAGTGTCAGAGACAATGTGAATATCCAGGCTTCATCCAAGAAGCAGGAAGGAAGAAACTTGAGGGTCAGCAGCAGAAGGTAAGGGCAGAGATAGGCTCTAGCATAAGACTTTTCGCAAGTAAATGGCTTGGCAATAAAAATAATATTTTTTAAAGTTTCCATGCCTCCTCCCACACTGAAGCTGCTAAATCTCATCCTGTTACCCTGTTCAGGGCTGTGAATCTTTATGCAAACATGAAATGGTGCTACTCACCTCCAGATCTTCTCTCTGTACAAAAATTAGCAGGCTACTTCTTACAAAACTAATTTGCAAGAAACCTCTTCTAGATCCAAGCAAATAGTGGACAGAAACTTCATTTTCTTTCCTAACTCTTAAAACACCAGAAAAGTTTGGAAAGAACATTAAAAAAAAAAAAAGAAAATAATTTAAAAATAAATAAATAAAGCAAATAAGCCAGCAAGTGCCTACAGTTTGCCTGTGCCCTTTCTGGTTAAAGATGAGGGCAGGCAGCTAGTTATTTCAGATAGACCCCATTTAACTTCCTGAAATGAAAGTCTGCCAAGTATTAAAGGGAGAAGAAAGGGATGTAAGCAGATTGTGTACTTCCTTTCTAGAGATATTTTTTACTAGCATTGCAATTCTACGGTTCTTACTAAGGGAACTGAAGTGTTAGGCAGAGTTCAGCAACACGCTTCATTCAATCTCCATTTCCACAGTTGGAAGTTATTAGCGTGGTGCTAATAACACCAAGGCTGTGGCTTTGATCCCTGTACAGGCCCTTCACTTAAGTCCAGCTTAAGAGCTGGACTTGATCCTTGTGGGTCCCTTCCAACTCAGAATATTCTGTGACTCTGTGATTTATCACTTCAGAATGATGTTCAATTTTACATCATGTGTCTTCGAATTCTTTAGAAAGACAATGTTGACACAAGTTTGCTGCATTAGAATTTATGGCAACAATAGTTAATTTCTCTAACCAGATCTGAATGCATACACCTTATTTTACTCTTAAAGTGTCTGAAGGCTTAAAATAAACTGAGAGCTGACACAAAACATAGTAAAAGCCTATAATATATACTACCCTCCAAGTATAACTGCATTCAAGGTATATTAGTTATTTTTTTGGTCAGCTCAAAAAATCATTCGTCCCGCCAGCTGATATTTCTCTCCAAGGAGAAGAAAAATGGTTTCACAAATCAATTCCAGCAAATTAGAGTATTAGCAACGAGGCAAAATGCAATCAAATCGAAGTGATGATTTATTGCTTACAATGAAAACTAGAGAATTTATACCTTCATATGTTCTTTTTCAGTAATCAAGTGATATTCTGTAAGACAGTTCAAGAAATTCAATGTAAACTATTTCTTAATATATGATATATGTCACAACCCTGATTTAGTTCATGATGCAATTTTAGCACATGCTGTTTCTACTCATATACTTCACATGGCAGAACAGATTTGCTGCAGCCACAGAAACATCTTTGGAAAGTTAAAAATTACTTGCTTCTAAGGCAAAAATGCTTTATCTGTACATTACAAGTTGAATTGTACGTGTTTTATTAGGAGCTATTGAATCTCTAGGAGCAAACATGCCTCACCAGTATCCAAAACAGACAGTGGATGCTCTACAGATGCAGTCAGAAGTGTTGGCTTGTTCTACAGCTTTCATGGAGGAGAATGTACATGACACTACCTTTAGGTCAGTACACCCAGCAAGTGCGGTCTGCCACCAGTTTAGAAAACTTCTCTGCAAGAGAAGCACTGACAGTGATATGACCAAGTCTAGTCACCCATGTGCTAAGACATCAGACAGTTAAAAGCCAGAAGCTTTAGGGACTTAAAGCACCAACATCTTTCCTAGAAACATTTTAAATCTGTTTTAGCTATGATGAATGAGTACATTTACATAGTCAAGAGGAGCTGTAGACAATAAGCACTTCTGAACACAAGGCAAACCACACACACCTCAAGGTAAGTACCCAGGTAGGAATATCTAAGCTTCTGCCCCACTGTGTGAGCACCTTCATAAACATCAAACATTAAGGTGGCAGTGGAAAAAAGACACATGTATAACCACAGAAAAGTAGTAGACAGGCTTAGAACTGAGTTCAGCTGACACCACTGCAAGGAAGATTATTTCCATACCTTTATTTTATGCTTGCAGCTTTTTGTCTGTGTCATAATGAGAAACAGTTATTCCTTCTTCCTCTCAACGTATGTTCACTCAGCAGTATAAGAGTTAAACCACTCTTACATCAGTGATACGGACAAAAGATCCAAATCATTCCAAAATAACACTGTTCTCACAAGCAGCAACTGCAAAATGCCTGAAGCAAAAATGTGTCAAGTGCCAAATTTTAGTTATTCAAATCCTGTCGTGTTCTCCTTTTCCTAAAGCTACCAATTTCATTCCATTTAACTAACATATGAAAATCCTCTAATTCCATTTTACTAACATGTGGAGAACCTGAAGATCTTCCTTTTGAAGAGAAATGCTCAGATTAGGAAACTTGCATATTATTTTTCAGTATGAGTTCACATCTCGTTTACAATCGGATTCTCAGCTCAGCACACTGACATGAAAGGGAATGTAACAGAAAAATAAGATCTGTTAACAAAGCTGGTATCTGCAGTCAGTTCCTCTCAGGTATGAAACACCCAACTTTCCAGGACAGCACTAGATATATTCGTATAAAATATCTTTGCGACAGAAATGAACAAAAGAACAACAAGGTTTCTTTACAGATTTCCTTATACAAGACATAAAATCCTTCTGTGTAGATAGTTGCTATGGTGCAGACTTAAGGGGAAAAAGAGGGGAGATCAGACTTCTTGTTTACAGGTTTCCAATATGCTCCACTTGATCCATCTTGAAATTGAAACCCTTCAGCTTTCTGTCTTTAGGCTGTCAGATGATAGAGAACAAACACAGTGTTAGCAGCTTTATAAAGCTCCCACATTTTCTACACAGATCTAGAGAAAAACATCCACAGACAGTAGGGACAATCTAGTTTCAAAAAGAATAAAAGCCATGCTAAATCCTGAAAGACTTACTAAAGGGAAAAGAGACTTACTCTGGGAATGAAATGCCAGATTAGCTTTGAACACTGTCACCACTTCACCACAATGTAACATTGCGTGGATCTATAAAAAAATACGCTGTTTTGCAATTGTCAGGCAAAATCCTGATTCTTCTGAGAGCTTCTTACACAGGTTTTATCCAAACAGGTATGCCCATCTATTTACAGATTCAAGAAGAATAAGACAAAGACATTTACGGTAAGATTCAACTCTCTAAGACACCTAAACCATATAAAGACACAGCTTCTGCTACAGTCAAAAAAGCCTACAGAAAGACTCAGCTTATCCTACAGCTGACACTTGGGGTTAGTTCAGGTACCTAGACACAGGTATTGGCTGTCAGTTTAAGCGCCTTGAGAGTTTCACCTCACTTCCAGTGGCCTTATGCGATTTTCACCAACGCTTTAGTGATCCTAATTGGCACTAGGTTTAGGTAGGGGACCAGAGGGCTACAATCCAGGCCCCACTGACTCTACCAAGGAAATTTTCACCAACTAGGAAGACAGAGCACAGAAATTTGGTGCAAAAGGATAAAACTTAAATGTTCTTCATCAGTCGTGAACAGAATGCATCCTTTACCTTTTGACAATTGACAAGAACTTAGCTATCACTTTCAGAATACTCTTAGACTGTTCTTTATTGTGGTTCTGGTGCTATGTAAGAGTTTTGGCCTTTGCAGTCACTACTTTAGGGTCCCATTTTTTACAGAAGCAGCCAAATGTAATTTCTTCTCTAGATCCCTTATTCACTAGCCAGAAGATTAGTCTAGAACCTTTTTGCCAAGAACTTCTATATAACCTGGTCTGCATAAACTGTCTTAATCAACTTTTTTTTAGTACGGTGCATAAAACCCACTCATACAGAACACGTTAGTTCTACCATTCAGTCAGTGACCAGTCTGGTTCTATCATACACTGTGCTTTTACTGAACATGCAGGGTGAGGTTAGAAATTACCACCTGATCTTACCCAATCCAGGATAATTCCAAGGTTTAGGAACTTAATGATGAAGTCTTCCTAAAATAAGTACAAGTTCCCTGCATGAGGATGCCTTTAAAGACCTCCAGAGGGAGATGCTGTCCAATTTCTGGCATTTAAATTGCTTCAAACATCCATCTTAGGCATCATCGCTGGCCACACCAGCATCTTGCTATGGCCTGCATATTCTACTCTGTCAGGTCAGGAATTCAAAACTCAAAAATAAATAGGAGAGGAAACAAGACATGTGACAACTTTCAAATTCTATGGCAGTTTTCTTGCTCCCTTTAGAGTGTAACTTATTCATGCTCCAAATGCTATTGTTTGCCATCATCTATTTATATTTCTTTACTGTTCGAACAACGTGTAAAAATATTATTTTCCATATTGTCACATATGCCTAGAAAGCTTAAGCAATGCCCCAAACTGTTTACTCCCCACTGCTAGCAAACAGCTTACACTGAAACAGTAGCATCTAATGTCTACTTATGCTACTACCAGCACCACAAGAAATCTGAGAAGAAAAAAACAATACACTGGAGGGTATTGGCATAGCCTTCTTTCCATCATTTTTTTGGTTCTTCCATCTTCTGGGATTTGTTTCCAAGAGAAGATCATCAATTTCCTGGCTGTTAACCCTGAATTGCTCCTGACTGTTTTCTGCCTACAGAAATCAGACCTTCACCAAGTCCAGACTGGGACAGAACAACCACTAGCTTTTAAACACTAGGGAAAATATTGTCCCTTCACGTTTACAGGTATAAGTAGTTCTGCTTTCCTTCCCATTTATTTAACAAGCACCGGAATGATTCTGCTAATGTAGCTATAGCCCAGGTCTCATAGCTCAGAGATAAGGGACACTGTGCAAGGAAACCCACCAGGCATCCCGTGCTTCTATAGCTATACTCATTACACACAATCCACCCAATAGTAGGGATATTTAAGAGAGTCACAAGGTTCCCATGGAGAGAGAGTTGAGATTTTGTCACATTTTATTCCAAATCTACTGAAAACAGAAGAGCTTTTGCCCAGACAATTCTGGCAAGTACTTCCAGTATTATCCTGGCTTGCCAAACTGCATTTAGATTTTGCTGGACTTATTTACTTGTTTAATATGCTCGGAGAAATAGAAACATTTGTTGCTGTAGAGAATTTGGCTTACTTTGAAGACCTGGAACAACACTTAAAGATGAATCAGAGACTGACTGACTTAGGAATTTGATATATTAACCTCAGCTCATAGTGGTGTTGCACACTGAAGTGCTAGAAGTAATCCATAGCACAGCTACTTCAGGTCTGAGACCAGACAACTCTCTGAACTCTCAAACGACACTTTCATTGTGTTATTTTTATATAGCCAAGTTCTTGCCCCTTCAAAAGTACTATCCAACACGAGCTGTAAGATGATCCTGAAGATCCACTTTAGGAGTCAAAACAGCACAACTATGTTTTTGGACAAACTCAGCATTCTTTGCTGATTGCATGGAAATAAATCCTAAAGGCTTGATTTTCAGAAGAGATTAAGCATTCAATCTCCCTCTCTCTCTCAAACACAAAGTTACAGCCCTTTAAGACCCCTTTAGTTAAAGGCTGATCCCTCCCACGCTGTTGTCCCTACCCTCACTCCCCACAGGGCCAGTCAGTGCTCTGCTTCCACCCTGTCAGTGAGGCACGCAGGAATGCTTTTGATCAGACGCATCAGAGGTACGCTGGTGACATAGCTTGCCCGACAGAATCACACTCTATGGTTTGACTCAAAACATGGAGTGAAAATACTGAAGTATTTGAAAAACATTATCTGCAGTACTTGTTTTCAAGGTTTTGTTACTGTTTCTTCATTGTTTGTCCATTCCACATTTTCAGCTTTACTAGCTTGCTTTTTCTCCTTTTTTTTTTTTCCCTGGGCAAGGTCTTCCTTCTTCACGTTCTGTCCATTCCCCCGTCTCCCACATTACCTCACAATAGACGAGCTACGTACCTGGTCACAGCCATGGTCCAACTATCCTCAAAGCACATACTGCTAGAGAAAAATATGAAATACTGTTCAAGCTTACATAGTGTCATTTTTCTAGCTCCTGACTGTTATAATATAAATTCATCTTGGAGGCAAACCATTTCATATAATTCTTTCCTTTGCCTTTTAAAAGCACATATTCTTAAAACTCCTCTAACCCATTATTCAGTAGGCACCTGTAATGTATTTTTCACAAACAGAAAAATCAAGTATAAAAATACCCTACATTTCTGGTTTCTAAATGTGTATACCTACATATTTTGGTTCCATTCACAGTGAACAGTACCAACTTGCTTCCTAAGAGATACAACTATGGATCTAGAGGAATACCTGTGGATTCCTCTAGATAAACCAACAAAAAAATAAACCAAGAGAAGAGAAAGAATCAAAGCCTCTCTACTCCAGGGAAACATACCACTCAGTGATGATTCTTCACTGAGACTTTTAAATCTGTTCACCAAATTATTATCCCTCAGATATGCTAATTTTATCAGGATGTTTGGGTTGCCATCTTCAACATCCTGAAAACCATCATAAAGGCTAGTGTTAGTATGAGGCTATCAATCTGCCTGACTTAACATGAAATAAAATAAAAAGACAACATAATAAATGAGTTTCATTTCCCAGCAGGATCTACTCCACTTATCTACTTTGGTCCAAGTAGAATTTCAGGATTTCTGTGCAAAACCATGTTAAGCTGACAGTCTATAAGCAATTGTACACTCTTCTCAATCAGTTAAGCCCTGGCACAACTTAGTTTCCATCTGCAATCTGAAGTACTCTAATTTTAGATTAGCAATCCACAGAGTTTCTTATATTACTCCTCTCGTATTCTTTGATACAAGTTACTGGCATCTTCTAAACTATGTCCTATTTTAATAGCTGTTGTTAAACATCCCCCTGGCTGCTAAAGTGGAAAGAAAGTGACCAACATTTGCATCTGACTAAAATCCAGCTTTTTAACCACATACCTGACAGATCTATAGAATATAGTCTTTAGGCACTGTTCTATAATTTTGACTACTACCTGGTCTTGAAACACCAACATTAAAATTACTTTTGTTTCTAATAAAAATTTTTCTTTCTCTGACTGTCCAGCTGTCCTCCCTCCATCCATGTAATTTTCTTACTAATTTTATACGTTGCTTCATTATCTGCTAATTTATATTCATGGAATAAAAGCTGACAGACATCTATTTAGGGATTTCTTGTGCCAGGAGGAAGGGAAAGAATATTTTTAAGCGCCATTTCCACCTCTGTTCTCAGACATTTTTATCTTTGCTATCTCCCTTGATTGTGGATTCATCCACAACCAGTAAGATTTTTGTAAGCCATTCAAAAGCACTACATTTTTTTCTGTTCATATTTCATCTTTCCCCTTGTGTTGTTAAAAGCTTTCTACCTTTTGAATTTCTTCCTTTGAGGAAACGGACTTCTATAAGCCATGATACCCACACCTGAAGTAGTTAACCTAGACTGACTTTGAAGCTAACAGAGAGAAATAAGCAGGGCAACTGGGGATAAATCATGCTGTTCCTAAATTCATACCTAAAATAAATCATATAGAATTGTCCTGTAAAAGGGCCTCTCCTTACTCATTAAAAGCCTAA
This sequence comes from Chiroxiphia lanceolata, assembly GCF_009829145.1. Lineage (NCBI taxonomy): Eukaryota > Metazoa > Chordata > Aves > Passeriformes > Pipridae > Chiroxiphia > Chiroxiphia lanceolata. The sequence goes on along the minus strand of NC_045639.1, from coordinate 86,702,867 downwards.
AACAGTCCAGCTCGGACATATTTAACTGCAGCACAGGTGCAGTAAGTTCAGCAATATGAGTCTGTATTATAGGTATTTCCTACCAACTTTCATGAACAATTAGGATCCCCACAGAGGATTCAAAGGTAATGATAACCACACAAACATACTGTGGGACAGAGAAATCAGATATCCAGTGGTTTTCCACCTTAAGACACCACCATATTTATTTTCAGAATGTTAATTTCTATTTGTTTCTTTCTGAAGAAGCTTAATTGCTCAGAAAATAAGCAAATAACCTTTTCTGAGGGACTTCACTGATTCACAGAGACCTGTATTAATGTGACCTGACCTGCCAAACGGCTGCTATACCATATCTAGAGCCACAGAGAACTCAGAACTGTACATCTGCAGGGTCACAGCCGTGGGCCTCATCTAACAAGCAGAATATATATAGCCATTTCAAATGGGTCTGACCTGTGTTTTTCAAGTATTTGTGAAGATGCTGCTGTACATGCAAGTTTCTCTAAGAAGAGCTGGAGGAGGTTTAGCAGGCAGAACATTGTGCCAACCCTGCTGAGCCATGTGAGTGCCACTTCATACTCTTTTCCCCACTGCTGCTAGTTGGGTCTTGCCCTTGCCCTGTAAGTCTAGGACCTAAGCTAGTTTCTTTCCTTTCACTGCTTTCCATGCATCACACAGAAGCTCCAATTACTGGCTGGAATGTCTCAAGGGACATCACTACTCATACGAAAGACCAAAAACCCTCATAGCAGGTACAATTTCAAGGAGATAGTAAATAAATGTGCCTCACACAGGTTTTCTACTATTACACCCTTGCTTAGTTTAAGCTGTCAAAAACCCCTCTGTATGTTTTGAAAACATTTCGGGATGTTACTGATGAACATTCATAGTTATAGAATTAATCATTGCTATGAATCCCAGAATCGCATCAGATATGTAGAAAAGCTTCAAGGTTACATAGCTTTCAACAGCCAAAAGAGAGGAACTCCACAGCTCATTCTAGCCTCCATAAATTAGATTGCTGATGCACTAGTAAAATCCTTGCTCTAAAGTAAGAGCAGCATTTTTACTTAATGTAAACAGACTAAGTATTCAGTTGCTTTATTTTTTTTTAAAGCCACTAATTTTTGAGCAAGAGCTTCAGATGAGCACATCTTCCATGCAATAATATCATAAATAAACTACAAGCAGAACGCTTGAAACTAATTGTATAAAGAAATTCTAGAACGCAAGGCTGGTTTACTCTGCTCAGTATGCACATCTAGGCAACAAGTGGAAAAAAACGAGCCATTTGCACAGCTTCCTTTGCCTCTTCTTCCCTGACACAGGTATGTGCATGTGTATACACATATGTACACACACACAAATAAAAATACAAGGCAGAGTATATCAGCCTTGTATAGCAAAATTTCTTAATACAATAACTTTCAAGTGTATATGTATGTATATAAATATATATATAAAGGAACATAAAGGATAAACAAGTTATTATGCAGAATGGTGAAAACTTCTCTGGAGAAAGTAAAACATTTTCACTCTTCTGCACAGAACAAAGCAGACAACTTCCCCAGAAATAGCAGCACACATCAGAAATGCAGCTATCAACTCTGCAAAGTCAACACTGCAAAACAAAAATATTAAGCCTATTCTCAAAGTATACAGAAGATGAGGAAGGCAAGAGGAAAAAACAGTACTATAAACATTACTGTAAGAAGATCTCTTAAGAGGCTAAGGCCTTCAGCAGAGTGCAGAAACTCTTCCCAAAGCTTTTACTACAACAAAGTAGTTAAGAAAGGTTGTTGACTGATTAGCCTTTTATTTGTTAGATTGAGCAAAAAAAAGTTTGAAAAAGATCAAAAAAGTTCAGGTCAGTAACAGAGAATAGCATTACAGGACAACTGGATGTGGGAGCTATTTCATACACAGGCTGCGATGGCCTTCAAGACAAAAGCAAGCAGTTTAAGTTGCATCTAGTGAATAAAGGTGAGTCAAGGGAAGGCAAGGAGATGAGTGATATGGTGAAAGCAAAGAGACAAGTGATCGCTGCACAGCATCCTGGACAGCTAAATGCAAATTCTCTGTCCTTTACACAAGATGAAAAAAAAAATAGAGTGCAATGAAGAGAACAGAACAGCTCAGAGCTCCTCCAGGTAAATGCTGAAGGACCAACTATTGACTGAAATACACTTGAATGCACAAAAGAGACTGCAAAAAAACTGCTATGACCAATATCCCTCTCTTCCACTGATATCTTGCCTTGCTATATGCAGAAACTCTTAAATTAATTTTCTGTGCTCTGCATTGTGAAAGGAGGTATGTATTTAATCAAAGGGCATACAAGGCAGGGGGGAGGAAAAATACATCAGCAACATAAGACAAAGTTACAAAAAGTATTTCCAATTTACACACCAGAAAAATCAAGTGCCTATGACAGGAAGCCTGAATTGAAGCAAAATGCTGGCTATCCATATTAAATTAGGAGACGTATTGTTAAATAAAAGCAGATATGTTTACATCCACAGTTAGAAAGATGCCTCAAGCTATCATCTGGCAAAACACTATGTCATTGCATTGCACGTGGCTTCCTTCTCATATCCTTTGTTCATTTATTTGTTTCATAATAACTATTTGAAGCTTCACAAAAAAAAAAAAAAAAAAACCACCAAAAAACCCCCAACAAAACAGCCTGCATATATCAGTAGGGAAAAAAAAAAGGAGTGATTTCATGCATCTTGGTCTATAAATAACTGCTTAAAGGGAAAAGAGTTATATGCCTAATTCAACTCAGAAGAATCATCCTTTCCAATTCAGATTTGTTGTAAGAGATACGGGATTAGTTCATCTTCTTTTACTCTATTTTTAAACAAAACAAGTACACTGTTTAATGCCTATTTCACACAAAATTAACAAAGCAAACTTCCTAAGAAACATGGCTATTAAACAATGTCACTTTTCAAGCAGAGTTAAAGCACATATCTGAACAATACACATTTTTGAGTGCGGCTTGAGTAGGAACAGCAGCTCTGTACTGAAAGCTTTCCATTCACATCAACTGTATTCTCTTCATAACAAGTGCATATGTAGGCAGAGGGATTGTGCCTTTTCCAACAGCTGCCCCATCATTTTAAAGATGATTTCCATAAACAGCATACACACATAAGTAGTGCTGGTCAACTTTCCTAACTTTCCTCCTTTCCTTCCCTCCTTCCTGGCCTGCAGACAGAACTTCCGCAGAGTCAAACCCAAGACCCCTCAGACAAGAACTGCTCTTCCCTTTCAAACAGGGCTGGGGATATATTCTTTTTGGATAGATTATTTTTTAAGAACATATCCATTAATTCAGTAGAGGGGTGAAGAGGGCTTGACTTGACCTACCCAAATCTGGAAGCCAGGGCCTGAAAGCAAACCCTGTCTTCCAAGGGGGACAGTGACCCCAACAGGCAGCCAGCTTCTACCCCAAGCAGAAAATGAGGACCACTGCTCCAACAATCTTGCATTGGGTTTGTGTGGTCAAGTTTTGGTAGCAGGGGTTGTGGTGGGGGGGTGGGCTACTGGAGTGGCTTCTGTGAGAAGCCGCTGGAAGCTTCCCCCATGTCCAGCAGAGGCAATGCCAGCCAGCTTCAGGACAGATCTGCCACTGGCCAAAGCTGGGCCAATCAGAGAAGGTAGCGCTTCTGTGATAACATTTAAGAAGGAAAAAAAATTATTGTGCTGAAGTAATTTGGCTCAGAGAAGAGAGGAGTGAGAATATGTGAGAGGAACATCTACAGACACGAAGGTCAGTGGAAAAGGAGGGGGAGGGAGTGCTCTGGGCACCGGAGAGGTGATTCCCCTGCAGCCTGCGGGTGTGCAAAGATCCACCTGAAGCCTGTGCAAGAGACCCACACCAGAGCAGGTGGATGCCCAAAAGATGCTGTGACCCCGTTGGAAGCCCATGCTGGAGCAGGCTCCTGGCAGGGACCTGTCGACCTGCAGAGAGAGGAGCCCACACTAGAGCAGGTTTTCCTGGTAGGACTTGTGACCCTGGGGGTACCCACACTGGAACAGGCTGTTCTTCAAAGACAGTAACCCATGAAAAGGGACATACACTGGAGTAGTTGTGAAGAACTGCAGCCTGTGGGAAGGACTCATGCTGGAGAATTTCATGGAGAATTGTCTCCCGTGGGAGGGACCCCACCGAAGCAGGGGAAGGACTCCTCTCCCTGAGCAGCTGCAGGAACAACCTGTGATGAACTGACTGTAACCCCCACTCCCCATCTCCCTTTGCCACTGGCAGGGAGGACACAAAGCCGAGGAAGGGGTAGGGAGGAGGTGTTTTTAAGGTTTGTTTTACTTCTCATTACCCTATGCTCAAATTTTGACTGGTAATAAATTCAACTGATATCCCCAAGATAAGTCTGTTTTGTCCATGACAGTATTCGGTTTGTGATCTCCCATGGTCCATATCTCAACTCATGAACCTTTTGTTATATTTTCTCTCCCCTGTCTCATTGCAGAAGGGAGTGACAAGAGTGGCTTTGGTGGGTGCCTGGCATCCAGCCAGGGTCAAACCACCATAAATTCTTCTGAAGTTTAGCTCTAGCAGGTTTTAAGAGGTAGCTGGCAGAAGAGCAGGTTACATGTCTGAAGCTGTTTTTCTGGAAGAAAACTCTTTATATGCATATAATGAGATTAGAGGCTGAAGAAAACAGTCCCAACATACTACTACATTTTCCAACAGGAAACATGCTGAACTTTGAGACAGTACGTAATTCAGGAAGAAGAGTAATAGAATGGGTATTAAAAGAATTTCCTGCCAAAGCACAAATATTATCAATATGTAAATCTTCACAGGAGGTACTTAATGCTTTTGATATTAAATACTCTGCCTATGCAAGTCCTCTCCTATTGCTCAATCCTCTTCAAAACTATTGCAAAGCTTTCCAGATGAGGAGATTATGTCAAGAATCCTCTGTCTAGATGGCATTTCTCAAGTGCATCCAAGTCTCGTAAATTGCATTACGAGGTCACTTAGAAAGTTCTCTGAGTTGTCAACAAAACCAGTTTTAAGCCCAGAAAGGTTGCAGAAGCTCTAATCTAAACACTTGTTAATTGTTGAACCACAGCTCTGTTCATTGCTGTCCTACTTTGTCAACAGTAACACCCACCTCTATCATCACAAATATACCCTGACTGTTGACAGTAATTCCAATTTTCTTTGTCATAAATACTCACAAAAAATTCAGCTACCTCTACAATGCATATAAGTCATACCTCTAACAACTACCCTGGCTGTGAACTTGGCTGAACTTGCTCAGTATATCACTAAATTTGCAATTCTTTTAACTCAAATGCTGTATTTGTTAACTTTTTCTGAGTTCACTACAAGATTTTCAGTATTTCTTAGTTCTGCAAGAAAAGGTTTTTGGAAACCTCTGTCCATTTCACCTGCTTCGCCTGCAGAGGAAAAAACAACCGACCTCAAACTGCAGCTTCATCAGTGTCTGTCCTGACTTCCATATACCATCCAACTGAAATCCATATACCATCCAACTAAACCATCATCTTTCAAGATATTTGCAGCCAGATAAATAACAGGCCAAGAAGATATGTCTTCTGTCTTCCCACATCTTAATTAGCAAACAACTCAAAGCCACCTACAAATGCACAGACAGTTACTCCTCAGCCCATCCCCCTGTCCCCTGGGTTTTCCTCTTGCTCTTTCCATTTGACCCCTGCCCACATCATCTGGATTCTCCTGATGCCACTGATCTTGAATTAGACTGTAAATCCTTTTTAGGAGAGTTTATACCTTACTACGAACAATAAAAGTGCAAATCCTAACAGGAACCTTCAAGCTTTACTGAAACACAATATAATTTGAACCTATGGCAAATGTACAAATCTTCACTGAAAGCTATTTGCAAAACACGGATTAGTGAAGTTTCCTCAAATATAAAGCATGTTTTCTTGATATTGCAAATACTGTTTTAGCTACCTACATGGCAATAATGTTTATAAGAACACTGAGCACGACATTAGCTTCTTTATAAAAAAGTCAGAAAGTGCAAGAAGTCTTTGGTTTTCTGTCTCTTACGTGGAATGTAAAGGGACAGATTAATGTTTAGATTATGTCCTCTCGTACTTTTACACAAACATGTCTACAAACATATTTGAGAAAAAACAAGGTAACAACAAAACTCTCCTTACCAAAGGCATAGGTATTTAACACACATACCAAGCAGACACAATCTTCTCTCAAGAGGGAATACACTAGTGCTTTCAGTATCAACTTAAATCAGTTATGTGCTACAACCTCACTGCTCTTTTTCTGGTATGATAGCAATGATGATTAAATACCGTCCCAATCACATAAACTGTTCTCTATGTCCTGGGGTCATATTTAAGCACTAGGGTCCACCCACACATAAACCTACTTGGCATGACCGGAGTCTTGAAATTGTCTCAAGTGACTTCTAGAAAAGCATGAATCAGCTTTTAGAACTTTCTCCCCTTTTTTTTTTTTTTTTGAAAGGGAGGAAGGAAGGAGAAGGAAAGGAAAGGGTGAAAATAACTGAACCTCAAACAGCTGAGATATTGTGATACGTCAGAGGTGAACCCGGCCACATGAAATCTCCCTGACGTCCCCATTATTGTGCAAGGTTGGGCCTCTTCCAAGAAAAATTAATTTTTTAATGCTTTTTTTCCTCCATGGTTTCTCTAATTGGTGCATTTCTAGTTTCCAGGACTCCCGTGATTGCTTCCGCCATGGCTTAGGATTTCAAATTCTAAATGAGCCACTGCAAAGATGATAAAGATGTGGAATAATCTTGTAAAAATTTTCTAGTGGAGTCTAGAAATGAAGCCAAGCAACCTGCAGAACCAAGCAGCTCTGAAAAGTTAGAACTGAATTTGCAGTTAAAAATATAACTGATTTCATTTTTGCTTTTTCCTATCAGAGATTGGATGACTTCTAGATATTCACACACAGACATTACAAGAAATATTAAGCAGTAGGTAGAAAAGTTTGGCCTAATTCGTATGTCTGTGACAAACCAAATAGAAGTTTTAAACAGACAACTATGTTTTAGGTGTCAAACATTTCTTGACGTCTGTGGCAGTTGGCAGCTGCAAACATCCGACTGAAAGCCCCATCTGCTGCTTCACAGCTTCCAGTCGAGGATGTTTACAGTCGCTTACTGTCAACAGCAATACACATTCCTTGGCTGTTTATTTTATATTATTAACATGCAGAGGCCTCCAAGCAGGTTAGTTAAGATCACTACAACTTCTGTTGCTGTGTTGCTGCCCGCAGATGTACACGGGACTGTAAGTATTTACTTAATGAAATAAAGTACAATAGAGGAACATTTGCAAACAGCCAGGCGTATTTTCTGTTCAAGCATTACACTTCTAGAATTATGTTGATTATTTTAGATCCAGTAAGAATTAAATAACGGTGTATAAAAAGGGCAACTCGCTTCCACTGTTGCGTTTGTTTTGTTCTCCAAGAGACTTGAGCAATCCTGTCACATTCATACAAAAACTGCATTACTCTACAATAAAATTCACTTATCAGCACAGAAACTAAAGATAGTAACTGACTGGCATGAAAATAGAACCAAATCCTTCCTAAGGGTATTTCACTACAGCGTCTGGGACGGCTTCTGCCCCACAAAAAAGTGGGTGCAAGGGAATTATTTGATATTAGAAGTTAGTTTATGCAGCATTTGCTTCAAAATAAAACCATAGAAAAAACCCCACCACCCAAGCCACTGAGGACTATGAGGAAGAGGCAAGAAGTTGCGTAGCAAGCTCTGCAAAAGCTCCAGTAAAGTTCAAATCTGCTAGGATTCTACAAATTCTCTGAGCTAATCATTTGCTGCTACACTTCATGTAGCTGACAGAATAGCACTTCTCACCAAAGGAAAAAGCTAGAAAGATTTGGCATAACAACATCTTGGTTGTACAGTTCTGCTGTTTGTTTTCCATTCCATCTCCCATTTCCTTCTTAAGTTAATGATGGGGAAAATTAAAGATTAATCACTCAACTATTTTTCTGAAGTCATATGAAACCGCAGTAGGCCAACAGAGTGATTATATCACTCTAATTAGAAGGTGTTTTTCCTTGAAACTTTCTTGCCCCCAAATGAAACTACCACACTGTAAACTGAGTAGATTATGAAAAGACTGTAGCTGGGATTCAGAAGTCTGTGGTGTATTTATTCAAACTGATAAGTGTGAAGGATCTCTATAAATCACTTTCAAAACTCAGGATTATATTTTCTATACTAAGGGTAAGAAAGTTAATCTTTCAGGCAGCAGGTGAAAACATGCAGAATTATGTTGAGGCCTTTCCCTGTATTCAATATCAACTTTGAGCTATTAAAGCTTCCTAGGGAATCACATTTTCTCAATGGGTCAAGTCACTAAGGAAACAAAGCAAACTTTATCAGTGCTGCACAACTCTCCATTCCAGAAATTCCTGGCACTTGGCATCTATATACCACACCAGAGTCACAGGATCCACTCACTCTCTCCTTAGGAGAGCTACCATGACAAGCTATGAAACTCTCAGCAAGGTCCCCAACTTTCACAAAGTTTCACAATACAAGGAGGTACTGGACACTCCTGTGTGAGGTCTACTGAGGAACAGGATGGCAGGAAAATACATTTACTATAACAATACTTTTGAAAAAAAAAAAGAAAAAGAGTTCCTATTTTGGCAAGTTCTATATTATTTAGCATAAGCCAGCTAAGAAAAACACTTGTCACCTTGTAAAACAATATGTACAAACTGTAACAAAAAAGGCCAACGAAAAAATCCTCAAATGCAAAGCACTGACTGCAGAATGAAAATATTTCACCTTAATTACATCTAGTCATGAAACTGAAATTAGCCTTTTATTTGTAAATGTACTGACCTAATATCCACAATTTTAAGGGGGACAAAGTAGGGAGCCTATAAAATCCTAATACTTTTAACTAATTAGATGAAGGACATTATGTCAGCAACAATATGCAATTCCACTCCATGTACGGCTTCCTTTCCACTTTTAAAACACATCAAACAGATTATATCTGTATGAAAGTCAAAGCAAGGTCAATCTAAAACTGTGGCACTTTATCACATAGTAGGGACTGTTATGCAAGAGAATTCCATCAGTTATCTTTACTACACTGATTTTTAATTTGTAAAGTCTTCCGTAACACCTCTATAAGAATAAAGTGTCCAAGACTTGAATAGCAAACAACAGGGCTTGATACATGTTCATCTTGATAAGGCTGTGAACAAACAAAGGTAAGACAAAAGGAACAACAGTCCGACTTTTCAATGTCTTCATGAATTTACAGTTTATGTCACAGAAGGAGCAAGGGGCGAACTGGTAGCACTTAAGCCTTCTTCAGTTTAAAAAAAAAAAGCTTTCAAATGTTTTTCTCTCACTCTTCTGAAATTTCCAAGTCAGATGAATGGATTAGTGGTGACAAAGAAAAAACAACAAAAACAAACTAACAAAAAAAGCAACTCAGCAAAAACTTTCCAAGTGTTCCTAGAATTCAAAACCAGGGCCTCTACATTTTCTGTTATCTTCCATATAAATATAGATGAGGTGATATAGAAACTCAGACAAGTAAATTAGTTTTTAACCATACCAGATTAACTCTGGAATACCAACAGATAAAAATGCAAATTCAAAGCTGCATAGAACTTGAAAAAAACTTAACTTTTGGAAATTATTTCCTAACTAGCTTTGTAGTCTACATTTTCTAATTTGCTTGTCAAAAACTTTAAGATAATTAAATATGCGAAAAATTACTCCTCCTCTTGCTGTCACTGACAGCACAGGAAGATTAAGCACACATTACTTATATGAACTCAAGTTCACAGCTGTTATGATACAGCATGAGTATCTCCAACTGCTGCAGATGAATCTGATTCTCCCAACTGCATTTGAACTCATTCTAAAATGCCTGAAGCAGGAGGCTCTCCCAGCGCTAAGAAGGCAGTTACAGACAAGCAGTTGAAATTACACATCAAAATGAGATACAAAATATCCAAATGTTTGGGAACGAGATGTCAGGACTATTGGTAAAATCAGGAACAACATGCAGTGCGTTTTCTTGAGCCTCTTCCCAAAACTCAATGTCCAATCATTAAGAATTTTAATCAGCTTTTAATCTATCCAAGTGAATGACTACTAAGGTGTACCTCACTAGCAATATATCTGTAGAAAAAAACCCAAGAACTTACTTCTTGGATACCAGCTGATCCTACTTCAGCCTCCTTCATGAGAGATACCCACACCTCTGGGGAGAATTACATTCTTCGTCTGCCAAAGACTGCTCCTTAGATTTCCAGGAATTCATATCACATATATGAACAGAAGTTATTGTAATTCCAGAAGTTCAGCAGCTCAGATCACATAGTTCTCACTGCAAGAAGTCAGATAGCTTTTAACAACCATTATTAAAACTATGCCTTTTTCTGGTACAGTCATTTAAAACTCAGAATGTGTTTAAAGTGACACATTACTCCTGAATGCAGCTGTCTCTCAATTAGAAGAGATAAAGGTTAACTGCTAAGGCAGCATTAAGTATTCAGAACCTATACTGAAGTAGTTAAATTTCCCACAGGTAGGTATAACAACTTCTCTTATTTATTATGTTAAGAAACATACAGATTACACAACCAAAACCAACCATACAATAAATTTGAGATTGAGCATCACTTCAAAAAAGCAAAATCCCCACAGAGTCCTCTTAGTTATGCCTTTAAGATGGAGAAGGAATTTATTCATGCAACCATTCTAGACGAAAAGGGACATACTGAAGCCCTTTGCAGAGGGATGGACAGACACACAAGACAGAACTAGATTATTAGGAGGAAACCAAAGAAATACAGAAATAGAGATTGAGAAGAGCATAGAAAGAACACAAGGGGAACTAAAGTATACCAGTCAAAAGTAGCAGGAGAACACTCACATGACAGTTCTGAAATCTAAGTTATGAGCACACAACAAAACCAAGAGAAGTGCAGGACGTAGGACTTATTAACTCAAATGTATATACTCAAAGTTAATTATTTATCAATTTGCACTCCTGATACCTTTGGAAGGTACTTGAACCCGCTCTGTATGTGACCACATGAAACAAGGATGCTTTTGATAAACACATTTTCTCCATCAATCAACAACCTGCAGCAACAAGCGAAGGCTAAGGAGGGATATCAGCACTACTTACACTCGCTATAGAATCAGCGAACAGTAGTACAGCCTTGTTTTCTGCTCTCCATTGCAGTGCCATGAGGGTCTCGCTATGAATGCCACAAACCTTTAGTGGCCAGAAAGGAAGATGCAACAGGTTACACTGTCCTCTCCTATCAGGCGGCAGAAGTAGGTGATGCCCAGGGGGTGCAGAGCATTGCTCTCCTTGCTGGCAGAACTAGCACCACGAGTGGAGCAGCGACCAGCCCAAAGCCGCGTTTAAGTACGTATCGCTGTGCCAGTTGCCACCACAGAATGGTTGACTTCACGGCTTCCTATTTCAGCTAAGTACAAAGACCATGTAGTGGGTCAAAACAAGAATAAAGAGCATATATTGAACCAGCAAACAGTCCCCAGTGGCAATAATTTCTTCTCATGGCTATTTGGGAGAAGCATTACTCGAGAGCACAACATTACAGATCCCAAGCTTAGCAGAGAACATTTATTTAGATTTGACAGCATGATCAAACTACCTATAGCACATAACTCATTCAGCTGTATTGTCCGTATTCAAAAGGAAGGCAAAACACAGCTGCAGTGGTAACAAGCCTCTGGTACAGGGGACACACTACAGGCATGGCACATATCAGAGATCCCTGCAGACAGGAGTAAACACATTTGGGCTGACCAGAACCATCTTCAAACACAAAACTCTGCCCCAACATCCTCCTAGAATTTCTAGAATGCTTTCACCTTGTATTTTGCAAACTGTCTCCTAACTCACATTTCTTATGTCCTTTATTCAGGACATGTAATTTGTGCTGAACATACATTCACTGGAGAACATATTTTATACCTTGCTGTACTCTTAGGAAAAGCACAGACTCGAACTCTGTGATCCTTTTGTTGGTCCAGTGACTCACACCTCACATGCTACACGTTTACCCTCATATTTCTGATTTCAGGGTCCGGTAATCAATGGAGGAGTCAGTTCTGCTTGCCCATAGCCAGGACACGGCACCATCCCAACTCCCCTGCAAATACAGGGAAGGCCATTTTTCTCTCCCATCACTCCTTCCCTTGTACAGAGCTCAAACACACAACTGGGACATAAAGACTCTCAAAATAATTAGTACAATCATAATGTTTGTCCTTCATTTCCAGTAGATCAAAACAAATACAACTTCTGACCACAACACTGTTTTCACTTAATGTGCTCCAAAGTGAACAAACCCCAGATGTTGCAGAAGAGTCTGCATGGCTTCAGCTCACACATCCTTACCTATGAGGTTGTGCTATGCATTGATTACTCTTGTCCCAAAAGGACTTGAACATTACCATAAATTAGTGCTAGATGCAAGAGAACTTCTGGGTACTACATTAAGCAAAACATCCACTAAAAGTGTGTAGAAAGCAACTTCATTAACAACACTGTGTGCTAAATTAATTTACAAAATGCTTATTTATTCACAGCACTATGAAAGTAAAACATAACAGCAACATTTAAAGAATGAAACTAGAGTTCATACACAGCAAATGCATTAACTTTTGCACACATACAGACTAGGGCAATATATCTACTCAAGTCCCATTCTTCATTTATTTCCAACAGCCTCCCCTTTTCCTGGGTGTGACCAGGCTTATGGCATGCGGGAACAGAATGAGGCTGAACATCAGCCTCAAGGTAGCTAAACACTTGCTTGTACCCACAGTTTGTAATTAAACACTCTGACCTATTGGATAAAATGCTAACATCATACCGATAGGGCCACGAACCTGAATCTTGTTAATGTTAACCTGTGTCCTCATCACCTTGAAAAGGTCTTTCCTCCCAACTTTCCAGTAGCAGAAGCTGCAAGAGACTAACATGCACATGGAAAAAAAAAAAAATCCATCAAGTTAAAAGAGAGGAACAATTCAGTCCTACAAAGTGAGGAGAAAGCATTAGACTGAGCAGTGAAGCAAGGGGAGAGAGGGCTTACCAGCATAAATGCATAAATGTTAAGACACTGTGGAAGCTCCAAAGTGCTCAAAAACACAGTAATCAACACTGATATGCCAAAGAAAGCATACACTAGAAAGTTCTGTAAGAGGAAAAGGCAGAATGAGCCCCACTGGAACAGCTAAAATAGAGCCACATGCGAGAAATGACAGATAGGAAGAAGGCACAAACTGAGAAGAAACCCTACTGTTAACTTCAGGCATTGGGAATTTATCCCAAAATTTCCAGTTTAAGTCACAAAAGTGCTGCACCCACACAGCCTTCCACAGATGCGAACAGGTCGTGTAACCGCATTTTGCTTCTGACAGCAGAAATAACTGCCCAGAGGTTAAAGAAAAGAAACAGGTAAGGAAGCAGGAGGACACCTATAAAACGGCTTCCTACCAAAAAAACCTTTTTTTGATGGTTATTAGCAAGGAAAATCCCTGGTGGATAAATATAGCTTTTGTAGTCAGCTAAAAATTAGAGCTATTAGAATATCTCTTGACAGCTCCAATAACAGCTCTCAGTTGCTTAGACTCATTGAAAGTTTATAATCAACTTGCTGCAAAAGCTTTTATTTAGAACATGTGTCACTGAAGAAAAACACTGAAGCAAAACCTGATTTTATTTTTCAAATGTCTTAACAACTAATCCCCTTGGAATTATGTCAGGCATGTCACATTACGATGGCTTGGGCTCACCTTGACCAGCAAGTATGTTAAAATGCAACTAAACCTGTCTACATTTGCACTCCCAGCACATGCTTCTAAAATTTCAAATGGTTACAGAGGAAAGGCATCTGTGGATCTAACACTGATCAAGACCACATTATCAATGTGTTTTACTTCAACATGAAGTGTTACAGGCAAAAGCAGTCTTAGAGAATAATGTAAAACTTATTTTCTACACACCTGAATTTAAAAGAGAAGGGAGAACTTTCCTGTGCAAAAATCTATTTGCTGTGGTAGGTTCTGTTGTTATAAAAGGTACAATTATACAGTACCTGTTTTTGGTGTGAAGGGTTATATATGTAAATGGTTGAATTAATAAACCAGAGTTCAGAATGAGCTTTTCCTGCTCCTGTTAATTTATGGCCCGGTGTTACATTCCTTTCATGTAATGCCACAGTTTTCAGTGAATAACTTCACATTATCCTCCTCAGAGTGCAGATACAAAGAACATCAACCATCATAAGTTTCGTAAGACTCTCCCTCTTAACCCTCAAGGGTTTAGGTGCCCGATAAAGTTTTAGATATTATTAAAACTTTAAACATCCGTGCTTGGCTGCTACTACTCTCCGAGCAACTTTCTGCCAGCGAGTACTTGTGCCAACACTGAAGCCTTCATAACACTGCTTGAACCAGCACCGCACGTCCAAACCACCACACGGTTCTCAAATTCCCTGCTTGCCCTCTTGCTTCTCAACTGCTGAAACACAAGAACACGTCTCTGGAAGTGCAGCTTCCAGATCTGTCCTTTATCCCAATGAAATAAGGAGTTTGTGAATCAACCAGCTGCACCAGAAACCTTTTTGTACAACACAAACACTAGGTCAAGAAGCATTCAGGTTTAAATCCCTCTCAGTCACCTGTCTCAGCCACAGCCCAGAACCCAGCTTTCATTACTCCAGTTGAATTCTTGTGACTGCGTGGTAATGCCATCCCTGTTTCATCCAGTGTTTTCAACAGAAGCAGCTCAGCCCCGGAGCTTCTGCCACCCAGGAGGGCACAATATTCAAATCACTCTCCCAAATCAGCAATATGACCTAAAGAAGAATCTTCGGAAAAGGGGACCCTGCTCAGGCATTTAATTCCAGGACAATGTCTGCAACTGCAAATAATACAGATGGATTGACACCTTTGCCTTGCTAGACCCAAGACATAAGCCTCTATAAAAGTTAAGCTGCAGAACAGATCTCTCTCTACATGTCCTACTGGTCCCTGACACACTCTGATTGTTTTCCTCTGAGGGGTAGCCAGAGGACACCTTGCATGGCCTTTCCCTGCAGGTCATACAGGCAAAGCAGGGGCCAACTCTGGGCTACGGGCATCAGGGCAGCTGCAGGTCAAGCATCTGCACACTCCAGCCCTTAAGCTACCTTGGATGTTTTGCCCCCTCCTTCTGTCAACTGTACTGAAAGTACAGACATGCTGTTGGTCTGTTTATCTTCACTCAGCTTTCTAAAGAATCAGTGAAATGAATCACATGTGGCACTTGTAACTATTGTACTAAAATAAACAAAATTCAACCACAGGATCACTTTTTAGTATTCAAAGCACTTGCATGCTTTCAGTCCTGCTGAAAATACTCGCTCAGAGGACACCCTCTCCTTCCCTGGGCTTTAACAGCTCCCAACCCTATGCAGTGTCAGGGCAGTTACTTGGCTGCACACGCAGCTTGAACATCACATCTGACTTCAGGGTTAGGGAAGGGGATTCCAGTACAAAAGCAGCATTGAGAAAACAGCTTAGAAAAGTACAGCAGCACTGCCAGGGCTCTAACTTTATAAGTAGATTTATAATTAAGAGTAAGAGCTATTAATTAGTTTTCAATGGTAACAGCAAAGAGCTAATGATCTATTAGGAATCACAGACACTGCATTTAACATTTAGTATTTCCCTCATTTCTCATGAGGCAAAAGACAGACTTATAAATTCAAGATATGACACAAGAGACCTCAACACACAAAAACTATTGCCAACAACATTAACTTCAGCAGGAAACCTATCCTATAGAAAGTGAACATAGCAGAAATTAATCTTTACCCAGATATTTTGACGGGGAGTTCACACGTAATGCTTCCATTCTTGATATGAGTTTTAGTTACAACAAAGCTATTCACAACAGCCATAAAGCAGGTAGTACGTGTTTTAACATGGGTGCATCAGGTTTGACTTCAAGAGCCAAATCTTTTTTTTTTGGGGGGGGGCCGTATCTTCTGCAATCAAGCTTTTTAAACTCTGCCTTCTCCATCCAAACAGCTGGACTATAGAAGAGCTTAAAACAAAAAAAAAAGTGAAGTGCCCCATTGTGTTTTGACTCGAAGTAGATACAGCAGTAACCCTCAAGGTTACCTTGCCCTATGTGCGGCCTCAGGAAGGAAAAAAACACAGTTTCAGCAAAGGAATTTCTTGCCTGGCTGGAGGCCGCACCCGCCACATCAAGTGATGGCAGAAAAGCATTTGGATTCACAAGTCTACCCGTAGCACCCAGCCGGAGGCAAAGTAAAACTTTCTCATTTTCGGAGAAGAAAAGAAACTCTTGCTCAATAAGTAGCAATTATGCTGCAGAACTTATATGCTGAGCACGGCTGAATGTACGAACACCAGATCAGTCAACCATAGCTTTAGTGCTTTGAGTATGATTAACAGAATGAACTTTCAAAGGTCAATTAAATGTCAACACATTTTAAAGAGATATTCTTCTTAAGTTGGGGTGATGTGTAACAGTACCTTCCAGAGCTGCTGTGCCACTTTCATCTTAAAATTTTACCCATCCAATACTTACATGTGTAGATATAAAGATGATAACTAATTAACTATTGATAGAAAATAATGGCTATTTAACTCCTGGCTTTTCTATTGCTAAGCTATCTTTATTACTTGTGTCTAACCAAGTACACAGGCACGCTTACCCTAAAATTTCATTTCAGCTGTTGAGGGTGAGAGCAAAGGGAGAAGAAAAGGAGCAAGAACAGTTTGAAAGTCTAATAATTTACTATATGAAAATGAGAAGAGGCTTTTGATATGCAATTGAGCTGCCTGGATATAAATCTGGAGGAGGAAGAGGGGGACAGCACTATAACTGAATTAATTATGAACATGTTAATCATGACTTTAGGCAGCCCAGCAATTTATCTCTTCGCTTCTAAACATTTCTGGGAATTCAAACTTCAGCTAACTAGCTCAAGACATCTTAAAATTAATGCTGAAAAAACTGAGCACTCAGTACAGATTCATTTAAATCACCTCTCCAACTGGATGATCAGATCATTAGTTTTTAAAAAAAGGTCTCCATCTCAGTATAAACTAAAAGGATTAAAATCCTGACCAAGGCCTCACAACAGTACTATAATCATTCTGACACGAACAATATTTATTCAAGACCAGAGCTAAAGAATCATTTGAGAGTTGAGAAAAACCAGCAGAGAGCCGCACTCTGTGCAGACGCCAGAGGAAAACGGGCTGCAGAGTTTTCCTTCTATAAGGGCAGCGGTCCCGGCACCTCTCCACAGGTAGGCTTGTAACTCCACGAGATTTTAGGATGAGTTTTTCAGGAGGTTCCCGCTCCGGCCCTGGCAGCCCCGCTGCGTTTCGGGCCAGGTGCCGCGGGCAGCGGCGGCTCTGCCCAGACAGGGACTAGGGCGGGCAACCTTCAAAGTTCCTAAAAAGTTCCCAGCCCTAGGGGCTGCCTGACCCCCGCCGGGCACGGCCGCCCCGTCCCGCCGCACCTGTGGCCCCGGCCGGCGCCCTTGGGCACAATCCGAGAGTTGCGGGCGGAGCGGGCACCCGGCCCGGCCCGGCCCGCAGGCAGCCCGGACCCCCGCCCGCTCCTTACCTGGCCGGGTCCCGCCGGGCCGCGCCCAACTTTCCCACTCCGGGCGAAACTTGCGGCAGGCAGCGGGCCCGCTCCCGACGTCCGCCTCCAGCCCAGCCTAGCCTAGCCTAGCCCAGCCCAGACCGTCCCGTCCCAGCCCAGCCCCCCGCCGGCCCAGCCACAGGGGCGGGGAAAGGGGGCGGGGGTAAGCGAGCCCGCCCCGCGCCGGGCATTGTACGCCCCCGGAGCGCCTTTCGCGGCGGAGGAGGCAACGCAGGCTCCTCCTCCCCTCGCCATGTTCTTTGTCTGTCCGGCTCTCCCCGGCCGTTCCTCCGGCGCCGCGGCCGCCCCGGCGGGGCCGGCGGAGCGCGGCGGGGCCGCCCCGGCCGCAGGTGACAGAGCAGCCACCCCCGCCCAGCACCGCCCCCCGCCGGCGGGATCTCGGCGCGCTCTGCCAATCGGCTCGGGGCAGAGAGGCAGCCTCGGCCAATCAGGCGCCGCGGAGCGCGGAGGGTGCCCCGGGTGAGCCAATGGGACGCGGAGCGGCGGGCGGGCCCGCCTCCCCCGCGCGGCGCGTGGAGCGGGGAAGCGGCGGGGGCCGCGCCGCGGGGCCGCCCGGAGCTCCACGAGCTCCGTGAGGGCAGCGTGTCCCGGCCCCGTGGGGTCCCACAGCGGCACGGCCAGCCCAGGCAGGCCTCGCCTGCCTCCGACGAGACTTGACTGGGGAGGCGGGAGGAGTCGAGGGCAAAAAGGGCTTGCGAAAAAGCAGAGTGACGTCCCCTCTGGGAGTCCGGAGAGAGGAGTTGGTAGAGACCGGAGCAGCCGCACAGTCTGAGAAGCGCTGTCTGTCTTTAGTGGTTGTTTCTTACGCGGCCAAAAGCCTCGTCTGATTTGCCCTTATGTCAGTTTTGTGTTGTAAGGAACACGAAGTCCCTTATATACCCAAGCAGTGAGCACTAGAAATAATAATAGCTCAGGGGCGAAAGCCACTACCGTGAGGTCTCGCTGCCCTTCCCATGGCTACCATAGAGTCATCAAGGTTGGAAGAGTCTTCAAGATCAAGTCCAACCATCCACCCAGCACTACCACTTGCAACCCCTAAATCACTAAACCACATCACCCAGTGCCAGATCCAAATGCCCCTTTAACGCTTCCAGGGATGGTGACTCCAACACTTCCCTGGACAACCTATTCCAGCCTGACCACCATAACACTGAAAATTTTTTTTCTAATATCTAATCTGAATCTCCCCTGTCTCTGCTTAAGGCCATTTCCTTGAGTCCTCTCACTATTGATGCTCATTTGGTGACCCACAAGTATGTGCCACTCAATCCTACCTAGTAAGTCACAGTTACACACCTCAAACCCGATGTGTTTATGGTTTTTTCCCAAAGTACATAATCTTGTTGCTTGGTGCTTGAACTTCGGTCATTATTCCAGTCCTCAAGTTCAGGCAAACCCTTTTTCAGGCTACCCTGACCTTTCTCCTGGCTGTCCCTCACAGCCCTGCCATCAGGAAATTTCAACAGTACACCTCATAATTTGGCGTATGGATGAACTTGTAAAAGTTTAGATAGTATATAATGCTTGATCTTTCTGGAACACCTTTCTGTGAAGCATTTCCTCTCTGGCATTTCCCTTTAGCCAACTTCTTACCCACTCTGCAGCACCTCACCAACTCCTGTAACAGCTTTCCATGAAATCATGTACCAAATGCTGACTGAAGTCTAGTCATGGCGGATATCCTGCTTTCTCCTTATTCAAGAACCTCACTGCTCACTGAGGGTACTGGGATTGCTTCACAAAATATACCTTTGGCAAGGTGCTGTTGTGTTTTATCCCACTTTCCACTTACTTGCACCTGTTTCATTACATTCTCCTTACATATTTGCTCTCAATCCTTAGTGCTTAATGGTGGTGGATAAGTAGTCTGCAGTTGTTGGTGCTGATTTTGAATGCTGGCAGTAAGAGCACACTGGTGGGTAGCCCATGTGGGCTTCCTCCTGCCTGGGGAAGAACATCTAACTCAGGAGGTGAAGATTGCCATGGTAGGAGTCTCATGCCATAGATGCAACAGTAATAGAAGCTAATTCCTTGTATGCCATAAGCTATGTCTTGTGGCCGTGGAAGAGTCCTCAATATAACAATTAACAGAAATAGACTTGGCTAATTTGGATTTTTTCTTTTTCCCATATGTTGCATGGAAGTCCTTGTTTCTCAGCCTTTTGTCTTAAGAGCTGAATATCAGTGTGTAAGAATGTTGGTGCCAGCATCCTCTCCTGTGTATCTCAAAACAAAGCCTTGGGTTAGATTTTTTTGCTGAATTTCTGTTTCTCAATTAAGGTCTCACCTGCTGAGCTAACTTGGTACTTTTCTGGTGTCTGCAGGTTTTATCTGAGAAATTCAGGCATTGTTATTGCTTGAAAGGCTTGCATTTCTGTCACAGCCAGGCATGAGTCCAGGGGCAGAGCCCAGGCATGTCATTGTGGTACAAACGTCTTGCCAAAGATAAACCTGCCCCCAAAAACCCACAGCTCAAGCTGGGAAAGATGTAAGAGACGTTGAAGGACCAATGACATCTAGTACTTACACAAGGAATATATCTAAGGATTCAACCAAATCTCGGCAGCAGAGCAGGGCAAAAAATTTGGAATCACTCATATCCATACTCCACAAATCTCTTCTGCAAAAGCCGTGCCCAGCTTCCTGATATGTGGGTAAGACATCCATTGGTCACAGCAGATACATGGCAACTTGCAATGCCTTTATGAGCTGCTACTGATTGACCTAGGGTAATTGGCCAGATTCCTACTTATAAGCTGTTTCAAATGTGAGAAAAACATTTCCTAAGATACTTCCACAGGGGAAGAGGTTGATGTTAGCATCTCATCTCATTTTTGCCATGGACTAAGAGCAGGGATGCGCCTTGTGGCTTGGCTGACCTCTGGTAACCCCATCAGTGGTGAGCTCTCAGCAGCCTTTAACATCCAGATGGGTTGGTCAGAAGGCTGGGTTAGCCCAGTCTTGCTGGCTTTCAGAGACCTGAATAGTACTGTTTTACACTTAAAATAGCTTGGTAAATGTAGAAAGTTCAGTCATATATTAAAGGTGTGCAGGCCTATATTTATTATCTTTTTTCAGTCACAGTTTATTATTGTAATACATGTGAGCAAAAGATATTAGACTCTGGCAAATGAAATGTTCTTTGAGTTAGGAAAAAATTATGTCTACTTTGTTAGGGGCTTGTCTCTCAGAAACGTGGTAAGTCAATGGTGCCCTTGTAGTGATTAATAGAGAAGCCATTCAGAGTTCTTGGGGTGGAGGGGGTTGGGTTTTTTTAATTACCGAGATAACTTCCTCATCAAATCCATTGCTCAAAGACAAAACAACTGTGTTTTACTCACTTTCACTGCTGTAGTGAGATGAAAAGTTGGTGATATATTCTCCCCAGAGGTCATCATAGCTACAAGCAAGGTTGTGGACCTAATATATACACACAGACTGGTGGACAAAGCCCAGTGTTTATTGTAGTATAAGAGAAACTGAACAGAAGGGAAGGAGGAGATTAAACAAGGCATTAGGAAAGAAGAGACACCTTCCCTACATGGCATCTGATGCTGGAGGCTGGAAGGAGGAAAAAGCACAGTCATTTAATTTTATTTTTTAATGAAGAACAAACACATGGCAACTTTAAGGGCAAAACCAGTAATATCTTCTTTCTTCTTCTGATCCAAACTCAAGAAATGTCTCAAACCCCTTTTGAGCCAGTACTCATGGCCTCACAGATTATTTCCACCAAAAAAACAAGTCAAGGGTAGAGTTGGACTTGGCAGTGACAAAGTTCTGCTTCCTTGAGGAAGAACATACCTTCTTCAATATTATTCAGTACTCCTAGCTTTCTTCCAGTGTATTTTCTACCAGAAAGATTCCTCGTGTCTCTCTCAGTCAGCATTTTCCACCCTTCCCTTGCAGCTGTGACCACTTGTCTCTGCCTCTTCTCTGGCTCTTTCTAGTCACAAACAAGCAACACATTCTGGCTGATGTTCTGATTCTTTGTAGCAGGGCCTATATAGTCTGAGCTTTTGTGTGAAATTAATATTACACCATTACATTACACTCTAAAAATGTTTGTACTAAAAAAGTTACAAAGTTAAGCACTCCTCCAAGCAACACACTTCAGCAGTATAAAATGTTTTTCCGCATAATCCAACTTTCAGAACAGCTCTTGGTTTTATAATGTCTAGCACAAGAGGATCTGATGTTGGTTGGCTGATAGATACAGCCATAATGAAAATTCTTAATGAATAATACTGACTGGGCAGTTCTGCCACTTCGTTTCTCACTGAAACAATAATTCAGAATTCACTGCTCAAAAATTCGTTTTCTTTTTCATTGCAATGACAGTTTCTCATCTGCAGGAGATAAAACATGAATATATAATGTTCAGACGAGAGGTTACACCTTTGCCCTGTACTATTGTCTTCAGTGCTGAAGCACAGCAATGGTTTTCTTTGAAAGCACAGCAGACAGCTTTTTTAAGTGGCCTCCCTGGCAAAGAGGACAGCAGCAGATGTCCAGTTCAGTACTTCTATCATGCACTCAGTGAGTTACAATTAGAGAGAGGTATATAGTCTTTAACCTTCAACAAACATGATCAGAGTAACTGGAATATTGTCTTGTATCTGAACTTCAAAATAACTTAACCCAGCTTAGAAAATACCTAGACAATACTATTTTACAATTTAATCAAAAGTGATTTTTAGACTTCAGATCTCAACTTTAACAAAATATTATTCCTCACTGATAGGGTTCAATTTAGCACCTCACAGAGATGCCCATGATGTCCCTGCTATTACCAGTTATCTCCTTCTCTCTCCATAATTATTAATACCATAGTTTACCTCCATATAGCATAGTAAAAGCAGCATATGCTAACAAAAAATACCTGAGTTCCCTAACAAAATGACTAGATATGATGTATTGACCATGACAGGATACACTTGTCATTTCTGGTGAGATTCATGGGACAATGCAATAGTTAATTTCAGAGAATTGCTGTGGTTGAAAAGAATAAAATAAAATAAAATACTATAGCCAATTTTCAAAAGATGTGGAACCTCGCTCTGTTTTCAAGCCATTCTCAACTTACATTTGAAACAACAAAACCCTAAAGAGTGCTGAGGAAATTCATGTACAGATATACACCTGATAGTTTCAATGCTTGTGTTTGCTTCACAGTAGGTATTATAGCTCTTCTTTTATCCTAACCTGGTAGCTTTGGAAGGAGGTAGGGATTTTTCCAGTCGTCATTTTGAATTGCATTCTGCTATTGTCTGATAGCATCACTAGCTGAAACCTTAGCCATGAAGTCAAAGTGAAGCCAGGCATGAGAAAATCTTTAGTACTGAAGGCCAACAATAAGGGCAGCATGACTTTGAATTGTTGTTTAAAGAACGAAAAGCCCAGTTTTGACATTCTGGTATCAAAGGAATTTTCTCCTTAAGTTGTCTTGCTAAAGGCAACAGGACTATTTAGTTTGTACCACCTGCTATTAGTAAAAAGCGAAAGAATCTAGTATTAAGAGGCAAATGACTACATTATAACTAGAAATATTTCTAATAAGTGTCTTTGAAGACAAACACTGCAGTTCTTCTGGTACAAGATATTAGATAATGATTTAAATTTAAAGCAATTTATATTTGTAAGATTGTAAGAGAACAGTAAATATCTGTAGCTCTTTGCATCTTCCACCAGGAATAGACCAGAAAATATTAAGCATATAATTTCCTAACAAATTAAAATTTGAAGTAGAGGTGAATACAGAAACAAAAGAGGGGAGAACATGAGATACTGTATTGCAACAACAGTGATTTACTCATTTTTGGGTGGTTCTGTGATGGTAAATGTTTGTAACATAAACAGACACACTGTTCATGAGCTTTTAAGGATCAGGACCTTGTTTACATTGGGGAAATGCGATCAAATAGCACGAACTAACAATTATGGTTTACAAGACAAGCTGCTTAGTATCGTATGAGTTTTGTAAGGCTCCTCTTCTCTAGCTGAATGTGTGGGACAAGAAAGCAATTAGTCAATATCCTTTGCTTTATTTTGAGATAAATTTTTTTTATCAGCTAAATGTCTTTTTTTTTTTCCTCAAAAGATACTTTCAAGCTTCAGGCTTTCTATGCTGTTCAGTAAAGCAGAACAGTACAGTACAGTAACTACAGTATAAGGAGCAAACAAGTAATGCCACAGTATTTTATCACATTGTTACTTTGGTAATATTAAATCACTGAACATGTAATTCATGTTTAGTGTATTATTTTCTTTAGTAAATCACCAGTAAAGGAAAGCAGTAACATTTTTCTTTAAAGTGTAGCAGGTGGACTGTAGTTAAAGTTTGTATCATGCAGGGACAAAGAATTAAAGAGCGTAACTGTAATTCTTACATTTCATAACATGTGAGTGCTTGATTTCACGGCTTTTTTTTAATGTAGCTTTTACAAGTGATTTTCTTTAAAAATTGGAGGAGGAAACCCCTAAAGCACCATAGTCATACCTGTATGGCACATAGGGGCTGAAATCTTTAGGTTTCCTGTGGAAACCACAGCTGCTGAAAGCAGCATGTGCTTTCTTGTAGCAGTAGCTTATTCTCTGTAGGTAGACCAGCACAAGAACATGTCTGCTTGGTGTGTTTCAGCAGTAGCAGCAGCCACAGAGGATTCAGGGAGCTTGGATATCACTCCAGGACCTGCTACACTATGTTTTCACATGACAGCTCTTCTACCTGCTTGCCTGTTCTGAGGATGATCCACTGATCAACAGTGCTTCCCTACTCACCCGCTCCTGCCAACTGCCCAAAATCTGCCTCATTCCTTCCATTTATTTTCATTTTGTAAAGTTCTTGGAGATTTGCTGATGCAAAAGAGTACTGGAGAGGCAGGTGCTCTTCCCAAACACTGCCTGTGAAACAGATTGGAACAAAGGAAGAATGAACCAGAAATAGGACCAAATCTGCCTGATCAAGTGACAAGCACCAAGAACAAGTGAAACCACAGATACAAGATCCATATCCTTCCACTGGTAACTGGTAACAAACCTGTTTTTCAGGTCTGGGTAGTTGCAATGGTAGAGAAGCTGAATTTCTCTGAGTCCTTCAGCTGTCCACAACGCAAATAATACATTTTGGGGTGATTGCTCATTTTCAAGTTAACTATCAGGAGAGTTCTGGAGCACACTGTTGCTTTCCTGCAGAGATGCTTTTTAATTTAGTCATCCTGGTCGGTATCTGACAGCCCTCTAGCACTAAAGGGCCTAGAGACCCTCTGTGAAGGGACGAGGTTGTGTGTCTGTCCTGAGAGGAAGGATGCAACCAGTGTTAGGTGAAAGACCCCTTTCACACAAGCTGCATGTCTGTCCAGGCCTTCATTCCACCCTCATCTTTGCATCCTACCCTCATCTCCACGTCCCACCATGTCTCTACATTCCACTTTTGTCTCTACATCCCACCCTTGTCTCTGCATCCTGCCCTCGTTCTCAGCCACTGAATTTTTCTTTTTGCTGGGGGTTTCCCCAGGAGCAGCTCTTAAGATCCAGAATGATCTGCTTGGTTCTCATTATTGCCATAGTATTTTATAGCAAGTTTCAAAAGTGCACTGAACTGATAGCACTGTTGTACTGAAACAGCTAGAAAATTTCTGTACTAAGGTATAGAGCACTGCCTTAGCTTGCACTCCCATCTCCTAAAGCCAGAGTTTTGTTAAAACACACGACTGAAAAGCTGAAGTCTAGAAACAGCATAGTACATATATTTGAATGGAATCTGCTTTTTTTTTTTTTTTTTTTTTTGGCAGCTGAATGATTTAATACATGAGTTTATTCAGCAAGTTTGGGAATAAGCTGCTGTGGCAGTAACTTAATGATGACAAACTCTGACTGCCAGGCAGTGTTTTTTATTGCAGGTCATTGCTGTCTTCAGTGTTTGAGACAAATGTTGGATTCATTGGGGGATCTTTCAGCAGAAGGATAATATGTTGAAAAGCAGCTCTGTCAAAATTACTTTGCTGTTGAACATTTTCTAGTAATCACAGGATCTGAAGTCTGATTTATTAATTAAAACCTATCAGCACATGCTCTAAAGAAACCAGCATGGCTGAACTATGTCCTTGTTAAATGAGATTAAAGGACATGACAAAAGTTTGTATAGTATGCCTCAGCCCACACTTCCTGTAAAGGATACAGCTTGTTTTTTTTCAAAATATGCTGAATATATTTTCTTTATATCTTGGTTTATTATGACTCGTGGGAGCAATTGTAAAACTGAAGCATACAAGAACTAAGCAAAAAAAAAAATAAAATAACTGGACTGCACAGGAGGAGCTGGCATATCCCAAGTGAATTATTCTCCTGTAAAGGAACAGAAAGGTATTTGGCCAGATTTTCTCCAAAAGGAACAAAAACTTTGAAAGAATCTTTGCTTAAACTTTTGTCAAGTAATTTTTCAAATAAATTTATTGAGCTATATGACACATAAAGAGAAATAGAGTATGCCTTAATATGAACAAAGGAAGACAGAATTAAAAACCCCTATTAATTAGCAACATGTAGCTGAGAGTATCATCCTATGACACTTTTGTGGGATTGCTGTCAGTAGTGCCTACTTCCACAGCATGTGACAAACTTGCAGTCTGCTCTGTTGGATTATTATAATGCACTGAGCTGTATGTTCAAATTTATCCTTGATAGGAAAACTACTCCCTGAGCCCCAGCAGGTAATGCTGTAGCCAGAAGTGGGCAGCTTGCTGCCAGGCTCCCTTGCCATCTCTGCTCTTCCAAGACTCCAAGCCCCAGGCACACCTCTCTCTTGTCTTTCACTTTTTTGCGGCTGTTGTGTTTTTGCACCGGTCTGTGCTTCTTCCTGGAATCTGGGGTTAGTGTGCAGCGCTGCTTCCCCACTGGCAGACTTCTAGCCTTTGAAATTCAGTTGAATGCTTCATGTGCTGTCAGCAAGATACATGGATGGTGGTGGGCTGGTGGTGTCTGAGGGAACTGAAGTGTTGATCAAAGCTGCTTTTTCCCCTCACTAATCTGTATCTCCCTAAGCCCCCAGCTTGGCCACAGAGACATTCTCTATTGTGAAACAGACTGGGTGCTGGAGGGACCTCTGCTCTGCTCTGACTCTGCTGGGAGGGGAGTGCCCTTCCTGAGTGCCATGTTCTCCCAGGGCTCCCAGGAACCCTGTCCCCACCACAACCTCACTGTGTCCACTTCCATCCCAGAATCTTCCAGTGCCTTTCCAGTTTCACAGAGCCAGCAGCAGCTCTTACCCTCTGGCAGAGGTGACAGAGGGATTAGAAAGCGCTTCACACAGAGTAGCAACATGGAGATAGCTGAATAATTTCTGAATTACTCATACAGGCAGTGACAGATAATAAAATCAGCATTGTTTGGTAGTGCAGTAGTTTACTGGGTATTACTGTGTCGCCAGGGTACTGGCTACCTCAACTTTGACCCAGCCTATACAGTTACTGCTGGAGGGGGATTTGTGAGCAGCCCATTGCCATCCTTTGTCTGATAAGAGAGGATTTTCTGGCCTTCTCCTACACCTTTTTCTGATCCTTTTCTGCCACACCAGAAAAAAAATGCAGGGGCCTTTTTCTGAGTCCTTCCTTCTTATGCCAAGGCACTGTCTAGGTGCACTCAGTTGCCTTTGGTTTCATCTCCACTGCTGTTCCAGGTCTGTTTCCAAGCTCTTCACACAGCCTGAGTAACGTGATACTTTGGGCTTATGGCATCACTTGCTAAGCCTCCTGATGGCAGTAAGCCCACCTCCATATTGCACTGTGCTGAGGTGGTGCCATTGTAGCCACGATCCAGCTGCTGCTTGTTTGCTCCCTCATGGGAAGCATGGTCCTGGTTATCCTGCTCTCTGTTTCCTGTGCAGGACAGGTGTCTCATATCCAGAAAGACTCAATGCAATTGTTCACCACAGTTACGTCTCTTTTGCTTCGGCTGCATCTGTTTCTGGTCTGCATCTGCCTGTTCTTTGAGGGTGTAATCAAAAATTGGTTTGAATGTTACCCCCTTGGGCACGGAATCAATGGCAGAGGCTGCTGCCACGTACCGATATCTCACCTGAGAACAGCCCATCCACATCCTTCCTCGAGCATTCTCGTGATAGTCCACCTTCAGAAACCACAGGAATATTGCAGAGCGATTGCATGACTCCTGGCATTAAATGTGAATGTGCTGGGTATGACATTTTGCCAAGAGCAGACTGGGATTTCATACAGCAGTTCACCACAGGTACTTACACACTCTGTTGGACATGAGTGCTTGGCTAGACAATATGTTTTACCTTGGAGTAACCGGCACAAAGCACTGATGTGCTAGTGCTTGTGGGAGCAGATGGCTTGCCTATTTTCCTCCAGACATTAAGGTTCTGAATCCATAACACATCTCTTCCTCAGATTCACAGAAAGCTGCAGAGGAACCGTCTCCTGTCAAATTTCTTCTCCTGCCTGGTGGGACCAACTCCAAACTCAGCTATTCACATTGCACTGTTTATTTCTGAAAACTTATACTCTAGAGTTTAAAACTAAGTGCTGAAAGTGGTGAGGAAAACCCAAGCAAACCACAGCATGTGTGACTAAAAGCAAGATGATAATAAGTGGTCCTTGAGACCTAGACAATCCCTTCTCTGTGAATCACCAGGGACTTGAATACAGGCCCTTTGGTGGGCAGCAAGGCAGCTAGTGTGGGCTGTGTATGGGTGGCCCACCAATACCAAATCTGGGGAGAACTGTAATACCAGAACTCTTCTTGAGTTTCTGAAATTCAAGCCTGTCTCTTGCATGTTACAATATGGAAAGTATGCTGAAGGACCATATCCAGCTCCAACAGGAATTTTCTCTGACCTTTTGACAACTACCTGTTGTATTGCCTCCCCAGCTGGAAAAATGGAGAGAGTAGTTCCCTAACTCAATAGACAGCTCAGATTTAAATTTAGTAGGTACTTTTAGAAAATACTTCAGGATTCTTGGACAGGCAGCTTTGTGCAAGTACTTCTGGCTATCACTGCTGTCTCCTTAGGGATGAGAAAAGGATGTACCAAATACGATAAGAATAGCAACAGAGGACTGATACTGCTCGTTTCCAGGATGGGTGAGATGAATGCCATTTTCTTATTTGCCTTCATAAATCATCTCCCTTTCTCTTTTTTTTCCTTAGGAGTTTTCATAAGGAGTGCTGATTTCCACCTTATATGAAATGGGCAAAATGTCATCAGGGAGGTCCAGCTATTAAAACAAACTGGTAAGAGTTTTCATGCCCTTATTTCCTGATGACAGAAAGGACTTTCGATTTTATGCATAACAAAAGTTTTGGTCCACAATGGCAAGAAAATTACTTATCTTCTATATATTTGTTTCTGTGGCATTAGGTAATTCTGTGTTCAAGAAACACTTTCCTGTACACATAAACACACCAAATCTCTGGTGGAGAACATCTAAAGAGAAATATGAACTTACCTTAATAAATAGGTACGATACATTGGCCGTTTGGCAGATCCTTGCTGAGCAGTGCAGGAACACTAGGGTGCTTGGAATTCAGTCCTATTGTCCCCAGGCTGAATTGCTTTGAAAAAGGTCACATGAGGAGGAAAGGAAGTTTTGACTTTCACATGCCTGTTATTGCTAAGGAAACCACTTCCTTGCTATTCACATATTCAGCATGTCTCCAGTTTTGGCACTCTGACAAATGACATCGTGCTACTGCATCGAGTAACAAAGAAGGGTGGAGAAGGCTGTTAGACAACTTGAAGTGTTTGAAATGCTAGTACAGCTTTTGTAGGACTGTCAGACTTCAAGTGGGCTCTGTGAGAGTAAGCAGGGTCCTTTGTTAGCTGCAGATGGGATACCTGGAGTTTAGAAATGTGGAAAAAAGGTTCTGGGCTACACGTCAGCAAGCTCAGGTAGCCTGGAGGTTTCCTGGGTTGTAGCAATGACAATATTCTTACACCTCTGTGGATACTGGGAGACAAGTTTTCTGATACAAATATACCTGAATTATTCTCTGTGCAGAATTTATTTCAGCTTTCAAGTGCATACTTGCCTTTTCTTTGGCATTTGGATATCAGAAACTGAGTATGCGTGGTATGTGGTGATTTCATTAAAAGTACTTGGATTTGAATTTCAGGCCTGCAGGACTTTTCCCATTTTTCTGACTTCTTACTCAAGAAATTAGAAAGATTGACAAGCTACCGTTGGTCAGGACTGAGAATCTCTACCAATGTGGGGATATTTTAAAGAGGACTGAAGCAAAATTTCTTTGAGGTAACGTATGCGCAAATCTCAATCTGACAAGAGCAAAATGTATCATAATTAGGCTTATTTCTACTCAGAGATCAAAAAAAAAAGTCTAGTATGCTTCAGGATACAAGTGGGCTTCTCTGTAAATATACAATAGCTACTGACATTACTGGGACCAAGTGTGAGGCATGCACAAATCATAGGAATTGAACGGCTAAAGCTCTGCTCAATTTACTGGCAGGCTACTGAGCTTTTGATATGTCAAGATCTATTTGTCTAAACGTTATCTGCAAAGACAACATAATGTAGTGAACTGAGCCTGGGACTGCGGAGGCCAGAAATCAATATTCTAATCTTGGCCCTGCTTCAGATGCATTTGGTGGCTCCAGAGTAGTTGTTTAATCTCCCTGCATGCTTACCAGAGATAAAACAGTTCAAATATAATAAACTCCACTGAAGAGCTGCGCAGATCAGTTCACAGCTTCTGTACACTTCTTTGAAGACCTGAATTGTTATATAAATATTACTATTACATGCAGGACTTTGTCTCTAGGAAAATACATACCGTGTATCTTAGGATTTGAAATGTCAGGTCTGTTTTCTAGCAGATGCCCTTGCCCCATAGAGGCTTGATGCACAGCCTGGTGGAAACCCAGAAGCCACAAGGGTATCTGCCGTGATACTATCTTTTTCCCTGCCTCCCCCCCTTTTTTTTTTTCCAATCTGTTAAAACAGAATTACTTAAAAATGATTCAGCTGTTTTCTTTCAGAGAAAATCCTCATTTTTATTCTGTTCATGGCAGGAGTATACAACACCTCAACAGAAGTTATTTGCTTAATGCAGAAATAACAAGAGAAGGACCTATATATGGCCTGTTTATTAGGAAGAAAGACTAAAAAGTAGTTGTGATTTCTTCTGGGTTCAAAAACCCTTGAAAATGTGCTGGGTTTCATGTTTCACTCATTTTCCCCAATATCATAGTTTCTGAGTAATCATCTTACTAGAGGCTTAGCTGAGCTGCACTCATTCCCAAAGATCTCAGAAGTGTTACCTGAGGTGAGACAAAAGATAAGTCACAATGACTTTCTTCAGCTTTTAAAAAACAAAACGAACAAACCAAAGAAATTAACCCACCAACACCACCACAGATTACCTTCTACAATATAGGAAAGGAGAGAAATACTGGCTGTATCTCTCTTCCATGCAGCAAATGAGTTCCACCTACAGAGGACAAGATGCAACCGGACATGCCTATCTCGTATTGGCCTTTTTAGCCACCAACGCGCTTGCAACAAACGCGGGTAGAGCCCTTCCCAAATCTTCGTTCGCGAAGCCCAGCCACGATGATGACAGAGGCCAAGAATACCAGCTCTTGTCCAGCCCAGAAGAGCAGCAGTTTATGAATTGTTCTTGAAATTGTTTATGAGCGGACATTTTGAAACTGCTAAGAAAAAAGCAAGTGCTAAAACAATAGGGTCTACATTTACTGGTATGTATATTTGTTTTACAGTCATTAGTCCCTGCAGAAATGAGCCCAGTACCTCTAATGGTCCAGGGTTTTGTCTCCTGTACTAGTCAGCCCTCATGATGCTGTTATAAAACAGTTGTTAGCACGGGCTGTAACCGGCAGGTGGTAGCAAGGTTTTGTGTAGCATCAGAAAAAGCTGGAAATATTTGATTTGGTGAGGAGGCAGCAGGGAAAGCAGTGCATGGGGGTGATACACTCACGGCAGCCGGGGTTGCTAAGCACACAGCCTGCTATGCCGCTAAGCAGGCAGGACCAGGCAGAGCCATTAAGTCTGGAACCAGCTGAGTATTTAATAAGCTGCATGCTACCATGCATTTACATAGCTTAAGTTGTAGTAAAGCCCTAGGAGTAAAGGGTCAAAAGTGCAGGGCTGGAGGGCTAAAGCCCATGCAGACTGCATCGTATCCTGTCCTCAGTGGAAAAAGGACTTGGGGAGGAACCATAAGAAAATGAGCCTCATTCCAACCAAGGAGAACTTTAAAGGCCAAAAGGCAAGAATGTAAAAAATGTAAATGTAAAAAATAATTGAAGTTATAGCACATGTGACGAGGTCTGGCAAAACTCAATT
Organism: Chiroxiphia lanceolata; assembly: GCF_009829145.1. NCBI lineage: Eukaryota > Metazoa > Chordata > Aves > Passeriformes > Pipridae > Chiroxiphia > Chiroxiphia lanceolata. The sequence continues at coordinate 86,670,753 of NC_045639.1, read as the reverse complement.
ATACAAAGGTTGCAGGGTATCTACATGCCCCCAATAAACCAAGCATAAGGAGTTCAGTGGAAAGGAAAATGAGACTCCCCTCCTTTGTGGTTTACATGTCTAAAACAAAATGACTCTGTGCTTGCCCTGTGTGCTTTTAAGATTCTGTCATATGAATCATTTGACACTTATTTATTTCCCAGTGTGTATATATAATTATACCCCTGGGCATCATCTTCACCCTGGAACTGCCAGCTTAAGTTGTAAGCGACCAGAGTTCTGCCTCATGCAGGGACTCTCTTCAGCAGGCTCTCTGGCCTCTCCCTATTCTCCCCCTTGTTAGCAAAGGCTGTTTCAATACAGAGCTACCAACTTTGGACAGGCGAACCCATGTCTGATTTCACTTCCTCTAGCATAATCACAGACTTCAGTGACTGTGCTTTTTGCTTTTCATTTATACTGACGTAACTGAGATTGAAATCTGTCCCACAGCAAATATTTATCAGAGCATATCAAAGGAAAAGCAGACCAGAAGAGAAACAAGCAAAACAGCGAGTGCCATTAAACTTTGCCAAGTTAGATTTCAAAGTCAACGAAAACTACCCCAGAGACACAGAGATAAAATGTAGGACAAAGTAGAATGCTGAAAAAAATAAATTTCCAAACACTGGTGTCCTACAGGACAGTTTTTAATTACTTGTAACTTGCAAAGATTAAGAAGCAAAACCCACACAGAACTAACAATACATGAACAAAGTCAATGATTACTGCTCTGATGGTTTTGTTAATGTCTTGGCTTTGATATGTATACCCATCATGGCCACCTGCACAGGTCAGGGACTCTTTTCTACAGAGTACTAAGAAAGAAACAGAACAACATCCACAACTGGCTTTCTAAATGATATAAAATAATGGTATGCCACACTTTAATTAGATAATTAAAACTGCTGCTGCTTTGCTAGATGCCAAGGACACCCAGTTTCTTGGCAACAGACCTCTAATTTTCCTTCTTTGATATCCAGGTCACAGCCATTTGGATTAGATGCTCATTTCCAGCAGCAGTGCACAGCAGGGGTACACAACTTCCCGCCCTGCTGTTGGTATCTCCCTTAAGTTCAGCATCTTGCAACTACATTTATAAAAGCTGTTGAATGTTAAAGCCCTTATAAAGGGTAATTTCTCAGTATTCGCAAAGGTCAGGGGACACATAAGCATATTTAAAAATTAGGCAGTCCTGTGCAACACTAGCAACTTCTTACATCATGGCAACAAAGTCTCATCCTGTTCTAGCTAAAGAACCTGACTGAAAGGGTAAAGCAAGAGAGAGAAAAACTCTTCCATCCCCAGCTCTCCAGCTTCTTCAAAAATAAGGTCTACCCCATCCCTGACCATTTGCTATCGCTCCCCCTTACAAGGAAGAGAAGGGGTCTACCTGCTGTCCAGATTTGGTGAGGAAATCACATATCTTTACTGAGCAGCATTAATTTGGTCAGCTAGCTGGAAGAAAAACATGTAGCCCTGAACGCTGGTACCAGCGCTTTGCCTGAGCTGATGTCATTTGAACTGAAGAGCAAACTGCAGCCTAAGGATTATCAAATGTCATCAATTCATATGCAAGGCACAGTTCCCACATGAACTGGAGAGGCATAACAGCTCATGCATGTTTTTGAAAAAGACTTTTTCATGCGAAAGGAATATAGAGCATGCTACCAAGGGGCAGGTTAGACAGAACAAATCATACAGACCAGAGGGTAGTCACACTGCTTAATGCACTGCTGGAAGGTGCCCAGCTAGTCTGGTGATAAGCAACAGAAGAACCTATAGAGGATAATGCTCTTTGTCAAGTGCCAGGAATTTATTACATTATATTCCTGAGAACAGCTAAGGTGAATTAACCACAGTAGACATTTACTACTCCTTCTGACCTCCCTGAGATCCTGTCTGTAGTGCTGCTGTGGTTGCCGATACCTTCTCAGCTGGTGTGAACCTGTTCAAAGCTAACCAAAAGCCAACTGTCAGGGTTAGCGTAGTGCCAAGCCCTTGCCAATAAACCACCCAGCAGGTGTATTAGCTTATGCTTGATGTTACACTAACCATCACTTGGGTTTTGGTCAGCTTGGACTGTGACCACAACAGGCTTACATCCACTAGGAAAACATAACAAATAAACAGAGCTTGACAAAGATGGTACAGCAGGTGTTACAGCAGTACTGGCTAAATGCTCCTCCCCCCAGCTACTTCAAGCAAAGAAAATGTTACTAGGTATATGATTTCTAGAGAGAAGCTAATCTGACAAAGCTGGTATATGACAAGATACTTGTTTTCTTGTGTACAGCCTGCATCCATGCCTATGTATCACCATTTAGCTCTACAAAGCACCCCTCAAGTTTGATTCTTTTTCATTTGAGCAATTTCATGAAAACAATGCTGCAAAGTGAATTTTGACCGCACTCATGGAGATCATATTTTCTATTACCTGTCCTGAATTTCATCTTCCACTATGGACAGGTGAGGTAAATATCACAAATATTTTGGACGTATTTTGGAAATGAAGCTATGTCAATACTGCCTTTTTTTTTTTTTTTTTTTGCCCCCAGAGAACAGCCTGGCCCTGTAGGATTGGTATCTCATGCCCAGATGGGAAAATAACTTAATTTTTACTCAAAGGAAGGCCACTTCTTTCTACCAATAAGCACAACAGAAATACTGGTACTGTTTTATTAACATGTGATGATCAGATAGTAGCCATTTTCTACATGATCTTCTGTTGAACAAAGTACACAAGGTTATGTTTTGCATGTGCCATCTTCTCTTGAACCATCACTGTCCATATTCAGTCATCTGCAACATCTAAGAAACCATGGATAAAGTAGAGAGCAGGTCAGACAGTCTTGGCAACCCTACCATTCTGTATGCGCCAACTCAATAACACAGTTTATTGTAGTTGGGAGACTAGTGGTTTAAAACCCTGATTTAAGATTTTTTTATGTTTATTTGGGCTATCTTGTAAAGGAACAAACCACAGAGTGATGGCATGCAATTTGAACATACAAATCTGCCCAGAGAGGAAACCTAGTCATCAGTTGAAATCCATAAAATTATTACAGTTTTTAACAAAAAGAATTATATGGTTGAGTCAGAAAATAGAAAAAAAAAAAACCCACCAAAATCTTAACAAAGAAACTGTATCAGAAGTAATGTAAAACATCAGTTCTTTTTAAAAAAGAAAATCTCTGCAGATGTTTCAGACTTCATACAAGAAGCTTGTTAAGAAGCAGTTTTGTTTGGTTTAGTACAGATTGTTTTCATCACTTACTTTTAGATAATTATTTTTCCAGTTAATCAGAATTACAGCTCCTTAGACTGTATTACATTTCTCTTTTCTGAGAAAAGTTATTCTCTTTACTCCATTATTTCCTCTGACAGTTACTTCAAGCCTGTGACGATGACTGAGTCTTAACTCTTCACTGCTCTTGGGTGGTACGTCACTGACAGTCAGCAATCTGTTATCATGGGAGCGCTGCTCAAAAGACTCTGGATTTTCAAAATTCGGTTTTTAATTAATAGGTATTCATCTCTCAAATCATCCTGGCAGTAGTCTCTGAAAATGGGCATGGAAAGGAGTTTCTCTAATACTGAAACTCAGGCTCCCTTTAATGTAGGATTATGGCATGCTAACCACAAAACCTACTGACCATTCTCTTTCTTATCTAGAAAAGGAGGATCTCCTGACTTCACAAAGGTATTAATATATCCATGTCCACTAGAGAACTACATCCAGATTTTGTTTTGAATGTAAATGTGGCAATGCCACTCCACAAAAAAGTACAGATCTTTCAGAAAGATAAAATCAACTGTCATTGTCCTCCAGTGAAAACTGGAGATCTTCATTCCTCCTCAGCCAACATTTCTTCATGCTTACAGTCCCTCACTTGCAGATACAAGTGCTTCATCAAGAGATTTCACATGCTTCTCCCCAGCACAAATCCCATAATGCAGCTCATCATCCTTTACAGCAGCCCAGGACATTTGCTTGGTGGAGAACCTTGCTGCCCACTCTCCTGCCTTGCTGACAACAATGACACCCCCCAGGCCCCCAACTCTTGTCTTCATGTAGTCTAATGCAGTGTCTGCTGCCACCTCTGGTGACATTCCTGAAAAGAAAAATAAGATCACTTCATGGCATCTGTCCTGACACTAGTTTTAAAACTCCAAGTTTCACCCCTCCCCACAGAGCCAGTCAAACCGTTTATAGGAAGGCTCTGGACAGTTGCTAAGAGCTGCTGCGGTGTGGTGCTGCTGCAAATATTTATTTTAATAGCTTCAGATTTTAATTCCATTTTAGTGCTTGATACAAACTAACTTACCAACTCTGTGTTCAAGAGACAATGTTTCTTATGCCATCATTTGAAGGGAAAAATGCCAATTTTGCAAGGTTTTCATCACAGCTTTGTCACAAGCGAGGTCTAAAGCATTTACAATTTGAAAAATCCCACATCAAAACAATCAAACATTTCAGTCATCATCTCTGTTCCAAGTCCACTGGCTGCAACAGAGCTCAAAGCACATTACTTCACATTGCCATAAGTTATCAAAACCAAAAATCAGCATTACTCTTCCTGAAACTTCTGAAACTACCAGGCAAGATGAGGTCTCAAACAGACATCAGACAAAGGACCAGCAAGGTAACTTTAGCTTTTCATTACTCAATTTCTATTAACAGGAATATTTTCTAAATAAATCAAATTGAATGTGAACGTCATACACACAGACCTGTAATAGCTGCAAGATACCTGTTCACTACCAGTTTAAATAAACATTCAGGAACGCAGTTGGCTTGGCCTAATTGCCCTAAGATATATTCCCTCAGTAATGTTATGCGGCTTAGGTTACAGAACAAAAACCTTCATGCTTTCTTTCCCTGCAAATTTTGAGTTAAAACCAAATAAAACCATCAGAGTCAGGATTATTCACAGCACTGGTGACTGACAGGATAAAGCTCCTTTCTCTGATGTACGGGTGACACTGTGACTATTCAAGTCAGTGGCACTGTCTTCAAAGGGTCAGTATTTCACTGTTTGATTTTTCACCAAGACAACAGCTGCCACCATAAGACAAAGATTCCAGCAGCTGCTAAGAATGGCAAAGCAATTCACTCCTAAAATATGAAAGTAAATTTTGCAGCATTCATCCAAAAGAAGATATTTAGTAAGTGAATTACTGAATAGCTAAACAGAATTATGAGAGCTCTGTAGTTGTTCTCGAATATGCAACTTCAGTTCAAGGACTCAAAAGTTACAATAACTTGAGAGTTTGTTTTCAGTGCCTTCATGGAAATGTTTGGGGGGGGGGGGGGGGGGGCAGGGGGAGTCTATTGCTGACATATTTTCCTGGCAGCTGAGTTATACTTCTGGGCAGGATAAATGAAGGTAAAGCAAGCACTGGCAGGGTGAACAAGAGCAAATCAATTAGACATTAATACACATGGGTTCATTTTTTTTCCTCTCTTTTTTTCAATAAACTTTTTAATTTGATACTCATTTGCCTTTCATACTGATTAATCACAAGCCAGACAACTGCTATCAATGCATAGGTTTTGCAATGCAGTTAACTTAAAGCCAGAGAAGAAACTGCTTTACTCAGTTTAGACTGAATAGAGCTTAGAAGGCTCTATTCACAAATTGAATAGTTAGGGACATAATATAGAGAGTAAGGGAGAGCATAATGTGTTAGAGCTTTGGGAAATAATCTGTAGGTTGTATTTTATGCTGAAACTGTCATATCAAAGATTTAGAGAAATGCACCTATTATATGCAAACAGCTCTATAAGGCATAACAGAAATATTCTCAGCTGTTACTTGTCTCTCTACTTACTGCTTCTCCAATGAAAATGTAAATTGAACATTTTCCAATTATTTCCAGTTTGGTTGATCTCAAAGCAAGTTACACTGTACTGCCCCGAAGCTACTACTTTCTAAAAATAATGGTGATATCTATATTAATGATTCTTGAACTGCATGCAATACAAGTATGTTGTCTGGCTATGTTTATAGGCTGTAACATAATCAAGGGTTTAGATGACAGACTAACTCAGGAAGGTAAAACTCCAAAGGGTCATCCCACAGTCAGATTATGTTACAGTCATATAAGACATACTGTGTCAGCTGTTTACCACATACCCACCCAGTCAGTTTAGTACATTTTCCAAAACAAAATGAAAATTGAAATCACGGTTAAAAAGTCTTAAAAGAATTTCTGTTGCTCTAATCAGAGTTGTTAAAATAAAGACCTTTATAGTTTATTAGAAAGGCAATATCCTAGATCTTCTAATTTCAGTTCCAAATATGTCTCTAGCGTTCCCCCTTACTGCTTCCTTAAATGTATCTTACTTTTACTTGTTTTCTACTTCCTGTTCACAAAATTTTAGTTTATAATTGGGAAAAAATATTAAAGAGAACTTCAGTTAAACAAAGTAGACAGTAATGTCTTTCAATGTACACTGATCTAAAGCATGATTAAGTATCAGGCAGCAGAGATAATTCTGTCCATTTCAGCTAGTTTAGCTTTATAAATACTTTAGTACTTCACTTTGTTTTTAAAGAGATGTGACCCATCACACATACCCCTGGGAGCAACTCTTCTGACACCTGTTCTAGCATGGCAGTAGATAAACTGAAACCTGTCATTATCAACGTTTCATATCTTCGTTATTTCGGCTTACAGGAAGTTTGGAATATACCTTGTTCCATGTGATAGAGGATCAGTCGGGCTAAGACCACTTTCATAATGCTCTCGCCATGTCCTGTGGTTGAAGTGGCACCAGAATGATTATCAGCATAACCTCCACTTCCTTTTCAGAGGGGAAAAAAAAAAAAAAAAGAAAAATTCTATATTATAGTTCTATAATATAATTTACAAGCTCTTCCTAAATCTTCATTCACGAAGCCTAGCCATGATTGTTTTCATTGTTTAAAATAGGTACTGAACATTTCATCCTAAAGGTCCATTAGCTTTCTGCATTTCTGGGAGCAAAGTGTCATTAATGCTTCTTTCTCATTTCTGCCTGTTTGAAAAGTTAAATATATGAAAGAGATCAACAACTGTGGGAGCAAGTCAGTTGCCAAGTTGAGAGAGACTACTGATCTGCTTGTGGTACAAGAAGCAGAAGCAGGCCAACACTCCACAGGGATAAGCAAAAATATTTTCCAGAACAGCAAGGGAGGGTATATTAAGGACCAGCAAGATAGTGATGAGACGCAGAATGCCAGGTCACACAACATTACCAACTGAGAAGATATGAAGGAAGATCTTGTGAGGACATTGGTGAACTGTCCAAAGTTTGAGGGGAACTTACGCACAACAACTTGTAAAAGATTTGAAGAGCCTAGGTTCTAGTGAAACCTCACAAAGCAACCCTGAAGAACCTTCAAAGTCCTCATCACAAGCAGAGTGGTTTTTTTGTTGAACTCCCCTTCCCTCCCCTTTTTTTTGTCCCATCCTTGTTTTGCTGGCACATTCCACACCCTGTTGCTCTCCACGAAGCTTCTGCTTGCTCAATACCCATGTTTCTAGCACATCTCCTAAGAAAAATATTTCCCAGGAGCTAGAAAGAAACATACCACAGCATTATAAACAAGGTACTGGGGGACAGGAAAGAGCCTTAGAAGAGCAATGAAAGTTTCTTCCCTTATGTACTTTCTTGATCAGACCCTTTCAATGGACCCCGACTTACACATGGAAAAACACTGCCACAATCAGTCTGTCAAAGCCCCTTTACTAAACCTCTGATGTTTAAAAGCACAGCTTTTCTGTTTCCAAGCCTGCAGATGTCTAGTGAGACCAAAAGTTACAAGCAATATGCTCAACAGCACCTAGTTTCATTTGTCCTTCATAGAACCATGTCCCAAACTACAGGAACCCTGAACATAACCTACACAGAAGGATATTTGCAGTCAGAAAGCTGAAGCTAGAAATGAAGCTGAAAATATAGTCACATATATTTTGACTATATAGTCAATAGTCAAAATGCAGAGGGTACCAAAACGTTAGCAACTTCATGTGCAAAATAAAGATAGTACTAGTTTCTTCATAATCATATACTGCCAACAGTAGTCCTACTTGAGTTTGGAACATGTTTTACTAAAAATAATTATTTTCCAAATCCCAGCTGTATGGTAGAACCCTAAAGCAATCAATGACAAGTCTGTTCCATGAGAGGAAGAAGTCTGTGGAAAGGATTTTAAGTGTTTCTTTATACTTGGATAAGAGATCTCTTAAAATATTTCCTTTATTCCACAACACATCTATTAGGCTCTGAGGTAGTCTTATCAGGGCTCTCTAAGAACAGGAATTTACTCAAAGTTGCCAGTCACTTTATAATTCTCATTCACTGATAAAACAAATAGTAATTGCAATTACACCTACTTCCTTAAGTATCAAGAAAACAGCATCTTAATATAGAGTAGGCTACATTTTTTGACTGAGTTGAAAGCATAGATGTAAAAAACCACAGCTTTATCAGAATCAACAGAAAGGAAACACGGGAAAAAACTGTTAACATTTATGAAAGAGCAGAAAAAAGAAATTTCCATCCACATTTTCCATACAAAAAAGTGTTGGATGACAATAATAATGACAGCACCACACCTCTACTCCCAATCCTTTCTTGCAATCTCCATGCTGTAAGAAGCTTGAGCTTTTATACATCCAAATGTTAGATCTCCAGATGTACTAGTATTTATGTGTGTTTCACTAATGAAAAGGAGAGTGTACAATACTTATTTTTCTTTCTTCAAATGAGAAACCTCCAAAAAAATGAAAGGTAAGATCCCACACCCCATACCTATGCATGCTGTGTCACCAACACGGCCAATCAGCTTATTAGAGAGTCCTCCAGTGGATGTTGCACAAGCTACATTGCCTTCACTGTCTATAGCAACAGCACCAACTGTTCCAAGGTCTCTGCCAAGAAAAACAGTTCACAAAATTAGATAGAATTAAAGCATACCTGCCAAAGCATGTTGCATTTATTTTCCAGGTAGCTTTAAAAAAGATTACTACAAAAGAAGTACTGCTCATCATAAAGCTATTTTTGCTATGCTTCTCATTGCAAAAATAACAAGTAATATGTAACAATTCTCACTTTATATTTAACAGAGTAGAAAACACTCATTTTTTTTAATCTCCCCCCATGACTTGTTTACCTTCAGAGCATGGAAACTTCGACTTGGGGAGGAAAAAACCCACAAAGCAAAAGCAGACAGGGCAGAAATACTTCTAGTCATCATAGTTCTGGAGTAGTTTTTTGGCTGACACACAAATTGACACACAACTTTCCCCTAAATGGCAACTCCAAGATGCAACAATTGGCTCCACTGTCTCAAGAGGAGGTTAACCGGAATTATTAATGACAATGTACGTAAATAAGTGAATACAGAAAAGGACAGTAATGTTATGCACGTACTGAATCATTTCCTTCCTGTTCCTCCTCTTTCCTCTTCCTTACTCCCCCTAATGTTTGAATGCCACAAAAAAAAAAAAAAAGGTTATTTATGTGCCTTTCAACGAGTACTGCTCACAATGCATCATTAATACATATTTTTGTCTTTGTACTCTGTAGCTAAGCAATCTTGAGGTTTAAATCACTTGGCCAGTAGAATCCGCTGAAACCGCACATCAGTTTAGAAATCTTCATGCACTGAAGATAACAGAAGTCTCAGCTATTGCTTTATTTCTTCAGCACAGAAAAGACATATACGATAGACTGCTCAAAACATACATGTGTAGTCATGTTCGAAGAAAAAAAAGCCTGTTCTAACGTACTGTAACAGTTGCTACACTGAGAAGCAAGACACTAGTGAGAAGCAACAGTTTAAATACCCACATATTCCAGCATTTCACATAGGAACATAAACCACTATCTGGCTAGAAGCATACCAAAAAAAAAAAAAAAAAAAAAAAAAAAAAGCAAGCATAATCTGCATCCTTCCACACAGGAAAAGAATTTGTAATAACCCTTCAAGGAACTAACTCAACGGGCAACTGGAACAGGAATATCTTGGGAAGTTGCCTGGACACTGGTGAGGGTTTCTCTATAGCTCCATAAAATCTCAGCTAATTAAGTCAGACAAAGTCCTTGTGTACCGTGAAACCCACAGTCACTTTCTCAGAAAACCAACTTCCTGTTCGCTCCTGCTTATGTAAAATATCATACTGTCAGTCCCTACACTTCATTCACAGCAATTCAAAGTTGACTGATGAATCACAGGCCTTACAAACTGCTCTGACATTTCTGTGGATATGGACCTCATCTCAAACTGATATGATAGTGCAGATGGGCTTCCCACCCATCCATCTGTTACAAATGATTTGCTGAAAAGAACATGAGTAAATTCAGTACTCTCTTGCACATTCATGCAGCACCCTTCAACCTCCTCAGAAGTTAAGAAAGGTACATCCAGATGTATATTTTTCTAGGTAAGTATTTATCTTAAGAAACTGTGAGAATAAAAACACACAGATCACACAGACAGCAGCTATCTGTTTTGGTATGAGAGCACAACTGTTGATAAATTCCAAAGTGAGTGTACTCAACATACCTTATCTGCAGTGGAGCAAATAAACAACTATACTGTATTTCTTACTGCTCCTTTAAACTTTTTTATTGCTTCAGTGTAACTTTTTCTTTGTTCATCTTCAGAACAAAGGCTAAGAAGATATAAACAGGTTTTTTGCATGGATAGTTGACTCCAAAACATTACCAAGGCAGGCAAAACTGCCTAAGTAGAGATATCATACTATAATGCAATCTCTATTGTTAGTTATTGACAGTAGCAAAAACCTGAGCAAGGACCTCTGGTATACCAGAGGATGCTATTAGGGATTTCTTCAATCAAGAATTATTCTTATATACTGCATATACTGTGATACAAAATATATTAGTTGGATTTATTCATTCCCTCTTGTCTAAATCTTTCATTATCCAGTTTCCATGAAGTGACATGTACTTATTCCATCCCCATTCAACTAATAAGGTATCTGCTATTTGTCTCTTAGCCCTGCATCAGTAGTAGGGTTTTCTGTTGATTGCTGTCAGGGTCCTTGTTACTTAACACCTCCTGGAGTTATTCATGCAGTGTGATTCACAGAGGGGCTAGGAGCCCATTTACTACAGGCACACTCAACTCCCTTTTTGTGGGGTTCTAAGGCAACCTCCAGTAATTCTTATCAAAGGTATGGCTAGAATCTTTGGAGTGAGAGACTGCAGATAAATCAAACCACACCTTGTTCTCAGCAAAAGGTGCGCAAGATGGAATGTGGTACATGCAATGGAATCCTAAGCTTTTAGCATAAATGAATGCAGGCTCCTAATCAGCAGAAAAGAAAGGTATCTCTCATGGAGACGCCAGACTTGGCCTGGAAAGCCTATGAAACCCCATGGTTTCCAACACTGTGAGGACCAGAGCACTGGAAGTTAAGTACACATCAACCTTCAAATTCCCAGTATGATCTGGTATTATGTTGCCTCTGACTAACACTACTTCACCTTCTGTCTGCTTGCCTCAGGCAAGTTTCTGTGTAATCACTGTGGACATAACAGAGAAAAAGAATATTCCACATGTGATACAGAAGGAAATGAGCTTGCATAAAAAAAGACCTGTTTTCAACTTTGTGAACTTGTGCTGATGTTTTGGGCACTGGTTTTCAGAAAAAGAACAGAGTGGCCAACACAAGAAAAAGTCTTGACCCCTTCAGAGATACACAAGTTTTCTATTATCAGATATTCCAGAGCAAGACAATGCTGAAATTGAAGATGCCTAACACTGTTATCAGAAAAAAACTTTAAAAATTAAGCAGTTACGAAGAATGAATGAAGACTTAGATGCCATACCATTCCAACTGATATGTGTAGGAGACCAAGTGGCAGTAGAGGTTACACCATCCTCAAAATTCTTCATCATGAATGGCAATACCACACAGTCCTTGGATAGACCATGTATCAAAAGAAAACTCCTTTTGTGTACAAAATGAACTATGACTGAGACCTTATGGTCAAGGAACAACATCACTTTGTTTACAAGACCATATTTATGCTTGCCTTATTAATTTCTTTTTCCTTTTAGCAATCTACTGAAAGTAACGTACAGCTTGTAGTTTATAGCCTTGTTTCGAAGTCTTTAATTAACATGCCCACAGAAGAAATTTACTTCTTTTGATCTACAAATTCAGTTCTGCTTCTCTCATTACTACTATTTAAAAAAAACCCAGATGAACAGCACGTAGTACAGCATATATGTAATGTAATACAGTGCTTTCCTGCGCCACAATCACTGACATACAAATGGAAGCTCAAAACAATTTGGTATTTATCCCCACCTCACAGGCATAAACCCCATTTTTGACACCTCATGTTTTTCATTCCTTTTCATGTCCACCTCACTTTCCCCTTCACTTTATATGAGATTGGCTTGTTTTTCAAGTGACGTTCGTTTTGCTGTCGGGCGATACCATCCAGTAGCATCTCACTTCATACCCACCACTGAACTTCTTGGTCATTTTTTTCATTCCTTTTCATAAACAATAGTCACGATCAGCACTCGGAAGGAGTTACTGGCCAAAATCTGATGTCATTTAACTACCTAGTCCAGTTTAAAGACAAATCTGATCATCTACTTAACCGAGATCAGCTTTCTTAAATTTTTTTCATGGACTCGTTTTGAAATGTGTACTGGAGGTTTTTTAAAATCACAGTTCCTCCATGGAAAAGAACTATACAAAATTACACCTGCTGTTTTTTTAAAGCTGCTCTATGCTCTTCTGTAACTGGCGATTTTAAGAGGAATAACAAGTTCTGATTTTGTAAAACCTATGCTACGTTAAAGTGACAAACAATCTCCTTAAGCAGCAACAAGTTTATTAGAGTTTGTTCCAGTCATTTAAACTTGAGCAAATTCATTGAAAGCTTGATTTTCCAGTACTTTCACTGAAGACACACTGTAAAGACCGTATCAAACCATGTAACATTTGGAATACAGGCCTTCAAGGGGGTTTGTTTGGTTGGTTTTTTTGGTTTTGTATGTTTTCTTGGTTGGTTTTCTTGGTTGTGGGTTGTGTTTGGTAACCAGGTAGCACAAATTAAATTACATGAATTCAAGAAAAATTTTACCTACTTCTGAAAATCTTCAGGGTTGAAATCTGGTTCAAGGTTCTTCCTCCATCTCTCACGGGATCTCTCAGTTACTAGTTTCTCCCCTGGAATCTCAGGAATACCCATGGTCCGAGCAAACAGGTGTGCACCCTGATCAGTCAGCAGCATGTGCTTTGTCTGCAGAAGACAGACATGAGATTCATTGACAGTTCTTGTTTTGTCTTGTACTGAGCAGCTTTGTACAATCACTCTTTATTTTTAGATGTAGCCACATAAAGAAAATTCCACATTTTATTTTTAAACTGTCTAAATTTCTATGTCCATATCCCCTTCCACTACAGCTGAAAAAAGTCAGCTCTCCAAAACACAGGTACAAACTTTCATCATTAGTAGAAAACTGCATTTATCTAGTGCACACTTCCTCTAACGGGAGAAGAAAAATTGGTAAATTTGTTCTTTTGCTAATTTATATGCAACTTCTTTGTACTGTTTCCAGTCAATCACCAAATCACTACATAACTAACTGTTTAGTCCAGTTAACTAAGAAATCTAGAAGGATTTTACTTAGAGGAATGGTAAATAAACTCCTGTTCCATTTAAAGGCATTACACATAGTAAAATAACCAATAAATGTAAATATCATATACTGACGTGCTTCTTAATATCAGCAGAACAATTTTATTTTAAACATATCCTTCAACTAGCTGCTATTCTTATAGACTCAGAATTTCAAATTTAAGAACAGAAAACTGTTCTAATGGGCTCAACCAAAATACATTTGCCCTCTTCTAAGAACATCTGCGAGTTCTATTTGCATTCCTTTATTTACAGAGCACTTTGACCAGATTTTAATTCAACAACCTTAGTTAATTCCATGCTTCAAAATTTGTACAGCTGGGTTAATTAATATTTTAGAAAAACTTGACAGATAAATTTGTTTAATTAATCCTTAAACTTTAGTAGTAGCTCTAAAATCTGATTTCTTTTGTTTGGTTGTTGGTTTTTTTTTTAATCTATGTCAAAAAGTAAGCATCAACTTTTTGCACAACTGTACAGCTCTTAATCACTCATCAGAGCCTGGGAAGGTTTTGGAGGAGCAGTGATCTGACTGTACAGTATGGAGTAATTTCAGAGCACAGCACCTAACTTCAAGCAAGCTCTTATAACCATGCAGCAGCACAGCACACAGGCACCAGCTGAGGTCCAAAAAGTAGAACCACTTGATGCTGGAGGCTCTGCAGGCCAGCAGAGCCTTGCAGAGCACTAAAGTGGCACATATGCAGCTCTCAGCCAGAAGCCAGGATGGCATTTCTGTGTCATGCTATATTCTGCAGGACATTTAGATCTCAAAGTTTTGGATTTTTACAGTGTTGCAGACCATCAACTTCTGTTGATTTCTAAAGCAATGACAAGTAATCCCTATCATGACCAACCCATAGCACTGCATTGTTTATTAAAGGATTACAAACAAACATCTTCCCAAATCAGACACTGATCTCTACTTAAGCCTATCACAGCCTCTGCACTAACCCCTTTGGACAGTTACAGAGGAGGGAAATGTGGTTGCACTTCAGAAACATTCCTGATGATGTGGCCCTGAATCAAACATTTTCCAAAATTTAAATGCCTTTTAATTAATCCTCAATTCATGAGAGTATTGCTTTAGGGAACAAGAATAAAGGTTAAAAGGAATAAGTCCTCTGTATATGTGAAAGAGTGGACATCAGGGTTATGTGCTGAGTGACATTACTGGACCTATCTATTTCTAACATAAGACCTACCTATTTCTAACAAAGCTGGTGAGTAGTCTTCTTTGACTTGAAAGCCAACTTCTTTGTGCAATACTGCCCCCCTCTGCCACTGCCACTAACCCAATCAGAAGCATACGATCCAAAATTCAAACTAGTTTTGGTTTTTATCTGAGTGTGGGTTTTTTTTGTTTGGTGGGGTTTTTTTTAGGAAAGACACTGAAATTTTCTTTTGTCTTTATCTGTAGCAGGAGGATGTGTCCTCCATCACTTGATTTCTTCAGCAATTAAGGCTATATGGTCCTTCAAATAAGATTTTTAAAAATACAGTTTTTTACTGTATTTTACCATAATAAATGGAAGTTATTTCTAAAAACTTCTTCCAAGTGTTCCCTCCCATATGCAGATTCAGATAACATACCTTTCTAAGCTGCACAAACAAGAAATACTTGCATAAAGAGGAGTAAGCTTCTATGATAGGGTTTTGTGGTTGTTTTTTTTTTCTTTTTCAGTCCTTACTTGAAGAAGTTCTCTCCAATACATCTTGTCAAACAAAAGAGATGGTAGAACAACACAAATTTTTCTGTCTCATCTGTCTAGAGTTTCATGAATACGGTTGCTAAATTAGAGCGCCTAATTTTTCTGGGAGACATTTATAAAAAGTAATTCAAAAGGACAAAAAAAAAAAAAAAAAAGCGTTCCAGACATATTACTAACAAGAAGAAATGCTGGCAAGTTTAGTTAATTTCATGGGGAATGGGGAAAATCTCCCAAACTTCTGCAGCTGACCTGAAATTCAGATCCTCACAGTTCTTAATTTGACAATTCTGGCAGCGCAGAGCACAGCAAAAATCCAGCCCTTTGCATTAAGAAGTCTGTGTTCTAAGCTAAATTCTCCTTTGTCTAATGTAAAGGGCTGCAAATATAGTAGGGGAACACATACACAGTTCATATATAGCAATAAATTAGTTCTCTAACATTCACTACAAACAGGAATAATTCAACAAACATGTAACTGTTTTCTCAAGAATTTGTAACATTAGTGAACATAGTAAAAGACTTGCACCTCTAGAAGCTCTGTGACTGACAGCACAGTAAATGCTGAATAGAAATTATTGTGGTGCCCTCCTTTTTTCTACTTGACAGGTTTGGACAAGTTTGAGCCCAGTGGCAAAGTGACATCACAAAGGGATAAATGTGTGCAAGAACAATCTCGAGGAACTACTCTGGCCACCAGATGGAGCCCATACTGTTCCATAATATGATGGAAATACAATTACAAGCAGATGGGAGGGTGTTTTTGGTTGGTTGATTTGTTTTCGGGAACTGCATGTTTCAAAATTCTTTATGGCACTGAGGCATCTCAAAACCACTAGAAAATACTTACACATGCTTAAGACCCCAGGAAAATTACAGTCTTATTATCAACTGGTCACAAAGTTGAAAAAAATTTAATTATGCACAGTAAAACAAAACACACTATGAAATAAACTGTGAAATAGCCTGGTTTGGTGTCCCAAAATTCCTGTCCAAGATGAACAGAAAAGCAGAATCAGTTGGTATTCCCATTTGTAATACCTGATGGAAAAGGAGCAGAAACTCATCTTGAGCTATATTAAGCAATTTAGGCCATTTACATTTGAACTTTATCATCTACAGAGATTTTTTTTTGTATCTGGGCAAAAATGTTAAGGTTTTAGGACTACATCATTATACTTGTTCCTGTACAGTAGAATTTATGATTTTGTTTCAAATTTAGCCTCAAAACTTTTGAACACCAGAAACAACACAATGACAAAAAGAGACAAGATGGACAAAGGAGAGGGTTTTTTGTTTGCTGGGGTTTTTTTTCCTTTTTTTTTTTTTTTTGTTTCTTTGATTTTTAGAACAGAATTTGTAAAGTTATGTTCTCAAAATCCAACAATATTGTGTTCACATAAATAGGATTTTGTCATGGACAAGACAAGAAAATAAATCAGTGATTCTGGAATATGAAGCGAACAACGGGCATTAAAAGAAGTTCTCCAAGAATGAAATTAAGTGAAATACAACACGTTAACGACATCTCTCCCCCAGCTCTTCACCTACATTCACAAATTTTGAAAAATTTGGTTTTGTGAAGCTGTCTACCACCTATACTTACTATTGTTCTAGCTGAATGACAAAATAAAAGCCAGCTGAAGGAAAAAACCCTTATTCATCGCAAGTTTTAACATTACTGAAACGTATGTCTTCCAGAAAACAAAGTATTTATATTAAATATTTTAGTGAAATGTTCTAATTTTAAAAACAGGACTATTCTCCAATAATGGACACAAAAAAATCCTATCTGCCTTGGAGGCCACTGAGGACAAATTAAATTTCAATCATCTTTATAGATCACCAAAAGAGGTTTAGTTTCCTCAAAAGTCACTTTAAAAGGTTAAAGAAACATAAAAGTCTTCTTTGTTCGTAAGTGAATATGAAACCCTTTTCAACAACAGGGCAGCTGCACGAGCAGGATGAAAAGTGTAAACTCCAAAGACAGTACAAACTCTTTGATCACTGCCAAGTAAAACATGCAAATATCACACAAATGATCTACTCCATCCTGACGCACACCAGTAGCCACCATTTCTGAGAAATAAGAGAAGTCTGTTGTGGTAAATATTAGGTGGACTTCTTAGTGGAGTAATGTGGGACTGATCTTAAGTAGAAGGTCAAGTAATAACCATTTTGCTGCCCTGATAAATTTGATTCTCTTGAAAAATCAGTCACCACCCAACAGAGCTACTGTTACCCTCTACTGCTGGAAGACTACAACTTTGCACTAGAGCTACCATCTGACAGGTCACAATGGAGAAGACTATCTGGAACAATGTAAGAATGCATTACATAGCCAAATATGTAATTGGGTCATTTAATCCAGTGCCCTTTCACTGCAAAGTGAACACTGTATTATCCAACTGTAATCTTGCGAGATCAAGCAGAAGACTCAGTGCCAGCATAAAAGCTCTTCAAAAAACAAGTGAACAAAATAAAGAAAATAAATATCTTGAACACCAGCTGTGGAACTACAGGAGACCAACATGCACATTTCAATTTCTCCTTGAGAAAGCAGAATTTATGTTTTCTTAGAATGTTATTTTTTTTTATAAATATCTCTCAAAAACCCTTAAAATAAAAATGCTTCATGGTCATGACCATAGCTTCCAAACACTTTCATCCATTTCTCCCTTCTTTCCTGCCTTAAAGCACTACACAAATATCATCATTGATGTGTATCAATACACTGGATGAAGTTCTAAGGAAAAACATGCTTCATAATCAGCATACCTTTTCCATAACAAGTCGAGCAAGTTTTATTGGGTTTGCTATGCATTTAACTGCAGATACTGCTCCAGAGTCTAAATTTTTTCCATCCATTATAATGGCATCCATTTCTACTTCACCTTTTTCATTTAGAACAGATCCACAACCTAAAGACAAAAGAAAAAAAATTAGGGAGGAAGACAAAGAGAAGAAAGTCATTAAGACCTAACCACCAGGTGATTCAATTATTAGCTCTTATCAAGCAACTTTTCTCTTTCCCAGTTTGCTGACTTACTGAAAGTATCTCAGCAGAAACACTGCTGAGTATTACCACAAAATCCAGCCATTAAGAGAAGTCTCACAGAGTACAACATCTACTTTAAAAATCAAGTTTTATTTTTTGTAAGATGAAAAACACTTCCAATCACATCGCAAATTATATACTTGGTCCAAAAGTTAAAACAACAATCACGAACAGAATTCTTTATTCCTCAGATCACTTTCAGTGCACAAAAGTATTTTACCTTACAGTTCTTCCAAAGGAGGATACAACATAACCCAAAGAAATGCTATAGCATTTGATCCTATCAACAGATTAGTGTCATACAGCACTCCAAGAAACTGCCAAAATAATGCAGCAGAATAAAAGCATCCACTCACTACTGTAGCAAAAGCCTGAAATAAGTTCTTCATTGCCAAAAAAACCCAGTAGATAAAGTAATTTAAAAAAATAAAAATTAAGGAATAAAATGTTGGGTAGTTATTTTCTTCTATAATTATCAGTGCTATTACTAACCTAACTGAAAATTAATGAGATTAAAAAAAGAGACAATGCAAATAGGGTGGAGTTTTTGAGTAATGCCAATAATTGTATCACAGGGGAATAACAGGTTTTAAGTCATCAAATGCACAAGCCTTGCTAATAAGGATGGTGAAGACTAAACCTAAAAAGAAGCAAAAAGCCAAACCAAAACACGGCAGATTTACACAGTAGCTCAGGTAGAAAGACCTGAACACTGCAGATAGCTAAAGCAATTTTTTTTCTTTCTGTTAAACGAGTATTAAAGCAGGTCAGAAACCACTGTTAATAACTGACATAAGACTTCTATACCACTGTACTTCAGACCTGAACATATGAAGTTAAATCCCCTGTAACAAGAGACAACAAAATCCTGTAATCCTCCTCCTGTAATCTCCAAAACTTCCCCTGCCACATACAGACACACTCCCCAAAAGCTATTTTTTGCCTGTCTGCGACTGCATAAGCTATTCCAGAGTTCAGCCCTGCATCATTCACAATGTGTTAATTTCTAGACTACACTGATCTGTAAAGAGCTTACAAGTTAATTGCCTTGTGCCATCTGCTTTAACATAATTCTTCCAGTTCTTCCTTTATGCTGGTAAGGAATTAGTACTCTTTGTTTACTTAGCTAAACCCTGCCATACTCTTAACTTCCTTTGACAAGGTAGGCTTTCTAGCCCATGACCTTGAAATTCCCACTAGAACTAGGAGATTCTTAAGTATCAGTGACCAGAACCACTATTCCAAGGGAAACTCTACCAGGCCCCTTCACCACTGCATTAATAGTATCGTATGTCTACTGGACATCTCTCATGGGATACAGTTTAGGATTTCCTAAAATTTCCTGAGCAGAAAACAGATGCAGACAGTTTCTTCAATCAAAGGCAGCTTCCTACAAAAGCCTCCTCTTAAGCTAGTGAAGAGAGACAGGTGCTCTCTAAGAACAATTCATCCCACTTGCCATAGAATCATAGAGAGGCCTGGTTTGGAAGGGACTCTCGCCATGGGCAGATGTCACCCACTAGATCAGATTGCTCAGGGCCCCTCCCAACCTAGCCTTGAACACTTACAGGGATGGGGCATCCACAATTTCTACATCTTAACTGTATAGTCACCTTTTTCATTCCACTGACCACCATGAAAGTCTGTACACTACAACAAAGCTAGATACTGAACTTCAGGTTACTTCAGGTAGGATGAATAGGATGGTTACAGACTGCCTTTTCATCCACCTTTCAAAGCAATGGGTAGGGACTACCAGCCGCCAAGGGCATGGTATCCATTGGCAGCAATGCTGAAAAAAACACAAAAACATTTGGCTCACTTGTTAAGCAAAAGGCTGGGAAAAGAACAGAGACAACAGAAGACAGAAAATCTAAGGGGACATAAATAATGAACATACGAGATTAGCTAAATTACATGTAGGGTACTGAGAGGAGTACTCCAGTCACCTCTGTCTACAGATAGACAGATGTGTCCTGTGCCCTGTAAAGGCTGCAGAAGAGTGTGCAGGGACCAATACAGTGTCAATTCATATATCTGCAGTATTCACACCAAGCTGATGAACACTGCTAGCCAAAGAAATCACATGAGGTAAATATAACCAAGGCCACTTCCTCATCACAAGCAGAACTGGATGACTTCATTATGCTGCACAAGTCACTAAAATGGTAGTTTTAGACAACAGTATAGCTTCTGAGTCCTTCTACCAAGCCAACATCACGATGAACCTACACAGAATGGCTACACCCTGTAATTCAAAAAAGGACACAACCTGATCGTTACGCCCATTCTTCCTCATGTTCCTTGTTGTCTCTTAGCAATATCTGTTTTCCTAGAAAATAGTACAGCAAACCAGATTTTTTCTTTTATAAAGATAAATATCACACCATGAGTTTTAAACAGCCACTCCAATCAGCGTCCTCTTCACATAGCTTTCACCTCATTTTTGCCAGCTACTGTGAGCAGCTGTATCTAATGAGCGTTAAGACAATTAGATATCTGTAAGTGATTACCAGACTATTTGCCACACTTAGATCAGCACAGCCAAACCTGAACAAGTGCTTAAGGCTCAAGTCCAGTTAAGTAAAAAGTAAATGAGAGGATGCCACCCTGATACTATGTAATAGTACACACCACACGTCTAAGTTTGCTTCATGATTTCAGCTTGGACACTCTAAAAATCAAAATGTTCAGCCCAAGTCAGTAACAAAACACTGAAAGTTTCATATGAAATAAAAGCTCTCCCTTGCTCTCAATTGCAAGGTAAGCAGGAAAAAATGAACCTCTGCAAACTAACTGAGCACATAACTAATAGTTATGTTATCTAAAGCACTGATCACTGTCAGGTCTTTCCTTCCATGTTTATTCCTGACATATGTTGGTGAGAATTTTTTTTTTGGTTGAAACTTATCAAAATCATAAACAAGTCATATCAAGAGGAGAAAATATTTGACAACTTCCACTAACATTAATTTACGTTACTCATTAGAAAATCCAGTTATGAACTCTTTCAGTATAGATGCATGACTCATATACCATTACTGCATTACTTCTGTAATGTTATTTGCAAAATAACTAATTGTAAGCATTAATGAAGAGAAAAACACCCAAAATCCCCAAGAACAGCATTCCTCTGGTAAAGGACAAGTGTTAAGGCTTAAACAAATGCTGCAAGCTATATCCAAGTGCCTTGAAAATGAATGTTAATTAAACATATACTCCATAATAGAGTCCGTGTCTTAAAACTGAATATAAATGGCACAGTAATGAACAGCTCCACATGAATGAAATGGGAGAAGAAGAATGAGAACAGAGTAACTCAATTTCCTCAGCGTACTCATGAGAAACTGCCGCACACGCCATGATGTTTTATACTGAGAAATCAACTGTTTTCTGACACTAGTATTTACTCCACTGCAATGTGCATAATTCAATAATAATGCAAGTCAGGATTTTCAGAAGCATCAGGGCAAAACACTTGAAATACAAGACGATTTTAAGCCCACTTAATTCTCGAAAAATTACCTGCATTAAAATGAGGATCATCTTCCATTGACTGTACTGCCTCCTCAACAGCATCTACGGCGCTGCCTCCCCGTTTCAGGACAGCATAACCTTGAAGCGCAGCTCTGACAGTGCCAGCACGACATCCCTCTTCTCGCTCTTTGAAGATCCGTCCAGCTCCACCATGCACCACGATGACAGGCTTCATTCTGCCAAGTTTCTCCCAAGGCTTTTAGCTGAGCACACCTGTTAGTTGTTTGGAAAGAGTAGTCTGTAGTGCGTGCTCCCTTCTACATGGAGAGAAGGCGGCAGGTTAGTTAACAGATACAGGCAGTTTGCAACCATTTTACCTTCCAGGAAGTGAAGTACTCATGAGGGAGCTCCTAATTCAGGTCTGGACAAGGCCCCAGACAACTTTTAAGGCCAGCCCTGCTTTGAGCAAGGGACTGGGCCAGGTGGCACAGGAAGGGCCCTTTTCAGGCTAAGTTATTCTACAAACTTGTGATTTAGTATGAACCCTGTATGGTGATAATACATTACAGACAAACAAGCATTTGAGGTCCTGCTAGTTGCTCTTTATTTTAGATGGGTAGCCCCACTGTCTGAGTAGAGTAATATATAACCGACAACAAAAAAAAAAAAAAAGGCAGCTGACCCGACCTGAGTTAACAGCTTACCCAGCTCAACCACCTGGATCCCAGACCTCTGACCTCTTGCAAAACTTTGAACTTCGTGCAGGAAAACAAGGCGTTCGCACCTGGCAGGCAACAGCTTGTTGTTGCTGCTCACGGCCTCCTGAGAGCGAAAAGAGATTGTTGCTACAAATCTCCAATGATGCAAATCACATTTTTCATTCTAGAAAGAAGCAAAGAAGCAGCCTCATCTCCCACTGAAATCTGGGGCATCTCTCAGTGAAAATTCCCCACGTGGAAAGTTTCTCGGGGACAGCTATTTCTGGAGACTGTGAAGAACAAACTCTAACTCCCTTTCCCTCATCCTGCAGGCAAACCTTTCCGACAGAGTCTCCCGCAGCCCAATACCTCTCTCTCCCGCTGCCCCAGGGCGGCCGCTCCCGCCCGGGGCCGCCGGACGGGATGGCAGCAGGCGTGGAGCCCAGCAAACCCCATCCTGGAACGCCGTGGGGCAAAACATCCCCTAAGCGAGGCCGTGCAGGCTTCTATTTCAACCAGTAGCTACACTCTTCCCACGCTCTTCACGGGCTCCCCTCGACCCCGCACCCAGCCGGGGCCCTTTGTACCGCCGGCCCGCTGCCAGCCCCCGGCCCCGTGAAGAGCGGGAGCGCGGCTCCGGACCCCACCTACAGCGCCCAGGGCGCCGGCCCGGGCGGGCGCAGCCGCAGAGCCCCCGCGCCCCGCAGCCGCCCTTAACGGACATGGCGCCCCTGCGTGCGCTGAGGCGTGCCCGCAGCCAAGATGGCGGCTGCTGCCAGCAGTGCCCGGGCGGTCTCATCCAGCACCCTGCAGGGGCCGGGCCGCTCCCGCCGGCCCTGGACTACCAACAGTGGGTGCTACCGCATCGTGCACCCCTCGGCGTGCTTCTCCCCTCAGCCGCGGCCCTTGCTGTCGCCGCGCTGTGCGAGGCCATAGTTGCAGTGTCACACCAGCTCATCGCCTGCCACCGCCCGATTTCTCCTCTAGTTAAATTAGGAAAATGGCACACCCCCCACTCCCTCAAAATCGATGCCTAGCAGCATTTCCTGTGTGCCCGCTCTTCCCCTTCCCTCTGTCCAAGCCGGATTATTCCCGTTCCCAAAGCTCGGGCTGCCGGTGCAGTTGCGTAAGCGAAAAAGGGGCTCCGGTCTGTGGGGAGCATCGTGCATCCCAGCCTGTGTCACGTTGGCACAGGCCAGGTGTGGATAAGGTGTATGGGGCCCCACTGATGCAAAACTGACAGCAAAGACAGGGAATAAGCTTGATGTTTATTTTAGTTTTAATTATAGGCTGTTGGTGGAAAAAATAGAGTTAGTTAAAAACCCCACAATTGAGAATTTCCTTACCTTTGTAATTAGAAGTGTAAACAAATAATTCTCAAAATTATACAAACTGTACCCAGCAAGCATTTGGACGCCTTCTCTGACCATTCCTGCTTAGTTCACCACCTCTCTGCTTCGTTGTCTCCGTTGTGTTGCTGTAGTCCAGGCTGCAGGGAGACCAGTTGATGCAGCCTGCTGTGGCCATGCAGGAGTCACTGATGTGGCGATGCAAAAGTCACTCAATTCAAGATCTATTTTGATCCTGAAAGTTGGTTGAAAATTAATTAGTGTGGTTTAATTAAAAGGAACTACTCCTGATGGTTTTTCATTGTCACTGATAGGATTAACAAAGAGGAATTTAAATTTCTTATGTGAATTATTTAAGAGTGTTGCCTGTTTTTATAGAATATTTATCTTGATTTCAGGTAGTGTCGAAACAGGAAATGAATGCTAGTTAGATTAAACAGTTTAGAAGAATTATTTGGGTTGTTTGCATGGACAGCTGAACACTAAATTTATATAGTAACTTTAAATTGAAATTTTAATATTAGTCTAATGTTATGATTCAACAAAACAAGTATGTCACTTGATAGAATTAGAATAATTTGTTTCTACATCAACTTTTTACCTGAAGCCCTCCTTGGCCACTGCCTTTCCATTGTTGTCAGATCATTTATGTGCTTTTTAAAATGCTGTGAAGCTTCTCAGAGCAGATGGGAAAGTATTACTTTTAGTTTTATAACTATTATTTAATTTTTTTTTAAATCACCACCTTGAATTGCACATCAGGAACCTGTCCTAAGGCTATGTAAATTGTTAGAATAAGTTTTAAATAATTACTGTAAAAATCTATTGGTTTTGTTCTTGCTAATTTTCATGACACCTTTGCAAAATACAGCTGCCAGAGAAATAAATTTTAAAATATACAGAATAAATTAGGGTTTTTGCATGTGTAGCCTTGTGGAGATTACCTTTCCTGCTTATCAGCTGATTGTGCCTTCCTTGTAAGAGTTGGGAATGTGTTACCACAGGTGAGTAAGGGCTAGAGGGTTAAAGCAGGGAAGTAAGAGATCTGAACACATGTGTGAGGAACATGTGTGTGAAAATACTCTGATACTGCAGGGTCTGCTCTGCATTTCCGGTGACTAAAATACAGCTGTATTTGTGCCTTCTGTTTTCCTGTGGAACCCGTAAATTGAGGACATGCCCTCCTACTTCTACAGAAAGAATTCCCTTAGAATCTCACTGAAAATTTAATTTTAAGAACCAGCAAAGAAAGTAAAATATATTGTAAAATAATTGTTTTAACACATATTCATTAATAAATCTATTTTTAAATAAATGTTTATGTAACAACTTGTCTGTTTATCCATAACTATTTTAAAACCTTCATAGTAGAACCTTGATGTAGAACAGAAAGCAGTGCTCTGTATTTTATTAATTGGATTGTAGGAGCATGCAGATTTGATCAAGGCTAAGGCTGCTTAAGCAAGTGCCATAATCATGCAGAAGGGGAATGCTAATTCACACAGTCGGCAAACATGGATCTTTTTGTATTAGGCAGAACTGTCTTGTGGAGATCACTGCAGCATTAGGATGCCCTGCAAAAACTTACACGTTTAACAACTTCATTAATGTGCACAATTCGATTAAGTCTGTAAACTACTTCTTACCGTATTTTTAGTGTAAAGTGTGTGCCACCATTTAGGGGAGCTGGAAAAAACAGTTCTTCTGAGAGTCAGTTTAATTTTTTCATGCAAAGTGCAGTATTTCTTAAACTTATGTTCAGGTAAGATCAGCAGTGAAATGTGCAGTATTAGGACAGTAAATGGTAGATGAGTTATTCACTGAAATGCAATTATGGTCAACTCTGATTAATGAGTTGGATGTTGAGTAGTTAGCTGGAAATATTTTCCTGGGCAGAGGGACTAGACTCACCAGTGTCCATGATGTTTTCTCTCCTTCTGCCCGAAAGTGAGATTAAATTGGAGATGGGTTCCTTTTACTGCTTTTGGGAGATTTTAACCCCAGAACTCAGATGTCCTTAATAGGGCAGATTGTCTGAAATGAGAAGTTAAAAGCATCTTACTGCTCCCAGTATTTGAGTATTTCATATGCAGTGGGATGGTCCTAACAGAGAAACAGAAGTAGGCAACTCTCTTAGAAACCTGTGTACTGAGGAAAGAGGCAGAGAAGCATAGGATAAAGCACTAGTCATGGGAAATCCCAATTCAGATCCTAGGAATGGGTTTGACCGGTTTTCAAAGCTAAAGTTTAAGAATGGTCCTAGTGGTTCTTGTGTCTCTGTCCTGTGTATTTACTGAGAATTTCTTAGTATTTATCAGCCTTGTCCTCTGCTGAAGGTGCATTCAAGGTGAGCATCCTAGGTAGGAGGCAATCAGACTGAAACATGGATGACTGGCAAAGACTAAAATTAGAACTTTTTGTTTCCATATTCTTCCTGTTGTTATAACAGCCCTGAAAACATGTTGCATTTTTGTCACTGCGCAGCTGAAAAAACATGTTCATCTATCACCTCTGTGCTTTTGAAGTCCCTCCCACAGCCTGTGAAGTCTAAAATCCCAGCCTGCTCCATTCTAATCACTTTAACTTCAAAGAAGGCAGATCAAGTTCAATTTTTTGAGATTATTTTCAATTCTCTGTTTATCCCAAGCTTTACATCCCCTCTGTAAAACTCTTTCAGGCATTCCTGTTTTGGCTGATCTGCATAGGCAGATCATAGGCAGCACGTTGGAAAACTTGTCTGTATGTCTGACAGAAGCTTACAGTTTCCCAGCAAGTGCATGGGGCTTCTGGGTCGATCCAGTCAGAGAAAAGGGCACCTTCAGGCCCGCAAGAGTTTTAATTGCTTTGGCTCAACTCCACACCCCTATCCAAAACAACTTGCAAACTCTGGAGATAGCACAATTACAGGCACTTACACCTGTGGAATTTAGGAAGTATTTCTCTTACGTGCCTCTCAACTATATTTTGTCTTATGTTTTGATTACATTAGGAAAAATGCAGTTCTCTTAGTTCTTAATGATATAAAATTAACATGCTAAAGGCTATAATTAAAACAAAGATTTTAGCTTAGCCCATGTTTTAGGCAAAACCATCATTACTTTTTAAGATACATTAGAACATGTTTGCTTAAATATTACTTGAGATAAGGCTCAAGCTTCCAAACACTCCAGCAATTTCCAGGCAAAATTATAATACACCTTAGTAGTAATTAAGTCACACTTCTAAGAATTTTGTCGTGTGTGCAGGCTTACTGAGGCCAATAGATGTATCTACAGTAAAGGTTTTAGGTGGCCTTGTAAATATATAAAACACCTTTGGGAGAAAATTTCGCACAAAATAGTTTAAAGTAATTCATAGAGGATTTCCCTGTGTCCTCATTGGAGCAGGATGAAAAACAACAAAATGACAAATGAAAATCTGTCAAAGTTTCTTACTCTGCAATTTCTTGTCACTCAAATGTATGGAGCTTTAATCAACCTAAACACAGTATATCACAGAAGGCAGGAAATAAAAGAACATCGGCATGGCAGATACGTACCAAGTGTATGTATGATACTTGAGATGCTTTTCATACTTGAGAGATGAAATAGGAATAAAATGAAACTAAGTTGGGGCACAGTCATGGAATTAAAATAATTACTTTTGAGTAACATTTTAAAGACAACCAAGTTGCCAGGCATTGAAGAAAATTACAGGGCTCTTGTATCAGATGGAATATTCCCTCTTGTGGTTTGAAATGGGGTTCAAATCATAAAAACTTAGTAAATGCAGCTCCAGAGTGTCATAATCATTACTTGCAGACAACCCTGTGGAGGTGTTTACTTTTGCAGAAAGGTGGGCAGGGAAAAATTAAGCTTTGGAATTTTGCTGGGTGTGTGTTCTATTGGAGGTATGCTTATACATAGCAGTTGCCCTGTTACCAAGACGATTATAAGGACCATGTGTGGCCATTAGAAAGAAAAATAAAGGTATGATACTTTTGCTTAGTTCATATGTTTGGTGTTTTTATTAGAATTATGTTTGTTTTAATGAAGTAAAAAGCTGAGATGTAGCAGTAGAACCATGAAAATTTAAGTGATGACGTAAGTTTAATGCAAATGGTTTATGTAGCCAATAAAAGTATTTCATAATGTAGTGACTAACTTTAAGAAATGTTTAGAAAAAATGCATGCAATTTACATAAAACAAGATTCAAAAGGCATGTTTAGAAAAGTTACTCTCCAGAGTTCTTCCTCAATTTCTCTCTTAAAAAAATTGCATTGTTCTTCATAGATCTTATCTGCTGCCAGATTGTTTTTGAGCAACATCTGTTTTTGTTTTTTAATAAGGAATTGGATTTATTTCCCTTCATTTCCACCTAAGTATAAACTAATACAGTATCTGTAATAATGTAACAATAATTGATAAAAAATGAAACTGGAAAAGCTTATAGTTAAGGCATCACTGTACTTGTAGTTTTTAATGTGAAAATAATTTCAAGGGAAATGTCAGGAACTAAGGGGTTTTACTTTGAAAACTTGACCTTCTATTTTATTTCTATCCCTATGTCAGAACCCCAGTTCTAATGAAGTAACTAAAACCTGTGTTGTAGCATATCAATCTACCCCAGTTCTAATGAAGTAACTAAAACCTGTGTTGTAGCATATCAATCTAAAAGTCAGATTGCAGGGTGGATTTTTTTAAGATCTTGATCAAATTATTTATAATATGCAAGAATACTACAGAGAGTAGGCCAGAAATAGCATTATAACAGAAAATTCTCCAGTGTAAATCAAAGAAGTCAGTCGTAAGGCTGGTGGCGGGGAAAAAAATTCAAGCGAAGAAAAGAGAGAAGGTGTATCTGAAAATGAGAATGCTAAATGAGATAGCCAATTGATGTCTGCCAGGCATAGACATAGATCTATTACAGAGAGAATTGATGTCAGATCTCTGTAAATGCAGTGTAACAGGTGATGAAGTTTGTGTAAGAGCTTGGGATAAGCCATGCAAGGATCCTGGAAACAAAAAGAACTTTATAATTGATTGTGATATGAATGGGGAACCAGGGGAGTTGGCTGAATGTGAGGGCAGTATGTTGTTTTTCTCCTCAGTCATGGGAATGAAAGCAATGAGGTTTGCCCTCAACTGTAGTACAGAAAGTGATAATTTCATGAGAGCTTGGAGAAGAATTCAAGACTGGATTTACAGAGAATTCCATAGCATCACTTGTGCTGATCATGGGTGGGGAATATTGTTTATTTTGGTACCATTATCCTAATGCTGCTGAGACCAGCAAACTTCATTTGCCTTCTAGTAAGCAGAAATGTAGCTTACCCATGCACACTGGATTGCTAGATGCCTGCAAAACTGGGTATCTATGATTTTATCATGTTGCTGGTGCCAGCAAATTTCTAAACAATCTCATATGGAAGGAAAACTCAGGATTAGGTGCTAATCTAAGGTTACAGAAGGAGACAATTTGTCATCTGACCTTCAGGGAAAGATAAATGAATGGGAGTGGCTTCACAGTGTATTTTACTGAATAGAATAAAACTATTGCAATGCTAACAACACACAAACAATTGAACAAATGTAATTAGGGCTGATTTAAGAAGAGTATCAAGTGTATAAATGAGCATTGCTAAGGATCAAAATGTTGGTACCACTCTACTATTTTCAGCACTGAAATATATGTAAAGAAATGAGGTGAATACAAACATGATACTGTGTATTAAGGCTTTATTGTCCAGATTTGGGTGGAGTTGTAAGCTGGAAATCAATTCTTTTATGAACCACAAAGTCTTCTTTTTCTTCATGTACCTATGAACAGCCTCTGATGTTATCTCTTAAGTCCCTATTTTAGTATTCTTTCTTAATGTAGTCTCAATTTAAAATGTTATTAAGAGAACTTTGAAACAAATCATCATGCATACCATTACATTCTGTAGCCACCTTCAGTTGGGTATGAATTGGTACAATATGAAACAGATGCTTTAAAGGGCATTCACACATTGAAGTTATGTTGAAGGTTTTGCTGGTCTATGCAGGAAATGTATTCATCCAAATGTATGCACATCTAATAAACAACTTACCTGGAATGTATGTTCATAACAACAGATGATATTTTTTTCAAGGGCAAAATTTCATCCTGAAACTAAAAACTTAGTTCTGAGTGTCACATTTGTCCAGAGAACTGGAACAGGCTTTATGACCAATGTACTGAGATAAAACCAAACAGAACAGCTCTGGTTTTGAATATTGCATAGTTCCCAGTGTTACAAGAAAGGACAGGAGACTCTCAGGAACTGTGGTTTTCTACAACTACTGGATGTTTCATACAGGGGAGCTGAACTCTGATCAGTATTTGGAAACTGAGGTTTGTGGCATGGATCTAAGGTAGCACACTGGTGAGCCTTGACAGTGCATGGGAGTCTCGGTATGGACAATGGAGCTTGTGTTCCTTCTTAGGCTGTTATGGCTAAAATGGTATCTGTGCTTTTTTAACTATACTTTCTGTTTGATAATGCAAAGTAATTGGTTTGGTAATGCTGTAATCAGCAAGACATCATAAATTCCAAGACAACAACCATTCTTGTCCTTTTCTTTCTTTCATCTTTTTCATCTTTCTCTCTCCTCCCTTCCTTCCCCCTCCAGGTTTCCTTTTGTGTACAGTGGGCTTCATGAAGAAACTGGCAATGCAGAAGTGATATTTAAAGTTGATATAAAATTCAAGAACCTAAGATAGTACCAGATTCACCATATTTGGTGAGCTGTTTCTGGAAGGGAATTCTGATGGATAAGTAGTTAACATCTGGACATCAGTATCTCTAAAATTTTGAGGATATGTAGTTAGATCTATTATCTTTCTGCTGCTTTTGTTCCTATTCTATCTTTTGCATTTTTAAAGACAGTATTTCAATACCATTTATTCATAAGTTATTAGAAGTCCCATTTTTCCACCCACTTTTTAAGAAATGAAAGTTTTTAAGATTACAACATTGTGGATGAATGATGTCTATAACCAGTAGAAATACTTCAAACCAGGTTGAAAGGAGGACACTAGGCTTTCTGAAATGCTCTCTGATTGAATGTGAGATATGGGAGCATCCAACTTGTTTTAACAATGGAAACTCCTTTTTTTCCTGTGTAAAAATAGATCACAGTGCAGTGACCCTAGAGGGAGAGAAAGAATGAAAAAGATGCATATTTCGCTCAAACTCCTGACTATATTGTTACAGACTATGTCAAAGGATGACAAATCCAAATTGCACTGCTTCCTGTGTTCTTTGAATCAGAGCTTGGTGTGTGCTACATTATTTTGACCTCTTCAGAATTTTGTAATTTAATTAGCAGATTCCTTTTTCCCTCTCTAGCCCATTTTGAAGTGGAAAAAAAAAAGAATATATATATGTAGCACTGTGATAATACTTCATTCTTTTCTTAATTTAATTGCATATTTTGAATGGAATTTGTATAAAAGCATTCTTGTATGAATTTGAATCAGAAGGATATGAAAACAATAAGTGGTATTAACCAATGGGGTTTAAAGACTACTTGAACTGACTAGAAAAAATTTACTGTCCAGTCACTAATTTATAGGCTTGGTGTTTCCTGGGGTATTTGCCCAGCTACACCTGCCTTATCAACATTTTCAACTGTGGATTAGTTAGCACAAAAAGTTGGCAGGGGCATGAGGAATTTTTCACCTCAAGGTCAGAAACAAGGCAGGCTGATACTGATTTAATTCTCTTATGGTCTGGTAGTTCAGCATGAACATGTCTCTATATTGCCATCAGTTGACATGTGTCTGCATTCAAAGAAACAGTCTTTTCTAACTGACATCCTTTTTGCAAGAACACTAAGTAGCAGGCACATGACATAGCTGGTAAAAAGTTAGGTGTCCTGGCTAAGCTAGATGTCTAGGCTTCCTCTGTAACTGTGGGGAGAGGGATTTTCAGAGTGATTCATACTGTTCTAAGATATGTGTCTAAAATAGATGAGATGACTCATCCTCTGGAAGTACCTGCCACTCTACTGACGACAGAGGGAGACCTAGATGACTAACTTACCCTAGATAGCTAAATTCTGGACTGGTAGTTAGTATGAGAGAGAACTCAGTGCTGATGTCTTTTAATGAAAAGAGGCTCAAGTATGCAGTCATTGTGAAAAAGTCTGTATAACCATTGATCATGCAGTATATGCTGAAAAAGAGATGGACCTGCATTGCTGTTCTTCTATATCTTTCATAAATATGTTGATTTTATTTTTTGCTAAATAATCTATATCAAGGTGAGGAAAAGAAGGTGTTTCTTCACCTTAAAAATTCCACTGGGAAGGGATAACTGTTATTTACATTACACAAATATATGAAGCAATGAGCATGATATTTATTCTGCATCAGTTTCCATTATTGATTTTTATTGATACCAGTGATACTGGATGTAAAATCCATTACACGTGGTATTTATATACTAAAAGGTTGTTAGCATGTACATGCTTAAATATAGCATGAAGATCTGCAATCTGCAGGGGACATCTGCACATGACATTAACTTCACTGTCCACTGGTTACTGCTTCAGGTGCACTTTTTTTCAGAACTTACAAAAATTAAGCTTTAAACTAATTAATATTTAATTGAAACTCATCACATGGCCAGTTTGAAAATTATAAGGTCTTAGTGAGTATTCAGGAATTATTCACCACATCTGATTTTAGAGAGCAAATTAAGCTTCTAAGCGAGAGTCTAGGCACCTTCTGTAATCAGTGGAGTAGAGTTGGCACCTCCAGGGAACACTTCAGAGCAGATAATGTAAGCAGGGAGGTAGTGCTCTGGTTGCCCTCCAGAGGGCTTCTGCTCCTGCTTAGCTTGAATCTTCTGAAAAAATCTCTGAGGTGCTTATCCCTCTATATTTACTGTGGAGGAAGTCTAGCCTGGTTTTGTAGGCTGTTAAAGTGGGCAACACGAATACCCGTCTTATTGTTTCCTATCATAATTCTTGGGTCACTAATACCTCATCAATTCAGAGTGGAATTCTTTTCTAAATTTATTTAGAATATGTTTCTGAATGTCAGGTTTAGCTTGCATTAGAAGTGCCTGCTGCATGGTTAATGTATGAAGTATACTCAGCAATGTTTATGTAGTAATATGCAATGTAATGTAGTAGTAGTATGTATGTATGTAGTGTGTGTAATATGCTCAATTTTAAACTTTTTTCCTTTTGTAACTTAATTAACAGAGCACCCCCTGAATGTGCAGAATAATCAGCAAAATCCCTTTGGTTTTCTCAAAAAGTTTACCTTCATTTTGGGTGCTCTCTGATTGAATCATAAACAATTCTAATCTCTCCTGTGTCTGCAAGGCCTTGAGTACCGAGCTGCTGCCTGGCACAGACACCATAAGGCCCTCTTCCATTTGCCATTGCATTCACAGTGTCAGACTGCAGTGCTTTGTATCAAACAGCACAATGAATTTTTTGTATTCTTTTGTTGGTCAGCAGCTGTTTTACCTAAAGCACTACAGTCCTACTGTAGCATTGAAAGTATAATAACTGGTTATATATTGCTTTATGCAGATTGTACAGAGCTTCACAATTCAGGGTGTTAATTGTTTTGCTGTGGTTTGAAAAGTCATCTGCAGAATTTAGGAACATATTGCCATGGTAAGTCAAAATCCTTGGATTTTCCTTTCTGTTAATATGAAGTCCAAGTTTATGGATAAAGCACAAAATCAGCAAAGGGTGAAGAGAAGTCAGGAACACAGATCAGCCTTGCTCAGTCAATTACACACCGGGAGAAAATAGCACAATATAGATATTATGTTACCTCATGGGGGAAGAGGATTTTCCAGACTTTCAGGAAGAAAAGGAGGCATATTACAAAAGACAAGCAACAACTATAAGTGCTCTACCCTGGGCATTGTCTCAGAGTGAAGGAGTTTAGGTGACAAAATTACTTAAATATGGTAACTGTAAGAAATAGTGAATGTGTCCACCAGAGATAATAAACAACCTTGAATCTGGTGGATAAGTTCAAATTCTTCTTTTAAAGACAAAGGAAGGTAAAATTGCAAAGGACACAAGGGTGTATCCAGGGGAACAAGAACATCATTTATAGTCGCCAGAGTTGTTTGATGAGTCTCACTTGCTAGATACCTGATAACAAGGAAAGCCAATCTGTCACTGTTTGGTTCCATAAAGAAGATTTGTCTATAATAGGGAGCATTAAACAGGGTAATGGAAATTACTTGAGCAGCTACTGAATTAATTTTCATTTTAAACATACTCTAAAGATAACTGGCTGGACAGCATGGCAAGTTCTGTATCTGAGTGCATCTGTTAAAAAAGGACTGTGAGAAGTTTGCTGGTTTTGAATATAAACCTGGCTGTGCTGTCAGCTAATATCTCCCTTACCTGGGTCAAAACTTTAAATGATGCATGATACAGATAGGACTCCGTTGCGGACTCTTGGAATCATTACCTCATACAAGCTGGTATTTAATAGAGAAATGTAATTGTTTCTCTAGAGGGTGATGAATGTGATTCATTATATTTGATCTTTTTCATACCAGAAGAATACTACTGGTGCTAGCTCAGAAGACTTTTTGGCAAATCAAAAGGAGACTGCTAGTTTGGAGCATTTCTCTGTCAGTTTGAAATCCCCAGGCTGTAGCTTCAAGCTCAGCAGTGAGTGCTTTGCAGTAGTACCAAGAGAGCTGAAATAATCAACAATAGAAACCTTTTATCTCATCTCTGAAATCCATAGATAGAAAGAGAATATATATAAATATTTCTCTTTAATATTTCACACCATGCTTCCACTTAAGAAGTTGAAAGTTCTTTCACCAAGAGTGGACATAAGCCAAACCAAGCTACAGGATTAATCATAAATAATTTACATTAAATCCCTCTACTAAGATGTCCCACAATTTCATAAAGAATGAACACATGTTCTGAGAATACATAAGGATTGCTAAAATTAGCTTGCTTTAACACACCTGGGAACAACACATGAAGCTGCTGTTGCAGTTTTTCTGACATAGGTGGTCATGTTGCTCACTGTTCACAGAAATTAAATGCTCTTTTTTCCTGTGCGGTTTTTTTTTTCCTTAGAATTGCATCCAGATTAAGAAAAAAAATCTGCTAAAATTTCTGAACAATGTTGACTGGTAAAGGCTGTAGAACAACTATTGCTGCAATAAACAGGATTAGTTTTGGATTACTTTCTCTACAAAGACTCTACAGCAGTGCCTTACTCCTCCTTGCTGAGAAACGTCAACCCCTTCAGATCTCCATGGTTATCTCACAGAATGAAAAGTAAAAGCATTCTGGGATGATTATATAAAAACTTGTAAAGGGTAAGTGCAAACTAAAAAACAGTGTTTGAGGACTAAACAGCGCCTTTTCAGATGATTAAGTCTGTGTGTGTGTACGGTTGAAGAGAAGCCTTAAACTGCGCAGCATGGGATGAACCTTGGTTTGGGGGAGATACAGAAGAGGCCTTACTGATTTATTAGGGTATCTTTTGAACACATACTTACCAATTTGATTAAAGCAATAAGAAATTATTATTAGCTGGATTTTATTTGGAAACAGTGGATTAATTATTAAATTTAAAAATTACTAAAGTACAAAATATTCAATATTCCTCAACACCTGTAGAAAGAGATTTAAGAGCATAGTTAAGGCCAGGCTTGCATATGGATGTGCATACCATTTAAGCTGCGAAAGTGTGGATTTCTGCCATGTTCTGTAAATGTAAGATACATAAATTAGAATTGCTTAGGGATACTGTTGCTTACATGAATCGCTTCTCCAATTTTTTAATTTATGAATAAATGTCTTGGTGTGACTACTCTTGTCTCACACTGATCTCAAATGGCAGAAAATATCCTGTATGCAATGGCCTGCAAATATATAGTATCCATGAGCTATGTTTCTCAATATTGATTACAGTTATTTTATGTTTACAGAAAATTCAAAGCTGGGAGGAATGAAATACACCCAAGAGAGGTTTAATACTGATATAGAAAAATAGTCTGAGAAAATCAGGATGCAGTTCAGGGACAAATTCAAAGTACTGCTCTATTTAGATGGTATTTCTTATCTAAAATGTAGTATGAGGAATGGACAGTGGTACTTAGTTTGAGCATGAGTCAACAGTGTTGTGTTACTATAAAAAAGTAAACGTACTGGGAAAACATGACACATATCAAATATTTAAAAGACTTGAAAGTAAAAAGAGAATAAGCTATGCTGTGGGCTAATGGGAGTAGGAAATATAAAATAGGCTTAAATCATAGGAAAATTTCAGGCTAAATATTATTGTAACATTATTTTTTCTAGGCATATTGAAAGCAAAGGGACTGTAGAGGCTTCTCTGCCTGCTTGTTTATGAGCTGGTCAGAGATAATAGATACTGCTGTGGGACTAGATACATCATTTGGTTCCTACCAGCTCTGAACTCTATTATTCAATACAGTAATAAAACTTTATAAGTAGTTTCATGCAAATATGTATAAAGATATAATTCAAGGGAAGTATAAAGCCTTTGACACTAAGCACTGCACGAGATACACAGTTTTCTTCCAACATAATATCTACTTCTGTTTCAGTTAAATAAATAGTCAAGCTTCTAATTTAGCTTTATTTTTATATTGTCATCTCAATGTCACTCCTTCTTTACAATTTCTCATCCAACCCACAGAACTCTTTATCAGAATAATACGTTTGCCAAGTTCCTCCTCAGTAGTTTTAGACTACACAGAAAAGGAAACAGAAACCACCGTGGACAGCAAATTCAGTTCAAGTTGACATTATGATGCTGCTGATGAAAAGCCAAAGCTTATTCTGTGGTGCATTGAATAAATATCATATGTAAAGCACTGGAGGTAGATGATCTACCCTACATGGCATCAGCTGAGCTACTACAGGGCAACACACCATTAGAGAGAATCCAGAGAACAACAACAAATACAAATGTCTTAGAAAACACAACCTGTAAGAGAGAGCAGAATGCAGTGTAGAAATGGGGAGTGGAGAACACTTCCTCTAATTTAGGTGTCTGACTCACACTTTAGCTATATGTGTTTAGTGAGAAGTATTTAGTGTTTAATGAGATGTATATGTACATATCTATGTGTATAAAGAATCTCTTAAGGGAAACTCGTTAACTCTCCCAGTCTGTAAAAAGCTGTTACAAAGGCAGGAGCTGTCACTCAAGCAAGAAGATACCAATTTCATTTTTTATCAAAACCTGTATTTAAGAAGACCTGACTAAAGGAAGACAAGCTCTATTACATTGCTGTTTCTTTAATATTTCTGTGGGAAAATTTTAGAAATAGTTTACCCAAATATTTTTTAGGGCTGGCCTTGATATGCTGAATTTTCTTCTCAATAGGTCCACCCCTGTTTTGGGACACTAGCAAACCTAGATCTCTGTGATTTCTATTATTTATTAGGGTCTGCTCATGGTATTTGTAATCAACTCTTTTTTCCTTCCTGTTTTCATTCTACCACTGTGTTTAGAGTATCAAAGGCAGTAGAAAAGAAGCATCCAGAAGGTCAGTGCTAACACTGCTCTTATACTTGATTGCTATTAGAAAACATAGCAGACAGGTTTTGTGGAATAGCTTCTTGACAGAATGCCATATGCTGATGTGGTTAGGTCTGTCTGGACATGTGCAGTGTTTTCTTCATGTAGGACTTTGTGAGGCGTTGTTGGTCCTGGTACACACTTACCAGGAGGTTTCATAAGGCAGTTGGATTCTTTCGTTTATGGCCTCAGCATGCCTAACATTAGACTGTAAAATGAGAACAGACACGAAATATGTACTTTTACACTAGTTCATTCATCCAAAATACTTTTCCCAATCCACAGTCTAGATGAAAAAGAACATGAGATACAATGTAAAGAGAGGCTATTTAAGGAAGATTAATCATAGAATCATAAAATTAGCTGAGTTGGAAGGGACCTCAGAGACCATCAAGTCCAACCCTTGATCCACTACCGCTGCAGTTGCTAGACCATGGCACTAAGTGCCACATCCAGTCTCTTCTTAAAAACTTCCAGGGACAGAGAATCCACTACCTCCCTGGGCAGCCCATTCCAATGTCTGATTACCCTCTCTGTAAAGCCATTCTTTCTAATATCTAACCTAAACCTCCCCTGGCACAACTTGAGACCATGCCCTCTTGTCTTGCTGATAGTTGCCTGGGAAAAGAGACCAACCCCCACCTGGCTACAACCTCCTTTCAGGTAGTTGTGTTTTATTTTATATCGTGATATCTTTGATCAGTATAGGCTGCATTTTGCTGGGTATCATACAAACATAAAAGTCTAAATTTCCACCTCGAAGTGCTTCAGTTTGTCTCACTCCAACCTCTACTTATCTGATGATAATACCATTTGCTAAAATGAAAAATACCGAGAAATGTCTGTTTCGTGATATACACCTACATAAATACAGAGGGGTCACACTGTAGAAGGTGTCTCCAAACAAAAAGGCACAGAATCTATCTCCTATGATCTCTCAGATGTAATATCTTCAAATATGTTACACTAATAACACTGCCTTAAACCATTGGGTAAAGATCTTTCCATACTGAAATGACTCAGAATTTTGCACAGACATTCAGTGCAAGCAAAGGACTTTCAAGAGCACTGGAAAGCAGAAAACCACTGCAGAATGGACATTTTAGGTAATTAGTATAATACAGTTCGGGGAGCAGGTTTTCAGGCTTGCTTTTTATTTATTTGAGGAGTTTTTTCATTATACATAAACTATATCTCCTAACACCTACTATTTATTTTTTAAGATTATTTTACCAGCATATATATTAAGAAGG
The DNA here is from genome assembly GCF_009829145.1 of Chiroxiphia lanceolata. NCBI lineage: Eukaryota > Metazoa > Chordata > Aves > Passeriformes > Pipridae > Chiroxiphia > Chiroxiphia lanceolata. The sequence continues at coordinate 86,631,937 of NC_045639.1, read as the reverse complement.
TTGAAACTGAATTTGCAGCCTTTATTAAGGAGTGACTTTGACTTAACAAACTGATGCTGCTTAAGTGACCCCAGCCTATTTTAAGCAGTGCAGAGATTCTTTCTGTTTGCGCAGCAGTATGCCAAGTAACTCTTTTGTACACGGACTATCTATTTGAATTAAAGGCTGAAGTATGTGAAGTATGTGCAGTCAGTAATGTCTGCAAAACAATATTGGAAACCCGTCACTAGTAAAAAGCTTTCAGATTTGAGAAATTTAATTGCTTTTTCAATTTCCTGTGAGACAAAATCTGAGATATTTTCCCCATTATGTGTAGGTGACAGCAGATTCATCTGTTAATCATCAATTTCCTCATTACAAGTTCTTAGCTGTTTTTTTTTAATAGAATTCTTGTAAGATATAACTTCTATTCTATTGAACAGTAGATTTCCTTGAAATGATTACACTCTGATAGAACTTATTTCCCTCTTTCTTACCTAATCTATCAAGAAGCATCTTTTGATTCTTCTTACTCTCAATTTCATGTCTTTTAGTATCAGAACAATAATAATATTGTAAAAAATCACTCTTGTTAACTTTAAGTAACTGTTGTGTGATATCTGAAGATACAACAAAACATCTGCAAATAAATTTCTAAATCTAGTTTCTGGAGATTATTCTTTTTTATTTTATGGACCATCAATGGCTGTGTTTGAAAGAACATAAAGCCTTTGTGTCAAAAATCTATTACGGTCCATTACCTTAATTCAAATTTTAAAATTAACTGGAAAGCTTAGTATGATTAACTCTTTGTGCAATCACAGTAGCATTTAGTTTAAAGCAACTTATTTTGTACAGAGTGCTTGTTAATACTTGAGAGACCAAGTAAAGGAAACTGTAGAGGATCTAGTTATAATCTATGATTCGTAAACTGTGAAAAAATTAGGCTTTGATTGTGCATAGCTTTATAAACCTCCATTCAATATGTTTTCTAAAGGAAAATGAGATTTGTATTTTCTCAGTGTCCTCTCAACTTTCTTTTTTGATTCTCTGCCTCATGCCTACTCCTTCAAAAACTTTCGAATCTAGTGTCCCATTTCAACCAAATTTGAGAAGGGACAAAACTTTGAGATGATTTTGTGCAAGTTTCATGAATAAAGATGTTCAAAGAAGAGAGGTGCCTTGAGCAGTTTTGAAGGAAAGGTTGTGTATAAAACATTATTGAAAAGCCGTCAAAGAAGCCATATTGCAATTCAAACCTGAGAGGCATATCTATAGGATTCTAGATTTTAAGTAGATTCCAATAAATGTCTTGCCATGGTTATTTATTTCAGTGAGGTATTCAAATGTTTGAAAGTCAAAACTCCAAATAATCTATAAGTGAGTACACTGTAAAATAATATGAAAGTGTGGAAAAGTCTATAACAAAAACTGTGATGCAACTTTTAAGTTCTCCAATAATTTATGTATTATATTGAACTAGTGCACTAATGCTAAAAGGACAGTAGAAATAAATAGGGATAATGTCATCAGTGGGTTACAAGGGTGGAAATTTAATGGAAATGAGAAGTGCTGAGTCGTAGTTAAAATTTGCATTGATGGAATATGGATTTCTGTAGTTCTCTCAAATTTTAAATTAATCTGGTGAATGTTGAAAACTATATTGCAATATTGCCATTAATTCATTTAATGGGTAAGAAAAAATCTGTCAAATTTTCTAAATGTGTTCACCTGCAGAGGACTTTCAAATGACAGATTTTAGGAGTTCCTTATCTATGGCCTGGAGCCACGAAATTTAATGTAAGTATTTTTGCTCTTGGTTTATGAGGATGGGAGTATTGATCCAAGATGGAAACCCTTGTGACATACAGCCAAATTCAGTGAAAGTTGTTGCAGGAATCTGGAAACTACTTCATGTATATGAGGAAAGAGCACCGAGCAGTTGAAGAGTTCTGTGGGGCTGGTGGTATATCTGGACATGGTGTAGTGTGTTTCAGTCTGGGTGAGTCAGTGTCCTGAAGGGCTTGACAAGTCAGCGGGTACACAATAAGTGCAATAAAAACAGCTTGGAAGTGGAAGAGAGAAAGGGGAAGACTGAACTTGAATCACTTGGCTACATGATAGCCAAAACTCTACAAAGGCACAATGACAATTTATATATACATAAATAGTGTACAGAAAGAGAGGAAAATTACGCAGTTCAATGAATAGGGTAAAGAAATGAGGGTGAAATAAAGAAAAATTAAATTTAACAGTTCTAGAACCGAGTTCCTGTGGTGTTAAATTTCCTCCTTGCAACAACCCCCTCAAGGGAAAAGAAGGAAGTCCCCTTTTATGGGAAAACAGAAAATGGCTGTTGATGAACAATCCTGTACAGATATATGGTGGTGATGCTAAGTTGACGGTTGGACTTAATGATCTTGGAGATCTTTTCCAACCTTAACAATTCTATATTTCTATGATTCTAAGATGTAACTCATGGCAAATTCCTGGTTTAACGTTATATGACCCTGAAGGAGCTAATGTGACCATATTGTGACCTATTCTGTAGTGGACAGGACATTTTTGAATCAATTCCTGATTGGACTATATTTCCTTCTTGTCCGTTACATACGGTTGGTTGCACCCTTGGTGTCCAGGTCATTATGCAATTTTTTTTCTTTCAGCAGCAAAACAAAGCTAGAAGATAGACACTTTGAGAGCATGGATGTGAGCCCTGTACTTTTGAGTGAGGAAAGGGAGGGGGAGCAGAAGAATTTGAAAAATAATGTATTTTTTCTTTCTACTTGTTTACTCCCTCTATACGGTTTGTTTTGGTTCTGAACACATCATATAAAAAAATCTGTACATATTTGTGCCTCAGGACTAGTGGAAGATGGGTATTCTCTTACTGCTGGAGAGAAATCATTTAAAGGAACTCCATACAACTTGAATACATTTTCAGAATGAAAAATGAAAATTAAGAAAAGATTACCAATGTCCATGTAGTCACAGACCTGGCTGTGGCAACAACTGAATGAGAAGCAAAAGCAGAGCAGACCCTCTGTAATATAGAACTCAAAATTTCTTCTGTGATATAATTTTTTTTGTGAAGTTTAAAATCACAAACAGATTCATATGTTGTTTTCCCACAAAATATATTCTCTCCATCCTAATTGTAATTCAGTTTTGTGTCTCATTAGACCTAATCTGGAGCTGCATTGGCCTAGACCTTGGTGCTCAATTCCACTGTATTTGTGATACATACATTTTCTTGAACCCAATCTTCATCTTTCCCTCCTTTAAGAGGCCTCTGAAGAAGAACACTGCTGTAGTACTTATGAAAAATTACCCCAGCAATAGTAGCTAAGTTGTTTAACAATAGATGCACCTTTTTGAAAACCTTTTAAGCTGTTCATGAACTGTCCGATTTATGGCCATATATCTTTTTAACCATTTTTGCCCCATGTCAGCTTACTGATAGCACACACCTGTGGTTCCTGTTTCAAACTAAGCTTCATCATGGAATTTTACATGTGTAAAGATGCAGAGTCCTTCAGTAATGCTTACATGTAGACTGTGTGAATGCTGAGGCTTGACTGAGAGGCTCTCTGAAGTCCCAGGAGAAATTTGCGAAAGAAGGTTTCAGGATTGAAAACAGAGATAATTATTTGAAGTAAAGGCTCCAAACACCATGTGTTTGTGCAGCATCCAGCATGGTATCACCTTTGTTATGCCCCAAACCCTTAAGTATGTGACAATCCCACGTTGCATTATTTTATATATTTATAAACTATATGTTTTTCCCTTTTTTGCCATGAACATGTTTTGTCTTCCCTCAACCTAGCTAAAATTTGTTTCCCCTTTCACTAGTATTCATCTTCCTATCTGTCATATATTAATTTGGAAAAGAAAAAGGTCATTTTACAGAGTTAAATAAAGAATAGGCCCTAGTTTTAAACCAACAAAATCATAATACTCAGTATTCCAGGGTTGAACCCAACAATTCATTCTCTGTGGCTCCCAGGACTTACACCAGCTCTAAAATAAATGAGCACAGTCCCAAATACCGAGGCTGACTTGTTATCTCTATATGTACTTTTCAGATAACAGACATTAAATAATTCAGTATACCAAGTCTTATTCTAATTAAAATGGTAAAACTGATAAAGAAGTTTTCTTTACTTTTGGGAACAGATCTCTGGCTTGTAATTGCATTAATTACAAATACACACAGTTGAAAAGTTATTCAAATGCAAATTTTCTTAATGAGAAGAAAGCAACTGGGAGTATAATTTTTAGTTGTTGCAGTTAATGAAAGTATTTGATTTTGTTTTAATTGCACTTTTAATAAAATAAAGTACTCTTACAGTGATGAGATTTCACTAATACAGCATCATCTAACAGCAGTACCAGAACGCCTGAAAGTTGCTGATGGTGGATAGATCAGCTGGTGCTGGGCCCTCAGTGGAGATAAGTGAAGCAAACAACCCTTGCTCCTGGGCAGGGCTGTTCTCTGGCTGACTGAAGTGCACTAAAGAATGTCACCAAAGTGAAGCACTGGGCAGACGAGTCATGTCTTAAAAATACAAGGGGAGGAGTAAATAGAATAATGTCTAGGCTCCACTGTTTTCATAACTTCAAGTCACAGAGGGCCATTTGGAGAATGTCTGCTCCAGTGTGTCTCCACTCTTTTTGGTGCAAGAATCATTATGAACATATCCACACACAAGCTTCTGTAAGTGTGACCAAGTTTTAATTAAAAAAAAAAATAAAAATGAATTTTAAATTGGAAAAACTATTTACCTTATTTTGTTTACTTGCTTGTTTTGAAATGTGTTTATGCATCGCAAGAAAGTGATTTCAGAGAGAGTGGCATGGGTGCTCTCTTACAAGCAGCTTGTGTTCCCTGATCTTGTGTTGAGGAATTCCAACATAGTCCACCCTCTGCACAGGAAGCAGAGTCAGCTAAACTTCAGTCATTCCTTGCAAAAAGTTTGTTCCACCTTGTCTTTAGAAACCTCTGCTGATGGTGGCCTTCCAGACAAAGACTGAAGCTTGGTCCTCTTGCATAATTGTGATGCAAGAAACAAGCAAAAGGAATGCCTTCTAAGACACTTTCCAACCTCACAGAAAGATTTTGCATTTCATAGGCTATGGTAGCCAAAACTAAGGACTTTTTAATTTGCTTTTTTCTTTGAAAGATGTTATTTTGAGTTTTTTCAACCTTCCAGTAGTTGGTACCATAGAAGGACTTGGACTTCCCTAAAGGATATTTTGTGTAGCGCCAGTAAGGAATGGCAGCAAGTTCTCTTCAAAAAGATTGATGTCAAAATGGATTTACCTCTTTCCCCAAAGTTTCTCCCCTCAATTTCCTTTCTATTCTAATTTATTATTAAAAATAACCAAGTATATAAATATTAGTGGGTTACCAGCTGGGGAAAAAGGAAGCAATAGCCTGGTGGCTCCGTGACCGCATCCTACCCCTCTTCACCTTTCAGTGGGGGAAAAAAGGACAGCAAATCCTGTTGCCAAGAGAACCTCCTGGTAGACGAGTAGCTGTGTCTAAACCCCCCTCGGTTACATTTCCTCAGCTATGAATTCAGAATGCCAAGTTCTCAAGCTGGTTTTACAATGTAAAGCAAGAGGGAGTTCTGGTTCTAATTGCGGCCAACTTAGAAACAGCAAAAAGACAAAATGAATCAAATAAATAGGAGTATTTTCATGTAACTCTAATTATAATTGATACAGCTGAAGGTGTGATAAAAGATTCCCGGAATAAATCTCAGCTGTTTGCATCATATAATGAAGGAATTAGTTATTTTTAGCATTTTAACAGAATATCATTTGGTATAGAAAGAGTGTTAATTTTATATTTTTTTTCAAATAAGCAAGTGTTTAAGAGTTACCTACATGGTAAATTAATATTTCATAGATATTATGCATAAATTAAATGTAGGGGAAAATATGCATATCTTAAATTGAATAGATTCACCACAGAATCCTGATAAGCTTTCACCTGCTGTTAATTTTCCTCTGAGATGAAAACACTACCAAGCAACAACAACAGATGTCTAAGCACATCTTCACAGGGTGAAAAAGAGGGTTTTGAGATTAAAACTTCTAACAAATTTTGATCCAAAGCAACAACCTGTAGAAGCCCGTAGAGATCTCTCAGATGTGTTTAACAGAATCCAATATGTAAGACCACTCATGTGACCATGTTGGTGTTTTACAAAGGAAAGGTAAGGGATGCAAGAGTGAAGTAAAGGGTGAGGCAAGAGTGGGAATGAAAAGATATCATCCTGGTAAAGGAAAGGTAGTATAGTGAAGTTCAGGTCAGAGAGGAATGAAAGGATAAAGCAGCAAGAGAGACAGGGGACAGTAGGTGTTTGGTCTTCCCCACTTTCCCGTTTTCTTCCATTGCTGTGAATGAGGAATATCTTTTAGTTAGTGCTAAGCATTTCACCTTTCTTCCACAGAACCTCCTGGTAAGGGGCTATCTCAGATCTCCTCCACTCACCCTGGGCGACATGGCCAGAGTTGATTTTTTTTTCACGTTGTTTCTGCTCCAGGAATACCTGCACTCATTTAACAGCATTTGGATGAATGACCCAGAGAACTTTTTCATGTGTAAAGTATAGCTGGTTTAAGCACTCTAAAATCTGTATGTTTACTCAGTTTTGAGTGCGCTGTAGTCACGAAGTTCCAGAGATATGTTTCGGGGAATTTGTGACCTTGAACTCTCCAGAGATAGCCTTTGGAGAAAGCAAGAGCAAGGTTTTCTAACAACTGTGAGGATGTTTTTTGCTTCTTAAATACTGTTGCTCTAATGGGAACAAGATCTGGATGGCCAGGATGGTGGGTATAACTTTTACACGAGGAAATGGGGAAGCAAATGATGACAGAAGGAGGCATCAGCTTGCTTTTAAAGTGCTTACTATTACTGTAACCATCATGTCATGAAAGGTCATTGACATCATCAGCTATAGAACCAGGTTTATTTTCTGTTTTCAAATACAGTATTTCAGACACAACCATAATCTCCATTGTGCTATAAGAAACCAGAAGTTTAGGGATGAGAACTGGACATTTCTGTCACCTGTACAGCTAATGGAGAGAAGACTGATGTGTGATCCCTAGAGCAGCCTTCCACCTTGGGAGGATACTTGGGTCTGTACCCTGTGAGTTGACTCTTTCTCTATGCAATAATGACAGCGGTGTTTCCTCCTCCAGTAAGTGCCACGAAAAACATTGTCTGGTTTTTGCATACCTGAACTGCATCACTATAACCATGTCTTAAATGGATATCTGCAGCTGCTTTGAAGTCCACTGGCATGTACTAAAGTGATTGTAAATGCATTATCTTCAAGAAAGAAAGTAATTCACTGCTGAAAAATTCTGCTAAGGCAGTAAACACATCTCAGGCATATCTTGTACCCTTTCAGAATGAGAAAGTCAACAATTACTAGTCTTCTAGGAAACGATGAAATGAGTTATTTTAAGTTCTCAAATAACTTAATTCTCCTTTATTTGAAAAATGACTCAATAAACATACAACTTCTCTCTTTCTGTCTCAAAAATTGTACTGAAAGAGAAGCTGCTTATGTTTTCTCTTATGTTTTCATACTTGCCCTGGTCCAAAAAAGTACACCTCACCTGCTATAATTTACATCTTCCTCACCCATCTCTTCTCACCCCTTTATCTGGGTGCAAATGTGCAATGTAATACTGATTTTTTTTCTTTTTTTTTTTTTTTCCATTAGTGTCTACACAAATTGAATTATTCTCCACCTTCAATACTGACAAACTTTACAACAAAAATACCTGTAAGGTGACTATACCCACTTTTCTCCATTAAATTGCTAAAATTTATAGAATAATTAAGACTGGAAAGGACCTCTAAGATCATTGAGTCAAACCATTAAGCTAGCACCTCCATGCTCACCAGTAAACCATGTCCTCAAGTGCCACATACACACGCCTTTGGAACAATTCCAGGGATGGCTGTTTCATCACTTCCCTGGGTAGCTTGTTCCAATGCATGACCACCCATCCACTGCAGAAATTTTTCAAAATATCTAATTGAAACCTCCCCTACCACAACTTGAGGCAATTTCCTCTTATCTTGTCACTTGTTACCTGAGAGACGTAGCCAACCCCCCCTTGCTACAGCCTCCTTTCAGGTAGTTGTAGAGAGTGGTATGGTCCCTCCTGAACCTTCTTTTCTCCAGGCTAAATAATCCCAAATATGGTTTATTATATGTCTTAAGGCACTGGCACATCACTTTTTTCTTTGGTCACATGGCAAGGTCTGTGTGATGGTTTCACTCTAGGCCTTCCTGGAGACCAGCTTGTAACCAGGAAAGAACTAGGAAGGTGATCACAGAAGTATTCCATGCTATTCCTTTACGTAACTGGAGGTATAAATAAAGCCAGCAGGAGGGACCTCTCTTCTCTTCCTTTCCGGTGAGGTTCGAGAACGGTGGGTCCCTGTCTCGGTCTGGCTTATCTGGAGCTGAGGCCTACAGCGACTGCTTTGTCTGCTACGCTTGAGGGGAGAGTGCTGTGCCGTGTCCAGCCATCCTACTTGTTCAAAGGGAAGTGGTGAGATTTTGCTAATTTACCTTCAGTTGGCTGGTTGCTGAGTTTTAGATTGTGTAGACTTGTTTGGTCTTAGTCCCTTTTTGTCCTTTTCCCTTCTCCCTTTCCCTCTCCCCTTTTGGGGAGCTATTTAGGATTTCTATTGTGGTGTATAGTATTCTCATTGTATATATCTGTCTCATATGAAATATATATATATATTTTTTGCTATAGCTTTGGCTACTTAGGTCGTTTTTTTTTCTTCCCTCTCGGGGAAGCAGGTCCTTGTTGTCGGGTTTCGGGGACTTGGCTGGAAGCCAGCTCGAAACTTGTACAGTCCGATAGGGCCCCTTTTCTTACACAGAAAATGCCCTGATGCCTCATCTCGGACCCACAGCTCACCTACGCTGCTCTTGTCACATGCTGCAGTTACTGGCACTGGGAGGACACTGGGCTTTTTCCCAGCCTTCCCAGGGCTACTCTTCCCAAGGGAAGAAGAGGCAGAATTCAAAATTCAATTTATCTGTATATATTAAGCTTTCTCACAAGTTTGGGTTTTGCTGAATTTGAAATTATACAAAGGTGGTGTCAGGTGTCCTTCGTTATTCTCAGTAAATTGTTAAGTAAACACATTAAATTACTTGTCATCACATACAGTGACTCAAGGCAAAAGAAGGAATAAAACCTCAGTTTTAGTTTTTTGCACTGTTTATCAAAATATCTCATTTGCATAGCTCAAGTGACTGATGGTTTTTCGTCTTAAACTCCTAGTAAGTTTGGCTTTACAATACCCTTAGTTATACGAGGTGGTAGAGATCCGGCTTTTCCGTGGTGTGAACTTCCAGCATATCAGTGGAAGTGAGTTGCCTTAGATGGGGCCCAGTCTATGCCTCTGAAATTTAGGGGGCAGGAGACACCTGCAGACATCATGCAGTCCATTTTTCTATTAAGACACAAGACTAAATGCTGATTTATGCAGGCCATCATGGTCCATAGCAGCAGCAAAAAGGCTCAGAGCAGCTGGGTGATCCCATCCAGCCCAGCGTCTACTGCTGTCACCTTGTGTGCAAGGGTGAGTGAGAAAAACAGCCATTCCTGGCCACATGTGAAGGCCTGGAGTGGCTGGAAGGGCTCTGGCCATCTCCATATGCCCACACATGCATTCTTGCAGTCTGCTGACGTGCTTACATGGGTACTGCTTTCCTGTGACTGTGGGAAGAAGAGTATTAAGCTCTGCTTGTGACCTACCCAGCTACCCCAGACTATAATTCAAGCCAAAGATTTGGACAAAGGGGACCTTGCTCGCACTGACACTGATGGGTAAGTTATGCATGTGCTTAATGTGGTCTTGCACTGGGATGGCAGGGATTCCAGCACCTCCCTAGCTAATCTTTTTTAAGGCTTATAATTAGAAGACAAACTGTTGATAAACATTCCCTTAAGCATGATTCAAAAATTATGCTTACTGAAAAGTAATTGTATAGTATTTTCATCTTTTCAATAGAAAGGAGTCATCTTGCCTAAGGGTAAATATCTGAAAGTTGGTTGTCGATGTCTAGACTCATCAACCTAGATTCCCTTTTTAGCCAGCTGAAAGAAACAGGCACCTCCAGGGCATGATTCATCTGTCTGTCTTAGAAGAAATGGTAAGTGGAGAAGGATTGCTTTCTGAAATACATGCCTCAGAAATGGTTAAAATTGTACAGGAAATGGTTTTCATATTATGTGGGAAATGGATTTAAAGAACTTGTTTTCTTCTCTACTAAAATAAAGAAAAAAAACTTTCAAGAAATTTTCAAGAAAATAACTTATTTAAAAATTCATTCTTGCTCAGTAAAATAAAGGGTTTATTTTCTTATTTTTTTCTTTTACGTTTTATAATTCATAATGGAAAAATTACATTTGGAAACGAAGAGAGGTTTTAATGAGAAAAACTGAAACTTGATGAGATCAAAGTGGAATATTTTGATCTCACTGGTATCCTTCAATTTGGATTGTTCTTTTCTCATGAAAGGTCACCAAAATTGATCCATTCTTACAGAAAGTTTTGATTTCCATGGAATGACATTTTTATAGAAAAATGTGGCAACAGAATTTTTTCAAACAGCTATAGAAGTTAGGTGTTAGTGGTCAGAACTGTGTACAAATAACTGTTTTTAATCTCAAGATCCTCTTTATAAAAATATTCTGCTTTCAATTAGCAAAGGTATTTCAACTTTCCTTAGCCTAACAAGTATTTCTCACTTAAGAAAGGGCTAACTGTGGCATAGTTCTGAGAAATATCTTAAAAAGGCAAGCTTCTAATAGAGGTAAAATAATTAGGCATATGATATTACTTTGGGCTAATTTGTTGTCACAATATTCTTGAAGGACATGACCAGTGGACTGAACTGTCATATAGTTCCTACTTTCATGTGGCCAAGTGCAAACAAAGAAAATAAGCAGAATGATTCCGTAATAAGGAGAATTTGTTTTGGTTCCCCCATAAAAAATTAGCCAGGGATTTGAGTTTTGTATTATAAATGATTGATGGCAATCAAGCTGTCTGAGATTGCAAAGCTAATACATTGAGCTACAGTATGATAATAACAAGCTGTGACAGTCTGACTGAGTAAGGGAAAGTTTCACAGAACAGAGTGTCTGGGAGGAAGACATCAAAGTTGACAAATGACTTCTAGCTAACTTCCTTCCTTCTGCAAGGCATGTTCCAGTGATGCTGAGGGACAAATGTTAAATGGAGCTAGACAGAACTGAATACACTTCAGTAAATATCTTGCTGATAGGATGATTTACACACCAGAAAGAGGGAACCAACATTTTTAGGAAAATCTGAATGATATTTTAGACTTTGTTCAGACATATAGTGTGGGATTCACTTCACCTGATGGTGAGAATTGTCTATTACACAGTATTTATACTGAAGAGTAGCCAACACACTTTATAGTCCATGGAGAGAAGTACATATTTATAGGTTACATTTTAGATAGAAACTTTAGGATGAACACACCTAAAAAGCATATATTTGTATCTCCAGATTTAAAAGGAAGTCTCGGGTAACTAGATTAGATGCAAGTCCTTATTATGGACCAGTCATAGATCTTCAGGGAAGTCTCGCGATTTGATAAAGTAAACCACTGTTTAGAGAACGTTCTAGAATTAATTTTTCACGTTTACTATATCGCTTTTTTTAATCAGCTGCTTGGATTTTATTCACTGCCTGATGTTTTCTAGAAACTAATTAGCTTGTTGTTTGAGGGAGTAATGAAAGCTGCAATATATATGTGATATTCTAGTTTGGAAGAATCTGACCATTATGCATTTAAACTGACGAGAAGAGGAAGAGGTCTTATCAGCTTGTAAACTCTATTAACTTCTTACCAGGATAAAAAGAAATTGTTAACAAGAACACACTAATTAAATAAAAAAGGGTTTGGCTTATAGTTCCTAGCATATTATCCCCCTATGACTCTCCCTTTCTCATGTATAATACTGCAATATTCACTGGGCACAAGGTTAATTTGATGCCTGATCTGCAGTGCCAGAGACCTGAGCATACAAACAGCCACGTGTGTTTCAGCTCCTGAGGGAGGGCACCTGCCTGGTGAGGGCACAGCCTATACTGGAGTCACCCTCCCTCAGCTACTTCCCTGAGGGAACAGCCAGCCTCTTGCTGCTCCCCAACGTATTGTCTTCTTCAGTGTCCTCTGAGAGGCTAAAACATTGCCAGTCACTGCTTGCCATTGATACATGTAAGCTGTTTGTACAAGCAAGGGCTGGTCTTCTCTTTCTGGACAAATACACAGTTGGAGTATTTTCACCTGAAATGGCAAAAGAGCTCTCAGAAGTCAGGGCTAGGACTTGCTCTCAATTTCCTTGGCTATTTGAAACAGCTCTTCGCTGGAATGACATCAGAGATGCCTGAAAAGTGTGGACAAAGAGGTTAGATGAGTACTGGGTGCTAGTGCACATGCAAGTTTTGGGAGAGTGGTATACCTGTAGATATGAGTTAGATTCTGGCCTTAGCCATATCCCTGTGCCTCCCAGAAGGGGACAGAGCTGCAGGCACACTACCACACCCTTGATGCTCGGCACGAATCGGTCACACTGAGTACCATGGAGACTTCAAAGAGATGTGACTTCCAGAAGGTAGAGATTGTACAGCAAAACTAATAAAGACCCTTGCTTTTGCACCACAGCTGACAAAGTATGAACCTCTTCCCTAGAATTTTCAAAATATACAGAAAAACCAACATGGCAGAACCACTGTGGCACAACTATGGTAGAAATAGCAGTGTTACTGAATAAGTAACTCAAATGCAACGAAACTACTGAATCAACACCAAAAATACTGAATGGATAATATGGAAAAGAAATTATTCTGATGAAGAAAAAATAAGGTATCAGAAAGAAGTGTATAAATGGGATTACGTTTTCAAGACCTTTGACTAGAAGGTTTAAATGACGAGAACACATGGTAGCATGGCAATGAGAGACAAGTTTCTCAACTGAGGAGGGAGAGGTTAGACTAGAAAAACATAAAACCAAAGCTCACTGGCCAAAGTTCACCCTGACTACATTTCATGTATCCAACAGGAGCCATAAGCAAACAGAGAAAAACATAAGAGCAGGGCAAGTATTTACACCTGATGCTCTACCAGCCTCTAACCATCTTCATCTTGGGGGCTTCCTACCTCCATATGATTTCTGCCTATTGTAACCTTCAGAGTATTTATTTGCTATTAACTTATAGTGGCCCTTTGAATTAATGGGAACATTCAGACCTTTTTGGCAAAGCAATGCCTACCTGGGGCTTTCTTGCACCAAAACAAACCCTCCATGTTTTGTTTTGAACCAGATTCTTGTGTCTTCATTTAAAGTTCTGTTCTTGTCTTGGAAAACATATTGAACAGTCCATTGGAGATGACGTGAATGTCTGTAGATATGACTGTTTAATGAGACAAGATTGCCTTCTGAAAAGTATTTACTGAAAACCCAACTTTGTAAACATTTTGGACAGCCAGTTTTAAATATTTGGGCATCACCATGCCTTCAGTGTCATTGTTTTTCTTCTTCGAAAGTATCTCATTTCAGCGTTTCAGAAAGAGGACACAATTCTTAGCACACCTTAGTCCAGCCTAGATAAATCTTAGACTCCTACGTCATACAAGAGTTTTGTCAGTCACTTCTAGCTTATTTTTATTTCCTCTTCCTGGTTTTCTTTCTTTTCTAATAAGAACTGATTTAGATAAAATAACTCTTTCTTAGGTAACACTGTTATTATGTAGCAACCTTTGGGTTTCAAGCAATGCATTGATCAATTGGTATTTCAGAATGGCCAGAAACTTCAGATGCCATCTGTAATATTTTCCATCAATGAATTGAATAGTGCCAAGGAGAAACCAAAACTGCATTTTGCCTTTATATGTGATTTATTTAAAAGATAACCTAGTCAGTTTTAAACATTTAAATGCTTCTTTCTATGTAAGCAGGTAGTATAAATCTAATAATCCAGAAAGTAAACTTGTTTGAATACATCCAACAAGAAAATAATATGGAATTACTAAAAATGAAGCAGTATTTGTTTACAATAAATAATTTTATTATTTATTCTTTCTCATTTCCATATTTACTGATGAGTTAAAAGCACTAGGTAAAGCGGTCTTTGTAACAAAGTTATCCAAACATAACGTGACAACAGATCTCCTCTGTTTAGCATAACTGAAACAAGCAAATGTGCAGCTTTGCTTTTGTTGGGCTCAAAATACCCTTTACCAAGGCAAGACTTCCAATTTGTTTCCATGACAATATGTGTGACTTATGAAAGCTGTGGATCTTTTTGCCTAAGAGATGTGACTAAAGCAGCAACATTTCACTTGCCTATAAGTCTGCTTTTTTCTTCTCAGGCATGAGAAGACTACATTTAAGACGTTTATTTCCAAGAAGTTCTGCAGTCTAAACTTCCATTAATGTACTTCCACATGCGCATAATTAGTCCACTGAAGTTACTGCTTCAAAGCAATGGCTTCAAGATCTCACCAAAATTCAAAACTCCTGATAACTGAACAGAAATAATTGTACTATAAAATCTAGAAATTTTCACATTCCAGTGAGAAAACCTTCTGACTGCTATTTAGAAGAGATACCAAGAAAAAGGATTTTTTTTTTCTTTATATTTCAGTGTTCCTAGCTGTTTCACAGAATCATAGATTTTGGTCATCCAAGGAATTTTCATCAGGCTCTGAAGCTTTGCTTGTTACTAGTGACTTGTTAAGCCACTGTTCTGACCCAGGAAGGTCTTTTTATCTTTGCTTTTTTTGCAGTTGAGTCAAAATTCTTCAAAGCTGGGAGTGGAATATTTGTATCTTAGCTTTTTAAAATGTAAGACCATCACCCATTTTAAACTGAAGACTACAAAATAGGCTAGATTTTATATCATTTGGTGTATAATATTTATTTCTGCTCATCTAATTCATCCTTACCATTTTGAAAAATTAATTAAAATGCATTTTGCATGGTATAAATGAGGTACACATACTTAGGTATTTTTGTATTATTTATGCTTTGATTTTTGTATTGCTGCCTACTCTGTCTCAAAAGGCTAACTTCTTACAGAGACATATACTGGAAAGGATGGAAAAAACATAAAATGGATTGGATCTGGTTCAAGTAGAAATGTCAGCTGTGATAAAAATGGTGCATCTTGAATCAGCAGCAAGTAACTACAGCTACTATGATGATACAATGGAGACTAAAAACTGGACCTTTGATTTTTTGAGTGATTGCCAGACATGAAAATGTTTCATTTAGATGTCCCACTATCCTCTCTCACACCTTGTGAACACTGAACACCACAGATCTCCTCCTACAGATACATAGATTTGTAGAGATAGGTTCTGTATGGTAAAGACGCCCTTCCTTTCCAACAGCCTCTGGCAAAAATACCATCAACATCTATGAATGGGCTGATGTGATGCCAGGGATTTAGGTTAAAAGTATTTCAGTAAAATAAGGGAAATTGAATTTCTGTATTGTGTCACATCCTGCACAGAAGTACTAACTTCTAGAGTCTTCTGATGCATGTCATGGCCATGAAGGTGGCTTGCTTTAGACTCAGCATTTTCTCCTGTCCACCTCAGCACTGGGGTTTCTGTGAAGGGGAGCTCTTCTCTGGTGGATAATCAAATGTCTGTTCCATACACAAGAAAATAAGTTTTATTCAGTGGTCATTATTATCCTTTATTATTTGCACTTAGTATACACAGTGCAATATCAAAAACCCCTGAGGAGGGCACCAGCAGCAATCACTTGGGATGCAAAGTGTGTGTAATTGGCTGCATTTCTAACTCCTGATCAGGCCAGCGTGTACTGGACATCATCTATAACAGTTCCATTTAGTTTTGAAAGGAGATATGGTCATTGTATGTATCCTAGATAAAAAGAATATAACCTTCTTGCCTACATCTCTGGAAAGATCTCCACCAACCTTGGTTTCTCTGATCTGCAAATATGAATGCAAGTTTAGAATACTTTGGTGAGTTTTGATGCAGGAGACTTTATGCAGCCCTGTTCATCCATGCGCAAAAAGGGAAGCCAGAATGCATTTTTTAAAGGGTTAACATGGCAATTAGGGTGATGGAGAGCCTATGGGAGATTGGCTCTCAGTACGCTAAATTAAGAGCTGGAAGGAGAAATGATCACTGCCTATAAATATAAAAATCGATGTAGGAGTAGAACTGTTTAAACTAAGGGGCAGCAGTACAGCATAGATTAAGACAATTTGGCATGAATTAATTCCAGGCTTGAAACTCAAAGAAGCATTTGAGTACTCAAAACATTCAGGTTCTGGAACAATCTTCTAAAAGTAATAAAGTGAAAATGTGATAGCTTGGTGCTTAACTGAATTATGAAAGAGATTGTGTTATATGATTGCTTGAGGCAGTTGCAGTTGAATTTGTTACCCAGGAAGTTCTTCTCAGTTTTACTTCCTATACTTCTGCTCTGTTTTTTGGTCCTCTCCTTTAACAAATTTGAAGTGTGGGAAAGCAGTACCCATAACAGCTGTGTGACTGTAACATGAAAAAAAACATTGAGAGTGAGGAATTTTCGTAAGAATCTTGTTCTTCTCTGAGGAGAATAATTCAGTCTGTGGCCTGTTGGACAGCAATAGTGAGACTTATTGCAGACCTGCTTATAATTTGCTATCTTGGTCACCACATAAAGGGACGCTCTTAACTAAACAAGGAAAAAAATTCAAGTTGGTGTTTCTGAACACTGAGTCCATATTGAGTAATATGAAAAGAGGTTGCTGCTTTGCTGCAGATGGTCACTGACCTTACAGCTTTGAAGGTGTTAGGTCACCAAAGGACAATCTCATTTGGACCTGCTGAGGGAGTATTTTGGTAAAATGAAGGAAACTGAATTTCGTTCAAGTGCAAGAGATTTCACCTGGCAGAGCTGAAGCACTCTACTGTGGAGAAAGATGGGTCTCGTCTCATCTAACTTTAGGCATCTACAATAGAGCCACTTACTGCTGTGCTAATCACCCTGAGTTCCCTTTTCATCAGTGGGGAAGAAATAAGTATTTATTATATATAAGGGGGGGGGAGGGAAATCAAGGCACAGTATACCCTCTAATTCTGTGGCCTTTATTTTCAAATGGCAGTATTCCAAGCATCATAAATTGAAAAGCATGTTAACTGAGGGGTTTAGAATTCCTTTTTAGTTAGATTATTTCTCAACGTGCTTGAAGCAATGGAGTAGACAGCAAGAGATGAAAGAACTAGTAATGTTATTGCTACTAAGAAACAAATAAGACAATTAAAATACATACCCATGCAGAGTTGCTATGCTACATGGACAGCGTTTTGGAAGTTTAGCTGCTCTAAAGGTATTTATACACAAACTTTCTTGTAATGCTTCAAGAATTTAGAATTGGAAATTGTGGATGCCAATTTATCAAGGGTGACTTCAATCTGTAAAAAAAACAAGATGATCTGAAAATAGCTAACAGTGAGAGTCAAAAAACCAACAATCACCCAGGTTATTTTCGCATCATGACATGCCAGTGAAATTGGTATTGTTTTCAGTTCAGTTAAGCTAATAATATGGGATGAAATCTTGTCCCCTTTCTCTGCAGCTCAGAAAGGGTCCTGGTCTACAGCAGAACACCTGTGTATCTTGAGTCTACAAGACTTCTTCCCTTCTGTATTTTGACAATCTCAGATGGATTTTTATAATTTAGTTTTTCTAGGATAAGAAATAAGAGACAGACCAAAAATGGGGATTTTCAAAAGTGGGGGGAAGGGAAGGCTGTTTGCAAGGGGAGAGAAGATTTTGATAGCAGTGCTGTTGGGCAAAGGAACGCTTAAACCTTTGACATGCAAACTTGCTTGGGAAGCACACCAAAGGCAAAATCTACTGATAAACAGAGGAAAAAAAACCCTACCATTTTGACAACCAAAACTGTTCTTTGTATGCCATTTTCTCTGCTGGCTAAAGAGATTATATACTTGCCAGAAGTGGTGTGAATATTTATGATTCTATTGGACAGTGAGTGTATACATTACAATACTGATATTGTTCCTTTTGAGGTCTATGGAAAATCCTTGGTAACTTCAGAGGGCCCACAGAAACCCACCAAACACAGAAACCCACCAAACGGTCCCAGACAAACACTTTTCAAATATTTAAAAGTTAAGATACCTTTAAAACCACAATTTTTACCCATTTACAGGGCTAGTTAGCAGGGGGTTTAGGTTTACCATGTTTGTCCTTTTACAGTGAAAATTGATGTTAAATATCTGTCAACTTTCAAGAAACCTGCCTCAGGCTCAATTTTCTAATAAACAAAAGGGTTGCCTTATCCAGAGAGGTACTGCATTCAATATATTTATTAATGGAAAAAAGTTGGTGTGGCAGTGCACGAGTAAGCCAGGTTGCAGTAGCTGTGTTTGTACACAGCATTGTCTAGCTCAATCTAAATTGCAAAAGCTAGTGGACAGAGAGGTGTGACAAGTAAGTGTCAGCTGAGCCTCATTTCCTGGTTTAAACAATTACATAGCTAAATAACCCATACTTAAAAAACACAAAACCTAATGAATAAGCAATAAGACTATCTGACCTATATTCAAGGCAACTGTGAGCTTCCATCCTCTGTATTTGAGTTCTGTCTCCTTCAGCTTTATCAGAGGAGGATGCTTTCTGAAGCAGCCAGTTCTGCTCAACAGACACAGTTGTCTCTTCATGATAACCCCTTACAGCAGCAGGGGAGAGCACAACATCCTTGCCACCTCTGTTCTGCTAGTTTAGGATGTGCATTTTGCAACAAAAAAATCCTCTAACATTGAAAAATTGAGGTAATTTTTTGTTGCAACAAAAGAATGTAAAAAAATACTGTTTGCCTTCTCTGTCTGCTGAGGCTTCCTGACTGTGACAGGTTTTATCCTAAACATGTATGCTTGGTCTCTTTTCAACATGGCCAGTGTCCAAGGGAGCAGTAAAACAGACATTCAGATGTGAAATACTTGTTTCTCTCCTTTCCATGCCATCACCTTAAAACAATAGGCCCACCAGCTGTACAGTAATTTTGGGCAGAATCACAAAAAAGGCTGATACAGAATGCAATCCACAAGGAATTAAATTAAGGTGTTTAATTAATGACAATCAACATGGCTCTGTTGACTGTGTCTTACCAAAAAAATCTGATGTTGCTTATAGTTGGATTAAAAGCTTGGTTAAAATAAGTAACTGGTGTAATAGCTTTAGATTTATGACATTCTGATAAAAATTGAGTATACAAAATCAATACAACCTAGTTCAAGCAAGTTAAAAGCTAACCAATTAATATATTGCAATGTGTAATTATGTGTGTAAATTGCAAATCATCCATTGGGGTGTTTTTAGCAGGTCCTCCAGAGATCTGCTCTTTGCCTAATCTTGTTCAATGGTTTTATTAAAACTGGAAGAAAGTATAGTATCAGTCAGTGAGGTGGATGCAATCCCTGCAAGACTGAGGGACTGAAAGGATCCAAAGAACCTAAAACCTAAAACATCCCACCAAGTGGGAGACTATTCGATACATAAAGTGTTACAGGCTGGGAATCATATTGGTTACAGTGACCCTGCGATTGTAGGTTTAAAATCCTGAGAGAAACGAGGAAGACAAATATTAAAATTATAACCATGAACATTTTGAGAACAGATTTTGGCTTATTCCAAGATCTTCTTCACAGTATCCAGTGGGGAGCAGCCACAGAGGACCAGGGTATGGGAGAGCTGTTTGAACTTCCTCGGAGAATAAAATAGATCTATTCATATGTGCAGGAAGGTGATCAAGTGTGGCAGAAGATCAGATTGGCTTGATAGGGAACTCCTGAATGAGCTTAAATGCCAAAAAGAAGTACATGAAATGAGGAAGGAGGAATGGACTTCCCAGAAGGAAGATAGAGATGGTGCCCAAAGCATGGAGGGATAAAGACGAGAAAGTCGAAGCTCACCTGCAGCTGGGACCAGCAGTGAATGTGAAGGACAAAACAAAGGACTTAGCTCTAAGGACATCAACATGAAGCCAAATGAAGGAAGAGAAAAATTATTTATGTGAGTTTTAAGTAGTTAAATCCCAGCACTAGCAATTTTTAGATGGATCTGATGATTTTTAGGTGGATCTGGCCCATTTTTTATTATAAATGTTGCAGTGATTATAACAATACAGTAAGCAATATCCTGAGTACTGGAATATCTCTTGCTGTCTTTGGACAAATAAAGCTATCAACAAAAAGTACACAGTCCTGCTAGCAGTTCCCAGGGTACTCTAATACATGGATGAAATCTGCCTACCAATACATACTTCACATACTTTAAAGACACAAACTGATCTATCCTTCAGCAGTGTAAAGCGCGAGGCCAACTCAAAATTTTTCAGGCATCTTTTTCCTCCTGGTATTGAGAAATCCCTAAAAACAACCAAAAAACAGCAAACAGGTTCCCTAAGGAGAGCAGAACGACTACAGTTCTTCACCCTCCAAATCTGGTAGGCAGACAAATACAACACAGTGAAACAAACACCAAACTTTAATAATAGACTAGATTATATAGAAAAAATAATACCCATAAAAGTTATTAAAAATCTATAGACTTTGACACTAATCTTTTCAGATAAGTTTTTTTTTATTATTTTTACAAACTTAAAATCAAGAAACAATGAACCTTCTAAGTTGCTAGGTCTGGCACAAAAATATTGAAATGTGGTAGCTGAATCCAAGAGGTTGCTGGCAGAGTTTCAGAAAAGAAAATAGAAAAGCCTAAGAAAACAATGAGATGATTTTTCAAGGGTCATGGATTGCCTAGCTATTACTGAATTTCTCCATAGACAATCTAACAGGAAAGGAAGGATTTGTAGAACTATAATTCACGTTATCTTCTTTTTCCACCTTATTTATTCCAGAGCTGACAGGAATCCATAGGAGTCATGCAGTATGCTGTTCAGCTGAAAAATAGGTAAAGAAATACAGATTTAAGCATGTAATATTAGAAACAGTACTAAATTTTTCCTTTATGAGATCTAAGGGACAAAAATTACTACGGAAAGGTCAAAATGAGCTAACAGCTAAAATTAGATAATGAGAAGTAAAAAGCTTGATTCTAGGGAAGAGACTTTTTGTATTTAGGTGGAAATCAGCATCAGAAATGTCTTTCCATTTCAGTCAGAACTCTGATCCTTCCAGAGCAGCAATAGAGTAGAGCATTCTCTTCCTGCTAGAACTAGAGTAAAGAGAAGAAATTTCTTTTCTTCTGCCAACAGAAAATATCTCATGAGTGAAGAAATAAATATATGAGTAACAGACCAAAACAGTTTCAGTGAGATAGAAAAAACAGAAGATTTTGAGAAATGATGCAATGGAGGCAGATGGAAGCAGTGAAACAAGATAAATAATAGAAAAGTTGGAACAAACCATTAGAAAAAAACTTTAAAACCCTACAACAAACTAGCATGGACAAAAGAGGAGTGACTAAACGGAAAGATAAAAAAGCAACAAGAACGTGCACTTTATATAGCAGTAGAAACAATCTGGTACAAATTCTGAATTCTAATAATTGATAACATTTCAAGGGAAATCATGAGACAAAACTGAGTGAACAGGAAAGTGCTCAGAGTATCTGGCTTTAGATTGGACCTCCATGTCCGATATGCTCATGGGACAGCTGTGGGAGAACACTGTTAGTGATGGTGCTTCCGGTTCTGAGTAACACTTGCTTTTTTATAAAACAATTTGGTTATGCTAATTCATAGAAAAATGTCAGAGGAATATATTTTTCCAATTCCAGACTTGAAAATTTTCTAAAAAGCTAGACATTACATCAGAAATTTTTGAATATTCTGGAATTTGTAATTTTCCTTTTTTACTTTTTCATCAGCTGAAGTCCATTGTTTTCAGGTGAGTGAAAATAATAACCTCTGTGGAGTCATTTTATTTATTCTGCTACCCACAGCACCTTCCATTGTGCATACACCAAGGTACCTGCTGACCTGACAAGGGTTTGTTAAGGGCAAGTACTCTTTTCAGAAACCTCCTCTTGACTTTCATTCCTACTGTTCGTATATCTTTCCATTTTCTTGCAGCATAATAATGCGATGTTCAGAGAAAGAGCACAGGTGAAAGACAGAGTAGATGTAAATCTACCATTTAAATTTTAACCATAGACTGAGATTCAGACACCCCCCAAAAAATCTGTTGAGTCTATGATGAGCCCTTTTACACAGAGCAAGTCAAGAACTGCAAAGTTTCATTTGATTAGCTTCTAGCTACCATTTTCTCACCTTTCATTATCATTGTGTCCCTTCAGTTTGACGCTG
Organism: Chiroxiphia lanceolata; assembly: GCF_009829145.1. Classification (NCBI taxonomy): domain Eukaryota; kingdom Metazoa; phylum Chordata; class Aves; order Passeriformes; family Pipridae; genus Chiroxiphia; species Chiroxiphia lanceolata. Next base: position 86,609,544 of record NC_045639.1, on the reverse strand, counting down.
TGTTTGAAGCTGCTTCATGTCAACATCGACAGGAGGTGGTGTGAAAGCGCTCCTGTTTACTCCACCATGTAAGGTCCAGATTGAAAACAGAGGTCTTGCATTTCTGCATACAGCAAAGTGGAAGGAAAGAAAAAATGAAGGTTTCTATAACGAAAGGCAGTCCTCTTGCTGGAGGAGGAAGCATAGACAATTTCTTACAAATATGCTATCTGAAGACCTATGATAGCTGAAAAGCCCCACTGGTATAAAAAGAAGACTTGGTTATTGTAAGATTCAACTTGTTGACTGAAATTGAATACATCCAAAGGCTGACAAGTGTAAAGCAATAAAACTTTTTTACAAGTGTCAAAATGACAAGAAGTAAAGAAATAATTTTTTTATAGAATATAGTTATGTTCTCTATTAGGTACCTAATTTAAGCACGATTTCATTAAAAATGTAGGCACTTTGAGTGTGTGAGAACGTGATCTCTGCTTAACTGCCTATATTACTGAAACAGTGGGGATTTGAACATCTCAGCCAGGAAGTCTAGTCATCAGCTAAAATTACAGTAAAACAAGTTACTAAATTCATAAAGATAGTAATTTGCAATGTTGTTTTGTCTAAGTCTTCACTTTCTAAAGAAAGCATGGACTGCCTTTGGACGAAACTCTTTGACTTTTGCATAGAGGTACGTTTCCACAGGAACTATGCTAATCATCAAAATTTTCCTGCTCTACCTCTATCTTTAACTGCTGACAACTTATCTATTTACCCATTTAAGTCATGACAGGAAAATCAAAGCTTTGGAAGGTCCATTTAAAAATCAAGTGTTTGTTTGGGGGTTTTTTTTGAGAATCAAAGTGGAGCTGAGTGAGGAGAGAAAACTAGAAATTTTACTTCATAATTTTCAAGGGTGCTACCAGTGTATGTTTCTACTTGAACACTTCCAGAACCTGGGTGAAGTTTACTTTCTTACAGTCTATTCATATCCTGTCTTTTACAGGGAACACTGAGAAACACTGAACACTGCATATTTTTGAAAAGCTGTTCCAGAGCTTTAGAACATCCTGTGTTAATGGAGGTACTCGATGTTCTGACATTTTTTTTTCTCAACCTATTCACTCCCCAACAATCTTTTCACTAAAACAAATTGCTATGATGAAAACAAGAAAAAACAATTGTACTCTATAAAATATTCTGTAGGAATGTCTGACATATGGGTGTCTGGACACAAATGACTTGTTACATGCTTAATCATTTTACTCTGAATACAAAAGTGACAGAAATTGCTCTTATATAAGGATATTTGGTCCTAGTACAATTCAGTTTTCCAGGTTTGGGTGCAACAGATTCATATAAAGATGTTTAAAAGTGGTAGTAGTGATGGAAATCTGATTATATTGCCTATGAAGAGGTGACGTGATTTGACTCTGCATCTTCTATATAATAGTCAACTTCAGTGCAATCTTAATCTTAAAATAGAACGTACAAATATCTATAGATAACACATAATATGCTTTTCGTAGGATAATGCTAGTGGACAATGACAGGCACCCCTGTTGTAATGACATATTAGTTTGGTTTGTTTATGACACAAATTCTATTAATGAATATTTAAATGGCAGTTAATTTTTAATTCACCCACTTCAGACTAAAAAACCTCGTTAAAGTCATACAATTCACCAGAAGCAGAATTTTGGATGCATGATAGAAAATAGTTACCTTTTTTTCCCCTTGTATTAAAGACAGAATAAACATTGAGGCTTTTTAGTTTGCTTGATGTGATTTCATTTTGCATGTGAAAAAAGCAATAGGTAGATACTGACTAAGTTATTTCTTATTAGTTCTGCTTGTTTGGAAGGAGGTTGATTGACTTGTTAGTAGACTATTGTCCATGATATAATGAAGAATTATGGATGTCATTATACATAGGGTCTGACATTTATGTTCATGTAAGTCGGGATTTATGCATCTGAAATTAATGGAACTGCGCTGAGATCAATCCCATAGCAAATAGGTCAAAGAAATCCCAAAAGGTAAGCAAGCTGCACCAAGCCAGTCTCTGATACATGAAATGAGTCTAAAAAACAAAGTGGAATTATGGCATTTGCAATTTTGCCATTTCCAGGTTACCATAGCTAACAGAAACAGTAACTGTGAAGATAAATATCATGGTCTTCCATGCAGTCTCGTACTTACAGCACAGATTCTCTCCATATCTTGTGTGCATGTTTGAAAGTTTGTGGTGCTGCAAGTCTTTGCAACAGTTAGAATTGATCTAAGAGAGATTTGCTGCCACATGCTGTACTCATATCTGTTATCAAGAATACCCATGCTTCTTAAGAGGTCTGCCTTATCAGTGGTGAAGGACCCTAATTGCCAAATCCTGTGAGTCTTTATAGATTTTCATGTCTGAAATCCGTAAAGTAGCATTCTACATTTTCTTTGCACATCTGCAAGTAATTATTCACGCACAATGCAGGGGCAATTCAATCAAAGAGGACAACAAAATGAATTTTATCCTCATTATCCTTCAACTTTAAATCTTGCTTTAAATCTGAAATGAGTCCATGAGACCTTGTGGAATCAGGACAAGTGAAAATAATGCATTTGTTTTGATCTCAGATGCAGTGAGCCAAATATCCCTTTCTCTAGTCCTTACAGGGCACTTTCTTTCATATAAAAAAGACTACTGAGCCCTGCTCAACACATTGATCTCTTCCCAAGCTAGTTTCTTTAGCTCAGATATGACATTATATGCAGGGTATAAATGCCATTTTGTTAGTGGGGGGCCTGCAAATGTGGCCTCTGTTGGAGTAAGTCAGAGACTGCCCTGTGCCAGGCACGGATGGTTCAAGCCAGCTCAGCAATGCATCCACTGCCAAAGCTAAAGTAAGTCAGAGGAATTTGTAGTGCCTCTGTGAGGATGTATTTAAGAAAAGGCAGAAGACACCAAGGGAAATGGAACAAGTGAACAACAGAGGGAACAATAAGGCCACAGCACTAGGAAGTACTCCACAGTAAAGCTGGTGTCATGGTTAAAGGAGATTTTGTATTTTATTACCTTCTTCCAACATTGTTTTGGAGGGACTGCCTCTTAAGGATGAACACACACACACATCCACCCCCATACCCTTCCCCTCACAGGACCAGGTGGGGAGGGAAAGAAAAAAACACGTCAGGGAAGCAGAATTCTTCTCTGCTGATACCTGCAGAGTTCACGTAGCACTATCCTCTACTGGAGCCCCTGCCACCACTATCTGGATCACTCCTGGTGTGGAGAGTGGAGATTCGGAAGCAGGAAGGAGAGGTGTCTGGATTGAAGTTGAACCTGGGAAGTGGGACAAAAAAGGTGTCTTCCCTATGTGTTTAGATGTTTGTCATCTTTGTTTCCCAATACCCAAATAAATAATTAAGTATTTTAAACTAAATTCCCCAAACTGAGCCTTGATGACAACTTCTGTAACTGGTGAATGATCTTTGTTTTGATACATGAGCACAGGGAAAGAAAATTAAATGCAGAAGACTTATTCGAGGAGAAAAAAGAGTTTTGCTCAAGGAGGTTTTTGCTGCTGGGAAAACTAGACTTGGGAAAAACCTGTTGTGGGAGAAAATTCTTTCCCATGAATAGTGCTGCCTATTTTCTGCTTGTCTGTTTTGAGAAGTTAACTCCCTTCTTGCAAGACGAGAGCAAACTTCTCACAGACATGCTTTTTGTTTGGTTGGTTTAGCAGTGTATTCAGGGCTTCCAGCCTCAGGATAAGCTTTTCCTTAACACCTTAGCTGTGGTTTGGTCATCTGGGTTTACCTGTGTGTATCACTTTTTACAATGAGTTCTTGTTCTTCCTATTTTCTTCCCATTCCCACTGTAAGAAGGCAAAGGAGGGAAAAGTGAACACAAGACTCTCTGGGTATTTGGCTGCTGTTCGAGGCCATCCCACCACACACCAGACTTGGCAATGCATCCTGTCAATGATGGCTACCAGCAGGACAAGGTTTTCACTTGCAGCTTGTTGTTTGCAGTTTGACTGCATGGACTGTACACCTACGCATCTTTAATGACATCAAAACACAAGTCTCTCAGTTTGTCCATCATTACTATGACTTCTCTATGGAAGATAACCAAAGTAATCCACCGAATGTTACAAAAGAAAGGGTTTTGCTCCGAGAAGCGTAAGGCCTGCAGGAGGAGTGGGGAGCCGTGCAGGAGGCTGACACTGGCCATGGTGCTGAAAGGACCCCACCGCGAATCCTGTCGGAAGTAGCTGGTAGCTGAAAGCCCGAACACTTTAAAACTTTAAAAATGTACGATATACTTAGATGAAGTGGTACAAGAACCCTTACAATAACATCTATGAATAAATGATTCCCCCCCCTTTATACTTAACAATCCATATTAATGCCATTACACGCGGATATCGTCATCTGCCCACTCATCTCAGGGTGATGTAAATATAAACATTTACACTTAATATTTGCAGATTTTCTATAATAACTAATATTTTTCCATCTGAAAGTACCAGCGCTTTTTGGAAAGAAATGGGATTAATACTTACCACAATTAAATCTATTTTTGGAACAACCAAATGAAGCTGAGAGAAAACAAATTCATCTACGTATCATACATTCATGGTGTTTAACATCAGAAAGGGTGCTTAATTACTCAGCCTGTCACTCTGCCTTTCATAAATCCTCACATTTTACCCATTTACCCCTAACTTGATTTCAGACGTTTTTGTGATTAAAACTGCCTTGTGAAAGGAAGATAGACCTGAATTAAAAAAAAAAAAAAAATCCCTTCTCCCAGTATTATTGCTTTCTCACCTAGGGAAGATAAGTTGGTATTTTCTTTATAAAGAAAATATATTCAAGTCACTTCGTAATATCCTTCTTGCTAAAAATAAGCGCTGAGCTCTTTATGTCTTTCATTAAATTTGCAGTTCTTTTCTGCCCTTCCCTCTAATTTTTCAGCACTAGTTTTAAGATGTATGTACCACACCTGGAGGTGGCACACTGGTGTCACCAATACCACATGCAGAGTAAAAAATATTTCCCTGTTTCTATTCACTATTTGTTTGTTCATTCACAGTTTTTACTACCTCTTTGTGCCACAGCATCACAATGAGAAATCATATTCTTGTCCACTGTGACTCCACAATTTATTTTAAACTCCCTATTCTTCAGTTGAGAATTCAATATTCTGCAGGGATAGCTATATCTTGCTGAATTAAATTAGTGTGTTTGAATAGAGAAGTCTACCAGCTGACCCAAATCACACTAATTTATCTATATTCACTGTTAGTTACCACTCTGGCAATCCTCACGTCATATGTGGCTTTTATTAATACTTATTTTATATTTACTTTTAAGTCACTAAGGAGAATGTTGAATACTGGGAAATTTAGTCATAAGGAAATCCATCAGAGACACACTACCATAGGATGATTCCATATTGACAGACAATGTTGCAGACTGTAACTTCTGAGTCCCCTTATTATGCACTTTGCAGGTATTGTGTGGTCCTAAGTCATACTCTTTACTAAAACCTGAGTTAAATTATCTCAGTTCCTTTAGCAAAGAAATTCTTATGTCAAAGAGGTAAAATTACCTATTTTTGTGTTAACTGAAATTTATATCTTCCTACCTTTTCATTCCCATTAAAAACTGTTTATCAAATATTTCGTTGCAAATATTGTGTGGTTTTATTCTGCACTCTATCACACTAAATTGGCATTGTAAAATGTTCTTCCACACTTATTTCCACTATATATTCCCATGATTTAACATTTCCTTTAAGCAAATATCATACAATATCCTTTTTATTGTGATGGGCTATCTTCTACACTGTATTATTCAGAGCAGCCAAAGCTGACTCACAAAAGATTCATTATTTGTTGTCCCATAACTGCTGCTATTTACATACATTTCCTATGGGATGTTTTGCTCTTCAAACCACAGAGAACTTAGAGACTGTAGGTGCAAACTGGATACTAAAATATAAGAGGTGAAATAAGGACTGTAGTGTTACAATCATTAAGAAAGTCACATCTAGAGGTCTGTATTGGTAGGGAGTAAGGCAAGAAAAAGATTTAGGCAAGGAAGTTAATAATGTTTAGACTGCAATATTAGAATACAAATGTTTTTTTGTAGTTCCCGAATGTCAAGGAGTTGCTTGGTTTTGTCTGGTAGAAATGAAGCTCTGTATTTTAGGCCAAAATTATACATGCTGTAGCATTTTAAAACTGAACATGAATATTTACAGTTTAAAAATTCTAATTTAGATGTGAAACAGTAAATCAAGGACATTTTGAGAAAAAGCAGCCAGTCAATCTTGAATAAGCTCCTGAACAACCAGAGACTTTTTTCAGCACATATGGTTGTCTAACAGGGTGCCTCAGAACAGTGGGTGATATTATATGCCATATGTGCTGCTATACCAAAGAATGATTTGGTTTCTGGTAATACTAAAACCAAAGATTAAATTCTAAAATTACCTAGCTCTTCTTAATCAATATCATCATCTTGTTATTCCAACTATAGTTAATTGCATTCTTAGTGGGCTGGAAGAATACCTTTTACCTGTCAGCAGAAAATATGAGGAAGAATGGTTTACCTGAATAAGACAAAAATTTCTAAGTGGATTATTATCTTGCTATTAATTCGATTATTAGAAATACTTAAGTGGAAAAAAAATGAAAAAAGTGACTAATAAAGCAAACAATGTGGAGGTTATGATATTTTGTCTCATAAATTTAATAGAAAGGCCTAGAATGTAGCTGCAATACCCATAAATGTGTGATAATATGGTAAGTAATATCTTCCTCACCAAAACTTATTTGGAATCGTACATTTCGAAATTCATACATTCATAGAGCTCCGAATTCCACTATGTCTCTGAAACACCTTAGCAATAATGAACTTTGAATCACACAATCATTAAGTTTGGAAAAGATCTCTAAGACCCTTGAGTCCAACCATTAATCCAGCACCACCATGTTCATCACTAAACCGTATCCCCGAAGAGCCACATTCACTCACCTTTGAACACTTCCAGGGATGGTGATTCCACCACTTCCCTGGGAAACCTGTTCCAAAACCTGACCACCCTTTCAGTGAAGAAATTTTTCCTAAAATCCAATCTAAACCTTGCCTGTTGCAACTTGAGGCCATTTTCTCTTGGTCTCTCATTTGTTACCTGGGAAAAGAGACTGACCCCTACCTTTCTTGTAGTTGTAGGGAGCGATAAGGTCACCTCTGAACCTCCTTTTCTCCAGGCTAAACACCCCCAGCTCTCTCAATGTTCTTCACAAGACTTTACCAGCTTCATTGCCCTTCGCTGGACATGCTCCAGCACCTCAATGTCCTTCTTATAGTGAGGGGCCCAAAAACTGAACACAGGAGTTGAGGTGTGGCCTAACCAGTGCCAAGTACAGTTGCACAATCACTACCCTGGTCCTGCTGGCCACACTGGCCACACTAATATAGCCCAGGAGGCCATTGGCCTTCTTGTCCACCTGGGCACACTGCTGGCTAATATTCAGTGGCTGTTGACCAACACCCCCAGGGCCTCTCCTGCTGAGCAGCTTTCCAGCCACCTGCCCCCAGCCTGTAGTGCTGCATGGGGCTGTTGTAACTGAAGTACTTGCCTGATGTACAGTACTCTGCCTTATTGAACCTCATACTGTTGGCCTCAGCCTACCAATTCAATCTGTCCAGATCCCTCCTCAGACCCTTCCTGCCAGATCAACACTGCCGCCTAATTTGGTGTCATCTGCAAAGTTACTGAGGGTGCCCTCGATCTCCTTGTCCAGATCATTGATAACGATATTAAAGAGAAGTAGCCCCAACAGTGAGCCCTAGGGAACCCCACTTGTGACTGGATGTCAATGGGATTTAACTCTATTCACCATCACTCTATGGGTCCATCCATAACTTCACTGCATGTAATGCAATATACATTTAATACTTTGACTAAAATTTCAAGAATTAATTTGGTTTGTGTACTTAATTCAAAATAACTTGTGGAAACTGATTTCCAAAAAGCAAGTATTCAATCACCGTGAAATTGAAAACTGTTTGAGGCATCTTAGTTTGAATACTTTAAGGTGAAACACCTACAACACCAGTCACTTTTCAAAATGTAGGTTAGGGAGTTTTTAAAGGCTAGTGCTAGTACTTCTTAACTCAATACTTGCTATTGCAGTTGCCTCCACTGCAAGCAATTTCATTAATTTTCACTTACAAAGAAGTATTCTCTCCCTGAATAATTTTCATTACTTCTCCATAAATTTCTATTTTTAGGAACTCTTCAGGCAGATTTGAACTTTAGCTGTCAGAAGCAGACAAAATTCTACTGGATGACAAAGTTCTGCTAAAGATTTGGCTCCCCTGCCATATAGAGAAATCAATGAGATTTCCTGAACTGAGTGCAATATTTAAAGTAAACACATTAATGCAAGTATGCCGTCATATCTGCACTCTTCATCCTTCTTCTCCTTTAAAAAATAAAATATTCTATACACAAATGTGCTTTACAGACTAAGCTCTAAGAAAAAGCAGGATGTCATATAAAATATTTGAAAATGTAACAAAAGGCTCTGAATGTCAGAGGACAGTATAGGGTGGGTCTTTGTAGGTGTTGGTGTATCCTTTGCTGTCAAGCAGCTCTGCTAGTAAAATGAAGAGGTCACAACCTCACCCCCTTCAGCTGGCACATCAGAAGACCAAAGGAAGAACTGTCCTCATGAAATGATCTCACATGAAGAGAAAAATGCTACACTGTCCCTGACTCTGACAGGTCCTATCAGATTAGCTTTGCTTTTTTTCTAGCTCCCAGCAGCTGCTGGTGTTTGGTTATTCAAATGTATTTATTCAAATCCAGCACCAGTTACAATCACAAGCAAGATAACTTACATCTCTTGCTTTTCTAGAAACCTCATTGCAATATTCACACACTGTCATAAGGGTGTCCAAAAGTTGTTAGACAATTTTGTCATGAGGTAAGATCTCTTCTGGGAGCCACCAGCTTTCATTGGTTTCACCTAATATATTTCCCAATGCATATTACCTTTTGGGAAATGCACGTGTTTTTGGTCTGCGAGGTAATCTGGTCAAAAGATTTGTTTTACTCCTGCTTACATTGTAGTAGGATTTTATAACTATAGCATCACATTATTAAAATTGTGAATAATTAAACAACATATTAAGGAAGATCTTGAAACATTGTAAAAAGAGAGTTCTACATACACTTGATGAAAAACTCTGCCACTTCAAGAAAAGTAACAATAGCAATACCTAAAATTCCTCTTTATAGACATAAGGAACAGGAAATACAGTGCATTCCCTCAATGCACCAATTAGCATTGATTGCCCTGAGAATATCTGGGACTTCCACCTCTACATCCTCCACCTCTGGCCCACTAGCTCCTTTTAAGCTCAGGCTCAGGCCCTAGTCCTTGCCTGAACTACACTGTAAGTAGACCTGTATCCAGCTCTGTTTCTTGATGATCCTGACTTGCTGACTGGACTTCCTGGATTGACCCCAAACCTAACATGTCTCTTTGAATGTGTCTGATCACTGGACTATTGGCTGAGCCTGTTGCTGTCGTCAACCTTGCTCTGTTTGTCTTGCTTGGACAGTGTGGGACTGTACCTTTTTCAGTGTGGTCGTTGCTTCTACCTACCTGCATTGTGGTCAGCTCCTCATATTCTCTCACAAAATGGGCCCTTTCTTGTTGCTCCTTGCCATAGCATATGGTTTACTACTAAAGCACAGGTCTAGGAATCATGATTTTTAGCCTGTTCACAATTTGACCTCAATTTTCAAGGCAGTCAATCTCTGAGCTTTTAGTCTTTGGCTGTATAAACATGTGTTGTATTTAGCTACTAGCTTCTTTAAATTTTATGATTTTCAAGGGAGGGTGCAGTGTAGGAAGCTTTAACCAGTTTGCTTTCCGGATTAGAGATCTAAACAAAATGTCTAACAGGTTGAGGCTTAATTATTCAGTATGCAGCATACTTCAAAATGATTCAACATTCATACTAGAAAAAAGATCCTGGTAGTCTTCTGTCAAATCTTATCCAACTTCAGCCAATTTCTTACCACCTGAAATGTCAAAGCAAGATACTACACAAAGCAGGTTGCAATCCTTTTTCAGATCCCCTTTGCTGAACATCCAATGTGTTGTCCAAATTAAAGTGCAGGCCTAATAGCTGTATCTCTAGGTGCTAAAGGCTAAATTAAGACTGGGTAAAGAAGGTATCCAAGCCATAATTTTGCTCTTTACCTCTTGCTTTCACAGTGAAAAATGTGAAATCTGGAAACATGAAAGGTCTTCCTGAGCTAGGACATATCATCCAGCAGAGAAAGAAATGGGTGCCATTTCAAGATCTGGAAGAAGCCTCTTGGTCCTTGTCGATCAGACTGGCTTCTGCAGTTAGGAGCCTGTGACTTGTGAAGACAAGAAGTCATAAGGTTTTCTTTAGGTACACTTACTCCATATTGACCAGCCTAACAGAGAGAGGTTCTTGTATTGGGACCCTCAGGCCAGCCAGAGCAGTTGGCTCAGTCCCACACTTTTTAAGCACTTTTAGCCTTCAACCAACAATGGGATTATCTATATTCGTTGTAGGAACTGACTGGTTTGTGCTGTATGGAACCAAGAAAAAGAATTGTTTGGCAGAGACGATAGCCGGTGTAGGATAAAACCTTGCTGCAAACTAATAGTAGATACAACTGATCTCTAATGTCTATGTTCATTTCGTGATATTCTAACTTATTGATACAAACACAGTTTATGATGCCAGTCAGATACACTTCAGACTTAGTTATACTCATTGGATCTTCTGGCTTAGTGGGTCAGAACGAGCAAAATATGTCAGGCAAATAAACAGGCATTCTTCTGGGTAACATTTACAATACTGAAAAGAGGTGCCAATCATAAGCTTGTGTTGGTACTAGCAATGTGAATTTCCATCTTTCACAAGCAGTGGAAAGGTTACAATATAATCATAGAATCAGAGAGTCACAGAATATGCTGAGTTGGAAGGGACGTACAAGGATCATCAAGCCCAACTCTTAACCCTGCACAGGACGACAGAGTCTCACCATGTGCTGAGAGCATCACCCAAAGTGTTTCTTGAAGTCTGTCAGGCTTGGTGCTGTGACCATTCCCCCAAGGAGCCTGTTCCAGTGCCCAACCACGCTCTGGGTGAAGAACATTTTTCTAATAACCAACCTAAACCTCCCATGACGCAACTTCAGGCCATTCCCTTGGGTCCTGTCACTGGTCACCACCCCTCCTCTTCCCCTCACAAGAAGTTGTAGACTGCAATGAGGTCTCTCCTCAGTCTCCTCTTCTGCAGGCTGAACAGACCAAGTGACCTCAGCCACTCCTCATACAGCTTCCCCTCAAGGCCCTTCACCATCTTCATTGCCCTCCTTTGGACACTCTCTAAGAGCTTAATATCTTTCTTATATTGCAGTGCCCACAACTGCCACAATATTCAAAGTGAGGCTGCACCAGTACAGGGCAGAGCAGGACAATCCCCTCCCGTGACCAACTGGCAATGCTTTGCTTGATGCTCCCCAGGACATGGTTGGTCCTCCTGGCTGCCAGGGCACTGCTGACTCAGATTCAACCAGGAGTCCCAGGTCCCTTTCCATGGCACTGCTTTCCAGCATCTAATTCCCAGTCTGTACATACATCTGGGGTTGCCCTATCTCAGGTGCAGAATCCAGTACTTTCCCTTGTTGAACTTCCTATGGTTGGTGATTGCCCAGTCCTCTAGTTTGTTGAAGTCTCTCTGCAGGGCATCACTGTCTTTGAGGGAGTCAACAGCTCCTCCCAGTTTTGTGTCATCTACAAAATCACTTATTATCCTTCCAGTCCTGAGTCCAAGTCATTTATGAAGATGTGGAAGAGCACAGGGCCTAAGATCGAGCCCTGTGGAACCCCACTAGTGACAGGTCACCAGTCTGATGTTACCCCATTCACTACTACCCTCTGTGTTCAAGCCGTGAGCCAATTGCTCACCCACCACATGATGTGTTTATCCAGCTGTGTACTAGACATTTTGTCCAGAAGGATTCTGTGAGAGACAGTATCAAAAGCTTTACTGAAATCTAAAAAAATTACATCACCTGGCTTCCTTTGATCGTCTAGGTGGGTTACCTCGTGATAATAGTTAGAGCAGAATTCAGATTTATAAACAAATTCCTCTGATGTCAATTAGATGTCATGGAATATTCATGGGGTCCTATAAACCCTTTAGTCATGTCTGTCAAGCCTGCACAAGTGTCTGCAGCACCTACAAGCTTGCAAATGGTGCTAGGTTCCTCTGTTTACATAGTTAATCTGTTTTAATTGGATTAGCACTGTTGATTATCATTATGATATAAATATGACTGTTCACACCTCTCAGATCTATGTTCTTGGATCTCTGCAAGCAACACCAAGGATTACCTGATAAAAGTCTTGTTTATCAACAACCTATTTTAGGGCACTGATTGATGCTTAATACAAACCATTATTTGGCTGGAAATTGATAAGCCTTAAAACACAAGACCAGCTAAGTAGTTTTGGATTTTTTTTTTGTCACAACTATTGTAATTAAATGTATTCTGCTTGCTCACTAATGCCATGTTTATGTATAAATACTACTGAACAATTTCAGTGATAATGGCCATCTTTACACTTTCATTTAATATTGAAACATGAATGACTGTAGTTTTGCTAGCTCAAGACAGTGCCAGGCACAACAAAACCTTGGCAATCTGTGCAAGTTTAAATTGATACAAAATCAGGCATACGTTCTTCCCTGATAGCAGTCTGTCATAATGCAAGAGGGTTTAAGACTTCTCATGTCATTAGGTGTTCCTGGGGTTTTTTGTTGTTTAACTTCCAAATAAGATTGCTAGGAACTGGTTAATATTTGGAGAACTCCATAGTAGCATGTTACAGACCTGTTTCCCAAATAATATAAGCTCACACATGCAGTTCCTAGCCCTTAATGGGTTAGTGGATGTAGATGACCTGTAGCAATTCTACAGCAACTGTACATGTTTGAAGGTCTGGATTCATAGGCTGATGGGAGGTTAATTCCTCTGAAATCACTAACTAAGCTCAGTGGGGCCCAGGAGAGCAATTTTAAAAGCATTTCCATTAGTTTGATTATTTTTTCCCTGCAACTGAAACACTAAAAGTGTATTGCCTCACATTCGTTGAAGGTTAAAACTGTGCATATTAGTAGTACCTGATAAGGATAAATGGTTGAATCATGGCAACTGCACTGTGAGCTACAGGCCTATCAACTCCAGGACTTTGAATTGCACTGATATACTGCTGTGGTAAGTTCCTTTATTTGTAACCGTTAAGATCAGGCTTTTATTGACATAGACAAGAAGTGATAACAGCATGACCACTAGAAAGATAATGCTATTTTGCAAGATATTTGCTAACATATTAGAAAAGTCGTTCAATAAAATATAATTATCACTATTAAAACAATAAAGATTTTTTTCCATATTTTTTCATTGTTGGTGTTCACCTTTGTTAACTTATGCTATTCATTGACTGCCACTGGGTCCACCAGTATTGAGTAAGGTAAACTGAGTTTGCTTACATTTAAAAATATTTTTGCATCTGCATGCTTCACTTTTCTAATTACTCTCAGGTTTTTTTAAGTACTCCTTAGGAGATACCAGGTAGAGCAACTCCTGCACTTACCTTTTCACACTATTCTGTCTTTGTCCAGTGGGAATGTTGTCACTGCCATAGAGACCACTGGAAATGGAACAGAATGTTTCACACTGCCATTCCAAATAAAGTCTCCTTTGATAGAGGTACTAAAAAAAATCAAATCCTTGATACCCAATCTGACCAGCTTTTGCTTCCCAACCTCTGTTTCCATGGCATTCTCAGCTGGTAGAAGGCAGAGAGCTAGTACAGTAAAAAGAAGGCAGACCAGCTTGTGCAGCAACACCTACAGCCTGTAGGATCCTGTTGTGTTAACTTTTACAGAAATAGAAACAGAATCTCTTTCTACCTTTTTTTACTTTTTCCCTTTGAAGGGTATAAATGGAGGAGAGAGATTGAATGGACCCTAGCAATTGCTGACCTTTGCATTTATAGTACTACAGCAGCATGGTAACCTTCAGCAGCAAGACAGGGCCCTGATCTAATAAGCTGCATTTGTAATCATAATGAGAAACAAATATCTCATCAGGATCCTAATCTATCCTAGTTTTGAGTGAAATTCATAACTATCTAGTTTTTGCTTATGTGTCACTCTAAAGCATTATTCTGACACTTGGCTTTTTTTAAGAATTATTTGGTTTATGTATAAGAAATTTCTTATGCATTATTTTTTAGGTAACAGTTATAAGAATTTTTTATAATAGTAATTCTTGTAGCATTATACTTAAATGATATCTAATTCAATGGGGCTACTTCAGTTGTAAATCAGCATTCCTAAAGACTCTGAAATGGACTGTGCAGATAAATCATTGCACCTCCATGAAGTGAGGTCCTATCAGACTCCTCTTAGTTCCATCAACACAGATCAGACTGTGATAACAAAGGATCTAAAATCATAATCTGAACGCACTTCTCAAAACCAAAGTATGTCTAAATACCATCACAATATTAGGATACTGAATCTATGTTCTAGGAAATGTGAAATGAGAAACTGAACAAGTACAGTTGTTGTAGGCTGTTTCATTTGCCCATGACTTTCCTGTACCTTTCTCTCACGTGATTCAAAAGATTTGTGTAGCCACTTCCCTCATGATAGCATTAAGAATAAAATTTACAGATTTTAGGAGAGAATACTGAGAAAAGATGTGATAGAAATCTTCAGATGTGTTAAAGGTTCTGTGAAAGGGATGAGAACATCCCCTGGGTTAAAATTGCAGCAGATTTAGATTTGACTTTAGGTGTAGCTTGCTAAGCGTAAAGATAGACAGTCTCTGGGACAGTTTAGCTGCCCTGAAGAAAAGGGTAGACAAATGTCTACCAGCAATGATGATTGATCATAAATGATCCTACTTTGGGTGGGAGGATAGACCAGGTGACTTCCTGAAGCCTCTTCTCACTTGTTTTTTTGTGATTCTATATACTTAAGATACTAAAGGAACTGATATTTGCCACATTTAACACTTGTCAAACCACTTAAAATAGGCAAAACAGAAAGCCTGTAAGAAATGGTGATACATTAATTACTCTGTTTAGGTATTTATTCCAACCCTACCTCTTTTTCAGCCCTCTGTTCACATTAGACACAGTTCACACATTAGTCACATTAGACACTTTATCCCCTTATACAGAGTTAACCATCTTTTCTCCTCTTCTCATACTCTTGCAAGTCTGATACTCCAATACTTAAATGGAAGACAAGAGGCTTGGCAAAGGAATCTCTGCTTCTCCTCACTATCGTATTTGACTTGCACCTCCTGTGAGATCTCAAAGGATGGCTGACAGACATGCATAAGCGCAATTCTGAGCATGTACCCCAATCCAGTGATTTTCTCTTTCCTCCACTCTTATTCCAGCCAATCTCCAGGTGAATATAAGACTGCAAAACCAACATAGCAACACTTCTGCATTTAGTACATTTTTTATGATAGGAGCTGTGTTTTGAAAACATGGAAGCTGATTATTCAATTAGTTTAAAATATCCAGACAGATTAATTTCTTCATCTTTGGGACCTCCAGTCTGTTTACACAGAGTTTAGAAGACGTATGTTTAAGAACATTCAATGAACAGATTCACAGATATGTACTCAAGCAAGCCCTACTTATATCTTATTACCAATATTCGGAAAGGATGAAATCTTTCCATTAAGTCATTCAGTTCACTGGCCACAGGCTCTGTGAATGCCATCTAAGAGAATAAGGGTTAAAAGAAAGCTCTGAAGCCTCTTAGCTGCTGGCTACAAGAGTATAGGGGAACCAAAGTTGTGCTGTCTTGTTACCTTGTCTTATGTGAAACTTTAAAATACAGGAAGATTTCCAGGGAAACAAAATATTGTAATTGATCTTTTTAATGTTTTGGGGCATAACAATAATGTTTCATTTAATTTGGCAACTTCCGACAAAAGATACTAGCCTATGTCTTCCAAATAGTTGGGACTCAGCCTTTCTTTTTCTTTTTTTCCCCTATTCCATCAATTTGCCAGTTTCTACTTTCTATCTATTAAATTAAAACAAAACCAAAACCAAAAAACAAACCACAAAGAAAACAAGCCACAAAAAAACCACTAAACATCACCTCTGGTTTCTCATCCTTCCTGCCCTTCGCACCAAGGGAAGATGCTGTAAATAGCTACAAAGCTACCTCATTAACTCCTTTTAAGTATCTCCTTACACTCTCCTTTGCCACATCGTCAGCAGTCCTTGGCTGAGACTATCACCTCTCATGCTGATAGATACAGTTTCTTGATATGCTCCCTCTCCTGGTACACTCTGGCTGTATGCTTAAATGTCACACTCTTCAGACAAGAAATTAACTTCTGAATGGTTTATGTGAGATGTGGCACTAGCCGTGGTTCATCGGCAATGCTCAATGCTGTAAATCAGTCTTAAGCTTCAGATAAAGTACTCTTCTGAGGTCTGAAGAGATGGAGTCTTTGTGAGCCAAGATGAAGTAAGGGTCTAAACAAAATAATAGGATCTCTGAGCCTGATGGGATGCATGCCAGGGGTATTTCACTTCAAAGACTGCCAACAGAGAGAAGAGTCAGAAAGAAACATGTTTCTGACTTCTGAGGAAAAACACTAGGAAGTCTAGACAGAGATCTTTACTATTCGTTAGTTCAGCAATATAGTATTCATCCTTTCTTCAGTTTGTAGTTCTGCTGTATGCAGGGCAGGGACTGGCATTAATGCTGAACTCCCCAGGGTTTGTGCCACTATCCCTAACAAAGCAAACCTATCTAGGCCTGCCAGCTGCAAAGCCAGTGCATCAGCTGGAGATCAAGTGCCCAGAAAGCAGCTTGCTACCAGGGCTGCCTGTCAGCATGCTCCTGAGGGCGGCATGAAGGGCCTCTACCCCTGCAATTCTAGCACCATGTCTCTGAGGAAACTCTGGCTGCTTCCAGAAAACCAGCAAGCTACTGACCTGCAAATTGCCACTTGCAGCTTCTGGGGTAAGAACTCTCACAGAACTTTAGGTGTACTTCCAGGATTTAGCCATAATCACACTTCAGGAAGTCGGTAGACTTAGCAGGGTGTTCTAAGGACACAAAGCTGTGCGAGAAACATGTGAACTAAATCACCACTATGCCTGAAGAAATTCAGCTGGTGTGCTGCATCTCTGGGGATGCTCCCTTCTGCAGCAGCACCTCTGTCAGAGCTGTTGCCTCTACAGGAACACCTAAGCAGAGAAATCCCCTAGCTAGGGTGCACTACTATAGAATGAAAAAACTATGTCAAATAAACACTTATAGTTAAATTGAATTGCAGCAGATGCAATGCCTGCCCTTCTCTGAAAGGCAAATACATTGTAATAATGTGATTTATAACGTAAAGCGGTATACTGTAAGTTACAATTCACCACATCCATATGTTACATCTCTTCTACAGGTTTGCTCCAGAACATCTACATAAATTAAGCTACAGTGGTGGGTAGTTATTAATACTGAGAGGGCTTTAGTATAATCTCTATGATTTCCTTGGGCCTCTCTCCGTTATCGCCAATACTTTTCTGGTTTGTGATGCCTCTGAGTGTTAGAAAAATTCTCTGAGGACAGCTGATCCTGTCAACTCTCACAACACAAATGGATTTACCTTTCCTTTGACAACTATCTCTGGTCCTCAGAAAGAAGTTATTTTATTTTGAAGTTTAATAGCTTTGACTTCTGGTTTCTTGATTTTTCCTTTGTGGTACAGCCACTAGACTGAAAACAATGTGGGTTTTTAAATCAAAGTGGAAAAAATATAGATTCCCTAACACAAAATGAGAAGGCCAGCAATAATCCTTTCCAAGTAACTGACATTTGTATTTGCTGTGTCCTTGCTGACCAAAGCTTTTCTTTAAAACAAGTCTCTCATCAGCCTACCTGTATCCTATAGTATCACCAGTTAAAAGACAAAGATCTATATGTGCCTCTTTACCCCATTCCATTGCAAAGTATAAGGAGCTATTCAGTCTGACATCCATTTTGTTAGTTTCTACCAGCAGCAGCTGGCAGATTTCTCTGGGGCTTTCTTCAGAGCATCTGGCTTGGGTCAGGTCACTATAAAAAATTTATTAAACATCCTATACAGGACTGGCTTGAGCTTTTTTAAATAAGGAAATCTCATATATCTCCAATCTTACAAAGGTTTTGTTTCCGTTCTGTCAACACAGAAGATATATTAAGCATTGCATTTAATGAGATATTGAACATCTCTTTGTTCTGAGTGTATACTGGAGCAGGCTGTGCTTAGAAAACACATCACTTGGGTTTGTTTTATTCTGTTGTTGGAGTAAAAGTTGTTCTGTTGTGATAAAATATGTATTTCTTCATTTTGGAAAGCAATAAAATGGACTAGACTCTAGGCTACATCTCAGCTGATATTGGAATGGAACAAGACAGGCTGGGCAGTGCATAAGCCCTGAAATGTAAGGCTAATTATGAGGATGATTATTTTTTAAAAAAATAACAATAAAAACAAGTAGGAGGAACATAAAAACTGCCATACTGATTCAAAACAAACATCCCTCTGTCTCTAAAAGTGATAATAAGTTCACATTTAGGGAAGAATAAGAACAATGTAAGTACATGTGGATTTCACCTCTAATACTCTTCCAGCTTCTTACAGTTTTAATCTTACAAGATTTCCTGAGACTTTTAGAGTTTGTTTATTTAGCAACTCTTCATGAATCATTCTTCCAAGTACTTCTCTCCCTGAACTTATATAACCTTCTTCCATTACTATATATTCTGCAAGGATTTCCACAGGTCTGGGACCTGAAATGTGAGGAACCACCATCACAGATTTTATTTGATGATTCCTAATATCCCTGGAAGGGACAGTAGGTAGTTGATCTCTATCCATTTCAGTCGTGCTACTTACAGTTTCGAAGATCTTTGTCACATTCCCACAAATCACCTTTTTTTTTGCAGAATTCCAGCCCCCCTAATCATCCATTGTACAGAAGCCATTCTATACTATTTGATCATCAAATGTGTCCTTCTCTGAATTTCTTTTAAGCTTTAATGTGTCCTCTCTAAAATGAAGAGACCAAAACTGCAGATTGTATTCAAAGTACAAGAAGAATGCATTAATCCAGACACGTTTTCTGTCTTGTTCTTTACTCCTTTCCTAATAGTTCCCAGTGCCGTGGCCCTGGCCCGGTCCCGGAATGCATGCTGCGTGGCGCCACGGCACGGCCGGCCCCAGGCACGTGCGCGTGGCCCGGCCCCAGGCGTGGAAAGGAGCGAGAGAGTGGGAGCTTTGCCGGTGCGGACAGTGCCATCATGGAACATGTGAAGGGGAGCCCGGAACACACAGAAGAGAAGGACAACTCTAAACCCGGGCAGATGGAGCTCGTTCAGCCCTGTAAGGCCATCCATCTAAGAGAAGGTCACTCTAATTAAACCTACATCCTGAGGACCTTGCTGCCACCGTCCAAGCTCGCTCTTCTACAAATATGGTCACACAAAGATCAAAAGACAAAGGCATACACCTACCACCAAAGTTGTACCCAAATTAGCATGCTGGAACATCAGAACCATGCTCGATTCTGCAGGTAGTGGACATCCTGAGCACCAGTCTGCCCTGATTGCCCATGAACTGTCACGTCTCAACATCGACATTGCTGCTCTCAGTGAAGTTCGCCTTCACGAGGAAGGCAGTTTCAGAGAACATGGTGCCGGTTACACACTCTTTTGGTCAGGTAAGCCCGGAACCGAAAAGCATATCTCAGGAGTTGGCTTCATGATCAAAAACTCTATTGTTCCTAAACTCGAAAATCTGCTGACAGGTCATTCTGACCAAATTATCTCCCTACGCCTTCCACTACACAACAAGCAACACGTTGTCCTCTTTAGTATATATGCCCCAACTCTCCAAGCTGACCCTGCCGAAAAGGACAAATTTTATGCTGACCTGCGCCGCCTTACCCAGAAGGTTGCTGCAGATGATAAGATCCTTATCCTTGGTGATTTCAACACCAGAGTAGGAAAGAATTTTGAAGTCTGGAAAGGAATATTAGGCAAGCATGGTGTTGGAAGCTGCAACGGTAACGGTCGACTTCTGCTAGAATTCTGTGCGGAGCAACAGCTCACCATCACTAACACTACCTTTCAGCAGAAAAATAGTCTGAAGACAACATGGATGTATCCCAGATCCAAACATTGGCACCTCATCGATTATGTCTTGGTGCATCGGAGAGATGTCCGCGATGTCCACCACACCCATGTGATGCCCAGCGCAGAATGCCAAACAGACCATCAACTGGTGCGCTGTAAAATTAACTTCAATCTTAAATTCAAACCTAAAAGGGGCAGTACCGCAAGGAGAAGACTCCAAGTTAACAATCTCCAATCAGCCACAGTGAGAGACAAATTCCAGGCTAATCTTCAAACTAGGCTTGATAACCATTCCACAGATTCTACAGATACCTCTCCTGTAACATTCTGGCACCATATTAAAAACAGCATCCTACAGTCCTCTGTAGAAACCTTAGGGTTCTCCCTCAAGAAGAACAAGGACTGGTTTGATGAAAACAATCAAGAGATCCAGGAATTGTTGAGGAAGAAGAGAACTGCCCACCAAGCACACCTTGCACTGCCATCCTGTCATGTAAGAAAAACAGCCTTTCGTCTTGCATGCAGCAAGCTCCAACAGAAACTCCGTGACATCCAGAACAAGTGGTGGATCGATCTAGCTGAAAAAACACAATTATGCGCAGACACAGGTGATTACAGAGGATTCTATGAAGCCCTGAAAACAGCATACAGGCCTACATACCAAGCTCAAAGTCCTCTACTCAGCGCTGATGGTCAAACACTTCTGTCAGATAAAACCTCCATTCTGAATCGATGGTCTGAACACTTTCAGACCCTTTTCGGTACTAGCTGTGTAGTCCAAGACACAGCCATTCAGTCCATCACACAACAACCGGTGAAGTATGAATTGGATACTGCCCCTACTTTAGGAGAAACCCTTAAAGCCATTCAGTGGGTGCAAATCGGCAAGGCAGCTGGGGTTGATGGAATTCCACCTGAAGTCTGGAAACGTGGGGGCCTTGCACTCCATGCTAAATTTCACGAGTTTGTAGTGTGCTGTTGGGAACTAGGTGAACTACCATCAGACCTTCGTGATGCAGTCATCATCACTTTGTGAAAGAAGGAAGGAATTAAATCAGATTGCTCAAATTACTGTGGTATTACTCTGCTCTCCATTGCTGGCAAAATCCTGGCAAGAATACTCTTGAACAGACTAATACCCGCTATTGCAGAAGGAATTCTACCTGAAAGCCAATGTGGTTTCAGAGCCAACAGGAGCACCATAGACATGGTATTTGTTCTCAGACAACTGCAAGAGAAGTGTAGGGAACAGAACAAAGGTCTCTATGTAACCTTTGTCGACCTCACCAAGGCTTTCGATACTGTGAGCAGGAAAGGTCTATGGCAGATTTTGGAATGCTTAGGTTGTCCTCCCAAGTTCCTCAAAATGGTCATCTCACTCCATGAGGATCAGCACAGCCAAGTCAGATATGGCAATGCACTTTCTGAGCCCTTTCTAATAAAGAATGGTGTGAAACAAGGCTGCGTTCTTGCACCAACCCTATTCACAGTCTTTTTCAGCATGATGCTCCAAAGGGCCACGGCAGACCTCGATGATCAGGACGGTATCTACATTCGATACCATACTGATGGAAGCCTTTTCAACCTAAGGTGACTGAAGGCCCACACCAAGACCTTAAACCATCTTGTCTGGGAGCTGCTCTATGCTGATGATGCCGCCCTTGTCGCTCACACAGAAGCAGCTCTGCAGTGTTTAACATCCTGCTTTGCAGATGCTGCTGAGCTCTTTGGGCTGGAAGTCAGCTTAAAGAAGACAGAAGTTCTCTATCAACTGGCTCCTCAGGAAGTCTTCCATCATCCCCATATCACCATTGGCCAATCAGAGCTCAAATCAGTCCAGCAGTTTAATTACCTAGGTAGCCTCATCTCCTTGGATGGTAAGATTGACAGAGAGATAGACAACAGGTTAGCAAAGGCATATAGTGCCTTCGGAAAGCTTCATAAAAGAGTTTGGCGAAATAAACACTTGAAGAAAAGCACCAAGATCAGTGTTTACAGAGCCATAGTGCTGTCTACTCTCTTATATGGATCTGAATCGTGGGTCATCTACTGCCACCACCTGCGGCTCCTGTAACGCTTCCATCAACGCTGCCTCCGTGCAATCCTAAACATCCACTGGTCACATTATGTGACCAATACATCTGTTCTAGAACAAGCAACAGTCACAAGTATTGAGGCCATGTTGCTGAGAACACAGCTGTGCTGGGCAGGGCATGTCTCAAGGATGAAGGACCACCGCCTCTCTAAGACCTTGCTTAATGGTGAACTTGCCACAGGCTGCCGCAAGAGAGGAGCCCCAAAGAGAAGATACAAGGACTCCCTGAAACAACATCTCAGCCTTGGCCATATTGATCAACATAACTGGTCTACTCTGGCCTCCAATCGGGAGGTCTGGAGACACACCATCTATTGCAACGGGACATGCCTGTCTCGTATTGGCCTTTTTAGCCACCAGCGTGCTTGTAGCAAACGTGGGTAGAGACCTTCCCAAATCTTCGTTCGTGAAGCCTGGCCATGAATAGTTCCCAGCATTTGATTTATTTATTTATTTATTTATTTTCACTGCTGCTGAGCACTGAGATAGTGTTTTCCTGAAACTATTTATCCCAGTCTCTCGCTTCTGAGTGGTAATGATCAGGTCACAATCCACAGTTTGATAAATGAAGATAAGATTTTTTTTCACCACAGCATTTCACAAAATATTTTATTGCTCTGTCATGAATGCTCAGCCCTTGTTCTTATTACTTTCATAACTGTATCATCAGGAAATTTTGGAATCTCATTGCTCATCCTCTTTTCCAGGTCATTCATAGCTTTGCTAAAGTATTCAGGTCCCTGCACAGAATTCTGTCAAACTCCTCTTCCTCTACTGAGAATTTTGACTGTTAGTTCCTACTGTGTTTTACTTATAGCTGTGTTTGTTTGGCTTGAAGAGAAGGCTTAAGGGAAATCTAATTGCTTTGTTTGTCTTCTTAAGATGAGATTATAGAGAACACAGAGGTAAACTCTTATCATAGATTCGCAATGAATGGAGAAGAGGTGACAGACACAAGTTGCTGCAAGGGACATTCTGGTTAGAAATAAGAAAGACTTTCTTGACAGTGCACCAAGACACCCAAAGAGCTTGTGACCCTTTTATCCTTCAGGATATTCAAAGTTTAACTGCTCACGACCCCAAGCCACCTCATTTCAGGTGTAAGTGGGCATTACTTTGAGGAGGACATTGGACTACATTATCTCCAAAAGTCCAGTAAAACCTAAATAATTACAGGATTCTACGCATTTAAGACAGAATTTTCCCTCTTCTCCAATGATTGTTCAGTGTCCTTTCTTGAAGAACATTATCAAGGTCTTTTGGAATTCCCAGTAAACTATATCAACAGGATCACACAAAACTTCTTATTTATTGGTTGTGTCAGAGAATTCCAAGAAGTTTACAAGGCAGAGACATGTTTTCTCTTTTCAAGATCATAGTCATCATCAGATGTGAATACACATTGCCACAAGTAATTAATCTATTTTTTCTTTAAGTTTTTAGGTGTATACCACTTGGCCTTGGTATTTGCTACTTTTCACCATATTTTTTTCAATCATAATCCCTTCCAAAATCGCTTCAATTTTCAGACAGATGGTTTGCTGAGTTCCCCTTATAAAATGAGGCCTGTGTTGTAATGTCCCATCTTTTCTATAATGAATTTGAGTGCTAATAATCTATTTCGCTTCTTTGCCATGGTCTTGTCCTTCTGACTTCTCCTTTTCCATTCCAGTTAAGGAAGTGCTACAAAATGCTTGCCACACATTTTTCTCCCAATATTCTAAGAGGAGAATGTAGTAGTAATTTTAGCTCCTTTAGGAAACTACTCCTTCAATTCTTTTTTGGTCTGCTTAATTTTATCTTCACATTTCATCTACCCAAAGCTAGACTCCTTTTTTTTTTTGATACAACTTCAGATTTTTGAATGATCCTTTCTTAATTCTGAATTCCTGGCTTAATCATTACATCTTCCTTTTGCCAGTTTCCAAACTTCTCCTAATACACATACAGTAAGTAGATTTATTGTGCTTCCACTCTGGTGTCCTTCAGCTTCTAAACCACCTGTAACTTAATTCTCTATTGCCTAATTGATG
Organism: Chiroxiphia lanceolata; assembly: GCF_009829145.1. Taxonomy (NCBI): domain Eukaryota; kingdom Metazoa; phylum Chordata; class Aves; order Passeriformes; family Pipridae; genus Chiroxiphia; species Chiroxiphia lanceolata. The sequence goes on along the minus strand of NC_045639.1, from coordinate 86,585,139 downwards.
GCACAACTGTGGTAAAGTTTTTGCCTTTTGCTCTTTTTGTATCACGGATGCTGGATCTGAGTTATGATTATTGTTAGAATTGTGCTTCCAGAGGAAAGTTTAGAACAAATCTTTGTCATTATCTTGTCAAGGGCTTAATTTCCTCTTGTGGGGTTGCTAGCCAGCTGATCCATGAAAGAGTCATTGACAATTTCATCTATGGTTTATGTCCCTGACTGAAGTTTCTCTCTTCTACACAGAGATAACTGAAGTGACTTTTTGTCCTTACCAACCCTCTGACTTTAGAATCATAGAATCATTCAGGTTGGAAAAGACCTCTAAGATCATCAGAGTTCAGCTGTTAATCAAGTACTGCTGTGGACACCACTAAACCGTATCCCGAGGTGCCATAGCCACACATCTTTTGAACTCTTCCAGGAATGGTAATTCCACTATGGATGGTATTTCCACAAAATAAGATGGAAAACAACTCATAGGTTGAGATAAGGCAATTTAGTAAAGCAAAAGTGAAAGGTTGCATGAACATAAGCAAAGACAAGAAAAAGGTTTATTCTGTACTTCCTGTCAGCAAATCATGGTCGGACACTTCCCAGGAAGCAGGGCTTCAGCACACATAGCAGTTGCTTAGGAAGGCAAACATTGTAAATAATGAATGCTCCCCCTTCCTCTTCCTTTTCTTAGCTTTTATATCTGAGCTGAAGTCATATTGTATGTAATATCATTTTGGTTAATTTGGGTCAGCTGGCCTAGTTTTTTCCCTTCCCAGAATCTTGTTCAAGCCCAGCCCCTGTATGAAGTGGGGAGAAATGTTGAGAGACAGTGCTGATGCTGTGCCCGTGCTTCTCAGCAGTAGCCAAAACACTGGTGTGTTATCAACACTTTTCTATCTACCAATGCAAAGCACAGAACTGTGAGGGCTGCTATGGGAAAATGAACTCCAGCTCAGCCAGACCCAATACACCTTGCTACCTGGGAGAAGAGCTGAGCCCCACCTGGCTGCCACCTCTTTTCTGGTAGTTGTAGAGAGCAATGAGGTCCCCTGTGAGCCTCCTTTTCTCCAGGCTAAACAACCCCAGCTCCCTCAGCCAACTCTTACAAGACTTGTGCTTCAGACCCTTCACCACCTTTGTTGCCCTTCTCTGGACATCTTCCAGAACCTCAAGGGTTTTTTTGTAGTGAAAGGGACCAGAACTCAGACAGTACTCAAGGTGTAGCCTCATAAGTGCCAGGTACAAAGCTACTTCCCTAGTCCTGCTGGCCACGCTATTTCTGACACAAGCCAGGATGTCATTGACCTTCTTGGCCACCTGGGCACACTGCTGGCTCTTGTTCAAAAGGCTGTTGACCAGACTTCTCACAGTTTAATTCAGCCTGTCTCAACTCCTGGTTGGGAGGCTGATAGTGTTGACCCCATTCTATAGTCTTCCTCTTTGGGTCTGGCATTTCAATCCAGCTTCTGTGCCTCTTTTTAAGACGGTTAGTTTAATTCCAAGCTCTAACTAAACATATAATTCTACTGTAGTAGTAACACAGTATACTTTTTTCATCCCTTTATATTTTGTACAGTAGTATTACAGCATCCTACTGACTACCTTTGTTCCATCAGGAAGAAACGAGGAATTGAAACAGTTGTAATTGGTAACTGTTCAATCACATTACCAGTAGTTTTGGTCCAATTCTTTTGCTTTCAGGACTGGAGCAGATCTTATGCTGTTGTGTTTTGACTCTGGAGCCTGCTACTCTCACTCTACTAATACCAACATCTGAGCTCCATCTTCTGTTTCTCTACTACTCTGTTGAGACCAAATATTTTCACCTTCATTGCAAATTCATTAATTCTACTTCATTTTCCTCATCCTGATAATCTTCTGTTGTGGTACTTTGATTTCATTTTTAGCCCAGAGGGCAACAGCATTAACTGTAACTGAAGAAATTCTTCTACTTGTAAAAATCTTCTCCTCTTTAATTATGCCTTGACCACAAAAAGTGTTTCAACATATATAATTCCATCTCTATTTTTAACATAAGACTACATTTATATAAATATTCCTTTCCATGTTGAATCTGAGGTATTGACCAGAGATCATAGACCTCTCTTTAAAAGTTCAGTATATAATTTCATACACCTGGAGAAGTGGAAAAAAACCTAGGTAGAGTTTCATCTTTGCTTTCAGCATTTCAGTTTTTAAAGGTGACTTGCAAAGTAATCTGTGAATATAATTATTTGGCAACAAAATAACTATTGGAAACCAATGGGAAGTAATTTTCAGATCATAATCTCCAGGCATCAGGGAATTATTTACTTCAAACTTCATAAATTTTATATTTAGGAAACATGGAACTTTATATAAACTGTTATATGATATTGTTTGAATGTTGAAACAAGATTATTCAGGGCAAAGCTTTTGACTGGGACACACGGATTTAGATGCCACCATGGTTCTGAATTTCCTCCCTCTTCACAGTTTGCTACTTCCTTATTGTGGTAGTTTGGGCTAGGCCTTCCTTGGTGACCAGTCTGTAACCAAGGAAGGGTCTAGATTTACCCAGTATTCCCTACGATTTTTACGTAAGCCAGACTATAAGAAGAAAGGAGGGAAGGCCTTCGTTCTTTTTCCTTCCAGTGGCTTGAAGGTGCAGATTCCCTGCTGTTGAGTCTGCCGTGTTGGGGAGTGAGGCCTGGTAAGGCTTTGTCAACCTTGGGAGGCGGAGGCTGCCGGTGATCGTTCCGGAGCGACTCTCGGTTGTCCCAAGGAGAGTGGTGGGATATTTCTTTGCTAACTCTTTAGTTACTAGATCTCGGGCTACTGATTGATATATATATATATTTTATTTTGGTTTTGTTCCCTTTCCCTTCCCCCTTCCATTTCCCTTGTGAAATTGTATATATTTTAATTGTATATAATTGTAATATAAATGTAAATATAATTATATATATCACTTTAGCTGTCTCTCTCTCGTTTCGGGTTTTCTTGGTTGTTTTTCTCCCTCTTCTCCCTGAGGTTTGGGAGGGGGGGGGGAACTCTTGTGGTAAGGTTTGGAGACTTGGCAGGGAGCCAGCTTCAAACCATACCACTTATGCATAAAAATATCTGTGATCTGTGTAGCTAAAGACTCAGAACAAATAGACAGGATTATATATATATATATATAAAAGAGATATTTAACACATAAGTAAGAATATTATATATTATGTTGCAGCTTTTTGGTAACAAAAATAACATTTTTTGAAAGAGAAAAGGAAACAGTTGGTTTCTAGATCAATATTGAAACAAATACTTTAGATCGCCTGTTTAAGCTTGCCTGGTTTACTCTGTATTATGAACTACAAGTCTTAGTTGTAACTCGGATGACAGTAACTAAAGAAAGGTTAAGAGAAGTAACTATGTAGATTATTCAGCCTGACTGTAAGAGCACCCTAGGATGCAGGATGCAAATGAATAGTTAGACCTCAGGAATTGCAAGTGACCCTTTGCAATTTTCTTATCATTTCCAGTGACTCACTTGATGACTTAGTGTCACTTAATCCATGCCTCAGCTTCCCCACTTATAAAGATGGTACAACTGGCTGAGAAGAGCATTATCTCTGATGTGATTTTTTTTTTTTCTTTTTTTCAGCGTACTGAATCAGAACAGCAAGAATCAAAATTATTTGAAAAACAAATATTCCTCAAAATGTTGTTTTGGGATTTTTCACAACTTCGTTTTTAGTGCTTTCTCTGTAATACATCTGTGCCCCTTATACTGAAGTGTTTGACTTCTTAAATACAATATATATGTCACATCTTTTTCATCAGTGGTTGTTCTTTCAAGAATTTATTATAATATAAAGTTCAAACACAATGAATCAAAATTAAGAAATTCTACACCACAGAAACAAAACGTTTTTTCTTCAGTTGAACAATGCAGTAGATACTGACACATTCCTGACAAATGCTTTCATTTTGATGAAACTACGTTTTGTTTGAAGACATCAACTCAGTGTGCATATTAGTTTTACAGGCAATAATTATCTTTCTGTCTGTCTTTCCTTCTCTTTTCCACAAATGCTTTACTTCTCTTACAAATATCCTTCCTATTTCACATATTTGAAGCACTCTTTTTCTCACGTTGTCTAGCTGATAAAATAATAAAGTTCGAAGCAACTTTTCCCAGGCTGTGTTCAGCTTGAATTTTGCTGTTTCTTTTTGAATGTAAAAGGCTTCTGTGCCTTAAAGTTTGTTCATCTTCTCTAATCATATCCACTAGATAATTAAAGATACTTTCTCCTATAAACTTTGCCCCACTACTTCTTAAGGCAAACTGTTCCATCAAGACTCTTGTGCCTGTTTTAGTAATAACACTGACTTTTAAAGTAACGTGCAATTTATGAATAGAAATGGATGAGATTATGATAAGGCTGCAGTAGATTGTAAAGCAAAACTTGCCATAGTACATCCTTCACTGTATAAACAGCTCTGCAAAATGATACCGTCCTCCCCTCACTGCAATCCTCTTACCTCCTGTCTAGGGAATCAGATGTTTACTGCCAATTAGGCTTGATAAAACTCCAGGAGATTCTTATATTCTCTTGACAATAGTATTTCTGGGCTGCTGGCAGGTTTTGGAGGGCTTCTGACTACATATACAGCAAGAACCCTTAGTGTACTTCAGCACTTTGTTTATTTGATGATTAGGTCATTTAGGTCTTACTCTTACTGCACTATCTACCTCTGTCATAGCATAAAACATTCAAGATTTTATTAAAGATTTTCTTTTGGAGCAAAAATAATGTGAAGATACTTCAAATGGCAGCAAATAGATTTAAAAAAAACCCAACAACTTTATTTATTATAATGAAAAGTATATATTGATTATATTTATAGGCTACTTCACTAATTATATAGTAATATATAATAATATATAATAATGTATAATGTTCACCAAAACCACTAGAGCAACAATAAAATTCTTATTCCAAAAAGATATGGTTCACAATTATAGAAAACATTGTATTACTTCAATGCTCAAACGGAGTAATTTTTCAACTTTTCCAACTTCCAGATTGCTGACTAAAAGTACTGAGCTTCTGTTTCTTCTGTCTGAGGCATAACACTTCTCAGCCTTTCTGACAGATGTAAAAAATACATTGCAAACTTAGGGTCTTTTTGTGCAATGGCCTAATCAGAATTCCCCCGAACTAAATGGAGTTGAATTTGCCTGCACTATCAGCTTACACAACAGGTCCAGAAGAGAACCAAAAAGCAGATGATGATTTTTTAGGATGGAGGGTGGTGTCAGTTACCTCACTTTCGCCCTTTCTTCTAGTTAAAGGGGAAAAAATGGAAACTGATCTTAGTACTTTGGAAAATGATGTTGAACTTAAAACCTTGTTAGTATTTCTGATTTAAAAAATAACTATTTAACAAATATATTTGGAAAGTAGACTGACTGAAATAAGAATCAGCTCATAACAGATTCAGATCAGATAGGAGTTTGCAAATGCACTGTTGCACCTAAAAGGGTATGATTCGAAGCTGCATGTACAGAAGCATCATGCCGAGGAGGAGGAAGGTGACAGTTCCTGTGCAGTTTTGGCAAGCTGCACCTGAAGGATGGGACGATTTTATGGAAACTGTCATGCCAGAAATTCACAGCTAAACAGGAGGAAACTGAGAAGAGCAAAAGGGAATAATTAGAGACCTATGGGGGTGGGACAGGGTTTCTAGTCTATTTTTTTTAAGGAAACCAAGCTATGTAATTGCACTGTTTTTCTGTCAGTGCTCCAGCAATAAAATATGAATCTCTTGACCAATTTGAAATAAGCCTGACAAAAAGGGAGAGGTTTAAAAACATTGAGCTCCTGTGGGTTTTATAAAAATCAGCATCCAGACAGAGGAGACTCAAATTTGTGTGCCTAGTAAAACGGGTGGAACTGTGAACTCAGCTGCATTATTTGACACAAGAGAATCCAAAGCTGTCATCCAAAAGCAGGCTCCATAAGGTTTGCTGTCAATGGAACTCTTCAGGTTTTTTTTAGAGGTAGGAGTTTGTTTGTTTGTTTATTCTGGTGAGTTTTTTTAAAAATAAAATATATTTAAGAGAAGACCAAGACTTCTGCCTTAGAGAATTTTTAAGATGTTAGTTGCTGCAGGGTGTAGGCATGCATTATAAAATTATGCGTAATCACAGATCTTGTCCAGAACAGGCCTTGATATCCCTACCTGAAATGAAATCCCTTTGGGACAGTGCTTTCTGTCTACCTTGAAAAGGACTGTTTCCATTTCTTCTCATGCTAGAGCTAGCTCAGACCTTCTTCTCTCTCTGAAAATGCTGTGGTACCACCAAACTTAAAGAAATGAGAAATCATGAGTCGGATGCCAAAACAAAAATGGCTCTTGAAAATCATTATATGCTGACATTTTATTTTGAATTTGGTCTGTCCTTGAAATGTTTAAAATCCTTCAATTCTTGAGTGAAGGAGAAGTCACAGTGTCCCACTTCTATTAACTTATTGTGAAAAATTACTTTGAGCCCTTGATGCTACAGGATATTTCATCCTTCATGGCTGCCCCTCAAATGGCAAACCCACTCACTGAAAAATCCTCCCAGTCTTCTATCATTCCTCTAGGCAAGGAACCTACAGGAAAAGCCCTCTACATTGTTTGTTTCTTCTTTCAGTTTGCCTCAAGAAACAAAACAATCAATCATGACTGCTCACAGCTAGTGAAAAGTGAGTATTGGTGGAATTGAGAAAATCAGAATGTGGCATTTGGTCAATCCAAAAGGAAGATATGGGGAATCATAGAATCATAGAATCAGTTGGGTTGGAAGGGACCTCCGAGATCATCAAGTCCAACCTTTGATCCACTACCGCTGTGGTTACTAGACCATGGCACTAAGTGCCACATCCAGTCTCTTCTTAAAAACCTCCAGGGATGGAGAATCCACTACTTCCCTGGGCAGCCCATTCCAATGCCTGATCACCCTCTCTGTAAAGAAATTCTTTCCAATATCTAACATAAACCTCCCCTGGCACAACTTGAGTCCATGCCCTCTTGTCTTGCTGATAGTTGCCTGGGAAAAGAGACCAACCCCCACCTGGCTACAACCTCCTTTCAGGTAGTTGTAGAGAGTGATGAGGTTTTCCCTGAGCCTCCTTTTCTCCAGGCTGAACAGCCCCATCTCCCTCAGCCTCTCCTCAAAGGACTTGTGCTTGAGTCCCTTCACCAGCCTAGTTGCTCTCCTCTGGACCTGCTCAATATCCTTTCTGAACTGAGGGGCCCAGAACTGGACACAGTACTCCAGGTGTGGCCTCACCAGTGCTGAGTACAGGAGAAGAATCACTTCCTTGGTCCTGCTGGCCACACTGTTCCTGATCCAGGCCAGGATGCCATTGGCCTTCTTGGCCACCTGGGCACACTGCTGGCTCGTGTTCAGCTTCTTGTCAATCCAAACTCCCAGGTCCCTCTCTGTCTGGCTGCTCTCCAGCCACTCTGTCCCCAGCCTGCAGGGCTGCATGGGGTTGTTGTGGCCAAAGTGCAGGACCTGGCACTTGGCCTGGTTGAACTTCATCCCGTTGGAATCAGCCCAACTCTCCAACCTATCCAGGTCCCTCTGCAGAGCCCTTCTGCCTTCCAGCTGATCGACACTCCCCCCCAACTTAGTGTCATCTGCAAATTTGCTGATGATGGACTCAATCCCCTCATCCAGATCATCAATAAAGATATTAAACAGAATTGGGCCCAAAACTGATCCCTGGGGGACACCATTAGTGACCGGCTGCCAACTGGATGCAGCACCGTTCACCACCACTCCAGCCAGTTTCTAACCCAGCACAGAGTGCCACTGTCCAAGCCATGGGCTGCCAGCTTTTTCAGGAGTAAAAGGAGGATGGAAGGTTCCTAATATTGAGGGAAGGTTTACAATAATAAAGAAATATGCATGTGTCATGCATAGGACATACGTGAAAACTTGTTATGAACTGAGAAGAAAAAGTCATGGATTCCATTATAATGATTGGCTTCTCAAGTTTAAGAAAGTAATTTACCTGATATGTTGGAATAGCTATATTGATATTCCATTTCTAGATTTCACAGCAGTCTTCTGTAGATAGGACTTCAGAGAAATGGATTTAATAGGATGCCTGTCAGTGACAAGATTTTGGATGTCTGTCACGTTAAAAGGGGCAGAAAAGAAAAATTTTCTGTTCAACCTGTATTATTTTATTTTTTGTCTATCAGTGTCCCTGCTCCAGGAGATCAAAGCCTTTTAATGTCCAAAAAGTTCTGTTAGCATCTCACCTAATGAGACCCTTCACTTAAAAGATTTGCTGAGATGGACAGGACATTTGATACCTTTTATATATAGGAGCTGCACTTAATAGCAGTAGAAAAACTCCTCAGCAGGTTTCTTCTATGAGTTATTTCGCCGTCAATGAAACTGTCAGCACCTAAAAACGGACTCACTGTAACAGTTCATTAATGCAAATTTGTGACAATTTATGGGGTTCACTGTGTCTGGAATAGGGTCTAACTGCAAAAAAATCACACAAACTATGTAGTAATAATAATAATAGTGCAAAGCATAGACACACACGCTAAAGCAAAAGCAACTTAAAAATAAGTAAAATAACTTACAAAGAATAAGTAAAGCAAAAAGCTTAAGTATATGCTATAAAGCAAAAGCAACTTACAACAAAGTAATAAGTAAAAATCTTAAAGTACTACAGAGCAAAAGTAAAATTAGTATATATGTATAAAGCAATTGTTCACCCTGCGGCGTCCCAAGAAGCTCGAGAGAGAAAAGGCAGCCTGTCGGTTACCTCTGCAGAGCTGATGGAACTTCTTCCCAATATTTCTTTGGGTCCAATCTCTTTTTGTACCTTTTTCTTCAAGCAGTTTGAGTGGCTATAGTCAATAAGCTAATTTTGGGGTGATTGACAGATGAAATAGGCCCAAGGGTCCACTTCCCGAGTAGGGAAGGCCGTGTTATCTCCATATCACTCCTTTCTTCATCTTAATCCTTTTATAAGTTTCTGGGAATGTCTCCTGAGGTGCTGGGGTTTTTCACGAAGCCATCAGGAGAGTTTTTTTTCTTCTTTTGTGTGGCCTTATGTATCACCTTGCAGTGTTACTAAGCAGGGGTAATTCTTACTAACCACGCAATGAAATTCTCTTCAAGGCTCTCATATATCATTCCAACTTTGGGATATATTGAACTAGACTGGGCTTTCCACACATTGTTGGTTGGCCAACAGTGTCAGGTATTTCATCTTTACAAAGCAAATGTGTGCAAATCAGAAAATGACCAATAAAGGTTGGAAATGATGACAATAAGAGCTAAGTCTCTTCACGTAGCCCTATCAAAAATGAAATTACTTTTATGGTTTCTTCTTTATTTCTCTCTAGTAAATTCTACTGCTTTTGTACAAAAATAAAGTAAAATCATTTGCTGTGTCTAAGACTTCGTAGGCATTAGGAAAAGCATTGCAAAAAGCCTGAGAGAGGTGAACCTTCCCATCTATTAAGCACTGGTGAAGCCACATCTGGAGTGCCAATTCTAGTTTGTGGTTTCCCAGCACAAGAAAGTTATGGGCATAGACAGCGAGTCAAATAAAGGGCAATGAAAATTGTTTAGGGATTGGAGTATGTCATATGAGGAAAGGCTGAGAGATGGAACTAGTTAGCCTAGAGAAGAGAAGCCTCAGACAGATCTTATAGGTGTGAATAAATAGCTGATGGGAGGGTGTAAGCAAGACTGAGTCAGGCTCTTTTCAGTGGTGCCTAGGTGCCTAGTGATAGAGCAAGAGGCAATGGGCAGAAACTGAAATATGGGAGGTCTTTTCTGAACATGAGAAAACACTTCTCTACTGTGCAGGTGACTGAGCACTGGCATAGGTTGCCTAGAGAGGCTGTGGAGCCCCCATCCTTGGAGAGACTCAAAGCCATCTGGATGCAGTCCTGAGCAACCTGCTTTAGCTGACCCTGCTTGACCAGGGAGGCTGAACCAGATGTCCTCCAGGGGTGTCTTCCAACCTGAACGATTCTGTGATTATGTGTTTTTTAGCAACACAGTTTGAGTCACAGTATTGGCTTAGCACAAGTCCACACTCCAACTTCCATCATTTTTCTTCATCCTTATTCCGCCAGAGCTTTCAGCGTTACCTTTAAGTTATAAGAAACTGTATGTAAAAGTTATAAGAAGCTATATGTAAAATCTTATGGTCTTTGTATTCATTTTGTATTTCACATAGAGCAGTAAGAATTCACATGCTTGACCCAGTATAAAGCAAGTAACACAAATACAGAACAGATATAAATGACTGTCAGTAAATAATAAGCAGAAAGGTGAGTAGGTAACTTAACCTCATGTAATATTTCCTTCATCAAATTATCTTAGAGACACTTGGACATTATGGTCTTAGACATTTATATTTTGTTTAGTTTGGGCTTAAATCTGCAACTCTTGAATACTAAGGCCACTGCTCTAATGAATTAATACTTGCAGTTACTTGAGCTACATCTTTTACTTGGCATATGCAGGCCCACCCAAATTATCTGAAGGATTGATTGTGGACTACCTATAAATAGCTGTAACAACATAATCATGGTGTCTAGTATTAACATTCCAGTCATGTAATGTTTTAGTTATTTCTGATACTAAACATATGGTGGTACCTCACCTTCTTCTCATCATCTTATTTTTTTCAGTCCTGCTTCCTTCAGTTTTGAAGCAGCTGCCTGTTGGTAAAGAATGGATAAATTCTTTAGTACCAGACTGTTACACGAAGGCTATCTTCCCTTTTGGTCACAGATGGTGGGAAGTGATTTTATTGATTTGTTAATACTTAGCTAGAAGGTTTACATCTAGCAGTAATAATGTGGCCAGGCCCTGGGACAAATCACCTCACGAGTTAGCGGAGTGTTTGTGTCTTTAACTGAGTGTGACATTATTATATTTACCAGCCTTTCATAGTACTTTGCTTATTAACACCACTTTAATCTCTTCTGAGCCATCTGTTGGTCATTCATGTTTCTGTTTCTGTCATGTGCTGGAAGAGTTGGGAGACTTCAGCTTCTGAGCTGAACTTGAACATTACCATCCAAAAGTTCTGGTGGTAACAGTAGTGCTTATTATGTTTGTTTGTTTTTTTCTTTTTAATTTGTATTATCAAGTTGTGCCCTGCAGAAAATCTCTTGGGGGAACACAGGCAGATGGCCACAGTAATTCCTCTCAAATTCAAAGGGTCATGAAGGTTCACGGCTCTCAGAATTTGTGTGAGAGGTATTAGTGTGGCTGGCTGAAAGTTGGTCCCTCTCTTTGTTTCAAACGTGGCAAATTTGGCAGCAAGAAGCATTGAACAGTGCCAGCATAGACTTTTTTCCCCTTTGGGTTGTGCCCATCAGATGATCTCTTTAGAAACCAGAGCTCTTTCCATGCTATGACCTCAGCAGAAGTGTGACAGAGGTCGTGTCAGTGTGTGCTAGTGGTAGTTCACCTTTTTTTTGAAAGTATAGTTTTCTCTGTATTTTAGCTTTGCATTTTTAAGTAGCCTGAATGATTTCGTTCACTGATAGGCACATGTGTGAGCAGGGGACCCTTCAGAGCTATAGGCCAGCGGATTACATGCAGATCATCTCCTGTAGAGGAGAGTCACATGCATTACTGGCTCCCCAAAAAGAAGTTGCTCAGAGCTGGTAGATCAGAAATTGATATGAAAGCGATCTGTGTCTGGACATGACATCTTGTTTCATTGTGTGCTATCCCCTCGTTTGAGCAGCTGGCAATGTGACATGTTTCGTGGCCAGTTTTGGTGGCTCACAAAAGTTAAAGAAAGGGTGTGATAGATAAGATAGATAGATAGACAGATAGATAGATAGATAGACACCCCCATGGGAGATGTGTGGGGACCACGGCATTGGGTACCACTAATGCGGTGTAAGAAGCATATGAAGGAAAGCGCTGAAGAGTGGGACCCTCAGGAAGGGTGGTCGAGCGGTGAGAGAGCTGGCTTATGGCAAGGGGGCTGCAGCTGGGGCGAGCACGGCTCACGCCCGAGGGAGCAGTCCAAGGCTTCGCGGCGCCTCTGGCAGCCCCGCAGCAAGCCCGCACCCTCCCACGGGTGGCCCTGCCTTGGGCGAGCCGGCAGCCCTGGCGGGAACCCAGGCGAGCACCTGCGGTGAGGAAGCCTCGAGAACGTGAGGAGGATGGCGGTGCCGGGGCCCACGCCGCGCCCGTGCGGCCGCGGGACGAGCCCGGCGGTGGGGGGCGGCGGGGACAGGCGCGGCCGGTCCGGGTGCCCGGCGCGGGCAGGGGCAGCGGCGCCGCGCCTCGGACTCCGCCTCACCGGCACCGAGCTCCCCCTCCCTGCCTCGCTCCCTCCCTCCTCCAGCGCCAGGCTCGCAGCGGCGGAGCATCTCGGCGGCGGCGGCAGCACCCGCCCTTCCCGGCCGGCCGGCGGCGCGCACCGCCCCCCCGCTCCCGCACGCACCCGCCGGCGGCGATCCGAAGCCCTCCGCGCCACCGCACCCCCGCCCCGCACGCCCACCGCCGGGAGGATGGGCTGCGGGCGGCGGCGCGGCAGCCCCTGAGCTCCCCAAAGCCACGGAAACAAAGGGAGCGAGCAGCGGCAGCACCGGGCCGGGGTGGATGCAAGCAACCATGAAAGGCTGGGTCTCCGCCTCCTCCGCTGCTGCCAGAGAGCTGCCGGCTGCCGCTGCTCAGAGGACTACCCTGTGAAGGGGGCGGAGGAGAGGCTGGCTGGGTTCGCCGTGCAAAGGTAGAAGGTGTAAGGGAGAGGCGGAAAGAAAATGTCTTCTTCGGTGGGGCCCCGCGGCCCTCGCCCGCCCACGGTGCCCCCGCCGATGCAGGAGCTGCCCGACCTGAGCCACCTGACAGAGGAGGAGAGGAACATCATCATGGCAGTGATGGACCGGCAGAAAGAGGAGGAAGAAAAAGAAGAGGCCATGCTCAAGTAAGCAGACGCCAGTCATTCATTCATTCAGGCACTCATTCATGCGCCGATCGCCGGCGGGCGGAGCGGGCGCTGCCACAGCGAGAGCCGGCCGGTGCCCGGAGCCGGCCGACTTCGCCCTGCTCGGCGGGGCTGGCGCCGCGGAGCCCCGGTCCCGCTCCGCTCCCGGCCCGTAACTTCCTCCTCCCCCACCCCGGGCAGCTCCTCCCGAGGTAGCACCGCCGGAGGAGCCAGACACGGCGGGACGGAGCGGGACGGCGGCCCTCCCCGCCCCGAGGGAGCCGACAGCGCAGGGCGGGCGGAAACCCCGACATGGGGATGAGGGGCGAGGTGGGATTCCTTTGGGGTCCCCAAAACCCCGCCTCTGCCAGGAGGGGCCGCTGGGTGGGGTTTCCCTCCGTGCGGGAGCCTCCGCGGCTGCCGTGCTGCCCCCGCCTGGCTCGGCCCCCTCTGCCGCTCGCCGCGGGGCTGTGCCGGCTGTCCCCGGCCGCCGCCCGGCACACCCCCCGCGCCCCCAGTGCCGTGCAGTGTCGTGCCGCTGGCCCCGGCCCGCCTGCCGCCTGCTCCAGCGAGGGCAGCGGCGGGAAGCAGCGCGCCGTGGGGCAGCAGGGCGTTCGTAATTAGGAAATAGATGGAATTAGTCGCACTGCTCATTCCAGCGGGGAGGCAGGCGGGCGGGTGTGCGTGGTGGCGGGACGGCGGGGGAGTGGGTTTATCTCGCTGACGGCGGCACGGAGAGGGGTGCGGGGAACGCGGGGTGTGGGTAGGTGCCATGTTTGGAAAACAGATCCCCACAACCTCTTTTGAACCTTTTCTCTCTCACCCCCTCGTCCGTGCCAAATAGTGCGTGTGACCACATTTTCTATCCTCCTCCATCGATCGGAGGCTTCAAACGTAACGTTACTGAATCGCCTGCTTCGAACGATGACAATAGACAGATTGGAGCTGTGGCCTGTGGAGGAGAATCAGGGTTTCTCCTCTTCTGACTGCCCATCGGGCCTGTTCGCTCGGGGGGGGGGGGGGAAGTGGGAGAGGTGACAGGAACAGTGTGAGCCTCTGATGGCACCCAGACCCTCCTTGCCACGGGATCCTTACCTCACTGTCGCCGGATTGCATACACCTGTGCTCGGAGGGGATGCGCTGAAGGTGTGACGTGATCTGGGTGTTTCTTTTGGCTGCATCGGAAATACCCACTCGAGCGATGCAGGTGCCAGCTCTTCTCCACAGCTTTCTCTGCCCGATGGAGAGGCCAAACGCCTGCAGGCTCCCAACTTTGGCCCCGTGCACTGTGTGTGGTGAAGCTGGGAGAGCCTTTTAGTATATTGCTGTCCTTGTCCTTTCCTATGTGTGCTTGACTCTGAATTTTTAAGGGGCTACTAGACTTGATTGCAATGGTGAGTACTGAGGCCCAGCTGCTAGTGTTGTGTTATTGGCAAGGAGCTGTCCGGGAGCGTGGTGCTTGGATCTCAGAAGAGTTCAGTTCTGTTGCAGTTCATTGTGCTTGGGGTGTGGCTAGCTTTGGAGGTGGGGTGATTGGAATGCAAAATGTTTTGTGAAAAGGCATTTTTTTTAGTCAGTGTGGGGAAATGTAAGTGAAGGATTCCTCCTCAGTTTCTGTTTACCAGAAGAAAATTAAATAAAGCTCAGAGGCTCTAAAATACATGTATCCTTGTGTTCCTTGTCCTCCAGCACAGCTACTTCTCTGTAAATGTTTAGCTTTTATTCCATGAAGAAGATTACTGGTTCTGTGACAATGTTGTACAGGAATACTATAAATCTTACTGTCACTGCAAGAATTAACTTCTGTTGGTAGAGATGGTATTTTCTCAGTCCTATTCGTGTTAATATTGAATGGAGGGTAAATTTTCCTCCTTTTTCCCCTCCCTTCTGTTTTTCTTCTGCTCTTCTTTTGCATTGGTACTTTAGAATTCTGGACTGATAGTTCCTATTCTGCAAGATTATGGCAATCTTCAGCAGTTTTACTAAATCAATTTAGGACACTTTAAATATAAGTTTTATAAGAGATCAAAAATTGTGCTTTGTGAATTCAACTTGAAATTACTTTATATTATGTTCAAATATTTGTGATACCCAAACTTAAAAGTTTATTTCCCTACAAAAGTTCTTTCAAATCATGAGAGTAACGGTCTGGGGTTTCCACTGGCCTTAGAAATTGTGATTTTAAATAGATTTATAGATTTCTGTCTTTATTTAAAGAGCCAGAAATTAAGAGAAAATACATTGGAAAACTTACAAACGTATGTACTCACTTTAGCTATATCATTAGACTTAAAAAATCAGGTCACAGCAAATAGTTTTCTTGTGGGTTATGATTCGACCCTTACAGAAAGCCACTAGATTTTCTGAGATAATTTGGCTTTTCTATATGCTGAGTACTTACTTCCTTTTTGGGATAAGATTTTGACATACCTTTCCAGAGAGTAACTTTCTCAAGACTGGAATATCGACAAGAATTTACTGCCATAATTTTTTAAAGGTTTGTTGCAAATACACAATGGTGCTATCAGATGACACAGCCATATTATAAAAGTCAGATATCGTTACCATCCCTGTTATCTTCATTAAAAGATTTTCTGATTATCCAAATGTCTCAACAAAAGTGCCTCCAGTTTTCATTTAAAACCACCTGATGGAGAAATGTTTCCGTCTGTAACACCCACATGCAAATTGGTAATTTTCCCTGAAAGTGAAGCTGAGAATCGGTGCTGCAAACTAGGCTACCTTCAATCCTGGGCTGATCAGAGGCTGGATATGTGCTGTCTCATGAATCATAAGGGCTAAAAAGGGTGCAGCATTTCTCTCCTGTTCTGGATGTCCTGATGCCAATGAAAGTTCTAAAACAGTACTTGTAATTTTCCTTTCCAGCACTCCTCATAGGAGAAAACTGGAGGAAGAATTATTGGTTAAACAACTGTATTCTTCACATGGTCATCATAAAACTGTGGATCCAGGGGAATTTGAAGTGCTTCTGTGAGCAGACTGTATGAATTTCAGAAGTGTGGGCAACTAGGGTCGTTGGTAAAGAGGCTGTGTCCCTCTCCTCTGAGTCTGTACCTCTCTGTCTTCCTGATCCCTGTTTCTGAGCTAAAAGCCTTCTTGTAAACGCTCTCTGCCAGTTCATGCTGACATCAGCACGTACTGCAGTGTGCCAGCCTGCAAACAGGGCACTGTTACAGGGAGCAGGACTATGGACAGCGAGCTGCTTTCACTGCTTGCGCTGGAGAATGACAGAAGTGCAGTGCTTCGGTTTGAGACCACCTGCTCATCACTTCCCAGGAACTCCCCTATTTGTCAGTTTGTTGGCCTGTTGAGTTTCCTTCAGCAGTCTGGGGTTAACAGAGCTTGTCACCTCCTTAGGATAAAGGCACACAACTTGTACTGGCTAGTATTCCTTTTTCTAGGTATACTTGGTCAGTGGCAGAGACCTCATCCTCCCTGCACCCTTCTGATATCAGATTTCCCACTGCTGTGGGTGGTGTTTGCAGAAGGGGAACACTTTTCTATCCTATGACCTGTTGAATACCTTGGAACAATGAGCTGAGGAGTTTGGGCTTTTGTGAAGGTTCCTTCTTTTGCGAACAGGTGTACCTTGGCTTGAGGATCACTTATAATGTTAGCTGATTGCCTTGAAATTGCCTTCACAGCCAAAGACATGTTCTGCGTTCCTTCTGTAATAGAGGCAGTGCCACTAGGTACTCCTGAGACCATATGTATGCTTTCATGCAGTGAAGTGCAGTCCCAGTATGGCACTGAAGACTCAAATCCACATAAGCACTTCAGTGCTTGCCTGGCACTAAGTACAAACTGAGGCCCCTTGAAAGTAGTCCATAAAGTCTTTCCATAATGGTGCACTTGTTCCTCTGTGTCCAGGGCATATAGCACCAGAGCATGTGAATGCCTTGGCTGCTGAATTGCTTGCAGTCTGTCTTATAGCTAAACTTGTCTGAGAGTTGCAACTACGTAGTCATCTGCCTAAGTTCTCTGAAAGACCTGACATGACCTCTGCATTGCATATCGATGCTCAAAGTGCTGCTGTCACAGCAATGGCCGGTTTCCTAACGTGAAGGGGACAGGCAGTGTTACTGCTTCCAACTACCTTAGGCTATTAATCTGGTGGTTAGAAAGTGATTATCTATGCCCAGTACACTTACCAACTTGAAGAAATCGTGTCCTAGACAAGTGCTGTTGCATGATAATTTTGTGGAAACCGTTTGGATTCCCAAAACATATGGGCCCAGGAGCATAACTCAATGTCAAACCCAATAGGAAGAGCTTTCCTTGAAGAGGAGCTGCCTTGCTCTCCTGCTGAGTGCTTCGGGTTACACAGGGCTATTAATGGAGCCTTTTTTTAAAAGAGTTAGAGAAATTTAAAAGGTCTGGGAGTAGGAAGCAAGTCCTCCATCTCCTCCAGTCTTGGGGCTTCAGAGCTTTGTGGTTTGTTCCTCTGTGGTTGGGAGAGCATCGCCTTCCTCCATGCCACGCCTTTGACAGCAGCATGGAGAGCAGGCTGTTGAGTAGGTGGGGCTTTACCATGGTAGATTCAACTCTCATCCACGCTTGTTTTCCTGTTTCACACTGACTGCAAGATTTTGTGCGTATCTCTGAAGACTGTAGTCTCTATCAGCTCTTTTAACTGGAACTTGGCCTTCGACACCCAAGCTTCCACTGTTCCTATATGAGTAAATGTTTGCATAGGGCAGTAGTAAAATGTGCCATGGCCTCCTCTGCAGACTAATTCACATCGGAGGCATTTTTTGCTGTTTTACTTGGTAGATACTCCTGTAGCTGGAAGGGAAGAAGTTCATGTTGAGTGGCTGATGTCTAGCCTGAAGTCCAGATGTTGCCCAACAGGTGACTGATGTGACTAAAAAATTTTGAAGAAGCATGAGAGGGTAAGTTTTCAATGAGACTGAAGAGAGAAACAAACCATCATTCGCAAAAATGGGGGGGGAAATTAAAGGAAAAATAGTTTAAAAGTTTAAAGTGTACATTCAAACACTAGATAGCCTGAGACAACTATATTGTTTATGGGCATAAAGTGCCTTGAAGTGAAACAACCACAGTTAATATGCAGCAAATTTCAATCATAGACAAATCACAGAATTGTATATGTGTATATACTTAGGATGAAGTTTGTTTATATGTAGTTGCGTGCTTTATCTCCTTGAGTTAGTCAAGTACTAAGTGTAAACTATGGCAGCTGGGAACACAGCTAGTTGAGTTCCATTCAAATTTTGGTCAGAAATTAGAAGGTGATTCCTAATTACCATGGCTTTCATTTGCTGGAGCAAATTTAAGTGGGGCCAAAAGCTCTTACTGCACTTCTGATAGGATTTTAAAAGACTATGAGATTGTTGGCCGAGGTAGTGGCAATAGTACGAAAGTTAACTCACACATGGGAGGTTCTTTGTAGTTTTATAACTCTATTTGAGTAGCTTCAGTAGACAGGGTAGCAGGTACTTGAAACCTTCCCAACTCAAGAGTTATCTCAAGATTTTTCATGGCAGTTACTAATTAGGGAGAAGTTGATCCTAACACCCTATTTTGACTCTCTAGTATGCTACACATACTTGATTTTAGTAGAACTCAGGTCTTTTAAATTAACAGGGATATTGCAGCTGCTCACATTTCAGGGCTGCCAAATCCTGAAGTCACTTGCAATTGGTGAGAATATCTATTTCAGTGTTTACAAGATAACCCCTATATAATTTCCTGTGGGCACCTGGAAGCTTCCAGCCTGCACTACTTATTGCCTAATTGAAATTTAACCAATTGACCAGGAGGCTAGTGCTCTTAACCAGTTTCCTAGAGACAATTTTTTTCCTTCTTCCTTTCTACCACTTGGACTACACCTAACATTGTCAGAAAACGTTGAATTCTGCTCAAATCACAGTGGCAGCTGCTGCCACCCTCATTTTGTATAGTACTTATGTGCAACATAGGGAAGTAGGGTTCCCAGACCTTCTTAGCCTGTATGCTGTAAATCCTCTGGTGATAATTGCCCTTCCATAAACAGTAGGGAAGGAAGAGGTAGGATCATTCTTTCTCCTTTCTGGTGAAACTGGGCCACTTTGCAGAAATAAAAGCAAGAGTCAAGAGGCCATCATGAAGAAGTCTATCTTCATCTTATCTTCAAGATAAAGGATCTAAAGCTTGTCTTAAATCCCACTGAGAAACAGCAGAGGAATTGAGTTCTGGGAACTGGTTGTGCAGTTGGCACAAAGGAATTAAAGGATAAAATAGATAAACAATAGCAAGATTCTCTCCTCTGATTCAGACTACCTCTTACTTATTCTTTCCATGGTCACATGAATCTGACTTTCTGTGCAGTGGAGCAGGAGGAATGGAGGCTGCTGCTTGAGAGCCTTTGTTTCTTCCTTTGTACTTATAGGAGTTTGGAACCACCATGTTTCAGACCCTGTGGTGGTGCAGGGAGCAGAGTGCAGGTTGCTTACTATGTGCATGAGTGTTTCAAGCCCCTAGAATCACCTAGACAGATTGTTCAAATATTGTGTTGCCCCTCTCCCTGGCAGTGCAAATGCTGATACTGATACTTGAATGTAAAAATCCATGGTGAAACAATTTTACTCCTGGAGGACTGTAGGAGCCTGGAGATTGTCTAGTCCAACCCCCTACTTGTAGCAGGTAGCCCAGGACCGTGTGCAGGTGGCTTTTGACTATCTCCAAGGATAGAGACTCCACAGCCTCCCTGGACAGCTTTTGCAGTGTTCACCTACCCTCACAGTAAAAAGTGTTTCCTGTCGTTCAGATGGAACCTCCTGTGTTTCAGTTTGTGTCCGTTGCTTCTGGTCCTGTTACTGGGCTCCTCTGGGAAGAGTTTGGCTCTGTCTTCTTTAGTCCTTACCACTGGGGATCTATACACGTTAAGATCCTTCTGAGCCTTCTTTCCTCAGACTGAACAACCTCACAGCCTTTCCTCGTGTCATGTTCTTGAGTCTCTTAGCTGTCTTTATGGCTCCTTGCTGCACTGGCTCCAGCACATCTTTCTTGTACCAAGGAGCCCAGAAGTAGATTTAACATCCAGATGTGGCTTAACCAGTGCTGCAGCAGAGAGCAAAGATCACCTCTTTCAATCTGCTGGCAATGCTTTTGCAGTGCAGCCCAGGATGGCATTGGCCTTCTTTGCTGCAAGCGTACATTGCTGGTTCATGCTCAACTTGGTGTGGACCAGGAATTCTCAGTTGCCTCTTTGCAGAACTTCTTTCCAGCTGGTTGGCCCCCATCATGTACTGCTGCATGGGATTATTCTTTTTTTGCAGGACTTGGCATGTCCTTATGCGGAATGTTTTAAAGCTTATAAGAGAGACCAGTATCTAACATGTTCTCAAATAATTGAAAGGGAGGATTGCTTGCAGTCATTGCTTCTGGCCCCTTTCTCTTTGCTGTCCAAGGCCTTTGCTCAGAGAGGAAGGGAGAGAATTGAACAGTGCAGAAACTGTTGTGGTCTTTTGTCCAATGGAAACATCAGAAAAGATTTAGCAACATCTGAGTCTTCAAATTTTCATCAGAGGGTAGGTGTGGCCATAAATGTGTTCTAATAAAGGAGACAACTTGTGGTGACGTCGGAATTGCAAGGAGTGTTTTCATGACTTTCAGGGAATTTCAGAGAATTGATAGTGTTTTTTTCACAGAAAGGTGGACCGAGTAGTCTAAGGAGACTACTATATACAGTTAAAGTGTATTCACAACTGCACACAGTCATGCAGCAAGGCAATTATGAGACAGCTGTTGACTGTTCTACTGAGTGCCCATCTCACCACCAAGGGAGGAGCAGAAGACTGTCAGCAGACAATAGCAGATTGATAGGCATTTTCTTAAAAGCTATAGAAGAACAGAAGGTGATAGGGGATGACAGGCAGTAGTAACCATCCCTACCGTGTTCTATACATGGACTTCAGATTGGCATATGTTGAACTTTTGGAAGCTCTGAGCTGCAAACCGTTGTCCAGAGCTCTTTTCTGACCCCCGTTTAAGTGGTTTTATTGAAATGCACAGGGCATTATCTCTGTGCATGCGTCTTCCCACATGATTCTCCACTTGATACAAGAAGCTGCCGAAGCTTCATTCCTGGCTTTGTCTGACATTGCACTAATACTTTCTGACTAAGAAGTCTGTCATTCTCCAAATTCATAGTCATTATCTGTGCCCTGCAGAAGGGTGAAGACAAAGACTGGGTGAAAGAACATAATCTCTGCGCAGAAACTTTTCAAAGTACAGAGTTGTTATAAACCTTATCTTAAAAGGAATTATGCAGAAGAGGCTTCTTCTCTAGAGAGGGATGGTAGTGTCCTGTTGTTTATTTTTCTGGAAAACAGCAGAGAGAGAACAACATTAAAAGAGGTTTGCAATTCTCAGTCTTGTCAATACCCTTTTATTTCTGACGACTCATACGAAGAATTTTTTGCATCCTTGGATAGGAAAGCAACTAACAAAGACGTAATGTGCTTCCTTCATCAAGCAGTTACTAAGCATTTTAAGACTTGAGCTTAATGCCTTAAACAAAAGACTGTTTAAAAATACTGCTGCCCTTGTGTTTAGGCTTGTAGGGATACAGGCATTATTGAAGGTGGAAAATGACAAAACTGAAATTCTATTTTAGGTTGCCAGTAGTTAGAGACAATTATAATTTCTAGCCTGTTTTACCTTCTCCTTCACTCTACCCATGGTGACCGATGCATTTGTCTTCTCCCCTGGGCCTACGAGTTTTAATTAATAGATGCTGACATGCAATTACGTTTTGGGGGAAAAAGCTTGGGTATCTATAGTCTTGCTTTAGTTCCCAGCAGTGATAAAACAAGTAAGAAAATCTTATGCCATCCATTACAAGCACAGAGTGGTTTCATTCTGCTTTTTGGAAATACTTGCATAAATTTACAATTACTGGAATGATTTACACCTTACCAGGTCTGTATGATTTACCTCAGTCAAATTCATGTATTGGATCTGTAAGGATGCAGATACTTTTTAAGATCTCTGCATCTGCCAAGAGTTACAATTGTTTTATCCCTTCTTTTATACTTCATAGATATGGTTAGATATTATGCAATGTTTCTGGTGTTTCCTAGTTATGGAGTCTAGAGGCAGTAAATGTTAGAGTTATTTTTGGTATTCACAACAAGCAGTAGAAAATATACCACTATAGTTTTGATTTAATAGTTTCTTAGGTAAGACAATTGATAGGATAACATTGTAATTCTATGTACTTATAACTGAAGTAATCATCCTCAAAATTTGGTTGTATGTCAGCTACTTATGTCCAGAGAGAGTTTTAAACAAGAAAGCCATGTTCCAAATATGGTTTTCGGCACTTTTACAAGTGCACTTTTACAAGTGCACTTTTACTAGCAAGAAGAGCTAGTTGCAATTTTCAGAATAATGACATACACAAAACCACTCATACTTGCCACTTCAGAGGCATGAAGCGACATGGCATGATGAATAGCCATTTCCAGGCAGTTCTAGATTGAATTAGAACACCTATGTGGGCACTAATTTCTGGGTTTGTTCACATCAAATGTGTCTCATTTTCAGTCTCAGGACTTTATGCACTTTGCTTATGTTAATACCATTGAAGATAGAGGAATGCATCTATCTGTATATGGGGATTTTTCAGATATCTGTAATAAAAATTTGTAGTGTTTGAGATCTCCTAATGTCTTTAATCTCTGTCTTTACTATATTAAGCGCTCCTGGAATCACTGAAGGTCGGTATATGCCCTGAGAGTTGCTTTTTGTTCAGGGGTGAACCTAGCAGATAAAGCTACACTTTTTAGTGATGACAGTGGTGGATCTAGGAAATCAACTGTTTCAAAATTTGAGGATCTGGGGTGTAACCTAAGAATAATTTTCTATGTATTTTGGGCATTAGATAAACATTAGATTCTGATTAGAATGGTTGTTTAAATGCCTTGCATGAAAATGCAGTTATTTACTTTAAGACCCTTAATAAAGAGCTATTTTTTAAAACTTTGTTATGTGAAATTCATGAGGACATTTCTCATGAATGGAACAGAGCCCAACCACACTATTTTAGTGTAAGTCCTATTATATTGCAGAGAAAAAGCAAGAAACAGAGCACTCTGTTTGTTCTGAAAATTGCTAATGAAAGTCTTCACATGCTTGAATGACCTAAGTGTGAAGTGTCTTCTCAAGTGTTTCTCTTGGTTACCGATACTGCACACTGTGAGTTGTTCAAAGTATTTAAGTATCCAAAACTCTGTCTCCATCTTATGCTACCAGGTCTGATAAAAGATGCTACATTTTTTGCAAACCTTGTTTGGCCTATGAGCTAGAGCACATTAAAAATTTTGTAGCCACTACTCATGAAGGCTTTATCTGCATTTTGTTAAAATATATATTACTTCTAGAGTCTTTCAATATACTGTGAAGGGTTCAAAACATATGCATAAACTAGGATTTTGTAATACTTATATTGATACATCATCCTCTTTCCAGATATTTAGAAAACCTGCAATCCTATACTATGCAAACAATTCAAAGTTTTGGCTGTGGACTATTTGCATCTGTGTGTATTAATCACATTAAAATATTCTACAGATCGAATTTTTTAGTAATAGGACTTTTAAGAGAAATGACAATGAAGCAGTTTATGTAAGAAAAGGCCATTTGGGAACTGGGTGGTTGAATATGTTTAGTTGTGTTTGGAGCCATAATCTGTTAGTGTAACTGTTTTCTTTTGGCAATTCAGTTGGCCTTGGGAAAAGCATCAAGAGCTATGCAAAACCAGATGTAATAGCTGTCTGAGCTTTCTGATCTCTTGTCTTTACATGATTTCTTTACTTGCATGTTCTAAGAAAGCAGAGTAATTTTTCCTTTATATTTATTATTCCCTAGGTTTTTAATTAGCCTTTCATATAAAGTTATTTTCAAAATAAAGTCATTACACTTTGGTGTCACGGAGTATCTATTGTAGTAGTTAGGTTTGGCCGATAGAAAAGCACACACACACACACAAGGAGTTGAGACAAGAGCTGTCTGCCGTGTCAGCACAGCAGCATCCTTTATTGGGACAGCTAGCCCACATTTTCCCACACACTCTCTGTAAATAACATAATTTCTACAAAACACCAGCACTATACACCTGCACCATGAACACAGCCAACATTCTTGTCCTTTTACATTTTATCCTCCCTAAACCTACTTATCACCTTTCCAGTTAACTCACATCTTTTCGAGGCTGTGCTGTTCATGGGAATGGTTAATCAGCTTCTCTGCTGTCACGGGAACGGTCTTATGCCATCCAATATATTATGTTCATCTAGGGGTTCAACCTCTAAGGGCTTCGCGGGCCTTCCGCTTCCCCCCACACTTTAGCGTATTTGTAGTCTTACCTTTAGAATCATTTTGACATTTGACATCAGGAGACTAACTTTTGTACTGATTACATGATATTGCACAGATACAGACGAAAAAATGTGAAAGCTGGAACAGTAAAAGCATGTGAAAAATCCATGAGAGTTTTGGTTACTATAGGTGGTAAGTCTCCTTGGTACTGTTATTTATGGCAAAAACTATGACATTGCTTGACAAACTTCAGCTGTACAGTTTACCAGTCTGTTGGCCATGTGTTTTCAGCTATAGGAAGGCTGATGGAGTGCATGGAGCATGAGGCTAGGCATTTAAGAAGAAAGGACAGAATTTATGAGGGCTCTAGATCATCCTAGTTTAACTCTATTGATTTTGGCCCAGGGTGCTACCTGCAAAGTGTCAGGATAATGAGTTTGCACTTTATGGATGAGAGTTAGAAGAGGTTTTATATGTGTATATGTATGTACCTGTGCCTAAGAATATGGAACCAGGCTGTACAGAAATATGTACAAGTTGTTTTATAGATGTTAATTGCAACATTATGTTGCTTAGCGTTGCTGAAAACATGCAGAGTGCATTGGTGAAAGTTGTTCAGGAGATGAAAATTAGGAACAATTTTGCCTGCAGTCATATCAGAGGGACAAGTGACACAGTTCCTGCCATGGACCAGCAAAACACTGTAATGCTGTGGTCCTGTGCCTCTCCTAAGTTTGATTAACTGTGGTGACTTTCTGCCTTGGAACAAGTGTCACTGCAAGCACATCTGTTAACTGGAATAAGACTGAAGTGTTGTTCAGTCTGTTTAAATGGGATACATCCGTATAAGTCTTGAATTTTGCAGAATGAAGACGTTTTTCTCAAATGCATCCAGTAATTGTTCAATTACTACATAGAAAGTAAACTTAAGAAGAGTGAAACCAAAGCATCGCTACCCACATTTCTGAAAAAAAAGCACCCCAGTTTATTTATCACTGTTCGAAAGTGTTTGTGTATTTTTTTAATTACTTTGTGGTCTTCATACCCCTAATTTCATGCAGTCTTAATTGTGTATTTTGTTTTCCTTTGCTTTCTCCAAAAAGCTGTTTTTCAATACACTCATAGAAAGGAACTGTATTTACTCAAAGCTGGAAATTGCAGAATTATATGGATTGATTCTGCCGGTGTACATGTAAAAAGTGTGTAAATTCCTTTGAGATTAAATGCACAGTACATTTTTCTTGTATTTCAGAGCAAAATTAGATATCGACTTTTTAATGAGAAATCTATTCTGAGAATATAGAACACCACTAATATATTATGATTCTTGTATTTTGTGTTTTTAGATGATTTGATATTGGTGGTAGTTTTT
The DNA here is from genome assembly GCF_009829145.1 of Chiroxiphia lanceolata. Classification (NCBI taxonomy): domain Eukaryota; kingdom Metazoa; phylum Chordata; class Aves; order Passeriformes; family Pipridae; genus Chiroxiphia; species Chiroxiphia lanceolata. The sequence goes on along the minus strand of NC_045639.1, from coordinate 86,559,466 downwards.
AAATTTAGAAGTTCTCACTTTTATAGGCAAAATACCTTCATAATTTATTTTGCAAAGTTTTTTTTTTTTTTTTTAACTACATTAGCTTAAAGCAAAACATCACCCCTTAAAAAAGTTTTATTCTAAAAATTATGACGCTCACCATAAAATAACTGTCAACCAGAGCTGTCTGGACTTGACTGACCAGGGATTCAGCAGGAATTTACAGATATGTTCACTTGTAACATCCCTTTTTCTAGTGGGGATGTTTCCAGTTCTAAGCTTGTCTCTATCTGAACAGGTTTAAATAGTCCGTGTAGAAAGTAGCTGGGGAGTTCTGGTTGCATGGCCAGTGAGTCAGTGCTCTGTCTTTCTATCAGCCAAGGTGATCCAATTCTTTCTTTCTGGATATTTATTCTGTATGGCATCAAAAGTAAAAAAGCTGAGGTTTCCATGAGGTAAAGTAAAATTAATGACATGAACAACATGAGGGAAGAATCTTGAGGAGAATAGCAGCAACAGGAGTACTTCCTGTTGTGGAGGAGGTTTGCCCTCTTATTTTTTACAGAGTTTGTAGTTAGGAGTGCTTTCAGCTCTCCCCTTGGTGAATTAATGGTCAAGTGTGCTTTTTTTCTGTCTGCATTTAAGCGTTTGCCATATTTCTCTGAAATCAAGACCTTTACAGAGTGATTCATGTTTTTTGTCACATTCTGTTGGATTACTGCAACATTTGCAATCCCATTTTACATGGGATTACCCTTGAAGCATTGTGTTGATCTCATACTGTGCGTTTTTGCTTTTCCCTCTGCTTCCTATTGCATGTATTTAATCTTAAAGCAGAGCTTTCCTTCCTGTGTACTGGTAGGAGAATGGAGGTCAGCTGAGACCACAGAGGAAAGCCTTCCTAAAGCAGAAAAGACAGGGAACTTTCACATGTAGCTTTAGTGAACAGGCCCTAAATTTGAGAGCTTTCCATGAAAGCCAAAGTTTGATGAACTTTCTGTGAGGGCAACTCGCTCGTTATGTGAAAGTTGCAGAGGTGGAAAGGAACTAATCTTTCTCGCAATTTACTTAATGGTGTGAAATACTAGGTGTTAAAATTTGAAGACAGGCACTTGCATGGCTGGCATTCATAAATAAAGCAAGAAAATCAATAAGTGACTTCGGCAACTGCCACCCTTTTGACTTCTTTGTCAGAGGCCAAGAACTGAATGAACAAGAAAATTAAAAGTGTTTTCCCTGAAGGAAAAGGAAAAGTACATTTTCCTCCAGGCTAAAGCTGAGGCCACAGAGAGTACAGGAAAGCTTTTATTGCTGTGTGCTGTGCTGGATTCACTCTGGCTGGATGCCAGGTGCCCACCAAAGCTGCTCTGTCTTTCCCCTCCTTAGATGGACAGGGGAGATAAAATATAACAAAAGGCTTGTGGATCCAGCCAAGGGCAGGGAGAAATCACTCACCAGTTACTGTCAAAAGCAAGACAGACTCAACTTGGGGAAATTAATTTAATTTATTGCAAATCAAAATCAGAGTAGGCTAACGAGAAATAAACCCAAATCTTAAAATACCTTCTCCCTATCCTTCCCTTCTTCTCGGGCTCAACTTTTCACTCTTGATTTTCCTTATCTCCTCTCCCAGAGGAGCACTGGGGGTTGGGGAATGGGGGCTACAGTCAGTTTGTCACACGTTGTCTCTGCCACTCCTTTCTCCTCAATGGAGGACTCCTCGCACTCTTCCCCTGCTCCAGTATGAGTCCCTCCACAGGAGACAGTCCTCCACAAACTTCTCCAACAAGAGTCCTTCCCAAAGGCTGCAGTTCTTCATGAACTGCTCCAGCACGAGTCTCTTCCAAACGGTAGAGTCCTTCAGGATCAGACTGCTCCAGCTTGGGTCCCTCATGGGGTCACAAGTCCTGCCAACAAACCCATGTCAGCGTGGGCTCCACTTTTCACAGGGCCACAGGTATTGCCAAGAGCCTGTTCCTGCATGGGCTTCCCACAGGGTCACAGCCTCCTTTGGGTATCTACCTGTTAACCAATGTGAAACCCATCTACAAGAAGGGTCAGAAGGAGGATCTGCGGAACTACAGGCCTATCAGCCTGACCTCAGTGCTGGGGAAGACAACCAGGGAATCAGGCCCAGCCAGAAGGGGGTTTAGGAAAGGCAGGTCCTGCTTGACCAACCTGATCTCCTTAAATGATCAGGTGACATGCCTAGTGGATGAGGGAAAGGTTGTGGATGTAGTTACCTGGACTTCAGTAAAGCCTTTGATACTGACTTCCCCTGGACAAGCTAGCAGCCCACAGCCTGGACAAGTGCACTCTTCACTGGGTTAAAACCTGGCTGGATGGCCAGGCCCAGAGAGTGGTGGTGAATGGTGCTGCATCCAGCTGGTGGCTGGTCACTAGTGGTCTTCCTCAGGGCTCAGTGTTGGGGCCAGTCCTGCTTAATGTCTTTATCCATGGTCTGGAGGAGGGATTGAGTGCACCCTCAGTAAGTTTGAAGACAACACCAAGTTGGTCAGGAGTGTTGATCTCCTGGAGGATGGGAAGTCTCTGCAGGGGAATCTGGACAGGCTGGATTAACGGGCCAGGGCCAACAGTGCGAGGGTCAACAAGGCAAAGTGCCGGATCCTGCACTTGGGTCACAACAATCCCATGCAACACTGCAGACTGGGGGAAGAGTGGGTGGAAAGATACCTGGCAAAAAAGGACCTGGGGCCAGCGCTGGTCAACAGACATCTGAATATGAGCCAGCAGTGTGCCCAGGCGGACAAGAAGTCAATGGCATCCTGTGCTGTATCAAGAATAGTGTGGCCAGCAGGACTAGGGCAGTGATTGTCCCCCTGTACTCAGCACTGGTGAGGCTGCACCTCAGGTGCTGTGTCCAGTTCTGGGCCCTTCACTTCAAGAAAGACATTGAAGTGCTGGAGTGTGTCCAGAGGAAGGCAGTGAAGCTGGTGAAGGGTCTGGAGAGAAAGTTGTATGAGGAGTGGCTGAGTGAGCTGGGGTTGTTTAGCCTGGAGGAAAGGAGGCTCAGGGGAGACCTCATCACTCTCTACAACTACCTAAAAGGAGGTTGTAGTGAGGTGGAAATCGGCCTCTTCTGCCAGGGAACTAGTGACGGAACAAAAGGAAACAGCCTCAAGCTGCCCCAAGGCAGGTTCAGGTTGGACATCAGAAAGAATTTCTTCACTGAAAGACCAGTTAAACATTGGAATGGGCTGCCTGGGGAAGTGGTTGAGTCACCATCTGGGGAAGTGTTCAAGAAATGACTGTGTTGCATTTAGTGCTAGGGTTTAATTGACAGGGGGGTGTTTGTTCAAAGATTGGACTCAATGATCTTGGTGATCTTTTCCAACCCTAATGATTCTCTGATTCTATTATTATCCCAGCAGCTATACCACCATCACTGATGAGCTTGGTCTTGGCAGATGGCAGGTCCATCTTGGGAGGCAGCTGGTGTTGGCTGTGTTGAACATGGGGGAAGCTTCTAGCACCTTCTCACAGGAGCCACTCTGTAGATCCCCTGCTACCAAAACCTTATAATGCAAACCCAATGCAGTTACCATTGTTCATTGGAGTCTAGCAGTCTGCAGGGTTTTTTATACTATGAAGTTTTGCCTTTCTTATTTGATATCAAAATGTTTGTCCTTCAGTGAGCTACATCCCAGGGTTATCAGCCTCGATTTTTATTAGTTCCCAAAATACGTTTTGTTACCTTTTTTAAGCCTGAAAAGTACTACTAGTGTCTGTTCACTAGAAGACCATTTAAATTGTGCCCTATACTGGTATGGTCCTTCCCAGCTGAATTCAGAAACAGTTTACAAAGGTGCATGTGTCTTTATCTCATAATATATTTTCCATTAAGGCTTTCAACTTTCCTTACTTTCCAGATGTTTAAATCATGGTGGTTATGTGGATGTATGTTACATATGTATCTTACCTTATATACATGGTACCTAGTACATCAGAGTTCAGTCTGTAATATTTTAGGAATATGTGCAGTTTTTCCTTTTCCTCATTCCAGATGTTATAATTATGTTTTCATAAAGTAAAATCTTAGCCAAATAAAGGTGAGTTAAAGAGCCATTCTGAACATATTAAATTGCATTTCTGTTTAAGATGAGCTTCCTGCAAAACTTCCTGTTCAGTAAAAATGTCATTCTTAGTTCATAAAAAGTTGCTGAGAGGACAAACTGCATTCGATGTTTAGCGATATAAAGCACTGTCCAGTGATGACTGAGGGTATGTCTGTGCTGTCCCCAGAGGTGTGGTGACAACATAGAAGCTGTGCTAGTGTCTGCCAGGAGGGGATTTTGTTGTCTAAACACAAGTGTCAGCTAGTATTTGAGATGTCCAGTGGTGCTCCTCCTTGATTTCAGGAGTGAGGAATGGGTGGGAAGCCAGTCACTATTTTAAACCAGGTTTTGCAGCTGTGGGCAGCAGGGAGAGGAGGGAGCCCAGGAGCAGGCTGTGGTTTCTGTAGCTGACCAGCATGGAGCTTCCTTGAGCACATCCTGGGTAAATATTTCCTCTGCTGGAAGTGGTCCCCAGGCCCTCTGGGTTTCATTGCTGAACACAGACAGCAATGGCAAAGGTTTTAGCCCAGTCAGCGATTATGACTGTGTTTTCAGAGCTGTGTAGCAGCATGCCACTTTCTTCAGATCCCTCCTGTGTGATTTTTCAGGTCGCTATCCTTCCTTTGGGGATCTTTCATTTCTCAAATAATATTATGGCTGTTGAGGTAAGAGCATATTTCCTTCCATATGAGAAGCAGTACCATTTGAATGTGAATTATCATTAAACTGCCATTAGTGAAACTGAGATACTTTTTTGATAAAATCCCTATTTTATTTTATTAAACTTAAGCTTCATGTTAGCTAAGGTATTTTAAATGCTCTCACAAGGTAACCACCAGATTAATGAGAAAAGACTGCAAAATAGTCAGCATTTTACATTGTGCTGGCAAGGCTATTCACTAGAAAAGCTGTGGTTGCTTAGTTGCAGTGGGAGAGGAGAAATTAGGAGAGAGGATGAGATGGCAGGGTATGGCCTTGTGAGGGACAGCAGGAAAGGGGAAAGCACATGGCAAGTGAGTGGAAATCTGTAAGAATGTACATGTCCCTTAAAGCATAAAAAGTTGGACTCAGAGGGCATTACAGGAAGGGCTCTGGGGATCAGAGAGAGGTGGAATATATGATAGGAGGGAGATGTGAGGGGAAGGCTGGAATTAATTGGGATGGGAGTCTGGAAGTAGGCTGTGAGTGATGCAGCTGCCTATTTGTCTAGTACAGAACAAGCGTAAAATAGCACTTCTGCACACTGAGAATTGGGTAATGAAAAGTGATGGATTCTTTGGTAGCAGACCTGAGACTTGCTTATTTATGTGTCTGTTTCACTTTGGAGTTGAACTGGAGATGGTTAAGCTCACAAATCAGGAGGTGAACATTTATTTTCAGTGGGATAATAAATAAATTAGAAGGCAAGTAGAAAACACAAAGATTCAGAAATGCTCAGAGTGTAAGCCAGCCTCATGACTGCGAAGGGTCTGAGTCATTAGGTTCAGACACTTGGGGTTTGGCAGAGCTGCTTTCACAGATCTCAGCAGGCTTGGATAGTACAGCAGGAGCATCCGGAAACATAGGGTAGCTTGACTGAAGAAGGAAATGCACACCTCGGTTCATTTGAATTCAATGTTCCCAGAAAATCAGCATTTTATAGTAGTTAGATAATACTTTGGCTGCCCATAACCTTCTCAGTGAAAGGTAGATCCATGTAAGAGGTCTAGTCTGGTTTAAAAAGGGGGTGGTTAGGTTTCCTTGTTTGTAGCAGAGGACTTGGAAACCCAGCCCAACCACAACTTTGAGTTCCTAAACCTGATCGTAGTAATCCACATTATTATTTTTCAAAACAATTTGCTGTGTTAATTCAGTCTCTGAATTTTGGGGCTTTTATGGTTTTGAATACTTGGAATTTGCTTTAATCTTTTTATTTATAAGTAGAATGCTTCCTCTGTTTAGAAAAGAGCTCCTGCTGTCACAGGAACTGTATGATGGAGGGTTGTAGAAATGCCCCACACCAGGAGTTTATCTTCCTAACAGAGCAAGCAGAGAGAAAGGAGATGAGGTTTAAAGAGCACAAGTAGATCAGCTGTTAGGCAGCTCTAAATGTTTTGTTAGTCTCAGAGTTTATAGGCAGAGTGCCACATCCCCTGCATTTGTCCAGCCTTGTCATCTCAAACCTGAATATTGGAGGTTGTGTGCATGTACATATTAGTCTGTGGAGGCTTGGTGCCTGAGGGAATGGTGTGTGTTTTTGTTTTTAATTAAGGGTGGCATCTCTGCTTTTTTGGGTGGGCAAAGAATGGAGTGAAAAGGAATTGGCTAAATGGACAGAAAAAGGAGTAAAGAACATTGATGTTTGAAGTGAGGATGCAAATATTGCTAAAAGACTGAGCAGGTAAGAATAAAGGTGAATAACTGGGGCCAAAGAGATCGCTGTACAGTAGAGATCTTAATCAAAATCATATAAAGTGCTCTGAATGTGTAAAGGTCCCTGCTTTGCTGAATCAGCGGCTGCTCTTGGCTCGAAAAACTCCCTGGTACTTTTCTGTAGTTTTTCCCCAGTACTGCACTCTGGAGGGTAGGGATAATTCTTTGGTCACCAGGCAGTGTGTGAAGGTCTTCCTGGTGTGTGTGTGTGGCTATGCATATGCATATCATATATAGTAGTTTGGGAGACAGCATTAGGAAGCTTTGCTCCAGTTTTTAAGATAAAACACATAGGTGCATAATCTCATAGGCTGCATAGTGTATTTGGGATGAGCAAGTATGATGTTAGGCAGTCTTATTTTACTCCCTCTTTGGTACGGGCCTGATTGGATGCTTCTAGCATTGATCCCACCATCTGGAACATCTGGCTGTTCCTCTCTTCATTTTCACTGGTGGTACGATGGGAAGGGAGGGGAGAGAGGAAACAGCATCTAAATCCTATAGAGGTGGCAGAGAAGTCTCTGCCTTGATCCTGCACTGTGTGATCCATTCTCTGAAACAGCTGGAAAGGGGAAGAGGAGCATTTCCAGCTCTTTATTGCCTTTTTTCCCCCAGTGTAGACGACCTCATTTGGCTAGAGTATGGATTTTATTTCACAATTGAAGATTGTCACAAATTAACATTGTGGTTAACACAGAACTAAACCTTAACTTTTCTGGGCTGGTCTAGCTTTTTATTTTCTAGATGTTGGAGAAAGTAGTAATATTTCCAAAGTGATGAAAAACAGATAAGTAGTAGTTATATTGTGTAGCCAGAAGATGGATATGAAAGAGGCAAAGTATATCAGTGCTACATTTGGGAGGGCTGACTGCAGGAGACAGTCTTGCACTAAACTTAAGTTTTGGCTGTTTTGGATGACCTTAAGGATTGAAGGATTGCCCTTTAATGTGGAAGAGGTGTCTGTCCCAGTGTGCTTGATAAGGGATGCATAATGAAATCTCGAACTGGAATACATGTAACCATGTCTTCACGGCTACACAAGAAAATGCTACTCTTCATAGACTGCTGCTGACCACAAATGTGCACACTAAGAGGCAGCAGCCCATACCCCCCAAAAAACCGTTACTCCTGTATATATAATATTGATTAGACCCAACAAAACCCAATCAAACAAAAAAAAAAAAAAGGAGAAGATAGGGGAGAGGGAGAGATATAAAAGTAAGTTAATCTTCTGGGAAAGAAGGTTGAGGGACCTAGGACATCTTGAGGGTTGTACTAAGAAAAGAAGGAAAGGGATGGGTATTTCTAATCTGTGATAGGCTGTGGCTTGGGAGTGACAATTTTGTATTTCTTACCCACATTACAGAATAAGCACTTCAATAGAAACAATATTTTGACATCAGCTACTTCATTTATCAGTGATATCTTGCTCTGTACCAATATGTGTCTACTAATTTTGAATTTGTAATTTCAAGAAGTCAAGATATGGGAATAATGCTAGGACTACTCACATATCTTGGAATCATAGAATCATAGAACATGAAATGGCTTGGGTTGGAAGGGACCTTAAAGATCATCAAGTTCCAAGCTCCTTGCTGTGGACAGGGACACCTTCCACTAGACTGGGTTGCTCAAAGCCCTGTCCAATCTGGTCCTGAACACTTCCAAGGATGGGGCATCCACAACTTGTCTGGTCAACCTGTGCCAGTGCTTCACCACCCTCACAATAAAGAATTTCTTCCTACCATCTAATCTAAACCTACTTTCTTTCAATTTGAACCCATTCCCCCTTGTCCTGTCATGACATGCTCTTGTAAAAAGTCCCTTTCCTGTTTTCTTGTAGGCTCCCCTTTGGATACTGGAAGACTGCAATTAGATCACCCCAAAGCCTTCTCTTTTCCAGGCTGAACAGTCTCAATTCTCCTGGCCTTTCCTCGAAGGAGAGATGCTCCATCCTTTTAATCAACTTTCTCTGGACTCACTCCAACAGGTCGATGTCCTTCCTGGGGATCCCAGAGCTGGATGCAGCAGTCAAGGTGGGGTTCTCAAGAGCAGAGTACAATCACCTCCCTTGACCTGCTGGCCACGCTGCTTTTGATGCAGCCCAGGATACAATTGGCTTTCTAGGATGCAAGTACACATTGCCAGCTCATGACCAGCCTCTCATCCACCAGCAATCCTAAGTCCTTCTCAACAGGGCTGTTCTCAATCTCTTCATCCTGCAGCCTGTATTGATACCACAGGTTGCCCTGACCCAGGTGCAGCACCTTGCACTTGGTCTTGTTAAACCTTTTGAGCTTCCCATGGGCCCACTTCTTGAGCTTGCCCAGGTCACTCTGGATAGCATCCCATCCTACAGGTGTGTCAACCTCACCACTTATCTTGGTGTCATCTGCAAATATGCTGAGGGTGCACTCGATCCCTTTGTCTATGTCATTAATGAAGATATTAAATAACAATAGTTCCAATCGTGACCCCTGAGGGACACCATTTGTCACTGATGTCCATCAGGATGGTCATTCATCGCAAGAGCAAGGTGATACTAGTCTTCTGAAAACATATATGTTTTTCTTTCATTTAATTAATGTTAAATACCTGAAAGGTAGCAGCCCTTGATATTGAGTTGTCTAACCACAACTGATAAGCAATAACTGGAGAGTGTGCAGGGATCCAGCAGTTCTGAAGGGGTCACTTTAAGACAATTTAATGATTCGTTTCCCACACCTTGAGTACTTTTGGTGGAACTTTGAGGGTAGAGATTTGCCAGAAGTGCAAACTGTGATGGTCTTTTGCTAATTCAGCTGCTTGTTTGCCAGAAATTACAATCAAGAATATCTGATTTTTTGCAAAGGTGCGCTGCGCTGCCATGATACTGAGTATAACTGTAGCTATAAGACTTCTAGCAAGCCTGTAACAAATGTCAGGAGCAATTATCAGCCATTGTGATCCAGAAAATTGGTCATTGTTCTGCTAGTGCTACTCTGAGGTTCATATTTCTTGATTTCAGTTCAGGAAAGAATCAGTCTGAAGTTAAGTTATAGGACAGAGACTTGAGATACAATTAACCTTTGTGTGCTGCCACCCTAGAGAAGCTGGAGTCTGCCTGTACCTCAGGTCTGCTTTTGCTGGATCGGATAATGCTTTTCTCTTCCCTTCAGTTGTCCATCTCCTTTCTTCAGATCATTTCTTGTCTCAGTGGCACTAGTTTCCTATGTGTTTGGATAATCTCTAGGCTTTGCTCATAAGAATCCATGGTCTCAGCAGAGGTCTCAGGGCATAGTGCTGCAAGGCAAAACAATAATAATAAATCCAAATAACCAGCTTGGTTGATTTCTGCAGCTGGGTCTGACTTCAGTTTCTGTACCAAAATTTGAACTGTGTTTGGGGTTCTATAAGGCCTGCTGCCTCTTGGATAGCGAAGTCTCATGTTTTGTTCAAGGTGATAATTTCTTTTGAATTAGATATAAATACAAATAATTTTGCCTAAAAACCATATAAATCTACTGTATATAATACATAGTATAAGGAACTATTTTTTTTACAGTGGTCGTTTAACAGCAAGTTCAAAACTATGTGCTCGTGAGAAAGGTTCATGCTTGCTGCTTTTAAACTGAGACATTTCATGTAGTTAACTCAGTTACCTAGCTCAGTTAGGTACATCATCTACATAGGCACAGCTTTGCCATTTACCAGTACGTTTTGCTGAGAATATCCTTGAATCTCTCCACTTGCTTTTTTCTGTCCAAAGCTGGCCATGCATGCTGTTTTAATAAAGAGGCAAAGATCCCATGGTGTGGATTTGATGTGTAGGCTCCTTGCACATTGTGAAGTTATTTGATACTACATACAGATTTGAAACAGTTAGTGACCAGCATTTTTACTTATGTTGAAATTTCATGCTTTGGTGTTTGATGACAGGGAATGTTCACTGCATGAGCAGGGGGCATGTTTAACAAAACTCTATTTACATGAAAATGCCCTCCACAAGAAGATTATAGAATCACAGAATCATTGAGATTGGAAAAGGTCTTTAAGATCATTGAGTCCAACTGTTAACCCAACACTGCCAAGTCCACTATTAAACCATGTCCCTAAGTGCCACATCTACCACACATCTTTTAAATACCTCCAGGGATATGAGGGTGACTCCACCACTGGAAGTGGAATGGAAGTCCCTCTTGCACTGGTGGAAGGATGATGAATTTGCCTTTGGGGATTCTATCTACAGAAAAGTGTTGTCTGAAAAGCGGTGTCAAGGTGGCTGTATAGTTCTTCTGATAAAAGAGTCCTTTGTTCAGTTCCCCTTCCAAAATCCTCTCTTTAAGCATGTTTTTTATTTAATTTTTTGGTCATCAAAAATATTGAAGGGAGTTATTACAAACCTTTTTTGCTGACTTTTATATAAACAAATTTAATCAATATACAGAAAAGAAGTGATTTTAGTATCTTTTTTTTTTTAAATTAGCCAGCACAGGATCTGCAGACAACACTAAGAATAAATGCTGCTCCAACTTTAACAAAAGAGATTTAAAAAATTCTATTGACATCTTCTGTTAATTTTCTCTATTGTTTTAGTTCACTGAATGCTTGAAACTAAGGCCACACTTCTTCATGAGGCATTTAATATAAAGATCTTTTTTTGTCTACTTAGAAAGGAAAACTAAAATAGTTCTTCAAAGGGATCTTCTGATTTTTAACATTCTTTTTCTGTGAGCCTTGCTACTTAATGTAAAGCTGTATTAAAATCAGATTCTTGCTAATGTAGAATTCAAATTATATTAGAATGAAAAGTTTCACTACTTTCTAGACCTTATTTGGCCCTTATTTGGACACCATAAACCTTGGTTTAGTGTATGATAAAGTGCAGACTCCAAAATACAATTTTCTTTCCAAGTAGAGCAGTTTCAGTCTTCTGTGCCCTGAAGTACAAGAAGCTACTGAAAAATTAGTGGCTGTTCTAGAAGCCATAGGCCCTAAGTAGTAGTATGCTTTTGGTAGTGTAACAAGTGTCTCAGTAGTTTAAAAAATGTTGCCTGCGAAAATTTCTTCCTCATAGCCAGTGATAATATATGAGTTGCATGTTCTGCACATATGAAGGAATTTTCTTCATTTTTCTATTTAAACTCAGCAGGGAGGGTGTGCTGCAGATTAACAAGTATACATTGAGTTGCACTCTGCTAGGGGAATGGGTATATTTATATGTTTTTATATTGATGATATTTTTGACAATAATGGCAACTTATGACTAACTGTCCCATTTTAAAAGTTAAAAAACTTGAGTTCCTCAGAGCTCCTATAAGGAGCCCTGGGACTGTGTCAGCTTTTGGAAGGAATTACTTAGCAATGTCCAGAGAACTTAATGCCCAGAAGAATGGAAAAGTGCATGAGAAAGTAATAGAAGCATTAGGCAAAATATTTAAGCTGTGAGAAAGATACCAGTTTGTGACTCTGGCAATGGCCTTTTACAGGACCCAGAGAGTTCTCACTCCCTTTAGTCCCTCATTTTTGGCTCCAGTGTCAAGTTATGCCACTCACGCCTTCCCTTTCGTGTCTGTTTTATTCTGCAGTGAAAATGAAGTGTTTAGTGTCTGTAGATGGCTTAGTAAGTGAAGAGATTTAATTAGAAATATATCTAGAACATTAGATAATACCAAAAATTGAAGTTTCTTTCTTTTTAAAGCACAGTGTGGTGATAGAGCAGAACTTTATGGTTGTAATTATTGATCTCTTAGTTTTAGATAGTCTATGGTAATGTATGCGTAAATGTGTTTAGAGGTGTAAGTTTGTCTTTTAAAACACATTTTGTAGCAGCTAACACATGGGGTTTCTTGCAGTGAGTAAGATAGCATGGGTAGCTGTTTTGGTGTATTGGAAATTTGTACGAGGAGCAGGAAAATTGGATTTTGCAATCTCCTAGTCACTTGTTCCATTACTGTTTGCATACATTCTTACAAGCGTAAGAAGCAGAGATAAGACTGGATGATGTGGTAGTGAGGGAATGAAGAATGTTATGGAAATGGGAACAGTTTGGGCCTTTTAATAGCTTCTGTCCAGATTTATTTTTCTTACATTGGTCTATTTTAGCATGAAGATTTATATAAAAATACAGCATTTTAAGACTTGCTAGGTGGAGTCTTCTGAAAGTCCTTCACAATTTGCTTAATATTTTAGAGTACTGTCTGTTCAGCAATTCCCCTGATTTTTAATATACTACCAAATTGTCCTTTAGGCCGGCATGGAAAATATGCATAGGAGTGTCCATTTTCTATAAGCTCAGAGGGCACAGCAAGCTGCTGTTTTCAAGTGAATGTGTTTGAGGTGGAAGCTTGTTAACACATGGCGGAGCGAACAGATGAATGGGGAAACCTTTATCTATGTATTTAAATGTGTTATAATGCATTTTTCTGAATGTGTGTATATATATCATATATAAAACATAGGTATATATGGTATATATATGACTCTATAGCTAGAAGCCTTGTATTATTAATGGTTTCTGGCACGGATATAAGCCATGCTATACTCCTGCTTACCATCTGTCATCTAACCTCATCTTTCATCATATGTTGTCTCTGTGCTCTTGTTCTTCTCCATTTACTTCTCTTCACATCCACCTTCATGTCCTCTCTTCTTCACAGCCTCAGTGGACTGGTTCTGACAATTTCTGAGTTTGTGTAGTTCCAGCTCCTCTGAGGAACAGTCCATTAGAGCCTGAGAAAGCAACGCCTCACATTTGGCTGAGGCAAGTAGCCGTGTGTAACACTGTACATGTTTTAACAGCACACATCATTCTGTTTCAACTGTGTGCAAAAGAAACAGCTGTGTCCTTGTGTTCCCAAAAATATCCCCTTTCCAAAGATGCTGAAAAGTATTTTGTTTATAGTGAAACAAATGTGGAATTTGTAAGTCAATTTTTAATGAATATAAAAGAACTAAACCACTTAGAAATAGCTTTGAAAAGTCATGTCAGGATAACATGAGAGTTATTTAGATCAGATCTTTATGTTTGCCCGAGCTGTGATCAGAACAGGACCCAAAATGTGGTGGTTTTTTTCCTGGAGTGTGTTAGAGAGCCTATAGCTGGTAACAGACCTATGAACCTTTTATTGCTGGAGAACTGATAGTTAAGACTCAATGGTCCAGTTTCTCTCAATCACTTTATATTCCTTATTATAAAAGGATATAGCTGAATATTCCCATTTTCTGAGCTTTTTTAAATCTGCTCTTTTAACTTTGAAGTTGGACTGTTTGGTTGTTTTTTCTTTTAAACTCCTGAATTTTGCACAAAATGAATGCAGTATGCCTGTTACTAATATATTTTTTAATAATTTAGTGGAATTAGTCCCAATGATGCCTGTCTGGTAGAAGAAAATTGAGAAGGGAAGTAGATGAAGAGCACTCTGATACACAGCTCTATAAGTATTCTTTTATATTTATGTAGGCTTACATGCAGTGATCAGTTAGACATGACCTGGGAAGGAAAGGTGTCCTTGAAGTCTCCAAGGTGCACAGTCCCAGATGGCACATCAGAAGTGACTGCGTTCGCTTCTCAGACGTACCTCCCAAGGAATATAGTTAGGATAAGGAGAGTTATGTCTATCAAAATGCTAATTGCACTGAAGACACAATGATGTGTTACTGTGACCCCCTATGCTATTTTTCTAGCAGCCAGGATACTTGTTGGAATTCTGAGAAGGATTAAATACCTAGACACATATATGCATAGGTACATATAAGCTAGGTGGAAGTTACAGAGAAAAACAATTCTGTTTTGAAGAGTGTATTTTTTTATCTTCTTAACAAACCCCCTGGCCCTTTTTTTTTTTTTTTTACTTTTTTCTTTACTTTTTTTTTTAAGCTTTAAGTGATGACTCTGTTTTATGTTAAGACAGAACGAGAATTTTCAAATCAAGATGTTTCAGAGTTTTATCTTAAATTAAAATATCACTGTACTACGGGTATGTTTTTTATGATTTAGGAACGGATTGCAGACAGAGCTGATGTACTTATCAACTTATATGTTTTCCTTCTGATGTGCTTATCAACATATAGGGAGACCCTCATGTCTTCCACTTCAATCAAAATTGGTGGAGACTGGAGTCACTCGAAACATCCTGTGTGCTGTTGTGAAACAAAAGAAAGACAACACATTAATAAGAAGTGATATTTGTTTAGGCTTCTTTTAAAGGACTTTCTAACGAATTTCATTTGTTAACTGTATTTCTGTATCTCTGAAAAATCTAATCCTGAATAAATGGTGGAAGTTTGCCTTGTAATATGTCATGACAAATATGAAAAGTGTGATGTGTTAAGTGTGATACTCTCTGTAGAGACTCATAGTGGTATCTTTCCCCACTGAAATCAATAGGTATTCTCTCTGATGGCTTTGGTGCAGATGTGGTGTTTTTGAAAGAGAGCTGAAATGCTGAATATATTGAATGCCTCTGCTTATCATGACTAGGCTTCGCGAACGAGGATTTAGGAAGGCTCTATCCACATTTGTTACAAGCACGCTGGTGGCTAATGAGGCCAATACGAGATAGACATGTCCGGTTGCAAAAGGCACAGCAGAAAGGCTCCTTAGGTGGTATATTCAGCAAGACACGATTCTTTCTGCATTGTCTTTTCTCCTCGAGAGTGATCCTACGTGCGTTCTCAAAAGCATCAGCAGCGTTATAGATGTCTCCAGATCTCCCGGTTGGAGGCCAGAGTAGACCAGTTATGTTGATCAATATGGCCGAGGCTGAGATGTTGTTTCAGGGAGTCCTTGTATCTTCTCTTCGGGGCTCCTCTCTTGCAGCAGCCAGTGGCAAGTTCACCATAAAGCAAGATCTTAGGGAGGCAATGGTCCTTCATCCTGGAGATGTGCCTCTGCTTATACTGGTATGGAAATGGTAATGGTAAGCTAAACATATGCTTTAGCTCTGATGGAGCCACCATTGTACTGAATTGCAGGAGGCTGCTGTGCTTTGCAAACACATAGGTAGGCCTGGCTTTTTTGCCTTCGTTTTTTCAAGAACTCCATGCCAGTGCTCTCATCCAGGAAACCAAATTCTTGTGAAATCATATTTGTGTTGATGCCTGAAAGAAAGCTGAACACTCCTGAATGTTTGCTCTACTGTGTTTCATGTCCATGTAGACTAGAAAGAGTAAGACACATTCTCTGGTCAGCACTGTTATGTGTGTGCTGATACTATTTTTTGGGATGTAGCCCTAACGTGGAAAAAGAGAAAATTGGCATACACAGTGACCAAAAATGGTGTATTTTAAATTGTGCTTAATCAGAAAATTCTAACTCATTTCCCCTCTGGGAAAAAAAACCCAAACCACCAAAAACCCACAATCAAAGCCAAAGAACAAACTCCCCAAACCATTCTGTGTATTTTAAAAATCTTTATTGGATTAGAAAGTGGATCGTAGTCAGGTTTCTTTTCTAAGTGTCTGTCTTAACTAGTGAGCTGGGAAGGCAATTTGGTAATTTTTAATACACTGAGTCACTAAGTAGTTCAGTGTTTTTTGTATCAGCTGCATAAGCTGTGGGAGAGAATATATCCAAATACTCTGGATCCTGATGGCTAAGACTTTTCAATGAAGAATGCAAATTTGAATCCTAAAAACTGTTTTTGAAGCAAAATGTACCACCTTGCAGGCAAGGGTCTTGACCACTCGTTACTGGCAATTTATGCAGTCTTTCTGTGATATGTTTAAAAGTGTTTTATGTAATGCTTATATAGGTATACGTATTTGTGTGTGCATCCAGCAGTGTATTTGTTATAGATCAGTTCAGAAATGTGTGTGAATTTAGGTCATTGGATGAGATTCTGTGATGCAGAGAAGATAATTTGCATATAAAAAGGAAGGGAATTAATAAAGCTTTATGTCAGCATTGCACCTGTGCAGTTCTGGGCTCTTTCAGACATTGCGATCAACTCTACAGGTGTGACATTGACAGTCAGAACTACAGAGATTTGTCCTCAGCTGCCACCATCCTGAGTCTTGTGCAGTGTCATACCCTGAGGATTTCACCTCTTACCAAGGGAGCTGTGTGTTGGAAATGAAATACCAGTAGTTAAAAGTGTGCAAAATTCAATCCTCTGCCCTCAGTTCCCTGTCTACATTCCTTGGAGTAACACTTTGCTTCACGAGACCATGACTTTTGCATTCCTGAAGCCTTATAATGTGTCACACACTGGTGGAGACTGCTATTTTGATTCCCTAGTGGGCAAACAGTCCTAGCAAATGTGCTTTGTCTTTCTTATTTATTTATTTCCTTAACTTTGAACTGTATCTTCTTACAGTATATTGTGGAAGGAAAAGGATAAATTTCTTTGCAGGAAATGAGAAAGGATACAGTAATCCAAAGATATGTGTTGATGGACGAGGGAAGCATAATGGGTGGATGTATCTGCCATTTCCAGAAGAGTTGTCTCAAATGCAGCCATCTGCAGATACTGTGCTCTCAAGCGCTTTTCCTGCCAAGTGCCATAAGACCTATGGAAGCATACCTGGAGATGTGGTGATGTGAATGTCCCGCTTGTACAGTTTGGGTCCTGTGTGCCTCCTGGTGCGGCTTCCAGCTGTGCATGAACCCATGCATGCAGATCTGTTCTTTTCAGACCTTCAGACTTTTGTCGTGAATACAGCCATGGACATATAAAGGCCTCAAAGATACCTTCAGTGAAAGATAGACACAAATCTGTGCAAGTGATAACCTCCGAGCAAAGTAGAGACTCATCTTTAGAAGATTTTGGCCTCTGAGTGCTTTGAGATCCTTGGATGAAAAATGCTAAGGAAGTGTGAAGTATTGCAACCAGGGATCAGATAATGGTTTCTTCACGTGCAATTTTGTTAGTACCTTTATTTTGTGTGTGGTAAATTGCTCCATGTGCCTTCAAGCAATCACTTTGAGTGATTGAAGATCTAACAAACTCCATCCACCACTTCTCATCCTCTAGCTTAAGAATGATGAACCTGTAGTACCCCTCTTCCCATTCTTCCTTGCACTACAGCTCCCCAGGCATGTGGACCCTCAAAGTATAATCACACTGTTAGTGTTTGCATATGCAAAGGCCACAGCTCAGGTAGCATTAGGAAAAATTGTTGTGTTGGTCTGGTTTTTTTTTAAATTCATGCAGGAAGGAATGAATCAGAGCAGGTGTTTTAATCATTTAGTAGGAGCTAAAACAAGCATCAGATATTTTTCTTCGGATTAGGGCTTATGTGACATTGACCCATAACAGCAAAACTTGGAAAGGATCTGGAAGAGTTGAATGAATTGATCTTCCAAGAGGAGATTTCAAGAACTTAGGAACTGCATCTGTATAAGTTATTTTCTTGACAATGTAAGCTTGTTTTATCCAGTAACATACATATCTATGTAATTACACATCTTCCCACTCTGCCACATGCATGCATTCACACACAGAGTCATATCTTTCATACTTACATCTGTCATTTGACTATGTTAAAGATTCTTTTAAAAAACTCATCTCAGTCTTTCAGAGTAACAGTTTTATTTCAGTCATAGAATGGTAGAATGGCTTGGGTTGGAAGAGACCTTAAAGATCACCTAGTTCTAACCCCCTTGCTGGACAGGGACACCTTCCACTAGATCAGGTTGCTCAAAGCCCCATCCAACCTGGCCCTGAACACTTCCAGGGATGGGACATTTACAACTTCTCTGGTCAACCTGTGCCAGTGCCTCACCACCCTCACAGTAAGGCATTTCTTCCTAACATCTAATCTGAACCTACTTTCTTTCAATTTAAAGCCATTCTCTTTTGTCCTATCACTACATGTCCTTGTAAAAAGTCCCTCTCCATCTTTCTGGTAGGCTCCACTTTAGGTGCTGGAAGGCCAGACTGAACAGTCCCACTTCTCTTAGCCTTTTCTCACAGGAGAGGTGCTCCATTCCTCTATCTTTTTGGCTTCCTCTGGACTCACTCCAAAAGGTTCTTCCTGTGCTAAGGACCCCAGAGCTGGATGCAGGATTCCAGGTGGGGTCTCACAAGAGCAGAGTAGAGGGGCAGAATCACCTCCCTTGACCTGTTGGCCACACTGCTTTTGATGCAGCCCAGGATACAATTGGCTTTCTGGGCTGCAAGTACACATTACTGGCTCAGGTCCAGCCTCTCATCCACCAGCACCCCCAAGGCCTCCTCAGTAGTGCTGTTCTTGGTTTGTTCATCAGCCTATACTGGTACCAGGAGTTGTCCTGACCCAGGTGCAGCACCTTGTCCTTGGTCTTGTTAAACTTTATGAGATTCCCATGGGCCCACTTCTTGAGTTTTTCCAGGTCCCTCTGGATGGCATCCCATCCTTCAGGCATGTCAACCTCACCACTCAGCTTGGCATCATCTGCGAATTTGCGGAGGGTGCACTCGATCCCTTTGTCTATGTCATTAATGAAGATATCAAATAACACTGGTCCTAATATGGACCCTTGAGGGGTACCATTTATCGCTGATGTCCCTCAGGACTCTAAACCATTGACCACTACCCTCTGGATGTGATCATCCAATTGATGCTTCATTCACCTAACAGTCCACCCATCGAATCAATCTCTCTTCAATTTAGAGAGAAGGATGCTGTGGGGAATTGTGTCAAAGGCCGTAGCCCTTTCCTTGTCTACTGATGTAATCACTCCACCATAGAAGGCCACGAGGCTGGTCAGGCAGGACTTGCCCTTGCTGAAGCTGTGCTGTCTGTCCCAAATCACCTCCCTGTCCACCATGTGCCTTAACATAGCATCTAGGAGGATCTGTTCCATGGTCTTCCCAGGCACAGAGGTGAGGCTGACAAGTCAGTCATTCCCAGGGTACCATGTTTCCCTTTTTCCAGTCACCTGGGACTTCACCTGACTGCCATGACTTTTCAAATATCCTGGAGAGTGTCTTGGCAACTACATCAGCCAATTCTCTCAGGGCTCTGGGATGCATCTAATCGGTCCCATAGACTTATGTACATTCATGTTCCTCAGGTGGTCATGAACCTGATCTTTACTTACAGTGGGAAGCACTTTTCTCCCTCTATCCCCATCTTGCTGACCATCCACTTGAGAGGCATGGAAAGAGAGATTGCCATTAAATACTGAGGTAAAAAAGTTGTTGAGTACTTCAGCCTTCTCCTCATCCATTGTTACCAGTTTTCCAGCATTGTTTATTGGGTGGTACACCTTCTTCGACCTTCCTTTTCTGGTTAGCATACTGTAGAAGGACTTTGTGTTATTCTTTGCATCCCTTGACAAATTCAGTTCCTGCTTCATCTTGGCCTTCCTCATCCTGTCCCTACACAACCGAACTTCATCTCTATACTGTTCCCAGGCTACCTGTCCTTGTTTCCATTGCCTGTGAATTTGCTTCTTTCCATTTAGTTTGAAGAGCAGTTTCAAACTATCCTGTGATTTTGGTTTTAGTTTTTTGTTTTTTTTTTTTTTTCTCAGGGAGTCTTTTTTTTATGTCTTCTTGACATAGAAGAAAAAGAAATACCTTTCAGCAATTCCATCAGTGCTTACTCAGAGTTTAAAAGCTGCATTTGTGTAACTCCTGGTATGCATAATGAAAAAAAGAATAAAGATACTTGAAATGGAAGCATGGGAGGGTAAAATAGCTTTTTCTGAACAAAAGGAAATCAAACTGTGGCAAACTTGCATAAAATTGGCCATGAGCATCCAAGTAAAAATTGCAAAATTTCCTTTGTTTTATATTTCATCAATGATGTGTGCTTCAACTTTTAAAAAGAAAAAAATTGGTGAAGGACATTTTTTAATTTTACCAAATTAGTTGATTAAATGAGACAATAGAAATACAATCCAAAAGTTTAACTTCTGGTCTCAAATTTTAAATTTATCCTAGCTGAGATGAAGTATATATATATATAAAAATGTAAAATTTTTGTATGTTTAGTCTACATGCAACCTATCCTGCTTCTACATTAGACCTGTCCTGTACAGTTATTACTACACATAAGCCAGTGTAAATTTCATTTTTTTACTTGTTAAACACTTTCTGAGAGTCTTGGATATCTTTTACATTTGTTAAGGAGAGATACAAACATGAGAATGTACACTTTAACGAGACACAGCAGTGTTAGGCCTTAACAAAGATCTGCTGCTAACAGAACTGTATGGTTGGCAGCAGGCCAGGAATCATGGAATGTGGAGGTTCTCACAGCAACTGAGTTGGATATTTTTGTGGCATATTCTCTTCTTGCCCCTCTGAGCTCTGTTGGTGACTCAGGTCATTGCCAAAATGGAAATACCAAAGCACATGTGCTGGGTTGCTGCATTCCGATGTGCTCTCGCCAGCGCTGCCTACTGGAAGATGAGGTATTCTGATCATGTAAGAATCATGGTGGCAATTTGACAAGTTCTGAATATTATTTTTTGACAAATATTATAAGTGTTATAGAAATATTTTCATGCAATATTAACATTATTGTAACACCAGTATAGAAGCATAAATTACCAGATGAGTCAGAATTATGGCCCTTTTCCTGCTGTGTGTGGGCAGACCCCTGCATCTGCGCTCATTACAGGTTTGGGACCTAAATGCATTGGAGGAGGAAGAAATGAGTCTGCGAAGTATTTTAATAGAAGGATTACATTGCTCTTGGTTGTGAAGAAAGAAAATCCTCTAAAGATGGAGATGTTCTTGTGCATCACTTCAAAAAAGACAAGTATGTTAATATGGAAATCTCTGGAAATTCTTGTACAATTAATGACAAAACTGAAAAAAAATGTAAAACGTCTCAAAGAAATGTCTTGAAAGAAAAGCAGAGGTGTAGAAATTCCAGATGAGATTTGTGTAAATGGACACTAGTGTTGGTCCACTATTTCTGTAAAGTATATTTGTAAGTAACGTAATAATATCTCACACAGTGTGGTAATATAATTAACTCTTTGTGACAGCAGTTTTTCTGATGTCAGGAACTGTAATTTTGTTGTCTGCCTCTTCTCAGGGGAACACTGAAAATACTCACTAATAGGGATCTCTCCTTTCATCTGACACCTTTCCTCAAACAACAGCTTGCAGGTTATTGAGGAAGACATCCCCTTGCTTGGGATCTTGAGATTTGTCTTTGTTTTTAAGTACTTCAAAGATTTCTGTGTGCAGAACTGCTTTGTTTGTTTTTTCTGCCTCTGAGAAAGTGGTATGTTCCATGTCTGTCATCTGGTTTGGCTTTGTACACTGAGAAACAGCAGTAAATATTTCAGAAAAGCAACTAGTTGTGCTTTTGCTCAGAAAAGTGGAAACTACAAGTGAAAAGCATCAAAGTCAGAAGAGGCAAATGAGGAGAAAGATTTAATTTCTCGTAGCTGAGGCTGCTCAAGTGGGCACTGCCTTGACTTCTAGACTGAACATGTTCTGTATAGTAGGATTAGAAATTTCTCTTCCCTGATTTAGGTAAAAAATCTGATGATTCCCAGCTTCTGAAATGTTTCATGCTCCTTCTTTCCTCAGACATTAGCTTGTGCTCTTTCTTCCTCTTATTTCTAGGTCTCCCCAAGTAAAGGAAAAAGTGGCTCCTCCTTCTCTTCCTCTTTTGCTGCCTCCAGGGTAGATTAAAAATCCAATGCCACTGAGAATTCAGCTTTACCAATCCTAAGGGTCATCTTGAGACTAGAGTTTTCAAGTTAATATTCAGAGCAGTTAGAGGGATCCCTGCTTCTTCCTTTTTTCCTATTAATCAATTTAGGAAAATTTTACTAGCTCTGGTTGTTTGTGAGAATACATATCAATCCCCTTTCTCTTTTCAGATAACCAGAATCTAGGTTGTCCTCTGAGATGCCCAGACCTTGTGACATGCAGATTTCTTTCCCTTGGACAAATTTTCGTCTAGTCAATTGAATTATAGTTTCATCTAACTCTCCTTCCTTCTCTGAAAGTGTGACCTTCATTGTGAGGTTTTTCTTGGCTCTGTAATAACGTTCAGCTTGAGTATCAGAAAAAAAATAGTACTTGGAAAATATTTTGATAGTCTTACAAATCAAGGTATGTTGTCAGATCTCTCTAGTGACCACACACAGTATAAGAGCAACATATATAATTAACTTGGCATGGGTCGGAGTAGGATAGGGAAATTGTCTCCATTACCTCCCTTCTTTGGTTTTGAAATCTCATGCTCTTGTATGATATGCTTGGGAAATTACAGACTGTGAGTGGGATTCATATGGCAAAATGTAGACATCTACATCTGAGTTAGTCACCCAAGGCTCCCTGTGTGGGGAATGGAGAGAAGCAGGACAGATGAATCACACCCTTGAAGAACCTATTTTTTTTTTTACTTTTATGCTAAGACAAAATGACTCATAGCCTGAAAGTGCCCATTTGACTAGTAGAGAAGGTTGGGGTAACAACTGTGATGTGATGGCTACATTCTGCACTCCAAAAACTACATGAGATGTACATGGCACTTTGTGGCTCTGGTGCATATCTCTGTGCTCAGGTGTATGTTTTTATTTGTCAGACTATGGAAGTGTTCAGTCCTAGGAAAAAACCTCTGGTTTTCCACATAGAAATTTCTTGAAAAACTAAAGACAACTTCATGTTTCCGTGTTTGAGAACTCAGAAATCAAGAATTGTATAAGCTGAATTAGCATGTTTCTCCTGGATGTACATTTCTCAATATGCATCAGCAAATTATAAAAAAACCATAATATATAAGTTTTCAAAACTTTGTGAGCATATCAGTGTAGTAGCTGAGAGGTAGCTTAAATGATGCCCCTGTTTGTTTAGTCACCTATGGAAATTGTGTGTCCTCTGCTCTTAGGGAGACATGCAGATGCTTTCCAGGTGTTGTAGGGAGCTGTGAGCTCTTTGTGCTACATCTAAGGTAGTTTCTTCTCTCTGTCTCCCTCAAATTGTCTTTGTCTTCAATCAGCCTGAGAAGTCTGCAATAAGTGAATATGTGAAGATCTTGCATTGCTACTTGCAGAAAGGAAATCTGTCTTCCTGTGTTTGCTTTTCAATATATCATCAGCAAGAGTGTGCGGGGTGTGAGCCAGGATGGGCTCAGCAGCAAGTTGTGTTCACAGTGGTGCTGGTGCCACTAAACATCAGCTGAAAGCACTGGTGAAATATATACCATCTTCCCACAAAGAGGTGAACAATATTAAAATAGAAGTGGCCAATGAAACAAGACAAATAATGATAGCCATGTAACATAGCATTTACAATTTCTTTTCATCTTCTGCTTTGTATGCATAGATATGCATGGTTGATGGACACAAATGTAACTGAGGAACATCTACTTGATCTTATAAAGGAGGAATAAACTTGTTTGGCTTAGATCTGTAGTTAGAGTATGTCCAGAAAGATGGCTTTTGGTAGAAATGGAGCTTTTGCACCCCCTAAATCTAGGCATCTGGCCTGAGGAGCGTGATCCAGCAAGTAGATTCCAGCACACCATTTCCTATGTAGTGAGTGTACATAGATAACCTGAAAGGGGTAACATGACACAGGGGTCACATCTTCTTCTTCTCTGGAGGTCCTAGCTGCAAACTAGAACTTACTGAAGATTCAGACCCTGGAGATGTATTCTAGGTAGCTGGGTAAATCACAGCTGATTTTCACACACGAGTGAAGCCACAGTGTATCAGAAGCAATGCATCTAGATTCTTCTCTGTGAAATTCGCAGATCAGATCCTAATTCCCAGAAAGCCCTTCTCTGCCAGGTCACAATAGGTTTAGAAGGCACATCACTTTGTTGGTCCCTTTTAAATGGGACAGTTTTGAAGGCACATGTGCAAGATTTCAGTCAATGATAAGATGTGGCCTGACTGTAGCCTAACAGTGACACAGAATGATGGACAATCACTGGATTCAACACCTTCCTACTTCCAGAAAAAAACAGCATTTCCATCCTCTCCTTGGCAAAAGAGAAAAAAGCCCTCAGAAAAGAGCAGTGGCTGTGTTATGGTACCATTATGAAATCTATGTTTGAAGTACCCAATGAATCAAGGGCAGAGTTCAGTTAAAGTAGTGCCTCCAGTGGCTTTTGATCTGGCTAGATCAGTTCAACACCATGCTGTAGGTTAAATTACTGTAATAGTGGACGTAGCTGAGAACTGGCTACTGCACTGAATTTCTCCCAGCTGCTAGCGTTTTGTCAGCACACTGATTTGTGCTCAAGTGATTGGGTCAGAATCATCAGCAGCGAGCAGCAGGCTAATTCTGGCTTTTCAGCTTATCTTTCAGCCAAAGACAGGCAGATCCAGAACAGCAGCCTTATGTGGGAGCTGCTCTGGAGAGCTGTGTGCTGGCTTGCAGCACTAAGTGGCTCAAATCAATGTGTCAACAACTGCCTACAAAAGCAGGGCGGGAGTTCCTCCAGTCCCTGTAATGCTGTTGTGCCTCTCCCAGGTGAGAACCACTGCACTAAACATCAGATAATCAATGTGGATGCTGCCCACCTGTCTCTGCTAGTTTGAGGAAAGACTCTATATGACAATATCTTCCTAGATTAGCTCCCACTGTATAGCAGTTGAACTACTTGCTGGTCTTTCAAGTCTTTATCTGAAGGAAAATCATGTATATGTGTATACACACACACACACACACAAATGAAATTTGTTTTGAAAGATACTTGTCAAATTTCCTGGATTTAAAATTCCTACTTTTATATATTGGTGGGTCATTATTTGAACTGTAACTACTTCAGCATACTGCTTTTATATGATAAAATTGCTTTTAGAAGCAGCTTCCCTTATAATTCAGGTATTATGACAGTAGAAAATAGTTCACATAACTGATAAAAATATCTACTCATGATTTTATGTGTGCTTGCACTTTAAAGGATCAGCAATGAAAAGATGATCACACATCTGAATCAGAAGGATAATATTTATATCTAAATTGAGTAACCATATAATTCTGTTGGTGTTTCCCATACTCTGTCTGTCCTCCTCCTCTTGCATGCTAGAGCCTGATTCAGATCTTCTGTGCAGTGTTTATTACCTGACCCGAAATGCTAAATCTAAATATTTGGTGTCTTCATTGATGTTCCCAGTGTACTTCTGGCTGCTTATGTATTTGTGGAAGAGTAAAATATAAGAGGCTGGCCATTCTGGTAGCTCTGTAACTTTTATTTTTGATATTCACAGGATGCTTTTAGAGACTGTTTAAAAATTACATTTCCCAGAGTTCAGCTGCAGAGGAGGGCTCTGTATTTCCAGATGTGTTGAGTGATGCTTGTTGTACACATACGTGTAACTATTCAGATCTCTGCAGAAGAGTTCCTCTGTCACAAGGCCTCCTAATGCTGGCTAGAAGAGATCAATCCTCAGTTCTGACCTGTTAATTAGATATTATAAATTTCAGGCTGAATTTATTTTCTAGCTAGTGTATATATATTTTTTACTGTTCAGCTCTGCTGCTCTGTGCATTTTACCCTCATGTAATTAAAGCAGGCTGTGTTACATTCTTGCAAGATTTGTTTGGGTGACTAAATGAACTCTTCTGGTCTGCTTTGCTCAAGGAAGGCTTCATTCCCAGGTCATCCTGGTAGCCTTTTTACCTAGCAGAATGTTCCGAGAGGCTTTCCTTTCCTCTCCTCCTACAAATGGAGAAGGAGGTTGGCCAGAGCCCTAATTAATTCTTAAAACTCAAGAATTGTCAGTGGGTGGCTACCATGATAGGCAACTTACAGATAGGCTCATCATCTCAGCTAGGCTGAAATAATTGTTGCAGTTGGGGAGGCTCTCGGAGTGGTAGGGAAGTTCATTCCTCTTATGCTTTTCCTCTGGTCATTCCAGTGGTGCCTTTCATTTCTTTTCATTCTAGTTTTATATTGTGCCTTTATACATTTACCTGATGTATTTTTTTCATTACATTTTTCAAGCCCATAAATCCTTAAATTCTTAAGGGCTGACCAAAAGTATATGTTGCTAATTACTGATTATTACTTGTTATTGATAAGTGGACATAATAAAGTAAGGGGGACCTTCCTGTACCGCTTCTACAGCAAAACATCACAGGCCACTGTTTCCTGCTCTATCACTAATTAATTTCCTGTCTTTGTTTAATGCATCTTGCATTAATGAGAGTTTAAAAGGCCTTTAGGTGGAACTTTATTACATACATAATTGGAATACATACAACATAAGAATTATTCAAGGTAACGATATATGCAACATTGCCAAAAAGCTTTGACAAGAAGTCCAGTAAAGTTTTGTAGGACATCCTTGGTTGTAAAATGTTTCTATAACATTTTACAAAACCCTAACATATAAAGCTGGCTACATTATTAGGCTTTCACTGGGTTTTCCACAGCATTTCTCAGTACAGATGAAGTTTTGAGAGAGCTTTTACAGTGGTAGAGTTCTTGCATCTCCATCAGTAATGCACTATATTTACCATAATCTGGGGTTGCATTTGTTGTTCAGAGCCATGCTGTGATGAATGAGCAGACTTGGGCTGGTTGGTCTCTCTCTCTTTCCTCACTCGTTTCCAGGTAATGAACTCGTAGCTTGTAATAGACGCTATTAATCTGTAGCTGCCTGACATTACATTTTGTACTACTGAGTGTAATCTTATTGTGCTACTCAAGGTCATTTGACTTTTTGTACAGTTCAATCTTTCCTTTAATTGTCCTTACCTCCAGAATTTGCATCACGAGAAAATTTCTTTATCACAATTACACCTATTCTGCAAATGCTATTGAGGTAAATGATAAATACAGGCAATCCTAATCCCAGTTCTGTAAAACTTGATTAGTCATCCTCCCTTTGGCTGGTACTACCCCTCTCAGATAAATGTTTTCCTGCCTTTTTTTCAGCTTGGTTGCTGAAGAAACCTTCTTTGGTTTAACTAGTGATTTCCCATTTGACTCTGTATCAAAAGCTTTACTGAAATAAAGATCAAGTGTCTAAACAAAGTCACCCCTTTGTTTAGAAGGGGTGACTTGCATTTTCTTAAATTCTTAAATTCTTCTTTCTTTTAAATTTTCTTAAATTTACCTCCATCTTTGATAGTCATTTCCTTCAAAAGCATGGAATGACTGAGGCCTGGGTTAAGTCACATGTACTCTGTAGATCATAATGAAACATTGGATGCCCAGGCTACTGAGTGTTTTAATCACCCTTCTACAACCAGTTGCAAGTTTTGTTCGTCTTTGTTATATGACTGTCCCCTGCTGGACCTGCAGTTATACCTGGAATTTCATGTGCCAGCTCTTTTGACACATGGACCAATACTGACTCATTCATTCCTTCTGCTCTCCCATCTGTCAGTGTCTGTGTATTGTGGTGTTCCCTGTACTTGGATAATCAGCTGTCAGGGGCTGTGCTTTTGTGACTGCACAACACTAGAGCACCCGGCATCCAGGGCATCCACAGCTTTGTCTAAAATGTTACAATCAATAAGATTTGTCAGATTTTGACTTTTGCGAGGGGGTTTGCTTTTCTTTGGAGAAGCTTTTCCTTGCTTTAGTTGCTCCTTCTAAAGCTGGCAGAAGTTTGTTCTTAGTGTTTGATGTCACCTGTCTTAGGAGAATAGTGTATGGAGTTGTGTTCTGTCTCCTTTCAAGCACTCATTGTCTCTGAGCTCTACAAAGAGTGGAAGGAGATAACCTTTAATATCCAGAAGCTTTGTGGTTTTTACCTGAGAAAGATTGATCTGGATAAAAGAAAACCGACAATAACAAAAGGTTCACCAGCATGAACTGTAGTTTTTCCATATTCTCTGAAACACATATGTTTGCTGCACAGAGAATGAGACTCGTGCAAAATCTGAATGCTTTTGAAAGTGCAGAGTCAGCAAGGAGGTTTGTTCTGTAGTCATACAGAGTCACTACCCAGGAAGTTCCCATTTTGCAAACCTGTACTTGAGAATATGCCAATCTCTGCCAACTGAGACTGTTTTTCAGATGCTCTTTGATGCTGAATTCTCTGCAGCCAGTAGCACCTCTCTCAGTATAGAAAATCTGGTAAGTGGGAGTTAGGTGTAAGTACAAAATGTGTGTTTGTTTAAAATTAGAAGATACATAGTGCTAAAAAGTTTTGTAATGTCTTAACCTAACTGTGCATCTCTTTATCAGCTATGTGTTTGAAACTGCTGTACCATACTAGTATGTCATTAATCAGTGAGTTGAAAAACACTGGTTTAGAATTTAAAATAAGTTAAAGAGGGGCATAAATCAGGATGAATAATCCTTTGCCCATCTTTTTAAGTGTAACTGTTATTTAGCTACTGTAAATGCAATTCAGTAGCATGCTGACATTGTATGTTTCCCATTTTTGCTGTTTACCATTACATATTTGGAATAGGATGTTACTGTGTTTGTTCCCAGTTGAAACATGCCTCTGTTTTTAGCATGCTAGGTTTAATTTTCATGTGGTTCACTTCACTACCTATTTTAAGTATCTGTTCAAGATAATTGGTTTTAATGTTTCCTCACATTCCTTTAGCACTTTCCAGACCAGAATATCGTAGTTTTTCATCAATATTGAAAAAAAATTCTGCCTATTAAGCATGACCATGGTTTTAAAAACTGCCATTGAAATATGATAGTTGTTAGATGAAACACCTTAGAGGATTTTCAAGGTTGTCACTGTTTGAAAACCTGTTCCTTTTTAAAGGAAGGCCTACTTTGGTATCCCAATTCCCTAGTTACATTAAAAGACAGTGTCATAAATAAACCTATCCATTTTGCTTAACTGCTGGGAAATAGGATTAAATAGATAATCTTTTTGACTCTTGATTCAAATGACAATAAAATCAAAATATTTACTAACATTGAAGTACTAAATTTGCTGTCATAAGTAAGCAGGGAAAAATCAGTCTGCCTGTTTTGTGTTTGTATTTACAAAAGCATGCCCTGACAGTTAAACCACTTAAGCCATGCAAGTCAACCTGGGCTGCATGTAGAGTAGCATCTCAGCATCTCATGCATGCTGGCCCTGGTTGTTGTCAATAATCCTGAGTTTTAAAACTCTGGAGTTCTGAAGTGACTGACAGGAGTGAATAATAAAGAATTGGCTCCATTACATTGAACTCCAGCTGCTTCCCAGTTCAGTTTTTGGTCCCCTGCTCTTCATTGCAGTGTCCTGTATGGTGACAGAGATGGTGCTATATAATGTATGCAGATGTGGCCCATGGTGTCATGGCTTAGTGGTGGATTTGTCAGTGCTGAGTTAACAGCTGGACTTGATGACCTCTTAGAGGTCTTTTCCAACCCAAGTGATTCTGTGATCCTATGAGGCCTTCCTTGCTTTGTAAGCAGCATAAGCAAAGTGCTTCTGGTGAGCTTCATGGCTGTGATGTTGTTCTGGGTGCAGGTTCAAAGCCTTAAACAAATTGTCTAAAAAATTCAAAAGTCTGAAGGACTTCGAATTTCCTACTAGTAACAACCATTCAACTGCTTGATAAGGGTCAGTTTCTGTGCACTGGCTCATGCTTGGCGAGTGTTAGAAGCCAGTGACTGCAGTGAAATTTTACCCTTTGTTTTAATGTGCTGTAAAGAGGCAGTATGCTTTTGGCTTATGAAGAATGAATAAAAACCCCTGTGGCTACCAGATTGTTTACAGATGAGTAATGTACATATGTATTATATGTTAAATGTAAGTAAGTTAGTTCTTCAGTAAACCTCCTTGCTTTGCCCCCACTTTATTTCAGCCCAATTAAAAGAGAAAACAACTC
The DNA here is from genome assembly GCF_009829145.1 of Chiroxiphia lanceolata. Taxonomy (NCBI): domain Eukaryota; kingdom Metazoa; phylum Chordata; class Aves; order Passeriformes; family Pipridae; genus Chiroxiphia; species Chiroxiphia lanceolata. The sequence continues at coordinate 86,529,360 of NC_045639.1, read as the reverse complement.
CCCCAAGACAGTAAACTTAGTGACTTTGTTAGTAGAAATAAAAATATATAATTGGATTGAGATATATTTTTCTGTCTTCGCATTTGATAAAACTTATGAAATCATGATTCTTTAGATACTCTGTAAGATGATAGGCCAATGGCAATGAATTTAAGCTCACTCAGGAGAACAGTATGTCACTACCCTCAGGAGAAAAAGGGCAGTATTAACTTAGTTTATGTGGTAATGAATAATATTGGATTCAAAATTATTGCTAAATAATGTTTTTTAAAGGACTTCCTGTGTTCAGTCACAGAATCTGTTTCTACAGATCATTGAATTAAATGAAAAGATTGTGAATGTAATTCATTACCAATGCAGTTAGTATTGATGGGTTATGATGCAGGTCAATGAACCAAATCATGTAAATTACTTACATATTTCTAATCAGTCTAGAAAAAAAAATTGATACCATTTTCTGTAGATTTTTCTCCACTTTTTCTCCACACCTGCAATTATGTTAAATTGAGCAAAAGAATATTTAAACCTCAAGCACGTGTTGCATGATCTGTCCTGCTTGCGATGTCGACAAAAGCTCCAGCTGATTTTAGTGGGATTTTGATCTCACAAATTGCAGAAAGATTTCCCTCAAATTTCGTACACTATCTTAATCTCTTAATTTTCAACGCTTACTTGAATACTCAATGCTTGAGAATACTTTGTCTGAAACAGAGACTCTTACTCACAAAAGTGCTCACTGCGGTACTCTGTGTAAAATTACTTGACAGAAAGTCACTTGACACTTGGACAACAAATGCAAAAACATTCCTTCAAACCAATCATAGTGTCAAATATCATAGCTTTTTACTAAAACTAGACTCCTTTAAGGACATATTTCAGTGTTATTGTTCATGCCTATTTAATTGCTAGTGATTGTGATAAGACTTTCATATATAATACTTTAATAGATATTCTTTTTTAATTTTGAATTCAATGATATAAACAATAAAATCAAAATACACATAGACTGTTATAATGCAACTTACGTTGGCCATTTTTTTAAGAAAGCAATTGAAAAGTTAAAAGCACGTCAGGAGACTGATCACATTAATGCATTCAGTTTTGATGTATTGTAGTTATCACAGAAATATTAATGACTTTACTCTAATGAAAGGAAATAAGTTTTTACCTACCACTGTGTCTGAAACTATTAGGTTTCAGACACAGTGTGACAATTCTGAAGTAAGCTTTTATGCTATAATATAATTTGAAATTTAAAATTTAGTTTTACTCTGCTGTTGCCATTTATTCCATAGGATGTAAAACTGAATATCTTGATCCACAGAGGTCAAATCACGGTCTTCTGACATTTTTTGCAAATACACAAAATATAACCAAGAAAGAACTTGAAATCAGCATTTAAATCACTTAAATTTTGATGTCACAGTCACAGAGTATTCTGAGTTGGAAGGGACCTACAAGGATCATCGAGTCCAACTCTTAAGTGAACGACCTCTACGGGGATCAAACCCACGACCTTGGCATCAGTAGCACTGTGCTCTAACCAGCTGAGCAATGTGGGGACAGTATTGCCCACAGAGTGCTGTCTGTATTTCAAATGCAGAATTTTATGGCTGTTTTTAACTTTTAGGGTAACTATTCCTTTAAAGTCAGTATTAGCATCTGTAGGTACAGAATGTAGGATAGCATTTACAGGAGAAAGAATATTTATGTAGCTCATAACCCTTTTGCATTTTACGCTTGGAATACTGAAATAGTGTTACATTCTTACCTGTTTCAAATCCATTTCTTTACTGAACATCTGCTGAGTGCCCTGAGATCTAGAAAAAGAGTGAAACATCTTCAACACATTTTCATCACCATTTAAAACCAAATTAAATTTTCATTGTATTTATAAACATTTTATTTTTGCTTTCTGTGCACCTCTACTTACAGGATTCTTTGGACAGTCTGCATATTTAAAGAAATGCATATTTAAAGAAATGCTTACAAATGTTTGATGCAGTTATTTAATGTGAATTTATCACAATTGTTTGCACTGCAGCCCTGCCTTAGAGATTTATATTCATTCAGCGAGGAAGCAGAAGTGTGTCATGCATCCTAATCATTCACATAACTCAAATTTAAGATAATTAGTATTTTGAAAGCTTTGTTTGAAGTGAAAATTACTTTCAGATCTTTCAATGTGAATAATTTTCAATAACAAAAGGTTTTAAATGAGAGTTTTGATATTTTGGTGAGAGTTTGGGATGAGCAAAAATAGAGGAATACATTCAAGCCAGTATAGAGATTGTATCAGGTGTAACAAATACAATTTTTTGTTTTTACCATTACAAAGTACTGCCTCTTAAAACTTGTCTTATGACTCTTCAGTAGTGCTTTGAGTGCTTGGTTAATACTTTTTAGGTATGAGGCCATTTTAAAAGGATCTTTCTGTTATATGAGTAAGTCTCCATAAATAATAAATCTGCTGTTAAAGCGGTAGCAGAGTTCAGTTAATTCTGCAGCTGTAGGTTGGTATTATATCTAGTTTTAAACCACCCACATTTCCACAGCATCCACCCAGTCATGTGTTAAATGGCACGATTAACATCTGTCTTGTGTGCTTCACTGTCAGCCTTAGAAAACTGGGTACATAGGATAATAATTTATTTTAGTAGAGGTCATTTTGATTGCATTTCTGTATGTTTGAATTAGAAAGGGCAGACCTGGAGATACATCCTCAAAGCAGAGGCAATGATGGTGTATGTAACTTGTGAGACTTAAAGTCCTTATTTCAACTACTCTATGAGAAAGCTACCTCTGCCAACTGGAGTTTTCCTTTTGAAGTGTAAGATTCCGTGTGATCTACAGAAAGCTCCACGGTTGGAAATGGTAGCCAACAGTCAATGGTGGTTGTTGGCCACCATTTCCAACCGTGGGTCTTTCTGGAGGTCATGGACCTTTAAAGACCCTGGAAATGAGATGTGGGTGAGAGGATGACACAGGTAATGACTGGATAGCTACTTCAGTACGTTTGGTTTCCTGTCTGAATTTCAACTCTATACTTACAAAATATCTGATGCTGGCATCTCTTAATTTCAGTTCCAAGTGGTGGGAAATTCACAAGATCAGTTGTTTTTCTCAAATGTTGCCATCTTGGCCTGAACTCAAATGACAGCAGCTGTTCTCATGAGATTTCAATTGCAGCCAACTGAAAAAACAGCCTTTTCCTTTTCAGATCTAACCAGCTAGTGATGGTGGCAGTGACTTCAGTGCACAATGTTAGGAATCCATACATCCCCTCCCTCATGCCATGTACACGTGAAGAATAAAATGGAGGTGGACTCCAGTGTGCTATGTATTTATCATTTTCGCTGAATGGAGTTGTGTATTTTGTATGTGGAAGAACATAGCCCAGTCCTCCAGTGTCCAGGATTTATGTTTAGTATATTATATATTCACTAAGGATTTATGTGTAAAGATCTTTAAAAGGAGGAACTTTCTTCTAGGGAAGTGTGGACTTGGAATGCCTTCCACCTTTAGTCACATGCAATGGCATTGAAATACCAACTCCTTCTGCTTGATCTCTGCCAGTGTTCACTTGCCCTTCTTCCTCTCCAGCTTTCAGCAGCCTATGAAGCATCAACAGACACGTGGGCAGCTTGGCTTGACCTGAAAAAATCAGTAAAGCAGTACTGATTTTAAAAATAGGGTGCTGAAGCTAAAGGCATATTGTGCTTCTGTCTGGCAAGAGCAGGAGTGGCGGAAGTCAAAGGGGACTTTGTGTGTTTGTGGAGAGGATTAGGACCAGGCAAGAAGGGAAGAAAATAGGGTCAAACTTCTCCTCCCTTCTCTTACACATGTGTTTCTTCCCTGAGTGCGTCATGGGACTATTTCCTCTACAGTCCCTGATGGAAAGTGTGAAAAGTGCTTTCTTCCCCTGGGGTGCCAGCACTGCTTCCACACTGTTTCCAGCTGTCTCTAACTGATAGGCTTTCAGTTCCTGCCTGCTCTGCTGGAGTATCCTGTTATCAGGCACCTTTTTCCTCACCTCCATCCAGGGTAGGCACCCTGTACTCCCAATGACTAGGAAGATGTCATGAATATATGTCTTCACTGCCCCAAGGCAGAAGATTATGGTTTGGAATAATGCAGATTTGATTCAATGCAGACAGTAGGAAAGGGAGAAACCATTGAGAACTTACCATCCTAGTGAATAACCAGTTAAATGAGAGTTCTGGGTTTTCTCAGTCTTTCTCTCATCTGAATTCAGAGATGAACTCCTGATGGTCAACTTGGGAACTGTTTGTTGATCAGTCTTCTTGTCGTGTTATTTAAAGGAAAGTCTAAAACTTTCTGTCTAAGAGTTTATTTAATCCAGGGATTTTTATTTCCCAGCCAGATTGATAGGAGAGTAAATCCTGATTGTAGGCTGCAAAACTGAGTGATACCTTTGAAAGTTTATCTTAGAAGTGAAGTGTCAAAGGGAGAATGTCTTTTCCAGGCTGGTGCAATGCAGGTTGTCTTACTTAAACCTTACCATGCTGAAAGGAATTAGATGATCACAGTTACATAGGTAATGTTGAAGATCAAGCTCTCCTGTGTGTATACTGCGATCCTCTGGCTGTTCAGACATCATAAAAGAAGAAAATCTGGCCCCAAATATTCTTGATATGTTGTCTGTGCCACATCCAAATCCAAAGCTGTGCTAGTACGTGCTCACGTAGAAACCATTGATGGGATTCAGCTTAACAAATATAAATGCATGTCTGTACCTAAAATCTTCAAACAAGTTTGTACTCTGAAATTTTCCTTAGTAGTCGTTTGAGAGGAATGGGTATTTGTAGGGTACTATTCATCTCATCCTACAGTCAATGTTTCTCTATGCCGACTACTAAACGAGCCTGGAGGGAGTAACTCAGCTAGTGATACCATTTTTTTTGGTAGGTGTGTGTGAAGGTAGGCAAGATGAACCTCACTCCTTATGTCACTGAGGCAACATGGAGCTGCTTGCCAGCAGCTGTGTGTCAGAGCTAATTCCTTTTTCTCAGGATCAGGAAGCTGGAAGCAGTTCCTGGATGCCTGTCCTGTGCATCAGAGAGTTATAGCACAGGAGGGATCTTGCTCCAAAATCTGTGTTAATGAACACTTAAAGAAAACATAAAAATAACCCTCAGGGAAGCATTCACATTTGCAGTCAGGGCTGTGGATACAGAGCTGGCAAAGGCTGCCTGGAATTGGATGTGATGTTATAATGAAAAGAAAAATGAACTATCAATAAATGCTCAAGGTAACCCATGCCTCAAACTAACAGACCTGGGACTAGGAACTCATAAGATTCTCCAGTGTCTTACTGTGTGACCTGGAAAATATTTTTTCTTCTTGCTATAGCTCTAGTTCTCAGTAAGTCTAGTGTGGACAAGGCATTGATTTCCTGCAAAACCCTTTGTAAGGCCCAATGATGAAGTTCTATGTAAGTGCTGAAGTGTTTTCTTCAGTAACTAGAGTATTTTGGAACTCCAAAAAGTACTGTAGATAATTTTAGTCAATAGGTTTTTAATATAAGAAAGTGTTAGGAATAGATGCAACAACTTAACCAAATACAAGAAAAAAGTGTATAGCTGGTGTAGACCAAATGTAGCTTTAATTGTGCTGGAGATGACATGGTTTAAAGTAGTCATAAATAATCCATGCTTTCAATATGCAGAGGTCAAGAAACAAGCTTGATCATAAATAGAAAATAGACATGCTAATCTTTCATAGGAAAAGATGATTTTATAAAAGAAACAGCTATATTCTTCTACATAAAAATAAATAAAACATAGTGATTATGATACACAAGTGTTTTTTTCTAATGAAGAAGGTTTTCTTTGGAACTGAATCAGTATTCATCCTTGACTTCTTACCTGACAAAGACCAAGAAACCTTCTTTGATTATGTGATTTATGTGATCTTTGATTATAGTGATTATGGTAAGATTTCTTCCATTTGCCGTATATGAATTCTGTTTAAATCACAAAACTTGAGCTTTTAATTTAACAGTTCTTCTACATTTTATGCTTTTCCATTTTTTATAACCTCCATAAGAACATCGTGCCTTCCCTGTTAGTGTCACAAATGAATTCTCCACGTCTAAGCCGTATAGAAATAATGTTTTACCTGCTCTATTGCTCTGACCGCAGTGTCACAGGGTATAAGAATGACTTGTCCAAGTTTTTTTCAGGACACCAAGTTACATTGCCTTACCAAGACATAGAGGGAGGGATGTTTACTGTGAGAATCTTGCTGTAGCTTGGGAGTAGAGGAGCTGCGTGATTGCAGTAATTTCCAGCATGAACTGATCTAAAGCAGCACTGGTGTTTTTCAATTGAGCGAGACCAGGAGCAGTCATATGATCCACAATGATGTCTGGAGGCAGAAATGAATACAGTTAGTCGATGCTGAAGTAAACTGCTGTAATGAGGTCTGCAAAAAAGTATGTTGTGTCTGCAGCCCTAGTCAAGAGAAGTGAATTACATAAGGCAGTCTTGAGCAGAGTGACTGTGAGGAGCAGGACTCCTTTGTTTACTGTGTCCAACTGACATGTGCTGTTATTAAAAATGGTGAGAATACCACTAAAGTGCACCACAGTTGCCTTGAATGTAGTTACATTTTTTACTTTTGAAACATTCAGTTGTGAATAGTTTTAAACAAATCAGATGGAACATGCAGCAAAAAAATAGTTCAATAATAAGTTTTGTTAGCATATGCTTTTCTCAAAGCACTTTTATTTTTATCATTACATTGATTTTGAGTTCTCTTTAAAAACAATGAAGAGAAACTTTAATGTTTGGGTTTTTTTTTTAAATTCATATAGCACTTTTTTGCTATTCTAAAATAAGTATAATTTGTTTGCAGTATAATTATTCAAAGGATTTGTGCCTGATATATATATATTAAAATATTTGGGTCTGTATTTACATATTTGAAAGCATATGCTGACTTGCATGTCTAACCACACAGGTACAGCAATTTAACATGCATCGTACTGATGTGAGTCCACACACACAATATTTGTTACCCAAGTTTATATTTTTTCTTCCTACACAGAAAAATGAAATCCAATACATTACTCCTCAGTAGCTGTTCAATGCCAGCAGAAGGTCACAGTCAGCCACTGAGCTGCCTTAGTGGATTGTGTTTGCTGTCATGTCCTTCCATACGAAGTCAGTTGGGTTAACTTTGTGCCTTGGCTGTTGGTGCATGTGGTTGTACAGTCCCTCATGCAAAACAACTATAGGAACTTGCTCCTAAACTGTTGTAGCCATTTCCAAACTTTTGCCAACTCTGTAGGGCTCTAGTACAATGCTGAGTGCAGACTAGGGCTTTTAAATGTTCAAAGTACCACAAACCATCTTAACAACAGAGGGCAGTGTTTTAGAACCATTTTTGTCCAGAGGCAATTCCTTGCAAAAAGAGGGCTCCCTAATAATGAATTTATAAAAATAAAACTTGTTAAGTGTATTTGACAGTGTTTAGCAGCTGCAGAATCCTGTAATTTGTTCTGTGATTTCATGCTGTCAAATTTGACAGTGTAGACTAGTGTCAATCTTCGCTTTGGAAGACAATTTCCTTTTTATAAAAATTCTAATTATTAAAGCTAAATTTGGATTTCATTAAAAGGAAGTTGTTAGTCCTTTATATTTGTCAAATAGCTCTCAAGAACTACATTGGTTCTACCTTTGACAATTTGTCACAACGATATTTACTGAAAACCATAAATTACATGTTGTTTCCACTTTCTGCTACCAGTGGATGAAGTTGGTGACAGTGGCAAGGAAGACACTGGTATTTTTGATAAACTTAAAAATGTGGTTGTCAATTGTGTAGAAGTCTGGATTTATTACCCGTTTTCAGACATGCTTAGTTGGGTGTGCTTAGACCTCATTTAGCTGGAGACACTCACTACATGCAGAGGAGAGAGTGCTCAACCTGTGGAGTTAACTCACATGTTGCCATAACTTGGGTCCTAACAATACACAGTCCTTTTTTCTTTAAAATGATAATGCTTTTACACCTTTTTTGACTGAATTTTCAGGTACTATAGGTGAAAGTTTGAATTACTGGAGATGAACAGCTTCTACTCTAAACAATGCTCTGGCTGCAGGCTAGCTCAGCTCAGATGCTCCCTGCCTTCTGAACTGTTCTCTGTTTTCTCCAGATTCTGACATAACCCAGTAAGCACAGACCAGTTATCCCACCATTTACTGGAAAACAATGCATGTGACAGTTTATTGTTTGGGTGCAAGATATGCTTTTATCAACTGTAGCAGCAAGCTAATCTCCTGACCTGTTCCCCTGGAATACACCAGGCTTCTGGATGTAGAACTGATGTAAGTATGCAACTGGCTGCTAATGAGGGATTTGAGCCCTTTTCCCTCCTTCCCCTACAGGAGCTTAGTGTAAAGGCTATAATGAGAGTTACAGTAAATACCTTCCCAACTGAGCAGGAAACTTTGTTGGTGTTCTGGGTCTTCCTGACTATGTATTCATAAGTATAAGCAATACAGGCATGACCACTGAACAAATACTAGTGAAACAAGAATTTTCTGCACCATCTGAAGAGACAACCATGTTCAGCTTCTGAAACAATACTCCTGAATGAACAGTTTTAAACTTATGGTACTATAGTGCTGTAGTTGTAGACTGATTCTATAAGAAATAATGGAGCATATGTATTAAAAATAAAGAGAAAAATCTTAGCGTGGTGCAAAATATTGTGGATCACATACTTACAAGGCACCCCAGTGCACACAGACTCACAGAATAGTTAAGATTGGAAGGAACCTCTGGAGATTATCTAGACCAGGTCCCATACTCAAGCAGGATCAGTTGAAGCAGATTACTCAGGGCCATGTTCAGTCGGATTTTGAGTATCTCCAAGCATGGAGACTCCACAGTCTCTGTGGGAAACCTGTGTTCAATCAGCCTCTTGATTAAAAAAAACAACAATTTTTTCTTATGTTTAAAAGGAATTTCTTGTACTTCAGTTTGTGACATTTGGCCCCTGCCCATTCACTGGCTCCCACAGTGAAGAGCATGACTCTGTTTCCTTTGCACCCTCCCATCATGCATTTATACATATTGATAAGTTGCCCCTGAGCCTTCTGTTCTCCAGGCTGAACAGTTCCCAACTCTCTCAACCTCCTCTTTTATGATCCTCACTTGTCTTTGTGGTCCTATGCAGAAACTGCTCTAGTAGGTCCATGTCTCTTTTGTACTGGGAAGCCCAGAACTGGACACAGCACTCCAGATGTGACCTCACTGGGTCTGAGTAGAGGGGTAGGACTACCTCCCTTGACCTGCTGGCAATGCTCTCACCTCATGCAGGTCAGGATGGTGTTGACCTTCTTTGTGAAGATTATATGGTCTAGTGTTGTGTGGCAGGTTTCGCTAAGCGAAATAAAATTTTAGAAGTCAACTAGCTTGAATTAAATTTTGAAATGGCAAAATAAAGCTTCATTGAGAAACTGGCAATCTGGGAATGAAGCAACTGCCTGCAGAGGCTTCAGTGATCAACAAAAGCAACTTAAAGAGTAGGGTGTATTTCTTGGGATATCTCTTGGCCTGGGGATATACTGTGGGTTGGCACTGAGCGATGGCTTGGGCATCCGACAGGCTACAAAGCTACCGAATAATATCTTGCAGTCTGCGGGAGGTCTCTGTATAAGCTTCATTTCTGTGTAACTATCTTCTTTTTAGAGTTTGATTACATATCTAAAATACTCCTGGCTGCTAACTTTGCATAAAGCCAGTAATAAGGAATCTTTAAGGGGGAATCTTCATGTTTTCCTTCTCCCTTGCTTCCAGTTAATCAGTCATGAGAATATGATGGGGAATTGTTCTGATTTTCTTTTCCACATGCTGGGTGATCGAGGACCTGAGTGCTCAAGACCCACTTTCCTCTTCCTTAAGCATCATTTTGTCTTCTGCCCAATTTGCAATATGTTTTTAAGGCCCTGCTGGAGCTCATAAAACATTTATATCCGTGGTTACATGGTACATTTTGTAAGCTCTTGTACTCTGGTATTACTTTTCTGTCTGTAGCCACACAACATCTTTGTCTCTAAACTGAGAGACATGGATTTGACTGATGGACCACTAGGTGAACAAGGAATTGGCTGCATGGGCACACTCAAAGAGTTGTCAATGGCTCAATGTCCAAGTGGAGACCAGTGACAAGTGATGTTCCTCAGGGGCTGGTATTGTGACTAGTGCTGTTTAACATTTTTGCTGGTGACGTGGGCAGTGGGATCAAGTGCACCCTCACAAGTTTGCCAGTGACACCAAGCTATGCTGAAGGGAAGAGATGCCATCCAGGGGGACCGTGACAGGCTTGAGAGGTGTTCCTGTGTAAATCTCATGAAGCTCAACAAGGACAAGTGCAAGGTTCTACAGAAAGGTCAGGTCAATCCCAAGCACCAGTACAGGCTGAGTGAAGAATGGATTGAGAGCAGCCCTGAGGAGAAGGACTTGGTGGGTGTTGGTGAATGAGAAGCTCAATGTGACCTGGCAATATGCACTTGCAGCCCAGAAAGTCAAACACATCCTATGTTTGGCTGTGTCAAAAGGAGTGTGGCCAGTAGGTCAAGGAAGGTGATTCTCCCCATTCTGCTCCACTGTGGTGAGACCCCACCTGGAGTACTGCATCCAGGTCTGGGCCCCCAACATAAGAGTGATATGGGCCTACTGGAGTGAGTCCAGAGGAGGGCCATGAAGATGATCAGAGGATTGGACCACCTCTCCCATGAAGACAGGTTGAGAAAGTTGGGGTTGTTCAGCCTAGAGAAAAGAAGGCTTCGGAAAGACTTACAGCAGCCTTCCAGTACCAAAAGGGGGCCTACAAGAAAGCTAGAGAGGGACATTTTACAGGGATGTGTAGTGATAGGACAAAAGAGAATGACTTTAAACTGAAAGAGTATAAGTTTCAATGAAATACTAGGAATAAGTTCTTTACTCTGAGGGTGGTGAGCACTGGAACAGGCTGCCCAGAGAAGTTGTGGATGCCCTATCCCAGGAGGTATTCAAGACCAGGTTGGATGGGGCTTGGAGAAACCTGGTATTGTGGAAGATGTCCCTGCCCATAGCAGGGGAATTGGAACTAGATGATCTTTAATATCTCTTCAAACCCAAACCTTTTTATGATTCTGTGATATCTGAGATGCTGTTTACATGAATTATGGACCTAGATGTTCTGCCTAAATCATGTATGAAGGCAAATTTTTCCTCTACTTTCTTCCTCACCCAGCATCATACCTGTTCATGATTATTTGTTGTCTGAAGTTTATGTCTGGCCTTAGTAATGCTCTTTTATTTCATGGTGGTCTTATTTCTTGTCTCAGACCTTCAGTACTGAATCTGCACTTGGAGGTTCATTCTGATCTGCCAAAAGTAAAGAAACGAGTATCCATAAACATTAGGGAATTGGAAAGAATGACTGCACTAGTTTCTTGTTCTTCAATATATTGCAGTCTTATTTGGGTTCTAATTTGAAACATAATTGAAAAATTAAAAGGAAATCTTGTAATCTTCATAAAATCTCTCAGATGAGGAGCCTTGTCATCTATCTTAAAAAAACACATGAAATGTGTTACCTGCAGGCCCCAGTTCCTCTGTGGCTGCCATTGCAGTGAAGAAACTCTTCCTCATGCAGCACGTGGCCAAAAATCACTTCAGGTACCTATCCACGTGTTCCAGGAGGGTTCCAGTGGTTAAAAAGGTACTAATTTTCTGACTGTGCCGAAGTTTTCAGTTTAAGAGAATGCTGAAAAACAACTTACAAGTTCACCTGAGTGCTCTGGTTAGATGGATTAATTTTCGGGCCATTTTGTGGGTGTTGAAGGAAACATCATAACCTGAAGGAGAAGGTTTTTGCAGCCCATCTGCTTGATGGGTTGGGACAGCCCAAGGAAGCAGTTTAATGGTAGGAGAGCCCCTGTGGAAGGAGCCATCTCATGTTAGCCTCCAGGACAGCAAGCTCACTGACTGGGGCATTTGGAGGTGGTGGCTATGTCTGCTGGAGGTATGTGCTGGACGGGAAGTTGTGGCCAAGTTATGGAACTGTCGGAGGAGAGGAGCAGACTATATGTATGGTATCAGGGAATATGGAAAAGGGATTGAGGGTGTTTTCATAGAGACTCTGTGGAGATGAGAACGTGAATCTCCTGACTGTGCAAAATGGGACAGTCAGAGCCTGTGAGCAATTGTGAGCTGACCCAGCTGTGAGCAGTTGGTTGGACTAGATCATCTCCAGAGATCCCTTTCAACCTCAAATATCCTGTGATCCTGTATGTGTAGAAGTATGCAAGTATAGATGCTGTACAGAATGAGCTCTGTGAAGATCATATGTGGAATATGTCTTCACAGAGGATATAGAGCCCATAAAAATGGTTAACTATTGACAAGTAATGTATAGATTTTTTTCATAAGGAATACTTGGATTTCCATGAAGAGAAATAAAAAAAAAAAAACAACAATGTCACTGTATCTGCTTTCTCTGCTTCCCCAATTCTTCATAAATCTTATTTTAGCCCAGAACCAGGAAGGTCTGAAATGTCACCATATTCATGCACACATCCCTTGTCTGGTTTCGTATTGGATATATGTCTGTGAAAGATTTACTAAATTACTTCCACTTACATAATTTATGTAGTAATAGAACATGAGAAGTGGAAAAAACAGCTTTCAGAATATCAGTGTAGCTGTTTTATTTGGAGACAACCCTTCAAATACCTGAATTATTACATGTCCAATAAAGTAAAGACATGGAGTAAAGGGGATATATGTATTCTAGGTAAAAGCCATGCTGGTGTTTGACAGTTTGCAAATAATTCATAAAATAAATGTCCCCTACTGTAGTCTAAATATATCTTTCAGCTATTTCCAACTAGGCAGCCTAGATGTAATCAAGAATAATTGAAGAGCTGATTTTGTGCTATGTTAACATAACTGTCTTCCTGAATATGTTACGATGCCTAACATGTTGGCTTTCTCCATGATCATATAACAAAAGTTGTTTGAATTGGATATGAAAGAATGGTTAGTACTGTTTAGTCATAATCTGTCATAAGAATCTTAAATAGCTTAGAAAAAAATCCTTAATTATGTCCTAAAGACTGATGGCATTTCAGATCTTGCAGTGATAAAGGTTTTTTGGTCTTGCCTCAGTATTACTTTCAGACAAAGAGGTATGCTCTCAACCTAATCATGTTAGCATCAGAACACCTGCAAAAATAGATCAAAAGAAAAAGTTGAATTACTGGAATTTGCTTGCCATGAATAGCACTAGTGTCAGTGCATTTAAGCAATCATGTTGACTGTTCTGAAAATGCAACATATCCAGGGGAGCAAATACAAATGAAAACAGATTTGGGAACATATAAACTGTTTCAAATAGCAGTTTTGTCTGGTTTCATCCCCAGCCCTTTTGTTTGCTCCTTTCTGTGGGGTAGTGAGTGAAACACCTGTGGGGATATTTGGATCCACCTCAGGATGGAGGATGACCATGAGAACTGCAAAACTGAGTAATGCTATTCTTGAGTGGAAAATATTGGGGTTTCTTGTGATAGAAGCAAAAATCTTCCTTGACCACAGGAGCCTTAATGGTTGATCAACTTCCCTGGGTGCCTGGCCTAGAAACCAACCAGTGCAAAATGATCAGCTCTCAAAAACTATGCATGGCAAACATCAAGGAGGGAACATGCTTTGTTTACAGATGGACGTCAGTGTGGTGGGATGGGAAAGGCACCAAGCTTGAAACAGGGTTAGAGACTTCAAAGGCTGTATCTACAACTATCTCCTTTCACTTTTTAAATAGCAGTTTTGTGGTAGCTTGTGATGTAAGTAAGCATGGCAAAATTCATAGGAAGAGGTGATCCTCGTAAGACTACCTAATACTGCTGGAGATGGCAAACAAACTAATTGGGTAAGAATGTGCTCATCTTCAGGCCTCCTTCACTGCTATTCCTTTGTAGCCATTTGATCTTCCTTAAGTAGAGAGACATTTATTCTGTTTCTTTGGCTTTGTAATTTTATTTGTTTTGCAAGAAGGCTTAAAAAAACCCCAAAGCCCCAAAACCCCCAAACTACAGCAAAATAAATTGCTGCTAAAGGTTAGTTTTAATACTTTTAATCAGGACACAAAGGAAATGTTAACTCTGTCCTCCCTTTTACAATGGTTTACATGTCCTGTGTTTGTCAGCATTTGCTGGGATTTGGAGAGGATGAAATAGTTTGCTTTAGGACATAGCACCTAAAGAGGAGTTCACTAAAACTTTTCGATACATTTTTGATGATTTCACGGTCTCATCTCATGTTAAGCCCTTGACATAGATGTTGAAATACTTCTGTTGTTACATACATTACTAGTTACATTTTTTCTTTGTACTCAGATGAGCAGAGTATGAGTAGGAGCTTCATTTAGCCCAGTTCAGTTAGAGAAATGTGTGGACAATGGGATATGCAACCCATGTACTGTTATCTGGTTATCAACATATTTACATTAAGAATACTTATTAGTAAATTAAATGACTTAAATTTGCTGACATTTTAAAGATATATACAAGGTCTCTTTATGTCCCATGTCCCTCCCACCATGCCCCAACTTTTACCTGTGATTCATGATCATTATTTAGCAATAATTATGCTGAAATATGGCGTATAAGTTTCCAGTGTGTTATATTTCATTTTCAAGTCTGCTCTTGATAATTGTTGCACATTAGAACATGAGCTCAAGCTTCAGTATGAGCTGCTTCTGAAATTTTTTTCATGCACTGAAAATGATGAGTTGTATTCTAGATGGTAATTCACTGTGCTCAGATCTCTTCAAGCCCTCATTGTTTTAGCTGAATTGAGCTTAAGGCAGGCAAACAACATCAAACATTTCCTCTTCTGACAACTCTTTCTGTTTCTGTTCTAGATTGTGTATATTTGTCCTGACTGAATAATCCTTGGTGAAGGCGCTTCTGTGCCTGTGCCGCTTTCATCTTTCTGAGTGTGCTAATTGCAACCTGCTCATCGTCACTCTTCTTCGCATGTTCCAAGCACCTCTGTTTTCCTTTCTAGAAAACAGGAGATACAAAGCTCTGTTATTTGCTGTTGTAGTTGCTACCAAGTGAAACCAAGCAGAAGACAGGCCAAGGGAAATTCAGAAAAAGCAGGCCTGACAAGCCTTGGTCCTGAAGACTTGAAGACTCAGTGCAAAGCCTGTGGCTTCTTCCTGGCAGTGGCAATGCTGGCTGCAGGGTTGCAAGAACTGAAAGGGCATCTTAAGAAGTATGCAATAGAGCATGCCTTGCTTTTTATTATTTTTATTATTTCTATTATTTTATTTTATTTTATATTATTTTATTTTTATTTTACTTCATTTTCAGTTATCACAGAGTCATTTCAGAGCATACAGAGAGCTACTTCTTGATTTACATTTGACCTTAGTAACTAACTTAGTAATAAAAAGGTTTCTCCTATGTGGGTTTTTACCCTCTGCTTACAGTCACAGATTTGGATTGATTGGGCTATGATGGTAGCTACAGTGACATTTAATGTTCTTTATTGGCCATTCTTATTGTAATAAACAAGCAAAATAGTAACGATTGTTTTCATGTATCCATTAAATTAAGAAGTCAGTGGTACAGAAGTAACTGCCTTTTGGATAGAAAGTATCTTTATGTTGAATCCTCAGCATATAGTATTGCAAAACAACAAAAAGATTTTTATGTTTTGGCTCCAGATAAATCTCTGTTTGCTGGAAGTAGGTGAGGGCTCTTTAATTCCAGTTTTGCTGTTCGCTGTCGAAGCAGTGAAGCATTCAGAAAAAGACAATTTCACTTTGATTAAATGCCTAAAAAGTTATCTGGTTGATAAAAAAATAAAAAAAAGGAAAAAAAAAGAGAGAAAAAGGATGTTGCATAAGCTTTTAATATTTAATTTCTATACTCTAAGTATCCGGAAGAACATTTAGTTCCTGTTTTGAAGGATGAATGCCGTATGTGTACTGAAGGCTCATTTGCAGTCACGGAGCTTGTTTGCTTCTCTAGTATGTACGTGCAGGGAAGAGTAGAAAGGGTTGAGTGGGCAGTTGGCAGTCATTCATTGTCAGTGATTGCTAGTCATTCATAAAAAACTGCAGAGCTGAGAGGTGGAGCCAGCAGCAGCAGCAGCCGCCTTTCAGGCCCTTGCAGAAGACGTGTTTGTGCAATCACAAGTGATTTGAGAAGCTGCTCAAATATAACATGATGAATGTAATGAGAAGATGTGTGCTAAATGCATCTAATTAAAAGGAGATACTTAGAATAAAGTAAAATGTTTTAATTCTTTTCTTCTAAAGCCCACAACAATGAACATGGTTCTATGTTCAGGTAAAGGCAATAAATCACTTTCAAAGAGTGTCTTCTAGTTTATGATACCATCTGGAATATGTCTTTTGTCTTTAAAACAAGCAGTTTTAGGAAATTAATTGGTCTTGATCCACACATAAAAGGGAAATTTTGAGGTGAGTAGGGAATATATTCTTGTACTGCACATTTTTAATACATAAATGACAGCAAAAGTTGAATTTCAAGAAGAAACCGTGTCAGGAGCAGCAAACTATCCTTTGTGTTCCCACTCTAAAAATTGCTGCATCTGTATTTTCCCCCTCATTGCAATGACTGCCAATCTAATAGATGGTCTCAACAAGATTTTATTTCGTCTTTGTATCCGAAGTGGGGAAGTTACAGCAGCTTGAAAGACTTCTGTTTTTAATTTATAAATATGACTTATTCAAAACTGAGTGTGAATAAATGCTATTGTATTAGCTGTTCCGTTTATTCTAGTTTGACCTATGTAGTTCCCTGCTTCTCAGAAAGCTGCAGACCTGTCACTTCAGGCTGATCTATGACTGGCTGGGACATGGTCTTTAAGTCTGAGTTTATGTCCAGGCTCTCATTACATTTGAATTTAAGGCATTCACTAGAAAACGGAAGGTTCTTGGTTGTTAAGTTGGGGCTTAGGATCCTAAACTACAAAACACTATCCCCTCACCAAAACAAAAATGTCCATTGAGAAGTGGAATAATCAGTCTTGACTTTCCTGTGTTTGACCTGTTTGCAGATGGACTTCTGGGTCCAGTACTGCTCTAAGCATGGTCTGGAAGAACATAATGCTGGGCTAGAAGATTTCATTTTAAATGAAGGTCTGGAGCACTGTCTGTGTATGGTTTGGAAGGCACCTTGGACTGAATGTGCTTGTTCCTTATCAGATGGCAGAATTTCAAAGTGATCCCAGTCTCTCTCTAACAAATTGCTAATTAAATTGTACACTGTAGGCTCTTTGAAGAAGAGCTTTTTCAGAAACTCTGATTAAAATATATATAAGCCAAACATCACTATGGCAATGTTCCAATGAAAGTGCATGTATACTTTATACCCTTTTGAGGAGGTTTCATGGTGTAGGTTCATGGCAGCTCAAACTATGCATCAGTATTGCTTTCAGTAGGGGTGAGTGCATACCTTTTGGGGCTCTGATTTCCCTTTGTTCTCAAGACATTCTTGGTGCTTTCATTAGTATTAACAAATGTAATATATGTACATCGAAGAAAAATACACAATTAAAAAAAGAAAGAATATTCTGTGTGACGTGCTGAGAGATTAGTGTATGTGAGGTCGGCCTGGAGGTGTGACTCTCCCAGATGTGGTACTGTTTCTCATGGAGCTGAACTGGCAGAATCTCATGCGCCAATAAATGCACCTTCCGGCAGTAGACTGCTTTCCTCTCTTGAGATGGAGAAGTTACCAGGTGCTCAAGTCCAGAAGCATGCAAGGTGTTTAAAGCCTTTCTTATCCATATGTTCGTGTGCAGTTAATTCACTGTGTGCAAGTGAAGTGATTTACAGGTGCCTAGAAAACATCTAAGTTTGTAAGTTATGTGGGTGTTGAATGAGTGTACTTGCATTTTGAAAAATGAAGTGCTTTTAAAACCATCTCTCTTCCTTTTTAAGATACATTTCACAACAGAGAGAAGAAATCAAATGTGAATTTGCTTTCCACCTGCGTGATATTTCATCTTTCATAAGTTTCAAGTAATGTATAGTCTGTTTATTTTAAGGCCATTCATCTGGGTAATTTTTGGATGCTGGCTTGAAGTCTTTGTCTATTACTGGAGAGCAGCTGATATCAGAGACGAGTGGTACATAGCTGTGTATATACAGCTCTAAACATATAGGGGAATATGATGCCTTAAAAGCAAACTCAAACCCATGCAGACTACTCCCACTTTAGTAATTGAGCACCCAGCTGTTGGAGATACCTTTTTAGATTTCTATCTCTTTTACTGCAACAGTCAGAAAGTAGAAAAGCAGCAGCAGCATATTCATCACAGTGCTTTCTGCTGACCTACTGCTGATGAGTACATATATTGCAATACATTGGGTTGCTTTTAATTTCTTTCTGCAGTCAGCACTGCAGGTTTTGGTGTTCTGAAATAGGTAACATTTTACAATATTGGGGATTTTTTTTAAGGGATTCATCCTTTTAAATAAAAGCCAGTCCATCAATGAAATGCATCTTACAGCTGTAGTCAGATTGGTAGTTTCTATTTTTAACTTGGCAACTTCCCCATATAACAGGCTACAGCTTTCAGTGACATTTCAAATATAGCTAATATCCTCTCAAGTTTTTGGGGGCCCCATCTTATTCTGCATCCCTCAGACAACAGCAATGGATGCTTGTGGAGAATAAGGGGAAAGGGCTAAACAAAGCTGTGCAACTCATGTGTTCTCCTTGTCTAGCCTTGTCTACCATCTTTTATTGGAGCCAAAATATAGGATTGAATGGACCATTTGCCTGATCTAGTAAAGTATTTTTGTGCTCATATGTTGTTTCTTAGACTATAGTGTTAAGAACTATATACAGAAATAGTTTAGTTGATCAGAAAAATTGTAAACCCGTATTTGATTCTTTGTCTTTAAACATTTTAAAAACCAAAAAACATATAAATACCTCTGTGACAGAAGTGCCATGGCTGTTCCAAGGATGAGTGACATACCTGCGGAAACATTTCCCCATGTTTTGTCTCTGCTGGCAATACACATTCCAGCCAATACTTCTCTCAGTGCTGCTTTTTACACAAATTGCTTCTACCTACTACTCTGGTTTTCTGCTTGCTTCTGTGTGAAAGTGGGAAAATGTGAAAGAGCCAGTAGTACTGGCTAACTGACTAGTTGCCCTCCAGGTAGCTAAAATAGAATGCATCAGACTACACATAAACATCTGCAACATCACTGGCTTCTTGTAGGGTAGTTGGTTATGAAAAAAAATACTGGTTAATTGAAAGGAATAGGAACCTCTGTATATAAACTCTATATGGCTCAGTCCAAATTAAATATAGAAAACAAATGAGATGTGCTTTTTTTCTTCTGGCTATGAAAAAAACACAAGGTGACTGATGTGAATGACTACAGTCATAGGAGTCAAGTCTCTCTATGTAAGGAAAAACTTTCTGAGATACAGCAGTGAAGTTTATTTCCTAAGCTAAGTAACTTATCTTTTTAGGTGTGTTCTGTCATTTCTTGGAGCCTAGATACAAGGACAAAAGGCTGGACATTGTTTAAGAACTTAAAAACTCAGGTAAACTCCTTACTGAAATCTCTCACGTGCCTGATGAGACTTCATCAGCCCACTCAAAAATCTGCTTTTTAAGCTTGACAACTTTCAAAAATCATTCCCAAAGGGCCTGTTTCTGTGTGAAGACTGTATGTGTTTACGCACGTTTCTCCTTGTAGATCTGTCTTGTATGGCTGTAATGGAGACTTCCAGAAAAAGTGTATCTGGATGCTTTCAGGAGAACCATAAGGAAACCCTCCACAGTAAGGGCTATTTTCTTAGCTTATTCTATTGGAATTTCCATGGAGTCTGGTTCAGAATCCTTTATTCTTGGAAAACTGACCCTTTCTTCTTGTGTTACAGTGGAGTAGGTAGAGTTTAAGACAACTAATATCTCCTTGTGTGGTTTTATGGAGAGTATTGGAGACTATTGCAGTAAACTATCTAGCTGCCTGTTTTTGATTTGGAGAGTCTGATCCTGGAAGTTACTGCAGAATTGTCTTTAGTAGAACTGAGATGGGAAGGAATTTCTGACACAGGACAGGGGAGTGCTTGAATTTGCTGGCTGAGAGCAGCACTGTGTATGCCATGGCAATGTTCCCTAGCCTGCTTCTAGCACCCAGCCCTCTCTGGTGGTTCAGAGGATGGAAAAGGTGGATGTTGCCCTCCTTGAGACTCAGAAATTAGACATTGACCTCGCATGCACCCTATAAGCACCTTTTCCATTTTAAGTTTGTATGAACTAATGTCAGACAGGCCAAATCCTGCATCCTTTTGAAGTAGTTACTGTTTATATTTACTATTTAATATAATCTGACAAGCATAGAGCTTAGTCTTTCAGCAGTGTGTGCGTTTTGGGAAACCTATATCTGCTTTTCTTCAAATGTACAGAACTGGAGTGATAGCCAGGCTTTCTTCACAGTGTGAGTGACATAAGCATAAGCCTGTCATCCTGTCAGATGATGGAGGGGAAGATGATAATGCTGTCTGATGCAAGAGAACTTTGATAAACATCAAGTACAAAAATGTCTATTCTGTTCATGTACTCTAAGTCAATGTCGAAGACTGGGCTTGTTGTAGGAAGTATTGCAGTCTCGATAGTTCTTCACTACAGAGAAAAAAATAAATAACCAAAAAACCAAAAAGCTGATTTAGATGCAGGAAAAATGTATTTACTGCGTTATAAAGAATAATTTTGAATGCCCAGGGAAAATGGAAAAAGGATGAAAAGGAAAGGGAGTAGGAAGAATGAAGGCATATACTGTGTGAATGGAAGTCTATGCTTTCTAACTCCTTGAACCACAGGGTACATAGAATTAGGCAGTTTCTTGGAAAGTACAAATCTAACAATCTGTGAAAAATCTGCAAAACCAATGTTCAATTCAGTGTCATGATTAGAAATGGCTACTTTTTAATTCTAAACTGGGTAGAAGGGAAAAGATGTAATCAGTATAAATACACTTTTTATAAAATTTTTCTAACAATTTATAGGTCAAATATTTTGAAGTTTTGAAGAAAATAATGTGTGCTTTAGATTCCTAGCTGCCTAAATCATGTATAAAAATGGGCCCTCGTGCTTCTGCAAATCCTGTTTCATAATCCTTCAGTCTACTGGGAATAAAGTTAATTTGCATGAACTTATCATCTAGAAACTGAAACTGAGTCAGTGGGTTCCCCAGACGATGGGTTCACCTGTTTGTGAAGGCTCTGTTCATCTGTGGGTGAAATATTTTGTTTGATAAATCATTTATTGTCATTATACCATGATTTATGGTCTCAGGCCTGATGTGCTAGGGGTTTTACTGAGAGTTAGACTGTTCCAGACCTGAAGAATTTTAAATGTAAACCCTGGGTTTAAATCCTGCGTTACCAGAAGTTTTCTTATGACAATGGTGTGATCTGTTGGCACAACTCTGTTTGATGTGAAAGGGTTTAAAAAAACCCATCCAACTTTCCCCCCCTAGTTTTAGCCTTCCTGATAAACAGAAACCATCCTTTTCATCCTTTTTTTTTCAGTTGATTGCTTAGATGTAATATTACAAAACTTCATCCAGGTTGGGGTTGAGATGAGGAGGGAAGGAACTGGCAGTTTTTCCTGGGATGTCTGTGGGACTGCTGCTCTTCTGGCTGGACTGCTCTGAGATATCTGGAAATCCCAGACAAATAACTACTATGTGTTAGCAATCAGCCAGATGCCCACTTAGAGTGTAGGGATGTTTCATACTTACTGTGAAGTCAGTGCAGACTGTGCAGCAGAGTACACACGCAGCAGCGTACGTGTGCAATGAATCATCTGATATGACTTCCCACACTTGCTCTGGCCATCTGAGGCACTTAGATTCAATGGTCTTACTTCACATGTTTTTTGAGGCATGCATCCATATTTCTGCATGGGACTTTGTAGATAGAAAAGTGAAGCCATTGCTGCTCCACAGGAAGATGAAGAGTGGAAAACCTCTGCTGTAGTTATAGCTAAGGTTGCCCAAATAATATCTCGCTGTCATCACTGAGACCAAAAATGTGGAAGCAACATAACACAGGACTTGTCAAATTTATAATGAGTGATGCTGCTTCAGTGCACTGAAAAACTGAAACTTCTGGGTAAAAGTCCAGTGTAGTTTTCATCCCAGCCCCTGGGACAAAATAATATAACTTTACTTATGTGTGTTTTTATATATATATTTGTATAAAATATAGTGCATATTATACATATAAAATAATACAAATTAAAAAATAATAAAGAGTAATTAATGTCTCTTTGCTCCCTGTGATTTTTGGTTTAATGAGTTAAATGAAAGTAAAGTGACTGCAGTATCTTCTTTTTGACATCTCTTCAATTTTTGGAGGTATCAGTCACCAATTCATAAAACAAATCCTCTCAGAAGATGGCCCATATTCTAGAGCCTTTTCTTTCTAGTGGCTTGTACACAAAATGAACCTGAGTACACTGAGATGTAAAACCAAAAGCCAGGGTCAATTTAGAGCAGTTGAGACTACCCTAGAGTTCAGATAAAATATAGTACCAGTCAATCTAAGACATTCTCCCTGAACAGCCGGTTACTGACTCACAATTCAGTATCTTGTTAGCCCATTTCTAAAACAAGCTTTTTGTTCCAGGCTTTTTCATGGGACAATAAAAGCATCTGCCATCCAGACAGATTTCTGAATACATCTCTTCTAAATGCACCAAAATATGGTATTATGAACAATGGTGGTTTTCTCTTGCTCTTAAATTATTAAGTTTATCCATGGAGTCTATGCCCAAATCACTTTTTCTCCTGCCACATTTATCTCCATCTTGTTTTTGGTATGGTGAAAGATGGTGAGAGAGATCTGTTTTTTAATTCTTCTACATAATAAACCTTTACATTTTTTTCCCAATTGAAGGTAAATTTTTGGAGTATGTAGGACCTCATGAAAAAACACTCCTCACTTTATCCTGTATACCGTTTTAGTCCAGGTTTTCTTTCTAGGTTTGAGGGTATCCCTGTTTCTGTACCTTGTTGCTTTTGTCTTTTCTTTGGCTTTGCCTTTTTCCAGGACACATTTATTGAGTATTAAATTATTAGCACAAGGAAAGGAAAGAATATTAAGTCACTAGTACAAGCAACAACAAAAGAAGGAAGAATTAAGTCTCAGAAAGGACAGAATACTGAATTAATACTGCACAGTTAAGTTTGGTGGGAATCAGGCTTCTGCATCTCATTGGAATCCAGTTCTTATTAGAATATCAGCTGCTCTTTTTTCCATGGGCTAGCAGCCATTTGCATCACTCACACTTCAATCCTCTATGCTTCACTTTATGTTCTTTTTGCTCATAGCTGTAACGCTCAAGAGCTGTCCCAAAGGCCTTTTATCTAAAGCCTTCTCCGTTGCATCAGCTGGTGTGAAATTGGAAGATGACCCAAGAGGTTACCCAGGCACCTGAAAGGAGGGCACTGCCAGCAATACACATATGGCTCTCCTGCCCTCCAAGAGCTGGAGTCAATAGATGCTCTGAGGTGGAGGAGTCCAAAGCACTGCAAGGGCTACTGCTCCACCAGAGCAAAACAGATGTGGATGGAGAAGATCATATTCCTCCAGGATGACTGGGAAAATGTCTTCAACTGCTCTTAGTTCTTTCTAGTTGTCTTCTCTGTTCATTTTGACTTGTATTTTTTTCTTTTTCAGACAGGCTAGAGTAGAGAGGGTGGTTTGAGTTTCTCTTCCTGGTCACTGTAACATTTCTCTGGAGCACAGATGAGGTCATGCTTTGGTGAGGGCCTCAAGAGGAATGCTCCTGGCCATGCCTCAGTGGAGGGTAACTTGCAAATTCCTTTGTGTTAGCTAATGAACTCCTTGAGTTTGGGTTCTGTGGAGAGAGTGGTGTGTGAAGGTCTTGGCACTGGGAAGTGGAAAGACCAGTGAAGCGTCTCTGAACTGTAGGGTTTGCATTTTCTTTTGTCTACAGATAGCCATACCCATGAGAGGTTTGCATGTGTCCAGCTAGCAGATGCCAGACTAACTTTGATCTCCCTTTTCCAGAGTCAGAGTTCAGAGCAAGATGGATGAGGGAATCTGTCACATTTGGACTTGGTGGACCCTAGAGAACCAACTAGGGACCACACTGGACACACAGGTTGTGTCTGAGATGCACTAATCCACTTTTGGCATTATAGAAGGGCTTGTATGTGATGCAATTGTTGGTGGCCATCTTGGGCATAGTGATCTTGAAATAATACAGTTTTCAATTCTTGGAAAAGTAAGGAGTAGAGTCAGCAGAACTGCTACCTTGTACTCCTGGAGGGCAGAATATGGCCTGTTTAGGAGCCTGGTCAAAGAGTCCCTGGGAGGCAAAGGAGTCTAGGAAGGCTGTACATCCTTCAAGAAGGATATCTTAAAGGTGCAAGAGCAGGCTGTGTCCATGTGCCGAAAGACAGATGGCACGTAAGAAGAGCTTTAGCTAGAACTTGGGAACAAAAGAGAGCGCTTATGACCTCTGGAAGAAAAGACAGCCAACTCAGGATGACTACAAGGATGTCATGAGGTTATGCAGCTAGACAATTAGAAGGGCCAAAGCCCAAGCAGAACTTAATCTGGCTGTACCATGAAATACAGCAAAAAAAGTTTCTATAAATAAATCAGCAATAAAAGGAGCCCCATGGAGATTCTCCAGTCTTTACTGGATGCAGGGGCAGACATAGTGACAAAGGATGAGGAAAAGGCTGAGGTACTTAATGCCTCAGTTTGTAATAGCAAGACCAGTTGTTGTCTGGGTACCCAGCCCTCTGAGATGGAAGACAGGATTGGGGAGCAGAATGATACACCCATAATCCAAGAATAAATTATTAATGAGCTTCTACACCACTTAGTCTATGGGCCCCGATGGGATCCACCTGAGGGTACTGAGAGAGCTGGCAAAAGTGCTCACTGGGCTACTTTCCATTATTTACCAGCAGTTCTGGATAAGCAGGGAGGTCCCAGCTGACTGAAAGATGGCAAATGTGACATCTATCTACAAGAAGGGTTGAAAGAAGGATGTGTGGAAATACAGGCCTGTCAGCCTTACCTCGGTGCCAGAGAAGGTCATGGAGCAGATCATCCTCAGTGCCATCACACAGCATATGCAGGACATCCAAGAGATCAGGCCCAGACTGCATGGGTTTAAGAAAGGCGTGTCCTTCTGTGACCAAGAGATATGCTTAGTGGATGAGGGAAAGGCTGTGAATGTAGCCTACCTATACTTTAGTAAACAGCTTTTGATACTTTCCTCCACAGGATTCTTGTGGATAGACTGGTTACTCATGGCTTGGACAGGTGCACTCTGTGCTGGGTAAAAACTGGCTGGATGGCTGGGCCCAGAAAGTGGTGGTGAATGGAGTTAAATCCAGTTGGTGGCTGGTCACTAGTGGGGGTCCCCAGGGGTCAGTGTTGGGACCAGCCCTGTTTAATGTCTTTATTGATGGATGAGGGAATTGAGTGCGTCTTCAGTGGGTTTGTGGACACCACCAAATTGGGTGAGAGTGATCAACTGGAGGGTAGGAAGGCTCTGCAGAAGGATCTGGACAGCCTGGATCGATGGGCTGGGGATGACGGTGAGAGGTTCAATAAGGCCAAGTGCAGGGTCCTACACTTCAGTCAGAACAATCCCATGCAGCACTAAGGGCTGGTGGAGGAGTGGCTGGACAGGTGCCCAGCAGAAAAAGACCTGGGGTACTGGTCAACAGCTGATGGATGGGGATTTTTTGTACACTTATTCAGCATTGCTGCTCCCCTGGTCTTAATGATCTACTTCATGAAGATGGGCAACTTGCACACATTTGAAAAGCAAGTTATTATCATCATCACCTGCAGTAAAGTTTCAAAGTATTAAAAAGCAAAATAATTTAAACCACAGTAACAATACATTTTAACGTATCACCATTGTTTTAAGACAGAACTGTCTGACCAACTGGACATGAGCCAGCAGTGTGCCCAAGTGGCCAAGAAGGCCAATGGCATCCTGGCCAGCAAAAATAGTATGGCCAGCAGGACCAGGGAAGTGATTGTCCCTGTGTACTTGGCACTGGAGAAGCCACACCTTGAATCTTGTGGTCCATTTTGGGCCCCTCACTTATAAGAAAGACATTGAGATGCTGGAGTGTGTCCAGCAAAGAGCAATGAAGCTGATGAAGGGTCTGGAGCACAAATCCTATGAGAAGTGGCTGAGGAAGCTGAGGGTGTTTAGCCTGGAGAAAAGGCTCAGGGGAGACCTTATCTCTCTCAGTGACCTTAAGGGTCTGTCCCAAACTAAACAGTTTGATGATTCTGTGATTTTTCTGTGCCAAGTAGATATATCTGTTGATTAACAGCATACCAAAAAGCCCGAAGAAAGACCTTACTGCAAATCTACCATGTTATTTGGCAACTCTAGAGTCAAATGCAGAGGCTCTGTAATTGTGAGGAACCTAGACAGGAGAATGGAAAGCTGCTTACAAGCTTTCTGGAGAGCTTCATCTGGTGTTGAGTCTGATACCATAGAGACCATAATTCTGAGGAGGCTCTTCTGTGGATTTCCCAACAGGGATTTACTGGTTTGCGTCTCTGATCTGATATATGACATCTACAATGTGATGTAGGGCAGCTGGCAAACCTCAGATGCTTTCTGTAGTATTTACTTCATAAAGATATAAAGTTGGAAATTTCTGCAGAAAGGAGCAGACTATACAGTGTAATTTCTTTGGGGGTGCCTTCAGAAATTAAAAGCTGGCTCCTCATTTACATCCTTTATGAACTGGAAAGCTCCCTTTTTGAGTAGCTTGATTGTCTTTTACAGCAGACTGTTGTGAAGCTCTGTGAGCATTGCTTACTATGGAAGCACTTCTGTACCTCCTATATTCTGAAAACAGTTTATTTCCTGGAATAATTTTTTTTGGTCATATGAGTCTGTGAAAAGATAGTTTATCTTGACTATTTGCAACAAAAATAAGTCATACCACATGCTTCTCCAGGGCCCAGTTATCTGATTAAAAGTTTGTCATGCTGAAAGAAAATAAAATGAGAAGAATAGTAACACTATGCTCTGGTCTAAAAGAAGAGTTACTGGCTTATAAGCAATTTATTTTTCTCTTGTTTTCTCAGCTTGGATACCTGTGGAATTAGTAACCCTTCTAGACATGATTTCAAAACCACTTCAAGGGAGAAAACTGCTTTCAGTTGGTCAGACAGTTCTGTCTTAAAACAATGGTGATACATTAAAATGTATTGTTACTGTGGTTTAAATTATTTTGCTTTTTAATACTTTGAAACTTTACTGCAGGTGATGATGATAATAACTTGCTTTTCAAATGTGTGCAAGTTGCCCATCTTCATGAAGTAGATCATTAAGACCAGGGGGGCAGCAATGCTGAATAAGTGTACAAAAAATCCCCATCCATCAGTTAGAGTAGCTAGGGAGGCATGAATGAGAGAAAATATTTCACATGGAATACTTATGCTATTCTGAAACTTTTTAACACCCAAAACTGCATTTTGGTTAGTATTTAGAGTAGGAATTTGCCGATTTAAAAGATCAATGAAATAAAAAGATAAGCTGCAGTGAAGTGACAGGCTTGGAACAGTCTGCCAACACTTGTTCGCAGGAAAGGAAAACAACTTAAAATACAAATTTTACCAAAAGAAATAGTTAACACCAGAAGGTTGTGAATTTTTTTTTTTTAAATGTAGGAGTATTCAAATGAAGTCTTGCAGTATTTGAGCTGTGATTCGTAGATGATTTCTAAATCTTTTAATTTCAGTAGCAACCATGTTTTCACTTTGTATGTATGTTCAGACAGAACACATTTGAATTCTGAATTGGAAAGCACTTTGAAATGAAATGTACCTAAAGTCTAAGAGTGGACTTACTGCTGATCAGATCTGTTACTGAGAAGGTTTTAGAGTTGATGGAGGAGAGATAGCCTTCAATTACCATATTACCATAGCGATCTGCATACAGTAAGGACCTAAACAGAGAAGGAGACCATTTGTTTGGAGTTATCTGGGATTGAAGCTGTGTTGGGATATGCCATGTTGTTCTTTTGTAATTTTCTTTCTTTGTGCTTATAAGACACTTATAATTATGGCATTTTACTAGATTTAAAAATAGAAATAGTGATAGCAATTTGTGGAGGTTTTTTTATTATTTTTGGGAGAAACAGGTTGCTTAGTTCATAGGTGTGGGTCATATACAACAGATAAGAAGGTATGCTGTGTAAAGGTACTCTTAAATCTTTCCTTAAGATTTATTTTGAAAAAATTTGTGTTTTTCAGTGACGTAAATCTGTTTGTGAATATCACCTGATATTCAGGGATTATTTTTTTTCAACCAAAGGAGACAGGAGTGCCCACAAGCCAAACTGTTTCAGAAGTCAGGCAGAAAAAATGATTAAGTTTGGCAATGATGCCTTAGACCACATTTTGGTTTTACATTTCTGTACTTGTAGTCCTTAGTGAAGTAAGGTGTCTGGGCACATACATCTGACTGAACTTATCATGGCCAGGAGTACATGTCCACAGTGTACCAGCTCCCCTTAAAAAGGCCATGTTGGAAAAATCATACAATAACAGAGCTCAAGATAAAAGGAAGGCTGTGTACTCCCACTATATGTATGTTGGTCAGGAAGGCTATTCGAGAAGATTCCTTTGTGAATCTTTCCTGCAGGAGGAGAGTTGCCTTCAGTGAATGAACAGAGGCACTTTGTCTTAATGGAGCGACTTATAGTACAGGAAAATTCTCTCGAATGTCACTTCACTGCTTCTCCAGCAAACGAATGATGACCTCTCCTTCTGAATTTCCAGGGCAGTAAAGGAGATGAGAAGGTGTTGTGTGTGTTTGATATTGTCTGCATCTGATAATGTTTCCTAGGACAAGAATATTTTCCTTCTATTATCTGAGAAAGCCGAGAGATCTGTCTAGCCAGTAGAATGGGAGAGAATGCTTCAGTAATTGCTCTGCTTCTTAGTGTCTAGGGAATTTTTTTAGGTTGCCTTTATCACCATCTTTCTGTCATGTCTTGATGCAATTTGATATTTTTAAATTATTTTTTAGCTTGAACCTTGCGATTTTGGAGAGATATTTCAGTGAGTTTGCCATGTTATGATAGAAGCCAGGAGAGATGCTTCTTAAAGATAAAAAAACCAGTTAATTTTTTTACTAGACTACAAATACAAAAGACAAGTTAATCATATGATTGTCACCTATTGTCTTCAGTGGTGAGAGTTAATGCTATTCTGGGTGCCCTGACTGGTCATTTCAACCCATAAGATGTAATAAGTTTTTTTCAAATTTAACCATTATTCCACTGTTTTTTTCATGCTAGGAACAGCTAAAGGGAGACTTGAAATGTCACTGCAATGTATTTTTTTATTATATAATTGAAATGTGCTTAGTTCTGAACTGTTTTAACATCAGTTTTTGTAGTAGAATTTACACAGCATGTATTTTAACCATATACTGTGTTATCTATATTCTAGCTACTCGCCCAATTAAGAAAAGTGGGGAAGAATACTTAGTCAATTAAATGAGCAAATTGACTGTTCTGAGGGCCTATTTAACCATCTCTTTTACATCAAAACCTACAGATATTAATCTGATGGAGAATTTCTTTGGTTCTGACAAAAATGACAGCTTGTTACACATCTGTACTGGAAATGTACACTGTTTCATCAAAATACTGCTGCAGTCGATCAACAAAATATTCCAGTCCTCTGTGGACAAAAGAGCTAAGAAATGTACAAAACTATCTTTATAAGCCACAATTATCTTTTTGGAGCGCAAGATAACTATTACTTGATTTGAGGGTTTTCAATATTTATTGGGGAGAACAGTTCAAAAGTGTTAAACCACTTTACCACCACCCTGTGGTAAGGAAAACAGTCAGTATTTAAGAAAAAAAAATCTGTAGAATATTAGCATTTTTATTGCATTAAAAACATTAGGCAACATTTTATCAGCTTGTGACCAGTATCACAGAAGCGACTCATTGATGAACAGTGTTCTGGGTAAGGAAGCACACTTTAAAATTTTGTATCTCAGTGTTAAATGTACACCTAACTTTAAAATACAGTGTTAGTTTAAACCCCTGCCTCCATATTACTAGCATTTAAAACAAAAAAGCTAATTAGTAATTCTAATTTACTTACAGCTGTGTTAATGAGATTCAGTCCCAAAATATAAGTGATTTATCATCTATCATGAGTATAAAGTGTTGGAAGGACAAATAATCATTTAAACAATTATGTCTATTTTTACTCCATTAGTTTGTTAACTTGATATGCCTTTTATGAGCATCCACAGTAAACAGTAGGTGGGTGAGAAATTAATTTCCTAAAATTCTGTATTTTCTCATGGTGGTAATAGGAAGTCAATATTCTACAGAGGCAAAGTAGATCTGGCATAGATAAGTGTTTACTGTTGCATGGATGATGTTAAATGTAATTCCAAAGTGGCAGTATAAATAGCTATTATAAATATATTTATTAATCTAAACTTCAGAAAAGTCAGACAGGAAAGATCAAGTCTGTAATAGGCTGTCACTTTGAATCCCATGATAAAATAAAGCAGAATTAAAAATGTATCAGTAAAATAAATCAATGAAACTAAATATGCCCGTTAATATATAAATAGTGTTTTGGAAACAAGATCTGAATCTGTGTTTTAAATTATAAGTAAAACCCAACCTTCATATAGGAAGAAATGCTCTATAATGAATTGATCATTTAATAAATTTCATTAGTTATTAAATTAAATTTAGTGCTTTCAAAGTATTCCCTATTAGCGTGTCCCACTACTTGTACAGTACAAGCATAGGACTAATGCTGAAGCAAGAGAGCAGATCTGGAAAAGAAGTAAGACGAAGGAGGTGTCTGCTATATAAGGCCTGCAAATGTCAGTAATTTTGCTTCCAACATGTCTTTGCAATATGTCCTTCTGCATTTCTGTGTTGTTATTTAGAAATCTCTTAAAGTCATTGTACAAGCAAAAAAGCTTTAGCTACGTTTAGTTCAGCTTACTTTACTGGAGTATTCACTCCAACAACCAAAACCACTATAAAACATATCTTGAGAATTAAACCTGCATCATTGCTGCATCCATTTTAGCAAAGGATGATAATTAAGTTGTTCAGAATGGCTGAAAGGCAAGAATCAAATATTGCTTGACTGCCTCTGGAGGGCGAATGATTACATATTGTGATTTAAAGTGAGAGATTGCTGTTTTCCCTTCATTATGGACTTTTTGATTTGAGTTTGGGAGGTTTGGTTCTGGCATATCTCAGATTTTTCCTACTTTGGTAAACCTGAATTGATTCTCATCTTCCAGCCATGAGGAACCTGGTGACACTCCTGTCAGCATTTGCCTGTCTAAAGTAGAAGAAAGGGTTAGATTAAGTATCGACAATCCTTTCCTTTTTTTCTTTAATGCTGTTTGCTAAGCATAGGTTGCAATTTAAAGCATATGTAAGCATGCCATTCACATCTTTGATTTGGAAACCTTGTCTTCTGGAATTGAAGAGAAGCAATTGTTTTGTCATCCTTTTCCTTAAAGTGATGTATCTCAATAGGAGTTGCTAGAATTAACTCTGAAGCTGCTTTGGGACCTCTGTCCAGATGAGGAAATGTGCAGGAATGGTGTCCAGGATGGATGGGGCTGGCTGAGTATAGAACAGTGTCCTCTTAAAGGATTACAGAGTGAGAAATTACACCATCTGGGGTTTTTTGTTTTAGAGAGGTAAACTACGTAATCAAACCAAGCCAAGATATCAAACAACAGATTTTAGTGATACCCGAGAGAGTGGGGTTCTGAAGGTACTCTAAGGCATAAGTAATCAAGAAGGAAGATTTTTCTTCATTTTATCTTGTTATACTCTGATCCTGTAAACTTTCTATTTTCATGCTTGCTTCTTCTCTAGATGATAAACCCTGCACAAAGAAGAATGGAGTAGTTTCTGTTAGTTTAGAACTTTGTATAGCCTTGAGCTAAAGCTAATACCAATCATACATTGTTAAAAAGTATACCTTTTGAGCTGTTAAATTTAATTTAAATATTTTGTTTGAGATTGTCAGTATTTCAAATAAATGCTTTAAGAATTTCTGGGGTTTGCCTATTATAATTTCAAGAATGTTTTAAAAATATAAGTTTTTAAGCTTAAGGTATTTACTTCACTCTTTTTCTTATGCATGACAGAGTGGTATACTGTAATAGATATATTTCATAATACCACACCACATAAATATTCAGAAAAAGTAAGTATTTAAAATTACATAATTAAAATTTAATCAGAAAGCAATATTTCTTTTAAGTCATTGGCATAGCTTTTTGCAAGAAGTGGAGAATGTTTCATCAGCTAAAATGGCAACCTACCCTAAGCCAATTGTGTGGTATGCCCATTAGATCATGCTGCATTCAACATCAGCTTAGCAGTAGTATGGCTACCAATGCCATACGTGTTTTAAAATGTGCTGTACATGCAATCTGATTTCATGTTCTCCTTGCTTTTCTCTGCTGTGGTCGTCCAGCAAAGTGAGCAGCAACACTGCAGAAGAGAGGAAGAAAATCCCATGGACAGTGTCTTTATATAGAGTACTCTCCCATTTCCTGAGATGATACCAGGCTGTTTTTTATTTGTTAACTGTCCAGCTATACACACTGAATTATTTTTATTCCTGTGGACTGTAGCACCCTTATCAATAAAATGGAGATAATTCTACTTTTTATTTAAATTTAAATAAACCATGTTGGGATCTGTCAGCTGAAATAAGAGCCATTTGCAATAGTGAATAACTTCCTTCCTTCCTTCCTTCCTTCCTTCCTTATTTCTTAGTATGGTTAATTACCTTTTATTATCTTGTAGAATGTGGTCTATCTGAGTCTTTGTCTTTCTTTTGAGCATCTTGATAAATCTTGAAAGGACTAATTTAAACCCTTTACAGGTGCTGAAATTTTAATAAGATTACTTGGTCTGATAACATACTTCTCTCTCCCATTAGAGTATATGTTTCAGGTGAATTTAATTACCTCTTTAAACTACATGCATCTTCAGAAATTACCTTAAAATAGTTTGGATTTATTTTGCTCTACCATAAGCCAAAGGATTTTTTTTTAAGCCTTAAGCGTAGTGTGTGACAACACGAATTACAAGCCTTGGTAGCTTGTTTTTTTGATGTAGATAATTTTGAACCAAATCATGGGTTGATTCTGACGGTAGAAGATTGTAGCTAGAGCTGGATTTTTTTGGTTGCCTCTAAGTTAAAAATTTGATAAAGATGCTGAATGTAAAAACTCTTTTCAATGAAGTGATAATGGCAAAATAGAAAAGCAGTAAAAAATATTTTTTTTCTGGACCACTTTCCCACCATCCTATCTGTGTGAAGTAAGGGCTTGCCAGCCTTCCAGCGTGGTGTGGGCTGTGCAGTGCTGAGCACTGTTTCTCTCCCTTGTTGGTAACCGCATGGTGTGTGGCACATATGTTTTTTGAGGACAGCTGGCTGTCTCAGCTGCTAAAGAATGAAAAGGCCTTCAAATGAATACAGCAAGTCAGACTAAATGCCTATTAACTTTATGTCGTTTGAAGTTCATGAAGTTTCCATCATTGGAGATAATCAAGAACTTGATTGGACATGGTCCCAGGCAACCTGCTGTAGCAGACCGTGCTTGAGCAGGATGGGGTTAGATGAGGGACCTCGAGCAGTCCTTCTAAAGCTCAGGGATGCCATGATTCTATAAAATTAAATTCAACAGAAAAATTCCATACAAACAGGGGCATGTCTCTGTATGTTAGATTTCCTAGGTCTCTGTCTTCTTAAATGAGGAATTCGTCCTGATATTGTCAGAATAATTTCCTGGATTTGTATTTTGATTCAGTTTGAGTTTCTTATATCGTCAGGATAACAATATTTTAAATGTTATAGTTCTGTGTAGATATTTTGACATGCTCATAGTTTTAATGCTTCAGTATCATGTATGCAGAATGCTTTGTTTCTTGGGAACTTCCATTAGTATCTCTTATAGCCCTGTTAAACCCTTTGAATTCACATAATGCATAATCAGGTTATTCAGTCATCTTCACATTCAGCCAGAGGTTCCTAAACTACTTTACTGTTGACTGGATGTCACAGTCAACAGTGGCAAAAGTGACAGACACCACCATTAGCGGTAGTGTTGACATCCAGTAACATTGTTGGCGTGGGAAGTGATTGTCTCTGTGTCCAGCTGCTTTCCAGTCTGAAGTCATTAATGGTACTTGTACACAGAATGGCTACTCTAATGGCCTTTTCTTCGGGTTTGCATTATGGTAAGTCTTGTTGCTGTAATTCCAGTCCTCCTACCAGACCTGCTGACTGGCAGAACTTGGACCATAGTACAAAGGTAAGTTTTGGCTTCAAAACTTAGTTTCTTTTTAAGATAAATGCTTTAATAATACAAACCATTTTTACTTTCATTATTACTGTCATAGATTTTATTATATGAATGAAGCATATTTTAGGGGGACCTTAACTGCCCTTAGAAGCTTTCATCTTTTTGAAGTTATAGCAAATAAAGCACTTACCATTTCTGAAACCACATGTATAGATAGATCTCTGTTTCTGCTTCTAGCATAACATGACAGGCAATGCAAGAAAAAGCCAGCATCTGAAAACCGTTAAATCTGCAGGTGGTTTGGAGTGAGATTCTTCTCATCTACATTTTCTTGTCAGTGCTGTTAAAAAGTACTTTCTTGTATACTGAGAAAAGCGTCATTAAGTTGAATGGTAATCCATCCGTTTTTATCTTCTTTTCTCACCATTAACTGTTGAGAGACTGCAGGTGGATAGTTCCCTGTTTTTGGAAAACACAATTATTTCAGAATAACCTAATCACTATTTCTCCCCCAAACCATAGGGCTTTAAGAAACTTCTGGATATTAGGACTGAGAGCTGCTATGTTTTTGTAGCATCTTATGTTGCATCTTTGTTGCATCTTTATCTCTCTATCTCAAGCGGAGAATTGAAATGAAAATACAATTAGAAGTAGGGAACCTCCACCAGTTGACTCAATTCAGAGTTGAGTCTTTGATTGGAGGTACCCAACTTACTTCTTCAAGCTGAACAAACTAAGTTATAGCAGAAACCTAGCAATTAGCTACATTTATGTTTAACTAGAACACACTCAGGGAATCTAAAATAACTGTTTAACTAGGGGAAACTCTACTCTTCTAGGTGAATCTCATTATTTGAACCTCTTGAAAAGGAGGAATTGGTCCAGCTTCAGTTTCCCTGAGCCATGCAAACTCCATGCAGTTTCCTATGGTCTCCAGAGCAGTGCTCTTCTAGTCCATCAGCGATTTGCCTTGAAAGTCTCCCTGGCAGCTTTTCAAATTTAGGCTTCTTCAGTGCCCTCCATTTTTGATGGACTGCTGAGGAGCAAAGCAGTCTCTTGTTTGGCCCCAGGGAAGTAGACAGGGCAATGCAATAGATTGGCCTTCCTCTTTTTCTTCACTTGCTTCCTTTCTGGGTTAAACATATATAAAGTAGGTACATGATAAACTGAAACCAAACTAAATAATTCTACCATCTGTTACAAGCCATCAAAACAGAAGTAGGCTAAAATATGAATTCATAATAACTTTTAAAATACAGTGCAATTTGGAGAGAAAGCAGGTGAATGTTTATGTAACATAGCTTGCCATGGGAAAACGAAATGATGCATTTTTTACATGTTAATGATTTTACAGCTTCTTAAATAGAATCGGAGAAATTTATCCAGATACCATTTCAAAGAGTCACTGTCATCATAGAGCTAGGTAGGGCTCTGTAGGTAGCTTCCTTCCCAAATAGATGGACAAGTACAACTTATATAATTTGCAGCATATAGGTATTGCTGGCCTCTTTTCTTTCATAAATTAGTGAGTTTAATTAATCTGTTTGTTTCTGGTCGAATTGCTTCTCTTTTGGCTGACTTCACCCCCTGTAGGAGCCATTCTGTCCAGTGGTGCAGAAAACTATATCTGTGACAAGAAGCTTGATGAATCCCAAACAGGCATAATTTATACAGAGAATTTGTTCTTGTATTATATAGGATATGCAAATGAAATGGCCATGGGACAAAGATTTTTTTAGCAGGCCTTAGAACAGACTTACCTCTGAGATCTGAAGATCGAGCACGTGATCTACAGTAGTGGGGGAAGACTGAGTTTTTGATTGTTTACTTTTGATAAGCTTGGTTATCTTTTAAAAGGTTTCAAAGAGACTAAGGGTATTTATGAGCAATACAGTAATCAAAGAGCTGGCTATTCACCAAAATCTTCCACATTCCTTTTTAAAAAATTTTATTTTACAGGACAATGACTTTTGGTTTTTTTGCAATTTTTGCTTTTGTGTGTAAAAAACCCATATTGCAGAACTCCAAAATTCTTTGAATTACTTCTGAATAAAACAGAAATTTTAGCATAGAACAACTTTTAAAAGGTTTCCTTAGCTAAAAGATTAGGATAAGTAGTGTTGATCCAGAGAGAATGACAAAAAGCATCTATTCTTCAGGACTAAAAGCTGTTCTTCACAATATGAGAGTTTTCTATGGGCTTTACCTATAGAGTGTGAGATGTTTCTGGACTTCAGACCATGGTTTTACAGTAGGCGAGAATAGGATGAGGAGAATTCTTGATCTTAAGTCATTGCATTAATACAAATTGATGTAGAAATTGGTTTCTTTGTATTACAGCATAATTTCAGAATCAGTAGCTTATGGACTGTACTTACTAAATAATGTCTGTCTAATTGAATAAATTTAATTGTGCTTCACTGGGGAGTATGTAACACTCTCTAAGGATTTCTTTCTTATTGATACCATTTGTATTTAGAAATATGTCTATGTGCAAAAAAATTAAACTAACATCTTAAACTGCTAACCTAAAATAAAGAATGTGAATCTTGAATAAAATTATTCATACACTACATTAGATGGGCTATTTATTGCATTATGATAATTAAGCACATCTTTTTAATGAATTAAAAACCATTTTGAGAAAAAGAGGTGGTGCTAAAGTTGGGACTGCATCAAGAGGCATCACATTTGCAAATGAGGGAAGTGGTGCTGAGTAACACAATATGCTGTTGGTAAGAATTGTTGACCCAATCTGCTCTGCGCTCTTCAAGTCATCCATTAGATCTTCAAACATGTATCTCTTACAAAGCATAAACTCTGTTTCGTGCTTCTTAACTGTCTGTTAATGAAGAATAAGAGTCTCATGGGATGAGCCTAGAATGATGCCCTTTCTCTTGATTTCAAGAAAAGGCTTTTTTAGTTTACTCAAACTGAAGGAACTTTTTTCTTGTCCTGGATGGAGATGGTTTGTCCTGCAAGGCTGTGTGTCCTGGATAGAAGGGGTTACAGGTGTGTCGAAGCTGGCCTTCAGTTCTACCACTTTCAGCAGTCAACTGGAAGGATGGACACAAAGTTTATGCACTTGGGGACATGTGACAGAAGCATAGTGTTTTCGCTGTGCACAACTCTCCTTTGGGATGTGTGGTATATCGGAGAACTGCCTGCTGCACTTTAGAGCAGAGTTCAGTCTTTTGAGCTATTTTACAAAGAAAATGCCAGCCTATTAAGCAGTTTCATTGCAATGTGCAGTATAGAAAACTGAGTGTTGGTGTTAATAAATGTTGCCTGTCAGCCTCAGCAGTCCTATACTGTCAGTGTTCTAGCAAACAGGAACTCATTATAAATGATACTTAGGTTATTTTAAGCTAACTTGTTCAGCAAAGCTAATGAGCAGTTAACCTTATGGTATTTTTCGTAAGTGTCTCCCAAGTAGTTGCTATTGCTTGTGTTCAGTGGTGTTTTTTAGTGCACTGGAATGAATTTCATACTGTGATGCATATTTAGCCACATATATAGTTGCTGCATACAACTTTAATGAGCATGAGGAAGAACTTCTTTACTGTGCAGGTGAACATGTACTGGAGCAGATTGCCCAGAGAGGTTGTGGAGTCTTCCACACTGGAGATACTCAAGAACCGTCTGGATGCAATCCTGTGCCATGTGCTGTAGGATGATTGTGCTTGAGCAGATAGGTTGATTAAGATGACCCACTGGGGTCCTTCCAACCTTTCTCATTCTAAGATTTTGTTATTCTGTGGTGCTGTATGCATGTTCCATGAATTCTTCAAAGTTAGAGGTGAATGGTAACATCTCATTTCCTTTCTGGATGTTTCTGATTTAAAAGATCCTGTCAGGAGTTGCAGTGTTGAAATGACTTAAAAAACAAAATTAGAAGCTCCAAATAAACATAGTTCTCAGAATTGGACGTACGTAAATCCATGGAACCTGATGGGATGCACTCACAAGTGCTGAGGGAGCTGGGTGATGTCATTGCAAGACTATTCTCAATTGTCTTTGAAAGATCTTGGTGATTGGGAGAGACCAGAAGAAAATGCCTCTCCTGTCTTTGAAGGTGGCAAGAAGGAACTACAGGTCAGTCACCTTCACCTCAAGCCCTGCAAAGGTTATGGAGCAATTAATCCTGGAAATGATATCAAACAAATGAAGGACAAGAAGATGATTATGAGTAGGCACCATGCACTTACAAATGCTTAACCAACCTCATAGCTTTCTAGAACAGGGTGGATAAGGGGAAAGCAACAGGTATGATTTACCTTTATTTCTGTAACATAAACTTGACAGTGTCTCCTGTAACAACCTTATAGACAAACTAACAAGGTGTGGGTTAGGTAATCAGACAGTGAGGTGGATTAAAAACAGTTTGAATAATGGAGCCTACAGGGTGGTGATCAGTGGCACGTAGTTCAGTTGGAGACAAGTTACAAGTATGTACTCCTGGGGTCAATACCAGGTCCAGTACTGTTTAACCCTCTTATTAATGAGCTAATCTGTGAGACAGCGTGAACCTTTAAATGTTCACAGATGGCACAAAACTGGGAGGAACAGCTGATGCATGAGATGAATGTGTTGAAATTCAGAAGGACCTTGACAGGAAGAAGAACTGGGCAGACAGGAATCTTACTAAGTTCAACAAAGGAATATGTAAAATCTTGCATCTGGAGAAGAATAACTACAGGCAATGGTACAGGCTAGGGAAAGAACATCTAGAAAGCGATCTTGTGGAAGAGAACTTGGAGACTTCATCCATGGAAACCTGCACTAACTGACCCTGCTTGAGCAGCAGAGTTGGATACAAAGATGTCAAGATGACCCTACCAACCAAAATGATTTGTGAGAACCAGACTTATTGCACATACTATTGAAGTGATACATTCCAGAGACAGAGAAATAACAGAGAATGAAAGGGAAGTACTGCAGATTTTATCTTCATAAGCATTTTATATTTCCTGTTTGGCAAAATGGAAGCTTTGAAGCTGACTTTCTTTCTGCCCAGGCACTCCTGGAATCTTTTACCTTTTTTGCTTGTATTTTCTCTGTCCAGGGGTTTCTTGCAAATGCCGGTGCAGCCATCCTTTCTCTGGACCTATGCATCAACTTTTCTTCAGCAGGCAATTTATTTTCATGATATCAGACTTCATTGGCTTTTGGGTTTTGATGGGAGTTTCTAGATTCTATTTCTTTGTTTAGTTAACCTGCTTTTTGATTCTAAACAGGTTAACAAACTTACTGTAATAAACTGACAGGGCAGTTGTGACTCTCACTTGACCTTCCAGCTTTATGTTTTTTACCTTCCTGGTCCTGATATTTTTCCCACTCTGTGATGGGAGACCTGACAGAATTGAAGGAGTTGAAGATATCTTTGGGGTGATAGAAGGAAGTGCAAAGAAAGGGAGACTGGGACAGAGTGACTTGAAAGACAAATTGACTTAGAAGAAGGGGAAATGAAATTAGTGGAATTTATTAATGGAATACACAAGAGGGAGACAGACATGTTATGCTAGTCAGTAGGGTTAGGGAAGATGTAGCAAGGTAGAATTGTGGGATATTTGTATTTCCATAACATTGTTGTATGTAATTTTATGCAAGTTTTCCCTCAGACTTTGCAATGGTTTTATAAGAGTAGGTGTATCCTACAACCCTACTAAGAATAGGCAGGGAATCTTTAGAATATCAAGGTTTAAAAAAACGTAAGTGGGAAAGAAAGTGGAAACATTAAATAGAAAGTGAAAAAGCCTAGCAGAATAAGCAATAGGGAAGAAACAGCGCAACTGAAAATCAAAGGGATAATTAATGGAGGAAGAAGATGGCAGTAGTTGTGTAAAGTGTGGGAAAGAACTAGAAAAAAGCATCTGCCATCTCTGTCAGTGAGGAAATCATGTTGAAAACTGCTCAACAATGTGCCAGTTATGTGACTGCTGTTCCTCACTGGAAACATTTTCTGAAAAAAAATTGCCACTCACAACGTTTTAGGCAGTGCTATGAAAGGCTGTTCTGTTTAGAAAAAAGAATTAAAAAAATAGCAGCAAAGTTTCCTGATTCATTTCAATTGACAAAGATTTGTCAGCTTTGAATGTGTGATCTAGATCTACTTAATACCTGAAAAAATAATGGTCATCGACAACAAATTCTTTTTCAGATATTTATTTACACTACTGTGTTCTCTTCCACTTGGGTGCTGGAACATGCTGATTTTCCCTGGGGAGAGACTGCCCTAGTGAGGTGAGAAAACTGGCTTTTTGCATTAAAAAATAAATAAATAAAGTTTGTAAGCCTCTCTCTTTTTTCTGTTTGTAACAATCTCAATAGCAAGAAGCTAGTGTTTAACTCTTTAATATGTAAAGTGACCCAGATAAAGAGCAACCACATTTAAGTTCAGTGCACATTTTCTTTAAGAATACTCTTAATAATCAATCATGCATATGCTGATCAATGTGAAGAATTCTGTATTGATGTTAATTTCAAATGAGATTATTCCTTTTATTTTTCTTGCTTTTTAGGTGTGACAAATTGCCAAACTCTGTTATGAGTGTACTGATGTCATGAATATTTTTCTAGCTTTCATGAGGTTTTCTTAGTGAGCTGATGCAGATCCTTGTTAACGGGAAAACATTTAAATCCTTGAGGAGAATTCAGTTTCTTAGGATAACCATGGAAATCTGCTGTGATCTAGTGCCACTGTCGGCATCCACTTGTATTTTCCCATCACCAATTTATCTCATCATCATATATTTTCTCATCATCAGTTGGTGATGATACACTGTGTGGTAAATAGTAGGGCACTAAATTTTTCTGTGCAAAGTTGAGAAAAGTGAAAAATAAGTGAACTCTTAGTTTTTAGCTGATATTATTACTGAAAATATTTTGATACCTTCAGAGAGAAGATGCTCAAGAAAAGTAACACATAAATGGCGTAATGTTTATTTCCACTAGCATTGCTGCTATTTTTGGAAACACTGCAGGTCTCATAGAACTCATGTTACAGTAAAAAAATACAAATTATTTCCCCACTCCTTGCAGCTTCTCTCATTTTCTTCATCTCTTCACATCCTGCTTTTAAAATTAGACTTCTAAGGAGTCTTTTAAAAAGCAGCCACTGGGGGACATGTTCATTATATCTGCTCTTCTTCTCGCTCATTGAGCCTTAAGTTAGATGATTGAAGTTGGGACAGCAGTTGCAAACAATTTAATTGATGACTTGGAAGAAAAGCTAGCAGGTGAATTCAGCGGGGTGTTCTTTTTGGGATGTAGTTCCTTGATTGCCAAGAAAACAGTGCATCACATTTTTGCAGATAGTTGATCCAAGCAGTAACACAAGCCCCACCTCTAGCCCATTAAACTGTAATAAATCTAAAGCTGCAAGTGGATGGGGAGTGGAAGCAGGTAGATGATGCTGTGCTCCTCAGGAATTTGATTTACAGGCTAGGAATGTGATGCAGGGGTGGAGCTGGTAATTTGATTATGTCTATGGTATTGACTATTCAATTTTCATAAAATTATCAATTCTATAATACTTAGAAAATAAAATACAAAAGAAGCTCTTGTCTTCCAGCCTGCTTCTTGACCCATCATCCCACATAAATAATTTTGGATAGAATTAATAATGTAGATATTTGGCATTTGAAAAGAGAAGATGTATGCTGTGAATTAAAAAAATAGGGAGGTAGTTATGTCAAAATAAGATGTTCACACAAGAGAAAATTTTGTTTCTTTTCGGAGAAAAGAGGAGTTGCTACTCTTTTATAAATAATAAAAGATTCTGTTTGCCAGAAATAATCATATGTAAGTAGGCATAGCTTTTCTGTGTATGGAATCAGATATATTTTTGGTTTTTAAGTTTCACTGTTGTTAGTGAAAGTGATTTCACGTCTTTCCAATGCAGTTTGGGTAGTGTAAGAACATTAAACTCTAGGCATTTCTATTTATGTTTACACACACAATGAAATCAAGAAGCGGTGGATGTATACAAGTAGCATCAGTGCTGTGATGAAGTGCTCTTAAAATAAGTACACCCAAGTAGAAGTGTCTGGAGATATAAAATATTCAGAGGGTTGAATTAATGACCGAGAAAGACGGTTTGATGTTTTGAAAGTTTCTTTTTCAAAAAAAGCATCAATTATAGATTAATATAAAGCTGTTTGATTAGCTGGCGGCAGCGGGTGTTGTCTCTGTGATGGTAAGGAAAGGAGCTGGTACGAGGCGCCAGTGGTGTGACCTGAGGGCAGCGTGGCTGTGCCGGCTTAGCCCAAGGCTGGGACACGGTACTGGCATCTCCTCGGGGTGTGTGGTCGGATGGAGGCATAAGGAGGGAATCTCCTACGCTGCAGCCCAGGGGACTCTCCTGAGACCGGGGTGCAGGCAGCTTTGATGTAGGCAGTGCTGGGATTCCTTGAGGCTGACTGCAAGGAGGAGTTTTCCTGCTGGCCTAAAGTTGCCGAGTCCTCCTCCGCTGTGACCTCTGAGATGCCCTGCATGCGTAAAGATATAATTGTGTGTTGTGATTTAAAAGTAGCTTCTATTAGGCAAAAATTTTTAAAATAGATTTTGAAGGAAGTAAAAGTGATAAATCATCAAAAATGATCTGTAATAGAAGATGTTGTGACATTAATTTCTAAATGCTTTATAACGACTTTTTCTGCAAGTTCATATGAACCCCCATCTTTCCCGAAGTTCATTGTATAATACATCCTTAGCCAAAAGAAAGTTTCCATATGTTTCTCTACATACCTGTGTATACATATAGCTAGTTAATGGGCTGTATAAATAAGGATTGCACTTCTTGTCTACATGATCCATCTTGCTGATACTGCTGTAGAGGCTATTCGTTGTTACCAGAGCTGAGCT
This sequence comes from Chiroxiphia lanceolata, assembly GCF_009829145.1. NCBI lineage: Eukaryota > Metazoa > Chordata > Aves > Passeriformes > Pipridae > Chiroxiphia > Chiroxiphia lanceolata. The sequence goes on along the minus strand of NC_045639.1, from coordinate 86,486,043 downwards.
CTGGGGGCTGGATGCTCATTTTGGTGAAATCTCAACTGTCTTTTTTTTTTATACATTTTTTCTCCTTGTGGCAGAACCCAGATCACACTTACAGTTTCAGTAAAAAAATCACAAAGTCAGTGTTAATGTGTGTTTCTCTCACATGAGTCTGAAAATGGTTTCCCTTTTCTTTGGTTTCTGTGTTTAAGACGAGTCTCAGAGAATGGTCTAAATATAAGACTGAGGGTGACAGAGTTGTGCATTAGCAGTGTCACTTAAAGCCCCTCTAAAGTTCTGATCTTTCTGGGATGTATATGTGAAATTAAAGTGTGAATTTCTGGATTACATTTTTTTAAACATAAAAAGGGATTATTCCTTTAGTTTTAATTTTCTCTCTGGAAGCTGCCATTTTATTGATGCCATTTAGCAGAGGGCCCAGTTTACTGCAGCATGCTGAGAAGTTGTTTGTTAGAGAACATTGGAAATTAGAACATTTCAAGTTGTGAAACATCCTGATAACTTTATTTTCTAATAAAATTATTAAAAGTTTCTGTATTAACCATAATAGGTATCAAGTTTGCAACATGGAACTTCAGTCTTCCAGCTTTTTATTAAGACTACATACATGCCAGCTTACAGAGATTGTTCAAGGCTAGCAGGATAGTTTGGATCAACCACCACTTCAAATCAGTGTTTCTTGGCACTGGCTTTTATATAGGGTGATAGTGAATAAACTGAAGCAATATCTTTGGAGTATGTCTGGTATCTACTCCTTTTATTTTTTGTAGCAGCTACTCAGCCTAGTGAAGAAGCACAGGATTTAAGGCTTACCTTTCTTGTCTCTAACAATATCATGGGATTTTTGTGCAAAGTTTGGTTTTTTAATACTGCTGTCCCACAAATGGTGCAGGCACTGCTCATATGCTTCTCTAGCCTTTTTCACCATGGGGTTGAGAACACTTTTAAAATCCATATTGATCATTAGGCAGATCAAATAGATTGAAATGTGTTTAATATTCTGTAGTGGATGTGTATTGTCCTGCTGACCTTAGGCTAACTTCTTCTGCATACTGAAGGCATGTAATTATCCTTCAAAACTATGGTCTTGGTGTCAAGAGTCAAGCACATAAAATTCAGGACAGAACTGTTCTCTCGACATGTTAGAGGAAAATGGTGAAAATGGACATGCTGTAAGGACTGCCTGCAGAAGGATATTTGCAAGCCCTTCCTAAAAGTGAGGGAAGATACAGTCAGACCTTGAAGTTTTCTGGCAATACTGGCCTCTGTTCATGGTTCAGCCCATGTTCTTTGTGTTCTCTTCCCTCCCTCTTCCCACCCCATTTTTAGTAGAATCAGATATTTTCAGCAGTTCCAACTTAAAAACTTTAGTCTTTTTGATTGATACATACCATCCAGAATTTCTGTTTTAGTTGAAGATATGTATCTGCCAGACATCCAAGGGTACTTCTTTTGTGACTTCCCAAAACAAAGCAGGGAAAAAGATGCTTTCCTTGAAATTCTTGCATACTGTAGTGAAGAGTAAATGTCAGTCTAAAGATACCCCTTAGCTGTGTCTCAGCAACTGATTAAGGGTGACCCAAAAAAACAACTCTCCTGGTGTAGTGATGGTGCCTGACACTCGGGCAAAGAGATGTGAAAAAACAGCAGGTGAACTGCCCCCTCCTTCCTCCATTTCTCCAGGGCTTCTGTCCAGAAGACAGCTGCAGGGTTTCTGTGTCTTCATTTCTCCCTCCTGACAAGTCTTAGGCAGTGGGGTCAGAAGACAATAAAGTATCAACTCCACTTAATTGTTAGGGCTGTTGCAAATCTGAATTTTAAGCTAAATAAAAGTAATGTGATTATCAAATAATGTATAAAGTATACAGTTGTGTGAAAGTGTAAAAATTGGGTAGTATGATTTAGTTTTTTGCTAAGTATTTTTACAACAGTGGGTAACGGAACAAAGATGCCTTCTATAGTAATCACAATCATGTTCTCTGAGATGTATTTTGATTCATTTATGTAAAAACATGATTATCTGCTGAAAAGTAAGTGGGAAACTTGGCAAAAAACCAACAATATTATCTCTTTCTTGGTTATTAATTTTTAAGATTCAGTCCATAGTTCTGATTCAGGAGGATGATGTGGGGAAAAATGGGATGTAAGGAAATGATAGAAATTTTAGAGGTATTTTCAGGAAATGGACTTTGTGGAGCAATGTCATGAATATTTTCTTGAAAATTGCTTTTTTGACAATTTTTGATTTCTTAAAATTAATTTTATAGGGTGTATAATGCTTTTAGTCAGTCAAGTAAAAATATTTTTTTAGTTTGGGAAAGAACTCTCTTCAAGTATTCAAGTGTTTCTTTGGCTCATTTCCTAGCTGCTAAATGCTTCCTCTCTGGGTACAACCTTTCAAAGATCAGCAAAGGAAATACTAATAAGCCATGAGACTGTTGCTGCCAGTCTAATGTAATTCCCTTTGTAGTGAAGGTAGAGAGAAGCAGAAAACTGCAGCCAATTCTCCACGGGATGGAGAGAATGCCTATGTCCTGACTGCAGTAAAATAGAAAAAATTACGGAATAGAATTAACTGATTATCTGACAAAGGTACTGTATCTTACTGAAATTCCATTATGTGAAAGTACACAGGAACTTGATCCCAGTGGAGAGACTGGACATGGAGCATTTTCCCTGAATATGCAAAAGATGTTCACTGCAAGTGGCTAAATAAGCTAGAAGATGCATGTATGACTGGAGAGCATTCTGCACACATAGACATGCATTAACCAGATCTGAGGCAGCAGAAGATGTCTTTCTACCATGCAGTAACAGAAAGTATCTTTTAAACCAGCTTTACCAACTTTGCAGGGATGGCTTTGGCATTGGAGAAAACTTGTTTGACAACAAACGTAATTTATTAAACTGAAAGGGATCTTATTTAGATGACAGAAAGAATCCTTTTCCTTGATCCGAGGGGACTTTTCAAATGCTGTTGGTAGATCAAATGTTAATCTATATAGGATTAATAGGATTTTAGAGACTCTAATGGCATGTGAAAATGTCATTTACTGCACCCCAGGTCAGATCCAATCTTTGCAACATATGGGCTTGATCTAAAATTTTGTTAGATATAGAACATATTTTAGAAAGCATCTAAGCAAATTTTTGCAGTGGTTCCTACAAATCTTGGTACAGATGCATCTAAGATTGTGGAGGAGCCTGCACATATAAGAATACTGCTTTTTGTTATCTGGCAATCAGGAGAGATCCCTGGTGATTGGATAAATATAAGCATTGCACCTCTCTTAAAGAAAAACAACACCTACAGGGTTTTTTGATCTGTCCACAGCATTTGGGAAGATTATGGAGCAAATTCTTCTAGAACCCAGTTCTGAGCACATGAAACACCAGAGGATGATTGAGAACAGCTAGCATAGCATTACCAATGACAAATCATACCTGACCAACCTATTTGCCTTCTACAAATGACTGGCTCTGTAAACAAGAGAAGTGTAATGAATGTTGCTTGAAATGTATTTCAGCAAATTCTCAAAAAAATTCTTCAGTAGCATCCTCATAGACAGCTTGAAGATTTAGAAGTATTGGTTGGATTGCTGCGTTCCAGGGTTGGTGATCTGCATCCAAGAGAGAATTGGCAACTGGCTACTGGTGATTTCCCTTAGGAACTGATGGTGGGGGACAATGGTGTTTGATGGCTGTCCTTCATTACTACAGACTTACCTGGCAATCAGAGGACTCTTGTGTGAGCTTGGCTACCATCACTGTACATGTTTTGCTCTCCACATTTGGACTCAGGGACTGGCTGCCTGAGTTCTGACTGCCTATCAGTGAGTCTGCTGCCTCTGCCTGTCTGGTTATTTAGCTCAGTGGCTGGCTGCCCTTGCTTTGCAGAGGTACTCTTGCTGCTCACAGACAGCAGTGCATCTTCAAAAACCATGCTGATCTGAGCAGGGTGTTGGACTAGATGAAGTCCAGAGACCCCCTCCATCCTACATGGTGAAATGTGCCTGTGCTTCAGCTCACCTTTCTTACAGCAGTCATGGTGCTTTAAATCATATCGACTATTTTGCAAGTTGTTGGTATTTCGTTATTTTTGTTAAAATAGATATAGACTATCAGTCAACCATTTGTTGAGATAAATTGAAAAAGGTGAACTTCATTCTACTTTCACTCATCATGAGATGTAGACATAGAGAGGGGGCAGATGGCTGGAGTTCTTCAGCAGATTTCAACAGCGATGCCTAGAGAACTGCCAAAGGGACAACCTCCTGCTCTGCCAGAGCTGCAAGGACAGTAGTCTGCAAACTATACTGAGCTGATGTCTCTGTCATGATTGCTGCTTCACTCACTACAGCTTCCTTTCCACAACACCTGTCTTCTGGTGTGGCAGAGGAACAAGTGAGGTTTGCCATACGTCTTACACCTTGTGATGTGGTGATGGTTGTGCAGCTGTCCCAAGGGAATAACTGCAAACAGGCTCAGTGTAGTTCTGTTCAGCTGTTAGCTGTGCTCACAGTGGGAGAGGATGAGAAAGGGCATGTGCTATACCTAACTTGCTTCCCACACCTTCCAGCATCTCAGAGAAAAGGTACCTTCAGCCAAGGAGGTGTTTCCCCTAATGTCAAACCCGCATGTTGTTTGTGTGTGGCACAGCAGGTTGGTTGCTGTTGCTTCTAGAAGCCAGGCATTCTCAGAGTGAAAGTGTCTGTGACACCTTTGTACCCTACTGGGCTCTGCAACTGGGAGACTGAGGCATCACCCTCTGCTCTCTCCTCCTGGAGCCACTTCTACTGGCTTGCGCTGGAAATGAAAGCACATGTGGCAAGGAGAAAATAATTAGATGCTATTAGCTGTTTTACTGCTGGCACTAGTCATGCCAGGCAGGGAAGAATTGTTATGCATTTTGCTGTGTTACCTTAATTCTACTCCTACACAGTGCTAATTATAATACTGATATGATCTAATTAAAAAACTCCCCACCACTCTCTATACTGCCTGATCGATTCTATAGCTATGAAACAGTGAAAGCTGGGTAGGCTTAGGAACTCAGGAGGATCCCTGCTGCAAACTCTGACACATACTTCGTGAATCCTGGGAGGAGACTGTCTAAGAATAAATTGGGTTGATATTTATGAATATTGTCAATAAAATCTCAATATTAAAAAGTATGCTTTCCAGATAATTTTTATGAATAAGTAGATGTAGATAAGTACATGTGATGGTCTGTACACAAATAGGTAGCTGTAGGTAGTTTTGGGGGGAAGATGACTGTGGAGCCATTTTTGAATGTGCAGTGGTTCTGAGTAGGGAGTCACTTCATTTGTATTATGGTTTCTAAATCCGACTCTCCCACTAAAACCCAGTGTGATTTTAATGGTTTTTAATCTACATTTGAATATTGCATGCTTATTTGTTTTCACCAGAGATTTGCTATTGATTGAATTCTTAAATGGTGTCCCTGCTGGCAGAATTGCTTCCTACCAGTTAGCATCTGTCTGGTGGATCAGGGGCTCTGGGTTCATATCCTTACTTTCACTGACACTAGCACATCTTTCTTTTTTTGTCTCTCCCTCTTTATTTGTAGTTCTCCACCTCCGTAAATCCTTCTGCCTTTTCTCTTTCTTCTTTCCTCTTAACTTCTCATGTAGTGAAGCTAACAGAGGAGGGTGTGTGGGATGAGGAGTAGAAAAGGGGGAGAGAAAGTGAGAGGGAGGGTGAGGGAGACAAAAGGGAGAATGTGAGAGGTGAGGAGGAGGTGGTAATGAAGGCGGAAAATAGAACAAAGAAGGAGGGGGAGAGGGTGAGTGGAAAGGGGAATTAAGTAAGGAGGACATGCGAGGGGGAGAGACTCTGCTCCTAAATTTTTAACCAAAGATAGGGCAGCCTTTTTTTTCCTGCTTACAGGAGGAATAATTGGAGCAAATGTTGGTCCTGAACATCTTCTGCCAGGCAGTTAATTTTCCAAAGCCCTGAATGCATCAGCTTTATTTTATTTCTACCTGTAGATGTACAAATAACCTAGAGCTATTAAATGTGTCAAGCTAGTCTACTCAGTGGTCAGCATGGGGCAGTGGCTCCAGGGATTTTTACTTTCCCAGTTGATCTATGGACAATTTTTTGGACATAAAGATCCAGTTTTAGCAACATGAATCTAAGAGAGTGTTTGTGTTTTTGTTACCTAACCATGGATCTGCTCTTATTAGGTGAGATTTAACTTCTGGAGATTCTCTAAATCATTGCCTGCTGGAAGTAAACTTTGTGGTCAACACAGATATAACTTCCCTGCTGCTTCACTGTCCTACACAGTCCACCTTATGCTTCCCTTTGTGAGTGTTTTCCATGCTATCTTTTTCTCTGGTATGAAAAAGTAGAAGGAAATCAGTGTTTCTCCCACCAACAGACTAGAGATGATGGTAGGACAGTTCACAGACTGTCCTTTCCCTGTTTAAGACTACATCTTTTTGACCTTTTGGTCAGGAAGGCTTAGCACTGATAACCGTGCTTGTGAAGAAGGAGAGAGGTGGCAGGCAATAACTTGCGGAATGACTCTGCCCATCATCGCTGAGGCATCTTCGTGCATTTTCCATTTCTTCGTTCTGTATTGTGCAGCAACAGAGACATACAGCTCATCATTTACTGCTGGTATTCTGTCCATTAATAGAGACTGTTGATTTCATTTGCTTATAGTGAGGATTTATTTGAATACATGCACCAAACAGTTATTGACCACCAACCTTCCCTACATGACTTTATGGTGCTGAGCAATTACAAATTAAAATGAAAAGTGTGCTTTGGTGCTTTGCTTTTCTGTAGTTGCAATGATGTCTAGGGAAATACTGCAACGGAGAAATTCTGTGTTGAGGTAATTCTAGAAATCGTGTTCACATTAGAAATCCCCAAACTGTACTTTATTTTAAAATGTTTTAATGAGCTACCATATTCAGTGCATTAATCTGTCAAAGAAAAGTGCATGGGAATACATTCCAAATCCCAGAGTCTAATTGAGGGAACGTGTTAGAGAAGACAACCTAAGTTTTTGTGGTAGAAGGTATGGGTTTGTTCCCTCATACCTTTCCCAATATTAGCTTGTGGTGGGAAGCCATTGCAGATTTTATTGTGGTGGAATAAAAATAAATGAAGATCTTAAATAGGATAGTAATTTTGATATTCTTTAGCAATGATAGAAATGGCTTCTTTTGATACTGCTTTGTAAGACACTGCAGCAAAAGAGACTTGTGGATAACCTGTAGTATTTTTCCTTAATGAACAGAAGCATAGAACTGGAAAAGGATTTGAATAAAATGCATGCCCATCATTTCATCAGTTATGTCTTCAACTTAACCTAGTCTCGTCTTCCCTTTTTTTAATGGTATTCTTTCTTCACAGACACTTGACACGATATTTTTTTTCTGTGGTGTAGTAAATCACAGGTTGTCGAGTACAAATTCTCTCAGAGTATGGACTTTGTGTGGGTGATGGCATCTCTTTGGTTTCTGACCTTATGTTCCTTGGTAGTAACTTGTAACATTGCAATCCTGTGGTGTGTTCAGAATGGAATTTCAGTTGCTTAAAAAATATCACATGCTAGAAAGTACTGAGTAGGTGAAAAGATCCTCTGTGAATATTTACAATGACCAAGAGCAAGAAAAAGGATAAAAGATATGTTTTGAAGATTATAATTTTAAACAATAATATTAAGGAGAGATAAAGCGAAGAAGAATATGTTAAAAAGCACTCTTAGAGCATGAGCAAAATCCAAATATTACTCTTTAAACTTGGTTAATTTTAAGTTCCCTAATAAAAGGTATTAGAGAACAGCAGTTTGGGAAAGACAGAGGATTTGCCTGATCCTGTAGGTCTGATCTTGATGGTTTGTATGACTCTGGATAGCATGAGGATGAGAAGTAAAAGACTGTAAAACAGCAGGACCCACAAAAAGAGAAAATGAATGCATGCGTAAAAAGCATGCAGCCAAGAGCAATAAGGTGTTCAGACTCCTTAGGTCAGCTTCTGCTAAGTAGGCATTGCTTTACCAAAATTCTAGGCACCTGTTCTTGGAATTCCACTTATATCCATACAGGTGATTTGTTCATCTAATTCCTCATATAAGGAATGGAGAAGAGAATTTCAGATGATGACCTACTCTGACTGATACCTTCATCTTTTAATTAAAGGAGGGTAGGCATTTTAAGGTTTGTATATTTTTGTATAGTAGAAGAAATGAAATCAAATTTAGTTGAAAAACTCTGAGAGGAGTCTAGACATTGTCAGTCTCCAAGTAGAAAGAAGTAACACATTATTCTAAAAAATCAGAAGAAAATTAGGGTTTCATAAAAATGACAGAATTACATTTAAGTGATTGATGCAACATATATATTAAAAAAAGAACAGCTAAGTAAGAAGCCCTGAAAATGATGTCCACAGCTTATTTTAATTTTGAATTTAAATTTGTTACATGTTTCTGATAGTATGATTATGAACTCCATGTAGTGTGATATATGATTATCTAAAATAATCATGCAGTTTGTGGTAATAGTGCTATGTTATTGGAAGGAAAATTAAAACTTTTGAAAGATTGTTACCAATGATGTTTTGTTAAACGTGGAAGATGTTACTGTGCTTTTTTCCTGTGGGATATCAATATTACATATCATACAGGACACGAAAAGCAATTTATATACCAATGTATTTTTCCCCCTCATTACATTTCTAAGTTCTGACACCTTGCCCACTGTCTAAATCTGCTCTGCTCTGCTGCAGGAGTTACCTGGTTTTAAACTCCATCTAGCTGGAGCCTCTTGTCTCATCTTAGATGAGTTTCCTGCATATGTTTGTATTTGTGTCAGTCCTTTTTACTTTTATATTAGTAAAATATTTTCACTGCAAACTAAATTTTGAGGAATATAAACTCACTCATCAACTCTTTAGTATCCACCTTTTCCCCTCCCACTCCCTCCAGTGCAACAGTCAGTCTTGAAGGTACATCTTGTTCTTGTACCTGCAAGACACAACTTGTATTAATGTGGCTCAGTAGCAAATCAAAAACCATCCTCCCCTTGACTGTGGACACACTTGCCACCTCTTCACCTCCAGCTTTTAATCTACTTTGCTGTATGGTTAAGAACAAAGATGGTAGCTATTTGATAGGCTGTGGATTCCTGTGCTGGAGAAATAATTAAGAATAGTGGTGAGACCATCCATTCTCAAGTAGCATTCTTGGTTCTGGCTTTGGAACCTGTGTGAATATGAGGAAAATATTGTAATTTTAAATCCTTAGCATATGCTACCGTAATGAAAATCCATAGGACAAAAGATCTTAAAGAACAAAATACGTGGATGTTTTTAATTCAGGAAATTGTGAGAACCCTGTTTTCCTTTTCATCTGAATCAGGTATTCTGTTAGTTTTGACTTCCTTACTTAACAGTTACTTTTTTGTATCTCAAGAAGAGAATTTGTTCATCTGCAAAATGAGAATGTTCATATGTGTAAAAGACCTCAAATGAGGGAATAAGAGAGGAATGTATAATTACCTGGTTTGTACAAATACAGCCTATCTAGTCAGATTGGTTTTGCTCATTTATGTGATCAAGTGCTCGAAATATGTTGAACATACGTACGTTCTGTACATATGTTGCCTGAAATTTTCACATACAACATCCTAAAAGACAGCATAAGCACATGGAATTTATAAAGTAGAAAGTGGTAGACATATTTTTATTTCATTAACTCAATGCATGAAACATATTAGACTGAAAAATTATTTCAGCATGGATAAACCACACTCCTTTATTACTAAGAGTTACTATAAAATTTGAAGGATGGCGTGATATATGATTGTTATTAAAGCATAACGAGAAAGATATTATTTAGATTGATTGTGGCTTTGTGCCTTATAAATGTGAATTTAGGTATTTCAGAAAAATACTACAAATTTGATAACAGGTACTGTTTAGTTTGCAGTTGCACAAATGCAATGTTATTGCTCTGGTTTTTCTTTTCTGAAATGTGGAAGTGATTTTTTAAAAAGTGCTGATACAATTTATGTGTCTGAATTAAACATCCATCCATGCTCTTCCTTTTCAAAAGAGGAAGTCTTTCCCTGAATGCACTTCCATAATTCAAGTGTCCATCAAGGCAGGAGCTGGAGACATTTTTAGCTGTGTGTGTTTTCTTTTTTTTTTGGGGGGGGGGTGGGGAGAGGGAAGAGTGTGTGTGTGTATGTGTGTTGTGTCTCTATGTGCATGGGAGAGGTGTTTGGTTTTTCTCCCCCAGAAAAAGTGACTTTCTAAACCAGCATAACAGGCTTCTGCCTTGTCTTGTTAAAAACAATAGTTATTTTGACTTTGCTTTCAGAACTGAAACTAAAGCAGCTCAGGCAGAGCCAAGGTAATCAAAAGCAAATTTCTACTTTAGTATGAGGCAATTCCACTATAGACTCCATTGACTGTAAGTAATGGCAGGATTCCGTTGCCTGACTGGGGGAATCTAGCACATCTATTTGAGATGCTATCTGGGACTTCTTTGGGGAACATCTGTGTTGATGGGGCTCATGGTTTTAAGGAGCGGAGTTAAACAGCTGTTGTTTGGTTTGTTTATACAGTTGCCGATCTCTAAAAAAACTCTTTTAAATTACTCTGTCTCTAAATGGTCTAATACTCAGATCTAGAAACAGAAAATATCTTACTTATTAGTCCTCTTGACTTCATAATTTCAGCTAATGAATAAGGAAGGAAGTAAAAGAAATACACCAATACTGGTTTGCTATAGTGGAAGCCTGCTAATGCATTTTCCAGGTAGTGAAGAAGAATTTGCAAGATTCAGAAAGTGCTAAAAATGAATAAGTGGCAGAAGTTGTCCAACACTGTACTTTAACTTTTTTTTTTTTTTTCTGGAGCAGCATTTGTATTGTCATCTCCTATTCCCTTTTTGTTTTGAGCATTTGCAAAGATTTAATCTGGAAATTTTATCTTTTTTCTCTCAGCTCTTGTCACTCTAAATGTCTCTTGTTTGGATCCATCTTTGCTCTCCTTACAAATAAAATGCAAATCATATCCTTGACAGAGATAAAGAGTTATCTAAGTAAAATTAGAATAAATGCTTAGAGGTTAAAACTGAGATTCACTCTGAGAAAATCACAGAATGCTACATTAATTTTTGGTGTCTAAAAATGTATATAAAAATGTCAGAACTTCAGCTCAAAGGAATGTCCTTTTTCTCAATTAGGCTTTTTAGATACTTTCTGTAGTGGTCGTTTCAGGTCACAGGAGTTTACAAATTATTGAACAGCAGATACTCAGGATTTTTTTTTCTTATGGTAACATATTGGACTTTGTAGGAGATGAATACATATGATTTAAGATGAAGGATCAAAACCACTGGAGAACACCGGCAGTGGCAACATGAACTCTGCAAGGCACATGAGAAGCTTTCTGACAATGCCAGTCACGACAGAAGGGCTGACAAGGGGACGGTGGTGCTGCACCACCTCTAAAGAGCATGCACGAGGAGAAGCAGAAGAGCTATTCATAGTGTTGGCAGCAATGACACCACAAGCAATAAGCAAGAGTGTTCCACTTCAGTCAAGAATTCAAAAGCTTTTTCATGAACTTAATTAAGAACTTTTCTGACAGCACGGAATACTAATTGGCTGTTGCAACCTCGAAGAAGAAAATCAAAGGAGGTCTGCTCAAATTCAAGATTTGCAAGAAATCAACCTTCCTACCTGCCAATATCTGATATCTAAAAATAGGAAGAAGGATGAAGGAAGGATTTCAGAATTGTTTCTAAGGAATTTCCCGTGACTGAAGACTTTCAAATTTAGCTAAGGGACATTAGTAGAAGAAAATACGATACAACACACTGAAGTATTTTGCTGCAATTAATAGATATGTTTTTTTGGTGAAGGCAAGTAAGTCAACTTTTTTAATTCTACTGTGATTCATGTTATCTAGAATTTTTGACAGGAGAGGTGGAGAATAGTTACGTTAGAATGGTGAGAGCTTTTTTTCTTAAGGAGGGACAGTTGACTTTTTTTCACGACAAGAAGCTGTTTTCTATGACTTGGAAAATTTTTCACTAGTACAAATGATCAATGAAAAAGCATACACTTGAGTGGCCAAGAAAACAAAGTGGTTTTCTTCCATAAGAAATTGATTGCCATTTTTCATTGTCCATTTTTTCATTTTTATTTTCATTTTCATTACATAATCATCTGTAAGTTCTGTGCATCATAAAAATACAAATTAATTTCTATACTTTAAAAATTTCAAATGTACTGGCTAAGAACTGCAGGGAAGATTTTATGTAATTCTTTGTAGACACTACATAGAAGAAAATAGGACAATATTTTTTATATTTTTTACAGAGATGAAAATACTAATGTGAGACTTTGAAACTTTCGTTTACTTGCATTCAACAGTATCCTGTCAAGTTTAATATGGAATATCTTCCAGGAAATGTGATATTTTAACTAAGTTACTGCCAGAGTAACTTAGAAATGATGCAGTGCCAGCTTCTTTTACTCATCTGTCTTTATTCCTTATAAACACAAATTTTTTAGAATTATAAGCTATGAAATACAGGGAGTTGGTAATGGATATGAAATAAATAGGGAAAAAATCCAGATCTGCATGTAGAAAGAGGCTACTCAGAAGACAGAAGACACCCTAAGGAAGATACTGGCTCCTTTTTCAGATCACAGAATCACAGAATATGCTGAGTTGGAACTGACCCACAGGGGTCATCAAGTCCAACTCTTAACCCTGCACAGGACCATCCCCAAGAGTCACACTATGTGCCTGAGAGTATCATCCAAACACTTCTTGAACTCTGTCAGACTTGGTGCTATGACCACTTCCCTGGGGAGCCTGTTCCAGTGCCCAACCACCCTCTGAGCGAAGAACCTTTTTCTAATATCCAACCTAAACCTTCCCTGACACAGCTTCAGACCATTCCCTCATGTTTTGTCACTGGCCACCACAGAGAAAAGATCAGTGCCTGCCCCTCCTCTTCCCCTCCTGAAGAAGCTGTAGACTGCAAGGTCTCCCCTCAGTCTCCTCCAGGCTGAACTGACCAAATGCCCTCAGCTGCTCCTCATACGGCTTCCCCTCAAGGCCCTTCACCATCTTCGTTACCCCTTTGGACATTCTCTAAGAGTGTGATATCTTTCTTATACTATGGTACCCAAAACTGCACACAATATTCAAGGTGAGGGCGCCCCAGTGCAGAGCAGAGCGGGACAATCCCCTCCCTCAACTGGCTGGCGATGCTTTGCCTGATGCCACCCAGGACACGGTTGGCCCTCCTGGCTGCCAGGGCACTGCTGACTCAGATTCAACTTGACCAGGACCCCCAGGTCCCTTTCCATGGCACTGCTTTCCAGCATCTCATTCCCAATCTGTACATAAATTCAGGGTTGCCCAATCTCAGGTGCAGAATCCATCACTTGCTCTTGTTGAACTTCCTGTGGTTGGTGATTGCCCAGTCCTCCAATTTGTTGAGATCTCTCTGCAGGGCCTCCCTGCCTTTGAGGGAGTCAACAGCTCCTCCCAGTTTTGTGTCATCTGCAAACTTGCTTAGTATCCCTTCCAGTCCTGCATCCAAGTAATTTAGGAAGTTGCTGAAGAGCACAGGGCCTAAGATGGAGCCCTGTGGAATACCACCAGTGACAGGTCGCCAGTCTGATGTCACCCCATTCACCCTCTGTGCTCGACCTGTGAGCCAATTGCTCACCCACCACAGGATGTGTTTATCTAGCTGTGTGCTGGACATTTTGTCCAGAAGGATCCTGTGAGAGACAGTATAAAGAGCTTTACTGAAATCCAAAAAAATTGCATCAGCTGGCTTCCCTTGATCAACTAGGTGGGTTACCTTGTCATAAAAGGAAATCAGATTTGAAATTCAGGACTTTTCTCTTATGAAGTTGTGCTGGCTGTGACTGAGGACAGTGTTGCCTTTCAGGCGTTTTTCAATACCTCCCAGCATAATACTAGTACTACTAATATGTACAAAAACTAACTAAATTTTTCTGTTTGTACAGGGGGGGAAAAAACGGAGAAAAATATTTGCATCCTGTGAGGACAAGAAGTTGTTTCTGGCTTTGATAGTAACCAATGAAAGCTTGAGAAACATCTGCTTTAGATAAATATCTAAAAATAATTGAACCTTAATTATTTGTGCTGAAGAAGACTGAAGGACCAGGCTGCAGAAGTGTCTGGTTGGCTGATGTTCTTTTTTCCTTTATTAAATTTGGGGCATTAGGTAAATTCTTCAAATTTATGAGACTCCTGATGTAGAGCCAGAATTCAAAGGGGCACTCAGATGACCAAAGAGGCTGTTGGGCCATTAAGCCCGACATTCACCCTTGGCATTTGAATTGCTGCATTTGGGAAATGGGTAAAGGAAGGACACAATTCTTAGGGCATTATGTTTTTAAAGCTCGTTGAAAGGTTGCAAAAGGTTCGGTTAAGAGCTACAATAATGTTTCAGATTCTGGAGAAACTACTTTGCAGTGGAGGATTTAGAGATTTCAATCTATTTAGTTTGTCGCACAGGAGATCAAGAGGTGACTTGATTATAAAGTGTAAACACTTTCATACATGCACAGTATTCACCACTAAAAGCTTTTTAATCTAGTGGTGAAAAGCACTGAGGGATGGGAGTTGAAGTGACTGTCCTTGGAAGCAGGGCATGCATTTTTAATGATAAGTGTGATTCACCTAGGAGGTGCTGATCTCTCAGTATTCTCTGAACAAGTCTTGTTTCTTATCTGAAAGTTAATGCATTATACAGCTTCAGATCCCATCAACAGAATGTTACGCACTTCTTGAACTCCAGAACTTTGATAATTTGGGTTTTTTTCTTTTCTTTTCTTTTTTTTTTTTCTTCCTACAGTGTTAGAAATGGCATTTCACATGCATCCTAGCAGGATGTTTTTTGAATATACACATGATATTGGACATACCAGGATATTATTTTGATAATCTTGGCAATTTATTGAGAGAAAGAAAATGTAAGAATTGTTTCTACCCATGGATACTTACTTCTTGCCTGTATTCAGGTAGGAAAAACACTACCTTTCATCAGGCAAGGGGGATTTGTTTTGCCCCATCATTAAACATGGCAAATTTGTCTGGCAAATTGTATGTAACATCCTACTTTTCAGGAAGCTGGCAGATATGAGACCACATCAGTGATGTGGTTAGATGAATGTCAGTGTTCTGTGCCCAGCTCACCTCTCTACTGTCCTGGCTGTAGACCAAAGCATGGTGCAATGCACAGATGGCTTGGTAGGTGATTTTCTTTGAAACATAGTAAAAGTCTCAGTATTTGTACTGTTGGCCAGCTCCAGGAATTTTCCTGAAGCCTCTAGATTTTCACTTCTACTTCAGAAATGCACTGGTGGCTCTTTGGAATATAGCTTGGATATAGAAAGAAATTTTTAGTTGTTCCACTTGAGTGGAGAGAGCTGATAAGAAATCATCATCAGATGTTTTGAAGGATCTCACTCTAGGTACCCATACAGCTTCACTCTTCATCATTCTGTTCACCTTTTGGAGAAAAGCTTTTTATCCAATGGTATGATGTTTCACAAGACCAAGTGCTGGGTCCTACACTTTGGCCACAACAATCTCCTGCATCACTACAGGCTGGGGACAAAGCTGCTGGAGAGTGACCAGATGGAGAGGGACCAGGGGGTTCTAATCAACAGGAAGCTGAACACCTTGAGTACTGTGTCCAGTTCTGGGCACCTCAGTTTAGGAAGGACACTGAGGTGCTGGAGAGTGTCCAAAGAAGAGCAATGAGGCTGGTGAAGGAGGTTGTAGCCAGGTTGGCGTCGGTCTCTTTTCCCAGGTAACCAGCAGCAGAACAAGAGGGCACAGTCTTAAGTTCTACCAGGGGAAGTTTAGGTTGGATATTAAGAAGAATTTTTTTTACAGAGAGAGTAATCAGACATTGGAATGGGCTGCCCAGGGAGGTGGTGGATTCACTGTCCCTGGAGGTTTTTAAGATGGGACTGGATGTGGCACTTAGTGCCATGGTTTAGTAGCCATGGCGTGTTGGATCAAGGGTTGGACCTGATGATCTTGGAGGTCTTTTCCAACCTGGTTGATTCTATGATTCTGTGATTCTATGAATATTCTAGAATGTGCTGGATAAAAATGTCCCTTAAGCAGTCTTGACACACAGCTTTGGATTTTACATCATATACCCCAAGTAAAGGGAGGGAGTGCTTTTTCAAAAACATGGCACAGAACAAGACTGCAAAATAGTGATCCCATTCTATGACTGTTCCATGTCATTGTGAAAAAATCTGTGAACTTGGCAGAAGGAAAAGTTAGCGATCATCAAAAACGACAAGAACTCTGCTTGGATGAGGAGAGACTTCTGGCTCAAGCAATAAGAAATCTTTATGTAAAAGAATGAGATTCTTCCTTTACATCTTGCTCCATCTGGAAATCCATTTTTAGGTTAAGAAAATACTGAGTTATGACAGGAGCTAAATCTTTAGAGCTTTGGCTCTGTAAAGGGTTATCCAAGGGTAATGAAATATCTTTTCCTTCTAGAGAATAGGTAGGAGACTAATGCTATGGTTAGATCCAAGTATTCTGGAACAAATTATGACTTGGTCACTTGAAAATTTTCAGTACTTTTTCTATGGACACAATTACACTGGAGATTTGTACCTGGAACCTTCTAAGTCACTGAACCAAATCTTCTGAAGGTCTGAGCTTATGGCATATGATGGGTCACCAGCCTGTGGACTCCTGTGGAGGTCCAAAATGACAAGGGAGTCTGAATCTCTGTGGCTGCACACTACTTAATGGGCTGTTGTGAGAACCACTGCAGAACAGTAGAAAAATATTAACCAAGAAAAACCTTTGGAGAAACATCTCTCTACCAAATTTATGGGTACTTCAGAGTAGCCGGCAGAATCATAAAACAAGTTAGTAGGCTTTGCGCAGTGTTTCCCAAAGGACACTCACTGCTGTTATTTAAGACATTATTGGTTTAAAATGAGCCCTAGGGGTTTTCTGTCAGGACTGAAATGGGAAATGGGTTGTCAGAAGCTTTTCTTCTCTTAAAATCATACCTATGACAAGTGTGGCTCCTCAGGAGAGAACCTCAGTGAGTCTGCTAGATGTGATGAATGAGCACGTGGTTACTGAAGCATCTCTTGGTGTGCTTCTGCTGTGTTGTCCATATGACAATTTTCTGATATGCATTATTACAGGAATAAAATCCATATTTTGATATATGAGCAGTGTGTAACTATGTGGACTAAATTTCTTTATGGGAATGTCTTTTTGGAAGAGTTTGGGCATAAAAAGTAGGCTTGGGAATTAATCAAACTGTTGATAGATATAGGAAGAAGAGGAGAAGAAAACCTGAAATTGGATGTCATGTTTTTCTATAGGCCTTGCTATGGAGATTTAGATCAAAGGAAAAATAGTTTACACTAATTTCACTTTCTGCTCAACATCTTCATCAGGTAAGAGAGTTTTGCAGGAAAATTCTTTGCTAACACTGATTTAATTCTTAGCTTGTACAATCTTAGTGAGCATCAAGAAGCAAGGATGCTCACCACAAAAG
Organism: Chiroxiphia lanceolata; assembly: GCF_009829145.1. Lineage (NCBI taxonomy): Eukaryota > Metazoa > Chordata > Aves > Passeriformes > Pipridae > Chiroxiphia > Chiroxiphia lanceolata. The sequence goes on along the minus strand of NC_045639.1, from coordinate 86,468,447 downwards.
AGGATCCATTTTTCTACTGAGAATAATTTCAAACTAAAGACAATTTTCTTAAAACAGTTATGAGCAATGATATTCTGGAGAAAAATAGGTAATAAAAATGTAGAGAGCATGCTATTGGTTTTCTTTCACAAATAGTATTCTTGAGAACATTTAAGTTCAATAGGGACTACATTAAAAGAAGGAATGAAAATAAATCATAAATATAAAGAGCCTTGACATTTTTAATTTTACCATGTGCTTAAAACATAAAATAAACCAGTTAATGTTCTCCTTTTCTAATTTTCTAATTCACTAAGATACCATATGCTTTTCATTTGTGTTTACTTTGGCATCCAGGAGAATGAAGAAAATTAAATAATGCTGGAGACAAGCTTAATCATTATCTGGTATTCAAGCACTTTGATGGTATATTTAAAATAGATGTGTGAGCCTTTTTTGTTCCTTGTAATATGGAAATTATAAAGGAAGGTGAACAGGATGATAAATTAGAGATGCTCTCAGTGAGGCTGTTAAATTATTTTTAGGTAGAAGACATACTGTACACACTGAGCCTCAGCTGAATATAATTAATTTGAAATGTTATCACTGTTGTGCTTGCAGTCCTATTGTAATTTTTTCTCAGCTCTGCATTTTGCTGGCTCCTATCACACCCCTCACTGTGAGATCTTTTCCTGTTTTGCATGTTTCCTGTTTGTTACCACCATATGGCAGTCAGAATTTCAGAAGCTTTGCTCTGTTTACAGACCACTGTGCTTTGTCATATTTTTGCTGCTCACCCTGTATTGCCATCTGATACCTATCATCTGTTTAACACATTGGATGCCAAAAATACTCAGATTTCTTTTTTTTCAAATGCACATGTGAGAAAGACTGCTTCAGAAAACTGTTTTAATAAACATTGCTCCAAAGTAATTTCCTGTTATGTTGAACTGGTACCCACACCTCTCAACTTTCCAAGCTTTTTACCAGGCATCAGCTGACTGAAGGGATATACTCCAGCACTGTGGATTTAATTTTTTTACCTTATATGCGTTTCACTGTTCATAGCAGACCATAGAGTGTTTAAGCATATTTTCGCACTGTGTGAGTGTAACAAAACCGATATTGTCCGAGTATTGCAGGGTCTGTTCTTACCCTGGTTGCTAATTTCAGCTTAACTGGGGTTGCATTAAGGAACTGGTTTTGAAACTGGTTCCACAGATAAAATACGTCTTGATTTGCAAGTGTTTGGACTAGTGATGGCTGATGCTGTCTTAATCCGGCATTTCAATCTCTTATGGTATTGACACACACAAAAAAAATCACTTCCCCAACTGTCACAATGTAATTAAACTTGGGGGTCAGGGTAACAGACAGTATAAAAAAATGATTGTATTGCTGAATTAGAAGTAGAGAAGCCTGCAGCAATATTTGTGGTATTAGCAATGCTGAGTGTTTTATTCAATAGTATTTTAAGATGCCAAAATCTTGACTTGCCAGGCATTCTTAAGCTTAAACTTTAGAAGACGTGCCTCTGTTTCTTATGGCTTCTTGAAGCAGGCAAAGAAAAACAGCAATACACAGTTGTATATATAGCGAGGACATATAATCATGTGCTCATCTTCTGCCAGCTTTCCTGGATATTGCTGGACACGAGGTTTTCAAAAAAGACTTAACATCTTAATAGTGCAAGGCTGTACAGGACCAACTGCCTGTAGACAGTGTCTGGTCTCTTAAGACGTCGAGTGGTCCCCTCTAATGGGAGGTTGTTCTGCTCTCCCCGGGCTTGGACTGACTCTGCTGTAGGTAGGTCGGTTGATCAGAACAACTTCTGCCTGGGTGATGTGATTCAACCAGATGAACTTAGCGGTGCTACCAATTAAGATTGTTCAGTTGTATAAATAGGCTTCTCTTTAATTTTCTTTCTTTCTCATTAAAATGTCTAGTGGTTAGTAGTACTGTATTCAGAATAAGAGACCCCAGTAGTGGTTCCTGTGTGTGTGATTTTGTGTAGGTGCAAATCTATACCTTACTTGTAAAAGCTCTTCCTTAAGATTTTCATTAATCTTCTTCTTCCCTCTCCAGTCCTTAAATAGAGCTTTTCTACTGTAACAGCCTGCCTCCCCACCTCCTGCCCCACTGCTTTCAGGCTTTTCACACTTTGTTTTACGTGACTTTTGGTTATTCTCCATTTTATGGCCAGTTGGTTACTATGTGATAACCATCCTTAGGAAAAAATCCATGCCCATGATAGCATATTATGTGATCTAATAAATTAATTAAAAAAATTGAGGAGAGTACTATTTAATTCTCTTTTGCTCTGAAAACAGATTAGGTTTTACATGTTCACAAAAATTTGATTGTGGTGAAGTTTAGCTTAAATAAATTATATTTGTATTCCATAATAAAATGAAACTGATTTTTTTAAGAAAAAATAAATCAAGTTATTCTTTACTCATCTATTTAATATATTTTAAGGGACATTTACTAGCAGAGCCACTTCACAAAATAGTATTTTACTAGAAAATTTGCTGTGAGGCTCAGAGAGTACTGCTTCAAGGATCATTCAGTGGCATTAAAGCATCGTTATGCCATCACAAGCCAACATAGGTCAACTCATTTGGTAGACAAGCTTTGTGTGTCTTTTATACAACATGGGAAAGAGACTGGGGTGATGGGTTAGATTCAGTAATATTTAAGTAAATGAGGAAAATGAAGACAAATCTTAGTCAGTTGATAGGGAAACTTTTTTTAAGGAACTTTCCATCTTTTTTTAGAAGGTTTTATAAAAAAAGCTTCTGTCTAACTATGTAGAGCTTGCTTTTTTAAATAAGCAACGTGTATGAAAATTACCTGTATTTGCAAATACAGTGATGTTAAAGGAAATGCCCTGTAATCGTTCAAATGGTATTAGCATGGCTGGATGTCTCTGGTATCTTTGTTTTCTGTTGTTTTCTGTCATACACCTGTACTAAAACAGTTCATCTGCTCTGCTATATAAAGAAAACACAGAATGAAAACATTTCACTGAAAGAACAAAGACAAATTAACTATTAACTTTAATTAACTGCCTTTAAAATTTTTATCAGCCTTCTCTTGGTGTCAGAGTAAGCCCTGATTTCATAATTTAAGTAAGCCTTGCATAAACCTCATTTATATATATATATATGTAAATTTATTGGTGAATAGATGCTTATCTCTGAAGTATCTGGGAAAAGAAGAGAGGAAGGTCTTACCTCCCAGTTTAGTAGGGGCTAAATTTTAAGGGTGTTTTGAAGAGATGCTGGAAGATGGTCTCCTTGTTGTGGTTTGTTAATGTGAGTAGGTAGGAGAAAATTTCTCAGGCCTGTTTTTACAGTGGGTCTTATGGAAACTGTTAATCTGAAAAATTTTAGAGAAGTGAAATTCAGTTTTAAAACAATCTCTGTAATAAATCGTGTTATTTTAACTTTAAATAAGAAAAGCCTTTCTTCTAAGAGGCATATATTCCTGTTAAGGTCACATCATGACTAGGCTTCGCGAACGAAGATTTAGGAAGGCTCTATCCACATTTGTTACAAGCACACTGGTGGCTTATGAGGCCAATATGAGATAGACATGTCCGATTGCAAAAGGCACAGCAGAAAGGCTCCTTAGGTGGTATATTCTGCACGACACAATTCTTTCTGCGTTGTCTTTTCTCCTCGAGAGTGATCCTGCGTGCGTTCTCAAAGGAAACAGCAGCGTTATAGATGGTGTGTCTCCAGACCTCCCGGTTGGAGGCCAGAGTAGACCAGTTATGTTGATCAATATGGCCGAGGCTGAGATGTTGTTTCAGGGAGTCCTTGTATCTTCTCTTCGGGGCTCCTCTCTTGCGGCAGCCGGTGGCAAGTTCACCATAAAGCAAGATCTTAGGGAGGTGGTGGTCCTTCATCCTGGAGACATGCCCTGCCCAGCACAGCTGTGTTCTCAGCAACATGGCCTCAATACTTGTGACTGTTGCTTGTTCCAGAACAGATGTATTAGTCACGTAATGTGACCAGTGGATGTTTAGGATTGTGCGGAGGCAGCGTTGATGGAAGCGTTCTAGGAGATGCAGGTGGTGGCGGTAGATGACCCATGATTTGGAACCATATAAGAGAGTAGACAGCACTATGGCTCTGTAAACACTGATCTTGGTACTTTTCTTCAAGTGTTTATTACACCAAACTCTTTTATGGAGTTTTCCAAAAGTACTATATGCCTTTGCTAACCTGTTGTCTATCTCTCTGTCAATCTTACCATCCAAGGAGATGAGGCTACCTAGGTAATTAAACTGTTGGACTGATTTGAGCTCTGATTCGCCAATGGTGATATGGGGATGATGGGGAACTTCCTGAGGTGCAGGTTGATAGAGAACTTCTGTCTTCTTTAAGCTGACTTCCAGCCCAAAGAGCTCAGCAGCATCTGCAAAGGAGGATGTTAAACGCTGCAGGGCTGCTTCTGTGTGGGCAACAAGGGCGGCATCATCAGCATAGAGCAGCTCCCGGACAAGATGGTTTAAGGTCTTGGGGTGGACCTTCAGTCCTTAAGTTGAAGAGGCTTCCATCAGTATGGTATCGAATGTAGATACCTTCCTGATCATCGAGGTCTGCCCTGGCCCTTTGGAGCATCATGCTGAAAAAGATTGTGAATAGGGTTGGTGCGAGAACACAGCCTTGTTTCACACCATTCTTTATTAGAAAGGGCTCAGAAAGTGCATTGCCATATCTGACTTGGCTGTGCTGATCCTCATGGAGTGAGATGATCATTTTGAGGAACTTGGGGGGACAACCTAAACGTTCCAAGATCTACCACAGACCTTTCCTGCTCACAGTATCGAAAGCCTTGGTGAGGTCGACAAAGGTTACATAGAGACCTTTGTTCTGTTCGCTACACTTCTCTTGCAGTTGTCTGAGGACAAATACCATGTCTGTGGTGCTCCTGTTGGCTTTGAAACCACACTGACTTTCAGGTAGAATTCCTTCTGCTACAGCGGGTATTAGTCTGTTCAAGAGTATTCTTGCCAGGATTTTGCCAGCAATGGAGAGCAGAGTAATACCACAGTAATTTGAGCAATCTGATTTAATTCCTTCCTTCTTATACAACGTGATGATGACTGCATCACGAAGGTCTGATGGTAGTTCGTCTAGTTCCCAACAGCACACCACAAACTCGTGAAATTTAGCATGGAGTGCAAGGGCCCCATGTTTCCAGAACAATATTAAGTCAATATTTGCACCTTGAAATATGCTAGAACTTTATTTCTTAAAATGCCTAGGTTTGACAGTGCAGTTGCAAGAGATGCTCAAGCTCACACTTCTGCTGCAGTCAATGGTTTTATCACCCTCTTCCTCAGCTTCTGATTCTGGCCTTTTTTTTTTTTTTTTTAAATCCATAAGCATTAATGCAACTGTGTGGGCTCAGATTCTCTTTCTTTCAGTCATGTCTAACCCCCATTCAGTATCCTGGACTGTCTGACTGTGGTTGTGTGGGTATTGCTGCCCCTAGGTTATTATGGCTGGTTTTCCTGCAGCAGGTATTGCATGAATGTGGAAAGTTAGATAATATAGTCATTTACCTCTGAAGTTTTGATGCATGCGTGCTTCCAGCAATCTTTAAAAAGCTGAATATGTTGATAGGCCCTGTGTTTATTAGGTAGATAATGCTTGGCCCTGAATGTGTGTTTTAATGGTTCAGTAAGAGTGGGACTGTGACACAGTGATAGTTGTATAACTTTTTAAGTGGTTGTTGCATTACGGATTAAGCTATAAACTGCCCAGAGTGGTTACACTTTTATTTAAGATTTTTTAAAAGCCTTTTGGTTTGTTATAACCCCAAATTAGTGTCTGGAGAAAGAATCACACACTCTAAGAGAAATTATTCTTAATTTAGTGAGAAAAATAAGATATTTTGGCAAAAGGTTTTTACAGGAGTAAAATACAACCATGAAAAAAGCATTTCACTAAAACTTTCAGCACAAAGACCCATTCCACAGGAAACACCCACTAAAATCAATCCATATACCAGCTTTAGTAAAACACAGTTCATTGGTTTTAAGTTACCCACAAGAGCAGGAAAAGAATAAAAGAAAACAGATTAAAAGGGGTAAAGAAAGAGAGAAGAAAGAGAGAGAAAAGGAAAAAAAACCTGGTTACCAAAAAGATTTGATGATTCACATGGTGTCAGCTGGGGAGGTAAAAGAGGGAGAGAAAAAAGAGGGAGACCACATGGAGTGTCGTGTATTTATAGAGTTCAGTTTTCCCTCTCAGGCAGGATATCCAGTCAGTGCCTTCAGGCCAGGGTGAGTCGTGCTGTAGCAGTCACAGGCTCCAGGGGTGTAGTGTAGACGGGCTACCAGGCAGGTCTACCTTGACTGACAGCCCGGCTACAAAGCCTTCAGCTCTGCCGTTTGCTCTGCATGGGCTGCAGGCCTTGCCTTCAGCTCTGCCCTGTGCCCTCAGCACAGGCCTGATGTGCAGGCCTTACCATGTGCCTGCAGGTCCAGGCCCAGCCCTTCCCCACATGCACATACACTCACAGTGAGTTGGTTCTGACCCACATCAATAATTCAGTGAGAATTGGATCCAGGATCTCACAGTGGTTACATTTGGTAAAGTTCAGCCTGCTTACAGCACTGTGTGTATGAACTCATGAAACTTTTTGAACTCCGTCACTTGGAATTGGTGACAACTCTTCAGAGCAAACCAGCTGCTCTCCTGCTGCATTGTCTGTGTTGGGAGAGCTGAGTGTTGAAGCAATTAAAAGGGAAAATACAGCAGAGCTGTGATGGTTACATGGGATGACTAATGTTGGTGAGATTGTCCACAGAGGTAAGAGGTGTATAAAAATGCCTATACTGGTTAAGACCAAAGGACAAGGCGTTGATACATTGTGATGTGTTCTCACCACCCTTCTACTGGCCCCAGTCAAACTGTCAGTGTACAGCATTGCGAAAAGGAAGAAGTCTACCAGAGAGGATCCCAGTGATTTTGGGGTCTCCAGCATCCTACTAGGTCTCTGGGTAGAATACTGTTTCCATAGCCTGCTGACTCTGTGGAGGTCTTTAAGGTGGTCTACTTGCTGTCCTTTGCAATTAACTGCCTTCATAGTTGATGTTTCTCCTCTCTCTTAACCCCTTCTACCTCTCCCTCTGTTTTTTTTCTTTTTAAACAAATTCTTTGACTCCAATTTTTTTTTCCAGTTTCGTGGTGAGGTTGGCAGTCTTGAGCTCTGTCTTCCTTCCTTAAGATCATGTTATGGCTCAAGACAGTGGCCTGTTGGGGCTGCTCAGGGAAGTGTAAAAGTATAAGGCAAGTGGATAGACCTGTCTCCTCTCTGTATGATACCACTTAATGTACTTTTATATTCTAGCAAACTGCTGATTTGACTGTATTAAGGCACAGGAATCTGCTCACCTAGGAAGCTGACTAGTGGGATGAGAGTATAGTCTAATCTGTGGGACTGATAATGAGTAAGTGAAATTCAAACAATAGCTGGAAGGGCAGCTACTATAGCTAAAATAGGATGGTAAAAGAAGTAGAAGGGTTGAACATTTAGCAAATACAGTGTGGTTTCTGCTGTGCAGTATGGAGTTATATGCCGCCCTAAGGCACAGAGGTAGCCTGTATGCTAAAAGGGTGCTGGACTCTCTTCCACAGGACCAAAGTTAATTTGTGTAGTACACAACTTGTCATTTCCTTGTTTTCAAAAGCTTTGAATTTGATATTCAGATGAAACTATTGAGGACTGTGGTTGTTTCTTGCTTTTTTTAAAACAGGTGTTTCCAATGGGCTTAGGTACAAATGTTTATGAATATTGTTTTGGTGTCAAACTATGTGCAGGCTCACTTACTGGAGAAGACTTCATATTGTATTAAGCTCTGTGTCACTGAATTTATGCAGTGCAATTATTTGTGGTCAGTGTAATTATTTGTGGTCAATTTAATGACAAATTTTACTTGGTTAATACTAAAAAATTGTTAAGTTAGTGGAGCTATATCCTTTTCCTGTCTATGGAAGATAGGGAAATGGGTAGCTCCTTGCAAGTATGTCCCACTCACCATCCTATTCCATGACATTTTCAAAGTCATTAATGCTAATTCTTCTGTTTGTACTTACATCATAAGCTTACTTGAGGGACTTTATGTGAAACCTGGTCTTATGCCTGGCTTGAAATCCTGGACTTCTGTTGCCGTGACCTTTTCTGACAAAGCTTTCATTCTCTAGGACAGACAGCTGGAGTCTCTTCCACCCTGGTGTAATTTCCCACACTAACAGTTTCCTCTCCATCTCGGACAGATGGGTCATGTCTTTTATCTGTTTTTCTTGTATTCTGGATTTCTCTTGCCCTTTAAAGCTTTTCCATACTTGTGCTGTGACCTAGAGGTGTTCTTCCTTGCTTTTGTGCAAGCCATCTGGGACATGATGAGTAAGGTAAATGCCCTGCCCTAGAAGAGTGTTTCCAGATCGCAGCTCGTAAGAGGTGGAAGGGTTTGTACCTACTTAAAAAGGCCAAGGAAGGGCCACAGAGGTTCCCAAAAGTGCAAGGGCTCTAGGTCCTGAGATGAAGCTGGGATGAAGCAGTACTGGGTGGAAAGTTGTTAACTCCCTCCCTCAGTCTTGTTTAATTTTTTTTCTTACCTTTTAAAACCTTTAGAGTCCAAATAATTCTTCAGAGTTGAAATGTAACAAATATCACTGCAAAACCCCCATGAAACCCTTCGTAATGCTAGAGAAACACTTTTCATGAAAAAGAAAGACTTTAATTTTTGGAACATTGGCTTTTTCTGCACACTACCTTAAAGCATAGGAGCTGTACTCTTACTTGAGGCAGTAGAAATAGTCATATGAGGAGAATGGAACATCTTTTTAGTGCCGGTATTGGTTTTCATATTTTTATTAACTCTGAATATGAAAAAAGAAAAACAGTTGATTTAAATTATTTGGATTTTTCGTAAAAGCCATGGCATAAGAATGTATGTTTTTAAACAAAGAAGGGATAATCATTAAATTTTTTTTCAGCAGAAGTCATTGATTCCTTCAGTCCTAAATATGTCTCAGCATGTAAGTGCTTTTTGATACAAAACATGCAGTTTCTTTCTGGATTCCTCAGCTATTAAGCCTTTTTTAGTACTATTATGAGTTGTTTTCTTCGTTATCTAGTTTCTCTTTTATACCTCAGAAAGCATAATGGTCATTTGGGAGGAACTGTGGGAAGATGGAATGTAAATTCCTTATTGTAAATATTGCACATTTTTGACTCACAGTTCTTCAGTTGTGTGAGGAAGAAGTCTGCTTGTGGGCTGCAGTAATTTAAAAAACCCCAAACAAATATTTATGAAAATAAAGTTTTCCAGTAATCTATGTTAGGAAATCTTCCAGGAAGCTGAAAAATTGCATTTTAAGCAAGTTATTTAATGAGGTCATTTATATGCTTGCAGAAAACCTGCCCTTAGTGAAATGTTAGCTTGCAAATGACTGTTACTGCTGGTGAAAAGGCACCAGATAAGAACCCCGGAAATAAAACTGCAGTCCATGCCACTTTGCTGGTGTGTCTCTGCTCCAATGTAATGAGGAAAGCCACTTTCTAACCAAGGTGTGGGACTTTTTTGCCTCAGCCTGTATAGAGTCTTGTGAGGATGCTGCCAGGTAGTATGCTCTTGATAATAGATTATAGGATGGAATTGGAATTAAGATAGCTTGTACAGAGGGTAAAAGTATCTGTTACATGTGAACAACTTTTGTTTCCAGTGGTGGTAGCCACTTTCACCACAAAGGTGAAACCTTTATCTTGGCCAAGCCTGAACTTTATCATGAGTTTCACAACCAAATTGTCCACCATGTCATGGGGAAAAACATGAGGGCTGGAAAACAAAAAGTAAATGATTAGAATCATAAAATGATGAACAAAAATTAAGAATATTGTCTTCGTGAATTTCTGAATCATGTTAGGAGATTGGTGTTACCATATTGCCTGGAAGCACTCATCACAGACTATAACCCTTCTGAGTGACTGTTTAACACATGTAGGAAGAAAGGCAATCTTTGCTACAGGGGCAGTCTGCACTGTAAGTATTAGGCAAATAATAAAATAATGAGGGAATCTGTATTGTCTAACCCGATAAGTAAAAGTTTTAACATACCTAATTTTTGTCCAGATCTTTGTAGGCATGAAGGTGAAGGAGAGTTTTAAGGAGCATAATGGGATGGTGGTGCTGCTAATACTCCCATGAGAGAGGCAACAAGGAAAAGTCCTCAAAGACTGTATTGGATGGGACTTAAAGCAACCCAGTCCAGTGGGTGCTGTCCCTGCCTGTGGCAGGGGGTTTGATACTAGATGATCTTTAAGGTCCTTCCCAACCCAAACCATTCTGTGATTCTTGCTTGAAACTTTAAATTGAGCAGAAGCGTCTCAGTACTGAATGAGAAATGATAGGCAATATGGAAATAGGCTGTCAAAGTCTTTGAAGGTGAAGATAAGCCATTTATGTTTTATGCAGTAGAAAAGCAGATTCATCAGAGGAATACAAAGAGAGAGGTAAAATAAATTAAATTATATTTGTTGCAGAATTGTGATCAGACTATCAGCAGGACAGGCATACACTGGCAAGAAAAGGAATTGAGGGATGAGCTGGTGATAGCTGACTCTAGGCTGGATAGATATGAAATTAGTTAAACTTTGTTTGTTTTGTTTTGTTTTGTCTTGTTTTGTCTTGTTTTGTTTAGTTTAAGGGTTTTTTTTTTGTTTGGTTTGGTTTTAATTTGCAAAATTAGTCTCCACGACTTATAACATTTTAGGTGAAGGTCTAAATAGGTCTGAGTCCAGTGTGTAGCATAGTGGTTATTGGTTCTGAGAGGAAAGCAGAATGGAGAGAGAGATAAGGTTTGCTGGAGGTGCAAGGAAATCTCTATTTCAGTTTATGAAGTTTGATGTACAGGTCAACTATGACAGGAGTCAGTAATCTATGCCAAACATTTCAGTTTGGACGGAAGGAGACAAATGTGAGGTAGAGAGACTGACCTGTGAGATTTGTGTTTGCACCAATAAAACAGAGAGGAAGAAGAGATCTTGGCATGTGGAGGAGAAAAGGCTGATGCCCAGCAGGAGTCAGATGATTGCTGGTGAGGTGAAAAATGTCATGGGCAGCAGATGAAGACCAAATTAAGAGAATAATAGAATTGAATGAAGAAACCTTCAGGCCAGGTAAAAATCTGAGATTCTGAGGAATATTTGCTATTTTTATTATAGGATATAGTACATACTATAATATATGTTGTATATAATAGTCATTATGATATATTTATTAAAAAATGTGTAGGAGGGAGAGATGAGACCTACAGGAAATATGATTAGCGAAAGGTCAAATGTGTGGTAAGTCACAGAAAAGTGATGACTTGGACAATAGGTGATAGCAAAGGGGCTACAAACAGACAGTTTGTGCAGGAGAAAATATGGATATGGAAGCCATTAACTCTTTCATTTGCAGTCCTTTGATTAATGCTTGTACTTTTCTCAAAGAAATATAGCATTTTTTACTCTAAAGATTAGTTGATTGGTTGTTGTCCTACCTGTTTCAAAACTTATAGAGAACCACTTCTTGCTTGCCTTGGACAAGCATTTTTTTACAGACAAATACTATACTTTGCTCTTAAAACAGCAGTTCACACTGAATAAAAAAGTACAGTAATAGCAATAATAAAGAAATATTAACATACAAATTCACTCACAAGTCTAATATTTTGCAATATGAGCACATTCAGCAGTTATTTGATCTTTATAAAATAACCAAACCAAGTATTATCTCTGCTAAAAAAGCAGCATACCCCCAAAAATTAAAAAATATACTGAACTTCAAATATGCTACCAGAATAATATTGCTACATCAAGCACTTGGGAGCAGGAAGAGTTAGATATGTTTGTTTACTGTTTACCCTTAATTTGTCCTATTTTGCAGAGGGTATAAATGTTAATAACAGATTTATATGCCATGTGATGATTCATGAAGTAACCAGAAAATATATCTAGACTTCTCCATACAACTTCAGCTGTTCTTCTGGTCAACTGTGCAGATGCCTCATAAACTCCTCATTTTCCTTTACTCAGACAAAACTATCCACAGCAGCTTGCTAAAGTTTCCTGTCTTGGCTTTGTTGTTTAAAGCATGTATTCCCAAAAAGCATGAGAAGATGACAGCTTTTCCCAGCTAAGGTGCTAGTGGGGTTGAGGCAAAAGCTAGATGCTGCACTGCTCCCTCTGGGAACACCTCTGTGAGATTAGTACCTTCAGTGCTGGCAGGCATTCGGTGAGACTGAGCTAATTCTAGCTTTACGGAGCAGCTGAACAGTGTTTTTTCAGGTCACAGCTTCAATGTTGCTGCCTAAAATTTGCCAACAGGTTTTTAGATGTAGCTGTTGCCCTCCTGGGCATACTAAATATTATTGCTTGCATTTTTTAAAACTTATCATAAAAAGAAAGAATACTAAGAACAGAAATTGGTAAGAGCCCCGCTTATCTTATGGAAAAACTCGTTTGAGCTCTGTGTGATAATATGTCTGTGGCATGGGACAAAATACTGCATTTTACTAAGCATTTTTCATACATACAGTAGCTACTGGTAGATAGTTACTTAAGGCTATGTCATTTAGCAGGTGGGACTTTTTCTAGTAACATGAACTCATGACAGGGCATAATATTTTTGTAACATTGCATCAGGTGTTCAATTTCAAGACTGAATCATTTGAGTTGAACTCGGAGAGTGAAAATGCGATCTACAGTGCCATCTGCTGGATTCCTAAGGAAGTGAAAAGTGTAGTTCCATACTACGTTTAAAAATCATTTAAAAACCCAAATCTTTGTCATTTTTATAAAATCTCTACAGACAGAGCATAAATATGCAAATTCACGGTTCTGTAACTTTCTACTCTTTAGCATATATCTGCAAATATTTCAGATAGGTATTTAAAACATTTAAAACGTAGGAATTTAAAACAGGAAAAAAGCAATAACATAGTATCTTAAAATATTACATTCTTGGATTTCAGTTTTAATATCTGCTTAGTGGAGATGACTGCAGAGTATAGATATACATCTTGGTCCATCTCCACAGAACCCAACAACAGAAATGATAACTTCTGTGTGGCTTGATATACCCCTTTCTAATCAGCCAGTATTATGAATGGCCTCAGTGTCCGTTGTTTGTCCTCCTAATTATATCAGTGAACTGTCTGAAAGGTTTAGGTTGTGGAAGATGAATGTTCTCCAAGACTTGCAGGTTTTGAGAAGTATATGAAGATATGAGTAAAGCTTTGCGGAATTGCCTATCAGCATTTTTTTACTGGTTTACACTGTCAAAGTAAAATACTGAATATTCAGATGAAAATATGGTACGTGTATGACACATAGCTAAAGCCGATTTTTTGTGAAATGTCTTTGAAGAAAAAGGGAGGAGGAAGCCGCTGTGTTTTCTTGCAGAAAAAACTCTAGAAACGTTAACATATATTGAGTTATGTGTTGCAGTAAAGGTGAATAGGTTAAGCCTTTCACTGTACACATAAAAACTGCATATTTTTCTTTTGTCCACTATGGGTAGTGATGCCAACCTCTCATGTATGTGTGGGAAGGTCCTTAGGCTGATGTGCCTCTCCAAGCGGCTTAGTCTCTTCCAGAATTTGAGCAGATTTTGTTTTAGTCATGAGATCTGATGTACCCGAAGATTCTCCCATAGTATGACCTTTGTTTTTGATCATGCATATGTGTCATGCCTGTGAATGTGAAATAGCAGGCACCCTCCCCAGCCAAGCCAGCTTATGTGGATGCAGCTGTTTTGTTGGAAGTGGTGCGAGGTCTGCACGAGTGAAGTGTGGCAACAGTGTCATCAGAGTAAACTTATCCTTCGAGTACCATTGAGCTTAGTAGTAGAACCAGATGAATTTTAGGGTGTATGAAAAAAATTGTGTGGATATATTCATATATTCCTCTTATATAGTAGCCTGGTTGCTCCTTCTGTCAGAGGAGATTGGACTGGTATCTGCCTCAAGGGTCTGCCAAGCCATTGTATCATATGCTGTTATTAAGTCTTTAGCCTAACCTTTAGGTGCTTGTCTACACTAAGGAATATTTAATAAAATTACATTTTCCTTGCATCTGGTGAAAATTTGCTCTATAGCCTGGAAGTCAAGGAGCAAACTTGAAAAACATCCATCTGTATTTTAGTGCTTGCTTAATACTTAATATACTTCTGTATAAGGCAAAACTGTTGAGAGGGATTTACTGCTGCTGTTAGAGAATAGCCAGAGATACAGAAATCTAGCTTTTTCCTCAAAAAGGTAGAAAAAGTGGTTAAAAAAGAACTAATTGAATGAGACCTGCTGTGAGCTGGGTAAGATTCTTTCTGCTTTCTGAAATCTGCAGTCATTTCCCCCTATTCTATAAAATGTTAGAGTTTACTCAGTAGTGCCGTGTATGACATGCAGGATAAAGGTTTTGAACCCCTCATGGTAAAAAGGGTCTTACACGAATGTAGAAATTAACAAATCTCTAAATAAGTGATACTTATTTATAAAGAACTGAAATCTCATCTCACTTAAGTTTTGCCTAGTTGCTACTGTGTTCATCTACCCCTTGGTGCACATAGAAGGACAAAAGATCATCGTATTAATACAATTCCTAAGCTTCATATGAGATAGAAAAAATTCAAATGTAGATGGTCTAATTGGAAAAGAACAGGAAAAGGGGCAGTGCTTACTGTTATCTTGCCTTTTCACGTTTGCAAGCAGCCAGGGCTTTTGGTTTTGCTTTTGTGGACGAGAACTGAATTTAGTTTCCATGGTTCCATTTTTTAATAGAATATTTGATGTAATAGGAAATTTACCTACAGACCTTTCCATTATTTAATTGCATTCTTTAAGCTATATATTATACACATTTCTGAATGTCTTTGTTTCTATGCATAAGTAAGTAGCTGTGTAAGATAATTCGTATGTGTAATCCAGTTATATGTCCGAAAGTATTAAGTGTCTCCAGTATTTTGCCTAATTCTTTGACCTACTTTTCTCATCTTATTCAATACTGCAAAGGTTTTTAAAGTAGATTAGTAAAAAAAAAAAAAAGACAAAAAATCCCCTTTGCTACTCCTGCCAAATTTTTTATTAGTATAAAGCATTAAGTATAATGCATCATGTTTGCAGTGAGGGAGAATAGATTATTTTGCTGCTTAGCTTTTGCTGTTGCTGCATCCTCACTAGAATGTACCCATGTGAAGTCACTGGTTTTAGTGTGAGTGCTGGTTAATTTATGTAGTTACAAGCATTGATATTCCTGTCCAACTGAATTATGTCTACTTTACAATGATTTCTCTGAGTCAAGTTAAATTGTAATTTTTAGGCTTGGATATCATGTTAAAGTAAAAATATCCACTTCACTAAAACAGTGTTTCATACAAAAAACACTGATTACTTGCATCTTAAAAGTTCAGACAAGTTCACACCAACCCCCCCCAAAAGCCCACAGAAACATGAAATTGTGTCACTAAAAGTGCATTGGTTAAATGGTGTGAGTCTCAGTGCTAATTAAGGGAGTAGGTAGCTCAAAGCAGGTAGTGGAGATAAAAGATATCACCAATACCTTTCTAGATAATGCAACTAGTGTTTCCGTTTATTAAACTTTAGATTCCCTGTTTCTCTTAATAATCAATGTAGCTGCTCATGATTTTTTAAAATGTTGTCCGTGGAGATGTAGATTTAAAGCAACATCTGGAAAAGTGGGTAAAAAGCCTGGGTTCCACATAGCATGGTGAAAAACCTGGTTGTTCTGAGTGCCCTGCTGGACTCTGCCTCTTGGACTGCCTGAGGTCTTTGCCCAAGCTCATGACGGGTCAGGAATTGCAGTGCTGTCCTGGTGCACCTAAAGAAAGTTTTCTTTCTTGCATGATTTGATGATTAATAAGATAGTTAACAGCTAAAATATCATCCTTTTAAATTAAACTTCAGGTTGGGTGAAGTAAACTAAGCTTCATGACAGCTGAGCTTGTTGCTGCTTTAAAAAGGGTGATCCTGCCCTTTAAAGGTCCCTTTAATTTCTGGATTCAGGAGCTCATGTCCTACATTCATCCCGGATCTCCAGTTTCCTACTCAGAGCAGAGCAAATCCGTAAGCAAAATGATGGAATTTCGGGTTTGGGGTTTTATTTGGGTAGGAGAATTAGTTTTATGTTGATTCAGGTTCATGGGTTAGCTCACTGGCAGGGATCTGGTGAACATCGAATTCGGTGCTGTACTGGGTTTCCCCTGGCCAGATGCCAGGTACCCACTAAAGGCACTCTCTCCCTCTCCCTCCGCAACTGGACAGAGGAGAGAGAAAAAAAAAACAGCAAAGAATTCGTGAGTTGAGGTAACAGCTGGGAGAGGTCACTTACTGATTACCTTCACAGGCAAAACAGACTCAAAGTGGAGATATTACTTAAATTTATTACTAACAGGATAAAAGCCAAAGAATGAGAAATAAAACAGTCTTAAAAACACCTTCTCCCCACTCCTCCTTCCTTCCATGTTCTCCCTCCTCCCCCCCTGTGGTGCAGGGGGACGGGAATGGGAGTTAACGTTCAGTTGTGGTTTCTGCTGCTGCTCAGAGAGAGGAGTCCTTCCCCTGCTCCCATGGAGTCCCTCCCACAGGAGACAGTCCTTGATGGACCTCTCCAGCATGAGTCCATCCCTCGGGCAGTAGTTCTTCCCAAACTGCTGTCCCATGGGTCACTCCTCCATGGGGTGCAGTCCTTCATGAATGAGCTGTACCGATGTGGGTCCCCAACAGGGGCCACAACTCCTACTCAGGAAAAAGCTGCTCCAGTGTGAGTTTCCCTCTCCACGGGCTGCAGGTCTATAGCAGGACCTTGCTCCATCTTGGCCCCCCACACCCATGGGGTCACAGCCTCTTTCATGCATCCACCTGCTCCAGCATGGGCTCCTCCATGGGCTGCAGGTGGGTCTCTGCACCCTGATGGTCCTCCATGGGCTGCAGGGGCACAGCTGCTCCACCATGGTCTGCACCACGGGCTGCAGGGGCCACAGCTCCGGTGCCTGGAGCACCTCCTGCCCCTCCTTCTGCACTGACCTTGGTGTCTACGTTGTTATTCCCATGTTCTCACTCTGCTCTTTCTGACTGGAATTCTTTCTGTGCGCAACCTTCTGTTCTTAAATATATGATCACAGAGGTATTACTATCGCTCCTAATTGGCTTGGCCTTGGCCAGCGGCAGGAAGCCTGTCCTGGAGCCGGCTGGCATTGGCTCCATGGGACAGTGGAAGCTTCTAGCAGCTTCTAACAGAAGCCACCCCTGTAGCCCCCCCGCTACAAAAACTCAGCCACAGAAACCCACTACAGATGCCTAAAGAGCAGTTGCAGTATGCAGCCAGGTTCAGGAGAAGACCTGTATTGGACCTTTAGTTGGTTCACCTCTGCAATGTCATCTTCGCCAGCAAAATCTCATAGAAACAAACCAGAGAACATTTTTTTCCTCAGGGATAATATAACTATGATAAGAAAGATTTTATCACTAAGTTTATTATTATTATTATTATTATTATTATTATTATTATTATTATTATTATTATTATTCCTGAGTTATAGAAAGGGAAGTGAAGGCTAGAGGGCCGAGTTCTATTCTCTGAGCTGGTGATTAGGAGCTGGGTCATTTGTGTAGCAACATGCTTAACAAATTGGTGGGCATAGTGTCAAAGTGTTTGTTATTTGGGGCAGCTGGAAGAGAAGAGGTACTTCTTTAGACACCAATCTTCATCTTAGGAATCTCTATACCTGCTAATACTTCTGTATACTCCTGCAGCTAAGCTGGAAGAAACGTCTGTAATTAGGGATAGCAAACCTTAAGTAGTCTCCTATACTTAACAAGAGAAAACACAACAGGTTGTTAATATAAAGATTTGAAATAAAAAAGATGTTCTCATATTCTTATAAAGTCTGTGATTGTAGAGTGTGTTTTGAAATAGTTGTTATATGTGTTAGCAATTTAGATTTCGAAAACACTGTAACTGAAGATTGATTTACATATTTTTATTACACCTACTGTATAAATAAAGTTGGTTACAAAGCAATTCAAATTTCTGCAGCCAATTATTTCTTTTATTCAGTAAATGGTAGACAATCTTGTTTAGCGCTATGCATTTGCATCAGTTTCTGGTCAAGTGAAATGATTTGCTCGTGATCTTTGAAGTAAACCTGTAAGAATAAATATGTCTATTTTTTTTTCCTTTAGACTGCCCTATACATTCTTTCATGTGCAGAGTCTATTTCATATGAGGTACATTTAGTGTTGTGAACATGCCAAGAATATTAGGTAGTGTTGCAAACTGAAAGAAAGAAATACACAGTAGTGGTCTTTCCTCCTATTCTTGCTATATAAACTTTTTTCTCATCTATGCAGGAGGTTGCATCAACAATTTGAAAGCTATAAAGAGCAAGTAAGAAAGATAGGGGAAGAAGCCCGCCGTTACCAGGGAGAGCACAAGGATGATGCTCCAACATGTGGAATCTGTCATAAAACAAAATTTGCAGATGGTTGTGGCCATTTATGCTCTTATTGCCGGACCAAGTTTTGTGCTCGATGTGGAGGTCGTGTCTCTCTGCGATCAAACAATGTAAGTCTCCTGATGTGCACTCTTAAGAAAAAGCCTCCTTGACATTGTCATGCTGCAGATTGTTCACCTTAAGTTTGGCATTTCATGCTTCATTTTACTTAAATGTTTCATTTATTGCTTCATTATGAGGTGTGTATAAAGTAAAATAATGTGTTTAATGATTGTGGAGCTACTTGGGATTCACAGAGTTAATTAAAACAAAAAATAATAGTAGTGTATAGTTCTACTGAGTGATGGCTTGAAGAAAATATGCTTGTTTTTCATAGAATGAAAGAAGAAACCCTTTTGCTCAGGTACAACTCCACATTAATAACTTTTTATTGACCTCTTATTTAATTTTACATTTTTTTTTTAGAGCTTTTCATATACATTTGTAGATTTCTTTTACATAAAGTCAGTCAATTTTTGGTTAGAAGAAAGTCTCAACCACTTTTCTTAGCACACTGAAAGTGTTATGTCAATTTATTTTAAGTTTATTTATAAAATAAACTATCGATTAATCTGGGTTAAGTATTTGCTTTCAGGCAGGTGACTAAATCTTTCTCCCTCTGATCTGCATGTGGTTACCTGCAGTAGCTGTCCACAAAACTGAAGGGTATCTGAGATTACCGTCAAAAAAATGCATTTCAGGTTTATTTTAGAAGTTTTCCATAGCCTTGATGTACTTGTTAGTTCATTAAATTAAATTCACATTCTGAAAAAAACTATATAGGTGAATTGGACAAAAATTTGCATATCTATATGTGAAAACTTCCAACGTTCATATATTATTATAAATAGATGCATTACATTGCATCACCTGCAGGTGGTGTTATTAGAGCAACTCTCTGAAAAGATAGTTTACTTTAATACGTCACATTATAGTATTAATTAGAGTGCATGTGATACAGCTTATCTTTACTCAGAAAAAAAATTGAATATATTTTAATTATTTTTCACCCATTGTTTCAAATCACAGAAACAGAAGTGTGTCCATTCATTTGTAACTTGCCTTTTGTTTGTTACATTGTTTATGCTTCTGTGGGTCAGGGTGGGAAAACATATTTACAACATATGCAGTAATGTTATCTTTTTATTTAAAGCTCTTTTTTTTTAATTTTATGTTTTTATGTCTTCATAGAGAGTTACTAGAAATGCATTTCTTTGAAATCTGTCTATTAATACTTGCCTATTTTATTCTTTTTCTCTTCTTTTTTTTCCTTTTCTCTTTTTATTCTGCTTCCTTGGATGCTTTCCCAAAGGAGGACAAAGTGGTTAGAATACATGCTTTTTATAATTTATTATTATAATGTTGTTAGCTAACTGGGATACATATTAATGTGAAAAACTGAACTGAAATTTTAAAATCATCCATAGGGGAGGGGGGAAAAACAGGAAACCTAATACCCAGGCCCTGCCCATCCTTAGCTGAACATAGGCTTTAAGGATAGCTCAACAAGGAAACCCAAGACTGTTGTCAAAATTATAACAACAAAAGAAATTAAGAACTGAGAAATATTTGTTATTTTTAGGCTAAGAAGTAGAGGAGGCAGTAAAGACTAGTAAAATTTTATTTAGTTAATAATTTTAGTTAACAATTTTGACTTTTTGCATACGAGATCCTTCCATCAGCTTCAGGAAATCCAATTCAGTATTTTAATTGTAATTTTACATTGTTTTACATGGTTTGCTGTGTTTCACTTCTGGCTGTGGCAGAAATTCAGGGAATTCTTGTGAAATCAGTTTTTTTATTTACATTAATATGTATAGGTAAAGTAAAACCTCTTCAAACTGGCCATAAGTATAGTGAGCAAGGTGGAGTGCATCCTTTTTGAATGCATAGTTACCATTTCAAAAATCTGCAGAAATTTTAGGATCAAGTGCAGGCATATTCACTGCTAATGCCTGTGCCTTATTTGAAATAGGCAAGAGTAGTTCCCTGTTCATCTCTGCACCCTCTGCATAGCAAAAAGGTGGGAGTACTTGAGCAGAACAGTGCAGTCCATTTACCACCTCTTGGGCAGCTCTGCAAAAGGTGGTATTCCAGATTTTAATTTGGAGCATTAAGTAATGGGAATTAGGCAGCTTTGCTGGCACCTTATCTGAAACAAGTGTAAATTCAGTACTATTTAACATCCAGAGAAAATTATTTCTATCACACTTGCATATTGCAGTAGGTTTTTTCTGTGGCAGTGGTGTTCTGAGAGCATGGATGTTTTTCCAATGGCTATGAAATAGAACTTGATATGGCTTCATTCCCCAGTTTTCTGTGTGCTACTCTGAATAAAGTGCTGAAATAATCCAGGAGTTCCCAATCTTTTCTATTCTATTCATCTAAATGGCTTAGGATAGTGTGAGAGAAGTTTCAGCTTGATACTGATTTTTTTATTAAAGCAGTGCATCATTGATGCATCCACTGGGGTGCATTAAAACACTAGTGCACTTGCAACAGAGTCTTCTTTAGGGTCAGAAACAGCAAGAGTCTCAAATCCCATAAGTGCCACTTAGGTACAATTTAGCCACCTAAGTTTTGGAAAGCAATTCAGGTGAACCTCACCTGACCCCCTTATATGCTTTAGGCATCGTTCACCCTTCAGTTTGGAACACAAACTTTGCTAAATAACTGAAATTGTTATAGTGTCTGCATGCAGGAGAGATTGTGTTTTTGATGAGAGGACAGTTTAGGTGTTCATCTTTGAAATGGAATCCAGAAAACAGACTCCATTGCACTAAAGAGCTCTGAAGATGTGTTCCGAAGGCATACATGACTCATTTGGATTGTCCTAATTCCACTTAAATACATCCTTATTATTTGCACTTGTCTTGGTTTAGGTTTTCTTGTGTTGAACTCCAAGCTTCCATGTGCCAAGAAAATGGCCTAATAATAATACTGTATATGAAAGTATCTTCTATGGTGTGATGAGCTACATCTCTTTAACAGCTGAAAAGTTAATGGTAGTCAGAAGGAGAGTATCCAATAATTAGTTCAGTTGTGTGAGGAACGTGGGGAGCACTTCTATAAAGCACCATTGTTTTAGCAGTGCCTGTCTCTGAAAGATAATGGAATATATATTAATTCCAAAATATTAATACATACCTAGCAAATAGCATGTTTTATAAGCAGAACAGTTGGTATAATTAATATAGAGAAACATGAGAAAAATATTATTTGTTAATTATTTTCAGTGGCTCAACACTCCTGACTAACATACGTATTAGGAACAAACTACCAAAAAAAATTATCTGGCAAGTTTCATATTAGTGAAAACTTTTTCAACATATTTATCCTTGTTGTCTCTATGTGAATTATTACCACAGTAAATTATATTAATACAAAACACATACACCAAGTTCCTAGAAGTTAGAAGTGCATTGTTTGGAAAGGATGATGAAGTGTGACTTATCAAAGTGCCAAGCTCAGGAAAAGTCAAATGCTGTCGTAGTTTCTAAGTATCTCCTGCAGAGCTGGAGAATTTATGATACCTCACCTGGGATGTTGTGTACCACGTTACCCGTTTTTGACAATTACTAACTGATAGGCACAAAAAAAGTCAAACAGAAGATGATCCAAGAAATGGACACATGCTCATGTGAGAGAGATTAGGGGAACAAAAGATAAAGCAATTATAGTTGATATCTAGCATATGGTATTGATAGGTAGAGATGTAGAAATTTTAAAGAATAACATTCAAACTAGAGGACAGTGAATACATGAGACTGCATGGGTTTTACTTGACCCTAAACGTTCCTGGCTTAGAGAAAGACAACTGCAATCCTTAGAGTAAAGCCTTGGGAATCTATTTCCTTTTATTTATTAGAAGGAAAAATAACCCAATAAAATGTTAAAACTGGAGCTTTCACTGTAATCACTGAACATTTGTATATACTTTTAAAGAAAGCAGAATATTATTAGTACAGGATGTTATGTGAGATAGCATTTCAGAAAGAAGTCAGGCAGGTGCTTAAGAAAAAGCTGACAAGAGTGACCACTTGCTTCTAATTTGGCACAGTGTTCTAGGTGGTTTTAGTTCCTTATAGAGTGTCTACATTTTCACTCTGTATGTATTCTAGTTATGTTCCGTATACCAGCATTTTAATTGCCAAAATGATAATGGCTGTAAGTTACTTCTCTCTATTCCATTCACTCTCCAGTGTGATGTGAAATATTGTGGTAACAGCGGACAAGTCAGGAAAATGTCCAGCTGGTGCTTCTCCATGGTTTGGCAAGGTGTGGGCAGAGCCTGCCTCAGTCTTCCTGCTGGCCTGGCTGCCACTGTTCTTCCCTCCAGCGGTACCACACCCTTGTAGAGCAAAAAACCACCTGAAAATACAACTTTTTCCCTTGCATCATTCCTGTAAAACTTTTCCCCAGTGTTTGGCTAGATCATGCAAAAAGATGTATTTCCTTTGTAAACACCTGATACATGAAGTTGTACAGCTCTGTTTTTTTCTCTTTATAGAAATGGAGATACATTTTAGGCTATGAAAATGATCTTGAATGAGCAAATTATTTTTTTTTAATCAAAATTTAAATATTTTGTGAGATGCTGTGAGTGTATTGAGCTAAGCAAAATTTGTATGACATTGAAAGAATTAGTGGAAGGTCTGTGTTTCAGATCAAGCCATATATTTATCCATAGCAATCAGTCTACCATTCTACAGTTTTCATTAGGGTTACAATTTTTGATCAAATTTAAAGTGAAAAGAATTGGGAGCAAATGATGAAAAAAATTTTGTCACCATTTTCCTGTGTGTTTTCCAGATATGTTAGTTGTGCAGAGCAGAGGAGTTTGCTACTCATTTTTCTGTTTACACATGTAAAAGAAAACTGGATGTAAAATACATTATAAATATATGAGAATCAATTTCACCGAACTTAATAGTATGTGATTGCAGAAAATAATGTCAATAATCAGTGCTAAAGAAAGTTACATTTCTAATCTGACATTCACTGAAATTGTTTTCGTTTTAGTATAATGTCAGTGATTTATACTTGAAAAGAAAGACAACTTGGAAACATTTCCCTAATTGGATGTCAGTTGTTTTTACAGGGTGTTTGACATTTAGTTCCTTTAAATTATGCTTAAAATTTGCTTACATAATGGCTTGCTAATTTAAGCCTTACCAACTTGAGTACATATGCCATGCAATTCAACTGTGTACTAATGCTACAACAGAAGTTGGTAATATTGTCAGAACAAAATGTCTGGATTGCCAGGATCATTTTTACATCCCTTTCACTGAACTCTTAGGTCAAATTATCCATTAAAAGGCTAATTTATGTACATTCTGACTAACACAGCTGTAGAACAAAAAAAAAAATCCAACAGAAGGACATAAAATTACATAGCAAATTTCAAATGGATAGCAGATAAATTCTCTCTCTCTCTGTAGCATTCAACATAATTTCTTTCCTAAAAGATATAGAGTTTATATGCATCAGGAAAGAAGCACTGCTTTTCAATAATCCCTCCCTAGAACTTCTGCTTCCAGAAGAAAAAAAAAACAAAACAGCAAGAAACTGAGGCATTCTATTTCAAGTTAGATGTAGAGCACTTCATTCTGGTTTTTGGGAAGCTAGTTCACTTTCAAACAAGTGTGAGCATAAAGATTTTTTAAGCAAATCCTTAAATTAGCTTGCTTTTCACCAAGTTTGCTGAAGAAACATGTTTGCCTTTAACACCTTTTTTTTTTATTATTATTTTCCAGCTAACAAAAATGATCGATTACTTCTTATTCACAAAAATGGCAGGCAGGTGATGCTAATGCTCTGAAGTTAACCAGATCAGAGCTTCTTCATTTAAGGATTGAACTGTAAAAGAGTCACTAGACAGCTGGAGTTTTATTCCAGTATAGCTTTAAATCATCAGTAAATCAGTAACCACTTGGTTAAGCTCTTTGATTTACTCAGATTTAGTTTACCTGTTTGCAAAACTCTTAAACTGCAACTTGTCATGCAGTTCTACAGTTGGTGACCAAGAAAATATACTGTTACTGCAATACTTCTTTCTTAACCTGTGATAAAGGTCTCCTGAATCCTTCATGTCTGTTCTTGCTGTTGGCATGCAAGCTGGGTAACAGTGATCTGTGGAGACTATACCTAAAAAATACTGGAAGCTTCCTTCAGTATAATACATTATAAACAAAAAACCCCTAAACTTGTAGTCTCCCACAGTGTTACTACTTGCTATGTTATCCTATTTTTAGTCTTGTGTTTTCAGTACCTTTGTTTCAATTTAACTGATTCAAGAATATGGGAATTAATTTTAATTGGGGTTTTCAGTTAGGAAAATGTCAGCAATACCTATGAGTGTAATAATTCCTTCAATTGCAAAAACAAAAGTCAATTAGACTTTTCAGGAGAAGCTTTATTGCACCTCCTCTTGCCTAATGTCATGTATGTATATATAATATACGTACGTATAAGTATATATTGCACAGACTTTTTGGTAAGTGAATATACATGCATACTATATATGCATCCTATATGTAGTCTACTGCAGGAAGTACAGGGCAGAAGAAAGCTTTTAAGAACCGCTTTTTTGACCTCTGAAATCTGTGAATGATTCAAGGTATTTAAATCAACTGAGGAATTATTATTTATGTGCCCATTTATGTTGACAAAAAGAGATGTTATGCCATAGCAGTCACAGAATCCCAAGACGGCTGAAGTTGGAGGGAGATTCTGGAGGTCATCTGATCTAAAGGACCCTGCTCAAGCAGGGCTACCTAAAGGAACTTGCTCCTTACAGTTTGGCATATCCATGTGTCTTTTGACTTGCGTGGCGAATAATGAAAGAGTCAAAGATAATTCATGTCATTTTTGTTACTTTTTGCTTATTGTAACTGCACATATTATAAGCTTACACAAAATCCCCTTAAGTTCTACTAGGGAATTATTCTGTTTGGACAAATGAATTTTAGAATTTCACAGAATCCTTTCGAAAAGGCCACCAACAAGTATGATGATTTTTTCAGCTCAGCGTTCAGAAAGAAAGAAAAACCCAAAGCTACCTGATTAAGCTTTTAATTTCTTTCATTGCAGTATATTTTTCATTTTAACAGTATTCTATCTGGTCCAACTAAGCTGGTGGTATAAAGCTGAGGAGCAGGAGCAGGAGAGCCTTCGAGTGATTCTCCCAGCGATGTTGTGTATCCTGCTGGCTCAGATACTGTCTGAGGTGTGGGAAATCACTGTTGAACTCCATGGTGGCAAAGTTGCTTTCCCAGATGCTAATACAGTGCTGTCAGTACTGAAGAGGAATATCTTCTTACCTGCCTTGGGTCAGTCTCACTGCAAAGTCAGAATACGAAATATTGAAATAATTTTTCTGGTTTTGTTTTTTTTCCAGAAGTATATATTGAGTTAGGATTTAGACTTGACTTTGCTGATTTTTTTATTACATTTTTCTAATAAATTACCCTCTTTTACTTTTACAAGTATGCTTTCACGGGAAAAGATACTAGCAAATTTAGTTCTGACATACTAGATCTACTTAAATGCAAACTTTAAAAATAATTGGAAAGAACTAATGTTTCTTCCCGGTGAGTGAAGTCCATGTGATTTTTTAAATTGTTATTTCAAACAAAATCACATATGCTGAATACATAAGTAAAGCTAAAGAAAAAAAAGACACAAACTCAGCTACTGACATCTTTCATGCATTAAACCAAAATGCTACAGATACCTGATCACAGTGGCTGCTCCATGGTGTTGCTGATAGTTATCTTACAACTATGTTCTGTAGGAACTTGTTCTACAATGATAAGATTATCTATGTTTGCTGGGAGAAGACTTTCAGTTTCTTCTGATTTTTCAGTGGCTGTTTAATAAAGTATTTTCAGTTGAAGAATCAAAACTTTTTCCCAGGATGATGATATTCCTCAGGTGTGTGTTATTTTGTAGTAATAAAGGGTTAAGAGTATTCTGAAGTATGAATTTTAAGAAGTGTCATGCAATAGCATACACTTCTGATTTTGAATACTTTCCCTTAAGAATTTTTGATTCCTCATCTTGTGATTAAAATAATATTAGTAGCTGCTTGATTTTTTAAAGTTGCAAATACTTATGTTTCAGCAGGTGTTAGCCTTTTTATCCTTCTGTTACCTCAGTGAGTAGTAAGCAATGTTGACTGGAGTCTTGCATCTGTTGATTCATTAGAATTTGAAACTTCTAGGAGGAGATGATATTAGGGAATTGAGAAATAATGCTATTTTCAGAAAATGCAAAAATATAGAAATATTTTTGTTCACGTTTCTGTCAAATATGTATTCATCTATGCCCTAAATATCTGTAAGTTAAGAAGTGGGATCAGGGTCTTGTGTAAAGGAAGATAGTTTTAGTTAATTGGTTTCAACTGCAGATACATATTGAAAAGATGAGTAAATGAAACAAGTTATAACAATTGAAATCTGATATTTTTTTATATGTGGTACATCTTAAGAAGAAAGAGGATAATACAAGAAAATGCTAGCAGTGCAACACAATATTAAGGAGTCATGAGAAGGACCTGGTTTCTTTTAGGTGTGTTCATATACGTAATGTAATCAACATGATCCTATAAACGATAACTTTATAATAGATTCTGGTCCTTGTCTATTCAGTGCACACAGTTTTGAAAATTAACAAGTATGACCTTATGGATTTAATATGATAATGTATGTATATCTGGTATAAGGCAAAAGCTAAAACCAAACAGTTTACATCAGATGCAATTCTGATCATTCCTGTCTAGTCAAAATATGAATATAATTTTACAAAATGAGGAGAAAAAAATCAACCAATTAAAAAAATTGCTAAAATGATGTGTTCGTATGCATGAAATCAAATTTTCTTTCTGCATCTTATCACTTATTAATTCTGATAGATTGGAATTACATTAATAGTATTTCATGCCTTTTTGCTTGCAACTGTGCCA
The DNA here is from genome assembly GCF_009829145.1 of Chiroxiphia lanceolata. Lineage (NCBI taxonomy): Eukaryota > Metazoa > Chordata > Aves > Passeriformes > Pipridae > Chiroxiphia > Chiroxiphia lanceolata. The sequence continues at coordinate 86,440,926 of NC_045639.1, read as the reverse complement.
TCAAAAAGTTCTGTAGACAGCTGCAATAATAGTGATGCATGCAATTAAAATCCTAATTTTAAAGGGAACATTTCTTTTTTAATGAGGGTTTTCTCTTGTAGCAGGAACCTTTTATTATTATAAAAAAATTATTATTGCTGAATCATTATTGACATTCTCAAAAATACTAAGACTTATAAATATTTAAGGATTATAGAGTAAATATTTCAGGTTTATATATTTTTCCAGATTTTTCTGGGAGAAGAGGTGTTTGGCTACTGGTAGGAATCTGTGTAGATTGGTCTGTATAGATGATCATTTTCAAATCATAGTCACCCCAGAAATCTATTTATGGCTCCTCCAGTTCTTCATTACTTCAACAGGTTTCTGGTAATGTTAGTATCAGTAAAAAGCAAACTCAGCCTTAAAGCCATGCAAAATGTGTACGTAGCACGCTGCAGTTTCAGCTGAGAAATCACTGTACTTGTTTGGAACTGTTCTTGTATCCTTTCAGAGTGTTATGCACATTTAATTGTCTTAACTTTCTACAACGTTCTACTTTTTCAAGTCCTTTAATTCATTATATGAATTGCTTTGAATTTATTGTTGCCTCTTGTTAACAAGGCAAAACCAATCTTACTACTATTGATATCAGATTATTACCTTTATGGTATCTTGAAGTCCAAAACTCCTTTTCATTGCCACATCAAATTTGCAGTTGTTATTTCTGAATTCGGTTTGCCCAATTGCATTTCAAATCAAGCAAAAAATTTTCTTTTTAATGATAGTGTATTTGCTGTGTTTTTATCTTCATTTCTGTAATGAAATAATATGTTACTTGTTGGCACTGCAGAAATTGTAGAATTATTAGAGATCTCTAAACCACTGTATACCTTATATAATAAACATACTATTATTTTTTCTGCTATGGAATATGGAACTAATACACTATGTTAATAAAAAATATGTAGAAAAAGTACCTTAATGATATTAGCTTGAAAATTGAAACATTTAAAAATGTGTTTTCCTATAACATTTAGCTTTCTTAGTTGTGCTGCACATCATCTTTTTTCAGTCTGAAGTCATCTTGAAGTATTAAAAACATGAGTTTGGAAGAGGGCTAATCTAGAGGCTGTGACTGGTATAGGTAAATTTAATTTGTACATACAAAAAAAAAAATAATCTGGAACTGTAAACTTTTGTGGAGGGCTGAAGAGAAGGGATTACTTTACAAAGACACACCAGGCAGGCCAACATTTCACACCATCTAAACTTTCATCTAATTCACACAGAAGAAAGGAACCTAGATATCTCTTGATATCTCTTCTGATTGATGTTTAAGGAAAGTTCAGCTTTAGAGATTGGAGATACTTTCTTTTCCTCCCTCAGAAACATTGAGGGAGAACTGAATCGTAAATGTACAGGAGATGCCCAGGGATATCTTTAGGCTTGAAGGGGTGTGTTGCTCTGTGAGATGCACGAGGGGATATGGTACACCAGCAGAGCTAACTGCTGATGCTCAAGCAAAGCTCAGTCAGAGCTAGTCATCCTGTGGCAGCACCTGATGGAACTTGTTTTATCTGAGCAATACACCTTCAGTTTTTCCAACAGTGGTCTGATTTCTAGATATAATTAGGTTTTATTGCTATAACTCAATCTAACATATCCCTTAGTTCTAATACCAGCTGTGGTATCAGTAAACAGTTCTCCTGTGAAGGGATGCCATAAAGTGGAAGATTTCTCCTGATCATGCATCACCCTTCCTTAAAACACTTTAGGTTTTGGCAACTGAACTAACTGAATCTCCTTGTTCAGTCTCTGGATGCCTCTGGATACTTCTGTTCCATGTGGTCACTACACGCTGCCAGTTGCCAGGCACATGAGAGTGCTCTCATTTAAGCACAGCTGAGTCAACAGTCCAGAGTGTGTCCCTTAACCTCAACAAATTCTTTTCTTGGTCTATTTATTTCTTCTTGGAATTTGTATCTTTCAACTTGAGTCATTGTAGCCCTTATTCATGTAAAATTCTTTTATGTGATAGGATTTTTAGTGTGATGTGTAGGGTTTTGGACTAAATGTGACTTCTAATCTTTAAAATGTTCATAATTGTATACACTGCTGGGGCACAATTATTTGGTTTTAGTAATAACAAAATAACACGTAAATGCTAAATAGAACTAAATTTAGTAAACTGGATTCTGGGGCTATTTTGGCACCCCCAAACCAGAGAGATTTTAGCTAAAAAGAGATCTTGCTGCAAAAAGAGATTTAGTAAGATTTATGACCTATTAGGCATTATGAGAAACCAACAAGTAGTTGAAAAAATTTCAAGAGAACAAACTAATTATGAGGACTAGATGTAATCTGCGCTCTCTTGCTATTTCTCTTTTTATCATAAGTAACCTTAATCCTCATCCAGGATTAAAATTCAGTGTATTTTTAGCCATGCAATGTCCTAGATAAAAGATACTTCCATCTATGTTTTTATATTTTTTGAATTCTGGGGCATTTTGTAATTTTACCTGACAGATGGATGCTTCTGTCTATAGATCTCCAGTGCTGCAATCAGTGAGGGCTTAGGATAGTTTGTCATACAAATACCTGAGGTACATGAGTTTATTAGGCATAATATGTGAGTTTGAGTGTAGAACAGTATTTGTCAAGCAATCAAATCTGTAGACAAAGTTTCTGTAACATTTTGTGAGGGTTTTTTAATTTCATTAATGTAAGAACCCATTTGCAAGTCAGCCTTTCTATGGAGATAAATCAAATCTCTCCCCAAAACTGTGATTATAAAATGGTATAAAGTATCTGTTACCAGTTGTTTAGTGACTGGTAAGTGCTTAAGTGAAAATCTGCATGAAATGTAATCTCCATTTCCTTAAAGAGCACATAAAACCTAATAATATTTTTTAATCCAGATTGAGATTTCCAAAAAACTGTACCCCATTTAGGCTGAAGTTTAATCATGTGCTATGCAAATTCAGTGTTCCAGCTAAAACACCTGTCAACTAACTTACATGCAACAGGTCTACAGAAGATTTGGAATTAAATATTATTTTCTCAATAATCTATTATATTTGTATTTAACTTGTCCATAAAAAGCAGACTCCTATAGCAAACCCCTTTGTAGCGGTGAGTTTTGGGAAAATTATTTGGGATATTGCATTCTAAAAAGTTGAGTATTACTGAGAAGTACAGATTAATCACAGAGATGAGCAGATGTTGCTGGGACTCTATAAATAGATGAGCATGCATATGATGGTTGTGTTGTCATGACTGGAGGAAATGTGTGTATGTTTCTGGGATATTAGTGTAACTTGTATCTCTGCAACGTGGTAAGTGATCAAAGCTCATACCTATGCATGCATCAGCAAAGTTAATTTTTCTCTCTAATTTTTCCTTCTCTGACCATATGGCTTCTACAAATGGCAGTTGACGGTTCATCCAGCAAACTGCTCTCAAGACCTTTGTCAGCCTGACAGCTTTACCCTTCAGGATTATATGGATCGGTTCTTTTAGCTGTAAAGAAACCTGCTTTTCTAGCCTATTTCAGGAACTGCCTTTGTGGGTGGGTAAAGAGACCACAGAGAAAAGTTCTTGCCCATATAAGTGCAGTGCAGCAGAAAAGGCAACAAGAGGATTAAATGGAGGAAGATTTCATCCACCTGATTTTTTTTTTTTTACCCCTAAGCTTTCATCAGAGATACAACCTTACGCTTGCATATCTGTTAATATCCTGTGTTGCAGGTTGTATCCCTTTCCTTTTTACAGCTTATGTGTTCCTAATCAACAAGAGAGTCTTTAGTAGAGCCTATTGCTGGTTTTAGAGGAGCTGCCCTTTTGGTCACTTCTGTAGAGCATTAAAGAGGAGACTGGTGAGGTATCCAAGAGTGATTAAGACAATACATTTACCTGTCAGACTAAGTAGGAATCAGTTCCAGATGAGAACCCCTACATTATATATGAGCTGAATTTATGCTTTCATTATACTTACTGGGGGAGATCAGAGCTTCAGCTTGCCCTGAATTAGACTGAATTGGCTCTGAATATTTCTCAACTATTGTTCCTGTTTAGGGAAATAGAGCCCCAAGTCATCTAATGTCCTATAAGTTACAGCAGAGTTTCACTGTAGCTTCTGGCACTATCCCAGTGAGAGTGGCTTTCAGGTAAAACCCATGTCCTACCTCACAACTGCACACTCATATTTTGGAAATGTTAAGGCATTGCAGGTAGAACTGAATGCAGTTAAATCCTACAACAGGTTCTCGTTAGTTACAGTAGGAAATCAGACAGCAGCGATGGCCTGTAGACACATTTAGAAACCTATATTTAGTCTTATTTCAAATAAGACTCTACACAGTCGGTCTGATTCTTCTGTGCAAACCTACGCCTTCTCTCTCCTGCATGCAACCTGACAATTCATGCATCAGCAGATAATTCTTTTAGCCTTTTGTCTCCTACATGAATTGACCTCCTTAAAACAGGGTATCTGGGCTTATGCAGTCTGTGATATTGTGGAAAGTTGTGAATATATTCTGCTGTAGAGAGTTCAGTTTGGCTTTTTCCCCCCACATTAAAGACAGTCACAGACTAGAAAATGTTATGTATTACTGAAAATTGTACTAACCCACAGTTAAATTTTCAATATTTTATTTAGGATATTTTTATTAGCGTTGGTAAATTCTTTTCCCTTTCTTGAGTATAATTCATAGACCTATGAAGACCAAAAATCTTTTTTTAACTCTATGGCCATGCAATGAGACAGTCATAAAGTCTTGCTGAAAATTTGCTATACACAATTTTCAGATAGTGAGAATGATATAGTTCAACAAAGTATTTGGCTTCATAAAGATCAATAATCAGCTAAGGGAATTAAAAGCCTTAATCTAGGATAGAATGTTTTAGCCTCCTTGAGGGTAAGATGGTGATTGGAGTAAACCCATGTTGATCTGGTTGACTTAGGAGAAACTTCTTCTTTTTATAAAAAGAAGCTGGCTGACAGATTTGGAATACAAAAGGCAGGTGCAGTTAGCCACACAGGCTGTTTCTCCCAGGTCAAGGAGCAAGTCTTATACTTCAAGCTACAGAAGTTCCAGGCAGCCTTACCAGGCAGTCTTATGCTAACATATTATGTGCTTCTCAGAAACCATGCTCCTTTTGTAATGAGAGAAGACTAACTGTAGGAAGAGCTTTTTGGGGTCTCAACATCTGTTGCATACTGTTAGGTACAGTTCTCTCCAGACTGCCTGCCTAAATTTCCATGTTATCCATTGGAAAGAGAGTCTTTCTATTTTAGTCTCAGAAGGACCAGATTTGGGTTTTAGCAGTTTTAACATTTGCTTTTAAAAGTCACTCTTTTAAATTATAATTTAGCCACTCTGCTAAACTATGGCAAGAAGAGCTTCCTGATGTACAACACCTTATATTTCTTGTAAGTTGGCTGTTTTCTCAAAACTTCTCACATGTGTGCCCTTTCACTTGGTTAAGGAGTTTGGTTTGTTTAGTAGCAATCTGCATTTTAGTGTTTTATTTTAGAGCTGTTCATTGTCAACTAAGAACTCTATTTCTTGCCATATCTATGTTATAAATGTAGCTTAGCACAATGTTTATGTGCTAAGAAAATCACCTTTTCCTCCTTGCTTCTATTCTTGGTTTTATTTTTCTATCCTTTCAAGTATATAACCTGTCCAGCATATATTTTAATAGTAATTGCTATTTCTTAGCAGTTTATCATACTGAATAGCTGAAAGGTATGTACTTTCCTAATCTTTTTTCCTTTTTTACGTCTGATAACTTTCTGGATGGCTGACTTTAGATGCCCAGTAATTTCTTTTCCCAATTTAAACATCACATATTATTCTATTAAAATGAGTGCAAAGAACTTAGATTCTGTATCATAAACATTTCTGGATGGCTAAGCATAGCAAATACCATAAATGTTCCAAAAAGAAAAGTTCCTTTGGCTTGCACACCAAGTGACATGGCATAGTCTCAGCAACTCTTTCAAACAAAATGCTTAAATCTCACTATATAGTAGAGAGCAGGAGAAGTAAACATATATAGTTTTACAAACTGAAGAGTCAATTCTGCTTTAATTTAATTTGAAAGATAGCCATTAAAATAATACAGAACATTTGGTACTATAGTCTGACTTAATGCAGACCATGACATTCAGTGCAAATCTTAAATCTTTCAGTTCTGTCATACTTATATGGCTACCAATACTCTGATCACCAGTGCTCAGGGCAAAAAAAATGAAGGTCTCTGCTAGTAGTTCAAAGTTAAACTTCAGAATAGTTTGTTTCTTTAAAATAGGGAGGACAAAAAAAAAAAGTGAAGGATTTGCAAATAAAAGACTCAAATGCAACACGATTATTGCAAAAGCTGCTGGATGTGCTCTGTTTGCATTTAGAGCTTTAGTGTCTCACATTCAATCTGCCACTATTTTCTGCTGTGTACTAAGAGTCCTGGTGAGCTCATTTGTTAGGTGGTTTGTCGTAGTGCACATGTATGTGTGTGTAGGCTTGGTAATGTCTTCTGCTGATTATGCCTGCAGAGACATAAAGCTCGCCTAAGAGCATTTTTCTTAGAAGAGAAAGAAAATCCCAAGTCCCCAAATGCCTTCTTTCTTTTCTGAAGAAAAAAACCAAACTGAAAGAAAAAAAAAAAACAAAACAAGAAAAGGAAGTAGAGTTTTCTCCGAAGTAAGTTTTATTTTCTGTGTGTCTTCTGTATTCAAAATGCAGTTACTTTGATATGTGACAAGAAGACAATCCAACTTTCTTGCCTTTCCAGCCCACTAGTTTCCTCCTAATTCCTAATATTAGTCCTACTTTCTCCCGACTGTCCCTTTCTAAAATTTTCTCTTCAACTTGTTGTTGCCTCTCTACCTTTTCTCTTCACCCTACTTTGAACCTTTCTACCTGTTTGCTCATGTCCTGTTGGATATTTGTTCTTCTTGGCTACCCATCTCACAAGTCTTCCCTCTTTCCCTGTGTTCTTCTATATAAAGAACTGAAGTGGTTAAGAGAAAGTTATTAAAGACAACAGGGTCAGAAGGATCTGACCTTGCATAAACCAGTCGTATTTAAGCTGGGATAAACCGCTGGTTTTAGTATAATCACCTAAAACTTAGAGACAACTGGAATAAAACAGTACCAACCTTATTAATACATAGTCTACTGACACAATTTCAGTGTGAAGTTAAAATTAATTATAATCTAGAGAGAAATACAGAGAAGAGATTAAACTCAGATTCTAGAAATAACAGATATTACTGAAATAAAATCTTCTAGAAAACCTCTCATAAAACCCTGTGGCTCTGGATGAAGGTGGAATTGTCTGATTTGTCTATTATGTCTGGTTTGGATTTAAATAACTGAGGTTGATTTGTTTGGCTGGGTTCATTCTGTCAGCTGTATTACATAACCTGAATTAAAAAAAAGCTCAAAGATGGATTCACGAGAATATGCAGGGATCAAATTGAGACTAAGAGGAACAGTACTGTGCATAGAATGTTTATCAGACAGGTTGGTCAAAATGATCCTTTCAGTTCACAAGATGGTCACAGTCCTGCTGGCCATTAAATTTCTTTTAGCTCCCAACACACACGTAAACCTGCAACATAAAAATCAGTTACCTGATGAAAAACATTACTTGCTTATGTTGAACAAGCATGTGAGCACAAGTATATATATATAGGCTCATGGTCTCTATATTTGTACCACCCTGGAGTATGCAACCCTCTATTTCTGATAAGAAAGAGGCAGAATATCCTTAACTGTTGCCTCTTTCCGATATAGCCTTAAGTCATCACTGCACTGTAAGTCTTTTATTTGTTTAGGAAATACAAAGCCTCATTAGATATCTGTGAATATACAGGTAAGTGCAGAAGATCAGAATGATTGTCTCCTCATCTAGCAAAGTTCTGATCTCAATTTCTGAACCTGTTTTTGTAACAGTAGCTTCATTGGATAATGAAATATCATTACTGTTTGAACTTCCTGAGTGTATGGTTCTGCACTGCTTTACATCATCTTACCTAATTGAAACTTTCCCTGTGAGATCTGCCAGTAGTATTGCAAATTCATGATAGTAGATGTCTGATATTAATACTGGGTATGGTCTGTGAATTGGCTGTCAACTGTGTGCTGTTTAGATTAGCTAAAAAATTTGTAATATTCTTACACTGGCACAAAATTCCTACTGCATTTTCCTGCCCCATTTCCCTTTTCCTTACCTTTTAAATCTTACATTTTCAAACTCACAGTTGTTTAACCCTTTCTCAGTCCCTGTGTAGTCTTTACTTTCCTAAAAATCTACACTTTCTCTTACCAAAAATACATTGTTTTCCCCAGTTTTTTTTAATATATCTTAACTATCCACTCAAATTTGTTGTAGAACACTGATATTCTCTCTTCCCCTTCCTCAAATCTTCCATCCCAGATTTACTGAGATTCCTTTGTGCTCGAGCTTGATAGCACAGATAGCACAGACTTAATCAACTTAGCCTCAGACTCTGCACCTGGAGCGAGAGGTGGGAGAATTAAAAGAAAGGACCATGGACACCTCAGAAGGTAGGCTCAACAAAGATGAAATAAAAAAAAAACAAAACACCAAAAAAAACCAACAAAAAAACCCCAAACAAACCTGTGACATCCTTTTTGTAAGGGAGTAACTGCAAATCAGATGTTGAGCCAGCTCTTGTAGTCTGTTGTGGTTCCTCAGGATAGTCTGGTAGCTTTTTCAGAAGAAGAGATCAGATTGCTGATCTGTGTAAGGTAGAATGTTACACAAAGAAAGTGTATGTTTGTTTTCAAAGCAGCTGTTTTAAACTTTTAAGACGTTGTTGTGATGATAGAAAGGTGGGAAAAATCTGCTTTCTGTAAATATAAACGTACCATGCATTTACATTCATAACAAAAATCAAGCTTAAGTATTTCTAATTGTGTGAAGAAAGTTACGAACTTAAGGGTCAGTCTGGGATAGATGGTGAAACACGAATGTAAATAACGTGTATAGGGCATAATCTTATTTGGTGCTTTGCCAAAACCCTTACTGGGCAGTACAAATTGTTGAAAACTACTCATTTATAAGTAGGTACCATATGATGCTTAACATCCTCCAAGCATGAAAAGTTCTGTCCAGCCACATTTACACCATGGTGTGCATTTTTTTTTTAATTCTGAAAACTAAATAGTAAGAAAATAATGTGCAATCATTTGTAAATTTTAATCTTTCACTGAGAGTGCTTGCTTTTGTTTGCTTAAGGAAAATTAAAACATGCAGGATAAAAGTGGCAGAGGTTTGTAATGATTTTGCTAATTTAAGCTTATATTTCTAGGTTTATCTGGATTGTGTTTAGAACTATATCTGTATGTGATACAAAAAAGTATCTGTAACAGATTAGAGACCATTTGACATCTTTATACTCAGTCTCAGAAGGGCAGGGGCAAGGGCACTGACTGTCCCAGACAGCAGTAGTGAGCCAGGGCTGTGTGTGGAGCTGCACAGGCACAGGAGGAAGCATACCTTTGGTACCATGCTCTCCCTCTCTGAATCACTCACAAAGTAGATGACTAATTTCAGAGTCTGGTTATAAGGCTCTGGCAGCCTTATTCTAGGTTTTGTGTGGACTTGGGGGTGTGGGAGCTCTAGGCAAAACTTAGAAGCCAGAGCTTCCCAGCATAGAACTTGATGGGGAACAGAGGAAAATTCTGTGTAAGCAGAGCTGATAGTCCTAAAGCATGATTGTATGCAAGTGGAAAGATCATCAAACCCAGTGGTCCGAGGAGACCTTTGTGAAGCTTCACAGCAGAGATCACTGCAATGAGATCATCATGAAATATGTAAAAAATAATGCTTTTTCTGCTCCAAAACAGAGGATTTTGGGCATTTGTTTGAACTGACAGATCTGAATGTGCTGCACATACTCTCATACGTTCCCTTGGCAGGTTGTTACGTCATTCATAAAAATCTTTGTCCTAACATGATTGTCACTCTGCTGTATATTCCCACTAGGAATAATCCTGAACTGCCAGCTATTCTCTACCTTCTATCCCAGTTTACACAGCCAGTGATAATCCTCCTCCTCCTAGCAGTCCCTGGATTTTTGCCTCATTGTCTTGTAGTGCTCTGTTAGTCTCAGCTCCACTGTCTCTTCCTATGGATCCAAGCAGTCTCTGTAAGCTTTGCTTGTTTCCTGTGTCCATTTTTCTTTTCCCTGAATTGCCTCTGCAGACAGAGGTGCCCAGAACGGATCTCCTGGTGACCCCACGCTCCTAGTGTCTTTCAAGGCCAACATGTGCCTCTGGTTAACTTAACAGTGATACGCATTTCACAGGTTGGGAACCTCAAATATATGTTTTAGGCAGACAGTATCTGAAAACTAGAGGGGACACCATCAGCTATATATACTATATATATTTATATATATATGTATACTATAAATATAAGACAACTTGGTTCTCACTAACTCATATTGGAAGCTTTCAAGCACTCCATCACTCCACCAGCTTTTGGTGGAAATAATCTTAAGCTCTTGGACAGCTGAGGAAGTAGCTATGTTCAGAGCTACGTTCATGCATCATGGTGTATAATCTGGGAAGAAAATGGGTCAATATGCTGTGGGCTTTCCATAATCCCTTGTGTGAGTACAGTGCCTCTCCACTCAGAACTTTTCAGCTTTTATGTACTGTTTGCTTTAGGGCAGAAACCTGTGTAGATAGTGAGACAAAAACAGACAGACTTTCTAGTAGTAAACATAGTTGAAGAACATAGTTGAAGAACAATACGGCTATTTCTGAGTGGTTTATTCCATAGAGAATCACAGAGTAGTTGACGTTTGAAGGGGCCTCTGGAGATCATCTAGTCCAACTCCTTGCTTAAAGCAAATTCAAATAGACCAGATTGCCAGGGCTGTATCCCATTGGGTTTTGAATGTCTCCAAATATGGAGAGTTCATAACACTATTTTTAATATTTTGTGTGTGTGTGTTTGAGAATACAGTATCAGAATTAGTTCATGCCTATCAACTCCTCTATGGCCTTCACCCGTTGACCCACTTACTTTTCTTTCCATGAACTTTTTTATTTTATTTTAAGTATTCAACTCTGCAGTTTTAACTTTCGGGTTAACTTTAGGGTTTTGACTTTCGTTGTAAATTATTTTCCAACCTATACCCCAAAAAACCCCTCTTGCCTCTCCACTACATCTGTTTTGACATAGTTTGTATTAAATATATATAAAAGAAGAGTATAAAAAGATAAATAATGGTATTATAGTGTAAGTTCCAACAGAAATGATGTGCACACTCATCCACTATTAAAGACACTCTTGTTTGGAGCATTTGTGTATTTTTACTGCAGTTTGTGAATATATAAGTATATAAATGGAGTGGAAAGCTTCTAGTGAGTTCTCTGTTTTTTGAATGACAACTAAAACTTTGTCAGTCCTGACTATACAACTGTTTTGTGCCATTTATCTTATTTTGTAAGACTTCTGCAATTCAAAAAAAATTATATGTTCCATGTATATCTGTAACTGTGGAAACTATGAAGTGATTAAGAGGAGTACAGTCAATGCTTCCATAGCTCATCAAGACAACCAAATGTTCAAATAGTTAGAGAAAACTTTTTTGGTTTTTTTAAAGAAGGTTAGAAGAATACACAAAAATTATCTATGAGATAATGATTTCTAAGGTAGCTTAACGGTCTGTGAGAAATGAAGATTGATGTTACAGAAAATGGGAAAATGAGGCTAGCAATTCATGGTTAATATATCAGAAGAAACTGAAGGAAATTCAAGGAAGAGAAATAAAGTTGACAAAGGAACTGATCTAGGAGGAAAGAGTGAGACCAAAGCTATAGTCCTGCTTTAGAATATCATAGCTGCAACTATGACAGTGAAATTTTTTGTACTATATTTTAGTGGTGTGCATTAATTAATTTATTTGTGTAGCAGATTTAGGAAAGAACTTGCAGGGAAGAATATTTCAAATTACTGTATGTAAATATGCTGGTGTGAATTTTTAAACAAAACTCCTGCCTTCACTTCTAGTGATTTTGCTTTCTTCCTTGAACTCCAAAGGTATTCTTGAAGAAGTACATTCTGATAGTGGCTGGAACCTGGCTGTGTGCTGTTTTAGAGATGATATTTCATATTATTACTTTATAGTTGCCTGAGTTTTTCACATCCACGCTCATTTTGCTGCAGGATTATTCTAGATAGTGTTTAATTTTTGTGGAAGCTGTTGGCAGCTTTCTGAAAGATTGGCAACTGCAACTGAGAGATTTTGGCAGAAGGGCATGAGAAGAAAGTCAGTTGTTTTTTGTTTTATTTTTATCTTAATATGACTCGTAACACCGTTGCTAACAGCAACGTAAACAAAACTATCATAAAAAACCCTTTTGATGTTAACTCCATGAAACATTGCTTCACCGTATCTTTTCCTCCTCGTTCCATAGGCAGTTTGTAGTTGGTTTAGAAACTTGGGCTGGGAGTAAGACTAGGATCAATGTGTGACCTGTCTGCTCAGTTGCCTAAAAGTCGACATCTGATGCAATATTTGGATGCCCTATGGTACATAAGACACATACATATGGCTGGCAGATGTAACCTAACTCTTACGATAGGCTTATGCCCTCCTAAGTGGCATGTGGCAGCAAGATGGGATATGCTGATTTATTGCTAATGGCACTAGCCTATCATTAGACATAGGATTTCATTTTATTTTGCTACGTCTACTTGAAAGTGAGAGGATTCTCTTTGTCTGGAAGCTTAAATACCTGCCATGATTATGGTAATTTCTGACCATTTCTGACCAAAAATTTAAGAATCTTACTCGTGTCCTTATTTGTACACATGGAATCTCATTTGAAAAGATAACATCTCAGTTAACTGTGAAGGGCAAGCGGAAAAAGACTAGGAAATGCAGTCTCTAGTGCAAGAGGAAAACTCTGGTAAAGGCAGACTTTTAAACATCCATCCTGGAAGCTCTCAGTCAAACCTGTAAATGGCACCACAGGCTTTAAGGGGACATGTAATTCTGTGAGCAGTGCAGCCTCGTTTCCTATGAGCATGTTTTGTGGTTGAATTGCTATGTCAATACTGTAATGCCAAAAAAAATTGCACCAATTAAATATTTATAGGGCTTTTATACAACTGTCTGTTTCATGTAACTTTTAAGAATATAATCACTTGAAATCTTTCATGCCTGTGCAAAATTTTATTGCATTTGTCCAGTGGGTTAAAACATTACTGTAGAGTGTGGGGAGAAAAGGGAGAAGAACCCAATCAACTGTCAGCAAAATACTTCTTTTCTTGGCAAAGTAGGGTAAAAATATCAAGCTAGTAACTTAAGTTTTGAAGAAAATCTGCTCTGTACAATAATAGAAGATCAGAGACCTAAAATGGCTTTAATGTCACAGTCCTAAGTGGCTGAGCCCTGCATGTCTGATGAACATACTACTTTTCCCAAGCATGGGAAAAGTAGTCCTCCCTGCTTGGAGGGGCGGACGGCAGAGAATTGCATGGTCCTTTTGAAGCCTTCAGTCTAGAGGAGAATCTAGATGAGAATCTAGACTCCTAGCTACTTCTTTACTAACAAATTAAACCTAGTCTGGGACTATTCCTAGATTTTAGAGTATTTATACAAAGTGACACAAAGCTTCTTGGCACAATCTTGGTCTTTTCCCCTTAGCACTTTCTTATCTTTTTTTCCTGGTAGTTTTGGAGTTGGAACATTCTGCGGTGCACCTGCAGGAATCAATTTGCATGCAACCACCTTGCTTTGAAGTAGAGCAAAGTTCCTAGCATAGATGCAGTTTATTTTGTGTCATTTGGCTTCAGTGCTCAAAAGTGTTTCTGTGAAAGTCTAGTGTGCTAGTATTGGTGTTATTACAAGATGTAATTTAGCAGGAGACAGTGAGACAATGCTGTAGGCAAAACATCCCCTTATCCCCCTTTACCTCTGTTTCTCGCTGCATGATTTCACTACTTATCATACCCTCCATGAGAAAAATAGATGTGACAAAAAATGAAAGCAGTTTAAAAAAATACAGATTAATTTCTACAGTGTTTTGAAATACAAGTGGCTCCTGGGAGAGAACCTGGCAGTCAAGGAATAGGATACAAGCGAGTGTGTGGCATAGGGAACCTGGGAGCAAGAAAGGACAAACCCTGATAGGAAGAAAGAAGAGCAAAAGAGGAGCGAGTTGGGGAGAAGACCTTCCCTTTTGCTGAGCAGGAGCTGTTGGGTGAACTCAGCTGTTTGTACAAGTTTGAAAAATATATTTAATGAAAGCTTGGATTCACAAGCACACTTTCACTAGAAAGGCAGAGTTTTTTACTTATTAGGTATTCAAGTAGAATTCCAGCTTCCTTTATTTATATTTTAACAGTGAAGCAGTTGTGGCACTTTACCTAGGATTTTATTACAGAAGTCATTGAGATAAATGCAATGCTGTATACTAATTTCATGGTTTGCTGCATGTTTTTGTGTTGTCTCAAAAACATTAAGTGATACATAATCTAACTTAATTTTGTGAATGAATAGTTTTGTAAGAGCAAATTGTTAACATATCTTCCCTCTGACTTTCAAGACTTGTAGGGTGGTGGCAGAGCTCTGCTGAAACTAATGGTGCCTCAGGCAGAGAAGAGGGAATGCCTAATTAGATCTGTCTGAGATAACTAGTGTCTTCAAAAATTGCATAGGAGGAACGTTAACAAAACCAAGAACCTGAAAAAATGTTGTGGGTACACCCTTCAGAATAATTAAGATAGCGAGAAGGTTCAGTAAAGAGTAGCCTGTGGCCTGTTATATTAAGACACTTGTTCCCTAATTTACCACACAGAGATGGAGCAGGATATGTGGGAGTCAGCCTAACTGTGGGTTTGCAATTTCTAAACTTCTGAAGTATAAAGGAGTGTGCTTCTTAGGGAGCCTCCTCAGAATCTGGGCTTGGGTGAAGGATTTAGGGAACTTGCTCTGACCTCAGTTTGAGTTTTGTCTGGCATGTTTTGCCTGGCATATATACACAAATTTGGTATCATTTTTGTGCTCCCCACAATGTGGCTTTAGTCTTCCAGTGCATGTTTGGAAGTTTCCAAATTTAAATTTGAAAAAAAAACCCTTTTTTTTTTTTCATTCTACAATACAGGTTTGAAATATTTAATTATGAAGAATTATTCTTGTTTTTGTAACTGAAAATGCTCTTTTTCTGTGTGTATAGTTGTATATATTATTTACTATGGGCTCTTTCAAGTTGGAATTTCATGTTGTGTTAGTACAGGAATACTGTTCCTCCTCATTGTGGATCACATTCATCAGTACCTGTAAGAGTAAGTTTGAGGAATATTTTTTCTGTGAATGAAATACCCTGTATTCCACATGAAGGCAAGCATGGGATCCTTCTAGCATGTTTTCACACAGCCTGTAAAGTTTTCACGTGAATCTTCTGTGGGAACCGTTGACCCACCTCTGCTGAGTCCTCTGTGTGCCACTGTTTTGTTGGTTGTTTTTTTTTTATATAGCAGTAAAGCCCAGAACCCTTTGCTATGCTACGAAAATGCACATTTTTCCAGAGCCATGCACATGAATCCTTTGAATGAAGAACACTTTACTGGTTGTCTTTAATAGCTTTGTGTGTGGAATTGCATTGACATACACAAGGATGCAATAAACCAGAAACAAACCCAACAACAAAAACCAGATGCTGGGTGTCTTCAATGACTTACTGTAGTACTACATCAGAGCTCACTGTCCAGAGGAGAGTAAACAGAAACTATTTTTGAAGTGACAGGCCAGAGTAAAATTGTCTAATGCTCTTCATTTTACTGATGCATCGCGTGGAGGTCTAGAAGCCACATTAGAGAACTGTAATCCTTCATCAGAGCATTTGTTTGGTTGCCTAACATCTGTGGATTGTCAAGATAAGTTATTACACAGACCTGCTTTAGTTTAGATTAGTTTGGACCACATCCCAGTATACTCAATCAGGATATAATTCCTGCATGCCGCTAAATTGCTTGCTCCACATACTTCTCTAAAAATGTTTTTCAATATACAGTTTCGTCACTGATGAAACTCTTCTGTCACCTCAAGTTTTGATTGTTTTTTCCTCTTAAAGAAAAGTTGTGTTTTTTTCCTTTTGGACCGAATTTATCTCAAGGCAACCGTAGCATTTGTTATTCCTGAAGAGATTCCTAAGCAGGGATGGTAGTATAGCTTCTATGTGAGTATAATGGAGATTTCTTATATGTATAATCTATGGTGATTGGTTTGTATTGTGTCCAAACTGAAGAGTTTGAAGCCCACTGTAAGCAAATGGTTTTGTATTTACATGTCTAGTATTTCTTCTGTCAGTATTCTGTATTTTTTGGTGTCTATTTGTGCATTAGCTATTCCTATTTGTTTGCACCTTGTAATGTTTTTCATAAAAGTAATTACAGTATCAAAGCTGATTATGTAAATTAACAGTAATTTATTGAAGTTTATTACATACTTTATACATATTTTATGTTATCAGATAGATACATTAAATTGCAAATTAAGTATGTTACCATCTTTATGCATTTAAATGGGCTTGCATACATACACAGGTGTAATTTAATTAGAACATTTAAATTTTACTTTAGTATTCCTTATCCTTCCTTTAAACAAATTCTAGTTGATTAATTTTTTTATTAATAGTACTTTCAACTTTTCTTGGAAACCGATAAAATACAGGTAATGATATTTTTTGTTGTTGACCTCGGTTTATAGCACTGACATAGATTTTATACACGAATAAGTGTGCATGCACTCTCTTGCTGTCTAATAAGATAACACTTGTGTCAGATTCTACAAAAGCATTATAAAATGTGGGGTTTTTTTCCTTTTAGTTTTGGTGGTTTGTTTGAATACCTGTAAAAATAATCAGATAGACTAAAAGTCTATTCTGTTTAGAACATGAGGTGTACTAGATGGAGGAAATGAGATATTTTGGAATCAAAGGATTTTTTTTTGTTGAAGGACTAGTATTTATTTTTGTCAAAATTACTGTTCCTATTATCCTACTGAGGGCTATCTGTTTTTATCATAACATATGTAGCTTTTGATTAAAGTTGGAGTCTTTCTAATTAATATATTATTAAATATATTATTATCCTTCTTAAATAGAAGAAATATAACAGTCATCTTTTGATAAAGGTGCAATCTGGATCCAGAGTTGGATCCAGAATTGGATGTCTTTTCTGTGCAGTTTGATCAAACAGTGCAGACGTGCATTTGGAAGTTCTGATGTAGTTTTCAAATCTAAACAGATAGTCTGTGCTGGGGTGTTTTAAATAAATCTCAATTATTTTAAATATGAAAAATGTCTAAAGTTTTCATGGCCTTGTAAGCCATGCACTTCCTCCCCAGGCCAGAGAATAAGAGAGCTTGGTACCAGATGTTTGTCCTGTTGCAGTTTCTTCCATGAAGTGATTTTTTTTCTCTTCTTTTTAATTTTCAGGTGTTATATAATTTTGTGAATGTTACATCATTCCTGTGTTTACACAAAATAATTTAAGAATATTTTACCTTCTAACTTCTGTTATCTTTATTACCTTCATTACAATTTTACTCATTCTTTTATTCTTTCCATATGAAATGAAAAGATTTTCATTATGATTTTCTTATTAATGATCAGCTTTGTTTCCTCTTATTTATGTTTTTATTTCTCTCTTGTGTATTGTTCATGCATTTTGCCTTTTTTGTTCTGCCTCAAAACTCCTTCTGTCTTTGTCTCGATTTTTTCTTAAATTTTCACACACTTTAGAGTCTTGATTAACTTTTTATTTTTCTCTGGTGAGTTGATCCTATACATTAGACTGTCTTGTACTATATATAGACTTGAAATATAGAGTCTTGCTTTCATATATGTGCTCCTGTTTATCTGTGTATAAGGAATTAAAAAAAAAAATTTAAAAAAATCCTAAGCACAACTGTCTATGTACACAGCTTAATTGTGATTTCCAGGGACACGTTTGCTTATTTGTTATTTACAACTGTAACTTAAAGAGATGGTAAATGAGAATTTCCAAGTAATACAAAATATGAGACTTCTGTATTCATTTCCTTGGTGTATTTAGTTTGCTGTTAGTAGATTTCTTTAGGTCTTACTTTACACCTCTGGTAAGTAGTTGCTATAGATATAGCTAAAACTATGCACAATACATGAATTTTTTTTCAGGATAACGTTGAGTTATGTTATGTGAGAAAATTTGATTAAAATTTGTCGGTCTTCTGTGGCAACGGAGGTTGAGTTAACTGGGCAGGACTCTGCTAACTGAGGTCCGAGTCCTGTTTACAGTCTGGTGGGCTTGTCTGTCCTTACGGCGATTATCACCAATGAAAACAACCCAACCCATCCCCCAAGCTGCATCAACACCAGCAGCAGGCATTGGTCATGTTGTTGGTGTCTGTTTAGAAGAGAGCTAGGGCTGGGCTGAGGGAGCATTGTTACAGGTAGGACTGATGTATATTGACAACACATTTTGGAGAAGCTTGCATAGCATGTGCCTGTAGGATGCTTGGCTCTAGCCAGTGCAGTCAGTGCTTGGAGAAGCATGTTCTGGGTCCTGTCATGAGCACCAGCCTCACTAGTTCAGAGAGTGAGAGATCATACCTGCTCTGTGATAGTGAGCATGCATTTCAGGGTTGGGAGGTAGTTGCGCTGACTCTTCTTGTTGTCTTCAACTAGGTTATGTGGGTATGCAATTTATGTCGAAAGCAACAAGAAATCCTAACGAAATCTGGAGCGTGGTTTTTTGGAAGTGGACCACAGCCTTCACCCAGCCAGGACGGAACACTGAGTGATACAGCAACTGGTGGAAGATCAGATGCACCGAGAGAAAAGAAAGCAAGACTTCAAGAGCGATCGAGATCACAGACTCCCTTAAGTACAGCAGCTGCCTCATCACAGGAAATCTCTTCTTCCAGTGTACACTCTGACCGTAGGAAAGGAGCAGAAGTATCACAGCCAGCTATGGGCCTGGACCAAAAGCAAGCTTCATCAAGATCTAGAAGTGAACCTCCAAAAGAGAGGTAATGCTTTCTGTCTTGACAGAGCCTCAAAATTATAAATTCTAGTTCAGCTGGGCCTTGTGTATGTTTAGAACTGGGCAAAACCAAAAAGTAAATTGATTTACTGGCCGGGGACAATAAATTTTTGCTAGCAAATACATTATCTGATTTGGTCTGTGCAAGAGAAATGATGGGGAAAAAGTATTTTAGGGGTATTCCCATGTACTTCAGTGCATTTGGATGTACACTTTTAAAATAGAATTGTAGGTTACTTTTAAAGTTATTAAACAAAGAGCAAGCCTTTAACTTTACTTGAATTTTTAAGGCCAACACTCGCCTGAAAAATCCCCACCCAGACAATCAAAAACCAAAACCTGTGGAGTTCTGTCTGTTATCTTCATGTGTTATCTTTTTATCAATGATAGTTCCAGTTTTACTATTAAAAATAATATCATTTACACCTGTGAAGTTACCTTTCATAAAGAACAGCAATAATACCATCTTGAATTCAGAACAAGTTGTATGCAAGAATAAAGCCAACCAGAAGCAAACTATTATAAATGAGTAAATGAGTTAATTCCTGAGCTGAATTCACTGTAATGAATGGGTTGAGAAGTAGCAAATCAAGAGAGGCTAATGTGATGAAGCAGTTGTTCTTTTGGCTGCTGACAGGCAGATGGCAGAGCAGTTGAGTTGTGGCAACAAAATGAGTCTGCCATAGAAGATCCTCTCTTGGACAGAATGGTTGATGATTTTTTTTCGTAGCTACTGGAGCTGAAAATGGATGATGAGCAGTGGCTAGTAACTTCCTGTTAAGATGAGATTTGTCTCTGGGTGAGATCTGTCTGGGTTTAACTGTATCAAAATTCAAGTTAGTATTAGGTATATGTATGATGTAAACAAACACATGGTACCCTCCCATAATTCAGTTGACTTTTTTCCGCCATGACACTGGGAAGACCCCCCAGAGCAGTTACCACTTTTAGGGTAGCAAAATGCTTTCTATTTCTGCTTTGCTGTCCTAAAGTAAGATGGTTATCTTAATTATACAAAAGATAGTGTTCTCTACTTGTCATTGAGTGTTCCAAATGAAGTCCTATGAAATACCTATCTATAGTAAGCTCAGGTCTCATTTATTGCAAAAGACTCAGGAGGAACAGGAGATGGGAAAAAGAGATATGAGCTTAATGTAGATGATATCCAACTTTGTTCTCTCAGATGCTTCTGTGAAGATCTCTGTGACGATCTTTGATATGTAATCCAAAGACATATTAGTTGTGGAAGGGAAGATTCAGTGCCACAAAACAAATCCTAGTGACTTTGTCCTGGTGTGCGTTAATCTCAAATATACTTTATAGCTGTGTTCATTCTTCTTCAAAATCAGTGGATTCATATGTGAACTGGTAAACAAAAGGGCAACTCAAATGATGAGAGAAATAAAAGTATCCAGCATAAGGGGATTTTATGATTCTTTGCCTTGCTTATTTTCTGAAAACAGAATATGAAAGAGGAGAGAAAACAATTTTCATGCGGCTTCATTATTCATTTCTTTATACTTTGTCTGTATAGAGAAATAAAATTTTCATCCTCTTTTATTATTAGAGAAAGGAATGCCATTAATTTATCTCAAGGAATCGATTTGCTTTTCTTTATATGCTTATAAAATGGGCACTTTTTTTGAGTTTTAATAGGATAAAGAAAACTAGGTCAAATATTGTTTCTGGATATATTATCTTTTGCAATTTTTTATATCCATATTACTTCTTTCTGTAATATTTGGTAGATACTCCATTTAGTGGTATTTATATTTGTGCTGTAAGGGTACTCAAATTGTGTAGTTAGTCTGTAACTCTCATATTTGCTGCCAGAAAAATGGAGAATATACTCCAGTACTTTGTCATAGTGCTGCAGTTACTACAAAGACAACTTTGAGTATTCCTACTTACAAGGGTAAATTCTCTTTATTTGTATTTGTCCATGTTAATATTCTTTTTTATTTTAGTCATTAATTGGACAATACATAATTTATGGGTTTTTTTGCTATTAGAAAATGAAAGTAAGATGGAAGGATTAATAGGTTTAAATCATGCTAATGGATCTAGTACTTTTCTGTTTTGCTGTAGTTTATCTTGATTTATAATCTGTTTTCCATAACTGTGTATGCAAGTATTTCTATTTTCCAGTCAATCCCTCATATTACTGTACTCCTTTTCATTGTAGGAAGAAGGCAATATTGGTTTCAGACCAGAATGGCAAAGGTTTAAAGAGTGAGCGTAAGCGTGTGCCAAAATCCTCACTTCAAAAAGAAGGACCAACAGACGACAAGGAGCGTAAAGAGCGGCATGAAGGCAGAAGGCTGGAGAAAGGCAAGTCACAGGACTACCCAGACTTACCAGAGAAACTTGAGGAAGGCAAAGTGCCTGATGATGAAAAACAAAGGAAGGAAGATGAATATCATACTCGCTACAGGAGTGACCCCAATCTGGCAAGATATCCTGTAAAACCGCATCCTGAGGAACAGCAGATGCGCATGCATGCGAAAGTTTCTAAAGTACGACACGAGAGAAGACACAGTGATGTAGCTTTGCCACACACAGAAATGGAGGAAGCGGAGGTACCTGAGAATAAATTAGGAAAACGCTCACAATTACAGGGAACTCAGGACAGAAAATCTCTTGTGGAAACTCAGAGGTCGTACTCTATAGACAGAACAGGTGATGTAAGAATTTCTGTTTCTAAACAATTAACTAATCATAGCCCACCAACTCCCAGGCATAGTCCAGTTCCTATAGAACACGTAGAGTACAAGAACCACGATTCCTTTATAAAACAGAGCCGCCTTGATCCTAGCTCTGCTATTCTCATGCGAAAAGCAAAGCGGGAGAAAATGGAGACCATGCTAAGGAATGATTCCCTTAGCTCTGACCAGTCGGAATCAGTGCGGCCATCCCCTCCAAAGCCTCATAGAGCAAAAAGAGGCGGAAAGAAAAGGCAGATGTCAGTTAGTAGCTCAGAGGAAGAAGGGGCATCAACACCAGAATATACTAGCTGTGAAGATGTGGAGATAGAAAGTGAAAGTGTCAGTGAAAAAGGTAAGGACTTTTCTGTATATTATGCACATGGCCATGGTTTGGGGAAAAAAATATCTGTATTTTTCTTTCTCTTTTGCTTCTTTTTTAATCATATACCTTTCTATTTCCCCTTGCCTTTCTTTTTCCCAACTGAGAAATGTCTTACACCTGATTACATTTGCTTTACGTTTCCTTCTACATTCTTAGATGAGGTGGTTACAGGCAGCATCAGCTGATGAGTTTCTTCTTCATTCTCTTCCCTCTTTTGTGTAGAACGGACAGAATTTAAGGGTTCCAGTTTACTTTCTCAATGATATCTGTACTTCTTTGGGCATTGCTTCATTCTGTTGTCTGTATGTAGAATAGTTTTCTATAAGATTAATTTAAATGAAGAGTGAGTTCTGTAACAATCAGAAAGACCATTTTAAAGCATCTAATCTTACTGACACCTCAGTGTTAAGAGATGCAAATTTTTACTACATTTAGTAAAATATCAAAAATCTGCCAGAGTTCCTTGTTAATAAGGACAAGTTATGGGGCAAGGGAACTGTTATGTAGGAAAGAAATGAGAATTAACAAAGTTGTCTAGATGAATGTTCTTCT
The DNA here is from genome assembly GCF_009829145.1 of Chiroxiphia lanceolata. Lineage (NCBI taxonomy): Eukaryota > Metazoa > Chordata > Aves > Passeriformes > Pipridae > Chiroxiphia > Chiroxiphia lanceolata. The sequence goes on along the minus strand of NC_045639.1, from coordinate 86,418,225 downwards.
GAGCTAAAAAGTGTGTTTAAAATCTGTTATTTGAATTTGTCTTGCTCTGTTGATGGGAACACTCAGCAGTAAGAAATAAGTTGTGGTACACTGTGTGCTTTTAAACAAAGCCTTTCTTCTGGTTGAAGAAGGGAATCAAAATCATGAAGGGCGAACAGATAAAATAAGCATTGTCGGAAAAGACTGAAATAGAACTGATAGAACTTAGCAACTGTCTTATAGCTCTACATTGTCTTTAAGTGGCACTACAGTGAGCTGAAAGCTTTTTGTGTCTTTGGAAGTAGCTTTTAGCTCTCTATTTAATTACCTGTGTTTGTAAGTTGAAAGTTTTCTGTTGGTATTCATAATGAAAATGCCAAAGGTTTGTCTGCATTGCCTTTTAGTTCCTGGCACTTTCCTGACATGTCTTTAATTCATACATGCTGACCTGTCTGTCTGTCTTTATCTGATGTTGTGGTCTCCTAGCATTCCCTAAAGTTCCAGGTATACAAATAAAAGAGACGACATTTCTCTCCTATCCCATCTGAATAGCTTGTTTTAACTTTCTAAGCATTCCATTTAAAATATGGAAGCTTGCTTTTCTGCTCATTTTTAAGGAGGGATGAAGATCATGCCCTGAAATCTTATTCCAGATTCCACTAAGACATAAAAAAACTCTCCCTTTTTTGACTGTGAGTTTTGTCAAATAGTGGATGTATCACATAGAGATGTTGCATAGAGATGCTTGAAACCTAAATGAAGAAGGCCCTGCATAATCTGCTCTGCTGACACAACTTTTGAGGAAGGGGGTTTGAACTAGCGACCTCCAGAGGTCCCTTCCAGTCTCTTTCTAAGAGAACACATCTCTTTTCCTTATTTTGTGACAATGTTTTATGCTGACATTTGGATTTGTGTAATTTTCTCTGACTCCCTTGGTTGGTAGTAACATAGCATTTATATAATATAGCATTTATTTTCTATCTTTTTCTTTTGCTTTCATTATGTTTATCAATTTGAGGATGCTTACAAAGTAGAAAGGATTTTCCATATTCAGTGTAGGTTATCATTTTAAACTGCAAGGTTGTTGTTGTGAAAGTCAATTCCAGGATGAAAGTTACTGATATCAATATGTTGATATAGTTTGTTTTATAACAGTCCTTTGTAAGTTAAACCTTTCAATAGTTGCTTTCAGGATTTCAAATGTTGCTAAAGGCTTAAGGTTTTAATAACTGAATCAAGTTCATGGTTACCTCTGAGGCAGATATTTCAGCTCCTCTTTAGACAGTGGAGACCTTGGTTTGTATCATATCAGAGTGCTACCTCACTATATTTGGATAAAAATTATTAATAGGAATCTTAGGGACCTGTCTGACCACTGCTGACTCAATACTTGATTAACATTGTTGAGCATTCCTTGAGAACTTTTATCTAATTGTTAGGAAGCTAGCACTGTGTTATTAATCAGATTATAAATATATATATATATATATATATATATAGATGTATATATATGAGGAGGTATGCAATGCATTAAATGCATTAATTACAGAAGTATATTTTTTAATTTAGTAACTGTGAGACGTAGCTGTTAATTTTTTTGCCTGATTTTCAGTATGACTTTTCCCATGACAAGGATTGTAAGTGAAAAGCCTTTGGAACTGGGGGGGGCATAGTACATAAAAAGGAGCTAGGAAATGTGAATACAAATGAGAAAGCAGAAGCATTTTTGATGGTAAAATATCCAGTTATATTTACAATTACATTTTCATCAGTACTTGAATTAATATGCAGTATTTCATAAGAACAGATGGAAAGGCAAGGAATTTTATGGCCTGCAAAAATATTTTAGAAATCCTCCAATATTCTAAAAGAAAATAGGCTACAGTAAACAGATTTAGTTAAAAAAAATGTAAATAATTTAAAAAATGCCCCTATTGTAACCACAGTCATAATACCATTCTTTACAATTTAGCAGCATGGGTACAAACAGAATTTCACCTACCATTTCTTCAGTTATAATGCTTTAGTTTATAAGCGCAGGAGGACCTGGAATCCATCCTCTCTTATCTAAATATCAGCTCTGTCAGAAACCTGATGCCAAAGTAATACAGATGGAGCTGGAAAGATAGAATTATAGCAAATAAAATTTTTTCAACTTTGAATGGCCCCATCCAAAAACCCCAAGATCTTAAAAGTAATGTTTACGTTTGGTGAGTGCCAATGTAAAGCAATCCGCAACTAGGTAATAAAGATGTACTATTTTCTGTTCTATCTTGAACAAATAAAATGGCAGTTACTATGAAAAAAAGATTACAAAGATGTTTAAAAGAAAATTATACCCCATAGAAATATAAGGCATAGATAAAGCAATTAAGATTGTATTGAAAATCAATAGCCAAAAATATCTTATAAAGTAAATATTGTGCAAATGTTACTTTTAAACCTTTTCATTTCTTAGAAACAGTTTAGTATTGCATTACCTTGTCTTCTGAGCATAAGATGCCTTAAAAACAGCAAGCTACTTTAGCTAGTACATTCCCTGCTATTTCCTGTAACCATTTAATATGTGTAATTTATTCAAAATTATTAAAAAAAGTTCACAAGCACTTGAAAATACTTTCTCTCCAAAAATTAATGTCTTTTGCAATCCAGCAGGATTTTACTTCTGTGGTGGAGGACCCAAAGATTTATGTCAAGTTGTTTCCAGTTTGGAGTAAATCTAGAGAAAAAACTGTTTAACAGTGTCCAAAAAGGACATAACAAATTTCTTTTAAAAAAATCTGCACCCTTTACAAGACACTACTACTGATTGCTGATAATCATTTTCATCCTATTATTAATTGAGGCTGTAGGACCCCTATTCTGATATCTGTAATAGCTGAACAATAGGTAGACTGAGTTTCCAGTGAAGTCCTGGCAAGGCAGAAGAAGTCCTCATAGAAAGCATAAATTACATTCATACTTGCTTTAAAGACATACTAGGATAACATAAACCATACTATTAAAAATGAAATCCAGACCTCATTTTAAAACCGAGAACAGCTTCTGCCTACTGCCATCCAGTGAAGAATACAAATTGTATTTGGAGTAAGTTTGTGAAAAAATATTTTCTTTAAGGTCGAAAAAGAAGAATTTGTGTAAAACTAGTAGATATATGCCCAGATAACTTTGTACAAAATTTATTTTATCCCATGGTAGATACAAGAGATATTCTAGAATTCTGTCATGGAGTCTTTGAAACTGAAAGATGAAATAATGTTGGAAATTGGAGCAATGTGAAGAGGTACTAAAAGCTGCTTCTGTACTTTTATGTAAATAGATGTGCTAATGGTTTTACATTTTGCATACTTATTGTTTGTATTTGCCTAAATGTGTATTTTGTTCACACTGTGTAGGCTCGAAAATGTGACTAACACTCACATACTGTCAGCAAAATGTTGAAAAACTAAGTAAAACTCACTCTATATACTTGCTAATGGGTTTATTTGGGAGTGAGGAGAGCATGACAGAGTTGGCGCCTTGTTTGAAAAATAACCTCCTGCAATGACTTTCTGGTTTCTTTCAGTGAAGATGTGATTGTTTCATTCATAGTGTGTTTTGCCTGGTACTGTGAGGAACAGGGCGACCCAATTTCATTTCATTTCATTTCATTTCATTTCATTTCATTTCATTTCATTTCATTTCATTTCATTCTTATGAGGTTAACTTCTGGTTAGAAAATATTAGGGGCAAGGATCTTACTATTTTCTTGGTTTATGCCCAGGTGTGAGGCAGGGGGGTTGTGAGCAGGAGGAGAGGACGGGGAGGTCAGGAGTAGACCTGCGGGCTCAGCTCCAGGAGGAGAGGATCTGGTCCCTTCCTCTATCCTCTTCTGGTGTTCCTAGTGTTACTTTGGGTGCTTGTGCTTAGAGGTGCTGCCAGGGGAAGGAAAGCATATATGAAATATTTGCCCCAGTGATTTATTCCAAATTCTGTAAGCATTGTTGGCAAGGAAGGTAGCTTGTGGGCTAAGACACAAACCACATACACGCAGTAGTGTCTACAAAGGGACCAAAAGAAAACATCAGGAAAAGACTATAGAGAAGAGGAGGCTGGTTTTAAATGTTTTTTAGTTAAACTTTTTCACTAAGGTATTTTCAATTTGGAGTGTAGGCAAGTCAAGTTGTACTTGACTTGTAACATCTGCTAGGATATTTTAACATCTGTTTGCATAGACTTGGGCATGGAGTTTTAAAACTGGAGCTGAATTTGTTTAAAAGTGTGGCTGAACTTCACTTAGTGTAAAATAAAATACCCTTGCTAGGAAACTTGTTAGTTCTTAGGAATTAGTTCCAATTTATCTTCTGGTCCTTGTGCAGTAATTAGATCTACATCTGATTTATATTTTAATGGAAATATAAGCTAAAATGGATCCAGTTTCAGAATTTTGGTCAGAGCTAACATTAATCAATACTATCAGTATTCAATGCTTTTGAACAGCTGAAATTATTTATGGTGCTTGTTAAATTAGTGTTGGGCTTGTTAATTTAGTGTTGGGCATTAAGAAATCTGTTTTGTGTATATGAAATTATTTAAAATGCATGAATTTGCAAATGAGATAAGCTAAACACAAGCGAGGAAAAAAGTCATACTGTTGCCAAGATATCCAGCACTTCAGTGAGATACATAACCATATAAATGAGGACGTCATGGAAGACATGTGGCTGAATTTTCCTTTTAAATCCTAATAAAGCCCTTTTTGTAGTTTACTTTAAGGTTGTGAATGTGCTGTAGGAATTCGCAGAAAACAAGCAAAGTGTCACTAAGGTCTATAAAACATGATATAAACAGAAAGAAGAAGCTGGAGAGGACGAGGTTGAGTGAGTGCTCTACTCTTCCCTTGGAGGGTTAAGTTACTGCTAGGGAGGTTGAAACTTGCTGCCTGAAACCATGTTAACTCTGAGGACAGGTAAGCAAAGTTAAGGATGATTGTAATCATAATTTCTTACTCAGTTGAAATGGAGTATTCCAGAAAATAAAAATCAGTTTCTTCATAGCCTGCAGTGACCTTGCTCTATGTTAGAAATACTACTGCTTTTCCTGTGGCAGGCTCTAAGACAAGTTGGTAACATGTGGGGCTAAATCCACAGTATTCCTATCTGTACCATATTCTTTTTTGTTACCCTTTAAGTGACATTTGATAGCCATTTCCAGTACAAATTTATATAATAGCAATCTGGTTTTTGAAAAGGAAAAGAAAGGTACATTTTGACTTACCAAGAGGATGTCACAAACTGTTAAATCTTGATTTCTTTCTTACATCTATTGCAATTGCCAAGGCCTTTCGTTACTATTAACATACTCTGTCTTCTGCATTGCTTAATTTTTCACATGTTCATGGTTTTATTAATTGCTCGTTCCTCATCACTTACCTTTGTTCTGCACATTTAATTAATGAAATATCAAGAAATTCTTCCTAATAGTATTTTTTCCAGTAGTAAGATGATTATTTTCATTACAAAAGGGCAGACACTAAAGCATGGACACATTGAAGTCATATGTTAAAAAAGACTTAATACTTAACAACCGGGGTACCTTTAATTTCAGGAGCTATGAAAGTACCTGGACCTATAGAGAAACCCAGAACTTCTCTAGGTTTCTCCAGGAAAGATCAATTCTCAAAAGCATTCAGCAGTCAGTTTTTTTCCATACAGAAACCATTGGAGGTAACAGATGCAAGAGATAAGCAGTGGGAGCTCTTGGTCATGGAGCACTTTGTAAGGGTCTAAGAGGGAGCTGAAAAAGCTTCTGAAAAACTTGCCCTAATTTTAGCTGCTGAGCACTTTTCAAAGTACAGCTATGCAGTGAACTGGAGTTAAAGCTCAGCTAGTCTGAAACATGGTATGGTGTTATAGCCAGAGGATGATTCTTTCCTCTGCTCCTTCTATTCAGCATTTTTATATGCATACATTTTTTTGCATACCATAAAGGTTATGTGCACTCAGGATTTACTGTTACTCTTTGATCTGAGAGCTCAGAGGAAAAGGTGAACTGTGAAGGATGAACCAAACTGTGTTTGGTTAATCTACCCAACTGTGGCTGGTCTGTGCAGCATATTAAAGGATGAGGTTAAGTCTTGGGACTGAAATCCAAACCTTTGCTTTTTTTCCACCTGTATGGGAAATCTGCCCCACTTTGGGTGAAAAATGAAAGCTTGTGAAAGAAAAAGCTAAATTAATTATTGGCTTCCAGAATAATTGATTTTAATTTTAGATAATTATAGAGTTAGCTAGGAACAAACAAATAGGAACAAACAAACATCTGATTCTGTTATTTTCTGAAGACGTTCATTCTGTGTCCTTTTCTTAGTGTATTCATTCTGATCGTCCTATTGAGTTCAAACATAGGGTTTTACCATGTAGTACTGAGTATTATTGGTTAGTATGTTGTGCTAATATTTCTCTGATACTTTTTGTTATATTGTTTTGCTTACAATAATGCACTTAATGACTGTAACACACAGGAACCAGTTTCTTCCTTTAAGCGCAATTTTGAGTAGATAGACTGACCTATTTAGTTTTCTAAAATCAGTATGCTAATAAATCATCTCTAGGAAAAACTTGATTGTGTCAGAAAGAAGGTAATGATTATGAGATGTCTGTGTTTCCTTTGACTAAATATACATGATTTCATTCTGTTCCTGCGCATTCTGAATGTCCCTGTGAAAACTATTTTCCCACATTTGCTCATTGTTTTTGTATTCCTCTTACAGTTTCTTTGTTCCTTCTTTCTCTTTCTGTACAACATATGAGCTTCAAAATTAGGGACTCCCCACCTACACTTTGGAATCTCTGAAGCTGATTCTTGTCTCCATTTTCCCCCTGATGCCAAGCACATGTGTTATGGTTTCAAATATGCCCATCTCATACGGTCTCAGTGGTGATATTTACTGTACTAGTGAATTTAAGAGCCATTCTTGACATTTTTGGCCAAGTAATGAAACATGGCACATTTCCATACAATGAAACTCTTACATTCCTCAAGAGAGGGACTGCATGGAAGCTGTCTATTGGGGTTTATTCTTGGCTTGTTTCCTGCCTAGCAGTGAACAGAGAGTACCAGCTGAACCAGGGCACAACTGTTCCAGGGATTATTTAAGGACACAGTATGAATGACAGTCCATTTGACACTGGACACTGTTCCTTATTTGTTTGTCTGCTGTTTTCTTGCCTTGCATTTATTTTGCAAGTTCAGTGGAGTCCAGAGTTTCTTTTTATGTTTGTACATTGCCTAATCTTGTGAGATTTCAGTACATGACTCCAACTTGCCTTGCTGGTAATAAAATATATGCTTAATAAATGCATGGTCATATTATTACTCAGTACCTTTTTCTTCCATTTATCATGCCCTTGACTGACTGCAAAAATTATTTATGAAGAGCTTTCTAATTGTTAAACAATTTCAACCTTTGAGGTATTTTGTAAGAGTATAAGTCTTGGAAATACTGTGATGCTATGCAATAGATACATGCCTACAGCAGTATTGTTTTAGACCTTCAGTATTAAATATTCTATTGCACGTTCTTTCAAGCCATGAAGGAACTTCTGATAAAACATTTTACTTAGAATAATTTCTTTTCGTATTTGCTTCCTCTCTGTAAACATGACCTTTTTTGTTTTAGAAAAGCAAATATCAGCATTCTTTACTTTGTGACCTGTGGCTTTGCTGTACCTCATATGCAAATTGGACAAAGTCTAACTTGGTCCATTGAGCAAGTTGAGAAATGAATGTTGTATAGTTCACTTGGGCCATACCTACCATGGGATTATTTTGCAATTTTAAATGCAGATCTGCAAAGAATTTATGTATAAGTTTAAATTCCATTACATGGAGGTTTTTACTGCATATAGGGTCCTAACTTAATCTATCTTTGAAGTTAGTTGTGGGAACTGTGTGTGGTAAAGGAATAAATAAAATGGTTATATTCATAGACACATAGAATGGCTTGGGTTGGAAGCGACCTTAAAGATCACCTAATTCCAATCTCCCTGGCATAGGCAAGGATATCTTCCACTAGACCAGGTTACTCAAAGCCCCATCCAACCTGGCCTTGAACACTTCCAGGGATGGGGCATCCACAACTTCTCTGGCCAACCTGTTCCAATGCCTCACTACTCTCTGAGTAATGTAATATCTAATCTAAATCTTTTCTCTTTTAGTTGAAAACCATTCCTCCTTGTTCTACCACTATCTGCCCATGTTAAAAGTTGTTCTCCTTCTATTCTATATTCTTTGCCTACCTCTCATTCATATGTGTAACGTCAAGACAAAATGTCTTCAGACGTAGCAAGTGGAAATGAAGCACATCACATATTTGTCTGTTTTTAACTTGCACGTGTTTTATTATTTAATAATATGCATTAATTTCTAGAATTTAAAGTTCCAGTTTTTGTAACCAAGTCCGCAATTTGGTAATTCTTTCCTTTGCAATATGAGCTTCAGTTCTAATTAGTTAGTTACTCTCAAAATTGTTGGAAAAAGTGTTCTGTTTGAAGCAACTTAGTCATGTTATTATATTAGTTTTCCAAAGGATCCAAGTTCTCAATATTTTTTAGAATAGCCATTGAATAGACTTAGACTTCAGGGCAGACACTTCTTTTTCCCACTAAAACTCAGTGGTGCTCTAGATTTGCTTAGGAATTGTCATTCACAGAGTAGAAGTCACTTTCTGAATCAGACGTAAGCTTTTAAATTTACTTCTTATAGTTAAGAGTCTGTGTATATGTTTTAATATTTGACTTGTTATTAATTTCATTCTAGTGAAAATTTCATTTTAGTGAAAACCTAAGATATATTTTCACTGGAAATGTGAACTCAAGTATAAGTGTAACTTACTGTAAATTCAAAAGAAAACTTTCTAAAACTTTGCTGGCCTTAATAAAGTTAATTAACAAAATAACATAAATAAGCTAATAAATAGGAATAATCTACAAATATAAAAGCATTAAATTAAATTTTAAAGTTAGGTTCATGAAAGTAGGTAAATATTTTTACATTTTTATATTATGCTATTAAAATATCTAGGTGCTAAGAGTTTGTTTTGTCTTGCTCAGAGAAAACAAAACCTTCACATTTATCCCTTTTTAATCCATTAGGCCACATGTTCTGCTTAATGAGCCACTAGATGGAGCAGTCAAATCTCACTTTTATCTATCGGCCTCTGCAAGACAGTTTCTCTCAGCGCAGAGAGAATCTGGAAATGCAGGCACACTTTGCTGCTTAAACCAGCAATTTTAAGAAACCTTTTCAGATCTTATCTCCATGTGCTTTTTTTTCCACAGGCAGATTTGCATTGTCCTGTAGCTTAAGTATTGTAGATGGTGTATGGGATTTATTCTGGAAATGGAAATTACACTGACAAGTACGGCTCTATGGAAGCAGTTATTCGTTTACTTAAATAAGTCCTATCCTCAGAAAAAAACAACCAACCAAACAAAACATAACAAGGAAAAGGTACTCTTATTTGAAGATCACGAGACAGATTTTCAAAATTTTGTGAGGTTTAGAGTTACACTTAAGCCTCTGGGCTTAAGCAATCTTGTTGATACTGTTGGTGAAGTTGCGTATTTTCTTCCTACTTACCCAAAGTACATTTCCTTCCAACCTGATTTTTTTCTGTGACCTAATGCTTAAGAAATGCCTATTTAATGAGAACATATTGTCTGCTTTCGGGGTGCTGCAGTAAAGTCGGTTCAGGAGAAAAAGAAAATATACAGTAATATATATGAATGTTTTCATATTCTCTGTTTTATTGTAGTTTCATAATATTACTAAGGCAAGAGTTTTTTGGGCATACATGCTTGTGACATAAATATAGATGTTTATATCAAATGGAATGTATGTGTGCTATTAGAAGGCACACGTGCGCTCCAGTGCTTCTGTTGCAGTTAAATACTTCGGGGATCATGATGTGTAGTTACAGGGCATCATCCCGGAGTGGTGTTAAGTCAGTGAATGGAGCTATGTGTGAATATAAAATCCTGCAGATTTCTGTTTTATTCTTTGCCTTTGTCAAGTCTTTGAAAGTCAGTGTTCTGCATTAAAGATTATCAGCAGGTGTTACAAGAAGAAATGTCATTCTGAAACAGCTGGATACAGTCCTTGGAGTGCCTCAGCCCTGCTCCCACATCTAAGGTGGGCATTGCAGATCCTGGCATTGGTCCCCTGTCGGTTTTGGGTAGCAGTGACACATAGCTTTGCAGAGCAGGAAGCTCATGCTGTGCAAAGCAGTGCTCCCCAGCTGACCCGTGTGCGGTTTATTCATACGGTTCTCAGCTGAATTGTGAGAATAAAAAAAACCTTCTGATTGGCAGTGAATACTAATCAGTGTCATGAGCTGAGGGCTGGTGGACAGCCATTTTTTTTCAATTCCCCAAAATCCTGGGGACTCACTCAGAGATATAATGCCAGTTCTTGCCTATCATGCTTTGGAGGTCTGCCACAGTATATTAGTGTAAGTTTACATTTAAATACATGGTATGACAGGTAACTTGGTAATCTCTGCAGGCTCAGATTTTACTTAAAATATAGTATAAAAGGGACTTGAACTTACAGATAAAATTGGACTTCACAAAGGAACTCACAAATACCGGTTTAAATAGATGTAGACAGATGTAGATTCTCAAAACTTTCTGGTGTGGTATGTAACACACTGAACCTTATCAGTGTTCCCAGATAGGTTCAATTATCTCCCATGAGACAGACATTACAGATTCGCCAGTAGTGGAGTTGTCATTGTCGTTAAGCAGAGACTGTACGGGAGAGGGCAAAACAGCCCCTTGTGAATGGGAATGGAACTAAATGCTTAGAAATAAATCCAGTTGTGCTGCTGCTGGCTCTTTTCCACAGAAAAGTTGCTCTGAAGTCAGTTATAAAACAAGTTGGTTAATCTGTTCCTGTTACCAAATTTTAAATCTCACTGCTAAGAAAGTCTTAGGGAATGACTATTCCTAAAAGCCACTGAAAGGAGACATTTAGGAAGGTATTAATTTTCTGCCAGTGAACAGGGTTTTTCTTTTAAACAAACTTACCGTTAAATTTTGACTACTCTTCAAATGTATCCTTTAAAATTCTAATCTATCAGCATCACTTCCCTTAAAAAAAAAAGCTACAACAACAAATATAGATTAGGCATGTTGCCATCATAGCATCAGCTCTCTGTGCTATTGTGGACCTAATCTTACTTTGCCCTAGAAAATTATTATAAGGATTAGGAATGAATTTTCTGACAGTGTTTAAACAACATGGTGACCATTAAACCCTACACTTAGATGTGTGGCTTTAGTATTTTTTGTTTGTTTGCTTGGAAGGTATATAACATTTTAAAGTAATAGAAAATGCTACTTAATAGAGATTCCTTCAGAAGTGGTTATTACATATGGTACTGCTGCTTTAATTTCTACGTTTAAATCTGACGTTTTTAGAATTAAAGGGTCTGGGAGGAATCTGAATTGTAAAAGGATTCAGAAATTAAACGATGTCCATGCAGACTTAGGCAGTAAGGAAAAGAAAAAGAGTGTGAATTAAGTTGTCAAATGTGTCCTGAAATAGAGAAACAGAATAAAATAGTGGCACAGAAATGTCTATCACCCTTGGCTGTATAACCTTTCAAACACAACCTATACAAGAATTAGTTCAGAACACGCATTGTCTTTTGGCTTATATTGTGTAATGGGGTGGATCATTTTTGAAGGGAAAAAAAAAAGTTGTTTTAAGGAATTTTGGTAAGGTCATGTATCTGAATTAAATAAGCTGTAATGATGTTGTCACTGTAGGTTGATTCTCCTGTTTTTGCTGTAGTCCATGTTTGAAGATGATACTTTTTGCTTGGCTTCTCTTTTGGCAGCAAAACTCAGGTACAGGTTAGATGCCTGCAGTCTCTTCCTAAAGACAGTAACACTGAATTGATTGTAGTAATTTAGTTCTGTGAGTTCAAGCTTATATCAGACCACGGCTGTCAAAGGAAGTGCTGACACACCACCACTTCATACAGCTTACCCTTCAACAGGCAGGGAAAGGACTTTGAATATGGGCTTTCCACATCCAGCATGTGGATTATGAAAGTTGAGAGAAATCTGTCTCTATGGAGACAATGACACAACAACTAGAAATAGTAGCTGAAGCTGGGAACGAAACGAATATTTTGATGCCATTGATCATTAAATTGGAAAGTCAGTGCCTACATGTTGGTCACCATTTAACTGAAAACATCTGACTTTGTGTTATTCAGACAGGTGACAAGTAACTTCACTTTGAATTGATTGGCTCAGATCGAGGTTTGAATTGAAAATTGTGGAGTAATGGCAGCATGACATTAATTTAACCCTTAATAATTAATAAGCTAAATATAAGATCAAACTTATTAGCTCCAGCTCTGTTGATGCAACAACCTAATTTCTGCTTTGGTGTTTATTTCATTTTTAGTTACGTTAAACACATCTGCTGCTGTCCCCTTGCCTGCACATCCAGAAACCGTATTGGTCAGGCATGATTTGCTCTTGGTAAAGCTATGTTGATGGTTCCCAGTCATGTCCTTGGCCTTCATGAACTCAGGACTGTATTCCAGAAGGATTTGCCCCATAACCCTCCCAGTATGTAGTTTCCCAGGTCCTTTTTCTTGCCCTTCTTAGAGGGGTGTGGTGTTTGACTTGTCACTGTTAATCTCCCACAATAGCCACGACCTTTTGAAGCAGATCAGAGAGGGCTACAGAACAAAATGTCAAACTAAATACCTAATACTGTATCTAAGACTCCTGCATTTGTATTAGAATATTTTCCCCATTGTAACTTGGCTTTGTGATCTGGAGACTTTAACATGGATCTTTTTTTGTTGTTTCTCTTGTTTCCTAAATTAAATTCCAACTTAAAGTATAGGTGTTTCTTTCATTAAATTGTTCTTTGTATGCTTCTGAATTAAGCTTGGGACCATTCTTTGGCTTTCTTCTTTGAAAAAAAGTGTTGTAAAACTTTTGATTTAGAGGAAAGTTGCATTTTCACCCAGGTATAAAGCTGAATAGTATGCTTAATGCTTTGAGTTTGTTCTCTTAAAACTTCAGTAATGGTAGGGTTGTGTGAGGTTGTTCAGTCTCCTGCTTTTCTAATGATCTCAGAAAGTTTTATAAATGCAGGAGTATCATGTATGGATTATGATTTAGAACAACTATTAGCAGGAAGATTATGAAGAGCTCAAACATGATGGTCAAGATGTATCAGATCCATAGTGTAGTTTGCCTCAGAAGACAGTGGCAATAAAATACTCTGGAAGGGTAAAACCTCCTGAGATTACAAAGACAGTGCTATCCAAAGCAAAGATTGAAAGCGTGCTATAACTTAATGATGTATTTTTACTAGGACAATGGGATGGTATCCAGATTTCTAGTTAGTTTCCTACTTCTTTGTTACTGTTAAAGGATGTAAAAGTAAATAAGCTAACTATTAGCACTTGGTTGTCAAGCTGTCAGATGAACCTTTGGGACAACCAGAAAGGCTCCATGTGACTGGGCCTGGGAGGAATGAAATCCACCTTTAGGGATGTGCAATGCACACTGGAGTTGGTGGCACTGTTCTTTTCTGCAAAATGTCCTTTCTGACTTCAAAACACTCTTCTGTTGCTCTGCTCTTCCCTTGCTTTTCAGTGAATACTTGCAGACACCTCTACCATCTGAAGCTGTTAGACTGGGCTACTTAGTCAGAGCTTGGGTGGATCTCATGGCTAAGGATAGCAGTGGGTAAAATGGGCATTGAGGACTGCCTGCTAGAGGCTGGAGCAGAGAGGGGTTGGCATGTAGAGGAATGGGAGACAGTGAGAGCCCTAACAACACCATGGTGAACAAACAACCTTTTTAAATGCATTTGGGAAAATGGTTCATTATTTTTTTCACAGATGCATGCCATGGGAATGACAGGAAACCTTAAATAAGTCAGAAAACAAACCCATATAGTTCGGTCTCATTTACAAATTCTGAGGCTGTAAGAATTTTTCATCTGTTGAGTTGTATTGTAGCAAAATCCCCTGCCTTGTTTAGTGTGTGCTTTAAGGTGAGGTAAACATTCAGGATCCACGTGTATTATATTCTGAGAGTGAAGCAAAGCCCTAAATGCCTGACGTGGCAAAAGAGGAGGTCTTCCTTCAAGGAGTAATGCAGAAGGATCAGTGGATGAACTGTGAAAGCATCAGGCATTTGGCATACTCTGTCTTTTGTTGCTTTTGCAAGAAATGTTTCTGGCTTAAGGAGAAAGCTGGGTCTGTGTTCCCTGGTCAGTAGCAAATGATCACTCTCTCTTGAAATATATAAAGCCTGGACATTGTCCAGCTCCAAAAAATTATCTCCTATCAAGGACGTGTCCATGAAAAAAGCAGAATTAGACATTTGTGTTGTCTTCCTGCTAATACAATGCTACTGGGGACACTGTGTCAGCAGTGGTCAAGGATCTCAGTTGTAGCTTTTGCTGATGACTGACATGCAGGATTGTGAAAGACAGTGTTCAGTACCTTGGGTTTGATCCGGAATTACAGAGAAACAACTTGATTAAATGTATTTTCATTATTACTAATAGGTCTATATGTTGTTAAATATGAAAGAGCTGTAAGCTCTCATTAGCTTAATTATTTATATTTTATCCCTTCTAAGCTTCTTTTTGTTTACTTTGCTTCCTTACATTTTAGTTTCTAAACAGCAGAGGTTTTGTATTTGAATGTCCTGCATTGTATTTTGGAAGTCCTGCAGTATCTAGATATGCTGCAGAGAAACATCTATTCGTACAGAGGAAGACTATCTCTGCCAAAGAGACAGTTTTATTGTTGTATGGTTTGGATATGATTAAATTAGATTAAATACTTTAGCAAATTCTATTAGCTGTAATTCTCTAATCATGTGACTTTCCCAAATATGCTGGTATATAGGTTCTGCTTTTCTCTTTTACCTTGAATATGTAATTTGGAATACAAAATATTATTCCCAGGTTTTTTTATTTGGAACCTATTTTTCTTATATAAAATTATGTTTCCCTTCACACATCTATTATATACAGAAAGAATGAAATTATCGTATTAATTTGTAAAAAATGTTAAGTTTTTTCCAGGGCCATTGTGTTTTCGGTATGCTAGAAGTAAATCTACAGTTTGGGATGTTTTACATAAATTAAAAGAGCCACATTTGCTTTACACAGTTTCTTCATCTATGCAGTTCATTAAACTTGCTTAGTGCACCACTGCTGAATATAAATAATAACTGCAGCAGTGGTATTGATTACTTAGGTACCTGAGCTTATGTCTACTGTTGGCTTTAAAGAACTAAGAAACTTCTTTCCTGTTCTGTCCAGTTAGGAAGGAGCATTTTTTCCCCCTATCTTGTTTCCTGAGGATTGTTAATTCTGGATTCCTAAAATCATTAACTCCTAGAGACTGAAACTCCTTGTCATTGCAGCAGCTGTGTATGAACTAATGCAGTAATCGATGCTTGCACTACACTGCAGAGATTTGTTTTGATGACAAGAACTCTCGTTAGCCCTGTTTGGTGTCAGTGGTGTCGAATGTTTGACACTGCAGAATAATTTGGCTTAGAATCAGGACGCAAGGACCTTATGACTTCTTTTACATCGTCTCCTTCACACTGAAGTGGATTTTTGCTTGCATTACGGTTTTGCTACAGTTGCAGGCTGGAATTCATCAACCTACTAGATGCCAGTTGTGCTTTAACCATTCTGTTGCTGATGCTGCTATGTTTGCTGGGTTTCTTCAGTTTCTGCTCCATACGCTTCATTCAGGTACAGGTAAATAAGGAGCTGAGGTTTTAGTTATATTTTTACATTTCATATTTTTTTAAAATATTTTTTATGTCTCTTTCTAACTGTGCAGCTTGAGTGATGTTCTGTCCTCAGAATGTAAAGTATTAATTGTAGCAAATATTCATCCCAAGTAGGGAATAAAGAACCATTTTGCTTTTAAGTCTGTGTTTTAGTTACATTTATATTTTGAAAGTGTCAAATATATTTTGACATTAGTGATGTTATGTGGAATGAGCTTTCAAAAAAGATCTGTATTTTGAAAGTAGACATCAAAATGTAAATGTGTTTCTGAAAAGTAATAATAATATTCCTAATGCATTATGACTTCTGCATTTTTGGAGGAGTCATGGATAAAAAATATCAAAATTTACTTCAGGAAACAAATAAACATTTCTGTGTACAATTGCTCTTTGGCAGAAGACAATTGGTATGTCCTCAGTCTCCTATATTGTGCCATTGTTAGGAGCTTTAAGAAGTTTAGAATGGAGTGTGATTCTGTTACTTTTATTTTTGCATTTTATTTAGGGGAAAAAATCATTAAACCCATGTGTATAGAATAAAAATATATTTCTTTGGCATAATATACAATTATGGTTATAATAATATATGGGTTAGAATAAATGTACAGTTCTGGTTATTTTGTACATTGTTTCTGCATGATCATATTGATGCATTGCACCTTCTGATCGGGGAAGGACATCAGTATTTTCCTTTTATATCTGAAATAAGGTCCTCATCTAAATCACTAAAGGATCACAGGGGAAAGTGAGAGGAAGGACTCACCATTCCAAGTTCTTTGGGATTAGGCAGTGTGTTGAGGATAACAAATACCTCTAAAATCCTATATCTAGGTAGTTGATGGCACTGCCTATAAAAGTTGGTTTTGAAAAGTAATTTTTTCATTAGAAGTATTAATCCTAAACATTTATGATAGAATAAGTAATGAAAGAGGTTTTATCCTCTTGAAAATAACATCTGTGTTAGATAAAGTATATTAAGATATCTATGTGTGAAATTAATTTAATTCAGCAAAGTTTAGGGGATAATTAGAGTTCACTGAAGGCAGAATATGGAGGGATGCATTGGAGAAAATGGGGTTGAACAGCAAACAAAACAGAGATGGAACAGAAACAGCAGCAGGAATATCAGGAAGACAAAACGCTGCTATGGCTGGGAAGAGAGAATAGTCAGCCTTAGCTCTGCATAGAATTTAAAGGATAAGACTGGAGAAAACCTTTGGCTAAGATCAAAGTCTTGCATTCTCTCACAGTTAATATATTATGTGTAGCTACATAAAGAAGGTAAATCCCTGTTTCTTCTTCAAGCTACTCACTGTGGCAGACAGCCTTAAACTGCATTCTAGTGACCTCTTGCACATCTTGACAAAAGTAGATGAAGAAAGTGAAGTGGGCTTGGGATTCAAAAATATAGAGGTGTGACACCCTGCGTTGTGATGATTCAAGGCTGTGCCTTGGGCAATAGGCAAACAGCAGCATTTCTCCAGCCTTTGCAACAGCATGGAATTGGGAGATCTAAAAGATAATTTAAAATCACTTAGCACCACATTCCCTGGCCCAGTATCAGTCTCTCTTGAAAGCATTTGATTCTTTTGTGTAGTAGACGATAGAGATATAAAGGACTATTAAACCAGGCTATCTATAACTCTCTGGACATTAGATTTAACTCATCTCTCTCTCATAACTACACTTCAGTATGCTAAATATTCCACTTTGAAAACTGAACTGTGTACTGCAAGGAGAGAATTTGAGAGACTGAGCTGTCATCAAGGTCACTGTCATGTCAAGATGTTGATTAGGTGCACAGGTGCCCAAAAGAAAAATCATGTTGCAGAGTAAAGCAACACCAAAAAAACCCCTAACAACAAAACCTTGAGTTCCTCACCAGTTTGACCTTTTGAAATATTTGGTTACAAAAGTAGGCAAGGCAACCAGAGCCTGATCTCTGGCCAACCCTGCTAATTCCCAAAATGAAAGGTTAATGGTTTTCAAACAGCAGCTAGGCTTTTATGCTATCCTCTCCTGTTATCATTGTGATAGATTGTATCCATCTCATCATCTTCTGCACAGCTAATTCTCAGCTGCTAGGTTTCTCCCTGTTTCTACACTTGTTTATCCTGGTCTGAGCGTGGAGCCATTTCCTTGTTGACTCTGAACTGGATCCTCTTTTTCCAGTTTGTTTTTCTAATTTGTCAGGATAGCTTTGAAGTCCAGTTCTGGCCTCCTATAAAATAGCCATTCCTTTCTCCTTGGCATTAACTCCAATATGCTTCTGATTGATTGCCTACAGCAGTAGTGTGAGTGTTGACTATTACTAGGGTGGCTGTCACTGGAACAGGCTCCCCAGGGACCTGCTCTCGGTCACAGCACCGAGACTGCCAGAGTTCAAGAAGTGTTTGGATGATAATTTCAGGCAGACAGTGTGAGCTTGGGTATGGACCTGTGCAGGGCTGAGGGTTGGACTCGATGATCCTTGTGGGTCCCTTCCAACTGAGCATATTCTGTGATTCAGGGATACTGTATTCCAGACAAAGACTATAGACCCTGCTTAATGAATACTTGGGAGGACTTTTGTTATGAATTTAGCTGTTAGAATATGATTTTCTGAATAGCTTTTCACCTTATGCAAGTTTTATTTAGACACTTTCTCTGGTGTGACTCTTATCAAGACTCCTTTTCAATGGAACATATTTGACATCTGCTGTTACACATAATTTGCTGATAGAGCCAAATGGTAGCAGACTCTTACCATAGTATTCTAGATTGGCAAGTACTTCGTACTAGGTACTAGTACTAGGGACTAAATAGTTCCAGAATAATCTCAATTGCTTTTGCATACTTTCCTGTTTGCACTGAATTACGTGTGTTTCTAATTTTGTTTTGTGTGCTTCCTGGTACTTGATGACTGCAACTTACTCACTCATAGGCAACTTTCAATCAATTCTTCCAGAAAATGAAACATTTATGACTTAGCTGGTCAGTATTTTACTACATTTCTCCTTCTTCTGTATTGGGCTGGGGTTTTTTTATGTTGGTATTATTTCCTCATATGCTTCTACTTTTGCTGTCATGGCTGCTTCCTTATTTTCTGTAAGGTTGGGTGTTTTGGTTTTGATTTGGTTCAGTTTTTTGGTGGTTGGATGTTTTGAGTTTTGGGGATTTTTGTTACATTTTTTTAGATAGATTTTTGATTTTTCTTCTGCTCAGCTTCCTTCCTTTCCCAAGTTTGTTAATTTTCACATTATTAGCTCTTTCCTCTTTATTGGTAGAAAGCAAAGCTCCAAAGGTCCTTTGCTGGTTGTTGTACTAGTCTATGATCTCTTACAGTACACTGCAAGGATTCTTCCTGCAGTATTCCCCTCCAAACTGGAGAAACAAAACCTGTCATTATCTTTTAATGCAGCATAATTGCGGGTTCTTGTGAATGTTAATTAAAAAAAACCCAAACACAACCAAACAAAAAGCCCCCAACTGAACCAAAACAAACAAACAAAACCCCCAAACCCTCATCAGGCTCATCTTGGTGCGCTAGAGTGTGTCCCCATCATGGTACTGCTGAAATGCTTTTGCCTTTAATCAGAGAATTTCATCTGCTGTGTTTCCTTCTACAGGCCCGAAGCTCAGAAAAACTAGTTTGGTTTTTTTTCCCTCCTCAGACTTTCCTTTTCATTTGAATATTAACTATTTCTCCCAGTTTTCATGAAAATTCAATAATAACTTTGATTATGAAATACAATCTTATTTCTCGAGTAACTTGTTCAGGTTTGCATGATGGACTCTTGTGTGTGTATGCTGGGCAATCAACAGAAAGGCTCACTGTCTTTCTCCCTTCCCCTGGTCCTGTGGATAATAAGAAGCCTTGCTTTCAGTTGCTCCTGTTTCTAGCAGCATGTTTATAAACACTGTGTGTTTTCTTCTGAATCTGAGCAGAAATGCCTTTATTCTTTCCACACAGTAGTAGAAAATGTGCGTTCAAATAAGTCTCTCTGGGCATTGCCTGTTTTCATAACCTTATTTAGCTACCTTATTTATTGATACCTTACTGGGCATTGTTTCCATGGGACTTCTAATGCCTGACATTGTTTTCTGGTTTGCTAATCCTCCTTAAAATTTCTAGCAATTGGCAGTATAGAAACACCCTGGGGTTTGAGGAGAATTTATTTTCAGCTTTGATTTTCAATTATAATTTGTTAATAAATCAGTCTTTAACAAAATACTAAGATAAAAAATATGCAATTGAAAATTTTGAAAATTCTCAGGGGAAAAATACCAGAAGAGACAAAATGGAAATATTACCTTTTTTTTTTTTTTTTTTTGCAATTAACACCTACTCAGTTGGTTTTAAATATATACAGGAGAGAGAAAAAAAACCAACCCCCAGGAAAGAAAAATTGTGCTAGGCTGAAGAAAAGAATAGGATATTTGAAGTGCTGGGAATTCCTTCGTAACAGCAGAAAAGTTTTTTAAGAACTGATCAGGCTTTTCAACTACAGGATAGCTGTGTATCCATGTCTCCAAAATTACGAGACCATGTGACTTTTTGAGATAACTTGTTAGACATTTTTCAAGTTTCATCATATGCTGAACAAAAATATTATGAAGAAATCATACCAAAGCTAAAAGTGTTAATTATATGAAACAAGAACTCAATAAAAGTGTTAATACAGTTAGTATCAATATTGAATTTGAATTAAATAGCAATTATAAATTCATTCAGAGAAGCTCTAAATTTCAGAAAGGAAATCTCCTTCCATCCATCTACAGAATTAACTTCCACTCAAGAGAGTAATCACAGTCAGCAAAATCAGCACTCAGAGCTAGCCCTAAGATAACAAATTTTCCTCGTCTTTAGATGCCACAGTATCAAAAATCAATTAAAATGTTTGCTTGCTGATTTGAAGTTTCTGACGCTAACCACTTTTCTTGTATCCTCAAGAAAATATTTGTAATAAACCTTTCAAAAGAACTTCTCAGATTAATGGAAGTTCATGTATCTTGCTTAGTATTTTACATTTCTAAGTCTTTCACACTTTTTGATGACCATACAGAATATGCTTCTGTGGACCATCCCTGTGTGAATCATGTATATTCTTGGACTCACGTGCTTGCAATAAGACTTATGCATCCTCAAAATAGCAGTTTAGATGGTCTCTGAGATAAAAATAAGTATCTAGCTAGAAAGGGTTGATGAACTCTTGAAGACTCTTAGTGTTTGAGTGAAGGAACTAATTGGCTGAAGGATTCTCATAAGCAGACTCCCTAGAGATTTGGGAAACTTAGAACTTTTTCCTTGTTATGCTCCTTGTGTCCATGTTAAAAATTTTAGAGACATTCAAAAATCCTCAGTTTGTTGCTTGACTAGATAGGTTGTGCCTTTTCGGCTTTAAGCTTCTGTTGGCAAGATTAGTAATCCTTGCTTTCAGTAGTTTATAAAGCCTTGCCACAACACTGAAATCTAGATAGTATTTAGTGACTTCAGATAGCATTTAATGACTTCACTACTTCCTTGCTTAATTATTTCTGTGTTTCTTGTTTGCAAATATCAATTCAGCATTACAACTTCTTCTGTGCTCACAATGTAGCTACCACTTTAAAAAAGATTTTTAAATTGAGTTTGTTTCAAAATAAAATGCTGAAGTGTTCATTTTGTATGAGAAAGAGTATGACATGTCCTTATCTTCTAAACACAAAAATAAGGAATAACCATTTATTTTTAGTTTGTACTGAATATGCCTAGGTTGTCAGTTATCTAAATCTGAAAGCTTAGTGCTTGATAAAGCTCTATAGACCCTTTTCCAATTATTTTTTTGTTAATCAGAAATTTAATTAAGATATAGAAGAACAATTTTATATCTCATCATTCCATTAAAATACCTAAATAAATATTGAATTGAGAGAGCAATCTGAGAGGCTGGTTCTAACTTTGGGAGCTCTAGGGACCACAGCCATGTGTGCCAGATCTGTACCTGAAATAGGAGTACTGTATGTATAAATTGTCACTGGTATGGAGTACTAGTCTTTATTTTAACTTTGGAGTCTTACAGTATGTCAATATTCAGTGCTTAGGACATGTGCCAGCAGGGGACTCAAATCCAATGCAACTGTATATTTTCAGTACAAAAGCACACCTAAATTTCATAGCCTTGTGGTGCATTGTTCCCACATACTGCATGATCCAGTTTGTCCTTGAACTGCATAGATGGTAAAACACAGATCTTTTTCTGCAAGGATTTAAGTTCTAAACTGTAGACATCTAAAGTGAGTTGGTTTGAATCTAAGGAGATAAAGAGCATTTTTATGAAACTTTGTATATAATTAGGCAATAGGTAGCTTTTGAATTCTCTGCTTGCCACATAAGTGCCAGGATTGCTGGTCAAGCCAGGGTACTCATGTTTTCTCTCTATGTGGTTACTTAGCAGCTTGAACTAGAATGATTTAAGCATATGTTATTTATACAATGAGTTATTTTTCTGACATGATAAAATTATTAGTATTTTTTTTCCTGTGAGTAGAAGTACTTCCTTCCTTAACAATATGACCTATCACATCTGTAACAGCAACTAGATGTTTTTGATGGTGGGAATGGTGTGCTGGACATTTACCAGTAGCACGCAGAGTTGTTTTCCAACTCGTGAAAACTCAGGGTATGAAGAAGAAAGGCAATCAAGTTAATGTATGGACTTTTTTTACATTTGTTGTAACTTTCTGTAGGCTGCTTTGTGGCTTCTATTGATTTTTACTTGGGAAACGATTGTTCATTTCCATGAGATATTGATCTAGTTCCATGGGAACTTTCACAACAGAGGATGTTCCAGGTCTTTCACAAACCTTATTGCTGTTTAATGCAGGCTATATTTAATTCCAAAAATTAACAAAAGTAAATACATAAATGACATGTTGTCCATGTTGTCTTGGCTACAGTGACCATGAAATGGTGGAGTTCAAGATTGTTAGGAGGCCACACAGCAAGCTCGCTACCCTGGACCTCAGGAAACCAGAATTAGGCTTCTTCAGGGATCTTCTTGGTAGAGTACCATGGGATAAAGGCCTGGAAGGAAGAGGAGCCTAAGAAAAATGGCTTCTCCAAGCTCAGGAGCCATGAATCCCAACAAAGAGGAAGTCAGGCAAAAAACTCAAACACAGAAAGGAAGCCTACAGAGGGTGGAAGCAAGGGTGGATAGCCTGGGAGGAATATAGAGAGATTGCCTGAGCAGACAGGGGTCAGGTTAGAAAAGCTAAAGCCCTGATAGAATGAAATCTGGCCAGGGACATCAAGGGCAGCAAAGAAGGCTGAGAGAAAAATATGTCAGTGATGAAAAGAATACTAGGGAAAATGTGGACCCTTTCAGGAAGGAAACAGGAGACCTGATTGTCTGGGATATGGAAGGCTGAGGTACTGAATTACTTTTTTACCTCAGTCTTCACTGATGAATGAGTGCTCCAGCCACACTGCGCAGGTTGCAGAAGACAAAGGCAGGGACTGGGAGAATGAAAAGGTGCCCACTGGAGGAGATCAGGTTTGAAACAATCTAAGACACATGGGAGTGCACAAGTCCATGGGGCCTGACGAGATGCTTCTGCAGTTCCTGAGGAAACTGGCAGATGAAATGGCTAAGCCACTATCCATCATATTTGAAAAGTTGTGGCAATCTGGTGAGGTTCCCACCAACTGGAAAAGGGGAAACATAACCCCCATTTTTAAAAAGGGGAAAAAAGGAAGATTCAGGGAACTACAGGCCAGTCAGTCTGACCTTTGTGCCCAGCAAGATCATGGAGCAGATCCTCCTGAAAACTATGCACATGGAAAATAAGGAGGATATTGGTGACAGCCAACATGGCTTCACTAAGGGCAAATAATGCCTGACAAATTTGGTGGCCTTCTACACTGGGGTTACAGCATTGGTGGATAAAGAAAGAGTGACTGACATCAGCTACCTGGACTTGTGCAAAGCATTCAGCCCTGTTCTTCATGACATCTTTTTCTCTAAACTGGACATATATGGATTTTATGAACAGACCACTCTGTGGATAAAGAATTCGCTGGAAGTTCACACTCAAAGAGTTGTGGTCAATGACTCCATGTACAAGTGGAGACCAGTGATGAGTGGTATTCCTCAAGGATCAATGTTGGGACTGGTGCTGTTTAACATCTTTTTAGGCAACAGGAACAATGGGATCAAGTGCACCCTCAGAAAGTTTGCCAATGGCACAAGTTTTGCAGCGTGGTCAACATGCTGGAGGGAAGGGATGCCATACAGAGGGATCTTGACAGGCTTGAGAGGTGGGCCTGTGTGAACCTCATGAAGTTCACAAGGCCAGATGCGAGGTACTACAGATGGGTCAGGGCAAACCCAAGCACAACTACAAGCTGGGCAGAGAATGAATTGAGAGCAGCCCTGAAGAGAAGGACTTGGGGGTGTTGGTGGATGAAAAGCTCAATGTGAACTGGCAATATGCTCTTGCAGCTCAGAAAGCCAAACACGTCCTGGGCCGCATCAAAAGAGGTGTGAGCAGAAGGTCTAGGGAGGTGATTCTCCCTTTCTAGTCCACTGTGGTGAGACTTCACCTGGAGTACTGCATCCAGGTCTGGGCTCCCAACATAAGAAGGACACAGACCTGTTGGAGTGAGTCCAGAGGAAGGCCATGAAGATGATCAGAGGATGGGAGCATCTCTGCTATGAAGACAGGCTAAGAGAATTGGGGTTATTTAGCATGAAGAAGAGGAGGCTCTGGGGAGACCTTCTAGGACCCCTCCACTACCTAAAGGAGGACTACAGAAAAGCTGCAGAGGGACTTTTTACAGGGGCATGTAGTGTTAGAATGAAGGAGAATGTCTTCAAGCTGAAAGAGGGTAGATTTAGATTAGATATTATGAATAACTTCTTTACTGTGAGGTTGGTGAGGCACTGGAACAGGTTGCCCAGAGAGATTGTGGATGTCCCATCTGGATGGGGCTCTGAGCAGCCTGGTCTAATGGAAGGTGTCTCTGGCTACAACAAGGAGGGGGTTGGAACTAAATGATCTTTAAGGTCCCTTCCAACTCAAACCATTCTATGATTCTATGATTTTATGATTCTATATATTAATTAGAGAGACCAAGTCTGACTATTCAGTTTGTTGAGTAATTTTAGATGCAGCCTCTGAAAATTATTTGTCTAAGTTTCTAGTTACCTGATAGAATTGCTGTATTAATTAACAGCTACATTTTAGGGTCAATTAAATGCCTAACATGGGCTGACTGACTCTTATAATTAAACTCTGCTTCTTGCCTTAAGTATCTGCTGAGAATCTAGTGTGCCTGGATTTGAGTAAAACACTGAAGTGCATTCTTTGCTGAATAGCAGTAGTCTGGATAGATTTGGGGAAACATCTCAGGGTATTTTATCTCCAGTATTCAAGACTCTTTGGAAATCAGCATGACTGGTCATACACAATAACAGACTCTCTCCTATTTTGTGCTTGTTTTGGCTTTGTAAGAGAGACAAGGCTGTAGTTTCCAGCACTTCTCAGCTTTTCAGGATCTCACTTGAAATCACGGTATCCAGCATTAGCTTTTGGTATGGATAGTGCTGCTGAAGATGAAGTATTTTAGAGAAAAGGTTTTTTTGGTGGTGTGAATTTTGCTTTTCCTTTATTTTGAAAGCATACACGTTGCAGATATAAAACCTTTGGTAATTTATTAAGGGTTTTACTCTCTGGCTTGAAATTCAGTTGAAGACTGTGAAAGACTTGTCACAGAAAAAAAACTTGACAAATTTATGTCTTGTAAGATATTATTATATCCCTTGGATCCAAGAGTAAAGTAATCAAACAGTAGCATATTAATAGGAAAAATATTTAATTGCTCTCAGGATACAACTTTTGAATTATTCCCTCAGGAAAAAACAAATATCTACTCTGTTTCACTCTTTAGTTTTCAAGTAAATCACACATTAAAACTGCAAATATGTTTTTAATAATATGCTTTAAGTTGAAATGCATTTTTATATGTTTTAGATATATATCAGGAATGTAAAAAAATAATAATACAGTATATGTATATTTTCATAGGGGCTTATTTTTAAGTTGTTCTTGTTTTAAAATTTAAAGAATTATTTTTAAAGTGTTTAAAAGCAACTTAATCCTATAAATGAATTATTTACTCCTTATAAAAGTAGTTTTTTCCTCTCTATGGTGTCTTAAATTTTTCTTATTTTACTAGTTATTTTTTATTACTTTTACCAGTGGAGAGAGTTCTCTGTGTGTAGGGTTTTTTTGTTTTCAGTTTTTTTGGGGTTTTTTTGAGAAAATCTGAAATTTTGAAGCTATGCTCTTAGATCACAAGTTTTTGCAAGTTATTTACATATTCCCAGATCTCTATAATACTAGTGCACACTAATTTTGTGTAATTAAACAAATAGTGAGTTCTGGAGTATGGCAGTGCAAGAAGGGCATATATAGGTATCAGGTAAAGAAGCAGCAGTTACATAGGATGATCAACGAGAAATTATTTTTAAAGATATAACAGAGTACTGAATACAGATGTCTCTAATGTCAATGTTACTGGCATAAAGTATTTTTTCAGCTCATTTGGGGGGTTTGTTAATTTATGTCTTAATTTTTATGTTCTATTTTATGAGTGCTTATGAATAGATTAACTGACATTTTTCATTATAAAACCCTTTTTTACAGTTGTAAATTCATCCAGAAGTTTGTGTGCCAGTAGTCTGTATCATAATGAATTTTAACAGGAATTTTAATATCGTCATTTTTCAGACTGTGTACTTTTCCCAATTCATGCATTTTTGCAGCTTTTAAAATATTCACCAAATTGTGGGCTTACAGCTTTCAGTGACTTTCAGTCAACATGTTTGATTTGATAGCTACCTTTAGAGCTTCTCAGTGTATCATCCATGTTCCAGCTCAGTAGAGCTGCATTTGCAGTGCACTTCCTGCTCTCAGCTTCTGAGAGCAGAGGGTGGAAGAATTGGTGTCATGGCCAGCTGCTGTGGATGTAGCTCATGGCTTGGAATTTAACAAAGCATGGGACAGAGAGGAAGATGAAAGGGATAAACTCTTTAAGACTGAGATGTGGGGAGGAGTGCATGGGAATGTAGCTTAGTATCTCAAAGGGTTTGAGGTTGAGGAGGAGTTAAAATACGCAACCTAAAGAAAGGACAGCAAAGCCAGAAGCAGAAGGAAACAGAAGATGGATGATAGCAAATAATGGGCAGGGAAGAAAGGCAGCAAAGGGTAGGTAGATGGTGAGAACAGGAAAATCAGCAGGTT
The DNA here is from genome assembly GCF_009829145.1 of Chiroxiphia lanceolata. Classification (NCBI taxonomy): domain Eukaryota; kingdom Metazoa; phylum Chordata; class Aves; order Passeriformes; family Pipridae; genus Chiroxiphia; species Chiroxiphia lanceolata. The sequence goes on along the minus strand of NC_045639.1, from coordinate 86,391,136 downwards.
AGCCAAGACAGGTGTATGAGAGGATCTTGCTACAGCAGGAGCTTGGTGGAGAAGGATGCAGATAAAATTTAAAAATATGTCTTGTTTATTTTAGATCAAGTGTTTATATACTTCTGTTATTGCAAAAGAACATTAGGAAAAGTTTTTCTCATTTCTAATGACACTATTGCATTTTTATTAATACATTATGAAAATACCCAAAAGGACGAAAAAACCCCCAAGGTTCAGAGCTTACGGATATGTTCTGTTAAACTAGTGCTAGCACAGAAGTATTTCAGCCTTATTCCTACTGTGTCTGTCTCATGTCTAGCCTACATCATCCTCTTATGTCCCTCCAAATACCACCTGTACGCTTCCTCTTTGTAAAGAAAATTGTGCTCCAAAATGCACTGCCCATTATTCTTTCTATTGCAATTCCTGCCTTGTCCTTTTTCTCCTTGGAGCACACAGTTACGTGAGTCCTCTATCACAGAAAACTACCAGTGAAGTTGGTAGTTTTCTGCTACCAAGTCAGCCCTCTACAGCTGTAGTATATTTAATCAAACTGTAGTGGTTTCCTTAAATTCATGTATACTCACTGTGGTGTTGTGCTCTGATGCCTTTTCTCGCAAATCCTACCCACAGTGCCCTCCTTGACCCGATAGGCTGATGGCTTCCAGACCACTGTAAATCATGGGCTTATTCTTGATGTACATAGTATAAATGTTTGTCCCAAGTGGAACAGAAGATTGCAGCCTCATACCTGCTGTCAATACTATTTGCTCTATTTGTGTGGCTGTTTTCCCTGGTGCTCTGTTATCTGTTGCCAGCTCCTGTGCCTCTCTGTCTGTACAGTACTTGTCATCATGGTATTGATCTTTGCAGATTCTAGAGTGTGCTTTACTGTTCTGTCCTTAACTGTAGCCTATTTTGTGGAGTATTCTCTCTTGTGAGAATTTGCTATGGAGATAGTGGGGAGGAGGAGGGCTGTGACAGCAGTGCTTTGGGGTCCATTCTTGGAGGATGACTGGGCAAAGCAAAAAGTAGACAGTGCGCACAACGAATTTCTGAGGTGCAATTCCTGAAAAAGCAGAGGTCCAAATAAATGCATTGTTATGTGGTTTTCTTTTTATATTAATAGGCCACATTGTTTTCACATTGAGGTGTTAATTTGAATCATAGTAAAGGTTTTGTATTTGCTTCATCGAACTACTGCACTTGAAAATTCATACATGCAGAAGTAACCATTCATATGACTTTCTCTGCTTGAGAGATTACACATTTCTTTCTACTCATATTCTTCCAGGTGACTTGGATTATTACTGGCTGGATCCTGCCACGTGGCACAGCAGGGAGACGTCCCCTATTAGTTCGGTAAGAAATAGAAAAAAAGAGGTTCATAAGTATGAATTAAAATCTTTGCTAATTATTTCAGTTCAGCATAGTTATTTGGCTGTAAAAAAGTATTCTATAGAAATTATATGAAGACTTGGTTTAGAGGATCATGGAAACGGAAATCAGAAAGAAATTTTCATCAAAGTGTATATTTGTAGAATTGCCTGAATTTTAACTTGAATTTAATTCTTTCATAGTCATGACACTAGAGTTCACTACAAACCACAAAAAAAAGCAGTTGTGAATGTGATGCTGCTCTGGGAGAGATTGGTGATTTTTTCTATTGATTTGGAGTTGGAAAGGATCATTTTGATTTTATTATAGAGTGAACATCTGTATGGTAGAACTGCATAACATGTATTATTCTAAAGAACAGAATTTCTGAATGCGCTTTTCAGGGTCATGTAATTTAAAAGTAAATGTTTAATTTTATTACCTAGAGTGTGTTTTAAATGTTTAATTCTATTGAACTTTAAAATGTATTATAATTCTACCTGCAGACTTAGTGCTGAGATTTTCTTGCTGAGGGCGTAAATGTTTAATGTCGCCAGAGTCCAACAGATATAATAATAGAAAGCTTGGGTGCAATATGTAACACATCTGAAGGATATTTGTGTCTACTGTGACATAACAATATAGAAATTGTGTTGGTTTATACATGTGCATCTAAATACTGGAAGATGTTCATACTTCTTTAATTCCACTGCTTGGGTTTTTTTTTAACAGCATCCCGTAACGTGGCAGCCTTCCAAAGAGGGAGATCGCTTAATTGGGCGTGTTATTCTTAACAAGAGAACAACTATGCCAAAAGAATCAGGTGCATTACTGGGGCTAAAAGTAAGTATTACGTGGTTTGTCTGCTAAATGAAAGAAAGCTCCACTGACCTTAGACATAGAGGTCTAAAACACTGAGTCAGAGGACACTCCAATCATATGGTCATTTGACAAAAAAATGGATTCCTCTTTTTGAGTAACTTTTGAAAGCTATATATATAACTTATGAATGTAAATACATTTGCTCCTTCTATGCACTCTTCCAGTCATCCATGACAAAAGAGCTGAACTGTTTTGATTAAAAAGGGTATGTTTGTTCAGCTTCCTGTCTGCAAGACATATACTACCCATTGCTATACACTAATGGAGTCCTGCCTTTTCTAGCTCTCCTGTTTGCAATTCAGTTGAGTAATACATTTTATAATCCACACACATAAATACCATATGAATGCAAATGTTTACAAGGTCATTTTTTAAAATCCACACAGTCATTGGAAAATAGAAATTTTGTAGAAAGAAACTAAAAATTTACACAAAAATTTGCAAAAAACCCTCTTAAATCATAGTAGAGGTTAAATTATATGTAATTCCTTAATCCAGTGCCCTAAACCCGAGACATTGGCAGCACTGTTCAATTGATTTAAATCCCTAACTTGGTCATTTTTAGTAGATTTTAGATTCAAATCTCTAACTTGAAAGAACACTTGAAGTAAAGAGAATGATACTTTTGAAGCTGGTGGAGAGTACAGTTCAAGCATTTCTCTCTCCATGTATATTTTTAAATGTATGGAGCTCCAAAGATGACTGAGAGTGTTTAATTTGGGTGTCTTTCTCTCTCCACTAAGAACAACAGAAGCAATGCAAAATCTGAAATATTCCCACTGTGACATGAGATAGTGTGGTATGGTAATACAAAAGATGAAAACAGCTTCACTCTACTTCATGTTTAGCGGTTTATAGCACAAGGCTGATTTTTGCTGGTGGCAAGCAATTCTGTTTGAATATGTGAGAAAAAAAGATTGGTCCTAGTAGGAAATGTAGCAAGTAGAATTTGTCTTTGATTTTTCAAGTTTTGTCAGTTTTGTGTAATATGAACTAAGACCCTCACTGATAAATTTTGCACATTATCATGTGATAATGTTGGCAGGTAGGCTTCTGGATCTTTTTTGATATTAATGCTCCTACTAGTTATTGTGATTGCATCATAGGGAACTTACTGAACCAACATTCCACTGTTTTTATTACAAAACTCCTACCAGGATATTCTTGGGGAAAAAAACCCAAAAAACCCCCACCTGAGTGGGGAGAGTAAGACAGCTAAAGAGAATAACAGGTCAGCAAGACTGCATTTTCTTTGTTTATATTTTATTTAAAATCTGACCCCTTGAGAGCACTTTTTTTTTTTTTTTGATGTTCCTGTATCTTGTACTCCTCTTCAAAAACAGATATGTTCAGTTCTGTTTAACAAAAGCCGAAAGTCAGTGGTTTGTCCTGTCATATGCTTGGATGAGAGGGCCTGGGTTCACATACTTTTGAACTGGCTGCCCATGTTTCATAGCAGTATATTTGCTTAGTTTTCAATTGTTGTACCAATTGCATTTTGTGATTTCATGCACTTGATTTGATGGGCACTTGCAATTTAAATTTGAGCACATGACAGACAATTATTTGTAAAAAGTGCATTTCCTTGGTTATTAATTAAGACGCGCTCTTTCTGCAACAGATGCAGATACTTAGCAAACTTCATAAGATCGATTAGTCAAACACATTTAAAGGAATATTGATTTTATTCATTCTGTGTTAGCTTTACTAGCTTTACTTCTTTTTGTCTTTAGGCTTCTGTAAAACCCAAATTGGCAATAGATTTGCTTATGCATATTTCAGGTTTAATTTTTAAAAAAATGTGAAAACTGATCTGTCTATATGTTTATGCGTGATATGATGTCTGGTTTGTGGCTTGGAGACTCACAAAATTTATGATTAACCAGGTTGTTGGAGGAAAAATGACAGAATTAGGTCGACTTGGTGCCTTCATTACCAAAGTGAAGAAAGGTAGCTTGGCTGATGTGGTGGGGCATCTCAGAGCAGGTAAATCAATCAGTTGCATATAAAATATATTGTCTTTTAATAATGGCCTATCAAATGCAAATTTTAATTTATATTAACATTCATCATGGGATATGCTAATATTTTTAAAATACAGTGCTGTAGTCTTATTATGGAATGCCACTGTAATGTATTATGGAATACTATGGTTGCCTTCATTTCTTATTTATTATTAGCTCCAAATGCTTGGATGTATTAGCAAAATAAAAGAAATTCCTCAGTAATTCTGGTGTCAGGACTGAGTGTCACTGGTAAATTTCTGTTTGCTAGCTCAGGAGCTGCTTGTTACACTCTACAGGAGCCATGCAAACATTTTTTTAAGCTGACTGTGACAAACAAAACTCACTACAGTTACTTTATCTGTACTACAGTGTCACCTGAAGGATGACACACTGCATACACAGTGGATTTTATTAGTGCTTCTTTCAGTGTGAATTGTTACAAATAAAAATGGAAAAGAAACCAAGAAAATGGTCCTGAAATATTTAATTTCTGTAAGATATATATATTGCATTTACAAATAAATGGATGTGCTGTTGGCACTTTTCAAGCTTCTAAATGAAATGAGAATTATGCACAGCAGTTGGTTTTCAAAGTAACTTCTTGATGGTTTATATTTTTATCATGGCTCTAAGCAAGAGCTTTTCAAATATTGTCTTAGCAAACCAAAGCCTATGCAGCATCCCAGGAGCCCAGATGTTCCATGTCAACCTGTATAAATTTAGGATAATTGCATGAAGCAGATAGTAATAGAGAAGTAGAAAGGATAATGAATCTCTAAAAATATCCTACTTTGTTTTGGCATTTGTTAATTTTTCTTTTTTACTGAGTCAATATAGTTGGGATTGATAGCACCAAATATTATAGTTGCATATACAGTCTTTTAAATGCATAGTCTTTTAAATGCAGCTTATAGTTAAAGAAAATAAGTTCCTCTCCACTAATCTTGAACTATTTGGACTGAAATAATAGATTTCTAATGTCTGGTCTAGAGATTTTTTTTAAAATCAAGGCTATTTTTAATTTCTAAAAATAGTTTTATAGCCAGAATTATTTCACAGAGAAAATGCATTGTTTTGGTACATATTTTTTAATGCATGAAAGGCTGTTTGTCATATTGTATGGGAATAAAACACACAAAAAAGGTGTGGACAAGTCCTTGCTGTTAGGAAAACGCACTTTTACCCTTACAGAAAACCTCCAAAATTTGTCTAGTTGATAAATCTTTGAGTAATTATACAAACCTCTTAAATTTTAATAACAGCAAATATGAAGTCTTGCATGAGGAACAGAACATCACAGTAATCACTAGGAGCCAATCAACTAGAGAACAGCTTGGCAAAGAAGTGTCTGGAGGTGCTGGAGGACAGTCAGTTGAACATGAGTCAGCAAAGTGCCCTTGCAGCAAATGCCAATCATGCAGAGGACTGTATTAACACAGTTATAACCAGCAGATTGAGAGAGGTGGTTGTTGCTCTTATTCAGTGCTTATAAGACCGTACTTGGTGTCCTGTGTCCAGTTTGGGCTTGTCTAGTACAAAAGAGGTACTGTCAGACTGGACTAGGTTGGGCAGAGGGACAGAAAATTAATTAAGCATGTGAGGTACAAGAAGCTGAGAAAAATGTTTTTGTTCAGACTGGCAATAAAAAGACTATTGGAGGGTCTAATTCTTGTTTTTACCTGGCTAGCGGGAGGCAGTAGAAACCCCAGAACTGGAACTGTTCTTAGAGGTGATCACACAAGATCACACTGATCACACAAGAACCAACATGCACAAGCTGGAATGAGGGATATCCTCTTCGTGAAAACCCTTTTTCTTGTAACCGGAGAGGTCAGTTAAGACTTGGAAGAGGTTACTCATGGGAGGCATATCCTTCCTTTGAGAGCCTCAGGTCTCATCTTGTCAAATTCCTGAGCAACATGGTCTATCCTTTGATGGTGGCCCTACTTTGAGTGGGGGTTTGAACTAGCTGACCCCCAGAGGTATCTCCCAATCCAAGTTACTATTTCAGAAATCAGTATTTCAAAAAAGCCCAGAGATTTTCTGCTTAAGTCTGAAAACTGTCACTGCTGAACATGAATCAGTAAGTGGGGGTCGAATGCAAGATCCATTAATATTCCTTCCTAGTGGCATCTTTATCCTGGGATATATGCCTCACCTGCAGAAGTGCCTCCGTAAGAGTGCAAGTGTCTTGTAGGTCTGCCAACTGGCTTTGTGCAGATATCTTGGTTGTCCTAAACATCTGCAGTGTAAGGTGTTAAACAGCTACTTCACTGACTGACTTCCAACTCTGAGCTACTACAGTGTGATGCAAGACCAGGGAGTTTATCTAACCTGAAACTGTAGCAGTGCATCACAGGATCATAGAACAGCTGAGGTGGATAGGGACCTCTTGATATCTCTAGTCCAGCCCCACTGCTTAAGCAGAGTCAGCTAGAGCAGCTTGCACAGGACCGTGTCAAGCATATGTCCGAGTTTTGACTATCTGAATGGTGTTTTACTGTTCCATTACTGTTACTGAGAGCAGAAATCAGATCGTAAGTCTTATATACATCATCTTAGGTGAAAGAGACAATGTAAAAGGGCTTGGCTGGTCAAAAAGATAAGAACTGAGTAAAAGATGAATGGTGGTGATTTGATTATAATTAGCAGAGGTGTCATTTCAGTCAAATCTCCATTTGGATCTAGTTTTCAGAAAGAGTAATTGGAATCAGTTCTGTTAATTTAGCATTCTGACTATGATGATCTAATGTTTAATCATCTGGGTAATTTTTTTATTTGTTTTGATCTCCTAATGGCTCTCAAAAGTAAAAAAAGTTTCTTAAGTCCTCTAAAATAGTCCTACAGACACCTTGCATGTTCCTCTTTAAGATTCTTAATCATGTTGTATATAGTTTGTCTTCTTCAAAATATGATAGATTCATTACTGGGTAAATTAGGTTTAAATCCTCATTGTTTAGCGTTACAAATTTCACATATGCCCCTGTTGGGTTTTTTTGCCTTTAAAATTGTAGCTATTGCAAAGCTGGCCTTCTCTTGTTCCTTTTCATGGCTGGGATGCTTTTATCTCTAAAGTTATCCCTGAAGAAATTACGTTTTATTTTAGGGGGAAAAAGAAATGTTAGTTTATAACAGTTGTTAGCTTTAAAATTGAGTCAGAATTGCAGAAGAAACCGAGTCTGTTTTCACTAGGTTGTATATATTTTAAAGGAAATTCCTAGGCAGTATCTAATTCTTGTTCCCCCCCAACAGAATGTTATATAATAAATATCAGAAGTATTTTAAAACATGTTAGCTAAACAGTGTGGTAGAAAATTAAACTTAAGTCAGCAAACATTTGTTAAATCTGTCATTAGCAAGGACACATGTTTTAGAGAATGCTTTGAAAGCCAGTGGAATATCATGTGGATATTCCTGTGGAGTACTTTCTTAAAATACCAAAATATAGACTATTTTGGAAAAAGGACTGACAATCACTGAACAGAAAGAGAAATTGAAACAATTTGTTTTATTAAATAGGACTTCAGTTAGGATAGTTTTTCTTGGCTTCTTAACAAGTGCAAGTTTGATCATTTGGCTTGCATCTTATCAGAAAGGAGCAAAGCCAGAATGTGAAGGGTTGTTCCTGACTGAATCTGATAAAGTCATTGTCATTAAACCCATTGTCAATAAAGACAATAAATTTAATAAAATACTTTGGCATGAGAGAGTGGTTATGAATTTTTGGCTGCTGTGTATGATGGGGTGTAAGAGATAAAATGTACCCTACGGTTCCTGCAGCCTAATTGTATAAACTGATCTTTCTTCAGAAAAAATACTTCAAGATTTTCACCATTTTATAATAAGGCCAAATTACAATGTAATGTACATACCATTTAAATTTTACAAATGATGAACTGAAAAAAGAAGATTATCTAAATGACTTTCAGTTCATGTTTTCCTTTGTGTCCCCCCCAGCATCCTCAGGAGACAGGGGCTCGCTCATTGCTTTTATTTTTGATTTGTTTGATATAGACAGTGAAGGCTGTCCTTTCTGTAGGGAAATCAAGATGTAGTGTATGTAAATTGTAATAAAACATCGTGATTTTTAAAGGCTTAATAGTAGGTATTTATGTTTTTATTTTTTGAAGATTAACCTATTTTCCGGGTTCATTGCAACTACTTAATAAAGGCTCTTTTAAAAATAATTTCACTTCATAGCACAATAACAGGTCCTGTATTATTTTGGAAATACTTAATATGTTTGCACAAATGGTTTCTTTAATATGTTTTGTGTGTACAAAGTGTAGCTGTGTTCAGGGAAGGAAGCCTTGATAGTGTCTCAAAACCCTTTTTTTTTTTTTGTTTCAGGACAGCTTTTTAAATTATTTCAGGCACTGTTACTTGCTAATATAAATTTCATTCTTTGTAAAAGAATATGAAAGTGAAATAAACTTCTCTTTAAATTCAAGGGGATGAAGTTCTAGAATGGAATGGTAAACCATTACCTGGAGCTACAAATGAAGAAGTTTACAACATTATTTTAGAATCAAAATCAGAACCTCAAGTTGAAATTATTGTTTCAAGGCCTATTGGGTAAGGCTAAAGACTTGTTTCTTAAGCACAGTTATTACTTCTGCTAATGGGTCTTCTAAAGGGATTATTTGTGAGTTCATTATTTTTCATTGCTTAATAATAGAATATGATTCACTTTCTATTACTGACATTCAATATATTCCATTTTCTTCACTACCATTTACAATCTTGGATCTTTGCAGTGACAAATGTATAATGTATGTATATATATGTATAAATGTTGTTCTCTGTATGGTCAAAGGAATATGACAGTGTTTGCCAGCTGGCAAAGGAAAATTGGTGAATTAAGTACACCTGTGCTTTTCAGCATGGTTTTCAGACTTTCAGCTTCACTAGATCAGAATAACTTATACAAGTCTTCATGAGTTATAGAGAAGCATTTTAGGATCCTAAGAAGTCAATGCTAGTAGGATTTTAAACAGGCCTTCTTTGAAGAGCTTAAAAAAGGAAACGTAACACTAAATTGAAAATACTGTATTTATCCTTAAATGATTGTCATCAAAGTAAAAAATGGAAACAAAAGGTTTCATCAAAAATTAGCATTAACATTTTATGTTTATAATCTTTATTTTCATTTAGTATGAATCAAGGTTCATAACAATTCTTATATTCTTGATGGCCCAAATAGAGCTTAGAAAGAAAATAAAATCTGTTTGAATTGCTAAGATTAGTGGAGTTGGCCCTGCAATTGTCATAGTTGTTTTATTGATATCAAGAATGTTTTGAACTGTTTTTGGAGTGAATATGAATCATATATTTTAAATTCACATTTATATTGCAGAACAGTGTCATGTGATTAACAATAAAAAGTGAATCTTGGCTAGTTAAAAAAAATTCAAATTAAAAGGATTTAAATCTTCTTATAGTTTGTCACCTTCTCAGATTTCATGTGCTCTCACTGTATAACTCTAAATAACACTGCCCTATAGGTAGGTAATAAACTGTTTCCTCCTTACACGTCATTATTTCATTTTGAATTTGCTATTTTTCATCCTAATTATAATTTTTGCATGTCTCAAATGATATATTTTCAGCTTTAGAAACAAAAAACTATTAGATTATTTTCTGTTTAAAACCTTCTTTTACGTTTTGATTTTTGATTTTGTCTATACTGTGTGTGTCTAGCTATATTTTGCAAATAAATTCTGCCTTTGAGTCTTCATCTGTGGGGGAATAGAAACCTTATTTTACATTTTTTTGAGTAAGATAAATGAGCAGACGTTCTAGACTGAAAATTGCAAATTCAATCCTACATCTTTGTAATTTAAAATAAAATACCTTAAAAAAATTTTTTAAGTTGAGTTTTTATGATCAAATGATCAAAAAAGAGATATGTTGATACTGGACATGACTTAATTTCCAAACCTGGAAAATTATTTGTAAAACTGATGTAAAAGCAAAGTTCTAGATTAGTATTTTAAATAATTTGATCAATATAATTGCAAATGTTATGTGTCAAACTTTAAAGTATTAAAACTTTTTTTAATATTTCAATACTTAACCAGTTGAATTATTTTAGTTTACATATTTGATAAATCTAATCATTTTGAAAAATGAAGTACAAGGGGACCTCATTCCAGTGACACATTCCTGAAAAAACTGAAAGAACATACTACGCTTTTTGGAAGTGTGTTTAAAATCAAAGAACGTTCCTGAATATGAGCAGTGGATTTTACACTTAAAAAATGCACCCAGAAATAGTACCAATGAAATGTAAAGTTTTGCTTTGGCTGATGCATGCATAGTTTTTCCATATATAGTAAAAATAGAGCACATCAGATTGTGCTTTTATTTTGAGATAAATGGAGTCTTGGCATGGCAGTTTTTTATGTAACGTAACACTATTCATGTAAAGCTGTGTCTCAATTTTTTTTCTTTTGCTTGAGGTTTGGGTTGTTTTGGGATTTTTTTTAATGAGAAGAACAAATGAATATCCCAAAGTGACTAGAACATATAACTGAAATTTACAGATAGTTCTTTTTCTAGCAGTAATGAGTCAAAGCCCTGTTGTTTTGTATCAGATTGAGATTTACCTGTCTGTTGTCTTAAAATAACCAAAAATTTCAGACATACAACAAAGGAAATTCTGATATTATTAAACAAAAAAAAAGAGCATACTGCACAGGCTTTTTTTTTTTTTTTAATAATCTATGTAAATTGTGTTGTATATTGGGAAATGCTTTTCTTGCATTAACAGATTATTACTTTGATTTTCTCCCTACCTTCACCTTGTCTTGTTTACCAAACTATGTCATTGTTTCAAGCTCATGACCAGGAATTTTATTTCATCCCATCCAGCAAATTTGGTATATCAAAGTTCTAGTGGCTACTTTAGGCGCTGACTCAGCAAAATTGAAGCTACTTTATACAGCACGAAGTGATAATCCATTACAGCTTAAATTCCTGTGAGGGAATAGGTTCCCGAAAGGCTCAAAAAATGTTATTTTGTCTGCATAATTTAAGTGTTTTCATCTCTCAGTATTAATAATGCAAATAATGTAGCAGAACAGTTAATGGTCTTGATTTAAAAATTCCTGGCATATTAGGTCTAAAAAGCCCAAATATAACACAGTTTGTCTTAAGTGAATAATGGAAGGACTGTAAGCACACAAATTAGACTGCCCACAAATTAGACTGCCAGTTACAAAATTGCTGTCCAAACAATTTGCTCAGTCTTGTAAATTTGGATTTCTGTGTCTACCAGCAAATGTAATTTTGAGTAATGGATGATTGTAGGATGTTTATTAGAGAAAAATGTGAAGCACATAACACTATTAGCAGATGAAGGCATAACAATAATAAACAGTATAACCACAATAGTACCATGAAAGCTGCATAGAAGCTAATTGGCACTAGTGCTAATGACTGCAACACAAGGTAGATAAGAAACCTATAAAAAGTAGAATTATTGGGTTGGCTATCTAAATATGAGGGGAAGAATTACCTATGAATATACATACAATGTGAGAGGTGGTTAACATAGGACAGCATAGAAAATCCTCTGGCAGTGTGCTTTTTGGAGAAGAAACGTGGCATGGTAACTAACTGTCTCTTGTGTGCTTGGATGAGCTCTATGGGATAGTGCAGGTAAAACAATTTTTTTTTTCTTTGCCTTTGTTTTCTTTGTCGGATGCTAGCTATCTTTGCTTGGATTTCCAAAACTGCTGAAAGTGTTGTTCTTCTGGTGTGATTCAGCTCCTCTGTGTGGGCACCATTACTGTGCTCTAGGTCCCTGCAAGGGGGCTGAACCTCCATCATAAACCAGGCAGTACTGAACTCCAGATTGCTTCTCAAGTGTTGCAATTAGTGCATATTGCAGATTGATCTACAGGTTCTGATGGGAAGGAATGGTTTTGGAAATAGCTGAGTGAGCATCGGTGAGAGGTACTCAGAAACTCTTTAAAACTCTCTAGGGTGAAAAAGATGATACGTCTGTTCCTAGAGCAACCTGAAAAAGTGTGGGTTACAGCCACGTTTGAATTAGGTTTGCCTTCTGACTATATCAGTCAGAGAAATTATAGCTGTTCTTGTGTTCTACAAAATATATGTCTCATAAACCATATATCTGCACAGAGTAGTTTCAACCTAAGGTATAGTTTGGTGTAATTTATGTAGTCATTGAAGTGTGAAAGGATCAGACATAAGATAATAACGTGTAATATCACATAAGACCACAAAGTACTTTAGTCTTCCAAGGTAGAAATAGAAAGACAAAGTTTGATGTTGGGAGCTCTTTCCTGGATGCATCTCACACTACTTTTCTTACATTCATATTACTCCAAAAGGGGAGTGAACTTACAGTTGTGCAACTTTTCACTTTGTTTTTATAATTTTCTTTGACTAGTCTAGTTTTGAGTATTTTAAGTCATGAGCTAGTGCTTCTTCTGAAGAGCTTTTTTGTACATCATAGTGTCAGAATATTTTCTGCAATCCAAAATTAAAAGCTGGCTAGATAAGACCAATTTTTTTACATAAAAAGTTTTAAGTTATAGTTTCCTTTTAGAATTTTCATTCTTTAATAAAAATGCTAACATTAAAAAAAATACCACTCACATATTTGATAGTCTAGTACTCCAGTTACCTTTCTTTTGTACATCTAATATTTAAGAAATGATTATGTAAACTGGATTATTGAATTTGTAAGAAATTCACATACAGATAGAAGGATAGGTATACTTCAGGACATTTGGAAATTGACAGCAGAAAGCAGAACTGTTACGGAGCTTATTAGAAGACTCTGACACAAGTTTGGTGATCAGTGCTATACTGCATACTTTCTTTCCTTATCTATTTTTTTATTTTATTTTTGTACCTTGCACTGTGAAGCTCTACTTAACAAGATAAATATATTATAATTTGTATATATATATACACACATGCACATGCATAATATATCTCTCTATATACAAATATATATCTAAATACTATGTCTTTTATATATATAAATTATATGTATATATATTTTTTAAAACCTGTCCATTGTATTATTAAGTTTTAGAGATTTCAAATAACATTTCTATTGAACCATGTATTTTGTCTGGAATTGAAATTTATGTTCTACCTCATATTTTTTCTGTCAAGGAAACAAAGAGTTTAGACAAATGCATTTTTAAAATTGTATTTTCAATTATTTTCTGTCTGATAAGTAAAGTATTAGGAAAGATATGATTGTTTTTGTCATTTACTGGTACTGCAGATGAGAGTGTTCATATTCTAGTACAAGAAAACGTTGCAAACTTAACATTGTATTGAACAGAAAAATCTGTTTGAATATGGTAAGTAAATATTTCAGGTGGGGAAAAATGCCCTCGAAATACTCCTCTGCAAAGAGAAAAAATGTTACGAGGAAGAAGTCTGCATAGCAGCTCTGCTGTGCATCAGGTCATTAAGCTGTTCGTATGTTTGTAAAGTAGTGCTGTGCCATGTCAAGAATGACTAATTCAGTTATATTTCCATGAGTTTGAGGAAACCACATTACCCTTGTCTTACGAAGTCAAGACAAGGAAAAGCACATTCTTGTTTAGTGATATGAGATGTAAGCTAATGTGAGACATTAACTCAGAGCTGAAATAGTCTATTTTAAAACACAGGCACCGTAAGTTTAAAATGCAGGACATTAAAAGTGAATTTAAGATTGATTGGGCACTGCAACATTCCTTTTCTGATACAAGTGTCTGTTTCTTTTTCATAAGTGACTTTTATATACCTAGGAGTCTTAATTTTATTGACTTCAAAGTCAGTAAAATAGTGTTTCACTGAACAGACAAATGCCTGAATACCTTTAAAATGCTCAGCTATAGACTTAAAAAAATCTTGTAAATCTTCTTCAGAAATGTTATTGTAGTTCCAATTTTGGATTAGTTTGTTTGGATGAAAATATTTTGGAGTAATTCACCGAAGAGGTTTGTTTCCATTTTCCTGCTCATCTGCTTTGCTAAGATTTGTACAGTAGCAATTGTTTCTTGCTCTTGCAATGCATTTTCAATGATGGCTAGGAATAGAAGAGAACCAGAAGCTAACGTCATCCACATTTGGATAGAACAGTAAATTTGTTGATGGCAAAATTTGATAGATATTTGTGCACCTAACCAGTTTGATTTTGCTTATTACCCGTATATGTGCTGGGTATGTGTATGTTGAAAAATGTCCATACCCAACTGTAAAATAGTTTGATTTTTTTTTTTTAATCTTTTGGAAAAATGCATTATCCTGTTTGTCTAACATTGCTAATGTCATTTGTTTTTCTTTTTTATTATTTTAAGACATTTTCATCAGTTTCATTCTTTGAACTCCTTGAGACGTTTATATAAAAATTACTAGTGAGTTAATCTTTGTCTTATTTTTTTTATTTTTATTCCTCAAAATATAGTTGAACATCCATAGCTGTACTTCGTTTTGCCACCTTTCTCTTCCTAAAAGCTCTCTTACTTTATTCTGGTTGTAAAAGTATCATGCAATCCACCCACAATATTAACATTGCAGTGCTCATATTGGTACATCTGATAGTTCCTTAACCCAAAAGAAGTAGTTTGCATTAGTAAGATTTTTGTGAATGCTCGTGGAAAGCATGATTTTAGATATTTCCTCTTTCTTTCCTTGTAACCCATTAGAACAGAAACAGATCCTAAAACTGTTCCAGAAGTGTATTTGTCACAGCTGAAGTTGATCTCTGTTGTTTCTAATTACTACATATTCACATTTTAGTGATATTCCACGGATTCCTGAGACTTCTCACCCCCCATTAGAGTCTAGTGAGTACACTCCTTGTTTCGAATTCTAAACATGATAATGTACCTAGCACAATTGTTTCAGCTATAAATTTTCTTGAATTTCTTGAAATTCTATGAATTTATATGAAAGATGATCACTGGAAATCACATTGGCGCTGAGATTTTTGTGTGACAAAATTCGGTGGGTTTTGGTCTTGTGTGTTAAATGTGAAGCAATACAGATTTTAATAAAGCTATACAGATTTCAAATGTTAGCATAATTTCCTTATTTTCTTCTATACCTTTTGTTGTTAGTACCATACTTGTATATATGCTATGGCCCAAAACAGTCATTTGCTTCCCCTAACAAAAGAGAGAAAACAGGTATAAGAGACTGCCAAAAGTACAAATGCTGTTAGGATTTCACCTCCTGCACCATTCAGCATAAGCCCAGTGTTCTTGCTTCTCTTTTTCTTCACAGTGTTCTTAGATAAGTGTTGGTTAGGTGAATTTTTTGTGCGTCATACTTCAAAAGAAGGGTGTTCTTTTCAGCTCTGCCCTTTGAACGTAGTCAGCTAGAGTATGTGAGGGCCATGGCTCCCACTCCTTTGTCATCTGAGCATTTTCTGAGATGCAACCAGAAATACTCCCTGGGACAGGGCCTCGTGCAGTCAACGAGTGCTGTTAAACCTGTCATGAGCTCATATCATTACTGAGGGCTCTGTTTCACTGGTGGAAAATTGATAATGTTCAGCACTTGCTGGAACAAGCACATGCCAGATGCATGTGCTGCACAGCTTCCTATTAAAATTTCAGAGGCTACCAGAAATATAAACCATAAAACAGATATGGTTTATTCATCAAAGATTTGAGATCATACAATCAGAATAGTTTGGGTGGGAAGGAAGATGTACAGTTCTATCAGAGAACAATATTTTATTTACAACGCTTGCTATGGTTTGTCAATGATATATGACACTTTCGATATAGGAGCACTTTTTTATATGTTACTTCAAATAAAACAAAAAATGACAGGTTTAATCTGGGGTAAGGGTAAGCAGGCAGTCTTTTCACTATGCTGTCTACATCAGTTTAAAATCTTTCTGCATATTAATCCAGTTATAGTGTGTATAAGTACAAACTTTATACAATTCAAAGAAAAAAGCAATTCATAAGTTATCCCAATTTGCTTCAAAATTTTGAATGGTAACTTCATTTGTTTCTCACTTGGTTTTAGGTTCAAGTTCTTTTGAATCTCAGAAGATGGAAAGGCCTTCTATTTCTGTTATATCTCCGACCAGCCCTGGAGCCCTACGGGATGCACCACAAGTCCTACCAGGCCAGCTTTCTGTGAGTATATTTTGTTTCTTGAGTTGTTAATTGGAATTTATGAAGTGCTGGTTCTCAGCCCTGCACATTCCCAAGGTCTGTTGGGAGGTCAAGAGAAATGTCTGTTGCTGGTAAAGACTAACATCTTTCAAATGTTTTTTAACACCTTCTCTTTGCACCCACAAGCCAGTACTGTAATCATAGTGGAAGTAAGGAATTGTCTTAATACCTAAAGAGCACAGGAATTTACCTTGAAAGGAGCCCATAAAAGTGTCTTGGAACTTGGCATCTTGTGGCCCCTGCACTGAAAATGGTGACTTTTCTGTACCTGCCCAGTAATCTGCAGATAACAAGCATGAGTATCACTTTATCTTCATTATGGATAGTATCACTTTATCCTCTTTAAGGGGGCATTTAAAGAGCTGTGTATTTGTTGAGCATTTGTTAAGCATTGTTAATGCATTCAGTAGTGCATTTTAATGTAGATACACAGTACATCCTGGAACTGTCTATAATACTAATTGAAGTTCTTCTTAAATATGCTGTAAGTACTTAGACTTTGCTTTGTACATTCTTACATTTTTATATTGATCGTATTAATTTCTAAGTATACAGCAGGCTCAAAAATTTCATAATATTATGATTCTCTTAAGAAATTATTTAGCTTTATATTATATTTTTCATAAGAACATTTGAAAGGGTTACAAATTTGAGTACATAGATTTCAACTATGTCTTGAGTTTAGCTGCATTCAGGGCTTACGGTTTAATGTAGTTTTAAGCTTCAGAGCTGAGACATATGATGGTTTAAATGCACTCACAGATACAAGATTATGCAGTGAGTATAGTAAACAATGTAAGTATAATCAGGCACCACCATTTTATTCAGATGTGGTAAATATAAATGTCAGGTATACACCATCATCTTTTTCATCAAAGTTAAATATTAAGGGATTTGAAATAAAACACGTCTTATTGTCTCTTAGAAAAAACAATGGTTACTTTTACATTGTGGTTATTGTGATGCATTCTGAAAATTCTGTTTTTCTTCATTTTCAGTAATGTTAACTTGATTCTTCTAGGTTAAACTCTGGTATGACAAAGTGGGACATCAGTTAATAGTAAATGTTCTGCAAGCAACAGATTTGCCACCAAGAGTAGATGGACGCCCCAGAAATCCCTATGTAAAAATGTATTTTCTTCCAGACAGAAGGTAGTAGAATTTCAGTTTAGAAAATTATGTTGTAATTTACCATGTATTGAATTAACTTTTAATGAATGATTATGAAGAACTCCTTTTTACAACTTTTTACAGCTAGATAATTTATAACAAAAAATTGCGCTTCAGTCCTGCAAGTCAGTATCAAGTTAGCTTTGTGGACTTTTGTATGAATGTGATTCATGCTTTTTTCATGTTGGCATTATCAGATCAGAAAGAATGAAAACAGCTGAGTGCTAATGAGTAGATGGCATTTTGCGATTTATCTCTACAGACAATTTACAATCACTATTTATGTTTCAGTGATAAGAGTAAAAGAAGGACCAAAACAGTAAAGAAAAGTCTAGAGCCAAAATGGAACCAAACTTTTCTCTACTCACACGTACATCGTAGAGATTTTAGAGAACGAATGCTTGAAATAACTGTATGGGACCAGCCAAGAGTACAAGAAGAAGAGAGTGAATTTCTTGGAGAGGTGATATATACAATCATATTTCTTTTGAGTTCATTTGGGTTTGAATACATATGTATATGTATATTTTATATGTTTCTGTGTGTGCCTTCAAAAAGTAAAATTAAAACCTGATGATTTTTGTACTAGATTCTTATAGAGCTGGAGACAGCACTTTTAGATGATGAACCACATTGGTATAAGCTACAGACACATGATGAATCTTCACTACCTCTGCCTCAGCCATCACCTTTCATGCCAAGAAGACATGTTCATGGTGGAGAAAGCACTAGCAAAAAATTACAAAGTAGGTCCAAATTCCGTTAAACTCTTTTAACGTTTAAATTTTAAATGCTATATATGGTATAAGGGTATTTCAATTCCTTGTACAAGATAAAAATACTATTTCATAGTCTTTAAAAATAATGAAAATGTGTGGCGGAAAGGAGATGTAAATTATGACATTATGACATGCCAGCCTTATGCTTGCAATGTATAGCTTTCAAGTAGGTGAAAACTGCTGCAATTGATTGGTTTTCTATGGCAGAAGAAAATTGTTCAGAGTTTATTTTTGCATAAATTTCCTTTTAAATAGAAAGGTCATAATTATTGGATACTTTTTTTAATAAATAAAAGCATTTTATTTTAAAATGCTTTAAAGGAAGTCCTTAAAGACTTACAAGGCTTAAAAACTCTTTATGCATAAAGTTAGTCTCAACCTCCAGTGTGGTCATTATACAATCAGACAAGATATGTACTGTGGCAGCAAAGAGAAATTGTATGCATGTGTTTGAAAAGTACAGTTGTTTTCATGAGTCTGATTTCAGGTTTGTATGAGACACATTAAAAGAAGGAATGTATTGAATATTTGAATACTGTAGCTTCTCTGTTAATTTAAATTAATTTAAGATTTATTTAGGTGTATGAAGGGTGTAGGGCATTATTTTAAAATACATTTCCAAACTATTTTCTGATGTTTTTGAAACATGGAAGTCATTCACTCCAACCAATGTGCAGGAAATTGGTGAACACTCAGGAATAAATTATAAATATGTCATACTGCTGTAATTGCTGCATACATGCCCAAACAGAGGATATGTATAGACAGAGCAAATTAAAGGTTAGTTTTCATGAGATATTTGAGCTTTTCTAAAAGCTGGCAGTGCTGTTTCCGCTTCCCCTCTCTCACCATATGCTGCCTCATCTCCCTTCCTGTTCAGCAAGCTGATTCAGCTTATTCACAGAAATAGCACAAAAGAGATTTTTTTCCTTTATTTGAGTTTCGCTTTCTGCAGGCTTAGTGAGATAAACTATTCTAGTATAGGATTACTGAGGAATTGAGAGAAAGAGAAAGGGAAAGGAGGCTGCAGCAGCTGTAAGATGTTAAATTGGCACAGCTGTCTTGTGAAATGTTAGTTAGTCATTGCAGTTTAGTTTTCCTTCTCTATTGTTTTCACTTTAAATCTTTTTAGTTTCAGTAGTATGTTAAATGAACATATTCTTACATTTTATAACACAACCAGATATTCAGGTATTTGTTTACCTTACTGTTGTGCAGGATCTCGGCCAATCAGTGATAGTGACATCTCAGATTATGATGTTGATGATGGTATTGGAGTTGTTCCTCCAGGTGCGTGGGTGAAGAGCATGGTCCTGCTTTCTTCTTCTTTTTTGCTTGTTTGTTTTTGTTTCTTTACAACATTTTGGAATATTGAGGATACTGGTTTTGGAGAGTACATTGTGAAAAGAAACAGTTTTCCTGATTATTCCATGGTACTTGTACTAAATTGTGGAGAATTAAAAGATTCTACTATTCATTCATTTATATTTCTTTTACATATCATGCTTTTTATGTGAACCACTGGTTCATTCAAATTGTTTAATTGTTTACTGAATAATGCTCCAAGCATTATTTAAAATATAAATTAAATTTTAAAAACCCACGCATTTTAAAATAGTAATTACTATTTCAGTGTTTATTGAAAGTGTATTTTGTTATTTTGCTTTTTGCTTGAAATTTAGATATAATGCAGTCTCCCATGGACTTTATTGATAATGCATGGCTGTAGATTAAGATGCATGTAGCATGGCTGTATCTTTTATAGTTTTCGTAAACCTTCATGAACTATCATTACCCTAAATGTTCATAAATATATACTTTTAGAGATTGTCATGGTTTGACTTTTAATTCAGCATTCCTTACATACTGAAACTCTTGAGGATTATCTTGGATACAACATTTTTCTAGTTCTATTTGACTGTTGCCACATGCCAGATAAATACATTTCCCAGTTGTCCCAAGCTAACTGAAGAGACACTATGTCATTGCCAGCACTAAATCAGTTTCTGTGGATCTTCCTGATGAAAATCACTGAATTGAATCATGGTGAGATTTGGAAAACTCTCTATCTGTGTTTAAAATAATCTCACAATTTATTTATCCACTATATAAACAGACAAATAAATCACATATTTTTGTAATACAGTATCATTTTGATGTTTACTGAGCCAAATTCTCCTTCCTTTGATTCTGATTGGGTTCTTTCATTAATTTCATACACTTAACACCTGAGTTGCTAAGAGAGAAATTTGTTCATGTATGTCTAGTTATGATATTTGCTTTGATATTTTTGCATCAGCAGAGAGAGTAAACATTTAAAATGAAAATAAATTATAGGTTCTAAATATTTTTCCTGTCTATTACTTCTTTTTTTTTTTTCTGTAGTTGACAGTGTAGTCTATCTATGGCATTTCTTTGTAGACTTACTTATATTTAAGGTTTTAATGTATTAAGAACAGGGGCATTTTTTCAATTGCCAGTCCTTCAGTAGATCCATTTGAAAGGAATAATTTTCCATTTGACAGAAAACATTCAAAATGATTCAGCTGAATATATTGGACTTTGTTCACTGGGTCAACATTTGAGTAACTGATTCTTACTGAAATTTCTTGAGACTTCATTCTCAGGTGTGCCTTTGAAGAATGCATGTATTCAAGCTTTCTCAGAGATCACTGCAGAAAAGAGCAGGATTTAATCTTTAGAACTGGATTTACAATGAGCTGAGAGTCTCCAAACTGAAAATCGAAGGGTCTAGTGAGGAAACTCCTTCTGAAGTCCACCTAATTTGAAACATTCTATTAGTTGACCTGACTAAGCACAAATTTGGCCATTTTGAGTTTAATGGATACATTTGTTCAGCAATTGTAAGTGGAGTTCACGTGTTTGTGATTCCTATGTAAAGTGGATATGCATATGAGTGTGGGAGTTTTGTTTGCCAATGCACCCTAAGTTCTTAAAAGGGTGTTAAACTTTAGGCACACAGGGCCAAAGAAACTTTGAGTCATCAGCCACAAATATACAACAGCCAAGATGGCATATGTAAATGTATTTTGCAGTAAGACCTAGAAAAGGTTGCTGGTCCCACTGTCTATTGAATTGCTTGAAAATCTTATGTGCAGATTCGCAAAGTTGATTGGAGATCAAGTTTATATATGCATTTCTACCCTCCTGTCCAACCTTCCTTATTTATCACACTGCTAAATCATCTAAGACTTTGGACTGCTGCCTTCATTTGCACTGAATGAGTAATACAGTATCTTCTGCATTTAATAGTTTCCTCTGTTAAAACTAAGTTCCATGCAAGTTCCTTGTCATGTTGCAGGGCCTTTACCCCTGCTTTTCTACTGTCCTTCAGAACCATGGTCCTCACCAGACTATACCCCAACTCTTCTCTGGTTCAGATTTCCAATGCATCCTCTTGCAAGGTATTCATGCAGGAAGGAAGAGTGAGTATCCACATTGTAGTATGGTGACACACCATTTTGGCATAGCCTCTATTGGCCTCAACTAGATTAGTCTAGGATTAAGATGTTCCTTCTCAACAGAATTATGGATATCAAATTTGAGTTTACAAAATGTGACACAAAAGAAAATACTTCCCTTTAAATATTTCCCTTTTCCTTCCTTTACCACTTTTTTTGTCAATGTTACCCACCAATATGCTTATATATGATAAATAAGCTCTGTCGTTATTAAAGTTATATGCATAGAATTGTCAAAACATTAAGGTTGGAAAAGGCCTCTAAGACCATGTAGTCCAACTGTTAACCCAACACCACTGTGTTCACCACTAAACCATGTCCTCAGTGACACATCCACATGCTTTTTGAACAGTTCCAGGGAGATGATCCACCACTTCCCTGGGACGCCTGTTCTAGCGCTCGACAACCTTTTCAGGGAAAAAAATTTT
Source organism: Chiroxiphia lanceolata (assembly GCF_009829145.1). Classification (NCBI taxonomy): domain Eukaryota; kingdom Metazoa; phylum Chordata; class Aves; order Passeriformes; family Pipridae; genus Chiroxiphia; species Chiroxiphia lanceolata. Next base: position 86,368,848 of record NC_045639.1, on the reverse strand, counting down.
CCTAATATCTAGTCTAAACCTACCCTAGCACAAATTGAGTCCATTTCCTCTTATCCTGTCACTTGTTACCTGTGAGAAGAGGCCAGTCCCCACCTCAACACAACGTCCTTTCTGGTAGTTGTAGAGAGCAGTAAGGCCACCCTGAGCCTCCTTTTCTCCAGGCTAAACATTCCCAGCTCCCTCAGCTGCTCCTCATAGGACTTACTCTCTAGACCCTTCCGCTTCATTACCCTTCTCTGGACACACTCCAGCACCTCATTATCTTGTAGTGAGGGGCTCAAAACTGAAGAGAGGATTTGAGGTGCCGCCTCACCAGTGCTGAGTGCAGGTGGACACTCACTGCCCTGGTCCCGCTGGCCACACTATTTCTGATACAGGCTGGGATGTCATTGGCCTTCTTGGCCACCTGTGCACACTGCTGGCTCATGTTAAACTGGCTGTTGACCAGACCCCCAGGTCCTTTTCTGCTGAGCCGCTTTGCAGCCACTTTGCCCCACGCCTGTAGTGCTGCATGGGGCTGTTGTGACTCAGGTGCACTTGGCCTTGTGTAACCTCTTGGTCCATGGATCCAGCCTGTCCTCTGCAGAGCCTTCCTGCCCTCCAGGAATCAACATTCACCCAACTTGGTGTTATCTGCAAACTGACTGAGGGTGCACTTGATCCCCTTGTCCAGATCATTAATAAAGACATAAAACTGGGCTGACCCCAACACTAGGCCTTGGGGAACCCCACTAGTGGCCATCCACCAGCTGGATGTAACTCCATTCACCACCATTCTCTAAGCCCTGCCTTCCAGCCAGTTTTTTGCCCAATGAACAGTGCACTCATCCAAGCCATGAGCTACCAGTTTCTGTGGGAGAATCCCATGGGAAACAGTGTCAAACGCTTTACTAAAGTCTAGGTAGACTACATCCACAGCCTTGTCCTATCCACTAAGAGAGTGACCTTGTCATATAAGGTGATCAAGTTAGTCAGGCAGAATCTGCCTTAAAGTTGTTAATTTATACATTTTCCTGAAATATTGAGAAAAGAAGGAAGTTATTTTGCCCCTTAATTTCTCAAGATTTTCACAAAGGTTATTGCTCATTTTCTAAAAAACTAACACATAACTACAAAATTTCACTTCATCTCCAGGAAAACTAAAGAAATGAATGATAAAAATATTTTAACTAGTTTAACTAACATTGGAAATTCTTGAAACAATAGTTTCAAGTGTTTTATGAATTGCTAAAGTAAATGCAGTATTAGAATTTAGTAATAAAAAGAAAACTATTTTTCTAGAGGTTTCAGCAGCTGCAAAGAATCATTGCTTGTAAATGGAAGTAAAGACTGCTATGTCAAAAATAGTGGCACTTTGATAACTTCCAGAATATTTGAAGAAAAGTATTTTTCCCTTGTCTTATCAAAAACACATCTTATCTTTCATGTAATTGTACCATCCTCATTTATTATTAGTATCTTGCAGTGATATATGTATCATTTTTTTAATCAGCTCATATAACTGTTCATAAAAAGAGTTTATATCAATAGCTGAAAGTAACTTTAATTTGAAGTTCTGCTTTAAAAAAAGTGTTTTTGACAGGTTTTTCTGGTATGCCAACCCCTACTTCCATGAAGAAAATATTATTTTAAATCTCTCAACCTCTTCTTATATGAGAGACGCTCAAGTTTCTGAAGGATCTTTGTGATCCTGAGCTGGTCTTACACCAGTCACTCTGTGCCTATATTGCACTGGGAAGCCCAATACTCCAGAAGGATCAACAAAGGATTTAATAAAACCCAAACCTGTTTTGAGGCCCATCTGTTTAACCAAAACTTTAGTAGCTTACTTAATTAAAATGAAAAAAATCTGATATCCAGCTGGCAGTATCACAAGGGGTATTTCTAATAAGGTGTCTTGCTTATATTATGGATAACTCTTCAGAATAGTTTATTTTTCTATCATATATTACCCGTATAAACAGTTGGATTATATTTACCTGCCTCCTGTAACAGCAGGGTGATATTAACACAATACCTTGTTGTTGTCTGTATTATCTTTAAGAAAATTAAAATAATTCTGGTATCAAACATTTGCTAGAACCATTTTCATCATCCATCCTATATTCATTTCCTATCACACCCGATAGTTTCCCATGAGCAACTGAGAAACTTCTTCTGCATAAACTACCATAAGCTTGATTGCTGCTGTCATGCTGGTCCATGCAAAATTTTTCTCTGCTCACCTTGAAGAGCACAGAGCTTTTATATGAGGAAATGTTACTGTTGCTATCACTGTCATGGTCACTGTGAAAGTACGGATGCGATTTGACCAACTTGGCAATGCTTGAGCTAATACTTAGGATAAGTATGAATCACCGTTGCTCTGTCTGTTCTGTAAGCTTTGTGTACACACACTGCATAAGTTTAGGGTATTGTTCTTTAGATAGCTTGGCTATGAAGAGTGTATAGCATAAAATCATCTTGCTATACCAGATTTTTAAGTGCACAAGATAATCCTAGGTGTAATTTTTTAGGCAGACTAGAAATACTCTAAAAATATTCTATGTTTTAAATTGAAATCTGTATGTATTTTTTTTATATTTAAATTATATGTATTTCAGTACAATCTCCTAAAGCTTGGAAAGAAATTTTGGATTTCTTTGATTTTAGTGTTGAACAAATGTAAACTACTTTTCCTTCTGATAGAGATGACAGGATTTTCTCTAACATTAGGTTTTTTTTGAAAATGAAATATCTTTTAGTACATACGACACACATTTAGTCATCCTGGGAAAGGGAACACATCCAGCTTTTGTCGTGTATAGTCATTTTTCCTCTGACAGAAAACCCTGACATTTTTTGCAGCAATCTTAGTACATGAGATGAGGGAATCTCCGTTGAAGTCCTGATAGAGTCACTTTTTTGCTTCAATATTTGCACCCAAACCTTGTCCTGAAATCAGGGAGATCCTCGTGTTTCTTTATAATTTCATTAGAGAACTCTGAAATGCATCAAAACCCGTGAAACATTGGCATCCTTCTTCGTTAAAAGGTTGATAAACCTCGGTAGATACTTTCATGCTTTTACAGGCCATTAGAATACATTGGTAAACTTGCACATTTGAGGAAAAAAGTGTGACAACCTCCTTGATGTTTATGATCAAGGTTCAGACTTGCAGCTAAAGAGCAATTAATTGTCATTGAATACATGATCAAGTCTAATACAGACTCTGTATATGGACCACACTTTTAAAAGAGGGCTTTAATATTTTGATAGAATATCAGAGAAGAACTACAAGAATTATACAACTTTTATGAAAAATTATAAACTCCTCAAACTTTAAACTCTGTAACAAGATCCATAAAAAGTGCAACTTATTTAATTTATCCAGTTGTCGGTTGAGTGATGGATTCGTAGTCTTTTCCTGCATGAAAGGATGATTTCTGATATAAGCTGTTTTTTTAGCTGAGCAAAATAACACATTACAGGAACTTTAGTGCTAAACAAATTCAGAGAAGGAGCAAAATGATTATTTTGGAATCTAAGCAAGAATTTCTGAAGTGATTAAGGGATGACTTAAGGGATGAATTTTTCTATCATTAAGGGATTTTCTGCCAAGGGATTCTTGTAATCTAATTTAAATGTCTTGAAGTGAACAAGGGAAGTCTGAGCAGATCTCCTTAGGCTCTTTTGAAAAGATAAGAGTTACCTTTTAAAAGCTGTTGTCTGATTGAGCTTCATGGTCTGTTTTAGGATGGAATTCATAGTGTACAGCAAGGCATGCTACGTGGTAAAAGGCACAGCAATATCAATTATTTAAAATGTACTAACCTTCTGCTGATTTTTTAAAAAAAGTTCTTGTTGTGGTTTAAGCCCAGCTGGAAATTAAACACTACAAAGACACTCATTCAACCCCTGCTCTCTTCCCCCCTACTCCGTTGGAATGGGGAGGAGAATCAAACTAAAACTTTTATGCTGAGATAAGAACAGTTTAGTAATTGAAAATTAAGTAAAATACAGTAATAATGGTAAATAATAATAATAATGATAATAAAAAGGGAGAAACAAGTGATGCGAAATGCATTTGCTCACTACTCACTGACCAATGCCAGACCCCACTTCCCAAACCTGGCTCCCTTTCCAGGTAACTCTCCTCAGTTCATATACTGGCCATGACATTCTGTGGTGTGAAATATCCCTTTGGTCAGTTCAGGTCAGCTGTTCCAGCTGTGCTCCCTCCCAGTTTCTTTTGAGTACTTCCTCACTGGCAGAGTATGAGACAAGAAAATAAGTCCTTGACTTAGGGAAAACACAACTTAAGAAAAAACCAAAACATCAGTGTGTTACCAACACCATTCTCATTCCAAATGCAAAACACGGCACTGGAACAGCTACTGAGAAGAAATTAACCCACCATAGTTGATATCAGGACAATCCTATGTAAAAATGAACTACGAGAAATTTTGCAGCTTATTCATAATATTTGGAAAAAATATTTGCAAAGTATGCAACACCCAATATTCTGTACAATATACTCTAAATGCTAGTAGTTTTTTTAGATGGGTGGCTTTGGCCAAGTTCAGAAGGAGAACATCTTTGTATTTAACTGAAACAAGAGGCAGAAAGATGAGATATATATATATTATATATGAGTAGTCCTGTATGAGTTTGTGTTGTCATATGCAACTGTGCTTTTTCCATTTTTTAGATGAGGCAAACCTATATTGTTTAGATTCCTTTCAAATATTTGCTATATATAAACTAGCTATATATATAAACTGTATGACACTTTTGAACTACAAGGTACCTAGGGTACTCTTCCCCAAGTCAGAAAACTATTTCAATTCCCTCCTTCACATCTTCCAGTACATTATAAAAATATCTCAGTTTTTCAGTCTCTGTACATGTAGACATTTAAAGGTAATACTAGTAGTTTATCCTGCATGATACATCGGGATGTACAATAGCTGAATGATGACTTGAAAGTTGTGTAAGCATTTAGATAATATGCTCCTGGAAGACTAACTATTTGAATTCTTTCCAAACCCAGACCTTTATTGCCTAATTTCCTTTTATTATCCTCTTGCCAGTAGGTTATAGATCTAGTACTAGAGAAAGTAAATCCACAACGCTAACTGTGCCAGAGCAGCAAAGAACAACACATCATCGTTCACGTTCTGTGTCTCCTCACCGTGGCGACGATCAGGGCAGGCCCCGTTCACGTTTACCAAATGTGCCATTACAGAGGTAGGCATCACAAGTTAATAAAACACTAGATGGTTGCAAGCTTGTATGATCTGTCATTATTAAATTTTGTCTTGTTCAGCAATTTTTCACTACTTTAAAGCTTATTTTGTATCTGAATTAAATAGTGCAGTATTTGAACTTAATATATGTTTTTATTAATTATTCAAGGGCACTCATGGGGTGAATCATAACTCTGTAAGGCTTACCTCTTCTTACTGATATTTACTCTGTGATTTGTCACCTCTGTACCATAACTAATACATAGGTTTGGAAATTTCTTTTCAGTGAGTGGCTGAATCTTGTATGAAGCTGCTTAAATATATTTGTAGGATAATAAATACAAATGGTATAATTTTTAATAGCATTCTTTTAGAAATCATGTATTATCAACTTAATGATTAAAACCTTTCTTCAATCAACTTGTACTGCAATCCATTAAGCTGTGTTATTCATGCAAAAACAAGATGATCATACATATTTCTGCCTTTCAGGAGTTTAGATGAAATTCATCAAATGAGAAGATCACGTTCTCCAACTAGACACCATGATGCCTCCAGAACTCCAGTTGATTACAGATCTAGAGAGTTGGATAGTCAGTATTTGTCGGATCAAGAAAGGTACACTGTCAGCCTGAACGTGGAAAAAATTTTACAAATGTCTTTGTTGGTTTGCCTAATTGTCAAGTTTTCATTAGAAACATGACTGATAGCAATGGGAAAGGGAGAGAATTCATCCTAACTGATAGATCTAGTGCTGTGGTTAAACTATCTATACCTTTTTTTTTGTAAAGTTGTGCACTGGGTTGACAATAATAGCAAGTATCTAAAATAATGATCCTTGGGTGTTTGTCCTTGTGTTCTGCTGCTTTTTTGTGAATGAAGCCTAGAGATTTTTGCTAGAAAGCCATAAATCTACATGTATGCCCTAGCTATTCTTGTAATATATCAGACTTTACCAGTTTTGGTAGCCAGCAAAATACCAGGCATGCATTCTTACTAGTTGGGAGCTGCATGTGCTCTGATTTGCATCCATATGCTTATAGATTTTGGACATCTACATATGCAGCCTCACAACATTTTATGTAACATTCTGGTGAACTTTGTACAGTACCCAAGCATAGCAAGGATAGTTGCAGTGCTGGGTGTAATTTGCAAAAATTTCCAGTCTAAAATGCATGACACATAAAGATCTCTCCCTTGAAAACATTGAGTGGCTACACTCCTCAGAGAATACTTGGTCTCTCGTAGTAGGCACTATTTTCTGGTATCTAGGAATAATATTCTGATAAAATGGAAAAAATTAGAATTTCTGTTTAGTTTATAGCTGAAAAAAAGTTTAAAAAGGTATTTCAGCTCAGTATCTGTGAAACAATAGATTATCAATGGTTGAGGGCTCTTGTTTACTTTTAAAAAATTCATTTAGCTAGACTATAATGGCAAATTTTGCCATTCTTATAAGATCAATTATCCTAGTACAATGTTTGATTTTTTTTCTTGGCAGTAAGCAACTACTTTTTATAACTAATGACAAAACCTTTCCAAATGATCCAGTAAATTCGATACAGAACATAGTGATGTGAAAATGTGTAAACAGTAAATCATAAAAATCTCTGGAAATCTTTGTCCAGTTCTCAAGTAACATAGAGATTGAATAACAGGTAGCTTGTGCATCTAAACTAGTTCAGTTTTCTATATGATCTTGCCTGCTTTCCTTTTGTAGTATGGTAACATATGTATAGGAATTCGTTATTTGGAACATATAAAAATTCAACTTTATAGGCACAGAATTGACTAAGTTGGATTATTATACTGAATTTCCTTTCAGAGGTGAATTTAAATGCTTTTTAAATATGGTAGTCAGATTTCTTGTCAGACTAATTCAAGTAATGTCCACTTGTCACAAATGTTTTCTCTTATTATTTAAGTAGTCATATAGTCAAGAGATTCCTGATGATATTTAATGAATAGATTTGCTATTCAGCAGATTAGGGGAGAAAGAGGCTTTAAAAGGTAGCTGTTGTCAGCATAAATATAGGCAGTTAACTGTTTAGAATTTTTTCTTTCAGTAAAGCCTCAAACCGTGGCTTAACTGGTGGTATATGCATGAATTATGATTGGAGAGGAGCAGGCCTTACACTGAAGCTTTCTTGGGGATGAGCCATCAAACCAGAGCTACAGCAGCAATGGGCTGCTGGATTTGTTCAGAGAAGTGAGAGTCTTCAGTTCTTTTCAGTGTTTAGAAAACTTTTTTCAGAAGTTTAAAGATCAGGCGTAAGGATGTACATGGCTTATTTGCAAGATTTAAAGATGGGTCCATGTACTTGCTCTCCTTGAATAATAATCTTGTCTGCAATGGTCCCCTCTTTGCCATTTTCCTTTTCATCTTTTCCCCATATTTCTTCAGTTGTGGAGGCTGTTTAACTCTTGCAGGTTTGGTTGGCTTTCAGTACATAAGAGTAGCATCATAGGAAAGATCAAAACCAGATAGTTGATGAAGATTCTCTGTCACATCCAAGAATTTTAAAAAAAATCTTAGTTAAGTATTATGTATTAGTATCAAGGGTAGTATAAGTATTATATGTTGTCCATTTACTGAACTCTTCATCTAAACAAGTACATTCATGTAGATACCTAACATAAACTTGGTTTCAAAGTTTAGTAATTACCCAAGAGTTACGTGGCAGAAATTACAGTTGTTGATTAATTTTGATAATTTCTCAATGACCTCTTATTGATCCAAAATGAATATTGAATATAATATATTCTATATTAATAGAGATATTAGTAAAAACCAGTTATTATCACTCTCTTGTGACAAATTTCCAGTGAAACTGATTTGTCCACTTTAACTTTTTTATATATGTTCATATGCACATATACACACATATATGTGTATATATATAAACCGTTAGGAAAAGCTTTTTATTAGGATATCTAACTAGACACTTTGTTCAGAACTTAGGATCATTGTCCAATTTCCAAGAGCACGGTACTTTTTTGTTTGTTTGTTTTAATGTTTCTTTTATTCTTAAGTAAAATCTATTTATGTGAGTACTAAAATCCTCACATTAGAAAACACTTGATTTAGAATAATAATTTTTCTTTTAAATGCCTCCCAAACCAACTTAATTTATTAGAGAACTGTGAGCATCTTCTCACATTATTGGTAATCTGCTGTGATGGATTCTTGTGCTTTGTTTTTTTAATTAGAAGATTTCATGGTGGATTTGCTATTTTATATCACTTTTCTGGATGAATTTTATATTACTGTTTGCTGTGGACCAATTACAATAGATATTCGTTTTTTTCTTAACAAAGTACCATATGATTTAATGTAGACTTCGCATCTACTTTACAACTCTTAAGAATAAAGTAGGTTTTTTTCCTAAAGGGCATATTTGTTTGTAATTTGGAACCTGCTTATAAATTCTATCTGTCCTCTAAGCTTATGAACAGAAATTTTACTTAAAAAGAAAATTAAAAAATTCAGTTTAACTTTAGTTCATTTTGTTGCATCAAAATGAGGCTAGTGGCTTCAGATGCAATTCAATCTCACATATGACTCACAAGCCATTATTTCAAGCTGCCTAGTTTAGAATTTTAGACAAATATTACCTGTACTGCATTAATGCAATGGAACATTTTATAATGGCATGAAGCATAAAACACATACTGCTTTATCTGTTTTTTAATCTTTTCTCTCTTCTTTTTGCCATAGTACTTCATAGGATTCCCCGCTTCTTTTAAATTAGCATTTTTCCGTGAAGTTTACCTTTAATTTCATATTTGTGATGATTAAGAGGTTTGGAGCTTGGCCTTTCTGATTGTGTTTAAGTGTGTAAATCTGCAAGATTAATTCAAGAGCTATTTCATATCATAGTCATATTTACCACAGGCATAAATATGTATTAATTTTACCATCTTGCTGGGTGTAGTATGTGTTTGGTTACGGTAAATGAAAAATAGAATAGACAGTTGATTTTCCACAATTTGAAACAATAAGAAACAAAAAGTCTGATGGCTTATTAGCTTTTTTTTTGTTTCTTTGGGATTGCATTACAAAATCAAGAGTATAAGTCAGAATTTATGTTTGGCCAAACACATTATTTCCAGTGAACACATATGTTTGATTTTCCCAAAAGGGTGACTGGCTACTCTTCACATAAATCGACCTGCAGTAAGTCATTATCAAACCCTCCCTGCTTTTTCATGTATGATTTTGTGGCTTAGAAAGCCACAAAACCCAACACAAAACAAACAACAAGCGTCTTTCTTTTTTCCCTAAAGTATTTCTTCATGAATTAGTTCATGAGACAGGAGGTTATTACAAAACTGTAGCCTTTTTATGTATTTATTACATCATGAAGAGCTCAGAAAAAGTAATTCTGAATTTTAAAGAGAAATCTCATAAAAGTAGGTGCCACACTAAAAGGAATTTGTTGAAAATGTAGTTATTACAGGCATTTTTTTGGCTCATATTCTTTGAGAAGTGCAGTCGGAGGTTGAATGTTATCAGACTATCTATCTGGGTGGTTGCTTCCTGTTTCTTTTTATGTTTTCATTTGCGTATCATTGGCATAACCCATGTCATCTGATGCTTCATAATTATATCTGTTTCACTCACCACCCATCCTGTCTGTGCAGTGAGCTTCTTATGCTGCCCAGAGCAAAACGAGGAAGAAGTGCTGAGTGCCTACATACCATCAGGTAAATACAGGAATTTGGTGATCATGAACACATCTGGTTAGTTGTCTATACTTTGTGTGCCCAAATTGTTTTCCATGGTGGTATTTAGTCCAGTAAATAAAAAACTTCCAAGTACCTTGTGATCCAGATGTCAATTGATCTTGTTTGTTTGTTTTAACTCAGATTGAGACGTGTATATGTGCTTGTGAACCTCAGTAGTAAGGATTAAAGCAGCTGAAGAAATTTTGCTTTTGCAGTTATATTTTGTGGTGGATATTCTGTGTAGTCACAAAAGTCCTGAACTCCCAATGCATGACAGCATTGTTATTTCAAACATTCCTTTTCAGCTGTTTTTATGTTTTCTTTTATTTGCATTTCTGTGTTTGTATTACAGCCACGCACAATTCAACAACCTTTACTTGTTGTGACACCTAATCTCATGCTGATTTAGTCACATGTAGAGGAAAAAACATTGATTTACAGGGCCTTACTGGGAATCTCAGCTTTGAGGAGTCTTGTATTACTTGTTTTTGCATCTAAAAATTTTTCTATAAATTGGATCCAGATGTAAACTTTGTAGTTTGGGCTCGTCTTCAGTCTTCATTAATGTCTTGATCCAAGGCTCAGAGCTCCATGTCTCACCGTTTCCCAAAATTGTGAAACTAAACGGGACTGAAATATCTTCATCTAAAAAACCAAATTCTGCTCCCCCACCATTTTTTTCACCATGTCTGTTACACTTATTAAAAATTGCATAGAATATTTTCCATTTTGAATCAGTAAAAATGTAGGTTGAATTTAAAGTAGTTAACTCCTTCAACCAGGTAGTTATCCATTTGTCTGTTCAAGATCTGGGTGTTGCTAAAAGCTTTACATCAGTGCATATGTTTAAAATCATCAAACTTAAAACCATATTGTCTACTGCCATTATTCATTTATTTAATGTAGGATTTTCCCTTCCAAAGTAGTGCTTATTTTTTTTCAATATGCCTTGGCTTACTTTAATTTTTGTCACCAAATTTGAAACAGTATTGAAGATGCTCTGGTAGGATTCTGTTAGAAGGCACAGTAGTATAAAGCTAAAATAATAAATATGAACCTTTTCAGTGAGATCTGTTCATCAGTGAAGGTGTTAAATTAAAATTTAAGTGTTTATTATCAGTAGAAAGATTTTCATTCTTATACTTCAGCTAAAAAGGCTTTTTCCTCAAGATTTTAGGTGTTAATTTTTAAAAATTTATTTAATTCCCTGTTATTTTATATATGTTTATTGCCATATAATAGCAGTTTTTCCTACCTCCTTCCTGTGTCCTTTCTGATGATATTCTATAGCTTCACCCCCCTCCTGCCTCCAGCCCTGGGCTTTCTCCTTTCCCTCTAAAAGATTACAGTTACCATTAGAATTTTTCAGTCACAATTCTTAAATTCTCAATTAATTAAGTAAATATTTTATTATGAGCTTTTGATGCACTTTGATCAACCATTATAGCTTTCCAATAGTTTTACAAATCTGCTAAACAATTCTGGTCAGTTAACCAGCTGACAGTTGTGCATGGGAAGCAACAGAGTTAGGTACGAGTGACACTGAATTCAGAGTTCTGAATGCCTGTTCTTGCATTTCTCCTTATTCCATTTGTTGCTGGTTTTTTTAATCATCAAAAAAACTAACAAATTCACCCTTTTAAAGTAATAGGAATGGTATACTATAAAACAGAATGGTACTTATAATAATGTATTGAAGGTGAATATAAAGGCAATAGAAGACAATACATTGATTTTTTTTTTTAAATTTTGACTCAATACTTTTAAAAACAGTTTCAGCAAAAATTTGTTCTATGCCACCTTTTGTCCTTGCTTATTTCTAGCAGCCTGACATTTATTCGTGTCAGAAACATTATAAGGCTTTATCCTTGTTTCCTAGACAGCTTGCTGGATAATGTCTTGATTAGTAGTCAAGATATCTTCAGCATCAAAAAGGAAAGAAACGTTAATGGTTTCATATTAAATGAAAGAAGTTAGGTAGTCCAAACTACACAGTTAAGATAATATGATGAGTTTAATACACCAGCTTGGAATAATACTAGTCCAAGCTGTCCATCCTGTCCATCTGTTTGCAGTTATTGACTAACAGTAGAAATGGTGGAAAGGTCTGTGCCTTTGCTATAGACCGTTGATTGTCACATTCCATACCTCAAGTCACTCCTACTTTGATTGGTAGTATCTGCTCCTATGCCATAACTGACCTGATGGACAACCATTCCTTTGCTCCTCCTTCGCAACGCTACAGTCACCTCTGACAGAGACGTCACCAGTGGTGGCCACTAAACTCAGACAAGAAGGGTCAAAGCTCCGCTATTAAATCCCTCAGGGTTTTACAAACACTAGGATTTCCAGGCAGAGAGTTGATTCATCTGTCTGTGACACAGCCAGGTTTGTAATGCTCATCTGCTGTGTCGAGGTTCAAGCCTTAACAGTTAAGAAAATGTCCTATTGGGACAAACTGTTCTTGATGCTGCAAAATCCTCAAGGCTGCTGGTTCTTCTCCTAATAGCTCTGAACCTGTGTCCTGGTAGGGAACGTGGAAAGTTGTTAGAATTTTCTTATTAACCCCTAACCATTAAATGGCCATAATTCCCATTCAGCAGCCATTGTCCACCTTTAAATTTCCACCTTATTCACTGGGTATAGCTGGATGGTACAGTAAAACATTTCCTGTTCTAAAATCTATGATGATCTTAGACAGTTGTCATGTAACACCTCAGTGCTGCTGTGTTGGCTGATGTAGTAGATCTCCTAAGTTTTTTTTTTAGTTTATTATTAATAACATTTAACTACTGTTAAATTTTGAAATTAAACTTTCAAAAGACTTCCACATTCAAAAAGCCAGATGCTAATACATCTGTAGTTAAATTTGTAATGTTGTATATCCCTGTGTTAGCAAGATTTGCATGTTTAGATGCTGGAGAGGTTAAAGTCTCTGTAGGTCTAAGTAAGGCATCACTTAGAGCAATAAAAAGCAAATTTAATATCAACTTAATCCTTCACAATAGCCTGTATATTTTAATTAAAAGTATCTATAAATGGAATTTAGATTACCTTCATTTCAAGAAAACATCTCATCTGTGCTTGTATTACCGTGAGTTCATCCACTGTATTAAGAAAAGTATAGATACAAAAATTTGCCCCCCAGTTAGCTGTCACAGTAGTTGAGAAAAACAGATACTGAGAAATCTACTCATACAGCTATAAATACAGAATTTTGTATAATACAGAATATTATGCATTTATTTTACATTCTGGTCAGTCTTGGCTTGCCTTTATCTGTCTTTTTATTTCTGGCATATTTTTTTTTGTTCTGTTTTCTTTTCTGTCCCACCACATTCAAGAAGTTCTGTTAGGCACTATAAAACATTACCACCCAAGATGCCTTTACTAGAAAATGGTACTCATTGGAACCTGTACAGGTAAGAAGTGTTTAGAGTCCCCTTTAAACTCCTGTAGAGTTCAAAGCTCCTTTTATAAAAAATGAATAGACTTATTAAATAATAAAAACCCCCAAACATAAAATGTTTCATACATTTTTATAACTGAAACATAAGGGATCAAATCCTAAAATGACATCATATAGTTGTTTAAATGAATGCCTACATTACAAAAAATCCAAACCAAGCTACCTTGTATTAGGCGAAGTTGTCTTCGCTGCTAAAATTTTATGTTGCATGGTTTTCTTTGTTACATTCTTTTGTTTATGTATGAAATTTCTGTTACATGTCCAATTTACTTTCATTTTGTTTAAATAATTTTAATTTACAAAGCTCAACTCTTCCTGCATGTGCTAAGACCAAATCCGTGATTAGACAGGATATTTCACTCCTTCATGATTGCCTTAATTCACGAATATCGAAACTTGGAGATGATCTGCCGGTTAGGTAAGAAACTGAGGATTAATCCCCCCCTTGTTTGGTATCTAATATGGATTTGCAGAATAAATAAGCTTCACTCTAAAGGGATTTCACATGACATATAGTGTATCACATTCTTTTATGTTGGCTTAATATTTACTGCTGTTAATAAGGATTTAAATTTATTGTTTGGTATTTCTCATTCCACTTTTCTTACAAGTGGATGCTGTTCTGTCTTATTCAGTTTTAAACATTTCAACAATCTTTGCAAAAAATTTCTAGCAGTCTTTTGTTTGCTTTTGTTTTCTAAACAAATCTTGACACTATCATCCAGTCAGCTTTTTTATGTTTTCCTTAATTAAATCATTGTGATCCTACATTTTCTGTAAAGAGAGCATTATTTTATGAGTTAATATCTAACATTGTATTCCTTTCTTTGTTTTCTTTTTCTTTCTCTTCTACCATTGGATGCAATGCACTGGCACTAGTGAACTGCAGCCCTCCCTTGACAGGGCTAGGAGTGCTAGTACCAACTGCTTGAGACCAGATACTAGTTTGCATTCACCAGAACGAGAAAGGTATAAAATAAAAACTTATGGATTTCTTGTCATCTGTACTGGTGATCTTTATCAGTTTTGTTTTTCTTCATATGAGTACTCTACATTCTTGTACATTCTTGTCTGCTTTGGTATTTGTATACATTTTTGCTCCTATATTCATGTATGTCATGTAAATTGTGTGTTGGAGTTTATAACTGCTTCTGGTTACTTTCCTTGTTTTGGTTCAAGCTGATGTTCATTGTTTACAAAAGTCCTCAGTATGCTGATAATAGCATTGCAGTGTTAAGTATTTTGAAGCTATCACCTGGTTGTGAATCTTCATCATCATTTGCTAAAAAGTTTTATATTTGTTTCTTGATTGTTCTGTGGACTGCTAATAAAGCAGTGGCATAAATTATAAATGATTATAAAACTCTCATATTTCAAACCAGAACTGCAGTTTTAGTGATACATTTTTTACAAAACAGCCAAACTTCATTGCTTTCCTAATCTAATCTGCTGCTTCTGCTTTTGCAATTACAAGGCAAATCACTACATTAAGTTTTTTTTCACTCGATGACATTATATTAAGGTTCACAGAAGTCTTAAGAAGACATGTTTGCAATTTATATGAAATATTGTTGTGTCACATATATTGTGCAGGCATGCTTTCTGTATTTTTACTATTACAATAGCTTGGTTCAAAATTTTAGGTTAATCAAATACTGCTGGTGTATTTGACGGGTGAAATGATTCCACAAAGGAACTTTTCATAATCACCTGTGTTTTTGGCTAAGAGTTATACCATTGTAGAGTGAGATTTTATGTTCACTAAGGGCTATAACAGGCTCCCTTTGAGTGGGAATAGGGTGGAATTACAATTTCATCTGTGCAATATATATTTAACTAATGTGGCAGTTAATAATGTTTTGCCAGTTAACCCACGGTATGATGGTTGTAACAGTTACATCATTTTCTTTATTGTGGGAGAGGACATATGAAGAAAGGCACTAAGAATCCGCTTTTCTCTTTGAGATAGGGTTTCTCCTTTTTTTATTTGAAATTTCCCTTTCCTTCCTCCACGCTTCCCACTGTTCCTCGGCTGGAACTGTGCTCTTTTCAAGTTGTACCTTTGTTGCAGAGGAGTGACTAATGCTCTGCTGAGATATCTCTGATGGATCTACAGTAGTTCATTCCTTTTTAAGACTGAGCTCAAGACACTATAGATAACAGAAACATTGTTATTAAAAAAACAACAAAAAAGTTCAGCTGAAGTAAAGCCACTCAGATTGAAATACAGGATATTGATCTAGATTTTTTTAAAAAAAATTGTATCATCATATTAATATGATGTAGATATATACAGCTGCATTCGTCTACAACAAGTTATTTAATGTAATAACATATGGACATGAGCAGTATGTTTTGTGCTTATTTCAAGATACCACCCATCGAGTTGAATATTCAATGAAGCAGTAACTGGCAATTATAAACTATCTAGTTAAAATCTTATACTCAAAACTACATCTGTCATTGATGTTAACTAGTTCTGTTATGTCTCTTTAATTCATGTGCAGCAACCTCTGTCCAATGGCACTGTGCAGAATCTGAAACATTTTTCATGAGCTCTTCGTAATGAAAAGTGTTTAGTCTCTATTAATGGCCTCTATTGCTACTAAATGTGGTTTTACCAAATCATCAGTGGACCTGATCCAGAAAACTTGCCCATCACTATGCAAGTTTTTCTTAGCATTTAGAAGTCCTAAATAGGTGCTTTTGACTTGGGATCCTTCATCAGATCTTTTTTATTAAATTCATATTCAGATTTTTCTTGATGGTTTCACTGAAAATAACAAAATCTGTGTGGCTTTGGCAGAGGATTTAAGACATACATTTTTTTCCTTTTTTCTGACATAGGAGATGTGTTTCCAATACAACCCAAGTTTTGGAGGAAGATGTTATATTAAAAATATGAAGCCCATGTAATTATTCTATTTGTTTTGCTGGAAGCAAAACTTCTTTGCTAAAAGATTTAATTCTCCACTGTTGAATGTGGAACCTGCTTACATTTTAACATGAGATTAGTCATCAGTTGCATGTAATGATAGAGGAGTCTTTAGTTTGAAGAACAGAATTAAGTTCAGGATAGAAAGCATTTTGTTTTTGTGCTAGACAAGATGAGAACAGAAGACTTAAAATACAGTAAAACAAGTTCTTAAGCTCTAGGAAACCTTTTTTGAAAGCAGGTATGATGAAACACTGTAATATATGATATGGCAAAGGTTGTCTTCATCACTGGAAACTAAGAAAAGAATGAGACAGCCATCAGGTGTAGCATTGGTCCTGCTTGGATCAAAGAGAAACACTGTATGGTTTTGTGAACTCCAATCTACAGCACCGTTTTATTATCATTATATTTGAGGGACCAATGTTGAAGGTATTGTTAGTTGTTTGCATGATATTTCTTCTCCTCTCTCCCCTTCATGAATGTCATTGTAGATTTTGTTTAAAAGTTTAGACATTTATGCCTCAAAATACAAACTTCTAAATATGGCTTTATATATTTTCTTCAACAAAATTAGGAGTATGTTCACCTACGGAATAGGTGGAATATTTCTACTTATTCCTCCTAACCTTTTGTCTCAGAGGGTATAAATTAGATTGTATTTGAAATCAAGAGCTAAAATGGACCACTTCATCCTTTTTTAACAAAATGGTTAAGTTGATTGTGTGTAACAAATGGACAGTAGAGCCCTATTTCTCTGTGTCAGTGGTTTGTGGAAGTGGTTTTGATCCTTGAACTCTCTACAATGTCATTCATGTAATTTGGAAGGGTCAAAGTAGTTACTGGTTTTTAAGATGCTGCTTTGCCAGTAAAAGTAATTTTATTGACCCATTTATACCAGTAGAAAAATACTTCCAGCTGTATATATGAATTTGTGATATACAAGTCTTGTTAGTTGCACTAAACCAGAACCAAAGCAATAACAACAAATTTCCTTTTCTCCTTTAAGTTCCATCATTTGAGGAAATAACGTCCATACAACTTGCATGGCAAATTGACCTTGCCTTAACAGGGGCTGCTAAAGTTTTTTGGTAAATGAACTGGTCTGGTAGAGAGCTTAATCCTTCATATACTTCTCTTTTGCACTCTCTTTTTGTACTCCAGGACACTCAAAAATATCCATCCCCTACAAATACCACTGTGCAGTTGCACCATGGCTGCCTTTTTTTTTCTCTCTTCCCACCTCCCATCCCCTATCCCCCTATTTATTCCAAGCTGTTTTGTTTGGGTTTTTTGATTGTGTTGTTCAAGTTCCTATGATGAACTGCAGGGCTTATTTAAGTTTATAATATAGTCATAAATGTCCTCTAATGCCATTAAAAATGTTCTTCCTGCTACTACTTCCTTTAGTAAGTTTTTTTTTTTTACTGTTTTTTTCACTGTGTCTCAAAATTTCTGCTTTTTTTTTTCCTTGTAAATTGGGTGGTATTTCTTTAGAATGGAGAAATTTGTTTTTAACATCCAGTCAGGAAAGCACGTAGGCATGAGGTTTAAGGGCAGAATCTGAACTCATTCAGCAATGGCTTGTCATCATAATAGCATCTTCCTCAGACTGATTTAAGATTGCAGCCAGTGATAGTCAATAATATATAGTATGGCTTTTATTTACCATCTACATTTCTTATGTTACAATCAATTGTTGTGTGTATTAGCAGTTGGAAAAAGAGCAGTTGTATAGACTGGTAGGTTTTGTACGCTTTTGGCCTGAGAGGTTAGCTAGTGGAGATCTGAGCAAATAAAACCAAGGAGCACAGCCCAGGGGTTAGTTCATGTACAACAGGGTCAGCATACTTGCCCCAGAGCTGTGTTAGATTTTTTCTGAGGTGCTTCACTGCAGTAGGAATCAAAACAGGATGTTTGCTATCATCTGGTCACTGCCACCTAAACAAGACACAAAGCTCAACAGTTATCTATGACCTCATCATAAATAGATAACAGAGAAGTTGGAGCTGCCACTTGATCCAATTAAGGCCTGTCCTGATGTTGTGTTGATTTTTATGGTGCATGCCTTTCGCAATTGTGTTGAATATCTCCATTTACATTTAAAATAATGTACAGTGTAATAACTGCATTAGGTCTGCCTTATATTGTGTTTCCAATTCTTTTCAACCATGTAAAGAAGTAAGTTATTACATGTTTGTGTTGTACTGTGGCTCATAGTCACTCAACATTTAGTGAAAGGGAGCATGTTCTCAAAGCTCATGCTCAATGACCCAGTTAATTCTATCAAACGCTCTTTAATATTTGTAGAGGATATCAGCATATTAAGGGCTTTGACTGAGCGCACTGATGCATTAACATTTTCTTTAACCCTTGTTTTGGAGAGAAAAAGAAACTAACTACTAACAACCTATTTACTCTTAAAACTTCTGAAAGGCCTACCTAACTGTTCAGATAATGCTAATGTCCCTCAAATTTTTGTTATTTGCATGTTCCATAAATAAAACCCTTTTCCTTATTGCATGGACCGGAAAAATACCTCAGAAAGGGAAATATTAGATAGTTGTGCAGAGTTTGTGTAAACATTTTGCCATTCACCACTAAAACAGTATATTTTAAGATTGTATTACAGTTGTACCATTACGATTACAAAACATCCCAATAAAATAAGCAACATGAGTCGAGTCTGTAATATAGTATATATAATTCTAAAATAAATGAGCTTTTTCAAGAAAAAATCATATGATACACCAGTTTTCATTCTCAGTTCAGGTCCTTTTTGTTAAATTTAATTATGTAACATAATGGCATGTACTATGGAGATAAAGAGAAATGAACAGAAGAGGAAGTTGGCTGCACACGCTTTCAATATATATTTTCAAATGATAAAAGATTGCTCAAGTACTTGTACACAAATGTGTGTAGCTTAGTTGTAACTAAATAATTTACCTGTACTGCATTCCAGAAAAGGTGACTTTATGCCCTAGAATTTTTCTTATATTTCATAGTCCTACATATTTACTGAGATTACATTTTTCTGCGCAAAGAGCTAGGAGCGATGGGCTTAGTGAAATGACGAGAAAATGACCATCATATTGTTTTGAAAAGCTCTCCTAGTTTGGAATTGCACATTTGTATGCAAATGACAGGCTTTTAGATAGTCTAGTATTTGAGAATATTTGAAAACTTAATTGTACACCATGTAGAAGATTTATATTGGTCTAAATTCTGCATCTTTGCGCATACGTTCTCTTTGTTTCAGGTGTAATGTTTCTGTTGTAAGCGACCTTAAGAAAAGTATACTCGGGTGTGAGAAAACTGTTAAAAAAATTAAATTGCAGACTTTTGTTACTTTTTGGGGTATTTTTCCAGTCCCAAATCCCGTATATTTAATTTTATCACAAACTAAATATTGTATTTTTTTTCCTGTTTTATTGAATGGGCAAACAGGGGTAGATTGTCCCCCTCCCTAGAGAGGAGACGACCTACTAGTCCCAGGATTCATATCCAGCATGCATCTCCGGAGGATGACAGGTACTAGTCAGCTCCTCCCAGTTGAAAAATGGCTTACTGCATCTTGCACTCTCAGAGGAGTACACTGAAATTTAGAAGTATGCATATATGCGGAGAAAGAATTACAACCTCCAGAAGCCCAAAATAAAGCAGCAGTTTAGACATCATCTCTGCATTTTGTTGAACTGTTATAAAGCACCTAGGAATTAACATCTTTTCAAGTTCTTTGTTTGCCTGAATGGGCATGAGCCATGAAATAAGATGTCTGATACAACAGAACATCATCTGTGTTAATGTTCTTTAGTCTGTTTTGACCTGTTTCTGTAAATGGTGGTGGTGCTTTCACTGTGGTGCTTTATAATACTATGAACATTTGTTGTAGAGCATATTCTCGTATATATGTTTATATTTATTGGTTTTGGTTTTTCTTTTCTTAACAAACTGTTCCTAATGGGGGAAAAAAACCACAGCCTGGAAGTCTTGTTAACATTTTCTAGTTAATGTATGTAAAAATTGACACTGTTTGTAAATTGTCCAAATCAGGATGGTCTTCATGGAGCAGGTTTTCCTAATAAGGTAGGTTTTGGTTAAGACTATCAGGGCTTTAAAGAAATTTTTATGCTGAATATCCCCTATGATTGATGAAAGCACCTTTGTTTTTTACTTCTCATGAGCTTTCTAATCAGATCAGTTTGTGGTTCTCATTACTTTGGCAGTAGTAATTTTTTGGTATTGTTGTGCCAGCTAGATCTGGGGTTGTTTTAAGCAGATCTGATAATTACTATTGAGATGCAAATTAAAAATTTTCCCTTTAAATCTTTTGTACTACAGTAAGTGACAGGATACAGATGGTTTATGTAAATAATCTGTACATGCTATTATGAAATTGCACTTGAAGCTCTAAGACTGGTATACTGATAAAACTCAGTTACTGTGGTGCCAGTTCTCACCTTCTGTTAAAGTCTATCCACATTACTAACATTTATACTATGATTTATCTTGTTTGCTTGATGCTGGATATATTCCTCTCATACAAGGAAGGAAGAGTGTAATTGTGTTTGGAGAACAATTATTTTCTTATTTGAGTTAGCAATATAAACTATGAAATTAAATTGGTGAAACAATATTTCAAAGTTGTCCCCCTTACAGATACTGCATTTCCAGAAATTTTCCCAACACATCCATTTGATGGGACAGCTATTAATAGTTTAAAAATGTAGTTTAGGACTTTTAGGAATTTTTAAGTAATTTTTCTTCTCATTTTTTGAGTTGATGGAAAGATTGCCTTTGACTTCAGAGTATCAGATGATGAAATATTGTGATCAGCAATTCAAATTAAATCATAATCATATCACGTTTCAGTGAAATGAGATTTTCATCTAAATTCTGCACTTTCCAATGCAAAATTGTAGGCCTTTTTATGTCAGCTGAAATTTTGTGGAGAAAGACTGAAATCATCTAAAACCAGTTAGCAAGCATTTTATAGTAAAGCATCTGTAGGATATAGAATCTGTTATGCGAAGGATTTCAAGTTGGATAACAGCAATCTAATTTTCTAAGTGAAGTCGGTGCCTTATTGTGTTTGTAAGTCTTGCATTCGATCTGGTCTCCAAATCTCAGCGAGAAAATCACTGATGAACCTAGAAGGGGTTTAGGTTGACCTCAATCCTGATGAATGTTTTCAGCCTACCAGTTCTGGGATCTTTCTACCAGATTAAAAGAAATTCTGAGGACACTGGACTCTTTGCATTGCATGTCCAATACAAAATAGTAACCCACCTTGTCTGCAGACAGAGGGTATCAAAGGTACTTTTGCCTTCATTTTCTACTCTTTTAGTTTTCATTTGTTCTGATTATTTCCCATATTTATTGCAGTGGGTCAACACTAGTCAGTTCTATAATTTTTTTATATTTTTTTTAAGATATGCTAGTAACAACTTGAAAAGTGAAGCAGTGGGTGTTGGGGAATGACTGTCTGATGGATCAGCAGGGCTAACTAACTAACTACTTATCACCACTTGCAAATAATATTTCACAGATTAATTGACTTTGGCAGGTGTCATCTTACTCTTCATTTGAGTACATTACAGATTTATCCTACAAATTGGCCAAATTTATATATAGGGTGATGTCAAGATTTATGAATACAGTTCTTAAGTGCATATGACATGCATTATTTCTAATTTTGATAATTTTTTGCAACATTTTATTTATTGATAATGATTTCTAAAATAAATTTTAATAAAAGTCCTTGCAAGATTATTGTTATTCTGGACTTTGCTCATTTACTGTATCAGAAAGAAGTGACTCTTTCATTACATTGATAAGATGAAACATGAGTTATGTATTATTTCAGTGTTAAGAATTAAATGTTTGGTTATATCATGTATTTCTGTAAGATATTTTAAAGAACATAATAGCTTCATTGCTGGAAGGTTTTTAGGTTTGGTTTTTTTTTTGTACTGGAAATTAGAATTATAAGGTTTAAATGTCTAATACCTACAGCATAGACAGACTGGTATCTGGAGAACTGTGAAACTGTGAAATTGTAGGTGATGATAAAACCAAGGGAAATGAAAGCTGAGAATTTAATGGTAGGTGGAAATTTTATTCAGACTGTTCTTTTTGAGAGGTCTGCATATATTGTCAGCATATAACCAAGAGCGGATAAAAAAAGCCTGTAAAAAAATTAATTACCAATACTTTCAGTTAAGAGAAGTAGCTTTTGTCAGTCATGTGTGCATCTATAAGAGTACTTATCCAAGAGTCATCCTGAATCCAGCTGTAGAGCAAGTGCCCCTTTGATACTTTTATGACTTTGCTTTGCTGTGCTGTTCACTGCCAGTAAAAGAACGATTTGGTCTGGTTGATCCTTTCCCGTTTTTCGGCAACCACTATGTGACTTGATCAGGGAAGCAGTTTTGCAAGACAGGAATTGAACAACTAAGAATGAGTGTGAGGAGGTGGCAAGCCCTCAGAATATTTGTGGCCTCCCAGTTCACATACCATGTAGATCCAACCTTTTAGAAAACTTCAGTAAAAATCGGGAAGTATTGAACACGACATTCTTGATGGCTTTAAGGCTACATAAAGTAGCAGACTCACTGCAAAACACTGAGGTCTCTTGTACAAGCCAGTAATAAATAATTTTAAAATGTTAGACACTTAATTATAATGTTATAATGTATTATAATGTTGTCACTTTAGGAATAGTAATTCTTAATTTTGATAGAAATATTGTCATGTTTCTCTTTGTAGATTTTGTTTATCCTCAACAGTGTTAAATAGTTTGAGGCACGTAGGTATTTATAACATGAACTTGGAATAGTTTGTCTGTATTTAAAATAATATAAAGTACCTGTCTATATATGATACCCATAGATCACTGATTTGGTGTCACAGTTGGTAGATTTATGATCCAAAAGAGAAATCTTAGCATTTCCTCACTTTATTGTAGGTATAGATGCAAATATATTACATTATCTAGATTAGTAGTGGACTGCAAATTTTCCTGAGTTTTATCTTTAAAATCCAAATTTGATATTTGGAAATTCAGAAATAGTCTGATCTTCATTTGTTTTTTTGTTTGTTTGTTTTGTTTTTGTTTTTAAAGAAAGCTCAGTCAGTTATTCTACTTTGCTATTGAATTATTGTTAATTATTACTGTAGCAGATTGACTGGTAACAGAATAAGAACTTCCCATCAGAATATATGAAATTATGAAATTTACTTGTATTTTCAGGAGAATTTCACAGTATAATGACAAAATACACATCTTTGTAAAGGAAGATGTTCTGTATAGGTTTATATATAAATCTAATGAACGATAGCATGGATTAATTCTGGAGAAGGATAATAGCAGCTATTAGACTACAGTGCTGCCGTTCAACATGTAGAATATAAAGGTTTTTTAAAACATTGTTGTGACTTTCATTCTATAGCTTATTACATCTTAGACTGTTGATATTGCATCTAAAAATTTTAACATTTCCCTACAGTCTTTGGATTAAATCAGTGGACGGGCGAATAAGAAATATAGCCTTTTTCAACAGATAGCGCCTTAATGCTTTTGGTTTATATATTTGACTGCATGTCTCCACCTTCACTGCATGTGACCATCTCTTTGTTTCTGCTCATTCTGTCCAAATACACATCCATGTTTCCAAATATTGTGAAGAACAAGGACGCTGGATTCTTGCATTCCAAAACAGGACAGTGTAGACCACCTAAGTGCTAAACCTGGAGCAGCACAGAGGTATCCTTATTTACTCAAATCATAGATAAATGAGGTATTGGTGATAGTATATTCTTCATATGCTCTGCATACTTTCACTTTTCTTTCTTTTCCGGGTTTTATGTACAAGTACATATATGCATGTATTGCTCATGGATAATATTTATTCTCCTTAAAGATATGTTTAAGAGGTAAATTTGAGTATGTCATGAGTGTTCTTACCCCAGCACACTCTTCGTGCACTGTATGTGAGCACAAAAGGACACCTACTTCTAAATGCCCACGTGTCAATGCCCACGTGCTCGAGCTGAGCCAGGACTCCAAGCACTGTAGTAGGCTGTTGAGCCATATGGAAATGTATACAGCATCATCTTAGCAAGAGGAAGGAAACAGAAAGGAAACTGATTTTATATAATTTCTAGTATGGGCTGTTCCCAAGGACAGCACTGAGAGCAGAGAACTAAGTATATTCAGCTCATTAGTGCTATGTATTATCTTGTTACTTTTCATAGGAAAGCGTGTCCTGCTCTCAGCTTTTCCATTCTACTAAAAGTAGTCACTATGTGCTCTTTTTCTCCATTGCATGTAACATCACAATCTAAGCAAGTGACACAAGGAGTAAGAGAAAAAGTAGCCCCAACCAACCAAGTAAACAGAAAATGAAGAGGGTGACATAATGTGAATGATAATGCTACTGCATGCAGTGGATCTAGCCCTAACTTTAAATACTTTTCTAACCGTAGGTTTTATGTAAAGCTGCAGCATTTAATATGTGTGATTTCCTGTGCACCTACCTTATATTTGTCCTGGTAAAGGAATAGAATTGAAAAATAATGCGAATATACAAAGAATAAACCTGAAAAAAATAGCTTGAGGACAAAAGGGATTTTAATTTTTAATTTGAAATACTTTTTTTTTGTAAGAAAATATATTCTTTCAAAACCCAGAAAGCTTCAGGTAATGACCTCTCGTTATGCAGAAAGCATTTTGTATTTTGCTGCAATGTTTTCTTTGTTGTGGAGTATACTGCATCACAATATAATGCTCATCAAATATTGCAGTGGGTACAAATAATGAAAATCCACTGTGATTATGTTCTTTGGGTATAATTTAGTGTCACAGCTGTTTAGGTATCTTCCAGGTCAGACATTGGATTACTCTTTATAACCACAAAGGTTTAAAGGAAAACATATTTCTTTAAATATTATTTTTATCTATATGTTTTGCCCCCAGTAATTCTTATATAGCTTAATACATGACATTGTATCATTGCAAGATATTACAACTGTTAAAGTTGTCAAAGTTTCTGGTCTATGAATGAATAATCATCGCTCCCTGGTTTTGACCACTCCTGTGGGTTTTGACCACTAAAAGACTAGTATATATTGATGATTTTTAGAGGTTTAAAATTATAAATCCTAAATTGTAAATGCTCACATTACTATGAATAGTACAGAAAATTTTGGAGCACGAGATTTGCAGAGATTTGCATAGTATGTTTATAGTCCTGGGTAGTAATGATGAAATATGACTTTACCTTTCTTCTTACATGTATCAACTCATATTGCTGTTCCTTGTTCTTATTTACTGTCAAAGTAAGCTCTTAGACTGTCAGAGGTAACTAGTGCCTCACTGTCCAAATGTCAGATGGATTCTGTAAAAGACTTTTGTAGAAATGGAGTGAGGGAATGAAATAGATTTCTATCTTATTTATATTGACTAGGAAAAAAATAGAATCAGTTTCAACTGCTTCTAAAAAGTTTAACAAGTTTTAATAGGATGAGAATTTTAAAAGCCAAGTTTTTATTAATATAGTGACACCCTTATTTAAATCTGTTATGATGCAGTATTTGTTTTGCTTTTGAAATTTAGATTCAAAACAGTTTTAAAATTTACATTTGAATAGTATTTTCTGATACTTTCTGTAACACTTTATTCCTGCTTTCTACTCTGAATTTGTTTTTCATGCTGTTAAGAGATGATTTATAGCCTATGAGGAGGCATTGTTTTAATCAAATACAGACTGTGAAGGGGGAACTAGCTGCAGACTCAGTCAGGATTAATGTTTTCTTTCCTGTTTTGGTACCTCATAACTCTCTCACCATGAGTCTTAATCAAACCTAATCAGTGCAATGCCTCTTAAATCTCAAATTCACCAGCCTGTTCATGATGGTCATTGTCACTTTCTTATCTGTCAACCATTTCTGTTATTACCTTTATAATACATGAATAAATAATCTTCATATTTCTGTATTCTTTTTGTTCTTTGTTTATTTCTTTTCTGACATGTCATTTCACAGGCAGTCCAGAAAAGTGGAAAGATATAGCAGCCAAAAACAAACTAGGAAAGGCTCCACAACTGAAACGGAAAGGTAGGATTGTTGATCGATGTGTAAACATCTATTGTCAGTCTGATTCCAGTTTGTTGAATATACCTCTGATACAACTTTTTTAAACACCTGTGACAGTACCCAGAGTAATGTTGTTGTAATTGACAGTATTATTTACTCTGTATCTCTATTATTAGCACTGTATTGCATACATATGGAATTTTTCTGGCATTCATTATTGCAGATAAATTCAATGGTAAAGACTAGCAGTTATTTTCTGCATTTAACCACTGATTTTTTCAAAAAATCTTTATTTTATATTAATTTTGAGGATGATAAAATATAATAGATTAGATAGATAGATATAATAGATTATTAATTCCAAATGTCTGTGATCAAGTTAATTTCACTTTAAAATATAACAAAGTTACACATTTAAATATGTGTAGAAAATTTCAACATCTATCATTATATAGAGTTAATATAAACACTGAAACTTTAACTTTTGTATTTATTGAATTGTCCTGAACTTGTATTATCATTATAACTTTTAACTTTGATGCTACAGTGGTATGGGGTTACATATTCAAATTCTTAAGAAAAAGTGAAAAAAACAAAGATGTATACTGAATCATAAGAACATCTAGTAAAATTTTAAACCCTGTGTCTTGCTAAAATAAGAGCAGTAAGGAGGGGTGAGATCCTTCCTCTGTCAGAAATGGATTTATGTTACCTTGATGAACAGAGGTGGAATGTACATCTGTTTACATTGTGAAAGCTGAAAATCTTCCATGAACAACACAGACATCTGTTTTCAATGAAAACACGCATTACATAGCAAAATTTCAGAGCTTTTATTTTGTTTTACTGCTTCAAGTCCCAGATTATTGTTCTTGATGAAAAAGCAATGGTTACATTTTTCTTGAGTTTGATGATTCTGTTGTCACAACAACCCAGTTTCCTTTTTGGTTTGAATAAGAGAAATTACCTAAATGATGGCTGAAATCCTTGTTATGGTTGAATCAGGGACTGTTTTGCCACAGAGATCACTAAAGCCATTTTTTCACCTGTTTTTTCTAACTCCTGAAGAGTTAGAAAGGGGTTTGGTTCTTGGTAACCATTCAGCAATGAGCCCAGTGAACAAGAGTATAGGGAAACATCAATTGTGCTGCTTCTTTTTACATCTCCATGGCCCATACTGTAGGTTTTGGTTCCCTAAAATGATTCACGGTGATAGACGTGAGACAAAATGTCTAAATAAGTCTGAGCACTGTAGTTCAGTATTTCTTCATAGATATAATATTGCACTAGTGCCAAAAAGTTTTGATAATAGGGTAGGTAATTAATTTTCTTAGAAAATATAATTTAAGACTCTTTCTTCTTCAAATATCTATTTTCTCCTAAGATTTACTCTTTATTTTACAATTTGCAAATCTTGTCTATTAGTTAAGCAGATTACTGGAATAACGTGTCAGCATGCTGTCAGCTTCTCTATAAAGCATTTCAGCATTTTATGTAAGATTAAATTTTCTATGTATTGTGATAACTTAGGAAATGTACATAAAAGGGAAAAGGTCAACCTTTTCAGGGTAATTTACAGAACCTAAACCTTCTCTTAATTCAATGAGATAAGCCTTCAAGATGGAATTCAGTAAAATGTTCAGAAGGACTAAGACTGATTACATGAAAATCCAGCATTTTCTGTTCTTGTCTGAATGAGCAAAACTTGTAAAATTCGGTTCATCCCAATCCTAAAATGTTTTCTTTCAGCCCTAACTAAACACTCCAGAAATGCCAGATGTGACGTTACCTGTCATATATGCTAGGATGCATACAGTTTTTAACTGTATTTTCTATATTTTGCATAGGACACAATACCAGGGGTGCACTGGATTGGTGATGCTGTCTTATTTATAGGGTTTTATTATAGTTTCTTAGGTGGCAGCCAGCCTGCCTGTAACAAATGTGGATAGAGCCTTCCCAAATCTTCATTCGTGAAGCCTAGCCATGATAGGTGGCAGCATCTTTTATTTGTGTCACTGAGACGTCTGTCTGAAGAGAAAGAAATTTGAGTTTTCTTGTATGCTGGCAGAGTTGGAACCTGTAGGATTCCTCTGTAGACCATTACCAGCTGAATTAATAAGTTTGCTGCTTGCAGTGTTCCCACCTTCTGTGAGGAACCCGGAGATGAGATACACATGTATGTGCTCATTGCAGTCTCATTTCTCACCAGGTATCATTTTTTCCCCAAATTCCTCTCCTTTTCATACTTCTTATCTCAGTTCTGTCTCATTTTCTCACTACCTTATTGTCTCCCATGCTTGTTTCTTGTTCCTTTTTGTCTCATTCTAGATATCAGCCATTTGCAGGCTTCTTCCTTCCAGCAACAGATCTTTCTCCTAGGCCAGCAAGTCCTTAAATCCATTCTAGTTATTCTTCAGTTGCCTTTTAGCTCTCTTTTCATTTGCACCCCAGGTAGCATATTCATCTCATTGTAATAACCCAACTAATGCAAATCTTGAGCCTTATTTATCTTCGAGTTAAGCAGATCCTCTGTCTTTCTCTTGGAAGGGGACATGTCTGTAAAAAGAGTATTACTGGAGAAGGAGATAAGTTTCTGAGTTGCAGGTAAGTCCTGTCCTGTTCTGTAATGGCAGGACAGACTCACAGTGTTTCCCTAGGCTCTCAAATAAATTCCAGGATATTTAGCCTCTAAAATGAAAAATATCCGAACTGAGAACATGATGACTTTTTTAGATTGAAGTAGATTTAGATTTTAGATTCATAGTAAAAGCAAACAAGAAGTTTCTGATACTGAGTGGGATCCATATTTTTACCTTATGGATGTTATGATGTTTAGACATCTGATAAAACAGATACTTAAAAGCTGGTTATGTGTAACAGTTGGGATAGATTACTTTTACATTCAGCATGGAGAAACAGGCATTTTCAGAACTCAGCTCATCTTCGTTATCATAAACATCTTTCAGAATCAGCAGATTCAGTCTCTTCAAGAATGTCATAGTTATTACCAGGGCAAGCCAGGAGTTAAGCTGAAGAAGTGTTAGGGCTTAAGAGAGAGTATAAGCAATGGCAACAGAATCTTGAATTTTTTGCTTTGTGACTGGTCTTCCACATAAACTGTTACTGATGAAATGGTTTTGAATCAAAACCTGTTTGTTATCCTTGGTAGGCATCTGCATGTAATTTCATATATAGGGGTTTTTTTAGGATAACTTCTTAGTGTGTGATAGTCATATGAACCAGACAGTTCCTTGGTTACTTTGACTGTATTTTGTGGGAAAGTTATGCTGGATGTGTGAGTCTACAGAAATTAAAAAGAACCCAAGCAAAACCACCCCACAACGAAATGATGTCACAAGCCATTGAAATTTCTGAAATAACAGCAGATATAGTAGTACCACTTACAAAATGCTGCACTGTTGGAAAGCCAGGGAAGAGTAAAAAGGCACATTTAGAATACTTTGGCACTCTACAAACCTGATATGTTTCAGCTTATCCTTTACTTGCAGTTTATGCAATTACAGAACTAGTATTAATTATGCTTTATTATGCTAACATGATTAATCATTTTACTGCATAATATAATTTATTTTCATTATAGTTCCTTCAGAACCATATTTCTGTTTCAGTACTTACAGATACTTAAATAGATTTCTTATTTCAAACTGTTGGGGAAACAGGGAATTACGTATGTGCCTCCATATTGTGCTTTTTTAGGACACTAATTGAAATGCAGTTAGTATTTTTAATAAAGGTAAAAGGTATGTTTTAGAAACAGAAATGCTTTGTGATAAAACTAGGTATTCACAGCCTACTCTGGTCTACTCCTTATGTCATATGTGTTGTTAGCTTGTGTTTGCTGTGTTTAAGGTGCAGCTAGAGTTGAGTTTTTGGCCAACTTTCCACTGTAAGCAGTGCAGTTCAACAGTTCCAAAATTAGGGTCATGTGTATCTGCGGTGGTGAGTGTTCTGCAGTTTGTCCTTTTGAAAACAGATTTGCATTCATAATTAATAACTTCTATCTGAAATGTCAGTCCTGGTCCTGCAGCCAGGATTTGCAATGTTCTTTGATGGAGGGGGGCAAGGGAAGATGTGCCTGGAGCTAACAACTGAACAGTTTCTTTTTGGCACTGATGTTTTAGGGGTCTGCTACCATGTCTTTCTAGAAGGGGACTTCCAACCCCACGAACGACTGAACAGCCAGTCATTAGGGGAAAACATCACACTCGCTCAAGGTCGAGTGAGCAGTCTAGTATCAAACCCTTATGCTCTGTACATCACCTAGCATCCGGAGGGTCGGCGCCACCTTCTCCACTTCTGACAAGGTTGCTATTATGTGTACAGCATAGCCTTCATGTTCTGCCTCCCAGGTTTCAGTGTGGTGTTGTACTTCTCTGAGCATACTTGGCACGTTCACTCATTCTGGCACCATAGATTATCCTCTCTTCATATCCTTTATGCCATCTATCTTCACCATCCAGATGGTACTTCTTGCTGTTGAATTTAAGTAGTTATGCTAAGTAAAAGGTTTACTGTGTTTTGTCCCTCCATTGTTGTGTTTTGTTCTGTATCCATCTGAAAATTATCAAAATACTTTTCTTAAACACTGTGCAGAAAATCATGTGCTGTTTACACAGCTAACTGATCTTACAAGCTGATGTTACAAGTCAGTTGATCTATGTGGTGAAAGCCAACAGTATTTTGAACTTGCACAAATGTGTTACTTAAAATTATAAATTATCTACTTGCAACCCTAGTGTGGTAGATAAACAGTGCTTATCCACTACAGTGAGTCTGATATTACTGTAACTGGCAAGGACATTTCATAGTAAGCTCTCCTCAGTGGTCTGCTGCTTCGCATCTTTGTTTTACTTTTTTAGACCTTTTCCCCATAGTTATTATAGGTGCCCATACTTACTTTAAACACCAGCATTCTGAAAGTGTTTGATTTGTTAAACTCAGAAGCTGCATCTATATGTAAGAAATCAAGTAGCCACGTTGTTCTGAAATAGTGCTAGTTAGAATTCAACAAAGAAGTTTAGGATATTCACTTAGGTATAAATATTAAAACTCTAATACATGCTTTGCATGACACAAAGATACACTCTCACACACACACCTCACACACCCCAATACCAAGGTTAAAGGTTTTTTTCCTTTGAGGTCAAAGAAAAACCACATGCTATCCTATGGGAATCGATACTTGCTGTCCAGTTCTCTGTGGCCTTGTGCAATTATTGCATCAGCACAAAGGGAATACTGAACTTAATGAGACACAGAGGTGGCGTTTTTTATTGCACTTGAACCAGTGCAGAAGAATGTATAAATTGTGAGTCATAATCATAAATAGTTCTAGTGCTTTTCATTTAACAGCTTTTGACTAGTACTTTATCTAAATAAAAAAAAAAGGAAATAAAAGAAAAACACAACAAAAAGCCCCCCACAAACAAATAAATTTTAAAAAAAACTGAATCAATCAAAGGAAATAATTTCTTCTTAGTCAAAGGTAGTTAGAGAAATTAAATGTGATGCCTTATAAGTTTACCAGATATCTAGACCTGGGTATATGCATATGGCATAGACCAAATGCAGACTTCTTCACACTCATCTTCAGTATCTGCAACTTAATATGTGTTTAAAATTCAGAATATAAAAAGTCTCTTCGTTTGGCTGATTTCGCTTTTATCTTAATTTCATTTGCAGAACACACCAACAAGGAAGTCCCACACAGTCTCCTCCTGCAGACACATCCTTCAGCAGTCGTAGGGGAAGACAGCTACCGCAAGTTCCAGTAAGAAGTGGCAGTATAGAGCAAGGTATCAAATAATGAGCTTATGACAGCTCAAACTCTTTGATTTCTTACCTTTCTTTAATCAAAGTCTACTTGCATACCTATGTGCCCAATGCCGTATTTCTACCAATAAAGCAATAGAAGAGAATGAAAGCATATTTTTAGTTTGGGAAATCTAACAAGAGTTTGACTGGTGGCTTGTTATTACATATGGTTTAATTGCCTTAATTTTCTAGTACCATTTTATGTTTAAAATTTCTATTAGTCATGGTAGTTTCCAACACATATCTCATGTTATCAGCTAAAAAAAACAGGGGCAACGATTTTTTCAACATTTTGACAGTCTTTCTCATTTCTTATTTTGTGGTTTATATTTATTGTTGTGCATTATTAACGTAGATTAATAATAAATATCACAAATCTGTTTTTTGTCTGGAGCTCATACTTCAGTGAGTAAAGAATAAAAATAATCACCATGGGAAATGTTAAAGTACAGGTCACAAGCCCTTTCCTGCTTAAGAATAAACTGATCAGGCAAAGACCGCTGTTTTTATGGAAAAGACAATATAGACCTAATGGTTGTGGAAGATGTGTTTTACATACTCGTATCAAATAATATGTACATCGCTGTTTCCTTTTCTAGCAACATACAGAGTATGAATTATTATGGTAAAATGAAGTGGTGCAATGTCTAATATTTGCACATTCATGTTTTCTTCTGTGTTTTAAAAACCCTGTTTTCACATTGACTACAAACAATTACTCGACTGCCACATACGACAAGGTTTTCTTTTATGTGGAAATTAAAGAAATGCTTCTAATGAAATATGTAGTGCTTTACAGAACTGTATATTAATCACAGTCTTGGATAGATGATGTTGCTGACCATGATGGCCTTATCATGACAGATTACCATTGGAGTTTTCGTGTATGACGGTTTGCATTAACGTGCAATCAGTTTGCATTAATTTTATGGTGATGACATACTAAACCTTCAATTAGTGCATATAAAACATACTCTTGTTTTATAAATGTATTTATTTTGAATTATAAATATGCTAATATAAGTGGCTTTTAATAACCTTAAACTTTACATTCGGGTCCTTTCATTTTGTAGTGAATCTAAAACTGTCTGAATTATAAACTAGTTACAAACTACATTTGCAATTTCTATTTCTGCGTATTAGCAAGTTGAGTGCTTTTTAGGGAAATGTAATAAGTAATGAATTTCAATTTTCATGTTTCTTCTTCAATTTCAGAACTTGGTGCAATATATAATGATCAATCAGCTCTTAAGTTAAAGTTGACTTTTATTTGGATACTCATATATCATCTTTGTGCTGTTCTTGATAGCTGATGTGTGAGAGTAAAATACGAGTTTGTTGTTTTGTTGAAGGCATTGGAAATACATGTAGAACTTAACATGAAACTGAGTAGAGATGGAATGTGTACAGAAGAGGAAAGAAAAAAAGAAAGTTGAGCAGAAGACTAAAGCTTCTCTGAGTTTAGAAAGTTGTTGATACTGTGAACACCTGTAAAGTAATGCTGTTTCAGTGAACTCTTGCTTACACTTGTGGTTGATAAGCTTGTGTCATATATAAAATACACGAGTAGGATGCGTCATATTGTTTGCTTTGTTGTTATACCACCGGTGTCATATGGCTGTAATACAGCACATGGATTTAAAGGTTAAAGAGATTTCCTTCTTTACACAGTACTATGGTTTTGTCTAAGTGACTGACTCGTGCTTCTGAAAGGGAGGTTTTCTGATCTTACCTACATTTAATACTCTGTTCAGGCTCAGAATGTATTTGCAGAGAAGTAGTAAATTGAATAAGTTTTATAAAAGGTTTTTAAATAGTTTTGTTAGTATCTGCTGAAATAAGTATGCTAGTATGTCTAACTTTATACTACTGTAAGAAATTAAATTCAGTGAGGCATTAAGACCACAGTATTTGCTGAAATTTTAATATTAGTTTCATCTCTTTAATTCCTGTCAGATGAGTATCAGTGTCAAATGTGGTGACTAGAAGTGATCTGACCTTAATATAGGACTGAATCCAAAGCATTCTGAGTTCTGTAAAAGATATACATTAACTGTACTTGAAACTGTATTGTGTCCTTATTGGTTTAAATTCACAGTCACCATAGATAGAGATGATGTCAAAATGTAGTGCTATATACGAATGTCATAGGAAATATTTCAAAATGTGTTTTCTTCATTTACAAATGAAACTACATTTTGATGGTCAGTATTGACATCCTGCGTTTCCAGGAAAACCTGTATGATATTCTATAAAGTATCATTTTTATAGTAAAGTATTTCTTTACACTCTATACAAATCCTGTTGTTCGGTGAGGGTTGAATATACATCTAAATAGATACATCTGTGAATCTAAGTCTGTTATACAAGTTGCTGTAAAAAGATTATGTGTCTGTATATCAAGGATGGGCTCCTTATTTGCTCTTTGCATATTCAGGAGACATAGAAGAATCCAGGAAAGTAATTTTATTACTCTTTAAAGCTCTCATTATGGAACAAATGAGAGTTAATGAAGGAGCAAGAGACTGGTAGCAGTTTTCATCTGGAGAAACAGAGTGATATTTTGGCTCAATCTTTACCTATCATGTCAAGTGATAATATCATGCTAATAAGGCTTCTTTAAGGACTGACATTGCATCTCAGACATTCCATTTTGTTGTCAAATTTAGAACTAAAAAAAGGTTGTTTCCTTGTCTCTACCAGATGATGTTGTTTTAGTTACTACTCTGGCTGGCAGCTTGAAAATCATAAAATTTCAACTTATGAGAACATAAGATAGTTTTACAAGGTACTTTATTTAAAATAAAAATCACAGAAGTAGTTGGTACAGAGAAGACCAAAGTAGTGCTCCCTATGCCATTACAAAAATAGGGTTGGTACTGCTGATCAGGAACAGAGAAAAAAAATGTAGAGAAAAATCCAGTTTAAGGACTAAAACCTCAAACCAGCACTGTTATGCACACTGGCAAAAAAAGAAAAGGCTTCTTGGTATTATGTTTTAAAAGGGAGAGCAGCTTTGTGTAACTTTGGAATAGAGGAGGGGCATAGTTATTTTCATTTGAGACAATTCTAACTAAATGTTTTTAGCAACTCCAGCACGCGCAGACATTTTAAAGTGGTTGCAGTTAAGATTGTAGGCTTCTGTAATTTTTAGGCAATATGATTTTTATTTTACTTACAGTAGTATTCGAGGAAGTCATAGCTGTATTTCTTTCCTTTACAACCCTGTCAACAGTATTTCTTGGAGTCAGAGACACATTGGGATGTTATCACATCTAAAAGTCTTGAGATGCTTTAATATTGGAAGTTAGTCTTGTAGACATGAGTCTGTGTGTGTTTTCAAGACATCACAATTTAATAGTCATTACCCTATCTTATGTTGCTGAAGAAGTGGTTTTGATTTTTTTTTTTGTGTTAACTGATAATTTTATAAAAGGACCTAATGCTGTGAAGATGTTTTGGCTCAGTGACTAAAGCAGTGAAATTCTAAGCCATGGTAAGGACAATGGTGTATTCTCAATATGTCATTCTGTGCTGAGCTGTAAGAGATTTGCTTCGCTGTTTTTTTTATTTGCATCATGTTTGAGTAGAACTGTGCAAATTGTTAAGAGGGGTGGGGATTCTGGGTTGACTTTGTTTTTCAGCTGTTTCTAAAACGACTTTGTGATGCAGTTGCGTTGTGTTTAAATGATACTTCTTTACAAAGCACACCTCTGTGATCTTTACTCAGTCTGTCCTCTGTCATTGCAGCTATCAAACATCATAGGAATTCTTGCTTGAATAGATTTGAGGGTGGGTCTCTGCACTTTCGTATAATGGTTAATCATTGTATTGATCAAGAAAATTAATACACCCTGAAGATCTGGAACTTTTTCCTTCACTCTTTTTTACCTGTAGTAGATAATAGTAGGGATTATAGTAGGAAATCTAGCAAGTAAATAACAAAAAAATGTTGTGTACTATTGAAATTTATGGACCAACAATATAAATACAATGATTGTAGTATAGAAACAGTCTTTCAGGGCTAATTCTTGCAAAACAGGTCTTTCTCCCTCTATCTGCTTCTGTTTGGGTCTTCACAGCATGGTTTCTTTTTCATAGCTTCAACAATGTAGTTTCCTATTTCAGAAGTCCTATAATGAGAGTAAGGTTTGTGATAATTAACAGTCTTTTTAAACATAAAGAATACCTGCAAACATAACTGAAGTAGGGTGGTTGTGTGTGTTTCCAGTGGCAATAGGCCTTATGGAGTGACACTGAGAAAAGCAGAAGTGTGTCCAGCATTAGGTATTGCTGTATCTTGGCTTATGTTGGAAAAGGCTGCACAAGCTTTGTACATAGCTTGTACACAGGGTGAAGTGCATGTGTGCATGTGTGCTACTGTTGTTACATGAGGAAAAACTACGTGAACATTCTGCTGGTGCTGAACGGGGATTACACGTATAAAGTTCATATGTGTAATATGTATACAATGGTAGTCACGTCACAGAGGAATGAAGTGTTTTGATGCCCTGTATTTCCTTTTTAACAAATAAGAATCATAACTTTGTACAGAAAATCAGTATGTTGTCAAATAGTACATTGAGTTGCAAGTATCTTTTTATATTTAACCAACTTAAGATCCTAAAAAAACCCCAAAAAACGAGTTGCTAGTGAAAACTGTTCCGTTTATATGTACTTGATCATTGAAATGTCATTGCAGTGAGAGTATGGTTGGGGTAAAGATAAAAGATCAAACCCTCTCAGTTAAAATCTTTTTTCTGATCTATCAATATAAGAAAAAGAAAAAGTCACCTCAGTTTTAGATTTCAGACTTTCAGTGTTGTTTGTTTTGTCTTCATATATCTGGTTTTATTTTTAAATTAATAGGTGGCACTTCATATTTTGAGGCAGCTTGTGGAATCTTTACTCACGTTGGAGAGCATTTTTTTTAGTATTGCTAACTCTTGCAAATAAGTACAAGCCTCATAATCTTGTATATTTGCCTGAAAAACTGATTTTCAGTAGTCCAGTGGTTATTGAGTATTATAGATTTCAATTAATAGAAAATAAATTTGTAACACTTATTATTGCAGAAAAGGCTTCAGAATCAAAAATAGTACTGTGTAGTTCAGGGACAATGATACTTAAAGCAATTTTAAGATTTTTATGTCATTCTTAAATTTGGGTATGATGGTACTGCTCTAGCAGAATACTTAAAGACTCCACAATCTGGTTCTCTGTAACTTCATTGTTCCTTTTAATTTTAAAGAAAAAGTCATAGGCTTTATTATTTGTCATGGTTTATCATTTTAATTTTCTACATTACTTTTACATATGCTGGAGTACTGCCTACTGTACATGCCATTGTCACATGTAACACATTTTGTTATCTAACTTTAAATTTGCTGATTTCTTTTTCTGTTTCCATCATTCCGTGCATTTAATTCATTGAAGAGCAAGAGACTTTTAACTCTCCCACAAAAGGTAAATATTTATGTAATTTTTTACAAATGTTTGGCGACTGTTGATACTGGCTTTTCCCTCAATATATGCCATGTCAGTATGTAATATTTAGTTAACAGTGTTTGGCATGTGAAAAAGTTCTTTCTCAAATATCTCTATGCTATCTCATGCCCCTCGTTAAAATCTGAAAATGGTTTCTCTTGTGATTTTTCGTGTTCTTATTGAAATGCAATATACTGGATTTAACAGGAGTAGTTATGATATTTTACATGGCTCAGAAGGTACTTGATTGAGGTGAAGTTCGCACAAAGAATTAAGATTTTTCCTCAACTGTTCTTGAGCACAGTATCTGCTTCTAATGATGCAACCATGGCCCTTGATATCTATGAAGAATGTTTCGTAGGTGTGCATCTAGGAACAGTTGGAGGTGACAATGACAGAAACTATCCTTTGTATGTAGAGAGATTCTGAGCTGTGTTCTATTTGCATGTCAATCCCATGACACTCAGAAAGTAAATCCTGATGTAGGACAAGTTTCTAGGGGCAGACATATGGTGCTCATCTCCTATGAATTTGACCTCCTATCAATTCTCCATGTCTGTACTGATACCAGTGAATCAAACAGCAGCTGTCTCATGAAATGCAAAGCGCAGTCTGTCATGTCTTTAAAGGCCACATTGCAGAGATATCCTATTTTTTTTCCCTTTAGCTGAAAGTAGAATTTATATCAAAATCCAAATGAAGTTTGGAGAGGAAAAAAATGAAAAAAAACCCCAACCTTTTCATTTGAAAAGCAAAATACTATGCTGCAC
The DNA here is from genome assembly GCF_009829145.1 of Chiroxiphia lanceolata. NCBI lineage: Eukaryota > Metazoa > Chordata > Aves > Passeriformes > Pipridae > Chiroxiphia > Chiroxiphia lanceolata. The sequence goes on along the minus strand of NC_045639.1, from coordinate 86,330,295 downwards.
AAACATTAATAATGCAGATTAACCTTTTCTAACCTTTATTCCTGAGTCCTGCACATCTTAGGAAATTCTGATCTGAATACAGGCTTTGGTGGGTCAAAGCCAAACTGTGAGTTGAACTTGAATCAAAGAATTTCCTTCTACTTTTTAGTTTTTGAAAGGGTGAATGCTTAGGTAAAATACAGCAGCGGCTCTACTAGCTATAAATTCCAACCCCGATGCCAAGCATACACGAATATGTTTTCACAATTATGCTAAAAAAAAGATGAAAAAAAATAATATTTAATTTAGGCATTAGCAATCACAGGTTGTTTTTGCAGGTTTAGGAATATGCTATGAAATGTCGTAAGAAAGTGCTAAGAGTGGTTGTTTTTACAAATTATTTGTCATTTTTTCTTTCTTCAATATTTGTATTTTTCTCAAACAGAACAGTACAAATCAATCTTACCTGTTTGTTGATTATGCCTCTTTCAAGTTCACAAACCTTGTCCTGTGATTTGGGCTGCAGTGGATGGTGTTTTGTTTAAAACAATGGACTTTATGCAGACAAACTAGACTGCCTTTAACAGGTTTGTAAAAAAACTTGTTTCCACAAGATTTGGATGGATCTGGCCCAAGACTTGGGCGTGTATAGAAGGTGGTGGCATATTTGCATGCAGATTCCTCTGGTTCAAGGATTGCAGATGCAACCCAGAGGCAGAAAAGAGGTGGGCAAAAGAAGAGGAGAGGGAAGAGGCGGAGTGCTGGCAGTTCTGGGGGACCATGAACATCTTAAATTGAGCTGACTTACACTAGTAGCCCAGTGTCACTTCTGATAAGAGGTTAAAAGAATAGACAGTAGGTGAATGGGAGATGAGGATGGGGGAGTTACAGGATATTATGTGAGAAGAGACAGAAATATGAGGGAAAGTGTATACTACAGATGTGAACACTGACCAGATAAATCTGCAACAAAGCAATCAAGCATCTGTCCCACGTTATCAATGGGAAAGGTTGAAAGTCTTCAGCAGATTATAAAAATGCTGACTAGGTTTGATGTCAAAACCAGTGGTTTACTTTTTATTCCAAATTTTAAGAGATATGTGTTTGTTTTCATGTTGTTTCATTTTAAATGGAAGCTTCTATGTGGATCATCCTTGAAAATCTTTGAGGAAGAACTGAATGTTGCATCAGCCAGTTCAGGTTTTTATTTTGGCTTATCTTCCCTCTGGAGTCGGTTCTGAAACTCAAGATGGCCACCATGCCTCTGTGGGTACTGGGAGATCCAAGCTCATTTCCCAGCTTGGAAGTCTGACAATGTGCTTTGGTCATGCCTTAATTCTGACTGGGAGGAGGTCCAGAGCAGTATCAGCTCCCATGGAAAGGAAATCCATGTGCACAAGCTTAAAGGAGCCACAGCAGCTCTACTCAGGTAGAGGGACCAGGGCTGCAGAGCAGGCTTCAGAGCCATCTCCCTTAATATCTGCGTGTTGACATGAAGTACTCTTCAAAGTTGTTTATGAAAGAAGCTGTAACAAGTTCTTTATCTTAGCAACAAGTTGATTTTTCAGTGTTACTAACCTTACCTTTCAAAACATTTATCTGCTCATGATTCCAAAATTTTGTATGGTTTTTCAATTTCATGGTAGACTTTGCTCTGAATTTTTGTAGTTGTGAAACCTGTCACAAGGATATTTTGTGCCTGCATATTGCAAAACTCATCTTGAAGGATGACCAGAAATAAACGAGACTCTGTATTATTTCTGAAATGGATCGTCCTGGTCCAACACCAGTGTGAATTCTCTTTTCTATGCCACACAGCCAGCTCTACACTAGGGGATTCTCCCATCCAAATCACACCACAGCTTTATTTCCCTGCCTTTGTTATGGACATAAGTTCTGCCTAGTTTCTTCTTCAGCTGCCACTTCTCAGTTCCTCAAACTAGATAGTTTTTTCCCCGATTCCCATCCACAGAGCATCTTAGTAGCACAGACAGATGAAGCTCCTGACTTTTGCTTGGTAGAAAGGCTAAGTGTACATGCTTCTAGGCTGCATTATAGCTGTAGCTCTTTGTCACTGTTCAGCTTTTTTACTGATTATTAAGACTGAAACTAAAGAATAGGTCAGACCTCTGTTGGCTTCTGGGATAAGTGCAATTCTCTGTTTCCCTGCTAGAACATGCTGGTTTTGCCCCAGAAACACTGTTACTATAAAATAGTCTTTATGAATTAAATTTTCACTTCAACTTACTTCTCAGTAGCTTCCTTATGCAAGCACTCTTTCTGTCATTTTACACTTCTAGACTTTTTCCTTTGAAGTTTGCATCATAAAGGATGTGTGATACATTCTGGAAAGAGTTACAGCTATCTGAAATCTTGATGCAAATTTCTTCTTGTTATGTAGCGTACTCAAACATTTAATAGTGCAATTAAGACTTGGAGTTTTCCGAGTTGTACTGTTTGCCTACACCTCCTCTTTCTGTCTTGATCATCTTCAGCAAAAACAAGGAGTGCCTCGAGAAAATTCTGTATTTGTTGTAGACTCCAGCATTACAGAAGATGGTACAGCCAGCACTGAGGCATCCATAGGTTTTCTGTAGCCTCGAAAAGACAAGTATGATTATCAGTTTTAATCACAGACCAGATAGTGTCACCAGTCATTCTGGCGTTAAGCCCATGCTTGGGTTTGGACAAGAATGTCCTTTCAGACACTTTCACTTAATGACTGCAAGTGATGGAAAACTGTTCCTCTGCTTAATCACTTGACTTTTTAAGCGTATGTGTTAGTACTTATCTGACTTTACCAACCTTTTTTTTCAAGTGTATGAGTGGGTACTTTTTAGATGTTATTTATTGACAAGAGTCACTGTTTTCCAAAGTCTGCAGAATGTAGAGTCTCTTTGATGATTGTTGTGATATGAAAGAGGTGGATATCTAAACAGTTAAAGCTCAGGAATTAAAACCTAGAGCTATAAAGGCAGGTATAGCATTTCTGCTGTTGCTTGCTAGTTTAGTATTCCTGCCTGTGTACAGTCCTTATTTAAATGATCCCACATAGTTTTCATACATTATGCTATCATCTTAATAGATGGGTGTTTATAGCATCATGACATTTAAGAAATTTTGTAATTTCTTAAAGTTTAGACCCCCTTTCATACCTTAAATAGAGAAGTTTAGGCCTTAAAAATACTTCAGTTTCTTTTGTGCAGGTCGCTGTTGTTAGTGCTGCTTTTTAGCTCTCACTAATTTTCATAGAATTGGTCTGTTGTTGATGCCAACGCAAATTTAATTTATTTTAAAATCACATTTCTTGAATTGTTAGATTCACATTCTGTGGATAACAGAAATGTGCCATATGATACTTTCTGTCTACCATAGTTTTATTTAAAAAAAAGAAAAATGTTATCTGTCCTATTACATTTAATACATCAGTATAGTATATTGTTTTTGTAGTATTATTGTTGTGTTATTTTGTACATAATTGAAAAGGTGTCATGGATTCTGAACAGTTAGGATTCTAGCCAGGTCTAACTTCTCTATCAGTTAAACAGCAGATAGGGGTTGAAACATGCCCATACTAGTTTTCTGAGGATAGGAATAAAAATGAGGGCTGTCAACTATTTAATGCCTTCAGATGTAACTATAAATCTTACCATAGTGCTCACATATTAAAAGGAGTATTACTAGTACATAAAGTCTTAGAAAACAGATAAAGTGTTAGAAAGATTAAGTGTCTCTCTCCTTTAATTAAAAACAACTGTTAGCTAGTCCTAATTTTCTCTGAGGGTAGATAGTAGGCTGAAAATGAGATCTGTAGCTACTTTCTTTAGTTTATTCCCTACTTCTTTTAAGTAGTGTATTATGGACTTGTGTATTTTATATAACCCCCAGTTTTCTTGCTGACGGTGATGCTATATGACATGGAACGTCCCTTTGGTCAATTAGGGTCAGCTGTCCCACCTGTCTCCTCTCACAGCCTACTTGGGGCTGTGGGGAGCCTGGATGGTATGGTGGGTTGCAGCATGAGAAATAGAGTGGGCCTTGGTGCTATGCAAGCCCTGCTCAGGAATTGCTGAAACATCAGTGTGTTATCAACACTTAGTTGCAACTCTAAACCTTGGCACCACGCAGGCAGCTGTGAAGCAAATTGCCTCCATCCCAGTCAGACCCAGTACACCTGGGATTATAGGAGTCAGACTGGTTTATAAATAGATTAATGGAATTCAAATACAACATGTTGATTCCATTCCTATGTCTGTCTTTTCTCTCCTGCATGGCTTGATTCTTTATGTACATTATTGTCTTACAACCTTCACATGATTTAATAGTAGTAAAATCTTTGACTATAAACTCTGACCCCTTATTTAAGTGGTCTGATCAATGAGTTCTTTTTTCAATTACTTCTTATACTGATCAATCTCACGTCTGAATCATCAGCTCTTGAAAAGGTCAGAGTTATAGCTCTTTGCAGTATAACTTCTGACACCAGAGAGTAAGATGTTGACAAAATTGTAGTAGCTGTAGTTACACCAATTATTTGAGACTCTTATGGTAAATCTCCATGTTTGTAATTTCCATGGCCACTGTACAATTTAAAGGTTTTAGGATTACAGTGCTTTGATCTGTAAGTTACTGTGTGGTCTTACCTCTAAAGACCTCTAAGAAAAGCACTCTGTAAATACTGATGGCCTAAAAGAAAGTATACCCTGTTTTTCTAAGAGGCAGGCTACGTTCTTGAAGTATTTTTTGTGTCAAGTTTTTGTTACCTGTGGTAACCAGCTGTGTTCCAAGAAAGTAATGTGATCATATGGTGTTGTTACCTATGGTTGTTACAGTTTTCCTACTGTGCTTTTGCTACGGTGTTAGATTTATTTCTGCTTCTTGTGATTAACATGTAAAGGTTATACCAGGCTACTTGTTAGGCAGATGAAATTTTCCATCACAGAACTGAGCTACAACATATGCTCAGATGTACTTGGTGAACAAAGCTAAAAAGAACACAGCTGTATTTTCTAGAGCAGACTTAATGTTTCATACAATTGCATGCTTAGAAATAAATTAACAGCCAATTGGTGCTAAATTCCGTTTTACTCCATGCACAACCCCAAATTTCTCCATTAGAGAATTTAGATTTACTTCACAGTCCCCATTAATTGTTCTCATGTTATTTTATATAATGATATCTAACAATGAAAACCAAAACATAAATGTGTTAAGATTGAGGATTTAAAAATAACAAAAATCAAGAATTACAGAATTAAAGTTGATTTACCCAATCTTGACTTCATTAATAATCTCTGAAACAGCATTTCATCACATAATAGAATATTCTTTCTCAGGCATCATAACTAATACAGACTAACATTATATCATACACATTGTTTAGTATAACATACAGTTGACAGGGTAAAGCACCTAAAATTCACACAATGAAAGAGTGATTTTTTTAGAGTAACTCTAATCTGTGCACCATACACAGATAGGGCTAAATTTTTAAAGGGGTCTCATTTTTCCCTCTGATTTCATATCCTCAGTCTATTTCATGCATGTATGATAGGATTAAGATATCAAATTTTTTACTCCACTCCCTAATTGATATATCTTAATCCTTTCATATCTGTCCTTAAAATAAGAGGCCATCTTTAAAAATTTCACCTAAAGTGCTCAATTTTGCCTTCAGATACCTCCATGCAACTTCCATTGAAGTAATTGGAGCTGTGCCTGCATATCTGATGGTGGAACTGGACTCATTGCAATTAAGGTACACATTTACTGACATAATTAGTCATCTGGAATAATTGCTGGGCCCAGTGTGACATTCTGCGTGTGCAGAATTTGATAGATTAAACTCTGCGTGTGGGAGATTGAGGATTATGATAACTTTATTCCATGCCTTAAATTTGCAGTTGTAGCAGAATTTTAATGTAAATTGATGTATTTAATTTTCCTATTTTTAAATAAGAAATGTGGAAGGAGGACGTGAAAGCAACATACTTTTCACAGTGATGTCTGTGTATATTCTTTCATACCGAACCAGCACATAGATATTCTGTTATTTCCACATTTACAGATGGTAAATGTGCACACAAGCATGATTTGGGCAGTAACATACAGTTTAAAATATCCAATCCTGAGCTGACTGCTTTTTTTTTGCCCTTGTATCTTTGTGCTTGCAAAGCACAAACAAAAAAATAAGTGTGTAAAGAATGCCACAATTAACTAACAGCATAAAAGCCACATATGAGAAGTTCAGTACTTCTTAATTCCAAATACAAATCTTTAACAGATGTGATACAGTACTTCATTTCCACTGTTTTAAAATTCTCTGCATTTTGTGATTGCAAGTTGATTCCATGCAGTTTTTAAATTGCTGTCTCTCTCCCATCATTGGTCTGGGGCGGGCTGTTTGACTTTTAAAAGTAGTTGTTTTGGAGAGAGTAATATAAATCCGTGATTGACCCAAAAGCAGAAGATTTTGTGGAGGTTTTCCCAAATAAAAATGTGACCACAAATGCCAGCTTAAAAACAGTTAAACCACAGTGAACATAGTGAGTACTCTTGTGATTTAGTTACTGATGAATATTTGGGTCGAACTGCTAAAAAGTGCCAGTTCTCATGGTATTGTAGTTCCAGTATTGTTTTGCATTTACAGTGTTCCAAATTTAAGAATACATAGTTCCCTCTGAAATTTATTCACTACCACAAAGGTTAACTTATTTTAAGGAATCCTTAGCCCAAAGGCTTTTGCACTACTCTGTCTGTTAGTGCAGGGTCATCTACCTGTGGCAGGCACAGTCAATATCAATTGACAATTAATTATTTCATTGAGTTAATTAATTAACTTGTTCGAATTGAAGAAGATGCTCTTTATAGCCCCCCAGCTTCTTGAAAGCTTAAGATAAGACTTCTGTTTTTAATAAAACACTGCTATAGGAAAATTTAAAACACAAGAAAAAATAAATTACTTGAAATAAAGGTGAACCTTTGAGAGCAAAGTAGTGATTTTAAAGGACTTTTTGTTTAAAAAAAAAAAGCTACAAAAATACTGTATTTTTGATATGACTGGTTGAATGAAGATATTATTCCTCTCAAATAGTCTGTAGCTATGGCAAGCAGTTATGTTTCAAGATAGTAGTAGGAGTTAATTACTTTAAAAATAAATTTTAATATCTGCTCAATGGATTAGTGCTTAGAGTGCCATTGTAATATTTTATACATTTAAGCAAATACATTGTTAGATGATCATGGATTTATGTCCCCTGCATCCAGAATATTTAACAGGTTTATAATTCAGCCTATCAGCTAAATTCTTTCGCTCTTTTCATATTTGTTGCACCAGCTTGATTATGTGTAGGAATTGGGATGTCTGCCCATTTTCAGGTAAAGACTCTCGCAATGGAAATGGTTGATTTCTTGACATTAGTGTTCCCTTGTTCTGTGCTTACACCCTGCTTGTTCTACATGTTTGTACATTTCTTTGTTTCGTGGAAATGGAAATAAGCTAAAATTGTTGCTAAACCATTTGTTCTTTTCGAAAAATTTTTCACTATTTTTAATTGATCTTCATTGTGTGTTTTTGCAGCAAGCTTAGTAGTGGAAGAGCGAACGAGACAGATGAAAATGAAAGTGCACCGTTATAATCAGACATCAGGGTCTGGTTCTAGCCAAGAACATGAGCGTGAGCAATATACCAAGGTAAAGTCAGTAGTAATGGAATGATACTTTGGCCTGAAAACTGAGGGCATAAACCTGTTTATTTAAAATATTATATAACCTTCAAGAACACTGTGTTTTAAAGCCTGGCAGAAATGTCTTCAAGTAATAGCTTTTTAACATCATTTTTGCCCCCTTCTGATGTGCATTAAACTTAGTCCTTGATGTCACCTAAAAAGAACCTGTAGATAACAAAACACTTCAAACTTAATTCAGGAAAGAAAGATCCTTCAATAGCTGTTAAACAAAGCCATATCACCTCTAGTTTAGGAAGGCCCTGGCCTGCAAATCCCTTGAGGCTGGAAAAGTAGGCCATGAAAGTATCATGGTATGTTGGCCCTACTCTAGACCCTTGCTGATATCTGATGTGTAGAGAGCTAGGCAGAATTAGATCCAATCCCATGCAGCTGTTCTCATATTTCTATAATTTTTTGCATCCTAATAATATCATAGATAAAGTATTTCCTTTCTTGAAACACATACTGATTAATTTGATCTCCTTTTGTAATAAAAGCGTAAAGATTTTTTGTGATAATGAAGTATACTTAAAATTATGTTAATGATGTTATATAAAGGATTTTTTTTCTTGATAATGCTAAAATGATTATTGTATAACCTTGTAAATTTAAACTGTATAGGCTTCTAAGCAAATTGCTGTAAATGTCTTGCACATCTGCTCTGCCACTTAGGAATCAAACTGTGAGGAGCTGGATGCTGCTGGAGGCACAGGTTAAAATAATGGTTAAGTGAGGTACTCAGCTGAAACAAAATCAGAAATTTATTTTGAAATTGTTAAATAGGAAATTGGGCAACTAACTTGTAATATGTAAAAAATTTCAAAGTTTGGTTCAAAAACTTTTTCCAGTTAAATATGCAGACAACTTTAATACAGATATTTCTGTTTTGACACCACCTCTTTGTGAACACAAAACTTCCTCAAAAGGAAGAGAAACAAGAGAAACAAGGCTTAGGTCCTCAATTGTCAAATTGTGGGATATGAGTGCTATTAAAATACCTCAATATTTGGGATGGAAACTTCCAATGAGATGCTTTATCAGAAGCAAGAATTTGTATAATTAGAAAAGCTCATTTGATGGTTTGGCGTTACCTTCAGAAGAAGTCGACTCAGGGCAAAAAGGTGAGATGCACTGTCTCTGCAGTACTTCCCAACCAATAAACACATTAGAAAAAACAGTAAAACTGGGGTTGATAAAGTTTGCTGGAGAGAAAGGTAATATGTAATCTGAGGACTTTTACCAGGATTTGACCAGAGATGTTTTTTTAGAGTCAAAGGCCAGTTTTCTCATTTGGATTGTATGGGCTTACACATTGATTGAAATTTGTGTATTTTACATTATGAAACATATTTTTTAATCCCAAGTCTATAATACTTATCATAAGCATAATTTTTGCTCCCCGGTATGTTTTTCTTATTTTAGTGTAGATCCAATGTATGGTTAAATACCTGTTAGAAAACATCAACCTTCAATGTTACAGTTTTCTCTAATCCTTTAGAATCTTGAGTTTTCTGGTATCTTCTTTTGTTTTTAAGTATATGTGGAAGTTAAATCAAAATTGAAAGTGGGATTAGTACTAAATAAAAAGAACACTGAAAATTCTTTTATTCAGAATTTTTTTCCAAGAGTATGAGGACAACTTTGAGGAAGCAAATTCTCTGTAAGTTGTTATAAGAAAAATATTTTTGGAGCACCTGATGTTCTGACATGCATGTACTCTTTTTAATGCTAAAAACAGTAGTAAGGAGAATAAATTAGTTGCCCTGGAGTTTAAATCTTTAACTTTTCATGTATTTTCTACATAATAATGCTTCAGTCCTAGAGAGGATGGTCCAAACTAGAATTAATTTCAAGTGCTGAGAAGAAATTATATTAGCCCATTCTAACACTCTTTATGATATTCAGTGTTGTAGCTATTTGCTTCATATCACTATGGTTGGTGATAGTCATTCTTTTAAAAATGTTACCAAAGCAAACCTTATGCTACTGTCTTTACCCTGAGAAAATGCTGAAAGAGTCAAGAAAATAACCCAAACAGATGAAGAGTTAGACAGCTCTAATGAAAAGGTAGTAAGGCGGTGCAGTAATGCTGATGACTGAGACTTCTAAGAACTGAAGACTATATCTAGTTTCTGCTGCCAAAATCTGTGAAAAGTCTTTGAAAGCTGCAGAAGAAGACTTACTTTAAATAAAAAAAAACACTTAAGTGGTATAGGGAAAAATAAATATTAACTGACTAGTAAAGAAATGGCCATTGAAAGCAGTTTGTCCCTTTTTAACAGAAACACTTCTTTCTTTCCCAAGTATCAGTGTTTGCCCGTTGCCTCAGAAAATAAATATATTCATTAGAGAAATTATGCTGAGCTGCATATTGATAAAATATTCCCTTCTCTGTTTCAGAGCAATCAGCTCACATGGATTTGATTCTTCCCTATTTTAGCATTTGCAAATATGCTTGTTCTATTTACATATAAAATTCTCTAAACCTCTCAAAAATTTTCCCTCAGTGTGGACTGGATCACATTTGCAGTAGTTAATTATGCATATACAAAATAATTCCTTAGCTTTTCTGTTGTATTTAAACAAGCAGTTTTTTTTCCAGAGGTATTGTAACCTGGCCTTTGCAATTTCCAGTCCATTTCTGGTGCATTTCTTCCATTTTCGTAATTTTTCCCACTCAGTTTCTCAGTCTTCTAGTCTCAGTAAGCAAGCAATAGTTTTCTAAGCATGCACCACGGAAGTTGTGTTTGAACATCCATTAATGGATTTTGAATAGGTAAATGTCTGCTCTGTAAAATCTGTATATGTCTTCTGGCACTCTGTGGATTTAATTTAATATCTGCAAGGAAGAGCTGGGTAGGAGACTTGGAATGGTAGGAGGTTGACTGTTAAGTTTTATGGGATGCTGGGCAAGGCACTTGGGGCTATGTATAGAAAATGCTCTTGGACACTGATGTGGTATCTTTTTTGATCCCCCTTCACCCACCTTCAAGAAAAAAATATTTGCTATACATCATATTGTTACAACAGTCACTCCTGTACTGGTTGGATTTCACAAAATTCAGTGAGGTCCATTCATTCAACTCATGGGCTTCACTGGAGTTTCCTCATAGCTTGACTTGCCCATATTTACTGTTCCCTGTTAGGAAGCTGAGTAGTGTTCATAATAGTTTAGTTGGATACAATTATGAGAATAGTTATTTAGAATCACTGATGCTTAGTGGGCTCTTGAGCATTAGGTGAGCTGCTCCTAAGACAGATGCTGTTGGAGTCAGTGATGAGTCCTGAACATACCAAGGTGCTGACTGCTGGGCTGTGATCCCTGGCAGCATTCAGAGGAACCCTATGTGAGTGGTAATAAAACTCAAGGTCGTTTGTACGAGTCAGTGTTTTCTGACAAAATTCTTTGTTAGAGTAAGGTGCCTCAAAAGATAACTGTGATCCCAAGAGTTGCATGAACCTCTGGCTGAATCTAGGCCTTAATGTATCTGGTCTGGTTTTCTCTTTCCTCATGTTAATGTCCTCATTTTAATGCCCATTTAATTTTCTCGTTTAATTCCCTCATTTTAAGCACATAATGAGGTATATGTTTGTAGAGATTAGTTACCTGGGGCTTTTTTTGTAGTCAAAGGAGGGCACACTCCTTCAATTTTCAAAGCTGTGAACTCTTTGTTCTTCATTGTTTTGGGAGATAAATGTAGAAATATAAATACTTGTTAATATGGAAGATAATTTAATTATAATGGACTATTAAATTACTTCCAAAATGTGCCTTGTAATCAATAAAATTGCAAACATTGGTAGTTGTTAAGGAGCTGTAAAAGTATTTGTGAAGTGCCCTCTTTTGGTTTATGTCTATGTTCTTCCCATTGATGCTAACACATCTGCAGTTCATCATACCTCTTTTTCTCCTTTTTGATGCTGTAGAAGAAGCAACAGTTCCACAGGTGGTAAAGTGAATGGAAGAACTGAATTTCAGCTGTTTATAGACTTCTGTCTTTGTAATGCAGACACAGAGAGTGCAGATAGTTTGGGCATTTGAAACTAGCTGCTATTAAGGTTAAAAACCCAGACCTAATCTTTAGTAATTGCTATGAAAGTTACTGCAAACTTCAGCAACTCTCCTAATGTGATAAATAGTGCACCTTGGAACAGAAATATTTCATAAGCTTTAAGATCGAGAGTTGAAAGAGAAATGATTACATGGAACATATATTTTATTTTGAAGCTTAAAAATTATATAGTAGTTAAATATAACATGTCAGGGAAATTTATTTCAAATAGAAAGCTATAAAGAGCAGCAGTTTTCTGCTTTGCAGTAGAACTGTATCATATTACTTTTGAGCCCAGGTGAAAACCTGAAGGCATTACTTCATTGCAGATACCAAATAAGAGGATCTTAGCCCATGATATTTTTTTCTGAATGATAAGTTCAGGTGTATTGCAACAGTAAAATATTCTCATTTTAGAGATCACTGCTTTGTGGAAGAGTGCTATTTACTTCTCTTTATATTCTAAGGGAAAAAGTATTAACTTCAAAATTGCTTTCATTTCATTCATCTGTTAGCTGAGATGACTGATTATCAGACTGTATGAGGGCTGGGTAGGAAATCAGTAGGAAAAGTGTATGCCCCCTGTAGAGGTTGGTGAATTGATTAGAAGCAGCAGCTATGGGAAGGAAGAGGTAAATCCGAAAGTAGTAGCAAAATGTAAACATTGTAGCACTTAGCATTAACTTTCATCATCGCCACTTTTTGTCCTAATCTCTATTTCTGTGAAGGGAAAGGTTTTCAGTTTCTGAGGGAATTACAGCCCTCATATGCAGTATAAAGGGGTAGGAAAACCTTGGTCATGGCATGAAAATCTCATTTAGGAAGGGATATTCCATGTTTTCTGCACTAGCTGTATGATTGCAATACAAAGGCAAGTAGAGGACATGGATTCAGTTTTTTCTTTGTCTCCTATCTCACCACAAAACTTTCTTAACCAACACATGAAAAACTGTCTTTTAAGCCAGTCTGATACCTACAAAACAGTTCCATTTTTTACAGACTGCTGGACTATAGGGAGCCAGACAGGGTGATGATATCTATATAGCTCTCACTTACAGTAAATGGTTTCATACTGATACTGAACAGTCATTCATGAGGCTTAACTGCTAAACACACAAACCGGGACCTCTAATTTTCCTCTTAGTGTCCTAACCACTAAGCTGCATGACTGTGTTTGATGCTTTCTCTCTCTCCCTCCTCCCCATCTTTCCCAGCCCATGAAAGGTGGAGCAAATTCAGCACAAGTGAAACAGAGTCTTCTTTCTGACTGAAGTCCTGACATAGTCCACTGAGTTCAACTTTGTTATTTTGCTGTTGAATCATAAGTTGAGTGCTAAACAAACAGCCAGATTCAGGTGTGGTTTGGGACAAAGGCTAGCAGCCTACACCTCCCTCAGTACTTAGAAAGAAGACAGGCTTCTGGCAGGACAGAGGAAGTCACTGCATCTGGACTTGATGGTTCCCTCGATGGGAGAGTCAGCCTTCTCCAGCAGCACGTCATGGTTGCTCAGGGACCACATGAGTCTTCTACCATTGCAGATTCACTGTATACTCTCTCAAACTCAGAGGCACAAAGAGAATATGGACTTTTTGGTGAGGAAGAAAAGAAACTGAGCATTACAAAGGTAGAGGGGAGAAGTCACTTTGTCTTCAGCAAATACAAATAAAACATTGAAGTATTTCTGAGACAGTCTCTTACCATGCATAAAGAAACGCCATGCATTTGAGAGAGATTGCTTGCTTATATTTAAAAAAACCCAGTTTTTAAAACCTGACCTACAGAGGAACAATTTCTAGATATAATTTAAATATAGAGGATGGGTAAAATACCTATTTCACTGAAGTCAACATATATTTTATTACTTAATGGGATGATGATTTCTTTTGCGGATTGCAATTCTGTTTAGCTCAATGGAAAACCAGATCATTCTATTTGTTCAGATGTTTTTCATATTTTTAGATGTCTCATTTTTAGAGTAACTTGAAGGATTCTTTAGGAATTTTTTAGGTATTCTTCATAAAACATCAAAGCTGTCTCAGGAGTGGGGCAGTTTAACTTAAACTGGAAACAGTTAACCATTCAGATTTCCAGCCTCTGAAGGTTTATGTTTAGCTTAAGTAAAAAGTTTTCATAGCTTTTATTCTTGCTTTGAATTTTCTCTTGGACTTTATAAGAAAAAGATGACAACTTATTATGAGATAGACCTGGTAAGAATTAGTATGCTTTGTGTCCATTTTGGAGAGGTTATTTTGCAATCTGAAAGACAACAAGCAACAAAATTGTTTAACAGACTCTACAAGCTGCTTCCAAAAGCTGATCTGAACAAACATGTCAGCATAGTCTCACCTTAATCCCATTGGTCATTTATACTCAGATAAATCACACCAAGTCACTTGGAAAGAGAACCTCCTGATAAATTCTTGCTGTAGTTGAAAATATTTTTGATTATAGAAGTTCTTGAGTCCTCTGTTACCCACTTTATTAAATCAGAGTTCTGCTGCATCTGTTTCCATGTCAATGCCTGTTAGACAAGTTATTCTGAAATGATCTGCAGAGTTTCATTTAGTATTTGAAGCCGAAAATTTACCTTTAGTAAACCAGAGCTTTCTCTCCCGCAGTTGTTTTTATTCAGTCAGCCAGTGCAAGGCCCTCATAGGGTACTGCTAAAAGTTTTTGCTAAGGAGTGTGCTAATACACACCTGAAAAACACACCGAAATAGTTAATTTGTATAATCTCTGTTTCTTCTGCAGATTTCTGTATTTACAGTTGGTGCTTAAAATCATCTTTATTCCTTCCCTTTCTCTACTCCTATTAACTTCCTCATTTTATCTTCAATATTTTACCAAGAGGTTTCCAAGTGTGCTGTGGAGACCTCAAAAATAGTTGCTGAAAGGCACTGGAGCAGGAGAAGATAAACCTGGCTTGAGGACAGGAGACCTGATACATTCACCTGTACAAACTCAAGCTTATGTTTGCCAGAGTTTTAAAGTTAAGTCATGGCATTTCCTGACTGACTCAGCCTGCAACCCAGTGCCTAGTTGGAATTTGGATATTCACAGACTGTCACAGATTTGTGTATGATTCATAAATAAACTTTTATGCCTTGTGATTTTACAGAGCACAGATCTGGAAAATGAACTCCCTAGAGTTTCAAGTCAAAAACTGCCTAGTTCTCCTACATGTTAATAGTTTTCCCATAACATACCATGGGAAGTATGCCATTGATTAAGTTGCTTTCCAGGCAAGAGTACTTGCTTTCTAATGATAGTGGGTTTTTGTTCTGTGAACCTGACAATTATTTGATCCACATGTCTATGTGAGTGAAAATTTAGGTAAGTGTGGCATTGCTAGGATTTAAGCCTCCTTTTATATCTGTCTAACTGATGTTATCAGCAATAAGAGCATTATCTAATAGGCAGTGTGGTGTCACAGTTGATTTTGACTAATCAGGCTTCAACTCTTAGGAAAAGTAAAATAACTTCTGTCCACATATTCCTCCTGCTGGGTCTTCTGCTAGTTCTAGTGTGTGTGGATGTAAAAGCAATTAGGTCAGGGAACTGATCTGCCTGAAAAGAAATACTATATTTGCCGAGTTACCTTTCTGCCTAACTAGTCCTCTAGTATCACAATGCAAAGAGATATTTTGAGACAGAAAATGTACTTTTTCAAATTTTTTCATAGAACTTAGGAACTGAAATCAGTTCCCAATATCAACTTCATGTAGCATTACATTTCATTCAGGCTTATATGCAGTTCTGTTCCAAACTAACTCTGTACAGGTATTTCATAGCATATATTTTTAGTATTTTAAAAATTTAAAAAAGAGTCTATAGTCAAACAGATGGTATGCATGTGCTTGAGATGTCTGTCCACTGCATAAATATTTCATTATTGTAGTTCCAGTGTATTGAAGAACCAGCAGCTTATTTGATTTCCAATGCTGTATTTTATTCAAAGTATCTTCTTTAGTCCATAAATAGTGTTTGATTTCTACACTAGACATGAAGGCATTATTTAATGCAGGCAATTCTTTGAATTTCATACAATTTTCTTAGATCTAAAAGCAGTTAGAGAGAATTGTCATACCTAGGTCATTTGTTGTCTCAATAAATGTGTTATGTTTTGATGAGACTCCTCACCCTTTCTTTTCTTGATCTCTAGTATAATATACAAACAGATCAGTACAGAAGTTGTGATAACGTCTCTGCCAAATCATCAGATAGTGATGTCAGTGATGTGTCAGCCATTTCCAGAACCAGCAGTGCCTCACGCCTCAGCAGCACAAGTTTTATGTCAGAGCAATCTGAGCGCCCTCGGGGCAGGATCAGGTGAGTTCTCCATGCAGCTTCAATTATATCACACTCCCTCTTTCATTTAGTGCCAAAATATAACCATAAATCCTTGAAACTAGGTAACCACAACGTAAGAATTTATGGGAAATGTTATGCTCATATTAGCTGTCTTCTATTTCTGGCCTAAAATGACAATATTTTTGCAGTTGTCCATTTAAAACAGAAAGCAAACTTCCCATCAGGAGATAACAGATTAATGCAAGTATTTATGGCAAGTTGAACTTGACCACAGGCTATCATCTCATTGTTGCCCAAGAATCAGTGTAATCAATATGTCAGTAAGCTATTACAGGAGAAATATTACTAGATTTTTTTATTTAAACAATTTTTTCCCATAAAAGCTTAGTTTCTCTTTCTCTCAATCTATTTATTTTTCCCTACCTACCTGCTTTTATTTTGCTATTTTCATGTATATGATAAATTCCGAGATTTGAAACAAGTATTCGTATAGTAATTTTGATATCTCTTGTTCAAAAGTCGATTAATTCATTTGCATTATCAATAATCAAATATATCTTCCATCCTTGATACTAATCTATTCTGGGTTTAATAATTTTTTAGATGCACAGATTACTTTTTGTTTTCATTTAACTTGATGACAAAACTCCCAGCAGCTATAACGGCTGTAAGATTGGCTTGGTAGTCTTTGATTACATCTGCCAATTTCTAAACTTGCAAAAATTTGACTTGAAGTGTTATAAGACACAAGAAGGATTAGGAACTAAAAGAAATTATCCTTATGAGGAAATCAGTCTGATAAAATTCTGAAAGGCATCATTTAGCACCTCAGAACACTCCTAGATAGACTCAGTATCTGAGAAGCTCAACTGCATACTTTTTGATCTGTTTATGCAATGGGAAGGGATGTTAGGGAAACTCAGAAACTGGCCTCTATGTTTGAGCTAGGTCCATCTCATTTTCTTTTTAAGGAATGTTCAAGGTCATGTTTCAGATTGGTGAAGGTATAACCTGACCTCTGCAGTAATCCACAATCCAGCAGAATGCTGCAGTGGAACTGTAAATGTATTTAAAGTCATTTCAATTCATGTTCTTAAATGCTGACTTCATTGTGTCCTAGATTTTCAATGTTTGTCTCTTAAAAAAAGGTTTATTCATACCAAAATACCTATATTTTCTTGATATTGAATTTTCTCAGCTAAACCCTCTCACAATATCTTTGGCAGGTTCAACAAAATCAGAATTTTCCTATAAATATGTCCAACAGATTTTATCAGAAATTTTCCTTGAGTTCAGGATTCCAGAATATCAGAACCAGAAGAACCTCATGTGAGCCTGGAAGGGGTGAAACCTAGGGTCAAATCCTCAAACTATTCCATTCTTATGAGTAGCAGAGCACCTTGGGTACAGGATTAGCTGACCTAGTGTACAAAATGAAGTGTCTACAAGGGTAGTTCCAGTTCAGCTTCACTCTAGACCAGTAAAGTGAGATGTAATTGGAATTCAAATGTCTTCCCTTTCTGATGCTGTCCACAGAATCCGTACTTTAGAAACTAGGCACTTTCTTCTTGCTTGCTTTAATCTTCTCTAAATTCAGGTATTACTTCTATAGCAAACAAAATGTATAGTAATAACATACAGTGCCATTCCTTCAGTAGGAATAGGAGGAGAAAATCGACAGATTCATAAATTAAGCATAACTGGCAATAACTTTCTTCTAAGCCATCTGTGGTTCTGCTCCCCTGAAAGACCTGTTAAAATAAGTGGGACATGCCTAATGTACTATCTTTGCAATTAGCCTATTTCAACCATTAAGTACTGTGGAGTGAAATTTAAAATAATTTTGATGTTATTTGGGAAAACATTGTATCCATCTGATTAACATCATGTTCAAAATTTTCCATTTGAGTTGTCCACAATTATTTTCTGATGTTTTCCTATCGTAACTATAAAAAGGTCAAAGTATTTAGAGACCTGCAAAAATGTTGTATCATGGGAATAAGATATCAAGAGAGATCAGAATGGAAGGAAGTTGGATGTTGAAGAAAAAGAAGGCATTTTGCTCATTACTTAGCCAAAGTCAGCTTCTTACTCTCCCATGTCTATACTGGTAGCCTCTATCACATAGTCCTCAGTCAATTCTTTCTGCTGCTTGCTTATTACAAGAGAACGAAGAGTTAATTTGGGGAGGGGATTGATTGTATTAGGAACAATTTTTTGTGGTTTGAGATTCATTCTATTTAACTTCAGCCTTAAAGACTATGTTAGATTCACATAAAAAATAGGGTTTTGTTTAATTATTTGTCTAACTTACCTAAGCCATCATTACAAAGAAGAAAACACCTATTATGTTGTTATTCACCTCATCTTCAGATGAATGTCAAAGACAGGTCCTTTTCTAGCATGAATTGTTGAAGGAACCCTAGATGGCTGGTTTAGATTGGTTGCTTTATTTTCTGACATCTAAAATTGAGTTAAATGGATTCTTTCTCTCAATTACTATTACTTCTTTAAGGTCAAGGAATTAGAAATTTGAAGTTCAAGCTTGATTAGTAGTTGGAAGTTCAAATTTTAGTTTTGTGTTCAAAGAACCTGATGTTAACATGTATCAAGCAGGATGGGAAAGGATGGGATGGGATGGTTGAGTGGGAGCAAGATTCCTGGTCTGCATCAACTTTGGAAAGGGTGTCTGTATCTCTTTCTCCATTGAGCAGAGAAAAATTAATCCTAGGGCTATTGACCAGCAAGCTGAGTTAATAAAATTAAATGGAGAAACGTGACTGGATAGTAGTCTGGGTTCAGATTAGTAACCTGAAGTGAAACGCTGCTCTTTTAACATTTTTACATGAGCTAAAAAACACTAGCTAGTTATTCATATTGAGAGTTGTGGTGCCAAATTTCTGAATGTGAAGTGTGCCAGTTTAAGACAGCAGTGTTTTACATAATGTTGATAGTATAATCCCATCATTGCCAAGACTAGATAACTATTTTTAAGGCTAATTTCACCCTGCATTAAGAGTATTACTGGTATTCCTCATTTGAAATTTGAAAACTACATCTTTATTAAGAATTATGTTTAGTATCTTAATAAATGTGTGGTATAGCACCATTATGTCTGTGCCAGATTTTAATCTGATTTTACATGATTTGCTTAATTGAATGCTAAAGTTTAATTAAAATATTTTAAATGAGCTTATCAAGGAAAGAGGATAATGTAATGGATTGTAACAGTGGACTTAAACCAGCCCTAATTTATTACACTTATGCCACTGAATGGCTTGTATCACAAACTCATATATGCTTCCTGGCATTTCTGTTCTTGGTATGTAATTGAAGGAAAAGAATTTTTTTGATTCATACTCTCACACTCTATGTGGGAAACCTTTTCTTCCCTGATTTCCAGAACAGCGTGTGCAACTTGCATGTAGCTGTTGCTTTTTCAGTACACTAACACTTAGTACACTTGATTTTGAAACAGGAATGATGGAAGAGAGAAATGATCATACATGATGAAGTGGGGAAGTAGTTGATGGGTTGATAAGCAAAGGGTGCAGAGTGACGGAAACAGGCAGGACATCATAGACAACAAAACAGGACAGGAAGGAGCCACCCAAAGTGTATGCACATGTATAAGGGTGTGATTGAGAGGACAGCATTCAAAGGAAGCTCTCATCCCTTTTCTGGGAGGTCAGCACAAGTGAGTGACTCTCCAAATGGCTTGTGCTCTAATGCATGGGGAACAAACAAAAGGACTTAGAGGTTTGCTGTGCAGCTTGCAGGGTTGTGATTCATCATGATCACATAGATGTGGTGGGATAGTGCACATGACTGGAGCGCTGCAATCCGTGGAAGCACAGGCCTGAATGGAAAGGAAGGGATGTAGCTCTTTGTGTGAGAGATAGCAGAGTATGCAGGGAGCTCTACCGAGAGATGGGTCATGAACCAGCTGAGAGTTTATGGGTTAGGATTAGAAGCCCAAACAATGTCATGGTATTGTGGGTGTCTCCTATGGACTTCCTAATCAGGAAGAAGAATTAAATGAAACCTTCTTTCAATTACAGACTCTGGTTTTGATGGGGAACTTAAACCATCCTGGTATCTGCTGTTTGAACAATACAGTAAGGCACAAGCAATCCAGAGGGTTTCTGTAGTGTGTTGATGACCAGAGGGAAAGTGAAGCAAGGACTCAGCAGAGAATGGTCAGATCAGGGAACATTTAAACAAGCTGGACATGTACAAGTTATTGAAAAAAATGTACCCATGAGTACTAAGTAAGCTGGTGTTACCTCATGTCATTGCAAGGCCACTGAATAATCTTTGGAACATCATGGCAATTAGGGAATGTTGTTGAAGACTGGAAGAAAGACTATCATCACTACTATTTCAAGAAGAACAAGGAATCTGGGAAACTATAGCCCGGTCAACCTCAGCTCAACCTCTGGTTAGGCAATGGTGCAAATAATCCTGGAAACCATTTTCAAACACACAGAACAAGAGGATGATTGTGAATAGTCAGCATGAATTTACAAAGGCAATAGCCTTTTTTCATTAGTTGACCAACTTGATGGATGAGGGGAGAACAGCAGATGGTCTCTAAGTTGTCTCTACGAAGGACTTGAGCACCATCCTCTGAAACACTCTTGTAGGCAAAGTGAGGAAGCACAGCCTAGGAAATTGAACAGTGAGGCAGATTTAAAACTGGCTGAATGCCAGGCTCAGGTTAATGTGATCTGTGACACAAAGTCTATCTGGAGGCAAGTCACCTGTGGTATACACCTAGGGTTAATATCATGGCATCTTCGTTAGTGATTAGAGTGATGGAACAGAACACACCCTTGTCAGGCTTGCAGACAACAGAAATATGATAGGAATAGTTGATACAGCAGGTGGATGTGACACTATTCAGAGGGATTTTACAAGATGCAGAAATAGGTCAATAGGAACCTCATTAAGTTCAACAAGGGAAATGCAAAATCCTGTGACTGCAGAGGAATAACCTCATGTACCACTGCACACTGGGAGCTCACAGCTGGAAAGCACCTTTGCAGCTGGAAAGAAGCTTTGCAGGAAAGACCCTAGGATCTTTATGGATTCTAAGTTGCACCTGAGCCAGCAATGCCTCCTTTCCCTAAAGAATATTAGCACCATCCTAGACTGCATTAGGAATAGTGTTTCCAGCAGGTTGAGGAACATGATCCTTCCCCCTCAGTATAGCTGAGTAGCTTGAGTGAGACACATGTGGAGTGCTGAGTCAAGTGCTGGGCTCCCCAGTACAAGAGACACAGAGCTACTGGAGCAAGTCCAGCAAAGGGCAATAGAGACGATGAAGGGGTTAGAGTATCTGTCATGGAGAGGCCAAGAGAGCTGGGAGTGTTCTTCCTGGTGAAGAGAAAGCTCAAGGGGGATCTTACCAATCTGCATAAATACCTGCTGAAAGTAGAGAAGAAAAAGCCAAGTTCCTCTCAGTGAGAGGATGAGAGGCAATGAGCACAAACTGAAATAAGGCAAATCCCACATAAACATGAGAAAAACCTTTTTTCTGCAAAACTTACTGAACACTGGGACAGGTAGCTCAGAGGTGTTGTGCAGCCTCAGTATCTGGGAATATTGAAAACCCAACTTGATATGGCCCTGAGCAACCTGCTCTTGTCAACCCTGGATTAAACAGGAGGGTTGGACTAAACAATCTCCAAAGGTGTCCTCCAACCTTAACTACTTTTTGACTCTCTTTTCAGATTTTCATTTCATGCTGATTATTATGCTGTTCCCTTGCATAAAATGCTTGGTGTCATTAGTTTGGAGCCAGGTGAGGTAACTTGAGGTTTGTCATCTCGTTTAAGACAAATAGCCCCACTGATCTGCAGAAGATCTCTCAAGGTGATGTAGCCAGAGGTCACTCTCTGGACTGGAAATAGATTTTCTCCCATTGGTTTTCCATCCTCCCACATAGTACATTGGAGCTAATTTTATACAATTTATAGTGATGAGGGGGAATGGAGTAGAGAGGGTCTGAAGGATCTTCTGAGCTCTTCTCAGGCTTCCCTAAAGTGCTGCCTATTACATCATAAACGTATATGATGTGACTTGTGAAATACAGTTGTTCAGTCCTTCCCCCACCCTCTCTTTAGACTAGGGCTGCATCCATCCTTGTCAGCACACTGATTCACTGCACTGCAGAGCCAGCTGAGCAAAGTTTAAGTTCATGTCATCACAGCCAAGGAAAACAATACACCGAGGCTTTTCATGCATATGATTAAAATCTTTATATTGAATTTGAGCTAGTGCACAGGGTGTAGTCACGATACTTTACTCATGGAAAAAGCAAAATGTAAAATCTTTTAATTATTACTATAGGTATTGCAAACAGAACTAGTGGAGGCAACAATAGAACACTGAAGGTTATTCATCAATAAAAGTAAATCACATGGAAAATGGGAACAAATTCACAAGTAGTTTCAGACTGGCTTTGTTGAGATATTCACATGTTCTAAACCAAGGAGAAGATCCTGAAAATATGTGGAGTATAACAGATTTTTTTGTATCTTGCATATGTTTGATACCATATTTCTTATACAAACTGGTATAAGGGCAAGTTCATGTTTTATGAAGAAAGCTATATAGAATTGCAGTGAAATATGCAGTCCTGGAGTCTAGCATAAGACGGATCTATTTGGGTACACTAGGTAAAATTGGATATTCCTGGGGTTTATAGCTCTCATTACTGGTATTCTGTATAAAGATAAATGTTATTTTAATTGTGCAAGGTGCTATCACCCCAGATCCTTGTCTGGCAAAGGAGATGCTGTCATGTACTTGGAATCATGGTGGTTCCTCGTTCTAGTATTTTGAGGGCCTTCAAGGTGCCATACTAGAAGACACAGTAGATTCATCTTGTGTACTATGTATACTGTGGCACTGCCAAGCAGATTGAAACAAAATAATCTTATTACTTGCATATCTTGTGCATGCCTAGCTGTATGCCATCAGGTGTGTTAATGTGCTCTGATCTGGGTCTCTTGCTCAGAAGTAGATGCTACCAGTATATGAAGGGCTAGATATTAGTGACCACAAGTCTCCACAGCTACACAAAAAACAGCAGTGTAGCAATATTAGTCTGCATCACTTTGAAAATCTGGTCCTTAAACAGCATCTTCAAAGGGATGTTTCCTGCTTTTGTTGTTAAATTCTGCCATGTGCAGCATTTCAATGCATTGCAGTGGAAGGGCTGTTTCAGGTTTCTCAGGCCTAAAGCATGACACAGTCAATTACATAACTGCAACCATGGCAGAAATGATGAATTCTGCTGCATATGTATTCACATATGAATCAGATCAACCTTTTCAGTTGTACCTTTTCTAAAGAGTCTTGGACTAATTTCTCGTTTGCTAATTATTTTCCATATTATACCTGCTTCAAAGCCTGCATAGCTAAGGCCTTGCAAATTCATAGATGGCTACAGCTGTAACTTATCATCTGGACCACAGACTACCACAATCCATGCTTCAATATGTTTTTTTTTTTTTTAATCAGCTGCCAAAGGCCAAGTGCAATGGTGCTCATTCAAAAGTTACTAATTTTCATTCTTAATGTGAACTGGCATGGCTTGACATGACAGTGATGTGAACTGGCATGACAACTGAAGTTGTCCTCTTTTCTGAAGTTTTCGTTTTTAATGGTAAAAATTATGAGAGAGTTCCCAGTTTGTTTTTTAAATTTTCTCTCTACAAATTTAGCTTGACTAAAGAGTATTTATTGATCTGGGTATTTCTTTCTCATGACAGACTGTAGATCCTGCAAGTTTCAAGTGCAAATTTTTTTAAGATGCCTAGGCTGTATTTCACATAAGTGTGAAATCCTACATATTCTATGTAAATGGGAATCCCTCCTTTCTAAGAAAGAAATATGAGATACTAGGATGAGACTACACTAATTAAAGTAATTAATATATTTATAATGAAATATTTCGTGTTAAAATGTACAAATAACAGAAAAATTATCAAAATAAGTAGTTTTTCCTGCTAAGTTTTTAGAGAAAATTTGCAGAGGCAGATCACATATCTAGCTCAGAGAATCATCAAAACAGAAACAATGAGTTACTGGCCCAGTTTGACCTACTGTTGAGGCCAGCTTCCTCTTCATGGAAGAAAGGAAGTTTTGGTTCAAGGCACTATTACTGAGCTCACATTGCTGTGATTCCCTGGTGAATATCATCAGTGAACATCACCACGGGATAGCCAGCAGGGCACTGTGGTCTGATTCTTCGTTGGAAGGTGTCTCTGTTGTCTTGATGTTTGTACTAAAAGGGATATATGGGAGGGAGTTTGCAGGGAATTGAACATTTGAAGTGTATCTTTATGTCAGCAAGCTTAGCTGTGTGTGGTGAGGCAAGACTAAATGAAAAGATTAATAGTATTTTCTGTTGCACAACAATAACACGCAGTAGTGAGTGGCCATCAACAGTAAGGCATGAAGCTGAGTCAGGGGAGATTTAGTTTGGATACCAGGAAAAGGTTCTTCACCTAGGAGGTGATTGGGCACTGGAACAGGTTTCCCAGGTCTCTCTGCAGGATGGATACTCAGATTCAGTGCAGTATGTAGCCTTTTCTGTGCCACATGTGCTTTGCTGAAAAGAAAAATATTCAAGTCCATGGCAGTACTTTGCTGAGTCCGGATATTAAACACTTGTTTGTATGTTTTATTCTGGCTGGCTGGACTTCTGCATTGCCTTGAGGGCTTGCATTGCATTGTCAAGCACTTTTCCATTAACTTCAGGAATTGGACTCTGTCAGCACTTGTATTAGCAAGCTGCTTAAGCACACGGTAATAGTGACCATATGCTTTGATTTTCCTCTTTTCTTTAAATTATTTATTTACAATTTTTAAATACAAGGTATTAAAGTCAGTATTAGAAATAAGATATTTTACTGCTTTAACTTTTATTCAAATGACTAAAACAGTAATGGAATTTCAGTTTGATACAAAAAAAAAAGACTGCTATAAATATCAGAAGAAAACTTCTATATTTATGACATTTATTATATTGTTGGTAATTTCCTGTGTAAGACTGTTTCCTTGTAGTCAAGGTTTCTGCTCTAAACGAGACATTTAGGGTCACTAAGTAGAGACTAATTTTTTTATATAATGGAATAAATAATGTTTATTGTGCAATGGCTTCAGTGGTTTATAGTTCTGTGTTTAAATAGTGAGATTAGTTAGTTGATATTGCAGTGGAGAACATCTCCCCTCCCATAACTAGAATGGGAGCATCCATAATATAACCAATGCTGCTGGCAGACTGAAGACTTTCCTTGAGTCTTACTATTAAAACCAAACAATCAAAGCCCTCTTTGGATTCCTAGCCATGTGTCTGCTATGTTTTCAGAAGATTTCTTTTCACCCTGTAATTTTCCATTGTAAGATCTTTATTTAAAAATAGAATTTTTACATTAACATTTTACTATGTGACTGGTATTAGTGTTTATTCAATCCAAAGAGGTTGTCAATAATGCAGAGAATAGCATATGGCATAACATTATAAGAAACAGTATTGTCAAAGCATAGGATGCTTTAAAATCAGCAAAACTAATGCGCTCCATAGTTGCTAATCAAACTCCTACTGCAAGAATAGAATGAGGTGAAATCAAGACCATTAATAGTGAGTACTAGATTGAATCATTTTTTTGGTGTAGGCTTTCCACATTTAGTATGGTTATTTGCCCTGTCTCTTGTATCCCACAGTACATCTGTTTCTGCTACCTGTTTGCTTTAGTGCTCTGATCGCAAAAGGTATACAGCTATTAACTACAACATGGAGGGTAGATAACTCAACTTTAATATTTAGTGAAAATATTAATTAATATTGCAGTGAAAAGTCTGTGCATACAAGATATTTTTGAGCAACTCAATTAGTGCACTGTCACAACCTAGCAGACCACATTGCAGTCGTCTCCCTCCTCCGCTCTATCTCCATGATCTTCACCTATCCAGATGTCCAACTGGCAGAACAAAGAGAATAGAGCAGTACTGAGATCATATAACAACCTTTCTACAGAAGGGCACCTTATACAGTGTATCTTTTATCTTCCTAGTTATCAGGCTTTGCAAAGCTTCCAAAACCTTGGTATCTCCATAAGCCAGTAGGGGAATGAGTGATAGAAACTATAAGGATTGCATAAGGAGCAAAGGAAACAAGGCTAAAAGCTCAGAAATCTCATATCAGAATCAAAAAATGAAGTTCAGTAATTTTTGTCCTTTTTTTTTTTTTTCTGAATTGGAAGTTTATAAGGCAAAAAAACAATGTGAATTTCACAGAGAGGGAAAACTCTTAAAACTCTTTAACAAGTCTGTACTCAGGATAGTGATACTTTTTTACAAGAATTAGTAAATTTTTAATGATTATTCAGAACATTGTGCTCTGGAAGACATTGACGTAATGGTAGCATTTTAAATCTGGATTTAAAAAGAAGATTGTCATGTTCATCATGTTATTTACAAGCTGGGAGATTCTGTGTGCTTAACAAACTGATACCTTTATTCAGCTTCCCCCTAGAGGACTAACTGATATTTGTCAATACAGAGTGATCTTTTAAACAATTACACTATTCAGTGTGTTTTTGCACCCAAACTTCAAACTGATGAAAAACTTGTCAGCCTTCAGTGTAACTGTGTCGAGCAGTAGTAGTGTGTCTGTTACTTTGCTTAAAATACAAAAATTCAAAACTGAGAAATAATGAATATAAGACTGAACAGTCCAAGCCAGATTGTCTTGAAAGATAATACAATTTTAATACAGTGCAAAATGAAATTTGTAGCTATTGCAGATTTCCTAGCAGGGTTAGCAAAGATTAAGAGCTTCACAGAAGTGGACATTTGTGTTCTGGTTGTCATCAACTCTGAGCAATGATGGAGCA
Source organism: Chiroxiphia lanceolata (assembly GCF_009829145.1). NCBI lineage: Eukaryota > Metazoa > Chordata > Aves > Passeriformes > Pipridae > Chiroxiphia > Chiroxiphia lanceolata. The sequence continues at coordinate 86,303,315 of NC_045639.1, read as the reverse complement.
TCCTTATTAAAACTTCAAGATGGTGATAGTATTCACTCTTGCAAAGAAAGAGTATTTATACAGCAAAAAGACTTTGAGGCAAAGTCACAGGAATCATAGAGAATCATAGAGAATCATAGAGAATCATAGAGAACGAGGAGTGAACTATAGAAAGAGAAGGGATGGTCTTCTGGCTCACTAAGTTAATTACTGCTCTGGGAAATCAATTTCTTCAGGTCCCTGCCTGATATTTTCATGTGAGGATTGACAAATCATTCAGACATGTCTTTGTTGGTGATCATATGCTGCCTGTTGTGTGTGAGTTTATTCTGTTTTGATGCTATGGATGCAATCCCCTCAGCATGTGGAAGGTTTGGAGCAAAACCCATACGTGATTCTTTAACTTTCTTGTTTGTTTAACCCAGTGAGATACTAAAAGATTGCACAGTATGCCTGGTTGCTGGGTTCATCATGCAAAATGGTATAAATGGCACATGAAAAAGCAGTGTGCTTTCTCTGCAAAAGCAAGGAGATAGTGTTTTGTGACTACAAAAAATAAACTGACCATTTCATGGGAGGGTCATAATATAATAAGTACTTATGATGGTATACTGGAAAGACATTTTTTGTTCAGTGTCAGGAATTTTAGGAATTGTTGGTTAGAGCATGGTGCTAATAACATCAAGGGTTATTATTCTGGGTTTGATCCCTGTGTGGGCCATTCACTTAACAATTGGACTTGTTGATCCTTGTGGGTCCCTTCCAACTTAGAATATTCTGTTATTCTGACTCAACTTTGTAATTATGTGATTCTGTTTTCAGAAAGAGCGATAAAAAGAATTTATTCCTCAAGTTTTCTTATTCTCTTCCTACTTCAGTATCACAATGAACCACTCTCTTTCCTTCCAGGGACTATTGTCCATCTTGCTTTCTTGCACTCTAGTCAGATGACTTTGTCATGCATCATGCCTGATGGCCAACAAAGAGGAAGTCTCCCTGCATCCTGGACAGTTTAGCTAACTTTCCCAGATGCAGAATAGCCAAGAGATGCAATTCCTGGGAAATACTGACTTTCTGCCTCTGACCTTCAGGCAAAATAATAATATTTAGGAAATGTACAGTTTTTTTAGCAATAGGACCTGTGAGTGAGTGCAATGTTGCTTTGTGACAAGAAAATCTCCTGGTATCTTAAGAGTTGCTCTCTGAGGCCTCTTAGCATGAGAGTTATGACTTAAAGATGTTTTACCAAATTCACAAATACTCGAAAGAAACATTTTGTGCCAAATAGAAGGATCACCTCATTGGAATCTTTCAGTCAGGCTCTAGCCATAAGTACTTCTCAAAGCAAAGTGAATTTATTTATTTGTTTATTACGCAATAGTACAATATGTATTATTTTTTTCTTTTAATTTCCCTTAAAAGGTCCAGACAATCTGTCATGTTATTTCAGCTGGAACTTAGAATAAAAAAAAAGAAGAAATTCAGTCTTGGGCAAAAACCAGGCATGGAAAATTTCTACCTAAATTCGTCATGTTTGACAAACAGAATAGATATAAGTAACAGGCAAGGCATTTTGTATCTAAAATCTCCACAATGTAAGCATGCACTGCCACGGTCCAAGGGGGGAGGGGAATGGGGCCGTGACACAGCACGGATGGGTTCGGGGGCAAGGTAGAGGTGCAAAATGGGATGCTTTATTGAGGTGTGTAGGGGTTTTATAAGTTTTAGGTGGGGAAAGGGCCAGAACATGGGGTGGAGCATGAGACAGACAAACAGGGGAACAAATCAGGGTAGGGACACAAGCAAAAGGGGGAGGAAAAGGGCAAATGGTAACTATCTCCTCTCTGCAGCTTCTTCAGCCTATCAGAGAAGGGAGCGGGGGAGCAGGGAGCAGGCAAACTCGTGGGGAGCCCGAGTATGCACTTTGTAGTGTGGATACAATGAAATCACAAAATAACAGTAAAGTCCATATAATAACTGTAAAGTCCATATAATAAAGTCCTGTCAATTGCCGTATGTTTTTCTCTACGCCTGGAACTATTCCCATCCTGAATCTTGCTCCTTCACAATGCACTGCAATACTTGAAATAAGTTGCCAATCCTACTTTTTTTCTGACTGTCCTAATCACTGCACTCAAAACTGCACACCAAAACTGTTTAATTACCTAGTACACTTCCCAGTTTCATTAAGGAGAGAAAGATATTGAGCATGTACTGTGATAAATTAATATTGCTGCTCAGGTGATCTCTCTTAGGGCAAGGGCAGGCACTCTGATGTGACCTGAGTCACAACTCTTGCTTTTTGTGGGGCGAAATAAAGAACAATAGCCTTCAAATTATTATCATGAAGGCAAGATATATGAAAACATTTAAGATAAGCTGCTTAAAAAATGTAATGTATCCTCTTTACCCCCAAAGAGTATATTACAGGTATTACTTCTTGTTCTGAGGTCATTTATGTACAAAACCAAGGTGAAGCCAGAGTAATTAATGTTCTAATTGTTCATTATCTAAAGATAATGGTTTTTGCAAATCCATCATTATAAACTGCTTTATGTGCCTGTCAGAGAGGGAGGGAGATGGAGTCTTTAATCCCTTCAGAACATCTGTACATGAAATATGTACTATGGAGCATTGCTTCCACATTTTTAATTGTCTAATTACGTTTCCTCTTTCAAAGAAACTGTCACATTACCAACAGTCTTCCTTAATGATTAGAAAAAGACTGAAAAATTATTTTAATTGGTTTTTCATTTAATTATTGAAGTTGATTAAGACAAAATATAATCCAGAAACTTTTAGTGTAAGAACATTATGCTAATATTTCAAACAGGCAGTACATGTTATTTTTAGATAAAAGAAACACAGGAAAATAGTTTTAGCCATGACTCAGACCTCAGAGTAGGTCTAACTTGCCTTACCTTCATCTCAGTTTACTATATTTTTAAAAATTTTATCTATATTTTCTTTGTCAGTCCTGACCTTGCAGTCTTCCATTTAGCTTTTTTTGGCTATTGCCTGTTGCTATTCTTTGTATTTGCTATCACTTTTGTAAAGGAGCAGCGAGCAATCTATTTAATATCAAAGATGTAGCCTTTTTTCACGAAGAGAAATCGCAGGATTTCCGTAGATCATGGTTTGGAGGGAAAAAAGCAATGCAACATGTAACAGGGAAAATCATATGTTATTCCTGAATGTCTTGCAAAGAAAGAAAAACTGATGAATTCAGCTTTCTCGATGCTGAGGCAAGTTTCCTTCGTTCAGAGTTGAGCTACACATTTTTGTATTTGTTATACACCCTCCCCCCCATTTTCTTGAAATAGACTTAAGGTTTAGGTGCTTGCTTGTGTTTGGTACACTTAACATATTTGGGGCTATATGTGGTCAAGTTTGGGTCATTGGAGCTGTTTGCCCTTTGTTTCACATCAGCCTGTCCACATAAGCATTAATAGCTATAGTTAACCCCAAGCAGCACCCCTGGGATAACAAACTGCTTTTGTGTTGGTTTCATTTTATGGTTCATGTCATTAGTTGGCTTCAGGCTGACAGTGCCTTCAGTAAGAGCAGGCAGACACACAGGCTCCTGCATACAGAGGCAATTGGTCTGCTTGTTTCAGAGAATATAAATTAACTTGAAATGTTCATGGCAAATAATAAAAATCTGCTTATCTTTTGCTTGAAAAATATTTAAAATCTGCTTATCTTTTGTAATGCTCAGACTTTCTGAATTGTTATGATTTCATTTCATGGAGAAATACAAGTTTTAAAGTTGAAAAAGCAGAAATCTGTCAAAGCTGTGACAATTGCATGGTTCAGTTGTCACTGTACTACTCAGAAAAGCATTTTCAAAACAAAAATTCTGATACTGTATACCAACACGGAAATCTCCTGATCTTCCAAAGTAGGATTTTAACCAGTTAAGCTCACAGAGGAGACTTCTGTAATGAAATCTGACCCTCAACTCAGTGAGATTTTACACATTGAACACAGTGGGGCTGGGACAGTGTCATTCCAGAGGCAGTATCTGTGTCACCGAGGAGCACTTTTATGTAATCTAGGAATATTGTCAAGAACAGATATAACTTACAAATTACTGGTTTTCAGCTATCTAAATACACCAATAGGACTCTAATATGGTGACTTTACAGGAAAAGCAAGGGGGGGGGGGGGTTGTGATTCTATTAGCTATTTCATAGATTTAATATATGATCAATGGGCATGTTAAATCAATATGTACCTTCAGCTGGTACAGACTGTACAAAATTATTATTTGATTAAATCAACTAACTTTTTTATGGTCTAAAAAAATTCTCTTGTCTAACTAGAGAGAATTATAATATTGGATATGTGTTTGTCCTTTGGTTTGTAAAGCACCACATTTGAATTAATTTATTAATGCTAATAAATATTTATTAAAACTTGTACAGTAATTAATATTGCAGGAGATGTTATATGTCATATGTAAATATAAATGTATTTTCTTAAAATGACAGGGCAATTGGTAGATAAGTAATTAAGTGTTTGGATTTATTGATTATATATCATTATTACTAGTAACAGTACATTTTATTGTTAGAAATGTAATGTTTCTTATTATAAAGGAGTGCTCGTCTTCCCTTTGGTCCACAACTATTACATGTTTAGGAGGTTATTAATATTCACGAGCTACCTCATCGCAAAAAGGTGCCACAGGGGCTATGAACTAGTACGTGATGCTGCATTCAGCAGGAGAGAGGGGAAGCACACCACCTCATGCCAGTGGAGACCAGGGATTCTGTTGAAAGATTCAAGTTACTGCAACTGTGTGCAAAGAACTCACTATAATATCATCTATACAGCAAAGAATACAGGGGATTATTTATTTATTCATGGCTTGCATTATTGGAAAAATGAATGGAGTAAAAATGAGTGATCATGAAAATAAACACCTAAAGTTTTTTTTTTTACGTCATCAGTAAATCTAAGAAAATGAAGGAAATGCTATAATTTTAGCAATGGCTAATCACTTCAGATTTTTCCCCTGAAAGGATATACTTCCAGATATTACATAGGTGAGTTTATGGACAATATTTTTTCTAGCTTCCTGTGTCTTGCTGTATTTCTTTTTCAGGTGGAATATGCAGGTATTTTATGTAAGTACTGAGAAATACTGAATGTATATCTATATACTGATTTTCTCAACTCAAAGGATTTTTCCAGTATACTTTTATGGATCTTCAATGTATATATACTAGATATCTGCATATAAAAAAGTTATGTAATGGTTTAATACAAGTACTTGGCTTTGTTTCAGTTCTATACAGTAGCGTGTACTGTAGTTTAATATAAGCAAGTATAATCCACAATGCCCTTGCAGTTTGTTCATTTTATAGAATTTGCCTCAGAGTTGATTTTTGTGATAGCTTGTAACTCAAACTCCTCTTTGAATAAGTTTTTTTATCTTAGTAGCTCATTCTTCATTCCCACAGATACAACTTTCTGGTAGGAGCAGCTTGCAAAACTGAATGTGCTGCTTTCTTTCACAACCCTGATGGCTGATGTATGATCACAGTCTTGATTTTGCCTTCTGTAGTTCAGATACCACTTTTGATTGGGTTCCATGTCAACTGCATAAGTTTTGGCAGGAAATGTAAGCATTTTTCTCTTGGTAAAGAGAGTGGTATCTTCCCAGCTGATGCAGGGACCTGGGGGTAATGTGTGACCCCAGTGCTGGGGAGGCAGCTCTGCTCTTGCTGGGGTCAAAGGGGGGTTTGCTTTAGTGGTTTACTTCATTAAAAAAAAAAATAAAAATTAAAAATCCAGTGACTCTTTTTTCATGCCAAATATCTGTGAAGTACTACAGAGCAAATATTGATTGTCTGTAACCATTCTTAATATGCACATCAATTATGTTGTTTTGACAGTAATTAGAAATTATTACAAATAGCATAAGATTTTTTCTTAAAGATCAAAATATAATTTTAAATAAAAATGTGGTGAATTATTTAATTTATGACTGAATGGACTATACCTATAAATATGTTACTCTTCATTACGCTGATACTGAAAACTGTATTTATTTATTGTGTTATGATAACTGGGTTTAAATATAATTTAATAATTTACAAATTTTAGCCACAAGCCTGCAAAACCTTGCATCTGCATTTAAATGAATGTTAAATACGTGTTAATACTCCCAGATAGTCCAGTAAAGAAAAACAAGATTTTATTGATGTTATTATCAGAACAGTTAAGTGCAAAGAGATATATGTAAACTCACGCAGGTCCTTTTCGTCTTTGTGCTTCATAGATTAACAGTATTGAAGAAAGTAACAGTGTGAGTTAGAAGTTTTTCTTCAAGTGATAGACAGTAATGTAATGGAAAAATATTGTGTTCTAAGGGTGCTCAATTACATGATATAAGAAGACTGAATTTTAAATGTTCATTCTTTTGAGATTGTTCCAATTAATGACAAATAACAAACTAGCCCAGGGATTAGATGACCACAAGGGAATCTTAATCTGTTTGCTTTGTTATGACAAGGGAAAGTATTGGACAGCTGTAGGATCCTTGGTCCTATCCCATTAAACCCATTTCTAGCAAATTAATAGCTACTTTGTACTAGTACACTAGAACATATTTCCTAGGAAAGTAGAACTTCATATTTGCAAGGTACAAACAAGTATAAGGTCAATCTAAATTCTAAATTTCTCAGTTTTTTTATTAAGGTGAATCTTCTAGTTCCTTCTTCCTGTCACAAAGAATCAAAAATGAAATTTATATGGGTCTTTGAAGAATGAAAATTTTCTATTGATGAAAAAGTATCCGTAGTCCCTGAATTAGGGAATTCATACAGCAAATTTTTTTTTCTAAAGATTACCGTACTATCTATTCTTATTTCTCAACTGATGGACATCACTGTCTCCTAAATAATGCGAAATTAGAGCATTTCAGGTCCTTTGTAAAAAAAAAAAAAAAAAGATGAAGACTGGCATAAAAACATCATGATTTTAGAATTTATTACATTTGAAAACACCTGAAATTCAGTAGAGCAAATTCCATAACATCCTAAACAATTCTTTAATTGCATAGCAGATTTTATAGTCCATTAAACTTTATTGTTGGAAATTATAGGTTTGTAGATTAGTATGTCAGAAAAGTACATGTCAATAAAGCTCAAATGTCAAGAGATGCTCTCAAAAGAAGTATTTTCAGTTTCTTTCCTCTCTTACTGATGTACCAATGCATAAACTCAAGAACTAACAACTTCATGGCTCAAAATCCAGTTTCAAGTGCTAGGGGAAAGGAATTATCCAGGTGAAAAGGAATTGTCCGTGTCTAATCAAAGTAGGAAGTACAACCCCTGAAAATGGAGCCTGTGTGATTTTGCTCCCTCCAAGTGTCAGACTCTACCTTTGCTCTGCCCTCTGCTTGAAATGGCCATGTCTCCTCCTCCAGAGAACCAAGCCAGTTAATGGTGTTGCCTTCTAGCTCCCTATGGACAGGACTTTGGGCCCTTATCTCCTCAGCAGAGGAGGAAAAGAGACTCAACATTGCAAACTGGCTGGTGTAGGAATGTTGCTGGCAGCCCTGATACACTGATTTGGGGATCAAAGTTGCTGTTTCAATACAGGGATTGTGTGACAGCATTCTGAACTAGCGATGCAGATTGGTTGCATATTCAGACACTATTATCACACTGTACATTTAATCTCTAGTTTTAAGGTTCTCTTTATAAGTGTACAAGTTAGTAACATCACTTATTAAAGAGAAGACATTTGTTAAGATTCTCTGGTCATAGCCCAAGTGTGCGCTAAATCTATGAGCCAATATTCAGCTCCAAAATTAACAAAGAAAAATTTCACTAAATCTTCTCAAAAAATATGTTTATCAGAAATTTCAACATGTGTTTTTTGATTTTTGCCACTGCTTTTTAAAATTAATTTGCAGTTTGAAGAACGACACCTATGTGGCAATCCCAATGAATATTTTTTCACGTGACAGTGTTTGTGGAGAGGTAAAGAAAAGACTGTGTTACTTGAAAGAAAAGTAGCTGCTGGGTTAGATACTAGGTTAGATATTTTGTAAAGTTGAGGTTGTTGCATTCTGTGAGCAACAATAAAAATATAATCATTTAGAGATCATTGCAACTTGAGAAAGCAGCAGTATATGTAGCGTATGAAGTAAACACCTGTACTATATTAGGTACACAGTTTATATTAAAGCCAAGAATTAATCTCCCTCAAAAAAAATCAGTCTATTTTGAAAATGGGAAATATTTTAGGGCATTTTTTCTCAGTTTGATGTTATTTTTAATTGAACAGAACTAGTTTGCCTTACACAAAACCTTTTCCTTGATACTTGTGTATTTATGGAAGATGGTCTTTTTTGAGTTTACTTTTTCTTCCAGTTAAAATTCTTCTTAGAATGATTGAATATGTATGTCTGTGCTCACATACTTGTGAGAGACTGTGTGCTGGGGGAGACCTGTGATAAAATACAGAGGAATTTGATGGAGAAACATGAAAATACATGTGTCTTATTGTTTTTGCCATGCAAACTCAAAAGCCAGTTACTAAAGTTGCTGTGGGATAGGAGGGAACAAGACAGAACCTATTTTAATTTCAGTCTGCCTCAGGTGGTCCACTAAAATTTGTTCTTGAGTACTTCAGTGCATCACAGCACCGTGTTCTGTTTGATTAGTAGCTATTTTTTTATCTGAACTTAACAGAACCAATCCTTAGTGCTGAGCATAGTTAAAAGCCTGTGCAGAGGTTGATAGTGATCTTTCTATTAAGTTTTATCTGTTCAAAGGCTTTACTTTTCCAGCTTCTTCTTCAAAAAATACTGTCTATTTTTATCTACTCTTATCTATGGTCACACATTACAAACTCTTGGTAACTGTCAGTAAAACATAATTTAGGTATACATTATTTTATACTTTTCTGGATCTGTCTTTGAGCAGGACTGATTTAAACTTTAGCAGGGCTCATATCCATAGAAGTCAAAAGATGTAATCTCTTCTCTCACAGACCCCTTCATTTCTCCCTGGCCTGATTTTTTACCTGTTTGAAACTTCTAACCCTTCTAACTCTTCTCTTCCTTATTTTGTGGAGTAATGGTGTTGGGGTTGAGGGACAAGATTAGACCATCACATCTGTTGGGAAGAGAACCTGCTGGAAGGGACAGCAGGACTGTTTGTCAACAAATAATTTGACTTCAAAATACAGTATTACTGAAAAAAACCCAGCTGGTCTACTAATCAGCAATACAGGATCAAGGAATTGCCTATGTGCCTGGTTGATTTAACAACTATATCTGAAGTGAGTCTAGCTGCAGCTTAAATGTCTGTGTCTCTACAGAGTGACAACTAACTTTATATTGCCATTAGAGCTAGGGCATTGCTTGGTCATAATGGAGTTAGGTCTACGTATTAGTATGTCCTGTGTGTATTTGAAATTGTTCTCTAGACCGTGTTTCTGAATACTTTATCCTGCCGCTTTGTGCAGGAGCAGAAAAAGGATTTGTACGGAAACATTCGAATGCAATGCAATAGCTAAAGGAAATCAAACAGAGCTGACAGAATGATTAATCTTTCTGTCAATGAAAGTTCTAGTGGATTATTAGGGATTTTACCTCAAAATTATTTTGCCTTCATACTGTGATTATTGCACTTGCCTTGAAGTGAGAGAGTGAAGACCTAAAAAATACTGCATTCTGTATTATCTCTGTGAAGTATGAAAATACAGATGATGATATCCTCATTTCTGTTAGGACTTCGGTGAATAGTACCGGTACGACACATGTTAAACTACTGGTCCATCTTAATCTTTTTTGGTTGTAAAATTGCTGTTTTATTTCTTTGTGTATTCTGAGAATATAGACAGGAAGGCTTCACATAACCTTTAAATCTTGCATGTCTCTCTTTCTGTCATTCAAAAACATAGGAAAGTGTTCATTTTATTTATTTCCCTCAAAGAAGCAAAGAAGAAATTATAGTACTGGAAATATGTACTCTGAGCAGCATCAAATTAAACTTTTATTGCTGAACCAAAGAAATAAAAATATATCAAGAATTAAAATTAATTTAGTAATTAAAAAAAAAGGCTTTTGGAAATGCTCTTTCACAGACAAATTAATATGTTTGTTTTTACTTTGTAACTGTAGTACATTTACTCCTAAAATGCAAGGCAGACGGATGGGGACTTCAGGGAGAATCACTAAGAGCACAAGTGTGAGCGGAGAGATGTATAAGCTGGAGCACATTGACGGGAGTCAGTCGGACACGGCTGTCGGCATGGTTGGAACAGGTGGGAAGAAAAGGCGTTCCAGCTTTAGTGCCAAAGTGGTTGCCATAGTGTCTCGAAGGAGCAGAAGCACATCTCAACTTAGTCAAACAGGTGAGTGAGACACACGCTCTTTGGAAACAGGACTCTTAGCAAATATGGTTTACCATTGTTTCCTCTATGGCATCTGTGTTACATGTATATGAATATAGACCACTCAAGAGAGAAGATTTTCCAGCTGTAAATAAATTTCTGTGATATTAATTTTCTTTGATCATTAAACATCTGCAAGAAACAATATACAAATGCCTTTTAGAATACATATTGTAACAACTTTCTGTCCTATTTACAGGTAGGCAAGGAAATGCAAAGAGATATATATGAGTATCAGCAGTGGGTAATGGTTTGGCTTAGAGAAGCTTTTTATGTATAGGAAATTTCTTCTAGCAGCAGAGTTGAGTATGAATGTAGGAACTGGAATTTGAGCAAATAAATGGCAGTTATGCAACTCGGATGAAAGATTGTACCTGTAGTGGCATAAAATATGTTTTTAAAAACTACCTTTCATTTCTTAGTTGAGTAAATCCAGTTGTGTTTTTTTTTAAAATAACACTGGGAAATTGGGGCAGTGATTTCAGATAAATTAGATGACAGCATGATACTCCATTAGGAACATAAGACTTCCAACTATTACAACTTTAGAAATCTTAAAAGCTTCACATCTGCATAGCCTGAAGGGACAAAAGCTCGTACAGAAAGATACTAAAGGAAAGAAAAATGTTTTAAAGTCCCTATCCTGCTCCTGAACCCCAGTGAAGACTTTTGTTCATCTTCAGTGGGAGCAGGACCTGACCCTAAGGGTTCTTTCTTACTAAAAGAAGGAAAAGAAAGAAGAAGAGCTTCAGCCTAGCATAAGATGCACTCATATTGCAGCATTCCTCTCACATAGTCAGGGTAATCTAAATTAAGGTAAGTAAGAGTATTGTTTATTTATATCATCAAATATCTCATCCCTTTCCCATGGTTTTCTTTTATTGCCAGATGAGCAGTAGAAGTGATTCTTTCACTTGGTCAGCTTTAGCAAAAAGATTGTAATGCTTTTCTACACTACCCATGAATTTTAAATCAGAAAGTATCTAATCACTCAGTTGGATTAAATGATAAATGTAGTAGGTGTATTTGAAGCCCAGACTGCAATTAATGTTGTGTTGCTCAAAAATACACTCTGTCTGAGACTAGAATACAGTGAGTTGTTATTTTAAATATATCATAATCTCTGAAAGTAATAAATAGTATTGTATCATAGAAAGGATTTTTAGGTTGATGTTTTACTCCACTTACTATAAAGAACATAATTTATTAAGTATTTTACAGAATGTGAATTTTTTGTTTGATCTGGCATTCCTTTCTAGCTCCTAAATCTCACTGAAATATGAATTGCTGTGACAGACCAGATCTTTGTTTAATCTTACTCAGTAGTCCAGCTCTGACTGGGAACAAGGACTGTATGCCTAAGGGGAAGGCATATAGGGCTGCCAAGCATAGACTGACTTGCATTGCATGAGCCCTAACTCACTCTTGTCAATGAAGTTAGTAAATAACTTAAAATCTGAACTGTGACTTCCAAAGACTTCTCAGCATTATCTATTTAAAGCTCAGATTTTCTCATTCTTCATAGAAAGATACTACAGCTCTCCAATTTTTTCTTGGTGTATTTTTTTCAAATTTCAAAACAATAGGAATTGTGCAAGGACTGGAACATATGAAGTTGTAATGGAACTCAAAGAACAAATCAAATGTGAAAAATATGATTACGTATTATTCATGTTTGTAAAACAGTTCAGAATCATATTTACTTTGTCTTGCTGTGGCTCAGGCAAACAGTACTATCTGTGGCATAAGCAGAGCAAGTAAAATGTCATGTTTTGTCATGACATTATTTTTTAAGTTAAATTTTATCAGAAATCAGTGCATTAAATTAATACATTTTTTTAGAACAATATGCAGATGAGACTTGATAGATTTTTCAAATTCCATTGTTGGAGACTAAATACTCATGTATTCCTGTAATTATTCTTGTAAATAAGTGGGTTTCTATATGTTCTTCTGAATTAAGCTCCAAATTCCCAATTTCAGATAAGATACTGTCATCTAAGTGAGGAAATTGTCAGTGAGCAGTGAAGTCCTGATAATCACAGAATCACAGAATATGCTAAGCTGGAAGGGACCCACAAGGATCATCAAGTCCAACCCTTAGCAGTCCATGGGACCGTCTCCTGTAGTCACATCATGTGCCTGAGAGTATCATCCAAACACTTCCTGGTCAGGCTTGGTGCTGTGACCACTTCCCTGGGGAGCTTGTTCCAGTGCCCAGCCACCCTCTGGGTGAAGAGCCTCTTTTTAACATCCAGCCTAAACCTCCCCTGACACAACTTTAGGACGTTCCCTTATGTTCTGTCATTGGTCGTCACAGAGAAAAGATCAGTGCCTGCTGCTCCTCTTTCCCTCACAAGGAAGTTGTAGAGGTCTCCCCTTAGTCTCCTCTTCTCCAGGCTGAACAGACCAAGTGACCTCAGCCACTCCTCATACAGCTTCCCCTCAAGGCCCTTCACCATCTCCATTGCCCTCCTTTGGACCCTCTCTAAGAGCTTAATATCTTTCTTACATTGTGGTGCCCAAACTGCACACAATATTCAAGGTGAGGCTGCACCAGTGCAGAGCAGAGCAGGACAATCTCCTCCCTCGACTGGCTGGCAATACTTTGCCTGATACCCCCCAGGACATGGTTGGCCCTCCTGGCTGCCAGGGCACTGCTGACTCAGATTCAACTTGTTACATACCAGGACCTCCAGGTCCCTTTCCCTGCCACTGCTTTCCACCATCTCATTCCCAGTCCGTACATACATCCAGGGTTGCCTTATCCCAGGTGCAGAATCTGGCCCTTCCCCTTGTTGAACTTGCTATGGTTGGTGATTGCCCAGTCCTCTAATTTATTGAGGTCTCTCTGCAGGGTGTCCCTGCCTTCAAGTGAGTCAACAGCTCCTTCCCGTTTTGTGTCTTCTGTAACCTTGCTTAGTACCCCTCCCAGTCCTGCATCCAAGTCATTTATGAAGATGTTGAAGAGCACAGGGCCTAAGATGGAGCCTTGTGGAACCCCAGTAGTGACAAGTCACCAGTCTGATGTTGCCCCATTCACTATTACCCTCTGTGCTTGACCCATGAACCAATTGCTCAGCCACCACATGATGTGTTTATCCAGCTGTGTGCTGGACATTTTGTCCAGAAGGACCCCGTGAGAGACGGTATTGAAAACTTTACTGAAATCCCAAAAGATTACATCAGCTGGCTTCCCTTGATCAACTAGGTGGATTACCTTGTCATAGAAGGAAATCAGGTTTGATAAGCAGGACTTTCCTCTCATGAAGCCGTGCTGGCTGTGAAAAATGACACCTTGTACCCCACAGTATATCTGTGCTTCTTTTGTGAGCTCAGTTCAGCTTTAAGAACCCCATCTTCATCCGATTGACTGTCCCACATTTCACCTTCTAAAACTGATCTGAAGAGGGCTTTCTCTCATTGTTGAATGACTGAAGTTTAGGTAAAGGTTTAGAAAAGAAAACTCCATCCGTTATGGAAAATGTCCTCTGGTGGTGGAGAATATGATGGTTCCCTGGAGGTACTTAGTGACTGTTAACAAGCATCACTATGCTGTGTTAAAAATAACCCTGCCTGGGAAACATGGAAATTAAGCAAAGCAAAGCAGCTTTCCAGGCTACATCATTTCAAAGTAGACATTACTAGGAAAAAAAAAATCTGTTTTTAATTTTCTCAGTTGTTTTTAGGTAATGTCAGTAGGACTAATTTTCTGTCCAACCTTGTAATAATTTTATGATACAATGAGAGATTTTGTACAGGTCTAGATAGGATGGACAGATAAAGCATAACAAACAGGTATAAATCAGTTACAAATAACTTTTATATCTGTATTAAAATTACAATAAAGTAACAGTCAGAACAGAGAGAGAGGTGATCTTAAACCTCTCAAAGCATTTAGCACAATAGGGAAACAGCCTTTTTTTTTGCTTTGTTTCTTGTCTAGCATAATATCCCTTTGCTCTTTTCATGGGACTTCTTTTCTGATATTACTTTTTTGTATTGCCATCTCCTGTTCATCCAGGTGGAATACTACAAGATACCAGATTTTCTAAAGACAGATTCAGAAAATTATCTTGGAATTCAGAATTACCATGGTTCTTACAGTTATACAGTTCCCCACAGGTTTAATTTATTCTTCTGTATTTCACGTGTTGTTCTCTGTGCCTTAGATGAGCATTTACTTGAGTTAGGCATTTTTCTGTGCAAGAATGTGCATTTACATATGAACTTCCTTACCTACAGATATCTCTATTCTGTTATCTTAAGATTGCATGGTTTGCAAATCTTTTCCTTGAGTTTAGACTGTGTATACTTGAAAAGTAACTTTCTGCAGCCTAACAGAAACGTGGTGGTCTGTCCTGCAGCTTCCTTATTAGCCTTGTTTGGCTGTTCAGTATTATCTCTGTGACAGTCTTTTCTGTGTGGGTTGTTATATTTTTCCAGACCAGGCCCTTAGAGCTTACTCTGCATAGTTGTGGTGATCTATGAGGACAACGGCTGTGTTGCACTAAAGGAAGAATGGAGGGAGATTGACATTAAGAGGAGTTTTTCTTTTCAACCAATCTAAAAAAAGTCTGTAAGGAGGCAGGAGGGATGGTCATGGTGCCTCAGGGAAGGTCACAGGTTCTGAACTCTAAACCTGACACCCAGCAGTAAAGAGCACTCCCCTGAACCCTGCAAAAACTTTGTGCAATCCTACACCCAAATGTTTCTGCAGCAAGGTGGAGGGTGGGGAAAGGGCTGTGTGATGAGCAAATGGATGAAGAATAATACTGAAAACAAAGAAAAAGACATGATTATTTTTGTAAGAGGAACTCTTTGTTCTAGGAACGATACTTAATTCTTTTAAACTATTGAGTGAATGTAAGCATGTTCTCTTTTATTTACTGTTGCCGTCTTGCTGAGGAATTCACTACCCTTAATAGAAACATAATTCACTTTCAGTTACTCATCTTCCAAAAGATTTCCTAATAAGGGCTAGTATTTTCAAACAAAGTTCTACCCCTCTGTTGAGTTAGTGTTACATGTGGCTCTTTTCCTTTTCCCTGAAATATAAATCGTGACTTTGTCTCCTGTTATGTAGATCTTTGATTTTAACTCAAAAGTATTCCTTACTTTAATATTTGCAACTTCTCCCTAGATTTTTAATAGAGATATTATTGGGGCAATAACTGTACTTTGGGCTATTTCCAATATGTAAGTAGCGTGAGGTTTAGGAAAATTTATTGCTTTCCACAAGTATAATTTTGATTATGGCTAAACTATGACATGCATGTCTTGTATAATTTCAAAATATGACAAATTTATTTAATAAGTGTAGTTTCACTCATGTTTATATTGTATTTTCTTATGGAATGTCTTATAGAAAGGCCTAATTATAATTCTGATTATATTTAACTGAGTTCTGTTTAAAGAGGATTTTTATTTGCTTTGTCATCTGATTCACAGTGTGTTTACAAGCTTTACTTTGTGCAAGTATAAACATAGAGTTGAAATACTATCAAAATTATGACACAAAAAGGAAATAGAGTGATGCTAAAGGACTATCAAGAGGAGAAAAATTCTACTATCTTCATATTAAAAATTTCTTTGTAAATGACTCTGTAAGAGAATGTCCATCTTAAAGTTGAATTTTATTACTCTTCATATACTTCTTGCCTGATCAGATCCATAGTTTGTGGCATTCTGGAACTTGTGGGATTTTGTAGAAAAGTTTAGAGTACCAGTTGTCATTCAGAAGAAAAATACTCTCCCTTGTGTCACAGAACGTAATTCCTTTCTCACAGAAGAATAAAATTCCCTTTGTTTAAAGTCAGATGATCAAGCTTAATTTTGATAGATCTGAATTTTTTTTCCTTTCAAAAGCAGTCCTTTTCCTATCGAACATAAACCTTGATTTTTATTTGAATGAAATAGCCTCATTATTTAGTTCTGAAATTTAGTTCTGTATCTTTTAGAAAATAAAACTGGCTTTTTAAAATCTTTGCTCAAATTTTTGTTTATTTGTTCATTTGTTTATAAGATGTTTTTAAAAATGTGTTGTAATCATAGGTTTGATGGTAAGATATTGGTGGGCTGAGTTTTAGAAAGGGTGCATTTAACTGAATCCAAAGATGCATTAGATTCAGAGACATTATTTTAATCTTATTTATCACTTTTACATGTGAATATGAACTTTGAGGTTTTTTTCAGTAATTTTTTTTTTAGCTAGGAATAGAACTATTAGCAAAAGAATCCAAACGAAAAGCAGTAAACCTAACCTAGAACAAAAAAGATTATCAGCAGTCGTTTTTAAGAGATTTTCAAGGAAAATAATAATGATGATGATGGTAATAATAATAATAATAATAGTAAAGCATCTTGCTGCTTTTACTGCAGCTGATTGTGTTAGTGTATTTATAAAATAAGCTGTATACATATCTATAACATAATTAGTCATCTACAATACATATAATGGCTCTTAGGTACTCAGAGTTCTGTATAATAAGTAATGAAATATTCAGAACTCAGGAAAATTATGAAAAAATATTCATATAATTTTTTTAAAATCCAGGCAAGTTATTAAGTTACATGAAAAATTATTTCCAATCTAACAGCTTATGATGTCCATCTTGAAAGGACACAACTTAGCTTGAGTATTTCTTAAAATATGAATAAATAATGAATGACATTTTTAAATAAAATACTAAGAGTGTCAGAGCAGGTATCAGTTCAAAAAACACTTCAATGTTGCTGAATCTTTTTCTTTTCCCTTAAAAAAAGTATTCAGCTGAAAACTTTCTCCCAGCTTAGCAGAGCTCTCTTTGTACAGTTTCTCCCTGTAGGAGCTCTGCATATGAATAGGAAAGAGTGTGAGCACTCCTGTACCTTTTAGGTATGGTTCTAAAAGCAACTCCATTCTCCAGTACTTTTTGCAGATCGAGAAGGGAGGTTGGGTTCAGCTGGCAGCACTGCAGCACTGCAGGACGGGAGAGGACAGATGATAAACAAGGACAGTCACTGGCATCAGTCAGGCTGTGTATCTGCTAGCTAGGGCTGTGTATCGGTCCAATGTTGACTTAGTTTCCAAGCAGAGAAGGAGCAGCAGTCTAATGTATTTGTGTGACAAAGGAATTAGATCTCTGATTGCATAACTTTTATTGCCCAGAGTTGTCCTCATAGTTTAGACGGCATATAAATTAAATTAACATAACCATTTGACAAGTCTTAAAGTAAAACAAAGATAGAAGAGATGAAAAAAAGCACCTCATATTACTCGTGAGTACCAACTTGCTTCCTGACAACCAGTCTGATACACAAAGAGAAGGGAAAAAGGAGATTGAGGCACTCAATGACTTCTTCTTCAGAACAAAGCTTGGCTCTTCAGTGGCATCTGCTTGCACTTCATATGTAAACGCTACTGATGAGCAGTAGCTTTTATCCCCTGGAAATGTCTCCTCCCTGTGCATGTGAATGGTTTTCATCAAAACATACCAGATGTGATTGCTTTTTCAGCAAATCAATCAGAGACTAGTGAGAATTTAACAGAGGTTTACATTTGAATATGTCCTTTAATTTTTACTCTATCTTTTTCTTTGTACCTCTACTGGTATTTAAAGTGTTTAAATTACACTTTGAGTGATTTGTAACCATTCCATTTGACTAACCAGTTTATTGCATCTGTTACATTTTCTTCAAATTACCAAGAAAAGACAAAAAAACAGCCCAGGAAGTTAGAGATGATGGGATCTCTAAGTCACTGGCATGTTGTCAAAGTATGAATATTTTTTATCAACTGTGGCATGTTTTTACCAATGGGCTTTTGAACGTTGTGCCAGCTTTGCTTTACTTTGATAAGCATGGAATTTTTAGAATGGGAGGGCCATATAACTTTCAAAAGGGGACCAAAGTGATAAGTTTGTTTAAATCTATATTGATTTCTACTGTGTTGTTAGGTGCTATATTTGGTATATCTGAGTACGGCATGAAAATACTGTGCAATATTGAAGCCGAATTACTGTTTCCTCTTGTACGGGTCTCAATCTAGTTACTTAGACATCGGTAAAAATAGATGTGGCTTCTGTGTGTCCTCAGGTCTCTATTAGAAGGTTCATCCCTGAACTTGCTTGAATTTACTGAAATTTGACAATCTGTTTAGATTTTCAGACAGAGGTCTACAAATATTTAACTGCAGTGTCATAGACTTAAGACATTCAAAAGTCTGAAAGAATAAACTGCAGTGTTTTTTTGGATGAACTGTTGGGGTTTTACCTTTGTAAGTTACCTAAGAATTGCTTTGAAATTACTTAGTATTTATAAAAGTCCTTGATGCTCACAGACAGATACTGATATATAGTTTACTTTATTTACCCATATAGACATTTTTCATATTGCAAAAATTCAGTTTCTGGTGCCTAATCACTTCAAAAGCATTGCTTTACCAGGAATCCTAAAAGTATGATGTTTTTCTTCTGGGAAGCTCTAGATGTCTGACAGTCTCAGCAAAAATTCTCTGTGTAATGGAAGGTTGACTATGCTTCAGGTCAAGCTGGGTCAATGCTAAGCCTAATGGAGGCAGTTGTCTTTCTTTACTTGAATTCTGTGATCTGTGAAGCACAGAAGTTTTGCGGTTAGATAAGTTAGGGGGGCTGCTCAAAACAGTTCCTGTCTGAAGAAGCTTAGGTTAACTGGGTAACTTCTGTTTTACATGGTGCTTGCAATGTGAAACTCTACTGCAAGTTGATTTTTTTAATGGTGAAGTTTGTGTCTTTGGGATCACGATTGGTGTCTTGTGAAGCCATTTATTTTTAATGATTTCTCTGGTCTCAGAACACAACTTGTCAGATTGACAAGTTATCTTAAGGCAGGTATATGAAAATGGATTTCCTGTTTATAAGGCATGTTAAAATATCCAAAAGTTCTTCCCAGCAAGAATCTCAGGTCTGCTGTTTTGATTAATTTTGCTTCCATATGGCTCTTGATGGCCTTGTTTATAGCTCTACCATTTGATTTGGTCTGATGATGTGAAGTGTTCTCTCTCAGATAATAGACTTAAACACTGAATTAATTAGGTATAGATGTGACCTAGGATTTAAGTATAAAAATAAATAACTTCTACCCATTACTCTCCCTTTGGAAATTATCCTACTAAAGATCTTCTACATGAAGAGCTCTTTTCTAGATTTCATGCTCAGGACAGGGTGAGAGGATTTCTTTGACAAGGCTTATTTGCTTTCTTCAGTCTGGACACTCTGGTTTATATATGCAGTAGGGTTGGTTTGCTTTTTACATAATGAAAATTTAGTATTTTTTGAGAGAAAGTATGTATTGAGATGAAGTTTAGTATTTATTGAGAGGAAAGGAGGCAGTTAGTTTTCTTTAACTTAGAGGCATACCATGTTAAGAACCAGATGCTTCTGCCTAGGGAGAGGTACTCCACAGCACTGTGAAGTGGTCACTTCAGAAAGGTTGCACACAGGATCCAGTCTAGTAAGCAAACTTTCTCTTGAGTCTCAGTAACGACCCTTGTGAGGAGCAACTACCCCAACAGCTGGGTGTGAGGGAATGGAGTTGCATTTGTATTGCACCTGTTTCTCCTCAGATGTGAAAAAATTCACAACTCCAGCAACATATCACAGCAAGAAGAGAGCTATCATCTCTAGCATATGTTGGAACAGGCAACATTAATGTACTTATGCAAGAATTGTAGTCACAGGTCAGGAGTTACTCTTAAGAGATGACTTGGGGAATCCAGGAGAAAAAGTGACTGAGAAGGTGACATGGAAACTGTCATGGGTTTGAGTAGCAGTTTACATTTTTACTTTAACAGCATTTACATGGTTACAAATACAATTTTATTTATTTTTGCTTAGGCAGGATTTTTATGATCCATGCCTGGGTATGGGATTTTATCATATACTCTGCTTCAAGGGGATAGCCATGTTTATGACCAATTTGGGAACAGTGTCAAGGAATTTTATGGGATCCCCTTTTAGCCAAGGTACACAATCTCCCAGTCTGCCTCACAGTAGTTTCTGTCCAAAGTTTGCCTATGGCAAAGAGAGTGACTTTTCCCAGCTATCACCTTCGGATTGTAACAGGCTACTGCAATGCCACTTAAAGTTTACTGATTTGGACAGGGAGATCCTCTGTAAAGGTCAAAAAGCCCCTCTCCTCTCCTAGTCATTATGGTCCAGAAATAAATCTTTCTGTGCAAATGCTGGTGAGTGAATATTTGAAATCATGAATGGTTTCATTTATAATTTAAAAAATTAAAAGAACAAGGTTGCATCTAGAAAGACTTGAGCACAAGTCTTCCAGCCAGTAAATCCCACTGCTTAACTCTTCAAGGAATCCTGTGAGTCAATGTCTCTAACATAGTGTTTTTTTCAATACACCTACATGGTACCAGCTGTGCTTCCGGAACTGGAGAGGGATTGTGGGATATAGAATGTGAACCCTGCTCTTGACAACTAGTAAGGCACCATTCTTCAAAGAAGTAGACCAGGAGCTGTACTCAGAAAGTGTGGGGCTAGTCTGAGCAAGTGTAGGTGTCCACAACGTAGCTGTCAGTTCATCACTGCAGCCTTTCTTCCTAGCCAGCAGAGAGAAATGTTCACTTTTGCCCATGGCTTATCCATCCTCAAGTATATATTTGAAATAGTAAAAATGAACTGCACCCTAAAAATGTCTGGTTTTCTCTACATGCTCTGAAAGGAGTCTGACATGACTAGCTCCAGTACAACATCTATAGACACCTTGAGTGAGCTGAGTCCTGCTTAGCCTGTGCCCAGCCCCTTGTCTTTCTGTTCCCAGCCCTTTCTTTGGTTCCCCCTCAGAAGCAAGAGCATCAACTGCTCCAATCCTTCACCTCCTATAGCTGAATCCTGTGAGGGTTTCTGTTGCCCATCTTGCACAAAGGAGAGGCACAGAGCAGAGTTGCCTGGATAGAAGAGGTTTTAAGAAATAAACCACCTCTGGGATACACAAAGTAGCTACTTTCTTTTTCTTGTAGCTGGTTGTGCAATAAGCAAACTGTGCCACAAAAGTGAGCATGAACCTCATTTTGCTGCATGATAGCAAAGTTCAAATTACAAATACAAGAGTGCCTTTGGCACACTTATCTTTCATTGGCACAACTGTCATAAGTTTTCTGATTCTGTTTTTGTAGGTTAGATAATGATCTTGATGAGATGCAGTAATTCTCTGCCTCATAAGTGGTGTCTCTCATTTGCTCTGCTGATTGCTCAGCATCCGTAAGAGCAGCAGCATTTTGTTGCAGGTGTAAAGTCAGTTTTCTAAGTCTCTGTATGAATGCTAATCAAGAGGTACACTTACGTGTGTATGTTTCATATTTTTGTATGAATTGTTTGCAGGAGGGGAACCATTAATATGTTTATGTAAAAGGAAGTGAGATTGTCAGCCTCAGAGGTACTGCCATGAAAAACCTTTAAATCCATTGGTTAATGTTTTAAATGTGATCAAATCAGAAGAAATAAGGGAAGGCAGTTTTATGTCTGATGATCTACTTAAATACCTTGCCTTTTCTGATAAGCACATGTCATCATCAAAACTAACACTTTGTAATTGCAATAAATCTTTCTAGGCAAAACAAAAACTGAATAACCATGTAGATGGAAATGATGCAGTGATTCAGTCAAGCAGAATATGTAATGACAGAAATGTCCCGTGATTCAATGGTCGTGGTGAAAATTTAAGTACTCTAAAAATATTCTTTTTTTTGGGTGTGTGTGTACCATTAATAAAAATAGTACTTTTTTCTATTATATGGCTCTGCAAGCTGGGAATATGATAATGTTTTTAGTCTTCAAAGGGTAGTTGGAGAGCACAGCAAGCTGCAATGTGCTGTCACTCATCTAGTGCTGCCATGTGTTTGATGATGGTATAATGAGCAGTAAATATGCTGTCTTAGTTTTACTCAGGGGAAGATAACTTCTGTGTATTAACACTTTTGTTAATGCTATGGGGGCTTTAAGTATTGTTTAAATATTACTTTTTGCTGAAGGAGCAAAAAATATGTGGACAACATGAATTTTAGTTGAGTTAAAAAGTGAGGAAGAGAAACAGTGACACAAATCAAATGTCCAATTGGATCAGTGATAGATCCCAAAAGGAATGATGGTAGAGAAGAGAAAACTGAGAGGGGGGTCTTTTCAATAAATATAAATATCTCAGAGGCGGGTGTCAAGAGGATGGTGCCAGACTCTTTTCAGTGGTGCCCAGCGACAGGACAAGGAGTAATGGCTATAAACTAAAACATAAGGAGTTCCACCTCAACATGAGGAAGAACTTTACATTGAGAGTGTCACAGCACTGGAACAGGCTGCCCTGGGAGGTTGTGGAATATCCCTCTCTGGAGACATTCAAAGCTCACCTGGACGTGTTCCTGTGTAACCTGTTCTAGGTGACCCTGGAGATCATCTAGCCCAACCCCATCTACTCTGTGATTCTGTGATTTTGTGATGTCAGTTTAGGATGACAGATATGCCATTTCTTGACTTTATTCTCATCTTTTACTATTTATCGATGTTCATGTGGTGCCTATGACTATAATATTGGCAGAAGCCATGTGCTGTAGAGAAGTAGGATCATCGGTGCTTTGTAAAAGGACTGTGAATGAAATGAAGCTGCAAAATTAAGAAGTGAACCTTAATGCTTCACATTTTCGTGTTTCTCTTTCACTTAAAGACCTTCCAGCAGGCATGTTAGCCAACGTTACATATGCAGGTAGTTTCTCTTTATGCATAAAAACTTCTCCTTGTTGGTAGGATGTGCTTATTTTTAAGAAATCAATTCCTTTTGAGAGCTTGGTGCTGAAAAATTCCGTTGATTTCAAGGCTTAAGAATTTGGTAACCCAAGAAGACTTCTGTAGAATAAATGGATGACCCTGTGCAGATATTTTTTTTCTGTTTGTTGTCCAAAGTTTTCTATCTTATTAGAGTTGTAGTAGCAATATAACAATCATTTTGCAATCCCAACTGGAGCAAGAACTGCAATGGCTACTCTGCAAACGTGTACTGTTGAACTTTGCTCTGTAGTGCAATTTATTTAATGTGCTCTTAATTTATGTTCTGACTTTTATAATTCATGTCAGACCTCCTAAATAGTAGCGCTTGTTCTTTGTTCTTTGCATTGTTGGCACCATAGACCTTAAAAGCATTTTACAAAGGAATGGTAAGCGTCATTGTCCCATTTTATTGAGAAGCAAACTTCAGGACTGGAAGTGACCTACTGAAAATGTCACAGTCTGCAGAAGAACCAAGACTTCCTAAAAAACTTACTACTGTAACTGCCAGATTAAAAAATACTTGTGACTGTTTGTGTACCTAGGAGAACATAATAAGAGAAACAGTAATCTTGGTAATGTAGTGGGCATGTATGTGTGTAAATACATGTGTGTAATCTTTATGCGGGGCATTGTTTTAAGGAAAGAGTCCATGGGACCTTAAATTTCTGTACTTTAAAGCATGTCTAAACGTCACTCACATACTAAAAATGTTTAATAATATTTACAGTATAAACTAGGACAACTTTCTTGAAATCGGAATCTGTACCTGAAAGCAATACATTGTTTGACCCCCTAAAACATGTAAAATTAGGACTCAGCTCTGTGCTGCTGGAAGATCATGTAGTTTGTGGATGCATTTATTCCCAGCTTCATTTAATGTCTTCATTTCTTGTGTCCTCCTAGCAAGAATGCTTCTATTTGGGGGATTTAATTAATTACTTTTTAAAGGTTACTTGCTTTAAAGGTCAATACAATAGATTATTCCCTGCAGTGTAAGATTAGCTAAATAAGCAAGTAATGGTACCTGACTAGTTGATGTATTTTAGTGATGTTAGTATAAAAGGTATGTTGACCACAGACTGATTCAGGACTTGACTGTAAGAAGATCCCTAAAATCTTTTAAGCTGTAAACTTAGTTGAACTGTGAAGAAATGCATATGTGAACATCTCATTAACTAAATTAAAAAAGGTTCATCCATCACTGGGTTGCCTTTCGAATGCGTATGTTTATATTCACATCCCTTTGACCGTTCTTTGAGCTCAGGTTTTGTACTTCAGAGCATAGCATGGTGACATTTGTTATCTTACTTGATGGCACAGCGCTGAACTCTCTGTTACAAGATCTTTTCATTCAGATTGCTAGTTTTTCTAGAAAATAATAGCTTCTCAGTGTCATAAGTTATCTTTACAAAATACCTGAAAATACTGTGGTTACCTGCCTTGCTGACAAGAGATCACTTAAGTGTGTGCAAGATGTTCTCTTTCCTTTGTAATTCTGAAGAAAAGCAGATCAGAATGTCACCATGATTCTGGATTGGTTCTTTATTTATTGTTGTGTTCTTGGGATAAATAGAACAGAACACAATATCAACTCATGGATTGAGAGTTGTATTAAAAACATAAAACTGTTTTATATAAATCATATCCTAGTAGCAAGGTAATTGTAATAAATTTCAAATTTTCAGGCAACTGTGCCAGAACAGGAATTTATGGGAAAGTTGACTTTGGTTTCTGAAGTGTATAATTTTCCTCACTGTTGAAACAAATAATGTCACATTAGAAACGTATTGCAAGTTTATTTAAATATGATTCATCAAGTATCCAGGTGATGGTGAGGTCCAGTCCTATGTGTGCTTCACAGGGAATAGTCCCATGAAAATCTACACATGATGAAGTTGGACCTTGATGAAAATTCTGCATGCTTTTGTGAATATATAACACATTAAAAAAAACCCCACTTCTTCAAGATATAGGGGAAAAGAAAATATTCACTAGCACCATGCACTTTGTTTTAAATTACCCATGCTTTTATATTTAGTTTGATATAGTTAATGAGCCTGTGTATCCCAAAGTTCCTTTGAGGATGATAGAAAAATGTAAAGAGAAGGCCTTTGAAAAAGTTTTGGTCTTTGCTGTGTGTCTTCCTCTTTCCCAGTGTGGCATACACATAATGCAGCCTTCAGAGAAAGACCACCACTGGACAAGAGTATCCAATCAAGGGTAGAAAGATTGGTTTTACTTAAATATTTCAATGGAAGAAAACATAAAATATTCTAAGAACTTTTCTGACTATATATTGGGAGTTCTTGACTTGAGAGAAATGCTTTCAATTTTCCTCTAGAATATGTTCTTTTTGTTAAAAATTAAATACATATATTAAAAGCTGAGGAAAATGGAAGATACCATGAATATATATATTCTTTTGAAAACAGTATGCAATCAGGCACATTGTATGAAAGAATTATTAAGCAAAATAATTTTTAGATTTGAGTAATCTTTCAGTGACATTGGCTCCTGTTGCCACTGAAATGCACATTAAAGCTCACTTCAATAGAAAGTGAGATTGTCTTCATTATCTATATTCAGTGCTGCATCACTAATAAGGTAAAACTTGTGATTGCAGACATCTTTTCAAAAATATCCTCCTTCTATTACCTGACATATTAGTTTGGGTATTTTTCATAGTCTAAAGATGGTGTATTTAATAACATATAATTATTATGATTTAAAGACTATGAAATTGTTATTATACTATCTATGTATGTTACTTAAGCTTAATCAAAGTCATTCTATGTTGTTTCTTATACTGGCAGTAGCTGTATCATTTAATTAATCAAGAAGCTTCTCAAACTTTCTCTTTTATGATATTCATATGCTCTTGATGCCATCTTTCATTGTGATTTTATTAAAAGTTGCTTGCCAATTAGCTAGTTTTATTACATCCTTCCAGTCCTTACAAATTCTGGACGGTAGTAATACCAGCTTTATATAAATAAGCCAGGGTTTATGCACATTTTATTGTTTGTTGTTTTCTCTCCAATCTTCTGTCATGTTAGATATTGTTGTAGTCACAGAGTTTTAAAATCTGATCTATTTTAGAGGCTATAATAACAAAACTGTTTCCTTAATGTTTCCTTAAAGAGTATTTTCTAGTAATAGAGCAAGACTGTGTCTAAATTTTACCTCTTGTGATTTTGATTTATAGTGTACATAGAAATCTTTTTTTCTGTGCATATATTGTGTTTAATCCTTATATGACAACATCTTACCTGCGTAGAATTTATGTGTCTTATTTTTATCTACTATTTAACTGGACATTGCTATTTTTATAGCAACCAGTACTCAATAACAGCTACCCTCTCACGCTTCGACCACACAGAGAAAAGAAGCACTCTCATTAATGATCACAATAATCCTGAGCAGCAAATAGAGCTTTATCTGTCAGTTCCAAGAAAAAATACTATCTGAAATAATTTGTGTAATATAGAGATAATGAGAGATTAGTGCATCTGTTCCAAAGAGCCTGACCTTCAAAACATTAGCTCTGCAAGATTCAAGCACCATGGTGTAACGCTGCTATGAAAGGCAAGTTTGTTTTACTTTTGTGTTTTATGATCTTCATCCATGAGCTAATATATATTGAAATCCCTGGAAAGATGTAGTACTACTTGGTATGAGTTACAGAGACTAAAATTACTGTAAAAGGCATGCTTATGTTTAACCAAAAGTAAGTCCAGGACCATGAAAATAAGGTTTGTTTATTATATTTTAATATTGTACCATGTACTCTCACGAGCCATCTTTTTATATGCCATCTGCAAGTAAATTTGGAATTTGAAATCTGTGGTTCAGACTGGCTGATTGACTATTGCAGATTTTCATGTTTGTTATTATGATGTGCAATTTTCTGCTGCCCTTTCTCATTTTCTTTTGTGCTGATGTTGATATGCAATTTTTGTTTTCCAGATTATTTTTAAATGAGTGTCATTTCTTCATCTGTAGTAGGTTTGTCAGTGCCCTCTATATTAATACAGCAAGAAAATTTAATGCTCAATCTTAGCCTCTGGTTTTGAATAATTTATGAAGAGGAAAATGGCTTATTAAATAGTTCAGAAGTAGTGAAATTAGCTTCATATTGTACTGTATTTTTTGTTACTAGCATATATGGAAAAACGTTTGTGAATATTGTATTAGTTCAAGACAAGTGCATTTGATCCTTAAACTTATTAATATGCATGCACTGTTGCGTTAAAAACTGTATTTCAGGTAACCTTGTGGTTTAATTGGAATAGCAGTTTGTAAGTGTTTTCACTTCAGAAATAACTAGAAGTTTGGGAGGGAGTCAGTTTTTTCTGTAGACACAGGCTGTATTAGCACCATTTAGTATTTTTTTCCCATTTTCTCCCCACTTGAAAGGGCTTTAAAATTTTGTAAACACTCACTGTCTGCTTATATGTGTTGGCTGTAATTCAGATGCTCTCAAATATTGATTTATAAAAAATGTCTAATTCTCTTTTGTGCTTATATTTTTCTTAGCTTTTTATCATGTTTGTAACAGATTAATTATATGATAAATCTTTTATAAAACAAGCTAACCGTCACAATAAAAAAATATTGCTTTGTAATAAAAATTTAGTGTAATTTACCAGGGAAAACACAGAACAACTCTTCCCATATTGGTGTGCTTTTTGCCTCATGTCTGTTGACTGTTGTTTCATCTGCTTTCCCTTTGAGAAAGGCAAGTGCTTCCTTGTTAAGCAAGGTTTGTAACCCAGAGAGGAGAATAAGTGGCCATAGGGACCTGCAAAAACAGCCTGGAATCATTTTTGATGTCAAAATGCAAGATGTTACAGAAAATCCTGCTGTCTCACATTGCTCCCTACCTTGCCCAGACATTAAAGCAATAGTGATGCTGTGACAGTTTTTTTGTGCTGGTGTCTCTCTGTGGCACGGTTGAACTTTTGCATCTTGTCAGTACTGTTTTCCTCAGTGCATATTTGATAACGGACATAAGCCAGCAATACTGGATGCAAACCTTAGCATTTCATAGCAGAGTTGTGCCGGAGCATTCATTTGGGAAGTTTGGCTGAACCGTCTGTCTCTAAACTAAGTCTTCGTGTGCAGTTGTCCACTTTCGATAATATAAACACAAAGGGAACAATTATATGTTACAGTTATGCAGTGTTTATCTAGCAGAGATCCGCTGCCCAAGTCTGTAGGTGTTTTTACATACTGATTGATGTAACTAATGCAAATCAGTCTGAATGTAATGCCACAAACAGCTGTTTTAAAACAGAAACATTCAGTGACTGTCACTACTTACCTGTTTGAACTACTACTGTGAATAAAAAGCTGATTCAAAAGATAAATTTTGCCCCGGGACCACCATTACCTGGACTTGAACTCTAGCTGACCAAAAGAAGGACCCTCTCCTGAGTTTATAGCTTCCCTTCTGGCAGGCTGACCTCAAAAGTGAGAGAGGTATGTCTGTATGTCATGACAACGTAGCTGGCTTGGGACTTCAGGTAGTCACATTTTAAGAGAAATTCAAAAGCAAAGTAAACCTTAGCACAGTACTTTGGCTGAAGAAGAACATGGCTTTATTTTACTGCAGATGAAACTTCAGTGGGATCACTGATGGTGATACAAGGGGCAGCAGTGCAAACAAGGTTGCAAAAAGAAAGTGTAAAATTTTGTTTAAATTTGTAGAAAGTTTAAAGGAAAGTTTGTTTGAGGTGTGGTACTTTGGAGGTTGCCCAGAAAAATTTACTTTGTAGAGAGCATGAGGCTAATATTTCAGGATGTAGTGGTGAAGAAACAAGGCAAGTTTTTGTCAGCCTTTCTGTTACAGATCCAGAAGAGAAAGTCAAACAGTTTTAATCCTGTAAAGGAGGTTTGATCATACAAGTAAGAAATATAAGGAATGATTTTTCCTGGAACTAGGAGGAATGTAAAGGAGGAAAGGCTGTTACTGAAGTCGGGGATTTCGTTTTTTTTTTATTTCAGTTTTAAACTTCTTTGAGTTTCCCTGAGCAAGAACCTGAGTGGGAGAGAACTTCTGTACACTTGGCATGAGTGCAGCACTTTGTGTAAAACTGCTCAACATGGCAGACTGGTCCTGAAGCCTTTGCCATGCAGATGCTGAAGGCACGTCTTGCAGGGTGACATGCATCCATTAACAACTACCAAAATCAGCTCATTCCTACCATGGCGTTGTACTTATCTTTGGAAGACAAATCTTTCTATTTAATTGTATTCTACTTTTTTAGTGTAACATGCACTATTAGAGAATTGAATACCATACAGCTATGTATTTTTGAAAAAGATGATAAGCAATCTTCTCTGTGGTTTTCTGAGCATCATTTCTAAATGTATCAAGAAGATACAGAGTACTTCAACCATTGCACTAAATAGAAAATCTGTGCCTAAGCAATGAAAATAGGTGGACATCTCAGCATAGGAGCAGCATAATATAGTGTCACTACTGCAGAGGATTTTGAGTTTGTCACCTCTACAATATTTGCAATCATAAATCCTGTTCTCTGTTTATTAACTGTAATGAACAACATAATTTTTGGCATTTTTCTCCTTAGTCACTTTAAATAATCAGAACTTTACCATAATTTGAACATCTACTAGACAGAAATTTATTGTACACATTTTAATTTTTTTCCCTGTTATAATCCTGTTTGAAATAATTCTCTTATTTTTACTTGACAAATGCCAAGTCATTTCCTTTCTCCTTTCTGTCTTTTATCACCCTGATATCAAAATTCACTATGTACATTAGGTTGGGTACCTCCTTTCTTTGTGATAGCAAGTGAGAGAAAGCACACTGGTCCTGCACATTGGTCCCTACAATTTTGAATGCCAAGTTGATAAAGGTGTGTTAAATTAATTGATTCTTAAATAATGCAAAAGGAAAGCATAATACATTTTCAGAAGAGAGTATTAGAAAAACTAAAACACTTGACATTGAAACACATATGGCAAAGTTTGTTTCCTCAAAAGGAAGTTTGAAGATGAAAGGAGTAATTAAAAAATGAAATTCTGTTTTCAAAATGCACATGGGCATTTCAGAGACAGTGAAACTTTAACTGTGTTGTGCTCGAGTCCCTCTAGGACAGTAACATCATTTAGACTTTTCTGTAGCATAACTGTAATTTGGTAGCTAATGCTAATTTGATGCTTTCTCAGGTTTACAATGTTTCAGGTGTGTTTGTACCAACATTCATGCAAAATGAGTCAAAATCATCAGGACAGAGAAATGTGTTTTTGTGTTTATCTGACTCTCCTCATCAAGTTCCAAACAGCAGCATTAAAAAAATGCATCTACCAAAGTTGCCAAGAATATTTTGAGCTCCTCTCTACTTGCACACTCTGCTGACTGAATTTTTTAACCTTTTGGCAATAAATTATGAAGTGCTAGCTGGTAGGTAGTTCAGTAATTTTTTTCACTGCAAGGCCTTATAATGTAATCACAGTTGTAAAAGGAACTTGTGAGTGAAGCAACTTGATCATTCCTCGCTGTGCTGCGGTGCCAAGTGGTTACAGGATAAGGAGGGAGAGGCAACTCCAGGACCCCAAAGATTTATTCTACCCAGAAACAGCACAGGTTATTTAAACAAAGGTGAAGCTGCTTTAGTTGCTGTCTGCTTGTTAAGGATTATATCCTAGCAAATGTTTAATTTTGCTTAGACTAAAGGTAAGTCTGGATTTTCTGTGTGTTATTGTGATGAGCCTCCTCGTGAGTCTGATTTTTCGCAATGTACGATAGTCTGTGGTTATAACTTTGCAATGCTACAGTCACTAAGAAAAACCTGAGTCGCTGTGATACTTTGATCTGTTACATTAGAAATGATCTCTTAAAGGCAGGTTAG
Source organism: Chiroxiphia lanceolata (assembly GCF_009829145.1). Taxonomy (NCBI): domain Eukaryota; kingdom Metazoa; phylum Chordata; class Aves; order Passeriformes; family Pipridae; genus Chiroxiphia; species Chiroxiphia lanceolata. The sequence continues at coordinate 86,272,246 of NC_045639.1, read as the reverse complement.
TAACATTTTTAAAGGGAAATGTGATACCCACCTGGGACGTGCTGGTAATGGTAAAATGAAACTTGAAGGGCTTGAAAGTTACAGTCAGAGCACATCAAACTACAGAAAAGATAGAGCATTTTCAGATCAATTCACAGATTGGTAATTGTGACAAAAAGGAAGGGACTGTTTCTGAAGCTGTAATGCCTCCTGATTAGTTTGCTGTGCCATTAAATCAGGGTTGAGCTATTATTCAGGAACTTTTCAACTGTACAGAAAGGCATGTAACATCTTTTTACTAGAAGATACTTTGGCACCAGTGGTTTTGAGAGTGTTTAAATTTACAGTTCAATTTACAGGTTTTTTCAGAGATTATTAAAATAATTAGACTTTGGATTGCCATTTTGTAGAGTACATAGGTCTCAGGAAACTTTGTGAAGATGCACAGCAGTAGTGAGTTTTTATCAGTGATGTCTTATAAATTGTCTCCTTGGTGATATCATCTTGTAAAATATTGTCTTTTAGTAGTCATATTGTCATTCTATGTTTTTAATAATAAATACTGAAGTATTTGTAATTGTGAAGACTTACTTAAAAACAGTCTCAGATTGACTAAAATTTTTATGGCTGCCTATATCCAAAAAAGTCATCAAGTTACTTAAATACATATAAATTTCTAATGAAATGAAATGCTGGTTTAGTTTATCTGAAGGATCTTCTCAATTTTTTTTCTGCATTGCATTTTGTTTTCCCCTCCTGTATGAACTGCAAGCTGTGTCCCAGCACCCTTTCATTGGACAAATGTTATTTGGGTTGACTGGTAATAAACAATTCTTATAGGGCTGTGTTTTTATGGAAAAATGTTACTGTTGAAGAGCAAACAGCTCTTCTGAGCTTCTTATTTTCTTCTGCCTCATGTTCTCCTCCAGTCTCACAAAAAAAGCGAAGAGTATATGAGAAAGTGAGTACTTGATATTTTATAAACTGTTTATGTAGTAAATAATTTGCTGGAAACGTGACTTTGTTGGTTTACTAATTGAACATCACTGATAGAGGCATTAAGAGTTAAAGAACATGGCATGTAGACCTATTATCAGTTTCACTGACATGTTCTGCTTTTATATAGTTCTTTGTATATGTGTGAACAAGATCATTAATATGCTTTAACATCTGTATGTTTATAAAGCATGCTTAACACAATCCCAGCAGTAAAAACTCATTGCTATATATCATCTTTGATTGCCTCATTTTGGCTGACACAGTGACTCTTTTCTCTTCATTGCAAGTATGTGAACAAAACTATTAATCTTTATAAAGTAATTTCAGAAGCCATAACTGATCTTTTTCTGACCAGATAACCCTTGTTTTTCCTTAAAATACATGTGTCCTAGTTAGACACAGGTTTTCATCCCTGACATGAAAAAATCATAAGTATCAGGATAAACATAAAAAACCACATGCTTGTTTTTACGTTTCGGGGGGGGGGGGTGTTTGTGGGTTTATTTGGGGTTTTTTAATGAAATGTGTCTAAGACCATCTTTTCTACAGGAGGTATGATTTGTAAAAGGAGTTGCTCAAAGTTTTGAGGCCATTGTCAGGTAGTAAACAGTGGTCTGATTTTCCAGTTCTTGTTTACTTTTGTTTTGAGCATGGACATATTCCTGTCATTTGTTCTCAAAGTGCTACTTCAGCTTCATGCAAGTCACTAGGAGCTGCTGGATAAGTAAAATTACTGTCCTTTGAAATCTAAAACTGTTAAGAGTCTGAGTCTGCAAGTTTTCAGTGAAAAATACATTCAAAAGCTGAGATTCTGCAGTATGCTGGCTAAAATGCCATCAAATCATTAATACAACCATTAATAGCACTTCACTGAAGTCTCCTTTTGTTAGGATTGGTGCTTTTTGTTCCTTTGCTCTATGTATGTCAGAAAAAAATATTGTGTGTATTAATGGACGAATTGCATTATCCATTTTTGTTATTTTCTGAAAATATTTACTGTGAATGAAAGTGGTTTACCAGATGAATATGTAAACTTTTAAATATAGCTTTGAGATAGTTTTTTTCCAGAATTCTGATAAAATTTCTTGTCGATAAATTATCCCAGCTGAAAAGGTGAATATTCTTTCTAGAAGGTTTGTTATTTATATTAATATAAATGTTGTTTGTGGATTTGTTTTAATAAATAGAATGGGAAGAAGTACATGATAGTTTATGTTGGATTTTAAACCTCAGGATCTAACACTAAAGATATAAACAGCATTCTCCTTTCTTTGATATATTGTGTGATAGTTGGAAGAAACATTTAAAAGACTATTACTGCAATATTCCACATCTTTTTATAAACAGCATTATGTTCAGAAGAGGATAGCACAATACACAGAATGGAAAATACAGGGGAGTATTGCAGAGTATAAAGTCTAGAAACATTTGTATTTAAATGTTATATTTTTTACTATTTATCTCTGTCCATAGTCACTATGTAGTTTCAGCCTTAGAGATCGATATGCTGTTGAGTTCATATGAAAGATGTACACATATACAAAGAACAAATGCTCTCTGAACCATTTCCGCTTTTATTTTTTCCCTCTGATTTGGGATTATAAGCCAAGGGGCACTTTGTCAGATATATGTAAATATATTTGTAATATATTTTATTGTTGTTTAAAGTGCTACATGCAAAGTGAGAGGGATGCTGCAGAACTTGTAACTCACAAGTCTCCAAGTATTTCAGGTTGTAAAAATCACTAACACATCAGAAAGAACCAGAAGAAAATGTTCCCCTTGGCTTTTCTTTTATAGTTCTTTGAATTGAGGTTGACCCTAACTGTTGCAGTTGGCATAACCTTGTTGGTGTCTCACATAGTCATTGTGCGAACCAACCATACGGTCACAGTCCTGACAGGTTTCAGCCATAGCTGGCTCAAAGCTTTTAGGCTTTCTTTGGATGCATAAGCATACTTGATACCATGAATAATTTGCCCTTGAGTCATGCAATGACATTGAGTATTATCACTTTTCTTATGATCCCTTTCATTGTGGATTTAGTAGTGGTATATGCTTTGTTCTCTGGTGTGTTCTTTTGAAATTATCATGAATTTTCCATACCACATACCCAGGTGCTGCATGTGTGTAAAATGGCTTCTTTTTTTTTGGTGCTAACCAACTAGTTGCACTTATGTATGATTCTGGGCAATGCTCTTTAAGGCACCTTTCCCTGTAGGCAGTACACAGAGGGTCATGTAAGCATTTTCTTCTGCCCTACAGCACTCTTTAACACTGTCCTATTGACTAAATTGCCAAGCTCATGTCCTTGCATATTCTCATATTCTTATATTCTTGTCCCCTAGGCTTGATCAATGGCATGTAATATGCACCTTGGCACCTTGCATAAAAGCTTTACTTCAGCAGCCCCTCCTGATATTTCAGACTTCCTATACTGAAATGAGCAAAATGTAATAGCTGATTCCAGGCACCACATGAAGCACAAAGGAAAAGGCAGGCAAACAGTGATGCCATGTGCAGTCATGGCTTTGCTAAGCAGGGGGCTGGGAGGGAGGAATGTTCTGACATTGTCCCCTCTGAATTGGATGCCTTAGAGATGTAAAGCTAGCCTTGAGGTATCTCTAATAGGACATCTTATATCTCTAGATACTATCACTGACCCTTTCTCGATAATATAATTCTGTTGTCAATAGTTCCTGTCTTCTATACTTGAAAACAGTTAGGACGTACAGAAATTGGGGACACATCAATTGCATTGTGATTGCAAATGTAAGATAGTGCATATTTGCTTTTTGCACTGCTTGGTCTGTTAAGTTAATTTTGTTTAGGAAACCAAAATCGGTGACTAGTTTCTTGTCAAACCAAAAAGGAATTGCTATAGGCTACATTTATAATAAGTAGAGGGAAATAGCACATTGCACACACTCATCAGTGTAGCAGGAGTGTTACAACAAGCCTATTGATTAATTGCAAAATGCTTACATGCCATGTATATTTTGTAGCCACAGGTGGCTGCTTTATGATCCTTTGCCATCAATTATTAAATCTGCAAAAATATTCATCACAATTACTCTGTAATAGTTTTTCTCTGACTTGTACCTGTTAAGCCAGGTGTTTCCATGTAATATATGCACATCAATCTGCATTGTTGCATGCAGAAAGCCTTACACAACTGACACAGCAGATAGAAGCATACAGAAGCATACAGGAGTAAATTTTACCTCTGAATGATATTCAGTATAGAGACTGCTTATCTTCAGTCTGCACAATGAATACAGTGTAATTTACACAGGGCAGGCAAATGACTGTAACATATTGTAAAATTTAATTGTACATATCAAACTGATAAAAAGTGAGAGCAGGACCAAGCATTCTCCAATAGATATCCAGATGAGCAGAAGATCTTCTCAGTATATCATAGCATAGATATTGAACTTGAATATTTTATGAACCTGTATTGTTCATATAAAGACAGCATTCCAAAGATATATGCAAAGATATATGTTAGATTAAATGTAATGTAAGATGAAAATAAAAGTTTAAAAAAATGTAATATCAATATCAGCAGAAACACTTGCGGTTGTTTGGATCCTGTACTTCATTGTGCTGTCAAGGCAGGACTGGAAGTTGTACCCCAGACTGAGTTCATGTTGCTGGGGTGCCTTTAGAAATAGCAGCAGTTCCCAAATCAGCGGTATCCTAAGCACCTCCCTCCCAGAACTAGATTTTACTGAGAAGTTTGCAGGAGTACACTAACAAGATAAACAAGCTCTTTACTTTTCGTGATATAAGTGGACAGAAAGGAGATGCGTAAAACTTCCAAAACCTGTGCAGCATGTATTTTGTTTCTTAGCCATGGGCAAAAGCAATTTTCTCTATGCCATAAACTCCTTGGTGTAGTTTATTATTCCATTGGGTTACTTTTAGGTTATATTTCTGATTGTACTGCAGAATATTAAGAATGAGATTATAAAATTAAATATATAGGAGGACTCTAGTTTTCCCAGGAAACATTGTGGGTATTAGTAGCGCTTTTAAGAGGAGACAAAAGGATGCTTTTTAGTCTTCAACCTGAGAAAAAATGTTGATGAGAAAAGAAAAAGAAGTGGAACCAGTACTGTAAGACAGAGAGCAGTGACGTGAAAAGTATTTGGAAAAAGACAATCTGTTATTTGCAGCACAGTGAGACAAGATTTTGAACTTGCTTATGGCCATGCACAAGGATTCCTACTGCATGGTCTGTGCATTTAAAATCTATGGAGCAAAATGTGTTCAAGCAGCAATATTGATGTTATCCACAACAATGTAGTCTTAAAAAAAAAAAAAATTCCATTTGCTATTTTCAATCTCTACTGTGGCTCGAAGCTAAAATATTCATTTTTGTGATCTAGCCAATGGATATTTTTCATAGTGATTATTTTTATGACAATGTTCATTATGTTTGTCCCAACAGCCTCACTCTAATCCCTAAGTTTAAGCACCCACCATGTTTTCTAGGGGGTCCAGAATAACATCCTCTTTACCATTTGTGCCATGCTGGTCTTGTAGCTAACTCTAGAATCTCATAATTTCCCTTTCCTGAGCCCTGAATACTCACAAGCAACCTTATCCAGCTGAATACATTTTGGGTTCTACCATATTAAATCCTTCTGGTTATGCTGCCTGATCTGGCTGGCTACAGAAAAGAAGATGGGGGTAAACCACATAATCTCATACACTTTCTAGGAGCAAAATGGAAACAGAGACACTTTCAGACAGGTCTTGGCAAGACAGAGAGAGAGGAAAAAAACCAGTATTGGTGGGGTAAATGCATGTTTACAGAAAGTGTGAATCCTATTTTGGGAGTACAATGCTGTGTATGGGTTATACTTTCTAGGCTGCCTTTTGATTAATTTTTGATGCTCAGCCTACCTTTCAGTATTGGTATGCTGAACACACTCTCTGTTTTTAAAGAGAAAGTTCAGGACAAAACTTAGCATTTGGTTTTCTACATATGGAGTCACTGAAGCTCCAGCAAATACCTTCCACACCAGCACTGTGTAAGAGTGGAATCTGGTCTGCCTGGTGTACCTTGCCTACCCTACTCTCCATCCTATTTAGCAGCACTGAATAACCAAGGACTGGGAATTTGGATGAGTTGTGGTGGTCCACAGGAAAAACCTCAGAGCTGCTGGCCTCAGAAGGGAGGTAAAAGGATCTGTGGAAGTAGCTGATCTCTTCCACTCAGAGGCATTTGTTTCTCCTGTTTCTGGGTGGCCATAGATAAACAACCCTCATCCAGAAAGCTTAAGAGTGAAACCACAGCCTCTTTCACTGTGGTCATGTCCCCCTCTGAGCCCAATATACAAACTCGTTCCTTTTCACTGTGGCCATATTTTCTATTTCTCTGCTAGCTCCAAAGAGGTTACTCTGGTAGCTGTATGGTGTGATTTCTCCTTGCCCTCCACGAGCTCTGCAGACCAAAAGAGCAAGGGCCAGCTCTTCTTTACGGCATGTTTAAACACCCTGAGCAATGGGCAGACCACGTGGGCGCTACCAAAGACTTGAATTTTATGTAATGAAAGGTCACGATCTGTCAGTTTCAAACATCAACAATGTCCCAGTTAAAGAGGGAAGTGAAAAACCTTTAAGAGCAATTCAGTCTCCACAGCAGATGGAGATGGAAGAAACATTCGCTTTTTCAGTATTCCCCTTGAGCAGATGATGAAAAGGAAGTACCGACTTCGCAAAGAGCAAGTGAAGGAGCACCAAATGAAGAGGCAAATGCAGAAGAATGTTTTGCATGTTCTTACATGAACTTTGTCAAATTCACTACTTTCTGAGAGAAAGTAATGGTACCCATGAATTTGAGTACCCATTTTGAACTAAATGAAAAAGAACAGGATACTGAGTTTGAGACAACACACGTTATTACATCACATGGAGACTTTGGTGAAGTAATTAGTTAAGATTGTTTCAGAACAACAATCATCATCTAGAAGTATAATTTCTGCCATGAAACAGCCATGTTGTAGATCAGCCATAATCTGAAAAGGATCTGTAAGGACTGGAAGCTCTCTTGCTCAAGGGAAATATGAAACCTTCCAGGTGGAAATCAAATTACATTTTAAACAATGTGTGATAGAAGCTTTCCAAATGGAAATTCCCCAAGATTTACATTACTTTCTAATGTTCAGTTGCAAGCCTAGATTGTGACTGCCCACAAGGGTTGTGGAGTCTCCCTTACTGGAGATATTCAAGAACTGTCTGGATGCTAGCCTGTGCCATGTGCTCTAGGAAGACCCTGCTTGAACAGGGATGTTGGACCAGATGACCCAGATGTGGTACCATCCAGCTTTAACTATTCTTTGATCTCCCAAACATATTCTCCAAGAGTTATTTCTGCTGAGGAAGTACTGAGCTCATAAATTCTATAAAGTTCACTGTTTACTTTGAAGATGTTTTGTGGTGAAAAGTAAGATTTTGCCAAGTCAAAATGTGTTATTATATTTTTGATACTAACTATCTTAATACTTAACATTTTTCTGTGGAATGCATGAAGGACTTTTTCCATCTTTTTTTTCTGTGAGAGTTTGTAACTTCTTTTGCCATCACCCAACCAACTAACAAGGTGTCTAGAAGCACATTACTGAGTATGTGGTTAGCAAACACTATCAGAACTGTCTACATTCCAACTGTGCAAATGTTATTAAAAAGATATCAAGTTTCTAACAGTTTGCCCTAATGAAGATCTTCAGGTTCAGCTCTTTAAAGAGAAGCTATTCCAGTTTGCAACTAGGGAAGAGAGATTGCTTTTGCAATCAGAATAGTCTTTTTTATGATATTAAATAGTAATGATTAAGTCATTGATCACTGTTAGAGAGGGGAAACTGCAAGGAAACACTTTGCTCTAAGTTGTCATTCTAACTGTCGCTTCTTTTTCTCTGCTTTCAGAGGGTGGCAGCAAGAAGCTAAAGAGCACAATACAGAGAAGCACAGAAACAGGAATGGCAGCAGAGATGAGAAGTCGTATGGTTCGACAGCCAAGTCGGGAGTCCACTGACGGCAGCATAAATAGTTATAGCTCTGAGGGCAAGTAAGTGGCATTAAAATATGAGTAATATAGAAGTTTCTAATGAGGGAGAAGTTTCTTTCCCAAGTTACTTGGGATGTCCCAAGCTCTAGCTGAAGGGGATGGCTCAGTGTACAGATTTTTCCTCTTGAAACATTTGAAAAATTGTAATATTTTAGGCACATAACATAAATTTCTCGGAAATTGAAATCAGGAGAGGATTCCTTAAGAATTCTTATTTTCTGGCATCCAGCGAGGCATTTTGTTCATCAAAAGACAACTAAATTCAGACTGCATTATTCAAAGCAAAACATAGGGATACTTTTCTTTAAGTTATATTTGGATTACCTCAGAGTTAAAACTTCAGACATCATATGTGAATCCCTGTGATATGAAACTGTTCAGTAATACTATATACAAAGAAAGTTTTAGTTTGGAGTTGGTCCAAGGTCTCTTATTGAGAATTGTAAATGCAAAGTCCAGCTGCCCCATCAGCTAAGTCAGGCAGACAGCTGTGGGGAATGGGGCAGCTGTTTTCATTCACTGCAAAACAACTCAATATGTAGGAAAGGAGAACAAAGGCAGTTCTTACATGAAAGAGTGCATGAATACTCCAGCCTCCTCACAGTTCTCAGTGGGACTCTACCGTGTGTACCAATGCACAGTGGTCACTAGGGAATTCTTAGAAGATGACCTCCCCACAGACAGGGAAAATGGGGTAAGCAAATGCACTCTATAGACTTGGAACAAAATGAGAGATTTGGACTTCTTTGGCTTCGTCTTTTTATATGCTTACTGTGTTACCACCCTTCTGCCCGGAGAAGCTGTGGATTGGCTCATCATTGGAAGTATTCACCGCCAGGTTGGATGGGGCTGTGAGTCACCTCATCTAGTGAAAGATGTCCTTGAGCATTGCAGGGGCATCAAAACTAGATGATTTTTAAGGTCCCTTCCAACCCTAACCATCCTGTGATTCTGTAACAATGCTAAGAATTTTAAGAGCCATGTAAGAAAAACAGGCTACATCATGAATAATTCAAAACCAAATCAGATAAGGCTCAAGTGAAGAATAAGGGACCGGTTTTCATCATTATGATTCCTTAATGGGGCATTACTTTTACCCTTTCAACACTCCATCCTGCCGTCCTCCTTCCTCTCTATGCTGGAGTGTCAATCTGTAAGGCATCAGTCTCTCCCCTCGGTAACAAAGGGCCCAATAAACTGGACCCTGCTAAGGAAGAGCTGTGGGAGCCTGTTTTCCTGATTAGCAGTGGAGGGGAGGGGTGGGAGCCAGCGTTAGGGGTGAGGAAATTTTTAGGGGAACAGCTAAATCTTCTGTCCCACCTCCATGTGTGTAAACAGATTTGTCAAGGCTAGGACAGCCAAGGTCCGGATCTGGAGGTCACAGCAGGCATCTAGAGGACAAAAAGGTAGAGCCTTAAACTGTTGATTTCAGAATCAGCTTCTGAGTAAGGCAGTGAGGAGAGCAAGCCTGGTAAGTAAACAGAGTGCTTGCTTTTTACTGGGACATATTGCAGGCTGGGTGTGCGTAGTGGGACATAGTCTGAAAATTGTCCTTTAGAACTAGGCACATCTTCAAGCTGTCATAAGTTGGTAGTCACACTATCTGCATTTCATGTCTTGTTTCTGTCTCCTCAGCACCTGTGCCTGCTCCCCATCTCTTGCTGCACTAGCATCAGCTCTGCCTCTGATAATCTCCTTACCTCTCAGATCTCTCATGCAATAGCTATCTTCACATCTGACCGTGTTTGTCCTGCTTCTTTGATCCATGCTTTTTGGCACCCTAACTTTTCACTATGTTTTGGGTTGATAGTTACCAGTTCTTCTGGTTGATTCCTGATTCTCAGTATACCTCAGCTTTATTTCATGACTCCAAACCCACTTTGTACTTGACCTTAGCTTTAAGGATTGTTATCCTGAGCTCCACATCCCTATTCCAATCTCTAGCAAGACTAAAGAAACAGTGAGTTCAGTGAAGTGAAAACACCACTGATATCTAACGGTGACTCTGAAGGGAAGCCTGGAAGAATGGGTCAAAGGAGGGAGACAAAACTCAGGTGAAAAAGTTAAATATATCTTGCTGAAATGAGAGAAGAGAAACATTCTGTAAACAGCACACAATGCCATAGGCAAAAGGGATGCCAGAGGGCTCTGTTTAATGGGGGTGCTACACTTTGTGGCTTAGAAAACCTCTCTGAAGTCTTCTGTTTTTCTGTGATTCTGTGATTTAGCTATGGATCAAATCCTCCAGTTGCTTTCAAATTTGTATGAGTTCCATAGAATAATGTTAGTTTACAGCAGCTCTGGGTTTAGACCACAGTGAAAGAAGAAAGTTAAATGGTAAGAAAGATGACCAATAAAGAAGTCTTCTACTGTTTAATTACTTCCCCCACGTGCATCACTGGCTTATTTGTAGATCATTACTTCGACACAATCTCAGTGGAGGGGAAACCACACAGCTCTGTTACATAATCAGGGTGCAGCACTGTCCCGCTGATCCTAAAATCAACCTTCCTCTCTCCCTCCTCTGGGCTTGCTGCTTTTAACATTTAGAAGGGTCAGCTTTAACTCAGATGTTATGTCTGGTATGAACATTGAATCAGCTTTGACAGCACCTTGTATTCAGAATAGTGGGGCTGTTTGCAACATTTTTTTTCTCTTGTTTTTGTCTGAAGTTCACTCTTGACATTACTGTAGCGAGATAACAATGACAATTAGGAAGTGCTTAAATAAGTTTGCACGGATTTGTTGTCCTTCCTTGTGTGTGTGACTCTGACTTTACTTCTTAGGATCATATAATTTATTGACAGTAACATTCCTCATGCTGCATTTCTTAAGATCATCAGATACATAGCTCAGCTATCCCTACAGTAGGTACCCGGGTACTTGCTTGGCCCTTAACTGGAGTTTAATGAACTAGAATTAATATAAATTAAGATGACTGTGTACTTCTCAACCTTCATTATTATATGTATACCTGGACATTGGGTCTCAAGTGAATATTTTCAATGTTAGTCGACATGTGGCAAAATGTGACACATCTTGGGAAAAAAGCCAAAGAAACAAGCAAGAAACTTTTCATAGCAGAAGCAAGAGTGAAAGAATAATTGGCACTGGGGTGAGAAGCAGATTGTGTCTTGTCAAAAGGACTGGGCTTGAAGCTGTATCTCAAGGTTAGGTGAATGCTCTAAGTGATGGGCTGATGGTTGAACTGGAGACCTTGAGATTCTTTTCCTCCTCCATCTAAAGAAAACTTATTTTTAAAAAAGACAGATTGTAAAACTGAACGTTTGGAAAAACAGGGTGTTTTCTAATGAGAAGCACTGTGCCGAGGGAATGGTATGAGGATGTGTAGGGGAGGTTTAGGTGTGGACATTAGGAAAAGGTCTTCACTCAGAGGGTGGTTGGTCACTGGAACAGGCTCCCCAGGGAAGTGGTCACAGCACCAAGCCTGACAGAGTTCAAGAAGCATTTGGACAATAATCTTGGCTGTATGGTGTGACTCTTGGGCATGATCCTGTGCAGGGCCAGGAGTTGGACTTTGATGATTCTTGTGGGTCCCTTCCAACTCATATATTCTATGATTCTATGATATTTTCTGGCCAATTTTTGTCACAGACCACTCTATATGTTTATGCAGGCATAGTAAGAGCAGTAGTTTTCAAGAGAGAGAAATGGGCTTTTTCTATGCAGCTTCTGGGTTTGTAAAGAGTTTTCAGTGTGAATTGAATGGCTGGAGCACATAAGCCTGATGTGAAGAAATCAAAGCTTTTCACACTACCTGTTTTATTAGGAAGTTTTTTTAATTATTTATTGCAGTCTGTTAGGGAATTCCTTTGAAGGAGAAGCAGATAGAGAGTGGTGGATGGCCTGCTGGGTAAGATGTATCTAGACTTAGTTCAAGTCTGTTCTTTATTCCTCATAACCGTGATGAGGAAGTCAAAGCTGAGTCTTCCCACCACGGGTCATTCTTTCTCTCCTTCTCTTTTCTTTTTGTTTGTTTCTCTTGTTATTGTCTGAAGACTCTGTCTCTAAAAAAAATTGAAGTGGAGGACTGGAATATAAGAAAGTAGCTTGGAAAGCATATATCATAGCGTCCTAGAATAGTTTGAGTTGGAAGGGACCTGTAAAGATCTAGTCCAACCCCTCTGCCCTCAGCAGGCACATCTTCAACTGCCCCAGGTTGCTTAAAGCCCCATCTAACCTGGCCTTGAATGTTTCCATATAATCTGTGCCTATGTACGTGTTCAGTTTGTAACTTGAAAGAGGGGTACGGTACCAACTGTAGATCCAGCTTGTCTACCAGAATATTTGGCTAGGCAGTGGTATGAGGTGTAACTAATCACCACTAGTACTACCTGCCAGTTTACTGCTCATTAAACAGCTGCAGCAATCAGATTAATTTAGTGTATACATCTGGTTTTCCTGTTGGCTCTAACTGATGCCGGTGGGATTTGGATCTAAGTCAGTCAAACATTCTAAAATGAAGGACAGGCTATTAAATTTCTTGAAGCTTTTATGTTTTTCCTCATACAAGGTCACTCACAGTTTATTCAGCTGTCAGATTCTTCACTGCTCCTGAAGAACTGCTTAGCAAGACCTGTTTTATGGACTATTTTGGGTCCGTTTCCAGAATTTCACTACACTGCTTTGGAGTCCATGGGAACACAGCTCATCCTGAGTGGTGCAGAATTGTGGTTGTCCATCCCTGAGCTGCTTGCCTTTTATCAGTGAGTACTTTTTAGGTAAATACTGTAGGACAATAGAAATGAATCCTGATCTTATGCTTAACCAGCTTTTATTTTGTTTCAGCTTAATATTCCTGGAGTACGACTGGGCGCTGACAGTCAGTTTAGTGATTTCCTCGATGGTACTTGGACCTGCGCAGTTAGTAGGCCGACAAACACTGGCAACTCCTGCCATGGGTAAGAATAATATGTTCTACTCTTGTTAAAGGACTAATAAGACAATTAACTAAGGCACACACTGCCAGACTACTGCACCCCACAAAGACTTTTACAAAGTGTCTTCCTTCACTGTGAACATGAAGGTCCTATATCAGTCACTGGTGTTTCAGCATTGCTGGCATCAAAAATGGGGTGAGAAACAGTATTTGCTCCATTTAAGGTGTTGGCTGTCTTATTTACCATTTGAATATAGGGTTTTACTTCCCACTCAAAATTATTTTGGTTTCTCCAAAAGTGGCTCTCTGCAAAATCTCAGCTGTCCAGAATTTATATTCGCTTGACACAGGTTATATTGCATGTGACAGAGGGTTTCTGACCAAACTACATTTTTCCAAGTTCATCTAATCCCAGAATGTGAAACTTCTACCCACATTTGCACTGCCTATTTATCGGTTGCTGATAAAGCCAGTGTTTGCCATGAGAGACACAAAGTCCTTTTCTACAACTGCTGTCTGGGGCTACCTGTGTTCTTCTCTATGTTACAACCCTGTCTGTAATTCCCTATAGTAGCATTAGCTGTATCTTCTTCATATGAACAGAGTGGGAGTTGTACAAGGAGTGCAACAGTACAGGGCTGTGCAGGTCTGTGTAAGTATCTTCGGAAAGGCTTGGGGTTTTTTGTTTGTTGTTTTTTTACTTATATATGAGCAGTTCTTAGACATGCTTTAGGATGCTGAGTGAGGAGTCCTTGATCCACTAGTGTAATGACACTTCTCCTGCTGGAAATTATAAATGGCCAATGCTTCAGTACAACTGTCTTAGGAAAATCAGTTATAGGAAGGGCTACTGAGACGCATCTGAAAAAGTGGAGAGAAACAAATAAAAATTGTGGAAGAGAGTTTTTTCTTCCCAACTCATTAGAAGAAGGAAAACTATCCTGAGAATGCTCTGAGTACCCTCTAAGGCAAGACTTGCTATATAAATCCAAATGACTACTACTAAAGCATTAATAATCACCAAATTTATTAAATTAATATTTTTATTGTTATTTTGAAAGAAAATATATTTGTGAGATTGTTTGCCCAATAAATATCTAAGTGGCTTTATTGGTGTGAATGTAAGGGTCTAGATTTCTTCCGTCTCTTTATTTTAATCTTGTTTTTTGACTAAAGATTTTTCTGCAGATAACTTGAGTAATACATTTATTTTAAATTCTTAGAACTACTTTATTTACTAAAGGCTCAAGTTTTGCCTGTCCCAAAAACACTTCATCATGCTTTTTAACAACCTTCAGAATACCTTCTCTGTGGTATCCTTTCACAAGTGACAATTTGAAAATGTTTGTATTATTGCTCCCCCTTCTGGTTCCCTGAAGCATGTTTTGTTTCGGATGTGTGATACAGAGATGTGCTCTTAAAAAGGGCTTGTTGGAATTTTCCTCACCTATTTTTAGTGTAACACAGAGCTATGTTTATTCAAGCAAAGTTTGATTGATAAAAAAATTTTCCCTGCTGCTCTGTCATGCTTCACATACCAAGCTATAAATACTACTTTAATATGCTGTTAGAGAAACATGAAAATCTCATGCCCAGTTAATTTCAAAATGCTGTTTCTCTAAATCCAGACCCCAATTTCTATAGTTTGAGACTATCTGTTTGTGAGTTTGTTTTTTTAGACAATCACAGTTTACATGTCAATATATACATACTCATGTTTCGTAGATGTAGTTCGTTTATTTGCCCAAGTGTCACATAGCTACCCGTGTCATACTGTTCATTTTTATTCTAAGTGGCCTGTTAGACTTCTACCCAGTTGATTCCATGATACATGAAACCACAGAGATATAATGCCTTGAGCATCAGCTCATAGTTGACTTCCCTTGTATTTTGTTGATCTAGCTCAGAACATGCTTGGTCTCAGACTAAGCAGTTTACATTTTTTTTTGCAGGAAATGTCACTTGTCAAAACTCAGGCAGGAAAATGAGTTTGACTATTTAGGAACAAAAGCAGTTTATTTTTTTAACATACTGCAATATTTTATTCGCACCAAAAATGGATGTGTGGAATATTGATAAAAACAGGAACATTATCACCCTTACGCTTGTTGCAGACTTTTGAAGGAAAAACGCCTATTTTGGTCCGGTAAAAACTGTACACCAAGAGAGGGCACCCTGCTCCCTAATTATGTATCATTTAGTCCTTGGTTAAGGATGGAGAAATTAAAGGAATCAGGGGGAGAGACAACAAGCACAATAAGGCAGAAGAATAATATCAAGCTAGTCTTTCTGTTTCTCACTCTTATACCCTATTTCCTGAGCTGTACTGCTTCTCTAAAATGTGTACTTCCTTCTTCTCCCTCTCAGGTGACATCCAGATTGGAATGGTAGATAAAAAGGCCAGTTAGAAGTAGTCATTAGAGCCCGTGGCCTCACACAAAAACCTGGCTCCAAATCTACCCCAGGTATGGAAAAGATAGACAATATATGAACAGAAAACAATATATGAACTGGGGATTGGAGATTTTTGAGCTCCTTGTTGGCTGTCACTATATTTGCATTTGTTTGGTTTGCTTTTCAACAAGGAGTGTGTGCATGGATATATCCTTGCTACCAGTGTACCACCTCACATCTGCCAGTTGCATGTCACCTTTCAAGGAATGATTTTCAGCAACTCAACATCTGTTCTGGAAGGAACATTTGCAGAAATATTTCTGTGTATCTTAGGCAAGTCATATATCTAAGAGGGACTTTGTCAATACAGATGACATCCTTGTGTTTGTTCTGCATGAAAAGAGATGAAGAATGGATGAAAGTGCTTTGAACAAACAAATTAACAAACCCACATGCCAGGGTCTTCTGTATACAACTGTGCTTCAGAAGACAGCAGCTCGTGCCAGTGTTAATGTCAATAATTTGTATAATGAATGAGATTTAATATTGTATCATTTTATAAGGACATTTGTTGAAGTTCAAGTTATTTATAGAAATCTCTATTAGAGGAGATTTAGAATCAATACCACAAAGACTGCTTACTGTAACAACTGTAACAGTTGTTTTAGATAACATTTAGCCAAAGTGGTACTTTGCAACTTCTTTAGGTGCTGAAGATGAACTAGCAATTAATGTCTGTGTTATTGGAGTGGTGAAGTTTAAAATATTTCTTTTGTTTTGACCTATTTCTGACCCCTAAGCATAATAGAGACTCCATAATAGCTGTCAGTGATGGTCAATTCCTGGAAAAATAAAGCATTTTTACAATTACAGACATGAAGTGTAATTGTTGTTAGTAACATCTTACATCATTATATTCCAAGTTTATAAAATTTAATTGATTTCTTATGGGCCATGTAATTTATTTTATGAATATAATTGTATTCAGATTATACAATTATGAAGATACAGTGAAGATAACGTTTGTCATTTTCTTTCCACTCAGTTTCCTTTTAAGGCATTTGTCTTGCATCTCAGATGTGCACTGTAAGTCCAAATATAACATTCATAATGTTCTGTTTGCAGCTCCATATGTCAAAGTGTATTTACTGGAAAATGGAGCATGTATAGCTAAGAAGAAGACAAGAATTGCAAGGAAGACCCTTGATCCTTTGTACCAACAGACACTGGTTTTTGAAGAAAGTCCGCAGGGTAAAGTCCTTCAGGTCAGTTGCTTCTTAGTCCCATTTTAGGCTGTCATTTGGAGAAGCACTTGCATGTTTACTTAAATTTAACCAGTATGCGTAAACCCATTCCAACTCATAAGCATTTATTTTTATAAATATCAGCAAACACATCCTTGTGGCTTGTGGTTTCAGGCTTGCAAAATGTCTGACGGTATGAGACATTTCTCTTTTGTTGCCTCTCACTCCTGTCCTGCCATAAGATTTTCCCACAAAAGGGAAACAATCATTCACACTTGAGAGTAACATTTTCCTTATCCTACACATAACAGGAGTGCACATATATAGCACGGGATAAGTACATAATCCCATATAAACGCGATTTGGGGACAATGCTGAACCTTAATTTTATGTTCTTCCAGGTAATAGTCTGGGGAGACTATGGCCGAATGGACCACAAATGCTTCATGGGAGTTGCCCAGATCCTTCTGGAGGAACTAGATCTGTCCAGTGTGGTAATAGGCTGGTATAAGTTATTTCCACCTTCATCGCTAGTGGATCCAACATTGACTCCCCTGACACGCAGGCTTCCCAGTCATCTCTGGAAAGTTCAACTGGGCCTCCCTGCATTAGATCGTAGTAGCAGGTGCTGTCTAATAAAAACATCACCCAGGATAACAATTGGAACCAGATATTCATATAATCAAAAAACACTGTTGAGAGAGACAATCACTTCTGTTTTCACTTGTAGTAGTTTCCAAACGTATGTCTGTTTGTTAAGATAGCTTAAATTGACAGAACAAAGGTATATCACATACAGCTAATCTCTTAGCGGCTATCACAGATGCTTATAATGATCAAAAAAAAAAAAAAGAAAAAAGAAAAAGAAAAAGGGGGGGACTTTTAGATTTGATCTAAGTCAAAGGTGACCCAAACTGGAAGCTCTCACTCTGTTAACAATGTTGCATTTTTCACATTTTGACAGAGCCCTCAAGCAGTGTTACCTTCCTGGTGTTTCAACAGTTTTTCTGTACTTCACTTCCACCAGTTTTTTGCCACATGATTCTGCTAGTTTCATAGAAGTCCTCACACTGCTAACAGAGACCCTTCCTTTCTTTTTCTAAACCAAACAAAAAGGGCTGAAGCATATCTCTGTAAGCATCGTTAAAATGTTCAACAGCCACAGTTACAATTCCAGCGAGTTCAAATCGTTTCTCAGTTCTGGTACTTACAAGTCTCTCACATGGGAACCCAGAACAAATGACCAATCTTAGTTATCTTCCTAAAAAAATAATCATCACAGTGCCACTTTTTCTTTGTAAAAAGCAGATATGTTTGCATTATATATATAACTTTTATGTTTATGATGTTTTGCATGGAAGAATTTTGAAGAATTCTGCAACTACTGCTGGGGACTGGTATAAAGCAGCTTTAGTCTTAATTTTGACATTGAATATGTTACTGGTAATGCAATTTTCCTCCTAGAAATGGAGAGGAAATACTTACGTTTCTGTGTATAAATGTATATTGACTTCCCAAAATGTTGACCAGGAATGAATTGAGCATATGACACTTTCAGCTGTACCCGGGCTTCTCTGATGTGTCGCTTCAGACGCACCTGTCTGCCCTGGATAGAGCATGGTATGAGTTGTTCAATGTTTCGCTGGAAATTCCAGTTGAAATATTCTGCACTTACTAATGTTTTTATCAAATTTTAGTTTACATTTCTTTGAGATTGATGCAAGCACAAGGCTTGATTTTTTAACGCAAGATATCTTACTTTTTGGAGAAAAAAAGAAAAGTCAAATTTCAATTTGCTTTTTATTCATTTGAGTTCTTCTTGGCCTTGAAATCCCTTGTGATATTCTGTATATGTGCGAAGAACTGCAGATTCCTGCAGGTGCATTGATATGTTTCCCCTCCTTTTACAGGCCATTCAATTTTGTGATCACAAAAATAGAGCAGCATGACTTGGAACTGTTCAAAGCTGCATGCACGTTTTTGTAAAAAGAGATGACAAAGGTTATTTAATAATGTATGTTAGTTCCACATAGGCCAGCTTGTATGTTGCATGTACTTGTACAGTTTGCTCGTAATTATTATACTAAAGTAACCAAGAAATCTAAGCCATCCATTTTTCTTATAGACATTTTGCAGGTTTTAGCCAGGCTAGATATGTGGGTCTGGTGCTAAATGTCTATAGATGGACTTTATTTTTTACCCTATGGAAAACGTGATGTAGTACGGACCAAATTCCTTCTAATAACTATTTTGGTGTAGATTCCTACTGTGGGGCTGTAACACATGTAGAAACTGTGTACACACTAGGTTTTAATTCATAGACATACTGCCTGCACCAAGTGAACTATTTATTATTACTCAACACATGGGAATTATTCTGCCCATCTTTCCATAGGGCATAAATTGGTTACTGCTCGACCTGCTGAGCAGAAACTCAAGCGTTGGTGCACTACTAGATCCTGCTCTGTCTTAGTGGCCAAACACCAACTAGTTATAATTCAGTAGTATCTTTCTATTTTGACCACTTGTCTTAACACTCCCCTGTGCTTTTAAATGAACTTCCAACTCATGTTATGTAAACATGTTTAATAAAATTTCCTTTTCATGTCCAGTGTAGTAGTTGTGCTCTCTGTATGTTCTAGGGTTCATCTGTGATTCTGCTTGCTGCAGGACTGTGTGAAATGTGTAAGGAAGAGTAAAATGATAAGTAATTTCTATGGTTCTTTTGATTGCTGTAATAGTATATGTTGAAATCTGGGGCCAAAAACTGAGGCCTGGTGAAAGTCATGTTTGGTTGGGTTCCTTTTCCCTGAGAAAGGAGCCAAATTGTGCTCTCATTACTTGAAGCAGGCAAATTGAAGTAAACAAAAATTTATCTGAATTACCATCTGGTGAAATCAAATCAGTTTGTTGTAGAGGAGCGATGCTGTGACTGCTTGCAGTAGGCCAGGAGGGCAATATGTGTTAGAGCCAGACACCAGCTCTCCATTTGCTGTGTGTAGAGCCTTTGAGATGTGAGAACAGCTACTGATCTTTAGCACTTTTTAAAATACACCCTATGTTGTTATGGACAATGCTATATAGACATTTACCTGAGAGCAGAATTTGGCACTAAATTTTACTAGAGAAGCAAAGGTTTGTACTTTGGTTGATTTTTAGTTTTCCATGTCCCACTGATACCTGATCACAATTTAAAGATAACATAAAACAGTATTGTCTCAATTTGAGCACTTTTGTTTATTACTTTATTTAACTGAATACATGGTTAAGCTACTGAAAAATGACTAATTAAACATGGTAAATCTCAACAAAAGTCATGTTATTCTGTGTGGTGAGAGTGATTTGCTTAAAAATAGAATTTGTTACACTGTTGCAAAAAGCCCTCAATTTCATTAATCTCATGGCTTTGAATATTGTATCCAACACTAGGATATCTTTCCATTTCTGATCCTGAGAAATAAATAAAGTCCAGAATTTCTGATCTCTCCCTAGAGCACAGAAAATATGGCAGCAAAAGAACACACTGAACTATTTCATTTATGGTCTTTCTGATGAACAGGGATCATATATGCCAAGATTTCAGGAATGAAGTAGTAGACTGTACTAGGTCAGATAAGTTGTGTGCTGGACTCCTTTCCCAGAGACTGTTGCCTTTTAAAAACTCATTGCTGAATGTTGGGATTATAATACACAAATAAATCAGCTTTAGTTCCCTCTTGGTTTCCTTTGAGAATGCAGTGCCGCCTTATATATATGTCATACACAGGGGAAAAGCAAAGATTATTAAACTCATAGTCCCTGTCATATAATCAGACAGTTATTTTCTTCATGATGAGTAAATATTCTAAATTTTATATTGAAATGCAACTTTATGTCCCTGTTTCTGGCTAGAGAAAAGGGTTTGGCCTTGACCTTTGTGTTAGAGAGGCATCAGAACTGCTGAGAGTGGTTTAGCCAAGCCAGAGCTTCTTGATCTCATGTCTTTGTAATTCAAAGAGAATGACATGCACTTTCATAGCCTGTTTGCACAAACAAATGATGGTCTCAAAAGTCAGATTCAGCCCAGATATGATATGGTACACACAGAAGACAAGTTCAGAGTGGACCTTCAGTGGCTGTTCTGTGTACTCCAAGGTTTTACTTATGGCCTGTTACTTGTCCTCTATGAAGTTGGCTGTTTGCTGTTCCTGTGCCTCATTACTCTACTGTCCATAGGCCATTTAACTCTGAAAAAAGGATTATGGGACTTGTAATCTCTTTTGCCTTAAATGAAGAAATCATGGCAGTCTTGCTTTAAACCCCAAATGTTCACTCCCTGTTACCCTACTATAGTTCTGCAAAAAAGCAGAAAGCAACTGCAAGAAAGCAGACTATTGTTGAAGTATATGATTTCTCACATCAGGTAATGAGTATTCTGGCCATCTTGAATGCTAAAAACTATCAAGAACTCCATTCCCAGCCTGTCCACTTCTCTCTAGGGGAAAAGAAAATGCATAGATCATGTATGAATTGTCTCAGTGTCTGCAGGGATGACCATACGTGCTGGTAGTTAAATACCATGGTTATGAAAGAGGTTGTGTGTGGCAGGCATGTCACACAGATCAAATGTTCTTCCGAGTTCTGTTGTCCAAATTCCTCTTCCCTGAGGTGCTGGAGACAGGGGAGGAAGCTGCCTTCACTCCTTCTTGAGTCTGAGTGATGATAACAATTCAGCTGCACAGGCTGGTCTAATGAAATGCTCCTTGGTTAGGTAGGTACTTTATAGTTGTTGGTACGATTCGAATCCGTAGTTGTGCATTGGAACATAAAACCTTAGACATTCCATCATCGAGTCAAAGCGTCTTAATGCTCAACAGTAGTAGGAACTGAGAGAAAGGGTAAAAAGTTGTCAGAATCTGTAGACTACAGTGATCAATACAGAAATTCAAATAAGGCAAATACAGTTGTATTTATGCCTCTGTTATTATGAGAAAGGCATCCTCTAGAGCAGAGTCTTCTGGAGGTTTTGGCTGCTGGCTGGTAAAGTGAGACACCTAAGGGTTTCACAGAATCTCATAGATGACCCCTGGAAAAATTGCCTTCAAAAGGTGATTGTGGAGGTCAATAAACTGAGCGATCCCAGTGGAAGCGAGAAACTGGAATGCTTTATTGGACTTACAAGTTGATATTTAAAAGGTTTAGGGTCTACATATTCAACAGGGGGTTTACATATTCATCGGGGGTCGGCCTATTACAATTGGGGGTTTTACAGAGATGAGGTAAAGGGAAAACCCAGGTTTACAAATTTTGGGGTCTTAACACTTACACCATAGGGGAAAACCCACTTTATCTTAGGGGAATTACATGGGGGGAACAGGTAGCACAAAAGGAGAGATAAAACCAATAGGTCTATCAAGCATCTGCAGATGCTTGATAACATCAGGGTATGGTCTCTTTGGCTTAGGCAGGGCACTCCACACTGGTGATATCCCATTTGCTTCTTAAACTGAGGGTTTTTCCCCAGCTCTTGCCCATGGCCTTTTGCTGAGACCACTCAAATTCCTTTCTGCAGATATATGAATTTGGGATCCAACAGGTGATAAGCAGCAGCTCATTATTTTAATGCTCACTGGACAACTCAGAATGTTTTATTCTGATCACTTTTAACATGTCTACAGCTTCAGATCCCTGCTAAAATGCAGTTACAACTTGGTAATGGCTCACTTGGTAAAGCACGGAGTCCGTAATGAAAGACTGTGTGATATCACCACCTGTGTGGATTTTCATTATGTCTGAAATAATTAATTTCAGTGAAGATTGAGTCTTTTTTCACATTTGCATCTTATTTATATCAGCGGAATTATACTTCTGTGTGGCTGAGAATCTAGGTATTGGTCTCTGCAGTCATGATTTTGTGATTAATTAATGGGGTAGGTGCAATTCCCCATTTCAGAGACATTGCAGAGATACAGAAAGAGTAGAACATAAATGTAGAAACAGCAGTTGTGAGGTCCTTAGAGACTTAAATGAGATAATAATATTCCATCCTCTTTCTTCTCCTGTCTCCCAAAGTCTTTTTTACACTGACAAGTATCAGGAAGTAATATCTTCTGTACTAAACCTTGTCACTGTGTTTGAACTACAGCCAAGAAAAAACTTCTAATCTACACACTTAAGCTGGGAAATGCTATTTTCTTCTGTGTATACCAACTCCTATAGGAAGAATCTTTCATAGACATGTCTCATGTTCCAGTCTCCTACTCTTCAGGAAGTACAGCAGCACTTATCACCTCTGCTTTTCCAGTAACCCTGCTTTGTCTTTAGACCCTGTTGTCAGGTCTGACTTGCTTAGGCTGCTTCATGGCAGCAGGTCCCCGCAGAAGCAAGCTGCTCATGTCTGTGCTAGAGCACTAAGTATAGACAGAATAATCACATTTAGAACAAGCTCATACAAATGGCAGTAAGACAATCCTAGATACTTTAAGAAATCTTGTCATGCAGTTTAAACCAAAAGTTAAGATTTGCAAATCCAGCAAATATTGTAAATAGAAATTAAATGTTGCAGTATATACTAAAAAAAAAAATTTGTTTGATAATTGTATTTGCATACTGCAGAAGGAGCATCCACACACAGGCAGATATGGCAGTATTTCACTAGCATGTAAGAACAAAAAGATCAAATATTATTTTCAGTAATTCAGAGGGTAGAGATAGCTCAGAAGGAAATGTTTTCTAATATTTAGTTACTGAGTGAAGTCTGTTAGAAGCCAATCCAGCAGCAGCATTATACTTGGCTGCTGTTTGTTAAAGCTGCAGCAAAAGGAACTAAGAGAGGGCCCACAAACTTCATCCTCTGGTTTTTGGAACGGATTGTTTCTCCCAGAGTGACAGGGACTAAAGTGAGAACCTCTGAGTGTGTAGGAATGACAAAGCAACACAAAAGAACATAATGACAATTACGATAAAAATAAATGCTTAAACAATATGTAAACACTGTCTTAGAATTGTGAAGGTCTTAGAGTGCAGCTCTTCCTGGACCAGGTAGAGACACAAGTCTGGACTTGGAGAGTCCCCAGATGTCCCTCAAACTACGGTTAGAAGAACTGGATGTCTGTTAGCAGCCAGTGCTACAGAGGCAGCTTTTTTTAATGGAGAAGTTTTTATGTACAGCTTGACCATACTTTTTTCTTCATATGATCTGACATATTCAGTGTGAACTTCACTTTAAGGGGATGTAAAGGTATATTTATTCTCAAAAATCTATGATGTTGAGAGATCTTGCAGCAGCCTTGATAAAGCTTTGCCTAAGGCAATAAAGAAGTCAGGCACTCTGTGATGGGTAAACCAGGAAACCAGAAGCAGGTCCCCACGGAGAGCAGGACAAGAGCTCCAGAGGAAGGAGGGGAAAGAAATGGCACCTCTGTTCAGCTGAGGGGACAAAAAAAGGGAGACCCAGAGAAAACCTTGTGGCATAATTGCTTGGAACCTGTCTTTTTCACTGAAATCTCCAAAAAGAGCAGCCAATTAGGGAGTTTACCTCACAGATGGCAGTGCATGTCTTCCTGAAGGTCAAAGGATTTGGCCCAACTTCATTACTTCAGTATTGGAAACAGCAGGCTTGACAAAAAGGTGTGATTCACTGTGTTCCTTTCTGACACTCTAGGAGTTAACCAGGACAGAAACTAGAGTAGATGGCATAATAATCTTTGAGTTGTTTTGTGCCTAGTCTCAAAAGGCACATAAAGGTTGTAATTGCTGGGAATAAGGAGTATCAACAAGCTTCTCACAGGCAGTTTAAGAGTGGCTTGTTGACCTCTTTTGCTTCTTTTTACCTGGTAGAAAAGGCCCTGAGATTTGTGAGACAGTTGAAGTACAGTATCTGCTCTCCTAGAAAATGTAAGAAATGCTGACTCCCTCCTCTTGTCCTTTTCCTGGTCAGTGCTCCTACAAACTGTGAAGCAAAGTTTAGTGTAGTTTGGTGCCTGGACTCAGCTCTGTTTTGCTCCAGTGCTGCCAGATCCCCCAGCCTGTTGGTAGAAAGGAACAGCATTCCTAAACCATTCATATTAAAATACAAATACCCAACCCTCAGCCTTTTTCATTCATAAAAAGACAGGAAAAACCCATTGGGTTTTCTTTTGTTGGAGAGCTTGAAACAGAATTAAATTACAGAATTAAATTACAGCTGTACTAGAGATCACTGCTGTGCTATCTATAATCCTTCAGCTCTGCTATATGCACAGGCTTTTTTTTAGATTTCTGTTATGCCATTCAAATATTCCTTAAAACAAAACCCAAAATGTAAAGGAGGAGGAGATGTCACCACAACAGTGGTGAGACATCCTTCAGGGCTTAACCTTCTTTTCCCTTTTTTCCTTTCGGTGGGTATATCCCCCCCAGCCCCCATTCGTCGTAGTCTTGTTCTTCCATCACTGTACATGATACTACCTCAGAGCTGTATCCGTTGTCTCCAGAGAATACCTGGATTTGATGACATTTACATTTCTTCAGAGACGAGAGCGAGTGGAGGAAGCAGAGGATTGTTGAATACCTCACCTCTACGCGGCTGCTCTTCAGTTTGTATGTGTCCGGTCTTGCGGCTGGTTTAAGACCACCGTTTTCCCCCCTTCACGTATCTCATGCACACCGTGCATTTTTTTTACATTTTTTTATTGGCGTGAGCGAGACACCCCGCGGGAGGGCGGAAGGCCGCCGGTGCCGCACGGGCCACTGCCCTGCCCGCCGCTCCCCCTGCGGCCGCCGGAGGGCGCCGCAGCACCGCGGCAGCGCGGCCCGGCCGGGGCGGGCCCGCTCCCTCCGCCCCCCGGGGCGGTGCCGTCAGCTGTGCCGGGCACTTGCATGAGAGAGAAAAGAAAAAAAAAAGAAAAAAGAAAGAAAAAAAAAAGAAAGAAAAAAGAAAGAAAAAAAAAAAAGAAAAAAAAGAAGAAAAAAAGGAAAGAAGAAAGAAAGAAAGAAAAAAAAGAAAAAAGAAAGAAAGAAAGAAAGAAAGAAAGAAAAAGAAAGAAAAGAAAGAAAAAGAAAGAAAGAAAGAAAAAAGAAAGAAAAAGAAAGAAAGAAAGAAAGAGAAAAAAAAAGAAAAAAAAAAAGAAAGAAAGAAAGAAGAAAGAAAGAAAGAAAGAAAAAGAAAAGAAAGAAAGAAAGAAAAAGAAAGAAGAAAGAAAGAAAGAAAAGAAGAAAGAAAGAAAGAAAGAAGAAAGAAAGAAAGAAAAAGAAAGAAGAAAGAGAAAAAAAAGAAAGGAAGGAAGAAGAAAGGAAGAAGAAGAAAGAAAGGAAGAAAAGAAGGAAGGAAAAAGGAAGAAGAAAGGAAGGAAAAAGGAAGGAAGGAGAAAGAAAGAGAGAAAGAGAGAAAGAAGGAAAAAGAAAGGAAGGAAGAAAGAAAGGAAGGAAGAAAGGAAGAAGAAAGGAAAAAGAAAGGAAGGAGAGAAGGAGAAAGAAAGGAAGAAAGGAAGGAAGAAGGAAAGGAAGAAAGAGAAGAAAAGGAAGGAAGAAAGAAAGAAGAAGAGAAGGAAGAAAGGAAGGAAGAGGAAGGAAGAAAGGAGAAGGAGAAAAGAAGGAGAAAGGAAGAAAGGAAGGAAGAAAGGAAGGAAGGAAGAAAGAAAGAGAGAAAGAAAAGAAAGGAAGAAGAAAGAAAAAGAAAAGAAAAGAAAAAAAGAAAAGAAAAGAAAAGAAAGAAAAAAAGAAAAAAGAAAAGAAAAAGAAAGAAAAAAAAAGAAGAAAGAAAGAAAAGAAATGCAAGAAGCAATTTATGTTCTTTCCCAGGTGTGGGATGTTCCCTGCATGTGCAGTGAAACCGGATGTGGGATCGTTGGCTGTGCCTGTCTGCAGGTGACATGTAAGAGCTCTCAAAATGGTCACAACTCCAAAGTTTTGAAGGCGAATTCAAAAGCATAAAAAGAAATAATGGTTTTATTTGTCAGCCCATCCTTTTCTGATTCAGTAGTGATTATGAACTCACTTAAATCAATGCAGTTACATTAAGGAGTGTTTAAAAAAGCACATTTGTCCCCATTCCTGCATTATTTGTGGCAACTGCTCTGACAGATTAATGTCAGGCTACTGTGTCATTTGTTGACAAGCCTCATTTTGTTTTCCATGTGCTGCTTTTATTGTTAGACTGCTCTGTTCCCTCACTACCCTTTACTACTTTCCTATTAAGCTGCAAGTCAGATACATCAGGAAAATTTCTTGCAACCAGTGAAAGCTTGTGCTGGAGCATTATTAAACTTTTATGATAACCCCTGTTTAAGGAGGAAAAAGAAGACATTACTGCTGACAACAAAAATGGTTTGATAACTGAGGTACTGCTCATATAGCTGCTAAGAAAGGTCACTTGACAAGGGCAAAAGAGGAAAGATCTTGCTCAGACAGAGAGGAAAAAAAGCAGGTTAGCTTTGCAGGAGCAAGATCTAGTTTGATACCTTGAGCCTTTAAAACACAGCACCATGAAGAACCTGAAAGAGGGAACTGCGTAGGATTGTTTTGTGTAGCTCCATACACCTTACTGTGGCATCTAAGTTGTCAAATGAGTAGAATAAAGTCTTCATGCCTTCAGCTAACCAACATCCTCAAAGAGTAAAACTAAACTTTCCTGGGATTTGGGCTCAGGCTGACCTGGCATGGACATCGTCACTGCCCAGATAAAGGCCATCAGAGAGTGCAAATGTACAAGGGCTGAGCCCTAAGGCCAGTGCTTGGGCTTTTCTACCCAAATCACAGTGAGCTAACAACACACAGTCCCGTTTTAGGACTCTAACCCAGCTTTGGAAATCTAAAAGGGGAGCACAACCAGAAGAATGACACTCACCTTGGTATAACTCTGAGGTCAGCAGGGGACAACATGCTTTGCTGACCCCTTACTTGTGCAGCTGCCCTTCAGCAACTTCAGGGTTCTGCTGGACAGCAATGAGGGAAGTGCTCACTTGTTATAAAGTGCTTTGGAAGATTGCTAGCATGAAAGTCTGCAATTGTAAAACTACCAGTTCTCAACTGAGTTAGAATGGCAGGGCAGCTGCACTCTGTGTTTACCCTCGCACTACATTTAACCCTGAATTTCCATCTTCTTGAAGCTCCCCTCTCCTGTGCAAGACACAGGAGGTCAACAGAAAGTGTCCCTGGAATTTTTCCCCAACCTCCTGGAGAAGAGGCTATTCCAGGGGACGTGACTAGTGTATCCTTATGTCCTGACAATGCTTAGTTGCTAGAAAAGTTTTTTGAATTAGTGGTTGGCATCGCTTGCAGCAGCCTTCAACCTGCTATAACATGCTCTGAAGTGAGGACAGCTGCAGGCAACATTACTTTTTTTGAACTATGCTCCAGTCTGATGTGCACATGCTGCCCTTCAGCAAACTATCACAATTGCAGGCAGAGATGGGAGGGCCTTGCCTGCAAGCTACAGCCTCCAGTTGTGAAGCCTTTGCACTTCCTCGTGAATGGGGCTGGCGAAGGCCTGCTGAGTTGGCTTCACCTGGGTGTGTGAGCAAGATTCAGCAGGACTTGTTCACAGAAGTTGACACTGGACCAAGCCCTTCAGATGCACATTCCTGAGCCCACTCCTCCCCTTGAGGGTATTTTATGTCAGCCACTCCCAGGTTTCCCTCTCACCTTAATTACCTTTTTGTAGTGATCAGCTCTGTGTGTGTGTGTGTATGTGTGTGTGTGTATGTGCATGCAGCCCAATCTCTTCTATTATGGGATCCTGGCTTCAGGCTGAACCTTTTTTCCAGCACCTAAATGCAACTCATCTGGATATGAGGCAAGGGCAAGAATTTGCTTTTTCTCTCACACAAAACAAGGAAGTGCATTCTACCTCACCACAGCTGCCACAACTGCAGCTGCACTGCTGAACCAGCTGCACTTGCTGGCCTAAAGCAAGGCAGCCAGAACAAACTTGGGGTCACTCTGTTCCTTCCCTCATTGCTGTTCCTCCTTCAGAGTCCTCTAGACACCAGTCTCAAAGTGGGAACTGCAGAGTCTCTCTCTTGAGGTGGATAGAGGAACCTCTGGTAAGTGAACTGCAGCCACGTGCAGAATGCTAGAGACGAGGATTGGCATGATTCTGGGGAGTATTGAACCAAATGATGTTAGAAGGCAATCTGAAGAAATGCATCCTCTGAAGTCCACTAATAGGCTGGAGATAATGGTCCTTGCCTTGCAGCCCTTATAAGGCCCCACTGGAAACTGGCTATGGTAACAGAGGCTAGAAGAGCAGAGACATAATTATTCACTCCCAACGTGACTCAGAAGTATCTGTCCACACTACTGGCATGAGTCAGGGCCTAGAAAGGTCTTTGGCATCTGTGAAGATAACCAAAAGAGTTCCAACCCTTGAGAAACAGTTTCAGACCTTAAATTGGTCTTGTCTCCAGATGCAAGCTAATTTTTGGCGGATGCAGAATTTCCTGGATGAAAGTTAAACAGCATGGCTGAACATACTTTGCCATTGGCTTTCTTGTTGTTGCTTGTTTGGTTTAGTTTTGGCTTGGGTTTTTTTAATGCTTTTGTGGTGGGTTTTTGTATCTTTGCATGTTTCAAAAAGGATTGAGAAGAATGGAAATGCTAACGGGTGTTTTGGCTCATTGTGCTCTCTAGAGGGTTTCTGTGCCAGTTACCTAGGAACTGCTGTAGGATTGAATATGGATGGATGTTGTCAACTGCAAATGAGTACAGTAGCTTTTCAAGAGGTGGGGAAGAGTGTAAAACGCACTGAAAATACGAATGCCTGTATTGTGATTTCTGGCAAGAGGTGGTCTTATCTTTTTGACTGGCATTTTTTAGGCACCCTGACAGCTGCCCAAAGGGATTGCAGATGGAGTGCATGGCCATGCCTATGCATCTGAGCTTGAATGCCGTCTGTTTGTGACTGGGTTAGTATTCATGTAAATGTCAAAACATGACTGCAAAAATAGTACTAAGCATTTGCCCATTTTATTACAACAAAATTATGATGATCCATGGAGATTACAGCCTTTCTAGGCATTTGGACTGAAGTACTACACAGCCTTTTACCAAAAAAAAATAAAAGGACTGATGAAACGCATTTAATGATTGAGATACTCACAGGCTTATGCAATGAAAAAAAATGTGACTGCAGAGCTTTTCCTGGAAATCATCAATAATTGGCCTTTTTTAATACAGCAGCAAAATGTGAAAAGCAAATAAGTGCTTCAGTCTGGGGGAGTTTACTGATGTTATCAGCTGCCATGATGGCTAAATCCACAAGTGGTTACTTATCCCACAGGACCCACAACTTAGAATGGTCCATGGCCGAAAAAAATGAGCAAAACAATGTGGTTTACTCAGAATAGAACTCCCACAATTCCTCCTATTCCCTTGTCCATTCCAAACACATACAGGATTAACATTTGTGCTTACACTGAGCACCAATTTCCTTGTATTTCACCTACAAAGTGAACTTCAAATGGCAAATGCAAACTCTTAGTAATTTATTCATGTTATGACAGGTGTCACCAGTTGGCAGAACTATGCGTAATCTTCAAAGGTTTTGTTTCTTCCCCTACCCCCAAACAGGTGAGCAAGTTTCAAACCCTGAAAAGACAGGTTATGCTGCTTGTTTTGGGTTAGGCAAGTGCACCAGGTGAGAAAAAGACAGAGGTAAAACACTACCCTTATTTCTCTGGCTAAAGCTTCCAGAGGCACTTCTGAGGCCAGCTTGTCCCTGATCCCTGCAACTGTGCACCACCAGAGTGCTCATATCCCCTGCACGTCTCTGCAGGTGCTTCTCTCCTCCCAGGGGTCTAAAATGAATGCTGAACTTACCAGTCCTAACTTCTGGCCTGACCATGGAGCAGTACAGGCTTCCTGCAAGGACAAAACACACATCTTGCTTTTCCTTCCTGTTGAGTGCTGCCCAGGCTCTACCTTCAGGGCAGAATTGGTCCCTCAGAGCTGAGGGTCAGATGATGGTCTCACCAGAGGTTCGATCATCTTGTGTTGGGCCGCCACACCTACACGACCAAGACAAACCACACTGTGGACATACCTGGACTCTGCCCCTACCTACTTTGCTGCCAGGAGGCCAGGCTACACGAGTCCAGACAGCTGCTCCTGCTGCTGCACTGGGGGCAGACATCAGAGTCGGAAAGAAGCTGTGATATCTCTGGTCTCTTATCTGTTGCCTATAAGAATACAGACACCCCTGATCACTATTTTTTCAACTACATGTTTAACAACATTTGCATTGGAGATCAACCAAACCTATAAAACTGCAGGCTGATGGACCTGGAGATGGCTGCAGTGCCAAACTTTCCCTCTGGCCTCTGTCTTTGGAGTTGGGCTGAAGTGACACCAAGAGCT
This sequence comes from Chiroxiphia lanceolata, assembly GCF_009829145.1. NCBI lineage: Eukaryota > Metazoa > Chordata > Aves > Passeriformes > Pipridae > Chiroxiphia > Chiroxiphia lanceolata. The sequence continues at coordinate 86,241,339 of NC_045639.1, read as the reverse complement.
GGATTCCTTTCCTCCCTGCTCAAGCAGATGTGCACACAAACATAAGCAGAGTCCTCTATTTCAGGCCCATCTGTAACCTGCATAATGAAAAATGTACAATGAATTTGTGATCTACATGTTTATTAAGTGACTCAATATTTCCAGTGGAGATTTTGTGCTCATGTTTTACTCACATCTCAAAACCCACTCACTCTTTTATTATTCCCAGCAGTGGTAGGTGATAATAATTATACAACTGCAGATGACGGTAACTATATCAACAAACAAATTGTATCAATTTTCAGTGTGAGTTTAAAGCTCCGTTTACTGGCTGTGCAAACTCTGAAAAAGGAATTTGGGAACACTGCTGCTGTTATTAAACGTTCTTACCGGGCTGTAATCCAAACCTTCCATAAGGCGTCTCTAAAGAAGATTTTTGCCTACTGTGTAGCACTGCTTTTACATACAAGATTAGGGATTTACATATGTAAGAGCAGAGAGAGAAATGTAACTAACACAACAGTGACAGCTCTGTTTGTTATTTCCTGGAAGGGATGAAAGACAAAAGGCCTCGGTGGTGGAATTCAGACCTAATCCCCCTCCACTGCATTTGCAGAAACACATTAGTACCCTCCAAAAAACAAAGGCTTGTAGAAAGCATCAGTCAGTCAACAGGGCAGCTACATTCCGTTTTATTGAAACAAGCTCACATTCTCTCTAAATTACTCTGGATCCTATTTTAAGCTTAATAAGCTACTCAGTAATTTGTATGGCTGTGGAAAGATGTAAACTTATGCTGCAGCAGCCATTTTGAAACAGCTGACAGACCCATGGCCAGATATCGACTTTTTGGAGAAGTAGTTGGAAAGTTACAGTATCTTTTCCAAAGGTACAGAGACTGTTTATTGAGAAACTTATATTTATGTGATACTGGCACACATCAGTCACAAGAACGCTTGGTCAAATGTAGATGTGGCTCACGTGGCATTTGGTGTATTCTTGTTTCAATTGAAAATTTTCCGCTTTCAGTTGTTTATGCTCATAGGCTATGGGGAAAAATAGGCCTGAAGCTGTGCTGCTTACCCGAGTGATCCTCACCACTGAGGTGCTGGGTGGGGCATAAAGGTGAGAGAATAAATATAACGGAAACTTTCAGTGAGAGGAGGCCATTCTGCAGGCTCTGATTTTCTCCACATAGTGATCCTGATCCCTGTGGGTCTGGGACAGGCTGAAGTGATCAAGAGTTGACTAAGCTGCTGTGTGACTAAGCCTCCTGGACCTCACCACACTCAGTAACTAATACTTTTAACTGAGCTGCTGATCACTATTCTGACATGCCAGCCGGGTTTTGCACATTTCATCACCATAAATATGGTTAGGGCTGTCATGAACCTTTTCTGTCTGCTCCTTTTGCAGTTTTCCCAGGGGTTGTGAAGGAACTCTCTGCCAGTGGAGATGAGGAAGCTTCATCCCAGAAAACTCTTGGAAACGGGCCCTCAGAGAGAATGAACTCAATCCTCTCCCTTGTAATTGCTATTGGGACCTGGCAAAAGTACATATTTGCAATTAGGATTGTACTTTAAGGTGTTCTTGGAGCTCGACACCATTAACTTTGACACTGAGATCCTGAGGCCAGACCTTTGAGCATTTCCTTCTGCAACATCACCAATGTTTGCATGAATAACTAAGACGAACTACAGACATAAGTCAGTTCTTGTTACTCAGATGTTTCTTTTCCATGTACTTACTATACATTCCTCAGCATCTTTTTAAAGCAACAAGCAGTCACTATAAAGCTAGAAGTGAGTCAGGACATATGGATTGTTACTGCTGGGCTTCTATAAGGTTTTAGATGTGTTATACAAATTGTCAGCTAACCTGGAAAGTTAAAATTAAGAAAAAAAATCAGGTAGTGTAATTTACTTAGCTTCAAACTTCAAGAAGCTGTTCTCAAATATGACACAGTTTGCCCGGAAATCCAAACACCTTCAGAATGGCTCCCATTTTAGCATCTATGGACTGCTTGGCCATTTTTAAACTTGAATCGTAATTTATTCACTTAAACAGGCTGTAATGTTGCATTTATTTTGTTGTGAGCTGAGCAACACTCTTCTGGAGGACACAGCCAACCTTTACCTTGGCAAAGCAACTCACTATATTTTGATCAGAAGAATATTAGTTTTACTTCATTTGCATTCCTGTTGTTTTGCTGTGGGGTTTTTTATTTCTCACTGAACACTTGTCGTCTTGCACACACTGGTCTATCCTCAAAATGACAAGATTTACATTGTGTATAACAAATGACTTTTAAAACAACCTGATATTCATGGAAACAATTAAAATGTTTTATTGGACTCTTTGTCAAGAGCAAGATGCCCCAGGCCTATAAGGGACATAGCTTCTGATGACATGAGGCACCACTGCTTCTGCCCACTGTGCTGGCAGTGCCCAGTAACCACTGCCCCTGCCAACCCTTCTGCCTTAGACCATCTCTCTGCTCCCCTTGCTTCCCAGTGTCTCCCAGCTAAGGAGCAGAGCTCATGTTACTGCCTGTCCCCCTCTCCAGCAAGAACAGCCTTTCAAAGGAGATTGTTTTGTGCTTAATTAAAATTTCTTCGGACTGGGAGGGGAAGGCTATCTACAGCTAATCCTGGACTAATTTACTTTTTTTCCTTATTTCTGATTCTCTTACAGTGAGAAACTCCAGAAGTTAATATTAGAGTAAATTACCCTACATTTTATGAAAAATAAGGATGATCAACAGAAACAGCATAATGTGTTCACCTTAATTTCATAACAACATCTCCTCTAGGAACAAAATACAGCAAAAAGGGGAACAGTTACAATTATAGAGGGAATTTTTAATAAGCTTTTTTTATGGCCAAACCTGGGTTTTTGGTCATGTCCTGCCTTAAGTTTGTATGTCCTTTACATCAGGCCCTTTTTTTTCTGACAGACCCCTCATTTGATTTGTCCCTTCTTCACAGCTTCTAGATGGAAAAGAAGCACTCAGAGACACGGAAAGTTACTCTTCCCTATTACAATAATCATATGTAAACATATGCAGCATCCTCAGCCTCTTCTGTAAACAGAGCTGGGTGTTGTCTTTACCTTCCAGCTGCTGTTACTAAAATATCTCTCACAAATGTATACTTAGTTTGCACAGAAGCGGCCTTGCTCCTTTGCTTTTGGGTGGAAGAGGAGCAGCTGGTGTTAAGTACACAAAACCTGGCAAGACCACAGCACCAAAACAAGCTGACAAAACAATGGAAAGAGCATCTTTGGAAGTAAGCATTTACTTGTACAGGAAAAAAGATATCTTCTTAATCTAGGTTCACTAACCTGATTTCAAAGAGTTGTGGGCAGCAGTTTGTTCAGTTTTAACTTGGGTCAGCAGCTCAAGTTCAAACATTGTCATGAACCTGATACTTTAACCTGGAGAGCATGCTATGTTCTTAAGGAGGCAGAGAAGGTTCTGCAGGAGACAATCATGGTGAGAGGCTACAGTATGCTCCCGTGGGGTCCCAGCGAAGTGAAGGACTGCAAGGCTCCTCCAGATGGATCTGTGGCCATGGTGTCTGTTTTGCTGGGGTGCTGGGAGCAGAGGTCAAGCTCCCCTTGGACAGGTAGCAGGCAGAGAGAGGCTGGGTTGGGGCAGCCCTGATATTTTGAAGTCAGCTAGCAAATGGCAAAGCAACCCACGTGACAATCTGGGCTGTTGTAGTTTACACACAGCCAGGATAGGTGGCTTAACCACTATAAACTCTCTTTACTTCAACAGAGAAGGCAACAAAGCTTTGACATGTCTGTTCCTGTGGTGGGTACTACCATGAAGCCTCACAGGGCACAGCCCATCTGGGGCAAGGATGACATCTCTGAGGGTTCAGAAACACTCAATATCACTCTTCCTAGAGGAGTGGTAACATCTCCATTAGGTGACAGGAAAGTGCTTTTGGAAACTTCACCCTAAATTTTCTTGGAGCTCAGCCTTTCTTTGCAGAGTATTTACTCTCTTGCTTCTTTGTCATCTTTAAACTGCAAATATGGAATGTTAAGTGGTTTGGTTATGGAGCTGAGAAAATTGTCTATGGAGTAAAATCTAGGGCATTTATTTGACTACATTTAGTTAAATAAAAGCTGATCTTAGTCAACTAGTTCTATTTATCAATCTCCATTGAATTTTTAAGAAATTAGGGCCAAAATGACTTCTGAATTAATTCTTATTTAACACCTCTCTTGTTGGTCAAGCACTGAGCAGGCAGGTTGGTAAAATCTCTGGCAAGTTGGCCCATCTGACAAATTCATCCCTGCTTGCTATCCTACAAAAACACTTGGATCCCTCTTAAAATAAGAGGGGTAAAAATGATAATGAAATCAAGAGAGTGAAAACTTACTGTACTGTCAGCAAAAACTAAACAATTACCATGCCAAAACAATACGCTTTAATCTTAACATACAAGGTTAAAATCCCCACTGCTATTCATCTTTTACCAGGAAAGTTTCCATTTCCTTCTTGAGAAGTATGAATGTCTGTAATTGGCACGGTTTTTTCAAGCCAATGCTGTTTGAAAAATTTATTTTAAAAAATTAAACCAGGAGTTAACCCATTATTAATTTGAATTAACAGATTCTTAATTCAAATAACTTCTTTACCATAATGTTTTCTCTGAATGATTCTTCTCTTCAGCAACTTACCTTTCAGTGTCATATTTTCTGACCTTGGTGACATAATTTGCATGTAGCTCTGCCTAATTTGTACTTCAGCCTATAAGCAAATAATATTTCTTTTCTTCTACATCCATCCGTCTTCTGGAAAATCTGGTTTTACAGCCAAGGTTTTGCAGACGTAGGTATTGTATTTCATTGTAATGTGGCTGTGCTAGTGCCAAGATGTGTCAATTGCCTGAAATAATTGGTGTCTGAAGGGTTTGATTTTCTCTCTTTGCTATAATTACATACTGTGCAGATGGAGTTAAGGATTTATTTAGAATAATTTAATTTTTTCCTTCATCTTTCTCACTATTTTTTGGTGAAGTTTTGTGCCCATTTTGCTTTCTTTTTTTCTTAGACTACCTATAGGCCCCAAAAATATCATTCAGTTGTGGGTCATCCACTCAAGAATGTCAGATAAAAGTTTATGTGAAGGATGCTATAGAGCTGTTATCTATTTAAAATATTTTTTTGAAGTATGTGCTTTTATATTTCAAATTACTCTGGAATTAAAAGAAAAAAAAATAAGAATATTTCTGTGGGTTTTTTTTAAATAAATGGTTGACTGCAAAGAGGATAATTTCACCAAGTATTTTGTTGAAGTAGTTCCTGTTCTCTGGCTAGCAAGACTGGGCACATCCCAGGATGTGCTAAGAAATGGGTTGTCCTGAGGGAGTTGGGCTTGTTAGATTTCTGCTGCAAGGCCCAATAACTTTGGTAATAGATTATAGTAATCTCAGTAAACTACTGAGGCAAAAGACTTTGTATGGTCTGATACTGCTACTGAATGGAAAGGGATTGTTTATTTAATTACCAACTGGCTGGTCCTCAAATGTGCCATTTTGTCATCATAAATTTTGGGAAGAATCTGGAGAATGTTGCCAAGGGCAACCACTGCATCTTGAGTAACTGGAAACAAAATACAGGAAGAAAATAGAACAAAGATTCCTTAAAGGAGTTTACTGCATTCAGTGCCTTGTAAACAAGCACATCTTACAACTACCCTGGTTATATCTCAGCAGTTAAATGCATTGGAACATTAAATGTCAAGTAAAGCTAAATTGCTGGCTGAGTACTCCCCTCCAACATGTGCTAACCTGTTTCAGCCAACACTATTAAGGGGCAGGCAGTCCACAGAGCATGGCCCACTTTGCTCCTTCTTCTGTACTGCCTCAGATAGTGGAGGGGATTTTCTGATGTCTACAATACCCTTCCCAAACTGATAGTGTATTTTTGTTCTGTGTCCTCCCCCCTCCATGGCCATACAGCTGGCATTGGGTAGGGATGGGTGAGTGGAGGCTCCTGTAATCACAGCTCGCTAACGTATTCTACAAATGTCATCAGTTGGGTCAAATGTAGCCAAGAGTCCCTGACACAAAAGGCACTATGATTTCATCTGCAGCCCTGTGGAACTGGGGCAAATCTCACCGAGGACAGAAAGAGTCATCAAACACAGAGGAAAACTCATGCACATATTGACATGGGAGAGATGGATGAAGGGTTGTCCAGACAAGAATTCAAACAGCTACTGTCTCTGTCCACTCAGATGACCCCTGTAGCCTTCTGATCAGTAAGAGCAATACAAGAGAAGCATGTAGCACAGTGCTGTCAAATATTTTAATGAATGACCTCACTGGGGATGAAAGACTTAGAGAACCCTACCAAATTAGAGTGGATCCTCCTGACTGTCCTTCTTGAAGACAGATGACTGTTTCTCTGCAAAGAAATCAATTTAAAACTCAGTTTCAAACTCTGCTACATTTGGGATGGTTTCGCTCTACAGTTTTCTGTTCAGGCTCATCCTTATTAAAAAAAAATTCCAGAATTATTTTCCCATACTTGGACGTTATGTGAGCTGATGCTTCCAGAATCTCTCCCCAGAGCAAGTTCTCTGAATTCATACAGCTCAAGTGACCTTTCCAGTTTATAGCAGTGACTAAGATTCCCAGCAGTAGTGCAAGCTTTGCAATTAGATATACATATATACATGTATACATATTTATACACAGATCTATAGGTATACTACACACACACACAGAGAATAGGTATGTGTGTATGTATAAAAAGGCTGCCTAGAATTTCAGCTCTCGTGTTCCCTAAACTCTATGTCTATACAAGTTATGGAAATTCTGGCAAAATACAGAAAGTGACAAGCGTATTTTATATTCACTCAGCTCATCTCTTGAAGCATGATTTTAAGAGCCCCTAGCTATTTAAACACTTACTGTAAAGCGAGTGAGTAAATGGTTTTCTGGATTAGGATATTAGTCAGGTTATAAATTTCTAGAATATGAGACTGAAGGAATAATTATAGCCACTCCAAGAACTGAGAAAATGCACTGAAAAAATACTGTACTATTTAGTTTCTAATTTAATTTGGTAAAATTTTCCAGACAGCTCTCAAATAATATAAACAATAACAAATACCTTTTTTAAAAAATGATAGTTCTCCTTTGCTAGGCTTCTTTGACAAATTCTTGAAATAAACCCTCTGATATCTCAGAGCACAGATAGCTATAGGTTCTGTCACAGTTTCAATTGTTACTGCTTTTTTTTTTTTAACATAGGCTGCTCAGGGGGAAAATATATTTCAAGAAAAAACCTATCCAATCTAGCCAATACAATGTTCTGCAAATTGCTGATAAAATTTGATAAGACTCCTTTTCTCTTGGGAAAATGTAAGCTCTAAGGGATCTTCAGCATATGCCTCTGATTAGATAAACACTTGGGATGCTGTTCAGTTCAAGAATGGCAAACCTGAAGCTGAATGTCTATATATATATATAGGTCTTTGAGCATAACAGAGAGTGCAGGTCAATGCAGTCAGTGGAGTCCAAAGCTCACCAGTCTTTGGGGATGAAATCCAGGTCCTTGTGGAGTTTAAGTCAGCAGGGGCACCACAGATAGCCAGGAACATCACAAGGCTGACAGGACTGATGTGGGATGTGTGAGAGGCCACCTGGCATACTCATTGTGCCTGAAATAACACAACTTGATTGAACCCCAGATGCCTACCAAAGGCAACCTGAACCAGACTCATGCTCCACCACTCTGCTAATTAGGAGCTTAATTCAGTTGCCTGTACCAGGCATCTCAAGACATTTGAAAAGCCTTAGGGTAGCCCAGATATTGGGAAGAGGCCAGAAGACATGACCGTCACCTTTCTGGAAGAGCAGCTGAAGCAGCCAGCTGATGTTACAAGGGCACTTCTGTTACCCATCAGTGACCTGTTGAACTGCTCTCTCCATCCTGGTGACCTAGTGGAGCTGAGACCCCAGTACATGTATAAAAGTATTCAATTATCTCACAGCCTTTTTGGTACCAGTCTGAAGTTTTCCAGTAATGTTTATGCAGCTACTTCATTCTTCTACTGTTTATCCACCCACTGCCCTGCATTCTCTCTCCTGTGTATATGTACTTTGGCTTGCATATTTTGCCCGGACATTTTTAGACTTAGCCAGCCTCTTCTCTGCTGGCTCACACACTCGATTCATAAACTTTCCTTGCTGCCAACCAGCTTCCCATCAGAAACTTTCCACATGGCTCCCAGGCAAGGCATGAGGAACATTCTTCCTCCCATTTCACTTATCCTTGGGGGAAGAGCAGAGGATGGAATGCAGCAGTGGCAGGAGCTGGAGACACCACCACATTCCCTGACAGCCGTTCTTCGCTGGATCAAGGACATCCCAAAAACTTGCTTACAACTGTCTTTCTGGCAATAATCTCATGCATTGCATAGTTTTGACTTTGGTTTTTTTTCAGTGGAAGACAATAGATACAGTTTCTTGTAAAATATAATACACACTATATTTAAAGTGACCATTACAATTAAATAATGTGTGGCCTTTCTCTCCCAGGCAATTGAAGAGCATTAATCTGTTGTCAGTGGCCAGGCATACCAGGTCAAGATGGGCTAAAAATTATTTAAGTGAGTAAAATATACTTATAAAATTCTATCATTATGTATCTGCACGACTATGTGTTCATTCAAATATCTGTCATGTTGCCATTGGGGCAGCAGTTGGCAGGTCTGAGCTCTGCAGATGAACTCCCTGGAGAGATTAAGACCAACAATAACCCAAAGAGCATATGGAAGCAGCAGCAACTGTGGCAAGAAAGGAAAGAAAGAAAGGAAGGAAGAAAGAAAGGAAAGGAAGGAAAGGAAGGAGGAAAAGAAGGAGGAGGGAGGGAGGGAGAGAGGGAGGGAGGGAGGAAGGGAAGGAGGAAGGGTTGGAGGAAAGGAAGGAAGGAAGGAAGGAAGGAAGGAAGAGAGGGAGGAAGGAAGTAAGAGAAGCAAAGAGTACTGTTTATAGATTTTGTGTTATCTGTGCTTTCAGACTGAGATGAATGTCATTATAAACGTGCCTGCAGGCTAAACAGTACGTTCCAAGTAGTGCAGCTGAGAAAAGTAGTACAACCTAGAAGGACTCCAGTCCCTGAGCAGCGTTCCCAGATCCCCCTGCCAAGTCCCCCTCCAGAATATTTATCTTTCATCACAACAAAAACATTTTTAACATTTCATCTCTGCCTCAGTTTGCTTCTTCATGAATGCACAGCTGATGTCTACACCTGCCCAGACGACAAATCAAGATTCCTTCAGTACATTTTATTAGATTTCTGCTGCATATGTATTAGTGAACCCCGAATGTTTTATTTCGATATTTTCTTTTTCCAAAAATAATGTGACATTGGTTCCACCCTATTTGACCTTCAGCCAGGCCATAATTTTCTCAGATTCCAATTTAAAATTATTGTTCTGGTGTTAAAGGTTCCCCAGGGACTCATCAGGTCTACAACAGCTTCTAAACAGCAATATCTTTTCAATTTATCCTTGCCAAGGGTGCAGATATCAGCATTAAAAAAAGTAAAAAAATATTAAAAAAAAGGTGAGAACAAACTGTGGGCCCAAGGAACGACAATTACAGCAGTCATGATCAATTCACCAGGCTCATTGCATTGATTATCATTTGAAACATCTTATTTCTTTTGATTGTCACAGTGCCATGGCAACCCCTGAGCAAGAAATAAACTCAAGATTTTTTAAAATAAGAGCCTAATGCATTGAACACAATTAAAGGTACTTAGAAAGAGGAGCATATGTCACCCTAACTGTTTGAACTTGGGATATATCTACACAGTAGTCGCTTCAGGTTTTGGACGGTAAATAAACTCACATTAGGTTTCTTGTTGCTGGGGAAGGTCTGTTGCTGGTCTCCATCACAGCTCATGTAAAGGTAGCTCACGTGCTGCTAGACTTCATCAAAGCCATGCCTGCAGCAGCATGGAGACATGCCCTTCCTGTCAAACACAGAGTCTGAAAGGTCCAGGTTCTTCATATTGGAATTTGCCTTCAAAAGTGCTTTGCAAAATGCTTAAAGCTTTGACTAAAGTTTCCATTAGTGGTATTCTGCCGCTAGGACCTCAGCAATTTTTCTTTTCCTCTTTGTTTTACTGTAGTATTGTTATTATCTGTTTTGCTTGTGACCCTCCTTTTCAGTGTGGCTGTTGCGTGCATATTGATGACACAGGGCCGCAGTACAACACAAAACTCAGACCCAGATTAACAGCAACCTGCAGTCTGACTTCAATTAGCTGTAAGGATGATGTTTCTTGACCGTCTGGTGTTTAAATGAACTGAAAATCAAAACCCTGTTATTCTTGGTTCTTTTCCAAATCACACACTACAGTTTGCCTCGTTAAAGATTAAAGCAGATGTTGGTAAAAGGAGATAAATCTGAATAAAATTTAAGATCCATATAGTCCTGAACTTGTGGTTTAGGCTTTTCTGAAACGTAGGAGGTAGCATTGAATAATTCAGTTTCATGGGATGAAGAGGGTGTAGGGTCCTAGCAAGACCCTTCATTTGAGTAGCTCTGTGAACTCTGTCTGTGGTGAGTTGAAGGTGAGTTACCCACTGTAAATCAGCAAAGATGCCCTACAAGGTATAGGGAAATAAGGTCCTGCAGAAACACCTTTCTGTGCTTTTGAAGAGCTGAGCCAGGGTGACCTGAATCTCATATCCCAGACCCAAGGTGTACTTGCTTCTCTCCCTGCGGTGAACTTTAAAACAGGCAAAATATTGCTGCTGTCTTTTAAAGTTTAGTATCTGAATTGAAAAGAAGAGTGAGAAAAGGCCAGGTAGAACACAGTTACAATGAAATCATTGCAACTAATCTAATATATACTGGTAACAGCATCTGTGTGCAATACAGATATAATAATGAGGAAAACTCTTGGGGTTTTGTTTCTTGGGAACATCATCCTACTTCACTGTGACCTTCTCAGTTAACTTAATAAGCCAAGTATCTCTATATGAAAACATCTCCTTACTTTTCACACTAGAGAATACACTGCCTTTTCACTTACTATAATTTTGATTATGAAACAATTGTTTTCATAAGCTTCACTTTTCTGTTGCTTGGAGCCATGTGTAATCTTTTTTTCAGGCTACCACTTCTTCATGCTTTCCAGTCCTTCAGCAATAACACTTTGTGCAGGCAAGGGTTATGTTTTAAAGAAAACCTCTTTGATCATATTCCAAGGAAAGTTTTTCAAATGTTTTTCATAGGCTGTTAGTTGCAGAGGTCAGACATGTAGTTTATAAATATATAGGTCAATGCAGATACCTAGTTTGGCCTAACATTCCTTCTTCAGTGTAGCCTTTCCTACTGGTCCTACAGTCTTACAGTACATCTTCAAGGGAGTCGGACACCTTGGGCATAGAGGGGTGCTAGTGAAGCCCAAAGCTGCTGTAGGCTTGTGACCCTTGATGGTTTTTCCTAGGCTGGAAAGGAACACCTTTGGCCATGGGGAGTAAACCCTTTTAAAAATAGTCTTTTACATTGCCTGTGAGTATTCATTTCGCTTATATTCTCCAACTATTTTTTTTCTTCCAAAATTGCTGATTTCATCACTCACCCCAAAGGGTGCATCACCCTTCATGTACCTCCAAAGCTTGGGCTCCTTCCTCCTTGCCCTGCCTACGCTCTCCACATGGGTTCACTGTTCCCACCACTGTGCTGTAACTCCCCAATGGCAGCAGGACCTTTTGGAAAAGCCACAAAGCTGTAGGCCTGATTTCACTCTGAAGCTCAGCAGGTGACACAGAGCTTGTGAGAGAGTAGGAGGCACATCAAGCTGAGGATGCAGCTGATCAGAAAATGTTTGACATTTTGTTTTGGTCCAAATGTTCTCCTATTAAGAACATGCTTCCCTTTTGACTAATAATTAAGATTTTTCCTCTTTAATATTAATCATGTGGCAAAGAATTTGCACAATTTATTTTCTTAACCACCTTTTAGAAAATGCTGTTAGAGCCATCTGTGCTTTTATCCTGCACCACAGAGGGCTGTGAGGTAGAGATTTCAGGTGTTCCTTAGAGGTGTGTGCTGCTGAGTGCTTTCATATGGTACTTAAAAAGCAGGTGTTTATAAAGTACCAGCAAAGAACTGAATGTCCCTCCTCCAGATTCTGTGAAAAAATAATTAGATAATAGTGTAGATCTCAGACTATAGCCTGTCTGTGCTGCCTCCAGGCCATCTAACATGGCAATTTTCTCTGGCAGTAGCTAATATATCTGAAAAATCTGTGGTACCTTGCCTTCCTCTGGGTGCTGTCACCCTGACCCCACACCAGCAAATGCAAAGGATAGCTGGGATGAAATGAGTTTTCTAGCCCCATGAATAAGGGTTATAGTTGTCTTTTTCTCAAAGAATCCAATTTGTACAATCCTGAATTCTCTCATTGTCTATTCAGATGCCCACCCATCCTGAACTCTCAGGCTTTCTGAGAGAGGAGACAAGAAATTTCAGTTCTGAATCCTAGGATTTGTTTAAAACATATTAACATTAAAAGTTGATATTCTGACAGTTGTATTAAAATGCTATATAGTACTCGAGTTCTCTTTATATTTGGCTTCTGCTTCAATGTAGAAGCCATCCTTTCCCAAAGAATCAGGAGCAAACTTGAGACCAGGGGAAGGTAAGGAAGGTAGGTGCAGTGGTTTTGCAAACTAGCAAGCCACTTAAAGGAGCTTATTAGTTTTGATTGAAAGGATGCAGTTCTTGGTGTTTAAAAGATAAACATAAGGTAAAAAAAATTAAAGAAACTCTGCATAACAGCAAATCTGAGTAATTAATCACTACATTTGCCTCAATGCTCAATAGCTACTTGTGCCCATAGAAGTCATAGGGTGCATGTAAAATCCCCAGAGGCACAAAGGTTGTTTCAAAATGGTATTTCATGGGTGACACTTGTATGTTTGATTACTGCAATTGTGAGGAAGCATTACCGCAATTGCTGGGAAAAGGAGAGGGAAGGACCACACAGAGTGGGGATAGGGCCCATGAGTGTGATGCCAGTGTGGTGCCAATGTGGTTCAGCCCAGCCAGCAGCGCTGGCATCAGGGTGTGAAGGCACAGCCTTTGTGGTGAAGGCCAGGGGCCACATGTCTGCTCTCCTGAAGTTCTCCCTGTTGCTTCACTGGAGGCAGGTCTCAAAACCTATATGGGTCTCCTAATCTTCGTAGCCCTCTGCTGGACCTGCTCCAGGAGCTCCATGTCCCTCTCATACTTGAGGAGCCCAGAACTGGACACAGGCTCCAGATGTGGCCTCACCAGGGCTGAGTAGAGGGGCAGGATCACCTTTCTCAGCCTTCTAGCAATGTTATTCCTAATGCACCCCAGGATCCCATTGACCTTCTTGGCCACAAGGGTGCACTGCTGGCTCATGGAGAGCTTGTTGTCCACCAGCACCCCCACGCCTTCTCCACAGAGCTGCTTTCCAGGAACTTGTCCCCCAGCCTGTACTGGTGCATGGGATTATTCTTCCACATGTGCAGGACCCTGCACTTGCCTTTGTTGAATTTCAGAAGGTTCTTCTCTGCCCATCTCTCCAACCTGTAGAGGTCTTTCTGAAGTGCTGCACAGTACTCGGGGGTATTGGCCACTCTTCCTAGCAAACTTGCTGAGGAGATTCTCTATACCTTCATCCAAGTACTGTTGAACAAGTTATACAAGTTAAGCAATACTGGGCCCGCTGTTGAACCTTGGGGGACACCACTAGTGACAGGCCTCCAACTAGAACCTGTGCCACTGATCATGACACCCCTGGGAACTGCCATTCAGCCAGTTCTCAATCCACCTCACTGTTCACTCATCCAGTCCACACTTCCTGAGTTTGCTTATGAGGATGTTGTGAGAGAGTGTCAAAAGCCTTGCTGAAATTGAGGTAGAAAATATCCACTGCTCTCTCCTCATCCATCCAGGTAGTTGTTTCATCGTAGAAGTCAATCAGGTTGGTCAAGCATGATTTTCCTTCAGTGAATTCCTGCTGACTACTACTGATTTCTTTTTGTCATCTATGTGCGTAGAGATGGCCTCCAGAATCACAGAATCAATTAGGTTGAAAAAGAACTCTGAGGTCAAGTCCAAACTATGATCGAAGACCACCATGTCAACTAGACCATGGCACTAAGTGCCATGTCCAGTCTTTCTTCAAACACCTCCAGGGACAGTGTTGCAGGTGGGAGTGGGAGCTTCAGACAAAGTTTATTAGAGAAGCTCTCCTGTTAAATCACAAGGTGCAGAAATGAACCCTTGCTTTCTAAAGTCCTTCTCAGAGAGGAGTCTGAGTGTGGCTGGATCCAATCTTAACCCCAGACTTTGTCAACAGTTTTAAGTACAACTTTGTCCTGCAGGATTAAAGATGGCAAACTGGGTATTTATATAAAATAAATTATTTATAAATAATATAAAATCAATTCTTTACTACACAAGTGAATAGACAAAAGACCTTAATCAGAATTATTTACTACGCAGCATAGAAGCTGTATACTATACTAGTATGGCATAGGATAGGATAGTATAGTGCACTATATCAAAGCAATTATGTTAAAGGAATTATATTAAAGCTAGCAAGAAAGAAGTTACGATTAAGCAGAGATTGGTATAACTCACCAATACCAACAACCATGAGTATATCTCTTGCACTCAGCCTCAAGGAGTAACCTTGAGGGTCATCCCCTACTCAAAAGAAATCTCCACACATACTCCAAGAAGGGTTAGGCTATAAGAACCTACCATATGAAAGTGGATTTTACTTTTACAGTATAAAGCGATTGGCTGCCAGTCATATGTCTCCAGGTCAGTTTAGCAGAATATCTGCTAAATCTTTGCCTCTATCAGGATGTTAATTTGTGGGATGTGTCAGACTGGTTTTAGTATAATTCAACACCAAAACCAGCAAGACTTACCCTTTCTCAGACTGCCACTGATAGCCTTGCAAATAGGGCATTGTTAGAGTTACTTGACCATGTTGCAGGGCAGAGCATCCTTGCTACAGAAGGTGACATCACCACCTACCTGGCAGCTCAATCTGGTATCTAATCACCCTTTTGCGAAGAATTTCTAATACTCAGCCTAAACCTCCCCTGGAGCAGCTTAAGACTATGTCCTCTAGTTGCCTGGGAGAAGAGGCAACCCTCACCTGGTGCTGATGAGTCACTCCATCATCTTTCCAGGTATAGAAGCGAGGCTGACTGGCTGGTAGTTCTCTGGGTCCTCCTTCTTGAAGACCTTTTTAAAGACTAGAGTGATATTTTCTTTCTTCCAGTCCTCTGGCACTTCTCCTGATCTCCATGACCTTTTAAAGATGATTGTGAGTGGCCTCACTATGGTGTCCACCAGCTCTTTCAGCACTTGTGGATGTCTATGAACTCATCAGGGCCCATGGACTTGTGGATGCCAGGTTTGTCTAAATGTTCTCTAACCTAATCCTTCTTGACCAAGGGGAAGTCTTCCTTCCAATATTCCTTTACCTGATCTCCTTGGTCAGATATTCCTGAGGCCTGGTCTTGTCAGTGAAGATGAATGCAAAGAAGATGTTCAGTAACTCCATCTTCTCTGTGTCTTCTATTACCAGGGTCTCCCCTCCACTTAGTGATGGGCACACATTACTCTTAGTTTTCCTTTTGCTATTGATATATTTGAAGGTGCCTTTTTCTTACCTTTGACATCCTTGACCAAATTTAATTCCAGATGGGCCTTGACCTTCCTTGTCTCATTTTTGCCTACTCAGACTCCCTTTCTATACTCATTCCAAGTGGCCTGACCCTGCCTCTATCTCCTGTGTATTTCCTGCTTATGCTTCAGTAATGACGGAAGTTCTTTATTTGTCCATGAAGGTCTCTTGCCCCCTTATCCCCATTTCTTGCTCATTGGAATGCATCGTTCTTGAGCCTGGAGGAAGTGACTCGAATACAAATCAACTCTCTTGGACTCTGTTCTCTGCAGGACCTGTTCCCTTGGAACACTTCCAAGAAGATCCCTGAAGAGGTTAAAGTGAGCTCTCCTGAAGTCCATGGTTGTAATCTTACTTGCTGCCCTGCTTCATTTGCCTGATACTGAACTCCACAATCCCATTAGACCTTCCACTACCTGTTACAAAGGCTTGTCTTCGGTGCTTTCTAGGAACCTCTTGGACAGTTTGTGCTTCGCTGGGGACCAGTTGCAGCTGGACATATTGACAAGCTATGTCATTAAAAGCAAATAATTTAAATTAATTTTAAGGGAAATATTTAATATCATGTAAGACTTCTGAAACTCTCTATTACTTATGAAAGATCCTATATTTCCCTTTACTTTTCTGTATCTTTGGACTGTGCTTGTCCAGGATCTCCTACCCCATTTCATCTGCATCATTGTGGTGCCACCCTGGTCTGTGACACCCAGAAAAACAACACTGAAGGCCTCAAAATTACTTGTGAAAAAAGAAACCCACTGTCATCAGATCTGAAAATCATAAGCATTTTAAAAATGATGAGTATTAGGGGACTGGTAAGTAAACACCTTAGGACATAGATGGTATTTTCCTTTTTTAATTCAGCTACTGTTTTCCTTATTGCAAAATGAATGTAATATGTTATGTTATTTTGTTTAAGAACACATCATCCATTAGAAAGTACATTATAAAGTATGTTTTGCCAGAAATGTGTCCAATATTGCAGTGAAATCTGCTTTTTTTCGCCTTGTCTTTACCTTTAAACATTTGCCAGTAAAAATGAAAGATGAAGTAAGAACCTCTATAAAACTTATGCACTTGGATAAAGAAGACCCCTTTCATATTTTCTGGTTTGACTTCTTTATATATTATGTTTTTCTGAAATTGTTTTCAATTGGGCTCAAGTTCCTTGAAAAGCATGAAAGCAACATTGAAAAATATATTATGAATAGAAAATACAAGAATGAAAAGGTCCCCAGAGTTGAGAAGGAAAAAAGACTGTAGGAATGTTGGATTATGGGTGTTGGTTCTCTGATCTTCTTTCTAATTCTAGTTTGACTCACTAAATAGCTTTAGTCAAGCTAAATAATCCTCTTTCATTCCCTGATTAGGGATCTGTGAGGATACTAGTCTTTTCCTGCTTTGCAGGGCTTTTGAAAGAGATGCATGAACAGACCATCACAGAAGTACATGGCCAAATTAGCAAAAGTATAATATGAGGCAGCTAGTGGTTTACTATTAGGGAAAACACTGTACTCTAGTGCATATCATTTGGACTTTGGCTTCACTGTAAGCATTTTCCCTTTAAAATCTATTGCTGGAGACTGCAGGGGACAGTATATGAACTGGTATTAAAAATCTTCATTCAGTATGAATGAGGAAGAAAGGTATAACAGAAGAACTGACAGTGAAGGGACATTTTCTAATTAAAATATCCTGTATAGTCAGTATTTCCTGTTGTGTAAATACACATAGAGAGGGACTTATTAAACAAAAATTCATTGCAAATGCATAAGCCTTTCTACACTACTACCAGCATTGTAAGGGAGGATACAATCCGCATACTCTGACAATTTACTTTATTCTTTATCTTTGCTATAAACAAATGTTTAAAGCACTAACAGTCTGAAAAAGATGTACTTTTCCTGATCATATAAGTCAGCAGAAGCTAAAAACCTTTACTGGGATTAGAGTAGGGTTCACCAACATTTTCACTGAGGCACAGCTTAATGAAAAACAGTCTTGGAGGACATACCTCCTCGGCTTTGCAGACACATATGCAGGACTACTTCTCCTGATCCCCAGCACAGCCATCCCACTCTCTAGTCCAAGCAAATGGAAAAATAATGTTATTCTATTTTTAGCTTCCTTCAATGAGATTTATGATAGACAGGAGTCAGAAGGGAAGTTCTGCAGCACAAAGCCTGCAGCTATGCTGGTACCCCTCAAGGCCTATAGATCTCATGTTGCCCAGGGAAGAGTTGGATGGCTTCAGGGTGATGGCTCCAGTGAGATACTTGAATGTTTCTATGACAGCTGTGCATTTAGATGACAGCTAAAAGACTTGGTGAGCTCTTGTATTTCGTTAATTTCACCACTTGCAGCTCTCTCCTGTACTCAAAGGCTTGTCCCACACCCTTCTTGATGCTCAGGTTTTGTCATTACATGGTACTAAATGCAATGAATCTCTGGAAAAATCTGGTTAAGGATCCTAGAGAGCTTGCTGGCCTTTGCCAGACGAGAGCTCCCCGTTGGGAGTGACCATATGCTCCCCAGGAGAGTTGGAGACCTGGGGCAGCAGTGCCAGCAGCAAGCTCTCCTCCTAATTAATTGTAGCTATACTGCAATCTGTTAAGGAGCTGTGTGATGGCAACTGAACAATGGTAACTGGCAACTCACTGATGATAGATCATGAGAAGCTAAATTACGTGTTTGGCCATCCTAGTATTGAGGGGAGAAAGGAAAAAATACCATATGTTGTTTTTAATCTTTTTAGAGTTGTTTAATGTTCCTCTAGCACAAAAATTGTTTTTTAAGAGCACTTTCCTCTTCAGAAATACTTTGTTATATATTATTTCCCTTTCAGCCTGAATGCAGTACCACATCAGATACTGTTTTCTTTTTCAAAGTATTGTTGTTTAGTAAGTTTCAAAAATAATACAAAAAAAGTCAAGGAAATTATACTGTACATGATACCTAGGAAACTTACAGCAGGAGCTCAGTCTTCCTTTAAAAAAAACATTTAACAAAGAGAGGTGAATTAAAGCTTTCAGAAGGAGTGTTCTAAATCTACTGGGGCAAGATCATGACGAGAGGCTCTTTGGCCATCAAAAATTTTCCCTGAAACCAATTCAGTGCTGAGATTTTGCAGTGGGGGTGAACAAGAGGCACTTGAATGGTTACATAGGCAAAGATACATTTATTGGTGTTCCTTGTGAGTTACCTCCACATACCATAAAAAGACAAAATATCACCTTTTTTTCATTGATGTTTTATTGGCCAATATGAAAAAAATAAGATGGCTAGTGGTTAGTAATAATAAGATTTTGCTCACTTTTAGTTTTATTAGATTAGGGGAGCATGGTGGAGAGACCACCCTAGGAAGCTGCACAGATGGTAATTATTATGTATTCCTTTTTATCTGGATTTAAGTAATAGTGCCTGCTTATTTCTCAAGTTAATGCACATGAAAAAGAGAAGACAAAACCAAGATATTGCAGATATTAAAGTGGGGGGGAAAAATGCTGACGAACCACCTTTTTTTGCAAACGGTGCATGCTGGAAAAGCAATAAAATGACCAACATGGGTATATCACTGCTGCAGAGGTTTCCTTCTTAGCAAGGGTAAGTTTATCCATAAATTGCAGTTAGCAGAATATTGTTTCTGAATTGGAACCACAATAAGAAAGAAGACACACAAGAAAGAAGAAAATAAATGGCTTGAATGTCAACATTTGATTTTTCAGGAAGAAACTCTGGATTAGCAGGATCCCCTTTAGCCCTCCAGATCTCAGGCACCATTTCTTTGCTAAGAGTGCTGCATGTCTTCTAAAATAAAGGGAATCAGGCCTCCACAAGCTATGGTGTGGAGCTGTGGAGATTTCCAAGGGCCTCCAACTCACTCTCCCATTTACCTGCCAGGGCAGGAGGGGACACTGCCTGTGCAACCATTCGTCTCTGTACCCTGCATTCTACCAGACCACTGGTTGGAAAATCTCTGTCAAAACTCTCTTGAAGTTCTATTTGGAGTTTTCTTTTCACAAGATAGCACTTGCTTTGGATGGAAAATTTATAATTTTTTCTCTTCCCTCTAAAGACTAAGCAGCAAAAGCCAAAACATTTTGGCCAGATGAGTGGAAAAAAATTTCATTTGGCACTGTTGCCAATGGCTTGTGGGAGTCAATGCTTGGCTGTCTCATGCCTCTGCTGTCCTCACTAAGCCTCCAAATGATGGTATCTCCTGAAATGCACTGTGGCAAAGGTTCTGCTCTGGCATCTCTGCAAAGAAGAGCGAGTGCTTGGGGGAAAAACCTGGCTCCAGGAGCAAATAACAGAGACCCTCCACAACAACATATTTGAGCTATGCAAGCAGTTTTGGCACTGGCAAATGGCAAAATTTCAGGTCCAGATTTTTGTTTAAAGAGATAAAAAGAGTACTTAGGAGAAACAAAGCACCTTTCCAAGCAGCTCTGGTTGAAACCTTTTTCCACCTTTGTTGAGAGAAGGAGGACACTGAAAGAATCTTCTTGTCTCCATTCGATCATAGCAATGCTCTTGCTCAAATGCCCTAAAGCTCATTTTCTCCTATCCACTATGCTTGTCTTCGCTATAGACTTCCAAAGGCAGCAGCAAGGTAGCAGATTTAGTTTTTCATATGCTGAGATGAAGACTTCATTTTCTATTTCCTAGCAACTGCCTCTGTAAACAACTACCAGGTGAGCAGTAAAACTGGTTTGAGAACTAAAAACAAATTGACATTGTAAATAAATTGCTTTTGTACCTGAAGTGGTTTAAGAGAAGCAAAAGGAGTTAAATCCAAATGGAAATAACTGTTTTTTCTTTTCATGAAAAACACATATGTAGCAGAGTAAAGCACTAAGTCCAGCCATCTTTTCCTAGCAGCATTCACCAATTTTCCCAATATAATCTGCAAAATTAATCAAGTTTAGTTATTTCACAAAGGCAGAAACACTGCATATTTTGTCTCATTTCGATTTGCTTATAGTTTCTCCATATGTGTATGTGCTTCCAGTTTCCATGTTTGCTTCTCGGCTCACCCAGCTCACCTCTTGGCCACGGTGCTGCAGCATCACCGATGCCAACCTCACCAGTGCATCCACTCGTCTGGCTCAGAGCTCTTTGAAGAATTTGCCTTTTCTTCCCCTCATGTCATGACCTGAAGGGCTACCCAGGCCTGCAGGTGTTTAGAGATCACAACCATGGGTTTGTAGGATTCTGTAATACATAAGCACATGGAGGCTTTACCCTTTAAATTTCCCTGCTTTATTACAGATCAGAATCACTAAGGTTGGAAAAGACATACAAGATCAAATCCAACCTTTAACCAAATACCACTATGTCAACTAAACCATATCGCAGAGTGCCATCTCTACTTGTTTTTTGAACACTTCCAGGCATGGTGACTCCACCACCTCCCTGGGCATCCTGTTGCAAATTTACCACAAATTATGACAAAAATCAGCATGGGGAATATGTATCTCCCAAGTTATTAAAAATTACTCTCAGCAATTAATACTCTGTCAGCAATCAATAATAGCAACAATCAATAGTATAGAATCTATTAATAGTATAGCAACAATCAACTAGAGTGACCACCAGTATTTTAGCAACAACTAAGTAGGTATGTATTATGAGAGGTTACCGCAAAGTTATCATTAGTGAAGTAACGTATCAACAATGTAACAGCAGTTATTGTTGATTACTGTATGAACCTATAATATCAGTATTAAGTAAATTAGATCTCAGAAGGGGACAAACCATCCAGAAGTGGGAGGACAAACTAAATGGACCCCAGAAGGGGGCCCATAGGGGACCAACAATGTAACAGAGAGAGTCTGACTTCAGAGATGGAAACAGGGGTCAGCCAGGCATTCCAGTGACATGTCCAAGATTTCATACAAATTTCATGTGGAGAATTCAACATGTTTATGGAATGAAAATTATGTGCAACACAGGAAGTTGTGAGAGAGAGAACAGTTGCATTTTGGATAAAATATAAGTCATCAGAGTACATAGGACATCACCACTTGAGCAGTGATTAATTCTGGTTCTGGTTTCTGCGGCAGCCAATAGATGATAATGGTTTTCGTTCCCTTTAGACCAGTTTTTATGTTCACAGACTGTTATCCTCTCCTTGAAGATAGAAGAGCCTATGACATCTACCAGTTCTACTCTTAGGATGTTTTCCCCCTTTTTTCCAGACTATTTTTTACCTTTTCAGATAAAAAATTGCTGTTTCAGTTCCTTGATTTTGCAGTTATCAATGGCATCTCTGTATGTTTCCAATTTCTAGGTATTCATCTAGTACTTCAAAGATGCCAGCTGAGCACTTCTCGAGGAGGCTTCTGGTTCACAGGCCTGGTTCCCAGACTGGCAAGCATTTCTTCTGAGAGTATTTTTCCAGCAGATGTTTTCTTCTGCTAAGTACTTGTCTCCTTCTAATCAGACCACCTTATGGCTGCTCCCATCACCTCACCAATCAGTGTCACTGTTCTGTGGCCATCATGTTAAGTCTGCAAGCTGCTAGCCTTGTCCAAGGAAGGAAAAATAGTTATTTTGGCAATTGGCTTGCCTATAGGTGTGAAAGGGTGTTCCTTCAATTTGATTTTGCTGTAAACCATAAAAAAAAAAAAATTAGCAGGCTAGCTTGGAGCAGAGAAAAATACTGTGAGGATTTCTGGGAGGATCTGAATGCTAAATGCTGTCTGTGCACAAGTTGCAAAAACAGGTGACCTGAGATTTGTTTTTTGGTTGGAGTTTTTCCTCCATCAGAATGTAAGTTCTGAAAAATTTTTGCTTTATATTCCAGCCAAAGGGCTGTATGGGAAGAAAATTACAGAAAATTTTTTGCCTACATTTTCCAACTATCCTGTTTCAAAAAGAAACTGTTCTTTTCTTAATATGACTTTTTGTGAAAATGGAAAAAAACCCCAAACAACTCAAAATCTAAAAGTAGAAACCCCAGGTTAACCTCTTTTCCATGATATGAAAATGGAAAGTAACACTCCCGGCTCAGGCATGCTTCTGTCTTCTAAAGGGAAGGAAGTGGGATTGTGTCACTCTTCATTTTGCCATTGCAGAAGATCTAGACACAAACAGAAATGGTGCAAATTTTAAAGAGATCTTGATCTTGCTTCTACCTGAAAATTACCAAAAGGATATAGAAAGTTAAAAAAATATCACTATCTTAAAAAATGCTACATTTCATTTCCACTAGGCAGATTGTTAGATGACAATGAGCAACATTTGATGACAAATCAACAACATGGAGGTGGGAAGGCCAAGGCTGTGCAGTAGGCAGCTAATTCCCTCCCATGCTGTGTCAAACATCTGAGAAAAAATACTGCAGCATGAAGAAATAGTAAATCTACTTCTGTTTCTCATTCTGAAAATATTCCCAGTGCTTCAGTTCTGGTGGTTGTCAGCTGGATGATGCTACTGGATAATTGAATTTAGAGCTTTTGAAAAAAAATAAAATCTATTTAGGGACAGTAGGTTCCTGTTCAGAAAGCAAACAAACCAACAGTTATATAAGCAGCAGGATGCCTTGTAAGAGACCTTCCAGTGATGACCCTCTGGACTGAGGTGAGGCTGAGAGCAGGTCTGTGTGCATGGGGTAATAGACATCAGGCCAGGAATGAAGCAGCACTTCGTCCTGCAGAACTGGCTCATGTCTGGCACCGTGTCTTCCAGTTCACTTTCTGAAACACCCCGCACTTTCTGGGTGTGATACCAGTCAGACTCATAGTAACCTGCATCAAACTGTTATCTTATCAAAATGATGCGGGTAGCATGCAGGCAGCTTACCTTCCTGTAGTTCCACTGGCCCAGGAGAGGTTTAGTCCTTGTGCACGTTTGAACTTTTCAGCAATTATCTTAAAACGTGAATTGGAGAACTGGGTTATTCTCTTCCTTGTTGTGACTGGGACTCAGATCGAGTGTTCCCCAAACTTCCTCCTTACCTTTATGGGCATGTTTCAGACCTTAATTTGGATTGATGAAGCTTGCTGATTTGTCCTAAGTGGCCAATGGTATCTTTAGGTAGGTATGTATGTAAATAAAGTAAATATTATGGCTATTAAATAGTAGGAAGAACACCGGAATTTTGGATGAAGGATAGACGGTGATTGCAAATGGAGTACAGCCTGGCTGTCTAAAGGAGTTGACTGAATACACTGTGGACCCAAATGTCATGTTCTCTTACACATCAAGCATTGCACTGCTTTGGAGGGACAGAAATGTCAAATTCCAGTCTGTAGAAAATACGCTGAATGAGCCACACCCCATTTCAGTGTTAGGAACTGTACTAATGCAAATGTATGTGATTTTAAGGCATATGAGGGTAAGAACATTTTCACAAAATAGTTACATCAAATATCCATGGCACAAAGAATGACCACATTAGGAAACGTTATATAAACCATCAAGATTTTAACAGAGCATTTGCCTTTTTCCATGATGGTAAGTCACACTGGGAACATGGGTCACTAAGGAAATAAAATTCTAATATATTTAAAGAGTGGTGACAATGACAAAGACAGTGCTGGGATGATGATGAAATCTCAAAGGCAAGCACAAGAAAAGATGCTTTCTGGTCACAGCATAGAGTAATCCACACAGCTGAGGCCCAAGCCAGGTTTGAATGAAATATTATCACAGCATATA
Source organism: Chiroxiphia lanceolata (assembly GCF_009829145.1). Lineage (NCBI taxonomy): Eukaryota > Metazoa > Chordata > Aves > Passeriformes > Pipridae > Chiroxiphia > Chiroxiphia lanceolata. The sequence continues at coordinate 86,216,967 of NC_045639.1, read as the reverse complement.
CCTAAGTACAAAGCATTTATATACAAAGGATTTCCAAAAAGCCAAGGATGAGCACAAGGCAATTGAACTGAGCACGGATCTCTAAGTGATGTTAGCATAAATAAGATCCTGCTGCAGTCTGAAATACAGACTTGAAATACAAACTTGTCTAGGGAAATGAGATATGGAACAGTTTCTGGTTCATTTAATATTGTTTGCTTTTCATTAAGTGAATGGGAAGTATGAGCCGTAGAAGCCAGTATCCAGTTTAACTGCAAGAGGGTGAATCCTGGGACCTTCTGTCCCTCTGTATATCACCATCCCACCTGGTGGCTGACAGGTCCTGTGCTGGTAGCTGAAGGGCTGCTCCTGCTTAGAGCGTTCCTCGGAATTCACCCTGGTGTATCCTCCGTGGGGGGCTACGTGGAAGTGCCTGCTGGCTTGATAACAGGATGAATGCCAGAAGGCTTACAGACGTGGGTTTGTGCCTCTAGTCAGCATGGAAACTGTGCTCTTTCCCATACCTGCATTCAGTGTCACAGTGAGCCCACACTGTCACATCAGTAAATCTAACAGGGTGTTTCACAGCATCCCCGCTACCTTTGCACTTGGTGCCACAGGGTAGAAGGACTGTCAGAGGAAGAATAAATATTTAGGGATCTGTAGTCGTTGCAGAAATAGGGTGCAGCAGAACAGAGGATTAAGTAGAATCTGAAAAATTAAAACTGGGAAAAGTTAGAGGTTATTATTGATTTATGTTTTGTCAGCAAAGCTACTTTGAGGGTTATGCTGTGAATGCCCCTAAAAAAACACATGCAGTATATACCAATATTTACAGGCAGTGACTTGCTCCAACACTTTAATGGAAAGTAAAGTAACAGATAAGACAGGAAAATATGATTTTTTTTTCCCTGAGCTTACTCTGGCCAGAAGATAAAAGCTGTAGATCCTAAGGAGAGAGAAAAAACATTGATATAAAAGTCAGCATTAATCCAGGACCTGAAAGCTGTACTTTCACACTGTACTGCAGTAGATGGTTCTTATTCATCAGAGAAACAATATGTATGAGCCCCCATGTGGCAAAGTCAGCTTGTGGGACTGATGGCTTCTAAGCTAGAAGTGTTGGGGAGGGATGGACATCAAACCCCAAAACAACTGACAGTTTGGGAACAGCAGAAATTTAGCAAATAGTTTCAAAGAAGCTTCAGAAGGCGACCTTATGGGTGATACACATAAGACCAGGACACGCTGATAACATGTGAGATAAGTTCACCCTTATTGTTCCTGATTAGAGACAGAGATACAAAGTGGATCTTTGTCATGCCAGTAACCAGTGTGCTGTGGAGCCTCTCTTCTGCCAAAGCAGTCCCATTTTAGAGGAAACATCTTGACCAGTGTATACTGAAATGAACTACCTTTAGATCATCCTATATGCAGTCTGATCTGGAGGAGACAGTAGGAGGGATTTGAAACGTGCTTCCCAAATCCAGATGGAAGACTTAATGGATGGGAAGAATATTTTCTTTTTTCTATTCTTTGGACTTTATCCATCATTTTGACCAAACATACTCAACTCAGATTTGGAAATTGGACTGGTTCTAATTAAACCAATTTTTCAGGGAACAAGGTATTTCATAAATATTATGAACAGTTTCCATGCAAAGAGAGAGAAGCTGGATAAAATAATTAAAAGCAGACCAGAAATCCAGAGTATTTATGAGTTGTATCTTCATCCAGGTTTGTTCTGTAACCTTCTGTAGTGGATCCTTCTTGCTGTGTTTCACAAAAGAATAACCAACTACCTGAACTACATCTGGGATTTAGATACCCCACTCAGGGCCTCCACAGGCTGTTGGACAGTGTACACCAGAGCTGTGCTCTGCTCTGTTCCCAGACCTTTACCCTGTCTGGGAAGTTGGACACTCCCAACTAAGTTCATTTGATGCACACTCTCACAGAGTATATTTCTCTGAATCCAGCTTGGTGTAGCAGAAAGAATGATAAAACGTTGTACATCTGCTGCACAATGGAAATATTTGATTTTAAGACAGGTATCACCTTTAATGCATTGCTCCTCTAACAAGCCTACAGGGAAACAGCGGCATTTTCTCTTGTTCTTCCTTCACCAATTTTCTCCTGTACTTCCAGTCTTCAAGAACTAATGAAAGGACATACCAGAATGCCTAATAAAGTGCAAGCAAATGAGTTTTTCTTATGTTTTTCAACGTCTTTGGTGATAACACCAACAACAGGTTTCACTTGAGTAATTTACCAGCCATTGGGTAAAACAAGAATTCCCAGGCTGGTGGGAACCAACTGCCCCTACAACAGCCCAATGAGAAACACAAGTGTAATCCCCTTAGCCCACCAGGCATAAATATCTGTTTGCCATATGACTCTGTGAAAGGAGAGTTAGATAGAAATCTTTTTGCTTTAACTCCTCACTGAATTTTGGTAGCAAAAAATTCTGTCATATGCTGAACCTTTTGGCAAAAGAGCATATGACCTGGTTATCTTTTTCTGTTGGCAGTTCAGGGGCTGATGATATTGGGAAGAAAGGGCAATCCATAGTGGGCCTGGACATTTAGGGTCTGGGGTGGCACTGTACCTATATCTGCCTGAACTTCGTTTCAGTTTTACATGTGTAAGAAAAGTGGTGTCCATTTGGCTGCCTGGCAGAAGGACTGTTTAGAGTTGTGGTAAGGCTGAAAGGCACCTTTCATCACCCTGTGCGAGAAGAAGAAGATAGGATATGTCAGTGTAATTTAGTGAGGGAAGCCACATTCCTTTTCCAGCTCCCAGTGGACCCAAAACCCAGAGGAAGGCTGAAATGAAACTGGGGAACTAGGTTAAAACAATTTTATGAAAGTGCCTGCAATGTTAGGAATTTCGACAACAGTCTTAAGAAATCTGAAAGGTTTTGTTGTAATACTCCAGGCTCACATAGAGCTTAGGAAGGAAATGCACCTGATCTCCTGCTGCCAAGATTGACTTGGGCTATAGCCCTGTGGCTGTGGATGTTTTCTGGATCTTGGGCTGCGTCGGTTGATCATAGCCATGAGTTTGTGATCCAGTAGCTGCCCTGCTACTGTCCTCTGTGCCCATTCCACCTTGATTGCAGCTTAAAATAATGATCCACCTTCCTTTCCTTTTATTGTACCTGTATGTAGTGGTTTGAAAAACCTTTTCTCTGAGGTGGTAATGGTTTGCCCCACTGATAATACTGGACCAATCAATAATCCACGTGCGCCCTATGGAAATTACTACCCACAGAAACAGAAGAGAAGGGGTGAAGATAGTTTAGAAGGTAGGTAGCCATGATCTGAGCCACGAGGAGGCAGGGGGCCAGTGAGCCCCTCTGGGGCCCCAAGGGCCCCCAGACCCCAGCCGAGGCTACGGGAGATTCGGTATAGTGTCAAAGCTGGACCGGGTCCCGTAATCAAGAGCTGGAAGAGTTTCCTTACTGTCAGCAGCAGCAGAAGACATTGAAAAGCGGCAGCAGAGCAGTCCTGAACAGAGACAGCAATGGCTAAAAGCCAAAAGATAGCCAGTAGCAGTGAGATAACGTGAAGCCGGCTGAAAGACGCAGATGTTCCTGCAGGAGGGAGAGCTGGCAACAAACAGAGGAAAACTCAACAGAGCTGATTTGGGGTAAGATTGTATTACTTTCCCAAAACCCAGAGACTTCCTGAAGAGGGGGACTTCCAAACCCTTAGGGAGTCCCAAAATGCAGCAGCAGCTAGAGAGAGAAGAAAGGAGCTGAAAACCCGAAGTCGTCCTGAGAGCTGAGCCAGGACGGAATGTGGAGGAGTGGCCTTGCCCTCTGCTGCTGCTGCTGCTGTTTCTATCACGCTGACGAGCTGAGACAGAGCAGAAGAAGTTTGGTAAGACTGAACTGAAAGATGCCTTCAATGTTCTAACCCAAGAGGAGTGAAGATCTATGAGGAAATCCCCCGAAGGCTCGGGCTCGGGGTTGAAATTTCCACAAAGTAAGAACAAAAATCCTGACTGCCATACTTAAATCTACTGCCTTGGGAAAAGTGAAGGACATTAACCAGCGCCACAAAGACTGAAAGGAAGGAACTGTGGCCTGAGGAGTGACAGAAAGACTTTCTTCTTAGACTTTTCTTGAAGGAAAAGAGGAATTCAATTCAATGTAAATATATGTGTGTGTGTAAATAAACCTCTGTAAATATTTTCCCCTTCCCTCAATAACGAATGGTTGTGTTTTGTCTGAAAACTCTCCACATGAGGTGAAAAAAATATCAAGTCCATACTATCACTAAACCCTCTCACAGAGGCAAACTGTGGGAGGGGGGCTTGAACTTAGAAATTATATTCTTAAGAGTTTTTCAAACCACCACACTGTATTTTGCAAAGCTTCTAAAGGAAAGATGATGTTTTTCCTTTCACCATTAGGGAACCTGAAGTTTCTCTTTCTGTCTATAACTAACAACCTGAAGTTTCTCTTTCTGTCTATAACTAACATTCTTCTGAAACCTCTCTCACTTCTCTTCCAGCTTTCTTTTACTATTAATATAATGTGTGTATTTCCATCTCAACTGCCATTTTAGTCTGAAAAGTGATGGTGAAATTATTTTCATCTGTAATGTCCTCCCTGTAAGAATTCAATCGGATTTTATTTTAGTGACAAAAACTAAGTAATCTATTTCTTCACTGGTATCTTGAAAAGAAACTTATTTATGTAAAACTTTTCCATTTTGTTCAGACTTATGCAATTCCAGAGCCTGTTCACGTAAATAAGAAATGACATGGGTCCTAATTTTCAGTTGTCTATAGCCCTGAAAGATGTCAATGGATCTGAGCAGACAAAATTTGTCATCTTATTTCTTATGAGTTTACAGAAGAAAACTAATTCTCAGACCACAGGTTGAATCTGCAATCAATTTAATGACAAACTGCTTATTTGTGTGCTAGGCAGGTTCAGTTCCAAAGTATTGAAATTTCCAGTGTCATTGTGGTAATAGTTTTCCATTAAGACACCAAAGTTTTTAAAAGTCTGGGAGGTTAAATTCACAGCTTTTTATAAACTTAGGCCAGGTCTTCACTTTTCCAATATAATGCAGGAAAAGAGTCTTGAAGCCTCATGTGGCATTACTGAAGGCAGGGCTGATACAGGGTGGTGGGGATCACAGAGTCCCTGTGTGCACCATATGTCTCTCACCCACTGCCCTCTGAAAAGGGATACCCCTCCGCCTTTTCAGATGTATAACTGATGCTCTTTACTGAAATGAAAATATAAAGGGATAAAATTGGGCACTGTCTTATTCTTATACAACTGTCTCTGTAAGTGCATTTTGGAAGTTTTCCTGATGCTGAGAGCTTGACACATTTCTGGCATTTTTAATGTAAGGCACGTTACACATTATCATGCAGTGAATATGATAAATTATTCCACTTCAATTTGCTAAATTCCTTGTAAAATGTGTTTTATCTGAATATTTTAGTCTTGAGATCCCTTTTAACAACTGAGTAACAGACAGTACTATACGTTTTTATTTCATAGAATCATTCACTTCTGATTCAAGTCATTAAGGTTTATGATTAGTAAGTATATTGATGCTGCTATTTGCTGGCTATCATGTCTCTTTGTAGGAATGATCCAATTTTCAGAATTAAATTGCCATCTCAATTTTTTCCATAATGGATGATGTTTTCCATAATGGATTGTGTTTTAAGTGATGTGACAGAAGACCAAATCATGGGAAAAGGCACTCAGAAGGACCTCAAAAGATCACTCACCCCTACTCTGAGGAAGGATCAACTGCATTTCTGCCATAACTCATGGGTATTTGCCAAAATATCTGTTTTTGAAGGTGTCTAGTGGTGGAGGTCCCAGAGTTCATGTGGTAATAAAAACAGTGTTTCACTGTATTTCATAGTTTTTCATTAGGGCTTTCTTCTCATATTCAGTCTGAATTCCCTTTCTACAATTAAACCCACTCATTCTTGCTTTCTCTGTTCTACGCATAGAGAAAAAATGGGTTTACCCTTCCTCTGAAACACCTTTTTTTCTACATACTCAAATACCATCTTCTTCCCTCAGACTCTTTCTCTGTGCACTGAACATCTCTTCATTCAGCCTTTCTCAGAAATCCTGTTTTCTAGTCCTCTGATCATTCTTACCACTTCCCTCTGCAGCCTCTGTGTTTGCTTGCTGGCTCTCCTGAAGCAGAGTGCTCTGAGCTATATTTGTAATAGAGCTGAGCTAGCACATTATGGTTTTAAATTATTTTAGGGAGACAGCAGTATAAGAAGAAAACTCACCAACATCTTAAAAAAAAAGAACAAACAAAAAAAATCCAGGAAGGAACGGAGGATGTGTTTGTGGTAGAAGCCAAACTAACAAGGAACTAAACAAATAGTTACATTTTCCAAGTGAATTTGATATTCACACACTCATCCCCAAAAATCCTATCTACAATGCAAGTGCAGGAAATAAAATAGAGCTAATATTTCTAGATTATGAGGCATGTGGTATAAACTTGGTTAAAAATATCTACAGTAAGGAGGTTTAGTGATATGAGGGAAATAAAGTGTGTAAGCAATTTCAGAAAAAAAGAAATGTGTGAAGGAAGACTGTACTACTCTGGGGTGCTGGGGCTCTACTTCAACAAGAGCAAGAAATTGCAATTCTGTTGGTAAATATTAATGAAATTGAACTATTTATGGCAAGACAGTTGCCATAACAACTAAGTTGCCAGAAAGACCAAAATTTTATGAAAGGACCCTGGGTCATAACAAGTGACAGCACAACTGGCAGGAGAAAAGACCAAGAATGTATTAATTCATACAGCATATATATATATATATAGCCACGAAGATGACCAGAGGGCTGGAGCACCACGGTGAAGAGAGTTGGGGTTGTTCAGACTGGAGAAGAGGACAGACTTTACAGCAGCCTTTCAGTATATAAAGGGCACCTACAAGAGAACTGGAAAGGAACTTTTACAAAGGCATGCAGTGTTAGCACAAGGGGGAATGGCTTCAAACTGAAAAATGGTAGGTTTAGATCAGATTTCTTGCTGTGGGGATGGTGAGGAACTGGCACAGGTTGCCTGGAGGGGTTGTGGCTGCCCCGTCCCTGAGGATGTTCAGGGCTGGGCTGGAAAGGACTGTGGGCAACCTGATCTAGTGAAAGGTGCCCCTGCTTACGGCAGGGGATTGGTATTTGATGATCTTTAAGGACCCTTCCAAACCAAACCACTCTATGATTCTATGATTCTGTGACATGTCCAGTGTGGTTTGTACAGGTGGGAAATAAAGATATATTTATATGGATTTCTTTTAGATGCATTTAGATTTACAAGTGCTTGCTTTCATCAAGATGAAATGTGTATCATCAGGGCCAGAGTGGTTCATTTAGCTTGTACAGTATGATACGGTCACTGCTGGGATTTCCTAGTGAGAGTCTGTCTACCCGAGGTCAGTGAGAGACCAGACTATGGTGCTAGACTCCCTGCTGCTGTCCCTGGCTTCACCCTGGAGACCATCATGCAACACCTCTTGCCTGTTTTTTCTTGTATAAAATGAGAAGACCTTATTCTGAGTCCATGTCATACCTTGGGTTCTGTGGATGACAAACCTTTTCTCCAATAGGAAATTTCTAATTCTAAAACTATCCTTCAGCGGCTGCATTGAATCTCGTGCGGGTGAAGAAATAGTTCTTACTTATTTTGGAGATGTTTGGACTGCATATGTTTATGCTTCAGTGAGCAGCTGGATTAGTTTTAGGGTTTTGCCAATGATAGCTGCTCTTTAACCATTAGTGTTTCAGACCAGCACATTGGATTTCCATAATACCGGCTGTCATGCCTTTTTGTGCAAAGTAAGTTTTCAGATAAGGTGTCTACTCACATAAATCTGCAAGATATAATGAATGAAGGTAGAGGGAAAGTCAAGCAGGAGTGGGGGACAGGCTATGAGAAAAGGTTAGCAACTAGACCTCTTTGGAGAGAAGGAAGAGAATGAAGGAGCAGGAAGGCATGGGCCAGCTGGCTGGAGGATGCTCAGAGTAAGTTCCTTGAGACTCAGCTTCCTCCTGAATCTCAGGTTTTGATTTTTGGTTTAGACATAACCTCTGGAAAAGTATTACTGTCAGATAGGAAAGACTAGACACACTGCTGTGGTAAGCAGGTATTAATCATAGGTTGCATAAATTCTCAGCAACTGAAACAAATAAAAGGACCACTATATAGAAACTATCTGTCTCCACTGAGTCCTGAAACCATTATTTTAGCATGAAGAATGAGAGGAGGCAGACAATGAGATTGCCCATACTCAAGGGTGAAAGCACAGAAATCCCCATACATTACTTCATAAAACAAATTCTCTGATGAAGTGCATTGGCTTGTTCCAAATGCTGTTCATCCAGATAAAACATGCTCTTCTAAATTTCATGTCTCTCACATACATCCATCATAAATGCCATTGGTTCTATGGACACGATTTTATCACACTAATGGGCAGTATTATGATTTCAACTTCTTCCTTTAGGGAAGATGCAAAATAGTTGCAAAGTCCTGGTCCATTTAGCTTTTCTGGGTTACATTGAAGGAGTTCCTTAAGCTGGGACAGACCACTGCAGGTTCCCTCTGCCATGATAACACCTCTTCTTCTTCTTCTTTTTCCTCTTTTCTGCTGTGACAGGGTTTCCAGAAAGGCAAAGCACAGTTCCATCACTGTGAGCTGAGGCTGTGCCCTATGTCACCAAAGAGATGAAAGCCACGCTGACGAGATGCTCTGCAAAGATGCTCTTCATCCCTGAGAGACCCCAAGAACAGTCTAGGGCCCTGTGGGACAGCAGCAAGCAGGTTGCACTCTTTAATACCCCACACTTCAAACATAGAGCCCTGTCTCCATTTTAAATAAACATAAGCAAATTCAGAGAATTTTGTATATTAATATGGTATTGACAGATCAGGGGTGGAGGTAACTTCTCTAGGGGCTGAAAGGTTTCCTTCTGAGGGAGCAGTGCAGTCAGGTCATTTGTAAGCCTTTGGCCCGTGCCCTAGTTTTGTTGACTCCTATATATTTGTATGTGTGAAATTCTGTTTATAACTGTGATGAGAGTGACTAAAACATGGTAAAAGCTCATGACGGTAGCAAAGATAATTACCTCTTAAAACGTGGGTTGATCAGTGCCTGGAAGAGCTTTCATTTGTGGAGTTCTAAGTTGTGGTGCAAGCAGTCCTTCCATCTCTGTTTTCATAACAATGAGCATAGTTAGTCAATGAACACCCTCCCTCCACCACTAAGCTAGAGGTGAAAAGTTTTTGACAAATTTCCATCTGCTCTCTGCAGGAGGGCTCAGTCCCAGAGACAGCCTTTGGGCTCAGACTGTTTCTGCTTTAAAAGGTGCATACCCCAACTCCCATACAACTGAAGATCCCTGACTAAAATACAGATGAATTGCATGACGTAGTTATTACATGTGGACAAACTGAACTAATTATTTTACCCAGAGATTCTTGAAGTGTCCCTACATCATAATGAAAAGGCTCAGTTGATATTTACTGTGGTTTTGATGCCTACATTTCATTGCTATTTCAGGTGTGCTGGCATGCTCTACTTGAATTTTACTTCTCCCCTTATGACTAATCTATGATGAAGAAGTTGTATTTGCAAGGAGAGAAGCAGTTCCATAGTGAAAAAGGCCTTGCCAAGTGAGACAGGAGGGAAAACAATACCTCAACACTTCTTGTCTGTCATTCACCTGCCCTCCTACAATGCGAGCAATTCATTGAATATCTATTTGTGTCATTCCTATTAAAACTTTCCATCTTAAAGGGCTAAGTTCTTTCCCCTACTGAGATTTCTCTTTTATGGAAAGTTTTATGTCAATGTCTAATTCTGTTTCTGCTTCAGACTCAACCTCATACCAAAAGCTGCTTACTTAATGCTGCCAGATAACTTCAGATTCAACCACTGACTGAAGCTCTCCCTTGGACCCTAATGATATTTTTCCCCATAGAATATAACTATAATCTCTAAAAGTTTTGATAAATGAATAGAGAAATAAAGGATACAGAAATAAAGGATACATTAAGTCTAGGCTCTATAATGAAGGACATAATGAAAGTAAGATTTAAGAAAAACAGATGTTTAAAAGCCAGGAAGCAACAGAGTTTCAACTCAGAAGCTATGCTGATTGTGAAATATAAGCAGGATTGGCATCAGGCTTAATCATTATTAATGTAATACTTAGTCTTCATTTTCCATCTCTGTCCAGACTTGCATTTGGTAAAACACTCTTAAGAAATAAGCACTGTTGTCCTTTTTTTTTAGTGACATTAAGCCTTTTCTACAAGAGCTGTTGCAATGGCTGAGGCTAGAAACTTTAGGCTGCCATATCTATCTCTTCACCATTCAATTGCTCTCATTTTGCAGATGTCCTTGGAAATCTACAGTCCTTCCTGTCAGCAGCCTCTTACATAGGAGGTGGACAACTGTTGAGGTAGGTGAAGACACCAGAATGGTGACACAGACTTGAACACGTACTGTGAGCCTGTGAAAGTTTTGTCTCCTGCTCTTCAGCCAATTCCCAGCCTTACTTGCAGGGCCTGGCTACATCATGCTGCCAGTCAACCTTGTATCACTCCACCTTCTGCATCACAAGAACACTGAATCAAACAGGTAAGATATAGAGCCATCATTTCCAGCAAATATATGAACTGAGGACTGCTCTATATTTCATCTGTAAGTGGCACATCATGGTCACTATCAAGATCCAAAAATATATATCCCTTGGCAGCTCTCCTCTACCAGAGGAGGCCACTTAATGGCTTCTTTCAGAGCTTATGCTAACACTTCTCTGTGGATGGCAGGAGCAATGTGCCAGCTCAGCAGGTCCTGCTTTTTCCAACTTTTCGGACATGTCTAACCATTATGGGGCTGTAGCTGGAAATCCCAAAGGTATCTTCCAGTTCCATTTTCACAGTCCACAACCCACATTGTGAAAATCTTTGAATGCTAAGCAACATTAAAAAACCTTCACCTTCTAATAGAGGATAAAAATACAAAAGAGGATGCTCTTTTTTTATATATATTGTAGCTTTTTTGTATACTGCTTAGCAGTCAGAAATGAAATGACTACCTTGGCTGCCATCAAGGCCATAGCATATTTATTCCCTCACAGTCAGATGGTTGTGGAGCAGTAGTTGCATCAGCAGTTCAAGACCATACTGCACAGTGGTGTGCTCTGCTGTGTTACCTTAGTAAACATATTTTGTGGCCTTAAACCACATTTTATTTCTTTTTAGTGCTGCATATTAAAAGTCAGTCCTTTAATTTAAAATGGGACATTTGAAGCTGGATTTTATAGGGAATCAGATTTTCCTTTGGTACCTGTAAACTATCCTGGAGCAATAACTATCGCCACTCCAAAATCACCCTGAAGTCATTCAAATTGAAAGTAGGATGATGCTGAAACCACAGACTGCAGGTCACTACGTGAATAGCTAGTGATCTGATGAATTTTCTTTCCATAGGAATATGCATATAAGAAACATTGTAAAAGGAAGGTTTATATTCATAGAATGATGACATTTATGTTATGTTTTACAGCCTTTGGTTATTTAAAAGATGTTATTTTAGATTAAATTATTTCACCTTTCTAATTCTTTTGTCTGATTTGATTATTGCAACATCTTTACAGTTGTGCCTTCCAGTTGCTCAGAAACTCTCCCTCTTTCTGCTGCATCAGGTATTCTGAATTTGCACTCAGATTTATATGCCTCAAATCCTATAATCCATGTCTTCCTTGTCTTTTAACATTAAAAACCAGTTGCCACTACTGATTGGTTTCTGTAAATACCTCCTGACAAAATTTGCAAATATCAGCTTGTGTGATCTCCCTCTTGCCCTCATGTTTGGAGGAGTTCTCTCACCTGCAATGAAGCAATACTGTCTTTCAGGTTTCTGATGCAAACAACCTTTATAAGAAGGTCTGCAAAAGCTTATGTGAACTGTAAATTACAATCGTGGGTCCTTTGCCAGGAGTATTTACTTATAATGTGTTTGTTTTCCCTGTATCTGTCTGTTTTCCATCTGCTTCACTTCTCTGAGAAGAGCCTGGAATTTCCAGCTATGTGTAGAGTCCTTAACACCAGGGAGTTTCAGTCCATAACTAGAGGAATTATATGGCTATGTGCTGCACTACTGTAAATAGCAAATGATACTTACTTAGACATCCTGGCAAGCAAGACTGAAAATTTCTCAGGCCTGGATCTGTCTTTGGTGCAACACTTAAAATCACTTGCTTTCAAAAGATGAGCAGAAACCTCTAAGTAAATATTTTTTTCTTTCATTAATATTGATGCAGCAGTTTAAATGATCAATATCTGTATTAGTTTACCTGAAACAGTGAAGTTTCAGCTCTGACCACTTGTTTCATCGGTCTTGTGTCTTTTCTTTCTGACTTCTGCATCCCATCCATGCTTTCTGAGCATTTTCTGTGTAAAGTTGCAGTAGAAAGGACAGCCTGGAGTAGCTGTTAGCTGGTTTCAGAGAGTTCCTGACAGTTTTCCTTCTCAGAGTTATAACTTTGATTATTGCACTGGTTTTGTTTTCTTTGGGGGGGAGGATATTTTAAAATGCTGTATTTTTTTTCTCTCTTTCCTGCATGGGAAAAAAATTGTTTGAATCCAAACTGAAGTTACTTGTACTGTGTATGGGAGAAGAACAAAAGAGGAAGGAAACAAAGGGTGTAAATCCAGTTCATTGCTTCTGACCTCGAGGGGAGTGGGGAGGCTCTACTGAAGTGTGTCTCCTTTCTACCTGCCCACTAGCCCACTGCTCACTCTAGCAGCTTCTCTCACTGCTAGTGAGATAGATGACTGGCAACATTTGGCAGGTGCCAATGGCAGTGGTTCCACAGGCAGCTTGCTACCTGTGGCATAAAATCCCAGTTGGTCCCGTTGCATTCCCACGGATATGCTGAGCACACATTTCTGTATTTTTCTACTGAGGTGTGGCAAGTTATCATACTTCGAGCACAGTTTCTATCATTGTTCCTAGTGTTTCTTTATATCATGCTACATCCAGAGATCATCCCAGTCCTTCAAAGTACTGCTAAGCATACCCACCCTGTTATGTACATTCTCTGAGGGAGGACAAAAGGTCAATTGTTTTCTGAGTGAGGTCCAAGGTCAACACTGGCTGACATACCGGGCTCTCAAAGCCTGTGGAGCTGACTTGAAGTGAATAAGGCCTGTTTTCATCTTTACCCTGCATACTTGTTCATTTATGGCAGTAAGCTGGAATGTGAACCCAACTGGCAGTGAAATTAACATTTGGGTAGGTTGATTTAAGAAAATCAGATCTCTTCCCTGTCAAGGTAGCTAGGCTCACGTAGGGTGGGCAATAGCCCTAGGTCATTTTGGCCCAGGAAATGGCTTTGGTTTTGCATTTGTTTTTGAGCTTTCTGTCTGAACAATAAAACTGTGTCTCAAGGATTGGGATGATGACACTATTTTTGAACAAGAGAGGTGGAGAGAGATTTTATAACTATTCAAGCTTACTTTCTCTTCTCCCCTGCTGTTACAGTCCCTGATCAGCTTTGTCTGGGAGGTAGCTGGCTAGCCAGAGGTGAAGCTGGGTCACTTTGGGATTCAGCTTCCTATGGTAGGATGCCACATTTAGCAAGCTTGGAATTTGTTGCATGGAGGGAAGTCCATGCCTTATTTAGGCCTTTTGGAGCACAGCGGCTTTGCTGTGCTAATTTAGACAAGAAATTTTGCTGCAGAAAGGGAGTTTTCATCACTTGATCCTTGAACAGCCACATATTCCCAAAGTGTTGGATGATGACTACATATGCACACATAACTGATGTGCTTGGCATCCTTCAGTATGGACAAAGTGTTGCATGGAGTGATACTTTGTGGGCTTTGTGCTTCCTGGGCTGGAAAGGGTCTGGGCTGCTCTCCATGGCTAGAAAAGACGCAAAGTGTGGCCAGTCCACCTGGAGTTTGTATTTGCTGAGTTATTGTGGCCAGTCCACCTGGAGTTTGTATTTGCTGAGTTTTGGAGTATGCTTTCTCATTGTGCACAAATGGCAAAATGCCCATGTTCCACTGAAAAGCTTCGGAAATCGCTTATAATGTTGTCTCTCCAGAAGCCGGTAAAGGTAGATCCAATTTATGAAAATGTTGTGTCAACTTCCTGTAGTAGGTAAGTAATTGCTTTTTGTTGTTTGCTTTCTTCAGACATTAAGTTCTCAAGGCGATCTAAGTGAAGAGAGCTTGATTCTGATCAGCTCTTCCAGAGTTGTTAAAACTCATCTGTATGTGACATGTAGCAGTGTATGTGTGGGAGGAATAAGAAGAGAGGCTAGCAGAACAAACCTTCTGCCCTTACTTTGATTCAAAATCTGGAACTACTTTCCCAACCTGACAACGAACAGCCACCACACAACACAAATCCCACAGTCCAGACATTTTTCACAGCGTTTCCACTGAAATTTCAGATCTGCAGCTCAGGGAGAGCCAGAGTACTTTGTAAAGCCTAGCCCTGCCAGCATCTGCTGTGTCTTTCAGCTATGAACTAGACCTTCACATCTTTTCAGCAGGGCGACGCTACAAGGGGCTGTGGCAGAGTAACAGCGTGGGGCCTGTGGACCGCACCTTTGCTTTATTCCTTAGAGGAAGAACGCTGCCTTTCCCAGAGCTCTTGCCTGGCTGCCCAACCACAGGATGGGTAGGATGTCTATTGACACACACAGGACAGCTGAGGCCTGCACACACCATCTTTTCCTGGCTGACCCTGGTGTTGTCATATTGCATGTTTGCTGATTCCACCCAGATTCATATTGTTTCTGGCACCAAAATGGCTCTGTGGAAAAAAAAGTGACGACATAATTAGCAAGACTTAACATCAAGTTTTTAGAGATAGTTTTGGACAAAAGTTGCAAATAAAATAGAAATGTAATTTTTATTTGTACTTAACAACATTGCTTTTTAATCTGTTTTCTATACCTGTCACTTGCATTCTTCTGGTATGTCCTAGGTGCAAGAACTGGGGCTCCAGACATTTTTTAGGGCTTCTAGATGGCTCCCTAAGTTTTATATCACTCTACCTAACCCCTCTGACATTTCTTTCTAGTTAAAATTTGAGTACAAATGGAAATATTACAGATGGTTTTAGCTGGAGCCAAGTGCCTTCAGTACTTCAGAGCTGCACAGACAGCCCACTAATTGTCCCTTTTCAGTCTGCTCATGTTAAATTCCTCAGACTTTTTTTGGGGTTACAAAAATATTCTTCTGTGATATCAGTAAGTTATACTTTGTTAAGTGACACCCATATCCCCAGTTTCTTTAAAGAACTACATACAACTCATTTAATAATAACATGAATAGCAGACCCAGCAAGACATCTGCTTTGCCCAAACATGTCTGGCAGTTTCACAGAATCACAGAATATACCAAGTTGGAAGGGACCCACAAGAATCATCAAAGTCCAACTCCTGGCCCTGCACAGGACCATCCCCAAGAGTCACACCATGTGCCTGAAAGTATTGCCCAAACACTTCTTGAACTCTGTCAGGCTTGGTGCTGCAATCACTTCCCTGGGGAGCCCGTTCCAGCACCCAACTCACTTCCTCTTTCCCTCAAAATTCCTGTGGTTCTTGTGTGGCATAGTACACCCCATACTTTTATAAGAATTATGGACAGTGCTCATGTAAATCAAGGTATATTTCCAGAATTTCCAGTCTGGTTTATCATAGTGAATAATGATGTAATCTGAATGTGATTAATTATTGGAAAAGCAAATCTGGAGATATGGATTTAAAATTATTTACATGGAGGGCTCACTAAGATTTTTAGAGCTTAATTATCTTTACTTTTACTATTAGTTGCATCAATGTTTCCTATCCCTTTTCATATGCTTTTCCATAAAATTCTTAAGTGTGAACATAACGGAATGTTAAAACTAACTAACATTTTCCTAAGCAAGGGAAGCACCCAAACACTTCAAATCCTTTGTTCCACATTGCTACCCAGGGAGTGCAGAGTGGCTTATCTCATTAGACTTCAAAGCATGACACAGAATAGAGGAGATAAAAAATGTCAGCAAGACAAGTTTTTCTAATGTCATGTTTTTCGTGTTTAAAAAGTGATTTTGTACTCTACAGAAGATTAAATCAGGAGACAGTACCAAGGTTCATGCAAAGAGAAACTAGCATTCAACTTGTCTGCTATAAGAAAAAGACCTCTGTCTAGTCTGTTCTATACTGTCCCACACAAAAACACAGAAAGGAGAGCAAACTGCAAACTCTTCTACTCTTCTAGGTCTTAGACCTGAAAGCATAGAAATCACCACTGAAATGTCAGAGAAGACAGAAATCAAAGTCTCTTACAACCTTTTAGGTGAAGTTGACATGTACCTTTTTTACCCTACATAACAACATTACTATGTCTGTGCTATTTGAATGCATACTATTAGAGACAAAATATTCATCAGCCACTTCTTTTAAGGATACTGTTAGCTCTTTGTTAATTAGATGTACTATTACATGAAGCTGACCATGCAACTTCATGTTCATGGAGAAAAATACTGAGATGGGCGTGAAAAGTTATACACTGGCTGGCAAAGGGAATGAGCATGGGATGAAGCCAAAGGCGATAAAAAACAAAGGTGATAAAAAAAAAGAGTTGGGAAAATCATGTTCACTAGTTCATGCTGACTTCCAGAGGAATATAATCTGTGATTCTTAAGTCTTCCTATCCCCTATGAACAGATTTCTATACTAGTATGCCTCTGTCCCTGTTAGAGCTGGTTTTCTAAGTAACAATTTGATATTGTTAGCTGCTACTCCATTGCCTTCTTGTGCAGCTCAGGTGGCAGATCCCTGTGTGGTGAATGGAAAATTTCCAGTCCTGGTGATGACCTTCCTAAGCATCAACACAGCTCCACTTAAGAGAGCTTCTGTTTTGAATTTGCTGTTTTTTCAGTTCATGTCATTATACTGATACTCAAAGTAATATGCAATCACTACCAAAAAGTAGCATTATAAATGGTATTAGGCTGGCAAAGTGTCCACTACTTAAAAGTTAAGAAATGTTGAGTGACACCATATTACCATCACATTACAAATGTATATGGCAGCAGTGGAACTTAAAAGCTGTTTCACATGAGCCCCAGCACAAGAAAATCTAAATTCCCAAGAAAATTTTGCCAAAGATTTGCAAAGATGTCAGGTACCCTTATTCTCCTACTGACCTCTGTATTTGAAGTTGTAAACCTTTTCTCAAACCTATTGACATGGCACCTTTTATGGTACCAAGGCCTTTTATTTTAAAGTGGAAGAAAGTTTATTAAATAAATAAGGGTATGTACTGTATTAATTGAAGAGAGACCATCTACCAGAACAGCCCTGTGAAACTTTATGTAAAAGCCTTGCAAGGGAACTAGAAGTGAGACTGAACTGGCAATGGGAGCAGAGGGAAAAACAAGTGTTGACCTGATTTTCTCTCCCTCTCCTTACAGCCATGCAGAAGCCAGGTAGGCTTGTAAATGTGTGCAGACTAGGCGGGAAAGGAGTACTTATTTTGAGCCAAATGTTCTCAAAGCTTGACAACACACTTTGCCAGAAATTTTGCTTTTCTTATACAGGAACCAGGTGTGGCTTATGATACAGCGATAAAATCTTTGATTAGACAAAATGTGACGAAAGTTCTGCACATGCTAGAATAAAGCTAAACAGCTCTGCCTGTAACTCAATCTGGTTTGCTGCCTAGGAGATAGGGAAAAGAGGAAAGACTGTTATGGGAGGCAGCAGATATTTTTCTTATCTGTATACCCTTTAGATGGCCTCATTACAGTAGTGTCTGGATATATTGTTCTTCTTCCTGAAGACTCTCAGGATGTAAGGAAGCAATATTTTATTGATTTTCAATGAGGATTAAGGTACAGAGTACAAGCAACATCTGTGGCATTGTAGGAGGCTGACGCCAACTCCTCAGTTTCTATTAATCTAGCTATGGACCTTCCCTCAGTTCTGTTTTTGCTTTTTGTATGTGCAGCTCCATGCACAATTTTAAGCATCTGCAGGGAGGTCACCTTCTTTTGTATGTGTAATCAATTTACCTAAAATACAAGATTCTTCAGTAAAAGCAATTGAAGAGGAGGGCACAGAAGAATGAAGTATGTACAATCTTATTTTGACCTTTCTGGGCTCACAATTATGCAAATCTAATTGCATATACACAGATTCTTCTCCAGACCTAGCAATAATGATACATTGTGATTGTTGTAGTGGAATGTGCTGTGTTTCTATTCACATCTAACCAAATTTGAATTTTTCCACTAAGCAAAAACTATCAGATTCTTTGCTGTGCTTTCATCGCTACAGTGCTCCACCATCAACTAAGAAGATTGATCCAGACTCTGAGGTTTCAGTATCTGATCATGGGTAACTTGTGGTTGATATCTCATAGGCTTCATCTCCTTCCTCCAGCTTCCATGTAAAATCTTTGTGATCTCAGGCAAGCAACCAGTAAATGAAGAATATGATTGTGAGAGGAAGTTTTAGCCTATATCACACAAAGAATGTTTGAATCATTCAGAAAGATGTGGCCTTCAAACAAGGGATTTGGGCAGTGTTGCTGTTCAGATCCCTAACTACAGTTCTAGAAATGGGATTGTGGCAATTAGCTATTTTCTTTCTGTAGTTGGTAATTGGTAGATGCTCCTCTCAGCAGCTTGTGTGATGCGATACGTCAAAACCAAGTAAACTGAAAAACTAGAGCCCAGAATTCTTCGTCAGTCCAAGAGGTAGCAACTTAAAATTAAATGTTATAGTTTTTCAGACCTACTGTATATAGGGCCATGGACTTGGTGTCCCTGGGATGTAGTAAGAACATTTCTGAGATTACGACACCTTTTGTGCTATCTAAGCAGTCACCTCCATTGTGGATGGGCTGCTGTTTCTTGCTCCCTTAATCATATCAGCAAATGAGGTCAGAAGACAGAAAGTCTCCAAATACTTGTGTATTCACACAGTCCCTAAAGATGGTGGATGTGAAACTGACAAAAAGAAGGAGCAGAAAGGTAATCAGCCTGAAACCCTGCCCATGTTTTGAGAAAATGTTTGAGCTCTGTCTCAGCCAGCTCTGATTTAATTAGAGGGAGGATGCTACTCCTGTTGTCTTTGGATGCCTTTTATAGCTGAGGTTGGGGTGAAAGAAGGTTAAACCTGCAGTAGTGTAAATAATGTAACAGTATTTTCTCTTGACTTGGAATCCTAAAAAAAAATATTATTAAATGATCATCCTTATATGATAAGAATCTGTTCAAAAAGTACTTTTTGTTGGAAGAATTTTTGTCTATTTTTCACTGGGTGTGCTTTCTGAAGTGAAAATTTCAGAAATATTTAATATGAAGCCCATAAACAGCAAGGGATTGAGCTGTTGTCTTTGGTATAATCGCGGATTTTATTTGTTTATACATTATCATTACAAAGAATGCAAAACCAAGTTCCATCCAGGAAAACATCTAGTTAGAATTCTATTCATAAATATTCAAAACATCATTTTATAATAAATATTTAAAGTGTCTGAAGTGTAGCGACTGGAAGGGTTTCAGCACCATTTTTGTAAGTATCACTTCAGGGCAGCACTCTGTAACTAGTGGTAGTTTGGAATGAAACCAAGGTACAACACCCAAAGACACTGCATTCCACATCTAGTACTACTGGGACTGGCCACGTGCATGACCTTCATTGAGAAGATCAAAGTTTGCAGGGCAGTAAATGCTGCATTTCCCTGTTCTGGCCCATCTCTGGTTTTTGTCATTAACTACAACTCAAAGAGAGAGTGTGTGTGTGTTAAGATGACAAATACTTGATGGCATGGTTTTCCCTAAGCTAAATTAATATTGAACAGAATGAAACTCATTGAATGAGTCAGGCAATGAGTCAGCAGAGCAGTTAGTGGCGAAAGTGCAAGCCTACGGCTTGTAGGCATGATTTAGAATTGAAAATCCACAATCTGTTTTCTTTATGAAACTTCAGAGATCTCAGGAAAACAGCTTAACATGATTGTCCAGGCTAGCAAGAAACCTTGTCCTTTATCACATTAACACTCCTCTGTGTGAACTGAACCATAAAAGTATGTCCATAGAGAGCTCATCTACTGCTACAAAAAGTTTACAGATGCTTTGTTTTATTATAATTTTTTTCTATGAGATAAGAATATCTAGGCTTGAGTGAATGATCCACACCAACACCAGCTAATGCAATTTGTACTCTTTGGCTTCTATTAGATATGAAATCCCAAACGGAACACAAAACAAGAAGAGGACCACTGCGTAATCAATGAATTTCTATATTTTTTTCAAAGGAAAGAGTAAAACACTACTTGAGAACTACGACCATTTGTCTGTGAAATGTGCCGTGAGCAGTGCTCAGTTAGGTAGTGCCAAATGCATCAATTAAAGTCTAATTTTATACATTTACAATACCTGGGTAGAGCCGCTAATAGTGAAAACCATAACAATTAAGATCAGTATTTTTATAAGTGATTTTAAGTAGAGGAATTCCTGCCCTACAGCTGTATCTTATACTGTTTAGATTTTTGGAGTTTAAAACTGCAACTTAACATACAACGAAGAAAGTTTTCAAACAAAAACAGAGTTCAGAGTCCTTGTCAGTGTTGGGATAAAATATTCTATAATTAATCATTGTCTAAAAAGAAAACCTCACCCCCAAAATATTTAAACTAGGAAATGTATTTGTGTAGGTAGGTATCAAGGAGAGCAAAGATCTCTATGTTTCTGTTTTTCTTCTTTTCCTGATATAAGATTTTTTTAATACCAAAATGTTGACAAATGTTTTGTGATATTTGCCTCAGAAATATACTCCTCAATAAGGATAAATGTCATTGAACAATCTAAAGAAAATCAGCTCTCTTGAATAGCCAGAGAAGCTTGCATTACATGCCCAGCTCTTTCATGAACAGATTTTCTTACTTAGATTGGGAATTTGTCTTGATCTTTTGCTGGAGCCTTACATGGGTGTTGAGCTGATGTGTCTGGCATCAGCAAGGCCCTGCTTTGTCACATGGTAAAGCTCTGTTTCAAGTTCTTCATGAGCAGCAGGTAGTCCATACACATCACTTGTGCTGCTAGAGCTTATGAGGGGGAAATTGATACATATATGGGACTGTTGGGGAAGTTGTAGGGACCACCGAATAGCATTAAAAGGTTTGGACTTCCACTCTCTCTGGAGAAAGTGTGAGTAGTCTCCCACAATGGAGTAGGTTATGAACTAAAATCGCAGCTGGGTTCAGGAGCTGAGAGGTACATTTGCCTGTCCCTGTTCTCTCTGATCTTCTTCATACTGCCAAGATGCTGCCTGAGCAGTTTTCAGCCTAGATCTCTGTGATACTTAATTTGGGAGTAGTTCTTATGGTGAGAGTGACTGAACACTGGAGAAGGTTGACCAGGGAAGTTGTAGAGTCTCCATCCTTGGAAACATTCAAAACCTGGCTGAACAAGACCCTGAGCAACTTGTTGTAGCTGACCCTGCTCTGACCATAGTGGGTAGACCAGACAATCTCCAGAGGTCCTGACCAATCTTAGCTGCTCTGTGTTTATATGAAGTACTAATGGCCCCGGTAGCAGTTATTCCTACACTAGCTCCAAGACTATCTAATGGTTCCTCCATGCAGGAGGCAGTAGTCTTATTTAAGGTCCTGCTGTCTCTCTGTGCGCTGTATAAAACAGAATGTCCCAAGAGACACACTGAAGTTAAATATCAGATTTCAATCCCTGCTAAAGCTGATGTTTCATGGACTTTATTTCAACAGAAATCTAGTTTACAGACTGTTTGTGGAGCTCTCAGGGTATCATTATCAGGACTTAATCACGACAGATGGTGTTCAAATACAAGAGCCAAAAGGACTGCCTATCCCTGAAGAAGTGCAGCTCAGGCATAAAACAGAAAGATGAAGGAGAAATGCATAGATAAAACAAGTAGATATAGTTAGTAGCATTGGGAATCTAACAATTATCAAATTTTTGTAGACATTCTGGGAATTTAGGGAATATTCCCAAAGGAGCATGGGGGAAAGAGACCAGCACGGAAGACTGCACAGTAGTTCTTGTCTGATAATGTAAAAAATGAGTGTTGGTGGCCATGAGATGATCCAATAATTTAACTGCACAGAAGGGAATGATTGGAAAAGTATAAGAAGGTCAGTGCAAGAATAAGACAAATACCCAGGGCAGAGAAGCAAACAATGTTGGATATGAAATTAATAGGAAATTAATGCAAAATATGGCTTTATGTCAAAGGGAGGGAAATGCAAAGATGTAGAGGGAAATGGTGTTTGTAGCTAAGGAAGGGTGATAGTATCCAGAAATGAGAGATTGAGGCAGCTGTGAAAAGAAGGAGCAGAGAAGAGATGCAGAAAAACATTTTTTTCTTCAGTTTAAAAACTGATGTTGTAGTCATACTCCCAGAAACATTCTTCCAGCAGCTGGTGGTCACTGTCCCAGTTTGCCAGATTTGAGTCCATAGCCGCATCCCTGTGGGCCATGCAGAGCTCCCATGTCAGGAAAGGGAGAGATGGCTGAGCCAGGAGCTGCAGACATGTGGCATGTGGCTTTCAATCTTTGTCTTTTCAGGCCAAAATAAGGCAAATATTTTACTAGTTAAATGTCATAGCAGCTAACTTACTTTCTTATTTATATTGCTAAGCATTGGCTATAAAATGTCCTACACTCATGCCACTTAACCAGCAGATGGACAAGAGGTCAAGCATATGGAAAGGATACTTGAGATGAATGTGAGCACCTTCTTGAAGAAAAGCACTGGGTTTATTCATTTTATTAGGTGGGTTGTTTAAAAAGAACCAAGCAGGTAGACATATTTTTCATATATGTAAAATATGCTCTGTGTCAAAGATTATTGTTGGTGTATAAGTTTGGAGTTGGCTCTCAGCCAAATTGCTGAGACCCAGTGAAAAAGCCTACTCCCCAGGGAGGGAAGAAAAAACCCAAATAGCCAAATCTATAGCAAAAATATATATTTACAATTATATATACAATTTGAATATATTGTACACACAATAGGGAGCTCCCAAGGGGGAAAAAAGGGAAAAGGGAAGGGGAAATGGATAAAAAAACCCACTAAACAAATATCCTCCAAATATACACCGTTACTATAGAGCTAGTGAATAAATACAGAAACTAAATTAAATACTTCCCTGAACAAGACAGAACTGTGCGAAGCACCAACCAACTCCCTCACGCCCCCCGAAGGGACCGGAGACAATGGCAGGTCTGAGCAGCAGGCCCTGGCCTATACAAGCAAAGACTGTCTGCGGAGAGACCGGTCACCTTCAGCCACCAGAAGAGAAAAGAGAGCGAACTCTCTTATCTGCGCCTTTTTATATGTTGTGTTACGGAAAGGGATGATATGAAATACTTCCTTAGATTTCTGACCCCGTTGCTAAGGAAGGCCTAAAAAATCCAAAAAACCAACCCACTACAGTTGGCCATATTTGTATTAATATTATGGTGCTACTTGAAATAATAGAGTTCCTGAGATATTAGTGTTGATGACAGGATAAATAGGGTCACTGTATGAAGTGATCTGTAGGGCTGTCCTTTTCTGCACTTATTGCAGAAGCTGTTGCCTGTGTCCTGTGCTGCTCTATCGCTGTTCTCATTGTATAGATGAACAGACTGTGTTTGCCTGAGGGCACATGAGGAATGGAGCAGCTGGGAGAGACACAACTCTTCTCTGCTTCCCTGATCCAGAGTTTTGATGCTGAGTCCATGCATTGCTTCGGTGGCAGCAGCATGTCCCAAAACCCAGCTTTAGAGGCATCTGAACTGTTATCCCATTAATCACAGTCCTTGCATTCCTTCCCATCTTTTCATTGTATTAATGTTTTCCAGTAAGACCTATGGCACTTGCTGGCTCCTGCACATGGTGGCAAGCACATATATCAAGCTTTGTTCAGTTTTGTATCAACTAGATCTCACCATCATCCTTGTTTGGACAGGGTGTTGTGGCATCCAGTGCTTCCCAGGCAGCACATGTGTGATGGCAGTGCCGTGGGTTTACATTTTCACAGCATCTGTGATGAACTTCAGTAAAAGTGTTGATGCTGCATGAGGCTATTATGGCAACTGCCAGAAGATGCAGGCTGGCAGGGGCACTGGGGAACGCTGGCAGAAATCTGTGATCTCCAGGGTAATGTGAAGCCCCTCACCTTAGGGAAGCCAATTTATGGTGTCCTTACTCATTCAGCTCCAAACACCTGGACAGGAGCAGGTGTGTGACGTGCCTTTGCCTATCAAGCATTTGCAGGTGCTCACTGGCCAGGGAGTGGGGGTTCAGCCCCCTGTCCAGAAGGGCCTGTCTTGAGGAGCCCCTGGTGTAGGGATGTTGGACCCACAGGGCTATGTCCTGGCTGTCTTGGGTGAGGACATGGTGAAATGGGGGCACATCCACTGCCCTTGCCTATAAATCCATCTGATTGCAACATGCTGTTTCTACCAGGCAGGGCCTCATGAAGCCAGCCCTACTTTTGGGCTACAGAGCACGTCTCCCAGACTTAGCAGAGCCCACAGTGCTGTCCTTGCCCCCTTGGAGACTGTACTGTTCCGTGAAAAGTATCTTCTGCTGGAACATTATGCTATTGGTCTCTAAAGGAAACTCACAACTTTTATTTAAGAAAATATATTTTAGAGCTTTTCTCTACAACTTAAAAAAACCCCAAACTAAACAAAAGCAAAACTAACAGAAAATAATTAAAAAGAGTTAGAAAATGCTAGCTCGAGAACGACACTGGAGAAGATGGATAAGGCCAGTTCACTGAAACCGGAGTCAGCGCCATGCTCTCCAGGCCTGTAAAGTCTAATGAGATTTTTTTTTCAGCTTTAACACTTAGAGAAGAAGATGAGTAAACAAGGGAATACACAGATTTCTCTTAGTTTAAGCTTCATTAGAACCTCTCCCATTCTTATTTTATCGATTTGTTATGTTTTAAAAGTCTTCCAAAATTATCTCCATCTCTGTCCACGATTTAATGTGCTTTTCTGAACAACCTTGCACATTTTTACAACATCTTTTGAAGATGTCAGTTTAAGCACTCTTTATCATAAAAGACTAAGGTATGACAGTTGACAAAGTCTTAATGGGGAAATGAAAGTTGAAAATTTCAGATTCTCACTAGGGTGTGGATTGCAACAGACTTCTACTCTATTGAGTGTTAATTCTCCATGATAATGCTTTTGATCCTTCAAACACCCTGTGCATATGAGCAGCATCTTTGGCTTATGCAAAGGCAAATGGGCAGGAATGAGTTTGAAGTTCAAGGTAATAATTTTCTGTAGTGGCATTTGGCTCAATTATCTTCATCAATAATGAAATACTTTTAAGGTATGTCAGGAATGATGGATTTCCATAGGGGACCAAAATCTACCATAAACTTTACTTCAGGTACTAGGTTCCTATCTCCAGACTCAGTTTTGCTCCCCCTGTCCCTCATCCAATTAGGCCACTATTTTTAATTGCATGTGTTTTATACTCTTTTGGTTTTAAACCATATCCTATTTTCTCTCACAATATAGAAACAGAGGGAGGTAATATGTATGAGTTATACCACAGAGTGAACTCAAGAAAGCACCCCATCACTACATGATAGTACAGCAGAGGAGAGTACAGGGCAAGATGGTAAAGTGGAGAAGCAAAGCATGGAATAGAATAGCAAACCTCAGGAGGGACTGAAGGGTGTGAGCTGCATCCCTCAGTGAGGAGACATTTATGCCTGAGGATTACAGATGACTTTCTTAATTTGCTGTCCAGTAAACTCTCTCAGAAAGCTACATGTCTGGAAGATATTAAATTCCTAGAGTTTTTATAGAAACTGATGTGTGGATTGTGAAGAATAGTCCCCAGTGTTGTCCCATTTAAGGTCAGGCTACTAAGTGAACTCAACACTTACCCTCTGCCTTTGGCCTCCTGGCTTGCAGTCAAAAGCACGTTGTTTCAAGCCAGTCATTCTACATGCTGCCCCTTGCCCCTTAGAAATTTTGTCACTCGTAAAGAAAACAGAATGTGTTCTTGGGAATATGAAAATAAATATAAGAAGGGAGGATATGTGGGAGAAACTGGAGTTATAAGTGGATGGAGTTGGGACAAAGGAGAGAGACAAGAAGACAAAACCGATGGGGTTTTGCAGAGAATCAGAACTCTGTTTGAGTCAGCTTCCAAACTTCCGCTTATTACTTAGTGTATAAGTCTGAATGGAGGATGGGGATGAGAAATGTTGCTTTTGTATATTTAATGGTTATAAAAAACACTTGGACCTTCCAAAAAGATATTGCTTTTGGGAGACTGAGTAATGAGACCAAAGCTTTTTTCAATAACAAGAATCTTTCCAATAGGTTCAGCTGGATTAGATTTGTCCAATTTTTATCATCATTCAATACTGTGTTAGAGATCTGTGCTCTTAGGAGCTTATGACTGAAAAAACAGATGTTGAGCTAAGATACAAAGAGAGAGAGAAAACAAATTATATGCATTTCTTTTTTTGCCTGGTTGTTTGCCAAGTATGTTAAATCAAGGTTCTTCGGTTATGAGCTACTTGGAATGGTGTTAATGATAAGAAGATATAAGCTTATTGAATCTCAAAGCCTACTTCCCTCACAGATTAAAGTTCCTCCACCATTTAAAACTGAGTATACATATTACTGTGTATATTCTTAAAACCAGTTAAAGTCCACAGTACTTAGGACCTTTGCTTTTGCTTTGTGTTGTCTGGAAACAGCATGAGAAAGTTAAATGATGCTGTTG
Source organism: Chiroxiphia lanceolata (assembly GCF_009829145.1). Classification (NCBI taxonomy): domain Eukaryota; kingdom Metazoa; phylum Chordata; class Aves; order Passeriformes; family Pipridae; genus Chiroxiphia; species Chiroxiphia lanceolata. The sequence goes on along the minus strand of NC_045639.1, from coordinate 86,190,161 downwards.
GGTTTTCACCAGATTTAAAGGTCACTATTGTACCATATATTCTTTCAATGAATCACGAAATTCACTGTAACTGCCTTTTTCTTGCTCTGTGTTTTCCAAAGTATTGCTGAGTATTGCTGAACCTAAGCCACATTATTCAATTCCCTAAACTAATATAATTGTGTTTTGGCTGTATATTCTTCTCTACAGCAGATTGGTTTTGTACAGCTCTGTTCAACAAAATTTATCTTACCCTTTTCAATACATTCAGGTCTGGAAGAGCTGTTTAACAGTAACAGGATGACACACAAGGTAACCATCTACTGCCAAGCTGGAAATTTCAAAAGAAAATATGTCTACTGAATTCTGCTCTCTTACAGTTAATTACTGGTATTTAGTTATTTATGGCGAAAAAGACGCTGCAGGTTTATGGCTATCTGTGAGTTGCCGAGGGTGTCTGAAAGCCAAAGTATGTATTTACTAATCAAAGATATTCATAAATGTTCAGCCCAAGGATGCCATGTATAAAAATATTGGCCAATATACACATAATCACGCAAGGATGGAAAGAATGCATTCTAACAAATCTTTAATCTCTTAAAAAAAAAACAAAAAACCAATGATGCCAAGAAGATTTCTATGTAATCCAAATTCAGTTTGTTCTTGAGAATCTGTCTGGAAGGAGGGAATAAGATACAGTTCACACTCATATCTCAGGCTTAAATAACCAGTTCTAGTTGATAGTTCTTATGCTAATTTACTTTCAAATTCTTTGACATTGAACAATTTTCAACTGATTGATGCACATAGAACAAAGGAAGCAGGTAAAGAACATGGAAATATTGGTTTAGGGAAATTTAAAGTGTACATTTCTCAGTCTGTCTGGGACAAAGGCAATGAACCATGTTTACAGCTCTCAAACTAACTCATTCTGTGAGGAGAAAAAGCATGCAAATGAAAGCTCTATTAAGTATGTGGGTACTGTCAGCACCAAAAAGATTTGAAAATTTGCTCAGTGTCAGAGGAATGGCCTAAACTTTTCAAAGTCTGTAAAGTCTGTAAAGGTACAGACTTCTGAAGTTTGGCGATACAAAGCTTACTGCTATAGTCAGTCCAGATCAGTAAAATAATTTAGATTATATGCTTCTCTTTCAGGTTTTCTCCATGCATCAGAAAAGCTAGCAGAGAGAACAAACTTATTCAAGAATAAATATGAAAAGGACTTTATACTCCTCTTTCCCTCTGTCCACAGTAAATGCCCTTTATGACCTTATGTTTCAGACCACTGACACTGAAAGATTTAAAATATGGCACAGTCTAATCATCCAGAAGGTGTAACTTAGTGAGCTTCATCCTATGTTTTTTCTAATCATAATGTTAAATTTTGGGGGGTTTTGTCTTTCAGACAAAAGTTGGGTAAGTTGGGTAAGTTTGGGTAAGTTGAAATGCTCAGGTAAAGTTCGTATTTTCCATATCTTTCAATTTTTTACAAGGAATTGCTTTTCTTAATAGTAGTTATTAGTTTTTCTGAAAGATGACATGGCAAATACAGATATGCAAGGTGATGCCTGTGCAGGTAGTTCCTATCAAAACGGTGCAAAACCAGGGTCAGTTTGTAACTTGCTCTCCCAGAGGGTCTGGCAGTGTGAGAATGCTCACCACCCCCTGACCAGACCTGAGCCCTGGTGAAAAGAAAAAAAAATCTTGTGTTTTTGAAGTGTGGAAGTAGTAATCTCTTTTTATCTGAGAGGGTACAGCTGGAAAATAGTAGGTCTCCTAGCAACCTGAGAGCAAATAAATCCACATCCTTTGCCCTGAAAGGAAGCTTTGGCTGTAGGCTCTATCTAATATGCAGGAGATGTATGTAGCTGCTGGGTACAAAGGGAACAGGTTATGTTGGAGAATACTTCTAACCTGAACTTTATACTGAATTTTGCTCAGCTGATTTGTTAGAGACCTACCTGTGTTACTCTTGCAGATGGGCAGATGCTTCTGCATCCCTTGGGGTCTTGCTGGGGTCGCAGAACTACAGTGTGCTCTCAGGCACCAAATTTCACACACAGCTGCCAAGATCCTGGAAGTACAGAGCAAAAGTGAAAACACAACCAAGCTTTCTATTCATTGGGTATTTATTTAGTTAGTTAGTTATTCCTACAGTTATCTGGAATAGTTGAGGTGGGGGTTTTTTGGAGAAGGTATGACAGAGGTATGCTTTATGGTAACAAGTCATCAGAGCCAAAACTAACCCCTTCAAGGAAAGGATTATTTCTTCTTTCAAACACTACTCCTCCACCTTCCACACCCCTCTGCCAAAAATAATTTTGGAAGCAATATCCTAAATGACCCTACATGCAGTACAAGCAATTTCAGATCTCAGCTGGCATCAGACCAGGTAACTGGGAGATGTGCAAAGTAGATTTGTAGTCTTGGTGCTTTGTATGTGTTAACACCTCTGCATATATTGTCCTTGAGACTTATGAGACTTAACTTTATTAGGCAATAGGGATATAAAAAATCTGCTGTTATACAGTGACTGCAAGAAATGGGGCCAGACATACACCTGCAGGTACATCGGGCTTTCATTGTCTATTGCCTATTATGACTTGTCTGCTAAAGTGCACTGTTTAGTTGCTCTATAATTCCACATTTGTGTGGAGTTATTTCTCATTAGAAATACACTCTGACAGCTCTAGTAATAGTTCTGCTACTGACTATAATATCTTAGCTTGTCATGTGGTCTTCTTTTACTTATTTACTTCCTTTTCTCAGGTATATTAAAACATGCTTAAGAGTACATCATATTAGATTATCACTGAAGAAAATTTTTGTATTCATCTCATGATCCCAAATTGAGAATACTAAGTAGCACAGCCAGATTGTGGAGTCTCCCTCCTTGAAGATCTTCAAAAGCCATCTGGACATTATTCTGGGCAACCTGGTCTAGGTGGACGTACTTGAACAAGGGATTGCAGTAGATGACATTCCAGAGGTCCCTTCCAGACTCAACCACTCTCTCTGATTCTGTTATAAAATTCAGATTCCATTTAGGCTTTATCTTTACAAATACTTTGATATCTCATAGTGACACTTGTTAGGTAATTGCAGCAGTGATACAGCAAATAGTTGATTTTCAGCAAGAGAGAGTTACATTCTACAGGCACATTGATTTCAATTTTCTGCACCTAGTTCTTGTTTTAGTTAGTGAATGAGTACAGTGTGTTCATCATGAATTTCAATGAAGAATTGAATGAATTTATTTTAGAAAGTCTTTTTCAGTTGCATTTATTTACATAAACATCTAATTTATTCTGAGGTACTCTATCAGAAGCCTTTTCGTTTTTACATAATGACCATTCTAAAACATTCCATGGTTTTTCTCAATAGACTTAAATGTGCCAGTCCTGTCTAGAATTTATACATCAACTATTTTTTATGGGTTTGTTTGTGTATGTAGTTTTTTGTTTTAAAATGTGAGTTATTGTTTATGTCAATTTATTCTTCCAGTGCTAGGCATGGATTTTTAGAAAAATAATGTAAATTGGCATAAATTTATTTTGTTCTCCATACCACCTCCAAACAGAAAAAGAAATGGCTTATACTATTTTGTTTGTTCACAACATCTTATAATTTTTAAAATTGTTTCATTTTCATAATTGTGCGTACGTATATTGTTATGTGTGTTTCATACTGAGATATACCAATATGTATTCATATGATGCTTATATGTACATATATGATACAATCATTGAATGACTTAGTCATTTCATGTTGAGTATTTAGAATTAATTTTGCTATGTGTGCTAGAACAGCTGATTACAAACAAGGTGAAAGTCTGTGAAATCTGGTCTATGTGATTTCATATTAATGACATATATTTATTTCGATGTCCTGTTCCTCATTAGAGAGACATGAACTTAGGACACCTCTTTGATTCTCTTCTGCTTGCTAGTCATGTCTGCTGTCTATGCAAGTCTCAATGGCAAATAGGAGGATATAAGGGTATTTGCAGGTTTCAACAGAGCAGACTTTTGTTTGAAAGAGTCCCATGAGATAAAGCCTGGGGGAAAGAGAAGTCCAAGAATGCTGACTGATATTCAAGGATCATCACCTCCAAGCTCAAGGGTAGTCTACACAAATAAGCAGGAAGGCAAATGTGAGGAGACTTGCATGGATGAACAAGGAGTTTCTGGCAAAATTCAAACACAAAAGGAAGCCTACAGAAAGCAGAAGCAGGGAGAGGTAACCCAGAAGGAATATGGAAACCCTCTCTGAGCGTGCAGTGATGGGGATTAGGAAACTCAAAGCCCAACTGAAATGAAATCCGGTGAGGGATATCAAAGGCCAAAGAAGGGCTTTTCATAAGTACCTAGGTGACAAAAGGAGAAGTAGAGAAAACACGAGCTATCTCTTGATCGGGGCAATTGTCCTGGTGACACAGGACATGGAAAAGACTAAGGTATTGAAAGCCTTCTTTGCTTCAGTCTTTACTAGCAAGACCAGCCTTCAGAAATGCCAGGCCCTGAAGACCAGGGAAAGAAGTTGAGATTCACAACAATGAACGGTTGGTTCATAACATCACAGAATCACAGAATGTTTTTTTCCATAGTTATGCAAGTAATTTTCCAGATTTCTCAGGCACGTTTGCAATTATCTACTAATGTAATGTCAAAGACATACATTTAAATCTGATGACAATGTTTTGTATTACTGGAATGGTATTTTTCAGTAGTGCCTGTCATAAGCCTGCAATAAGTTAGATCAATGCTTTCAGACTTTAGGTTTGACCTGTACCTTCAGTCTTGATCTATATTTTAGTTTGGGATTCGTGATTATGCAGAGCAAATGTCTGCCTGGGCAAGAAGACTGAGGCACAGGCTGCTGCAGGGAAACCAGACTACACTCAGTCTTGACCCCAAAGTAGGGAAGGCTTATGCCTCCTTTAGACCACTCAGCCTTGAACGGGAGTCCGTAATCAGACACAATTAATAAAAAGGGTAGTATACATCCTGGTACTCATATTTTTCCCCTTCAGTGAACAGTTTTCTTTTTGCAACCCAGAAAGCATGACATTTATTCATTCTTTTTTGCTGCATGCTTAGTTTTGGGACTTAGCTAAGGATGGTTCTCTCAGTTTACAAGACAGTCTAATGCAAATTTTTGTTTGTTTGCATGCTGTTTCCCCCATTCCCAGCACACATTCTGCTATCAAGCAGGCAGACATCAATACTGTGTTTTGGTTCTGAAGTGCAAGATCAGTAGCAGAACAGTCTGAGACCTTCCTATGCTGAATGCAGGCTAGGGAAAGGATATGTCTTCAGTCAGCCAAAGGAATGTAAATTGAACAGGTAATGTTTTCCTAGAAAGCATCTTTTACTAACTGGACAAAAGGTGTCTCTGAAAAGTAGAAGTTTACTGTTGTTATCCTAGTTTACTGATTTATTTCCTTAATTTTTTTCATTTGAAAAAAAAAGGTCTCAGGATCCATTTCTGTTCTTTTTATTGACCAACAGACTGTCACGTGCAATTAGGACAAAGGGAGAAAACAAAAAAAAGACTGCTCTTCCAGACCTAATCCTACAACCAGTGAAGAGAATGAGAGCATATAAAAATCATATATACCTCCTTCTTTTTTTGGAGAGAATGACGAACATTTGAGAGGTACTTCCTGCATATGTTTATTACTTGGTTTGAGTTTCTGATGAAGAAGCAGTAAGAAACTTGGCACTGATTTATTTTGGTATCTTAAATGCTGAATCCATCCAGAACAAGTATTCATGAATGGCAGTTTTAGACAAGGACTTGCACATCTTTACTACAAAAGATCAGTGGAAAGAAAATAATATCATATGTGAGGGTATGAAATTCTTTTAATTGGGAAGGTCACAACTACCTAATCTTTTAAGCAGCAAAATGTCAAGAAATGTTCTGTGGAAGGATCTGGTAAGGACTTTGGTTCACTCCTTCCTGCAAGTGTAGTTTGTGTCAACAGATACCTCTATTTTGCCTTTTGCTCAAAGGGTTATGAGGGAAAGTTCAGAAAAAGGCCATTACATACACCTTCTAGGGAGGGGTTACAAGCATAAATAATAGTGTCTAACTGATCAGAGTTTTAAGAAGAGGAAGAGTGGTGCTCTCTGTCTACAGTGTAGAAATGTAGTACAAATCATTGAACACACAGAAATGTTGGTAGTAGGTGACCTGAGTTCTAGGTATTGTTTAGATTTTGCGAACTCATATCCATCCTTACTACCTTTAAAATTCACAGACACATGCAGGTACATCACTTTACCTAAGCAGAAGCTTAGGCAGAAATAAGACTCTGTGAGTTCTACTCAAAAAGTCGAAAGTTACTTTAGAAAATTAGATTTTTGATTTTGAGACATTAAGAAACTCCACAAAAGTTTATGCCAAGCCTAGTGGCATACAATTGTAATTTCACCAAGCTCTGTGTCAGATATACTTGTTACCTATCAGTTTTGTAACTAGAATTCTGCAGTCTTGCTGCTGAAAAGTAAAACCTTCATTAGTTCATGATGAATTCAGTCAAAATGGATGTATCTTTCATGTCCTCTTACCATCTGAATTTTCAGTAGTATTTTGATATTTGATATTGATATAAATTTTGATATTATTATATATCCTCTGGGGAAAATTATGATAACTGTCATATATTTTTGGATGAGACTAACAGCTTTCTTCCAGAGCTTTTAACAAACACTGGGATTGTAGGATAGGAGTTCTTGAACATAAAAGTGATTGTCTCTGACAACTATAAAGATGAGAAGATCTGAGACTCTTTATTTATCAAGGAGTCTCTGCGCTAATACTGAAACCTTAAGATTTCTTTGAGGGTATCTACTTTGTCCCTAGTGACATGTTCCACTTATAATAAATGTTTTCCTTTCAGGCACCTTTCCTGTCAGAGCCTAAAGCTGCAAGTGATTCCTGAAAATAGCTTTTGTTTTTTACAGCAGTATTGTATTTCAGTGGGATTTTCTTTGCAAGAGGACTGGAAGGGAAGGTTGCAGGAACTGTGAGTCCTGGCTGTGCTCTAAACCCTACCTGATGCTGAAGTCCTTACCAGAGAACGTAGCTTTTGAAGCTGGATTCTGAGGGACAGAAGAATCAGATTCCTTGTTGCTTTGGAGCCCTGCTCCAAGACTGATAGGTGCAGTTGGTATAGGAAGGGTCTAGAAACTTTCTTTGTTATTTTAAATTCAGAAGTCTTTGTGCAGTGAATGTTAACATTGAGACTGAAGAAAATTTCATCACAAGGAAGAGAAGTCTGTGGTGCTTTGAAAGCACATATGAGGAAGAAAATATCTGATAAAGTTAATGAGCAAGAAAAAAATACTCTTTATCCTAATAGTGGTAGCAAAAATGCTAATAAAGGTGTTATTGAGACACAGCATTAGAGTCTTTTATTCGGTGGATGCCACCTCTAATGATAGTCTCAGTACCTTCAAAAAGAGGAGAGTGCAGAATACATGCCTTTTTTCCCTTGAGATCTGTACAATTGGAATTCTCATTAAGGAGTGTCCAGAAAAAGAAGTAGGAAATGTTATAGGAGAAGGACAAAAATACACAGAAAAGATCCTTTGTGTTCTCTATTTCTCTCTTTTCTTTCTTTGTTCTTTTACTTCTGTCATTTCTTTAGGGAGGGAGGAACAAAATCAGTTGTAAACATATGTAAGTGGGGAACATTTTAATTTCTTTGGTAGAAAAGATGTACAGATAAAGAAAACCCACCTGCAGAGTGCACTGAAGTCACCATACAGTGACTGTGAGACTAGGGTTAAAGGGGCAAGTCCTCTGGCCTCTCCCAGCATTGGGGTTCCTGAAGCAAGAGAAGAGGACCAACAACTCATAGTGGATCTAAGAAGAGGCTAATTCAGTTTCCACTGCAGGAGTAAGAAGGTAGATTGACACATTTCACTAACCTGCCAAAGAGGTAGCATTCTTTTGGTCAGAGGAGCATGGAAAATTAGAAGCAGGAAAAACACCAAAGCAACACTACACTGGGGTTAATGAATGAAAATCCTAAACAAGTAAAGCAACATTTCTAAAGTAAAGCAGAATAGTTGAGAGACAGACAAATAACAGGATATGTCTGGTAGAATAAATAGATGAGAAGTCTACAGATATTTCCATGAGTCACCACTGGGCTACACATGGTAACCAAAATGGCACAGAGAAATGATTCAAGGAGATTCAAGGGAAGTGAATGCAGAAGAAATAAAAAGGAGGATAAAAGCGTTGCAAGGCTGAGGAGACAGGGAAATTGATGAGATGGAATGATGTCATGGAGACATACCTTTCTTGGCCAGACATGTGGAAAATTGAGGTACATAGATTATAATTCTGCTTATGATCTGCTGCCAGCAACTGCTTGTTTACAGCACTGAGGGTTAAGATGACAGCTGTACCTTAATATGACAGGAAACTTTATTTCACAGTAAGTCTGATTGGTCTGGCAAGAGATCATGTCTGGTAGCTGTGGAGGTCTGAAGAGACTTTTTAAATCTAGTACAAATTTGAAAACAACTGAAATGGAAAAAGAAGAATATATCTTTCTTCTTCAGATTTATGATACTGAAAAAGAAAGATCATTTTTTCTGAGAATCATTGCTAGATGCTGGTGGAAGCAAACAAAATTAAATGCACAACTTGGAAATCAAAGCATATTTTAAAATGAAGGATTTATTTTTATCCTTACTAGGAGTAAAAAACTGGAATGAATCTGAGCCTACTCTTACCATGTAAGTGTCTGACATGAAATAAACACTTTTCTGATTTAATGGCTATCCCCATGGCAATAGCAGAGGATCTTAAAGGCTGAAGACTGAAAGGGTTGAATAGATGAGAAGGAAGCACAGTAGATCCTGACACAGCCCAAAGTACAGCATGTATCTTCAGAACTGAGCTGTGAAGGATACATGTAGAAGGAACATTCTCTGTATTTCCAGGGTTTATAAGTAATATGAGATAGGAATACACTGCAAGTCAGGTAAGGGCAAAAAAAACCCCTGTTAGTTTTAGAAACACTGGGGTTACTGTGTCTGGAGCATTAAAGGTCCATTATTTACTGGTTGTTTAAAACTTTTATTAACTCCTCTTCAGTACCATTTACGATTTTATTATTCTATGATTTTCTATTCCATGGCTCAAACACAATCCTGGATAGTTACCAGGATAAACTAGAAAGCCAACAGGAGCTGTGCCTATTTATTCCAGGGTTGAAAGGAGCTCTCTAGCTGTAGGTTTAAGCTGAATAACCCTTGCAAACCTGTTGCAGAACTTTATATGAATTACTGTTTGTTTGTTTGTTTGTCTATTTCAGTTCTGAAATAAAGCAAGGAGTGAGAAATAAAAACGTCATTGACACCAACCAAATTCTAAGTTCTTATTTTGGCAAGAACAAAAAACTAATGTTCTGACACAGAATGTTCCAATTTGGCACAAACAAAACCATTAGGTATTTGAAAGAAAAGCCAAAGAAATAAAGTATTAGTTTCATAAAATATGATGTGGCAAATTGATGTCTTAGCTTCACAGGGTCAGGGATCAGATTTCTCACCCATGTTAGGACTGGCTGAATTCTTTCCCATCCTACATGCCCCAAATCCTTGTAGAGTATCCCACTCTCCAACACAGTAAGACAGTTCTATGCTGAGCTTTCTGTTTAATCCCAGTTGATATTCTTACATTCAATTAGGAAAAAAAAAAAAAGATAAATATATATTCTTTATATCACAGTGTGAGGGCAAATTGTTTGCTTGGTTTACACCAAGGTAAGAGGGCAGGTTTCAGTTCCCTCAAGCAGAAAATGGAATTGAATTTACGTCTCTAGTTCCCTGTATATTCCTGAAAACTGAAAAATTCTGGTTCTTGACGCCTTGTTTGACTGGGCAACAACATTCCTTTATTTTAATCCATTTTTTTTTGTGTGTGTCTGATTCTTAAAGCAAACAAACCAACCTACTTAAAACCTTTCAATACAGTTGAACTGAATTTGTTATTTAAATTCAGGTAGATCGAAATCCTAGTTTCACCAGTTATTCATCACTAGGGAAAAAAAAATCTACCCAGCTAGTGTTGAGAGGGAATAAATTCTGCCCAAACTCAAATTCATTGGAAACACCCTTGTCTTGACATCTCCTTCACCTCCAAAGTCCTTTGCACAATAAAAATAGGAAAGAAGAGATAATGGTTTTCTTCTTCCATAAACAAAATATTCACTTGACTCATTTGTGTTTTCTGATCCTTTTAGCCCTTACACTGTTAGTAAAGCTAGAGGGTACTACCTTGCCGTTGTGTCAAGGGGAGGATTGTGGCAAGATGTCTTGTGTTTTGAGATCACTGGACCATCCTAAATATACATAAATTTATAAACCAAATGGCTGAAGCTATAATTGTTCCTACCTTTCTCCACAGTTAGCTCAGTTAGTTGCACATTCAAATTTAAAGGCAGAGGCTGGAAACAAGATAATCATTTTTGATAGTGCTATATGGCATCTTTGAAAACCTCAGTGGGAAGGGCCATTCCTGCGCAATACATAGTTGCACGGATCACTGTGAACATTTATTTTAAATTGCAAGGCAGGATCTGAAAAGAGCACTTAGAAGTCAGAATGATCAATTTATTTCAGATGGCCTTTGATTTGTGAAGATTTTTTACTGAAAGCAGCTGAGCTAGAGGAGAAAGCATGAATAGCTACCTTTGCAATCTTTCTGTGACAGTGCCTAAATATTATGCATAAAGATAATAAGGCTACAAAGTCAAGAAGTCTAATGGAAAAAAAAAGCAAATTCACAGAGTTATAGGATGATCCAGGTGGGAAGAGACTCCAGGAGGTTGCTAATCCAACCTATTATTCAAAGCAAGGTCAATTAGGAGGTCAGACCAGGATGCTCATGGTTTTATCCAGGTGGGTCCTGAAAATGTGCAGTCCCAGAAACCTGCTCCATTGTTGGACAGTCCTTACAGTGTCAAAATTTCTCCTTCTGTGCACTCTGAGCACTTTCCTGTTGCAATTTAGGTTCCTTCTCTCTCATCCTGCCCGTCTCTGTCTTCTTGATGAACTTGTCATATGTCCTTGAAGGATGCTTATAGGACCCCCCTAAGATTTTTCTTATTCAACTTTGGGAAACTTAATTAAAGCTTTCTCCTCAACTTTATTTTAGTTTCCTCTTGTATATGCATATAGTCTGTGCTATCATGGAGTCTCTAATTACCTTATCAACGTCATTCTTTGTTAAGATTTCATCCTCATTTACCTATTAGAATGGATGGCATCCTACTTAAAGGGTAGCAACTTATTAAATTTTTATTCTGGATTGTTCATCATGTGCCCTTATTTGTTGTTTACAGTGCACTCTTAAAATTAACTCCCTAAGGAGGTTTTTCTCAGTATCATTAATTCCATCACAGTTTTCTATTAGTGATGACTGTAAGACTTGTGTGGGAATTGGAATTTGCATTACATGCAGTTGCATAGAACAGTCCTGTATTTTTAATTTCTGACTTAGAAAACAAAGGAAAATGTTCCTGCAAAATATTTTCAAATTAGAATTTACATGGAACAGCTCTGACTGAGCAAAGTTGTTAGATAATAAACGTTGTTACATGATTTGATTTCACAATGTCATAATTTCAAATACCAGGTGGGCTGAAAGTTTATTATGCTTATTTTAGAAGCAGGAAATTGAAGCACAGAATAAGAAAGTTTTAGGACAACTATATATTTTGTATGTCTAGACTGAAACAGCTGAGAACATTGTTAAACAGAGAGTTGAGAGAATTTGAGAGTCCTGAGCCTTTGAACTCTTTCAAATAAAGAGATGAACACTTGTGAACCTTAAGGAGATTATGATGCTCTAGAAAAAAAATGAAAGGGACTTAAGTTTTTTCTGAGGGTCTACACAGGGACAAGCATCTTGACTTAATTATATTTCCACTCTGTATTGGAGAACAGAGTGCAGCTCATACATCTGCTGGAAGGATAATTGCCAAAAGTTGATGTTCTCCTTACAAGTCCAATACAAAACTAAAAATAAGTGACAGTTTTCTGATTTGGTTAGTCTGCTCCCAGACACAGCAGGTTTTGGAGGAGAGCACACACAGGAGGCCAGCATCTGTGCCCAGAACAGAGATCCACATCCTCTGCAGTGGTGGGTGACATGTGGCAGGGTACAGACTCTGGCTCCCCAGGACTATCTACCCCTGACACATCAGAGACCTTGGACCAGACTTAGTTCCTAAGGATGGATGCAACTCTGCCTCTGGGGGATGTAGAGACATGAGAGGCCATTCACCAAGGGCCCAGTATAGACATGCTTCTTGCCTGCAGCACATGGGTGCTGGGGAGAGGCCAGGCTGCCAACTGAGGGAGCTGGAGGGAGTCCACAGGTTTCACAGCATCAGAGATGGCAAGCAGGAGATTGAATGGAGCTTTTCCAAAACTCAGTGGGTGCTAGAGTCTGAAACTCCAACTGCATCAACAGAGGGCAAGGCAGAGTCCATGAGATGAGTGGGAAATTCTGGAGTGAAAGAGACTTACCTATCAAGAAGGGTGATCTACATTAGGAGGCATTTAAACAAACTGGACATGTACAAATCCAGGGGACCTGACAGGATGTACCCATCAGTGTTGAAGGAGCTGCCTGACATCATTGTGAGGCCACACTGGATTACCTTTGAAAGGTCACAGTGATCAGGGATGAGGCTCCTGAGGACTGGATGAAAGCAAATGCCACCGCTGTCTTCAAGAAGGGCAAGAAGGAGGATCTCAAGAACTATAGGCCTGCCAACTTCAGCATGGCTCCTGGGAATATCCTGGAGCAACTAATACTGGAAATCACATCTAAGCATCCAGGGCAAGACAGTGTTTTGGAATAGTCACTGTGCATTTACAAAGGGGAGATCATTCCCAACCATCTGAGAGCTTGCAATGATGACCAGCTCAGCGGACAAAGGGAGAGCAGTGGATGTTGTTTGTCTTGCCTCTGGTAATGCTTTTGACTCTTCCTCTCATAACATCCTAACAGACAAACTGAAGATGTGTAGATCAGATAGGTGGACAGTGAGGTCAACTGGAAAACTGAAAAAGCCCTGTGTTGGAAAGGTTATGATCTGTCTGTGACATAAAACCCATCTGGAGGACCATCACTAGTAAAATACTCTATGGGTCAATACTGAGGACAGTTCTGTTCAACATCTTCATTAACAATGAGGATGATGGAGCAGAGTACATCCTGGGCAAGTTTGCACATGATATAAAACTGCGAGGAGTGGCTGAAGTATCAAATGGATGTGTTACCTTTCAGAAGGAACTTGGCAGGCTGTAAAAAATGTCCAGTGGTTACCACATGAGGTTCAACAAAGGGAAAGGTCAAGTCCTGCCCCTACGGAGGAATTACCCCATATGCCAGTAGTGATACATCTCCATGCTGAGTGCCAATGGACTGGAAAACAGTTTGGTAGAAAAAAGCACTGAATATCTTGGTGGACACCAATTTGAGCATAAGCCAACAACGCATCCTTGCAGTAAAGAGGGCCAAAACCATCCTGGGCTGCACGGCAGGGAACACTATCATGAGGCTGAGGGAAATGATCCTTCCCCTCTACATGCTCTGGTGAGACGCATCCGGAGTGCTGGATTAAAGCCTGGGCTTACCTGTACAGCAGAGACATGGGCATACTGTAGCAAGTCCATCAAAAGGCCACAACAATGATGAAGGGAGTGAGACACATACAAGAAGAGGCTGAGAAATGTGGGATTGTTCAGCCTGGAGAAGAAAAGGCTCAGGGAAATCTTACCCATGTATATAAATACGTGAGGACAGTGAGTAAAGGTGGAGCCTGACTCTTAATGGTATTCAGTGACAGGACAAGATGAAATGGGCACAAAAAGAAATAATGGAAATGTCAAGGTCTTCATCTGTAGGGGTGTTCAAAACCCAACTGGACACAATCCCAGGGAACAGGCTACAGGTGATACTGCCTTTCAGAATCAAATGCTCTGTGACTGTGTGATTCTATGACTTCTTCCTCCCTAAATCAGAATTTCAATAAACTCTCTACAGACAACAACATGAGTGGAGCTTGCTTTCATTACAGCTCTTTCTTTCTGTCCCCCTTTTAAAATACACTCAGAAACCTCTTGTGTTTTTTTTGTGTCTTCATGGATTTTGTGGAGTATATTTGTGGAATATATTCTGAATATATTCTCCATGTATTCTAAAGCATAGATTGTGGACATTACCACTACTCAGGACTGTGTGGAATTATGCTCAGGCTAAAGTAAGGTGTATATATAGTCCATAGTCCCATCTGCGTTGTCACTAACAGATGGTGAGAAAAGGGTATCATAAGGTCATGTTTCCTTTGCTGTACCTTTACTGCATAAACTTCCTGCAACCTGGCAGTTGTCAGTGTTTTTATCTGTGTCTTTAGTGTTTTTAATGGTCTTTTCACCCATGCATTTATCAAACTCTATTTGAACCAATTAACGTTTCTGGATTCCCTAACATCCTGCAGCAATGTTTTTGACTGTATCTGTTTGCTTAGATTAATTTCTTTATTCCCGTGTTGTGACTAGTGAATAATCAGTCCCTCTTCACATTCTCCATGGCGCTTATGATTTCATACACTCTTGGAATATTCACCTAAGGAATCTTTCTTCTTTATTAAAGAATGCTAATCTATCTACCTCTAAAGCAGTTGTTTCATACTCCTGCTTATCTTTGCCACTTTCCACTCTCCTTATTCTATTACCCATGTCCATGGCTGAGAGTACAGGACCGTATGTGATGCTAAAGATACGGATGGACAGTAGCATCATATTTTTTCTTCTGTCTTATTTTTCTTTGATTCTTTCCCTTTTCTAATAATGTGTAATATTTTATTTTACCTTCTGAGCAGACATCAACTCAGAATGATCCACAATGCTTCCATGATCCATTTCTTGAGATGCAATAACTGATTTAAATAGAGCCTTTCAGTAGATAATGTCTAGGTAGAGATCTTTTTCTCCAGGTGTTTACATTCATCTGCATTAAAACTTACCTGCAATTTTCAATTTTGGTAAACCTATGGCTTTCCAACAGCAATACCTCAGCTATGTTAGGCAGTGCTACATCCACTCTTTTTGGCTTTGCTGTGCTTTCATTCTGCTACATCATCATGATGTATTTGTGGCCTGTCTGCAACTGTCTTCTTCACAGTAAATCATTTTTTTGGTGTATAGAGGATTTGGTTAGAAATGTGAGGACATATGAGCATGGCTAAGGCCATGGACGAACTGCTAAAGTATAAGACGCAGTCTGACTAGGCCCATGAGAAGTCTGAGGTAGCAGGGCCGTGAGAAAGCAGCAATGTCCTTGGGTATTCTAAATTGAGCTGAAAAACAGGAGCTTGGCATTACCAAAACAAAGACCCTTAACGAGCCACCTGTGTAAACAATGAAAGGCAGTTAAGATGATATCACCACCTAACTGTGTACCAATAAGGAGCCTAATCCCTGTAATATTCATGAGCCTATTATAGAGTGTATATTAAGCTGCTGTCAATCTTCAATAAACGAAGTTCCTGAATTCTTACATTAAGCGTCTGAGAGCTTTCCGTTGCGACATTGGTGGTCATGTTTTTGGTGGTAAATCGTTTCTTTATCATATTTATCAATCATGAGTAACAATCTCATCAGAAGATATAGTTCTTGCTACCCCAATGCTATTGCAATACCATTTGAAAGAATTGCATTACAAACCATATGAATTTTTTGTGCATTTGTTTGTTTTTTTCCAAAAATTTCCATGCCTAATATCAGTGTATAGCAGTGAAGATATCTTATTTAAGTATTCTGCAGGGGGAAAAAAGTCCTTCATTAGGGATATTCTTACTTTAAGTGAATAATATTTAACACAGATGCATGTCAATCTCTGTATCTTTATAGGTACTATAAAGATACTAACTTTTTCCAGCTACTTAGGCTAGGGGTAATTTGAGCTAGTCAATTAAAAGTCAAATTTCACTGCAAACTCATGCCTATTGAGAAGCATGCTGTAGTCAGTCCAGGGATACTATATTCCACAAAAGTAGATTTATATGATCATTTGTTCAAGTATGTCTAGTATTGTAATCTCAGGGAAGGCAGAACGACTATAAAGAAGCCTCATCACAAACAAATACTATATTTTTACCTGTGATTCCTTAATGGGCCATGTCTTCTTATATCACAAGCACTGGTTCTTTCAGACATCTTGCTGTATATATATTCTTTGTAGTTTCTGTAAGTAAAATAACCTTAATGAAAGGAATTGTTCTTTTTAGGTCAACATTAAAGTTTTGCCCTAACCGTAGATTTTTGATTCTGTAAATCATCCTTATAGTGATCCTTTGAAGGATTTCTTTTCTATAATAGCTTGGCAATCATTATCTTGATGGTTTCCAATAAAATCCCAACAGTACTGAAAGCCATCCCTTATAATGAGTTCTAGGAATACACTGTTCTGATTCTCCAGGGCTATTTTTTGTAGGATCTTGTTCCTAACAATTGTGCCAGGAATAATAGCCCTCATTTTCACCTGAAACCAGACCACATTTTTAATCAGATCCACAGGACATAACATACCTCTTGACTTAGCTTCATTGCACTGTCAAAATGCTCTGAGTGTGTCTGCAACCACTAATTCTTTCCCCACTTGATGTTCAATTTGCAAAGAATACATTTGTAGCTGAAAAAACAAGCTCTATTCTTAGCAGCAGCAGAATGGTTTGCCAGACCCCTTTTGACACTGTCAACGTGTGGTTTATAGTCAGTGTCAGCTAATAGTGGCCTCTCATAAATAAAAACATGAAACATTTTTCACTCATGGACTGAGACCAAAGCCATATTCTTTATTTCCATTTATTGGAAGCTTGGTTTTTGTTTGTTCCTATGATGATTATTCAATTGGGGTTTTAAGTTTTGACCACATTGTAAAGGATTGTGCAATGCTTTTCTTAGAGCCACCAGTGAACAAACTTGTTTTGCATTTATCATCATAGCAACTCACCACTGAAATCTCATCAACCACTCTAATTTCTTCCCTTTTTTAAGGGTCAGAATAGGTGTTTTGTCTCTATCAGGATACCAATTTACTACAGCCTGGCTCAAGGAGCACAGAAAAAAAATAACCTGCATTGACCATTTCTCTAAATATTCCTCTCGTTTCTAGGTAAGAGAGTTTTAGTGTAACTGTATAGTTTTTTGGAGTTGATATCTAAATGAAGGGTCCTTTTTGTGCACTGAATTGCATGTGCCTGGACATTAGTTGATTCTCCTTTTTCCTGTACTGTTCTGAAGCAAAGAGTCTACTTCCTTACCTTCTTGCCCCAGACTTAGAGGGTTTTTTGGAATTGCTGGCATTTTTCAAGTGTAGAACATAGAAGACAGATGTGAACTTCCTTTTCCCCTGATTAGAATCTTGGAACATGTTTGACACAGCTGGTTTCCTTGTCATCTCCAGTGAATGCATTTGTTGGATGAAACCAAGGGTTTTGGCATGTTTCTAATGTGGTCTTTTTCTCTAGTACTATTAAAGGAACATCTTTTCCATACTGCGTAAAATGGAGTATAAATTTTTTTTCATGGCTAGGCTTCGCGAATGAAGATTTGGGAAGGCTCTATCCACATTTGCTACAGGCACGCTGGCGGCTTATGAGGCCAATACGTGACAGACATATCCGACTGCAAAAGGTACAACAGAAAGACTCCTTAGATGGGGTATTCTGCAAGACACGGTTCTTTCTGCGTTGCCTTTTCTCCTCGAGAGTGATCCTGCGTGTGTTCTCAAAGGAAACAGCAGTGTTATAGATGATGTGTCTCCAGGCCTCCTGACTGGAGGCCAGAGTAGCATACATCACACAGGAAAAACCTGGAAAAAGATAATGAAAAGATATTACTATCATACCCTTCCTTTTGCTTTTTTCACACACACAAGTGTACAAAATTGACACCAGTGAAGCAATTAGAAAATCTGCTGCTAAGGCACAATGAAGCAGGCTGCAGACACGCAGCAGGAGAGTAGCACGTGGCAAGAGGAGATGGGCAGCAAAGCCAAAAAGCCGAAAGTTGGCTGGTGAGTGAGCTAAGTAGGAAGTAGAATGGGCCAATCCTGGGGAAGGGCAGTGATGCCCCAAGGCATCATTAGTGATATTCTTACTTTAAGTAAAAGGGACGCAAACACTGAGCTCTCTGATGCTACCCTGACTACAACTGCCATTGGATTATGGCAGTTTGGTTTTTTCTGTCCATAAGGTTATTGGTTTTTTTTTTTCCTTAGAGCAAATGTTTGATTTTGGTATCACTTTGGCTTCTCCTCTTCTGACCATATGAGATGTATTGTTTCCCATTAGTTCTCAGGCTGACTGTTCATTTGTCATCTGCTGTATCATTGCCCTATGAGGCCCTTTGAGCCACCAGTAGGGTGGTGTTTGTTGTTCCTTCTCTGTGCATGTAACACAGAAATGCGTGTCCAAGATTTGTATCTTTTTTTTATATGCTTGGCATTGACAGTGCAGTTTGGCAAAGAATAAGGAGGGGTTTTTGTATTACTTCCTTGTGGAAGTTTATTTTGAGCTCTTGTATACTTTTCTATCCTGGTTCGCTCTTTTCACATATCTTCCTGGGCTTAGATGTCCACGCCTAATGGATTTATTCTGGACAAGTAGGCTCCTTTCCTTGAGAAAATCTGATGGCTCTGTCCAAAGGTTAATTTAGGGAACTCCATAACAGTTTTCAAGTGTTCTGTCTTGCATCTAATTCGAAATTTATCATTTAATATGTGATTTTGTTAGTGCCACATACCTTCCAAGCCACAACCTTCAGCTGCCAGGCGTTGTTCAACTACTTTTACTTCTTTTTAATTCTTAGTGTGCCAAAAACTGTTTCTGCTAAGTTTCATCTTCATATGGATATAAATAAAAGAAACAGCAGACGAAAAATTCAAGATGAAATGATGCAAAATCAACAGCTACACTATCGTTTCTGTAACACAGTGTGTAAAATGAGCATGGTACTACACTGCACTGACAGCACAAAATTTTAGCTTTTCTGATTTTTATTCAATTACTATTGCTCAGATTTTCCTAAAATTATCAATTTTAGAAAGTTCAAAACAGAGGAACTTCAGCCTCCAGACTCTGAAATCTATGAAAAAATACATGTACCAAGAAAGCACCGATTTTTAGTAGAAACTGTTTCAGTCTCATAGGTGTTCAAGCATCAACAGGTATCTGCTGTCTCTTTTCACTGTCCCTTAAAAATTATATTTCAATAAACTTCCTTGTCTAAGACTGCAAACAGGAAATAAAATTAAACTTTGACCTACCAAATGATGTTGTTGAAAGAATATGTTCCCAGTATGTGAACATGAAAAGAACATATTTGTTGCCTCCTTTCTCTTCATTCATGCTAACCTGAATGACCCATTCCCCTACCTTAGCATCTTAGCAGAGAACATGAATCGGCTTCTACTTCTGAAGAGCAGTCATATATTTTCCATCACTCAGCACCACAGTTTGCCTCTCCATAAAGCTAAGCCTGCTGACTTGAAATATGGAGCCATAGAATGGTTTGGGTTGGAAGGAACCTTTAAAGACCTTTAGTGCAACTCCCTCTCCACCATGGGTAGAGACATCTTTCAACAGATCATGTTGCTCAAGACCCCATCCAACATGACCTGGAACATGTCCAATGATCATAGAATGGTTTGGGTTGGAAAGGGACTTTGAAAATCATCTGGTTCTGTCATGGGTTTACTCTAGAGGGATTCAACCCCCTCAAAAATTGCTAAAAGGTGAGAGAGGTTAACACAGGCAAGACAGACTCGACACGAGGAAAATATCAAAATTTATTGCTAACAGGATAGAAACTAAAAAGTAATAAAGTACATAGTATTAAACACACTTTTTAACCACCCCTTGGCCCCCCTGAATCAATGCAGGAGAAGAACTCTCAGGGCGTAGCTAAAGCCTCTCTTCATCAGGGTGCGGGGGGTCTCTGCACCCCCTGATGGTCCTTCATGGGCTGTGGGGAGACAACCCGCTCCACCACGATCTTCACCACAGGTTACAGGGAGTTAAAGCTCTGAGTCCTTTCCCTGCTACGTGGGGTCCCTCTCAGGGGAGTAAGTTCTCAAGGGACCCCTCCAAGTCGGGTCCACTCCTCCCCCGGGTCGCAGGTTCTGGAGTTCGGCTCAGTCTCTATACCCAGATAGTTTTTATTAAGTCCTACCCAGAAAAACCTGCTTCAGTGTAACTTCTCTCTCTCTCTCTCTCTCTCTTCAAGTCATAATCTTGAGCGGTGGCGGTAGTTGCGCTGGCTGTGCTCCTCCTCTCCACTCTGCTCTGCTCGGCTCCCAGGTGAGGGTGCACTCCAGCCCACCCGGTTTGCTGTGGCTCCCTCTGCCCCGGTGTCCTGAGCCGGACTGGACACAGAGGAATGTCTGGGCTCTCTGCCCACTGCTGCTTCACTCTGAGTTGCTGTGGGAGTCCAGCCCACTCAGTTGGAGGCTCAGCCAGCCTGCCGCTGCCTCTCCCCTGCCATGGTGGGGAAGGGGGCAAGGCCAGCTGAAAAGCCCCCGGGCAGCTCTTCTCTCACTCTCTGGAATTTCTTCTGCACTCTGCTGCACATCCTGGCCTGGGCCAGCCTGGCTCCAGCGCCATGCCAGCCCCCTGGGTCCAGCAGCTCCTTCTGCTCCTCTTCTGGGTCCAATTTCTTCTGCGCAATAAGCTTCTCTTCCGTTCTCCCTAAATATCTCCCTAATTCAGAGAGGCGTTACTAAAACTTCTAATGGGCTCAGCACCAGGAAGTCCACCTGGAACTAACCATCTTCAGTTCCAGGGGGCTAGTAAATCCACAACAGGTTCCAACCCACTGCCATGGGCAGGGACGCATTCAACTAGACCAGGTTGCTCAGAGACCCATTCAACCTGACACTGAACACCTCCAGGGGTGAGGCATCCACAACTTCCCTGGGCAACCTGTCCAGTGCTTCACCAACCTCACAGCAAAGAATTTTTCCCTAATATCTAATAATCTAAACCAACTTTCTTTCAACTTGAACCCATTCTCTCTTGTCCTGTCTCTACATGCTCTTGTAAACACTCTTGCCCCATCTTTCCTGTAAGCTCCTTTCAGGTACTGTAAGAAAATGATGGGGCATCCAAAGCTTTTCTGAGCAAGATATATGCTTCCGTTCTTATGCTAAAGATATTCATATTTAATTTTTATTGGTGCTTTGCCATACTCTCAGTAAAGCAACTCTTCTTCAGGCTGGGAGTGTTTCTTCAGAGGAGGGCTCAAGCGTAGGTCAGTTCTCCCATAGGGACCCACAAACACAGCTTCCATACAGGAGCCCTCCACTGTCACCAAAATCTTCCTCTGGCTTTTGCAGAAAAACAGGTGTTGAACAACACTAGAAGCAGGAACTACTCTGCCTCTCCACTCCACCTATTAGTAGAGAAAAACCTTCCTACCGTGAGTCTAACCACTAAATAACGACTTTCCAACCTGATACCTGTTACCACTATGAATTCCATGTTCTACAAGCATCCTCCCAGCTTCCTTGGGTGTGATGTTCAGCAATTGCAGCACCCTCTGAGGTCCTGCATGCCAGAGCCCTCCCTAGCACGTGCAGGTCTGGGACTGTCTTTGCACGCCAGGGCTACATTGTAGGTAGTGCCAGCTGAGAGCTCTGGTCACAGATGGTTCCCAGACACTGTGTCCTACGCACAGATATGGCTGCTTGTACTTGATCTGCTCAGTTACAGAGTGATTTCTTTGCATATCTCCCTTGGAAATTAACTGTTTCATACATCAGCCACTCTTCCACAGGTAAGGAGTCAGCAGCTGATTGTGTGCTGCCATGGCCTCCTCTCAATGCATTATTGTTTGAACATCTGCCTGTTTAAAAAAACTTTTCTTGCTCCAGTTGAAGCTTTGGGTAGCATCTGGGCACAATGCACTCCTGAGGTTTGATTGACTCTTATGTCCATCTTCTGTTGAATGATTTTACTTCTTTACCACCGGCATGCTCTTTGGAAATGTCTAAAATTACAGCAGCACAAATTAATGCAAAGACCAGAGGGTGAGACATTCTCCCCTCTCAGCAGTAAGCTCAATATGCAGTGGAGCTGAGCCAGCTGACACCACTTGTGAATCTGGCACTGCATTTAGACAAAACTACTCTTTCATGTTTACCTCTAAGAAAGGAGTCCAGGAACTGCAATCACAAAGGGATTTACAAATAAGTCTACAATCTTGAGCATCAAAACAAGTGTTCAGCTGCTGTCTTACCCTGGACTAGAGATCGCAGGGGATCACTCTGCCCCAACATACTGAACAGCTAATCCTTCTTGAACCTGCCCCACTGGACCTCTGCATATGGTGCACTATGGGTGAGTAAGATTGCCTGGGGAATACTTGACTGATTGAGCTTCACAAAAAATGCGACAAGAAAAGATAGAGGATGCAGACCCCTTAGCTGTCATCGTCCTCGCTTGTTCAGCACTTCTGTGACTGCCTCTGGTATCGGACATCTGTAAGACAAATACAGCTTGCATCTGAGGCCACCACAGCCAGCTGCACACGATAAGGCGGGAATGTTCATATTCCCTCTGGGTCTTGTTCCACTTGCCTGGAAGAAGTTGATATGCAGTACTTCAGGGAGAGAATGAGGATGAAATCCCTGTCCCTGATCAATTAGAGCATCCCACCAGAAAAAAGGATAAAAGGATGCCAAATACGATGTATTTTAAGTATAAAGTAAAATGACAGCAATATTTAGGCTTTCCCCAGATAGGTAAGTATATCGATCACTAGTCTATAAAATAATTTCTATAACACTGTGTGCCATTCCTGGATTCAGTTACAAATTTGTGTTCTATCTTAGCAACTATGAAAGGCCTCTTTTATTTGTTTTTAATCATTACTTGAGTTTTATACATAAATGAAGATTAGCCTCAAATGATGGGGAGGTAGAAATTAACTGTAGCATGATTTTAAACTAGTGAGATATCTTGTGTAGATCTATATCTTAAAACAACATTTGATATGTATAATTTTGAGTCCCGCAGCTCACCAAGAATTGTTTTTTTCCCAGAATTTAAATCCATTTTTCTTTGTTTACACTGAAAATATTCTACATTCCCCAAGTAAGTACAAAAAGCTACTCTGACTATAAAGCCTTGAAGTGGCAACTTTTTCTTTTCTGTCACTTCTAGCAGTTAGAGAGTCTTATTTATGACTTTAATATAAATTTCTTCCCTAGTGTATTTGTCATTGAGGTCCTGTTGAAACTTCTGTTGTAAGTCGTAAAAGTTCTTTATTCCCAAAGGCATTATTCTGTATCAGAATTTTGTCTTTTTTCATCCTTAAAAATGAAACTTAAGGTTTTCTTGGTACTGTGTGTTAATACTCTCCATCTTTAGAATTTTTTTTAGTGACTCTTAGATTTTATGTATGTGTTTTACTTTAAACTTAGAATGAACTCAAAGAGATTCTAGTTTGTCTGAGACACTGCTGGGATGGACAAGGAATGATGTGTGCCCCTCATTTATCAGACTTTGGGCTGGAGACAGAGAATGATACCTAAGTACAAGCTGCTAGAGTAATTTGAAACATCACATGGCTCAGATAACTCAAATGACCTAAGGCATTTCAAGTCTACCATCCTTGAAATGTCACTAAAAGCCTGTGTTCAGGTAACTTCCTTAGGATTCCCACCCCAAGGAAGCAGGATTAAGACACCTGAAGTTAGGTAGCTAAACATAGGTGTTTACGTGTGAGCTGAGTGCCAAGCTTGCATTATAATCAACAGGGCTCAATACAAACTGGTAACTGGAGGCACACTGAGGCCGCACATCACTGCACATTTATTTTTAACTTTCATAAAGAGTATGCAATGTTGCTTGTATGTCACACTGGGGTCACAAGAAATCACTCCTCAGCCAGAGGTGTGCCAAAGGCACTGCACAGTTGTACTCTTTTCAAATAAAGCGGATTTTCATGGGCATGCGTGTGCTGGGTGCCGGGTTGGCTGTAAAATTAGCCAGAGCCATACAAAAGCTTTGCACTCACAGCCCACCGTGCAAGATCCCATAGCAGACTGTGAACCTTGCAGGCTTAAGGTTCTTCTTGGTCCTGGCCATCATGGGTTCCCACACTTCTCCTCCAGGTCAGCAGTAGCACTGCCCCTGGGAAACAGAGCTGGGGGAGTGCTGGCACCTCCAGGAAGGGAGACACCTGCCACCAGACACAGCGGCATGCAGCAGGCAGATCTGACTAGATAAAGCTCAGATATGTGTTTTAAGAATATTATTATTACTAAGATGATGAAGATAGCATCCCATCAACACATTTTTCTTCCCAAAGAACTAACCAATTTCTCATATTTCCATAGGAGATGCCTTAAGAAAAGTGAACAGACTAAATAATTCTTAACAGATCAGGTTTTTTTCTAGTGGAACGTTGAAAATTTCTTTTAAACATCACCCACATCTATTCAATATGCAACACATTACAAGAATGTCAAGTTGTCACCACAGCGGCAATGGGAAGATGTTTTTCAATAGAAATTTATGCAGCAGAACAAATTCTGAAAAGCATTTTCCTTGTCTTTTCTGCATTGTGGACTTATTTTCTGAAACAGTGTGAATTGTCTCCCAACAATGAATCACAGCTAGCAAAATTACGTGCAAGGAGTCGGATGGCTTTTTTTCATAATGCACCAAGAGTGAGACTTACTTCATAGAGGGAAAGAGAAGGAGCAGTAGGAAAGAGATTCCTTGACAGCATTGCTAGGGTGAGAGCTGTTGGTGTTGAGCACATAAATGTACATGGGCTGACCAGCAGAAAACACTGCCTTTGACAGAGCCAAAATCTGTGGCTGCCCATGAAGTATGGCAATCAGCATCCACTGATCCACTGCCACCTCTGCAACTGATGTCGGAGAAGTCAAGAGGTTCTGACAGTGCAACGTTAAGTGTAAGGACAATGATCTATCTAGCATCATTCCCAAAAATCGCATTGATGTGACTGTGTTGTAACCTCCATTGAATTTTTTTTGTCAGACTGTAGTATTTATAAGTAGATGAAGGAAGAACAGGATGATGTGGGTATGAGGAGTAAGGCATGAGAAAGGATAGTGACAATCAAAAATGAAAGAGAAATATTAACATTCTGTTGGAAAACATTCAAAGTCAGTTTCCTCCCAAAATTATAAGAACAATATAAGACTGGGTTTAGGCTCTTTTTTAAAAAAGTAGTTTGACAGTCCACTCTTACTGTGGGACAAATCAAGACCTTAAGCTGCTGATGTTGGGGATAGTTGAAATTTCTTTACACTGCGAGGCCAGCTTTATCTCAGCTTGTGTCTGTACTTTTGTGGGTACCAAATATTCTTTCAGAGTCATTTTCAGTATTTGCTGAAAAAATGTACCTATGTATATAGGCATGAAGAGAAATGGCAAAGCTCAATAATAAATTGAAATAATGATTATTTATTGTACTTGCTGAGCTGGGTGCAATAGAAGTGCTATGTGTTAAACAACAACCTTGCCTTCTAAAAGAGGCTTCAGAAATAGGTATCATAACCCTATTCTTCATCTTAAGAGGGATGATTGCCTACTTCATGTTTTTTTCAGTGGCAGCAAAACTTCTAAACACAGATTTCTGTTTATAATTATCAGGATAAAATGGTTATTTGCAAGTTCATTTGCAATTTCACCCTGTGAAAAGACCTGTAGTATCACCTAGGTCAGGAAAAACACTCTAAACATTCTAAATAGTATATATCACTTAGCTACAGATGTTATCTGGGAGAAGAAATGCACATCAGCTTCTATCAATTCAATCTATGGTGAGTATTTTAGTGAAAAGTAAGCAAGTAATTGTGGTGACCAAACTTTAGCTTTTGATAACTATTTTAACCAGCAGCAGAACATTTGGGTGAAAAGACTAGAACAGAAATCTTTGAAGACTGTGATCTCATCTTCATGGCTTCTAAAAGATCTGTCATATCATTCTCTCTTTTTTTTTTTTTTTTTTTTTTAACAGCACTTAGTTACATTTCAAAAGGCTTCAATTAACCTCTCTTCTTTGGGTTAGACTCAAATGATTTGCACCTAAAAATTACTTAAAAATACTTAGTTTTCTTAACTTAGTTATCAGTTTGAAGTCTGATAACTTCACCTCAAACACAGAAGAGGGGAAACATCTATTATCCTTACAGAAAATTACTAGACGTTGTATAGTAATAATATCCAGGGGACACTTTAAAGACTCACAAATTAATGTCCTTAGGTAAATCTTTTTCCTTCAGAGTAGACACTGTAGGTTTATTTTGTAACCACTTAGATTATGTCATTAGTTTCTGTAGAAAAGCTGTAAAAACATATTTTGTATAAGCAAAAACCATGAAACTATCCCAGTGCTAGGTTATTTCTAAATGTCTTGAAAGAACAGTGGGGGAAAAAAGAAAATAAAACAAAACAAAAGCAAAAAAATTCATCTATATCATGTTGTACCCTATAAATATTGTAAGGGTAGAGATTACTCAATCTACTGTTGTCATCCTGCTACAAAACTTTGTGTCATGGATGTTTCCCACTTCTGCAACTTTTGGGTAGCTGGCATTTTGCCTGCCATAAGAGTTGAAGTGAAGTTCTGGCAAGCACTAGATGTAATTTCTTCAGACAAGGGACCCATCCCTCTCAAAAAAATATATTAATCTATCCCTTACAGTAATTCCCTATTTTATGGTTTTAGCAAAATTTTAGTTCTCCATCATAAGAAATCATTAGGAAATGACTTAGGTAATCATAAACTTTAAATAGTTTAACATGAAATATCCTAGCATGAGAATATTATTTTGCCAATCTATTTCACCTCTTGAAATAGATTGCTATTTTGCTGTTTTTTTCAGAAGAATGAAGAATTCTTATATTGAGCACTTCTTTGTTCTAAAAGTATTGAAACAATCTGTGAAGTAAGGGCTTAATCATTATAAATGAGGGCAACCACAGTCTTCAGTCATTAACTGATATGAGAAAGTGAAAATTGTCATAGCACAAATAAGCTCTAATAAGTAGACATTCAAATCCAGAGGAAAGAGTAAATGCACTGTGTGATTAAACTGCTGAAGACTGACATCTGATATTTTCTGAGTATGCACTAAAATAAAGGGTTTAAGTATAAATTGCAGATTGGAGCAATGCATTCCAGATGCTTGCTTGGTCAAAAAGAAAAATACTAATTGAGCACACAGGTTTTTTCCATAAGAGATGAAAATGCAGGAGTCCTGTCCTTGCAGCAAGGGCAGGAGGATGCGTAAGGCATTCACACAGCCTTCTAGCTGGTAGAAGGAGCTACACCCAACTGGTGGTGGCTTATCAATGGAAAAGAGACCAATAAAAAAGTTGGGAATGTGAGAATATGAGGGAGTCCTCTTCTGCTTAGTTTTCCTGTTGGGAGTCTGCATCCCAATTTGGAGCTTGCCTGGCACCTGGAAATAATTCAAGAGAAGTATGAAGAGGTTTGAGGAAAAGTCAGCTTTAACCTGGCTGCTATTTCTGTAGAAGATAGTGCCTTTGTCTTCTAGCCAGCTCAGTGGCTTGACGTCCACAGGGGCTGTCTCCTTGTAGCCCTCACTATCAGTTCTAACCAAAAGATTTGCAATGCAGAATAGGGAGCAAAAGAAATCAACAACAAAACCAGGAACCTGGCGTGTTGGAGGCACTGTGCTTCAAGTAGGCAAATAAAAATCCAAATTGAACTCCCCCTAGGAAGGAAACTCATAATTTGCACAGTCAGCTTTGTTCACTGTCATGAGTTTCCTCTGACAGTCCCTCAAAGCCACCTGCCATAGAACAGAGATGGCAGGTTTTGTGGCATTCCCTGGGCATGTGGGTTTTTCAGGGTCTGACATTTGATTATACTCTCCATTCTTTATAAATACAAAGGCTGTACATATTTTTAAGAAGAATGCTAATGTGTGTGTGTGTATTATGTATATAATAATGTGTACATACACTAAATTATATATAATGTATATCATACTAATATATCTACAATGCATATAAGACATGGAAGACATTACATATTTCTAGAAAACTGTCAAAACCAGCCTTTGAATCACTGCTGATTATTGTTCTGTGATTTAAAAAGATGAGTGATACTTCCCAAACTGAAATTTTTCTAATGCATTTTGTAGATAGATCCTGTCTCCAGGCAAGGCACCTGTAAGATGCCACCATTGTCAGGTGTGTGGCTTATTCCCTAGTCTGCACAGGAACAGGCACAAAAACCTCTATGCAGAAGCTGGAGAGGTGCAGCCTTCTCCAGCTCATTGCTTCGTGGAGCTGTGTAACGTCTGCAAGGTGATGCCAGGTCATGCACAAATATGCACATTCTCTCCCTTGTGCCCCTCACCTCTTTCCACTCATGCATTCATTTGCACTTCTCCATCAAATCATTGCTGTTCTCTGCATAAAGACCTAGGAGGCTCAAGGTACTTCACTGCACCTCCCAAAAAGCATCAGCTCTGGAAAGAGCAGGAACAGCCCATGCGAACAGAGAAGTTTAGAGAACTGCCTTTGCCTTCAGAGCTATTTCACTAAAGGCCTGACCGAGGACATACTGACAGTAGACTACCTCTCTGGCAATCTTTATCTCTAGGGCCAGTTTGCAGCACATTGGCAGCAGGCAAAGGACACTGTTCCCAGCTGGAGACGACACAGAGGCTCTCTCAGGTGACCCAACACCTTTTCCCTCTCCCTCTTTCATTCTGCAGAAAGGCAAAACAGCTGCCAGCTCCTGATGCAAAGCCAGATCCCAAGCCAGGTCCTCCCACACCTCCAACATGGCTGGCAGTCAGGATCTAAATGAAGGAGTCCAGACCATTGCATTTCTCTGTCCCAATCAAAGCAGAGAGTATATCCACATGTTCAGCCACTCCTGGGTCACCGGGCTCCACAGCAATGAGAGGCCCTCTTTCTAAACATGGAAATAAGAAAAAAGGAGAAGAAGGGAGAAGAAGGGAGAAGAAGGGAGGAGAAGGAGGAGGAGGACAGGTTTCTGTAAATTGTCTCCTTTCTTCTGTGCTTGGAAATAGGAGGTATCTACAATTGCCACAAACTCAGAGGTGGTTGCAGGCAGGGAGCCCTGCCCACAGCCTCCCATCCTCTGTGGTTGACAGTGGTGCTTTTCTGTTGGGGGGTGGAAGGTGTGGTCACCAGCAAGTCACTTGATGTGTTTGCAGAAAGATATGGATAATATCTAGGAAGTAGAAGCAGCACCACAGTTAATAAACATGTCTTTCTCTACTATTTGCAGAGTTCAGTAGTTGTTTTGTGCAAAAAAACTGTGGGGAACTGGTGCCAGATGTGGCATCAGCAAGGATTTGGATGGGAATTGCTGACAGAAATTTACACTGCTTTTTGAAAATAAATTTGTTTACCATCACTGCTGTAGAAAAAAGATCACTGAAAGTATGACAAAATACTGGAAATTAATATTTATATGCAGGAAGATTAACCATGAAGCCTAAGAAACAAATTACAGCGTTGCCTTCATCCTAACTTGCTATTCCACATCTTAGATTTTCATGTAAGAATTAGATACCGGTTTTATATCTTGGCCTAACTTGGAGATGATCTCATACCACTTTTAATGGAGTACTCTTCTACTCGTAAATTAGTCTTACTTGTTTCTCATACCTAGGTTACAGGGAACATTTTTTTTATTCAGTAGTCATGAAAGATCACTCATGATGTACAAAGAAACTACGCTGATATTTCTTCTGTGCCCTTTAGTACCCATTGAAACCCCATAGGAATTGGTAAAAAATATTTAAATGTCATTCTGCTTTCTTTTAACATTTCAATAGATGACTAGTTTGATATTTGCCCCCCCCTATCCCCCCAAAAATAGCTGGTTCAGCTACTGAGAATTGAACTCCTTTTTTTATTTGTTTAACCGTATGGGATAAACTAGGCTTCAATTTGAAGAACATTTTGTCTGTCTGGAGAAATTATATTAATATCCTTCTCTCCTTATTAACAGGAGTTTCCAGAATTTGACTTTGGAGCACTGGTGTATTTTTATAATTTTTTTCATTGAAAGAAACTTAATATATGTAGAAAAGGCTACATATTAAGACTAATCATTAAAATACATTTTGATGCAATAAGAACCCTATTATAGTACTATAATATATAGTATTATAGTATCCTAATCTGCTGTCTAACATCAATTATATCAGTGAGGTGTCA
The DNA here is from genome assembly GCF_009829145.1 of Chiroxiphia lanceolata. Taxonomy (NCBI): domain Eukaryota; kingdom Metazoa; phylum Chordata; class Aves; order Passeriformes; family Pipridae; genus Chiroxiphia; species Chiroxiphia lanceolata. The sequence continues at coordinate 86,159,869 of NC_045639.1, read as the reverse complement.
TGTATTCAAGATGTTTCATGGCATGGGAAAACAGACATTTTTCTGTTGTTGATTTTCACAACTGGTAAGTGGGTTCAATAGCTGATCTTCATGTCCTTCATATGTGCAAATCACATTTGAAAATTGGGTATGACAACAGGCCTAATAAGATAAAGCAGGTTACTTACTTAATACAGCATGATGCCAAGGTTGCCAATTAGTTGTCTTTCTAAATCACTGTACAAGGAGGTGGCTATTAACAGAGAGTTGTTTTTACTCTAATAGGAATCCAGTTTTCATGAAGAATAATTGCCTGCTAGAGCAAATGCATTGAAGTCCTTCAGTTATTAAAATGCCTATTCTTCAAATATGCAGGCAACTCTTATAGTTCCATCAAATTCTGTGGAATATGCTACATGTGTTACTATAAATAAATGCAAAATTCCAGTAAAATCAACTAAACCAAAAAAAGTATAGAGGAGTATCTAAACTCAGCAGCAGAAAATTATTCTTATTAAAAAAATTTCCTTGAAAATTCGGACTCATATTTGTCTGCTACCTGCCAGAACTAAAGAATGTCAAGAGGATTTATCTTTTGTATGTAGAATATCAGTGACTGACGGATAATATAAATGACTGTTTGAGTATTGAATTCTGAAGGAGATGCCAGATACACTCTATGCCAGTCAACTGAGTGCTGCTGTATCTTATTACTACCTAAGAGTCTCATTTTTTTTTATTTTAACAAAAACAAATCCTGCTATTATTCTGATTAAACTTGATAATCAAAGAACTAGCAGAACATGTTTTCACTAAAACAGTGCAGCTCTCTGCAAATTCTTTGTGAAGTCTTGTCTTTTTTACTCAAGTTTCATTTATGTGAGGGAAAAACTGGTTGAAAGGCTCTGGCAATGTCAAAATAGCTCATTCTGACATCTTTCAATTAAAGTCTTATACTTTTGTTTTTGAAATGGCTTTTTATTTTGGGTTTTGTATTTCATAGAGATATATGTGAGATGTATCAAAAAATCTAAATTGGAAAGAATTGATCTATCTGAAACTATATATTTTTCATTTTGCAGAACACTTTACTATTGAAGTTTTCCAGAACTGGAAAGTACTTCTAGAAAACTCAGAGTTTTGGAAGCATTTTCATTCTCCATGTAGTTCTAGCTTTGCTTTAATTTATGGAGCAGACATGCTACCAGAGTTACAGGCAAAATGGCCTCTCTACACTGATGTCTACCCTCAAAGTGTGAAGAGACATGAAAGCTTTAAGACAAGCAGTTTTGGGTGTCAGCTTGAAATTCAGAGACAAGTACTTCTCTCTGGTGATTTCATTTTGCAATTTTTGAAGAGTAGAGCTGAAACAAAAGAACCACATTCTCTGACTATTTTCTTTAAACAAGTATCATCCACCCTGCAAGGAAGATAGAGATGTTCTTTTGGAGAAAATGAAAATTAACCCTCTGAAATCTGAAAAATGTTCATCTTGCTTTTACCTTTCAAAATTTCCTGCAAACCACGCAGTGGTCCTTGGCTTGTGCAAAATTAGGCTCAGCTATTTCAGACTGGTTGTTCGTAGTTCTCTGCCAAGTTATCCTTGAGACTGCAAAGAAATTAAAGGAGAAACAGGTAAAATTTAAGGATGTTATCATGGCCAACAGTGTGACACAAACAGGCTAGATGCTCTGCTTGTGTGGCTAGATGTTGTGATTTCACCCTCCTAGACCTTCATCTGCAGCCAGCAATGGAGCAAGGGATTGTCTTTTGTGTGGCATCTAAAAATAAGAAGCAGCTGTTAAAATGTTGACAGCCCATGGTGTCCCTCTCGCTGCAGCAGCTGCTCACATTCACAGAACATGGGTAACTCTGCATGCCCATATGAAGCTCCTGGTCAGGGGAAATGGAAGTTGCCAATGTGCTGAGCACATCAGAATCCACTGTAGAGTTTCCAAAAGCAAACTCTAGTTGTGCAAGCCTCTGTGCCCTTCTGTCTTCAGAGATTAAGCAGATACACAGGACTTTTTGAAAATCCCTAAAGACTGAGAGGTAGGATAAATCAGGGCTTGCACAGAGCTAGTTCGTAATGCAATTCTTGGTTTTGTCCCCTGAATAAGTGATCATCAGGTTGAGTATCAGCTTACCAGTAGGAAAAGCAGAACAATTTAAAATACGTTGCATAAAACCAAATACATAAACAAATTGAGTTAATCTATACATTTTTCTTGACTTCTGCTCATTATGAACTATGTGGCCAATTTATTTCCTTTCACTATTTTTCCCAATAACCTAGCTAATTAAACACAATTCTGACAGTATCTATATATAATAATACATGCACATAACCTCTTGGATCAATAATTTAAGCAACCTTTATAAAACATAATAAAAAACTACAGAGTAAGTGACATGCCTATCTTTTCTTTTCTTTTCTTTTTTTTTCAGTGAGTAGAATTCATACCGTTTGGGTGGTGGAAATATATTCCACTGTAGAAGAAGTTTGCAGTACTGTAGTGAAGATTATTAGGAGGACCAGTTAAAACTTTTACATGACTTACTGTTTGTAATATTCCTGCTATATTATAGTAGCGCTAAGGTATTGGAAAGATTTCCCACATGCTCTAAATGTAGTTGAATTCTGGTATTTGGGACTCTGACATCCAGTCCTTACTGGAGCAAACGTGGGGAGAGGCTACAAACTGTGCCTATATACAATTCATTCCATGTTGATTTCTGATACTACGCAGTTCTACCAGAGCAATACAACCAAACTGCACTACAGGTGATTATACAGACTACATTTAGAGGTAGACCTCCAGAGATGAAAAGCTGGAGAAGTATTCCACTGGATTGACAGGTTTGTGCTCAGAAAACTCTAAATTCACTTGTCTCTGATAAATGTAACCACTGACTTTACAAAGTGTCCACTAAGACACTTGAAAAATAAACATGAAAAAAGATATTTTAAGATATAGGCACTATGTACTTTATGTTCACTATATATACTTTGTGGTTTGTGGTTTGGAACAAAAGCAATGGCTCAATAATTTCTCCACAATGATAATAATAACCTTGTATACTATTAACCTGCCAATGAACTATGGTCAGAAACGAGTCCCCAGGTCCATATTCTCAGCTCGTTAAATGGTCAGAGGTGCTGCACAGACAACAACTCCTGCTGACTTGTTGAAAGTTAACATTCCCTTGATGTTCATAGGAATTTGGATTTAATGTATAACTTAAAATGGCCAAAGAAGAAGGAAGTTTTGAGCATCTGCGGCACAGTAAACTAACAGGGCCAGCTGCTCACAAAACCCCACAAGCCTGAGAGTGAGCCAGAGGCACCTTCTACCACATCCTTTCATAATCCCCATGTAATATACACGGTGACTTTATCCTACCTCCCTAAAACAGAGCATCTGGGAAATTGCCTGTTACAGCTGACGCCATGCAGCTTAAGCCATCTTGCCAGGTGAGTGGTGAGAAAAGGGACTGAGAGCAAAGTGGTGGAGGAACCTTGGTTTGTTCAGATATGAATAAGGTGCTCGCAATCTTTCAAATAGTGTACTGAACTAGTGGATAAGTAGATAAATTACTCTGGTGGAGAGGGAAAAGGAATGCCAACATTCTCTAGAGGAGAGAGGAATATCACTTATGTGAGCATGCACTCAGAAGATTGTACTTCAGACTCATATTTTGCAATAAAACAGCAGCATGACTTGGTTTCAATATGGGTTTAATCCACTCCTTTTCCTATTGCTATTTCCATTTGTATGCTTCAATTCAGGGCTGTTTTGTTTTTTTAAAAAAATAAAGTGGTGCTCAACTGCTACAAGATTAAAATTTTTAAGGCATTTTAAAATTATCTGCAGGGTAACTGAGTCAGAATCAGATTGGTTGTGGTTAATAGAATAGGTTTATTAGTACTGTAAAGCCATATAACAAGATGCTACAAAATGTTCCATTAGAAATGCATACTTGTTATAAGAAGAACATTTAATTGATTTACCCTGTGGTAATAATTTTTTTTACTCTTAGTCATGCATTAAAATAGATTTATTTTACACAATGACAAATGTACAAAACATCTCACTGACTAAATAACATCCTCTTGTGTCAGAGTTATCCTGGCTGTGAGCACAGTCCTCTCCATCTGTGGTAGATGATCAAAGAGATAAGCAAACTGTGTTGTTTCTGAATATGGAGGAAAAGTAGATGTATTTAATCATGGGCTTTTAAACTACCCTAAGGATGATAGCAGCAAACTGACAAAAATTGAAGGGGATAAGGGTTAACATTATCTAAAGTAACAAATTATGACTCCAATTTTACAGCTGTGAAACTGAGGCATAGGCATGCCATGTAATTTCCCCAAATCTGCTTGATGAGACTGCTGGCTGTGCTGATAAGAGAATACGGAATTCCTGGCAAATGGATCTGCTGTAGTGTCCACAAGACATCCAAGATTAATCAGCAGGAGTTAAACTAGAAAACAATCTGGATTCTGATGCTTTGTCATAAGATCTTACTTTTTGCTAAACCCAGAATTAATTCACCCTCTTACCTCGTTCCATAAAAGTATTTTAATCTAAAAGTTGAGATCCTGAATGCAATTCTGGCCAAGATCTGGGTTCTTTTTCTGCCCTGTACCCTAGTTAGCTTAGGAAAAGGGAGTTGTGCATTTTCAGTTTCTCTCCTGCAATGCACTACACTGCCTGCATAACTCCCAATTAAGCAATTAGAGTACTTAACATACAGAGTTTTCAAAAAAGCTAAAAAAAAATCACAAACACTCTATTCCTCAGAATGCTGAACTACTAGCTCAGAGAAATGCTTTTCTGATAAAAAACTACAAAAGGCTTACAACCCCTGCAGAAAAACTATTTAATATTCATACAAATATTTCCCTTGTTTATTAAAATTTTGTAAACCCTACATCCTAAATTCTTCTTGAAAATATTGCAGAGAAAGGCTTCCTTCAGGCAAGTATCCACTGATTCTGCCACAGACCTGATGCTCTCATGTCATAGAAAAGATTGCTTAGTCAAGTCCCATTCTGCATGCCTCTAAGAGGGAACAAAATGTCTGAAGTGAGTATCAAATCTCAGCTTTACTGAGCTAAAGCTGTCGGGAAAAAAATGGAAATGTGCAGAAATGTACTAAATGGCAACATGGCAGATGCTGATCCCCTTTAGTAACACACTTACTGAAAATCAGGGAACTTGGTGAAACACTCATAGTTAAACTTCCCTTCCAGTTACCTCCTGAAGGTGTGTTCTTTTGTCTTTCTGTCTCCTTAGAAAGAGTTTGTGCCCTCTGAATAAATGAGAAGAGTTATGAAGTAGGAAGTGGAAGATTTGGGGGCTTCCTTCTTCTGCAGAAGGACAATTTAGGGATCAACAAACGCTATGAAGTTCTCTATTTAAACTAGGAAAAAACCCAACAATTGCTACTCAATACCATTATTTCACTTGTAAATACAGAAATAGAACTTTGTAGGATGTAAAGCAAGAAAAAAATTTAAAAGTGTTACAGTGTGGTAGAGCTACAACTTGTAGCAATCACAAGAGTAATATGGGAATACGTATTTTATGTAAAAAAATAATGTTAGATGTGTTATTAAGCATTTTATTTTGTCAGAAGTCTGTAACAAGTCACTGATATAATTGCACTAGGAGTCATAAAAACCATGATCCTCAAGGAGGCAAAGTCTTCCAGACCTTCTTTGTATTTGTAGTATTGCTCCCAAAGCAAAAGCAGCTTCTGGTGGTTGGGGGAAGTAATATAGGTACACACAGTTATATGGACAATTGAAAGTCAGAATCTAGGAGGAACATATTTCCTATATGCTACTGATATAAATCCATAGAGTAAAGCTGCATTTAAAGTTAAAATAAATAGATGTGGATAGTTTTCTTTATACTATTTTGTCAGGAGAAGGATTGTATGTAAATTAAATTCATAATTTAAAATTAATTGTTTACTTGTTTACATTACATGTTTTTCAAGAAATCTGTAAGCTGCAGATTTCATTTTAAGTAACTGTAAGCGTCTGATATAGTGCAATAGTTTGACAGCTGATAAATGTAGGATGGAAAATGTGTAGGATTTAGCATTTCCACATCCTAACAGCAGTCAAGCTTCTGTTAGTCTGCTGCCTTTGTACCAGTCTCTTTCATCAGACCATGCATTTTAATGAAAAAACATTGCAGTAATCAGTTGGAGAAGACTTAGAGCCAGGGATAGAACCTGACTTCAAAAAAGCAAAAGCCTGGGAATATTCTCCAATGGGAAGCAATTAGAACAATACAGAAAAGTTAGGTGTTATTGAATGCTACAGAAGGCAAACAGAGTGGTGCAGCCATGGAAACCATTGCACCAGTAGGTCTCCTCTGGCATGCACAGAACCTCAGGGGGATGCAAAGAACTACCCAAACTGCATCTCCTTCCTTTCTGTGCTTCCCACTTACTTCCTCTTCTGTCTGGATATGAATCATCATCAGTGAACAGGTGAAGAGGAACTGTCAATCAATATGCTTCTCTGGGCTCCAGAGGTAGGCTTCTGAAGCTCTCGTCAACAAAGAAAAGATTCTTCTTTCCTACATAAAATATGTATTATTTCCTAGTTGTCTGAAACTCCAAATCACAAGACCTATCATTTCTTTTAAAAAATTGAGTTCCACTTGAAATCATTGACTAGCCAGCAGATGACTGCACCAAATTGCCACAGTTTTGAATAGTGGATACATAGCTTCTCTGAAAATAAAGAGAAAACTGTCAGACAATATATGCACATTAGCCAAAGGGATAAAAATATGTATTTTCATAATTTATATACAAGTGTTAACAAATAAATATAACCTACAAAATACAACACTTCGTTACTCTTGCCTTATTCTCTCTTAACTAGAGGATTGTATGTGTTACACAAAACCGTAAAATAACCAAAAACAGTGAGTGGTATCATCACTGATTTCATTCCACTGAAGTTAGCACAGACACAATGAGGAACAGACGCTGGATCAGCATCTCAACTACCTGTACTTAGACGAGTACTAATTAAACAAACTCCATTCAGCAATAGTTCCTGCAAACCTTAATCCTTTTAATATGTAGTCACCTGAGACTACTTTAAAACACTTGAGATGTCATACACAATGATATTGCAGAAACATATGAAACACCCCAAAAAGAAATAGAAAACAAACACAGACACCATTCACCATGTCTGTATAAACTCAGCATATTCACATAATTAATATTTTGGAAATTCAAATAAAGAAGGATCACCCTGTCTGAAATTTAGTTGTTTCAACATACTTTTACACTGATACTTTATGTATCTACTCCCTACAGGGAATAGCTGAAGACTAGCAATGTTTGTAAATCATTGTGTAAGTAGTCACAGAAGTATTTAACCATAGTAGCATTAAATTCACATTGACCAAATTTAACAAAAAGATGTGGCTTTTGCAATGACTTTTTTATCATTTACACACAAATCCAGTCACACCTGTGATGGTGAAGAGACTTAATGCCATACTTTTGATTTGGTGGGGTTGGGGGGGGTGCGGAGCTTTTTGTGAACGAGTTGTTTTTTGGGGGGTGTTGTTTTGGTTTTTGGGTGTTTGTTTGCTTGCTTATTTTTTCTGATTGTATCTGGAGTTTTTTTAAATTCCTCTGAGGAATTAATTACTTAATATTTATTATAAGATGCACGCTCCCTGTGGGGATGAGTAGGGGAGAAGGACATGTCCTGCCGTCTGCCTGCAATGCCGCTCCTCCGGACTCCGCAACAGCCGCTCCGGCGGCCGCTCCTCGCGGGCGGGGGCTGGGGGGGCTCCATGAACCCCTCCCCGCCGCGGGACGCCACTGCCACCTGCTGAGGGCACCGAGCTACTGACGGTCCCGGCCCCTGGCCCCCCGGTCCCCCAGAGGTGGTCCCCGGTGCAGTCTCTGGGGGACCGGGGCGCCGCCGGGGCCGGGAATTGCGGAGCATGCGGAGGATACTTTCACTTGGATGCGAGTGTTCACCCAGCAGCATCACAGCGCTAGAGACGGTGTCAAATAATGATAAATTTAGGGCCGTCTGTTTTCTTTCCATTCCCTCCCCACAGCTACTTAGTTTACCAGTTCCAGCCTTCTAAAGCAGCCGGTTAGCAGGTCTTAAGTGAAAAGAAATGATGTTTAGAGTCTTCATGGTTGTGGAGCATCTCCAAAATGTGTGTTTTGCTGTAATTTTTTTTTTAAAAAAGCACATTGTTTGATTTCAAAGATGTGCTTTAGGAAGAGAAGGTGCTGTTTCAGTGGGCAGCAAATAATTATGCAAGAGAAGGTAAGGTTACATGATGGAAATTATTGCTCCTAACTAATCTGGTGGAAGAACACAAAATGCCTTTAATAAGGCTCCCCAACCAAATGCATTGTACGAAAGAAATTGTCATTTACCATATTAAAGAAAGAAAACATGTTTGTTTTGTAAGAGGGAATAAGATCCTAATCATTACTACTTGGGGTCTAAAGCAATATTGGTCTTCCAAAATTGTCATCAGCATTGCAAATGCTCCCCTCTTTAGGAAATCAAGTCAGTAATTCCTCATCAGTTGAGCAGAAATAAACAACAAAATGTTTATTACTTTCTAGGGCCCATTTGTTTCGGCAGGAAACTATCTCCACTGTTATGCTACTCAAGTGTACAGATTCGCTCTGGAAACGGAGACGTATCCTTATCTGTATGAATTTAAATATGGAAAGAGACGGTGAATGGAAAGAACAACTTCAATACGATATTTTAGGTTACAACTGAATCGTGTGTTTATGGCCCCAGACAGTGTGCTCTGCAAAATGTTCCAAAACACTCATTTCTAAGCTTTCAACTATTTCCCCCTTCTGCTCCAGAGAAACATTTTGAGGAAGAAAAAAAAGAAAAAAAGTTTACTATCAGGATCTGGCATAAAGAAGGTAGAATAATTATGATAACTACTTCCAACTGAGTTATAAAGGCAGCTTGTTGCTTTTACTTACCACCCATCTTTATCACCCAGGCCATCACTTCTTTTTAAAATATGTAAGAGTTTTGCTTCCAGTGCTTGATCTTTACATTATAAAAGCAATTTTAAACTCTTAGTTCTATAGTGCACCTTTTAGAAGATAATGGCTTAAATGTCTAGTTTCCCTCTTTATTGCAGTGATATGATAGCTGCTTCTATAAACCAGTCTAGATAATATGTCATATCTCTCTTCAGCAGCTACTGCACACATGATATAGGAAACTCTCCTGCTACTGGTTACTCATTAAAGTTAAGTGATAGGGATCCACATGGCAAGGTTAAATTTCAACACTTTAAACCCTGCTGAAAGTTGCTAATAATAATGTTTAATTTTCATTCCAAGCATTTATGGTATCATCAGCTTGAGTCGATTGTTTTATTATCATTAGTTGGAACCAATGAACCTCCCTGCAGAATGAAAATCTTCAGGCAGAATAACCAAATAGAGCCAGAATTTGACCCCTGCTTAAATTAAACAACCTAAATGGGTTTAATGTGAATGTCCAATTAACCAGAGGTAAAGTTTGATTAAGATTTTCAAAAAGGTCTAGAGATTTCAACACTCTAGCAGGGAAACTTTAACAAAAATATGATATTCAAACTGGGAAAACTCAATGCTTTCTTTAAATCATCTAGCATGTGGGGCAATTGAAATAACTATTCCCTTATAAAAAATAGTATTAAATGCTGCCTTTTTATTTGGGGATAATAACATTTGCAACTAATCATCACCCATAATCTCTTGACAGTGAAAAGTATTCCTGCAAAAAATTCAGCCAAGTTCAAGCCATCTCACAGGAAAACAAAGAGATGAGAAAAGGAAGGATGTTTGCTATGGCAGAGAGAGGTGGAGAAAGGAATGGGAAGCCAATGGGCTGCAAAGCATTGGGACCCATGGTGGAGACACAGCAGGCACCTGGTCCTGTGCTGTTCTTCAGGGTTATGCTCACATGGCACTGTGAGCATAACTGAGAGAGAGATGCCTCTCTCTTCTCATTCTCCTGTCCTTCTCGTTTTTGGAGAAGCAATTGGAGGAGCTATTATACCAAAGGCAGAAACCACTGCTATCCTTTCAACCCTCTGCCCCCTACACATAAGGTTTGTGATTTTACAGCAGGGGCAGGATATCAGCAGTGACAGATGCTTATATGTCTTAGAGTATTGACCAGGTCAAACTTATCAATGGGTTTTTATTTCACAGGGTAGGTCATAAAGTATTCATTGCTCAAGGTCATCTAGACTCATGGAATATTTTAGGTTGGAAAGAACTTCTAGAGGTCATCTACTCCAACTTACCCAACACATGGCTCTCATCAAATTTACATCAGGTTCCTTGAGGCCTGCTAAGCTTTGAAAAACTCCAAGGACAGAGATTTCACATCCTATATGGGCACCTGTGCCAGTGTCCAACCACCCTCACGTAAAAAGATCTGGGGTTTTGCCTTATATCTATATTTGTACATCTTGCTTCTCATGCAAATACTTCCCCACTAAATCTGGCCTATGGTATTTAATCATCCTCTCCTCAGCCCTGCAAGGATATTAAAACCCACTTTTGGTTATATGTTTCCTTGCAGACAATGATATATGCAGTGATGCCTTAAGCCCCTTTATTTTTCTAATATTTGTGAGACTTGTAAGTTTTATAAGTAGGTTTTAAAAGCAGCAACCTCCCTCCTTTGTCCCTTGTCCCTTATCCTTTTCCCTCTAGCACCCTTGTTTATACATTCCTTAACCCTCTTACCCCATTCTATCCTCCCCATATCACTCATAGCCCCAAATCTAATAGAAATGTTTAGTCTTTTGTCAAGGCAAGGCCTAGACAGTTGACAGAACAGCCTATCTGGGCCTAAACCACAGAATGAAGTCAAGAATTAGGTAACTATGTACCCTTTGTGCTCTGATGATGGTGAAGGTGATGAAGTAGGTGGTCCCAAAATGCACCCCAGACCCATTTTCAGGGGGTGGACCCCGGGGCGGTCCAGAGTAAAGGCCACAGGGTGGACACATTTGGGATTGGATGGATGGTATTATAAAATGTAACCTCTTGGGCACGGGGGCGCGCGTCTTGTAACATCTTCTGCCTTGGCAAATAAACCCTTTCTTATCTCACCCCTAACTAAATGCTCTGGAGATTTTTTCAGCACCTAAATCCCACAGCAACAGCAGAGACACAAAACAAGATAGCTTTAGAAATATCATAGCTTCTATTTTATTCCTCTTTTGAAATAGAATATCTACCTCCAACCTTTCTCTAGGAATGCAGCTGTTAGACTACCACTTTAAGCAGCATGTGAAAAAGCCCTGTTCTGAACTATCATCTTATTCCCCATGTTTATGATTCCTGCTTACTTGTCATTATAAATTCTGTCTCACAGCCTCACTAGATCACCTAGATTCCTCTTAACACTTGCTTTCTTATTTTTCATCTTTCTCCTGACTGAGATTTTTGAAGTGCATGCTTTAGGACAAGATTTAAGAACATGAGCAAGTCGAGTGCCTAACTATGCCTGTAGAAGCCTACGGTATTCCTTTCTGGTGTGCTGGGGTTCCAACAGTTCCAACTGAATCTCTTTACTCATCCAACAGGAGCTCTTGAGGGCCCTACTGACCTTAGACACTCTCACCTCCACCTTTACAGTTTATCTATTGACAGGAATAAATCTCACTGAATTCAATAGGAACAGAGTAGCAGAAAGGAGTCCCAAGCATACAATTCCTACCAAAGGTTTCCAATGAGTAGTTGCCCTCTGATACACTAATGGAAGGATAGCTGTAAGAGTTCTTATTTATTCCAGCTTTCTATGGTGCCTCTAGCTTATGAGTAAGTTCTTGTTATGTCACTTGAGTAACTCAGATGGTATATTTTATTAAAATTCTTTGAGGATCATAAATGCTGTCCAATTATTTGAACAGGTACATCAAAAAGGCCAAATGTCTTTATATTTTTTATGAAAAAGGGCAGTAAATTATTTTTTTTATTTTAAAATGTATCTTCAGAATATATTAGGGTGGTGATTAACCATCTAATTTAGAAAAAATGTTACTCCAGTTACAAAGAATTACAATAATTTAGTTTCAAGTCCTACATTTATGTTATGAATAAAACTTAAGATGCAAGAACATTTGTATGCAAGATGAACAGCTAATGATCTTTAGAGAATATTAAATCACTCCTAGATCTTAAGGGAGAGTTTAGATGACAGGAAACACTTTGTGTTAGCCCCTAAAATTTGAAGTCCTATTCCAAGAGCAGAAACCAGACTCCTATAATAGGACTAGGCCATGTCAATAATGCATGAAGTGTATAGGCACCTTCACATGAAGGTCACAGAAGCCAGGGCACAAAACAAGGAACCTTTTAAACTTGCCAGAAGCATGCAGACAAGTCCCATAGGTGAGATTAGTGATGCAGCCTACCTGTCCCAGTGGTCAGTGGCCAGAGTACTCCCTCAAGCTTCAGCATGGCTCTGCTGCCTAGGAACAACTCTCCAGACTCTGCAGTACAAGCAAGCACTCCCAGGCAAGAGCACCTGAAGTGGTTGGCTCTCTCCATGCTACTTTGTACAGATTTGTCTTAAATTTGTTCGGGACAGAGAGATAAATGTAAATTATGTTCCAGTTGAATAAAGTGAAGACTGACATGCTTCTAAGTATTTTCCGAAAAGAAAAAATTAGATGATTCTAAAATATTAATGTCAAAAAAATTGCAATACTTCAAAGATTAGACCATAGTTGAACAGGAATTTTTTAAATAAGAGCTGCAATAATACAAGTGGAAGAGATGTGTAGAGATGGGGAAAAATGAGATGACCAGAAGTTCATGTCTGGTAAATAATAAAGGTCAATGTAGTTTTAAAGAAAAAGCTAATAATGAGATATATCTCATGTATTTTGATGTTTTATCAGCCACCAGCTTTATTCAGGTACATCTCTAGATGATCTAATGCATCACTAAGACTAGATATCAGTGTGTCTTAAAGGAGTTTTGCTAACTCTAGGGATCAAGCTGAGCTTTCACAAAATATTTCCTCCATACCCAAAGAAATCAGAAATAAGTCCAAACCAAAAAAATCTTCTCTTGTTTCCTACGCTGGAAACCTGAAAAAAGAATGTCCTCTTGCTGAATTCTAAAGTAGCTGTATTCTGACCTTGACAGACTTCAAGTCTGCCGTGGGTTGTTATCATGCCTGCTGGAAGGAACTGCTGGCATGCAAGCTAGCCAAATTATACTCTTCTCCTTGAAAACAAACAATTTGGAAGACAATATCCAAAGGATTCCAAGATTCTCTTTTTATATTTAGAAACTGTGATCAGTTACAAAAGACTGCAATAAACATTTACATTTTTGATTGGCATGTTTTCTTCAGAACTTCTGGGTATTTTGGGGAGTATGATTTTGAAAATCCATATATTCTAAGAAAACAAACCTTTCTATCTGGAAAAAAACATTTCATATCCTATTCTATTTGTATTATATTCCCAGACCAGGATGGTAAACTGTTCGGCAGTTCTCAGTATAGATTCATGTCTTTGGTTTTGTCTTTTTTAGGGTTTTTTTAGTGACCAAATTACTTGCTTTGCTACATTAGAGAGTGAGAATGGTCTATGGAGCAGGCCCTGCACCTGCAGCAGGTTTTGCACCATTCAAGATATACAGTTTTGTTTTGTCACCAGACTGCTTGTTTGGGAGTCCAGGTAGTTGAATCACAGAGGGAGGAGGCTTAGGGAGGAAGGAAGGAAGGAAGAGAAGCACCACAAAATAGTAAACAAACAAACAAAGAAACAAAACAAAACAAAAAAACCCCAAAACAACCAAAAATGAAAGAGAAAGTAAAGGGCATGAACAGAAGAGCCATTTAGGAGAGCATGTCTTGAGGTCTGGTAATGACTTTACAGACAGGCATGCCTTATTAATGGAGAGGGATGTTTAGGTATTTAGTTAAGTAGGAATCAATGGAATAAATTAATTCTCTTATCAGGGATTAATATCTGATGAGCGAGAAGAAATACTAGATGTCAGGGAGCAAAATAAACATTTGCCAGGACAGCCAGACAGCACAGAAGTAAGGCCAGGAATTTCTGCCATTGATCTTGACCAGGCAAGGAGAGAAGGCCAAACTGTTCCTCGAGCTGGAAAGGAGCAAACAGCTGCCAGCAGATGAAAGGATCCAACTAACAGTTTGTGAACCGGTCTTGGTTTTTACAGGTGTAATAACCAGGCAGAAGTGTTTTTAGCATACCTGTGGCCAAGGAGGCACAAGAACTGTGAGTGAGCTATTTTTGTCGTCTTCGGATTAAAATTTATGCTGTGCTGGTAGTAACACAGAGAGAGGGGATGCTCGGAATGAAAGTCTGGTGTCAGGACAGCTCTTTGTGGAGACATGTCTTCCTCACAGTTAGTAATCTCATAACAGTTTAAAATCAAGATTAACAAATAAAAGGGACATCAAAACTAAATTACTTTTGAAGGTACTCCCTTGAGTTTAGGGTTAAGTGACCTCATGAAGAATGCACAGGAAGGTTGGGCCATCCTTTCTGCTGTGTTCACTGTTTGAATGCCTCATACTATTGACAGTCATGTTTGGTTTTTTTTTTTTCATTTATGTGAAAAAAAGCTTGCAGGAAAATATTCCAATATCTTGGAATATTATGTCTATCACGTATTGGCCTCATAAGCCACCAGCGTGCCTGTAGCAAATGTGGATAGTGCCTTCCCAAATCTTCGTTCGCGAAGCCAAGCCATGATCTTGGAATATTAATGTAATATATTCCAACACTTTTGAATATTAATATCAAAGCCTTGATACAGCTGCTAGCACATTACATGTGCTGACTGGACATCTTGTAACATGCATCCTAATAAGCCGCTCACCTCATCTGACATTTTGCTCCTGATTTATTACACAATAGAGATGCTTGGTTTGGGGTTTCCTGGAGGTGCATACCAGGTATTCCAGGCTATACAGCAGGTCAACATAGCAAATGAATTGTTCCTAACACCTAAGTGATTTGAAAACTTATTCCTGGCTCTTGTATCCTTGTCACCAAGAATAGCTATGAGCATCCCCTCTCCATATAATTAGGCAGAAAGCTAAAAATCTTACAAAGAGATGCAAAACTAGAGCATACATGATACCTCACAATATTATATAACATGAGAAAGGTTATTAACAAGGAACACAAGTGAACTCAAAACATGATACCACAGTAAACTGACCTTTGCAAAGTGTTGCTACAAAGGCCCTCCAACTTGCACTCTGGCTGCTTTTCTGCTTATAACAGCCACTGTATGTCTGTGATTTCTACTGCTCTCTCTTTTGCTGCATTTGAGAATCTTACACTATTCTATGAATTTATGCTAACAATCCCTCTCTCTATGAAAACATTGCTACCACCCCATGACAGATACATAAAATTGAATGTATCAGTAGAACACAATTGAAGAGAGATTCTGAATATCCATGTAAATACTAAAATAGGTACACAACTAGTTTTCAGCAGCTCAGTAAGCATCTGTCAGTGACTTGAGGGAACTACACGCTCAGGTACTTTGGACTTGATATGGATAGGCTCCAGATTCTATCTGGCCTGGCAGCACAGAGCAAAGCAGTGAACTGGACATGCTGAACTCTGACCAGTGCCCTCCAACCCAACTGGACTTCTTTTTTTTCCCTCTTTTTTTTTTTGCCCTGTAACAAGGTTCTTCTTCTATTAGTATCTACCCTGTGTCACAACTACACCACTGCATTACATTATTCTTGTTATTCATTTGCAAATTTAGTCCTTGTGAATGCCTGCTTTAAATTCTAGTGTGGCTAACCCCAAAATTGCAGTAGTAGATGGCTTAGAAATTTACATGCTCTAGTAAAAAAAATATTTTATTATAATTAAGGGAATAAGAGACTATCACTGTTGTTTAAATTACTTCCTTTCTTTTATTAAAATAAACCCAGAAATTCTAATTTAAGGCAATATATCCCAAGTAGCTCATTGGAAAGAAACCCTTGAAAATACGAAACATATGTAACATTTGATTCCTGATCAGCAAAGACCATATGTATCAGCTGATCCTTCCATAAGTCAGAATATATAACATTTGATGTATACATTTGGAAAATGCAATGGAATCTTAAAACTAGTTACTTAAAACTTTGGAATATGCTGTTGACATTTGCCTTAAAGCATAGTAATAGCTACTCCCAAGCTGCACTTTAGCATGCCATGTTACTTGCCCCTTTGCAAGTGTTATATACTGTACCTGTAGCCTTGAGAAGTCAAGATTCCTTGGGAGGTTCTTGCCTTGGAGATTTCGTCAAGTAGATCCTCTTACTGACACCTGAACCCAAGGCGACCTTGGACCATACTGGCATGCTAGAATTTCACACGACTCATCTCTATAGGTATTATATAGTCTGAAGCCAAAATATCAGGGGAATTTGTTGTCCTATAAATGTAGACCCATATTTTGCAATAAATACTTAGATGAGGATGAGCTTTGTTACACAGTACAGCTCCTCTGCCTGCTACAGGGCAGGCAGCTGCCTGTGTGCTAATGATCTATTCCACATTCAACCAGTGTATCATGCCCTGGTTATCTGACATATGAACAAGTAGGGATTAGAATAATTACCATCAATCTCTTCTCATAATACTTACTTTTAAAAGGATTTATTTAATAACAGATAACAGATGGGAAAATACACTTGTTCGCACACTGTAAAAAATAAAATAATTCATCACTAAATGTATTACTTTTGTTTGCTTCTAGCTGTCCCAGCATCTACGGCTATATTTCAATATTTGTCATATTTGTGCTCACATAGTTGTACTCACAGACTGTTTTCCTTACAATTATTTAAATTAATTGATGATTTTAAGTACCACTAGAGGGCACAGAATTATAACAATATTTCTTAGTGGATCACAAAAGGAACATCAGGAGCTCAGTAATTTTCACAATTTATTGTCCCAGTCCACAGTTTAAAGCCTCGATCCTATCAACAGTGCTGCTTTAAGCTGTGCCACTGCACACCCACAGCAATTAAACAAAGCTCAAGGGTGAGTGCTTGCGGGACAGAGGCCTGGCTGAGCAGGTTGGACCATGTGCTCTCAGTTGAACGGCAGAGTTTGGCTTTCCAGAACTTGAGTACCAACCCTCAAATATTTTGAGTGACTAAGGCCAGTTTAAATCTAAGCATGGAGGAGCGGCTGATGGTAAAGGCTGCTGTACATCTTCAGCTGTACATGGATACATAGGGATGAGAAAAATGAAGAGTATAAACACTTGCATATATCAAACCACAGAAATGCAAACAAGTACTGAATGAAGGATTAACTAACTCAATTTACAATTCAAAGAAAGAAGAGTAGATATGTGCCACTGGAAAGCTTAAATATTAATGGAGTTTCTGTGGATAGTTGTATCAACTACTTAACATCTGTTTTGACATGTGTGCTGTTTCTGCCATCCCTTATCATGAGTTTGAGTGGCTGCTGTGGTTCACATGTTAGAAGGTTCCTGTTTGAAGTTGCCTGGAGTGGAGGAGAAAGTGGTGGAGGAAGGAAGAAGTTTAAGCTCTTCATTTAAAGACATCTCATTGAATGGCTTTGGACACGTAGCAGTAAATTAGTACTGTTGGTGTGTCCATGTTGCATTAGCAGGGGCACAAGTTAATGTTCACAGCCAGAACGTGCTTTGTAGCTTCTTTTCTGGGAGTTGAAGATGGCCTGTTAATCAAAGCTTCAGAGCCTGGACTCTAAGTGGTCAGCACGAAAAACCCCCACGAAATTTAATTCAATCTCTGAATGCTTCTATTGAATTTCGCTCAACATTAGCATCTACAATTACTACTTTTCATGAACCCTTCAAGAATTAGCGTCACATTTTCACAACGCGGTGCTCAGGCTGCAAAACCAGTGGCACGCAGCTATTTTTCATGCAGTTGGTGCTGAAGTGCCGGGCGGGGCTCCCAGGCGTCCCCGGGGGACGGCGGGCGCTGCCGAGCCCTGGCCCCAGGAGCGGTACAGGCGACGGCTGCTGCGCAGCAGGCGGCCGCGGGGTGCGGGGGGAGCGCTAGTGGGGTGTCCAGGGAATCGCCCCCCGAGCCTGGGCGATAACTGGGGCCAAAGCAGGCGCGGTGCGGCGGCCGCGCCTGCGGGTGCCAGGGTGGGTGGTGTTTTTTCCGCAAGCTCACCTTGATGCGGCGGGGCGTAAAAGGGCCGCGCTCGGCAGGGGGAGCATCGCTGTCTCGGCGCAGCGCGGGCACGGAGCGGCAGCACCGCCGCGCTCCGGCCGCACCGTGCCGGGGCCGGAGCTGACGGGGGCCGAGGGGGAAGACCGCAGGGAGGACAGCCCGCGCCTCTGCCGCTGGGATTTGCTGTCTCGCCGCGGCACGAGGCAGGGACACGGCGGAAGCGCCGGAGCGAAGTGTCGGGCCGCGCCGCCCCCTCGGGGGGACACCCGGCGGCTCGTCTGCGCTGCCCCGCCCGGGCCGGCCGCGCTCCCCGTCCGCAGTGGGGTCCCGCTGCCGGCCGATCCTTCCCCGCGCCTCCGCCGGGACTTACGGCAGTTTTGTTACTTTCTCGGACTTACATGGACATTTCCCGGGAGCGCGCGTAGTCCGCGGGTGCCGCGTCCCGCCAGCCGCCTGCCGCCCGCCCCGCCGCGGGCACCGCCGCTGCGTCTGCCGCTTGAACCCCAGGACCCGGAGGCGCCCGGCGGCGCAGCCCCTGTCTGCCCGCAGCAGCCCACTTTCCTCGCCTACTTTCTCCGCCGCTCGGAGGGAGAGCAACAGCTTGTCCGGCCCGGCCGAGCCAAACGACGCAGGAGGCAGCGAAGGAGCGGGCGGCGAGAGGCACCACCGAGCCGCGGCCTCTCCGCCGGAGCCGCGCGGAGCTGCCCTCCCTCCCTCCGCCCCGTCCCGGGCCGCGGAACCACGCCGGGCGGCGCTGCGGGGGCCGGCGGCGGGGCGCCGCCGCCCGGGAGGAGAGCGCGCCCGGGGGGGCGCCCGCTCCCTCGTCGGGGCCCCCGCGAAGCTGCCGCAGGCCGGCCCGTCGCGCCGGACGCCCAAAGTGGCCCGTGCCCCCGCGCCCCGCGGGCGCCGCCCGGAGACCCTCGGCCCCCGCTGCCTCTTGCGGGCTGCCGCCGCAGGGTACTTGGCCACCGCCGCCCGCGCCCTGCTCCGCCGCGGCCCCGGCGCCCGCCCCGGCGCCCGCGGTGATGCTATGCCCCGCAACCACGGCGGCGGGGAGGAGGGCAGCTCCGCGGGGCTCTGGGTGAAGAGCGGCGCGGCGGCGGGTATGAAGGATGTGGAGTCGGGCCGGGGCAGGGCGCTGACGAGCTCGGCGGCCCGCGGCGACGGCCTGTTGCTCCTGGGCACCGGCGGCACGGCCGCCCCCGCCGGGCTGCGGGAGGGCCGCCGCGGGAAGCACGGTGCCCGCATGAGCCTGCTGGGGAAGCCGCTGTCGTACAGCAGCGGGCCGAGCTGCCGCAGGAACGCCAAGTACCGCCGGCTGCAGAACTACCTGTACAACGTGCTGGAGCGGCCCCGCGGATGGGCCTTCGTCTATCACGCCTTCGTGTGAGTACCGATACGCTTGCTTCTCCTCCCGTCGCGACCCTTCTCGTCTGTCCCCCGGGCCGCCGTCCGCACCTGCCCCGAGCAGAGCCGCGCCGCACCGACAGGCGCGCACCTCCCCTCCTGTCCCTACGCTCCCTGGGCATCACTCAGCGCCGGTCCACGGGGAGGGCAAGTCCCCCGCGAGTCGTGCCGAAAGTGACCGGGAGGCGTCAACGGAGGCGGAGGAGCCTCTGCCACCTGCGGCGCGGCGCTCCGCGGGCGGCGGGAAAATCCGCCTAGCCCTAGGTGGGGGCTCGGTTCAACCGGCAGAGAGAGCCGGAGGGGAGCACGGGGGGGGAGCACATGTTCGCTGGTCTCCTGGGCGCCCCAGGCCGTCGGCTTGTACGAGGGGGCTGCGCGGCGCTCCCACTGATGCCGCACGCCGGCCTCGAGGTTAGACGGGGCAAAGCGTGCCGGCAGCTGCCGCAGTCCTTCCCGCGACGGCGGGGCCCAGTGGGTACGCCGGCGGAACCCGCGGCGTGCGTCCTGCCTCACGGACACCAAGTGCTGCGCGGTTTGAAAAGTTACCGCCGCGGAGCCGCACAGTTCGGTTTTGCCTCCAGCGTGTTTTCCCGGAGCGCCTCGCAGGGAGTGCGGGTGACGGCGCCTTCCCACGCGTGTACCCGCCTTGGGTGCGCGGCGCCGCGGGGGTGCCGCGCCCCAGGTGCACCTACCTGCCGCTGGCAGCGCCGGGGGCCACCTGGCCCGCGCTGGCGGCCTCCCCCCCTCTGCCTGCCACTGCTGCGCTTTTGGTTTTAGCAAGTGGCGACTCTTGTCTCCCTCACTCTGAAAGAGCCCGTGACCGAAATACATGTTCCTACACATCGCTCAGTGGAGAGCGGTACTGTTACCGCGGTGTGAAACTTGGGCTGCTTTAACTTCAAGCTTGCCTGTGAGGGCTGTGCGGGAGGACCTGTGGCTGTCACTGTTTGCAGTATCTCTAGGGTCAGCCGTGTTCCTCAGTTCATTAGCAATCCCCTGTTTCTATGGATTTTGACAATACTCGGGGGAAAGGCTCGACTTAAAATCTTTTTGGATGGCTGAGCAAAATGTGCAATAGTCTGGCAAAGAGTCATGGCAGTGGATCATAATGCTAGGTGAAAACGTTGCGATCAACTATAGAGGAAGGAAATTAGGCGTTGCTGTCTTGGGAATATAATACAAAGTGTTGCTGTGTCTGACTACAGAAAATATATCATAAATGAATCAGAAGATTTAATTGATATGCTGTAGGTAACTGTATTTGTTCCGTGATAGTCACAGAAATCAGCGGTTACAGCAGCTTTGCTTAAAAAGCAACTGTTCCCTAAAAGCTGTTTGATAGCATGAGTGCTCCCCTCCCATCAGCAGGAGAACTCCCAAATCCTACTTTAATGCAAGTTTTTATAAGTGAAAAAATATTTTGCCAAAAACATGGCAATCTGGTTAATAAAATACTTTGTGGATAGACTTATTTAGTAGATCACAATTACTATAGATAACAAGGAGTAGAAATATACTTAATGTTATATATTATTCAGTAAAAGGATTTTTGTCCACTTAGAGGATCTGCCCATTCTCTCTGTTTTACTCTGAAAATCAACTCTTACACCCTAAACTTTCTTCTTGGAGGGCATTTATTTGGTACATTTTGATGTCTGGGTTCTTACAGGTTGATTAGATGGATGTAAATTAACGTTGCGAGAATCACCAAAATATGTACTAGGAATCAGCTCACTGCAGTGCCTGAAGTTGCCATACAAAATCTGTAAATTGTATTTTTGGACCTTTCTCTTTGAGACCATGATGAGAATCTTTAAAACCAGAAAAGTTTGAGTTGGAAATACCGTTGACAAGTTTAAACCTAAAAAAAAAAAAAAAAAAAAGGTAGTAAATTTCCAAACAGAGTGGAGTCATGACACAGCAGCACTGTAAACAAGGAAGATTGCCAGCTGCGTTTAGATAATTGCCTACATAGAAAGAGTGCCAGTTTTAATTTTTAATTGCAAATGGCAATTTTGGCAGCTGTAAATGCCAACATTACATCTTTTATCTGAGCAGAACTACGTGAAAGAGCCTGAAACATTACTGTAATAAAAAGGCAACTAGTAATAGTATTACCTTTAAGGATCTGTCACTGCTACATTGTTTAAGGTGCATTTGAAGTTCCATTGCATTTCAGTTTGACAGCCATCCTTATTGTCTGTCTATAAATTATTTTAACATATTTATATAATTCTGATTTAATCACAGTCAGATAGTCAGGTAGTATTTTTGGTGTTTCAGGCTCTTTTTTTCCCCAGCCACCTGATGAAATACAATTACACCTTGGAAAACAGACTTTCTTATGGAATTAAAAACCCAAACAAAACAAAATAACTACAACATTTTGCAAAAAAAAGTCTTGAGACAAGTAGCTTAGAGTTGCAAAGACATTACTAAGTACGTGAGATATCTGCTTCTACCACTGCTAAGCTATTCTTGACTGCAGTTGAACCTGTTATAGCTCTGTACTATTTCTGTTACAGGAATGGGCTATCTGGGGTGAGACCTTTTGAGCAGATCATTGGTCTTCTGAAACCTCACTCTGATATGCAGGTTGAAGTAATGCAAGGGTGGCTGCAGAGTTGCAGTTTGAAGTCTTTGATCTAGAAGTTTGTTTAGGTTTGCGTGTTTTTAAATAAGAAATAGGGATTTGACATTAGTTACAAATAGAAACCATTTCTGCAGTGATATTGTCATTTATCATTTCCATAGGGAAAAACACTTTGGAGCTGAGTTTGCTCTTCTTTTTATTTTTTGCCCTTTCAACTAAGAGAAAAATAGGCCAACTACCTAAGGAATGAGTGTTGTGACCTACATTCAGAAGTCAATTGGTTGGTTTATTTGTAAATACAGACTTGCCAAGTGCTAGAAAAGACAGCTCTTCTGCAAACTTCTGCTACTAGAGGAAGGATTTACTCTTGAGCAAAGGCCTTTGACTTCAGTGAAGTTGTACTGGGGAGCACAGACATAAATTACATGTTTCTTGACTCCTTTTTGTGCACCTCAGTAGCTCTTTACATGGAAACTCCATTAAAATGTAATATTTTTCCTGCAAGTTTTTGAAAATGTGCTTTTCAGATACCATAGTTTTCTATTCTTAATCATTCAGGAGCCCCAAAATACGAACACTTATAAAATCAGAAAAGAACATTCTACCATTTGTGCATAATGAGTCAGTAACTTAAACTCTTGCTAGTAAAATATTTATGCCACACTACATCACCTACACATGAAGCATGTGCATATTTAACGCATGTGCTTATGTTAAAATGCTGAAATAATGTAGCTTTTCAGAAGCATTCTCTTGGGATGTCATAGGATTTCTTTCTGTTACTGCTGTTGCAGTTTGTTTAGATTATTTTGGGTTGTTTGGTGTGATAAAAATGTATAGCTATTGCCATAGAATGATCAAAGGGGAATTCCAGATTGGTTGCAAATTTAAGTCTGGGTTTCATCTTCAGCTGTCATACGGATTTTTTATCATTTTTGTTCTTAATTGACATTTTGAAAATGAGATGGCATGAGATGTTCAGCAAAAAAAATACTGCTCTTTGATACTGTTTATACTGGTAGGATATAATTAGTTGTATAAGTTTCCTAATTTAACATGTTGGATTTATTTCAGGAATAATAAAGGTTCTGTTTCTTACTGACTTCTTTGTAATGTATTCCATGCAGAAGTCTTTAACATTTTTTGGGGGGATGTCCTCTTTACAAAGCCAACACCTTTTGCTCTGGAAGCTTCTGAATCCCAAATCAATCCCAAATCACAGATCAGGATGTGTGCACAAGGGCAGTAGGACTTTGCATGACATGTATTGATAGTTTTTCACAGGCACCCTCTGTTGGTAACTGCGAAGATAAGATACAGTTATAAATTAATTGTAAGAGCCTCTGTGTTGTTCTTCTTGTCTTTTGCACTGTCGATGGAAAAAGACTGAAAAATTATTTCTGGAAAAAAATCTAATGATGCCATCAAAGATTTAACTAGCTATTTTAGCTTTCCAGATCTGCCAGAAAGGACATAGCTTACTAATGATCAGATGGCTATTGAACAGCAGGTCTTTGCATGTGAGCTAACAGCACTGCCTCATACTGTGCCCTTTGTATAATTATGGAGGTTCCACATTCTGATTAGAAAACCAATAATGTGCAACAGGCTAAGTACTTGCTTTTTCTCATACTATTGAAAGTAGGAGAAATTATTTTATCTATTCTTTTATCCATCTTAAAGGTTTTAATGAACTAGTTCCAAGTGTTCTGTTGGTAGCTTTATGGCTTTTATCTTTTTAATCACCATTTCAGAGTCAGGGTGTGATATTGTTAGGATAATAATATTTTTCTATATGTTTTTAAAAACAAATAGCAACACGATATTTACAAATAATAGGATTGATAATATAAATGTGTGGCATATGAAATATTATTAGGTACTAAGGAGGTAAAAATTTTAAATTCTTTAACTGTGGCACCTAAACTTTAGTAGACGTTTTCTTTCAGGGACAATGAATGATGGTGGATATTTAGATGCACTTCAGTATAAACCTACAGCGATCTGCCGGACCTGAAGTAGTTTGTGTTTCTATATATGCGCGTATTTCTCCCCTACACATTGTTTTGAAGGAACCTTAGGAAGTTTACCCAATCCAACTGGAAGGACGCACTCTTCCCACTCATGTCAGATGGTGTTTGTCTAGATAGGTCTTATATTTCACTGGATGCAGGTCCCACCACCTTGCTGGGTGACCTGCTGGTCTACAACACCTATGTGTTGAAAAAAGAGGAGATTTTGCATGGAGAGGGAAGAATGGAAGAGCCATCCTGAACCTCCCAAGTGGGAGTTGTCATTGTCCCTTTACGTGTTTTCTATCACTGATGAGATTCTGGCTCTTTATTGCTGTGATTTCCTTTCTAGTAGCTTTAGGCTGCTACTGGGTCACCTGTTAGATCACTCTATTGCCAGACCGAACATGCTGAGCTCCATCAGCTGCTCCATGTAAGACAAAAGCTCAAGGCTCCTAAGTATCTTCGTTGCTCTCCAGCATCTCCTCCATTTTCTGCACATCCCTGTTCAGCTGGGAGTGTTCACAACTGGATGCCATATTGTGAGACTGTGCTGAGTAGACGAGAAAACTTTCCTCAGCCTACCAGCCCCACTCTGCTAATGTAGTTTTATGTTGCTTGCCTTGTTTCTGAAGAGGGCATGCTGTTGGCTTGTACTGAATCTGTTGTGTACACAGAAATGCCAAGGCCCTTTTTACTGGGCCTGCTGCCCAAACAGTGGGTTCCCAGCCTGTATGGATGCATGGGATTAATCTACACCAGGTGCAGATACCTACTTTTCTCTCAGTTGGACTTCACAGTTGTTTAAGTTCACATCCAGTGTTTTCTTGTGCCATCTCAGTCACTATGTTTTGATCAGAGTGGTGGAGATGTAACGATCTTTAAACCCACTTGCACTTGCTTTGTGATTGGCAGAGAAGATTAAATGCTCAGCCATGCTTCATTCCTCCACTTCCCTGGTGTTGTTCATGGCCAGCAGTCCTCTCCTGGAACCCTGTCATGGGCAATAAATAACATCCAGCTTCTCTTTTTCACTTGGGTTTTTTTTTTGGTAGTTTTTGGGTTTTTTCTTTTTTTTTTTTTTTGGAGAGCTATTGTCCACCTCAGGATTTTCAGTAGCTAAGTATTAGGAATATTTATGCATATGGTAGTGAAATACTGTTTCACATTTTAATTTTTGAGGCTTGGTTTTCTAAATTTTCTCATTTGTACTGGCCTACTTTCTGACTCAAGAGTAGTGATCCAGGAGAAGCAACTAATTTGCCATAAAAATCAAAATTGATCCACAACCTTCTACAAAGAAGACTACAAAAGGCTTTCTTTGATAAAGAGTCACCAAGACCTGGACTGGGGAAAGTTCATGTGTGTGGACTTTCTTCAATTTGTCGAAGAGTTAATTTCTCAAATGGGATAAGGAAGTGTGTTTGGGAAGGTAATGTACTAACTTAGGTTAGTTGTTTGATTCAAATAAATATACCACCTTTGCAAGCAGGATCTTCTCCATCTTAAAGCAAGAAGTGAGTTAAGAGGTTTCTTTATAATCATCTTTTTGCTGTAATTTTTTCCCCTCATGCAAACCCCATGCAATTAGAATTATATTCATGGATGAGACTCCTATCTTAGATCTATTTTTCTTGGTGTGCCAGTCTTCAGCGTGACATTTCTTGTCTTCCTTATTGGGTGTCTTGTATGATGTGAGAACTCTTGGGGAACTTTCTGTGGTCTCACATGATGAAAGAACTTGCCCAAAATTTCATATTTTGTCCAGGGGTTGGATGATACATGAATTTCTAATATGGCGTTAAATATGTGTTCTCAAAAGAGTGGTTGTTTTAATGGGTGCAAGAAAGAATTATAAAGATTTTAACTGCCTGTGAGACCATATTTGTGTGGCAGATTTTCAAAGTGGGCTCTAGACAATATCTTAATGATCTAGACACCTTTTCCCCCTCCAATACTTTTTTAAGTTTCTGCATTGTTCACCTTGTTATATCAAAAATAAGTTGTGATATCTCTTCAGACTCAATGGTCTTTCCATGCTCCAAGTCTGACTATATTTTTAATAGCTATTCACCCTGTTTTATTGTTGTTTCCTGAATCAGATTAAAGTACAATTGAACTAATATTTTTGCAATAATTTCAAATAATTTCTAACATCAACCAAATGGAATACCAGTGATTATTCAGTCATTAATAGTGTTTCCCTATACATAAAAATAAACATCAGTAATACACTTACCAATACTCATAAAAATGCAGGGACATTTTTCATAATTGTTTCAGTGGAAAGGAAAAGCACATGGTTTGTTACTTTATTAATCTTTTTTTTTATGGAGAAAGTATATAGAAGGAAAAACTTTTATTCCTAGGCAGTGTAAACTCCTGACTTTGCAAATAAATCTCATTGTGGTAAGGCAGTTGTTTCTCAATAATTCAAAGGTAAAACTTATTTGCCAAGTGTTTAACATTCTTATATCGTTCATATTTTCATTAACATAAATGTCTGATGAAAATTAATGAAATATGTAACTGATTTTAATTGAAACAAGAGTCTTCTGCTCACAGGTAGAAAAGGTGGAGTAGAAAGTATAAATAATACTATCTAACAAAAAAATCTTTAACATGTATACATAGTAGACATAATTTGCTACATTATTCTTAATTAGGCAGATATTTATTTCACAATGTAGCTTTTTTCCCATTTCAAACCACTAATACAACAGAGCATACATTCTTGGCTCTTTAAATTAATGCTGGTGTATCAAGGCTCACTTTCAAACATGTGTTATATAAGCTATACTGAGTTTGGGGAAACTCGTGATTTTTTTTTATCCTTTCATGTTTTCTCTTAGAGGTTTTTTTTTTTTTTAAGTTTGGGTTACAGATTTCCTGTAGATTACCCAGGGGATTGCCACCACAAGTGAGTTAAGGTAGAAAATTCATCAGCTGTACAGTTTAGCAATTGCAAAATGATTTTACAGAGTTGCGTGCTCATGTGCAAAAAACCTTTCCTTTAAAGATTTAATTAAAAGTTCAAAGGCTGTCTTATATGTCAGCTGCACCTAATCAAGCAATAATTTCAATTTTCTGTTGGACATTATATTTATCTTGTGATAGCTGTCTGAGTTGCAGTGTAATTGCGTTACAGGAAGCTCAGCAAAATGTTCATCATTTTGGGCACTGAAGTGTAGTCTCAGGCAGTGTCTTCTGCTTGAAAGACTATGTGATTACTTCTTAATATATACAGTATGGTCCAGTGATTCAGAGGTGGTCACAGTCCTCCAGCCAGACATATCTGAAATTTTCTGTTTGGTCTTCATCCAAGAAAATCTTCAAGCATAAATGTGTGTATTTTCCTCAACAGAGAAGGGCATAAATACATCTCTAAGCATTTTCTTGAAGAGTGAGTAATTTTCAAAGGCATGGAGTACCTGCAGCTTCCTTTCATTATTCTATTGTGTATTGAATGGGTAATTCACTTTTTTCTCCCCACTTGTATAGAATGAAGTTTAACAAATGAATCATGCTCTTAAACTGATTAGAAGTAATGAAGAAAGGAAGTTCTGTACCTGCCCACATCTTGATTTAAGCAATATATTCCTGTTTGTCTTGGCTTCCTTCTTGCTTTGAGACTCTGTAGTTCAACAAAGCAAACATATTATGCCTTTTGAGATTTCTGTAGAGTTTTAATTCTTTTATTGTAGTCATACCTCATATCATATGGAAGCAGCAGACTGTTTCTAGGATTTGAATATGACCAAATCAAGAGAACAGAAACTTTCTGCTTTGAGAATAAAAAAATGTTACTGAATGCATTAAGATGATTCCCTAATTCATAAATGTCATAGATTAGAGCATCTGCACACACTCTTTTGAGGTCATTCAGTCAGAAATAGCATCTAACTTCTCCTAGGGCATTGCATTTAATTGCTTTATGTGGCCTAAGCTCATCCATAACCGTGGTATCTGAGAGTTACCCATTAGAAGCAAATGCACAAATCTTTCCCTTCCAAGCTCTCGTGACAGGAGTGCACTTAACAGTTACTGTTGAGGCCTTTCTGAATATGCGTAAGAGTCCTGACATACTCGAGAGGGCCTTTTGTGTGAAAATAAGGATGAAATATTGGTTTGGATGCATTTCTGTAAGTGGTAGGGGTAGAGGGGCACTAAATCATGGTAGTGAGTTTGAAAATGTAGGCAAATCTCCCTGCGAGACAAGTCTATATCAGTAACTGCATTTTTTTCAATGGTAAAACTGCCACGTCATAAGAGAAATGGCAGATGAGGGCTCAGTCAAAGCTGGACTGATGAGGCTGGAGTGATGTCCACACTACAGCTGGGGCTGATGAGCAGGTGATGATGTCCTTTTCCCTTCAGGTGAACCATCACCGGAGAAGAGGAATTGCCATGTGTCTAGAAAATCACACATTAAACTTATCAGTTTGAAAAACTCTTTTACATCCAACAACATTATGCTGACTGAGGTTAGAAGTGGTCTTTACATTCATTAGGAGGAAAAAAAAAAATCTCTTTTTCTGTTTTCATCTCTGTGCAGTTGATACTTTTCTGTAGAGTCAGGTTTATTAACTAATATCAGAGGAACCATTGCCACAGGAAGAAGCACAGTCTTGCTCTTTGCAGCTCCATGCAAAAAGATGTGTATAGGTGGCAGGAAATATAAAGTCATGCGTGAATGAGCTGCTTGCAGAAATCTCTGCACCGAACATGGAGGAAGGAAGAGCCTGTGCTGGCAGTTGGAGGGTTTTTCTTAGACCTGTCTCTCAGACCCTTCTGAAGTGTAGTTGTGAGGCAGAATCATTTAGGTTGGAAAAGGCCTTTAAGATCATAGAGTCCAACTGCAAATCTAACACTGCCAAGTCCACCACGAAACCATGTCCCTAATTGCCATATCTACCACAAGTCTTTTAAATACCTCTAGGAATGAGGACTCAACCACTTCCCTGGACAGCTTGTTCCAATGCTTGACAACCCTTTCTGTGAAGAAATTTTTCCTAATATCCAATCTAAACCTTTCCTAATATCCAATTTAAATCTTTCCAACTTGATACTGCTTCCTCTTTTTCTATTGCTTGTTACCTGGAAGAAGAGACTGATCCCCCACCTCACTTCAATTTTCTTTCAACATTCTTTTCTCATGCCTTTGGCTACACCTACTTGTTTTCACTAGAAATGTTATTTAAATGTTGCTTTTTCAAGGAAGTTCCATTATACTTCCGGTGCAAGTACAGTTAGTTGCAGTAAGTATGCATGTTCTCAAGTGATTAGTTCAGCTTCTAGTTACTTAATCTGTGGATTTTTCTCTCTGATATGTCCCAACTGCATCTGTAGACTGAAGATGAAGCAAAATTTAGAATAAAAGAGGAACAGCTTTGTTAATATTTGTGACTGTTGTAAATTTTTATATAATACAATAGTTTACTCAAGCAGACACATTTCTTTCCTCTTAAGCTTAGAAACAGTAGATTTAATTTGGTGGTTGAAGATACTGTCTGGAAGGAAATTAGCTGTCCTCAAAAGTCACACTGACTGCTGACTAAACTCATGATTTGTCTTCTGCAAATAGTCTATTTGCTGGGTGGGGTACTGGAATTGAGAGGTTATTGTAGGCTGTGATGAGGTAGGTGATGGTCCTGAATTCTAAATAGTCTTTGGGAAGAATGCTGATTTTCATCCTGAAAATGCTTGTACACATACTTTTTAGTGGTGTTATTAATAGTTTTAGGCTCTTACATAGTAATTACTAGAAATCATCAAACTGAGCATTGATAAAAGCTCTATCATTCAGCAATGACGGCAAAAATCTATCTGAATTAGAGACATTTTATAAAGCTTCTGAAGTTGAGAAATTCTTCTAAGGAGAGAGGAAAGCCTAATCTGAAATCTTCAGTGCTACTACATTATGTATGTCTGGGCACTCTGCATGAGATTTTGCTGTTTGAAGATATTTTATAGGGGGAGTTATGGTGAGAGCATTTGTGAAATTTCAGAGGCAGAAGTTATCTACGTGGGAACAAAAGCATGGAGGTGAAGGAGAATTTATGAATTTGTACTGTACTGTAAAAGTACTTGACCGGTACTGTATATTACTTTCAGGTTAGAAATGTATTTATTTTATATTTAAAAAAATGTTTTTAATTTTTTTCCTCTTTTATTTTCTGCTTTCTGTAGAGATAAAGCTGAAGTAACAGTGTGAATCAATTTATTGGATTTATATATAAATAAAACGTGATATTGATCTATACATTTTTCTTCCAATGGGGTCTCAACCCTCTATGCAGACCTGAGGAAATAATCAGTAATATCACAACATGAAAATTTTATTCAATACCTGACTGTGTTTCTGATTGCTTTTCCTTTGGTAAATATTCATGTAAGTCTTCTTGCTGAAGCTGAGCCTCAGCTAGTTTATTCCCATATGTGTCCAGTCTTTGATGAAGCTTAGGTCACTTTTTAGCTGCTCTTGCAGGTCATTTAATGGGAAGGGATGCAGCTGGACAGCAAGATGCAGTCCAACCTCTGACCTCCAGCACGGCTACATCTACACCTGGAGGAAAATCTGGGGAGATGCATCTGAAATACCCCTCAGTATTCAGAAGCTTGGTGAGAAATACAGTCCTCAGGGACGTTTTCTGCAGAAAAGAATTCATTCAGTCTTATTCCTGTCCAGGGAATTTCTCTTTGAAACCATAGCTGAGTTAATGATACCCATAAAATATAAAAGACATCTAAAAATATAATGTTAGATTAAATGTTGTTATTGCTACTGTTCATTGATGGGAAAGCTGGAGCTGAAGTAGCTGTATCAAACTGAAGCATGATACCACACCAGTAAGTGTCAGAAGAGAAGTATTTACATGGAAAAATCCTTTGTATGATTTTGCTCTCCGGGATTTTTTCATCTACCCATATCTGTAAATTACCTCACCACAATGAAAGGTCATGACATTTTTTGGCTTGCCTTTGTCTCCAGCATTAGGAATTAATCATAAATAACATAATGGATAGTACCTGAAAACTCTGATATGTTAAGGCAATACAGTGACATTTCAGATATAATTTGTATCTGGAAGATAAAATTAACTAGCAGAGTGCTCAGTATTTAAGAAATATGAGTTGATGAAATTTTGACTGTGTTTTTCAGGTTTATTAATCCATGGCAAAATTGTATTCTTCTCTGTCTTGAGTATAAAAGAGCCAAATCTCTGTGAAATAAGACTTAAATGAAAGTGATCCTGGATGAAAATGTGAACAGTTGTAAAGATTTTGAAGTCATTTACAGAAGAGTGAGTCAAGAGATCTGAAGTGTATTTTGGTGTCGGAAATGGGATAAGTATATTAGGGAGGCCCATTCATCTCACAATACCTATATTTAGCATCCTACAATGAACCAGTGACTGCTTTCATCGCTGTCCAGTGTGTATCACAGACTCATGTCTTATGAACCCACAGGGTATCTGCAGTAGTCAGTATTTAGAGATGGCTCAGTAATAAAGCTCTGGCTTTTGGCCTTGTCTTTAAACGTGAGGCATACTGTAAGGGATATGTGATGTTGGCAGGTTCTGCTGTTCCAAGTATGGATCTGTGGATTAATTTCAAACTGAGGGCTGCCTTGCCTACCTCTAGAGGGTGTGCAGGTGGCAGCAACAAATCACTGCACATACAGTTCATACTGTTTTCGGGCAGGATAGAACTGGTATCTTGCAATCTAGCCCTGGGAATTTCTGGTTATGCATTCTAAAAAATCCTTAGCATTTTAATTTGATTTAAAACATTAATTAATTAATAATATGGGAAAATTGTTAGAATACCTCTTAAAGATGATGGCATATAGAGCTACAGTTCTGGAAGATGTAGTTTACTAATCCACAAACTTCTTTTGTGCAACAAATGCAGAATATACAAGTTCATTATTAAACAATCCATGTATTTGTATCAGTTATGTTCTTGGGTATTCTAGTTAACCATCTAGCTATCTATCAGTGTCTTAGATGCTATGCAAACAGTGAAAAATCTTTGCAAAATAAATCTGTCTTTTCTCTTGGAATCATATGGAAAGGCAACACAATGGCACAATGCAAGCTCCTTGTCTCTGGGCTCAACAGTATTCTCTGAGTGCTCATCCCCATGGCTGTATAACCCCTGCCTCTTAGCAGCTCCTCAGCTTGGGGAGAAAGTTACTTCTCTTAACTTTCAATAGCTGTAAAAAGTATCTGTGTAGTTAATTTTTAAAATTACATTTATAAGTGAATAACAAAACCAAAAAGTCAGCTTTGCATGATTCAATAAGTGGGGAAAAAAACCCACCAAAACAAATGAAACTGTTCCTTTTTACTGGGTCTGACAGCCTAAGCAGTATACGATAGAAATGCTGTTCATTCACTGATACACTGCTGTCAGCAGTAGACTAACATAGGTACATTTCTAATTTGCTACATCTAAACCTGTAATTAAAACTATGATGTATTTTTTCCAGTCACTTTTTGAAAGTGACATTTATTTTGGCAGATGCTGAGCTGTTACATTAGCTGGGACTTTCACTGTATAAAAATTTTATGAATATTAAATATCACATGGTTAATGAGAGTCTTTTTCCTGCATTATTTGTCTTTGTCCGAAGGTACTGAGTTAGAGAAATGGATGACTGGTCGAAGAACAAGCAAAATGGCAACACAGCTTCTCAGCGTGTGGCAGGGAAACCAGGATGCAGATGAATTAATGGTGGTAAAGATACACCTGGTTTTACAACTTTCTCTGAGGTTGGGAGTTAAAAAACCTGCCAGATTAACTGGCTGATAGAGACTGGTAAGAACATGGGGAAAACTGTGAATGGGATACCATGTGAGAACATACTGAAATCAGTCTCATGGGTTCTTTGAAACAGGTGGCTGTCAAAATCCTAGGGCTTGACAATCTTATAGAAAGGTACACATGAATGGGAGTAGTTTGTTCATTTTAAGGTATGTTTTTATGAAGCTGCTTCTCCCAAGATTAATTGATTTAAATCTAGTTTAATTACTTTCAACTGATCATATTGCTGGATTATCATCACTGTGTCTTTTGGGACATTCTACCAAACCTCTAAAACTGTGTATAAATTTTGTGCTTCAAAATCAGAAGTGAAAAAGAGTATTTTTGCTCGTGACCTAGGATGGAACAGCAATTCAGATCTCTGCAACTAAGTGTCTTAAACAGTTTTTCTGTCTTACCAACTAATCTCTGGATGAAAGGTGTTTAAATTGATATATATCAAGGTAGGTAGGTGTCTAGATAGGCCGAGTCCGCTGGGTCTCTTTGTCTTCCCCAAAGGAAAAGCAAGTAAGAGTGTTAGCTCATGTATCCTGAGAGGAAAAAGAAAATCAAAACCACAAAAAATCCCCCAACAAAACCCACTGGAATTTTTTTTCATGTGGAGAGTCATGACAAGGTTTGAGTCCAAAGTGTTTCTAGATTCTATTTCCAGTGGAAAGGTGAAAAAAAAGCTCATTTTTCTCCTTCATAAATTTCAGATGTTTTCTAAAATACCACTCAAAATGAAGATATTAGACTTCCATTTGAATGGATTTTTAGCTACTCTGCCAGTCAATTTTTTCTTCTCTTTCTTGGGTCCAGATGGTTTCCTAAAGGACTAATAATCTTTTCCTACTTTTGTGCTCTCTTGTTTAGCTCAAGTTGTCCCCCAGAGGACCAAGGAAGTGAAACCTAAAGGCTTACTAAGGACCACCCTTGTAAGGGGACTCACTGGGCATTGCTGAGGGTAAAAAGAGCACAGCTTTTAGCACTGCAGTTTATTTTCTTTGAAATTTCAGCACCATCCTGGCATTCACCTCACACTGTTTTGGCTTTCAGAAAACTCTGATGCGTTCAGGTATGGAAATGTTTATATATATATGTCTGAGATATATATATATATACATATATATATATGAAAGTGCTGACGTACATTGCTGTCCCCATTAATAAAAGCAGAGAACATGATTTATATTTTGTTGAGTCAAACACTAGTACTTTTGGATAGAGAAGTCTTTAGCAGGTACAAATGGCAGGCCAAATCCTAAAGCTGTTTACCAGCCTTTGATTCCAGGCTTAATCTAGAAGCTCTTACTCAAGCAAAATGCCAGTAAAGTAATAGGGTGCTTTATCGTCTTATTTTTTAATTTTGTAAGACTGCTGTGTAATTTTTTTAAAAATTGTCCAGATTTCTGTCAGCCGTGTGTCTTCTCTTTCTTGTGCAGCCTCATGAGTGACCGCTTGTGTGGCATGAACTGAGGTATATTATACAGCAAATCACCTGCAGCTGCAATGTATCACAGTATGCTGTAAACAATGTTTTTAGATCTTTGCTTTAATCATTTGCAACAAGTAACAGAGACTGTAAGTGGCAAAATACTTTGTCTTGAAAAGTAGCCATTAAATACTGCTGCAAAAGTAACCATAGAGTTTGGAAACTTGTATGGTACAAAATAACCTATTGCTACAGACAGGTTTATTAATTTCTGAAAATGATTGTTCTCTTGCAGACATGGAGATCTGGAAATGTTTCTAATGTCAAATGAATAGGAAATGTTTAATTTTTCAAATAGCTTTTAAACATATTTTAGTTTGATGGATTTTGTATTATGTTTGCAGCCTTTGTGCAAAGCAGTTTTTAATAACAGAGTTTGCTCCATAAGGAGCATAGATTAAGACTGTTCTTTATATTATCAATACAAAACCCCATCTGTATTCATATAATGCTGTTCATGTTAAGTTGCCACATTGCTTGGAATTGCTTGCCACATTGCTTGCCACATAGCTGTCAACTGAAAGAACTCCTATGCAACTCAAACTTAACACTTATCACTTCCCATTTATAAAATGACCTTACACTGGATTAGCAAGGTTATAATGGTGCTATGGAACAGCAGCTGTTCATGGAAAGTTCTCAATATTGGCATGGTCTCTCCTTTAATTACTGTCATTGTTGGCCTATATATGCAGTGGTTGTCAATGGCTGTAATTGCTTTGTAGTTCTCAGGCCATTCTATAATAGTTATGATTAATTTTTAGTTTTTAAGCAGAAAATATCTGAGGATTAATCTACTGTTTTGCTTTGTACATTTTCTAGCAACTTGGTGTAAATTGCTAATTATTAATGAAACTCTTGAGGTATGAAAACAAATACCCTACCCTTCTCATGATGAAATATATTTTCTTTTGAAATCTCTGGGACCATATTTGGTCCAGTTTGGCCTGCATAGTATTGTGAAAGAGTAAAATAAAGTAGCTCAGCTGGACCTGCTGTCTTCAAGATATTTCTGAGTGAACACATCCAGACAAATATGGGGGTTTTGTGGTCATCTGTCTGGTCCATTGCCCACCTGTCCTGGACCACTGCAAAATAAAGTACCTGAGCTCACCATTTTAGCTTAAGGTAAATGATAAAGTCTCAGCATGAGCTGCTAGTTAAGTCTGGTTTTCTACCAGTTCTGTGTTTGTCAGTCATTAAAGGAATTAAATCTGGCTGGAAGATTGTCTACAGAGAGGAATGATTATCAAATGAAAAAAAATTTGCGTTTATAAAGGCTTAGAAAGGTGATAGTTAACATTTGGTAATTAAAGATATTACTGCTTTAGTGCACTTACCCTCACTGATGTTTAATCCTGTTCTGTAACATTCAGTTTGGAATAGTTGGTCCTCTGACTCAAGGTGTGTAAAGTCACAGTTGTGATGATACTCTCAGCAGTGCTGGGTACAAATACACTTTGAAACTGTTTCCTGTTGTTCCTTCTTCCTTGCACTGTGGTGTATGCTAATACGTTACAGCTTGCAGCTTGTAGTGTTTTATTGCTTAATTTCAGCATAGTTTGCATTTCTTATCATTTGATTGGTTGGCAAGGCATGCAGAAATTCTGAGTCAGATGCACCTATTTCTGGATGCCCAATATAATTAGGTGCAGCCCTGAAGCAACATGTTTTGTGCAACTTTCCAGGCACGCAAAATGCAGGAATACAATGGTTAAAAAATTGTTTGAAAAAAAATAGTGCCATTTATGTTGAAATATGTAAGATGGACATTCCTGGAAATGTCAGTGTCCTGCATAACCTCGGAGTAGTTATGTAGATCCAACATGGAAGGTAACAATAAATGTCTAATAAGGTGGCTGCTTGGGAAACCAGGCTTGCTTTTTGGTTCTGTTAAGCTACTGGTCTGCTTTTGTTATGGTAGTTACTTCAAATCTGGGTAGTCAGTCTTGAAGTGTGTAGTCATGTGAATGCTAGGTTTGGTTCACTATGTTTTCAAATTTATGGTTAGTTAGGATTTTTCCCTATTGTGTATCTTCATTTATTTTTATTATTTTTTAATATGGGGTCTTTTTGGTCTTGTGTATTCCCCCTAATAAAAATCCTTTGCATGTGATTTTTTCTGTAAAACCTTACCTTAAGATTAAAAAGTCTCCATTAAAAAATATACATATCGCAAAATTGTATTAAACAGTTAAGACTAGATTATATAGTTTCTTTTATTTAAAATACATTTTATAACCCAATTAAGTAGATTAATAGTGATAAATGCATTCCCTAAAATTCCAGTAAATAACATAGACAACATCTTGAATTTCCAAGAGAAGAAAAATGAAGTGACATTGGAGGCACAAAGAGTGGAAATATAAAACCAAAACTAAAATTTGGGGAAATTGCTGTGGTATTTTTTGGTTTATTTTTAAAAATTGAGACAATAATTTTTTTAAAAAATATCATTCTAAACCCCATACACTGTGGGTTTTAAAAAAATTATATTGTTGTGAATGAACATTTATCCCTTGCTCTATAGTTTTCAAAACTTTGGCATTTTCCCTGTATTTTAAGCTTTCCCTTCCTTTTTGTGATATTTTTCTTTTGACCTAGCAGCCACACATGTGATAGGTGCACCAGTGCAACATGAGCATGTTTAGCTGTTATTTAATGTTATTTAGTATGCTGAGTTATTCTTCATTTTAATTGCGAGTGAATCATTTCTAACAAATTTCAGACTCACCTTTAGACGGACTTAAAGCTTTTATACATAAGTGTACATGTATGTATGTACAAACAAGTTGTTGAACATAGCAGCTCCTGATCTTGAGGTGAAATGATGCAGGCTTTCCTGTTTCCACATCACTTAGGGCTAACTTTTACCAGAGTTGATGGGCTGCATCTATCCCGTCTTATACTTGACCATGGATCTCTTCCAGGCATGAAGTGATAGTCCTTACACATATTCCTTGTGGTTTTTTGCCCAAACCATCCAAAAGAAAGAAAATTATGTTGCAGCCCATCAGAATGGTGGTTTTTATAGCACAAAACTCAAATCACACATTTTATGACTTGTCAAGGAGCATGTGAGCCAGTTCTGCGGCCACTTAATCCATCTGGTGTCCTTTTCCCCAAAAAAATGAGGGGTTGTGGGAGCAAACTGTCCCTGAAGGCAAGGAGCAAAATAGAGCTGGTGGCTGAACAGCTGAAGTGACCAGCAGTGCAGAGCCCAAGACCTCTTCCTGGCCACCTTGTCTTTGTCAGTGTAGGTGTACCCAAAACTCCCCAGACCATGGTGTAGAAGGGGTGATTGGCAGTCAGAGCTGGTAGAGAATATTCTTTGTCTTGTGAAAATGTGGGATTTAAAAAATTCCATCCCAAATTGCAGCAAAGTGTTGGTGTTCACTGTTTTCTAAATCAAAAGTAAAGCTATGTCTTAGATAAATACTGTGCTTTGGTGCTAGCCCATTCATACTTTAATATACTGAGCTTAAATTCACTTTCTCACCTGAAATCAAAGTGTTTTACAGACTTCTCAACATTCCTGTGAAGCAGAAAGAAAATCAATCGTTCCCTTTCATGAAAGTGTTGATGCTTGTGAATCAATATTTATTTTTTTCGGGAGAAATATTTGCTAAAAATTCCCAACCAGCCATTCTCTCTTTTCTATTTCCCCTCTTTTCTTTGCAGATGATCAACATGTGGAAAGGAGGTGAGACTCCCACTAGAGATTTCTTGCTGCATTTTTCATGAGGAATTCACAGAGGGAGGCTGATTCTCTGAGATGAGCTTCTTCTCTCTGGTGCTCTAAGAAGCACAGTTCAGTATTACATGTACGAAGTAGAGTTGGGGAGCTAAAAGAAAGGGTGGAGAGAGAGGGTGTGAGCATTGCTGAATATTGGTTAAAAGCATTAGAAGCTGTTAATAGTTTGGCCAGCTGACCTCCAGCTTTAACTTTTGATCACCTACCCCTGCACAAAAACAAAATTATGTGAAAAAGTTCATGAGTCTGTCTGGGCTGGTTTCTGAAACTTGGTGTGCAAGAGCACTCTGCTTTAAAACTGTAGAAGTTATACATGTAACCATGTTTTTCGCCCTATCTTAGTCATACTCCTGTGTTCTTAGTAATACTTTCAGTTTGGATCTTAGTGTTTTCCAGGGCCTCTGCTGTAAGGGAGCAAAGGCCCACGCAGCAGTGCCCTGTGGCAGAGCTGCCCTGTGGCTGCCCAGCAGCCTGGCTGGGCTTGCACAGCACATGCACTGAAGAGACTCACTTTGGCCTTTGCAGTTATCAAGGGCCCGGATCTTATCCCTCATGACTGCAAACATAGCTCTATACTGTGGAATGATCAATTCTTGCAAACCTTTAATGAGCCATCTGCAGTGTCGTCATGCTAGCTGTTCCAGGCTCCTGCTTTTGTCTTGCAAGAGATGCAGACATTCCAGAAGAATCCAGCTAAAAGGAGATGTTTATCTTCCATATAGAACCACAGCGTCATAGAACACTTTGGTTTGGAAGGGACCTTTAAAAGTCATCTAGTCCAACCCTCCTGCAATGAGCAGAGACATCTTCAACTAGATCAGGTTGCTCAGAGCCCCTCCAACCTGCCCTTGAATGTTTCCAGGGATGGGGCATCTACCACCTCTCTGGGCAAACCTTACAGTTTTTGCTTACTTTCACCTGACGTCTTGTGTATCTCAATAATGTTTTAGAAGTGTATTTTATCCCCCAGCACACAATAAAGAAAGGTGAGTGACTCCATATGTATTTTTTCTTCTATATTTGCTTATGATTTTTCTACCTTGATCTATTTTTTTAAAGACCTCTAATCAAAGTGAGCCATTCAGGTACCAAATGCAGCATTTTTGGACTTCATGTGAATGCATGAAATGTTTGGACTGATAAATAATGCGTGTAGTAGTATTTTGGTGTTTAGTAGTATGATGTAGTATTTTTAACTTTTCTATTTTTATCTGTGTCTGAAATACTTTTAAGATAAAGAAGCCTTTTTATTATCCTACCAACAGAGGATAATTAAAGAAAAGTTGCTGCAAGTTAGAAGTATTCTTCAGGTTGCTTAACATTTCACAACTCCTTGTTGAGAGAATGCAAATGAAGCAAGCCAGTAAGTGAAGACAACTTGATGTTGTGCACTGGTGTTGCTTCTTTTAAATTTGGCTTGAGGCATAAAATAACAGCTTGAGAAGCCAGTACAACAACCACTAACTTTTATGATTCATTTGAAGTAGTCACAGTTTTAAGCATGTTTCAAGCTTTTTGAAGTTATGCTCTTGATACAAAAAAAAGATACTCATAGGAAACTGTGGCCTTAAATGCATTTATGTTTTTCTAGCAGATGCTTCTGTAACAGTAGTGAGGATTTCTTAGATCAGGAAAATAACCTAAAAACTGCAGTGGTTTTGTATTTGTTTTTTTTTTAATGTTATGCTGTGACATACCAATCAAGTGTCATTCAGCATTGAGTTCCGGGAAAATAGTATGTGTGCTTGGCAATTTCTGTTATTCCTAACCTTATTGATCTCAGTTGACAGTTGTTTCTAGAGGAAAATCACAAGTGCCCCAGGAACCTGTTAATCGTCCTGGAATTCTGGTTGGAAGGGATGCAGATGACTGTGTACTAATTTGTTTTGCACTCCTGCTCACCTGTCTGTCCTGCTGTCTGTCTGCCTCCTCAGCTCCCTGTGCTTTCCATTTGCCATTTGCCATCTGTATCTCCTTAGTGGACCTCTCTGGAGGCAAGCTGGAGGGAAGCCCACTGAGCAGAGACATCCATGAGTTTGGTAGCTGGAGCTTTGGAGATCCTACCACATTCACATGGACTTTTTCAAAATTAAATAATTTAGGAAAGATTCTGCACTTCATATTTCTCCTTGTTAAATTAAGAATTGAAATTTATCTTTTTTTAATTTCTATGTGAATTTTTCTGTCCTCTCCAGATCTTGAATATTTTGTATTTTAAATAAACATCTAAATGTTTTGTTTGAAATAAAAATATGCAACATGCTGGAAACTGATTGACCCAGACCATTTCCATAGTTTCTATATTTGGTCTGCTATGGAGTTGCTTGGATCTCCTTGATAACCTGCTACCTAAGGTTTCAGAGGAAGAAAAATACAGGTAGCTGATACCCTGCAGTATGACTCTTCCCTTGCTCCTCTTGACACTTCCTGGTGATCCAAACTCTCTACATATGTAGGGGAATTGGGGAACAATGACAGCTAACAACTCCAGGTCACACTTTTTTTTGTAAAGATGAGGGTAGAAGCTATTGCTGGATATCACCATTTATGGTTTTGGGCTAGAATGTGGCCTGCACAGGTTAATTTTTGTAACAGGCAAGGCACAGAGAACATAATGAAATTCAGTGGAAGTGAGTTGTTGATGTCCCTGAAGTTCCTGGAAGTGCCAGGCAAATGCAGAGCAA
Source organism: Chiroxiphia lanceolata (assembly GCF_009829145.1). Classification (NCBI taxonomy): domain Eukaryota; kingdom Metazoa; phylum Chordata; class Aves; order Passeriformes; family Pipridae; genus Chiroxiphia; species Chiroxiphia lanceolata. The sequence goes on along the minus strand of NC_045639.1, from coordinate 86,118,887 downwards.
ACCCTCTTGCTGGGCTTGGCAGGACAGAGGCGTGGTGGGAAGCCTGCTCTTTGGCAAACAGATATTTCTGCTGCGACCTCTGAGTCAAGTGAAAAGTAATTATTGCCTCACATTTTGCAAAGGTATTTGGCAGTCACAAGCTTACTTCATGTTTATTGACTGATTCCAAGACAATATTTGTTACTCTCTTCTCCAAGTAGAAGAGAGTATTCCTTGCACATAAAGTTAGCAATTAAAAAAATGCAAAAGATGCTGGATGAGCAGAGAATTAGTATGATTTTAACTAACAGGTAGCTCCTTAAGCAGCAAAATTAATAAAACGTGGCATTATATTTCTGTGTTGTTTTGGTGCCTTAAGATGATCAGAGCTCAGTCTGACACTTCTTATTCATCTGTAGCCTGTTGCAAGTTCCTCTCTTCCATGCATTTCTCACGCATGGCAAGAGCTGCGTCACATGTAGCACATTTTCTTTGGCACAGGATTTGCACATTGTTTCTTTTCCCTACCAGGTTATTTGTTTTCATTAAAAAGGTAAGAAGGTAAAATTTTTAGTCAATTCTCCCCTCTGTCAAATCTGATCAGAATCAGCTAAAGTCTTGTTTCTGTAAGAATCCGACTCCAGTCCGACTGCTATCCCATCCGACACTGAAGAGGACTAAACTAGCAAAGAGTTTAGTTTGAAGCAAAGAGTATCAGTTTGAGACTACGTGGCATATTTTTTTAAATACAATTAGTTTGTCCATGGAGAGCTGACTTAAATAAATGGCAATAGTAACACTAATTTTCTGGTACCATAAACATGCATTCTGCTTCACTAGGAAAAGATGAGTCCTCTCTCTCAAAGGCTAACCTAAATAAAATACAAATCACAACATGTTAAAATTGTTTTGCCACTTAGGTTTCACCCAGGGTCTTTCAGCTATAAACAAGAACAGCATTCCTGTTGAATGAGAGTTTTCCCAGAAAGGTTAATATTAAGTGCCCCCCATGCCTGTTGCTTAATCGCTGTGGGCCAAAAAGGTGATTAATATGAATTAATGAAGATACGATTAATGAAATTAATATGATTAATGAAAATCAAACCCTTTTTCTTTTACCAGCCTGGAGAGTTGTTGATGTTAAGCAATGATAGTGCTTTCTCCATAGTTGCCAGCACTTGGAACTGTTATTCAAAGAAAACTCTCTAAATAAACTGGGTGCCCACAGTGCTGTGAGGACTGAATAAAAATAGAGGGGCTGCCAAGAAAACAGAGTACAGGGCACTGCTTGGATCAGGCCAGGTGAATGGGATGGATGGAGGAGCTGTACGGAAAAGGGGCTTTGCACCTTCAGAACATCCAGAAATACTCTTACTCCTTAGGGAGCTGACACAACCATGGTGTGGGAAGTACATTAAATTAGATGGAAAAAATACTTGAGACTGTGGGAAACAAAAAAAAAAGTCCTAATTATACTCACTGTTTTGTATAATAAAAGAACACTTGCACATTTTTCTTTTCTGCCCTTTTGTCTTCCCAGCAAAAGCATAAGCATCCCACTTTTTTTTATTACTGAATAGTATCTTACTTTATTGATTTGGAAAATTAGCCTTTATTAGTCTTGAATGGAGACTTTTCCTTGGGTGACTGTTCTGTAGAATAAGTTTAGTTGGTAGTGGTTGAACTCTGTTGAATAAATTGGTTTTGGAGTAAATTATTTCAGTTTTAAGTCAGCATGTTTTAGTATCAAGTGGTTTAGAGTGACTTTGCTATCTACACTACACAGAAAATGCAATATCCTGCTTCGGCAGAAGGACAAGTAGTCATATCTCACAATTAAATTTTCATCAAGGCTGTGTTAATTAGTATAGTCTCATTCGCAATGTTGGAGGCAAAGAAAAATTACATATTGGTAACAAAAAAGGTTCCAACCAAAGGGGCTTTGTTTTTCATTTCATGGCATTCAGGAGAATGATGATTTTAAAATCTCTTTATTTTTTACTGCTGATTTTTAGCTGTAACTGAGAAATACTTTTTCTCTTATGTTTCCTTCCCCCTACCCAGTTTATCTCCAGTAGATTAAAAAATAAACTCTTTGTTATCTAGTGACAACTTTACAAAAGTATATATGAAAGCAATGGATAGAATTAAAATTACTGGTCTGAAACAAGAAGTACACATCAATAATCTAGAATGACCAAATGCCTTAGAAGCAACATGCTCAATGTTAGGTACACAGTCTAGCTGATTATGGAATGGAGAGACTGAGTGTATGTGAGCATAGACTGAGTATAAACTCATTCAATTCTAACCTTGGCAGGTAATTTAAATGCAAGACTTGGTTGGCATAATTCACATACTTGAAATTCAAAAAGCAGCAATAGTTTTGCTGCATGTCACCCATGCATTTGAATGCCATTCCATCTATATGTGCTGAATGCTGTGGAAATTGGTGACACAGGAAGTCACAGCCCCCTTCAGGGTTCTTTGTTTGAATGTCACCTATTCAATGGCTAATGTCTGTCTGTGTCAGATAAATTAGATCATGCCTGTTTCTGGGCATGTATCTACATCACACACATAAAAAAACCAAAAACAAAAAACCCCCAAACCACCAAAACCAAAAATACCCAAACCAACACACAAAACAAGCCCAAACCCAACAACATTTCATTTGTCACTGTTTCTCAGGATGGCTAAAAGCTCTCCTCTAGGCAGAGAGGTTAAGAAATAAAGTTATATGAAATCTGAAATGCCATTTTCTTCACAAAAAGGCCATTGAAAGGTTTGGATGGAAAGGAGACTCTTGGAAAGAGGATGCTTTAACTGGTTTTGGTTGGGTTTTGGGGATTATTTTTTTCTTTAATAGGGAAAAAACATTGCATGTCTAAAATGAAGAAGAAAAACAAGCAACCAAGAACAAATGCCTGGAATTCCTTCTTACCCTATATATTCTCATCATTTTGTAACAGAGTATTGGCATTTTAACACACCAGTTCATAGCATTTTAGAGATACTAAAGAAAATAAATTGACAGAATATCCATTGTTTGATCAAGTTTTTTTCTAGATACTGATGATTTTTGAAGGACGAGAACAGTTTCTAAAAGACTTAAGTAAATGCTGTATCTTTTAGCAGCAGTAAAAGTGCAAGAAGTTAAAGAAGTGGCCCCTTTATGTTTCTAAGATTTGTAGAGTTGTAAACATTCTAGCAAAATTGTGGATGCCAAAAAATATTATTATAAAATTCTTTATAAAAACTTTTTTCCTATTTATGTTTTTATTGGCTCTCTGTAGGATATGGGTTCATAACCCAGTCATAATCAGTCCCACTCTGAAATTAGAAATGGGAATGAAGCCACTTTTCCACAAGTTACAGAGGAGAAGCTGTTTTGGTGCCAGAAAAAATGAGACCAATAATGGCTCTTCCTAAAGAAATGAAGTGCAAGAGTTAATGTAGAATGGTTATCTGGATGAATGTGGTAAGTCATTTAGAAATGTATTTTGAATAAATGTAATTAATTTCTACCTACATTTGTAAAGCAAAAAATGAGCATTTTTCTGATTTGATTTAAAATATTTTAAATACTGCAAACATATACCAATATAATTTATATTGTCAGTTTAAAAAGTTAAATGCCTCTATCTCTAGAAATTTCCAATGTTTTTTAATATTGTGGACTTTTAATTCAATTTAAGATCAAAATAAATATGAAGAATTGTGGAGCAGCTGTCAATTATTTCTTAGAAATCACTGGGGTTTTTTTCTTCCTGGAATAAAAAACTAGGATTTAAGGGAGCTGGAAAACTAGAGAGAGATGAGAATTCTTATCTTAACATGCCAAAATATGATTTTATGCCTAAAATTGTTAGAGTAAGTTGTATTTACATGTTCAGTTTTGTTTTGTAGACAATGTGGACAGAAATACTCCAGTCTGGTTGTATTGTAGAGAGGGAAATGGTGAGAAATTTGAAACAGGTTACTTTATTTTAATTGCAATACATGCTGAAAATGAATGGCACAAAGTGTAATTAGTGTATGAATTTCTGTATATTACTGAGTTATGCTGTGTGGAGGACCTTCCTTGTAGGTTCGTGCAAGCTTGTTGCACCAACATGCAGACTACCGAGGAAGGGGTTTGGTGGTGCCCTGGCCCAGGATATTGTTCTCTGTTGGTTCCCTTGGAGCCTCTATAGCAGCAAGACACCTTTGAAGTGGTGAAGGGCCAGAGATGATGGTTTGTACACCGTAAAAGATGAAAGAAGTCATTCCCATCTCCACAGAGCTGAGGTTCATGGGTTCAGGTGTTGAGGAACCTGAACCCAAGCTCTAGTGGGACGATCAAAAATTTACTTCCTTAAGGTGAAACTCTTTCAATTTCCACTCATTTGTGAAGGATAATTGGTGTGGAACATTGGGAAAGAAGTGATGTCTGGGTTTTAGTCTATGACAATAATGACATAGATAGAAGAAAATATTTGCTCTCAGGCATCTCGGGGTAAATCAGTCATCAGGAGTGTGTGTGTCTGAACTACATTTTATAGCTATATTTTGTAGGCTGAAATACTTGCAATCCTTATGTATTTAGATGTATACGCAAACCAGAACCACTGTTTAGATAATCTAGTTTAGGGCGTGCTCATCAGTGGGGGTTCTGGAGGTTTTGATTTAAAAGTTGTCAATAGAAGAAAATGGACAGACTCTTGCATAGTGCTTGGATATAATTTACATGTCTCAGATGCAAAAAGATCCACTGAAACAAAGTAATTTAGTAATTTATACATATATGTATATCAACAAAAAATAAAGTTAGGCAGTGTCAGAGGAAAAATTGTGCTTTGTGATGTGCTGAGATTTTTTTTTTAAGATATGCTCACATTGAATATATGACAGACTTTCAGTTTTATTTCTCTTGGCTATTCTGTTCCTTTGGCAAACTTGATCAAAAAATTTGTTTCAGAATAGTCAACAGAACCTCAGGAGTTGAGAGGGTAATGTTTTAAAGATTTGACCAGAGATTGCAGATCTGCTCAAAACTCTAAGCATACCTAATGTGGAAAAACAATAAGGAAAAGAAGGTTAGTTTGATTAAAAATATGGTATTTATTCCAATTGCAGCAGTTGAAGATCAAGTACCAGAACAGTGGCTATTTGAGACAGTAGATGTGTGCTATTGGTAAACATGCTGGCTTCAGAAAAAATTGTGAATTGATGATAGGAAATAGTTATGCTGAGGCAGAGGTTTTTTATGGTGTGCTTTGGCTTGGTTTTATTTCACTCCTTTATCAAAGAAAGTCCTGGTCTTTGTTGGATGGTGCAGCATGATGGTCCTCAAATTACTTGCTTGCTGATGGGATCTCTTCCTGCTACTTTTCCTGACTGGATGCTTTTTGTGATAATGTTTGTTACTGAAGACAGTAAAGTTAATTCACCTTAGTAACTTTTCAGACTTTTTTGAGTACAGTCTACTTTTTGTTATAGTGTAAATTTTTATATATTCTAGGCATGTTTCTACTTTTGAAACATTTGGTTTAAGTCTTGTACCAAAATCACTGTAACTGTTTTCATGCCCAGAAAGCACTGAGTTTTATTCTCTCTCAGCAGGGACCACGATGACTATAAGCAATTTTTCAACACACATTCATATTTGCAACCCTGTTTCTTTATACACACCACATTTTTTCTGTGCCATGTCTCAGTTCCTTCACATCTTCCCCAGTTTCACTGCACGTTGGTGCTTTTCTGCTTCCCTGTTTTCTTTCCTTTCTTATATTCCCTAATGGCATCTCTTTTTTCTTTAATGACTGTCATCTTTTTCTATCCACCTTATTTTCAGGGTACCTTAGCTTCTGTAGGCAGCGCTTGCATTTTTTGATGTCATTTTTAGTGCCACCTGTGCCAGTGATGCTGGCTTTTATAACTTTACATGGCTGAGAAGAGACCTACTATATGGGGTTTATTGGTGTCCATTGAATCCCAGACATATGCTTCAGGAATATTTAAACACTAGAGAAGAAATTGGAGGTGGCCATTTGGCATAGGTAGGTGTGGAGGAAGTTACCCTGGAGTCATAGAAATCTAGACATTTGCCACCATTTTGATGACTGGCAGCAAATTTTTCCAAGCACTGTGAAAGAGCCTATGCTGAGGAAAAGCTGGTGTGAGCCTCAGCCTGAGGTCTGGAGCAGAAGGTTCCTCCTTGCACAAAATGGGCTTAAACCCTGCATTAAAATGGGTACCTACTGTGAACTGCAGCATGATTCACAGCCCATTTATACTGCTTGGAAAGATGGCAGCATAACTACTTCTATAATGATGAGCAAAGTGTGCAAAGTGTGTTGCTAGAGAATGGCATAAAGGTTAGGCAAACTCAGCCAGTCCATCGCCAAGAAAAGAGACAGTTACTTTGAAAGACCATGGCGACTGATATTCCCCCCTTATCTCATTTGCTCTGTGATTGGGTTAGCACTTCTCTGTTTCTTGTTAAGTATAATGCTGTTTAACAATAATTGAAAGCAGTGACTGTTGATTTAAGGAGGATGTTAGAGGTACTGCAAGTATGTCTGCCGGTCCTGTACCTCTTGCAGCACATTTCTTCAGCGATATTGAACCCTTTCTCAAAAAATAAAATAAGCTTTGAAGGAAACCTCCTGCTGATTTGTTTAGTATCTGCTAAATTTGAACTTAATACCCTATTCTGAAGCAATAAATGGCACAAATTGGCAGAGGATTTAAAAACATGCATTCCTATGTTTTGTGCTTCTTCATTGTTACTGAAGCAATTACTTTTCCAAGTAAGAAAGTAAGAAAGCTATCATTGATTAAATGTGACATGCTAGAGTGTTAGAAAATAGTTGGAGCCTCAGGTGTCATCAAAGCAGAGAGTAGTTGTTGGCTGCATTGGCTGTGATGGGTGTGCCTGTCCTGAGCTTGGTCTTCTACACCTTGAAGCTCTTGGCTTCAGCCTTTTGGTCTTGCGTAGCTCACTCTTTATACCTAGTCAGCAAGTTGTCAAGTTGGCACCTAATGATTGGCTTTCAATGTATTTCCAAGATAAAGATACAAACTATTAAAACTGTTACTAGCAGCTGCATTCAAAGTGTAGTCTGGGTGTGCCAGCACAGCTAACCCCAAATTTAGTTCTCCTCTCTGAGGCAAGGTATTTATTCCCCTTTTGTCTTAGCAGATGCTGCCATACGAATCTGAACAGGAAAAGTAAGTCAAGGCCATGTTAAATAAAAACAGAAATTCCCAGTATTTGCAATGTAGTTATGAGAAGCACCCAGCAAATTGACGTGTTTGCATCGACTAACTCGGGTGCAAGTCACTGGCTTTCACCTTACAGAAGAAAATGTTATTCCATGCAAAGGCTGTACATTAGAAAAGAAATGACAGTGCACGCACATTTCATGTCCTGGGAAGAAACAGTAGGGCTGAATTATGCAAATCTTAATTATGTCATTTGCCTCATGCCAAAAGATTTTTGGGTGCTGGGGTGCTTAAAACTATGAAAGGACATGTTCAAATTACAGTAGAATTTAAAAACTGACACTAATTAAAAATTAGTGTTACCTGTCACATAAATACTTGCCACAGTGAATGGAGTTTGTAAGGTTAGAAAAATACCTTGTTTTAGAAAACACCTTTCAATAATAATGCACAGTGAGGCTAATATAATGTACCCAAAGATAGATGTTTTTAATTGCCCTTTTTTTCTGTACTCTCAAAGTAATGGTGAAAAAATATGGGTTTCTTGATCATTGTATTTTTTCCAGCTTGATTGCATCTACGCAAAGAAATTATCATAGTCAGATTAGGAAGATATTTATTCTTTCAGCGGTGAAAGTTTAGGTTAAAAAATTAGAAAAAAAATAATTCAAATTTTTAGTGAGTATTCTTGAAACTGTTAATATTTTTAAAGAAAGTTAGGTGCTTTTTAAATCACTTTTAGTTAACCTAGGTTAACTGTTCCCCAGTAGCCAATAACATCAATGCCACCAGTAGCATTTCCTGTAGGGAAATGGGCTTTCTACTCTTGTTTTAGCTCTGAGTTAGTGTAAACCAGAGCAAATGAATTTAAGCAGGTGCAAGTCACAGTAAAGATTTTCTGGATTTATAGATAATCTTCCAAACGTTGTAGGGATGAGTGGTGGATGCTTATTTGAAGTTCATGCTGCTGTATGGGGTTGTGCTTCTTCATTGATACCGTGACTTTTTAACATGGATGGTGTCTAGCTTAAAAGTTAGGTGTTCAGTATAATCACTTGGTAATTATTTTTCGTTCCCCTTATATTGGAGTTGTACCATGAAATTGTCTACTTCTCAACCTTAACAAGCTGTATTGGAAAGATTTTGTCATTAAAGATTGAACTGAGAACCGTATCATGACAAGGCAGCTTACTGATCTGTGAGGAGTACAAAAGTACCACTGCTATCTGATAATTAGAAATTTTAAACATCAGTGGATTATGGTTTTCAGTATGGGTGGAGCTAAACTTTTTCAAATTGAGAGGTCTGATATCTCACTTAAAGCTTTGGAGGTGATCTCTGCTCATAAGCTGTATATTTTATAAGCTACCAACATGAATAAAAACAATTAAAAGGCTATTACCTACATGTTGTGGTAATAAACTATTAAGCAACTGTTATTTGTATTCTACTCTGTTAGTTTACCTTGCTGCTTAGTGTGAGAGATTTCCTGTCTCATATGTTCTATGGCATGGAAATAAAATCAGGATAAATCTCTGGTCTTGGAATCCAGACGGTCTAATTTTCTTTTGTTGTTCGTGTTTATGTCGTCACTTAAATCTTACTCTGTGTTTGTGCGTGGGGCTGCGCAGTCACATACGTCAGCTGCTTTTTCTGTGTTTTCAGAGTGGATTTGTAGCATTTGTCTTAGTGCAGCCTTTGTGAAAGCTTTCTTTAATTGTATTTAAACCCACACAAAAGTGTGTTCCCTGTTTTACAAGCTAGCATTTAGGAAATATTAACTCCTTCTAAATTGTCAGAAAAAAAGATTCAAGGATGTAAATACCTAGTTCATATTATCAACTTACCATGCTCTTATGAGACTGGTGATGTGAAGAGAAGAGAAAGTAGAATGAAGTCTCACCACAGAAGTTCACAGGAGTATTCCAGTTTAGAAGATAATTTCAGAACTTGAGGGAAAAAATTTTGAAGGACAGAAATGTCCCTGAACTCACAGAAATATGCCTAATACTTTCACATCCTAAAGCAAATTTTAATTAAGATTTCTTCTGTGTTTTATACAAGACTCATTTGTTCAGCTAGTAGACGTTTTTTGATAAGGTTTATACCTCTGTTGTAGTTCTGATTCTCCTACATCTTGCCTTATGTTTCTTCTAAAACGAAGTGCATGATGACTTTTTTTCTGGGTTATTAGGAAAAGAATGTGTTACATGTTATGGAATCTTTGAGCAATTGTTTAGTGAGTAGAGTCCTTCCCAAATCTTCGTTCATGAAGCCTAGCCATGATGTATAGTAAAGTATTTTACAATTTCTAAAGGAGCAATAAATTACAACATTTGCAACTATGGAAATAATTCTTAGGGATAATGTTTTTAAAGTTCTGCCTTGGGATTCACTTTCTCTAAACAGACTTTGCTTGTTTTATTTATGCTTGCTGACATATATGAAGTTTGGATGAAACAGTGCTACAGGCAGATCTTTTCCTTCTGACTGGGTGATTTTGTAGTCCTGATACATGACCTCCAGGTACACATTTTTGCATTGTTTGAACACACTCTGAACACCAGGGCAGCCTCAGAATAGACCTGAATTTCCCCCCTAAGCAGCAGTCCAAGAGTCATCATCGCAGTAATTCAGTCTTGGTGTTCATAGCAAGCTACTCCCCGCCATTTCCAGCAAGATAGGTAACTTGCAGTTCATGTCCCAAGCAAAAAGTGTGCCAGGCCTGTCCTGTGACCAGTGGCTCCCTCTCTCCTCCCTTGCAGCTTCCAGTGCCATTTTCCCTCTCCTGTAGTTAAACCAGCTTTCACCTGGTAAGTGTGTGGAATGTGCCAAACTAACTGTTCCCCATGGACACCCATGGGAAGCTCCTGAAACAGCTGAGGAACTGGCTGGAGTGTATATTTGGGTTAGGACCCAATTAGGACTCCTCATTCTTTCACTGCTCTTTTCCCTTTTTGTTATTTAAAAATAAACCAGAACCAAATGCTGACAAATTTAAGTTCTCAGTCAGCTCTACAGCTGGAGAGTAAGCACTGCTTTTGTTTGCAAGTGAAGCTTCCAAGGGTTGTAGAAACAGGACTCAAAGCACAATTTTGCTGTACCATGTCTCCCTAAATAACAGGCAAGAGAGGTAGGTAGCCAGAAAATACAGACCTCAGACACTTTGAGGATGACATTTCAAAAAAAGAATAAAATTCAAACTTAACACTGGAGACAAGGATATGTGGCACTTGTCTGGCATTTTCATTTGGGATCGACGAGTTGAAGTCAGCACATTACTGCCTGCAACTTCCAGAGAGATTTAACCATCTGTGCTCCCATGTTTCCATTGATTGCATCTGCAGCATGGGAGGACCAGTGAGAATTCAGGATATTGTTTAACATTTTTGTTTGCAAAGCAAATATTGGGCATCACATCCTGCAATTGCATGGAGTATGCGATTCAGCATGAATCCACACCTGGTTTCAAAAATTGTACTTAATGCTAAGAACTAGCACAGAAATGCTATTCACAGTATAGTTTAATCATCAATTGGAAGACATTTGATGGTGTAGGAAAACAAAGCATGAATGAAAGGTTCATGCTACATTGTATCAATTTAATAATTGAACTACATTATGGGTTTTTTCACTGTGCAATCTGTATTAAATGCTTCTTAGAAAAGGCTTTTTAATGCTAATATCTCAACCCTTGTAGTCTCCAGTTCATATAATAAGCTTTTCCAAATTACAGAAAAATGTGAGAGTAAGGATACTTCTTGTGAGTTTGACTTTGTAGAACTGAACTTTAATCATTTGAAATCTGTAGCTTTGAATTTTTCAGCTTACTCAAAGTTTGCTTGAAGAACTGTGATTTCCTTGAGCTGCATCTTCGTCTTCTTTATTGATTAATGTACATATATGTGGCTTGCTTCAAATTTCGAAGATGTTTATGGAATTATTTTTAGGAAGAAGATTAATATTTGGTAATTCAGTGAAGGTAAACAGTCTGGGGTCCTTAAAAGTGAAGTTATATTGAAAATTACATAAATGGTGCTAAAGGAAAGGTAAATCTTTGATGTCATGCTTACACAAAACATCTACAATTGCAGTGCCACTTGGAAAGCTTTGCTGAAAGGTGGGTAATGAAGTGAAAGCTTAGGAAGCATGGATTGAAAGCTTAGGGTTTCTATGTGATGCACAGGGAAAACTTCGGAAAAGCTGAGTGGGTTGAGTTGGGGTTTTTTTGGAGGAAAAGGCTTCTCATAAATATGATGCGGCAAACCTATGATAAAGATGCTTAATGTCACGTTATATTTTATGTGCTTTCCTTTGGAGTTATTTATTTTCATTCCCTCATTTCAGCAAAGATATATGGAGCAGGGGAAGACATAACTGTTTTCAGGACAGGAGACAGCTGTGAATTGTGATAATGTGTGAACAGTCCTGAACATTTCACTGTCTGTTTCTGTATTCAGAAATGATGAACTCATATGTGTGTTGTTGTACATATAGCTTGGTTGTAAGGCAGCACAGACTTAAGGCCAGTGAGTGCTCTTCTCTTTTCTAACTATAGTTTCTGTCAGTGTCATTGCCTGATCTCAGATTTGTCTGATGTTCCACATCCATGTCTCGAAGGTGTGTTTTCAGTCATGTCTTTTAGATGTGGGCCATACTAACTGAGATTTTTTCCTAACCACGTGTTTCCTTTCACCTGTATTATTTAGAAAAAGACAATTTAAAACATTCCAGCACACTTAAAGAAAAACACCCAGCAAACAAAAATGAAAGAGATGCTTTTGTTTACATTTAGCTACCAGAAATAAAAGAAAGAAACTGGGAAAGAAGCTGTCAGAGTTGCTTTAGAGTAGAGGTTTGCAGTTATAGGTGGGCCCGGCCTTTGGGAAAGGAGCCCAATGGGATGTACAAGCAAGGTGTCTCTTCCCCCACCCCTTTTGTGAAGATCTTCCTACCTTTCCATAGTCTAGAATTTGTGCACAGAGTGCCTCTAGGTATTTGCTTTGCAGCTGGGACATAGCTGTGAAATGACGTCCACACCTGGAGTTCTCCCCCTGAAATTAATTACTAAAGGTTATTTTTTTTTCTGATCTCTCATGACATAACCAAAGAAAAAGGAGATAACCTGGCCATGGACCTTTATGTCTGGGTAGGGTAAAGGTGATGCCAATGGCATTTGCACATCTACCTTGGCTCAGTTTCTTAATTAATTAATAGTGCAGTGATGTTATGAGGTTGGCTGGATTTCTTTCCCTCTGCTGCCCTTCCTCTGCCATGACAGCTTTTTCGTTCATGGTTCTTAGGGTGAGATGTTGCATTTCCTTCCAATCTCAAGTCTATATCAGGGTCCAGGCTGATTCATTTAGCTGGATTTTGAGCCCTTGCCTTTCCTCCCCTGGGTATGTGTGATGCATGATACTGGCCCTCTTGAAACAAATTAACATAACAAAATTATTTAAATCATTCAATGATTTAAATAATTTAAAATCGGTGAGCATACATTGTACATGCTTAGTTCTCATCTAAATTAGATGGTGCCCTAATTAAGATAAACTAGCTTTTCTCTTCGTTTACAGGAATAGACTGAATAAGGGGTTTTTTTCCCTCTAGCAAAACCTGGATGCTCCCAGGCTCACATGGCTGTTTCCGTCCAGACTGACTGACCCTGCCCAAGGTGATTGATTTCTGTTTGCCTCCAGGGCACAGCAGTAGCAATAAGGAGGCTTCTTCTGACCTGACTCGACTTAGCCAGAGGCTGAGGATTAAACATTTCAGTGCTGGCAGAAGGGGCCTTGCTACCTTTTTCACTGGGAGAATGATCTGTGGCACTGTGGGGAAATACTGAGGCAGAATCAGTAAGTGCTGAAGAGAATACACAAGTTCATGTCATGAAGGCTTATGGAGTTTTGGCAAAGGCATACCTTAAATTTAATTACTATTAATATTAGATTTTACCTAAGATGATTTGCTAGGTCTGCTTGGTTACACAGGTGATGTAAAGAAAGCCATCTGCATCTGAACAAGGTGATGCAGATTTTCTCCCTGCAACCTTGTTTTCTACCATGCATAAAATAAACATAAAGGTGTGGTGAATTGCACTTGTTCTCACCCCTGCATTGCTGAGGGAGAGGAAGCCTGTTCACTTGCTTTAATATGTCCCTGCTTTTATCCTTTTCCTCATTTTACCATTTACTCTTGTCAAGAGAGTATGAGAGTGCAGAGTGGGGAGCAATTTGGGTCAATGTGTCTGTATTTGCAGCATATCAGATAGTTAATGGGTAATAATTCAAATTACCTCCTTTCCAGCTGCCTGCTGACTTGAATCTCATTTTCTCTTGCGTTTCTCGTCAGTCCTTCTTTTTATTTTCTTTTTTTCCTTCCCTTGATCTCCAGAAAGGTGCTTCCTAAATGCACATTTAAGGAGACCCATTGTGGATATGTGAGTGAACTTGAACATTGTTAAGAGAAAGCAACTGGGTTAAACTGGTACCCAGACATATACTCAGGGAACTTTCCTCCTGCAAAGGCATCAGTTAAGGTTTTTCTTGTTGTTGCTACTGTTCACATAGAAATGAAACTCCTGTATAACAGGCATTAACATCATTGCCTACCTTTATGGCTAGTTTTATACCAGAATAGTTCCCTAAAATATTTGATCCTCTAATAACATATGCACACCATGAATTTTAATAATGCTAAAATTAAGATCCTGTGTTAAAATTAACCAAGAACATGTTGAACAAAGCCACCCCAAAGAAATGCAATGCTTGCAGTCAGCTCACATTTTCAGTAACACACTTGAACTGCTAGAACATTAGCATGCTTGTAAAATTTGAGGTTAACTGTGTTTGTAAAAATTTGTATTGCTTCCCATCAGTTACTGATCTGGAGTACACAAACATTATTTAAAATAAACAGTTTTGTATGCTGCTGGGAATTTTATGAAAATCTTTTACCAGCTCCTGTTTGCACATGTAAATTCTAGTTCTTTCAAATGCACACATGAAATATGACCTTCAATCGCACATCTTCAAACTCTTAAATAAGTTCAAAGGATAGATGTTTTCAGAAAAGAAACACCTTTTTTAAACAATACAAATTGAGAATTCAGTGTGATATATTGCTATTTCTCAGTTTTTACCACCAAAGTGCACAGTCTAAAAATAAAATTGCTGACAAGTACTTAACTACAATGGCATAAGGAAGTGTATCCAGAATAAATAAATAAAACAGCCTTTAGCTAAAGCATTGGAGTAAAATGAACATATAATTCATCTCAGAAGCCACAGTTGGAAGGTGGTATGCTATGGCTGGGTTGTCCAATTTATCAAGACAAAGCACTTCACTGTATCTTGGTTGAAACTGCTCTGGAAAACCACATTTTCCACTGTACAGGGGCCATTAAAACTAAATTACTTGGAAAATCAGTAACCACTAAATTATGGATGTATTGCCACGTACACGTGCAGTAGTAAAGAATTCTAACTTTGTAAACAAATCAATAATTTTTTTAAAACAAAAATGAAAATTAACTGTAAGAGACTTTATATACTAGGATGTCTGCAAGTAACCATGACAACAGTCTGGGCTTCAAGTTTATTTTCTATATCTGAGCATGTACATTTTTTCTTAAGTGAAAAAAGAGGCGTCAGAGACTACTGTACAAGAACTAGGAAAAATAACTATGCTCTTGTTAACTTACAAGTGAGACTAGAGCTATGTCACTGTAGATATGTTCCTATTTTTATGAAACAAATGTTGGTTGTATCTTTTTCCTATCAGTGTCAGATATGCTTCTTACTCATAGTACTGTGTCCCACTGACAACTACAAACTGTGTATTTTCCTGATATCATTAGATGGGATATCAGATATTTTTAGAACTGGAATTTTTCTTCAATTGCACAAGTGTAACAATCAACAAATTAGACCTAACCTACTTATGGTAGGGCTTTAAAAGAAAATAAATAAATACATAAATAAATTATATCTATAGATATAGATATAAATATATATGGAATGTGTTTTATTCTGTTTATAATTACAAGGAGGAATTTGAAGTTGAAATAAAAAGAACTGTTTTCTTCTATGACAAATGCTCATATTTTGCAGCAAATATCTGAATTTTAAAAATAAACTTTGTATAAACGTTAACATGGGTACATCAGCTGTACTATATCCAAAGACAATTAAACTAATCTACCTTCAAGGAGAAATATTTTAATTTTTCCTCATAGAAAAGTAACAAAATAGTGATAGCAAAAGTACATGTTGAACCTCTGGCCATCTGGTTGGCAAAAGTGTCAGGACATGTATTCAGAGGTGATTTAGTGACCCAAAAGAATCAAATGAAACATCCCAGTCAGTTGCTCAGCCTGTTGAGATGCAATAGAGAACCTGCAGCAGACTTAATGTTTTTTGCTCGGCAATATAGGGCCATAAAGCATAAGAACCAGTAAATTCGGTCCCATAAAACAATTGCTTTGTGGCCCTACAGCGTGAAAAGCCTTTTGCCATTTTGGCATACTCTGTGTAATAAATCTCCCGCTCTGCTTGGCAAATTATCAAAAACAATGTCCTACGAGTTGAGAAATTCACCAGATTATTCCTTTACTATGATGTGAAGTTTTTCCATTACTAATGAATTAAGTATTAAAATCAAAACAACTCTGAGTTCACTGTCCAATCTGGAGTACACATTTCTCTGCAAGCAACCAGCAACAATTTTTTTTTCTTTTTCTTTCTCTGTCCCCTCTTCTTTGTCCAAATGAGGGAGGGGGGAGAAAGAGTTGAAAAAAGAACACGCAATAGGCAATGAAGTAACAAAAGTTGTGTTGATGATAATCTCTTATTTTACTTATTTTAAGGAATTACCATCGCAAAGAGAAAAAAACTAGTTAGAGGACATGCTAAAGCCACATGCACCATGGCCACATACAAAAACTTCATGCTTCAAGTTTTAGTTTTCAAAACAGCACTTCTGCTTAGAATGGTGTAACTGCAAACAGGCTTCGTTCCCATATTTTCAGCAAGAGCTTCAAGATATTATTATGACTGATTAGATGTTGATTTTTTTTTTAATTCTGTGAAATAATTATGTTTTCTATATACTTCTGATGTATTAGTTTGCTTTTACATTTTTTTGGGGTCTTACCTGTAATACTTCCATTGTGTATATAAATATTTATTAAACACACTATGATGTTTCCAAAAATTCAGAGTTTGATAAGTCTCTTTGTGGGTTCTCTAACCATAGCATCGTAAATACTGGCTTATAATGACTAGATTTAATGAGCTGTTTCATCAATACAGGGTGTCTGGCTTTAGATTCAGAAAGTCACCAAGAAAAAAAGGTTGTATCTTTGGTTAGTCACTCTTCTATCCTTTTGTTTTCCTGGAGTGAACTTCAATCTACAAGTTTACAAAGCATTTTAGGGGAGGATGTCCATCTCTTCCGTGTACCTTTACATTCTATACATATGATTATGCTTCGTGGGAGCTGTTATTTCTGCTTCTTGAAGAGATCTGTTGATGCATTTCTTAGCAATTTTTAAAGTATTTTGTGTGATATAGAGCTGCTCCAGATGATTTTTAGTAGGGTCTGTTGTGATAAGACAAGAGGTAATGCTTTTAAACTTAAGAACTGTAGATATAAGGAATAATTTTTTTATTAAGAGAGTGGTGAAACACTGGGACAGTTTGCACAGAGAAGTGGTAGATGCCCCATCCCTGGAAACATTCGTCAGGTTGGAGACACTCCAAGCAACCCATCCCTGTTCATTGTGGGGACCTTTAAAGGTCCCTTACAACCAAGCTATTCTATGACTCTATGATACTGTTGCCTCTTCTGACAGCTAGGGCATTTACCCTGACTTTGGGGAAGCTCAGGCTTGGCATCCAGTATCCTTCCTGAGTATTCTTGTCATAGAGCATTGTACAGATGGGAAACTTACCATCTTATTTTCAGTTTAAAATTGAGTCCTGTATTGTACTAGATATTTTTACCTTCTACATGTCCACAAACAGAAAGCATTGGGGTGTTTATTGTATTCATCTTAGAAATAACTGTCTTTGAGCAAAGAACCAAAAATAATTTTTCCAGTTTACCCCAAAAGAGATAGTCACTGAATGAAATCAGAGGGTGAAACTGATGCTGTGTATGAAATATTCTCCAGCTTATCATTTCAAATTGTGAAGTATCTTTTTTTACTCCCTTTATTCTAGGCCACTTTCATAGTGAGCATCCTGGTTTTGTGGCCTGATTGCTTGCGACATAATTTCAATTAACTTCACCAGCCCAGAACAAAATATAATGTACATGCCTTTTTAATGTTTGCAATGACAAAAGCACTTCGCTCTGCTTCTGGAAGGTATCCTGAAAAATGGGAATTAATAAATGGATCAAATCCTTGCGAGAGGTCCAATTTTGTCCAAACAAATTGGCATTAATAATCATTAATGTCATACTAATGTCATACTAACACTAATTGGGTCCTGTTGTGCTATGTGCCTGTAGTAATAGAAAATATGATAACATTTCACTTTCTCCCATTTCCCAGCAACACAGACAGCTATGTTTATCTGAAATCAATCTTACTGAACATGAGGTCTTTGATAAATAAGGCAGTTTTTTTGTGCGTGCACAGCAGACTCACATAACCGGTATTTTATCATCAGTGTGAGATTTGAGGTAAGTCTGAATGTCACAGTTAAATAGTTTGAGATGCTTACAAGCAGTTTTTCTCTAAACTGTAGCCCAGAAGGCTGGGGATTTGTTGCCCTTTCCGTGGGCACTGGTGGGGTTACCTCTGCCAGCATTTGACTGCAGTGAGGTTATTTGCCATTTGATAAATCTGTTCAGTGTGGCTCCCTGCCTCCAAGAGGCATTAAATAATCAGCATAACCCCCAAATCCTTGCTTCTTAGCATAATGTGTTGTGGGAGAGTTTGTCCTGTATCCGTATGGTATTCCTAGTTACATCTTATTAGGCAGATTGTCTAAATGTAATTGTTATAACTGTATTAGAACAGACTTATAAAACTAATCGAGAATTGAGCAAGGAGTGCAGTTCCCCTTAGCTGGATTTTTGTCACCCTGATAAGGGCTATATGTCCTTCTGTGTTACATATTTGGGGAGGGTGATAATTACTGCCATATCTATCAGCAGTGGTGTAGTGCTTTGATAAAAACCTATTCTGTTCATAATGAAATGACTAAGAATTTATTTTTGGCTTTGTTTATGGAAAAAAGACATTTTGTGAGATTATAGTTGGAGTTTGTGGAGCAAAAAGATGAATATTTTCTTGGCATCATAGCTTAGAGAGAAGCAGACAGAAGCAGGACCCCTGAGACCTTCAGTCAGTGTGGGGAGCTGGTGCTCTGGTTTGAAGATGTGAGTGGTCATATGCAAATCCTTATCATGCTTTTGCATGGTTAAGAATTAACTCCTTTTACATATGTTCTACATGAGGATGAAGCATCATGTTGGAAACTGTTTCAGCCATCATTATTGTTTCATAGCATTGTCGTACTCTTCTTCTCTTACTTATTTCCAACTGAATTGAGATTGGGTCAGGAATGAGGACTCCTCATTCTAGAAATAAAATTTAGTGGGATATTATTTACAGTTCTGATAATATAAATTTTAAAAAATGTTATATGGGTTACAGAAGTAAGGTGTTTAGCAAAAATGGTCTTAGACAAAATTAGATGGGAGAAAATACAATGCTAGACACAAAGCTGGACTTGATGAAGTACAAAAGGAATATAGTTTGCCCAAATTCTATTTCAGGAATAGCTGATAGATTCAGAGTCATACGTGCAAAGCAGCCTAAGGCTTATCCTCACAGTCTAGTAGCCTCTTAACATAACGTCAGTACATTAATGGAAGTATCCATTAACAGATCTGTGCCAAGAGATTTCCAGTTTGCCATAAACTTAAATGTATTATGAAATTAGAACTTTTTAGCATTTAAACAAACTTCAGGGGAAAAAAAGTGATTGCTAATTCATGGCAAATTGAGCTCAATTTATTACCTGGTTAGTACATTTTTCTCTATACACAGTAGAGTTCCTTATGTGTAGACTGGAAGAATGTTATACTTGTTTTCATAAACTGTTTTGATACCACCCTGGTTTTGTGAGGAATCAGTCTTTTTTTTCCTGTGGTTGATCCTGGATGTGTATTTGGCTCTCACTGAAATACAGGATTGTCAGGAACCAGGGAGGTCTTCTTCCAGAAAACAACTCTGCTGCTGGGAACAGAAGAAGATGATGAAATGAGAAGTGAGGCAGATTTAGAATGACCAGATCTTGTGTGGCTCAGGACTATGTACAGAAGCTGCTGTCCCACACAGTGCTTGGCTGTTGTGACTCAATTTGCCCACTTTTGGTTTAGGATTGTTTTAAAAAGGAGGTGATTCCTGACAACAGCAGCTACAGAGGAACTGTTTTATGGCTTCTTTCATGTTGAAAAGAAAATACTGTACTGACCACTACAATGGTGGAAAGCTGGGAAGGGGTAGGATTCATATCACACACCCATCTTTTTCAGGAGGTGAATATAATATATGTATATGTGTGTTGTGGTATATAAAAATCTGAGTCAGTTTTGCCTACTTTATTCAAGTAAGTTGTTTTTTTCTTTACAGTTGTATTTTCTGTTTAAAATTGCAAAATAGCTGTCAATATTTACTGTTATATACTACTTATATTTTATTTCAAAATTTTCTAAGTGCTACAAATTTTAGAGCCATCATGTTTGACATACCACCAAATGTGAAAATTTCAGGCTTAACCTCTCTGTAGTAATCCCTAGCATGTTCTGTGAGTGAAGAAATAGTATTCTCAGCTTCTTTAGTTCAATAACTAAAGAGATTCGTTTGGAATTGAAATGCAGTTGCATTCTGCCTGATTTTACATATAAAATAAGGCTTTCTTAGACTTAAATTCCTTCAATATGTGATCGTCAGGAGTTTTAGCTCGTTGAGCTGAAAATATGACTTTCTTTGGATTTGTAAATAATTTTCCAAAACTGGGGATAATGGTGGGGAGGGAGGAGACTGTGTATGAATCCAGAAGCCCGATAAATGTACACGACTATTTCTAGAGCATTATTTTCTGCATTTGGTGATTCTAATTTCCATCTGAATGCAGTTTGACACAAATTACTGTTTTACTGTTTCATGAATTAGAAAGCAAAATGTCAGCATATTAATAAATTTTCTGATACAAAGCTATGTAAATATGTTTTCATTTATATCTAGTGTCTCTGTGTGTGCAAATATATATTACCTGTGTAGCCTTGTAGTTAGCAACAAGTAGTGCCAAAAAGTTGTGGTTAATTGGAAACCAGCAGGTTTTAGTAGTTAACAATCAAGATCTTTTATTAGAAAACCAAATTAAAAAGCAAATTTTGAAGAAAATACTTTAATAAATTTAAATAAAAATTTCTTAATAATTCAGAATCATACTATTTTGAATTAATAAATTCAGTTCTTTAAATTGGTCCACAAATGTTTTATTACCTTTACTACTTTCATTATAACAACAAGGAAAACATTTAGATTAAAAAGAAGAGCATTTCATGGGATATTGAAACTCTTCGATAGCTGCATTTCCTGAAAAGTAGTTGTGTCAGAGGCATCACAAACAAAATCCATTTTGCTTTTGGATAAGCTCAGATCTTTCCAACTTTTTTTTTTTATTTGTTGACTGAGCATAAGACTCTGTTGATAAAATGTAAATTGCAACAAAAGACAAAAGTGCTTTCTTCCCCTCCTGTGCAATTTGACTTAGACCTTGAGAGAGAGAGAGAAAAAAAACCAGAATATTTCCCCTTTTTTACACAGATTGATTTGTGTCCATGGGTATGAGTTAATATCATGAGGAAGGGAGACCAAATTGAATCAAGCCTGGGCTATTTTCCAGTAAATTGCTTTCTTAGCAGGGCTAACACTGACAGAATCTTGAGTTTAAAGGAACAACATGAAGGAAGCTGTTCAGTAGTCTAAAACAAACTTTCAAAGAAGCAGGTCAAAACAGGAAATGTTTGCATAAAAAAAGAAACATCTGCCCAATAGGAACTGAATAGGCCTTCAATTCAGCAGTTCATACTGGCAAAAGTTTGCGTTAAGCTTACCTGTTCATATTAATAAGAGTCCAGAAATTGTATACGTAAATGTGACTTCTGTGCGTCTCTGGCGCTGTTTTTAAGGTAATCTATAATCACTTTCTTTCTCTACCTAGACACAGACTCGCTCAATTGATTTCCATCCACCCAGATTTTAATAATACTGCTCCAGAGTGCAGTATTACTACCAGAGATGTAGTGTAAAGGTGTTGGTTCTTGCACCAGTGCTTTTATAGTGACACCTGTAGCAGAGGTTCTTTACTGACTACACCAGGATTTTTTTTAAGGTTTATGAGATATAGTTTTAATGGTATGTAACACTATAATAAGTGCTAGTTTGGGGTCTCATCAGGGACTTGTAGTCAAATTTACAGGAATATGCTTATCTATTCCATGCATTTGTCTGTTGCATAATGTGGGATTTGTCTGTCACACAGACAAATCAAATGTTCCAACTGGAACAAGATAAATGAGTATTCACCAAAAGTCAGTTGGAAGGTCAATCAGGAGCACAAATTTGCTTCTGATTAGGAAAAAACCTTAGAAGAATAGTATTATAGAAGCAGACTCCTCTCAGTAGAAAATAGAAATTTACAATATTGAGTAAAAAAACCACTCATCATTCTTTTCATGAAATAGCCTTATGGAGTCAGGCTACGGTTTTAGCTACCCTTATTTACTCTTATTTACAGTCTTCCAGGACAAGCCAGTGGATTCTTAGAGAAAGAGTGAAGGAGCCAACATCCTCCATGAGGTCTCCCCTAGGAACCACCTCAAATTATAAGGAAGGGTTCAGGGCTTTCTAAACTGAAAGCTGACTTCTTTCTATTGTGCTTGGTAGAGCCAAAGCATATTTCACTGCGTACTTTCCATCTATGTCTCTAATTTCTGAACCATGAGAAATAGTAAATGTTTTCTTTTCACTTCATGATTGTGTAGACATCCCTTCTTCAGTAATATTTTCCCCACCCTAGAGACCTGTTTGTTATTATACGGTATTTTATCATCTTTCCTTGTTCTTTTTCTACATAAGAAGAAGAAATATGTATCTACATATCTGACTTTTTAAAAGTGGGTGTTGATTAGATTTCACAAGGGAAAAGTGCACTAGGCTACAAGAGTGAGTAGTGCTAATCACAAGTGGGTAGAAATATAGGTTACTAATTTTATCCTAATGCACTTCAGAGAGAAGAAATCCAAGCAGTGAAAATAAAAGCATCACATGTCCTCCATTATTTGCTTATGGAAGCAATAATACACAGTAGATGGTATTGCAAACATGAACCAGTCCTTTTTTTTTTGTTGAAATCAGTGTCAGTTGATTAATTTGAGTAGAAGAAGGTTATGCCAAAATGTTAAATATTGTGTGCGCATTATTCCAAGACTTGTGAAACAAATAACTGCATGTGCTGATTCTATTTTTATAAACGCATATTAAAATAAAAAATAACAGTTAATATTTTTGCTGAGCAATGTTGACCTATGCATGCTTGGTCAGTAATTGCAGTGCTGCTCACTGACTAATTATTTCCTCGAGACAAAGCAATTTTTAAATTATGTTATATTTTTCCATGTACTTTTGATAACTATTAGTAAGAAACTCCTGTCTTTCAACCTAACTGCTCCCAGGAAAAAACCAAACCAAAGCAAAATTATGGGTCTGTCACTTATCTTCAATTGTTTGCCATGATTAAGTATATGCAAAGTATCCAGAAGTGACAATGAATGTAAATGGCATTTCTGGAGTTGTCTTGTTTTGAGCTCTCAGCTCATTCTGCCTTGGAAACATTTTCAAGGTTGCCAGGTCCGTAACAGATGACAAATCTTAATTGTACTGAATCCATTGTCATCAGAGGAGGTGTGTTTTTTCTACCCTGATCCTAGGAGATTTTGCTTCAGATGATCCAAGCTAAGGTCTCAATTCTAGCCTTGGCAGAAGATAGTCAAAGTCTGTTCTGTTTTCATGTCTTTGTGGAGCCTCACATGTCATTTCTGCAGAAAGCACTCCTGCTCCAAATAACTCAGATTTCTCAGTTAACTCCTGTATCAATTGTTTTACCTTTTTCATTTGCCATAGGACCCATTTTTAATTCAGTGTTTATACTGACCACTTTGTCCAAACTCAACAGGTATAGCACATAGGTCTCAGTGCAGGGAAAGGGTGACATATACCGTTGGTGTGTGTATGTATATAGATGTGTATCAGACACAGTAGTCATAAAACTTGTCATTGTTTCTAGCTTGTGTAATTAGACCGTGTGGTTTCTTATTTAAATTCAGTCATCTGCATTCTTGAGGCTTCTCCCAAGTGGGTGTGCTTTTTGAAATGCAACACTCTTGCATCTGTTTTCTAAGTGCGCAACTGGCATGTTAGTTTTAAGGGGGTTTTCCAGTCATGTGACATAGCAAATTTTAAAAAAATTATTAATCTCTTTTTGACATTTGAATTCTGCAAGTGAAAACAAGCTTTTTATTGAACATTTTTCAGGCTTAAGAGCTGCCTTTTTGCGTTTGCTTTGCAGTTGACCCTTCCTCTTATTTTGAATTACCAAATGAAAACAAGGTTTCCCTTCAAAGGTTTGTTGCCGGGGTAACTGGCACTGACGCCAAAAGATGAATACTCTAACTACTTAGGATAATGCCTACTTTGTGAGCTAAATAAAGAGCTAAATTACGGAGAAGGATGTTGGATAAATCTGAAATATCAGAGGAGAAAAACCAAGATTATTAAGGTTGCAGAATTCAGACAGGATTATTGCCTTTTGCTCTGGTAATGGTTGCATACACAGATCGTGTATACTGCTCTGCAGCCAGGCTCTTGGCTCTCTCAGTCCCACCGATCAACTGAACAGTGTTGGTACTTTTACCTTTACCTGGATAATATATAGGGCTGTGGACGTGAGAGGCAGGAAGGCAGAATTTTACAGAGGAATGATGGTTACTAAGTTTGCAAGAAGTTTAGTATTTTGAGCTTGAGGTTGAGAGGCTCAGCTGCTGCTGGGGGAGTTATTGTTGGAATCCAGGATTTCTCAGCAGAACACATACAGAGTTCATCTAAATGAAGCAGAAAAACCTCTCTGTATCTAATACTGTACAATAGAAGGAAGTGTTTATTTTGATATTTGATTTGAATGTAGAAACGGTCTCAGTCCCTGTCCTCCCAAAAAGCTGCTGATGCTTTTGGGGGTTATGGCAGAAGGAAGCTTTCAAAATAGTTCAGTGACAATACTGAATAGTATCATCAGAACTTGATGTCTACTGATGTTGCTGTATTTGAGCAAAATGATGAAAACAAATCTCTCAATTTAATATCAAAAGTTTTAAGTTTTTGGTTTCCTACAGTTAGTTAATGCACTGAATAATTTTAGTCACTGGGTGTTACACCAGATCCATACATACAGGTGCAATTTTCACAAACTGTTTCATGTGATTTAACTCTAAGAAATACAGTAAAAATTGGGGTATAGACTTCTGTGTGTGATTTGGTGGACTAAGTAGTCAATACTGTTCCTTATAAATCTATTTTTTGCTGTGACTGCTAGGAGTTTTCAGGCAGATCCAGTAGTTTGTTCATCAGATTTGATCTGAAGGTGCAAACTGGTTCTTCTTTTCCAAGCCAATGCACTGTTAATTTTACCAAATAAAACAAATACAGTTGTTTGATTAACCATATACCAAAACCACTAAGATGGCTCAGACTACATTTATGCTGGAGCTTACATTTACATAGAAGATCTCTTTGCTGCTCTCTGCAAAGGCTGTCAACACCCGTCACAGTTGTGTAAGAAGAAAGATTTCTGCTGGTTGGCAGCAAGAGCCAGCAAACTGCTGCTTTCACTTTCCATGAGCTTTTGTTATTATAAACCCTTTCCACTCTGGAGACAATAGAGTCACACCATATACCATAGAAGGACAACCCAAAGGTGACACTGTCCATGATACCTCAGTGAAATGTGACTGAGTCCCCCCACCAAAAGGCAAAAAAGGGAACGGGAAGAACTCTTTTCAAATGTGCTGTTACTGTTTTTTATAGGCCATGTAACATTCTGCTCTGTTTTGAGTACTTTTTTGGGTCGCGAAGTATGGGCCCAGCCTTCAGTGTGCTCATTGCATCAGTGGTGTCACATAATGCAGGATCTAGGGCACTTGAGCCCAGGTAAGTTCTGTTTTTAGCAACTATGTAATTTAATTAAATTCATTTGTTTTATCTCAGATAAGAAAAAATAGCTTTGCATAACTAAAAAATATAGTGAGAACTAACGTAAGGATATACTTCAGCACTGTCACCTATCCAGTGCTTCAGTGGATTTCTGTGGTTATTCTGAAGTCACCAGCAGTGCTTTTCATGGACAACAGAATGGCCAAACAAATATGTAGTTTTCCTCTGTGAACTTCACTTGCAGTTTGGTCTCATCAGAACAGAGCTAAAATTCTCCACCTACAAAACCATCGGATAGATTGGAAATGTCTACCTTTTAAGAAGCAAAACACACCATTCTTTGCCATATACCACGCAGAATAGTAGAAGAGACTCCTGGCTTGTTTCCTGTGCAAACCATCCTCAGAATCAGAGCCCCCACCGCAGAAGTTACTGCCAGAAGAGACCAGGCACAGTCTGTGTCTGGCTGATTCTCATTTCTAGCTGCTACATGATTTTGCACAGCAGGCTTTCCAGGGAAATTCAAGGACTGATAGCAAAATCAATTTACTTATGCTTAAAAAATACGGTAACAGATGTAAGATGTAAATAAGAATTTGTAATTCACCCAGGACTTTGCATTTAATTATTAATAGTAATGATACTATTTGGGATGAGGAAACAAAATTTAGAAAATGAGTGATAACTGTAGAAGGTCAGTTTTCTGGACTTTTCATGGATTGAGGTGAAATTGTAACAATCATCCAGAATCTTCTACCAGTTTTTGCAGTACAGACAAAACTTTAATAATTTCTGTTTAAACTTTTTTTAAGTTTATACTTGTGCACACTGAAAAGTTGGCTTAGTTTGTATCTGAATTAAACCTAACTGTAATTATAGAACACTTTCAATATAAAAGAGGCTCCTCCAGTTTCTCATGTCAAAAAATGTTAAGCTTTTTTCCTGACATTTTAATTTTGATCTTATCTTTGTAAAATTGTGATCTAGGAAAAATTCCTCTAACTGTAAAGTTACATCAAAAGTTTATAGATTTCATGGAGGGAGATTTGGACCTTGATTTCTTACAGTTCTCAGCATGTTTATAATGAACTTAAATGAACTGAAATATTAGATAATTATTGTAGTCGAATGTACTGTTAAATGTCCAGTGAAAACAAATGCCAAATGGCCTGCTAGTTTCATTATATTTTCCATGCAATTTGCCTATGTAGGCCTTCTTATTCATTGTATATTTAGAAAAAAAAATCATAGTTATTTGTAATTCTAATTTTGTATTCTTTCTATTTTTATTTTTTTTTTTACTTCAATGAACACTATCTTTCATTTTAATCATACAGCTTCATAAGCTTTGCCTAACAGCTTTTTGGAAAGGAATGACTCCTAAAATAGTAAACAGAAAAAACCTCTGTGCATGAAACACAAATTGTGCAACTATTTTACTTCTATTTTTGCACTCTTTTACTACAGAAATTTTAAGGTCCTAAAGTAAGAATTGTACACTTAGCAATGGCCCTGCATGATGAACATCTGAATGAAGGCACTTCTGGTTGAACTAGCTGACACCTTGTACAGGAATGTTCTAAAATCCAGCTATTTTTAGTGTGAGAAATAGATATCTACCTTGAAGCTTGAATTTTTTCATGCCTTTGCTTTTGTGCCAACCACGTCTTGTCTCCACTCCCTCACTGCCCCTTGTATATCCAGGTATATGGATTATACTCCCTTTGGCTTGTTTTTGCTGTGCTAAAACAGCCATTTACTCTTACCCTCCTCATACAAGAAGTTCTCAGGGTTTTTTTGAAAACAATTGTCTGGATTTCTCCACCGTATGCCAGAGAAGCCTCTCACCTACGTCTCTTGCAGTTTACTTCTCTGTCTCAATGGGGGATGCTACTTCAGGCTGTTAATTTCTTCATCTCTAAGGTCATACACAAGGCCACGTTGGTCAGAGCAAAGATACATTACCTGTGATTGCCAGTGTGCACAAGTATGGAAAGATATGCTATGCTCCAGTGAACTGTGGCAGTGCCTCAGCAGGGAGCTACATTGAGAAATGCTCAAACTGTACTTTGAAGCTCTTTGTACTTTAACATTCAACTCTCTTCCAGCATTCTGTTCTTCAGCTTGATGGTACTTATTGTCAGCACTTACCTCTCTAAAAGTGCTGGACATGGTATTTCTTTCAATAAGAGTTTCTTGCAGATTAATGCTTAGGAGTTTGGGAGTTGAATAATAGAAGTTTCAATTTATTACAGTATGAAAGTATATGCTTCAGATTAGTTAAATATTCATGCAAGAATATTGAACTTAAGGATTCAATTCAGTGAATGTTAGTACTAAATTTTGTAGTGTGATGCTGATTTATGTTCAAGTAAGTCCAAAAGAATTCTGTATGCATTAAGTAAAGCTCGGTGTGGGTTTACACTGATATTAGTGACAACAGTGGGTGTTAAAGGACATGTGTTAAGTCATCAGTGTGGTGGTAAAGCATGAGAAAAATAAAATATTTTAAGACTATCACTATTAATGAAGGCTTTTGAATTGAGATTATTTTTCGATCTATTTTATGTGATCCGTAAATTGAGATCACCTCACCAGTCAGAAGCTGGATATCTGGATTTAAGACATCTGCCTTAGCCTCACAAGACTCAGCAACTAAAGGTTGTATGTAAACCTATGGAGAGGACCAAAGGCACCTTGAGAGGCAAAGATATCATAACTATCATCTTTGATATTCATTTTAGGACAGGAAAAAGTGCTCTTTCCAGGCACCCAACTCTTTCAATTAGGTCTGAGACAAACCAATTGGACTATGCTTTTTCCCAGTATATGTGTGTGCATGTAGCAGAAGATGGAGAACAGACTTCAACTGATGCAAGGCCAACAAGAGAAGCAACACTGTTTTTAAAGACTGATGAAGCCTTCTTGAAGTAGAAAAGCTGTTGTGATTTTTATAAAACTCAGCTACATGTAAGGCAATGATGACAGCTTCCTTTAAGGAACTGTTGGGGGGGGGCTATACCAGAATGAAAGTGAGTTAATAAGTTAATTCAAATTAACTGTCCTATGAGATGCTAAAATAGTCAGTGATTCATACTTGCTTATGGAGGCATCTTAGACAGTTGGAAACAGTGCAGGACAGCCACATCAGCTTTTCCTTCTCTTGTAATTTATTCGTGCTTTCTGTTGGATGTTACATGAAGATTTTTTACAGATACTGAAGAATAACTTTAAACTAAATGTTTAAAAGACAGGACAAGTAATGTGTAATGGCTGTATGAAACGGAAAAAGATGATTTCACAACAGTGAGTATTGAAAATTCATCATTGAAAATGCATAAAAGCATTTTGTCATATTTTTTCCATTTTGATAATGTAGGTTTTCAAAAATGTTTCAGCAATGGAATGCCTTTTTCTGTTTATTGATAGTCATGTTTCCGTATCCACAGTCAAGAGGAAGGAAAAGCTTCAGAAATCAGTGATGGGTTTTCAGAGTTTGTCTGTATTCCTTGGACTGTATTGCTTGTAGAGTCATTGTATCCAAAGACTAGTACGGCATAATTGCCACAGAAGTAAAAATTCAGTAAAATCATTTGGTAGGTAAAAAGCATCATCTTACAGAAAGTCATGTAAGAATATATGTGAATATATTCTCAAATTACTACAGAAACAGTTTACTATGTATTAACATGGGAAAAGATTCCCTGAAATCATGTTTTATTGCCCATATTTCTGTTTCCTCATTATTTTTTGAGTTATTAAAATTTCATATTTCACTTTTAGAAAATTGCATTTTGCAAAAATCAGAAATGCTAAACATAGCATTAAGAAGCCTTATTTAGATGAAAATTTGCTGATACTCTCGTTATAATTCTATGAATATGGTAGTAGTCCTATTTGATAATTAGTAACCTTTCCCAGTTTATCCTGTACATACAACAGAGCAAAGGTATCATACAAAGATATCATATAAACAGATTGGTTTTATGTATTTGTAGTTGTAACGGAGAGAAAATTCTGAATCTGATCTCTTTGTGATTTGGTTCTAATATAACATAGTGGCAAGAGCATTTTAGATGCTTAGAAAGAATAAAGATCTGAATTTTTTTGTTCAATTATCTATCAGTTCCTGAAAAACAATCCAGAACATGAGTCTGTTACACTTTATTTGTGGCAGCTATGATTCAGCGTGCCAAAAGTGGAGCAATAAAAGTATTTCCTTGATTCTGTATTCTTTGGCAGGCGCATAATGAATAATAAAATACAATCTCTTTAGAAAAACATGTGCTATCTTTTCACCCTAATTTTGTATGATAGTAATGAGAAGATTACTTGGTGCTTTTATTGTCATATCAAGTGGCTAACTGTTGAAATACAAGGCTGTTGCTATATATTCCTGCTAGGAAGTGGAGCATATGTGTGTGCAGCCTCATGCCTAACACTGCAGAGTGCCACCTTTTCTCATTCCCACTATATATAATTAACTAATTGGTTCCGTGATGTTTTCTTAATTTCTTTAATTTATGAATTAAAATGAATTCAAGTGTTGATAAAGTAATATGCATCTTTTGTTTTAGAATGAGAACATTTGTCAGTCTTATTTCTATGATTATTTGTAAATATATATTTCTTTATGGAATCTAGTGTAATATATACACACATTTAAGCAGTAGGTAATTTCTTTCTGTCTGACACATAAGTTTAAAATAATTCTCATCTTGTCAATTGTGACCTCAAAATAAAGACTTATTAAAGTCTGCATAGTGTTGGGGGGGGAGGGAGGGGAGCGTGGAAGTACCTATAACATGTCAGAACTTTAAAACCATTATTCCCTTCATGTGATGTTCCTTTTCCTGTATTTTTGCTGTAGACCTTTTGAGTTATTGTAGTGACAAAAGGAGACTTTAGTAGCCTCTTCTCCAGGTCCTCTATTACTGCATCCATGGATCATTTTTTTATCAGAAGGGTTAGACATTTAAGCCAGTAATTTAAAAACATATCTCCATTTAATCACCTAAATTATTTTAATTTATTTAAATCAGTCTTTAAAGTTGGCAAAGCCCTTTCTGAATTTGTAGTTCTCTTCCAACATTGTTTCACAGAAGTGCAAGTTCTCTAGAAATTTCCAGTTTAAATAATTTAAATGATGATGGTAACTAGCTTTATCTAGTGCCACGGTGCTTTGTAGGCGAGGGGATGTGGTAACATCTTCCTTGCTCATTTCTGTTTATTAACAGAACAAAGAGAAAATCCACAGTGCAACTGTGGTTGAGAGTTTTTCATGCATCAGTTACTAAATCTCCCAAATTTAGGAGTGGGAAGATCTCTGAATGTTTTTTTCTTTCTTATCTGACAGGGTTCATTCTTTTTAAAATTAAAATACATTTAGAGTACTCCACACAGCATCCTAAATAGCATACTGTTCAAAGCTGCAAAAGAGTTATTACTCCAGAATTGTCTTTTGAAGTCTTGTCTTTTACGTGTTTATCTACTTTTCCAAACCATGCCAATGGAACACACTTTATTCTTGAAAGGGCATGAGTCAGTGGGCACAAACTGAAGTACACATTTCTTTATACATCCAAGCAATTAAAAATACTTTTAGTGTTGATTTTAACAACTTATGTGATAAAGATCTTCCAGCATTTAAATTCTGGCAGGAAATGTGCCTCTTTTTCTAAGCCTTGTTCCAAGTGTTTTAATTCCTGCTTCCCTGTTCAGGGTTTTTTCTCTTACACTAATATCTCACAGGCATAGTCTCCAGGACCAGAGGGTTGACCCATCATGAAGGTGGCCTTTGGAAAAATACAAAATGGAAAATTTATGTTCTGAAAACCGGGTATTAAAAGCATGTTTGGGAAAATTGAGATATTTGATAGTTAACCATGACATCCAACTTGCTATCAGCAGGTTCGGTGGAAAACTGTACGGATAGTATATTATGCCAACTGTAAATATAAGATGTTAAAATCAGATAAGAAATTAAAAGACAGGCTTAGAACAGATTGCAAAACCTACTGTCTTTGAACATGCATGCATCAGAAACAGATCACAGATGAAAGGGACGGTCAATAAACCAGACCAAAAAATTCAACAGAGTGGTGAGGCAACTTGTCAGGCACAGGCCTCTGGGTCAGGGAACAGGGCTGGCAGGGTAGAGCTGTGGAGGTGACTTGAAAGGTTTTGATGTCACCAGACACAGGCGTGTCTTAGCCCCAAACCCTAAGTACAAGCTTCCATCTCCCACTGACTATTAGCATCTAACTTTAGCTTATTCTGCTAAAACCCAGCCAGCCCCCCATGACGTGCTCCAGCAGAGGTAGTAATGTGGTGGAAAAATGAATTGTACTCTGTTGGTTTTGAGTAAAATAGAAAGATTGCACTGGAAAAGATTCTCATAATCATCAGACTGGTGACCTGTCGCTGTAGGGTTCCACAGGGCTCCATCTTAGGCTCTGTGCTCTTCAACATCTTCACAAATGACTTGGACGTAGGGCTGAAAGGGAAACTAAGCAAGTTTGCCAACAAGTCAAAACTAGGAGGAGCTGCTGACTCCCTTGAAGGCAGGGAGGCCCTGCAGAGAGACCTGGACAAATTAGAGGACTGGGCAATCACCAACCATAGGAAGTTAAACAAGGGAAAGTGCTGGATTCTGTACCTGGGATGGGGCAACCCCAGATATACATACAAACTGGGGAATGAGATGCTGGAAAGCAGTGCTATGGAAAGGGACCTGAGGGTCCTGGTCTATGACAAGTTGAATCTGAGTCAGCAGTGCCCTGGCAGCCAGGAGGGTCAACCATGTCCTGGGGGGCATCAGGCAAAGCGTCACCAGCCAGTCTGGGGAGGGGATTGTCCTGCTCTGCTCTGCACTGGGGTGGCTTCACCTTGAATAGTGTGCAGTTTTGGACACCACAGTATAAGAATGATATTAAGCTATTAGAGAATGTCCAAAGGAGAGCAATGAAGATGGTGAAGGGCCTTGAGGGGAAACCGTATGAGAAGCGTCACTTGGTCTGTTCAGCCTGGACAAGAGAAGACTGAGAGGAGACCTCATTGCAGTCCACAACTTCCTTGTGAGGGGAAGAGGAGGGACAGACACTGATCTCTTCTCTGTGGTAACCAGTGACAGAACCTGAGGGAATGGCCTGAAGTTGTGTCAGGGAAGGTTTAGGCTGGATATTAGAAAGAGGTTCTTCACCCAGAGGGTGTTTGGTTGGGTACTGGAACAGGCTCCCCAGGGAAGTGGTCACAGCACCAAGCCTGCTAGAGTTTAGGATGATACTCTCAGGCACATGGTGTGACTCTTGGGGATGGTCCTGTGCAGGGCCAGGAGTTGGACTCATTGTAAATCACTTCCAACTCAGCATATTCTGTGATAAATTGTTGTGTAATTTTAAATAATGACCTTCAAATTACTCATCATCATCATGACTAGGCTTCACGAACAAAGATTTGGGAAGGCTCTATCCACATTTGTTACAGGCACGCTGGTGGCTTATGAGGCCAATACGTGACAGACATATCCGATTGCAGAAAGCACAACAGAAAGAATGACCTTCAAATGATACTGTAAAATTTAGCATTATCTTCTGATTTCAGACTTCTGACTTGGTTTGTAAAGAGACTTCTGTGCACATTTCTATTCTACCAGCTGTGTAGTTCTGTAGTTCTCGTGACTTCTAGGTCTGTAGTGACAGCAGAACATGCATGTATCTTATCTGCTGATTTAATAAATTTGAACTGAAAATTACCATGGTAACTATCATCATATGAATCAGCTGCCAATCTATGAGGGCATCAGTGAATTTTTTTGAACTCTTTGTGCTACAAATGTTTCATAAGAAACCTGGGCTGCTTACTGTTGTTACTGTTTTAGGATTTGCTGTCTGTAGAAGTTCTAGTCAAGGGCTGGAAAGAAGGCTATGCAACTTAAGTGTTATGCTGCTCCACAGCAAATTAAATTCCCTCTGGCAAACAATCTCCCCTTCCCCAGAGCTCTGTAAGTAAAGCCATTAAGTTGTTTTCCTAATCCTCATATTTTGGTGATTGAACTTCTGCTAGAGTACTGTGCAATTCTCCATGTGTTATCTTTGTTCCAGGCTAAAACTTTGGTAGCATAACAAGGTTATCTGTGAGAAAGAGCAGTGTTGCATAGCTTGCAGCTACTTTGTCCGGCCATTGAGCCCCCATACATTAATTAGGTTTTACTTTCTTGATGGGAAACCTAGGCATCCACAAATGCTGCAGGAAATAATAATGATGGACTAGTGGGTGGCTCAGTTAATTAGCGAAATCTCTTGAGTACAGAACACTAATGATGAATTTGCAGCTGCAGATCTGACGTATGTATGTATGTGTGTAGAGCTGCACATTGCTGTCCAGAGATGCCCAAGGTATCTCTGACCATGGTAGCTCAAAAAGAGAAGCAACATAAA
Source organism: Chiroxiphia lanceolata (assembly GCF_009829145.1). Taxonomy (NCBI): domain Eukaryota; kingdom Metazoa; phylum Chordata; class Aves; order Passeriformes; family Pipridae; genus Chiroxiphia; species Chiroxiphia lanceolata. Next base: position 86,084,972 of record NC_045639.1, on the reverse strand, counting down.
CACGTTAGTCCAACCTTTACAGGGTTGGTAAAGCGCTGCACTTCTTACCACTCAATCGTCCCACTCTAAACCTTAAAACTATTTCAAATATCAAATCAGTTGAATATGTAGGCACCTGTAGTAAAACATATAAAGGGGGTGAAAAATATTAATTGTCCCATTATCTATTTTGAAAACAAAATTACAGTTATCTGCAATTAGTATTTTCTTTGTATTTACATATTAATGATTCAGTATATTCTGAATATGTGGTAAATACAGCGTTCATGGTTAAAAACATTTTTTTTGATGGATACCCACTATGAAATGACTGGTGCAGTTGCACCCTTTGAGAGCTTTACAGAGGTTCTAAAATTATTTCTAAACTAATCACTCTGACGTTTCCAAGCTATTACCTGTCATAATAAATTGGAAAATTCCAGAATTAAAGAAAATGTGGTCTGAAAGTATCTGCTTCACATTCATTTACCATTCCTTTCCTATTTGTTCTACCATGTGTGCCTTAATGTGGGTTTCTAATGTGTTTTATTTGCAGCAGTTTGGAATAGGAATGTCAGCTGTAACAGTTTGCATGTTCTGTGCCTGCATGGGGGGGGACACATTCTGAGGACTTGGGAGTGGCACTGCACACCCCTTGGGCATCACGCCACTTCTACTCTACCAAACTTTCTGAATTTAGGAAACCAGCCCAAAATACTTTGTCTTTATCATACGCATATCATGCCTGTCCCCAGGGGACAGCTCCTGTATTGTGTTGCAGTGTTCCTGTGTTGATGAAATGGTATCTGTGGGAGCAGTGACTTTCCCATGGTGATGTGCAAGGGCTCTTGCAGGGGTGAAATAACTTTGCAGAATCCAGTGCTGTTGCAGTGCTGTTTCTTTGATCTTTGCCATAGTTTTCTAAACATGCAACAAGGTAAATATATATATTAATTTCGCTTTTAGAAATAAAACTATTAAAGTTGACAAAGTACTGCTGCCACAGGAGATACTAAAATGAGAAGGTAAAAGGCAATAATGTTCTGTAGTGTGCACTTCTAGGGTGCATTCAAATGCTCTTTAATTATGATTGTCTTACACAGGATAGAAAACTGAGATCAAACAGTATATACAAAAATAACTGCTCAAGAAAAAATAATTTCTACCATTTACTACAAAATGAAATTTTCGTTTCATTTTGAAAATTACATGAGATGGAACAACTGTTGCATATCTCCTCTCCAAATTCCAACATTTTCTCAAGGCCTGTAGGTCCTCTTTGGACTTTCAGAAGTTTTTCTGCTGTTTTCTAAAATGTGAGTTAGATCAGCTCTCAGCACTGTATATTGCTGGGACCAGATAATTGCTAGCCAGGCATTTGGTAAGATACAGAAGAAAAGGAAGCTAGTCTCTGTTGAGCTGTTTGTAGGAGAGTAGAAGAAGAGTCTTTAAAAATTCATGTTACTGGATAAAAACACTACTGGAAAAAGTAATCTTAAAGACTGCTGTATTCAACATCAACCATTTCTTCATATCCTTACTGTAGATATGTTACAAGTGTAGATAATTAATTTGTGCACAATGCTTATTGCATGGCCTTCTAGAATCTCAGGTGTATTTTATCATATGGTAACAACACTTGAGCTAAGATACTGGCCCATTAACCATCAGACCCTTCCAAGACAATATATGCAGTGAATGGTATTCTGAAATTCCTTTATGAGAAGTAGCTATACTTCCCATTGTTATAAATGCTCAGTTATATCAGAATTTCTCTTCCCAGAACTGACCGCTTTTTGTTTTAATGCACAATATATTAAGTAAACTTAAATTACATTCTATGAGAAAAAACTGTTCCCTGGGGTAACATTCTTCCAAAATGAACTCAGTGCTAGAATATGTATTTTTAATGACAGAGAAATTATATGCTGTCAAATAGTCATTTAGCAAGGCTAGAGTATTCTGAGTTTCTGCTGCCATTCTTACTGCTATAATAAAAATACACATAACTAAAAAGAAACTAAAAAGAAACTTTTTTAATACAATTTGATGAAAAGAAAAAGGTGCTTCAAAATCAAAGCATGTGAGCTGTAGAAACTGAAAATAGGGTAATGTGAAATACAGTTTGGGATAGCAAAGCAATTTAAAATGGGTGTAAAAACTCTATCAATAAAATACATAGGGGGAGATTCTGGAGTCTATCCCTACCCTGGGAAATAAAACCAAAGTTGAATTTCATGTTATGGTAGCACTTTAGTGGCAGGGTAAGGCAGATTTATATGAGAATCTAATGCTTAACTTAGTAAAGCATTTGTACACACAAAGAAGAGGGACGAGAGACCATGGATGACTCCAGTAGTCTGCAAAATCCAACTGCAGCCTTCAGAGGGAGAAGCAGTGTCATCTTTTCCTCCTTCTGAAAATTGTTTGCCGTCACAGAGAGCTTGTAGGAAAGGAGCTGTGAAAGGAGACACTGAGTTTCTAGACATGATAAGTAATAGTTTGCATTTTTCCAGTGTTATTCTGTAGAATCTGACAGCTGCCTGCACCTACTCCATTCGCTATATGTCATTATTAATGTATGGGGCTATGACACCATTCAGTACTAACATAGTGTGAGACTGAAATTTGTAGAGAAAACATTGAGACTACATGACATTTAGTATATATCACCTGCTTTTCTACAGAAGCTGAATTCTTACAGTTTTAAGCTATTTGTATGTAGGCATTTACGTGAAGGTGTGGCCTGTGTGGGTAGCCATGCACTCAGCCATGATGAGGTGGAGAGCAAGAGTAGAGCAACAGCACATATCAGGGAAGAAAGATACCTAGGAAAGAGTGGGGCTGTGGTGCCTTATACCTGACATGTTGTGATGGAAAAAGCATTTTTAGTTTTTACATGTATGATTTCCTATCACAGTGAAGTCTCCAGAGTCTAGCATTTTTATGCCAGTGAAACTTAAATGTTCAAGAATATTAGGGATTATTTCTGAAGTCAGTTGAGTGTTGATAGAAGTTCTCTTGGTAAATGTTTCATGCATTTGAAATAAAGAGAGAACTTTAACTTATGGACAAAATTTTAAAACAGAGGGACAACCTATCACAAGCACATCAGTGCATGATCCTGTGGAGGAAAGTACATGAGTTTGTCTTTCATGTAGAGAAGCTGTCCAGAAAGAGTGTGGTTAGACACCAGAGAGATCTTCAACGAGGTCATCATAGTATACTATGCTGGGGGACTGTTATGAGATGGCAATGGGAAATATGAAAATTTTCAGATAATGTAAAGGGATGTGGAGAATAGCTACCTTTTGAACAAAATTTCTGCAAATATTCATGGGAGGCCTGAGCTTGTATTCTCAGTTTGCTTTTTGGCTCTAGAAATCATATTAAACGCTGTATAATATTAAATGAATTAGCAATGGAAAAAATATATTTCTTAAGATGTTGATAACCAAAACTCTTAGAAAAATTGTGGGGGTTTGATTCATCTCAAAATTGATAGATGGAGCTCTTGCTGTTTTTCTACAGCCTTTGTTCTTTATCTTATTGAGTATTGAAATTCAGATTTCACACATATTTGATTCTTCGATATATATTTTCATTAAAATTTTGCCAGTAATATGAGCTACGTATGTTTTCGAAATGTTCATTAAATTAGTTTTTTAACAGTTTACATGATATTCTGACAGTTTACCAAACCTATCAGTCAAAAGCAGATGGCCTGTGTTGGTAGGATTTTTTGTTTAAAATGAATATATTTTCAACATATGTATTTCCTTTATATTTGCTGACAAGATTTTATTCTTAAAAATTAGTTAATCAACCCGCAATACCCTTCTACACTTCAACTTGATACTTGAACACTCAGATGTCATCTCTCTACAGTTCATTTCAGTAATGTATATAATTATGCAGCAGATTAAATTATGTCATATATTGAACCCAGAACACTGAAAATACAGCTGTATTCATTTGTCGCTTCTTCATACTTAGTTACTTTTAGCAACCTCTTCCTGAACATATTGTGCTCTTAGACATCCAGGTCTCCTTGGTTTCAATGCTTCCCAGTTTGTGTTTGCTTTTTGAGTGTGTCTGTCTTGGTCTTCTCACCTGGAGGAGAGGACATGCCACCAGGGGACTGTTTGAATCATGGTGCCTTCCTGTCTTGGCAGGATGGCACATATCATTAATGTTTGGTTCTAGTAAGGTCTCCCGATTCTTGTCTGCCAGTGATATGCAACATAAAATAGGACAACTATACCTGGTTAACAACTGAGCAGAGATTGTTTAAAACCTAAGTTGAGTTATTTCTAGTAATACAAAAAAGCTTGCATTAAAGCTTTTGTGAAAACAGGTGAACTCTTGAACTGCTAGAAACTGTAGCTATATAATTGATGATGCCTAAATTCTGCCATATCATAAGTTAGCATACATAATACATAAATATATTTGAGAACTGTGTGCCCACATTACCCTTACAGATAGGAGGAACTGTCTTTATTTTGAAATGCCCTTAGATGCTGGTTTTGTTGACAACACAACCTTGTCTGCATCGAAGCAGTTAGCAAGGCTGTGCCTCTGCCCTGGTATCCAAGCTTCCTTTGGTCATGCCACAGATTATGCATGTGTTGGGGTCTCCTGCTTTCCTACCTTGCCTAAAAGGCTGAAATCCACATGAAATCAGAGCTCCTGGGGTCTTCATAAGCCTGGGCCCTGGCCACAATCCTGCACTTTGTTTTACTGCTTTTGCAGCTGTGAAAACTGGGATGTAGGCAACCCATCGAGAAAGCTCCCAAGTGCAGTGACTGATCGGAGAAGCCCTGGGAGCACCAGGCGACAACTCTTCAAGTCACTGCTGATTCGGCCTCCTCAAGGTCTGCCCCATCTCTCTGTGGCTGGTAATGCAGCAACTTAATAGATTAAACAGTAGAAAATATGCTGAGGGAATATTTTAAGTAAATATTTATATGCATAAATACATTGAGAGAAACTACACTTCTTCTGGCATAGGTTTTGCTTTTATTAGCATATTGACTTACATATTTATGTATATCCAACAGATCATAAAATAATTGATTTAAACTGAACTATTAGAAATATACATGTACTATGCACAAAAACTCTTTTTCCAGTAGCCAGTTTTTTTACTAAATGTTAAGTGGAAAGAGAAGTGAGTAAGAAGGAAAGGTTTATTTGGGTTTATAATGGCTTAGGTTTTCATGAAGGAACTGTTAGCCAGGTCAATCTGTAACAGTGATACCACTGTTGAATTGTCCTTTAAATTCAAATTTCACGGAACAACTCATAACAAAAGGTTTTGAAAAGACAGAATTGAAGTGTGTTCCTAGATTTTAAATTCACCTTTTTTTTATTAACTCAGGTACCTACTTTCTTAGACCAATGTAATAAATTGCCTATTGGGGTTTACTCCAATCCTTGTAGGTTTCTTTCAGTATAAATATAGAGGGGGAATTGAGTAGAAACTCAAAACCTTTAAAAAATATTTTGGTTTCTGTGGGTTTTTTCCATGAACTATCTTGAGACATTAGATTTTTTTTGCAGCAAAAAGGCTTGTTCTAAAAATAATTTTAATCTCATTCATCTAGAAAGACATTCAGATTATTCTGCTGTATTGTATAAATCATTCTCTCAAATTTTCTGTCTCATGGTCTGTTTTCTTAAACTGGAATACTGATTTAGATAAATGTTGTTAGTGAGTGTGAAGAAATGTTTATGATTTCTTTTCTAAAAGCATCTCTCTAAGAAGAAAAATCAAGAGGACCTTGTAAAACCTCTTCTTTGCTGCTCTTACAAGTTTTGTATTACAATACTTTGAGTTTGGGAGAAAAGGTAATCACTTTAAAAAAACCACGTTGCATCTAATTTAGCAACTCTGACAGTTTAGAGTTTGGATGGTATATTTAGATAGCTTAATTTCAAAATTAATTAAATTAGTACTACTCAATACAACATAAAATATATTATCCTAAAATCATAAATGATAACTTTGTATTGGACAAATTATTCCTCAATATTACAAACGCAACAGATGTCATGCACACCACCTGTGGGTTTCTTGTACCTGAATTTTATCACCTTTCAATTTTACAGCAGTTTTCATCCATTCTTTGGGTACTGACCTTTGTGATATTGACATCTCCCTCCCTTATTAACCTCTGGTAGGAGCCCTGTTCTCCCTTTTAGCTCTCCTAGGTGGAGTCTTTACCTGATGTTCTTCTCTTCTGTCTTCCTTACATCTCCTTTCCCTTGCAAAAGGAAGAGTGATGATTCTTCTCCAGCTTAGTATCTTAACTAGGTGATTTTAAGTCAAGGTCAGAGTCTTTTTTTTTTTTCATTTCAAGGGGTCACAGCCAGAGGTGACTCTCTTGGCTGAGTGAGGATCACCCATCGCAGCACCTCCAGCTGTCCAGAGACCTTGGCAGCTTTGTCAGGATCCAAGGAGTTGCTGGGTCTGCAGCAGAAATAGTGTTATACCGATGAGCACAACATCAGTGCAGTTACATTGCTGCAAATCCAATAAAAGAAATAGGAAGGCCAGCCCTGAGCTTTCTAGGAGGCTGTCCAGGGGTGCTGCCCCAGAGACTAGAGACACCTCCTCATTCTCACTTGGTTGCATCTCAGTGATGCTACTGGTACCTGTGGTTTGACTGGACTCCCAATATTCTTTTTCCCTGATATCTCCCTACTTCCTCCTTCCTTGCAAAACCCTGAGTGTATGGCTTATAGCGCTGATGAATAGCAGGACCTTGGAAAGCAGCAGATTAACAGTTGTTTTGTGACATTTCAGCTAAACTTAACCCTGAGATACGGTTCCACTTCTGCTGCTTCAAAATCTACTATATCTTAATACATTCTATGTGTAGTTGTGAATCAATATTTGAGGCAAAGGTGCTAAAAAGAAAACAATGCATGTCTGATAAGAATGTCTATGTTCAAAAAATTCAACAATTTAATCTCAGCATTGAGCATTGGTTTTCCTGAATGAAAAATAATTGGAGTTGGAAAAATAAGTTGCATTTCACCGAATGCAACTTGAGAAAATTGTAAAAGCAGATGTAAAAAATAAGCCATCAGTTAACCTGAGCTTCAGGGAAGCAACTGATGCAAAGACTTTCTCTAAGATCTTGCTGCAGCTAATATCTAATTGTGTAAATTAAGGCTTTCGTTTGGTACTGAAAATAATAATTCTGCTTTGAATTATTAGCTAATTAGCTAATTCCCTGTGCTAGTAACATAATTAAATACTATTAAATAAATAAATACTTTAACAAAACATGAAGTTTGTAGAAATGCAATATCTCTAATTTCAGAGTTCAACTAAAAGCCTGCAAACAGACTGTAAGTAACTGCTTTAACTTTAGCTTGAATCCCCTTTCTGTGTCCAAATGCAAAATCTTTTTTTCTGTCCTACAGGACTCTTCTCAGTAATCTGAATTAGAGAGCTGAGATGTACTGGATCATCTCCATTTGTCCTGCTGTAGTAATGCAGATGAAAAAGTAGCTCAATTTATCAGATTTACTCTGTGAGTGTCACTGAGCACTCATGCCAAGCTACAGCATTTGCACCCCACATCTCTTTACAGATCCTGTTCTGGAGACATTTCAACCAAGTACCTCATAGATTTCATGCTTCATGTGTATGCATAACTCACAGTGTAGAGAGAAAGAGCCTCATCATGGCTTCAAAGGTCTCTCCAAGCTGCATGGGAACCTGAGGAGCTACCTGCTCTGATCCTGGCAGTCCTGTGGGCCTGCTGAAGGGATGGCAAGTTCCCAGCTTTCTCCTGTGAACTGCAGTTACTGCACTCCATTGGTATGACTCAGTTTCCACTCTTCTACCAATGGCATGTGCCTTTCTCAGGGCTTCTGTGAGGATTCTTGGAAGACAACTGTGTCTCCGTTTTTAAATATATTGTTATTTTCTTAGAGGCATGATGCCCAGTAACCTCAGAGAGTAGCAGTAGTACTTTGGGGAGCAGATGAGATGAGAAAAGAAGCCCAGAGAGGATCACCTGCTGTGGCTATACAACATCCAGGTGTGGCATCTGTGCTTCTGACTCTCCAAGGATGCAGGCCGAATATGTATTAGGAGGAGGCTTTCACCACCTATGCTGACCTCTGCCTTTTTAAGAGTGAAAGTAGGTAACTGTAAATAGATAGGTGCACTGTGCTTAATTCTTTAACCTTATAGATGCCTCACATAAATGACTTTGGACTTGTAGTAATGTATCTTACTGGAGATACTTGCTTGTTCTTACTGCTTCTACAATATATGAATGGTCTTAAGAGGGTTGTTAGTTACATTAGTCTGCCTTTGGGGAGGATATATTCAGCACAGAAAGCTGTATCTTCTTCAGGCAACTGTTAATTTCTGCTTTTCAAATGTTTCACTGTGCCTTGAATAATCAATCTTTGTGCTTAAAGGCAGGTATCATTCCTTTTGGACTCCTCTCTTCCTAGCCTTTACTGAGTTTAAATCATCAGTTGCTGCATTAAAGCAATGACATATTGCTTTGTGTTGCAAGATATTTTACAGTGCTTACACAAATTTGGGTATTTTCAATGGCAGTTCTGCAATTTCAAATACCTTCTAGTTAATAAACAAAATAAATAAATGTACAGTAAGGTAGCAAACAGACCATGAATCTGAATCACTTCTTGTTTTTCAAGCTGAATTTTTCAAGGAAATTAGTTTACAAAATAGATTTTGATGTCTGGAGTCCATCAGTCTCTAGGAGAAAGAGTTGTAATTACATTCTGTCTCAATTTATGCTGTGTGTCTGTACTCCTTTTTAGAATTTTTCTTTTTAATTCTATTATATTAAACTTAATTTTACATGACAAGTAGCAGAATCATGCAGATAAGTGACAGAAGAAATACAATTTTTCTGTGAAGACCCCTACAGTTTTCTGTAAGGAAGCTGTTCCACAATTTTGTCAGCACATTCACAGATTTTTCTTTTGTGCTTTCCTGAACTTTGAAATATAAAACTTTATCTTGTTAATGATGAAAAAATTGTATTACAATTAATCTATAATCTATTAATTCATATTAATCTATACTTCATTTTTCACTGATTTGAAATCATGACTGTCTTAGTTCCATTAACAAAATTATGCTTTGTAAATTAAAAAATCTGAATAATCCCAGAAGTAAGATGCTTTACAGTATCACTGTTTTCTGTTTGGCATTAAGAACAGGTAAAGCAAATGTTCAGTGAATGAACTCCATCCTCGTTGCTGTGAAACAATTAGCCAAGCTGTTTATTCCTGATGGAGATTGTTTGTTTGTAGCAGCAAACTCGGAGTCTAGAGACCTAGGATTTTTTTTATCCTAACAATGTTTTTCCTGCCATTGACCATACTGGAACTAGAATTCTTAATTTAACATTACATCTATATTTTATCTTTCAATCATATTTTACTAGAAAATAAGTTACAGGAATTCTTTTCTTGAAGTTTTATTTATTATCTTTAGATGAAATTGGTCTTTTCTGAAAATGGTTCCATCTGTTCTGTGGTAGCACAGTTGCTGGTATTCATCATGAACTTTTCATCCTCTCTTGATAACTTTCCAGGAACTCTGAATTTTAGGTAATGTTTTAAGAGATGAGCTGCATTTTATATACTGCAACTTTTAAGACTAGATTGTCTTTTTATAACTTTAAAAAAATCATTTTCTTTTCATAAAAGGGAAGGATAAGTTATGCCAGTAATGACATAACTGCTTAACTAGACAAATTTTAATGTACAGTAATCTCCCCTTTAATGAATACCATTTAATACAATTAAATTTTTTCTTAAAGCATGATTCTCTGCTGTTCCTTATAATTAAGGCCCAACAGACTTGTGATCTTATGCTTATTCATAGCCACTATTTGTTAGCAATCTTGCTTTCCTTCCATTGTGCAGAGGGTAACAGTGAAACAGTGTCTCTTTACTATGTAAAGTCAGAAAGACGTATATGCAAGTATGGACTAAAGCGCAACTTTTTTTCTGAAATAGAATACAGAAAAGAAAGCTGTGGGGAAGAGCACAGACCTTTTTCTCCATCACTTCAAGAATGCCCCATCTTTTCATTGTGCATGGAATTGGGTATGCACAGTGGTAAAAACAGCTCTAAATCAGATCCTGGCTGATTGAAGTATAACCAGTCTCACAAAAATGGGTCTGTGAATAAGGTAAATGTGGTCATAATATGACAGGGAAATATTGACTGGAAATTATGATCTTGAGGCTTTTGCAGGAAATGCCTTCTGCAGTTCTGGTCACCCACATTCAAGAAAGATCAAGTCCAGCCAGCATATGATCAGGGCATCTGGAAGAATGATTCTCTACAACGTAAATGGAACTAGCAGTCATGCTATTTCTGACGCCATCAAAGAAACTGAACAAAATGTGATTTTAATTATAGTGAAACTGTCAGTACTGTAAGATAAATGCTGTTCTTTGTGTAAAAAAGGTGCAGTGATAAAGTAAATAGTAACTGCAGATAGTATACCACTTTTAACAAGTGCAAATCACAGATGCTACCACCTTTTTATTAGTAATTCCTAAAGGCATGTAGCCAAAATAACAATATGTCTTTTATTCATTGCTAATTAAAAGACAATATCTTCTACCTCAACTATATATTTAGCGTGAAATAATTTGCAAATAAAAGATCTGGTGTTCAGTAAAATTGAAAGGAATATTACTCTTTCCCCACACAATGGTTTTCTTAAAAAGAAATTGCAAACTGAAGACTTTAGGTTGCTAATATGTCATCCAAGACATATCAGACTTGAAGGAGGATAAATAGTTTTAATTATGTGTAAATAGATTCATTAAGAGGAATGCAAAGGTGCAACAATTATTCATTCTCTGAGATTAGATTGAGAATATTGTGTTTAGGATCTTGTATCTTAATGGACCGCTTTAATTTCTGTTTATAGCTGTTATTCTATTTCAAATGCACATTAATCTTCTTCTTTGTGAAATGTATCCATTTATCTAACAAGAGGAAATGTTATATGTTCCTAGCTATTCATGCAATTATTAGAAAAGAGTGGTGATTTAAATTTTAGGTTGGCAGTTTTACTTTGCACTTGCCATTGTTTTCTTAAGTATCTCTAGATACTGTTAAGCATGAAAAACTCTCTTTTGTAGAGGGGAAAAATGACTTTATAAAACAGGGGAATGTTAAAGGCATTTATATACATGTTTTCAGTGTCATTTGTTCAAATATAATATTTCAAAGTTTGCTTTCCTGTGATGTATACTTTCCTCTTGTATGTGATGCTAATACCTATTCTTATACACAAGATCATTTACATACACATACAAGTAATACCTATAGCTGAGAGTTCAGAAACAAACTAGAACATACCAACTTTGGAGTATTGCACTTCCAGAAATAGATATTGACAACTGGTAGTAGTGGTGTGAAGACTTTCTCTTAAGTATGTCACTCTTGATTATACAGGTGTAAATCTAAATAATCAAATGATCAAATGATCAAAACCAAGCCTATTACATCAAGGTTTGTTAATTTAGGAAAACATTGCTGTCTCACTGGCAAATTAGTTTCAATTATAGTTCTTAGCATATTCCTGCACAGTTGCCTTGTATGTTGTGTTTCTCAGGAGTATTTGGATAGCATGATTACCAAGAAAACACAACACTAACACAAGGACAGCCTCTGTGGAAGGGAAAATATTATAAGAACATTCACATTATTTTCTTGCGTTAGTCAACGATGCATGTCTGAAATTCTTCAAAGATTTAATTATACTGTCAGATATCACATAAAAAAAAAAAAACAAAAACACAACAAAAAACCTGAAACAAATACACCCTTCTGTCTTGCTGGTTTGCATCTGTCTTCCACACCATGCCAACTTGAAGTTCAAGTCCAGGATCCCAATGCAACTCCTGTCTATAAGTGCTAAGTTCAGCTTCTGGAGACCCACAATTTAAACATAGCATATGAGAGGACAGTCAGAAAGCTGCCAGAAACAAGCTGAGGGATGGAAGGAGGTACCCAGAAAAACACAGTCTTTCTTGGGTTCTTAGTATTTTAGTTATAGAATTCTGCTTAATTCATCTTTTCAGTTGAATCTTACCACCAGCTTTCTGCTTTTCCCATTGACCTTTCCAGGACACTGGAGACAATACAAAAGGTGTTCTTGTAATTGTTACCTCCTTCAGATTAACTGGCTCCACACACATCTGTTTTTCTAATGATTTCTGTCTTTTCCTCCCTAATTCAGATTTGTGTGAAGGTGCCCAAGGTGTCTATTTTTCAAGTCTTTTTTTTACTGCTGTTATCACATCAGTGGATGGTTTTCTTGACCATAGACTAAGTCATCGTCTTTGTGCCAATGACTCACATATCTGCTCTGACCCTACTTTCTCCTATCTAGGACCTATTTGCTGTTGTCTTCTTGCCAAGTTGTCTCTAACTGAAATGTGAATTGAATTTTTTTTTCTTCTCATTCAAATGTTGTCTGATGCCTCCTTTCCTGATGTATATGGAAAGCTTTATCTGTGAACTAGCATATTGGCTAATGGCCTGAGTGGCATCTTTGACTCGATTTTTTCCATAGAAACTCATTACCAGACCATGACAAGTCTTTCAGGTCATTTCTATATGTGATCTCCAAGAGAACTCTCTCTCCCTTTTGTCCACAGACATAAATCCCTTGTTTGCATCTGCACTGTCTTGCATTGTGATTACTGCAAAATCACTTTCTCTTTGTTTGACAGGTGCAGTTCTGCCTTTACAATATCCATGTAAAATAAGGATGATAGAATGATCTGTCAGACAGAATATTTGACATTCTCACCCCATGTCCATGAAGCACTATGCCGGCTCCTGTGTCTTTATTGCATTAAACTTTAATGCTCATCTTCACTTTTAAAGATGTTTTCTTGAAGTTCATCAAACATGTGGCTCATATGCACTAGTTGAGTTCCTTGATTAATGTATACTAAGACAAATTATATGAAAAATTTATTGTCTCATCAGTACAAAGTTTTCAAGTTACTTCTTTGCATCAAAGCCTCTCTGATAACAGGTGTAAAACATTGAAGGAAACAACCTTTAATTTCAAGAACTGAAAATCAACCCAAACCCACAAAAAAATTGATTTGGTAAAACAATACTGAAAATGTAGAATCATAGAAATCTTAGCTGAAAGAAACTTCTGTCCAAGATCCTGCTCAAAGCACAGGTATCTCCAACACTGGAGCATGTCACAATGAATTCATCTAGCCAGATTGTGGAAATATTCATGGGGAAGGTTCCACCACCTCTCTGGGACCTTTCTTATAATCTAGTTGTAGTGCTGAGATCTGTTTTTCTCATTTAATATTTTATTAAATACATGCTATTGATGTTTGAATAACACAGTATATGTGCATGTGGTGGGGGGGAAACAGTTTTCCCCCCTGAAATTATAAAATGGTAAAACCCCATGGGGTGGTGACCCTTAAAGTTTTAACCAATGAGTACTTTTGCAAAATGTAAACATATCACTAGCAGAACGGAAGAGAAGGTAGTTGTTGTTGTTGTTGTTGAAGTGGCCATGTTGTGAAAGCCATGAGCTGAGGCCCAGAGCCCCTTGGGGGCTCTGGCCCCCCCCAGCCCCCGGCTGGGGGCTGCAGGGACTTGGAACAGTGTAAAACTGGGCTAAGTACCTGTAGCTAGAAAGCTGAAGGAGTTTTCTCCACCGTGAGTGGGCAGACAGAGAAGCAGCAGGAGCAGCGTCCAGGGAGCGGTGGCAGAGAGCCAGAAGAGATAAGAAGCAGGAGAGGCATTACAGTCGAGCAGGAGAGACACAGAGTTGTCCGAGAAAAAGAGAGCCAGCAGCAGAGAGAGCAGAACTAAGCTCAGACAGAGGCAGAGTTGGGGTAAGAAACTGAACCAGAAACCCCCAAACTCCTTGGAGACCCCTCCCAGAGAGGAGGATGATGGACTCTTACTTGAAAGAGTCTTAGAGTGCTACAGCACTGCAGAAAGGAGCTGAAAAGCTCAGAGAAAGAATGTGGAGGGGGTGACCTTGGCTCCCCTCGCTGCCTCTGCTAAGCTAAGCTAGCAGCCTGAGATCAGAGCCCAAGAGCTCTGTAGGGGAATTTGAATCCCCTGAAGACACAGACCGTCATGAAGACCCCTATGCTTCATTGATATGACCATGGTGAAGCGACCGTTGTCTGGGTGAACTCAGCCGATGGATGAGAAGTCCCTCGCTTGGAGACGAGTGGTCGAGAGGGCTTGGATACCCCTCCCTCGTGTGTACTGGCAGAGATCCAGTTATAGCTGCTGCATGAGAGAACTTGCTGGCTTAGAGACACTGCTGCTCTGAGAGGAGAAAGGATCTCTTCCTTCTTCCCTCCTGGACTTTTATTTGGAAGGGAGAAGAGATTTGATCCCTTGTAAATACTATTCTGTCATGGTTAGAGATAGTTAAGATTGTATATAATGTATTGTAGTATTTATTTGTACAGTCATTGTAATATATATTCCCTTTCCCCCATTTTGAGTCTCGTGTGGTGTCTGGAAAACCCATCTCACATTGGGTTGAGATGTGGGAGGGGGCTTGGACTAGGGAATTGGATTCTGGGGTTCTCAAACCATGACAGTGCAGCAAGTTAATGCCCACAGTAATTTCTTTAGTCGCCTGGCCAGCTGTGTGGCAATGGTTTTGGCCCTGCTAGGATGAAAAGCAGTTCATGTGCTTTCAGCGTGGAAAACCTTGGTAGGCATGTTGACGGTTTCAGAGTGTTCCTGTCACACCCTTTGCCTTGGACATTTAGTAGTTTGAAGTTTGTACTGCTGAGTATAAACAGTAGTGATACTCCTGAGGTGTGATAATAAAAATACAAGTAGACATCAATATTAACATAGTGGCACTACATTTTTATGAATTCTTCCTATTCATTTACTTGACACAGAATCTATGCAGAGCTAAAACATAATTTTCTGTGTTTCTGTGGCAGAGGATGTGGAAGAGCAAATCCTCAGGTATCCCTGTTTCTCTTGCTGGTGGATCTGCAACATTTAAAAAAAAAAATTAGTCTAAAGTGCAAAGGGATTAGAAATAAAGTAGAACAAATAGAATATGCTTTTTAAAAACCATGTGTTTAATTACATTAGCTTTTTTTCATATCTGTGTATACTGTGAATAACCTGTTATTTTCTCACACTTTCTTATTTATTCAGATTATTAGTTTGCATTTTTGCAACTAATTTTTAGTTCTTTCAATCTATTCAAAGCATTTTGGGAAGGCATGCGTACTGGTCTGTGCTACATTACCGTGTGACTGGTCAGATGGAAGAGGCATGATATTGCTCATCCAATTTAATGGTGGCAACAAACAAACCTTTCTGCCACTCATATTCGACTCACATACATAAAACCTGGTCTAGGTGCTGCTCAGACAGTCACAGGCACCCAATATTTACATGTTTGTAATGAACATCAAAACAAGCAAACTTGACTGAAGTTAATACTCCTAAAAATCTTACAGCTTCTTTCTAGTATGTACCATTTTATTTTTGTTCTTTGAATGTAAATCACTATTTTGGCTTTAAAATTACTTCCAATTATGTGGGCTGGAACACCTCCCTGAAAGTCTCCAAACAGTGTGTGTAATCGCTGCTTTATATTTCAATGTAATTTGAAATAGCTTGGATTTTAAAGTGGAGTTCATAAGGGCAATTATGATCACCCTTAGTAACAATGCTGAAGACTGTGCATCTGAAAAGTTCTCCTTGCTATAGGCATCCTTTTGTTGGCATTTCCATGTATTTGTGAGCTGAAGTGCTAGAAAAATTATTTTTCTAGTTTTGCTTTGCCTCTTCTGACAATGATTCATTGTGTCACACATTTTTTTTGTTTGTTTTTGGTGGAGGGGAGGTTGTTGATTGCTTTTTTTAATTAATAGTTTTCCTGCTTTATGAGGGGTTTGAATTTTTTGTAGCATTTCCTCTTATTTTTGAGGCAATGTGCCTTCTCTCTTCTTGTAGACCCACATTTGTTTAAGTTTCATTCTGGAGTCTTTCAAACTTACTGAAGTTTTTTCTACCAACTGTCAGCTAGTTTTAGGCATAAACTGACGTTTCCTCTGTTTCGATTTGTGCTTCACAAAGCAAACTAATGAGATTAGTAATGTGGCAGGGCTGCTAAAAAATGCTTCCTACTTACATATTCATTTGAAAACTTGTATGAAATTTGAAATTTCTGGTAAACCTATTCACTTTAGATGTTGCCAAGGAGAAAAAGCTCTCATATTGTTTATCATAACTGTTTTTTGATTGATTCCTTTTTTCAAGTGTATCTAATTCTGGTTCACTCATACAGTTTCAATAAGACAAGCCACTGAATATTAGCAATCATAAATCTAAAGCATTACATTCTGCATAGTGAAAAAGCCTTCACTGTGTTGTTTGGAGGCCAGCCGATATGGTGGATGTTATTTTTTCAGGATAGGAATTCTATTAAAGAAACATGGAGAGTAATGTAGGCTTGCTCTGGAGAACTCATTATTTCTTGAGTAGATGTTGCTGATGGCTCAACAAAGGTTGGTAGAGAAGAATAAGCCTTCAGCTGTACCAAGCTTGAACCAACACTGCTTGAGGCTCCTAGAAAGCAGAGGGTGACAGAGACAAAAACAAGACTTGCCCTCACATCTTCCCAAGGCAGCAGTGACCACTTTCCTGACAATCCTTGGGTGATGTGTTCTTGTGAATAGCAGAGGAGACCATAGACAGGGTGTCTGTAGATGCTTCTGGGCTAAGGGGTACCTATCTGTGATGGCTGAGGGGTGGCTCTGTTCTTCATCTCTTGGTCATAGTTTTGCAACAAGTGGAACCAGCCTACAACTGATTTTTTTTAAAACTAGGAAGGGGAATCCTACAGAGATTTGTATCTTTAAACATGTCCGGGGAAGGAAGGGGGCAAGGACACAGATTTGAGCAGTCTGAAAAACATTTGTGCTAAAATGTCGGTTCAGTGCTTTACTTAATTTGTATATTTGCAAAGTAGAAGTTGCAATGGATGCGTTTCTGCATCCAAGCAGAATGGTATTGAATTTTGGCATGTGCCCTAAGTCATTCTTGGTCTGTAAGGTTCTGGTGAGGTTTCATACATGTTATTTAATTGACATACCTATGTAAGGGTGCCTGGAGAGGCATCAGATGGTGATTTTTCTTGTGCCGTTTTACCACTACCCAGATGTTTCTTTTTTGTTCTGAGTCTGTGTGTTGTTTCCTGTTTGTGGCTTTTGAGGTGTAACTACATGAGTTACAGTTGGTGAGAGGATGTAAATGCATTTAATTGCATTTCATTGCAGAGCCCATATATTTCTGCAGCACTGCAGCAGGAGCTAAAAGTGTAAAATAGAAAATAGTGGAAAATACTAGAAAATAATGCTTCAGTGTGACTGGTCTCTGGATAATGCAATTATTCCTTCATATGTCTTCTCCTTTGTTGTGATTTTTTCTCTTTCTGTCACAGAAGTTAGTACATATTTCAAACAGATGTTACATCCATGACTGCTGAAGATTTAGCAGATCAATTCAGCTGTTCATCTTATGATATATCGAAGAGTGTTTGACTCTCTTCAGATGCATGTCAACTTGAAAGTTGTTGATTTGCTTCTGGCCAAAGGTTATATTTCCTCCCTGTCTCATTGTGTGTTACACCTTGCATGAAATTAATTGTCCGTTTTAATTTGAATGTCGGCAGGAAGGTGCTTTTTCTGAAAATGCCACGTATTGGAAAAGAAGGCTGGAAAGGAAGGCCAAAACCAGATCTTAAATTCTTGTAAGCATGATATCCTTTCAGGTAAAGCTGTTTTCAGACATGGCCTAGCAATGGCTGTGTTGCATGTGAGCAATGTGTAACTAGGGCACTTAATTTCTTAGAGCTGATAATGACTATTCAATTCATATTAACATGATTTTCTGGAGGTTTACTCCCAAGTTTTGTGTTTGTTTATTTTCTCAGAAAATTAGTATGTTTCGTCAGCAGCCAACAAGCACAATCTTGAAGGTTTTACAATACTTGGATTTTTAAATCAGAATAAAATATAAATTTATAACACACACATGGTCTTCCCTACTTTTTATTTCCTCTCCATTTTATTTTGTTCTGTCCAACTCTCCTAACCTTTTGCAAAGTGGGCAGTTACCTGAGGAAAGCAGATATAGAAGAAAAAGACCTTCTACTTTTTCTTGCAGGTTTTAATTTAGAGTGGCTAATTCAGCACATTATGGATGCTAGTGTTTTATTTGCCACTAAATTAGCTAGTAACTGTAGTAAATTGGTATCATCCATATGTCTTTAGAAGCTCTAGACTTCAGTCTATGGGAAGGAAAACCATCTTTCACATACAAAGAAACAGAACAACAACTTAAATGTTAGACACACATACAAAAAAACCCCCAAACAACAAATAAACAAACAACTTTGTCTTATTTTTGAATGCTTCATTTCTTGTGATCGAGACCCTTGGGAAATGCTGCCCTTAAAAAGAAAATCAAGAGGACTGTCAGGAAAGTATCTGTATGGCACATATGTTTACTTCTAGCTGGGTATTTAAAATCTTCTTCTGTCCTTCTCTGGCTTATGACCATTTTGGGAGAGGAGAATGTAAGGTCTCTTATAAAAAAATTTCTGTGTTTTAGAAACTCCAAAGCAAATGCATTTGCTGCCACTGTAAAGCTAATCAGCTGGGAAATGCTGTATGCTATAGGAACTTGCAGATAGTGTACATCAGCATTTAACATTTGCATAGTCACTATTTTTTGCTTTTCGAACTTGTTATCTTCGTGTACTACATGACAGATAGAGATCAGGAAGAAATAATCTCTGGTAAATTTGAGGCCAGTTCCAATTCTGTACATCTGCAATCACTTCCTAGCTGGACATACAATTAGCCAGCTTAATCCCTGGCATCTCACTCCTCATTAAAAGTCAGCTTTGCAACTAGAAAACTATAAAAATTTCAGAGAAATAGAAACGGATTAGTCTAAACCCTAGGTTACCAATCCTGTCCATCGCTGCTAGAATGATTATATCTGCAAGTAGCAAGGGGATTTTAACTGTAAATCTGCAGGTTTTAAATCTCAAGTGGTTTTGATTCATTTAGATGCAGATCTGAAAGTTCTGCTAGCTTAAATAATTTTATGTCTTCAAGAAATTTGTATACTTTCCTACAGAAAAGACTAGTGCAGTTGTATTCTCAATTTTTTTTCAAGATACACTGACATTAAGTTTTCCAGTTTCTTTCTTGTTTCCAAATTTTCCTCTTTTTCATGCCACTTACCAATGCTACTTAGTTTCTGACTTCTGAGTTTCTCCAATATAGTCAGTATTGTAACTGAAATGTTATTAGTGTTTAAACGTGCTTACTCCACCTTTGAAGTGGGTCAAGCAAAAAGCATTCTAGCCGTTATTACTTGAACTGCTCCAACATTACATTTTAGGTGGTTTATTGGTTCTATCTGTCATTTGTGTTTTCCATATTCTGTACATTTTATATTATGATTGCTTTGTCTTAATCTTTACAACTAGCTCGTGCTCTAACATCATTAAAAATTACTACCTAGACAAAAACGTATTTTCCTGAAGTAATGTATTTGTTAGATGTATCTGTGATGTTAATCTTTGGATGCAGTTTTAAAATAGCAGAGGTGGACCTTCTATGTTCTCATACATCTTGTACTTAGACTTGCCCCACATAATTCTTACAGAAGACCTACATTCCTCAAACAGAAAGAGGCAGAATGTCCCAGGTCACTTCAACCTGTTAAATTGTCTCCAAGAAACTTCTTTCTAGTGTGCAGAGAAGCACTCGAAGATAAGAGATGAAAAGCTGTAACAGAAGAAGTCGCCAAAGACCCAGACAATAAAAGCACCTCTGAACTTGTCATCCTGTCAGCTAATCACTGATGAGATAAAGGCTACCAATAATGTTCAAATACAAAGACTCTGACACAGCAGTAGTAGAAATGTAGTCAACTACAAAGGGTATTCAAATCCAGAAAGATAAATCTCCTCGGTTAAAGCAACAAAATGAATCCCAAGCTCCTGGAGGTCAAACAGAATCATTATGTTTCTAATTACACCATTAAATGTCATAGCCCTTTCAGTTCTCTCTTTTCAATTCACATTGTGCGTTTGCAACAACCCACATGATTTTGCCATAGTTACTAATGTATTTTTAGCATTATTGATAAATAACCACTGCTACCTCTTCATGTTATGACTTCAGACTGTGGTCTGATGAAACCTTAGCATGCTTTGCTTTATTAGAAGAAATAGTGGTTAGCGATTGTCAAATTTGCCTTTGAAATTACCAGAATAAGTACCTCTTCGCTTGTACAAAAGTTGTACAAATTCAAAGTTTTTCAAGGTGTTTAGTCTTTATTCTATACACATAGCCCTTTTCTCCACTTTTACATAACAGATTTCTATGAACTGTTCATTTACAGACATTCAGAAGTTTTATAATGTCTGGGTATGAGAATGCTCTTTGTCTGAAACAAAGTTCTTGTATTATATATTAAAAAATTCCTTCAATACAGAACCAGGCTAAATGGTTGTTCATGTTGCTTACTTACCACATGTACTACTCAATTTAAGAGACAGAGGGAAAGTTAGGAAACTGCAATAGAAATAAATGAGTGAAACAGGATAGTGGGCTCATAAAAGAAATTAAGAAAACCCATATCTGAGACTTGTCAAGTAATCTCTGCTTCTTCATGGGGAATGTAGGTTGATGGATCCAAAGTTTATGGAGCCTGAGGAAAATTTACTTCTTTGTTTAATCTCTCATAATTGACTTGTTGATTGATAATTTAGCAAGCACTTCATATTTTAAAAAGAACATGGTTGTCATTGTTATGACAATAACACTAATAGTGTTATTGTTCTTTGGTTTCTATATGCTGATTTTCTCAAATTAAAGAGAGGTATTACATATCACTTCCAGCTTTTTTTTTCTTTTCCTTACATCTATTGATGTGTATGTTGTAGTTCATCTTTTACTGATGAGATAGGTCACTGTAATAGCTTTGAACATTTGAGCTTCCTGAAGGATTTTATATTTTATATCCAGAAAGGGAAACTAGCAGACCAGTTAAAATCTCAAAAGAGTACTCACAGTGTGACAATCAAAGATTGAAGAGAGCAGGAAATACGTCTGATTAAATAGTGGTCATGATATTTTGGTGCTTGGGCAAACTAAATATGAGATCTATAGCTTAAAGACTGGAGCTTATCCTTGGGATCTTCTGTCAGAAATCACTCTTTATGCTATTGATGAAACCAGATCTCGTTGTAAATAAGATTAATTTTGATTAACAGTGTGTATAATTCACCTTCTAGCATGAATTCATAGATTCATGCATTTGGTAATGTACTTAGTGTTACCAGCTTTTAAGTAGTTTTGCTATACCTAAAGGTGTCTATTTTACTAGTTGTTATAACACCAAGAGTTATATGTTGAAGCATTTCTTATTCTATTTATCCCATTACTTATACAAAAAAGGAGTTATTAACATGCTGTCAGAAAGAAATTTGAAAACACATCCTTTAAAAACCTCCTGTACCAACTAAGTACAATTTTTGAAATATTTGAACTCATTTGAAGAAAAAAGAAAAATGCTAAAAAAGGAGAGGAAATGAGGGACCACTGTCTTTTTCAGGGCCTGTGAAGAGTCTAGGTCCAATTTTGATTTTTGTGGACTATAGAATGTCAAGGATAACTGCTGTTTGAATGCTACATGGCAACAAAAAATATAGAATAAAATATAGAATATTGTCAAGTCAATACATATTATATCTGCAAAAAATATGAGGATTGTTGTGCTTGGAGGATAGAATTAATATTGCCATTTTAGATCCAAAGAATATGTGAGGAAAGAAATCTTGAAAGGCAAAATTATTTCTTTTGATGTTGCTGAAAATTGTTCCATTAGGATTATAAAGCAGTAAGTAAAGTGTTCAGGTTCTATTGTATAGCAATAGGTTTTTGTACATATTTATTGTTCTTAATATAAGCAAGTACAAAGAGGTGGAACTAAAGTAGACTTTCTTGCATTCTAGCTGCGGTGTTTCACCAGCTGCACACTTATTTGGGTGATATTACCCTGGAAATTATTATTTTAATGAAATCACAGTCTAAATTAGTGGTATCAGGGAGCAATCCTGGAACAGTCAAGTAATTTAGTACCGATTTAGCAGAGAAGGAAGAACTGAGAAGTATACTTGCGTGGTTCTTCAGATTTATATGTTCTGCACAAATAATCAGACTGAAGTGCAAACAGTATGTAATCTTTGTTATCTGTCTTCTCTGGTGCTTTCTTTAGCAGAAGAACACTGAAACCTTGGAAAGTTTCTCTTTGGCTCTACCAACGGTAGTGGAATGTGCAGGGCAACCAGGGTGCTCAGACTAGGGGACACAGTTGCCCTGCACATTCTACTACAGTTGGTAGAGTCAAAGAGAAACTTCCCAAGGAAATTCAGTTCTGCTAAAATCTGAACTAGGCTTATTTAATGCACCACTTGCCACAGAGTCCATCGTTTGTGATAACGCACTATTATCCTGAGCAAATTGTTGACTTTTGCAAAAAAAACCTCCAAATATGCACTATAATAGAGAATAAGACTATTCTGATCAATTTTGAATCTTGGTTTTCCAATGTGGCATGCATTGAACAACAGACTTAGATGAGTGGTCTCTGCTGTTGAACTTGGAACAAAGAGTGATAGAAGTCATAGAAGGCTATTTACCTAGAAGGGTATTTAGTTATATTTCTGTTGCTTATTCAGCAAGAGATAGCCTTGAGTAGGATTATACTGCAACATTTACTTGAAGCTACATTTATATTAATCTGATACAAAAGCTACCCAACTTTCTTTTCTTGACAGGGACAGAAAACTTCCTTGTTGAACTATGGCATCAATGGGCCAGTCAGCGCTATGCCAAAGCAGAACTTGATACCTAGTGAGCATTACCACTGTGTTCAGTATGTACTGATTTTTGCCTTATATTTCCTTCTGCCTAAGTGAACCTAATTATCCTTCTTTTGTGTTCTTAGAGAAGTAAGAAGAAATTTTAGTAACAGAAGTTCAATAACTATTGTTCTGATAGTTGATCAACAATACCAGAAAGCAGATTCTTCACTTCTTTCACCATTTGAAGTTGATTGTGATTTCAGCAAGATGGGTCCGCTACTTCTTCAGTTCTTAATAGTTCAGTGTTTGTTTAGCGTGGGTGTTTAGTTACAGGCAGGGCAGAGGAGTGTGCATGTATACCTAGAAAACAAATAGTAGAATAGGTGTTCATTTTACTGTCTGTACAAATGGTGGAAGAATTCTGAATAGCATTTTGCATCCATTTTGTGATAACTATCAACTGAGGTAGGGGGGAGGCAAAAATTTTCTGGTATTTCTTTACTTGAACTTCAGTTGTTAAGTTAATTTTATCTACAACTCAGTGCTGAATATTTTAGAGTGTCCTAAAGGTACAAAAAGGTAAAAAAGGATTCAGAAGTGATCTGATAATCTGAAGTGGTTTAAAAATGATGTTTGGGTAAGATGCCGCTTCAGGTGGTAAAGGCAAAAACAGTTGAAATACCTTTCAGATACTGACATTGCCATGTCTTACCAGGGAGGTATAAGCAAAAGTCTACAAATCTCATGTAGTTTGAGTCATCAGAAAAGCACACATAATTTTTTTTTTCTCAGAGCTGGAAGTGAGTTTCCATTCATTTCACAGTTTCAAAGGTACTTAAGCTAGACAGTGGGTGATGAGCATCTTTCATAATTCAGGCAATAGACACATGACCTCATATCATTACTAAGCCTCATCATTCATGATAGAAATAGAAACTGCCTTTGTCCATTTACTCAGTGATATCTTAATCCGGCCTTCCTGATAAAAGAACTTTCACATAATTTCCAATTTTAATCCTCTCTTTAGCTTTCAGTAATATGATCTTATTATACCTTTGTCTCTGAAGAACTGACTGGTGTCAGAGATTACAGGTTATTCCTGTTACAAATCTCTAATCTCGCTTTTGATATGTTGTATAGTATGAACTTCCAATGAAGATGGATGACATAACCTGTGTTTCCCAGACCTTGAGTTACTAGTGAGATTTTGACCTTCTCTGAAATCATCTGTCTTAAATGAATAAAAAATATAAAGTTACATTCAGCCTTTCAGCAAAATAGATAAAGATGGATTCAGAAGAACTGTCATTGTTTCTTTTTCAACCCAGATAACATGGTACCTGAACACCCTGCCTCATGAATGTGATGCATATCAATTTATGATGACATATTTCTGTACATCATTTGATGAAACAAATGAACAACACAGGGCAACAACCAGTTCCTGCAGGATCAGACTGATTAGAGCCTAATTTGATACTAAGTCTGACAGTTATTTTCTGAATATGATTGTGGTGGTTGTACCACAATTTTTTTAGCAGTTATACTGTTCTGAGTTACTTGAACAACATATAGGCTAATACATCTAATCCTAATGCATCAATATAGCTCTTTCTGTCAACTGGGCACATAAGTTTATTAGGGTAGCATGTAGTATATTTGTCCAGATGTAATTTCAGTGTAATGATTCTAAGTAATATTTCCTTATTTCCATACTAGATTTATTGAAGTCTGTATCAGTCATCCACTCAGGTTTGGGAGGAGAGGTGTGTCAGCTTAAGAGCCCTTCAATCTTGAAATTACCTTTGTCAGCTTTTCTGTTCTCTCTGGTTCACCCCCAGTTACCTGGAACTTGCCCAGTTTTTCAGGATTTATTAAAAATAAATATGAACAGCCCAGAGATACTTTTTTTTCAGGCCACAAATTTTCTTGGACATTTCAGTTGCTTAATTCAAGCATCTTGAGAGGATAGGCCCTCTGCTAAGGGAACATGGAAAATGTATGTTTTTAAGAATGGTTTGGTTACCCATTTAAACTCTCTGCCCTGGATATATATAACGACAAAGGCAAGACCTGCTCCACAGGGAGTGAAAATTCACTCTGTAAGTGCAGCTCCAGAGGCCAGAGTGTCTGGGACACACCTGCATCACCTGTCTTCAAGGAATGAGGGGAAGGCATCACAGTCCTTAACCAAAAAAACTCTGCTAGCAGGTGGAAGTGACTGAAAATTTCTGGTTTCTTTCACTAACTCTTAAACCTCTACAACTTTCAGGAAAACTGCATTTCCCTAATGCATCGAAAGTGGTCTTAACAGAATGCAATTTTGTGATAGAATTTGATAGGAAGGAAAAGGTTATAGTGTATTCAGTCTTTGTTAATAATAAATATTTTGATTGCTAAAATTACTGAAATGCTTTTCTCAAACTCTCTTCTTCACAGTCTCTTGTAATTACTGTGTTTGAAAGAAGGAAGAAAGGTAGTAAACTTCTCTAAATATAGAGACATTTGCAAGAGCTTTATTAAATTCTCTACTGCACTGAAGTCTTGAAAGTCCACAGCTTCTCACACACATACTCATATGATCATTTCTTTTGTCTACCACAGACAGCTTTTGTTTAATATTAAAAACTTCTATTTAATGTTGATTAAGTTACTCTTCAATTCACTATTCTTGTCAAGACAAAAATAAAAATCCAATATGAGAATTAAAATGAGGCACCTTTTTGGATATTTAAATCTCGAACATTTAGTCCAAGATTCTGACTAGAGATAAATTCTTATTTATTATCATTGAATACTGGGTTTGTCTAAATGATTTTAACTACTTTAGTTGAGCTGATTGTGCCCCCTTGGAAACAATTGATGAATTTGTGTTGAATCCTCAAATAGATTTTGCTTAAATAGCTTTAAGAAGAGTAGACACCTTTGAAAAGATGAATCATGACATTTCAGTGGTTTCTAAAATAAATGTTTCAGCTTTTCATTTTGAAAGAATGTTTTGAAACCAAACAAAATTTTAAAGGCTTTTAAAAATTATTAAGTAACCCAAGAATAAAGTGAATCATTTTACTGACTGAAAGTAGAATTAAAAAATGTGGTGTTTTCCCATTTAATTTCATTGACTATCAGAACTTCCATTTGGAGTCAACCAGAACTGCTTTTTCCTCTAGTCTTGCTTTGATTTAGTTGTCCGTGTAAGCCTATTATTTATATAACATTACTCCTGGGTTGTTGAGTCTAATCACCAGCTCCTACTCATAACTGTGACATCAGTCTCACTTCAGTGCCTGGTAACGTTATGGAAATTTTCCTGGGAGATATTGAAAAAACACCGGAAAGACAATGCAGTCATTGGTCACAGCCAGCAGGGCTTCATGAGAGGAAAGTCCTGCTTACCAAACCTGAATTCCTTATATGACAAGGTAACCCACATAGCTGATCAAGGGAAGCCAGCTGATGTATTCCTTTTAGGTTTCAGTAAGCTTTTGGTACTGTCTCCCACAGGATCCTCCTGGACAAAATGTCCAGCACGCAGTGGATAAACACAACTCAACACGTGAGTAATTGGCTCATGGGTTGAGCACAGAGGGTAATAGTGAATGGGGTAACATCAGACCAGTGAACTGTCACTACTGGAGTTCCACAGGGCTCCATTTTGGGCCCAGTGCTCTTCAACATCTTCGTAAATGACTTGGATGCACAACTGGAAGGGATATTAAGGAAGTTTGCCAACAAGTCCGAACTAGGAGGAGCTGCTGACTCCCTTGAAGGCAGGGAGGCCCTGCAGAGAGACCTGGACAAATTAGAGGACTGGACAATCACCAGCCATAGGAAGTTCAACAAGGGAAAGTGCTGGATTCTGTACCTGGGATGGGGCAACCCCAGATGTATGTACAGACTGGGAATGAGATGCTGGAAAGCAGTGCCATGGAAAGGGACCTGAGGGTCCTGGTCTATGACAAGTTGAATCTGAGTCAGCAGTGCCCTGGCAGCCAGGAGGGCCAACCATGTCCTGGGGGGCATCAGGCAAAGCATCGCCAGCTGGTCATGGGTGGTGATTGTCCTGCTCTGCTCTGCACTGGTGCGGCCTCACCTTGAATATTGTGTGCAGTTTTGGGCACCACAATGTAAGAAACATATTAAGCTCCTAGAAAGCATCCAAAGGAGAACAACGAAGATGGAGAAGGGCCTTGAGGGGAAACCGTGTGAGGAGCGTCTGAGGTCACTTGGTCTGTTCAGCCTGGAGAAGAGGAGACTGAGAGGAGACCTCATTGCAGTCCACAACTTCCTTGTGAGGGGATGAGGAGGGGCAGGCACTGATCTCTTCTCTGTGGTTGGGTATTAGAAAGAGGTTCTTCACCCAGAGGGTGGTTGGTCACTGGAACAGGCTCCCCAGGGAAGTGGTCACAGCACCAAGCCTGACAGAGTTCAAGAAGCATTTGGACAATGCTCTCAGGCACATGGTGTGACTCTTGGGGATTGTTCTGTGCAGGGCTAAGGGTTGGGTTCATTGATCCCTGTGATCTCCTTCCAGTTTGGCCTATTCTGTGATTCTGTGATATGATCATAGGAAGCTTTCTTGTTTATGAACTCCATCTTAAAATTGCTTAGGCATTCTTCACTTACTAGTCCCACTGTTTTCAATTTTGATTAGAAATCTCATTTTCAGCCCTATTTTTCATACGTAGTTTATGATCACACAGTCTGTACAACATGTGATAGCATTGAATACTAGTTAAATATCTCTTTTGCATGATAATTTCACTCATGTTTTAAAAAAAAGCAAACAACCAAAAAAACTTTCAGCTCTTGCTTTGATGGGCTGAACAAGCCAAGCTCTTTCAGTTTCATGCTGTGTTGAATTCACTTCCATGACTTGCTCATTTAGTTGGGGTTTTTTGCTTCAGATTAATGTCTCTTTCTTGAACAGTGACCAAAGCTGTACATGGTAGGATGCAGTTTCCAAAGAGCTGCTAATATCACTCTGTCTATACTGGAAATACTTCATCTATTAAAATCCAAGGTCATATTTAACATTTTTTCCACAGCAACCTGACACTGATGGGTTTTAGCCATTCTTGATCCACCCATATGCCTCTTTTTCTCCTCTGCTATTTCAGTTGAATAATCTCAGCTTAAAGCCAAAATTATTAATAGGATGTAGTCTTCTAGAACTTGTAGCTAGCTCCTACTCAGTGGCTAGGTACTTCTGAATTGATATTGCCCCATGTCCTGTTCTGGATACTTGCAAAATACTGAAATCCTTTGCTTCAGCTCACACTCTCCCTCCTCCCTTTCCAAGGAGAGGTATAACCTCACCATTCCCTCAATATGACTGGCATTATTAAATGTCTGTATGTAACTGTATGGTCATTTCAGGTGCCACTTCTCTCAGGTTTTTGTAAAGGTTGCCAAAAGATTAAAAAGTTCTACCACAACCAGGATGTCAAGCTTTGCGATTTCTTCCATGTCAGACATGGTAGTTTATGAATATATTTATAATTTCCTATTAGTCATGGTATCTTTCACCTTCTGGGTTTTTTTGTTTGGTTTTTTTTGGTTGTGGGTTTTTTGGTTTTTGGGGGTTTTTTTTGGTTTTTTTTTTGGTTTTTTAAATAATTGGAAAACATATCAAGTGAGCTTTTGGTTCATTTTAAATTGTTTAGCATTGAGGTCCTAATGTCATTCCTTGTAAATGCTCTTTGTCAGCCCAGTTTTGTTTGAACCTGATCAAGTATGTCTGCAGTGGTACCACAAGATCCCTCACATCATGTAGGATACAAACTCCAGAAGTTTTAAATCTTTAACCTCAGCAAATTTCACATCCCTTCTCTATGTTCTCATCCCTTTCAAATCTATTCTCAGTTCAGAACAGATTTTCTCACTCATCCCTTTCTTACATTTTCAATTTCTGTCAGAAAACACCTTCAAGACTTCCAAATTACACTTTTCAGTTACAGTATCTTAATGTACTCCTTCACCAGCTATGTGACATGGAACAAAAATCTTGAACCCAATACCTTAATGAAAATACTGCTCCTTTTTCTGTTTGGTTGTGGTTTTTTTAATGTATATGTACAATATAAGTGTAATTGTTGTTTATTATGAACTGTTGATGATAAGGGTGAATACATTTTAGGGTTAATTTGCACAGGAGTGAATGCCACCAGTGAATGCTACTCCAAATGTTCAAAAAGGGAGCAGGAGAGAGCAAGTGGCAGTTTTTCAGCTCCATGTCATGGCTATCAGTGTCTGCTGTGAAAGCTCATCCACTCCACACCAAAGATTTGAGTCCAGAACCCGGTATTAGAAGATCTCTCTCTCTTTTGCATCATGTAGGTAACTAAAGCCAACTTGCATTTAATCTTTTAAGGTAGATAACCTAATTTAAAATGTAACGCAGTTAAGTAAGAGTAAACTGAGTAAAATTAAAGACTGTAGACAGATGCAAAATTCTTCAGTAGCTGGTTATAAATTTTGAGACAGGCTTCCAAAAACAGTGCCTCTCAGAAGCATCCCTCGTATGCACAGTGTCCTCAAAAGTGTTTAACTCTGGGCACAGAACCTCTGCCATGAAATAGGGTAAATGTTCCCTATATCTGTATGTTTATATCTGTTGCATACTAAGATTTCTCTGTATTCTGTGGGCATAGCAAAATCACTCCAGGTTCTATAATTGGTTTCCATAGAATTTTGATTACTGCACAACAGAAAATGTATAAAAATAGGTGCTTGGCAATTACAGAAGTAAGATACCAGCTGTGTTCACCCTTCCATTTAAAATCTGTTTGCTTTTGGTTACCTCTTACAGACCAAAGAAAGTGAAGATAGGGAATACCACTGCAGGGTATGTTAGACTGACACTCCACCTAGGAGAATGTATTCTCTTAGGCTTCCTGAGGGAAGCTTTGATTTTGGAACCAGTGGAGAGTGAATTATTGCTGACCTCTCCTAAGTTACAGAGAGGTGGTCAAAAGGTTTTATGAAAAGCAAGTGTGAGTGTAGGCAGATGAAAATCAGATTTCTTTTTTTTCACTTCCCTGCTGGCAGAGGTAAGACTCAAGGCTTTAATTTTGCTTAACATGCCTCTTTTAGGAGGGCTGTTCATCTCAGCAGGGAGAAGGCTTCTGCTAGTCTTCACACAGAGGGTCAGGAAAGCAGCTGTGAGCTGTGCAGACCTATAGAAAAGCTTTCAGATATCTACCTGCCCAGTCTTCCATGCCATAGAGACCATTCTGCTGCATGTCCCCAAGCTAGGCCCTCTTTTTGGTCTATCTCTGCAGGATAACCTGTTCTCATTTGGGACAACCCTTCTCATTTGCTTTTGCTGTAGTCCTTCTGTTGGACCCAAAGCACAGTCCAGGGCTTCATAGAGTGTGTCTATGTTAACATTTTTGTTCAGCTATTTTAAAGTGAATGTCCATGTTTTCCCTGCTAGTTGTTGTTTGGTTTGCACCATGAACAGTATTGTAGTGCCTTAAATGTTTTTCTCTGGAGTAAAACTGAAAAGATGTGTCCCAGGTGTTTGCATCTACTATACTCCAGCCACTAAGAGCTAGCATTCAGTCTCCAGGACGAAGCTTGATTTGGGCTTAAACCCTAAAATTCCCATGTTGCAAATACCAGATCCTCAACACCAGCTATTTGCTATTGCAGCACATTGTTTGCCTGTTGTGCATGTCAACACAGCTGTGGTTTAGCAAGTGTATCTGGTAAGGAAGCTGAGGAAAGGTACTCAATGTGTGTCAGAGAGAAACAGCCCCTTTCTTCGTACTCCGCAAATCAGTAATGGCACTGAAGTCCTCATTGAGCATATGTGGGAGTAGTTATAAAATGAATAGTTCTAGGAATGGCATGGTCTGTTGTTGAGCAGCAGAGAGGCAAGATAAATTAATGAAACTGTCACTTAAACCGTACTCTGTCCTACACCCATCCTGTTTTTATTCACATTTTTGACAGGATTTATTTCAATTTTTTTTTAATATCATACCAGATTTATTGCTTTAGAAAGGAGTTGATAATAAAATACCTGTGTATTAAGTTAGTTATTGAAGATACAGATTTAGTCCAAAAAACCTTTGAAGGGTAGTTTAAAATTAAAGGAATGTATGTACCTTGCAATGGTACGTGGCTCTCTCTCAAGTTAGATACAATACTGACACTAATAAGGTTTTCATTTCTTAGGACAGGGAAAGTAGTCTAAGATACAAATAATAAATTAGTAAAAAAATATGTGCTATAGCTGCATAATCACCTCCATTTTTTCAAGCATTGTACTATTTTTGGAGACTGTATTGGTTGGATATCTTAAACTACTATTCTTGCATTGCTAGTTTCCTAATTGGTAGTTACTTTACACGTACTGACACAATGATAATTACCTTGGTTAGTTGCTGAAAGATTGTTGAGTAGATATGTACATTTTATCTGAATTTTTAATTTAGTGGATCCAATAATTGGAGTGTCTCATCCTGCATTGTAGGGAACTTGAATCATTCCAGGAATAGTTTTGTGGAAGTCAGTGATGTATGAGCATCCACTGCTTAATACTATTGGTTCATCATCTGAATGAAAACTAGAAGAAATATCCTCAAAGTCTGCTTCACCTAAGAATTAGTGAATAAGTACAAATTTCTATTATATGCTATTAGTGTACAGCATGAATTGTGTCAATTTGAATGCATGTTTGCTTTTTCTATGAGTGCACTGACAATTAGGCTGTCAATACTAACACAACTGCAAATGGGCATACGCTTTATTGTAGGACTGTAGGACACTGTATTAGCATAAATAAATGTTATATTGCTTTTGCCACCACATTTCCCCCTGAATATGCTGCTTGCTTTCTAAATCTATGAACACAGCCAGATTCTCTAAAATGTATACTATTTTGTGGCCATAATAAACAAGCTTAATATTTAACCACGCTGAAGAGGTGTCGGCCTTGGAGGGATGAGGTATTATAAACACTATCACCACGGACAGCTGCAACAAACAGCATGGGAGTCACAATTATGGGTTCAAGAACCTATTTTTCTTTTTCTCCCACGTATGCTTTTCTCATGTCATATTCTCTTTTAACAGTTTGAAAATTTCAAGTGTTTCTCAGAATATCCTTCTGCTAAGGAGGTTAATACAAATATTAGCAGCAACCCGTATCCGTTATCCACATTTGTTCACAGCCCAATTTAAGGTATAGATTTACATGCTGACCAACATGTGGGAGTTAAGGCTATGAAGGGGACTATTTCAAAGAATGTTAGTGAACCCAGACTACCGTTTTGAATCAAAGTACCTTAATTTAAACAAATTTAAATTTACATTGATTTCATTAATGAAAATTGGATAGGTGCTGGAGAAATTATCTGTATGCCAAATTCTCCCCTTTATGGATGCCCTCTTTCATCTGTTACTGCTTTCTTCAGGAAGTGCTGTGATTCATGTTCCTGGCCTTTAGGACATTAAGAGCAGTTGGTATTTCTGCTCTGGTCTTAAACTGTGTGTGTTTTGAGTAGTTTGAATAAGGGATCTTCATAATTTTTTACATGAGTAATGTTATTTTTCCTAGGCTATTTGGTTTCCATTTACATGGCTGAAGTCTTATGTAGTTCTAATTAAAACAGAAATACCTTCTTGTGGTCCTGTCAAAATTAAAACAAGACACCCTCTTTTGGAAAATATTTGATATCCTTAGTCACAATCAATAATAATTGTTACAATCAGTAATTAGCAGACAATTTTCCTGCATTCCAGTGTCTCATGCACCTAACCAATTTCAAGCAATAACTTTAAGAGGCAATACAGGCTTTCATTTTCTCATGCCTTAGCTGCAAATGAGCTATTAGCATTCAGCAGCAAATAATTTGGCCCTGTAAGTTACAGTTTTCTTAGAGAACATGTGCCAATTAAGCAAAATGAGCCTCAGAGTTGTCAACAATGCACTAATATAGCAAGTTTTTTCAGTCATCACCTCTTCTAGGAAATAATTGGTGTCTGAAGAACATAATATGACAAATCTGTACTTTGTGAGATCAAGTGTACAGGAATAAGTCACAAATTGGAAGTCAGATGATGAACCAGAAGTAAACCTAGTCAACTTTATATGAAATATTCTCATCATAAACTCCAGTCAGCCTGTCTACAGTCAACACAAGCCTGTGATATGTGTCCTAGAGAATGAGAGCCAATACTTACTCAGACTTGTAGTCTCATTGCTCATCTGTATCAGTAGTTCTCGAGAATCAGAGTACAAGAGTCATAGTCAAGAGTAGTCATCCTTTAGAAGCCATACAAAACCAGTGACTATATCTGTACTGCCAGTTAAGTGTTTTATCCTTGTCTTTTTACATACTCAAACTGTACTTGTGAGAGGAGATCCCTTCATTTTTTCCTGCTTGTTTGTCCCTCTCCATCTCTGTCTTTCTCCGGTTTTTGCTGGCATAAGGAACTGGAAGCAAGACAATTCAGCAGCTCTTGCAGAGGTAGAAGAATGAAGAAGAGCAGGTGCTAATTTGATTGAAATGGGAATGTGGCCAAAGAACTGAGGAAATAATTACAGCAATTGTTCCGAGAGGTCTTACGCACATCTTTACACCACAGAAAAAGCCACACATGGGACGGTTGAAACCGTGCTGAGCTTGAGTTAATGTAATCAGTTGAGGAGGTATGTTTGAAATGTTCCTCTTAAAATACCAGTATTATTTCTTAAAAAGAGGAAAGTCCGGGTTGGCACCTTTTTCTTTTTGGAAGGAGGGGAGGGGATGATATTATATTGGAATATATATCAAACAGATAATAAAGAGTTGTCAGGTCATTGTACTATTTTAAAGATCTTAAAATAATTTTATACAGCTTCAGAAGAAAACACAAGAGACAGAAAGATGGAAATTTACTTACAGTTCTGAATCTTGTAATGTTTCAGATAAAGTGTATTTTGCTTAACTTCAGCTTTAAGTTGAGCTCCCTCCCAATCCATGACAGAATTTGCCAGTTCATCCAGCAACTCATAAACTGGTTTGATGTTATAGAAATGTGCTGCCCTCTTTGGCTGCAAACAGTAGGAGAACTGATAAATCTTCAGCGTAAGAACCCCTGAGACACTTCTCATCCAGACCATTAATTTCTTCAGTCTGTGTCACAGCCTGGGAACACAAACCACTGTGATACCTAGTGAGCCAGTGCATGGAGGGAGGGACAAAGGGTGGTGAGGCAAAAGCTTATATTGGTCTAAGGCAGCTCCAACTCACTTCTTCATGTCAGAAGTATCTTCAACATATGTTTTTGGAGTAATCAACACTAGGAGATATCTGTGTCCTGATATTTCCAAGGAGCCTGGATAACATTATGCAGTATAATTAACCTTATGTTAATGAAAAATACTTGAAGTGAATACTACCCTTTGTGCTAAATCTTTTTTTGACATTTTTTTGAGATTTTTTTGACATTTTTAATCAAAATACATTTTTGATTAAAGGTTTTGGGGTTTGTAGCTTGGTTTTAGTTTTGGTTTTGGTTTCAAAAAATGCTGACCTTCCATGAAAAGTTTTGGATTTTCATCAAAAACAAGTTTCTAAAACCTTCTCATCTCAGCAAGGAAAGCTGCAATGCTTTCACTTGGGTGTTCTTACCATTTCACCTCCTGGAATTCAGAGAGGAGTTTATTTCTAGTCTCATCCTCTAGTCGATACATGTTTCTTTAATCGCGTGTTCTAAGTTTTCAAAAATGTGGTCCATGAGAAGGTATTGTGGCACTGGGGAATCTGCCTTACAAAGGAGAATGGAAATAGAAAATACAGAGTTGACATTAATGAGCAAAAACATTTCCGTGGGGAAAGTGGTGACCAACTTTTGACTAGCCACAGTCATGCCACGTGGGGCTAAGGCCTGCCCTGGACAGTGAATTTATGAAAAAACAATTAAAGGACAGAGATCTCCTCCATCATAAAAGATGGATTACTAGAGAAAGCTTTAGATCTGTGTTCCCAAAGCAATGACTAGAGAAATAGAGTAAGATAGCAGCAAACTGCTATTTCTGTGAAAGAGGAGACAGACAGGACTCCATTCCTTTTTTTGGATATTCCCTGTTTGATTAGAGTCCTATCTGAATACTTTCAAGGTACTATCATTGCAACTGAAATTAAAATAAATTTAAAACTTTCCATCTGGACCATATTCTGGGTTTATTTGACTGATGTGAGACTTCATTATAATCTTTAAATGTTTTCTCCTTTGAGGAAAATCAAGCCTAACTTTCTGTGTCCCAATGGACTGCCATGAGGAAAGGTCAGACATTGTTTTTGAGTACTAATAGCAGTATACTTAGAAAATCTTTAGCATTTCCACTATTAATGCCTTAATTTACGAAGTGTAATATGTTTATATTCAGATAACTATGGCACCAGTGTGGAAAGACTGGAGAAAGAAAAAGAACTGTCTCAAGTTTAATTTAAGTAAAATTAAATCTGATATAAAAAATTGTAAGCCCTTTTAAAAATCATTTTTTAATCCTTAGAATCTTGCATTTGTATAGCAGTTTCAGAATATAATGTGTTTCTTGTTGCCACACTTTGATATCCACTTGATTATCCTTTTTGAATGTAAAGAAAATAGAAGATATTACTGTGATCTCTATGACTATTGCAGTCTTGCAAAATCAGGATTTCAAGGATTCCAAACATAATTAGATAAAGAAAAATTGCTCTTTATTCAGACTTTATGAATGAAAATATATGGCTAAATTATATAGCTAAACTAAAAAACATTGACAGACAATGCCTCTGTGGCATCAAACTATTTTTGGGGCTCAGGTAAGGAGCAGCACAGTGCTATGGACATGGTACTTTGATATTTTGGCAGTTACCTGAAAAACTGTTAAAGTGAAATCTTTCTTTACAAGTCCTTCTTAAACAATTGACAATTTATTGTGAATACATCATTTTACTATTCCACTCAAAAAATAGTATATACTTGCAAAGGCCCCATTTAAGATTCAAGTCCAGTCTCATTCATTGGACTTATTATAGAGAATACCAACAAGTATTATAGAGAATACCAACAATTTAAATCAAGATTGGGAATTCTACTAAATGGAGGCATATATCTATAAACTTTTCTATGGTATCTTTTTAGGGTCATTTTAGTGCCTAGCCACAGGCACCTGGTGCTGTTTGAGATTCTCCAGGTCTTCTCCAGACCAACTCCTGTGGCTTCTGGAGAATGCAGATCTCCTACTGATTTTCTGTCATCTTCCAGTCCTGTGCAGATGTCTCAGTACATCTCCAGTGGTGATGGGTGCCAATGTTTAGGCAACTGAGTTGAGTTCTGATGCATTTAGCCTGATGGTAAGAGGCTGTAATTTGCTACTGTCCGTCTTTTCTGTGCTTTTTTTAGATGCCTTACAATAAATATGGTTCAGTGATTAAGTTAATGTCACATCTGATAGGAAAATAATGTACACACGCGTTTAGAGTGCTTCAAGTCTGACAGTAGCTCCAGGTCACACGTCATCCTGTGAAACTGGAACAGCACTAGCAGAAGCCTGCTGTTGTTTGTTCCTACAGTGTTTGGCCAGCATGATGACCACAAAGATTTGCTGCCAGTCTCCTGTGCCTCACTTGTAGGTGATTAGGTACAAGTTATTTTTATCATCTGCATTCATTTACCCCTACTTCAGAGAGTGACATGCAAGTAAAGTACATGCTTTTCTTAATGTGCCTGAATATGACTTAATTATGTCATTCTTTAGAAAGTACAGAAAGAAAAGTGGAGAACAAAGGTAGCAGGCTGTTCTGGAAGCATATGTTTATTGGAGAGAAAGAATTTTCAAATAAACAGCATCTGAAATACAAACTGTTAGTTCCAGGAGCTGGCAGTGCAAAGCAGAGGAGTTGGTCCTCACTGTCAAACCTGGATGTCTAATGATCTTTAGATGTGTCTGAGTCCTGGTGGTGAGGGTGATCCTTGGGAAACCGAAGCAGTGCCTATTACTAGCAGACTTTTTCGTGGTGAGCCCTTCCCTGTTCCTCGTTGACACCTAGAGGTTTCTAACTACATCATTTACTCTTTTAACAGGGAAGAGTATTGTAAATGTATTGAGAAAGCAAGTTACATTGAAAACCACTTTCTGATTATGCCATTCACTCTATTCCAGCCAAGCAAGGAATACTAAGGCAAACTAAGGCAAACTCTCTTGAAATGTGTAACTGGGAACATGTTGTCATTATGGATTTGTTTGTCTTTGCTTTGCTCCTTTATGGAAATATGTTGGGGGAAAAACATCACCAAGACTTCTACGCCAGCACCTTGACATACAGAGCCCTGAGTTCTTTTGCAGGGTTTTATTTTCTTCCTGTGCATATGTGGCTGCCATCCACGTTAATCAAACTCAATCAGCAGATGGAGTCAACTGCTTTGTATTAACTATTGTTCTCCTCACTGCGGTATTTTATAATAGATTTTTAAGATCTGCACTGACTCATACAATGCATATCTAATCACAAGTAAATTAAACTGCATACACTGACAATATTAATGACAGAATAACATTTGCAAGAGCAGAAGAGTGATGCTCTTTATTAAATAAGACTTTTTTAAAAAAATTCCAGTGTTTTCCTGGCTTATATTATTGTGTGTCCTTAGTCTGAACTTTTAATTTTTAATTTGTCTTTTTATTCTTGATGATTTAATATATAACAGAGATGTCTTTTTTAGTCTGCATCTTAAAATTTTTCATACATTTAAAAATTTCATACACTTAAAAGGAGTAGGAGTTCATACATATTCATAGTTTGAGGAATTATACTAGCAACAATTCTTTTCATTTTTAGGAAGTCTTTATCAATTTTCAAAGCATTTTAAACCCATTAGATAGCACCTATGTTTCTAAAATTGCTGTAAATCTGGTCATCACTAATAGAGCTATCTTTGTTCTTTTAACACTTTAATTTAAAATGTGTGCCAGCATTTTTTCCTAGGTGTTATTGTTTAACTATAAATATGAACTAGTGTCTACAGAAATGACACCAGTGTACTAAATAGAGGTGTAACTGGTTGATATGGATGCTTGTTAGAGTAGATGTCTGCATAAGCTACAAAACCTGCTTAAGAAGCCAATTAATTCTCTTTAACACAGCTCAGCATCTTCATATACTGAGTTACTGAGCTTCAGCGTAGCTTCTGCCCGTTTCAGTCACTGTCGTTTCCAACCAAGGTGTTGGGCAAGAGGGTTGTATTATGTCTTGAACATGTGCTTTCTGTGTGAAAGAGACCCAGAATGTCCCCATCCCAAAGAAGTATGTCCTATAGCATTCTAGGAAGCTTCAGCTCTTGACTCATGACAGACTTTTTTCCCTTCCAGAGGGGTTGAAACACATTTTGTTTTTACAAAAGAAGTAGCTCTTCAGTCCCCAGTTGTGAGTGCTGTGAGGATTTGCACGTGCATTCAGATACTGCCCCCACCCCAATTCACTGTTCCCTAATCCCAGCACCTTTGGAGAGACACATCTTGCAATCTTTGCTCAAGAAATGATAGGTTTTTTTCTAGATGGCTCTTGCCAAATATAAACCAATAATATTTTTGTTGACTCTGTTGGGAGCCCTGAGGGTGTAACTCAAAGTGTTTTAGTCTTCCAAAAGATTCTCCTTATCTCTTAATATGCAATGCTTGTAAAGCATTTTTGAAGTGTTGCCTCAGTATTAGTCTTCACAGCAGCCTCAGAAAGTAGGTAACATTATCCCCATTGTTTATATTTGAGAAGGTCTACCTTTGAACTCACAGCATTGTACCAGTCAAGGTTAGAGCATAGGGTCTCAGATTACCAATCCTACCTGCTCTCTTCCAGAAGTCCTGCCATCTGCTGTGCCTTACCAAAGCTTTCTGCTTAGGATGTGTGTATTTGATACAATCAAAACAGTGAAGTATAGGAGACCTGCAGATAGTTTCCTATATTTCCTGTGGTTTTCTTGTGGGTTTTTTTCATGGTTGTAAAACAAAATCCATTATCCCTTTCTTCATAATAAGAAAAGACTCATAATTTAGCAGTTTTGAGAACATGCAGAGTTCCCTTCAGTCACCATTTATGCTAAATTAGCTGACTTCTTTCTGGATTTTTGCCTCTTTCGGATTCCCATTTTCTTTTGAAACTGCTCAGAGAAAGAAACCTGTCATGATGTCAGGATAATTAAGTGGTACAAAATTAATTTAGATTGTAATAAAAAATCGGTGGTTTATAGAGGAGTTTAAATGAGAAAGAAACAACTAATAAATGCAACAGCCACTAAAGAATTTAAATCATTAGTAGATTGTAGTGTCCTCTTTATATTAATAAGTCTAAAGTAAATAATTATCTGAAGGAAATAAAACTATATTGTTTTAACTAAATCTCCACAAGAAGTTGACTTAGTGTTTTTTCAGTGAGTAGGAGTCTATATTATTTATCTCCAGTTCAGCTACACTAGTGGAAGCAGTGGAATTGCTTCCATGAAATACCCTCCAAAGACTAAAAGTAATGACAAAATTCTGTTACTGAATTACTTATGTCATGGTATAGTGACTTCAGAAAAAATATAAAGCATGATGTAATTTTAAGATCCATAATTTTCCTAGAGGAAGCAGTAATTCTTGACGTGAAAATACGTGAGTATGTATCAGTGACATATCATCACTCACCTAGCAAATTG
Organism: Chiroxiphia lanceolata; assembly: GCF_009829145.1. Taxonomy (NCBI): domain Eukaryota; kingdom Metazoa; phylum Chordata; class Aves; order Passeriformes; family Pipridae; genus Chiroxiphia; species Chiroxiphia lanceolata. The sequence continues at coordinate 86,045,346 of NC_045639.1, read as the reverse complement.
TCTCTCAAGATCATAAAAAACTACCCCCAAATTATTAATTAAAGTGTTTTGCTAACTGACTAGTTTATTTTGTACATGTGGGAAATCCCATTGACCTTTTTACCGTGTTACCTCTGCACCCTGTCATTGCGCCTGTGGTTGGTTATCCTGTTAGACACAAACATGAATTCCTTAGGAGCTGCTAGATCTTCAAAACTGATACCAGACTTGCATACATTACAGTGTGATTGGACCAAAATATATATTAGACCATGCAGATATGGCCTTTTTTTCCTGTGATTTAGTTCCCAGATGCCACAGCAATGAATTAGTAATTCTACACTGATCAATAATAGCAATACAAAATTGTTTTCAATATGCTTTAATGTTGCAGTGCATACACCATTGAACAGGAACCACTTAGACCAATTCCATGGAAAAGACTTAATTTATATTGCCATTTTTAAATATTATCTGGTTAGTATTATTTGGAACAGCAGGAACATTATATCACCATTAATTGAAAGACTTTAGTATAAATTTGGCTAAAATGTGTCCTATCTTTAAAGAAACAGCAGTGCCTTCTTCACTTTTACAAAAATCGAATTTAAAGAAAAAAAAATTATCTCACTCTTCTTTGTTTTCAATGCTGTGTCTTGCAATAGGCTTCAGAATAAACAACAACACTTTCTCCTTGTTTGCTAAAAGCTTATTTAAGGAGATTATTGTGAATGCCATACAGCTGGAGATGAAAAGCTTCTTCTTTCCATCTTGAGAAAGGCATTAATTTCCTATTGATTGTCTCCTGTGTTTTCATAAGTGGTACTTAATGATTATTTATTATTATATTTGCACATATAAGCATGCATATTTATTGCACATTTTCAGGCCTTATTAGTTCTGTTTAAGGAACTCAAAAACCAGAGAGTAATTTAAAAAACAACAGCAAAAAAACCCCAAACAAACAAACAAACAAAAAACCCAATCAACGAAGAAAACAAAAACAACCCCAAACCAAAAAAGACTATTCATGCTAATATAACTGAGATGTGATAATGAAGAAGCTTTGCAGCTCTACCAAGAAATTTATATTATAGTTTACATGCCTATCAAATATTCTAGACTAACACTCAGAGCAGGTAAAATGAAGGTATTTCTTTGAGAAAAGTATCTAGTCTGTACTGTCACTTTTTTAAATGCACAGTTTTCAAAACAGCAGAATCTTAGAAACATAAAAATCCCAAACTGAACATTCATGAGGTTCAGATATGCAACATAGAAAGTCTGAAAGTTCTCATTCCAAAGTAGAGAAATCCATACTGCATAAAGGTACCTCTTTTGCTATATTCCCACTTGTAAAATTCTGCCCTTAAACTGCAAATTCATCTTCTACCAGTAAGCTTGAAATAGAAGCACAGTTGCCTGGGAGTGAATAAATTCTATTTGGATGCAGTTTTATTTCTCTAGTACATTTTTAAGCTAACATTTTATTTTTATAGACTGAGGAAGTGAGGAGAAGACTAAGACTAGAATTTCTGAAAACAGTGTTTCGTTCAGAAGCACGTTGGCTGTGAGAGCCTTGCATAAAGAAATCATTCACACATGCCCTGGTAAGCTGGAGTTCATTGAAGTGACTCTGTGCTACCCATAGCAGTTCTAGACCACAGGCAAAACATTCTTCTGGCAAAATGCTATCAAATTCCCACTGACTCTGTTCATTTAAAGAGCAATTCATAAGTGCCTTGTTTTTTAAAAAGAACAGTAGCTCTATGTTCCTGATGCTCTGAGATGCCCTGCCCTGGGTTACAGATGCCCTGCCCTGGATTACAGAATGTATTTCCTTTCACAATGGGAAGCTAATGGCAGGTTATTTTCATTTATGATTTTGTGATTTTTAAAAAAATAGTGAAATACACTATGGTATGAATGTTTTGCATGAAAAGATCGCACTGCGTCAAAAATAAACTGTCCTTCATGGGTATGGCATCTGAGAGGCAGAGAAGACCATTGCAATAGGTGTTCTCCTGTTCTACATTTTGTAGTGGTATTTAACCAACTGTGTGCTTTAAAGCGCGCGATGAAGAATGAAATGTTCCCCCTGTTTGTTTTTATCTTTTATATTTGCAGTTATAATGTGTGGAGCTCAAAACCTCATTTTGGATGATCAGAACATGGAGATAAAATATTCGAGAACATAATTTGAAATACAAAACTGGTAAAAAGATGGGATTTGTTGAAAAACCTATGATACGTAGAGAGCAACAAGTTCTGTCCATGCTGTTTGTATGGGTAACCAAAGATTGATCTTATTTCCATTAATTAGTCTTTTTAGCTTTAATTATGTTATTTTTATCTTGACTTCAATGGTTGGATTCTCTTTAAGTAAATATTAAAATAGTTACAATGAAGCCTTAGGGTTTTGTATATGCTACACAATAGCTTACCAGTTTACATTTAGAGATGGAAAGCCTATCAACTGCACACATTATCAGTCCACATTAATATTCTAATACTCTAAATGATTTTGATTTTACATTTACCTTTCTTTTCTTTAATATATTTTAGCATCTCCTGTATAAATGTCTATCTTATTTAGTCCTTGCTATATATTGACATATTTAGGATAAAGTAACTTCTAGGATGCATTGGTTTACAGTGATCTTCTATTCACAACAACCCTTGCTGAATAAGCAAATATTACATTCAGTTGCATTAGTATAGCATCATCAAAATATAGGGACCTGTATTATTACAAATGGAAGAGAAAGTTATTGCAAGTGTTGGTTTGGTTGGGGGTTTTAGTTCACTGTTTGATTGTGGTAAGTTATTCTTGGTTTGTTCCTGAGCAATGATGAAATAATCTGTGTCGCACATCTGTGATAAGTTATGGAAGCTAAATTACTTTTTCAGATGGTACAAATATTAGGGTTCAGCTTTACTCTGGAAATGATGAGAGGGTATTTTAAGTCACTGAAGTTTTGTGCCTTGTAATTCATTAGATAATTTGTTGAGGGATTGTGATAGGCCATGAGAAAAATAGCATGTGAATTAAGAGCTGATATTTCCACAAGTAATTTTTTCATCATGTCAATGCAGCATTACATAGAATGTGAATCTCCCATCACTTCTCCTAGTCTGTGGATTGTCATCTTCCTGCACCTGTTTCACAGATGACTAAATTCTTACCTGTTGTCCTTCAGCTTTCTCCTTATCTCTCATTGCTGTCATTCTGGGTCATTATGGCTATTCTTCCTCTGTGCTTCATTAACTTCCTCTCAGCACACTCTCTTCCAAATTCTGAACATAGCATCAGCTCCACTGCTGTTTTCTCTATTCTTTGTCTTCTCCCTGTTAATTTAGAAAACTCATGGATGATATTTTTAGGATTGTTTTTGTTTTATAAAAATTAAACTAAATGTTAAAAAAAATTAAAAGAAGTTTAAAGCATTTACTCTCTAAATGTTGTGCTAGATACCAGTCAGGAGCCCCACTGTATTTGTAAGTCATACTGCTAGGTGCAGCCTGGCAGTGACATGACATGTTGCCATCCTGGTACTTGTGGGTCCTGCTGATATTGTATGTAAAGCTCTGGCCTATCCCATTTCCACAGTCAGATCTACTTCCCATCCATGTTCCCTGTCCCTGAGGATGACTTCATGTAGAGAGCTGGCCTGGTGTCTGAAACTCTGGCGAGGCTGACCACCCAGGAACGTTCAGAATCTTTATCCCAGGCGACAAGCTCTCTCCTTTTGGCCACAGGAGCAGGCACTGCCAGGACTGAGTGTTGTACAGCTGTCTGGCAGCGAATATCCAAAGTGCCACTGCCCCATAGCACAGCCTGAGCCCTCTCCTATGAGCAGCAGGATTCCCTCCTGGCAATAGCAATGGGAAGGAGTTCAGTTTGAAGGACTGGCAACCTGCAGCATGCTTTTAGCTTGACAGTCTTGTCACCAAGGGGACAGTTGGTCCTGGGAAAGAAGGTACAAATGCCACACTGCACTCCTCAGAGTTCACAGGCAATGTTTTTCATAGCTATGGGGGCCAGAGGTGGGCTGAGGATAAGAGCTGTGGTGCCAAATTCTCTTCTCCTGCTCCACTTGCTAGCTGCATCTGCTCATTTGATTTCACTTTGTTGGAATCAAGTTTTCTGTGATGTAACTCCCTGTGCAGAAGGGCCCACAATGGAGTCAGGCTGGTTGAGTTCTGAACATTACATAACTGCCATTGAAAGTTCCTATAGTTGCCAGAGCTATTAGCTCTTAATAAATTTTACACTATCCAAGATCCTGAGAGTCCCCGATGGGATTTTACAGATCCCAAAACCAGGTGATTTTGTTGGTTCAGCGCAATCTTTCACTTCCTCAGTAAGTTCATCTTCATTACTCTAAGAGGCTTACAAATACACTATTACATCGCAGTACACATTTTCTTGTAAGGTACTGATTTAAGTGTGTTTAACCATACACTGAAATTTTCCATGAAGATCTATGAGAAATAAATAAGTTTATATTCATTACCTTTAGCATATAACAGTTTATTTTCTTATTCTTTATCTCCTTTGTCATGATTTTCTTAGCCTCTGGGGGAAAACAAAGTCCAAACCACTACATCCTTGAAACAGAAAAACCCATATGAGTAACAAATAATCTCAAAGGGATGTCTGATACCCACATAAATAGTTATGTCCTTTTTCTTTACCAACTCATATGTCTGATGATGGGGATTTCATCACTCCTGTAGCTGGAGATTATTCATGAAAGCATATTGAGTGCCACCTATCTAAGACCAACTTCACAGTTGCCCACTTCCATTGTCTAAGTGGTAACTCTTCGTTATGCATCTCACAAGAAATGGTGTCTTGTCTTACAACTTAGAAAAAAAAAGATCAGTTAGTAATGCCAAAATATTCCATAAAGTGATGTGATTAATGCTCTCCTCACTGGATCTGCTGACGTAAGTAAAGTCTTACTCAATTTCCCTGTGGAGACACAGTGAACTGATGTCTTCGGCAGTAATTCTTAATCAGGAAGCTTTCTGCTTATCTCAGCTGTCTTGTATAGTCATTCAGAATGCACATTGAAGAGCTGGAAAGAGGTTATAACGTGGGTGGATTTTCTCTTGGTTACTCAGGCTTTTTTCACTGAATACAAGTTGTGGTGGAGCTCTTTCCCTTTCTGCCATTTGAGATAATTTAAACTCTTTCAACATTAGTATTGTTTGGTATAACTAATGTCGTATATTGTGACACTTCCTTAATTGACTGCAAGTAGTTCTGTGTTCCTTATACCTTTTATTGTTTTTGGCCAACCACCTGCCACAGACAGTTGCTATATCTACTGCAAATATCAGCTCAGATAGATCACCAGACCCACAACATTTCATTAAATTGTTATTGCAAGTTAACTTCTTGATTCCTTTAACTGGTGCTTTCTTTATAAAGAGAAGTCATAAAGAAATGTTGAACAGTTCTTATTCTTTTTTACATGTCTTTATTTTAAACATGAGAAAGCAGTAAGGCAGAAAACATTTTTTAATGTATGGAAATTAGCTACAGAAAGCAATATAAGCCCCTTTCTACTGAATAAACCTTGCAGTTTGTGTGGCCTAGTATTACAGCAGTTAATATGCTGAAGATGGTGACAAAAGTGAGCAGTGGCACAGGGCAGCCTTTCACCCCACCACTGCATGCTAGACTCCCATACAGTAGACAGTCTTGGCTCAACATGCAGCTCAGTGGCTTCTGCCTCTTTGTCTTGCTAGTTGTGATTTCTCCAGACTTTTGACTAAACATATAAAATAAACCTAAATGACCAGTTCCTCTTTCTGAGCCTTTTATTTACTTTATTGGAAGTCAAAAATGTAGGTGAAACTATCACATATGGCATTCTGAAAAAAAAAAAGCTTAACTTTCCTTACAAGCAAAAATAAGAAGTCACTTCCAATCTTCTACACACTGAGAAGAAAACAAGCAGACACTTGCAGGGTGAAAACACGGTGTATGTCTAGCAAACTTGTGGAAATAATAGAATCAGTTGGTTTTTGGATAGCTTATCATCATAATTTGCAAAAACATGGTTATTTGCAAGCAAACTTCTGCATGGTGTAAAGCACCGTGCAGTGTACTAGTGTGTAGTGATACCCTTTTTATTTGTACCCTTTCTAGACCTTCCCTTCTCTGTAACACAAGGTCTATAACTGAGTCATTTGAGGCTCAGCCCTACATATTATAAGCAGCTGGAAAATTTCACACACCCACTGAAGGTTCCAATGAACACAAAATACCACAGAACAGATGCCAATAAGAGGTATTTTTAGCGGCTCATGTCACAGTTGCTGTTTGCCTCCACCATGACGGCTAATGAGCTTTGAAAGACTGGGAAAAATAGTGCATCCTGAAGTAAAAGCCTGAGAATGCCTCTCCCTTCTTTAATATAGGCAGTAAATGTTTGCTTGGGGTCTATCTGAAACTTTATAACAAACCATTACAGCAGATTCTATGCTGGTTAAATGGATTACATCACAGACCACCATTTCGTGCATTAATTTCCATAAGAATTGGGCATGACAGTTTACTGTTGGTTTGCTCTGTAATTCTGGCTGTTAGAGGTAATATTATTGTAAACAGACCTTGACTGAGTGAACAGTTTTTACTAATAGTTAATATAATTTTCTTACATTTTCTTAGTTTTAGACAAGGAGTATTTAAAGTGTAAGGAAATCCATTCTGTACATTTTCAACTGACGTTGAAGACGTTTATCATTACATAATGGAAAAAAAATCTAAAAATGTTGCCAACTGAGTAAAAGAAAGTCATTCTTATGTTGAGGTTTCTTATTCTTTCTCCTTTACTTTGCATCATTTTTATATTACACAGAATATAGCATGTTCCATTCCCAGGAGAAAGTTAGACTGATATGTGTAACCAGCTGGGTGTTTACTCTTCGTTATTCATATTGACAAGGCATCAAAGGAAGAAATAGAAAAAGAAGAAAATCTAAAGTTGTTGGAATAGTTGTTCATTTTTGTCTCAAAAAATGCCAATTTGCAAATTCAAGTGACTTAGGAAAAAAGCTCCTGCATAGTCTTTCAACTTATGTGCTTTTTTTGTGGTATATGTTCATTGAAGTTAATGACTGATGTATTGAGGTGTGTGGCAGTTAGCCCTTTTTCTGTAGAAATAGGTTTATTATCTTCTGCTTCCTGAAGAACAGACACTGAGCGTACAATGACAGAAAGCACTGGATGGACCTCCTTTCACTCGTCCAGAGTGAGAGTTGTTTTATGTTTGTTAGCAAAGTGGAAAAACATGTAAACCCAGAGAACATTATTTCATAGAATTTCAGAAGATGAGTGGAACTGAATCAAAGAAGAACTGAATCTCAAATGATTGTCCATAACACTTGTTCAGCCTGGAGAAGAAAAGGCTTTGGGATGACCTAATTGCAGCCTTCTGGCACTTGAAAGGAGCCTGAAAGATAGAGAGTCTATTTACAAGGGTGTGTGGTGACAGGTAATTTGAACAGTCTGATTTAATTCCTTTCTTCTTATATAAGGTGATGATGACTGCATCTTGAAGGTCTGATGGTAGTTTGCCTAGTTCCCAACAGCGCACCACAGACTCATGAAATTTAGCATAAAGTTCAAGGCCCCCATGTTTCCAGACTTCAGGTGGAATTCCATCAACCCCAGCTGCCTTGCCAGTTTTTGCCTGCTGTATGGTCTTAAGGGTTTCTCCTAAAGTGGGGGCAGTGTCCTATTCATACTTCGCCCGTTGTGTGATGGACTGAATAGCTAAGTCTTGGACTATACAACTAGTACTGAAAAGAGTCTGAAAGTGTTCAGACAATCTATTCAGAATGGAGATTTTATCTGTCAGAAGCGTTTGACCATTAGTGCTGAGTAGAGGACTTTGGGCTTGGTATGTAGGCCCATATGCTGTTTTCAAGGCCTCATAGAATCCTCTGTGATCACCCGTGTCTGCGCATAATTGTGTTTTTTCAGCTAGATTGATCCACCACTTATTCTGTATGTCATGGAGTTTCTGTTGGAGCTTGCTGCAAGCACCTCAGGAAGTCTTCCATCATCCCCATATCACCATTGGCGAATCAGAGCTCAAATCAGTCCAGCAACTTAATTACCTAGGTAGCTTCATCTCGTCGGATGGTAAGATTGACAGAGAGATAGACAACAGGTTAGCAAAGGCATATAGTGCCTTCAGAAAGCTTCATAAAAGAGTTTGGTGAAATAAACACTTGAAGAAAAGTACGAAGATCAGTGTTTACAGAGCCATTGTGCTGTCCACTCTCTTATACGGATCTGAATCACAGGTCATCTATGGCCACCACCTGCGTCTCCTAGAACGCTTCCATCAACACTGCCTCCGTACAATCCTGAACATCCACTGGTCAGATTATGTGACTAATACATCTGTTCTAGAACAAGCAACAGTCACAAGTATTGAGGCCATGTTGCTGAGAACACAGCTGCGCTGGGCAGGGCACGTCTCAAGGATGAAGGACCCCCGCCCCCCTAAGATCTTGCTTTATGGTGAACTTGCCACCGGCTGCTGCTTGAGACGTGCCCCGAAGAGGAGATTCAAGGACTCCCTGAAACAACATCTCAGCCTTGGCCATATTGATCAACATAACTGGTCTACTCTGGCCTCCAATCAGGAGGTTTGGAGACACACCATCTATAACGCTGTTGATGCCTTTGAGGAAGCACGCAGGATCACCCTTGAGGAGAAAAGACAATGCAGAAAGAATCATGTCTTGCAGAATATACCACCTAAGGAGTCTTTCTGCTGTGCCTTTTGCAACCAGACGTGCCTATCTCATATTGGCCTTTTTAGCCACCAGTACACTTGTAACAAACGTGGGTAGAGCCCTCCCCAAATCTTCGTTCACGAAGCCTAGCCATGAGTAGTGACAGGACAAGGGGGAATGGTTTTAAACGGAAAGAGAGTAGGTTTAGAGTAGCTTTAGATTAGACATGAGGAAGAAATTCTTTATTGTGAGGGTGGTGAGGCACTGGAGCAGGTTGCCCAGAGAAGTTGTGGATGCCCCATCCCTGAAGTGTTCAAGGCCATGTTGGATGGGGCTCTGAGCAACCTGATCTAGTGAAGGAATCCCTGCCCATGGCAGTGGGTTGGAAATAGATGATCTTTAAGGTCCCTTTTAATCTAGGCCATTCTATGATTCTATGGTTCTTTGCTCATATTCAAGAGGAGCCTGTGGGATCAGAATTCTGCATCCTGGAGAGACACTGCCAAAGATCTAACTTGGGACTTAGAACACACTGTTTATTCTTTCTCAAATGGCTTAGAAACAATACGTATTTCTACAGAAGTGTATTAAATTGGCCAGGGTAGAGGACATCCACATAATTCAATGTTTGAATGCTTTTATGGTTCATGGGATGTTTCTGCCAAGACCAACTGGATCTCTTGCAGACATGCAAACATGAACCCCATTACGGTGCAGGCTTTGGCTAAAGATGTGGGGTTGTCAGGATTAAGAATTGGAGGAAGAGATTGGGATCAGGCTGTGAGTCCTTCTGGTTGTGTGGTAGGAGAGTATGAGACATCATGGACATACAGCTGAGGTCCAGCTTTTGGTCCAGACATTTGCAGGATGGCCTCCCACAGGCATGGACCTCTTTTCGGATGTGGCACTCCATTACTGTCTGACCATGGCTCATCATACCTAGGCGCATGAACACCTCATGAGACACACTTGTAGGAGAAGTGGAAGATGGAAACTTTAGGTCCTTAGCTCTCATTGGTAAATATGTCACTAGTATCTAGAAGCACCATGATCATCCCCCTGCTCAGATTTTGACTGTGTAACCAAAACTGAGTTTTAGCTTTCTTTTGTTCCTGAAAAGAGTTTTGTTTGTTATTGACTGTTAACACCACATTGTCATTTGGTCATTGCTCTGGAACAACAGCATGTGATGTCTTCAGTTATTTCTCGCTTTGTCCAGGACCATATGCCATTAGTGCCAAACAACTCTTTCTCCTTTTTTTGTGTGTTGCCTGGTATCTTTACTATTTCCTTTGCTTTCATTCTTCTTTGTTATTCTGTTGTTTTTTAAAGTGTTTTCTGTTCTTCACCACCTGTGATATTCGGCAGTTGGGCTCTTTTTTCCACATAATTTATAATACTCTAAAAGGAGGTCTGAATTCTTACTGCAAATTAAGCAGTGAAATACAACAAACTAGTGACACTTTTGCTATAGATGATGATCAAATTTCAGTAGGTTTTTTTTTTTAAATTTCCATGTGTTCATTATCACTGCAAATATCTTCTTGTTCAGTGTCAGGAATATTAACTATTATGACTAAATATTATGAATGGCTAGCTGCTGCATAACCTGGCATACCCTGAGATTTTTAGTAAACCCTGGAAATTACTTTTCTGTCTATAGCAGCCTATTCCATTGACCTTCTGTCAAGATCTTGAATTTTTCAGAGTCCTTCAGCTGCCAAATGTTGGCTATGAAGTAATTAGTTTTCTGAGAAATCCACTGTTGGCCTCTATAATGAAGAGAAATTCACTGGATTTCCATCTCTCCAAAAAGTATCTTTTAAATAAGGATACAGATTCTGGTGAAATCTGTTTGGATCCAATTTTAATGACTAATGTAATCATTCAGTAGCACTACTATTTATTAAAAACCATGGTAAACTTTATAAAGAGAGAAAAAGAAAAATATATGTTAACTATTGTTCCTACCTTTAAAATTGCTTTCCTTTGAGTAAATGCAGTTATGTCAAGTAGCGGATACAGAAAACATTGACCATTTCTCATTGTATGCAGTGAATTCTTTTTAAAAGGTAAAATTGTTAATTTTTTGAAACTATTGGCAAATGTGAGTGTTTAATGAAAAGAATTTTGGCACTATCAGTGGCCTCAGTACACATCCATATGTCAGCAAGTGTGATACTAGATGACTGCTTACCTCCAGCATCACATTTAAACCAACATTTTACAAAAGCTGGACCAAAACAGTGGGAGTAGCCCAAGCTCATTTTTGTGACCAAACCGTGTTAAAATATTGCCATTGTTTTTATGTTAGTTTATTTAAGATTTCCCATCTAAATAAGGTTTTCGAAATGCAGAGTATGCAATTAAATATAGCAGGGCTTCAAAATTGTAGTGCTTTTCTTTCTTTCACAGCAGCAGGTTGTCTTCTCTTTATATTCCTGGGCAAATATGGGGTGAAACTGTTGCATGTAGAGATTTTTAGGTTTTATAAGGTTTTTTTCAAAGCCTGCACAACCAAGACTACTTATACTCCTATGAACTAAGCTTGAGATTTATCTTCTATCCTAGCAGTAAATTTAAATATTCTTAGGAAGAGGATTAGCAATTTTATGCTGTAAAAGTAATGCCTTAGAGCCATTATCCTTTAAAAATAAGGAATGGTGGTGGCTGTGTTTACTTTAAACAGGGAGAAAAATTACTTTCTTGAACTAGCTTTCAAAGTAACTTTATGAAGTGTAAGGAGAAGCAAAAAATGTCAGGATATTAGAAATCTACAGGAAAATAAAACTACACTCATAAATATTTTAACAGGAATAGAGGATTAAAAAAAGTAAGAAGATAAAAGTCCTTTTTATATTCAGTGGAAATGCAGCAGCATATGTTTACAAAGAAGCCTCCAGTACCTTCTGTTTCCTAGTGTGGTTGTATTTTATGTTCTTTCATTAGAAGCTGAAAACTGTTCTCTGTCATTAGCAACTTGTAAAATAAGTAACAGATGCTTTCTCTGTGTGTGGCTGAAAGAGCTTGTGCTGTTCCACTTTGTATCCCTCTAGCCAAAACAACTGTTTTTACCAAGTACTGATTGGTCTGGATAAAATCAGGGTAGGTTCTATACTACAAACATCAGAATAGTGATTTAAAGATAAAGATGTGGATTTCTTTTGATTCAGTGCAGTTTGGAGAAACTGGAGAAGTCATGGGATTTGCAATAGAAAACAGTGAGGTGAGGTTGGTCACTTGGCAGTGGGGTTTAGAATAATTTTCTTTACAAAAAGAAAACAAGAAAATTCAAAATATAAATATGAAATCAAATATTCACAGTCCTAGGGTACTGTATTAAAGGGTACTTCTGTCTAGAGATAAGGATTTTTAATGCAATGAAAGCTTCCAAAATTTTTTACACAAATTTTCTTTTCAGGATGAAAACCAGTTGCAGAGGTATCTTTTATGTGATTTAACATAAGCAAACATAGTTTTTTATTATAACCCATTGAACTTAAAATATAACACTATAATATCCATGGCAAGATTATTCTTACGCACTTTCTCTAAATTCTGTATTTTTTCCTATTTTACTTCATCATTTGGAAATTAAGATTCAGTTGAGTGAAAAATGTCTTAATGTTTAAAAGCTGGAATATTCATGGAAATATGTGAATTTACATTTTCATTCATTGCTTTTGTTCTTTTTTTCTTTTTACTCTGACAACATTGAATAGTTGGACTGGCTGCTTTGCTGAGCTTTCTACAGTTGCTTAACATTTTATAAAATTAAAGCAGTTGCATGAAAGATAAGAAACAAAACTATAATAAAATTAAGAATTTAGTGATGAACAGGAAAGGACATTTTTTATTCTCTTTCAATGTCTGATGAGTCCTAATTTTTCAGCATTTCTGTTTTTCCACTTTGCTCTATATGATGTTTTAATTCACAGTAGAAATGATTCATGGAATATCTAAAAATTAAGTTCAGTGTTGGCACGAAGTAGTCAAGTATCAAATTAATTGTTGATATTGGTATGATGCAGGTCTGCACATCATCAAAAATAACTAATGGTTTTGATTTGATTGTTGGTCCATCTCCACTGGTCTTGGGAGATGTCAGTAACACTGCAGCAGGGCCACCTTGGTGTAACACTGAGGCCCATTAGTACAGCGTAGTCATGTGAGGGTGCTACTCTTCTCTCAGGGAGGTTGATCATCACTGAAAGACATGAGAATAATCTGAAGAAAATGCACCTTTCAGATGCCTATTCTTGGGGTAAAAAGCTTAGATTATAGGTTATTGTCTCACTGAGAGTTCTGTATTTACAATGAGATTCTTGATGTTTACAGTGAGTTTCTATATTTGCAATGAGAAAGGCTTTTTCATATAAAAAGTATTGATAACAGGGAGTGCAGCACAGAGTTTGCAGTGAATGCAGGGAAAAAAAAAAGAGAAGGATATAAAAAGGCTGTGTAAGCAGACTTCTTTCTAGAACCTTAGCAATATCAATGGATTAATCATTACAAGATCCATGCTAAATAAGCATGGTTCCTTTTTTGGGATTGGTAGATGAATGCTGAAAGGCAAAATGCCCACTCTTTCAAAAGCAGTTGCTGATAGCCCTAGCCTGATTTACAGCAGGTTAGACTAGATTCTGAGAAACCAGGGCAGCTGCAATTCCCACTGAAGTGCTGCCAAGCTGAGGACTGATTATTACAGCAATAAATCAAGGTAGGCTGTTTGCAACTGTTGGAACACATCTCGGTAGGATTGTAGCGTCCAGTGTAAGTAATAACGGAGAAGTACTGACACAACAAGACAGAGTGTTTGAGGTAAGTTACTGTCTTACCAAACTCCTGGGTGGTGACCTGCTTTATGTTTTGAATCCATCTGCTAAGGTGTTACTGTTACCTGGGCTAGAGTATTCAGAGATACCTGTAGGGTTTTTTACCTTTTCTTGTGACAGTGCTGTATCATTTCGGCCATTCTGTTACACTTCAGTTGCACAGAGCAGATAAGCACTTTTCCTAAAAATAAAGAATTTTTAATAAGAAGACTATGTCAGCTTCTTTTTAACCCCGTCTCTTCTTTATGTGATGCAAGCCTGTCACAAGGATGGCTGTGATCCAAGAGCTGCTTTCACGTGGCTGATACAGCTTAGAAAGTTGCTTTGCTGTAAAAAGACAGAGAAGTGGAGTAGTTAGGTGAGTCACTCTTCGCATTGCTTTCTGACTCTCAGACTGAAGTAGTGAGAAGCAATGCCAGTCAGAACAGCTGGAAGGCAGTCTCCTTCTGCTCCTCGTAGAGTTGGATGCTTCGGAAAGTGACTCTTCTTCTGTTGTCACTGAACAGGCACATCTGGGAGGATTTGGCCAAGCACTGGAAGGAACGGTCTTTTCCAACAAGCTGATGGAATTGTTTAAATTCCATTAGGCTCCAAACTGAAAATTAGGTGTTGAAATTTGGTATGGGGGAGCAGATTCTATGTTTCAACATGGAGGACCTGTAAAACCACTAACTTATGGCTGTGCTATTTGAGTGAAGATTTAGAAAGAGAGGGTAAAGGCCTGCATGCAAACTGCCCAAAACCTTGTGTATTTTTGTGGATTGGAGTTAATGGGGTGAGTAGGTCCGAACAAGTAACAGAGTTGAAGAACTGGGCAGATGACTTGTGCTGGCAAGATTTGTCCCATAGGCAAGAGGTAGTTGGATAAAAGAAATAGCCAGTGATATAAATGGACTTCCCCCCACAGCTGTTTTATCCAGGTAGTGAAGGCCTTAAGGAAAGTCCCAGGAAGAAAAGATTAATTTAAGAAATGCTTAGAATAAAATAATTAAACAGTTCCCTACATGTGATATTTTCTCTCTGCATTTTGAAATGCTGTTAAACATCTGCACATACTTCAAAATTTGAGATCCTCCACAGTCAGTAGGTAAAATCCAGTCTGATTTAACAATTGAAAACCCTGTAAACTAAATAGAAACTTAATGGTACATGAGATATAAGTATATAATCTTTCATTCTGTCTCGTCAGAATAAGAATTTAACTTAACTTACGAGGAATATGCAAATGGTTTCTCTGTCTTATCAGTCATATTCCTTCTAATGGGAAGCTTACTAAAATAAATGGAAAAGACAGACAGGAAAAAAAAATCAAAGATAACTTTGAGCTGAATTATGGATTTTACATATCAAGTTTACAAACTATGAGAATATTGCCATCTTTTAAGTAAATATTTAACATTAACAGTGCTCAAAAGTCAATTGATTATAAAATGATTGCAAACAATAAGAATGCTATTTTCAATTAGCAGTGACAGAATTCAAAACAAAACTAATAACCTAAGCAAAATATAAATTTCTTTGACTTGTTTAACTTTTTCTAGTGAAACATTACCAAAAACATATTTTATCTTAAGCTATATTTCTTAAAATTGTTTTAATTACATTAGGTATTTCCATGCTAGATTATTTTGTAAGGCTGTAATATTTGTAACATGTGTAAACAAAACCCAAAACATAATGCAATACATATCTTACTTTTAAAAATAACTAGTCATAGTCAGTCAGTCAGTCAGTCAGTCAGTCATGGCTGGGCTTCGCGAACGAAGATTTGGGGAGGGCTCTACCCACATTTGTTACGAGTGTGCTGGTGGCTATAAAGGCCAATATGAGATAGGCACATCTGGTTGCAAAAGGCACAGCAGAAAGACTCCTTAGGTGGTATATTCTGCAAGGCACGATTCTTTCTGCATTGTCTTTTCTCCTCAAGGGTGATCCTGCGTGCTTTCTCAAAGGCATCAACAGTGTTATAGATGGTGTGTCTCCAAACCTCCTGATTGGAGGCCAGAGTAGACCAGTTATGTTGATCAATATGGCCAAGGCTGAGATGTTGTTTCAGGGAATCAACATCCCCTCTTCGGGGCACCTCTCAAGCAGCAGCCGGCGGCAAGTTCACCATAAAGCAAGATCTTAGGGGGGCGGGGGTCCTTCATCCTTGAGACGTGCCCTGCCCAGCGCAGCTGTGTTCTCAGCAACATGGCCTCAATACTTGTGACTGTTGCTTGTTCTAGAACAGATGTATTAGTCACATAATCTGACCAGTGGATGTTCAGGATTGTACGGAGGCAGTGTTGATGGAAGCGTTCTAGGAGACGCAGGTGGTGGCCGTATCTGACCTGTGATTCAGATCCGTATCTGAATCTCTGTCCATCCAGAGAGTGGACAGCACAATGGCTCTGTAAACACTGATCTTCGTACTTTTCTTCAAGTGTTTATTTCACCAAACTCTTTTATGAAGCTTTCTGAAGGCACTATATGCCTTTGCTAACCTGTTGTCTATCTCTCTGTCAATCTTACCATCCGACGAGATGAGGCTACCTAACTGCTGGAGTGATTTGAGCTCTGATTCGCCAATGGTGATATGGGGATGATGGAAGACTTCCTGAGGTGCAGGTTGATAGAGAACTTCTGTCTTCTTTAAGCTGGCTTCCACCCCAAAGAGCTCAGCAGTGTCTGCAAAGCAGGATGTTAAACGCTGCAGGGCTGCTTCTGTGTGGGCGACATAAAGCATAAAGCAGCTCCCGGACAAGATGGTTTCAGATCTTGGTGTGGACCTTCAGTTGCCTTAGGTTGAAAAGGCTTCCATCAGTACAGTATCGAATGTAGATACCTTCCTGATCATCGAGGTCTGCTGTGGCCCTTTGGAGCATTGTGCTGAAAAAGACTGTGAATAGGGTTGGTGCAAGAACGCAGCCTTGTTTCACACCATTCTTTATTAGAAAGGGCTCAGAAAGTGCATTGCCATATCTGACTTGGCCGTGCTGATCCTCATGGAGTGAGATGATCATTTTAAGGAACTTGGAGGGACAACCTAAACGTTCCAAAATCTGCCATAGACCTTTTCTGCTCACAGTATCGAAAGCCTTGATGAGGTCAACAAAGGTTACATAGAGACCTTTGTTCTGTTCCCTACACTTCTCTTGCAGTTGTCTGAGAACAAATACCATGTCTGTGGTGCTCCTATTGGCTCTGAAACCACATTGGTTTTCTGGTAGAATTCCTTCTGTTATAGTGGGTATTAGTCTGTTCAAGAGTATTCTTGCCAGGATTTTGCCAGCAATGGAGAGCAGAGTAATACCACGGTAATTTGAACAGTCTGATTTAATTCCTTTCTTCTTGTACAAGGTGATGACGACTGCATCATGAAGGTCTGATGGTAGTTCACCTAATTCCCAACAACGCACCATAAACTCATGAAATTTAGCATGGCGTGCAAGGCCCCCATGTTTCCAGACTTCGGGTGGAATTCCATCAACCCCAGCTACCTTGCTGATTTGCACCTGCTGTATGGCCTTAAGGGTTTCTCCTGAAGTGGGAGCAATATCCAATTCATACTTCACCCGTTGTTGTGTGATGGACTGAATAGCTGAGTCTTAAAAATAACAAGTAACTTTTTGGTTAATCTACATCTTTCTGGTTTTTTTATAAACTAGTCAGAAGTCATTCAAATCAGCCATTTCATGTCTGCTTTGGCCTGTCACATGTAACACTTGTAGCTTCTGATTCAAAGTCTGAGCCAAAAAAAGACATTTCCATCTGTAGGACCAGTAATTGTTTATTAAAATTCTTTTTCTCATTTCCAATTGTTGAACTAAGAAGCATTATAATTTGGCTGGTATTTCAGAAATTAATAGCAGCTTATTACATTAGATGTATAAGATTCTCAGCTTGTGTGAGTCAATAGCTCATTAGAGAGATTGTAACTGAGTTGATTAAATAAGTGAATTCTTAAAGAGTCAATAGTCATGCATGGCATGGATTAAAAACTGGCTGAATTGTAGGTCTCAAATTTTAACTAATTCTCACCAGGCAGTGATCAACAAGGTGATGTAAGATAGTGCAGTAGAATTCCCCATTCTTCCATTTGCACTATCTAGCAGTGTTACCAGCAAAAAGATACTGCAGATAGAAATGAAAATTTAAATAAAGAAATATTATGTGAATAATTGTTTTCTCCTGTTTCCATATATTATGGTATGAAGGTTATATGATTTTACGGCTCTGCAAAGATTATTTTAATATCTCAAAATTGGGTCATTTGGTAAATTTGTGGAATTGTAATTTGCTAGCTCACACTGCAGTTACATACATCTCTTTCAGCCAGTTTTATTTCCTTCTCCAAAGGATATCTAAACTCTTCTTGGGGCAGCAACGCAAAAGATATAATTACTTGTGATTTTTGACAGAAAATTTGAATCAGCAAGTGTAAAAAACTCTTTAAAGAATGTACACTGACCACAATGTCCCATAATTAATCCCTTTCCTAATTCCAAAGGTGGGAAAAAGAAAGGAAAGGAGGCACACACCTTTTCCCTTCAAACTGGGTTTGTATGCTTCCTACACTGAATCCCCTTACTTCCTCTTTGTGAATGGATGAACCTCTTTAGCCAAAGGCATGTACCCTTCTTGTGGTTAGCTGATTTATGGAATTTTCATTTGATGGTTGCTTTCAAAAAATATGATGCTTTCCTGAACGAGAGTTCATTTGCTCAGAGTGCCTTATGCAGTGTTCGGTACATATGTGTGTGGTGGGATGGACAGCAGGAGAGGACATTAATAATGGCAAATCCTGAGGCTTGTGGAGCTGCAGAAGAAAGCTAGGGGATGCATGTGCATGTTCATGTAAGAGATGGGAAGGAGACCCTATCCAGCAATAGCCAAGAGGGCCACAAAGCCTGGCTGCCTGTCTGACCAGGTGGTGGCCCGTGTATGCAGTGTGGGGATGTCTGTCAAGTGCGCTGTGGAGTCAGCCTCTCTCCTGCCTGGTGGAGAGTGAGTTACTTAGGCAGAGCAGAGCAATTTCAAGTCTGAGACAGAGTCCTAATAATGCCAATCTTGCCTGAGACAGCAGCAATCAGAGTAGAGATTTGGAGGTGGTTATCCTCGATGGTCTTTGGAAATGTTTGATCAGTAAATTGTTCTGGAGTAGAGTTTACTTTCTTTCTTTCTCCTTTCTTTTTTATTTTTAACTCTCATTTCTCTCTGCTTCAGAGCCTGAGAAATCTTCCCAACAAATCAACTCCCTGAATGTTTTGAAAAACTTGTTTTGTTTTGGAGGCTTTTTTATCTGACAAAAATATGTTTTATCAAAAAACCTACATTCAATTCCCAGTCTCCACATACCTGAGTTCCTGCACAGATATACTACCTCACTTTACTTTTATTTATCCCCCTGGGTGCCGATGGTTAATCCATGTTTTAAAGTTGTCTTCATAGCTACCTTTGTCTTCTTCTCTTAAAGAAAGGAGATATACATCTGAAATGAACTCTGACCAAGAAATTTTCTGGGAATCTTGTTGCAGTGTAATTTTATCTACATTTGATAGACAGACAGGAAAATTAAGGGAACTTGTTTTCTGCATTTGCTGATTACTTTGAAAACTGTCATTAAATATGCTATCATTATCCATATTTTCCATTTCGCTGTATTGCATTTTACTATGTATATCATGTTAAACATCCTAATATAAGTGACTTCATTGAATTGATCTTATTTTTCCTAGAAATGTTTTATTAACAACTAAATATAATGGTAAGCATTTTCCCTTTGCATCTGTCCTCTGTTCAGGACAGGTCTACTATTTCAAAGACTTTCAGTGAGTAATAAAATGGGAAACAGAAGGCTATTGCTCACTTACACCAGTTTCTAAGGAAAAATTCTTTCATGATTTCTTCGTAATTGAGTGTTCTTGAAGTTTATCAATTATAATATTTGACCCCTGCTTTTCTGATGGCATTATAATAGAATATCAGCTTTCCATTCAACAGTTAGTGGCAGACAGCTCCACTTAGCAGTGAGAGAGGGAGAAATTTTTCATGAATTTGTAAGGAATCTTAAAGGATATTATCAAGTTATTCCTGGCTTTAAAAAACATTTTTTTTATTTGTCTGCAGCTTTCACTGTATTTCTTCAAAGCGGGAAACTCATCTGAATGAGTCGCACTGTGCAACGCTGTGCAGGAACTTGTGTGTCTCCAGTGATGACAGAAACAGAGATAGTGAGGTTAGCACCACTGGCCTGAAGTTTACTTTTGGAAATCCCCTACTTTGAGTCTCTATATATTTAAAACAGATAACTGTGTACTGAAACAGATTATTTACCATTAACTCAACCTGTGCATCCAATTATACATGCACTGAGGAGAAGACCTCATATTCTCTCATTTGCTGTTGATTACACATTTTAAGATGTCCTCTTGTTTTAAAATCGATACTGGACCACTATTTACAGCAGAATGAAACTGTCTAGGTAAGGAAGTAAGAGAGTATGTGGTAAGCATAGAGTAAATTTTGAGCAGATATACACAAAATGCAGCCAAAGACTTAGAAGGGAAATGAAGATGATAAAAATAGGGTAGAAAGGAAAGAAAATAATGTGAACTAGAGTGATGAATGGAAGACATTCAGAAACCAGACAAAAAGCTATTGGCACCTAGTATGAGAAACAGTGTTTATAAAATGCAAGTCAGTGTTGATCTTTGCAGGGAAACCACATCAAGCTCTAGGAAAAATATGTGACTTCCATTGCTGGTTACTTTCCCAGTGCTGTTTCACACTGAAGTTTTGTAGCAGAGGCTCCAACATGGAATGAGTCTTGAAGAAGAAGATCTGAAATGGGACTTTGACTGTGTGGTTCTCTGGTAGGCTTGTTTTTGTCATTTGATAAAATAATTGTTCAGGTGCTCTATAGCTGGCTGACGGTGTACACTGTTTACATGTTCTGAAGGATAGGAGGATTCTGAATTCTGATTCACAAGCTGTGATCTCTGGCCACTTTTTCTGGAGCATAAAAGCACTCCAGTACTGGACGATAGAAAAGACACTACAGGACACTTATTTTTCAAAGGAATGCAGGAAAGAGTCATAATATTACAGATGTTATCTGCAATTAGTACAAAAAAAGAAATTATAATAAAGAGTAACTTAGTGAATTATGTGATATTGTGACAGTCAGTGTGACTTTGCAAAGGAGAATTAAGCTCCATAACTCACTGGCACACTCTGAAGGTTTCCATGATCAGTTGAAGGAGAGCTGTTTGATGTGATGTCCTTGGATCATACCAAATACTTTTGATAGGATTCTTTACCAGAGACTCTGAAACAAAGTTATCCTGGGATAAAAGGGAGATTCCCCACAGAAGAAAACAACTGACCAAAGAGTAGCAAACAAAGTTCAGGAATGTATTTTTGGTTTTTACAGAGTAGGTAGAACACCAGTGTAATCCCACCTAGGTGTATGCTGATCAGAACACTTACAAGTGATTTGCAAAGGAATGAAAAAAGAAATGTTATATATCATCATTTAGAAGAACTGCTGTCAAGAACTGCAGAGGGATCATATGATACTGAGTGACTACATGTTAGAATGAAATTCAGAGGTAAAGTGATGCACAAGGGAAAGAGAAGCAATACTTCCTTCAGACACTGAGCAATGAGCTGTTAGCTAATGAATACCACATAGGAATAAGATATGGGAGCTACAACAGACTGTTCTGTGATAAGGTGAGCTGAAAGTTCATAATCGATCAAAAAAGACAAATGCGATGCTTGGAATTTTTAGAAAGAAGAGGAGAAAAAAACCCAGAAAACTTTATGCAGATGGACATATGTGTGAGTGTTGTGAATGCTATTAAAGTTCTGGTTTCCTGAGTCTCCAAAAGGGTGATATGAAACTGGAGAGGAATCAAAGATGGTCAAGAAGTATGGTAAAAGCTTTGTGGACAGTTTATATATTAACATATATTAATGTGTACTAGAACTCTTTAAGGAGGACAAGGCCTGAGGGTGAGGTGTGGCATAGTGAAGATGGATAGAAGACTCAGGCCCTACCACTAAAAGTAGTAGGGAACATGAAATAAAATCAGGGACTACCAGGCCCATCAGAGCAGAGGCAGCAGTTCTTCACTCAGAGTGGAGCTGAGCCAGGAAAATTCGCTGTGGATGCTAGCAGTTTAGATTAATTGGAAAAGTAACTGGACCAATTCATGGAATTAAAAACCTTGTCTGTCAGCAGCAAAGACACTGTGTCTGGCTAAGCCCAGGATAACACTCTAAGGAAATAATATTACGCATTTTCTTATATAATTGCCTAGGCTTCTTCCAGTGAGCAGTGACAGATACTGTGCTTGAACCTTTGTTATGTCTCAGTATTATCATTATCATGTTCTTGCATCTCTTTGATACTATTTGATATCTGCTATGTATCTGTATTTAGCCTGTGAACTCAGAAGGCTTTGTGAATTTAGCTGGTGTGTGTCAACCAGAACAAATATGGTCCTTTTCAGTGTCTGCAAAAAGAGTGTATAACATACAAGATATTATAAAGTAAGTTAGAAACCCAAATAAGGTACAGACCTTTTCTTCTTTTGGTAGAAACCCAAATAAGGTACAGACCTTTCCTTCTTTCAGTATCCAAGACACCTTGATGTATTGTGCACATTTTATTGGCAATGATTTGTTCATATATGGTATTCTATAAGTAAATTGGTAGTCCTTTTATCCCATTACATCACCACATACTAAAATCTACATTTTATATCATGCATAAGCAGGAACAAGATTTTTGAATTGCCAGCACGTACATACAAGGAGGGCGGTTGACATGGCATGAAGAAAAATGTGCATATTAAACACATGTAGATATTTAATTACAAACACTATTCTGTAATTTTATGTGCTATAGAGTTGTAAGCAGTACTGTTAGCAGAATTAAGGTAAATTTGATATGATTATTTTAGAAAATCCATATATAAATATGAAGAGCTATCATGATGACATTGAGTTTGTTGCTTGTACATTGCAATTGAGTCTCAAGTGAAGAATTTTATTACCCCAATTATATTTTAATCTTCTGAAATGATAAGAGAGTAAAAATAAAATTATTTAATTAAACTGTTGATAGACATAGTAAGACCCTAGGAGATTATTTAAGTATAATTCAGTTTTTCCTCTCAGACTGGGTCTCCTAATATGATTAGCTTTTTCAGTACCCTAGTAAACAGAAGATTGTCATATACTAAGTTTAGGCACTGGTCACTGTTAAGGAATTAGAACCAGTGAAAGTGAATGCATCTGTCTGGGGTTTTAAAAGGTTACTAGCTAATGAGTCAAGAGAAACCCCATGTAGAAAACATCTAAAAACATGAACTATACAGAATTAAGGCCCTATTAAAAACCTGTGAGTGGAAAGAGTGACTACATTCACCTTGAAGTTGCATGGACAAGCTTAATTCATATATGCTGCATTACTGTCAGTGGCATTGGCCTTGAGATGAGCTGAGACTTGTGTACATGTATATGTGATATTTTCATCCAGCTGAGATTTTGAAAAGACCAGCTGAGTGCTGTGTTAACACAACCCTGTCATCCTTACTGTAAAGAGAACTGCAAGAACACTGTACGTTGAAAACCTGCACATCTCTGTTATGTTAAACAGCAGACTCATCCAGAAGATGCACAGTTTGTGACTTTCTTTGTGCCATCTGGGGAAAGGTTTAACTCCTCATGCACCCACGATGAGCACTCATGGGCATCCAGCCTGGGAGGTTGTTCCCCAAGCATATAATGAAATAATACAAGATGAATATGAATTTATGAGGTTTTGGATTTGGTTTTGTGGAAGCTTTTTGTCCTAATAACTCAGTTCTTTCTATATATCTGGCCTTTTGGGCCCAAAGTATTTCTCCACTTTTGTTTTAAAATATTCCTTAGTAGAGAGCTTATGAACACTGATTGCTGTATTAAGACCATAAGGCAGCCTGAATTAAATGTTATCTCTGTCTTCAGGGCTACAAAAGATGCATGCTTTCATAAAGTTTTTATATGCTTTTTGTTACTCAGAGAATAGCAAAGATCTTCATTTAAGTGAAAGAGAAGATAAACCTATTATATATAAATTAGTAAGAAAAAGCAATGGAGAACACATACATGTGCATATATGTATAAAATACTCTTTGCATCACTACCAACAGGGAAAAAGCAGTAGCTTTTAACAACCAGGAACAGCTGTTCCACTCCTATTATGTTTGAGACTCTACCAATCAGCAATTGTGCTGGGACAAGAGGAAATTTGCACATAGTCATAGCTGGCAACTCAAATCTCATTGCTAATGAAGCTCTCAGCAATCCCTGTCCATATTCTTGTCAGTTAAATAAAATGTCACTCTCAGACTGACACTATTTGTTATTCTCAACTGCTGTCTCTCTGTGCCTCTGCCAGTGCAAATGAAGTGTGAGAACCATTCCCAGCCCTGTGGGGATGGCAGCAGTGGCAGGGCACACAGGACAGACAGTGGCTGTCAAGACTGTGCATCATTGTCCATGCCGGGCAGGGGCTGATGTGATACACTGATGAGATAACGCACAAGAGTTGTGGTGGGAGCACTGTGATGGCACCGAGCAGGTGGGCAACATGACAGGGAAGCAGAGTGCTCCCTCAACGCTGTGATTTCTGTCTCCCCTAGCACTATGAAATAAGGTGGCTACAGTGCCGCAGTCCACTTCTAACAAATTCAGATCCAAGTAGGAGCCAAGGTCCAATTTTGTGTGCCTTTTTTTAGTTTTTTGCTCTTTTCCTTTATCGTTTCACCTCATCTCAGATCTCTGCAATGGCAGTTTCTGCCCCACATACTCTTTGTTCTGCAGTGCTTTACATGCCTTCTGTGCTTCCCTTCATGTGTAACACCTATTGAAGGTGCTGAGAGGTTTGTATACCTAAAAATTTTCACAGATTGTCTTACAGTAAACCAAACTCTCTAGTCACGTACGTACATACATTTTCACTACCATCTCTGACTTCACTGCTCTCTGACAGATTATCTTCATTCTGATAGTAATCAATTATTCTTCTCCTAGGCAATGAAGTCAGGTCATTGCTACAAAACTGTCCTGTGCCACTGAATATGCCTTTATGTTCTCACCACATGTGAGAAGCACCTTGGCATTATAAATTAAAAGAACTAAACTGTGGAAGACTGTTCTAACATGCAGAAATCACAGAGAATTACATGCAAACTATAGGCAAAATTTAATAATGAAGCAATAATGTTTTGTTGCAAGTACTGTGAATAGACACTGATATCTTTTCTATAGAGATGTTTTCAACATATCATCTAGAAATTCGCACAACTCGGTTATGTTCCATGAGCTTTTTCTGGTGCTGATTTCGAAGTAGACCCTTCACAGGTTTCAGTAGAAATTTTACTTTTGAACCCAAGGGAAAAAAGGACAGTAAAGAGATCTGAAATGAAAAGTGTTTTTTTCTTTTTCTATGAATCTTTCTTAGAGAAAATTAAAGTGTGTGATAGGACAAAGGGTAACATTTCCAAAATCATCTAAGCATCATTGCAGCCTTAGTTCCATTTTCAAAGTGATGTAAGCAGTTTGGAGCCTAAAGGCTCCAACAGATTCAGATAATATCCTTATTGTAGTAAAAAATTGATAAAGTACTCTAGGTGTCTAATTCACACTGAAGTCTAAGTTCTTTGATGCTCTCATAAGCTCTGCTAGCTACCTCTCTAAATCAATTTGAAGTCTCCTGAAAATTGGACACTCAATTTTACCAAAATGCAGTGGGATGCAAGTGCTAATGTCACTTCTTAAAATAGGCTTTAAAATCTTAAGCCACATAGGGCCTGATTTTTAAAAGCACAAAATCACTGTCAGATGCAGAAATGGGTCAAGATGAATTTTCCTGAAAGCCTGAGGACCTCATGAGGTTTTTAGAGGGGACACAAAAAAAGAAAAAGGAAAACAACCAATTTTCATCTCAAATATCTCTCAAATAATAGATTTTTTACAGATGTTTACTGAATAAAAGAGCAGATAACACACATTCAGGCAAACATCACTCCATCAAAACAGTAATATTTTTACTTGCTATGAAGCTTGGACTTTTAAAGCTTCATAAATGGAGCAGAAGTTAGTTGTAGAAGTCTGTATGGAGTAATCAGTTCCATACAAGTCTTAAAAATACACCTCCTAAACCCACACCAAAAATCCTTTATTATGGTCTTCATGAGAGAGACAGAGATCTGTACTTAGGTTCACCCAGTGGTACTGAGTAGGTTGTGATTAGCACAACTCTTTACCAGTGAAGGACACTGGTAGCAAATATGTGGCAGAGCAGGAGAACAGGGATTATTGCACTCTGGAAGTACAGAGGGTACATCTATCCTAATAAAGTTTTAGGCTGTGATTCTGAATGCTGGTATGAGATTGTCTTCCTGTGACTGCTGGCATGGCCCACGGAATAGCTGAGGGCCATGATAAGAAACCATCTCACAGACCATCCCTGTGCCCTGTTGGGGATGGGAGTTGCAAGCCTGAGACCATTGCCAATAGGTACTTTGGATTTGACCACCTTGCTTGGTAGGGTTTGCACTACTGACCTCATTCAAACTGTGCCACCTGGTCTGCAAGCTGGAGAATTTCTCTGGATCATTGATTTACTGCAACAGGCATGGCTAGAGTACAGCAAAGGATATTGTGTTAGTAGAAGATGTGAGATGGAATTTCAACTATGGGGTGCAGCTGTAAGTAAATCACTAGTTTTGCGGCTGGTAGGCTTACTTTTTCCATTAAGATTTAGCCTTTAAAACATTCTGACAGGCTATTTTTTTCCAGGATCAAGAAGCTGACAGTCCCCAACAATATGAAGTCAACAAACACTGTTAGAAGTGTTTTTGCTTTGCTTGTCCCTATTTTTAGTCCATTCCTCTCGCTAGCGATGTGATGCTGCACTACTAAAATAGTCCAGGTGCTGCTGGATGGCATAAACAAGCAATGCTACCAGGTCTGTTTTCATGGCCAAAGATTCTGGCACCCAGCACATATTGCAGAATTCTAGAAGGATAAAGGTGAAGTAGTGACTATGGAGAAATAAGCATTCAGAAAAACTCATGCTACTGTGATAATGTTAGAAAATTCTCTGTTTTCAATAAAGTAAGAGCAACAGTTCTGGCCATGTTTGTCTGTTTTGTCTTTTATTTGGAAATTCAGTAAAAAAACATTTAAAAAATTGTTGCCATATACAGATGTCCTGTAGTAGTTTTGGCCTTTGATGTCTTTCTGCTCCTCACTAGCAAACTAATTTGCTACTCAGTTGTAGCAATAGTTAGTATCATCTATGCGGAAAACACAGAGAGCAAAGAGGCCTCAGGTTTACAACCAGTGGAAATCTCAGTGTAATTATCGTGATATGAAAACCATTATAGTCATATTAATGCCAGTGTCTTTCACAAAAATGCCCAGTGCATATGCTCTGCGTAGATACCTTTTTCCCACTCTGCCTTAAAGAAAATGCAGCCTGGTTTTGGTGGACTCCATGTAATAGTTCAGCACACCCAACTTCCACTTAGCACAGCAGTAATTTCCAGTCACTGCTTGGTGGGTCTGGAAACAGAGGAATGATCTATCTAGGACAGAGGAAGATGAGCAAGTGGAGCTTCGGATGAGATGTCCGGTTACCACCGCTCATCGCCCTCCTCACCTTCATCAGCTGAGGAAGGGGTCCCAGCATTGGCTAAGATGTCTTCATAAACTCAAAGATCTGTGGCACTATCAACTACGCAGGCACTTCAGTTTAGTAGATAAAGTTAGATTAATAGAAGGAACAAAGTTTCTCTAGTTCATATTGAGATAAAAGATAAATCTTCCAAATTACTTAATCAGGGGCAAAAGTTCATTGGCCTGGGAGTATTTTTGTTGTTCAAAACTCATTAGAGTTTATAGCACTTGTGGTTGGACACAATTTAGCAGAGTGTATGCTTCTACTTAGTCTGTACAGACTACAGAAAACTGGCTAATAAGAACCTCATGTTGGGTGTAATCCAAACTATAAAGTTTTTTCCAGTGCAAGATTAAACCTAATTTTTCCCACTGATTAATATGATGCCAAAATAATTTATGTCCGATTCACATGATGATAAAACTAAAGGGAGCTCCACTGGTAATATGTTACTTTCACAGTGTCATTGCTTGATTGGACTCACACATCCTTGGCATGAAGTTTTTCTTTTCTAGCCTTTATCTGTGATGCTCAGATGTATATTTCTGTAACAGAGAAGGTTGCCTGATTTCTTTACTCTTTCTAGAAATGTGCTGCGTAGAATTAGGGAATTGCCAAGTCCTCTTCTGTATAATAACAACACATTTTATGAACAATATGCCATGGTGATATTAGTAAGTATACTAATGGGGGGCAGTGGGCGGGGAGCAAACAACATAAAGCAAGTTGGGTTGTCCCAGTAATCTGATGTGCAGAAAAAAAGCAAATCTTGATCCTTTACTTTGAGAGTAATTTGGCCATGAACAAGCGAGCTGAACACAACGATCACATGTCTGACACCTGAAGAAGGCAGGAGAACAATTATATTACTTAAATGGCTGATTTCCAGCTTCTAAATGAATGTCCTCCCTTTCCCGGTCTTCTCACTTTTTTCAAGACAGAAATATGTGTTCCTAAATCCCATAAGGAGCTACCGTTGGGTCTCACTATGAGATTCATGCAATAAATATTATAATGAAGAAACCATAATGAATTATGGTCCAGTCTCCTTTTAATTTGATGACTCTAATTAGATACATAAGACTTCCATAATCCCTTTTTTGTCTCCAGAATTTCTCAAATTTTTTTAAATATAATCTTTTCACAGAAAAATATCTTCCTGTAATTTTAACTCTAAATTTATTCATGATCCTTTATAACCAATTTGCTCTATTGTATTATGTTAAACTTATAAACCATTTACATGAACTCAGACATTATATATATATATATATATATATATATAAAAATAATATTTGAAACAGAGATAGACTTCAGTTCAGCAGGTTACTGATCAGAATAATTTGTAACTCTCCATGGTGTCTTTGATTGATATGTACTTATAATCATTCAGAATAACAGTATCTCCACCTGTCTCCAAGATGTTCATAACTTCTATCAATTATTTATAAGCATTTATATATTATATATCATCAGCATACAGTTTATTTGTAAAATAATTAATGTCATTTCACTCTAGCATTCTGTCATGTTGCAACTTCTGTAAGCAAGGTTAAGTCAACAGGGAAATGTTTTATTTTTTAATCACAATAAATGTGCACTCAGTTTGTAATACAGTCAATTTCTTACTCTAGTAATAAAACTTTTGTGTGATTTTTGAATTCTTGAAAATTTGGATGCTGATGTTAAAATAAAGCAAATATGCTTATCCAGAGCAGAGTACTTTTAGATCTAATATGAGGGTTTTAAAATACTGAAAAAATCCTACCCAACATTATTCTTTTTCTGCACATATGTAGCATTTGAATGAGTACCTTGAAAACAGTGTAAAATTAGCTTCTGTTAAATAGATATTAATATTTTGAATTTTGGACATTTTAATTTTGACAGTTATGATTTTTTTTTTTACTCCTCATGATTTTAATGCTTTCACTTTTAAGATGGTTTTTCAGGTACTTCCTTATTCTGAGTAGTAAAGTAATAAGACAAACATAGTATCTAAGCACAAATCTCTGTTCCCAAAATAATGAGATATGTAATAAAAGTGTTTATATTTTCACAGCAAAAAAAAAAAAATCATCATGTTATAAAAATACCAGCTTCAGTAGAGTAATATAAATTTAGACAAATGAGTCATTTGGCATTACAAATGAGATAACTTAGAAATTTGACGATTCAGGTAGAAGAGAGTACCAGATAAGGGATACAGCAATTAAAAGTAAGCAGGGAAATAAATAAATAAATACAGCTACTAAAATAAAACAGAAATATTAAGCAGCATTTGAGATACCTTTGTTAACATAAAGTATGGGGTTTTTTTCTTACAAGAGCACAAGAACCTAGCTAGGAACCAGGGTGGGAAAGGGTCATTGTATTTTCAAAGTAATACTTGCTTAAAAATTATTTGTGCAGTTTTCATACCCTTTGGCCACACGTTTGCTTGTGTATAAAAAATGTTATTTTCCAGAAGACTGAACTCTATTCTATGTTGCATTAAGATTTCTTCCCCTTGGCCCACCAGTTTGACAATGTGATAAATCAGCTGTTACACAAATGGCAAACACTATATGTCATCTTTTTTATTTTTTAAGGAAGAGAGAAATTAATAAATCTGTAGTTTGTGCCTCAGGTTCATCTTCTGCTCAGTGTAGTGATACATTTTGCATTGTTACATTAGTAGTTGTTCTTATCCAGAACATAAAATGTGTTAGAGTGACAAGCTGTACAAATACAGATGATACCTACTATTATTAACATGAAATGCTGTACAATGGGTAATTAGGCTCCATATTGTTTTATTATAATAGATTTGGGTAAGGAAAACATCAGTAAAAAGGATAAGCAAAATTATCTGATTTCTATGTAGCAAGCTACCTTCTGCAGTGCTTTTAAGAAGAGGAAGGAAAGTGCCAGAAGGTGATTTTGGCAATGAAATCTGTACTAATTGTGTGCCTGGAAGCATTCCTGAGGAGTGGGCGAAAACACCTGTGCTAGCACACTTATAACTTATCCTGGCCTGAGCTGGTGTGGCCCAGCCAGCACCTTCCCAACAGCCTGCCAGCCATTAAAATGGTCCAGAGACCATTCCCAGAAAGCAGATTTCACACAGTCAGGGCTGTGCTGGAGATGAGTGGGCTTTGCTGATGGAGATGCAAACTTCCTGGGCCAGCTCCACATAGTGCCAGAAACTTTCCAGGACTTGCTTAATTTAATAGCAAAGACATAAGATCCAGATGTGCCTCTCTTACTCTAGTAGCGCCAAAAAGCTTTAATGAAATTGTGGACTGATTTTATGCCTGTTGTCTAGGAACATTGATTGACAGGCCAGTGGAAGAAGGCTCAGTTCATACAAATTTCCTACCTTAATCCCTGTGATTCAGTTGTATCCATAAAATGGGAATTAATGTACCTTATCATCATGCTATAAAATAGTTTTATTATTATTTGTGGTATGACTGTGATAAACAGCCCAGGAAAGAGATAGTTGATAATACTGCTAAAGTACAATGAGAGCTGTGTTTTCTTGTGACACAGACATGAGCCACATTGTGAGAACAATACAAAATACTGAATAGATGTTCGCTATATGACCACTGTCTACACTATGGGCTGAAAAAATGTGGACCTCGTCAGAAATCAGAGTATGTGATTACATAACTATGCAATTAATGCCAGTGACCTGATGCATAAATACAAGGAGTCTAAATGAAGGTTGGCCAAGGAATCTTACTACCGATCTGTCCAAAGAGGGAACATTTGATTTTGAAACCTGAATTTGGTGTGCATGTGCATGTGTCCTTGGAAAGAAAGAAGGTTTCCAATTTTAACAAATAGTTCTTTCCACAGAAGATGAGGGTTTCTGTAATGATCACATGCCAGTCAATGGTAATTAAGAAAAGTTGATGCTGTGGCAAAGCTTGTTACTTGTCTAGTGCCTTCATTAGAATTGCACAGCGAGTGGGAGTACCCGGCTCTCTGTAGGCTCACAGCTCTCTGAGTACTGGTTTAATAAGCTGGCAAATATGTTCCCTGTTCATTTATTGTTAGCAAATGGCATGGGTGTTGTTCAGCAGGTTAAGCACTTTGTTGCAATGCGACATGTGGTCTGTTCTTCCAAAGAGATCCAAAGGGAATGAGTTGCCTTGTCCCCAAACAGGTTTGACAAAGATGCTGTTTTCCTAACAGCTGCAAATGCATTCCCTTTGTATCCAGGAAGATTTCAAGAAATGTTCTTAGGTGTAAGGAAAAATCATGAGGTGAAATATGGATTTATGAAAGGAATGCTTTCGCAACATAGTGCATATTATGCAGTTATATCGGTGGACAAAGGAAGCAGAAAAATTGTAGCTATTACCATACAGTAATGAGATAATTAGTTGGAACTATTGTTCCTGGAGTACTAAATGTAGCTTCACTGTTGCTATTGTAACAAAAACTGAGCTTTGGCTTAGATAATGTCACAATGACATAAATACATCTCTTTGAGTGTCAGTACTTTTGTTGCAAATGTTTTTCTCTGTCTCATGTCATGACAAAGATGATTAATTGGGTGGGAAACTTCACCATTTCTCTCTTATTGATTTGGTTCTCCTGAATCCCACATCACTAGATCATTAAACTAGAGATATCAGC
Organism: Chiroxiphia lanceolata; assembly: GCF_009829145.1. Taxonomy (NCBI): domain Eukaryota; kingdom Metazoa; phylum Chordata; class Aves; order Passeriformes; family Pipridae; genus Chiroxiphia; species Chiroxiphia lanceolata. The sequence goes on along the minus strand of NC_045639.1, from coordinate 86,013,411 downwards.
ATCTTCTTTAATGTATAATTCAGCAAATGCTTTAAACATATATACCTTTTATCAGAATGTAGACATTCGGAGCCGTGGTTTCATGCTTCCATCCTTTTACCTGTCTTCACACCTCACGAAGTAAGAAAAGAAGACATTCTAGGTAATATAAAACTAAGTTCTAAGAATACTAGCTTTTAATTCTCATAAGAAAAGGGTATTTCCTTTGTGAAGAAGCAACATAATAAGGTGACTTCACCTTTCTACGACTTGGAGAGAAATTTATCCAATATGTGATATTTTACAGTTGCATCTATACAATGATCATTATCTTCTTTGCACCTCAAATACAACATACCCTAGGGAAAAGGTGTCATAAAGGGCTGTCTGCATGTGTCAATACACTGGTGAGGCTGCACCTTGAATCGTGTGTGCAATTTTGGGCCCCTCTCTATAGGCTGGACTATGAGGTGCTGGAGCATGTCCAGAGAAGGGCGGCAAAGCTGATGAAGAGTCTGGAGCACAAATCCTGTGACGAGTGGCTGAGGGAGCTGGGTTTGTTTAGTCTGGAGAAAAGGAGGCTCAGGGAAGACCTTATCACTCTCTACAACTACCTGAAAGGAGGCTGTAGCCAGGTGGGGGATAGTCTCTTCTCCCATGTGTCACGTGACAGGACAAGATGAAATGGTCTCAAGTTGTGCCAGGGAAGGTTTAGATTGGCTATTAGGAAAAATTTATTGACCAAAAAGGTTGTCAAGCATTCGAACAGGCTGCTTAGGCAAGTAGTTGAGTCACCATCCCTGGAAGTATTTAAAAGACAGGTAGATGTGGCACTCAGGGATATGGTTTAGTGGTGGACCAGGTATTGCTGGGTTAACAATTGGACACAATATTAAGGGTCTTCTCCAACCTAGATGATTCCATGATTCTAGAATAATCTCATGGGTGCTGGCTCGGCACTTACCAGCAAGTACAGAAACAGGAATGCCTACTGCAGGCTGGAAATATTTTCCCATGCTCAGATACTCTGGCAGCTAGCAGTGGGAGGCCTATGATTTGAGAAGTCAAGACTGAGTGCAGTGCTAGGATCAAATGATTGAGGCGCAGCATGGAATAGTATCATTGGATCAGGCTGTCTTCAGGGCATATACTCTCCTCATTAAAGACTGATCTGAAACACATTGAAAGCAATAGAAAAAACTTATGATAAGATAATAAATCCCCTAATATCAAGTATAAATGGTAAAAGACATTAGTCTCCAGACAATGATGCTGAGATGTTCCTAGGAAGCATCTCTTGCACTCCATGGCTTGTCCCTTTTGCTGAGTTGACAAAATGGTGCTTGTAGTAGACCCATAAGATACAATGGGTCTCATAGCAGTCTCATTGCAGTCAGGCTGTGCTTCACCACCTTTAAGCAAATATTAAATTATTGCAGCATGGCCTAAACTTTTAGTATTTTTACACCATATTTTCAGCAGGACTGTCAGCTTCAGAATTTGTATCAAGGCAAGGTGAAAAGTGTGAATATCAGTTTTGTCTTAACTATCCTTTTGGCTTTGTACTGCTCCAGGAAGCACAAAGGCAGTGCTTAGGGAATGGGCGAGAAGACAGAATTCTCAGTACTCATCTCTTTTGTAGATTGCCCATCCTAACTCACAGAAGCATTTTGGTTTATTTTGGTCTCAAAAATCAAATTTTTCTGTGTTTCAAGAATATGTTTCAGTTATATCTCAGTTGGAGCCTGCTCGAACTCTGTTATTCCAGCTTGATAGCTGTTAATGGGGATGGGGAATTGCAGCCAGGAATGTGGTATTTTCACTGGATTCCAACTTCATTTTGTATAATTTTCCAGCTGCAGTAAACCCATCAAATTGTACCCTAAGAAGTACTGCTCGTTGAAGAATGCTTATGCATTTAGAAAATGGTTTATTCTTTTACACTTTCTCAGCCATAATGTTTAATGTTACATAATAAGTTTTCTAGCAAAGTTCAGAGAGTAAAACAGACTAGATCACACCTTGAAAATCCCAGAATAAAATATGATGCTTTGGTTGAACCTTGGTTTAATGCCACCTGACTGTGAGATAAAGAACTGATTTTAAATTCTGAGCAAATATTCAGGACAACTTATTTTAGACTTCAGACTTTTTTAGCAGTCCATACCCATTGATAACATCTTTTTTTTTTCCTTTTTTTTTTCTGAATCTTAATTTCTATTCTTCAAAATCTAGATAGACCTCCTTTAACAAACTGTCCTTTAGTATATTCTCACGTATAAGCTTATGTTGTCCTGGCAGTGAATTTTCTTTTGCCTTTTGAATCTCAACCTAGAATGGAAGACATGTATTTTCAGCAGTGGTTCACTAACTAACTTCAAATATTTCATTAATTGACAGCTTAAAATGTGAATTTTTTTAGAGTACATGATTTAGTATTATCAGAATACTCTGAGTACAGCTGATGCTCTGCAAAGAAGATTGTCAGAATTATTATTTGTTACAATTTTTGTTGAATTTTCATTATGGTAGTAAACAAGAATAAGGCTGATAATGACTGCAGTAAAAACAGCTTTGCAGTTCATATATACAAATATGTTGTATTGTGTAGAGATTTTATGAAAAAAAAACAGAACAAGCCAAAGTATTTTAGCCCATTTATTTCCTAATATGAGATGAAAAAGAAAAAAAAAAAAAAAAAGGAAAAAAACACAAGAAGGTCCATTCACTTGAGAATAATTGGAATATTGAGTTTAATTCTGGCCATCCCATCATAGACATTAGTTATCTCTTTAATACTTACACATATTTCTTATGAGAGAACAGCTTAGACATTGATTTAGAGCAGGACTTCATTTTCATTAAACGGTCACATCTGTGCTTTGGCTGCAAGTGAACATGCAATCACTGAAAAATTATGCAAACAAACATTACTCGTGTGTTTAAATTCCAGTGAGAGTGTTTAGCTGACCTCTGTTCCAATTTGACTTGCTCCCATTTTTATTCTGGAGTCATGTTTTACACCAAAAAAAAATCCACTTGATTGAAAACTAATGCTTTCCAGTTGTAGGTTTCACACAACTAATGATATTTTTATTCAAAAATTCAAATGTATCAGCTTGTCATTAATTTCTAGGAAACAGACAGAAATATTCATAGTGTAATCCCTTTGCAAAAGTTTCATTTTGATGCTTGAAAATACAAACAATGTACATACAGTGTCACTTGCAAAAATATTAAAAAGATAACCTTGCCATTTAAGGTAGGTCCAAGGGAACCTAATGTTTACTGTGGCAAGTAAATATTAGTAAATACTTAGTACAGTAGCACTGTTGTCACAGTAAGATAATACTACAGTAATGTATACTATATTAAGTAAATATTAAGTGGGGGAGTCATCAAAATTTAATATTATTGATCTGTCTGTGGCTGCCGTTTTCTGCTATACTTTTAGCAGTAGTAGTATGAAAATACTGAATGGGGAAAAGAAATCTCATTCTTGTTTGAGGAAAAAATAAGATTTACATAGTAGATTGTCTTTGTTACTAATATAATACCCAACGTGTATTCAAGTGTTACAACAATAAGCATGTACCCTATCAGGATAAGCCCACTGATGTCGTCACATATGGCATATGTCACATATGTCATATATAGCCCTTTTCCTGATACAGTTTACTCAGTAGTTCAGCTATATGTAGCTATGTACTAATTAAAATGAAATTAAAATTAACTGTTGCTGGTGCCTTATTTTCTGAAGCTTGGTGGCAACATGGTGGTGTTTTCTCAAAATGTCACCAAGGTGCCAGGTGGTGGCAGGGAGATACAGATACAGTCACTCCAAGTCAAGCACATCAACCTCAACCCATATTTCTTATTTGAAACATGCTTGGTGACTGTTTTCACCCCAGGGGTTTGAGGAACATGTAGGTTAAATAGCTATTCTCCAACTGTGGATCTACATAACACAACTCTAGCAAATTTAGTCTAGACCAAAGGCAGAATAGCTGAAGTGAAAGTAGTGAAATATATTATTCTGTCCTTCATCAGTTTTTAGTGAAGTCTTTAACTTTTCATTTTTGCACTGTGTGATAACATGAGAACTAAATTCAATTTCTTTTAATCAGATTGGAACACAATTTTTTACTTTCTCATGTAGCATGATATCTTCATTATTCCTACTAAAAAAAAAAAAAAAGAAAAAAGAAAAGGATCACATAACAATGTAACATTTTCACTGTATTTGCCAGTGCCAGAGGAGAAAATGAGAAAATGACTTGTAATACTGTTCCATTGTGTTTGAGAGTTGTTGGCAGGGAAAGCTGAGCTTATCAGTGTTAGAGTTCAATTTGACAGCTGGGTAGTTCAAGTACAGAAATGCTTTTTAGTGTAATGGGAGTGACTGGAGACACAAGCTAGGCTGGGCATGCTATCAGGAATTGGAATAACTGAAGATATCCTAGGCTAATGTGGTGGAAGTGCCAGACTTGCCTGATTAAATGTTTTCCCCCATCCTTTCAAAAATAACAGTGTGTGCAGCCATAGAAGCAAGACCAAAGATATGGCAAAAGGATGAGCAGTTAAAACTTTCTGTAGTTTTGTTATTATCTATTTGTGTAAATATTGATTATTACCTATTTGTGTAAATATTGATAATTATTCATAATGAGGATATAATTAGTAAAATACTAATATTAAATAATGTTATGCTTAATGATGCCATAAAAAGGCATTTAGATCTACATTGTTCTTGTGTTAAAATATCATATAAATATATGGAATAATAAAATCTCTGTGGGGCAAATTTTCACACCTAAAGGTAACTCAGAGGCTGAGGTGATGATCTGCTGATGGGTTTTTTTTGTTGACACAATGGTTCAAGAAGCCTATCCTTGCAACATTACAATCTGTTCAGAATAACGGGAAAAGAATGTTTTAGCCCTGTGAAGCCTCTAAGGACTTGTTAAACTCTTAAACACAGCTTGTAAAGCTCCTGCTCCAGCTCCCACTGAAGTTAGTGACAAGTTTTTCTACTGACTTTTGTGGCAGCCCATTATACTACTGCAGCTGTCAAAACAACTGGAAATCAGTCACAAGATCAGCCAGCACAAAAGTATATATTAATTTTAGCAGAAATTATACTTTGGGCAGCTCAGAAAAGAAACAAAATTGACCTCATTGTTTCTGAATATGTGTCTCCCACCATGCTGTGCTGCAGAGGAAGTGAGAGCTGTCAGGACTCTGTTTTGAGCATTTAGGTATGTGAATTGACACTATGTTAAACTAAAAATAATAATAAAAAATGTTACAGAGTCAGTACTTTGAACTCTATTTTTGTCTTCAAAAATAAATAAGTGCCCAGGACATTTTCAAATGGTCTCCTAGGAGGTAACAATTCCAGTTAGAGTTGGTCAAGAAATAAATAACTAAAAATTGCTCACACAATTAAGTATAGGCCCAATACTAAGTGTGGTTACCTAAGTGTAGTTGCTGCTTATTCTGTATGTTGTTACAAGAGTGATTAACCTCTCTTCTGTAATGTGGTCTTTGCAAGGCAAGTGTGCTTGTGTCCAAACAACAGACATTTCACTGATTTCATTGGGGTGGTAATGTACTTTTTGAAGTGAACCAGAAAAGCAACTGATTTTTGCCTTTCACAGTTAGATCTCTATGAACATACAAATCTTATTTTTTTTTTTGTTACTGATGTAAGAGTAAAAAATAATCTATAAGCTTGAGAGCAGTATTGCTTTTAAAGTAATTTTCCTGGAAGGGCTAGGTGTCAATAAAGGAAAACATGCAAACATTAAAAAAGAAAACAAGCTCTATTCTTGTTTCCTTCCAGTCCCAGTGGCTTCCTGAAATCAAGTTCCTGTTGCCACTGTTCAGTGAGCTACTTATACCTGTACTTAAGGCACATCTGTAGTGTCATGGGGCTTTTAAAGCAGATGAAGCTGAAGACACATACTTCTGCAAAAAAAAAAAAAGCCATTCTAGGACAGTCCTGCCACCATCTCTATACTTCCAATCCCTCCCTTTCCCATATACAAACCATAGCATGCTTCATCTTTTGTTCCACTGCCATGTGTGGGAGAAAGGGATGAAAAAAACAAGAAGAAACTTCTTAAGCCAGCTTTGCAGCCAAAAACAGTGTATCAGGACACTGCAGTTTTTCACGTTTTACGTATATTTAGTGTTCATACCAAGATGCTCATTATTAATCCAGAGAATTCAAAAGCATGTCCTAAAAAGAGTCAGGACATTAAATCTGCAGTCCAGGAAATCAGGATCCGTATACAGTCACTGCCATGCCAAATCAGAAGGCTCAGTTTGAGTAAAGTAATATTTGTAATGAAGTTCCTCAGTGTATTCCAAAGGTTACAAAGTTTTTGAACAAATGTGAGCATGATATTCAGCCGTTGAAGTTTGGCAACCTCCATAGAAAACATAACTGGTTTAGAATGGATTTTAACAGAATATTTTTTTATATTTTTTTTTTTTTACTTTGCTGTAGTACTCTGGAAAAATAGAAAATCATAGAATAATAGAAAGGCTTGGGTTAGAAGGGACTTTAAAATCATCTAGTTCTAACCCCTCTGCTATGGACAGGTATGCCACCCCTAGATCAGGTTGTTCAGTGAAGTAGCACATTCCAAAGGTCTTGTTCCTCAAAAGGGCAGGAAGGTGGGTGGCTGAGCATTCCCAAAATATAAGAGCAATTTTGAGGTGGGCAAATTCCTTCCTGTGCTCTTCACAGCATTGGGGTAGGGAGCTCTGCTCCTGCGACCATCTGTGGGTGCAGAGCAGAGCCTTGCTGTCTATGCCCATGTCATGCTACCAACTTGTAGTTGCAGAGACAAAGTATTTAAAGTAGAGAACTATATAGATACAAACAACAAACAAACAAATTAGATAAAGTCTTGAGGGTTTTCCTTTGGATCTAAAATTTTATATTTCAACTGTACTTTTTTATCCAAAACCTTTGATACTGCCTCCCACGACATTCTCCTGGAGAAGCTGGCAGCCCAGAGCTTGGACAGGTGCACTCAGAGAGTGGTGGTGAATCCATTTGGTGGCCAGTCACTAGTGTAGTTCCCCAAGACTCAGTACTGAGTCCAGTCCTATTTACTGTCTTTACTGCTGATCTGGATGAAGGCGTCGAGTAAATTTATTGATGGTACCAAGCTGATTGAGAATGTTGATCTGCTAGAGGGTAGGAAGGCTCTGCAGAGGGATTTGGGCAGGCTGGATTGATGGGCCAAGACCAAAGGTATGAGGTTCAATAAGGCTGAGTGACACATTCTACATGTTGGCCACAACAACCCCAGGCGGTGCTACAGGCTGGGGGAAGAGTGGTTGGAAAGTAACCCAGCAGAAAAAGACCTGGCAGTGTTGGTCAACAGTGCTGAACATGAGCCAGCAGGGTGCCCAGGTGGTCAAGAAGGCCAGTGGCATCTTGGGCTGTATCAGAAATAGTATGGCCAGCAGGACCAGCGAAGTGATTCTCCTCTTGTACTCAGCACTGACCGCACCTCGAGTGCTGTGTCTGTTTCTGGGCCCTTCAGTTTGGGAAGAACGTTGAGGTACTGGAGCAGGTCCAGGGAAGGGCACTGAAGCTGGAGAAGGGTCTAGAGGGTAAGTCCTATGGAGAGTGGCCAAGACAGCTGAGGTTGTTTAGCCTGGAGAAAAGGAGGCTCAGGGGAGACCTCTACAACTACATGAAAGGAGATTGTAGCCAGATGGGGGTTGGCCTCATTTCACAGGTAACTAGCAATAGGACAAGAGGACACAGCCTTGAGCTGCACCGGGAAGGGTCAAGCTAGGAATCAGGAGGAATTTAGGGTTGTTAAACATTGGAATGGACTACCCAGGGGGGTTGCGGAGTCACAATTCCTGGAGGCATTTAAGAAATGACTGGAAGTGGCACTTAGTGCCATGGTCTGGAGGACAAGGTGGTGATCAGTCAAAGTTGATGATCTCAGTGGTCTTTTCCAAACTAAATGATTCTGTGATTTTGTGATACTATCCCACTCAACTACCTAAATCCTACAGCGAAACTGCCTGAAGTTCTTAATAAGGGGGTAACATAGAAATGTTAATGCTTAGCTGAATTTGAAACACTGAAAGCAAATAGTTCTTTTTTACTTTTTGCCTTTTTTTTTTCTTTTCAAGCACATGTTGCTGCAGAGCACTGATCTATTAGTATTATTAGCATGAGTACTTAAATCATGAGCATAAAATAGAAAACCGAATGGAATGTAAAATTCCCATGAGTACCATTATGGAGAATAAAGTATGCTGTAGATTATCTGCTAAAATGCATCTTTTAAACCAGGGAATGTAGTACAAAAATTAGCCATATATCTTAAAGATAATGGATCTTAATGTGTTTACATTTTAAATAAACCACATTTCTGTATCAAGATTGTTATGAATTTAACCTTGGTGTTACTGGTTAGTCATCAAGAGTTTGAAACAGAACATATCTGAAAGGGTTTTTTTAGACAGAGCAAGAATCAGAAAACTGGCGTTTGTTGTCAAGAAGCAAACAGTCCTACACAGTGAATGGCTAAGCATGTGAGTGATAGACTTTGCACACTAGGTAGGATCTTCAGTGGGAAAAGTTTACTCAAGGCTATTTTTTATTAATTTAATTATCAAGAACTCATTACCACAACTCCTAATATTCAATATTTCACAAATCTACACCCATTTTGAACAAAGATGGAGTGGATTTTCTCTATGATAACTGTGAGAGCATGATATTAGCAGTTAACCTATATTAGCCAACTTCTCTGGGAGAGAAGAAAAAGCCTTTAAATGGATTCCTAGTGTGTCACTTCCTTCAGAAGTGCCCATTGCTGAATTTATTGGGAACTCAGTACCTCGTCCTGTTTTAGAATACCCCTTTCCAGGTGTTATCCCAAAACAGGTAGTCTGCAATCCCGGACCCATGGCAATCTGATGACTTACCCATGGAGTGCAAGGATCAAGCAACTCTGAAGAGGGAATCTACATTTCATTTGAAAGAGGTAATTTAGCTATAGTCAGATAGTGAATTAATTTGGAGTATACTTTTTTCTGATGTCCATACTGGCAACAGTCTTCCTGGAACTCTTAAAGATCCTATGACAATCAGCAAGGTGCTCTGGATTTTCTCACTAGACAGAAATTGGTACCTGAGAGTAAATGTTTTTTGCTTCTTATATTTGTTTTCGTAGTGTCTGTCTCTTAGCAGCCACGGTTTCAAACTGAACTCATGCCTTATTTCAAGAGTGTTGGCCTTACTTTCTCTGGTTGCCTGGTACAGCAGATTTCCTTGGTGAGCAGATATATGCTAATGGATGCAGTTGGATGCAGTCACAAATTTTTCCTTCTGTTGCAAGTGCTGAACTGTGGTCTTCCAATGAGAGGAAAATCTCCTATAATGAGAAAGTGGTTTTAATTTTACTTAACTCTATTTCTTATTCTTGTGGTTTTCTTTTACTTTAAGGTAAGGCAAGGCTTTAATAAGACTGGATTGATCAAAACAGTAATCAGCTGTTTCAGAAAACACCCTTTATTGCTCTGATGTATAAGAAAAAATAATTATCTGACAACTGACACTGTATGTGTGTTCCTAATATCCACTAAAATCAAAGTTTTAACTTTGGAACAAAGCCAAAAATTTCTCTCAAAAATACTTGAAATCGTGGAAATAGCATTCATTTCTGATAATTCTAAATGAAAGCATATTATTTTACAATTTACTTTCTAAACTGTTTTGCGTAATGCCATATTTTATGTCTTTAATATATATTACCAGTTAGCAGCATTATATAATGTTCCCTCTTAATATCCAGCCTTTTTACCCAATTATAGTGTAATTTATTCAAACCCTGGCATGTATCACTTGGCAAGGCAGCCTATGTTGCAGCTGTTGCTGTTTTCTCCATATTATACTCTCTACAAATACTTTTCTTTTTCCTATTATCATGCATTGGTTTTCACAGCTTTGAAACAGTAGTGTTGTGAAGTGCATGAGAAATTGAGAGTATAGCTTTGAACTTCATGTAAATATGTAAGTCTACATTTAGGTAGGGACTAGAAGTGAGAATGGCAGCCACACCAGCTGAGGAGTCTGCTTGGCCTGTAAAATGCTGCTCTGTCTTGATCAGGACTCTCCAGGTTGGCTTCTGTTTTGCATGAAAACGGCATCCAACTGGCGATTAGCAAGTGGAGATAAGCAATACACTGCTAGTGGGAACTTTAAAAGCTTTTATCGGCACTAGCAACATTGTGAAACACTTGGCTACATTTTAAAGTAGAGCACTTTTCTTGTGAAAGACGTTTGGAGAACCGTCCATTCTTCCTTTGTTACTCTTTTTATAAAAATGGCTGAAGGCAATAGTTTTTAAAGTAAGCAATAATTTTTTTCTAATTTAAAAGTCAGAGATGTCCTATAAATAAATACCTTTCTAAAATTAAATATATGTGCTTTGGGGCAGGGAGGTGGTTTGTTTTTTTTGTATTTTTTTAAAAACATGGGTATTTACATGTTTATTTGTAAATATTAAGATAGTATCTGGAAGCCCATTGAAAGGAGCTCTTTACAGTTTTCATATGAATAAAAAACCAGAAGACAGGGCATGACTTTTCATGTTCAGACCTTTGAGCAAGAAACTTCCACAGAAGAAAAGGTAGATCCTAAAGCTGATGCCAAGAACTGGATCAGACCCCAACCTGTTCATTCAGAAGAACTTTTAAAAGCTAAACTCTGTATTTTCTGATGTAATATCAGTAAAGCTGATTTTAGTGGTCTGGTAAGATGGTGAAATCACAACTATGTGTGATAGTAATCAGCAAAGAAGAGTACATAATTCCCCACTGAATTGCAGAGATGAAATCAATTTGTTTAAGAACATGAAGCATGTTAGCCTGCAGAAACATCCAAATCCATGGCAAACAAATCAGCCATTGTCCTTTTCTGCTCTCCTTCACGAAGGAGAGGTTACACAGAAATCTTCTTTTTTTTTTCTTTAAGAAAGAAAAAAGCATTATCAGATCAGTACGACCTTATTTTGTAACTTAACCCTTCAGAGAGTGCTTCTGAAGCCTGGTGTGTGTTTTTCAGGAAGCTGCTGTCTTGTCTTATGGATATCACTCATTTATACTCCCATCCTGTCACTAAGACACATTAGACTTCCAGACCAAATTACCGTTCATCCCTATGCCTTCAGAAGGTGAAAGAGGAATGCTAGTTTTTTCTTACATTGTAGCTATTGGTTATCACTTTAAAAACAAAACAGAAAACATGCACTGAAAAATTGATGACACATAAATTTAAATTAAAATACCTATAATTGTGATTAAATATGTATCTAGCTTTAGGTAAACTAACTGAACTCGTATTAAGCCATTATCCAATTTTTTATTCAAGAGAAAATATTGTGATGGATTTATTTTTTACCAAAAGAATATATACTTTCATAAACATATACTTTGTAACTAGTATAATACTCACCATATGGTACTGCTCCATGAGTACTTTTACTAAGTTTAAATTATTAGAAACTCTAGATCATCTAGTTCCAATCCCTCTGCCATGGGCAGCGACACCTTCCACTAGGTTGCTCAGTGCCTCTTCTAACCTGGCCTTGAACACTTCCAGGGATGGGGCATCCATAATTTCCATGGTCAACCTATTCCGGTGCCCCGCCACCTTCACAGTCAAGAATTTCTTCCTAATATCTAATCTAAATTTACCCTCTTTCAGTTTGAAGCCATTCTTCCTTGTTCTATCACTCCACTTGTAAAAGGTACCTTGCCAGCTTTCTGGTAGGCCTGCTTTAGGTACTGGAAGGCTGCTATAAGGTCTCCCTGGAGCCTTCCTTTCTCCAGGCTGAACAACCCCAACTCTCTCAGCTTCTTTTAGTAGGAAAGGTGCTCTCATTCTCTGATCATCTTTGTGGCCCTCCTCTGAACTACTTCTCTCAGGTCCACGTCCTTCTTATGCGGGGAGCCAATAACACAATAGCCCTGCAGAGCACATCTCTTCCTCCTGTGTGCATTTGCATAGAGGCACTGAAGTTTTGTCCCTGGAGAATCTGACTTACTGACTGGAGTGTCTGGGAGTCCTCTGTGCTGCTATTCAGGTGCTTCTGCTGACCTGCAATTCCACTGCAGGCTCTGGGCATCTATGGCTGGCACTGGCATCAAACTGGTTGGAGTAGGATGGACTGAGGTTCCCCTCCCTTGGAAACTTTAGTTAAAAACCCTCTTTACCAGATTAGTAAGAAGAAAGAAAAGTTTAAATTAGCAGTAGCAGGTCTAGTTCAGCAGGTGTACTGCAAAACAGAGAGAAACACAAATCTTGGTCCTGACAGAATGGGAATTTCGTGGTCAGTGAATCAGAAGAGTTTACATTGTACCCAGAACAAATTCACTCTTGGGATTTAGTCTGCTTGAAAGTTAAGTGATGGAGAGGCAGGTTTGAAGTCTCATTATTTCTGTAAACTGCAAATAAACGTGCATGATCAGGTACCTGGAAAGCTGAAAGAGTTTGGCTGGAAGAATAAAGCAACAAACAAGCCATGCAACTGAGAGGGTAAGTTCAAGGAAAGGACAGACACCTGTTAAAGTTCTTTCTGCTACCTGGTAATAATCCTCTAATCTTTTACAAATATTTTTAAGCTTTAGTGGTACCTAACCAGCCATTTGTCACTAGACCAAAGATTCAGAAACTACAGACACAGTTGCAGACAAAATTCATACTTCTCTAACTCTGGCCTATTCTCTTTTTTTGTTTTGCTTTGGGTTTTTGTTTGTTTCTTTGTTAAACATAAACACAAATAAATACAATTTGCTACTTTTACTTGGAATTACCTACCTCTGCTGAAGTGGCCCTACTTTTTTTCACCACATAGACCATTTTTGGCTTTGGCTTCTTTGTTTGCTTTGAAGTCTGGAGTTGTTAACAGGGGTGTCCACAGAATGCAAAATCAGGTGAAGCTGAAAACCACATCTCAGAAGCATTTTTTTATGGAAGTCCTTGCTCTGAAGTGTTGCAGAGCACTATGAAGCAAGCACTGTTTTTTATCATCTGGAGAAGTTATTCACAGAGATAATTTTAGTGTTATGTAAAGCTCTAAAGTTTTATTCCCCTTTTATGTATCTTATGTACTACTGTCAATAATCATGGCTGATAAGCCAAATTTAAAAGCCTTTATTTAACCTTTGCTACTTAGATGGCTTGTTTTGTCAGCTAGTGTAAAGCCCCCAAAAACTAAAAATTAATTTGGCTGATTAATACTTAATTTCACCTCCTCCCACGCCAAAGAAGAACTACACAATAACTCTTAGAATCCATCTTTCTCCCAAAAGCATTAAACATAAGCACCTTTCATAAGGATACCTGCTCGTTCTGAAACAGTGGCTCTTGCCTTCTCTGGGAGCAGGAAGTCTCCTAACAACCACGTGTATTCTCCTGAGACTTCCCCAGGGCTTCCTGACCTCAGGCATTCCAGCAGCCCAATCACCATCTAATAAGAATCAGGAAAACACTGCTAATTGATTTAATGAAGGATCTTGATTTACTTCAGATGAGAATCTGCTTCAATAAATCTAAAGCCACTTGAAAAAGCAAAGATATCAGATCATGTATTAGTTTTCTGATCTGAGATATGTATTTTAAGCGCTTTTCTCCTCTCCTTTGACATCTTGGCTGCATGGGATTACTTCTGTGTTCTATAAATTGCTTTGTCTTTGGAAGGTAGATGGGAATAGTTAGTCATCTCTGTGATTTATGTGGTTTGATATTAGTACGTTAATTTTGTCCTCCATAGATGGGTCATGCAGTATCTCAGTGCAAATCCCTTATTTTTTAAGTCCAGGCTGTTCCAGTCAGATCTCAGAAATATTCTCAGAGAGTAGAGATGTGTGGTGGTTACATAGCTGTCGCAGTTGTGGCCTTCTCATGCTTAGGCATCCTAGGAATGTAGAAACCCATGACCCAGGGAGGCCATGTTCTGGTCTTAGATGAGATCTTGGGAAACATTTATATATTCTTTCCATGCATGTGTTGGATTTTATCTTTCAGTATTCTCCGAGAATATTTGCGACTATTATGTCTTACCATGAACACCTTTCCATATGTTATTTCTGAAGATGTCTCTGAAGGTGGGAATGTCACTTGCTACTGCTGAGGGCTGCTGGGGCACTTGGGCTGTAGTTGTCAAAGTGGGCAGCACCATTAGCCCTGTCTGTGCTTTGCCACTTGCCATATGGTATGTGGATTCGTATTGCTTTCCCTATACCGTGTGCTGAATCCCACAGCATTGGCAGACTTGTACTGAAAAATCCTAATTCCTTCTGCCCTGTGTTCCGAATCAGCTGCACAGAAGGCAGCTCTGATCTAAAAGCCATGTGGCTGTGCTCGGGCACATGGATCTCACCAAGAGGCAGCACATCTTTCTGAAGGTGCTACAGCTGTCCTACATGTAGTCTGTGAACAGGGGCTAACCTGTGCTGTGGCTATTCAGACTATTAGCAGAGGTGCCCAGATCTGGCTGAAGGTATAGTCAGCCATAACGGAAGGGGTAAACACACACAAAGGTGAGGCAGAAATTCACAAAAAGTTGGCTTTAAAATCTGAAGTTTGGTGGAATATAATTTTTAACTTGAGATTTTTCCTTTCTCATGTTTCTTAACTCTGCCATTGGTCTGCTGAAAGGCTTTTTAAAAAGCTCTCCTTCCTCCTGGGTGCTAATACTTACATTAAGTAAAATGATGCTCTGCAGTATACTGACAGTCCATTTGGTCTTTCCTAATGGAAAAACCCTACATAAGATTTTTACCTTTTTTTCTTTTACAGATAAAAATCTGTGCTGAATATATTGCCCGATTTATTGATTTAGCTTTTTGTGACAAAGATAATTAAATTCATAGTTTGCCTCCTGATTAAATCTTTTCTTTTTAGTTTATATTGTGATTGATGCAGTAAAATTGGTGCCAGTTCAAAAAATTCAACATTTATTTTAATTTTAATTTAAATAAACATGGGCATAAAGTTAGACTGAAAATATGAGCTGTGCAATTTGGGATTATGTGACTTGCTGTTTTAACATCTACTCCATAATTTTCTTCTTGATCTAGCTCTGCCATATACTTCCAAATAAAGTGAAAATACTATAATGGACAATAAAATACTGCCTGGAAATTGAGAATGTATCTGTTAAACTTGAGTCAGGTAGCAATTAGTTTATACTCTGACCAGTGGAATTCTTTCACAAAAGCTTTTTTCTTCTCTAAATATGATTATTCCCAGGGAATGCATGTGAAATCTGACATCTTAAATTTAATTCTCATTGGTTTTAGAATATAGGACTGTGTAGGCTCACTGGTGTCCTTGAGCCATTTCTCAGCTATTGCAGACACCATGGCCATGTAACTAAGAAAAAGAGGATTGACAGCGAGTATTTGCAAGAAGTGAATTTCACAGATCACATGAGAGTGTGTTGCAGTTGTACCATTGATCTGAAATATCATACTCCATACAGTTTAACCCTTAATGCATTCTGAATGCCTAAAGCTGTGCAGCTTTTTTAAAATGGCATCATATTATCTGAGTAACTGGAAAGCTGAGGGTCACTGCAGTGTGTTCGCAGAACCTAATCTAGGGTTGATATAGGCATTTATTTTCATAAAATAACCACTCCATGACCATCCCGTTACCTTCCTTAAGTGATATTTTCAACTATTACCCTTGTGTGGATTCTGGCTCAGATAGGAGCTATACTATGACTGCAGATTTTCAGTATGCTGTCTGCCAGCAGGTGAAAAACATTTACATTATTGAAGAGAATTACCTCTTCTGAGAGACTGTTTCGAAGCCAATAACATAGCAGCGGAGCCTGCTTACAGCAACAGGCTTTTCTTTCTGTTTGCCCTTCAATAACACCATCAAGAGACCAAGGGATATGAAACACTCCAGTGCTTCCCAGTGCCCTAGGCACCCTCCTGCCCATGTTGCTCTCACCGGTGGGTCTTACGGCACCAGGTAGTTTCCCCCTTCTGGGATCTCTTGCTCCTTCCAGCTGTGAGCTCATGGTCCAGCAGGTGTGGGCTGGTTGAGATAACAAGAGAATGAGCCCTACTCCCTTCCCTTCCTACTAGCACTACCTGGAGCAACATGTTTTCTTAACTTTTGTGATATTATTACACTGTATATCCTTTCCACTTTGATCTTCTCAGACATGTAATTTAAGCTATCACAAGAGAGGACACAATATGTGTCAATGACAAGAGAAGTATGTGTAAGCCACTGGCTATATGAGGACTTTTATAATGTACTCTGCAGCATTGATATCTACTGCAAATTATGACTGCTTATGCTGAACAATCACTATAAAAAGAAAGATCTATCAAGGAAAATAATAGCTATATTATTTATATTATTTCTGTTTATCATAGGGACTTTAGCTTTACAAATGTACTTTTATTAATGTTTGGCTTTTTAATATTTAAAATTATATGTATTCCGATAATATTTTAAGTATTCTGATAATATTTTAAGTTTTCCTTAGAACAAACATAATCTGTCCCCTTTCTGAATGTTATTTTATATTTTCATTACATAATCATTTGCTGAAATGGTAATGCTACATGGATGAAAGCTTGTCAAAGTACTGATAGATGTTAATAGGATACAGTCTGTTTGCTGAGGGTAAAGATGGTGTAGGAGTGCAATTCACAGTGTGCATATAATTTGGGTTACCACTTTATCTTCTTACTTAGAATTGGATTTATTTGTTGATTGGGAGTTTTGTGTAAAAGCAATGAAGGAATATGGTTTTTTCCCTTCCTTTTTTACCTTTTCAATGCAGTCAGAACTATTGCTTTACAGTCTTCCTCAGGTGAACTGTTATAATGTTCTTGATGGTTTTTTTAAAAATTCCTTTTCAATTTCTTTATTTCATCTTCATAGAATCAACATATGGATTTTACATCATACACCAGAGTACTAGCACTTTATATGACAAAATAAATACGTGCCTGTTGGGATTCACAATTTCAATTCATTGAACAATTTGCCAACAAAAGATAGAGTTCACCCTGAAGGTCAGCACAGTGTTCTGTTCCTTATTAGCAAACAGCTAATAAAGAACAGATAAAATATATCAAAACTACCATTGATGTAAATCTAATTGATGGTCAATTTTGAAATATTGATGTTACCCAAAAAGGCTGTGCACATAGAAAGGTCACATTCTGCCCTGGATATATTTGTGATACTCCCACTGACAACAGTGGGAGTTCTGAACATTGCACATGGGGCAGAGGCTGGCCCTTGATCTTTAAACCATTAATACTTAAAAATGAAAAAGAAAAAAAAAAAAGGCAGTGTTCCAAATTCTGAGTTTCTTACTGCAAGTTTGAATTAAGTTAAACCTTCAGTGTGCATCACCATCATTTGATTTGAGGGAGAACTTCACAAAATATTTGCTAGCTGATGCAGTGTTGCTGCTGGATGCTGAGCATTCAGCCTATCTGCTTCTGGGATAACTTTCAGTAGGAATAAACTTAGACAATTTACTTGTTTGAGTTACTTGAGACAAATTCTAAATTCTGCTTTAAAAATTAGACACTGAATCTAAACTCACTGAAAGGCTGTGTGCTACTAAATGTCGAAGTATACTTTAGTCCAGCTTAGACTGCTAAGCAATATGTCATTTTAAGTGTTAGCTCTACTTCTCATTTTAAGCATTTTGGGGATCCTTTTTTACAAATGGTGTTCAATGTAACAGACATTACTTCTGCCACGGGACTTCCATTGTATTTTCTGTTGGTTTTAGGTAATATCTTGTGTAAATTTTCATAGAAGAAAATTAAGCTTTTTAGGATGTTTAACACTTTAGAAGATCGTTAGTTATATTTTTGATAGAGTACAACTAGTTTTAATTGATTGTTATTGATATTTTTGGATCCTGAGGAACTATACCTCTCCCAAACTTCCAGCTAAACATATAGTGAACCTACCAGGTTAAAAGTTACAATCACTATAAGTGAAGCAAAACTAGCTAAGTGATTTTTCACTTTGCAAGCTTAAGCCAGAACAGAATATTGTAACGTTTACTGGCTTAAGTATTTTACAAACATTTGGGATGGGAATTAATAGACTTTAATATGAGGCAAAGGGCTGTATTTTACAGCCATAAACAGATAAAAGTGTGCATTTTTGTCTGTAGGGCATTCCATTGGGGGTTGGACTATATGACTTTTAAATGTCCCTTCCAACCCAAACTCTTCTATGATTGTATGATATGTGGAACTGAAAAGCTAAAAGGAGGATTTAACACTCTAGTCTGCAGAAACCAACTGTATTAATGCTTCTGATAAGCGGTGCAGGAGTTAACTCCAGTTGTTTATATGGTGCATCCTTGTTCCTTAAAGGAAGAAATCCACACTCCATTTGGAGATTTGCCATTGACTTGGATAAAATCAGAAATTTGCCAACTGCTTTAAAGCCCATAACTATTAACCCTAGACTTTCTGTCTGACCAAAAAAGCAACTGCTGTCATTAATTTCAGTGGTGAAGTCCCTTTGAACAAAATACACAGCAGTATTTTATTTTCTGTATGTAAACTCATTTCATAAAACTATAAATGACAACTTTATCTGCAAATTGTATTATGGAAAGGTAGGGGAGGAGTTATAACTGAGCACAGATTTATAAAAATATTGTGGCAATCCCCTCTGCCCCCTCAAATGAGTTTGTTCTAGACAGTCTATACAAAAGTCTAAAAAATGAGACTGTACAGGATCAGGGATAAACATAAATTTTTTAAGGGAACCAGAGAGCCAGAGAACTGACACTGCAGCAAAGAATACAAAGGCAGGATCTAAGAGTTCAGGGAGTTGTATCAAGCCTGGTTGCACAGATCTTTTTGACTGTTCTGTCTTTCTTTGCTGTCCTCTGTCTAGCCATCTGCCAAATGATACCATAGCACATCAGGGTCTATTGACAGTGTTCAGAAAAAAGTTTGAAGAATCTTGAACAAAAAAGAAGTCGCTGCATGTATTCCAGTAACATGAACACTGACATTGCACGTGTAGTTATATTTGAAAGAGAAGAACAAAAACCAGAGCTTGGAAACCTTCAAACCTCTTGAGGCACACAAAAACATATTCTGGTTATAAAATTAATTATACTCTCTCTGGAAACAAAGTAGTAATGAAAAAGCACATTATCTAGAAAAATATTATAATATATTCTTATGTTCTGTTAGTTAAATTTCTATTTATAAGGGTTTCCTGTAAAGATTGTTTTCTGTAATATAAATTATGTCATATAAGATACACAGTTACTCCCTGCTATTTTTCATAGGGGGGGAAGTTAAATACCAACAAACAAATTATTCTATCTTTCAGTCTCCCTAGTAGATAGCAACAATAATGACAGGAATAGTCTTCATTAGCATACTCATTCTGAATTACATCCTCAGGCTACTTTCTAATTTTAGGCATGCAAGGTTTCCCCAGAAGTCCAAGTTTCTTTCTGTAGTTAGCAGATTTTATAAATGAGAAGGGACAGGCAGAAACAAACACAGTTAAGTGCTGAATCTGACTTCTAAATCTGCTGTTTGTCAGAAATCTGTTTTGTGATGATTAATCAACAATAAAGGGCAAGAGTGTAGTGCCACTTTATGGTTCCTGGACTTCTGATTTTGAATTGTAGCATGGTAGGGAAACTGTACATTTACAGTAGAAGTAAGCTTTAGAATTGAATTACCCCTAAAATCAATGAATGAATAAGTTCAGGCAAGTAACTGGAAGTGCATATGTAGGTACAATTTAAAACTAGTGTTTTACAATTCTTTTAGTATTCATCTCAATACAACTGTACATCTCATGTATGTTCTTGTTATAATTCTTTCTAATTAGTTTTTTTCTATTCAGTGGTGCTTCTGACACACAAAATCAAAATTTCTCTTTCCTTACCAAATATACAATCCATTTTTGTATAGTACTACACCAACAGAAAGAAAACGTCATGCTCACTTTCAGGTTTTCTAGTTGCTGATGAGAGGAGGAAATGGCTTAATGTATATTTCCAGATTGAAAAATGACTGTAAATGGCCTTTAGGAGATCTCTGGGTATTATCACTCAGTGACTTCCATATTACATTTTTTAACTTTTACAATAACAAATGTTTACTGTTAACTGCCAACACTATGCACATGACCTACAAACCTAAAGTCAAACTGGATTCTATCACCAAAAGCCATCAATTCTCATTATGTTTGATCCCTTACTAATAAATTTAGTGACATGACAGGACAGAATTTGTAACCTAGGACTTAGATAAGAGAAATATTCTCTTGATGAAGATGTGTGGATCCTCATAGAGTCCAGTTCCCTTTTTCATGATACTGAATAAATTGGTGAGGCCAACAGATGCATATGAATACACAGCAGGAATAATCCTGTTGATAAAGAATTTTGAAATAAAGACCTGTCTCACAAGGTCTCTTGTAATTAAGGTGCAGTTTTTTCTTTCCTTCTCTGAACCCACCTGCTGTTTCAAAGTGGAGTTCATTATCTCCTTTTGTAGGCAGATATTGCAATTGTAAATGGAGGGTTGGGGTAATGGTTCACATACATTTGTGGAACAGGAATACATGCTAACAACAGGTTGCATAATAGGGGTGCACCTTCCCAGGCTGCCGGGAAAACATGTCAGAACAGGATGTGTGTAGAGTCAACTGTAGCTTCTTTCTGCCCTGGGAGGACCCAGAGAAACTGTAGCAATACAAATCTTCCAGGAGGGCATAAATTCCAGGTTGTAGAACAGGGAAGCAATTGCAAGTTGTGTTCGACTATTACACAGGCAAAGTAGCAGTAGGAGCTGCAGTCAGCTTCTCTTCTTGTACCTTCTTCTCCATATTAGACCTATATAACTATGTAGTAGCAGAACTGTGGAACTCTGGACAGGCAAAGCGTTGGAGCAGAAGTTTGGGAAACAGATAAGTGGTAAGGATTAGTTACAGAAAGAAAAATGATGGTGAATGCCTCCCAAAAAAAGTTGAAAGAAAAAATTAGACAAATGAAAGTGAAAAATATTGGGAGTAAGATTCAACAGTTTATTAGAATTAACTTTCTGAATATACATCTTCCACATTAATCTAAGAAAAACTGTCAGCATTTTATGGTCAACATAGAGATAAGCAAAGAAACCAGCCAGTGAAGTATTTTTGAAAAAGTGTTCACATAGAGAAGCCTTGTGCTCCAGAAAAGAAACATCTGGATATGTACTTTGTTATTCCACAGTTACAAAGAAATTGATTAAGTGTCCTGTCTAGTGAGACAGAGCTAGCATACCATCTGCTAAGCTGATAGGACCCAAAGTCTGCCCAGGTAAACTGTAAGGATATGAATCATATTCCAGAATGTGAATTATACTTTACCAGCAATCTGCATTGCAGATAAATACTGAGCTGAACATTTTTTTCATAGAAATTTTTTGCCATTACAAATTAAATGGTTTAATGCTCGTGGTAACAAATATGTTTGTGATTTTTTTGTGCACCTTTTCACAGATTGGAATAACAGGAAAAATGGTCAGGAAGCAGCCTTGACACCAACCAGAGAGAAATACTCATGCCATGTTCAGAGCTAACCTGATTTGAAATCATAAATTATGGTTCAGACTCCCCAGGGATCATTGCTGCTACACAAAAGGAAATTTTATACCCAAGAGGCATTTTATACCCTACTTTTAGGGTATAAACGTCAGTTCAAGATGAAAGAGAGAAGGGATATGCTAGAAAGGGAAAGGGAAGCAGCATCTAAAGAAGATTGTGCAAGTTCCTAGGACAGGCACTGGAAGGAGTGCTGTTAATGCATATAATATACCCATGGTAGCTTTAATTCATTTATTTCAAGTCCTGATGGACTGAAGAGTTTTCAGGATAGACTTCACAAGACCTCCAAGGTCACTTGGTACTTAGGCTTTTGAGGCTGGGCTGGGATTTGGCTGGAGACATTTACTGTATTGACTGAGACAAGCTGCATTCACAGACTTTGTGTATCTAATATCTTAGAGAGGAGAGACAAAAAGCAGCCTGTCTGGAACTGACAAAGTAAAATTAAGATTTATGAACTGAGTAATTTTAGAAAGTCTCATTTTGTATATATATTGTGACTAGCAATGCTGAACTCCTACCTCAGGGCTTCCAAAGTGTGTACCACTTCGTTCTCACCATGTGTGCTGTTATTCCATTCTGATAGATGAAGGCATGGAAACAGAAAAATTGGATATGCCCAAGGGTATTAGTCAAGTTGGTAGCAAAACACTGCAGAAAATCTGCCAATGCTTTCTTTTAAATGACAACTAAAAACTTTGCACGGGTTTGTGTACCTTCATTGTATATGTTACTACTAGGTCCATCTGATTTATGTAGTTCAGACCTGAGTCTTAACAGATCAGAGCCATGCTGACACTTAAGTCAGGCTTCCAAACGTTTGCCTCTTGATTTTTCTCTTTACTGTCATCTCCTGTATCTTTTAATAGTCTTTTTAATGAACACAAATGGTGGCTTTGACTGGCTGGGACTAACACAAGCCAGAGAAGAGCTCAGGTGGCCAAAGCCATCCAAGCTGCACAGCATGGAGTGTTACAGTGGTGAGTCACCTCAGGACAGAAAGAACAGGGAGACACACTGGAGTTGGGCAGGGCCTGGTTTTTGTAATGTAAAGGAAAGCAATTCCATAATATCAGCTTCATGCAGCAGATGCTAATCAATGACTTTACAGTCTTCTGTGACAAAAAGAGATTCCAGTCTAACACAAGTGACTGGTCTTGAAGTGGAATACTACAGAACAGTCTGTTCCAAGCAGAAACAGAAGACAATTTTTAAAATTAATTTTAAAAAAGAAAAGCAAGAAAATTCTTGTGAGATTTTTATCTTGGTGTAAATATTTCTTAGGCTATAAATGAAGTATGTTTGGTTTTGGGGGGAGACACAAATCTGTCAGCAGAGACAATAGGCAGAGGAGAATGTTTTGTCCTTGAATCACTTGTGCTTTTCTATAACAAGCTATATTTAAAACCATTTAATGAGAAAAAAAAATCTGTTTATGGATTCATTTGATACCAAGTGTCAGTAATGAATGGGCAGCTGCTGTCCAAGGCCCTGGCTTTGATTATTGAGTTATTTAAATACGCATATGTGAGTACTAGAGAGAATTGAGATTTTTCATGTTTATTGAGAGGAAAAAAATGTCCCAGATTTGGAACTTGTTTTTTAGTTCTCACTTCCACTTCAAAATCAAGGCTGTATTGTGTTTACAAAGGACATCTGATCAGAAACTGCAATACAGGTCCTACCTTAGAGACAAAATATACCATTAGTTCCCAGAGGGATTGAGCAAATAGATCTGCCCTAGCTTTAGTAAAGTTATCAATGTCAAGAAATGTAACTCTGCACCCAGTTGACCCTTGAGAGGCAAGAGAGGCAAGCTTCAGATTTTACTTGTGGCTGTGGACAAATCTCTCAGGGCTTGCCATGTTAGTGGGTCTGAAACAGCACAGTGGCACCAGCCCTGGGTATGCAGATGGTGAATTTTAGTCACTGTATTACACCACTGTACATATAAAATGGAATAACACTTTTTCTAGTGTATAAAGTTGAACAACCTTATAATTGTGGCATGTTTGTATACTCTGAATCTCAATTAACTTTCATAGGAAGGAAGCCCACAGATGCTATATTCACCCAAACTCTCTCAAACTGGTAATGTTTCATACTGGTATGAAGCAGTAGTCCTATTGCATGGATCAGAAGATTGAGCACTGCACTGCTCATTGGTCATTTCATTAGTGTGAAAAAAATCTGTATTATAGTGCTCAACCACATATCCTACTCGCTACTTCCCAATACTATTTTTCCACCTTTTTTTTTAAGCTGCTGTTTCTTATAAAACTATACAATCTTGCTTGGATGTATTAAGATTTACCAATGAATTCTGCTAAAATACAATTAATAAGTGATCATAACGCATATATTCTATAAATTGAACTTACATGAACCCCACACCACACAGCTTAGATGGCCTTGGCCATCTAAGTTCCTCTATTTCCTATTTATTATATTCTTATTTTCTTTATGATAAGACATTCTTTGATTTTTTTTTCAGTTCTAAAGATATTTTTAGACTATTAATATTATTCTGAAGTTTAAATGTTTTCTTCATTAATTTTCACTGGAGGAATGGAAAGTTGCACTTTCAGAAATAATTGTTTGCCTAGCTAGTACTGCTCATAGGTTATTTAGGGCATCATCATCAGAAACATTTTTTATGTGATTAGGTCAAACTGGAGCTCCTAAGTGAGTAGTGCAATTCTCTGTGATAAACTCGCACAGCTTAAGATTGCCAGTGACTTCTGTGGGAGTTATAACATGCAGTAATAGAAGATTTACCCTATGGAAACTTAATTGAGCAATACAGACAGGTAGGACTGTCATTCCCCTCTAGCTCAGCTAAGGGCTGTTTAGCAGCATTTTCTTTTAAACCCTTCTCTTTTTTTTCTTCCAGACTTGATAGATCAATAGATACAGGCAAGTTTTCTAGACTTTCTATTAGATGACTTCCCAAAAATTTAGTTTTGTTATGAAGGATGTCACTGCAAACAGTATTTTATTTTTATTATTAATCAAGACACTTACACATCCCCCCTGTTAGCCAGAAGAAGAGCATAGTCTCAGGTGTATTAATGGTTTCTTCCAGATATACTCTCCTCAGTCTGCTATGGTCTGTGAAGATTATAGACAGATGAGTACATGTTGATACCTTCAGACTTACATCCACTCAACATAATGAATTTCATAATGAATGGTAAGCACAGAATTTTTCTGTGGGAGAAAATAAATATTATAGAGCAAAACTACAGTATGAATCAAGTTACCTTTGCACAGTTTTAATGCAACATAAGAACACAAAATAAATATGGTCAAAATTGAGTAAATTTCGTAATTAAAGTCCATCACAGCTAATTTAGCCTGACTCTAAGAAATAGTCTGAACCCGCAATATCTCTTACCAGTACTTTTAAAATACTTGCAGCTACTAGCCTTACTTGATGCCGTTTTTTCAATCAACGTTACTACTTTCTTTGAAATCACAGAAGATTTTTTTATTCTATTTTATAACATTTTTTAGTTGTCAAAATAAGCATTTTTAATATTAATGTAGTACTGAGGTAGAAGATACTTCATGTTTCTCTGGCGAGATCCAACCTGCATAGGAATTTTCATTTCCTCTAGTCAAATTCAGACTGCAGAGCACAAAGATCAAAACTTAGGAGAGGAGTGGAGACTTGAATTTTATTAAAAGAAGATGTGTCAATGTAAGAGCTGAGTATATTCCTTAGGGGCCCTCTGGTGGTCTAGTGGTTAGGATGCGGCGCTTTCACCGCCGAGGCCCGGGTTCGATTCCCAGTCAGAGAAAAAGTCCCCCGGGTAGATGGAGCTCGTTAGCCCTGTAAGGCCATCCATCTAAGAGAAGGTCACTCTATACAAACCTACGTCCTGAGGACCTCACTGCCACCGTCCAAGCTTGCTCGGCCCCGGCAGATGAACCTCAGGATTAAAGGGTGGGCTCAGCTCAGCGCACACTGTGTCTCACCTAAAAAATCCACTGCGCAGGCTCGAAGGGTAAAGACCCTTCCCAAATCTTCGTTCGCGAAGACTGGCCATACATATACATATTCCTTAACACAAGAATTTAACTGAAAGTCTAAAAAGCTAGCAAGTCTAAAAGCTTGCTACGCCTTTTCACTCAGCTACTTTGTAGATAGAGGTACTGCAAAGATTTCAAAGGAGATGGTAACACTAGTCAGTGCAGCACCCATTCAATTAAGGTGGTGTGACGCAAGAAACCTTGAGCGTGTCATGGAAGTCCAAGATATTCCTGACTGTAAACACTTCAGTTTCTAGCTCTGAACAGGCATTTTGGGCTGTTACATTCAGGCAAGTAACTGCTTGCTTTTAAGTGCCACATGACTTACAGACTGATGTGGAGTGACTCTGGGTAGCTTGTAGAGGCAGCCAGGGTCATTCTATGCAAGGGCATAGAAATGGGCATTATTAAATCTTGGGGTTTGTATTATCACGAAATATATTTAGAAAGTGAGGAAGGAGATGTCTTCAATATGCTTCCCTGAAAGAGGAGATAAGCACTGTAAAAACTCAAACATATCTAAGTAATGTCCATCTTAACTGCATGGTCAAAACTGCTGAATCTCTCTCTTCAAAACTGCTAGAAGAAAATCCAATTTATATGGATTGCTACATCTATTTCTTAATTTAGTACAGTTAAAAAGCAGGGACTATGGATAACAGATGTTAAAGATACAAGAAAGCTATTCTGATGAAGTGAAACTATTCTAGGAATTTTTGTGTGTGTTTTTGTGTTGAAAACACCACTTCTTATTAGTCTTTTCAAAAGTTTGTTTAGGTCTGTTATGGAGTGGAAATTTATTGACCATGTTGCCAAAAAAAGAACAGATGTCTTTAATAAATATTTGTTAGGTGTTTGGAAGGAGAATATGTATCCATTACATAAAATCTGACAAAGGATCAAAAATTTGAAACACCATCTACAAGAGATAAATACTATTCCATTAACAGGCCCTGCTGGCTTGCTCCATGTCCTCAAAGGGGAGACAGGTTTCTACCAATTTGGTGGAGATTCCTCATAATTTTGTAGAATGTGGTATAAATTCAAAGGAATCTGGTGTGTCTGCTTGAAAAGTGCAAGTAGAAAGACCCAGCTTTGTCTAGAAACCAGTTGTCTTGATTCCAGTCCCAGACAAAATAATGAGTGTCCATGAGCTTTTTATTGGAAAGAATAGGGTTCAAGAATAATTTATTTGATAAATCTCTAAGGGAAGTTGTCCATGGAGACTCATAGTTGAACAAAGATGATTCTCATGGTGATAGAATAGACTCCAGAGCTAGTGTTCATGCTTTTCCAATATCTAGAAAAAACCAAACAAACAGGAAAAAAAGAAAAATCTGCAGGTAGAATTTGCAGATAACACATCAGTATAGTAAATAGTGATTAAAACATACAGCACTTTGTGTTCAAAAATGTGTATGTCTTTATAAAAAAAAGTACAAATGTAGATAAGAAATTTGAGCTGTAGCTGCAGAAATTTGTCTTCTGGAGAGCAGAACTCTGAAAAGGCTGTGGAATTCATTATAGAAAAGTGATGCAACGTAAGGCAAAACGACTAAACATTTATACACATATAGTCGTATAATACATGTTTTGTATGTTAATTCATATAACACTCATATCTACACAAACACATATATTTCTATAGTAGTGAATGTGTAAACAGAGCAACAGTGGCCAGAAGTGAAGTGATTTCTTTCATGTAAGGTTAGTGGGGAAGGTAGCTTGGAAGGTAAGTTGATGGCAGTATAGACCGTCATAGGGAGAAAAAAAAACAAGTTTCTGAAGAAAGATTTAATTCAATAAGCACTTAATAGTGCAATATGGTTTAAATTATACAAAAGTATATTCCACAAAGTCTATTTTCTCCTCTTATGTCAGACCAAACTCAAGGAATAAGCACATATATTGTTTAATTAGATTGTAGGCATTTTAAAGAGTAGTCTATCTACTGCATTAACAGATAAATAAAGACTTGATATGAGCACGAAAAAAACCCAAACCAACAAACAAAAAAGCCTACCAAAACCACAACAACCCAAACAAAACAAACAAACAAAAAACCTCAAACCAACCAACCAAAAACTACCACCACCACCACCACCACCAAAACCCAAACCAACATGCCTATGACACAGGTATAACTGATGTGCTTTTTTAAAACCGGAATACCAGCACTAATTTTCTGCTGAATGGAATAGTGGTAAAACTGCTTGCCTGCTGATACACTTTAAAAAAAAATCAATGTGATTTATAACTGAGCAGGACAGAATGTGAAACATCTTTAATAAGCTTAGTGAATAACCTACCCTATTCTTTGTTTAATCATGTTAGTAGTTATTTGATCATTTAATTACATTTTAGGAGGTCTTAATAGGAGTAGCAATATTAGCTTATTACATTTAAATGAATCTGAAAAATACAGACCATTACCTTCCTTGTGCAGTTTCATCTTTCCAACATCTTTCCAATCGGCTTTAACAATTATATGTCTGCTAATTAATGCTATTTTCAGTAGGATTTAGTATATATAAATATATATGTATGTGAGAAACTTAAGGAATCTGCCCTCTGACTATTAAGAGATTTTTCATAGGTCCTACATGTATAAATATGAAAGAAAACTAGCCTAAAACCAAAGAGAGAGAATGTAATGCATCTTTTACTCTCATGCAGTAATATTCATTCATTGAACTGCAAGCTACCAGAGGACAGATTTATCCCTGATGTAGCTCTATCAAATTCAGGAATTGGCACAGTTATGCCAGTGATAAACGTGGTCCTAGACTTTCTAAAATTTTACAAACCCTCAGAGACCCTTGATCTCCAAAAGGCATTTTACTCATCAAACCAGCTTCTTCCCTGAGAGATACCAGGTAACTTTTAAAGGGTTTTGGTTTCTAGTTTTAGGCTTCAAGTGCACCACGGGCAGTCTCTCAAACTTCAGAAGATTTCTTGTGACTACCAAAGAAACAGATATATGCATGCAGTATGCAAGAGTAATGAAAACTTGTGCTTGCATTAAAATCAATTCCCCTTAGCACTTAAATAAGGCTTTTGCTTTGACTTAAGTAGCTAATGATTAGGGATCTATGTTGAAATTTCAGTAGGATAGGAACTATAATTAATTTAATCCAAAATTTCATTCAGATTTGAAACTGACATTTAGACTGTGTAGTTTTTCAGTTTTAAAAACATATGGGAGGATCAATCTCCTCTCATTTGACTTATGCTCTGGAATTCTGTGCTTCTACTTAGTGGTCAAAAATAGTATCAAAATAAAACAGAAATATTCTCACACTCTAGAAAGCTAAAGAGTTTGGCTAAGATGGATAGCTTGGGATATTTATCCAAGGAGAATTTTCTGTATCCTTTAAGTGTTTATATTGCCATAACCATGCTGGGCAACTCACATCATCTACATGTTGGATATTCTTCAACTTACATATTACCTTAATATTTGTATCATCACAAAAAGCATTGGGAAAGTTTCAGGTCATCTACATGGATCTTTTGAATTCATCGCTGAGTGTTTGGTCCAACATACCTAAGAAGCAATACACAATTCACCCCCTCTGACTATGAAAAATGTCTTTTTTGTTAAACTCCCATCTAATGGTAGTCAGTAAGTGGAGAAATGTGGGGAGTATTCCATATGAAAGTTAGCTTCTGGCCACAAGGTACAATAATAGGAGGACTGAACATTTCTATATATTGTAATATATATTATAAGAAGGGATTGGTTATTTTTTTAATGTAAAATAGAGTTTGAAATCAGAAAGCTGTAGTTACATGGGGTCACAAATGGGATATTGTAACTCTCACATATAGACTGATTTCGGGCAGATTTACACTTTTCATTACCATGCTTCATTCTCTGTGTGTACATTTGATTACAGTTCAGATATCGTTCAAAATATGTGGGAAGAAATCTTGCACAATGCTGTGAAAGTATAAAAAGTAAGGAAAACCGAAGTGTGCAGTCTCAACAAAAAGAATTTTTCTTGAAAGCAAATTCATTGATTGTAATAAAACATCATGAAAATTAAGTTTTGACTGATTAAGAAAGTCAAAAGGAATGACAAGGTAAGCAAATCAAGTATTCAGTGCTGCTTATTTTCAGCTACCTGTTTTGAAAAAAATACTCCTTACTGTTCTCATTGCTGTGAAAACATAAGGATTTTATAGCTAATGGAAAATAAAACAATTTAAAGGGAATAGCAAACTGGAAAAATATCAGTCCCTCCAGACCAGTAAACATTCCAGTATCTCTTTAAGGAGCTTGTTAATACATTTGTGCCAAGTAATACTTTTAGTAGCTTTATATATAAATAGTAAGAGAGAAGCAACTATAATACTTTTAACTCTTCCATAATTTTGTACAACACAAAGTCTTTTCTTGAGGAAACACTTCCACTTTGCAGGAGGCTGATCCTCCCACTTAGTTCAACAATACTTTCTGTTTCATTTGTACAATATTCTTGAACATGAATACAGTACAGTGTTCTGTCCTGTTAAAGTAATTTTTGGTAAATGTAATTTTATAGCCTCTGCTCCTACTGCAACTCAGTTAAAAGTTTTCAAAGGTCACTGCCATGTCCACATTGAGCAAGCAATATATAGGAGTTTTGTTTTCAAATCAAACACAGTATTGAGAGGGGAATGTAGTTGGCTCAAAGGCTCATTTTCTTACTTGGCCACAGTACAAGAGGCAAGCAGTAGATTTCAGAAGACACTTTTTGCAAACCTTTGCAAGAAAGTCACAGATTAACTTTATTTTAAAATAGTCTGAGGTTTCAAGTTCTTTCAAAGTAAACTGCAGAGCCAAATATAACAGTGTCTAGCAAACTGAATTGGCTATTGGTGCAATACACTTGAAAGCAACAGGGCTGCATATTAAAATCATGATAAACCTCTGGCTATCTCATGGTTTAATATATTGATTTAATTTACTCGTATTTATTTTTACCTATATGGTTTATTTATATCTCATCTATCTACAGTCTGAGTTCTTCTGAGTTTGGGGTTTGTTTTTTTTCTTGTTCTCTAGGGCTATTTCATCCATTACTGACCCCATTTTGGGGGCTCAAACATGCTCATATGTAAAACATGTTTGATAATAATAAGAGTACCTAAACCAATTCAAAGGCAAGGCAAGATTTCACCAGTTGTTCATATATTGATGTGTGTAAAGAATCCCATCTTATGCTAAATACAGACATGTCCCCTGGCCAGCTGGGTGTTAGGCTCTCCAAAAGGAGCTCCCTATAGGAGCTCTCCAAAGCTGCTCCTATATTAGATTAACCCAGAGGTGCACACTCATTAGAGTTTCTGTTGATGTTAAGATGGATCCATTTCTAGCCTTTGAATGTAAATGAAACCAAAGCAAATGTTCGGACAAGAGCCATTTCTAGCAGGAGTTAATTTTGGTATCCCAAATTACATCATCAACTTCTGACCAGGAAACACACACAGCGGAGTAAGTCTCTTCCAAGTTAACGAGCATGGATATCTGGCTTCACAATGTTGAAGCCTTATGTATGGCCATTCACATTTGAATCTAGGGCCTGCCCAGACTCCAGAACAAACCTGCTGCTGCCATATCCTCAGCTAAGCACTCTGTCTGGAAGCAGGACCAGGGCCTGTAAGAAGTTTCACATCTTCAGCTATTTCCTTCTGGGCAGCTCCTTAGGCTGTCCTTAGGAGAGGTCAGTCCTGCCTGAGAAGCCTCTCCACTCTCTCATCAGTTATTAAAGCACAAGGTTAGTGTACTGGAATGCTGGGAGAGAAGTTGTTTTGGAGAGAAAAAGGGAAACAGTTTTAACCATTACATCTGAAATGAAACCCTAATATACCTTGGTTATAGGACTCTTCTTTACTTTTTTTTCCTTTCCAGCTATATTTGTGATTTCATATCTGTTACCTTTAAGCACCAAATATTTTGTCTTTCTTGGGGGAGTGGGAGCTCAAAATGGGAAAGATCAGAGTACAGAAGAGGTGTGCATGGATATATAACTTTCTTACAAAGATAGCAAGGCCAGAGAGAAACCTTAAATAGGACAAGGAAGCAGAGAAAAGTTTGGAGACTTACCAGTTCACAAGTGGAAAGTTACATTTTAGTAAGAAATTATTGTAAAATAAACTGCTTTCTGTCAGAGAGCAGCAAGGACTGACTGCACAAGGATGTGCCCTTCCTGCAGTGTGCATCCCCCTGGGACTAAGCACCAGGCTTCTTCTGATGGGGCCATCAACAGCAACAGATGTTGGTCTGGTACCAGGGTCTTCCAGGGGAAGCTAAACAAGCTGGAGCCAGAGGCAAGGCTGGAGATGAGCTATGCCATACGTGGAAGAGGGGGTCCAACCACAAGACCAACTACCTACAGGAACGGGGATGGAGCTGGAGGCTGTCCCTGCTGCAGCATCACTGGGACAGGGACTGATGGTGCCAGGGAGCTCAAATGGAAACCTGGTCTGTGGGCAGGATGGGAGGAGCCCCGGAGGGTTTGGGCAGCAGTAGGCAGGGCTATTAGTGCTCTCAGGGCCATCACATCTCTTTTAAGCAAACTTTTTTTAATTGCAATTAAATGGCACATAATGGCACACTGAATGAGCAGTGAGTTTTAGACAGAATAAGGCCGGGGGATGCGCTATTGTGAATGTATTTGTGTTTGTAAATGAGAAAAGGGGTAAAAACCTGCCAAGCTACCAAGAGATGTTTGCTGGGGAGTAATAAAGGGAAAGAGACTGTAGCAAACGTGTGGCAATCATGGTTCAGGGACTCTTGCACAGTCTATGTCTCCAGCCATACAAAGCAATGAGCATGTGAGGAAGGAGCAGACAGCTGGCTGGGGCACAGTGAGAGGCAGGAAGGCAGATGACACTGTGGGATGCAAAATACACAGCAAAACAAAGATGCTCAGAAAAGCAGCTGCTGCCAGAACAAGGAAACCAAACTTTCCAAAAGATTTCTTGGCAGCGGTGAGAGAATCCTTCCACCTCCTCTATCCTGTTTGTCTCCAGCTCTGTCTATTCCATCCCTGCTTCTTTCCTCCACTGCTGTGGGGCTATGCAATCACAGCTACTAGTTTTACTTTCTCTTCTCTTTCCAATTCTACTTCTGGCTTTCTGCATCCTGCATAATTCAGGGAAAACACTTGCAATACAAATCAGCAAAAAGACTGAGCCTTTACTGGTACTTCACAGTGATGGCTACAGCAAATACTCTGGAAACACTGTAGAGAGAAATATAAATACGGTAGCAAAGGGCTATAATTTCACCTGAAATGCCAAGTTCTATAACTAGCATGGCTTGGTTGTACTGAAAAGCTAAACAATAGGCTAAGCTACTGCAGGAAGCTGTGTCTATTATGAGAATGATAAATGTTTGAATTGTTACACAAAAGTGTTGAGTAGAGGCATTGTCTAACACTATGATGAGCACTAGAAGGCAATAACATTTAATAACTAGCAAGTTGTCTGAAAGTATTTATAAAAACAAAATAAATTGCAAAACCAGAAAAACTTGCTGTTTCAGAGAATAAATTTAGAAATGTGTTTTCATATGTTATTGAGTGAAGCAGGAAAATAGTACACCTACATTTTTTAGCAGTTCTCATGAATAGCCTTCAATATCTTAAATATGTTTGTCTGCTACTGGGAAGGTGTTTGGTTGGTTTTTTAGTAACATTTACGGCCAACGTGTCTGAATAGAGATGAGACTTCTTTCCCTGGCAAAAGAAGTGTTCTGCTCTGAGAATAGCCTGCTCCCAAAGTGAAATAAACTCTACTAGCAATAAAGATGTTTTTGTTCCTGAAAGTGTTTATGCTAAAGATTTTGCTGGCATTGCTTTGTCACAGGAGGATGTTGAGAAAAGGTGTTAAGTGGATGTGAATTAGTTTAAGTGCACAAAAGCCTTGTTTAGGTGCTCCTTTTGAGAGTTAAAGTAGTGAAGAATTAAGACGGCTTTGTTTGTGAATGAGGACTGCACCTTAGGAATTAATACATTTTTACTGATGCATTTTTATTTTGCATGTTTAGTTAATTCAGCATAACTTTCCTAACCATTCTGGTGCAGGGAAATCTCGAGGGACAGAGAAACAAGTAACTACAGACCTATTCAACTACATTGTCTAAGTGATGACAAGATGAATGATGAGTTAATTGATTGCAGATTTTTATTTTTACTAAGTTTGAAGAAGCATCTTCTCTATGATTTTGTGTACATAAGCATGTTGAGGAAAGTTTAGTCAGTTTAAATGAAAGAATGAATTCAGAACACATTAAATCACTTTGCCTGAAAAGTCCCCGTTATGACCCTTTCATTTTGTATAACAGGCTGTAGGGTGACATGCTCTTATAGCTACATGTAGTTTGACTTTCCTACCTGTATCTTTCTACATAAGCTCTAAATGTGCAACACAAGTGTGTCACACCAAAATCAATAGATATTTTACTTCTGACCTCCTTAATAAGAATAGCAAACACTAAAAGTCCACTAATGTGGATTTTTCTCTGTCTAATTTTTAAACCTTTGTGATCCTGACAGTTTTGGAGTGTATTCATGCGTCAGGCGAATGTTTGACTTTTTTTTCTTTTTAGACATTATTTCTTGTTCAAGAAACCCTGGGAAATACTTTTTGGCCTTGATACTTTGCTCTGACTTCACTGACAGAAGGGGTTAAGGGACACCGAAATTACCTCAAATAGTCCTCGTTAATGGACAGAAAATTTGGAGTGGTTTGTCGTTTAAGATTTTTTTTGGTGTTGTCACATTTGCTTACCTTAGGCATCTAACATGGGTGTCTAAATTCCTTTTGGCTCCATTCTTAGACAGAGAAGAGAAAAATAAGCTTTTTCAAAGAGCAGCTCAGAAAATCTCTCTTTCTCTCTGCACTACACAAGTACCCAGGGGTAATTACCTGTGTGAATAGCCTCCTCACATTATACAGGTTACAGTTCTTCCAAAAGGTAAAGCAGAAAACCAATCTTAAAAGCTCTTAATCATTTAACCACTGGGTCTGCTAATGACCATGTGCCTCAGTCTTCACTGACAACAAACAGTGCAGTCTCTGATTGAGATAAAGTTTATTGTATCGTATTTGGTTAGGTACTGCATGATCTTTGTCACTGCATCAGCTCTCAGCTTAGAGGGAGGCTTGTGCAAAGAATTCAAAAATAATGAGCTTTTAATTATACAGCAACTATCAGTTGTTCACTGAAATACTTGGTCTTCAAGCTGGAGAAATGTCTAAGACGCCAGCTAATGGGCTGCAGCTGAGCACATACTGTTGTTTACTTTAGCTTTCAACAGGAAGCAAGGAACACAGCATGAGATTAGCGGCTTGATTAGCTGTTTGATGTATAATATATAAGTGTGCCTCTAAGGATGTGGTCTCGTAGAGCATGGGACTGCTTTTTGAAGAGAAGCACAATATATCTGTATTGAACCTGCTTTAGCAGCTTCAAAAACTCCCTGCTAGCAATGGAACTTGCAGCAAAAGCACTAGTTCTTTAGCATAATCTACAATTCATTGAAAATAGATTTATACCCATCATATGCTGAGGGGACTGCTTATACGGTAGAGCGCTTGCAGAATTTGAAAGTGCTTTTAGTTCAAGAATGCCCATTGTTTTACAAGAATTCCAAGGACTGGGAGACCATTTCATATTTCAGTTGTTTCAAAAGTATGTTTCAGTGCTGATGTGTGGCAGATCTCCAGGTACTGCCTGACAGCTGCTGGGCAGTTGTTGGGTTATTGACGTGCCTGCTCTAAAATGGACAGTTTGAACTAAGAATACATACTGGCAGATGAAACACAGCTGCTTTCTGTTCAGGTCTGACAATTGAGCTTCAGAAACTACCAGTGCTACTGAAGTTGTCACAACAGTATTATCCAGAAGGAAATTAGCTATAAGATGGGGAATTGACCTGTTTTCTGCCTATTCATATTACACCTCTTCATAAACTCTTTAGAACTGTAAAAATAATTCTGTGGTTCATTTTTGCTATCTGTTAATAGAGGGAATAGTAGGTTTACCTGCTTCTTTTAGTGGCTGAGAGATAAGTGTCAATAACGCATTATAAGATTCTCTAATGGGAAGGAAGCTTTAGAGCAGTGCTTGACATTACTGTTTAAGTGTTTGCTGAAGACTCCCCTAAAGGAACCTGATCCTTTCCCCAGACACTGCCTGCCATTCTGCTTGTGCTCTCCACCACACGCTACAGATGGTGCTTAATGTTATATATGTTCCTTACACACAGCATACCCAGACATTAACCTTGTCTACATTGCTTATGACAGAAAATTTTAAGTATCCCTCAGTTATGCATACTTGTTTTCCGGTACTGATTTCATTCCTTCTCCTTTAGTTTTATTATGTGCCTCTAAAAATACTGTTTGCACTTTTGGTGACTGGTAGCTTAGTCTTTTCCCTTTTCCTTTTCAAGAGTTAGAGGACAATTATAACCCATGTCTTGTAGTTAAGAATGAATAGAAAGTCTGTTAAAACTTTATACAAAATTTACTACAATGCTATTTTTGGATATCTATTCTTAAAAGTTTTTGGCTTAAGCTATTTAAAGAATTGTAGCAGTTCTTAACATTTTACTTCAACTTTTATAGTTGTTATAAAACTGATAGAAAACTGACCCTGGGTCTTTTTCATACCGTTATTCCACTACAGTATTGCCATTTGTGGAATCTCATCATCACTTTGGACATTGATATGATCTTTTTGCTCAGTAACAAGAATAAATTAACCAATGAATAATTGAAAGCCAAATTATATACTAAGCAGAAAGCCAGTGAATTTACCTTTATTTTACACTGAAGGCAGAATTTAGGTAGTTCCTGTCTTTCAATCAGAAAATGCTGTTGCGATCACAACTAACATAGAGATAAATAACTCAGTTTTTATAACACTGAGGTTTATTTTACAGGTTGAAATAAATAATCCACCTCTTCAACAGAAATTAAAAGTGTAGTGCTGTGCTTTTAGAAACACAGCTCCAGCACTTCCTCTGGTTTTTCTATCTTTAACCTTGGATCTTGGAATTGTACTAGAAACAGGATATCTGTGACTCAAGAAAATAGAAGCAAAATACCCTTTTTCTCAATTTTAATGCAAATTAAAACTTAGGCATGCAGGAGAGTAAAAGTATTAGAGAAAACAAATAGAAAGGTTACTAAAAGCTTCTGAATAATACATAATGAGAAATCACTGTAACTACAAGAAGGAGTATGTAAGAAGTTTATAGGTTACGAGTACATGTAATCAGCACAGAAAATGATTATTGTAGGGAAGCTAATAGGGGCATTTAGGGCACAGCAATCATAGTATTGAAGAAAGATATGATCCAGAGTGAGGTTGACCAAAGCAGTAAGAAAAGAGAATTTAAAGTAGTATTGCTATAGGAACAAGGAAAAATAGAGTACTAAAATTAAATCAGAGCAGGAAAGAGGGGTTCACAAACCCCTTTTCTTGGCCAGAACCATGGAAAATGGAAGCACAAAGAATGTATTTTGCTTAAGTGCAGTTTGTGATCTTATGCCAGGATTGCATTTCTTTCAGTGACAGAGCTGAGAAAAGCTGACGGTTGTGGCTTATGTGGTGAGATCTACCAGGCAGCACATTTTTCAAGCTGAAAAATGGCACAAACCCTGGACTCCTATCACAGGAAACATGATGAATGTAAAACAGCACTGGTAGATGCATTAACCACTATCAGTACTGCAACCATTTCCCCTTTCTGCAGACGGAAAATCAGAATGATAAACTTCAAGAAAAGCAGTATCAGTGAAAACAAAGCTCAATTAGGTTACAAATAGTAGCAATAGTAGTAATAATAAGTAGTATTGATAGTAGCAATAACACTAGTAGTAATCTTAAAGGCAATAACTTCTAGATAAGTGTGCACATAATTGTGTTTTCATTTTATAAAGAGATGGCAAAAAAAGGGCAAACATGGATGTACTGAACCACCATCTAAATACTTTGTCCTAATAAATAAATCCTCTTAAAAAGAACACCACAAAGAGGAGCAGACCTTTTAAGAGGAAACATTGCACAGACCTTGTCAGGAGTTTTATGAGTGAAGGCTAATTGCCCCTTCCTTTCTTTATTTTGTGGCACTAAAATCCAACATGATCCCTGCCTTTCCTTACAAAAGGCTAATGAACATGTCCTGGTATTCCTTAGAGGTTTAGTGACGGCAGCAATGAAGCACCTTTCCCATTCCCTGTGACCTTGTAGTGTGGATGTCTGCTTGCCATGGCATGCCCGTTTAGAGGGATGCATTGCAGGGATGTGCCGATATAGCGTGTCCAGCGGGACAGTATGTGCACTTACTGTCACACAGTCTGTGCTCACATTTTCTGTGTTTGGTGCAGACAGGGTTGACTCTTTGTTTGCAAGAGCTTTGCATGAATTAAATTTAGGTATTTTCTATGAGGAATGTTCCCAGCTCTTATTCTGTTGTTGTGCACTGTTTGCATCCCTTGCTTTCTAAGCCCAGCTTTTCAGGTTTATTTATTTTTCCATAGAGTTATATGGTTGCATTTGCCTTACCCAAGTGACTGTTGAACCCATGGTCCAGTTTTGTTTATTCCTTTCAGTCAAACTCCTTCCATTTCTCCTTCCAGTCCCTTGCTGTACGGGAAGGAATGAAATATATGGAGCAGTCTGGCGATGCAAACTCAAAGGATGAATATTTGAAGTCCCTTGTTGGTATAGTCTCTCTCTGTGTATACCATTAAGGCATGTCATTTAACTTTTTTTTTTGCATTTTTGTTTCCTCTCCTTTAAAGACTTGTATCTAATATCATCCAGTAATTAAAACTCAGTATGTTAATGTATATAGTAATTTGTAAAGTGAAAATGCTTATAAATTGTTTGTGTTTGTTGAGTACTGACTGAAGCCACTAAAAAAACAACAAAATACTGCATTTCCAACACAACCCTTCCTTGTCGTGTGTATTTCTACTGATGGTCAAATCAAATATAATGGAAAGAAAGACTTCCATTTTTTACAAGAAATGTTAAACTCCATATGCTTTCTTTTTAAGATTTTTGAACTGCTCAAGCATGGAGATTAGATTATATCTCTCGCATTTTTGTTGGTGGCTCTTATGTTTAAAATTATTGCCTAAGCATGAGTTAGCTTAAGCATCTTCCCTTGATTTTGGGAGTATACAACCTGTGTCTCCCACTCTTGACTGCAGTAAGCTATACATTTATAGGATAAATTATAGAAAATAATGCACTACAGTAAGCTAAGTTTATAGAAGATTTTGAATAATATTGGGAAGATTGTGTCAGTAGAAAGTTAATGCAACCACAGCACTGTAATTACAGGTTGCCTGGAGGTCAGGGAAAAAAATTAATGCTTCCAAAACGGTGGCCTGGGGCTGAAGAGTTCATATGAACCACTTACTTCTGCTAATATTGGTTCAAAGAATTATATCCCAGAAGATTGCTCTTTTCTTAAGCACTTCTGTCTTCTATCTACAGAAGCTGATTTCCTTTTTCCTTAACTTTCTCCATGTGCTGGAAGCTGTCAGAGGACCTCTCACATATTATAACACCCATTTATTAAACTCCAGGGGTCCCATAGGGCAGGCTTTTTTGCCATCTCTCTCTTAGATGGATTCATGCTAGCAACTGGACTTGCTTTCAGGCTTAAAACAATTAGCAGTAGTAGATTCAGCAGTCATAGCCCAGTCTGTGCAAGTCTTTGGGCAATGCATCCAAACTTCTGCTCCACATCTGGGTACAGGGAGGCATACTATCCCTCCTTTCATTATTCCTTGCCAGGTATGGATAGTCCAGTGTCAGACTTAGCCAGGTTTTTCTCTTAAGATACTTTATTTTTAGTTCAGTCTTCCACCTAGCATTTAACTCCAGCACCTAAGGCCAACTGACAAGGTAGCTGAAATGTCACAAGCACAAGACTGACCCTGAGTTGGGGAGCTCACTCCCATGCTACACATCCCCTGGCTGTGCCACCACAACCAGGACTGAGTGCTGCCAGAGACCCCAACCCTGGGAGGTCTAGAGGCCCCAGACCCAGGTCCTGCACTGCAGTCTCAGCTGAGCCACTGCTGGCCTCCCCTCCTTTCGTTCTCATCCTCCACTGACCTCCCTCCAGGCCCTTGGCACAGAGCAGAACTGGCACTGTCCATGGGATGTCGTTCTCCTGAAGGATCAAGGAGAAGCTTTGATGCCGTGCTGGAAATAGCAATGTCAAAATCACTGCAAAGTGTTTGCACTATATTCAGCTCCTGGATTGCCACTGTCACTTAGCATTCACTGATACCACAGTATGCCTGCAATGAGTTTCAGCCTGTCTCTGCATTATGGTAAATAATGCATCCATCATGTGTGGTAGGATAAGATAGGTACCAAAGCACATCCATAAAACAGATAATTAATCAGGCTATTCTATGGCCAGAGATATCAGAGAATGAGAACAAGGGAGTGAATATCCCTCTTTGATACACAAAGGTTGTTTGTTGTGGAAAAAGAGCTGCTTTGTTCTCCTCAATCAACCTTTGAATGGGGGTGAGTGTCAAGGACATCCCAGCTACTTGTTGAGATTGACATTTGTTTCCTTTGCTGTTGTTTGTGGTCTACCAGCATATCACGTTCTTGAACTAAACACTTTGCTAATAATTAGTTAAACAGGCTCCAAGAATTTACTGCTGTTTTGCATTTGTATTTCTCAGTAGATTGTGAAATTCATGGGCTTTAAACAGGCCATGCTTAACATTGCATAAAAACTTTCTCTTGTCTTCCCCTGAGAATATTTAAAGTTTGAAGTGCATTTAAGTTCTGCAGACTTCAGATTTAAGTTATTTAAAAGGTGATATCATTACCATCATCAAATATCTTCAGTTCATTCAATGTCTTTTGTCTGTCTCTCCAACTATTGTTTTATGGCATTTTTTTACTCTCATGATCTAGCTACTAGTATCATTTCTGTTGCAATAAAACTGAGAGTATCTAAAATAATAATAATGGATAATTGCCTATCTCTGCTCCGTGTTTGGGTTTTGGCCATTCTCATATATGGTGAATAGCAGCATTTTGGTTCTTCCTGGAAATATTGTAAGACCTCCAGCAGAAATCTTAATCCTTTCAAGAAAGAGATAAAGTTCTGATCTTTGATTTAACCCCAGTTTTCATTTAGGAGGACCCTTAAATCCAGCCTTGTGTCTTCCTGATACACAATATTAAGCTAAAGACTTATGGTGGAGCTCAACAACTTGTGGAAAGCTTTTTCAGAACATTCCTCCTGGAATCAGCATGTCCATGTTGTCTATTCTCATCCTCTTACTTCTTTGTGTCTTTGGATTTGTTTTTTTTATTCTGTCACCAAGTTCTGAAGGAAACAAAGCTTCATCCTCAACACTCATTTGATAGTGATTCACCATTTGCAGGACCTTAGATTCTACCAATTAAGACATTTAAGAGAAAGGTACTTAATTTAAAATGAGAAAGTAATAAACAGCTGAACTAGTTTCTGTAGACATGGACCATATATCAGCAGCTATGAAGAGTTTGGTGGAAAAGAAAGAAGATAGATAGGCAATCACATCTACAACACCTGCCTCGGATCTGTCTACATATGCACCAGTTCTTTAATCTCCAAAAAGGATATTTAGCTACCTCAGGATTCCTTCCTAGCTTCTACAAAAGAAGATTAGATCTGTTTTCTCTTGAGTAATATAAGAACATCCTCCTTTTCTGGAACACGAATCTGTCTTGTAAATATTGGCTTATTTTATTATCCTAAGAAAATTATCAGCTTACAAAGGTCCAAACTGTGGTAAAGAATGCCATTGACTGGCTAATTTAAAACTATCATGTTGAAATCTGCTTAATGATCACCTGATACAAATAACATTTATATTGTGTAATACTGTGATTAATTTGTTGGAACACTTTCTGAATGGATCTCAACTCTGCTACTAATCTTATCTATGCTTGCATACAGTGCGATGAAGATGGATGTGAATGCTGTTGTCAGATAAACTTACTTCCTTACTTAAACTGGTTGCCAGGAGCTTCTTCATAATTTTTGAGAAAATATTTGAGCTAATGAATAAATGCTTTTCTTTCAAGGTGTTTAGACAGTTAATTTAAAAATTGTACCACACTGACTAAAGAAATCTAAACCAAAAAAGAAATCCAAAAGCTCCTGAGCCCTGGGATTCATGCCATGAGTGAGAACTTTATAGCTGCTTCAGTACGCTGTGAATGTCTACTAGTTGTACTGGGGAAATGCAAAGTATCTGAAAAAGCAATCCTTTTTGCTGTTGTAATGTGTCAGAAACCTCTGGCTGGAATCTTGCTGAGATTGTCACGTACTTTTACTGTGACAAATGAGTTTATGAAAGTTTCTAGGAAATCTGTTCTGATTCACCTCTTGCTTTTGCAAAATCATTTTGATTATATTTCCACTTA
This sequence comes from Chiroxiphia lanceolata, assembly GCF_009829145.1. Lineage (NCBI taxonomy): Eukaryota > Metazoa > Chordata > Aves > Passeriformes > Pipridae > Chiroxiphia > Chiroxiphia lanceolata. The sequence goes on along the minus strand of NC_045639.1, from coordinate 85,971,250 downwards.
TAGATGCTTGAGCTTCTCTCTTCCTAAGCTGCTTGCCTTCCTCTAAACATTCTTTATGCAATGTAGAATTTTAGGAACTCAGTCTGTCTAATTTTACATGGCTTTGAATGCTGGTTTTGGTTTTTTTTGAAGAACTGAAGTTACATTCTGTTTAGAAAAGAGTATGCAAAGGAGAGCAGCAAAGGGGAAAAAGCACAATTCTGATAAAGAAACTATTGAAGGAACAGAGCATAGATCTGAATGGACATCAAGCTGATGTTTGAAGTCCCAATGAACTACGTGGTTTCTCATATATATGCCCAGGCTGCACACCTATTCTGCTTGCATACAAGTCAGATAAGTTGGAAGCTGAAAGTCCAAAATTTTGAAAGCACATCCCAGTAGCTAAAATTGTGTGAAATTCCCCATGGAGAAGTATATCCTATCCTTGCCCACACTCAGAAGCAGGTGTTTTCCTCTGGCTATTCACTGTGAGATTATCATGGCAAATCTAGTCATGCTCAGAAATCTACAGTACATGAGGGAAGAATGCTGAAAGATGGAGACCTAGCTTCCTTTCTTCTCTGACTCTCCCCTGACTCCTCCTCTTCTGGCCTAGTGTTTGACCTCCTGACCTCAAAAATAGCATTGCACTCACAGGGTTGTTTTTAAATCTGTTTATTTTTGGCCTTCATGGTTTAGAGGAAGTACCTATTAATTTGTCTGTGAAATAGAGTGGTCCAGAAAATTTGATCTCATAATATTTACATGAAGTAGCATTGCAATAATAACACTAGCTAGTGTTAAGACAAATGGAACCTTTTTAGTCAGGTACAGCAGGAAAAGTTTTATGACAGATGAAGGAAACATTTTGTAATAATAATCAAGCAATTAGGATACTTCTGTGTCATTAACCAAGTGTGATACATCAAGTGTAATATATCAAGGACAGTAGTTTTTAAGTTCTGCATTTTAACAAGGTTTTGTTATCTATATTTACAAATTTGTGAAAAAAAACCAAAGGATTAAAATATATGAAGAAGAAACAGAAAACAGTGACATTTCAGAGAGGATTAGATGTCAGTGTTATAATGCAGTTAACTTTTGTAATGGAAACCCCTAGGCAACATAAAAGATGCTGTTAAAATTAGAAGGGTAGATCTTCATGCACAACTGACTTGATCTCATGTGTGCTTTTGCATTACAATACGTATATTAATGTTTGAGATTGCTTTAGGTATAATTAACATTAGAGGAGAAGTCAAAACCTTAGGTTTAGGGTAAAAAAAAATTCAGAAAAAAACTTTTTTTGTTTCTAAATTCATCAGCTGCATCAGCACAGGAATGCTACATAGGAAGTAATGAGTATTCACTGCTTTCTAGAAAGCTAGTTTTTAAACAGTTTTATATTTCTTTATCAAAATCCGGTATTTGTATTGACAGGGATGGTGACATTTCAATCAAAAAAACCCCATTTTTTGTAGCTGTTGCTTTATTATTTTCAACTGGGCCATGGAGTGAGTGATCTCATATCTTTTCATGCACGTGCATTGAGTAGTCTTGACTTGGTATATTTCAGACATAGGCACGTTGATCTTTCCCTGAGTGTATTCAAATACAGCTCTGACCCTTATGGAGTACCTACTATAGTGACATCCAGTTACTCTAAATGTTTCCAGCAGTGTGAAACATTGTCTAATATTTTTCCAAAAGGGGAAACTAAGTATTCATTTTTCTGTTATGGAGATGATGAGGGATGAATAGTGCTTTTCAGAACATGTTTGTTCTCCTCCGTGGAGCTGTGCTGCACCTGGCCCTGTGATTCTGTCACACGGAACCTCACACAACACAAGGAACTTCTCTGACTATTTACACAGAGGCCTGTTATCATCAGCGTAAAAGCATCGTCCAACAGAACAATTCCATGTTAAATCAGCGAGTCAGGGAAGAATTCTTCGCATTGTACAGAGTTTCAGAGAGGGTTTAACCCAAGAAGATGTGCAGAGCTCGTTTCAAACAGATACTACATGTAGCTCAATCAGTTCATAATCAAACTACTTGAAAGATGAAATCCTTCTTTTCAATCTCCTTTTTTGTAAACCAAAGTATGCAGTTTACGATGGCAGAATAACCCCCCCAAAAAGCATAAAAAGGTAGCTGTATTCAGTTAAATGTTTCTGCAAGCAGCATGTAGGTAAAGTCAGTGCTCACACAGTTTGTAACGCAAGTTTCCAACATTTGCTGCTACAGGCACAGTAGTGAAATAGCTTCACCATACACTATTTTTTGCATTATGCTTAGGGATTTAGCTTCTGGATGAAAATTCTCCTTTCTTGAAATCTGTTCAAAACCTAATATATAAAGATTTTTTTTCTATATTTGTATGTCTTATTTCTTTGGCATTGGCAGGGTTTTTTCTGCAAGGAAAGAGGAGAGAGACATTTCTGCAATTATATTAACAATTTTTTTTTTATAGTTGTTTATTTTATTATAAAAGTTGAATCACTTTGGTTTTGATTAGTTTATTGCTGGAAGGAAATACAGTCCTCTGGGGTTTTTTCCTTAATTCTCAGGGCCTAATTCTGATTTTTCTCTGAGGGTAAAATCAGCCTCAGTGGATTTAGTTCTATTACTGTATTCACAAAAGTGATACAAATATTGAGCCTTGGGGTGACTTTGTCACAGGGAATTAGGTTTTGTAGTGTTTTTCTCAGTTGTCTGAAAATTCTGATTTAACAGCGTGCTTCCCTGTATCACCTTAATGAGAAAAGACTTATCACAGTATAACTTGCTTTTGCAGTAAAAATATCTATAATCCATAAGAAGTAACTTTGAGCATGCATTTTTCCCTTTCAGTGTTGTATGTACTTCAGCCATATAAATTTCAGAGGGACAGCTTAAATGATGATGTTATCAGAAGGATGGAATTCAGCTCAAGTTTAAGATACTTTATTAACATGCATGTAGTTGTCTAGAGACACATTAAATACTTTTTCTGTTGCCTAAAATAAGGGTATGTAGTAACATTTGAAATGTCCTAGAGTGCCTTAAACATCTATTGGGCACGACTCACGATCTCTAGGAGTCTTTCAGCCTTCTAGTGCAGTAGCTGTAGTAGTAGGTGTGACACTAGGAACAGAATTACATCTAGGTGGATAAGCTCACCATGCAGACTTTATCATACATATTCAGTTAGCCAGAAGATCAATTTGGTTCACCTGAAAGTCTACTTCAAGTGTTGAAGTTATCTAAAATAAGCAGTCTAGCACCGTTTGAGAAAACCTGGGATATCCAATCCATCAACATGGCACCAGCATGTGAGTTGTCCATCACAATAATGAACTCTGACCTCTTCCATGTCCAACAAATTGGGACACATTTACAGTAACTGAGGTGTCATTGGTTTATTTAATGTACATTTATTGCCATTTAAACTTGATATCTCGATCATACCTCTGTCTTCTGATCTTGGTTGTATAATTCAATATCTTGATGGTTTATTTATAAATTATGCTTCTGACATATGTCTTGCTGACATTACACAGAAAAGCCCTAAATTGAAATCTGAATAAATAAGAAAAATTCTGCTCCAAGCTATATCATTCATTGAATTATGTTTGATCCACCTGCCAAAAACACTTTTGAATTAAGAAAATGGCCAGAAGGAATATTTTAAATCTATATCAAACCTGAGAGGTCATGCTTAATAGCAATAATCAGACATATAACTTGCAATACAGATGTCTGCTAATGTATTACGTATTAGAGTCTTTACAGTCAGTAGAGAGACCCTTTTCTATAATGCTTTTACATTGGCACGGGGTTTAAAAAAACAGGGAGGAGAAAATAAGCAAATTTACCAAAGATAAATGTGTGAACAGACATTAAATGCAGAAATACTATGCCTGGTACTGGAAGTTTCTGTTCTGCACTAGATTCTAAGGAAGTATTCTTTCTGTATGCTCTCCTGATTCTCTTATCTATGCTGCTGTTCTATACTGAGAGCTTTCAGACAAAAAGGGCAGATGGACTTTGGCTGGGATGTACAGTTGCTCTTACGCAAAACAGTTAATTTCCCAATTCCTAACTTAAAATCTAAAACTTATTGAACATAATTCATCATAAAAGTACCTGTTCAAGGCATCATAGGCAGCTAACCAAGCTGCTGATGTCTGTACCAGAGTTGCCTAAATGTGAACCCTTCACCTCATATTTCGAACATGGAAGAGTAAAAGACAGTTAAAATACGACTTAAAAATAATTGAATTGCACTATAGTTTAGCTGGTAGCAATAAAGAGCATAACAGCTGCTAATGAAGAGTGCGTTACCTGAATAATTGGTGATTCCTACCTTTTTGCACAGGATACCTATTAATCAGAGTTTTGGAGTTCTTTCTGTGGCAAAAATATATTCCTTGGCAAAAGTATTATACTTTGTTGTAAGAAGTATATATAGAACTCAAGAAATTATAGTCTGCATCAGTAATATAATAACCATATTTGAGATATCGGAAACTTTAAATGGTTAAACTTGGTTGTGCTGAATAAGGATGTAAAGAACTCTCAGTTGCTGTAGATTTGGAATTATGGAGAATGTGGAAATAGTTTTTAATTGTCATGTAGCTATTTTGCATTTCAGAATAAAGGGAAAATCCTGGTTTGCCCAGTAGGGCTCAGATATCTTCCCTGGAGGATTAAGGCCTTTCAAATGCACAAGGGGAGCATCAGTTTCTGCTAGGGACACATGTGATGAATAAGGTTGAGTTGAACCCAGCCAGATCATGGATTATGTTAGTGACTATTGCATAGCCAGGAGCTGCTCAGCCTGGGCTACTTCTGGCCTTGCAGAGAAGCAAAGCAGCTGCTGTCTTTTAAATAAAAGAGAAAGATCACTACTGATATTAAGCAGCCCATGATTTAAAGGTTTGCTAGATCAGCTCTTATGCATAGGCACCAGAAGACCAGATTTTCCTGGGAAGTTGGGTGGACAACAGCAGGACACACTCTGTTATGGGTGTTGGAAGGAGTACTTACACTGGAAGTCGTATTTGTTGAAGTGTCTATCTGCAGTGCTGATTAGGTAATTGCTACACTGCCTGGAAAAGACAGACATTCACCGAGAATAATTTTTCAAGGTTACTAATTGTCAGATACTACATTTTTCTTCCTCTTTTTAAGGATTTATTTTTCAGAGGCAAGCAGAGGAAATGTGTTATGGTAGTTGAATTCCCACCTCGTCGCATTCTTTAGGTTTTCTAGATATATTTTTCCAACATTTTCTCACACACCACTCCTGAACCTTTGTTTTAGAAGTCTCATGCTGTCACCTGGATGGATGGGAGAGAGTGTTTTTAACCAGTGGCTATTCTGTTGACCTGCCTCTAAGATAAGAAGTATGGACCACAGAATGGATTCTAAGGAAATGTACCATCTTTTCAAAAAGGCTTAGCACAAAGGATGGCTTGGATGCTTGGCTCCGCTAGTGCAGTAAAATTGCATCTGACATCTGTTTAATATAACTACATGGAGCTTAAAAGTGAAGGGCAAGCCTGAGGATTCAAGCTGATGGAAACCTGCTGCCAATGCAGTGTGTGTTCTCATGTGGTTTATTAATCTTGTCAGTTGTTATTACCTTTTTATCTGGATCCTGTTAACCTAAGATTTGTACGTAACTCATGGAAAAGATACGCTTTTGTTTTCTTTGTTCGGATATGAGAAGTCTGTTGGCATAAGTCTTCAAAGGCATTAAGTCAGTAGCATCATGGAAATTTGGCTATGTTTTGAGCACTTGACTAGCTATAAAAATTAGACTAGGTTATTTTAACATGCTATTGTTCCATAATCTATCTCATCTTTCTTTCTATGTTTTTTCTTTTTTCTTTTTATAACTTTCAAGTCATTTAAAGCTACTTTCCTTCTATTCCGAAGTTCAGTAAAAGCTGTTACTTAGTCTGTAAGACTTTGTAATTTCAGCATTATATAACCACTAGATATGTCAACAGTACATACAATCCAAATAGCGGAGACCTTTGCATATGGAAGAGTAACACTCTGGAATAGAAAAATTCTCTTAGCTTTATTTTCTTAGAGAAAAATGAAAGAATTAAATATGCTTATGCAATAGAGAACAAAATAGTAGAAAATATTTATTTGATCCTTTATTTCTTTTATTGCTCTGATCCAGTTATGCTTGATTGTTTATTTCTTGTTGGATGATCTCTTTGCTGTGAACCTTTGGCAAGTGTTCTACTGTCTTTACATTTCCTCTCTTGACCCTCCTGACAAGAGTAGACAGTTACATGACCTGAAGCAAAGCTTCAGATGAGAACCCATCTATGCTCCAAGAAAGTTCTTCACTACAGAATCTCACTACATTCTTGCTGAGGATCTTTACAGTATTCCCTCTGTGAGCCCTCCATTCTCATCTTGCTATTATTTTGGGGACTAAAGTAATCTTTATCAGCCTTTATCTCTTACTATCAAAAATACTCTTTGTTCACGCAGTGTGTAAAATCATTTAATTACTACTTGCAACACTTGAAGATAATCTCTGTTGTTTTGGGGTTTGTTGGTGTTACACAATATTATATAAGAAACAGCTTATAATAATTTACTTAATTACATTTAATGTATTCTTAAATAAGTCTCCATTATATTTTGTGTCAATAATCCATATAATTCATTATTTCCAGTACTATCCAACATAATATGCTACCTTTAGTTTCCTTCATTTTCTTTGCAAGGCTGTCTTAACAAGAACATGGCCTACAGACTTTTTGGGGTTTGATTTGTCAAGGTTTTTGAAGTGAAAAATGAAGTTGGTTTTTTTTCACAGCCCACACAGGAGCTCTGTAAGCATAGTGCTATTCCCTACACTCCAGCTCCAGCTCAGTAGCATCAAGTATCTCTTCACTGGGAGCTCCTCTCATGGTGACACTCAGATCTGGGAAGCTAAGCTGATGGTCTCTCACCCACACTTGTTAATAACTTGGAGAGAAGCCTGCAAGACAGAAAATGAGCTGGAAAAAACATGGATTTGATGTCCTAAAATAATTTGGAATTGTGATTGGCTCTTAATGTCATATCTAAGCCTGTGATACTCCATACAAAACCATGCTTCCCACATGTGGAACATTTTCCAGACACACTTGAGGAACTACAGCTTATCTCCTAAAGATTCCTGTCTAAACTATCTTTTGATTTAATACTGTAAAATGTATTTTTTTAGCAATGGGAAGATATTTTAAGCTGTACGGTTCATTTCAATCACTCTTCTTAGATATTGCTGTGTGCTGGTCTTAACAGTTACCAGTAATGTATCACTACTTCCATTGCACATTATTTACTGAGTGATACAAGTGAATATTCTTATCAAACTGTAGTCAGACCATATTATCTTTGATAACACCACATTTGAAATCCTCTAAATTTCTCTGAGGGCAACAAGAATAAAACTATAATCACATTACTTGGGCTAGATTTTGAAGGAAGGCTGTAGAAGGTGCAAAATTTGAGGAACTTCTGAAAAATCTCACTAAATACCTATTTCCATCTTTTTCAGCTAAACACCCTTCACAAATGTTCCCTTAAGATCTTAGCATTTTTGCAGCCATCACAGCAGAAAGCTGATTCTTAATTTCAGACTTTATTCTGCACCATTTCCATGTTCACATTCCTTTGACTTCAAGGTTTGTCTTTCATTGTTGGCCCTTGTGTGCAAAAATACTTATTATTTGAAACACTAGAGGTTTCTCAGAAGAGCTGGAAGCTTTACTAAGAAAGTAGTTTCCCTTCATAAACAAAGCTGATTAGTGCTATGTTGTATTTATTACTGCCTGTGATGTTATTCAAAGCACTGTAGCAGGGATGCCAACAGAGAGAGGGAGATATGGAAGTGCTGCCTGAAACAATATCCTCAGTATCTTCCTGCGACTGAGACTCATTGAATATCAAGGTGTGTGATTTATTTCTTTTATTTCTTTTGGCTTAATTTCTATTAATAGATTTGCAAGGACCAAGCCTACCAGAGTTTAAGAAACGTTTGGGTGACGCTACTGCACACATGATATGACTCTTGGGGATGGTCTTGTGCAGAGCTAAGAGCTAGACTTGATGATCTCTGTGGCTCCCTTCCTACTCATCATATTCTTTGATTCTGTAAGAAATGGCTCCTCTGTATTTTGGTCGTTCACTGGTGTCATGTAACCTAGTTGACACTCAGTATGAGCCCTGAAATTTGCTGATCATGATGCGCAGCTTTTCCTACATTTTCTGTTTCGTTGAAATTGTCATTTTTTTCATAGCATTTATTAAAGACATTCAGTTATTTTTTTAAAACTTATATTTCCTTAGGTCTACAAAGGGTGTCTTTGTTTGTGTGATGATGAAGATAAACCTGCTACTCTTCTGTAAGAGATCCTTTGAGAAATTTATTTTGAATACTGTATTGTAAATTGCATTCTTAAACCTTGAAAATCTCAGATGAAGTCAGCAGGAGCCTTTGGGGAAACTCATGAGCTAGTTTCTATGCAGTCAACCTGGGTAATGAGAGTAGTGAAATTGTGCCAGGCTAGAGCACAAGTATGAATTACACAGCCTGTCTGGAAAGCTGGGTGAATAATGGGACAACCAGCCTGAGCTAACCTCTGTGCTTCTTTGGCTGCACTTCGTCAGAACTCGTTTAAAGCTTACCATGGCAAATTGACGTATACTCTGGTCTTACTGTGTCTTCTCACTTTTAACTGCAGTAAAGACCTATCTTTGCTATAGCTTTGCATGTTTCTCAAACAGCAGATTTGTAACACAAAAAACAAACCAAAACAAAAGAAAAGCAGCTGATTTCCTTTCAGGAAATCTTAACCTTATTAATGTTAACAGCAAAACTCTTGTTCATTCTAGCAGGGATGGGATGTCATCCTACAAATATGTTGCTCGTGTTTCTGCATCTTTTAAAAAGCATAATGTATCCAGGAAAACTTCCCATGAACCCTCTCTGTATCACAGTGGCAGTCAAGAAGGAATCTGTTTATGTTAAGCCTCTTTCCCTACTAAACCAATAGGACTGAAAAAATACATTTTGATGGCCTTGTGCTTGTTAAGGAAAATAACTCAAAATAGTGTGTTTCTGTCTGACAAACTAAAATCATATAAACTGGGGTATTTTCACAGTTTCAAGAACTTGGTATAAAGTCTGCTGTGTGTCTCTGTTACTCAAAACAGGGCAATTGCTTCAGTCAAAAGTGAACACATGCAGTTGTTGATTAGTTACAACACCAGAATTGATGGCTTGTTTATCCAAATGTTACAAATTCCCTGGTTTTCAGTTTTCCTTTTGTGGTAGCTCTTGCCTCTGCTATATAAATGTGGTTACCAAAATGTGGTAACTATATAAATGAGGGAGAGAGCCTTTGGTAATGCTGATGCAAAGTATGCAAACAACTTCAGCTAAACATAGCTTTACCATGGTTTTGTTATATAAATGTCAACTTGAAATTAAATGTTATGGAAACATTTTTTTTTATCTTTATGGAATCTACCAGCTGCACAGTTTTCTCAAGTACAGTTTACATTTATGATGTTGTTTAAATCTATCACATACATTCAACATGTGGAAGAATTTTTTAAAAGCAAGTTGTTTTCTTTTATGCAGTAGTTGTCCAGCTTCAGTCTCCTTGTATGCAAGACAAGTGTCTGCTGACACTGCGGGGGACCAGGAGTCACCAAAGCTGTGAGCAGCAGTTTGATTTTTCCAGAGACTAATGAGCTGAAGACTTCTTATGCATGTGTATTACAGGACTGTGGTATCCTGGGGTACATTAGGAAAAGCATTGCCAGCAGGTTGAGTGAGGTGATCCTGCCCCTCTATTCATCCCTGGTGAAGCAAATCTGGAATTCTGTGTCCAGTTCTGGGCTCCTCAGCACACAGAAGACATGGAGCTCCTGGAGCAGGTCCAGTGGAGGGCAACAAAGGTGATTATGGGACTGGAGCATCTCTTGTAGGAGGAAAGGTGAGAGAGTTGGGCCTGCTCAGCATCTACAAGAGATGACTGAGAGGGGACCTCATTAAAGTCTATAAGTATCTGAAGGGAGGATGTCATGAGGATGGAGCCAGGCTTAGTAGTGCCAAGCAATTAGGACAAGAGGCAATGGGCAGAAACTGATGCACAGGAAGCTCCACCTGAATATGAGGAAGAACTCTGTGAGTGACCGAGCGCTGGGACATATCACCCAGAGGGGTTGTGGAGTCTCCCTCACTGGAGATATTCAAGAACTGTCTGGATGCAATTCTGTGCAATGTGCTCTAGGATGACCTTGCTTGAGCAGGGAGGTTGGACCAGATGACCCTCTGTGGTTCCTTCCAACTTTATCCATTCTGTGATTCTGTGACTCACACTGTATCATTATTTTACAAATCGAGGGAAAATTTCACAGTATATTTGCCAATTAGACAATTTTCCCTCTTGGATATTTAGTAATTTCAAATATTGCATTTTAGCCCCTTTTCCCCCATACATCTGATTTGAGACCTACCTAGGAACTGGAATAATACAAAAAAGGACAGTTTTAAAACAGGGTTATATTATCCCAGTCAGCTCCTCTTTATCAGGTGGGTTGCAACTATGTTTTGAAATGGGGTTGTCCCTTTATGTAACAACAATATGTTGTTGTCTCTGTGGTGCATAGTGTAAATATTAGGCACTATATACACAGTTAAAGCATTTGACCAGATCAGCTTTATGGTGTAAGCTGTAAAGAGCAGATCTGATCATGAAGCTAAGGAAGCCAGCAGATGGAGATTATTCTAGACACATCACCCCACTGTGAGTCATAAAAAATAGACACCAGCATTCATTAATGCTGCAAACCTGCTTGGCCTGACATGGGCTGGGTTCAGTGGTCATTGGATTAGAATTTGGAAGCTGGAGCTCGCTTCTGTTTGCATCTTCCCTAGATCCTGAGAAAAAGATTTATTCTGTACCAACATACAATAAAGATTTAAAAAGTCAAAATGCAAACAAAGCAAATGAGCAGGAATGGTAATTGACCACCTCTCAGAATGTCACACGGGGTGGCAACAGTGCAGTTTCTAAAGAGTAGGTTCAGGCAAACAAATGGACATGTACATCTTCATAGAGTTGTTACTTAAGTTGTGTAAATCATTCACAGTTCCTATGGATGCTAAAAGTTCACATAGGTTCTACTGTGATTAGGCAAGCTGACAGCAGCAGATTCTGTTCAGGTCCACAGTCTGAGAGGTTCAGGAAGCCCCTGAGCCACAGCCTGCTGGTAAGGAACCAGCTTGGCACCTTCACAGAGTCTTCCTTTGGTATCTGCTACCAGCCACTGCTGCAAGGGCTGGACAGGCTTTGGTCTGGTCTGCTGTGATTGTCCAGACAGTGAATAGCAAAGAACTTCATTGGAAAGTTTATTCCATGACAAAGCAAACTCATATGGACTTTAGTTACCAAATTTACTTTTTTTTTAAATTCTGAAAAATCAAACTATTTAAAGAAACTTTCGGGTGCTTTATTTAGGTGTCACCTGATGTGCATTCAACCAGCCGCAGGTTTCCTGAGGCAACTGGCAACAGGCTGTAGCAACAACTGAAAATACAGAAACAAATCAGGAATGTCATTTTACCTTCAGTCTCTATAAATGTTTTCTGTTTAAAGACATTCTCATTTTATTTTTTCTTGCTATTGCAAAACTGAAATTTCAGAAGAAGTTTTGATAATACTGTCATGTCCTTAGCAAGATGATTAGAAATGAAACTCACACGTAAGTACTTCAGTTGGAAGCAACTGAGTGGGAAGGTTTGGAGTTTTTTTCTTTTTGTCCATGAAGAAAAATGAACCAAATACTTTTGGTTCCCCTCTCCCCTTTCCTCTGAAGCAAAAAGCTGCGTTTTACTTCTTGTTATGTCCTGGAGATCAAAGGGGTCATTCTGGAGTTAGGAAAAAGTCTGCCTGCAGATCAAATTGTCAGGGACTCAGAAGGTATTTTGGCTTTTCTCTTCAGCCAGACCATAGTCTACCCATTGCAACCACAGCCCTTTTTGTATGATGCCTGCAGCTGCAGGGCCCTGTCGTGAGCTGTGCTCTTCCCAGGTCCCAAAGACATGGGAAAGTTCAGTCTCCTGAAGTGCTGCAGTCACTGGTACTGTTCAGAAACCTGGCTAAGTGACCTCTTGGTCACTCCCAGTCATCAGCTCTAAGAAATATGTGAATATTCATTTTTTTTAAGTAATTCTCTCTGATTTTCTACATTCTTACCAAAGCCTTACACCCACCCTGGATGTACATGCATTACAGCATGCTGGCTGAAGTAGCCTTTTTTGTCTTCAAACAGAGCCTGTAGGTATCTCATTACAAATGCCCATTCTTCACCTAAGCCAAAAAAGCTAATAATGTGGGCAGGTGTAGCATGTGACCCACTGGACCATGCCCACAGCTAGGGGAAACATCATGGAAAGACATCACCCAACCTGCTAAAGATATGATAAATACATTTCCAAATGAAAGTGCTGTACTCTGGACATCTGAATCTGTGCCTAGGTATTTAATCACTGCTTTGAGCTGAAAAAAAGTACTCCACAGGCAAACTAGTACTCCTGAGTATATCAGTTCAAAACAGCTGTATGTCAACCCTCAAAATAGCTATTCAGGATCTCAGTATCTGAAAATACTAGCTAATTGCTGGAAAATCCTTCAGTGCTGGACAAGAGATAATAATTTATATAATAAATATATCGTTAACAAGCATCCTGGCTTTTTTTACTTTATCGGCCCAGGTTTGGTGAGATTTTTTTGCATTTTCAGTAAGATAAAATAAAACTCTCTGACAAGCTAAAAGAACTATGAACAAGTTGAGTTATAGGCAAAATAAATCCAATCATTATAGCAAAAACAGTGGTTTAGCTTTGTTCTTGCCTGGGTTGCAGCAAAAATAATGAGCAAAATAAAAGGAAAGAAAGTGCTGGTAAAAGAAATCCAGACTGAGGATACTACAGAGAACTGTGAAACTATTCTGAGAGGCCTTGATATTGAAACTAGATCATCCTTAAGGTGCCTTTCAACCCAAACCATTCTAGGATTCTATGATTAGTGTTAGGTTTACAACTGAAAGGGACAAACTCAGTGAGGTTATTGGGATACGGAGGAATAGCTATGAGAGATTAGCACTAGGAGGACAGGACGCAGACTATCCCATCATCCCAGCTCATGAAGCCCACTTGTTCTTAACCTAATAGATTGAGTGATGTGGTCTAGTGAGCTGGAAAAAAAAAAAAAAAAGAGAATGAAAACTCTTGATGATTATACTTTGAGGAATAAAATAATACTGATACTGATACTCAGTGCTTCTTTTGTAAGAATTGCAATAACATATTAAGAAAAAAAAAATGTGACTATGCAGGCAGTCAGGTGTTGTACCAGGATGTCCAGAGAGGCCACCAAGTCTCCTTCCCTGTAGACACTCACCACTTGACTGGACATGATCCTGAGCAAGCTGATGTAATCGAACTTGCTTTCTTCAGGGATTAGATAAGATAACTGCTGGAGGTTCCTTCTAGCCAACATAGGACTGTGATTTTTATGAATTTCCCTTATAAAAGAAGCCAGCGTAACTTTAGTTTTGTCAGAGATTAATATGCTGATTTTAACAAACAAGTGCTTGGTTATTTATTTGCCTGTGATTGTCTGAGCTCAGTGATGCTCTGGGTGTACTAAAACATATTTATTTCATACAGTTTTATAGGAAGGTTTGAGTAAATGATCTTGTTAAGTTGAAAAGGGTTTCTGTTGCTTTTATACATTGATTGATTGGGTTGCTTTTTCATGTGTATGCTCTTATATGAATAGATGGATACTGTTACATGATTTTTCAGTTAAATCAAGATGCCCAGTCCTGCTCAGCATTTGTTCTTTAAATAAATAAATATTTAAATGAACATAAATAAATGTTCATAATGGATCCAAAAATATATGAAAAGAGCAGGACTTGTTTTTTACACATAAATATATACTACAGTTTTGGCTCACCCTGAATCCACTCTTTCACTTGTTAGGCTTCCTGAGGAACTAGGAGACAGGCAGACATGCATCTCTGCTGGAAGGAAAATAAACAGTGCTCTCACTAAAAGGAGGTGCAGTCAGCTGGTGTATCTCAACTAAGAACAATTCCTGGCTGTACGAGTGCTCTGTTTTAGTCCCATACATAGCTTAAATCACTCCTAACCTAGGAAGGACCAATTCTCATCTCTCACAAACTTCTCAGGTATACTTGAGTTAATATTTTAAAGACAACTAAGAATTCAGACTCTCAGAGGCTCAGAATTTGGAAAAGCTCTTCAGTGCCTACCCTGTACTAATTTTTAATGTGACCTTTTGTGAATTGTAGGAGGCAAAATTGCCATGTATCTCAGCTTCACACGGTTAATATAGGGAAACAACACTACAGTGTTTCATGATGGGGTTGTCTGTACTGAGTGCACTGAAGGTTGTGTTGGGAGTCATAGAGAGATGTTCTCTTGGCTCTCACAGAGCCATTCTTAGCGGAGACACACCAACTAACTGCACTTCTTTGTAGCAAGAGAGGTTTTTTTCTCTTTCTAGCAGAGATGCATGTCTGCCTGTCCTCTAGTTGTGGAAATCAAAATCCTATTTACTACTACATTCCATGGAAATACTGAAGGCTAGTACTTTGTATATTGAAGCTCCAGGAAACTTTAATTGTGTGATTAACAAAGGGATCTCCAAGGCTTCTTCTCCAGCCTTGGAAGTATGCAGTGTTTGGCAGTATGTACGCGCAATTGTCACTGATTAAACTATTCACATCGAATCATAGAATGGTTTGGGTTGGAAGGGACCTTTAAAGACCATCTAGTCCAACCCACCTGCTGTGGGCAGGGACATCTTCAGCTAGATCAGAGTGCTCAAAGCTCCATCCAGCCTGGCCTTGAACACTTGAATAAGTACTTACAAGATTGGCATGTGTGAAAGGAAGTTGCTCTGCTAAAGTAAAATTCGTATAAGGCTATCTCTTTGCCTGCAACATGTCTTAAAAATGCAATCTTGTTTCACTCTAATTTCTGAGCAGAACCATTTCGGCAAAGAGTGAAAGCAACTGCAAGATAAAATGTTGAAAAGTAAAAGCACCCTCATGTATTGTTTCAAACAGGCAAGCAGCAGCTTCATGTGTTTAAGATTAAAGGGTAAGTTTTTCCCCATATGGAAAACAAGTGATCACTTTGTGTATTTAACATTCTGCATAAGCATAATAGTTGTTCGAGAATCTTTGCAACTCAGCATGTAAAATAACTCATTATTGAAATAGCAATATTATTGTTGCCAAAGCAATGTATAAGCATAGCTTTGGCACATGGAAGCCAGACGTGTAAACACCAGCCGTCTTCCTCACAGACATCCCAGGAGAGGCAGGTCCTGCTGTGGGCGCTCAACATGCTTGTTGCCCTTCCACACTGCTGCATGCAGCCACTGCTGCTGTGCTCTGCAGATCTACCTTGTAGGGACTTCAAAACATCTTGTTTGATGCACAGAAAAAATTATGTAATGGTCTTTCCAGTTGGAGTGATTATGAGATAAAAGACCCTGAAAAATTGAGGAAAATTAGTCATATTGTTGGGCTTGGACTAGAGAGGCTCAGACAGATTAAAGGCTTATTGTGAAAAGTAAATGTTACATCTTGCTTTAGGTCTGAAGACCTAAATAACTCTGCAAGAGATGTTCTCTTCTCAAAGCAGTGCATGATACAAAGCCACAAGCTGGTTTTTGTACCCTCCTCAGCAAGGCCTAGTACTTGACAAACTGCATATCTGATCTTAGCTTTTAAACACAAGGAAACTTAAAGCATGTGAGGAAATAGGTGAACATCCCACTGCCCCCCACTTTTGAGACTGTGCTGCTTTCCTGTCAATGTTACATGGATGAACACAGAGAAGAGATAAGTTGCTGTAAGCACATTAAACTCAGGAAATTTTCATTGTCATTTGAACCCCTCAAGATAGGATTCTTCTTCTTTTGCAATCTCCCATGCTTCTGCCATCAGGTTCTGGTCTGTTAGTACTGGTGCCTACCAACAAGAAAGGGCACTTCAGATTCCAGAAAGTGCAGGACTTATTTAGATTAAGTAAGACAAGATTAATGGTGTGGTATAAAACTGAACGCCCTCGAGCTAAAGTGCGGTGATTGATTCTTAGCAGTAAGTTTAATACTAACAGTGCATTACGTTGGAAAAATATTCTGTATTCCATTTATATCCTTGTTTACTACTGGGAGAAAACTATAGAAAATTAAAAGGATTTTCTTTGCTCCGGTGATATTTATGAGTCAGCTCATAATTCCCAACACAAGCCATACTTCCACTTAAATCAACTGTAAAGTTTCAGTAAAGACCAAAATCCAGCTCTTAGCTATTAGGAGTAAATAAAATTAGAGAAGGAAGACCTATATTTTGGTACATTGAAGAAATTTTCAAAAATATTTATTCTTGATGACATAATGACATTAATCTACCAAGTTTAATGAGCCCTGGCACTTTTGGCTGCTTGTCTGGATTTCTGTTGTAGCTGTAAGGGGCATTGGGGCTATAAGGTAGCCTGGATTTTTAAATACCGTGTTCTGCTTACCACTTTTTTAATTATGTCATGAATATATGTTTTTCTTCAGGACAGACTTGCTTTTTCCTCCTTTCTCCTTTCTTTATCTATCTAAAACAAAAGGAAAATCCAATATATAATATACTACTGGAGAAAAATAAAAGAAATAAGGAAATTGATTTATGTTCCAGAGCTCTTCAATAGGATGGAATATTTTAGGTGAAAAAGCACAGCTGAATCTTGGATGCTTCCCACAGTATCATTCTATCATAGTCATGTTGGGCTGCTTGTCTTAATCCTAAGGATTTTATATAAAATATGTCAAGCAGGCCCCTGAATTCGAATGATTAAATTTTCAATAGATTTTTTCCCCCATCTTTACCTTCAATTAAGATGTAAAACAACACTGAAATCACAGAATCAGAGAATATTCTGAGTTGTGAGGGACCTACTGGGATCATCAAAGTACAACTCCTGGCCCTGCACAGGACAACCCCAAGAATCAAATCCTGTGCCTGAGAGTGTTGACCAAATGCTTCTGGAACTTTGGCAGGCTTGATGCTGTTATATATCCTCCTGTACTCAGCTGTGAAATAACCTCAGTTTGTAAATTACAGTTTATCTGTTAAATATGCTCATTTGATAGTGTTTTTTCAACATTAACTTGGCATCCAGAAGTACCTATCCATAGTAAAAGATGTACTGGTAAGTCCAGAAAAAAATTTCATCCAAATACATGGCAACTCCCAGACTATATCCAGGAGTTGTCTAGGAAAGTGATATTTTACCCATGCCAAAATTACTCTAACGGCAGTCCTCAACATTTAATGGTGTAGACCTTCAGCGACCATCAGGAGTACCATTCACTGTCATATTACTGCCAGGTCCAGCTGAGTCACGCTGAGTGGGATTATCTCCAGAGGCTAAGTTAGACAGGCTTTTTTTGCTCAACACAGTGTGGTTCCTTCTTAGTTTTAGCTGCCAAAGCCATGGCACTGTTGGCCACTGATGGTCAATTAGGCAATGAAGGTGAATAATGCCTGTCCCCATTATAATCAATTGCGCCTTGATTTCACCAGAGCCAGAGCTGCACTCAGCACCAAGCAAAGTGGCAACTGTTATTTGTGGCATAAAAAATCCCCAGCAGTCCTGCAATTTTTCTGTTCTTTTAAGTTTACTCTCTTACTTCAAAAAAAACCCCAAACATGAGGTAGCAGCAATATTTCTATCTTAAAACCTCAGGACCTGAAAAGCTGATTTCGAAGTGGATTATGCAGTTGATTACCAGAACACATTTCTTTCTTGCACATCTCTACTTTTCTTATATTAAGGATTATTTTTCTGAGTAGCAAAAGATCTGAATACAGTATGTTAGCAAACACTTTTACAGAAAAAGTTTATTTGAGTACTTCCCTTTGCCCTAGATTGTGAAAACTGTAGGATAAATTGACTGCAATGAGCAAATGATTTTAAAGAAAAGATTATATAGTGGTTTTCATTTCTCCAGGCTCATATTGTAATTATTTTCATTTTCTCTATGTCATTATGATAAATTAATTTTGTAAATGTTTTGAAAAAAATTATAAATTCTTCAACCTGTGCTCAGTGATAAAGACAACATGATTTCTATTCATATTCTAAATTAATTTTCTTGTCAGGTATCTCTGACCAAGCAAAGGTTGCTAGGTGAGCTACTAGACATATCATTGAGAGTTGGAGCTATCTGATGCAAGAGAAAAAAATACCTGCCGTGTTATCTAAGTATGGATTTTATGTACTAAATTAAGCATTCACATTTGAAAATTTTGATCTAAAAAACAGACCTACTCTTTGAGAGAGATAAAAGGAGCGTTTTGCCATTTTCTACAGATTTGAAGCACCTCTAAGTGCAAAAAAGAATCTTGGGATACAAGCCAGTATCATGCTTCCCAATCATTAAAATAGTTAAAATCCAGAAGAATAAATGCTTTAGTCATATTTTTCTGTCAAAATATCTCCTGTTGAAGCCAATGAAAACCTTTTAGAAAACATTTAGGTCAAAAATATCTCTGAACATTAAACTGAACAGAATAAGGATTTTTTGTTTTATTTTGCTTTCTTTTAAGCTATTCTGCTTGCTCAAAGAATGATGCCTCCTTTTTTAGAACCTTTCAGAACCTCGGAGAAATTTACTTTGGTGTTTTATTTTTCCTTTATGATGGAATGGATTATCAAATGTGGATTATTTAATTTAATGGCTCATTTATTGACACTTTGATTTGTGTGCTGTAGGTATCTGAGCTATTTCATTTGCTTTGTTTTGATTACATCTCCTGTTATAACACTTCACTGCTTTGTCAATATAAGTCAAATACAATCACTTAGCAGACACTGCTAAAAATATGACTCCTTAAAAATATGACAGAAAAGATGAATTTAGGATGATAACACTTTTTTTGACTTGCAAACCTAAACTTTTTCATTCTTGATAAACTATTCTAATTTTCAGAATCAATAAATATCCCATATGGAAATAAAAAATAAAATGCTCTTTGAATAAAATTTATTCATCACAGGCTGATGAAACCCACCTTTCTAAACAAGTTGTTTCAGCATCATGTTCGGTTCTTAAAAAACTTCAGACATGAAATTCAGTTCAAATTTCTGTATTTCTGGAAAAGGTAACAACCCAAAGAAAGAATATATAGAAAGCAGGGTTTGCTGCAAATTTTTTTTATCTCAAAAATTTTTTATAGAGTTTCCTACTCAGTTTATTTTCCCATTTTTAGACAATGAAGTCTTCATATTCCACCTCTCTGAAGACAGGGTTGTACTGTTTCTGGGTAGAAGGCAGCACGTTATCAAGCCCTGAACATGCTACGCTCTTCCACATGAAGAAAAGGTTGAAGTGCAAGTCATTTTAAAGAAAGCCTAAAGGAGAAATTTATGAGCTTTTTCTATAGAAGAGCACTTATTCTTCATGCAGCTTTTGTCAAACATTTTTAACAAATTGTAATAACCTTTGTCATATCTCATTTTCTTGCCTAAACAAGTCACGTTGAAACTATAAATGATGGAAAATTTAATCCACGTGGTTTGCACTATCAAAACTGTTAAACTACATTCTTTTCCACCATGTCAGCAGTGCTTTGTTTTATAAGAATGTTGAAAAGATTACTTTTTAAGGGAGATACAAAATGTCCTCCTCACGCCTGCACTAGCTGATGTTTTCACTTTCAGTTCTTCCTGTAGCTAGGAAAATGCTTCAGCATTTCTCTTTCTCTATCCTATAAGAGAGAGTATTTCCACCCACCTCTAAGAACTGTCTACTCAGAGACACCAGGAAGTGCTCAGAGTCTGGTGGGTGCTGTCAGGTTTCTGCTGCCTTCCTGTCTCGATCATGCATGTCTGCTCTGGGATGCAATGTGGTACACCACCTCTCAGTTCAACAATATGCATTCTTTCTCCTCTGTAGGAACTTAGTGCCTTGCAAATTGTGTGTATATAAAACAGTAACTCCTAGTCCAGGAGATGCTGTTTTTTCTTCTGTCCCCAGCTGCTGCCTGGGACACTGAAGCCGTGAAGTCTCCCTTTGTCATACATCAAGTGGAGTGAGAGTGCTGATAGCATCCAGCCAAGGCAGAGATCTCATGGAGGGCAACCCACTTATCAAATATCTGTCTTTGTGCTTTTTGTGACAACTGTTCACCAGAACTAATAGTCCCAATGAAAGTGTAACAGTGCTGTGAAAGAATGTCTTTCCTTCCTTCCTCCCTTTCTTTGTAGGGTTTTTATTGGGTATCATATCCATCCAGTATAATCTTCAGCACATTTATTTATCTAATGCCTCACACAGGTGTTACACATTTGAGGATTAAAAAATCATATCAAGGTGGCACTTGGGTACTCAACTCAGCAAGATCCTCATCACTGTCAAGAAAGCATGAGCACTGCTCCTGGCTTTGAGAAGGAATTACTTATGAAGGGGCTCTAACAGGTTCTTTGTAGATTCAGACCTCATGGATGCAAGCAACTTGCTGTAAGTTTGCAAGCAACTGCATTAGTTCTGACTCTCTACCAGTGCGAAAAGAACTACTTTTTGGTTGTAGTTAGCAAAAGCTTTTGAACATTTTCTACCTTCCATACAAAATCCAGGATAATGGCACTGCCAGTGGTTTGCAAACAGTTTTGGTCATAATTTTGAATGCCCTTGCATTTATGGGGATTAAATCAGACCTCAAATAATACTGGAACATAACTCTGGTGGTCTAATCACTTAATTATGCCACTTCAACAGTGATACATTTTTACTATTTACAGAAGAGGCCACAAAACTGTTTGCAGATGTTAACTTTTGATTATTTTAATTCTAGCACTAAATAATACGGCAAAATAGCTCTTAAACGTCTTCCACGGGTGTATTTTTTGTCCTTATGATATTCCCTGAGTAATGTTTTAACAATTGCTTTAAACTGGACATACTCCTCCATGTGAACAGCCCTTAAATCACAAACTATAGTAAAATTCTGCTGAAAATTAAATAAATGGAGAATTGGTAGGCCTTAATTAACCAATAAGAAAAGTTTATGAGGAGCAGATTGATTAAATGTCAAAGCTTCTGAGTTATATTATCTTTCATAAACTGGCTTTTCTCCAATTAGTGTAGTCTTTCAGGAGCAGTGGAACAAGATGAAAGGATCTACAACAAAACTGATTACTGTTGAAACAAAATGGAAGTTGCTGCTTTTGATAAAATACAAGAACTTGAATAATTTTGTGAGAAGTTGCTGCCTAAGGCATATGTTTTACTGTCTGATACTGAATGCATGAGGAAAGACCATCTGTTTTTTTCAGCCTGAACAATTATATGATCCAGATTGATCCACTATAGGCCAAATATAATTGCTCTGTGTTTTGCTTTGTGCTACACTCTACCTACAGCAGCATCCTCTTGTACAGCATGTATCATAGCACACAGCTCAAATGATGAAAATACTTTTCCTTTTATTGAGGGTTGTAGAATCACTATCCAGGGCTTAATGCAAGCCACTGCACTTCATCTGTCACTGGAGAAATAGTTCACAATAGGAAAGAACAGCTTTTGAGAGACTTTGACCACTGAGATGTTTGAACCTTAGGAATTTATTTTTGCCGGACAGATCCTAGTTTAACATCCAGCTCGGCGAAAGATGTTGCTGCATCCTTCATGCCTTCAGTTGTAGCTGGGGGAAAGGAGAGGTGCTTTCATTGCATGGCCTGAATAAACAGATTGCATTAAAAAAGATAGATCGTGAATCCTGACTATTAGTGTACTTTGAAGGAAAGCACTTATAATATATATAAACTAATGAAAATATTGTGGTTTTGTTGCAACTGCTGTGTTTTACAGCACCTAAAAGTATGCTTTTAGTTTTGCCAGGCTAATAGGACTGGGTTTCTCCCCTTCCCTTCCCTGGATTTCTCCTCTTCTAATTTTAGACATAATGTGCTGAGTGGCAGTAAAAAAGTGTTCAGTATTGGAGGGAGGAATGAGGGATAGAGGGGCAAGATTTGAATGTGTGGATGGATAAATACAAATATTTTTCCTTTTTCCTTCAATAATAATAATAATAATAATAATGAATAACAATGCTCCATTCCTTTTAGAGTTTCTGAGAAAACTCTAACAAAAATTATAGAACTTTGGAAAAATTTCTTTCCAAGACTATTCTTTTGTATTGCGAGGGTTGTTTGTGCTTTGCATGAGTAACCTCAGAACTATGTCTGCCAGGTGCTGATCTACACTGCACCTGGCTTTCCTGAATATTTGTCTTTATTTTGATTAATACACTGGTTAACTGTTTTCATTCCTATCGAGAATTAACACTGCCCACAGTGATGTTCTTAATCAGAGTTCTGATGGATTGTGGCAGAGCAAGTGGTGGGTGAGTGAAATATGGTTTTGTGACTGCAAGACTGAGCTGCGACTTAAAAGATTTAGGTTTATTCCACATATAAAGACTTTCTGTTTAGCCTTTGGCAAGTCCCTTACCTTTACTGTGCTCTCCAGCTGTGATATGGGAACAAGAAATTGTCTTTCTTCCTGCTGTGTCTGTTTTCAATAATTATGCTGTAAGAGATCTCTTCCAAGTCAAAACTTGTCTTGTGTGTTTGGACAAGACCCAGTACAACTGGGCTTCCAATTTAGTTGGTATTACAGGAATAGAACCAGATAAGAGTGAGTTTTCATACCTAAACACAAAGGAAGTAAGAAAATATCATTTTAATTGATTTGGGTCTAAAGAAATTCAGCAAAAGGAAATTACATTTTTTTGCCATAAATTCTTAGTCACTTCTTAATTTTTTTTGCCTTCTGTGCAAGTCTTAATGAGGAGAAACTACATTTATGTCTATGTCAGTAGTATGTAGTTATAGGGGAGTTGCATCTGAAAACTGTAGCAGCTGAAACTACCAGTAATGTTCTGTGAGATTTTCCTTTTTAATTAAGTGATGACAAGGGGAGCAAAAATGCTCACAAGATGGATTTTTGTCACTTTTCATAGAATCATAGAATCACAGAATCATAGAATAATAGAATCATAGAATGGTTTGGGTTGGAAGGGACTTTAAAGATCATCTAGTACCAACCCCCTGCTATGGGCAGAGAACCTTCCATTAGATCAGGTTATTCAGAACCCCATCCAGCCTGGCCCTGAACACATTCAGAGAAGTGGAGTCTACCACCTCTCCGGGCAATCTGTTTCAGTGCCTCACCACCCTCATAGTAAAGAATTTCTTCCTAATATCTAACCAATATCTTCCCTCCTTCAGCTCAAAGCTTTCCCCCTTGTCCTATTACTATATGCCATTGTAAAAAGTTCCTTTCCAGCTCTCTTGTAGTCCCCCTTATGTACTGGAAGGCTGTTACAATGTCTTGCCTGAGCCTTCTTTTCTGAGGGGAGGGCTGAACAACCCCAACTCTCTCAGCCTGTGTTCATAGGAGAGGTGGTCCAGCCCTGTGATCAACTCAGTGGCTCTCCTCTGGGAAAGGAGACATTCCAACAGGTCATCATCTTCCTTATACTGAGGCCTCAGATCTGCATGCAGCTCTCCAAGTGGGGTCTCACAAGAGCAGAGCAGAGAGGCAGAATCACCTTCCCTTGACCTCTGACCACACTTCTTTTGATGCAGCCCAGGATGTAGTTGACTTTCTTGGTCATGAGCATGCATTGCCAAGTTATGTTGAGCTTTTTGACCACAAACACTCCAAGTCTTTCTCCCTAGGATTGCTCTTGATCCATTCTCTGCCCAGCCTGTACTTGTGCTTGGGATTACATGAGTCTTGAATGAGTCTTTTATGAAACCTTGAAGCATGTGCTGATCTTCACCTTTCTTTAATCTAGAAGACAAGACTGGATGAGGGGGTGTGCCATATATGTACTTTACCCTTCTGGATACTGGTTTATTTACAGTCCTTAATAGAACTTATATGCAAGCTCCTACCATATTTGATTTTCAGAATAGAACTTCTCCCCAGCAGTTAAGTAATACGCTACAAAAATGTGTCTCCAATGTCTTATTGCATTGCACATAGAGATTTTCTACTAGAAATTCTGAAGACTGGACTTATATTTTTATCTAATGTATTGGATATATTACAGCACTACTATTTTACAGCACTATGGAAAATCCATATGTTATATGGGTAAAAGTAATTGCAGCTCCTGAGGCACAAGTGGGTGCAGATGCCATAATATATTAATGTTTGTATCCAGTAGTTAGAAAAATAGAAGTATTTAGACTGAAAAAGGCCTCTTTGAGTCATCCAGTCCAACTTCCTCCTCAAATCAGGACTGACCTCAAAGTCAGACCATGCCTTTTTCAGCCAGGTTCTGCAATCTTAGGGGACAGAGGTTTCACAGTGTGATTTGTTGACCCTGGCAGGAGACTCGGTGCCCACCAAAGTAGCTTTATCATTCCCCATCCTAAGCTGGACATGGGAGAGAAAGTATAACAAAAGGTTTGTGAGTTGGGATAAGGGTAGGGAGGGATATGTATCTGCATTAATTACAATACCTATTCATGCTGGATTAGAGCATCTGGTAATGAGTCCCAGAAATTCAAACAAAAGTCAAAGGCCTGCATGACTAAGTGTTTTAAGAACGAAGTTAGCAAAACTTTGGTAGAATCAATTATTACTGGCTACTGGTTAGTCAGTTCATGATATTGTGGGTGAAATGAACCTCTTTTCTCATCGAGTTCATAGATGGTTTCACTATCACAGTGGTATTGTTGGTGGTGAAAGAGTAAAAGAGGAAAGGATAATCCTTACCATCAACAGTATAGTTCTCAGAGCAACACCAGTTCTGCAGGCTTATATCTGAAAACACCATATGTGCTGCATGCTGTTATGATTGGACATAAGATATGCAAGAATTTCTGCAGTGATACCAATTTTTTTTGCATCGTCATCACAAAAAGATTTAGCACCATATTGGTGGGTTTTCTTGCCTGCGTGTATTCATTAGTATCATGAAACATACAGGCTCATGCAAACTCAAAATTGTTGTCTTGTTTTCCTGACTGTAATTGAATGACTTGTGTAAGACTTTCTTAATTGTTTTAACTCCTTCAACAGATTCTACGACATTAAGTTTGTTCCCAGAATGGAGCCTGTTCATTTAGGGCAACGATGCCTTAGCGCTACCTCTCAGCTTCTGGTAGTTTGTACATGAAATCTGTTGCTCAGAAAGAAGTAATTTCATATGGACAGATAGGTGCAATATGTAACTTAACTCTTTGGTAAGCTTATGCAACAGATATTTCTGGTCAGTTGTAGGAGAAATTATTTTTCAGACCAGGAAGAGGACTCTCCCATTGAAGATCTTTCTTTAGAGACACTAAGGGTATCTGGACTGCATAAAGGTACAGGATTGTAAAACGAAAAGTAACATCTGTGTATATTGGGTCATTTCTCCAAGAAAATAGCGTGCTTGTTTCGTTAATTCTAGCAGTGCTGCTTGGAAGCATGTGGATTTAGTAACAGGTTATTCTAATGTCTTTAATGAATTGAGTAGTTCAATTCACCTCTATTAATGAAGAGCGTTCCTTGGCAGTCTTCTATTAATTGGTGAAGTGAGATCAATATAGATACTAGGTCAGGATTCTGAAAAGTATTAACAAATATTAATATTCTTTCTTTTTCAGTTTTCTCCTTGTGTTTGGTTGCTTGATTTTGTCCGTGTTTTCTACTATTCCTGAACACACAAAACTTGCCTCTGGTTGTCTCTTCATTTTGGTAAGTGAAAATTCTAAGTACAAGACAGTTTTATAGATAATTTTATATATATTCAAATCCTCCCTGGAAAGAATAATATCACACCTGCACACAAAAAAAATTAGACTTTTCATCAGAATGATGAAAAAATGACAAAATAGAGGATTCTGCCATCTTTTGGCAGATTGTATGACAGTGCTAATAATCTACTGTATTGCATCCCCTTCTTTCCTTGAGAATTGCTATGGTTTATAAGTGATAGTTTTCCTACTGCAGTTAGGCAGTGAGTGAGCATGAAAGACCTTTGATATTGCTGCTGCCATTTATAAAGTCAGTATGTAGTAAGAGGCACTTATACTTAAAATAGGAAATAATTTTGGTATCTTAGATACCAATTTCTGCTAGCTATTGGTAGATGCTGACATTTTAGTGGCATTTGCTACAGTAGGATGGGGAAGTTTCATTATTTCTTCATAATGCATGTTTTTCTATTATGTTTATCTCTCTTTTTTCCCTTCTGAGGTAGATATAAATGGCTTTAATCCCTAAAAGTGCTTAACATTTTTCATGCATTGTATGGACGGCACTTTATTCATCTGCTTCTTGATGGGCCATTTAGTTCTGCAAGTTGATGGCCTGAGGATAGGTGGTAGTGATCATTAAAATGTCACTATATACCCAGAGTTACCATGGTTATTTCAGTTCCATGTATGCAGCAGACTGTGACTTATTAGGTAGTGCCTGAGGTGAAGTAACTGTTGACAAATGCCAACATTTTAATTGTCATCACTGTATATTTCCAAAAACCCTGGTCTTCAGAACAGCTCCCTAATTAATTATGGTGTGAGCAGACTGATAAACATCATTATGGTGTATGCCATATCTCTACAGCACAAAGGGCCACTGCATCAAGATACCTGAACTAAATGTCCAGAGCTTGCTAGGTGCAGATATGTGGTGTTCTGCTCCATTGGATGGTTTCTTAGCAGGGCTAATTAGGGAGAGCCATGTTAAATGTTACATTTTTCTTCCTAGCCATATTAGTGCTTTTTCTTTCTCTGAAGAAGAAGATCAGGTGGCATCAAACCAGCTAAAAGTGATCAGATTTAATCCTATACTATTACCTAGACCCATTATTTACAGATGTTAACAACACTTGGCAAATGGAAGTTTGTTTGAATGTTCTGCAGCTAGTTATATTATTGTAGTTGGTACACTAATTGCTAAGATCTTTTTTTATAGACAACAGCAAAATTCGATTAGTTTGAAAATACCATATTTGTAATAACAGGTGCTTTTGTGACAAGTAATCCATTTTCCTGTATACATGTGTACACTGGTTTCAGAAATGCCATTTGTTCTGACATAAAATATGCATTTCCCATGAGCCACATATTTGTTGATTGTGTTGGTACACTTACCACTGCTGATTTCTCAGCTGGCTGATAAACAGATTCCCTGTGTTTTGCCATGGGTCTCACAGGAAACAGTGTGTGGCAGAGTTCTGTGAAGTCCTGGTTTTGCTCCCAGTCTGGGCGGAGGTGTTGTGAGCTCTGCTAGCTGATACACCCGTCCTTGTAGAGGTGTCCATCAGCAGATTAAAGCTGCTCAATATCTGCTGTGGGAATCTCTGGTGCTTTTTGCTGTTATGGTTTCAAAGACAAATGAGTCCATCTTAACAGTTGTGACTGTGCATTTGATGGTATCCTCTGAATACAGAACTGGCCTTAAGGAGGAAGAGGATAGATACATGGTTAATCCTTGAAGCACCAATACTAGCCTGGTCCAACATTTCTATGCTATAGCCTAGTGTGTTCAGGAAACCCTTGGCAGGAATAACCTAGCGATGACAAATTTTGCATCTCCTGCTGTGGGTCTCTAATGGAGAAAAATATAAACACAGCAACGGATGAAGTTCCAGAAGCAGGCTAAAGCTGACTGGTTCATTGCAGTTTGCTGATGCATGATTTGTTCCTTCTCTGCATCCTGAAGGTGATATTACCAATGTTATCAAAGCAGGCTTTTGCAAGTGTAAACCAGAGGAAGATATATCCCTACATTAACTCAGGAGCAGTTGTTTTGGCTGTGCCAACATCTGAGTTTTCACAACCTTTTCCTTGCAGTGTTTCACACAACTCTTACAAATATGTCATTTAGTAAGACAGCTGTATTAACTATCAAATCTGGTTTAATACTGGTTTTGCTTCATGCTTGAGATGGAAGATATATGTTTATTTTCTAATGAAGTACCATACAAATACAGCAATCCATAGAGTTGCCTGCTGGGTTTCTGTTAACTGTTTGCTTTGCAGATTTATTCCAGATGGTCCCCCCTACAGCCATGTTAATTGGCTAAAATGCTACTGTAATGTTCCTTCAGTTTAATACCTGAGCCGCCACTGCCTGGGCTGTCACCTCTGGCTTTTGACATATTACAGCTATTTATAGTTACACAGAGAGGTTAAAGAAGGAAGTGTAGATGAGGTGAGAAAACCTTTCCCTTCTTCTCAGAAAGGCCAGAGGAGCTGAGATGGTTATTCTTCTGCAATCAGACAATTCCATTTATTTGCCCCAGCCTCGCCTTACAAGGGAGCAGAAAACATATCTCCTAATCACTGCATCCTAAATACTCTCTCCAAAACATACAACATTATGTTAGCTCAATGTTAGCTCAAAGTAAATAATTGTTTAGGAAAGCAGTGATAGAGGAGGGCTTCTGAGAAATGCCTGAACTCTGCTTCCAGAGCGGAGCAAAACCTGTCCCACTGCATTGTGTCAGACCCAGCCAGGGCTTCAGTTCTGGCATCCACACAAGCACTACTGTGTTCCAAGGCCTCTTCTCCTTATCAGGGGGCCTGTCAAGGGAAAGACCTTTAATATTTGAATTTTAATCTTAAAATGAACGTCATGCAGATAAGTTAAGCGCATGTTACATGCCCTGATGTTGGATTGTTACATCAGTAATTAATTTGGTTAGATTTGTGTCCGGAAATAATAAGACTAACCAGGAGGAGAGCATCAGATAAAAATCCTTATACCTACAATGATAATTATGCTTTAGCCTCCTCTGTGCACACAGCTTATGGCACTCGAGCTGTAGCAGTGATATATCCCAGACAGACAGTAGAATAAAATCTACTTCAGCATCAAAATAAACCACAAGCAGCTTAAGAATCCAACTAACACAGTAAGAAAATAATCTTTGGTGTATTGCTGATCTACAAGTACATTTACTGGCACTTTATCAAATAATAAACACAAGAGAAGTAAAACTGAGGCTGGAAAGGCAAAATCAAATCTTTTGGGGAAGATAACCAAGAAGGAATATTATCTGGAACTGGAGGTCATTCACTGTCTTGTCCAAACTCTCTATATTTTAAGTTCATTTTCAACTAAAGCTGAAATTTATGTGAAATTCTGGTTTGCTTCTGTTTGTTTGCTGTCATTTCAAGAAAATAAATGAAGTAATTTGAGTTGATCCATGAAGCTCTGACAAACTGCGATGTAAAAAAAAAGTCTTGGATCACTTTAAATGCTTCATTTGACCTGACATAAAATATTATTTGTATATTTGATTATTTGAGAACTTTTGACTGAAACTAAGATTGAGGCTGTAGGAAAAAAAAATGTCATTTTTATTTGAAGTGACAATACACCCCATTCTTTTCATAATTTTCATTTTTAATGAAGATGGAGAGATTGAAAAACATAGGTGAATTTCTGCAGGACTGGTTTTGTCAAATCTGTTTTGTGTTTTACTCTAAAAATGGCTAGGGTAGAAATCTGTACCAAATTTTGTAGGATAAGAACCTCTGAAAATGTACTCTAGGAACACATTCTTCAGGCAGAAATAGCTCCCAGAGATATAAAAGCAGATAGTGTGCACAGGATGAAGCTGGTTTCTACATGTACTGTGGTCACTCACATGAATGCAAAAGGAAAGTCTACTAAGTGCTTCTAGCAATTAATATCTTTCTAGTATTTTTTTCTTCCAGCATTTTTTTCTTCCAACATAAAAGAAAAGTCAAAAAAGGATGTGCTTTGATTAAAAAATGTAGTGTATAGCTGCCCCATAGCAGCCAAGCACACATTCAATTTTTCTCTGCTCTAGAAGAGTAAATCCATCCACAGGAATGTAATCATACAAATCCACTACGAAATTTTAAATCTGGGCAGAGTTTATTTTAAAAAGTGAGAGTGTTCAATTCAAAAAAAGCAGCATTTTTTGGTTTAGATTGTACCAAAACTTGAATCCTCTTGCCATGCTTGGATGAAAGACTACCAGACCTGATACAGGACTGAATGGATGACTCTGTAGGAACCAACTATCAAGGCACAGAAAGAAAAACTGAATGATATTGAAAGATTTCAATTATAGACACATTTCTTAAAAAGGCAGGATATAGACCATGTTATTGCAGTTTTGTTGAGTCTTCTTCTGAGAAAAACAGATTAACTGATCCCTGAGCTAAAAAAAAAAGTGAGTTTGTCAAAACCCAAAATCAGTATTTCTCAAGAAAGACTAATTTCCAATGTTTTCTTTCCTAAATTGAACCATTGCTTTGAAATTTCAAAATTCTTCATAGAAATCTCTGGAAAATTACATTAGACATAAAACACTGATGTTATCAAAGACAGAATAAGAGACGGAATTGCAATGTTGATAACATCAACACCTTCATGTTTTCAGTCTTGTTTGGATTCCTAAACACTAATATTATATAAGATGATAGTATGAGCATAAAACAATTCAACCATGTAATAATAAACCAGCTGTTAGATTTGAAAATAATCTTATCTTATAATATATTAAATATTGTGATAAATTATTAATATTATGACAATATTTATATATTATATTCTAATATTATAGCATATTGTAAATAATTTCATGCCTTTGCTGATTAAATTCATGCTCTCCTTTTATGTATGCTGATTTCACCAGATCAGAGCTGATGTTGCTATAAAAATTTGGAGTTGATCTCATCAGAACTGCTTGTGAATCCGTGTGCAAACAGAACAGACTTACCATTGGAAATTTAGATGCTGGATGAATTTAAAAGTTATTAGAAGAAAGTCTGACAGGCAGCAAAAATTGAAATGAAAAGATGGAATTATTTAAAAACAGTGGATGTCCTCAAAGCTGTAATTCTTGTGTCAGGAGGAAGTGTTGGCACTCCCAGCCAACCAGCAAAGCTCTATAACAAACAAGTACACACTGTAGCTATGGAGAGAGATGAAAGTAACCGTATAAATTATTTCATAACAAAGGAACACAGCACTGCACATAAAGCTCTGAATGTATCTATATATTGTCAACAATGCTAAGGATGATAAATACACTTCAACACATCAGAGAACAAAGATGTCTCAATACTGGCATAAGCTTATTATTGATGTGGTTCTGGGATTGGTTACATTGTCAGTAATGTTTTTTCCTTTCTTTTATTCTGAATTAAGTAGAAATAGCCTTTGTAAAGCAAAGATTCAAAAATCACACATTGAACAGAATAGTTTTTCTATTGTAATTAAAAAATGCAATATATTATAGTTCTACTGGGAAAATGTAAATGGATTTGATGACTAATGATGACTAAAACTGTGTTATTATATGTGATCTGCAATCAGGACAAAGAAAAACCTCATAACTGAATTACTTGAAGAAGGTAGGATAGGTATGAAGACTTACCTCAAGTGCTACAACATTCAGCAGCAAATGCAATAGAAGGCAAGAGAGATTCAGTCACTGCCAGAGCAATTCCGAGGCAGGCAAAACTACCAAACAATTATGCTCCAACAAGAAATCTACATTTACTGTGCAATGTTAAGATCACTGGAGTGGCCACAAGTCAATGGCCGCTGGGTGAAATACCATCCACGAAATTATTTTCCATTTCTCTGAATGAACAGGGCATGTATAGAGAAATGGGTGGTACTTTGTAGTGAAGAAAGATGGATGGAAATAGCAAAACCACAAACTGTTAAATGTAACAAATTCATGACCTGGTAACAATGTTAATATTGAAATGACTAAGTTGTAGTAAGAAAGCCAGTGTTGATTTTCTAAATAGGTACATTATATTCTGTTTTATTATTGTTATATGTTCCCATATAAGAGCTGTCACTTAGCTTATCTTGTCAATGTCATTATATGGCTAAATGCAGAAAGCCAGGAGAGAAGATACTAGTGCTGTGAACAATCAATTTCTCATTCCCTTTGTTTCCCAAAACAAGGAAGATTAGCATTCAAAGGTGGAGACCACATTCTTAAGAGGGAAAGGACTGTTCACATTATCTGGAAGAGAGCCTTTCAACCAGCCATTCAGGGGGCTGCTTTCTGTAGGAGAGCACAGAATCTCTAGGAGGATTTTGAGATTAAGAGTGGAAAATAGGGTGGATTAGATGTTAGAGATGGGGCGTCAGGATTCGGATTAATAGGGATATAATTGTTTGAGTACAGAAAAGCATATCTCCTTTTAGGTTAATTAACACATTGTGCTAAAGGACAGAACCAGCTGTCCTTCACCTCCTTTAGGGACAAGCAAGCAACTCTCCCTGCACAACTGCTCTTACATGATGTGTCCTCCTCCTTTTTTTTTCATCTTAAGTGATAACAAGGTAACATGGGAAATCACTTCCAAGTCATAAGTGTATTATTTTCCATAGATGTAGATTTGTAACAGTTTATGCCACACCCTGCAGTATTGAATTTTATTGGCTTAATGTCAGAGTTTAATAAGGATCCAGAGTTGTTTTAGTATGGAGATCAAGAGCTACCTCCTTAAAACAGGCAACAAACACTTTAAATTGCAACAGTAAAAATGGATAGATATCAAACTCTCTATCAGAAATTCAGTCCTGAGCCTTGTCAGGGACATAATGATTTACCAAATGGAAATGCACAATATGTCCCCAGAGGAAAACCAAAGTACATGGTTATAAATAATATGTATGGAAAAAAAAATCTACAGACCATTAAATATTAAACAGAAAACAATACTGAAGAAGACTGCACATCAGTGATATGAAAGATGGTTGGAAATCTAAGGAACATCCACCATCTGAGTAACAGATAGAAACTACAGTCCAGTCAGTCACTTTGCATAGATGTGGCAAAGAATGCAGAGACACAGCTTACTGCAGTCAAAATGTGAATTTTCCTCGAGTGAGAGGAGAAATTTGTTCATAAAATTCAGTTTAAAAATTGCAAAGTCAAGCAAAGAAATATCAAAATATAAAAAAAAATTTAAAAAAATCTGTGAGGATTTAGAGCAGACATACCTACAATACAAAAATCCACACAGAGTTTAAAGTGAAGGTGATGGTAAATACATAGACACACACTGGAACTGAGTTCAATCCTGAGGACTGTGAACAGTGGATGAGCTACAAAGATGAAGTAGCAAAATAAGTACTGGCCATTTTAAACTTGTAGGTTTCCATGAAGTGCCTGAGGAAAGGGTGTATGTCATGGACAGGATAATAACTTTGGTATCAAATCTGAACCAGACAGGAATTGGCTGATTGTACCATATGAAGATATGATCACAGGAAATGTATGTCTCACAAAGATATATGTATGTTTTTGAGAGGATGTGGAAGGGGCTTGTTCTTTTCTTTTTCTGAGAGACCATACACCTAGAAAAAAGGTAGAAGGAAAAGCTGCAGAACAGTCAGCAAATGGCATGATATGTAAAACACAAGACTTGATATACTTGGGTCTCAAATTGTAGTTACTGGACCAAAAAAAGAGGGGACCAAGTCAACTTTTTCACTGAACCTAAGGAACTGAATAAAAATATTGTAACCAAAGACTTGTTCAAGTAGCAGAAATGTTTGCTGAGGTAATATCTTTGAGAAACTAAATACAGGAGCAGGATTTGGAAGATTGGGTACAGTGCCTACCAAGTCCAGTTTGTCAAAAGTTACAGACTGTCAGAAAACACTTTCTTAAGGTTGTTTTCTGAAAAAGTTTGGTACTAGTAGTATCAACCAGTTTTGGGGAATATCAACCAAGATGCATACAGGTCTCTCAGTGATCAGAACATGGACAGATGGACGCCTAGGGAAGTTCTCTTAATGAGCTTTGAGAACTGGGACATTGTAGGAAAAGGTAACTTTAAAAAGAACTCTGCAAATATCATTTTCAGAGTCTCCAGGATTTAACAATTCTGAATATGCTGAGACAAAAGAATAAAAGAATGAATGTGCTGTCCTGCTCTGCTATACTGCATATCAAATGTTATCAGTTAATTCACATATATGTGATCAGCTGTAACAATTCACCTAAACCCCTTGCACCAATACAAAATCAACATGGATGCCAGAGAATAAAAGGATTCAGAGTTCTGAGGACCATTGCATATTTCTTTTGGACAGAGAAGAGATACAAAATTCTTTACAAACTTTTCAAAAGGAAAATTTGAGAGCTGTGTTGCTACAGAGACATGTGCTTGAATGTCTGCCTCTGACATCAGAAATGTGACTACAGCAGAAAAAAAATGCGTGAACAAATCACAAAGGAAATGCAAAGGCTTGGGTACAGCTGTACAGAGCTTCATTGTTAGCAGTATGAGGATAATTTTAAAACCAGAGTTAGACTATTTACTGCCAATATCTCACTACAGAGAAACAAAATGTGAACAAGCACAAAGAGTAAAAAAATTTTGGAAAATAGAAAATTATTCTATAGTGTGAATTTTATAACTATCACCTCCTTTAGGGAGTTCTCTCAAAAGTGTAGTCGTACCTGACACACAAACAAATGGGATGGCACAAAGCAATGAGTGCAAATTGCTGAAAAATGCCATTTAAACATTTAAAGGTGATGCAGTATCTGGGGAAGAGCAGGATAGACGTGGATAAGTCAGTGTTTCCCATTGCCATTTTCCCAATTTGAAGCAGGAGTTTCAGTGATCGCCAGGGTGTTCCTAGAAGAACCATGTCCACCAAAAGCCAAAAGGAGTTTGGGGATCTGCTTGTCCATATGTACATTGATTGACACGATAATCACGATAATCATGATGGACAGTGCACCTCTTTAGCACTCATTCCTCTGGCACTGGCAGGTCCTCAGCTGTTGGTCCATGATGGTGGTGTGAAGGGGGTCTGCTGCTCTGGGGAAGCAGTAGATGCTGAGGAAGGTTAGCACAGTTTCAGTGATAGGAATCGTGTGTTGTGTCTGATACGGTAAATACTTTTATTTACTCTATAAGAGATTATGAAAAACATAATTAGACGACATCTATGTCATTCTGGTGCTGGGTTGTACTATCTGATTTAAAACTGGTTTTACTTGACATTAAAATTCTCTGCTTTTTTCTGTTGCAAGCAAATAAGTAAGACTCATGACTGATGGGTGCCATTTCAGGTATAAACACAAAAACATAAAAGAGAGTTGGATAGCAGAAGTCCTATATAATATGTGGACTAAACATATAAGTGGGATTTTAATATTATATTAATATCCTTGTAGCTGTGTATTAGATTAAAAGTCACAGAACTGATTTCTCAATAATCCTCTAATAATGTAGAATCTACATGGAAAATCTTCGTCATAATTTGGAAAAGTGAGTGCAGTAAAAGTATCACATTCATTATAAAACTGATAAATGATAAAAAGGTGCATAAATTTCACTTCATGCTTATTGTGTATTGCACTGGGAGCTGAACTGAAGTCTCTGGTTTTGATTTATATGCCACTAATAGGGTCTATTCTGGGTTATGTTTTTGGATTTATGGCTGTCTCTCCCTTTGTTAAACTGCAGTTGGAAAGAATTAAAACATTAGTTTCTTAAGTCTATGTATCCACATGCAGATATACTTGTTAGCTGTTTAGACAAAGGATCTCCCATTTGAACCAGGAATAACACAAATGTGTTCAATTTGTACTATTATTTTAAACTATAAAGCATGCACATATTCTTATCTGATTGGTTTTATCCGGAAAGTAGCCAGTATAACAGAATTGTCTGTAGTCCTACACCAGCTTCTGCATCATAACTATTTAAAACTCAAACCTTCCTCAAGTTTCATTGAGCAGACTAATGTTGTGCTTCCCCTCACATGCCGATAGCATCTCTTTAAAGTGTACAGCCCACTTTTGATGCTCACTACCTGGAATCAGCAGGGTGTTGAGGTTTTTTTGCTTGAGAGAGGGTTGTTATTGAGAAGGTGACATGTTCTGTTCTTGCTTTAATCGAATGATGAAACAATCTCATTCTCTTTGACTATGAGTAATAAAGCATTGCTATTTGGATAGTATCAACTATTCATGTATCACCATAAAGATATTTTTGCAGCTGGTGGCGTTCTTAAACCAGTCAGCCATAAATTAAAGTACGAGAACATGTTTATTCTCCCTCCTTTCAAACTGATGTGGAAACACTAGACTTCTCTGATTTGGAAACACTGGACTTACCTGTTTATGGGTTTTTAGGGAAGAAGGGATATATCCCCAGCTGTATCAGATGACATTGCTTCTTCTGTTCCTGCTGTTGTGTTAGTGGAGCAATTCTGGCCAATTTACTAGACAAGAATCTGTAGTGCAGCTACACTGCAGAGATGCTGTCTTCAGAGGAGAAACACTTGTGGCTCTGTTAAAGCTTATTTCAGAGGATTAATTTGATCTGTTCTTGTCCATTTCTTGGGCTTCTGACAATGTCTCTTATAGACCCAGTCCTCCTATGAGTTCAAGGCAGGCAGCTCTTTATGTCAGCCTGCAGTTCTTTTGTGCTACTTCATTAGCCTTTAGAATAATTATCACAACTTCCATAGAAGGAATATAATTAAAATAACAGCAGAGATATTGTCTTGTGGGTGAATTTCTTATAGCAAACATCAGCTCATTTGCAAGTTGCAAAATAACCAGGAGCATCCTAGAATAGCACAAAGTGCTCAACTTTGGTCATTTTCTTATCGCAAAAATGGCTCTAAATTCCCAGAAACTACAGTCTGCAGCGAAGGCACCTGGATTCATCATCAGCAAATTATTTAAACTTTTAATAAGCAGTTATACTAAAGAGTAAGAAACTATGATATAAGCTTTTTTTTTGCTCTTATGTTTTGCTTAGGGAAATCCTTATCATTAAAAACTACATGAAAAGCATATTAATGTAAACAATTTCAACAAATCATCTCTTGTATCCTAATTAGATGGGGGAAAGAAAGGGGGAAAATATGCTTATGTAGCTGGATTGTACAAAGTATGCTTGATTTGGCTAATTATCAACCCTGTTGATAAGAGTCCTCCAGGACCTTTTGTTAACAGTAATGTTGCTCTGGATGACCTCTTATTTTTCTTTCCTGCCATTTGTGTGACCTTTGTCATTCCAGTGGTATAACAACACAGGCACACGCAGATGTGAAAAAACTTAAGGAGTACTCTGGTACCTGTGTTCCTCACACCAAAAGCAACTGAAATTTTTAAGCCCATATGTTTCAACCTTGCTACTCTTGTGTATGCATGGTTCCCCAAGTCAACTGGAGCTGTGTGTGTGGAAACACTTCAGAACAAAAAGTTCATTCGTTTGGATGAATTGTGCTTTGAGAAGGAAGAACTTTCCACTGTGTGAACCACTATAGCAGTTACTGAGGGGTGGTAACTGTGAGTTTGAATAGCCAAAAAAGTGACAGATTGTGGTAACTGTGGTGCAAGGCCAGAGGCAACTGTGATTGGAAAAGGATGACAAAATGCGGAAAAAACAAGAAATGGCAAAGGACAATGCACCTCTGCTCTACATAGGAAGGGAAGTGTTGGGTTTCCAGTAAATCTAAACTTGTTCATCAATTCGAATACAGCCTTGCTGAATTTTGAAGAGGCCAGATTTATTAAGAGTGCAGAATTTTCTGATTCTTATGTAAATGTTGTAACTCATATCACGTAAGGAATTCAAAATTAATGCAGCTCCTTCATTTATATGTAGGATAGAGATACAGGAATGCATCATTTCTACACCAGGTCTACAAATCATATGAGGTCTAATGAGATATTCTGTCACATGCCTGTCCAATTATGCTCTGATCTTCTGTTCCAATTGCTAAGGAACTAAACCCAAGTTATTTAAGAGCCTAGATTTATGTTTAAGTTTGCAAGAAGCCTTCCAAATGAAATTTTAAAAAAAAAAAAGTAGAAATCTCGATCTTGTTTGGGATTCATTCTTCCAATTTTTGTCCATAGAAAACAAAGTACCTTGTGACTATACAGTTGCCATAGGAAAAAAGATAATGTCATTCCCTGCCCTGCATTAACCTTGACAGAGATTTGCCTGTACATTGTGACCACGTGCCCTGGTTACTAAAACACTGCTTTTTTACACAATGGTGTAGGATTCTTTGTCTCTGTTTTTGACCCAGACCAATCTAAAATACAACAAAGCTGTCATATATACTACTGTGAAGAGTTCTGTTTCAACGCATTCACATTTTTTAGGAAAATCATTTTCCCTTAGACTTAATTATTACATCAATTAAATCAGTTGTTCTTCGAGGAAGTAGGAGTCACCAGCATTTAAGGATCAGTTTGAAACACAACTATTTCAGAAAGTGCAAAAATAAGTGTAAAACCTCATCTACACTTTGTTCAGTGTCTTTTCTATATTAAAGGTTATAATGTACTTTAAAACCTCTAGAAATTTGATATTGGTGGAAGAAAATCATATATAGTATTTTTAAAATCAGCAATTCTTTTAACTTCCAAGTGCACAGAGCCATATTTACTGTGTTTGATTTCACTTACTGTAACTACAGTGGCTCTTTTTAAAATTTACTTAGTAGCAGAAACTTTAGTTAATACTGAGGGAATATCGCCATGCATAAATTTTAATGGTGCTAGAAATTGTAACTATTTTTCTCAAGGAATGAACAGAGATATTTCACATTGTTTCTTCAAAAAAAAATCTTATACTCTTACCCCACCCACACAAAAAAATACTGAGAAAAGTATCCTTTTATTCCTTTTCTCTCCCAAAATAGAGGTATCTCCAAGAAGTTTCTCTTTGTAGTATATGTATTTGTGTGTGAGGGACAAATAGGATTTCTGTCTCTGACATAAAAGAGCATCGTGTAGTACAGAGACACTCAAACGCATGTTTTCAGCACACAATGACTTTTCATTTTTGTATAACTGAGCAAGCATAGCACATAGCCATACAGGTGATGAATACAAAACTGCAAGAGCCAGAAGAGTGAACTTCCAAAAAAATTGCCTCTTTTGTACTTCTACCATTGTGATACTAATTTAACTGAATTGTAGCTGTGGACTAGTCCTTCCAGGTTCATTAAGTACTTTCTGTTCTTGCCAGTTTTTCATCAGAGGCCCTGCTGAGGTCTAGAGTATGGTAGAGGACACACTCCTGCATGTGTGGATCATCTCTTGTAAGACGTCTGTGACAATTTCAGTGTACTGACAAAGCATATCACCCATCTGTACATATAATATGTTTTCCAGGGAAACAACAAACTTTAGTCAAATGAAATGTGATTAAATTTTAACAAGGAAAGGATTTTATTGGAAGCAAAGAATTTTCCATGCTTCACAGACCTCCTCTCCTTCAGTATCTCTTACACCTGCACTAAAGAAGAAACTCCATTAGGAGAATCAGATGTTGGATGGCTTGGGTGCCTGCCATCAAACCCCCATAAATTCAGAGACATCATCTAACAATGTGTAAACCAGATTTCACAATCCATGATTTCACTACCTCTATAAAAGTGGTAGTTAAATAACTAAAATATGTATTCTTCCTTTTTTCCAGTTGGCTTACTGTCCATTTTAGTCTTGGTCTACACAGAATTTCCTACAAGGAAATGTACCACACGGTAGCCAACTATTAAGAATTATTGTTACTATATGGGGAACTTTCTCAATTTTGTACATAATCCTTTATGAGGCTGTGTAATAACACTGTCCATGGAATTAAGTTGAAGTTTCTTGTAGTGGAATAAAAAGAAAACATTAAACAATCACACTCATTTTTCCTTGTGTTCTTTACTAATAAAAAGTATGACATTTTCTTTAGCAATGTTTTAGCAGAGGGACATTGTTCTGCTTTTATGATTTAGGCATTCAGCCTGGGATTTACAAAACTCCAATGAAGACACTGAAGAAGGCTCTAAAAGTGCTTTCAATGTAATGTAGTTAAACAAGTTGACATATTTTAGGAAGGAATACTGTGTTTTCAAATTGTTCTATGATGGCAAAAGCAATTAAATTTGCAATGTTTCAATGTACTTCCACTAATCATAATCTAGTAAATCACCATTACATGAAACAACGTTAATAATTTGTTTGCCAATTGTTCAGGTAAATTAATGCCTGAGTAGGCATATATTATATTTACAGTCTTATTGGCTTGTAGAGTTGTAGGGTCTCACAGTCTAAAAGCATGCAAAGTGTTTACTGGGGAAAAGTCAACATTGGATCAACTCTACCATTGCAAATATTCCTCTAATTCATTTGCAGTGCTTTCTTACCAGGACCACACTAGTCCTTATCCTGCAGGAATAACAAATTAATTGGCTGACGAGGAACATTTTACTCCTGGACAAGAAAATACATTCAACTGCCAAATAAAACACAACTTCCATCCTCTTCTTGATGAGCTGTTGAAGAAACTCCATCAAGTACTTTTCTCCTTTTGGTGAACACAAAATTTTTTATTTTGTCATTCCAAAACTCAGAACTTTATGATGCTATTCCAGAAGAGTACCTACCAGTGTATATGTACTATATCACTCCACAGTGTATGCATTTAGATTTCCTTAGGGTGTGGAGCTGAATTACTCTATTACTGCAACCCTGTTGACCTCACTGTTGTCATGAAAACTTTCTTAGAAAAAAAATTGCATAAATACAGGTGGATGTTATTAAAACAGACAGTCTTAAAGAAGGTTCCAATGTGAAAAAAAAGCAAGCAATCAAGGTAAGATTTATAAATACTTTCATTCACAAATTGTCCAGGGAAAGTTATGCCTAGTGGACACATTCATTTACTACCTTACAAACAATTACATACCCATTGTATGTAATTACACTTTCATGTATCTTAACGTACTTCTGAGAACAAATTTATTTCCTAAATGCTTCTGCATCATCTCAGTCACTTCACGTGTATATTGCAACAATGGGAACGTATCTCCCAAAACATTTCGCCTTTAAACTAAGAACTAATTTTATGGATGTGAATATGGAACATATTCCTCACTAGTTGTCTAAATTACCTATGGTCTGATCCTCAATATCCAAAGTCTCTGAGTAGTTAGCTCTGACATTTTTTGTGTATGATTCAGTTCTTCAGTGTTTCATATTTAGGTGATATTTAATGGCTTTCAGATTAGACATGGACCATTCACTAGGAAGCTCTGGGGACTGTAGATGATGGGGACTGTACAAGATACTTCTTGTAGATGTGTAGATGCTTCTGGGGAGCAGGTTCCCAAGTTTTGCTTGGGATCTTCAGATGCTCAGGGTGGATTGTTAGACACAAACAATGGTCATAAGTTTCCTGATGCTTTAGCATTGTTTATCTGTAACGGGCCTTTTTCTTATTTGCCATTTCTAGGAATTTGTCATGATTGTTGTCTTTGGTTTGGAATTTATTATTCGTATCTGGTCTGCTGGATGCTGTTGTCGATACCGAGGATGGCAAGGAAGACTGCGCTTTGCAAGGAAACCATTCTGTGTAATAGGTGAGTGTCCCAGCTCTAGTTTATTTTAAGATAAAAATAAACACCTTCCCCCTCCTTGTTTTGCTTCTGAGTGAAAACTACTGGAATCTTTTTACAGTAACCGGCAGTAAAACCAGAATAGCTGTGTGTCAACTGTCATCTGCCCAAGGTTTCTCTAGATATAAAATCACAATGTCCTTAAATACCAGTCAGTTCATGTTTCCTATGTTCTCCAAAAGACATTTTGTCACACATGTCATGCACCCAGCCTGTATATAGGATGAATGAGGGTTTGAGAGCTGATTTGATTGAAAATCACAGGAGCTGTATGTATTTAATGGACATATTGCATGTCTTTTATATACATGCTTAGATACCATGCACATATGCCTACACATTATGTTCTCCTCATTTTACCTCTGTGATCAGACATGTGTAAGATGCAATAAGTTCGAAAACCTACTTAGAAACACCTTTTGACAACATTGCTGCTTCTCTGCATGGCAGTCCAGGTATCTGCTCTGCAGTGACACCAGCACTGGATATAGCATACTTCTTCTACAGGTATTTCAAGAGAATATTCCTCACCTTCTTTGCTCTAGAATTTGTCTGTGAGAATGGTGAATAGGCTCACAACCAGTCAAAACCCTATTTTGAAAAGAAATCTGCAGGAAAGCAGTTTCCCAATAAAGGCAGAGATCAAGGATGCCTAAATGAATTTATATGATAATTTCTTACTTTTCTAATGGCTTGGAGAAAATCGTTTTTATAGATCATCTGTGAAACTTCAGGATATCAATATCCCAACTTCTCTCTCAACTTATTTTTCTCTCTTCAGCCTTTAATTTCATTTACCTATATCCTAAGATAACTTATGGATCAACTGGGCCAGGAAACAAAATCTTCCGTGCATCTCCACAGCAGCTAATACACAGAGTCACATGCTTACAATCATTAAACACATGGGTCTCTGTAAACAGTGAATAACAAATTGTCATGTAGATGTATGCCATTCTGGTCTAAAAAAGAGTTACACAGTTCTGTGGCATAGCAGGCCAGTACACTGGTTAGGGCTAACGGGTAGAGCAAGTTTTTTCCTTCTGCCTCATTCCCTGATAAATCCATACCTTCTCCCAGTGGAGAAGGTTGCATGAGTAGGTGGAAAGGCATCATTGAATGTATCTGTCTTTGAAAGTAATACCCCATCTATGCTATTTTATGACACTGTGGAAGAGGAGCAATTAGGATTGGCATTTTTGTTCAGACAGCAGGGGAAGTGGGTAGGTGCCTTACCAGGTCACATGCTTGCCCCAAGGTTTCCATGCCTAGTTGAAAGCAGAAATCACCAAACACTATCCTTCTTAGGCTATCCAAAGGCTATCCTCCTTTACTAGACTTATCATTATTACCAAGATTTTATGGTGCACTTGAAACTTTGCAGTAGTCACAGAACTACTTTGAT
Source organism: Chiroxiphia lanceolata (assembly GCF_009829145.1). Lineage (NCBI taxonomy): Eukaryota > Metazoa > Chordata > Aves > Passeriformes > Pipridae > Chiroxiphia > Chiroxiphia lanceolata. The sequence continues at coordinate 85,928,293 of NC_045639.1, read as the reverse complement.
TTGGTCAGCACACAATCATAAGAAAGTACCACTGTTACTTTAGTAAAATTAACTTACTACAGCAATTTAGAACTTACTAGAAACACCTTTAGAACATTTGAAGTTACTGGGCCTATTCCTTTTAATTATTTACTTAGCCATTCATTCAATTATACTTTCCATTTATTGTTACAGTTGAACAATAATATTTTAGAAGACTTAGTCTGTTTATTATTACTTAAATTTGCTATATATCTCCAACAGATCTGTTCTTTCATTATTTTTGTGATTGAACACAACTCACATAGGGTAATGGCCTAAGAACTAGAAATAACAAAATTGAGGATTGCTTCAAGGATCACATTCAGACAACCTTTATTTTTTCCATTAATAACCTAATAACCAGAGAAGTTTTATTCAGGACCAAAGCTCTGTGCTTGTGTTAGTGTGCCTACAATGTCACTATTCTGGTGAATTAGTTCATCAAGCATTGCTGTATGCTAGCATGTTAGTAATTATATCTATCAAATTATTTGACAGGTTTGTAATTTTGTTTATTTCTGTAATGTAGTATTAAACCTTGATTTTTATTTTTGTCCCATGTCAGGAGTTACCTGTGCATTTTCTCTGATTGTATATGACTTGTGTACATATTGTAAAAAGAATAGCAACCCATCCTTCCACGCATGTAAAGTACTTAAATATGTACATGCCTCTGCAAACACTGAATTTCCCAGGCGTATCATTCTGAAGCTTGGCTGTTAGCACTGCAGAGCAATGTTGCTGTGTTGTGTTGTTAAAAAGAACAGAAATCCAAGCACTACATATTCTAACTGCTGCCTCTGGAGACCAGGGATGCTGACACACAGGAAGAACTTTATGGCTGTGCCTTAGCTCCCTGAAGATCTCTGAAATAAAAGAGGACAAGTCTAACCAGGAAGAAGTATGGTATCCCCTCCCTGTCAAGCCATTCCCTGACACTGAACTAAATGAAGAATCTATTGTCCTTCCTCTGGCAATAAGTCTCCTAAATGGTGGTATGTGACCTGAGAAACTTCTGGCCAGTCTCCTATGTGCATCAGAGGTTTTACTGTCACAATGAAATCTCAGTCTGTGAAGGCAGATGCCAATTAACAGATCATAAAAATAATTAGGAATAATAAATAACAAGCTGTGGGTCAGAAGAATAAGATGCTGCTGGTCTCACCTGCCTGTCTGAAGTTTGCTAGGCTTTCAGAGGAACTTCTTTCTCTCCTGCTGACTTTGTAAGAGACTTTGGGACTCCTATGTGAGGACACCCAGCAAGGGCAAGTGAATTTTAGTCATAGAATCATTGAATATCCTGAGTTGGAGGGGACCCACAAGGATTGTTAAGTCCAACCCTTAGCCCTGTACAGGACCGTCCCCAAGAGTCACACCATGTGCCTGAGAGCATTGTCCAAACACTTCTTGAACTCTGTTAGGCTTGGTGCTGTGACCGCTTCCCTGGGGAGCCTGTTCCAGCGTATAACCACCCTCTGGATGCCTACAACACAGTTCTCCTCATGAGCAAGTTGTAGACTGCAATGAGGTCTCCCCTCAGTCTCCTCCAGGTTGAACACATCAATTGACCTCAGCCACCCCTCATACGGTTTCCCCTCAAGGCCCTTCACCATCTTCATTGCCCTCCTCTGGACACTTGCTAAGGGCTTAATGTCTTTCCTATATTTCGGTGACCTGCACACAATATTCAAGGTGAGGCTGCCCCAGTGCAGAGCAGAGTGGGATAATCCCCTCCCTCAACCGGCTGGCCATGCTTTGCCTGATGCCCCCCAGGACACAGTTGGCCCTCCTGGATTCCAGGACACTACTGACTCTAGTGTCTAAACTTTATTCAATTTAAATTTAGGGTCTGAAACTCCTATTTGAGAACTTTTTGACCTTAAATTTGAGCCTACTTCTAGTAATCTAACACTTCTCCAGGGCAATTAACCTTCCTAGTGGTCCAGACGAGTGAAAAATTTCCTGTATTTCAGTCTATTAGCAGTTTCACCACCGCTGCTTCTATTTTACCTCTAGTCAAGCTACAGCATGATGGAAATGTCAAAAGTTCAAATTCTGTTGAGGCTGCAGAATGAACAAATTCCCAACAGAAAGCTTAAGTCCATTATCTGTAATCAGGCTCTTGAACTTCTCGGCTGGAAAACTTGTTTCAGAGCGATAAGTGATAGCAGTGACTGTTGCTGGTTACTGGATCTATTTTTCATTAATTAGAGTGGTAATGAACCTTCATCATGTGCCGCTTTTGTCAAACCTTTATAAACAAATTCATATCTAGTGTGTTACAAGATCTTCTGAACCTTTAATTTGAATTATTTCAGTATATTTGTGTAATGACACGTTGTGTGCCTGTCACCTTGGTATTTAGACACATTATATAGTTTAAATACAGACAGATAGTAAATCTGCTGCTCATGATAAACAATATAAACAGCGAGTATAATTTGAACTCTAAATAACCCAGAGATGGTCTGTAATGAAGTATATCCTTGACCAAAACATACCTCATATCACATCTCATTATAAATCCCAGCAAAACCGAGTTCCAGCAAATGTCATATTTGGGGGTCTTCTGCCAGCCTAGAAAATACTCCAGAAAATACTTTGACAGTAGTAGTATTTAGGCTTCAAATCGAAATTTCCTTAGATAATTTCAGCAGCCATAGTTCTGTGCAATGAACAGAGGTGCTTTTTAGGTTAGACTGGTCCCAAATTGTGTAGGTTTTTAAAACTAAAACTTAGTGGCATATCTTCATGTTTGAGAGACCTGGCAGTATAGTTTTTAGAAACATGTAGGAAAAATAATGCCTGTTTAGTATCATCAATGGGCCTTATGCTTTCACATTTATTTTTGATGACTACTACCCTCGCTGCTGACTAAGGTAACCTTTGTCATATTAAAGACATCAGGCTCTGGTCTTCCCTTTCTAGAAGCTGTATGGGTACTATTCAAGAGAAATCTGCTAGTTTGGTAGGATGCATTCAGATTTTTTTCTGGTATGTGGTAGAGAATTCAGCAGCCTGTATTTGTTGATCTTACACTGGTGTCACTACCATGTTAATTTGAGTAGAGGAGCTCCTACCATGAATCAGGCAACCTGAATGAAATGTGTGTAGTGACTCCCAGTGGGGAGCTATGGGCAGTATCACATTTCATCTTCATAAGGCTTGTAGGTCAAGGTTTTAATTAGAGGGCTAAGCTTTTATTGCATCAGTTTTCTAGGCTAGTGAAATTATTTTTTATTGAAAAAAACCTAATTGAAATCAAAATAATGCATGGGAACAAACCAGGTCCCTTTTCCTGAGGGACTTTATATTCATCTGGGTCTTTTTATCATCAAAATTAGAAGCACTCCCTCTCCCAAACGTGCAGAATAGCCAACGATACAGTTTCTGGTTTCTGGGTAAAGTTTGGATAAATTCTTTCTCTGGGAGATTTGGAGCTGGACAATTACAGTGTCTCAGCCCCACTGAAGCTATCCAAACATCAATAAATAATTCCTAATTGCACCAGAGAGAGATGCTGATTTACCCTGACACCTGCTGTTAATTGTAGTCATCTGCTATGAGAGAAATTTTTATTTTGAGACAATTCCAGTAAAACAAATCAGAAGCAATCCATAGCAGAATAGATGAAGTAGGTTAGAGCACTGCAGTGTGAAGAACAAAAGACAGGTTAGTGACAGAAAGGTTGTGAAAAGACAGAGACACTTTATTAAAAAGAATTTACTTGTAATATTAGAATTCCTTTATTATAAGTTATTAAAGATATTTTCCCAAGCATGAAGTAATTATGTCCATTTCAAACCAGACCGATATAACTCAGTATCTGGACTTAAATGTTTAGTGATTGCTAATTCAGTTCACTTTTGTTAGGAAAGTGTCCTGAAGTCAAACGTCACAGTCAAATTATATAGAAATGAGGTCCCCTGTCCATTCTCATCCAGATTCTGTAAATTAGTTATGCAGTCTTTCAAATTATTATTGATCTCTCATATGTGAATCTCAGAAAATACATTGGAGTATAATAATAACAACAATAACAACAATAACAACAATAGCAATAACAACAATAACATGATATTAAATATTATAGATCATATTTTGTAATATAATGTGTATAATAGAACTTCCAGTCCTGTTTATGGGCTGTGACTTGGAAATGTACAGTAAGGAGGGAAGCAACTGGCAGACCAAGAAGCAGTTAACATTTTCTGGTTTTAGTCTTGGTATGTTCAGCTTTGCTTTCATTTTTTAGGGGCTGGCTTTAAGCTTGTTACTACTAGAGGTGCGCAGAATATGAAGATGTTTACAGAAATACCTTTCTTTTCATTGTCTGTCTTTATTTGATTTGAGATGCTCATATCCTGCCTTACTATGCTGAAGTCCCATCATATACATAGACGAGATAGTTGCTCAGATTTCCATAAATATGTGTAAATTCACTGATCCAAAATGAGGTAGCTGTTAATATAAACACTGGTGTGGAAGTTAGAGGTAGACTGGATTGTGCCAAATCCACTTATCTGCCTACCTCATCTTATGGATTGTCCAAACTAGTAAAATGGTTTGTTTTTCAAATTTTATCATTCTTAGCATCTAAAAAATTACATTTTTAATGGAGTGAATAACATGTCAGAACCTAATTGATATGGAAGGAAATACTCAGCTTTCTTGGCTTCTTTCAGGTACTGTGCTGCAGATCAGCTACATCAGTGTGTGACATCCGTTGTAACTCCCATCTCAGATCATTGTCAGTTCCTTCCTATAGATCCTCTGTGAGAAGAATTGCTACTTTGCTGGCTATCCAAGTTCTGCTTTTGCAGCACTGAATTATGCTGCAAAATAGCATCTTATTAGACTAGGTGTTTACTATTTTGGGCTTTTGCACCTGCCCTTGGCATACATGTAGCCTCTCACAGGACTGTGATATCCCTAGGTTGTAGTACTGCTTTATTTCAAAAGCTACTTTAAGTACGTCTTATATTTTACTAACATGCCTATAATTACTCAGGGGTGCTTTGTCAGCATGTTAACATGAATTTCACTGTTAATGCCTCAGCATGGTACATCAAGTAAGTGTCAGTCTGACTATTTGAGCCATGATTAACTACTCTTGCAGGTGTTGGTAAATCAGAGTGTGCTTTCTCTCTGACAAGCTTCACTCTTGTCAGCCCAAATGAAGACATTTGAAGAGGTCTAAGTGGAGTTATTGTCTTGGCATATGCTGCAGGAATCTTTCAAAAATTGTTTGAAAGCTCAATGCAACCAGGGGAAACAGTGAGAAATGATAGAGTAGAATAAAATGGGAAGGGAAGGGAAGGTTCTGGAAGGGAAGGGAAGGTTCTGGAAGGGAAGGTTCTGGAAGGGAAGGGAAGGTTCTGGAAGGGAAGGGAAGGTTCTGGAAGGGAAGGTTCTGGAAGGGAAGGGAAGGGAAGGTTCTGGAAGGGAAGGTTCTGGAAGGGAAGGTTCTGGAAGGGAAGGGAAGGGAAGGTTCTGGAAGGGAAGGGAAGGTTCTGGAAGGGAAGGGAAGGGAAGGGAAGGGAAGGGAAGGTTCTGGAAGGGAAGGGAAGGTTCTGGAAGGGAAGGTTCTGGAAGGGAAGGGAAGGGAAGGTTCTGGAAGGGAAGGGAAGGTTCTGGAAGGGAAGGGAAGGGAAGGGAAGGGAAGGGAAGGGAAGGGAAGGTTCTGGAAGGGAAGGGAAGGGAAGGTTCTGGAAGGGAAGGGAAGGGAAGGGAAGGGAAGGGAAGGGAAGGGAAGGGAAGGGAAGGGAAGGGAAGGATATTTCAGTTGGAAATTACCTACAATGATCATCTAGTCCAATTGCCTGACCAATTCAAGGCTGACCAAATGTAAAATCATGTTGTTAAGGATATTGTCCAAAAGCATTGACAGTCATGAGGCATCAACCACTTTTCTAGGAAGCCTGTTCCCATGCTTGACCACCCTCTCTGTAAATAAATGCTTCCTAATGTCCTATTTCTAGACATCTCTAGATATTGTATTGTAGGCAACTATGTCATTCAAGTTTTTCTGTTATAATTACAGTTTTACTCATTCTTGTGCGCAGATCATTTTGTTTCAGTTTCATTAACCCTGTAGCACACAAGTAGGCAACATGCTGCTATTTTATATTTGCAGTGTGCCTTTCCATCTCATTGCTTCTTTTAGTTTATAATTATTACTCTTATGAGTGTTGAATGTTGTGACTTTAATGCTCTCTATGCTGAAGACTAGTTTATTTCTGTTCAGGTCACCTCTGTGTGAGTGAGGTCTCTAGGAAAAGGGTCATAGGTGCAGTAGTTTCATTTTTCTTGGCCATATTGTCATTTAGAAACACAGACATTTCCAGTTGTTTTAGGGATAGTGTTTGTTTCTTCACATACAGTTTCCTGATATCTGCTCAGCCATAATTTGTTACATTCAATATAATCAAATTCATTGCCAGGTGTCTTAATCCAGCCTTGCCACTCTCCTATTAGTAATCACAAAGCTTGAAGAAATGCAGTTTCTGCCCTTTCACTTCCACCCTCACGCTGTGGATTTTTCTGTTCCCACATTTTTTGGCCTTTCCACTCCCATAGCACTGCATCGCCTTCACTTTATGCACAGTCTGGAAATGCATTAGATGGACACTTCCAGACCTCCTTCCCCCTGCCTCTCTCTGAGATTTTAGAGTATGATTGAGAAGGCCATGAAAGGACAGAGTCCTCCCTATGGATTCCTCCCTTTGCAGCTGCAAGGAACCAACACACTGCTTCCCTGATGAGCTGAATCATGTAGGAGTCCTGTTTGGTATCTTTCTACATGCTGACTAGTGCCAGATACCCTTAACAAAGGAATTAATACCCACAATCCATATAGCCAATCACATAATATTTTTGTTTGGACATTGGGTAATCTGTGGCTGATTCACACAGGAATTTGGATCCCCCTGAAAAATCTAATTCCAGCAATTCAGGGAAAAAGATGCAAACTTGTCTTTAGTTTTCCCTGGTTATTCCTTTATATCCTGTAGCAATGAATTTTACAAGTCAATTGCATCTTGTATGTCTTTTTATCATATTTAAGTTCGCTTTTGATCTCACTTTTATAAGGAAGGCATCCAACAGGCCGTATTATCTTCCACTAGTTTGCATACCTCTATCTATCATCTCATATTTGTCTTCTGACTAACCACTCCTAAATTATTCAGCCTTTTCTCCAAACACAAGTCTTGCCATGCTGTAGTTTTTTTGTTTCTTGCTGATAATGTTGTGGTTTTCTTACAGCCTGATCTAATGAACCTCTTTACTCATCAGGTGTGTGCCTGGCTATCCATCCTGCTGCCTTTCCCTCTAGAAATCTTCAGATGTTTCTCCCTCCACCACAATAGCCTTTTTCACTAAGGTCTACTGTCACCCAGGAAAAAGCCTCAGACATAGTAGAGTGACTTGCAAAGCTTGTTTTCCCAGAGCTTTCAAGGCACAAAACAGTTACTGGGCAGAATAAGTGAAGATTTATGGGAAGGATCTGTGTGTGTTACTTGTGATTTGTTTCTTTGGTTGGACACAAATTGGGTTGGGGAACACTGGGTCAAAGATAAAATTTTAAATGTTTCTATCACACTGTCTTAAAGCCAAATAAAACTCCTACTGAATAAACAGTGCTTTATTTCTTCTGGCAGGTACATATTAATAATATTAAAGATCAGTTATTGGAAAAGATTAATAAAGTATAAATCCATGAAAGGCTTGCAATTGAATTTAATCTTAGTTTGCAGGAGGCCCTTAGATTTTTAACATTTATTGAGCCAGCTGTTAATAACATAAAGATGTTTGCTGAGGACTTATTCAGTCCATAGAAAGATTGTGTACTCAACAGGGCCATGAACTATAATTGCTAACACTACAAAGACAGGTGAAATGTTCCCATTAATGTTGTTATTCTTATCCAGACTAAATAAAAAATTGTAACCATAGCTACAGTTTCAAATTCAGTATTTGTTGAGCTATTGTGATTCTCAATCTATAGAGAAATATTTTTGGCTATCTAAAACAGAAAGTAAAATGACATTATGTTCATATATTTGTCCTCTTGGCCTGAAAGTATGATACTTTTACACAGGGACAGGGCATATATACTTTTAGTACATTGACAGAGTAGTGAGTAATATTGGTTGATCCATTCTTAGGGATGGAATTAGGATCTCATTATTTTGCGAACGAAGATTTGGGAAGGCACTATCCACATTTGCTGCAGGCACGCTGGTGGCTTATGAGGCCAATACGTGACAGACATATCCGATTGCAAAAGGCACAGCAGAAAGACTCCTTAGATGGTGTAATCTGCAAGACACGGTTCTTTCTGCGTTGCCTTTTTTCCTCGAGAGTGATCCTGCGTGTGTTCTCGAAGGAGACAGCTGCGTTATAGATGGTGTGTCTCCAGATCTTCTGATTGGAGGCCAGAGTAGACCAGTTATGGTGATCAATATGGCCAAGGCTGAGATGTTGTTTCAGGGAGTCCTTGTATCTCATTATAAAACTTGATTAAAAATAAAATTAAAAAAAATCTGACTCATCTTCCTTGGTCCACAATTTAATAAGGAAATATTTAGTTTTCACATCTAAAAAATATCCTGTATTGACTTTTTTAAAATATTGTTCGTTCTGTTTCAAAAATTGTTTGGAGCGCTAAGTTGAATTTTGTTGTATTTGATTAGCTTTTGTAATAAGTATCTTTGACTTGTTTAGAGTTTTTTTCTTTGCCAGAAAACTTGGTGAGCAGCTTTTCTAAGTATTTGGTTATATAAAATTAACATTAAAATAACATTAAAATAGTTTGCTTACTCAAATGATTCCAATATCATTGCAAATGAAAACTACAAAGGGAGAAAAGAGTTCAAGGTAATTCATCTCTTTTTATCTCTTCACTGGGGCATTGCTCAATTGATGATAAAAGAAATCCAATCTATGCACAGATCAGTTTTAGTGGACCCCTTAGAGTGGAAAGCAGTGACTAACATTGCCATTTTCCATTGCTAGAAGAAAAAAAAAATCAATAGAGTAGAAGTAGTAGCCTCTGGATTTTTTTTTAATTCCACTTCAGTGCCTAAACACTATTACATATTTTTGTAGAATTTCTTTTCTTTTATGTGACACTGCCATACATTACTATCTTCCTGTTTTTCCACAGCAATAAAAGTCAATTTTCACACTCATCTGTGTTTATCTCTGTGAATTGTCTTGATACACAAAAGTAGCTCACTTTCCTACTTCTAAAAATACCAGGTTGTTTTGCATCTTCGAAAAAAATTAAAAAGGAAGCAAAATCACCAACTCGTTTTGCCTGTAATGACAATTAAGATGATTTCCATCCAGACGGTGTTATATATCTGAAAACACAAAGACCTTTTCGCTAGAGTGACAACAACATCTGCAAAAATCAAATATCATCATCCATCCCAAGAATTTCCTGAAGATATCTGCCAAGTTCTTTTACTAGTAGGTGATGATTAATCATAACCTGTCTGGCATCTGAGTAGAGAGATCCAATCCCTGACCAGAAAGAAAAGCTATATTCAGACATAGCTGAAAGCAAACTTTAGCAAGATCCTGAGCACCATTATTTTTATAAAATGCAAAACTCAGATGAGTTGCAAATGATATGCAAATCTCATATTGCTTTGGAGTTTGTTATTGTTGATGGTGGTGTTCAGGCTTTTTTCTCTCTGTAAAATTAAGGCCTTATTGCTGTAAGTCTGCTCAGCTTCTTGTGGGAAGTGCAGAACTCTGCTTTCCTACCTCTCCCAAATTGTGCTAGAGATTTTCAGGTGACATAGTGCAATGGATGCTATTAAACTGGGTTTTGGTGGTTGTTTTTTTTTTAGTAGGCACACAGTAATGCTTGAGGATATCATATTTCAGAGGGTGAATTCAGGTGACCTAGCAAAAGGCTGTATGTCTCCAGAGTAGTCTTTAAAAATCCAGTTTGCAGATTTTGGCAATCTTGCACATACTGAATTTTACTTTGTTGATAAATAATTCTGTTTCGTCCAACTGGGTAATTTGCAAAACATGATAATACACATCATCTTTCTATATATGGTAATATCATTTACTTCTCTGTTCAGAGATGTAATTATAGGTAAAAATATTGAAAATTCATGGTTTCTGGGGTAAATACTTATGCAAGGTCACTGGCAGTTCAGCCCATATTTGACTAAATTCTTCTGCCATAGCTATGTGAAATATCTCACTGATTTCATAGCAAGGGGACTATTCACAGAGAAAAGGAACCACCACCTGGTAAAAACATTATGGTTGCTTCTTCAAATTAACAGTTCTAGTATATTCTAATCACGGGTTTTATTCTTTGCCCTCCTGAACCGGTAAAGGGAAGTAGTTAATCCCTTTTTTGAGGCTAAAAGCAGGTTTTCAGCCAGTTATGATGAAATTACCTTTTCTGTTCTATGATCTTTCTCAAGGAACAAGTGCTTAAGGAATAATGACACAATTACTTCCTTCTCTGAATACCCCTCTACTAGGGTATTCAGAAGCCTTAAAAGTCTGTGAATATCTTTTCTTGTTTCTTATTTCAGCTAGCCCACAGGAGCATAAAATACACCAATGCCCAATATACTTCTAGGCTGTGCAAAAAAGCTGCTGTTCCTACAGTCAAGTTTGTATAAACAGACTATTTCTTTTAAGAATCCGAAAAAGAATGACCTTATTTTCGCATACTGATATATGGCCAGAGTCAGGAGTCAGGCTTTACCTTAAACTGCTTAAAATATCCAATTTATATCAGTTTATGACAGAGCCCATTGAAAATATTTTTCTTATCATGTTTCTGTAGTGTGATGTGCTCAAATGCAGTGCTCTGGAATGTGTGTTGTGCTACCTTTGTGCTGTAGTGTCTGATTAAAATTCAAAGTACCTTTCTACATTAATTAGATGATATCCTTCAGTCCTGGCCAGTTAGACAAATTGAAGAGAGTTCTGAGAGTAGCAATAAACATGATGAAGCTACAGGAAGGACTGATATACAAAGAGATGTCAGAAAAACTAAAATGCTGGTCATGACTTCCTTCCACCACTCTTAGCGACACAAATAGAAAGTTCTTAGTTGTTTCTATGTAGTGGTTGTTGTAAACCTCAATTAAAACTTATTTAAACTCCTTAGTGAGTGTGCCATAGGCATGATCTGTGCCATGGTAAGCAGACAGAGCCAATGTGAAAGCAGGCTTGGTGGTCTTAGTGAATTATGGAGCCCAGTGTCTCTGTAACACCACAGAATCATAGTGTTGGGGTTTTTTTCCAAGAGCAACTTTGAAATTGTAGGTAATGAACTGTCCTCAGAACTACTCATAAGAAATGACCACTACGAGCTGTGCCTTTTCTCTAGATCACAGATAATAACTATAACCCAGGACAGCTTAAAGGTAGCTTAAATTTGGTCATACACTTGCCAGTTAATTTCCTTTGTGATTTAAAACAGCTGCAGGGTAGATAACACAAACTCTTGAGATTTTCTGTTTATTTCTGCAGTTTTGGGAGCAGATGTGCCCTACCCATGTTTGTTGTCTCTCTGTACTCCTCTGTAGCCAGAGCAGACACAGTAATTGACAGTCATTGCGGTTTCTGGCCTATTCCACTATTCTTAACAGTAGCGTGTGAACTCTGAGCATTTTCTGTGAAATTATAGCAAACACTATTCTGATGCAATAGTGATGATCCAAAAATGATTAAATATTGTTCATTTCTCTATTCGGATAAAATCAAAGAAAAAAATTCACAAGATTCATTTAACCTGTATTGTTTCAAAGTAGCATTTTTATTTAGAAGGATCTTCCAACACATTAGCATTAAATGCAGGCAACAAGAAAAACTCCTACTAACATATTCTTACTTTAAAGAATACGAAAAAGAGAAAAATAATGAAGGTTTGTGTATTAGTTTGAGCACGTACATGAGCTTAGAGCAGGTGAGAGATTGTCATCAATTACATTTCCTAATATCACAGGATCACAGAATGGCTTGGGTTGGAAGGGACATTAAAGATCATCTAGTTCCAACCCCCTTGCCATGTGCACCTTGCACTAGACCAGGTTGCTCAAAGCCCCATCCAATCTGGCTTTGAACACATCTGGGAATGGGGTATCCACAACTTCTCTGGGCAATCTGTGCCAGTGCCTTACCGCCCTCACAGTAAAGAATTTCTTCTTAGTATCTAGTCTAAATGAATTAGGGGACTGGGCAATCACCAACCATAGGAAGTTCAACAAGGAGAAGGGCCAGATTCTGCACCCGGAATGGGGCAACCCTGGATGTATGTCCAGACTGGGGAATGAGATGCTGGAAAGCAGTGCTGTGGAAAGGGACCTGGGGGTACTGGTTGATGGCAAGTTGAATATGAGTCAGCAGTGCCCTGGCAGCCAGGAGGGCCAACCATGTCCTGAGGGCATCAGGCAAAGCATCACCAGCTGGTCACAGGAGGGGATTTTCCTGCTCTGCACTGGGGTGGCCTCACCTTGGATTCTGTGTGCAGTTTTGGGCACCACAATATAAGAGAGAGATATTAAGCTATTAATAGAAAGATATTAAGAAAGTGTTGTGACCCGTGCCAGAAAGGGGTGTCACAACAACCTGAGGTAACCCAGGTTCTTCTTAATAAATGCCTTGGGGTGGATTAGAGTGAAAACCACACTGAATAATCAGTGTTTGAAGACACATATATGTAAGGTTTATTTTAGAACAATTTTGTTGCCATTTTGAGTGTCATCATCTATATCTATCATCTATAGCAATATGGCATAAAGATAACATTTAAGGAAAATGCATAAGGGAGAGAAAGGGAAAGACAGAATAAGGGTAAGGGAGAGTAAGGGTAAGGATAAGGGTGGAAAAATGTATGTAGTCACCTCCCATGGGGTCCAGCAACGAAACTTGGTAGTTGCAGCTTCCATGTGTATTAGTCGAAGTGATGGTCTTGATCCGTTGGGTGTGAGGGAGGGAAGCTCACACACTCAAGGAAGTTATGAGTTGTTATATACTTCCAGCTCAGGTGGGAACGCCTTGTACCTCCTCAGGGTGGGGAGTTTTACCATGGATAGGGTCATGCCATGAGCCTCCAACGTCTCCTGGGCATGTGCAGAGTTCCTGTGAGGGGCATGGTAAAAGGATTTTTCTGACCTTTCAGGATTGGTGGGGGGATGGGCTTTGACCCTCCAATGTCTCTGACAGCTGAGGCCAGACATACAGAGTTCATGTGAAGGACATGGCAAAAAAGGCTCTTCCCGCCTTTTCAGGGCTCAACCCCTCAGCAGCACTGGCAGGGGCCCCACTGGGTGGGCAGCCGCTCCTTCCCAACCTGCAAAATTCCCCTGGCGATCCTAGAATGTGTAAATCATAAACCGTTTCAGTCTCTGAAAGAAAGACATTAAGGTGTTAGAGAACATCCAAAGGAGGGCAACGAAGATGGTGAAGGGCCTTGAGGGGAAGCATATGAGGAGCAGGTGAGGTCATTTTGTTTACCCTAGAGAAGAGGAGACTGAGGGTAGACCTCATTGCAGTCTACAACTTCCTTGTGAGGGGAAGAGGAGGGACAGGCACTGAACTCTTCTCTGTGGTGACCAACGACAGGACCTGAGCAAATGGCCTGAAGTTGTGTCAGAGGAGGTTTAGATTGGATATTAGAAAAAGGTTCTTCACCCAGAGAGTGGTTGGGCGCTGGAACAGGCTCCTCGGGGAAGTGGTCACAGCACCAAGTCTAACAGAGTTCAAGAAATGTTTGGGTGATACTCTCAGGCACATGGTGTGACTCTTGGAGATCGTCCTGTGCAGACATAGGAGTTGGACTCGGTGGTCCTTGTGGGTCCCTTCCAACTCAGCATATTCTGTGATTCTGTAAACTGATACTTGTTTAGTTTAAGACCATTCCTCCTTGTTCTGTCATTACATGCCCTTGTAAAAAGCCATCCTAACACACTTTCTGTAATTTTAGAGATTGTTCTGATGGCACATGAAGGCTTTGAGATGTTTCACAACATCCAAATAAAGCTTTTGTGTTCTCTGTTTACTTCTATAACTGGGTCCATTTGCGTGATACCTTTGAATACTGTAAAATCTCACAACATCCCAAAAATTCATAGTAGGAAAGTTGCATTGGAAAAGTAATTAGAAGTAAAACAATCTCTTATGAGGATTTGTGATGCCTCCTTTTCTACAATTATCAATCTCTCAGTCACAGAGTTGCCATTAGAAGTGCTTATAGCTTAGAAATGCCAACTACGCCTCCATCGGTAACACAAACAATCCAGAATTTCTGGAGTTTGATCAGACTAGGGCAGCTCAACACTAGCTTTCCTCTGCGAAGTGGAGAACTCAGGCTGACAAATCTTGCATAAATTATTCAAGTTTCAGGTAGTTACATTACTGGGGTTCAGTTACTTATCTTTACCTATATGTACTATTTTAGCGACATTGGACAATGTATAAATGTAATCTGTTACACACGTGAGTTCTGGGTTCATCTTTTTTCATTTTTCATGAGGGGATCCTGTTGTTAACATGGTTGTTGACTAAAAAAGTTACTATTCTCAAAACTTTCATGTAATCTCAGGGTTTCTGGAGTGTTACTAGGTGAAAGGTCTGAAGTCAAAGAATTAACGGTTTGAAATCTAATTTGAAATGAAGTGTTCGAAAGTCAACATTGCAAAAGCTACTGAGAGGATCTGAAATCTCAGATTGGATTTAACAAGAGAGGATGTTATCTACAAGGATAAAAATATGAGAGATATTTCAAAAGAGTGAATAAAATCATCATCATGGCTGAAGACATTTAAGGTTTTGGAAGATCATACACCAGATATTAGCTTGGAAAAAGAAAAAAGGGGTAAATGTGCATCAGAAACCTCTGTCTTAAAATAAGTAATCAGAGAGAAGTTTGGAATTATATAGCCCATTACTCATTCTCACGTCCAAAATTTCTCTGGTGTTTTGCAGAAAGATACAGAGTGAAAATTGAGGCCCCATTAAATTAATTGAAATGTTACTGTCCGATTCTACCTGTTTTCCCACTTTTACCACTAAAAGATAAAGAGGAAAATATCGATAAACTTTGGTAAAGCCTCCTTAAAATACAGAAATACCATGGAGGTTTTAGTTAAATTCATATGGAATATGAAAGAAAGTTCAGAATAGTATTTTACTTTCTTGATTTAAAAGAGGGCAAATGCCACCTGAGGCATACTATATAAAAATGTGGCAGGGAGAAAAGCATAAAGTACTTAACTTTTCATTTTTTCAAGGCTATGTTTAGATAAGAAAATCAAGAAAGTTTTGCATACTGAAAAGTGACTTTCAGCTGTTACAAACTTTTCTTTGGACTTTGATTCCATTCCAGGAAGTGTTTATTTTTATTTATCTTACACCTGTTCCTAACAAGTTAAACCCCACTGAAATAATGTGCCTGACTGCCTTTCCCTGCTTCCTAGGGAAACACAGCCAGGGAGGGTGATAGACACACTCTTTCCTTCCCTATTCGCAGCCTGAGGAGTTAGGGATGGGTTGGTGGTGGGGGCTGGGGCTGTGAAGAGTTGAAGACGATGAGAGGGCAAGGACAGCAGCCAGGACAGGTTCTCTTCTCTTCAGCTGTTTTTCAAATAAGTTCCAGTGCATTTTTTCCTCCCCTTTTTCCTCAGCCTTTCCTCCCTTTAAGGAGAGTCTCATCTCTACCCGCTGGACAGGAGGGTATACACAAGTAGACAACTTCTTTGGACCAATGCTTTTAAAAGGCAAAAGAGAGTTATGCTGCTGTTGACTTCTTTGTCCCTCGTGGTCAGAGGGGACTCAAGACCCTTGGTGGGGCAGAGGGCTCCCAGCAGTGAAGGGTAGATACTGTGTGCTGCTGGCAAGACTGAATTAATTTGAATTTTTTGAAGTGGGGGGCCTCCATAAAACTATTTTATAAAGAAAACTGTCAGAGCTCCTAGAATAAGTAGGAGTAAGGGCAGGTGCATGTTACTGACTTTTTTAAAAAATGTCCCGATGGAATTAGTTCACGGTAACCAAAACCCCCAGTAAACACTTTAATAATTTCTGTACCAAATTCATAATTCATAATATTTGGGTGACTGTTTTTTTTTTTTTAAGTTCTAAGAATGATTTGCAGGAATGCATGCTGCTTTACTAGTGGTCTCTGATTTGCTGCTAGCCAGTCAACACTAAATAGAAATGAATGTTACATTGCTACTCCACTTGGACCTGCATGGGACAAGTCAAGATCACCCTGCCATCATGTTCATCACCAGGGACACTGCTTCTTCTGCACAGTCCGTACTGTTCAAGGCATTCCAGCACACTCTATGTGAGCCTTGGATACAAATAAACACAACTAAATATAGAAGTTTGTTTTTAGGTGGGTACGTGTGGGCTAAGTGTCTATACTTCCAGTATAGTCAATTGAGATCTAAGGCTTAGTTCAGCAGGGTACGTAGAGGTGTCCCCTGTTATATGATATTCCATGCTCTCCAGTGACTTCTCTTGAAGAGTACAGTTTTCCCAGGTCCAAGAGCTGACAGATCTAGGAGATGTCTCAGATTCCTTAAGGCATCTCAAATGGCACTGGACAAATAAATTTAGGTAGCAGAATCAAACCTTTTTTGTACCGAGCCTAGATCATGAGGCAGCTGAGCAGACAGCAGGAGCCTTCCTGAGGATTAGCTACACCTCTCTCAGTTGACACAATTGCCTTGTGCTGCATGGGAAGTTTAAACACCTGCTTCACATGTAGACACCTAAATTCAAATGTCTTCATGTGGAGTTCAATCCCATCCCATCAATTTTTCTGCTCTCCATTAGAATTTGTGATGTCTAACTTTTCCTTGTCAGTTTTGCTGTTTCTGAATTCTCACCAAGACCTTCTGAATCTGCTTGTTGCAGTCTTGATACTCATGCTGTGCAGAGACACCCCAGGATACTTTATCCATTTCTGGCTCTTCTTGATCTCTGAACTTGTTGGATTTACATCTAGAAGCAAATCCAGTGGTTTTGGTAGCCAATTTTATAGTAGCCACCTAGGATTCACCTATGCAGTAGCCAAAGGTATTTTAAAATGTCAGAGTTTAAGACAGGCAGAAGGTCAGTCTAGCCCAACACAGTATGTGCAACAGTGACACCAGGCAACAGTGAACAGTCAGGGAACATTACACAAGCAGGGCAAATATACAGTGATATTTCTCTGCAAGCATCTCTCGGCTTCCAACAACCTCCTACTTGGAGACGTCCTGAACAAGAAGTGGGCTTTTGGTATTAATTAGCCCAGGATTAAATCTTCTCCCATGAGACTGTCTAACTGGCTTTAAACCTATATAAATTTCTAGCCCCTTGTGACAAAGATTTCCACAATTTAACAGAACAATCCTTAAACCACAGGTACAGGTTGTCTGTACGCTTGGCACTGTAATGAGAGCACAAAGCCATCCATAGGTGAGTTCAGAGAAACCCAATATGTTTGCAGGCAAGGAAAGGTATTTAGACCTCAATTTCCTTCAGTGGCTGAACAAAATGAACAAAAGCTATTTTCTGCTGTACTGGGGCAGGCTAAGAGAACAGTCTCCTACTTGTAGGTACAGTCAATACCGTTCACTGCTCTCTTGCGGAGGTGAGGAGTTTCACTTACTGAGTAATTCTTGACTTATAGGACCTGTGCTTGGGATAAGATGAGTGTTTATACTCAGTACAAAAGAAGTAAAACTCATATTAACAAGGACTTGCTTTCAGTTCTTCACTGGCAGACATGGGTCTAGATTTTCCTTGCATAGAAACATACAACACGAAACCCTAAGATTAAAACCAGGTACTTCTTACAAAGGCTCTTTAAGCTTTTAAAGATGATTAGGAAATTAATCTTGAGGTGAGGAAGTTACACAGCTTGTTCTGTGTTTCCCCACTCCGTGCACACCAATGTGTCCACCCCAATTATTGTAAAAGAATATTATGCCTTCTCACAGCATCCATGTTCCATCACTCTGCTGCTTGTCCTCATCTCCCCTTAAATGCTGTTCTGGCTCCAAGGGCAGCTGGCAGATTAGCTCATGCACACCTAAGTTTCTCTTACAGTTGTAATCTCTGACCCAAAGAAATAATAATAAACTCTAACACTTGCTGAGCTTCAACAAACTTTCCAGGCTGTCAGCTAAAAGAATGTTTCTGAGTACGCAACACTCTATCACCGCCGCGGCCCGGGTTCGGGTCCCGGTCAGAGGAGTCCCCCGGGTAGATGGAGCTCGTTAGCCCTGTAAGGCCATCCATCTAAGAGAAGGTCACTCTAAACAAACCTACGTCCTGAGGACCTCACTGCCACCGTCCAAGCTTGCTCGGCCCCGGCAGACGAACCTTAGGATTAAAGGGTGGGCTCAGCTCAGCGCACGCTGTGTCTCACCTAAAAAATCCACTGCGCAGGCTCGAAGGGCAAAGACCCTTCCCAAATCTTCGTTCGCGAAGACTGGCCATACACATCAGGGGAGTTGAGTCCAGAAACCATGTTCCTCAACCACATAGTGTCTGTTCTCATAGGAAATTAGTACTGTGCTTGTAAGTCTGATTCCACTGGACACTCACCTCTGGGGCTGCTCTATTTTTTTCCTAGCTTACTTTTCTTTTTTGTCTTTTTATAGGAAAGTTGCAATGGGGAGATATATAAAGGGGAAAAGTTCTAATCCATCTATTGATTTGTACAGTTTGATACCTCAGGTTTCAAAGCACCTACATGACGTTTCTTCAATGCTGCTCCTCTTATCCATATGTTTTGAAAATTGCTACCCTTAGTTTTCACCCTGGAGGCTCCCAAGGTAGTTCTGACACCAGCCCTGACCTCACATCCCTACCTCAAACAGGAATCTCAGTGCTCTGGATATCCACCCACTACAGTCTCTCTTTTCATTCAGCTTCTTCACTCGGCTCACGTACATATATGTGCTATTTATTGATACTTGGATATTAATGTTTTCTGTAATGTATTTCTTTCAGACATCATTGTTCTCATCGCTTCAATAGCAGTTGTTTCTGCAAAAACTCAGGGTAACATTTTTGCAACATCAGCACTGAGAAGTCTTCGTTTCCTACAGATCCTTCGTATGGTGCGTATGGACCGAAGAGGAGGCACTTGGAAATTATTAGGTTCAGTAGTTTATGCACATAGCAAGGTATGTAATCCTAGATACTAATTTTGTCTGGTTGACATCTTCACTTGATGTGATTCAACAAGAGGCCAAGGACATAAACTCAGTTTTGAGCAGAATACCCAAAATTTTCTGAAATAACATCCACTTTAATGTGAACTAGCACAAATACATCAGGCCATGTTTAATGCTAACAGTTTTTAGGATATCTTGAAAATGTTGTCCTTGATATGCAGTTGTAATTTGTTATTTGTTGGTGAAGTTGCTGAAGCGTCAAACCATAGGAGTAGATCTGGTCCACTTTCAAAGAAAATTTGCAGCCATAGGGAACCACTTGACTTTTAACTGCACAAATGCCAAAAGAAATACAGAGGGAGATCTTTTAATTATGTCTTCCTTAAGATGTCGTTCTGTTCAGTCTTTAAAGTGGATATTGATCTCTGTTTTCTTTTATCTAGGAATTAATCACAGCCTGGTACATAGGATTTTTAGTACTCATCTTTTCATCTTTCCTGGTTTATCTGGTGGAAAAAGATGCAAATACCCAGTTCTCCACATATGCAGATGCTCTCTGGTGGGGCACAGTAAGTACAGAAAAAAAACAGTAAAGCTTTAACCAGTATGCTAAAGTGCTTTGAATTTCACCTACGGAGGACTTTAACTTAGTGTGCTCTTTGATGAATTGTTTTCACTGGCAAAAAAACTTGTCTGAGAAGCTCCCTCCTCCAGTTATTCATTTGTACATCGACAGATTTCAGCCCATCCTGCAGAATAGCTGTTTGTGTGATTCTGCTTCAAGCCAGACCACTAAACCTTCAAGAGAATCATAGAACCATAGAATCAGCTGGCTTTGAAAGGACCTCCGAGATCATCAAGTCTAACCCTTGATTCACCACCACCGTGGTTACTAGACCATGGCACTAAGTGCCACATCCAGTCTCATCTTAAAAACCTCCAGGGATGGAGAATCCACCACTTCCCTGGGCAACCCATTCCAATGCCTGATTACCCTCTCTGTAAAGAATTTCTTCCTAATATCTAACCTAAACCTTGCCTGGCAGAGCTTGAGACCATGCCCTCTTGTCTTACTGATAGCTGCCTGGGAGAAGAGACCAACCTCCACCTGGCTACAACCTCCTTTCAGGGAGTTGTAGAGAGTGATGAGGTCTCCCCTGAGTCTCCTCCAGGCTAAACAACCCCAGCTCCCTCAGCCTTTCCTCATAGGACTTGTGCTCAAGTCCCTTCACCAGCCTTGTTGCTCTTCTCTGGGAGAGCTGCTCCAGCACCTCAATATCCTTCCTGAACTGAGGAGCATTGTACTTTTTAACTCACGGTTTTTCAGTAATATAGTTTGTAACATGGCCCCACAAAGACCTGCTTTGATACAAATCAAGAGGGCTGTAAGCTGCAATGCAGGAAGAGGAACAAGTGTCAGGAAAGAGGGGAAAAAATCTTACACCAGCTTTGTGGTGAAAGGGAGAGTATTATCAGTACCCTTAGAAAGATGTTGCTTCTCCTTCCTCTGTACTTTGAGTACAAAAAGCAAGAATATGCCCATTGTGGTTTAGCAATGTTATGTTTTACAGGTATAAAGCCCGTGATTTACTTGACATCATGTTTAACCATCGAATAATTTGTTTTTACTTTGTTGAAATCTCTGGTATCTAAGTACATGTCTGACTGCTTTTCTGAAAGATGGAGGATTATATGAATGCTTATATGGTTAATTAAACTAGGTTTTAAATGAACAACAAAAGGCTAGGTCTGAAGTTTTGATTTTCTTATTTTTTAAATAACATAATGTGTAGGGGTTTTTGCTTAAAAATGCCCTATAGTGATCTAGACTCATGTAATGTGTGAGAGTTACTTAGGCAGATTAAGAAATCTGCTCCCAGAAAACCTACAGCAGGGTTATTGTCAGCCAGTATAAAATGGCTTTTCTTTTCCTTCTGGTGCTGTAGAAAAAACAGTGTGCTCTGAGAGTGGCTGGGTAGTGAAATGATACCTGTTAATTAATGCTGAACCTAGCTAAATAACCAGATAACCTAGAACACAGTTTTCCTGGAATAAGTGCAAGACCTGAACTAGTCTCTGCCGCCTTTTCTCATCACAAGGATGCACAGATGGAGCTTTCTCCTCTTAGACCTTCTACTGACAAGATTTCATCTAGACTTGGTATTATCTGCAGTTCAGAGCATGCACCCATGGACTGTGAAAAAGCCCTTTCCAAATTATTGGGAAATAATTTTAAGAAGTTTTTTCTACATTTTGAACTAAGATCAAGGTCACTTACTATTAGTAAGGGTAGTTTGTGGTTTTGAAATTTGTTTATCTAAGGGCTAGTCATTTGTTGCATGTCTTCCCTAGAGACTGTATTTCTGTGTTATCAGCGCAAAAATTGGGAGCTTGGAAAAGCCAAACCTAGTAAGTCTTACTTGTGCATTTGCAAATATACAAAAGTATTTTTCCTGAAACTTGTTGCTTTAGAGCATCAAGGTAGATCTATAATAAAATACACATTTTATCCTGTAGTCCAAACACATGTAAAATTCATATTGGCTAAAGCCATGAGAGAAAGTTTTGCCTTCAGTTGAATCACTGTAATTTGTTTTGTTTTACTTTTCTTCAAAAGCTGAGGTTTGCCTTAAAGCTTTCTCACCTTCCTGTATTGACATGGTTGTGAAGCATCTGGCTTGGCATGCTGGTGTCCTCACTGAAGGGTACCCTGGCTCTGGCAGTCTGAAAATACCATTTCCCCTTTGGGGGTGGCAGTGGGGATGTGGTCCTGCAAGAGACCCTCCTGTGGCAATGCACCATTTTGGGAATGGATGTTTTCAGACTCTCGATTCTCCAGAAAACACCCTCTGCCTCTCTGCAAGGCCATGCGTGACTTAGCTCTGCATAGGCAGGAAGTCTGGACTGAGGAGAGGATTGTACCCACCTGCTAGCAGGTGGGTGAAAACATATGCAAAGGAATGAGAAATTCCCAGCGAAGTCAGACTTCCACTCTGACATCTGACTTAGGCTCGTGTTAGATACAGATCCTTCTCCCAAAGCAGCTCTTGCAGCAGGAACAAGATCTTTATTTTAGAATTTGCTTCTGCACTACCTGGTGACTTCTATTTTTTAAGGAAAAACCCTGATAGGAAATAAACATTGTATAAAGTGGTGCTTAAAATATTTTGTACACTATGAAGTGAAAATATATGACTCATAGGTTATATAAGTAGTGCAACTGAGAAAATAGGAATCTTGTCTAGATTTCAGCAGGAAAAACAACAAATTGTAATAAAAACCCTGCAAACAATATATATTGTACGTTTCTATGTCTTTTCGTCTTTCCCCAGTGTATGGTATGGATACATTTAAATTTTTAATGCACTTAAGCAAGTGCACGAAGTTACTGGAAATCAATGTTCCCCCTTACCTGTTATTTTTGCCATTTTAATAATAGTATTTTTTGTATAATATGTAAAAC
This sequence comes from Chiroxiphia lanceolata, assembly GCF_009829145.1. Lineage (NCBI taxonomy): Eukaryota > Metazoa > Chordata > Aves > Passeriformes > Pipridae > Chiroxiphia > Chiroxiphia lanceolata. Next base: position 85,905,637 of record NC_045639.1, on the reverse strand, counting down.
AGTGTGTGGGAAATGCATAATGTGCTTCTTAGTCATGGTTGTTTTTACTGCCAGAGTAACCCACATGAAGATTTTTGAAAAGGTCAGATTCTGTGGCATTCTAGGGGAAATCAATGCTTAGTCTCATTGGTTTGTTTATTTGCAAAAGTTTTTCTAACTTAAACCACAGATTATCTACCAAATCCTGGTCTGAATTCTGTCATGGCAGAGGTACAAGAAAGTAAAGACAGCATTGAAGTCAGGCACAAATAGTTGCCTTAAATTTCAAGCTTTTAGAGGCACTACACCCCTCCTTACAGGATCAGCTCTGGCATGCTGCAATTAACCCATTCATTAATTCAGATTATTTGAGGGCCATACCCTGCTATGGTCATTTCACTGACTCCATTTCTGAAGCCCATATTTTTACATTGAAATGAAAGGCAGGATATGGCATCCAAATTTACATATGAATACTCCACTGTATTTGCAATTGCATGCTGTACTGTGCAACCTGCAATTTAAACATCATGCTAGTATTACTAGTGTGAATATTCTTGTGGTTGGGGTCCCCACAGTGCTACCTAACACAGCAATACCCAACAGTGAATGTTATATGAAGAGCTCAAGTTCAAAATTTGCTTTGACAGACAAGGTATATTCATTTAACAGAAGAAAATAACCAAACTATATGGGAACAAAAGGTCAGTTAAAAAACTTAAGTGTTTCAAAACAAACCGTGTATGGTTGTCAGAGAAACACTAGTGTTAAATAGAACTGTGCGTGCTTATAGTGACATTTAGTTTGTACACTAATTAGTTTTAGCTGCAAATGCAAAGAAATTAAGATTCCTCTCTCTTACACATTTGACAGAATTTGTCTTAATATACTATTATTTTCTAGTAGTACTAGTGGTTACAGTTGGATGCAGAATGGCTCTGGCGCTCCACAGTGACCTGTTGGTGAACAAAGCATATTACAATGAATAATATTGTCACAATTACTAACTCCTTTGAGTTAATATTGAAGACACTTTTCCCATTTAATGTAATGAGAGCATGAGCAAACTACATTTTTTTCAGTTAAGTGATGTCATATAAAGATTCAAAAGGTGAGTACTGCTAGGAGAACATAAAATGACATCAGAAAGAAATATTAGCATAGAGGATGGCCTCCTGGGTCCTATCTCATCTAATTGAAGTCATCTAAGTTATATAATGGCATTCATTATTATATTACCTCACTTATATTAGCATATTTATTAGCTCCAGCAATGAGATAACAGAAATTCTATCATCGTGATAGAATTGTGAGTTTTCAGCCTGACTGGGAGACAGTGTCTGCCTTGGCTGGTCTGTCCAGACATCTCATTTATAGAAGTAACCAAAATGAAGTGGTTTGCATCTGATATAAAAGACAGAACCCATCTAACTCACTTAGCCATGCAGGAGTGTGATTCAGGTGCTTAAACATAAGCATACCGTCAAAGATCTGTTGGAGAGTCTGCTGCCTCTCCTGTGGGTGGTCCCTCTTCAGATGCCCTGGGATATCTCAGGTAGTACCAGACATTTGTTTTCAGGCAAGCCCAAGTCCTATGTTTTGGGATGAGTTACTTGGTGGAGGAATCTCTCTTTCCTTTGTGCATGTTGTGATGACCAGATCATGCTAAACACCTAAGCATTTTATTTTTCATGTTGAGAGAAATAATCTACAGATATGTTCTAAAAGGTTTGGTTTATTTTCCTGGTTTAGTCTGTAGTGATTAGACACAGAGCTGCTCAGCAGGTATCTCCAAAAAGACTTGATTTACACATGTTGTTATTTCTTTTACTGTATCTTCTTTTTTCATTATTTTTTTGCTTCTCTTGATCAAGTCTCTCAAATAAACAACCCATCTCTAACTACCTTCACAAGTTTGCTACTACAGATTTTGTAGTTCTGTTCCGTAGTCACTCTGGGATGCGTACGGTATCTCTGATGCAGTCCTATTGTGCTGTTGCCCTTGAAAGATTGTAATCCCTGAAAAGTCCCCAAAAATTTCCTCCAGCCATATTTGAACTGTGGTTACTTCTCTCTTACCCACCTGTGGGATCCAGCCTTCCCTCACAGTGCTAGCTGTAACTTCTGTCTGCTTCTCACAGTATTATCAGTGATGTCTGGAAATTCTCATGTCGTGGTTTCACATTAAGTAGTTTTCCACACCCTATACCCTTAATTTAATCTCAGGATTATGCCAGTCAGGGCCTGGCCAGTGGTTTACTCATTCACTTCCAACACTTACAAAGATGCAGGGGATTATTCCTGAACTTAACCCTGAAGTTGTCCAGATAAACATTTTGTTAGTTGTATGATGGGAGTTGTATAAAATGAAGATTGAATCCATTTGTTCAGTGTTGAGTAAGACAGTACAGAACAGTGCTGACACCTATACACCCATGTAAAGACCTCCCTGAGATAAAGCAGCTCGAAGTGAGCAAGAAGCCACTTACATGCTTAATCACAGACTGATACCATTAAGTACTTAGTACCTGGAACATTTGGGGGAAAGACTTTAATATGATCTTATTATTTTCTTTGGAGAAATCCAGACACAGTCTGTGTAACTGCTCCTGGTTTTGGATCACTCTCAGACATCAGGTCCCAAAGGTTCAAGTTTATCTTTTACTTCTTTGGAATACAGTTTGATGGCAATATCATTGCCATCAATGGTTCTGTTTCCTTCTCTTTAGCTCAGGCAGGAGACATCTCTGTACTTTCCAGTGTCTGGCAGAGATAGGGAACTGGACAGAAGCCAAGAAAGTGGGCTCATTCCAGAGCTCCAAACTGCTTTGCAGTGACTGGCCTGGAAACAAATTTTGAGGAAGTTTTATTCAGGGATTAATTTGTTCAAGTGCTTCACTGCTCTCAGGCTCTTAATAGCCTGAAACTGTTTTGCAGTTGTCCTCTAATGTGAAGAGCTGTGATTATCTTCTTCAGCAAACAAAAGAAAACGAAATCAAGCCCCTCTGCCAGGCCAAGAGCATGGCTTCATCAGCTCGCATGTGCCAGAAATGAGGGAGCTGCATTCTCATATCCCTTCCTCCTTATTGCTCCATCTTAGTCCCTCACTGCCTTGTGCAGTCTCTGGAGCTTGTTTGTACATCCATGAGCTGACACAACACACCAAAGCAGCAGAAACAAACCACACAGAAATGTGGATCATTCTCTCCCCCTTCCTGGGTGGCACTGGCTCACCAAAGAGTCCAGTAAAAGCCAGGAACAGGAGAAGGGGCAGGGAAGTGAAGAAGACCAAGGAAGGAGACCGAGACATGATACTCATGCAAAGTCATGTGTCTGTGGCCAGTCTATCATTACAAAACTCGAGACTTGATAACCACTTGAAATTACAGCTGCAGCAGCCTGAATTCATCTCTCTCACTCTTAGTGTCTGGCTTTCTCAGGGTAAATTACACCCGCAGCTTGTTCCCAACAATGGGAGCATTAAAAGCACTATTTACTATCTACAGAGTCCTAAATAGTTGAAATCTAATTACTTCCAAAAGACTTTCCTTCTTTTGTCCCGTGGTGACCCCGGCATTAAATAGAATTGTTTTGGCCATCTTGCCTAGGAATGAACTTTGAGGAAGCTGGAAGCAAAGTAATGTCTCTAGAAGGCAATTTCCTGAAGAATTCATTGCTGCCAGAATATTTGCTAAGCCTGAACTTGCCCACATTTGGTACACAATGTAAAATAATTCTCCATGCACATGTTCTCCCTAATAACAGGCCCTGGAGTCCTTGGCATTCAGCCTACTGTTGTCTATCTTTGTCTTTTAACATCTTGTGCCGTTGCCTGAGCACATGCTCTGCAGCCTCCCACTCAGCCTTTGGAAATCCTCTGCTCTGCCCACACCTCCTCCAGCTGCCCATGCCAGGCAGCCATGTGAACCCAAACCCCCCAAAGTGAAAGCACAGAGACTCAACTTTCTCCCACCAGTCGAGTCCCCGGGTTTGGGAATGATGTACTTCCCAGGACAAGAGCAGCCTGGAGGACAATTCCTTGGGTCAGGGAAGATCCTCAGCCACACACACACGAAGCCCTAATCTTTTGCCTCCAAGATACTCTCAGTGAACAACACCCACGCACCATTATGTCAGTGGCATCTGCCACATTGCTAGTGGCCTGTGGTCAACAAATCACATGCAGCAAGCCCTCCCACCTGCACTAAAATCTGCCATGGACTGCACAGCAGGGGTGCTGGCTTCCACAGAACAGCTTTTGAAGTATCTGTATGCTGAGTCTCTGGTTAGACTCATCATATGAAGGGATTAGAGGTGCCCTCCCTTTCTCTTTGACCTCTGCCCAGGTAGGTCTGATCTAATAGGGTCCAACAGTCCAAGGTACCTCTGCATCTGTTGCTGAGTGTTAACCTTTGGAGCTTAATGTCAGGAGTGATACAGGTGTATCTAAGCCTGTCAGAAGGAAGGGGAAAGGACCAGGAACTTCTTAAATTTCCTTCGATTAGTGTTTCTTGTGTTTCAAGAGATAATACACTTCAAATTGTACTGATGGGCTTGTAGAAAATGAACCTTCTTCTTGCAGTTCCTTTGACTTTATATCATCTCCATGCATCCACTTCCTCCCTGCTATATATTTTCAGTATGATCTCTTTGTAATTTATATTTGTGTAGTTGTGCAAATGCATAGTTATATTTCCCTGCAGAAAACAGGTGAAACTCCTTTACATCCATGGAAAAGAACACTTTTTTTCTTCCCAGCTTACATAATTTCCCATCTTTTCCCTCAAATTTGTGATCAAGACTTTCTGAATTTTTTTTAATTTTTACACTTATTTATTTTTTATTTAGGTGTTTTTCTCACATTTATTATTTATTTCAGTTTTATGCAATCAGACACAGTTTTAAGTTTTCATAGCAAAATGTCCTAATGTTAATTTATTTATGTTTGGGTTTTATAGAAACAACCATATATTTAATATGTCTTGAATTATTTGGTGGAAATGTTGCTTCATGCAATGTAAATAAACTACAACTAATCTGTCAGTGACTTCTGGTAAACCACAATGTTCATTAACTTCTTTTTAGATCACATTGACAACCATTGGTTACGGAGACAAAACTCCTCTTACTTGGCTTGGAAGGTTGCTTTCTGCAGGATTTGCTCTACTTGGCATTTCTTTCTTTGCACTACCTGCTGTGAGTATGCCTATAAAATCTGTAAAAAGATAATAGAAACTTCCATAGCTCCTGCCACTGCTATGATACAAAAAGCTGAAGGAAGCTGTCTACATGAAGAGCAACTGTTTAAGGCTTTTTGCTCTATGGCAGCACTAGTGAATCGCTATCCAAAATCCAAACAAAAGGTTTGGTGTTGTTGCTTTAGTTTGGGGTTTTTAGTTTCTCTGTCACAGATAAAACTAGGAAATATTCCTAAATTAGGTTGCATACTATTGTGTAAGGTTGAAAATACTTTCTTTTGTTATGAATTGTGCCTTATGTGTTAATAATTTTCTTTCAAATTTTTCAAAACAAGACAAAACAAAAAGTAGATTACATGTTTTTCTGGGTTAGATTATATTGAAAAAAAAAGTGAGATATTTCTAATAGCTCGTCTTGTGTTACCATGTTTAGGCTACCAACAGAGAGTAGAAGAAGGCTTTAAATCAATTAAAGGTTAATATCATTGAATGTAAAAAATGCAACTATCATTTTCTCTGAATGATTGTAAATAAACATTACAGTTTGTTTATGTTTTTTTATCAATGTTCAAGAGACTTTAATAGAAATGAGAATCATCTAATGACTAAAATATAGTGTAGCTTCAGAAATAGCTTCTCATTTCTGTGAGTGAATTTCCTTTCTTTTTCAAATTGTTATTCAACAAGTGTGAATTGAGAAGTGACATTTGTATTTTTTGTATTGTCTCCAGTGTAACACATTTTAATATTTTAATACTCAGACACATTATCTATAGATCACTATAAAACATGTCTGTTATAATACTTCATTTGTTTTCAACCACATAGACAAACCAAGATTAAAAGTCAACATTTGCCAACAGCATTAAATCAGCTGATGCACTGCATTTATTTCTTACTCTAGGTACAGCATTTCAGTATCTTTGGCATACTACAATGCATTATGATTATAATTATAATACATTACCTGTTTGTGAATATTTGACATTTATTGACACCTACTGTAATTAATTCCTTTTGTCACCTAGTCACCACTAACGAGAAAGTTAGTCTTAGCAGCACTACAATGAAAAGATGATTAACCCATATTAGAGGTGCCAGAACTTCTGTTCTTCATGTCATACCTATGCACAGATAATAATATTCCTCATAAACACTTCTGTGCTGAATCTGTCTGTAAAACAAGAGGTATGTGTGAAATTTATGCACTTCTAATAGTATATTATTCTGACTAAGAATCAAGTGGAAATATTCTTCCTTATAATGCAGACATACCCCAACAGAATTATTACACTCCTTGCAAGTCAAGGAGGAAAACATTCTCAGCCTTTGGATCTGTTCAACAGGAGTCAAATTTATCTTACTCAAAGGTAAAAAGGCTAAAATGGGAGAAGTTTCATAATCAACTTTTTTTCATAGCCTACAGAATAAACTATGGGCACTATTTAGGTGGGAAAGAATGAGAAGAAATGGTCTTAATCTGTTAAGAAAAGCATTTTTTAACTTTTCTAAAATCAAAGGTTATAATGAGTACTGCAGATATGAATTCTGGGGTCCACATCTACTTGGTGTATCTGCCAACTGGTCATTTCATCATCCGCTGAATATTCCTGCTTGATTTTATAAATATATATCTATATCTGTCTCCATGGCCTTTATCACTGCAGAAATGTAGTGCAGCACAAACCCAGGTAATGGCTGGGATGGCTGGTCATTGGTAGTGCCACAGATGTTATGTAAGGAGTCTCCTGCTGCACCACGAAAGGGGCACTGGTGCTGTGCCTTATACTGTCATATACTGTCATAAATGTGTCATCTGAAGCAATCATATGGTGTAACGTCTTCATAAAATCTTTGTAATTAATTATGTATATTTGCTGGAAAACTACCTACACACTGATAAATTACATACTGTATTGCAGGGCATCCTTGGCTCGGGATTCGCGTTGAAAGTGCAGGAACAGCATCGTCAGAAACACTTTGAGAAAAGAAGGAATCCAGCTGCAAGTCTAATTCAGGTAAATATGAAATCACAAAAAAGATAATAGCATGTGATTTAAAGTACGGATTGGAGAGAGTCTTATTATTTCAATTTAGAAAGTTTTGTGGAAATGAAGTTTAACTGGTTAGTTTAATGAAATAACTGTATCTAGTGACTGCTATGTGTTCCATAATTCTGTATAGAATCATAGAATCATTTAAGTTGGAAAAGACCTATAAGATCAAGTCCAACTGTATATGGCATTTTTAAGTGTAGTTTTCGAGTTCTTTTATCCATGTTGAAGAAACCAAGGCAAGGATGACAAATGCATGCCTGCCGTTAGAAAATTATTTGGGAAAAGAGGATTGATCCTTAGACAACCCAACTGACAGTGCAGCACTCTTGCCTATACTAAGCTACTTTTTATTTATTACAGGGTTTAGAGTGTTCCAGTGAGTGATATACTTGGTGAAGACAAAAAGTGTCCTGCACAGAGAATTGCTTTCACTGTTAGTCAATTCTAAACATAGAAATGTAGGCACTAACAATTCCAAAATATCTGAAATTCTGTGAAGTTGTTTCAGCTCCAGTATCGACATGATGGTGCAGGTCAACAAAAAGTGGCATGATATGTGTTAAGCAGCTGTTTTGCGTAGGTTTTTTCCCTAACTCACAGTCCTAGTCAAAAATGAGAAAATCCTCTAAAGAATAATTTTGCACCACACTTTACTCTACTTGATGCACTGAGAAAAAAAGGGGGGAAATAATCTTCTAGAACCCTAGTTTCTTTTCTTGGGATGCCAAATTTTCTATGTGTGCCATTTATGCTGGCTTTTAATTTTGAAATAGTAAGTCCAAAAAAAGAAGTTGAGTGCAAATATGCTAGAGTTCCATGTTAAGTACAGGACAGATGTGAGACTGTCTTTGAAGCTTTCCTAAAGTTAATAAATGTTTTCTGTTATTACAGTTCAATTATTATTAAATAATAAATATTTAAGATTTAATATTTGTTATAATAATTAATAAAAATAAGTCCACTCCTTTTGTGTCTATTGTACTTTAGAATGACTGTCTAACATATTTTCTAACACATATATTCTAATCTACTTGTTCCAAGTTTGGTTGCCAAAGGAAACATATAATAGATTAAGGTTTTGAATGTAGCTATTCTTATTATTTTATTTATATATTAGTAAGATTATATTAGTAAAACAGCATGCTAAATAGATTACCAGTAGCTATCTGATTGATTTCAGAGAGTGACTCCCAACAGGTAAAATCACTGTGAAAGGAAAACATCTGTTGTGGGATTCCATGACGAAGGCTTTTCAGCACTTACATGTTCATTTACGTGTTTAACACATTCAGTGATCCAAAAATTAATATCAAATTGTTGCTAGACATATTTGAGGATGGAACAAGGCTGGCAGAATAGGAAATATGAGGGCAGGCTCATGGGAAAAAAACAAGGATGATCTGGGTGACTTTTAGGGTGAAATAATTCCTGCCAAATGTCTTAATACAACAAATACAAAACTTGACCTAGAAACAGTGAATTCAGATTATTACAAGACACCTCTATCCCAGTATTAGTGACACCAGAAAGGATTTGATGAAGCAGAAGAAACACAGAGAAAGAGCAGGAAATGAAGGTCAAGAGCTTCATACAGGTTCCCAGTATGTTCCTCCACCTGGTTTTATTACAGTCCTTAGATACAGAACCATAAACATAACAAGAAGAAAGCTGTTATTACCACTGTAGTGTATGATGATGCTCATATTAATATACTATATATCAATTCAGCATCCAAAGTTTGTAAGTGAGACTGGAATACTGGAGAAAGCAAATAAAACATTGGAAGAAAATGAGTCAAGGACTGGAGAAAATTTCATGTTCATCATTGGAAGAAAATGAGTCAAGGACTGGAGAAAATTTCATGTTCATAAATGCAGGCTGTGTCTGAACTGCATATCATCATGCCCACGATTTTTTAAATTGTGTGTTCTAGCTATTGATAAGGAACTCCTATGGAAATCAGTGTGGAAATATTATCAGGATAATGTCTATTTTCTAATCAGTTACTCTGTAGAATTAGTTTGTGCTAACTCTTCTGTTGCCACAGATAGACTGTTTGCCAGAGCCTTTACCTGACTTAAAGATAGCTGTAGAAAATTGAAATGTTTCATATGGACATACTTTTCTCAATTCTTTAGCTTGTAAAAAATATTCAGTGTGAGAATTATTTTAACATAATTCCAGAAAGGAAGTCCTGGAACCTACAGGACTATTAAATGTAGCACACAGAAACATAGCAAGTAACTCTGGATATAAGGCAAAATCAATTACTTTTGAATTAAAAATAATAAAGACATTTTTGACAATGAGAATGATCAACAAACTAAGCAAGTTATAAAGTGAGTGACAGGTTCTCCATCTGTAGATGAAGACTAGGTGTGTTTCTGGGATATATGTAGAGGAAAACACAGGGTATTATATTCCATATAATACCTAGATGATATATAATGGTTGACAATACATAGGAAGTGCAGATACTCAGCTAGTACAAATTAATATAGTTATGCTGACATCAGGGAAAGTGTTCCAGCTTGTGGAACCAAGGCTCTGTCTTACTCTCTACACGCAGATATAAATCTAAGCAGTGGATAGATTTTCAATGCTATGCTTTGGTTACTCACCTTTGAAATTATTAATTTTGTGGTTTTAAACATTTAGCAGTGTTTCAAACCACAGAAAATGCTTCTCTTTTCTTCTAAATACTTTTTGCCTGGTTTTCATTATAATTTGCAGAATGTATTATGACAGTTTCTTTACCTCAGACTGCAAGTTTGTGCGGGTGTCCCCTATGGACTTGTCACAAATAAATCCATGCAATGCTTCTCTAAGTACCTTTATGGGCTGAATATCTTCTGGTGCTTTCATGGAGCCAGTAACTCTTACCTCACCTGTAAAGTGTACTGTGATTCACAAAAGTTTTGGTATGTTTTTACTGGTACTTCCTGAATCAACATAACAGAGCACATTCCAATCTGAGCAAAATCCCCTCACTCCACTACTGCCGTGCAGTCAGTGCCGTGCCATTGTCACTTCATTTTCTTGGTTCCTTTGTGCTTTTCTATTGTTTCCCCATACCAGGCTTCCTGGCGGTTTTATTCTACCGATGCCAGCCGAACAAACCTGACAGCCACCTGGCGATATTATGAAAGTATTCTTCCTCCCCTCAGGCATGTATCAGTGCTATGAATGATAAGAGAAAGACATGACTTGTATTGGTGACTAATCTGCTTTTCAATTTTTTGTTTCATCCCCTGCTCCCTCTTGCCTTGTTTTTTCTTTTTTTACCACATATCCTGCACGTAGTGTGTATGGCGTAGTTATGCTGCTGATGAGAAATCGGTTTCCATTGCTACCTGGAAGCCTCATTTGAAGGCCTTGCATACCTGCAGCCCTACAAAGTAGGTACAAATACAGCAGCTGGTGCTGTTCTTGATGTCTGTTCAAGCTTATAGAGAACTAGTGTTTGTCTGTTTCGTCTTGGTTTGTTTTCTTAAATCCTCTCAAGTCCTCTCATTAAAAATTTCAACTAACAAATGAAATCAATATTATCTAGGAACCTAGGACAGTGGGACAAATACAAATCATTGCCATTCATCTAAGAAATGCACAAGCATTAGAAACATTTTCCCAAAAACCCACTTGTGCATCAAGGTTAATGTTTCACCCTGTTCCAAATTATCTTTAAGAAGGAAAATATTAACTTTGATGCAGAGCTTGATGCTTGATTCAGTGGTATATTTACACCTGTGCCTCTGTAAAAGGCTATCGCTACTGATCTACCTTTCTGAAGGAAGGGTACCTTGTGGTATTCTGGAGGTAAATGCACTGGGGAATTTGCTTCTTTTTGTCATAATGTCTGACATATTCAGTATTTCCTTAGGGAAAATATATATTCATTAATACACACAGTCAGTGGAAGATGACTAAAAAGACCTGATGCCACAGTTTGGCAGACAGGAAATATTTTATATCCTAATTTGGGTGAGAATTCACAGAGCACTGGCTACCCAAGACTTTTCAATAATTCAGTAAAAGATTTAGTAGAAGGCAGTAAGTTGACTGATTCAATATGGGGCACCGATCAGGAAGTAAAAGATACTTGATAAAGATCAAAAAGGAGAGCACTAAGAGCCTTATGGGAAAGCTCTGATAAGCATCCTAACTGTTGTTATTGCAGACAGTGCAAGAGAATTAGTGGTTTCTCTCAAAGCTGGGTGATGAACATCCACATGACAGTTAAAAGGTAATTGTGTGCCAAAAAGCTCAGCCAAAAGGAAGTTTGGCTGGGTGTCTAAAGCTGATCTTTGAATTTCAAAGAGTTGACAAGAACAGAGCCGTAAGTAATCTATTACCATAACTGTAATTCCAAAATGCTCTAAACTAAAAGGAGCTTTCAGATTAAAAGTTACGTGGAACATTGATTTTCTTACATATACAAACAGGTTGAAGGCAACATTGGTATAAATGGATAGATATAAAATTACATAAATAATGAAGCTGTATCCCATATAAAATATTCTAAAATACGACTGTCCCTCAAAACTGCATCTACTTGTTGTTTTAAATAAGGATATTGCCATGCTATCATAAAATTAAACCTTTTTATTTACCAGAAATAAATTTATCTAAAAAGAGCCTACAGCTTTCTGTTATATATGTGTCAGCAATGCATTTTGCCTGAGTGCTTTGCCAACTCAGTCTGCAGTGGTATGTACAAAGCATGTTATGCATGTGTCAAAACAACTGAAAAGTTTCTTTTCCAGAAGCATTGTAGTTATGAGTCTTGCTTGAATGCTTTTGTGGTTGCAATGTTATGTGTGTGTTGTACACCAATTAACATACCCATTTACATGTATCATATATCTAACATTATCTGTAACTAAGTAATGTGATTGCTATCTGCATAACAATTACGTTTTTCCCTCCCACTCCCTGACCCGAAGAAAAGAACAAGGGGAATCTTCTAGCAGGTTTGTAGTTCCTTTATTTCTTTTATCTGTGAAATTACTGTTTCCTAATAGCTTTTAGATGTCTTGAGTTCTGTACAGTAGGTTCAGTGAACTGTAACTGTTGATAGATAACAATCACAAGCTGGAGTTTTTTTAACTCGTATTAATAGACTAATGCTGCTGAAATTTGCTTTTTTGTCCCAATTTTTGTGTGGAAAAAGTAGGCATTTTTTTACATTTCTAGTCCCATGTTTTAACTTTGAGGGGCTCAGGTTGAACAGGGGCAGAGCAGCCAGTGGAGCAGCCTCCCCAGACCCAGTGCCTGGGCAAGGGCACAGCCCCAGCTTCTGCCATAAAATCATTGCTCGCGGTTTCCAGAAATCAGAGTGGAAATTACAGGCATGTAGTTTCATTTGGCTTTGTGAACAAGCCCACCAGCCCTCCATTGCAGGGGAAGGACCCTCCAACAGGGCTGTTTGGATGTCACCGTGGCAAGGGTCGGTGCTGCCCTGCATGAGTATCCTCAGCACTTCCTCAGTACTGTGACTCCAGGTTTCCTAACTTTTCTATCATCCACTCCTAAGGAGTGTTTTGGGACACAGCAGATGGGGGGAAAGCAGGACTGCAGTGGCTCACCTGCTTCCGGCTGCACAGTTTGCACTCTCACATGGCGCAGTTCAGGTAGAGGAGGCAGCCTGGTATCTCTCCTAAAGCAAGCACCACCACTGATGGCTGGGAGGGCAGGTGAATTTGCACCCAGCCTAGATACCAGCTTAAGACCAGCTGCCTACAGCAGGCAAAGGCAAGCCTTGGCAGGGCTATCCTCACCAGGTAAATAAAGCCCTGGAAATGCACATCCTAAGGCAGCTGGAGAGAATGCTGGTCTTTGCTGTTCTGGTAGCCCAAACCCTTGGGAAAAGGAAGGGGCTCAATAGTTAGAAGAGAAATTACTCTATCTCGGAGACTCGCTAGGGATGGGAATCAGCAGGTATTTGGCAGCTGGCACTGCAGTATCAGCATGGTCAGAGAATAGCAGAGTGTACCTACCAGCAGAAAACTCTGAAAAGCCAAGGAAAAAAGTGTTGGTGATATATCAACCCCCAAAGTACACGCACCCCAGAGTTGCACTGTGGTTCACAAACCCTTCTGGGTTATTCAGTCAGAGATGAAAGCCTTCACATCAATTACTCATGTCCCATTCCACTTTCCAGGTTGCTTCTCTGGCATTTGATTCCATCCTCTTCCTTACAGTGCATGCATCTGCTTTTATTGTCCTAGTAACTCAAGGGGACTAGATTTGCTGTGTCAGTTCTGTGGCTTTTCATATACATAACCTCCATAGGCTTGCTAGCAACATATTGATGTCTTCAAATTATTACAGCTTGATCCAAACTTTTTGCACTCACTAGCTGTATTTCTCACTCTTTCAACAGCAACATTTAAAATTGACATTTTGAAAGGTGAGACTAAAGTTGACAGCAAATGAGTACCTTCCCCTAAAAATGTGACTTTTGCAGAGTGGCAAGCTATTCCCAGTTGTACCTACAAGCACTCAAAGAGAGAAATTTACTTACAATAGCTGGAAGCTAGATCCAAAAAAAAAAACCAAACCAAACATCCAGCTGTCAGAACTATAATTCACGCTCCATATTAGTGATAACTGTTGTGGCTTTAAGAGAAGTCAGTGATTTAGCCAGATTTTTTCACTTTATTTTCACTGAATGGAAGATCACAGAATCACAGAATATGCTAAGTTGGATCATTGAGTCCAACTCGTGGCCCTGCACAGGACCATCCACAAGAGTCACACCATGTGCCTGAGAATATCACCCAAACATTTCTTGAAATCTATTAGACTTAGTTCTGTGACCACTTCCCTGGGGAACCTGTTTCAGTGCCCAACCACCGTCTGGGTGAAGAACCTTTTTCTAATATCTAACCCAAACCTGCCCTGACACAACTTCAGGCCATTCCCTCGGGTCCTGTCACTGCTCACCAGAGAAGAGATCAGTGTCTGCCCCTCGTCTTCCCCTCATGAGGAAGTCGTAGATTGCAATGAGATCTCCCCTCAGTCTCCTCCAGGTTGAACAGAACAAGTGCCCTCAGCCACTCCTCATATGGTTTCCCCTCAAGGCCCTTCGCCATCTTTGTTGCCCTCCTTTGGACACTCTCTAAGAGCTTAATATCTTTCTTATATTGTGGTGCCCAAAACCACACACAATATTCAAGGTGAGGCCACCCCAGTGCAGAGCAGAGCAGGACAATCCTCTCCCGTGACCAGCTGGTGATGCTTTGCCTGATGCCCCCCAGGACATGGTTGGCCCTCCTGGCTGCCAGGGCACTGCTGATTCATATTCAACTTGCCATCAATCAGGACTCCCAGGTCCCTTTCTGTGGCACTGCTTTCCAGCATCTCATTCTCAGTCTGGACATACATCCACGGTTGCCCCATCCCGGGTGCAGAATTTGGCACTTCCCAAGGTGTTTGTCCCTTCAGAAACTCCTAACTAATATGTGCACTGCTGCAAATTAGTGCATGTGTAAAAATGAACTAGTTAACTCCTGAGATCCTGGTCTACAGTAAAAACCCTACAGACTACTCTGTGCCTTTAAAAAAGTTGCCTTTTGTCAGTGGTTGTTTATCACTCTTATGCTTACATATTACTATATTTTTGTATCACTGAAATTACATGTGGTGTATGTGGTCTTTTGTGGCAAAAATGTAAATGCAAACTGCTGCAAAGTACTTTGAGATAAATGTCCTCCACTATTTAACTTGTTTCTTCCTGCAATGCTAATGCATGGGATACTGTGTGAACTAAGTAAGCTGCTTGTTTCACTCTTTAAAGAAGATGTGTTTGCACAAGTAGTGCGTTGAATTACTTTCTCTGTAGTTCATTCTATTAACAGTGGAGAAAAACTTTTATTGCTTTTGATAAAAGTTATTTTCTTTCCTACCAGATTGACTTATATTTACAGAAATTAATTTTTGCATTTTTTCATGTATAGACCTACAGTCTTTTATTAGGTAACCAATTGTTGCTGTACATTTGAGTTGACAGCTTATGAGGCTGTAGCTTCACATTGATTTTAATAAAAATATGTATGTTGTATTTCCCAAAATATTACACACAAATATTATAAATAATCATTCATCAAAGTATTGGTAGACAACCTCTCTAGTGTATCCACACTGTAAATGAGATATTTCTATAATCAGTTCTAGAGTTCTGCAAGTTATTTCAAAAGGCTATATATTAAATTCTCAATATCTACAAATCCATACACTGAACACAAATAATATTTATTTCTGTTCAATTATACAACACAGATGAAATTGTTCCTGTGCAGGAAACTAGATAAAGGCTGATCAATCTTTTGACATCCTCAGAATGTGAGCAGCCTTAGGCTCTGTGTAGGACATGCACTGAATTTCTGCAAAGGATGAATGTCACCCATCTAGTGTTGTAACCCATGAGCCTGAATATTAATTCCTTGTTCAGAGAGATCTCTCTGGTGCAAGAAGGAGAAGTTTTGCCAATATAGGAGTTTGAGTGGAAAACTCATCCCTGTTCTGTGGGAAACAAATGATACTCTGGAATTCTCTCCACCTCCTATACCATATCTGTTTCTAAAAGTAGATTTAATGTAAACACTCTGCATGCACCATATGAAAAAGAAAACTGCCAGTGATGCATAATCTAACTTGAGGTGGAAAGCCTAACCCCTTACCTAGCACTGAAATGCTTTGTAACACGGTCCTCTATCTCCCCTCACTCCTAGTAAGCTTTGTAGTAATAAACAGAAGCTCTTCAGGATGTACACGCCTCGGAAACATAGGTATTCAGCATCCTGCCTATTCATATGATGTTTGAGAATGCCAACTAACATCAGGTGCATGATTCATTTATTTCCCCTCCTTAGCATTTTAAATTCCTTACTTCTCCAAACAATGTTTCTTAATTTATTTATTTTTAAGTGCTTGTAAATCCCTTGTTGCTTGTTGCCTGCAATGCCATTAACACAATGGCAATGATATGAGTTCTTTGAAACTCATCCAGTGGGACAATTGCAGTGCACAGCACGCCGTGGTTTGACTAATCCCTGTTCCTCTTCTCTGCCTGAGACTTCAAATTCTGGAATGCATTACACTGCAGAGATCTAAAAGTGGGGTTGAATATTTGGATAAAGACATTTCCCCAAGTCCAAGAGGATTTTTATAACCATGGCAGTTGAGTTCTCCATCAAATAATTAGTGGGAAATATTAAGCTATAACATGCTAGGCAATTATAAGAGTCAAAATGTGGAATTGTTGTTGAGAAGAATCCCCTTGGACACAACCTGTGGAAGTTGTGCCTGCATCCTGTTCTAGAAAGTAGAAGAATGCATGTGAAATCAACCATTTGCTTCAGCTGAATTCTGTGGCAATTGTGTCTCTTACCGAAAATGGTAATTGCTACATGAATGGATCTTATGGGAAGAAACCCATGATTTATATCTCAAGCTGATTGCATTTTTTTCTTATTTTTTAAAAATAATGTAAAAGACAAGAGAAGTACAGATTATAAAAAATGAAGATAAAAAATAATTTCTCTTCTTCCAGAAACTGTTCTGAAAAAGGAAAAAATACATAAAACTCCTTAACATTTTTTTTTTCTGTTTGACATTAAACTGTAAGATATTATGACCCAAAATTCTTGTTATTACTCATTGAAGGTATGAGATATAACACTACATTTCTTGAGTTCATGGTCCTAGCACAAGACTGGTGGTGAAGTCTTGAACATTTGAACTTCAGGTCTCACTGTACTATCTATTGCATTTGCATTTGTTCAACTTAGCCTAATTTCAGTAAAGTTTGGTAAGAATCAACACCTGTATTTATTGGATGCTGAAAATTTTCCTGTACATCTTCTTGCTATTATTTTACATAGGTGGTAACTTCTGGCAGTTTTAGCTTCTGTCTCAAGACCCAAGGCATTCTCCCTCACCCTCAGGCTCTCCATTAATTTCAATTTCTTCCTATTTCCGCTTCCACCAGCCAACTCAGTATGAAAAGCTGAAAAATAAGTTGTAAATTGTGTCTAGTAGCAAACAGTAGTGCTGCAGGTGTGAGGCTGAAGGAGAGCAGAAGTTAAACTTGACCAGAAATGCAGGAAGATGGTCAGGTAAGTGGGAGAGTGGGACTGGGAGAGGAAGAGATGCTCAGTTAACAAAAAAAGTACAGTAAGATGGTCCATGGAAGACAGAGCAAGCAAAGGTTTGTAGGCATTTGTTAGTTAAAAGAAAATCTTACGCAGCCTAGTCATTCGGACCAGCAGAGGTGTTCGTTCCCCATGCAGTGAAGCTACAGTGACCTCTAGTGTCCCTAAAAACCTATTCCTTCATAAATCAAAGGTGGGAAAGGCAGAATTTAAAAAAGAAGAAATAAGAACTAGAAATTCATTTGCTATCCCCGGGAAGTGAATGGCTTGGACATGCAACAGAAGGAATGAGTAGTAAAACCCTGCAAGTGACATTCCAGAAGGCAAACGAATGAGAAAAGTAGTTTGCTTTCTTTTCCACAGCTGCCAGTTGTAATTGATCTCCACTAAAAGATGCTTCAAAGCTCCCGTGTTATCAATATGAATGCTTTCCACTACTTGCAACCTGCAAGAATAGAGGATTGATAGGTCCACAGAGATTAGCATTGCCAGGGAAGACTGGAGGCAGCTGTGGATCTCTAGATCCTTGTCGTTTATGTTTGATTTGGGAACTTGTGTAATTTCATTTTCCTGATTCTTTCTCTTGGTTTTTGCCTTTTGGACAAACATTCAGCTTGAAGTTTGGGACAACTTACAGCGATATGTGAATTTCCAATGCCCATTAACAGGTTTTACATTAATTCAAGGGATTTTCTTTGTAACAAGAGAGGAGAAAAGATGAGAGACAAAAAATATAATAGGCTAGGTCCTGAAAAAAGAGGTGAAGGATTTTTAGCTTACACTGGACAGCATTAAATCATAATAAAGGGCCCTAAAGACTTCAGTGGCTACTGATTCAAATGCAGAATGTCCAAAAATGCTTGAAAAGGCGTAAGATTATCTCCACTCTATATCTCTAATGCCATCTTTACCACCATTGCATCCAGAGCCAGGAACTAGGCTATAGCCCATAAGGAAAGGGACTTTCAGTCCGGGAAAAGCCTGGTCAGGATCCCTCCAAAATGCTCTGACACAGTTACTCCTTCATGATCTGTTATTTATCATATATAGAAGAGCCTCATGGCAGTGTGGACTCAAGAACAGTAGCTTTCTTCTCCCAAGCACGAATTCCCCACTGCTACTGGTCATACAACTTATGCCTGTGCTGAGTAGGACCCAGTGACTTCAGGAACATTTCCCACCAGCCTTCAAATAGGAACAGGGATCCAAGAAGCGAAGAACTTCTATAACCAATCTCTTTGGAGATGCATCTCAAGATGCAAAACAGAGTTTCCAAACCATGCTTCCTTCAGGGGCTGTGTTTCTCTTCAGGATGCAGCATCCTCCACATGGATCCTTAGCATGCCAGTACATTGCCATTGCTACAAAGCAGATATCATTTTATTTATATGTATGAGCTATGCATTTTAAATTAATATCTTCATTCTCAGTGTTGCACTTTTGAAAAATGTCTATAGCACAGATTAAGTGTCTACTGTTCCTTTCAATTGCCTCATTGCTTTGATTTGGAGAACTAAAGATATGCAGGCTAAGTAGCCATTGTGTACCATTCAGCTTTTTATAAATGAAATAACCATGTCTACCAATCATTTAAAGACAGACTGCTTTCATTAGTACAAATTAATTGACAGAACAGCACATTTGCTTTTTTAAATTTTGTTTTTAAATTTTCATTTTTATTTTGGGGTTACTGGAATTATAAAACATATGGTCTACACTGATAGTTTTTATGGCCATGTTATCAATTTTCATTTCTATTAGTGAAACAGGAAAGGGACTGTCTAGAAACTTTTTAAGTCTAAGATTTGTCAAAAAAAAGTATAATTTGATTTCATCCTTCAATAACAAGTACAATTTGAGCCATTAAAAAAAAAACCACAGGAGAACACATGTAGGAATAATATCTGTAATAAGAAGTCCATTTTTATTCTCTTGACAACGTTGTATAATATGACAATGCAATAATGTGGTTAATAAATATTTTGCAGCTTATATTTTCATTGTTGTACAATGCAAAAGATTCCTGAGCTGAAATGTAATTCAGTCTTGAAATGTAATCTGTATTGAAAATTAAATTTTAGAACTCACTTTTCTTTCAAATAGTAGGTTCTGTGTGTCTTTTGTATTGCATATGCCACAGCACACAGTATTGCAGACCTGGGTAGCAATTTGAAATGGAAATAGATAATATTTCCAGCACCATGATGTGTTTATTTCAACAATTGCTTACTTTGGGCAGGGAAGTAGAGGATTACATTCAGAAATTATAGTAAAGGTATTCTTTTAAGTAATTCAACATGCCATATAGAAACACATTTATCTAATAATCTTGTTATTAATGTGCTCATTTTTTATCATTCTTGAAAATTATCTCATAATAAGTTTTCAGCATGTGTTTTGCCTGTGACAAACTGCATTCTTTCTGCTCTCAGTGACATTTGTATTCAAATTGAAATGCTAAGTTCTGCTATGCTTGGACAAAGATATCTGTTTATCTCAACATTTCACAGCCACAGAAGCCTATAACTACTTTTCATTTCATATAATTACATATTAACACTGTATTTTCAGAGTGCAGTAGGTTGAACATCTAAGAACCACATAATCCACGTTAGCATTAGTAAATTAGCTGCAGAATTCATTTCCATTGAAAACATCTTATGGGCATGCTGAAGTTAAATGCAAAGTCTTTTAGAATACTAGAAAGTGTCTCAACTTCAAGAACAACTATAATTTGCAGGTAGACAGTCTTTGCTCTAGTATTTTAAAAGCCCCTGCAAAGCCTACGCAGAGCAGTAGGACTGCAAGACCCAGTAACATCATACCACGAACAGTTCCTGCATTGGCACCATCATCTCTCCCCTTGCAAGAACAGGAGCACTGGTCAAGATGACCATTCCCTTGCTCAACCAATTGAACTTAACCTTGCAGATAAAACAAGGTTTCCAGATCTTGGTATCAGATTCCCTTTCTGTCTCCTCTTTGTGTCTTCTGCTGCAGGAAGGGACAAACAAAGGCAAAAATGTCAAATAATGAAAAAGCATAGGCAAATAGTTCATGAGCTATGCTTGAACACAAACAAAGGTAATTTAAGCACTGGGAAATAGAAAATCTACATATCCCACATTTAGCTGGCTGGAGGGGAGGGTTACAAGTACAGCAGGGGAAAAGAACAGCTAACAATTGACCAACCATAAGACCACAGGGTCACCATTGATCCAGGAGACACAGTCATGAGCTTGGCTGGGCTCTTGTACCTGTCCTAAAGCACCTGTCCAATACCACCTGCATGTAGACAGCTTCCAGCTTAATTTCCATCAATTATTTTAGGGAGTACACAGCATGTCATTACATTTCCATTAATAGGTCATCACTATGTTTCTTGGATATTTGTTTTTGTCTTGTCCAAGTAAGTGCTGTAACAAGGAATTTTGGATATGAGTGAACACTAATCATGCATATGAAATGTTGGAAGTGCCAAATCCTGAACAAGCATGAATACACTAACAGTATTTTTGCCTGCTTAAAAAAAAAACCAAGACAATACTACATGGCATGTGGTAAAAATAGAATACATTTCAGTTTTGTTTATCTGAAGACATGGCCAGAAATGCACTGAGCATAAGTGCATAAGATGGACACAAACCTATTTAAAATTCAAGGAATAGGAAAAAAAAAACCCATAGAGATTAACATATAATAATTGGGTGAAATTTGTATTTGTTAATTTTAGTTTCCTTTACAAGATTATTCTGTACTGTCTGATAGATTGCCACTGATAATGCTACTATCAAAGAACAATTACATTAAATCAGTTTCATTCACAAATGAAATATATTCAATGAAAATAAAAGTGTGTAAGAAACAGATTCATACCAGTGAGAATTTTTAGAAACTATTTTCAATTATCATACAATGCGAAAAAGAAACAGAGTGAAGGAACTATGAAATAAAATATACTTCTCTCTCTCACAGTCAAAAGCTAAGTTTTAAGGAGCGGGTCCGGATGGCCAGCCCACGAGGTCAAAGTATAAAAAACAGGCAATCTTCAGTCGGAGATCGCCGCTCACCAAGTGCTGACATTGCCACGGAGGGCAGCCCAACCAAAGTCCAGAAGAGCTGGAGCTTCAATGACCGAACGCGCTTCAGGCCCTCTCTGCGGCTGAAGAGCTCACAGCCCAAACCCGTGGTTGATGGTAGGAGTCTTTCACACCTCATTTGCCATTGCACGCTGCTCCCAGCCTGCTCACACTCTTGCACGCTTGCACTGTGATTGTGAGATGTTTTAGGAAAGCAGAAAGAATTATTTGGAGGCAGAGACACAAGCCATCTATAGTCTGCTTCAAAGAGCATGCTAGTGTGATTTTTTTTAACAAGAAATCTTGTGTCACTGGTGCACAAGGACCTATTGGTGGAGACAGTAATCACTATGAAAAGTTGCAGGTGGGCTAAATGTATCCAAGGGATTTGGATGCAGCAGCTCTCTCCCACTGCTGCCCAAACCTGCTGCTTCTCAATGGTGGTCCACACAGCATGCCCAGTGCTGTGCTGTCTGTACCTTTGCCAGCCAACAGCACAGCTTGTGCAGAACTGGTTGCCTCAGGCAGAGGAGCCCTGGTACCTCCACTGGAGATGCAATCACCTGCCACCAAGAGATGTACTACTGGGTGCTTTAATTTTGATCTGGCTTGATAAGGCAGGTGACTTTAGCAAACAAAACCAGCATTATTGTGAATCCACATGTGAAGAAGTGGTTTTTTGTGAAAATGGCTCTTTGTGAAAATGCCTTGATGAACCTAGAGCAGGGAGCCTAGCCTTTCTCTCAAGCTGCTCTCCGTTCTCTAGCTAAAATGCCATCTGGCATTACATTAGCCAGTATTCAGGCAAGGATCTTGATCTGCCAAAGCTTGCCAAAACAAAGACAGTGACTGCCCTAACCAAGGAGCACTGAAGCGGATAAGAGCAGCCCCCTGACAGGCAGGAGCTGAGAGCACCAGGTGAATCTGACACCTGTATGGGACGGGTCCAGCAGTGAAAGGTGCAGTCACACAGCTCTAGAGGTACCATTGCCCCCAGTGGATTTGGTTTGGATTTCTGCATTCACATTTTTCCCAATATATGAATGTTTTGTTCTTTCTTGTGGTACCCCCAGCATAAAAAATAAGGGAGACAAACTGGTTGGCTACCACAGAAGGCAGTGACTCTGGCTGTGTGGGAAAGGTACAGTACAGGCAATTTGATCTAAGCAAAGAAGTAACTTCAAACTCTGCAATGGCAATCATGGATGTTATATTCAACAACTGTGGTAAAACAGTTGTGTGATTTTGATGTCTGCTTCCTTTTTAAGAGCACATATTATCACAGACATGTAGGTTGTAAAATACCCACTGAACTGCAATGCCCCATCCCTCAGATGAGGACTTCCTACGCAACACAACTCTTCAGGAAAAACCTGGATAAATAAACATTTCCTGGAGGGCAAACAAGACAAACCAGCAGTGTTTGCTGTGGTCACCATTCCAGGCTAGCCCTCCCCCATGGAGACCTCTCAGATGCATAAATTCCAAATTAGCCTGTGGTTCAGTGAGCTACTGGGGTGAACCAGCTACCAGGCTGCTAACCAGGTTGCTCACCACTCCTCTCTCCATCCTGGAGCACAGGTCCTGGCTCATGTCCCACAGCAGCTGCAGCACAGGGGCTATGTGACACTGGCCCAGATTGCATGCTGATGTGAAGCTCAGACAAGGCCATGTGCTCCACAGTGGGAAGTGAGAAATGCTCTAGGTAGCAGAGTGGTTGAAGGTACCCTGTCTAAATTTAGGCTTCCTACATAATCATTTATATAGCATAAATATCTCCTCAGAACCGCACCAGAAGTAATTTCATAGGTTAACCCCCATGTAACTCACACTGTGCCTGGAAGTGACCTAAGAGAGTAATTTGCTGAGCACCGTCCCAGGGTATCAGTGGCTCACTTCTGCCCCAGCCCTGCAGTCTGCACCTCACTCAAGCACCTGTTTCATTTTTCATCAGCCCATTTGTCATAGAAGCATTTCCTCAGCGTGTCCCCTATTTTGTCCTCTACATATTGTCGTCAATAACAATGATTTGCACAAGAAAATCGCGCTCTCTCTGACTGTCTCTCTCTCCCGGAAAAGGTGGCATAAACAGCACCTTGGGTATATCTGTAGATAAAATACAGTAACAACAACAGAGCACTCATTGCTGTCCGTAAACCCTTAAAGATCTTCCTGCTCCTTAGGGTGAGCACAGCCTGTTTCCTGATCAGCAATTTCCAGCTACCAGTCCACCCTTATGAACTGGGGCCAACAGATACACCAATTTCTCATCTGTGGCAGAAGGAACAGCTTCCATTGTCTCCAGTTTTTAGGCAAATGCCAAGTTTCCATTCTGGGACCTCATCCAACTATTTCTAGGACCAGTATGATCAGAGAGATGTCCAGTGTGCTCACTGCTGAGAGGCAGCTCCCTGCTGCCTTACCCAGACCTTTGCAGCAAAAGCCAGCACTACCAATCTTGATTTCTTTTTTTTTTGTGTGTGTGTTACCAATTTCATAGTTCGATATGCCTTCTGTATTTGACAACTCAATGAGAAAGATCTCGAGATGATGTATTTAGTTTAGAACATCTTACATTTTTCACAGGATGAAAAAAAATATTTGCAGTATATTATTCTTATCTCTAGCTTGCCAGATCCTCCAGTTTTCTCCTTGAGGTATTCTCCAGCCAAATGACTAATTATTTTGGTGGGACAGTCCTCAAGCCAAAACTAGAAGACACCCCTTTCTGGGTGAAATTTTGGACATAAAACAATACCCTTGAACAGCTGGTCCTCCTGGTGATTCCTACATCTCTGTAGTGTGTTTGGGGTAGAAGAAATTACATTTACAATAGACTTTTTGGGCAGTGAAAACATAGTACTGGGTACCCAGTTCAGTGTCAAAACTTTATATCAGTGATCTAATGAAAAAACAATAGTCTTACTATTAAGAGAAGGCAGAGGAGATACATGTATTTGCTTCATTTTTCTTTCACTGTATGGGATTTGGGATTGTAAATGCTCTTCCATTAGCACAGGCAGAAGAGGAACAATCTCTCTATCAAAGTGAGGTGCACTGAATTCTGTGTGAAAATAAAGAAAAGAAGTAAATGTATAAGAAGAGGATTCAGAAAGAAAGGGAAATTGTTAGCATACAAGGATGATTTAAGGCAGATAGTCAGCTGATAGCGACTTTGCAGGGCTGACTAAGTACTGACATGGCTGGAATCTGGGCCAAAACTGTCAGAAAGAGACTGCTGGAGAAACTAAACATTAGCAGTTAGAAACTGGCCTGTAAAGGGAAGTTCCTAGTCCAGACAGGAGCTCATGGGAGTAGCTAAAAGGCTAACCTGGTTGAAAATGTAGTAGCCTTCCTCTTAGGCTACTCAGTAACACTCTAACACTCCCCCACTATATATTAAAATCACAGAAGGAGAATTTCTTGGGCAGCAAGTAAAACACTTAAGCTGGCCACAGCTATCTCCCAAAAGGATTTTGGCAAGACAGCTTTAGAACAGTATGACCAAAACTGTTGCACAAATGGCTTTATTTATGGATAGTAACAGTCCTTTGAAACTGCCTATAAACCATTTATTGCTATTGCCAAAGTGGGTATGACAGTACCAGCAATTATTTCAGCTACATTTGTGCATTTGCAAATGGAATCCAAACCTGAGAGAGCTTTGATGGCTAGCTGCAGATGCTTTCTAGGGTATTTAACAGCAGCACAGGGGAGTGAAATTGAAAATCAGAACTTATATAATCTGATTTTAAATACATGTGCAGTCTCTGGTGACATGTGGTTCACAACTGCCAGAACTCTTGTTGAAGAGGGGACTCTGCACAAATTAATGAAGGTGCCAGGATGCTGTATTTCTAATCTCTGTTATCAATCTGAAAGGGAATCATCAGGAACAAGCAGATTAGAGGGAAATTTTCACTAACCAAGAATGGTAAATAGTGAAGCTTTACATCATGCACGCCTAAAAGGATACATGAATTGTATAGGGGCATGGAAGAGCCTTCATCAAAGGGATGCTACATCACATGGGCAAAAGTGCTGCCTGACCTTGGAGCCACATGCAGCTACCCCCGTACCTGTACCTGTATGCAAAGTGAGCCAGGAGCCACCTCTGGCCCCAAGGCCTCCTCATGTAGTATGGCTTGTGTCTCTGCTAAACAAAAACAGGGAAATTGCAGCCAAACTGCCCACAGGGAATGGTCCCCAGAACATGAGAATACCCACTGGCAGGTGCCAACCTCATGACAGAGTCTGCGCCAGTGATTAAATAATACAGATGGTCTCATGCCATTACTTAAGGCACTGTGACCGGGCCTCATTGCATGTTGTATAGATCCATCCACCCACAGAGACTCATCTCACAAAATCTCTTCTTTGCAGACAATGGTGTTCCTGCCCTGGGTTGTTTTTTCTCTGCTTACCTTGTTTTCTGGGGAACAGAACCTTTTCTGCTTAAATCATGTACCACTACAGCAGAATTAATGAACAAATATTATGTTGTGGATGCAGTTTTCCATCAGGGATAAAAATACTATATTATATTTGTGTTCTACCATCCCATGCTTCTAAGCCTCTGCATGAGTTATTGTGCCTTTACTGTAACCTAGAGACATTGTGTGGCTTTTCGAATAAAACATCAAAAGTGATCAGCACTGGAGATATTACAAACATATTTCATTTGATTAATTAAAAAAAACTCTCTAAGGGAATATTTGATTTCTTGCACCATCCTTGAACAATTTATGCTCAGATGACATCTAGCCTTTCATCCCATACAGAGTACTTGCACAAAATCCTCAGGGTACAGTATATTATAAGAGCCATGGAAAGAATGCAATTGTGCATTTCAGCCCCTGTGTCCTCAGTTACTACCATGTAATCTATGTACTGCAAAAATGACAAGTTTTCCTTTCAGTAGCATAAACATCTTGACCTTGGATAAGGTTCATTTGATGCAGCAAAAGTCCTTAGTTTGATTGCTTCTACATCTCAGCTTAAATTTGCTGATTCAAAATGAAGCATCATGATGTCAAAATAAAGCTCGAATGATATTTTACTAGCAATATATAAATTTGTGCTAGACAATAGATTTATTTTCTTGTGATAGCTTAACTGGATGATAGAGCTCTCATTTATTATCATTGTCAGTGTAATTAACTAGGAAGATCTGGCATTCTGATCTAAGCTCCAAGTCATTTCTTCATTTTGTGTAAATAAGTACAGGCCATTGGTTTTGAGGCATTATGTTAGCTTATTCCGATCAAAGTCCTGGCCATGTGAGTCCATAATTTAGTCACTTTCTTTACGATAGCTCTTGAGGAATTTGCTGTGCACCATTACTCACTGGACTGAGTGCTTACTCAGTGGTCACAGGTGGATTAAGCTCATCTCCGTGAAGGACAGCAGCAGACACCTCACCAGAAGTATGATTTGCATGGGTTTCAGTGTCATGGTTTGAGAACTCCAAAATCTAATTCTCTAGTCCAAGCCCCTTCTTACATCTCAACCTGGTGTGATATGAGTTTTTTTCAGACAAAACACGAGACTCAAAATGGGGGAAAGGGAATATATTACAATGACTGTACAAATAAATACTACAATACATTATATACAATCTTAATTATCTCTACCATGACATAAGTATTTACAATGGATCAAATCTCTCCTCTAAATAAAAGTCTAGGAGGGAAGAAGGAAAGATCCTTCTTCAGAGCAGCAATGTCTCTAAGGTGGTAGGTTCTCTTCTTCTACGCAGCAGCTGGATCTCTGCCAATACACACGAGGGGGTATCCAAGCCCCCTCGGCCACTCGTTTCAAGTGAGGGTCTTCTTCCGTAGGCTGTGTTTGCCAGGACAAGGGTCACTTCACTACGTCATATCACGAAGCTCAGGGGTCTTCATGACAGTTGTTATCATCAGGGGATTCAAGCCCCTTTGCAGAGCTCCTATGCTCTGCCTCAAGCAGCAGGGGGGCTAAGGTCACCCCCCTCCACATTCTTTCTCTGAGCTTTTTAGCTCCTCTCTGTAGTGCTGCTGCAGTTTTAGGACTTCCATTCAGTAGGAGTCCATCCTTTCCACTTAAGAAAGGTCACAAAAGGAGTTTGGGGTTTTAGTTTCAGTTCTTACCCCAACTTCTTCTCTGTCTCTGCTGGCTCTCTCTCGGCTCTCTCAGACAACTCTGTCTTCCTTACTCAGCTGCATGCTGTTTCTGCTGCTTCTCTAGTTCAGTTTTTATCTGTTGGCTTTTAGCCATAACTTCTGTTCACTGCTACCTCTGCCGCTGCTCCGTTTGCCCACTCACGGTGGAGAAAACTTCTTTAGCTTTCAGCCACAGGCACTTAGCTCAGCATTATGCTGTTCCAAGTCCCTGCAGCTCCAGCTGGGGGCTGGGGGGGGGGGGGGGGGGGGGCCCAGAGGCCTCAAGGGGCTCTGAGCTCCTTCTTGTGGCATTCACAACATGGTTACCTTCTAACACCAAATAACACCAAACTACAACTACCTTCTCTTCCGTTCTGGTTGTGATATGTTTATATTTTGCAGAAGTGCTCACTGGCTAAAACTTCAAAACTTCAAGGGTTACCACCCCCTGGGTTTTTACCATTTTATAACTGCAGGGGGAAAACTCATCTACAGTGAAGACTATACAAATGAGATAAGAAGTAATTTTGAGAGGACACTCGTTCAACTTCCCAACCACCATGTAACCCACTTGGACCAAATCGGAGACATTTGAGCAGTGCTTCATTTTTATGAAACGTTACTGGGGAAATCCTTCACGGCTTTTTAAAATACAAAACTCTCCTGTAGATACCTGAATCTAAAGCTGCCATCCTCTTCTCTGCTTTTGCCCCCATCTATGACCTCTCTCAATCACAGGACCTGGAAATCATCCAGGGTGCAGGACCTCTGAGGATCTTTCAGGAAATCAGACATATATCAACTGATGTGTACTACAAGGTCTCACAGGGACACAGTCAATTAGGTGTGACAATTAGCTCATTAGTCCACAGTTCCAGATATTATCATATGTATCTGCAATTTATTTTACAGTTTTAACTTCTTGTTTGTGGTGTATATAAAATAACAGAGATGTGTATCTAAAAATATACTAAAATCATACATTTAGTGGCATCTAACCTTTTTCTTTCCCACTCTTCTCACATGGCCATATAAACTTGCTGTCTAATTTGCCACTATTTATAATAAGATCAGCCTTTTTAACTGCACAATTATTGTGCCTATAATGAATTGTTTTTGGAAAGTCTCCTGGTCCTGCATATCATCATTCAAAATTAAAAGGATTCCTTTTTAATTAAGTAGTGGGAGCTGTTCCATGAAATATTGCCAGTGCAGAAATTTTTGAGAAGCTAAATAATAACTAAAGATTACAGAGAGTTATTAGAAGGGAATGCTAGAATTCTAGATATTTGAACTTGCCTGCATTATATGATAACATATATAAATTAGGTTTCTGACCTTAAAAAATTGGACTTACAAAGAAAGGAGACTATACAATTACACTCAAAATACATGAAAAACTTCCCAAACTTCCATTTTGACAAAATCAGAGGTTTTTTTCAGAAATGCTTTAACATATAAAATGTTGTTAGGGAAATTCTTTATGATATTCTACATCATATAGTATTGCAGTTACCAAATTCAAGTTCTGATGCCCCTTTCCCATCCCCATCTGGAAATACTTTGTCTATTTCAGGAGAAGACAAGGAATGGGCTATGCATACAGCACTACTGCACTCCCCATCTGTACTGCCTGCACAGTAGAGGTTCAGGTCGAGCAGAAGGGAAAGGGAACTCCTACAAACTTGTGCAGAAATGCTTCTCCTTACAGGAGGCACCAGTTTCCTTCCTTTCCCAAGAAATCCTTTCCAGCATGGAAATGGCAACTATTTCATAAAAGATCCCTGTAAACAATGTTTTCAAATTTTGTCATCCTTATTCCCTCTTTCTTAATTTTTCCACTTGGACACTGTTGTATACTGCTAGGGATTTGGGTGTCATTTTCTAAACAAATATTAAGCATCTAATGTGAAGAGCACATCACGAAAGTACTTGTCCTGCCTCCTTCCTTCTTTCATGATTAGAAGAAAGCCTTTCCTTTTGTGTAGTTTGTGGGGGTTTTTTTCCAGAGATCAAGGAAATAAATACCCAATTCACTCCCTTGGGCCCCCTTTTTCTGGCCTCTGCTCTGGAAAGCACGTAAACATGGGCTGCTGCCTTTCCTGCTTTGGGGGAACTTTGGGCGTTCTTATTAAATATGTGATTAAGTTCCATCACAACTAGTGTTGCTTTTTGCAGTTGATTTTTTCTATGGAACTTAACAAGCAATCACAGTAAAACAAATTAAGTGAACTATGTGCTGAAAGAGAGTCATCTTATTGATGTTTTAAAGCAAAGGCAAATTGAAAAGAAAACCAGTTCTAGGGGTAGTAAAGGGATTTTAAATTCATGGTTCGACAAACAGGAAAATAATGAGAGCTTGTGAAGAGGTGAGAAGTTTCATGAAACATATTTGAACAAAGGCACTAGGCTGAGACACATTTCATTTTGATAAAGGGAAATTGCATGAATTGTATTAACATAAACCATGAAGATGTTTGTACTTAGAATAATTTTTGAGGGGAAAGAAGAGAGATTTTGTGAAACATTTGATGCCTTATAGCAATTGTGGTAATACTAAAAAATATGTACAGCATATCTCCATATTTTAGAGAACATAGGCTAAATCCTTAACTCACCACAGTATATGCTCAGTGTGAAGAAAAGTACTTCAAAGGCAGGATAAAATTGAGTGAAATACACCTACCTTGTAGACATCCTAGGCATTATGTAGAGTAGCACAGCAGAGGCTCTATTTGCTTGCAAAGAGGGCTGAAAGAACAGAATAACGAGAGTATTAAGCTGCCAGCGTTGCTTCTTGAGCAAGAGGGGTCATCTGAGCTCAGTAACCATGTAAGAGTAAGGCAGTTTGGAGTCTAATGCTAAAGTAGATGCCTGGGCACCCCTGCTGCAGCAGACCTATGCATCAACACCTCCCATGGGGACAATCTGTTCTCAAAAAGCTTGGAATTTATGCCTAACTTTACTTGCCCAGAAGTTAGATGCATTGAACTATCCACTTGTTTTCTTTCTGACTACTCATGCAGAAAATAAGTGTCAAGATGAGTGTGTCACATTGGGGTGCCTTGCACTGCTGCCCTGGGCAGCCACAGCAGCTCTGCACTTGAATGAGGCTTGCTGAGCAGGGTGGAGAACAGGCTGCGGAGCTGCATTATGAATTCCTTGGACATCAGTTCCCAAGTCAAACTCTGGATTTTGAATAATAGATAAAGCCTATTGCTGGATCTAATGCAGAACCTGTGAAAATTAGACCACCATCCATTTTTCACCTTGAGTCACGTGTTACAATAAAAATCAGACTTTTTTTTCCAAATCTGTGGGTTTTTAACCAAGTCAACACAACACTGTGTTGTAACATGAATAAATGGGAGTCACATGCAAGCTACCAACTTCAGGCACCTATTTAGGTTTTGCCATATCTAGAAGGAGGGTTCTCAGCCTCAGCAGAATTTTTTAAATCACCACGTGAAGAGCTCTAACTACATCCTATTCAATCAGAGTAAGATCCAAGTGCTTCTGAAGGCTTTGAAAAAGCATGTAAAAAGATTTGTGTTGGGATCACCATACCGGTCACTAGGTCAGAAGTACTGCCATAGAACTATCCATGGTGTCAGCACACACACTTACCAATGCTGGATTGTTATTCTAGCATATGGCTGTTCCCAGAAAACAGAGTACAAAATCTTTTTGATTCTGTTAAGCAGGTAGATAATTACTTGAATGTTACTGACAGTGAAAGCAAGGAGCTATGAGAGTGATCATAGCAGTGTCACAGTTTTGCCAATGCCAAAGCATTTTATTAAACACCAGAAAACACTTCTAAGAAAGGACACATGATGTTTACAGAAGTAATAATCCAAGCGTTGTGCATAACTTGCGCACAGAGCCATATGAAATGCAGCTACAAACTTCTAAATTTTCTGTTGGTGACATATAATATTTCAGAACAGTGTAATTTTTTTGCCCGTTCATTTGGGGTGATCATTGATGACTAGAGTTTGCACTAAGAATGAATAAACACTGTGACAAACAGGGAAATATCAAGACAATTTTACTGCCTCGTGCATACCTCCTCTATGTCTTGGTAATTGCTGCTTTGCTGTGTGATTAAATCAAAGATTGGTCTTCAGGAAGAAAGAGGAAGAAATTAAAAAGCAGCAAAGATCAGACTGTAGCCCAAGGTAAATAATGTCAAAGATTGTAAGACAATGGTGGATGCCTCATCAGTTGTGAAATAAACACTTTGTTTAGGATCAAAACACATACTGAATTGTAAATATGCTATTAGAAAGGTGGAATTGTTTCTGGATTGTCAAAGGGACTGATAGGCCTTCTTAGAGAGACTTGCAGGGGTTTGTCTAACTGTGTGTTAAGAGACACTTTGGCCATCATTCAGATGATATTCATAAGATGCTCAAACAACAGAGCTGAAAGCCCTGCTTAGTTAGTGGTAGAGGTTCCTCGAGAAAAAGAGGGACCAAGGCTAACCCTTGGAAGACCTGGAAGAGCAGCCAGGCTCATGCAGAGCAGCTGCTAACCAGAGTTCCTTGTGGAACCCACATGGACCATGCACAGCCACCCCAACGGAGAGCAGGAGACACAGACAAGGGGCGTGGGGAAGGATGAAGAAGTAGACATGTGCAGGGCTAGACATGAGCTGGTACTGGGGTGCCTACCTGCCCTGTTAGTGCTTGGGGAGGGCTTTCCCTGGGAACAGACAGCAGCTTGGAGGATGTAGCTTAGCCCCATCTGGGAACTGGCAGAGGTTTGAACAGCTGGAGCTACTAAAGCAGACAAACTGACCCCAGCTCAACCCTGACCTCAAGGATGAACTCGAGAGGGACAGAAGGGATACAAGTACATCTCACCTCGTAACTATGTGGTACACAACATGAGCTTCCACTGGAAAAATTCATCAGAATGTGAACTTTGATTTCAGTGGTGTTTTAAGCTGGAATTTTTTCTCCAAATTGCTACTATGCATTTCCCAAACTTTTTCCCAGGTCTACTCAGTGGTCTAAAGAAACATGACTGTTTCCCATACAAATCAAACAAGGTTTATAGGTTTTCACAAGCTTTATTTACATGTGGTATTGAGTGTCTGCCATAATTAGGGAAATTCATATCAGTGGAATATTAAAAAGAAAAGAGGTGATTGATTAGGAGCAGCATCTCTTCTTAAAGCTGGCTTAAATTTATAAGAATTTTCCAGCATCTGTCTAGAAATTTTGCTGACTTTTGTATTCCCAAGGGAACAATAATTGCACCACACTGTTCTCAAAACAGTTCTGCAAAGATATACCATGTTAAGGAAGCCCTTTTATTAATGACACTGTACTTGGCAGTGAGACAACCATTCAGAAATATGTTTATTTTAAACTTTCAAGTTGGAATCTCCTCTTTCACTGGGTTTACATGGTTATAGCTCTTGTGTTCTTAGCAGAATTTTTCCTAACTTATACTGGCATAACAGAATAGATTCAAACCTTAGAGAGGCACTGGAAACACCAGTAGCATAAAAAGCTCTGTTTTTAATATGGTACTTATAAATGAGGTGGGAGATTTCCACACTGGGAGAGGTAACTGGAGAGGTTGATCAGATGTGGCACCTGGAAAGTTAGTGTTGTGGAATACTTAGCACATTCTGAGGGGGGAGTTTAGGTAGTGTATATACCTATCAAACTAATTGCATAGTTTATTTTAGCTAGTCAAATTTCTGGGCAGGGATCCATGTGTTATTGAGGCAGGATAGGTGGAGAGATGTATATTTTATCAATAAGATAAGCCAGTAGGAAAGCGCATGAAAGAGTGCACAGAAAAAGCACTCTTGGCATCATTGTAGGCATAACTTATAGTAATAGCATGGAAGGAGAGATTTCAAAGTTTTGTATGAAGATATTCTACTTTTACTATTACACTTTTACAATTTAAAAATTAATTTTTTGTGGTTGCATTTGATTTTTTCATGTTGACTTAAACATATTATCTACGTGGCTATAAGCCATCCTTCTTTATTAAACTGATCTGCCTAAGATAGAATCACCTGTTCTTCAAAGGTACAGATGTTCCTTATAAATGTACCAATTCCCAAGAGTAATGAACTACTCAGAGTAATTTAAAAGAAAAAATTAGTATGCCTGAACATTAAATCTGTGAAGAAAACAATGCAGCAATACCAGTTCCTGAAAATGCTATACAGTGCTGTTCATGCCAAGATAGCATTCCTATTAGATTTAGAAGGTACCCTGAAATTTTCAGGCACTTCTGGCTGACAAATAATATTTTTCATCTTTAATTTGCAGCCTCCCTGAAAAAGGAACTTGAAAAAATGTCCTCTAATCATTTGTGTCTGACTGTGCTTCAAGTCTGCTAATAGAAGCCCCTGAAATGGTTTACTTGAAGTGTTTCTGAATGACTAAACATATGTTTTAAATAACAGCATGAATGTAAGCAAGGACATAGAACTGGGAAGAAATCTCATCTCTTACTGAGGGTTACTGAATCCCATCCTTTTTTTCTGTGTTTCATGTCACTCTTTCATTTTACACTCTCTTCCTCATGAAGCAGAGACACTTACACGATGAAATACACTGGCCTTAAGTGAAATTCTTCACCTGGCCACTTGGACTTTATGCAGTTGAAGAAAGATTATTTGGGACAAAAAAATACCTACCCTCAAGAATTTTCCTGTACTTCACGTACCTTCAAAACATATATGATGTATGGGCATCCGTGACCCTGCCCTTCTTGCTCCATTTGCATTTCAGCACATTTTAAGTTTGTAAACCTCTTGGTCATGCATCAGTACCTGTTTTATTTGCATATTCAGGTACAATGGGCAGGCAAAAAGGTGCTTTGTT
Source organism: Chiroxiphia lanceolata (assembly GCF_009829145.1). Lineage (NCBI taxonomy): Eukaryota > Metazoa > Chordata > Aves > Passeriformes > Pipridae > Chiroxiphia > Chiroxiphia lanceolata. Next base: position 85,871,170 of record NC_045639.1, on the reverse strand, counting down.
TATTTTCACCTGTAATAAAGTGTCGGATCATTCCACCACCTCCTTATTAAATGAAATGGATCTTCTCCTTTGTCCTCAATGTCAAATTGATCCGCAGTGGTAACACAGCAACAATAAAACTTCAGTCTTCTGATTCTGCCATTACATCTGTTAGCTCACCATCTTTTTCTTGTACGACAGAGAATGTGATGAAAAACCATGGGACATCAGGAATAGACATCCTGGTACTCAAATATTATTTATTTAAAAAATATCAGGGAATTCTTCCTTCTAATTTTTACACTATTTACACTGGGACTACCCAGGTGTTTATGACACAAGCAGACACACAGGTGCATTATACAGTTTGCAAACTGATGAAGCTCTGTCATACTTGATTTGTAGTCTTTATTTTTCCAGAACCACTGTGCAAGCTGTTCGAAAACACTAAGGAAGAGATTTTTAAATGTGTCTTGTTCAGTCTGCTCTTGCATTTTGCAGCTGACACAAGTCTTGGAACAGATGATGTTTATGATGACAAAGGGTGCCAGTGTGACGTGTCAGTAGAAGATCTCACCCCTGCTCTTAAAACTGTCATCAGAGCAATCAGGTGAGTAAAAAATACTGAGTTAATAAATATTTGAGATTCCTTTGGTTATGATACTAATAAACTGCATGTCAATTCATAAAATGATTGTTAGTTAAACTTATTACATAGCTAATGCTAATATTCTATGCTTCCTTTTTATCAGCATTTTAGTTAAATTAAGATATTTTATAGGTTCTGTTATCAGCTTTTCAATATCTAAAAGTGTTATATGATTTTACACAGAAAAAAAAGAGAGCAGTGGATATAATTTCCATTATATTTCCTGTAATCCAAATACAGTTTGATGCAATTTTACTGAATGTGTATCACCTTGCCTGGAAAAGTTATTTCCTTTAAAAGTGTAGGGCTGTATTTCATTTCCATATTCCTGAAACTGTCATAAGACTTCTACTGCAAATTTCTTCTGGTAAGAGCAGAATAATTACATTCATTCAGTTGTGCGAAGCCTTGCCTACCACTATCTACTGAACTAAATATAACCCAAATAATTTAAAACTGTTAGTCTCCTTATTTTCCAAGAAAGCAGCAAACTACATTGGAACTTATAAAATTATCTGTATTGAAAGTTTAAATTTAGCATTCACACTCTTGAGCATGCCAAGGCTCTACATGTTCCAGAATATTTTGAAGTACAAATTCTGACAGGTAAAATCACCACCATAAAGTGTACAACAACAAGCAAGGAGAGTTCAAGCAGGTTATTCCTGGGTGTGACCCCAGTCACTGCATCACAGCTACATCAGCGTCAAGCACCCTTCTTGCAGGCAGACAGGCAGGCAGGCAGACAGGCAGCAGCCAAAAGGAATTTCTCCAAAAACCTACAAAAAGATTATGTTTTCCTGCAGGGCAACTCTTGCCTGAGTCTTTTCAGCACCACAGCAAAAAAATCCTCAAGGTTTTTATCAGTTAATTTCATACAGTGATAGCCTATGGGTTACTTGTATTTCCTTCCCCTTTTTCCACTGATTAAAATGAAAACAGACACTGAGTAAGGCTGTTTCTAAAACTTTTCTACTAGCACAGAGAACTTGACAGATAAATTGCAGACATCTTTTCCAATCATTTTTCCAACCTTCCTGGAAATGACCTCACAGAACGTGTCAGATACCAGGCCCGTGCCCACAGCCACTGCAACTGGCAACTCAAATGTCACTGATGAGAACCGTCTCTTGCCAGAAATGTTTCAGCAGGTGACAGAAATCCTTCTACACAGTGGACACCCACCTACAAGGCAAGCCTATTCCCTTAAATGGAAAATGCTCAAATTAGGAACAATCAGCATGGTCCGTTGACTTTAGTGCCAAAGATTCTTGTCCACAATGCTGCATTTCAAACAGACTGGTTGACTCTTGGCTCTTGCACCTTGATAATTGTACAGGCAAGCAATAGCACTGATCATCTCACTCTTAATACGATCCAAATTCCTTGAAGCTTGCTTTCTAAGGTGCCACTGAATTGTTCAATGCATCATCTGCATTTTTGCTTGGTTCTCTTGGTCATTATCAGTTCAAATGGAAAGTAACCAAACATGAAGTACATAGCTGGCAAATTTTCTCCCCAGTGCCATTCACAGAATTGTTCTAATAAGAAGAGCAAAGATGCAAGAATTTGATTGTTTCATTCATGCACCACTTAACTAATGAGAATTAATTTTTTAGATTATCTCCAACTGTTCTCTGCATGGTCGGCTTACCAGAGACGCAACTAATTTCACCACTGAGGCTGAGAATAAGAATCTCCACTTGATATCAATTAGCCATAATTCTCTCCCACCTCCTTCCAAATGATAGCATTTCACTAGATTACAAGCAGCACATGCATCTTGCTTCAGAAACATACCTTTTTTTGACATGTGTAAAGCAGTAACAAGCCATGATCTTCAGACTTCTGTTAAATGCTACACTTTAATCTCTCAAAATTAAGAGGCTGATAATTCAGTTCATCAGGTATCTGATACACCTCTTTCTGATCATTCAGAGTATCTGTTACCTGGGATCTATGCAACATCTGAAGAAGGATCTGAGACTCTGTATAGTAACTGTAGAATTTCAAGATGATAACATCTGCCTATATGGAAACTTTGTGCCTCATTTTGAAGCTTGTTTTTAGAAACGGCTTTAAATTGCAAAGGCAGTGGGGGAGGGTGAGGCTGTTTTTCCCTTTATGCTGGTGTACAGAAGCAGGTGAAGACAAGAAGGCACTTGCATAGCTTCATGAAACACTTTGAAAAGACCCCAAATATAAACACAGACAGTTGAATCCATTCTTGATACATCAACTTGAAAAATTGTAATAAGGGAGAATAATTATTTTCGCTGCTTAGAGATGGGTATAAATTGTTTTACAATTACACAAATGGCCCTTTTGTTTTGGGGAGGAAATTAAATTAGCCAAATTAATTCATGCCTGTGGATTTACAGAGGTAGGTCGTCTCTCAGTTTTGGAATCAGATTATTTAAGCTTGGGGTTTTTTCTGTGAAAGGAGCCTAAAATATACTGGTTACTCTCAGGTTGGACAGCCTCAAAATAGCGAAAGACAAAAACTGGTTTATTTATAGTCTTTCATTTTGATAATTTCAAAGCATACTGCTTCAGTTTTGACCCTGTTTACCTACATTTTCTCCAGGACTACTTTATTGTTCAAAACAATTTCTTGATTTTAAATAAACACATGCTCAAACTTTCATTTTGAAATGGTCAAAACAGATGACAGAGAAAATAATCCTTTCTTGACAAAGTTATTACCATTTTGGCCCTTTCCAAAAAAGATAGAACTCTTAACCAGTCCTACTAAGACCCTTAAGGCAGACCTGTCTGGTAACATATTAAGCTGTCAACCTGCTCTCAAAGCCTCCTAAGGTGAGTCCTTTCATCCTCCTGTGGCTGCCTCCTCCATCCCCCTTAATTTAAGATCTCTGTGAGGCAAGATCAACTGAAGGAGTAGGGAAAGTAAGGAAAAGCTGCTCGATGCATTTTAAGTGTTGGGTAAGTAGGGAACAGATGGGTAGTGTGGTGAAAGATGATGTGCTCCACAGCATGCCTTGAGCCAGAGCAGGATCAGTCCTACTCCTCTGCAGCCTCTGGCTGGGATAAGAGCAGTGCACAAAGCAGTTTCTGCTAGCAGGACACTGAGCCTTGTGCCAACGGGTTTTGTAGCACTATTCAACTGTCCCCAGTCTTGTTGTGAACAAAAAGCCACTAATATCCTGCAGAGTTCCAGGAGCTTAACAAAACCCATTGAATTTTCCAACTCTGTTAGTTCAGAATGATGAATGTGTATAAAAGAGACTAAAAGGAAGATGAGGATACCTTGTTTCCATATATTGTGATATCTCTGATCATTTTCCATAGCAAGAGGCACACAATTCTATAATACTCTCCACAATGGAAATTATGGAATTACTTCACTATTTACGGAACATAAAATAAGATTTGAGAAGCATAAATAAATATGCAGTAGAAATAACTGCAATGGTAGGAAGATGAACGTATTGACATAATAGGTTTTTTCTCTCTTTAGTGATTGCAAAGATATGTTTTCATTTGTTGTTAATAAAAAAATAATAAATGTAGCTAAACATAATGAAACTTGAGAGCTCTTGAGCTGATAAGCTGTATAGTTGAATAGTCATACATATTTAATAGACAAAGATGAAAAACATAATTTACCATTTATGTTCAGTCATTGCAATGTTTCTCAAACACCTATAAAATGTATTTTTAGCAGCCACTATGAATTTGTTCAGTGTGATGTTTCAGAATCCCCTTTTTCTTTTAAAACCAAACACAAAATATACAAATGTATATTTTCTGCCAGAGCTCTTCAGAGCCTAGGAAAGACTCTTAGGTATGTCTTTGGCTAGGACAGCACTGTGCTTGGGAAAAAACAATATCTCTGCCTCTAGGGAATGGATTAGCCAGGTCAAGACCTGAGAGAGGAGGCAATTTTTACTCATTCACCCCACGAGTAGTAGAACTGTCTCTCAAGCACGTTTGTCTGTTGGCATATCTATACTGGATCCTGATCTCTTCTGCACATTGCAGCTTTACCAGGACAAAGGATTATTTGGCAAGGTAAGGACAGAGAGACTGAGGAACCACCACAGCTAGATCTCTTTGCACCTGCTTTCCTGATGGAGTAGGTGAGCAAACAACTGTGGTCACCTCATCTGGCTATGGGTAAAACAACCTACCTGTCTTTTAATATTCAAGGCAGTAACTATGTATGATTCTACCTGAATTCCAGTAGAATGAAACTCTGTTTCTTCCTGAGACAGTGACAAGACTGACAAGACACACTTTTAAAACTAATAACATGAGTATGAAAGGGCTGCACAGAGGATTAGGAATGTTCTAACTTGGTGCCTGTCTCAGCAAAGTTCACTAAATGACAAACAGAATAGCTTTTAATAATGGAAGGGTCAACATGAATGGAAACAAAAATGCAGTGAATGCCATAGAAGGTATGCAACCTGCATTTACAGAAAACATTGTAACTTTAGAGCAGTGCTGATCCTGCATTTGAGAACCGAGAAATGAAATGGGAGCTGCTTTTGGCTGCTGGATTCAATAAGACATTTGGTACTGGATCTGTAACTTTCCACAAATTATCAGGGTACAAGATAAGATTAGTGAGACCTGTGGTTTAGGCATTAATTCTAGACAAAGCACTTTTACGTATTGGTCTGCTTCAACACAAGACGTTTTTTCTGCTTTCCTCTGGATGCATCACTGAAACAAGCTACTTTTTTTGGCTAATTCTTACCAGAAAATTGTCGTCCTTGTGATTTGGGTGGGTTTACAAACATGTATTGTCTATCACATTAGATTTGAGTTATAAAACGTCACCGCACTGCATGTCATACAGCGATTTAAACATGCAAACAATGTTTTAAAAAGTCATGCGGACTACGGGGCTTTGTTGTTCGGGGTTGATTCCTACTTTCAGTCGCTGCTGCCAGATCAGTACCAGCAGTTCCGTGCAGTCAGTGGCGACTCGGCTCGGTATATGATGGGTCTTGTTTGCCCCCTGGTGGTACCGCTGGAAATGACAACCCGGGCTCGTTTGCCCTGTCCCTCCTGTCCTAAAGGCTGCTGCTCCAAATAATTTGAGTATGCATAACTTTGTGCTCATTTTCTCCTCTTTGTAGGGGTAGGTTACCCGCCTGTGCCTGCAGAACTGAGCCCTTCGGTTTTTATCCCACAGGAACATACACTCTACGAAGTTATAATAATCTATCGAGATGGCTGTTCAAGCATATAGAATCATAGAATCATAGAATCATAGAATGGCTTGAGTTCGTTGGAAGGGATCTTCGAGATCATCTAGTTCCAACGCCCCTGTCAAGGGCAGGGACACATCCTGCTAGACCAAGTTGCTCAAAGCCCCATCCAGCCTGGCCTTGAACACTTCCAGGGATAGAGCATCCATAGCTTCTCTGGGCAACCTGTTCTAATGCTTCACCATCCCCACAGTAAAGATTACAATTACAGCCAATCACATAGCTATTTCAAGATATAGGAAGCCAATTGAGTTTTAAAAACTGATAGTAAATAACTATGGAAATTCATCCAAATTTAATAACTGCAAAGCAGTTGCTAGGCTCCATCACTGAAAGAATCCAGTGGTTTTTTTACTTAATTAACTTGCAGGGTTTTAAAATGCCAGTCTTTTATAACACTTCAGGGTTTTTTTGCACAGTTTATGTAAAGTTTTGTATATTTGAAGAAAAAGAAGTAAGCAATATGAGTTTGTTCCAAACTCTGCTTAAGTTAATTAAGATGGAATCACATGAGCTAATACCTAAACCAGAAATAGTATAGTTACACCTCACTGATATAGCTGTGATGCTTTCAATTCTGTGTTTGAATACTGAACACTATGAACAAACTGCCTTGATTAGCAAAAAAAAAGTGTTACAAAGCTGCAAAGCAGTAATGAAGACTTTTGTGCACACAGATTAAGGAGCTTCCATAGCTGTTAATAAAAATTAGTCTTCTGTCTCTTCTCTTGTAAAATCACCCAGTTGTGGTAAATTCAGTTTTGTTCAATTATGGCTCTTCTTTTCTAATAGAGTTTCATAGTTTTACTGTATCAAGAGCACGAGGTAAAAAATTGTGGCCACAAAAACATAATAACAACAACAAAATTATGATACCGTCTTGTATGTCAGCTACATCATTTATTCTTTGTAACCTAAATAAAGACCTAGATTCCAGAAGATTGGGTTGTCAGGGTCTTATGAACTGAACATCTTAGCATCATTTGACAGCTAAAAGAAAATAAAATCGGCATCCCAGATTCATCCCAGCTTCAGAGGCCTTCACACTACAAAAGATGCCAAAGGCCATTGGTTTGTTGAACCAGCTGGCAATGCAAAAAGAGGAAAGTGCATCATCTGATATATTTAAAACTGCATGGAGATCAGTCCTGAACTGTCAAGGTGATGAACTACTCCAAAAAGGCCTTTTCCATTCTTAATTTCTATTATCAGAATCATAGTTCAAGCTCTATACAAGTGACAAACAATTTCATTTTTTAACTGAAAGTTACCAGAATGGGAAATAACAGTCTAAGCACTGTGAGAAAAGGCTGACATTATTTGAAAGAATATTTATGTATGATTAAAAATCAGTAGAGGATCACTCTATACTATCAAACTCTACATACCTATTATCATAATGTCTCTCCAAACTACATGAAGTAATGTTTTTTTCTAAATTCCACTCTAAAACATTACTAATCTATTTTTATCAGAGAGTGAGAGCCATGTTTTGGTTTTTATTACAATTTGTTGTCTTACATCTGCCAAATACATATTATAATTAGCACAAAGGGAATATATTAGCATGAACTATTGGCATTTGGAATAGGATACCAATTTACTGTCTCTGCTTTTTTAATTGCAATAGATAGCAAATATCAGCAGTTTGGCTCTAATGGGAATTCATAAGCTCTGTAGCACGGACCAGAATAGCTAACACACCTGATGCCTTGGCTTCTCTCCTAGTTCTTGCATGGAACTCTTCTCTCTTCTCCAGTTCTTATGTAAACCAAGGAAAGCTTCAGGTTTTACCAGCTAACCTGGAAAATAATCTCGCTGTCATTTACTTTCCGAATTTGTCATTTCTATTATTTAAAATTTACAATTTAATATCAAGCTTTTCATTCTAAGAAGAGCTACTCAGTGGACATCACATGCTCACATATCACAAGCCACATAAACTTGTGAAATTCTCACATTAAAAAAAATGCCGTTCATCAATTTTGGATATTTACTGTTATCTGAAACTTAGTATTCTGCAGTAAAATTCATGAAAAAATCATGAATGCAAATTAAACAATAGTTTCAATATATTGCAGTAGAGAACAAATGTAAAAACTTCTGCAAAAATTGATCCTAAGTCAGGCAAATAAATTAAAAACAAATTCTTAGGCCTGAATGTCAGTTTAAAAAATAAAAACTGATGAAGAATGAAATGATTGCGTAAAATTTTTTTTTTTACCAAAGTAGAGAGCTAAAACTTAAAATGAATAAGAGAATACTATTATCTATGTTTGTGTAATCCACTCATTAGAGAAATCCCGCTCTAGTCAGTGGAACTAATAGCCACCTAACATATAAAAACCAAACAGGTATATACTGATATATTAAACATGCTCTGCAGTTGTTAAAATAGTATTACTTGAACTCTCTTAAACAGCAATTCAAAGGGATAGCTACAGCACATTTGTACAAGCACATTTGTACTGGCACATTTTTACTTACAAAAATAATTGTGTAAAAGCTGTATTAAAATACCTTCCATTTTAAAAATAGCTATCAAATTTTTTCAGTGAAATATATCATATTGTTTCACAACTGTTGAAAATTAATCTGTAAAATGCTTTTTACCCACAGAATTATGAAATTTCATGTCGCAAAGAGAAAGTTTAAGGAAACACTTCGCCCATATGATGTCAAAGATGTCATTGAACAGTATTCCGCAGGTCATCTAGACATGTTATGCAGGATTAAGAGTCTTCAGTCACGGTAAGGAAAGAATTAGTCCTACTCTGCATAAGCATCTAATGTCATTCACTGCATACTGTATATTGGCAAAGTTCAACATTTCTGTGTTACACAGCCTCTTTTTCTGTGAACACAGCTGAGCCAGAAATGTAATTGTGGGCAAAACCAAACCAAAAAACTTGTATCTAAACTGTCCTCAGAAAATGGAAGTCTTAACAATAGAAAAGGTAATCCTTTATCTGTAAAGTGCATTTGCAAACAAGGAATTTAGTCAGGAGGCTGCCAAAAGGATGAGGAAAATATATGCCTTTCTCCCACTCGAGGTCTTATCTTTTCACATAAAAGAAATTGGGAACTACTGGTAATGTAGTATTTATGTAGGTTTTGTGCTATAGATTCCTGGCAATAGTAATTAAGAAAAAAAACCCCACAACATTGTATTATATTTACCATTATCAGTATCAGGGCTGAGATTCCTGCTTCAAACTCACAATTCCTCCAGGACTGGAGGCTGTTGTTTGGATGGGAAAGCTGGGGGTGGCATTGGTATGTCTGTTCCTCCACAACATCAGGCTGCTGGAGAGGCCACCTCTTCCCTCCCCCTTTCAGCAAGTCTAGCCTTGGCTCTCCCAGATGATGGCTAAGTTCTGGCCCCTGGTTAGTGCCAACAAAAAAGAAAAGCGGTCTCAAATGCCCAAAATTCATTCCTTTTGGTTTTTTTTCCTTTAATTAATAAAATTATGTTTGTCTTCTTTTTCAAGTGCTTTTTTGAAGTACTGTGATTTTCATTTTTAATGTATGGATATAGCAAACACTTCCATATCATCACTGGTTTCAGAAATTGCAGCAGCTTTTGATTTCTCTTACAGCGTTGACCAAATTCTTGGGAAAGGACAAATCACAGCAGATAAAAGAACCAGAGAAAAGAATCCTGCAGAGAATGAGACAACTGATGATCTCAGTATGTTAGGGCGGGTAGTCAAAGTGGAGAAACAGGTAGAGTGATTATCTATGTTGCTTGGTCTTTCTTTATTGCTCATGCCTATTCTGTACTTCATTGCCAGTTTCAAAAGCTGAACAGGTAAAATATTTGTTCTTAATATCTGTTTTATTTATATGTTGAAGTAAAGTTTATATGGATCATATTACCTTAACCTTTTTTTCCCTTTTATAACCTTGCTTGTGAAAAATGTACACGGCTTTTGACGTTCTTTTTCAAGGGTCAATAGCATACACCAAGACCTCTTCATTTTTCTCTTCAGCAGTCACATGTTCCAAACATTTTAAATTAGTATTTGCTACTAATGTCAACCTTTTCCTCTCTTTCTATAGGTACAATCCATTGAGTCAAAATTGGACTGTCTATTAGATATTTATCAACAAGTTTTGCGAAAAGGATCTGCATCTGCGCTCACTTTGGCTTCATTTCAAATGCCAGCTTTTGAATGTGAGCAGACTTCTGATTATCAGAGTCCATCAGACAGCAAAGATTTATCTAATTCTGCACAAATTAGTGGATGTGTATCCAGATCAGCTAGTGCCAATCTGCCTCGTGGCCTACAGCTTATACTGACACCAAATGAATTTAGCACTCAGGCTTACTATGCTTTCAGTCCAGCTATGCATAGTCAAGCAACACAAGTGCCAAATGATGGACCTGCAACAGTTAATAATACATCAAACCAAATAAACCAGGCAACCAAGCCAGCAACTCCGACAACATTACAAATACCACCTTTCTCATCAATGAAGCATATCAATAAGCCTGAGCCTGTTCATATTATTCCTGTAACCACACAGGAAAATATTTCCAATGTCACCGCTTGCCTTGTTGCATCAAAGGATAGTGGACAAGTTGCACAGCCCAGTGCAACAAAGGATCTCACGTGGAGAAAAAGTCTGGATACAGAGGGGGAATCTTTGCTCTCAGTTAAACCTGTGGTGCAAATGGACTTAGGAAAATCTTTATCTGTACAAAATCTTATACAGTCTACAGAAGAACTGAATATACAGATTGCTGGCAGTGACTCCAGTGGTTCCAGAGGTAGCCAAGATGTATACTCCAAATGGAGGGAGTCAAAATTATTTATAACTGATGAAGAGTTGGAGACAGAGGCAGGAACAGAGACTACTGAAGCCATCTCACGCCCGTTAGTGGAAACAACTCTCTCTGCTGACTCTCTAAGGACTGGAATATCAAGGTCATCTCAAAGCATCTGCAAGCCAGGGGATGGTACAGAAGCACTCAATCTGCTCCATGTCAAACTTAAATAACAGCTTGCTGGCTTTCTTCATTGGCTGGTTCATTCCTCTAGTCATACATATCATAGCATGAACTGTTTTGAAAGCCTTTTTAATAAGATAAAATCACAAAAATCAGGATGAATCTGCAAAGCAGTTGAATGAGCCCATATTTCCTAGCTGCATGAAAATGCATGTTTAAGTGATGGCTAGCATCCAAATTTACACCTACAGTATGGCAGCCTTTGATGAAGTACGGTAGGTTTAAATAATGAGTTGCCTACAAAGCTAATGCTGCAGGATGTATCAAAAAGAAAAAAAAAATCAAAAATTTGAGCATTTAGACATAGTGCCGTTGCTACAGGGCAGAAGTAAAAATTGTAAGGTTTAAAGCACTTTGCTTCTGAACTAATTAAATATATATATATATAATGTCCTGATTTAGATGATAGTTTATGTTTACAACAAAAAAATTATCTACAGCTGCTAGCAAGGTACCAAGGAAACCAGTAATATGGCTAGAAATGCAGGGTTAGAAATGGCTGCCAGTTGCAAGATACACATATTTGCTCATCATTAATCAGTTATTTTTAGCTCTGAAAAACAATAGGTTAACATTCATCCAATTTTTGGTGATTTAGTGCTGTGGCAGAAGCACCTGACACACCACTATCACGTTGTTCTTCATAAAAAGAACACTATTTTGCTACAGAAAGTTTGTATTTTAAGGATTGGGGCTGGCCTCAGAAGGGGATAATGCGGGTGGCTACACTGAGAATTCAGGGGAATCGCTCCTCCCAGTCTCACTGAGAAGCTGTCTTGTGAATCCAAACCATTTTGGCAGCAATAGGTGAGGGAAGGAAGCAGGTGCTGCCTTCATGTTGGAAGCAATATTTCCTTCTGTGGAAATTTTGGCAATTTTCCTTGCAGTCCCAATCTGATACGATGACAGCACTTCATAAGGCTGAGAAAGGAGGGAAAACAAGGAACTGAAGTACAAAGTAAAACTAAAGAGGACATAACAGAGGAGAGAGAAAGACAACACAATCAATGTGGAAATAAATAATAACACAGATTTAGATAGGCAGGAAGGGAAATTATCCCATAAAACAAGAAAGCTAAGAGGGAAAAAGTTACTTTTTTTTTCCCCACAGATAATGAGTGCTATTTCAAAAAAAAAAAGCCACATAGGCAATCAGAAATTAAAATAGAAGTAGATAAGATCACCTTAACTGAAAAAAAAAAAATTAAGGCAAGAGTTTGTTGCTTTTTTAATAAAAGGTGAAGAGGAGAGTGAGGGAAAGTGGTAACACTCTTAGATCTTAACACTGTGTCCCAACGGCAGTCATTTTTTTGTGAACTTTCCAAGACAGGGCTTTCAGACTCCTTCCTCCGAATACCCAAGTTTTCAGATTCAAAGCCTACATCAAACTGAGCATTCCTGCCTGATACATCCTCTTTTTTTTCTTACCCTAACCTACACTTCACTTCTGCTGAGATGCAGGAGCACTGTTAGTGCCTCTCTGCACATCCCCAACAATGCTTTCCTACTGGGAGAACCGTTGCGCAGCCTAAACAGCCTGCTGTCTTTTCCAGCCGAATGAAGTTTCTGTGTGTTGCCTCCTCTCAGATTTACACCCCACCTGCACCACAGGCTTGTAGACAACCCAGTTTGGGCTCAGCTTCCCTCTAGCACCAGGAATACCGAATGTATGGGGGTGCCAGTGCCAGCTCACTCAGGGCAGTGTGTTCTCAAGGCCCAGATCCACTGGGAATTTACTATGTACATCAAAAACATCACTCCAGTCTTAACCATGGCTAAATGCTGTAGATTGTATTGTGAAGGACCTAATCTGTTTACTATGAATCCATTGTAACTTCTGCTTCCATATTTCCTTTCAAGAAGTATTCCTGGATGTTACATGACAATTTTATTATGTGAAAGTACATGCAAACTGTAGAGTGTATATATTGTGTCATTATATGGGGTCCACGGACGGTACACTGTGTTCCATGGCTTACACCGGAGCAAACTTCAGTTGTTAAATCCTGAAAGACACCTTGAAGCACAATTTCCTCACTGCTGATTTGCCATATAATTTACCACGTTCAGCCTTTCCTGTTTTCTTTACTTGCAATCTGATCATACTAAAGTCTGATTACAACAGTAATTTTGTGAGGATAAATACATTTTTTTTCACATCTCAATTCACTTAACTATTAACTTATTTGAATGTCTGCAGTTTATCTGGACAGATCTGTAAGTTTAAACTATCAAAAATTTAAAAACTTACAATTTTTTTTAGTTTTCTTTTCCTTTTTCTTAACTCTTTATGGTGCCTTTCTTGCCTTTCACATGAAGCCTCCTGCTGAGCTAAGCATAAATATGCAGTTAGGGTTCAGTTAAGGAGAAAGAGATCGGGCACATGGCAATTGTGTATCTGTAACGAAACTCCCTTCCCCTCCTTGAGGAGATTGAAAAATCAAGGCATCATGAATTGAACACCACTTTTCCACCTTCATCTATGTAAGCAGATGATTGCACCACATTGCATCAATGGGATAACTGAGCATTGCCCCTGCCTGTACCAATTCCACACAGAAACAGGGCCTTGGGTTTTGCTGATAATTTATCTCACAGAAACTTGGTATTTTTGCCTTAAATGACATGCCTGAGTCCTTCTAATTTTAAGTTAATTTATTTAAAACAATTTTGTGCACAAAAGAATAAGTTCTATAAATGATGTATGAAAATGTTAATATCTTTACAAAGTACTAATAAATCTTTTTGACTAATAAATCTAGAAGATCATATCTTTTCAAATTATGGTTTAAAATCCTAATTTGTTTTCTTTTATGCTCATCATTATTATTTTTGCAGCTGCAAGTCTTATCATATAGGGTTTTTTAACATAATATTGATAGGAAATAGAAAGAGTAGTGAATATATGAAATTTTAAAGAGGAAGAATTGTTTGTTTGGATTTTTATAAGTTTTACTTATATTTCCTCATGAGGAGTTTCCTGTTTCTATGCTCTCTCTTTGAAAGACAGTGTTATGACTGACAATCATTCATTAGTTTCACAAAAGAAGGGCCTGTCTGGCTTTTCAAGTCTTGTTCTGAGCTGCTTAATAAAATCCAGCTCATGACAGCTAATAAGAAGTGTTCATGAGTCGGGACAAAAGACAATTTTTTTTCTGATTTACAGTCCACTTGAGGATTGTTGGACGAGAGAATTCAAACTTAAGTAAAAGCTTCAGGAATTAAGCATTATCCAAATAACTGTTTTCTGATCAGCATGTTCTTCTACCTGAATGGAGAACTGAATAGTTTTGATGACTATTATTTGTTTAAGAATTTGTATTTGCTCCTGGCTTATATTATCTATACTTTTTATTTAAATATGAATATGATGTTTTAGCCTAGGGTTCGAGATTGCAAAGATCATACACTTTTATTCACAGTGCCCACAGTTGTTCCATGTTTTTGAGATAATCCTATTAGAGTGACTGCTCTCATTATAGGATGGTGATGAATAATTCACCTGCTTTTGTGATAAGTCAAATCATGCTGAATGGCTGATGTATAGTAGACCATCTGATGTACTGTAGTATTTCTGGATTGGGAACTGCAATCCTTACTCAAGCAAAAATTCTATGGAATTCATTCATTTTATGAAATTCAAGAATTTTTCTTGAAATGGGAACTCAGATTCAAATCCTGATTTTGTTGGGCATCTGTTTAAAGTGAAAATGGTAATATTCCAGTTATTTCCTGAGGAAACTAATACTTAGCTGAATTTACCCATGTCACATTGACTATATAAAAAATAACGCACAAAGTACTGATGTAAAAAGGGAAGAAGTGAAGGGACAATTTTAAAAAGCACAGAGAATAATCAGAAAATTGGAGCAAGCAGGAAAATATAACAGCAAAGGAATGAAAAAAGGGTTTAAACACCTGAGGCTAAATTCATCCTTGGATGGCTTCACTGACTTCAATGCATTCACTGCCCAACTGAGTGAAGCTCTGCCTCCGTTGGGATAACAGGCTCAGTTCCACTGACCTTAAAGGAACTGAACCCACATACACCAGAAATGAACTTGCCTCTCTGGGCCAACTTTTATCCTGACTCATATGTCATGCAATCCTTTTGGATTCACTAGGTTTGAATGAAATACAGGTCAGAAAAGAATTTGTCCCAGATATTTCTGCTTCACATTTTTTTCCAAGTGTGTTAATTGACTTAATTCAAATGGATTACAACATTACACAATGTCCTGTCACTGTGTAAAAAGGTTAATTAGGTTTTGAAATAAGACTTGTCCCCTGCAATGTCAGTGGAATCATGCAATATTTTCCTGTCCGTTCATCTGGATGCAAATGTGGCCATTCATTCAGTTGTGGCCATACATAGGACAATTCCAGACATACCCAATATCATCTGCTATTGGAAGAATTTTTGACTTCTTTGAAAGCCAAAAGACAGTTTTGTAGCAGGCTTAGAAAGCACGATGGCTGCTTCCACTGACACTGCAACAACATTAGCCAGTACATTACAATGTTAATTGTAAATTCTTGACAAAGTTGAATCCATATTGTTGTTAATAAAAATGATTTGAAAAGTACCATGTTTACTCATTTTATTCCTTACATAAAAGATTGCTTGGTGTGACCACATATCAAGCAAGAAAAAAAAAATTAAACCTGGTCATTGTTTTCCTTTTGAAGTTTTGTAATTTTTTATTAAATAAACACCACAAAGGAAGTTCATTAGAATAAAATGCACAGGAACCAGTCTGACATGTTCAGTTTCTGATAACTGTTTATAGCAAAGTTTACTTAATGTTGCAGCACCTCTATGAAAATGAGTGTGGAAGTTATTATTGCCTTCCCTGTTAGATAAATGGCAATTGATTCAGGATTAGCAATCAGGGGCCTGTGCAGGGAGCAGGATTCCTCATGGAAGGCACTTCAGTTTAACCTGAGGCCTAGGTGAAGCCCTTTCTTCTCCATTCAACCACGAAAGTTGCTCTAGAATGTTACTGCACCAAATCTAAAACAATCGTTCATGACACACCTTCTTTCCCCAGTGTGCTCTTCCCACAGCCCTGCTGAAGACAACCTTCATTAATTGAGTATAAAATACTAAATATAGAGGGTCCATGCTGTAGTGAAGTTACTGCCTCTATGGAAGCTTCAAAATCAGAGCCGGACATCTCCAAGTACAGGTGATCTCCTGCCTCTCTGGTGAATGGAACCTTAGATACTGAAATTTAAAGATGAAGTTGCCAGAAAGGCAGATTTCCGTGTCAGCCATTTGTACCCACAGGTTATGTGAACACTAAGCTCTCCTTAGGAATAAACACAGATCAGGAAAAAAGGCAAAGGTATGCATGCTCTTGTGTTAAATGAGGCAGCCTTGCTAAATGCGTGCACAGAGGTAGTAGGGAAGGGTCAGAAGACTGCAGGAAGAAGTCTTTCCTGTTGGGTTACTCAGGTTACATTGCCATGCCAGGCACAGGTAGTGATGTGCATCCTTAAAGACAAATAGCTAAATGTTCCTGTTCAGCTCCTAAAAAACAACTCATCAGACATTGGAATAGGCTGCCCAGGGAGGTGGTGGAGTCACCGTCCCTGCAGATGTTTAAGGAAAGACCGGACATAGCACTTAGTGTCATAGTCTAGTTAACATGGTGGTGTTCGGTCACAGGTTGGACTCGACGATCACAGACGACTTTTCCAACTTGATTGATCCCGAGCTTCTGTGACTCCTCGAAAAAAATTGAGGGACGGCCATAGGCCCGCCCACCCGCGCGGAGCCAGCCAATCACAGCTTAGCGGCCCGCCCTGGCCAATCAGCGCGCCCCGGGGCTGAGGCGCGCCAAATTCCGCCGCGTGAGCGGCGTAGGGTGGGGGGGGTGGTCGCCATGTCCGACTGGGACTCGAGTCCCGAGGAAGAGCGGGCTGTGCCCCGCCGGCCGCGGGCCGCCGCTGCCGCCGACCGACAGTGCCGCTCGCCGGGCACCTCTCCGCGGGGCCGCGCCCCCGCCGAGGGCGACGGGGGACGGAGGGGCTGCGGGCGGCGGGGGAGGGGCGCGGGCGGCCCCGCAGGGGAGGAGTGGGAGCCGCGAGGTGGTGACGGTTCCTGCGGCCCGGGGCGGGCGGCGCGGCAGTGGAGGCCCCGAGCTGCCGCCGGCCGGGATCGGGGCACCGAGGCGCCCCTGTGCTTCCACCTCGACAGCGCCCTGGTCGGGGCTCTCATAGGTAATGACGAGTACGCCCCTGCGCCCCGGGTGCTTGGGCCGCTGCCGTCAGGGAACGGGCAGGAGGAGAGCACCTCTATGTCACGAGGGAGGGCACGCCTGCCTTCCGTAGCTCCGGTCGTGGAAGGGCCCCACCCACGGCAGGGTGCTTTTGCAGGGTTTCTCCCACTCGCCAGGGAAACTTTTCCTCCCTAGAGTAGTTGGGTTGACGTCTGTTTCTCATGACCAGCAGTCTGCAAGTGGGCTGAAGCCACTCTCTAGTCAGATGGAGGAAGGGTGGCAGAGTTAGTTTAACTACTCCATCTCTTCAACTGAGGAGCCTTCTCCTACACAAACACCTCGTGTTTGGTTAACTGACAGAAAAAGTTACCTACATATTCCGTCAGTTTGGTGTCAAAAGTTCTCTGTAGATTCATGCACCTATAAAGGTCTTGGGTTTTGGTCACAACCAAAATACTTAAAATTAATGTGTAATTTTTGGCAGTTTGTCCTAAATCTTTGTAATGCCCGATGTGTATCTTTATAACAGGTAGGGGCGGAACTAAAATTAAAGAACTTGAGGATTCTTCAGGTTCCAGGATAAAGGTACCTTGTGCTTTGTGTCATCAAGACTTGGGCTCTGTTGGGAACATACTTGGTTTTGTTTCCATGTAAACCAGTTATTGCAGGAAGCTGATGGGTGTTTCAGTACCTTAATAATTCCACTGTTTTACAAGAATTGGTAAAAAGGAAGTGGAATTGAGAGTGCAATTTGAATGGTATGTGAAAATAGGGAAAGGTTATTAGTTTTTTTTTTCCTTAAGTATGCATTTACTTCCTTTTCTTTTAGAAAAGGGAATAAGGGTCCTTTTCTTGGGAGGAGAATTTAAATTTGAGGTAAAAAAGGGTAAAATACTTGTTTCAGTATATGTTCTTATATAGTCTTTGCAGTATTAAAAAAACTCAGTAATGTTTTGTGAACTCAGGTTACAAGAGGAACCTATGGAGCCGAAGTAAAGATTTTCGGCAGTCTTGATGTGCAAAAGAAAGCCAAGATGTTGATTGACAATGCTGTTACAAGTTCTGGCCAAAACAACAGAGCTTGGACTGAGAAAGGCAAGAAATGTGGTTTTGGGGGGAAAAATACTATGGATTGTCTTTCCGTATATTTTGTACTTTGGTGGATGTTTTTATATTATTAGTATTTTACAAAGTGAATTAACTTTTACTTTGTTCTGGGACAGAGGCATACCTCCTTAAAACAGAAACACCTAGACATCCATCTTTCTGAGCTATGGTCAGTTTTCCCCTCCTCTCACCCTAAATGCCAGGCTTCTGTGAAAATCTGTTCCTGTGTGTTTTCAACAATTTTAATGGATGCAGAATGTTATACCTCTTGGTTTCTTGTGTTATCAGTCTGATTTCTTCAAAATACCTGTATTGGTTCTAGCTTTAATGTAGTATCTGTGGGGTATTAAAATTCAATAAACATTTGTAATGGTAGTCTGTAAAGTGCTGATCATAGCATGGGCAGTGCTGACATCTTACTACTTTTATGGGAAGTTAATGTTTAAGATTTGATGTTGCACTTCATGCCTGACTTTACTGGGTTTTCTTGTGTTAACTTTGTCTGTTATGTGGATATATACATAATTATTGTATGTTGAGATGCTGCTTATATTATTGGTATGTCTTGTATGTGTTCCCAACAATTTTTACACAGGCAAACACCATCCATAGTTGTTGATCTGAGCAACTGATGAGGGAGAAGTTATGCAAGGGCTGTATTCCAGCATTAGAATAAGGAATGGGATAGTTCTCTGTTTTGTTTTTAGAAGTGCCTCAGAAGGTGGATGAGTATGTTTCAAGACTAGAAATAATTAAGACTTCCTTAGTATGTGTGACTGTGTTTTCCCTGTATTTCCTGCTTTTCCACTAATTTTCCACATGGTTGTGTTGCCATTTATGTCTTCGGTGTAAAACCTTACTTTCTGATTCGCTTCATCAAAGAAGTACAGAATATAACTAGACTCAGATGTTATTGTGGTGTGTTGGATGCTTTTGAAGTAAACTTTGGCTCTTGTAGCTCTTAAAGCTTTCTGTCTGCATATCATGTACTGGATTCAGAAGTTTTTCAAAAGCCTGCTGCACAACAAGGCTTATTTATAGCTGGAAGAGCAGCATTTCAAAACCTGTCATTACGTTATTTAAGTAGCTAAAGAGGTTGAAATGTTTCCCTTTTTTTATCAGAACTGAATTTGTACAGGTTTGAGCAATATTTCAGGACAGAGACCTAGGAAAGAATTTTGTAGTTGTATATTTCATGCCTATTCGAAATATATGAGTACTTACTATAGAAAAAGAAAATAAGGGGAGAGATTTCTCCCACAGACTGCAACAGATTCCATCAAACAGCATCATTTTGGTACTAACTTTGCAGGAAAAATCTTAGACGTTTTCAAGCCTGAAAATAACCCAAAGAAATCGGTGATTAACTGGGACTCTCTTCGAGAGAACAGAGCCAAATATGAAGCTATGAAGTGGGCAGGTTAGTTATAAGTTTTGATTGTGTGGTACTTGTCTTTATGTGATAAATCTGTTGAATGCTTACGTGTTTTTAATTCTTGCTTTGAGATAACTGAATCTTTCACTGTCCAAACTAGTTAAGCATTTGCAGTGAAGTGATCATTTTAGCACTTCTCAGTGTGGTCATGGAGAACACTGTAATTGTCATGGAAGACTTAAACCTGCTACTCAATTGGCATTTTGACTTCACCCCTTGAAAATAATGTTATTTGATATGTGACCACAGAAAAAAAAAATCTGAGAATTGTTAAATATTAGACTATACGTATTACTAGAAACTATTTTAGAACTTGAAATGTGCAGAGATGGCTCTTTTGCAGATACTGAAGTGTTTGTCTCAACCTTCATCTTTTATATGAGCAACAATAGTCTTTATCACTTAACTAATCTCCTAGCTTAAGGCATTGTCAGGGTTTGGGGATTTCCATCTTAAGCTTTAGCACTGAATCTGTATTACTTCTTGCTGATTGAAGTTCATTTTTCTGATTGTTGAAGACTTGCCTCCAATTGAGAAAAACTTCTATAAAGAATCATCAAGGACCGCATCTATGTCACAAGAAGAAGTGAAACTGTGGCGGTAAGATAATTTCTTTAGGGAATCATCTGCTTGGCAAAAATTGCTTTTAAGGTATAAAGCCTAGAAAGTAGGAGATGAAATGCTGAGACAGAAGCATTAATGTTGGGATCTTCTTAAGAAGTCTTTCTTGGAATGAAACAATAACTAGCAGATGAGTTACTATTAGTTGCTTGGAAAATTAGGTATTATCTACTTCTCTAAAAGTGTTTGATCTAGTTAAATTTCAGAACAGAAAAATCTCAAGACATTTCACTTGGCTTTTGACTGTTTCTTTGCCTCTCATGGAGACAGCATGTTCATATTTTCTAGGTCCTTCCAAATAGGGTTATTCCCATGTTTAATACCTCTTGGCTGCCATTTTTACTAGATGTATTTTAGTCAAATACCATCTTCAAAACAAAATTCCAACTTCTATTACTGTTGTCTTCCTTTCTTTCTATCTTGTCTTTACAAGTCCATCCTGGTTAGTACATGTTTCAGTTAACTGTATCCATTCACTTTGATCCAACAGTCTCCATCAGTACTTTGCAAGGAAAACAGATCATCTGTTTCAAGTGATTCAGTTCAGGCCTTGGTAATAGTTTCAACCCTTTTCCGTAGTTCTAATGAAGTTGGTGAACATTACTGAAGTGCTAACTTTTTACTACTTTCCTTTTTGCAAGGTGTCTTTTTTTTTTCTTGCATGCCAGAGAAACTGCCACAGGGAGCAAAGCACGGAACTGATACTTAAAGTATATGTATATGTTATTGTTAGAGCTAGTCAGAATTAAAGAACATTGTTCCATAGGTTCAGAACATATATTGAGGAATGGCACTTTTGTGCTAAAGGAATATTTTTTCTGTTTCATCCAATCTGTTTGCTTTAAGGAAAAAAGACAGTAATTGAAAAAAACTAATTCCATAATCATGAGGGGAAGTTGAATTGCCCATTTTTTTCCTAGGTTACACCCCACTTGAAGAAAAAACTTTTTACTGAATGGAATCTGCAGAAGAGTACAGGACTGAAATTAATATGTTTATACATATTAATATCTCTTAATTGGGGGGAGCCTTAGAAGATCAGTTTTAAATGTAGTTTTTTATTTGTGTTGTGCTTTGGGTTTTGTTTTGTTTGGGTTTTTTTTTTTTGAGCTTATCTTGCTGATCACTTTTTTCCTAAATTGTTCTGTTTGTATTCTGCAGAGTATCCAGGGAGCTGCTCTGCAAATATTTGGGGAAGGTTTTTGTCGGAATATAGGATTCTGACTAAGAAGGCCAATCCATTCCTCTGAGTTCTGAGTTGTCTTTAGGTTTAAAAACTCACCACAGTTACTTAATTTGTAATAGAGTATGTAGTCTGATATGGCAGGACTACAGTTCATATTAATAGCCATATGTAACTTCAAATTAGTCATTCTTAAGAAAGAGTGGTAATTGATGCCTGCAGGAGAAGTGTTTGTATAGTAAGACTTTCTTAAGAATTAGAAGAATAATTCACCCATTCAAGAGCCTGAAATTGTTTTTTGTTGTTCCAGGAATTTAAAAAATGTTAAGAAGGGCAATCTTTTGTGTTAGCTCTACTTTTTCAGATTATGAGATTTTAAAGACATTGCACTGCTTTAATTCTGTACAGAAAAGAAAATAATAATATAACTTGTGATGACTTAAAAGAAGGTGAAAAGCGCTGCATTCCCAATCCTGTTTGTGAATTTGAAGATGCATTTGAACATTATCCTGATATTATGACTAATATAAGAAAAGTTGGTTTTCAAAAGCCTACACCAATTCAGGTATGTCTTCAATTTTGATGACTTTTCAACTGAAGCTTAAGAGAAAAGTAAAAAGTACATTTGAGTATTTTTTATTTTATGTTAGTCACAGGCATGGCCGATCATACTCCAGGGAATTGATCTTATTGGTATAGCACAGACTGGTACTGGGAAGACATTAGCATACCTAATGCCTGGATTCATTCACTTGACTTCACAACCAATGTAAGGACTGCTCAAATGTCCAACTTGTTTAGCTGTGTATACTTCTCCCCACCCCCACCCCCATGCGATGATTTTCTAGTAAAGAAATAAAAACCATAAATTGGAAAAAATATAAAACTGGTGGAATAAGTCCCAAATTTGTCACCATAGATTCTGCTAGCAGCAGTGTACCAAGGAAGTTTTGGACAGTATATAAATGTTTGATGTCAGATGTGATGGACTTTGCCTATCCTTATATATCCACATTCTATATGTGCTTTGTTTGTAGATGCAAAGATCAGCGTGAGGGGCCAGGAATGTTAGTCCTTGCTCCCACTCGAGAACTGGCACTTCAAGTGGAGGCAGAGTGTTCGAAGTATGCATACAAAGGAATTAAAAGGTAAGCTTGTTTCTCACTTGCTTGTTAAGTGGTTTTTTTGTAGGGTGGGGTTTTTTTTTGTCCTACCACTTGTAACTTAATTCACTTAGTAAAGTAATTGCGTTGTAGACAGCAGTAAGATCTCCCTGATCCTTCTCCTCTTCAGGATGAACAAGCGTGGTTACCAGTTTCTCATGTCATGCATTCCTTGTCATGTCATGTCATGTACATCTTCTTGACCATCTTGGTAGCTGCCTGCTGGAGTTGTTCCAGAATGAATATGCTTGTCTTGTAATAGAGGCAGGGGGTACTAAAACTGGATATTGTGCTTGAAGTGTGATGTCACAAGTACTGGTTAAAGGGGAATAACGAGTTCTAGCCATGAGTTCTGCTGGCTACCTTCTCCATAGTATACAGCTGGCTTTCTTTTCTGTGGGGTTACACTGCTGAATAATGTTTAGTTTCTTGCCCACCCAGGTCTTCTCTTCAAAGCCATCTTCTAGCATGGTGGCCCTCAGTCATGGGATAATTCCATCCTTGTTTTTGTTTAACCTTTGTGGGATTTCCATCAGTCCATTTCTCTAGCCTTTTTGTGTTTCTTCTGAGTAACAGTCTAATTCTCTAGTGTATCTAGTTAACTTTGTATAGCATTCGGAATAAGTCTTATCTTCACTTAACAGCAAAACATCTGACTTTTGATTGTACTGTTTAGAAAATCCTTTCATACACCTTCATCTGTTTTTTGTGTAAATATTTTCAGAACAACTGTTACACTCCAGATTTTAAACCATAAGCTGCCCAGCACAGTTACATTTTGTTTGAGACTTTTTAAAAGCCTTTTGGTTTGTTTTAACCTTGAATTTGCATCCGGAGAAAGAGTCACACGCTGTTCTCTAAGAGAAATTCTTTTAATTTAGTGAGAAAAATATGGTATTTTGGCAAAAGTTTTTCTGGGGAGTAAAATACAACTATTTTGCTAAAACACCCACCACAAAAACTCAGTTCACAGAAAACACCCACTGCAAACAATCAGTATACCACTGTGTTTTAGTAAAACACAATTCATTGGTTTTAAGTTACTCACAAGAGAAGGAAAAGAGTAAAAGAAGAAAACAGATTAAAAGGGTAAAGAAAGAGAGAAGGAGAGAGGAAAGGAAAAATGGTTACTGACAAGATTCAATGATTCATATGGTGCAGGCTGCAGGAGTAAAGAGAGAGCGAGAGAACACACATGGACTCTAAAGAGTTCAGTTTTCCCTTCAGTCGGTGCCTTCAGGCCAGAGTGAGCTGTGCTGTAGCCGGTCACAGGCTGCAGGGGTGTGCTGTGGGTGGGCTGCCAGGCAGGTCTGCCTTGACTGACACCCCAGCTATGCAGGCTTCAGCTCTACCATGTGCTCTCAGGGACCCAGCCCTCTTAGCTGCAGGCTATGTGGTCTCAGCAGGCCTTAAGAGGTAAGGCAGACCTTACCATGTACCTGCAGGTCTAGGCCCAGCCCTTCCCCACACACACTCGCAGTGAGTTGGTTCCAACCCATATCGATAATTCAGTGAGATTCGGATCCAGTATCTCATAACAACCCAAAACGTACTCAAGCTTAATAGCTATCTTCATTCCTTTAATGATTGTTTTCACTGCAGTTTCAGCAGAAGAGTATTGGTGAACTGTTGAGGGAGTGTCATTCAGTGCTAATTTCATTAATTATTGTGACTGTCAGTCACACTTACTGTATTCCTTCCTCTTGTTAGAACCAGGTAATACTTTTTAAAATGAAGCAATATGTTAGCATTTATATGAAAAGTATTGATTTTAGTTGAGACTTAATAAATCACTTCTAAAACATTTTATTTTACAGTATTTGCATATATGGCGGTGGGGACCGAAAGGGACAGATAGACGTTGTTACCAAAGGTGTGGATATTGTTATTGCTACTCCAGGCAGACTGAATGATCTTCAAATGAACAACTTCATAAATTTGAAGAGCATAACATACTTGGCAAGTAGCTGATATGGAATGAGTAATGCACCAGTTGGAAAATGGTCGACTCAGTTTGAACTTAAGCTTTAACAGAGTTTTCTTTAAAGTTCTAAAGTCTTAATTAGAACTTAACATTGACATTGGTGTCAGAGGAATGATTCACACTTAACCATAATTGCATTGCAGATGTTCTGCAATATTCTCTAGAAAAAACAAAATAACCTTCTAGTACAGTATGCATTTTAAAGATGCTAAATTGTTATTTCGGTAATGTTTGGTGTTCTAAAGTTTGTTTTGTCAGGATTAGTTACTAATGGATGAAATGCCTTTCTGAAGTTGTCTTTTCTTTTTAAAGGTTAATCGTGACTCAAGTTCTTATTAGAACTTGTGCAGTAAACAACAGAATCACACACAGATCTTTAAATGTCAGGGAACTGGCTTTCTTTTGATCTCAGTGGAAAAATAGCTGTGTAAACATGTATGAATCCATATGTCTTCATTTCATTCTTGCCTTTTCCTGTGCTGGACACATAAAACCATTTTTATTTGTAAAATACTTCTGAATTCTCCGTTTTAACTGCTGAGTTGTTGCCTCTTTTGACAATTTGGCCCTGCTTTCTGTCCACTCCCCTCTGAGAGTTAAATACTACTACGCTGTAGCAAGTTATCTCCAATTCTAGGTAATAGTTGTGAGCTTACTGGCAAGGCCAGCAGTGATATAGCATTATTAGAAATTTGACCATCTGGAAAAAGATATTATTGTTGGAAGACAATACAGTAGCCTCTTGTGGAAGAGTAACATGTAAATGCTCAGCAGGAGGAAAGTAGGCCTGAAAACCTGAGAACTATAGGATCATTAATAATCTTTTTGCCAAGGTGAAGTATGATCATACTACAAGCACACACTGCTTTGTAAAGCAATGTGTAATGAACTAAAATGAGATGATTCAGTATGTGCAGGATATGCTATAGTATGATATAGCTAAAAAGAATTAACTATCAAATTGAAAAATACGATGATGTAAAGCAGGAGGAAAGACATTTATTGTTGTACCACGAGCAGTTAAATGTTTTCAGAAGATTGAAACCAGTGCAAGGATCTTGTTATATGATATGGTTAATGTCTCATGCCTCAGAGTTTAAGGAAATGCTGTACTTCTTTAGGTATCATGTGAAAAGTTTGACATCCAAAATTCTATCTTTTTTAATGTTACCATGTTTTTCCTTGTAGCTTCTTGTACTGTTTAATATATAAGATAATTTCTGTTTGCAGAGCTTCATTGTCAGTTTTCAGCCAACATATAATTTAATCTTGCAGCCTTATTTCAGGGAAAACAAAGGGGCATTAGATTTCAACTTTAACAGCTTGGATGAAGAACATTCTTCATTGAAGAGCTTCGTTTACAGTTTTCATTTAAAGATGAGGCTTGTGAAGGCTCCCAAAGTGCACTGAGTATTACTTACTAGTATGATACAATTGCTTCCCAAAGGACTTCCAAGATCAAATACTGGGATACATTTACTTGTTAAAGAAAAAGCAACCAAACAAAAGAAGCCCCACCAAAAAAAAACCCTCAGAAAAACAAAAAACCAAACTGTTAATTATGTCTAAATAGATACAAGCTGAATTGCACGTAGGAAGTTCTCTTCTTGCCTGACAGAACCATCAGGTTGATTGCAGTCTTGGTTCAGATTTTTAGGAAGCCATTTATTCAAAATAGAATTTCCCAGTCTTACTTCTGAAATCATGAAAAACAGCAGCCTTTTGATTGTTTACGATACATGTCACTTGAAGATTGCTTTGTGCTTTGCTGTGTTCAGTGTAAATCAAAATTCATTCATTAGTAGTCTGAGTGCTTATTTCTTAGGAACTTAGTCTCATAAAGCAGAAGTAAGGAAATTGGAATTGTGCTTGAATAATTAGGAAGCATTTAGGAGAAAGAGTATAATAAAAATATATATAGTTCATGAAGTAGGATATAGAAGGTAGATTGGAGTAGTCCTTTTATTCTTCAAATACAAAAAAAAAATAATGTAAAACTTACCAGTAACTTCATTGAAAACAGAGGAAAGAAAATAATTTTCACATGAAGTACTGGCTTGTAAGAATTTCTTGCCAAGAAATAGAACTGAACAATATTAACAAACAAGTAAATAGTGTAGATAATAAGAAACCTAAGATTGTGTTATTTGGGGGACATCCAGCTTGTAAAACAGAACCTGGCTATGAGACATTTGAAAAAATTAGTGCTACTAACTACTTATCTGTTACAGCCTTTCATCTTTCTTAGACAGCTATCTGAAATAAGGAAAGTAAGCTTCAGCTACTCTGATCCATCTAATAGACATACTTAGGTGCTTTCTTTTCCCTTTCCAGCGAAGTACCAGTGTGCTTAATAGCACAGAAGGCTTCTGCTGCTGAAAAGGGCATGGTAGCCAACTCCGTATATAAAATTAGTAATGTTTCAGTCTTGCCATTGTATTGGAGTCCATGTGGTTAATGAAATCTCTATGAACCCTCTGAAAGTAAAGAGAATTAAATCAAGAAATAGAATTCTTGTCTTCTGTCTCTCGGTTGATGATTTGTTATTATTTCAGAAATTTACATAAATAATGTACTAAAAACCTTTTATATAAAAAATATCAGAAAATAGTGGAATAGCAAAATTGGGAGAGTAGAAAGGGATTATCATCAAAGTCTTCTATTTCCACATAAGTGACTAGAGAATGTCAGTACTTAAAAGCACAATTCATATAACTTCAATTTTCAGCTAGAGTTTGCGTAAATCAAAGGAGATAAATGAGTCTTAGATGCCAGTCTTCTTCCTTTGTATGAAACTGAAATAATTCACAAAGATGCTTGTATATTAGAAAAAAAATTAGTTCCAAAGAGTTGTATTCAGTCCTCCAGCTCACTTGTACTTTTCTGGTTTTTTTCTACCAGATGAAACAAGCTTGAGCTCTGGGAGTTCTGCAGAGTGTTGTCCTAGTGTGAGCCAGAATGTATGCTCTGGCTTTTTTCCTACTTCTAATGAGGAACTAAATTGATAACATATTTTGATCCTGTATGAGATCTCTGATGAGTTAGAAATGAGATTTCCCCTTTAAATTACCAAAAATTTCTTATTGAAAGTGTATAGTGAGGGTTGTCTCCCTCTGGGTTTGGTTAGTTATGATTTTTGTTGGGTTTTTTTAATTCTGTGCTTAGTTTTAGGCATCCAGCAAATTACTGTTAAAAGAAATGATTGTTTTATCTTCATTGAGTTTGTGCTTTTAAAGATGCTGTGGATTTCCTTTTTCATTTGTATTACTCAAAGAAAAAGTGTCAAAGAAATTGAAGAGGTAAAACAGAAGTTGGACAGGTTTTGTCGTAAGTTATGGAGTGGATTCTGCAATTAAAACTGTTACCATTAAAATCGTCTGCTGTGTAATGTCTTGCTGAAAACCTTATCTAAGGAACCAGGCAGAATAAATCACCTTGTTTCTGAGCAGGTTTTAGATGAGGCTGACAGAATGTTGGACATGGGATTTGAACCTCAGATAATGAAGATCCTAATAGATGTGCGGCCTGACAGACAAACTGTTATGACGAGGTATCTAAACATAATAGTGCTCAGTACTTGAACACTGTAAACATAAGGCTATTGAACAAGTTAATTTCAAAACAAAGGTGTCAGTTCATTAAAACTTTTACTAGTTTACTTTCTAATTCTGTCTAGCCATCCTAATGAGTCATTTCACTCTTTTTTTTTTTTTACATTTTATACTGCCTTTTCTGATGTTTTACATCAGAAATGAATCTTCTTCAACTGTAAGGAAGGTATCCTGGGAGTGCTAGAATTTACCATATCAGTTTGAAGTGCCAGCTTCCACTTCTCCATCTGGGACCAAATGTGTTTCCTGACCTTCTGATCAGTGTCTGTGCTAATCTGTACTTGGATTAATTTTGAAGTTATGCAGCTTTTGGGAACTTAACAATAGAATATCCCAACAATAATTTTTGTTACTGTATTTTGCATTGGAGCTATGGTTTTAGAGAGAAAACTGACTAGAAACTTGCTTATTAGATGTTGTTGAACTACTAAACTCACCTTAGGCTTCATTAGAAAGGCTCCATAACTGTCGTGTGTACCTTTAACCAAAACAGTTGTCTTTCAAGCTTGAGTGCTGTTTACTCTTAGCTTAAGATTAGTTCTAAATATTATGTAAGCTCACCATTGTAATTGCATGGCTAAGTGTTTCACTGATGTATAAGAAAGAAAAGAAAGAATTCGGTGAAACTAATGAATTGGAGAAGATTTTGCACACTATTCTGAGTCTGTTTTCTTCTTCACTTCCTGTTTAGTGCTACTTGGCCTGCTGGTGTTCGTCGCCTAGCAAAATCCTACTTGAAAAATCCCATGATTGTATATGTTGGCACTCTTGACTTAGCAGTAAGTTGTCCTGTTGGGTTTTTTTCCTTGCTTTTGTAAACCTGCAGTTAAACTAGGAAAATTTTTGCTTGTAACTATATGTAAGTAAATGCATGTAACTTTTAAAATCATGCTTTTTAAAGTTCCTTTGAAAGTTTAGAAACAACTAAAAATTTAAGAAGTATAAAAAAGCTTTGTTCTTTATGTTTCTGTAACATCATCTTGAAGTCTTAGCTCTTCAGTAGAAGACATGAAAGCAACAAGTATCAATCACATTGAATGTTTGTTGTACTTCGCTTTACCAACTGTTTTTGCATGAACCCTTATTTTTGCAGCCTTCACTTCTGTTCATCAAGTTCTTGTACCTTACTTAGTTTTCTTTCTGAAGGCCTTCCTTCTAATGCATACAGATCCTTATCTGAACCTGTATTTCCTAACTGTTTCTTTCCCAAAGGGAGTGGGAGCTCTATACCAAACTCCTGGAGGGCACTTGTCTGGAGCGGGAAGTATGTGTTAGAGTAAGAACTGTCTTGGAAGTCCAAAACTTCTAGAATGTGGGTGTAGTTGCATACTTGTCATTGTTGTGCAGCTACGTGTAGTTGGCTTCAATACCAGCAGAATTTACCGAAACAGTAGTTCTCCCAAGATCTTAGGAAATTCTCCTTTTCAGTTCCACTTTTTTTAGTGATGGCAAATGAGGGAACTTAGTATCCAGTACACGTTTCGGTAGAAATGGAGGGGAAAATTTTCATCTATTCTGTTCAGAACTACACTTTTATCAAAGGCCATATCTTTGTCAAAGACAGAGTACAGAGATTCTAAAGACATCAACTGCTGTTGTAGCTCTCTTATCTAATTCATTCATCTCCTTTTACGGGAGATGTCTTCTCTTAATTGAAGACATGATATCTGGGGGGACGAGTTCCAATGCGGAAAGAGAATCTTGATGTACTTGATTGATTCTTCAGCTCTTGCCACATGAACATGATACTATGCTGTGAGAATGTCTACACCTTTATACTACTCATGGTATAGCTTAGACATTCTGTGGTAACCTTCAGATAGAATGGAGTAAAGATTTTATTAATGAACTATTGTTGGAATAATTAGAACTAATAATTTCAGATAGATTTACAGAATCTTCTTCAAAAGGCTTGTAGTTTCAGGTAAGACTGATGCTGTTCCAACTTGCTTTGGATAAACATAAAATATACTCAAATTAAAGAACTTCAATCTGATTTCCACTACTACTGGAATTATTTATTTCACTTCACTAATATGTACCCTTTAAATCTCTTCTGATACATGATTTGGCAAACTGCTTAAAGATAAATTTTAATATTTTCCTAAAGCAACTAGGAGACTAGAAATCTCCATTGTTTGAACTCCAAACTGATACATACTTTGTGTTTAAAATAGTTTTTCATGGTATCTTATTATTAGTTTTGTAATATGGGAATTAACAGAAAAAATATTGTTCTAATCTGTTTCTACTTAACATACCTTTTTACTGTTTGACAGGCAGTAAATACAGTAGAACAAAGAGTTGTCATTATCGCTGAGGAGGAAAAGAGAGCTTTCATGCATGGCTTCATTGAGTCTATGAAGCCAAAAGATAAGGTCATCATTTTTGTGGGAAAAAAGCTTACGTATGTAATCACTTCCCAGTATCACATCTGTTCTTTTTTTTTTTATTTTTCCCTAACAAAAATACTTAGGAGTTTCTTAGTTCACATAATAATTACCAAGTGTAGGAGCTCTTGTCCACAATGTGCTGGTAGTAGTACTATTTTTATTTATTTATTCCTTCATACTGACTGTATATTTTTTAGCATCATTAGTGGTGGTGGCAAGTCTCAGTTTCACATAGTTAAAGTTATATGTTAAGATTCTTGGGGATACATGAATGCAATGTCCTGTTTACTTTCATACACAGCTGATGCATACAAGACCTGATCGGTGGGAGGTGGTAATTGTACCATACCTGAACTTTTTGAGTGAACAATGCAAAAATAATCTAATATTTCTTTTATATATAAAGAAGGGTAAACATTTCTGTGGGGAATAGTCTTGCTTTCATACTGTTTTATAATAAATGTCAGCTGACCTAGGTATGGTTTTGTCCTTAGGCACACGGTTAGCTTTTGTTGTCACGTTATCTTTTTGATCTAAATCTAGATACTGCACTATTTTCTTTTTTCTTTTTTTTTAAGAACCATTGCTTTATTTCATCCTAGAGCTGATGACTTAGCAAGCGACTTTGGTATCCAAGGAATTCCGGTACAGTCACTTCACGGTAACAGGGAACAGTGTGATCGAGAACAGGCTTTAGATGACTTCAAGAAAGGTGAGTTTGTACTGAAGTACTGGTTTGTTTAGGCAGGCTTTTGTAGGTTGTTGTGTCTATTTGTTAAGTACTGTGTCTCTTTAGTACCATAGAAATTAAAATGTTAAAGAACTCTGAATTATGTGTATTAATTTGACAAACAAAAAAGCAGAAAACAAAAGAGATTACTCTTCAATAAAATTTGGAATGTCTAAGAGTTTAGTAATTTATAATTAAGGTTTGTTTTGTTACTGACATCTCTGGAAAAGTCAGTATTGTGTTAGTCTACTGAATGGTAAAAATTTAAGTGTCAGATGAGGGTGCTTTCAGTGAAACAGTTCTGATCCAGATTATGTCAGTAGGGTTATACTTTGCAGTTATGTGAACACTTGCTAATAAAAGACTAGTTCTGTGACAAGAGTGTTAGTTGAGAATATAGTGGTTGAAGTTTCTATTCTTTTCACAGGCTCTTTTATACCATATAAGGAGGCATGCTTCTTACTTCTGCACCCTGCTGTTCTACTTGTGAAATGCAAATAATAGTAAAATGACATTCTGAGTGCTTACTTACCACCTTGAGAGCTAGCTCAGTGTGACGTGCAATGAACATATTTTTCCTTTATGTGTTAAGAATAATAAGCGCATTAAAAGCAATAGGCTGGATTATGTTTTCTGTTTATTCCATAAATTCTCATTCTTTTTCTGTTGTACTTATTTTAGGCAAAGTTAAAATATTGGTAGCTACTGACTTAGCATCCCGTGGCCTTGATGTGCATGATATTACTCATGTTTTTAACTTCGATTTCCCTCGCAACATTGAAGAATATGTTCACAGAGTAGGTCGTACTGGAAGAGCAGGGTAAGTGTTTACCAGAAAATAGTAATGTATTATCAATGTTTTGTTATGTTTTATGCACTGCATTCTTGTCAAATTCTAGAGCTACAAGTGATGTGGGGTGGGGAAGTTAAGCCTTCAGTCTGTCAAAGGATGGTTTAGAAACATACTACCTTCTTTTTAAATTGTTTACCTTTAATTTAACTGAACTAAGTTTTGCAGTTTTCTCTTATTGAATGACGTTTGAAAGCTGATTTAAATGTGAGGAAGAATTACAATTCAAAACAATGTCTGCATAGATATTCTGAAATGTTGCTTCTTTGTTTCTCTCTTCATGAGCCGCTAAGTTGTTTAATTTTCTAGACAGCATATTAGGGGAAAAACATCTATAAATTCAAAGTCTTCAGTCTATCATGGTGGTGTAGTTTGGTTTTAGCACTTCTGGATGCTGCATTTCTGGGTTGGTACAAGTGTGATTTTTCTCATTTTTGTGTTTATTTTAATCATGATATGAATGTCTGTCTCTTCATACTTAAATCATTGTCTTTATGCTGGGTTCATTATCTAAAAGTCTGAATTAGTTGTGCCTTTGCTCCATTTCAGGAGAACTGCTGTATTCTGATCTTCCTGTAAAGTTGCTCTCTGTCATGTGCATAGTAAATATTCAAGCCACTTTTATCTACCAACTCAGTAATATTGCCTGTAGTACAGTTTATTAGTGCATAGGTCAGTAGAAAAACCTGACAGCAGTTGTTTTGAAGATCAACAGTTACTTCATTCCTTGTCTAGACGCACTGGGGAGGCAGTAACACTGGTCACGAAGAATGATTGGAAGTTTGCTTCTGAGCTGATTGAAATTCTGGAAAGAACAAACCAAGTAAGAATATATTACCAGCTAAGATTCATAGTGGTTCTAGATTAACACTTGAAGCAGGTTATGAAACCTATTTAGACCTTTCTTGGTGAATGTTTCTAGTGTCTCGGGGAAAAAAATGGGTATTGAAGTCTCTCTTGTCCTGGATAGCCTTAGAAGTATTTTACCTTACAGATGATTCCCAGAAAAGAACTGTGAACTTTAAGCAAAGCCTTCCATGTCCAAAGAAAAAGTAACTAATATAGGCACACATTGAGGTCTGCAGAAGAATAATAGGGTCTGTTTTATTCCATTTGTATTTCACTTCTGGATGCATGTACCAATGTTCTTGTTTAACAGTGTAAATATTAACAATATTTATATCAGAAGAAGCTCAACTATCTATATGTTTATTATATCTGACAGTTCTGGTACCTGCATGTCTTTCCAAGCTGTCTTTCTTACTGATGCTTGTAAATAGTATGGGAAATAGGACTGGAATGTGATTTCTTTCTTTAAGGAAATGTATTTTTTTCTTGACACCATATCTGAGAAACCAGAGACAATTGTGCTGCTGTTTCTTGCTGTAACAAGAAACAGTATTTTGCCTGATTTATAGTAAATCCCCAGTTCATGCCCTGTCTTTAGTTGAAATTTTGTTTGGTTGGTTTTTTTTGTTTGGATGGATGGGAGCATTAGTACAAACTAAATGGCTTTTACCTGGAACTTGCGGTTGTTACTGTGGACATTATTACTCAAACTTTAAAGCCTGGGTTAGAGCTTCACCTGAATCTTCTGGCTTACAACTCTTCTTTGAAAGATGTTATGTCACTTTATTGCAAACCTAGTAGGATGCTTTTGAGGGAGGAAAAGGAAAAAAAATAACAGTTGTCACTTAATAATTTCTAAAGTTGCAGATTTGAGGTTTATGGTTGAGGTGGGGTTTTTTTGGGTTTTGTTTTAATTTTATTCAGAAAATGTAAGAGGTGAAACCAGCAATGATGCTTTGAAGCTACTTAAATGGAAATTAGAGGTGCCTTGGTTTGTATTCTGCATCAGCCACTACCTTCCAAGCCTTGACTCCAGCTGCAGATTGTGAAGTTCCCAAACTGGTTTGTGGGGGGGTTTTTTTGATGTGCGATAATTCAACTGGGAACAGTCTCTGAGTTCAGAGGAGAAAAGAGGATCTCTGAATCCTTGCTTTCAAGGGTTACTTTTAGTCCAGCATTATTCTCAAACTTACTTTCATCTGCTAGGAAGTATCCATACTGACAAGATGATGGTTTGTTTTTTGGGTTTTTTTCTCGTGACGATGAAAATACCATTATTTCAGTCTTAAAGCATCATGTAAAAGGGAAGAAAAGCAACTGAAAACATGATCTGAAGGTTCAGAATCCTTCAATTTCAAAAGAGGTAAACTGCATTTGTTAGCCATATGTTCTCCATGATTTTGAATATACAGAATATATAAAGAAAAACAGGTACAACAAAAAGGTATCTGTATCATGCTGCAGCGATCTTTTATATATAAAAGCTTATTAGGAAGCATAGACAGATTTATTAGGGAAACAGGTGGAAAAATAGTAATCTCTGTAATACCAAGCAAAGTGTTCCGTATAAATTATGGAACTTTATGCTTTTCTGTTTTCTCACTTGAACTACCCTGTCTGACTTTTATGTTTAGCAGATACACAGATTGTCCATGTAAAAATTCCAACAAACCACTAGAAGCTGGATATTACCTCACTGAGATTTTTATGTTCCCATATCCTTGCTTCTTCCCACCCTTGTCTGCTCGAAAACCACTCTTGGAAGAAATTGTTGCAGTTTTAGTTGGAATAAATTACGCTTCAAGCTGTAGGAGAGGATCTGATACTGTGGAAGAAAATCATTCAGTGTTTCAACTGAAAACTAACTTTGTCTCATTACTTCTATCTCCAATGATATAAGTCTGTAGTGACTTTCAGCTGGAGGTACATCATTTTTCACTTTTATTTTTACATAGTGTTCTAAAACTTAGGCAGAACAGACTGTTCCAGAGGCATCATGTTCTGTAGACTCCTGACAGCCAGGGCAGCTGTCTACCAGTGAGAGCAATTCACCACATAAAATATATACTAGCGAGCTGTCCCTCATGCCAGCTCAACAAAACGTTGCTGATAGCAAATGGCAAGCATTGCTGAATTATAAGGCCTGACAAAAGAAATGGGAACTAGAGGAATATACCTTCCTGCTCCACCAGACCCTTTGTCCTGGCTGCATTTTCTTCCTGTCCAAGCTTCGCCAGGTCTAGGCATTTTTAGGAAGACGTAAAAAGCATTGACATTTGTTTGCACTATACTGTTTGCACTGTATTTGTGCCACTGGCAGAGGAACAAATCACACAGACTGAGCACTCACACTAATGCCATGTTCACATGCTGCTCTTTGCTCTAACCAGGACACTGATTCTGGGCTGGGCGAGTTCCACCTGCTGCATGGCTACATGCTGTCACAGATTGTTGAAGCAGACTGGCTTTGATAGGTTCATGATCCAAGCCCTCTCTTGACATTACAGTCACCCATAATGCTTCTTGCAGTACACATTGCATTAATGTCAGCATTGTGCCTGACCTGGTTTTAGGAGGCTTGTTGGACACTGCCTTTGTTCCCATGAGCAAAAGAATGGTCTATGGGTTTTTTCATTCAGTGGTCACTGTCGCTCAGCCTAATAAGTCTGTTTGTAATCTTTCACAGCAGGCTTTAGTCCTTATGAATGTGAGTAACTCTGAGGGGACAGTTTGTTGATGATACTATTCACCTTCTTTTCCATATAATTACAAACACACCAAAAAGCACCAAAAAGCACTGTGGATCTTACTAAGGTGCTCTTGCGACCTCCCGGTGATGGGAGAACAGACCGCTTTCTCCTCCTTTTCTTGTCTTTTAGCTTTGTTATACGCACATGAGAACTGTTCCTATGGCAACACTTTGAAGTCCCGAAGTTTCTCTTTAGAGCCTCTTAAAACTTCCATAAAGAATTTAAAATATCAACATTCAAATAGATGTATATAGTATGGTATTACCTTTTAGTGGCACTGAATGTTTTTACCAGCTGTTCATTATCACTGAAAGATAAACTTCTCCCTGAAATGCAGTGTTGTAATTAGCTGGTTATACGTTGTCATCAGATGTGGTCATACAAGCAGAGATGTATAATTGAAAATCCAGAGACACTATGATTTTTTGGTATATTTCAGTACAATTTTATGAAAAAAGATTTCTCCATGCATCTCTACAGAAAAGAATCTGCAAAGTGACAGAAGCCAGATAAGTGATCAATAGTATTTTTATAAAGCAGAGTCTAAAATTTTAGCTTTATTTAAAACTGACCTTGTTTTTCTGCTGCTTTCTTATCAGGTAGTTCCTGACGAGCTTATTGCAATGGCAGAAAGGTACAAACAATTTCAAACCAGAAAAGAAAAAGATATACAAAGACCTTGGAGAAAGCTCTCAAAATAACTGTAATCCCTTGAAGCTACTGAAACAAAGTGATTATAGTTAATGTTAGCATCTATAGGCTTGAATTTATAAGTTTCATTTCTCATTTGGTTGTTTTCTGTATCTGTCCAATTTAAATAAACCATTTAATTTGGTTTAGAGGAGGCTTTAGTTAAATGCAGTATCAATATATAAGAATGTAAAAGATAATTTTTCCTTTTATTTTCAGAGAACTGAATTAGTCATTGTAAGCAATGTTTGTCAGTGTAGCTTCAAAATACTATACCTTTGCCTTGATATGCTGCATCTGCCACTGGCACAAAGAAGTATTTCTAAGGATAACTTAGTTATTTGAAAACTGCTCTCTTTGTAGTAACTTATGTTTGCTGAAGCAAGTTTTCTTTAAAACTTAAGATTAAAAGTCATTTTTGTTAAGACTTTCAAGGTTTTTTTTAGAGGTCAGCATTTTCTTCTGATGGAGGAGAGCATGACAAGAAGTGCATGTTTGTGGTTAACTGGGAAGCAAACAGCTTCTACTCTTTATTTTCATGGATGTAATATTCTAGCTTAAAGAAAACCAGAGTTTACTAGAGCAATGTTATCAAAGTCATGGAGCAACAAATACACTTGAAGGTCAGCTTTTATTTCCTTCAGATAAAGTTGATTCATATTTTACATTTGGGTGTCAGTTTCTGTCACACAGATTCCTACAGATAATGGGGCATATTTTCTCTCTTTGGAATTTTTATGGGAAGAAGTTATTCCTTCATTTGACGCTTGGTCTGAACTTGTGTTTACGTGTCATATGAGTAAACTAATAAACTGAATTTAGTCAAATGAAAGTATTTTAATAAAATTATTCTATAAATGTTCTTTTGGTCTTGCCTCTTTATATGCTCAAAATTGAGGTGAAATCTGGGCATTATTTAAGCCACTAGGTTATTTTGCCTTCTAAAAGTAGGCTAAAAATACAGACTTGCCATGGGTTCTTTAAGGAGACGCAGAGTATGTATTTACTTGCAGCTCAGCAGTTCCCAAATGCTGTGTATATCTCACCTGCACAATTTTAGTAGTAGGAAATATAATTTTTTTCCCTAACAGGTATTTCTTCAACATGAGAAAAACAGAGCTGAATTCCAGTTGCAAGACTGTCAGATTCATACTGCATTTTGGTTTTGATAACCTTTCATATCAAGAGTCTTGCTCTTTGATAGGGGTTGAAAGATGCATTTCTTGCTACAAGATTCATGGTACGAATACTCATTGGCCCAGTAACTTTTACTCGGTTGTACCATATTAGATAGTGATTGCTTCCTACCCAAAGTCCAGTGAAAAGACCCAATTCCAAAGCAATTCTGAAGACTCAGAAAGGAAAGATGCTTCAGGAACTTCATATTATTTTGATACAAAATTCTCTATTTACTGTTGCTGGTGATTATCCTCTGCAACAGGTCTTCATCCACTCAGGCAATCTGGTGGTGTTCTGGTTAATGTCAAAGTAACTACAGTGACTTTTTTTTTTCTTTTGAAAGCAACAGTGTATTTTGGATATTCTGCAGTGGATCTTTATTTTAAATAGTCATTTTTTCTTTTATGCACTTTTTGATGCCTTTGTACTTGGAAATGTAGAAATTACATGTAGGAAATTAACTATTGTAAATTCTTCTATGTATATTTAGTGTACTTTGCAGATATTTTGCAGGTGCCATCTACATTTGGATAGGGAAGGTAAATATTACTTAAATCATCCCATTTCTTTTAAGGGTTAGGGCTAAGCAGTGTGACTGAAGTATGCAATTTTCTCTTGGTGTTCTTGATTTTATTTTGGTTTGGGTTTTTTTGTTTTTTGTAGTATCAGACTACTGAAGAGTAACTTATGGTACAGAATTTTTGTTTTAAATATGCAAATCTACATGATTAGATAGCTAATATAAACAGTGATTTTAATAGCTCTCCTGAAATATTGGGAATCTGTTGTTCAGTTGATTGCTTATCTGTCTTGCAAGGAAATGATTGCTCGCTTTGTCTTCCAGACTGAGCAAGTTGTATTGGGGAATAAAAAAGTGAGGCAGCTGAGACTTTTGCAGGCACTCCACAAAATATCCCAGACATTTCTGAAAGCAATGATCCAGATCTCCCAAAATCCAGTCTGTGTCATTTGGCCACATGACACAAGAGTGGAAAAAAGCAGTTTTGACATGATATGAACAGAATTTTTCCAGCTCTTTTGGATATTTCATTTTAAGTTGCTCTAGAAGATACTTCAGCAGCTTAAGACAACCTTTCCTGTTAAATAAATAAGAATTTATTAGGTACCTTCTACACAGTTCTAAATATGTATTTTACATATTTAAACACAATTATGCATTAGTTGTGACATTCTTGATTCAGTACAAGATGTAATTGGCAAACAACTTCTTAGTTTACTTATTAAGGAGGTTTTGTACCTCATGTGGGTTTTGTTCTTCCTCTTTGAAGAAATCTGGAAAACAGTTTTTGTAAAGTGAAAACTCGTTTATTCATCCTGATCTGACTCAGCAGTTCTTTTCTCACCATCATTTTAGAAATTGCCTTGATATGAAGTGTAATGTTGCTCAGAAAGCTGAGTCATCACTCTTTTATGCTGTTTTTTATAAACAGGACTGAACTTGGGAAAGATTATTTAACAAGTCGCATCTTTTGCATTCTAAGGCAAGTTCAGAGTGTAAACCAGCAACTATGATTGTTTCCACCTTTCATTAAGTAAATGCAAGTCAGACATTCAAACGAGTACATGCAGTGTCGTACTGCTATAGAACTATTATACCTAAAAGCCTTATTCTTGCTTCCTATTGTAATTACTCTTAGTAATTACTCTTAGATAAAATTCTTAAATGCTAAACTGAAATAGTGCTAGACAGCACTAGCCTGGCTCACTCAGGCTTAAAGTAAAATATTCATATGAAATACCAACCTACAGCACTTTGTTCCATCAGATTCACAACACGTCTTTGAGTGGCCATGGTTCGTCATCATCTTCTTCTCAATATGTGAGAAGGAGAGTCGCCATGTGTTTCCTAAAGTTGAACACAAGACTGTTAAATTGTTACACAGCACTAAGTATTGGCATCTGTATCTAGAAAAAAAAGAGACACTTTGCAATTGCCTTAGTTTTAAATATTGGCAATTTTTTTACCCCTGTAAAAAAAAAATTATAATTCAGTGTCTGTAGTTAGTTAGTTCTTCCTTAATTCCCCGGCAGCTGTACACAAAGGCAATTAGAATGTAATTAATATAAAACATAGTTAATTGTGTGGATGCTTTAAATTCATAACAATATTTGGATTTACTTCAAAATTAAGCTTAATTCTGACTTTTCCTGAATTTGTTGAACATGATTTGCAGAATTGCACTACTCACAGAAATCTATGACCTTTGAATTTCTGTATGCTTACTGTGTTTTCTGATTTTTCTTTGTGCAGCAGGCTTGTGAGTTTATCTTGAGTATGGTGGCTGTTCTAAAGCACTTATTTTTGTTCTTCTGGTCATGCTTCTGAGAATAATTGCTAACAGAGCTCAACACCCTGTTTTTAACACCAGCAATCATTTTTGTCTTCCTTTACATGCGTTATACTGTTTGCCTCGCCTGTTTGGCTCAGTTACTCTGCATTTAATTTGCCCAGAAAGAGATAGCCCAGTACAGCAGTAACGATTTATTTGGCATTGATAACATAGGCATGCTAATTAAAAAAATACTAGATTGTCTGAAATGTTTTTGCTAAAATCATCAGTTCTCATAATGCAATGACAAGTCAAGATGTTTCTGCAAACTAATGTAGGCTTAGTCTGGAGGAAACAAAAATAAAACATTGTAGCCATACCAGAGTTCAATGAGAAATAATGTATCTTGATAGAAAAGTACACAGTTTGCTTCCTGCAGAAGTATCTGATTTCTGGGTGCAGTCCCATGTGCAGGGATGTTCCCTGCCTTTTTAGAAGCCTTTTAATTTACTTTTTTTCTTTACAAAACAAAGGAGTGTATAGTGCTGTTAAGTACAGCACGAGCATAGGGAAGGTTCATATCCATGTGTCTGACTGGAGTAGATTTAATATAATGCTCTTAGGAATGGATAGTGTACAGCCTGCCAGAGCAGTTTTGTATTTAGATTTCCGTACAAGACAAGCAGTATCACAAATCTGATGTTTTAAAGAGGGATTTCAGTTGTCTTTGACCTGGATATATCCAGGATGAGATAAAGATCTGTACCTCAGAGGCACAGATCTGGATACCCTTTTTATAGCACTTGTAAGTGATCAAGTTGTAGAGAAGATATTTCATGACTTATTATTGTCCATATTTGAGGTACCTCTTAGAACCTTTTCTCTTTTGTTTTGCTTGGCTACTAAATAAACTGATGTCGATTTGAACTCTCTCCTGACTTTTGTTCCCAGCCACTGTTCAATTTTGAGGCCGTCCTGTGTGCTGGGCAGCCAGCTGTGCTTGACTTTCAGAGTCAAGATGATGTCCACTGATATTTCGGATGGAGGGTTTTTGATCTGAAGAGTTATTGCAGGGCTTCCAGCCTTTTTCCTTGTCACAGTTACTTCCACATCTAGTAACAAAGAAGAGTGATTTTCCATGTTAGATATATGTATATATATACACACACATATATAAGGAACCTTTTCTGAAGAATGTTAAGGTTTTTACAAATGAGGAATTCATAATCAATCAAAAGACATACCTGGGTTCAGTCACTGGCTCTTTATCCTACAGGATATGGATGTTAAATAAAACATTACGAAGGCCTGTTGATAAGTTCTATGAAATAAGGAACACTACTTTTGAACTGCTGTGTTTGTTTGATTTACTGTGTAAGAATCAGAAATACAGTAATGTTTTCCAGTGACCTGCTTCACTGTTGAAAATACACACTGAAAAGATTTGACCACAATGTTTCTGAAGGCTTTGGAGGAAAATAATCCTATAAGGGATACATTTTCTGTATCAATTGATATAAAATATTAGGTAATATGTAAAAGAAAGTTCTTTGTTGTGTACAAAGAGCCATTTGATGAATAGGTGCAAAATACACAGATCATGCAGGAAGTACCAAGCATACAATAGTACCCTTAATATTTGTTATTTTCATACGGAAAGAGGATTGCATAGTGGACTTAATCACGTAATATGATTAGCTCTGATGTATTTGTGATTCTTAACACAAGACCAAACTTGAGATACTGGGGACAGGAGGAGACAGTTGACGGGGAGGAAAATCCATTTTATTAACAAGAGGGCAATGCATATGCACAATGTAACAACTGGATTTTAGCACTCCTAGGTGAAGCTTGTTATCTCAGTACTTACTTTTAAAGTTTTTTACTTCTTGTTTAATAATTTCTCTAAGTGCTTGAAGCATTTTAAAGGCTGATAACTTTCCATCTTCATCTAAAAACTTCAACAAATACTTTTCTTTTGGATTTCTTTTAAATGTTAGGTAATAATAGGCTCCCGTGTCATCAGACTCATCCAGCTGAAGCCTTTCAACAGGTATTACCAGCATGATGTCAAACTCATTTGGTTGAGATATCTGCAAAGTAGGAGAATACAACAACAAATGTGCAGCTTGAGTTTTATTTAGATTTTTATATCAATTGTGGTTTTATCTACAACTGTCTTGATGTACTTCTCATGTCTGGTGTGAAATATGAGCTTATTTCTGTGGATTTGTATTGCAAGATTACTGTGCATTTGGGTAGAGAAAAGCAATTTACTGATAGCAGTGCACTTCCAAGCTTTCCAACTTATTAATTTTTAAAAAAGCTTTAAGATTCTCGAGCTGTTCTGAGTAATGCATAAATGCTGAACTCAGTCATCCTTTTGCACATAGGAATCATCTGTGAGAAAAAAATGCACTGCTATGTCTGAAGATGTTTTTATACCCCCCCCCCAAAAAAAAAAACCAAAAAAACAAGGGTCCACGTATTTGACTTTGTTCCAGGTGTGCTGGAACCAGGAAGAAAAAGTACTGCTTAATCAGATAATGTTAAGGGGTTAGAATGGACCTGACAGATCATTTAGTCCAAACTCCCCTGCCGTGGGCAGTGACACCTTGATGTCTTATGATCAACCTCCCACTAGATCAGGTTGCTCAAGGCC
This sequence comes from Chiroxiphia lanceolata, assembly GCF_009829145.1. NCBI lineage: Eukaryota > Metazoa > Chordata > Aves > Passeriformes > Pipridae > Chiroxiphia > Chiroxiphia lanceolata. The sequence goes on along the minus strand of NC_045639.1, from coordinate 85,828,563 downwards.
TTATCCAACCTGGATTTGAACACTATCAGGATTGGGGCATCCACAGCCTCCCTGGGCAGGCAACCTGTTCCAGTGTCCAACCACCCTTACAGTACAAATTTCTGCTTAAATTAGCCTAAATTTCCCATCTTTCAGTTTGGATCCATTACTCCTGCTTTTTGAAAAAAGTATAAACTAAAAAGTGGCACAGGGCCTTTCGTGTAGTGCTATACTGACGGGTCCTGCGGTTACATCGGGCTCACCTGCGTGCTGTGCAAGAGCGGGGCTCGCCGTGAGTCCCGTTCAGGCAGCGTCTCTAACTGAATGCGCATACGTACACACCTTTCAATAGGTTATTTATCACTTTATAAAGCATTGTGGTTAATTAACGCAGCCACCCTACAGTTTTAACTTGTCGGGAAGGGCCGGCTCAGAGCAGCAGGAGCAGCACGCCGCCGGTCCGTGGGAGCCGCCCGCCACCTGCGGCCGGAGCCCGGCCCCCGCACCCGGGCGGGACGGAGGGAGAGGCGCTGCTGGCGCCTCCGAACCCACCTTGACGCGCTCGTAGTAGCTCCCGGTGCTGTACTGCTCTATGGAGCTGAAGGCGCCGTCCCTGCTCTGGATGGTCTGGACCAGGTGCGGAACCACCATATTCACCAGCGCCGACGCCTCGGAGACGTCCCTGCGGCCCAGGCTAAGCCGCGACAGCACCTCGTGGAGCCGCAGGGTGTCTGGCGGGGGTCGGGGGGCGGCCACGGGGGCAGCAGCCGCTCCGTCGGGCACCACCGCAACCTTCCGCGGAGCCGCGGGGACTCTGGTGGCCCGCGCTCTGCTCCGCGGGGCGGGGGGCGCCTCTACGCCGCCCGCCGGCAGGGCCGAGGCAGCGTGGGCTCGCCGCCCTGGGCGCCCGCCCCGGGCGGGGGGTCCGTCCGTCCGCGGCGCCCGGCGGGTCGTGGCACCGCTCGGGCTTTCGCCCGCGACGCGGCCCCGCGAGGGGCTGCGGGCTGCGCTCCTTGGCGCGCCCCGGCCCCGCGGAGCCGCGGTTCGCGACCCCCGCCTGCCCCGTGCCCGTGTGCCACCCGCGCCGTCCATGGCCACCGCTTCCTCTCCGCACCCAGAGGACGGCGAGCACGGCCTCGCGGGCGGGGGAGTTCCCGCCTCTGGCCTCGGGCGAGTTCCTCTTCCAGGCAACGCGCCTTTGTCAGGAAACGAAACTCGCCAGGCGCGGGTTCAGTCCGGGCACGGCAAAGGTCTGACAGCAAAAACCAGACTGCACCGGGACATCCCGCGGAGACAGCCGCCTCCCTCTCTCCAATCCGTGGAGAGCGTTTTCCCGCTCCCGAGGGCCCCCTCCCTGCCTCCCTCCTCCCCGTGGGCGGGGCACGGGCGGCCGCCGAGGGCCGCACGGACGCGCCGCTCCCGCCCACGGAGCGCCCTGCTCCACCTCCCGCCCCGTATGAGCGGCGGAGGAGCCGCGGTGACTGCCCGCCCCTCGCACGCGCCGCCGGGAGGGCCGGCCCTGCCGCCATGTTCGTGCGGAGGGGTTGCCGCCGGCTGGCACTGTCGCCGGTGCCTCGCCCAGGGCAACGCCGGGCCGGCAGCGAGGTCGGGGCGGCGGCACCGCGCTACGACGTGTTGGTGGTCGGCGGGGGCCATGCGGGGACGGAGGCGGCGGCGGCAGCTGCCCGCGGCGGGGCCCGCACGCTGCTGCTCACGCACAGGATCGGCACCATCGGTACTGCCGCGCGTACCCGGGCTGGGGCGGGGGAAAGAACCGCGGGCGCCTCGGGTCTCCCCGTGAGAGCTTTTGGGCGGCGGCGGCGAGGGTGTCCCTGTGTCCCTTCCCCAGGGGAGATGTCCTGCAACCCGTCCTTCGGCGGCATCGGGAAGGGGCACCTCATGCGGGAGGTGGACGCTCTGGACGGGCTGTGCGGCCGCGTCTGCGACCGCTCCGGCGTCCACTACAAGGTGCTGAACCGCTGCAAGGGCCCGGCCGTGTGGGGCCTCCGCGCACAGATCGACCGCGGCCTCTACAAGGAGAACATGCAGGTGAGAGCGGGGCCGGGAGGATTTTTTTGGTATTAGGTGTTAGTATAAACTACTGAAGATGATGAGAGAGGGACGCATGTTTTGTTCTTCATTATTTGCCTGTCAAACCTAGCTAGATACATTGCTGTTTGGTACTTTAATGCACTGTAGGTTGTTGGAGCTCAGCATACTTTAAAAATTTCTCCAGCATTTTAGATACAGGTCAGACTTCATGACTGAATAGTTTCTTTTGAGTTTAAACTATTATCTGAATGAAAATCTGTACTTGATCGATCAGAACAGTACCATAACTGAGTATCTTCTCAGTTATGTGGTAAGAATGGAAGAGGGTGATAGATGTTCTGGAAATCAGCAGGATTTGGGATTGCCCATATGTTTCATAACTTCCTAGATTTTTGCAGTAACTCCTTTCATGACAGAAAGAAATCCTTAACACACCACTGTTGACAGTTCGTGAGGCATCTGTGGAAGATCTTATCTTGACAGAGCCAGAATCAGGCCATCCTGGGAAATGCCAAGTCGCGGGAGTCGTTCTGGGTATGTGTTAGTAAATCAGTAAGTGCCTCCAGTTACTCCATGCTAAGAGCAACCTTTGGGATCAACATTTCTGATTTGTCAGTGAGAAAGATGAATTAACGAAGACATCTGGTTTAGGCAGAGTGTGAACTAAACTAGGTTAGTGTGTGTAATTACAAAGTAGTACAATGACAAAAATACCTGGACTGATAGGATATTGGGAGGTTACTTAAGTTAATTTTCTTCGGGCTAGTGATGTTGAATTCCATGCTGCATTTTGAGATTTTATTTGGTAAATGGCATATGCTGTCGACAATGTTATGGGACCGTGGGGTTCTATTACTAACAGACTCGTACTTTATTACCCCTTGGTGTTCTAATAAACAAGCTTTCTGAAGTAAAGGCCTGGATATGATTTTTTTCCCAGGAGCGGGTTTTCTGCATTACAGGTAGCTTTTTTAGGAATAATAAAAATACAGTTATAAATACATGCTGCTTATTGCAGTTATTACTGTTAGTGCTTTCATTATCAAAATGCTGCTTTTGTTGTGTAACAGAAGATGGATAAACCCTCAGTGAACACTGTTAGTCTAGTTTTAGACAGAAGCACCAGAATACGAGGGCTTTGTTGATACTTAAATATGTACATTTCTGAAAACTTGCTGTTTTAGGGGATGGGAGCACAGTACACGCTGGGAGCGTTGTCCTGACCACCGGTACCTTTCTGAGGGGTATGATCCACATTGGGCTAGAGATGCACCCGGCTGGGCGGCTAGGGGACCAGCCAGCCATCGGGCTAGCTCAGACTCTGGAGAAACTGGGATTTGCTGTGGGCAGGCTGAAGACCGGGACACCACCAAGACTTGCCAAAGACACGATTGACTTCAGTGGTCTGGAGGAACATGGAGCTGACAATCCTCCGGTGCCATTCAGCTTCCTCAGTGAGGCTGTGTGGATCAAGGTGGGATAGCACACATCAAATGCACATAGAGCCAGCTGGGGAGTGGCTCTGGGAATGTCGTGCTCATAATCTGGGTGGCTCTCCCACCAGGGAGTTGGTGGCTGGGAAAGGGAGCTGGGATGTATTTGTACTGGAGGTGTTATGTTTCTGAGGACTCTCAATGCAAAGGGTTCTTTTGTTGTTTGTGTTCTTTTGAAAGCAAGTACCTTCTTACTTTATCTTCTCAACTTGAGAACCAAACTTCTTTTACTTCTAGAGTCAGAGTTGTGTGAAATGGGATACTGATACTAGTATTCTTCATGTGCTGGTTACAAAATACATCTGTTATTATAACTGTATTCTGGAGATTTATAATGTCTTGCTTTTTACCTTAGCTTTAAAATAAGGTTAAAATGTTGAAATTAGAGATCATTAGTAGTATTGACTAAGAAAGAGAAAGGATGTAGTTATCCACAGAACTCAGAAGTGGCATATTAACAGTAACTTAAAAGCACAAAAAGCTCAATTTTCCAAAGAAATTTTCCTTTCAAAGAAAACTCTTACATAATGAAGTTGAATAGCACAGAGTTAAGTATCAGGAGTTAATTTTCCCCGGAGCATATAGAAATTGCAATAACCTATTAGAATCAGGATGAGGGTGAAAGTAATATTACTTGAAGTCCTTGGTATGTGTAGGAAAGGTTTTAAGAAGTTAAGGTGCAACATTATTACTATTTTGAATGTGAGTCTATTGAATTTTTCAGAAAAATCAGTCAAATACTTTACATGGTAGGTTTTTTCCCTAAAATTTGAATTTAATTGCAGAGTTTTGAGATTTTTATCTTTTTTTCTTCACCGAGACATTTCTTTTATTTTCTTCACCAAAATCTTTTATTGCCTGTTAGCTGTAGGGTCAGCACTTATTCTTCCTGCTCCAGAGCTTTAAATTCCTGTAGTCAGTTTGAATGCTGTGATATAACGTGTTGCTTTAATGGGAGTATCCATTCTGTAATTAGTGTATGGAATCCTGTACAGCATATGGAATAAAACTTGAATTCTACACTTCCAAGTTCTGTTCTGTTCTCAGTCTGCTTTTGGGCATATTGTTCATGCTCTTTGATTGCTCATGTTCTATCTGTATGACAGTGCTATATGGGTATGACAGCACTACTTAGCTCTCCAAGAAGTGAGAGCCAGCTGTCATGGTAAAGGTATTGGACATCCTCAGAGTTGTTCAATAAGAGTACAGTGTTGTGACTGGATTAACTTAAAGTGAGCTTTGGCCTCTTTCAGCCAGAAAGTCAGCTGCCATGTTACCTGACACGCACTACCCTGAAAGCCCAGCAAATTATCTGTGATAACCTCCACCTGAACAACCATGTAAGGGAGACAACAAGGGGCCCTCGGTAAGTGTGTGGCATCACGCCAGGCTCTCAAGGGGACAAGTGTCAATCTGTTTGAAACTGAGGGGGTATCCTGCTTCACTTCTGCAAAGTTACTTTTTCTCCATATCACACAGTGCTCATGGCCATTTACTGTTGCAGGTACTGTCCCTCTCTTGAATCAAAGGTTCTGCGCTTCCCAAACCGGCAACATCAAGTTTGGCTGGAGCCTGAAGGCTTGGAATCCAACAACATTTACCCCCAAGGCATGTCCATGACACTGCCACCTGAGCTTCAGGAGCAGGTGATCAAATCCGTCCCAGGCTTGGAAAAAGCCAAGATGATACAGCCAGGTGAGGGTGATGAATAGTTTTAAATCTATTTATTACATTGTTTACCAGTTAATGAAAAACAGATTTTGTTGAGAGCATAGCAAAAGAAAGGAAATGAGAAACAAAGCTAATTCCTAGTTGCAGGGATTTTTCTTTGGTTGTTTTGAAATCATAAATAGAAGTTGAAAAGCTAAGTCATCCTGCCCCACTGGTTGCCTTTGCTGACCTTCAAAATGCCTCCTGTAACATCTGTCTTGTTGTGTGTCATAGGCTACGGGGTGCAATATGATTTTTTAGATCCCCGTCAACTGACTGCTTCCCTCGAGTCGCGTCTTGTTCAGCGCCTCTTCCTTGCAGGCCAGATAAATGGCACGACAGGCTATGAAGAAGCTGCAGCTCAGGTGCGTGAATCTGACCCCATGTACTCAGCACTCAGAAAAGGGATATTGCCTTGGCGTTTGTCTGTGATACAGAGTCTTGCGAGGCCCATTTTTTGCTCCTCAGATGTTCTTACTTTTATTGCTCACCTCAGTTCCAGACTTGTCCAAGATATTTTTACTTTTATTATCTGCAGTGCTATCACTAAGACTGCAGTAACAAAAGTAATTGGAGGCACTGCCAAGTGTTTCAGCATGGAGACTGTGCAGCGGGTATAATTGAAAACATGGGAATTGTCTCCAGACACATCAGCAGTGGCCAAGAATTCCTTCAGGCACTCGTAGTGTCACAAGAAAGACACTGCCTGGATTACTAGCACAGACTATTGCATTTTTCTGGGTACAGTTTGACATGTGAGTCTTTGGAGGCAGATGTGCTGATATTTTAGCTAAGAAGAGACCAGTAAATGTGTTTGGTTTGTTTTCTGTCTGCCTAGGGTGTGATTGCTGGGATCAATGCCTGTCTGCGGGTTCATGGCAAACCCCCTTTCATTGTCAGTCGCACCGAAGGCTACATTGGGGTCCTGATCAATGACCTCACCACTCTGGGCACCAGCGAGCCCTACCGGATGTTCACCAGCCGTGTGGAGTTCCGCATGTCCCTCCGGCCCGACAATGCTGATGCCAGGCTCACTCACAGAGGTGTTTGATTGTGGTGGCTCTTGCAGTGAGCAGCCCTGCCTGGTTGTAGACCTTTGTCTCATACACCATCTGTCTTCACAGGTTTTGAAGAAGCTGGGTGTGTGTCGCAGCAGCGATATGAACAAGCAGTTAAGATGAGAGCTGCTTTAGATGATGGAATTGCAACACTAAAATCACTTCAGTTCAGCATATCCAAATGGTCCCAGTTACTGCCAGAAGTTCCCATCAGTAGCAGTCGCAGGTCGCCTGTCAGGTAAAGGTTACAGTCAGAACTTTCTGGTCTGACCTACGCTTGCTTTAGCACATCCTGCTAGTGGTTTCACAGCATTTATCCATGTTTCCTGAAGCTGTCAGTAGTCCAAGATTCCGGCTTTACCACCTTCAGGGAACACACATCTGATGTTTGCCTGTAGAGTAAGTGCTATGTTAGTGTTTTTATTATGCCATGTTTCCTGGTGCTGATGTGCTCCCAAAGCAAGGGGGTGCTCCACTGGCCCTGGGCATCAGTTCTTGATGCCCTTATAGAGAGTGTCAGCAAGTGGTGATAGTTTTACAGTGGGTTGCTGCTTTGCTAAAAGCTTGGTAAAGCAATAATTGATTTCAGGGAGGTGTCAGATGGTAGCTTATAAAAAAAGATCATTGCTTCCATTACCCGTTCTTTACTTCACCTTATCTTTTCTGTTCTGCCTGACTGGGTCTGTGAAAGGTTCCCCTTGGTGCCCCTACCTTGTCCCTTCCATCTTGCTGCCATTTTTCATAAAGAGCCCCTCTTCAAGTGTTTAACAGCTCTTCTGTGTCCTGAGAGGAGATGGTAGGGAGTTGAGCTTGGCTCTGCAATTGTTCTGGCTTATCGTAAGAACTTTGTGAGTTTGAGCTGGGAACAGTTGTAAATCTGCCTTAGGAAAGTGACTCCTTTCTACTATACTTTCTCTGCAGTGCTTTTGACATCCTTCAATATCAAGATGTCAGTATGGAGGTTCTGGCAAAAGCTGTCCCAGAGTGCCTGGACAAGCTTGCTCAATGGAGACAATTGGCAGAGAGATTGAAAATAGAAGGTAGAGTACAGACATTATAATCTCTTGTGGTGATCTGTATATGTTTTGTTCAATAAGGGGAGAGCAAATGCATTTGTCCTAGTGTGTTTCATGTTGCTGCTTAGAGAAATGAAACACTGATCAGAGTGTGTACCTTTTACCATAGGCCACAACCCTTTGCATGCACCTGTGTTTTACTGTTGGGGTTGAAATCAGTTATTCAGTCTTGGGGTTTTTTTATTCCTTAACTGCCCTTACTGACCATCCTTTGCTGACATGAGTAGAAAAAACAACCCATGTACCGAAATTCCTGTAATAAATCAAAGAGTGTGACTTCTTCCAAGGTGGTGATATGAATTAGGCTCTATAGTCTGTGAGGCTGGAAACTTCCTTAGGAGCTTTGGACTGTCACAGTGGAATTGCTCATTCTGCTTCCAAGAATTCTTGCAAGTGACGTATTTCACGTGAACATCTATATCTGGTTTCTTGTTTTCCTGATCATTACAGCTGCTTATGAGTGGTGTGTAGTCAACCAACAGCAGGAAATAGAAGAAGTACGTCGTGATGAAGCGCTCCAGCTGCCAGAGGACATAGATTATTTTGCCATTGATGCATCGCTTTCAGCAGAAGTGCGGGAGAAACTGGACTCCAGCCGTCCCCAGACGGTAAGATATTCAGCCACAGCAGGTTGAGCAGCAGTGAAATCCCTTCCATCTTCCCAAGGGACATGAGGGGGTGGTGAAAAGAATCATGGAAAGGAATACCCACAGGTTTTGATCTCATTTCTCACTAGCTCCAGTGTGTAGGTTTTTGTTTTTGGTTAATTTGATTGTGTTTCCATGTGCAGATTGGTGCAGTCAGCCGTATCCCTGGAATTACACCAGCTGCTATTGTTAACCTGCTAAGGTTTGTGAAAACCAATCACCAGAAGACAGAGAAGCTAAAAGCTTTACCTCAGTCTGGGAAATACTTACCAGGGAAAATGTACTCAGAGAAAGCAACTTCACAAAGACAGATGTCAGCTGAGTTTTCTGAAGAGGAGACACAAAGTACCTTGGTTAAAACACCTTTTTAGAGAGTGGCACGGATCCTGCCACTGTGTGGCAAGATCACCTGTGCTCGTGACCCTCTTCACAAGTAACAGCCATGCTGGCCGGATCCAAAGCAGTTCTAGTTATGTTCTGCGGTGGGGTCGTTGAGTAGAACAAAGATGATGAATGCACAAAATAAATGCTCAGAAACCTAAATACAGCCTGTGATTTTTCTGATGCAAATCAAGAGACAGGAGAACTGCTTTTAAAATTCCACTCATTTGGAAGGTGTTGGATAGTCAAAATCTGTTCTAAAGCATCTTGTAAAGGACAGTGTTTTGCTCTTATAAAATGAGTAAGAAATGTTACTGTACTGAACCTGTGGCAGCACAAGAGCATTTGAGTTGAAAAGCGTGTTCCATTGACTTTAGTACTTGTGTTCATAGCTGTGCAGTGACTATGCACAATCTGGTGTCTCGGTGTGGTGTCAGCCAAGAGGAAACACTTGGCTATGGAAATGTGTGCCACATGAATATTTGAACTTACATAGGAGACTGACTGAATGCAAACATCATATCCTGCAGATGTTTTTCTCCTTTAAAATAAATAAAGCTTTTCTTGAAACTCACTGAAGAACTTGGTTGTCACTTAGCTTTCAGTAGGGCCTTGAACAGTTCACTGGATCACAGTTCACACACATAAGGTGAGGCAAGATTCACTACAGAGCTGGTGGAGGCTGCTGGATGAGACTGGCTGCCGCAGGCTGGGTGCTGAGGAAGATGGGAACCTGCCCCAGGAACCTCAGCTCGGGAGATGTGAAGCTCACTGTGACATGCTGTGGGCCCAGGGAAGCATGACCCAGGGGGTTTCCCATCAGCACTGGTCCTGCAACTGATAGTAATATAACTTGAATCTGAGCAAGATCCAAGTCAGTTGGATCAATTGGTCAGTCAGTTTGTCACTTGACAGCAAGAAACACTGAATTCAAGCTGTTGCTGTGCACCTACCAAATCCTTGCCTGACTTAGGCAGCAGTGTCTGGTGCTAGCCTCATTTCTGAACATCCTCTGAATTGACTGGGCAAACAAGCTTGAGAACACATTTTGTTACAGTTAAATCATAGAATCATACAGCTTGGAAAAGACCGCTAAGATCGTTGAGTCCAACCATAAACCATGTAGCTATGTCATTTTGAAGTTATGATTCTGGACTTTTCTCTGGCTTGTTTGCTCTGGTTGAGTGATTCCTTTCCTGGCCAGAGAAAGGAATCAGAGCAAATCCCTTTTGCTCACAGAGACCCAGTCATGCAGCAGGAGGGTGGGCAGAGTTTACAGCTTTGTTTAGCGTGGCATCTGCCTGCCTGAAAGCGTCTCCCTGTTACAGCCATTGCCTTGTACAGAAGGGCTTTAGACACATGATCAGTAGGTCAGTTAATGTCAGAATGGTTCAGAAAAGCTAACATATATCTGCCCCATTTTGTCTGTGGCCTGTTTTCCTTCCAGCCTTGGCTCAAAGATTTACTTCAACCTTGTAAGCCTTAAGTTCAATGTATGGAAGGCAGCTATGCTTTCTGTGGTCTAACTCAGACTCCACGAATGGTACTGGTGAAATTCCAGCTATGTGATCCGAAGAAACCCTGAATCCTGTGTGTCTCTGTCTATTCAAAGCAGTGGAATTTCTGATCAAGGAAGTTTTATGCTTCCTTCACTGCATTATTTTCGTGTTATGTTTTGTTTTGATGTACCTATATCTGTAAAATCTTAGATCTAGTTTTTACAGACTAGGAAAGAAGCCCTATTGACACCTTCATCTTCTCCCTTGTGCAGTCTCAAGACTGTATTTCCTAATTCTTGTTATCAGTCTTTTGACAGTAATACTTTGCTTTCAATAATGTATGTCTTTAAAGGCAATTGCCTTGCACCCTCCTACAAAAGTAAACACTTTTTCCTCAGCTTTCTGCGCTAAATTTATTTCTGTGCTTCTGGTTTCACATATGCCAGCGTAAGTCAAAGGGTGATTCCCCTGGTCTGGGCTACACCAGTGTCAAAGGAAGAGCAGGAGTGGACTTTTGCTTTTCTTACTTTTAACAATTTGATAATGTGCAGCTGTGGTCTAAGAAGGAGGAGAGAGTTAACTTCAGGGGAAATTAAAGTCAGAAATGTATGGATGCATTGCTTTTCAGCACATCTTCTGTAATAACTGTTTTATTTCAGCATGAAGTGTGTCTTTGGCCATGGGTAAGCTCCCTTATTAAGATAAGGTGCCCTCTGTTCACATACGTGGGTTAATGATGTCCATATCTGCTGAAATGGAAAACCTGGTGTGTTCGTAAATTTGAGGACTGGCTGCCCCTCAGGTATTGGTTTCATGTATACAGGGCTTGCAACAATATCGTGTTTGTTGAACAGTTCTTGTTTGAGAAGACTTTTAACATAAAATCATAGCTACGAGTAGTTCTATTCATTTTGTTAAGAAACCAAGCACAGAAAGCCTAAATAATCTGCCGTAAATAGCACTGGCACATAGGATGCCCACATTGTGCCATCTGTTCTGTAACCACCAAGGACTTGTTACAAGGCCCAAGGTTTGGCTTTTACATGAAGGCAAAGTGAGCTTAGACCCTCACAGATCCTCACAGGTCTTATGGTCTTGCTAAGGCCAACAGAATGGGAAGGGCAGAACAGGAGGAGCCTACTTTTGATATGTGTGCCTGCTTGCTTTTCCTTGTCTGTGCAGTAATTAATTGCACTTTGTCCTCCTGCAATCCTTGCTGTGACCAGGCAGGCAGGGAGGGAGTATGCATACTGAGATTGACCTAACTTGTTTCACATACCAAGGGTCTTTGTGTTCCCTGTTTCAATATGTGTGTCTCTTTCTTTTCCGTCCTGCAGAACAGAGGCCTGGTGATCAGGCCTGATCAGAACTGATTTTTCCTCAGTTCTCTGTCATTCTATCTTGTACCACATTTTTAAGACAACTGTTGTCTTCCCTTCCTATTCTCGTTTTCATTTCATATGGTACTTGGACCAGTTCCTTCTTTTTTTCTTTATATCTGCCTGGAAGACAAAACCAAGAGAAAAATGGAAAGATATTTTGTGCTAGGAGACACTAAAAGCTGCCACCCCCGCAGCCTTTGATGGCCTTAATGCTGATGGGTTGTTTGCTATTGTGCAGCAGTAGCTGAACTATGTGGTCTGCCTTAGTCCCCCACTTAGCTGGCCGCTGCAAGCACAGATTTTAGATGCTCAGAGGTTACCAGCTTTGATGCCTACACCTCCCAGGTTGTGCTCCTCCACTCAGAGATAGGATGTCATTTAGTGGATGCTGGGATGCTATTCCCTTAGAGATGCTGTTTCCATCAAGGACATGCTCTCTGTGCTTTCCCACCAAACCATGGCCTGTGCCACTCAGAGTCCTTTCAGGGTGTTATTTCTGTCTCTTTCCTTGACTTCACGGGGCTACTGAGAATTAAAAGGTGTCTTTCCCCTCCTGTGACCAAAGTTAGTGGTGCCCAGAGCTCTCATCTGGGAGATGGGAGACTTGTTATGCAATTGCTTTTACAGAAAGAGCAGAGAAAAAAAAGATTGATTCTTGATCTGTTGTTTTAAAAATAATGATGCTGTAAGGAAAAAAAATTTGCTTTCATCTCTTTTGTTTCTAAACGCCTGTGCAAGTTTAACCCTGCATGTGTAACTCTGAGGGAGCAGACATATGTGGATCCCCATCAGAGACTCTCTGACCCCATAACCACCGTCGTGAGGTCACCATGCACAGTGCCTGGGCCTTGACTTCTGTGCCCAAGGGTGCAGTTAGTGGCAAATCCTCTAGCCTGAAAGCTGGAGGCTGCACCTTGCTCACCTCTTTGCAGTCTTAAGACTAGATGCTTTAACATCCTATGATATCCTGTGCTCAGCTATGAACAGGCTCGAACCTATCCTTGTCCTCAGCTTCCCTATCTGTGTCCCTAGAAAGTCAATACTTCCTTGCTGTGGGAGAGGGTCAGCAGAGCTGCTAGAAGTGGGTGCTAACGGTTCCCTGGGAGGAGCATGGTTCAGCAAAGGCCCACGCTGTGGTAGAGACAGGGGGCAGAAGAAGTGAAGGGTGAAGGCATTCTTGTCTAGCATCAGCTGCAGCTCCCAGAACAAGCCCCAGGAGGCACATTTTCAGGTACCATTGGGAACTGATAAGCACACACAGTTCTTATTCCAAGTGACTTAGCGCTTGATGTGGTTAACTGAAGAGCAGGCGCAGAGCCAGGTGGGAAATGAGCTCACTCTGCCTCACAGGGCAGCAAGAAGAGAGGGGAGTTGCCCACAGCCTCGTGACTAGCTTCCTCGGTGGCAATTTACTGTGGCTTTACTTGAAAATTGCAGTGTATGACCAGGTGGTGGCCTATGTCACAAGCAAATGGGATTTTTGGACTCACAAGTGGAAAGGCTGCTGTGGCTGGTACTGCTGAGCTGGTGCTCCAGCAAAGTTTTGTCCTTGTCCCACTGCACCTCGGGAGACTTTGACCAGGTGGCCATGTGCTGCTTTGGTGACATTGCCCCGGAGCAGGGCTAGCGGACAGTGGGGGGAGTCAGGCACAAGCTGGAAGTGGCAAACCAGATGCAGTGGTCACGTCACAGGCTATGATCTCAGTTGTGCCACGTGTGTAGGAGTCCTGCAGATGCGTAGTCAGAAATGAGTCGCAGGAATTATTCTCGCAAGGAAGTGACTGCAGCAGAGCACAGCTCTTGTTCAGGTTTGATTTCCTTCTCCCAGTCTGCGTGCACATATGTACATCCCCTCCTTCTCCAAGGAATTAGGGTACTATCATCCATAAAAGTGCTTTAGCAGTAGCAAGGTGTTAGTTTTTAGTTATTATTACTATTATTACAATTAGTTATTATTAGTAGTAATAACAGTCAAGTAGGAGCAAACATAATTAGACTTACATTCTTTCTTTTTTTCCTTTGGGAAAGGCTATTTAAGGGCTTGTTTTACATAGAGACAACTCAACACCAACAATCCTACACCTCTTTCTTCAAAATATCCATGTCCTGTTAGCAGAACCACATCCCAGCTTATAAAATTAAATATTCATTAAATATCTATGAAATATTTAGTAATAACAAAATACATAATAATAATAAATAATAGCAATTTTATTATATATAAATAATAACTAATTATAAAAAACGAAATATTCATTCATTTGGGAGGGTTTCACTTTGTTTACTAGGGAATTAGCTTAGAATTCAGTTTCAAAATAGGAACTACACTTTTTTAAGAAGTCTGGCAACTACAATATTTTTAAAAAAGAGGCATTTTATTAATTTATATAGATGTACAGATATATTTAATATATCATATATACATGTGCTTGTGTGTGTGTACATATGCATTCAAAGAAAAAAATGGGCATTTTGCTTAAAATGTGCCCAGGTGGCTGCAGATAAACAGAATCTGAAACTTTCTTTTAAATTTCAGGCCAACCTGCAATCAAATCCCCCCAGGAGGGAACATTGGTCTTGCCTTTCAGCCAGTGTGCAGCTTTGGAGTCAGCTGCTTCACCAGCTGGCTGGCTGTGCTGAGCCCTGCAGAACAGGGACCTGTGGTGGGGAAACAGGCTCTGCTCTGGCTCTTCCCCTTTGTGTTAAATAATCCAGATTTTACTGGGCTGAAAGGGAAAAAGTGACTGTGACTGCTGCGGGCAAGGCAGGCAGGGCCCCGAGTTAGCGATAAGCTGGCTCTGCTTATTTCCATTGACTATATAATACAAAACAATAGCATATTAACCCATGGATCTGTGTTTGTGCTAGGCCTGAGCTTGCAGATGCTCTCAGAGAATCATGACCAGATTCTTGGACTGCTTTGCTGAGAAGAGCCAGGAGAAAGCCCTAGCAAGTACCTCAGCACACTGAGGGCAAACCTGCTGCTACCGCATCCTTAAAAGCACACACTTGGCCCATGTGAATGCTTCACTAAAGAAAGCTTAGGTACCTTCAAATTTTGTTTCGTTGCTTTTTTTTCTGTTAAAGAAGAAATAAGCAAAACCTGCACAAATTCAGAGCTATTAAGCATGGGCACAGCCCCTTGGCAGCCACCCTTTGTGCACCCTGCTGCTGCCCCACCATCCGCCCACTCACAGGCTGGATACCATCCATCAGGTTAGCTCTGATTTAGCCCCAAGTTTCCTCACTACTTCACTCAGCATCTTTCAAGGAAAAAACATGTTTAACTGTCATCAGTGCAGAGAAGCTAGCAGATTTGAATTATGTTGTGTAAATATTTGAAACATAAAAGGATTAAAGAATAATTGATAGGCAGCCAGAGAACATAACCTGATTTTTAAAAAAGTAGGCAATTATGTAATTGACTTACAATGCAGAAATAATCTGAAGGGACTTAAGAAGATTCAGAAAAGGCTAAAAACCCACAGTTTTCTGTGTTTGGGGAACCAATACAGTTTTGCCATCTAGCAGGTTTCCTTCAGCTCTCTTGCACCACAGGTGCTCTCTTCTTCCTCCTGAAGTGTAGCCATTTCAGACCTCTCCTTGAAAAGCAGGTTCTTGTAGAAAGGGGCTTCGGATGAAGCAGCCACTTTGAGCAGGACCTCAGTGATGCTCAGGGCACCTCAGGATGTTGCTGGGGAGGCAAGAAGCTTATCCGCACTCCCATCACCTCCTCTGCCCCCTAGGCTCCCTCTAGGCACTACATAAACCTAGGGGGTTGTATTTTTGATCCAGACCGAATTTATGGCGTTCTTAAGCAGATATCGAATCATTTAGCACTAATGAGGAAAAGGATAGCCCCATACAGTACAAAGATTAATTTGTTTCTACACAATTTTATGTTGACCAAATCTAAAATATAAATATGCATTTAGAGAAATAATAATTTTTCAAAGTTTGTCAATACCTTTCAAAATATAGTGAGACAACTATATTCACAATGTGAAATAGTCTTCAACCTGCAATTTCAGTAAAATCCGCTATTTCAGTTATTAGCCTTGGACAAGCTGGTCTGAGATATAATTAAAATGCCTCAGAGCAGCAGCCTGGGCAGAGCCCATTTTATTCCAACCTAAACTGTCTACCTAGGGAACCAACACTGAGGAACAAGTTACTTGGTTACATCAGCTACAACTGCACTGCTCAATTTCCCCACACAGACCAACCAGCCTTTGTTGTATCTGACCCTGAATACTTCACCACACACATTTTTTGAGTATTTCTGTGTACTAAAAGCCCTCCAAGACCTCCAGACTCCCAAAGCATGCATCATCAACTAGAAAGGATACTGTTTTAAACTTCCAGCTCCCCACAGCCACCTTCAGCAACAAAACTGAAATATATTACATGAATGTATTACTCCAGCCAGTTTTCTTCATCACCAGAGCAGTATGCTTTCACACTTCTTCCTGTATAAACACCACCAGCATTGCAGGACAGTGGGGAAAGAGTTAAGGACAGCTGTGAAAGTTGCTTACAGAAATAAGCAGTCAGAAGACAAACACAGTTCTCAACTAGAACATTTATTAAAAGTTTGATCAAAGTAGTTTTATTCCCAAGTTTTGTTTATAAAAGTCTAACAATTTCCCCAGGTAGTTAAAGATTAATAAAAGAACTGAAATGGTATTACATTAGTGCATAGAAAACAAATCTGGTCTATAAAAGTTAAAATTAAAAAAAACAGAACGTGTAAAATTTTAGGTTTTAAATACATGAAAGCAATTGCTAGTATGGTAGGCAGCGTTCACAAAAGTGTTCTTACTGCACACAATGTGAAGTTGTTGGATTCAATACTGACTGTTCTCTAGGCTTAAGGTTTTTTTCCTCTTAGAGGCAGAACCACTCCGTCTGCCCAAACCACACAGCTGACTGTTACCCCTACTCATCATGGGCCATCTGACCATGAACCACCCTTCCAGCAGCTTTTGCAGTTGCTCTGATCTATGCACAGCTGACCAGAGGTGAGGGGTGTCTCTTCCAAGAGCAGCACTGCACTGTGCTGCCTCGTTCCGCTGCTTGGGATCACGCGCGAGTGCACTATCGCACCTGACTTTGCCCTAAGGATTTGAATCAGTTGCCTATTACAAGATAATTTGCAAACTGCCACGGAGCAGACACCCAGCTGTAGACAACCCTGTGCAACATGCACAAAGCCAGGGGTGCATATCCACCACTGTGGACAGGGTGTTGCGTATCCAGGCCACCGTGGCCAAACCAAACATCCTGCACCTACAAAGGAATGTGCAAGAAATCTAACGCACAGACCTGCACTGTGAAGGCAGGTCTTGTGCCAAAGCCGCTTTGCCTTTCAACCAAATTAGAACTTTGCTCAACCAGTTTGACCAAAGTCTCTTGGAAAAAAGTCAGCGGTTTAACTGAAAAGCATGCAAAGATTTGGCCAGATACTTTAAGCTTTATTATGGCAAAAGTACGTCTGCCTCCATATTGAAGTTATGTACTTCCTGTTGCCTTGGGGACACTAAAACCTCCAGAAGCAGCATTTAAGCAGCACAATGAGAGTCCTTTGCTGAATTCCATAGCCCTGCTGTGCTATGAAGCCCTCTAGCCCTTGCTTCCACTGTATTTGGCACATCTGTACCTTCAAACATGGTGTGTAATGCTCCAAGGCTTTGCTGTAGTTAAGACATAGAAGATGAGCAGAAAAGGAGAAAATATCCAAACAGAGCAAACAGAATATAAAAGTAAGTAACAGCAGAGTTCAGGTCTATCCAAGCAGTACAGCTACAGATTCCTGCAGAGCAAGCACACAGCCAGAGAAGGAAAGGAAAACAACTGAGAGAATACAGCCATTACAGGGAGAACAGACATACTGCTGCTATGGAACAATAATCCCTCAAAGACAGTGAATTCTTTTTGACCTTATGTGGGGATGCTGTGGGGAAATCATGTGAAAGGTTAGTAAAACAGCTGTGTCATTATGCAAAGTCAGGTCTGATTATCCATTAACTGCTTGCCTCCGTTAACCAATGCAAAGCAAGACTTCTGTGCTGGAATCCCCAATTCTTACAGCTTGTATGTTTCATAGCCCAAAACGTTTCACTTGGGATTATTTATCTAGTGATTAATAGTAATCTTTTGGACTAGGTACCAAAGTCCACTTTAACTGTTTGACCCAAATCTTCAACCCGTTGTTGAAGATAACAGGCACACTGTCCCACCGTGTTTGGTGCAGGCTACAATGGTGGATCACTCAGATTGCATCAAAGTGTAATAATTCTAAACAAAGTTTAATTTTTAAATTTGGCTACTGAATGTTTTACCATATATTAGAAAACATTTATGTAAAAGTGTTTTATCTTGAAAGAGCTACACAACAGGTAATCAGTTCCCCAGAAAAGTTTCTGCTTGCAATTACAAAAATCCATGTACAAAACTTATGGGCCTAACACTGGATTCTTTGTTCGTGCCTTTTTAACCTCAAATGTGTTTTTGTTCACACTATTTCTTCTTCCCAATATGAAGAAGCCTCGGTTTACTCAATGCATCACAGAATGCACCAAAATACTGTAGGCTGTTCCCTGGTATTTGTGCTATTCAATCTAAAAATGAGTCACAAAGCAAGCACCAGAAAAGTAATTTCTTAAGGCTTAGATCAGTTAAAAATAATAAACCTGGAGCTGAATTTTGCTCTGCTCTTCAGAAACAGATTAATTTTGAGTATTTGCTTTGCAACTCCTGAGCATACTGAAGTAACAACAATCCTTTCTTATCCCACCAGGTCTAGAAATAGGTTTTGTCATAAACTTAATATTAACCCAAAGAACACAGAGACATAGCATTGAACTTCTGTTTTAATGGTCTCAAATTCTGTGACAGATTTTTGGTCTCAAGTTTCCACTTTAAAAAATTTATCGATTTTAAAGACTAATAACTTAAACTGCCACGAAACAAATGGTCCACAAACATTCCTTTCCTTCTGAAGCTTTTACGATGCATTGTAATCATTAACCAGTCTTTCACTATTAAACTTAAATGGCCAATTGAGACAAACAGTTCTGAGACCGTTCTTCCACCACTGATTAAGACTGAGGTGGCAGCTGCAGTACAGAATTTTCATTTAGCCTTCTGGGCCTTCTGGGCAGACTTTGTGACCTTGCCAGCTCCTCCAGCCTTCTTGTCAACTGCCTTGATGACACCAACAGCGACCGTCTGCCTCATGTCACGTACGGCAAAACGACCTGAAAACAAAAACACGTTTTATGACTATTGTCTAGAGCTACAGAACTCACAGTGGAAATTCCACAGCAGCAACACGCAGCTTGAGATAAGTGGGCAAATGCTGCTCTGGGACCAGACTGGGACAGTGACATCACCCTCTGCAAAGTATCCCTGTACCACTGTACTTCTGGTTCCACTTACAAACTTTCAAGTCAAAGCTTTTAACAGCATTTCACAGAACACAGTGCATCCCTATACTTGAAAAAAAGGAGTGTCTTTTCTAGAAATCAGTATTAACACACTTTAGGAAATGCCTTACCAAGAGGAGGATAATCAGAGAAGCTCTCAACACACATAGGTTTGCCAGGGATCATATCAACGATAGCAGCATCTCCAGATTTCAGGAACTTGGGGCCATCCTCCAGCTTCTTGCCGGAACGACGATCAATCTTCTCTTTGAGCTCAGCAAATTTGCAGGCAATGTGAGCAGTATGGCAATCCAGCACAGGGGCATAGCCAGCACTAATTTGGCCAGGGTGGTTCAGGATAATGACCTAGGAAACCAAGGAAGACAAGATACCATCAGAACAATTTTGAATATTGATATGTCTTACAAAGCCAAGGAATTACTGAGATTTACTTCAAGCAAATGTATCTCAGAACAGAAGCCTATGTCACTTTATAGCTTAGCCTATAAGTGAGGAAAAAACAAGACTTATTTCAGAATACAAAGCTACATTTTAAACAGCTCAAACAGCTGCAAAAAATACCTGTGCAGTGAAGCCAGCAGCTTCCATTGGAGGATCATTCTTGCTGTCACCAGCAACGTTGCCACGGCGAACATCTTTCACAGACACATTCTTGACATTGAAGCCAACGTTATCACCAGGCAGAGCTTCGCTCAGGGCTTCGTGGTGCATCTCAACAGATTTCACTTCAGTTGTTACATTGACAGGGGCAAATGTAACCACCATGCCTGGCTTCAGAACACCAGTTTCCACACGGCCAACTGGTACAGTACCAATGCCTGTGAAAGAGAAGCAACATCAGTAATTCAGCTTAATGAATATATGCCCTTATAACAAAAAACCACTTGATAAAAATATGTGGGTTTGAATCAAAAATGCAGCTCTTGGGCAAACACCTGCATTTCTGGCCCATACATCAGCTCTTGCGGCAAGTGAGCAGCATTATAGAGAACACATACCACCAATTTTGTAGACATCCTGAAGAGGCAGACGCAGAGGTTTGTCAGTTGGACGAGTTGGTGGCAGGATACAGTCCAAGGCTTCAAGGAGGGTGGTTCCGCTTGCACTGCCATCCTTTCGGGTAATCTTCCAGCCCTTGAACCAAGGCATCTGTAACAAAAACAAGCCCAGCTATAAACTGACTGCGCAAGGCTGAAGAAGACTAAGTGGAGTATCTTAGCATTCTCTCATTATCTGACTCTGTTACAGAGTAAAAATTTTTAAAAAGTCTTAATTTGATTCTGGACCTTGTCACTTCCAAATGTAATTATTAAAAAGCATGTGCATTTTATAATTCCATAATTTATCTCAATAATCCTCCTGGATTCATGTCTTAATAGAAACAAATGTCAAACCTACATTAGAGCTAGGCTCCAACATGTTGTCACCGTTCCAACCAGAAATTGGCACAAAAGCTACAGTGTCTGGGTTGTAGCCAATTTTCTTGATGTAAGTGCTGACTTCTTTGACAATCTCTTCGTATCTCTTCTGGCTGTAAGGTGGTTCAGTGGAATCCATCTTGTTGACACCAACAATCAGCTGTTTTACACCCAGGGTGTAGGCCAGAAGAGCATGCTCACGGGTTTGCCCGTTCTTTGAAATACCAGCCTCAAATTCACCAACACCAGCAGCGACAATCAGGACAGCACAATCAGCCTTTGAAAAGAAAGAAAAAAGAACCCACAAATTCAAAACTATAGTTACAGTGCTTGTGCATTTGCCAACGTATTTCAAGAACCCCCCTAACTAAGGAACGACATTCCCCAACTTTCCAAATCTTTGGTTTTATTTACATACCTGAGAAGTTCCAGTAATCATGTTCTTAATGAAGTCTCTGTGTCCAGGAGCATCAATGATGGTTACGTAGTATTTGCTTGTTTCGAATTTCCAAAGGGAAATATCAATGGTAATACCACGCTCACGTTCAGCCTTCAGCTTGTCCAAGACCCAGGCATATTTGAAGGAACCTTTGCCCATCTATGATTAGAAGAAAACTCAGTTTACTTTTCCCCCCTCTTTTTTTTGTGAAGAAGTTATGTATCTGCATTTACTTCACAAAGATCATATGCTCGCTAAAGAGCAAAATCTAAGAATAGTAAGTGACTCAATACTGGAGAACACTGCAGCTCATGAAACAAGCAATAAGATCTGCTTGGCACTACTAGTGAGAGATGCCAACTGTTTTCTGTTTATTGAACCTGTTGACACTTCAGCCCCATTGACAGCTTGTTAATTGTGGTAATGCATCTTTGTGACAGAGCTCCTGAGCGTGAGTTCTACTATCAGGTGTCCTTTACCATTTTAAGTTCTCTCACTAATGCAATCCTTGTGATAATCAACATTTTAAATGCCACTCTGCTCAACATCTGCCAAATTTTTACTCTGCAATGTTGTTATTAAGATCCATGCTGTCATTACACAGAAAATATAATCGGTGAAACTTCCTGATTTTCAAATTAAACCTTAACAGAGCATCTCCTTTTAATTCTATTCTTTACTACGTGTATGCACAGACTGAACCAGGCAACTCCATTAGACTTTCAAGTCCAGACGTAATTGTCCAGATGTAACTTTATACAACCTTCCCTTGCTCTACGCTCCACAATTCGAGTTTCTCCAACTAATACAATGGAGGATTGAACACTTACACACTTGTTCAACCTCGGGGACAACTGCAACCCAGCTGCCGCCCTGCGGCCGCACAACACTGAGCCACTTGTTCAGCTACCAGGGCAGCGGCAACCAAACCGCCTCCTCGTGGCCGTTAAACACTTTGCAACTTCGCTTTACAACTAAAGGTCTCTATTTTTTCCTGCACCCCGAAATTTTGCTGGGTGCCAGCCCACAGGCCCACACACCTCAGCCGCTTCCTTCTCGAACTTCTCGATGGTTCTCTTGTCGATGCCCCCACATTTGTAGATGAGGTGACCGGTGGTGGTGGACTTGCCAGAATCGACATGGCCGATGACGACGATGTTGATGTGGGTCTTCTCCTTTCCCATTTCGGATGTAGTTTAGTTCTTGCTTTGGGCAAAAGAGAATTGACACCTGAAAATTCCGCAGAAAAAAGCTGGTTACAATTCGGTCCCGAGGGGCAGCGATGGCGGCGCCACATGCAGGGCGGCCCGGCCCGGCCAGAATGGCGGCCCCGCCCCGCCGGGGGAGGGGAGGAGCGAGGTGGGCAGGCCGGGGGCCCCTTCAGAGCGCCCCTTACATCGCCCCCTCCCCGAGCTCGAGTTACCCCCGCGGCGGCGGCCGGACCGCGAGGCGGCGGCGAGTGGGCCCGACGGGCAGCGCGAAGGGCGGGGCCGCCCCGCTCCTTTGTGTGACTCACCCCGCCCGGGCCGCCGCGTCCTCCATTTTGTGGCGCTGGCGGCGGGCGGGGAAGTCGAGCGGCCATTTTTTCACTCGTGCCCCGTCCCAGCGCCCCCCGACGGCCCTCGCACCAACCGGCGCGGCCCGGGCCCACCACTCGCGGGACACAGCAGGAGGTGCCGCGCGCCTCCCGCCCCATACCCTCACGGACACGCCACTCCCGGACCCCAGCCCGGACAAGGGGGATGTTCGCGTGGGAATCGTGGAAGACGACGCGCCGCCATCTCGCCGCCCCGCGACCCTCTGCTCACCCCCCTGTCCCACTCCCCCCATGAACCTCCGACCTCTACTCCCTCCTCCCCTCGGCCCTCACCACGCCCGGGGCTCAGCGCTCGCCGGGCCCCCGGGGGGAATGCGGCGCGGCGCGGCCCGCCCCGGCCCATCCCAGCGGACGCGCCTCACCTACTGGGCGTCGGCAGACCCGGAGCGAAAAAGACCGACGGCGTGAGCGCCGCCCCTTATATAGCTTGGGCAGGGGGCGGGGCCGGGACACGTCACCGCTCCCGGCTGCCCCGCGGCCCCGCCCGGGCACGGAGTGTCCCCGCCCCCGCCGCCCTTTGGGGCTCTGCGGGACTGGCTCCTGTGTTTCTGCGGGGCATCGTCCGCCCCGCTCTTACGGGGCCTGTGGCCTTGCCTGGCGGGGAGCGAGGCCGGGCCCGCGGTCCACCGAGGGGCTGCGGCGGGAAGGGGAGCGGTGCCCCCTCCCGCGCCGGGATGGCGGGCGGGCGGGCGGGCGGGAGCGGCCGCCGCATCCGGAAGAAGAGGGGCGGCACCGACCGGCCCCGGCCCCCCTGCAGGGCCCAGCGGCACAGCGGGCCCGGGGACCGGAGGGAGCGTCAGGCCCGGCGTCATGGCCGGTCCAGGGGGGCGCGGCGGCTGAGGGTAGTCCGCGGGTAACAGCTCCCGGCGAATTCAGTTGTGCCCCTCACTGGGGACACAAAGGAACGCAATTAGCGAGATTAGAAACGTTCAGTGAGTTACCCTGACAGGCAAGTAACAAATGTCGGCCAAACTTCAAGGCATGCGAGACCTCCCCCCCCCAGCCCATTACGTAGCAGGTCTCCCAGAAACAGAGGTGGGGAAGGAGGGAGAGAGCAGGAATTTCAGGAAGCTTATTACACCAGAATAAGAATACAACGTTTGGCTTGCCAAAAAAAAAAAAAAAAAGAACAAGCTTTTTCTGTCTTTGTTGTACCATTAGAGAACAAAAGTTGACTCGGCTCAGAAAACTTTGGCACAAAAGTACTAATCAAAGCAGAGGCACCTCCAGCAACGACGCGTCTGAAGTGAAAATGTATTAATCACAATTAATAAGCACTCAGGACATGGAGCTTCTGTGCAAGAAACCCAGACTGCGGGAAGTGCCCATATACTGTATTTTCTCATGAGAAAACCGTCAGCCATAGCAAATTATTTTTAGAATCAGGGCAATGAGGAGTCACAAAACAGATCACAACATCAGAAATAAAGGCTCTCGTGATTGCAGTGGATCGTTCTCTGTTTTTCTTGCTCCTAACCGATGTAAAAAAAACCCCATTAAATATTCAACATCTCTTATACCTATTCAAGACAAGCTGAGAAGCTTAACTGTCTCTATTTATTATTTTTCAACTCTCTGCAAAGCATACAAGCTACACGGTCGATATTCAGCTACATTATATGCCTGTCAGCAATAGTTACTTACCTATAAGCAAGTATAATCCTATTTGTTCATATGTGCTTCAGGTTGCAGTTGTAAAGCATGGAAATAAGTTCTTGTTCAAAAACAAACAAAAAAGAACAGCATCAACAAACTAATAATAAAGAAAACACCTCATGCATCTACACATCTACACTTCCACTTGACTCAAAGTTTCTCTAGCTGAGATAAACCCAGCATCAAATTCACTAGTGAGATGTAAACTCAGTATTTCATGGTTTGATATGGAATTGAAGTGTTTCCATGATATCTGGTATTTTTCCAAATGAAAGGTAAAAAAGGTGCATCATGTAAAAAAAAATTGAGAGATGAGGCTGAGTTTAGAACACATCTTTAACACAAATAACCAGTTTCTGAGTAAACCTGCAAAAAGGTTCAGATATCATTAAACAAACACTCTGATTTTAAAGAAAGGAATAAAGCAATCGAGTTCTTCTTATTCCTTCCTGTGGTTTTAGGCAGAGATGAGTGGTGGGGGTGGAAGGGAGATAGAGATGGTTCAGCTTTCCTGAAAACTAACCTTTAGGGGCAGTTATCAGTGAAGACATCGTATATGAAGACAGTAACAGGGAGGTGGATCACTTTCTGGAAATGGAAATGCATTATTTTAAAGTGATTTAGTGGCTCAGGTTGAAGACCAAAGGGTAATATTTGGTAAGAAAGCTAAGCAGCACTTTTTGGGTCTCCTGTAAAGCAATGACTGTTTGTAAACACAGCTAAAAAGCTTTATTCTTCAGGATGGTTTGAAGTTAGCTTCTAAAATGTGTATTTCAGTTGGGAGTATTTTTAATGGATTGATCTGTCAAAGAATCCATTCTCATTAAAAGGTAGTTTTAACACTTCCCAAATGTAGTCAATTATTTGTGCCTCAACATGGAGAGAAGAAAGGAAATATGTTACTAATTTCTTACATGGTCCATACTCAAGTGCACATTTCTTAAGAGAGTAGTTTTTTAGAAGACTATTTCATAAGTAAAGGGTTTCGAACCAGGTATTTCTTAAGAGAGCAATTTTTGTGGTATGTAAACAGCTGAAAGCTATGAAAGCTGAATTAAGGGTACAAATTTTTAACCATGGCCCTAGTTCAAGTCTACAGGAGTTTTTTCCCCTCCATTTCTTTAACTGAGTTTTTAAATTAATTTTATTATTTTCTCTTTACTCTCAACAATGCATGTTTTTATTCTCTCAACAACTAGTGTATCTCTCCTTCTCCATTCTATTAGCAGAACATTCCTATTATCAATTTCACAAATATTTATACAGCTGGGGACCTTCAGATATATGAGTAGCCTCACATAATTCAGTGGAAATGCATTCTGAAGAATCTTCTCAGCTAACACAAAAGGCATACCCTGGACTAAATCCTGTATGCAAACAGCCCGTTAAAATTTTAGATTTTATTCATTTGGCAAAACAATCTCTTCGATACATAACATTTAGGAAGAAACAGATAAGAGATTTCAAGAAGTCAAGGTCTTTCAGGTTGTGGAACATTGCTTGTTCAATCCAGACTGACTTCAGAAATAGGAGGACTTTGTGGGCAAAAATTACTCATTATCCTTTAACCACTGGTGAGCATATGCTAAACTGAAATATCTGATGCCCGCACATGTCTCCAGTGTAAGAGCACACAGAACATATACAGTAGCCACTATTTTAAAAGGGTTTTGAATCTCAGATCAAATTATATTAATATGAAATTTATGCTGTCAATATACCTAAGCCAAATACTGTAGCTGTAAAACATAAATGTTACCTGGATTTTGAGATCACAGTAGCTACTGCAGCATTACTTTCATTTTAGCATGTGGTTTCATGCTATAAGCTTAGAACACAGTCACAGTCAGTGAAATCATGCTAGGAAATAAAAGGTGCTCACTGAGCACCTCTGAAGAATTTTAACTCTCTACCATACCATCTTTTTTGGTCAGACTCCTGCGTGAAGATGAAGGTAACTAGCGCTTATACAACAATTTTAACTGCAATGACCAAGGTCATTCAGGAGCAAACAGACTTTACAAGCACAAGACTTTAAACACAGATTTGATAAATACAGTTAAATCAGCCTCACTGAATGAAAGAGGCACTAAGATTTCTTGAGTGCACTTTAAGAAAGTATGATGGAAAAGCAGTCCAAAGTTACCAATAAGTAATTAGTGATTAGCAAAACCAGATTCTGGTACACAGCACCATTTTGTAATACAATTAGCCTCCTACTTATTGTGAAATGCTTTCTAATTCCTACATTACAATTATCATGGTATGTACATTTGTCTAAAGTTCAACATAAACTATAGCTTGAGCACACTGCTTTACTTCCATGTATTAAGTGTTATTTAATGCATTGATTATTAACGGAAATAAAAAGCATCTACATTTGTTATGAAATCCTTTTCCCTACATGATCTTAACACTTACTACCAGATTTTACAATCTTCTGTTTATTAAATAAAAACCCAATGAATAGAATAATGGTGTTATACATATATGAAGAGAATAGACAGAAAACCTGCTTTAAAAAAAGTTAACTGAACAGGGTTTGGAGCGGAAGTATCCTAACCAGGAAAAAACCCTCACAGGTGGCTACTTCAAAAAGAGTGTTGTGGAACTGAACAGTGAATGGGAATATACATGCAGACAGCTAGAGGACTTCAGATCCACGAAGAATTCATCTGTTTAAACAAAAAGTGACCCTTCATTTGCAGACATCTGACAAAACTTCATAAACTTCATTAGTGCTAGGCTAATTTACACCAGCTGGTGACCTAGCTCCAGGCAAAAAGTAGAATTACTAGACACTAATTCAGAATAAAGGTGAAGAGCTGACGAAGTAACCACCATTATGGAGAAACAATATAATTTGTTAAACTGTTCTGTGGTTTTGCATTAAGTGTTTTCCAACAGCAAACAGACTATGGCACTTGCTCCTCTTCCCCAAATGGGATCACATTTTTACTATATCCAACTACCTTCTGGACATGCTACATGAATGGTAAGCCCTTCTAGGAGTTCAATTTAACAAATACCCTAAATGGGAGCATTGTGTATATGTGTGTGTGTGTGTGTGTGTATATATATATATATATATATATATATATATATATATATATATATATATATATATATATATATATATATATATATAAAAGAAAGTGTCAGTTATTGAGCTGAAATCCACTGGGTGAAGACAGTTTGGCTCTTGGTCTCAATTTGTCATGAACCTCCAAAATGCCATTTTAAAGCTCTGGTCTCTTCTGCTAAAAACGAATTTGCCAAAAGCAATGTATTCATCTTTTTGTGCTGATAAGCCTATGACAAAACTTTTAAATGGGACCTCAGCTCCTTACCCACTGACCATACTGAGCCCTCACAGCAACTGAGCTATGCTCTGATAACTTTGTTTAATGTTCACTCATCAGGTTAATTTTGCTGCCTCACACTATAGTAGGTTTGGAGCTGGCTTGTGCACTTTGCAAAAAACCTGTAAATCCTCATTCTCACCTTGCAGACCTTTTGTATTCCTGCCTTTCTGCCTCTCCATGTAAAGGCAAGTTGTCAAGGAAGGAGACAGTCTATAGATAGATTCCTAGAAGGAATATATGAATAAAAAAACTCTGAGATGCAGCTTATGGTTTCAAGGGAGAGAAACATAATAAAGGTCACTTTGGTGTGGACTGCAAAAGTATGCTACAAATTGGAGACAGTGGATGGATAGGTCAAAGGAGGAAGAAGGGCAGCACCTGAGACTTGGGCTGGTAAGAATGGTGCAGATACATCCAGCTGTGTCACTGTTCACTCTCCCATCTTGACATTGCTGTGGTTTTGACTCTTGGCATCACTCAGGCCATAGGATCAGTTTCCACTGTGATCACATTCTTGCTACGTGGTAACCACAGTAACCAAAAGTGGTGCAAGTCAAGTAATTTAGAAGCCTTGCTCAGATTTAGTGAATATAGCATATGCTTGACATTTATTCAGTGAATTTAGATTTGAGACAATTAAAGTTTGGAAAGGTTTCAGAGAAGAACTATGGGAATAAATCTAGATCTGGAAAAGTACTCACATTTGACCTGTTCAATCTGTACTGAGTTTACTGAAAGCCAGTTTGGCTTAGTCTCGAGGATTTCATAAGACACAAAATTCTGTAAAGGAAGAATCACAAGTCTGAGCACAAAGACACAAAGAAGATTCAAGCTTGTTGGTAGTTAAGGTAGAAATAGAAACTGCTTATTTGTAAATGTCAGTGAAAGCAGTAGCAGCTTGCTCAAAGCAGTAAGCCAACAGATGAAGAAATGCTTAATATTTAATTATGTCAGTAAAAAAAAAAAACAAACACAATAAAGGATCAAGAACTTGATTTGGGGAGAGGGAGAAGGAACAGGAGGGGCCATTTACTTAAAATTATATCTATATTTTTAGTTAGCTGACTCTTAATACAGTCTCTGAAATATTTGGCCAGATAAAGCTATCTCTGAATTACTACTGATTATCATGGAAAGCTATGGAATGGGAAAGTTCCAGAAATCTAGATTATAGAAAAAAAATCAGGAAAGAAATAAAAAAATAAAGCAAAAGCACCAAAAGAGAAAAAGCACGTTGGTCCAACTGCAATTCCTGGAAAAATATATTGGAACAAACGAACTATTTTTAGAAGATAATAGGTTGATAAGTAACAGAACCAGACTTGCTAAGAGCAGATTGCATTAAACTGATCTTGTCTACTGTGACAGGTTTAACAGGCTCAGGGAGGGTGAAATGTGGATATCATTTAACTTATAGGAGGATATGATGCTTCTTACAGGCAATTTGCATAAGTAAGCTCAGCAAACTTTGGACAAAATAATGGATGTGCAGGAGACCAGCTGAGGATGACATGGGCTCAAAGTAATTGCTAATATCACTATGAAAACTTGTATCAAATAATTTTCTGTGGACACAGACATTATTCCACCATACTAATGTACAATTATAAATACATACAAATGGTAATTTTAAATTGCATACTTAGGGGAAAAGGGGCAGGGAACACCTCTGACAACTTCAGAGGTCAAGAAGAGAAGCCAGAATAATGTAGGCAAGTAAAGAAAAAAAGGCCTAAAATAATTAGGAAACAAATTAAGGTTAATATTTGTCCTTTTGTAAGGTACAGTACACTGCACAAACATAGGAAAAGTAGCAGCTACCCAGCAGTCCAGTATAAAAGGACCTGGGGTTAGAGTGGATCACAAACTAAACATGAGTCAACACTGCCTGTGAAAAAAGCAAACATACGGAGGTGTATAAACAGAAGTGCTGTGAGATATGTAAAATAAACCTTTCACTTTACTTAGTACTCATAAAGGCCTCTGCTGGGATACTTTGTCCATACTTTGTCCATCTTGGGAAACACGCTTCAAGATGATACCTAGAGGCAAAACCACTGGAACAGATTCTGTGGGCAGCTGGTGGAACCTCCATCATTTCCCAACTTCTTATAAGTACCTAAATACCTAGCAAGAATGGTTCATTTATAACTAATACTTACTTATCTATACATACCCAAAAGTCTCTTCAAGCCTTAATTTCCATAGATTTACATTATTTAGAAGATCTGTGTGATCACAAATGAATTTCTTATACCATAATTCCAGCCCATGGTGTTTAACTTGATATGGAGCATCTCCACGACTTTAATGTGTTTGTATCAGCTGAAGGTCAATCTTTGTAGTTACGGTAGTCACATCTGAATGGAAATTCACAAATATTTCAACCAGTGCATCTCACTGTATAAATTCCCTTTTCTACACTAGACGATCAAATACAATTTACTGAAAACCAAAAAGCTGATCTAATATAACTAAGAAAGAGGTGTGGAAGGAAATGGAATAGTCACTCCTAAACCCTAACCAAGAAAGACTCAGGCTAAAAATGAAAAATGGGAGAAGAAATTTTATATCACAAACTCATCCTGCCACTGCATTTGGCAGGTTATGTTAGAGCTGTTAGGAACTGAGTACATTCCTGGTATGATGTTATAAAGCATTCGTTCTGTAGTACTTTCTTATCAAAATGAAATGATGGAAAACGTGTTTGTTTTCTCCAGCAGTTTCTAAACAACTTCTAGAAGAATGCTAAAAAGCAGTGCACATGACTTTCCCACAGGCAGTGATACCATGACAGGAACTATCAGCTAAGTGGTATTCCGGGGGAGGTCAGTCCATATTCCCTTTGGCAACAATGCTTGTGAGAAACAACAATTGCGGTTTTGCAAGGCAATCCACAGAGGAATGGCATTTCAGGGGTTAAAATCTTGTACCACATGTTGTATAAAGTAGACTTCAGCCCCTTTAAACCCGGAGCAGGTGTTGAGTCAGCTCTTTGCACTCAGGCCAAATTTCAGAAGACAGGGAGCCACAGCTGACACAACATCCCTGTCTGGCCTCCACGATGGAGGATACCCAAGTGGAGGGCAGATGAAGGGAATACGAACTGCAAAAGAATAAAGCTTGAGCTGTGGCTATCCCCACAGCCCAGAATAAAAGTAAGATATGAAAGAAAGACAGTATGGGCTAGCAAAAGATTGCAAAATGATTCACAGCAGCGAGTCATGTGTTACTGTCCTCTGCTGCCTGAAACTGGAACTTTCCTACGCTCAGCAGGAGACAGCCTGTGCTACTGAAACCGGGAATAGCACTCAGGGATCCCCTTTGTGCAAAGCAGGAAGAGCTAGAAGGTCTATCTTAGTTACCGAGCAGACTCCATGGCACAGACTGTGCAATTCCTAAGGCAACCTGAAGTGAGAAGCACACTCTGAATTTTAAGTTCTGTATGCTGTTTTTGATTTAGCACAGAGAATCACCCCCAGCTGTTTTATGTATATACACTGTCATTCACCACAGAAAACCTAATTGTGTGTACACACTACACAGAGGTACGAATACTGTAAAAATAAAATATGTAGGGGTGCACATAAGCAACAGCTCCCCCACTTTCCCCACATTTGAATGGGGACCCCACCATCTAAGGTAGGGGTGCATTTGTATGTGTGAGTGAAATGGCAGTTGTAAAAATGGGCTCCTTCTCTAAATTTAGGTCTGTGGAGTCATTAGAGATGAAGTGTGGTATCGCTATTTATGGGAAATAGTTTATACTTGCTCTGCAAGCTAATGCAGTCCCATTTACCTCACAAAGCTGTGCAGTGAGTCATGAGACCCAGCAACACTTGCACGCCCATAAGCACTACGGAAGCAGAAACTCTTACTCACTTGCTTACCCCCTTTTCTTCTGTGATATTCTTGAAAAACAGCATCCATTAACAACAGCTCAGAAATTACATTTCTCTGATTCAGACAGTAACTGGTGTGGGTAAAACAAACTGTAACATAAAGAATATGAAAGGAAAGAGAAAAGTCTATTCCACACTAAGGTTTTAATCTCTTCTCTTAAGCTTAAATCCGAGTTCAACAATTTAAAAGGTGTTACTCTATGTCAAAGCTAAACCTATCCAGGCTTGAAATACCTGCCAGAAGAATTGCTTTTCTCCTCTATCAATCCAAAGATTTCCTGCATTGGATCTGGTGATTGTGTAGTTGAAAGGGGAGTGGGATCAGTGAACTTATTCACAAGAAAACTTTTGTTTTTAGTTTCTATTCAATCATTCAGATGACCAAATTAACTTCATGGCCACGTGATTCCCTGATTCAAACCACAGGAAGCAAGATATGTCATTTAGGTGTCAAGGCTCAGTTACATCATTTTAGCTGCAAAGTGAAATTGCACTCTCATTTATTTATCCTCTCGACTAAGCCATTTTAACCATCAAGTCAGATCTAGACTGTGTCACATACTACAGATATTCCTCAGAAGCTCAGACCTGCAGTTCATGCTTAAACCTTGTGAAAATACACTTAACTCTTTCAAAAAGATTCTGAGTATTTTTCCATGCCAAGTCTATTTTTTCCCAGCGCTAATTCTTAAGTATTCATTACTCAGCATAATACACACAAAGTAAGAATTATAATTTACAACTCTGTCATCTTAGGTAGCTTTTTAAAAACATATCAACCAAGGATACTTTCCAGTTCAGTTTTACAAACCACTCCATTCTTCCGTATTTTCTCTCTTCCTGACAGTTATCAAAATTGTATTTTGATATCCAGTGACTGCCTAAAGCGCCGTGTGAGGTGGGAGGGGTGGGTGTGGTGATGGTAAGAAATCACTGCAAAAGAAACAGAACAGCAACTTTTTTTGGATTATAAGACCAACTGCTTCAGGGCTTCTTTAAAATGCAGTATGAAAACAAAACCATGACAACAATCTTTGCCATGGCTTTGAAATTATGATTTCAGCCAAACCAGCAGTTTCTAAACCATTGCCAATGCATGTTCAATGTATCCCAGAATGCCAGCAGTGAAGTGTCTCACATACTTTCTCTCTGACTAGACTCAGAGAAAAGGAACACAGACCATGCCTGGAACACAGGCAACACCTGTATCACATGTACCAGAGAGCCTCTCCTACTATCCACAGGATATATGGGCATATCAATTTACCCATTTGCAAACATGACCAGAGTATTTGTTTTAAACACAAAAAGAATTAATTCAAAGTGAAAGAGACAAGAGAAACCACAAACCTGTGTGAAAAAGCCCAAATCTGTTTTTCACTATGCAGATTACCAGAGACATCTGGCATAACATACAGTGCATACCCTCCTTGTCTTACTTTAGTGTAAGTATAGGATGGTTTGAGATGGTTCTATCCAGCTACTCTCAACAGATCAAAAATTGCTCCTGCTGCCATCCAGGCAGCAGCAGAACTGGCTTTCAGGGTTTATTAAGGTAAGCCATGGTGATTAAGCATGATTTATAACCCTGTCATTCTTACAACATGATACGCAAGTCTCAGTCCAGAAATTTTTAAAAAACTGATCTGTCATCACCATACTTGAGAGTGTTGGTATACAGTTCTCAGTTACCTTCTAATAAGCATGTCAGAGGTTTCAAAATAGACACAAAATTCCCAGTAGATGAATTATAAAGCAGGTCTCATACTTGCATCTTGAGCTACAAGTAAAACATGTATCACTATAATCACATTTTTTTCTGGTTAATTTGAGGCATATATAGTTTCTACTGCAGTGCTACATTTGTTGCCAGTGTAACAGAAACAGCAGAGTTAAAAAAATTAAAGAGTTAGCACACATACACAAAGTCATTAACCTGAGTCCTTGTCAGACAAGAGAAAGCAAAAAAAAGCAAGAGCAGAGAGCACAGCCCTGCATATCAGGAAGTCATTATTTGCAGTGAAAGTGAGATGAAATGCAGATGTAACATAAAAGCAGCCACAGGCATAGTGATTTTAAGGTTTCCACTTCCATGGCTTGGTGGAATACAAAGACAGAAGGCTTGGTCACCAGAAACAAACTAAAAATAACCAAAATAAATTAATCATTTGGCTCTAGAAGTGATAAACTTAACAAAACTCTATAGACAACTCATCTGCACTGGGAATTACTAAGAGTAATACCACTTGCAGTATACAATACATAAACTTCTGTCTTTTAATTTTTTCCTCCTTGTTAAGCAAAACAGCTTAATCCAGTGTATTTATGCATGCCTTTTCTCAGATTTTATACGTTGCTGAATGTTGTTTTAAAAGTGAATAGCTGCAATACAGGGATGTTAGCTATGTATGTACTTACTAGGAAGAATAATATGATTGATTCACATTCTGTACCAAACAAGAAGAATTTGGATACTACTTTCTTTTTCTGAAAGCAGAATTACACTGCACCAGAAATCAGAATTATAGTTCCCAGTTTGTCATTTAACTGAAATGGGCTAGACTAGCACAGGCTCAACTTGCATCATACTGATATCCTTTAAAATCTTTTTAACTTAGCTGATGTATAAAACATGAAGCTGATTTTAGTCAGAAAACAGAGACTGCATTGGCCAGAGGCTTTTGCTGGAGGAGGCGTTACCTGTGGCTGCAATACCTTGCCAGTGATGCTGCTTCTTATTGTGCCAGAGCCACCTGTTTTTCAGACCCCTAGTTTGTACCTTCATAGAAATTAGCCAGTGTTTAGCTTTTGGTTCCTCTCCTGTGTTACCTTTTTTCTATATGTGCAAACTTTCCACAATGGAACCAACTGTATATTTAGTCTGACAAACTACAATATGAGAAATCTGCTCACCTTTGCATCTCAGCTGTCCAGGACTGAAAGCACAAAAACTTGCTAAGCAAACAGTCACAAGCCAATTGCTGACTTTTCTAAAGCTCAGGGGCTGCAGACCCTCATTTGCACTGTACAGAGGCTTTGAAGAGCAGCAAGTTGCTCACAGTACTGGTTCCCACTCCGCAACTGTCTCTCTCCCCTTATCTCTTCCAAGTAGCTCTGTTATGCTATCCCATCTAAGGAACAAAGGGAACAAGGCATTATAACACCAAGATATTTGGGAAGCATCTGAAGTCGTTCAGATGGCTAGCAAAACTAGTTACTGATATTTCATTATAGCATTAATATATTACTAACCAATACATCTGACTACCTATTTAAGATAATTTTTCTCTCTGAAGGACTCAAGTAAGTGTACTCAAACACATACAGGAGCGCAACTACCACTGGGCCTCCTTCCTTTTGAGGATGATAATAAGGGTTAGGGTTCAACTTGAAGCCATTTTCATTTAAAGCAAAGGCTCCAGGACACAATTACAGCTGGAGGCAGTGATTTCAGACAAACTGTCTGTGGGGATGGAGGGGCCTCAGAAAATACTTTGGGGCATGACTGAAGCCTATTTGGGAAGTTTTGGTACATTTCTTTATGAGTAGTTCTCAATCAAAATCAAGTGCAGCAAAGGCATCATGCAGAAAGTGGAAAATATTTTACTGACTAAGCTGACTGAGTTGCTGATCTTGAGATTTTTGAAGAATTAGCATTTTAGGAGAAATTATTGCCATCCTATTACTTTGAATTCTTTTAGTGATTTATCTATATCATCCTCTGTGCCTTCTTATATATGTGTGAACTGCCTCCAGGTGGCTGGTAAGAGGGTGGGTGCTGGCTGAGGACAGCCGTGCTGGGGCAGGGGCCTGCCATGGCTCTCCATTGTTGTAGAAGCATGCAACAGCTCAGCACTGCCCTGCTACACATTCTAAATCCCTGCTTTTGTGTTTCCTCACTGCCAGAGATAGCTGCTCTCAGCAGCCTCCTTGCCTGGAGCACCGACACAAAGAAATGTACAACTGCATAGTTATACTTCATGACTCAGCTGAAAGGACAGAAGTCAAACAGCAACCTCCTCAGAACAACCAGAGCTGCATATTAAACAACCATCTGTGCATGCCGTTGTGACTTTGCATCATATTTTGAGATTCAGAAGAATTAAAACAGACAGAGGAAGAGGAAACCCATAGAGAGATTTATTTTACCTCCTGTAGCAAGATGTCTGCCTTTGTAAAAGTGTGTTTGTACAGGTTGCACATGCTCTGAACAGTGAAACTTTCATCTGGGCTTCAAAGTGGCATACTTGCTATTTAACTTTCATTGCGTAGAAGCAGACAGATGGATTTAGTTTGGAATTTTGTTTTGGTCTGTTGTCTTTTTTTTTTTTTTAACTATTAGATCCTGAGTTAGAAGTGAAGCCAGCTGCTTATAATTGAATTCCTGCAATTCAAACTGGTTGCTTGCATTCTGACCGCTTATTTAATACAGTTAGTATTTCAACGGTCAAAAGTAACCTTTGAAGTTAGCACCCCGTTAAGAGGAGAGCTGGGGGGAAGGAATCAGTTTCTGTGGCTTGTGACTAGCGTGTTCTTAGACTGAATGAAGAAGACTGCTGTGGATTGATTTCCATAGCCTGTTTCAGCAAGAAGGGATAATTTGCATCCCAAGAATGTTGCAATGCATGCAAAGTTACAGACATCTGTGGCATCGAGTGAACACACTTCGCACACACTTTGAATGGGATAGTGAAAACCTCAGCTGCTGCCCAGCTCTAGAGACTGTTCTGCCCATGTATGTCCTTTTTTAATATTAAAGTGCTGGCTGCACACAGGCAGCTACAAAGGCCTTTAATATACAGTTTCTTTCTAAACCTTTCACAGCTCCACAAACGCTATGCAGTCCTTGTTCTCAGTCCTTGAGGATGAGAGGACTGATAAGTTGGGCTGTTCACAAAAATAGCAGCCCATTTCCTTTTAAAACAGGGAGTAAGTGCTGATTATTTAATTCTACTCCCTCCCCATATCTGTTATAGAAGGGGGAACAAAGCTGATTTCCACCCTCTACCTGCAGGAATTCAAGGCCACTTCTCCCAAGGAAGGGAGACTTTATGCCTGTGACAGAGAACTGTGGGTTCTGTTGCTGGCAACACGCACTTTACGAGTTATGTATGACAACACAGCTTTGCCACATGCCATCTCCTTCACAGATATGTCATACTACAGCAAAGTAATTTAGCAGCAATAGTTGCTTAAAGCACTATTGGCATCAACGTGACTCTACAGAGAGGTGTTAAATTAACACCGTTATCCCTGTGTGAATATTCTTCCACCATGTGATCCTTCTCTGCTGCTATGTATATCTTGTATTTGACAGTTTACTTTCAAAATCATGCAGAGGTGCTTAGCAATTCTACCATCTTTGTATTAACAATTCAAATATCTTAATTTCCGTTTTCTCCACAAAAGGGCTTTTAAGTTTAAGTAGAAGTTATTTTCATAGCAGAAAATATTAACATAAGTAACTGCATTGGAAGGAGATTCCAAAATATGCTCATCTCTAAATACAAAAGAAAAAAAAGACAGACTGCACTAAGTAAACAACATTCCAGACAAGAAATTAAGCCTTTCCATTGCCATTCCAAATGAATTTATCGTTCAACTTACAGCTGAAACAGTTATCCAGTTATGGATATTTTAAAAAGCCCTTCAACTTCAGTCTCAGATCAGGCCTGCTGACTGCAGGAGCAGTGATTGTGTGAAATTAATGCCAGTTATGATGAAGGTAATGACAGAAATTTGATGGCAAATCAGATTGTGGCTAATAATTAATTCCTCTAAAATTGCTATGAGCTTGATTTCTCATCCTATTTGAGCAGAGCAACATATTATTACCTCCTTTCTACTGGACAGCAAAAATCACCTTTCCCTCCAAGTTAGTATGTCCTTTCCCAGATGAACAAAACAAATGAACAATTTGCATATCATGCAAATTTGAAAGCATCGTAAGTTAGTCAAGTCAAAAGCAAATTTCACTTAGTAACATTTTGTACATTCATACAGTTTAATATTAAGATCATTCAGAAGACTGACATTTTTTGGTGTTATTAAAGGAAATGCCCTCCTTCCTTTTCTTGTCTCCCCACTTTCCCCCTCTGACTCTTCATGCAAAAGGAAATTGGAGTGTTTTTGCTTAAGTAATAGCATTAAAACTATGTAATGCTCAATGGAACTGACAGACATAGGTCTTAGAATAGAATATTTCAGTTGGAAGGGACCTACAGTGATCATCTAGTTCAACTGCCTGGTCATTTCAGGGCTGACCAAAAGTTACAGCAAACTATTAAGGGTCCTGTCTAAATGCTTCTTAAGCATTGACAGACAGTGTCAGTCATGAATTGAGCTGCAAAATATACTCCATTTCAGTTTCCTTTTAAAGATGGCCATAGCAATGACTCTCTTTATTTGGTCATATTATGACATAAATTACTTGAATTTTTTAGAATATTACATTTACCCTAAATTGCTTACAAATTATCAATTGTTGCAGGACTCTTGCTTTATTTCCTTCTAATGAATGAATACATGAAAAACTCTTCTTTTTTTTTTTTTTTTTCCCCTTCAGCAGAGACTGTTTAAACTTGCAGATACAGAAGGCTGATGGTCAGGGAAAAAGGAGTGTGAGAAAGATGGTTCATCTTTTTTTTTTTTCTTTTCACATTTCCTCCCCCCCCAGTCAAAACCAAACAAACCCTCTCCTGCTCATCTCTTGAGTCTTCTCAGCTAGTAAGATGATTCAGAAATAGAAGACTAGTCATTTACTGCTAGAATACTTCAGAAGAAGAGGTAGAGAAATATCAACAGAACCATGTTTTCCATCAGAAAACATGACCTTATGTCTGAGATAAGCTTATTAAGTGTCCACAATGGAGTTTAATTTAGGAAAAGACCAGAAAAAGTATTATTTCATTTCCTACTCTGAAGCTGCCATGTGGAAACTTCTGTAGAGTACAAAAAAAGATTTAAAGAAATTCTTGTAATGAAATTTCCTTCTAAGACACATTATCAAAGGCTATTACCACTTTTCACTCAGCTCTACTCTATAGCAAATGGCTACCCTTTAAAAGAGGACAGGCAAACAGAATTTTTTCTTAATAAGCTACACTTCCTTTCTGTTGCTATGCCTTGGGCAACTCCCAGGCACCCTCTCTTGCAGTGTGCTGCAACCTTGTACAGGTCATGTTGCAATAAGAGCAAAGTTATCATTATTCTGAAGTTAATCTGCATTCACTTGAAAATGTACACCAGTTCTTGAACCTTCTTTGATTACTCCACTACCAGAGTTCTCATGTTTTGTGTCTGATCCAGGCCTGAACTCTGCCAATGTGCAATCTTATTAAGTATGCCACTGAGAAGTAAAGATCGACTCCAAATTTTGGACCTTACACGGGATAAGAAAAAATAACACATGCAACTCCTTTAGGACAGCACTGCTTAACGGATAAGGCCAAATGGTTAAAATTTCACATGGAAATAACTTTCCTCAAAGAAATGCAATCTTCACTGGTTTGAGTTATGACTTCTTCGAGAATCACATTGGCCAGATGTGTACTGGAGCTTCTTAGCAATTACCAAGTGTTACACTAAGTCAGATCAATAGTTTTACATACAATAAAAAAATGATTTCTTTGTCAGGAATGTGAATCACATAGATGCAGTTTTAGTTTAAAATATATGACCAATCACTGTTATGGCAGCTTTATG
The DNA here is from genome assembly GCF_009829145.1 of Chiroxiphia lanceolata. Taxonomy (NCBI): domain Eukaryota; kingdom Metazoa; phylum Chordata; class Aves; order Passeriformes; family Pipridae; genus Chiroxiphia; species Chiroxiphia lanceolata. Next base: position 85,789,757 of record NC_045639.1, on the reverse strand, counting down.
AAGGAGGAGAAGTAGAAAGGTTGCAGTGGGGATCTAATTGGGAGGGTCTCCAGTGTCTCACTTAATAGAGTGTTATTTTATCCTCTGTGTGCTCCCCCCCGCTTCCCTCCCCACCATTTGCTACCCAACCGGGATTTAAATAACTGCTACTGTCTCCTTGCAGTTCTTTTTCTGGCTATTTGAAACCTACAGAATAATGTTAATAACTAAGATAAAGTCTAAATAAATGAACCCTTTCTTAAGCTATATTTCAGCATTCTAAACATATAGTCAATTAGATACAGAATTGTAGAAATATTAATAACTGTTGTATGAGTGAAGCATGAAGTAGCAAATCAGGAAAGAGTTGACTCTGTCACATTGTGATTAGTTAAACAAATACATTAAAAAAAACCCCAAAGGCTTGTTATATATCTTCATATAAAAGAGACCAAACATGAGGCTAACCAGCTTCTCCTTAAGTAGTTATCCCCATATCTTCAGGATTATCTATGTTGCTGTTGATAAATATGCCACTGCTGGTGTGCTGATTTCCTCCCCTTGGGCTTAGTAATAGCAAAATGTGCTAATACCCAATCATTCATGTCACATTATATCCTTTCCTTAGCTTCAAGTCAGACATATCCTCCTCAGTATAACAATTCAGACTAGTGCCTCTGTACTAACAGAGACACCATCTTTACTGACAGGTGTCAAAAAAGGATTTGGCCAGCCTATGAGTGTTTGAGTGAGAATTGCTTTGATTTGATTTGACTTGGCTTGATTGGATTCCTCTTAAATCATGTGATTTAATGGTAGACATTTTTGAGATAGAGGAGAAATGGGAGACCCTCTTAAGATGCTACTCACTGTAACAGCTTACAAAACACAATAACAGGGTCTTTGTTGTGATGGTTAAGCGCAAAATGTAAAAGAGGAAGCTTAAAGTTTAAAAGCATGTCTCTTTTTCTCTGATGTTCTAGGTGATCTAACAGAAGATACTACCTTTCCATACAAACTGTCTTACTTTTCTGTATAATGTGTAGGCTTCCTCACCCACAGTTTTCCTTCCTGACAAATGCTAAAAATATCAGAAGACCTGTTAAACTCAAAGGTTAGTTCATTCGTCATGGAAACAAACATTCCCAGGCAGTGAAAGAGGAGAAATTGGCATATAAGTAAAAAGTGATTGAGAGGAGGAGCCAGGAAAAACATACATCACAGGACCAATTCAACTTCTGGGAAATTAACTAAGGTGACCCTTTCACACAGCAAATACAATTGTTACCAGTTACAGAGGAACATGTAGATGGCAAGCAAAATGCACAGACACCTATAACATTATGAAGAGTTATATAAACTTTCACTAGTTTAGCATGGAAAAAACCTACATAAGTCATATCTGTTGGTGTCAAATATTTCAAACTTCTTTAAGGTGCACAACTGACAAGTGGTACCCTTAGAACTAGTGAATTGAAAAACACACCCATTACTTTTTGGCCAGTCATCTTTTGGAAAGTGTGATGAAGGTGTAAAAGACCACGGTTCAGATCTCAGGCCATACCCATGTCACATGCTGTAGGATATTCTGAGAAGACATTCCATCTCTGTTACTAGTGTTGATAGAATTTTGCTATATCAGAAGGAGACATTGAGGAGAAAGCACTTAAAAACACCTGGCAACACTAAGACATGTTCCCAAAGCAGTTGTTCAACTCCTGCTCAGAGGTGGGTGAAATGTGTTTTTTAACTTACTTCCCGCATTCCAGGTGGACATCCTAATTAAAGGGTTCTTCATGGAATGGAGAGCACAGTTTCTTACTCTGGTGTGCCTGTTAAGGAAAGGCAGCAAAAATAACAATCATAGGATTGTTTCAGGAAGAGTCACCACAATAAACCTTCCCAATTTATCTCATGAACCTGTGTAGCACAGGTGAACTGAGACAAGAGGTACTCAAAAAACCCTCATTACTTCTTAAAATACAGAATATGAGAAATGCCTTTGAACAGATGAAACTGACTGAGAGAACTGTGCAAACAGGAACATGGCAATGCAATAGAAACAGTATAATGGTTAGCAGAAAATATTTTGACAGCTTTTTCTAATAGGTTTTCCTTTTTGCAGCACAAGGAAGGTAAAACTTAATTTTTTTTTAAGGTTTTCATGTTTGTTATGTGTTAAAAGCCTCACTGAATTGAAGAATCCCATCCCATATTTTGATAGTTTTAAAAATAAAATTTGAAATAGCTAACTTAACTGTAGCCTGTTGTCTAGAAATAATATAAGGATTTATAGCAATTTTTTAAGTCCTACTTTCCAAGCTGACTTAAAATTTACAGAGTATACAAAATGAGTAATAATGGTGCATTAGGTGAAGGGAAAATAAAATCTAGTATGCTGGTCAAAAGTTTCTGGACTGCTCAATTGCTGATATGCCTAAAATTGACTCCGTTTTAACTAAATCCAGTTCAGGCTCTTTTTATTGATACAGAGAATGCCTACATTCATTTCTATTGCTTCTACTCCTTTAAGTATCTTTTTTTAAAAAATTCTGGATATTCAACTGAGCTTTTTTCAATGAAAAAGACTAGAAACACAGGAAGCTGAAGTTTCCAACTTCAGAACAGGTGAAATTGCAATCCTGTCCCTATGTTGTCCTGCTCATGAACCCTAGAAAAGCAAAGGCATAAATTTAATCCATATAACTTTTTTTTTTAACTTTTGTCTCCCTTCTTTTTAACCCAAGCTACTGAAAGAGTAGAAAATTCTGTAAACATGAAGTGAAATTATCCCTTTTAATAGAGTGTCAGGTGGAAGACAGTACTTACCTGTAAAGCTAGACAAAATACTTCTGAAGAAGGTAATTTTCCAGGAAAATATTAACCATTCCTTAATCCAGTCACTAACCTTGTTCAGCATACTTTCAAAATGGTGTTTGAACTTCAGGGAGATAGCAATTCTCAACAATAGATGCACATGTAAATATTCAATCCGTTTATTGTGGAAACACTGAAGACACAATATAGCTTTAACATATTCCCACTGAATAAGTACTAATTTAATCTGAACTCACAGTGTTTATTGTGGAACTGCTGCAGACACAAGAAGAGATTTAAACACAGTTTAAATCCACCATCAGAGAACATGACACTTCAAGGATGGCCAAAACAAAATGGCTCTTAAAGCTAAAAAGAAGAGGCAGATGCCATTTCCTAGAAATGAAGGACGGTAGGCTCCACTGGAGCAGCTTTAGTACTGGGCTTTTCTTTTGGATTGGTGGTAAATGAAAAACCCAGAACCCAGTGATTTTTCTTTTTTACTTAATTGCTCCAATCCAGGAATCTTTGGCACAGGAATTTTCCTTTGCTTTGTGGCTACAAGATTATTCAGCTGTTTGTTCTTAACAAGGCCACTGCTTTCATACACTTCATTTAATCCTACTGTGAGGCATTTAGCTGTGTGTTGTGCAAAGAATGCTCTTGAGTGTCAAATTCTGTCTTGGTAGGAGACTAACAGCACCAGGTCATTGCACTAGTTCTGTTTTACTCTAGCTTTATCAGACTAACAAACAAGGCTGCTAGAGAAGAGAACTGATTTTCTTCATTATTTGCTGGCCTTATATTTCTTTTACACTGATGAGCTGACTAACATATCTACATGCAAGAGGAAAGAATTCCACTGCATCGATTTAAAGAGACAAAAAATGAGTTGCCAAACAAAGTTATTTTAAGGTAAACACACCGATATTCTATTTCTAGTTCACTCTTGTACTAGATTTAAACCACAGAGCTGGACTGCTACCTCTTTGCAGAGATGAATGAAAATAAGGCCTATTTAAAAAAACTTGTACTACAGAGGACACACAGCTTATTCTGTCAGTCCAAATGGTACATTTACTTCCTCACTACTGTGTATTAGTTGTGAAGCTGTATTCATTAAACAGGGAATGTTTATATATTCAAAACTTGTGAGTAAAATAGAAGTAAATCCTGTGTACATTTCTTAGCCATCATCAAAACACTGACAAAATAAAAGCCTTAAAAAATATTGTAGAAAACTAGAGATATTCCACACTTTTAAATAGCAAAAAACTATTAATCTCATAATGGAAACCGAAACACATTTTTTTTGTACAATTCTTTGCATGCCATTCCTCCTTACAGTGCTACATAATCATTTTACTTTTTCCTCTCATTTCAGTATCAATAAACATATGCCTACACATTAATTCAGAAAATATTAATTAAAAACTAGAAAGTATTCGAGCCTAGCACACTGATTTAAAAGGTCTCTGTTCATATGTTTGATATCACGTCCCAGCAAAAAACTTTTATATTTAATCCAAGCAGTTTCTTGTTAGGAAATAGCACACATAGGATGTCAAATTATTTTCAGTACAAAAGATGCACACATAAAATAGTATAACTTAATAGCTCTGAAGACTCCTAGGCATCAGTAGGGAAGGCACTTTTCCGGTCACAGAATTTTAAGCACATTGGGATTCAGCACAGCTTTGGTATTTCAACGTCTTCAGTTTCTATGCAAGCGATATCCACTGACTGCCCAGTCCTGAACTTCTCCACTCGCAAATAATGCAAAGAAAATTGCTCCAAATAGATTAATAGAGGCAGCAATATAGAAAACCGTCTGCCATTCTCCCACAGTATTCTGTCAAATGGGGTAAGGAAAAAAAAAAGATGCAGTCAATTTGCAGCTCCACACTCAAGAAAAAGTAATTTTAAAATCGATGCTACATGTCTTGCCTATTTAAATGTAAATGCCATTCAGCATGATTTCATAGCAACATAAAGGCATTATAAACATAATGGATGAAATTATCAAAATAGTCAACTTCAGTTTAATAATATAGCTTACACAAATAGTCCTATCAGAATTGCATTACACTCTCTGGATCAGTTTATTATCTGAGATGCAGAACCATCAATATGAACTCAGAGGATGTTACTGTACGGCGAAACACTACCTTGCTTTCAGGTCCTGTGATCCAAGAGCTGAAGTTCCCTGCACTATCCAGTAAGCTATTCTTAATGACTACAGTTCCACAATCATAAGCTTTTTAGTCCAAACAAGGTAGCTACCTTAACTCAGATTTCAAGAGGAATCCTCTGTGGTACTCTGTGGTACTTAAAGAACTGTGGCTTATTTGCCTTTTTTTTTTTCTTTTCTTTTCAAATAATGAAATTATTAAGGTATGTTAAGGCTTTTTTTTTTTTAAGTTCCAGATGACTACTGTTACAAACCTGTAAACGATCCTACTACAAAAACAGAATACCAGAAAAGTATATTAATGGGGGGGGGGGCGGAACTAAAACAAACAAAAATACCCCGAAACAACCCACTATTTAAGATGTCTGGAAGAACTAATTTTATTTGAATTACGTATTAATGAATATATTCTGATTATTTTTTAGGAAATCCTAAAATGATCTCCAACTCCAAAAATTCAACCGTATCAATAAACTTAGTCCTCCCATCTCCCTTTCTTAAAAAGATTTTAGAATAATCCATACAGTTCATTAAAAAAACAGTAATCAAAAACTCCTCACTCCCTTTGTCTACACAAATCATTCTTTGACTAAACCATCTTGGAAGTCAAATCCAGCACTAGAATCTAGTTTCTCACTTATCTGAAAAATGCTGACATTATAACTCAGCAACTCATGTGAGAACCTAATAAAAAAAACCCAAGCATGAACTTGTCCTAGTTTGATAAAACAATGCCACAACTGTCTCATCTAGTTGGCATTTTATCAGAGCTCTACTGTGATCAAAACATATTAATTTTATTCCTAGAGAATATAAAGGGTGAGTCATAAAATTTTAAAGTCCTACACAGGTCTTCGACTTTACCTGTATTTTCCTGATCAGAATGAGAACAATAAAGGCTAGGAATTAAGTAATTCACAGCAACAAAATAATATGACTTACATGTGTAACCTAGGTTTCATTTAATGACTGCAAAGTTGAGAAGACAGATTTTCCATTCAATTGAGACAAAAATATAACAACTGAAAAAAATAGCAAACAGACTTACATTATGAGTGAGGTTTTTGGCAATAACTGGCCCCACCATTCCTGGGATAGTAGCAAAAGAATTTGTGATGCCAAGGAGAATTCCAGCATACCTGCAAGAGAAGTTGTTAGTGCTGCTTATTAACTTGTCCTGCTTATCAATCATGGAAATGATTTTGTCTAACCTGATCACATAGGCCTTATCTTGATCACACATACAAATTAAAACAAATATTCCAGTGGGAGTCATTTGCTTTTATTCTAGTAATAACTCACTGACATTTGGTACATACATTTTTAGGGACATGGTTTAGTGGTGGACTTGGGAGTGTTAGGTTAATGGCTGGGCTTGATGATCTTAAGGGTCCTTTTCTACCTAAATGATTCTATATGTCTCTATTTTCCAGAGGCTAGTTATGGAATTTAACTTAAATTGCTCATGGTTTTGCTCAAGATCCATAATCCAAACCCACATCTCCTTTGTTAAGTCACAACAAAACTGTCTGGAATGGATCCATTGGAGCAGTTAGAGAAGACACATTGCATGCCTTGAAGTAGAAAGACAACAAGGAGTATGACAGAGTGCTGTTCGGCAACAGTAAGAGTTGGTTCAGGTTTCATTGCTAAAAAATTGTCTGCCAAAAAGGCAATCAGTGTGGCTGGATATCTCCACTTACACTACAGAGTGTATATTCCAAAGACAGGAGTTCAGAGTGCTGTGGTAGTCCTTCCCTTCAGCTTTCTATGGGAAGGGGGTCCGACTAAACAAGTTCTGCTGGTCGCCGTTCCTGCAGCTCCATTCTGAGGCTTGCTGTTCCATGAACGTGCTGCTCTATCACACACAAATGTATGCCTATGCACCAGAGGCCGTAAAAACTTGCTGGGAAAACCTGGTAACTTGCTTAATATCTGAGTCCCAGCACCTTATCTCTAAGCAATTAAAGATCTCCCTCACAGGCATGTTGCAATACCAAGAGTTTGAAACTGTACCACAAGTGCAGACTTGTGAGGGAGATGGAAAAGAATTAAAAGCCAGACATTCTACAGCAGAGTTTGACCTTCCAGCCACCAGAGCACAGACCCCTGTGGTTCAGATTGTCAAGGTGGATTTACTGGCTGGAGAATCATAGAGGATACTAACAATTGCAATTCACCACAGGAGAAAGGAGTCATCTCCCGGTGATTATCTCAGGCTGTTTAGCAGAGTAAATTATGTCCTTACCACCTTTAATGTAACAGAAATATAATTTCATCTCTAAAGAGAAATGTATAGTTTTGAAATTTTATTTACCAAAACAGGGGAATTCAACCATACATCATTGTTACAAAAGGCTGTAATATGTGTATTCATTCCAATGATATTAGAGAAACATGGTTTTTTCCTCTGAAAAGGAATCAATTATCTAGTCTACTAGTTGATTTTTTGCTCGAAAGTCAATACTACATATTGGTTTAGAGCATGGCAATGTATTTTAGACTGAGATCCAATGCTTTAGTTAAAACCATCTTTATTTCTTATAAACGTAGCATGTAGTCTTCTTATCTTGGAATGTGTTTTAGAATTAATAGGCCTTTATGAAGCTGAATGTTCAAGTGTAACAGTTTCCCTTAGGAAAATGAGCACATGTAGCAAAACTCCTTTGAAAGCCTTTAAGTAGAACCAAATGTACTGTCTTCAACATGCTTAAGTACTACAATGCTGCTAACGCATACTTTCAAAACTAAACATAGTTAAGAGTTTCCCTGGTAGCCAAAGATCTTTGGCAACCAATTGTTGGCTAAATGCCTCTGTTTATGCCCAGTGTTTCTGACATAAGTTGCATTCTTGATAATGCTCGCTGTTTGATGCAGATAACTGCGTTGCCACTCCCTCAGCACAGTCGAGACTCCCATGTGAAAAGGGAAAGCAAAAAGTGACATGTCTGTAGAGCAAGACCAACAGTAAGCTGTTGGTCAGGTTCTAATGGCATAGTGGAATACTCAAATACAAATCAACTTGCAGAGCAGTCAAGTAGTAAAATCAAGAGTAAAAAAAACCAGATATATATTTAGTGTGTAGCTGAGCTACATGAATATTACAGAAGCTCATGGTAACAGCAATACTAAAATTTGTAATAATGGAAAGGTACTGATGTAGACTTAAAGAGCTAAAATAGAATACATTTTCCTCACAAGAACAATCTTGTCTCCCTCCTGTCTCCAACTCTCCGCCCAATTCAATACACTGATAGCATAATAAATATATGTTAGAAACCAAGAACACATAACAGATATTGTTTTTACTGGAGTATCAGTATTTTCACTCACTTCTTTCCTGTGAATATAATAATGATTTCTTTGATATAATGCAAGTTTTAGTAGCAAAAAGAGACGCTTTGCTATTCTAGCCAGCATACTTTTAACCAATTAGAATGGACATTTATGTGCATATTGAGACTGCTTTGAATCACTTTGGGTTATTCTAATATCTTTCTAAAGATAAGAAAAACAAATTAAGAAAAATAAATACTGAGTTCCAAGTAAACTCTTAACAGAGTTTTCTTCGCAATTTTATGCAAACCCCATTTTTAGCTTTCTACAGTTATGTCAAGCATTTCCTTGAAACTGTGGATGTCTGCCTTGACCATTTCATCCAACAAAATTCAGACAGTTGCAAAAAGTTAAGTAAGGGGGGGAGGAGGAAACACAGTCTTCTTTTTCTTCTCATCTTAGATGTTTTTTTGCATTTCTGTATTTGAAGAAGTTTTTTTAATAAGACCTTTGTTACAAGGACATGCTTTTTTCCTTCTCAGTCTCCATTTGGACAGATTTACCCTGAATTAAAACATGTATGTGCTGAATAGAAAATCACTGATTTCAATAAAACAGCATCCACCCTGACCACGTAGCCATTAGAGAAAGTTTTCCCACATATGCAGCCATCTGCCTCTAGAGGCAATGCCAGGCCAAAGTCCCTGAACTACCAGCAAGACACTTCCCTCTTTTGCATTCGTAATCAATATGCTCCCTTCTGCCTATCTGAGAGGGAAGAAGAGCCAGAAGAACTTGTTTAGTGTAAATGCAAAGGGAATAAAAGCAGGACTTTATCAAGGGCACGAGGAACAGAGCGGGATTTGGTCAGTGGGATCAGCAGCAGTTCACATGGGGAACCTAACTATGCCTGCTGACATGCATTAGCATTGGGTAACATCATTTTCTTCTTGTGTCTTTTTTCAACACCTAAAATACTCCATATGCTGTCATATACAAATTGACTCTTGAAACAAAAACATTTGAAATGCAAAGTGAAGTATCTCAAATTAGAAAACACACACAACATCCTAGTTTGAGAAACCTCAGCCATCACCTGCATACAGAAGTTCCTTGTGTGTATGCCTCAGAGGGGCACACACTACCATTGCATGATTTCCTTTTTCCTGTCACAGCTCTGTTGCATTCTGTGCATAGGCTAAATGTTAACTCACTTAACAAGCACCCTTTAATATATTTTTTTGGAAATTAACTGTTGTGGTTCTGCAAAACTAAGCTTCAAACTTGAAAGTTGTCTAATGGCTCCATAACACTTCAGATGCACCGCTTTAACTGCATCTTCTAAATTTGTAATTCTATGTGATTTAAAACAAAGTGCATCACAGAAGCTATACTTACTTTCAAATTTTATTCATAGTACAAGCTGTTTATAGCTGGCCACTGACACTTCCCCTCTTGCTTGCTACCTAACCTCACCTGTCAAGATTAATTGGATTCCCACTGTTTCACAGCCATTTGTTAAGTCAAAACTTGCCCATCATTGTGGACATGACCACCATCTTTTTGATTGCCAAAGCTTGGATACCACCTTCAATTAGGACCTGAGGTCTCCCTTATAAGTTGTCTACATCTTCAGAAATTTTTATAAGTAACATTTTTATAAAATGTTTTTCCTTTCTTCATTTACACTTGAAGTCTTTTCATTTTACACATTAAGAGAGAAACACAGTCTTCTTTGGACAGTAGGTCATTTGACCCTGTTCATATCTAAGTGCTACCACAAATAGGTAAATGAAAGACAAAGCAAAATACTTGACTTTTGCCAGTGAAAAGAATGCTTATGTGCACTTTCAAAAGAATATACATGCATCCACAGTCTTTGGGAAACTGATGGATCTGTCAGATTCTGAATTTGTAACACAATGGAGATATTACAGCCCGAAGTCTTAACTTTCCATTCTTAAAAATTAGTCATTTCAGAGCAGTTGCATGTACCTGATTTGTCACCTACTGACAACAGCTCACTTACTAATAACAAGATTTGATTCCAGTGTATGGAATGTTTTCCAAATGCAAATAATATACCTGTATCACAGCACTTAAATATGGTAATGTTCAAGCTAAAGATTGATAGCTCTGATGGAAAAGTTTAAAGAAGCAAAACACTTAACTGTATTCTGCCGTTCAAAAAACATTGTGCATATTAAGATCATGAATCAAATAGGAAAAAAATCTAGTAAATATAATTACAGGAATTATATAATTTATTACTGCAGGATAAAAACTGGAAGGATTCTAAACTGTTGTTTATATTATATCCTCTGCCAAAGTTGCACTTTTTGCAAAAACAGTGTTTAATACTGTAAACCCAAGTAATTGTCAGTGTTGACACTCCAGGTCTATATAGCACATGGTCCATAGTTACATTTCCAAGGCACCCCAGCAGTGCATTAAAAAAAAAAAAAAAGAGAAAAAAAGGGGAGGGTCATAAATGTTTCACATGCACTACCAATAGCTTCAGCAATACTCACGAGCTTCAGCAGTACTTACGAAGGTGCTATGTCCAGGTGGTTGATGCTGTAACCAGATGTACAAAATCCTCCTAGAGTTGTTGATATCGTCACAAACGCAACAGCCAGTGCATAGTTGCAGCCTATGAATCCAGCTGCTACTAAGAACAACGCAGGTCCAATCATTCCTGTAAGACAGAAACCTTCCAATCAATGGACTTTTACCAGGAGAGACACTTGAAGGCTCCAAACTGGGCGTACATTTTCCATACAACTTCCACTGCCCCCTGGCGTACAGAACACGGCTCTGCACCGCACATGTTACAATGGGACAGTAAAGGATCATAAATAGTTTGGGTTGGAAGTAATCTTAAAGACCATGAAGTTCCAACCCCCCAGCCATGGGCAGGGACACCTTCCACTAGACCAGTTGCTCAAAGCCCCATCCAGCCTGGCCTTGAACACTTCCAGGATGGGGCAGCCACAACTTCTCTGGGCAACCTGTTTCAGTGCCTCATCATTCTCACAGTAAAGAATTTCTTCCTAATATCTAATCCAAATCTACTCTCAGTTTAAAGCCGTTCCCCCTTGTCCTATCACTACATGTCCTTATAAAAAGGAAGAGCAGATGAGTTGCAAACCTATTGCTGTCTCAGGAAACAGCAGACAGATAAAAAAAATTCCACTCTAGCTGGAAAGAACAAACTTGAACTACATAAAAAATTAACAAAAATCAACAGATACTGAAAATTACTTCACAAATTAGTTTTATTTATTGTTATAAATAAATTGAAGCTACACTGACACTGGTAGGTTAACAGTGCACAGTGAAGAAATTACCCGCATTTAACTCTCCAAGTTTCAGGAATAAACACTGACTTCTTCAGTTCATAATAAAGTTGAGCTGGAAGAGTTCATACAAATACATATATGTATATATGCACATATTTCTCCTGCAGGCACATTCTATAATTAGCTTTATTTCATGTTTACAAAATCTGAACACCTGGTATATCTACACCAGAGCCTTCTGCACAATGTAAAGACCCCAGGCTAGCTTGAGAGATACTACATTGGATACTGGAAATAGTTTCTCAGCCACCATGAGCTAACACATGTTGCTTTCTGTCTGCAGCAACTTTGGTACCCATTTTGCAGTACCAGAGCCCATTTACATGCCCCCATTGTGACCTCTGTAAACAGCTCCAAGTACATGCTTTTGTTGATGAAGACAACCTAAGCCCTGCTTTTCCTAACACAACAACATTTCCTCTTGAGTTATACATACATGGGCGTGAGGTGTGAGGCCCTGGAGTAAACTGAATCAACCAAATGGTGCAGGCTTAAAACAAACAAATAAACAAAATGCCTGAGAGTTTACTATAAGAGCTGCTTTAAAGAAAGCAATTGAATCAGCTGAATTGAGAAGCAGGAAGGATGGCCATACATCAAACAGGCTGCAACCTGAGTGGATCCTGTGCCTAATCTCTCTTTTTTTTTTTTTTTAAATTTCTTTCTCCTGCCCCCTCTTTTATTCAGCAATCAACTTCTCTTTCCTAAATACAGCCATTTACCTGCATTCATTAAAAACCCGATCTTGCCGATCCGTTGGTGATTTCAGATCATTTCTCCTTCAAATTAGCCAAGACCATTTTGGATTCTATTTGGTCTTCTTACCCTGGTAGCAACTGTAAATTTTGCAAGTGTATTCCTATTCAGTTACTTCAGTCTCAGATATACAAAACACTGAACAGCACAGAGTTGAGAATGGGCTCATGCAGAACAATATCCTGGGTTAGTCTGATAAACCTTATTTGATAACAAGGTTTGATTCTGTCAAGCAATTATATCCCCTTTTATGGTGATTTTACCTCACCATTTATTTCATCGGTTTGCTTGTAGTAATGATGTATCTTGACCTAAACAAAGCTTTCGGCAACCTCTTATCGTTCTCTTATCCAAGAGACCTACATTTCATGGAAAAAGACAGGATTTGCTCTTGACACATTAATGTACGAATAAAGCTGCCTCTCTCAAGCCATGCACAATGCTGCCTCATCTCACAGCAGAATGTCAGACTACTCTCCCAAGCCCTGTATTTTCCCTAGATTGTTATTCTTATTATATGTTCCAAGTGATGACAGTTGCACCTACCTATTAGGGTAAAACATTTGCGAACACAAACAGTGGAGAAGTTCTGTTTTTCCCGTAAATAGTCAGCAATTTGCCCAGACAGAATTATACACAACCAGCAGCCAAAATAAGGTAGGGCAGACAAAAATCCATTCTGTTAAGGAGATTAAAAAAAGACTGTTTAAACACAGAAATGACAAATCAATATGCTGAAAAATCCCTTGTGGTACAACATTAACTGAGACTGAACCAGAGATGTCAAAACCACCCATCCACATAATTGTTGTTGGTATCACAGAAGAGAGAAACCTATGGAAACAAAAAGCAAAGCACATTAAAGTTACCAATGTTTGAACTCTCCATTGCATGACGTAATCCACAACTACCAATGCAGACAGACAAAAACCTCAAGGGTTTAAATCAGCAATAGGGTTCAGGAAAAAGAAAACTACAACTGAAGGTATCCTGTGGACATTAACCTGATCATGAAAGTTTCCAGAAATGCCAATATCAAGCGAGCTACTAAAGTAAGTAGAAGCTGGAAATATTATTCAGAATTTTGAAAACTTTACAGAATCTCTGGGGTTTGTACTACTATAAGTCTTCCACACTACATTATTCCATATCTATCTGCTGAAACATCTGATGCTGGCTGTAAGCAGAGACAAGATACAGAACTGGCACTTTCAATCAGATCTAGGCTGGACATCCCATGACCCCAAAGCAGAGCTATTATTCATGACCTGACATTACTTACATTGAAGTCACCAGTTAATTCCCATTACTTTAAACAAGTACTGTTTAGAGACTTCTGCCTGATTCTGGATGTTTTTCTGATGAAGGGAAACAGAAGATACTACTAAGCTGCATATGCTTACAGCCTTTCCATACAATTACGGATAATTACTGACAACAGAGTTATAATTTGACCTAATCTGTGATTAAAAAGAAGTATTTGAATAGAAGTACTATAACCTTTGTACACTAGCGTGAGATGTATATTTGTCAAGAAATGAAAGATCCCCCAGGAATTTTAATTTGAAATGAGACCAGAAACACATCCCCAGCTGAAGCCCACTTTATCAGCATTCACACATGCTGCCTGTTGGGTTTCAATGCTCAGCTTTCAAAAACAGTAAATAAAATTTTGCAAAAGAGAAGATAATCTCAGAAATTAAAAAAACCTACTTTTTTGAAGCACTATTCAAAGACACAGCATTATTTTTAACCAATTCCTTTATTTTAGGAAGGAAACTGATGGACCATAGAGTAGCAACTGTATAATATTTTAAACGTATTTTCCATCTAAATGTGTGGCAAAAAAGTTAGTCCAAGTATGTTATGCAAGCTTTTTTTTTTAATGTTCACAACAGCCAGTACTCTAAATCACTCCTAAAAGAAGAAACGTAACTCAGAGACATAGGAAATCACAGCAGAACCTGTTACCATTTAATGCAACTGCATTTTACAAAACATATGTAACTGAGAGCTGTGGTAGCAAATGACTTTCACAGGTATTCCCTGAAGAGGCATAATACGGAATGCAACCAGCAACTTCACTTCGTTTTTTCCAGCCATTTTTGCAGCTTACCCTACTGCAACCTTCTTTTCTAATGCCAAGATTCCCCATCTTCTCCTCTCAAGATTGCTGGCATCACTTCTTTCTTGCATGGCATGCATTTTCTGTTTGCTCTAAACCAGTCTCACATGTTAAACCAGGAAAAGACTATGTGAAACTTCTTGAAATTTCTGAGCACCTTTTTACTTGAGCTATAGCAGTTTCTCCAGATAAACATCACCCAAGTTGTCCATGAAAGACAGACCAGTACAGTCGAGTAATTGCTATAAACAATAATGTTCTACCTCCCCTATCCCATAATTTTTCCCTGGTAAATAATTTAACTTTTAAAAATTTCCTTGAAAAGCACTATATCTGGACCTTAAGTTGTTTTGTTTTGTTGTTTTGTTTCGTTCTTTTTACCTCAGTAAGAGAAGATATTTTACCTCTGCTGCTCTTTGAGGAAAGAAAGTGTCAATTTGGAAAGTGATCCAAATCAGAATGAAGCTTTCACTGTCCCTTTCTCTTCCCCCATCCCCCCTTCTTAAACTACTTTCAAAAATGCCACTTGTCCAATGGTTTCTTTTGTTTGACTTTTTTTAACTGGAAATGTTTTCCTTTATGAGTGAGCAAAGGAGTACATAGTATTTCAGAGAAGGGTATAAAATCTGAAGCAATCATAGAAACCATGTAACAGGGGAAAAATATTTTTACAGTTACTGTTTCAAAACAGAACAGTTAAAGACCTGTAACATGTGTCTTCAACCAGAAAAATTAGCTCAAAAGCTAGGACTAAGCTAAATGTCAAATAAGTCAAAAAAGTGGACATTATAAGGCAGGCAACATTTTTGATGTATCTGCTTAATTGTGTGGGGTTATAACTTCCCAGCTATACATTTACATTTCAAGGTTCTTAAATGGGTTCCTCTATTCTAAACAGCAGGAAGATCTCTGCTGTTTAGTTTCTTTAATTCAGAAGAAAGTGATTATATTCATATTTATCTCACCTCCTGTGCATCAAATCGCAGGATCTCCTTCATGTATGTGGGCAAGAGTGTAAGTAGTGTATAGAAAGTCCAGTTATAAGAGAAGTGTGCCACAACGATAGCCCAGAGTGGAAGGGACTTCAGCATAGGTCTCCAGGGAACAGATTTCTGTGTAGAAAGCTAGCAAGCAGGAGACAAAGAGAAGAGAAAAAGCAATCACGACACCGATATGAACATTTACTAAATACAGTGTTTTGATGCTACCTGAATCTATGCTGATCACCCATTCTGAGAGGCACGAAATGAGTCTCAGTTGATGCAAGTTATTAGCAATGAATTAATTACTGTGTTCAGTTCTCAGTGAAGGTACACTAATGTATGCTACTGCTCTGATATTTACTACTGCAAAGTAAACCAATTACTATTACATTTCATAATCAGAATTTCTAGAAGTACACCTTTCCCTGTTGAAATTTGATGCCTGCTGCTTTTACTGTAAATCATTAAATATTTAGTCACCCCTCAGGTGTTTACTTAGCTGAATCTTTCTTACTCAATCCTAAATATTAATTTTGATCTCTCAGCCAGCTTCACTGTCTGTAAATATATGTCCCCAGTCAAAGGAACAAACTCTTATGTACACTTTAGGAACTGGCTCATTAGCATTTTTTCTGCAAACAGTAATTTCTTTCTTACTTGAGACGACACATTTAAAAAAAAGTTGCAAAATATTGTATTGCAAATGTTAAAGGCATCATACCGGTTTGGATGTAGTATAAAGTGATAGATCTGAGCTTTTTTTAAATAAAAAGCTTTTTAAATAAAGAACCACAACAATGTCTGTAACAAAAGACATTATTGTAAATGCTTTGTTTAATTATATTGATTGTTTCTCAGTTATACAATTGTGCTATTTTTTTAATATTTTTTTGTTTGAAAAATTCTGCTTCCATCTCAGGTTAAGAATGTTATTCTACAAATAAGTAGAGCATGATGCTAATGACAATATTTGTGGTTTATGTTCTGACTTAAGTAAGTAAGTCTATACTGAAATGCTGTACCTGATCTTTTAGAGAAGACAGTATATATTCTCTTTCAGCATGCGAAATGCTCCTGTGAGTTTCTGGTGTATCACTAACCAAACACATCCAGAAGAACCACCATAATACGCCAAGGGCACCTATTGTTGGGAAAAGACGGGTGAAGAGAAAGAAATAAAAAAAATAAGCCATTAGAACAAAAGAATGGATATCACCGACTCTCAAGATGATTTAGTCAGTGTTTTCTCAATACTCCAATATAATTTTAATGAACCTTATTTTTGTATCTATTTAGAAACACTAGTTCCCCAAAGTGGCTTAACAATGCACATATAGAGATAACACACAATGAAAATGACTAAGCAGAATTTTTTTCTTCTGTTTTTTTTTTTGCTCTTTTTTCCCCCGTACTTGAAGTGCTTCACACAGCAAGAAAGTTGCATACACATACATAATTGTATTTTTATCAGTCACATGGAACACAAAGCATATGGCTCACCCAAAGGAAATAAAAATTCATATACTTTGAGCACAGAATACCACTACATACAGTTTAACTGATGCACCAATCATCCTTTTCTTCCTTAAGCCAACCCCAGAATTGTCATTTAAAAAAGGTAACTTTTCAATAGTCAGTCCAAATTAACTGCACTTTTCTGTAACTGTAACATTTTATTTAATTTTGTCCAATTCTTTGATTTGAATCGTTTTAATTTATAAAAAGTTCGAGGTGGTTTTGTTGAGGAAAGTGTACCCCTTGTCTTTTATTCCAATTCTTCCTTTCCCATGCAGAATATGAAGCGGCTCAGACATGTAAATAGACCTGTAAAAAGCATCAGTTCGTTCTATAACATGCTGTTAAAAACTATCTTCTGTTTGAGCTTCTCGTAGAACATAAGTCACAGCAAACACGCTATGCCTTGCATTTTGGGCATTCCTTCAGGGTTCCTGTGACAGCTCGAGAGAGATTTTCCCCAGTTTCCATTTTAAGTAGCAGTAACTTTTCACACGTTCTTTCATTCAGAGAAGTTTATTCCTGGGATTAAAGCTATTAATTCAATTTCACACTTCAGATAAGAAATTTCAGCCTGTTGTTTCCAAGGGATGGAAGAGTTAAGAGCATTTGACTTGTACCAACTTTCGTTGGTACAATAGACAGCTTTGCTCATTGGAACCAAGGCTTATATAGCCACTTACTGGAATCTACTTAGCTTTAAATATCTCTAATTGCCCAGAGGGAATAAAATAGCAACCCAACATGCTAAACAACCTTCTAAAACTTAAAATAAGTTTAACAATATACAATGCTTTTCAAAAAGAATATGCATTGTATATTCGATAATTAATAAAAATCAAAACACAAACTCACCAAATATGTAGAACACATAAACCCAGTTCATGTAATAGCAAATTAAACCAGATAGTGGCAGAGACACAACAGTTCCCAGCTGTGCACCTACCGGAAGAAAGCAAAACAAAGTGGAAAATAGTTAGATCCCCTATGGGCCCCTTAAGTATAAGTGGCACTTCATAAGTATTTTATTTTTCTGTAATAAGTCACGCATAAAGATTTGTCACTACCACTAGAGGGTTACACTTTGATTTAAAGAAACATAGGCACAATAAGCTGCTTTGGCAGCTCCAAGCAAACAAGAGCCACAAAGCCCTAAGCAGTCAAAATTAGAGGGAAAGAGCAATAATAAATAAGCATTCTTGGTACACTTGTCTCCAATAAAGTGATGGCTTTAATACATCCAAACCAATGCAAATTAGTCAACTGGTATTGCTGCAAAACAAGAGAGAGCTGATCACAAAGTAATTAAGAACTTGGGGGTATAATATTTTGACTTAATATAATCAATTTACATTTCTCGTATCTCCTACTAGCTCCACAAAAAACAGGAATGCTAGAAAAAAGAGCCAGAAGGCATCCATATATAACCAGCAGGTTCAAATTCCATGATCCCTAAATCCACAGGGTGTAAAATCAGGAAAGGAAGAAGGGAAAGAGGAACAGATTACAGTTCAGAAACAAGCCAAAAGCCAGAAAGAGGTATTCCTGTGCTTATAATGCAACATACATTTTGCAAAGCATGGTAGGTGTTTCCCTCTCCCAAATCTAAACCAGAAATCCAACCCACATTATTTACATACTTAGACACTCTACTAGTGATAAACGGTAGATCTTGTCTCTTAATGTTAGTCATATAATCAATTCTCCAAACCTAATCTCAAATCAGAAAACATTAGATTATTTCCATAGTTTGTCTACCTAGATTCCGTCTTCATGGAAACAGTAATTTTTATTTGAGGCAGAAAGTTTCAACCACAAACAACAAAATCACATACATCATTCAAAATATAAATCAAAATAACTACACATAATCTCAACCATGTTTTCTCAGAATATCCACATGATCACGATTAAATTAACCACAGACCAGGTGACTGCCAACAGGGCAGAAAGAAAACAGTCTGTCAGGTTTACACAAGATGCCTTATCCACCCATGTCTGCTAACAATTGGCTGTTCAGGGCCACAGACTCTTCTCACTAGTACATTAGCATATAGTTTCACAAAATACAAAAGGACAGTTTAAAAACTATCAACTGCTAAATGTGATAGAAGTCAATCCCGACTCTGTGCCCTCTGCTTAACTTGTGTGCTGGATCTCACTTCTTTTGAAGCAGATTTAATAAAGTACTAAGGCAGAAAACAGACGCAGAAATTAAAAAAAAAAGAGAGAGAGGAAATAAAAGCTTTCTGCTGCACTGGGGTGGTGGTGGTTAAAGTATCTCATTGAAGGGTCTCATGAGTGCCTGAAATAGCAAAAAGGAAGGAACTAGACTCTTGGCTAGGAGGGAAGTGAGGAAATGTGAGGAAGAAAGGATTAAGGCTTCATTCCTCTTGTCACAAGTGAGTCACTAGACTGGCTTAGCTGCTTAAAAAACTGTAGCTGAAATTTATATGGTATAGCCCTGTCTTCTTGATGAACCCTAGGTTGAAAAGCTGTAACAAGTAATACTAACAAGAGTGAGCAAAGCAAACCATTACTTCATTAACTGAATGAAAAATTTGTCATCTGCAAAGAAATAATATCACTTTTGACTAGCACATTGAAAAACCTATGTGTTTCACCTGCTCCACAAATACAGCCTTGAGCAATGTGACTGACCACTAAATCCCTAAAATGCAAAAAGGCTCAGTGGAGATGGGCAAGAGCAATGTGACCATTAAGCTCAGGGAATAGCACAGGATGTGACCAACCACACCTTTCTTGCAAAGAGGCGGATTTTATCTCAACATAAAGGGCACCAGAGCGTGGCCTTTGTTTTAGATAAGCAGCTATGTCAGTTGAGTGGATCTGATGGGATAAATGTTTCTCCTCATTCCTTAAAAGCGTGACTGTCTCCCGGAGTTAGCCAGACCAACATGAGGGAAACGAATATGTGGGTCAGCCCAACACAAACTATAAAAGCTAAACAACTAAGAAAAGCATTTCTGAGAGAAAATAGACTTGAAAGCTGCCTTCAACTCAAACAAATATTGCAATTGATATATTTTGCTAAGTGTTAACTTACATTTGTACTGTACTTTCAGTATATTCTGTATCACTCTGCTAAATCAAAAATCCTGTATAACATCAAATATCTTCAAACAAGTAAATTTGATATCAAACATAACATCTTCCAGGCATAGAATATCTAAGAGAGTCTGGTCTGGGAATACTGGACTTTAACAAGGAGTTCTTCCAGCAATACCTGGGACCTTGGACATTTTCTTCCCTACATTCCTCCAAAAACACTTTAAAAAAAAATCCAAAAAGCAACCAACCAAATACCTCTGTTGTGTGACTGGCCCTGCTTTTTTGTTCCTAATATTAAATCTCTTCTCTTTACAGTATCTTCTATTAATCAGCTTCCCAGTAACTCTTTGCATCACTTTAAACCAAACTTAGGCTGAAGTTTATATTTAGTTGCAGATCAATACTTTTTCTCAGAGCTGTAAAAGCCATGAATAAATGAAAATAACCAATGCAAAGCAAGACTTAATTTAACATTATGCTCTCTGGATTAAATGCTGATTAAAATTTACAATATAAATCCCTTTGATTTAAGTCAATCCTCCCCGTTACTGCAATAAAAATGTATAATCCCATTATCAGCGTGGGAATTTCTCACCTGCATATGAAATACTAAGGAGCTTGCTGCGTTCCAGTGGAGGAGCCCAAGAAGACCACATTGAATGCATAGCTGGGAAGGTAACACCCTAGAAAACATTTCAGTCTGTTGAACTCCCTTCAAAGGAGGGTTCAAAGCTTATTTCATTAAAAAGCAGCAGTACAATCTATTAAGTTTGATGTTTATTAAGAAACTACTTATAAAAAGTGTGCAAGGTATGAAAATAAGAAGATAGAATTAATTTCTCCTGGTTTTGATTCTGCATATAATGGAAAAGTATCAACAATACAAACAATAATGTTGTGAGGTCCTGGTTTCAGGAAAATGGGAAGGGATAACTCTAGTTTTGACCCAAGTGTCCTTACAGACAAAATTTTTTTTCTTATTTGAAAAGCTTAGGCTAAAATATAGTGCAAATTTTTTAATTATTCAAAAACCCCAAAACTAAGCCACTCAAACAATCTATATACTACTCCATCATACCAACACTCACAGGGTCTAGTCACTAAAAGTCATTAATAAATTATTCCGACACATTTTCAAGTTACATAGAGAAAAAGTATTACCTCTCCCAGTCCTTCCAAGGCTCTGACAGCTATGAGGTAGCCAACTCCCAAGTTTGCAGCTAAGGGAGTAAGCAAGGTGAATACAGAGGTACCAAAGATGCCAAACCCCAGCAAAAGCTTCCCTCCAATTTTGCTTGCAAGATATCCTCCTGGAATCTGAGTAATGATATAGCCATAGAAAAAAGAACCAAGGATCCATCCCTGAGTATCAGCATCCCAAGAATACTTTTCCCCCTACAAAGAGACAAAAACCAACAAAATGCAGTAAGTTCAAAATAGCAGTTTTTCTGACCATATTTTATATAACACTGATCCATCATTTAGTCCTTTATAACTGAGTTTCAAATTTTTTGTGGCCTATTCCCTAGGGTCTCCTTCCTCTACACACATGTATACTGCAATCAGAGTTGTGTTAAAAGCTAATTCAGGCAGTTTACAGTCTGTTCAGACATATCTAGACCAAGCATGAGAATCATCACAACATGAAATGTAAGTGCTCAGGCAGTTCTCCCTTTCTGAGTTCTAAGCAGCTTGGGATAGGTGACAGGTACAGACTATGCAGTCTGCCTGAGTGCAAGTCCCACTTCTGTATCACAGTGGGGACATTCTGTCATGCTCTAGAAAATGGCTTTACCCACAGAAAATTTATGGACCAAAAAAACAAACAAGGAGATGAAGGTGCTTAAATTTAATATAAAAAAAGAGAGCAGCCAAGGGCAGGATTCACAAGGGTAGGTGGAATAATGGTATAAGCACAACAGAGGGAAGATGAGTTTAGTAGACAAAGTAATAAAAATGAAGAGGATCAAAACAAGGAGTCTGCAGCTATAAAGGAGGTCAGCATGAAGATATGGACTGCTGCCCAGTAAAGTGATTCTGAAGTTTGGGACCACTTCCAAAAGAAAAAATTTTAAGCATCTAAATGAGCAGCATAGATTTCACAGAAGCAATGAAACAGAATCTTCCCATAAAGTTCACGGTTATAATTTGTGATAAATAATAAATGACCTCTAAACAAGCAAAAAAAAATGAAAGTAGGAAGATAGTAAGAGTGCCCAGTAATAACTTCAGCTATGAGATCTCTACAAGCCCAAATTCACAAAGTTGAGGGTTTTTTAAAAGCTTTTTTTTTAAATGCAATTTGGTTAAGAAATGTGATTTTAAGAATTACTGGAAGGAAAGTCAGAGATAAATGACATAAAGACAAAAAACACGATCTGGGAAAGAGATCAAAGAAGTGAAACGAAAAATATTACATGTTAATTTGTAATGAAATTTCATGCCATTATGACTGTATGAAGAACAGGCAAATGTGGACATTGATATGAGCTCTGATGCAGATATAACAGTAACAGTTGATCACTGGTATATAAAACAGTGAGTCACAACAGATCTACAGGGACAGATTAGCCAATTTTTAAGGAATAGCACAGGAAGGAGGTACATAAAAAACCTGACCCTGAGCGCTCCTAAATTAGCTAGTCATTTAAAGATAGTATTTTCAGAATAGCTTTAAAAGAACCACTGGAAAGGCCATCCAGTAAAAAGCAGCCTGTTCTCTTGCCACCTAAGTATGATTCTATCTATCACAGCCTTCTACCAAAACCACTTTTACATGCCGCATTAGAGGACAGTATGTTTGAGACCTCACCGTTGTGTTGCGAGGAACATTTATGGTGGAAGAATGCTCTGGACACACATTGGAAGTTGCATTCTTTGCTAAGCTTGTGTTAGGTTCTACCATATCCACCAGAGCAACGCTTAGGTTCACACGTAATGCATACAGGAGGAAGAACCCAAAACAGGCCAGGAGTGCTAGGTTGTAGCGAGCTGAGCAGCATGCAGGGACTGAAACAAGAGCAAATGAAAAATGTTTGTTTTAACAGAACCTAACAAAATAAGAACAACTGATAAGCAGTTTTTACTAACAGTCTTGGAAAAAACAGAGAAAGGAGACAAGCTAATTTTTCTTAAGGGGTTTATTCAACAGGGGAAGTGGCTGAGTGTGGTTGGGAAAAAAAATTTAACAAGTCCACTTTTGGACTGATGTGCAAAACAAATGTAATCTTGGTTTAGACAACTGGCAGCTACCCACACAAAAGCAGGGGTTGCAGTGAAAGTCTACTGTGTGGTCTGTGGAAATGGATTTTGAAACATTGTTTCAAACATCCTCTCCAAAATACTGTAATACTTATTCAAAGTAGAACTTTACAGTTAAAAAAAGCCCCAACCCAAATTAGTGGGAAGCCTGTCATACACACAAAATGTCTCAAGAAAACCAATACTCTTAAAGTAGTCGTAAAAAACAGCCATTGTGATTTCCAGACTGTTTTCTAGGACAAGTCTTCCTTCTATAAGTTTGCTTACAAGGGAATATGCATTTGCTGACAGTTCCAAACAGACCAAACTACCAGAAAGGGGAATGGCAAATACTGTGGTAGTATTGCAAAACAGAACAGTTTCTCAGTTGTCCCTCTTGGCAGTCACCATACAACAATGACAAAGGAAAATGAGTCTTAAGATTAAGCATAAAATCTGTGTTGTGACATTAAGTCGACTCTGCCAGCTGTTTAAACACAGATATCAGACTTTGCACTGTAACACAGTTATTGATTTCCTTGTAGAGTAGTACACAGCACCATTTGGCAAAGATCATAGCTGAGCTATAACAGTTTAGAGCTCTGCAGTTACTCTTTATGAACTGGGAATGCCTCAAACCTACTGAGCAGAAATGGCAAACTGTTGAGAAGCTACTTGAAGAACCTACTGGATTTACAAATAGTTAGGGGGTTGAGTTTGCCCTCTTGTGAGGAAACTATGGTGCTAATGAAAAATTTTATAACCTGGACATCTGAAGCTCCAGGAAGGCTGGGGATCAGCACCTACAGATATTACATCAGTCTACAGTGACCTCATCTTCCTCTGACTATTCAGAATTCAAATGATGAATAGAACAAGTACATCTCTGAACAACAGGACTGACTGGAGCTTCATCTGATACCGCAGCATGTCACTTGACTGGATTCTCTAATCCACAGGAAGAAACAAAGAGCATGCCATGTGGTCAAGTTAATGTGATACTTTTCCCTTCCCAGTAACTTCCCTGAAAAAAGGAATGAGGCCACGCAATTTTATTTTTCAGTGGGGACACCAACAGAGCCTTTCTGCAAGACTGTTGTTCATGAAATTAGTAGAACTTTCCCATTTTTGAAGTCTCTAACCCTGACAAACTCTATGTGAAGTTCATTATGGCTACACAAGTTGTTAAAATGACACAGGGATGTTGTATTTGCTATGTTCATTTAGTAAATGAGTAATAAACGAGGCTATTGTATATATATGCAAAATCCTTTCCAGACTTGCAGTATTGCAATCTTGCCTAGCAGCATTTGAAAAAGGCACACCGGATTTTTAAATAAGAAGGAGAGCAGCCAAGATTTGATTGCTTACTTTAAAAACAATAGGCACCAAGAACAGGAAGTGCTTACTGCACAAAAACTAGTCAAGCAGCTTTGTTGTCCTTAATTGCTGTTTAAAAAGCAATTTGCCTTAAGTAGAAAATGTAATTTATAATAATAAATATGAATACAGGTAAAGTTATTTAATCATTCCACTTCTTGTACTTGCTGGGGTTAGACAATAATAACAGAAGGCTGAATATCACAGTGATGATGTAAACCATCCTTGGAAATGCAGATTAACTGGAAAATGCATTACTCTTCCTCTGTAAGATTCTCACTGATTGTCTGGACAGTAAGCTCCACAAAACAGGTGTGTAAGAACTTAAGATCAGTAATGTCAGATTTTTTTTTCAACTGTAAATAGTTTATTATAAAAACCTAATAAACATGTTGATATGAAAGCCTGAAACAAACAGCTACTAAATTACTGCTTCCCTGTCGTTCCACTAAGCGCATTTGCAATACCTGAGAATATTAGATCAGGTTAATAGAACAGAAGATTCAAAAAGATTCCAGATATATTTCCATCACTCACCTCTTCAGGAGATTGGTACAATCAAAGAGACACAGACATGCAACTCCCCTAAAGTTTAAAGCAGGTAACCATCATGTTCAAGGTCTTACCTTGACTAGCAGTCTTTGGTCCTACGTCTATAGTTAATTCTGACTTCAGGGGCATGCTTTAAAGTACTGTAGCTATAATATAGCTATAACTGAACAAGATTCTTAAATTGCAGTTAAAAAATAGGTCTGTGCTGCAACTTGCACAGCAGTTAAAGGAAGTTACTGGTCTGCTGTATTTTTCCTTGTGGGTGAGGTGAACCACCTCCAACCGGAGCCTGATGCATTGTGCAAACTTAGGAACATATTGCTTTAGTAAGACTTGAACTCAAATTTCTCTACTTCTGTCACTTTTATAAAGTCATTTTGTTAGCAGCTTCCCTTGACGCAGTCATACATTTGCTTAAGTAGATTAGAGCATCTTTGCACAGCATACTGAAGAAGCTAAAAATCTTTTTACCGTTTATACATTCCAGGAAACAAACCAGCACAGACAACCACTAAACACGCAAGTTCTGTTGTCAAGCCCTGACCCCATAAAGAGCCTCCTCTCCTACAACTACGTCCGTGCCTCCTTCCACCTTCCCTCTTCTCCATGGTTTCATAACAAGCAATTAATCTTACTCAAAACCTGCCTTAAAATGAAATTCTACCACGACCTCGCAGTCTTTAACGGGCATTTGGGCTGGAATTTCCCGCTTGTCTTCACTGCAAAGACACCAACCCGAAGGCAGGTGTGTGTGACAGCACTGCCTCTCCCCAGCCACCGACAGAGCGGCGACCGCTGTCAGGACGCGGGGTCGCGTCTGACCCGACGCCCCTGGGCCCGACCCCCGAGCCCACGGCGGCGCTCTCGGCCCGCGGCTCCATGGCAACGGGACGCTCTCACACAAAGGCAGCTGCCACTCCTCTCACCAGTGCCGGGCTGGGACTCCTTCAGCAGCGGGGTGCGGTCCTCTCCCTCCTCGGGCTCCATCTCGCTGCTGCTACTCGGACCGCGCAGCGCGCCCAGGGCCAGGGCGCCCGGCGCCACCGCTGCTGCCGGGAGCCCGGCCCGGCTCGGCTCGGCTCGGCTCCGCTCCCGGCTCGGCTGGGCTCAGCTAAGCCCGGCCCGGCTCGGCTCCGCTCGCCTCGGCTCGGCTCCGCTCCTCGCCCGCACCGCTCTGCCCCGGCGGCGCCGGGCACCGGTGGCCACAGCCCCCCGCGGTCATGTGACGGGCACTGCCGGGCGGAAACGGCTTCAGCCGCAGCGCTGCGCTGCTGGCTGGCTGCCCCCGGCGGCCATCTTTAGTGAGGGCGGGCGCTCCTGCCCCTCCGCCCCTGTCCCGCTGACTGAAGGGGCCGCAGGGACGCACCGACAAGCGGCCGAGGGACGGTGTCGCTGTGCGGGATGTCCTCACTGCTGTGGGAGAAGTTTTACATATTTAAGGCAGATCTGATCAGGCGGACCACGTCCTCCCTTCCCCGGGCCGCCCAGCACACGAGCAGCGCGCATAGCTGTTCCTCGGTGAAGGGGAGGGGCTGCTGGGTGCGGCTGCGCTGCGGCACCGCGGGCGAGGCGGGGAATCATAGGATCATAGCATCAGGGGGATTGGAAAGGACCTTCGACATCATCAAGTCCAATCTTTGATCCACTACCGCTGCGGTTAGTAGACCATGGCACTGAGTGCCACATCCAGTCTCATCTTAAAAACCTCCAGGGACGGAGAATTCACCGCCTCCCTGAGCAGCCCATTCCAATGCCTGATTACCCTCTCTGTAAAGAATTTCTACCTAATATCCAACCTAAACCTCCCCTGGCAGAGCTTAAGACCATGCCCTCTTGTCTTACTGCTGGTTGCCTGGGAGAAGAGACCAACCCCCACCTGGCTACAACCTCCTTTCAGGCAGTTGTAGAGAGTGATGAGGTCTCCCCCAAGCCTCCTCCAGGCTTAAAAACCCCAGCTCCCTCAGCCTCTCCTCATAGGACTTGTGTTTGAGTCCCTTCACCAGCCTTGTTGCTCTTCTCTGGACCTGCTCCAGCACCTCAATATCCTTCCTGAACTGAGGGGCCCAGAACTGGACACTACTCCAGACGTGGCCTCACTAGCCCTGAGTACTGGCGAAGAATCACTTCCCTGGACCTGTTTGCTACACTGTTCCTGATCCAGGCCAGGATGCCATTGGCCTTCTTGGCCCCCTGGGCACACTGCTGGCTCATGTTCAGCTTCCTGTCAATCCAAACTCCCAGGTCCCTTTCTGCCTGGCTGCTCTCCAGCCACTCTGTGCCCAGCCTGTAGGGCAGCATGGGGTTGTTGTGGCCAAAGTGCAGGACCCGGTACTTGGCCTTGTTGAACCTCATCCCATTGGAATCACACTATCTGTCCAGCTTGTCCAGGTCTCTCTGCAGAGCCCTCCTGCTTTCCAGCTGATCGACACTCCCCCCCAGCTTGGTGTCTTCTGCAAATTTGCTAATGGTGGACTCAATCCCCTCATCTAAATCATCAATAAAGACATTAAACAGGAAGGCTTGGGGTGCGGGTGCTGGGTCTGTGTAACCGTCAAAATGCTCATGTAACAATAACTGAAATATCTGCAGCACAGGGGCTTTTTATGCTGTGTGCATGTGCGGTGCCCAGTTCCTGGAGTGAGGCTTTAGAATCATAGAATCATATAATATTTTAAGGAGTTGGAATGGATCCTAAAAAAGCTTTGAGTCCCAACCCCTCTGCCATGGGCAGGGACACTTCCCAGGAGACCAGGTTTCTCAAGGCTTTATCCAGCCTGGCTCTGAACACCTCCAGGGTTAGGGCATCTACAACCTCCTGGGCAGTTTGTTCCAGTGTCTCACCACCCTCACAGTAAAAAATTTCATCCTAATATCTAACCTAAATTTCCCCTCTTTCAATTTGTACCCATTACTCCTTGTCCTATCACTACAATTCCAGATGAAGAGTCCCTCTTAGCCCCCCTTCAGATACTGGAAAGTTGCTATGAGGTCTCCATGCAAACTTCTCCAGGCTGAATGGCCCAAACTTTCTCAGCCTGTCTTCATAGGGGAGGTGCATATAAAAATGCACCAATATAAATTAAATTAAATATAAATTAATTAGCATCATGGGATATGCAACAGAGCTTTTCCTCTCAGAATCAGTGGGTTTCAACCTCATTCAAAGCTAACAACAGAGTAGAGGTCTTTAAGTTTTACAGACTTTTACATGGGAGCAACCACCACTTACTTATCTGTGCCTTTGCAAGTGATGAGTCATTTTGATGATCCTGGCAGTCATCTGCTGAAAGCCTTGACTTTGTTGAGATGCCTGTGCCATCCTATTGATGTGTAAGTAACTGCCTGGAAAATTCTGTGTTCTGGAAAATAGAAGAATGCAAAAGATTCCTGGTGGCTTATTCAGCTATATAATTTCACACAAGGTAGTTATGCTGAGTTTGCAAGTATCAATAGAATGAGTGTGGCTGTGTGCCAGTCATACATGATCACATCTGTATGAACATGTGAAGCAAACCAGGGCTTCTCTTCTGGTTCTGAAATTAAGCCTGAGTGTCTTCTGTGAGTCAGACTTACCTGGAAGCCATTCTTACAGCCAAAATTACAGAAAGAAAACCAATTGCCTTATTCTGAGAAAGCACACATCAAATATATTTCACAACATTTTATGAGAAGTGGAGATTTGCTTTGTAGTACTCAAAGACTTTAGCTTTCCATTTCACACATGCTGTACTCTTCCTGGCCTTTCTGTACTTACCACTAGAGAGACCCCAATGCACTAGCATCCAGCCCATGAAGAAGGAACTCTAGGGACGTATAGGCCAGGCCTGTGCACAGCATTCCCAGGATCATGAGCATGATCACTTCCACCCATAGGCTGAACCCCAAGCTCTCCATAGACTCTACTCATCATAACATAAGGATGATGAGGGGCTGCAGGGATTGGAGTGGTAGACAAAGCTTTTCCTAGGTGTTCCTAGGGATAGTGCCAACAAACCTTGGAATAGCAAGGAACATGGATTTCTCTGCCTTGCTGCCTCCTCAGATCTTACAGACCTGCACTGTTGAGTGAATCTTCCTCACCTAGTGACACACTGCACCAAAAGCAGCTTGACTGTGAGGCTGCAGCCCCACAGTCAAAAGTGACACCCATAAATACAGATTCAGGAGTGTGTACGGTGTATTGATCTTTGTCACAGCATATAAAAATGTCATTCCTTATTCCCTGGAGGCTGACTTTATGTGTAGCTGTATGGAAACAGGTGTGTTTTTTCTCTGTCCAGCCTATCAGGCACTTCTGGTCGTTGTTTTGCTCTGTCAGACTATGTCATACTTGTGATGCAGCCCTGATGTTGAGGATTTGAAGCATTTTCTGACTTTATTTATTTTTAGTTCTAAAAAGGACATTTGTTTGTATTTAAACATTTTTGCCCCGGTTACTTTAAACGCTGGATGCAGCGGTGCTCTGTGCTGGGCTGGAGAGGTAGTGGACGGCACCTCTCAGAGCCCCGCTTCCCTTGTCGTCTGACTCCACAGCATGGGAGAGGAAAACAGCAGAGGTTTGCACTTCCGTTCCTAAAACCCACCCTGAAAAAGACACGCTGCAGCATGTCTCGTATAGAGCAGCAGAGGGCTCTCTTTCCTCTGAAGTGCTGTTGCGAAAAGAAACCTTGGATGGTGCCTGGGTCTTAAGAGAAAATCCAGCTTTATTCCTTGTGCTGCTGCCCCTTTGGGCAAACTCTGAAAACGGTGCAGATAGGATACGGCTATGATGATGCAGGAACGCATTTTAAACTGATGAACACTACCTGTACTCAAAGGCTTAGAATACGAAGAAGGTGGTCAAGGAAAATATACCAGTGATGCTAATCTAAGTTGCAGTATTTCCTCAAGGAGAAAATAATGTCTCTTCTGTCAGGCTATTAAGTTTTATAGGATATAAATTGTTTTGGGGTTCCCACATTTTTTCAGTCTTTTAAAAATTACTTTTTCAAGATACCCTTATTTATTTATACCTTTTTAAGAAAGTTGACTTTTTAAATCTTTTTTTTTCAAGATAAACAGAAGAAAGGAGCAGAGAAGTACAGATCATATTCACAATATAAGGACCATCTGGTTATTCTCAAATAACTGAAAGTAACATAAGCGGAGTTCAATGAATGAAGATTGAATTATCCACTTTTAAATTTGTCTGTCTCCTTATACGCAGTACAGTACACAGCATTTTTATGTTGTAAATGCTTAACAAAGATATTTACATTTTAGAATTATAAGTTACAAAATGGAAGAATATAAAGTTAAGGTATCAGATCGTTTGGACAAGAAAAAATATGCACACGTATCCAAGGAAAAATGTCTTGGGTTTCCCACAAGAGAGCAAGTAACAGTCCATCAAAAAGGAAAAGAACTAGGATGCCTTGAGCTGTGCAGTTCTCCTACTGTAAAGCTGAATACAAAGTCATTACTAAATCATGCATAAGATGATGCTGACCAAATCAGAAAAGGCTTATGTGGCTCTGGCAGTACAATGTGTTTTCATCTGTCTGGAAATATTCTGTCTGCTGAAAATGCTTCAGGGCTCCCTGTCACCATGGATATTCTTGCCTGGGGGTTTAGGCTGGGAGGGGAGATATTCATCCTGCCAGCTTTTCTTATTGTTTGCTAGCAGGGGCACTCCATGTTGTTCAGTTTTTGACATGGGTCATGACAGCAGAAAGCTTGGGACTTTCCTCAGTTATCAACATTGCTTTCTTATGGAAGAGAGGAAGAGTATATTGTGTCCTCTACAAAATTCTGCTCTGGGTTATATGGGAATGCTTGACTAGATTCAGAGAAGTGGCTTAGGTTTTGTATTGCTTAAATTTTAGCATTGTGGTAGCCAGTGAAAGTATAGATGGGAAGTACAGGCAACTTTAATGTCTAGACTTCCTTATTTATAGGTATTCTTCCTAAAATAAATGGGGGTGACAGTGATGCTGGACATTTCCTATTAAAGGACTGGCCTCTCTTCAGGACACTCATCTATACATGGAAACATGGACTCATATTCCTCCTCTGTCAGTGGCACTTAGTAACTGCAGTGAATACTGAACCTCAGGCAATACAAGGCACTGGGTCTTTGTGTCAACTTCTTTCTTTTTAACTACAGTTGTTTTCTTATGTTTAGAAGCCATAAATATCCTTAGGGAAAAGAGATAGGTTCCCCTCAAGCCTTGTGGATGAGTCCTCTGTTTTCTGGGTTAATGGTTTTAAATGCTTCCCTGTGGATGTATGGACTACCAAAGGATATTGGAGAGCTCACTAGGAAGTGCAATTCTTTTGTCAATACACTAATGAAAACATAGGAATAACTATAGTCTGTCAGACCAGTATTCCATTTCCCTCAGTGTACTGCCTCTCACAGCAGTCAATAGCAAATGCTGAGGGTAGGACTTGTACAGACTAAACATAGGGTGATACATCCTCTGAATAGTCTCTGAATGTTTGAATACACTGATTGGTGACTCAGGCCCTTTCTGAGCAGGGTGTGGTAACTCTGTACTCTGTAGTCATTTAGACATCCGTCAGACAAGAATTTATGCCATCTGTTTTTGAATCCATATCAAATTCAGTATTCATGTTCCATGTGGCAAGAAGTTCCACAGCTGAATGATATACTATGGATAGGATTATGCGTTTATGGTCTTTCTGAGAAGGAATGCTTTTTTTCCTGAATCCCCAGTGAATACTTACCTCTCCCTGTGCACATGCATAGCCATAGATACCTTAGCTTTTAAGGCATTTTACTAGTGGAGAGTCATGTTGGACTTATGCTTTCAGCTGTGTGGCTCTTGCTAAACCATGTCTTTGTACCCGCCTGGTGGCAGGTTAGAATGATCCTTTCAAGAGTTTCCACCCCATAATCTGCTGCACTATAATACTGAAATGTTGAGGCTGTTCAGATCTGTGTCAAAACAAAATTAATCTGAATTATCCTGTCATGAAAGTTTTCTCAATAGTTTTGTCCTGTTTCTGATGGGAACTTCATTGGTAGCTGGATTTGCCAAAGCCTGGAACTGCCCAAGAATGTGCTGCAGCTGTCACTAAAGTGTTTTCTAACTTTCTTTAAACACAAACTCTGTAGTGAAAGTTAATGATAAATATTTTTAAAAAAAACTTTAAAAAATATTTGCAGTGTCAAACAAGCTTTACTTAGTCTTAGATGTGCAATTATGCATAATAGGTGAGAGATCTTGAGAATTATGTTCTGTCAATAGCTAACTAAATAACTTTTGCAGAGATCTCAGAAATCTAGATGGAACCTATCACACAGGACAAGACAATGTGCTTTTTTATGCTCAAGGAACACAATATGCCAGTCAAGGCAAGAACATTAGTGAATTAGGTACTTAATAACTGTCAGTCTCCTGCATTCACTAGGCATTCTCCTAGTGAATCTAGGGGACTTGAAAATGTGTATGACAATGTGATATCCTTTAGACTGGTTGGGGAAGTAGAGGATGACTTTACTAGTTCTTACCAGCATGTCTGAAAATTCCCAGATGTTGGGTATCTAGGTGTGTCTAGCAAAAAGAAACAAAGCTTCTTGCAGTAATAAAGTCACCTCTCCTGTGACATTGATTTGAAAAATGTTAAATTTTCAAAGAGCAAATATGATGTCCATTTACTAAAGCAACTATTTACAGTATTGCCCAAAATAATGCTTCTAATTTGTCACTCCATGCTCAAAAATTAAGCCTAAATTCATGGTAATTATTTCATAACAGAATCAACCTGCTTTTTATTTTGCAAATACTGGCAGCTATCCCTAATTGTTACATCTTGAGGACATACATAAAAACTTTACATAAAAATGCAATAGGAGTATTACAAAACAAACGAGAAATAAAGAGGGAAAGAAAGAGAAAGGAAGGAAGGAAGGGAGGAAGAGAGGAAGGAAGGGAGGAAGCGACGGAGGGAGGGAAGGAGGGAGAAAACGAGGTGGGTCTGATTCAGTCAACTTTTTAAAAGCTGAATCTAGTTCTACAGCAGTGCTTATACTGTTTCAGGTGAGCTGAGGACTCTTTATCCTGCAGTGGAGTGGTGGAGCCTTTGCAAAGCCCTTTGCTCCTGCAAACTGGCTCCATTTCCTTGCCTGCTGCAGGACATCTCTGCGACTTTTTTCCAGGTTATCTTACAGATGTTGATCCCACAAAGATTTTGGTGTATGACATAACAGCTGTCACTCTCTCCACCTCAGGATTTGGAAAGTAATATACATTTTTAAATTCAGCTCTTAAAATTCTCAGCTAAGTAGGCCAGTACACCTCTTTTGAACTCTCAGTTTCTTCATGAGGTTTGTTTTTTATCTTACCCTACACTTCAAATAGCTGCAGGGAAACTGTTCTGTCTGACTAGCATGGAAAAGTCTTGTGCAGTCGTTCATAATCTTTGTATGTTCTTTAAACATCCTTACAAGTATTTCCCCCTTTATTTGCTGAGGAGCATCAAGCCTCAAAGGCCAGATTTTTTCTAAGATAGATGTAAAATATACTTTCTTTGTGACACATGTCAGGGAGTAAACCCTGACTTGACTCAGCTAGTTTCAACACATCCATGTTTCTCAGGATCACTTTTGGAACAGCCTGGCCAGGTACGTGTTGAGTATCAGTTGGATCGAATCCTGGCCTGGTGCCTATCACATAATCCTTTGTACTTGCTCACTCAGAGCTCTTTCTAGTGTGCCACGCATTATCATACTGCCATAGCTCACTGAGAGAGCGACTCTGCTTCCTTACCACCAAATCTCAATTTGTGCTTTGTATTATGCAGAGTGAAGGGCTGTTTATCAGAGACGGGGAAACAAGGCAACAGTAATTACTGCAGTCATTCCAATAGCAACCTCGTTGTGGTTTACATTATGTTGATTAAGATGAAAATGTATGAGTGTTGCAGCTAAGCATATGAAAAGTGCAGTAAGGAAATTTTAACAGCTGTTTTAGACATAATAAGAAATGTAATTGCAAACTCATGAGGTCTGTATCATCCAACCGTCAGGTTTTGCAGTGTCAGTCCTGGGAGGTTTTCAAGAACTTTCTGGATAAAGCCCTGAGAAACCTTTTCTGACCTCATTGCTCACCCTGCTTTGAATAGCAGGCTGTATTAGACAACCTCCTGAGCCCTCTGCCCTGAATTTTCTGGTCGTTTTTGTGATCTTGCAAGCCCTCTAAGGAGTAAAAAACATCACATGCACTATGTGTTTTAAATACCGCTCATTATTTTTTAATATCCAAAGTAAATTACAGAAAAGAAAAAAGAAAAGAAAAGAAAAAAGAAAAGAAATAAAAGAAAAGAATTAAAAGAAAAGAAAGGAAAATAAAATAAGAAAAGAAAAGAAAAGAAAAGAAAAGAAAAGAAAAGAAAAGAAAAGAAAAGAAAAGAAAAGAAAAGAAAAGAAAAGAAAAAAAGAAAAAAGAAAAAGAAAAACTCCCAGAACTGCTGTTAGTGGTCAGCAAAATCACAGGGTAAATCTTTAGCCTAAAAACATGGCTAAGAGGCCTTAGAAAGTTGTCCAATATAGGACACATTTCAGACATATGACAGTAATGGCCAAATATTCGGTTGTTACAGCAAGGTTTGGAAAGATTTAGCTCTTGGGCCCGCACCCTCTTCATTTAAATAAACATGACTGCTGCTGTGGGTGGTTGGCAATGGAACAAACAGTTGCCTTCTGGACAGTGTGAATGAATACCCTATAGTGGCATAGCTCAAGGCCTAAGTTTATTTAGACTTTGGCTTATTTGGTGACTTGAAACATGAAACCTTTACTCAGTTCCTCCTTAATCACTGAGATAGAACTCCTCACCCTCCCTCCTTTCCTGTAGGCAGTATGTGGTAAGAGTTAGTCCTCAGGGAGAGATAACTGGTATTTACCTGTGTCCAAACTAAACACAAGGTTTTGTGCAAGTTTTATAAATAGTTTGAGTGTATTTTTTAAATAATTCTTAATCACTCTGCCTATAGAAGCCATTTTGGCTACTACAGAAACTGATTCTGTAAGGGACAACTTGCGTAACATGAGGTTTACTCTCATGATATGTGATAGTCAAATAGATGTCATCTAAAATAGAATGGAGTTTTTGGGAGGTTTTGCTGATATAATTAATGTCTACATACATCTATTTTATTTTTTTCTTGATACTGCAGTGTAGTTGGTTGGAAAGGAAAAGGTTTCTTTTCTCTTTTTTTTATATTTAGCTTTTAAGAAAAGACAAACTAAATTTCAACAACACAGTTTTAGCTTGTGACCAATTTCTAAACAGAAAGTTTGGGGTTTATTTTTAGAAAGAAAAAAAGTTGTCCTGTAAGAGATCATATCCTACAAAAACTTTTCATTTTAATAGCTGCTTCTAATCCTGTCTTCTTTTTTTTCCTGATGTTGACCTTTTCTGGATGTGACAAGATGGAGGAAACTAGGACTGAAATAGTATAGTCTGCACCATTAATACAATATTTTCTTTCTCTCTTGACAATTCTATTTAATTTCCTTGGGAGCAGATCCCTGTTTTGTCATTTCTGTGTATGATTTTGGTCCCTCGGCTCAAGAGCAACGTCACAGATTTTCATCATCCTGCCTGGAGATCCCCTAGTCTGATTTTCTGTAAGTCATAGAGTACAGAATTTCAGCCAATTGATCCTCTATTTAGCCTAAGTACTTGTTTTAGATTTCGAAAAAGCATTCAGGTTTGATGGGAAGACATAAAAAACAGTAACCACTGCTTTCCTGGGTAGTGTGTTCAGGAAGATAACTTCTGTTGATAGTATGTGCCTCGTCTCTAATTTGCATTTGATTGACTTTAATTGCCTGATCATTAGTTCTTTTTACACTTTTCTCCAATAGATCAGCACCTGTTATTTTCTTTCTATGAAAGTGTCATGGAGGCCCCTCTCAGCCTTCCCTATCTGATTATTTAAAATACACATCTCTTTAGTCTGGTGGTTAAGGGCATTGTCTCCCCACTTTGACTTACTTTTGTGTAAAGTGTAGGAAATGAGTTTTGTCTACAGTCTACTTTTGAAAGGAAGCTGCCTCTGCCTACAGGGATACTCTGGTCTATAAAATCGACTGCTGTACTAACATTCTTTTTTTATGGGTAGATGAATGTCACAAATAGCTATTACAGAAACATACATTCATTAAAAAATCTGCCAGATTTTGTCCTTAATTTAAAGTGAAGTTACAATGTATGAATGCAAGTACTCCAGAGTGCTGTGGTATACTAGTCTATGACATCATGGAAACACTGGTTTTAGGAATTCCTTTTGAAAAACCTGTAATTTAAATTTACGGTCTAATTATAGGCTATAGTGTAAGATAATTAAATCCTTAGGGAATTATTACCTTCTTTAAAAAGAAATAGTGTTAAGTCATGCTAAATTGTTTAATAAAAATAAGGTTTTTCTTGGCTGTTTCAGCAGTATTTGCAATGGGGATGGGTTGTACTGACCTTTTCAAAATGCTCAAAGAGCAAAGGGAATAAGGACAGTTAAGGTAAAATTATTAATAAAGCTTGGTAAATAGAATTTAATCATATGAGAAATAAAAATATGTTTTTTATAGGTGTATCATGAAGTTGTAAGATATTCAAGTCCGAGACTGGGACTGGGTGTCAGGGACATTTTTGGCCAGATAAGGGAAATATAAAAATTCCTAAAAATTAAAATCTTTCAGGGCCATGTGAGAATTTTGTACACAGGAGTTTCTCTTCTCTCTTTGGGCTAAGAACAAAGGAAGATCCATCATTTTTGACAGAGGATGTCCAGTGGCCAATTGGAAAGAAGGGAAAGCCCTCTTTCAGAGAAAAGAAACCTTTTTAGGAAAAAAGGAATATATTAAGCTTATCTGAAAAGGGTGGAGATTTTGTGAAACTACAAAATGTATGGAATTTAAACCAAAGGGGTCTTTCCCCTGGAAACTTGGTGCAAGAAAGACCCAATGCGTTGAATAAATTCTTCCTTGGTTTCTTTGTTCCCTGAGTTTATGCCGTCTTTCTAAATTTAAAAAAAAGGGATATTTCCCACAATCACATGCAAGTGATTGTAAAAAATACTTAGGAAACCAGATTTTTAAAGACAACCAGTCATAATTTGTATAAGTTTTTAACTTCTCTCACTTTCATATCATGGCTGGGCTTCGCGAACGAAGATTTGGGAAGGGCTCTACCCACGTTTGGTGCAAGCACGTTGGTGGCTAAAAAGGCCAATACGAGACAGGCATGTCTGGTTGCATCACTTTCATAGAAACAGCATGTTTATGCATGTTTTAACATGCCCCTACTGTATGATTGAACATTTTACAATCAGAGAGAAAAATTATAAAATAAAGGCATTACCTGAACCTCCTTCCTAAATATTCTGCATGTATGTATCAGATAGGATGCAGTACATCAATCAAAATTAAGGGAATAAATGCAGTAAATAGTGTAAAAAACCTCCTCATTTTTTATCAAAGTTACAGAGGTTTGAATGAGGGGGAGGATGCAGTTTTGAGTCCTGACCTCACTGAAGGCAATGATTTCAGTGCCATTGATTCTGTAAAGGCAAGAGTCTACTTTGAGGCTGCCTGCAGAGGAAATTTGAAAATTCAGCTACACATAAAAACCTGTTACAACTACCCCATTCACTTGCACTTTGGAGGACCTCCAGCACATCAGCAACAAGAACATAGGGTCATTTCACAGTAATTCATTACAGTTCTGTGAGGTCCATCAACTGCTATTGTTCTGGAAAAACAGGGGGTCAAGGTCCTTATTTTCATTCCATTATGATCTTTCTGCATTGCTTAGTTAGTGTAAAAGGGCCAGGGAACTTGGTAACTGAGGATTACCTCTGCTGCAGAAGAACTCCTACATGTATCATTTGTAGATTTGCTCCTCAGACTTCCACATTTCCCATAGTATAATTTTGTCATCCCTTCTGTACTTCCCTTTTTTTCAGAATCTCATTTTTAAAAGTGGATCTCTCAAAATCCCATGAAGTCTTAACCACAATGTCCTTCTGTGTTTGGTGTGTTTCCTAAAAGACTGTGCTTTACTTTGTTGGGTTTTTTCAAAGCCCATCTATAATATTATATATAATGCAATAAAACAGTATTTACAGATTTGATCACATATATTTTTATGGGTGTGTTTAAAATGTGATGATATTTTAAAATTAAAATATTATGAAAATATAAGTATATATTTCTGAGATAATAGAATCTTTCTATGATTTTTTTTAACAAAGAAGAATATTTTCTCCTATAACAGAAACAAAATCTGATACCTTCAAACGGGTATCCTAAAACGAGAAGATGCAAAAAAGGAGCTCCAAAGACACATCCTCATGGAGGTACAGTCAATGCTCTAACTTTATTCCAAAAATACACACATTATCAAGGGTCCTACAGGGTTCACACGCTCCATTCTAACTTTCTATTGGTTACATTCATTTTCACACACTATATCTATAACTTTATTGGCTCTGCTAGCCAAGGCACATTTCCAGGCCCCCCCATCTTCTGGTTTCTCACACCCTGGATAACAACCTCCTTCCTTGTTTTCCTCTGTGCAGCTTTCTGATATCTGCTGCTCAAGGACACACATCTGCTGCTGGAGGACACAGGTCCCTGCCGTCCGGCACGCAGGCCAGATTGTGCAAGCAGACCTGAAGCAGTATATGTCCTGCATCATCTAAGATTCTCTCAACGGTATCCCTGATCTAAAGCTTGTCAGAATTAATGTCTATCTTTAGGTTTGATTCACTGAATACTCAATGAGGACTCTTAAGCTATAGTCATCTTATACGCTCTGGAGATAACAAGATATTTCAACTACTTGACTTCCTGTTTAGAAATTCAATAGTAAGTGGTGCTTTAAGAATGGGATTCACTTGATTCGTTTAAGGCCACTTTTGAATGTCTGCTCATTCAAATGTTGGTATTTTAATGAATCATACAAATCTGTTCTGAAAAGTGTCTACTTCACTCCATTGTCTATCCAGCGATAGTACTGATTGTAGACTATTGCACAGTATGCATTGGACCAGGTAAATCCTACCCACTCTGGCTGTAGTAACAGTTCAAGTTGGAAGAGAATTTGCAAATAACATTTTTCACCAAGGGAGATGTCTTCAACTACTAGGAAAAAAATATCTTAATTGCAGTCCAGACTAGATTTTCATACAGCTCCACCCTTATAGCTCAGGGCAAGTTTCAGTGCATGGCACACCCATCGTCAGTGTAGTGTAAAACATTATGACACATTCCATCATCAGAAACAGCATCAGAGGTGTTATTACCGAGTACTTCTGGGAGAGATTTATATCCTATGCTCCTACCAGTACTTTCCAGCAAACGCAAATTCTTCAGGCTTACAACCATGCAAGAAATGTGCCCTCCTGCTACCACGAATGATCTTCCACCCATCTATTTTTAGTATTCACTGTAATTCTTGTCCACTTACTATGAGTGATAAAATAGACTTTTGCTTCCTTCCTAGTTCCATGAGCTGCTGAATCACAGTTTCTGCTAGGACCTCATCCAAAGTCTATTGAGATTAATTATAAGATTTGTCCATCCCCTAAATGAGCTGCAGACCTTGAGTTCAGTGATGCATGAGGCAACTGGCTAAGCTTTTAAAGAGAGAATATTGTGCTGGAAGAGACTATAGTGATATTCTAGTTCAAATTTCCACATAATGTAGCTCTTCATATTTCCCTGAATTTGCCTCATTTCATGGAAACACACATTGTTTGCACCACAATATGGTTGAATGCCTGCTGAATCCAGCTGAATATCAGACCAGCCAAGTTCACTGTCTAATGCTAAAAGCAGGACAGGGCATTGACCATTCAAGTTCTCGCTGTTGTAACTTTTGTGGAGATTTCCCCCAGTATTTAGATACTGCTTAGATTTTTGCATTTGCTGAACAGCATGTACTATTAGAGAAAAGCAGACTTGCTCTGCATGTGTTTATTTCCAGCCAATCTTCATACAATTACTAGAGCTTGCTAGGTGCTGTGATCCTTCTAATTTACTAAGGCAGAAGTTGCTTTTTGGACTCATTAAGGAACCATTCTTGTTTTCTGTATTTACTTAAACACATTTTTGTTTAGAATATACTTAGGCTGCAAGTCAGAGGTGTGATTTCAGCTGGTACTTGTACACATATTTGGGCTCAACTTAGTAACTAAGTTGTATAGAAACAGACAACAGTACAGTTGTTAGCTGCCTGAGACTATAGACAGTGCTGGAGATTATTTTTGCAGCCTTTACAGGCTCTGCTTGTAAGACAATGTGAAGGACTAGCAAAATAAGGTTCCTGGGTAGCAGTGGAGGTGGTGAAAGTAGAATTTTCATGATGATAACATATCACAGATGGGTGTAAAATTGAATGTGGTAATGCTTGCTTGACTCCAGAATATGAAAATTGAACAGAGAGGGATTTTTCATCTAGCTTCTCTGGTTGGCATGCTGAACACAACAACCTCCCAAATTCTGTCTCCAGGGTGCCCCTTTGACTGGCTTGAGGCAGTCGAAGATTATTAAATCCTTTCCTGCTGAGTTATACTTTAAAATTATTCCTAATATGCAGACATCAGGTCCAAAACAAATTTCCTTTGCATGGTGATCTTTGTGCACAACTTAGTCTCTCAGGTGTTTGTCAGAAACAGGCATTTAAACATGCTTAGGCCTGAGACACTGACAAATGGTTTCTATGGTCTTGGAAATGATGTGTAGCCCAGCTAAGGTCTTCTGTTTAGCTAAAACACAGATGTCCTAGCAGTTAATTAGTAATAATGTGATCTATTTCTTCTGCCTGTTCTGGATGGACAGATATTTTTTAGCTGAGAATGTTTTGTACCCTATAACAGAAGCCGGTGGGTATGCAAAAGCTTTTCAAATCTTGGTGCCCCTAAGTTGAAGTTTGACCAGTTCAGCACAAACTGCGTCATTAACAGAGTGCAGGGGAATGTAATGCTCCCGTAGCTGGTAGGGCTGTGTGATCAATTATGCCTACCTGATACCCAAGTCCAACAGAACAAATAGCTTAACACTTCGTGAGCATGAATGGGATACCAGCTTAGCCCAGTTCTCTCTAACTGTGCTAATTCTCCAATTATTCATGACTCATTTTTATTGTTGGTGTGCAGAGAAATGTGCAGAGGAGGCTTGAAATACATGGTATAGTTATAGGCATTCACTGGCTATAGAGCTGAAGTTGGCTTAAAATTTTCTTGGTTTACTTCTTTTCTGTTCATGCTCCATGGTTTCCTGTCTACATGCTGTGCTGATAGCTACTTCTGGGGGAATGGGACTGTGTTGCAAATGGGGCCACTGAAATCAGCTGAATTAGTAGTAAACCTCTCTCTAGAAAGAACTGTATGGCACAGGCTGCAGAGTAGAGTTGGCAGCGCTGCAGACTGCAGAGCTGGCAGGTGCTGAATGGGGAATGGGAGAGGGAGCTCATAGTGTGGGCTTTCTCATGAGGACCATCTCACAGGAAAAGTGCTTTCTGTCCAGGTACATACAGTATTTAGTGTTGTTTGGGCACCAAAGAAGGACCACATTTGATAAAAGAATGTAGGAGTTGAAGTGGTATTTCAGGGAAATCACAGCTTATATTACAATGAAAATTAGCAGCTGCAGAACACTTGCAAATCAAGACCTTTTTTAGATGTTAGTTAGACATGACTCTTGAAATTTTGTCTGAATGGGCTAATATGTGCTTTAGCTTTCTGCTAACTGGGGGTTTACAAAATCCTTACATACCATATTTGATTCCTAAATGGTGTGTTTAGCCATGAAAACCCTTTACATGTACTTACAGTGTAGTATATCCTGTTTGGAAATGAAATTATGAAAATGTCTCTGGATCCATGCACTCATGGATACATGTGTAAGAAATGAAGCTTATATGTTTTTATGGAATGGCATTTAACAATATCTGTTTCTCCATTTCTTATTTGTTCTAAATCTATTCAGGACAGATGAAATCCTAATAATTATAATCCATTTATTCTCTTACTTTTTGCTATACAATTTCTTTATTGGCATTTTTGTAGAAGAAGAGGTCAAATACATATAGCAAAGTATCTTTAAATAACAAGACCTTAGGGAAAAAAAAGGGAAGGTGGAAGTCCATAATACTGTTGCAAAACAGGGCAAAATCTGTGACATTTGCAAGCATTTTCACTAATGAACTTTTGGGCTACATTCATGCTAATGAATTAAAGAGTGCCAGCAAATGTTCTTGGGACTGGAACTTGATTGTCTCTACCCTCAAGTTGACCTTGGCATGGTTTTGCCCTGGCCACTGAGTATTGTCTTGAACAATTCATGGTACGGTTTGGGGGTTAGCATGGACCATACCTGATACGAAGTTTGGATATGACCATCTTGTTTTGGAGACTGAGAGAGCTGATTGGTAATGACAGGTATGGTGGAGTGCCAGTTGAGTTCAGTGACAGAGACTGGAGAAATGTGTACTCTGTGTAGCTTTACCATCTGAGGTTGGGGTGCTCAGGATGCAGTGCTACTTGTAAGCTCTTTTTCCCACCAACTCCATGAAAAGGAGTGGCAGTGACTGTTCATTTTCCGTAGCTGTTTCTCACATGTAACAAGGACTTACTAAAAACAACTGCAAGCATTTCCCAAACTTTGCGTCTTCATGCACCTTTTGCAGGTGAGGAGTTGCCAAGATTGACTTTTCAAGCATCAGCTGTGGTTGCTGTACTATCACGCCTGCCCTAGTCTACAGAGGTGGCACCCTTTCTCCTGTCACTACAAAGACTGGTGCTCCAATAAGAAACAGCAGAAGTATGAAAATTGTAAAAGCAAATTTAAACAATGTGAAAAGACTGCATGACTGCCTGTGATACAATTAGAACAGTGTTTATGTATATATGATGTATGTACATCAGATACAACAGATGTTTATGTACATCAGATACTGTTCATATCTGATTTTCATGGGAACATAACATGATGCTTCTGCTCAGGACTATAACTGACTGTATTTTTTCTGCGTAACATAATGCAGAGGATGCCAGCCCAGCAATTTTGAAGAGACAGACTGCAAGAACTGGGTAGAATTTCTAAATGCATTAAACTTGTGCAGGAATGAAAATTTTGATAAATCAAAACATTAGATGTGTCTAGTCTACACAATTACAATGAACATGCTAAAGGAACAAAAGCTCACCAAGCTGTTTCA
The DNA here is from genome assembly GCF_009829145.1 of Chiroxiphia lanceolata. NCBI lineage: Eukaryota > Metazoa > Chordata > Aves > Passeriformes > Pipridae > Chiroxiphia > Chiroxiphia lanceolata. The sequence continues at coordinate 85,746,279 of NC_045639.1, read as the reverse complement.
GTGCACTATTTGGACTCTGAAGGTGGGTTAAGATGCATAAGTGGACATGACCTTATTTTGTGGAGAGTTGTCACAGAGGGCAATCCAGCCAGAGCTACATTACCAATCCGTTCACGTTTAAGTTGCTACGAGGCTCTTTGAATTTCTGCCACATCAGATCGCCGCTCTTCTCGGAGCTGCAGGCAGAAAACATTGCCCTCGGTGTTCCTTTTATAGGGTGTTGTGTTTGTCTGAGAATCCCACCCGTTCATCAGCTGCATCAGCCCGAGGATGCGGAGAGCGCTGGCCGAAGGAAGGTGAAATACCCCCGTGGGTATCCCTGTGTAGATGGATATATCCCGCCGTCGGGGCGCCCCCCCGCTCCCCCGGGCCTGCCTCGGGAACGCCCCCGCGGGTGCTGCTGCCTTGGAGCGCCTGGCGCTGGGGCAGCGCCGGCCTCTCCCTTCTCTCCCTCCCCCGCCCGCGAAGGCGCCTCCCGCCCGGCCACAGACACAGCCCCGGCCCTGGCCCTGCGCACAGCGGCGGATCCCTCGGGCAGCGTGCACGGAGAGCCATGGCGCGGTGCCGCGGCAATGTCCGCTTCCTCCTCCTCCTCCTCCTCCTCTGCAGCGCCGCGGCAGCCGGGTACGTGGGGCCGGGGGCAGGCGGGGGCGCCGCACCTCCCCTCCCCTCCCGCCCGGCGCGGGGGCTGCGGGGCAGCGAGCGCTTCCCGGGGCTCCCGGCGCCGGGCTGGAGCCGGTCCGGAGAGCTGCAGAGCAGCGCTCCTCGCTCCCCGCCCTGCGCGCCCAGGAGCGCCCAGTGGGTGAGCATCACCTCCAGCCTCCACAGCGGAGAGCAACGGGAGAAATTTGCAACATGTATCGTATGTCTATATATGGACGCTGTTACTTTTTTTGAGACTGTATTTCACTGCTTGCCCTTTCTCCCTCTGCCCGTTTGGACTTTCTAGACCTACGTTCCTTGTGGCAGTTCCCTGGAACATCAGGCCTGGAGTAAACCTGACTGTTGGGGTAGCTCTGCTGCCAGACAGCCCAGCGCAGGTCACCGTAAGGGGAGAAGTGATCAGAGATAACGAGACCATCTTGAGCAGGGAAATGGTCTTTGAGAAAGGTAAGGGAATGGACTTGGTCTGGAAATATTTGATTTGCCTTCTCACGCAAATATTTTGTTGCTCCCAAAATATCTCAACTTCTAAATGGTACTAAAATAGGAACTTTATTTTACCAAGTAAAAGTCACCATGGGAAAATAAGCTTGTACACTGCTGGCTCTGTTTGCAGTTGGGCAACTGTGCTGGATGGCAAGTGGTTGTGTGGATGTGCTAACTCATTTTAAACTCTGAAAATAAACAGGAGTAGCAAAGTGGGATGGATGTGGGATTTCTGAGGAGCCAGGAAGTACTCTGGTCAATGTAGTGGGGCCACTGAAGAAGTAGCTGCTTACTGGTAGCTTGTCAAGGTGCAAAGTGGAAGCATGTGCGAGAATGGTAAGGGTGGAACAAACAAGGTAATAAAGCAACTGAAGCTGCTTCTCATGCCCTAAGAATGGGAGGACCTGAGGACAGTAGTGAAGATGAGAGTGTCAGACACCATTACTTGGAGACTCTGCATTTGAAGAAAGGGAAATTTTTAAGGATCAAGAACTGACTTGTGGACAGACTGGAGATTGAAGAGCAAGCTGATTTGATCTATGCCACCAGGCAGCAGTAGAGGATGTGGTGGCAGTTCTTAATAGCTGAAGAGCTGAGATATCCTGGTCAGTGTTCCCTTTCAGAAAGGTCAGCTGAGAACAGAAGCATAGAGATGTCCTGCTGGAGATTTGTCCTCATGAAAAAGAAAATATTTTATATGGATAGTCCATCTTTCCCACTGCTCCTAGTATGAGGCAGTATAAATGACATCCAAACTCTAGCTTTTTATCTGTTAAAAGCAGAGAGTCTAGGGGCAGCATGAGGTCCTGAAAAATCTACCCTGCTATAATGCACTTTCTCTATCGCTCGTTTAATTCTTCTATTAATGTTTTATAGTTAATATAAATGCCTTAATTGGAAGTATCACACCTTCATTTCAATGCCTTCATGAAAGCCCACCTCTTTTCACAACCTGTAGAGAAGACTGAGGCTTTGAGTGTGATGGAGTGCATTTGACCAGATAAAAATATTTATGGCCCCATGATGCAGAAAAGCATGTCTGATCAAAACTCTTCTTGGTATTTCAAATATTCAGAAAAGTTTTCCAGAACTATGCATTGACAGTTATACAGTTTGGATATTGTTTATCCAGTTATTGTTATCAAGTGTCATGTCCTCCAACAGCCAGTGTAAAAGCATAAACCTGAGGCAAATTTCACTGTAGTGGTATGGCTAATGAAAAAAAAAATTCAGTGTTCATTTCTGATTTAAATCAGTTTTATACACCTAATCTGTTAGTGTCCTAATCTAACACTGACAGTTGTGGTGAAGTATGCCTAAGGCAATTACTCTAGGAAGAAAAATTTGCTGGCAACTACAATTTGCATGCAGGTAAAACAGATTGTCTGTCATGCCTACAGTCCTAATTCTTAAGTGTCCGTAACACCTTACCTGCCAATGTTAGATTTTGCTTATTCAAAAGTTTAGGCCAAACCTAGGATCTAGACATAATGGAGGATTCAGCAGTGGATTAAGGAAAATTTTTGTTCTGTGGAGAAAATAACTTTGATGTATTTATTATGGTATTAGTAATGAGCTTGCCGTTTTAAATTCACAATTCCTCTTCAAACCTTTCCTGGCAGTATTTTGATATGGAACCAAACAAACCTAAACCAACTAACTTTTTTTGTTTTCTTTTGAAAGAAAAATTATTAAAAGAAAAATAATTTCTTCTCCTTTTCTTCTTCTAACTATACTGGCTTTTATTTCCTGCTTCTGTTCTGCTTTTTCATCGAGTTCAGTGAACCTTGCATGAGTTTCAACCTGTCTGTTGTTGTCCTTTTCAACATTAAAAGGCAGACAAACAACTGGTAATTCCAAGCTTGTGAAAATATGTGAATGTCTCTTATCTGCTGAGCCTACAGAACAATCCCTGGGAGCTGCTAAAGTCAGAGTGAACAGTGGGTGATCAGGAAGAGGTATGACACTGTATCAGACTGGATACAGTGAGGAAAAAGGAGAAATGCTGTAGAGCATTATTAACTTTTAATCTTTCTCCTGTCTTTTAAATATATCTTTGAATTGTCTGCGTTTTTTTTACTTGATAAATGGAACAGAAAAAAAAAAAAGATGTTGAGTAGCTGAGTATAGAGTGTATAGTTTGCAAGTCCTCTTGGAAAATTCTTAACAGTTAGTATGTGGGCATCAATTCTTTCTAGTCAGGTTACATAATCTGTTAGTCATTTGTTCTCTGTGAACAAATACGTAAGCAAAACTGTTAAGGTCCAGAAGCAAGGGAACTGCCCTCAAACAGAGGATGTAGTGTTGAAGGTGTGTATCCAAAAGTGCTACAGGAGTGGATTAGTTCTGACTCAGAGAGAAAGCAAGTTGTCAGAGAGAAGCAAAAGCAGTTTGTCAGTGTAAGATCCTAAAGCTTTAAATTCTTCACTGAAGAACAAAATAATAATATAAAATATGTAGTGGTATTGCTATAGCTGAACTAGTCTGAGTATGTGACTGAAGGAAGGCAGGAGGAGAAGGTTTTATTAGGCCAGCTGTGGCAGTTGAAGGAAAAAATCCAAGCATATCTCCAGGCATACAAAATCTTTAAATGACATCATTACTGCATATATTAGTGCCCAGAAAATGTTGCTTTATCTGACACTGAACACCTACCTTGGTTAGACTGCAAATTCAGTGGCACTGTTGCCTAAGCTGGCAATACGCTCTGTATTTTTCCTTGCGTGGTGACAGCAAAAACAGGGGATTAACTGCTCTGAAAATCTGATGTGACTGAAAAAGTTTTTATTTTGTTTGAATGGTTTTTTAGGCAGACAGGTCCTCTGGTTCGGTGTGCAAATATTTGTGCTGATGGAACTGAGATGGGTGCAGAGTTGGGAGTTGGATAGTGGAGACAGAGGACAGGCTGAGGACACAGTTTTTATTAGGGATGTTTAATCTTGTAGGCAAAGTTCAGCCAAGTGCCTAAGTGCAAGAGCTATTACATACCAGCCTAGCAAAGTGCTTCTGCAGTTGCTTTAAGTTAAAGATTCAGCTTGGTTCTCCAGTAGCAACTCAATATGATACATGTACTAGTCTAAGTTTCTGAATTAGTTCCATAAAAGGATCCTTTGATTGTTGAATTAGAGGTACAGGGTTTTTTTTCTTTCTATAATATAACCCTTCCTTTATATGAGAAATATATATGCCTTCTGATGGATGATAAAACATTTACTGTTTTAATGTTACTGGAAGGGGAATTTTGGTATCTGAGTGATTCATGGGAAATTGTCCATTAGAGAAAGGCTTTAGCGGTGGAGATTGGTTCACATTATTATTGTGCTTTTTATATAACAAAAGGCAAATGTATTTACTAATAAGTGGTTAGTGGCTATTCTTTGGAGTGAAGGAGAAAGTGCACATGCGTTTAAAGAAGTGCTGATATTTTGAACTTGGCTCGATATTTCAGAATCAAAATGTATTGTATAGCAAGGGAGATTGTTTAAGACCAGTGTTTTGCTACAGAAATTAAGTTAATTATGTTAAATATAGTAAAAACAGACCAACTGAATGTTTGCAAGCAGGAGGTTACTGCTACAGGTAAACTTTGTGTGAGCAAGCACAACCCCCCAAAAAAAGTCAGTGCATCATCAGAAGAGAATAGGTTTCCATTGCCTACAGCAGACTCCAGAAAAACACAAAGCACTAACTCAATACATTTCTGTGCACCGTACCAAACCTTGACGCACTTTCTGTGGAGATGCAGTATCAGAAAGATCCTCACTTTGATTGAAAATGACTGCAGAAGATAACAATGGCTTGTGTGCAATTGGAGCTGTTGGGTTTTCTGGGTCAGCAACAGCAAAAAAAACCATGATGGGAATAACAGACTGGCAAGTTAAATTTCCAGCATGAATGGTTTCATTTTCAGTGATTGCAGTGAAGGGTGACTCTTGCCGTGCATATTTATCCAGTCATTGATCAATAAAGATGTAGTTTGAACTGGCAAGAGTTGCTGTCTTACAGGGTTTGCTACCCAGACTTTGCTGTGTGTTGTAGTGTTCGAGAAACCTTATGCCTTAATTGCTAGAAGTTCTGTAAAGTATTTTCTATGTTCGTGCTAGAATGAATTGGAAAGAGTAAGTAGCATGTAAGTAGGAAAAAAAATTAGTTTTAAGAAAAGCTTTCATGTGTCATGAAAACTTTTCTACCTGACAGTGCGAATGTTTTTAATTCTAAAGAAAAAGATTTAGTTAGAGCTTCTGATATTTAAGGTACAATATAATGTATTTAAGGCATGGTGAGTGAGAACTACTTTGTGAACTTACTGAAGAATCTCGTTTAGAGTAGCATGCATAGTTTGTAAATTACTTATATATTTTAACTAATTTGCACTCCTTTTCTGTATTTCTGGAGAGGAGCAAACTTACTTGTTAACAGAGATTATTGAGCTAGACTGTGGTAAATACTAAACTAGGATTTATGAAACATGATAGTCTGTGAGAACGTTTGTCAAGCTCAGGCATGTAGTGATACTCCACACAGACAATGAAAATCTGCTTTTACCAGAAGGCATGTCTTACATATTTAATAATATGGTTCTGGCCACGTTAGTATGTGAAACAGTGAAAAACACTAGGAATAGGAAGTTGTAAAGTTACACCTAAATGGAGTGAAATGGCCCAAGAATGCCAGTCCCTGTTGTTAATCTTGAGTTGTATCTGTATCTTATGTCAGAATAAAATGACTGAGTTACTGGTGACTATGCTGTCTATGCTGCAAATCTGCGGGGTAAAGGGTTTTGCTGGCAGTTTAGTGGGACATCTTCTGTCTGCCTAATTCTGCATTGGTGCCTGAAATTCCAAACAGCAAGAGAGCGGAATTGTGTGATTTTACATCCATAACCTCCGCCTCCAAAAGTATGTGTAGCTGTGCCTCATGAAACGTAACTTGTCTAATAGTCAGCATATGCAGATAACCTATGCAAAATCAGAATGAAGAAAAGTTTTTGGGAAGGAGGTGTTGGGGTTGGATCCAAAGACAAGGGAGCTGGTAGAGAAGAATGCGCTCTCTTATGGGCTTTCATATTGCTGGAGTACATAAAAGAAAAAAAGCCCCGTTTTCTGTGCCTGTTGTTGAATCCATCCTGCTAACAGGCCCCTTAAAGTTGTTTGCAGAAAAATGGGACTAGTGATCCCATCCAGTACTTGAGCTTTATTTTAGTGCTTGGCTGCTGTTTGAGATTTGAGGGAAAGAGTCCTTCTGTGACTCAAGGCTTACGTGTTTGTGCATGAGGTCTTTCTGCTCACCATGTTCACCAGTATGCAGCCAAGGAGGGTGTGGCAGATCAAGTGCCTACAGGCTGTTTGACAGTACCTTCAGAAGGGTGGAATGTAGTAGAAATGCTTACAGTGGGGCAACTCTTACAGAGTAGGGAATGTTACGCATTCCAGTGTGGGGTTCCCTGTTGCTACTGTGAACTGGAAGGGCTTTACAGCTGTTAGGAAGAGGAGAAGAGAGAAAAACGAAGTAAAGGCTGTGAATTAGGGAAAAAAAAAGTGATGATGATAAACAAAGGAATTGGGAGGTAAGATGCTGTCAGAAACAAGGAAGGAAGCAAAGGGAGAAAGCTCTTGAGGGATGCATACTAAAAGGATAAGTACACATTACCCTAAGAGAGCAGAAAGGTAAGAAATAAAGTAACTAAACAGGATCTTCTCACTGGCCAAAAAACAACAGAAAAAAGGAAAACTGTATGTAGTAACTGAAAATGAGATCAGATTACAAAGGTTGAGCTTAAAGAAGTAGCACAGGTAAGAAAGGACAAAACTGGTAAGGCCAAACCATTAGTAAGAAAGAATGTGAAAGATAATAAGACAGGGGTTTTAAATATCATATTGGTAACAAGAAGGCTAGCAAAGGATGTGGCTTCCTACTCAATCTGATGAGAAGGGCATTGGTTAATGATGCTGAAAAGCAGTAAGTGTTCAGTCTTCACTAAAAGGATCAACTAACTGTTATGGAAAAGGGTTAAGAATTAAGACAGCAAAAGGGGAGGAACAGTTTAAAGAGTACTATGGTAAAATAGATGTGTAGGCCTGATAAAATTGTCTGTAGAATATTTAGGGAATTGACTGAAATAATTGTAAAGATGCTAGTGAAGTTTTGAGACCATGAGTGAAGAGACAGGCTCTGAAATATTGAAAACCTGCAAATAGAATGTGTTGCACCATGGGTTGGCAGGGGTTGTAGGTGAAAAGAAGCCAGATATTGTTATAGTTGATGTTTCTAAGGCTTTTGATAGTCTGGCATGGCACTGTGACAAGCCAGTTGGGGAAGCAGGGACAGCATGAAATTCTTATTTAATATGTTTGTGGCTGGATGGAAAATAATATGCATCAAGTAGGTCTAAGTGGTTCACTCTCAAACTGGAAATGAGTTGCCCTGAAACTGCATTGTTCAGTATGACTGGCAGGAATGAAAAAAGGAGAGTGTTTATTAGATTAGTGAAGTGTCTGGTAAGGTTGCTGGGAGAAAGGATTCGATTTTGAACTCATCTTGGCAATACTAGAAATGATTAGAGAAAGAACTGGAGAGTGCTTCACTAGAGCTAGTGCATGGGTCTGATTTGGTTGAGGAATTAGAGAGTGTATGTTTACTGGATGGGGAACAAGGTGGTGCAGCAGTCCAGCAGAAAACTGGGAGTGTGTGTAGGGTGGGTAATGGTTTAAAGGTGAAAGCAGGATGTGAAAGCTTGTAAATAATACTGTAGTTCTTAAAAAAGAAGGTAAATATTGTACTCAAAGGTATAGACAGAAATAATTTCTGTAAGCTATGAGAAAGTATTCTAGTAATCTTCACAGCCTAATTAGGCATCCTGGGGAATGCTGTGCCTGATCTTTGGCACTCCTCATAGAGGCTGTGAACCAACTGGAGAAATTCCAGGGAGAGCAGAGGGAAAGATCAGAGATCTCTCAGGAGGCAAGTTCAAACCTGATGGAGGAAGATGGGCCGTCACATGAGATGAAAATAAATTGTGGAACTCCATGTCCCAGTTATTGGGGATGGAAAATGTGATCTCACAAAGTTGAGACAGAAGTCCATCAAGGACTGGCCCATTATAAAGACACTAGTTTTCGTTTTTCAAGCTCCAAACCTCAGACTGCATAACCTGGGAAGAGCACCCAAGGAAGGGTTACTGTGTACTTGTTCGTTTTTTATGCTGTTCGTATGTCTGTCCTTGACCATTGCTGGAGATGGGACCTTAGGCCAAACAGACTTTGTTTTCACCCAGGGAGTCTCTTCTACATTCTGGAAAGCATCTGGGAAGAGATGGGAGGAATTAGGGTTGAGTATCAGGAGAAGTGTGCTATGCACCTATTTATGTAGTGTTAGATATATAAAAAGTAGCTTTAAAGAGAAAAAGGTGGGAGCTAAGAGTAGATCTCTGGATGAGTCTAGGGTGGTGTCCTGAGCGGTATCTAATTAGGAGGAGATCCAAGCTGAGGTGCTGGGTTATAGTACCTGCGGAGGCAGCAAGCAGTTGGGAAATTCATGAGTTTCCAGTCCTACACAGTTGACTTCTCTTTTTATGAGACAGTCAGCACTGGCAGCGTTACTATTTCCATGCTTTGCTATGCGTGACTACCTGTTTGTGAAGGCAGAGTTGAGATCCTATGAGCAAAGACTGAATAGCAAATGGCAAGAGATGATGCTGGTTCACCTAGATTCACTGAAGTCCAAATACGTATGTGTGTGGAAAACATGGCCACAGTGACAGACCACTTCTCTAGCTTCCTACAGGTGCAGATATGAGGTCCAGGTGCTTATTTTGTATGGTTAGGGGTTTATATTGCCTTTATTCACTGATGAAGAAAGTATTTGGTAATGTTTTTATATATTTAAATAACTCTGTGGCCTCAGAAAAGTTATGTGTCTTTGTCATCACAGACTCTGAATGTATTCCAGAAAATGGAAGAAAACCAATATGAAAACAAACCTTCTTCACTTCCTCGAGTGTGGAAATTTAAATAGATCTTGAATGATTTATTTGCAGTGAATGAGTTTGAAATGTGACTTGGCTTTGGAATTTTGCTCCACTTAGCAATGGATGTGATGAGGATGGTATTAATACTGCGAAATATCTGGCATATACAGGCTTAGCCACATTTTGTCCTAGTATGATTTTCCTGTGTTTTAAGTTGTAACAAAAACTGCAGTTTCTTTAAACTGCCTTAATAGTGGCTTTATCTGTGTTTATTTCATGGACATCAGAATGGATAGTAATTATGGCCAGTAGTGCCTTGAAAGCAGGATGTGCAGATGCCTATGAGTTTGTGTGTTTGTGTATAGTTACCAAGGGAATGATGACACAACATTTAGTTGTGTAAAAGGCTTAAGTCTGAGATGATTCTGAATTGTCTATGTAGTTTTGTAGACTGGATCTGATGTCAAGAAAGTTTTCGCTGTAGTATTCAAAAATTGTCTTGCTAACAACTGTAAATTTATAATTCATGGCAATATAGTTGTTTAGGTATAGTAGGCAGTGATACCATACGTATGACAAAAAGTCTGTGGGTGGCTCTTAGGTTGCTCACAGGGAAAAAGTTGAGAAGAGGCTGTACTTGAATTTAAGCATCTGCAATGGTAGTGGCTGAATAGCTGTCAGAAGTCTCTGATTAGAGATTATTTACTTTTAGAAATAGGAAGCTGTTTTCTTTTCCTACCCAGTGTTCAATGTCTTAGATAAACCAGAGGGTGTTTCAAGTATTGTGTTCTTGCAACTGATTGGTCTTTTATACTCACTGAAAGTGGTAATAATAGTGTAGAGTTGGTTGTTATACTTTAGGAGATTGAGTGAAGAATTAAATATCTGAATTATGCTCTAAGTCTAAAAAGAGCAAGTCTGCAGGAAACATGTTGCTTGCTTGGGGAAGGGATCATGGATGTGCAGGGCAAGAGAAGAGGTGCCCAGCATCAGCAATGTCTGTTGGTCTGAGAGGGTGGGAGATGGTGGTTTTCCTCAAGGGTAGATCTGACAGTGCTGATGGGAGAATGGCTGAAGCAGTGAAAGGGACAATAGGGAGGTACCACGACTCCTTTGCCATGTGAAGTAGAAAGACATAGGGAATGTCATGGTGAGGGGGCAGAGAAGAGGAAGGACAGTGCCCCTTCTTTTCCTTCCTTCTGGTATGTATCTGTTCTGTCCTGACCATGAATGTTTATGGTTGTACTTTTTATGGTTGGGTTGGGTTTCCCCTATTCTTCTGGTGGTGGAGAAAAGCAGATTGGGGAAAAACCTTTGTATTTAGCTGGAGAAGGGTTTTTTTCCTGGTTTTCAGGAAAATATCCATACACTTTACATTGCAGACTGAAGCTAGAACTTGCTAACAACTGTGGAGTTTGCTAAAACATGGCTTTAATCACAAAAGCATCTGTGCATGCTGCCTTTCTTCTGTCTTCTAGAGCTGTGGTGCCCTGTTTCCTGACCAGACCCTCACGTTCTGGTCCAGTTCAGATTATTCCTCCTGCTCTTTTACATCTCTCTCCATAGGCAGCGCTGCTACCCCGCATCTCTCTCTCGCTTTATAATTTCTGAGTGCTTTTAGCCTCCTTATTTGAAGACAGTACTGAAAAGGATAAGGGGTGATGGAAATAAGGAGTAGGGTAGTGACTGGCTGTGGAGGGAAGCGTACGTAGTGCTGGCAGACAGGAAGGGTTTAGGAGGCTTTTTGGAGCAAGTATATACCTCTTTGCTACAGGCCTGTTGGCCTCATTTGGCTTTGGATGTCAGCCCACATGCTGACGTCCCCTGGCAATCCCTATTGCATGTGTTTGAGTGTTGTATTGCCCCTCCTTCTACCAACCATGCCAAATTTAGCCATAATTTAACAGCAGTAGCTCACACTATGTATTTTGGGCTATTTGTGTAACTAGCCACTGCTAATTTGGGTGCTAGCTTTAGGATGATATCTGAGGAGTATAACACATTTAAGAAAACCATAAACTCAACAGGCCTGCAGGTCTTCTTGTTTGAAGAAAAAGTATTTTTCACTCCCTGGACAGTTTAGACCTTGGTATTTATGCTTCCTCCTTTTTTTTTTTTTTGTCTTCTTCTTCTTTAAACAACAACAAAAAAAATGTATATTTTGGACAGGAAAAAAAATCCGGAAGAACATTGAGGAACGTTATTTTTTATTTCTCTGATGTGAGGTTTTTGAAATAGACTCAGCAGTAGAAAAAACTCTATTTGCCACTGCAAGGAAAATGCTTTTCTGTAAACATTCCCTAAGCATGGATATGTGAGCACAGCTCTCGGAAGAAAGATGTGGCACCATTTCATTAAATCAGTCTGAAGTGAATCCAGTTATATTTTTTCTGTTCTTGCACAAGACTAAGAAGGAATGAGCATGTAGGTAGAAAAGCTTAAGTGAGAAAGTCTATTTGTAGCAATATATATGCCACATGAACTAGAATATACAGTCAGTCCTAACTTGATGTAAATTAGAGACTGAAGTGCTGCTGTACTGATACGTATTGGCACAAGCTCTAATTCACTGTGCCAAGCCATACAGTCATTTTCCTGGAACCTCTGTCCTTTTTTTGGATGTTGAAACATTTATGTCTAGTCCTAGTGCTAGTGGTGTCAGCTCAAGAAAGGGTACCATAACTTTCTGGGTTTGGATCAGGCCCATGCAAAGGAAAGCATTTAAGATGCCATTATTTGTGTGTCTCTCCATAGGTCTAAAAAAACACACGTGTTTCGTTCTGTCAAACTTTTTCTATTTGCTTTATTGATAACAATACTATTAGACTGTGCCACCAAATGGCAGGGTGAAAAGGTACATTAAAAAGATGACAATTTCCCCCTGATGTCTATACTGGTGACATGTCACTACCACACTGTCTTTGATTCCTCTTCTGCTGGATAATCCAAGGATTCTGAGGAAAAGGAAGCAGGACAGTGTGGCATTTGTTTTCCCTCTATCTCCATGTAGTTTCTCGAGGCAGTATTTATTGAATGAACACAGCACAAGCTTCAGGAATTCTGTAAAAGAAATGATTTTGCAAGTCATGAGGATATTTTTTTCATGTGACTTCTGTGGGGATTTTTGGTTGTTTGTTTTGTAACTTTCTTCAAGATTAGTCTGCAACAGTCCACTGAATTTTCCTGCCTCCCCCTGCAGCTAGGTCATGGCTCCCAGCTGGACGTTTTCTTTGACTAATCCCTTGTGGTAGCAGGGGCCTGTGCCCTTGCCTGGTCTCTCCACTCTCTAGTCCACTGCAGTTGTGCTGGTTACTCCACTGCTGCAGAGGGCAGATGGGATGAGTCAGGAGGAAGCATTTGGTGGTCTGCAGTGCCTGGTGTAGGTGGCTTAACTGTTCTGTGCTCTCTTCTGAACTTACTTCTTCTGCCTGGTGTTAGTTTACATGTAATCACTGGGAGCTGTATTTAATAATTGAACATATTCCTTGCAGGGATATGTTGAAGGAGGGTGACAACTGTTGCCATTTTTGGAGACAGTAGACTTGACTGATCCCATGTGTAAATCATGTGAAGTGTTACACACTGTATGTGGGTAAAAGTGTCCAGCTGCATGATGGCAGAGCTGCCAGCAGAGCAGTGCCATGTGCTAACTGTTGGACCTTGGTTAATTCCTTATAAACCTGAAATTGCTGTATGATTAAATATAACCGTAATTCATCAAGCGAACAGAAAAATGTGGTGAATTTCTGCCATTCAGCATTAGCATAAAGGAAACATTTTGCCTATGGCTCTTGCCTGAGCACATCTGAGGCCATCCCTAGGCATGGCTGGGCAGAGCTCCATGGAATTGACTACAGCTTGGTAGTCTCTGAGAACATGGGAAAATCTTGCATGACAGGGAAATTCACTACAGCGCTGAAGAATTTCAGATCTACCCAGGCTACTCAGTTCCTAACAAAATAGGTATGCAGTGACATGAACTGGAAGATTACCTCATGCCCAACAGCCTCTTTTATGATCTCCACTGGCTGGGAATTAGTGCTCTGGGCTTTCTCAGCAGTCAGGGAGGCTATAGCTCCCTACCGCTGATTCAGAAGGTAAACACTTTCTGAGTTGCACAAAGGAAAAGTAACTGTGATATAAATCTCCCTCCTCCCCTACTCTCTCCCCACCTGCGTCATGTCTGCATCTGGCTCCGACCTGATGTTAGGTCTCCCGGGCCCCGGAACACGAAAGAAACTCTGCCTTCAGATTCCTGTCTTTTGCATTCTAGTTGTTCTCAAAACAGGTGGAGGCAAGCAGGCACTGCCCTGATGAGAAAGGCTGTGAAGTACCCACCCTGTTACTTGAAAGGCTGCTTTGCAGGCTGGTAGATGCTGCACAGGGTGATGTGCAGCACTCCCCTTCTTGCTCTGCCCTTGTGCTGCAAGGGTACTACTGTGTTTGCATTGGCGTGGGTAAAGATGGAAATAGAAACTTCGTGGTGTGGGCTATGGTATGAGTATCAGATTTGTACTTTGTGTCTCCCAGTGTACTGAAGTCACTGCTGTAGCCATTGCTATAATTAGGTTTGTGGGTTGGATTTAAGATAGTGCAGCAGTACTTAACCATGTGCGTATCCATTCAGACATGTTGTTGAAGGTTTCTGGTCCTTGCTAATAACCACTTATCAGCAGTTACAAAGATTATTTTTTCTCTGGTGGCACAGTGTTATGGGTTGTGGTTGTACAAACCTCAGCTTCAGCACAGCCTTATTTCACAGAGGAACAGAAACTAGAGAAGGGTAAAGCTTTTAGTGTACAACTGAGAGAAATTTTAGGAGGTATCTTTGTACCATGTCTGTTGTTGCTAGTTGCCCTACATCTTGCTCCCTTTACAGTGAAATATAATCCCCTAAAAGTAATTCTTCCTAGTTAACAGTAACTCCCTTTCTCCTAAGTTAGGAAGACATAATTTTCCTTTAGCTAAAATGATGTCTCTCTTAGTACAATTGTTTGGGCATGGGGTTTTTTGGGTAGGTGTTGGGAATAAATATATCGGTGATTCCAGAGTTTACATTGCCTATGGATCAGGTATTCTGCAGAACTTTGTAATTCTTCTCCTGGAACTGACGGTTGTCCTGTAGCCCTGTGTGCCAAGCAAGCTTGGCCAAGTGTGGAGCTCCCTGCCGCTGTGCAATGGGGCAGTTTGCCCTCTCCACTGACTACTGAAAAAAGTGTGTGTTTTGCTGGAGACTCCTGTCTGGAAAACCTCGAGGGCCAGTGAGGTTGCTCGGAGTCAAGGACTACATGGGTTGGTTCTCAAGGGAAGAGGGAAATGGGATGATAGGAAAAAAACCGTGGCTTTAACAGCCGCATAAACATGTTGTGGAAAGAACTTTGTTCCTTAGGGCCCAGTACGGCCCATCCCTGTTAAGCTTTTGAATACCAAAATGAGGTACTGGAGTGTGCTACCCACAAACTTCATTTGTGGGATGTAAGTCATTTGGTTTAACCCAGGTTATAATTTGAACAGATGATACATGCTGGACAGCACTTTTCCTTTAGTGCTCTGGCATCATCCAAGACAATCTGTGTTCGGTTCATTGAGACTTCCTTCTGTTTGTTACCGTCAAAGGAAAGAATTCATTGACTTTTAAAATTAACATTTTTTGAAGTTCAGAGGTCAAGTGGTTGCTTCATCTTGGAATGCTTTTACGTCCAGGATCAAGAAGGACATAAGTAAACAAATTAAATTTTTTTTTAATTTGCTTACTCCATGAAACAATTGAGTGAAAGACAGGTATAAACCCATTGCATTTTAGGAGGTATAAAAAGGTCTAACTGAGTGGAATCAGCAGGAGAAAATATGAGTCAATGTGAGTCAGCAGTGTGCCCAGGCAGCCAAAAGGGGAAACCCCATCCTTGAGGCGTGCATCAAGCACAGCATTACCAGCCGATCAAGAAAGCCGATTATGCCACTGCATTCAGTGTTGGTGCCGCCTTACCTGGAATACTGTGTGCAGTTATGTGCCCCGCAGTTTAAGAAGGATGTGAAGGTTCTTGAATGCATCCAGAGGAGGGCAGAAAAGTTGGTGACAGGGCTGGAAGGCATGACCTGTCAGGAGCAGCTACAGACTTTGGGTTTGTCTAGTTTGGCTGAGGGGCAACCTCATGGCTCACTACAGCTTCCAGAGGATGGGAAGTGGAAAGGGAGATGTGATCTCTTCTCTCTGCTATAGGAGACATAACTATCTCATCTCCCTATGCTATAGTAGACATAGGAATGGTTGAAAGCTGCACTGGAGAAGGATCAGACTGGACATGAGGAAACACTACTGAGAGGGTGATCAAACACTGCAACAGGTTTCCTAGAGATATGATTGATGTTTGAAACCTGTCAGTGTTTAAGAGGCTTTTGGACAATGCCCTTAATAACATGCTTTACTTTTGGTGAGCCTTAAGTGATCAAGCAGTTGGACTAGATGACCATTGTAGCTCCCTTCCAACTGAAATGTTCTCTTCTGTTCTCTGCTAATCTAAAATACATTACATAATTAAAATAAAAGCTGTGGCATTAATGGCTTCATAATGTAATCATATCTGGGAGCTTAATAGCTCCTTTATTTGAATTCTAAAATATTTGAGGTCACATTATCTAAAATAGTCAAAGCAATAAGTAATATTAGCCCAAATATATTGATATGTTGGTTACTTTTTCCCATGGTGACGTAATGCAGTGAGGTTAATTCTGGATTCTCCTTTGCTTAAGGGTGGTAAATTCTGCACGTGGTTTTGAAAATTTCAGCCTTTGTCTGGACTGCAGAATTAATGGTAAATAATAACTCGAATGGAATAGGGGGTTGAATGGGTTGTAAAAGTGTGAATGTAAAGGAGAGTGTTCAGGTGGAGAACATGGACATCAGCCCCCACCAAACAGAGAAGTAATGTTGCTGTAGATTGGAGTTCATACTTTTACAGCCCTGCAAAACGTATCAGACACCTTCCATCAGCCATGGAAGGGAAGAAGGGGTGGAGTAGATGTATCTGGTGAAGAAGCTGAGAAATTGTGCCCATTAAAGCAGCAGCTTTCAATTACAGTAGAGGTAATGGCTGGGCACAGACATGCTACCATGCTGCTGGTTTTGTTTTGTAGCAGTGACACCACCAGGTAGGAAGTTACTTCTAGAGGGAATGGCCAGAATAAAGGCAGTTTTTTGCTGTTTTGCCTTCTGCAATATTGTGTAATTTAAAGTATTTTCCTTTTTTTTATTCCTTCTAGAAAAGTTGTCAGTCTTGATAAAAATAACTACAGAAATTAGTTACTTACTAAACTGCAGAGGTGATTAGTAGGTGATATGCTGGGTTTCTCTTACATGTGGTGGAGTTGCAGAATCAACTTCTTAGCAGAAGCAGAGGGCAGTGGTACCTGAGAGGGAAGTGATTCTCAAGGACAACAGTGCCAAACCATATCCTCCTTGTTCAGGTAGCTCCCAGCTACCTGAGGGTACTGTTGGTACCCTCAGAACATTATATAAGTGGAGCACTGCATTCTAGTTTTTCTGGGCTGTTCTGCTCTGGCTGGTTCTTTTAGGAGATTTGTGATGGTAGTGATTGTTAGGGAGTTGTTGAATCTGGTAGCTTCATGATTGGGGGATAGTGTCTCTGACTAGGTTATTGGGGTTCCCCCCTGCTGGTGTGCCTCTGGGCTTGTGGTGATGCGTGTGTGATGGGCTGAGTGCTCCCTTGGCATGGGGAGTTACTTGGCTGTTACTTGGATTCCACGTCTACTGTCTTTCCTTTGTGCTCCTTCAGATGTCTGTGGAGATGAGCTGCTTATCCTGTGATCTAATAGTGGCCGACTGTGGCCCTAAGAGGACTTAGGAATAACTGCGAGGAATGGGATGTTTGGTGAAGTATAAGCACAGTATGTCAATACTGACTAATGCAGCAGTTGCTCCAGGCTATATATTTTTTAGGTTCATGTCAAGACAATGTTTAGCAGCAATTAGTGGGCCGATAAACGTGTTTATGCTGGCCAGCCAGTCACAGCCGTTGCGTGTATGTTGGCTGGATGGTCCATGTGCCCTGAGCTCCAGAGCTGCATGAAGGGAATTCATTTGTCCAACAGGTATTATGGGTAGTGAAGTGGGGAGGAGCACTGCTCATGTAAGATAATGTTGATGTTTTGGTAAGTTTCTGTTAATTAATCTTACAGATTTCTGACAGTGTGATATTTCTTCTTTTTTATTCAGATTCCTTTGGGACTCTTGTTCTTCCAATAGTAAGTATTTCTTTCCCTTCCTTCTTCCTCAGAAAATGTTGACTCTCTGTAAATCACCATCAACAGCTGGTGTTGATGAGATGATATATTTTGCATGTGATCCCAACTATTTTCACAGTCTCAGATGAGTGTATAAGCCAAGGAGTTTTCAGGTCAAATGCTCTACTGCTTGTTAGAAGTAATTATAGGATCTAGGAGCTGATTTCCAGTATCAACAGGAACTATCATAAAATTTGAACACAGAAATTTGCTTTGTGGCTTTTTTGACTGGCTGATACCTACATCAATATTTTAGACACACCATGAGGGCTAATTAGAGGTGAAAGAATTGTGTGAAGTAATAACTGAGAAACACTAAAATAAAAATATTTATATGCAGTCTTCGTAAGGATTTGGAAATGCACATTCATTGAAAAGTACATAATAAGCAACGAAATTGTATCTTGAATTGTGAGTCATGTGTGAATCCCAAATTTATAATCCTGGATGTTCATCTTGAAAACCCAGTCTAGAGAACTGGGTATTTATATCAGAAAAAAAAGATTTGCCAATGTCATCCATAAGTCTGAGTATCCCTAAATCCAGTGGGTTTAAATTCTGATCTCAAATAAACTGTGGGTCTGATTAAATAATCTGGAAATGTTTGATAGATGGATAATCAATGATAGTGAGCAGCTCAACATTATGAAGATTACTAGGTTGAAATACATCTGTATGAACTATACTTTAGCAAACATAGAAAAATGTGTTCATAGAAAAAGAGGAAAAAAATGAAATTAACAGGTTCCTTAATAAAATCTGGCCAGGTCTTAAAGTGTTCAAGCACCTAAAATTAGGCGGGGTAGATTCTTCCCTCTCTCGCCACTATCTGAAATGTCTCATTTTTTAGTAGCAAGATTTTTTTTTCATTTGTGTAGCCACAGTAGACTTATGTTTTGTCCAAAGTATAATTTGCTAGCAGAAGGTGGGTAATGAGTTTTTGGATTCAGCCTCATCTTTTCCAGAGGAAACAGTAGCTGCCTTGTCTGAGGTGTTTGTGATGGTGGCTGGTGTAGTCAGGAGAAGTACGTGAGATGGCCCTTTTCTCTCTTGTGTTAGGAGTGCCAAAAGGGGGATAGTAATACCATTCATTTGGTGATGTTTTGACTAAGATAAAATATTTTCACAGCAAATTTCTACTACTTAGTGTTAAAAGCTGCCTTGATTATATTTGGGTTGAGAAACAACCCTTTAGAGAAGGGTTGGTGGGGCCGAGGTAGTTACTATTATTGTAGCAGTGACCTTCTGGAAGTGTTGTATTAGTGCAGTTTCTGTTAGCATAGATGTGTGAAACAGAAGATGGGTTACTTTGCACCTCATCTGTCCTGATACACTGCCATGGCAATGTAAACTTCATTGTCTCTGACCATTACATTAAGAAAGGTACAACAGGCAATTTTGTTACCATGTTATGGGAAGGAAAGATCTTTTGAAATATAAAAAGTATAAAAATCGAGGGAGCAACCTATGCTATCTATCATTATTCATGATAGAAAGAGGTACAGGAAAATATATGAGGTCTCTGAATGGCATTTACAGACTTTTAAAGAAGTCAAAACCAGTATTTGCAAGCATGTTAAAATAATGCTGTAAGAGCACGATTTACTTCTATGATGAGCCAAAGCAAACTTATTTTCTCCCATTTTGATTTTGAATGGTTATAATATGTCCTGGACTTCTTGTCTGCTTTTTTGGGAATACAGGTTCTTTAATAAATAGCAATGTTCATAAATACATTAGTTTTGAGGTAATATTTGACAGATGCAGTAGGTAAGGCTGTTCCTCCTATTTAGGATATTGCAGAATACTTGGCCTGGAATTTGGAGTGTGTTGAAATATGTGAATCATATGTTCTTGGCAATGTGTGCACAAAAAACCTGCCGCTGAAGAAAATGCAGGATCTATTTCGGTGTGGAACTTTGCACATAAAATTTAGTTACATAAGTCCAGATTTTAAAGGGGGAATATCTTCTTCCTGTATCATCATGTGCCTGTTCATGGATAAAAACAGCCTGTTTATTTTTCCCCTTCCTGATTTTTTTCCTGGCTTGTTTTTAAAAACAGAAAGTCAACAGAAGGGGATGGAGTTATAGTTGATTCCTCTTTATAGGTAAACACAAAGAGAAGAAAATGTATTTGATACAGATGTTTGCATCTACCTCATTTGCCACCCTGTGACATTTTCCCTTGTTTGTGAATTCCTGTTACCTCACTGTGTGCTGTTAAAACAAGCTTTGACAGCACTACAGCTTTTCTTTATAGGACTTGGTAGAATACTTCTGATGTGATGTGCCTGGTGAGTTTACAGCTGTAATTTTCATTACACTGCAGAAGCACTGCTTCAGTTCCATATGTTATGCTGAAAAATGCAAGCCTGTCTGCTTTAGTTGAGTTAACTCCAGAGGTTTTACTTCAGATTTGCTGTTGTAATTCCAAGCAGAAGCATGTGACTCTTTAAGCTTTTCAGCAGCGCTGCTTCTTGGAATGAGCTGTGTGCTGTGTTAAAACCGTTTTCCTTCTTCAAAGAGACACTCTGGCAGTACAGAAGCCAGCACCTGGTCTGGAATGTCCCTGGGGTCATTGGTTGTCTGTGAAGACTCTGCTCAGATGAAATTCCCATGTGCTGCAGCATCTCTGCTTCCAGCCTTTCAATCCCTGTGACTGGGATTCCTCTCAGCTAACTTCAGGATGTGAAGTTATGCACCTGAATTACGAGCTCTAAATTTCCTCTGTCCACTGGAAAGACACACAGAGAGAGGGAGAAACCTGTACATGGTTACTCTAATCTTACATGGTATAAATTTCTTTGCCAGTGATATTTGTCTCTTTTCTGCCAGCACTGAAGGAGCCTTGGGTGTCTATCCCAAATAAGTTAACCATATAAAATGACTCTTCCTTTATTTCTTAATATTTTGGGAAGAATAATTATTTTTCTTTCTAGAAGAGTTACAGTGTGTGCTGTAATTTTGAAACATTAAACTGAAATGAGACAAATGTTTCTATTGAAAAGCAGTACCTCACCTCATAAGATACTCTGTATTTGAGTTTCCTACCCCATAGAACATAAAGCTAAAGATTGTAAAAAATGAAGTGCAAGGTTCTCTTACTGTCCTGCTCATTTTGCTCACACATACCTTCTTCAGACCTTTTATTTTTAGAAAATTTGTTTCAAAAAAGTGATGAAGTCAGAAAAATATTAGCCCCTTGTATCAAATCCAAGAAATTTCTAAATAACTGTGAAAAGAAAAGAAAGAGCACAATGTGTATGTGTGTGAGTCTATGAATTGTATGAGAATACGTGGATACTTACATTGTTGAAAACCTGATTACTACTGAAAATTAGATGCAAATCTGTTAAAAAGATGCCTCTGATGACACATTTTCAGGTAACTGTTGAAATAGCACTTTAAAGTCCTGAAAAAAATCCCCTTTCACTTGTTGAGAATTTACATAAGTTGACAAGTTCAGGTATGTATTAGATCTTTATATCAAATGTTTTTTAAATAATAATATCTTCAAGAATATTTTTGATGGTTAACAGAAAGTCACTATTTTATTTTAAGCTGCCTTTGAACAGTGCTTCTGGGAATTATGAATTACTGGTGGAAGGCCGTGCTGATGGCCGGCACATCTTCTCTAACCGTACCAGCTTGATGTACATGTCAAAGAGCATCTCCGTATTCATCCAGACTGATAAATCTATGTACAAACCAGGACAAGATGTGCTGTTTCGGATTGTTACTGTGTATCCTGATCTAAAACCTTACAAAGTGCCTCTGAATATATACATCCGAGTAAGTATCCACAGGAATACAGTTATAAATTGGCCTGTGTCATATGTTCCAAATTTATGTGACAAATAAAGATGATATTTATTGCTACCTAAATCTTGCTAGCAGGACCACTGGCATTTACAATGTAGCTTGACTTTTCTCCTAGGACCCTCGGAAGAAGTTGATTCAGCAGTGGTTGATGGAGGAAGGTGATTTGGGTGTACTTTCCAAAAAATTGCAGTTATCAATGAACCCTCCCCTAGGAGACTGGTCCATAGAGGTGGAAGTGAACGTGAGTATTAACATTGCCAAGTCACAGA
The DNA here is from genome assembly GCF_009829145.1 of Chiroxiphia lanceolata. Lineage (NCBI taxonomy): Eukaryota > Metazoa > Chordata > Aves > Passeriformes > Pipridae > Chiroxiphia > Chiroxiphia lanceolata. Next base: position 85,724,770 of record NC_045639.1, on the reverse strand, counting down.
GAGATTTATTTCTTTTGGTTGATGTGAATAAAATTGTGTTTACTTTGCTGAAACCAGTTACTAACATGGACCATGAGATGCAGAAATCCTTCCCTTATGACAAATATCATGCAAGATACTATGCAAGGACATTATGCAAACCTCACAATATTTTCAGTAGTGTATGGTTTTGTAAGGAAGGATACAAAAATCCCCAAACATGTTTTATCCCAAAGCCGTTTTTTTGATTCTAAAATAAAAATGCTTTTAAAAACGTGAGGGGGTTTTAATATTAACATGCAAGAAAGACCTTATGGAGAACTGTGTGAGGAGTTTTTTTGGGGGTTGTATTTTTTTTTTTACCGAAATCCTGTTACGTTTATTTTGCAAGCAAATACACAGAAATTCAGGGGTGTTTCATCAATTTGCAATGACTAATGAGTTACTGAGGAAAAAATAACTACGTAAAGTAGAAAGGATGTCTAGTAATGCACAACTATTCGAGTAAAAAAAAAATGGAACAATCTGCGTTGCATGTTGCTATTGGTAGTAGTTCTCTCAGTTCAGTCCTTTAAGCTGTACGCTCCTCATAGACCATGGAAAATGTTGCAAAAATAGCCAGAGATTTAGCTGTTCAAAACTCTGTGTGTCAAGTTTATTCAATCTGCTTTTAAATGCTGTAATTTGGGAACTGCATTTCCAACTTGGCTTGCAGTGGCTGTTCAGGGACATTTAGCAAGTACAAACAGGACTACTTAATGTTCCATGAGAGAGATGATGGGGTAGAAAGCAGAAAAACTCATGTGATCATTTATTACTTGAGAGTAATGTTTACCAGTACCGGTTATATACTTGATAGATTTCTATAGGCTGAAGTATGTGAGGGTGGTGTTCAAGTGAGTGTCAGGACTGGATTTTTCAAAAGTGTTCTCATGTGGGTGTGGAGTTGTTGCTGTTGTCTGTGATGGGAAAAATGTATTAAGTTGTTCCTGCCCTAATCTGTGTACTCTGCCACCCCTTCTCATCCCCAGACTTCAGTAGCTTCTCAGTCATGCTGAGGCAACTGTAATCAGGACGGAATCTGAAGTGCGATGGGGAAGTGACCACATTGAAAAGCATCTGTGTGTTTTTCTTTGCCTAGACCAGACTGGTTCACTGGTCTGGTTGACATCCATCCCCACTCACAGCTACATAGCTGCTTTTCAGCTGGTGGGGAAGTGTGGCTCAGACATGGGAACAAAGGCTGGTGACAGTGGTGGGCTACTTGCCAGGTGAAAGTGTGTTTATGAAATGTTGCTTGGGCTTTCTGCAGAGGCTCAAGTAATCCTGAAGTCAGGAGATCATCGATGAAGGAACTGCAGCAGCTGTTTTCAGGATCTAAATGAGTGCTGCTCCCTCCTGAAACAAAAACAGAAAGAAAAAAAATGAAGTTGTAAAGTTGAAAGAAAAATACCTTATAGATTCAACTCGGCTAGTGAAACAGCTGTGAGAAAAGACAAGTGAAGTGAAATCTTAGTAGACGATAGTTGATGGTATTCTAAATTTTAGCCTTTTAGTACTATTACAGAGGTTAATGATCCTGGAAAACATATGTCAGGGTGGGAATGTCTCTCAAGTCATGAGGAAGAAGGAGAGAGTAAATAGGGAACGTTTTGTTCACAGTCTCTTTCAACACATAGCTCCAGGGCATCAGGTAAAGGAGGTAAAGAGAGATTTCAAAATAACTAAAACAGCATAACTGTACTGCAGAACACAGTGGATATTGTGAATACTGAGAATTCAAGTGGGATTGAGAAATGTCTGGACACATTCATCGTACACTCCATTGAGAACGGATAACTAGAAACCCCTGAGGTGTCAGGTCAAGACAGAGTGTCACTGCTGGCTGTCCTCATTGATGCAGTTGCCTGCCTAGGTGTTGAACCTTGCTGCAAAAGAGTGGACATTGGCTCTCATATTAGATCTATCAGGCTACAACCTTTCCTAGGCTGTCTGTATCATATTTTCATCTAATTTTCCCTACTATTAAATTTTTAAAATTTAGGGTTTTAACATAAGAGTTTTGGGGTACTTAATAGAGCTCTACATGCTTCAGCAACATGAAGAATATCCAGGGTCATGGATAATGCTCATCACTCTAGGATATTTTTCTCTGTTCACCACTGTTATAGAAGACAATTCAAGGTGAAAGTCTTGCAAAGTGGTTTTGGTACATATATTAAAGTGGTCTTTTGGGAAAAGACAATCTTGGGCAGAACAGAAGTGGAATTCTTTTATTTCATTGACAGAGGAAATGGTTAATACTTAAGAAACACTGTGTTTAATAAGTGGGGGAAAAAAAGGAACTAGCAGATAGCTATCAGTATAAATGAAAGTCTGAACTCTTGCATGTACGTAGGAAATGTAAAGATCCCAAGGAAAACTTAATGGTTAATAATAAAAGTATGAAAGAGTTTTTAAAGCTTGCTAGAAACAAAAGGAATTCCGGCAGTGGTGTAGCCTGGTAGCATGAGGAAACAGTAACTGTGTGGCAAAGGGGAAAACTTTTAACAGGGATGATGATTTTTAGTAGTTAAGTGAATCTCACTGTGGGCAGTTTTGAAAAGACCATCAGAGGATGAACATTCTTAACAGAAAAGAGTGAGGTAACATGGGAAACTATAGACTTGTCATCTGGTATGAGAAAAACAATGACAAAGGTGACTTGGGATTCCACTGATTAAAAATTACATTATTTAAGGCTAGTATGGAATTGGTTAATAAGGTAGACTTAATGACGTAACAGATTTCTGAAAAGGCTTTTCACTGTACGAAGTCTTAGTGAAAAACAGTGGTGTGTATACAGTCTGTCAAAGAAGGATGGATTGATTTTTGTGCAATTGACAATCACCCAAGGTGTTTCTGATATAAACTGATGACAGAGTTTGCATGTGGAGCCAGGGAAGACAGCTCCATGGTAGGAGAGACTGCAGAAGTCTGCTCTGTTGACTGTATATCAGAGGATCAAATGAATCAACGGATTTGTTCATTACAGTCTGAGAGTGCTGTTACAGGTTTTCAAGGCTTTTTAATCTAGTGGAGAAAGGCATAATATGAACCAACTAATAGAAATTGAAACCAGACAAATTCTGTGTGGCATATATATGTCTTTCATCGATAAAGTGCTTATTCACTGGAACAAACGAAAAAGTGGGAGTGAGCGTTTTTCTGTTACTTGATGGTTGACTTTGTGTAAGATGCATTTTAAATGCAGATTGCTGGAGTAGCTGAATACAAAGGAACAAAACCTGGGATAAAAGAAGATCAGGCTAAATGGTTCCTTTATACACCAAACTCTTTGAATTGAAAATTAAAATAGAGAAGAAAAAGAAGAGTATATTATAATAAAAAAAAGAAAAAGAAATTTTAGGCTTTGGGGTACAGAAAAATGTGGCTATTCTTACAGTGCTTATCCTTTGAGAATAAAGCAGCAACTCCAAGCCCCACACATAGATAGTCATGTTTACTTTCAGACCATTTTTGTTCACACCTTCTCTGCTTTAATTTTCAAATTCAATGTTGACTATAATGACAAAACAGTATGCATTATTTCTGTAGCATGTGCCTACACAGTATCTTAAACTGGATAAGGCTGTCATATGCAAAATATATTAAGTGACTGTTTCAATATTCACACTATTACATTAGGTCTGCCTACTGTGTTGTCTCACAGACTGGTTTTTTTCTGATAGCACGACAACCACTGAATTGATGAAACCTGAAAGAAACTTTACAGAATAAAGGAAAAGAACTTTTTTGATGGGAAACTCTACTTAGTTCTCTTGGTTACTATGCCCTGAAATACAAGATCGTATGGGATGGGATTCAGTCTGAGGTTTAAGCTGTGTGGATATCTCTATGGTGGTGATGTGGTGAAGATTTAATTGATGTTTAGTGAAAGCTAGTGCATGACTTGATCACTCCTAGTGGATATTTCTGGCTATTGTCTGGATATTCCTTGCTGTTCTACAGCGATTTGGCTGTCAGAGGAAGGTACAGTTTTCTACAGTGTTATATATAAAGTTGCATTATATATATATATATATATTCACCAATCTCTTCCTGATAACAGAGGTCACTGAGAAATTGGATTTACTGCTAAGGAATACTTAGTATGTGTCTGGAGTTTTTAATAGATTATCTACCTATCTGTAACTAGTACTGCTAGCTCTGAATCTGCATGGCACTCAGTGCAGCTTATGGATATATTCAGGGCTTTAGAAAGATCTTCAGATGGCAAACCCAGACTGATCTCTGCATGACTTACTATCTTGATGCCATGACCTGAACTTTCTAGCTAAATAGCCAGCTGTCCAGCCTTTCTTTCTCGGATTTCACTCGTCTTTTAAGAGTGTTGTTAACTGAGTAACATTTCCCTTCTAGTGGTTACACATCAGTTTCCAAGTGTACTGAGTTTTGATTCTTGGAAGTGTTGCCTCTGAATCCTGTTTTAAATCAGGTTTTGGCTGCTTGCTGCCGTTAAACATCCTGTAGTACTTTTTTTTTTCAATAAGAGTTCAGGTGTTAGTACAGCTGTTCCAGGAAAACTCAAGACAAGAGTAATTACAGTCTGGTTCCCAAGTCTCCACCTTGTATTTTAGTTGGACATCTTATATTTCCTGTTATGGAGCCTTTCTCTGAAAGGCTTTTAGTTGCTGAGTTTTAGTAGCATGCACCTCCAACCAGAAGTTGTTGCTAGTTATATGGCATTTTGTAATCTAATTTATGGAAGTTGTTATTTATAAATTTATGATCAAATATTGAAGAGTAGTAATGTTTCAGGTGCAATGAGGGCTTTGTAAAATATTTTAAGAGTTAATTGTTTTTAAAACTTCAGCTATTAAGCAACATTCAAAATCAACTGGGAATGATTATATACTTTACACTTTGAATTTTTTTGGTTTTTGATGTTTTATGTCTGTTACAGTGTATCCACTATGAATTCTGTTATGTTTTACTGCTAGGTCAGTAACAGATTTCACATTTGATCCATCAAGTTTGATGTTCTGTATAGAATTGCTTAAAAAAAGTGTCACTTTCCTTCAAAATCAGGTTGTACATAAAACCTTTGGCATTGGCTGTGGTGCATTCAGTAGTTTGCAAATGCACACTGATTCAGTCATGATCTGATAGTGTGAATACTAGTGACACTGGAGACTGTGATGTTGGATTTGAACAGAATTTTATTTTGGGGTTTGTTTCCTACATTTGAAAATAAAACATGGAAGTGATCACAAAATGCTTCTGTTATTTCTGTCTAGACAAAAATCTGTTTTATTTAGCTGCAAAGCCAGAGTGAAGGAGTGCTCCTGACATGGCCTGTGAGATGATGGGGTAGCCTCTGGAATGCAGCTGGTGCTAGCACTTATCTTTTTCAGGGCCCTTGGGCCACATCCAGAGTCTTTCCCGATGCTCTAACTTGTGATGCACCTCAATGTCAGAAACAAATAAGGAAACGGACCCAGGGCAGATTAAGTTCAGGGACTTTTGGTTCCAAAGAAGAAAAAATCTGCGGGGAATGGTTCGTGTGACCTCACTTGTTGGATCAGACCCCAATCACTTAAAACAGGACTGGTTCATCACAACAGAGCAAAACCTGGACTGTAGTTGTTAAGGATTCTTAGATGTCAGGATCCACAGCACCTAAGGCTCAGCTGCAGAAAGGCTCCATCATCCTCACTATCCCACAATACTTTTATGGATCTCTTTTTGGTGCTATTTTCTTACTCTGGCTAATGGGCACAGAATGCAATAGGTGTTTCGCAGTTTAAGAAATTATGACAGTGCAAAATGTTATTAGTCTGGAAGGGTGAGTATGTTTAAGAAGCAAGAGAAGGCATGGAAGGCAAAACCTGTACTAGAATAAAGCAGCTTTGGAAACAAGTGAAATAGGCATGGTGGTGTTTTTCTATCTTAAAAAAAACCTGCTTAAAATCTCTTTTGCATGGTATATAAAACCAACTGCTTGCCTCAAAAGCCACTATTCTTGGAAACTGGTTTAGCAACTTCCCATTCAATATATTTGAACAATATTTGCAGAGAGACAGCCCTGCCCTGATGAACTAAAGTGATAAAGTGGTTGAAATGATGTTACTTGTCTTGCTCCAAACTAGCTGGCTGAAAAGTGTGTTAGTGGCTTGGTATTCACATCATCAAGATGACTAGTAGGGTCTTTTCCTTTCCCTGAACTGTGAAGCATGATTTCTGTCACAAAACTTGTCATTTTAGAGAAGGTACAGATAGGAGTGCTAGTCTCACTGTAATCTCTGTTTTCTACTAAAGAATTCTCCTAGTTTTTAGTTGTTTCTTTGTTGTTGTTGTTCTACCTTAAGATAATGTGAAAAAAAATTTCATTTTCAAGGGAGATGCTTTTTCATCCTGCTCTCTAAGGTAGTGTTCTGGTCATTGCTTAATTGGTAAGAGTGACATATATACTTAACATTGGAAATAAAAGGTATACAGAGAACAAGATGTGAGATAAATTCGCTACAGATAATTTTCCTAAGATACATATTCCTAAGATTACCTTATAGTAATCTGATTGTGGACTGCTGTAGCATTTCTAAGTGTTGTGATTTGCATAAATGTTGTGAAAATAGCGGATTCTGCAAATATATTTTCAAACCTAGGAATATTAATATGGCATTCTTTTTGGTGATCAGTGACTTAATCATGGAATTGGCAGAAATCTGATTTTTACTTTGATAGAAGTATTTTGGTAGGAAAATTGTAAATAGATATGTATAAATGGCTTGGCCTGAAATGCTAAAAAATTAAGAAAATTGCTAAAAATTAAACAGTTTGGAAAGTCATTGATCAGGTTTCCAGCTAAGGTCCTGGTCCTACTGTTTTTAGCACAGGAGCTCACTTGCTACAGACACTTGTTCCTGTCTGACATATCTTGATGCCACCTGACAATTGGTTAAACCCCTCTGAGGAAAATCAGTAAATAAGTGAAAAAAAAAATAGAAAAATAGGAAAATAGAACGCAATAACAATGTATTGTATAGTTTTTTGGTTTTTTCCAATTGATTTTAACTAACAAAGAAATAAGACAGGAAGATACAACACAAAATATCTCCACCGAAGTAAGTATGAGTGTACACTGTAGCTACATTTTATCTGTCTTTTGAGTAAATGTGGAACTATAAGATTAACATGCTTTTGAAATGATCTTGTCCACTAGATACACGCTGTAGTAGCTTCTGATTTGTAGAAGTTATTTTTAAATGAGGTAGTAAAGATACGGCTGGTAGGTCGGTCATGATTTATCCTGATGACTGTGACTGCTTATGCTAGATAGTTTTCTGTTAGCTGGCTCAGGTATTCTGGCTTTTTATACAGAAACCAGCCATATGTAGATGACTGCAGATTGAAAACTCCACAAGCTTTTCATTTTATATACTTACAATCTACTTCATGTAAAGTTCTGTGTCCTTCTCTTGTGCAAATACATACTACTGGTTCCTACAGGAGCTGATAGTGGTTGAACCATGATTTAAAATCACACCAAGTCAGAAATTGTAGTTTAACTTGAATATGGGTGGAATTTGGCCAAGAAGGTATGTTAAACTTACTAATCTAATTATAATTTTTTCATATGAATTTTTTCAATAGGGTCAAGTTCATTATCAAAGATTTAAAGTGATGGAATATGGTAAGTGTTATTTAAGGGCATTTAGTAGTGACCAAAATTGTTAGTGATTCTCCATTAATTTATACTAGCTTAACTCGGCTAGCAGGAACCCTTTACTCACAGAAAGTTTAATTTCCAAATGTCTTGCTTTTCTGAGACTGACAAAAAAATGCTGTCTTATCAGCTCCCTGTTTATATTTGATAGTTTTAATGACCTTCTACTGTAGTGTCTGGATGTCATGCAGTCTTAAAAATGCTTATCTTAAGCCTGTGGGATGCAGTTATTGTCCATGTTTTTCCAGGATCATGCAGGCAATGGGTTCATCCCAAAATATCTGTATAATAGCTGATTGTGGAGCTTGCTGATGATTCTGTAAAGACTGAGTAAACTAAAAGTTTTGTATTTCAGTTTTACAAGCTTATATGCAGGCGGTTTTTATGATGCTTGTTCTCTTTTTAACAAAAAGTCTTAGTCTGGGGCATGCATAGGGTTAAAAATATATCTTACCTTATACTCCTTAGGAAACTATAGTAGTAATCTTTATCAAATTACATGTTCTACCCTTATTACTTAAAAAAACCTAATATTCCTTCTGTGAATTTAACACTTTTTGTAATTTTTTTTTTTTAGTTTTACCAAAATTTGATGTCATGATAACAACACCATTATACTACTCTCTGAGAGATGAAGATGTAACTGGTGTTGTCACTGCCAAGTAAGTAAATCATTGATACTGTTGTAATGCTTACTCTTAAGAAAATTACTGTGGGTCTCTAAGTGTCAAAGTAAAAGCTTATACTTAGAATTCTAAAAAAGCCCCATCTAGTCAAAATTAGTTGGCTAACATCCATTTCTAGTTACTGGATTTTGTTGTGTAACAAGGTTCGATAGATCTTCAGGCTTTTAGTAAGTTCTTCTGATCTGGTAAACATACTTCTAGACTATAGCCTATACATTTGCAGCTACTTTATTTGAATTTTTTTTTAAGTTTTCTGATTATAATGTATATTTTGAGGCTTTTTTCTTTTGTCCTTATGGTTCTTTTATGGTCTCTCCAACTTACCATGTCAAGGTCTGTAGGTAGAGTGACTCTATTTTATTAGACTACTTGGAAATTAGGCAAACTTCTATGAACATCCTTCTTGATCCAATATATCAACGTTGTGGATTTCAAGTATAGGTTTCTCCTACCTATCAAAATACTTATACCTGTAAATGGGTGAAGAATTAAAAGCTCTTGAGAAATTCAGGAGAGGATTCAGTGAAGACTATTGTATAAATAATATTTTATTTTTTATTTGAGCAAATATCTAGACAAAAATTTAGTATGCAATAATCTCAAATAGAAATTAGTTTTATTTTTGGAAGATTAAAACCAGATGGAGGTACCTGACAGATCCACCCAAGAAGACTGGAAATAAAGGTCTTTCACGGGTTATTTAATGCCATAGAATATGTACCTTCTAAACAAACACTCCATTGATAAGTGAAATGCAGAAGTGATTGTTTAACAAGCTATTTAAGTTAAAGGTTTGGACTTCAAGAAAAAACTTCCATCCCTAGAGCCAATACTACCTGATATTGTAAACCATCTGATAAAACAAACTATAAAGGCTGGATTGACAAGGGGCCCTGAGCAACCTGATCTACTGGGTGGCATCCCTGCCCATGGCGAGGGGAGTTGGAACTATATGACCTTTAAGGGCCCTTCTATCCCAAAGTGTTCTATGATTATATGAATCAAAGAAGGGCCAATTTTTTAAAATAGGTTTTCCTCATTTTTCCCCATTCTCCTTTGCTTTTGGAATCCATTATATGCCAGAGTGTATTTGGTTTCCTGAGTTGTTTTCATCTTTCACAGGGTACACGGCTCCTTCATTTGGTATACTCATAAGGGAGTTGAAAGTGTACCTGTCTGCTGCAATAAATTTGTACTTAGATGTCAGTAAATCATCTGAGATTGAGTCCAAGCAGTGACAAAGTTTTACTGATACATCATATTTATTTATAGAGAGTGACTTCATTCCTGGTGACTGTTTTTATAGGCATAATACCTCTTTATACGAAGAGCTTATATGCCCCTCACACTTATAGATGTCATGTAACCCTTTTCCTTTTTCATCTCTGGGGTATTATTAGATTAGCGCAGTGATGTTGTCCAATGGCAGTATCATTTCAAGGTTAAAGGCAACTTACTGTTGTAATTAGGTCTGCTTGGAAAGACTGAGTTCAGATACAAGACAGTGTTGTCAAGAGTTATTCTTGTAACTACACTGTTTCATTTTTCTTTCCCTCTGCTTTTCAGCTTTGATATTACTTAAGCAGTGTGTAGTGATTTAAAGTACTTTAAAGTTATCACATCTGAATGTGTTACTGCTGAGGACTAGAATGATTTTAGGTATCCTGTCTGTCCCATGTTGTCCTTCCTCACCCCCTACCCTGCTTCTCTGTCTCAATCTGGTAATGTCACAGTGCGTCTTACATACAACTTCAAAATGTTTATACAAAATTTTTATTTTATTGCTGCTCAGTGAGTGCAGGTTGCTAATATCATCCTAAGAAATGAATACATTACAGTTTTCAGATTTGCCACACCTGGAAATGATGTTTGTTATGTAATAATGCCATGATTTCTTGGGACAGTGGTTACTAAATAATTTGAGTACAAGTATCTTGAGATATCTTGTGTTAGCAGTGCTTGGTAAGCAAACCCTTGCACTTAGCACATCCCATTTTAATTCTACTGTATATTAATTATGATGCTACATCAGTGTTCTATTCAAAAACTTGCTTCCAGTTAATATAGTTAATTTTTCTACATTGTAGAGCCCATAGCGATTGTAATAGGTTTATAGAGCTTGTGTGCAGGTTTTGGACTTCCAGATTTAGTGTTAATAAACTGGTCTCAGTATTGCAAACCCACGTTTCAAAGTAGAAATGTGTTCTAGCCATGTTTGAGACCAGGGAAAATTATTTTGGTAGAATCTTTTGCCTTGAGAGCTCTTCAGGTGTATTGTTTCTCTTTGACTGGTGTGTTTCAGGTACACGTATGGAAAACCAGTAAAAGGAACTGTAACAGTCACATGCCTTTCTGTCTCTTACTGGACAAACAAGAGAAATATAACAATGACAATGGAGGTGAGTTGTCTCTTAGCAGTTTCTTTAAGCCTGTGTTATTTTGTGGGTTAAACAATGCCTGGAACCATTTGGAGATGCTGAGTTCAGCTGGCATGGTCTGTGTAGTGACTTGCATGGAGAGCGTTAAACTCTCTTCAGTTTCCAACCTGAAGTGTCAGTGTCCGTTCAGACTGCTTTTTGGGAATGATACTTGGCACCTGTGGTTCTTTGACCTGTGCCTGGAAGTTATTTTGGAGAGCACTAGTTGGCCTGGGTAGAAAAATTTTCTGGGAGCTACTGCAGCACCACTGGTGCTGGAGGACACAGGCCCAGAAATGCTCCCTGACTCTGTGTCTGCCCCTTCACACTCAGCCCTGTGTTACAAGGCCAGAGGAGAACACGTCAATTGTCTAGGTGGAGCTCCAACATGGTGGAAACCAAAGCATTTTGCCTAATAATTGCCTAGTAATGACATTTGATCTACTGCACTAATTAAAAAATTTAAAAGGACATACAGTTTCAAACTGAAGACCTAAAAGAGGTGATAGATTCTTTGCATTCTTTTTGCAAAATCAGACATTTTACTTTTGAGATGTGAACTGTGTTTAAAAAAAAGTTAAATTTCTGCTACATGGTATGCCTGTCACTTTCTGTTTGCTGACTTCAGCAGCTATCTAACTTCAGTGCCTTCAGCAGCACCTAGTCTACAGAAGCTCTGAGCTCAGTGATGTTCAATAGGTTATACCCACCTTGTTGGGTAGGTATATCTACGTGTTCGTTGTATTTTTCTATAAAGCATAGATGCCACTGCTCTAGCTATGTAGAAGTGGATCATTCTAGACACTGGGAAAAAAATATAAGTAACTTTCTCCATAAAGCATTGTTGCCTCTAAAAAAGTAGTGAGCTTTACTGGATTTAATAAAAATTGCTGCTGAAAGTGAAAAATAAAGATCAGCATTGATGATTTTCTGGTGTTGACAAAACTTTTATGTGAGGAGAGCTACAGGACTTAACCAGAAATAAGCAGTTGTAGATGGAAAGGTGTCCTTGGCTTTTCTGTCTCAACAATTATTTTTTTCTACATTGTAGATAAACGGATCTGTGAATGTAACCTGTAACAAACTTATGTTGCAAAACTTGAATGCTGAGCAGTCCTGGCACCAAGGTGATAATGATTACACAGAGCCAATAGAAATGATTGCAGTGGTCACTGAGTCTCTCACAGGTATGTGGATGTGTGATGTCTGAGAGAAAGCCAGAGTAGGCGGTGCTGAAAGAGCTTACTGCTGTGTGGAAGAGCTTGGAGCGCTAGGAAAGCATCATGTGCTGATGTCAGCACAAACCATCCACGTGCAATTGTATCATCTGAACTGTTGCTTGCCTAGATATTAAATAGTTTAACCAGCTGTTAATTTGGTTGAATGGAGTTTTATGTTAAATGATTTATTGAATAACCAAGAAATATGTTCAGATGGGAACTTAAAGTCAATGACTGATCACTTTTGATGAGAACAGGCATAAAGAATTGCTAGCATTAGCCTGAATCTTACAAATTTAAGCTGAACCATAAACTTACCTTCTTGTGCGTTTGTAAATCACATTAGCTGATTCTCTGGCCCCATGTTGTCCCCCTATCTAGCCTCTTCTAGACCCACTGATTTGCAAACTAAGGTTTTTTTGTGAGTTTGTGTTCCGCTGCACTTGCGTATTAGAAAAAAAAGCATTTGTACAAAATTTCTACCAGTCCCAGAAACTAGGTTTCATTACAGACATTACTAGAAACCCTGTCAAGGTGAAGTTGGTTGATTTGGGATTAATAAGTTCCTTCCTTGTGTCATTCTGGAGTGGAGCCCTATGTGTGGTACGTCTTATTTAGCGTTGTGGGAGGCAGTACCAGTGCATGTACCACCTTTGCACTGATGCCTAGCTGGAAGGATGAAGAGCGAGAGGAGTGGAAATGATGAAAACTATGATTGAATTATTTATAAATCATGGACAGTAAATTTTATTGCTGCTAAAGTAATGTGTATGTTAAATGCATATTGTCTAAACATATACAATTATTCAACAGGAATTTCCCAAAATTCAAGTACCATCATATTTCCGAAGCAAAGTGATTATTTTATTGAATTTCTGGACTACTCTAGAGTTATAAAACCTTCTCTGAACTTCATAGCTACTGTAAGTTCTTTTCTTTTATTATAATCTGTGCCTAAACAAATATGACATCTCCTGTGTTTTTGCTTAGATGACAAAGTTTGCCTTGGATTTTTAAGCGTAAGTTACAGATTTGATTTCAAATTACCTCTTTTTCATGACACGTATCAGCAAATACTAAACTTAAAGGCATTTGCTCTAGAAAAGTATAATGAGTTCCAATCCTCCTAATAGTATCTGCATATCTAAGTGTGTATATATATATATATATATACACAAATATATACTTTATATAATACATATATATATGCAAGCTGCCGTTACAAAATTCAGTGAAACTCATTAAACCACATTGCTCTCAAGTGAAAGTGTTGGTTTTGCCTTCTGTCCTATCTTTCTTATACCAGTTGCAGTCCACTCAAAGTATTTAATGTTCTTCATGCTGTTCATAGTTTGCATTTGGTATTTGTACATTTTGCAGAGGTTGCATATTGCACCACTGCATTTTGCTTGAAAAAGGGAATCAACTTTACAGTTCCTGAGCCTTTACTGTATAGACCTAAATACCAGTAAAATAGGCTGAATATACACTTTCAGAGTAGCTTGGCTCAAGCTATAGCTTCATGCTAGCCTGATCATTTGGGCTTTTGTTTTTCGTCCATTTTATTTTCCTTGCCAGCATTCCATTTTGACTCCAGCTCTGACCTGCTTTTCCTCCTCTCCTAAAGATGATCTGAGTGAGAAGTAGCTGAGACATTTAGCAATGCTTACAGCTGGCAGAGAGAAAGGTATCAGTTATGCTCCTAGAGGAGCATGAAGGAACAACTGCTGCTGTTACTAAAAAGCAGAGATCTGCATATCTGTGCAGAGAGAGAGCATAAGAAAATAATGACGGGCAGGAGAGATAATGCAGTGGCAGATATATGGTTTGAAAAAGAAAAGAGAAGCATTAGTTCAGTGCTTTTAAATACAGATGTTGATTTTTTGGAGTATATAATGCAGAATGAGAATGTTTTTAGAGTGGATGAGAATCTGCTTGTGTGTGGGGATAAAGGTTGATGTAAATTGTAAGAAGTTGCAGACTGTCAATTTTGGGCCTAGTTTCAGTCTTTTCTTCAACTCAGTTGATGAATCCATAAGCACATCTGACTCAGCACCATCCCTGCTCATCCAACTCATTTTCCTGTGCGTGATGTAAGGCTGTCCTTTCTTGTGGTGGTGAAATACAAGTGACAAAATTAAATAGTCAGACTGCATAATTTACCTGAGACGCAATCATTTTCAACAAGAAGAGTATTTGGAAGAGCTGAAAGTCAGGTCATCTTTCAGTTCTATTTGCTTTTCTTTTTCTCTTTTTTACCTCCCTGGAATTATGAATCATTTTGTTCTTGGCTGACTTGCCTACCTGCAGTGCTTAAAAGGGATAAAAAATAAAGTTACTTCTGTGCAGTTCTGGTCATTGCAATATAAGAAAGATATTAAGCTATTGGAGAATGTCCAAAGGAAGGCAACAGAGGTGGTGAAAGGCCTTGAAAGAAAGCTATATGAGAAGTGACTGAGGGGGTCCCTTGGTCTGTTCAGCCTGGAGAAGAGGAGACTGAGGGGAGATCTCATTGCAGTCTACAGCTTCCTTGTGAGGGGAAGAGGAGGGGCAGGCACTGATCTCTTCTCTGTGGTGACCAGTGATAGGACCTGAGGGAATGGCCTGAAGTTGTGTTAGGGGAGATTTAGGTTGGATATTTGAAAAAATGCTTCACCCAGAGGGTGGCTGGGCTCTGGAACAGGCTCCCCAGGTTAATGGTCACAGCACCAAGCCTGTCAGAGTTCAAGAAGCATTTGGGCAATACTCTCAGGCCCCTGGTGTGACTCTTGGGGATGGTCCTGTGCAGGGTTAAGGACTGGACTCAATGATCCTTGTGGGTTTCTTCCAACTCAGCATATTCTGTAATTCTGTGAGAGAAATCTGAGGATGCCTTTGTTTTCTTGATATGAAATGAATGCAAATATATTGTTAAATGTTGTGTTGTGCATTTTAGCTTTGCCCTGTTCAGTGAGTGTTTTCTTTCTTTTTGTTTTTAGCTAAAGGTGTCACGTTCCGATAGCAACCAACTCACAGCTGAAGAGAGACAGAATTTTGTAACAGTCACTGCACAACAGTCAGATCTGCTTTTTCACCACTCTTCACTTTCTCACCTTGAAAATGAGGCAACAGAGGATAGAAATCTGACAGTCCGTGTCCTGAATTACACAGTCCCAGAAAATGGAATAATTGATATTGAGTTTCCAATCCTGTATGATACAAAAACTCTGAGAGTTCAGGTATTGCTTTGCCATATGTGGCTTTGGAGCATTGACACATCGAATTAAGCAGGCTTTGATCAATGTTATGCTGTTCCTACCATCTACAACAGCTGACATGTCACCTATTATTATTTTTGTTACCTCATGTTTATGTTACAACAGGAAAGTGACAGATCCTGTCAAATGGGATCTAATAATTGCACCAAGATATCAAGGGAAAAACCAAAACAGATACCTAAAGCAAGCAGTAAAGTGATCCTGTACCGCCACTAAACCTACCATGTAAAGAGTATGTGAACATCACACAGATTTTGCTGTTTTGTTGAGAGCTGTTTTTGCACTGTCTCACAGGCAGAGTTCCTCAGCAGCAGGACTGACATAGGTGTTTATGATGTGTTCAGCTCCCCCAGCCAGACTTACCTCCAGGTTAAAACAAAGAGCCAGGATATAAAGGTACAATCTGAGACAAAACTTGCCAAGATAAGAACCATTCAGGTTATTCATCATGTTTCCATACTCATGCATATGAATTGCATGTTTTTCCTAGGTTGGGAAGCCTTTTGAGCTGAGCATTGCAAGCAACAAGCCAGTGAGAGAGTTCCACTATCTGGTAAGTCACTCGGTTTACACATGGGCACAGTCCAAGATGACTTTTACCATCTTGAGAAATACTCCAGTGAGGGGAATGTGATTAAACATTAGAGATATTCAGCATTTTTTATTGTGCTTTATGAAAGAGGTGGCCCAAAAACTTCCTTTCCACTAGGATGCTCCTTTTTGAAAGAGAGCTCCATTTTGCTACCTAGGAGGAATTCCTGTGGCACTGTAAGGAGATGCTCTTTGGGAAAAGTGCGTCTCCAGTTTGGGTGTTGGGTTACCTCTGCTTGCAGATGTGAGAAAACTGTAAGAGCAATACTATCTCTGACTGTGCAAAGCACCTACAATGGGAGAAGGGACAGGGATTTCCCAGGAGCAGCCCAAGCTGAGGCTTTTTCAGCAGGTCTTGCAGATGCAGGTGAAAGCAGGGGTGTGGCAGAGCCTGTATGCATGTTCAGAACTGTCAGGGCTGAGCCTGTGGGTACAGGGTGAGAAGACCTGCCTGCTGAGGAAGCAGATGGTTGGTCCATTGGGCAGGGTGGCATTGTTAACACTGGAATCTCATAGAAGCATTTTAAAATAAATGTCTTGGGTAGTGGCTTGTTTAGTTGCTGAGCTGCTCTACTGTATCTAGCAGCATCTGAATTGAAGGATTCATTAAATATACCATCATCGGTCTCCCATCCTGTCTTTAACACGTGCCTTTTTTGTTCACAGAGTGATCATGATAGCTACTATCCTTTTTCTTTCAGAGACTTTAACAGTAAACTGAATAAGGAAAACCATATAAAATTCGGGTATTCATATGTATTTCCTAAAATAGAAACACCCTCTAGAAGATTTAAAATAAATCAGGTCCGTGAATCAAAGGCAGGGAACCTCCTTTCATGGCTCTGTCTTCATTAATAAGTGCTATGATCCAGTACCAACAGATTTAGAGTGAAAAAATTGATCCTGTGGACCTGAACTCCCAGTATTTTGAGGTACCTTTGGACTAGCTCTAATCTGTTCTGGTAAAATGAATGCCTTCTTTTAACTGGAGCATGTTACTGGGCCCCAGTTCACACTCTCTATGGTGCAAGCCAAAGTGTTCTAGGTAGCGGTGTTTTGGAGGTTTGCTTTTAAAACAATATGCCTGAACCAAACTCAAATGCTTTTATAGAAGACCCACATGAACCAACCCTACTACAGTTGTATTTTTATGTTCTCGTAGCATATGTGTGCATTTGTTGTAGTACATTACTTGTGCATAGTGATACAGGAATTAAAGCACAAAAAAATCTGTTACTGATATTTAAATGTTACATTACCTATGTGTTCCATGTCCATTTTCACAGAACTGGTCAACCACTTAGTGAAAAAAAAACGAAACCACCACTTCTATATATCTCTTCTTTTAACAGCTACTTGTAGAAGGAATTGCTGAGCTTACGACATATTGAGATACCAACAGACTGAGTGATTTTTTTTTTTCCTTTCAGGTATTATCTAAGGAACAAATTATGGGTTTTGGCACGAAGTCTGCAAAAACATTCACTTTAACAGCAGAAAATTCCTGGGCTCCTTTGGCATCTATACTTGTATTCTATGTTGATGAGCTTGGAGTAGTTGTAAATGATGCTCTCACTGTCCCCATCCAGCCTGTTTTGGATGACAAGGTAACAACATTGAACTTGAGTCTGAAACTGTGGTTTTGTCTGGTTGTTGCATGGTAAATGGTGTTTTAGATCATAGGATTATAAATGGAAAAACTTTATCGTTGCGGACCTAATCTGAGGCTTGTACAAGTCCTTGGAAAGACTTCTGGTAATACCAGTGCAGTTAGAGTCCAGCTATTGTTTATTTGAAAGAAATTTCTACTAGCACTGTGTTTTCCATGTAATCAGACCCATGGCATCTCCTTGTCTTTTTAATAGTTTGGTCAATTACTGAATCAAAGATTGCTCGGCAAATGTACTTCTGAGTGCTCAAAGTGTGGAATTATAAAGAGCTTGTTCTAGCCAGGCAGTGGTCACACTGTAGGTAGATGTGATGAGTGTTTGTTTCATGTGGCTGTGCATACTTTAGCTCAAAACAACTTTAAGAGGAGTGGGAAAACTATTGCATCAAGGAATTGATTTTTTTCTAGTGTACCAGGATGAGAGTTGGTCCATTGTGCAAATAAAAGCATCACTATAACTTTTTGCAGGTAAGACCACCCAAAGGCCATCAACAGGTTCAAATTCTCTCTCTCCTATGGAAACTTTAACACTTACAACCAGACATCAGTAAAGAGGCTGTTTGTCCTGCTGGATGAAAAATGTCTCCATGTGCCTCATGATTTATCCAAACTTTCAAAAGTCCTAGGAAAAGGATTCTCAGAGGTTCAGAGTTCCTAAGAAAAGCAAATCCTTAGCCTTAATTATAGCCAAATAATCTAAAAAAATACTTCCTTGGGATTGTTAATGGCCGTAAATATCACTGTATAATTTAAATCAGTGCTGTTTTTTACTTTTTTTCTAGATTAAAATCTCTTGGAGCAAAGATAAGGTCAAGCCATCTGAGAAAGTCTCCCTTAAAATTAGTACAACAGAACCAGGATCAATAATTGGACTTGCAGTTGTTGATAAAAGTACAAAGCTTCTAGGAGAAAGTAGTGACCTAACAGAAGATGCTGTAAGTACATAGGAAATTAAAGATTTTCATTATTGTGTGTATGAAAGATGTATGCTTATGGAAATGTTACAGATTATATACTGAACAAATAATGTTCTTCGGGCAGGATTTTCAGTATGTAATCTTGCAAATATTTTTTACTTCTGCAAGTAACATGAGCAGAAAAGACTGTAAGGTGTACATGGTTATAGGCACAGCATTTCCAATACCAGTTAATATTTTATTGTTCTTCCATTTGATAACCTGCTCAGTTAAGTCTTGACAGTTTCTTTCAGGAAAGACAATGAAGTCAGAAAAAGACTCTTAATGATTTGTGCTTTGTGCACTTCAAAATTAGTAATATAAAATAAAGAATTTTATTCTTTAAAGAGCAGAATAAATTATTCACATTTTTTAATTCCCTTTACTTGCTCTAGTGCATAACCATTGCAGCTTAATTCTCTTCGTCCCGTCACAGATTGTTTTCTCTTTGATACGAGACCTAAGGAAGCTACAGCTTGTGGTACAGCTCCTGCGAAATAGCATCTACAACAGTGAATGTTTTGAAAAATGTGAGTTTGCATTCACTCTGAATGATTTTGGTTTTTTTTTGTTTTAGGTCCTCCATGAGCTCAATTTATACAGCACAGTGCAGTATTTTCCCCTGGTCAGAGGTTCTTTTGGTGTATTTCAGGTACTTCTTTTTTTACATTATAAGCTGGGTTTTTTTAACTGCTTAGTGATTTGCACGTCACTTACTAGAAGAAAATGTACTTTTTTAAGTTTGGAACTGTAGACGGTGTACTGTTTTCATGGCTTGTATGGGTTTTAAATTGTGAAATTTATTAATATGTAAATACTCTGAATGCAGGTAAATATGTTTGTACTTCCATAAATACAGATTGCTTTATGCTTGACAGAATCTTCCCTTTGAAAAGTTTTCAGTCATTCAGATTCATATGATCTCTGTTTTATTAGTTCCTGTATATTACTTGCTTTAGTTCTATGATTACTTTATGACTTTGTTTACATAGAAAGAAAGGAAAAGAAAATAGATAAGCACTGTTGATGTCCTGAATATCCTGTATTGAGATATACTGTATAAATTTTATCCAGAAATGCAGCCTTTGGGTATCAACTGATGCAATTCTTGAGGAAGATAAGGAACATTTTCTTTGTAAGTAATAAAATAAATGTATTCAAATCTAATTTACTGAGTGGGAAGGAGATACATGGGTTAGGGCTCCTATTATCTTTTACTGTACTGCATACAGGCTACATCCAGTCTTGCAAAGCATTCAAAAGTTCAAGATTTACAAATGCATACAATTAGTATTTTAAAAACGTCCTTTTTGTTGCTGTCCTGAGTGACACTTAAAGGCTTGAGGGTGAATGGACTTTTTATTTGCAGTTCCAGTTGATATATTTTGCAAAAGTATAGTCAAATTGCACCAGTTTCATAACCACTCCAGAAGGGCCATGTAGAAATTTAAGTTTGCATGAAACTTCTTTATTCTTAAAAAAAAAAAAGACAAACAAAACCCCAAGAAAAGAAATGCCCTGGTACCAGAGTAGTCTTATCATATATAACAAAGCTATAGATTATGCTCCAAACACCATCTTAATTTGAATTTTCTTAACTGCATTAATTTGGTTTTTCTAAATATAGGTATTTGTAGGTAGGACAGTGTTTTTTATTTTGTAGATGGTGGAATGATACCCATAGAAGATGGTTTTGGTGATGATATGCCAGTATCTAAAAATGGACCTCCTGATTTCAGCAATCTCTATGTGAGGACACATTTTCCAGAGACTTGGCTTTGGATCGACACTAAAACTAGGTATAAGATTAGAAGCAAATGGAAACTGATTTGCATTTGCCATTGTTATTTTGTAGGTTTTAGTAGCATTCTGCACTGGTGCTGAAAAACACTACTTAACGATGTAGTAGTATTTATATTCTGCTACCACCTAGAGGCCTCAAGTGAGATTGGAGACCCAAAAAATGAGATGTGCAACTGCACAAAAGAGGACTATGCCTGACTGAAGGCCTAGGAGTTTCAATAGAACTAGATAAAAATCCCCAAGACAAAAGGAACTCTCTTGCTTTTACAGATGGGGAGATAATGAATAGGGAGACCCAGCCTTTTTCTCTACAGTGCATAAGAACATGGTGATTAACCCAGAAGGGGAAATCTGTTGCTATCAGCACGTAATTCCATGAGCAGTTCAAACTGTTAAATGATGGTGAAATCTGACCTGTGTTATGAAGCATAAATCTTGTATTCTTCTACAGCTGAGAAGTTCCAGAAGCAACCATCATCTGGGCTTGTTTTAGAGAATCTGTGAAAAAGGATTACGTGTAATGTGATTCAGTGTAATTACCTTCAATTAATGTAATTTAAAATAATTTAAATTTTGTAAATAATTTTGCTCCCATCAAAGTATTTCTAAATGATTAGAAAATGAAAAACAGATAATGAGCAGCTTTTCCTGCCAGGAATTTGGACTTAATTTTTCATGCATTTTAAAAATACGTATCCACTTACTGATGTTGGTAAATGGATAGTTTTCAAAGTCTGCTCTCCCCTTCTGCCACCAGATCTGACACAGAAACCACAATGGAAGTCATTGTACCTGATACCATCACATCCTGGGTTGCCAGTGCTTTTGTGATGTCTGAAAACAGCGGGCTTGGAGTGACAACTGCTCCAGTGGAGGTACTAAAGTGCTACGCAGTTTGCCTTTGAGGCTGTAACACTGTAGGTTGTTACCGGCAGCTGTATTTTAGGTCTAACATCAGCCATCTCCTTATACTAATGAAGAGATTTAGAGGCCGTGTGTATTCAAACTGTAAAGAAAACATCATCACTGAAGACATGTGTAATACTGTATCTGCCTTCCCTTCCTGCTCATATAAATCCACACAGATATTTGGATACTTGTTTCTGTTCGAGCAATTGTTTTGTTAGAGTACTTACAGGATGTGCCCACTTCAGAATCTTTGTATGCAGAAAGGGGCAATGACTGCCTGAGGGCAGTGTTCCATGCTTTCTGCTCAGAGCGTGTTCCATGAGCTGGTAAGGCATACAGTGAGGTTTGCACAGACTAGCTGGGATGGGACAGGCACTTTGCTGCTCTGCTAACACTTACCCCAGGAGGGAGAATGGGAGAATTGCTCAAAGACTAAATTGCTTTCATTTATCTGTCAAAACCAGTCTTGGAGTAAACATGGGTGCAACCTGCTCTAAATAAACCTGCTTTAGCAGGGTATTGGACTAGGTGCTATCCAGATATCCCTTCCAACCCAGCCATTCTGAGATTCTGTCATAGGTGCTAAATTTTGGGTGCCTTAGCTTGAGGAGCAGAGTGGACACTGAGAGGTAGCCATGGGATGAGGTGCTTCTTGCTGCCGAATTCCTGTCTTCTGAGGCTCTTTTTGTGCTTCCAAGTATCCAAATAGTTTAGCAATTTAAGCTAAATTCAGCACTCTTCAGATTAGATCTCTAATCTGAGATTCCCAATGCAGTACAGGTGCAGTTGTCCTAGGCTCAGTCTGTGTTCAAGGAAATCTCTTATTTAAAATAGGAATTAATTTTTCAAGTCTCATTTAGCTAGTCTTTTATATACCATGAATAACCTTCTAAAAGTAGTTATCTCTCTCCATTCTCCAATTAAGTACCTAAATTTAGAAAGTTTGAGACTACAGTACTGGATCATAGATTTCTATCTTGATGCCTGGACTAGCACAAGCATAGCTTGGAGACAGCCATTTACCCACTTTAAGTTCTCATACCTTCAAATTCTTCGGGAATGGCAACTTTTGAGATGCAAACCGAGGTCTAGATCCAGATTTTGTAGTTGGCTGCTATACCAGACACAGAACATGTGCTTTGAACATCCTGATTTAACTCCACTACAGAATTTGGAGCCTGCTCTGGATTTTGAGGTTAAGTCTCCTTTGAGACTGGAATCATGATTCTTGTTTCTTTCACTTGGCTTGGCAGAGATGGGAAAGAAAGAAAAATAGTTTTCTGATTTAAACTGTATGGAAATACACACTTGGCCTCTCATCCTCAAATCTGAGAAGGCCACAAGTAGAACAGATGTTGAGGTTATTATTTAGCTATAATCACCCACATGCACTGTTCAGTACGTCACCCTTGCTGGGATGTTTAGATTGAGCTTAGAGTTCCATATGGCTGAAACATGTTAATCAGTACCATACAGAGAGTCAAATAAAAGAAATACATGGAAAGTGTAATGGGGAAATAAATAAGAGACATGTGCATGCTTAATGTCATTTACTGCTTTGCATCTTGGGCTTTTCTGACTTCTACTATACAGAATGTTGATAATTTTACTCAGTTGTATTTTATTGTAATATACTGGAATATTCCTGAGTGTAAAATTTTAGTTTTAAAGAAAAGTAAAACAAAAAAGACAAAGAAAATAGGTATATAGGGAAAACCTTGACTAGGAACTAATCAAAAAATCTCCATCAGAACTTCTCTAAAGTCTAATATCTAAAGAAGTTTTTGACACTGAGAGCTTTAGCAAGCAAGTTTTCTTTAAAAAAAACCACATTGGAATAGATGCTAGCTAGAAAAGAAAAGCTGCGGGGTTTTTGGATCTGAAACTCAAAACACTTAGAAGAATTTCTTTAATGAAAACCAAATTAAAACCATTTTTAGTTGCCATTTCAGTAATAAAGGATTTCATGTCTCAGCCATTCTTACTGTACAGATGTTCATAAAGAGTGAAATTTTGATCCCATTCAACTTGATGAGAGCTTACCACTGATTTCTTCCAAAACCCTCTGTTCACAGATAAAAGTAACTGCTTGCTAGTATATTTCTGCAGTTTTTCTTTTAATTAAGAAAATATGTGTTTTTAGAATATAACTAAAGAACTTATGCCAAGGTTATATTAAAAAGTAAAAAATCATTCTAAGGTGTTATTGAATTATAAAATTTGGGAGAGTTAGTTATTTTGTATTCCAGCATGCATTTCTCTATTGACATAAAGACAGGGCAACTGACAGTCTTAATTATTCATTACCTATGCACTCAAAGCAATTCACATTTACCTTAATGCAATCTCAGGACAGATCACAACTTCCAAACTTGCCAGGTGAGAGACTCTTAGCCCTAATTCAGTTGCCTTTGTTGATACCTTGCCCTGGCAAAGCTGTCAGCAGCTTTTATCTGAATGGTGCCTCTGAGTTCCCACAAAGGTGCTAATGACCAGAAGCCTCTTTGCCTTCTCTTTCAGCCCTGCAGTAATACCTTTAGTCAGCTGTAGACTACAAGTAAACATACTTTATCATCTGAATTGAAAAGTGATTGGAAGATATGTTGTATAGTAATTTTCTTGCTAGTATCTGATTGTTGGGGCTCAGTGCTGATTTTGTTTTGCAGCTAGAAGCTTTTCAACCTTTTTTCATCTTCCTGAACCTTCCATACTCCATCATCAGAGGAGAGCAGTTCATTTTGGAAGTGAACATCTTTAATTATTTGAAAGAAGAAGCTGAGGTAAAATAACAGTCTCTTTATCTTTGAATGTTACTAGATACTGCAGGGTTTTCATCAGTGGTAGAGACCAGGTCTTTCTTTTGTGAGAACTAGAGTATTTTCTTTAGTGGACAGACCATAAAGCTGTTTCTCTATTCACAAAACAGGTGGCAGTTTATGAAAGCAGCTTTTCAATATTAATACTTTGTATTGCAAATATTACTGTATTTACAGGTTACTGTGATCCTGGATATGAATGATGCTTTTGAAATTATTCTAACATCAAATGAAATAAATGCTACAGAAAATCGACAGTCTATATTTGTACCAAGTGAAGATGGCAAAACTGTTCAATTCCCAATCAAGCCAAAACAGCTGGGAGAGATTCCCATCAAAGTGACAGCAATATCATCTGCTGCTTCTGATGCTATTATTCAGAAAGTTTTAGTAAAGGTAAACAGTCTTCAGCTTGGCTTGTTCCTGAAGTAGATTGTTCCTTGAAATAGGCAACAAAGTGCAGCAAAAAGGCAAACTTGTCTACCTCTTGCTCTGTGAGGTTGGTTTGGTGTCAGGTGGCTTTAGGTAGAAAACAGGTATTTTAAAATAATTTCTCCTTTAAAATTCTTCAGATCCCCTTCCAGGAATTGACACGTAGATCTGTTCTACAACACATATTTAGTCCAGTGCTTCTGAAAGCAAGGTGAAACCTATTTGTGCATCAGTGAATGCCTGGTGCTACAGCTAGCTTAATAATCTGTGGAGAGTGGACCTAGTAACTGTGTTATGGATAAATATAATCCATTTTGCCATACACTTGGCTTTTGTTCAAAGCCTATTTTATATGGACATTTCTGTATTTTGCTACTGGTGCTGGATTTTTAGCCTCCAGGCTTTCTGATAAACCAGAAACTGATAAGACTTACTTAATTTAGGATGTTAAGGTCTGATTCATGTTAGGCTCCATTTCAGTGGAAGGTAGTAGACATTTGTACATTTCATCCTAGAATGAATGCTTAAGATCATAGAATCAGAAAATGGTTGAGGTTGGAAGAGAGTAGTCCAACCTTCCTGCTCAGGGCAGGATCAACTACAGCAGGATACTCAGAATCCTGTACTGTCAGGTTTTTAATATCCCCAAGAACAGTGCCTTCACAGCCTCTCTGGGCACCTTATTCTAGTGTTTTAACACTGTCACAGTTTAAAAAATATTTTTTTATATGTAAGAGGAAATCCCTTTATTTCCTGTGCATTTCTACTACTAGGCACCACTAAGAAGAGCCTGGCTCCATCTTGTTTACTCCCTCCCGTCAGGTATTGATACACATTGATTAGGTATTGATACACATTGATGAGATCCCCCTGAGCCTTTTCTTCTCCAGATTGAACAGAGGCAGCTGTCTCAGCCTCTCCTTAGACTGCTTAAAACCACTTCCCTGTAGGGTTGTGAGCTGTTTTCAGGTAGAGCCACTTACTGCCCTTTCTGTTGAAGTTCAGTTGTTGTGGAGAAGAGAATAAGAGTCCAGTACACCATTTATTTTCTCTACTTCAAGGACAATTTTTCTCAAGGGATTTTGCATCCATGAGGAAATGAAACCTTTATGGACATGTACCTAACTTCAGTTTAAGTCCTTCTTGTATGACAAGCTGTAGGACTGTAGAGAATATGAAAGGTATCACCTCCAGCCTTGCCTGTGCCTTGGCATGGAGCTCACCGGAATCAGAGATGCTTTCACTGACTTTGCAGATGTATTTTTATAATTGCTACATGGGCTTGAAATGCAAATAGTGAAGGTGGGTCTTTATGAGAAAAACATCTCTGTGTCAGTTTGGCTGGGCCAGTAGCTCAGGTTCTTGATGTGTTAGCAAGCAGCCCAAAACACCTGACAGTGTTTTAGATCCTTCAGTACAGTAAGCACAGAACTTCTGTCCTAAAAGCAATAAACTGATTAAGGTTACAATAATCCTGTCTTATCTGATAGGCTGAAGGATTGGAACAGACATATTCTCAGACAGTTCTTTTGGATTTGACTGGGAATAAGCGACAATCAGTGTCAAAAACTTTGGATTTCACTTTTCCTTCTGACGTTGTAAGTGACAGTGAGAGAGTGCAGATCACTGCTGTTGGTAAGAATTACCTTATTCTGTTTCCATCTTTAGAGAATGGCATTAATTTCTATTTAATTGCAGTATTAATAGGTTGAATCATTAGTTCAAAGGAATTTACCATCCACATTAGACTAAATTTAGGAAGACATTATGGATGGACTGTTTTATTCCTTTATTTAGTTTATGATATTATGCTGTTTGTATGGTATTTTCAGAATTGGAGAGTTGGATTTTAATCAGGGGAGGTCCTGCCAAGTTTGCTAGTATCCTGTTTTAATTCTGCTATCTGCAGAATAAAACATATAACCTGACTGATAATTGTTTCCTGTGACACTTGGACTTTGATAACTGTAGGTGAATTTGAAATTACTCTGTGATTGGAAAGGTCTGTAGGGATCTGGTTCAGTGGGCATCAAGTCGATGAGAAAAGGAACTATTTTTTGTGCCTGATTAGTGGTGTTTAGTAGAAACATTCCTAATACATCATATTTTCTCCCAGCATAGATTTCACTACCCTTTATGTGTGAGATATGCATTTATTTGCAATAAGCTTTAATTAATTTTGATTAAATTTTGTCTTTCAGGTGATTTACTTGGGCCTTCTATCAATGGTTTGTCATCATTGATTAAGATGCCTTATGGCTGCGGTGAACAGAATATGATCAACTTTGCTCCGAATGTTTATGTTTTGCAATACCTGACTAAAACCAGGCAGCTGAGAGAGGATATTAGATCAAAAGCTGTATCATTTATGAGGAAAGGTCTGTATGTGTAAAAGAAAGATGGTAGATTTCTAAGAACTCTTACTAGTAGAAAGGTATCTATGACTCTGCATTTAATGTTTGAAATATTGCTCTTTTGGTGAGATGAGAACTGGAAGAAAAGCCCACTTTTTCTTTCTTTTCCTCTTTTTTTCTGGACTGACAGAAGTAGACAGCAAATTTTTTTGTTTACAAGGGCATATTTGCTCAAAAAAACCATGTTTTTGTATAATTGCTTTTTTTTCAGATTTCCTAGATGGTGGTTATTTCTCATTTGATAAAACCGCATGTGAGCAAACATTTCTGACCACTGCCTGAGACACAGAGGTTGAAAATTAGTCAGTGAGCAGAGTGAAGTGTATTCATCCCATATGTGTATGTCTTCAGTGACACCATCCTGATCCTGACATGTCCTTGTAGAGCTCAAGGAGTGGCGTTTGCTCTGGTGGCTGACTTTGGTTCCTCAATGTTTTAGGCTTGCTCAGAAGTGAACTCTGTGCTGGAAATCAAAAGCTGGAAAAGTGTAGTTGGGAACTGTTGTATATTTTAATCAGAAGATACTCCAGGGCATCACAAAATGTGGAGAACATAGTTGCTCTGTGCTTCTCTGTGCCTTTTGGATCAGACAGCATCCAACTGTGATGCACCACACTCACCACCTGTCAGTCTTCACGCTGAGAGCCTGGTTCAGAGAGCAATGAGACCATCCCCATGTGAGCTACACCCCTACTAAGGCATCGTGATGACAATTTCAGTTTTTATTTACTCTCTGCAAGTATTTTTTGTCTGATTTTTTTAAAGTTGTTGACATTTCCCTTGGAAAAGGCACAGCTAAAAATAAATTTTCCTTTCATCAAGATTCCAATTTTCTGTCAAAGCAGTTAAATGATTTTTTTTTAAACCCTTTAAAAATTTTTTTAAAATCCTTCCCACTACATGGTTTAGTTGAAAAGTACGTTGAGAAGGAAGAGATTTTGTAAACAGCTACTCTGAAGTTTGTAAGCAATCTATCACTTTTTAAGCTTTCGCTTTAGTACCATAACTTTCTGAAGTTTTCCAATAGCCGATTTATTAAAGCTGTTTCAAAGCAAGTCAAAATTATAGGTTTAAATGTCACTTACATACCAAATGTTGTGTTACTTAACTTCTTCCTGAGGCTTTGGATTTATGTACGTGTTTTTCAACACCATAATAGCCAAAACAGCAAGTCTGCTGAAATATTTGTAACCTTAAGATAGAAAGGAACCACAATCTAAAAAATACTCTGATGGTTTTTTTTTTTTTTGTTTTGGTTTGGTTTTGCTTTATTTTAACAATTTATTTCAGTTGTTGCACTGACTTTTTTAAAGTGTAATCTTGAAGTTGAAATTTATCTTTAGTCTAAGATGTAATTTTTCTAAACTCAGTTTTTCAAAGGATTGTCATGAAGTTTAACTTAAACAGACTTTTCACATGTCATAATTCACCAAGTATTTGAAAAAGTGACTTTTCAGAATCTGTAGTAAATGTAATTAATTTTAAGGCTAAATGCTTGTGAGAGGAAGGAATCATATAGCTAGAAGAGACTGCTATATGATCTTATAGCAGTTTTATTTACCTAGAACAAGGGCAAAGCCAGAGAAAAGTTGCCTTTCAAACATATTTCTTTAATTGTGGTAATGACAGGTCCCATCTTTAAATCACTTCTTCTGAAATGAAAAAATTCCTGGTTGGTCTGAAAACTTTTTTATTAGACCCAGAAAAATAACAGGTTTGAGCAGTATTTCCAAACTGTTTGAAATGTGAGACCCTTTAGTCTTTCACATATTTCTGAAGTCCTTTCCATCCTGATGCAGTCCTCTTTCAGTCTTGCTCAGTGAGCCTCCTACATCTCCTGGGTTCCAGACAGTCCTCTGGGAGTACTAGTGTACATCTTCATAATAGGATCCTTCTTTTCCTTGCCTTTCCACTTGTATGTGTTGACATTTGAAGTATCATTTTTCACGTCTGATGGAGTGTCCGTTGGAACGAACGCGGTGGTTCCCAGGCTCCAGGTCTCCCATTCTAACGTTTTCTGCGGGCGTCCCCACGTTGGATATGCTCATGTTTAGAGACTTGCGTGACTGCAGCGGGGTTGGCATTGAGACAAAAGCACACAGAGTGTAGGAAATAGCTGAATGATCTCTCTGTCCTCCCTCTGGTTCTGATCTTTCTGGTCGCTCCCAATCTTAAATTCTGGGATAAATTTATCCCCTGTTTGCTCCTCAGCAGTCTTATTTAAGCAGGCTGTTGGTCTTAGTTTAGTGCTTTTACACCACCAGGGGGGTGGTGATTATATTACTTATTGCTGGCCAGTTCTGCAAAGTAGCAGAAGACCTTGTTTTCAGGCCTTGCAGTCAGATATTTCTGAAGAGGAAGCAATCTATTTGTATATATACATAAATTTGTGCTCCTCATAGAACATTATTTTGATGCTTAAACTTTGACAGTGAGTTTTGTTTTCTTTGGTGAGAAATGCCACTCATTCCTTCTTTTTTTCCCTTCCATTTAAGAGTGCTTTACTCAATATCATTAGCTGAGGTGACAGGTGTGTCTGTATGGGAAAGATCCACCAGTTTTAGTCATGTAATTAGCCACTGTAATGCTAAATACGTTACACCCCCCCTATATTTAAGTGAAAATTTCAATTGCAAACTCTTTTAAAGAATCAAAAGCTAAATTTGATGCTACTGAGATTACATGGGAGGGTGCCCAAGGATACTGTAGCAGTTCAGATTCACATCTCTATATCTCTCTCTCTTCTGCTACAGAAAGCCCATGACTAGGATTTGATTTTACACTGAAACTGAGATTGAGGGACCAAACCATTTGTTCCTTAGTGATTAAGGCCATGATTCGCTCACTGTGTATCTATAGTCAGGATAGTATGTAAATGAGTGATTAATCCTTTATCTGTGAAAGCAAGGAACATTTTACTGGGGAACAGTTGTAGCTGGATGCACCTCACGGGACGTGTTCATAAATTCGTTCATGTAGGGCTTACTGATGTTGCCCGAGAGTTTTCTTTCTGCCTGTCTGATTCTGTATTGTGTCTATATCTATCATGTTTTAGACTAATGAATATACTTTCCTAATTATAATAGCTAGAATAGCAAAACCAAGGGAAAGTGAGGGGGAAAGAAGAAAAGATGTCATGTGAAATGCTATAAATAGATATCGTTATTGTTCCAGATACACAAGTAGCAGGCAAAATGTAATGGAAGAAAGATATCAGAAGCTACAATAAGTAATTTCTAGCATTAATGAACATTGATTTTGTACTGAAGTCAGCTATTGAGTAAGGATGCTGCTGGTGGTTTTGAGCAGCTGGTGAGCCCTTGAAGCCCTTTTATAATGGATGTCCTGTAGTCAGGAGAAAGCTGCACTTGTTATGGATACTGAAAAATCTTGGGATACATTTTAAATGGTTGCTTCTCAGGATTTCAGGATCTTCATGTCTTTTGGCATTTTTCACTCATTTCAGAACAACCTTTTCCAGCATGCTTTTTCTTATAGCTTGTCATTTGATTGGCAAAAGCCAGCTGCTGAAAGGGCCTAGTTTTCAGCAGCATGCGTAGCCTTGCCCTTCCAGTTGGAAAATACTTAATTTTTGCTTGCCCTTCGTTTTGCTGGAAAGATAGAGCATTTGTGTAGGTGTACAACTCCACTCCCCAGAGTGATGAGGTACTGAACTCTAGCTGCTACTCTGCTCTGCTCTCACTGGAACAACTGAGTGTGTTGGGAGCATGTCTCTCTGCACCACTGTCATGTTTGGGTGGCAGATGAAGAGCAGCAGGAGTTTATGGTTCTGCTTTTGTAGATGGATCCTTTGTGTTATTGCTGCCCACTTTCTCATCATCTTCTACCTGGCTTTGTGTGTTCCTGCATATTTGGGAATTTTTTTAGGAAATACAAGCTTAAGTTCTGCCCTTCTCAGCCTTAGAAAGTGTCTTGCTTCACATCAGCAGTTCGTACTGGAAACCGCATCAGTGTTCAATACCAGTCTCTACTTTTCCACTTCAGGCTACCAAAGAGAGCTGCTTTTCCAGAGGGATGATGGCTCTTTTAGTGCCTTTGGAAATGAAGATCCCTCTGGGAGCACATGGTAAGTAGTTCTGCCAGAATCATTGTGGAATTTTAGTGTTTCAGATATTTTTCCTGTGTCTCAAATTTTTTTGTGAAGCTGATAAAAATTTCCAGCTGTATTAGCCTTCTGCCTGGTTTTCATTAGGTATTTAGGCCAACTCTAAAGTCTTTCTTGCTGGATAACATACTGTCAAAGCCATTATTAGTGTAAAGCTTTTTAATTTTGCAAAAAAATGACTGATGAATTATTTTAACCAGGGGAATAGTTTGGTCTGATAGTTTTTCTGTTGCTTTCCTGAAAGGAATGAAGAATAACAATTAAATTACTTATTCTTGCAGTTGACAGGAACCATTTAGGGCTATGTGATCATCACTGCTTCAAATAGATTTTCAGTTATCTCCATACAGGAAGCTGAAGACTGACTGAGACATTTCCTAGGGAGTGAATAGAGTTAGCAGTGATAAAAATTTGTCCTACTTACCTCTCTCACATTTCCTTTTATTGAGACTGTAAAAACAGCTGAAAAAGTCTTTTCAGTGCTGAGTTTTTCTTCCAGAAGCATGGAGAACCTAGTCGTGGAAGCTAGATAGATAATGGAGACAAGTTCCAGCACTTTATTCAGCTAACTCATGTCAAGTTAGTTTTAATATACTTATATATTTCAGTACATGCTTCTGACTTTAAATAGAACCATCCTCAGCCACTGACTGAAACACTGCTTCTGGAGTCACTGGGCATCTTTCATTGACATCAGAGGGGTTTGTCTTTGACTCAGTATGGATGAATTGGAAAATGAAGATAATTCATCTGTACTAGCAACTCTAGTGCTCAAACAGTACAGTGACAGGTTACATGAATGCACATTTGGAAAGAAGGGAGTCGAAGAACAACTTGAAATTATTAAAATAAAACAACAAAGATTGTTTCAAGGCTATCATTACAGGGATAATGGTGGTAATTAATATCACACTCATAACTACATTGCTTTGTAAACTATAATATTTGCCTAGCAGCAGAAGGCAGGAGAGCAACATTTGAATAAAGATATACATGTGCTGGCAGACTTGGATTTTTGACACATAGCAGCTGCAGAAGGGGTGATCTTTAGGAACAAGAGCATATCTTCATTTTTGGTGGATTAAATTTAGTCTACTTGCTTATCTGGGTGAGGCATATATTTTTCTCTGTTTGGGAGGTGTGTGTAGAACATCTTATGCTTTACGGTATTCTTACATCATCTTAAACTATAATAAAGCTGCAATACATGGCTAATTTTGTCATATTTGGTTAACCTTTTCCCCAAGGTTATCAGCTTTTGTATTAAGATGTTTCCTTCAAGCTCGTCCGTTCATAGATATTGATGAAGATGTGCTCATGGATACAGCTAAATGGATTGTCCGTCATCAGAAATTAAATGGAGAGTTTCACGAGCCTGGGAAAGTGTTACACAGTGATCTTCAAGGAGGCACCAATAATCCAATTACTCTCACAGCTTACATCATGTCATCCCTTCTAGGGTTCCCAGATAAACAGGTATTGGAATTCATAAATATAATTCATAATTACAGGAAAAATTCATAAATTGTTGTAGTACCTAGCAAACACTTGGTAGTTTAAAGACATAGAGGGATGCGTGAACAAAGACAAAATATAACCTTACTTTGTTAAACATCCCTTACCTACCCAAAGCAATGCAAAATTTTGCTGTTAAGCCCCTCAATTTTATGTGCCTTTGCAAAATCTAAAGGCAGTTATCAAGGCTTTTAGCAAGAATATTGCCGTGGCTTTAGTCCAAGAACTTGCAAAGATATTTATGGGGGGAACTAGTCTTAGAGATGTTAAGTCATTCCAGTTGATTTCATTGAAATTACTTATGTTCATAAGAGGTGGTGCCAGATCAAAAGGCTTACCTTTGAGGTTTGTGTCTGTGACTCTGGAAGAGATTGTTCAATATTTCTTGGTGGTTGTTTGGTGCTAGTAATTTTTCTGTTTCTGTACAAATTTTTCTTTTACATTTAAGTATTTCAATATATATTTTATTCACATTCTTCAACATGATCTTCATTTCCAGCATGCTTATGCCATCAAGACTGCTACAAACTTTCTAGAAGATAAATTAGAAGAAGGTATTTCAGATAATTACACTTTGGCACTTGTGACGTATGCATTGTCCTGGGCAAAAAGTACAAAAGCAAAGGAAGCACTGAATATGCTGAATGAGAGAGCAGAACACCAAGGTATTGCACAACTATCTTACACAGTTCTATAGATGGATTTTTGTCCAATTTAAAAATACCTATCATATATTGACAGCTGCCTATAGAATTCAAGTCTGTTTTGAGTTTGATATAGAGAATAAGCTAAGAATTCCAAGACAGCTGTAATGAAAAGTGTCCATAAATGAATGACAACTCACAACAAAGCTTTCAGTCTCAGTTACCGTGTTCCTGGTAGGAGAATCATGATGCTGTTGAAGAACATGACTTGTCAGTTTTCCTGTGTTATGCACACTTGTAAGATCAGCCTGGTTAAAGAGAGATAGTTGGATGAAATGAGCTATTCCAAAGTGGTTGGGAGAGATCAGGAGGGTATTGGGGGACATTTAGTTAGAATCAGTATTGAAATGGAGGTAAAGTATTGAACTTTCTGTAAGGCAGTACAGAGGTCTGTTGCACTTTCTCTGGGCACCCACCATCTCATTCTGTTTAACCTCTTTCAAGTTTAGCACAGTTGAATTTATTTTCCTAGTTTTGGGGAAGAATAGACTATATTGAGTATAAGAAATGAAAATTTTTGGCTCAGAGTAGTAACTCTCCTCTTGAAAAATTCAAAGGAAATAATGTTGTAGCCTGGTAACGGAGCCTCTTGAGCATCCCTCTGCATTTACTGAGTTAGACCTTTTGGACAGTCACTTTTGGGAAGGGAAGAAGTCACTCTTTTGGGAAGGCTTCACTCAAGAATGAGTCTAGTGATCAGCTCTGCTGCCTGAGGTGCCTTCTCTGGTCCTGAAGAGAAAGGAGCACTCAAACAACAAGGTGGGGTTTTCACTAGGGCTCCTTTATGTGAGTACTTTAGGCTGACAATGAAAGGGTCAATGTAAAGTTCACTGAAATCAATGGGAGTGACTATTTGGACTCCAGCTTTTTCTGTATATAGATTCAGGCACTGCTGAGGAAGTGCTTAAGTCAGTCCTTTATTGGACACACACCTAAACATTAACACAATTTCATGCAACCTTGCTAGATCTCATATGTAAGCATTACTGAAGAGGACTCCCCTAAGTCTTTCGTAGAAATCCTTAGACTTCAATCTGTGAATCTGAGGTTATTATTGGTTCTTTTTGCAGGTGAATTTAGTTTCTGGATAACACCTGCTTCTGAAATTTCTGACTCATGGCAGTCACGGTCCATTGATATTGAACTTGCAGCATATGCTCTGCTCTCTCACTTTCATCAAGACAGATTAACAGAGGGGATCCCTATTATGAAATGGTTAAGTCATCAAAGAAATCACCTTGGGGGATTTTCATCTACTCAGGTAATATCTTGCCGTAAGGGGCTTTGTTATACTTTTCTAAACAAGCAATGCATATTAAAAGAAAAAACAAAAAGGAAAGGAAAAAAAGGACTATTTTTTACATAATAATTACTGAATTTTGTTTTGCTGTAACAGCCTTGGTTATGTACAAGCTTGCATTCTTTGTGATACTGGAATCTTAAACACGGACTGCCAGTTTTAGTACTTTTGGCAAGTCTAAGAACAAAACATCTTAAATTAAGAAGCAGTGATACCCATAGAAAAGTATTCAAACGTATTTTCCAAATAATATAATAAATATCCATGCTTACTTTCTTTCCAAGGAGAGAAACCTCTTTCTATTCTTTCCTTGTGCAGGTCCTCAAACTCCTGAAACTAAGACTTTAACTAAGGGGAGTAGGTTTTGGAGAAACAGCCTAACCTAGTGCCTCTGTTGGCAGTTGGTCTTAACTCAGTAATTTACTTTGTCCTCATTATTGTGCAGATTTTTGATGGGCCGTGAAATTTGGAAGATCTTCATTATCTCCAGGAGGTTTCCATGTTATTGAAGCCACATCTTGTAAGCGATGCTGGCATCCAAAAGAATTAGATAGTACTTTGGATTGCATTAGTTTAAACTAGCTTTTAAATTAGCTACAAATGCTGGTCACAGTGAAATGTCACATTTCATCACGCTGCTTAGTACCAAGCTGTACAGGCTATCCTTCATTATTTTCAAAAGTTTGTTGGTATTAATCTGAGAGAAATGAGTTCTACTAAGAACCAGCCTGGTTCCCCTCAGGTATTAGGATTTTCCTGATGTGTTAATTCTTACTTATTATTTGAAGAGCTTGTTTGAGGCACTGAATGAGTTGAAAAAGCTTTTCTCTCTTCTCTGGAAACCTTCTTTTTCCTCGAGAGTTTGAAAATTCAGCAATGTACCCCTGAGGCTGAAAGTGAGAATTTAATTTAATCCTTTTGTTCTTCCATACTCTAAACTGTTTTGATTTCAAAATTACTCTAGTGTCTCACTAGATACTTTTTTAAATTTGTAGAAATGACCCCATAGTTTTTTTCAACTTCTAAGATTACTTTAAAAAATATCCATCCATGAATTTATTACATTAGAAACTTAATATGTTGTTAAACAATAAGGAGGAAAGTAATCAGTTGCATGTGTGATGCTTTGTAAGTTAGAATATGATAATTCACTAGAATTTGTATACGTGATATATCTTACTATGAATTTGTAGTCAGTATATTTTGCTTTATAATGCCTTTAATGTTTGGACACAAATGTACATATTTCATATATATATAGGAATACAATTAATACAAAAAATAGCACATACATGACTGTAGATTTAAATGATAGGGAGAAGTACCTAATTCTGCAAAGCCTGTGTTGCTGGGCAGGAGAGGCCTCTGAGTCTGACTTGAAACCATATTCCCTAACTTTTCAGGTTATGTATTGTCATGCTGAGCTGTGCACCTTGTACTTCAGCTGTGAATGTTGCCTGGAGAAGAGCCTTAGGTGTGCCTTCTACTTTAGAGCAGCCAAGGAGAATATTTATCTTCTCTGTAGGTAGTTTGTAGCCCTCCTGATTTCCAGGTGTGTTTCTGAGAGTCATTCGAGTCTAGGATGTGGAAGAGCTCCAAAGTCACCTTCAGCAGTGGCAAATAGCATTTCTAGATATCTCAAACTCTCTCTGAATTTAGTGCAAGAAATATAAATGCAAAAAATATAATTGTAAAGACTTGGAAAAAGTACTTCAAGGTATTCCTTGGTTTCCGAAACTTAGGTAAAGGCAGGTATATTTCTGCTTTTGAACGATTAAAAACATATTCTCTAATAAGACCTTATAGCTTCCTAGATCTACAATATAGATCAGAGATACATTCTTGTTTGGTTTTTTGTTCACTATTGGTGTAGTGTGTAATTCTAACTGTTGTGTCTATCAGCTTGTCAAGTCTTCCAGATACCTTGCACAAGCGGAAAACTTTCTTAGCTGGCTCATTTTTCATATCATGTCAGAGCAGCTAACTTCTCATCCTGTGTTGCCATCTCTCTTCTGTACTGGGACCTTCATTCCACAGGAATCCCAACAGAGATGTGGAGATGGCTGCATGAATAGTCCAGCATAATCAACAAATGGATTGATGCAGGGATCATGAGCTCCCCAAGGCATGGCCGTTACGCTGCACAGGCTTCTTCTATTTAATACCGAAGGGTTTGTTTCTCTCAACAGGACACAGTGGTGGCTCTGCAAGCCTTGAGTCTATTTGCAGCTCTCACTACCGCAGGCAAAACAGAAATGGATATAACAGTGACAGCACCTTCTTTGGAAATACCAGAAACATTTTCAATTGATGCTCGAAACCGTTTTCTGCTCCAGAGCAAGGAGGTACTGTAGAAAATGAGGAATACTTTTGTAAAGTCTGCTGACTGAAAGTACTTTGAAAATACTGGTTTACTCATCTTTCTTTCAGATTGCCCCTGCACAATCAATGACACTTACAGTGTCAGCAGAAGGAATGGGATTTGCTGTCTTTCAGGTATGCAATGCAGTTATT
This sequence comes from Chiroxiphia lanceolata, assembly GCF_009829145.1. Taxonomy (NCBI): domain Eukaryota; kingdom Metazoa; phylum Chordata; class Aves; order Passeriformes; family Pipridae; genus Chiroxiphia; species Chiroxiphia lanceolata. The sequence continues at coordinate 85,687,733 of NC_045639.1, read as the reverse complement.
CTTGCTAAAGAATATGCTCTCTTTAAGGAAAGTATAGTTTGGAAGCTTTATAAAACGTGTTACTAGGAACAATCTCCTGAAATATCTTAAATCAGTACCAAAGCACTTTACTAATTTAGGAATTCTGTGAACCAAATATTGTGAATGGACGTATTCATGTGATTGTTTCTGACCGATGGCCTGGCCTTTTAAGTACTGCTGGCTAACTGACAGTTTTGGGGCACTTCCATGGGCCAAGGCCATTAAAACATCTTTACTTATATTTAAACAAATTAAACTGAGATCAGTGCATACAGTATTTAGAATTAACAAACCATAAATAGCCTTTTCAGCTACCTACTCTTCTCTCATGTCAGAGATTAGGTTTTTAAGAAATTTCCCCTTTAAGATTTTCCCTTATTTATGAGAAATACCATATCAGAAGAAGACAGTATTGGATCCATCTTGATATGGCAACTAGTGGGTCTCACTTCCCTGCTGCCTTGTCCATGATAATGGGTTAGAACCACACAGGTGAAAGAGAAGGCCTTTGAAAAGCTACAAATAATGCAGAAATATTAATCTCTGAGCATGAGAGACTCATTTTACTGGAAGTGTATAAAGTCATAATTGCAACTGTATTGCAAAACCAGACAGAATTCCTACTAGACTCCTTCTAGTCATACTTGGGAAAACTGAACTAAGACTGCCTTTAATCTTCTCAAAGTTTTATGCCAGGTCAGATTCCATCTCAAGTTCCTTCCAGCCTGACCTTCACTTTAGTGTTCTTATGCATCTGGGAAACAAAAAAGTCTGGTGATGGTTGGTAAATATGCTTGGGGATAAAAGACCTTTTCAAAGAAACCTTCACGGCTGCCTATCATCAATGATACACCTCATTCATTCACCACCAGTCTGCAAAACCCACAGGGTGGTAAATCATGACCTGTGTTTATTAATTCCCAGAAGTACAAACAAAGTTTACAGCAAAGTTGAAAAGTTTCAGGGGATAATTTAGATTCAGTCTTGCAGGCCAAGATAGGACTGAACATCTCAGCAGGACTGCTTTCACATATCTGTGGTTTCAATGTGTGTGTGTTTGTATGGAATGTAACAAAGGGGGGCTCCAGAACAGTTAAGAGTACTTAATCTTAAGTCATTATTGAGAAATGCTCCCTGATATTAAGTCAACTAATTTGTCAGCGTGCTGACCAGAAACTTTTCAGCAAATTGTTTCTTGCTGGAAGACATTGATTTGTTGAAATTAATACCTTTTATGGAAACACATTGGTTCCAATTATGTTATTGCCAGCAAGAAAATTTAAAATTCAAACCAGCATGCCTGGTGAAGACTGAGCAGAAGTCTTCCACCTTGAATAGTCAGTAGCTGACTGTGGTGGGAGGACTCCCTGGGGGTGTATAGCACCATGGTTTAAGTTCCTGGTTTGTTATATGAACATGGAAATGTGCTCCTGAATAACTGGTGTTCAGGAACCAAGGCCCAGATTACCTTCTTAATTTAGTTCACTACGCTGTTGCCTCTTTTCCTCAAGCTTTGAGTCAGAGATGCTGTGACTTGGTTCAAAATATTGTGCTTAACACCCTGGAGTAGCTCCTCCAAAACCTTATCTTTGCTGAGATCAGTTCTTTCCTTCTGCTTCCTTTAGCAGGTTGGTATTCTAAAAAAAAGAACACTGAGGCCACTGAATGAGATTTCTCTTTTTCCCAAACACAAGCTATAGATCAGATAGCTTATGACATTGCAATCACATTTCTTCAGCTGGGTTTTATTGTCTTAGGCATGCCAGAGTACAGTGGTAACCATCACTGTTCTGGGATTTTACTTTCTAGCCAAACGTAGCATGTCAAAACAGTAATTCATTTAAATATCACAAAACACAAGATTAAATGCATCAATAGAAATGTCTGCTTTCCCAACAGAATGGATTCTAAGGGGAAAAACCACATTTTTTATGTGAAATCTCACTGCCTGTGTGTGCAAATTGGTAGTGCATTCAGTCTTGACCCTGCAGGATCTCATTAATGTATGTATTTTTGATATTTTAATTTCAAAAGCAGACATTTACTTGTAGCTTTGTGGTCCTGCTGTCAACAAAGTTTCCTAGCTCATTTCTTCATTATGTGGGCATATACAATGGATGACACTGACTCTGCAAGAGGGAAGAGAGGATGCATTAGGGTATCTAGAGTCTATAGGTGGCCTGCTGTAAGTCTTGAAAGAAACACCTCTCTGCTCTCTGGAATCACTGTGAACTGGTCTTGACACATGCCTCAAAAAATTGGCGTGGCCCATGCCTTCTGGAAGGAAAGAGAATGCCACTGAAATCCAGGACTAGCAACAAGGGGAGGGTGGGCAGACTCAATGAGGATGGGTATGAGCGAAGTGGGTAGGTGGACAAGATCTCCTCAATCTCTCCTGATCATGTATAGAGAGGGAGTGAGGAAAAAGCTTGAGAATCCCCTGTTACTCATTACTGAAAAGCACTGACCATTTTTTCTCATCTTTGGAGATGATTTCATTGAATTCTTGCCCTCAGTCAAGTTCATTTGTGCTGCTATTTGAAGAAGAAAAAGGATAGGGCAAGAAGCAGTGATTAGGGCATTAGAAATGTGTCATATTTTTTGAAGCGTAGTGCAGTTAATATTGTCAGCTACTGTTATGAGTATCACTCTCATGCAGAAGACTAGCTTTTAGTTTCTCTTCTTAGGCCTCTCAGCAGAACTGACTGCAGTATGACAAGACTGGACCAGTTTTGGCTTTAGGTTCAGCAGTTGCTCTTTAAGGAGTTCAGAAATGCAGTTGCTCATTTTGTTGATTTAATGTTAGTTTCTGTATAACTGCCTTCTGTCCCCAAAGTAAGGGTGTATAAAGAAGAAGGCTTTAATTAAACTCTTCATTGTGAAAACCTTTTCCTTCATTGTCATGAGAAATCAGGAAAGGAAAGTCAGACCGTAACAGCGATAACTTATTCCTGTTCAGTATGTGGCTTCAGACATCCTGCATTGGCAGTAAATTCCCATTCATTAGCTTTTTCTGGCAAAAGTTAAAACTGCTTTGTTTCTATGATGACAGATAGTTGAGGCACTGCCAGCTTGTCTTTACCAAACTTTTTGCGTGCCTTTAACTGGCAGGCTTTCTAGATTGGCTTCATCCTTGGTACTGCCTTCTCCTGTGGAGCAGTTGTACATGATAAATCTTCACCATTGCACCATGGTTGTCCTGAATGCCTGTACAGAATTGGCTCTGTACTCACACAGCATGCTAAATTCAGCAGTGTGGGCAGGGCAACAGGAATTGTGTGTGTAGATTGAAAAAAAGAACATAACTTTCATATCAAGGAGTGACAGACAGCAGCAAAAGCAAAAATCAGAAATTAAAGGCTCCTCTGCTTGCAAAGACCTGCTTGCCTATAACTAATTTGGTAACCTCTAACTTGGACAACCACCTGTCATAGTTTTAAATTTGGACTGACAGTTCCATTTGTTGGCTGAAACTGTTGTAGAGGGACTGTAATTTTTCAAAAGCACTCTTCATTCCCTTTTTTTTTAGCGAAACAAAATGCATTTTGGGGTCTTGCAAGGGGAGTTATTTGAGCCACTTTCAGCTTATTTTTTTACCAAAATCAAAGAATCAAAAATCACCCTGCTATGTGTTTTATATGGATGACTGAGGGAAAAGATAATGATTGTTGTCATGGCAGTCCAGTGCAGTTCTCACTGACTGAAAAAGGGGAAATATAACACCCATTTTTAAAACAGGAAAAACGGTGGAACTATAGGCCAGTCCGTCTTACTTTGGTGCCTGGCAAGATCATGGAGCAGATCCTCCTGGAAACTATGCTAAGGCACATTGGAAATAAGTGATTGGTGACAGCCAACAGGGCTTTACTAAGGGCTAACTGTGCCTGACAAATTTTTAGGCCTTCTGTGACAGGTTGATAGCATTGGTGGATGAGGGTGTCTGAGCAACAGACGTCATCTACGTGGACTTGCGCAAAGGATTTTACACTGTCTTGCGCATCCTTATCTCTAAACTGGAGAAAAATGGATTTGATGGGTGGCCCACTCAGTGGATAAGGAATTGGTGCAAAATCATGGAAGTCATCATTCTGTACACCTTTACTGTGTCTTTCTTCCACCTTACCTGTTTATGGCTGAATTTCCATCTATTTTACCACTTCTTAAATGGTAAACAGATCGAGTAGTACCAGCAAAGCCCATTATTATGTGCATAAAAATTCTATTTTTTTGCAACTCTTAACAGTAAGTCTAGTCTTTACTAATGCAAATAAAATATCATCAAACCTTATCGCATCAGGTCATTTATTGATATGTTTAGTACTGGTCAGCACAGATTATTTTAGGACTTTGCTCCTTTCATATATGAACATTTCTTCCCACCTCCTATTCTTGTCTTTTAACAGCACTTTATCCCTTGGCAGCTTCTTTTCATGTAGTACCTTTGTTTAGTAAGCTTCCTAACCAGCTTCATGCCAGTGTAACATCCAGGTAGCTTATACTAGACAGAGCTGCATTATGCATGTTTTTTCGTTTGATTCAGGTAGCTGGGGGATTTATAGCAGGAGCCTAATCTCCAAGGTGTCATATTTACTCATTTGTCCACTAGTTTGACTCTTTATTATAGTTTTGACAGCATTTTTTGGTACAGGTACTGAGTTTACTTGATATTCACAGCTTTTTAGACCTTCAGTACTGTTTTAAAAATTGCTGTCACATTTTTGATCCTCCAGTCTGGAGCTAAGAGAGTTTTAAGGAAACACTGCAGTTAGTGATTCAGCTGCTTATTTACCTCATCAAGTTCAATTCTGTAGTCAGTACACGATATTCTGTCATGGCTGATACCGTGAGTACTCATCGTTTACTCAATTTCAGCTTCGGTTTTTCTGCTTTGGCTGTTGGCATTGGTAGTTTTATAGGATATAGAGATCTGTTTTAAGAATTTCTGGTTTTACCACTCTTCTACCATTGTTTCAAACTTCTTATGCATGTCTACACTAGAAGAATTGGAAGCTCTTCAAACTGTGTCTTAACAAATAAGCTTGTTTTATATTAGTGTTACTGTCCTGCACTGGACATCCTGTCACACTTCCTTACTAGTCTTGCTTAGCAGAGCTTGACAGTTTGCTAAGCAGAAATGGTGAGAACTCAGTCCTTGAGGTAGACCAAATCTTTGTAGGGATGAACCAAATGAAACTATTTAACTGCAAGAAAGCTGTGGTGTTCTGAGTTTGGAGTAATGTGCTATTCCTCATCTGTTTTGAGTGTATCAATGCAGTGACATGAAGACTGAAGACATATTCTGTACATATGCTATGTATTTGCTCATGCTCTGCTTTCATATACAGAATGCCTCTTCTAACCCAGTCCCTGACCAACACCCTTTATTCATCCCAGTTCACACTGTCAGGAAGCAACTGCACACATTATAAACCAGCTTCTAGGGAGAAAATTGATGGTTGTCCTAGAGCTCCCTTGTGTTTGCCTCAGTTGTGTCCTCCTAATTGCACTGGTTCTGCTGCGTTACAGTGTTCAGAAAGGATACTTCTTCCTGAGAATTCCTATGGATCTCATGTATGTAGCTGTCAGATGTACGAGTCCATGTGCAACTGTACAAGTCCATGTATCTTGTCACATGGGAACACTCCTCTGGTGTTATATTGTTAGAAACTTCGTGTTTTAACCACACTGGTTTACCTTACATATGTCATCTAATGTCTGTACTTGTAATCCGCAGCTCAATGTTATGTACAACACAAAACACACTGATCAGAGGCTCAGATATGTCCAAAAGCAAGAAGCCTTTGACTTGAATGTTGATGTAAAGGATGACAAAGATGATAAAAACCATTTGACCTTGAATGTGTGCACAAGGTAGGTAAATCAGTTGGAGCATCTCATGGACATCTTTGTCTATACAACTTTTAGATTATTTTAAATGAACTAAATTATCCATTTGTTTGTGTGAATTTACTAATATATAGGATGTAACTGTATCAATAAAGAGAATAAAAATTACTTTGTAAAAATGACAGTAGTTAAGAAGCAACTCGTAAGTCAATTTTTGCTGGCCAGGTGACATTTTTTTTTTTATTGGTAAGCGTAAAGATACTGGTGCCTTAAACATTAAGTATATGTGGAAAAGTCTGTGTGAAATATGACAAAAAACTCAGAGGCTTCTTTGGTGCAAGTGCTTCTGAGCTATATGGAAGACTGTGCGTGGACTTGAAAATTGAACCAATATCTTCCACATTCTGACTTCTAGTAGCAAACCATGACAATGGCCCATTACTCTTACCTTTTGTGAAGAGAATCCTTTGCTTTTGATCCAGAATTAGATACTTGGCTCAGAACAATTTTGGGAGGAGTCAAAATCTGTATTTACATAATGGTAAATTCAACTGTGGATTTGCATTATTGTGCAAGTAACTTTGTGGTCTTTCATTTACCAGTAGTTATGAATTTGCTTACAATGTAAGCATTATTGTAGGTTTGAAACAGGTGATGAGTTTTCCAGCCAGGCTAATTCTGTTCTTTCTGCTGAATAAGGGGGAGGAGGATGAGGGATGTGGGGCTGTGTGTGTGTGCATCTGGGATGATGTTTCTTGTTTGGTAATCACCTACTAAGAACTGAGCTGAGACTGCTTAAGTATCATCTCAGAGACCGCAGAACAGCCACCAGATGTTACCTGAATAGAATTTGGATCAGATGAGAACAGGTGACATTGAACAGTCATATTGCATATTCCTAGGTCAGCCAGTTATTAAACCAAGTTGCTTCTTTGATGGCTTTGTGCCTTAATTATACTTGCTTTATACATATATTTAAAAGGAATATATGAAGGTATTTGTCCTCTGACTGTTTCTTCAGTATGCATTTCCTCTTGTAGTTAAAGACCACTGCATATTTCATAGGAAACCCTATAGGACATTGTATCTCTCTATATATTTATGTTTTTTTATCTTCTATCTTTTATTATCTACAAGGATGTTGTTGAAATGATTACATTCTTTGTATTTAAGGATTTCATCTGTTTGTGAATACTTCCTCTAGAAACACTGTTTTCTCCTTGTGTTGTTATAATGGGTTCTTTGTAAATGCAAGATTTGCAAAATACTACCTGATCCAACATGATTACTCTGACATTCCTTTCATCCACACCTTCTTTTTGCTGTTTATTTAAACTTTGAACACCATATGTCTAGAACTACTTTTATGTTCTGATTACCACAAGGGAACTGAACTAGAGATGGAACCTGTAGGTGACACCCTCATACAAATAATCAGCTATAGAGAATGTAATTTCAGTACGTAGAATTGATTTAACCTGGGAAGTAGCCAGCAGGCATAAAGCCAGAGCTCTGTTTTTATCTGTCTGTGGTATCCAGTTCAGTGACACGGATGGTGGGCAGAGACACTAGAATACATGAGAGCTCTTGAAATAGAGTGGGCTTGTTCTCTTTTAAAACTTTCTATGGAGTGTCAACAGCATTTTAAAGTCTAGCACAAACTCCTGACATGTAAAGGGCTTATATGCTGGGTCTGGAGTAAGTTTTTGAAGCAATCAGACTTTCTAAGACCTTTACTTCAAAAGTACAGACAAGAAGTACTCTGTCTCTCCAGGAAGGCTCTAGGATGATGACAAATTATAAAGTGTTCAAAGGATAGCGGGAAATCTAGTGACATTAATAAAAACTACCTCAAGAGACTATTTGGAACATTGTGATCCATCAGCTCTTATCAGGGAAAGTGGACTGGTATAACTTCTAGTAAGTCTGTTTCTGTTCCTTAGTCTAAGACTTCATCTCTGGTTGCTTAACTTGATGGATCAGCCATCATCCTTTTCTACTTTTTTTCCCTATAAATTGTATCTAATACCTGCCTTATTTATACTCCTGGATTAGTTTAAAGTTACTCTGCTTATGATCTTTCCAACATGATGTGGCTTTCTAATAGAGAAACCAAAGGAGGCAAATACAGAAAGATTGCTGAAATATCAACCAGTGAGTATGCATAGTCTAGCTGTGCATATGCATCTAGCTGTGGATATACATAGTTAGTTACTGGAGGCTGCAACTTCACAGTTTTTTAGTTTCTCTAATCTGTAGAATATCCACCTTCTTTCAACCAGCTTGATAGTGGTTGGCCGTGGTTGTCTCCACAAGGTATCACTTATGACTCTGGAGCAGATGATGTCTCACTCAAATCGAAGTGGTTCTTAGTTAGAAGAGCTAACTCACTGTCTGGGAAGCAGATACCTAGGGGCGCCTATTCCTTTGCAGTCTTATTGCCTGCATACCTTTTCCAGACATGAGAAGCTGATCGCTGATGGCTCTACTTACTCTCTTGTTTCTGCTTTCTGCCTACACTAGCTTGGTGTTGTTTTCTCCTCTTTACATCATCTCTGAGAGGGTCTTACCCATATCTCATATTGCTGAAGAGCTGAAACATAAGATTCATCTGAAAACACGCTCAGTTTTCTTCAGGTACAAGCTTCAAGTCTTTCTTAGTGCTCATTCTTGCATGGTCATTTTTTTTCCTTTTTTAAGAGACCATGGAGTTGAAGAGACCCATGCCTAAGGCTGCCTCTCTTCCTTGTTAAGACAGTCAGATCCTCATAACTTATAAGCATATATCTAAGTCACTCCTTGACAGTATCAAGCTGGTTTGGTTGCCTGTTGGTATTTTAGTAGCACCCCACACTGGCTAGACAACACGGGTATTTTACTCTCCTCTTATTGGTAATTATGCAGAAATAATTACATCCAGTTCCAATTCAGTTATTTGTTTTCAATAGCAGCTACTTTGGCACAGCACATCATCCAACAGATGGTTTCATTTGTTTCTAATCTTGTGAGCCAACTGCAGTCAGCAGTTGTGCTGTGTTTCTTTCAAAGTTGTATCTGCATTGAATCAGCCATGCTGTCAGGCTGAACAGCATTACTTTGAAAGTAACTCTTCCCTCTTTTTTTTTTTTTTTATAAGCTATCCAACTCTACAGAGAAATAGTTTAATTACTTTCAGCTACTGTCAGGCTTTCAAAATGAGGATTGGAGACACTTCTATTCTAGTGTAACAATAATCATTTACCCTCCATGCTAAGGCAGGGGAAACTCTTCTGTCACCTACTTTATTTAAAGCAGTACCATCTTTTGCAGGTATCACTTGTAGCAAGGAGCACCATAAAATTTTTCTGCATGTGTTGTGCACCATGGTAGGTAGGTAAGGCTTGCTCAACAGAGCAAACCTTTTTAGTCTAGCATCTGATTTTCACGTTGGAAGAAGATGTAATAATAAGCATTATTCAGGAAAAATGAACTTAACTTATTAAATCTTTTTTTCAAATCTGGGTTAATAACATAGCTATGCATTTTAAAACTGAAACTTTGAGAAATAATCTGATAATGACTTTGTTAATGGAACCATCAATTGCTATGAAGGAAATCTAAAAAGGTTTGGGAGACTTTTTTGTTGTATAGTTTCATCTCACCCTCCAAAATGAATAAAGGCAAAACAATGCATTCATAAGAGGAAATATGTGTTAATTCAGTACAAGAATTCCTACAGCTTTTCTTAATTGCTTCTTTTGAAGCATGTTTAATTGCAATATTTCCTGTGTATTGTTGATGTAAACCTGCACTTACAGATGGCAAAAGAAAAATCCTCCTGTATCAGTGTAGTTTCTCATATGACTCATGTACTGTAGTTTTGTCTGTGCCGAACCTGCTTTTGCATATGTGGTTGAAATTAACAGGCAAAATAATTGAGAAATGAGGTATTAGCTTGTTATCATTAGAAATTTTCTTGTTAGACTTTTGTTCCATTTGTTTCCTAAGTATTCTTAAACGTTATTACTTCTGTAGTTGAGATGTAAAGATCCAACACTGTCTTTGGAGAGTGGGCTACTGTATTTCTTCTAAAAGTTTCTTTGTCTCTGTGTTTTGAAAAGGTACTTTGGTTCAGGCACAGCTTCCCGTAGTGGTATGGTCCTCATGGAGGTTGGCTTACTCAGTGGTTTCTCTGTGTCACCAGATTTTGTTCCATTAGACAATACAGTTAAGAAGATGGAAAAAGACAATGGAAAAGTCAACCTATACTTAGACTCTGTAAGTTGAAAATAACAAAAAAATGTGTTTGTAATGATGTTAATCTTGACTCAGACATTGTTTGGCTTAAATTTGGAAAGACGTTATGATTGTATTCTTTGAGGAAATCAACATCTGCTATTCACATTGAATTAACAGTTCCATTTTTTTTTAGTGAGACTAATTGGATAGGTACCATTCAGTTGTATTTGTAAGGGGGTTCTAAATTAAGTCTCTTAAAAATAATGTATAAGAAGGCAGACATTTCAAGAAGGCTGTAGTTTGACCGAGATGACTACAAATAAGATAAGCATCTTTATATGCACCCTGACTCCAAGTCTTTAGAAAAGGACTACTGCTGAGCTAAAAGTCCTTACCTCTTCCATGAAACCACAACCAGGGTTCTCAGGATATTTCTCTCCTGTTTTTCTAGCTAAACGCGACACAGGTTTGTGTGGATATTCCATCTACAAGAGACTTCAAAGTGGCAAATATCCAAGATGCTTCAGTGACTGTGGTGGATTACTATGAACCTAGTAAGTGTCAGACATTTCAAACAGGACTTAGTGATTCAGAAGTTTAAAAGAAAGGGTTTTTTATGGAAATAGAATAAATTTTATTGAAGAGAAAGCCACATTAAACTGAAGTTGACTTATTTTCATTAAAGTGCATCCTTTTTGGACATTGACATGCCCAGTTTCTTAACAAATAGTGTTTTCCCATATATATTTTTATTGTCCTAATGGGTTGGTTCCTCAGCTGGTGTGAGTTGTCATAACTTAGTTGTCAGCTGATATAAATTGGCTTCAGTTTGGCCCAGTGTGTTCCCAAAGTTACCAAAATGAAGCAGAACTTCACTGTAGTTCACTTACCAAGTTAAAGATTTTCTCTCAAGTAGCTTTACCATCTGTTTCATGCTCAAACTAAGAATCCTTCACTGGAGAAATGCCAGTGTTTTGGTTTCTATATCTAATAAAGTTGTATGTTGTAAGAGCAGTTTCAATGTTTTTTGTTTGTCTGTTTGTTTGTTTGTTTGTGTGTAGAGTGTGTGTTTTGGAGAAAGGCAAAGATGCATAAAATTCTTGGGCAAAATGAATAGCAAAGAAAGATTACAAACTGCTACAGAAGGTATTAGGTTTTCATTACATCAACCTGTTGGAACATTATTAAGGATTTGGGCTTGTTTTGAGATAAGGCATAAAAAAGTTGTATAGGCAATTTTTTTCATGTTAGTTTGTTTTAGCACAATACAAAAGACAACCAAATATACTATGATGTGTGCTACTGTAGCTAGGTGAAGATCACATTTATTCTGTGTAGGCTGAAATGCTTGTTCAATCACAGAATTTTAAAGTAAAATGGGAAATTAGTGGATACACAGTCCATTAATGTAGAGCATGTTTTAAGGCCTGATGTGGCTTAAAGAATTACATCAAGTTTTTATTTGAAACAAACACATAACACTTAGCATCCATGGCCAAAATTAAATTCCACATACTTCAGTTCCTAGGAGAAGCGCTCAGGACCTAATCTGTTAGAAAAACACCATTAGGTAGGCTAATGAATATGTGTATTACAAAGTTACATATAAATGCACATGTGAAATATTTTTATTGTATTTAAATAACTGTGGTCCATAAATTCTCAATTAATAAACTAATACAAATTTAACTATATTAATTAATATCTGTGAGAACAAAAACTTGCATGACATAATCAGTGCTGAAATAGAAAGCTTTGACTTCAAGAAAGTTATTTATTTCAAATATTATTTTACAAGATACCATTCTTATTACTATATACCATAGACATATTATTGGTTAACATATATACATATGTCGTGATTCTGAGTTCTCCTGAGAGAACTCCTTCCCATCTAATACAGGAATGTGCTTTTATTTTACTTTAATGATTTTCCATCACTGTTGTAGTTGGTGACCCAAGTTGTGGGACTATATTTTATGTGATTAGTGACAGTCAGATTCATGTCATATTCAGAGTTAGGAGATGTCTAAGGAGCTCTCATGCTCTGGCATTTATCAAAAAATATGATGTCAGTGTGGCAGTAGTAAAACTGTCATGGGTATAAGAGCTGGCTTGGATGCCAGTACAGCAGTGTTCTCTTACCTGACAGCTTAGAACTAGTTTGTTTTCACTCTTTGGTAAGCATTTGGGCTCATAAAGCTGTATATTTTATTTTATTTTTTTTAGTATCTTGAGGCTTGAAATGAAACTGAATATAATTTCAGTTTAAAAATGCTACTAATAAAAAAAGAAATTGCAAGGTCCCTAGCTGGAATGAAAACCTTCAAAAAAACCCACAACCCACTAGGGGAAAAAAACTTTGCAAAAGCTTGTTCTGTGAGCAATTACCATGCACTGATGTTTTTGAAATGAATATGATTTTTCAGACTTCTAATCTGTTTGGCTCTGTAGCAACCCTTCAGTGAATGGGAGAGTAAAATACAGGAGCAGGAGCTAGGGCAGGTAAGCAGTCCCAGATTCAGGAAGCTGAAGCTCCCAAGTATGATAGAAAGAGAAACCATCAGTAATGAGAGTCCTAGCTCTTAAATGTTATAGCCAATAACCTGACAGGGAAAACATCCAAATTCCTTTGTCGTGTAGTTAGGGACAAAATTCCTTTCAAAATGTTTGACTGAGGTTTGTGGACAGATTGGGTCTAACAGTTGAGATTGGGTCTATGAAAGTGTACATTTCAACAAGCATTTCCCTGAATGTGTTGATATGTCCTGGGTGAAGAAAAATGATTAATGTGTATGCTTAAATACTAATTCTGGGAAGTATTTTGTGGTGTATGATGAGGTCTGCATCAGGGTTCAGTGCATCCTTTAAAAATGGATTCTTTGTGAAGCTAGTTTGTTGGTCAGTTCTCAGAAGTTCATTAATTAATGTTAACTAACTTTTTTGAACAGGGAGAAGAGCGGTGAGGAGCTACAACTCAGAAGTAATGCAAAGTATAACCTCTTGTGACTTTTGTGAAAGGGATTGCAGTCTTTGCCACCGAGATGGTTCTCCAGCCTTGCTTCAGCACTCTTCGTTGGCCTCCTTGTTCTGTGTGCTGTTTGTCCTTCATGTAAACTTGCTGTGCAGTTGGGTACTGTAAAAGGAAACAGATTGTTTCACATCTAAGGTTTCCATAAATTATCCAAAGAAAATTTTATGTTCAGATACCAGCCCATCTTCAGTGATTACTGTGACCAAACTCCTGCTGTGTTCGGGGGAGAACTGGGCTGGCCCATATGGTAAATTTCTGGCTGTGCCAGAAAACTTCTTTAAATGTCTGCCGGAAAAACTTTCCAAGTGTTAGTTTCATACTGAAGTTATTTTCTGAAGAAGCACAGAGTTACTGAGAAAGCAGATTGAGAAAAAATAAACTTAGCTCCATATTCCCACTTCGATTTTACCCCAGCTTTCAACTGTGCTTGTTTTTTAGGGGTGTGTATGTTAGTTTACTTTGCTTTTCTGAAACACTATCTGCTTCTCCATTGCAGTGTTGATAAGCAGAGCAATGGGAGCTTGGTACCAGAACTCACTTTGTTCTGTTCTGAAGGTATGACACTTAATACTGAATTTGACTGTGCACTCTAATAGGGAATAATATGAAAAAAAAAAAGAAGCTGGCTTCAGAGCAGATCCAAGAGCCAAAAGGTGCTGCATTTACAAACTGCTGAATGCTCCAGAAAGTTGTCAGTTTCCTTTTTTCTTTGTTTTATCATTACAGAGAAGGTAGGCAGATTTTTTGCCAATTCATAAGCTAATCATGCTTGAAAATAAGGCCTCAGGATGTTCTCATGCATTTTACTCTGAAAGGGTTTTACTGTAAATGCATCAAAGATAGTCTGTGTTACAGACTTCATTTTTCCAGAATTATTCAAAACCAAACCTAATTGTCTTTCCATATGAGAATGCTGGTGTCAGCTGGTGTATATTTATGGCCAGCTGGAGTAAGGTTACCTTGAACCTTTTCTGGTTTTGGGAAGTCTTCTAGTAATGGCACTCTGGGGCATCATTTTTGTCTTGCATTTGCAGTGTCATCTTGTCAACAATTTAAGGGGGATGACCCCAAACAGTTGTTTACAGCTCTCAATGCCATGTGAGTTGGTGGCCCTGGATGCCATCTGTGCACCCTGCTGTTGGTTGGTGGAAGAGGCTTTTAGGAGGCATGGACTGCGCATGTATTCAGTCCAGCAAAACGACACACAAACTTGCTTAACTTGAAGCACATCCTTGTATGCTTAAGTGCTTTGCTTAAGTGGGATGGAGGAGAAGGATGGTGAAAAGCAGCAGGCACTTTTACACCTAAACCTGCTTTTCGCACGTGGGGAGAATTAAAGATCTGTACGAACGTGCAAACGTGGGCTTCAGAGCTTATTGCTGCTGAGTGAGTGTATGAGCGTGTTCCTTGTCTGGCAGCCAATTTATCCTTCTTGAACACTGCCTGTGACATCTAATGCTTATTTCTTTTTAATAAGAAAGCCAAGCTGATAACACTCACAGTTACTAAAATGAAGTTAATAGCTGTATGCCAGCTAACAGAGGCTATTGATTCCCTTTCTTTCGTATCTTTTTGAGACGGAGTGTGTATTTGTGCACATGTAATAATATGGCAGTCACTTTCCTTGAGTAATTTTTATTCAAATTTTGCTGCTGCTTAAAATGTATGGTTTTGTATTTATGCTCATCTATACTGTTGTTCACAATGGAAATTTTGTGTAGTAGCATGGGAAGAGGCCTGAACTTCCTGAACTGGGAGTGCCTTCTAATACTGATGTATAGGGTTTTAACTGCAGAACTAGTTTAGATGGGGTTATTTGTTTTATTTCAGCTATATTTAGAATTTACAATGTTTTTCACGAATTTGGGGTTCTGTTCTGTTTCTCTGGCAGAGCTTAAGCCTGGTTCTTTGTAGTCAGTTCACTCTTTTCACTTTTCCTTGGTACACTTTGGATCTAGCCCCTTGAATAGTTAAATAGTGCCTTAACAGAGCACCTGTGCTGCTCTGACCCACATTAAGTAATACTGTATTTATTGAAACTGCTTAGTCAGTAGGATGCACGGTCTGACCCTCTGTAAGCCATGCCCTTGGTTACATGGGTCCAAAGCTACAAGAAACCAAGATCCAGACTGAAACACATCTCTGCATCACAAATTCTTTACTTGTTTATGGGAGCATAGGTTGAATTGTGCCGAGTGTAAGATTTGGAAAACGTTCACTCTCTAAACTGGGATGTTTTGCTGTGGGTTTGATTTCTTGGTGACCTAGGAAAGCTGGTCTCTTGTCTTTGGGGACAGCAGTGTCGACATGTCATTTGCCTCTTTTTCATATAAGTTCAAGAATGCAAAGCTCACATACTTTCAGGTTTTACTATGTGTAGCGCTTCTAAAAGGGACATTGGTACCTGGTTGATGTTGGGATAAAGAGGCTTATTTTCTAGACACGATGTACTGGAGATAAATTACTCCTTTGCAGTAGATAGTAAGAAGAAATTAGTTCTATTTAGCATGTAGTCCCATCTTCCTGATTTCCTTCAAGAAAAACAAATTTATACTGCTTAGCTGAGTCTCGGACTGTGCAGCTTTTACTAGTATTCCCTTACATTTGTTTTTGAGACAAACAACACATGTTTTTAAATTACTTTTGGCTGCCTTGCACACCATATAAAAAACATCAGTCATAGTACACTATATCAGGGAAATTGTTGGACTCAGAGAAAAAACATCCTCTTTTATTTTACTTTTTTCTGTACAGCAGGCATATCATTACAGACATCCAAATCTGCCTCTGTACCAAGCTATTTTAAAGGAACAATATACATTGTATAAATTTAAACAAATGTTTGCACCAGGTGGCCTATAACATTCCTGCATCAGTGCCTTCAATCACTTTGCAGCTGTGGCTGGTGCTTTGAATGAGTTGCAGAGGATAAAATTTGTAATGTGTGTTGGCAGTGAACGGAACAGTGGACAGGGAATATTATGGGGAATAGTGACTTTTCTTTTGTTTTCCCCATCATTTTGGGGGAACTTTTGCACATATGCTCAGTGTGTATATGATCCCCACTGTAACGTCAGTTTTTGATGTTAGAGGGGCCTGTTCCCACTGAAGTTAATAGGAAATCTTTTAGCAAAAAATCTTGTGGAACTCTTTAGCAACAAGGTCTATCAGGAGCGTTAAGGAGTGGTACTAAAAGCAGTCAGGAAAAGGTATTTTGTGATGGAGTCTTCATGTTGCGTTGCATGAACATTTCTGTGTGATTGCTGTTTCTTTGAAACCTGAGTGTTCTCTGGTATTATGCTTTTCAGCCACATGGTGTCAATGGATATGGTGTGTCCAGGGCCATTAATACACTATCGAGTCAGTAAGAAATATTCATTTACTTCGGATGGAGTCTAGAAAAAAAACATAGTGCATTTTAAAGGTCCCCCCCAAAAATTCTACCTTTGCTGTCATCCATGATCTTAGTTGAGGTTTTCTCTGTAGGTTTCAAGGTGGGTGTGTGGTGGTTTGAAATCTAGAAATCTTCTATCCTAGATGCCGTTTTTCAGAACAGGGTATGAGTGCTGCCTAACAGCTTTAGAGCACCTCAGAGTCTGCATGCTGGGCCAGCTTGATGGCTGGTTTGGTTCTCAGCATAGCACTGCTGTAGAATTGTTTAGGTTGGAAAAGACCTTTAAGATCATTGAGTCCAACTGTTAACCCAGCACTGCCAAGTCCACCACTAAACCCCGTCTCCAAATGACACATCTACACATCTTCTAAATACCTCCAGGGATGGTGAAACCACCACTTCCCTGGGCAGCCTGTTCCAATGGTTAATAATGCTTTTGGTGAAGAAATTTTTCCTAATATCCAAAATAAACCTCCCTGGCACAATTTGTATCAAACACAAGAAGTGCAGATATTTCCCAGTTTGCTTCCATACCACATGCTCCCATTTACTTCACAAGCAGGAGCCTGTGGCTTGTGGACATCAATGGCACGTGATAAAAGAGAGAATTGGCCACACTGGTACAGGAGAAACATGAAAGCCAAAGTCCAATGTTCACAGAATCATAGAATGTTAAGGGGTTGGAATGGACTCTAAAGATCATCTAGTCCCAACCCTCCCTGCTGTGGGTAGCAGACCAGGTTGCTCAAGACCTTATCCAACCTGGCCTTGAGCACTGCCAGGGTTGGGGCATCCTCAGCCTCTCTGGGCAACCTGTTCTGGGGTCTCACCGCTCACATGGTAAAAAATGTCTTCCTAATACCTAGCATAAATTTCTCTTCTTTCAGTTTATACCCATTATTCCTTGTCCTTTCATTAAAATTCCTGATAAAAGAGTCCCTCCTCTGGCTACCCTGTAGGCCCCTTTCAGATACTGGAAGGTTGCTATGAGGTCTCCATGCAACCTTCTCTTCTCCAGGTTATACAGCACCAACTTTCTCAGCCTCTCTTCATGGAGTAGATGCTCCAGTCCTCTTATCAACTTCATGGCCCTCCTCTGGACTTGCTCCAGCAGTTCCATGTCCTTCTTATAATATGTACCTCTCTTTTGTCTTGAAAGTCGCTGTTGAAAGTCAAGCCTAAGATGCAAAAATTGGTTTTATTCAGTTTCCAAAATATTATCTTAGCAATATTTCTCCAAAAGTGATGTTCAAGTTGATATGAATATTGAAAATATTTGGTTTAAGTTGGTTCATGTAGAAAGCATACACATATATAAAACCACTATAGGCTGCAGTGTGCTGCAGTGTGCTACAGTGTGCAGTGTATGTGCAATTAAACTCAAGATTTCCACAAAGTGCCCAAACCGACAACATTGTGTGATGTTAGATTTTTTAAAATACTGTTAGGTTTTTAGGAAAGAATATGTAAGAACTAGTGCCTGATGGCATAATTTTTCTGTCTCAAACACAGAGTATTCAGTTTTAATTCTAATGAACAATAATATTTTTGTTACAACCTTTCTTCTTCTACCATAAATCTTTATGCAGTGAACCATCTCTTTGTGATTTAAGATTTTGAAATTAGACATTCTGACTAGTAATTTATGTCAAATATGTAACAGCAGTTATGTCTCCTTTTCCCCATATCAAAATATTTCACTTCCATGTCATTTGTCATTCGGCTTATTGTATTTTTGTGTGCCATATGGAAATACCATTGCACTAATGCTATTCTAGGCAATAAAGGCTGACTGTGCTGTATTAGATCAATCCAGTGATTATTTTTCCTATGAATAGCTTGTTTTCACATGCATATGAGCATTAACTCCTTACATACTGCTTTTGAGTCACCAGAACTCCAGTGTAAGATTTATCTTTAAAAATCATACATTTTATTTCTGTGTTTCTTACTGGTTACCCAAAAACTTCATCAGCCTTCCTTAGATCTTATGATGTTATATTATGAACTAGTTTTTTTTGTTATGGTTTTTTGTGTTGTTAGGTTGTGTGGAGTACTAAATACAAGGAAGGAAATATAAAACTCCTGGCTCAAAGGAAGTATATAAGCAGGTATAATGTACCATACATTAGCTGTCCCACTGAATAGCACATCTCTTCTTTTTCTATATCAGGCCTTAAGCAATTTAAACTAAAATTTTTGGCTGCCTTGAGGCATGGTCAGATACCCATTTTGGTGTAGGGTAGGTTCATCATACGCATTTCCACTTTTGTTCAAATCAGAAATGGTAAAAAAATAATGCTTTTATGTGCTGTTTTGAGCAAACAGAGGTGAATTAACATGCCAGCTATGCAAATCGCTTCTGTCTTTTCAAAAAATAAATGCTAAGGAACTAGACTGTTTTAAAGGATTTTGGAAAATTGTAATTGGTTTATTTTCCTCAAATAAAGTTTGCAATAGCTATTTTTAAATTCTATTAAAGATGACTTTTAATATGTCTGTTGTTTGCTTGTTTAACAGTACAACTACTTGTACAGTTTCTGTACACTGTCAACCACTGCCCATCCTCATCACCTCTTAGGGGCTGTCTTGCCTGTGTTTTAAAGCTCACAATTTAATAATAGAAGTAAAATAAAAATAAAATAAAGTGGTACAACAGTGGTTTCCATGGTCAGACTGTGAACAATGAACTTGTGGGTCATTGTTTGTGACTTATAACTAGGGTCACCTCATTTTTAAAGGTATATTATTTTGTTAACATGAAGTTATCAGAAGATTTGCTCATATCTATAACAGAGGTAGTATAACTAGTCTTATGTGATGAATTCAGTTTGGGTAGGCCCCTTGTGGTCATGGAGAACCTCAGGAACTATACTGTTTGGTGAACAGGAGCAAATCTTTCAGATACAGAGCTTACTGCTAAGAGAGAAAAGCTCACGTGTCGAGATAAAGACACATGGGGGAAGGGCAAAATAGGAGGAAAAAAAGAGAAAAAGCAAGGGATGCAAAGGCATCACTGACCGTGTTCCACCAGGAGACCAATGTCCAGCCAGTCTCTAAGCGACAGCTACTTTGGAAAGTACCTCCAGTTTTAATGCTGAGCCTGACATTAATATCGTATGGAACATCCAGTTGGTCAGTTTGGATCAACTGTCCCAGCTATGTCCCCTCCAAAACTCCTGCTTACCCCCAGCCTACGTGCTAGGAGGACAGAGTAAGGAACGAAGAAGGCCTGGACACAGCTCAAACACTGGCATGTTATTTACACAATTTTGGTCACAAAGCTGAAGTGCAGCACCATATGGGCTACTGTGAAGGGAATTACCTCCAGCACAGTCAAATCAGTTCACCTGCAAACCCCTCCAGCAGGTCTCCTTTGCTGTGATTTCACATGCAATGGTGTGTGTGAGCATTGACAAGCCTTGTGCTCCCATGGATCTGAGCTCTGTTGCAGTGACCAACATCATGCAGTTTCTTGGGTCTTTTCAATGGATCTATCTGTTGTTGTCTCTTCCCTTCTAGTGAGATTTTAACTCTCTTGCCATCTAGCTAAAGCCTGCTTTTCCCTACATTGGTATAAGTTTGTTGCAATAGGGTCTCTTGTATATTCAAATAATATCTTTTTATGGGGAAAGGCAGTAAGCCTAGGAGTATAAATATGGAAATATTTTGATAGAATTTAAAATACCTCAGTTGTACAAATGAAGAACCCACTGAAGTAAAATTACTGTTTTAGTAGGTTTTTATTGTGGTTTTTTTTTAGTGAAAAAAATTCCATTCTATAATTTGTTTTGCTCTCCTAGAGCTGTCCCTGCAATCCCCAGACATTGAGAAAATGCACCCATTTCTATATGGCAGCAGATGATAAAAAATACAGAATGTTTCAATATTGTTTCTTCCTTTACTCCTCTTGTATGTGTAACTGTTTTAAGACTGCAGGTTCGTGGGTTTATATTTTTTTGCCCAGTATAAGAGGATAATAAAGCAATACAAATACTCTGCTTCATCTGACTGCCATATGTTTTAGTTGTATGTTCTAATTCTTAACATATAACTTATGCTGATGTTCCTTTAATAGAAAAGCACTTTCCAAAGTGGAAGATAGTTTAATGTTCTGTTCTTTAAAAATATTTTTCCTTATGCTCAAGACATTTGCCTGATGCTTGTCATTTGTTCATTCTCCCCTTCTGCTTCCTTCCCCCCATTATTAGCACATTAAGGACTGAGGAGTGGTAATCTTTAATGGCAACAAGAATCACAGAATCACAGGATATGCTGAGTTGTAAGGGACCCACAAGGATCATGGAATCCCACTCCTGATCCTACACAGGACCATCCCCAAGAGTCACACTATGTGCCTGAGAGTATCAGCCAAACACTTCTAGAACTCTGTGACTTGGTGCTATGATCACTGCCCTGGGGACCCTGTTCCAGTGCCCAACCACCCTCTGGGTGAAGAACCTTTTCCTAATGTCTAACGTCAACCTCCCCTGACACAACTTCAGGCCATTCTCTCAGGTCCTGTCACTGGTCACCACAGAGAAGAGATCAGTGCCTGCCCCTCCTCTTCCCCTCACGAGGAAGTTCTAGACTGCAATGAGGTCTCCCCTCAGTCTCTTCCAGGCTGAACAGACCAAGTCACCTCAGCTGCTCTTCATACGGCTTCCCCTCAAGACACCTTCATTGCCCTCCTTTGAATGCTCTCTAAGAGCTTAAAATATAAATTTTATGTAATAAAAGAATATTGTGCAGCTAATTTTTCATACCTTTCTTTGGAAGCATCCTCTGCGGGTTTCAAGACGGTTTGATTTGTTTCTGCTATTACCCTCTGTAACACATTCACTAAGTCCTTCTCATGCAAGGAACCCTGAATGGAACTGCTGCTTCCTTATTATCCTCTTCTGGGCTTTGAAAGCCTTAAAATAAGTGAGTATTGCAGTGGAGAAAGGATTTTCTTTTGAAGACCCAGTATAGAAAGTTACATTGAGTCAAATTTCACAGTGGTGTTTTGGGTTCCTATTTTGAAAGGTAGAAATTACCTTATTGAATTTGCGGCACCAATAGACTGAAGGGACTTCCAGCACTGTAGAAACCAGAATTCAAGTTGACCTTGACAAAATACAGAAATGCTCTAAAAACATTGGTTTCACTCTAACAGAGAGAAGAACAAAGCTCTGTGCTTAGGAAAGACAGTGCTGAGCTGCACAGATCCAGACTGGTGAATGACTGACAAGGTAGAAATTCTGCTGAAGAACAGCTGAGATGCAAATGGATCTTTCACTGAACACAGGCCAAGCTATTGCATCTGACAACATTTGTCAAGTTATTCTAAAAGAAGTAAACGTGCTGGGTTTTGTAAATAGAAGTGCTGTCTGAAAAGATGTGCTTCCTCCAACACTGCTGCAGCCTCAGCTGAAGGAGCTGCTCTGGTGCGGGCTGAGGCTCCAGATGGAAATGTCAGCCAAAATGAGCAGGGACTTCACAGACGAGATGTATGAGGATGGGAATAAAGAAGTGATGGTTTAATCTACAGAAGAGGCAGCAGAGGTTAATGGGATAATAGTTTATCATTGAGGTGATGGTGATAATAGTAAAAGTAGTAAAGGGATTAAATAGTAGCAAGCAGCAATCAGTGTAGATATTTATAAATAGAGTCAAAGGATCTTCAGTGCTTAATTTTCTGAAAATAACTTGTAGGCTTAATAATATCATGGAAGCCTAAGATATGAAATCCAACTGTTGTAGCTTGACAACTGGAAGAATGTGAAGCCTAATAGTGGGGCATTTAAGCAGTTAAGTATGAAGGAGCTAGAAATGCCTGTACTGCACTGGAACACTTAACCAAAGCTGATGTAAAGCAGGGTGGGAGCTCATGGTGGAGCTGTTTTAAATCCTGCCTGGAGCGTAGACATGACTTCTCTGTGTCCCTGACACTCCTAGTTATCTGGGTCCAGAAAGATATCCGTGCCTTTACTTCCATAAGGCCATAGCAAGTGCTTGAATAAACAGTTGCAGAGTAGAAAAGGCTTATTAGATGAAAAACTTGCTTTGTGTTTGTATTCCTACCAACAATTTGCATTTGGTTTTTGTCTTGTATTTTAGGTAGTTTGTTGCATTTGTTATCCTGTTTTATTTTCTTCATTTGCCTTCAGTTTAAGCCTTTTACATAATACATAACACTGATTCCTTCTAAGCTGACTGCAAGGACTGCTTTGCAGTTTTACCTTACAATATATTTTATGTAATTTTATCCACTATTGTCTGCCATAATCTCCCAGGTGGTATACGAACAGACTAATAACTCTAGAAGTGTGTCTTCTAGGCCAACACTTTTATTACGGTTGATACTGCAATAAAACTGATTCACTGTTCATGAAAGCATGTACAAAAAGGGAAACCTACCATGTTTATTACAATGTCATTCAATATGTTTTATTACTAGAAGAAATTCATATACAGTGAAATTTTCAGACAGTTTGAAATTTGTAGGGTGGTACACAAAAGGAAGTTAATTTTGCAGTCTGATGGGAGGTACTTGGTACTGAGATCTTCATACAGAGCCAATTATATGTAAATTTTAATTTCAGTTCTGTCATAAATGGCTTAACTTAAAATATTTTAATATTTTAAATATTAATATAGGGATCATATAAATATAACATGGAACAACATATAAAATCAACTTTGCCTGTCAATCAAATAGTTATATTTATTTTTTTTCTTTTCAAATTGATAATAGTCCTAAGTAAAGCAAATTTGGAACATGAGATATTTTGATAACGGACCAGTTCCTAGAAAAGTGGTTTTGAAGCAAGCTACAAGATAAAATATAGAATTAACCAGAGCTTAAGTGTAAATATTGGTGCAAACATACCATCCCTTCATACACAAGAAGTGTCAGGCAGATGCATGTGTAAGTGGTGCACAAGGGGTGACTCCTTTTTTTCTTGACTCACGGACACCTTTAAAATACCTGTGAACCCGTGCAGGGGAAGTGCATGTTGGTGGTGCACACTTTCAGACCTCAGTATCTTGTTACCTGTTCTGTGTTAGCCCATGTCTGTCCAGCCTTAGCTGTGGTCTTCATATCTTGTAACCAGCCAAGACCTTAGGCATAGCTACTTAGGAAAGTAAGGATCATAATATGTCTGAAGCAAAGAATGAGAAATCATGTCCCTAATTAAGAGGAATAAAATTATATAAAAAAGAGCCTCTTGATCTGATTCACAACAGCCACCTACCAGGGACACTGTACAGATTTCCCTGGGGATTCTTCTGACTCACACTGATGGAAAGGGAGGTCTGGGCTAAGGGATATTATAGGTAAGTGGATAGACATTTTGTTATATTTTTTAAAAGATGAATGCTTATTAAAATGCTGGATTCAAGGAGTAGGGATAGTATTATAAGCAGATGTGGAAAAAATGTACTAAGAAATCTCTGTGGTTTCATATGTAGAAAAAAGATAGCAGCCAAGTCCAGCTCAGTGGGCAGCTAATTAAGCCAGAGATATCTCTCTATATTGTATTCTAAGTTCAGTACAAGAGCATGTATCAGCAAGGTGCCATATGATTTTTCCTTTATAGTTTGCAGTTTGATTTCAGGAATGAACTATGCATCATCACCATAGTGATTATTTAAAGATGGGATGGTTGGATGTTAGATGGGAGCCAATATGAAAGGTGTATCTTGTTCATGTGCATGATCATTTTCCTTGGTCAGTTAGTCACATGCAGCTTAGGTCTGTTGTTTTTCTCTTCCTAATTTTAATTGAATCTTGGTTAGAATAATAAAAGCACTTTTAATGTTTAACAACATTAAGTTTTATTAAGACAGTAAGGAGTGATTTTGCCATTGCTACATATTCTGCTTGCTCCATTTAAGATGTGATGCTACAGCTTTCATGGTTGCTTTCCTTCCTCCATCCACCATTTTTCCAATACACAGAGACCAACCACAGCCTAAAAGACTTTTATTACAGGATACAGGAGAAGGAAAAAAAAAAGGTGTGAATTCCTTTTGAGGAGGCACAGCGTGTGGTCTCAAAGTGGTACCTCTCACCAAAGGAGTATGAAACATTTAACTGCACATTACACAGAAAACAAAGCCTGGTATGACCTACATAGCTCTGCCTCATCTGCTTCTCTAGTTTCATTCTTTTTCCACTTATTCATGATGACTTTATTCTTCCACATTTGCAAGAAGTAGAGACGGGATAATGCTGCACAAGGTCGTATAGAGGAACACTCTCAAATACAATCCTAAACCCCAAGTCTCTCTAGATTAGCACATTTCACCTGGCAACTTGTGGACACATCTGGCTTGCAGGAGGTTTGAACAACCCTTTTTCCTGGAGGTGATTGAAAACAAGTTATGTGAACTGCAAGCAAAGCCAAGTGCCACCTTCTGCTCCCGAGGCCTGGCAGCGGCAGGCAAGGAGAGGAACAGTGAACAAAGGCAGCTGCCTGGAGCAGGAGCAGCCTGGCAGATATCACTTGTTTGCACTGTCCCACCTCAATACCCAGGCACAAGAGTGGCTGTCTCCCACCTGGGCAAGCAGCCAACCTCTGTGCCTGGTCTCTGGCCGAAACATGCCTTTGGCAATGGTATGCAAGTCTGTCTGAGAGACACAGGGAAAGCTGGCTGTGTGAAAGAAGGAAAGCAAGAGAGGGATAAGGAGCAATATTGTGTTTTGTTGGTGCTAGATCAATGTATAGATCAGTATTTATTCTGTGCTAGCAGCAGCAAAACTGACTCTTCAGGCTGACATTACACGTCTTGTTTTCCAGGTTGCAAAACATTCCTACGTATTCGAGTTACATTTTATTGACCTGAACAAGAATCTCTTTCTCCACATCACGTGCAGTGTACGTGTAATACAGATCACTCCGTGAAGGATGTTCAGGAACAGAACACACGAGCATAAACGACCCAGTGAGAGTCAACGACCACAAGCTGCAGTGCAAAAAGGCAAACAACAGAGTGTAATGTATAAAGAAGACTACACTTGGGAGGCACGTGATGGCCTCCTACTTCTCAGCTACTGGTCATGCTCTGTTGAGGTCTGTGACAGGAGACCAGCGATCTGGCTGTGGGGCTCCTGGGAGCAGAGAACAAGGGTTGTCTAGGAAGCTCAGCCACTGTGGGAAGATCGAATGAATTATGGTTGCTTGAAGCCCCAGGAGGTGGGGGTGTGGATAAGATGTTGCTTTGTCTGCCATGATTTCAAAAAGTCTTGAAAATTTAGGAGAATAATTTATTTACTGTAACCACGAGAGGTAAAATGAGAACCAGGTGATTAAATTGCAGGAAGAAAGTTCCAGTTTAAACAGCAGGGAGAAACTTTCTAATAGGAGAAACAAACTGTGGGACAGGCTGTTGTGGGAGCCTGCTGATTCAATAAGACACTCTCTAAGAGCAAATTATACAAAAATCTGCTAATGATTACCTGGGTCTGTATGAATCTGTGTAGGTGGAAAAAGTAATCTCTTGATGTCCTTTCTGGAGCTGTTTTGTTATGACTTGAAATCTGCAAGCCCTGCTGCAAGGACACAGCATTAGACAGTTTTTATGAGACTTACTGAAATATATGAGGTGTAACTTGCTGCTGATGCTAAGGGAAGTGCTGAAAAACTGCTTTGAATTCACTGGAGTTACAGTGGAGTTAAATGGTGATAATGAAAATCTAGGCCATAATTCCCTCCAAAAATGACTTCTGATTCCTAAAAGCAAAGTGGGACTGCCAGGATATTTGATTTCTGACTTATAACAGGGTTAACAGTATTTGCAGAATCAGTCACTCCTGAAAAGTCTTCATTAGGAAGTTGAGGATCAGGTGTCCTTATAAGAAGAGCTATCAGATACAGTGATCTGAATTTCTGAGTCTTTCGGGAGTTGCCTATAAATAAATAAATAAATAAATAATTGTGAGCAGACAACTTAACTACAGCTTGGAGTTGCATCAACATACAACAGGAATTGTTCTCCCAGGTTGTTCCTAAGGTTAGGCCGAACCATATCATAGATTTGGTAGGTTTCAATGCCCAGCTCCTCCTTATTATAAAGAGATATAAATGCTGTCTTTGTGACTTTGCTGGTTACAGTTATGTTGTTAGATTACACAACAAGACAACTTACAAATTCAGTTTTACAGAGTATGAGCAAGCTACTAAGGGAGTGTTTTCATTAGTGGCTACAATTCTGTGCCAAACTTTGTCCTTCATATCATATTTCTACTGAAATTTCCTACTTCTTCACCATTTTCCTCCCCAAGGGTAAAATAAAAATGCTAGTGGTTACAAACCAGAAAAATGATACTGAATATAGCTTGGGCACATAATAACACTCACAGAAAGCAAGATTGTGAAGACCAAGATAACTAGAAAAATTTTGATTTTTATTTACACTTTTCCATGAAAGCAGAGCTGACATTTGTTTGTCCAAACAGATGTTGAACAAATTATTTATCACTAAATTGTGTGCCGAAGGCAGGGTGTTAGGCAAAAGTGCATATCTACACTCAGTACCTTTAAAATACATCTATAAATGAGGCTGACATGGTCTCAGTGCTTCCTATTATGTCTTGCTGTACTTACAGTTTTGCCACATTTAAAGTGCTATGACTGGCTGTGCAAGAGCCAGGACTGTACAAGGAGTCCAGGACTGCACAAGACCACAAGAGTTAGGGCCTTTCTAGGGTGTCTCAGCCTTAGGATTCCTCGTGAACTTTCTTAGTGATTAGCCTGATCTTGCTGTTCCCTGACACCAAAGTGGTGAGGGAAAAAAAAGGCGCCTTATTTAAGTGACTAAATATCTGTCACATGTATGGCATTCACTGGTGTGCTGGGATGGGTGGTTGTTCTGTGCATACCAAAAAATTGCTGCTCCAGCAAAGATTGTGTTGAGGATTTAACCCTGAAGAGGTCAACCATGTATCAGACCACTATAGGGCATCAGCCTAGATAGGAGACCTTGGCTTCTGGATGTGGTTGTTGACAGTGACAACTGACAACGTGACAAACCTGATTATTTAAAACAGAAACAACCTTGGGAGGCTGACATAAGTGCGAGATGAGGTGGATGTCATAGATAATAAGAGAAATAGGGAATTTCTCTTTTCCTGGTGAGAATGCTCACTACGTTCATCGGGGCAACTTTGAAGAAAACAAGCAAGGCCATAGAGATGTCCTGACACCTTTAAACTTTTAGCTCTGGAAAAATTCTTCAGTACTACTCTCTGTCTTTTCAAATATCCCACTAACATTTACAGAGGGAAATCTGTCCTGGTGGTCCAGCAACACTGCTTGCTAGAGCAAATAATGACCATTTTAAGGGACTGAGAAAATGACAAAAAATGCATCTGGTAGCACAATCTTATCAAGCAGGAATAACCAAACCCAACCTGCAGGATTATGTGGAAGTAGGTATAACTATAGGGAGAGATTTGTCACCTCTGCAACTTGCAAGTTTTGCATATCCACATAAGAATAGAAGCACAGAACTTTTTCTGTTCTACAGCTTGCAGGTGCATATATAAACACTTTACATTTGAAATCCTCCAAAATATGTGAAATGCCCAATGATGCAGGTCTGATATCCTGGCAGTTTGACTCAACATCTCCAAATGAGTGTTGACAAGGTATGCACACTCATCTGATACTTTCCGTATTTCCATTCTTCTGGGGTGCTAATCCCATGAAAGAAGCCACAGTGCTGGACCACAGCAAATATCATAATTGCTGCCCTTCAGCCATTTTTAGCTTTACCATCTGAGAAAACAATTGACTGCATTAATTTTAAAAGTCAGCTGCTGGGTTATTAACTTATTTAAAAATTATTATTTCTTGGTGAAGGCAGTAATCATTAGCACAAATTGGTGCATGCATTGCAGCACATAGTGCACAGACAAAGGTGTGGAATTTTCTTTGGAGGTCACCAATGAGTCTCAGCTGAGGCACCTTTTCAAAGTCTGGATGTAATGCCTGTCTGCCAGCTGCACATATTTTGATTTTTTTAGGCTGCCTTCAAGTACTTATGTTGAATATTTTAGAATCAGAAATACAGATGAGTTTCAGTTCTTGGTTTCTGAAAATCCTGAAGTCCCGGGGAGCTGAAAGTGATCTACTCCTTTGAAAATGAGCTCACTGCTGTTCAGTGACCTAACTATGATTATAAGAGCTTACTGATAGGTTCACATTGGAAAAAAAAAATTGCCAATAGGCAAAATGAAAGAAATCTGCACATACCATATTTACATAACTTGGCCAATGTGTAGTGAGTGAACCTGGTGGGGTGTGAAAACCAGGTGACAAAAGGTATTTTTAATCCTGTTTCTCCTGATGCCAACAAACAATTCAGTGTAATTCTAGTTGTTCTCCTCAGCCCACAGCATGTTGTATTAGATTTTATCTGGTTTTCTTAGTCAGTTTTTGTGCAAGTCTTTCCATGTATGAAGTTAAGTAGAGAAAAAAAAGAAGGTAGAAAGATCAAATGACTACACTGTTAGATTATTTTTCTTTTATTATTTATTATAACCCTAAAACAAAGATTATGTATCACCATCTTTTATGAATGAGGCTGCTGTTCAAACAGAAGAAGTTTACATATAATTTGTGATTGAAAACCTCATTTTTTTTAGCTTACTTGCAAAATGCCAGCAGTTTAGAGAAAATGCATGTTCAGCCACTGTCGGTTTCCTCTGGATCTTATGCCCAACCCACCCTATTACAGGGTTCCAAAGCTGCAGGAACTTATCAATCAATCTTCAAACTTACCTTTCAATCTTCCAGATGATCTACAAGTATTTCAGTAAGTCTTGTGTAGACTCCTGATACAAAATTAGATCCCTTAATAAAGAATAATAAGCAGCTCAGTATCCAAAGATTTTTTAAATGGGATTTTCTCTTAAATGTAATTATAGATAGAATTCATAGCTGAAAGCCTATCAGACAAAATATTTCAGATACATTCATTAAAAGATTCCCGTAGATGATTGTAACTGATTCACTAATTTTCTAAACAGATTTTCTGAAATCAGATTCTACTTCACATCAACCTTCTGGAGAGCCTTTCAGGTGCTAAACTAATCTGAAACTTGCACACACAATATCCAATTTCAAAAGGTGTGGTGGAGGAATGTTTATCACTTCAGCATGCTCAGATAGGTCAGGACTTGGTGCACATGCAGTTGTCACTGATTGCATTGTTACCTTAGCTGGGACAGCTGAAAAGTCCTTCTCAGTGGCCCTGACCCACGTGTGCCAGTCATGGTACAATCATGGAGCAAAAATATGGTGCCTACTCCAGAAAAATCACTGTCAACACATGGAACAGGGAGGACATAGAAGGATGGGGACTGATGAAGGAATGTGGAGAAATAGTGAGACAACTACAAATCAGCAGATAGGTCTGTCTTGATTCATAGCATGTGTCCAGTAAAGCCCTGGTGAAGACAAAATTCTGGACCAGATCCTTGCATCTTCTCTTTGAATCTCATTAAAGCTACAAAGCATCCACAGTTATGAACTTAATTTAACTGTGTAATTAATTGGGTCTTATTCTGCTTTACATGAGTGGTACTTTAAAGGCATGTGGAGACCATAAGAACAACTTTCATTAGGGCCTGCAGTGGTGTCATGATTGATTTTAAGGGTCAGAGGAAGAACTGTGATGGGATTTGAGTTAAGCTACAAAATTTTGAAGTAAATGCAAATTTGGGGGTGGCAGATTGACTCTTTATTTAAAGATTAAAAAAAAAAGGCTTCCTTTGTTTTTGTTTCTCCTCCATGTAACTAAATAGTTCTTCTGGAAATATAATTAAAATTGCTTAAAAAGAAATATTATTCATAAAAGAAGTTTCATAATTGCATTTTATATTTTACATGGAAAATAGTAGGTTTTTAATATAGTTGAATATCAAAGCTCTGCAGATGTAATTGTTGTGCTTTTGAAAAGAAAATGTTAATTAAATGGATGTGTCACTCCCCTGATTAGCTTTTCTTGCTTTTGGATAGTTGCTACTCAACCTCTGTGTGCAGAAGTTGAGACTGAAAAAGTCACACCAAAAAAATGAGAAATGAAAGAAATTAAAAGCACCCTAAAATTGCTGGCTCTATCTCCTGTTCAGCAAATACCATCTTCATAAATAGAAAGGATGACCACAGTGTTCTGGAACTGCCTTGCTATGTAGAAGGTGATTCAGAAATGGAGGAAGTCCAGAAGAATGATGGGGATGGTGAGGAAAGAGGGACAATTGCAAATTTAATAACATTGGAAAATTGGAATAAAACCTGAACTTCATTAGTGTTTCCAAGTTTCTGTTCTGAAATTTGGAAATATCAGAACTGTGCAATTTCTCCAGTGGTCTAGTATTTGACTTTCTGCAGCTTGAGGAGAGATGATAAAGCAATTCTAAATTAGCTCCAAAGAGCTCCTGCATCTTAGGCACTTGTGTTGCCGAACACTGAAATAAAGCCAACAGTTTTATGCCTCCAGGAGACTGACCTCATTGCCAGTCTTTAGGAAGCAAAGTATTTTAGGACTGGGAAAATATTTATCAGCCAACTGGGAAATGTTTGGGTCTGAGTTAAGGATTACATACAATTGTGTATAGCTAGAAAAGATAAGTTCTCATCTGGCTGTATTTCAGAATGCTTTATGTACCGTTTTGTATGTGGTATGTGATGTGTATGAACACCTCGAACTAGCAGTACCAAAAAACTATTTTTGATAAACAGTTTGTCCTTTGATCATTTCATACCTTTTCACAGCCAGGTCTATTAGATGTTGCAAAAGCTGAGCATTTGTTTGCAAGGGTTGAATTTTGAAACAACAAGAAAATAAGGAGGAAGTGAACGCAGGTCAGAAGGTATGTTTTACTTGCCAAATTGAGCCACAGGCACAAGGGCCTTCGAGAATTCAAGATGGCTCAGACAGCTGTTTTGGCCTGAGGTTTATTACTGCCAGTGCATTGGGATAAATGAAGGAGTACTAATTATATTGCTATAATCTAGGAGATAACTGAAGACATTTCTAAGGATTTCCTGTTTTTCTCTTTCACTTCTTTTCAGTTTTGTTGTTGAATGTGAATTTTCAAAATAAGATATTCTTGAGAGATTTCTATTTTGAGAGTGTTTTATGATGAATGCATTACATATCTTTTCAGTGTGATAATTCAGCACTTTATAGCAATGATTTCACTCTGTAAAAGTTGTAATTTGTAAAGTTAAGGAAAGACTATAAAAATTTGCTGGAATTGTAGAAAAATTGAAAAGTCTTACCTTGGAAATTTCAGTAAGCTGAGGTTCAGATTTGATTCAAATATTCAAGATACACTGAGTTATGATAGTTTTCCTTAAATTATCTTCCTAAATAAAAATATTTTAATAAAAATAAAATTCAAGACTGATTTAGTGTTTGGTGGAAGGGAGAGGTGTGGGATATGGGGGTTGTGTATATGTATTTACACTTCCCTGAACAGTGGGGATACAAAAACTACACAATCCCAGTATGGAGTATAAACTGGAATCTTTTATTGAATGCGAGAACACAATTTAAGGGGCTTAGGGGCAGGACATGTTAATAAGGAGGACGAGCTATGTTAATTAGGGAGTTACACAAGTTTTACTGCAGTTTAGCCAATAGGTTAATATTTCTCTAAACCAAGATTACATAGGGGGAAAGGGATTAAAGGAGTTTAGACATGGTCTGATACAATTATCTCAAGAGTCCTTTCTGATTTCTGCTGGAGCCAGGTTTAATCCATAAGGTAGAACTTTTACAGGTCTTGTGATGGAGTGTCCTTAGAGCACGGAGTTTCTCCCAGCTCCTGCTGTTCATGGCCTGCTACATAATCTCATCAGCTCCTTCTCTGCTGATATTATATTTTTGGGATCCTACACTGAACCCTTTTGATAATATTGAAAAAGATATTATTTTTCTCACAGTATTGCCTAGAAGAGTCCAGTTATGGTACTGTGTATTTCTTTTGTTATGAATTAGACAATATCTGAATTGATGAAGACCTAAACAAGCCTGTTACGTAAAAGACTGTTTTAAGACCTATGTCACATGAAATCTGTATCTCCAAACAAATGCCTAAATGCACAGCTATTGTTCTCCTTTGATGGACTGATTTTCTGTGGAGCAGAGATTTGAACTGAAGATTAAAGAAACTTTTTCCCAAAAGTGTATTTTAAATTTCTGAGCTCTGGTAAAAAACTTTGGGTTGCCAGAAGTTTACCTTATGGTAAAACAATCTTGTTGCTGTTAAGATCTTCAAAGAAATCAAGATTTGCACCAAAGTCATAAAAGACTCGAAGAAGTGGCATTCAAATGAAAACCAAGTTTTGGGATCTGGTGAGAGACAATATTGACTTAGTTGCTTCAGAAGAAAGAGCTACTGCAAACCAAAACCTAAAGTCCCAAACCTCCCAAAGAGAAACAGCTGGTTTTGGCCTCGCATGTGTTTTCCAGTTCTTAAAATTCCAGTTTCGTGCCTCTAAACTCATAAAACAACGAACACCATCTTCAATATTAGCATCAACAACATTGCCAGCAATAGGCAGCTCCAGTCAATCTGTTGAACTGTATGTTAGAAACGGTTTTCAATTCTCTTCATCACATAACATCACAATCTGACTTCTCAAGAACGTAAATGAGGTAGTGTTAAATTAAAACTTCTAACTCAAGTTAGTCCCTGCACAACAAAATGTTTCCATCCGTGCTATTAATCATGTGGATCACATTTCAGGACTAATGCTATGGATAAGCTAAAGCAATGGAGTTCCAAACTGGATTTTCTTGCACACAGATTTTCTCACTGATTCCCACAATATGAATGTACTTAAAGTGTGCTGAGAATGGGTTTGGCACTATGCACATGTCTGGTAAAATAGTACTTCCATTCAGCTGTCTATAGACTGAAAAACAGACAGAGAGTTTAACTATTGAGAAAGCAGACAGCAAAAGAAACTTGAACACATCAGAAAAACTTAACCGCAAGTCTTTCGATGGAAGACAACTAATTTACTTCAGGAGTCTTTATATCTGCTGATTATAGCAGTGACCCGTTACTTAGAAATTAATAAACTGAATTTAGAGACCAACAGGATTAGTTACAGGATTTCTTTCTTCCTGAATTCATATGAAGTATCATCACTTACCTTGAAAAACAGCATCTTTACCTCATAACATATTAAATGACTGAGTCTATTAATTTTTTCCCGTGTTAAAGAGTGCCTAGCAATAAAACTTGTTTAACACATTAAGTGGTCCTAGCTACTCAGTGAGAAGGGTGGTGTGTTCTCCAAATGACAATGAAACAAATTGTCATGGTACAGAAATTCATCCCGATTTCTGGGCACCCTTAATTCCCAAGCGTGCAAGAGGGGCTTAGGAGTGCTCAGAAATTTGTAACTTGGGATGCTTCTAGATGAGGTGCTGGCATAGTGCTTATTCAGACTGATGAACTCTCTTCACAGTCTTCCTTTCAGGGAGGCATCAGACCTGCCATCAAGCTCATGAACCATGCTTCCCTCCTGGGTAAGATGCTGCCACTCACAATCCAGAACAATGAAACATATAGTCTTTTAGTAAATTAAAATATTAAAAGAAAATTGATATTTTCAACTTGCAAAGTTAGTGATGCACATCCAGTGCAACTTGATGTGACCTGGAGAAACTGCTCACCTGGGAGTCTGATATGGTACCAGCAGCGGTGACTCTTGTCTCCATAGCAGCCCTTAGTTCATTAAACATTGCTAGAGACTCTCTGAAAATTTTTCAGAGCTGAAAATTCATGAATTCTATATTGTGTGCCACAGGGTAGGTGACAAATTTTTGGTCTGCCCTTTTCTTCTCCATGAAAACATCATACAGTTAAAATTAATCAAACTTAAACTAGACAAGAGTGAGTCAGCCTTCTCTACTGCCATTTTACCCAGAGGGGTGATCTTTAGGAAGCACTTACCTGTTTTCTACTCCCTTTTCTTGTTGACATTTTCCCACC
This sequence comes from Chiroxiphia lanceolata, assembly GCF_009829145.1. Classification (NCBI taxonomy): domain Eukaryota; kingdom Metazoa; phylum Chordata; class Aves; order Passeriformes; family Pipridae; genus Chiroxiphia; species Chiroxiphia lanceolata. The sequence goes on along the minus strand of NC_045639.1, from coordinate 85,653,212 downwards.
CAGATCTTTACCTACTCAACAACTCAACAGTTGCTCTCTACCAGGCTTTTCTATATCTTTTTCCTTCCAGTAGCGGGTCACTCTTAGGGTTGCCATGAAGAGTCATGTGAAGATTTTCTCCTTCTCTTCCTCTGCCTAGGTTTTGTTGACTTCGCTGATAGGGTTTCTGCTTCCCTTGAGAGAGTTTATGACCATCCAGAAATTACCTCTGCTAGGAAATAATTCTTTTCCTTAAAGGAATGTGTTCTTAAAAACAACAGTAACCTTTCAGGGTAGACTCAAGGGATGACTAATATTTTGGCGTACTCTCAGTGGTTCATATTCTCTCCTCTTTCTCTTTCCTTTCAGTTCCATTATGTGGATTTTCTAATTCTCTTTAGAACATAATTGGAAAACATATCTTTATTTATCTCTTTCACCGCACTTTGTTTTTTTTCTCTCTGTAATTCATTTTCCTGCTCTGGGAATACAAAATATTCTGAGCAAATAACAGTGGGTAAGCAGTACTTTAATGAACATTGCCTTTAATTACTCTAGGTTCTTTCAGGTATGATTTTTGTCTTCCTCATTTTTTGCCATCTGTGGTAAAGACAGTGCAAGCCTTAGGATTTTGCAGTAGATATCTGAAGTAATTCTTTCCTTCTTTTATCTACAGAAATTGATCTCAGTCTAGCCTCTTCAGATTTAAAGGATTTGGAAAGTATTGACAGTATGTCTCTGTTGCTTTTTCCTCATCCAGCTGAAACGGTATGGGCTTTTTTTCACCTTTTTTTCAAAGAAGAGTGCCAGAAGATTATTGGGATGTCACCAGTCTCCTCTACATAATTGCCAACTTGAAAAAGTTCCTGGATGCTTCTCTTTCCCAGCACATGCTGTTCTACTGTTCACACCATTTATTCTAATACTTGTCAGCTATGCAGTGTTTTTTTTTTTTTAAACACTAATCAGCCTGAATAACCTGTAAGTGTTAGTGCACTTTCAAGGAAGACATATTCAGAATGAATAATTTCAGGAGAAAGGGGTGAAAGCCATTGCACCTGCTGGCTTCCAGAGCAGTTAGAGTCACAGGGATGACTTCAAGGCCAGGTTTCCAGCAATGTTGATCCCCTGTATCTTCTGCTACATTGGGTTGGGGTGGGAGAAGGTGATGGCCTGGTCCATGTCGGCCTGAGGATGGGCACATGGAGACTTGCATTAGCACGAGGCAGGCCTGTGACCATGCTGAGATCAAGAGGATGCCAGGGGATGCAGCCCTGTAGGAGGCTTTCCACATAAATGACCCAAGTCCAGCTGAAGTAGATAATCCCTTCTGGCAGCTGACTGGAGTCCTCCAACAGCAGTCTGAGAGTCCATTTTGTTTGCTGCTTGCTCCTCCATTTAGTCCCTGTGTTGAGAATATAATTTGCAACCACATCGTCCTTCTCATTAGAATCTTTCTCCTAAAAGAGAATTGCCTAAATTTATCATACATACTTATAGGCTGAGCTGCAGAAAGCAGCCCAAAGAGACAAGTCCAAGAAGAGGTCATCACCAATGGTACATTTTACTGGCTTTTAAATTTTTTTAATAGTTCTTCAATGCTTACATTTTTCTAAACAATTAAACAATGTTGTCTGTCATGATCACTTTTTTTCCTTTCATTTCCATTCAGAAATGAGTGTCCTCCTAAGATACCACTTTAGCCCACCTCATCAGCTCAATGCCACTGTAGGATGAATGCAATGCAACACACTTTCTGTGGGACAGCTGTTGCTTGGCAGCACAGAAGCACACCTGCTGATGAAAATGGCTCAGAGACATGCTTGAGAGACATGGAGACTTCGTCAACTACACTTTAGAGATAGCAGTGGGGAAATAAATGAGCTCCAGAATAGTTTAGGTAACTTGGAATCATTCAATGATCCAGTATGAAATACCGTTGCCCCATTGATTGCTATGCCGTTGGAGATGTAAACAGTGAAGGCAAGGATAGGAGCCCCACGAAAATAAAAAGGAAAGGCATTTTTCATCAGGAAAATAACAGTGACACTTTGACAGTGCCCATCTGTAGTCCAAGATCAGCCAGGACAGACCTTCAAAGCACACTGCAGCATGTCCCATAACTGACAGAGGGGATTGGTAGCATGCTGTCTGGTTTGCTCTTCACCTGTTGTGCATGCCTTTCTGCTTGGCTCATTTTCCTTTTCCTCGATCTGATGTAATTTTTACAGATGAGGCATACATGGAAAGATTCCAACGGACCTCTAGTAACTTCTTCCATTGAATAATGCTTTATGCTTTTAAAATTGTTTCAAATAAGTATGATAATGAATAGAGATAGTAAAAAAATTAGGAACATAAGGCATTTTTGGAGGATGAGCAAAGACCACCCGGCATATTACATATTTCCCTTACACACATATCTTCCCACTCCAGCTCTAGCCAATTGCTGCACAAACAGCTCTAATATTACAATCCTAACTGTTTTATTGGTTATGTCTAGATTTGCCACAGTCATAATTAAAAATTGTGTTGTATGCTTGACCAAAGAATCACACAGCATCCCAGAAATGATGGAAAACAGGGCTGTTAGGAACTTCAGCTGATCATTATTTCCATTGTTTTCGTGACCACTTGTCATGCCTGACAGGTGTTTGTCTAACTTGTTCTTAAAAGTTTTGTGTCAGCCATCGTGCTGCTTTGGCCTCCCAGCTAAACCAACGTTGCACTTCAATAACCACTCCTCAACCACTCCTGATCCCTAACAGCAGGAATTCTTGCTCCCAGAAGTTTCCATCCTGTGCCTCTAGTGAAATCAGTGTTGGGATGATAGCTGAAACTGGGGATACATTTTACTACTCCTGGTTAATAAATGTCACCCTAGAGTTTCATTCCATGAAGGCCACTGACACAAATTAGAGCTGCAATTTCTCACTTATGCATTCAGAAGCAGGTTGTTTTTGCCAATTGCAGTAGCAACAAGGATGGAAAGCTATTTTTCAAAAGTCTTGAGAACCTGCTTCTCTTTTCTTTTCATATATGTTTTTTTATTTATATAAGTGCTCATAAGAGAAAGTACTCCCAATGCTCTGGCACCTTTGCTGGACTCTTAAGTGTATTAAAATGATCACTTTGTATTTTCTTGAGTGTAGCCCCAAAACATAGCAAGATCAGAAGGAAGGAAATGAGTTCACCCCACTGCCATCTGCAGAGTTTTATGTCCCTCGGTTTCCCATCCAGCTCCTTGCAGGCGAGGAATATGACTCTTGCTTAGAGACTAATAACTAACTGCATGTGGCTTTGATGGGGGAGGGGGATAATATCCAAGACATTGAGCCATAATAGAGAATTTCCTGCTGTGCTCCTGCTCCTACAGCAGTAGGGCTCAGTAATAGCACATTACTAAGGCAGGTCTGACCAGCCACTACGGGGAAAAGAGGATATCTCTTGGGAAAGGCCCGTCTTCCCAAGACTGGTTTTAAAAACCAGTTCTGGTAGACAGCCTATTGCCAGTGCAGGTCTGTGAAGAGACCATGTTTGATATCTCCATGATATCTTTTATGAGCATCCTTTCCTCACCAAGAGGACAGTGAGATGGGAGGGGAGTAGAGAAGGCAACTGGGTTTTATTTTTGCCACCTCTTCATAGGGGTAGAGATGAGGAGTAGAAGGAAAGGGAACAAGCAAGTGAACCATTGCTCCTGTTTTAAAAAGAAATATTTAGACTCCTGTCTTCAGGGATCTGGGTTATGACTCTGGAAGGAATGAGGGAAAATCCTAAAAACTCAAGGTACAGTACCAGAAGCAACATGGGAAAAGCAGAAGGCCCTAACCTGAAAGCCCTGATGACATTGTTGATTTCCCACTCAGTGCTGGGGTTTTTTTGAAACTCCTGCTAGCGCACCTCATGCATTGCATGGTGAACTGAATTCAGACTGTTAAAACTTTTATTTTGTGAATCTCAGAGCACTCTAGACCCTCTCTGGACTTGATTGTAATAGGTATCCAGTACACATATGATGAAGAATGGATAGACTGGACTGTCTGTCAGTGCCATCCACAGTCCATGCCATAAGAAAGCAATGCTAAGCTGGTTCCAGTCAATGGCAACAGCAAACCCAGCAAACCCAGCCTGTTTCAAAGTCCTCTGAGTGACATGCATGCCTTTGGAGCATGGCTGGCAGGTAGGAGCTCTGGGCTCTCCTTGTTTTTCTTTACAACGTGGGGTGCAGCTCAGGATGATAGCAGAGCTCTGACAAGCCCTGAGGCTGGGTCTAGAGGGACGCTGCTGGCAAGGCAGACAGGGCTGGAGCTGGCTATCCCTGTTTTTGGCTGGGGCTCTGCCCTCTAGAACTGGATCCTGTGGGAAGCCCAATCCAGGCAAGAGCGATGCAGCGGACAGGACTCATCTGCTTAGCCTGGCTATTTAATCAGGAGGAAAATATTTTCTGTGGAGGGCTGTGTGTCCACAGGTAAAAGGAGATGTCAGACTGGGTTGCCAGAAATAGGTAAGCCCAGCTCAGATGAGAGTGGTTTTTATTATCAGTAGTTAAATGCATTGGAGGCAAAAATGCAAGTGAGGCAAATCCTGTTTATAGAATTTCACTTCAGCAAAGTAAATTTGCTTTTCCTGTTTTTTGCTTCTTCCATATCTCTCTAAATGGAGATCCTGTCAGTAGCATTTTACAGTTATGGAGGATGAAGAAGCAGTGTAAAAACTGGCATTAAGTTTCCTTGATTTCCCATCCTATTCCCATGGGGATCCAGGGAGGAACTGCACCAGACAAAGGATTTGGCAGGGTTTAGTCTCTATTTTTTTCTGAGCCCAGAAAGCTCTGTTTCTGTTTGATCCTGATGAGACTTGTGTTGAGGAATTTGCCACCAGTAAAAAGGCCACTGAGCTTTTGGGAAGGATGAGACTGCAAACATTCACTGTAACTCCTGGATAAGAAAGGCAAACAGCATGCACAGTAGCCTTATTTAACCTTTGTGCTGCCCCCCTAGACATCCTGACATCAGAGCCTGCTGTGATGGCAGAACAGCACTGCTCTGAGTCTGCAAAAATAATTAGGATATTTTGCTGCTGCAGGGACTAGGGCCAAGCAGCAAAGACAATCTGCCTTTGAATGCAATCAAACACGAGTTTCTGCTCTGAAGGCTGGAGGGAAATGCCAGGAGGGCAATTTGAGTGCTAGTGGGAAGTCTGGCCCTGGGCCCAGGCAGCACACCAGCCTGCACTGACCCTCTCGGCCATTGCCACCTGCCTCTCTCCAAGAAAATATTGGGGCATTTTAAGAAGATTTGTCAACCAAGACCTTTGGTCTTCCAATATTTAAAAGATAATCAAACTGTTTCTGTGGCTACTATGGCTAATTCTAATGGTAATAATGATTATCAGATTATCAGGATCAATGTGTAAGGGAAAAATGGCAGTGTTCCAGTATTATCACACTTGTTGATTTTTTAAAATACATTCAGCACAGATTCAGGTTTTTTTCAGGATGAAGAAAAGAAGGTTTAGAAATACTGTGGCTGCTTACCTTTTAGACCTCTTGCTGTTCTCTGCTTATCACTTTTCACCATCAAGGTGAAATTCCCAGCTGCAGCAGTACTGGAAATTTGTTCCTCATCCATTTTTCCTCTAGTTCCAGGAATGAAATAACACTGTAAAAAATGCATCAAAACAAGCCCAAAAAAGTATTTGCTGTGGTGCAGAAACCAGGAGATAAGTCGTCTTCTTCAAAAAAGGAAGATTTGTGGACCACAGCAATTTCTGTGCATATGTACTCAAATTAAATTTGATTGGTAATGTAGGTATTATTTCTTCCATACTAATTTTTCTACAACAGTTGAACTACCATGTAATTTGCTATGTCTGCGTGCTTCTTTCTAAGACAGGTCTTGTTTGTTCTTTCCACTAGAGCAGAGAACAATAATTCTTATACATGATGTGATTTATTGTCTCAGTTTCTCTTAAAAACCACAGGCTTATAGTCAAACTGTTTTGCCAAATAAAATTGTTAGTTGAGTGTAAGAAACCCAGTGAAACTTCTCACCAATATTTCAAAACCTCCTATCTAAATAAAACTATTTTGCTCAGACTCTATGAACAGCTGAGTCTATGCATTTTACAACCCCAGCATTAAATATATTATTTCTTCCAAGCAGAGATCTCAGTGAAGTGAAGGCAATTGAATCTGGATTGCTGACATTTGCAGAGGCAAAAGAGTAAAGCAGGTGGTAAGAGCCATCCATGAGTTTGTGTCTCAGCAAGCAGTGCAGCCCTAGCTGTGGCTATGCCAAGGGCTCACTGCCTGTGGCTCTGAAATAAGGAATGGCAGATAGCTCTCAGTCCCACCAGCCTGTCTCTTATTTTATACCCAGGCACTCACATATTCTAGTTCATATCACGTACTGTCAGAAACTGGGTTGCTGAGCCACCACCACAGCTGGATATCATTGAGAGTGTCCTTTCACCAGTACAGAGAGGGACTTGCTGCCTTTTCAGTTATTCAAGGATGACCATTTGTCACGGTTTAGGAATGGTACTACCCAATTCAGTGGGTACTCCCCACCGAGACTCTTCAAACCACCTGCCTCCCTCTCCCACTCCCTCCTTCATCCCCGCTGCAGCGGGATGAAGAGGAGAATTGGAAGCACAAAAGGCAAAGATCGTGGATTGAGGTAAGAACAATTTACTGGAAGCAGCAATGAGATAAGAAAATCAAATGGTAACAGCAACAATATTAATAACAAAAGTATACAAAAGAGAGAGTAATTCACATGCCAATATGCTCACTGTGGTGCTCATGACCCAATTGTAACTCCATCACCCCAACCGCAAGACAGCCCTTCCTTCTGGAAAAAGGCTCCCTTCTCTTCCCCCCACCCCAGCAATGGCTTGAGGTGGTATAGAATAACCTTTGGGTCCTGGCCATGCCCCCTCCTGACTACTGCAAAAATTAACCCTGTCCTGGCAGGACCTGTTAAACCGTTACTAGTCTATTCTTCTGTCAGGCACAAAGATATCTCACCGGCAGATCAAGCCAATAGGCAGGTGGCAGTGAGTTACTGCCTACATTTTAGAGTTGGGTGTGGAGACAAGGAGGACTTTTCTGTTGTCCCACACCAGATATCCTCCCATGGCTGATCACAGACTTCCCAACCCCTTACATTTCAGCCCAGCTGACTTTTCTCCCTTTCCCTTGCTTTGCTTCTCTCATGGTTTAATACAGCAAAATGCTCACTGGAAAACAAGAAACCCCAAATCATTTCTGTTCACAGATATCAGGGAAGCTGAGCATTGTCCCAGCTGCATGTGTTGGGCTTGTATCCAGGGGTAGCTGTGGGGTTGGTCCAGCCTTGCCACGGTAGGGCTGCTGGGGGCCTCAGCCAAGCCCCCCACTATGCCTTAGAGAAGGGTTTTGGGAGGCAAAACCCTTTAGAAAGCTAAGGGATTAATCACACCTGGGGTGGGAATGGCAGAGTAGAAATGCAGAAAACAGGGAAAAGATGGCTTTGATTACAAGGATTCATAAAGTCATCACTCGGAGAGAAACCCAGCACTTTGGGAAAGGCCATGTTTCTTGGAGGGGGAGAGCAAAAGAGGCTTTAATTTTCATGTGTTTTTCTTGGTTCGCAAAGTAGAGATCACACACGGCATACTTTACCCCATCACTACCTTGCCACACACTGGCTGCTAAGACATGAACTTCATAGTCCTATTCTGCAAATGAACATCTCCCTGGGGGATAAATCCTCACCCTTTACATAGGCTCCCAGTCTGGGAGCTGTGTCCTCTGTCCAAACTGAAAGAATATTAACAAAGATTGCTTGTAGATGTAAGAAAAGGCAAACAACCAGTTGAACAGCTGTGACTCCTCTGTGTAGACCAGACCTTCTCTGTTTCCCTGAATCACAAGAAAAGGGAGGAGGATTTACATAGTAAAGCAGCAATGGATGTCTCACAGGGACAGAGACTGGGGATGTAGCAGCTTGTAAAATTTCAATGTGAAACTGAAAAAATTAGAATTTAATAAAAAAAAATGAAAAAGAAAACTTAAGGTTAGGTTTCAGCCAAAAATGGCAAATGATGAAAGAATTGCAGTTTCCTATGAAAAAGCAAGAGAAAAATTTCCAGGAAAGTTTTTGTCTAGTCAAAAGTATACTTTTCCATTAAAAAATAAATTAAAAAAAGATTAGATCAGACAATTTCTCCGTAGTCCTGGTTAGTCCCAGCATTCCTGAGAGGACAATACCCACTAGATGTCAGTCTATTGCCATGCAATAAAAACAAATGAGCCAGAAATGTCATCAGGAGTTTTTCGGGATGAGGATATTTCCACTGAGCTGCCTTCTGTCAAAAATTTTGCCAATAACTCCTTGATTTCTATAAAATTCCTCAGCTTTGGATTTCCAGAGTTTTTCAAAGCCATTGCAACATATTCCATGGACTATGCCAGCCAGATATTTTTCCACTACCACATCTAACCCCCAAATGACCTTTGATTCCTCAGATACTTAAAAAATTTTAAGCAACATCTGAACAGCATAAAAAAGAGTGTAATTTCCCCCACCACCACCTCCCCCTTCAGTTCATGGTATTACAGATTTTCTAGAGACAGAGAAACAAGCATTTTCTTTAGCTGAGTGGGCACACAGGAAAAAAATTTCTTTTTGCAATATTTTAAATAGCCAAAGCAAACACCTTTCTCCCTGACACCAACATGTGAAGAAAAACTGAGTGTATTCTATGAAGTATAGCCTTTAAAAAAATTCTATGACGTTCTACTCTCAGCAATCATTCATTTTGGGATTCAGGTGTTCCAAGCAGAGGCCAAAAAAGCTTCTGTTTATTCTTTCCGCCACATGTGACAACTGCTATGATACTGTAAATTGCTCACCTTGACTTTTTTCCCTGAATTGACTTCTGTGGAATTTGTGACAGTTGTATTGCAAGAAAATACAACCAACAGTTTCTAAAAGTTGTGGTCTGGGTGATGGGCTGTTTCAGAATATTCTGCTGCTTGCGTCTTCATCAGTAGTGTTTGCACCATCTTCAGTATTGATTCTGTTCCAAGAAAAATATAGAGCATTTGCCTCTGGCATGGAATACAAATAGGAGAAATTACTTAGGCACTAGATCAGAATGGCACTTTCCTAGCTGCAAAACTATAACTTTAGGAGGCTTGCTCACATAATTCCACTGCTGAATTAGAACTTGAATCTTCAGAAGATCAAAACTCCCCTTCACATACACAAATATAATAATGAGAGCAATTCAGATTTTGAGTGTTTTATATATGACAAGCAAGCTTTTCTGAGTAGCACACAGAGATACCTGAGTAATATTTTAAGTACAAAATCTGCTGGGGCATCTAAGTTGTAGCGTTTTCTTGATGATCAGTTGCGACTACTTCACGTACAGAAGAAACTATGTCCAAAGAAAAGTTAAAATTTTTTTTCTGAAGAATTTTTTTTGGTAGAATTAATTTGCACCCAGTACTTGCTGCTGGATTTCACAGATTTACATAGCTACTAAGCTTTTTAATGTCAGATTATTGGGAAACAGATAGTCAATTAGGAGAAGAAGAAAATGTGGTATCATATTTGTGTTCACAAGACTAGACAAAATTGGAAAGAAGAGCACTCTCAGTCATAAAACTTCAAAGCCTCACTTTCCTTACAGCATACAGAATGCAGGAGTGAAAACTGAGAAACGTACCTCCTCATGTTTAATATCTTCCTGTTCTGCCAGGTGGTGGGCATCAAACTATGCTTCATACTAATGGTTGTGGAAGAAACCAAGGGAGAGTTTTGGGTAGCCACCAGTCTTATACTGGTAATGAGAGGTAATTTGATTAGAAATCCTGAAACCTCTCTTCCTCCCAAGAAGCTGCTGCAACTGATCTGTACAAATTAAACCAGTAGCTGACATAAGAGAAGCACAAATAGGTAGTTAATAAGTTAGTGTTTACAAAAAAAAAAATGTCGGTACAAGACTCATACACATACAGCTCTCTCAAAAGGAGCCTAAAGATATCGGTAGCAAGAGTTTGGGAGAAAGCACTAGGTATATATATGTTCTGACTTGCAGGCACTATTTCCAGCCACATTTGGCTTTCATTTACAAGTCCTGCTTTGCACATGGGGTCTGTCTCACAGGTGTAGTGTGTTCCAGACAGCAGAGATCAAACAAAATTGGATAAATCTGCCTCTTGAGACTTAACACATGATGTGTACTGGAAGATATGATACAACACCTCCGGTCCTCTGTAGTTATTCATGAGTTGGAACATACTTGTATTTAAGGAGGTTCATTGGAAAATAGTTATTTAATTTGTTATACCCTAACACCTTCAAACCATCAGTGGGATTTTCATTGTAACTGAACCACTTTATATGAGCTGTGACATCTCACGTGGGTCTTTCTTTTTCATCAGGTCCAGGATGATTAGACTGTCTGCTGGTGACAATTATTTCTTCCAGGTCTTTGGGAACACACAGTAATAGAGCAGTTGAAACAACAAGGGAGACAACCAGCTCTATCCTTGTGCAGTTTCACTGTTGCACAAGCCCCATCTTAGAGGGTCACCAGAAACCTTTAACTCTTCTAATAATAGTCCAGGTCCATCTAGCAGATAGAAAATAATAGTGCTTTTGGTATCAAAGTTTGTTGAACACACTGTGACAACAACAGAAAAAAAAAATTCCATGGTGGGGTTTTTTTGTTTTGGTTTGTTCTGGTTTTTTGTTTTGTTTTTTTTGACCACTCGCATGGAAAGAATCTGCTAGGAAATGTATTGCTAATAATCCTGCTATATGATAAATCTTATCTTTAGGATTTATTCTCATAACCCTTACCCTGAAAAGGGTCCTTCAAGTAATGTGAAAGCTTGTATGTTCCCACAGTCCTAGAAACTATGCGGTGTGGGTTTTTGTTCATGCTAAGGCCACCACAGTTTAGAGAGTTGAAAGAGTAAGGGTCAGATAAAGATCCTGTTTTGAAGGACCCAGTGATCCTTCAAATTGTGAATAGAAAGATGAAACATCATCACGTTCTTGTACAGGAACCCAAGAAGTGTTTCAGCCTGGGCATGTATGTCCTCCACAGGTAGCAATTTATTTAGTTTTATTCTGTTGTGGAAGAATTCTTTGGGATTGGCACTGGGAAACAGAGGAAAGATAGAGAAATCTAAGACAAAGCAAACTGCTGCAAATGATAGGAATTGATCTCCAAAGTGTTAGCACAATGAAAACCAAGGTATAGTACTCCCCTTGCAGTGAGGAAAGATGTTGGGTTGGAAGGTGGTAATAAGTAACTAAAAAAAGAGAAGTTTCAGCCAATCTAGGGAGGCATCTGAAAGAGAAATTCATCTTCTGAAAGAGAAATATCACTTCTACAGTGGAAGCCAATTGATTTGCTCCATTCTTAAAATCATTCTTGAAAATGACAGGAAATGTTACACATTGGCAGACAATGTGAATGAAGAGACTAGATCAGCACTTAAAATGTTGATTTACAAAGCCCCAAGAATGGCATCTGCTCCATGGAAGAAGTTAAGGAGGAACTCCAGTGCCCCGAGATGCTGCATCTTGATTTGGTGTGATAAACTGAGTGACCCAGAAGAGCCAAGAGGGCTCCTAAGTGAAAAGCTGCTGGTCACTGAACTTTCTTTATGAGTCCAGGAAATTCTGGGTCAGAATTTCTGGAGCACACAAAGATGACTAAGTTCCATCCTGAACTGGGACACATAATCTTCATTTTGCCGAAGTATGTATTTTTGGGGAACTAGTAGACTTGTTTGGGCACTCTGTTACAATGCCAGAACCCCACCTCTGAAATGCCACGAAGGACCATCTGGGGATAGTAAATAAAGTGGCCAGACCTTTAAGGACTGGTTGGATGTTGTTATACCCCTACAGTAAATGCTGCCAGTTCCCGGTGGTCAAGTGAGGCATAGGTGTGTGAGAGAGGAAAGCAGGCACGACAAGCAGCAATTCCTTAGATCAACTGCAGGAAGAAAGCCACTGAGAAGATTGCATAAAACAAGGGACATAGCAAAAAGATGAGAGATGGGTGGAAACACAGACGGTACTCCTGGAGAGCTGGAGCAGCTGCTGGAAGGGATGGTAGTAAAAGACTTGATCAGCTCAAGTAGGCCCTAAGTACTAGGCTTGCACTGCTTGGCTCATTCATGGGAGCAGAGGGAGAGTGCAAAACACAGGGAAGATGGGGGACTATAGTGGCAAAGCCCTCTCCAGAGGTGCTGGACAGACTAATACTACAAACTGGTGCTGTCTGAGGTTAGGGAAATACCAGGTACCTGCAGGCAGATGCTGTGATACTGCAAACTGTGGAGTCAGAAGGAAGAGATGGGGGAGGGGAGTGAAACATTTTATGCAAAAGCAGTAATACCCTGCTAAGATAAAACTCTTTGAATCAATTTACTGAGAAAAGGATGTAGAAATATCTGGATATATGTTTAAGAGTAAAACAATTTGCTCTACCAGGACAATATACCTTTAGACAGCTGGAAAGAAACATGAAAAGGGCTAACTAGCAGCAATCTTCTGTTGAAGTCAGGCTGACAGGGAAAGCTTTCATGTCTTAACATCAAAGATGTGTAAAAGACTTAAGACAAAGTTGAGAGAATTTTTCGGACATTGTTCCTGCCCTAAGCAACACTTGGCAGACTAAATATGATTCTTCTTCAAAGTGAGAATTTAAGTTAGTGTTAGGTCTGAGATATGACCTGAAATGAGATGGTTAGTATCCATATTACTGATTATCCATATTCATTATTTTTAATAAGAACATATTATAATCTGATAATAGTGGTCTGTGGCAAAAAAGAGTTGAGGAATGAGTTTTTCACTACTGGGGCAATGTTTAACAAGGTTATTTTTTACAAAAAACACTCCAGGATTCTACTACTCCTTCTGAGATTTTTCAGAATGGGAGATTGTGACACAAGCTCTAAGAAGATCACAAAAAGAAATGAATGGGATTGTTTTGTCTATATAAAAATAACAGGAGATTGCCAAAATTCATCATTATTGGCACATTGCTGCAAGTCAATGTTGCTGGGACAGTGTAGGGAGGTTTGGACTACGTCTGCTTGCACTTTGCTGAGTTTTCATAATTGCTTATTCATTTTTCACCTTTCAAAATACAAAACCCAACACTTTTTCATATTTGGATGGTAAAGTCCAGAGTTAACTAAATCAGAAGTGAGAAGGACACAAAGTGACTTCATAGACCATGTCAGTTGTGTTTTTTATGCAGGGGATTTTCTCAGTATGCTGTTTGGAATGTGAAAGAAAAATCAAAACGTTGTCGTATTCCCCCCCCCGCCCCCCCCGTTTTAGTGTGCATGATGAGTAATGCCCTTCTGACTGTCCCATCTTTGTCAGGAGACCTGTGGCAACTCCTCTCAATCTCTGTGCCTGACTAGGTAAGTAACAGCAGAGCAGCCTTAGAGTTCAGACAACCATACAAATTGGTGGAGTTTGACAAGTTCTTACATGTCCTCTGAGGCACAGTAATTCAGTGAACGTGCTTTAAGCATGGGGCAAACTTGGGTTACTGTTGTATACCTTTAACCTCTTTTATTGCAGGTTAAGAGGTCTGCAGCCTCCAAATTAAGAGTTATCATTTCTACTTACCTTGGTGGGAGAGTTATGATACGAAGACAATGGAGATTTTACATGAGGGCTATACACATGATATGGCTGAGCAACGGTTATGAAATATGCATTCTACTGTTGGAGACTAAATAATAGGTAAAATTTTGCCATCAACATGCTTTGACCCTTATTTACCCCGAGAGCTGAATAGACCAGTTTTCACCTCTAAGCAGTCTTCCTTTCCAATTCTGTTTGTTGTGGCTGCTTTCCTCTTTCACACCTGTGTATAACCTTGGTTAGTCAGACTTCATATTTGATTATGTGAGGACTGACAGCAGCTGGTAAATAACTGTGATAAAGGGGTTTGTATTAGAGACATTACCTCCCCAGAAATTGCTGCAAAGATGATGTTTCACAAAGACTATTAACAGAACTAAGAAAGGATGGGTTTATTCGCTTAGTACAAGGACAGCGGGATTTGAACCCTACAAAGTTAAATTTGCTCTACCTTTTTTTTGTTTGTTTTTGTTAGCAACTTTTTCTTGTTAGGTCTCTACATTTTGAAAGTGACATTATTTAGTAAATCTCAGCATATAAGAAATGAAAAATACATTAGACTTTTATCTGAGACAATGAGATGCACAACTTGGCAAAATGGAAATTTGTTTTTCTTGTCATTAGAGATAGAATGAAGTTACTTTATAGCTCTGTGATCTCATTAGTTTTTGCATGTAGTTATTCATCAACAAACATATAGTATGAGTAACTTCCATTAAGAGCAGCAATGTTAAAGATTTAGTCTCTCACAGCACAACTACAGGAGATTCCAATGAGGTCAAAACATAGTGGGCAGCTAACTGATTCCCTCAGGTAGCATTAACAGAGAGGAAACTGTACTGCCCACATGCATGACAGCTTTCCACTAATTTTCCATTAACTGTTCTGTCAGTTTGCTTTACTTGTTGAAAGGAGCCAAACTAATATTACAGAAAAGAAAAATTAGTTAGAGGTGAGAGGATAACACTCTGGGAGTTTCCTTCAGATTTGGGAAGTTTCTCTTTAATTTTTTTTCCAGTTTCCCAGCCAACCACAAGATAAACTTATACCTTCCTCAGTGCTGTGTGCAGTGTTGTAATGTCTTGCAGGTCCAAAAAAAAAGTTTTTGTGACATGCTGACAAACTTTTCTGGTGTTCTATCTTTTTGTGTAAAACGTAAATATTGCTAGAGGAATTAGGACAGTGCAGAATCAGCTTAGAGAATGGGTGATACTGTTGTAAATATGAGGCATTAAAGTGAGATTGAGAACGGGTGGAGGTGTCTGAAAATACCCAAAGAGAAGGAAATATTTGAATATACACTGCAGTTATGCTTAAAATACACTTTTAATTTGTAGTCACTTGGTGTTGCTCTTGAGTCGTATTTCAGCTTTGGAACAGATAATTGGCAGAAGTGAAAGTATCATTTAAATGTTCTTCCATTTTCACTCCTCTCTCTCAGTTGAATCCTGAATTTAGTAGAGTCCTATTGAACACTTCTGAGCTCTCTCCTGGGTCTCTTCTGCACAGACTCAATAAGCAAAGCTAGAGTCATTGTGAATTCTGTGCCAGAAATAATCAGTCTGGGTGGTGGGATGCATCTCACTCTTTCAAACCATCTAAAAGTATCCTCTGAAAATTCGTTGTTAAGACTCTTCATTGTTGCTAGAGAGAGGCCTTTACAGAGAGTATTTCATCTCAACTTGCCATATGCTAGTTCTGTTTTGACCACAAAAGAAGTCTAAACGAGTATTATGCAGTAGATTCCCATTTTTTTGGGTTACCCCTTTCTGAGATTCTTTTCTGGGGTTGTTTTGGCCTTGTGGGCTCCATACTGCAGTCGCAGTATAGCATATCTGGGATCTACCTGAGATACAGCAGAAAGCATGTCATGCTATAGAAACCATCATGAGGCATATGACCAAACATTCAGAGATTTCTGCAGTACCTCAACTGTAACAGGAATCTAAGGACCTAAAGGATATCTTGAGACAATGATAAAACTAGCTCTATCAGCCCTTTTCTGCTATTTCCAAGACTTATTTTCATGTCAGCTTCCCACGGAGGCACTGGAGAGCCAAATCTTCTGAAACTGCAGTTGCTAAAGCCTAACCAGGGAGGTGATGCAGTCACCATCCCTGCAGGTGTTTAAGAGGTGTTTAAGAGGTTCTGGGTGATGTGGTTTAGTGGTTACAGTGGTAGTGCTGGGTGGATGGTTGGACTGGACGACCTTAAAGGTCTCTTCCAACCTTGATGATTCTATGATTCTAGGATTCTCTGGTCCTGGGACTGTTCTGACACACTGCTGCTTATCTAAAACACTTAAAAAGGGGTTTTAGACTGATAAAATGATCTAGGCAATTCTGACTTTTATACAAGGCCACAGAACTTAGTCAGATTTTATTTTTTCATCATAGGTATCTTCCTGTAGTACCTATTCCCTTGAATGAGTATGATCTTTACCATGTTGACTCCTTGAATGAAAATGTTATCATAAAGCATACTTACACATGCACTTTATGTTCTAACAGTGTTTAACTGTTAGAAAATATGCCTTAAATAACTAGTGTTTATAAGAATATAGTTGCAAGTTACACAGCTGATGATTTTATATTTATGAGAACTCAGTGGGAAGTGGGTGACTTTAAAACCAGTCTCAAATATGGATGTCTTCTTATTGGCAGTATCCTGTCTTTGCAAAGTATATGCTTGAAAGCTAGGAGTCAGATATTATTTGTTTCTTTGGCCTCATGATCTGACTAATCACACAGCTTAGAATTTGCAGATGTTGTATCAGTACCAGTTTTCCTTAAACTCTGGATATGTTGGTGTGCCATTTGTCTAGGCATTATTTTCCAAGTTTGTTCTTGGTTGGCAGCAATTTGTTTATGATACAACAGACCCCATCTGGACTGACCACTGCATATATGTTGCTGTGAGATCTCAAGTAAATACTATTTGAAAGTTTTATTATCTACTGTGAGCAATGGAAATACGAACAAATCAATTAATGCCAAATATTATTTTTACACTGTAACATCCTGAGGGTGGCTTAAACTTGGTCAATTTTATGGGGATGCAACAGAAAAAGGGTGCAGTAGCAAAGCTGAAAAAACTACTGAAGTACCAAAGAACTACTGACACTCCATCACCTGTATGCAAGGAATTTTGTTCTTACGGACGCAAGGGTGCTCTCAAGGCAGCTTTTAAGCCAAACACAGCTTCCTGTTGGTAGCTGAGCTATCATATATCATCAGTGAGGGTGACATAAACCTGGTCTTTTTTTTTTTCTCCAATCTGTTGTGCACTGATTGATGCTGCTGGCAGATTTGGCATGGTGGCATTTTCTGATCCCAGTATCCAGAGAATCCCCTCTGCTCACGTAGAATAGATTGTCTTGTTGCTGCAACTGAAGAGCCATAGTAGCTTTAATCCTCACTCTAGGAACAAAAAGCAAAAGGAGGATCCAACTAGAAATGTTTTTAAGCTTTCAAAAACAAAACTTTGTTTTGTTTTTGGGTCACAGTCCTCGTCCTTTGTGCTTCATCAGTGGAAAGAAATAATCTTCTGTGAATCAGTGAATTCACCTCCAGCAGATTTCTCAAAGCACCATAAGTCTGATACATTGAGTGAGACAACTGTGTTGAAAATTTGAAGAAATGCTTATTACTGTTTTATCTCAAACTGTGTTTTTTCCCTTTCTTTTATTTTTCAAGAAGAGAAAACATTCTCAGTAGTCGTCAGCCTTATACGTGTAAAATATTATGCTTATTTCTGAATGACCACTGGAAAAATTGTAAAGTTGTATGTTTCTGGAAATTGCATGAATTATATGGATTATTAATCATACAACCCCCTTATTTTTATAAAACAAGGAAGAATGTATGTTTCCTATTTGATGTAAAATAGTCATCTTACAGAGAGACAGAAAACACTGAATTCCATACATCAGAAGAGAGAGTAATTCAGAATAGTTTTAAATTGCAACACCCTATGCCAGTCACTGAAGATGTTTCCCACTGCTTCCTCCACATGTTTGCTTTCTTTTCATATGAAACCCACACTTTTCAAAAAGAGGGATTTTATATCAGGATTTGATTGTTAACTAAATGTAAGTGGTATTTTTTAAATAACATGTTTGAATATTCAGTATTAGCCATTTGTGGTAGAGTGGGTGCCCTCAAAATTTAAATAGTTGCATCTGACTTACAGAGTTCTTTAGTGATTTGGAAATCAAGCTGTGTGGATTTAATTTCTGACTTGGTTAGTGAGTCTAGGCATATTCTTTGTATACAAAAATGAAGGGTCACTGGGGCTATGGCTAAACTGTGTTGCTCAGGGTACTTTATAGCTTCCAGCAGCAAGTAGACATCAGCTGTGATCCAACCCCATTTAGGACAAGACCTGCTTGAATGGTATTGCTCCATCATCTTGTTTTTCATTGGAATTGGTGTCTTGGTAGGGAGCTATGGATGACTGGGGGCCAGGATTGCAAGGTATCAAGGTATGCTAAATGTATTAGTACTGGAGCCAAGATAACACAATTCTCTACTCAAATGAATCAACAAAACTGCATTCTTTGAGCTGTGAGCTGTGAGCTGCTAAACAGCTTGAAGTATACTGTGTAGTCAGTATAACGTGTAGTTTAGTGGCAAGCCAGCAACTCATGGTGCCTCTGTCAGCAGCTATTGGTGTGGAAGACCAGATATAGTCTGTGGTTACCTATGCTTCAGTTTCCAGCTCTTCTGTTCATATGCTGTGGTGTCTTAGAGCCATCTGGGTCTCATGGAACCACATAGCTGCTGGACATTGAGGATGGTCTGGGAAAGCGGGGTGACCCACTGGTTCAAAGGCACAGGTGCCTGAAAGGATTTAGAAAAGGGGTCAGAGAAGGAGATCTGACCTGAGTACTTTAGCCAACCTGGCAGTATCCCCCCAAATACTGAATCATTTTGCCCTCACAGTGGAGCATTAGGACACAGTGGTCTGGCTGCAGTGATGTGGACTCAGAGGTAGTTCTGTGAGATCAACTGAGTCTTTTACAATTACTGTATGGAGGACTGTGAGCCTGGATTTGCATAATTAGTGGGTCATTTTAACCTTAATTTTCTTTTCTGTAGAACTGCTGCCTAGATGCACTTCTGTGCAGCTGATTCTGCTAAGCGCTTAACAGTATTGTTACTGAGGTGCATTGTATTCTTTTTTTGAGTTTAGCTCTTAATTTTGTGAAGATCGATCAAAATTCCCATCCTGTCCATTACAAACTTTACTTCAGCTCTTCCCTATCCAGCATCACCTACAGTTTCATCATTGAGATCACAAGGGCGACAACTGTAAATCAAGAATATATTCCTCTGGAACTCCTTGAGATTTCCAGTTTGGTAATTAATCTCTGATAAATAGACACACTTATGTGTGGTAATTAGGCATGCCAGGGAATCATCATGGGATCAAGAATCTCCATAATTTGTGCTATTTAAGAACTCTTGGAAAAGTCATGTCTGTGATTTTAGTCCAAGCCAGCTAATAATTTCTCAAGTAATGTTTGAGTGTGGGTGGGGTTGATATAGACCAGAGATCATCCAGGTTGAGCAACAGGCACCTAGATGTGGCCACCATGTTATGGAGGAGAACGAAGTTGAACAATGTGGACATATGATGTTCTGTGCTAGAAAATGGATCTAAGCATAGTTTAGTTCACTTGTAGATTTGTATTGTCTGGATCTCAGTGTTTCATAGTAGATGTAGTATTTATTTGCAATCTGTGCATTGTTTATTTATTTCCAAGTTATTTATGAAAATGTGCACCTACACATGGCAAAGCACAGAGAAAATCATTTAATCATTTGTCAAAAACCTTGCTGAACATTTTTGAGTCAGTATTATGCAAACTTTCTTTTTCAGAGAGTGACATGTGTGACTAACTTGGTAATGGAGTTGGCAGAGACAATGTTGACTAAGTGCTTGGACCAAGAACTTTGATGTAATAAAGCTGCACTTTCAAGGCCTTTTCTGCAGTGTTTTTGACAGTCTGGAGATCCAGCGATTACTGTTCCATTATAGCAGTCCTCATGGGTATTGCATGCTGATCCCCACCAAGCTGCTTAAGTGCATTAACTTCTGAGAACAAATAATTTAACTAATACAATTTTTTTTTTCATTCTGGATTAGATTTATTAATTAGTCTTGCATGGATTTAGAAATTCCATGTATTTCATGTTTATTTCTGGTAGGAATGTGAGTGTTCCTTGCAGTTTTAATGGAAGTGAAAAAACTACTTTAATCTCTTCTGAATCAATTTCATTTCGATTGAAACCTTTTGTTTTCACAAAGGGTCTAGTTAAGAGCATTCTGAATACCACAATTACTGGTAGAATCATTATAGAATTTTTTCTCTGTCATAAGCACAGTCTGCCCACTGAGACATGATGCATTTGTCATCTGTTCTTGTGTGTAGAACATATTTAATAATAGTCTGACATTTCCAAAAATTTTCTGACCTGATATTCTGGAATACTATATTTTGGTTAGAATTAGAGTTGATACTATTATTACAAAATAACTATCACATTTTCTAACAAAGTCCAGCAATACCTCCAAGACATTGAATACCTAAACATTATGTCAATACTGATGCTTCCACTCTACCAGTATTGTGTTTAGTAATTTACTGACTTCTGTTATTAATATATAGTAAAAAATGTAAATATTTTATCAAAAGGTTGCTCAAAGATATTTAAGAGAATGATCAATCTCTCAGGGTATAATTCATTTGAGACTGAGACATCTAAATTTAGATCCATAAATACAGGTGCTTGGGAGTTCTTGTTATGGAGCTAATGGTGCTTGGAGACTAGCTCTCCCCATCTTAATTTGATTGCTTTAATTTAAGGTGTCTACCATTACTTGAGATGTCTCAGGATGTATGAGACATCCACACAACACCTCTGCAGGACAACACCCTATGGAAGACCTGGGTCCTTCTGGAGTGGCGGATTAAGGTGAAGCAGAATACCCTACATGATGTTACATGTAAGGCAGCGAGATTTTAATTTCAGGCAAATGAATCTCACCCTTAACATTTATTTTGGAACACAATGGACTGCTCTTCAGGCTCCACTGACTGGGTTGACCAGAATGCTGCTGTCTGTGGGAAGCTGACACAGCCAGCTTGCAAGGGGATGCCTACACGTAGACATCTGAATTTAGGTATTTGAATCAGGAGCCAAGTTCCACTGTGGTACAGGAACTGAGAGCTTGCAATATGAAATCCTTGCAGGATCCTTGAGTTGCTCTCCACTTGTGTTCTATATCTCTACCTAATTCTTACAAATTTGCTATGTAAGTGGTATGTTTTATTATGTCATGGTTTTCGGAGGGTTTTTTTCATCAGACATTCCCCTGTCTGTGTTACATCCTCATGTCACTTTCAAGCTATCTGTTGTTACAAGTATATCACCTGTGTTTTCATGTATTTTTACCACTGCACCACAGATAACCTTAAAACAGCTACACTGTTGATAGACTAGACTGTCAGTAGCACATGGTCATTCACCCATGAGATCTCCTGGTTGCACAACATAGTTGTAGTGCTCTGTAAAGTATTTACAAAATCATGTTCAGGGTAACTTTGCTAACCTATCTTGTCATGTCGTATCAGTGAAATTTGTCTCAGATTGCTTTGATTTGTCTCTCTCCACTGACAGATAAAATCCAATTGGGCTGGCTTCATGTACATGGCCAAGGTCATGCCTTTATGGGACAAAGTCACTTTTCATGTTCACTATGAGTGTCAGTTTGCTTAGCTGATATTTTTAGTCAAACTGATATCCTGCCAGTAGCCTAGCAGTATCTCAGCAAGATATCAACAGCTAAAGGGAAAACTTGATCAGTACTAGAGTTTACAAATTCTAAATGAAGGTAGGATGTTCAAGAATATTCAGAGCTAACCTGATCATTTCACCACTGTGAAGAATGTCAAGACTGCCAAGACTCCTACTAGGAGGGAATATAGTTGTTTGTAAAACATAAAAGAATTGTAGTACTTATTAGCCTTTCCCTCCTTTAACTTCTTTGATAAATTGGTAGATACATGGCAAGAAATAATAAAAGGATGAATGCAAATCCTTTCATTATTACAAGCTAGAAAATATTGGTATTTAGATGTTATTTATAGGGGAATCAGCAGTTAATAATTGTCCAGACAGACTGAATCAGAAGGAAGCTGCTGTCCTGTCACCGGTGAACACAAAATCCAAATTCAAATTCATGTTACATTCTCACAGAAGATCTGTAAAGTACCTGTTACAAAACTA
Source organism: Chiroxiphia lanceolata (assembly GCF_009829145.1). Lineage (NCBI taxonomy): Eukaryota > Metazoa > Chordata > Aves > Passeriformes > Pipridae > Chiroxiphia > Chiroxiphia lanceolata. The sequence continues at coordinate 85,631,254 of NC_045639.1, read as the reverse complement.
TTTAAATATCATTTTAAATAACCATTGTTATATAAGGCTTAAAAGGTTGTTGAAGTTGTGCTTGAAAAACAGAGGGATGTAATCAGTTCTCTTTGGACTTAATGATAATTTTGGTACCATTAAAGAGCACTAAACTTCATTACTGTACTTTAAAAACTGTTTGCATCAGGCTGCTGTGTGCACATGTGTGAGTACAGAGTGTGTGCATCTGATAGCCAGGGGACAATAAAGCATGCCTGGGTTAGCTTGGACACTGTTTCCATTCCACAGTTATAATCAAATGAAAGTACATAGAAGTTTAATTTAAAAAGCATCATTAAACTGTAAAACATTGCAGTGCTAGGACACAAGCTGTGTAACAAACCACATGGGAAAGTGATGATTACAATATTGCATTTCTCCTTGTGGGCTGTGTTAGATTCACATGACGTGTGCTACCAAAGTATGTCTGTTTTCCTTTCCTTTCTTCAGCAGAACAAAAGTCCTGTTGCTACTTTCCTCTACATTAACCGTTTTATTTTGCTTTGTGGGCGTGCCATCAGTTTTGTCTTTTAGTTCTGCTTCAGCTCCATGTTTAGGTTCATGGGTGTCCCAGACCAGACTTCCCTCCATTCCCTGCTGTGTAGCATGCTGGTTGGCACAAGTGACACAGTGGGTCTTCATGGGTACATTATGTGTGATAGCTAAAAGCACTTCCTGCCTGAGTTATTAATAGATGATAACTGGTGGAAGCTGGACAATGTAATGGGGTAGATTACTTGGTCTCTTGTAAACAATATCCTATTTCTTAAAGGAAGGTGTTGAAGAATTACTGGTTGTAACCATGTAAAATTGGCATAATTTCAGCAGTTTTGGTCAACTCATAAAGCTGACTGCTTCCAGGGGTGGTGCAAGCAGCACCTTCTATTTTTCAGTGTTTACCCTAGCCTGCTACATCTATAAAGAAAGGCTATGAATGGTTTCGTTATGAATCACTGAGCTGATGCCAAGTAAAGATAGACCAGATCTCTCCTCCACCAAAGATCCTAAGGGTTTGCTTGGGACTCTGTAACTCTGTAACTGGGACTCTGTCCACTCGCAGACTCAGCAATGGCCAAACTGCTCTGTCTCTCCAGTAAAGGGCTGGAAAGTGGAGGGTCATATAAAACGAAGTACTTCACGGCCCAATGTGCTCCTTTGACAAACTGAATTAAGCTCTTTCGGAGGTTATCAGAAGCACTCAATGAAAGAGGCTCACAGCCGTGAGCTCCAGGGGTAGTTGAGGTTAAAATCATGAATAGCAGAGAACGGAGATGCCTTGTGGTGTTGACGAGAGCTTGAGCATGAGGAGCAGGCCTCCTGCCAGGCTGTGCTGAAAGGATCACTAATGGCTACATTGGAAAGAAAAGAGGCCACCACTTGGGTGGCAAAAGATAGGGCTCTGACATTTCATTTAAAGGATAGTGGGACATGCGAACACCTGCCACAGCAGGGGATGGTCTGCCAGTGTTTCTCTTGTTCTCAAAAAAGCATCCTGGCTCTTTTGGGATACAGCCTGTAATGCTCAACTCTCCCCTACACATGGGAATTGGAGGGGGCCCACTTGCTTCTAGGCACCACTTCAGCTCCCCTAAAGCCTAGCCCACAAATTGCTTTTGGCAGAGCTTATAGATTCATGGTACAGCAAAAAGTATTCCAATGCCAGCCCTGTCCCTGTTGCTACAGAAATTCTTACTCTTGGGGAAAAAAAATCAGTGTAGGCTGACATAATCCCATGCACTGCAATTTGGAGCTCTAAATAATGTGACATAGCCATCACATAGATTAGACTGTAGTTATCCTGTGTAGCTATTAGTTGTCTTTCATTAGTGATGCCTAAAATGGAACAAAAAACTCACCAGAAAACATTAGTATAGATAAGATAAGGAGCAGCTCTTTAATGAAGGCCTTCTGGTGCATGGATTACAAAGCACACACAAGTGTCCAGGGATCCTACAATTTTATAGTACTAATCCATCCAATCCAAGAACTATCCACTCCTAGATCCTCCCTAGATCTGCCCTCCTTGGCACGCCTCCCCAGAACTGAGTTGAAGGTCTCAACACCCCTTTCTTCCTCACCTTCCTCCTCACGGCACGCATTGCCTTTAGAGCTTCTCCAAGGTTCTGGACCTTCAAGGTTGCTTTGGCTACAGTTATATCTTGTTGTTTCAGTCCAGGTACGTATGTCCTAGAACAGGCTATGTTTGCTAGAGTCTTTCCTTGGGCAGAACACTAAACAAGCCTAAAGAATTTAGAAAATTCAATATGAAGCGTGAGAATAGGGTATAGTAAGTGTCAACTGCTATTCTAAAGTGTGAAAAACTATGCAGCCATACTAAAAATCCATATTTACTACACAGCTACCTTAAAATCTACAAAAAGCTAAAAATCTTAAAAATTCTAAGGCATCACTAGGATATGTTTTGGCTAATAAGGTATATAAAAAGAAACAGGTCTGCATTTTCTTAATTTTCAAGCTTACTAGTCCATTTCACCAGAAGCCTAAAAATCATGACTGTGGTAATCAGAAAAGCCGTAACATATGCAATTTTCCAATAGTTTTTTATTTTAAAAATTAATCAGAAAGTAAGTTGGGCAACAGCATTAGACTTAAAAATTTTTGTATAATTGAAGGACTGCACTTCACTCTGTTACATGTAAAATTCAAAGTGGGTACATGTAAATTCAGAGTACAAAGTACTCAAAGTGTTTTGCACAACTCAAAAGTTTTGTACAAAGAGTACAAATGAAAATATTGTTATATTAATTAAAAAAAATTCAGACTTCTCATAAGTAAGATTTCTAATCACAGGGAAAAAACCAATAATTAGAACAAGACTCACAGGAATTTCTTTCATGGTTATAAAAAAGGAATCAGGGAAAAATCACATATGTATTTGTTCCACAGAGAAAATAAACCTTCTACAGCTTTTAGACAGAGCTCTAGATACTCATTTCTGTAGCTATGCACATACTCATCCTACTTCTGGTTAATTGGTGAGATGAAAACGGGTTAATTTTCATGCCCGAATGCAAAAAAAAAAAACAAACCCACGACCCTCTACTATTTGCTCTAATTAAGCACTACAAATGCAAGACATAATAGGGTACAAAATTACTATTGAAGTAATGTTCCCAACTCTTATGGAAAGAGATGTTTTACTTCATCATAAGCAAAAGTTAATATCTTGGAGAAATCTCTGTTACAATTTATTGAAAAAGTGTGGTTATTTCTATTGCTGAACAATCAGAAAATAAATCTCTCTAATATGTTCTGACTGTAGAAAACTCGCTTCAGCTGTGCTCTGCTTATGCCACGTCTCCTAGACTTGCTTTGTAGAGAACAGGTGGTCTCCCCTCTAAACTAAATATCCCCAAGTTCTTAAATTTTTTCAAAATAAATTTTAAATTTTTTTTATAGACTTTTGCAGATCTTCTCTGGAGTTTTTCCACTTGCTTGAATGAAATGCCCTAAGTTGCACTGTACTGGGCCTAGAAGAAAATGTATTTAGGTATAGCTAGCAACAAAAGTGGAAAAAATGCACTTTTTTGTGTTTTCTGTAAGGGTTTCCCTGAAATAAGGTTTAACAGGTGTCTTTTTGTCACTCTGTTTCATATTACATTCTGTCTTCCAGACAATAAAAATTAGTTTACATCTTGGAGACTATAGTTCAGTAATCATAAAATAAAATGTATGATGTCAAGATTAAAATAAACAAGCTGAAGACAATCTGGCAATATGATAAAGGGTTGGTTTAATTGTGTGAAATGGCCAAACAGATAAAAGGGGAAACCCAAGAATGGGTAAACACAGATGAAAGGCCTGGGAATGGAGTTTTTGTTAACTTTTTCACTAGACTAAGCCTTATGACATAGATATTTTTTTGATGATGTTTTCCAGAAAACAAAATAGAAAAGTATTTGTAAACCACTGGCTGATCAAATGACCACTGTAGAACTATAATTTCCTAATTACTCCATATAAACTATAACAGAATCCAGGTTAAGGGGTATAATTAACCTTTTATTGTTACTTGTTCCTTCGGAAATCGCTGAACTTCACAGAGTCCAGAGAAAAGTACAAATAATAAGATTTATGTATCCTAGCTACTCTTTTGAGGAGCACCTACCCATTTCTAGATAGTTCTTTGGCAAACAGGCTTCCCTTCAACTTTGTGAATGATAGGGCTTTAGCAGAATTCCAGGTGAGTGAGAGTGCTCTGTAATCTGGAGGAACAGTTTGATACCGCCCCAGTCTCCTTCTGCCATATCTTGTATGTACTCTTGTGTGTTTGTTAGCTGGAGACCACCACTACTCAACTGGGGAGCCCTGTTCTTGGCAATTCCATGTGCCCCTCGACCTTCTCCTATGTTACAGTGGATACTCCACTGCTGAGCACTGACTTGTTGGACTCTTCTGAAAGAGGACTTTTTTTCAGTCAGGTGGAAACATGAGAATCAGGAGAGGAAGGGAATTCTCTCTTTTTCTCTCAGACTGAGCACCTGCTGTTGCAGGTAGCATGTCATAGATGGACAGTCCTGGTGGGGCTCACAGAATATCTATCTCCCACAAACCCCAGGAGAGCTTCACAATATCCTCCAGCACTGTCAACATTGTATAACTGAAGCCAAAGGTCAGACAAAAGACTAAACTGTTCTGCCTGTGAGTGCTGGGTCTAGCTACAGGTGCATCCAAGCTCACATCAGTGCACCCTCCATAAACTCTTGTTTTCCACAGAAAGGGAGCTTGGCTGTGTAGAGTGGAAAAGACTCTGCGGAAGACTGTAACTGCTTGCTCTGCTTAGGGGCTGGAAAGATCTGGAGCCTAGAGCATGATCATGCTTATTATAACTGTAGTCTGTGTTACAGGCTTATATTGAATGTCTTGATTTATTCAGTCAGTATGTTTGCTGTAATTCTTAAAAACATCATCAGCCAAAAATCACAAGAAGAGTTATTTCATTAGGGCTTCTGCTGAGATCAGGGCTTATGGTAACAGCATATCTATAGTCTATCTTGATTTTTGCTCTTACATCACGTAAATGACCACCATTACTGTGGTTGTTGTTTACTCAGCAAATGAACTTCATCCCAATTCACTTAATTGTACTTTGTAATTTATTTGTTCTGTGTTGTTTATAGTGTGACTAAGCTGACCAAGGCTTTATCATGTTTGCATTGAGAACGCTTTGAAGAAAACTCAATTTATTGATGTGTGACCAATGTATAGGGAATGTTCTACTATGGAAAGCCAGTAGAAACTTGATACGTACTTATACACAAGAAACATAGCACTACTCAAAACTGATGACCTCGTAAACCTGCAACTTCTAACCTACACTTTTTATTTTCTCAAAATAAACCTTTTAATCACAATTTCCATCCATTTTTCAGAATTTTTTTGTCACTGTCAGACGAGTTAGTGTATTCTTATGGTTGAGCATGCTCCCAGGCCCAGGATGACTCCACCTTTCTTCAATACAACTCTGCACTTCTCTGTCCTCTCTAAGCACAGATCTGGATGATGCAAACTTTCTGGTACATTCTATGCATCATGTGATGCAGGCTTGAATTCTTCAAATTCTGCTCTTTTGCAAGTCAATATCCACATGCAGTGACTTTTCCACTCTGCTGTCATTTGGAAGAAGAATCAGTCTGTATAACCAGGAAGGGAGGTCTGCACTCCTAAATCCCATTACAGTAATAAGTAGCACCAAGTTTTGCTCCATTCATCTGGAAAGGTAGCTGCCTTCCATCCACCAAATAAGTGTTCATTGTCTGAAATGACCATGCATTCTAGAATAAATTTTTAGAGGTGGCATTTTCAAGGTTCAAACAGAATTTTGTACTAGTGTTAGTATAGCTGTTTTTTGGTTTCATTAAGCCCAGAGATCCCTCTGTTAGACTGGAGAATGTTTGTCAAGTAACATAGTTTGAGTCTGGGAGTGTCTGAGCTATTTGACTTTTCACTCATTGAACTCTCATTCTGCTGTAATGATAAACAGAGAGTAAATTGGAGCCGATTAGAGAACATGACCTGCAAGAGAAAAACATACAATAAAATGCAGCAATTACTGTAAAATGTCAAAGCATTTTATATGGAACCTTTTGGATGAATTTGGTGGCCATTTGGAGAGCTGAGCCAGTGTTGGAGCCAGTGTTGGAGCCAGAGGACAGGGGCATGTATGCATCCAGGATTAATCATGAATCAAAACACACGAAGAAATAAAAATGTATGGGACGTACATACTGTGGACCTGTATCATTATGCGCCGCGCTAATCTGGGCAACCTGGTTAGCTGAATGCTATCCCATTGCCACCTCTGTGACTCCTGTTGACCTTTTTCACAAGAATTGTGTTTTTAATATTCTCTGCACTCTATCATTGTTTAATACTATGATTGAGTCTGGTATTACTTGTTTGGAGAAAAATGCACCTGTCAGTGCATTGAATATGTTTATTTAATTAATTTAAAGAATGTTGTAGGAGCACATGGCAGGCAAATCTGATTTTTTAAAAATAGAACATAATGTTCTTCTACCCAATCACTGTACATTCACATTATTCATGCAGGTTATTTTGCATGCAGACTCAAATGCCAGAAAAGGCATTTTACCTAAACAGTTTTCTTTCTGTCTCATGGTACTATTTGGGGTTGAGATATATGAACATTATAATCTTGAGGAGGGTGCTGTGAGGAATATGCTATGTTTGTCTTCATAGTATAAGTTATTCACCATGTTTGTCTTACTTATGGACTAAATTAGGTCATCAAGTCCAACTCTAAACCTGACACTGCCAGATCCACCACTAAAACTATATTCCAAAGCACCACATCTACATGTCTTTTAAATATCTCCAGGGCTGGTGGCTCAACAGCTCAACCAATTCCCTGGGCTTGTTCTAGTGTTCCAGTGCTTCACAACTCTTTCAATGAAGAAATTTTTTTCTAATATCCAGTCTAAACCTTCCCTGGCACAGCTTGAGACCATTTCTTCTTGTCCTGTCATTTAATTCCTGGGAGAGGAGACCAAGCCCCACCTGGCTACAGCCTCCTTCCTTCTATTGCAGAGAGCAATAAGGTCCCCCCTGAGCCTCCTTTCCTCCAGGTTAATCATCCCCAGCTCCTTTAGCTGTTCCTCATCAGATTTGTACTCCAGACCCTTTACCAGCTTTGTTACCCTTCTCTGCACATGCTCCAGTACCTCAAGGTATTTTTGAAGTGAAGGGCCCAGAAGAGAACACAGCATTCAAGGTGCAACCTCACCAGTGCTGAGTACAGGTCACTGCCCTGCTTCTGCTGGCTATACAATTTTGATACAGGCCAGGATGCCACTAGCCTTCTTGGCCCCCTGGGCATGCTGCTGGCTTGTACAAGAACAATGTGCGTATGGCTTTCTTCAGCAAAAGACTGTTGATGCTGTATTTCACTTTCCTTGCTCTTTTCACTACAATTCAATAATAATTGAAAAATAATCCTGTATATTTTAGATTATAGTTCAAAAATCACCTTTCAATTGTTACCCAAACACTTCCTTACAAGGATATGTATTTCTTGGATTAAGATCTGTCCAATAAGCAATTTTCAATTATTATTCCTAGTACAAAAAGGTGATCTTTGGTACATACATGTAAGACCTGCCAACACAATCCATATACTGACTAGAAAGAGCTCGATTGCTTAGCACCAGGGCTTCGTTTCTTCAAGAGGTCCCTATTTTTCCTGCTAATGTATGCTAATTGCTGCAGCCCAAAGAACTGATAGATAGTGGATGTTTTCAAGCAGAAGCACCTGCTCTACAAGGGGCAGCAGAGGCTCAGGTGTTATTGATTTGAATAGGCAATCAGCACATCCTCAAAAAAATACATGACAGCAAAGTCTGGCACCTTGGTGGAGATACAAACTGCCCTGGAGTTGTTAGCTCAGGTACTCACAAGATCAGTCATTTCCACTGTAAACATTTAAACACAGACACACACAAAAGCAACCTAATTCAAGCACCTGACACCTTGAGAGGAGAATTCAGGCATGTATGATCATACACTGCCAGCCCAAGCTCTCACTCAGCTGTCTGGATGCAGCAGGTGCAAGTAGGACTAGTGAAGTCCAGTCTATGAGAAGGTACCCTGTACATGATCCTTCCTATGCAGTTGGTAGATGTTTCTGATGCTGGAGCCAGGATATAGCTGGGCTTGAGGCATCATGATGTACAGCAGGTATAAACCTTAGCTTCACAAGACAGACATGACTTAAGGATGCAGGAATTCTAAAATATTCTGTGAAACATTGAAGGAAAAGAAATGCAGAACAAATCCAAGTAACCTTTGAGAAGCTCCTATGAATTGTAAATCCATTTCTTTATTTTTTTCATATTCTACATCTTAAATTTGTATTTTGGACATGAAAGAGGATACACAAGAAAGAAATATACTGAACTTTCCAAAATGCCTTAATGTCTATGTGAAGTCAGAAAACAAATTAATCACTGTGGCAATTTCTAATACAAATTACATGTATTCTGCATTATAATAATGTTCTATTTAGTGCTTTGCCTGTGGTGCAATAGGTGCTGGAGAAGTGAATAACAATATTGAGCAGATGGTGTCATTCCCTAGAATTACCTGCTGTCCAGAAGTCTGTTACTACTTCACTTTAGGCAGTTTCATAGTCCCTGACTAAAAGTTCTTACATGAAAGTCTGTAAGAGGTTAAATGGATGTTGTGTGAAGCAAACCTCCACTTATTCACTCAGAATTTGTGATGTGCTGACTTCCTCTGAAAGCCTTCTGTTCCTGTATGGTGGGAGAGTTCAGAGGGGCCAAGTACTGAAACAGAAAAATAACAAAAAAAAGAGTTTTATACTAATATATGTCTTAAGAGCCCTTATGGAGCCTAAATAAAAGACTATTTACCTCCCTTGGCCAAACATGAGTTCACTCAAACCTGAAGTTTGTGAGGGCCCAGCTTTTGCATTTAGTACCCATTTCTAAGGAAAACATGGTCTCCAAGACACGTTTGCGACACAGGAGCTGAAGCCACTCTCTGACTGGTTCCTGTGAACTGTCCGGAGGAGATGTGTTACATAGTCATCCTCAGTTGTGAGGGTAGAAAGCATGAAGAACAGCCAGAGCAAACCTGTGCTGTGTGTTGGAGATAGTTTTGCTCAAAGCATTTGAAATAGCAGATGCAGCTGGGGATTGTTTGGTTTTCCAAACAAACATCACAACCTGACTCTTTAGAGACTTTAAAATTCCATTTTCTTCAAAAATTCATCCAAAGCAATATATTAGAGAAAAGATCTTAAAAGCACTCTGACTAAAAGGGCTCTAGGGAAACAAGATGAAGTGATTAGACATTTTTCTGTGGTTTGATATTCTGCAGCACTTATTCTCGTAGTTTTGGTACATCTAAAAGTAAAACATTCATTACTCTATAAATAGCTTGTCGACTAGAGAAGCAGAGTGACAGACCATATGTGATATATTATTAGATTGGTTTGATTTAAAAGATGTACTCTATTATAACTCTAACAGGGTACCCCTGTGCGTGTGTAGCTTTTGAGGAAAGGTCTAGTGACGGCCTCTGTCTATTTATTAAACTTAGTATCCCTCAAACAACAATTTTCATCCACATGAAGGAATAGGTCACAGAAGGATGTGATGGGGACTGGCAGGCCAAACTTAAATCAATATTCCTTGTTTTATACTAAGCCTGGAGTGAATCTATGGAGTGACAGCAAGGATGAAGAATGATAGCTGTAAGGTCAACGAGCCTTTGAAAAAACCATTGGTAAAAGATATTTTGAAAAACTATTTGCATCCTTAATGCTCCACTGTCTTTGAGAAATCTGAAGTGAAGTTCTGATACAGTACCTCTGAAATTGAGATTTTTGTAGCTGAGCTCTCAAAGTTGTAAGTAGGGATGGTATGTGGTCCACACAGATCAGAGATCTTCCACGCTTTACTCAGTCTTAGATCATAGAGGTGGATATATTTAGTTATAAAACTGTGCTGCTCTCATGATGTATTAGGCTGACACTGTGAGAAGACATTGATTTGAATTCCAATACAAACATTTTGGAGAATGTTTCCCTTAGTTTTATCGTCCTCTCTAAGACTGTTCAACAACTGAGAATATCACTGAACTACCATCTTGTAATCAGTGGCTGCAGTTTTTGGAGTTCGCCACCAAACATTTTTATGCTACTCAACTTGAATAAGCCCATGGTATCCTTTTCTCCCAGCCTGTTTGCCTCCAGCCCATCTCTACAATTTACTGCCGCACTAGAACAGTTTCAGTCTTCAGTCTCCTCCAGATATTTTCTGTCTTCTTTTCTCACAGCCCGCTTAAAATTTACTACATAAATTCATATTTTGTACAAGTTTCTTATTTCCAAGCAATAGCAAGACTTCTATAGCTTGAAAGAAGCAAAATTCTGCCATGGGACATTCTCCATGAAAAAAAAACTCTTCTGTGTAGGTGACCTTTTCCTTGCATAAGCTGACATGTGTACTACAGAATTCAAAATTATCTGCTTTGAAATACTGCAGAGCAAAGGAGTGAACCAGTGTTTGAAGGAGTTAGAACTGGACAACAGCTGCTCTAGTGTATTTATAGGCAATCTGTAGCAATTCTTAAATGTTAACAGCTAGCATGCAGGCTACAAAGGTAATGCTTCCTGTGCAGAACAAAGTAAAAGTGCCTAACAAGTTGTACTTGTTTTTTTTTTCCTGTGCAAGCCTCATGTTTATTATGTTTTTCAGCAGAGAAATGATGTGAGCTCTGAATGTCCATTTATCATCTTGCTTTACTACACTTCTCTTTAAAAGGAGATTCAGAATTCAAAATATTGAGCAGAAAAGTCTCATAAAATGGAATAAATTCCAAGCTTTTACTCAGATACTATAGAAAGAACCACAAAACCCAAGCTTGGCAAATTACATCTGGAGATTTGACTTTTATGCCTTCCTGTTTCCTATTCTGAATGTTGAAGATATGATTATAAATAATAATAAAAATAATAACAACAGTAACAACATAGGGTATAGTCTCTGATTAAATAGCAATGCTCATGCAGATAGGTGGCTGTCTGAATGTTTTTCCAGCAGAGTGAATCCCAGAATCATGGAATGTCATGGGTTGGAAGGGACCTTAAAGATCTCAGCAGTGCTTTTCCACTGGTTCTCTTCATAAGGCTTTGTGTTTCTTATAGTGGTGATGGACTTGGAGTTGTTTGGAGACATGAAAATAACAGGAATTCCACTAGATTTCACAGATTTTTGTGCTTGCCTCCAATGAATGGGTGAGATGTGAAAGCTTAATGCATGCAGTTGATGTTTGCTAAGACTGAATAAGGTGACTTTCCATGACCTCTAAGCTTTTGGGCTTGAGAACATGCACATGAGCAGAGGAAGGTCATGGCTGACACTGAGCAGTTGGGGCTCTTTTGAAATTTTGTGGTCTGGGAGCAGTAAGATAAACAGCAGCTCATCAGAGTCCTACTAAAAAATAAATAGACCATGTTATCCCCAACTTTTGAACAATTAGGAAAAAATACCATCGTGGTGACCATGGACTTTATTATCTATAGTGTAAAAAAAATGTCGGAAGGCCCTGACTTGTGGGAACTTGGTTTTGGTCTGGAGGAAGAGAATAATACCATTCATAATGGTTAGGTTATTTATCCACAATTTTTGCAAAAATAGTGATTCATTTTCACTTAAATCAGCTTCCTTTATGTACAACTGATATCCCAAGTTCTGTTTGTGGGGATGACAGTGTATTCCAGCTAATTATGCTTAAAGATTTGTTATGACTAAGTTTAAAGGTTAATTCTGCAATTTTCCTCTTTCTGGTTATAGCTTCATATAAAAATGGCATTTACAGAATGTTGGTTTCAGAGCTGAATATGAAGCTAATGGTCCTGAACTGGACTCACATAATTTGCCATGTATTTGGCTCCTCTTCTTTCTTTTTAAAAACAAATGATGATAACATCTATTGGTTTTCATTTTAATGCACTAGAATTAGCTGTAATAGAAGTTTTCCAAAATACTGTAAGCAGAAGTATATAAAGTTATGCCAAAAAGACTATGAATAATAGATCTGAAGAAAGTCCTGGAAGTGCATGGGTTCCGCTATCAGACTGCACTAGGCAGAACTTGCTTACAGAATTTACTGTGTTTTAGGAGCATTTATTTTTACTTTGTATGATTTCTGCTCTGAGGAACTCGCAATCCACATACTATGTATCAGCTGTTGGATGGGAAATTTGTAATGTTTGCCAAAGAAAATAGATTAAAAATACCAGATATTTAAAAAATAATAACTTGTTGGTTGCTTTGTTGAACATGAAAGAAATACCTGGAGAAAAGTAGAGAACCTTTTGGTTTCTTCTGTACACACCCTATGTTTATCTTCAGACTGTCTCTACAAATAGCTCCAAATTATTAAAGGACATCACAACTGTGTTATTGCCTTCAGGCGACCTATTAAAATCTAATTTTTCCTATATTCAGTACCTTGAGTTGTTGGCAAACTTAGGATTGAAGAGTCGAAAATTAAAAAAAAAAAATTGAGTTCACTGTCCCTTCCCAAGCCAAGTGTCTGTTTCTTTTTCAGATTTAAGGTTTGCCTTGACAATGAAGAGTCACTAATATTTGTCTAAGGGGATGAAATAAAATGTATTTGCTATACTGGGCTTAAATGCAGTACCTCTTAAAAGTATTTAAATAATGATATAATGATCTAAACCGAACAACAATTTATGAGCTGAAACTAAATACAGCCTCCACTCCTAAGGGATTCCAAGGTAGAAGTTTTCAATTAGCCAACTTTTATCACAGATTACTCGAGGTATTTAAAAGTTTTGTATTTTTTTTCCCTCTTAATCTTCTGTAACTTAGGCCTAGGAAAGTACAACAAATAGTCTCTTAAGAAAGGAAGTGTATTTTTTCTGAGGTATAATGATTTAATACAGATGCAGTAGGAACACACAAATGGACAGACTGAGATGAAGGAAACATGTTTGCAGTCAAGGAAAGTTAAAAAACAGTCCAAGGTGGGACACAGTTTTGGTTCATTACTTGTTCATTGCTATGGTTTAAAAGGTGATAATGAGCTTTTAGTGTGAATTTGTAAATTTTTAATAGCTGAAACAGATAAGTAACTTCAGAGTTTGTAAGCATCATAGGTAAAATATCACAGAATCCACCACTGATAAGTTGGAAAACCACTACAAATGCTGTTCTTGCCAAGCAGCTTTTCACTGGTTGGCCCCGCATGTATTGGTTCATGGTGTTATTCCTCTCCAGGAATTTCCATTTCCTTTTGTTGAATGTTATGAGGTTCCTGTCCACCCATTTCTTCTCAGGTCTCTCTGAATGGCAGCACACCCATCTGGTCTGTCAACCTCTCCTCACGAATATGTCTACATTGCTTCACACTTTCCTACTGGCTCAGAGACCTGGGATTCCTGAACTCCAGTCATACCAGCAAGGCAAAAAAAGTACTGAATACCCTGACCAGTTTTCCTCAGTCTTCCTTTTGCAACTGATACACTTGTAGAAGCCCTTCTCATTACCTTTCACATACCTCACCAGATTCAACTCTAGACAGACTTCGACTTTCTTAACCACATTCCAACACACTGTATATAAGCTTTGGCCTTTAGCTACAGTGGAGGATTCAGAGATAGTTTGATTATTTAAAATGCATGAAAAACCGGGAAGGAAAACAACTTTATCTGCTAGTGATCTTATTTCAAAAGTGTGAAGTATTCAAGCATCATACAAGATCCATATGCACGTATATATGTATGTATACTTTAACATATCTAATTTTGATACTATATATTCTTGAAATAGGGCTATATATTCTTGAAATAGGGCTATATTTTGCCATTTATTATATTTTAATATAATTTTAAGCCTAGAATTCTGACTGTTTTGTGCATTCTTCAGTAAGACCCAGGTCATATTAATCAACCTGAACTAGGTAAAATCATGTCAAAGAAGGTGTCATTTTCCACCAGTGAATGCAAGTCTGACACTGGTAAGGTGGAGTTTTTTGTAAGTTTCTTAAGATATGTAATATACTGACACTGAATGGATCACAGATAAGAACAAGCAGTAAGCAGTCATATTTGAGAAATTTGCACAACCTGCAGGACAAATAATCAACAAAACATTATTTGAAAATGTTTTCTTGACTTAGCTATATTTACTGAACAGCAAAATCAAAATCCAGCTGATGCTTACAATTGAGAACTAGTGGATTTCACATGCTTATGCATTCAAAGTTACCTACAATTGTTTATTGACTGGAGTGCTTTGTAAGTGTGTTTTGCTATGTATGTGTCACAGAAAAATGTTAGTATCTTTTTTTACGACAACAGGCATCCAAGGATGTCTGTAAACACTAAGGTACTTTGCCTTGTCTGAACTTTAATGGCAGAGCAGATGCTTTTCCAGAATTCATCTTTGAAAGCTGCTTCAGAAGATTCATGTATAAAATACATATGTTGTAGTGTTGTTCAAGTTGTCTCTGCATGGTCATGTTAGCCTTCAAACTGGGCAACAGCAAGTGCACGGGGAACCCAGATAAACAGCGGGGCATCTCCTATGCTCTTTGCAGCTTTTCTGTTCACTTTAAGCTGTGGTTTAGCAATTTAGCTGGCATGGCTACCAAGAGGCGACATTCGGGAATGTGCTTCTGTCACTGCCGCTTCCAGTGACAGCATGATTGTATATGTTCTTAAACCAACTGTGAAACCATCCCCTAGGGTACTACAGTGCACAAGAGAGGGTGTGCAGGGGACTTTGAAATGAATAGAGAGTCCAGCCTTTAAAATCCCATCACATTGCTGGCAATGCAGACGCGACGTTATCTTCAGACCAGGAATGTTTCGTGTGGGTGTTGTAATTTTCATCTCCTCTCTTGCATTTCAAAACTAATAGAGATTATTGTATTGACTCCAGATGACTGTGAGATAGAAATGGTTTACAGCTCTGTTCCACTGAGTGGAAAAGAGTTACATCAGTTTCAATCAAAGTTGTAGTCATTTTTTTATTCGTCCTTGTTAAGTGTCAGCTTGTTTTACTTTCAGTATGTTGAGCAATATATTTGCTCAATATATTAGGAATATGATTGACTAGATATTTGTGATATGGAATAGCTTCTGGAAGAAATACACTGGTTGGTTTCCATAATACATTTCATACTACTGTTGTCTTAGTAGCTCTCAGAAGGGAAACCATCACTTAAGCCATTTGTCCAATCTGGCTATAAACCCGTGGATGCTACACTGCAGAAAATATTCCTTCGTTGGCAGGCACTTCAATGGGATGACTTCATCATTTTTTCCATCTCCAGTACAGAGGTGTTTAAGATTTATTACAATCCTAATATAAATTCAAGACTATGGATTTATTTTTATGACTTATTTTCATGACAATGACAAAAAAAGGCCAACATAAGTACCAGATATCTTTATAGTGTCAGGATATGAAAATATGTCTATCCAAGTTTATGGTGAAATTTAAGTAGGAAGCATCTGAAAATGACTATTTTCTCATCTCTTCTTTTCTGGTATATAAAACTAATTAATTCTGTTACAGAGAAACAATTTTTTTCCTATCAATTAAATACATGACTTAAAGAAAGTTGCAGTTTTGGGATTATTTTAAAATGATATCATTTGCTGATCTTTCTGAGGCAGATGGCAGATAACCATATCCCATATTATAACAAAGGGTTAGATTAGGAGCCAGATCTAACAAAGTGTACAGGCCTGAATAAGACTTCTTGTCTACTTTGTTCAGAGAAGTAGTCTGAATGCTTCTTACCTAATAGTTCCCTTATCCTGAGATTTTTAAATGTCAGTAAGAATGCCTTTTTCATCTTGAAAACTTACAACATTTAATCTAAAGGCTAGATTGCAACCTTCCAACTAACCATCCCTCGAATCCAGAAAAAAGACAGGGACAACTTTTTTTATACTAATGGACAAAGTAAACCCCAAAAAACTTCTAGAAATGCTGGTGCTAGGGTAACAGTAGCTCTTACTGAAAAGTTACTGAGATGCTTAGAGAAAAGCTCAGGAGCAAGAGAGGAGCTGAGGGTGTGAGCAGAACACCTCAGATAGGGAAAGGAGGTCAAAAGGACATTCCTTAGGTGTGAGAATGAAGGCTGGACACGACCAAGGAGTAAAGGGTTACACCAGATAATGGAGCAAAAAGACGGAATCTGGAAGCCAACTGCAGAAAATGGGATTTACAATACTGTCTATATTCTTTAGATCCTGCTAAAGATCAGAAGGTGAAGCTTAGCATTGCCATGTAAAGCCCAGTTTTCTTCAGCACTAATTTGTGGAAGAAGGTGTAAACTGTGAGCAAAAAAGGGACTGCTGTGTTCTTGGCTCAACTTCGGTCCTACTGTACATACGATTCATGTGCAGAATGGGAATCAGGACTGATCTGGCCTTTCTGGATTTAGACCTTTTCAGTGTGATAGATCAAACCACTAAACTATCCAGGCTACTGTCTACAGGATGCTAGACCAGTTCCTGAGGTCATAACTTCTACACCTTCTGACTTAATCACATTTTCTATTGTTTTTTCCACGCAACAAGGAGATAGTTTTAATTTTTGTTTTGCTGTACTCTTTCTCAAGGGCGAGATCTTGGGCACATTCTTGTTTGCATTTGTCAGCAGATGCAACAATTACACAGTAGCAGCAATGGCCCTGGGGCTTGTTTGTGTTTGTATTCTGCAGCTGTGGTCAGCCCTTCTGAGCCTCCTTTAACCATGATTGTCAGATGGCCCCTTCAGGTTTCCTTTAATGTTACCCACTAGATGATCAAGGTACAGTCTCCAGCCGGATTACAGAAGCCATCCCAGACTTCCAAAACAGTGACAAACTGAATCAAGCATACCACACAACTAAAGTTTTTGTAGAGTATGTGTTTCTTTGCCTCTGTTACTCTGCAAGGGTGTTCTACGTGTTAAATATATGTAGCACATACAGCCAGGAAAGCTCAAGATGAACATACAATGTGCAATGTGGTTTACAGTCATAGTGTCTAGGAAAACATCAGCACCTAATGCCTTTATTTCTTGGGAGGGAATGTCTGATTGCCTCAAGTTGGGTGGTGGTTCTTCCAGAGCTCTCAAAAGAACGGTTTGAGAGCCGTGCATTGATTGTAGGCCCTTGCCTCTGCTGAGACTCTGCGGTTTGGTCAGGTACATGGCAGACAACTGAGAATATTAGCAGGGAATGTCAAATCTCTGGGATGAGTTGACACAGTTAGAATGTCACCATGGTTGGCAAAAGGGAATTTGAGTCTGGGAGGAGACTATCGGTAAGAATGATCTGGGAAGAAGGCAGGAATTGGACAGATGGGATCATTATCCAGAAGCAAAGGGGGAAAATGGGGAACCTTGGATGTCTGATGATCCAGATGGCTAGGGAGTGTCAGAGAGACATGAAAACACTAGAGGCAATAGACTGCCAGAGACAACAATGTAGCAAAAGGAGCTATATAAGACCAGATATGGAAAGGAGAAGGGAAGGAAGAGGAAGGCAGAGCAGCAGTAGGTCATCCAAGACTTCTGTGAGGAAAAAAGTTATACAAGGGTGAGAGGAACGTGTGTAGTGTGATCCCTATAAAGGCAATGATGCGTAAAAATAACCTCTCTGGCAAATGATTGTATTTTCAAGTGAAAATATTATTATTTATAATAGATATATATTTCTGACTTCCAGAAAAATAATTTAAAGGCCAAATACATATTCCAATGACCTACAAAACCGTAGGTCAAATCAGTCCAAGTATGCTACCAACACATATATATACATATGAATGTATACAACACTGCTAAAGAAAAAGAAAGTTTGATTTTGTGGTTATATAAATAGCTGAAAATAAACAGATTAAGTATAGGAAAAGTTTTTTCTTATACATGCACCCCTGTATTTTGTTTGACACCAGATAAGTTATTATTGGGTCAGAACCAACTTGTGGGGAGCATGTGTCCTGTGTGGAGGGGGAAGGGAAGGGGCGAACCTCATGGAGGTGAGGTGGCACCGCATCCCTCATGGCAGGCCCCTGGAGCCCACATGAGGAAGTCCTGGAGTAGCTGTCAGTCACAAATAGCCTGGGAAAACTATAACATACCACAGCTCCTGGAGCCCCTAACCCAGCTCAGATTGGCAGGGACAGTGAGAACACTGCCCCTCACCCTGACCTGGAACCCCCAGAGTGGATTCAGAGACCCCACTTGGAGGGGTTGGCCATAGGTATCAGAGCAGATATAACCAAGGGCATGTGTTTGCCTTGTCTCACGGCCTTGCCACTTGAACTTGTGAGAGCTGGTCTTCTAAAAACCTTCGATGGTACCTATATAATCTGTCTCTCTCTCTTTCTCCTTCTCTCTTCTTGTTCCCTCTGCTTCTCTTTCTTTGCTCTTTTCTTGATGCTTGGGGTGTTTTGGAGCTGGAGAGGTTGAATATTGATTTAAGTTGTGTGGAATTGGTTGGATTTTGCCTTAAGTGTTGTTGGTGTATTGGATCTTGATTTAACTGTTGTTGGTTTACTGGATTTTGACTTAAGTGTTGTGGATTAATAATACATGTTGAATTAGTATTGTAGTGGAACATTTTTGTCTAGCTTGTGTGGTGTCCTTTTGAACTTTGGCTAAGTCCCCTTGTTTACTCCCCTAAATTAAGAAAGAAATTCTTGACACTATCTCGAGGCATTGAAGAACCCTATATCTATACTAAAGTAAAACTCACAGCCAATCCCGTGAACCAGCAGCTCCTGGGACTCTGAGTTTTACAACTTTCCATCATCATTCAAATGCCCGTATCCCTCTAAGCCTTCAGAGCTGGCAGCCATTCATGAATGCCTCATTAGCTATTTATCATAGATATACGTGTTGGACAAATATTTTTCTTGGACTATGCAGTTGTTTCTTCCATTACATTACTTCCTCACTGTTGGCTGCCATTCTGTGACTTTTTGCTAGCGATAATTTTTTTTAGGTCACAGTGTTCCTTGATATAACTTCTCCAGAAGACTGGTTATTAGGAAGGTAAATAGATATGATCACTGGCATGGAAGATAGAATATTTGATATTTGAAGGAATGCAGTTGCAGAGAAAAATGTCCCATAGATTCATAGCATAGGAGCTCAGGAGAGACCAGCATATCTAGTTTGTTTCACCAGACAGCCTGTTGATTTTTGGAATGTCTTATAAAAAAGCAGGATCTTAAACTTAACCCCTCCTGTTTATAAGTACTTGATCTTTCAATGCTTATTTTGATAAGAAGTGTCTCAGAAAATTCTGTGTAAGGACATACCTGTAATATAACACTTGTGGTACCTCAAGATTAACAGATTTCATTGATGAACAAATGAAAGAGCACTTGTTAGACAGAACTCACTGCTTAGGTGAGTTCTGACAGGGTTTTTTTCCTGTTTACAAGAGGAAGGGAATTGCTTAATTTGGTTATTTTCCAAAATCACCTTCTTGGGGTTTAATGTTGGAGGAAGAAGAGCATCAGCTCCACGAATTGAAAGTTCAGTTATAGTTCACAGCTGATTGATCCAATCACAAATTTGGTTTCGCAGGTATGTAAATTTGCAGCAGTTATATAGGATCTTGTAGTGGGTTTCCCCTGGCCAGATGCCAGGTACCCACTAAAGCCACTCTCTCACTCCTCCTCTGCAAGTAGACAGAGGAGAGAAAAGGATTCATGAGCTGAGATAACAGCTGGGAGAGGTCAGTTACTAATTACCTTCACGGGCAAAACAAAGTGGAGATATTACTTAAATTTATTACTAACAGGATAAGAGCCAAAGAGTGAGTAATAAATCAGTCTTAAAAACACCTTCCCACCACCTCTCCTTCCTTCTGTGTTCTCCCTCCTCCCCCCCAGTGGTGCAGGGGGACAGGAATGGGGGTTACGGTCAGTTGTTTTTGCCGCTGCTCAGAGAAAGGAGTCCTTCCCCTGCTCCTGTGGGGTCCCTCCATGGGAACAGTCCTTGATGGACCTCTCCAGCATGAGTCCATCCCTCAGGCAGCAGTTCTTCTCAAACTGCTGTCCCGTGGGTCACTCCTCCATGGGGTGCAGTCCTTCTCGAATGATCTGTACCAGCGTAGGTCCCCCAGAGGGGCCACAAGTCCTACCTGTGAAAAACCTGCTCCAGTGTGGGCTTCCCTCTCCACGGGCTGCAGGTCTCCGGCACCCTGCTCCATCTGGGGCCTTCCACAGGGTCTTAACCTCCTTCATGCATACATCTCCTCCAGCAGGGGCTCCTCCATGGGCTGCAGGTGGGTCTCTGCACCCTGATGGTCCTCCATGGGCTGCAGGGGCACAGCTGCTCCACCATGGTCTGCACCACAGGCTGCAGGGGCCGCAGCTCCAGTGCCTGAAGCACCTCCTGCCCCTCCTTCTGCACTGACCTTGGTGTCTACATTGTTCCCATGTTCTCACTCTGCTATTCTCTGGCTGGAATTCTTTCTGTGCAGCAACCTTCTGTTCTTAAATATGTTATCACAGAGGCGTTACTATCACTCCTGATTGGCTCGGCCTTGGGCAGCAGCAGGAAGTCCATCCTGGAGCCAGCTGGCATTGGCTTCACGGGACAGGGGAAGGTTCTAGAAACTTCCAGCAGAAGCCACCCCTGTAGCATCCCCCTGCTACAAAAACCCAGCCACAGAAACCCACTACAGATCTCCACTCTTAAGGTAATGGTTGAAACACAGGCCTGTGCTGATACACTGAAGTTTGAATTGGTCTTTTGATGTTTTGCTGTTGATAACAGGTTTCTTTTGTTTGTGTATGATTTCCTGCCAAGAGTGTATGTCTCTGTGAAGCAGTGGTAGAACCCATGGAGTGGGGAAGATGTTTGGCTGCAGAACTAGAGGTACTCAGATATGTTGCAGCTGCACTCTCAAATCCTGCCTCTTTTCTATGAGGCTGTGGGGGGCTGATTTGCTCTGACTTATGTATTTAGCATCTCTCTGTCTGTACTTGCATATTGGTCATGATGGAGAGTCTGTGGAGTTTCTCTGGATTTAAAGTTTCCGTATCTTCCCTTTCCTCCCCAGATGTCCAGGCTGAAAGTTACACAGGTTATTTCATTAGAGAAAAAGTCTGTGTTTCCTCTCTATGCTGCACTTGGAATACAGCTGGCAGCAGTGCCAGCTGCTACACTGTAATTAAATCCCTCGTGTTTTTCACTGTACTTATTATTCATTGCAGAATAGGTGCATTTTCTTACAATTTTTTCCCAAGGAAAGAATTGTTCGGTAATGTTATGCCTATTTAAGGGCTGGGCTTTGATAACATGTCTCTAAATTCTACCTTCACAAACCCGTTGGTAAGAAGTCTTTTTGGAAGATAATTTTTAAGGATGCTTGAAGGGGCAAATACAAGTGGTGAGAATCAGAAAATTGCTTTCTAACTTGCAAATATAAAATCTTCTAGGTCAGAAAGAGGAGTGATGGAGGAAAGGCTAAGCTGTGTACACAGAGAGGACAGAAAAGCTCCCTGATATGGAGAAGTAGACAAGGCTTTTTTGTTGGACAGAAAATGAAGCTGGGAAAGAGAAGTGCATTAGATGAATCTTGGTCTGTGGGATCTGAAAGTATCCTTGTTTAACTCCTGCTCACATATCTCAAAATATTGTTTACCCTTTTTGTAGCAGCATGATAACTTTGAGTTACGTTTAGATTGTGCCAGTTTAGACTGCTGTTAAGCTAGTTGTCCCCAACCAGCTGCTCCTTGCTACAAAAATGTTGAAACTTGCACTTGCTTTTATTAAATTGCATCTTACTTTTTTCTGACCACTTCTTCAATGTGTTGGGAGAATTTTAATTCTTATCCTGTCATTCAATGCTCTCTTGGGTGTTGATGTCCTTATTTACAGTTTTTCCCACCATTAAGATGAAGATACTGGCCAGAGCTGGAACTAAAATATAATTCCACTGATATGTGCTACCATTGTGATAGTAAATGTTTCAAATCTTCTGTCTGAATACTCTTTTCAAATAACTTTTGCACTACCCCATCTAGGTTTCATCTAGGCCAAAGTCCCTTCTTTAATTTCCAAGATTACTCCCCTATTTCATTTCAGAAAGGCAATACCAAAACTCCTGCTAAACCTGAGATTTATGTTATGCATGCATTCTACTATCCCCAACAGCACTTAGAGAAAAATCTTAGTGTCTGAAAGACAGAAGAGCCATGGTATTCATACAAGTAACAAATGAAGATAATCTGCTGAAATGACAGCGAATAATGCTACATAAAGTGGTCTCTGCCTTACCTATTTTTAATCATGTTAACATAGTGGTCAACAGATTATACTTAAATATGGCTATGAATTTTGTTTCTGGAAAACACTTTCCTGTGACTACTATTTTTGGCTATCCATTTTCATGAGCTCTTTTTACTGAAGAGAAATGCTCTCCCTGTACAAAGGAGACAGTTTCCTCACACTCACCCCTCTATTTCCCTTTTTTGTGACACTCCCAAATCCGACCTAGGGAGCTATATAAAAATTAATCTCTCTCTCTATTCCTCCTGTCAAAAGAATAACAGAAATCACTAAAAAATTAGACCACTGTGTTAGGCCCTGCAAGCCCTTACTTTTAAAGGATTTATTTTTAAGTCAGTGAAAGGAGATATATGGTACCTGGCACATGCAGAGACAATGGAAAAACTTTTCCATAAGACTAGGTTTCTTGTACTTCAGTACATTCTTCCTTTTCATCATTTTGAATGGCAATACAAACAATTTCAGAAAATAATGAAATAAATATTCCACAATGTTTGCCAAAATATCCCTGCAAATAAACTAGAGTTCATGCAAATGAACTTGAACATTAATGTTCACACTCTATTTCATATTCATGAATTATGCACAGTTTGTTGCAAAAGCTTTGTTGCCACACAATCTTGTTTTTGTTTGCAAAAGAGAATGAAACAATTTTTCATCTTCTCTTTCTACAGGTAAATGCTTATTTTGTTCTTTAAAGAAATGTCTTGCATAGGAAGCAACTAGGCATCAGGTATTCATTCTTAAAATACCTTTGGAGTTGTAAAGAACTTACATATGCAAGTGTACTGCAAATCAATCTCTGAGAGTTGAGCAGAGTGTGTGATTTTTTGAAAGAATGTGGAATTTGTCTGAGAACAATTAAACTAAAGCTATACTATTAAACTATAAACCCTTATAAAAAAACTCCTTGACTTTAGAACGTGTTAGACATTGCCAACCCTAAGAAAGGGGAGTTGAAAAAAATGTGCAACTTTGTTCTACATATGTAGTATTTTGTGTCATCACAGTGTATATGAAAAAACTGGCACATCATTTGGAGCTGAGGAAAATTAGCAATATGTGCAGCACGATTCAGCTTGTTCTCATAAATTCCATGCAAAATCAAGGTAGGATGGTGTTTCCTAAACATGGGTTTCTAAATTGGAAGATAGGCTCAAGGTAATATTAGTTGTGTACAATGAACAAAATCTGGTTTTATATCTGTCCATTAGCTAATAAAGAGGTTTTTTATGTAGCTTGAATGCAGTGGCTTTTTGTGATGCTATTATGCATGTAAAATTAAAACCTAGAATCCAACAGTTCATTTCTAGAGTTTTTTAATAGATGACGCTATTGTAAACTCTAAGAGGAATAGTTGTGTTTGGTTTTTTTTAGACTTTAAAATTTGTTTTTCAGCTTGGTTTAATCAGGATGAGCTGTGAAGTTAGTTTCGTCCTGTTAAAAAGAAGATTTTAGTGTCTGAGAGAAAAAATTTCTTTACTCATTTTCTATAAAGGAAGAGAGAATGTTGAGACTAAATATACATTACTATCTCTTAATTATAGTGTCAAATGAGAATTGAATATCTACTTGGTATCTGCTTGCTTTCAATCATATTTTAGGACTAATGGTGATTTTTATTCCTTTCTAGTCACAGTTTTTCAGAATTCATGTTTTACACCTGGATTTTTGTTATATTTTATGGAAGATGAACATCACTTTTTATTTCATATAAAATTTAGACTATTTTTCAGTTGCTAACTAAAGCAAAGCATTTCTTATTGATGTGCAGCAATCACTTCTGAATGGGATAAGTGGTGTGAATCCAAGGCAAGGCTTAAGCTTACTTTTTCCAGTACTTTGAGGAAAATGTTGTGAGGCAGAAATAACACAAGCATCAAGATATAGGAACAGAGGGAAAGTAATGCTGCCTCATCCTTCCAGTCAGAAAGTTTCATGAGAGGAGGAGGAGATTGTGGAAGTCAAAGATGTGGGGAGTGGAAGTTATTCCAGTCCTTGACAAGCCTCTCTGAACCTCTGGGAAACAAATGAAGTTGAATTTAGGTGCCAGCAGATTATGTTCTGGCTCCACTTTATACTTCTATCTCTATTCATCTACCTCAATCATCTGCTAGTGTGACTTTTAGACTTAGTATTTTTTTTTTTAAATAATCTTAAAATGTTTTACTTTCTCTTTTCCCACTTGACTTTTAAATTGTTCATAAAAAGCAGCATATGCAAAACTCAGGCTTTTTGCATGTGCAAGTAAAGGCATAGCTATGAGCGTACATCAGATTATATCCACAGAAAGATGCCTGTACTCTATACTGTGCTATAAATAGAGTTTTGTATTAATCCTCAAAAGACCTACAGAGCTGAAGGTAGCAAAATATAATTTTCTATAAACAAATACTTGCCAATCTCCACTTACTAAGCAGTTTGATAATAATACAATGTGTACTCTGCAACTGAACGATGTCCTCAACAACATATCATGTAAAAGAAATTACAAGAAGAAAATTTAAAGCTTGAACTTATTGTTCCAATATAGAAATTTGGTTTTAGGTTTTTGGCACTTACCAACTCCAAATGACACCTAAAAATAGAATAAATTCAGTCTTTGCTGTCAATTTGCAGCACTTCTTAAAAACTTCTTCAGACACTCTGGATTATTTGAATCAATATCTTAAATTTCTATTCTGATTTGAACCTGATCTTCTTTGTGTTGTGATCTGGTTTTATCAATATGTCTTACTATGTTATCTGCTTAATTTTGTTAGTAATAATAGGCTACAAAGAGTGTATAATGAGAATAAGAGAAGGAATTATTAATACTACTTAACTGTTAGGATGACAAAACAAAAAAATTTCACCTGCCTGTGCTACAGCACATCTCAGAAGACAGTAAGCTTGTCAGTTGTTGTAGTAGCCTTTGTGGTTTTTGCAGTATTTTGTATATAAGCAGAAAGAAAAGAGAAAGAAATAAAGAGAAAGAAAATAAAGCTGGATGTGTAAGTAAGCAATTCATAATGGTGTATAGCTATTTGCAAGCTGGCTTTGTGAGTTTTAGAATTGTGCAAGATAAAGGACACAGGTTTTAAGACAGTAATTAAGAAATGGAATGCTTGGAACATATATGTAAGAACTCTATTTTTTGTCATTGTATGAGATCCAAATTTTCTGTGTTATAAAAAGAGATGAAAAGCTTTGGCTCATAAAAAAAAAAGTTAGATGAAGGTAGAAGAAATTCCCCATATACTCTTAAGTGGCAATCCATTAAATGCCTCAAGTTGCTTTTTCTTGTAGTTCAGTGGTAACTCAGCCTGCCTCATATTATTAGCATTTGTAAATATCCTGAAACTCTTTTTTCTGGTAGATTAAAAATTTGTAGATGAGGAAGAACTGTCCTTGTCTTACACACAAGCCGAACTCTTTTCCTGTCTTTATTGTGGTGAATGGTTAAGATTGCCGTCTGACCACAGCAAATTGTGATTAATAATGACCTTTGACTATCAAAGACCCCCACACATACTTAAGAACAGCAACACTCAGCTTGAGGAGTACTTTGAATGAGTAATGCCTATTTGATGACTCTTGTGTTCCTTACAATTCTGAGAATGCTTTATTGAATGTTCCCAAGTTATATTTCCTTGTATGAAACTAGCCTGTGGGATTCAATGAAAACTTTTTTGGGGAAAGGAAGCAACCCAGTTATTGCCAATAATTGTTGGATACAAGATAAAAAGTGCTAATAGTAACTTAAAATCTAAATAAAGTAAATTTGTGATATTTGTTGAAAAATCTGTCTGAACCTTACTTCAAAAATATTAAAGCATTTTACCCATCTCAGTTTTTTTGTTGTGCTCAGATACACACCTCCTACACTGTTGCAGTGTAGGAGGGAGTCTTCAAAATTGCCTGGTAAATGGCACAGTGACTGTTAATATAATGTATGAAATCACAGATATTGGGGATCTGTGCACAGTAAAAAATCCTTTTTTTTTAAGTAACAATTGGTAAGAGGCAAGAGCTCTAAATAAGGATGACACTGTCTACTGCAGAGTGACTCCAGCCAGCATCAGCAAGAGAAAGCCTTCACTCTGTGCCTCCCATCAGCCTGCTGGTCATTTGTCCTTAGCATGAAGTCCCTCACCATTTTGTATGCCTGTGTTGAACAGCAATTTTGCACCTTGGTAAGTGTGAAAAAAGGAAAGTACATTAACCTATTTGAATAAGGTTACTGTGCTTTACACCACTCAGCTTTTACTGGAGGGAAGAAGGAAGGGTGTCTGCCATTTTTGGATAACTGGGATATGATATTTTAAAGCACAGCAGGAACATACCCTCAGAGAGCAACTGTTGGTGATGGTGTCTGTGATGTGGAGAAGGGGAACACTGACACCTCCAGACAATGGCTCTCTCTGACGGTGCTGATGCAGGGTATCTCTGCAGGAGGCTGTCCTGGAAGAAAGAGGTGATCCTGTAGCCAGCTGGCTTGCAGGACTGTGCAACTGGAATGGGGTGTCTCAGAAAAAGGGCCAGGAACACTGTTCCTACTCTCACATATAGCTGCATGGAGAAAGAGAGGGAAAAGTGCAGAGGCAGCAGAGCCTCCCCTGTGAGACTGGCGTGGTAAAGGACTCTGGGCATGGCTCAGCTGGAAACTAGAGATTTCTCTTCCAGTAGACAGTGGCTTCTATATACTTTAGTGTCTAGTTTTCCTGCAGTTTTTTTCATTACTATAACATTGGACAAAACGTGTTCATAGCATGAATCTGTACCAGACTTCTGTTTGAGTAGTCCATGAAGAGTGAGATGTCACTTGGACAGGATAAAGAAACAGAAAAGAAAGTTATAAGAAATAGGGATAATCCTCAAGGTGTTTCAAAAATATTTTCCAAATTAGAAAAAAAGTGAGAGAAAGTAGTATGTTCAGCAAGTTACTTTACTGGGAGAAACGACGGATTTTTTAATTAATGTTTTTGTTGTCACAGAAGGACAAAACTCTTGGAGAACTTTAAAGGGGTCTTAGAAGTATTTATATGTACTCTATCAAATATAGGTAAAGATTGTTCCAATAGATTATTCATAATTTACATTATGATTAAGATTTTGAGACGAAACTTGATGCCACCTTGCAAGCTTATATACAAATTTGTTTACAACTTCAAGTACAGTAAAGAAGGATGTTGCCATCAGCTGTGGCCATACAGCTTTGCTTTAGAACTAAAACATCTGATGAAACTCAAAACTGATTTTTTAAAAAGTATGCTAGAGTTGTTGAAGAAAAAATTGTAACTAATCATTCCAAGTTTCTTCAACTCTTGGAGTTACATCTATAATGCTAGAGGAAAGTCCTTGTTTGGAGCAAGATCACCTTGTAAATATTGTGTAAGAAACCTGTACAACAATAAATATAAAAAACCTAACAAGATCAGATGGTGAACGGTCCAGAGGGAAAGCCACATGAGGAGCAGCTGAGACCACTTGTCTTGTTCAGTCTGGAGAAGAGGAGACTGATGGGAGACTTCATTGCAGTCTACAACTTCCTCATGAGATAATAGGAGGGGCAGACACTGATCTCTTCTCTGTGGTGACCAGTGACAGGACCCAAGAGAATGGCCTGAAATTGTATCAGGGGAGGTTTAGGTTGGATAGTAGAAAAAGGTTCTTCACCCAGAGGATAGTTGGGCACTGGAACAGGCTCCCTCTGGAGGATGGCACCAAACCTTCCAGAGTTCAAGAAGCATTTGGACAATGCTCTCAGGCACATGGTATGATTCTTGGGGTTGTTCTGTGGAGGGCCAGGAGTTGGACCTTGATGATCCCTGTGGGTCCCTTCGGAATCAGGATATTTTATGACTACTCATAGAATGCTACGCACGAAGACTTTACAAATATAGTTAGGTCATGTAGAAAGAAAATTAGAGAGACAAAGGCACACTTTGAACTCAGTCTAGCCACTTCTGTTAGGGATAACAAGAAGTGCTCCTACAAATACAAGGAAAACCTCCATTCTTTGTTGGACATGGAGGGCAACACTGTCATCAAAGATGAGGAAAAGGCAGAGGTACTTAACACCTTCTTTGCCTCAGTGTTCAACAGTAAAACAGGTTGTCTTCAGGACAACTGACTTCCAGAGCTGGTAGAGAGCTGGAAGCCGAATAGCCCCCCTATAATCCAGGAGGAAACAGCGACCTGTTGAGCCACTTGGATCCTCACAAGTCTATGGGACCAGATGGGATCCACCCCAGGGTGATGAGGGAGCTGGCAGAAGAGCTCCCCAAGCTGCTCTCCATCATTTACCAACAGTCCTGGCTCACTGGGGAGGTCCCAGATGATTGGAAGTTGGCAAATGTCACGCCTATCCACAAAAAGGGCCGGACGGAGGACGCGGGAAACTACAGGCCCATCAGCCTGACCTCAGTGCCTGGCAAGGTTATGGAGCAGATCATCCAAAGTGCAATCACACAGCACCTACAGGATGGACAAGGGATCAGACCCAGCCAACACAGGTTTAGGAAGGCCAGGTCCTGTTTGACCAACCTGATCTTCTTCTATGATCAAGTGACCTGCCTGGTGGATGAGGGGAAGGCTGTGGATGTGGTCTGTCTGGACTTCAGCAAAGCCTTTGACACTGTGTCCCACAGCATACTCCTGAAAAAGCTGCATCCCATGGCTTGGACAGGAGCAATCTCTGCTGGGTTAAGGTCTGGCTGGATGGCCAGGCCCAGAGAGTGGTGGTGAACGGTGCTGCATCCAGTTGGCAGCACCACCAACTAGTGGTGTCCCCCAGGGATCATTATTGATGACCTGGATGAGGGGATAGAGTGTACCATTAGCAAATTTGCAGATGATACCAAGTTGGAGGGGGCATGTTGATCTGTGGGAAGGCAGGAGGGCTCCTCAGAGGGACCTGGACAAGCTGGAGAGATGGGCTGATTCCAACGGGATGAGGTTCAACAAGGCCAAGTACCAGGTCCTGCACTTTGGCCACAACAACCCCATGCAGCCCTACAGGCTGGGCACAGAGTGGCTGGAGAGCAGCCAGGCAGAAAGACACCTGGGAGTTTGGACTGACAGGAAGCTGAACATGAGCCAGCAGTGTGCCCAGGTGGCCAAGAAGGCCAATGGCATCCTGACCTGGATCAGGAACAGTGTGGCCAGCAGGACCAGGGAAGTGATTCTGCCCCAGTCCTCAGCACTGCTGAGGCCACACCTGGAGTACTGTGTCCAGTTCTGGGCCCCTCAGTTCAGGAAGGATATTGAGGTCCTGGAGCAGGTCCAGAGAAGGGCAACAAGGCTGGTGAAGGGACTCAAGCACACGTCCTATGAGGAGCAGCTGAGGGAGTTGGGGTTGTTTAGTCTGGAGAAGAGGAGGCTCAGGGGAGACCTCATCACTCTCTACAATTACCTGAAAGGAGGTTGTAGCCAGATGGGGGTTGGTCTTTTCTCCCAGGCAACCAGCAGTAGGACAAGAGGGCACAGTCTTAAGCTGTGCCGGGGGAATTTTAGATTGAATATTAGGAAAAAAGTTTTTACAGACAGAGTAATGAGACATTGGAATGGGCTGCCCAGGGAAGTGGTGGATTCACGGTCCCTGGAGGTTTTTAAGATGAGATGGATGTGGGACTTAATGCCATGGTCTAGTAACCATGGTAGTGTTGGATCAAGGGTTGGACTTGATGATCTCGGAGGTCTTTTCCAACCCAGTTGATTCTGTGATTCTATGGCTCTATGAACCATTCCATTAAGTTCTCTAAACTGTTAGCAGAAAATTCTTCAAGCGACCTTGTGACTAATTAATGACAAGATGATGCCCTAAGGTCCAATTAGTTCTCTGTGCCTTATCTGAGTGGCCAGGAATACACCAGTTGGCAGATTATAGATGCCACCACCTTTTGAAAAACAGTATGGATCTATCCTTGATTTTAGAAAAAGAGGTTTTAGATAACCATGGTTAAAGGTTTATTCTTTTTCAAGGAACTGGTTAAAAGTGGAGCTCTGTGTGGTCTCTTTTGGAAGTTTTCAAGACCTTAAGAATCAAAACCATAAGTAACCTTTTTTGAATTCAGTGTCAGCTCTGCTTTAAAGAGGACTTCGGACTTGATGATCTCATGAGACCTTCTGAGTTATGCAGGAGAGGACATTCTACTGTAGGTCCTGAAAGGTTATACCAGCTTAGTCCTAGGGAGATACAGGGTGCAAGATACACCCCATTTATATAGTCTGGCTAGATCAGGCTGGTCTCCATTCAGCATGTGGCTTTTATGGGCCTCATTCTTTGCTTTCTAAGCCTTCTTTTTAA
Source organism: Chiroxiphia lanceolata (assembly GCF_009829145.1). Lineage (NCBI taxonomy): Eukaryota > Metazoa > Chordata > Aves > Passeriformes > Pipridae > Chiroxiphia > Chiroxiphia lanceolata. The sequence goes on along the minus strand of NC_045639.1, from coordinate 85,600,597 downwards.
TATAATGAACTGATGTTATTTATGACAAAAAATAGCTAAAAGAGGCAACATAAAACTTTTCCCTTGAGTAGAAGAACCCCAGGATGGAGGGCTCATTAATTCAGCACGCATCAACCCCATGGCTAATTATTGCTAGCACTTTTATGACTACATCATGGCAAGGATTATATCACTGAACCTTGCTTTGGATGAATCATTCAGATGAGGTAGGCCAACATTTGCCTTTCTTTGTTGTTCTTACATTTTATTTAATGAATATTTTATCTGCCTTATTTACCTTGAGATATGTCTGGACATGATTGTCTTGATATCTCACCATTCACTTATAGATTTTAATTTTCCAGCAAGAAAGGTGGTAACAGCCATCATACTATAGAGGGCAAACAGAAGAACATGGGTAGATTACATGATCATAGACTTATCTGAAGACCAAATAGGAAATGTTATCTTAATCTCTGCAAGTCCACTCAAATAAATGAGCTGACATGGTATGAGTGAGAACCAGCTCATAGTCTCTCTAACTAATATCCTGTTTCTGATGATGAGTCATATCAGTTACTTCAAATGAATGTATGGAAAACTGAAAATAGATTTATAAGTGTAGGAGATTATACCAGAAAAGTTTCACCCTAATTTCTAGTAGTTACAGATTTGTTTAGCCTTCTAAAGTATTTTTCGGACCTTGATAACCGTGGTAACAATTTATATGAGTATCTTCTCACTCTTTCCTGTCTGAGGAGTATGAATATTAATGAATCCTGAAGCTAAATGGAAGACCTTGACTCCCCACAGTCTTATGGAAAATAACAGTGATCTTCCTTTTAATTTACAGACATTTCCCAATACACACTAATTTTAAGATGACTTTTATACAGTGCTCTGCAATTTAAAGAACTACAGCTCTTTACAACTTTACCTTTTTAGTTTCTGTATTTCTCTCCCATATAAATAATCAGACACAGGTGAAACCAGGGCAGAGGTTTCATGTATATATGCACATCTGCACCTTTCCCTAAAGAGTAAATTTGCCAATCTTCCTGTGGAAACTGAAAAACATCTGCTAAATATTTTCTGCTCAAAGAGAAATGAATGGTGGGTGTTTTAACCTTTGCTTTTTCAGTCACTAAGTAAGGTTCATTCTACAAAGTTTTATAACATGAAATCATGCTCTTTCTTTTGTGTGATTTTTATATTGCTTTAATATCTGATATAAGAAATACTACAGCAATTAGTCGCAATCCTCAAATTGCTTCTTTCGTTGCACTGAGTTGCTGAGACAAAGACTAGAATAAGCTAACTATAGGGGAAAGTATTAAAAAAATAAAATCAAAGAAATAGAATCCTGAGAGACTTGAGATATTGTTCAGATTTGAGAAACCTATCTCAAAATATCTTCAGTCTGATGATTATACCATTTGCATCTCCCTTTTCTAAAGATATTGTGACATCTCTAGCCCTGGGCAACAGCTTCTGGGAAAGGTGAAGCCAACACAATTACACTTCTGATGGATGCCTGTTCATTCCTGACCACAAGTTACCAGCATTCATCTGCACTGACATCTTCACTGGCATGCACAAAGCCTTATTTTGCTCCCCTAAGGGCTTACTCTTTTCTGTCATGATAAGCAGTCCTGACAAGTGTGTACTGAGATAGCAGGTACCTTGCAAGTGGTACTGAACTGGAAACTCCCTGAGAAGAATCAGTGTCAGAACTAGTCATAGTAATGGTAGAATTTCACTTTTTTCAGATAAGCAAAAAATCAGGAATACTCTGCATGAGCCGTGTGCCTCATTCTCCTGTTCTTTGCTCTGGATCTGCTGAGCTGCTCTGGAGTCTGAAAGAACTGACAATCCAGCCCATGGTCCTGACTCATGTGAAACGGGTGCAAACACAAAATTGTGAAGCCTCCCCAGTCCCTCTCCTGCCTTACACACGGGCTGTATTCACTCCTGTCTTTTGAACAATATGAGGTTTCTTGTTTAAACACATGGCCAAAGCCTGTACCTCAGGGATCTTTGACTTCCCGAAAAGTCCTGATTTTTCACTCTTTTTGGAGGCTGAAAGAGACTGTCTTGCAAAGATATTCCCATCTCTACAGAGGGGAAGTACCTAAAGCTTTCAATTTATGACAGTATGTTGCACCAACACTGACATTTTGCTGTCGATAAGACAGAACTCAGTGTAAGGAGCTGAGCAGCATTCAGTCAGTGATGTCTGCCAAGAGGAGGATGTAATTAGGAACGTCTCTGATGAGCACTGACTTTATCATGAAATATTTTAATGGTGCTCACCTTGAAATGAAAGCAGAGTCTAATAGGGAAGCAAGACCAGTAATGAGTCTCCAGTCCAAGCAAAGTATCCTTCACTGACAGAAAACCAAGTAACTGGGAAGGACAGACGTTGTTAAAAGGATTAGTATAGGGGTTTGGTGCAACTGAGACAGGATGCAAGATGAAAACAATGAAATATGTTTTTAAAAGAAGAAAAAGAAGAATTAGCATACTTTATAAAACCCTAAACTAGAAGACACAGTGTATATAAGGCTGCTCAGGAGTGATTTGGAAATGGCAGAAGTATTAAATTTTTAACAAAGGCCTGTTACCTTCCAGCCGTCAAGTTTCTTATCATTAAATATGTGTTTCAAAAAATGAGCCAAAATGGTCTAGGCAATTTAATTAAATTTTTGTGCTCTACTAAGGGCTTTATCTTGATAGACCCTGTGTTCTTTGTGTCTGTTAAGCTCACCTTTTTATGTCTATCCAGCAACTGCATCTTCTCTCCCAGTTTAATGACGTGTGGTATCATGTATAAATTAAGTTTTAAGTGGAATATGAATATTTCTGTCAAAGGAAGTCCAGGTATGGATAATATGTGTTCTTAAAAAATAATTATTTGGTACATTCAGGATCTGATAGTCTAGGAAAATGGAAACTGCTGACTTTTCAAAAAAACCCCCCAAGGTGAAGGTGAATAAAATATTGTTTATAAAAAAGTGTCTTATTAAACTAATATTTGAGACAATAGAAAGAAATTAAAGGCTCAATCCTCTCAGCCAACAAGTATTTAATAATAGCCAAATTTATAGCATGTGCTATGGCATTTTGCTGAACTGGGTTGCATAGCTTAATAGTCAGCATCCTGAAATATTTGCCTAGGAAACCAAGCAGTCGTCATAATTCAAAAAGTGAATTATTATAATTTCATTTTACCTTATGCAAAAAAAGTTATATTTTGCAGGTTTATTAACATTTGAGCTGTTATCTTCAATTTTTTTTATGCTTTGTTTCATCTTTTTTACATACAGTCAATTGTAAGAAGTGAAGCTGCAGGGAAAAGGGCCATTCTGAGCAGTTTCTCTTGAAATACTGTAATCTACAGCACAGGACAGAGGTTATTCTGGTAGATACATGGTAGGCATTTCCCCTCTGCGTGATGCCAGCAGGGGTTCCTGGTGAGGTGCAGCATTCTGAGTAGCTCTTCTGAGCTGGTCCCAAATGCCTTGTACACCAACGCCTGTTGCTTCCTGGGCTCAGTATGAATATCCCAGAGACTCCCATCCACCTTCACTGCTCCTTCAGTATTAACTGGGATGATGGCTTTAGATCCCACCTATCACAAAGACCTCGACTTTTCTGTAGGTCAATTTTTTATAATTGCTGGCTCAAGGTTTCTTACTAGTGTTGTATTGCCTTAAGAGTTCGCTGAAAAAGAGACTCCGGGCCAAATTAGAGTATAAGATAAGAAAGCAGAAAGAATACATCCATTGCACATACCTTGTGTCCAGGGAGTTCCAGAATTTAAGGTGTTAACCTATCCAACCCCAGGTCTATCCGCCTCCCCATTCTGCCCCTTCGGGAATTGAGTCTGTGGGAGTTTGGAACCCCTCTTTCATCATCTTCCTCTTCATCAGAACACGTGCAGCCCTTGGAGGCCTTCCAGAGTTCCAGCCCGCAGGTCGCTGTGCCCATGTTTACATTCTTGGGGCAGGCATTAGGGTGCTTTCTGAAATTTACATGGAAGGGAAGACTAAACAACTAATGGACTTAGTGGAATTTTGATATGGGAAGGGGGTAAGAGTGTTAGAAAAATGTGTAAACTACTGTGCTAAAGGGTGAGGGATAATACAGCTACTTTAAAATCTATAAAAATTAAACCCTCAAAAACTCTAAGGCAACAGTTGGTAGAATTTCATGCTGTCAAAGATGAAGCGAATGCTTAAAGCACCATTCTCTGTGAGCCATTCGTGGTGTTCAGACCTGTAAAAAACCTCTGAGGTGGACTCCACCACCTCCCTGGGTAATACATTCCAATACCTAATCACCCTTTCTGTGAAGAATTTCTTCCTATGTCCAACCTAAACCACCCCTGGCGTAGCTTAAGACTTTGCCCTCTTGTCCTGTTTGTGGTTGACTGAGAAAAGAGGCTGACACTCACCTGGCTACAAGCTTCTTTCAGGTTGTAGAAAGTGACAGTTTCCAGAACCTCATGCCTATTAGTGGACCTGATTTTGTATCTGCTTGCACTCCCTACCACTGTCAGTATCCTCTGACACTTCTAAAAGCTAAAAGTTTTGGCAAAGCAAGTGCCCGCTAATGCAATATATCCCACTTGTCAAATTCATCTTCATGATGATTGAGTTCCCTGTTGTATACTTAAGAGAAGAAAAAAATGGGAAAATTTAGGGTAAGTCACTCTGCTTTTACTACTGAGCTGCTGACGAGGGATATGTCACTTTAAATGTAAAACCCAAAGATCCCTTTGCAATCAAGACCATAATTTTTTTCCATTTCCCTCAGTCTGCTGTCATCCAGTTGTTGCAGAATGATTCAAATTTAGTAGTAGAATGGCTAAGGCTTAGTAGGAGAGTAGGCCTAGAGAGCAGCACTCCAAAGTAGTAGGTTAGCAGCCTTGTTCGTGAGAATGGAATGTACTAAAGAGGTAGGAACAATAATCAAAAGATTTAGCCAAGCATGTATATAACGATTTGTTACCTTAGATACAGTAAGGGTTTGCTGAACAGTTTCTATGGGGTTTCTATGGAGTAGGACAACTTAAACAGATTTATGATTAAAAGTAGATGATTACCAATTGTTATCAGTATGAAATATGAGTTTGTGTTTGTAACTAAGTGTAACTGCTTACAAGTGAGAACTGCACGTAGACATGTTTGTGTAAAGGTATAAAAACTGAACTGAAAATGAGGGTCTTCGGAATCCTGACTTGGGACACTAGTCCTCAGGTTCCCGGGGCCCCGAATAAAGCACCCATAAACCGGCACTCTGTTGGTTTGTGTTTTCGTTACGGGCAACAGTTTTCTGGCGACAACCAGATGGGATTCCGGGGGTAGCTGGGGCGGCTCACGAGCTGATCCACTCCATGCCGGCAACCAGGTGATTTCTGGGGAGACATCGACCCGTGCCCGACCCCGCGCCCGCCGGACAACCATCCAGGTAAGCCCGGAGGTGCTTTATTCTTTCAGGTTTGTTGGTTGGGAGCCTGCCCATAAGACGGGACCGTGAGTTTACCCGCTGGGTTGGGCAAAGGTTTTATTGGGAAGCCTAGGCGCTGGTCGTAAGACGGGGCGAAAGCCGCGCTGAACCAGCACTTGTCACTCATAGCGAGACTTGACAAGTTGGTATAGGAAGGTATTGGTTTATACTGTTCGTATCGAACTGTTTACTATTTGTATTGTACTGTTTGCTGTTCGTATTGTACTGTTTATTGTGTGATTGTACAGTGTGTGTGACTATGATGCCTTTTAAAACCTTTAGGGCACTATCTTGTGCAGAAAATGATATCCCTAGCGATTCTCCGCTTGGTTGCTTGTTAAAACATTGGAAGGAAGGAAATTTCGGACAGGAGTTAAGTAAGAGACAATTGATTGATTATTGTAATAATGTATGGCCTCAATATGAAACAGAAGGAATGCAGTGGCCTAGGAATGGTACACTAACTTCGGAAATTATAACCCCTTGATGCAAAATTTACGAGAGAATGAGAGGTGGAATGAAATACCGTATTTAGATTTGTTTTATTATTTGGAACGTAAGACTGAATGGCAAAAGGAATGTGGTATGTTGGTGTTAAAAGAATTAGATGATAAATGTATAGGATGTCAAGAACCAGAGGAAGATGTGTTTTTGTTAGTCTCCCCCAGCATAACTCCAAGTGCGCCCCCGGGAGATAGTTTCTCTTCACGTGGGAGGGCACGATCACCCACCATGCCCCCGTTAGAATCGTCCTCGGATAAGGAAGTAACGAGAGGGCGAGAATGTGGTTTTGATAGAACTCCGCTAGCAGAACGGACTCGGAGGGGGCGAAAAGAAAGGGGAAGGAGTAGAGAAAAGAGACGGGGAGGGGGAAGGGAGACAGACGTTTCGCCCTCACCCCCTAGATTGATGGCCCCTTTGCGGGAAGCAGTTGGGGCAGCGGGGGGAACAGTAAATGATTTCGTGCTGCAGGAAGGTCCCGAGTGGGATCGGAATGTGTCTGGAGATTATAAAAGGTTAAGAATTTACCAGGAATTATCAGTAGAGGGAGAGCTGACAGAATTTAGAATAGATACTGGAGCTAGTTTCTCGGCAATGAATAAATTGATGGGACCATTAAGTGATTCAACTGCATGGGTGGTAGGAGTTTCAGGACAAATAGAAGAAAAGACGTTTCTAAGACCCCTAGATATCAAATTTAGAGGAAAAGAATTAGATCATCAATTTTTGTATATGCCCAACAGTCCTGAATGTTTACTAGGAAGAGATCTGCTCTCAGCCTTGCAAGCTAAAATTATATTTGAAAAAGGAAGAGTCAAGATAGAAATTCCGGAAGAGAACTTAGCAAAAATTTTTGTTGTAAAAGAGGTAGAAAAAGAGGAGATACCGCAGGAAATAGAACAGGCTGTAGTGCCTTGGGTATGGGAAACAGGGGTCCCTGGAAAATCCAAAGCTGCTACTCCAGTTAGAATAGAATTAAAAGAAGGAGCACAACCTGTTAGAGTGCGACAATACCCAATTAGTTTAGAAGCTAGGAAAGGAATAGCCCCAATGATCTCACAGTTTCTAGTTTTAGGGATATTAAAAGAATGTGAGTCAGAGTTTAATACTCCCATTTTTCCAGTAAGAAAGCCTAATGGTAAGTATAGGTTAGTACAAGACTTGAGAGCAGTAAACCTCATTACAAAAGATATCCACCCAGTAGTAGCAAATCCCTATACTTTGTTAACATCTGTTTCTGAGAGATTTCAGTGGTTTACAGTGATTGACTTGAAAGATGCCTTCTTCTGCATACCACTGGCACCAGAAAGTTGGAAGATTTTTGCCTTTGAGTGGGAAAACCCAGAGACTGGACGAAAGCGACAGCTTACTTGGACTCGATTACCACAAGGATTCAAATGTTCACCTACAATATTCGGTAATCAGTTAGCAAAAGAACTTGAAGAATGGAAGACTACTCAGGTAAAGGAATCTCCTTTTTCATATATAATACTTCAGTATGTTGATGACATCTTCCTGGGAGCTACAGAACAGGGACTCTGTCGTCAGTTAACCATTGAACTGTTAAACATGCTGGGGCAAGCAGGCTACCGGGTTTCAAAAGAAAAGGCCCAACTAGTAAAACAGAAAGATATTTATCTGGGATGTGAAATTTCACAAGGAGTTCGGCGTTTGGGTGCAAATCGTATACAAGCAATATGTGCTATCCCAGTACCCCGAAATAATCAAGAATTAAGATCTTTTCTAGGAATGGTCGGATGGTGCAGGCTGTGGATTCCCAACTTTGGGCTGACTGCCAGACCATTATATGAAGCAGTAAAAGAGCCCAAGCTGACCTGGGGGACGAAGCAGGAGAAAGCATTCCAGGAACTGAAAAGAGCCCTCCAGGAAGCACCTGCCCTGGGACTACCAGACCTAACCAAAGAATTCCAGCTTTATGTCTGCGAGAGACAACGAACAGCTTTAGGAGTACTCACTCAGCGGTTGGGATCCTGGAAGAGACCGGTGGGGTATTTCTCCAAACAGCTGGACGCAGTAAGTGGGGGATGGCCGGGGTGCCTCAGAGCCGTGGCAGCGACGGTTATTCTAATTCAAGAAGCACGAAAATTGACTCTGGGGAAACACATGGTGGTGTACGTGCCCCACATGGTCATAGCAGTTTTGGAACAAAAAGGGGGGCATTGGCTCTCCTCTAGCCGTATGTTACAATATCAGGCTCTGTTAAGAGAGCAAGATGATGTTGAACTGAAAATCACTAACCATCTCAACCCAGCAGAATTCCTTAGGTCTACAAAGGAAGAAGGTGTCCTGGAGCACGACTGTGTAGAGACCATTGAACAGGTCTACGCGAGTAGAAAAGACCTGAAGGATGAACCACTGACAGATCCTGACTGGGAGTTGTATACTGACGGATCTAGCTTTGTGGAGAATGGCACCAGGTATGCTGGGTATGCAGTGGTCACTCTACAAGAAGTGATAGAAGCAAATGCACTACCCCCAGGTACGTCTGCACAAAAGGCCGAGATTTGGGCATTGGTGAGAGCTTTAATACTAAGCCAAGGAAGGAGAGTTAATATATGGACTGACTCCAAATATGCCTTTGGAGTAGTTCATGTTCACGGAGCACTTTGGAAAGAGAGAGGACTTCTTACTTCTCAAGGGACATCAATTAAACATCGAGAAGAAATTTTACAATTGCTAGAGGCAATACACAAGCCTTCGGCAGTGGCAATAATGCATGTCAGAGGACATCAAACTGATCCCGGACGAGAATTTCAAGGTAATCGACAGGCTGACCAAGCGGCTAAACAAGCCGCCAGAGAGGTATGGACTCAGATGGCTCTTTTACCCGTTCGGAATAATCCAGCAATAGCATATATGGAAGAAAAACCATATTATTCACAAGAAGATGAGAAATTAGCTCAAATAACAAAAGCAAGGAAAAATATTAAAGGGTGGTACATTACTCCCATAGGACAAGTAATCTTACCTGTCAGAATAATGAAAGCAGTACTCGAGATGGAACATAACAAGTGCCACTGGGGTGCAGAAGCAATGGTAAAATTTCTGAAAAATGAGGTTCTCTCAAACCAGATGTTAACATTAGCAAAAAGGGTAAATGCAATGTGTCCCATGTGTATTAAAAACAACCCAGTGGTCAGAAAACAGGTACAAATGGGAAAGTTACAGATGATAGGACAGTTACCAGGAGACTATTGGCAAATAGATTTTTCTGAGTTGCCTAAGGCCCAATCCTATAAGTATTTGTTAGTATATGTTTGTACCTTTTCAGGATGGCCAGAAGCCTTTCCATGCAGGACTAATCAAGCAAAGGAAGTAGTTAAGACTCTTCTGAGAGAAATTATTCCGAGATTTGGGGTACCTCTAGGGTTATCATCTGATCGAGGGCCACACTTTACCGCAGGGATAGTGCAAGAAATATCTGCTATATTAGGAATAACATGGAATCTCCATACACCATGGAGACCGCAATCTAGTGGACAAGTAGAGAGGATGAATCAGACATTGAAGGGTCAATTAAAGAAAATTTGTCAAGAAGCAAAAATCCCGTGGCCCCAAGCGCTACCTCTTGCCTTGCTGAGAATCAGGATTAAACCCAGGGAGAGAATAGGAGTAAGTCCATACGAAATATTGTATGGCAAGCCCTATCATGCAGCTACCTATCAAGGGGATCCTCATGTGGTGGGGGATCAAGCAGTGTTTAACTATGTGTTATCCTTAAATAAAACTCTCACAGCCCTCAGAGGAGCGCTGCAGTGGAATCGACCTCTGCCCCTGGAGAATCCGGTTCATGACATTTCTCCAGGAGACCAAGTCTATGTGAAAAACTGGTCAGTGGAACCATTAAAGGAAACATGGGACGGTCCTCGCCAGGTGATAATGACCACTTACACGGCGGTGAAGGTCGAGGGAATCGACAATTGGATCCATTACACCCGAATCAAGAAGGTTCCAGTCTCGTAGTCGGTAGAACCTCTCTCACCTACAAGGATGGTATTTCGAGCCAACCATTGAGAATTGTAGTATTCCTGGGGTTGATGAGTTTAGCAGAGACCACCGTGAGAATTGAGACCCCAGATCCTTATTTATTTGTACCAGAGTACACTGATGTGAATTTAACCTGTCTGTTTTCTGATGACCAGGGAGCTGAATTAAGAGATGTTAAAGTCAAATGGAGATGGAGAGATCAAGATCGAGCCATGACAGAAGGAGTGACGACAGTTTGGGATGCGACACAACAAAAAGGTTATACCGTCCTGCAGGTACCCAAAGTGTCTAAAGCTATGGAAGGAACATATATGTGTGTAGTTTGGATTTGGGAAAGTTTTGATTATGAACATATAGAAATACGGACAATAAACACGACCCAGAAAACGGTGACCAAAGTGCGAGTTATGCCCACTAGGAAACAATTTGACATGTGGGATGGTCCTCCCTTAAAAATCAATTGTGCCTTCCAATTTGATAATTGTCAGAAATCAGTTAAAGTAAAGTGGTGGAAATTGAATATGACAAATCAATCTTGGGAATCACAAAATCAAGGAGTTAGCTGGTGGTCTAATAGTAAGGAAGGTAAAGGGTGGCTGAATATTTCTGATCCCAGAGTAGGAAAAACAGAGGGTACATTTCTTTGTGTGGTCTCATGTGGAAAAGAAAAAGATTACGGGATAAGGACAGCAGTGGCTGTACCACATCAAGGAGTAAGAGTTAGACCAGAATACAGTGTTTACCCGGCCCAGGAAGGAAGCGATCTGACTTTAAGTTGCAAAATTTCAGAAGGACAGTATTCTGAATATGGGTGGTGGTTTAAGGGACAGAACTTGAAAGTCGGGAAGAGACATCAGATTGAAAAGAAGGCAGATGTAATAGTTTTGAAAATCAAAGAAATACAAAGAGGAGAAGATGAGGGCCAATATACTTGCTGGATAAATAGAGATGACTGGTGGGATACTGGAATTACTGTCGTCCACATAAAGACTGAAAGAACAACCCGGCAAGTAAGTAACCTGCAGATTCCAGATCGAGAAGTAGAACAAGAAAACCTAGTCGTAGGCCTAATTCGTGATTTTGGGAAAGTACAGAATGTCACAAAAATCACTGCATGTCTCCCTATGCCTTATGCTGCAGGAGACCCAATCCCATGGGGAATAATTCCAGTGCCAGAAATTCCTAAAGTGTTTAAGAATACTACATGGAATTGCAGATTTGTAACCAAAACATGGAACGAAATGACAGATGCATGTTTATTAAAAGACAAAATGACCAAAAAACAATGTGAACAGATGCCCGGATTTTTCCGATGGGTAGTAGTTGGGACATGGGTAACAGGCGAAGATATTGGCCAATTAAAGGGATCTTGTTTAGTTACAGATTTGGTAACATACCCCTGTTCTAAAGTACCAGTTCAAATAAAACGAGAAAAACAAGAAGAAGTATGTCAAAATATTACTAGCTCTACAACTATGGAGGAGTGGCAAACGATTTGGGGACCCAGCTTACTAGAGACTTATAGTTATATTGGAAAAGTACACTGGTGTATTCACTGGAAAGGGAAAAAGAATCAAACTTATTCTGCAGGTAATAGAGGAAATCATAATTGGAGGACAGAAACACGTACAAAGGAGAATTGGAATTGTATTCGAATATACACATGCGATACCCCAGACGATGAAATAGGCTTGATACCAGTCAAAACACTCTTGCAGTTAGGATGTGAATGTCGAGGATATAATCATACTATTAAAAGATCTGTGAGAAACATTGATTGTCGTACCACCACCGTTAAGAGTCCAGGAAATTTAGTGTGGGTAATGGGGCATGGCCAGTGGACCACCCACATGCCAATAGATGGTCCTGTTGTGCCTGTCACACTAGGGATACCTACTCTCTGTCCATTCTGGAAACAGGATAAGTTAACATTAGTAGAAATACAACCACGGGGAAAAAGAGAAATTAGTAAGGACATTGATGACTTGAGGTTGGGAGATTGGCATGAACCATCAGCAGGAGTTAAATTTGGATGGGTATTAGAATCTTTGTTTGCACCAATCTCAACATACCGAAACAGAGAGATGTTGTTTAAATTAATGGGACAAACTGAAAGGTTAGCAGCGGTCACTAAGAAAGGACTTAAAGATCTAAATTTACAATTACAAGCCACCACTAGGATGACAGTACAGAATCGAATGGCTTTAGATTTAATCCTATTAAAGGAACACAGAGTCTGTGGATACCTGCATGCAAAGGACGACCATTGTTGCGTGCACATCCCAAATGTCACTCAAGAAGTAGAGAAAGATATTAGTCAATTAGAACAAATTGACGAAAATGTTCATGAATTACAAAAGGAAGCAGAACACAATTGGATAGGAGAATTATTCAGCTCCCTAGGTCTTCATGTGTCAGGATGGATATCTTCTGTTATCCAGTACGGAATATTGATTGTAATAATTATTGTCATAGCCATGATTGTTTATAAGTGTCTTTTAGGAATGATTGTAAAAGAAGGTCAACATATGAGACGCATCATGAAAGCCATAACAAGAAAAGAAGTAATCTCACCGCAAGATGGATCACCTCCTGTTCATCAAGAAACTGCAGCTTGAAGATTGCTACATTTGAGCATCCTTGCAGGAAAAGCCTGAAGAATGCTCAAAAGGGGGGACATGTTGCAGAATGATTCAAATTTAGTAGTAGAATGGCTAAGGCTTAGTAGGAGAGTAGGCCTAGAGAGCAGCACTCCAAAGTAGTAGGTTAGCAGCCTTGTTCGTGAGAATGGAATGTACTAAAGAGGTAGGAACAATAATCAAAAGATTTAGCCAAGCATGTATATAACGATTTGTTACCTTAGATACAGTAAGGGTTTGCTGAACAGTTTCTATGGGGTTTCTATGGAGTAGGACAACTTAAACAGATTTATGATTAAAAGTAGATGATTACCAATTGTTATCAGTATGAAATATGAGTTTGTGTTTGTAACTAAGTGTAACTGCTTACAAGTGAGAACTGCACGTAGACATGTTTGTGTAAAGGTATAAAAACTGAACTGAAAATGAGGGTCTTCGGAATCCTGACTTGGGACACTAGTCCTCAGGTTCCCGGGGCCCCGAATAAAGCACCCATAAACCGGCACTCTGTTGGTTTGTGTTTTCGTTACGGGCAACACAGTGATAAGTAAGTGAAATCTGCAAAATACGTCACCAAAACTTCAACTTCTTCTGATACTGATCAGGGGGAAGTCTTTCTTTTGACCTTAACTGATTTTAGATCAGACCTTTAAACCAAAGAAGTGGTTTGTTAACTTGAAGAATGTTCCAGTTTCTAAGCATGATTGATTTTGACAGATCTCATGTAGATTAACCGCTGTAATGAAAAACTGTCAACCATTATGGTGCTGTGAATCAAATCTTCTGCTGAAGAACTGAAGGTTTGTCCTTTCAAAAGGTTATCATCTTGCATAGTCCACAGTTTTTCTTTTTTTTTTTTTTTTTCTGGAAAATTACTTCACTTGTGTAAATGTAAAAGGTTTAATATATGGGCTACACAACAAAGACATTTTCCAAATTAATTAGACTAAAGCAGAAATAAAATGTCTTTGCCATTATAGCAGTTCCCCATCGTAGCCATATTTCAACATATCTCAAAGCTTGAATAGCATATTTTTTGTGTGTGCGTGTATGTGTGTGTGTGTTTTTTTTCTTTTTGTGTGTGAGCAAAAGTACAATATTTTAAAGACCATCAGGTAAAACACATAACACTATTTCTCCATCTCGGTAATCTAATTTTTACTGTTTACGTTTAGGTGAACAAAACATACACCCAAAACTATTTGGGCAAGAAAAGAGCTCATATATGTGTGGTACACTCTAAAATTATTATTCAAAATTATTGTTGTGTTTTACAAACACAAAAATGGACAGCATTATTAACACACAAATCAGTTTATTTATTCTTATTTTAAGTCCTTATTTTAGGGGTTGTCATACATAAGCAGCGGAAAGGGTTAAATTAATACAGGTTCATCTGAAATGTTTTTATTTCTGAAATGCCTTTATTTACTTCTGAAATTAAATAATGCATGTCATCTCTCTTTCTGTTATTCTTTTTCAGTTATAAAAGCAGGTAAGCTGCACTGTGAAGTTCCAAGTTTCTGTCTTTAAAAACCCCAGTAATAAAATCACATTTTAAAAGAGAATTTTTAATATAGATTTTGAAAATGTTAAAATAGATAGAAAATGAAAATCCTTTGCTTTTCCTTTCTTTTTGATTTTTTTCTTTCTATCACATATACATACATAGAGTGAAAGTTGTTCTAAAGTCTTTCTGGATAAATCAGAGCTACACAGCAACAGAAATTATATCTATGCTGATGACTGGGACAAAGTGCTTAGTTTATTCTCTACGCAACTCCAGAAGTGAAAAAATAGCCCTTTTAAGCTACAGTGATCAGACACAGCAGCTCAGCAGGGTATCCAAAAGACTACCTCTAGTCAACTTTGGCAGGTCTTAACAAATTTTGTAGTTGTTTCTCAAAGCCCTCTTGTGGTCCATTGCAAAATAATGTATGGCTAAAATACAAGCCGATTACAGTGATTCATGTTTTGGAAAACTGGGCTCACAGGAGGGGGATTCATTTATTCAGGTATTATAAATCCCTCTGACTGTACAGACGTCAGTACTGATTTATGCTCTACAAGGGCTTGATCATCTCAGTCTGTAAGAACAGAGTTCCCTAAAGATGTGATCCAAAGACCAATGAAGTCATTGGGAGGTTTTCCATTAATTTCAGTGACTTTTAGATCAGTCTGCAGGCATTTAATGTTAATCTATTTTAAAAAATAAAATACAGGTAACCCTGGAAGCAAGTGCAAACACATATATATTTTTAAAAGACATATCCAAAACATTAAACTTCAAATAAAACTTCAAATGAGAAACAGATTTAGAATCTTTAACAACTGTAGGCAATGAATTCCACAGATTATCACTGCTCTTACAGGCTATGCTTTGCAATCCCACTGTACTTTTCTTTAGTTTTTATGTCCATTGTGAAGTGCATGTAAAAACATGCAGCAGTATAGCATAGTAAGATTACAATGCAGAGAGAACTGTTTATAGCAAAGACTTGAAGCTGGACGATTAATGAGGTGAATTTTGACTTGTGTGTCTAGCTGAACCTATTGTGCTCTATCTCATTTTCATTTTTTTCCCCAGTGTTTTATAGCTGACCACTGGAGACCCAAAGTGTCATGTTTCAAAGGAATATGTGTGTTTGTAAGATGTTTGATTGACTTCATATACAGCCTTACACCTACAAATTTGAGTAACTGGGGTGAATGTTTATTGGAGGACAGAGAGAGACCATTCACTTAAACAAAAGTATTATTACCTTGTGCCACAACAGGCTGCTTGTGGAACTATAGCGTAAAAGATGACATAGATGCAGACACTGACCTTGTGAATAAAAATTCGTATTGTTGGGTCTTTGAGCATGTACCCCTGACAAACACATGAGCTCTCTTGCCATTTGAATTCAGAAATCTATTTCTGCCATATTTGAACCCTCTTCTTTGCCTCTTTTTTTTTTTTTTTGTCTGGTGAGAATTATTTACAGTGAAATTTCTAGTCAAACCGTCTTGGTTATTAGCAAAAAGTAATTCTTTGTATTTATAATAAAAATGATCCTCTGACAATTTTGAATAGTTTTTGTTAATATTGCAAAACATCACAACACAGGAAAAAGCATTTTTTTCATATGGACAATTACATATGAAGAGTGACATAGCACTGCTATTACCCAGTTTATAAAGTCATAAAAGTTATGATTTCATTATAAAAAAATAGTTAACCGAAAATGCTGGACAAATTTTCTAGTCTTTGTCCAGTGTAAGAGGGAAAACAGTATGTATAAAGTTATTATGATAAATGATATTAGGAAAAAAAATGAGACCTGGATTTTAAAGAGACAATCTGGTTTTGAGTTATTAGAGATCCAGGGACAATTTTAAACATCACAAAAGAAAATCCAACTTTGTTGGGCTTAGGGATTTTTAAGGAGTTAGGAAGAGTCCATTCTCTCCTCACATCACTATTTTTACTATCACTAAGTAATATGTTCTGGTTTAGAAGAAAGCCCAATATAAGGTTGTTATTTTTATTTGATTAACTTACACTTTTTCTGCCATTATTTTGAAATAAATTTCTATAAAGTTAGCATAGGAAAATAATACAGTTTAAGGTTCTGTTAAAAAAATGCTACTATGGAAGTTTTAGTCAAAAAACATTATTCCAAAAGTTGTAAAAATGAAGCTGAATTAGTAATAAATTATTCAAACCCATCTGGGGGCCTGAGTTATACAGTCTGTTTCTTGGCTTTAGGTGTCTATTCTTGCTGGAGTGTGTCATAGTTTCTGTTAGAAAGTGCAAAAAACCTGACCAGATGATGTCAGCACAGACAAGGTGGCTCCTGGCAGCAGATATTAAATAATGGCTGGCCTTAAACACTGTGAAACACATTTGGCTAGCTGGTGTCAGGCTGTACTGTGTGACCTCTCCTTCTAGGTGCCTTTGTCCCAGCCAGAAAAGTCCCTGGCACAGGGATGTGAGCATGAGTTTGGAAACATGTCCTTATTTCAGGCAGCGGTGCAGAGGCAGCTCCTCACCCACTGCTGGATCCTCTTCAATCCCTTCGGGGAGGAACTCCCTCTGAAGGTTGCTTCCTGAGTTGGTGAACATTTTCCTCTGTAAAGAGCAAATTCATTAAAGTGGGGGTTCCCAAGGTTTTCTATCTAAAGGCTTCCCCATTCCCTTTCTCCTCTGCTCCAGACCCTACAAGGCCGTGTATGAAACCAGATGCCTGGTCCTTTTGTTCTCCCAGCTGCTGTGACTGTGCTAGACTGTTACCCAGTCCTAGAAATGCCCATATGGCAGACCTAGTTGAAGTTTCTTGGGGTTAATATAAAGGCATAAACTGAGTTGGAGTTTGGGGCACACACTGAAGCCTCCAGGATCCATCAGGATAGTCAGTGCAAGCCTCTGACCACCCACTTAAGTCCTGGCACGAGGACTGCAGCTGTCTTTTAGGAATCTCTGTGCTAGAGAGGACCTGCCTTTTACCCTCAGCCGGGTCTGTCATGCTATCACTCCCTTATTTGTTAAAAATTGCATCTCTGTACTTATGCAACAAATAAAATAAAGCAAAAATGCACCTGCCAACCAACAAACAAACCCAAGAGTGCTTTGTCAACAAGGTAGGTAGCTGAATCTGTCTTCTGAACTTGTTGTTTGTAAATCCCTTCAGGTGTAGTCTGAACTCCTCACTGAAGAAACTTGCTGCTCCTGCAAGAAGTTGATCAGCTTCCCTTGGCAATTATGTGGGAATGTAAACCTCAGTTTCCTCTTCCAAAAATGAAACACAAATACTGATCTATGTTTCAGGTTTTTGCATTCTCCTATTTCCACTTGTCTCACCTGGAACCAGGCAGCATTGATACTTTAAGATATCTGACCTCTCTCTTTGGAATTACTCAAAACCCATGTCTTTCATATATCTGAAAAAGAATTGGTTGAAACATTTTCCTTGCCCTTGTTCTGTACCACGCAGTGCCTCTGGCTGCTGTGTGCAGCTCTGAAGAGCTCCTGTACTGGAGGTGTTGTCTGACTACCCTGCAACATCCGTCTCGCCCTCACACCAGCCTGGCCATGGTACAGAGATGAAAGAATTCTCATGACACAGGAAATGGTTTTCATCTTTTCCTCTTCAATGAATTTTTATTGCAGAAGGCTACAACTCAAATGAGCTCAGAGACTGCTAGTAACTTTTACTTCCTAACACACATCCAAACACCTCCTTCTGCCCTTCCGGCTTCATTCACTCACTCCAGTGCCTTCTCTCTCCCCTTTCTCTGGTTAGCTCGGGCTGTGAGACACAGTGCGATGTTATCCCCAGGAGGGATAAGAAGGGAGAAGAATCTGAGGGAAGCAGCCAACTAAGAGATAGGAATCCTCTGTCAGGGCCAGTATGTGGCAGAACTTCCTTCTAGGCCGGCCAGTAGCCAGGAGATGCAAATAATCTGACTGGCACCAGCTGGGAAGTTAACAGTGGAAAGCTCCCTCATCCCTAGTGGGCAGCAGAGACTGCCTTATGGGCCAGACCCAGCCTGCAAGCTGGCTGCAGTGCAGTCCTGCCTTAAATCTAAACTGGAGAATATAATTTTCCTTCTAGAATAATGAAAAAATTGCCCTTAATTTACTGAGCTATTTTGGAATATGAGATGCAATTGCTAGTTACTTGGATGGGTGTTGCTCCCTTATTTGAATTTTCCACAGAATGATGTGCATGCCATCAGAAAGTCCTGCAGTTCTGGTTCCCCCCTTCTCCTTGCCTCATTAACATCCACAGTGGTTCTTGACACGTGGTTTGCTCTTCCTGCTACCTGACCTGGAATAACAGCCTCTGCCTCATTGAATTCTGTCTCCACCACAAAGAACTTGCTTAAACAGGGGGCTACATTCTAGAAAATAGTAGCATTTTCCTGTTAAAACACATATGTTTTCTTCCTCTATGAAGAATGCCTTTATAATTCCTCAGAAGATGGCTTCCAAATAACACTCCTATGTCATTCCCCCTAGTCCTCTTGCTAATTTAGTGTTGTCAGTTGCACAGCAGTTAGCCATTTGCTATTAATATTCTTCAGTGACCTTGGCAGGACACCATATTCTACAGTTCACCCCTCTAGAAAGGAGGATTTTTTTATAGTTGTTCAGGTAATATAAAAACATGTTTTTGAAAAACAGTCCAAATCTCCAGCTACAGTCCTCGGTCCTAACTGGCAGACAGGCACTATTTGATGGAGGAAGAGCATTCAAGGACTCTGTAACTTAGAATTTGCTGGTATATTGGTTTGTGGTGCTATTCCTCCACCGGTCTTTCCCACAGTAGTAGACAATCCCATTTAAAATGCCCAATGCTTCTTTTCACATGACATTAAATCCTCTGTGCTAGGTACAAGCACACTATAATTATCTGCTCTTTATTTATATTGGCTTGTATAGATTGATACTTTGTCTTGCTATTTCCCTTACAATCATAAGCAATTCTCTCTGTGATTGATCCAGCTTCTGTGCTGATCCAACATGCTTTTGTAGCCAGCAGACCAGCGCATCTTTGCTGTCTGGTCTGATCACTTTGCTGAATATTACAGATTTGTGATTCACTATTGTATTCCAATAACTTTTTGACCTGCATCAGCAATGAGATAGTTTTGTTCTAGGCTAGCCTGTACTGTCACGTGCCACACACAGATTTTTTTTGTGGCTGGATGCCTGAGATGATTTTTTAAATCTCTGCAAGCTTTTCCAAGTTCTCATTTCTATGCACGTATTTTGGTGAAAGAGAATAGGGCTGAGGGAGATTCTAGCTTCTTCTATTCACTGATTCTCTTATCTAGTAGGAATTATGTAATGATAATTCTTTCTAAGGTTACTTTCTAAGTTGAGTACTTTCCCTGTATATTCTGATCAAGGGCAGGAAAAGAAATGCCTCCTGCGTAAACTTGTGGGACTACCTATGGATGTACTGCACTCATACAACCAGGAAGCACAATTATTATGCTACAGAATTTAAGACACACCAAACTCAGTATTTGGGTAGAATAGGGGAGAGATAGAGAAACCAGGCTGCAACTTCTCCACAAGTGTCAACCTTGAAGTACAAAAAGAGCTACATGAATTGCTTGGGGAGTTGATGAAATAATAGTAATAGATGCACTTGGACAGAAAGACATTTGTTAACACGCTCCTATTTTCTGGCAACAGGAGTGTGGGAGCTGAAGTCAATGTAACTTCACTCAGTATCTGTGTTCAGGAAAAGAATACAAAAGAATCTGATTTTTTTATCTTTAAGCTGGCAGTACAGAGACTCACAGTTTCTGAGTTCTGGAAAGCCAGACATTCTTCTTAACCAAAGAATATTAAAAAAAGACAGCTTGAACTCTGCTTTAGGCCCAGGAGTGTAAATCTGGAATAAGTTCACTGGTTTTGATGAGGATACTTTGGATTTACACCAGTAACTGAGAATAGAACTTGGCTCTGTGTCTTATTCTTCTGGTGGTAGTGAAAAATATGATCCAAGATGTGCAAGTGATCACAGGAGTATTCTCATACTGGTTCTACGCTTAACTTTTAAATGTAGGATTTAAGACTGTGGAACAAAATCCAGCTTATACAAGAGTACCTCTAAGCAACCTGGTAAAGAGGATCTATAAAAAGAGTAGCAATTTAATGTTTACGTGGCTCTTATAACTTCCCTGTATGGGCCTATCTTGCCTCATGAGAGGAGATTCAGAGAATATTGTTGTGTTTTACTTTTTTATTTATTTGAGTTTATGGATATAACACACAAAAGGTTATATACAGCAGTGGTTCGGAAAAAGGCTGTGTGGTGTTGCAGGAACTGAAGAAGCCTGAATACTTTGTGTTGTAATGCCTTTACAGAGAAGTCAGCTATGGAGTAGATCATTATAGACACTGGCATTGTCAGCTTTTGAACTGCAGCATTCTTTCTAGCCCCAAATTCTTTTATTGCAGGTAGCTGGTTTGCAGGCGAAAACATCACAAACCCAGTGAGGCTGCCTAAGCCTCATGTGCTGTTTTGACACTACCTTCTCTTTTGCGAGAACATATGTGCAAAGTCTTACAACATAAAGCTAGAACCAGTTAAATCCTTCAAAGAGTACTTTTTTTCCCTTTCTGATAATATTCCATACCCTGCTGTGACTTTCCATTTGTTTAGTTGCTATAATGTAAAAACTTCCTGATTCACCCTTCTTGGCATGATAAATCCACAAATACTGTACTTTAAAATGATACACAGATGGGAAAGTTTCTAACAGGCATCAAAGTCATTAAATTTGTATTGCTTTTCCTATTGTTTGGTAATCACTGAGAGGGGTTGGATTCCTCTGTGACCTGGCTAATTGCAATGAAAATTACAGAGTATTAAAAACAAATGGGAAGATGAAAAAGAAAGTTGCAGTAGGATTTTGAAAGGAATTTCAATCTCATGGACATTTACTGTCACTTGAGTGCCCAGCTGCCTCAGACTGCATTGGAAGTCCCATCATGGAAGCTGGAAAAAACAAAACCCTAGCTAACCCACACCTCTAAACTTTAAAAAAACGTTTAAAGAAGACATAGTCAGAGACTAAATAGAGCATGATTTCAGGGAATGCTATGCTTCTGCCCTTGGCTTTAATTGGACAAGCACATTCATGTGTTTTGGTTTTTCCTAGCAACAGAAGAGAATTGATAGAAGTGTCATCAAGCAACATGTTTTGCTCTTTATTCACTTTGATAATCCCTCTCCTCAGTTGGAAACTGGTGCCAGTGTACTTGAATTGTAATGTCTTAATCACACAATCCCTTAGACTCAGTGAGGTGATATTTAAATTTTGAAGGGATGATACAAGAAAACCCAAACACTTCTGGTGCTAAATGTTCATCAAACACAGTGTCTCTGGCTTTTCTCCCATTCCTGAATACTGAACAGTTGAAACGAAGTGCGATTCCAGTCCAGTAATGCAATACAATATACTTGAGGGACATGAATTGCTTTGTGAAATCAATCAAATCACTTTTGAAGTTAAAATAAATAGATGCTTTCAGATACATTCAAAAGATACAAGGACTCCCTGAAACAACATCTCAGCCTTGGCCATATTGACCACCATAACTGGTCTTCTCTGCTTCTCCAATCGGGAGGCCTGGAGACACGCCATCTATAACGCTGCTGATGCTTTTGAGAAAGCACGCAGGATCACCCTTGAGGAGAAAAGACAACGCAGAAAGAATCGTGCCTTTCAGAATATACCATCTAAGGAGTCTTTCTGCTGTGCCTTTTGCAATCGGACATGCCTGTCTCATATTGGCCTTTTTAGCCACCAACACACTTGCAACAAACATGGGTAGAGCCCTTCCCAAATCTTTGTTCGTGAAGCCCAGCCATGATGATCAGATACATTCTAACCTAGTTTACTCCAGGCCAACAAATGCATCTTCAATTTTTTTTAATTGTTTGGTACTTCTTTTAGCCTTCATTTTCCATTATTCTCTCATAAGAAACTGGGATAAATGAATAGACTGACTAACATGGGCTTCTTTTTAGGCAGAGAACTAAGCTTCAATGCTCTAAAAGAAGTGACTAAACACGTCTCGTTGGGCATAATGAACAGGCCTTTAACTGATGTCATTAAAGATGATACATTTAGTTATGTCTACTTTCTAATGAAGAGTATGTTCAGTGACACAGATGGCACATGTGTTTTATATGATATTTCTTGAGAGTTATTTACATGAAAGTCCATCACTATTCTGGATTCTATTTATATTTTTGGGGACTTTCCCAAATGGGATTTTTACCTGCTTGATGCCTACAGAACCATAAGCACTGTACAGTTACAGCAAAATGTGTACAACTTCCTGAGTGATGAAAGTGGGACATGGGTGAAACCATAAACACAAATTACTTCAATATGCCTGTCTGGTTTTCTTTGGTCTTTCTTTTGCTCTGTTCATAGAAAAGATCCACAGAGTAGATCCAAGTACTTCGGTTTCATGCCCTCGATGGTTTTGGGAACACGAAGAATTTTTATCAGTGTTCTATGTTCTGCTCATGGTAAGGAAGAAATATTGCTAGGAGTTGACAAAGCTCTTATCCATGATTCTTCTGTAATAATGACACAAGACTGAAAGGTTTTGTCACTGCTATGATGATTGACAACTGTAGGGCTGCACATTAAGAAATCTGAGATAGTCCAGCGGTGAAAGATCTTAAGTCTACAAGGGAAAACTGTTTCTCCATAACCTTTAACCCCATATTGATCTATGTGCTCAGACTGTAGCTCAGGCAATTTTATTGTTTACTTGCTTATTGGATATGTGTTTATTCAATGTTTTTTTCTATCAGTATAGATATTAAACACCACATTGGGTAGCAGTTGACAGTGGAATTAGTAGCACTGCTTGCAATACATGTTTCAGTATGTCTGTATTCAGTTAAAGACTAGTGGAATCACAATAAATTCACCAATAAATATCATCATGATTGATAAACGATCATTTGCCATTTAGACAGAGGAACACATCATGAGAAAAAATGGACGTATATTGTACTTGCACTTAAAGTACTAATCCTTAACATATTGATGGGCCTTCCAAAATTCTTCAGTTAGAGCTTTGTCCCATTAGCCTGACAGTTCTCATTAAAATAGGATACCAGCTTTTACTACCTGTTCTGAAAGCAAAAAAATAGGACACAGTAAAGCTAAGGTAAATACCTTGTTTCACTGTCAGACGTTCCACTGCTAGAAAATGTTATTGGCCAGCTGATATTAAGAAGAAAACCACAAATCATACCAAATCCTTTTGTTTAGAAAGAGATGTCCAAGAAGTTCAGATATGTTGAACCTGCTTCCTCAGAAGACTGTCTAGACAGTTACTTTTAATTTTACAAGATTTGCAGCTGTCTTAGCATAAGACATTTCAGAAATTCAGTAATAAACAAGAAAAACTTCAAAAAGACTAAACAGCACAAGTAATTATTCATACTTAATTAATTTTACCATTGATTTCCCAAGATTTATAATGGTCTGGAGAGACATATAAAACCCCTGAAACTACAAGGTCAGGCAATTAATAAACCTTAAAATGTAGATCTATTGCTATAGAAAAGTTATTTCACTTCTGAGTTGGTAGAGTATTTATGGTAACTCAAGCACCGGCTCAGCAGGAGTATTTTTAATGTCTCATTGCTGAAAAACATTCTTAATTTGAAAGTCCAAATTTTTTATTCTTCGCATTGCACAGCTGACATCAGTCAGGGTGTTGTAATCCATGGTTTGACATGAGATGCTTTGAATGTCTTGAGAGTATGGAAAAAGCTGTGTGATTAAATCTTTGCCTTCTCTTAGATAAGTCTTTCAGGCACCGTTTTGGCATTACATCAGCAAAGCCTAGGCTGACAGTCATGACCAGGCTAGTAGGAGGATTTTCTTCCTTCTTCATCTTTTCTTCTTTACTGGTACGTGTGTAGCCACATTGATTCATATGTCTCTTCTTCAGTCTCCCAAACAATCAAGGCAAAACAAAGAAAAGAAACAAAACTTGTGACACATATAAGAAGGCTGGTTGGACTTTTAACCTTATTTATTTGTATTCATTTGGTTATTCCTTCACAGCAGGAATTGTCTCCTTCCCAAGTTAGTACAAGATGCAACTCAAGGGGGCCTTTGGGAATGACTGCCATCAATCCTAAAATGACAAGTGCTGAGTTTGATCCAGAATGGTGTGTTTGCAGAACATATGCACCAAATTGTCTCAGTTTCCAAACTTACTGCGGTTAGCAGACTAAAAGGCAAAATCTTTCAATTTCTTCACTCTACAACTAAACAAAAATTTTTAAATGGCTTTCAGTAGAACTAGTAGGCAAATTTCATAGCTCTCAAGATATGATACAACAAAGCTGAACTATGTTACAGCTTCAAATATTTAGCTGCATTTCTATATAGATCTGAGAAGCCTCCAACTGCTTGATGGTTTTAACTGGTTTCTGTCATCTAACTTGTTCTTGATGATATACATAGCGTAGATCAGTATAGAAATGCCCTAACAAATTTTGTATTTTAAATTGAATATACCAATATGAAAAAATTACTATATTACATAGACCAAAAGCTGTTGCACAACTTAAATAATTTTCCTGCAATTTCTGCAATGAATCTATTCTGCAATTTACGTTTCTTCTGCTAATTCTTCCCTTTCAGGGTTTCCAAATTCCTCATTGATTTTGTAGCTATTTTACCCACTTGTGACAAGTCATGACACTTTCAGACACTGGTAATTGGTAAGCAAAGCTACCCAGTGTGGCACCCAGGATTTACCACAGTAAACGATGCAATGGTGTGAGATCCTTTTCCTTCTCTGCCAGGGTGCAACCAAAGTCACCACCACAACTTGCTAACAGCCACTGTGGGGCTTGCAGGGGTGGCAGCATGGGACAAACTCTTACAGGTGTGTGAGACTCGTACATCTCAGATGTTGTTGGTCGTGTTACATGAGACCTTCTGGTCTGTGTTCTCCAACTCTGCCTCCTGCTGTGCCTGGGTTTTCCAGCCTGACCCCTTGCCTGTTGTGCTCCCAGTTTCAGTTGCCATTCTGTTGATTTGGCTGCAGTTAGCAGGATTTATGACTGTCTTATACGAGCCCTGAGAGGTAGCTTTGTTGGTGTGAATAATTCTCTCCCTATGTCCCTTAATTGCTGCTAATAATTGTTTTGTTTTCATAATAGCTCTACGTCAGATTTTCTGTGAGGAGGTTACCAATAATGCTGTGTGCTCTGAGGAGTTCATATGCATGCTCTCCTGCTGTGTCAACTTTTTACTCATTCTTGGTAAACAGATCTTGTCTGGGACAAGTGTGACCTGAAAGATGACATGTGGTGCGCTGATGCTTATCTGGATTTTAGGAAAATGCATGACCAGTTGAAGTCAGTTCCATATCTGTGACTGCTGGTGATATCAGGTTCCTCTCACACACTGTCTCCTCTGCATGAGCAGCTAAAGCCAAACTGCTTCAAGATGCAGGCCAGATTACAGCAGTGCTATTTAATTTCCTATCCAGCATTTAGCTCCCCAAATTTTCCTCGTGGATTGCTCCCAACTGCCAGTACAACCAAGTGATTCAATGTGCAGCCAGCTGGCTGGAGTGCTCTCAGAGCTTGGTCAATATTTGGAAAGAAGTACAGGCGCTGCCTGATTTCAGCTGAAATAATGGAATATCCATAAATACAACATGATTTTTGAAGATGTTAAGCACCTAGTCATTTTTTAGATTGGTTACCAATGATCTTAGTCTATCCATCAAACAAATTAAAGGGCTTCTACAAAAGCAAATCAGAAAACAAGATAGTGGAACACTGTCTCAAGTACTTTGCTGATGGTCCAAGTTCTCAACCAACATTCCAAGGGAGGATTACTCACTTCTGCTGCCTGACTTTCTCTTGTTTATTTATGAATTTACAGAAGTATATGTTAATTTCTGTTCTACTTTGGAGTTTGAGTTTGGTTCATTTGCTTTTGTAGGATCTTAAGATGCTGATCTTAACTTTCACTTAGCAGAACTGAGTTTTTTGAGTGTAAAACTTTCAGAGTTTGCTTCCCAGTCAGTCACACAGGAAGTTATCCAGGAAGCTGCAACTGAGTCACAGGATATTATGAAAATATGAAAGAATAACTGTAAACTCTGAAGAATTGTGAGGTGATATCTCATGACCCTAGATTAGCAACAGAAGGAAGTTCTATATAATTAAATTAAAAAAAAATATATATTTGATCTACCTCCATGTTGGCAGCAAGTTGAATATGAGTCAGCAGTGCCCTGGCAGCCAAGAGGGCCAACTGTGTCCTAGGGGCCATCAGGTAAAGCATCACCAGCTGGCTGAGGGGGGTGATTGTCCTGCTCTGCTCTGCACTGGGGCGCCCTCACCTTGAATATTGTGTACAGTTTTGGCCAGCACAATGTAAGAAAGATATTAAGTTATGGGAAAACATCCAAAGGAAAGCAATAAAGATGGCGAAGGGCCTTGAGGGGAAGCCATATGAGGAGAGGCTGAGGTCATTTGGTCTGTTCAGCCTGGAGAAGAGGAGACTGAGGGGAGACCTCATTGCAGTCTGCAACTTTCTCGTGAGGGGAAGAGGAGAGGCAGACATTGATCTCTTCTCTGTGGTATCCAGTGATAGGACTGGGAGGAATGGCCTGAAGTTGTGTCAGGGGAGATTTAGATTGGATATTAGAAAAAGGTCCTTCACCTGGAGGGTGGTTGGTTACTGGAACAGGTTCCCCAGGGCAGTGATCACAGCACCAAGTCACAGAGGTCAAGAAGTGTTTGGGTGATACTCTCAGGCACATGGTGTGACTCTCGGGGATGGTCCTATGCAGGGCCAGGAGTTGGCCGCCATGATCCCTGTGGGTCCCTTCCAACTCAGCATATTTTGAGATTCTGTGATAAATAAAACTAACTAGGGGCAAAATGTCCCTAGTTGGATTTGTTTAGATGTGCAGTGATCCTCATGTATGGAAAAATAATAACACAGAGAACTGAAAGGAACCTAAAAAAAGTGCAATAAGGTCCTGTGTAATCTGTCAATGAACAGTTATACCTGGCATGAATATACATGTCACCTGCTGTCTCACAGCAGGTGAACGTGTTTCTGTGCTACACTAGGAACTTGACAGCAGGAGGTTAGTCCTGTCATATGTAATGAGCCACATTAAATTAATGATGAATATGAATGGATTTTGTAGACTGAAACTAGGTGTACTGAGGTCCTGCTGCTGACACTATGCATATTTCGGAGGCATTGCATTTAATTTGGAGTAATTGTAGTTTGTGCTCTTGGGCTGTTGGATCACAGTGATTAGAACACAGAATCATGAAGTTATAGAATGGTTTGTGTTAGAAGGAACGTTTTAAGGTATTTAGCCCAACCCCCTTGTAGGCTGGACATTAGCAGCATTTTTTTTCTTTTCAATTCTTTTTTTTCAGTTCAGCTTGTGTCTTAGTGCTACTTCACAATGTGAAGCATGGTAGTGGGAGACAAACCCAAGCATGGTAGTGGGAGACAACCCGAAGAGCCATGTAGTAAATTCGTGAGGTCAGATTCCTGCAGATATCCTGTGACAAAAAATATGCCTAGCCTAGATTATTACACTATTATTTCCATATGCTTTTGATTCTTATTTTTCTAGTGAATGAAATGCATAATATTTTAAAGCTTGTCTACACTCTCAAAAACAAAACCACTTAGCTCCTTTGATCCTTCATATTTGTTTAGCTTCCCCTTATTTTATATACTACAGCTTGCAGAAAGATTACAGCAGTAAAAGGAAAAAGTGACTTTCAAACAACATTGTGGGCTTCATGGGCCTCTGTCCTACTTTGGACACCTCTTGACCTGGTTTATGAACTGAAAATAGCAGTAAAGTGAGATGTAGACATCAGGCCTGAGAACAGCTGAGCAGATGCTATGCAACAGAACTATGCAGCAATTACTAATTTTCTTGTCATAGATATCTTGGGCTTTCCATGCCACAGTCACTTGTCTTACCCCTTAACTAGTATTTAAATCATATCTATTAATCAGCCTGCTTATAGGGTAGGAAATTCATTAATAAGATCCTGGCCCAACTCTCAGTGACCTCAATGCACAGATTTTACTCCTCATGTCTTGAAAAACACAATGACTTAGGTATCACTCGTTTCCCTAAATACAAACAGATTATGCTATTAAATTACCTCATCACTTTTATATTAATGTGGGATTTATTTATTTATAAGAAAGAATAGAAACATGAATGATGTAACACAGCTGAGAAATAAAAGCAGACTGAATGTCTTTCGTAAATACATTTACTTTAATTCATGACTCAGGCCTAATTCTTGTCATTATTTTGTTAAAATCAATTCTAAAGAAAATAAGGTTACAATGATAAAAACAACATCTCTTACCAGTGAGTACCTAGAGCACACATGCAAACAGTTAGACTGTCTACCTGCTCTGCCAGCTAAATACCACCTCAGCTTAATTTATTATTATTATTTCCAAAACTATCCTTGACTTTTGATCTGGAACAGCTCATACCCCAAACAATGTCTTAGACTTCCCTAATAAAAAGAAATAATTAAATTACAAGAAAAATAAGCAATTTGATCATTCCCATGATTAAAACTTATTTTTGCTTGTAATCTACATTCAGGAGATCTCTTCTGTCATGAATCCTTTGTTGATATGTGTCTGAGTTGCTTGAAGTAAGAGATTTCTCAATTACAATGCAGAAGTATTAAAGATGAAAAGTTTTTGGTCAGGAAATATAATTTCATTGAAAGTAAATTGTTCCTTGGGATGGAACAGTATAAATTATTTTTTGATCT
Source organism: Chiroxiphia lanceolata (assembly GCF_009829145.1). Taxonomy (NCBI): domain Eukaryota; kingdom Metazoa; phylum Chordata; class Aves; order Passeriformes; family Pipridae; genus Chiroxiphia; species Chiroxiphia lanceolata. The sequence continues at coordinate 85,571,601 of NC_045639.1, read as the reverse complement.
AGAAATAAAAATAATTCTGAAATTTTTATGACATAGTGTGGTGGGGGAAAAAAAGAGTTTTCCCCCTAGAGTTATAAAATGGTAACCCCCCAGGGGGTGTTTGTCCCTTAGGGTTGAGCCAATGAACGCTTCTGCAAAATATAAACATATCACCCAGACCGGAAAAGAAGATTATGTGTGTAATGTATTATAATATTTATTTGTACAGTCATTGTAATATAATCCCTTCCCCCCATTTTGAGTCTTGTGTTTTTGTCTGGAAAACCCATCTCATGCTGGGTTGAGATGAGGGAGGGGGGCTTGGACTCGGGAATTGGATTTTGGGGCTCTCAAACCATTACACATAGATTATGGGCAATTTTAATTTTTTACTCCTATATCTGTACAGGCATAATAAATCTACAGTAATTTGTAAGTTTATGACATTTAATGGTATGTAAGTGGTCAGCACTAATAAGTGGTGCTTGCAAGTGTCAACTCCATGCATAAATTTGAGAAGGTATCTAAAAGAATGAGGAACAATTAAAATCTAACTTTACATGTAGTAGCCTGTTACACTGGCTTTTTTTTTGTCAGTTGAGATAAATTGAGACTATTAAAGAGTGATAATTTTACATGTTTACTTGAGGATGAAATGATTTACATTTAAAAGGGCCTGTGACTATGCTCTTTATAACATAGGATCACTGTCTCAACTATAGATGTCTACAATAGGTGAGATAAATCCCACCTCAACAGGTAAAACAATTAGGATGTACATATTGCCATTTTAGACCCCTTCAGCTTTTCCCAGCTTTCTGCCTCTAGAAAACTAGTTTATTTAGAGCAAAACTGCTTCTCCCACTAGTGTTTTTCAAGCTGCATACAGTGATTTAGTCACTTCCATATTGACACATCAATGACAGGGAAAAGAATGAAAAATTCCTGGTTTTTTTTCATGTAGCTTTTATAAAGTTGGTATGCATAGTTACAGTCTTGTAATGTAGTTAAGGTGATGTTACGAGAAAAGAGTGTGATTGCTTATCACAGGAGAAATAAATAGAAAAAACTTTAATCTGGCAATTTTTTGAAAAAAAATAAGAGCAGTAATATCTTACAATTTCGCCTCTTTATTTAGTTAATTCTTATTTTGCATTACCAAACCAGATCTGGATCTGGTAGATCACTAGTAGACCTTTAGTGACCATTCTGAAATATCTTTATGCATAGAGGATTAGCTAGAACAGGATATTTCAGTTCGAAGGGACCTACAACAATCTGACCACTTCAGGTGATGTTGGCCAAAAACTAAAGCATGTTGTTGATGGTAGTGTCCAGATACCTTTTAAACACTGACAGGCTTGGAACATTGACTACCTCTCTAGAAAGCCTGTTCAGTGTTTGTACACCCTCCCTGTAAAGAAATGCTTCCTGGTGTCCAATCTGTGCCTCCCCACATGCTTCCTTGAACCATTCCCATGTGTCCTATCACTGGATACAAGGAAGAAAAGATCTCCCCCTCCACTTCCCCTCCTCAGGAAGTGGTAGTGAGCAATGTTGTAGTGAGTCACTCCTTAGCCTCCTTTGCTCCCAACTAGACCATCCCATGAAAATGTACAGTTTAGGAAAAAAAGTCAGAAAAATGAAAGGAAAATAAAATTAAACTATTTGCTTTGTCTTTCCCTTGAGGCAGCAGATAATCATGAGATTATTCCAAAAGTACAAAAGCAGTTCAAACATGAGGGTCTGTGGGTCCTTGTGCATGCCTATTCTTAAATGCTTACTAATCCTTTTCCATTCTTGTGAAACTAGTTCTCTCTAAAATTTCCTCTTTAGTTTCAGACTTTTTAAATTGCTGCTAACCAGTTTCCATTAGGACCTACAGCAAGAAAACTGTAGTAGTATTTTTTTTTTAGGATTTGAAAATTAGAGATTTCCCAGGCCCATCCTGTGTAAGTTTTTAGCCATCTTATTAAGCAGTGAAGCCTAGAAGAAGGGGCTCATAAGGACAACTTTTCCAACATTTTTGAAATGAAAAATACATTTCAAATATATGACTCAGTTATGTTCCAGCAAACAGTATATTTTCAGGTTTTTTTTACTATTCCATGAAATCCCTGAATGTAAAAGTAGTTACTGAAGCTGGATCTATAACCAATTTCAGTTTCTGTTGAGATGCCATGAGAACGAGAGTTCTTAGGTCTAATTAGGAAATGAACAGAAACTGGAATGTTTAAATGGCACTCATTAGAGTTAAATGCCTAATTTTCCTGACTATATAATGAAGTTGGGATATCACCTTAAAAATCATTCTGATATTGTTAAAAATTTTATCATAAATCTTTAAAAGTTACTGCTTAGATGTGGCAGTAATAGATGTCTCATAAATACAAATGTCAAACTAGTAGAACAGATCAAATTAGAAGATACAGTGAGGCATAATTTTATGGATATTTTTAAATATTGTCCAAAAAAGACATGCAAAGTAGGTATGCACAGATTAATATTCCCCACTATTTGATGGCTTATAGAATCAAAGAAAACTTTAGGTTGAAAAAGACCTTTAAGTTCTTTGAGTCCAAACGTAAACACAACACTGCCAGGTCTACCATTAAACCATGTCACTAAGTGCTACACCTGCACGTCTTTTGAACGGCTCTAGGGATGGTGACTCGACCACTTACCCAGGCAGCCTGTTCCAGTGCTTGACAAACTTTCTGGTGAAGGTTTTTTCCTAATATCCAGTATAAACTTCCCCTGGTACAGCTCAAGACCATTTCCTCTTATCCCATCACTAGTTGCCTGGGAGAAGACATTGACCCCACCTGGCTACAGCCTCCTTTCAAGTGGTTGTAGAGAGCAATAAGGTCTCCCTTGAGCCTCCTTTTCTCCAGGCTAAATAACACCAGTTCCCTCAGATGCTCCTCGTAAGGTTTACTCTCTAGACCCTTCACCAGCTTTGTTGCCCTTTTCTGGACATACTCTGGTACCTCAATGTCTTCCTTGTCATGAAGGGCCCAAAACTGAACACATGATTCAAGGTGTGGCATCACCAGTGCTGAGTACAGAGGGACAATCACTCCCCTAGGACTATAGGTCAATTAATTGCTATTCATCCACAGCAGTTGGTAAGATGTAGAAAAGCTATATGACTGTCAAGCTTTTTTTCAAAATGTTCATGTTATTTAGCCAAAAAGCATGTGTAAAAATAACACTATTGTTTTGAAAATTAGTAATTGTAGTATAATTTTCAGTTTCTAAAAATGTAGATTGCTTTGTGTTTGTAAAATGTAAAACACATTTTGAAATTTTAGTATTCAGTGTTGTTGCACTGTTCTTTCTCTTGTGATTTATTGTACCAGTGCTGGTCTGTACCTATAAAATTATCAATTAGCCATGTATTCTGCTATGCTGGTTTTTTTAAATTTCATGAACTTGTTAAGGATTTAATAATCTTTACGTGTGCCTTAATATCAACACAGTGTAAGCGGAGAGTAACATCTTGACTGCCAGCATGTATTTTGGATGTGTATTAGTAAATATACTAGTAGGTAAAAGAAATTCTTCCTAAGTGAAATAACTGCTGAAAAAAGCTATGTGAAAACCCAAATCACTAGGGAAAGCAAACTGGTTAAAAAGGTGTGCCTTTCACACAACACTCTGTGCCACAAGTTTAAATATGAGCATTGTGCAGTTCCTGCAGTGTTACAATCCATGAGTTCATGCCCAGTGACTTGGCATGAACTTGGCATTTCCTCACATCTGTTCCTTCCTTATATGTTTGCCAAAAAGTTGAAAGAAATTGTTTGAAACAACTTAAATACTTGCATTATTGTTTGTTTTTGTTTTTTAAAATAAACCTTTTTCACATTAATGGTCTATTTAAACATGACACGGTCTGTCATAATTCAAACTGCAGTCTAGTTATCCCATGATGTGTCTCATACCACTGTGATTTTTTTTTTCTTGAGAGCATAGCTTGCAGAGAAGTGATCTTCACGGGTGAAGATAATTGTTTGTAATAGGAAAATCATGGAGAAAACCCATAATAGCTGTCCTTTTGAAAAAGGGGAAAAACAACACTCCCTCAAACCTGAACAGAAACTTTCAATTAAAGTATTTGTCCCAACGACAAGAACAGTCCAAACAAATAATCCTGATTGTACAAGGAAAAAATTCAGACTGATGTGATGGTAGTCAACCAATAATTTTAAATCACTTTAGCAATTTGCACTCTTTTCTGAACTACATTAGTAACTTATTGTTCTAATAGCTTCTGTTTACATCTTCTTTGCTATATTTCACTGAAAGACAAAGATACTCTGCATTCTTGTGCACAAACTCTTTCATTGCTTTCTTTATGCCTGAGTTGACTCCCTTCACTCCTTTATTTCAGGCTATGTAAGGCATTTTTCTCCCCTGTTGTCTAGTACATATTAAGGACCTTGGACTGGGGCTGTTTCTGCAAATGTATATGTATTTTCAATTGCCTTGGGGAATTTGTTTATTCATAGTATCAAATTCTGGAATTTAATTCTTTATCATCATCCAAAATTCTGATTTAGCACAGTGAGGACAGAGTGTTCAGGCCCTTTTATATGTGGACTGTACTGTTTTAAATTAAAAGCTGTGGGCCTCAAGTGGATAGTTGTCTGGTTTTAAAGACTGTAGGCATTTGTCTGTGCACACATATATGCTACACCTCTTGTAGTGCTAAAGATGAATACAAAGTTACTAGCCTGTTTGTCTGAACTCAACTATTTATCTCAACTTAGACACAATAACAGTGGCAATGCTTAAGACAGGACCTCATAATAAGGGTCCTGAATACGGGTCTTGCACGCTCCGCTATTACTTTTTCAATAAAAGCCTTATCAAAAGAGTACACCTAAATCAGAGGAGTATGGAAGAGTCTTCATTTGTATGATTGCAGTATTACTACGGCTTTTGTGTAAGGGTTGTACAATTTAAAACACATCTATCTCAATAATCTTTTTTTTGGAACTGTGGGGTTTTTTATAAAAGTTGTATCCTAGCAAAGAGTGTGTTGGCTAGTAAGGTTAAAATAACAGCTGAAACAGGTAACCTAGCTTTTCCATTTTATTGGCAATAAGAGTTCAGGCATTTAGAACTGAAACCAGCCTGCTAACTTGACTTGAAACCCCTGTGATGTTGACTTAGCTGCTGTTTTAGCCAAGGTATGTTAAGGGGTTTTTTCTGTTCTTGTTATGTACTGTGAACATACCTTATGACTGAAGATCAGAAAGAACAGATGTCACATGGAAGAAGGGATGGAACCACAGATGCTGAGAGTTCAAATTTGTGTTGCCATAGATTGTGAAACTATGGAAATAACTTACCATTTCCTATTGGATTTTTACAATTGCGTATGTCACATGGGAAGTTCTCATGAGGAGATTTTTTTTCCCTTTTCAGTGGTGTTAAGATAAATAAAAATAAAGAAGATACTGCTCTTAGTAAAATGAAACTGTCATAACAGAGACAGATGTTTGAGAGAAGAGATTGCAAAATGAAAGAAACAGTTAAAATAAGAGAAGTGCACAGGTATACATAGGGCTGGACTACAAAGTACATTTCATTCCAAGGTTAGATATGTAGTTACTTAGAGTCTTTCTGCAGAGTAAAAAAACCCCAACTTATTTTCAGTGACAAATTCAAACCAATGGTGAACAAGTGATCACCATTTGTTCAAGGCCAGGCTGGAGGGAGCTCTGAACAACCTGATGTAGTGAAAGGTGTCCCTGCCCACATCAGGGGGGTTGGAACTAGATGATCTTTAACCCCTACCAACCCAAACCATTCTATCATTCTATTATTCTAAGTAAAGGCTCACCTGAGTGACATCTCAATACAATAGCTCTATATATGTGAAAACACCAGAAACCTTGAAAGTCAGGAATATTGTAGTTTTAATTGTTTTAACTGTTGAGTGAGAAAAAGGAGAATTTGGCTTCACTGTCTGTCGTTCTCAGTTTGAGAACTGTAAACATGTCTAAACATCATTTAGAAAATGATTAACATCTATGCATGACAGAAGACTCTAACCACTAGAAAAATACTAGATAATGGTCAGTGCTATCAACTGAGGGAGGTTATAGCCTGTGGTCTTTGGCTTTCAAATGGTAGATATTTGAACTCTACTACCTTGCAGTTTTAGCAGAAATACGCCCATGTCTTATGACTTTCAAAGCTGTCTAAGTACAGGCTCTGGCAAGTGGAATTGCTTTCACCTGGCAGCATAGGTCCACTATTCTAAATTAACTCTGTGGTCCTTTCTTTATTATGGCCTCTTGCTAATTTCAGTACAGGAGCCTTGTTCTTCCTGCTAATCTTCACCATATGCAAATGAACAATGTAGGATGTCTCTGCCTCTAACTAATGTGTTAGAGATATTCTCAGAGGGAAGGTGAGGTTGGAAGCAGGTCCAATAGTTTCAGGGTACAACAATGGAAACATTAGATCATCTCAAATTGCCATAATATTTTCTTAACTTGCTTTTCCAGCTGGCTTAGATTCTTTGTTTTAGCTCTGTGGAACTCAGATTCGTCTTGAGCCTGAATGCATTGATGAGTTCCCGGTCCATTTATTATTACAAATGGTTACTTTTTAGAGGAAAAACAGTGACTAGGAGAAACATTACAGAAATGTTTTCTTAACTCTGGTACACCTTGGGAAATCCAGGTTCGGGTGAAACTTTAACCTTCTGTTTTCAGTGAAAGGTGGGAGCATTTCAATTCCAATGACTTCTGTTATTTTCACATTTCTTTAAAAAATCCCTCTGTGGGATAGAATAAATTCTGTGTGTCTCCAAATAGAGTTATCTGGATTATGTGTGCTGTTTTTCCTAGTATTTCATCAGGCTTATTATTAACATTGGACACATCAAAGGAGTACCCAAAACAGAGCAAACTGTAACAGCTGTGAAGATGCACATTTCTGTATACTGGCAGGCTAGTTTGTGAATTATAGTTTTTAAGTAACCTCAGTAAAATGTGTGCTTTGGGAAAAAAAATGGCGACGTATCTCTGTTTTTTTCAAAGTTTTTAGGCTTCTTTCTCCTCTTACACTCCTGAAGGAATGGAAACGGTGCAAAATATCACAGGCCAAGAGATTACAATAGAATCTTGTAGATTCTAGATTTCTAGAAGAAATGTGCTTGAGATATTTAAAAAATTGAAAATTACAGCTGCAGTAGTTCCTACAGTGCATGGGAGTTACTGGCAAGCTGAAACAAACTCAGAAGGCCACCTAAATATTTGTGGTGTTGGAAAACATGTCATGAGAGGAGAAGCTGTAGAAGAAAAGGTCATTGGGCCCCAAATCCTCCACTGCTTAAAAGAGGTCATAGGAAAGTCAGGGACAGACTCTCCCCAAGTTGTGCAGTGAAGAGGCAAGAGGTAGAGGTCACAAACTGAACAAGGGAAATTACTTTGAGATAAAGAAGAAAAAATAAAAAAAAAGATGGTGGTCTGGAAGCCACCTGATCCCACCCCTTGCTCATATTAAGATTATCCTAAAGTTAGAGCAAGTTCCATATCTGATCCTGTTTTCTTCAAAAATCAAGATCAGGCTATGAATCAGTGCATCAAACTCCAGCTAATAGGGAAGGATGGAGCACATCTCCACAGCCTCTCTGTCTACCATGGGTGCCCATGGAACTTCAGCTTAAGTTCAAATTTCTTTTATGCTGTCTGTGAAAAAGTTTGTGCTTGATCCAGTACCTAAAAGGGGACTACAAGAAAGATGGAGATAGACTTTTTACAAGGAGGTGTAGTGATAGATAGGACAAGGGGGAATGGCTATAAACTGAAAGAGAGTAGGTTTAGATTAGTTATTAAGACATTCTTAATGAGTTCCAGGTGAGGCCTTGGAACAGATTGCCCAGAGAAGTCGTGGGTGCCCCATTCTTGGAAGTGTTCAAGGCCAAGTTGGATGGGGCACTGAGAAACCTGGCCTAGTGGAAGTTGTGTCTACCCATGGCAGGGGGATTGCAATGAGATGGTCTTTAAAGTACTGTCCAACCCAAACCATTTTATGATTATGACATCTGCTCTTTTTCTATGGACTATGCACTTTTTCTAAGCACTATGGACAGTGCATTTGTAGGGATATAGCTCATCAGAGCTTTCTTGTAGTTCAAACTGAGTTCTAGAACTCCTACAGGGTCAAAGGAATGTCACTAGTTCCTGTTCCTTAACTCCAAGCTCTTCTTCCACTCTACCTTTTCTAATGTAAGTGCATAATAGCTTTCCTAATCCTAAAGCTTAAACACTACCGGAACACTTCTTCTGGAGAGGATGAGAAACAGCAATGCAAGAAACACACAGTTCTGTTGCTTACTGCAAAGCAGGAAGTGAAGGAGTGAGTGAGGACTGTGACCTATGTGGTAGACCAGGCTGACCACACACAGCTAACAGCAAGTTCAGAGTCATAGTTGTGGCTTTCTTTTGAACAGAGGTGGTTAAAAGGCATAATGACTAAATTTAGTGATGGCAAATCTTTTCTAAGTTCTCTGAAAAATTCATCTTGTTTGCTACCACTAGAAACAGCTGACAAAAATGGAGAATATTTTAAGGTTTTAAGTCATCTAAGTTCATTCCTATTTAGTGAAGCATGTGAGCATGTTAGTGTTTTGTGTCTGTTACTTTTCTATTCATATCAGTCACCTGAGAAGTAGGCCTGGATGTTAACACAAGAAGAAAGCAAGTTTCAGAATTTTCAGTTTTGGAAGCAGAACATCTGGCAAGTTAATGCAAATATGAAATTGGACAAACTAAGGATGCTGTGCTAGTCCCTCTAAGTAAGCAACTAGTCTTGTGAGCAGAACTAAAGAAGCTTGCAACTTTTATAGCTTGGATTCCTAATAAAGAAGAGATTATGTTTATATGGCTGATATAGATGTGCAATTCCTACATCTGCTTCAAGCATAATAATAGTAATAATAGTAGTAGTAATAATAATAATAATAAAGTGTTGCTAGTTAGAACTTCCAATACTCTACCTCCTGAATATAGTATCTCAAAAGAAAACCACAAAGGACTTCATAAATATTTAGATGGAATCTCCCCAAATAACTAACTATGGTTATCCTAGGGAATTCTGTACATCTCCTCTTCAAAGTTTTCCTTATTTCAGTCTTCTGTACCTGATCCAATGAAAGCAATTCCTTCTGTGTACCACAGCTGACCTACTGTACTGCTTCAGTTTGAGAGCAATGCAATAAAAACAGCTAAAGAATGTGCTGATTAGAACAGTTATTGAGGGAAGCATCATGAGGTTTATAGCACCTTCTTAGTTTCCTGGTGCCTAAGAACAGCTGAGCTAACAAAGCAGAGAACTGCAGCTGGGAATCAAAACTAGCTTTCAAATGTAAGTGTTACTGATATTATGGAGGAACACATCTGAAGAGAAAAGCAGGATAAGCCTTGACAGCACCAGAAATCTGTTCACCATATTATTTTGCCTAGACCTTAACTTTCTGTACTCCTCCTGGGAAGGAATTTCAGGGATTACAACAGCTAAAAAGTCAGGTATATTTCAGGTTCAGAATAACTCTTTTTTTTTAAAATGCTTTATTGAATTCAGTGTGAAATGGCTGAACTGTTCTGATTCCAGGAAATTAAAAGGAATCTTGCAGTGAATTTATGGCTCTGCAACGAATTTGTGGCTCTGCACTGGAGTTGCATGGACTTTTATTGTCAACAGTCGAATAAGGTTGTGCAGCTCACTAAAATAACTCTGATTACTCCACCCACATGTTTTTTTTCCATATAACTTTCTAGTCAGTGTGTCAGCAAGGAATTCCAGCCATGATTAACAATGATGACGAACCAGTTATCTGACAAAGCAATTACATTTTGCTGTTTCACATGGGTCAAAAGAACTCAGTTCAGCTGTAAATTTCACTTTCTCAGGTTAGTGGTAAAAACATATTGTCAGTAAAAGTAAAGCACCTGCAAAAGCTTTGAAGATTGATATCTGTAAGCCTATTCATTGGTATAAATTAAATACATTATCCAAATGTTATCAATTTAGGAGTTTAATAGATAGTGCACTACTCAGGGCACACATTTAAATTATATAAATAGTAGGTATAGCAAAAGGGAAGAGGAATAAGGAAATTATCACAGTAATCACAAATAATTACTGGGAGCTTTCAAAGAACTGCTAGGAACTTTTCCAGTTATCCCACGATATGTTTGAGGTATAGTAATGAAACAGTTTCAGTAATGCAAAGAAAAAACAAACAGAAGAAAAAGAAAAAAAATATTATGTTCACTTTAGTTACATACGTAGCAGATCACGTAGATAACTACACTTCCCTTCTTCACCTGGGACAGACCATTTGTGGGTCATCCAATACTTGGTTGACGTCAATGGTTGATCAGTGTCTTTGTTCTGTTATGTTGTGTTGTTATAGAGGAAGTGTATTATATTTCTCTTCTATGCAAAAAAGTGCTGTGAGTACCTCAAGGATGATTTGCATTGATGAATGAAAAGATATACATAACTGCAGTTGTAAAAGGAGATGGTTAGCACAAGTGCACATCGAGGTAAATGCTAACACGTCGACACTGTTTTCATTGGCATAATGTTCTTCAGAGTCTTTGCACAGAATGCTTTCACTGCTGTCTTATAAAAGCCATTTGTCACTCAGTAACAAATCAAGATCCCTGTGGTCAGTCTACTCTTTCTTTCTTCATTGTTCTTAATTTATAACTTGATACATAAACTGCACAAGAACTTTCAAAACAGAAAGACAAGTGCTATTGTTTCATAGCCTTGAGCATCTAAAATTGCAAATATATTTGGATATGCTTGAGCTTTCATCACCTCCAGACACTGTTGCAGACATTACTTAATTTAAAGAATCATGGAATTATTTAGGTTGAAAAAGACTTTTAAAAACGTTGAATCCAACCATTATCAAGTCCATTTACATGTCATTACTTTTGAAGAGCTTGTTAGGAGTCCCAACCTCATACATACTATACACCCATATCGTATACAGTAGCCTTTGCATTAAACTGTGTATTGCATGCATCTCTGTATAGAAAAACCACACAGTATTACTGAACTACATCCACCTGTGTCTTCAGGATACAGTTACACAATAACCAGTACCGATGTCCAAAGAAACTTCTGGCCTTTCCAGAGCTGTTGTGCCATTCCAATTCTCAGCTACAAAGAAGACAAGAAAGAGAGAAGGAAAAAAGCAAGGAAAGTAAGCATGATGGATGACAGATAAAATGAAATAAAAATAGTACTTGGAGTGTGAGAGGGTGCTCATTAAGAGAAAGAAATAGAAAACCATGAGACAGAAACCTGCACTAACCATCAAGTGAAAAAGCAACATAAAATGTAAAGAAGGGCAGAGAAAATACAGTTGGGGGAATAATGTTCAACTGATTTAGAGATACAAAACATTTGAAGGAAAACAATAGCCAAAAAGCTGAATATATATTATTTTTCTTATGTAGTTATTGTGTCCATGGCAACACCCACCACCAGATTTTGTCATGACATGAAAAATGTCATAATTTTGAACACACTCCTTGGAGTAAATTGTTTTGATGTTGCAAATGCCAATGAATTTACAATTTTATCAGGTCCAAAAATGCTAAAATTAACAATAGAAACATGTCTTTTCTGAGGATCAAGCAGTGTCCCTCTGACAGTAAACAAAAAAAAAAAATAATCCTAAAAGGTCATGAGTTTTTTAAAAATAATATTTCTAAGAAATTCTACATTAAAAACATGAAAATGCTGTAGTATGTAGGGGAAAAAAGAGTAAAGGACAATTTATTTTTTTCTTCCAGATAACTCCTGAGTTAAAAATAGATTGTTAATTTGAAATTTAAAGTAAGGTGCCAAGGGTAAACATTGTGCGTAACTCCATGTGGAACTTCATCTCATACCATATATATCTTTTTTGAAATGTCTGATGTAATATGATAATTAGGTGAAATTAAACACTCTGAGAAATAATATTCTGTGTAAACAGTACCCTAATTTATAAACATCCAAAGAGTTCTCTGAGATCCTAATGGGGGAGTTAATTTCTTAAGGATAAGATGCTACAGGGACATAGCCCCAGTTATCATCAAATATTTTTGACTTTTTCCCCACTGATTATAATTATTGTAATTTCCTGCTGGACAGATAGTGCAGCATGTGTATATGTGTAGAGTTAGAGGCAAGATGAAGGGAAATACAACAGAAAAAATAAAGTCCACTTGATGCTCTTCCCCCGGAAAGAAACCTGGTTACTTACCTAAGCTTTAAGCCTGTTCTCTTTAATTTTGCCCAACGGATCTATTGATGTCAATGGAAATTCCAAATGAAGAATGAAAACAGAATTCAGCTTATTTTCATTTTGGAACATAACAAAATATAAAGCAGCCCCTTATAAAGTATTTATAATGGCAATCATTGCAGATCACACCATTCTTGATATGTTTCCACAAGCGCGAAGGTGGGAGTCACCCAAACTGATAAACAGAATTAAATACAAAAATAATATAAATTTGTATTTTTAAGGTTTTCAAAGCATTGGCCATATATTGCTTCCTCACAAGTTACAGCCAAGAATTGTCAGATGATGTACGTTATCCATGCTAATGATGTCACCAGTGTACTCTTTTATATGCATATATTAATAATGTTGTTTATAAAACGAATTTCCAGGAAAAAAAAGAGGGCAAGTTGCCTCATTAAAAAAAAAACAACCAAAAATGTAAAAAAAATGGGTGCAGTGGATATTAAACAGTTATTTAAAAATATGCTATCAGTCATTAATCAGTTTAGGTGGTTTTATGTGATTGCAAGGCCAGTTAATACCAACATGTCTATGTCTGGAACACTTACAGCATAAAAAAAATGGAATGGGAGAGGTAAATCATTTGTACATGTCTATTTCCGGCCAAAATTAATCCAAAATCCAGAAAGGAGGGAGATTTTGTTCTTACCATGATCCTGACTGCACAGGCACATAAGCTGATTTCTTGGAAGTTCTTTTCAATTGTCTTTTTGGCATGAAGAAAGGAAGTGTTGGATGAAAAAAAAATAGAAAATACTGAACAGCAAGTTTTCACTAATTGCTTTTGCTGCAACTATATTTTACTGTTTAGTGGCACAATGTCTCTTTCAAAAATTTTGTAACGTCCCAGTAATTTTTCTCTGAAGACCTCGCAAATGGAGTCTTCCAGATGGTTTGGCCATACAGTGAAATTAAATGGCTCTGGGATGTGGGAGTTTGTAGATAATGGTGATATATATTGGAATATGAAAAAAGAAAGGACTTTGTAGATCAAATTCATTATGTTGCAGCTGCAAGAAGCTATGATGTTTAGTCTAGATGCCACTGTCACAGATTTGTCTGCCCCTTATTCCATACAGCAAAACTGACGGTACTTGTAAAATACCAGAAAACAAGATTGACAACACACTCTGCTAAGCCACTAGCAGCTTTCAAGTGGTGCTACCACAATCCTGCAAGACGAGAGCCTTTTGTGGTCCTGCCTTGGATGTGGTGAAGAATGGATCCTGTTTAATCTAAAAGAAAAGGTAAAAATAAAAAACCCCTTGTTTTCAACCATAGAAGACTTGAGTGCTGATCTGATGTTGGGTACATCATAAGCAAGATCCAGTGAAACAATTATAATTTTTACTAATCTTAAAATTTTTTAGATGACAGTAGACCTGCATATGAACAGATTTGTTGTTGCTGGCATTGTTTGCCAGCTCCATTCTGCGTGCACCACATGCTGTAGTGGGATTAAAATAGCTCTTCACTGCACCTACTTAACATCTAGGCAATCATGACCTTGATTATTGAGTGAAGAAGATACACACAAATCAATATTTTCAAAGCATTTACTATAAAACAATCTACTCAGAAGTCTGGGCCGCAAATAAATGTTTCTTTTGTGTGAATGGTATATCCCATGATCCCAGACACCTGGAATTTGCGGTGAGTTTTTAAAAAACATTACCTTTTTTTTGATGATTATTACTGACTGGAGAGTGTCCTGAGCAACCTGTTGTATTTGACCCTGCTTTGAGCAAGGCTTTGACTAAATGAGCTCTAGAGGTCCATTCCAATCTCAACACTTCTCTGATCCTGTGAATCTATTATTATGATTAATTGTGACAATTCTAGTTGCATATATTCATAGTTATTATTAAGGAGGTATATGCAAACATTTAGTACTCATGGGTGTACAGATCGGTGCGTGAGCAGGTACAGATTTGTTGTGCATAGAGCCCTGAAGAGATCCCAGGCTGAGATCCCTGAAGAGATTATCTCTTGTGGCACTGGCATCCCTGAAATGCAAACAGGGATATTGCCATAAAAGGGTGGGTTACCAAAAGATCTAAGGTGGCTGGTGAGACATACTTGGAGGTGGAAAGTTAAAGGCTATGTGCACCTGTGGTTTCTGACATTGTGGAAGGAAGCTTTCATTGTGGTTTGCATGCCAAAGCAGACTAAGTGCCTGGCTCCTCAGTTTCTTCTCTGTGAAGTGGTAGGCCAGCTTCCTCATCCTCATCAGGCATAATTCCCTCCTTCCGCCTCAATATGTGATAGAAATGGAAACAATGAGGCTGTACATAAATGCCAGAAGAATTTTTGTTCAAACCTAAATAAAAATTAACTTAATCTAACTGCCTCCTGGCTGTGTCTCATTAAAAGTAAGCTGTATTAAATATTTAAAATGTTCAGCAATGTCAAAATTTAATTACTATTTAGTGGGAATGAAACTACATATGTAAAATGCAGTTTACAGGGAAAGTCAGACTTTGAGTGGTGTACTGAGGACTGGTGATTCTTCCACATTTACTCTGTGGAAAGAGAAATGCATTACAGAATGGGAAATGGAGCCTACGCGAGTATTTGCAAAGGTATGCCATTAAGTAAAAGGATACACTTAAAGTAAGAATTATAGTGAACTCATGTTTCTAACCACAAGGGTGAACTTCTGCCAGAACACTTCAATGGCTGCAAGACCCCTAAGCCTCAGCATTCCTTTTTTGTTTAGTAAATCACTGTGAAGTCCATTGCCTAATGTGCTCCTCATCCTTTTCTATGCTTTGTCCTCATAGGAAGTAACTGTTTCATAATTCCAACTGAGTTCAAAAAGTATCCACTACCTGAAATAGAAGAAACTATAAAACATTAGCCCTTTGAAAAAATATTAAACTTCTCAATCAACGTATAAGGATGCTCTGCATGTCTAAACCAGAGCACCAGAAATGAATAGACATGGAAGAGTTTTGATGTGACATGTTTTGATAACTTATTTTTCATCCCAGATCCTTAGTTAGCTTCCAAATGTTCTTCTCTTCATTTTTTCGCAAATGACTTTTGCCTTCAAAGTATCCACTGCTGAAGAAAGAGCTTGTGGTTCAGGACCATTTACCTTCTTAACCTGCCAGCTAATAAAGTAACATTCTGTTTCATTTTTCTTTTAATATGAAAAAGCAATCCTACCCTTAGATTTACTTAGGGGGGTTTGTCTCAGAGAAAGCAGTCAGAAAACCACTGACATGAGGACCTCAATTTAAATAAAATAGATGCTCTCTGGAAGAATTTGAGACAAAAAAAGGCACGTTCGTTGCAACTGCATTTCAAGAAAAGCATATGATTTAAAAATCTAGAAGTCCTCAAATCTCAGAATCCTCTGATGAGGACTTCAAATTAATCTGCAGAAATAATTGATAATATTTAATTTAAGAAATCCTCTAGTCTGGAACATTTTAGCATCTTCTGTCATTAATTAGAGCAAACTCAAGCTCTAGGATTAATTAACCTGTATTTCCAGAATTCTTTTTTCTATTTATATTTCTTTCATTTTTCTCTAGTTCCTAATTTCCGGGCAATTAAGCATTGAAATATTCCTTTGTAAATACAGTTCACTATGTATCAGATCCGTTTATACTACCTGCTCACATGGGGACAATGATGCAGTTGTGATTGTACAATCTACATTCATATCTCAGCTTTGAGAACCAGACTCCCGGGAGAAAATTCAGTGCTACTATTTGTTCCTTTGGTGGTTTGTTCTGTTGCTTTTCTTCTGATACTTAAAATTAGATGGCCAAAACATTATATCATTTCCTTGGAGGATGTTAAAACAATAGTAGAATACAGTGCAGGTCCATATGATTGCTCAGAAAAGGTTTTAAATTGTCCTTATAAATTATTCAATTCAGGGTAAATTATTCAATTCAGGATTGTATTTTACTGGTGCATCTTGTATGCAAAAAAATTGAAAATGCAAATGTACAGAAGTTACAGAAGTTCATAGAAATATTAAGAAAACGTTCCTTTCAGCTCAAGGATTAAATGAGTTAATAACTCAATGGGTTTTGTGAGCTCATTATCTAGGCTAGTAAATGGTTAAGGCCAAGGTGTAAATTTCATTATGCTTCATTATGAAAATGCTTTTCAGAAACATTATCCATAATCAGTGCATTTTATGCACTATATTGTGTATAGTGGCCTTTGCCTTAAATGTTGTACTTTATTCAAGCATTTCTGTGTAAAAAACAGGCACAAACAACATTACTGAACCACTTCAGCCTGTGTCTCCAGGCTACACTCACACAACAGTCAATGCCAATGTCTAAAGAGACTCCTGAGCTTTCCAGGACTGCTGTGCCACTTTAGTTCTCAGCTACAAAGAAGATGGACTAGGATTTCTGTCTTGGCCAAACAATGTCATGAAACACTATGTTTATTTATTGCAGAAGATAGAACCAAATCTACCCTAAAGAGAAAGTGAGTTAATGGATTCAGAACTGCTATGTATTTCCAATATAGGACTTACATGTCTTTTCTCACTTTGATTTTGTTTGATAAAAGTGACTGTTACAGTCCTGGGGCTTAACAAACTAAATTTGAAAGATGTGGATAGGAATCACACAGTATATATTTATGGTGAGCAGCATAAAACTTTATTTTATAATAACTAGCTCCAATAAGAATATTTTAAATTATTTTTGTCTTTTTTTTTCTTCTGCATAAATGACACCTCTCAGATTTTTCTTAGCTCCCTGAATCTATTTTCCTAGAATCTTAGCCAGCTCATAGCAACATAAACACACTTTATTCTCTTCTACCTCAAAGTGGGCACTGTAGAGTGCTCTTCTAAATGTTCTAAACTTGACCAGCTAAAAGTAGTTTGAAACCAAAAAGATGTCCTTTACAGGGACACAGAAATTAAAGGAAAATAGCTTATTAGACCTTGATCCAAACTATCCTAATGATTTTGCAGACTTCCATTGTGTCTCTGAGCTTTGCATCCAGTCTTTGAGACTACAAACAGCAACAAACTGAAGCAAATCTTTACCTCTCAATAGAGTTTCATTAATGCTTCCCCTTAATTTCTTAAAATTAAAATTAGTATTAGAATTACTAAGCATTATAGTGCTTACTATTTTTTTTCAACCAGAATCTCAAACCATGAGAGCTTTGTGTTAAGAAAAATAGTATTTTATTAGTACTTCAAAATACTACAATGTTTTCTGGTATTGAATAAATCTTTTAAAAATAAATAATATTGAAACATTGTGGAACAAAATATAACACTTGGAAGATCTGATTTAAAATTGCATGACAAAATAAACCATTATATCTGTTGAAGGCTTGATTTAACAAATTTTGTTCTTCAGTTTTGAGGTTTTTTTCAGCATTGTGTTAAGCTGTCAGAGTGACATCTCTGTTTCTGAGAATTATGTACATGTGTATTATTTAAAAGGTAAGAGTTTCAGTTTTGGTGAGACATGACAATTTGGTGAGACTTGTGATTCAGATATCATGAGTCTTGTTAACAGAAATCGCTAAGCTTGGCATATCTGTTTTCCATGATTAGTGAGTTGTCTTGCCAAAGATGCTGCAGAAGCATCTTCACATCCTATGACACCCTGATCAGTTATTTCTTTTGGTTTTAATCAAGGTTATTAAAACAAAGCAAACTTTGGGAAACTAAAAGGATACCACTGCTTTGGATTATATACCAAGAAATGTAAAAATTAAAAGAATACTGGCCTAGTGTATGTGGAACAAATCCCATTACCCACCTCTTTCATATGGTGTTTAAGCTAGGAGATTATGGAACTTTAAGTTCTCTTGCAAGTCCCCAGACATATTTTGAAGAATGATGATTTTCTGTTTAACTGATGGCTTCATATTTTAAAACACCACACACATTATTCAAATCACAACATAAATACGAATTCAAAAGCAAATGTCAAGGTCAACAAATTAGCATTTCAGGAATCCTATTTTAGTCATAGGAATGATGTAAAAAAGAGTAAGAGATCAGTGTAAAAAAGAGCAAGAGATACATCCAAAGGGAGTATGAGTCAATGGTTCCTAAGTTAAACAAAGATGAGAATTAAAGAAACCAGATGCACAACTCTATTTTCCATGTTAGGAAAGTATCACAGTCTTATAGTTCCTACAGAGACGCTCAAGTGCTGATAATCATTGCCTGAAAAAGCTAAACACTGAGAACATACATTAAATTTTCCCTCTTGTTACCCAGTCAGTGTGACAGCTCTTGTTCTCCCTTATGGAATCTGAAACTCTAGAATAAATTTTATTTTGCCTTGTCAAACTGAGGCCAAATAATGTATGAAGAAAGTTTACATCAGGATGAACTACAGCATATTGGAAAGCAAGTGGCTTACTGCTGGGATGTGTCCTCTGATGTCCTCTGATTTGATATTCAGTTCCTGTTGTTTCTTAGTGCCTAAATTTCATCCTTCCAGAAGTCAAAAATTGATCCACAACTCTCTCGCTCATGTTCTAAATAGGTGACAGAGGCCTCTGAGTCAGCTCAAAAATCTGAAAAAAGGTAAAACAGAAATAAAAGATGTGCCTAAGCATGCCATAATTGTTGGTTTTGAGTTGAAAAGGATAGAAGAGTGAGACAGAAAAAAACCCCTATATTCTGTTTTAGACTAGTAACACAGAAGTTTTGCTTTTCAGACTTAACTTCAATATGACTTCCTAGTAGCAATGAACAAATCATCTGCAGCTTTTTTTTCCCTGCCTGTTGTTGTTCCTATTTCTCTTGTCAGTATTCATGGGACTTTGGGTTTTTTTAAGTGCTTTGAATTGGACAAGATCTACAGAGCAGCTAAATATAAAAGTGTAATAGTTAGCCTAAAGTTTGGATTCATTCAACTAATTAATTTTAAAAGATTAATTTGAAACAGGATGTTAAAGACGCTGTAAGGAAGTAAATTCCATATTTGATATCTCTTCTACCTTACAGGGATTTGAAAGGTTTTTTCTTGTAAAAGGAATAGGTGCTGGTTAGAAGCAGGTTATTTAGTTGTGTAATGAATTTAAAGTAAGAATTACCTAATTTGTCTGAAGCAGAAAACTCCTTGAATAATATATTCAATAGAAAATCAGAACTCCAATAACAATTTGGAAGAATGGTTTTAAGTAAACCTCTGTGAGATGACAAGAATATTTCCCTAATTTAAAAGTGAAATGTTAACTTGCTGAAGAATGATATGGAGCTCTAAAGTCTCCTAAAATATATCTACCCAGCTCCTGGATCTGCTCTATTACAGAAAATATTTTCATTAGTACTCATTGCACAAAATATACCTTATACTGTCAGGAAATTAAAGCAAATTAAGTGATAGATCTTTTTATTTTTACACTGGCACAAGTTCTGCACAAAGTCTAATTCATTTCGAGTGTAGCAACTTGCAAACATATGGCCCTTTCACTGAAGTAGACACAAGGATGTTTTTAGAAACTTAATATTCTAAAAGCAAGGAGAATATTCTTTGGAATAGTGGAAAGTCCAACATTGCTACTTCAAACAGTTCTGTCAAGCAAGATGATATTCTTGCCAAAGCAACACCAATGCTTTTATAAGCACCACCCCAGAATTATCACTGATTAATGTAAATGTTGTGTTGTTTATTTGTGTCCTGGTGAACTACCTCTTTCAATCCAGAAATAAGCAACATTCACCATCATGTGGACAGAAGGAGCCTAATTCTACCAACTCTGCTTTACTGAAGCTTTGCTCCATTTTTAGGCTGTAGAATCATCTTGTGCCTTTCTTTGACCCTCTCTGTTAATCGAGCCAGCTCCCTAGTCCTTAAATCCTCATAAAACATTTACTTATGTCCTAGAAATGCTCTGTATGAGAGAAACCTGCAGCAAAGTCCCTGCAATCCACTGCCAAGATTCTGTGAGGAGTTAAGAGCTGACTGTGAGGGCTTGTCTGCTTCCAGAGCCAGGAGCAAAATCTTTGCCACAGGAAATAAGAAAATGCATCAACAGCTTAATTAATCTTCCAGTAGAAGTGCCTTGCCATGGGGAGGTACATTTAATGCCAGATACTGTCACACCAAAATCTGGAGCAATTTCATTATTAGTCTTTCAAATAAGGAAAAATTGTATATTCAATCTTTTGTTCAGAGATCGATTTGAGGAGTCCCTCTTAAGGACTTATAGAAAATATGGAACCTAGAGTGTTAGCTGATTGCAACCACATGTATCAAGGGCAAAAGGTAGCATGAAGCCAGAGAAACAGTCTGTCAGGGCCCTGAGAGCACCAGAAAGCCTTTGCTGGGGCTGCCCACAATCCCTGGCCATGGCACAGGACCCTGTTTGAGTCTAGCCCAGAGCTGCCAACCCCTACCCCAGTGACGTCCCAGCAATGCTGGCCTCCAGCTCCATCTCCATCGCTGTAGGTGGATGACCTCCTGGATGGACACCCTCACCCCACAGTGTATGCTGTGAGTCTCCATCCCTGCTTCTGGCTCCAGCTCCTTTTGCTGCAGGGTGGATCCTGGCCCTGGTTCATTGTTTGGTATGTCTGGCATGGCCATAGATTGGCATGGCCAAAGGTTAAGCCAATTCTGCAAACACAAGTCATCTTTTCTCAAAATCGTTGTTGCACTGGGTATATTTTAGGACACTCTTCATGCTTGTATGTTAAATGGAAGCTTGGACAACGTTATCTGAAAATATAAGGTGATGAAAAATTAGTCAAGATACTTCATGGTAAAAATCTCTGTAGTTAATATTATCTTAAACTGCTTATTGGTGCAATCATAAAAGATATCCTTCATAGTGTGAAGAAGAAATTCAACAGAAGTTGAGTAATATTTGAATTAATCTGCCTGTTAGATAGTTTTTTAGCTCAAATCAACAAATTTGGTAGCCAAACTGACAAAACCGTATTTTAGATTGTTTCTCTGCATAATATTATAA
Organism: Chiroxiphia lanceolata; assembly: GCF_009829145.1. Classification (NCBI taxonomy): domain Eukaryota; kingdom Metazoa; phylum Chordata; class Aves; order Passeriformes; family Pipridae; genus Chiroxiphia; species Chiroxiphia lanceolata. The sequence goes on along the minus strand of NC_045639.1, from coordinate 85,550,348 downwards.
ATAGAAATTGAAGAACTAGAGTACAGAAGGAGGTAAATGTTAGTAGTAAATGAAAAAAATAAAATTGGCCTGGAATTAAGTGATGAGTGGGTGGAGCTGGCTCAAGCTTTATTAAAATTTTTTCTAAGTTACTTCATAGCAGGAAAAAATTACATAGCATTAAATGCATTAATGACATCAAGATAATAGAAACTGTAATTATTGTACTACAGAAGAAAAAGAAATAGACTAAGGAAGAGACGTGGGAGCAATAGACTAATAGATGTATTTATCACTACAAATTAAAAACTCAGTTGAAGAAAACTAACGAAGAATGCAGCCTGAGGGAGCTAAGGGGGATGGAAATGACAAGCTAAACAATTAACAAATTTAATGCCCAAGAAAATGCAGCAAAAGCAGTACTAAATAAAGTAATAATTTAGTAGAAAGATTAGTCACAAATGTACTAAGGCAACATCTTGGTTACTATATGTGTCACAACTCAGGCTTTGACTGAAACAGAAAATGTAGGTGTTGATTTAAAATCCAGTAAAGTCAGTGGTAATATTCCTTATGAGTAATAAATAGCTTTGTGACAGTATCTCAGCTACTAGGATGTGCCCAGATGTCAAAGAAATGTCTTATTAGGAAAAAAGGTTCAAGAACTAAAGCAAATTGAAGAGAACTGTAACCTTTTCTAACTCCAGATTGTGGACACTTGAGCAGTACCATAATTACTTGATGTTCTGGTGGCAAAAGCTTGTGTGCATCTGTGTAAGGAGAGGTTCTGGTTAAAGATTGGATTGCATGTTTCCAACCAGAAATAGTGTTCCCATTTAGAGGTGGAAAAGGATAATTAGTGCCAAAGTAGAGGCTGTCAATATTAAGTGTTGTGTAAACCAAGACTAGTGCAAATATTAATTCATATATTCATATATAATTCTATGCATAGAGAAGCAGGTTTTCAATCCAAATAGTTATTCTATGATTGTCCATTATAGTTCACATGGACATATGAACTTTGTTAAATTCTCCACTTTTCTGCTCTTATTGGCTGACCATAGCAGGACATCATCCCCTGAGGATGTGACAAAGACAATACCCATTTGCAAATGTATTGGTGGTAGGCTGAGGGAGATGACAGGCCAGACCAGAAGATGTTGAAACCACTCTGGGTTCAACCCTGAATTAGCATCCTGATGGTGAGGTAACCACTGGAGTTAAATGACTGTCAGTCCTTCACTTTATACTATGAAAGTCCAGTTCCCTTTCACACAGTCAGGATCTTCTGACATAACCCTTCCTGGGGTGTATGCGTGGAGATTCCTCCCGTGTGCTGGGGATGCTCCTCACAATAGTCCTCGAGGCTGAGAGAAAGAAATCTTCCCATAAACACTGGTATGAGTTACATCAAACCTCTACTTAATAATTATTTCTTTTTTAGTAGTTTTAATATAATTGCTTCAATAATTGCTTTAATATAGTGCACTACCCTCTGCTATGCTGCTAGTAGTTTTAGCATTTATATTATCTAGTAAATAATTCTGATTAAGATCTTTTTTTAGATAATTTGTAATAATGAATGATTCATTTTATATAAATATTCTCAGTTTTTCATCATTAAAACCTGTGGGAATGCAGATTCATCATGACACTGCAGAAATGAGAAGAGATTTCAGCAAGACGCTATGAGATTTAAGCAAAAGCAAGGAAGAACTGTTTACACTCACTACTTGAAGCCTTGCCTCATCTGTGATAAGCAAGACAGACTAACAGACTTGTAAAAAGCGTGTGATAGTTCTTTTTATGGCTTTGTTTAGCTTGCCCCATCAGTGGTTGTAACCATAATGGAAAACTGCTAGCTTACCTGTGTGTTGGAAAAGTACCCCCTGTGTATCCCTCCCCCGGAATCCCAATTACGAATGTAGTGGAAAAGTACTGGCATGCATGATCCTTCCCCAAACCCTATATACACCAAAGGTTGTAATCAATAAACTATTCACTTTGTCCATACAACCTGGGTCTGTGAACTAGTCGCTACAAAAACCTGTGGTACAAAAGTGGTTCAATCACACTTCCATAATCTCAGAAATATGGTCAAGGTAGAAGGATAAGATATAACTCACTGAGGTGGCATGATGGGTCTCAGTCCTCTTCGAGCCAACAGAGTTCCAGTTCTCCAGTGGCAGGCAGGCAACACATGGACCTCTTTGGACTGGCAGAGCTCCAGTCTCCGGTGCAGGCAGGCAGCATATATTGGCAGGAGGAAAAGGTGAGGGCGAGGTAGGCGAGAGGTTCTCAGTTGCGATAGCCAATTCTCTTTCTCAGTCCTCTTTCCCTGCTTTTCCCAATTTTTTCCTCAACTTTTATAGCATTCAAAGGAGGTTTTACGTGGTTTTTTTGACACTTAGCCCTATCCAGATGTTCAAAGAGATATGATAACGTTAAACAATCGCAGGATCTTTTGGTAGGAAAACTCCAGTGGGAAATGCTGGTGAGAATTTCTGATGGAGAACTGACACAGAATTTTCAGTAGGAAGTTTTTGACAGGCAGAAACAATGGTGAAACATAATTTTTGGCATTTCTATGCTATCTGTCTGTTACAATAGCATGTGAGGAAACGTACTGAGGGCAATTCTCTTTTTAGTTTTCTTGCAGTCCAGTAGAACTGTTCCCAGACTCTTGAGAAGTTCACAGTTCCACAGATACTCCCAGTAACTTGCATCACAGCAACATGTTGCTCTTGAGCACTGGTGTAGCCATTCATTCCTTCTGACTGGTCACAATGGAGAATTAAACTATTTTAGTCTTTTATATCTGACAACACTTGAAGAAATGTATGTTGAAAGCACTCATGGGAAACACCTTGAAATGTAAACCTACCAGGAATTCTGACCCAGAGAAAAACCTAAAACTCCAATAAGTAGAGTTTCCTATTTTAGAGTGTTACTGAAATATATTCTATATACTGTGTAGCTTTGTTCAGAGCCCTGCCTTTTGAAGAACACTTTAGCAATAAAAGTTTCAAACAAAATTTGCTAGCACATTTCTTTCTTAGAATAAGTTCTTCCAAGCAACTGTTAAGCAAGTCATCACTGGACAGGCAGGCGTATATTCTGAACTCAGATACCATAATCATCAGCCCCCACTCTCTAGTTTATGGGATGTCTGGTCTCTTCTGTGTTGGCTCTGGTTTTGAAACTTCTGGATTAGTGGGCTTGGATATTAGATTGTACTTAACTTGTTCTATCAATGAGCCTTTATCAAGTGTTTGTTTCCTGTACAAGTAGGTCTAATTTGCAGCACAAATCATGATGTACTAACCTCCCCAAGAGGGTGGAAGAACATGAAAATCTGTCTGGCCACTGAAACAAGAAAACTTACAGGTCTACATGTAAAGGAGAAGAGTCTGTGAGTGGCCAAAAGGAAAGAAATGCATGGGTGTAAATTTTACTGTTGTGTGAGCATGGAGAGTAGCAATGGGAGATGGGTGATGGGAAAATGTGAAGGTGTTTAGAGAGCAGAATATTACACTGGATTATGGGCAGGAATGTAGGGAGGGAGCTGTGAGAACTGCACGTGACACAATTGATAAGAAATAGACTGCTGGGATATAAAGTGATAAAAATGGATCCCCTCATGTTCAGCCCAAAACATGCTTGGTCTGAGCATGTGATTTGAACTGAGCTGTGCTGGACACTGAGGAAAAGGGTACAGATGGCCTCAGATAGCAGGAGGGAAGGCAAGTTGAGTGCAGACTAAGGCCTCTGCTACTGAGGTGAATCTGCATCCCTGCAATGGTACAGACTGGTGTCTTAGGAGATGACCACCTTCAGTGCTTCCCACCTTATGCTTCCACTGAGAACCTAAATGTTGTGACACAGCCTTTTGTCACACACATTCAGCTCATAGCCTCCCTTTTCTGACTTCCATACTTAACCCACAGCTGTTCTAATTCATTCTGCACATACCTCATTTGTCAAGCCAACAACCCAGCCCACAGCTCTTTGTTTTGATGCATCTTCATTCCAATTCCCTTCCTCCCATGGTCACCTCACCAGTTCTACTTCAGCCTGTACAAGATGGATAAGACGGGAGCACCAGTCTTTTAATACTTGGTACAGTCAGAGTTTCTGAGTGCATAATTCTTAGGAATGAATAGTGAACTTAGAGTTGGGTTGTGGCTGGTTTGCCAGTGTTCATCAAACACCACAATATATACAGAAGACACAGACCACTACACTGTAAATCGCATTCAATTTTATCCCCAGAGTTTGCACAAATTGTTAATATTTGGAAGCAATATAAAATAGTGAGGAAGAAACTTTTCCAGAACAAGCTTAGACCAATAATACATATATTTTCTGTGTGTTTCTTTTATGTTGTGAGAAACTGACTTGTGGGTCAACCCTCATTAAAAAAGGAGTTGTCACATTTTGTTATCTTCTCTAGAGAGAGGGAAGTCTATGACATCATTAATTCTATGATTAGTTTAATTTCAGATTTACATTTTCATTTGCTCATGCAGTTTCCAGTCATTCAGATTAGTGGCTGTGACTCTTCATTTCAGCATCACTCTGTGGAGACTGAAAACACACTACCTGTGACGTATGAAGTGCCTTTTCAGGGCACTTGGCCCAGTGTCTGTGCATCTTGTACTTGTGAATCAAATATAGGTCACTGGACTCAGTATTCAGCTGCTGTGAGCTACCTTCAGAACATCTGTGCTGAAACAGACCAGTTGTTGATTTGTTTTATCATGTGGAAAGAAAAGACAGAGACAAACCAAATAACTTCATGATTGCTTTGCATCAGTAAATGACAGTTGGTATAACTTGGTGATATTAAAAGACAAAAGGTATAAAATTTGCAACAAGTGTTGATTGCTTAACTGCAGGTATCTGGTAGGATTTAGTGGGGCATAGAAGATCCTGAAAATTTATATGAGGATTGTTTTAAAAAATTAACATTTACAAAAAATGAAAAAAATGAGCACTGGTTATAATATTTTCACACCTTATGAATGAGTTTATCAGAAAAATAGAGAATTAGCTGATTCAAGGACTTTGAATAAGTACTGTTAACTTCTAGTCAAGGTAATGTATACTATTTTCCTGGATACTTGCCACATGCTCTTACAGGTAGGTTTGTTTGTTTGTTTGTTTAATGTGGTATTTCTTCAAATGTCAAGTTAGGCTGTGCTATATTATGAGAGTTTATAGAAATTTTAGGATTTAACTTCATATAACATGGTTAACAAAGTTGAAATGCAATATTAAGAAAAAGGTTTTCGTGAATAGAGCAAATTTCAGCTTATCACATGGACAAAGAATAGTAAATGCTAGGCATAGACAACCAGGCAAAATGAAACACAAAACTCCTTCCTGTAGAAAGTTAATTTACTGGACTATATTCTCTAAGGGTTGCTAAAATACCTCTGTGGGCAGCTCAAGAGGACAGGTTAATACTAATGATGACATCCTAGGGTGGCTCAGGTTATTAGTACTCTGGTATGATCAGTATTCCATCCACAGGCTCTATGGGCAGGTGATCATTTCAAGAGACCCCCCAAACAAGGAATAACAAAACCCACAGCTGCATTGGATGCTGATATTTCAGTTGCATGTCTCAGGCAAAGCCATTGCTGTGTTTAGCTCAGTCAGATTTAACTACACAATACATGGTTCAAGTATGGCACAGAGTTAATACAGCCTATACGTGTTTCAGCACATGACCATTACTATATAACTAGGGAAAAGTTTTTCACTTTTTACAGTAGAGGGAGAAGAGCTTCTGAGAGCTAGAACTAGGTATAACAACTGTAGCCAGCTTTTTTTTTTATTTTTTTTTTTTAATATATCTGTATTTCACAGAATCAGATGCACTGATGCCTGTATCAGGAATTAAATAAAACTGAAGGAAAAGATTTTTGACTTCTCTAAATCTCAGTTTGTGGATTGAGACTATAATAACAGTTTCCTACTTTTTCAAAAGAAAGACAGGTATTTATCATCTTATGTTTTCTTATCTGCATATAGATCTCCTGAGTTGTCCTCTGACACAGTATATAGTATTTTTACATGCAACATGGAAGTACATTTATTATTGCAGTATTTAATGCTGGTAGAATGTAATATATAGTTTGAAAGAGTGACAATATTGAATGGAATTCTTTTCTTCTGGAAGATACTTGCCATATTAAAACATTTCATAATGAGAATGTGAAGAACACTAGGATCTTATATCAGCCAGAAAATTATCTCCTTATACTGTGATAGATGGCATAATACCAGACCCTACAGGTAAATGTGTTGGGAGAAAATGTATTTTAAATGGTTTTCAAAAAGATGTTGGCAGCATTACAATACTGACCTTAGAAAATGTGAAGACATGGGCAAACTTCATGGATATAGATAAGGCGACTTATACGCAAACAGAAAGTTGACTTATTCCAGTGTCAGATTCCTTGATATATTAAATCTGTTCCAGCAGGAGGAGAAAAAAAAGCAAACCATTGAGAAACTATATTTCTGCATGGAATAAAGAATACCATGTACCCTTGCTTATATTTGGGTTTTTTTCACATTATTTAAAAAAAAGAAACTGAGCTAACTAATGGAATGTTATAAGGAGATTAACAACATAGTAATTTTCTAGATCAATAAATTGAGACAAAGCATAATTTAATTATTCATCACAGTCTGTGCTAGAAAAGACTCACATATTGATTTAAAACATAGAATCTCCACCTACACTTTTTATCAAATTAAAGTGTGAACAGGTAAAAAAATGGAATAATACATAATGTAATGCAATTAAATTTATCTCAGTTATCTATGCAGGTGAATCTCTAGGTAAAATTTTCTCCTCACCAATATTTGAACTTCAATCTTTTTTCAACCAGTATCAGAAAGAAATAAAATCATTGATCATAGAAATCATCTATTTTCTCTGAAATTACATCAGAAATGAATTTGTTTAGAAATTACTTAGCTCTGCATTAATTTTGGACAGTTGCTATATGCTAATAAAAGTTATCTTACACCCACAAGCCTCACTTCTTATTAATTCTGGGTCTTGGGCTATGTAACTCTGAGGTTCACTTCATGAAGGCTCAAGGTAGCCTTCTTGAAGGCTCCCCAAGTTGGAAAAGTGGTACTGGTAGCTCTTGTTAGTCTTTGTGAGCAATTTTAAAATAGATTGTAACTAAAAAAAGTAATGTCATTGTTTCTGCTCTCTGAAATAGGGAAAGCAAATGTGTTCTAACAGGTGCGTTTAATAGTTTGTTTTTCTCTGCATTTCCCTTGGAAATGGGGCCAAGTTACTTTGAGTTTCAGAGGTGGATAAACTGCCATTAAGTTACTTTCTTTACACTAGATTTTTTCCCCTGATATCTAGCCTGAAATATCCCTTTTGAATATGAAGTACATTAGATTCTTGTTGTGCCCATGACTGACATGAGGAGATGTAGCACCCCTGCTTTGGCAGAAACTTTGCATGGCACTCTTTCTGTTCTCTGCCTTTTAATGCCTATCCTTTGATTTTTCCATCATCCTGAATAAACCATATTTACTGTGACTCTGTGTACTCCTGCTGCTCTTGCCTATGTTGTTGCTGCTTGATTGGGATGCAGTGCTTAGAGATTTGGTTTCATGTTCTCTCAGAGGTTCACAGGCAGGGCACTGCAGATGTTGGGTATAAAGTCATCCTTCACATGTCCTGCATTAATTCTTCTCAGATCCAGATAGTGATTGTTTTTCTCCAAGACAGCTTGGCATTGTGAGTCATTATCCAGTTTGCAAGCTGTAATAATCTCTCTGCTCTCCCCTGGCCAGGTGGGATGTATGTAGGCTTATCACTTACTTGCCTTGGTACTAGTTTAAAGCATTTCTTAAAACACAGCAGGCCATTTTGCAGCATTTTTAGATTTTTTGGTGAAGAAATAGAGCCATGACGTTGAAGGAAACCTTCACTTGGACAGCAGTACAATCAACATTGTTAGCAGCTAGGGTGGTGCAAGTTTGTAGGCCTCCTCTTGAGCTGTCAAAATTCAGTAATGATTTAAAACAATGTCAGTAAATGGATTGTGCCTTAACTGACCAGTTCACTGCTCAAATCTCTGTTACATGTTATTTGAACTACTAAAGAATAGCCCTTGAATGTTTTGTAAATAGTGTGTTAATCTCACTGGAATTTTCTGCTTATCACTGCTTAAAGAAATAAACATTTTAAAGATAAAGTATGGAACTCCAGAATATATTAAAATCCAAACTTAGAGAAAGCCTAGTAGCCATTAAAAGAGCTTCTTTTCGCTGTTCTTTTTCAACCATTACAAAGTGTTCTAAGAGTTGTAGAACTTTGCATACAGTTTTTAATAAAAGGTTAGATGTTTTTGCCATAAATGAGATCCTCTTAAGTTCTTTATATTAAATTGCTGTCCTATTACTCTTGAAAGGCCCTGCTTGCTGCTAGGACACCAAGTTGTCAAGTACTATTGCTTCAAATAGGATTATTTTTCACTCTATAAAGATTATTGGGGCTCCTCAAAGCCTCTAGCTGCTTGGGGGAAAAAGGAAATAATTCATAATGTTTCCTAGGCACATGGAAAACTGTGGTTGTGGGCAGATCTTAAACAGAAATTGCTGAGCTTAAGTAATGTGTGGGCTGGAAAAAGAAAGATGGATGCAGCATCACACATATTTTTTCTATATGACTGTTCTGCAGCAGCCAGTACCAGTACTGCAATGCAACAACACAGGGAAGCTGATTATAAACTAAAACTTCTGTAGCATGTGGTCATAAATAATTCATCTTAAAGAGCCTTCTACTGAGAAAAGAGTCTGAGTAGTTTTTACTTTAACTCCTCAGATAGTTCCCTGTTGCAGAACGCCTGTCCCTCATCTCTCCTGCCCAGCTATGTTCTGCAAAAAAAGTCCATGGAGCTTTTTAGCCATTTTTACTTATTTTGCTCACAGAAAAATGTGTTTACTTGCAAGAAAGCAAATTCATAGGAAAAAATTCCAGCTGTCCATACTGACATATGCTCTTGTTTCCAAACAAGAGTGATGGGATATTTATTCATTTTAGAACATAACATATAATTGAACTTGTCTGAGGTAAGGGAAAGATCTTTTTTTTTCCATAGGAAAAAATGACTAGGAAGCATTTAGTTATATAATTAAAAACAAGATCATAGTTTGCTCAGCTACAGATCCTATAGCAAAAAAAAATGTTTTCCAGGTAGTGACATGAAGATCCAATGTCAGCCATCTTCAACTGCTTTTTTTTTTATGGGAACCTGCTCTAGTTTCTCATTATTGGCCAAATTTCTATCATTTGTGTTTCTCTGTTGCCAAGAACAAGATAATAGATAACTTTATAAATCCATAAAAGAGTAATACATTCCTCTTTAATGAGTATTCTCTTTTAGAAAAACTATTCCTTAGTTAAAAGGAAGATGGAATTTTCAGGAGAAGGAAATATTTTACTTTGTATGTAATTTTTTTGTTTGAAATATGAGCATTAGAGATATGTGTGCACATTTGCCTGCCACACACACATAGACCTATTTCTCTGAAATTCAGTGATAGTGTTACTTTTGACATCTGTTTTAGCAGGCCTGTTTGTACCACCAGGAAAGCTGTTAGTGCTGCCAAGTACATGTCCCTCACTTCCTTTATTAGACTCTACAATATTTTTTCCTGTTATGCTTGAAAACCTAACTAAAAGAGATTGAAATTTTTCCAGCTTGAATATTACAGAAAAAGGAAACCAAAAAAAGGAACATGTGGGAGCCCCCAGGAGCTGCGGGAGATTTACACTAACTTGTCAAAGAGACTGAGACTGTGATCCAGGAGAAGAAACAGGGACAGAGACTGTGAGGTGAAACTGGGAAACACGTGGGGTTTTGTGGCTAGGAGAAACTTCAACAATTTGGGCAAAATAAGGAAGACCTGAAGAAAGATACTGGAAAAATATAATTCAACAAGGATGCGGCGGGAGACACAAGCTAGAGGGTTGTGGACACTGAAACAGTCAGAGTGAAAATGGGCACCAAGAACCATGAAGCAAGATGGAGAAAAAGATCTGAAGAGGTGCTGTGAGAATGGCAGAGAAATCAGATGTGCTTTGGGATATGAAATGAAGTCAAGGAGGCACAATATGGAAAGAGGGAGAGAGGAAAAACGGAAATGGGAGTGAGTGGGTAGGAAAGGGATGTAAATGGGGCTAAAATTCAAATAAGGTAAAGTGGTGCAGAGGAGTTAGTGGATTTAGTGAGTGAAGAGCTGGATCTCTGTCACAACTCTGCTTTCACACCTGCTTTCATTCTTCTAAAGGGGCCTTCTTTCAATATTATATTTTTGAACTGTGACCTTGGGTATCCATTGATCACAGCAAACTCCAAGTGTGGTGTCTCCATTTTTTTTTCTCACTTTCTTCCTGCTCCAGGTATATCTACCCATTTAGTTACTGTTGCACCATTTCATACTATCCAGGCATCTACAGAAACCCACCACTGCACTTTCTCTGTGCTGCTGTTGGGATGAATTTAAAGTCTGATCCTGTGATCTCTTAGCAGTGACTTGTCCTCCTGTAATGCCCACAAGGAGTGCCTTGTCCTCCTGGCCGTTTTTCCCCAGTTTCCCCTCAGCTTATTTCTAACATACCTCTTTGTTGTGCAGCACCACAAACAATTGTACCTGAAGAAAGCAGCAGTGTTGAGTAAGGAGGACATGGTGGTAGATGACAGTGGCAGCCAGAAATACTCCAATCAGTACTGCAGTTTGTACAGTCTCACCCCAGCAGAGGCCCCATGGTATGCCAACGTATGGATACCAAAGCAGGTAAAATGTTCTAAAAGTTCTACAGAACTATTTTCCTATTGATTTCAATGGGAATGGACAGAATGCTTCTCCCTGTGGGGATTGTGGACTTGCAGATCAAGTATTTTGGAGGTTTCACTGTACTCTGGTACAAGAAAATAAATGCAAAAGGTATTGGCAAAATGGTTTATCCCATTTAATATCCTGATGCACGGAATGACAGCCTATTAGCGTTGGTATTGATTCTGTTAATACAGGCGGTGAATGAGTCTAATGAGTCCACTCACCTTTGATGGTAACAATGCTTATACAAGGGATGGATCTTTTCATACACATCTGTGCACATACACTAAGCTCCTATACAGAGAAGTTACTTTATTTGTGAAGATGGTGGACAAATTGCATCTGTTTTTCCACTACTGAGAAATAGCTGACGACTCCAGTTCTTTTAATTTAATCTGAAATTATGAAGCCTGGCATTATTTTCCTTGAACTAATGGGGTAACTAATAAATTCCTTCAGCTGATGGCAATTATATTTCATTTAGACACACTACTCAGTTACAAGAAAGCTGAACTGGGCTGAACTCTTGCTCTTTTGACAATTTGTTATTGATAGGAAATATTTGTTTTCTATCTTTATGTTGCAGTATTTATTTGAGTAGATTTTTCAAGAAGATCAAAATAGAATTTAAAATCTAAATTTGGAATCCTATGTCCCCTAAGCATACGGTAGGACTGGAAAAAATCTAAACAAATTAACAATGTCTAAAAAAACCCCCAAATTTAATGTGCTTTGACTGACCAGCTGGCCCAGAGAGGCTATGGGGTTTCCATCCATGAAGGCGTTCAGATCTTGACTGATCATTGTCCTGTTCAACATGGTCTATGTGTGAAAACATCCCTGCTTTGAAAAGGGAGTTGACCTTCCAACTTAATTTTTCTACTATGATATAATGAAACAATGCTATTAAGTATAGTTACATCAGCAGTAGTATCCTATAAATCAGTCTATCTCAAATTTATTGCCTACAAAAAAATCTTTTATTTACCTTTAATTATTTAAGAGACTTCCCATTGCTACTTACATGAATTGAGATGCATACAGTATATGTTCTTGACTGAACAGTTAACATTGCTTCCTGAAGCCTCCTCTTTGTGGTCTCAGCTTCACAGACTTGAGATTTAAAGACAGACTATCTTATTGTAATACCTTATTCTACACCCTTCTGCCTACTTATTTCGTGTATTATTCTACATATGGAGGGTAGTTACACGGGCTTCGATAAAACACATTTTAAAAAGAATTCAGTTTTCAAATAAAGTTTTCAAGAGGTAGAAAATCCATCAGTCCTCTCTTCTGGGTGTTCTCATGATTAGTCAGCCTTTCTGCTAGGAAAGTGAATGTAATTTTTAAATGGAAGTTTTTGGCTTGTACTTTACAAATGGCAGGATTTCTATGGCAGTGGACTACAAGGTGCTTTGGAAAGGAAGTGATGTGAGCTGCCCTCATCCAGCCACAGCAAGGACCAAAACCCATGCAGGTGTTCCATCATACCCCCAGGCTGCAAAGAGATGGGAGGAGTGGACTGAACCATGGCTAAGACACATTTAAGGTAATATATAAGGAAAATACACTTGGAGACAAGTGGCAAGATGCTTGTGGGAGGACACATGGAGGAGATGCTACGGAGATGCTAAGAGAGGCAAACTGTCATAAAGAGACATGTAGCAGGAGGCATGCATGTTGGAGAAGGCATTAATGTTTATTTACATGTTTGTTTATCTGTTTGCATTTTCTTTTCCCCCAATACACAAATCAGTGATTAGAAATTTGTGTTAACTGTCAATAAAAGAAGCAAAAATTCCCCAAGTAGAGACATTTTTACCTGTGTTTATCTTCTAGTAGTTGGCCCTTGTTATTCATTTCTCTATGACATAAAGGATTTTTTAGTATGACATATTTTCTTTCCAGGAAAGGATGCCTAAATAACATTCAAACTGACTACAAGTCTTTTTGGTGAATCTATAAATATATTAAACTACTGATGTCTCTGTCACTAGGTCAGTCCTTGAAATGATTAACTGGCAGTTCCCTTCAGCCTTTTCAGTTTCCAGTCTCCTTTTAAAAAGGTGGATGGAGTATTGTAATATTTTTCTGTGCTGCTATGTAAGAAGATAAAATAAACTTTCCCCATATTGACTCTTTCCATATTTATCTAACTCACCTTCAATAAATTTAGTGAGGGTATCTAACCAAGATCTTATGTTGAGCTTCTAATTCACTACAGTTCCTTCTTCATCTTTTATAGGTATGACTCCTCTCTGTCTCTGTCCTCCATAGGTAGATGGGCTGTGCATTCAATTTCCTGGAATTTTGCACTTGTCTGCATTTTTTAAATTATCACAGCTTTCAAAATGTTCCAAACCACTCCATATGACTGCCTCATTCTTATTTACAATTAAAGAAACTTCTCCCTTCTTCACTCCTCCTCTACTTACTGCCTTTTTCCCTTGGCTACCAGTTTCCTTGTGACTATCAGTTGCCATAAAGAGTCAATGATGACAATACAAGAGAATGCTGAACATAGTCCTAGCTTTGCAAAAAAAAGGAGCACTAAGGAAACACACATTGGTTGATCTAATTTGGCCTCAGAAACAATGACTAAAGAAGTTATAAAGCTATCTCCACAAAAGATAAAGCAATTAGAATGTAAATAGCCAGAAGACAAGACGAAAACTAGCTGGTATAGATTTCTCAAGGACAGGTCATATCAGATAAACTGAAGTTTCTTTTGTGACTAAATCCAATTTTCTCCTTAGACAGGGTAAGTGGCTAAATGGATAACGGGAAGATACATGTACAGTGTGATATATTCTGAGCTTAATAAGGCTTTCACGCTTTTCTGCATGACATTCTCTTAAGGAGAGATGATTTCTAAGGACATGACATTCTCCTAAGGAAATATGATGCAGTTATAGTGACCAAGAGGTGAGTATGGATTTGGTAGAAAAATTTATCTCAGAAAGCAGTAGAAAAATTTATCTCAGAAAGCGGTTATCATTGTCAATCCAAAAGAGAGGAACTCATATTTATAGAATAATAATATGGAAGAGGAAAATAAGTGTCAAGGTTTATAATGAAATATAACACCTTTTTAACAATACTATTGCAAATTTTTATCTTTACTGGAAAAAAATAGTAATATGGTCTAGGAAAAAACAATGCTTAAGATCAGATGTCACTGCCATTTTCTCTTATTCATTACATTTTATCAAAGTATTTGCTGGACTTGCCTCTAACATATGGGAGTATCTGCAAATGACAGAAAGAAAATCTTGAGGTAGGAAACTACACATAAAATGTCAGTGAAGAAAAAAATATATGTGGAAGATGCATGCTTGAGACTTTCGGTCTTTTGTGTGAATCAAATCAAATCAAGAATATTATTCTTATATTGTAATCATTGGAAGTCATTATCCTCATAATAATTTTTAATACACTAAAACCAGAATTTATTGATTCTTATGGGGATTCTGGTACACTTGTTACAAGAAGGGAAGAAAAGATTATTGTTCTTCCCTAGAAAAAGAAGGGAGACGTACTTAGGCAAAAGTAAGCAAAAGCATTCCATGCTAATGGGAGGGGTAGACATCTGCTCTTCATTAGAGGAGAAAACCCTTATAAGAAGTGTTTACGTTCTGGAAGAGAACATTCTTTCTAAATAAATGTTGCAACAAGATCTGTTCATACCCTGACCCTTTGCTGCCAGGGCCACAAACAAAGATCTACAAAGAGCCTATTTTGCAGTCACAGTGCTGTTTTCTTATATTTCCTTAGGAGTTGAAGGATCATGAAGACATGGGTCCCAGGAGAGGATCTGCAATGAAATACTTTTCCTGCCTATGGTTATATAGTACTTCACAATATCATGCCTTTAAAATTTGAAGTCAAGAAAGCAAAAATGTCTCCCAATACAAAAAAAAAAAAAAAAGAAAGAAAAAAAAGGAACCCAAAATGATGTTAGCAAATTAGAGAGTTTTTCATAAAATTAAAAGTAGGATTCCTGATCATCTTTCAGAGCATTTCTTAAAGGTGATATCTTTACATATGTTTAATCTCATTGAATTTGAGGTGGTTAACAGTTAAACCTTCCAAAGGAGGTAGTGGTCTAGGATTGTGCTGTAACCATAGCTTTTTGAGTACTGACCATGTCATATTTCTGCTCTTCTTGGGAGTAATATTGAGTTGTATCTGAATTGGAGACATCTACTGAAAATCCCAGAGGTTGAAAAAGTAACTCTCTCTTTGATCCTTACAATCTTGTTTCATTGTTTTGCAGCGGTGTGCTGGCAAAAAATGTAATGTTCTACAGTAGTTCATCTGTTTCTACTTCATGGTCAGCCACAAGTGTTTGAGTGGCTAAGCACATCCAGTTTGATTAGGAGTTTTTTTATAATTTTTGCTCTACTGACTCAGCTTTTGGGTTTAGATTTTTTTTTTTAATGTTCAGACAGAGTGTGGGAATTTTATTTATTCATGCAATTACTGGCAGCTACTTACTTGAGAGCTGGATGTTTTCCCCTTCCTCCCAATCCATAACCAATGCTAATTTCCTCAAATCTAGGTTATGAGATACAGATATTACCAGAAACAATTAATTTTACAGAATAGTATGTATTTCATTGCATATATCTATATTTATTTATATGATATAGCAACACACAGGAATACAATATTTATTCTCAATAAAGCAGCTACCTCAACATAGGAAATGATGCTATAGATATTTATAAATGTTAATGCAGGGAAGAAGCTGGGAAGGTGTCTCAAAGTCAGCAGAGATTAATTCCATTTCCTAGGCTCCTTTCCATCATCTGCCCATCTCTGCGGCTGGAGAGCAGCCATGAACAAACCAGCACTGATACTCTTACCTTCTTTTCTCTGCATTTATAAGATCTTTCTGAGCTGAGCTGTACAACACAGACAGACAGACACACATACACACAATTCACCACTTCAGGCTATCAGTGTGGGAGAAACATTTCTATGTCTTTAAACATTTTATTTCATCCATATCCTTAATAGAGAAGTCAGGCTACTCTGGAATGATCATTATTCCTTTCATGTCTCTTGTTTTAGCCCTGTTACAAGAACCTCTTAGTTTTCCCACTGGCTATATCTTTGAATCTCTGATGTTAAAGATCATCAGAACAGAACAGAACAGAACAGAACAGAATAGAATAGAATAGAATAGAATAGAATAGAATAGAATAGAATAGAACAGAACATGCCAGTTGGAAGGTACCTACAATGCTCATCTAGTCCAATTCAGGGCTCAGCCAAAGTTAAAGCATGCTATTATAGTGTCAGAGAACCATAGAATTGTTAAAGTTGGAGTAGACCTTTAAGACTATCAAGTCCAACCCAAATTATGGGCGTTTTCCAAATGACTCTAAAACACTGACAGGCATATTGCATTGACCACCTCTTAGGAGCCTGTTTCAGTGTTTGACCACCCTCCATGTAAAGAAATTCTTTCTTATATCAAGTCTGAACTCCCCTGATGCAGTTTTGAAGCCTTCCCACAGATTCTATCACTGAGTACCAGGCAGAAGAACTCAACACCTCCTTTTCTTCTTCCCCTCCTCAGGAAGCTGTATACAGCAATGAGGTCATCCCTCTGCTTCTCTTCCTCTGTCAGTGGATTCTCCTTCAGGTTTTAATATTTTCCTCTATTTACTTGCTTATCTCACCTCTGTGTCAGAGTCCCAGACTTATTTTTTTTAATCCAACATATGGTCACTTAATTTGCAGATTTCAGTGGATAAGCTGTGATAAATCAACCTCTTTGGTGGCAGTTATCCTGCTACTCACAGTGTTTAGTTACCACTTGTCTTATACAGTGTGATGCTCCTGAGATTACCGAGTGAAGCTCTGCAGTACTAGTCCCACTTTCATTATGAACTAGTCATACTCCTGCCATGAACAGCAAAGTATACAATTTTTAACTTGCCTGCAGCCCCTTAAATGGCCTGTTTCAAAATGATAGTTGTATGTTGCCAATATAGTTGTATTCAATCTTTAGAGGGAAAAAAATGAAAACAACTGACTCATTTTATGACTGTTAACTTTTAGATACATTAACTGTATCCCGTTTACACAGATTAACTGTGTCCATGAGCATGCAGAGACTGCAGCAAGAATTCTCAGTCACAATTCAGCTCAATGAAGTCCCATTCCCAGAAAATGAAAAAAAACCAAACAAACAAACAAGGAAAGAAAAAATACAATCCAGAAACTGCAAATTTAGACCACAGTTAGAGGTCTATAAATGTATATAACACTCTCTTTATATATATGGATATATATTTATCTATTTATAAATGAATATAGACCAATACACATAGCGCTGAACTCCTGAGAGTGGGACTTAAAATGCTCTTATAGTCTCTTTTATACTTTTCCACATCACAGAACTCCCATTAATGTCTGCAGAAATCCGTTCTCATGAGCTCTGTGAGGTCATCTCTTGGGTGTTGTCTGTTTGTATTAATGAACCTTCTCTTCCAGTGAAATTTAGAAAGTCACATTTTTCTCCTCTGTGTTTTGTTTTCAGGAACATAAAAGTGGGGTATTTTGTGTGATATTTGAGAAGAGTTGTTGAAGAAAAAACAATTAGTGTCCTAAAGAAACAGGATGAAACAAGTGTACAAGTTAAAAATACAGAACACTTAAAATTTTGGTAAAAGACAGCAGGGACTTTTCTCGATGAACCAGCATGGGGCAGTGTTATCCATGCAAACTCAGACTGCCTTTACTAGCAGAAAAATCAGCAGTATGTAAGGTTTAGACAGAAACATCTGAACAGATCTGGAACCTCTTGTAAGTAAGTGGCTTGGACAACTATAGCTACACAGAAAAGACAAAAATCATCTTCAGCCACAGAATTAAACATGTTCCTTTGTGTTATAGATTCTAGGAAGCAAAGAGTGTGTCATATCAGCTAAGCACAGGTGTTCCCAGCTGTAAGGATGACGACGATGATGATGACAAAGACGATAATTAACATTGTGTCCAGTAGCTGAGGATCAGGAAACAGTAAAGCTAGTCCTGTTTAAACTCATACTAAAAAGGTCATATAGAGAGGTGTGGGCAGAGGGAGGCACTGGATTTTACCAGGTTATTTTGTGTGCATCTTTAAAAAAAATTTTTCTTTGTGGAAAAAATACAGGATTTTTTAAAGGTAGCAATAGAAGTGTATAAGTACAACTTTCAAAAGCTGTGCTTTATCAGCACGCTTGACTCCTTTTGCTTCTAATTAGTGTTAGGGGCCTGACTAAATATAATTAATTCCATTCCTGAATTCAGAAAAATCTA
The DNA here is from genome assembly GCF_009829145.1 of Chiroxiphia lanceolata. Lineage (NCBI taxonomy): Eukaryota > Metazoa > Chordata > Aves > Passeriformes > Pipridae > Chiroxiphia > Chiroxiphia lanceolata. The sequence continues at coordinate 85,532,165 of NC_045639.1, read as the reverse complement.
TATATTTTGTTATTAAGAGATGATAGTTAAGGTCTGGGTTTAACCCATTACTGATGCTATATATGTAAACTACTTTCCACAAAAACATTTTTTTGAAAAGCAGCCAAATAAATCCTGCTTTAGAGTTCTATGGTTATTAAGGCACTTATTTTACACACTGGCCAGGATACTTGTATGACAACCAGGATCACAGCAAAAATGCTAGATAATGTTTTCCCTAAGCCTATTTTGCCTTTAGATGTGATAGCTAGACAGCTGCTTATCTGTAGCAGACAGACAATCAATCAAATATGGTACTTGGATGGAGTAAGAATTAGTGTTTTGCAGGCGCTGCTGATTACCAGGACAGGGGAAGAGGAAGCCTCTGCTGTTGGTGATGAGGAGATGCTCCTGAACCCTCCTGTAGGCCTGTTAGAGAATAACACTAGGGCAGAGGTGATCCCTGGAAGGAATTGTACAGCCTCATCTGTGAATAATGGTAAAGCAGTTAAAAAATAGGGTTTCTCTGTTACTTTGTTTGAGTTCTGTCTGTAAAGAGACACTTGGCTTACAAATATAACCATTTAGGACTTCAAAGCACAAGATAAAAAATAAAGGAACAGGAAACACATCTTGTTGCTGCAGAATTCTCTGGAGCTTATGACTTCCTAATATTTCAGTGATTGCTCTGAAATTCAGTAAGTCATTTGCAGGGGAACACATTGACTGAACAAACCAGTTCTGGGTATCAAGGGCGCTTGATTACCTGGTTTTGCCAAGGACCTGAAGTTTTGGCAGTTTCACAGTACCACAGAATCACAGAATATGCTGAGTTGGAAGGGACCCACAAGGATCATCAAGTCCAACCCTTAGCCCTGCACAAGACCATCCCCAAGATCACACCATGGGCCTGAAAGTGTGATCCAAACACTTCTTGAACTCTGTCAGGCTTCGTACTGGGACCACATACCTAGGGAGCCTGTTCCAGTGCCCAACCACCCTCTGGGTGAAGAACCTTTTTCTGATATCCAACCTAAACTGCCCCTGACACAACTTCAGGACATTCCTCCCAGTCCTATCACTGGATACCACAGAGAAGAAATCAGTGTCTGCCCCTCCTCTTTCCCTCATGAGGAAGTTGCAGACTGCAATGAGGTCTCCCCTCAGTCTCCTCTTCTCCAGGCTGAACAGACCAAGTCACCTCAGCTGCTCCTCATATGGCTTCTCCTCAAGGCCTTTCACCATCTTTGTTGCCCTCCTTTGGGTGTTCTCCAATAGCTTAATATCTTACTTATATAGCACTGCCCCAAACTTCACACAGTATTCAAGGTGAGGCTGCCCCAGTGCAGAGCAGAGCAGGACAATCCCTTCCCTCGACTGGCTGGCAATGCTTTGCCTGATGCCCCCCAGGACATGGTTGGCCCTCCTGGCTGTCAGGGCGCTGCTGACTCAGATTCAACTTGTCATCAACCAGAACCCCCAGGTCCCTTTCTATGGCACTGCTTTCCAGCATCTCATTCCCAGTCTGTACACACATCCAGGGTTGCCCCATCCCAGGTGTAGAATCTGGCACTTTCCCCTTGTTGAACTTCATATGGTTGATGATTACCCGTCTGTGGTGGGGAAAAAAAAAAGTGTTTTCCCCTGGAGCTAAAAAAATGGTAACCCCCAAGGGGGTGGTGTTTCTTGGTGTTGACCCAAACAGCACCCCTGCAAAATCAAAACATATCACACCAGATCGGAAAAGAAGGATAATAACGTAGTTGGAGGAGAGGTAGCCATGTTTTAGGTCATGAGGGGAGAAGGGGTTAGGAGTCCAAGGCCCCACCAGCCCCCGGCTGGGGCTGCAGAAACTTGGAAACAGTGTTAAACTGGTCTGAGTGCTGTGGCCAAGAGCTGAGGGAGTTTTTCTCCACTGTGAGTTGGCAGCAGAAGTGGTGGCAGAGACAGCACTGAACAGAGAACTGTGGCTGAGAGCCAAAAAGAGATAAGAAGCAGCAAAGATGGCATGCAGCTAAGCTGAGAGACACAGATGTCTGCCACAGAGAGAGAGAGAGGACTAAGCTCAACAGAGATACTTTTGGGGGTAAGACTGAATTAAATCTCCCCAAAACCCATTTGCAACCCCTCCTGGGAGGAGGGGGTGGACTTCTACTTGGTGGGAGTCCTAAAATGCAGCATGCAGCAGAGAGAGAGGAGCTAAGAAGCTCAGAGACATCCTAGAAGTTGGACAGAATGCGGGGAAAGTGGCCTTGCCCCCTGCTGGCAGTTGAGACAGAGCAAAGGAGCTCTGATAGGATGCTTGGGGCAAAGACTGAACTGAGAGCTGCCCTAAATGTTCTGACTCAGGAGGAGTTTGAATCCCCTGAAGAAGGGACTTCAATGGGTTGTCTTACACCCCATGATATGACCGTGGTAAGGTGAGTTTTGTCCCTGCTTTTGCAAGCCCATGGGAGAGAGATTTTCGCTTGGAGCCAAAGGGCTGAGAGAAGTGAGAGGAGATCCCTTGTATTGTATTGGAGAGAGAAATCTTCCAGCTATGACAATCCAGCTATGACTGCTACATTGAAGAGGAGAGACATTGCTGCCCTGAAAGTCGAAAGGATCTTTCCTTCTTCCCTTCTGGACTTTTATTGGAGGGAAAAGAGATTTGATCCAATGTAAATATTACTTTACCATAGGAGAGATAGTTAGGATTATGTATATAATGTATTATAATATTTATTTGTGTAATAATTGTAATATAATTCCCTTCCCCCCATATTGAGTCTTGTGTTGTGTCTGGAAAACCACTCTCACATTGGGGTGAGTTGTGGGAGGGGGGCTTGGACTTGGAAATTGGATTTTGGGGGATCTCAAACCACCACACCATCTGTCTAATTTGTTGAGGTGTCTCTGAAGGGCCTCCCTGCCTTTGAGGGAGTCAACAGCTCCTCCCAGTTTTGTGTCATCTGCAAACTTGCTTCGTATCTCTTCCATCCAAGTAATTTATGAAGATGTTGAAGAGCACAGGGCCCAAGATGGAGCCCTGTGGAACTCCACTAGTGACAGGTCACCGCTCTGATGTCACCTCATGCACTATTACCCTCTGTGCTTGACCCGTGAGCCAATTGCTCACCCACCACATGATGTGTTTATCCAGCTGTGTGCTGGACATTTTGTCCAGAAGGATTCTGTGAGAGACGGTATGGAAAGATTTACTGAAATCCAAAACTGTTGCAGCAACTGATTTCCCTTGATCACCTAGGTGGGTTGCTTTGTCATAGAAGGCAATCACGTTTGATAAACAGGACTTTCCTCCCATGAAGCCGTGCTGGCTATGACCAGTGATCTTTCAGGTGTTTTTCAATACTTCTCAGAATAATCTTCACCATAACTTTACCATAACTTTACTGAGACTGACAGACCTGTAGTTTCCGGCGTCCCCCTTCTTGCCCTTCTTGAAAACTGGGACAATGTTCACCATCTTCAAGTCAGCTGAGACCTCTCTGGATTCCCAAGACTGCTTTGTTTACCACGCTGCCCTAGGTCTCCGTTACACCCTTGTCAACTCAGAAACTACTGAGAGTGCATCTACATTTGTACAGGAGGAGTTGGTCTTGGCAGGATGTCCAGATATTTGTTATCAAATATCGTTGTAATAATGAAATGAATAACGGGGCCTGAACCTGTTCCCGCTCAGAAGCTGCAGACATAGACTTGTATTCTGTTCTTACCTCCTCTCCACCTGTAGCAGATTTTCTGCTGTTGCATATTACTTTTCTTCCTCCTGTAGTAATTAGTTCTGAAGTATAGGCAATATATATGCTTTGATGGTACAGATTAATTTTTGGCTCTAAAAACTCAAGTGTGATATCCCTAATGTACAGATTTGTGACACATTTAATTATTAACCATTAACCATTGTTTCATTTGAAAATGCTTTTCAGAGTTTTTTGGTTGCTCAATGAAATGTGCCACTTGTGAGGGCATACTTTTAAAAATAGAACTAGATATATTCAGGGATATTTAGCTTGGGCAAAAATAGTTTCCTGATTAGTAATAAATAAATGTGGAAATATTTCCTACAGAAGAGATTAAATATTTCTAAACCCCCCTCCCATCAAAGGTAAGTCTCTGAATTTTTCTGGTGGCTCTGTGTGGAACTAAATGTTGCAGGTACAGAACTGTCTGATAGGATAGTAGCAGCATCTAGTAGTCCGTCTAGGAGTCAGGTTTTAGGAAGGATGCCATACAGGCATCGTGGGACGTGAAGTCCAAATGTACTTCAGCAGACAAGGGCACTGGAGTACCTCCTGGTGGTTGGTCAAGGGAGTCACGTGTTGCTTTGAAGTGTATATAAAAGGTGTTCTCTCATTTGAAAAAACGGATCTGATTGCTGAACCACCAACCAGCCGGGTTCGAATGGGTTTATTTATTTATTATATTAATAAAACCATATGTATAGATCTTCCCCAGTGTTTATACAGCCTATTGAACCAGAATGGAAATTGTCAAGATTATAACAATTTTAAAAGCAAAATGAGATAGGTCAAATTAGGTACAAATATTGTGTTCCGAGGAAAATCACAAGTGTGAAAGAATCTTCATTCTTTGGATGCATATGTTAATACTAAAAATGATGATACAACGCTGTGTTATTTTCTTAGTTTAATAGTAATATAAAAAATTAGTTTAAAATTAGGAGAAAATATAAACAGATTTTTTTCTCACAAGAGGAAGCAAGTTAGATGGTGTTGAGGACTCCTTTGATCATTTTTATTATTTTTGGTCCCTTTTATGACTGGATTTCACTGGTGCTGACAACTTCAGTTACTCTGTTTTGTGTTTTCTTCTTTGCTCCTAACAGCTCTAGGGAAAATGATGTTTCTTTTGTATAAAATGAGTGCTAAATGGAGACTCTCAGGTATGTCATCACATTTAATTTATCACACATGAAGAAGGTAGTGTTTGCCCAGATGATCTGATAGCAAATTTAGGACACTGCTAATTTGTGGACTGCTGACAAACTGACAAGTTGGCAAAACATTGTTTAAAAAAAAAAAAAAAAAAGAAGAGAAGCTAAGCTGGTTTTTCTTCAAAAAGGTGAGGATAATATTGCTGGGTCTGTTTTATATTCTTAAAAATTAAACAGGAATGAAAAGTCAGGAAAAGAGAATTATTAAAATTGATACCAAAACATGTTTAGCAACCATCTCCTGTGTAAAAATAACAAGGTGGCTCTATGATTCAACCTATAATTTTAAAAGACATTTGCAAATAGAATTGTAAACCAAATACTTTTTAATACTAGCCAGATTTCAGTGATATAGTAACACTCCGATGAAGTTATATGACTCTGGGAGCAAGTACACTGTGGGGAAACACAATTCAATTTAAATATTTTGAGAAGAAACTAAGAAATGAGATTTGAGAACAGGAAAAAAAGACTTCAACATTAACAGTACATTTTCTGTAATGTGATACAGAACACAGAAAACCAGACACTTTCTGTCTTGTTCTATCCCAAAATGAAATGGTAATGTTCACAATTTTATTTTTTTTTTTTAATAACAAAGCTGTGAAAAGAGAGCTGTGGGTTTTGAGATAATTAAGTTCTGAACATACTCAATACATTATTTTTTAAAAGAAAATTAACCCTCTTTGGGAAACTTTTTTTTCCCTTTGGAACCAATATTGTGGTGCCGAGAAAACAAGAAATAATTAAATATCTATATTAAAAGTATTTACAAATGCTGTAAACAAAATTCATTACAAAAAATAAATGGAGATAAACTTTTAAAAACAAAGATCCTATTTTAAGAGCAGAGACAAGACAGAGGAACATAGGTACGAGCAACAGATGAATACAGAAAAACCTATTCTGTCCTGACGCTCCTGAGGAACCAGCCCCTGGCAAATTCACACTTGTAGTTTGAACACAACAGAGGTTATGGAATGCAAAGAAGTACAGTACTGCCAGCTTCCAGCAGAAAGTCCAAACTAATTGGGCCAGACAGTGAGTGAAAAAAAAGAAAAAAACCACAAAAAACAAAGAAAAGAGAAAGACTTCACATTGTTAGGGAGGATAATTTGTAGCTTAGTCTCCCAGGTTGGATTGCTTGTCCCATATCTGTGGTACATATTTTCAGCTCAGCCTGAATTGCTTTTGCAGAATTGCCCTGGACAATCCATTTGTTTAAAAGTATGAAGTCTTAAGTGTTCTTTAGAAGAATGAACAGACGGTGCAGTTTGAAGGAATGTTATTTAAAAATGTTTTTGGCTGGGCCTGGTGCCTCAGTCTTTAGTCACAGTAAGTTGTATTTGATCGTTGCACTGAAATCACGCTAAAATCCCTCTGGTGAAGAGACAGTTGCCTTGCTTAGGGAGAAACCCTGGGTAGAACCAGACTTATCGTCACAATTTCTCCTTTGGTCTTGCCCTTGGAGAAGAATGCTTTGCCACAGCTCTTCACCAAACACTGGAGGTTACCTCAGAATTCACCGACCTCCTACTGCCTTCCATCGTCTCCTTGTCCTGTGGCCCAGGCAGGCGCTAAGTGTTCTGCCATCCTTTCCCTTAGGCTAAAGAAGTCCATGTCTCACAAGAACCCTCTCAAGTCAGCACAGCATACTGGAAAGGCCCAACACTGGGACCACGTTAGCCACATCTACCATAGACTAATAAAACAGGAATCAGGAGTGTGCACAGTCCCATCCTTGCTTATAACGATTCATTATCTGTCTATTCTTTGAAAAATGGCAAAATGCTTTGCCATTTTTCAAGTAGAGCATATTAGAGGTGATACATCAATAGTAAATTACCTAAAATAAACAGTTAATAAAAATTAAAGGAATACGAGTGTATGCAATATGCGTAGCTCAACCACTGATGAATTTCATTTTATAAAGCCCTTTTTTTAGTTGCTTTTCCACCTGTCAAAATCACAAAATGACAGCAAGGAATGATATGCACAAAACTGATGGCACCGCTAGTTCAAAATGAGTGGTATCAAAAGTAAATAATCACTTAGCAAAATAATCAGGACAACTGTTCCACAAAAAACCTCAAATAAAACAACCCACCAAATATCCCAAATCTGTTTTTATAAGCTTTATCAAGTCAACAAGCACTAGCAAATCTTTAATTGCTAAACTTAAATTTGAGTTCTGAACAATTCTTTTTGACACGTAAACTATGTCTTCTTCTAAGTAAATGCATAACTTAAATTTTGAATAGCCCAGTGTCTAAGTTGTACTTGGCTCCCCACCAAGTCCCCAGACCCAGCACAAGAAAACCTCCGGCAAGGAGCAAAGAAAAAAAACTATGAAAAATCCAGACTAGCTGAACTATATTAAAATTAATGTATCTACGTATATTACAGTTATATTACAGTTATATATTACAGTTGAAATACTATATAAAATTCCAAAAGAAAAAGGGAAAGGGAAGGGTAAAGAAAAAAAAAGGACAAAACCAAAAAAATATACACAATCAAAAACTCAGGATCTAGCAAACTAAAGAATTAGCAGAAGAATATCTTGCTACTTTCCTGGGGACAGGAGAAATCACGCTGGATGACCGCTGGCAGCTTCCACCTCCCAAGGTCCACAAGGCCTCACCAGGCCTCACTTCCCCCCACAGCAGAACCGACAGTGGGAACCCGCACCTCCAGAACTACTGGAAGGGAAGAGAGAAAGAGACTTCTCTCTCCGTCTATTTATATGTTTGGATTACGTAAAGGAATAGGATAGAATAATTCCTTCCTGATGATCAGGAAGAAAGGCCTAATACTTAAAATCATTACACCTAGCTATTTGAAGCTATTATTGCAAGAGGAAGGAAAGTGTGAGGGAGCCTGCATAAGAGCCTGGGACGAGACATACAAGAGTTAACGATTTGCAACTTCAGCATTTTGTTGAAACGGAGTCTGCTTTAAAACATTCTAAAATAATGCTTTTCATCTTTGAAACACATGAAATACAGTGTAAAAGCCTCTTAGGACACCTAGATGGACAAAACTTCAGCGTAAAACTCCCTTAATGGATGATATATTTTGAGTATCACTAGAAAAATCCTAGAATTATGAACATAGAACTTTTTTAAATCGGGAAAAATTATGAGTAGAAAGGACAGAAATTAAAGGGAAATTAAAATAAAAAATCTCCCTCCTACTATTATGTTCCCCACTGATTTCTTGGAGGCTTGTTCTCAATCCAGCAGTTACAACCAGCTTCCTTTATTGCAGAAAACTCTTCTCAGCCTCCATGAGTCTCCACAGTTGGTGTCTCCTTGCAGCATTTCTGAAGTCTGGCTATGTATCATCTCCCTTCTCAGGCTCTGCTTGTGTTTGATGGTTTGTTCCCCTTGCTCAGTCTCTTTCCCCTGCCAGCCCACCCTGCCTGCTGGTTGAGCATTTCAGCATTTTATGATGTAGTGCTGACTGTTTCCTGTTTGATCCATTGAGTGGGACAGACCATTAGCACTCTCTCCACTATCTTACATGATTAGAGATTGTTTTTCTTCATTGCATTAAGAAACCTCAGTTAATTAAGTTTCTTTTTGAACGGTCTATTTTCTAGGTTGCTGATCACTGGTCATTTCTACAGTCTGTTCCCTGGACTTTCCACACTTTGTCCAAATTCTTCTTGGAGAAAAGTGCCTTAAGCACTTAAAATCAAGAGCTGAATTGCTCATAAGACAATGGCCAAGATGAATTTTTAAATGCCACTTCTTGATTTCTTCTGGGAGATTTTCTGGTGTTTCCTGTATGTGCAATTTCTCTGTCAAGTTGTCATGGGTGAGAGTGGAAGGCTTAGATGAAATTTGTTAAATAGTCCTGCTGTTGAGTCACGAGAAAGAACTCCCTTGCTTTCTAAACCCCTTCTCAGTGAAGAGTCTAGGTGTGGCTGAATCCAATCTCAGCCTCATATTATGTCAATGGTTTAAATTAAGGAATCACAGAGGTGTGATTGAACCACTTTCATCCCACAGGTTTTAATGATTGTCAAAATGACAATATTTATATAGAATGAAACATTTATTATTACAAATGATCAGATTAAATATCTTAATCAGAATTATTTACTACACAATATAAAAGCTAAACCAACTAGTAATATAGTATAAGAAAGGGTATTCTATTAAAGCAATTATTGAAACTATTATATTAAAGCTAGCAAAAAGAAATAATTATTAAGTAGAGATTTGATGTAACTCACCCATACCAACGCTCGTGGGGAGATCTCTTTCTCTCAGCCTCGAGGAGTATCCTTGGAAGGCGTCCCCAGCCAAGGGAGGAATCTCCACACATACACCCCAAGAAGGGTTATGTCAGAAGAACCTGACTGCATGAGAGGGGACTGGACTTTTATAGTATAAAGTGATTGACTGCTAGTCACAAATTTACAAGCCAGCTACCACCTTATCTGATTTGAAGTCTGGTGAAGCAGGGTGGTTTTTTTGCCAGCAGTTGAATTTGCACGGTAGCTTTCATGATGGCTTGCATTGTATGCATTCTCTGATTGGATTTTAGATCTTATCAGGGCAGGGCTGTCCTACCACACAAGTATATCTCTCAACATGCATCACTGTCTCTTCTCTTGGTGTAATGAAACAGCTACATCTTAGAAACTTCAGAAAAGAAATGGAATATAGGATAGATGAACGGTAACTCCCAAAATATATGGAACTGAAATACTTTTATTTTGGCTGCACCACTTTTTTACATCAGCCTAATGTTTTACAGATTTGTCTCAGGTTCTTTTTCTTGACTTGAAGGTTTAATTGTAAGATTTTATTATCAGCATAAATAGTTTTTCACAAGAAGTTCACAATTCCCATACTTGAACATATTGGAAAACACATTTCTGTGGTCATCCTAGTACTGTGCCCTAAAATTCCCTCTCCCAAGAAAAAATTCCTACCTTTGAGAGACAGGAAATTTTACTCTAAGTTTAAGGCAGTGCTAATACTTCCCCATGACTTCCAAAGGATGCTGGACACATTTATATGGAGTGTGAACAGAAGGAGATTACATCTGCTTCTAAAACCTGTGTGAATAAACTGTGTGGAGTTCTGAAATTCACCCAAACACCAAAATATTTACAAGTAATAATTCTTTTGTAATCTGTCTTTGTGGAAGCAGTTGTTAGGACTACTAGATGCCCATATGACTCTGGCTGTTGCAACCCAGAGAGGATTTCACTTTGAAGTCTTGGACGGACGTGGTGCTATAGTATGAAAGTTACAATACAGCCACATCTTTGCCAATCTTATACTTTAAAAATGGTGAGTCATGATCTCAAGACATGAAAGAGACTTATGTGATGTGATCTCCAGTCAAGCCAGTGCCTTGTGTTGGAACTGCTCCACCACTGAAACGGATCAATTCTCTAAAACTAAGCATGCCAAAAGATGCTGAAGGCTTCCAATCTCTAGAGGTACATTTCAATAAAATTCAAAAATAGTAAGATAGAACATGGCAATTATTTCCAGAGAGAAAACTCAGGATTGCTGGGTGAAATTGGCTAAAAATGAATCTTGAAAACAAATATTGCTTTTTCTCACTTGCATCCTGTCAGGATATGACTTTTTTTGGCTTTTCTTTCGGTCGACCAACCTTTGGTGGTTTCCTGAGTTACCGTAAACATACACTTTCCCTCCAGGAAAGCCTTCTGTAGAAGTCCTATGGTGCTTCTTGACTCCTTGGTTGTTCTATGCATGACTATCCTTTGGTCTACTCTTGCAATTGGACACATCTGTCTTCTGATGTTAATTTTCTGTTGAAATAGGAGGAATCTCTCCTACCTCTTGAGAACTCATGCTGATCCAGAAGGCAGCAGCCAGAAAGCAGTATGTGGTCATCATTCTCGCAGACTCTTTAGCAGAATGTACAGTATGTGGTGACCTGACAACAAAGCAATTAAACTGCCATACCCGTCTGTCATCACTTGAAATGATGAGATTTAAGGCAAATTTTTTCTGAGCTGTGAAATCGATGATGTCTGATTTCCTAGAGATTTATTCCCCTGTTTGCAATCCTACACATTTCAGTAATCCTATTTTTCCTATAATGGCCCCAGGGTAAGAATTACGCCTAGTTTGGAGCTGTGTGCCTACTGATCTGTCCAACCAGTAAGCACATGCTGTTCGGCCAAAAGAAAGTTGCAAAAATTCAGTGTATCAAAATGAAGTTTTGCTTTCCTTTCTTGCATACATCAGGAACTTTTCTCTAAACCAAAGCGTTTTCATAACACTTATGGGATTATTTGTTGAGGCTTCAACTTATTTTTTTTAATCTACATAAAACCTATTATCTACGTAATAGGTTCCAAAATTACTAGAAAGGGAGGGGCAGAAAGATGGTTGGACAGAAATACATACAGAGAGACAATTAAATGTCATATACGTATTAAACCAATTTCTAGATGACATTAAATTAAAATACAGAAATACTTATAGAGTTTTTAATTTATGTCTTCCTTAATAACCCTTTACTGTCCACTTTACTGCCACTTATAAATTTTAATGTATTTTCTTTTAGTGAAACCTGAGCTTAATAACTGGATTTAAATGATGCACTGCTGTCTGGAACTTAAAACAAATAAATGTAAAAGTTGTGATGAAATAATGAGATCTGGCAGGACTTTTGCTCTGCAGCTCTGCTAACAAGGAATAAAGTCTATCAAAGAAGGCATGTCTTGTTTGACCCCTGCTTTTCACTCTTTTCTACTAGAACGGACATATTACTGTAGTATCCAGAGCTCAGGTAGTTGCAAAGATTTATTTATTATTTATAACGTATTTCATTTATTGTTTTTATTCAATTCAAAGACCTTCTTTGCAAACAAAGTTCATAAATTCCTGGGATTACGTTTTCTATAGTGTTAGCATTCTCACACAGTGGTTTCACAATCATTAGGGAAATAAAAATTACTTAGTTATGTATTATTGTATTTATTGTTCTGTTAGAGTTCTGGCACTCTTGCAAAGTAAAAGAACATATCACTATTATTCTCTAAATAAAAAAAAAAGTGAGTGAATATACTTTAAAAATAGAGGTTGAATATAATGTCCATCTAGAAAAACTCTCAACAGATAAGGGGGATTGAATAGGAGAAGGAAGGAAGAAGAAGGACATAAAAATGGTCTTAAAACCTCCTGAAGAAGTCAGTGTAATAGGTTGTGCTACATTCTTCTAACACTCTTCTTGCAGTGCTTCTGCAAATTTGTTTCTTGACTGTTATATTAATTAGTAGCCTGTTTTTCTACCTAATATTTGCAAAATAATGTACAGTGAGGCAAAATAGAAATACTGAATCTAACACTAGTGTAAATCCAAATGTCAAGTATTATTTGGAGACTAGGAGGAAACTATCTGCCTGAAAAAAGTTTTGTATGCGACATATTCTCTCACCTGCAGTGCCTGTATACATGTATATATACATGCATACATTTGTATTATGGAGACTTTTACAAGAAGTGGGGAACACAACATAAGAAGCAAAATCAGCTGTTCTTTATTATTCTGAATAACCTTACAATGCAAATACAATAACAACAAAAAGAAACAGTTTCGATCAATGCCAGCGAGGTCTTAATTGAAGCAAGTTTCATTGAAATCAATACATTCTTCCTAAGAAGCTTATGTATTTTCTTTAAAGATGGTATTTTAAAGCCTTTTTTTTCAAGATGATAATCTTTTGAAGGATGATTTTTTTAGTTTACTTCTTGCAGAGGAGATAAATTGGACAGGAAAATATTACACAAAGTGATATGGTAAAACTTGCACACTATGTATTTTGGGTGAAGTATTAAAGCTGGGGCCATTAAAAGACATATGATTTATGAGTTTGTATGCTGACTCTGAAAACAGACAGAAAAACTTTACAGGATCTTCAGATTTTTATGAATATGTGATCTTCATTACATTTTCTTCTGGTTTCTTCTTTTTCATTAGCTCCCAATCCTTTTTCTAGTGCAATAACTATATTCAGGGACAGTCCTCGGTGATCTCAAAGATTCCCACAGGTTATTAGCAGAAATAGTGAAAGACACCTATAATGGCCAGACTTTTTTGCCTTCTAATGGTGAATAAAACCTTCCTTTTGCACTGGGTACAAAACTGAAAAAATATCTCTTTTAAGGTGTGGAGCCCATGAGGTGATAACCTAGATCAAACAGCAGTATCTTATAATTTTAATGGCCATTCATACAGGTCATATATTGATAGCAAGGCTACCAAAAGCTAACAAACCAAATATCTGCTGTTTTCAAATGCTTTTCAGGTTTTCCCCCATATTTTCAATGTTCTCTATCTTTGACTTGACTTCGAATTTTGCCTAATAATACCTTGTTTTTTAATATTAGAAACATGCATGCTCTTGCTGTCTTTCTTTCATACTAGAGAGAAACCACAAAATCAAACAGAAAGTCCAAATGCTAATGTAAGCATCAATAAAGGGAAAAACCTATGTTCATAAGAGCTGTTCATCGACTAGTTAAAACAGACACTAGTAAGTGCCGAAAGGGTTAAAAACCTGAACTACAGATGCAGAAAATATCTAATATTTTTCTAGTGATTCGATGAAATCAAACTGAGTCAAGAGTATAAGGCTTCTGCCTGACAAGAGAGCTTTTCTGAAGTGAGATGCAAAAGCTTCACAGCTATATTTGACGAAACAGGATAAACCGGAATATGAAAATCATCTGAATACTTGCTAAATAAAGTGAGAATCAGTGATGAATAGGGTAAAATTTGCTCAGCTACTTAAAAAACATATAAATTTTTAATTATCTCCTGAGTCTAGGAATCTGAGGAGCTGGCAATTTCATAATGCTAGCAATTTCTGCTAATATAGCTATCAGTATAAGGTGATAAATGCACACTTTCTTTTTATACTTCAATCAGTTTGTACATTCTCATCTTGAAACTTTGGAAATCCATTTTAAAAAAAACAATGAAAAGTGTATTCTAAATGCTAAATGTTAAATTGCTAAGAAATGCAACATAGACCAACTCTAAGCAGCCAAATTATTGCCCCTGAAGGTAAGGAAAGAAAAAAAGTGGCCACTAAAAGATAGTATTCTCATGTCAAAACAACGAACCTCACAACTCTCTTGTGTAAAACCTTGTGATGAAGCAATGCTCAAAGAAAAATCAATTACTTTTTATTACTTTATAATATACAGTGCCTAGGTAAGAAACAGTTCAAATAAGCAGAACTTCCGGACATATGATTTGGTTATGAGTACATGAATATTGTTTGAAGCTGAAGATAAAACAGTGAAAGATGCAATGTTTGTGTCGCACATTAGCCTTCATCATTATGTGTTCATTATTATTTGTACATGCTATTTCTAAGTATATTTCACTTAAGCCTCTATAATGCTTAGAAAGATGCTTCCTGTCATTATTCCGTAAATCTAAATAATTAAAGTGACAAACAGATTGTTTCTATGTTGGAGATCTAGAAAATAACTTTGGAAATATAGCACCTTTTTCAGTATTCAGGTAGGCAATAGTTGAAATAAAAAACCTTAGTAATTTGTTTTCTGTGCAAGTTCTTACAAAACTGAAGTATAAATGGAGTCAAAATATTCATGGGTCAGAAACTTTCTTACTTGGAGATTTTAGAAAGGGGAAAATTCTCACCAGGTTCTACAAAGTGATGAAGGTGAGACATGGAGAGGTTGAAGTGATGTGCAGGAGAGGCCTCTGTGGTGGAAACAGAATGAGTTCCATGAGGCTAGACATTGGGGTAAGAACAAAGCAGGAGCTCCTATCCTGCAACCCTGACTCATGGTAGTAGAAGAGTGCAGAATTGGAGGCAATCCTGTCCTCTTGCATCAAACACTGGGATCTGCAGCAATCTCATGTACCGGGAAACCAGTGTAAGCTTCACTCAATTCCAGTCACAGTTCAGGCCTCCAGTCTGTGGGAAAGCTTACAATATTCTTCTTTGGTGTGGCGAGATGTTTCTGCCACATGAATGCACTGATAGTGATGCAGCAAGGGCTTAGCTTCTACTGGCCATTGCAGAAGACTGGACACATGGCTAGCTAAACGTTTAGTGTGAGCCGATGTAGCTGTTTCTATATTCATGTTATTAAATGCAACTCTTCATTCATAAGCAATATAAAATGTAAGGAGTGTATTAATAAATCAGTTAAGACACTTATAGACAAATCTTCAAGATGTCTAAACTGGTCCAGCTCCACCCACTCCATGAACTGACACTTGATTAAGATTTACTCAGAATTATTCAATACTCTGTTGAAAACAGTGCAACACCTATGAACTCTTCTATAAAACGTGAACACAAAAGTTAATTTTCTGACGTGTCTGGTTTTATGACTCACCAGTCTTAAACATGAAATATCTAATTGAAGTTATCAGATCTCATGACAGTGGAGAATGAAACATTCAGGCAGAATTCAAGAAACATAAAATGATTAATTCAAAATAGCAAATTAAACTTCCATTATATGTTGGGAGAAAACCCATGTGAAGTGTTTCCAATGAAATGTGGATATAGATGAAGTTCAGATGTAAGAATATTTTGTTATGGATATAAGGCTTGGCCCATATTTGCTAAGGTTTGCAAATAGTATTCCAGCAGAGTCAACATAAACCAGTCAGTGGTTCAAATGAGAAATGAGGTGGAAATCCACCTCGAAAATTTTTGTCCTGGTTTTCACTACCCAGAATTAAAGTCCTGAGAGATAAATTTATGTTAACCAGGAATAAGGAAAACTTTGACTTGAAATTAGTCAAACCTGACAATTTGTATCCAAACCCTTTCCTACAGGAGAGTGACTAAGCTGTGCAGATGTCAAAATCTCCATTTAAAATACTACACACTTGTCTTGATTTGTGGCCAAGTTACAGTGAGAAGGGAGCTCTCTGGAAATTTAAATATAATAAGTTTCATGCATGCATTCATGAGATTAGGAGAAAAAAAGTTTCTTATGAGAAGAGTTCATTTTATGAGAATTCTACATATTTATGTATGTAAGACTTTGGCATTTTTAAGCATCCAAATTAACTGTCTGCCTTCCTGAAATGACTGCTGTGCGCTACATAGCAAACAAATCAGAAGTGTTCCAAGAAATGATGGTAGTGTTTTTGGAAGAAGGGGAGTTATGGCCAACTGTCAATATATAAGAAGTTATTGTAGGAAAACAGTGGAATGAAGGGTGTGAGGCAGAACCTTCTGTAGGCAGTGACCTACTCAAGCTAGAACAAACATCAAGGAGGCCAAAAAGGCTAGTCTTTTATGGAGGTACTACTCAAAGTTATAGGACTTACATGCCTCCTCCTTTAAATTTTTTTTTAGGACTTCATTATTCTGATACCCACAAATACCTTTCTTAAACATTGTTGGTAGACCTTGAATTTTTTTAGGTGTAAGTATGTTTTATCTGTGTAACATTAATTTTCTGACAGATAAATTAGCTGGTATATTGCCTTAATTTAATTCTTTAGATATAAGTAGTAAGTTTGGAATGGACAGACAGATGTTGAGTTTGTCCGGAGAGTGCACACCATTTCAGATGGAGGAAGAGAGTAATAGTTAACAAGTCCAGATGAACTTTCCTTCAATTCTACTTATGTAAAACCCTAACATTTTATCTTTCAAATGTCACCTTTATTAAAAAGGAAAAAAATCAAGTTACAGGCATTAAAGTAGATTTGTGCTTCATTCAAAACCAGATTAAAACAGTACTAACAGTGTACTTCATTAATTTTAGAAGATTTGATCTCCAATACTCTAAAACCTTGTTCTATGTGATATTTATCTAAAACAGACACCAGCAGAAACAGATGTCGTTGACTTTTTTTCTCTCTGCATGGAAGGCATAGGATTTCTCCAGAGTAAAAGATATAGAAACCGAGATAAAATGTGTTTTCTTGGTGCACATATTTTCTACACTTGACCTACTAAACTGGGATATTGGGATTGCCAGATGTGCCTGCTTTGAAACAGTAAATATGGAATAAAATAACCGTAGTGGGAAAACACTTGAAGTTGATATCAAATACAATCTGATTGATGTCAAATACAATCTGATTTATATACGTCTGAAATTCCACCAAAAAAAATTGAATCATTTCTATGGTTTTGATGTATAAATAGGCTATGTTTCAATGGTACCCATTTAGAAATGTGTAAATAAGTACTGAATAAAAAAAAAAAGTACAGCTCTGTGTAAATAAAAATGAAAAGACAAGAGAATAAAGATCAAGAAATAGGTTAATTGGGAAAATAATGCTTCACAAGTATTTTAATTTATATTCAAGATCAATAATAATGAATAAAAGGACATAAACCTTACAAAGTGACATAAACCTTATAGTGACATAAACCTTACAAAGCAGGGAAAGAAATGCAGTAACATATTTGTATTTCTTTAAGACTAAGTACTTCATAGTTGGCTCTATTTAAATACATTAGTCAGCCATAAGCTGATAGAAGCACAAAAGAAGTGAACATGTTATGACCATTAGGTTGAAATTATGAGCAGAAGAGAGTTCATTCCACACAAACAAGATATTTGGTGAAACTAATTCAAAACATGGAACATGGGTAATCAGTGACTTAACCACAGAGAGATGCCAAAACAAAAGGGCAGCATGGAATGGCAAACTCTAAGGGCTAACTGCCAAAATGTGACAGAAACAAAAACAACAATATTTTTGGTTTAAGGCATCAAAAAAAAAGCATGTCATAGTGCAGGGTGATTGAAACTGCAACTGCATATAGCATCTAGGTCATATCTGGACTGCTCCACAACTCCTGGCATATCACTACTGGGAACACATTAAAAACTGGATGCAGCTCAGGGAAAGGCCACAAAATAATATTGGATCCATGAGAAAAGTTTAAAATAGCTAGATAAAATGTAACATGGTTAAAACAGACAATTGAGACAGACATGGTAACTGAAAAGTTTTTAAGGATGTTTTCTCCAACTGTGTGTGGCTATGAACAATAATAGGAATGAAAAAATTGGGCTCTTTAAAGAAACATTATTTCAAAAATAAGAGGTAAGTATGTGTGGAAGCCATGTGGAAAGAGCCTAGTACACTTAAAACAACAAAGCAATTACTAAATGTAGAAAGCAAATCCATAATTACAGAAGAAATAAGTGGACATAACAAGACTATTTTTTTTGTACTTCTGACTTTATGACACATACTTGTCTCTGAAAAGGACATTTTAGTATTTTTTGGAAAGTCAAGTGTCTTAGTTGTTGTTCCTTTTGTTTTAAGCTGGGGCTAGCTCCTTAGAACTGTTATTAGCTGCTCAGAAGGAGAGATCAGCTGTTCTGTTCTAAGTCTTTATATTCATGCTTTTGGATAAGGGCTATGTTATGAACATGGAGACTAGAAGAAAAAATCAGTCTTCATAAAAACTGAGCTTGGCTGATGTCCACAGTAAATGTGTAACAACCATATAAGGATGACCTGAAAGCAAAATATAAGGATGATAAAAAGAAGGAAATATTTTTTCAATGTTTATACGATGAAATATCTATACCTTTAAGTCTGTAATCTTTAGCACAGATTATATGTCTTTTCCTTCTGGGAATTTTAAAGGTCTTGGATGTTCAAAATTATCCAGAATTATTCTTCAGGTAAGTCAGTGACTTTTGTTACTGTGGCCCATGATAACACTTCTTTGGACTGTTCTTTTAAAGAAGGCTCTTCAGTTTGTATCTGACTTGGAGACTGATAAAAGGAATTCTCAAGAAGTATAAGGAGGGACAAAATATATGATATTCATGCTGTGATATCCATTGTTACTCTCGGACCAAGCCCCCTATGCAGCTCCCTATGGTCCATACCTTTGTTTGTATGTCGTGGCAGAGTGGATGTTACGTACGTTAGGGAGCTTGAGTGCAGTTGCAGACAGGCAGAACAGGATGTGGGACCTGGGAAACCATCCTGGATCCTATAGTTTAAACAGGGTAATAAGGTGCAATGTTTATTTGGAAGGAAAGTGTACAGGCTCTCCTTTGGGTCTCTTTTTAATCGTGTTAAATGGCTTGATTGAGAGGAGTGATGAAGACATGGTTTGGCTGATATTTACACTGCTTATTTACAAGCTCTACAGTAACATCTCTGCCATAACCAAACACATGTACAGCTGCAAATGGACTCAATGATCCAGTTCACGGTGCTTCTAAATTTGAAAGGACAGTGTCAGAAGACTTTTTTCCCCCCTGTGATTTCTTTATGCACTTCTTTTTAAAATAAAAGTTAATTTTCTTTCAATGGAAATCCCGACACCCTAACTAATATAAAGTCTTGTATTAGATTGAAAATAAACTATATACAACCTCTTTTTGCATGTCAACCTTGGCCTACTTGTCATGTACAAATATGTGAAAATAACTATTCTATGGAACAGAATGTTCATATTTTAGAATAATAAACCTATTCACTCATATGCCTTAAACAATTTTAGCTTGAAATGATCCCTTGTTTCAATAGTCTGAAGAGAAACTGAATTTCTACTGCCACAGAAAGAGGTAGAATAGGTCTACATTTTTTTATAACCCTCAGATTTATGTCAGAAAATACAGGAAGGATCTGTGACTCTAAATCAAAAAGATTAGGACTCACATATGAATGAACTTTGATTTAGATATAAGTTGCAAGGTCAAGTGGGATAACATTGTTTTACTAACGCATTTTATCTTTTGTTGAATACTGAGGAGTTATGAAGCAATATTTATAGAAAGTATTGTTGGTATGCCTCAGGAGTGGAGTATATTTCCTCCTAAATTCCCAGGTCAAAACATTTTTCTAGTCTCATACAGAAAAAAAGATGACATTTAATATTTGTAGCTCTGCAACATAATTAGCTGAAGTTTGTCGTCTTCAATTTTTAATTTATAATTGTCTGATTTAAAGCTATCTGTGGAAATTCTCTGGCACTAATTGTGGCCAGATAAAACAAGAGAGAGTAGTCCAAAAGCAAGATGTCACTTTTCAGAGCATTATAATCATTCAAATGAAATGTTCTTCCAAGATTCCACACTTTGAAGAATTACCAATAAACGTTTAATGACAGTATCTATAATGTACCAGTAAAAAAAAATAAAGGCATAACTTACATACTTTCTAACATAACTGCTTTCTGAGATAAAATCAGTTGATAACAGACTGTTACTAGAAAGCAATGCAATGCAAATGAGGCCTCTTAATGCCTGGAGCCTTTTCTGTGGTGTCAGTGCTTTTAGTGCAGGAGTCATCATTTGCTCTCAGCAATAGTCACTAATCTGTGACCTTTCTGGTCTGATGAATTCCTCAAAGCTGTGCTAAGAAAACTTGCTTTTTTTGACCTTATCCTTTTGGATTGTCCTTTGCTACTTGCTTCTTTTTAATATGAAAATAAATCACATTTATCATTAATTTATAAGGCACTTAGTTTGATAACTTCAAATTATTTTATTTCCTATGGACCAAATCTATCCAAGTCTTAGCAAGTTTTTTGAAAATCCATGAGCAACTTATTGGGAAAAAACCCAACAACCCAAACCAAGCCAAGAAAACCCTACTAAAAGATATTATCATCCCTGAAGTCATTTGATGTCTTTGCATTTATATCAAATAGAAATGGCCCCTCATAAAAAATTTGGGTACTGGGGATTTCTTGGCTTAATCAAGAAAGCAACTGAATGTCACTTGAAAGGAAGTAAAAGTCGTTACTGAAACCTTGGGAGAGCTCAGTATTTCTGAAGAGGTGCACTTCAAAATCGGATCGAAAGTGAATTTTTGACCTCCAGCATTTATGTATTAAATTCTATCCTGTGCAGCGCCTTGGTGATTGCTCAAATTAATGAGAATCTTCATGGAATCAGCTACTATTAATTTTATAGCCAAGATTGAATTTCGTCGTTGTAGAACTAATTTTAAGCTAAGTAAATCAGTAAAAAAGATTACATTGCCTTGAATGAAGGTGGAGAAGAAATGTGCTTTGAAATTTATGAACCTAAATTGATTTATCATTTATTTACATAGTCTCTGAATTTATCAGTGTCACCTTTGTCATGAAAACTACCTGGAAATAAAGCCAAAGAAAGTAATTTTAGGGCGTTGTTTTCATTTAGGAATATTATTACTTCAGTAAAAAGGAAGTTCAAGTGAATATAATGAGTGTTTTGCGTAGAGGGTAAAAATCACTACGATAAGTTCTCTTTTATTGTAGTTTAAAATAAATGCAATGTTTGCAGCTTATTTTCCACACTTGTCATATCTCAGAAAAATTATTTTTATGTTAGACAAGTTCACTCTATGTTTAAGATAAATGTCACGTTGAAAAATGCCGATCTACTGCTAGTGACTGCAAATTTTCCAAAGAAGCCAAGGCTAAAGCTGGTTGCAATCAGTACTGCAGTTGTTCCACACTTCTGATTAGGGCACTATTATTTGTAAGGCAAGCTAGCTAATTGGTTGTTTGGGCTTTTTACCCAAATCAGAAAATACTGCTCTGAGTCTGAGATTTGCCTTCAGTGATTGGCAGGTTTCTTTCAAAAATGAGACATACTGGTATTAACTGTAATATTTTTCCTCTCCCAGTACAATTACTTGGGCTGTGGAGGTAATGCCAATGAGCAGTTCTGATGAAAGTGGTTGATTAAAAAGGCATTTGATGCAGTTGCTTTTGTCAAAGTTAGCTTACTCTGCCAGCCATGGAGCAGATATGAAGGTATGCTTAATAAGGGAGCTGAACCTCCTCTCCAGTGCTCGGACTTGTTTGGGCTGCATTTTCTATACGACGACACTGAGAGACAAAAGAAGAGGTAAACAAGGCCTCTATTTTAGCCAGTCATTCTGGGATGTGGCAAATCAAATTTTGAAGGTGCCCACAACTCCTTATTGATTATATGGAGAACTCTTGGGGTTAATGCCTTCCTTATCTGGAATCACAAATAGTTAAAGACTGACATAAATTTTCAAAGAAAGTGTACATCCTTTAAAAACAGCTAAATGAAATACCTGAACATCCTCTAAAGACAAATATTTCTTACAAATTAATTTTGTTCAAATCCATAATGTCAAATATATTTTTTCAAAGTTTAAGATTTCTCTTCCAAAATTATTAAAAGAACGATTTAGATAAAAAGATATCTTACAAATCAAGTTATGTATTATTCACTAAATAAGAAACAGGTAACAAAAATTATCTAAATAAAATTATACTTCTAGTATTTTACTAATTATTTTTATGCTCACCTACAGCATTTTACTTCTGAATTGGTTTTGAACTGAGGACTGTGAACTATGCCAAGCTGTGATTTGGCTTTGCTATACAAATAAATACACAATAGGCATGTATAGTCTCAAGAGTGAAACCCACAAAGAAAATTCAGAGTAGGGTTAAAACCAAAATTGTTGTGAACACTGAAAGTCAAGGAATTTTTAGCTGGTTTTAGGATATACTAATATTTTTATTCTTTCTCTTATAAACCCTCTCCTCACTTATGTCGAGCTACCAATTACTTCTTCAACAGTATTTATTCTTGTTGAATGTGTCCCAACAATGTATGACGATTGAATGTATTTTGATGACAGAACATGCAGTTTTTCTTTTGGTGCACATCAGCTCCTTGTGGAGCATGGTCCGTTGTTCTAAGCAGACTGCAATAAGAGAGCCCATGTGGAAGGTCCATATTACCAGGTTTTAAGTGCATCACAGCATCTGTCTTTAGTAGGAAGAATTTGGACACTTTATGGGGGAACGGATCTGACTGTCAGTTCCAGAATGAGACAGTAGAAGGACTGTGTACTTGCTCCCCAGTTTTCTCAGATACCCCATTAGTGGCTCATTTTCCAGTTCTTTATGGTGTGCTATTCACCATCTGTCTTCTTACACGATTGTGTGAAGTGCAATCCCTCTCTGATTTCCTCATGGTGGGGCAAGGCTCAACTTTGCCCTTCTTTGGACCTCAAGCCCCTGTTCACAGCAGCAATAAAGGACAGCGAATGGCAGTTAGATACAAGGTAAGCACCAAAGTCTCCCTTAGCCCATGTATTATGTGTTGGAAGTTATAGCCTCAGTTGAAAGTTCTGGTTTTGTTGTTGAGGAACTTTCTACTGACTGCCAAAGTACTGTTTCATCCCCCAACTCTGTAGTGTGAGATATCTGCTTATTCTTTCCATGTGCTTTGGAGATATTCAGTCATAAAGAACTACAGTAACCAAATATCCAAGGTAGTAATGGTAGTTCTTTGTGCTGCTACAGTTTGTAGGAGTTTAGGATTAGGAAAGGAAGACAGGGCCATATGTACCAGGACCAAGTGGAGGTGCTCACTCACCGCCTGTACGCAAGGAACAGGTTGCGCAGCCTCCAGTGGAAGTTCCTCACAGGAGGTATGGATGCAATGGCAAGAAATGGTTCCAGTTGTTTTGAGAACCACAAACCAGACTTCTGGCCTCCCAGAGGCCCTGCAATTCCTGGTGTTGGTACAGTGAGTCCTCTGGCTGCAACAGAAACCATACTACTAAGTTGCACAAGAGAGAACCTGTGGTTTTCTGTGGCTGCAGGTTTTGCTGCTAGGCACAACTGGCTTTGTAATGCTCATCTGAACGAAATCTGGTTTGGATTGTAGTTGGCCTGTCTGAGGAAGTTTCTGCTTCAGCAGATGGTAATAATTTTTACCAAACATTGCAGAGTTAGACATTTACTGAAAGACACATGCTCACTGCATGGTAACCATGTGAATCTCTTGCTTTCATAGTTCTGCCAAAACCTTCCACCAGCATTTGCCTAACTAACTTAACTTTGGGTCCAGTATGCAACACAGAGGGGGCATTGTACAGATTTTTGCCAGCACATCCTAGTAAACTTGACATTGCACAGATTTAAAAGCCTAGATTCTCAAGTGTTAGCAGCAAATACTGTAAAACCCTTTTTTCAGATCTCCTCACTAACTAATGACAGCCAAAATTGCTGGTTTTTCAATTGGGAGATCTCACTGAATTCAAGAAAGGGCACAAAGGACCACAAATCTCCTTCTGGAATTTCAAACTTTATACTTTGTATTGTAGAATTTTTGAATCCTTTCCAAGTCCTGATGTCGAGTGCAATGCTGATGTCAAACATCACAAGGAAACAATGCTAAATACGTTCTGCACACCACGTATACAGTCTCGCACATCACAAACTCAGCCTTAGAGTTCAAGCCATAGCCAAACAGAAATGACAAGGAAAAAGTTGC
Organism: Chiroxiphia lanceolata; assembly: GCF_009829145.1. Lineage (NCBI taxonomy): Eukaryota > Metazoa > Chordata > Aves > Passeriformes > Pipridae > Chiroxiphia > Chiroxiphia lanceolata. The sequence continues at coordinate 85,507,973 of NC_045639.1, read as the reverse complement.
ATGGACTTTAAGGAGCTAACATTTACAAAAATTAAACCCTAATGTAGGAAACTTCAGTAGGACACTAGGGCATGGGCTTAAGCTGTGGCAGGGGAGGTTTAGGTTGGCCACAGCAGACCTCGATGATCAGGACGGTATCTACATTCGATATCGTACTGATGGAAGCCTGTTCAATCTAAGGCGTCTGAAGGCCCACACCAAGACCCTAAACCATCTTGTCCAGGAGCTGCTTTATGCTGATGACGCCGCCCTTGTTGCCCACACAGAAGCAGCTCTGCAACGTTTAACATCCTGCTTTGCAGATGCTGCTGAGCTCTTTGGGCTGGAAGTCAGCCTAAAGAAGACAGAAGTTCTCCATCAACCTGCACCTCAGGAAGTCTTCCATCATCCCCATATCACCATTGGCGAATCAGAGCTCAAATCAGTCCAGCAGTTTAATTACCTAGGTAGCCTCATCTCCTCGGATGGTAAGATTGACGGGGAGATAGACAGCAGGTTGGCAAAGGCATACAGTGCTTTCGGAAAACTCCACAAAAGAGTATGGCGTAATAAACACTTGAAGAAAAGCACCAAGATCAGTGTTTACAAAGCCATAGTGTTGTCTACTCTCTTGTATGGTTCCGAATCATGGGTCATCTACCGCCACCACCTGCGTCTCCTCGAACGCTTCCATCAGCGCTGCCTCCGTACAATCTTAAACATCCACTGGTCAGATTATGTGACCAATACATCTGTTCTTGAGCAAGCAGCAGTCACAAGTGTAGAGGCCATGCTGATGAGAACACAGCTGCGATGGGCAGGGCACGTCTCCAGGATGAAGGACCACCGCCTCCCTAAGATCTTGCTCTATGGTGAACTTGCCACTGGCTGCCGCAAGAGAGGAGCCCCGAAGAAAAGATTCAAGGACTCCCTGAAACAACATCTCAGCCTTGGCCATATTGATCACCATAATTGGTCCACTCTGGCCTCAAATCGGGAGGCCTGGAGACACAGCATCTATAACGCTGCGGAAGCCTTTGAGAACACACGCAGGATCTCTCTCGAGGAGAAAAGGCAACGCAGGAAGAACCGTGTCTTGCTGAATACTCCATCTAAGGAGTCTTTCTGTTGTGCCTTTTGCAACCGGATATGTCTGTCATGTATTGGCCTCATAAGTCACCAACGTGCCTGTAACAAATGTGGATAAAGCCTTCCCAAATCTTCGTTCGCGAAGCCCAGCCATGATGATGATGATGATGAGGAGGAAGAAATTTTTTACAGAGAGAGTAATCAGACATTAGAACGGACTGCCAAGGAGGTGGTGGATTCACCGTCCCTGGAGGTTTTTAAGATGGGAGTGGATGTGGCACTTAGTGCCATGGTCTAGTAACCACAGTGGTGTCAGATCAAGGGTTGGACTTGATCTCAGAGGTCTTTTCCAACCCGGTTGATGTTTCTATGTCAGAGAAAAAAAATGGTACTAAATAACAGTCTGATTTGAATTCTGTAAAAATACTGATAGTAAAATATAAGAATAAACAAACCTTGTGAGTTTAAATTTCTTCTGTCTCTTTAAATTATTTTTCACTCTGTAAAAAATGACAAAAATTTAAAAAATGGAGAAGAAAATTACGAGATGAAAAAACAAGAAACATCACATATTCAGTTGAAACTCTCCTTCCCTTATACCTAGAAATGAATGCTTCTTTTGCAGAAAGACCTATACAGTATTTAGGTCAAGTTAAATGATAACAATTGTGTTCTGTATGCTTTGTGCTTCTTTTGTAAAAAAAATGTTAGTTCAATTTGTCAGCAATATGGTGATGGATGAGGCTGAATCTTAAAGTATAAAAATCCCAAGCTAGAGATGAAAAGGATTATATAAAACTGATGACCATGTAAATATTTATATACTAACGGCATAGCTGTTTGTACAAAACTTTGGCAGCTGATTATTAAAGAAATGGACAGGAGTGTCATTCCTTTCTGTTTTAGGATCCATATGGTGCCTGAATTCAGAGTGTGTGTGGGAAGAAAAGTGTTCCAGAGAGAAGCCAGTTATGGACATGAAAGAAATATGTCCTGGGAAGAACCACATGAGAGCACTGACAGGGTTAAGGAAGAGCTTAATTGACATTTGGTGGTGTTAGAGTCTTTTCCACATATTTCTGTTTTGGACATCCCCCTACTCTGCTGAATGTGTACGTGCTTGTGCCTGTTTCTGCCTTTTCTCTTAACAGACCAAATGACGTGAGTGATCTTGCAAAAGAAAAAACATGAAGATGAATCCACTAAGTAATGCAGCTGTGGACTTCTGTACACAAATGTTCTTCTAGAGTTCTAGTGCAAGAGTAACAACTCTGTATTTTCATAAAGGTTTTCTATTTTGAGATAAATAAATTGATTGAGCTAAGTCACAAATGTGTGCAGGGGAACGATCAAACATTGCAGAAAGAGATCCTACTAAAAATGAACATATAAATAGATAAATAAAATAATTGACACAGTGCATGATCTCAGCACCCTGCTTCCAAGAAAAAATACCTACAAGTGTGAAACTGTATTTAAAGAGGGGTGGTAGTGGGAGAATAGGCTCCTTAGTCTTTGAAAGGAAGTACCTTGCTTCAATGAGTGAGCCTGATGCATCTGCCTCGGTTTGGAAATTCCTCACATGGAGAACCAGAACCAAGAACACCCAGATCCAGAAGGAAATTTGGGACAGGAGCAAAGGTAACCTAGTCAGTCACAGTTGCCTTGGAGGCACAATTGGTTGCTCAAACAGTGTGGATTTAAGACTGAATATTGAATGAATAGGAAAAAATAATAATAATTCAGACGTGTCTTACCTTATTTTTTAATAAAGGCAAAGTTCTATTTTATTTGAAAGGATTTTCTTTATTTGAAGAAGTAAGTAAATAAAACTCGGGTAAATATTAAAATCTGTCATGGGAAACAAATTTTAACAATTCCACATGTTTTTAAGATATTACTAAAAGATGCTGAAAATGCTCAAAGACAGTATAAGATTTTTGTGTGTATTGTGCATTGCTCAACACTTCAGACAATTCAGAGTATTCAGGCATTCCAATGAAAACCAGATTTGATTAAATGAGAAAAAGATATAAATGCCATTGGCAGCTACTTGTAATAGTCACTTAAAAAAATCATACTAACTCACAAAAAGTAAAATCCGTTTGTTTAATTTTATTTTGTTTTGTTTAAAAACAATATTCCATATTGTTTTGAGTGAGCAGACATCTTGGGAACAATTCACAACATCAACATTTATATCACTATTTTAGTTTTTATAAAAATTTTAGATATTTAACATATTTGAAAACCAAGAAATTTTTGGTGCCTAACTTTAGAAAATTATGTTTCGGTATTTTAGGTGTTTATTTCATTAGACAGTAAGTTAAAGAAACAAAAACTCCACATTATAATTATAGAATTCAAGATTCAGCATATGTATCTTCCTTCTTACAAGTATTTCTCTTACACTCAGTTGACCTTTCTGTGGGATTGCAGTACTTAGCAACTTAACACCTAACTCATCATTCTGTGATAACACACCAATGACTGGAAAGAGTTGACTTTTTTTTTTTTTTTTATTATAAGCAAAGAGCAAGAAAAAGTAAAAGGCATACATAAGCATACATAAATTGATACATTTGACTAGGACACCATTTTCCTGCCTAGGTCTATCACCTTTCTCAATTAAATGTGTTTCTTCATTGCATTCAGCATAGTCTCATTCTCAAGTCTAGAGGGAAATGTGCTCAGAAGAAAATCACTCCAGCATAGGAACAACTAATTTGAAGCTACTTGAGGAAAGATATTTCAGATCTTTGCAAAGATCTTAGCACAGTGATACATGAGTTTTAGCTGCAGCCTTTGGCACTAAATGCTAAAAAGCGATGACTGATGAAGACTGCTGTAAGGTGAAATGCTTAATTAGAGGCACATCTTGCAATGTCCTTGTGTCTCAGACAGCAGCTAAATAAAACAGCTTGGACTCAACCTGTTCCACTGTTAATTGACATCCTGAACTCACAACCTTTCAGTGCATGTACTGTCCTAATGCAAAAAAGATTTTCAAACTGTTTCTATGACTGCATCCAAAGACTGTATTGGCCACACAGTCAGTAGAAATGTTTCTCTCAGCCATCTCCAATCTTACTCCTCATAGAAAAAATAAGAGTTTTTCTACAGGTTTAAAGGAAAATTTCAGAAAGCAGGGTATTTACAAAGCACTTTATTTTTAGAGACAGCAGTAAATAGGATATCTGGCTGTAACAAGTTAAATATGTCTTCAGAAACAAAAATAAAACCTGTAAGAATTACAGGGTTGGTCAACTTTAGTGCAACAGTGCAAAGATGCACTGTAATCTCAGTTGACTGGTGGTAGTTTATGAAGTTGAGGTGTGGGTATTATAAAGTTGGTTGCTTTTTTCTTAATCCTGAGTTTACAATCTTTGTATTCCTAGATAGACACTAAAATTATGTAGTGCAGACAAGGAATTTCTAGTGATGCAGTGCTAATTATGATTTCCACTGTGGAACATCTAGACTTTCTGTTTTGGTGGATCAGTGGAAGGAGAGCTGCGTGTTTGTTTATAAAAATATATTCACCTTGTCCTCCAGCCATGATTCTGTGAGGATTTAATATGGCTATATAAGTATAAAGGCTCAATCCAACAGTTCTTACCATGGCAGCTTCTGTAGTGTAACCAAAAGCAGCTACATCTAGTCAATACAACAGTATAACAGAACTGCAAGCAACAAGAGTTGAGATAGAATGTCTCAGTTATGTTGTTTCCTTCCATGATATTATAAAATTGGGTTGGCACTCACTCACAGTCCCTGTGCCAGTGCACCCCACTGGATAATGGGGGTTATCCTTAGATTCCCACTGTCAAAGAAGTATTGCTATTTTGAACATTCAAATGATGACTGATAGTTTCCTTAATATGCTTCAGTGATTACGCACATTGACAGAGAGATTAGTCAACTGAATTGTAAGTAGGTGAGACAGGCAATATACCTGTGGAGGGAGTTCTGTGCTAAAAAGCACTATAAGCCGCATCTGTATCCATCTGAAAATGAGAGATATGGGGCAAATGAAGTCAATATGAAAATCTAACACTGCACAAAATACCATAGAATGTAGCAGACAAACAACATGCAGAAAGACAAAGAGTTATATAGCTGAGAAGAGGAAGAAGGCTTTCATTCCTACTGTTTACGTATGCCCTGTCCAAAAACTCATCTGCAATCCTCTGGAAAGGCTTTTCAGTGCTGTTTTTTTATTTTTTTTTTTTTAAAACAAGTGGGATCTGTTGCTTTCACAGTAAGAGGAATATTAAGGCAGGCCACAGGGTCTCCATGTGGCTTGAAGCAAGAGCTTGAATCGTCTGGGTGGTGCATGTGGTTTATTCCTTGGGACACTGGTGAGCTGTAGGCTGCCACTTTCTAGCTGCTGGGCAGATGTTTATGGTGTACTTCTGCACTTACCGCTCTTCTTTTTGGCTCCGCAGTATATCAGAGGGAATAATAATGTCTGAGCTATGACTTTCACCATTTGATTGTTGGAAAAAAGGTAAATACTTCTGATTATTGCCTAAAAACAGAGTGAAAGAGCAAGGTTCAATAAGTAGTTGAAGTGTGACTTCAGCTTGGGAGAGTTTTTCTCTGACAGTGGGCACAGACACAGACTGTGACACAGCACAGGAGGCACTCTCTTACTCATTAAAGACAGGAAGCAGTGAACTTTGAAAGCCAGTGCCAACGAACTTAAAAATACACACGTGTTTTAGTAATTTAAAATGAGAACTGTAATATAATATTTCTATGGAAATAGCTTGAAAGACACCAAAAGACCTAATTGTCAGTAATTCCAGGATCTGGAAATTAAACCAGACTTTCTGTGATGCAAAAGCCTACTGAGCCTTTTGGTTTCTGGCTTCATAAAGCCCTTGAACACCAAGCCCCATATGTATAGATAGCTTTGTTTTCACTGAAGCTATGCTACCTAACTGTGATATGCATTAGGAGTTCCTAAGACAATACTTAGAGGATAGTTATGGACAGTTTATTATAAAAAAATTCTTTTTGTCTTGGAACTACCCATCACAATTTTATCCTTGCTACAACCATCTAATGGTGTGCTTAAAGATCATTCTTTATTAAATACTATTTGTCTTTTTTCCACTAGAGCCTTTGTTCCATGTTTGACTTCTACGGCATTTTGCTTCAAAGAAAGTGTCTTGTCTGTAGTTAGTCCAATGATAAGGCAGGAGGCAGTAAATGTACAAGTGAAAAAAAAATATCTTGGAAGTAAAAAACAAAAAATATTGCTCAGTGGGGATCTGCTGGAGAGCTCTAGTATGACCAGAAAAAACTCTGCTGGAAAAAATTCAGGGAAGGAGAAGTAGGGACTGGTGCCAGGTACTGTAAGTGCAAAGACTTGACATAGATGTGCAGCCAGTAAAGTGTCAGTCTCATTGGTGTGGAAAGCAGCCACTTAAAGCTGTGATGTGGCAGAAGATCAGAGACTGTTGCTGCTGCAGCTTCATTCAGGGAAGAAGCTACATCACATAACGGTTGGACTCTGTCACATAGGCTTGAAGACTTGCCTGGGTTGCCAATCAACCTTGTTAAAAAAAAAGTGCACTGCTGCTAGATGACTGTACTCTCCTCTCTTTAAAATCTGTAGACATTTTTGAGATAACTCTGCCTTTTTAGTCATCAACCTGCAACCCCTCTTGACCCCCCCTTGCTGCCCCCAGCAAAAAATGGAAAACAGGAATGAGATGTCCTTTCTATTTTTCACAAAAAATATTAATTTTATTTTGATTGGATAATCAAAGAAGAGATGTTGTTTACATCTGTTTTATAAAGTGCATAGTTTTGTGTGGATTAGTCAAACTCGGATGATGAAAATATCTATTTGCATAGGCTTCCAAATGGCAGGATGTTTGTCCAGATTTGTTTATGGTAATCATTTCCGCTGACCTGTGGATTTATATGCTTGAGCTTTTTCTAAAAGCCAGAGGCAGAAGCTGACTTTGTTGTCTTGGACAGCTGACTGAAACCATGAATTTTGTTTTCATAGTCAAACATCTTCTCCAATGCCTCTCTCATTCTCATTTGGGACTGAATTTTTGTCTTCTTTCATTAAATGCCATGGAAAGGGCCAACAGGGGTGGGGGAATGACTATACTCAGCATTTTATAGATTCGTTTATGAAATTAATTCAAGACTGATCCAGAAGGTGTCAGATTTTAGTTTTCACCCTCAGCAAGGTTGACTATACAATTTCAAACCTACTCAGTATATGACAAGAGAAAAGAAGTATGTCAAACGTATTCATTATTGATGCTGTACTGAAATAAACATTTCAGTGTATGCATAAGAGTGATCACAAAACTTGGAGGTAAATTCAGAGCGATATTGGTAAGCAATATGAGTTTTGTGCATCTCTGGAAATAATCAAGAAATGTAGTCAAATGTTTTAGTCACTTTTGTCAAAAAATCTGTTAAAATTGACAAGATTTAGAAAAGACCTGGAAGTTTTCAGAAGTCTGACTGAAAAAGTGACTGACTAAAAGAATTCAACTTCTTTAGTTTATCCAGGGCAAGGTTGAAAAGTTCAGCAGGAATCTCTTGCAAAAAATAATACATGACTCATAAATCTAAGAGAAAAATGAAAATGGAGCTGTACTGATTCTATTGTATAGGTAAATCCTAGTAAATGCCTTAGTAAATTCTTAATTGTTAGCACAGAGTTAAACAGAAAAAAGGTTACTAGCACTTCTAAAATATTTAATTAGATATTTAATAAGATATTTAATTAGTCCTTGTTAAAAGCTGAAGCTACATACTATTTAGATATGACAGAAGATAGCAATATTTTCACAGTTAGGAAAATAAATAATGGAGAATACATACATACATATATATACATATATGTATATTTTTTGTAGATAAGTATACATAAATGTGTCAATACATATTTTTCTACCTAAACTTACATGTATGCATTTAACCTTCTATTGGTAATGCTGTAAAGTTGTGGTGTTTAGGTGACATTGTCTTTGGAAAAATTATAGATCTACATTGTTCTTAGCACTCAACATAAATAATAGAGTTAAATATATAGGTGAGATACTATTATGCTTGGGACAGGTAACAGTCAAAAGCTAACGAGTACAAACTAATATAACATAGGACTGTAAATGCTCTTTATTTAGAAAGATAGCTGAAAAGTTATCACTATTTAAGTAATTTATTTTAGACATACTTTGCACTATACAATCAAAAACTGTCTTCAGAAGAAAAGATTTGATCACTGTATACTGTTTTTTTCAGCTTAATTATTGATAGCCATTGTCTTTTACTCCATATTTATAAAGTTTCCAATGAGGAAGGAGTCACCTAGTGCACATGGCAAAAATCTATTGCTTTTCAGTTCAATATAACTCTGAGGAGAACTTACAGAAGGAAAATATGGATTTCTGAAGGTTTTTCCTATACTTTCAGTGCCAGATTATTGTAAGGGGCTCCATACACTTTGTATTTTGACATTCAAGTTCAGAACTGTTATATACTTGAACACCAGGAGCCAATAAAAACAACTAAATCTGGAATACATTAATATTATAAAGGCACAAAAACTGGAAAAGCTGCAGCCACTGTGCACAACCATGATCTCTGTAGCTTCAGGTTTGGTTTTAAAATATGTGCTTATCATGAAGGGTATTATGTAATTCACTATAATCCTGAAAAATTATCAAATTAGTTGAAAAATTATTCATTACCTGTTCTAGAGAGAATGGCCTTAGTAATGTTTTTCCATTAGGTATGAACCAGTTAAGTTAATATTGCAATATTGATATAGTTTCTGTCAGATGATACACCTCAGAAGATTTATTTCTTCTATTCAATTTTCCATATAAATTCAGAAAAATTTTCTTAATTCCTTTAGTATCTTTTATGTGCAGATGAGTGTCTATCAAAGAGGATTTTTCATTAAGGTGTTATTTGCTTTTACTACAATACTGAATATGGTTTAAGAGGTTTTTTAAAATATCTCTTTTACTTATTGGAATATATGAGTATGGATTTGTGTCATGTGTGCATGTGATGAGACTCTTTAAAAGCACATTCCTGACTGTGTTAATTAAGTTGCCAGATAGTTCAGCCTGGATAACATTAAAAAAACCAACCAGACAAAACCATCCAAACAAATGCCAAAAAACCCCACCAAAAAATCCCCAAAACAAACCTCCAAACCTCCCCCAAAATCCCAACCCCCCTGTCCAAAAAAAATCACCCCCTAGTTTAGCCTTCTCCATAACAGAAATTTTACCTAAGCAGCATTGTCAATGCAAATCTATAGAAAGCTGCTGTTACCTTGGCAGCAAACTGCCTCCGAGCTCTGTGACTGAGGGACATGTCATGAAGAGGACATCAAATGCAAGAGTAGCTTCACAGAGATTATCTCACTGTATTTAGAATTAAAAAAAATCAGGTTACAAGCAAAGCTGTTAGTGTACCATGTAACTGTAATCACTGTTCTTGAATGCCTTCGGAAATCAGTGTGCAATCATCACACCAAGCTTTTTGGTCCATTCTATACGGAAGGTCTTCCTGTCTTGTCCTTGACGATGGAAGGATCTGGATAAACTCTAGGAAGATCTCTTAGACCCTTGTCAAATCTTTTTTGATTTGCCATCTAAAGAATGCTCTTGCAGGCCTGGCTATGGTGGTCTGGGTGTATGGTACACATTGGACAAATAGCTGCACAAAGTAATTTTAAACAGATAATTAAAATATGTTGAGTAGCTGGGAATCAGGAAAGGGAAACAAAGAAGGATGCAATAAAGGAATGTTGCACAGCATCATGTTATTTATAAAGAGGATATTATAGCTAGAGTGTTTTCTGTAACAAGGAACGTGTACTCTCACAGTCTACCACCTGAAAATAAATCAACATTGTACTGGAAACTATAGTTGTGTCTGTGCATTGCTAAGGTGTTAAGAAAACCAGACAACTTCTTCAACAGCTGGATTGAAAAAGGTGAACTGCATGCATCTTTGGACACCTTTTAGCATGAATGAAATGGAATGGAAGGTTTCTGCTAGAGCTCGTGCTATCAAGGAGCTGTGGCATCAAAGAGCTGAAGAACTCCATCTATTTGAAAAGCAGGAAGCAATAGATTAATGCTGACCAGAGTGTATGTGCTCAAAGAAAAAAGTCTGGTTACAAAACTCTTCATCTATGTCTTTCTTAAGAGATTTTCCTTCACAGCATCCTTACAGAGATTTGTGAAAAGAACATGTGTTCCCAACACTTAATCCTCCCAGCAAAAAAAAAAAAACCCAACTATTAAGTCAACATCTTCTTGAACATTGAACCTCTCCTTATGTGCAACAGAATTTCATCATTTCAGAGCACTAGAAACAGTTTCCCTTAATTTCACACTTTGTGTGTATTTAAATGAGTAATGAATTAATTTACTGTCAGACAAATCTTTTAAAGCTAAAGAATTCTTTTATTTTATAATTAGAGTCTGTCTTTTTTGGAAATTAAAATTTAGATCTTTCAGCTTTCTATAATTCACCACTGTATTTTTGAAAGTGTATTTATAAATATTTTCCAATATGTATATCATTATGTCACTAACTTTCCTGGGTTCCACATCTGTTTATATCACAGAGTGCATGTTGTAGTCTTGTTATACTGGATGCAAATGATATTTAATAAGTTACTTTATTTCAGCTGTTCTAATGCCAGGTTTTTTTCATATAAGTACCCTGAACTCCTTTTAGTCTAGTTCCAGCAGATTAATCTGTAAGAAAGAAGACAAGTTAGTTTTGTATCATCTTAAGGATGTTTGAATAAACAAGTCATCTATTGTGATTTGCTTTTAATATCAGGAATATACAAAAATATTAGATACATTTTTTTCACTTGTGAGTACTATGCCAGAAAATTTTTCTACAGTGAGGCCAAAATCCATAAAGATATTTGGGCATATAATTCCTATTTCACAAACACAGGGTTTCATCTATCAAGACCTTAAAAAATTCTGGCTGCTCTTCACTCTTATTTACGTAGGATCCTGGTACCTGTTTGGCATTTCATCTTTTCCTAAAGAGACAACACATGTAATATGCTCACTGTTAGGCCTCTTTTTAGTCTCCCATTTTCCTGTATAACTCCTCTCAACTGAATACTGCGATCTCGGGTTTTTTCCCCAGTTAGACAAGTGCTGCTTTTCTCTGTATCTTCTAGTTTGGGTCTCAGTTGTGATTCACAGGGAAGGAAAATATTAAGTTATAAGTAACAATAATCAGTACACATTACTAGTTAAGGAAATTGAAACCTTTCAATATTTTTACATTTCAAGAAAAGGAGATTTTTATCATCCACTGTTCATTGTATGCAAAACACAAAGTCTGGTTTTTCTATCTGGGTAAGTACATAGTTTCCTGTACAAAGATTTGTGATGCACTATCAATGTTTAAAAAAACACTTTAGAAATACAAATATATGTATATATGTTTTTTAGAAATAGTTCTAAATAAAACATTGCATAATTACTACTTGAAGCAACTGCAATAGGCATTTCTAAGTTCTCACTCAAAACTCAAGTCCAACTGAATTTTGCAGCATGCAATTTAGACAAAAAGAATTCTAGATTCTATGTTTTACAGAAAAACATAAACAAACCATAGTTTTGCATTATTAAAATCTACGATACAACGAACCATCTGATGAATTGCATATCTAATGGAAAAGCCATTGTATATAGATCAGTGGAATATCTGTTGAAATACCACTGTTTCTATACAATTTTTAGTTATAGCTTTATTTGGGTGTATATGGAATTTAATCTTTCAATCCAATTAGCCCCTGTGATCCCTCCTGCTTCTTTGCTTACTGTTGTACAGCTCATCTGAAGGATCAAGTTTCCCGACAGTGCAAGCTTAATGGGGATTTAATGTCAAATATCCATACTTTTAAAGCAGTATGGATTACCTGTGATGTGAAGTGCTGTGTGGATTATTGTCCTGAAACGATAGAGGAATATTGCATTAGAAAATGAAGATATCCACGTATGAGCAATGTTCAGAGGGCCAAGTACAAAATATCTTTTGTGACCAGTTCTTATTTCTTTGCTAATGCACAAGAGATTTGGCTGTCTCACCTGTCAACACTAGTGTTATTTACTTCAACTGTAATTACTTCCTAAACTCAAGCTGTACCTACAAAAAGATCATTCACAACCACAGCTGTATACAGAGACATACAGTCGATCCCGAAGAATGAAACTCTTTATGGAGGAGTTCTGGATCCAGTTCACATAACTCTGTCTTGTAACTATTGTCAAATACCAAGAACTTGAGAGAGGAGATCTTGTCGGGCCAAGCTCTTCTGTGAGTTGCAGCTTGTTATGGTTATGATTATTCATTCTGCGATGCTGTGTGATACTCCATACTTGCTGGAACTCTACCATTTTCATGACCTTCACAACACTTCAGAGTTAGTGAGCTCTGTTCTTCTCTGAGAACAACCCAAAGAAAAAAAAAACCCCACAAACAAAACCCAAGCCCCTTGTTTTCTGATTTCTAAAGTGAGAAAAAAAAACCCAACCAAAACCTCACAAAATTCCCAAACCATCAAAAAGGTATAGGGAGCTCAAGAAACATAGAAAAGTAGGTGTATTCTAAATCTATCATACCTAGAGGATATTATGAATAATATATATAATTTTTATTCATTTAATAAACTAAGCTACAATTTTAAAAAATCTTACTACTGACGAAATAATCCTTTCACACAGGTATAGGAAGAATTAGAGAATTGTTATGGTTGGAGGGGATCTCCAGAGGTCATCTTGTTCACCACTCCTGCTGAAGCAGGGACACCTAAAGCTGGTTGTCCTGGACCATGCCTAGGACATGGACATTGAGCATGTCAATATTCCATCAAAGTGCGTTGTGATCATGTTCCTTAATGTGATTTTGTGGAGTGAGTTAACATATGAGTAGAACTTTACCTCACATTGTATGCATACAGGAGAAAAGATACACACACACATACACGGAGTAAATATCCTGTTAATTTTAATGGTTTACCTCAGTATATCAAAAACTTGGGACCTTATGGTTAATTGCCATGAAAGAAGAGGACATGGAAGAAATATTTTGAAAAAAATCACTAAATACTGAAACCGTAATAAAATAAAAAATTCTCCTGGTACTAAAGAACAAGTTGAACAAATTAAAATTAATGAACTTTTTTAGATAGAGTAAAAAATTAGAGAAATTAAAGTTTCATCTTTTTGAAGTATCTAGTAAGCAACATTCCATATTGAACAAAGTTCTGTAAAAATGGTTTAAGGATAAATGCTTCTGATAAGCATTTATCAGAAAGGCTTCTGATAAGCAGAAGCATCAGAGACATTTTCTGTGCAAGTGAGCTCAATTTCAAGCATCTAAAATATCTGTGAAATTTTCCCTTTTTGGGGTGTGATGGTTTGGTCTGCTTTTCTCTATCAGGTGTGCTGGGTTTTGAGAATAGGAATAACAAAAGACAGTATTTACTGTATGATAAGTTGTGTGATAAAAGGTTCCCATCTCCACTCACTATGGTGAGTAGGGGAACGCCAATAAACTCTCAGAGATGTCAGGATCCTGATGCAGCCCCCTACACGGACAGCTCAGAAGACTGGTGGTCCAAGGCTCATGTGTATGTATGAGCTACATGATTTGGGTGGATGGGCAAGAGCTGCAGCCTGGCTGCTGTCTGGATGGGGGGACTGCCAGTGTGCAGGGTGACAACCTCACCTGTAATAGTTTGGAGGCCTTTTAGCACCATTTCATTGTGTGGTGGTTTGAAAAACCTTTTCTCTGAGGTGGTAATGGTTTGCCCCACTGATTATACTGGCCCAACCAATAGTCCACATGCGCCCTATGGAAATTACATACCCACAGAAACGGAAGAGAAGGGGGTGAAGATAGTTTAGAAGGTAGGTAGCCATGATCTGAGCCAGGAGGAGGCAAGGGGCCGGTGAGCCCCTCTGGAGGCCAAGGGCCCCTAGCCCCAGCTGAGGGTATGGGAGACCTGGTATAGTGTCAAAGTTGGACCGGGTCCCGTAATCAAGAGCTGGAAGAGTTTCCTTACTGTCAGCAGCAACAGAAGACATTGAAAAGCGGCAGTGGAACAGTTCTGAACAGAGACAGTGATGGCTGAAAGCCAAAAGATAGCCAGTAGCAGTGGGATAACGTGAAGCCGGCTGAAAGACGCAGAGACGTTCCTGCAGGAGAGAGAGTTGGCAACAAAACAGAGGAAAACTCAACAGAGCTGGTTTGGGGTAAGACTGTGTTACTTTCTCAAAACCTGGAGACTCCTTGAAGAGGAGGGGTGGACTTCCAAACACTTAGGGAGTCCCAAAATGCAGCAGCAGCTAGAGAGAGAGAGACTACTTAGGTAAGAGTCTTGCAAGAAATGACCACTTGAAGGCAGCATTAATGACATTGAGGTTTCGATTATCTGCAAGCCCAAACCTTGATCGAATGTCAATATTGTTTCCTCAGGAAATATAGCAGGGCAAGAGATCAGCAAAACACCTATGGTTTCCTGGTTTACTGTTCTGAGACATTTTTAGTTAACAGAACACAGTCAAATAAATGCCAATACTTTAGGTTCTAAAGGCCTGAAGGTGTTTAAAGCATGGCCTGTATTTTGCCTGGTGTCAACATTTTTGTCTGAACAGCCTAGCCCATAAAATCAATTTTTTTTTTTTTAAAGAAACACATGTCATCTCAGTCTCAGAGAAGTAAACATAGACCCTTGAATGTAAAGGCTATACTTCCTCTTGAAATGTTTATTGGATGATAGTATGGAAATGTTAGGGAGGATTCAGGAAATTTACTGGTATTCTCTTGAGAATACAGGAGTTTTTCTCCTGGTCTACACATAAAGGAAAAAGAATTAACTCCAATACAATACAGCTTGAAAAAATGAGCTTCACAGGAGAGTGAGATGAAAGCTGGTTTCCCTATACACCCACATCCGGATGTCAGTCTTCAAATACTTTGCAGTTTTGCCCTCTAATAGAACATTATTTGTTCATAATGCTTTCCTGAGTTCTACTCCAGCTGTGGTAAAACAATAATAAAGAAAACCCCAAAAAGACTTTCTCTTCTTCTGTCTCTTCTGCAGAGATCCTGTAGAAAGATAAACAGACATACAAATATGCTTCAGACTGCTTTTGAAACAGCAATTTGGAAAGTATTGTATTTATTCCTTTCTGAACATCAATTAATCATCTTTCTAATGAGCCAAAGGTCTCTGAAGCAGTGGTTCTCACTGAAATTTTAAAATATGTCACTGTGATTTACTATTGAGAATGCAGTAGAGACAATTCCTGTTAATGAGCAGAAACTTACTATGTCAGACCATGAGTCTTGCTTTGGCAAGCCTGATCTACCGGGGGCTGATGGGGTCCATCTGACAAAGAAGGGAAAAAGCATCTTTGGTCAGGGACTTCCCAGACTAGTGAAGGTGGCTTTACACTAGATTTGTGTTGGCGGAGGGGCTCGGGACAAACTGCAAACGACCAATATGATCTGCAAAATGTCTGCTTTATTTACAAAAAGATGCCCTTTATGTACTTTTTTACACCCCAGTGCGTGATCTCTCTTCTGCATTATTGGTTACATATTGACTGCTTCTAATTGGATTATTGCAGGTGTCCACGCGAGGTGAGGACACTTGTTTACCTTTTGGGACTCCACCTTAATTTTGGCACAGATCCTTCTTTGTTTCAGCTTCAGAGCCTGAAGCCATGATGACTGTGCATTCCACACCATCTATGCCCAGCCATGTCAAGGCAAGGCCCACAAAAATGCAGGAGAAATTGCTCACACAATCCTGCTCTCTCGACAGATTTGTCAAGAGAGGGGACCACCTATGCATCCCAATCCTGCCAGTCAGATGCCAATGCATGTAATGGATTCCCAAAACAGTGCAAAGGCATTCCAGATGCTCCAGTCAGCGAGTCAGCTTTATCCAGGGCCCTGCTCAGATGCCAATACACAAATGCACATAGTATGGGAAATGAACAAGTGGAACAAGAGACGTGCACACACCTGTGTGGAGTATGATATCACTGGCATCACAGAGACATGGTGGGACGGCTCCTGTGACTGGAGCATTGGAATGGAAGGTTTTAGGCTTTTTTAGGAAAAATAGATCAGGGAGATGAGGATGGAGTGTGACTATCTAAGTCAATAACCAGCTGGAGTGTATGGAACATACACTGTACCTCAGGAAGGATGAGGTGCCAACCTGGACTTATGTGAAGTGTTCAACATTGCCCATGTGACACCCTTGTCTCTAAATTGAAGAAACACGGATTTGATGGATGAACCATTCAGTGGATAAAGAACTGGTTGGATGGATGCATGCAAAGAGTTATGGAAAACAACTCATTGTCCATGTGCAGACCAGTGAGAAGTGGTGTCCATGTTGGGACCAATACTGTTCACTGTCTGTTGGCACATAGATAGTGGGATTGATTGCACCTTCAGCAAGTTTGCTGCCGACACCAAGCTGTGTGGTGCAGTTGACCCTCTGGAGGGCAAGGATGATATTCAGAGGGACCTTGACAGACTTGGTGGGTTGATACAAACCTCATGAAGTTCAACAAAGCAAAGTACTGGATTGTGGCAATCCCAGGCACATCTACAGACTGGACAGAGAATGAATTGACAGCATCCCTGAAGATAGGGACTTGTTGAGTTTTTCATCAACCATCACCCCCATGAGCTGACTGTGTGAGCTCACAGCCCAGAAAGCCAAACACATCTTGGACTGAATCAAAAGGGGTGTGGCCTGCAGGTCGAAGGAGGTGATTCTCTCCTTCTACTCTGCTCTTGTGAGTACTCTGTATCTGGACTACTGTATGCAGTCCTGGTGCCCCCAACATAAGGACACGGAACTGCTGGGAGCAAGCCCAGAGGAGGGACACGAAGTTGATAAGGGGATTGGAGCATGTCCCCTATGAAGGTTGTGTGGAGACCTGATAGCAACCTTCCAATTTCTGAAGGAGATGTACAGGGAAGCCAAAGAGGGACTTTTCACCAGGAACTGTAGTGATAAGACAAGGATTAATGAGTACAAATTGAAAAAGGGAGGAAATTTAGGCTCGATATTTGGAAGCAATTATCTGCTGTGAGGAGGTTTAGATACTGGAACAGGTTGCCCAGCGAGACTATGGATGCCCCAACTCTGGCAGCATTCAAGGCCAGGCCTTGAGCAACCTGGTTTAATGGGAGGTGTCCCTGCCTATGGCAGGGAAGGCTAGGACTAAGCTATAGATTCATTCTATGATTGTGGTACTGCAGTTGTGTAACACTTAGAAAATCTTGGGAACATCATAAACATTAACTTCTTGTTATCATTCATCCAAACCTAGGATTAGTGTGATCCAAACCAGATGAACAAGGAAAACAGCTACTGTTTTAAATAGCTCAATTGCACATTTTTCAGGCAGAAGACAAACTAGCTGTAAATCACAGCTGGTCAGTTTAACATGGCCTTCAGGGTCCCATCAGAGTAAAACTAAACTCTGAAAACATTAGAACATAATAACATTTTCCATGGGTGTGGTGTTAAACCAACCACAGGAATGGAGAAGCACACACTTTATTCAGGTTTAAGTGTCATTTCAGATTATTCACATGTTTATTAGAATGTGAAATTTATGATTAGTTAAAAAGGTGATGATTACTTCATATTGAAAAGGACTTAATAAAATACGTTACCTCCACATCATTAAATGCTGTATTGTAACATGTACTGTGTGGCTGTTTCAGAAAGAAGGTGATTGTATCCATGCAGTTGATACCAGAAAACTAATTAAATCAATTCTATATAGTTTAATATTACCATAGTTATTCCACATTACTATAATATGACGATCTTTTCCAGACAAAAGCCACTTACCTTTATTTATTAATATTTCACTGTGTAGTGATTTCTTGAGCCCATATATAGTATTATCTGCTGTGTTGCAGAGGAGATCTTTCCAAAGTTCAGTTAAGCTTCAGGGATGGTAACTAGCAGATTTTAGCTCATCTGCCCAAACAAAGAGACACAAGAAGACTCTGCCATTGCTATAACATCTATAGCAGACTTAGGAATCTCCTCACTGGCAAACATGAAGAGTTGTATTTTCACACAGATTGACAACATTTGTATTTGGTAACTGATTTTCAGAGACCACAGTGTACCTTTCTTGGCCATTGAATCATCTTACCTGAAGTTCTGTGTAACAAAATATTTCATTGAATCCTATGCTTTTCACTACAAAAACATTTTTATAATTTAGCTGATTTTGATTACTAATCATATGATTTCTTAACTTTTTCTTTTTTGTAAAGTGAAATAAACTCATTGAGCAGCTTTTTCAGAACTCAGAGATGTTTCTTTCTAAATCTTTTCCCATTCCACATGCTCAAGAACATGTTATCAAGAAAACCCTAATTGTAACCCTAATCTGCCACTTACTGAAACTGTAGATCAATTTATAATAACTCTTATGTTATCCAGGCCTCCAACCTTGGTACTCCTAGCAAATAGGAAATATGTTTGCATTGTGATTTTAAGAATATTTTGAAAATATGGAAATTTCACCTTTAAGTATCAGGCCTTCTGCTGGATAGCATTAGTAGTGAATTCTCCTAGATTCCCTTTTCTCACCAGGACAGCACTAAGAGTCTCTCTGCAGGTCAATGTACTTACTGAATCGTTTCTCAGTATCCTTGAATGGGAGGTAATTTCTCTGCCACCTGTGAGGAATTAACTGCATCCTCAATAACAAGGAATTGATATTGACTTAATTAAACATACTAAGTATTGAGTAAAGTTGCTGTTTTCTCACTCCTTGAGGGCATTTTTGTTCTTGAGGACTAAGTAAATATTTTGGAGAGAAGACTCTCTTAAGTGTCAAACCCAGGATATTTATTTGTTTCACATCAGAATTCAGTTATACTGTAAGATCTTTCAACAAATAGGACGTTGAATCTTCCCCCTGATTTGCGGTTATATTATGCTGGAATATATTCAAGGTACCTACTTTATGCAATATTGAGAGGGTGTTCACAAACAAAATGTTGTTTCTATGAATATTCTCTCAGGAGTAACAATTGTGTCTCATTCAGGATCTTCCACTTTGTTGGAAGTTAAAATTTCGATTAAAATGCTTTGTTTCAGCCTCTGGAACAGAGTAAACATTGGTATGCATTGCCATTTTAACTCTTCTGTGATAACCCAGAGCTTCAAGACAAACTTTTTCCCACAGGCATTCAGAGTTTACGTGCAGCTTTCTTTCATTTTCTAGTGGCAAAACCAGACAAAGAGTCTGAGACTGTCAGCGTTTGTGAATGAATCCCCATGTTCCAGCTGGAGATGCTCTAAATAAGGCCTTGGCTAAATAAAATCCTGCTATGGCCTGAGAAGGGACACTGTTAAACATGTTTATTAAAGTGGTTTTTAGATGTCATTAAATTCTTGACTTTGAAAGTGGTTTTTGCTACAGTCATCTTCAATTGCTAAATCAGTTATGGCTCTTCAAGTATTTATTTTAATGATTTGCAAATATAGTTTCTTACTTATTTCTGAAAATTAATATTTGATTTATGTTTTTTTTATGATGCTATCCCCTTATATTTTCCTTAGGTCTAAAAAGAGTAATTTATTAATAGATTAATGGATTATCTTTAATACCAATCAGTGAAACTCTCCTAATTTTTTTTGCATCTTTCTGAGATTAGAAATTAAAGCTAATTCAGAATGCTGGTAATATCAGTATATATAAAGGCATTGTATTTTCAGCATTATCCTCCACCACATCCTTAATGTATACTGATATTTTAATTGGCATTGGAGAGATTTATACTAGGTCTCCAGTGATTTTCTAGTAGTGTCAAAATCCTGTTTTCCGCAATTGCTTCACTTTTTTTTTTGATATTCCATAAAGTTTACTGACCTATGCATAGGAAATAGCACATAAATCCCCATACTGCTGGGAAAAGCAGAGAAAAATAATGGAAGATTTGACTGTTTTAGCCATTAACTCATTTTGTAGTTCAGCTTTCTTTTTTTAAAGCAGAGTAAAACTCGTGCAAATTAATTAATAAGAAGGTGCACTTTCCGGTGTAAATGCCCTTGAAGCTGTTTTTTCAGCATCTGCTTTTTCCCAAGGTAAGTTTATGACCTGAATGCATGTTACATGTCTGGGTTACATGGCAAAACTTTCTTTCATTTTTTTTTGCCTTTGCTCAGCTGTGCTGTCCATTTCCTTCAAAACTTTCTATCCAGAATGTGCTTAGCCATTTTCATCAGCACG
The DNA here is from genome assembly GCF_009829145.1 of Chiroxiphia lanceolata. Lineage (NCBI taxonomy): Eukaryota > Metazoa > Chordata > Aves > Passeriformes > Pipridae > Chiroxiphia > Chiroxiphia lanceolata. Next base: position 85,487,568 of record NC_045639.1, on the reverse strand, counting down.
AACCAAGGAAAAGCCAAAAATGAGAAAAAATAATTTCTTGGTCTCGGTTGTGTTGTAGTAACTCTCATAATTGTTCTAAGATGTGGGTTTTCCTCATAAACCTGCAGACCATAAAGAAAGCTGGGATATCACATAGCCAAAATAATGATCCAATGTAAATACATGTAGTCTATCAACCAAATTTACTTTTATATTCACGCTAGGAACAGTAATGTAAAAAACATTTCTGGAAAGCACAGTTCTCTTGGAGGTTCCCTATTAAATCCTACAGCTACCACTGAAGGCTTTGTGTCAGGATGTGTTTATGTCAGGAAACTGACATCATCAGCAGATTTTCTCAGACTTTCTAAGAGATAATATTCTTCGCTTTGCTCCACAGCTAACCAGAAAGAGGTGCCTAATTGCACTGTCATTGTTCATAAATTATATTTAGGAACATATCTTTTGTTCATAGAGTCTTGTTTATTACTCTGGAGAAAACTGTAGGTGCAGTAAACTCAATGGGAGATTGCCACTGACTTTCATGGTGCCAAGATTCCACCCACTGTGTCAGACTTTTACCAGGAAGGTCCTTGCAAATTTCTCTGGTATTGTAAATTAGCTAAAAGGTGACGACTGAGATGTTTGCACGTGGTCAGAGTGTTGTCAAGGCGTTTTAACTTATATGATGATTAGACCCTTAATAAACAGCAGAAAAAGTTGATAAAAATTCAAGTCTGGATCCTCAGATGTAATAATTCCTTGCAGGTGTGTGTATTTAACTTAGCAAACACCAATCACACCAGTGAAGGATCCAGACAACATATATTTTGATAGTATTGTTTTCTTAAGATTTGCTTATTTTTTAAAGCAGATGACTGAGAAAATATGATTATCATTTATTTTAATTTTGAGAAATTAAACCCAAAATTCTTTAAATGTATTAGTATAAGTCAGGGAGTAGTTTCACAGGTAAAACTGGCTTTGTTGGCTTTGTAAAACCTATACTAAAATGAAAATGAGGGGGTTTTGGGTAAAAAAAATGTTTTCTTAGCAATATATAAATACTTTTTAAAAATAATTTAATTATATGCATAGTTTTATTTGGTTGGTTTTTTCATTCCTAGCAGTGGAACAGCCTAGTAATGCACTGAATTCTCTGTGGTATAGGTAAATTCAACCCCACTCTCACACAATAAATCAATCATATTTATTCATGAAGTGAAGCAAGAGTCTTCTACTTCCTTTTGGTAAGCACACTGAAGAAGTTAAACAAATGAATCACATGTATAGAAGATAAACTTGTGTAATTTGCATACTCTAAAGAATTAGTAAGTACAGCATAAGAGGTATGAGGTATATATATAAGAGGTATTACTTTATATATAATATCTAAACAAAGCTTTCATGAGGACCAGTCCTTGGGCAAGTATATATTTTGATTTGTTATTTTTGAAAAAAGTTGATTTTATAAAGAGGAGGTAGAATGTGTTGTATGTCTGCAAGGTAACAAGAACTTTGCAGAATACAAAGTCTAACACTTAGAGGGCACAACTAAACTATAAAGAATATACTGTATCAAGCTGGCTTTTTTTAACTGTATATTTTTTTAGATCACACAGTTTTATCATTACATTTACATACAAAAGTCAATGACATTTTTGCCCAGAGGAAAATTAGTTTCACTATTACATAGGAAGAGAATAATCTGTGATGTTCCACATTTATAAATAAATTAAAATGACAAATTAAAAAAAAGCATTAAAAACAGCTGCTAAGTTGATGTGGATGGGTGTTAAAGAAAACCCAAGGCTCAATCAGTTCCACAGTAGTTTGTTATGCCCTCAGGCATGCAAAATGCATGCAAGTGCAAAAAGAAGATTAATTTGAACACATGAAATGTAAAGGAAAAACAAATAAATCTAGCTCATTTAAACAAAATTACAGTCATGTTTCTGACAGATTTAGTATATTATTTCTTTTCTAGAAGTGGAAATTTTAATGTGAAGGAGTAGTAAACTTTAGGGTAAATATAGGATATAGTTCATACTGTGTATTGGGATAAATGATGCTCTTTGCAAGAAAGAGGAATTAGAATTATTTGCAGTCTTTAAGAATTTTATATGTAGTCTTTCAGTATTGCAAAAGTGAGCCACTACAAATAATCTTTTATTATGACTGTTCTGTATTAAATTAACTTAAACTGTGACTACTCTAGCTACTTGCTGTTACAGTTTGTACGTGTAGCTCGTTAAGTACCTGCATCCTTTTGGAGAGACATGGCATTTACAGGCAACATTTGCATTACCCATTAGTACAGGCATTAAGTGTAGGTTTATAGATCCAAGCTGGTGCCCAGGACCAATGTTCTCACTGTACAAGTTTCAGGAAGTTTTACTTCAGACTAGTTCCAGTTCAGTCTAGTGGACAATATGCCCATCAGTGATGGGAGCTCATTTAATGCTTTCTTGGAGTGCATCGCTCAGCTGAGTTTCAGGTAAAAGGAATCCAGTTTGCGTGTTCTGAGACCATGCAGTTCATAATGACTTGAGGGAGATTTTCTTTAAAGGTGTAGCCCTGATCATTATCATCCAATCATAGAATGGCATAGATTGGAAGGGACTTTAAAGATCATCAAGTGATAACCTCCCTGCCATGGGCAGGGATGCCACCCACTAGATCAGGTTACTCAGAACCTTATTCAATCTGGCCTTGAACACTTCCAGGGATGGGGCATCCACAAGTTCTCTGGGCAACGTGTCCCAGTGCCTCAACACCCTCACCGGAAAGAATTTCTTCCTAATGTATAATGTAAACCTACCCTCTTTCTGTTTAAAGCCATCATCTCTTGTCTTATGACTACATAGCCTTGTAAAAAGTCTCTCTCCATCTTTCTTGCACAGGTTCCCTTCAGGTATGGAAGGCTGCAATCAGGTCACCCTGAAACCTTTTCCTTTCCAGGCTGAAAAATCCCAATTCTCTCAGCCTTTCCTCACAGGAGAGGTGCTGCATCCCTCTAGTCAAGTTGGTGGCCCTGTAATTAATTAATTGTGGTTTAGTTCACTGAAATGTTAATATAGACATATAATAGTAAAGCATAAATATGCTTCTAGCTAGAGGAACAATACAGAAAAGCTTTTACATACCACGTTTCCTTACATATTTTTAAGACGGCTGTAGATACATTTGAGTAACTAGTTACATAATAACCAATTTTTTCTAAAAATTCAAAGGGTATGTAGAATATTTCTGAACGTTTGTTTACAGACAGTGTGAACCAGAGATTATAGCTGAATTTTTGTCTCTGCAAACTGATAACATATATTTTGTCCTCTGACAGACACAAGCAAAATATCAGTTAGATGAAAGATGTATTATGCAGGACAGGACTGTACTTATATCACATCTGTGATGCTATTAGACAAGTGGCATTTCCTCCATAATATTTTACATGACTTGGGTGATTCTTCAGTTATTACTGTATATATAGCTGTAAATACATTTCTAGGATAAAGTGTAAAATAATTCCGTTATTTATAAACTGCATGATTTTTACTATTTGGATTTTTATTTCAAAAATTCCCTGATGAATTTCTTTTTAAATGAGCTAGATGTCCAGTATTTGGTGGCTTAATATGTTAATATAATATACTGTAATTCTCTGAGAGATTGAAATACATGAAATAGAATGCTATATACTTGTCCATAGTGTAGCTATTAAATAAATGTTCAAGTGATGTGTTCTCTCTCCCATACTAATAGAGGTCTAACACTCTACAAGCTGCAAAACGAGTGTGAAACTGTTAGCTTTCAGCATCCAGAGAACTGATGCTTTTGGGGCTTTGGGACCTACCCACAAACCTTGAAACTTTTGAAGGCAACTGCTTCTTTGCAAAAGAGGCACTGCAAACTCTTTACTAGAAGAAACATTTCCATAAAACTCAATAGGTAGTCGTGTGCTCACACCACCTTTCAAGGAATGTTCTCCACACAGCACTTGAAGACTCTTTTGACTGGTTTTATGCTAGAAATACTACTTGTCTTTTTGTTCAGGGGCACTGTATGGTTTGTACCTATATGACCAAACTCTCTCCTTTCCCAGTACCTGTCCTCGAAACTGTTCACAGGCACCATCTGACACACATTGAAACTGTGTTAGGGAAATTTCTAGAAAAGAAACAGTACAGATGACTGCATGTCAGTGCTGGAATCTGTGCCATAGTTTTTTCTAAGTTTCTAATAAAGTTGTAGCCTGTGTGCCCTGACCCTGCAAAAATACCTGAAGATATTTCTTTGCTTAGGATCACTAAGGGGGAAACAATGATCTATTTACTTGTTGAGTCATTTATTTATCATAAAGAAAAAGATATTTCAGTTATTTTTTCGTTATCACTAGTTTATCTTTTCTCTCAGAAAGATTAGTCTCCAGTACAGCCATTTTTAAATAAGCAAGAATAATATTTTTCTTATAGCACTTTCTATGTGTGCTAAGCCTGACCCCTTGGAAAACCCCATTATCTACTTTCTCATAAGGAGTTTTCTCTCCTTGACCTCCTTAAGGGTTAATTAGTCAATTCAAAACCTCATATATATGCCAGAGTAAGTCAGTATGTATTTGGTTCCTAGCAGAGGACAAAAGGCATCATAGCAACTCTTAGGGGTCTCAGCTCAGTATGAATCATTTGTTTGGGATTTATTTTATTGTATTCACAGATTTCTTTAAAAAGTCTTGAGTAGTTTTTCCTTTCTGTTAGTCCAAAGAAGCACAGATGTCACTGAGACCATACTTAACGCATATATATTGTGATTTTTTTCCCCCACACATTGCATATGTCTGTACAGGACATTTTCCTTTTACGAAACTTATTTATGTGAGAAAACAACTTGGTTTTGGAAATAGTGATTACTGACTCCTATAAGGTTGCCTAAAGAAGAAAAGCAAATGATGAACTTTTAATGATGGTATTTTTACACAAAACCTCAACTCCCTAGAAATACATGGTCCTGTGTTTTTCATCACGTTATTTCCTGCTGAGAACACCTTAATTTCCAGCCACATTCCATTGGATTTTCCCCCAAATGAATGGTTATTTTCATGGGTGAGTTTGTAATTCTCTTAACTGGTATTTTCAAATTATCCCTTTATACATTGTATCGGGTCTGGTTGAGCTGGAGTTCATTTCCCCACAGTAGCCCTCACAGTGCTGTGCTTTGCACTAGCAGAGAGAAGGATGTTGATAACACACCAGTGTTTTGGCTGCTGCTGAGCGCAACACTAACACTGTAACATTCCTTCCTCAGTTGAGGGCAAGATCCTGGGAGGGGGACACAAGTAGGCCAGCTGACCCAAACTGACCAAGGGATATTCCAGACCATATGACGTCAGCTCAGATATAAAAGCTGAGGTAAGGAGCAGGAAGGGGGGCATTCATTGTCTCCAATGGTTGCCTGCTGAGAAACTGTTGCGTGTTCCGAAGCCCTGCTTCTTGAGAGTGGTTGACAACCACTGCTGATGGGAAGTAGAGAATAAAACCTGCTATCCTTCGCTTCTGCGTGCACAAGTTTCGCTTTGCTTTTTGCTTTAAATAAACTGTCTTATCTCAACTCACAAGTTGTTTTCTTTTTTTATTTTTCTTTTTTTTTTCTCCCACCTTACTCTCTCCCCTGTCCCCCTGGGTGGGCACCTGGCATCCAGCTAACGTCAACCCACAGCGTACATATAGATCAGTAGCTACAGAATACATTTAACTAATCTCCTGCAAATAAACAAAGCTGTGGTTAAGTGACATTTCAGCAGATCTTGTCTCTCTAGAAGTGTCCAGGTTCCCTTGCTGCTACATGGCTTATTTCAAGGTCAGGTTAACTTTTTGTCTGATTTTTACTTATGAACCTAATCCTCCAAGTGGTGTTCAGAGCCTTCTTGCTATATGCGTATCAGTGCCTTCCACTGACTCTGTAAAATGCATTTTTAGTTTAAGGTGTGCTTCAAAATATTTTCTGGAATCTCTCTAGAGCACCTTCAGAGAAAAACATTTCAAGTCCTAATCTAATTCAAAAGTTAAAACCAAATATGTCCTGCTGACCTTTCCCTCCAATGTAAGACAATATAATTTATTTCCAGAAAAATAAACCTCATCCTAAACTCAGGCTGGAATTGACTGAGATCAGGAATTTATGTTTTCTTACTGGGAGAATGGGTACAATGTGTCCTGTGGCAATCACTAGAGTTAGGATCAGATTTGGATTACATTTTGGTAATATAAAAGCTTGAAGAAGCCAATTAATCCTTTTCTGACCACAAGACTTTGGAATAGACCTGTCATCAATACTTTTTTCTTTTTTTTTTTGCTTTGTGTATAGTTCTTGTCATGATTACTGTTAGACCGGGGCTTGCAAATCCAACTTGAGTCTAGTTTTGTCTTTGAGACGAGCAGCCGAGGGAAGACTAAAGAGAAGTCTGGAGTCAATTGTGGTCAACAGCTTATGTTCCCTTCAATGGATGGGTGGTTCCTTTGGCTAGAATTATTTTTGAGGGTAAGGTTATTTGGGGAAATGCAATAGCTGAAGAACCCATTTCAACATCTGGTGTCTTGCCCTCAGAATAAGGAAAAAGAGTTGTTTTAGGACAACAGTTTGTGCTCTTTTTTTCTCATAATTTGTTCCATGACCTTGATTAAGTTCGGCACTCATATTTGGGCTAGTGTTTGGGAATCTACAGGCTGAAGAAGGCTACACATCTCAAGATGAAGAAGGGTAATGTTGAGGACAACTGTTGCTTTGTGTCTGTTCAGTTTGCTGGAGAGTTATATTTGCTGACCATTGCTGGGTTTAGAGTTTGGGTTGGACTCAGGATTTGAGAGTTGCAAAGTGAAGAGCTCTTTTGAATACTTGAAGCTGCACACTCTTCAGTATTATGCAGAGGAATTGTAATGCCTGTGTATTGTCTTTCTGAAATTTTTCTTTCCAGTCTTGTTTCTATGTTTTCTTGTTGAGTTTCATTTCCGGGTAATGACTGTTAAGTTAAATTAAGGAAAGGATATCTTGAGGTGAGTATTCATTTTATGGCTTGGATTTGTCTCAGGTTGAGGTTTTAGTGGTTTGAGAATATAAATGTTGCATATCTCATTTTGTTTCTGAAGGATTTAGGAAATTAGGGATCAGAAAGTGACTTGTTTGTCTGGGATCTATATGTTTTGTCCATTTGTTTTCAGTGAATGTTGACAGCCAGGGTAAGACTAGGTTTAGACTGGATAACCTAAAGACTGAAGATACTGCTCAGATGGTGAGGAACTAATAGCTGGAAGTACTAGCCATGGGTTAGAATTATGGTTAAGGTAGACAGCATAAATTATGAAGACCCACACTGCTTATGATATAACATAGGAATTTCAGAGACTGGTGTCTGTCATTAACAAAAGATTACTTCCACTGCTGTAGTTAGATTTGGTTTAGTTTAGAGTTAGGCATAAAAGCTGAATAGAGCTCTGGGGAGTTCCCTATCTCAGGACATGGAGCTAAAGAGAACACATGTGTTTAGAAGTCTATGCATTTTTTCCTCTCTCACCTGTTCCCTAAGTTATTCCCTAAGTTAGTTCAAAGGTAGTTGTTGGTACTGGTTCATTTATATTTATATAATGTAAATAGACATATGTTTTGTCAAACAGTTTCTATTGTACCTTGCATATATCTTAATTCACTTCCGTGATCCTTTTCGGAGGTTAGCTAACCATGTCTCTCTGAAGTGATTTTAGAGATATGTATCTCTAAAATTTGCTATTTCTGTGTACAATTTGGATAAGATGGGTAAGTTTGTGTGAGATTTGTCTTCTGTTCTACACACCCCTCAGATTTCATCATGAGTGCTTCAGTTCTTGAAACACAAATTCTCATTGTTTTAGTAAAAGCAATGCTTTCATCATCGCACTGCAGTGCTTACTTTATTTCTTTCTTTCTTGCCCCTGCAGTTTTACATCTCCCTGGTGCCCATGCACAGGGATAGATACCCAGAGACATGTCTAGCACTGGAGAAGTCATTACAAAAATTCCTTCCAAGAAACATAGTAGAATCATGGAATCATAGAACAGTAAGGGGTTAGAACAGACCTTAAAGATCATCTAGTCCCAACGCCTCCTGCCATGGGCAGGGACACCTCCTGCTAGACCAAGTTGCTCAAGGATTTATCCAACCTGGCTTTGAACACTGCCAGCATTGGGGCATCCATGACCTCCATGGGCAACCTGTTCCAGTGTGTCACCACCCTCACAGTAATGAGTTTCTTCCTAATGTCTAACCTAAACTTCCCCTCTTTCAGTTTGTGCTTGTTACTCCTTGTCCTGTCACTACAGTTCCTGACAAAGAGTGCCTCTCCACTTCCCTGTAGACTTCCTTCAGATACTGGAAGATTGCTATGAGGTCTCCATGCAACCTCGTCTTCTCCAGGCTGAACAGTCCCAACTTTCTTAGCCTATATATATGTTGGTGTGTTACAAGACTTCTTATTCTGTATAACCCTTGTTGATTGTCTGGAGTATTCCTTGTTTTTTTCTGGTAATGTCCTAGTACCCAAGTACTGTGGGTAAATGAGTAAATGTCTTGCTTTCCAGCTCCCAGTGCAAGTTGCACAGCACCCGTCACAGCCATAGAGCCAAGTCATCTCGTTCATGTTGTCCCACAGTGTAAGACAGCCTCAGCCATATTCTGTTTGTGAACAGTCCCTACCCCACATTAACTTCCAAGCTGTACTCCCACATTATTTGCAGTAACAGGGGATAATACAGGAAAACTTCATACATGGCTAAGAACTACATAAAGTGGACACTTTCATAAATGCACTCAACCCATGTCTTAACCTTGATTAACATATTAGCACAGATACAGTTCAGATACCCTTTTTTCACAAGAAAAAACTACTGGTTTCCTCTTCCCATTATTCAGTGGAAATCTGTCAGTGGAAACAGACACTGTGTACAGTCATGAGAATTGCTTCAAGAAATAGCTAAAATAAAACCAAAAACTTAAAAATGGAATTTAGAAGGGGAAAAACGTCCCTTCAACAGAAGCAGATACAGAAAATGGCTTCGGAGCTAAGCTTGTCAGCAATTTCAGTTTAAACTCCTACTGCAAACTAGTCCATGACGCATGATTTATACTCAAAATGAATCAAAGTGACCCATGTAGGCAAGGTAGGGCTTTGTTTTATTTTATTTTGTGTTAGACAAGGTCTCTGAATTGGTAATGAAGAAGGTAAATGCTTTATTGGAAGCATGAAAACCAAAGGAAAGCCTGGATTCAAAAGTTTATCTCTGATAAGAGTGATCAGAATACTAAAAAGCAATTTCTTTCACTGCACTCTGACAAAACACGTAGTGAGGAGTTTTGATTTGAAAATAGCAGCAGCTTATCTAAAGTACTGCAAATGCAGACTTTCAAAATGTCAGGAGCCGAATGTATTCTTCAGAAAGATTAGTGTAGTATATATAAGGCAACAGGAAAGTTTATTTCACCACTGCATTTCTTTGATCTTGTGAGTGCTTTCGCAACCCCATTTCTCCTTTTGTTTCTTTCAATCATGAAGCCATAAACCTAGATTTATGCTGGTATTAGTGTTTTGCCACAGAATGATTGGTATGTCCCAGATTCAGCCTTGTAGGACAAACATGAGTAACTAAGTAAAAATTGTCTGAAAGGGATGTAATTCTTTTAAAAAGAAAAATATTTAAAATAATAATTAAATGGGAAGAATTCAAATCAAATCAGGTAAACATTAATTGTGGAATGTTTGAAAGTATTATTTATATCAAACATTATAAATTTTGGGTTGATAAGGATTTTTCTGCAAGATTATTTCTTTTTGATGATGTTATTTCTGAAAGATGTTATTAAGAATATAGAAAACTCTTGACTGTACTGAGAAATTTATACAAGAAGACAACAGTGAAGTCTCACTCATTAGCTATACTGAAATTTATGTAATTTCATGTTCAGTGGTCATATTGTTTGCAGACCCCTAAATTTGAATCTCTGAGGAAAAAAAATTATGATGGAGTGTTTGAAAATTTGTGTTTCCATGAACATCATGTAACAACAATTTCAAATTCAGTCAGTGTAATGGAAAAGTTCCAGAAAGCTTTCCAGGTAAATTAAGATAGAAAGCCAAATCTAAGGTATAGGAATTATCACAGAATCAATCACAGAATCAACTAGGCTGGAAAAGACCAAGCTTCAACCTAACCACCTCGCCTACTAGACCACAGCACTAAGTGCCACATCCAATCTCTTCGTGAATACCTCCAGGGATGGTGATTCCACCACCTCCCTGGGCAGCCTATTCCAACGCCTAATCACTCTCTCTGTGAAGAACTTTTTCCTAATGTCTAACCTAAAAACCTCCCCATGTGCATCTTAAGACTGTACCCTCTTGTCCTAAATTATGCTGGATTATAGCATAGAAAATCCTGCCTTCTTTGAGTGGAGGTAACAACATATATACAAAAGATTTTTTTAATAAATCTGTCTGAATAAACACCCATAAACTGATGCATTCAAGAGCAAGTCCATCCTTACCATGTACATTGTGTATTACTCATCCTTCTCAAGAACAACAGTGGCAGTGACAGAATGATACATTCTTATTAAAACCAATAAATTAATTGATGGAAAGGGTCATTGTCAGAGAAATGCAATTTTTTAAAAGATGAAATATTTGACAAAAACCTTAAGGATGAAACAAATTCTTGTAGAAGAATAAAGAAGTGTTCTGTTTTGCCAGCTTAACTGGCAGGTTGCTGGAGATCCTGAGCTCTTACTGTGTCAGTAAGATATATACTGATATTTTCATCAAGGCTGTGGTCTGGTTGACAGCAAAAGGACTTTTAGGTTCAGAGCTTCTCTGACCCCTCTATTTCAGACTGACTCCAAGCTGGAAAGACCACAGAGGTTAAGCTAGCATCTCCAAGCACCTCCTTGAGCAAGAATTTTCGGGGTTGTTGAGGTTTCCTTTCCAAAGCTGAGAAATTATCAGACCAAAGCAAGCTGTGAATCTCTGCTGAGTGGTGGTACCTTGGGTACCTCTACATGAAGTCCATTAAGCAGTAGTTATGTAGGAGTAACATACTTTCATATTTGCTTGAAATAGGATGGGAAACGGACTCAGGAGAGAGGTGTGATGCTGCCTGCAACTTTTCTTAAGTGGCTCCTTATTGCCAGTCCTGCCATAATATTGTAATTTGCATAACTGTATTGCGATGGGCTTGCCTTACTAGTTGTCCCTTATAGGCAACATTCACTTAGAGGGCATCTGCATTTCCCAAATACGCTTTGTAGTGGGTTGATCTTGGCTGGATGCCAGGTGCCACCCGGCCTCTCTATCACTCCTCTTTCCAGCCAGAAAGACTCATGGGTTGGGATAAAGCAAAAGCAAAGCAAAGGCAAAGTGGAAAAATAACAAACTTCATTCTCTACTTCCCATCAGCAGCGATGTCTGGCTATGATCAGGGAAGCAGGGCTTTCAAACCACATAGTGGTTTCTTAACAGGCAGCCATTGGAAAAAACAAATGCCCCCCTTCCTGCTCCTTGCCTTAGCTTTTATATCTGAGCTATATCGTGTGGTATGGAATATCCCTTTGGTTAGTTTGGGTCAGCTGGCCTACTTGTGTCCCTTCCCAGGATCTTGCCCTTGATTGGGGAAGGAATGCTACAGAGCTGATGCTGTGCTCAGCAGTAGCCAAAACACTGGTGTGTTATCAACACCCTTCTAGCTGCCACTTAACACCTAAGGAGTCCTTCTGCTGTGCCTTTTGCAATCGGACATGTCTATCTCGTATTGGCCTCATTAGCCACCAGCGTGCCTGTAAGAAATGTGGATAGAGCCTTCCCAAATCTTCGTTTGCGAAGCCTAGTCATGATGATGATCTAGCTGCCAATGCAAAGCACAGCACTGTGAGGGCTACTATGGGGAAATGAACTCCAGCTCAGCCAGACCCAATATGCCTTTGTAGCAAACACAGCAGCAAGTCTGTAAGGCAGGATCTTAATACATACATGTAAGGTAAACGTACGGAGGTATCTTCCCCAAGAATGCCAAGGCAGTGGAAAGGGTTCAAAAAGGGTTTATTTCAGAGGCAAAGATGTTAAAACTTACAAACTTTTTGGCCCTGCCAGGCAGTACTCAGCCTCAGAGGGAAAAGGTAAGTTCTGGCCCTCTCCAGGGCCTTTAGTATCCTCCCTGTTTCTCCCCCTCCTTCCCAAGGCCTCTGTGCATGTCTGCTGGGGTTATCTCTCTCCAGCATAGCAGCTCTCATAACACAGTTCTCTCTCTGCAACCCCTCCAGACTGCAGAAGGGAAAAAAACCCCATCTAACCCTCTTGAGAAGGTACTTTGCAGGCTTCCTGAGTGAAAACAAGTTCTAGCTTTCCATCACAAATTCTTCCAAGATCTCAACTATCCCTACAGCTCCAAATTCATGTGGAGCCTCAAAGTCAAAATTTCTGATTTTTTCCTTAAAATGAGAATGTCAGGATTCTTTTGAAATTTTTGCTTGTGAAGTTTCATTTTGCTAGAAAAATTTATCTGGAACAAGATAAGTTAAATAAAGCTCATATATTTGCTGGTGGAGACTGACTGAACAAAAGTCATCCTGCTGCTGTCCATGGGGTCTTTAGATGATGAACTGTTTCTTCAGTGTTACTTTTCTGACTCTATCTTCCTGCTATTTACCTCACTAATTGCTCTATAGAATCTTCTCCTAGCTACAGAAGCTGGGGGTGGAGGGGTGGATTTGTAGCTTCAGTTGGCCATATGAGACCCTTGCCTACAAAACATTCCTAATCTCAGAGCTAGACTTTAAGTTTGAGAAATTCTCCAGAAACCTCATGTTTCCAACCTTCCAACACTGACCTTGACTTTCTTTCAGAGGTGAGGAAAACTTTTAATAGTAGCAATCTTACTAATTATTTTAAATATATTTATTTAAAATATATCTATTTTAAACATGTATTTAAAACATTTTGAATGCATAAAATATAAAATATTGATATTTTATTATTAATATCAAAATATGTTTATTATTTAATAATATAAAATAGCTAATAATAATGATTCTTGCACTAAGTGGACTTTAAATTTATATTTACACTTAACTTTATAAGTATAGATACATTTATTTGTGTTTAAGATATTATGATTATTATTTTGTAATGTCTTTTTTTGTCCTGGGATGTCTGCAAAATGTGTGGCTTGCACTCTGATTCAAAACATTTTTTAAATATTTTTGAATTTGTTGCAGAACAGAAATTCCAGATTCAACTGATGCTGTAATAATGTTTTGTCTTTCTCTTACATATGCTTTGCTCTTGGTTTAACAGCTATCCCTTCCAGTATTAATGAAACCAAAGAGAATTGTGAATTATTGATGTTTCAGATTCTTTGTCTTGAATTCTCAGCAGTTACTTACACACATACAAAAGGGCTGAAGATGGCTGTGAAATCAGGGACAAGATTTATAAACCTTCAAAAGTCATTTGCCAAAGAGAACACTCAAAAATCTTTGCTGAATGAGAATACTACATCAGGAACTGAGCAAGTCTGTGAGAAATGCCTTTTAAGAGAAAATAAATGGATTTCATACACTCGTTGGACTTCCTGTGCAAAGTGAAAACATTCAATATAACCACTTGTCTGAGTACTGATAAATCCACTACTAGCAGTCTGCCAGATCAATCTCTGCTCTTGAACACTTAAGTTTCTACGGTTGAACAGGAGCTCACATTAACAGTCTCTCCGAGGGGTTATCACTTGATGTCTGTTATGAAGATGGCTCATAAAAGCAGCTGCTCAGAATTCATAATTTCCATCCAGAGGAAACTCCAAGATTAACAAGGATTTCTGATTTAATAAAAATCAAAACCACCTAAATATTTATTTTACACAGCATTAAACTTATACATGGGAAATATACTATTTCAGGAAGGAGGTAGAATAGCATTTTTACCAAGAAGTTTTTTCTGTTTTTCCTAAATAAGATGCTGTTTTCCTTGCAATATGTTTTCAATAGGCTAGCATTTTCCTATGGAAAAATATTTAGTCAGCTCCACTGATGAGAGGCAGTTTCTAAAAAATGTAAGTCCCATAACATTTTTGGATTGATAGCAACACTTTAAATGGCAGCCAAAATAAAATTAATTAAGCGTAATCCCAAAGTCACAATAACCTACAGGTGAGGGTGTGTGCTGAATGAAGAAGTGTGTAACTCCCAAGGGATATCAAAGATAAACTTTTAAAGATACACTTTGATAGGTGAGATATATATTATACTAGCAAATTGTAATGAGATTTTTAAACCCAAAATAAAAAATCTTGGCAAATACAGGTGATAACAAATAACCCCCATATTATTGTTCTAAAGGAAGACAATAACAGGTGAGTTTCAACTGAGAGTGTCTCTCTTAGCTAAAAGCATCACAACAGTGGTAAGAAAAGTGGAAATCTAAAGAGCAGAATTTGTAAAGATGCTAGATATATCAGATAATACTACTCTTGATTCTGGATTTAGGGTAACTTAACTTTAAATTAACTTAGAGTTCTCTTTCCAGAAAAAGACACACATGAACATGCACACTAACAATCCACTCATTCCCAAAATAATTAGTAGATGTAATTGCGTAAAAAAACAAGAGCATTACACAGTCCATTTAGTTAACTAATAATCCAAAAGGTGCTTGTAGAGTACAAAGCTTATGAATTAAAGTGGTCCTTGCGGATATTACTTATGTTGCAGGTTTTAAGTCAGACTAATATTTCAGTTGAATAAGACAGACTAAAATATGTACCTGGTCATACGGTCCCATGACAATATCAGTTGCAAATGTTTATAAATCAAGGAGCAGCAACAGTTGTGCCGAAACGCAAAGCACCATGGTTTGGTTCTTTACAAAAAACCCCAGTTTTTGCAGGGATATTGAAATTCTGTGTAAGTAGCTAAACTGAAATAAGATTGAATTTCAACATCTGAAGACAATCTGGTTTCATTCAGATGGATTTGTTTTTTAAAATATTGTACAATATAAAATATATATGACCAATTGCAAAGAAGGAAAGTATCCTCAGATGATAGATCAGAAAATGAAAAACAATAAAGAAACTTCAGCTAGTGTGTCAAACTAACAAATTTCTCCTGCTACCCTTTTTACTAGAATTCACTTCTGAAACTAGACTTCAAAAAAATGACGTTTTCTGTTTAATATTTTTGTAGACCCAAGCACTCACATATACTCATGTCTACTTAGGACTTCAGGAATTTCTCAGCCAATAGAATGTATTTAACAAATGATTTAACCTGAATTAAGCCTTAGAAATGCCCCAAGTTCACAAAAACCTATTCCATTGAAATGTTCACTTTAGAGTCAGCAATGCTTGACTAGAGCCCAGGCATTTCCTCTTTCATTAACATTTTCCTTTCTGTAGCATTCAGTGTAGAATTTCTAACTACTGTTCCTTCTATTTTCTTGGCTGACTTCTTGTAATTCATTTTCATTTGCTGCTAAATCATTCAGCTTTTTACTACTGCTGTATAAATATGTGTTCAACCTTTCTGCTGGCAGCTGGTGGAAACCTATATTACTGTAATACTATACTGCCAAGCACATCATGACTTCCCCATATGTGCCCTTGCATCCTGCTAGTTTTAGACCTCTGTAAGGCTGAAATTTTGTTCAAAGTTTGGGTTTGGATCTGGTTTTATTTTTAGGTAAAAGAATAATTCAGGTGAACACTCCAGTTGTTTTTGACATATATGCTAGTGTCTTCTGTGCTCTGTCTGCCTGAAGAACATC
The DNA here is from genome assembly GCF_009829145.1 of Chiroxiphia lanceolata. Classification (NCBI taxonomy): domain Eukaryota; kingdom Metazoa; phylum Chordata; class Aves; order Passeriformes; family Pipridae; genus Chiroxiphia; species Chiroxiphia lanceolata. The sequence continues at coordinate 85,471,759 of NC_045639.1, read as the reverse complement.
AGAAGTACATTCCCAAAGGGTTAGTATGTGTTAGTTGTGTATAAATAATTTAAAGAGGCTTTCTGTGACAACATGGGATTATGCTAACTTGTCTAATGGTTAATTCTTGCTTACCAGTAGAGCACTAGTGTTTGCCCATATGGGAAGAATTTTTCCCTGAATCCTGTCACTTACCAGTGCTCAAACTGAACCTAAAATATTGGTAGAAAAGACACATGACCTTCTGTGAAGTGTGAACTTGTTTCACTTCTTGGACACTTAAAGGACTTTGTATATATAATTTCTTTGAGCATGTTATTTCTGGAGAAACAGAGTGCCCTTTCCTTGTAAAACTTGGCAGCTCTGCTTTTAGTAGACAAAATTAATGAAGAGTTAACAAGCAAAGGCTTAGTTTTCTATTACAAAACCGGGTAAAAATTTATAGAAAAAAACAGGAACAAGATCACTGACATGATGTGTTAGAATATACTTGCAACACTTCACCACTCTCACTTAGGATTCTTCCTAGGCATGGCTTAGTCATCATAAAGCAAGAACCACTTTGTTTTAGAGATATATTTTTCAGCATCAAATGCCCTAACCCTGAACTTCTGTCTTTTTCTTATATCTAATAATTATCTCATCACTCTTGTACACACAGGAAGTTCCAGTATATCCTAGAAGCTGTGTTTCCCCTTACATTATGAATTAGAGAAATGTATCATCAATTAACTTTGATTATTAATTCAGATTTATGAGAAGACACATAAAGCTTCTCTTTAGTTTGATTAATTGACTTGCTACAATAAGCAAAAAGCTTTTTGGAACATTCATTGTTCATCTGTTTTACATTCTTGCTTAGTAATTCAATTGATTTAGATCATTAGCTGACTCCTCCCTTCCCAAAACAATGTGATGTCCACTGTGGAAACTTTTCCCCTTGGCTTTGTAAGAATTTGAAAAATGTGCAGTAGGAAAAATATTAAATGTACAACTGCTTGATTACACCATAGACTGTGAAACATGTTTCTTTTATCATAGCAATCCTTCAAAATAGACCAATAATACAGATCAACTATTTGACACATGAATTACTTTGTACAAATTACTCCCTCCCATCTGCCTTTTTATTGACTATGTTAATCCCAAAATTGCATCCTGTTAGTTCTTGAAAGGGATAGGTAGAATATGCAAAATTTTTACCTTGGCATATGTGTGAGGTGTAAGTATTTCTAGAAGCAAGATTAAGTAATAATTATAATATTATATAACAAGAAGTAGAACATTTCACATACTTACAACCTCAAAAAGTTAAAAGTCCCAAATCCAACAAAAAGTAGAGAGGGAGGAAAAAGTTATGTACTTTGGACATTCTGAACATGTTTTAAAATATAGGGCGTTGTAGTTTTCTTTTTCCATTTTCCTACTTACAGAAAAACCTACAAAGAGCTACTAATTCTTCGTTAAGGTATGAAAAGTACTTCCATACATGAGTGTCTCTTGTCATGTTCCTTGAAAAGGGTCTTGTTCATCTGATAAATCTTAAAAAATGAGCTTGGAAAAGGCTGGAGAAAATCTATTTGTTACTGATACTTCGTGAACACCTGGAAGACTTAATACTGACTTTGCGTAAAGCCTTGTGGAAAAGGAATTTAGGAAGGGGATGGAGAAATTAGAGGGGGGAAAACAAAAAAGTGGAGGTAGTTCTTCTTTCAAGGTAAGCTGTGAGTTAGCCCATGAAGAAATGATAACCGACAAACATAATAGGAAGAGTGAGAACACTGTAGTAAGTGTAGTAAGAATCCTGAAAAATAACACCTCATGAAGTGAGATGTGAGGACCACATCAATGGAAATACTGTCAGGTGGTGAATTAGCAAAGACTCTTATGGACAATGGGGCTATACAGGCAATATTCAGTGTCTATAGGTTACTGAGTGAAAGCTATTGTCCTTGGAAGGACAGAAAGCCGAAAAACTTTGCCAAGTCCCAAAACATAGCTATTCATGGTAAGTACCATGAGAAGATACCCTGGAATGGGATCATATGGAGAAGTAGTTTCTATAGGACCATTCTTTTCCTTGTTGTGCTAATTTAAGTGAATATTTGTTAATGAATATTTGTATAAAGATAAGACAGTTATTTATGTAACTTTTCTCTACCTGTGTCAGAAATTTGTGACCTGCAATTTCCTCAAAAGTCTCTAATGGCTACCCCAGCCAGCAGCTCTTCTATGCATCTGTTTCCTGCTGCATTGGTTGTACTACAGGTTTGTACTTGAAAATTAGTAAAATTCTTTACAAAGCTGTGGAACAAGAGTTCAAGGCAAGCCCTGTGTTTTTCCCTGATGTAGTTCATTCAGTCTGACAGCTCATTAGCAAAAGCTAGTCACTGAGCTAGAAGTACCAGCTGTAACTTCTACAGGGAATGGCAGGTGAAGACTTTGAGAAAAAGAAGAAGTAAAAAAGGATTTTTCAGCACCAGGAGAATATGTCTTCTGAGTAGTTTGCAACCTGTAAGTGGAAAGAGGGGAGCATTTAATAGCTTCTGAAGACAGATATTTTTCACTAGCTGTGTCTAAAAGGTAACTACAGGGTGATAGATCTATTACCATAGTTCCTTGACTTACAAAGAAACACAGTTTTTTTTCTCATTTTATGAAGCTAATCCTTCCAAAACTTGGTAAGGTTTATCTGAAAGATGAGGATGTTTAGAACATGACTTATTGCATGAACACTTTACTCAAAAAAGCTCAGGATTAAGTGAAATGCTGAGAGTTGTCCAAATTTCCATAACAGTGTCACCAGACATGCGCACCAAAGTGTTATAGTTCCTTTAAGATGCGATTTAGTGTAGTTGTATTGTGTGATGTAAAGAATATTTTTGTATTTTTAAATTCAATTTAAATTAATGTCTTGGGTTGTATTGATTCAATTTTTTGTGTCACACAAATTTATTCAATTCACCCACAACAAATTATTAGCAAGTGCTCCCCAGAAGATCACAACATAGCTACAGAGGGTACTAATATGGACCATGTGCCTCTGGTTGCCTTTGTTTAGAAGCACACCATGCTGCTCTCACCCTTCAAATGGACGTCAGTGCCAACCTTTATGCCAGGGCAGTCCTCAGCAGTCATACACTCTGCTGCTTCAGGTTTTTCCCAACCATCTCCAGACAATTTCTGACCCAGACTCCTGACACCCACCTGTAAGCTGATGTCCTGGCTGATGTGAGGCTTGTCCTCATCCCCAGGGAGCTTCCTGATGTCTGAGGCTGGGGCTGCCCCTGTGGCCCTGGTTACCCTGCTCCTACCTGGAGAGGTGGGACAGACACTGCCCTGATGTCTCTGGGGAAGCCCCACCACCCCAAGCATCCACCCCATAGGGAGACCAAGGCCCCTGGATGAGCAAAACAGATGTAAAAAATGTTAACATTCATTTGAATCTTTTCTGCACATTCAGTGGAGATTCTTGTGGGATATGTTCCTTGTGTGCTGGTTTAGAAGTTTGACATCTAGACTAATAAAAGTCCAAATATATTGTAACCAAAGTGAATTTTATAGGAAATAGGAGGAGTAAAACTAAACCTAAAATGCACAGCTCTCCATGAATATTATGTAATTTGTTCAAAATAAGAGTTTCACTATAAACAGCACAAAAAGATCTGTCTAATCATAACCAAGAAAGCTTTAACTTGCTTACTTAAAAGAAACTGACTGTTTTATGAAAATAATGAATACAGGGAATTGAAAAGTCAATTTAACCCTTCTATCCTGTTCCAGTAAGGAAATTTACTTTATTTGCCCTTTCCAGGACAACTACATTGCTTATTGGGTTGGTCTTGAGCTTCCGTTGGTCTATGTGTCAGCTGCTATTGCTCTTCCTGGGTTCAGCCCATTTGTGACTTGGATCTCTCCAACTCTTGTAATACAGTTTCCATACATATTTTCAATACAGTATTATGGTAGCAGCCACTTTATTTGTGAATAGAAGGATTTTATAGAATGTGCACGTCCATATTGTGCCATATAGTATCAAGGCCTGGTATTGGGCTGTGCCACCGTTTACTGTGGAGGGTTATCTCAACTCAGGCTAGGAAATTCTCTGACCCACTTGTCTTAAATATTCAAGAAATCCAGAGAAATTTCAAAGTGAAAAGATCTGAATGAGACTTACAGCAAACATGTTCCAGACCAATGTCTTCCATGATGACACACTACTTCTTACCCCAAATCTTGGATAGTTTCATAGGGAGTGATATGTCAGTTCTTCTGATATTTATTAAAAGAATATTTTGTTATAAATGTTCACTTTATCCCTTAATCAGAAGTCTTTTTCTCAGTATAGTACTTAGGGTAGAATATTAAAGTCAAGCCATTGAAAAAGAAGACTGGTTTTAACTATTTTCATGATTGTAGAAAAGAAGTGACTAAATAGGTGTTTTCAATGTCAGAAGAGTAAAGGAATACACTAAAAATATCATACAGTACTTCTGTAAAAACCTACATTTTTCATAAATGAGTGCTTGAAACCTGTTCCCAGAAAACTGTCATGAAACAAAACTAGTGCTTATTTGTATCTAATGTCAAAGTCATTATTAGTAGAGAATCAATATTATGTACGTTAGAAACGTAGTATAAACTACAGAAACGGTTTGGTGTCATCTCTTCAGTTTATGTATTTGGAGTCCCCTTGCTTGCTGTGGAGTAGTGCTAGGTCCACACTGTATTCCTCAAACTTATTTTTGTGGAGGGTTGTGCTGGTTTAAAGGTAAATCTGCAGGAGAAATGAACACAACTCAAAAGAGATTATAAGTCAGAACTACAGTTTAATAAAAATAATACAATAAATGCAATTATACAGATGAAAATTGGGTTTAGCCCACAAAAACCCAGATGTATAACACGGTACCCTGGGGCATGAACAGAATGTTGTTCGTTGGCCTCCGTGCTGAGCCCCATGTGGTCCCCTGAGTTCAAAAGTAAAAGGAGAGAAAAAAACCAGTTGGTGCAAGTGATGGTCTCAGTCCAGTCAAGAGTGGTGGTTGCAGTCCTGTCGAGGCTCTGGTCTTCCAGAGTGGTACCAGAAGTCCTGAGACCCCAAGATTATATACACTCAAGTTAGAGTGGGAATGCCCAGTACCTCCCCCAGGGTGGGGAGTTCCACAATGGGTGATTGTGAGTAGTGAGATATTTTTGGAATCCTTGGTGGCCCTGTTAGCAGACACGACCCCTCAGGCTGGGTGTGGAGGTGCTAATGACTCCCTGGAGGGGAGTTAACATCACCCATAACTATAGCCTGAGGAGTCAGGTGTGCTCTGGGCAGCTGCTGCAAATGGTCTATTGTTAACAGTTCCTGAGAAACGACATAGAGGGTATAGAATACACAGTTTGGGTTACACCCACGCAGTGATGAACTGCTCCCGGCTTCTCTAACTAGGACAGGGGTTTTGTTTGTTTGTTTTAATAAGAAAGAAAAATAGAAGTCTTCAGGTAATCCCAAAGTCTCTAACTTATGATCAGTGTTCAGTATTTGTCTTTCATTTTAAAAATATCATTTCCACTCAGGCCACTCTCCTTACAGGGTCTCCTGCAAAATCCTTTGTAGTTCCTGTTATGGGGAGAGGCAAACACAAAAAAAATAAGTTTAGATCCATTATGTTAGAAGGACAGAGTGGTCCTCTAAATCATTATTCATGAAAATATGAATAATTACTTCAATTTTTTCCCTTGTACACGACTAAAGATCGCATAAAGGTTGAAAAGGGTCGAAATGTGAAAATATCTAGAAAAATATTTAAGACTTATATACCCAAAGAGAATAATATGCCCTTAATTATTACATATCAAAGCCTGTGAGTCTGAGATGATCAGAAACACACTCAGAAAAAATGGATGCTGTGACAGCATCCCATCCTTAGCAGAAAGCTTACATTTCAAGAATACCTTTGCAAGATGAAAAGCTGGACTGAAATAGAAAATTCTGCTTGAGACAACCGTTGAGGTCTTAAATTTTGTTTCTCTTCTAAATCAGAACAACCCCAAAACCTTTCAAATATTTTCAAGAAAGGATATTGTTGTGAAACATCTGTTTTCTAATCAAAAAGGTCAACTTTTGAATTGATGTCTCTTGCCACAAGAAGCAATTCAACAATCTACCTTGAATGCTAGAAATTTCCCAGTGTAAATGTTGTCAAAATCAATATTTCTCTGAAAGACATCCTGGCCTTGATGCAGCTGCTTGTTTTGACCATAAGCAAAGAAATCAGTTGTCAGACCTGTGGACTAGTTGGACACAAACTAGATGAAAATTATGGGAAGGGGACCAGAACTTCTATATTAGCAGTATTGCTTAACTATTCCACATAAGAAAGTGTGTAAGCGGGGAGCCAGGGACATAGAGAATAGTGACCAAGTTTGGGGTCCAATTCCATAGTCACTGCAGATGACTTCCTACTGCATGCAACTCTTCATACTGCCTCTAATGAATCATAATTCCCTTTTAAGTTTTCTAAAATACACATACTGACACTTGGTAATTAGTGTTTGTTGTCACAATTTGGTCATAACAAACAACAGTGACTTTAATAAATTTGAAGTTATTACTAGAATGTGCCAAGCACCAAGAGAAATAGCTAGAGCCGAATATGCCTTTTTGCCACAGCTCGTGGGTTGGTAAGGGAAAGGGCACTGCAATAAAGGGCTAGGACACAGTTGAGGTGCGGGAAGCAATGCCAATTTATTGAGGGAGAACACAGACTTATATAGGGTATTGTGAGGGGTTGGGCTCAAGCAAGGGGAGGAGGGAAGGATTGACAGGTGAGAAGGACTTGGGATTGGGCGGTATAATAAGGTAGGGTGGAGACTTTGGGTATCCGGGGGAAAGGACCAATGGGAGCTACCTCTGCACTGCGGCAAACTGCAACCAATCACAGGCAGAGGAGCGGGAAGCAGGGGAGAACAACAAGTTCTGGCGGGAAAACTCTGAGGGAAGGAAGGAGACAACATGGAGGATTTGATTTAAAAAAAACAACAACTGGGGGTACAAACATACAGATAACTCTTCAACAATAAACTGGGGGAAACTGTAATCAACCGGGGATAGTACAGGAAAACAGTCCAGTCCAGCAGCAGCTTCTAAAGGCTGCAAATGTCCATTCTTGTGGGTAAACAGTCTTTTCAGGAGTCATAAACTCTCCTCCACGCTTGGAACCGTTCCCATTCCTCTCGCAGATGGTTGTTTTCGTCCCCAACACCTTTTTTGTCTAATATACAATGGCATAAAATAAATGCACCATGAATTTTTACTGAAAAAATGTAAAACAAGATTTTATGGAGGGCTCAGTGGGGCAATGCATTTTTGGATTTCATTGAAGCCTAACATTGTCCTCAGCCTCTCAGACATAGTATAGTAGTATGGCCAGTCTTCGCGAACGAAGATTTGGGAAAGGTCTTACACCCTTCGAGCCTGCGCAGTGGATTTTTTTTATTTTTTTTTTTTATTTTTTTTTTTTTTAGGTGAGACACAGTGTGAGCTGAGCTGAGCCCACCCTTTAATCCTAAGGTTCATCTGCCGGGGCCGAGCATGCGGCGCTCAGACATAGTAGGTTTCAGTTTACCACTGTATTATCCCAAATGACTGTTAAGAACAGATTCTGGTGGAGACTTATATAACATTTATAGTTCTCAGCAAACCAGTATTCCCAAGAGAATTTCTCAGTTTCTCCACATTTAAAATTCCTTCATGCTTCAATAAATGCTGATTCAGCACTACTTGTGTTAAGCAAGAGATTGTGTAAAGAAGTGTATGCACTGAGCTAACAAAACCTCAGCATTTGAATAGAGGCAGAGATCAAGTTTATGATTCAATTTATTCTGCTAAATGCTAATCCTATATCTTGTAGCCTTTACTAGTTCCCCATATCAATGTATATTTCCCACATTCTAAAGCACCGTAAATGACACTATCTCACTTGAATAAGGAATACATGATTTTTTTACAGTACTAAGCATAGTGCTTCATACCTGCCATTCTAGGTGTTGCTGATATTCTGTAAGGCTTTTCAGAGCACTTTGTTTCTCAGTCACTGTCCCTGCTGATGTGTGCAATAAGGTTGAACAGGTTGGGAGGACATGGTATTTCAGCTGCCCTTGGGAAATGAGATACAGCTGTTCCCAAGTTTTATGAGTTCCTGAGTTATGCAAGCAATTTGTCATGACACACAAAACTTCATGGTTTGCTTTTTGTGTGACCCCACTAGAGTGAAAATCCAATTGTTAGGAACTTGGATGATTTTGGCTGCTGTAGGACGGCAGAAGGTGTGACTCTTGAGATAAAGTGGCAGCTATCATCACATCATAAGCAAATGCCAGGCAAAACACAGGAACTTATCCATAGATAAAGGTCTGTTCAAAAGCCTGTGCAGAGCCTGATTTTCCCCCTAGCATCCTCCTCCTGTTTTGTCCAGGAGTTCTTCCAATTATCAGTGAGGAAGCAAAACAGAGAGCAGGTGAGGATGGTTAAATCTTAACATGATGGATTTGTGTTTTGTTTTACCTAAGTTTTCCTGAGAAACAATTCTTGGAGGCCTTATACAAACTGAAGTTTTGTAATAAATTGAAATATGTATGAATAGAGATCTGTGACACTATACTGTTCTGTGTGTCTCTGTCCTCAGAGTAGGTGCTAGGAGAAACTGTGTTTGTGGTATCCTGTAGGGTACTATGGCATTTTAATGCTTTGGAAATCTGTCTGCACTGATGTGCTGGTATTTTATCAATGCCCTTCATTCCTCCATGGTGCCTTCTTCTCCTGCAGTCTCTTCCAGGCATTCTCCTGGAACAGTGCCTGTGGCATTACGAAGGGTAGACTCAGACCTGCTCTTTCTGATAGAATGAACTGCAGTTTTGCTTAATGAGGTTTATCACAGGCAGTGGTGTGTGATAAGAAAAACCTATCTAACTTTCCTCTTTTTATTCTATTTATATTTTCAAAGTACACGACTTCTTGCACTGAAACAATTTAAATTCTTATTAAAGAAATTCCCCTTAGCTCAACTTGACTTAAGAGATACTTGTTACTCTTCTTTTATATTATTTGCCATTTCCCAACTACTCTTCTGTGCAGGAACACCAGGAGGATCTTCTGGTTGTTAGGTTGCAGGTGGTGGTGAGGAGAAAAATGAGGCAGAGGCAAGGGAGGAGAAGTAGTCACTTGACTTTGTGGGACAGGGGTGATTTTGATCCAGCAGCTTGTGGAAACTCTTAGCTTGTGAGCCAGTCTCTCACTGCTGAGACAGCCTCACATGCTTTTCCTTTGCTGTACACGTGGCTTGCCAAGGGCACACAGCTTTACTTCCAAGAGGCATTTTCTTTTTTTTTAGCTTATGTTAAATGTTACCAATAAAAAGGAAAGCAAATAGAAGGTTTATATTAACTCTTTAAGGAGAAAATTACATTTGCAAAAACCCCAAATTAATTTTATATTTTTCTTTGTTTATATAAGGTATTTATTAGTTTATTTTTTAACACATTTCTGTAGCAATGAAACAGTGGTTTGTCTTTGGAAAGGTCTGATAATTAAAGAAAACTTTTGTTAATGAAATTGTTTGACTAATGCTGAGATTAAATGGGAGGAAGACGCTGTGCTTCTGACACAGTTTTGCTAGCACACAGTGGGCTTCTCTGTTGTGGTGCAGTGTTGAGTTGATGGGGACTTTATCACCCAGATAGGGGCACAATTGAAAGAAAATAGAAATATTTGCAGAAAAACCCATTTCTACAATATAATATGACAGTCAACCTCAACTCTTTCTCATAAGAAAATACCACAGAACACTTAAGGTCAGAGATGAAACCACAGGTTCACATTTGTGGTACATTTTAGGCAGATATGAACTGGTTCGGGAGAACAGTAGCCAAACATCGTGTAGGAATATCACTTCAGTCCAAGACCAAGGTAATACACCCTGCTTGACAACAATGGCCTCACTGGTGCTTCAGAGTTACGAGTCTACAGTGGCTCCACATGCAGATGACTTGCCATACTGGTAAAGTGACCTTGCAGAACACCAGGTAGGTGCACTCTTACTCCAGGAATTCATAGATTTTTGCACTAACTGAGATTTTGAACCTAAGGCACATATTCTGCTACCAGATGGACGCTCAGAAGTTCTTTCAGATCTAGAAGACTGCTGAGCTCTCTGTGTCTGCATGATGTGTGTTTGGATAAAATACTGGCCTTCAGTGGACTGTCAAAAGAGAGGTCCCTCTCCTCCTTATCTACCCTTTAAAATATTCTCCTGCTCTTAGCTGAGATTCTATTAAAGTTTCTGCCTAAAATTTTGGTTATTTCAAATTCACTAAATTTCACTTTTGAAAAATAGCTCTTTGGGAGCCTCACTTGTGCTTTCATTCTCCTGAAAATCTTACCATTATTCTGCATGTGTCTTAATGCCCTGTCTATCTCAGGCAGGAAAGTCTTTTACTTTGCAGGTATGTAGGACTTCATGCATATGTCTGAGGATTCCTACATACTCCTATCTTAAAAATAAAAACCAAACACTCACACAGGATTTTTCTGACAATATATTCCTTCAGTTGCCCCTCAATTATCTTATTTAACACAGAGTTTACCAACACACAAAACCCATTGCTTGTGAAGAATTTGTATTCTTGTTTTTGCCCTAGTTTCAAATCCCCCGTATTCATCCTAAACCACTAGCAAAAATATGTTCCTGATCCTGTGCTATTATTTTCAGTACAGAACCTCTTTCAGAATTATTGCTCTGGGCTTTTGTTGATTTCCGTAGTTCTAATTAGATTGTTTTGTCTTTTCTTACCAACTGATAAAAGCCATTTAATATGCCATTTCTACTTGAAAATGGAAGTTGGTCTCTTTGTAACACTATCCTCTTTTTGACTTAAACAATGAGGCTAAGAAATAGTTTAAGCCCCAGGCAACACTGTGATTATCTACACAGTGCTTCACTTTGAAAAGCCTAATTCTCCACTGTTTGCTCTTTGTTTCCATGCCAGCTGCCTATATTACTGACAGGAACCTGCATCTCTCTGCAAACAGCATAATTTATTTAACCACTCTGCAGTTTCCTTTATTTCTCATTGCCCTTTATGGAATACTATTTGTTTTTAACTGACATATTCTAAATCCTATTCAAATGACCTTTTCCTCTCTCATCAACTTGGAAATTGAAATACACCACAGCCCAATAAGTTGTTCCATGCAACAGCTTAAAAAGATCTGCTGAAAAAGCGCCACGTGTTTGTTGGTATCCTCATGTGGGTAGTGAGTTAAACCCTCACAAAACAGTCTGTATGGCTGGTGCCAGCGTCTCAGGCAGGAAACAAAACAGTTTCAAAGAGGAACACAACAGTCTCTTTAATATCAAATTATAAATACTTCTACTGCTATTGCAGGGCAGGACTTTAGCTAACACAGGACCCGGACCCCAACCTCCCCCTCCATCCTGACTGCTGCTGCCACTGTCATGAGCCAGACAGAAGCAAGGGACACCCCTGATCTCTCAGGCTTTATCACCTGTACCTTGGGAGCAAGACCCTGGCATCGCAGGTATCTCTCTTCCAACCAGTTCCCTACTTTGGGAGTTGGGAGAGTCTGAGGCTGTTTCTAACAGGGCACTGTCAGTTTGGGCACTGTCTCAGTGTTTTGGACTCTAAGAGTCTGACCATGTAGATGCAGCTGACTCATGCCCTGTGGCTAAAGGATGGACTCTGGAAGTATTTAGGCTATGTAGTTGTTTTCATCTCCTTTTTGCTGTATCATTTATCTAATCTGCCTTTCACCTCTGAAAGGAAGAAGGAAATGCAAATCACCTTTCTATTAATTTTCGGTCCTGTTCCTTTATCACCAAGCATCTTTGTCTTTTGCTTAGATAAAGGAAATTATACATGATCCATATATATCATACAGATACACAATATTATGTATAATTTGTTTTTAATGCTTTTGAGTATTCATGCAAATATGCTGGCTTATTAGAAAGTAAGGATTTTTCAGCTGGAATATTTATTTACCACATAACAAACACTGAAGTGTAGCTCTGACATCAGTACTTGGAACAAATGAACCATTAATCAAGAAAGCAGCCTGACCTTCCCTATTTGCATGGTCCTGTTGTCCCCAAGGCTTCTGTATTTCCATATGTCACAATTGCTGACATTTTGGCTTAAAAACTGCAGCTGTATTTATGAAGTAGATAGACTATAAAAAAAGCACTTAATCCAACGTAATTCTTCTTCATAATAACTGTACTTAAGAAGTTGATGGTTGAGTGGTATTCCTATTGCACATGCAGTCATAGTAAATGATAGCTTAAAATGTGGACAACTATGGAGTGCATCAGTAGTAGATACTCCATGATTAGACAAAGATATTTATCATGTTAGATGGTAATCCATAGCAAAAAAATGGTGAGCAGTATGAGATCCATATATGATAGCTACTTCCCAAACAGAGAAATGAGCAAATTTCTGCCCCTGCAGCCAGAACACAGGAAACCTGAACAGAAAATCAGAGAGCAGGAGGAAGAGTAATTTTACTGTAGGCTTCTCTTGGACACGACCTGTTCATATGCATCTATTGCTTTGCTTACTTGTATTCCTTTTCTCTGCCTCTGCCCATTTTTTGTAGAAGTTGTAGCCCTTTGGGTCAGGAAATTTCCACTAACAGTGAGATTGTTGACTTCTCTGTGGTGAGGACCTTGGACAATGTGCTCATTTACACACTGTTTGGTGTGGAAGACGACAGCTTGGTCAATCTCTATGAACTAGAGAATATAAATGTCGATTCATATATTCATTGAGAATGAAGAAAAGGAAAATATACAAATAAGCAAACAGAAAAAGATTGGAATTAAAAAAAATATTAATATAAAATATATCACCTATCCTTTCATCAATACAATATCTTTACAGCTATTCTTCCTCTATACTAAGGAAAATCTTATAAGACTATCAAATAAAATATTTTATCCATCAGAAAATACAATACTTTTGTCTGTAAACCCAACTAAGCCTAGAATTCTTCTGTTCCATACAATGATGATTTTTGTTAATTCAAAATTTTACTCAGTATAAAAATAATCACATTTAAGATGATGCCTAAAAGAAAACTCAGGGAGAAAAAAAACTTCAAGATGACTTAGTCTTGAAGGTGAAATAAGGAAAGGATTTAATTCATGCCTAGGCATAGGGTTACAAGACGCACGCACCGCTTCTGTTACAGATGTTATAATTTATAATACTCTGTCCAATTCCAGATTTTTCCACCCTCTGACTTTTGCCTTGGTCCACCCACAGTCCTGCCCCTGGGGAATTAGGGCTGGGGTCTTTGAGACCCTTTTCTTCATCATCTTCATCTTCTTCAGGGTGCAGGGGGCACATGGTTACCCAGTTCTTGACTGTACTCTTGTGGTTCAAGCCAGGATTAGATGTCCTCAAACAGAAGAGGCCTATCTTAAAGAGAGACTAAACATTTTTAATGGAATTCAGGGGATATTTGATATGGGGAGCATGGAATGGGGTAATAGGGTTGGGAAATGCGTGTAGTTACTATGCTAAGAGTAAGGGAATAAATGATGCTGCTTCTAAAATCTACTTCTGCTATATAACTATTTATAAAACTTATAAAAAATTAGAAAAATAAAAAAACTAAAAGGACCTGAAGACATCAAAGACATACAAAGTGTATCTGTGCTTTACAGGAAATGTGGATTCTATTAAGTTACCTGGAGTGATGACATTGGAGATGAGTTGGAACAGCATTCTTTCAAGGCTTCTAAAATTGAAGTGGAATATGACAAAGATTTACTGTGAGACAGAGTTGCATAGCCAAATCTGTAGCCTGTCCTTGGCAGAAATACATTTCTTCATTCTGTGGGTGATAACTCCTCTCTTTCTTTCTTTCTCTTTCCTTCTTTCCTTCTTTATTTTTCTTTCTTTCCTTCTTTCTTTCTTTCCTTCTTTTTCTTTCTTTCTTTTTCTTTCTTTCTTTCTCTATTTCTCCCTCTCTCCCTCCCTCCTTCCATTCTTTCCTCCCTCCCTTCCTTTCTTCCTTCCTTCCTAAATCAGAAAGTAAGCATGATTTTTTAAATGCCTCTTTGCAGGAAAGGAAATTTATAATTTACTGAATGGAAATAATTGTATCCTCCAGAAGCTAAAGAGAAACTTGGAACCTTTTACCTTCCATTACTCTGTCAGCCACCACAACTCTTCCACTACTGTAATTGCTTTGCTAGCTCTCACTTTTGCCCAGGAGAGTGTATGATATACAACCTGCAGCTCAAGGGGGAAAGTACTGCTCTTCAGTTTATTATGAGAATGTCAGTGCTCAACCAAGGCTGCCTCACTAACTTGTCCCTGAAGAGAAGAAATGCAACTTCTCTCTCCAATTTTATCTTTCTTCCTGTCCCCAAAATACATTTACTGAATTGTCATTTTTAATTTTATTTAGTCAAGGAAACTCAAATATAGCGCATAATTTCTGATAAAAATTTCTGTGTTGCATCCTCATTTGAGGTAAATTGGCGACAGTCTGATGCTGTCAGCAAAGCTAAATGTCTTCACTTGATAACAATCCACTTTATTGCTTTTTTCAGTAAATAGGATAAGGGTCTATGAATATGAAAAATAGAGAGTTTTTTCTTGTTCTTATGTTTTTATATTTAAATGCTGCTGTATATTTTATACATAATTTGTACGAAAGCAATTATGCTTTGAGACTTACACAATATACCCTTTTGCCAGATCTTTATACCATACTTATTCATGAGCATGCCTTTCTCAGTAGCACAGTATAAAAGCATTGCTGTTTGTGAAATCTGCGCGAGAGAACCAGTACATCTGGGAAGAAGGAAAAGGGAGGAGGAGTTTTCTAAAGGTTTTTTCCCGTGGTAGTGACTTTATACAATACAATGAGTCACATGAAAAATCCCCTTCATTTGTTAAAGGATATAGCATAAGATACATAACAGATCGTGTGCCTTTGGTACAAAAAAGACTTGTCATGAAAAAAGATATTTATTGGGAGGTACGGTTGGATTCTATTGAGATAATGCATGAATTTAAAAATCACAGAAATTACACAAACTGAGTGAAATAAGTAAAAGAATGTAGGATGCAGAATCAAGCTTTTCAGAAACTATTCAGCATGTAACTTCAGTAGTTTGACTTTTTTGACTATAATAACCAGTGAAAAATAACTCCACGTACAGATACAGTAGAAAGCATCATATTAGGAGTGGAAGATTACCCTGATAAAATATATGGTATGTTTTTCTTTTAAGTAGAGTAATAATTCATTTTTCTTCCCTTCATAATATTTCTTGTTGTTCCCATTATTTATGTGTTGCTGCTTCTGTTTCTTTGCTTGTTATATAGAAATTAAAACTAGGCCAAATTGTCTCCCCTTTTTACATATACTATTCTTAGTAACTTGTACAGTGATGCGGAAGAGGACAAGAGAAGCAACTACTGACAATCATTTCGTCATGATTCAGAGAAATCCAACATCACCTTGTTTGTCGCTTTGGCTTGTCTTTTCTATTTGCTTGCTAAATCTGTGAACAGGCACTAAGGGAAAACAATAATCTCAGTGAAGATTTCATCAAAAGAAGGTATTTTTCTTTTGTCTGATGATGTTTGATTATAATATTCCCAACCCAAAGACATGTCTCTCCAGGAAGTTTATAGAGTTGCTTCTAAAATACGTGGAGTGAATACTGGTAAGAGTGACCAATTTAGAGCTGAGCAGGAGGGTGCAGGCAAGGTTTCCAGGACTGGTGGTGAACCCGCTTTGTGCCAATGGCTGGGGAAGATATTAACTGGAGAGCTTCTAAGCTCCTATCTGAATACAGAAAAGCAATCTAAGACCTTCTGGCATGGTATTCCTTGCATAGGACATAACCTTTGAGAGTGCTTTACTACTTGATTCACTACCAATAACTTCCCTCTGGAACATACCAGTTTGACTGAAAAACAAATGTGGCAACTGGTTTTTTATTTTCAGCATGTGAAAGGCCTTGTAGAAAAGAAAAAAAAAATTTCCATGGCATTTGTTTCTCTTCAAGTAAATTTACCTAGTAGACTTCATACAAAATAACTGCAACAAGTGCTTTGCCTCAACAAAAAAAGAAAAAATTAATAGTACCCAGTTTCACTAAGTTCACTTCTGGAAACATCACCTGGAAATAAATTGTATATTTGTTTGTTTGTTTTAAATTCTTTCCCATTTCTGTTATTCTGATCTGGTCCCAGCTGAAGCCTGAATACTTCCTGTCTGAGAAGGCTCAAAGTTAAAGCATGTTCTTCTGGGGAACATCAGTGTCTCCTTTGCATGTAGTACTACAAAACACCCTCCCCCTATTCTGAATTCCATTTCCAAGTCAGGTTTTATCCTCAAACCAAAGTCCCATGTGTGTTTGAACACCTGTTCTGTATTCTTCATCTTTGTTGTGACAACTTAAAGAAATTACCTTTAGAAAAAAAATGAGTCCAGTGGAACTTTGATATTATGGAATAGTACAGTTGGCCAGTAGTTTAAAATTATGGTCAGCTATCCATATTCTAATCAGCACTGAATATCATTCATGAATCATACGTGAGAAATATGGACATGCTCATGGAAAAATCACCTGATTGTAGTCATCAGCAAAGGATTCCAGAACTAATGGCACATCAGAAAGGAGAAAAAATATTGTACTAACAACAAGGTTAGGTTCTTTCTTCTCAATAATACTTTTAACAAGATAAATTGTCGGTAAGTAAATAATGTTACATCCTAAAACTCCTTTAAATTTATGGGCACAAGCAGCCAGGATGCGTTGCCAAATACATTATATTACCTTTTTCACTATATAACAACTTTACGGTTTGCATGTTTTACAACCGTTTCTTTTATACTGAAAATAACACTTGAAATGACCCCCTCTGACATTAACAAGGGATGATTTTCAACTAAGAGAACACTGGGCTAAGCAAAGAAGTTCTGATGTACATTTTATATTCCAAAAAAGCTCAACTGAAGAGAAAGGGAAGAAATTGTCCAAAGAATCTAAGTTTCAAAATCTTAGTTTCCTAAGAGAAATTTAAATAAGTTGTTTTGATTTATACTACAATCCATAATGGCAGTGAACTAGCTTTTTAGTTTAATTTTCCTTGTATATAAACATAACAGCTTTAGACAGAGAAATGAAAAAAAAAAAAAAGGAAAAGCTGTATACAAATTCTTTGAGGAAGAAAATTTAACAAAACTTAATTTGGCTTTGGAGAATACGGCTTAGCAGACATCCAAAGACACACTTTGGAGAACTGTGTCTTGTTGTTCTTAATTATTAGTGTGGCAAAAAAAGAAAAAGACCACCAAGAACCGTCTGTGTCTTCCTTCATGAAAATAAAACTAGTGTTGTAAAAAACAGATGAAGTAAGAAAAATGAGCAAATTTCAAGACAAGTGATTTCCGAAAGGAAGCATTTCCAGAGACTTCCATTATGTACGAATGATTCTTGAAGATGGCTTTTCTCTGTGGTCCTGCTCCTGGCAGTAATACAACTATTTTTGATAACGTGTGAATTAGCATGTTTAACTCCTGTTGAAGAATTGTAGAAAGGATAAGAATTTCTATAACATCCTAGGACATCAGTGTTGAAATCCAGAAAAAAATGTGTTAAATGAAGAATGACTTTGTATATGGACTACTTCAGGAAGAGATAGCATAGGGGTCCTTGAAAGAGTACTATTGTACTTTCAGGTATCAGTGATGGTAAGGTAATTACAGATACTTAAGGAATGTTTCTGGGCTACTTCTCAGTCTAGCAGTGAGCTGTTTGCAACTTTCAACTATGATTCCTTCCTCTGCATTTATAGATTTTTTAAAATACCTTGAAGTTCTTGAACAAAATAATTGCATATTGTTGCTGTAAACCTCAGGACAGTATGTGGTTGTCAAGCTCAAGGCAGGTTAAATTAAGCTGGCTTTGAGTGCTTTGACAGGTATTTGGTTGTTGTCTGGGGTTCTGCAGTTCTTAAAAAATGAAAAATATATCAATTCAGAAATACTTTTATGAATCAGGATACAAGAGAGAATTGAAACTTAAACTATGGACATCAGTATTTCCAACTTTTCACTTCTGAAGAGTCAGTTGACTGGGAGCCAATCAAGTTCCAGGTAAAGATCCATTTTCTGCTGCATCACAGTCTTGGGATGTTTAGCTTAGTATTTTCATTTGAGATCCAATTCAGTAGGTTTTCCTTATTAGAGAAAACCTCTTTCTTATAAACATATAGCAGAATATGAGGTATTAACTCATGACTGAAAGATTCTTACTCCCTTGTCTCTGTGCAAATTAAAACACTGTGAAAGTGTATATTAAAACATGAGTCATCTCATCAGCTGTCATGTTTGTCAGGCTTGATTTATCCTAGGTAAATTCATGTTCGTCTTCCAAACCACTGTTGGGAAAATGTGTGTTTGAAAATGGTTTCCCAGAGGACTTAGTCTGCAGTCCTCATGAGATTAGGCTGAGTAAGCCTTTATCTTCCTCATTTTCCCCCTTGTTCTTGAAGATGGATATATTTGCCTTCTTTCTGGTTGACAGGAAACTGCCGTGATTGCTATCACCTTTCAAATATTTCTTAGAGTGGCTTTGTGATGATATCTGCAGGAACCTACAGGGATGCATCTTGTCTCATCCTGTGGACTTGTTCATGTCCAAATGGCTTAAGTGTTCCCTAATTGTTATCTTTCTTAACTGTGACTGATACTGTATTCCCACAGATTCTGCAGTGCTACCACATCTCAGCATTTCCAGTGATGTCATAGATATCCAACTGTGCATGGACTCTTAATTCCTCCAACTTATTTCCCATGTACTCATATTTGTGTGCAATAGGTTCTAGCTACACCACCATCTGAAGCAGAGTGAGAGAGATGGCCCTGTCCTTTGAGTGTTTCCTCTCCATAGTTGCTTAATCTGCTTTCTTTGGGCACCATCCTTGATGCATCTACTTTAGAATGGTTTGGGTTGGAATGGACCTTAAAGATTATCTAGATCCGACTCCTCTGCCATGGGCAGGGATGCCATTCACTAAACCACTTTGCTCAGGCTCCATCCAACCTGGCCTCCAGCACTGCCAGGGATGGCATAACCAGTACCTCTCTGGGTAATTTGTTCCAGTGCCTCGTTACCCTCTGAGTAAAGAATTTCTTCCTAATATCTAATCTAAACCTGCCCTCTTTTAGCTTAAAACCATTGCCTCTTGTCCTGTCACTATCTTCCTGTATGAAAAGTCCCTCTTCCTCCTTTGTATAAACCCTCTAAAACACTGGAAAGCTGCAATGAAATCTTCCTGGAAACCTTCTTTCTCCATGCTGAACAACCTCAGCTCTCTCAGCTTGTCTAAAATCAGACTGTTTGAAGTCATTCTCACTAGGTTAGCAAAGACAACTGGCAAATGTGTTCATATCCCGCTTTGTCAAATGGATTTCATGTCTCCCAGCAATTCTCATTCCCTGATTGTAAAAGCTAATGCTTTGCCTGCATTGTTAGCTGTGCTGGTTTGAGTTGCATTTACTCCGGTGTCCCTCCTATTAGTTGCTAGAGCTGCTCGCTCCATTCAAAGTTCCCCCTGCTGACATCATTTTTACCTATGAGCTTAAAGAATTCTGAAGGTGATAGGACTTCCATATCTCATGCATCTTTCCATGATGCATACTTCTGTCCACTTCCTTATCCCGTAGTGCTCTGTAAGGGTTTGGTTTTTTCCCCCCCCCAAATCTGTGTGAAGAAAAAGTACAAATATTTTCTAATTAAAATTTGTTTAGAGTTTCTTATGGTACCTTAAAAAACCAGAGATCCAGAATTCTATCATATCCAAAATTACTGCCCGAAATACTGGGGAAAAAAAAAAATCATCTCAGGATTCATGTATTTTGCAAACAAAGGAAAACTACAAAAATGAGCCAAACAAGAAAACAGCTAGCAGATGCTAGGCTTATGGTGTACAACATACAAATATTTTCCTTCTGAGGGCACTTCTATTTACAAAAGAAAGTTTAGAAAATAAGCGGTGGCAAGCTTCTGGGTTGCTAAGAATTCCTAAAGACTGAGCTAAAGATTTTAGTTTTTTCCACATAGTAACTATGTGGAGGGGACCTCACTTTTCTTGCAATCATCTTAATTAGGAATTTACTTCTATAAAGGTAAAAAGTCCAATGTAAGAAATATAAAATGTATTCCTACTAAGAATGATCTTAAAAATGATAACTGCTTTTGTGTTGCTATAAAGCTTTTTTTAATAGGTAGATTTTCATGCTTAGTCCCAGGTTTCTACAAACTTATTGTGTCAAAGCCTCACTAAGCTTCCCAAAATACTAACTTCCAACTGTGTTGACAGAGAAGCTTCCCTATGCATATCAGTGCAATGGTAGCAATTATCTGTGACTCTTTGCCACTCTACAGTAATTTATGGAAGAGTAAAAAGAGTGGCATACAACACATCTAATTTACATCCTTTCCCTCCTTTTAACATAGTTCTAAAAGGAAAAGGAAAGAATAGTCCATAGTCATTCAGAATCATCACAGGAAATAATAGTACAGAAGTTCAGATAAAATTAGAGCTGCAAAACCTAGAATATGTAATAGTCTGTTCCAGGACTTGCAGTCTGTTGACCTGTATGTATGTACAGCCTTTTGGACAATTAACAGACTGTATGAATTCAGGAACATAGGAGTATGGCCAAAAGAAATAGGTGGAACAGCTCTACGGCATTTGTAGTAAAAGTCTTTGGAAGCTATTTCCATGAGTGCAGCTGAACACTGATGGCAAAACATACACATCCCTGCTATTTACATGCTTGCAAATAGTGCACGGGGAAAAAGGTCAGTGACAAAATCCTAGAACAAACAGTATTGTGTTTTGGCTGTGGAGGAACAGTTATGGGCATGGAAAAGTCTGCTCTGACACCACTGATGTGTGAATGAATCCAGGAACATGTTAGCTGGAGGATTTTCCACAAGTCTGAAACATCCCACAGCTGCAGCATTTGTTTGAATAGACACTTGTTTTCTGAGTGCAATTAGTAAAAATGCTGTGCAAACAACAAAGGCAAGTAAGTTTATATCAGAGATTTGTGGCCAGGGTTCTTACATAGTTGAGCATCCACAGCTGTGACAGCAATCAAATACACAAGATTTTCTTTTCCTTTGTTAATTGTTGTGATGAAATTGTTTCTAAAGTTTGGAGAAGTCAGTAAAAAGCAACTGGGAGTAAGGAAAATGGTCACAGACTCCTGGCAATTAATAAAACAGAGCTGAAATGTAAACAACACAGTGTAGGTAGAATAATTTCTTCCTAATCTTTCTGTTATTCTTTAGTAAAATAGCCTTTTTCCCAGGGTAATGGTCTGAGGCAATGAGTTTAGAAGTGTATTTCCAGAACCTAATGCATCAGACCAGAGACACATGGGCTTGTAGCACAAGTGGTGAGGGAGGCAATTGATGCACTAGTGATGGCAATGCTGGATGGCTGAAACAGCGGCGCATGAGCTCACCATGAAATTGGTGGGAGAAAGAGTGCTAAGAGTCCTGAAATCTACTTTCTTGTAATGACAGCTGGCTTTTTTGGCCTGAATGCTAGTATGAATCTGATCGCTTATGTAAAGAGGATGAAAGAAGGACTGGACAATGTGTTAGTGAAATATTCAAAAGGGTCATAGCGAATTACAAAAATATTGGTTTTGAAACAATTCTCTTTCTTTTTTGCCATCCCCAGTGTTTCATAATATTTTCACCTTTTCCTTTTTTCTTCAGTATTTAAGTGCTAGTCCTACTACAAACACAATAAAATGCAATGCATAACTGTACTATGCGCTCCAAGATGACAAAAGCAGTGGTAGAAATAAACCAATCTCCTCAAATATCCATTGCTTTATCAGGTACATATTCCAGCAGGGATGTTCTGTTTTCCTCTACCTGTGTGGTATCAGTGCAAAACCTTCACGTACATACCGCCATATGGTTTCTTTCAGACTGCAAGGACTGCAGACAAGAACAGATTGGCTCAACTTCCTTTCCTATGTCTCCTGCAGCCTGACCCCAAGTCACTCTCTTATTCACTACCATGTTTTAAAGAGCTTGGGTAATCTAACTGTTAGTACAGATAGAGACCACTTAATTTTGGGTTAGCTTTGTCAATTAATTTCTTTAATTCTTTCAATTGCTCTTAGTCTTTAAAAATTTTGTTTTCCATACCTACCTGTATGTATTATTATAATTTCTTATATGATCAAAATGTATTTCCTCATAACTTTCTGGTTCTGTATCTCTGGCATATTCTCTTTTTTTCCTCTGCTTTTTTTACTGGAATTTTCTGAGAATGACTTGTTATTTATGTTATTTTACCTTTTTTTTGTCCTAACTGTACCCTAGATCTTCATGCTGTTAGAAAATCTTTTTTTATTACTTTTTTCCAATAAATGATGTGGATATGACAAAATGTTATTTGATGATTGAATACTGGGTGGATAGACATCTGGCACCAGATACTGTAGACAGATTTGTGATTAATGTTCCAATTCTGGAAAGAAGTTCTGCTGGGATTAGCAAACAGCCATTCTACACAAATCCCTAGCAATGGCTTCCTTGCTTTCAGTATTCAAAGAATGAACTTTTAATTTCATCCAACAAAGTTAAAAGAATTTTGGGAAACTTGGTTTTAATACCTCAGAGAAGATGCATTTAATTTATTTATCATTATTTACTTATTAATATTACTGTTCTTGTCCTTGTGACATTGTTATTTGGAGAATATCACAGTTTTCTGTGGAACTGAGCAATTGCTCAGTAGACTGATTTCTTCTTCTCTTACATTTGTGCAAGTAAAGAACAAGAAAAGAAGAATGGCCAGTCAAAAATGTTGTCCAGACTGAAGGCCAAATATTGAAAGCCAATTTCTTTTTTTTGTAATGGCTCCTTCTCTTACAACCCTAAGGAAAACTGAGGTCAAAACAACATTGGCATATTGCACCTTTAAAAAAATCCGTCCTAGTTTCACTCTTCCTTTCTAAGCCTGATGAAGTTGGTAGCACAACTGTTGGCCATCTGCCATATAAAGATTTCACAAATGTTAAATTTAGCCTAGGAATGCTACTTCTCTTTCTTCTCTGGATGACAACTTAGGAGCCATATTTCAAGCTTTCTGATTTTCTTCTTTCTCCACTCACTGTAGAGGGAGATTAAGCTTTAAACTTCTGACTATCCCTTCCTTCATGATATCATCTCTTTTAAACACACAACAACTTGTTAAATTTCTCCCAGCTACTGTTATGCCTGAGCCAAATCAGCTTTATTTTATGACAATAAATGTTTCTTTAATGAGCAAAAAGTTTTTAAGAAAGACATCCAGTCTTGATTTGGAGAAGACAAAAGATGGGAAATCTATCACACACCTCCTAATGTACTAGAAACAGCCAGTGAGCTTCGCTGTTAAAATGTTTGGTGTTTTTACCTAAAGTAGCTGAGTTCAGGGCCCTTTCATGACCTTTCCTTGTCTCTTTCTGTTAGATTATAGAGCACTGTAGTGTTTGGTTATTTCCCTTAAAGAAAATGATGATTCCATTTTTCACAGGAGCAAAGCAGGAAGCTCATTAACCCTTCCTGACACATTATCAAATTAGGAGCTGTGGATTAATTCAAGTCTGCCGTTGTTTCTGGGGTTACTTCATTCTATGTATTTGCCCTGTTTTTATGGGTTTGTGATTTAGAACTCTGTACTTAGATTTTTTTTTTTGACTTGGCAAAATATGTACTTGCTGCTTAACAAATGTGTACCTGAGTTCACAGGAGAATCACTGTCTATGCCTGATGTGTCATTGTCCCTATTTTTCTTTAAGCCAGTCTTAATGTTATTGCCAAAGCTTAACATCAATGATTTAATATGACAGTTCTCTGTAATTTGGAAATGCTCTATATAATTGGCTTTATAAAATGCTCTAGGGCCTCAGGTTTAGTACCAGTCACTATGGTGTTATAGTAGAAATTTACTGATTCACTTGAAATTTATTTAGGATTCCTTGTTGTTCCACTTTTTATTAATAATAATGGCCATATTTGGTATTGTTGTCATTTGAGCAAAATAATTTTCCTTCACTGAGGTTCATGTCTTTAACTAAGATGAAAGACATAAAAAGACACTCGGGAGCCTCTGTCAGTAAATGTTCAGTGATGCAAAGCCAGATAGTTTTTGCATCATTAAACAAGAGAGATGAGGTTGATTTCCCAGTTCAGGTGCACTGTCCTTGTCCCCTTATTCCAATATTGTTAAAAAGCTTTCAACCAGCTGTAAAGGAGGGAAGAGATTGAGGTGAAGGAATTCCAAACTAGAGGAAAGTCATCTTCATGCCAGTGATCCTTCATTACTATTACAGAAGGTGTTTTGAGCAAGGCAAAAGTTGGAGCATGCTGCATTCATCCAACCTTTAGCAAAAGAGCAATGCCTGTGTGATATTGCCAACAGAACACTTTTTACCAGCCTTTCCAATCAAAAGTGAACCAAGCTGGGGCTGACTCTTCTCTCTCACATTGTTTTTTCCATTTTCAGTATCCAGGGAAGAACTTGATCATTACGCATGTTTTTGAAGAGTTCAATACTAGTTATTAGCATTTACACTATATAAATGCTACTAATAAAGTTGTGTAATGGAGTGGCCATTCTTCTATTTGATTGTCTTTGAGATATTTTAATTATTTTCTTTATATTTTCACCTAACAAACTTCATACTGCATTTATCTTTCTTGTTTTTTGCATCAAAAATTCCTCCTGTCTATTTTGGAAATGAAAAGAACATCGATATTAAACTCCGTGAAAAATAAGAAATTCATCTAAGTAAATGTGACCTTACAGAACTATGGAAAATTCTGCTTCTAGGGAGTCTGCTTCAGCAGAATATGTGATGACATTTTACCTGCATATGCTGTCTCTTCATTCTGTTGAAGCCTGGCACAGCATCTGAATCTACATTTTTTTTTTGCATCTAGCTTCTGAATTACTGTAAGTAAATATAGGCTCTGCTATGTTGTGGAATAAAGAACAAAATCTACTACCATTTCATGTTAGAGACTGAAATATAGACTATAAATGTCGAGAAATATATATGTATTTGTATAAAATGAGTGTTTTCCAAATGTCTTTGATTTTACTGGTGTCAGTTTTAAAGCCTGGTTCCCTCCCATAGGCTTCTGGCATTTGATCAGTGCTACAGATCATCATAAAAGGGTGAGGACTGTGCATAAATCAGGAACAGACATAGTTCTCCTCTAGATCTAAGCAGCTGAAACTGTTTAATGTTAGAGTTAATTTTATTTTTAATTAATTTTAATGGCTAAGCAGCCAATTCAATGCTCACAGGAGTCAGCAAAAACTACTGAAAAGAGAAGCTCTTTACACAGCTCTTATTTCTTTGAAATGTTATAATGCTGTCTTACCAAAAATTGATAGCAAGGTAAAAAGAGAATATTAAGAGTTTAAATCTATCATGAAGGAAAAAACAAAACCCTGAACAAACGTGTGGATTTAGGCAAATCGAGTTTTAAACTGTTCGACTCTTCCTTTGGGTTCTTTCCAGAGATTTTTCCTATCAAGACTGAAAACAATTTTGCAATTAAATTGTCTTTATTGTGAAATGATGAAATTACCCTAAAAGAACTCAGCTCGGCATCAGCACAGTGCTGTTGGGTGATATTTTGCTGCCGTTGGAGGAAGGGAATTCTGCTTGCTGTCTCAAGACCTGCAAGCAAGTTGGTCCTTCCTTAGCCCACTCTTGTTGAAACAAATATTTTAGGGAGTTTATGCTACTCTCTAGCATAAAGGACCACTCTGTAATGAGTTTGGCCAAAAGAACCAATGGCTTACTTAAGAAGGAAAGCTTTGCTAGGAAAAAAAACCTTAGAACTTGTTCCGCGAAGTCTGCTAGTGTTTTTTTTTTTTTTAAAAAGAAAGTCTTTCAAGTTAAAATGATCTTAAAAATGAGTAGAATCTACAGCAACTAAGTCATCCCATCTTTTCCTACAGATATAGAAAACGCAGCTGTATTAGGCTTTACAGAAAGGAAATATGGTCATCCAAATGCACATCCAGTAATTTTGATATTCTTTGTCCTATTTCTATTAATAGTTGTGTTCCTACCAAGGCCATCTAGGAAGACAAATGATTGTATCAAGAAGGGTTTCTACAGAAAAGGGATACTGAAATGAAAAATTTCTGTTAATACAATTTATAGAGAGATAGGTTTTGCAGGTGTTCCATATTATACTTTTGGATTTCCAAATCTTCACCTAATATTTTTTCTTTCCATAGTGACTGTGGTAGATTAATTTTTATCCAAATATCCTTAAAAAGAACATTATGATTCACTTTGCCAATATGGCATATGAATTTTGAAACAGAGAAAATGTTCATGTTTGCTGTAAGAATTGGCACCCGTTCTGTATCACTCCAGGAATGGCTCCTGCACTACTAAGCTGAGAAAAGGATGAAGCTTAGTTTTAAAGGAAAATCTATTTATAAAAATAGTTATATTTATTTATTTATTAATTCATATTAAGCAGAATTGTCTCTCTACTTCTATATTGAAATCGAGTTTTTCATTCATACCTGCTCTGTAGTGCCACAAAAAAATATTGATTTTGGCACTCCTTATCCCCTCTCTGTAGCTTGTAGAGGAGAGCATAAGCCAAATTCAGGCACAGTATGTATATGATATAAGCAGCTCCCTGAAATCCAGTGTAATTGCCTGAGTGTAACATGGTGGGCTGGACATGCAAAGGCTGCAGAAGGTCAGGTGGATGGCAAGAAAAAAAAAGTCAAGAAAAGGTTTCTATTCATTTCATAGCAAGTCCTTCTGGCTTACGAGGCAATAAATATTCTTGACCCTTTGGTTGTCTTTAGCCATACACTGGCTCACATTGCTCAGGATGAGGTCAGCTTGGTCCCCTGGAAGCAAGGGCTTGAAATTGCAGGAGTTATGGTGAATTCAGCCAGAAGCAAGAGTGAGGGCCATGCCTCCAGTTAGTAGGGTGCTATATCATCCAGACTGTGGGTTTGTCTCATGACAAAAGGAAATGGATTTGATGACAGTCATGAACTGTCTGAGAGATGTATTTTTATGGCAGATCTGCTGTGTATTACTTCATATCAGCAGTGGGGTTATTGGGATCAAATATAGCATTTCTGTTGTGAATTACATAGTAAGAGCACACCAATGTTGTGCAAATGAGACTAAGAAGTTGTGTAGCAGATACATGGCTTCCTTTAAGAGCAATATTTCCTAATCCCTCTTTCTTGATTCATTATTAAGGCAATAAAATTGTTGTTTTAAAAGTGTCACAAGCTTCACCATATTAGCATGCATATAGACTCTTCAGAGAGTGACAGATAACTCAGATTGACTGGAGATTTTTTTGATAGCTGGAACAATAAAAATGCACACAGAGGAGGAACCTGAAAGATTTTCCTGTGAACAGAGAACTAGGAAATGACTACCTGTCTCCTCTGACTTCCCTTTCAAATCATTCAATTCTTAAAATTCCTAGATTTGCCTAATAACCCTAAGAGTTGCACTCAGACTTCCCTTCTGAGGAAAGAAATTGACTGTGTAATGGAAGAGATGTGTGACACAAGTCACTTCCGACTCCTCAAGAATGCACAGAACTAAGAATTTTAAATGATGACAAACTTAAACTGTTGTTAAATTAAATAATTTGGTTAAGATGTATAATATGACATGACACGTTTCTTGTCTTATTCTAATTCAGACCAGAATTAGAATTTGGAAAAACTGGTGGAGAATTTATAAATTCTAGGATTATTTTTTGAGATAGGTCAATTCACAGTCACATAAAATTTGAAAAATACAATTATGTATACAATATTTAATATCATAGGGTAAATGTACAGACAAAAATTGACATTTTCCCAAGAAAATTATTTTAGTCACATTTTCACTGTGATTGGAAAAAATTTGCTCAGTTATTATTACTACATACTATCATTATAGTGTCTCCCAAGGAAGTGACAAAATCGAATAGGCAAATGAGTGTTTCTGTTTTATTTTTTTTTGTTGTTTTAGTGACATGAAATAAAGCAGTTGTAAAATAATCACGCACTTACTAGCAAAAAGCATTCCTAAAAAAAAGAACTCTGGGAAATGAAGTTGTCTTTATAGAAGCTTCCTGTTTACTTTTCCACATTCATTCTTCTGACTTTGACTGAAAATTGATGGCACATTTTGGATGTTTACTATACTTGGCATCACTCATAATATTATTGGTGTTATGCATTTCACTCGATTCCCCTGTTCCAACAGATTCTGGTTTTTATTGTTTTCCTATTACTCCTCTTCAGTCCAGAACATTATGTGTTCATGTATAAGCCCATTATATGGGCCATTACATTACATGTATTTCTACATATGTGCATGGGGAAGAATGACTTCTCCCTCCCAGTATGTTTATTCCTGAAGAGAACAATTTACTAAAGAATGCAACGATGTTTGGGAAAGTGATTACAAGCTGAAAATAATTTTATGTTAGTGAAAGCTGAATAAAGACGAGTGTCTAATTAAGCTCAGGTAATCTTTAAATTTAGGGCTAAGTAAACTATTAATAATAGTATCCTTCTAACTTTAGTTTGAAACAATATTGAATTGTGGAAATATATAAAGATCTTCATCTCAGTTTGTAAAATCCTGAGATTACAACTTTCCTCCTATGCTTTCATCAATTAGGGTTTCTTTAGTATAATCAGAAACACAGCCTATTCTGAGTACTCTGAGTTCATATTCCTTTATCCAAGATACATTATGAGTCATTGGCTATTTGGGTTAAACGCACCATGTCCATTTTAGATCAGACATTTCTCAACCCCATATTAACTGTCAAAATAGTTTGGAAAGCCAGTTACCAGTAATGGTGTGTTTGGCAGCTAACAACAGTTGCATAATCAGCTTTCATTTTCCATTGTCCAGTGTTCTAATAGAAAAAGCATTAGATACCATAGGCTGTGTGATTTTTTTCCCTTATAACTATCTTCAAATTGTTATTTAGTACTGTAGACCAACTGTAATAAATAACAATGTTCCTCAGGTACTTGCTTGAATGCAGTTAGTAAAAACACATGTTTATAAACTGTTTCCCAACTTGTGTCAGATTCCTAATTTTTTACAAGTCACACATGACCAAATAGTACTGCAGACAGGGGTAAATAGTTCTGCTATGGAATAAGAGGATGTCTCTGGCAGATTTTGTCTGTTTTGCCAGAGGTATGGGTTGTTCCCCAAGATTGTTTCTAGGGTTCATAAACATAACCAATATAAACTTGTTAGACAGGAATATTCAAGGCCTAGGAAATCTAACTGATATTCACAGAAAAAAAAACTGTCAGGGGAGCCTACAGAAGGAGAAAGGCACGAAAGCAAAGTCTCCCTCCACACATTTTTCTTCAGATGTTCCATTCTAGAGGTTTGCTTTCATCCTCCAAGTCTAAGGTTCTCATCCCATAATCCTATCTCATGCCATAAAATCTGAGGCATCAGAAGTACCTTTCCCTTCAGTTACGGACGATTTTTTCTCTACCCCGCCTTGTTTCCAGTGGTCAGTTAATGCACACATATCAGGAATGTACTGCATAGTTGAAGCCCTTTTTCTTTTCTGAATGTAGACAGTGAGTCTTTTAGATTGAAACCATGCCATATGATTGAATATTTTCCTAAGAAGAAAAAGTCTCTACTTGTATTCTGATTATGTCTGATATACGCCTAAAATTCATTTATATTGTACAAGTCTCCTTGAAGCATAAGAAATAAGTGAAACACAATATAAGGAGAACTTTTCTTGGCTCAGAATTAACAAGTTAAATTATTTTTGGATGCACTAAGATCACTCAAAAATTAGATTTCAAGTTATCAGGCTGGGAAAGAAGATACAACATGATGTCCACTGAATTAAACTTCTATTTTCACTCAGGTCATAGCCAGGATAGTCTAGAGTGGAATACTGATTTTGGGTTAAGTGAGAGATGGAACACAAAGAATATATCGTTCAAAGTGGGCTTTGGTCATATATATTCAGTAGGCAAATTAATAAAAAAAAGAATCTTCCTAAGCCTAACCCAATCAAAAATAAACAAGCATACAGTTGAAACAAAGAGGGTATTCTAAAACTCTGTGTTGCATTTTGAATCCATAAGAGGATTTCATTTTGAGTTAGGCAGTACTTAAAGTGTAATATCTTTAGTCATTCAGGCTTCCTAAAGTGAATCTTTCCATCTAATGGTCTGTTAGACAACTTTCTTTGAACAATAATGTTTAAAGTAGTTGCTTATTATTAAAAATTCAGTGGGAGTGCTTGTCTGTTTTTGCGTCTTGAAGTATTATTTATATACACACTCCTGTGTAATTTATTGTCATTCAAGTTAGTGTCCCTGCTAATTAGCTTAAGCGTCCCAGAGCCCATTTTCTGGTCTTGAGGCCAATTTGACCACACTATTAAACTTCCTTGATTTCATAATCATCTTTGAATTACCTTTCAGGAGTAAGCTGTGACCATTCTAACTCCTGATCTGTGTGAGGGAATTGTTATTAGATGACACAGGCAAAAAAAAAATAAATCCAACAGATTATTACATTTTTAAGAGCATAGTTAGTTGAGTTCCACTGTCTGGTTCTCTGCCACAGCAAGTAAACTTAATTAAAAAATACAAGAAAAGGAATCATTGTCCCACTTACATTGAGCAGACATAGGATTTTGGGAAAGAAGAGGCAAAATTTTATGTCTGAATCAAATAGAAGCTGTACTGGCCTTCAAGAACTTTTTAATATTAATAACCAAAGAAAACTTGGATAGAAATAACAGCAGAGCTATTGGGTATAATATATACAAAACATACTGAGTTTAGAACTCTTTCTTTCAATTTATATTGATCTCCATTTTCCCTAACCATTGTTGAATATTGTGATATTTCTGTAAAATTGCATCCACTGGAACCTGGTGGTTATTTTGGTGGGATAGCATGAACTGGGACAGCACGAATGAAGGACAATCAAAAAAATTAATCTAAGATCTTTATTATTTTCAGTATTCATCTGTAGATATCATCAGTCTTTACATAAAATCTTTAAGATAAGTTAGTTCTTTATTGCTCTTAAATATCAATTAAGTCTTTGTGGAGCTGATTCATTCTGCTTTTTTCTTTTCTTTGTTCTAGCAAAGTCCATTTTGCTAACTCTTTCCTTTCCCTGCTTTTCCAGTAGATCATGCAATCTAATGATTCTACAATAGCCTATGCTCACCTTGTTGCTCTAGGCTATGTTTTCATCCATTGCAACATTCTTATAGATATTAAGTGTAAGTTTTGCTGCTGCTGTCAACCTACTTCTGATGCAAATATGACCGTAGTATGTTCAGTCTTGGAGATTAAAAAAAATTAGGACATAAAACCCTGAAACTATGAGGCTTTTTAAATGCAATGACCTCTTCATGACATAAAGACCCATTTGCAAACACTGCATTCAAGAGTCTTTAGTGATTTTAAATGCCATGAAAGTCGTGATTAAATTGTCAGTGCTTATGATGCTGTACCTGCCTGTAATAAGATAAACAGTAACTAGTCACAGAAAGTTACTTTTTAGTGTGCATAAAACTCTTGGCATTGTACAGGATCAGAACAGTGAGAGAAGAAAGGGCTTAGCAGAACTGTAGCAGGCTGTAAGATCTCCCAGAGCTTTTGGGAGCCATCCAAGCGTGGGCAGTATGTGGTTAAATGACAAATTCAGGAGGAAGCTGCTGTGTTACAAAGAGTTGGCATGAATGACTGTAAGGAAGGAGATATTGATGAAGGACCAAAGGGACAGAGCAAGCAATTTACCAAAGGTTACTTAATTGAGAAAATATTTGCATAATTGATAAACTGAATGTTGATATTTATCCAAATTAAATTAAAGGGTGGAACTTTCTGTACTTAGCCAATCACAAGCTCAGATCACTTTCTGTATTATCATAGATGGCTCCATGTCACCAAAGCGTGATGTTGCAAACAAATGGATGTCTCTAGGTAGGAATAAGCAAATTCGTATTTTTAAGGCAACAATCTTTGATGATAACTGAGATGGGTAAGTCTAGATTTAGAAACACAGCATCTCAACAGAATTTTTCTCAAAATTAATCTTTCAAATTTTGCAGGTGGCATTTTTCAATAAATTTTATGTACATTGCTTTCTTGTTGTAAAGGTGGTGACTAAAAATAGATCTCCATTTGCCTACCTTTCCCTGAGTTCACAATGGACTTTTGGTCATGTATTTTTCCCTGTAGCTCATTCCATTTAAGAAATAGCTGAAACCCTAACATTCAAAACTTTCGTTTCATAAGAAGGAAAATGAAAACAATCATCTTTTCAGGCTTGTATTTTTGGGTGCTTCCTTTTGATGTTGAGAGACAGCTGGAGTGCTGGGAGAACCTCTACCACCATGGAAATATTTTAGCTAATTTTTTTACTGACAAAAGCATCTTTTTCCCCCCCAAAGTATTATGGGGGACTTTCAGTTTCATATTCTTCACTTGTCCTTCAGTTTCTTTTTTACTCTGTTGTTTTTTGTGAAGGGAGAAGCCTTTCTTCTTACATCCTGACTCATCACTAATATTCAGTCTTCCACGTGTTTTGCCAGGTCTGATAGATGCAGCATTAAGACAGATAGATTTGGAAAATGGTAAAGGTCACTGAAGAGGACTGACTGCAGTTCTGGAATGTTCATTGTTTAGGAAGTGAGCACTCAGATGCTTCACTCCAGCTCCCACCGCACACAGGTCCCTTCTTGGGTGTCCTGAGGATGCCTGGCTCCTAGTGAAAGCTGTATAAAGTGAGGATACCAACTCATGCTTGGGACAGTGGAGTGACATCCAAAATCAGAGCCTTTGAGTAAAAGGCGTGAAAGAGCAGTCAAATGGTGGAAGCTCTGAAAATGCAACAATCTAAAAGAGTCTTGCACAAACAAAGCTTTTTGTTTATCTCCACTTGCTGCCCTGAAAATTCTTTGAATGGATATTTTGAGGCACACGACCAGAATGGTGTATACAGTCATATCTATGAAATTGCAGCACAGTTTCTGCTACTTTTCTTTTCCTTGCCTTTTTTTATATTTTCACCTAAATATCTCCTTCTACTGCTCCAGCTCACAACCCCATTTTCTGGTTTCTGTGTCCCATGCAAACAAATCTATATGATATGCATAATGTAGTTCTTGATTCCTGAATATGTACTTATAAGTCTATACGAATTCTATGCTTTGCATTGTTCTGTATGCAAGAAGGATATATTGCACATTATGTTTAGCAACAAGCATTGATATGTGTATGTCTTTTTTGTTTTGGTTTTTTTTTTCCCTTTCATTTTTTCTTTTTTTTTTTTCTGTGAAAGCAGCAAAAGACACACTTTAGGAGAACAATAAGTCTCTGTGGCAGTCCTGAGCCCTGAATGTACTTATTTTACCTACAGAGAACAGCAGTAGGAATATCCAAGCCACTAGAAATTGGAGCTGAATACAAACATATTAAACGGCCATGACACTTTCATAATGTAATTTAACCTTTCTGAGGAACGTAAATATGTCCTTTTTTTTTTTTTTTTGCAAATTCCAGCAGAAGAAACGCTATGCATATGACAGTTATTTCCATTTGAGGATAAAAGAAACACTTTTCTTAGAACATATGACTTATTTCTTCAAAATTTAACAACAATTTCTATAAAAAATAATTAGTATTAGACACTAAACTTCACCTGAGACTCAAGATTACGTTTTGTATTAGTAATATTCTGAAACAAAATCCATGTTTGGAGTTACCTGTTTTGGGCCACACCTTAAGGAAGGGAACTATCTGCCTTCTAAATTCGCAGCATATGCAGCTTCAGTGAAATGGCTTTGGAATCCTGGTAGAGAAGAGTCAACTGACTAACAAAGACAAAACCAAAGTTTTCCATCCCACGTTTTCAAATACTACATCCACAAATTGATTCTTTTTCCAGAAATGATTATTGAGGAGTCAACACAAGATAAGTACCAAAAAATGTTAGAGGCACTCATGCTCATAACTAGAAGTTCTACACTGTATTTTGCAGGCATTTCCCCTTTGTTTATGGAAGACAGTGGAAATAGATCATGGAAGTTCATTATACTGAGAGTAGAGATGTTAGAACAAATTTAAAGGGGTTGGGTATTTTTACCTTTTCACAGCAATTCAAATGCAGAGGATTATTGTCTAGATATCTAATCTTGCTGTTTGCTTATCTGCTCAAAATAGTTATTTTCCCCCATCTTCAAATCCAAGCAAGTTTCTGCTTCACTTACCATTAGCTCCATAATTAACCGTGATAGTGATATAGTTTGAGACAATGAGCATTGTCTAGGAGCTGATATTTGGCCACCAAAGCATATTTAGCACATTACAGCTGGGACAGAGATGAAGCACCAGCTAATCATGGTAAATCACAAAGAAAGATGTTCTCATGAAGTTTCTAAAAATT
The DNA here is from genome assembly GCF_009829145.1 of Chiroxiphia lanceolata. NCBI lineage: Eukaryota > Metazoa > Chordata > Aves > Passeriformes > Pipridae > Chiroxiphia > Chiroxiphia lanceolata. The sequence continues at coordinate 85,437,177 of NC_045639.1, read as the reverse complement.
GAGCTAAGGAGGGGAAATGTGGAAACCACTTAACCAGTCACACGTTTCATGAAACTGAAGTCCATGAACAATAGTAGAAATAATCCAGACTGCAACTTTGGAAACATGAACCTGAATTTCTGTTTAAATTGTTTTATTTTCCTAGGTTTTCATTTCCTCTTGTTGTTTACTTTTGCTTTCCCTCCTTCATCAACCCTTTTTCTTTGTTTATTTCCAAAGATAATTTATTTTTTTAACACAAATTATCTTTTAACAGAAACTATTTTTAGATAAATCTGTTACAGCGTCAAACCATAAATCACTGATTTATGTATGTAGGTTTGAAAAGCTCCATGCATTGTGTTTGGGAACTCATTTGGTGTTTATTTAACTATATAAGGAATTAAAGAACAAATGTCTGCATATGTAAGGTAGAATTAAAATAGAGCAGAGAGCACAGACTTTTTTCTCTCCTGCATGGTCTGTACTTTTACAACTTAGAAATAATAAAAATTACCAAACAAATTTCACTGAGAGGACAGTCTAAAGGGTGGATCTTATGAACCTTAGCCTGTAACCACCGAAATTCCCTAACTATTTTTCCTCACAGGGAGAGCAGGACTACAGATTGCCTACACCGGACACTAAGAACCAGTTCTGCAGTCCATTGTATTCACTATCCATCGGTCAGTAAGCTTGTCTGTGCAATTTACAGCAGCAGTAGAACTTAAATCAGTTTTTTTCTACTCCAGTACCATGGTGTTACAAACTAAGCCTTAATTTTTTGTACTACAGCTCTATATTAGGCTGTCAATGCTTATCTAACCCAGCATCTCCAACTCTTCTCTACACCATTTTTTAAGTTTGGAGGGGTTTTTTTTGTTTTTAGTGCACTGATGAAAGTCTAGACTAATTGTAGCAATAGCATAGAGTTTCTCATACTGTATTATGCAATTATGTGGGCTGGTGGACTGAACCCTAAGCAAGAAGAGCTCAGACCCCACAAACTTGAAAATGGTCTTCCTACAGGTGCTGAGAGAAATGGTGAAGAACAGAGAATGCAGGAGATGACTAAAGTGGGAGAACATAGGCAGAAACAAGTTCAGCTTTCACACAGCTTGGCAGTGGCATATGACAATTCTATTAAAAACAACTCTGTTATAAAGTTGGAGGAATGATATGATGACACTCATAATCAGGTTGTGAAAACATAGGCAAACAATTTGCAGAGAGCCTGGAGTGAGGGTCTGAAGTATGATATACACCTTCAGCCTGGTCTGAAGAAAAACTGCACAAAGAATTCTGAGAATTATTTTTTTGGGAAAAAAGAAAGAAAATAGTCCATACTGAACATCTCAGCTGTGGCATGGATGCTGAATGGATTGTGCCTATTCATGTCTCCTTTCTTAGGAGCTGAAATATTGGCAGAGGCTTCTGTGTAAAGAGCGACTCAGCAAGTGAGGGTAGCAGCAGGGCAGGAGTCCAGCCAAGGGAGTGGATGTTAAAGTAGTATGTTCAATCTGGCCAGTTTAAGTGACTGTAAAAGGCTATGGCCAGTGAGGATGATTAGAAGCAAAGACGATCTGCAGGAATACCAGAAAACTCAGAGAGATGACTGGTGAGGATTGGTGAAGGTAAGCAATCAGCTGTAGCAGCTTTGAGCAAGAAGAGCAAATAATTTGCCAGGATGGGAGCCTTGCAAGGAGGTTCTCCACACCCTGAAACCTCAAATAGGGCAGGCTGCTAATGTCCTCCAAAACTTGGCCTCTTCTCTTCCTTGAGATAGTCAGCAGTGAGTGCACTCTAAGAGGGAAAGGGAGGAGCAAACAGCTGCCCAGTCATGGAGTTTTCAGAGAAGGACTTGTCTTTGAACAACTACCAAATATCTTTGCTGAGGTTAATGATAATTTGCCACTTGTGCTTTGTTACTTTACTTTTTCATTCCCTTCTGCCCTCTGTAGACCAAATGAACTCTTACTTAAGTTCATGTGTTGAACTCACTGCCTCACTCAGCATCCAGACAATTTCATTTCCTAGGTCTTTGACCGAAAGCTCAAGCCAATGACATTTTTAGCAAAGACTTCTTGAGAGATGAAGACCATCAAAGACAAATGGGGAAGAGAAACTGCAGAGCAATAGTGATTTTAGGTGTGACTGCTGCTCAGACTGTGGGAGTAAGGCAGTTCTGGAGGCTCTTGCTTGGGTCACGGTGACCATGAGCTGGTAATTCATAAGCGTGGATTTGGATAGATCTGTGCAGGATTAGGAGTTTTGTAAAACAGACACAGTGTGGCTATATTTAATTTATTTCCTGAATGAGCAATGTTTGATTTCTGGTGACTGATGACACTTTTGTCTTGAATGTCTCTGACTGTTCTCAGTTACATTTCAGACAGAAGGGCTACTCATTCCTCCACAGGAGTGTGGTAACAAGCATGTAAAATAGTTGCATGGCATACAGAATTTGGTTTTCTTACAGCACAGAACAGGGCATATACTTTGTATAGCCTGTGATATTAAAAGAGGATAAGATTAAGATTAAGCAAAAATGCTAAAATATTAAAGATTGCAAAATTTTACAACATAAATATGATAATTGTGAACAAAATTAAATTCATGGTATGTATATCATGAAGCCCACGAGCACTCTACACATTGATGGTCTCAGAAATTTTTCTGCTTTATTCCAGAAAGATATGTTTTCCACCGAGAGGATGTGGAAAGTCACTTATATTGGGTTGCTGGGGTCCTAATCTAAACTTCAATACCCTTTCACTGAGACCACAAAAATGTTACTCAAAGGAAGTGAAACTTGCAATAATAAAAATGATAAGTTAATGTGTTTTTCTGCTTAGGTCACAAGTAGAAATTACATCAATGATCTCATCGCAGTCCCAAGTGGACATTTGTCTCCATCAGAAACAATTTCAGTTTGACATGTTTTGAAAATTATGTGAAAACCACAGCAGAGGCTGGAATAGCAGGCATTTAACAAATGTGATGTTGCTTTAATTTAAATTTATGATGGAAGAACATTGTATAAGATACAGTTCTTCCAAAGAAAGAACTTTTAAAATACGCTAAACTCGTTGCTTCTACTTGTCACATAAAAATATGTTTAAATACAGGTGATTCACACCCTCTGCAGGTTTAAATAAATGAGGGTCATTGGCTTTAGATCAATTTAGCTTCATTGACTCCAGTCAAGCTGCACTAACAGTTCACTAGCAGACTGGGTGGGCATATATAAATGTCTCATGCAAAAATTGAAACTTTTGTAGTAAAATAGGCAAAATACATTAACATTAGTACCATTCCTTGTTAGACCCCAGTCCTGTGCAATCTGTGGGACTGTTGCCAATATTTTCAGTGGATCCAACATTAAATCCTGAGAGGTAAGTGATCAGTCAATTCTCTGTCTGGAAACTCTAAGCATGGCAGTGAGGTGTGGGAGTGGATGAGACCTGTGCTCCTATGGAGAGTCCTGCTGGGCAAAAGCCTGCCTAGAACATGGCTTCACAGACTGAGCTTTTGCACCACTCCATCTCTACTGTCTTCTAGCATACTCTATGCAACAAAGACGCTGGTCATGGAAGAAAATCCTTAGATTTTAGTTTTTAATGGTGTAGTAAAATGAAGACAGTTTAATGTGAAACTTTTGTCATAGGTGTCTCCTCCATGTTGTGCCCAAATCTTGACAGTGGGTACACAATATTTATAATGTTGTGAAATTTGTGAAAGCATGTATAGGTACACTCTCCTACTTACTGTAAGCATAACTTAAACCCTTGTATATCTTTTCCTGTCCAGCCTAACAGGGAAAGTCATGACAACAATCAAATGTCTGTCAAAGTCCATCCAATTCTGAAACATATGTCTTATGAAGTGGCTATCAGCTGTAAGGGCTTCCATTGATCACACTAGATTCAGTGCTACAATTGAAAAACAACTTTCCAAACTATTAATATTTGAGTTAATTTTTTTTATATTAAATAGTTTCCTTCTTAGCATAACACAGGCCCACAACAATACTCTAAACCAGGAAGCTAACCTTTCTACATTGTGGAAAATAGGGAAAGAGCAGGGAGAAGACATAGTAGTGTAGACATAAGAATAGAGAGTTACTATTGGAGGAGAGGCATGGAAGTAAGGCTTGAGAGAGTTAGTTTCCACATTTTGGGTAAAAACATTAGAAGCTAGGGTATACCATGGAAGTGTATATGTATTAGATAGCTCGGAAATAAATATTTCTGAGACTCTAGTTAGAAAACTAATAGTTTTCAAAAGGAGACACCTCAAATATTCAGCATTCATCTTGTCTTTATTAAGCCATTGGGATGCTGACTATGCTAACGAAGTATCATTATTTATTTACTAGAATATTTATATGATATTTTTAAGAATGTGAAGATTATTTCTTCTTTGTTTTGCAGTTCAAGCATATGATATTTCATAAAGTAACTTTTATCTCACTCGTATGACTGTATAGAAAGATGATCCTAATTAAATTGGAAGTTCTTAACTGATTATTTCACCATCCGTAAGGAAAACTAAATTCAGACCCATGTTAAACCTACTGTTAATCACTGAGTCTTTGAACACATGCAACTCAACTTGAATTTGATTTTGTAACTAACAGAGAGCTGCAGACAGGGATGGAAGATGGCCATGATATATTTGCAGGTACAATATAGCAAAAGACTTTCTCCCTGGCTTGAGTTTCCTAAATACTGAATGTTTCATGCCCAAAAATACCACATAGCTATAGGCCAGTCTAGAAGGAAACAAGGCATATTTTGCTGAGACAGATAGGCATGGAAGGCTTCTTGAAAAAAGCTAAGAAAGGATTAAAATAACATTGATAAAATGTCTCTGTGAGGAGCATCTGTTGGCAGCTCCCAGTACTAAATTTACTGTCTGCGCATGCGCAACAAAAGAAAACTGTCAAGTTCCAAATTATTTGAAATTTCCAATAACAAAATCTCTTTTTTCTTTTTTTTTTTTTTAAATTCAGATTCAACAAACAGTTCCTCTGCAAGCTAAACCCTGAATTGTCTTATTATGATTGCTGATACATTTGTTTGTACTGAAGGATGCTTTTGTTATGGCTGCACAGGATGTTCCTTTTCTATTTCAAACAGCAAACTGTTACTGCACTCCCTTCCATAGGGAGCTGAATTCCAGTGCCAATGAAATAATCCCAATGCAACTACTATTTAAGTCTGCAGCATTCACAATACCCCTTTCTCTATCCTGATTAAGTCTACTTCCCCAGCATCCAGCACATCAAAACTGCTCTGGGGTCATAGAAATAGCAACATAAGAATATAAGTCATCATCATCTTGAGGACACATTTCTAAACTGGTATATTAGAATGTAGATTCAAATACAATTATTTTTTCATACTGAGCACAGAAGGAATTTAAGCATGATTAAAATAAGACAGAGGTCCAATTACGCTTTCAGAAATCAAAAGATCAGCTAGCTTAAATACTGCAGAATTAAACCAGTTATTAAAACTAATTATTAAAAACAGATGAATTGAGAAGATTGATCTTGTGTGCTTTTATAACAGCTCAAAAACACATGAAGCATTTCTTTTCACTCATGTTACAAACATACAACTTAATAATCATTACATGCAAGCCTCAGAGGCTGATTATCACATTTCCATAGAACTTAATGTCTCCTGTAGAAGGCAAAATGTTAAAGTCAGTTACTCAGTGTAGAAACCTTTCTTTTCAAGATTTAGAAGCAAAGTTTGACACTTCTTACCAATAAACTGATTTGAGCTGCAAAGAAATCTTTTCACTGTTGTGAAAATGATGACAGAATAGTATTACACTTTAGTCTATACACTGTGGTGTTACACTGTAGTTACAAATCACTGAAATAGACTTGCAAAAGCATTTTATGCCACTTCTGGAGCTGAACAGGAATTCTCAAATGAAATTTTACATCTTAGAAGACACAAATAGAGAGAAACTAGAACTTTTTCTATGTTGCATCTTTTAAGTTGTTCTGATCAGAAAACAAAAAAAAAACAGACTTGAAATTTTTTCACCAAATGAAATTCTTGTTTTCTGAATACTTCTGGTGCTTCCCTGAATAATTTAATCACAATTCAGGTTTACATGGAGATCAGAAAATCACAGAACCGTTGGCTGGAAGAGTCCTCAGGAATTCGTCTGATCTATTCCCTGATTTTGACAGCATCAATTTTGTCTTTGCTATTCCTGACTGGTGTTGGAAATGTTCCAAAACATTCCTGATGCTGAAGAGCCCATAGTATGCCCAGGTTTTTTACTACAATTTTAACTACCTTTCTTCTCTTGCAGCTGCAGACCATTGCCTTTTAACCTATCTATTAACAGCCAACAAGCATGTTTAGAGAATTTAGGTTCTTTCTTTCACATTAATATTCCTGACATAAAAAAATAGCCCGTTAAATTTTCTCTGCCAATTAAATCCTGATTTGGGTTATACGTTAGGACTTTCTACTTCTGAAGCTTACTCCTTGTGCCTCTTGCACTGGAATAAAGGCATTTCTGACTAGCAGCTGACGCACCGTCACAGTTTCTCTTTTGATCCTGTTGTATGAAACTTTGTCCCACTATCTTTCAAGCTTCTTTCCTGTTTATAATTACCTGGAGGAATTTTCTACCTCTCCCCACAATCCTAATTTAAAACATTACTTATTACATTTGCAAGTGTGCAAAGATACTCTTCCTCGTCTTTTTTTCAGGGGAGCCCATCCTCCCTCAGAAGCTCATAGAATATCATCCTGTGATCAAGGAAAGCAGAGCCTGCCGTTGACATTATTGGCATGGCCACATTTACCCTCAGGCTGCGCTTGTCCCGGTGTGAACCCCGCTTCCCTTTTCCCTCGGAGTTTTGATGAGAGTAACCCTTGCCACTGCTGGAGCATTGTAGTCACTTATGGTCTGCATAGCTTCACTCTGGTCTACGCATTTATTGTGCATGAAGGAGAGTGTGCACCAGGAGCCCAGATGTACCCCTTTCGGCTGTCAATAACATTTTGGATAGCTGTAATCAGAGCTGGGAGACAGACGGGTCTCTCCACTGCCAGCAGGGGGAAGTCACCAACTACTTTTATGTTTTGGCACTCTCCTGAGAATTAGGGTAGTGAATCTCCCACTATTTCAGGTTTCTGACTTCTCTTCCTCTGCCATTGGCAGTGCATCTTCTTGTGCTATGCTAACTGCATATTTATTTCTGGAAAAATTAGAAATGCATAGCAGCCCTCCTCTGAAGAGACAAAATAGTCACTACTAGGTGGTGCCACAGTAGTTTTGCCCAAACTTTTGCTTTTGTGGCTTTTAGACTGTGTTCTTGCTCAAAATGGTGATTTGAAAGGTCTGCAGTATCTCCTTGCAAATAGACCTGACTCCTGTTTTTGGTTTCTGCTCTGGGCAAAGAAAGAATCAAGTATTTTATTCTTATCCTGTATTCACAGACCATGTACTACTTCCATGAGACAGCGTTGTGCTGGGAAAATATAAATACTTTCTGATGTTCATACCCTATTTAAAATGCTATTAATGAAATATTGTCACTTGAAATTTTAAATAGCAAAGTAAGGATGCATAAGTGCTATCTTTTGTAGATTTTTTATTATTTTTTCTTAACTGATTTTTTTCATGTTTAATATATCTTGATGGCATTCTTAGACACTGAAACAATATTGATTTATTGCAATAGTACCACCAAGGAGATCAAGCTAGCTAAATAAAACTGACAATGAAATGGGAATATTTATGTGAATATACATTTAAAAATTGCTTCATATTTGCAATAATTCCATAATTTGTTGATCATGAATGTTCACATAATTATAAGGTTATTCATAATAATAGAATTTTTTCACAAATAAATAGTCTGAAAATATTCCTCAGAAATAACTTTTACAATTTACTTTTTTTTTAAAGCAAGCATTCTTACCTCTTCTCTCAAAAAGCAGAAGTAGTATATGATTGAAGTGATTAGTCATGCTTCGCTAGAAATCAGTCACATGGAACTGAATTGATTTTATGACTCAAGGAACCTGAAAGCTGAAATGAGTTTGCAGCAAGCATTGTTTGAAATTAAGTATTCAAAATATATCACAATACTGATTGCCAGCAAGAAAGGATTTGCTGGCATTAAAAAAAAAAAAAAAAGGGGAGCTGATTTCTTTTTGATGTGGTCATTATTAGTAATAATTATACTTCCTCTTTTGCCATGTTGCATTTTTATTATCGAGAAGGGATTTGAGGTTTGTATTTCTACTCTTTTATTTTTTCTTCTTTAAAATGTTTTTCAGTATTACATTTAGAATGTTTTCAGTATATAAGAATGTTTGCAAGATAAACACCCAGTTAAAAAAAAAATTGTAACTATATATTCAAATCTTAATTAAACAAAAAGAAGTAGTTGAAGAGAGAAATAATTTTTTTTTATATTACTGAGAATGCTACTTGGAAATACATGACACTGGTAATTCTGCTTGATTGCTGTGGCAGTATTTTCCCACTGGAAGGGTATAGTTTTATTTAGCAAAGTCATATAATTTTCAGAACAGAAAGGGTAAAAGAAATGCAGAAAGCATTTTTTTCATTATATTTGGAGTTCTCTGTTGTCTTGGAGATCCAGTCTCATATCAAAAGTTCATGCAAAAGTAGGTAGGGGTTCACCCTTTGCAGCTGTTTGCCTTGTGTGGAAAAAAAGAGTTGCTATGCCATACAGTAAAGCTCCTCCGGGTCATTTATATAAACCACGTGCTGGGATTTCTCAAACACTAAAGGCTGGCACGCAATATATTAAAGGTCTGGAGGCAGTCAGATGGGATTCAGGGACTCTGTTATTACAATGCCTATACAGCTTATGTTTCTAAATCTATCTCTTTGGAGTACGCTTATAGGGGAATTCTTAACTGCACCTACACAAATAAGATCATTTAAGGCTATGAAGCCCATATATGCGCTTAAACATAAGTACCTTTTAAAGTGTTTTCCTGTTACAGAATAGTGGGTTATTCAGTTCAAGGATTAAATCTCGAGGTTTTTGGACTTATGGGCTCCCTATGCTCAAGCCAAGCTCCTGAGACCTGTTGCAGCCAGGCTCATCAGGCTCGCACAACGTAAAAGTAAAGATGGACCTTGTTGTCTCTGCACTGGTCAGCAGGGTCTACCTGGAAAACAGAGACAAACACACGTATAGCGGGGTTAGTTTGGAAAGTTCACTCACTTGGCATTGCCTGTATTTTCCTGTTTGATATTGTCATGATCAATGGAGTTGTCTGGGAATGGATTTTGCAATAAACCATATAGGTCCCTTCCCAATGTTAAAAAACTACAGTCCTTTGCTACAATATTTTGTTTCAGAATTATCCCAGTTTCTGACTCAGCAGAAATGAAAAAAAGAACAAGCAGGTATTTAATTTCTTATATGACTGTGACATTCCAGGAAAAGCGGTGGTGTAAGGCAGAGTGCTCAATATCTGTCTTCAATCAATTTCACTTCAGTTTCATCTCTGGTTGAGCACTGCCAAAATAAGTGGCCAGTACAGCCAGTCTCAAATGTTAGTTTAAATGAGTCACTCCTATTGTTTGTGTAGCAGGTCAACTAATTGTTATTCAGTTTATCAGCATCTTGTCTTATTTCTTTGAAGTAGCAGTGAATAGAAATAATTTTTGAGGCAATGAACGGCAATAGTCTCCAATGTAGTGTGCTTCATACAGCTTGCAGGGCTCTTGCTTTGCTTCCTGCCAGTGACTAAATCCTTGTGTTCCAGATGGATTGCTATTTGCAAAGATTTTGACAACTGAGAATAAATACCAGGAGCAAGTATTTTTGACATCATACAGCTGCGATTTAAACAAAGATTGTCATGATTTTCTTACGTTCTTGCGGTTTTCATCCTTTGAGTTCAACATGATCTGGAGTTCCCAGCCAAAAAAATTGAAAAAAAAAAAAAAAGGCAAAAGAGAGAACAAAAACAAACAAACAAAAAAGGGCAGGGCAGGACAGGGAATTGAGCTTATTTTTGTAAGCCTAAAATTTAGAGATTAAATGTAAGATAAAATGCATTCTACCTGTCCACCAGAAAACATTTTATACATTTTATAGTTCTTTAAAAGGGAGCTGATGGTTGGTGAAACCCTGGAGGAAAGGTCATTACAACTCCTCATGTTAGTAAGAATGCAGGAATGATGCTGTGGCCAGCCCTGTGGCTCAGAGGGGCTGGGCAGAGAGCTACTGAAATTGCTGATGTCTGCAGGCCTCTGCATATTTCCCACAAGATGTGCCCATATGGATATCTGAGGTTCTACAGATTTAGCATTTTAAGCTAAAGTTGCATCATGGGAGATACTTGGTCTGCCACAATGGGACTGTGATTGTCTGGGTACCGATGAGGCCTATGGTGGTGGAATACTGAGGCTGATGATTTTCAGGAAGGTTCAAGGAAACCTTCAGTTGCAGGGTGTCAGCTGAGCAGGACACTTCGAGGCAGAGGACAGAAAACACCTGATGTAGTTCATGGCAGAGCAAGGGGAAACTGGACTCCCTCAGTGTCACTGCTGGTACCTGGAGCAGCAGATGAACATCAACATATCACTAAAGCTACTATCCCTGAAAGAGCAGGTCAGACAGGCTGCTGATCATTTTCCATCCTCTGCTGTTCATTTTCCATCTTTCCTTAAAGGCCTTGTAAGATTTGTGCTGAAAAAGTAATACTGCACAAACTCAATCAATACTTGGCTCAGGTACATCACAGGAAAGAAAAAGGTCTTTTCCCATATTTGAGGCTCATGGCCTTAAATTTCTGCTTTATTATCTATGAGTGCAATAAAACTTATTGTTCCATGCTGCATTTTTTTTTTTCTGACTAGAAACAGCTAGGCCACTTCTAAATTCTGGCTATTAAATTTGACAGTATTACTGCTTTTCAGAATATTCAGTGCATGACTTGTCCTTTAGAGAAAAAAGCTTGTGTATTCTTTAAGTACTGTATGAAAAATAGAGGAAAATTTATGCTGTGCCCACCACACAGGCCCCATTGTCCTGGACCTGAAAGAAGGAAATATGATGGAGGGATGTGGTTTATTTAGGTCACACATTTATTAATTGAACTTGGCGGGGAATTACGCAGCAGTAACCTTCACACTGGGAATCATATTTCCTGACAGAGCTGTTTCTGCTTGATAAATAGCTGCCTTTCTTCCATTCCAATAGGGCCTCTAACACCTTTCCTCACACAGGCACAATGGGGCATCCTAGCTTGTTCTGGGAAATGCATCCCTCTCAATTTCCTTCTAGCTTAATTTTACAAGGAGGTTGGGCCCCTTCTGAAAGCTGAACCTCTACAATATCCCTGAAACCCACTGCATGTCAACAACTGGTCAGATGTTTCATTGTCTCTCCTGCTTTGGTGGAGAGTTGGAATTATGAGGAGCAGAGAAACCTCATACTGTAGAAGTGTCTCAGTGACATGGGGAAATAATTCTTTCTGTTTTTCCCAGAAAGATGGTTAAAGCAATCTCTGCAATAGGTCTCAAACTCATGTCTCTATGTTAAACTGAGGGCTGAGTAGCAAACCAGGATTTGACAGGGGTTTAGGATGGTAAAAACCACTTCTCAAAGGCCAGAAGAAACCATAGAATCATGGAATCATAGAATATCCTGATTTGGAAGGGACTCTACAAGGATCATTGAAGTCTGACTCCTGGCCCTGCACAGGACAGCCCCAAGAGTCACACCATGTGCCTGAGAACATTGTCCAAGCACTTCTTGAACTCTGTCAGGCTTGGTGCTGTGGCCACTTCCCTGGAGAGCCTGTTCCAGTGCCCAACCGCCCTCTAGGTGAAGAATCTTTTCTAATATCTAACCTAAACCTTCCTGACACAGCTTCATGCTGTTCCCTTGGGTCCTATCACCTATCACCAGAGAGAAATCAGTGAGGAAGCTAAGGTACCATGAATCCAACAGCTTGAGTTGTGTTTCATTCCCAGTTCAAATCCAAAAGAATGTGAGTGATTAAAGGAATATTTATTCTTTTTTTTTTTCTTGTCCAGAAAATCTTCTAATGTTTAACCTTGTGAAATTTATATTTATATTTCTGTGATGAAATTCTACTGCTCAAATACCTTAACAAAAAACTTGCCTCACTTCAGTGCGCTGGGAGTTTTCAAAAGGTTGTTATTGTCTGTGAATATATTCTTATTCAAGTTTTCTATAGCAGAACATTTTGACAACTGGATTTTAACTTCAGAGAGACGTAGCTCTCACTGTCAGATTGCTATTCTTTGAGAGATACATAGCCTTTGCTATTCTCTTTGCAATCAGATTTTAAACATGTTCATCATGAATAAAGAACCAAAGATTAGTCTCATGAAATTTGAATCAGCATAAGGTATTTTAAACATGTTGTACTTATATCTACTATTTGTTGTTTATTGTAAGTGTGAAGAAGTCTGTGCATGTATAAGTTAAATATAGGAGGAAACTACCCCTGCAAAGCTGTTTTTCCAAGATGCAATTAAAATAAAGCAATGACATTTACACTGGAAACAAAATGATCACCTTTTTAAATTTTGTACTGTAATTTCCAAAAGCTGGTCAATGGCAAACGGCTCTCATCTGGAATGTTGATGAGGCCTCTGCTGTCAGACGTCTTTCCTAATAAGGTAAATCACACAGCATTAGGTCAATCAGCTAAATCCTGGGAATGAAGTCCAGCTTAAGCTTCTTTTGCCAAAAGACACTAGCAACCACAGGTTAAAGTTCATGTCCACCAATAACATGTTGCCAATCCAACTCGAAATGCAATCAGGATGTATTTGTTACCTCTGACATAACCTATATTATTACTTTTAAATGACAGCTTTTCTTTGGAGTAGTCATCTTTCTGTCATCTGAGAAAGCTGATCTGAAACAGCTGGTAAATAGATTCACTGTTCTTTTCAGAGCTTTTAATTTTTTTAAATTTTATTTCTTAGATGAAGGAGTAAGCATTCTGCTTTTAGCTTGTTATAAACAAGAAAGAAATTACATGACTTCTGCACATGGTCTGTCCATGTAAGTCTGTACCATTGATTCTTTGGTATTTCTGTAATTTATTCCTAAGCACTATGCCAAATATTTGTATAGTATGCTTTTTTCAAAATTTTATTGGTGCCTTAATACGAGAAACTATGAGTCGGTGATAAATATTATTCTCTATGAGAATATGCCCATGTACAATGTGTGGCATTATGTAGAAACAAATAATCCAAAACTGGGTCATGTACAGTATGCACATCTGTCAATAGAGGTAGAGATATATGGGGATAACTGCAAGTGCATAAAAGGATGTGAGTCAGGTTTTCTTTGTCTCCTTTCAGGTTAATAACCAGATTTTACAGTGTCATCAGGCACTGTAAAAACTATGGGTTTACAGTGCTATGAGAATCATACTTATGAATATTCTATATAACATTAATGTCAATGCAAAGCTGATTACTGAGCTGTTCAAAATCTCTTAACCTTCTTTTTGAGAGTAAAAGCTTCTCATTGGCTGGTTTTGAATTTTTATAAAACTTGATTTTCACTGGTAAAAATTTATAAGAAAAAGGCCTCAGCATAACAGGCATCGTTTCTGTGTTTTGTGAGCTTTCTCAAAGAGCAAGGTTTCTGCACCATACTGACCTGTGAAGGTGCCTCGTCTTCTCCAGGAGCTGTTGACATCTGTTCAGCTCAGACTGCTACATCCTCAGCTTCAGCATGGCTTCTGACCAGCATCATGCCAAAGCAAAATAGTTAGTAAATGTGCCTATATGGAAAACTTCAAAACTGGGTCTAGTGAAATTCCTTCAAATATTTTGATTCATATCTTAAATGTGTGCCAGAGGATCATGGGGGCCAGGGAAAGCGTATAAGGGTTTCTAGGCCAGCAGTGTTCTGTATCCTTAAGAAAGCTGACAGAGACACAAGATATAGACTAGAATGTGACCTTAATGCATTTAGATATTGATACTTGAATTAAAACTATTAAGACTATTATCAATATGTCCTTAGTTAATACTATACTAAGCGTTATTAATATATATTAATGCAAGTACATTTATTCACATGCCAGACTCACTATGCTTAAGATGAATAAACCAAAATAATTTCTTTACATGCTAGACAGAAATCTTCTGATGTATTAGTGCTACCTGTCACCCAGTTCTAATGAAAGGGGAAATTCTTCTTTGAAGCTTCAAATAATTTGATGAAAAGGTGCTTTAATGGCATCTGAGAATGTCAAATTAATTGAGAAATGGAATACTCTGAAGAAACAGCAGTTCAAAAGATGAATTCTTAAGCAGGACAAAGTAATACTTAAATGTGTGCAGTGCTGGTCCATTATTTGTCATACTGTGGCTATCTTTGGAAATCTGAAGAATTATGAGTGAGTTTATTAATTTAAGACAGAAGTAGCTGCCTGAGTTCTCAGTTGAATAAAGGATATGTGATAAAATTCAAAATATTTTTAGTGCTTCCATTAAAATTTTCACTCTATAAGATACTGAGTGTCTTCTTGAAATTGGTATATTCAAGAAAAACTTTCTGCAGGAATATGAAAAACTTGACCAGAAGTCAGCAGACCCAGAGATATGGAAACAAACAATTGTAGTAACTCTTTCTGGGGCACAGTACTAAGGTGTCTATGGGATCCAAAACAGGACAAAGATCTGAATAACTTGATCTTTTTGATTCTCAGTCAGTAGGACCAATCCCATAGTGTCATTCAGCTGCAGTTGCATAGCTGTGCAGTAGCAGGGGTGACACAACAGGGAAAGGATCCAACACTCGATAGTTCTTCAGCTGTCATAGAATCATAGAATCAGCTGGGCTGGAAAGGACCTCCAAAATCAAGTCCAACCCTTGATCCAACACCACCATGGTTACTAGACCATGGCACTAATTGCCACTTCCAGTCTCACCTTAAAAACCTCCAGGGATGGTGAATCCACCACCTCCCCGGGCAGCCCATTCCAATGTCTCATTACTCTCTCCATACAAATTTCTTCCTAATATCCAACCTAAACCTCCCCTGGTAGAGCTTAACATCGTGCCCTCTTGTCCTACGGCTGGTTGCCTGGGAGAAAAGACCAACCGCCACCTGGCTACAAACTCCTTTCAGGTAATTGTAGAGAGTGATGAGGTCTCCCCTGAGCCTCCACTTCTCCCGACAAAACAACCCCAGCTCCCTCAGCCTCTCCTCATAGGACTTGTGCTTGAGTCCCTTCACCAGCTTCATTGCTCTTCTCTGGACCTGCTCCAGGACCTCAATATCCTTCCTGAACTGAGGGGCCCAGAACTGGACACAGTACTCCAGGTGTGACCTCACCAGTGCCTGAGTACAGGGGAAGAATCACTTCCCCGGACCTGCTGGCCACACAGTTCCTGATCCAGGCCAGGATGCCATTGGCTTTCTTGGTCACCTGGGCACACTGCTGGCTCATGTTCAGCTTCCTGTCAATCCAAACTCCCAGGTCTCTTTCTGCCTGGCTGCTCTCCAGACACTCTGTGTCCAGCCTGTAGCGCTGCAGGGGGTTGTTGTGGCCAAAGCGCAGGATCCAGCACTTCGCCTTATTGAACCTCATCCCATTGGAATCAGACTATCTGTCCAGCTTGCCCAGGTCCCTCTGAGGAGCCCTCCTGCCTTCCAGGTGATCAACATTCCCCCCCAACTTAGTGTCATCTGCAAATCTGCTAATGGTACACTCAATGCCCTCATCCAGATCATCAGTAAAGATATTAAACAGAACTGGGCTCTACACTGATCCCTGGGGGACAACACTAGTGACCGGCCACCAACTGGATGCAGCACCGTTCACCACCACTCTCTGGGCCCCACTCTCCAGCCAGTTCTTAACCCAGCAGAGAGTGCTCCTATCCAAGCCATGGGTTGCAGCTTTTTCAGGAGTATGCTATGGGAGACAGTGTCAAAGGCTTCGTTGAAGTCCAGACAGACCACATCCACAGCCTTCCCCTCTTCCACCAGGCAGGTCACCTGATCATAAAAGGAGATCAAGTTGGTCAGACAGGACCTACCCTTCCTAAACCTGGGTCTGAATCCTTGTCCATCCTGTAGGTGCTGTGTGATTGCACTTAGGATGATCTGCTCCATAACCTCGCCAGGCACTGAGGTCAGGCTGATGGGCCTGTAGTTTCCCGGATCCTCCTTCCAGCCCTTTTTAGCGGATTGGTGTGACATTTGCCAACTTCCAATCATCTGGGACCTCCCCAGTGAGCCAGGAGTGTTGGTAAATGATGGAAAGCAGCTTGGGGAGCTTTTCCACCAGCTCCCTCATCACCCTTGGGTGGATTTTGTTTACGCTATTGAGAAATCCTGAATTGAATGTAGAAAGTCCAATACTTTTTTTCCCAAAAGAAGTACAATGTCAGTGAAGTAGAATTCCTTGGCTTTTCTCTTCATCTAAAAGTCTAGATGTCATAAAACCCAAGTGTCTTAGGAAAAATTTTCTTAAAAAACTATTTTAAAAAAATCATTCTGTTGCTATTTTGCTTTTTCTTTTTCTTTTTTTTTTTAAAGAAATAAGAACTCCTCTTTGGCATGTCTCAAACTGTTCAATCGTCTTTACAGATCACAGTCCATCTGACACCGTGTTACATAAACTGCAGGCCATGGAGGGAAGAGGCACAAAAAGGGAATACAAATTTCTCTGCAATAGTTTTCAGCACATGTTTGCAGTTGTTAGAGTCTTACCTTCTTTTTATTCTTACTTCCCTGGAAAAACCTTTTGAAAAGATGAGGTATTTGTCAAAGAATAAGAAAGTCAGTACAGTGCTCAGACACTTAGATATTTCACAGCCAGTCAGTCCAGATAGTATGTAAATGAAGTAGTTATACAATAAAGTAATAACTTTTTCAAATGACTAATCATAAGAGTTACAAATTCTTGAAACTGCCCTGGCGTCTGAAGAGAAGTAAATCAAACTAAAAAACAAGACAACCAACATGACAAATAGTGTCCAGCTGATCACAATTCTTTTCTCATGAAAATACTGCCATTACTGCAAATGGAGGTGTAATTTAATATTGAAAACTTCCAGAAGGGTAAAAAATAAATAAAGGACAAACTGTACCAGGAAGATATGACTGGTTGATTTGACAGCATTACAGAAATACTCAGATTAAGAGAACATTCCATTTGAAGGACCATTACTCAGAAGTGATCTCATTCTATTTGTTTTTGTTTTGTTTTTGTTTCATAACAATTAGGTGAAAAGGGATCACTGGAAAATCCAGCCCATTCTCTTGTTTGCAAAGAGACTTTACATTTCACCCAAAAGCTTACATGTAAAGTCCCTTGCCTTTTTTCTTTTTTTGTTGTTGCAAAGCCCTGTGTTAGACTGACATGCATTCAGAATTACATTCATTCTTGAGCTGAAGAACCCTGAGAGGGTTATTCCATTATCCCCCTTGAGAATTCAGCTCAGTGTTTAGTCATTTTCCCTCAAAAATATCTACACCAATATTTTGACTTGGACTTTCACTGATAGCATAATTAGATTTTTCCAAAGCATTTATTACTGGGATAATTTTTTAGAAAATCAGGATTAGAGTTTTTGATAAACTCTGAGTTTTTGACGTTTGTTAGGAAAGACTTGTTTCTGCCTTCTGAGCCATTTTTTTCTTTCCAAACAGATCTTCTCAAATGTTCTACAACATCTTTTATTTTCACATGTGGCTCTGAACCTCAAACTCAGGTTACATTTCATCAGGTCTCACAAGCCATTTGCAAAGAGCAAGTCTAAGGCAATACTTTTGCTCTGTGCTCTCATTGGCTAAGAATTTATGAAAAAGGATGAAGTGCTATATCCATTTGCAGAAGGAGTCTCCTGGCACCTGAGAGATGAGTTGAAATCCTTGTACCTAATTCAGCTGAAATACTGGAAATTGGACATCTTGTAGTTCACACTTGCCTGCTCTAATGATTGGCTTTTATAAAGCAACTACCTTGTTTCTGTCTTTTTGAGCTGTTTCAGTTTTCAAACATAATTTTAAGTAAGCCCTGACGTCAAGCCTTGATCTTAGCTCTCCCACATGCCAAAGTGTACTAGCTGAAGTGCACCACCTGTCAGCACTTTGTTACTCCTTTTTTATAGCACAAAATAATCTTGGAGTACAGATGTTTCATCACATGCAATTAAACTATTTCACCTTAGTGAGGTATCATCTTACCAGAACATGGCATTGGTGCATCCCAGCTGTTAGTGATAATGCAGTAGTTTAAATGACAGTAGAAATGAAATAGACCCATAAATTTCATCTCACACCTAAAATAAGCAAACAAGGCAGACCTGAAATGACCTTGCAGTAAACCAAGATGAGGTGACCTCTCAAATCATTGGAACAGGAGTAGTTTTGATTACATATCTATGCACTAGGTTTCAATCAGATTCAAAATGAAAATTACTGCAGAAAATGAAGTTTTATGGAAATTGAAAGGTTTTATAGGACAATGAATTTGCTTTCACTTAGTCTTACTATACAATTTTATGTCTATTTAATTACATTTTCCTCAAAGTTCTTTTATTCATGCAAAACATCTGGAAACTAGCATATGTAAAGACAATGTAAAACATTGTTTTAAAATTTTTGTACTTGATTTCTTATTTTCTAATGAAGGTATAGCCTTGGAAATAGTTTGGCCTAAACTATGAACTACAGGCACCTTGTTCAAATTTAGGCTGAATAAGAGTTAATCAGGAGTTGATTAATTCTTTGTAGCAGCAAATATTTTTTGTATTCATTGCTTATTGACAGAACCACCAGGTGCTATACTGAACAATGAGCAGCTTTTTCTCTCTAACCATATGTTCTGGTGTCATAAAGACATGTCATTGAACGAGGTAGAAGGTGGCCTTGTCCTGTCTGTCATGTTCTGGGTCAGGTAGAAACATGTGGCAGGAGGGGACAAACATCTGCACCTACCTGGGGGTCAGCCCAGCATTTTCATGCAGAGAGAACTCACAGGCTGAGCAAACAGGGAGGTGGAAATGTGTGTCAGGGCTGGGAGGCTCCTGCGTCACAGGCAGGACACAGGCCAACAGTCAGACTTTGGAAGTGCTTAGGAAAAATCACCTCATGGCTCAGGTGGACATTGACACTCAACAGAAACACTGACACAACTCAGGAAGGTGCTGAAGATCTGAGGTGAAGAGCTGGCCCTGAATGGTGGAGTACATACACAGAAGGGAGACTGGTTTTCTGACCTTATTGCTTGTCCAGAAGAGCTGAGGTTCCTCAAGTTACGAGTTAGAGAGTTGTAGGGCTTTAAAGTCATTTGGTGCATTGGTTATTATGAAAAAATTGTGGATGGTCTGCCTCTAACTTTTGTCAGGCATGTACATAGTCTGTACTTCTTGTTGCCCATAGAATGTTAAAATAACTTTATAAAAATAATTTCCTCAGATAATCCTCACTGAATATAATCTGAAATAACAGGGAGCAGCATCAGAGAAAGCTTTGAGACAAAGCTCCCATTGTACTTCTAATGCTTTTTTGCCTTTTTTTTCCCCCCTACAAATAATCACAGAGTAGTAGGTCTGAATAAATAAGTCAGGAAAGGCCCATTACTCGTGTTACAGATACGGTCAGACTAGGTGGTGGCAATGGTCCTCTTTCAGTAACTGAGTCTGATGTCACAGCTGTATAAGGTGGGAACTTTCCGAAACATCCATTTAAAACAAGAAGAATATAAAAAAGCAAATGGAAAAATTTTGTTGTTCTTTTCTTTTTCCACAATTCCTTTAATAGCTGTATCTAATAACAGAAGCTATTAAGGAGACGTATAACTTAACTTTAAAGTTAGCCTTTTATTGAGCAAGGCTAGAGAAAGAGACCTGCAAAGTTCCTCTAACCTAAACTATTTTCTGATTCTATAACTCATATTGTCCTCTCACCCAGCGAATTTACAATTTGTTACCTACATTTCCTAGAATAAAAAAAACCCAAAAAACAAACAAACAGACAAACAAAAGAAAAGCTGTGGTTTAACCAAAGTAAGAATGTATTTTTTCAAGGCTGTGCTGCGTCACTTCAAAGAATTATGATAATACTTTTTCATTATTAGAATTCCAGTTAATGTCTGTTACCTAAAGGAATCAAAGACAAAAGAGATCTTAAAAAGTCTTTATTTTGATGCTTTGCTCCTTTATTGGTATAAATTCAACACACAATGAAGATGCACATTCTCATATTGCCATTGCTCAGAATTCAGCTACACATCTGTGCTTTTGTGTGATAATTACAGAAAG
Source organism: Chiroxiphia lanceolata (assembly GCF_009829145.1). Classification (NCBI taxonomy): domain Eukaryota; kingdom Metazoa; phylum Chordata; class Aves; order Passeriformes; family Pipridae; genus Chiroxiphia; species Chiroxiphia lanceolata. The sequence goes on along the minus strand of NC_045639.1, from coordinate 85,416,884 downwards.
AGAAGCCCATGAGATTGTCTGGTATGTACTGGGTATATACTGTTTCAACCAATCAGCTAGAAGCTTTTATGCTATTCTGTGGCAAATATTATTTCAAGCATTTGGGAATTAAGGTGCATAATATATGTTATCTCTATTGTATCCCAAAGAAGTTTCTTCTGCTGATTCATTTTTGCTACATAGGTTCCCAAGTCCCTCAACTTAGTGGATTGACAAATCTCTAGATTGTAATATGTACCAGTAGAAAGTATTCTATATAAAATGCTGAAGAAAAAACTTTTATTTTCAATATGTGCCAGTTTTTCACTTTATGTTAAAAAATACAATATGACATGTGAAGGATAATAATCTAATTAACACTTGCAATTGCACTATTTGCTTCACTATGACATGCCAGATTCTTTTTTACTTTTTTTTTGCATCCACTCCATCTTTACCATAAAGAATTTGTAAAACTTGATACTCTATGGGTTTTTTCAGTTGATTGTGGGTTTTTTTAAAGCTGTTGGTGTTTTGTTGTTGTTTGTTTGTTTGTTTTGTTTTAACTCCTTTGCCTAAATTGTAAAAGTGTTTGGTGCAGAGTTTATCTCTAAACTCTCTTTAAATCTTTCCTATGCATCTGTATTCATTCTCCCTATTTTATATTATAAAAAATGCACACTAGAGTTACAATCAGGAGCAACAGTAGCATCGTCCCTATTCAGAGGTGATATTCCAAACCGAATTTTCAGCTTTCTCTACCATTTAATAAAGGCCCTTTGAGTATCCAATGTATTCTTCTGGAACATGACCAGGAGAAAACAGTCATTGGTTTCTTTGAAAAAACAGATCCAAGTTACTTTCAACAAGCTAATTTTAAAAGAAAACATTAATTATATCTGCCGTAATCCATTTTTTTCACATCCTACCTACAAAGCAACTGCCTAGCTACACTTCAAATGAAGTCTGTCTGAAAGATTACAGCAAGGTAAACTGTGTGAGATTAAATGGATAACATTGAAGTGAATATTAAAGGCCAACTTATGAATGGTTGAAAAGCAATAGTTTCATAAAGGTCATTGAGGTTCCAGTAACGAGATTTACAAAACTGTTGAGATTAATAAAATTTGCCAGACCTCCGATTAGACTCCCGCTTTCCAAACTACCTACAAAACACCTACACGTTACTGGAGAGCAACACCTTGAAATAAGTCTACATATGTCTCTGGGTAGCAGCTTGGACCTCATAAATTCCCCTTGTTCCAGCTGTTTCATCACTCCTGCTGAAGACCTTAGCTGATTCAGAGGAACCTGCAAATTTGCTAACCTAAGCACATGACATTTTCAGCACTGTGGTGATCTCAAATTTGTTCCCCTACAATAAACTATCTCTCCAGTTCATGGCAGGGCTGACCTGGACACTCCTGTTTCATGGCCTTATATCTGGAAAAGTAGCAGAAGCAAAACACAAGTCTTGCTCCTAAGTGTATTGTAGCCTACAGTCTGCCCTCGCTCAGCACACAGCGCTCCTCATCCCATCTGTGCCACATATGGACTCCTGTATTGGTCCATTTTAGTGAACCATTTCTATCTTTTAGCATATAAATAATTATTGAATCATAGAATGGTTTGGGTTGGAAGGGACTTTTAAAGGCCATCTAGTCCAACCCTCCTGCCATGGGCAGGGACACCTTCAACTAGATCAGGTTGCTCAGAGCCCTGTCCAAACTGACCTTGAATTTTTCCAGAGACTGGGGCATCCACCACCTCTCTGCAAAACCTCTAATATATTGTGCTATGCAGCTGCAACTGCAAATTTACTTTATAGTGTGGTAAACACTTGGTTACAGTATTTTCTTTGATATTCATCATGAATTGACTTTTTTTTCCCATGAATTATATGATGTCCTTAAAGTCATTTTTTTAGTATAGAAGTCCTCTACACATTTTTTAAGAAGAATATGTAGGGTTTCCTTCAAATTGTTTTGTGGCATGTGTGGAATTGAAGACTCGTATGCCATTTCTTCTTTATTCTGAACACGCAACCAATCAAAGATCTAGAGGTAGCTGCGTGCATTGCTGCATGTGCTGCTTTGTTCAAACATCTGATCAGTGTGCTAGCATTTAAATAATTTGATTACAGTTTCTAGAAATAATTATTTGAATTGGAAACAACTGAAAAAACCCCAACCCCCAGCCAGAGACAAAAATCAACATTAACTTCACTGCCTGAACATTTATATATCTGAACATATATTAACCACTGCAAATCCTTGTTACCCAGTGGAATAAATAACACTATCATTCTCACTGTCATGGTGAAAATTGTCTTTTTGAGGACCTTAAGGAATCATAAATGAAATTTGGAACTTAATTAACAAATCTGACACCACAATATTAAAGAATATCTTCTTCATTTTCGTTCTGCCTTTTGTGACCTACATGGCTCATGTTCACATTAGCACATGGGCATATCTTGTCTCTCAGTTTATCTTTATTGACTTATTAACCCAAATAAATAGAAGAAGAACTAAGGGAAAAGTGACCTGCCTGAAATCACACAGGAACATTATTAAAACTGGAAATCAACCTTTGAGTCCACAACAGTTAAATGGACAGAAAAAGCACATATCGTTATAATACAGCAATAATTCAATTATTATAGGCAAGCGATAACTTTCAGAAGGAAGAAAAGGCAGTGACTACAGATAACACCAATTTACTACACTAAAGAGTTTGAAGAAAATGTTTAAGCTATATTAAGGGATTTTCTTGATTTTCAAATTAAAAAAAAAAACAATTAAATCTTTAAAGGTTTTTCGGAGTAGAAGTTGATTGTATTTTAAGTTTAGTCAAATTCTTCACATTTTTATTTCTCAAGACAAAATCACTCTAAATCAAAAAAGAGTCAAGTTATTCTTCGGCTGCATGGGTATGAGTTACTTAGTGCTGGGTAAAGTAAGAAAACAACCAAATCAATGCAAGCTATTTTAAAACAAAAATAGGTTCCCTTAAAATTTCCATTTATTCAACATTTGAGCAAATTAGTATATGTGTGTGATAATGGAGTACAATGATTTATGAAGATCAGTGATAATGAATGCATAACAATGTAGAGGGAGGAAAAACAACTAAATATGTCCTAAATACCTAAACTAGCTACATATACACACACATACACACATACACACACACACACACAGGTATAATTCATAATGTGCTCTGAATTAGAGATTACTACTCTGGAAAAATGTGTCAGATTTATAATTCATAGTTCTACGAATAGTTGAGTAGCAGCCATGGAAGCAGTCTGAGTAGCAGGAGATAAAGGGAAAGGCACAGAGTCTAAAAAGGAACAGTTTCGCTACGCGACTGAATCCACAGCGCAGCCCTGCCTTGACTGTCTGTCGTCTTCCCATCTCAAAAAATGGTGAGTCAGAATTGAAAAGGATTCAGAGAAAGAATACAATGGTGACAAAGTTCTGGAAAGCTGCCATAGAATCTGTGATCAATAACTCTTATTGATCACAAGGTCTCTTCAGCCAGGAAAAGAGACAGCTGGGACAAGGATATGAGAGATCCTTCAACTCTCAAAGGGCACAGAAAGCATGACCAGAAAACAGTTGCTTCTTGTTTTTCATAATATTGGAACTAATAACCTTCACATCAGATTATCATTGGATAAGGTGTGAAATGTACAGCAGCAAGTATCGAAGATGGAATTTATTTCCTTGAGACAATGTGGACGTCAAAAATTCATGTTGCTTCAAAACACAAGCACTGATTCATACATGGCATAGAACTGTCAGCAGCAAGCTGGAGGTCATCTAAACCCAAACAGACAATTTAAGGACTATTGATTATAGATAGGCCGTAGATAGCTACAAGTTAGTGTATTTTGGGGAAAATTATCTTCTACCCTTTGCTACGTGTCTAATGCTGTTGGGGACGGTATCAATCAGGATGGACAGCCATTCTTGTGGAAAGCATGGCTATGTGGTAATAGGTCTATTTGAAACCCAAATTTTGAATAAATTGGTCAATACTGCAGGTAGATTGGTCAGTATTCAAAAAGATATATAAAGAGATCTATTAGCATAAATGTCTGAATTACAACTGAATATTTTCTGGAATACTGTGATAAATTTTTGCTAACAATACACACATTCTTCAACTCTATACTTTCTGAAAACTCTCCAAATTTTTATTATCTTCAAACTTCAAAATTTAATGAAAAATAATTTTTCTACCATTCCTGCTGGAACCAGGACTTAAACATTTGATTGACAAATTGACTCATGTTCACCCAGTCAGAAACATTGTAACCACTAGGTCAATCTTAAATAGAGAACTCAACCTAACATCTGAATTCTAAGATTCACCTATTAGTGAACTATTATATATTTTAAAGACACAAAAATTAATAATGCATAAATACTTATATTTAAAGAAAGAAGGAATCTGCATTGCTCTTCTGGACATTGAATGAGCATGAAGAAACTCAGATTTCAATACTGCAAATGTTAGTCATGATGTAATTTCCCCTTGAATTCTGACTAGCATGTTTATGGCAGAAAGGGGAAAATACACAGAAGGACTTTACTAAAAATGAGAAGAGATAGACAAGTGTTTCACACAACAGTAGAAGATTAAGTACTCTAGTGTGGGAATAAAATTTCAGAGGATAGGTAGATGGATCAGATGATCCATCTGATCTATCCAGTTGACTGACCAGTTGATCAGTTGAACGATATAGACTATGAAAAAAATCCCCAAATCCATACCAAAAGTCTGTCGCCATTGCTTGCAACATGCAACAATTTCTTGCAAATCTCATAATGACATAGGTATATATTATTCTTAGCTAATTTAATTCTCAGCTTCCTAGAAGCTAATTGCATTAGTCTTTCACTGCTTTCATTGTTTTCATCCTTGAAGCTAATTTCATTAATCTTTCATTGTAATACTGTGACTATATTTCCGATCCTGTCAAAATGTCCCATCATTTTCAAACTGATGATATTCCAGTAAAATAACAGAACAAATGATTTTAAGTACTCAAACTTTTCTTAGTCTCTTTAGTATTTTTGATTTGTTTATCATAATCTACAATCACCCCTTTTGATTTGATACACCTTTCTGAAGACCTTGAAATAGGTATTAAATTTTGGCCCTTTGGCAGATTTTGTGGAAGAAAGTCAGTGTTGTCTTGTAACTCTTTTTCAAATATATAAACATAGGTAGAATAAAATTGACCTATTTTTTATTATTTGTTTCAATTTGCTTCTTGTTATTAGTAAGAGAATAAAATTTGGCAGCAGAATAAGGAGCTGTTGTTTCTTTTTTATGGTGTAATGAGAGAAATAAAACCCTGGTGAAAGGGTAAGATGTTTTAATACTTTTGAAACTAAGAATGCATGACAATATTTCCTGAGCCCAAAAGATGCATACAAGTTTGGATAATGAAACCACAAGAAAATAGCTCAAAATGGATTTAATCAATCTCAAACTCAGCCAAAACAAACTGACTGGTTTTAATGATTTTTACCAAATAATAGACCAAAGGATTCTTGGGAGAGTCCTTTGGACAGAGAGGACAAGTGTTAGTATTAGGGTCCCACATTAGCTTGTAAATCTTCCTATGCCAGATGTCTGTGCCTATGGAAGAAGGGGCTACAACTGGAAGAATCTGTTTGCGTTTCCATTCAAGCAGAATACTTTCTCAGAATTGTAAATTCAGAGAGCAGCATCAGAACTTGGCTTGCAAATTTCACGCTTGCTTGAATTTCTCTGGAAACACTTATGCCACACTTCTGAAAAAAACCACACATACTTGGCCTACTGATAGGCTTGGGCTAAGCCTGGAAGCACCCATGAGGTTGATTTGTGGGCTGCGCAGTGGAGCCACTGCCCTCTCTTGCATTTCCTTGTGATGGTCCAATAAATCCATCTCTCCCAATGTCTGATGCTGCTTGGAAGCCACAGAATGATGGTATTATCATAGGCGCTTGAGCAAGCTGAATTTTTGAAGTGAGTTTTTACAATTTAGGACACTTCAAGGATAAAAGAAATTGAGAAAAAAATCCAAACAAAACAAAAAAATCCAAAAAAACCCATCCCCAGCAGTCACTCTCCTATCATTTGACACTACATTTTGAATTATTTTTAGGAGATACAGCAGTAATCTTTAATGTCAGAAGCTGAAAAATTTTTTATTCTCTCTGTAATTTGTGTATTAGAATTCTAAAAGGTTCCCACAAGAATCTGTCATCTAATCAAGTTTAAGGAACAATATTTCACAATATTCTAGCTGTTCTAAGATGTTTTGGAGGGTGGTTGAAGATTTCCATCACAGTAGCCAGAATATGTCTGATTTGTAAGATTAAACTGTTAGTTGGTTATCTCAGAGCATTATAATGACACTAATAAAAATGATCTCACACAGAATGATCAGTGTGGCAGTCCATTATGCAGCACTTGTTCCATAAATGTGGCTTTAAGAATGTGCTTGTTATGCTCACTTAGGCAACCTTTAAAGTTTCTTAATAGGGTAATGTTGCCATTACAGAGAACTTTATGTTGCTAAAGATTAACTCTTCTTCATCAGTTGTATCAATTTTAGGAGAAAAAGATTATGAGGTTGTATAATGAGCTTAAATAATGAACGTAATTCAAATGTTCTGAAGACAAATGTCAATGTTACACTAGAGGAAAGTATTATAATTGAAACATGTATCTACTTTTTACTCCTCATTCCAGCTGGTTGCCCTTCTACATCAATCACAAAATGTGATACTACTTAAAAATACTTCTCAGAATCTAAAGTGACAAGAGAAGGGAAATAAAAACTGTATGTCATTAACAGCTTATAACTGCTGGGCACAGAATGCCTGAGCTTTCTAAAAGAGCCATACTTACACACCGTCTCACTTGTCGCTTATATAGAAAAATGAGACTGCCTTTCATTTCCACAACAAAATGTCCCTAAAGCTTTGCCTATGCTTTATACTGGAGTTCCAGGATGCTGTTGCTGATAGTGATATTCTCTATTCAGAATAAAGAGGACAATACCTGGATAAGTAGGTTAAGTGTCAATAACTCTGAATACACCTCATGTATGCAGGAGAAGTTTATTTTTATTATACTAAACCATGTCTCATTAAAACCTCTAGCCACACCGAAATTTCAGCAATGAAAGCTGCACTCACCTTCTAGGCAAGAGAAAAGAGATAATTACCAAGCAATGATGTTTTAGAGCATCATTTAAATAAAGCTACATGTGTTATGTGTTTATTCCAGTAGCATTAAGAAGTTTTTCAGAGTTTGGTAAGCAAGCTGTAAGAAAATAACTCTTACAGAAAAGTGATATGTACATGTACTTAAGTCCAAAAAAACTAAACAATGCATCCTTTTTTCTTTTTTTTTTCCCTCCTGACATCTTGAACTTAAAAGCAACTGCACTTATCCTTGTGGAAGCCAGGGCTGTCAGTTTGCTATTAAGAATAGGTTTTGGCATTTCTGAATACGACTGTATTCTCTCTGATGCTTGATTTTGCCACCCTGAGCCAGCAGGTTGTGCTGTGAGGATGGACCTTGAAGCAGTGCTTGCCCCTGTGCTCCTCTAGGGTGGTGTGACCATACGCATTGTGGTCCCATGACAATCAGTCCCCATAACCTGCCTGCCTGTCTCTATGTACCCTCTCTCTCATACCTCTTCTTCAAAGTCTCTGTAGAAGACAGAGGAATTTTGTATTTGAGACAAGGTTGCAGGTGCAAACATCCAGCCTTTTTGTACATACGAGAGGGGCATCAGCTTTATTCATTATGGCAGAAATCATCCAGCTGCAGGGCTTATATACAGCTAGAGAGAGTGTACATTTTGAGAACATATATCAAAGAAGAATGGTTACAAGTAAGTAACTTGCTTTCTTCCAACTAAAATAATTTTGTAGGGGTTTTTTTGTAGTCATTTTTCTTTAGAAAATTACAACCAGCTGTAATCCAGATGAGATTTGATCTTATGCAGTTGCCTCAGGAATAGAAATTTTAAAACATCCTGTTCATCAGGTATAAGTCCAGAGTATAAGCACCTGTGATGAAACTATGTTTATAATGATTCAGTGAGGGTAACTTCCATACAGACTTTGTGTTTAATGTGTGTATTTAATAAAAAAGCTTTACCACTTCACAGTAAATGAAGTATATGAAGAACATTCAAATAGGAAGAAAAAGTATCCTACTGAGCTATTATCTTTTTTCTAACAAAATGAAAAACTAATACTTTTATGTCTCTCCTAGGATCCATGAGAAAAGGCTTTTTAGCATTTTGCAACCCAGAAATGTGGAAATAATTAAAGTGAAATCTATTTTATTTTTTTAATAATTCGTAGAGACCATAGAAAATTCACATCCTTTTAGATCTGATAGTTTTGCTGAAATTAAGAATTGAACAGATCAATCGAAAATCTACTTTTTTTGTTGAAGAAAATCTAAATTGCAACAGGATACTTTTCATGTTTATCTACATAATGTCCAGAGTGTCTTTAGAGCATTAATATGTTGTAGCTCAGTCCCAAAAACAAAATGAAAATTGATTTCTTAGGGCATGTTTATGGATGCGCTATACATCTACTTAGAACCAGCCATGAAAGTGTGAAAACTAGTGTCTCTTTTTTTTTAAACTGAAGTAATGAGAAGTGATGTTTTAATTGATGTGATGGGGAGGATTTTGGCAAGGAGTAATCTGTAGGATAAATTGCTTGACTTTACTTGAAAAGTATATAACTGCATTACAGATGACTGGCCCTGTCACACAGAGCAATGCAATGGAAAAATGCAGGCAGTTTGCAACATATGTAATAGTGTAAGGATTTTGCCATTAACTATTCTAGGTCATTTAGAAACCATAAAGAAATGAGAAGAAAACCCTACGTTTTTATTTTGTTGTTTTCAGTGACAAGGACAAAGCACTTCCTTCATATAGAGAGATAATCAAAGGCAGATTTTTAGAAAATGGAAGAAAAAATCTGTACAAAATGGAAACAGTTATGCATAAGCTATAAACTATTTCTTCAGTGGATAAGACTTCAAAAAAAAAAAAATTGGCCAGCTGCTTTCTTTCCATTCGTGCATTGATGTTTATCTGTATACATCAGTTATCTTTCGTGCATTTGGTATTTAAGAACAGCTCACTTGCAGTGACAATCTCTTAAGCAATGCATAGGAAGTGCCATTTAAACCCCTACATGCTCTCTGTGTTTCATGCTTAGAACAAATGCTTGTTTTCAAACAAACTTACTACCTTTTCGTACTACCAGATCTATGGCTAGAAATCTCTTGTCTCCATGCATTTGCAGGGCATGAATTGACATACTTTTTTTATGCTGCTGCAAAACAGTAACACAGATGCAAGCACAGTCAGCATAGAGGATTTTCTCTAGGTTCACTGCCAGTTTAAGTGGATTTTTATTTAAAGCTATCAAAAAAGTATGAAGCTTTTTAGATTTAAAGCCTTCAATACTTGCAACCTGTTATTTATCCTCCATAGCATGTCTAATTTGATAAATGTGGACCTAACAGTTCCAGACAATGACATCAGCACTGTGCCTTCCTCTGTTGTTCCTGGCTGGGCTTCAGCGGGAAGAACAGTAGTAAGTTTTTTATTTTATACACGTCTTAGTGAAGATGACTGAAGTTTTAGCCTGTCAGGCCAAAACAACTTTTGCTCTGGTCAGTTATATGAACTTAGTCCAGATTTAGGTACTTAGAGAATGCACACAGCTATTTGAAACACTATATTTGCATAATAATTGAAAGCTTATCTTTGTGAAAATTCAGTTGTAGCCTGTTGTGCTATTCGTTAGAGGCTATACATTGACGCTTAGGCACCCATTGAAATATTTTTCTCATCATGCAACAACTGGATTTACACTTTCTTTGTTTATAAGTGGTTGAAAACCATTGTCAACAGCTTCAGATGTCCCCTCATGACTCTAATGGAATTAACTTGTTTTGTTTTCTTCAGGCCAAGTGCTTGTTGGCTGAGCACACCCTCATATCTGTCTCAGTATTATTCTCCGTTGCACGTTGCCTTCTTTTGCCTTCTGTATGCAATTCACACAGACCAAGGAATAGGGATTTTTGATCTGGATATTGGGTTTGATCCTTCTGGTGCCACCACAGCGAAAAAAAGTTCCACAGCTTTCAACACCCAAGTTACAGGCAATGCATGCATCAAAGCCCATTTTAAGAGTAATTTGGTGTGAATTTATATTTTACAAACTGGATTCTCTGGGAAGGCCCAATTGGCCGCTAGCTTAGCTTACTCCAAGGATGTTCCCTCCTATGGTCTCCTCTTGGTTATCCTCAGGAAGTCTGTGTAAGTTTACTAGGAAGCCTATCACCCTTCATGACAACTTCAGAAAGTGTGTAACTCAAGCTCTGATGCCTCCCAAAGCTACTGAAAGGTAATAAAAATGTCTAATGTGCACAGACTTTCCACAAACCTCTCCATGAATCGGAACTAAAACCTCCTCCTCCTCTCACTCCTAACCTCAGTCATTTTACCTTTTCAACTGCTCTCAGGGACATTGTGGCTCCCCATCTCCTAAAGCCTCTAGTACCTTTAACACTCTGGGAAAAAACAACTCGACTGGGGCTGCGGGAGTCCCTGGAAAGGGGAAATATGGTCTTACAAAACAGTTACCAGGGAGCAAAAATATAGAAGAGGGAGTCCAGACCACAGCCTGGCTTGCTTACAAAAAATGAACATTAATAGAAAGGGGCAAATTATTCAGAGTTGCTGCAGTGTCTTTGCAAGATGGTAAAATATCAAACACAGATTTGTGAAGGTTTGGTGTTCATAGTAGGCCCTCCATATTGTGCTAATATGAGCTCTTCAGAGGAAACATAAGTTCTCACACTGAAGTACAATGCAAAGCCCACAGCTCACACTCATATCACTCAAATACTGCTGTTGTAGTTGTTTTCAACCTCAAAACAGCAAATCTTCTGCCAAAAGTGATGGTAAGAACAAAAAGTACCATGATTATAAGCACTCATGAAAGGGCACAGCACACTGCTGCCCACAACATCCCTTGAAGACAGACATCTGTTTAGACAAGTGCATTGAAAAATATCACTTTTCCATAGTCTAAGTAAAACTATTCACTTAGGCTTACGGAATAATAGGGGAGGGTTGAGTTTTGCAGCCAGCATTATAAATAGGCCATAACCAACATTAGTTAAACTCTACCTTCAGTTCATCTGGCATACTATTTTATTCACCATCAATTCTTGCTGTAAACTGCTGGAGCCAAAATAGAAGAGGGAGACAGTGTGGGAAATTCTCTTTTAAATTTTAATAAGAAAAGATTTCATAGATGAGCTAGTATTTCAGCATACCATTCACCCTCTGCAATCCGTTTCTAGATTATTTTTAGAAGCAGAACTCATCAGGGCACTTTAAGTGTAAGGGTCAAATCCTGATCTCAGTTGCATGAAAAAATAACTATAGCGGTTTCTACCCATATTGTAGGCCTGATGGTTTTACTACTAAATGGTCAACTGCTGAAATCATTACAAGTTGCTCAGTTACTGTTAGGTGAACAAAATTCACATTCATGGGATATTTCTTCATGGTAAGGATATTTGCACTGTCTCTTTCCTTACTACCATCCATCATCATAATAGCTGTATGCAGTAAAAAATATAGAACTGAGGTTTGAGGCATCTTGATAATATTGTTCCCTATTTGGGAAAAAGGAAGGAAAGAAACTGAATAACATGCCTATGTTTACTGTATACCAATCTACAGCATTAAGGACAAAACCACCCCTTTCTCTCAAAACCTAGTCTGGTGCACAGGCCAAATAATGATACACAGAAGCTAAAGAAACTTGTTAGCTGATCAGCTTCATGACAAAGCAAGTCACTGTTCTTAGTTAGGGACTAAGCTCTAACATCCCTCTCCTTTGGGGTTTAGAGATGATCGTTTATAGCCCTTGCTTTTTAATTCGATTTTTCCATTTAAGTTCAGTTTCTTTACAGGACCTGAGCCAGTCCCCACATACAAACTTGGTGGTTCTGCTGACCACTGCTTTCTGCCACCTGTGGGAGCAGCCAGTGAGAGCCAGTCAGCCCAGTCAGCCTCAGGATGAATAAGAACAATGGAACTGCTCCTGGAGTGTCCAGGATACAGAAAGTAACTACTTTACCTCAGACTGGGTGGGTAATAGGGAGGAACATTTCACACTGAATTTTCTGGTTTAGATTATTCAGGCATGGAAAGCATATATAGTCTGCTGAATCCACACATTCCTAAATAATTCACACATTTCTGATACTTCTGCCATGCACATTATCTGGAGAATGCAGAGATGTTTGCTTCCTTAGAATTAATTCAGAATTCCTATAGAAAGGAACATTTGGTTAAATATAAATCAACACTCAAGCTGGCTAAGAAGAAAAGTGTCCTAAAATGTACTAGTACGTGTTTTGATTAGGAATGAGGGAATATTCTATTACTATGCATGTACAGTCAATTCAAAACATATGCTCTGTACACACTGTTTTGGGACAAAGTTTCATCAGTAAAGCAAACTTAATTTACACTTACCGACTTACTGAGGTGAATGACCAAAGGAAATCTGTATGGTTTCCGTGTTGCATCTAAGGAATAACTGAATACAGAAACATTTCTGTTGCTGGTAAATAGGAATCATTGGTTGGTTGACTTACAGGATTAAGTTACCAGTATAAAATTTTTTGCTCATGGATAAAACAAGATTTGGAAGTAGTTTTTTTCTGAGCATCCATGGATCCACTGAGAAATCCTGTAGGTTGGAAGGGAGCATGCTTCATAATATGATTGGTCATTCATATGATATATACCCAAAATATTTATGTCCATAGAAATCAACCTGAAGTATCAGACCAACTTTGGTTTTGAAGAGTCTATATCTGAATATCCCACCTAATAAATACTGATTTTGAGAACTGTGACTAGAAACTGAGAATTGTGTTTAAGCTTTCAGTCTGGTTCATTTACTCTCAATACAGAAGAAAAAAGAAAAATGCTCTTTCTAAGTGAGTGAAGATTGTTAAGAAGCCCTTAAAAGTTCATTTTTATGTTCTTAAAGTGCTGAAAGACAATTTCATAGAATAATATCTACAGCTTAAACCAGTTTCTATCTGGGAGAACTTGGCAAAGCAGAGGAGAAGTCTAAAGGTCTGTTAGTCTTTTATATGTGTAATAATTGGGCATAGCATACAAGTGAGTGAAATCCTGGAGACACAGTTTAATAATTCACTTCTTCAGCTTCAGTGGAGGCTGTATTAGTCCAAACTGTTAAGAGAAACAAGAAATTTTTATGGCATTAATATTGCACACATCTCCAAGGAAATCACAGGACAAGAAGTCTGAGTGAAGACTCTGATGGTTAGCTCTTTGGCTGTCTGAAATTCTCATGTAGGACATTAGATTTGCTTCTTTACTGTCTCTATGGCTAATTGTCATTAGTCCAGGACTAATGTTAAGGTAAAAGGGGCAGGGTGTGTGCCTGACCTCATTTCAGAGACTAATAGCTGGCTACTCCTCAAAATGATGCTACTTTTCACCTGGCTACCAACTATTAGCAACTGTGTTAGAAATCACCACTATGACTCAGTCCTTATCACAGTCACTTTCGCAGTAAACATTGACCTTGAGTAAAACCTCTCCCTTTCTACTTCCTTTAATTAAGAAATGTTTTGAACAATTTTCTCACCTTCTGAAGGAAATAAAAGGTGTTATTCGGCTGTCAGACTGATATGAGGGCCAAAGTAGACTTTACACACCTGAACCTTATAGAGTAAAATGTTGGACACAGTTTTGGTAAACACTAATAAGGCTGAAGCAACAGCAATAGATAAAAGTAGTCAGCTTGGAAACACTTAGAGAGAACTCATATGGGTGACAAGAATGTTTTATATGCTGTTTTCTGCAAAGAAGTAAAAAGTGAATCCTTTGTCTTATATGATATTGCCCCTGATACTTAATTACATTATCATATTGTACGAGTGTGGCTATTTAACTAGCAGAAAAATTAAATTTTGAGTCACAAGCAGCTGGTGGATGTCTCAAAATCTCCAGCCCTTGTCCCTGTGGGCGACTTTAACCTGCTGGATGTCTGCTGGAAATTCAACACAGCAGAGAAGAGTCAGTCTAGGAGATCCTAGAGCATATAGAGGATTATTTTCTGCTCCAGTTGGTAAATGAGCCTACCAGGGGTGGGGCCCTGCTAGACCTGCTATTCACAGAGAGGGGGTGGTGGGAGATGTAGTGGTTGGAGGCCGTCTGGGGCACAGTGACCATGAAATAATAGAGTTTTTAATACTCAGGGACCCAAAAAGGGTCAATAAAACTTCTATCATGGACTTCCAGAGGGCAGATTTCAGCCTATCCAAAAGACTGGTTTGGAGGGTACCTTGAGAAATAGCCCTTGAAAACAAAAGGGTCCAGGAGAGATGGACATGCTTCAAGAAAGAAGTCTTGAACGCACAGGAGCAGACTGAGCATTACCGACTATGGAAAAAAGGGCTGGCTGCTCAAAAAGAGTTTAGGAATGTAATTAGACAAAGGCACAATTTGAACTCAATCTAGCCATTTCTGTTAGGGATAACAAGAAGTTCTTCTACAAATACATCAATAGCAAAAGGAGAACACACTGAGAACATCATTCTGGCACCTGCTGATGAACCGTCACACTCATGCAGAGCCTACTGATAACCCAATGTAGATACAGAGTAGATATATTTTTCTCATGATTTGATATCATTCCAATTATTTCCTTAGTCTTTGCTCTAAATAAGTCAGAGAAGCTTCTCTTTAATATTAAACAGGACCCGAGGATGCTATTAATCTTGTTATTTAATATAAACAATAGACCATATGAAATACACAAGACACTTGAAAACAAGTCAGTCAGTCAGACCCTTCTAAATGTTTACTAGCTCTCAACATCTGATTTTCTACCATAAGCTCTAACATGAAAACTGGAGAAAGAGGAGCTCAGCTATCACTGTCTCACCTACACCCATTGGAATGATATCAAATCATGAGACTCTCTCTCAAGGGAATGAGTCTGAGATGGTGAGCAATCAAGTAAGTCTCAAAGGAGGGGAGAATTCAAATATAAAAATGTATAATATAAAAATATCACTTTTCCCAGCATCTGACTCTGGATGTCTCATAAATGAACATATGAGAAAACCAAATTGTTCCATGGAGTCTTGTAATCCAACCTGCTGTTTAAGAATTTAAAATCTTCTCCATGGGGTGTTGCTGCAATATGATGCTGATGCCTATGCATTGCAGGTGGCCAGTGTAGGAGATCTGGCAGTCATTCAGCAATTCCTGGTATATGATCCATATTTTGTATTCCATTACAATATTTTTCTCTCTGTAAATTATCCACGAATCAATCAAGATGCTTATTAATTTGCTTGCTACACATGGTTGCTCAAGGGATTATATTTATAACCATTTGGACTTCAGGGATTTGGCAGCCACTACTTTAAGAGTTGATTTGATTATCAACATTAAATGTTTGATTGATAGAAATGGCTGCTTAAATCCCACAGTGAAGTTTTTAATGCGTGTGATGAATAAAAAGATTGATAGGGATTCCTTTCTTGGAGAGAAAGGTCAGCCTGTCTGGAATATGCAGATCAAGGATTTTGAGGATCAATCACAACAAATTATCCCAAATAGTTGACTACATTTATGGCTGTTATCAATCAAAAACCAGAAAAAAGCTAAGTGCATTACTCCAATAGCAATGTTTTATCTGTTTATGTAGAGGTTGATATACATATAAGGTTAAGTAGATGGATGTCATTCCCATTGAAATGTATATACTGAGGGTGAGATCGTCTGTCTTAGTTTATACATATGAATTTCCCTTTATGGACAGTAGAGAAAAATAGGCATCTCAGTAAAGTGAGCCCTCCTATGAGACAGTTCCTAAGATATGTCATGTGAATATGCTCTTGTATTTCTCTTTTATCTTAGGTTGACTTAAAGGGTTTAGGCAATGCTAAAGCTTCCTCACAAAAGCACGTGATGGCAACTCAAACAACTGAACCCATCAAGAAGTGGCCAGCTTTGCAATGTACTACCAGTCTGAGCTTCTCCATTCAGCTTAACATTCCAATCTTCTTGTTGGCATTTCACAGGTCAAGTGAGGAGAAAATGTGGTTCAGAGACCAGGGGTATCCAGGAAATGCAGCAATTTCTGATCAAATTCAAACTTTGTAACTGAATAACAAATTTGTTACTAAAAAATCCCTATGAGCAATGTAAGCCTGTCTGCATGCCTTTTTCATGCAGAAAATAGTGGCAAACACATCCAGGTTACCAAGGATTAGTGCCAAGGACTGACAAAAAATGTAAACCTGTATGAATTAGGCATTTCTCAAGACAGTGCATAGTTTTAACCTAAATCAGAAGGTTTAAGGTCACTATACTGCTTACACATTCTAAATGGAAAGCAGGAATCAGATGGAAAACATTTTTCTTAGGAAGGGTTATATTTCATTCCAATTTTAAGACAAGTGATCTGAAATTTCCAGTGGATGAGTTGCTGACATTGATAGAACAGCTGATGTAAACATTAATTTTACACCAAGTTCCGGGAACATTTGAGACCTATTATTTTGGAGACTTTTATACATTTATGGTGACATCAGGTGGTGCTGAGAACATATGCCTTCTCCTTTTTTGGCTTTTTTTTTGAAAGTATATTTTTAAATTAATTTTAGAATTTCCATTTATTTCAGTGGTACAGATGAGGCAGCTAGGCTGAAGAAAATCAAGTGCAATTAAAAAAAATCAGTCAATAAGAGAAGAAGCATGGGCAAATGGTGTATCTCAGAAAGATTCCTCTATAGAAATCTGTCTAAAATAGGACAGTGCATAAATCTGAACAATAATTAAGAGATAATCTACTTGTAAATAACAGGGACTGAGCTAGAAGACAGGCAGAGTCCAGAATTGAGTGATGCACTAATATCCCTCCCCTTTAGTACTGAGAAACATTGCAGCACAGGGATGGAAAGGTCAAGGAAATGACCAACTAAGCCAGGTTTACCAAGTTATTAAGTGCTTTGTCCCTACAAATAGACTGATGTGGACAAGAAAGGTAAGGCAAATCTTTTACTCCTCATTGTCCAGAAGCCTCAGGCACTGACTAGGCAGCCAGAGCAGAAAAGTGTGAAGGCTGAGGTAACTCCTTTCCATTGCCTATGTCTGCCAACTGTTTGCTATCTCTCCTTGCTGGAAGCTATCACTTCACAGAAGAGTTAGTGGAAGAAATTGTCTCATTTGCTTCAACCAGATACAGTCAACTACTTTACTTTACAGAGCCTTCACAAGCAAGTTCAACTTAGAAAATGAATTTTTCACTGACATGGATGGGAATTGCTCATAACTTCATCTCTGGGTTCCTCTGTGAAGGGGCTTGTTTCCAGAAGAAATGTGATTAAAATAAACTACTTGAGGTTTGGAGCATGGGCATAACATAAACTAATGTAACTTTTTCTGCAGTGATATTTGACAGTGGTTTTACTAGCAGCATCAGTCTCAGCAGACATGCACTATGAAACCAATGTAAAATGGCAATTAAAAAAAATCCTAACAATCAGAGCCTTCTCTTTGTGACATTTCTATATAACACTCTTTGCAAATCATATTTCTTTTGGATTTATGCCATTAGGAATTGAAGTAATAAGGATGATTAATCTTTCAGGATATATGAACCAAAAAGAGCACATAATGTAATAAAAACACTTCTTCCCCTGATTGATATACAACCAAGCATCAAATAGTGCAATGCTTTCATTAAGCTTATTTCTTCCACGATTGTTTCTAGGCACATATTAGAAAAATTATTAATTGCAACCTGTTATTTATGATTTATGAACCATTATAAATGTTCATGGTATTGTGCTACTGATGTTCCTGATAATAAATATGTATAGCATAATAAATTTCTGGATTTTAAAATAATCATTTAAAAGAAAACTCATGTCTAGAATATTAGTATTTGCATAAGGAGTAATTTAATTTTGTACCTAAAAAGGCTATACAGGAGATTAAAAAAAAAAAAAAGGCAAATGAACTGCTTGCAAAAACCTATTGTGTGTAGGAATCTGGGGGTGATAGGGCTCACAGTTCCTCATTCCAATGTTTCCATGCTTTGGCAGGCCATTTGTTTATGCCTGTTTGAGTAGGTTTGGCCCATAGGTCAAATTGTTGGAACTGTTTTACAGTAAAAACATTCCTAGTCTGGGGGCATTTTTAGTTTTGTTTTTCAATTCTATTTTTAGAAGTCAAGTAAATAATCCATTTTGCTGATCTGTAAATTAAGTCCTATAATTTACAAATTCCAGACACTTTTTAACATTATGTGAAGTGTGCAGCATCTTAAATACACAGAAATTTTCTAGGCTAAGTTCACTTGCTTTCCAGAAAGTCACAGAATCGAAAAACCTCAGTGATGAGGAACTGCTGCTGAAAGGACATAAAAACGGCTACCTGAAACATGGTATATTTAAAGGGGTAGAAGGGGAATTCAGGCATGCAGCCTCTAACAGAGGTTTATATTTTTTCAGGTATTCCTTGATTACTACAGGAAAGGAGTGGATTTAATCCATCCAGTAATCTGCATGGGACCTAGAGACCTGCACTAACAAGTGCTGGTATTGTATTTTCAAAGTTCATGACAACATCTCTATTAAACAGGAAGATTTTCTCCTGAAGCAAAAGACTGGAAGCTCGTAAAACCACTGAATAGTAGTTTTGGAATGTTATAGTATGCATAGTATAGGTAGCATGGAGTAGTACTATATATGTAGAATATGTGTAATGTGGAATAGTTTCTCCAAACTTTACAAATGTAGCAACAAAAATATACCAATTAATAGGAAGTACTAAACCCTAATTTTCAGTGCCCTCTGAAGTTTCGCTATTTTTAAAAGTTCACACCAGTGGAAAATGTGAATGACTAAGCGGAATTAGCAACAGAACATGCCTAATACATAATTACTTACTTTGTGCACAGAAACGATTTACAAGCCTAATTTTCACTGGCAATGCAAAAAGAACTTTCAGATGGGATATTTAGTAAATTTTAATTAGACTAGAAATGCCTTGGAGGGCCAGTTACATATCGTGGTATTTACGCAGACATCAAAGATTTAGTTGTTTAGACAAAGAAAAGTAAGGCCATCTGACTATTCAGAGTATTTAGGAAGAGTTCTGCTTATTTTAACCTAGAATGTTGCCATAAATAAATGTCCCAGTTACAAAAAGCATTATCCCTTCTGATAATCCAAACCTCTACATTGATTGTGTCCAAAAATTGCAGTTTTAAGATCTTTTTTCTTTTTTTTTTTTAATGTACATTACAGCATAGATAGAATAATATTGAAGAAAATCCTGCACTGTCATTTTTGCTGTAGTTTTCAAGAATAGAAATTCATACATACCACTGGAGTTCAGAACAAGTTTCCAACAACCCTGGAAAATAAATAGGCTTTGATTTTTTCTGGATCGTTTCATAATGATCTGAGTAGTCCATTTTCTAAATCACATGGATCAGTTACATTTGAATTTCAGAAGTGGCAGCCAACTGATCTGGGTTTATCACTAAATGAACTGCTAAATTATTAAGTTGCTAAATCAATGAATTTTTTGGGAAAAAAAACCAACAACAAAAGAAAAAAAAACAAAACAAAAGAAAAACGAAACAAAACAAAACCGATGAACCAACAACAACAACAACACACAAACAAAAACAAAAGAAAGAAAGCTGAGCAAAAAGTCAGCTATTAATCTGCTAGGTGCTAATTACTAATACACAAAAATTTCATAAAAATAGAGCACTTCCATTCTGATGTTTTCTGGCATAAAACCATGTTTTGCCTTCATTACAGGTCACAATCTTTCATCATCAACTCGGCTGAATAAAGTGAATGATGGATCATTACTACCTGTATAGTGGCAGTCTGATCCTAGATCCTTGAAAATCTAGGGCAATATAATTTGAATATTGCAGCTAAGGTTTAAGATTGGACTAAAAATACTGCTCTTCCAGCTAGTCTGGAATGGGTGTACCATACACTGTGAAGGACCAGGGATCAGAATGGGGAAAATCTCAGAAGTGGAAAAAGATGTACAGTGATTGAAAGAACTTTATGATACAGACTTTACAGTTATTATGTATATACACATTGTATACTTCCCCAGATTTTGTATTTCCCGGGCATGTTCACGCTTGTCCGCTCCTCTGCTTTCCTGCGGATTGGCTGGAGAAGCTGCAGAGAGGGGACAGCCTCCATTGGCCCCTTCTCTCCCCGATTCCTCCCACGTTCCTCCCTCTTTTGCCCATGTCCTTATCCTGGTTTGTACCCCCGCTTGTTTGTCTCATGCTCCGCCCTATGTTCTGCCCCTTTCCCCTCCCGAGCTGATAAAAGATCTCGTGCACGCGTGAATAAAGCATTCTACCCGCATCCCACCTTTGTGTCCCGGCCCCGTGCTGTGCCCTGGTCCCATCCCCCCTTTCGGACCGCGACAATACAGACTGAAGAAAATAAGGACATTTTTACAGAAGAAGTGGATAAATTACATATACCTGACACTGATGCGTATCCAAACATAGGAAAGAACAAAATATGACCATAAATTTCTCTCCCATTTTTTTATGGTATTATTTTAGCAAGTGTGAAAGGGGATCCCACAGGGAACATGATTAATGCCCAGCAGAGAGGTAAAAGCAGATACATTCTACTACTGTAGAAACTGCACAGGACAGACATTTTTTCTTGTAAAGCATTAAAAAATCCAAACCTAGTTTAACTAAAAAAGTTTAAGATACATCTAAGCAGAAGACAAACTTGACGACTAATAAAGCACCCAACTACCAATGCCTTTTTAAATATATAGATAATTTAGGATAAAGACTCAATACGATAAAAGTATATAGGAAAAGACCAAAGAAGTTTTATCTGTGGAAAACTCTTTCATTCTTTTGCATGCTGGACAGCTGAATATTGTGCTTCCTCTGATTTTGGATTCCCAGACTTTTTTCACAGGTTGCTAGAAATAATAAGGAGGAAATCTTATGTTGATATTGTCATTTTACTAGGGTTTTTTTTACAATATTTATAACTAATATCCAGAGATGTTACATGTTAGACTTTTTCTTCTTTAACAAACAAGAACTCAATACTTTCAGTAGCAAAAAGCCTTTTGTACTTGAAAGTCAATTATGCACATTTCCTAGGTAGTTTCATTTTTATATTTTTAATGCTGTTTTTATGTCCATTGCACTCACAGAACCAAAGTTAGGGCAGTAAACCTCTTTATGATAAGTAAACTGCTTTGTTAGATTGCAGACTTCCTGGAGAAACTTGTGTGTTTAAAGTCATAAGGTAGCACAAGTAGCAGACTTGCTCTTTCATTTGAAGTGTTGCATTAGTTTGATATCATATGGTTCATATGTTATGTAACCTGTAATATAAGTGCCACTTGCCAATGCAAGTGTTATGAAGTCACCATATTCAGTATGTAACATTGAACACAGTATTCACAGTGCCAAGCACAGGGAGACAAACAATTCCCTGTTGGCCACACTATTTCTGATATAGGCCAGGATGTCACTGGTCTTCTTGGCCACCTGGTCACACTTCTGGCTCATGTTCAGCTGGCTGTTGACCAGGTCCTTTTCTGCTGGGCCACTTTCCAGCCACTCTTCCCCCAGCCTGTATCACTGCATAGGGTTGTTGTGATCAAAGTACTGGACTGGGCACTTTGCCCGATTGAACCTCATACCACTGGCCTTGGCCCAGTGATTCAGCCTGTCTAGATCCCTCTGCAGAGCCTTTCTGCCCTCCAAAAGGTCAAGACTCTTGCCCAACTTGGTGTTGCCTGCAAACTTACTGAGGTTGCACTTGATCCTCTTGTCCAGATCATGGATAAAGATATTAAACAGGACTGACCCCGATACTGTGCCCTGGGGAACACCATTAGTGACTGGCACCAACTGGATGTAGCACCATCCACCACCATGAATTTTGTACTCATCTTTTCCTAAACTTACTACAGGATCTGTAGATTTTATCTCTAAGATTGATGGTCTCTTATAGATTCATAAATTTTCAAGACAATAAAACAAATGAAAGAATGCTTCCTAGTGTTCCTAAATGAAGATCATAAAATGTGTTTGAACTAAAACTGTAGCTTGCATCTAGAGTAGCTCTTGTAACTCTATTTAAACAGCTTATATAAGGAAGAAATCCCTATATCCCTAAATAAATCTCACAAGTCAGAGTCCCAATGTGACAAGGACTCAGTAAGGATTAGGAAAGTTAGGAAACTTTAGAAACAAAAATACGGGTAAGATCTAACTGGAAAAGTATTACAGTAGTGAAGCTATCAAATTCTGTCTTCTGAGACAGCAGCAGAGTTGAATTCATGTGTTAATATGAACTGACCTTAAAAATTCTTCATGTCAGAAGTCTGCAAAGGTCTGCATAATTTCATTATCTCAACTGCTTCTGCTCAATCTATGCGTAACCCTTCTGATTTTCTTATCATACATCTTGGAAACTTTTCAGAACTTGCAATAAACAGATAAAAATATTGAGAAATTAATACAAAGTCACTGAAAAAAAATAGGATTCAGCAGAATTCAACTCCACTGAAACTGCTCTCAGATTTTAAAATTATACTGATGTGTCATTTTTGTTTGTTTTTTCCTCTTCTGGGCTTTGGCCAGGTCCTGAAGCAGAACGAGTTTTTGTGGAACATAATTATGTTTATGACATATTTTATAAGGTGTAGTGAAGTGCACTATAATATTTGTCAAGTGAACACTTTCAAAGCATGTTATTCTTGATTGTTATTTTGAGTCCTGCAATTTAGACCATATGTGACCTAATAACAGGGATTTGAGCATAAATATCCACTTACTGTAGCCTATTTCTAATTATTTTTGAGATGCATTGAAATGTTAAAGGACATCACCATGCCCTTTGGAGAGATTCATAAAACAGGAGCCATTATTGCAAAGGAAAACATCCAGCTTGCCAGAAAACAGAGATTCCACCTCTACCAACAACAGCTCTCAGTTCAATATGGAATTTTCCAAAAGAGGAGTCACTAAGCACGAAAGTAGGTTCTTTGTAGAGACAAGTGTATACCCATGTCTATAGGAATGGCATTTAAAAGCTAGAGGAAAAGAATCCTCTAAAAATATTTTTAAGCAACAGTGCACAAAGAGTGCCAGAATATTATATTTAGGCCCATGCATTTGCATAGCTAGAGACATACTAAGTAGACCAGTTCCCTGACCACAGACAAATATTTACTCTGAAATGGAGACTTGCTCTCCAGTAAGACTTTTCTATTCTATTGCTGGGATGGACTGCTCTATCCTGAGCATATCTCTAGGATATACCTGAAGTGTTTGGTTTTTTTCAGCTGAATTTGGGTTAGAAAATTAACTTTTGAATTGGCCTGAGCATCTTAGGCTGTAGTAATGTCATGCTCCCTGGCAATCTTCTTGGGTGATTCTGCACCTCTATCAACATTTCAATCTTTGTTTTGTTTCCTTTCGTCCATTGGAATGAATATACTTCCTATATAAATATGAAGAATTAAAGATAAAGTAAAATGGAAGTGTCACAGTTTTCCAATAAATCATTAGTGGGGTTTGCATTTAGAGGAAGATGGCAATTAGATATAAGAAGTTGTAGCTCTCAGATGTTTCTCCTGACTTAAGTCTATAGTGGTGCACTAGTTTGTTTGGAATTTGATTTTCTCAGAATTTTTGAAAACTTGAGGATTTCCAGGCAAGCCCAATTTGTTGTGATATTCCTCGCCAGAAGACAAGATGAAAATAGCTTCTTCAAGATTTCTACAAGACTTAAAGAGAAACCGGACCATGAATATCATATTCCTGGATATGCAGCCCAATTCCTAGGATATTATGGAAGAAACAGGATCTAACTGAAAACATGACTAGCATTAATTATAAAAATGTGAGTCATGATTAATTAGGCAAATTCACAGAAGGTAATTAGGGGCTTTGAGTACCAGAAAGTCCAAAGTGTAAGACTGAATCAGATAGATTTTGGCTCTGCCAAAGAGTGGAATTCCAGACATACGCCTGCATAGTTGGCGGCAAATGTGTTGGAATTACAGGACAACACAAAATTAGTAACAAAGTGTGATGCAACTGTTTTTCAGGTAAAAAAAATTCTAGTTAAATTGTTAGAATTTCAGCTGAAGAATTTATATTGTGCCTCTCAATTTTTCAGTTGTCTTTTTTCAAGTAAAAATAATTACATTGCATGATACGATAAATATGGAAGAGTTCATGTAGTAAACAATACAGCAAAGTAAGACTTTCCAAAAATTCTTAACAAGGTCTTTTATTGGGCTATGGGTAATAACTTTACTGTGGAAACTGCTGACTTAGCAGTTGCAAAATACATTCACACGTTTTTTTCGCTTGAAACAAGCTAGGTGGCCAGAATCCGTTTTGTATGTTTCTCTTATGCTTTCCCAATGTCTGGCCTCAGCTGCATAAAACAGGCAAAACTAATAGTGAAATAGGAATGAAACACTGGGTAATTGAATTAACAGCTGGAGAGTGTCAGAACTTCCTCTACGTAGCATGAATTAGGGAAATAAAAAGTTAAATGCAAAATGGAAACAAAAGAGGACTGGAAAAAATTCTGCCCATTTAATGAAGGAATGAATATTTTCCTTAAAAATATTGCACAAGACTTTTGTGCAGATGACTTGCTTTTGCTCTCTGGAGACTAATCTTGAAATGGAATCTCATGAAATTTTAATTGGATGATTCATTTTCTAAAAATGCAAAGCATTTTTTTTTCTATTTACATTAAACAAAACTATCATCACAGCCTGTATAGCAATGGACCTCTACTTTAAAAATGCTATGTTAAAATATTGAAGTGATACTGTGGCTATTATTTGCAACTGTTTAGGTCACTGAAGTCTTTTGTAATAGCATTATAATGGTTGTATATGTTCAGTTAAATAAAGAGTGCCAGGAAACATTCCCACTTACTGAAACTGGATTGTCTATATAACTAAGTTGTAAGAAAGGTTCATGGCTCGTTTTTGTTGCACAATAGTTAGTTCACTTTCTGACAGGTCCTGGTGAGACTCAGGGACTAGATAGACCAAGAATAATTTCAAACAGGTTGTTTGTGTCCAGCTACATAATTTTTCATAGGCAGTTTTGGACATGGTCTACTGAATGCCAGCTGGCTTCATTACCAAAAGAACAATCCCAAGCATCTTTAATTTACTGCTATTTGACATAGCCATTTTGTCTATCCAATACTTTTGACTGTGACGTGTCCAAGCCCAGCTGTTACCACAGGGATGGTTGAAAGCAGCACTTTTACAGATTTGCCTTCTGCCTCCGTCCAGGTCCCTCTAAGAGGTGGAGTTTTCTGCCCCTACTCACTGTGAAATCTGCAATTTCACAGCTTTCCCACTTCAAGACTGAAGTTTGATTAAAAACTGTTTAAAATTTCTTATTTGTTAGAAGCAGTCAGTATTATGCAATGCTACAACAATTTCCTTCTTGGAGAATGTGATAAATGCAATCTCCTTTAAATAAAAAGCTTTATTACAGATGGACAAAATGTTCAAATATAATATACACTTACAAAGCAACAGTCTGCACAATTCTAAACAATCAGTTTTGTGTGTTCAACCACAAACTTAACGAAAAAACCTCATCATCTCTGGAGTCACAGTAGCAGCAGAGGTGCTGGATGCCTTCTTTTAGCTAGCCCAGGAGTATTGGGACCCATTGTTGACTCTGGTTTGCCCTCCATGGAATGCTTCTTCCAGCCTTGCTTAGGGAAAACAACCTTTTTCATAAACCCCAGGCTTCTGAGCTCCCTTACCATGAACCTTCTACAAACAGGGGTTGGTGGCATAAGGATGTGTGCTGTGTTCAGTCCAGATATCTCTGTAAGCAGAACCTTTTAAAAGAAAAAAGAAACCCCAAACATACTCAAATAATACAAATGTTTCACAAAGGCAAAGACTGGAGAATTTTGTATTATTTTTAGCACTTCATTGCCCAGAGGAAGTAGTGAAAATACTATTATTCAGTATTTTTAAACTAAAATGAATAAACTGCTAAGAGATTTAGTGTAGGGAACAGTTTAACTTTGAGAGGAGAATGGAGTATATGAGCTTCTCCATTTCAAATATCTACAATTTTTGACATAAGTATCATCAGCACTTTAGTGTGCAGTAGGAGTCTTTAGCAGAATGTTAAAGTATAATTTAAAAAGATTCATTATGCCTTAGAGACTGCTGAAAATACAGGGATCAGATAGGAGTTTTAAAAAGTATGTGATAAATGAAATGATAAATGAAATGTATTTCTTTCAAATGTGTTTTGAGGGTATAGGATGAGAAGGATGAGAGAGGAGGATTTCTCAGATGTTTTGTTGCTTATAATTCATTCTAGGTTAAAATAAGCTATTTTTGTGGTTTATGTCCAGGTTTTGTTTGGAAAAAAAAAAGTGCACCTACTAGTATATCTAAAAGGAATCTAGATTGTGGCAGAGAGCCCAGTTTGTTGCAGAAAGAAGTTAATTTACATTTCAAGATAGCATGTATGCCTAGGAAAAAATATAGACTGGAAACTAAACAGAAATGCTGAAATATCTGTAGTTATCAACAAGTAATACATTAAAAAACCCAAACACCTCACCAAAAAATAGTTCTAGAAGAGCTATAATGCAGTTAATTAATGAATATTATAATGAAACACTTCAGGACTCCCAGTAATGTAGCATATCTGGTAAACTATGAAGTTGGCTAAAGGGAAGTTATATTATTACTTTAACAAAATCTTGGAATAAAGATTAGACTAGGTTAAATGTTAGACTACAGGTTTCCAAAGAGCACCTTGAGTATATCATAGTTACAACTTCAGGCATTGAAGCTGCTTTTATCTGCATAAACAGAGCAATGAAAGTAAAGTCCGGTAGGAAAAATAATAATGCCATCTGTCAGTAGGTCCCTGAAATGCCTTGGCTTCTGTTATGGTGTTAACTCTGAATGTCAAAGATTATTTTAGCTAAGGTTCTAGTGGCTATTTCAATACCATATTTGTGTGTGTGAGCATGCCCAGCTGTTTCCTTGATGGAACACTTGCACAGCTGAAGTAACTGGGTGAGCCAGCACAAGGGAACAACACGTTAACAACTGTCTTTCTCTATACACTTCTGTGTGTACGTGTGAGCATAGTTCCTCACTCTGCCCATCACAAGTCAACATAAACAATCAAAGATTGAAGTGTCTTTTGTATAAGGTACACTAAACCTAGGGGGAGGCCCTCTCATGCTCCCAGTCTTCCCAGTTCACTTGCAAACTGAAGCTGAATACATGTTGAAGTATCTGATTGTCTTCCTGCAAGCTGTGATGCATTATTTTTTGCAAGCAAAATTAACAGAAGTAGTATAACTACCTGTTCTACACCTTCTTAATGCAATATAGAGGAATGAACTATGTCACTCAAATGCCAGTGGATGTGACATAGAGGCCAAACATGGATTTACTAATAATTTTGTAAATTATGAAAGGACGCAATATAAAACGAACAAGAATATCACCAGACTGAATAAGTTATATAAACTGATACTGATTGGATTATGAGCTTAAATATACGTGTGTATATATTTGTTCAAGAGAAATATGTTCATTTACATTTAGCATTGGAAAATGGAATTGAAAGTCTAAAACCTTGACTGGGAGAGACAGTGAAATCAGACAGGGATTTCTGCTTAGTACTGCACGATTAGGGGAGGGGAAAAATACTTATATATTACATAACTATGACAAATGCTGAAGTTCTAATTATATCAATGAAAAACAAATATGTCTGACAGTAGTGAGTTATGCCAGAAGAACTGGGACTTTGCTAACAAAAAAAACAGAGATAGGAAAAGTCAAATAAATAAACACACCAATAAAGTAGTCTGGAGCCCTGAACTGCTGACTTCACTTCCAAACAATGGCCATACCAGAAGCTGTTCGTGCTTCTGATAGAACTGGGTACTGAAGACAAGGCAGGTCTCAGAGACAGTATCTAGCTTTATATAAACCTAGTATCTAGGTTTATTTTTTGATTCACACTGTCATGCACTTCTGAACCCTTTTCTAGATTGGGTCCTTGTCATGAACCTGTCATGATCCTCTCTGAGCCATTAATTTTAACTTCCTTAGCATAAAACCTGAGATTTGGAGGAGAGGGAGAAGGACCTCTTATAAACCAGCACCTCAGAGGATCACAGGAGTAGGATGTGGTTAGGGCACACACCTGAACCCAGGCTTCCCAGATGGGAAGCATTCTTGGGAGTATAGATTGCAGGCATTTTACATTAAAAACAAAACAAGAGCGTGATCATAGTCTGACTACCGTTAGCCATCTGCCCTGCCTGAGTCCAGAAAAGAGTCCACTGCAAATACACATAGTATTTGAAGGATTTAAACCTAGCACCAGAAACTAATTTTGCAAGCAGAAATTACTTTTTTTTTCTAGAATCCATTGTTAGATTTAAAGATAAATTCATGACAAAACTGAGTGCTCTTAATATAGGACATACCTGCTACTTCACACTTTTAAGTTCCCAGAAAAAGCCTCCAAAATATTAGTGTGTATGATCCTAGGGAAGAGGGAATAAAATTCTGTTAGCATGAACCTCCATTCACATAACTTAGAAGACTGCCTTGCTTAGTATGTTTGGCTTTACTGCTTGTTTCAACAAATCAGTGAAAGGGCTGACTTCACAACTGTGGTTCTTTCAACTTGGCCTCTGGGGATGTGCTGAAGTTCTGATGCAGCCTGAAAGAAAAGACTACCACTTGGTTAAATTTGGCCATGTAATCCCATGGATCAGACTGCAAATAAAATAATCACTGAGGCTGTTCCTTGTTAAGCATGCCTACTGCTGAGTTGGGAAGTAAGACCAGCACTAAAGCCAGAGATCGCCTTCTTGCTGCTTGGACCTTTCTGGATTGAAGGACTTTTTATTAGACTGTTTTTGCAATAAGAAGTCAGGAACTGATCCAACAAAATATTTAAGTATGCTTAAGTACAATATTTCTAACACTTGATTGTTGGTCCTTAAGAAGTGATATTCACACTCATAAAGGTGAGTACTGAAGGGTTTTGCTCAGGACTCTCTACTCTTGCTGTCTATGATAAGTTTAACTTAGCATTGGAATTACTCTCTACAAAAGAGGAGGCAGGATGTGATACCGTGGAGGGGATACAGCCTGTATCTTCCTTTTCACTTCTTCTATTGGACTCACAAGTGTAACTGAGTTGAAGCTATAATAAATTCAGATTCCGTTTTCCAAGATGTAGACTGAACTGGTCCTTAGTTGCTGTATACTGCTTTGCCACATCCACATAAGCTGTGTCTTAGGCTGTGTAGAGCATCCTCTTGCCAAATTTACCATACACGTGTTTAATAGGAATATTCCAGACAAAACCCCAGACAACTTTCCTTGCAAAACTTTTCCTATCATCTAGACAACTGATTTCTGGGGTTTATTTTTTTTTTTAAATATATCCCCAAAATAGGGTCTAATACACTTAAATTAGATTTTGAATATATCTCTGACATGAGGCCTCAGCATTTACAGTTCTGAATTGCACCGGACTTTTTAAAGTTGGGCTCTCACTACCCTTTGCTAAAGTGATTATCTCTTCCTTTCCTACAGGCTGAAACTAAGCTTGCATGCCTCCCTTCAAATTTCTTTCTGAGTTTGGAAATCTTTCTAGGCTTGGGCTTCTGAGACACACGATCAGGAACAGACTATCACCAGTTGTCAGGGGGCACATACTCCAGAAGCCTGTGGTCTGCTGCTGCCATCACCATCCCTCCTCAGAAGCAGTTGTGGGCTCTCAGTACCTTGTATTTTGATCCTGCCTTCCTCTTGAGGGGAATGTTGCCCACCACAAACAGAAGCAATATGCATACCATGGTTATAGAAGATCAACAAACCTTACTGTCACTAACATTTATTTATTTTCACTGCTGGGCAGGATCTTTGGGATGACTGAGAGGCAAGAATCAGGAACTTTCCTGTCTACAGGTTCAGCAAAAACTGAGATCCTCCAAAGTATCTTATCTTGGAATAGTAGGGACTGGCAAAGCACTTGTTAAAGAAAATCTGATGCAAAACATCAGTTCATCCTCAAGTGCATCCAAAGGCATGAAGGGTTTAGATAGCAATTGGGCTTTACTGATTGACATTTCAGTAAAATTGTTAATGTACTATAGTTAAGTCTTGACTTAGTACAAGAGTTGATGGTATCATTATCTGTCAGTGTAAAAGGAAAAGCTTTAAATATATCTGCAAACATGTTTTAATTATGTATTATATCTTCCATTTTTTACTTTTCAGGTTAGCTTGTGACTGTTTGTGTTGGCAATCCAATTGGGTAAATCCCATTACATGGACTGAATTACTCCAACATTCTGAAGCTCAAACTGTTGATATGTCTGAACAGAAAAATTATGGCAGCCAAGAGCAAAATGTTTCCTCTTTTCCAAGGCAGAAACACACAGCACTTGCATTACTTGAGATCGTTTTTCTTCATCCGGGCAATTCTTCCCTGTAAAGTGTTGCAAATATTATTGCAGTACATATCAGAGCAGGCTGTTACAGGTGTCTTTCAGTCCATTTCTCTGTCAGAGCATGTCCCTGCCTCTCCACTGAAGCAGCAGTTTCCATGACAAATGCATTAGGAGCCCAGGCTGAGCTCTTACATCAGTCTGGCCCCTTGCACATCTGCAAAAAAAAATGATAGAAGTCTACGATGTCTTCCAGGCCTATTTACACATTAAAGTGTACTGCTTATCTGGCAGTTGCATCACACAGCTGTGGAGCACTTGGGGTATACAAAATAAAATCTCTGCTGGAGTGAGATTGGGATACTCTCAGCACCCATGGTAATATTCTCAGGTCAAAAACCACATAAGAACAGGTTGTTGTCTTTCCTTCTTTTTCTTTTAGCTTTTAATTACACATATGTTGGCTCCCCCTGCTTTCCTTTTTTTCTGCCTGCTGTTTCTCACAGTTACTACAAGAAGCACGAGAAGGCATGACTCCTGGAAGCAGAGGACAGCCAGCAGGATGGAGGATAGACAGGGATGTGGAAATAGAGGCCTGGAGATGACAACAACAACCCCCTAATATGGTAGAATGTTTTGCTGGGTATAGCTGTGTGCTGTCATGGTGTTTAAACAGTACACAGCATTTCCATTAAGTCATGGCCTTTACCCTTACATGAGCAAATTTGATAAGGAAACTTGTCTCAAAAGTGGAATTCCCTAGAAATCTGAAAGGACTCAGACTTGGGTTTTGAAAAAGCCTAAATGGAAGATTAAATCAGCTTTGACTTCCTGAATGCCCACACTCGGGGAAGTACTTGGATGCAGCAATATTTTTTCAGCTCAAATAAAATATATTGTAATTGTGGAAGCTCCAGTGTCAGGCACAGTTGGGTAGGAATCTCTTAATGTAGCCAAGTTTCAATATTGAAGATGGAACAAGACTATTTATTGTCTTCTGTATTACACATTGTATTCAACGAAAGCAATAGGAATACATACGCATTTTTGGAGAAAGTCCTCCAGGAAGATATTTTTTGGATCATGGCTAAATGATGTAAGAAGTTTTTACGGATGCCAAGAGGCCCTTCCTATTTTGTTCATGTGAATGCTCAGTAGTAGACACATCCTCTCCCAAGATAAATGACCTTTCATTAAACTAAGAAAATAACACTAGTAGGGGACCCAGAGGCTTGAAGACACCTGAAATCCACAAAGATACACACAGAAAAGTCTTTATATTATTTTTTAAAAGCATCCCCTTTGGCTGAGAAATATCCACAAGCATCATTGTGCATAAAACATCTGAATTAACTGAGCAGAAATGACTGTGAATTCTTTATTTCTGAAAATGCATTTGCTGAACACTAAAACGTGACAGCATTTTGTAGAAGTTCCTTTCCGCTTGAAAAAGGAATCACAAGGTGGAACATTCTGAAGACAGTATCTAGCATCTATATTAAAAAACAATTATCATTTAATAAAGGCCTGTTACAGAGCATATAGTGGATGCAAATGAAAACTGCAACAACGTCTAAGCAATAAGATGGGGAAGCACGATGTAATGTTTGGGATTTATAAATATGCAGTCTGTGACTGAAATAGTTATGTATTTTCTTTTGTGTCAAGCACAATAGACAAAAAGCATATATACCTGAATGATTAATGAAGGTAGGGGAAAATGGAGAAATGGGTAAATGAAGAACCATAACCTTGCAAAACAAAACATAGAGGAAAGTATCTAGTTTAGTCTGAGGTCCCTATCAGTCACACTGATCCCTTCACAAACTATGTCAGCATTTAAAAACCTATTGCTTCACTTTCAAGGTGAGCCTAATAATAGCCATTAATTTTCATGTTAAAAATACTATATGTGCTCTGGAATGCACTGCATTAATTCTCCTCTAAAACCTCATTTTTCTTCCCAGTAATTACCATCTGTTTCTAATTTCTGACATTCTGTGTCGGTGGCAAAGATTATTTGAGCTTCTGTACACAATATGAGCTAAGATGGTTAATATATATTTTATTTGGTAAGGCCATTTTTCTAAAAGCAATAAATAAAATTTAACCTGTAAAGTAGATAATGTACTTCTGCTGATGCCAGTTGAAACAAAAGTAGGAACTGGAGACTATTTACAGGTCTTGCTGTGAGCAGCCCATACATTCCACTTGCATGGGTCAAGATTACAGAAAGCCCTTAAAAAGTCAAGCTTTGTTTTAAGAACAAAAGAAAAAAATACCTATATCAACACATTTTTCCAAAACAGGCAATTTGTTAATGTAAATAGCATCCTTGTGTAAAGGAGTCAAGTTATATTTCACTTCTGCATGAAAAGATTGGACAGTTACTGAGAAAACTCCAAGATTTTGCACTTTAGTCTTTGAATCAACTCAGGCACTCTTGGAATCTCTATCTTAACATAAATCAGATGGTTAAAGGATCGCAGTGTAGGAGTTTTGGGGTAGAGGATGTTTTCTTCCCTGGCTTTGCAAATTTGCAAAGATTATTTAAAAGGATGAAATAGCTTGGCCAGCAGGTGGCTTCTATCTCAGGGTTCCTTGTCCTTCTTAAAGGTTTATTTGGCTTCTTTGTTTTAACACCAAATAGTATAACTCACACACCATCAACTTAAAAGTAATGACTTCTCTACTGACCAACATATTGAGTCCAGCTTTGAGGAAAACGTAACCCCTCACCAAAAAGCTGCTTGCGTCTCTGCAGGTTCTATAAGTGATTCTATCAGTTCAAGAATATGAACATGTGAATTTGGGGGGAGTAGGTGGAAAGATTTCTCCCTTGAAGACAGCTGGCCAACACTTCAAAAAACCCCCACCGATTCCTGTATCGAATGAGCCAAGAACCTGTGTCAGTCTGGCATGTCAGGTAGTTTTGGAGCCTGATTCAAAATGCACTGAAATAAATGGAAACAATCCAACAGTGAACTTCCCAGTTGGCTTACTTAAGCCTATCTAATCCAGGTATCTCACATCTACAATCTGTACTTCACACACACACAAAAAGAAAGGAAGAAGGAAAAAAAAAAGACAGCGCAGTGCAATAGCTTTCAGCTGAAAAGATTTTACTTGTTCTTACAGGTATATTCATTTTACACAGGCCTAGAATTCCACAGCTACACCATTTTGGTGTGCTGGTGGACCCTGAATGCACTTTCCCCCATGAAGAAAAGAGCTCCAAGGCCTTCTGCAGGATCCTCCCTGGCAGCACTTCCCAGCGTTCTGGAGTGATAAAATATTGCTCTTTGGATGAGGGCAACAATGAGTAGGATGGATAATATTCATGAGTTGAGAGATAATAGGTATTTGCCAGCATACATATTTCACTTATTTGTCCCATCTTGACAATGAGATTATTTTCTTAACCTGATGCCAAACTACCAGTTTATCTTGGCTTTCTTTTGAATTGGGATCTGTATAATATATCTTTGGAGAAATACAACTATAGATAAAAAAGTTGTTTGTTTTGTCCTTTTAATTACTGAATATGAATCCATCAAGAGATTAAATAATGTGGAAAGGGAAGGGATATCCAAGTTAAAGAACAATGTTGGCACAAGAGTTATCATGCATAAACCAGCCAGGAGCTTGGTCTGGAAACCATAATAATTCAAATAATCAAAGTAGTGCTATTCTGTAATTACTTTCCTGGGGCTTTAGGATGGACTAGAAGTCTAACCAATCTTAGGATACATTTATGAACAGGATTAGATGAAGTGATTTAGGTAGTAGGGGACTTGAATCAATGACACAAGAAGTACTATTCAATGCTGGATCATAAGATCATAAATTAAACAACGGCTGTTCTATCTCTCTCCTTCAAGTAGCAGCATGGAGCAAGAAATTCTCATGTCTCAATAGTCGCTTCTCTCTTATCCAATATGTTATGAGATTGAGTTATCCTGAATAATGATAGTGGAACATGCTGGCCAGGCCAGATTAAGGCTGAATCTGGCAGAAACTTCTGTGTTGAACTTTCCGCATCCATATTCTGAGCAAATAAATTCTAACAGACCAGAGCAGAGTCCTGGAGCTCCTGGGTGCTGGTGTTGGTCTCCTGAATATTTCAGGTTACAGAGAAACTTAATGTGGGCAAAACACTTAACAGTGTGAAACCACTATCCCATTTGATGCACTGTCATGTTCAAAAATACTGGGGAGCTTGGTGCAGAGACCTAGGCAGCTCTGCAGGGCTGAGATTCTTAGCTTTGGCTTAATTTCAGTCATGCCAGACCCTGCTAACTCAATAAACAGAAACCAATTTGAGCCTGTCTTTCCCTTTTCCAGCTCCAAATTGCAGGAGCTACTTTTGGCCTGAAGCTGTGTGCAGCTACCTAGATGTAATAAACCCTCTCAAAACACAGCCTATTGCAAAAATGTATCACAGACTCCAGTGTGGGTCCTTCAGGGGCTTTGCACTTTCCTGGTGTCAGGTGAATCATGTTGGGAATAGATTATTTCATGGCCTATAGATAAATATTGACGGTGCAGGATACATACATTATGCACCATGCTGCACACAAGAATTTGAAAGCTGATTTTAAAGGCATTCAGCTCCCAAGGGGCATCATAAAACTGGTCCTGATCGGTGACAAAGTCTTTGATTCTCTGCTCTAAATTGTTATTTTATTTTGATCTCTTCCATTTAGTACACAGGATGGGTGGGTACAAAGATGGGTAAGGTATAACCAGCATGCATAAACATCCAATATTTTTCTTCATTCTCTCTCCTGGGGAAATGAGAATTTGTAGGAGCCCAAACTCAGCTCTCAGCAAAAGGAAGCTCTGTAAATTTGAATCACAAACCTTGGAAAACAAGGGCTGACAAACATCTCGTGATCTGAAAAAATTGGACCCTTGTCCTAAGACCTGTTGATGTACAACCCTAGAATTCAAATCTGGCTCCAAGCAGAATTAAGAAAGGACTTTTTGAGATGATTATTAAAACCATGTCTAAACCCCTGTAATCCCTCCATCCCCCATGTAATCCTACTTAAAGAAAAAGTAACTGTTTGGAAATTGCAGTAAAAACTTGTGTAACTCCTTAATTAACATAGGTTGTCCCCTTCATTAACATGTCCAGCCCCCGAGGCCCTTAAAATTGTGTTCTCGCGTTCAATAAACCATTCCAGTTTTACCCCATGCTGGAATTGTGTTTAGCTTTGTTTTTCAGACCACCACAAGAATTCTTTTAAAGCTTTTTCCCCCCCTGATTTTTTTTTATTAATAATCAGTAAATCGGTATTTTTTCTACCTGTTTTTCAGCAACAGCTGAACTATTTTGCCTGCTATTTCATAAAACTTTTCAGCCAAAGGAAGACATCTGTCACAGAAAATTTCACATATATGGTTTCCATTTGCAACATTAGAAATCTCTAACTATTAGAACATGGAATGTACTAGAAAATCAGACAGTCCTCCCATACCCTTTATCCCCTAGCTGCTCTCCATTTATTTCTAGTCAGTATGGATCAAAACTTCAAGAGAATGTCATTGTTTCAGGAAACTCTTTTACTGTTTTTAAAGGTCTTCTTTATAAAGCAGTAAGAAAACTTAATTTTAAAAGTACTTCCCTGGAAAAAAACATTTTCTTTCCCATAGCCAGTTCTTTCTCATGGACAAAGGTGCCTGGAAGCCTTGAAAGCCTGGCCCTAGGACCAGAAGACAGATACTGGAAGTCCAGGAATTCCCAACCCTTCCATATTGCAGAATTGCTTGTGAAATCTGAATCCTGGAAATTCAGAGTTTCTGAACATGATCTTACAAAAGAAATAGTTTTACTGGCAGAAATCCTTGCTGGCCCTATTTTTACTGGCTGTTCAAGGCACTGGTCTGAACTGTCCAGGACAGCAGGTGACTGGAGATTCCCTCTCCAGTCAAGACACACAAAGCTGGCTATTAATGAGATTTAAACTGAAGAGTAGGTCTATATTTCTCTCCCTGGGAAAGCAAGTGCTTAAAAGTGTTTGACTAGAAATACTAGGCAAAGACGGTAGATGGACACACTCCTCCCTGGGGCTGGCCATCCTTTTCTGAAGACATGAGTGCTAACTTCAACTAACAGACTCTCAGTCCTAGGTCACAGACCTAATTTCTCTCCAGGTCTCAAGGGATTCAGCCTCAGAGCTCCTACTTTGCAGAGGAGTACCTCTTGGCTAGACTCACCAACGCAGAGCAAGGGCAGCCTCCAGTGACTGTGTGACATGAAGGGAATAAACAGTTGGGTGAACAAGGAATGGAATTGTCCTGCACAATAAATGAAAGAAGAATGGTGGCTGTAACTCCCCAGTACTAGTGTCTGGCATGGGTCTGCTGCCACCCCATCATTTGATGCAATTGCTTTCAGCTGGGTCAGGTCAGAAAGCCCTAAGTGTGTCTCCAAGGCTGATTAAGGCCTGATACAAACTAATGGTCAGTGCTATTCCCACAGACATAAGCTTTACAGAATCACAGAATCAGTTAGGTTGGAAAAGACCTCTGAAATCATCGAGTTCACCCTGTAACCCAACACCACTCTGTCAACTAGACCATGGCACTGAGTGCCATGTCCAGTCTTTCCTTAAACACCTTCAGAGATGGTGACTCTGCTAACTCCCTGGGCAGCCCATTCCAATGTCTAACCACCCCTTCTGTGAAGAAATTCTTCCTAGTGTTCAACCTAAGCCTCCTCTGTCACAGCCTGAGGCCATGTCCTCT
This sequence comes from Chiroxiphia lanceolata, assembly GCF_009829145.1. Taxonomy (NCBI): domain Eukaryota; kingdom Metazoa; phylum Chordata; class Aves; order Passeriformes; family Pipridae; genus Chiroxiphia; species Chiroxiphia lanceolata. The sequence goes on along the minus strand of NC_045639.1, from coordinate 85,379,462 downwards.
TGTCCTGTTGCTAGTTGCCTGGAAAAAGAAGCTGACACTCACCTGGCTGCAGCCTCCTTTCAGGGAGCTGTAGAGAGTGACAAGGTCACTCCCGAGCTTCCTCTTCTTCAGGCTAAACACCCCCAGCTCCCTCCTAACATTTGTGTTCCACACCTTTCACCAGCTTCATTGCCCTTCTTTGGCCCTGCTTCAGCAACTCAATGTCCTTCCTGAATTGAGGGGCCCAGAACTGGGCACAACACTCCAGGTGTGGCGTCACCATTGCCAAGTACATGGGGACAATCCCTGCTCTAGTCCTATTGCCCACACTATTTCTGATACAGGCCAAGATACTATTGGTCTTCTTGAACATCTGGGCACACTGCTGGGTTGTGTTCAGCCACAGTCAACCAGCACTCCCAGGTCCTTATCCACTGGACCACTTTCCAGACACTCTGCCCCAAGCCCGTAGCACTGCAGGGGGTTATTGTGGCCAAAGTGTAGGACCTGACACTTGGTCTTGTTGAATCTTTAGCCAAATTGAGTCCCAAAAGCAAACTTCAGGGATACAATAGGACAAGATTTGCAAAAAATGCCTCTGTATTTTCCATATCTGGCTAGGGTTGTCTGTTAGGTAAATAATAAGTTAGTGAAGCTAAAGTTCTCTAACAAACCTGACAGATTTTTATACATTTCCACAAGGAAGAATTTTAACATGTGTGTCTGACTGGTTTCATCTTTGGTAACTCATGAAAAATGATAGGTAGCTGGTTAACAGTCCATGCCAGAATCAACAATCTTTGTTTTCCTAGAAGCTGAAGATTTAAAGATTTTCCCATCAGAAGGATTTATGTAAGGATTTATGGATCCTGAAAAAGTTGGCTTAACCTGTATTGTTCCTCTGTCTTCTGGACATTTTATTTTTAACTAACTGTGGGGGGGCTTTTTAGTATGAAAATATTAAGCACTTCTCCATGAAGTCCATGAGACCACAATGTAAGCCTGCTAATTATCTTTTCCTTTTATTTTATACTTTTTACAGACTAGTTATAATACTTATCACTGGAAAAGCTGCTAATTGACATAAACTTCATACAGTAGTAATAATACTTTGATCAGCAATGAAACCCAGTTGCCCTAAATCCACACAATTTAGAGCTCTAGAAATTGTTATTCAAACTAGTTTCTCTGCCAGCTGTTTCCGCTTTCTCTCACCTGAACAATAATTATCTGGAGAGCATGGCTCTTTGGTATAAATGGCATCCAAATTATGTCTTGATCTATTTATTTGTAAGAGGATTAAGTTTTCTTATCTCTTCTGAAACATTTGAAAAGAAGATAAAACCTGTAAAAATCTTACAAATGGTGGCAATAAAAAAATTTAAGTCCATGAGGGCATTGCTTTGTCATGCAAAGATTAACTGTGGTCAGAAGTTTATCACAATTAATGTAAATAATGAAAAGAGAGGACTTGCAGATAGAATAGGAAAAAAACTTATTTTGATGAATAACAATTCAATTGGGATGTTGTCAAATCAGCTGACCCTTCTTTAATTCAACTGAGGACACCTACAAAACTAACTGAAATAATTTCCAAGCTACTAGCAATTGTCTTTGAGAGCACACAAAGGAATAGTGAAGTTCTAAGAGTCTGGAAAATGGCAAATATGGAGCCTATCTTCAGAAATAGGAAAAAGAAAGAGTCAGGGACTCACAAAGAAATCAACTTCAGTTCCTGGAAAAGTACTGGAACAATAATCAGCTAAACTATTTTTAAACATTTGGAAGATAACAAAGAGGTAAGTAACAGCCAACATGGATTTGTTGAGTGAAAACCTTTCCAACTAGCTTTGCTTCTACTTATGATGGAGTAGGAGGACTTGTGGACATAAGAGAGTCAATAGATGCCAGATATCTCTTAACTTTAGTCAGAATTCTGACAGTTTCTCACATAACATTCTCATAAGCAATGTTAAGAAATATGGTGTTAGCAAGCTATAGTAGATCAGTGCAAGACCAAAGAATAATGGTAAGTAGGGTTCTGTTAGTCTTAGTGTAGATATTGGGATAGAGAGTGATATTCTTTTCATGGGTAGCACCAAACTGGGATGATCCTCAGGCATGCTAAAAGGAACAGTACAATCCTCACAAACTAGAAACATAGTCCAAAAAATAGGATATAAGTCATTAAACATACTCAGTTATACAGAATAATCTCTGTAAATGATCTGATCAACAAATTGGGTGGCAATTCTTCATGAACAGCTCTGAAGGTTATAATACGTCACAAACTCTACATGAAACAACAATTTCATGCAGCTGGAGAAAGAGACAAATATCATTCTGAGATGTCTAAACAGAAATTTCATCCATAAAGTGTGTCTGCTCAATATGATAAGAACAGAGTAGGAGCACAATGCTATATTTTCGAGATCTTTATTCAAGAATGTATAGAATATTTGGAAAAAGTACCAAGTGGAAGAATGATCAGAGGTCTAGAAAGTATTATTTATGGAAAAATATGCCAAAGGAATTTGGAGTGTTTCAGCTGGAGAAGGGGTGGCTGAAGTGGGTGATAACACTCTTTAAATATGTAAAAGGTAATAAATACAACAAACTCTTCTGTCTTTAACAGGCTGAGATTATTGGCACTGCATCTCAGTCCCAAGTGGCAAAACACTGTCAGTGAGCAGAGTGCAGACTGGAACAGGCTGTCTGAGGACAATGTGGACTCTGAGACTGGGTGTGTGGGAGACCAGCATTAGACAATCATCTGCCAATGGTTTGAATATAGCCAGTCTTCTTGTGGAGAAAGATTCTGTGACTCTGTGAGGTTTCTTTCACTCTGTTTTCTATGGGTTATGATAAATATAAGCTAACAATAAAACACTGTGCTTTGGCCCTTTAAATTCAGTATGTGGAAAGATCTTCTGAAACTGGAGATTTTCATAGTATCATGTTGCTAAAGTGACCACATGTCAGGCAAGGGAAATGGGAAAGTTGAAAACATCCAAAATGTCTTCAGTGCTTGCTGTGTTACAATGAGAAAGAAAACAAAATGTTCTCAAAATATAGAGTATAGCACATAGTTTGGATGTGGCTTTTAACAACCACATACTTAGTGGAAGTTTCTTATAAACTTCAGGGGGTTTATTAGCCATCATTGATAATTAGACTGTGTTATTGAGGCAATGTCCTTTAGTAAAGGTTCACCCCACCTAGATCACAACGCACCACAAATGATGAGAAGCAGTACTAATGGGAAGCCTCCAGTTCAAATTTTTCACTCAATTTTTAAAAAATATTTTTATAGTTTCCTAAGTACACAACACAATTTTTAATAATTATTCAATCTTTTATTGCTATTGCCTTTGTATAGTTTTACTGAAGTTTATAATGCAACACATCAGTGCAACTGCCACATGTAATCTTCAGAAGTGGATCAGTGCCCTGGTAGTGAAGGATGTGCTGGGACATGTGTCTGTGAAGTCCCCAAGCTGGTGGCACCTGAGCCCTGCAGCAGCACTGGGAGGCAGTAGTGAGAGACTCCCTGCTGTGGGACAGTGATCCCTGCTTGCCCATCTGACCTGCTGCCTACAGAGTTTTGCTGCATGCTGGGAGCTTGGCTCAGGGATGTTTGACGAGCTGACGAGCACTGTCCAGCCCTGGAACTGCTCTCCCCTGCTGCTTTTCCACAGGTGCAACAACAATAATTGTCAGAGGCGACCTGGAGCGTATCAAGCATGACTGCATGGCTCTAAAGGTAACAGTCAGGGTTAATCATGGCCCAGGTGGTGTTTTGTCAATCTTGCAGATTCTTGAGGACCACTGGATGGATCTTGCAAGCAAACAACTGTTTTTGCTGCTGGTTTTAACAAGGATTCAGCTTTTACAGGCACAGGATCTCCCTTCAGGGCCTTGCTTTGAAGAGGTGGGATCTGTCTGAATAAGTGAAGCAACAGGCTGTAACTTTGGTAAGGAGAACTTTAAATTAAGAGTGATGAGGGAAGCACAGAATGGTCAACAATCAAGTGAGGAAGTGGTGGATTGTTAGGTAAGCAAATGATGTGGTGTGATATGAAGATGACAGGGCACAAGGAAGCCAGGACGTTTCTGGAGTGTATTAATGACAGATTCTTGACACAGGTGATCAAGGAACCAGTATGGGTACATGGTCTACTGTACTTGGAATCAAAGAACTACTGAGGAGTGTGGAAACTGGGGCCAACCTCAGCTGCAGTGAGAATGAAATGGTGGAGTTCAGGGAACCAAAAGAAGAGAGCGGGACAAAAAGAAGTGTTACAATCCTGAACTACAGGAGAACAAACTTTGACCTGTTCAGGTACCTGCTTGGAAAAATCCTCTTCTTTAAAGAGAAGAGGGGTCATGGTGAACTGGTTGATATTCAAGAATTACTTTCTTCAAGCTCAAGAAACATCCATCCCCAGGTACTGGAAGTTATGCAAAGGCAGCAGCCTGCATTGCTGAGCAAAATGGTCTTTGTAAAACCTAAACACAAAAAGGGAGGAGTGGAAGCAGGGGTAGAAAGGCATAAGGAAACACTGTTCAAGTGTGCAAGGAGAGAGCTAGAAAAGCCGAAGTCCACCAGAAGTAGTAAACTTAGAGCTCTTTTAAAAGTATGTTGTCCATTAGACACAATCATTCAGCTCTGAAGGGACTTATTTCTAATCTCAAGGATTATGTCAACTAACTTGTGAGAAATGTGTAAAAATCTCAAAATCTATGAAGTATCACTTCACAACAGGATGACACTGAGTTTTAACATTGTATATATGTGTAGGATCCTTTTGGATGTCTCCATGGAAATTCATTACTCTGAAAACACCTTTCCTTTAGAAAATAGATACAATTCTTGCTCCATAACTCAGTTAGTCCATGGTACTCATATTCAGTAGGAAATGCAGTTTATGTTGTTATGACACGTGAAATTTTTCTTCTCTCTCTGTAACCCAATCCAGAACACAGCAACCATCTAGACATATCCTAGAACACTGGTATTAAATCAGCTTTCAGCAACAGTTATTAAGTCACAGGGGTTTTTTAAGAACATTCTTTAAAAAGGTTTGTGAAGACATGAACCTTTATTCTGTTTAGAAAAAGTATGGCAGAAAACTGGCTTACAAATATAACAGAGATGTACAACAGAAGATGAAATCTAAAGATGGAAGAACTAGAGCAAAGTAGCATGCTATTTTGACAGGGAGGGTTACTGACAACTGAAACAGGTTATTAAGACTGAGTGGCTTTCTAGGAAAGATTGCAGATATGATGAACAATCTGTAAGTACATAAATTAGCAAGTTAATGTGCTGAAGAGGTTGTATTTTAGGCACATTTTCTTTTGGTCTCAATCTCAATAATCAAACAGCTTTTCTACTGGAGAAAGGCAAGCAACAGTGTGCCAGGATCACTGCAATTGCAATGTGAACAGAAGATCCTCCAGCACATGTGCGGTACAGACTTAAGACCACTATCTAGTGATAATTTCAGTACCAGAAAAAAGTGTTGGCACGTGGTCCAGGAACCATAACAGAGCACAGTAAACCAAACACTCTTCATTTTCTCCTTGTGCTTTAGAAGCACCCAATAACTAAAATGCTATTTTGGTCCTGAAACAAAGAGCAACTGGATTCACTGTGTGCTGAGCTCTCTGATAACCTTCATGAACAGATTTCCTAAAGGAGAAGTATAAAATTTTTTTGGTTTTATTTGACAATTAATATGTGTGTCATGATCCAGAATGCTATGCAAGATTTGTAATTTATTTCTCTTGTAGTGATTTCTGTACATCAGCAGCATTAGATTGTATTATGTCATCACTAAGTCATTGTTCTACTACTTATCGTCTTCATTTTGCTAAATATTACTCACTGAGTCATCAGAGACAACTCTGGATTTACAAGCAGCGCTTATTATGACATCAGGCAACATTTTCTGGGCCATCACAGCAGCATAATTTTTAATTTATGGGTGGTTGTAAATAGCTTTGTTTAAGTCTTACTTCCTCACCATTTGCCATGCAGATTTTCTGAAGACTTTCAAGTTTGACTTCTAGTGAAAGTATATGAATATTAATTTAAAAGTTTTTGTTTCTTTTATTGAATTTTAAGTCATTCCTCCACAACAAAGTCAACAAAGCACTTTTCATTGATCTTTCTTATGTGAAATCAGCAAATGATTTAACAAACCTGTTTGGAGCTGGATTATAGAACATGTATTCTGTGACTTTCCACAGAATATTCTGAGTTGGAAAGGACCCCCAAGGATCATCAAATCCAACTCTTAAGTGAATGGCCCATATGGGAATCAGACCCACAACCTTGGTGTTATTAGCACCATGCTCTAACCAACTGAGCTAATTCTGTAAGTTTTATTTAGAATAGATGTTTTGTGCATGCTTCTCTTTGGTGTTAGAGCATGTCACTTCTCTTAGTCATCTTCAGTATTCCTGGAATGACTCTTTAGACAACACAGTTACTGAAAATATGTGTGACTGGAATATGGAAAAGCATGGAAACTTTTCCAGGAATCTCTCTACTTTGGGTACTGGTATTTGAAGTACTGTTATTCATGTAAGTCTCTACTTTGTCATTTACTCAGATGAAGACGTTCTTCAGTTAATTTGCACTATGTTATTCACCAAGTATGTAAACTCTAGTCTTGCTAGAGCAATATTTTCCTTTTTTATTTTCTTGCCATAGTTTGATAACTGCTTAGTATGCTCCTCCTGCTATTCAGAGCCATAGTCCAAGTATCCATCTGATAGCATATCTGCCATTTTCCTGTGGAACACTTCTGGTTCATCTGAGATACCACAAGAAATGCAGGTTTTTTTCAATAATATCCAGCTTTCCTTAGCTCATTTGGTTAGAGCATGGTGCTAATAACAGGAAGGTCCCGGGTTTGATCCCTGTACAGGCCATTCACTTAAGAGTTAGACTTGATGATCCTCGTGGGTCTCTTCCAAATCAGAATATTCTGTGATTTTGTGAATAGATCACATTTACACATTAGTAATGTGAAAATATATGAATGTAAAAATTTGAAACAATATTTCCAAAAGAATAAGGGTTACATTCTGACAGAAGCTGAACAGAAGATAATGAACTGAGGCACATAAGTAGAACAATCTCCCTAGTGGGTGGAAAACACTTATGAGCTATATGAGTCTCTGGTTGATAAACTCAAGTACTACCTTCCCTCTCTTCCTTAGAAGGGTTATGAAGGGATATGTGGCAAAGACAGATCACAACTTCTGCACAAACACAGATGTCTCTCAGCAAGGACTGGAAGAGACTCACAAGAACTTTGACACATGTTTAAATAGGAGAGCAATCAGCAACTGTAGAGGATCCAGCAGATATAATCACTGAATAAAATGTGAAAACAATTGATAAGGAAATTGCTTGAAATGCAAAGTATTTAGATCATATATGGCAGACACCAAGAAGACTTGCCGTGTAGTCAGGATATTTAAGAATTAGGCAACTTAACATTGGGATCAAAATCAGAATCTAAATCTTGACCAGCAATTTTCAAAATCTTGTCCCTATGCTGCAACAGCTATATGAATATTGTTTGTTTTCTTATGGTTTCTAATGGTTTCAGTATTAAAACCAGATCGTCATCTACTGAAGCTGCTTCAAAATGAATCACCGTAGCCCCATTAAATTAAAAGGGAGAATCTGACCAATAACATTTGAGCAGAATAAAGCAGTTATCATATTTTTCACTCACATATGGCTGAAAGTACATAACATCCCTCTTCTTCCTTTTTAAAAATTTTTTAAGACATAAATAGTATCAAAACAGCTATTACAGTTCTTTCTCTTAATTAACTAGCATTATTTGTCATTATATGTCACTGAAGTTATGGTGTGGCTGGTGAGCTTCCCAGTGACTGACATCATCTTTAATTTTAATGCACTAGACAACCATGCTTGTCCTCACCAGTACTGTTATCACGCAGGTGTACTGGTAGGATTTCTGGGGGCATTTCTTATGTTGATATGCTTAACCACTCTGCTTTCCCAGTGGACAGTGGGAGAGTTGCTCTGTTTTGGAAATTCTGGAGATATACTGGAGATGTAGCATTTGCTTGTTTTCATGCATTAAAACAAGGAAGTCTTACCAGAACAATAGCTCTTGACTTGGCCATTTAGCTGAGTCTGAAGGATCTGAAGGATCATTTGATTGAGAGATTTGTTTGTACAGCAAAAGTGAGGCTGAGGAGTAGCACTAGAGCAAGACTGCAGGTTACTTCTGTATTGAAGGCATAACCAAGAGAATAGAAGCCTATAAAATGATTGCAGATAGTTATGATATTCTTTTATTTTTATATCCAAACTCCAGACAAACTTCATTCCAGCCTAGAAAGCACAAGATGCCATTGTTTAAACTGTCTTGGATCCCTTTGGGCTGCAATAGCCAACATATTTAGAAGCAGTATAGCCAGAATGTTCCTTTCTACCTTTGTCTACCATTGGGATGTCACTTTGAAAACAAGTTGTTAGTCAGGCTAAGGCAAAGTTTATAATGGTGGTTTTCTTTCTTTAGTCTTTGAATATGAGCTACTGATATATAACTGGCTAGATGCACACAGAGGGTACAAGCAAAAAAAAAAAAAAGTATTTTCAACAGTCTGAAGTAACCATACAGTTATCTGGGGAATAACTTTAATCCATTAACCACTGTATAGAATAGTGCATGCACAAATACTGTAGTTGTTTTTCTTTATCTCCTAGACACAGAAATCCAGACAGCCACAATCAGTGAAATGCTTAGGAATATGTCCATTTGCATCACTCCTGGCTGCCTAAGCCTGAAAGGACAATGTTGTACCTAGCCCATAAGGATCAGAGCAAAGGTAATGTTTGGCAGTTATTCCAAGCTGACAACATTTTGGGAAATAGCATATCTGGATAAATAGGTTATTTTCAAGGAAGAATCCACATATGTCAATTTTGCTGCTGGTCTGCTGGGTAGTTTTCAGGAGGTCCTTTCAGTTCTCTGTGATATATTTGCACCGTCTGTATATGGGGATTAAAATGTCTCTCCAGAGTACTTTAAGATTGATGAGAGCTATAAAGATGATTTTCACAGTGCTTACCCACAAAAGATACATTACAGGCAAAGAAAGATGCCTTGAGCGTCCAGAGATGCCATACAAATCAAAAGTTTATTCCAGGACACAACTTGTTCCATGGGTTCATAAAAGAATTCAATCTATCAGAGATGCTGCATATATTGACCCTGTGAAAACAGGCATTTTTTTCCCCTTATATGTCATTTCTTGAGATTTCTTTAATAACATAAAGTTATAAAAGTATAAAAACATAACTTAGCAATTAATCTTGTTGAGATTGCCAGCTAGGGCTAAGGTCTGTGTTTGTAGCAGCCTCTTCATTTCAAATTATTACAAGACCATGCTACCGATATATCACCAAAAAGCAGTTGCATATAATTTAGCAGGTATGTTTTAATAACATCTGGCACATGGGTTTTCAAAATTTACTAGTCAGAAACTTGGTGAGTATCAACTTGGAAATACATTTCACAATCAAGAGATATCTTGATGCTGTTTAAAAGTGTTCCTTTAGTAGAAAAAACTTTATTAAGAGTCACAGAAAAAAAATATTTGTTAATAGCACAATGATGGCCCAAAAAACAATAAGGTACTGAAAAGTGGTACAGAAGGCCAGCCACAGATAAGAGAAATTCTCATCCATTAATGTCAGCTAGTGCACTCACAGACTGGAACACTGGACAGGAGAGCAGCTGCAGAGTTTTCCTGTTTATGCACAGCTGCATCCAACCTTTCCGAATAACTACTCTGATTTATAAAGTGTAGTTCTTTCCTATTAATTTAATGCTAGGTCATGTTACTCCAGCCAGCTTGCTTTTTCAGTTCTACCGGTGTACTAGTGCAGAAGTGAAACAATGCACTTAAAGTGCCAGTAGTAACTGGGTAACTGAACAGGTTTTGCTTTAGACTAACAAAAACACAAAGCATTTAGAATATACCTGCATAAATGAATACAGGATATTATTATAAAGCGGTTATTCACTAAAAGAGAAGACTAAACTCAGTGACCTAGCAAGCCCCATCCTGTTTAAGGTTACTGTGAGACAAGAATCAAGGCCAAAATATTTACCAAATAGGTAAAATGAGTGTTTCATCTAAAATAGTTCTCAAAATTCTCCAAAATGTGTGTCAAACCCAGTAATTCACATACCCTTGTTCCATCATTAATTCCAAACAAAATGAATATTTATGACATTTAAGTCTCACCAGTTACTGTTCAGGCATGAAACTCTGACTTATTTGTCTGTGATTTCAATAGGGGTAAGGTTTCACCCCATATTCTTGTCATGCTGTAACTCAATTCAAGGTATACCATAGAGCTTTCATAAAAACAAAAAAAACACAAACCAAAAAACCACCAACCAACCACCACTACCAAAAACAAACAAAAAAAAAACCCAAACCAAACCAAGAAAACACCAAAACCAAACCTGGAGATTTTGTGCACTACAATCATTAAAAGTGTGTTTCTATTTTTTTAATTTTCCCATGTTAAGTCGAGTATTTCTGTTCTCATTTGCTGAAGTATACATCAAACTGATTAATAGAAAGAGTGGTCATTTAAAAAAATCTAGCTCTAATTGAAAGATACCACTTCATATTATTTGGCTGACATTTCTGCAGCAAATAGTGAGGTTTCTGTAATGGAGAAAGAGTGTCAAATATGTACTTTTTAGACCTGTCAACAAAATATGATTTTAGTAATTATATAATGATCTGACAATAATACTACATTTAGGCATAATGTTCCCAAGTGTCCAGTTTCTTGGCCTCCAACATAGGACCTCCAGACCTTCAGAATGCCATGCAAAACTTGAGAGGAAGAAAACTCAAACTGAAGGCATTTTCCAGAAATACAAGGCCATATGTAGGACACTGGTGTGGAGTGATGGTGATCCTAAGAGACGGAGGTAATAGAACTAAATGCCCTAATGCAAGTCACATGTGGAGGCACCAGCTTGGGTGTCAGAAGTTGTTAAACTTTATTAAGTGGCACTGAACAGAAACTAGTCTGGCTGAGCAGGCTGAGGACAGCACCCCATCAGCTCAGCCTGGCCGATTTGCCATAGAGTTGACAAATCGTTGCTAGTTTGCAGACTGCAGAATTACAGTTTGAGACTGGATGACACCACTAGAGACCTTTTTAATTCAGTCTCGGGTCAGCTACAGCGTCTTGCAGAGGGTTGTATCCAATTGGGTTTTGAATACCTCCAAGGATGGAGGCCCCACAACCTCTCTGGGAAGCCTGTTGCAGTGCTCAGTCATCTTCACATTAAAAAGAAAAAATTTTTCTACCCTTAAATGGAATTTCTCATATTTCAATTAGCTCCCAAAGCCTGTTGTTCTGCCACTGGAAATACAAGAGAAGATCCTGGCTCCATCTTCTTTACTGGTTTCAAACATCACATTCATAAGATCCACCTAAGCCTTCTCTTCTCCGAGCAGAAAAACAGGCAGCTCTCTCTGCCTCTCCTGTATGACATATCTCTGCACAGCACTGCCCTGTACTCCATAGCACAGCTGTGCCCTGAAGGAGTTTTTTTAAATGGCATCTTACAGGAATCTTAATTTTGCATCCACATGCATCCTGATTGCTAGGATCCATGTACAAGAGATATAAATCCATTTTCTCAAAATATCAAGAGAACATTATGTGAAGAGGAAGTACAAGTTCAGGGCTCTTGTATCTCACAGACCAATATCAAGGGCTGCACTGGAAGTTAGTCATTTCCTGAGAAATGTATGCCTGAAGCTAAGGATAAGGTTTCATCCTATGCACATCTGTAGACTCCTCAGTCCCATATATAGGCAAGACTTTTTTTTCCTTAACTGATGTCCTGAAAACTCCTTTTCTCTCCATTTTCTTCTTTCATTCTCTGGATTATGGACTCTTTCTTCAAGCTATGTCTGGCTGTGTCTTCTGGCTAGAGTTCAGAGACTGGGAAATGAACCAGCTATGCTGGTTGGTTAAATTTTTATTGTTCTCTCTTTTGGTTTCAAGTCCATGTTACAGAGGCCTTGAAATGCATTATAAGCATATGTACTGTGTGTGAGTGAGTGAGGCTAGGCAGGCAGTTATCCAACAATGACTGTGCCTAAATGCAATTCTGACCCTAACCACTTCACTGCAATGCTGTAACAGAGCAGCATCCTGTTGGCATGGTGCCATGACTTAAAAAAATTGTGAGTGTGGTTTCAGCTCTTGGGGGATTTACAGCTCCTACTAGCCTTCAGTCACTAGATGTCAGGGCTTTCTCTGGCAGTACCCATCCTTTCCAAAATACTCTGCTTCTGTAGTTCAGTATACTGCAAGTGTTTCTTATCAGCTCTGGGCTCCAAATAAATGCACAGGGTATACTGATGAACATTACCAATGCAAAGCTAAAGTAATGGGTTTTGACTATGCAACAAAAGGTTAGATACTTCACCCCCAAAAAAATAAAATTCACTTTCAAGCACAATGCTTAATGAACTGACTAAAATAAATAATTAAAAATATTGATCTCTTTGCAATGGCCTCAGTAATTGTAGTGGCTCCAGAACTTACCACTGTGCACCCTGAGCCAAGCACCCAGAATTTGCCTACCTCTACGATATTATGAGATTATGAGACCTTCACTCTGTAGCACTGAATTCCCTCAAAATTTAGAAAGACAACAGCTGGGTCCTTGCTGCCTCCTGGGGAAAGTACTCTGATATGGTGAGATGAGTAAAGCTAGCAAAAAACAGAGCAAGGACCATTCTCCAGCCATAAGATCAGTAGCCCAACCTATCACCTGTCTCTAAATTGTATCCTTTTTCCTTTCCCAAACTAGGAAGTCCATATCCAAAATACCCTGGGAATAGAGCTGGCAGGGCATATATGCTGGTCTGGGAGAGGGTCAATGGCACTGAGCAGGCATCATGCAGGGTGTTATGCTGTAGGGCCAGGCATGTTCTGGGATGTGAGCCTGTGCCTTGAATTTACCCGATTAGCTACTAACAGGGGTCATGACACGCCTGGCATAACAACCTGGCCATGACAGTCTGGTGGCCGATGAGAGGGATGTGTCATACTGACCTAGCCGATTTCAGGCTGCCTTTTGGAGACAGGTGTGCCCACTGGGGGGCTAAGTCACAGCCCACCTGGTGAATGCAGGAGGGACTGGAATTGCCTTCTAAATTGTGAATCATGGGGCTGGGTGTCTTCCTGATCTCTGCACAGACAGCCTGTGTTTGTGTCTCCATCCTGGCTCAAATGTACGTAAAGTCTGTTCCATAGTACTTCAGGCACCGTGCCATCCCTCAGTAATCCTGTTTTCTTCTGTGTCTGCTGTCACTGAGTAGGGTTGAGCTGTTCTTTGAAAAATATGTAATTCATCTGCTAAGGTCAGTGAGCTCTCTGTCTGTATGTCAGTAACCTTTAATCCTACTTTGGAATGTTGATCCTTCTGTTCCTTGATTGTTCCTACCATTTTATTACCATTTCCAATTGGATTTATGTTTTAATCCTAGTCACAATCTACATATATCTATTTACCATTAACATATTTTAATTGCTCAAATAATTATTAAATTTTATAGCCATAGTATCATTTCAGTTTCACACCTATCCAGACTTACAATCACTTTCACAAAACACACTGTTAATATCCAGTTATTCTAGCATGATTTGTACATTTGTTGAGAAGAGATTGGAGTATAATCCCAAATTAATTTCATGCAGGCTAATAAACAAGTGACACAATCCTTCATTAATCAGGACTGAAGCAAAGCCCTTGGCTGAGGTTTAGAAGCTTCCAAAGGCTGGTGCCATTCCCAGAAGTAATTCACAATCTAAACACCTGTAGGCTTAATATTCTTGTATATTTTTTTACATACACCCACATATGCACATATTCCTATCTGTATGGATACAAGATGTATACATCTTCAATGTTAGTATGTATTATTTGCTCTTGCATTAAATCATTTGAAAATTGACTCTTTCACTGACATTATAAGACATAAATAAAAATATTCAAAGAAGAGATGAATAATACTATAGAAATGAGTATTGTGGATTTTAAAAACACAAACCAGAAATTTTATAATTGGCAGATATGTTTTAAAAGGTCTCTGAAATGTGGGACTGGAAAGGCAGTCATCAGGCCTTATGGGACTGTCATCACTATGCACTAGGCTTCCCTTCCCTCTCTAGCACATGTGGTCCTAATTGCTGTGTTGGCAAGACCGTGAAACTGGATTCTTCATGAACTGGCTGTAACATTGGCAGACATTTACTCATCCACTGCTAACAGTTTTTAATGGAAAATCTGTATCCATTCATGCTAGAAAAATGCTTATGTTAGAACAGAGGAAAATTAAACTGAGAAAACCAGATATCAGTAGCTTTTCCAGCTGCCAATAGTAGATATTCTACTACTTCATTAGCATTTATTGTATTAAATTTGAGGAAAAAACATTGAATGTGATCAAACACATTCAATTGTACATATGCAGAACTGTACATATTTTTAACCATATTTCTGATTCTGCATGTGTCACAAACTGAGGATTGTACAGCATGTGATAGTAAATTCAGAAGTTGTTTATACCTGACTCAAACCTATGAGCAAGATACACAGGAAGCAACTTTATCCTTGCAAAATTGCAGCTACTGCATAGGATGATTAAGGTACATCTCCTTAGAGAGGTTAGAGCACTTCACTCATGGTTGTTGCATGCAATGTAGAGCTGTTTGATCGGTGGAATAATAATTCTCAGTTAAAAGCCCCACTTGCCTCTAATTTATCAGGAGTATTTCTTCACTTGCTGAGAGTTTTCCTGCACTTCACAGGTCCAGACACTGTCCTGGTATTAAACAACTCTTACATCAACTCTGCTTAGAAGGATATTTCTGCAGCCACAAGAAAATGGGGATTATTAAGGGAAGTCAGTGATCTTCCAGGTCTTTAGTCTCTGTAATGTGAGAGATCATATCCAAATCTCTGATATAAGTTGCAGCACAAGCTCAAGTCTTGTAGGAGCAGAGGTTGAATCTATAGTTGAACATAACAGTAAGGAAGACTGGTACAGAGTAAGTAAGAGTAATTACACTGGTGCAGAAAACTGTGTAGGTGAAGGGAAGCACAAGTAACATGTGTTAAAAAGGGCACATTGGGCCAAAAAGGATTTACATCTGGAAGTCCTGAAGGATCAATCTCCAGGACAATGTTATTTCCCATTTTCAATACTGAACTTGGCACATAGTAGAAATCATCTAACAAAATTTGTTGATGACGCAAGCATCTTCAAATACAGACAGATATATGTGTATACATGCATGCATACATATATATATACACATATACACACATACATACAGATATATATATATATACGTGTGTGTGTGTGATTTTCCATATCAGGAAAAGCTGAAGGATCCTAAAGTCTGTACAGTAAAGTATTACCAGAGAAGTATGCTATTTGATGAAAAAAATTCTCAATAGAAGGTGTACAGAGAAGGGCAACAAAGGTGGTGAAGGATCTAGAGCACAAGTCTTATAAGGAGTGATTAAAGGAACTGGGGCTGTTTAGCCTGGAGAAAAGGAGGCTCGGGTGAGACCTTGGTGCTCTCTACAACTATCTGAAAGAAGGTTGTATCCAGATGGGGGGCGATTTCTCCCAAGTAAAAAACCACAGGACAAGAGGAAATGGCCTCAGTTTGCCACATTGGATATTATGAAAAATTTCTTCACTGAAAAGGTGGTCAGGCATTGGAACAAGCTGCCCAGAGAAGTGGTGGAATCACCACCCCTGGAAATGTTGGCATGTGGAGGTGGCACCTGGGAATATGATTTATTGGTGAATGTGATGGTGCTGGGTTAACAGTTGGACTCAACGAACCAAGAGGTCTGTTCCAACCTAAACCATTCTATGATTCACTGTGTGTATGAGTGCTATTGGATTTTGCAAGAGAGAAAAACTTTATTTACAAGGGGATAGTAAAATAGATTTTTTGTATAACCTAGAAAAAACAAAGTTTAGAATGGCCATGATTGCTAGCTCTAGATACATCAGATGCACAAATTCCAGTGAAGAAAGAAGACATTTAAGTTAAAGGACATTACTACAAATTAATGTAAAATGGTAAATTAATAATTTTGGATTAATGGAGAAAAAAAGCTGCTTGGCAATCAAAGCAATGAGGTTCTGGAACTATTCCCAATCACATAGTCTCTTGGATAAAATAGCTTTAAAATGTAGTTTGATTGACCTATAAAACCGATCAGAAGACAGAGTTGCCATCTATGTCAGGGTGCTCAATTCAATGATCTGAAGTCTGCAGCTTTGAGAGCAGAGTGTGAACTTGAAACTTGATTGCCCACATCTTTTCAGCATCCTTTGCCACCAGTACTCAATCACAGTGTATTTGTTCCCACCAACACTAAATGTTTTCTTATTCATTGGTGGTTTGAAGTTGGTGTTTCCGTATCTTGTTCTGACATGTGCTCTGGCTTCTTTGTAAGATTAGACCATGCAGTCAAACTGGAAAAAGTGTGCATACATAGTAGGCTTAGACATTTAATTCCTTTGCTGGACCAAAGCAACTTGTCCAAGATAACATGGTAAGGCTGTCTCAGAGTAGGAAATCAAGTCTAAACCTAATGGCCATCTTTCTACGGGAACTCATTAGGGACCCAGAATAATTAAGTTCAAATCCCTTTGCAAGGACACTCTTAGATCTTGAATGAGAAATGTTGCCCTACATCTTAAAATTCTTTTAAAATCATTGTGACAAACAGATTTTAACAAACTGCTATTTTCCAACAAAGTGCAATTTACTGAAAATCTTCCAAATGGATTTCACTCTAACATCCTAACTACCGGGGTGTAGGCTGTTTTGGAGAACAAGCAAGACTGTCTTTTGTATTTAAAATTAAATATTTCAAAGGATGTCATTTTTATTCCATTTTAAAATGAAACCAAATGTTCATACTTTACCATTTTTCTTAAAAGAGTATTCTTATTTTCCATCCAGGAACATTCCAGCTGCCATTTAATTCACTAGGTCATGCTTCTTATGAGTAAGTGAAATGAAGTAAATTACAAAATTCTCAGCAAATCTGCTATCAGTATTTCTACAGCATCTTTATGACCAAAGCTCAGCAGTAGCTTCTTCGTGAAAATGAATTGGTCACTTGAGGTAAATGGAATGCAGTATTTGGTACTGACATTTCTTCTTAAATTCTATTATTCCTTTTAGACACAATCACTTTCCAAGGATAAAATCTAAATATAAAAAGACAGAATCATAATAAAAGTCTTCAGAACTAAAAGTATGTACTGTCTGACTTTTCTGTCTCTCTTTATTTTGTCTCCTTATAAATTTATCGTTAATCATTAGCTCTTCTTTTGCCAAAAGTTGAAATGAAAGCATATTTAGAAATAAGTCCAACAATGCTTAAGTAGAAAGTTGCAGCTCTCTTCTTGTAAAAATCGAACATCAATGTCTGCTGAGCTACCAGCAGGTAAAACTGCATTTAGACAAAAGAAAAGAAGAAAACTGTATTCTGCCTTTGCATTAACAGTTTTTGCATTGAATCTTGGAATACTGGATGCTTATTTTGAGGACTAGTTGATCAAATCATGAGGATTTAATCCTTCATTCCAAATGACAGATCTAGACTTCAAATGAAATAGGTAATTCTTGCTGCTCAGTATTTTCCTGGATCTTAAATTAAACTTACTTTTTTTACTTTTAGTTAAATGTTTGTGTACTGGGCTTACCCTTGCTGGACATTAGGTTCCCATCAAAGCCACTCTTCTCATCTGGAAAGGGAGCGAAAATATAACAAAAGGCTCATGGGTCAAGAGGAGATCATTCACCAAATACAGTCAACTTGAGAAAATCAATTTCATTTGTTATCAATCAAGGGTAATGAGATATAAAACCAAATCTTAAAACATATTCTCCCACCCCTCCCTTCTTCCCTGGGCTCAACTTCACTCCCCATTTCTCTGCCTCCTCCTCCCAAGTGGCTCTGGGAAAAAGGGAGGGGTGTTGTGGTCAGTTTATCACACATTGTCTCTATTGCTCCTTCCTCCTCAGCAGTAGGACTCTCCATGCTCTTCCCTTGCTCCAGTGTGGGCTCCTGCAGGGGCTGTAGGTGGATCTCTGCTCCACCTTGGACTTCTTTGGGCTCCAGACCCGCCTCACCATGGTCTTCCCAAGAGGGTGCAAGGGAATCTCCACTCTGGCATCTGGAGCACCTCCTCCCACCCTTTTTGCACTGACCTTGGTGTCTGCGGAGTGGTTCCTATCACATATTCTCACTCTGGCTGCAATTTGTTCCTGTGCAGTAAATTTGAGCCCATCACTGCTGGGCTTGGCCTTAGTCAGGTCCATCTTGAGCAGGCTGACATTGGGTCTATTGGACACAATGGAAGCTTCCAGCATCTTCTCACAGAAGCCGCTCTTGTAGGCGTCTTACTCCGAAAACGTTTCCGTGCAAATCTAATATAATTTGATATATGTTTTCACCCTCAATTCTTCTTTTTGAGCAGTCAGCTATGACATGGCACAGCAGTGCTTGATAAGAGGTGGTATCATCTTTGGGAAGAGATGTTGTATTAGTGAAATGCTCTCTATGGCCACTTTCAGCCCTGGAGATGTCTACCATCTTCTACCTGCTACAGTTATTCCTTTCAGTGGGCCTTGGTGAAAATGGTGAGTCATAGATATGTGTTCTCTCCCTCTGTTTTGGAAGCTTATTATTTCAAGGGGAGTAGCAAGAAAGCTGTGGTTGCACTTCAAGTCCATGTCTGAGTTTAAAAAGCTTGAAAGACTGTCACTATTGTGTCTCATACACTAAAAATATCAGAGAGAGGAAGGGCTTCCCAGACAAATACACCTTCAGCCATAAAAGCTTTGATGAAAACTTTGCAAGCCATCTTTGTCTTCTTTTCGTCTTTGTTGAAATCACCATGAACGTTGAACTTAGTGAAGGAATTTCCAAAATATGGTGTAGCTGTAGAATGTAATCAGCTACACTGCAAAAAACAGGCAAAGACTGTGGTGAAAAGAGAATAGTCAACACTTGTCAGCATCAACTGATGCCTTCCAAGCTCACAGCTTGGCCTTGCAAGCCGCTGAATATCTTTGTCAGTGCAATAGGGCAGTGCTGAGTAAATTAAAAGCTGAATCGGTACCACTACTTAGTATTAAGGCTGCAAACATTTCCTGTTATAAGACCTAGTTGCTTATACTTTTGCCAAACTAACTGTTTAGGTTGAAATTTTCCATGCGTGGCATTTGCCTTATGAAAAAATCTTTTGAAAAATTTCAGCCAAAATGTTTCTTCTGTGAAGCAAGAGAAAAACATGCTATTTTTTGCTGTTAGGAAAACAACACTGTAACCTTTACTTTGGCAACTCTTGTGCCCTTCTCATATGTTGGAGCAGGAACTTTACATCTGGCAAAAGGGTGGTCTGTGTGTCACTGATGTGCTCTGTGCTATCCATACAAGAAACCACTTAATATGTAAATCTTCAAAAAGTCCAATTTGTATGAACTCACTAGCAGTTTGCTCAAACTTGACCACAAAAAGCCCGGAAGCTCCTGTTCTAACTGAGCATACTGACATACCAGTCCTTTATCAATGACCTGGACCCTGAGTAAGTTCGCAGTCGACACCTAGTTGGATGGGAGTGTTGATCTACTGGAGGGTAGGAAGACGCTTCAGGAGGACCTGGATAGGCTACATTGATGGGCCAAGGTCAGTGGTATGAGGTTCACTAAGGTAAAGCGCAGAGTCCTACACTTGGGTTACGACAACCCTATGAAATACTACAGGCCGGGGGAAGAGTGTATATGAAGCCACTGAACATGAGCCAACAGTGTGCCCAGGTGGCCAAGAAGGCCAATGGCATCCTGGTTTGTATCAAAAATAGTGTGGCCAGCGGGACTAAGTGATTGTCCCCCTATACTCAGCACTGGTGAAGCTGCACCTTAGGTACTGTGTCCAGTTTTAGGCCCCTCTATTCAAGACAGACATAGGGGTGCTGGAGTGTGTCCAGAGAAGGGCAATGAACCTGGTGAAGAGTCTGGAGAGTGAATCCTATGAGGAGTGGTTGAGGGATCTGGTGTTGTTTATCCTGGAGACAAGGAGACTCAGGAGATCTTGTCACTCTCTACAACTACCTGAAAGGAGGTTGTAGCAAGGTATGAGTCGGCCTCTTCTCCCAGGGAACTAGCAACAAGATAAGAGGAAATGGCCTCATGTTGTGCCAGGGCAAGTTCAGGTTGCACATCAGGAAGAATTTCTTCACTTAAAAAGGGTGGTTAAGCATTGGAACAGGCTGCCCAGGGAAGTGGTAGAGTCACCATCCTTGGAAGTGTTCAAGAAACTATGGCACGTGGCACTTAGTGCTGTGGTTTAGTTGACATAGTGGTGTTTAGTCAGAGGTTGGACCCAATGACCTTGAAGGGGTCAGGGAAACCCCTGATATCAATGTAGGCTGGGGGATGAACGGATTGAGAGCAGTCCTGCTGAGAAGGACTTAGAGGTGCTGGTAAGTGAGAGGTTGTACATTAGCTGGCAATGGAGATGCAAGATGGAGAGAAACTTTTTACAAGAGCATGTCGTGACAGGACAAGGTGAAATGGTTTCAAAGTGAAAGATTAGATATTAGGAAAAAAATCTTTACTGTGTGAGTGATGAGGCATTGGAACATGTTGTCCAGAAAATTATGAATACCCCATCCCTGGAAGTGTTCAAGGAACATGTTGTCCAGAAAATTATGAATACCCCATCCCTGGAAGTGTTCAAGGCGAGATTGGATGGAACCCTCAGCAACCTGGTCTAGTGGAAGGTGTCCCTGGCCATGGCAGGGGGGTTGGATGATATATAACGTCGCTTCCAACTCAGGCCATTCTATGATTCTGTGAAGATTCTATGATTCAAGCTCCCCTCTCTCTAAAGCTATCTGTCTATATGTCATTTCCACGAAACGATAGACCGTGATGTATTTCCTCTTGGTTCATTCACTAACCCCAGAACAGAACTGTGCTGTCACCCCATATATTCTTGTAGGATTATGGGCTTTTGCCCCTGTCTTCTGCACTGTGAAGTCAAGTGTAAAAGGAGAACATGCCTTACACAAAGACACATGGGACAGGAGCTGAACACAGGGTACTTCAGAAATTAAATTGGAACAATCAAGAGAAGTGGATGCTACTGCAGAGCAGAGACTAGAAAAAGATGGGAACTCAAGACTGTCTGATCAAAAATCTATGGCCTGAAACCAAGGAAGGAAATATAAAGGCAAAACAAAACCTGTGTGAAATGTAGAGTAAAAGAAACTGAATGTCAGGGTTGCATTACTTGTCACCAAAAATCAGCAAAACAAATTAAAGAATGTTTGGGTTATAAAACAAAAGTCTATGAATAGTAAAGTCTAGATGAAAATCTTATAAAAGATTCAAACTTCTGAGGAAATTAATGTTTCTAATAAGAAAACAACTCCTTTAGTACTGTCTCCTTTTCAGCATGGAATAAGAGGTCCTACAGTGATCTGTCAAGGCCACTGACATTGCATGTCATGTTTCTACACTGCTGGTCAACGTATTCATATATTTCTAAGAACATTGAAATTGATTGTTTAAAGGTATAACAAAACTTCTATCACAGATTTAGCTAGATCTACCTGTTCTTGTACTGTAATTTAATAGTTTTGTGTATTTGTAAACTGCATTTGTTCTGCAATCTTGGAAGATAAAAGAACTGTCAGAGTAGTGAAGGGGAAAAAGAAACATCACTTGTGAGGGACAATGTAATCTAAATCCTGTGTGAAATTTATGCTAACAAGTATGTCATTAAATATTGTAATAATAATGAAACCATTTGAAAAGTATTGTAAAAACTCTGTGGGAGTGACAAGAAATTTAACTGTCTGTTGGCAATAAATATTACATTTGACTCACCTAAAATACAAAAAAAATACTGGTATCAATGTGAGATATGTAATAGATGACAGTGGGATACAAGTCAGTAATATACCTTCCTAGACTGTTCATGATTGAATATTTATCACAGAATCACAGAATGGTTGAGATTTGAAGGGACCTCTGGAGGTCCAAATCCTCTGCTCAATCAGAGCCACCTAAAGTCAGTTGCCCAGGCTTGCATCCAGACAACTTTTGAATATCTCCAGACATGAAGAGTCCATGACCTCTCTGGGTAACCTGTGCTCAACCTCACAGACAAAAAGCGTTTCCAGATGTTCAGAGGGAATCTCTTATGTTTCAGTTTCTGCTCATTGCCTCTGGTATTGTCACTGGGCACCACTGAAAAGAGCCTGGCTCCATCTTCTGTACACCCTTCCATCCTATAATATATTTATATACATTAATCAGGTCCCCTTCATATATATGGAAGGAATTGTTCTCATGTATGAATTAAAACACACACATATATATATATAAGTATATATATACTTAGCATGCCCTATATGCTCTCCCCTTCAAATACTTTGATCATTGAATTTCAAATGTTAATAACAATGTGATACTACTGGTAACTTTTGAACAGCAAGAACTCTCAACCTAGTTATACTTTTTGTTCTTAAATTTTACCAAACATTTAAAAGGTTTTCATTCTTAAAATTATTTTCAGCTTTCTTCAGCATTCTTAAAGTATATTGCAAATGTATTACAAACTCTCTTTCTGCCTACGTTTTTTCTGAATGGCCAAGCAAGCAAAGTTTCAAATAGTGTGAAGTCGAGAGAAAATTACTGCATCCAAAAAATTGTGTTGTGCTAGGTTTCTGCTTTCTAGAATAACAGTAGTTGCCACGTAAGTGCTTAAATGCATTTTTCTTTAATTATATACTGAAATGTTATAGATTACACTTGCATATGACCACAACTATATGGATCCAGAAAAAAATTTTTTACTGAAATGAAAACACTTTAACACTTGATTTGCTACTGAAAAGGCTTATAGGCAGGTGTGGTCACAAAGCATTCTAAAAAAAAAAAAAGGCACTGATGCAGTTTCTGCTGCCATCCTCAGATTTGTTTTTTGTGATACCTTAAAGTAACATCAGTAAATCATACCTGGTAGCACAAACTTTCCTATGAATCTTTCTTTTCCTTAGAATTTTATATAATGCTCTTTAACCATGACCTTGTTTTCCATTGCTTCCAAGGGACATTAAATTCTCTTACTTTCCAGAATCAAAATTTTCTTTATTTTTTTTCCTTGTCTGTATGGCAGTGAGTCACATCACAAACTTAGTCCTTCTATGGCAGTTTCTGGGCTGTGATTAGATTTGTCAGTAAGTGGACAAAGGAACTCAGTCCTAGTACAAGCTGTGAGATTTTCTTACACAGATATGGAAACTGAGAACCTGCATCTTGGAACTGACAGGGCTAATTTGCACAAAAGCTGAGACAATAACAAGTCTATAGCATCTTCTAAACTCATCCTCAAGATGGTCAGAAACTGATTTTAAACCTAGAGTAGGTTAAAAAGCCTTCAGATTCGTGACATATACATGCTCAAAAACTGAGAAGCCCCACAACAAATAGACAAATGTGCAATATCTCTCCTAATACCAACTCACACACAGGTGGACACTTTGAATACTTTTTCCTCTGTTGATTCATAATATTTCGATGGAGTATTCCTGAATCTAATAGAGAGATGTTAATGATGAAAATGAAGAGAAATTTAAATTGAGAATAAACATAAGCAGAGAAGGAAATAACCATTGCTCTTCGGCAGCACATACTGTTCCAGTGCCCAATACGGGCTACTCAAGAGGTGGAGATATTTCCAGCCCGGATAAGAAGAGAAAGCAATACTCCAGAACTCATACCCTACAGTTCAAGAAAAAAACTCAGGAGGTCCTCTTAATCATAATAAGAAGCACATAGCTCAATAAATATTCTGATCAAAGTGGCTCAAAGCACGGGACAATGATTCATCTGAGATAATTAACACACTGCAGCAGCTGATGCTTAGAAGGATGCCTGATTTTTAAGTGCAGGTGCAAGTTTATGTCATTATTTTCTTCCAGAACTGACTAATCTGCAAATGATTTTTATTGATGCCCTTGGTAAAGTCAGTGTTATTATATCCATATGTTCTAGTCTAGTCTGGCAGTAAAGTGATTTCTGTGTGGACTAGCAGGGACAGGGCACATGTTCATTGGAGAATGGTGAATGAATCAAAGAAGGGAAACAGCAAACTTCAGTGTGTCTTTTGAATTGGGGATCTGCAGCCAACCTCACTGAAGTAGGAATGATGTAGGAATGATGTAGGCTGACATAGGAATCATGTACATTGATTTTCACCATTGTGTCACGCTGCCTCATTGAGTATGATAATCAGGACCTGTTTGTCAAGAAAAAAAGAACTATTGAACTGGCTTCTGCCACAAGGAATACAGGCTATCATACGTTTATCAGTCTCTACTTGGTTTCACTGTCTCCTACTGAGATTAATTTAGTAGCCAAGTGCTGTTGAAAGAAGACAATATTATGAAAAGTTTGATTATCTGTGGGAGCAGATAACAGTCCAGTCACAGAAAGTCTTCTGTGCTGTTTTTCTTATGCTTCCCATCCCCTTCTCATCTCTCATATTACCTCTCCAGTTGTTATGTGTAGCAAATCAACTATAATTATATTCTGGTTAGCAGACTTGGTGGGAAGCGTCTTGACTACATTGACAGATACACATAGTCATCATCTGGCTTTTAGTGAGGAATAGAGATGGCTGTGTATTGGAAATCATTTATACACAATAGCACAGGACTTGCTTTGTTGATCCAGCTCTCCCTCTTCAGTATCAGTACGATCACATGCTAACATGCCTCAATAGCTTCTGGACCAAAGTTGGCTGGGACCCACCAGTCCAGAGTTTGGAAGAGCTGGTCTGTGCTTCTCTGCACCTAAGTATAGATGCACCTTCACTCCAGCTTCAGAAGAAAAGGATTTTGAGTAGCTGAAGAACTAGTAATGTTTTCTCCAGTAAATTTCCTATTATTCTCTGCTGCTGAGTCAAGCAGGCTCACTTGCTGTTCCAGGTGTCCATCTCAATAGGCACTGGTAATCAGATGCAGAATATGCATCTTTGAGTCAATAGAAAAAGATGTTTCAGTTGTCAACAAGCAGTCATAACAACAATTGAAGTTCAAACCCTTTTAGCAAAGGTTTATGCTAAGAGTAATCCCACACATGTTCCTCATAGTGGCTTTGGAATTTTATTTTTCTTAGGCACTTGACTTTTCAAATTAAGTGTTATTTATATGTGGCATTTGATGGCAAAGCCATGCAGGGACTCTTTGAGTTCGTATCTGACTGGAAAACAAAACAATCCCCACTCTAAGGAAATGAAGGGCAGCATGCTAGCTTAGCTAGAGAAAAGGCTAGTCTGAATGCCAGGGTAATGGCTGGTATTAGCCAGGATAGTATAATAATTCAGGTACCCTATATTTATTACCCACTTTTATTTCAAAAAGATTTCTGCCAAGGAGTGGGTACATTTGGTGCTCAAGGACATTGTTAGATGTGCCAGTAAATCAGACATGATATCATACAGTGGACTAGAGGATGGGATGTTCAATAAGGGAACATTGCCCTTCCTCCAGTCTGCTAAATGAGAAAAGGATCACCATGAAAAACTAGCATGTGATCACAGTATCAAAGGCAACATCCATAAGCAAACCTAATCCTGCTTTTTATAACTTCTAACTGCTTGACTTTGTAATAATATTCTTTTGAAGTTTGAATATGTGAGGAGTGCACATGTGGGATATGCATATTTAGCATGAGTCATCACAAATACATATAATTTAAAGCATTAGAATAATAATGAGAAAATACCCATAACTGTGTTAATGCTTAGTATAGATACCAGTGAGTACATGTGGTTTTTCAATATTTACAAAGTAGATGCCTTTGGTGTTACATAAACAAGAAAGAGTTTGCATCTGTAATGTCACTTGTATACATTTAATGCAACCTGGGGCTTAGTGGGTGACTTTGAAAACAACCCTCTATTAAATCCATCTTTTTACATTCTGGAAGGTATTAAAATTATTTAAACAGAAGAGTGCAGTTAAATTGCTTTGTGGCTTATGAGGAACAAATATTGCCAGCTGAAACACTTGGCAACCCAGCTAAGGTTGGAATACCAATACCAACCACAGGCACGCATTTCATCTTCCTCAGAACACTTTGCTGAAGAGGAAAGACTGAGGAGTTCTCTTGAAACTAACTTTATGAAGTCTTTCTTTTAAAAATAAATCAGTATCAAACTATGTTGCTGTCAACACCTGAGTGATTTATGATTAATCAGTTTGGGACCATTATGGTCTTCACTATAGCTTTTGAAGTGCTAATGTAAAACTGTGGGAGCAAAATCATTAAATACTGTGGGAACTTTGTTCTAAAGAGCAGTGGCTGATATTAATATTTTTTACTGTTTTCAGATAGAAGAATTTAAATTGTAAGAACATCAGAGCAATGCTAGATGATTTTTTTTTTTTAGTAGAAAAACTGTTTGTTCTTCCGGGCATGGGTGTTATATTTTCCTATATGTATGAACAAAAGTTAAAAACCACTTATGATAATAACAATTATTACAGTGTGATCCTTCAGACAAGGAGTTAGCTGCCCAGATCTGTTACTACTTCAATAACAGCTCATGAGGAAAATTCCCTTTATCCCCTGAAGAGGGGAAAAAGAAGATGCAACCTGACTCAAACACAAATGAATTGGATAAAACATTTTCTCAGGTGTAGAATGAAACTAGTTAAGTACACCTGAGAGAAAGCACTCTACTCTTCATATTATTTAATCTAATATGCACTCTTCTGTCAGAACTGGATTAGGGACTAATTTCCTATGCTGTTACACTGAGAGATTTGGTGTGGCATCTGTAATGGGGAGTTGTGATCAGCAACAAAGAGTAGTCTGGAAGCAGTGTCAAAAGTCAATTAAAAACCAGCCAAAACGCAGCCAAAAAAAAATGCATCTGACTGGCATCTGATACCAATCATGACAATCCCATACTCTTTTCTCACCCTTGTCTTTTACAACGTGACTCATGGACAGCTGGCAAACATAGGCTGCCTGATTTGATATGTTTTATTTACTGCTGCAATTGCATTGTCTCTTGTTCGAGGAAATATACTGTTTCCTTTTTATACTGATTATCTTAAATGAAGATAATAATACAATTTGCTCATAATTTCTGACATTTACAGTAGAGGATGGCTAATCATTCTTTCAATCCCTCAGAAAATTATTATAGATATTTTCCTTTACTTTCTGATCTGAGCTGTGATTCTTTGCAATCCTCCTACATGGCTAGGACAGAAAATGGCAAAATTTCCTTAAAGGTTGGTATATTATTCTGTAGAGGCAAATTACTTTTGGCTGGGGAGGTTCTTGTGGCAGAGAGTTGACAGCACTTTTCCATTATACTTGTGTTCCACCAGGAAATATATCATGCCAGAGCAGACTTTTGATCTTTCAAATTAAGCATGTGGTATGATATATTAAAAATTATAAGGTTCATCTCAGTGGATACATGTACCTCACTTTTTCTTCCATTACGCTCTAGAATTAAAAGTCAGTTAAAATTTCTTTATTTTTCAAAGAGAATGTAAATTTTTAAATAAAACGATAACATAGTACCAGTGTATAATCAGAACTGTCAGAAGATGCATAAAAACATAGCGTTTACGTTTGGTAAACTCTTCAATGAAAAAGAAGTTAAATATCATTTTAGTGGGTAGGCTGACAGCAAACTTTGTCACTCATCCGCATGGGTATTTATGAGAAAAAAGATCATGGTTTTATACTTCTCAATACCCCTAAAAGTAGTAGTAAAAGGTAAAGTAAAGGTTTTTCTGAAGTGGCACAAAAGTTCAATCTACAGTAAATATGCAAACTAATTATTTTCTTTACTTTCCTAATGGTGCTGGAAGGGAAAAAAATATATGAAAAATTGATACTCCTGTGTATGTGCTCTGTATACCACTGAGTAGCAGAAGAACCTTGCTCTGAGAAGATTATGCTTTGAATAGACTTGACAGGCACAACAGGAGGGAGGGGAAGTTGCATATATCTGAGCCATGCTGTGTGATGTCAGAAAAAGTCTCATTAGTCTCAAGACATATCTAGCACAGGAGTGAGTCTGAAGAAGAGTAAGAAGAAGAGAAAGTTTATGTGAGCAAATCCTGCAAGATGAACTAAAAAAGAGATATTTGTGGTAATACTACATTAACCAATCTTCATCTGAGCCTCAGAGTTTGTCCAGCTTAGGTAAATGGGCTGGAAGCCTCTTGCCTTTGGTGGCATATGCAGGAATGATAAAGTCAACACTCACAATCGTTTCTCAATCCTCAGACCAATCACTGGGTAGTGGTGATGGTTCAGGTAATGGCAGAGATCTGGCCTAAGTCCAGAATACACTTCAAATCCATGTTATGACCTGCAGGAAATTATTATAACCATTCTTTACTGTATTCTATATGCATCTGACTGACAGTTCACAATCACCTGTGCACTTGCAGGAGACTTGAACTTGTCAGATGTCTGCTGGAAACTCAACACAGTGGAGAAGAGGCAGTCTAGGAGGTTCCTGGAGTGTGAGGAAGATAACTTCCTGACATAGCTGATATGCAAGTCTACCAGGAGCAGTGCCCCACCAGACCTGCTGTTTACAAACAGATCTGCTGGGAGATGTGGTGGTTGGAGGTCATCTTGAACGCAGTGAGGCCCAGTATAGGGGCCAGTCCTGTTTAACATCTTTATTGATGACCTGGACAAGGAAATCGAGTGCATCCTCAGTAAGTTTGCAGACAATATTATGTTGGGCAGGAGTGTTGGTCTGCTGGAGTGCTGGAAGGGAGAGATCTGGGCAGGCTGGATCAGTGGGCCAAAGCCAATTGTATGTGGTTCAAGAAGGCAAAGTGCTGGGTCCTGCATTTGGGTCACAACAACCCCATGAAGCACTACAGGCAGGGGTAAGAGTGTCTGGAAAGCTGCTCATTGGAAAAGGACCTGAGGGTGTTGATCAACAGCTGGCTGGACATGAGCCAGCAGAGTGTCCAGGTGGCCAAGAAGGCCAATGGTATCCTGGTTTGTATCAAAAATAGTGTGGCCAGCAGGACCAGGGAAGTGATTGTCCTCCTGTTCTCAGCACTGGTGAAACTGCACCTCGAATATTTTGTCCAGTTTTGGACCCCTTAATTCAAGACAGACATTGGGGTACTGGAGCATGTCCAGAGAAGGGCAATGAACCTAGTGACGAATCTGGAGGGTAAGTTCTGTGAAGACATCTGGGATTGTTTATCCTGGAGAAAAGTAGGCTCAGGGGAAACCTTATCTATATCTACAACTCTGAAAGGAGATTGTAGTGAGGTAGGGGTTGGCCTATGTTCACAGGCAGCCAGCAGCAGGAAATGGCCTTAAGCTGCTCTAGCAGAGGCTCAGGTTGGACATCAGGAAGAATTTCTTCACTGAAAGGTTGGTTAAGCATTAGAAGGGGCTGCCCAGGGAAGTGATGGAGTCACCATCCCTGGAAGTGTTCAAGAAAAGACTGGAGGTTTCATGAGGAACTAAGCGCTGTGGTTTAACTGACACAGTGATGTTCAGTCAAAGGGTGAAAATCATCCTGGAGGTCTTTTTCAACCTTAATGATTCCATGATTCTATAATAATGCAATGTATACATGTTTTTCCCTTTCTTTAGGCTCTCTAGAGTTGTTACAAATATAGAGAGCAAAAATGAGAACTGAAAAAGTAGTAAAAGCAGAATCACATCTTTAGTCCTCTCCCCATGAAGCAAACTAAAATCTTAGCTACCTATTTAAGCATGGTTTCCTTTAGTTTTTGTCATATTATTTTTTAACTGTGCTCTTCGGAAAATGGAGCCATAGAATGTTCAGAAATTAAGCTTGTGTTATTCAAGTTAGATTAAAAGCATATGTTTGAGTCACACCCTTGGTAGGGATTTAATTTCTTCAGTAACGATATGTTAAAAATATTTTAGTGAATAGCTAGGTCAGTTCCTTCTTTGCATACCCTGATGTTAAATTAAAATACTGGCAACATCTAATCTTTTAATCTTTGTGATTTATGGGGTTGTTGCTGTCCAAAATTCAAACTATGTCCCAAGCTCTTAAGAACTGCAACTTTCCTCAAATTCTCCCTCTTTTACTTAGATAAGACACTGATTATGTCAGTGGAACTGTTCATTGGGAAAAACCTGTAATCCTCAAGGTTTTGCAAAACCTGGGCTTGGTTAATATACTGATGAAAGTAATCCCTTCAAGAACAAATTGAGACTTCCAGTAAAAGTAAAGAAAGAAGAATTTTACTCTTGCAATTCATAGATGCCTATTTGGTGGATTTGCTACCAAGTAGTATACTAGGTTATTAAACATCAAATTCAAGTACTTTAAAAGTCTGACAATGGCACTCAGGAATTATCCTATGTTTTGACCCACCGCAAATTAGTTCTTCAAAAAGAAATTGAAAGGAGAACGTTTCAATTTACAAGTATGTTACAGTATCAATTACTAGTTTTCACAAATCAAAAATATTGCTATTTTTGTTTATTAGGGCAATATTTCAGAGTCAATTTTTCATTCTGTACTTCAGCCAGGACCACTTTGTGCTTTTCTTCAGAGAATTGCATCTTTGTAAACAATAGCATACTCAAAAGATGTTTTCGCAAGTTGCATGATTTAGTTTTAACATGCTGTCCTGCTTGACTTGCCTATGGATATGAACTTATATCCTCTGCTACGGAGTTGATGACTCTTGAAAGTTTTCCTTGCTTTCTTTACCTCAAAATGAACATTTTATTATTTATATAAAGTAGAACTATTTCTACGATGTGGAAAAGGCGACAAAGAACTGTACTTTGACAATTAAACATAAATTTGAAAGAGAAGTATAACTTCATATCCCTGCTCCAAAATACCTACAACAGCGATCTTAGCCTGCTCCTCACATTTGAAGTCCCTAATTATTACATTGCTTTTTGTTTATCATTTTGTCAAAAAAAATACATTGTCGTACTGGAGTGTCTTTAGCAGAGATGCCAGGACAGTTATAGTATTGGAGTACATGAAATTAAAGGAGATCTTGAAGGAGCTGAATTTTTTTCATTCTGGAGAGGAGGCTTTGGACAAAATCTTACTGATGTCTACAAGTACCTGATAAGATGATACAAAGAGAATGAACCCAGATTCTTCTTAAGGGTCCATAGACAGGATGAGAGACACAATGTAGAAGACAGAAATTTTGCATTGAATATAAGGGGGTAAAAAAATCACCTTGGGAATTTTCAGACTCTGGACAGGATGCCCAGAGACAATTTCCTTCCTTGGAGATATCCAAAATCCAAATGGACATGCCCCTTAGAAGCCTGGTCTGCCTGAGCCTGCCTTGAGCACATTGTTAGGCAAGATGGTTTTCATAGGTCACTTACAATGTAGGTGACTTTGTGGTTCTGTGGAAAAAAATTACAAAAGATTTGGGAAAAAAATCTGATGAAAAAATGTTTCACTGAAGTACCTCTGCTCCTCTTATTAAGGTATTGAAGAGAATGGAAGAGAGAGATGTTTTACAAATTGAGTAAACCCTTCATAATATTTTAAAAGTGCTAATCACCCTCTATGAAAATGACATTTATGTAGGTATAGTGTAATATATAAGTTGGTTTCACTTCCAATAACCAAGTTCATGATATCTCCATTCATTTTAATGCTTTGGACTCAATATGTTGTGAAGGTAAATAGGGAAATACACAAAATTTGTCTACCTCTGTCTCTTCCTGGGGTTTTCCACACTATTAAGATCAACCACATATCAGTGAGTTAGACATTGGTATTGCAGGCAGTCATCTGAGCTTGAATAATCTAAGGTCATGATTTAAGGATTCTTTTAAAATGGCAAAACCTGAAGACCTCCTCTGTGTAGAATATGCTGAGGAGAAAATTTCCACCTAGCTTACCTAACTTTCCAATACTGGAAGTTATTGACACCTTTGCCTTTGAAACACAAACTTTTAGTTCTAAGGCATGGAGGTAAAATGGAGTCGGACAGTTACTACATGGTTTAAGAACTTCATATATAGTAAGCAAGAAGCTGCCTGCTCCCTCTAGCCACTGTTTCTCTCCTTTTTCTTTCTTGAACATAGAATTATGAAAAAGTAGCATTTTTATCGGGACATTTAAAACTCCACCAGTTCAGTGAAGGTGGATTCATTTCCAAATCTTATTTTAGTAACAGATTTTTTTTCAGCAATATTAAAATAACTCCACACCTCACAAATCCTCTGCAGCAGAATTCTCTCCCTCCTCCTCTTTCCTGGCATCAGGTCTGTGCTGTTTCCTCTACTGAGATTCTGATCTACTTAGAGAAAAAGAAAGGGAGAATTCATTCACTCCCTTAATTTTCAATTAAGTCATCCCAAATTCTTATTCAAGTACCAATTTATACAAACTGAGACCGAGGAAAGAGATACAACAATTTATAGAATTAGATAATGCCTTTGAAATGTGTGGACAGCATATGAAATCAGCATTTCACTACACAGCAGACCTTCCCCTGTTGCCAGGAAATTGAAGCTGGGGGCATTTATATTCTTACCGTGTTCATGGATGTGACCATCATCTAGTGTAGAGCTATCTAGTCTAGCTGTAAAAGCTGTAGGCTGCTGAGGGAACTAAGGGTGACACAAAGCAAATAGGGGCAGCAGATTAGTGCATTATTTGTAAGAGCTGCTAAGTACCTCTCAGGTTAATTGTGCTTAGAGTTAAAGCTATTTTTCAAGTGTTGTATGACTTTGAATTTAAGTAAGCTTTCAGTCATTTTTTCAAAATTTCAAAATTTAGTCTGAATTACTAATTAGTTGTTAATCAATTTGTTTTGTATCTCTACATCCCCATAAGTGTGTGTGGGGGGGAAGTGTTAGACTGGATACCAGTGCATACAGATTTTCTTTTCTTCTTCAACCAAGAGATTTCAAATGTATCTTTGAAATGTATCTTTGACATTTTTAGTGGAAAAAGAGGATTGCTGCACCAGCTTTCATTCTGCTAAGGGTTATGGGGAAATACAGTAGAATAGGTCTGATGTAACGGCTTTAGATGCTTCACCTTTAGTGTTTATATATCCATGTGGATACATAAGCCATCTGACAGGCCTTCAAGCCTCAGTCCACTCTAAACATTTAACTTGGTGTCTTCCCACTCACTCTTGAGCGCTGCTGAGCTGTAAGATTCTGTAAGGTGATGTGTTAGAATACTTCTGTTCTAACTGCTCTGCTTTGCATGAACTATTTAAAGAGTAGCATAATAACAGTTACATAAGTACATAAAGATAGCAATTGCCCTCTTTGGTGCTTCAGATGTTCATCTGGCAGGTGGGACTCCAAGGATTCATATTACTTTGTTTTAAACATCCATTTTGTCTGCACATCTCCTGTGCTTGTGCCTTTTGTAAGGACTCATTCCACATTCAGAAAAAAGAAATAGAGATTCTAAGTTTAAATCACCCAGATTGTTGTTACAATATAGCAAAGAGGAAGATAGTGGCTATAGAGGCTTCAACCCTGTGGTTATTCCAAAGTGGAATAGAGCATATTGGATATTATCTGGTCCTAGCTGAGAGTCAGAAACAAGCTCTGTTTAGATGTTTAGATTATACAGGTAAGTAGAATAAGTGGTATTTGTATTTAATTTTCTCACTTTTGTCTCTCAAAAACACCTGTAGTTTTCTATATTAGATGTTGTAAATTAATGATTGCATTTGCATTTTATTTGCAGCTTAAGTCTAACTGAAAAGTAGCAAAGCATTCTTCAGAAAAGAGTGTGACAAATATAGAAACTGGACATCCTGGACACTTGAAAAAATGTCCATATCTGTGGGGGGAAGCAGCAGGCCCGTTAAGCCCCTAGAAGTTGGATCCATAGACAAACATAATATATTGGATGGCATAAGACCATTCCCGTGAAATCAGAGAAGCTGATTAACCATTCCCATGAACAGTGCAGCCTTGAGAAGATGGGAGTTAATTGGAAAGGTGATAAGTAGGTTTAGGGAGGATAAAATGTACAAGGACAAGAATGTTGGCTGTGTTCATGGTGCAGGTGCATAGTGATGATGTTTTGTAGAAATTATGTTATTTACAGAAAGTGTGTGAGAAAATGTGGGCTAGCTGTCCCAATAAAGGATGCTGCTGTGCTGATACAGCAGACAGCTCTTGTCTCAACTCTTTGTGTGTGTGTGTGCGTGTGTGCTTTTCTATCGGCCAAACCGAACTACTACGATAGATACCCCACGGCACATATCTGCCCAGCTCAGCATCCTCTGGTTTTACACAGTAACAGAGTGTCTGTATGATCTGTGCACATTATGAGATCTTGCATTGTAGAGGACAGTGTAGACAGAAGTGTCCTTTGTGACATTAACGGTTGTTTGGCATACAGTAAAAGAACTTGGTGGCATAAGGAGGGGATGCATATCTGCAGCTTGAAGGTCAAAGAAAAACATCATGCTTGTTTTAGATCTTAAGGCAATCAAACCCTCAAAGAGCTCATTTCTTGCTGTTAGTTAAAAGAAGCTGGGGATATCTAGATGACCAAGTGACAGAATACGCTGAGTTAGAAGGGACCCACAAGGATCATCGAGTTCAACCCTCTGGGTGAGGAACCTTTTTCTAATATCCAACCTAAACCTCCCCTGACACAACTTCAGGACATTCCCTCAGGTCCTCTCACTGGTCACCACAGAGAAAAGTGACTGCTCCTCCTCCTCCCCTGACGAGGAAGTTGTAGACTGCAATCCTCAGTCTCCTCTTCTCCAGGCTGATGTTGACATCTGAATTTGATCAGATGAATCTGACTTTTGTGCAGTGATGAATGCTGTTTAAAGTGTGTGTAAAAACATCACAGGAAAGAAGATTAATTTTTGTCTTAAAATGGTATAAGGTTGTGAAGGTATTGTCTTGAAATGAGTTTAAAAATGCAGTATCTGGACCTATTTTTCCAAGTGTGAGTGAAAAGTCTAACCTTGAACTAGTGAGTAAAAGGGAGAGCAAGAGAACAGCAGCACTTCAAGGAATTTTTATTTTGTGAATCCTCCTTTTTTTTTTTTTTTTTTACTTAGAATATATTAAATGTTTCATCTCAGGCCAATGTGTTGTATTGTATTAAACTATTTTTACTACATTTTCATTTCAGCAAAGATGAGAAGCAAAACATATTCATAGTTTGATCCAAACTTTTTTCATCTTGGCTAATAAACAGAGAAAACATCTATTCAAACAGCCATAAAGTCTTGATATTGATCTCATACCAGATTAAATCAGGAATCACTCCGATACAGTTATTTGAGTATGTTGGTATAAAATAGTGCTATATAAATGAAATCAGAATCTGACCTTGATACCAGCCCCTACGTACAAGAAACATGCTGAAACCTCATCTAGTCAGAAGGAAATGAGCAGCAAAGCTCGTACCAAGAAGGTATTCCAATAGAATTTAACTGTTCCAGACAAGTTCCCATATGAAAACATTCTATAAAAAAAAAAAAAGGGAAAAAGCTCTGTTTCAGGCTAAAGCTATATCAGCTAAGATGATTCTAGTTTTATTTGCAAAGCAATTATTCTGGGTTAAAGTCTTTTTCACATAATGTCACAGAGTTACTGAATCACAAATCACATGCGAGTCTGGGGTCATGGGCAGGGACACCTTCTACTAGACCAGGTTGCTCAAAGCCCCATCCCACATGACCTTGAACTCTTCTGAGGATGGGGCATCCAGAACTCTGGACAACCTATTCCAGGGCCTCACCACCCTCACAGGTAAGAATTTCTTCCTAATATCTAGTATCTAATCTACCCTCTCTCAGTTTAAAGCCATTAAGTCTTGTCCTGTTG
This sequence comes from Chiroxiphia lanceolata, assembly GCF_009829145.1. Lineage (NCBI taxonomy): Eukaryota > Metazoa > Chordata > Aves > Passeriformes > Pipridae > Chiroxiphia > Chiroxiphia lanceolata. The sequence goes on along the minus strand of NC_045639.1, from coordinate 85,343,446 downwards.
CTACATGCCCTTGTAAAAGTCCTTCTCTAGCTTGCTTGTAGATCCTCTTTAGGTACTGGAAGGCTTTTATAAGGTCTCCCTAGAGCCCTCTCTACTCCAGGCTGAGCAGCTCCAGTTCTCTCAGCCTGTCTTCATAGCAGAGGTGTTCCCACCCTCTGACCATCTTCACAGCCCTCCTCTGGACCCACTACAACAGGTCCGTGTCTTTCTTGTGTTGGGGTCCCCAGAGCTGGACACACTCCAAGTGGGGTCTTATGAGAGCAGAGTATATGGGCAGAATCATCTCCCTTGACCTGCTGGCCATACTAATTTTGATGCAGCCCAGGATACAGTTGGCTGTCTAGGCTGCAAGAGCACATTGCTGGGTCATGTTGAGCTTCTGATCCACCAACAGCCCCAAGTCCTTCTTCTCAGGGCTGTTCTCAATCCACTCATTGTCCACCTTGTATTTGTGCTTGGGATTTCCCCAACCCACGTGCAGGACCTTGCACTTGGCCTTTTTAAACTTTGTGGAGTTCACACAGGCCCACCTCTCAAGCCTGTCAAGGTCCCTCTGAATGGCATCCCTTTCTTCCGGCATATTGATTGCACCACATAGCTTGGTGTCATCACTTGAGGGTGATAGAGCACTGGAACAGGATTCACATAGAGGTTGTGGAGTCTCCTTCTCTGGAGATAGTCAAAACCTGCAAGGATGCAATCCTGTGCAACATGCTTTTGGTGAACCTGCTTTAGCAGAAGGTTGGACTAGATGAACTGGAGATGTCCCTTGCAATCCTGGCCATTTTGTGATTTTGTGGACAAATTGCTGAGAGCTCACTCAGTCCCGCTGTTCCTGTCACTAACAAAGATGTTTAACACTGCTGGTCCCAATACCAACTCCTGATGAATGCCATTTGTCACTGCTTTCCTTTTGGACATTGAGGTGTTAGCCACAAATCTCAGAGTGTGACCACCTAGCCCATTCCTTAGCCATCAAGCACTCTAGTTGAAAAATCCATGTCTTTCCAGTTTAGAGACAAGGATGACATGCCGGCTGATGTCAAGTGCTTTGCACAAGTCCATGTAGATGACATTGGTTGCTCTTCCCTTACCCACCAGTGCTGTAACCCCATCATGGAAGGCCACCAAATTCACCAGGCTCAATTTTCCCTTAGTGAAGTGATGTCAGCTGTCACCAATTATCTCCTTATTGTCCATGTGTCTCAGAATAGTTTCCAGGAGAAGCTGCTCCGTGATCTTGCTGGGCACTGAGATCAGATCTTAAGAACTGGCCTTAATATCCTTTAATCCCTTTTTAAAAATGGAGGTTTTGTTACTGCATTTCCAGATTGTGAGAACTTCACCAGACTGCCACGACTTCTTAAATAAAATGGATAGTGGCTTAATTACTTCATCTGCTGTTTCCCTTAGGACCCACTGTTGCACCTCATTAGCCCCCATGGACTTGTGCACCATTATGTTGCTTAGACGGCCTCAAACTTGATCTTCTCATGCAGTGGGTAGTTCTTCATTCTCCCAGTCCCTGCCTTTGCCTTCTGGGCAATGTGGCTGTTGGTGAAGACTGAGGCAAAAAAGTAATTTGCTACCTCAGCCTTCTCCACATCCTGGGTAACCAGGTCTCCTGTTTCCTTCTGGACAGGGCCCACATTTTCCCTAGTCTTCCTTTTATCACTGACATACCTATGGAAGCTTTTCTTATTGCTTTTGACATCCCTGGGGAGATCAAATTCTGCCAGGGCTTTAGCTTTCCTAACCTGATCCCTGCTTGCTTGGGCAATTTCTTTGCATTCTTCCCTGCAGGCTACCTGACCCTGCTTCCACTCACTGCTTCCTTTTTGTGTTGAGTTTGTCCAGGACCGTCTTGTTCATCCAGCCACCTCAACCCACAACAACATGCCAGGCCTCCTGGCGTTTTTGCCTGACTATCTCTTCATTGGGATTCATTGTTCCTGAGTTTGGAGGAGGTGATCCTTGAACATTAACCAGCTTTCTTGGGCCCCACTTCTCCCCAGGGCTTTATCCCATAATTACCAATCAGGTTTTTGTGAAGAGCCCAAAGTCTGCTCTTCTGAAGTCCAGGGTAGTGAGTTTGCTGTGTGCCTTCCTCACTGCCCTAAGGATCTTGAACCGCACCATTTCAAGTCCTCACAGGAGCCATTAAATAACAGTTATTTGGTTATTGTGAAATAGTTTTTTTTAGACAGCTATCCATCAAGGCAACCCTTATCCAGAGCATGTTCCTTCTCTTTTTTGGTGGGTAACCATCTTGGTTTTTCTGTGTTCTCTTTTCTTCTTCATACCAATTTCCCCCTCTCTTACTTGTTAGATTACTTTTGCCTCATCAGCTTTCTTATAAGGTTCTAATTATATAAAGAAGTCTACGAGATTTTTATTTCATATTCAAGACAACTTGCACAACTAAAAGAAACAAAATCTGTGAGAACAGATAAATAGGCAAAGAAACTGTTCAGATAACTTAATGATCTATGATGTCAGTGTCAAAAATATGAAAAGCGGTGACATAGCTAGATAAGTCAATGCTCTGTTTTGCACTGACATATGATCCTTCAGGAAAAAAAAAAAAGAAAAGGATTTAAACAGAAGATAAAGCTCAGATGGCACAGATGGGGGCATAAACCACAATACATTGCTTCTTTCTATTTTGGACAATGGATCTCATAGCTATGTCTATGGAAAACATGGAAAATTACCGTGATCATGTATTCCTCATTGATGAAGCCTTCGAACCCATTTTGGAAGGAGTTTTGGGATGATAGAACTGTAAGTGTCTGAAAAACAAGACATAAATGAATGACCGGCAGCTGAATAGAAATATGAGAAAATCTATATGAATTCAGACAAAAGGTCTGCTTTGCTAAGTACCCTGTCTCTACCAGTGGCCTTAAACATCCCTATCTAGTAACCACAGTAAATCTGTATTGCAAGTACTTGTTCAGTTTCCTCTTAAAACCATGGAAACTTGTTGCATGGGCTTTTTGTCCCATGATGGTCTCTGTTCATGTTCCACAGACACCTCCTTTTGCTTGTTTTGATCCTGACACTTGATGGTTTCTTCTGCAGAAACCTAGTTCTTGCGTTGGAGAGCTAGCAGTCAGACAGTGTGCCCTCTCAACCACATTCATGATCATGCAAACCTTTTTCAAGTCACCAGTGGCTTGTAATCACAGACTGGCAGTTGCTGTTGCAAAACCAATCACCAGCAGGATCCCCTTATACCTACAAGACTAATGTTTCCTTCTTTATCTTTAAGTTGGCCTCAGACATTACCTTGAGGGGCAGGAGGGAAAGCTGTTTTCAAAGTAAGAAGTCAGACAATGAAGAAGAAATCACTCTCTAAAACTGAAAGTTCCTTGAGTTGTGTTAGTATTTCTTGCACCTTGAGTGTTTTACACCATCACTTCTTTCGTGTTTCATGTGGTCTCATGACATATTATACACCTTTCCTGGTTAATAATGACTACTAGAGGACTCTTCTTTTTCACAGCCCCTTTTGCTACTGACTCTGAAACAATACTTGTGGGGCGTGTGTTATTTTTTATAATATGATTTGGGACACCAATCACCCAATACTTTCTGATCACTGTCCTAAAGAACAAAGCCAATACATAAAAAATATTAATTTACACTATTTAAAACAGCTGCATAGTCACAAGGTTAGAGGAAGAAATGAAGAGAACCAAAAGAAAGTGATGCGTCTCTTTATTTAGCATGTGGATCAATTAGCCGCACTGTATAGTCAGGCACCCAGAATGAAAGATGTGTCTCAGAATTCCCCACTATTAGGTGAGTTATATAAGGTGCTTGTCCTCATATGATCATATTTCTTCACATTCTTATGAAACAGACCTGGGGAACTATATTTCCTTTCCTTGTCTTATATCTGCGAATAGATCAAATTCAATCTTTGAATCATCTACTTATGATTCACTGACCCAGTTTTGATCTGGGATTTCCTCCCATCAGCCCATCACCTGCTGTCTCCCGGTTGGGAAATGTTCCTGACATTTGGGAAGTGCAACATATGGTTCTTACCTGCCAAGGAAATTAATAGAAATAGCTAACGACTATTGTCCAGCTTTGTCAAATGCTGAAAAGTTGTATATAAATTGTATCATTCATTCATGGCTAGGCTTCACGAACGAAGATTTGGGAAGGCACTATCCACATTTGCTACAGGCACGCTGGTGGCTTATGAGGCCAATACGTGACAGACATATCCGATTGCAAAAGGCACAGCAGAAAGACTCCTTAGATGGGGTATTCTGCAAGACATGGTTCTTTCTGCTTTGCCCTTTTTCCTCGAGAGTGATCCTGCGTGTGTTCTCAAAGGAGACAGCTGCGTTATAGATGGCGTGTCTCCAGGCCTCCCGATTTGAAGCCAGAGTAGACCAGTTATGGTGATCAATATGGCCAAGGCTGAGATGTTGTTTCAGGGAGTCCTTGTATCTTTTCTTCAGGGCTCCTCTCATGCGGCAGCCAGTGGCAAGTTCACCATAGAGCAGGATCTTAGGGAGGCGGTGGTCCTTCATCCTTGAGACGTGCCCTGCCCAACGCAGCTGTGTTCTCAGTAATATGGCCTCAATACTTGTGACAGCTGCTTGCTCTAGTACAGATGTATTGGTCACATAATCTGACCAGTGGATGTTAAGGATTGTATAAATTGTATAAAACTATGTGTATTATATGAAAGTAAGAAAACATAACCAGTATGCTTTGTTTGCAGCGTAAGTGGAGGGGAGATAGAGGGAATCATTCAGAATTCATCAAAGACATCAGAAGATTATAACTGTTTTAAAATAAGACAGAAAATAATAAATCATGATTAAAATACAACCAACAATGAAGAATATTGCAGTATGAATATCATCTTCTTATACAATAAGCAGAGCGTATATAACAAAACAGAGCGAATGAAAAATAGAGAAAGAAAACAGCATTGGGGGCCATTGTCTCAAAAAAAAGTTTGAGATCAAAAATGTAACAGGATAAGGAAAAAACCCACTTATTCAGCTGTAATTGAGAACAGCTGGAATGGTGTATATGTTAACCCTTTTTATCTTTCTTAAGTTTGTAAGAAACAGATGTTTTCTTACACAGCGATGGTGTAAGAACAATTACGTGTCTGAACACTCAACCTCTACACAAGTTTATCAGTTGCTAAAGACCAGCTACTGTATTAAATTATCCACTTTCCCACTAATGCTTGCATTTTCACTAAAAGATAAACTTTTGAAAAGATTGTGACATCAATACAGCTATTTTTTTTCCTAGAAATAAAGAAAATCAGAAATCTTTTCAGGTACTTCAATTAAGATTTCATAATAATGAGTCACAGAAAGATAAATATCAAAAAATTTCTTGTACACATTATTTATGTAAAAATTTTAACCTAAAAAGAAACAGTTAAAAATATTTTTACAAGTTGGGATTTTTTTTTTATTTCACAGAGCTATCAGATGATGCTATCATACATTCCTTGAGTATGCTAAAATCACACTAATTTACACCAGCTGACAAGATGATCCAGTGTTCTGGAAATCTCATTCAACTTTTTGTGTCCACAGCACAGATTTTTCCAGAAAAATACATTTTCTTGACATTTTTTAGGCTTTCAATATGCCTAAAAATAGAAGCAAAATTACACATTTAGGCTTTATAATAATATCTGTTCTTCTAATTTTAAGAAAAATTAGTTCATATTAATTGTTCCCTTTGGTTGCCAACTTGAGATTTCATGAACAAATTACGATATAAAAATACCTGATTTAGCACCTCATTCTTTCCCTGGTATGAAGATTTATGGATGTCATCATAGCTAGGATTGTTGTGGTTGCATTGTTCTGAAGCTGACCTTATACACCAATTTCACATTTTGGAGTTCTCCCATATTAGCTGAGCCTCAAAACTTTATGGCACAGAGCAAGCAATGGAAAAGAAGTCAAATATGTATTTTGGCTTTCCACGACTTGTTTGAACCTGGCATTTTTAAAGCTCTTTTTTCTTCAGCAAGAAATGCCTTCCCAACAGTCAGTCTATCCTTATACTGGAAATGAAAGAAAAAATCCACAGTCCAAGTGCAGTGGTGTTGTTATCTATCTTCAGCTATTAAATAGGGTGTGTTACTTAAAAATTCTATTAAACCAATAAAATTGATAGACAACAGTACTTTCATCATCAGTTTTTTCTTCAAGCTGTCAGTAGGTAGCTAAGTAAAAGTTATCTCATGCTGGGAGAAATGGTGTTTGATAGGACCAAGTGACCAGGGCAGCTTCATGATCTTTGGTTGCTTTATGGAACAGAGAAGTGAATAACAAAAGCTTTTTTAAGGGCTACATTTGTCATGTCAGTGTCCATATTATGCTCCATCACAGGTGTCTTAAAGTGTTTTTTAAAAACCTATAGACATTTTGGAGGGAATGTGTCTGTAACACAGTAAAATTAGTGTCAGTAGTGCTTTAAAACTGGAAATTAATTGAATTCTCAAAATTAATGGATGCAGGGTTTCTCGGTGAAATGAAACAACCTATTTTCCTTATTCCTAATGAATGTATATAAATTCTCTTTGCGTTGTAGAATTTCTATTATGTTGAGTGCATGTTAATGAACAGTATGATTTTTATTGAGTCATGAATTGGAAGAGTGCTTTTTCTTTGTTTTAAAATTTTCTTTTTCCAGAGACAATCACAAACTAGTTTCTGTTTGAACTTTCTCTAGGGTTTTCCAGATGTTCTGTTTCGATTCCATGTTACTGTGTTATGTTCACTGGAGTTCACACATGGGCTTTTCACTGGACTAATGAAAACTTAATGAAATCCATATATGTATCTAGCATTTGAGAATGCAGTATAGTATAATGCTTTCTGTTGCTGTTTGTCATTCATGCTTAAATTGGCAAGAAAAATGCAAGTCGCTAAGAGACATTGTGAGTTTGCAAGCAGCCAGAAAATTTGCTTCTTTCCTATTATGTGTGTGTGCCACTTGCTATCTTGTGGTAGCAGATAACTGCATTTTCAATGATGCCTAGGTTTTGGTTCTGTTTCAACTAGTAAAATAGCAAAACTGAAGGTCAGATAAGAGGTGTGTTCAAAAGCATGTGTCAACAGAGTTGGTTAAACTGGAGGGTTGTTGATTTCAGGGACAGAAATCAGTGAGGAACTGAAAAAAAAAACCCCTAACAAAACAAACAAAAAAACCCGACCCCAAACATTTTAATCAGTTTCTGTTAAATAGCATTAATGGACAGATAACCCCAAACACTGTACTTCCCTCAGTCTGGTGTGAGTACTTGACATGCCCAGAGGATTTTGCAATATGACGTCTAACCAGTTCCGAATAGTATTCCCCAAAGACTGATACTGTTCAATACCTGCAAGGATGGAATACACCCTCTGAAAGTTTGTGGGCAATACTACATTGCGGGGAGCAGACCAAACAAAGAAGCTGAAGACAGACAGAACTGGACAGGCTGGAGAAATGGGTAGACAAGAACCTCACATAGTTAAAAATAAATTAATACAAACTCCTGTATCTGGGACAGGATAAACCCATACAGCAGTGGTCTGGGGGTGGCTGGAGTCTGCCTGGGTTAAAAAGCAGCTTTGCAGATGATGACCTGGGTTTCCAGCAGTCAGCAAGTCAAGCACTAATCAGCAGTATGCCTTTGCAACAACAAAGGCTAGTGTCATACTGAGCTGTGTTAGCAGAAGTGTAGCTAGCAGGTAGGAAAAATGATTATTTGTTTATTTCCCTCTATTCAACCCTTGTGAACTACTTCTATAAGTATACAGGTTTGGACTCCTTAGTACAAGAAAGACATTGACAAATTGGAGAGTCCAGGGCAAGGTCACTGTGCAGATTAGGAGGTATGACACATATGAAGGGATTGAAACAGCTGGATGTGTCCTTTGAAGAAGAGAAGGTTAAAGGAGGAATCTTAACACTGACCTCATCTATCTAAGAGGAGATTATAGAGAAGATAAAGTCAGACTCTTGAAAATGCATAGTAAAATTACGGGAACAATAGCCACAAAATTCAAATTCCAGTTAGCTATTAGTAAATAATTTTTCACAATATAGTCAAGAACTGAAATAGATTACCCATAGAGGTTGTAGAACTTCCATCCTTAAAGACAATTGCAATGTAATTGGAGGTGACTGAGCAACCTAGTCCAGTTAAATGAATCCAGCTTAAAATCTGGCCCTGCTTCAGAAGTCCTTTCTTGGTCCTATCTTAATGATTCTGTGGTTCAGTCTGTGACTTTTTAATGCCTTGCAGTGATAACTCTGCTATTTGCAAGAAAATATTTATACTGAGAAAGTACTGATTAAAGTCATTACTAATAATTTTGTTTTCCTCTGTCTCCAAAGGTACTTCAAATGCTCCCTGAGGAAGAAGAGTTTTGAAAGGAGACTTTACATTTGAAAAGGAAAATTCTTTCAAATTGAAAATCTTTGGAAAATTCTAGAACAGAGTAGTCACAAACTATCCAAGCAATGAGAATGGTGTGTCCAGCAATCATACTGAACAGAACTCAACATTTCATTTCTAAAAAACTCACATATCAATTGTATTTTCTTTTCAATAATGGTAACAGAAAGATTTCTGCATGTAATCCTGGGATTGTGACCCAGTAACAGAGCTGTAACTATGTGTTGCTTTATTCTATTACTTAAGATGATACTCTGGGCAGAAAAAACTATTGTATGCCTTTCTTGCCTCCACACAAAAAAATGGAAATTTTTTCTTATAGGAAGATATACTTGAGGAAATTTTGTTACAGACAGTTTTTCCACAGGGAAATGGGTATTTACGACCACTTGACTTCCTAGCTTCTTGACAGCTCATGTGACAGAGTTTGATAGTGGGGCTTCCTGTAGTTGCCTGATCTTATGTCATCCTCAGGCAGATTCAGGCAGCCACAGCTCGGGGTCCTTCCCCAGCTTCCAGGCTCCAGTGCTCCTCAGCAGGGTGTCAGAGAATGAGGGAGCCTGGAGGGCACAGTGCATTTCAGAAGCATGGACACAGAGAGTTTGGCTTTTCATCCCCCCAAAAAGACTTTTCAAAACATAAAATCTTTTGCAGAAATTAAGTCAAGCTTTCCAGCCAGGTGGGTATCTGTGCTGAAGCTCTACCCAGTCTTGAATAAGCTTTTCAGGCTAGTCACCAAGAATGTAGCAGTGGCTGTGTAGTAGGAGTGTTCCTATGAGGCAGAGCTGTCTTCAGATTTTCCAAAGAAACAGGCAGTGAGCATCCCAGAGGTGGTACAGGTGTCAGAAAACTGCTTTCTCCTATATTTTTAAAGAAACTTATGACTTCACAATACATTCACCCCACATTGATTCATGGAAAGACAGGATGACCTGAGAAAAATCATGAAAGTAAATTAATATTACAGTTGTGTTGCATTCCCTGGAGAAAACACATGTTCTTGGTGGTTTTTTTTCTCATGGTAATTTTGGGGGAAAATGATCACATTTTTGTTTGATCACATTTGTTTGGGGGAAGAGAGTGCATTTGACTACATATATCAGTGTCTGCACTCATTCTTTAGAAAGTTTATTACTTGTATTTATACCAAGAGCAGATTTTGGAAATTATGAGGCAGTATGATACATAGTGCAGATGATACTAAATATGATTAACATTTAAATCATTGCAGTCTGACAAGAAGAATTACCATAATGAAGAGAGAAAGATTTGCAACATATAAATCAAGTTCAAGCATCAACATTTTTAGGTCTAGGCCAGGTCTAAACAGAAACATACACATGTGTTAGTCATACATCTTTGAATCACAGACATGTGTTTGCACACCTCTGAGAAAACAGATGACATTCCCGTATCCAGTTGGAATAATGGTATATATTTTTATCTTAGAGCAGGCTTTACCTCATTTTGCCTGCAGCATTACTTCACTTTCTTTGCATTTGTTTTCCATGTTCAGTATGTAAATTAGTAGGGTCGAGCCAGGAAAAGGACCCAGACAAATACTAGAAAAATGGAGATAAGTGTTTCAGTCCTGAAAAGCTAAATCTCTAAAAAGATGAAACAAAAAAATCCTTTGTAATATAAAGCTATGTCTGATCAACAGAACATGTGAGCAGATCAGCTTCAAACACCCAATTTCAATGCATTAACTAATTTGTTCTAGATTTTGTAGTTGGCTTTACAAGACATGGTTGTGAATAACCTCCAGAGCACCTTCTTAGCTAGAAGATAGTAAAAGGTGTTGGAGGTGAAGAAAGACAGGAAAAAGAAAATGGCACAAGGTCTAGCATACTGAGTCGCAAACCTACAGGGGTAGCAGTGCCTGATGGTCCCTGCTGAAGATCACTGCCTGGTTCCCTATTCCAGCCTATTTCCTGAAAGTTGTCTGACTGGGAGAGAGGAACTGTGTGAGACTTACTCCAGTAGAATTTGTTCTTGGCATCCGCATTTAGGCCAAAGAAGGTATGTTTAACTACTCAAGGGTTTTCCTAACAGCCAGAACCTTCTTAGTTCTTTGGAGGTCTATTGGCACCACCAAAATAGTAGAAAGAAGACTTCAGTATACTTTAATGAATAATTTACTTAAATAGGCTTTATCTTATCTATAGCCTTAACTTGATTGATACACACCATATATGTGACATTCCTTGAAGGACAATGCATTGTGCCACTTATTTTAGGTGGAAAAGCAGTAATAATAAGACCTCTGAACTTTCCAGCCACATGTAATACATTAGTTTATTGTGACAGGAAAGAAAAAAGCAAAGTAATAAAGCAATTTCTTTTGCACTTCTTCACCACAACATTGTCAGACATTCAGTCACAGGGCAGGGCGACTCCTGTAACTTGCTTGGTTGTTCCTCAGTCTTCAGATCCCACCTTTATTTTTCTCAGCCTCTTCTTTTACTATGATTTTAGTTTTAATTAAAATATCAGTAACATCCGGCTGACTATATTTAAATGTCCTTAGCACAGAGGAACCAGAATAAAAATAATTACTGTTTATTTTTAAAATTTTTTTATGGGCAATTTTGCATCTCCTTGCTTGCTATAGTTTTGTACACAATTGAATGTTGTCTTAGGTTTCTTTACCGTATATATCTCTTTACACTAACCAAATGTGTGAATAATTGCACCTGCTTGCTAAGACCTGGAGGGAATAAGAAAGAGTGAATAAGAAGGTAGTGTGTTACCTTCTTATTTAAGCTGAAACAAGTCTATGTATACAAATTACTTCACCTTTGATCATGTCCAAAGAATCAATTATTTGCTTCAGAATGCATCTAGAGAAAAAAAATCTAAACTATACTCAGATGAAAATGAGCTTATAGCTGGTGGTTCCAATTCAGGAAAGAAACCTCAGAGTTATTACTGACAATTATCTTTAAATGTCAACTTAAATTGCAAATAGCCTAAAAACACCAATAAGAAGCTGGTCATATCAAAAGCACCATTAAGGAGAATAAAAGGGGAAAAAAAAAAGAAAAAAACCCACCAAAACATGAACCACTGCAGCAGAAACCCTCAGCTCCAGTCAGATAAAACTATTTTGCATTCACAACATCAATGCTTTGTGCAGTTCTGGTGCCCAGCCTGGCCCATGCCCATCTTCAGGAGGTACCAGGGCTGGGGCTGCCCCCACTGTTGTAGGAGATCATGGAGGCTGGCAGTGTCAGAAAGTTCAAAAAATATATGAATAGATTTTTGGGTGTCAGGCTGAGAGATACCAATGGGAATGCAATATCCCTATCATTGCTAATGCAGTGAGAGTGGATGCTGGGACTTCCAGGGGGTGCACTGCAGACAGTAGCCAAGTGTATGTGCTCCCCTGCTGCCAGAAACAGAGTGGTTCCTTCATGGGCCACTGTTTGTCCCTGTCACGCTCCTGTCAGACTCCTGAGAAGGCACAGAGGTGTACTATATCCACTCCAGAACCCCTGCAAGGCTGGAATAATACTATGTCAAAGGAGCTGATGGTTGAGGTCTCATCTATGTCATGCAGCACTGCAGGTTCAGGAGTGTCTGCTACCTGCCATTAGTCCATCACTGCCTCAGCGTTGAAGCAGTTTAGTGTCAACAGCTCCATGTCTTTATGTTGACTTCTTTATCCAGATGTGCTGAGTAATCCACAGCAGCCTCAGACTCCTGGATCTGACATGGCAGTGAACTGCCCAATCAGGAAAGAGTTACTTTAGCCACCTCTCTCTCTTTGATGCTTCTTCAGAGAGCGAAAGCAGGTGATGCCTCATGGAAAGAGGCATTCTGGTTTGCTGTTCCTTTACACCTCATGCTGACATTATTCCTGGAGAAGTGCATTGCAATGGGCCCTTAGCCTAAACAGGACCATGTCAGTCCCTTAATCTCCTGGCTGACACTAGTAACAACTTTGCATTTCTCTTTACTATACAACATATAAGCCTGAAGGACCAGAAAAAGAAAATCCCCCATTACTGTACTTCTTTTTCCCCTCAGAAAAGGAATAAAACCTAAGAGTCATGGGGCATGCTAGCACACATTTTCTGCTCAGCAAAAGCATTTCAGAGAACTGAAAGTTACACAGAGCATGTGGCCAGTTTGATGCTATTTCTTCACTTAAACTGCAAAGTTTTTTCTGCATATATAACTTTTTCGTGGCAATTACATGAACATGAAAACAGAGACAACCACCATTTGTTACGATCTAAAATTTCATCATTTAATCAGCTCCTATTTCTGACCATTTAAAAGGATTTAGACTGCCTTCTCATTTTAGATTTTTTTTTAAATTTCCTTCAGAAAATCAACTGTGGTATTTTCCACATAAAGCAGCAGCAGAGTGGAAGTGCTGCCTGTGGTTAATCTCCTGTTCTTGGTCATCATGTTTGCTGGCCCCCAGCTCACTTGGAGCCAGTTTACTGGCTGGGCTAATGGGATTTCCAGATGTGCCTCCTCTCCTTATGGTGTCTATTCCTCACACAACCTCCCAGAGCTCCCAGAAAGCAAGCCAGAGAAGGGATTGCCCTTCAGAAAAGCTTATCAGAAAAGGATTTTAAGGAGGAAGATGAATCTGTACTTCCCTAATCTTTAAAACAAAGCACTGACTTCTCTATCTCTAGTGACTTCTGTGTTTCTCAGCTCAAGCATAAATCAGTGGTCTCAGTTTTAGCTCTGAAGGTATCATTTGAGAGTGACTTGGGCAGTGCAGTCAAATGAACCCTAGAACACATTTTCCTGTGCCAAATTTGGACTTTGAAAATATACATATTTAAAAATTAGGCTGACCACATGCCAATTCACCATTATATGAAGACAGATCCAGAAACTCAAAATTATGAATCTGTGAGGATTTGTGAGACTGTGAGAAACAGGCAGCATCAAAGGAGGTACTGATTGTCTATATTGCCTTCAAAAATTTTCACAAAGAGGTTTGAAAGAGGTTCTACATTCTCAAATTGCTCTAATGTACTTTTACCAGACTAAATGACTTACTCTTGGAGTTTAAAGACAGACATAATTGGTCATTAAATGATAGTCAAAATAAACTTCAAAATCTGAAGCACTTATACTTACACCAAATTCAAAGGACACTTCACATTTCTACCAGTGGCACAAATACGTCTTAGGTTTTATTCCTTTATCCCTCCTAAAATTTTATTTGGGTTTAACAGTCTGCTTACCATGTGGCCTTACAAAAGGTGACATGCTTGTGTCCTGGTGATATGCTTCTTCAACAACCATAGACTCTTAAATCACAGCTGAATGTGATCTCGTTGTATTGACACACCAACACGAAGGAAAGAAATAAACCCCTGCAACCATTTTATTTAACATTGTCATTATTGTCCAGAAACACAAAGTATGTATTTCTAGAAATAGTAGGCTGAGACTCAAACACATTATCATGTCGATGAAAGACCTAATACATTAAGAAACAATTATCTTGTCAATGAAAGATCTAATACACTAAGAACATACTAGTTTGATAGACATGTAGCAAAACAGATATGTAGTCAAAAAAAGTGTATTTTTATTGTGCAAAGGGCCTTGGTTACTTGCTGAAGAATACTTGCATATTCTTCATGTTAACAGCACCAAAAATTAGACCTGACAGTTTTGCTGCAGCCTGTGCTGGTTTTTCCTATATGCACATAATAGTGACAAAATATCATAAAGACCCACCTTTTCTTTCTAATGGATTTTGCTCAGCTGCAGCTTCCCAATAAATTGTTAACTCTGCAGGGTTTCTTCTCTCTAACTTTCCAGTGACAAATTCAAAGAAAGAAATCTGCTCCCAATTTTCCTCATTATCTGTTTAATTTGTTAGAACTAAAATACTGACATCCTTCAAAAGAATGTTTGTGAGAAAAATTTATAACAAAATATCCATTAGTAACATTAAATAAAAGGAAGCACTAACATGAGACAACATGTGTAATTAAAGCTTACTCACTTTTTAAAGGCAATAGATACCTAATAACAGGTCTTCGGCTCTACAATATTAAAGTGTTTGAAGAATGATGGTTCCTAGAAGCAAATAGGGGGCATTTTCACCCACGAACAAATTCATACAAAGGATTTTCCACTGCATAAACTGTAACCATAGCAAAATTTTTGGGGAAACTAGGGAAAAGTATTACCCAAAGTTTTTTCTAGAAGATCTTAGAAAATCTTGAATGTCTTACAGTCATTCGGAAGAACTCTTTTTCAATGGCTGCTCCACACTCCTGTGTATATGCTTATGTTTTCTTAAATTATGAATTTCCAACATGTGTAAAAAAATTACATTTTTTCATCTTCTCTGAACTCTTTTCAAATATCTGCATCTCTTCTGAAGTCTCAGTCTCTAAAACTGAAAATTATTTTCCAACCCATGCCATAACAACTCTGAAGATAGCAAAATATTAAATTCTTTGTCTCATATATGGTAGTCTTACACATTTGCTCTGTTTTTGAGGTAAGATCACATTTTTGATGTGTTGAAGCTAAATATATGTATGTATGTGTATATATATATATATATATATGCAGGTGGATGTCAAATCACATTTATTAAACTCATGTTAGATAGGAAAGTTTCCTAGTTTGCATGATGCTGATGGTAGAATTGTTACGTAGTACAGAAAGGGCTGTACTTCGTAGAGTATAGATAGCCTTGTTAGATCATTTTTATCTGCAGACTTAGTGGGCAGGCAAGTAAGTGGATCTGAGAATAAGTGACACTTCCTTCTACATGCTTTTTGGAGGGAGCATATCAGGATTGAACTGGCCATGTTGGACAGTACCTATGAGAATGAAACTGGAAGTGATAAACCCTGACCTTTCTCCATTTCTTTATTCCTCTCTTGTGGTGATTTGGCCACAGTTCAGATTTGTCAATTCTCTCTTTTTTCATATTAAGAACGTGCCTTTTGTAATGTATCTGAGGCCACATGACCTCTCTGTTACATTAAGGGAGGTGAAGTTTAAGAAGAAAAACTGACCTGCAAGGAAGATAGGGGCACAAACCTCCCTCCACAAGACAATGTAGCACAGTGATGAAATGCAACGTGATGTTGAAATGATCAATGTAATTTTTCCTAAAAATCTGTCAATAAATTTTACAAACATGCGGGTAGCATTGAATCAAACAAGCTTCATATAGTTTTGTTGTTGTGGCTGACATCATCCGAGAATCTCCCTGTGCCTTCAGAAAGGTTGTCAAGATATATTCCACCATTTACCACACAAGCTACTTTGATTTTGACCTTCTACATATATAATGAAAATAAATATAACTGCTATATTTACAATATCTGTGTAGAGAGCATGATGTTCTGTTGAATCTTTTCAGTACAGGGAAGCTGAACCACCTGAGAGACATGTAACCTGAGAATCAAGGGAGGGACTGAAATGACCTTCAGTATAATTGCAGTTCTAAGGGTAAGATATAGCCTTCTAACTTCCCATAGAATCAATGGAAAGCAATAAGCACCTCCACATCATTTGATGGGTCTTTGGTTAAATTTCTACCATAATTATCATTAAAAGTGTGGCAACCCCTTCTGAAAAGAATTCAGAAGCCCCCTTCTGAAAAGAATACAGATGTATAGTCCCTGACAAAAGCCTATTCTGGAAGGATTTTGGAAGCTAAACTGAGCCAACAGAACCATATCAGTGTTCAAAAGATGGTTTCTTAGCAGCTCCCAGAAACATTCACCATCCCATTAAAAGAGCTGATTTGGAAAGATTGTATTTGTACCCTTGAATTAAATTTCCCATGTCCTGCTATGAATTCCATTCCTTTGAGACAGGAACCCTCTAGCCTGTGTCATTGGAATCAAACATTCAAGAAATGTGGTGGGAAGAAGTAGACGCGTCAGTGGATGACAGCTTGCTTAATCCAACCACTAGATGAAAAGCAAATGTATTAAGAGCTCTGACGTCAAATGACAGGCATCTTTCCAAAAGAAATTCTGTCAGAACTTCATATAAATCAAAAGACAGATTGTGAAGATTTTTACTGGCAGTTGTGCTTGTTCATGAAGTAAGATAAATTAATAGGGAGCAGAAAGGTAAGCCAAAAGGCATCTTCATTTTGCAGACCTTGCCTTTCAGCTCTGGAATTTCCTGAACTGACAGTTGTTAAGAAAATCCAGAGATGGTGTTTTCACATCCACGATTAGTTGCAAAGTAAAATAAATTGCAATCATAAAAAGTTTCCTAACTGGATATTAAGATGGGATCAAGACAAAGGAAAGCAATGGAGAAAGGTGCATTTCAGCCATCTTTGCTCTTCTAACAATGGTCACAGTAAGGACTTTAATGTCAAGGAAATTTAGAGCTGTTCTAAACTATTTATGTCTCTGTATATCTTTCTCTGAGTTTTATGGTGGCATATAGTTCAGCCAGGAATGCAAATTATGATCTTGGGTTCAAAAATTCTCTGGAGACTCTTCCAGACTGTTGCTGCTAGGACAATTGGAAACCAGACAAGTGTTTCAGTAAGAATAATCCAAGGGACAGTTTGTCTTCAAAATCACTGCTGCCAATTCAACTTCATTTGCCCAGGCCTAGATTGTTCTAGCTCTAAGAGAGAGCTGACAGAACTCACAGACAGCAGATAAACACTGCAGTCAATAAGTCAACAGTTAACTTGAAGAAGGTAAAATTTATTGTTTTTTTTTAATATTTAGTCAAGCCTGACAGTTTTAAAGCACCTGAAAAAAACACTGTTACATAGTACACCGTAGGATAAATATTCTCAAGTCCACATTTTTTCTATATAAAATTATATCACTAAAAAAAATCTAGTAAAGGACTGATAGACAGACACTGTCAGAGAGTGATTTATCTTTTCCTCACAGAGATATCTTCCCAAGGTGCCTATGTCTCTCCCTTGACTACAGATATCTATGGAGGAAACCTGCATTTAGGCAATGAACTTCAAGTCCAAGATGTGTCTTTATGCTAGAAGGTGCTGATGGAAAGAGATCATAACACTGCCTTCATGCTTACATGTCTTGCATATACCTGGGTTTTCACCTGTGGCTTACATTAGAGGTGACAGTATCACTGTTGCATCTGTCAGGTTCTGTGAAAGAACTTAAATAGTTGTCTTCTTGTCTTCTAAACCAACAAAAGCAACTGCATAAAGTTTTAACTTTTACCTAGTTTTCCTGGTTATTTTTTTCCATCCTAAATTATTCTGTTTTCATCCTAAATTATTTTGTTTTAAAGAAATTAAGCCTCAAAGTTGCAAAAAGTGCATAATGATTATAATTAAAAATTGTTAGTTTTAGGAGATCCTTAGTCTTGAGGAAAACCTCAAACTCAGCAACAAAATCCTGAAAATGGAGACACAAACCAATGTTTGTTATTCAAATAATGGATGTTTATGAAAAAGTAAAGTTAAGAAAAACTTTATATAACCATTCAGTAAATATTTTTAAATCAATAACTTATATTTATTGTTAATATATTATAATTATATTTATTATAATATTATACTATGATATTTACAAAAATTAAATCTGTGTTAGACTTAAAAACTTCTCAATGAAGATACATCAGTTAAGAATCTGTTATGACTAATTTAATATAATTTTAAATAATGAGTCTACTGGATTGACTCAGTAGAAATCTCTGGTGTTTTAAAAGATTTGCAGAAAAAAAGATTTGCAAAGATTTTGGAATATGCATCTTCCTCAGTGTAAGGAAGCACGACATAAGTGTATTCTGATATTGATTGCACACCTTCAACAGGAAGATCACTATATTTTAGGTGCTCAACACAAGATGTAATGAGGAAAAAAAGTGACACTTTGGTCAACTACCCAAGCACTGAAACAAGGTATTTTCTACAAAATAGTCTTTGTGTTCATGACATGTTGGTGTGAGTTCATCTGGAGTCCTTTAGGTGGTTATGAAAACTTCCTAGGTCCTATCAACCTCTTCAACAACCTGAGGAACTGGACTAAATGCTACTGATTTACCTGGACAAATGACACAAGACTGGACTCACTCAATGGTGTATTTTTTGGACTTTTGCTTGTTGAGGAACAATGAAGTTCACAGTATCAGCATCTGAACTGTGATCAAGGACCCCTGCTGAGAGGAACAGGCAATTTGTGTTTTTTGGAACTAATCCCTAGAGCATTAACATGCTTCACAGTTTCTTAGCCATTTTTACTTTAGTTGTAAAATATGTTCACCACATATGTTTAGTAGACTTTTATTTTTTAACTTTAGTACCTGTTACTCTAATCTGGGCCGGAAAACTATTAAGATGTTTTTCTGGTGCAGGTAATTTCCACCAGGATGGCTCAGATGTTTCCAGTCAACTACAGGTGATAGTAAAACTTCTGTGTGTTGCTGCTGAGACAAAGGGAGTCACTGGGAGGAAAACTTTGTCTTGGATGGAATGGTGGGTGAAGAGGGAGATTCAGTCAGGTGGATTGATTTCTCTGTATTGTTGTTCATTTCATATTAAGCACCTGAGATACAACTGTTAAAAAAATTTAAAAACAAAACCCAACCAAACAAAAAACCCCAGACACCCCCCCAAAAAAAAAACCCAAACAAACAAAATAACCCAAAAAAACCCACCAAACAAAACAAAACAAAAAAAAAACAAACAAAAAAACCAAAAACAAAAACAGAGAGAAGGCAGATCAAGAAAAAGACAGTAGTGTTTTCTCCAAAATGGAGAATGTGTTCCTACTCACTACTAACATCCTTACTATGAAAGTGAATGATTAGCGAAATGCAGCAATGCTGCTCTTCCCTATGGCTTATATGTACACTTCTCTTGTTTTAAATTCACTTCATCTTCCCAAGCCTCTATATAAAACATGTTGCAAAACAAATACCTCTCACCTGGACTGTTAATGGTGTTGCTAAGCTTTTAGAGGGAACAGAATGCCATAGGATACTTACACATTTACACCCTTTCTTACACATTTGAATCATATTCAGAGGTGTTTAAGTTGACATGGTACTGCAGACTCCATCTCTTGGCTATTCGAATTCAGGCAATGCTGAAATGCATCATGATTCCCTTCCAGTCTACTCAGTGTGATGGAAGCATGCAAAGAGGACATACACAGAAGCCCAGGAGCCACAGCCCAGAAAAAGCAGAGACTAATTTTCCCTGGGGCTAGAAATCAATTTCTGGATTTGAACTGTTTTCCAGATCTCCAGACATCAAGTACAGCAATGCTCACGTACCAATTTCCTTTTGAGGCTGCAGCCTTCAATAGTCAACACCCTCCTGAGATTTACAAAAAGTATAATTAACGTTCCAATTTCACAGATAGGGAAGTGAGGTACTAAAGCTGTTTTCTAAATCCTTCAGGTGCTAACTTTCCACTGTCAAGCACAAGCAAAATTGAGAGATTATTATATCCTAACAAAAGTGCCAGGTTCTAGTCCACTGTTTTGTTTTTTGTGGTTTGTTTTTTTTTTTTTTGTTTGTTTGTTTTTTGTTTTTTTTTAAATTTTCCCTATAGCATGTTTTCTCAGGTATGAAAGATTGGTTTCAGCTCTTTTAGAGCCTTTGACTTTGAATTAGCTTTATGAATGCAAAGCAGCTATCTGAACACCCTCAAAACTTAAAGAACATTGTGCTCTGAGCTGAGCACCTTGCAGCTGAGATGCAGCTTTCTGCAGTGATTAGTGCAGTTCATTTTGGAATTGCTTGTGTAATTAGTTGGATGTGACGGAACATAGTTTGCCATTTCTTACAAAATTAGATTTTTGCATTTACCACCTCAATGCAATAAAAATGCTACAAACATAAAAATGCTCCAGCATTTTTATCATATTTATCTATTGTACAAACTCAGTCCATACTAAAAACATTTTCCTATTATATGGAATCTAAATGTTTTTCACAGACAAGGAGTAAGAGGTGCTAGAATATAAAATTATTTGAAAAAATTAATTCAAACCAAGTGAAGCATGAGAAAAACTAAATAAATTGGCTTTTGCTTCATAATGAAAGCCCATCTCATTGAGAGGAATTAAAATAATAGGAGAGTTAAGGAGACTGTAATATTCTTAACTTGGAAGTACTGACAGCTGTATAATCAGCCAAGAGAAAATTTCTGCAGTAAAGATCCATCGCTGGGCGCAGAATCTGAGTATAACAAACTGCAGACTGGACTCCCAAGGTCCTTTCCTGTCTGAGTCATACTACAACCCTTTCCTCCTAATAATTAAGGGAGTTAAAAAGAGTAGCATAAAGCAAAGGTGATCATTTGACAGTTATGGTAGTATACCTTACACCATGAATGCATGAAGTGATAAGTCCTGTTTCCACTGGTGTCAGCAGGAATCCTGCTTTTGGATTGATTTCCCATAGCCTCTTACTCAGCATGAAAATGAAGAAATGCAAAAGTTTGACTCCTGAAAAATGTAGAAATGGCAAAATATGTGGCATGGCAGATTAGGTAATGATAAAATATGTTCGGTCTGAAACATCTTTATGGTTTTATAAAAACGTTTTACATTATTACATAATGTAACATTATTTCCCAATTTAAGGAACATAAACATTTATATCAATTAACAACAGCTTTGTATTTTGTGAATATTGTCTTATCTTTTTGAGCTGTATTTCTGAAGAATTAGAGATTTTACCTTCAAAAGAAACATTGAAATCCTGTAAGAGAATACCAACTATTCTGTCAGTATGTTCCTGCTAAATTATTTTACTGTGAATAAAATTAAATCACCCATTTTACTTTTTTCTCCTGTGAATAGTTTTGAGTTTAGAGTGATTTTTAAGACCAATTCAGATGTAGTAATTCCAAGTTGTTCTTAGATATGTTGCAATCTCTTCAAAGTTATTTGTTCCCTTATTCCTGGTCTGAATGTTGAAATCTTAAGATGAGCTTTGAAATGTGGATATAAACATTTACATACCAGTATCCAAAGCCTTCCTTTTCCAAATATGGTTTATTACAGCTTGAACTGCATAGAAGATTTAAGAAATCAGATTTTTTTTCTCATGGACTTAATCAATATAGTCCATAAGCTCTTCACTATCTACGCAGAGAGAGCTGGAAGTGGTAACATTACCAAATGTTACTTTGAAATTATGCAGCATGTTCTACCCCAGAGTGTGATCCATTTTGAGAGAGGAAATTGGACTTTTATCCCTATTGCATGCCATTACTGGCAATTTTCAGAGTCATCCTTTACCATTGTAGGAATAAGAATGCCAGAATAGAGACAGTCACATGCTCTTGGCCCTTCAGGCCTGTTTATAAATACCTGGTCATCTACAATTTTCTCTGGGAATGTCATAGGAAGCCTGTGATCTCAACACCTGTAAGCAGTCAAATACAGCATTGTTGTATACAAGGATTAATTTTTAATAATGTACATATCATATCATTTATGATGCAGAAATTTGATTTAAATATGCCCCAAGATTTATGAATAGTTGTTAAAGCAAGAATGTTGCTGTTATGACTGTAACACTCACTGTTCACACATTAAAGAAGATAATTGCAATAAACAGATACAATGAAAAAATTATTTCTCAAGGTGCAGGCAGGAGTTCATTATGGTTTCCATCTCTACCCCCAGAAATACTTGAGGCTAACGAATGTTCCATTCCTGACATTTGTGAAGATAATCTGCTTCAGAAAAAGTCAGCATTGCTTTTCAGCTTGTCTTGTGCTCTGGCACAAAGAATATACTTTCCCATTGCAAGGATTTCCAGTTTTAAGAATACAAGGAATGTATATGGTTCTGACAGAATTGTTATATTTGCAACAATGCATCTGTCTTAGAGAGATTAACAGCATGTGAGTTCTGTTACATGGGATTCACTGACTTTTATGATAACATACACAATCTTTTGCCTTTTGAATTCTCTGGTAAAAGATTCTCATTTTTTTTCACAGAAAGATAATTCTGATTGTATCAAGACTCCTACAGATATCATGTGTAAGATCTATTTAGCATAAGCTGTATTATCTTTCAGAAACACTGATGTTGGAAGCTATATACCCTCTGCATTTGACAAGCATGTTAGTGTTTGAAAGATGCTTTAACAGGTCTCACTTCAGAGGAATACTTTAAATGTGAAATTGCACGTCCGGATAGAGTCAGAACACCTGGAAGATACTCCCAAACAGCTGAAGTAAACTTGAAGTTTTTTGATAGACAGTGTCCAAGTGAAATCTGAAATGTGACTTATTTTATCCATGTCACATAAAATGTAAAGTTCGCTTTAGTTTAGCCATGATGACCTAAATGAACCATCTCCCTGTTCCAGAACTTCTTTCTGGAAACATTTTTTTTCCTACTGGAATTTTTTTTGTATAATTATTTTCTTTTTACCTGTCACCTTTCTTCATGTCCAATTATCCTATTTTCCTAAAGAATGGAAGTAGCCAACATCACTCCCCTACAAAAGCCTCTCCTTAAGCTTTTCCTCTTCAGAACCCTTGCAGCCACCTTGAGCTTACTAGGGTAAACTATTTTAAGAAATAGTCTTTGGCTAAGAAACAACAGCAAAGATATAATACATCTCTTTTTACAAAATGATACTATAAAAAACCTGAAAAATAAAGCAGCGGTATCTCAACCAGACTGAAGGTCAGCTTTTCTTTTGCTATTTCTGAATACAAACACCAGTGTTGGATGCCTAACTATTTTCCACAAAGAACATATGTATTTTTAAGTACCTTTGAAAGAAACAGTATATTCTGGCTCAAAATAAGCACAGTACTGCCAGCATTCTTTCTCCTCTATGAGGCAAGTCATGTTCCTGGAAGCACAGGATTTAGCAAAGGTCAGCATGATGCACATTTTTGATGTGCCCAATGATGTTCCTGCTCATCACCAGTTAAGACACTAGTGTTTGCCATCATAAAAAGCTAAAAGATCAGTCTACAAACTTAACATCTTAACTTGAAAGAGATTTCTGCTTTATCACATTATCCAAAGAATATGAATGTGCAAAACCTATCAAAGTTAAATACATTTCAATGAAATGTTTGGTTTGGGCTTGAAATTCATTTCTCATATTTATTACACTATTCTTTACAATTTCTTTTGAACATTCCCAGATAGTAATGTATTTAATAACCTCCATCATTCTGTAACTAATTATTCTTTTTCCTGGCAATTTTCCTTTTTTCATTTGTTTTATCTTCCCTGTTGTACGAAAGGCCAAAATATTCAAACTGGTTTCCTAAAGTCTGCTAAGCATTCAGGGAGACAAGAATATCTCAGTAATTTTATGTGCTCTTTCAAATTGTCAGTGTTTACTTCCTTTGGAAACTGACATGGGAAGGTCATAGGCAGGAGCTCAACACTAACCAGAATAAATTAAAAAAAAAATAAAAATAAACAGCCCTATACAATCTAACAAATGGGTTGTATGGGATCTTCCAATCCATATCTCAACTGCAGCCAGAAACGTTAATAATTTTATCAGTCCTAATAACAATTTGTTTAAATTACTCTATAGGAACACCATAACTGCAGGCATTCACCAGTTTCCCAAGTCCTCCAAAGTGTACTCCTGATGGCAAGAAAATATTCTGGTATTTAAACTGATTTTCCATGTTGCATTGTATCTCATCCACTGTGTAGCTGAGCATACTTATACAGACAAACAGGTCTTTCAGAAAGAAAAGGCCTGTTTCTCTTTATGAAATTTTATGCATTTAAAAATTGCTATTAATTGTTTCCACCACTCCATCTTTCACCCTTTGCATGTCAAGTTTTTTAGATTTTTTGCCCCTGTTTTTGTCTACACTGTCTCTAGTTGGTCTACACTGAGATACACTGAAAGATCTACTAAAAACTAGATATAGCTGAGGCCCTACTAATGTTAAAAAAGCAGAAGTTTATTTCATGCCTCTTGAAAGCTACAGTACAAAATATCCTAGAACACTCTTACGTGACGTAGTTCATTCATATTCAGACTGGGATCTATTCCAGCTGCAAAATTTGCTGAAGAGCAGCTACTTAAATAATTGTTCCCCTGTCATATTAGTATTTTTTTGCCCAAGTTATTACCTAGCACTTTTCATAGAGAATTTCATCCCTAATAAATACCTATTCTGTTCTCTCAGACTCCTCATTTTACCTTTGCTTTTAAAAGGCATATGTGATAGTAAAGCAAGCATGATTCTGAATTATTGAGTGACTTCTATGACTGGCTGAAAAGACCTCAAGGGCTGAAATATCTATTACAAGTCTTGCCATTTGAGATGTTAATTAGATTTTAGCTTATCCAAAAGTGACAGAGTTGTAAATAGCCCTAGTTTATATCTTTTTCCTATAGTTAAGAAGCAGTGCTCTACTCTTTCAAAGTTGGACGTTGCCCTTATAACCCCTGCCATTGATTACTCTATAATAAAATACTATTGTGAGCTCTCTGAATGGTTAACACTGAAGTTATGTTTATAATATAAATCTAGGGCAAACTTTTGTTAAGTAAAGTCTCTCATCCTGGGCTTGCACCACTGCTTTTTTGGCTTCTACCTGAAGGAATTATGATAGATGTGGAAAATTGCTAGAAATTAACAAAAAGAAAGAAAGGTTTTTTCTTTTTTTTCCCAGAAATACTCTATTTCAGATACATTTTAATGTTCAATGAAACAAGTGAAGAGGCATCTTTCTTTGCATAATTTTAATAAGCAAATATTTTGATACTTCACTAATTCATTCCCAATTTCTCCAAGATTGCCCAATTGTTCTATTATGGGAAATACCCAAATAAACCACTGTCTTTTAAAAGAGAAGCATGTTTTCAGATGATCTTCTTCTAGAGATACCAATTTAAATTTGCTTCCTCCTCCCTTGGTTTCTTTAGACTAAACATTTACACCAGTCTGAATGCTACAGCTCTTTTGTGGAGGAGAGAGTTCACATTTAGGAGCTATTTTGAGGATAAGTAACTGTCAATTCCTGCAGCTACCAGAAGAGACCAGCACACTTTTTGGTCAGCAGACTATGTGTTGGAGGTCTGTTAAGTACTCGTGTTCTCAGCTTGATACAGTCTTGAGTATATCACTGAAATGCAAAGCTTACAGTGGAACAAGGAGGACAGCTAATGCAGCTGGTGTCCTGTTCCAAAAATTGGTTATGAGAGACAAATTTCTAAAACTTATACTATGAGTGCACAATGATCTATTAAACTCAATAAGTGCAGAAATTTTCAGGGTCAGGACTGATTTTGGATAACAGCACCATACCTCTTGCTAGTAAAGGGTTTTTTATAGCATCATTATGATGAAGACCTGCAGTTCATGTCTCCCGCACATCTGAGCAAGTCCAACACATTTGAGCCATTTAATTCACACAGCTTTCTCAGAAAAGTATGGATAGGGGACTGTAAACTGCCTGAATCCCAACATGACCAGGATGTTTAAGGAATACTTTAACCTTGTGTACAATTTCTTAAGAGTTCAGTTGTGGAGCTGCTGTCATTCCGTTGCATCTGGGAAAATAAATTTGAGGGAAATATTAGGGATGAAAATCTTAAATAAGGCTAAATTTCAAGGATAACAGTTGCTAAAAAGTTGACTTCTCAAGTGGTCCTCTTCCATGAGAACAGTGTCTATGATTTCTTGATGAGTCTCAGGAAACTATGTGAGAGTTTACCAAAAATTTCTTTAGAAAATAATTTTCCCCCACTCTTTTTCAAAAGCAGGTTCTAATAGAAGCACACAGAAATATCAAATATAATATATTAATGAATTTTAACAAAAATATTTAATTCTGCCCTGTTTTAACTCAGCATCCTTAACTGTACATTAAGCCCATCGTGTACCTGTACCATGTTTTGGCTGCAGAAGGAAATATAATCTTTACAGTAAATTTTTGTGGAAACAACATTTGTTTTTTCATAATCCTTTTAATGTTTAAAGAGTTATTTTTACTAAAATTTTGTCCATTTATGCAATTATGGAAAATTAATATGGATTCTCTTGTATAAATGCATATTTGTCTGCTGCCAAGATTAGAAGTATTGAAATTACATTCTATAAAGATATCCTCACACTTCAAAAACAGAAGCAATACCTTATAATGAACTAGAGTAGCATTTAACTGTCTTCTTTTTGGTATTATTAAATTCTGTAAAAATGGAAAAATCTCTTGAAAAACAATATTTATTTATTTAAAACTTAATAAATTCTTTCAGAATAATGTCCAGAGTTATACATAATGCTGCTTTCAAAAAAGAATAATATTCTGTGTTTTTCTGCTATCATCCTCAATTCTCATGCTTCATTTCTGCCAGCTATGAAATTAAGCATGATTCAGCATGTGATATCCCAAGGCCCATGAGTTAGGATGTGGATCCCTGTTCCAGTCTTTTTTCATTATTCTCCTCTGGTAAAAGGCTAGGAATTGGTGAGATAAATATGTTCCACCACAAACCACTGAAAAGCTGTAGTATTTTCCTCCTAGAAACAGGATGGAGTTCAAAATCTTAAAAGTTCTTCATCACAGGTTGATCAAGCCTCTATTTTTTTGCTCTAGTCTTATTATTTATTCTTTTGTTCACAAAATAAATATGCTTACATAGCCCTCCAAGATAACCTAGGAGTTAACCTAAAATTTTTCCTTTACTTTAAATACTTACTTTAAAAATCAAGTTAACCTTGATTTTTCCTTTACTGTTAAATACTTAAGATTCTCATACATACTGCAACAAAGACAAAATAAATCAGTTACGATCAGAGAATCTTGTTTCCATGTTGTAACAAGGACCAGCAAAGGGAACTGCAAAAAACATGTGGCCTAAGGGAACTCCAACAAAATTTAGTCTGTGTGCAGTGTGTTTATGTGAAGTTCGTCAGGAACTGGACACAGAGGTGACAGCAGCAGCAACTGTGTTCTGTCCTAGGTAGACTGAACTGCACTCAAACCCTTACTGCCAGTTTTTCTTGCAGAATCCGATGCCTTGAGCTCTCTGGAATGAAAGAAATCAATGAGGGGTCTTTGCAGTTGGTAAGAGCATTCCTTTCACCAAACAATGACCAAGAACAGAGAAGATTAGCTTTCCAAAAGGAACATATTTGCCTTTTCCATAAAATACTTTGTGAGGCTCATAAAGAGATCTATTTTTTGTTCGAAAGACCTATCTTCAAAACAAATGACTTCTGCTTATTTGACCAAAAATTAACTGAGACTCTAAAGAAGAAATAGAAGCAGGAAAAAGAATCTCAGTTTTGGGGAAAGGGGTAGGGGGAAGAGACTTCCCATTTTCCCTTCTCTTGTTCTAGTGTGTGGTAAACTATCAGCTTCCAAGTACTAAACTGCTAAAAATGTGTAAAGATTGGGAAAGAAACTGGGAGTGTCCTGAAGAGGTTGCACATGACGTTGACTCCATCACAGGAACAAGCTTGTAAAAGTGGAACCATAACAAAGGGAAAACTAAAAGTACAGCTGATGCTGCCTGAGCCTAGTGAAGAGCCAAGATGAAATTTCAGATGGTTTATCTCCACCTAATAAGGGTTACGAGCCTCTGACATTTCAACAGATATTTTCCACCATGGCAGGGATGTTAGTGGGCATTCCATGTGCATGTGGTTTCTCAGCACGACTCTCCCTCTCACATCTATTCCAGTGTAACCTTTTGTTTATGTACCCAAATCATTCTACTAGGTACTGGTTAAATGGGAATTGTTCATGAGCACGCAGGAAGGGGAACTAAAACAGAGAACAAAGTATAAAATTCTGATTTTCAGTCCAAGCACATGTCAAAGTTGGATCAGCTACTGAGAGTATTAATAAACTGGAGTGAGATGAACAGTCTATGTACTTCCTTTATGTTTCAAGGCCTGTGAAGGAAAGATATTAGTGCAGATCTTTCCATTCACTACAAGACCTTTTGAGAATTCCTCTTTCTATATGTCCAATTTACTATAATTGTACGTATTAAAAGGTTGGAAATTTCTATGGCTTGCCAGACGAAACTTTTGGAGAAGGTACTGGAAATTAGTTTGGAAGGTATTTTGTGGCCTGGAAATAACTACAGATGTTAATTGCCAGGTATATATATATATATATTTTAAAAAGTAAAATAGGAAGAAAATACCTACCTTGCATAACTATACAGGATTCATTAATAAAAAACAGTTGTTTGAGGGGGTTATTTACGGCTTTCTTTAGGCACCTAACAGAAGCCTAGGTTAGGAGGTGGGGCTCCCTCTATGGCCAACAAAATGAAACATACCTCTTCAAAGATGACTGCTAGAATCAGTTAATTATAACCCCACTTTGCTGCTGTGATTTGTCCTCTTCAGGCACCATTCTTTCTCCATTGACAACAGAGACAGATAAGTTTGAATATCTAGTAGTTTCTTGCCCACCTATGTTGGACTGTAGCAAAGAGCAGTATTGTCATGAACAGGACATCCATTATGTGATGGTCTTAATATACCTTACAGTAATGTCTCCATCAGGCATAAATAGACCACTGTGTATTTTTACCCTTTTGTTTCTTATTCTCTAAGACAGTGCCCTTCACTGTATGCAGAGACCCTGTAGAAAAACTAGGGAAGAATCAAACATGTCCCATACTTTGTTTCTTCTCCAAAAATCTGAGTATTTGAAAAACAAACCTGTTTGATGGTGTTTCCAGGTATTTTCTGATTCATACTATTACCGCTTCTTTTTGCTATTTAATAGTATTACCTGTAGAAATTTGAAAACCCCAAATATCTAAAAATCCAACTGCATGTTAAATAGCCTGATGAACAGCAATTTTACAATGGAAGCAAGTAGAGAATGATTTCCAGAAGGTGGGGGGGGAGAAAATATCATTAAGAAGTCCCAGTAAGATCCACTGCCATAGATAATGGACAGTGGCTGTAATACGCAAGCCCTGGCTACTTGAGTCAAGGTCCTATTTCATCTTTGCATTTAGAAATGTTGGTCGACAGTTCATTACAGAGCACTGAAATTATCATACAGTTATCAGTAATACTTTGGCACAGGTCTAAAAACCAGATTTTCTAATCTGCTAAAAGTATTATCTGAAAGTTGTATCACACTTGCAGGAAAGAACATAGATACCACCTTTCTGTGCCCCATTTTTGTTAAGATAATCATAGAGCATCTTGACATATTGAGCTGATGGCACCCTGGTGCCTAGATTGATTATGGAAATCGGACTTTAAATCACTGGGGTGAAAGTGGAGGTTACATTTTCTGAAGCCTATATCTGTAATTTCAAAAACTTAAGCAAAGTGCATTTCAGCTTGATTCCATACATCTTTCTACCCCTATTCATTCTTTCTGATCCATATTCTGACCTGTTTAAGCCTTGGTTTAATGTCTCAATGAATTATAAAAAGGACTTCCTAGAATAAGGGAGCATTTAAAAGCAATAAGGGAATAAAAGCGATAAAGATTACAAAGTATGACCCAGTTGTTTGGAAAACTATTCTATCATGGAAATAACTGCATTTCCTAATAAAATGTAAGTGTATGAAACAATTTCTACAAATCCTCTTTTTCACCACATTTTCTCATGACAGATTATTTAATCATCACACTCTGGACAACTAAAACTATAAGTACTAAATATGAATTCAAGGTTATTGACTACAGCTTACTAAATTTGGAGGATTTAGTGTAGAACTATAGCATTTCTGTTACATTTGTCTATCCCTGTTGAGTAAAGGAAACAAAAAACCCAGCTGAAACATTGCAAGGCGATCTTTATCTGGAGCCAAAATGGGTTACACAGCAGAGAAAAAATGTGTGCAGACACCAGAGGTCAGTGAAACCTATCTTGTCAGCAGGGACTGAGTCGAAGAGTAGGACAAAGGTGCAACTTCAACCAGCATCTGAAATTCATTAGATTTCCAAATGTAAATTCCAACATAGGGAATTTGAGCTTCGAGTCTCTATGATATTCTGTACTTACACCACCCCCGCAAGCTATCTGTTATTTTTGAATGCTTTCTTAGCTTTATTTTGACTTTTTCAATCACAGTGATGTTCATTTGAACTAAATATGCTACATAGGAATTAACAACATATCCTCTAATAAAACTGTAAAGAAACATAATGTAACATCTTAGCCCAAACCTGCAAACACCATTAAAAGAAGAGAATTGAACACAGGATGTGCATTTTTTGTGCTATGAATAGGGAGTGATCTACAAATTTTGTAGTGTTCTTTTTACACAGCCATGTTTCATAAAGTATTATACCCCATCTGGTTAAAAGTGAACACAAAGCAGATCAAAGTCACAGAGAGATCAGGGCTGGAATGTCACTCTGGCTAGGAACAGTGAAGAATTAGTTTTCTGAGGTATTGTGAAAAGTTCTTAATGCCCTGTTCTTTCTTCTCCAGCTGTCATCCCCCTTATTTATGGATTTTTTTGCTCTCTATTTTTTCCCTACTCCTCTTTTTACAAGTTTTCTTATGGGAAAAACAAATCAAAGAGCTCTTAATTTGAATCTAGCTTTAAAAGCTCCAAAGCCTAAATAAATCCGAGATCAGGTACAGTTAATAAACCCCAGCTCTAACAGTAATAATTTATGATAGTCTTCCTGCTTAAGACTATGGCTTTCATCTATCATCTTCTCTTTTTATCTAGACTGTTCTTTCACTTTTCTTTGATGATACAAATCACTGTAGCTCCACTGAAACCAACTCAATTGTACTAATTTAGAGCAGCTGAGATGTTTTTCTGTCCTCTGCTCTGTACTTGGCAAAAAAGTCTTTACGTTACCACTTTATATTTTTGGTGCTTAGACATTTGCTCCATACTGATTTTCCAAATTGATTTTATTTTTCATTCAAGATTGCTTTTAAATTTCCTACAGTTCAAAGATACACTCCTTTTCCTCTTCTGCTTTTCTCTGCTGAACATTTTCTTTTGGAACATCCTGTAACTCTATAATGCAACTTCTTCCTCTGGGAGGAACTAGGCCTCTGTAATAGCTATTATGACCTAACTTCCATTTGTCATGCTTGTGTCCACCATTGCAATTCTTTCTCTGTTTGCACTTAGTTAGAAGCACTTAATTGATTTTCCAGTTTTGTCAAAAAAATAAGCATGATTAAGTTTTTACTATTTTCCTTGTTTCAACCCTGAATGCCTTTACATAATCTGTATAATTATTGGAAACATTTACTCAAAATAGGTATGTCCACCTATCTCCATGTTAAAATAGAATTGTTTTCCTCTCTCTTCACCAGAAAAAAATTAGTTCTTACTTAATATGTTAAAATTTCTTTATCATTCTTGATATCTTGTCAGGCTAGGGAAGTGTACCCCTATGAACTTCATGGAGTTCAACAAGACCAAGGGCAGGGTCTTGCACTTGGATTGGGGCAGTAACAAACACAAATACTGACTGGGCAGAGAATGGACTGAGGGCAGCCCTGAGGAGAAGGACTTGAGGCTGTTGGGGGATGAGAAGCTCAGCAGATTCCAGCAATATGCACTTGCAACCCTGAAAGCCAAACACATCCTGGGCTGTGTAAAAAGCAACGTGGCCAGCAGGTTGAGAGATGTGATTGTCCCCTTCTACTCTCCTTTAATGAGACCCCACTCGGAGTCCTGCATCCATCTTGAGGATCCCAACATAAGAAGGACGTGGACCTCCTGGCATGAGTCCAGACAAGGGCCGCAAAGATGATTAGGGGCCTGGAGCACCTCTCCTACGAAGACAGGCTGAGAGACTTGGGGTTGTTGAGACTGAAGAAGAGAAGGTTCCAGTGAGACCTCACTGCAACCTTACAGAAGCTAAAGGGGGTCTAGAAGAGAGGTGGAGAGGGACTTTTTTCAAGGTCATGTAGTGATAGGACAAGGGGTAATGACTTCAAACTGAAAGAGCGTAGGTTTAGGTTATATATTAGGAAGAAATTCTTTACTATGAGGTGGTGAGGTACTGGAACAGGTCACCCAGAGAAGCTATGGATGCTCCTGGAAGTGTTCAAGGCCAGGTTCAATGGGGCCTTGAGCAATCTGACGAAAGATGTCCCTGCCCATGTCAGGGGGATAGGAATTAGATGATCTTTAATGCCTATTCCAATCCAAAACTTTCCATGATTCCATGATTTTTCTTTTTTCTCATTCCCACATGTTTGACCAGGTATATTAGGTTCACTATCTGCTGTTTTGCTCAATGATAATACTCTTGCTTTCAAAATGTTACTATGGACAAAATGAAACATAGACCATATAAGAAGCTATGAATTTATTACAAGTCCAAATCATTCTACAATCAGATAACCAAAATTCTTAATTAATATGAAAAGCTTTTTAATAAAGTAGATTAAACTGTTGCTCAAAAATCTCCCAGAATCTCCTCTTTCCTGATGGTATTATATTCAACCTCCCACTATATCTCTGGGGCCTAATCTTGACAAGACAAAAAAAAAAAAAAAAGAAGTTTTGTGCTTCCAATAAGTTACCAGCATCCCAACTTCTTCACCAGGAGGACCATGACGCTTGTTGTGAGGGTTTCTTTGTTCTCAAGAGGTCCATGATGTCTGTAGTGATGCTTTTTTCTTCCTTTTTCTTGGGGTTCACTTCCGTTTATTTTCTTAATGTTTTTAAGACAGTCTGCTCATGTGTTCATTCTTTTTACTGGATATCAATTAGACAGTTCTTGTGTTCTCCTTGTTATTTCTACCATCTCTTCCTCTTTTTTTTTTTTTTTCTGACTCACAAGGTTGCACTCCTGTAGTGCCTATTGATGGACAAGTCTGATTTGTGTTAGTAGTCTGGGAGATCTGCTGTCATCTTGAGCCTGTGCTCTTCTGCACTGCATTTTATGCTAGTCATATACAATTCATTCCATACAGAATAACTACTTGTCATTAATGGAAACTGAAACTGAACTACAACAACCTTAGGCATTGGTTACCTGACTGCTAGACAGTTGCTACCACAACTGAAACAAGATAACATCAGCTGAGCCCAAGAAAAGCCCAAGTAAAACCAGATACCTGTATTGTCAGGCTAGTACAAAAGCAGGAAGAAAGACACTGAATTTTGACTTCTTGGGGGAAAAATCATTGCTTAAAAAGAATCAGAAATTTTTTTCATCAGCTGTCTGAAATTTCAAGCCAAAATTAACACTTCTAAAGCTGATAGCACAACCTAATAAAAGCCAGCCAAAGACAAAAATTAAATAGATGTTGCTTCTTTGCATCATCATTGTACAAGAATGTTTGCTTACGCTGTGTTTCCCCTGAGGAACAAAATTACGTGCACAAAAGCTGCTTTGTGATAGAGTGGATTAGAGGATGGAAAAAAATCCAGTACTTTCCCCTTATAAAACCAGAATTTAGCCATTCTGAGATGCCAAGAAAATGGTTCATGAAACCAGAAAACCTTGAAAAGGGTACTAAGGACTTGAAAGCTCCAGTATGTTTTGTATACTGGCAGCAAAATGCCTTTTCCACCAGAACTTCTGCCACAGATCACCACACTTCTTAAGAAATATGGGCCACTTTAAGCCACATGAAAGCAGGTTTGTATTCCAGTAGAGAACTTTAAGCAGCAGAGAACAAATGAAACAAAAATAAATTATTATTATGTGAAAGGGCAGGAAGTATAGGTCAAGGGTACCACTTTCTTCTCTAATGTAATGACCACAAATCAATTTCCTGGCACTATTCAGTGAAGAATCATAATTCCATTCTTCAGAAATGGTTGTCCTGGTCCACAACCAATTACCACACTCATTCCAAATAAGATTTGTATTCTTTACTGGTGACTCTTTCTGTACCTCGTAACAATGAGGCAGGAGGTTCTGAAAGTTCTGCAAGATACCAGATCCACATCTGCAGCAGATCCGTATCTTCCTTTGATGACACAAAGTTACCCAGAAATTACAAGTACCCTTAAAATAAAAAATGTTGCGGTAGAGGAACATAGATTGCGTTAGATATCTTCGTATCTTCAGAAATCTATTAAATGAATCAGTCTAAGTTTAGCTGCTGAAGCAGTGAATCCCACTAAATCATTCTGTCTCTCATTCCTTCCAGAGCTATTAGAAGCAAAATGGAGGTCTGATTTCAATGCCACTTTGGCTGCACTAGCATTCTTGATCTGAAACCTATACTAAATCTATAGAAGAACGATGACAATCAGAACACTGGGATTAGGATTATGTTTATATTACTATACAGAAGGAAGTTTGGTTTCAACTTCAAGAAAACAGCTAATTAAGGATGATATTTCCATAAATTGTCTGAAATGGGTTTGAATGTCTGGGACATTAAATAGCCATTTCCTAACAGAAACCCACAGTAGGCAGAGTGGAAAAATAATTTCTGACAAATATTTCTGTAGTGATACTGCCATGGGACTACAAAAGTGGTAAGCAAAAGGGGTCAAATATCTCCAGGTTTCATCTACTGCTGCTGTCTAGGAAATGAGGTAGGAACTCCAAGGTGGGAGAGTAAAGGGGAAATGGCAGCAGATGGAAGGAGGATGATGTTACCTCACTTGTTTGTCTAGTCATTTTTAACTTGGAGCAGAGAATATATGCAATTTGAAACTGAAAAGGAATTTTTAATTGATTATCTCACAAAAAATATTTAGGATTTGATGAGCTGTTAGACTAAGCATCCATGTGCTCAGCACTCCCACACAGCACCCAGAAATTCTTTGCTGGCTAGACAGGAGAGGAAGGTTGTCTCTTGTGCTTTCTGGGGACAAGTTCTCAGTCGAGTTGTCATTGTCCCCAGCTCTATTGGCACTGGTAACTATAATAACTTGACCCAAAGATTCCTAACCAACATCAAGAAGACTCTCTTGTTTTTTCCACTATTATTATATACCTTTACAAACTAGCATTTCTCCTCTCATCAGTGCCTGGGATTCCTGAGTTGGCAAAGGGGGAAGGTTGCAGTAGGACTTACAGAGACAAGGAGAGATAAGTGTGCAAGAACAGAATGAGCCTCAAATATCTCTTGTTGGGTCTGTGTGGATTCAGTGAGAATTTGAAAGTATCATACTCAAAAGTAAATAATAATTAAAAAAAATCATAAAATTAATCAATCAATTCTGCCAAGAAGTCTACATTAACTGTTTCACCTTACACCAAAAGACATTACTTAGTTTACAATTTTTTTGTTTATTATCTTTCACATGAGAAAGAAATTATCCTTTATCACACATATAGATATCCTGCACCAGAAGACACCTAGCCTTACTGATTGAAGAACCATGGCATCCATGAGGCAGTAGCCTTGCTAAGCAGAATTTACATTTAATTTTATGTTGCTATATTCCATGAAGCCTATGTGCATTTGGGGAAATTCAGTCCCTTTGCAGAGCCAAACACAGCTTTTTCAATGTCTTATTTAATTGTGCAGTACTTTGAAACCCTTTGAAATAAATTGCTTCCATTTTGGCATACTGATGTTCTCATTAGTGTCTATCTTTCTCTACCATCTCATTTACCAAAAACGAGAGAGTATCAGTTTCCTCCAGTTCTCTCACTGACAGCATTTTGAAGTAGGAAAAGAGTAAGTAGTTAATAAGAAAATTGTTCTCATTCCCGTAGAAGCATATGTACATTGTCCAATATGGTTATTGCAATCACTTTAATTAAAGAAAGAGGCTCTCTAAAAATACCTTCGAACACTACTTCATTCTTTATTTGCTAAACAAAACAAAATTGTTTCTAACTGAGTCCCAGACCCAAAGAATTAAGTCCATATTATTTCTGTTTATAAATCATTAGTCATAACGATTTTCATCCAGTAAACTTCCTGATGTTAAGGGGCAGAAACACGTACACATTAGACTGCTTCATTTACCACTGCTCTTGATTGGCTCAACAGCTGCTAACTACTGAATACTCAATTTCATTGCAAAATTTGAAGTCCTTTTTGTTGAAAAACTAATAAAGAATCATAAATATATATTTTTTCAGATTACGTTGAATTTCGTTGAATTACGTGTCAGAGTTATAATCTCTTCTTTTCTCAGTAGCTTTCTAACTTATCTTCCCTCCCTTCACACAATGCAAAATAAAACAGAGCTTTGTTTATCTTTAAAATTGTAGAAATTGTAGATGGCAGAGTTTTAAAATTCAAGCTTACTGTCCAGATATATCCAAGATATATCAATGATGATATATCAATCAATGATAATTCAGAGACATCACAAATTTGTAATTATATGGTAACATTTCCAGAATGTTCATGATCCCATCATAATTTCTACACAGTTTCTATCTCAATGTTGCATGAGAATTTGCTTTACTCCTTAAAGCCTTATGTTCCTTGTTTTTAGTCTTGCTTGTTATGAGCTTTATTATTCTCCCTAGGGTAGCACTAAGAATGGTTAGGTCAGTTGAGTGAGCTGTTAAAATCATAGTCTATTCCAATATCACCTGCAAAAATCCCCCTTCCCATCTGCTCTGCTTCCTGCTGCTACTGTTTCCTCTCTTGTAGGACAAGACAGGTATTCTTAGCTGAGAAGGCTAAAACGACACTTGAGAATTTCACAACCTTGAGGGATTGGAAGGGGAGATTCCTCCTTGCCAGCTTCTCATTGCAGCCCTTATAATTTTTTTACAATGCCACCATCATCAAGCACCTTTACAAGTAACTGTAACCTACATAAGATTGTGTCTGACTTTCTACTGTTGATTTGCATAATAAGTAAAAGCATGCACAAAACCTGTAGGGTACTTTCTGGACATGAGCATTACTGTACTCGTCATACAGTAAAAATCAAACTATACTAATTAATTTTTATTCTAGAAATCTGCAAAACCCTTTAAAGATAAGTAAAGGAGGACTGAAAATAGGCCACTGTTCTTTCACATGGATATATGTAGCATAGCTCCTACTCACCTGTTGTGTCCAAGGCAGAGAGTATTACCAACAAGTGAGGGGAATGGTGTGGGAGTCAGAATACTGGTTCTCAAATTTCTAAGGCCAAGGCATTTCTGGATGTTTATTTTTAATGTAAGTATAATATTACTTATCTTTTCTACCTCCTTTACAAACCTTAGATAATCAATATAGAACTGCAGAATCAAAGAATGGTTTGAGATGGAAGGGACTATACAGATCATCTAGTTCCAACCCTCCTTGCCATGGGCAAAGACACCTTTCACGAGATCAGGTTGCCCAAAGTCCCATCCAATCTGGCCTTGGACACTTCCAGGGATGGGGCATCCACCACTTCTCTGGGCAACCTGTTCCAGTGCCTCACCACCCTCACAGTAAAAAATTTCTTCCTAATGTCTAATCTCAACCTAATCTCCTTCAGTTTGAAGCCATTCCTATTACTATCTGTGTAATAAGTGTAAAGGTTCTTTGAAACACTTAAGTAGAATTCACTATATTCTAGTATATTCTGCTAGTATTGCTACAATCATTTCTTCATCTCTGATTCCAAGTATGGTAGCTGAAAATGGCATATTTCTCACATAAGTCACTTCTGTCGCTCATGAGGTCTCTTGGATCTGTGTACTTAAATAGTTCAAATAGGGAAAAAAAGTAATGTTTTGACATTTTGGTTTTTGAATGTACTTTGGTATTAACTAGTAGCAGAAAGCTTCCTGTGTTAGGCAATAAAGCAAAGCTTTTTTTTTTCCATGAGTGGAATGTCATGTATTATCAAGCTGAGTTCTCTCGGTTTCTAATAGTTTTCCCATGTGTTTATTTAAAGGGTCTTACTGAATCACAGCTTGGATATTTTGATTCCAATTTATTTTCGGCCTTTTATTAGATTTGGTGAGCTGTAAATTTGGATCATTATTAGTATTTATTAGTATGCTGCTCCACTCCAGTGGTATGTATGTGGAAGACAATATTAAATATTTAAATTGTTTACATGACATTTACTAGAATAGTCATCACAATTTAGTTAATAGAGCAGATACCTTATGATATTTCACTTATGAAAACATGGACTAAATCTCTCAGAAGTAAAACTTTGACATTTGTTTTCATTACTTTGACATTTATTTTTATTCTTTGTTTGTATTTTGAAATTTAACTTTGTAATTTAACATTCAGATGTCTTCTTTCACAAATTAAGGAATATTTGTATTGAAATCCATATTCAAGTAATATTTTACACAAATACAGCTTAAGACATAGCAGTTAAGCTCTGTACACTTTAGGAACGGTTTACTTTCCCATCATGCAAACCATGTTATACAACAGGCTCAGGACTTATCTCCCAGACTTTGATGTTTTCTAATTTAGACTTTTTTTTCCAAAATGCTATTGGATATGTGTGTGTTCCATTAAATCCTTAGAAATCTTCAACTCAAATCAGAAAAGTTTTACTTTTTTTCATGCAGTTAAGAGTTACTAAGTAATAAAGTTTCCAATCACCTTTAGCCCTTGTTGACCAGTACAGTATCACCCCAATTACAGAACATATTTTGATGGGTTATTTCCTAGTTTGGAAGCAGTGTGGACACACATTTTGGAGACTG
Organism: Chiroxiphia lanceolata; assembly: GCF_009829145.1. Classification (NCBI taxonomy): domain Eukaryota; kingdom Metazoa; phylum Chordata; class Aves; order Passeriformes; family Pipridae; genus Chiroxiphia; species Chiroxiphia lanceolata. The sequence continues at coordinate 85,304,553 of NC_045639.1, read as the reverse complement.
CTCCCTCGACTGCTTATATTTACATTTCACATACAGTTTTATTGGAGCTTTGGATAAAAATGAAGAAAACCTTCACAAAAGACACGAAGAGTTACACACATCTGCGACAAAGCTTGTAAAACTGTTACATCTAATTTTTTTTTAACCTTAATACAATTAAAAAAATTGGAAATTACAGAGAAATTAAAAGACAACAAGTCTGACAGCTGTATTTACAGAGAACAGCATAGACACACACTTTAATTCTTCCCTACTTATAGGAATGATGTCTCAGCTGGACTCTATTGTGAGTTTTCTTCAAATGTCAGCCTTCTTTTCCAGGTTATTTGAAATCGTTTTTACTAGGGTTCCTTTTCCCTTTGTTTCAGATACAAGTATTCAGTTCATCAGGAGAAATGCAAGTTAGCATCAGACAGAACATTTGTGAGGGCTAATCTCTTTCCCAGCTTCTTTATTCAAAAAGAGAATGCAAGAGAAAAAGAGGCAGACAGACAGATTCTCCTTTGGAGAATGTCTCAAAAGAAGAGCTTAATTTAGACTCTGTGCTTAAAAATAGACATTGTGAATAAGCCTTGTTTATCCACACCTACTCCTTCTGAGTTTATAACATTGGTGAACTTTAAGGTCTCTTTAGATGAACTTTAAAGGTCCCTTACAACATAAACCATTCAATGGTTCTATTAAAAAATAAAAAACCCACACTCTAAATAAAAGGAACCAAATACTAGCCTAAAAGAGGCATATTCAACTGGGTACTTAACAGCAATATAAGCATGGATGTACGAAATAAACATGCACAATAAAATTATTTCTCACAAGAATTTAGTTTTTAGTGTGATTCCCCCTTTAAATAAATCAAGCCTGGTCATCCTCTGCATGATTTATCAGCTCTGAAACTTCAGTCAGATTGATATACTGTATTAGCTAAGGATACATAAGTTTTCTGTAGTCCCCATGGATTAATCCCTACCTTACTCTTTGTTCAGTTTACAGGAATACATCTGCTTATTGCTAAGTGATGTAGGTTGTTTTTATATAGTAGTGACACTAATTAATCCAATATCTTTAGAAAGGAATTGAATTCCCCACTGACATGAAAACCTAGGAAATATTTTTTCAGTAGTTGAAGTTTTACAAAGAGATAAGTTTATGAAATTCAACAAATAAATCTGCAAAAAGAAAGAACTCACTGGATTAGTCAACTGCTTGTCATTCAATAATCATGATGAGAGCTTTTATTTTAGTACCCTTAGCTAGTGAGAGGATTACTTGTCTTCATTTTCCTTTCTTTTAATTTCCCATGAATGTGGTACACTGCTAATTTGCCCATTAACAATCATAACTGCTATATTGTAAAAGGACTGATTAGTGATTGTAGGACAAAAAGAAGCCTTCAATCATTTGCCTTTACTTCTTGCTTTCATCCACTTTCTTTGACAGTTATACAACTCAGGCTTGTAGTCTATGAAGTCACTTCTCCACACCAGTAATCTAGTTAATAGAAGCACAACTGGACAGATAATGCTCATTAGGTACTAAAATTGAATATCCTCCATTCCTCAGCCTTGCGTTTTGAGGATAAGTATTTGACCCTTAAATGTCTTTAAGATGAGTCCTGTTTCAGGCTTGCTACATTGCCCATTGTTTTACTGGGAGAACTATATAGCCATAAGGAAGCACTGTTGCTCAGTGACTGGACTATTGAAACCTCTCCGGACGCCTGAACAGTCTGTACAGGGACAGTGTAGTGACAGTTCCCACCTGACACCTCATCTGAACATCAGCAATGGTTTTCTAAAGAATCAAAACACATAGGCTGCACTGCAAGAGCAGCCTACATCTGGGAATGGTGCAGGGGTTGGCACCATTCACAGTCAATAGAGCAGTCACAGTCAATAGAGCTCATGGAGTTCTTGCAAAACACAACAGGGACAAAGGGCCAGGGGACAGAAAAAAAGAAAAAGGTGAATTACATAAGAAAACAATTGGCCAAACCCAGTGTAGACAGATATGCCATCAGGGAATAAAATATTAAAAATAATATCTGTGTGTTTTCCTCTTCTTCAAGAAGAATTAATAAAACATAAAATGTTTTGTGTTTCATAGAGAGGCTGTGTTCAGGTCAGCCCCTTTTCTCTTGCATGCAGTCTGTTGATAATCATCTGTTACAAATGCTCCACAGCATATGGTATTCCCAAAAATGTTGCTTCAGATCCAATAAAGAAATGGTTTCCTTGAAATACCATTCCAGACAAAGCAACTCCAACTCAGTAGTTCATAAAGCATCAAAGGCTGCTTATTTGCAAACAATAACTGGGAGTTAGTATTTCCTTGCCTGCAATCCTCGTGCAAGTTGGTCTAATATTATCCCAGTTTGCAAAAGGACTGCATTGAAAAGATTTTGGTGGCAATGTAACTTCCTTTACTAGGAATGTGAGTGGATCCCAGGACTAATGTTGGAAAGAGTAATTTTAATGCTTTAATTCCTGTTCTGATACCTCTGGAATTCTTCTGTAATTATATACTTTTTTTGGCTGGAGGGACGCTGGGTGCGCATTCTAATGTTGTATTTCAAATGTGAGATGTCGGCCTTTTTTTATCATGTGCAGAAGATTGCACAGATTCTGCTGTATTTAGAGAAGGGACTGTAACATCTGTTTGTATTGTGAAGTCTGGTGACTACCAAATGCTGAGCTAAGCTCTACATTTTCCCCAAGGCATTCCTTTCCAGCAAGCATCCTCATCTTCACACAACTTATTTTTTCAGAAAAGGGAATCTTCCGTCTTGCTTTCTTCAGAAATCTAGTTTTGAAAATGCTAGAGGCAGCTCGAAAGCTTGAACAAATTGTTCCATGTTTATCTTATCTTTAAGTAAACTTGTTTTTAAAACGACCCAGTGAAATCATTACCCTTCAGTGACTCGTATTCCTTGTGAAGCAGCTATTTTTATATGAACTCACTACTGAGTCAGAAACACAAACTCCTGTTTTGTTTAATGCATGTGATTTTTCAAACAGTGTTTCACATTAGAAAATTCTGCCTACTCTCCAAGCATAGAGGAAGGGAGGTGTAGTATTTTCAGAAGCCACCTAGGGCATCAGGATGCCAAGTTTCCATTAATTTGAATGGAAATTTGGCACCCTCACCCTTCAGGCATGTTTGAACATTTTCTCTTTACAATACGCGCTGCAGAAAACTTTTGGGAGTTTTTTTCCATAAACCACAATAATTTTATTATTTCTCACTTTACTGATGTTGCTTAGAAAGCAAAGAATATATTTGTTCAGACTGTAATGATAAAATCAAGTGGAGGAGTATATTTACTGGAAATTATTTTGTTCATAAGATTTTGAAATAATATGGATGTTTCGTAGACAGACTTTCCTTGCTTTGGAAGGGTCTCTAGTCTTAGAGCAGAAGACAGATGTGTAAAAGCATTCCAGGCTGCCATCACTGTCCTCTCATCCACGTTTTCATATAGTCTGTGAGCACTGTACTCCTCACAATGGAAGAATTTGATCCTGTGCCTTCCCAGATCCCAAAACTGTATTCAATATTTGACTTCTTTCACTGACAAAAAATTCTCCTCTGAGAAATTTTAACTGATTGAAATTAATATTATTGCGCTAAAAAGTTTTGGTTGTGACGAATCAAGTTTCTTTAGAGATATAAAAATGTCACAGTAATTCACACTGTTTCTTAGAAAGAGTGGGAATCTCCTGTATGGTTCAGAAATAAAGGAGGAAGTATATTGGGGGCAGTAAAACTTGCTCAGTTCACATACAGACATCGAGATGCCCAGGATAAACATGCATTGCAATGGGCTTGTTCCTTTCTTGGTTCTTCTGCAGAGAAGTATGAATTCTCTGAGTGGAAAGGGGAGTGTGGAATGAGCCTTCTATCAACCAAAATGAATCTTTATTCATGGCTGGATTTAAGGGCAGCTGCTCTGGTTTGGCTCTGGTTTAGCTAATGGTGTGTCATATATGTCAGATCTTGTAAAAGGCTTCAGTAAAACCTAGGAGAGCTGCCAATAAAACCAAGTGAAATTTACAGCTTTTTCCAAAGTGATACTGCTGGACTGACCTACACAACTTGCAGCTCTCCTTTGTCTCTTTGTCTGATTTCAATATTGCACCTTGACGGACCAAATTTAGTGTTTCCTGTCACTGCATTCACGCAGTTAAGTATATACTTTGGATGAAATCTGAACTGTGGTTTTTATACCATAAATGGCTCTTAGCTCATTACCAGTGATCACACAACATATTGTTCTGCTGAGTCAGTGTACCTAGGGGAAACATCTCTTTCAAGATGATACATGCAAGATGGGAGCATTTTCACTTCACAGATTTAGGAGAGGAAAAGACTTCATCAGCCAGAATCCCATGCAAGTTCAATGACAATTTAACAGAAGCACTGCCCTGGTGGCCATTTTGCTATCAGTCTGCATTCAGTTAAAACTCTTGACCACACCTGGGACTTCAGAAATAAAGCTGGATACATTATTTTGATTCAGGGAAAGCTTCTTTCAAACATTCAATTACACTAGAGCTGTGTTCCTTCTTGCATGAACTTGTTACCTCATGCATGATTGCATACAAGGTCAGCCTGACACCCCCATGCTCTGGCCATATAAATGTCTTACAACTCTTTTTAACCTTTTTTACCATGTATCACTGGCCATTATGTTGATTCTCCATTAGCATCTACAGCTCTCATCAAATACCTTTAGGAAGAGACTGCAATGGACCAGAAGACCAGATGTTGGGTGAGTCTGTCTTCAGAGTACTACAAATTGACTGGCTATGATTGCAGCTCAAGTCCAAAGGATGTTGGGTTGGGCCCAAATTCCAGTTAAGAATGAAAAGTCAGTGGAACAATTCTATTTGACTTCAGTGAACTTTCAATCAAGCCTAATAATCACAAAGTAAAATGTTCCCTTTGTACAGACACAACAAGGACTTACAGGCTGCTTGGTTGGTTTGTTTCTAATATTTCATATTTCTTACGTTTACTTTTAATGAGGTTTTCCGTTATTGCAGGCATGAAAACATTGCTTTAAAACATTTCTACTACTGGAAATGCATACTTTCATAGAAAGATTACATGATACAGGGCCACATTGCTTGTTTCGAGATAATCTATAAGGCACATTTCCTAAGATTAGTAAAAGACACCAATATGGAGAGCTTCCAGTCACTATCCTCCTTTGTTCACAATTTCCTTCTAACTATACAAGTCAGAATTTTGACTAGTCTTAGCAAACAATCAGAACTAGCCTAGCAAAAAATGGAGAGGAAAACTTGTTTTCCTGAAGACCCTGATTCGCCCCTTTCACCTGCAATTCAGAAGGGAAATAAACTGCGCAATTGTTCAGTGTTTGTTTTCTCCTTTTTGCTTGCTCAGACCATGCACTCCCTCCGCTTGTATCAAAACTATTTAAATCCTTCAAATAACCCTCTGACTCTCTCTGACCATCAGCTTTGTGCCAGAATAACTGCACAGGTATCCACTAAGTGGATAACTAAAGAGCATCTCAGAAAGAATTCAATGGCTTTGAAACAGAACTTAAAAAAAAGGCCAGCTGACTGCAGAAAGCAAAAACAAAAACTAAAAAACCACACACAGACAAAAACCAAACCAACCAACCAAAAAACAAAACAAACAAACAAAAAACCAAACAAAACCAAAAACAAAACAAAAAACCAAACCAAAAAAACAAAACTCCACCTTTCCCTTCATTCAGTTTTTTCACTGGGAAGTCTTTCATTCCACCGTATTCAGTTTCACATTAACTGAATTAGTCCATGCTCCTGGGTCCTGCAAGATTCATATGGTGTCCTTTATGTTGATGAGTTGATGACATTGTATATAATGTCTGTTTGCCAGCAAACTTCTGAGAAGAGTATAAGCGGTAGGGATCTGGTTACATTATTTAGTAGAGAGCAAAACAGTTAATTGAAACAAATTTCTGGCAGGCTATAAGAGAATGAAGCAAATGGTTTAAAAGGTGTGGAGAGAGAAATAAACTGATGAGAAAATACAAATTAAGATCATTGTGAATAATCTCCTTGATAAAAATGACAGCAAACTTTCCTCCAACATGATCTTTCTCTCCTCTATCCATACTAAAAGTCCATTGTTCTTTTACTCCAGAGCATAATTATGCTGGGGAAGTCTAAACTCAGCAACTGAGAATGTTCCTTGGCTGCCAGGCATGGGTGAACACTTCAGCAGCGCCCTGGATGGACACATGTCAGGAAGTGATGTGGGCACAGAGCATCCACATCTAGCTGTACTTCAGCTTCTGCTAGAAAGAAACACGGGTTTATAGCAAGAGGCCTGTGATGCATTTCTGTAAGTCTGCCAGGTAGGATAAGAAGGGACTGCCAAGCACACTGCAGAGCAGACCTGCCTTACAGGTGGACAGAGGCAGAGTATTACTCTCTCCATTTGCTCCTGGCATTCTGCCCAGATTAAGAGAATTTGATTAAAAGTAAAGTAATAATCCTTATAATGAGGTACTATATTCTGATGAAAGTACTCTTATGACATCCACAACCCTTAGATGCAATACAATTTAACAAAGGTCAGAAAAGTATGTTGCATACTTAATTGGTTGAATAATTCCTCCTTTTGATTGTTTGTTGACTGCTTTTTAATTCCTCTACTGAGAGTGCTGAATAAAAGGACAAGAAATTGTGACAAATTAAAAAGCAAAGAGGTCATGATCCAGGAACAGTCACTGAATGAGAAGAGCAGACCCAGCTGGTCATCATTGTCACAGCTTCACTGAGCTTTATGGAGGTATGAAGAGTTGCTCAAGCCATTAATTAAATGAGTGATGAAAACATCTAGTAATTATTGGTAATAGAGTAATCTTATAGAAAAGTGTAAATCCAATACAATGGTGGCTGTTGATAAAATTAATAAAGGTGAAAATTTTAGTGTCTGATTTATTAAGATAATGATGACAACTGAGCAAAATTAGACTTGTGAGACAAAATAAGCAGAATCAAAATTAATATCTTGAGCAGAAAGGTAGCACTATCTGTAGCATAAGCAGACTGAAAATGTATGTGAATTTAAAGATATTGCATGTCAGAATGACAGAACTCATACAAAGGCACATGCAGAAGTTAGAAATAAGTAGAGAAAATAAGATAGACAGCCGTGATTTGTAGATTTTTAATTTTTACTTATTCCCTATCCTACATGATCACGATGAGAAAAATAATATACAATTAAGTGAAGAAGAAATGTATTAAATACCTCATTCCAACTCAATATGCTTTTGCTTGCTTCTACAACTGCCCTACAACTGTTCCTCAACCTGCTTTCAATCAGGCCTAAGTCAGTTTGAATTGGAAATTAAATGTAACAAGATATAGAAATATTTCTACAAATATTTAACCTTGGACACAGGAAAATACTGAGTTCATTCTCCTTATTCAAAATTCTGATTCTAAACTATAAAGTACCATCAACCATGTCACTTCTTTATAATGTATTTTGTTCATTTCTTGAAGTTTTGGCTTTCTGGAAGGTAAAAACAGGTGGTGCTTTTGACTATTTTATTTTTCTTGTTCGAGACGTTTCTCAGAAAACATGTCTCTTCAATGTAATCTCTGTCTTGCACTCTGCCTTCCCTCTCAAAAGCTAACACAGCAGGCCCTATCTCCCTTACACTTCTGGCCAGAGACTAAAAAGAAAAACAGCTTCTCTGGAACTAGTGCCTTCTTGATTTATTCGAAGGACTTCCATGATCGGAGAAATCTATTTAAATAAAACATACTGCATATGTCAGCATAACCTAAACCTTTTCCTCTCTTGCAAATTAAGACAAGCTCCACTCAAAATAGCTGTTCTTCACTGAACAGCAAGGTACTTACAAACTCAGTGTAGTTTTCCCCTCTGCTAGGATCTCCCTCTCAAAGTTTACAAAACATCAAAGTTTTACATAGCTAAAGATCTGATTTTTCTTTTCTTGTCTCAGCATTCGAAACTGTCAAAAAGTTACTGGGTTGTCACTTGGAAGCTAACCCTCCGTGACTTATGAGAAAAGTTGTGAATGTCCTATCCCTGGAAATGTTCAAGATCAGGTTGGATGATGCTTTGAGCAACCTGGTCTAGTGGAAGGTGTCCTTGCCCGTGGCAGGGGGTTGGAACTAGGTGATCTTTAAGGTCCCTTTCAACTCAAAGCATTCTATGATTCTATGGCTTCAGGGCATAGCCCCTTAAGTTTTTGATGCCTTATGTCTATATTGTGCTCCTTTTCTGCTTATTTATCTAGAGACTCTTATTAAATAACACATGAATATTCTCATTTTTCTGGAAATTAACATAGGTAGGCATAGCTCAGAATGTCCATCTTTACAAACAATTCATGTATTTACAAAGAAAGTTGCACTTTAAGCCTGCAGTCTCATCACTTTTGTTCTGCAGGCCTCAGCTTGGTAAAGATTTAGACACACATTTAACATCAGCAATTAGGAGCCATCATGTACTATAATGCACTTATTAGCAACCTACAGCACTTAAAAAATACTGAAAATATTAAAACACTTTCCAAAATTTTTCTATATGCTACATGCTACTTGGAAATAAAGATACTCAACTTCTGTTGGCTTTGACAGAGACACCAATAATGGCTTCAGATACCACAACAGTATCTTGCATAGAATTCCTTTTCTTAATCCTTGTGCCAATTTTTAGTGTTGAAGTTAGTTAGTGATTAAAAGTGTTAGTCAAGGGGACCTGATAAATCCTCTTCACCAAATAGATTGGGAAAAAAGTCTCTCAGCTGAATCACACAGCTGACAAGGGCTCCTTTGCACAGACTAGAAAACATTGATCCGCTCAGTCACAAATTCCATCTGATGAGCTATGCTGAATTAACTATTAGAAATTTTGAAAAGTTGGATGAAATCTGTGGAGAAATGATTCCTCTTTCCAAATAAGTTTCCCATATCCACCGATGGCTTGAATCCATTGAAAATCACTCCAAACACCTAATCGCTGACATCATTCCTCTGCCAAAAACTCACAAAGTATTTTTGCCTTGATATTGATTTATATACACTAAGGAAAACTTTGACCTAGAAAATTATTGTGGTACAGTGAACTAAAAATACAAAAGTTCTTCAAACTCTCCTCATCTTCCGTCAGCCTTACCTGATAAGTGTTGCAAAGGTGCTTAGTAAGAAAAAAGGGAAAAAAGGTAGGAAACATGAAATATAAGAGTAATTTCTTCAGCAAGAAGTATTTCCTTGGAATCTCAGTCTAACTTCCAACTTTCAACAAATATATAGCATACAGTGCTAGATAAAACATGCATGTGCTAAAGATTAATTTGCACACTTATTAGCACTTTCATTAGAATCCGTTCTATCCAAACTATTCAGCTAAACACACTTGTATTTATATTTCAAAGAGCTGCAAGAATTTCAGGAAGCTCAACACGTCACAGGAAGTGGTAGAAATGATGCAGGCATCTTTTCCTCTAAAATAATATATAAATTCACTGCCTCAGTGTGTTCCACATCACCTTCAGCTTCCAAAATATGAAAAAAGTTAACAATAATTTGTAGTCCCCAGAGAATTTATGGGATTTTCTATATGAGAAGGCACGGGAGACATAAGATTAGAAGTAGTATGCAGAGCTAACTAGTTCCTGATGAGGACTGCAAGAATATTTTGTCAGTGTCTGTACAGATGTGCTCTAAAAAAACAAAACCTTAAAGATGCTCTCACCGTAGTACAGTTTAATATACTGCCATTCAAAGGAATGAATAACAGCAATTTAAAATTCCTCTAGAATTATTTAGAGTCTCTATGCACTTGATCTACAGGCACCAGTCAAAGGGTGTTTAAACAGGTAATGTACTGAAAAGAATCCAAGTCAAAGATGGAAGAACATTGTAAGCAAAAAAGGGTGATCATAACACGTAGTTATATTAACATAGACTCTCCAAAATGACCAACTCCCTCAATTTAGTCCAGTGTTTCATGGCAATATCAAAATTTTCCTTGTCTCAAGACAATAAGGATATTTAAAATTTTGCCTTCTGATTTTAACTGCTTTTTATCTGTTAATTATGTAACTTAATATATGTAAAATTCTATTAACTGTTAGTTTTCTTCCAGTCTTGAACATTATTATGAGCATAGTTGCCAACTACAACATAATAGTCAATATTGTTTGTGAAACCTATTATGTACTTTTATTGTTTCCTACTTGTGTTTTATATACTGCTAAAATTTGAAATGGTCATTAAAGAGATAAACTTTAAAAGATGAGAGACACATTCACTGAAAAGCCAGAAGAAACAAGTAATGTCATTTTTAGATAGTGAAACTGTCTAATAATTTCAATAAATCCAGCATCAGATATCAAGTGATCAGTATCTTTTATCATAGTAGAGCCACAGAGAATTTTTGATCAGTTTAAAATCAACTGAACAGCTGCTATCTTCAGACTTTTATTCTGAATTTAACATGCATTCAGTCCTAATCCAGTACAACATTTTAAAGTGTTGCACAAACAAATGTCTTTCCTCCTTGTAACTGAGGATACCTTTTCATGTTATTATTTTCTCTTTTTTTCATATGGAGATCTAACACTATTTAAAGCATCACATGAACCAAAGTAACTTTACTGTATCTGTCAGCTAGTTGTAATTTCATTCCTTTCATATGCTTACTGTTCTGTATTTCCCACTCTTGTTGTGCACCAATGGGAATTCACACGTAAAGTACTCCACATAGCATCAGATACAGCTTTGTTGAGAGTGTGAATGGCCACTGACCATGCCAAAGACTGCCTAAAGTCAGCAGAATTTTTGTAGGATCTATTTAATCATCTATACCTTTAAACTTGGTTTAGTAAATACTTTTAAAACTTAGCCTAGTTAGTACTCCATTGCATACGTATTTTGAAGAGTCCTAAATTTCAGAAAAGGATTTTTTAAGGTCTCTGTAAGGTTTCTGGTGCATTCTGATGTAATGTAATTTTTATATTTTCAAAGCAAAATTTTCAAAACAAGAAAAATAAATTGTTTCACAAAATATTCAGGAAAAATGTTCCCTTTCTAACCAGACCTTACTTTTAGTAATATTTTCATGAATGAAGTAACAAATAATCTCAAGAAAATTTCTTTGCTGTCACACAAAAGCAGTTTCTCTGACATACCCACATAAATTTTCTGTAAATTTATTTATTTTCTGTTAAATTTTGCAAAAGGAACTTGCTCTGCTTAGAATAAGAACATAGAATAAGAAAAAACATATTTTTTTTTCTTTATGCTGATCAACTTACCACTTTTGAGAAGTTTTTCTCACTGGAAAATATTTCTAATGCTGTCCAAGGTCAAAAAAACCCGCCATTTGTTTTGTAGGCTGTGTGAAAGGGATCTGTAATCTCAGTTTCATTCCCAGTCAACAAATGTCCAATACAGCTGCCATTAATCAGCATTTTGTTGGCAGCCTCTGCAGAGAGGGCAAAGGGTAACGCACATGGAAGCTGACCTATTTTATGACTTTATTAGTAATTCTTCAGAGCAGGCTTCTCAGCGTGAGGAAGTGAACTTACTGCTGTTGCTGGGGCTATAGGCTTCCTTTGGATAAATAAACTTGGTTTCCAAAGCTCCCAGTCTGGCATCTTTCATACATGCTAAAACCCGGTCAAAAAGAAATATTCATACAACTAGTGAAAGATGCACTGTTTGAAGCAAAGCATATTAGCACTCACACTTTCCAGAAATCTGTTTGTTAATTAACTATTCCTGTTTCTTTTTCCAATAATATTGTCATGTAAATATAGACATCTTCTGCCAAAACTCATTCTCATTCTGTTATTCAGCTGTCTTTAATTTCTAACACTCTTAACCAAGCTAATTTTCTAGGCAACATTTATTGAGTTTGATAAAGACCACACATCTTTGTGGGTTAACCCATAATAAAGTATCACTTCCTATCTATGATACCTCATATGCCCATTCATTTTCTACATTCACTTTTCTGTAACTGGTAAAGTTTTCTGTACCACTGATGACCTTGTTTATAGAAAAAGCAACCTATACTCCCTTCTGCAACGAACAGTTTGCTAGCTATACTCCAACAGCACAACGTTTAGGGGAGAATAAAAGAGAGAGAAGAAATGTTAACATTTGAGATTGTAAATACGAATTGCAGTCATGGTATTAGAGAATATTGTTTTTTTGTCTTATAAACTGAGCTAGCTTAGTATTGAAAAATACAGACTATGTAAACTGAGGGAGATTAATTACAACACACAGTGATGTAATTTCTTCTGTGCACAGTTGTACTTTAAACTGTGACACTATTGTTTTGCTTATAACAAAAATTCTAAACTGAACACAAACCACTACTTATTTACCAAGCAAATGCAAAGAACTATATTTTTTTGCTGTATTTCTATTTGTTTGATGATCCTGAAGGACTCACATTCCTTGATTAGGAGGCATATAAAGAAGTACAAATATGAGATAGACGTTGTGCAAAAGAATGTTTCATGTTCCGTTCTAATCTGATTTTCTCAGTTTAAATATACTTTTTGAACTTAAAAGAATTGGTTTCCATTTCCTTTTACATGAGGTTTATTTCCAGCTTTGTAAGCTTTAAGTTCATAAGAATATTTTTGCCTTAAATCAGCTTCTGAATTGGACATAATCATTTTCCTTTTGCTCACCAAGCAGACAAGTATAAAATGCTCCAAGTTTTTATTAAAAGCAATGTTTTTTCTGTTTATAACATAGTTGTACAGCTTTTAACACTTGTGTATGCTTTGGGACATCAAGACTGTTTTTCATTGCTCTAAATGTGCTTGTTTATTTACCCTTCAAAGAGTTTGACATTTGATGTGTTGAATTTTCTCTATGGAAAAACATTAAAGGGAAATTACTCACAGTATGTTACTCTTGCTATTTTTCCCTCATAAAGAAGATTTTCATACATAACAGACCTCTTGACAAGGTGAGGTCCACTAAGTGCAGCACAGAGTTAGATCTTTTTAACCATTTTCCTACTACATGGCAATATTCAAGGACAGAGTAACTGCTCACCTACTCCAGTATCTCCTAAATTTATCTTTTAGGACTTTTTTATTTGAATGCCACATAAGCACAGTTTTTTAGCTTACAATGAATCATATCAAACCAGCTGAAATAAGCTTGATAACCTTTTCCAGCTGTAATGGATAAGTGGCATATGTGCCAAATCACAGCACTTGTGATTTTTCCTCCTTGGGGGAGGAAAAATAGAACTTTTACAACTGTTTTATCAGGTTGCATGAAAGTTATGAAAACAACCAAACAAAAATCCTCTACCACATGAATAGATATGAAACAATGAAGCATCTCACATGAACACTCTAAACTCAAAAGATTTTATGTGTGTTCATTATAAGAATTTATAGGTTGCAAACTGGTCATTTTTCCCGTAACATACCTATTAAGAAAGATTCACAAAAGTATCATTTAGAGTCACTGAACATTTACATAAATGCCCCCTGTCTTTCTGTTTGTCTCACTTTTTCCTTCAAAGCTGAGCAATTACACAGTGTTCCATGGCAACATCAAGTTGTCATAATTATAGACAGATGTTACAGAGGAGACAGTGAGACAATTAGACAGGACAAGGGATGACACCAACATTTTAAAAGAACAAATTTCATGTACCCCATCTAAGTCTGCCATTTACTCGTCATACTTGGAACTACTTGAGCTTTTTTTTCTCATGTTTTTTTTCAAATTTTCTGGTTGCTTTACTTTCACCAGTTGTGGCTCCTGCAGCAAGTTTTCATCACATCCATACTTCTGCCACAAATACGATTTTCAAGGAAGAAAGCAGGAAATTTTTCTCTCAAATTAGTGTTTTTCCGGGATGATCAAGGCAAAATCTTTTCCCATTGCAGAAGTGCAGCCCAAGAACCCTCTTCCTTTCTATTGCTGATATATTATATATTGCTGGAATATTATTCTTATTCCTATTGCATTAATTACCTGTTATTTTTTTGGATGAATGCAGTTGTCCATAATTTTAGATGCACAATCACTGACATCCTCTAGAAAATTTATCCTATATTTGAAGCTACTGGAGGTCTTGCCTACACGATAAGTTACACAGCTTAATCTACAGCATCATGTAAAATAGTATTACTCATATCCACATACCTGCAAGCCAGACTCAGATTCCTCCAGCCTGTATTTCCAATTCTTGCATGTGATGAATACATTTCTGGTGATACTGATCTCTCCCCAGTGGCTGAAGACAGCAATTAAACATCTATCTATCTAGGTCTTTCCATTAACTTGCAAAAGCAAGACAGAATGAATTCAAACATCTCATTAGTTTGAGATCAGTTTATTTCCACCAAATTTACATCAGCTTCTAAACTTAATTATGGTGTCCTTACGGAGCAACTTGTACCAGATTTGTAAAAACATTAAAAAATAATACATATTGTAGCTCTACCAACCATCAAAGCCAACCTGAAAATATTTCTTAACACATTTAAGAGAAACAAAATTTAGGGATAAGGAAAAAGTTAATTATGTCATTCTGTTACAACACATTGACCACATTCTAACCCTAGTGATTTCAATATTACGATAAAAGCCCAAGTCTTTTTCTAAGGTGTTGAAATATGTTCTCCCTCACTGGATGTCATTATTTGATAAAATAGAGATCTGCCTATTTTTGACATTGTTCTTCTTATTTTAAAATTAAAGCTACCCCAGTCATTTAAAGTATTTGCTTTTTAAGCAAACTCTCTTGCTGTAGGTCTGAAAAGGTTCAGGTTATAGAGGAAAGTATCCTAATCTCACATTTATATTACCAGAGCTGATGACATGACTGACAATAGGACCAGAATAGCCTGAGATCTAGACATTCTGAGTCACTAGCAGCGGAGTTGTCATACCTGCACAACTCAGTAGACCAGCTTAGCCAAGCTGAATTTTATGAATTTTATAAATTTTGTGAAATGGAAATCATAAGACTCTTAATCTCCTTAAGAATTCAGGTACTAATTCAATGTCTTGTTACAAATAAGTAGTTACTTAGCATCGTAACACTAAATACTGAGGGTGATTCAGCTCATTCAAAACACCAGTGCTTCTGCTATGGGTGTTTTGAACAGGGAGAACATGGTATCATGATCTAAATGCACTTTGGTGAGGACTAATAAAGCAGTACTTACTTCAGGTTTAGGAGTAAAACATAGCACAGAAACATGCACATGGCTTATTGGAAACAGCATGAAATAAGTACTACAGTGAAATAAAGGAGTTACCCAGCCTGTTGGAAATTAGACACATTAATTTCCTGCAACTTATAGTAATATCTTGCAGATATGCCACTCAAACTACATGTCTGTCAGATCTCATAAGTTCAGCAGGGTTGGGTCTGGTTAGCAACAGAATCAGAAATCTCAACAGAGTATCATATGTACAGCATGAAGCAATGCTGACAAGTCAGACAATGATTCTTTTCTCTTTTAATCTATAATGACACAAGCTCTCTCAGTGTGAAATGTGCCATCATGCTGAGCTGGTAATATCTAAAGGAGAAAGATTTTAATTCACATAAGTAAATTCTGTTTTCTTGGCTCGGTTTAAACTGGATATAATATTTTTAATTCACATCATCTGAAGAACTCCTGTGCAGCGCTGGAGCATATTCTGAAGTGGTTGCAGTGCTTCACCCCAAGGTAGCCTGAATATCTGCAGACACTCTGCATTTGGTGAATTACCTACATTTTTACAAAAATGGACCAGATAAAACTGCATACCATTTTACTGATACAATCTTGTACTGAGTGCAGACATGAACCTTTGCTAATAAATTAGTTATCTACACAATGTTCCTTCAACAATTGTGTTGTTCAAATTAAATTTTTTCTCCACTGCTATTTTAGCAAGATCTGTCTGATATTGATACTGCCTATAATATACTGTCATCTACCTTTGACCACACAATTCCTAAAAAATAAAGCTGCACTATGAATAACAGGATCACCTTTTCTGTAGACAATTTTAATCACAAGGTTTTGGATGGGCAGGCCATAAACTTAAAACATGACATCATGTTTCACATCTGGATATCAACAAATGTCAACCATGTCTTACAGAACTGTAACAGATTCTTTTCTAAATGGAACCTTTTTCCTTCATTAAGAAGGAAGTAGAGAAAGGAAAAGGTAAGTACATGAAGAGCCAGAACTGGTATATAATTTCTTTTCATGGAAGGAATTGTTATTTCAGCTCTCGGTGGTGTGTCAGCAGAGAGGCTACCTTGCATTCACATCTGGCACAGTCATTAGTCCAGTTGGAATATTATGGACAGTTGGATGTCCACACTACTGTGTTTCTAACCCCTATAGAGAGCTAAGCCACACATAACCACTCACTTACTCCCTCCCCAGTGGGATGGGGGAGAGAATCGGAAAGGCAAGTAAAGGTGCAAAAACTTGTGGTTTGAGATAAAGGCAGACCACAAAAATAAAGCAAAAGTGGCACACACGAGCAAAGCAAAATTAGGAATTCATTCACTGCTTCCTATGGGTAGGCAGGTGTTCGGCCATTTCCAGGAAAACACGGCTCCATCACACATAGTGGTTACTTGGGAAGACAAATGCCAGAACCTTAAACGTTTGCCTTTCCTACTCATCCTCTTCCTGAGCTTTTATTGCTGAACATGACACCATATGGTATGGAATATCCCTTTGGTCATTTGGGATGTCCTCTCCCAACAGTTTGTTCACCCCAGCCTACTCATAAAAGTCCTTGACACTGTGTAAGACCTGCTCAGCAATAATGAAAACATCTCTGTATTATCAACACTGTTTTCAGAAAAAATCTGAAACAAAGCCCCATATTGGCTACTATGAATAAAACTAACTCTTAGCCAAAATCAGTACACACATTTAAGGAAAGATGTTGATAAGTACAATTATTCAGGGAAAAGCCAGAAAAATACCTAGAGGATTTGAAATTATCTTTTACAGTTAAAAATTTCAAAAGATCAATATAAATAATTTAAGAGAAAGTTAGTAACACAGTTACAACCATAAAAGTATTGATATGGAACAACATTTTTCAACAGAGGATTCTTTGTCAGAGAAAGTTGCAGCCTGAGAACGGTCCTTGGATTGTAAAGTTAAACAAATTCAGCTTAGGGAAAAATTGAAGTCTTGTTTGATGGACACTTTTTTTTTTAAGCTAATTTATTGGAGTAATATTTTGCTAACAATTATAAAAGCCGTTGTGGATATATGTCTGAGAGCCGTGTTCTAGTTCAAAGTAGAGAAGGCTTATGGCTTAAGTGATGTAGCAGATCAGATTAAATTATCAAAGTGATACCTTTTGGCATTCTGGAAATGGCATCTTTGATTCAATCTTTGTACAACTGATGTTTTGAAAGTGTCTAATAGCAATATTAAGAAAATATTAAAATCTAAGCTTTTCTTACTTACCTGTAACTTTACAATCCAGAGCCAAAGAATACGTGGCTGTGACTCTCCTATGCCTTGTCCGTGAGCCAGAGGCAGACATGAACACTTGCACAGCACATATTTTTAGACTATTTCTTTATTAGTGTGTGATAATCTAAAAAGACCTTCACATAGACAATATTACCTATCAGGAGACCAACAGTATTTCTGCTTATTTTGAAAGGAATTGAAAATAGCAACCAGAAGCCACAATGCAAAACCAGATCAGGAAAGAAAACAGAAAGGAATTAATATATTTTAAATGCAATAACAAAAGTCATATTCCACTCTTCTGATCTGCTTAGACTGCACTGTAAAATCAAAAGAGATGTGAAGCTTCCAAATCCTTTGTATTCTGTACTGGAATTTTATATCTAAAACAAAGATGCAGCTTTTCATAGTAGTAGTGACAGCAGTAAAAACTGCATAATTAAAGTTTAAGTGCCCTAATTTTTAAGGCCATAAAATCTGTCTTCCATCTCAACTCATAAATATAACCCCAAATTTGTCTTTGATCCAAAGAATATTCAGTGGTAGCTTCTTTTCAATGATTCACCTTAAGCATATGAGTCTGAGGTCCAGATCTCCTACCTGTAGTTATCTAACCTGTGTGTTAAGAGATGTTCCAGGACCCTAAAATTCCCAAGATATTGCTGTCACTGACTGATATCTGGCTGCCCCACATCTCTTACAGATTTGCATCTGCAAAATCATGGACATCAGACATCATGGGCATATCAGACATTTTTCACACAGCATATAAATAAGTCCAGAAACTCTGGCGAGGGTAACTGAAATTGCAAGATTATGTTACAGCTGCTGAAGACCTAGCCTGCTCTTGAGCCACTTAAACTTAGACAGGTAGTACCATTTGACACTCCATAAAGTACCTTAATCATCTGCACAGTGTAAGCAGATATGATACTGGGGATATGTGGAACACCAAAACATGTACCAGCTGCTCATCTTGGACTGAACCAAATGTCAAGTCAGTAGAGTATATGAAATGAGAGAACAATTCAGCTGATATATTATTAGGACCAAATTTCTATTTAATGTCAAGACACATAAATTTAAGTGATTACATGTAGATATAGACTGCCATGGCAGATGTCAGAGTTCCTATTAATGTTACAGAAATCTTGTTAAGACAATCAGTGAATAGTCTGCTAATAGCTCTCTAGGAGCCACCATGACATCATCTATGATCTTCATTTTCTTTAAGAGGAGATGAGGCACTTCTGGTATCAGCAGTACACCTACATGTAGATATTTAGCTTTAAGTGTCTTACTCTTGAACCAAATACTGCTCTGGAGATTCAATTTAGTTGCTAAGGTATAGGTATTCACAACGCTCGCGTATCTCGTATTAGCTGCCAGGCTGGTTGGACTCAGTTCTGCTATAGGTCCTCTATCATATCTCACAATATCAGATGGACAACTTAAATAGCACAAGGGTTCAGGTTCTGGGTAGCTGAACCAGACCCAGATCTTTCTTTTAAGGTGAACTGAATCCACTGATGCTTGAAATCGGCTAATGCAAGTATGAAATTTTTATCTTCTTAGAGTACCTGAACCTCACAAGGATGGAAGGAATTCCAGAATGCTCTATTTCCTGCAGAATTTACAAGTTCAGGACACAATGATTCACAAAGTTTATGCAATTTCAATAAACTTCTGACTGGAACTAGATCAAATTCAGATTAAATTCCTCTCAATTTTCTGTCATTGGACTCTACTTCAAGGATCCATCATGCACTCCCACAGCACGTGGTGAGTAGCCTCCCCTTTTCACAGTAGTGTTGATATCATTTGCTTTCATTAACAAAATCAAACTGCAACGAAACTTAAAATTATGAGAACCCTTCAGGAAAAACAATTACCTTTCAACAATTACCATGCAGTTCTCCTGAGCACCTTGTAGGAATGTGACGCAGTAACAGACAGATGATGTTTCAGTTCAGCAATCTACTGTCCATCTTGGGTTACTGTCATAAAAGAAATGACAGATAAATCTGTCTGCAAAAGTAGGCTTGAAATAGAGTTTCTCAAGGGATTTTTAAAATCCCTTTCTAACAACCCTTCAGGCTGGAAATATCACAAAAGCAAGTTTTTGGTAGTGTTTGTATTTCAGCACATCTGTTTTTATGGCTGACTGGAACCAGGAAGTTTAGTGCACAAAAAATGAAAAATGTCCTCAAGAAAGCTAAGCAAACCATCAGAGGTTCAATTCAAGTCTTAAGAAAGAATCAATTCCATTGTTATTTTAGCCTATGTGTTCACCCAACCCTAATTGTTGGGACTGTTGCTTGAAACCTCTGTTAAATAAGTATGTATTGGTATAGTACAGAAGTGAAGGCATCAAAATAATTTTCAAATTCTATTTTTCACTGTTTGGTAGGTCATTATCACCTTCTGTTTATAGATGGTAGAAGTATATCAGAAATAATGGATGGCATCTCTAAATCAGTGATCGGATCAGTAGCATTGAAGGTATTGAAGCCCAGAGGGCTTTTTTCTGGACATCCTTAACTTTCCTCATCCTTAACTTTATTCTTTCTGTTGTCATTCATTATTCAGCTTCTTCTCTGTCATATTCTCTTTCCCCTTAATTTTCTACTCAAATTTTTCAGTAAGGAAAAGCTTCCTGAAGGTTGTAACGTAAACAAAACTGTGGAAAGGAACAAAAATCCTTTATGGTAATCTTACACTCTTACAAAATGCCTGGGGTAAGAAAAACCTTAATTTGCAAATATCTCCAAGCATTTAATAGAGCTTTTCATTGGTACAGAAATGTAGAAACCTTACCCATGTATATGAGTGTTCATTGTCTTCTAATTGAGATAATTACTTAAGAGAATTCTGCATTCTTATATTTTCAGTTACTTATAGGAATCTCTATACAGTATAAGGTACAGTCATTTGTAGTAATAGATGTAGGAAAGGACCTCAGAAGAGAAAATATGGAAGGAGCAAAGTTTCTCCAGTAAATTTGTATCATTTGTAATGTTACCTATGTTTTCTCATTAAAGAATTTTATTGCATTTTTAGTCATGTATGTCCACCTTTGGAAAAAAATTTTACAGTGCAGAGGACCCCAAAAAACTTTAATAACTTCTTTTTAGGACTACCATCAGGAAGTTTTAAGGCATGGTCAAAAGGCCTTTAAGACATTTCAGTGGCTAACATAGTTCTTCTGCCATAGCCAAGAAGCCAAAAGCTATAAACCAAGTCAACTCTTCTTCTGTTTCCCCTTGGATAATAGAGAATCGACAAAAATGTTGATACTTTCTTTAAAAAAATAAGTACTCTAAAATGAGCAGTTATTTCTGTCCACTTTGCTTTAGCTGTGTCAGATACTGTAAGGAAAGTTGTTTCTTCCATTTTGATGAGCAGTGTCATCTGTGGTCTGTCAGATGTGCTTATGCCTAATCACAAAATAATCTAACTGGATACAGTTAACAAGGTAACTTTCTCAGTGGAGGGATCTTTAAATATAAACTTCTGTGTTAGTTTTATGGATATTTTTATTACTTATTATTTATTTACTACTTACTGCATCACTGACACAGGTGAACATCAAAATACATTCAACCACCTAAGCCTGGTTTTTGCCTTACATCACATAAATATGCCTGACTAGCACCCAGACATGAAATTCTGTCAAGCAGGCATGTTCATCTATGCTACAGTTATGAAGTGGGAAATTTTCTAGTGTCAGGACAAAATATACTTCCTTGGCATGCACAACATATTCTAGTATCTCATCCTGACTATTTCCAACTAACACACATTTTACAAGACACTGAAATATCACCTTGATGTGTGTGAATCAAAATACGATTCCTTTTGCTGCCATGTCAATCTGCAGTTCCTGTGCTGTGAGGTTGCAGCTGTACTTCTGCAGGCAGGCTCTAACCTACTTCAGGCATTGCAAGTACAGTCTGTAACTGAAGAGATGTGGCAGATATTCCAACTTCTGTGGGACAATTTTTGTGTGTTTACCCAGTACATATGTATTTTGTTCTGTTTGTGGGATCAGAAAGCCCAAAGACCACAAAAATTTTTGAGGTCGGTGAAGGTTGACAGAGGACAAGGGAAAAGCTGGCAGAGGAGAAGGATGTGTGGGAAAAGCTGGTAGAAGAGAAGCTATAGTGGAGCTAGAGGTATTCTCCATGTCCTCCTCCTGGAACTCAGTGACAAACTACTCCTTATTTTAAGAGAGCTGGTGGCAATGGGTGGAGTTACAGTCCAGGATGCAACTCATAAATACCAGTTGATGAATAAAGTCAAATTGCTTAAGTACCTGAGAAGCCACAGCCAACTAAATTCGTTAACAGCTCATTTTCAGGAGAGGAAAATTTAAGGTTTACTTTCAATGTTGTTTTGAAAAATGGTAAATTTTCTGCTAATAGAAAGACTTTAAAATACAAATGTTTAAATTTTGTACAGCACTAAACGTCTAAGCCATTATTTTTATCTTTCTCTCTTTCTCCAGCTTCCTCCTCTTCTTTCCTTCCTTATTCTCCTTCATAATTTGAAAGGTAATGGGTGGAAAATATTAAAACAATAATGTTCATGGAATGATTCTTTATCCATTGAAGACACAAGGGAAATCATAATCATACACACTCAATTAGAAAAATTTCAACAAGTGTTTGAAGAGATTAACATCATCACGGCTGAGCTTCGCGAACGAAGATTTGGGAAGGCTTTATCCACATTTGTTACAGGCACGTTGGTGACTTATGAGGCCAATACGTGACAGACATATCCGGTTGCAAAAGGCACAACAGAAAGACTCCTTAGATGGTGTATTCCGCAAGACACGGTTCTTCCTGCGTTGCCTTTTCTCCTCGAGAGTGATCCTGCGTGTGTTCTCAAAGGCTTCCGCAGCGTTATGGATGCTGTGTCTCCAGGCCTCCCGATTTGAGGCCAGAGTGGACCAATTATGGTGATCAATAAGGCCAAGGCTGAGATGTTGTTTCAGGGAGTCCTTGAATCTTTTCTTCGGGGCTCCTCTCTTGCGGCAGCCAGTGGCAAGTTCACCATAGAGCAAGATCTTAGGGAGGCGGTGGTCCTTCATCCTGGAGACGTACCCTGCCCATCGCAGCTGTGTTCTCATCAGCATGGCCTCTACACTTGTGACTGCTGCTTGCTCAAGAACAGATGTATTGGTCACAAAATCTGACCAGTGGATGTTTAAGATTGTACGGAGGCAGCGCTGATGGAAGCGTTCTAGGAGACGCAGGTGGTGGCGGTAGATGACCCATGATTCGGAACCATACAAGAGAGTAGACAACACTATGGCTTTGTAAACACTGATCTTTGTGCTTTTCTTCAAGTGTTTATTACGCCATACTCTTTTGTGGAGTTTTCCGAAAGCACTGTATGCCTTTGCCAACCTGTTGTCTATCTCCCCGTCAATCTTACCATCTGAGGAGATGAGGCTACCTAGGTAATTAAACTGCTGGACTGATTTGAGCTCTGATTCACCAATGGTGATATGGGGATGATGGAAGACTTCCTGAGGTGCAGGTTGATGGAGAACTTCTGTCTTCTTTAGGCTGACTTCCAGCCCAAAGAGCTCAGCAGCATCTGCAAAGCAGGATGTTAAACATTGCAGAGCTGCTTCTGTGTGGGCAACAAGGGCGGCGTCATCAGCATAGAGCAGCTCCCGGACAAGATGGTTTAGGGTCTTGGTGTGGGCCTTCAGACGCCTTAGATTGAACAGGCTTCCATCAGTACGATATCGAATGTAGATACCGTCCTGATCATCGAGGTCTGCTGTGGCCCTTTGGAGCATCATGCTAAAAAAGATTGTGAATAAGGTAGGAGCGAGCACGCAGCCTTGTTTCACACCATTCTTAATTAAAAAGGGCTCAGAAAGTGTGTTGCCATACCTGACTTGGCCGTGCTGATCCTCATGAAGTGAGATGATCATTTTAAGGAACTTGGGGGGACAACCTAAACGTTCCAAAATCTGCCACAGACCTTTTCTGCTCACAGTATCAAAAGCCTTGGTGAGGTCAACAAAGGTTACATAAAGACCTTTGTTCTGTTCCCTACATTTCTCTTGCAGTTGTCTGAGAACAAATACCATGTCTGTGGTGCTTCTGTTGGCTCTGAAACCACACTGACTTTCAGGTAGGATCCCTTCTGCTATAGTGGGTATTAGTCTGTTCAAGAGTATTCTTGCCAGGATTTTGCCAGCAATGGAGAGCAGAGTAATACCACGGTAGTTTGAGCAGTCAGATTTAATACCTTTCTTCTTGTACAAAGTGATGATGACAGCATCACGAAGGTCTGATGGTAGTTCACCAAGCTCCCAGCAGCGCACCACAAACTCGTGAAATTTGGTGTGGAGGGCAAGGCCCCCATGTTTCCAGACTTCAGGTGGAATTCCATCAACCCCAGCTGCCTTGCCGATTTTTACCTGCTGTATGGCCTTGAGGGTTTCTCCTAAAGTGGGGGCTGTATCCAATTCATACTTTACTGGTTGTTGTGTGATGGACTGAATTGCTGCGTCTTGGACCACACGGTTGGTACTGAAAAGAGTTTGAAAGTGTTCAGACCATCGATTCAGAATGGAGGTTTTATCTGTTAGAAGCGTTTGGCCATCAACACTGAGTAGAGGGCTTTGTACCTGGTATGTGGGCCCGTATGCTGTCTTCAAGGCTTCATAGAAACCTTTGTGATCACCCATATCTGCGCATAATTGAGTTTTTACAGCTAGATCGATCCACCACTTGTTCTGGATGTCACGGAGTTTCTGTTGGAGCCTGCTGCATGCGAGACGAAAGGCTGTTTTTCTTGCGTGACAGGATGGCAGTGCAAGGTGTGCTTGGTGGGCAGTTCTCTTCTTCCTCAACAAGTCCTGGATTTCTTGGTTGTTTTCGTCAAACCAGTCCTTGTTCTTCTTGAGGGAGAACCCTAAGGATTCTTCGGAGGATTGCAGAATGCTGTTTTTAATATGCTGCCAGGTAGTTTCAGGAGAGGAATCTGCAGAAACTGTGGAACAGTTTTCAAGCCTAGTTTGAAGGTTTGCCTGGAATCTCTCTCTTACTGTGGCTGATTGGAGATTGTTAACTTGGAGTTTTCTCCTTGTGATGTTGCCCATTTTGGGTTTGAATTTAAGATTGAAGCTGAGTTTGCAGCGCACAAGTCGATGGTCTGTCTGGCATTCTGCACTGGGCATCATGCAGGTATGGAGGACATCGCAAACATCTCTCCGTCACACCAGGACATAATCGATGAGATGCCAATGCTTAGATCTGGGGTGCATCCAGGTTGTCTTCAGACTATCTTTCTGCTGAAAGATAGTATTAGTGATGGTGAGCTGTTGCTCTGCACAGAATTCTAGCAGGAGTCGACCATTATCGTTGCAGTTACCAACACCATGTTTGCCTAATATTCCTTTCCAGGCATCAAAATTCTTACCTACTCTGGCGTTGAAATCACCAAGGATAATGATCTTATCATCTGCGGGCACTTTTTGGGTAAGGTGGCGCAGGTCAGCATAAAATTTGTCCTTTTCGGCAGGGTCAGCTTGGAGAGTTGGGGCATATATACTAAAGAGGACGACGTGTTGGTTGTTGTGGAGTGGAAGGCGTAGGGAGATAATGCGGTCAGAGTGACCTGTTGGCAGATTTTCGAGTTTGGGAAGAATAGAGTTTTTGATCATGAAGCCGACACCTGAGAGATGTTTTTCGGTTCTGGGCTTACCTGACCAGAAGAGTGTGTAACCAGCACCATGTTCTCTGAGGCTTCCTTCCTCGTGAAGGCGAACTTCACTGAGGGCAGCTATGTCGATGTTGAGACGAGCCAGCTCATGGGCAATTAGGGCAGAACGCCGCTCAGGACGTCCACTATCCGCAGAATCGAGCATGGTTCTGATGTTCCAACATGCTATAGTTAATTTAGGTACACCTTTGGAGGCAGGTGCATGCCTTTGTCTTTTGCTCTTTGTGCGACCGCATTGAGAGAAGATGCCTGTTGGTCTGCGGTTAACCAACCGGGTGAAAGTGGAGATGAGCTTTGTTTAGGCCACCTTTTCTAGGCCCCTCTCCGAGTGGAGCAAGCAGTGCTGTCCTTGAAAAGGCTGCTTGGTCGTTCAGGGTGCTGCCCCAAGAGACTGTCATCTCCGGTCAGTCTCAAATGACCAATATCCTGAACCGCCTGCATGCGGAGTTGAGTCTGCGGCTCCCAGTGCACCTTTCACCTGCCATTTCGACCCTCGTCCGTCGCTACAGGACTTTTTGCATGTGGGTAAAGCCTTCAAGCCTGCGCAATGGATTTTTTAGGTGAGATGCAGTATGCGCGGAACTGAACCCACCCTTTAATCCTGAGGTTCATCTGCCAGGGCCGAGCGAGCTTGGACGGTGGCAGCGAAATCCTCAGGACGTAGGTTTGGTTAGAGTGACCTTCTCTTAGATGGATGGCCTTACAGGGCTAAGCGAGCTCCATCCGCCCGGGTTTGAGATTAGAGTTGTCCTTCTCCTAGGATGACTGCCAGGAGGCTAACGAGCTCATCCTGCCCATAGATTTATTGTATCTGGCCCTGCTGTTTTGACCTGTCTGGCATGGGCGGCCCTACCGAAGGCATGTACCATCGCCAGCATAGCCCAAAACCACACAGGGACATACAGGCTACGTTCCTGTTAGAATGGTTTGGGCAGGTCTTTGATTTTCTGCTTTACTATCACCTATTTATATACAGTCATAAGGAGATACCCAGGAACAGCCCTTTGTCCTGCCCACCCTTTACAGGACGTAACAGAGCAGAGCAAACTTATCTGGAACATGCTGAACCTGGGCAGTAGCAGCAGATGAGCCAAAAACAAACAGAAACAGAAAAACAAACTGACCAAGTGTTCTGGTCCTTGTACCCATCCAAGGCTGAGGTGCTTTTCAAGTCCCCAGCTTTGCTGGGACCCCCATCACTCTGAAGGAACCCCACTATTCTCCCTGACCATGTCCTTCCTCCACTTTGTTACCAGGTATTTGCAGGTGCACTGCACATCTGTTACATTTCATACAGGAGTGCCCTGCTTCCCCCCCTGTCAATTAGAAGCCCCCCATGGCCCGCTCGATACCCCTCCCCTCTCTTCCCCACTCCCTTCCCCAGAACCCCCCCTCCCCCTTCCCCCCCGACCTGAAACGGCAAACCTCTGTGTGCTCCGAAGCTGCTCTATCCTCCTCCATAGGTGTGTAGCAAGTGCTGGCAAGGCTCCCCCACTTTCTCTCTCCCCTCTCCTGCTGAGACTGCACCTTGAGACTAAACCGCGCGCGCTCCGCGCGCGCGGCACGCAGCATGCTCTCCAACCCGGCCTCGGAGCCTACCCCAGCCCCCAGCCCTTCCCCCCCAACCCCTCATAGATGATCACTTAATGTTGTTTTTGTGAAATGTTCTAGATAAAACTTCAAAGAATTTCTGCTGTTTCAGTAGGAAAATGGTTGCTAGCTCCCCATGGAAGAAAAGTGTTGCAGCGATAGGATAACAGAAAAAGTAAGCAATATTTAATCTCTCATGTAAAGAAAAAAGGAAATACAATCTGTTTACACAGACACCTGCATCAACTGTATCTCTTTCCTGTAAAGTCTTCAAAAGGGTGGTTGTAAGGTAATACTGGGATTCCTCACCAGACCTGGCCATTTTGTGGTTTGGAGTTAGATTTAAAGACAAAATCACCATATTTACAATAGTCACTGGTTTCATTTTGATTAATAGTACTATTTTACTGTTTCTAGTTTGAAACACATGGTTTTAGAGGTAAACCTGCAGATGTTAAACAAGGTTAGAACTATTTTGAAGAAAGTCCTGTCTGTCGTCAGAAATGTTTTGGAATTCAATACTCAGAAATGGTTGGTCTCTGGACCTGGTGCAAGGTTCTCCCCTCTCTTTCCTCCTGCCAAGTGTGTTTGTAAAGACAGGTTAGATATACCTTGACTGGGTTATATACTCATTGATGGTAGATAATTCACTTTTAGACAGAACAAGGTTTGGTTTTATGGTACTGCTTCTATCAGAGAATGTACTTAGATATTCATATTTTGGAATTGACGTTAGTGTAGGTGAAGCTGTACTCACCAACAGCCCACTAAAGGATTCAGATTACTGGAGTGCGGAGGGAGAAACAGTGAAGGAGTGGGGTTTTTTTCCCCAAGAACACAGTGCATAGTTTATAGTTTACACCTGAATGCTTAAAGGTAACTGTTTTCTAGATTTACTGGACAAACAGGAGCTAAGAGACCATGTTAAATGGTGGAGCTGTTGGATGGATGTTCTTCATGAGTCTCTGTTTCGGCATTTTTTTCTGAAACCCTTTTAACAGATGTACTAACTTTCCAGGTGTACCTCAAATTCTTCCTGTTCTCACAGAATTTTCTGGAGATAGACACATTTTTGTCTGGGAAGCCAAATGTTATCTAATAGTTCCCACCTCTATCTCACCCTTCCTTGGAAAGATGACTGCAGAGCAGGCCTAAGGGAGTGGAAGAGTTGGTGATTCAAATAAACGCTACTAACCTGGCATAAGAAAGTCTCGCAATATGCATGTTCCTACAAGTCAAGTAGCAAGGCAAGTCTCTGCTTTTTAGTCTCTTCTCACAAGAATGAAGCAGTCAAAAAGAAACTTCCCTTTCAAACAGGATATTCAGTGTAAATTTGCAACTTTAATTGACAAATTCTACAGACCACTTACAAGGTCTGTGCATTCAATCTCCACCCAAGCAGTGGACTTCAACCTGAATTTGCTTTCTTTTCATATTTTGATGCTTCTACTCTTTCTCTCAAGAAAACCAATTACAAAAACAATACAATTGTGATGCCTTAAGCCCCTAATGGTTTTTATTTTTCTAATACTTGTAAGTTTTATAGGCAGATTTTAAAAGCAGCAACCCTCCCTCCCCTGTCCCTTTCCCTTTCCCTCTAGCACCCTAGTTTACACATTCCTTAACCCTTTTACCCCATTCCATGCTCCCTATATCAGTCTTACCCCCGAATCTAGTAGAAATGTTTAGTCTTTTGTCAAGGCAAGGCCTAGATTGTTGGCAGAACAGCATATCGGGGCCTAAACCACAAAATGAAGTCAAGAATTAGGTAACTATGTACCCTTTGTGCTCTGATGATGGTGAAGGTGATGAAGTAGGTGGTCCCGAAATACACCCCAGACCCATTTTCAGGGGGTGGACCCGGGGCGGTCCAGAGTAAAGGCCACAGGGTGGACACATTTGGGATTGGATGGATGGTATTATAAAATATAACCTCTCGGGCACAGGGGGCGCACGTCTTGTAACATCTTTTGCCTTGGCAAAATAAACCCTTTCTTATCTCACCCCTAATTAACTGCTCCGGGAGATTTTTTCAGTACCTAAATCCCACGGCAACAAGTGGAAGAGCTAAAATATTTAAGCTGGTTTTTTTTAAGGTTAGCTGGTGCTTTTCTCTTTAAACATTCTCTTCCTTGTCTCTTTCTAAATATTGGAAAGAATGGCCAAAGAAAAACTTGTAAATGCCAAAAGAGTATAGGAAATAAATTGCATTTTCAAGTCAATCATTCGTTCCAGCATGGCATGCAGAATTGTAATATAAGTCCACTAACACAAAGTGTGGATTTTTGGATTTCTATTAATACATTAAATAAAACAAAATAATATAAGTAACATAATGTAGATGAGAGCAGAGTATTAAATGGACCAGTTCTTTTTGATTCACCTGTAATATAAATGAGATTGCATCAAGCAGTGTCAGGAAAATGTATAAAACTCCTGTTAAGGCCTGAATAGCTAAGTTGTGTACTGCCTGAGGGTTAAAGCAAGCAAGAATGAAAAACCTATCCCAATGAGATAGAATGCTCTCCAGTTCTTTATTAGTTTTCTACCTACAGGTTACAGTAATGTCTATGAGATGGGCAAAAAGCTGAAAATTAGTAGGCAGGTATAACTGTACCTTTGTGATACCCTTAGCTCAGCTTGTCATGACAAACAAGACCAGCCCACAGGAATATCTAACCCAGGAGACCAGGGTAAAGGAATGTTGGAAGGCAGACTTTCCCTTGGTCAAGGAGGATTGGGTTAGAGAACATCTAAGCCGACTTGACATCCACAAGCCCATGGGCCCCAGTGGAATTCATCCACAAGTGTTGAGAGAGCTGGCAAATATCATAGTGAGGCCACTCACAAAAATCTTTGAAAGGTCATAGAGATCAGGAGAAGTGCCTGAGGGCTGGATGATGGCATGTCACCTTGGACTTCAAAAAGGGCAAGGAGGACTCATGAAACTACCAGCCAGTCAGACATGGTTCCATGTGTTAATTAGTCTATCTGGGATGGCATGCTAAGGAATTACGTTATCAATAGTACTTAAACAAGCTTTGATCTCCCAAAGTGATGTATCACAACATTTTTTTTTTTCTAATGTAACCTGCCTTATAACATGATCTAGTAAGAGGCATCCCTGCCCATGGCAGCAAGTGGGGGGTTGGAACTAGATGATCTTCAAGGTCCCTTACAACCCAACGCATTCTATGATCTTTTAGTGACACCATTTTTCTTCTTATTAGTCCCTCTGACTGTTCCAGCTGCAAATGTCAACAGAGCTAAATATTGTGCTTGCTGGTTCATTTTCTCAGCAAAAGGTCCACTGCACTGCAATATATATTTAGGGATGGGGTTTAGTGATGGACTTGGCAGTTGTAGGCTAGCAGCTGGACTCAATGATCTTAAAGGTTTTTTCCAACCTAAATTATTCTATATTTCTATACATTCCCTGGGACCACAGTACAAAGCCAATTTCTTTGTTCAAGGCAATTAGATGGAGTAATGAAGCTTTGAGATATATAACTTTCCTTCCTAGAGAACAGAATAAAAATGAAATGCATATGTCTGACAATTAAGAAATTTAGTCTGAAATATAAATAATAGGCATATTTTAAATGTAAAATTATAGTCCAATGTTTTCATGTCAAAAATAGTAGATGCCTATTTGCTGTCAATAGAATTTCAGTGCATTTTATTGGGATGAAATTTAAAACCTTGGCCAACCCATTCACAATAAAAATGAAATCAACGTGGGTGATCAAAAGTTTGACATACTACTTAGTTTATTTAATCTGTTACTATAATTACTTTGCTTTCAGAAGAAAATGCCATCTCATATGACGAAAATAGCAGGTATCATTTATCAAAAGTTCAATAATAAAATTGATACATTTAGAACTTTTTTGTTTTTAATTAAGAAATTTGGTGAAACTCAGTTTTCTGAGAAATACTTATTTTGACAAATCAGAATCTTCTAGACACAAAGGCTTCTTGAAAATGCCTCAGCTGACTGAATAGTCTGCAAAGGCATCAAAAAGAGTCCTTTTATAACCTTGAGATAAAACTTTTCCATTCTGTCAGTGAAGACTAATTTGAGTATTCTCCCATTCTTACCTTTTATAAGCAGTGATTATAATTAGTTATTCAATATTTTCTGGTCTTCTTTCTCACACAATGAGAAAAGAGAGAGCTGTTTTCTATTACTGAATTCCATTTGACATGCATGGCAAAGGATTCATGTTTTTTATTTCCTCTCAGGATAATCCACCATTTTCCAGTTCCTTTAGTTCTACTGACATCACATACAACATGGTTACATTTTCATTATTTAATGAATGTATTTGGTTTTCTTCCTGAAATGACATAAATTATAAACAAATGATCTTTCAAGCCTAGCTGTGTAGCTCTGTCTCATTTTCTATAAATATATTCATTTAGGCTTTTATATAATTTCTCTGAAACATTTATAAGTAAATGAAATCTTAGTTCTCACATTTTGCAAACTTTATCTGTATTAAAATTGATTACCACTAATAAAGTCCAGAATTCCATGTTAGATTATGTGATAAAAGCTTCATCTCCACTCCGACACAAGGGCATAAAGGTACACCATTGGTCAGGGGGTCACCAATAACCCCATGAGAGACTTGAACCCCCCACCCAGCCCTTCAAAGTGGTGTCCTGGGAAATCCATGTTCTACAGTGAAATCCATCATGATGAGTCTAGTCAAGAGGCTTTCTGATTCACTGCACTGCCTACTGCCACATATACCCATACACGGGACTCATGAGCTCCCCAGTACAGGGGCATGAGATCTCCTGAAGTGAGTCCAGTGGAGGGTGAAAAAGAAGATTAGGGGACTGGAGTATTTCTCTTACAAGGAAAGGCTGAGGGAGTTGGGCCTGTTCAGTCTTGAGAAGAGATGACTGAGAGAGGACCTCAGTATTGTATGTGAGTACCTGAAGGGAAGATGTCAAGAGGATGGAGCCAGGCCCTTCTCAGCGGTGCCAGGCAATAAGACAAGAGGCAATAAGCCGAAAATGATGCACATTCCACCTGTGTTCATGTTCCACCTGAACACGAAGAATTTCTTTACTGTGCAAGTGACCTCTCACTACAACAGATTGTCCAGAGAGGTTGTGCAGTGTCCCTCACTGGAGATATCCAAGAACCATCTGGATGCAATCCTGTTCAATGTGCTCTAGGATGACCCTGCTTGAGCAGGGAGATTGGCCCAGATGACCCACTGTGGTCCCTTCCAACCTTACCCATTCCGTGATTCTGTGATTATTGGCGCAGAAGAGAATCTGGGATTGTGCAAGGTTTATTATGGCATGTTTGGAGGAGGAACTAAGGGTGGGGAAAGGAAAGGATCAAGGTAGTTTGTTGAGGAACAAACAAGGATGGAAGAATAAGTGAGGGGGCTTAAAAGGGAATAGCTGAATGTAAACAGGACCTAGTCAGGACACTTGTCTGACCATGTGCTTGTACAGACATGTGGCGGCTCAGTGCAGTCTGTCCTGTCCTATCAAACTCTTGTTTTTATTTTCTTGGGTAGAAGAACTCTGCATTCTGCACACATGCATGAGATTTGAGAGACAGATAATGAAGAAGCCATAAGTCTGTGCTGGATACTGGAGAGACCAGAGGACCTGAGATTTGGCTACTGCAGGAACCAAGAGATACAAGCCAATGACTGATGAGATGGTGCATCTGGATCGATTGGCTGAGACCCATTCATTTGCTTGAGTATGTCTATGTGTGAGGCAACTGGGCATGGAAAGTTCCAAGGCTCAGAAGCTGGGTAAACTGAGTCTGAGGCCAGTTATGTTCTAGACTGCTGTGTCTTATTAGGTGGTTTCTGAGCAATAGCAAATTTCTTTCTATTTGCCATTCCAGTTTTGCAATCTGTGAAGGATATTTCACCACAGTTTGACCACTGTGCCATTTGCTTCCTCTGCTTTGTTTCATACTCTTACATCTTAATGCCATTTTTTAATTTTATGAACATTTCTAAATGTATTAAAATAAAGTGGTTGTATTTCTTTCCTTTTCCTTAGTTTATATTAGAGCAGAATGGAATATACCAATCTCCTCTCATAGCAGGTGTTTCTCAGTTGCACTGCACTTTTCTGCTCTGCACTTACTCTCTCTTCTCCCAGGCACTTTACTTTTCCAAAAGCTGCAAACCTGAGGTGCCCAACCCTTTGCTACACACCTCCGTTTTGAAGCTCTGTAAGGCTGTTCTTCTGCTATTACACTCAATCTTCCAACCAACCTAATTCTTGATCACACCTCTTTGTTTTATCACCTGCCTAGTGCAACTTTCATCTGCTCTTCAGTTGCCACATACGCCCTACCAAATAGTTTTCCCAAAGTCAAATTGCCTGTAGTTGATCATTTTTCTTGTAGCTATTTTGAGCTCAATCATTTAGAGAACCATTCCCTCAGCTTGCCAACCCCATCAATGAATGTAGTGTTCTCTTATGAACTGCTCTTAGAGGTAGAGCTATTCCTCAGGAGTTTCATCTAAGTGTGTCTTTCTATGGAGTTATTTTTTCCACATCCTGACATCAAAAATGTCAAGTAACCTGTCTAGAATTTGTTTTCTATGGATTTCCTCAAATATTTCTTGTTTGGGACTTGGCTTTGCATCTGTTTCAGGGCCTGCAAGGAAGAATTTCTTTAACTTTTTATTTGGCAGTCTCATTCTTTGTAGTGTATTTAGTATTTAATTCCATAGGCTAAACACTTCTGGTGTCAGTCTGAATATCAGACATGTCACCAGTGCCTGTCTTGTACTAGACTGATAGCAGGAATGGGGACCCACAGAGGAAAAAGTAAAGTAAACAGAATTTGATTAAGACCCTTTTAAAGCATGTGCTAATCTTGGTCCAGCTAAAAAAGAAACTATCTTTGATTTAACTCCTTCACTCTTTTTTAAAGGCATCGGTCATTACTTACCTCACCATTCACGACACTGTACAAGTAGTACATAGCTAACAGTCTGGACACATTTACTAGATAATTATAATCTAAATATTTATTCTCAAGTCTTACTCATTTTCCAGTACTGCTGAAAATGTCATGCTTTTTGATCTGCTTATGTCAGGCAGTTAGGGAAAGGAAACTTCCAACTCTTACATGTCAACATACATGTTTCAATCGTATTGTTTCATTTACAGGAAATTTAAAGCTCCATAAACTGTACAGATTTTCAGGTTCTAGAAAGTTATTTGGGAAATTAGAGCTTTATATGGCTAGAGATTTTCTGTTATTAGCACACCATGATCATCTTATTTCATGATCTTTCAAGAATATTCTATTGAAACTACAAAACCAAAGTATCTGTACATTACAAGGCATTAATTTTTTTTGTCTATTCCATGTCTTGGCTGTTTGAATTTTATTTGCACGTGCTGCGATTTAAATTAAATGTACCCTGATATCTCTATGAGGAAAAGTAGTTTTATATTTAGTTAACAAAAATATAACTCAGACTAATGCCACATATTTGCTGTCAGTTCAGTATTAAGTGAAGTCAAATGTTTGACTGCACATGCATCTTCACCTGATCACTTCTTACTAATACAGCACCCTGTTATCACCTCTCTGAATTCTCATGAACATGCTTATGTATGCTCATACCTTGTGAGCTGGTGAAAATTAAAGATTGGATTTCTTTCTCCCGGTGTAATATAATTTTCCGTGATTTGAAAAAATTTCTTTTTGATTACCAAAAATGCACATTTACTCTTTCCAAAACTCTACTGGAAAAGGGAAAATAAAAGGGGACATGATGATTTTGGAGATTTTAACCAACATGAAACTGACATTTGCATATACTAGCAAGCTCCAAGGAGAGATGCACTATTTTACCAGTTTACATAAATTTCAAGATTTGCACTGGAGAAATGACATAGGGAATTCTAGGACCTCTAGTAGGTCTGAGAAGGCATGAGTGCAGGTGACAGTATTATAAATCACACTTACCAGCTAACTTTAGTGAATATTCTCTCAGTAATGATACTGCTCGCCTCCCTTTGGCCCTGGCCAAGCAATCTTTATTGTTCTGGTCTCCAGTTTCCATCTGGCAAGCTCTCCCTCATTAATAATTATTCTTTTTGAGATTATATGACTGTACTAAATATGAATGTACTAAATTCAGTCTCCCTTTTATTTTACCTTTACTTCAGTGTCCCCCCTTGCTGTCTGCTCTTACTCGCTTTCACCCTCACCTTTCTATACTTTGTCTTTTGCTCCCATTCTAGTCTCATCATCCTGTTATCTTCATGTGTCTTTGCTAGGAACATAATTAGCTGCCACGGTCCGAGGGGGGATGGGGCCGTGAGACAGCACGGATAGGTCCAGAGACAAGGTAGGGGTGCAGATGGAATGCTTTTTTGAGGCGTGCACGGGACTATTTATCAGTTCGGGGGAGGAAAGGGTCAGAACATGGGGCGTAGCATGAGACAGACAAACGGGGGAACAAATCGGGATAGGGACACAGACAAAAGGGGGAGGAACGTGGGAGGAGCCGGGGAAGGAAAGGGCGAATGGTGGCTGTGTCCTCTCTGCGGCTTCTCCGACCAATCAGAGAGGGGAGCGGGGGAGCAGGGAAGGAGGGATGCCTGGGCACGCCCGGGAAATATAAATAGAGGGGCAACATACAGTGTGTATATAAACACATAAAAACTGTAAAGTCCGTAAAATAAAGTCCTGTGAATTGCTGTATATCTTCCTCCATGCCTGGAACTGTTCCCATCCTGAATCTTGCTCCTTCACAAATAGCGTAGTTTATCTTCTGAGAGTCTGACAGAATATCCCGTCATTTTGTCATGGAGTTCAGGTGGAAGAGGATACACAAATGAGATGTTTTAAAAATTATGTTAAACAATACTTCTGCCAAAGACCTGTGATCCCTGTCCTCTAAATTATTATGTGTGTGGTTTGGTGCTGCTTAAGCAACAGTGACTCAACATTTGTAAATGGAAATTCTAGCAATAGTCAGCCTCATTAAAGGTGTCAATTACTGCAACAATAGCATCAAATCAGGATGTTATTTGCACGATGGCCTTCAAGCAATGCTGAACTGAAAAAAGTAGGACAGAACACTGCTGAAATTTTAAACTTCTGTGTTTTTCATTCAGTGGTAAAATGGTTTATTTAGCAAAGGAGGGGGAACACAAACTGCCATTAATTTTCCCCTTAAGAAACATTTTTCAAATTGTGGTTTGAAATAGGTAAAACCTAGGAAGTTGTATTATCTTTCCAGAAACCTTTTTTTCAGTCAAGCCAGTCAAAATTGCCATGAAACTAAAAATTGAATTATATTTCCTCCCACCATTTATTTAACATTTTGAAAGTCTGTGTTAGATTTATTTTGAAAGAAAACTGAAGTCACCTTCACTTTTACATGGTTTTTCCATCTCCTGAGTCAAGACTAGTTCAAGTTACAAACTGAACAAGCTTTATGGTTTGATTAATTCATGTTTCCTTGTGATCATTCTAAAAACCTACCACACTATTCATAAGATTCAATCAATGAGAACTATGCCTGAATTAACTGTATGGATATGGTTTGTCAGATTACATTGATAAATCACCCTGCAGTTTACCTTATCTGCTTAGTGGTATCGTGGACTTACATTCACATCCATTAGTATAAATTAAAATCATAATTTGCTAGTTATTCATCAAAAATCTACAAAGTACTTGTCAAAACTATTGTGTGTGTTTGGTTTAATTTGCTGTATTTGTCTGTCTAGTTTAAATACAGCCATAAGTCAAAGACACTTTTCACTGCCTTAAAGGAAAATTGTATATGACTTAATAAAAGGGGAATACTTTTGATGATATTCAGAAAAGAAATCATCTGCACCACTGAACAAGAACCAGTAGTGTGTAGGGTACATGACATTTCAACAGAGAATTGCCAACTGCTTCCACTTATGCAACAACATTTCCAATTCCTCATACAGGCTAGCCTAAAACTTCTTCTTCCAAATGCCTCCCTGATACACACAACCCTACCCAATTAGGGTAAGTGTGAAAAGTGACACATGCTGAATTTCATTCACAAAAGGCCCTCCACACTTGTGCTAGAAAACCTCACTGAAAGTGGGTTTTCATTTTAAACACTTGTTCTACTCTCCAAGAAATCCTGCTGTTATATTTCAGGCCTGTTTTATAGCTCTATAGTCATAATCAAAATTATTGCTTAAGTCTGAGAGTTTAAAGCATTTGTTAAATGTAGCTGTTGGTGCATGACTGCATGAAAGCTGGATTCTTCATGTCATATTTCAGGTAGAGAACCTAAAAATCTTTTTCAGTAACAGTCCTAATGCCAACACACACATCGTAAAACCTTTCTGCTTACTACTAACATCAGTGGTTTTAGAGACTGATCCCACTGAATTATTAAGTAAAAATATTTTTTGCTTCAGTGATCCATGGTGATGCCAGCTCCTAAATAAAAAAATTACTTCTCTGGACTTAAATAGGAGGGAGAGAGTGAGAATGATAGAGTGAGAGAGTAAGCAAGAGACAGAGAAATTACCTGCTTTTGTAATTTGTGGACCAACAAACAAGAGGCTAGTACAAAGAGCATGACAGGAAAATTAAGAGAAGAGGGTTTAGATCCTAGCTTTATTTTATTTTTTATATATCTTTAAACCTTGGAAAATGTTGAGCCTTGGGTCCTTCTCTCAACTTCCTGTCCTAGCTTGGTGCTAGGAATGTAAATTTCACTAAGGCTGGACAGGACCGTGTGGGAACCAGCAAGGAAAAACTCCCCCCAGATGAATACAATCACACTTGAAATCAATTAGTTCTAAACAATCAATCCCTGGCAAACAACCAAAAACGCAAACAATGGGGCAAGGGTATTTTTTCCTTAAATCCATCATGAAAGTAAGTGGCAATTACCTCTTAGTGTATAAATAACTATATGCATGTTTAGAACTCTTTGTGAGCACACAGAAAGGATTATAGCCAGTCGAGGAGCTTACGGCAGAGAACAGCGGTACCGAGAGAGCAAATGATGATCCAAGTAATTGCCTAAATCTTCGTTTCTTACAAGGGAATTAAATTGATGCTATTCCAATTGTGCCTAAAATGCAATCTTCTTGGTTATACTGTTGGCTTAGTATTTCTGTTCAGTGGACAGACACAGTCATCTTCAAATGTCAATGTACCCTGTCTTGAGACAGAAGCCAAGAATCTGTGTGCCGAGCTATCCTGTGGGAATGCTTGTCTCTGTATTCACAACAGGCAGAGCTTAGGCAACCATCTAAGAGTACCTGTCCTAGCTTTTAGGTGGCTTGCATTTAATGAGGTGAACCTCAACCCTAACACCATTGTACAAGATTACAAAAGCAAAAAAGCTTGTTGAGCTATTTATTTAAAGTCTCATTTGAAACCTTCACTACCAATACCTTGTTGATCAGCACCTGTACAGTTGACTTTAAGGTGACTGCAGCTGATGTTAATCAGATATTTTATGATTATGTGTTGGCTATTTGACTAGTATAGTGAATGAAACACATACTATGGCACAAAACAGAAGCTGAAATACTCAGCTTAAAGCTTTGCTGAAAATTTGAAATTCTTCTCAGGTTCACGAACCTTTTTAAGCAAACCTGAACGAAGAGATGGCTCAGGTTTAAGAAGCACACAGCCAATGCTGTAAATGGAAACAAAAAGTTGCACAACAACATGGAAGATGATATGGTTTGCACAACTCCTTTTGAGTAAAACTTCAATTTAACTTGAAGTTTGGACAGTTTATTATTAATAATATCAATGTCTGACAACAGAGACAAACAGCATACTCCTAAACAAAACTTTCCCCATCCCTATCTCCTCTAAAAGGAAAATTTAGAGAACCTAAAAATAAAATATAAGGCAAGAAATATTTTGGCTTTATTTTCACATGAAAACAATACCCTATTTAGAGCTGCTACTCCTTCTTTTGCCTTCTAGCCAGGTCTTTTGTATTCAAACTAAAATGATGAACAGCTATGTTTATGTTTTATGGCTCTTTAGTGCTACAGCATTATGCATTACTACCAGAAAGTTAGAAAACACAGAGTTGAAAATCATCCTCGTGCCCCAGAAAATCAGTACAACAGCAGGAGGGGAAGGGGAGGGAGTGTGAAGTTTGCACCAGACCTTCTTTAGGTATTTAGCAGCTAAGGGAAAAGTGTTAGATCCACAGCTGGATCTGGTAATTGCAGACAGATACCAGTTTAATTCCATTTGTTTTTAACAAATAGAATAAGGGCTTTACATTTGACATTCCTGTTGAGGTCTAGCATTGCAGAGGTTATCAGACAAAGGCAGACTCTATACTATTGTAAGCTGAAGTACTTCAGTGTCAAAGTCAATGTTTTAAACTTGGTAGGTAGAAGCAGTATAACCTACTCATACAAATGATAGGTAACTCCAGCGTAGCTCACTCGTACCACATTGTTAGTGCAGCGTCACCTGGAGTACTGTTCTGGACCCCATATTTAAGATGGATATGAAGGACCTTGAATGTGTCCCGAGGAGGCAACAAAGCTGGTGACAAGGCCACAAGGCATGTCCTGTGAGGAGCAGCTGAGGACATGGTGTTGGCCTAATTTGGAGAAAAGGAGACTGACTCGGTGTTTTGCTGTGTTGCTCAGGTCAAGACTATACTATGAATTTAAGTCAGCTTCACATCCAGAATGTAAGAAATGAACATTATTGGAGTACTAGGAATGTGCAACATGGACAACTCTATGCTCTAACCTAATTCTAACCTATTCCATCATTACTCATTACCATTTACTCAATGGTAAATTATTAGAATTCTTATTAACATAGTTACACATGGAACTTAGACAAAAAATTTCCATATGTTAACTTTATATTCTGCATAAGGGTCTATGTTTACAGAAAAATGATTATGAAGTTCAAAGTTACACATACTCTTCTTGATATTATTTGTGTCTTCAAAAAAATGTCTTACAGCGTATATTTTTGTGCTCCATTTAATATAATTTTATATGTAACACAATTTGGAATTACTCATTAGCACATTTAATGAGGTAGTGAGATTTATTATTTCCAAACTTCATATTTTATTCTTTGACCAACTCCTTCAGATAAAAACAGTTTGTGTAATTTTAATTGCATCCATAATTAGCCATTTGCCCAATTCTGTATGAAATTTACATATAGAAAGTCTTCTGCAAACAAAATCTGAAGAAGGAATCAGTGGAAATTAAAGGTGTGGAGAGACTAATTTTTAGTGTGTGCTGAAATAAAGGAGTTAGTCATTATATTAACACCAGTATCATCTTCATGGTATTTAAAGAACACAATTTTGGAGAGATTCCCTATGATACATCCCATGTTATTGCAGGAATTGGACCACTTAATCCCTTCCATAGGCTGACAAAGGTACAGACTAAGGCCACCATTCTACTTATGCTTTCTCAGTTTTTATTCCTACTGCAGCAGGCACAAGAATATAGTGAACATATGACAAGAGGAATGAAATAGGTATCACTTATTTCAGCTGGCCTTAAAAAAAAAAAAAAGAGGATAATCTGGAGTTCCTGAGGTTAAGGAGATAATTCCACTTCGGTAAAATATAGTGTCATGTAAAAATTTATATTAAAATATGACTTTGTTCTAAATTTTTGCTATGTAAGATGAGTTTTTGGCTCTGCATCACTGCATCCCAGTTGTCTTCCAGCACAAACACTTTGCAAGTAAAAATATTTTCTCCAGTTGCTAGGATGGCAAACAGTGCAAGAACTCAAAACACAGGCCACTGCAGACATACTGTGGCTAACATGATGAAGAGTCACTTTATTTCCTTTTTCCAAGCTTCTTACCTCCTGCTGAAGAGTTCACTTGTGGCCACTTATCACCAGATCCTACAATTCTGAAAAGATATTACAATAGAACCTACATCAAGACATACATTAATGAAGAACATATGACAGGATGAAATATCGGTACAAAATAAATATAAATGGCCATGTAAAGACTAGGAAGAGTTGCCTTTGACAAAAATCCATTCTGTCCTTTGTAGACATAAAGTAGAATTAGCAAGATCTCATGTAATCCTCAGAACCATAACATTTCAATTGAAGAAATGTGGAGACAAAACCATTTCCTATTCACACTGACATCAAATATTTCAAATTCACGGGTTGCGAAATAAAAAGAAAATTTTAGCGTTGGATCAAGCATCAGAGATTATGGCACGTGTTCCCAAGAGATGCTCTCTCTTAATTGTGATGTATCTTAAAAGAAAATACAGAAGCCCCATGGGATTCAAAACACTTTCCTGGAAACAGTCACACCAGAACAGCAGAGCAATTGTGAAGACATATTATCAGGAGTAGACAGTGGAACATCGCACCACATTCACTCACGCTTTTCAACAAGGCCCGTAGACTGATAGAGGATAACTGGTCCACTTCCTAAAATGTCTGTTTTCTGCACGGGTCTTTCCTGTTAGCCTTGCTTAAGGCTGAAGTTAAGAAACAACATGGTTTTTACAATCAAAAAAAAGGGGTGAAAGACAGGTTTGTATTTTATTTTTTTCCCAGATGCAGCCAGTACCACCACAAAGATGCCACAATATCAGCTAGATATATCTGTCCAAATAAACAACTGTTTGTTCCATGTGAAACCAAACAACACTGAAGACACTTTCCAGTGGCAAAAGGCACAATATTCAAGAAGGTTGCTGAGAAACCTCTTGTTCCAGCTTAAAGCATCAATAGATCATTGGCAATATAGAGAATGGGATTGCTTTAAATTGGGGATGATAAAAAGCCCATGGATCTATCTTGTCAGATCATTTTACAAGAGAATATTTTTTTATGTTCAAGCAGAACACAAAATGAAATTGAAATTTCAATAGCACTGACCATGAAATATATCCCATTCCATAAGTACCTACTCACCTTCTGAATGATTCAAGGTTTATTCAGTCTTACCTGAAGGGTAAATTCATATATCTGTTCTTTCTTAGACTCATTAGGAAAAGCAAGTAAAAACTAATTCATTTTACTGAAGTATGACAAATTGATTTCCAATAATAGAACACACTTTACTTTAGGAATAACCTGAGATAATTATGAAAATAATTATGATATTTGGTGAAATGAAAAGAATGATGATATGAAAATATTTGCTTAACCTTCTTTGAGTCTGTTTTCTCTTAACCTCTAAACCATTCCAGTAGACTGTGCATGGCATTCCCATCAGAAAATCAACTTCTTTTTTTTTTAAGAACCTAAGGAATGTAACATAAAAATGCAAATAACAGAAGACAAAACATGTCTTGGTACAGTATTTTAATAACAAGGCATTCCAATCATGAGAAGGAGGAAATCACTAGTTGATAGTGTTATTTTTGTTTGCTCAACAAAGGAGTTGAGATGTGGACAAGAAGTGATAGTCAAAGCACAGAAGCAAACAAGAAATTTCACTAAGTAAATAAGCAACTGAGATGACTCTGGAACTTGGATTTTCTAGGAGAAGAGCTCTTGCACTTCCAAGGAGGACATCTGTTCTTTAAGAATAACACAGATCCATCAGTTATAATTTTTATTGTGCACTGTTTATTTACAATTTTTTCCTCTGGTTTGTATTTTGGAAGCCACTACTAATGGGTAAACTCAAATATTTAAAACAGAAGTTCTCCAAGAAAACCAATGCAAAACTTAGGAAAAGGAATGTAGTCTAAGGCTGTGTGCAACAGAATTTTAATCTTCAGTAACACTGAAGACATAATTCTGCAATGACATTTTTTAATAAATGAAGGACAAAGACAGCCCTTCTTTGATTTAAGTCTAGATATCTCTCTAATGGATCTCTAAGCAGCCTGATAATTAGTTCTGATCACAGACAACATTTGCTTTCTGTTCAATTTTTAAGCTAAATAAAGCACTTAAAAGAAGACGTATTAGCTTCTTCTCATCCTGGGGAGCTTCAACAATTTTCCACAGGGTACTCTAGAAACAGTCCTCTCTGCTTGTATTAAAGTAGGGCCATACTCCAATCACATGCACAAGTGCCATAGGTGACAAAAATTCTTAGTTTAACAAAGTGATGAGGAATGCCCTGTCTGACTCCAAATAATGTTTAGGAGAACATGTAGTGTTCCGAAGCGAAAATAAATGTGCTCAGGGAAGCTGCAAATAGTTCAAGACTATTAGTCCATTGGAGGCTTGTTCAATGCTTCACAACTTAGATTTCCAGCATCCACAGGGAAGTAAGATTTTTTTGTATTATCTCTAACAAATATTTAAATGATGCATCACTGAATCTGAACACCTTTTGTATGGAGACAACAGATCAGCATGTCCTGGCGCAAAACAGCTAAACATGGAAGAGTGGTGTAATGGAGCTTCAGAGAAGGTGAAGGGATTGGTGAAGAGAGATGCTTATGAAGTAACTGG
This sequence comes from Chiroxiphia lanceolata, assembly GCF_009829145.1. Lineage (NCBI taxonomy): Eukaryota > Metazoa > Chordata > Aves > Passeriformes > Pipridae > Chiroxiphia > Chiroxiphia lanceolata. Next base: position 85,261,265 of record NC_045639.1, on the reverse strand, counting down.
GAAAGGGACAAAAATCAATGAGATGAAAAGGTGAGCAGGAGCTGGGAAAGGTCAAAAAGATAAGACCTCATCAAATCTGCTGTAAGCAGCACAGACATGAAGTAACTGCTAAATGAGAGAAGGTCAAACTAGTTAAATTATGTGTGACTTGCAGTCCACTGCAACAACCAGCATGATGTGAGCTAGTTTATCATTTCACATGTAGATTTAGGAACTTATTTTAAAATTTTTGTTACTACTAGGCTTCAGTATTTACCTCAGCTTTGTCAGTGAAGGCCTTGGATATCTGTACATTATGGTGTAAAAACACTAATGGAGTTAATAATGAACTGCACATCCTTGTCAGTTCTTTCTCAGAACAGGCTGGTAATTTCTTTTCTGACTGCATTATGTACATGCAGTTCATCAGAAATCAAAGTACAAATCTATGGAGTCATAAATGCAAACATAACTTTCAAAATGTCAAGGAAATGCCAACAAGGAGATTCTTTAGCAATAGGTGTCTAAAAACCAGACCAAAAGGCAAGATACTTTCCAGAAGACTTATAGATTGACAGGCAATGTGCCAGCATGAAAATCAAGTCCATAATGGTTCTTAACGTAGAGCCTTATCATTCCCACTCCCACTCTTCCCTCTGATGTGCTCAGAGATTCCTAGAAGGGAATAAAATTTAAAAACCCAATATAAAACTGCATGTAGACAAATATCTGTATTTGTCCTGAACACACTAGATCACATACCATTGGTACAGTATCAGCTGCCCTTAGAGATCCAGTGTTAAAACATCCCGTTCAGACAATCAAGTATAAACAAGTAGAGTAACACAAGCATGTGTTGAAGAAGTAGATTTCAGACTGAGTGTTTGTATGCAGTGTGAAAAATGACTATTTAGAATTCTGGACAATATTGCCAGACAAGGTAGGTAAAAACAGTAGAGATTTTGGTTCCAGAAAACTACTGGAACATCTCAACTCATTCCTGAGGCAACACATCCTTCTACATTACTGTTCCCCCTTCCTTCTCCTCCCCTACCCTAGTGAGGTCCTGGACTTTCTACCACACAGAACCATCAAGGACCAGTAAGCTCCAATTCAGCCCTCTGTTTAAAGTGAAGGTTTGTGTGGAAGGGTGTACTGATGACAGAATTAAGGTGCTTCTTGGTGGAGAAGATTGCTAGTAGATTAACCAACATCACTGGTGCCAGTAGTAGGCAACAGAGGTTATTGCACCAGGGTAGGAGGCAGTCATGGAGGGGTTTTACACACTGATTCCTGACTTTATCCTTGTGAGTTACACCTGTGTGACTGGTGACATTTATACTGGCACAAATGGAAAGATACAATGACACTAAGCAGCAACAAAATGGATTTTTGTTTTGGGCAATCTGATCTAGTGGAAAATGTCCCTGCCCATGGAAGGAGGATAGGAACTAGATGATCTTTAAGGTCCCTTCCAACACAAACCATCCCATGATTCTATGAATATACTCATTCTCTTTGGAACTGACACTTACTCTCAGTTTCAGTTTCAGTTTCAGCCACAGTGACCCTGGCTTGGTTAGGGCGCTCCAGGCAGGGCACCTGTAAAGTGTTTGACATCCGGATGTCTGTTTCAAATTTATTTTTATTTTCTGAGTAATCTGAGCTAGTGTCTTTTCAGATTAAAATAGCAACTAAAGCATGTTTTACTTATATTTAGGCTTATATTTCTGACAGTTTATTCCCCTGCATTTCTGGAGGGTTTTTTAACTGGTTTACTCTGGAGGATTGAGAACAGGTAGTCTATCTGGAATCAGGAAATTATCATCTCTAATTGTTACAGGAAGCATGCTTATAAAACTATTTCCCCTGAAGTGACAAAAAAGAAAAATAAATCCAAGTATTTTTTTTCTTTACAAATAGATCCAAGGGCATAAATTTCCATTGTCTGTTCCTGTAACTTTGTGTCTCATTGATTGTGCAATGATTTGAAGGCAGTTTTTATTGTAGCCTTACATAAAGTCACACAATATATTTTCATTTTATTTTATACATCAGGAAAAACACTTCAAAAAAAGTGTTATAGTTGCAAATTTGAACATAAAAATTTAAAAAATACCAAGTTAATTTTTCTCAATCATCTTAATTTATTTCTGTCATATATGTATGCAGTATCTTCTGTTTAGTCTTAAACTAATGGTTTCAGTGGACACATGTATCATTTCCAGCTTACCTTTATCCCTAGGCTATAGCTTTTACAATCTTTGTCTGACATCTGCTTCAAACTTAACCAGTTAGTATCCAGCATTTTTCCCATGTAACCATATGAACATTGTTTATTTTTCTAAACATTTGTCCAAAGTAAAGTGCTTTCAGACTTTCATGCTTTTTTCAGTGCTGGGATGTTGGTTTTTTTCTAGATGAACTAGGAAACACCAAGCACACTTTTGTTCTTCCTTCCATTTCTCTGCTCCAGGCTAGAGATGGAAGCACAGAATAGGTCTTTCTACAAAGCCCTGCCTGAAGACTTAGAAGCTGATAGCCTAACCAGCTCAACTCATTACACTATAGTTTAACAGATTAAGTATTCATTTCTGGTTCATTCATGATGAAAGCCACCAATAAATAGCAAGAAATAAAGAAAGAGTTTCTGAACCAGTTGTTCAATCCCTGCAAATAAGCCTAGCATTCAGGTGGCCTGTGGGCTGTGTTTATTAGGAGCTCCTCTGCACACTCCAACTGGCAACTGTCCTTCTGTCTAAGAACCACTTTTCTCCAAGGAGGATGACATGTCTTCACTGCTGAAAGCAGCTCCCAGCCTATAGAGGTTCTATGTTCTCACAGGACTAATTAAACTCCCTTATTTTTCCATATGCTATAGACGAGGTGCTGGAGGTACAGTCGTGAAGGTAAAATTCACTTTCAGGAGAACTTTCTGTTGCTAACTCGATTGCAGTCTTGGATAAAGTCTAACATGAGAAAGAAACTGTTCAGAGTTTTGTATAGGTTTTCCCTGCTGAGCTGAGGGAGACCCTGGACTTTGAAAGGCTGCTGCCACAGCTTGCCACAATCACTAACATTCCAGAAGCAACTACAGGATCTCTTAAAAAAAAAAAAAAAAAAAAAAAAAAAAAAAGACATAAAAACCCTGAATGTTCTCACATTCTGACCATTTCTTCTATGTCTTCAGTAACCTCAACTATACTTTTGTGTTAAAGCAGCTCTTTCCATTCTTTCCTTACCTGTATCTAACACAGACCACAATCTAGATTTTTCCTAAGGAGCTTCCAGTCTAACCTTTTTCTATAAAATCTGGCTGTAATTTATTTATTCCTCTCCTAAGGCCTCATTTCCTCTCTTTTCCCACTACTGCATTGTGCAAAAGATGATGTAACATGTCTATTATTAACCTCAGCTATGTCTGTGACACAGTTCTTTTTTCATACTAGGGGACTTAGCTATGTATGTTAGCTTTTTCCAGACATAAGTCTATTTCTTTTCCTTCTTCTACCCCTCTGCATTTTCTCAGAAACTAGGAATGTGACCTAAATGCAATTTTTTTTTTTTGTCCTTACTGAACTGTTGCCACATTAAACTATTTGGTATTATAGATCTTACAATAAAGCCACAGGAGCTCACTGAAAAATAGTCTCCACAGTGCTTTGTTCAGTACAAATGCAGGTCCTTCTCTAACAGGCTTTAACTGCTGAAAAGACAAGGGACAGAGGGCAAAAAGAGGGACAGAACATGAAGAAGCCTGAGACCAGTGATGGTGTGCAAGCAACTGCATTAGCTCATTTTCTTTGTTAAATTCATATATCTTCATTAGAAAGCAAATTAGCAAGAAAAAGGAAGGCAAGGCAAGGAAGAGAGATCTTCAGGTGGAAAGCATATGTTGGGGATTTCATATGGGGGAATTTGAAGAGATTATCCAGATACTGAATCTCAGTATAGGTACAACAGTCCCTTTCAAGACTAAAAATAACTTCTGAATTGTAGTTTGCAGTTTCAGACGTACACTTAAGCTGCTTCCATGCTGATGTAATGGTACTAATCTTTTCTCGAGAGGGAGTTGATCCATGAGGGATACAAAGATCAGCTGAATTTTGCATTAGGAACTTTGCATACTTATAAATTGCAGTCTGCCTTCTAGCAGCAGTGCTAATGTCCTGTACCTGGTGGTAACAGAAGTGGTGTAGGAGATGATAATGACTGCAAAGGGACTGTGAAGTAGCTGTAATAGCCCCGTTCGATAGTAAGTCAAGCATACTGGTTTCACACACTTAACTGAAGTTTCTGCAGGTAGGCTCTGTGCACTGCTATAAATCTTCACCAAAATCATCAAACCAAAATCTTCAATTGACTTTGCAAAGGTGCATAGCAAATTGTTCATGACTGAGTACAACTCAGTATTACCTGTTTTCTTTCTTCTTCAAGGTCCCCTCCAAATGCCTGAGCGCTCCTGGCACGTGGATATCTCTCAGTACCTAACTGTGGGAAAAAGCACGATTTCCCTCCCGGAGTCAAGAATTGCCCTCCCTTCTTGGGTACAGACTCAATTAAGTGCAGAAGGACATGCTTACTTAAAAGCATATGATCAATCCCATGAAAATCAATGGTGCTTACAGTTAATCAGTGTTTCCAGTTCTTTGCTGAACGAAGTATTAAGCCAAGGATTTGTCGGTTCAAATATCTAAGCTGATCTCCAATACACAGTGTCTCAGGAAATAAGAAATGACTTCTCAGCAAAGATAATGATAGACCACACAAAGTCAAATTTAAAGTGTAGACAAGCAACCCACAGAAGAATGTGACCTGTTATAAATGAAATTAAGGCAACTTTTGAACTCACAAATATAATTTTGAGCACAAATATAATTTCGTTTTTTCTAAAACATTGAATTCAAAATTCACTGCTCTTTTATAGAATTTCTATAACTTTAGACTGAAATACTATTTTTGCTAGTTTATGACTTCATGTGTGCCAAAACCAAACTATATAATCAGTGAAATAGAAGTCCTCTGCAACAGCAAATAAACAAATAATTAAATGAAAATAATTAATCAAATAAATAAAGCCTACAATGACAGTTAAATGAGCAATCTGAAGCCATTCCAATTCTAAATCATACTAACATTTTTACCAAATGCAAGTGTTTAAAAATCAAACACATTTTATTAAGGGACCCGTTTGCCAATTTTGTAAATTAAGCAAATCAAGTTGGAATGAAATAGTGTGCATTTAATCTTTCCAAGAAAAAAATCATCTATTGTACAATTGGCATTTCTCCAGCCATGAAATATCTATGCCCTCATCAGTCCAGTAGAGTAATTTTCCCAAAAATAAATAGTCTATAAGTACACATGTTCCTGTAAGCTGAGCCCTCAACTTCAGTGTTTCCCCATCACTAACAGGAAAATTCAGGATCAATATGATTAATATAGAATAGTATAACTTATCCAGTGTAACAAGATGAGTGCATGTTGTTGGGAAAACTTGGAGAAAATGCGAGACAAAAGCTGAATCATCCACAACACTTCTGTCGGGTTTACTCTGTAGACCAATACACATATTCTAACAAAAAATACATATGTGTTTGCCACAAGCTAGACAATGAAAACGTTAACAGGACATGGGACCAAGGAAGGAATAGGGGATACATTTTTTAATTTATATATGCATCTGAAAACAAAGTTCCTGAAGATTAAACCACCTTTTCTTTTGGGATTTCAGTGCCTGGACATGGCTTCCTGGAGAATTTTCTCCACAATTTGTTACAGGGTGAAGTTGACTGGTCTGTTTTTCCTGATTTTCCCTTCTTTGGGGAGGATTCACCCCTTTTGGAAGATGGGTGCAATGTTTGTCTTGCCAAGGCTGCAACGGGGGTCAGCCTTGTTAAGTACCTCAGCCAGTTCACCATGTTGCTCTCCATGCAGTCCCACAGAATTGTACGTGTTCAGTTTATTCAAGCTGTGCCAACACTAACCACATTTTCCATAGGTTGTGTCTCTCTTCCCGCAGATTTTTTGCTGGGCACAGAGGCCTGGCAGGTCCAAGATTAGCTATAGTGTCTATCATTCCTTCCTGTAGCTATGTTGCCTTTCCAGTCCTCAGTGGCAGAGCAACCTTTGTCAGAGCATATAAACAACGTCTTCCTTTCTAAAGGTCACAAGATTCTCTCTTCCCTTTGTCCACTGTATATCTTCCCTGTTTCCTACTGTGTCTTTAGATAACGGAAACTATTCTGTCAAAAGAGCTAGTTTGTGTTAGATGGGATATATGGGTGTCACCTTCAGTGTCAGTAACTGGAAAAATATTCAAAACACAATAAATACCTCATATCAGGGATTTATTATGCCTCGTTGCTAGGCAATCACTTATTTTGAATGTTATGTTCTGTCCAATTTAGATTAATACCCGGGTATTAAAGCAGCATCTTGTATTCATTCTCTTAGTAGTAGTTTGCCTATTCATTTTTAGGAAATTAATTTTCAGTTCTTTAGAGAATAAAATTTGTATTCTGTAGGTAAAATCAAGGGGAAAAAAATCTTTCTTACTTTCTTCATACAGAAAACAAATACGTTTTCTTTTCAAAAATTATTAATACTTTTCTGCTGCATATTACACAGCAGAAAACTATCTGCAACTAAGGAGAAAGATCCCTCACACATATTATAAATGTCATAGAAAAGCAATCGACCTGAACTCTCCTTCCTAACCTCTTTTATTTCACATATGGATTGCACCTCAGTGCATATAGTCCTATAGGGTAACCCATAAACCACAATTCAAAGTATATGAAACAAAGTTACTCTGTGTAGGAAGCCAGTATAGTAAAAAGGAGATTTTGAAGGCCTGCTGAAACAGAATGAAAGCTAATATTGAGAGGACTGGTTTATGAGTACATATCCATCTAGATAGCTCTGGCAAAAATAAAAAAGAAAATTAATAACAACACAAAAATGTCCTGTAGACATTTGTACACTCTATATGGAAAGAAATATAAGCTTGTATGTATCCCAGATGCTCTTGCTGCTGTAATAGCAAGTTTACCATGTGCAGCAAGGAAAGATGTAAAGGAACATCTGTTGAAATTATACATTTGCAAATCAACAGGCCCATTTTACTGACACCCAAGAGCCCCAAGAAAACCAGCTGGGAGCTTTCAGAACAGTGCATGTGACACTGAAGAAATTCCAAGTGATTGGATAACTACAAATGTCGTTCCAATATTTAAACAGGATAAAATGAATAATCCTGTGGCATACAAATCAGTTAGCCTAACCTGTAGGAAGGCTAAAATAAAGTAATTTAAATGGATTCATAGATACATGCAAATAAAGATAATTCCTGGAATTTAAATAAGTTGACTTTGTTCACAGACAATGGTCTTGACAGAAAAAAACTTGTGGTCTTTATTGACAGCAATACAACCCTGGTTTCCAAAAGCACTGACATAGTTTATTTGGAAGACAGTACATTCCAATGGTTTTCAGTCAGTACTTATTGGTTTATGACATTTTCAATATTGACATTATATTCAATAATGTCAATAATAAATGTGACATTATACACAAACAGCAGGGCAAAAATTAAATTAGTCAAAGACTGTCTTTTTGTCAGAGCTCGAGATACAATTTTAAAAGCTATTATGTAAAAGAGAAAGAATTAATAATAACAAAAGTTCTTGGACCAGTGCTAGCAACTATTTGTAGCTTATAAAATCTTTCTGGTAAAAATAAAAAATTAGAAAAAATATCATTACTGTAACTACTGAGAACAAGTAACTGTCATAAAACATTCTAGATAATTTTCTGAAATTATTAGAATGGAACCAGATGTGTTCAATACAGCTAAACCAAAAGTATGGCCTCTGGGAACATACCATGTGAACTTTGGAGTGGGGTGCACTGACTTTGGAGTGGGAAACAATGACGTAAAGTCAGATGTATGGGACTACCACGTGGGAAGTGCTCAGTTCACCTACTATAAACAAATTGAGATGGGAGCAGTTTATTGATTTGCTAATTGTACACAGACAACCAGTCATCAGTGAACTATATATCAGCATCCATTACACAGCACAAACTGCAGACCCCCCCATGGAGACGGGCGTGCCCCAGCTATGCACATATCCCTGCTGCTGCCAGCACCCCCCTGAGGCAGCACTATGGGCGGGTGCCCTACGTGCACCCCAAGGAGGGGTTGGCCCATGCCACTGCTGCTGTGCTGCGGATCCCTGGCTGAGTGTAGCCTGTTTCTGTGCCCCACTGGGGCTGGGGATTCTATGGGGCAATGCTTGGCTGTGCACACCAGGATCACTGCTCCTCCTCCCACTCCAAGGCCTCTACCAGCACTCCCTTCCAGGCTTTAACGCTCCTGTGACATTGCTTCATGATGCCTTCATTTCTTTCCAAAGTGACTGGAATTCACTGAATACTCTTTCAGTGGCTTATTTTCATCCTGCTCTTTAACATGATCATTTTTGCGCACATTCCCTCTCTGTTTGGGTGTCCCGTCATGAATACTGCTACCCTCCCATACTAGACACTGTTACCAGGCCATTTTGACATGGATTTTGTCAGAGATTTCAAGAGTAGCATAAAAATATTCTAAAATTGTAGAAAGATGTTTTGCCATTTGTCCTTAAGGCAGCCTGATGGCAGATGTGGGATTAAATACTGAAAGAACTGTCCTAAGGGCTTAGTGGATGGATATTTGGTCACAATTTTTGAGGAAAAACAAGTGTAATGTTTTAAAATATTTGTTTTATGCATACTTCAGGGAAGGCAGAGTTGGGATAGCTGGCTAAGACAACCTGGCTAGCACTACAGTGTAGCATTCATGACTTTTTAGCCCAAAAATATTTACCAATAAATTAAGTTCGGAGGGTTAGTAGCAATTCCATAAGATGACTTATAAATGAGGAGAATTTTGATTAATTTTTAGTCTCACCTTACAGCATCAGACATTGATCACAGAGTGCTAATCTTAAAACTGAAGACTACAGCATCTTGAGAAAAATGGGTCAGCGTTCAGCTGAGCATGCAGAAGCCTCCTAGGTGCCTAACTGAATGATGCTACATAAAAATTTATACTGATCACTGGTTCTCTTTTTTTTTAAGAGAAATTTTTTCCTTAGCAAACTTTCCTCTCCTTCTATGGCTTGATTTGCCATCTACTGATCATCTGAAATCTCGTATGTGACTCACTGATATGATTTGTATTGGTATCAACTATTTTGTCACTGTTGATGAAATATTGGTCTCTTCTAGTTTTTGTTGATGTCTACCAAAACTTTGCCAAAGCATGGTACATTTGTGTCAAATTACCTGGTGTTTTATACAGAAATTAAATTTAAGAAGCTTTGGAGTTCCTCTTGATATCAATTTTTGTGAAAATTTCTTGAAAAACTTTAATTAGTCTCAAAATCAGAAAATAATTTAAAATCTTGATGAAAAAATAAGCTATGTTTCTGATGTAACAAAAAAAATTAGGAAGCCTGAAATCTAAATCAGAAGAAGAAACTGCTTGGTCTCACTTAAACAAGCACAGATGGTCAGAGTGAGCACTATTTTGCAAGAAAAGCTTTGCCAAAAAAATAGTGATAATGTAGTGTTTACTCTATGATGGTGGGTGGCTTTTTTATTAATTCTGTGAGAGCATAGCCTCATTTAAGACATGACCAACAGCCCATTAAAAATTAGAAGCCTTGCATCAGTCTTAAAATCACTGGACATAAATGACAATATCAATTATTAACTCTGTGATATTATTTTGTATTTGCATAAGAAGGTTTGAACAGGGAAATGCCGAGAAAAAAACCCAGAAATCTCATGAGCTGTATGATTATAGTGACTTCTGACAAGGAGGAGAATTGCAGTAGATAGTAGGTAACAAAGAGCAGGGTGTGCTAACTAAACAATGGAGTAAACAAAATATTGAAAACCAGAAAAAGAACAAAAGAAGAAAGCAGAAGGAAGTCAATAAGCAATGTTGAAATGAATTTGTATAAAATTCTGAATTTTAGCCTTACATTTTTAGCTGAGTTTAGATAGTTCATACCTTAAAATGTTTATTTTAGATTTAAAAAACTTGAAAAAAACCCCAAAACAAACTTACATGAGTAGTAATTCTGTATTAGTTAAAACTAGCAATGATATTATATGGTCAGTCTACAGGAGCCTAGTTGTTTGAGAACATTTAATCTTAGCCAATAGTGTTTCAGAGTCACCATTGAAATATTTCGTATCAGAAGAACCATATATTGAATTCCTCCTCTTAAATCCTGAATGCATAGGTAAGTGATGGATACATTTTTTCCTATTCACCTGCATTTCACTGTAAATCACTGAGTTTTTCCTTATTCCAAATTCATGCTTAAGATTCACTTTACTATCTTTTGTTCAGTCAATCATCAATATACCAACAGATTCCTTATTAATTACCCTATAAATTCACCTTTAATTCATATTCCTTGAAATTTACATCTCTTTTTCTCATTCTTCAGGTATTTATTCTTCATATTGCCCTAGTCTCTTTTTAGAAGGATGACTTCTCACTCAAAATAAATATTCACAGTTCTGTTTTTGGGGTATTTTGTAGGGTAAAATGGAAAAGACTTTGAGTTTTGATGCTTTTCCCTATTTTAAATTTAAGAATTCAGTTTGTCCTGTATGTTGTGTTATAACCTATAAGCAGCCCACACAGAGTTTCCTGAAAAATTTACTGTTCAGTGATATTGACAGATTTTTAGATCTTTTCTCTGCAATGAACAAAAGAGGAAAACTAAGTCTGCTTCTGTCACGATGTGCAGTCCCAACATTAAGTGGAGCATATTACCTGACAATAACATTGGAGAAGCTAAGGCTGCCTACATCCATTCAACCTGCCCAGAGGATCCCTGGGCCACTTAATAACTATTCCAGATGGTTTTCCCCTTCTGCAATCCTCTTTGCTTCAATTTAGGTGACAATACAGTTCAAATTCAAACAGATTCAACAGCAACCCTGTGCTCCCGTTCTATGTGACCTGAAGAGACTTGCTGTGGGTGGCTCACGTGGAGCACATGAGTAGGCTTGGGCCTTGTGTCACTTCTCAGCTCACTTTTACCCAATGGAACCAGGCATTCAAGCCATTTTTGAGGAAACAGCCTCAGGTTGCACCAGGGAAGGTTTAGACTGGATGTCAGAAAAAAATTCTCCCCTGAAAGGGCTGTCAAACATTGGAACAGGCTGGCCAGAGAAGTGCTGGAATCACCATCCATGGAAGTGTTAAAACAGTGTGTAAAAGTGGTGCCTAGGGATATGGTTTAGTGGTGGACCTGGCAGTGTTAGTTTAGTTGTAGGACTCGTTGATCTTAGATATCTTTTTCAACCTTAATGATTCTAATATCTATAAACATACTAAGAAAAAGTAGGGATATCTAAACAGCAGCATTTCACCTTCCCACTCAGGTAGCGTTTGCAATTTTGTGTCAGAGAGAGAGAAGTATTCCAGGCAGGATTACATCATCCTGTAGAAATGAGATGACCAGGAATGAGTCCAAAACATCTGGCTATCCTCAACAGTATCCCCAAGGTCATAAAAGAGTTCACTAACTGTAGCAGGGCAAGAGGCAATAGGATATGTGTTGTCTGGCACATGGCGCATATGGCTTGCTTGAATCACAAGGATACTCAGTCATACTCCAAGTCTCTGTAGTTGTCATAAAAGTTTCTTACACCACAATAGGCTACACTGGCTGAGTACCTGACACATGTTTCTGGAACCAAGATGGCTTCGGTATCACCAGTGTAACTTTATTTCATTGTAAACATCTTTATATACATGTACACTTCACTTTTAAGTGTTTAGTTAAAATATTCCTGAGATACCTGCTTAACCAATCCTTAAAAACCTCTAACAATGCAGACAAGTATTACACAACTTTTTTTAGGCAATCTGTCTTGGTATTTCACTATTCTTAGAAAGTTTTTACTAATGTCTAGCCTAAGTCTCTTTTGCTGTAGTTTAAGGCAATTATTTTTTACACAATAATGTTGTTCCACTACTGATATATTGCCTTCCACTGTGCAGTAGCTTTTTTAACATTTGAAGTCTGTTATCACATCTCAGATCAATCTTCCCTCCTCTCGACCAAACAACTACAATATTCACATCTTTTCTTATTCATTATATTTTCTAGCTTTCACGTATGCTTACTGCTTTTCTCTAAAACCAATCTACACCTGTCTATAATTATAGTCCCCTTACTGGAGACAGTGTTCCAGCTAAGGTGGTGCTAATGAGCAGATGAGCAGAAGAATTTCTTCAGATGTCTTACAAAAGACATGAATCTTTATACAGTCTGATATTCTTTATACAAACTGATATTCAGTTTGTCTTCCTTACAACATGCTGTGATGTTGCTGTTTCATGTCCAGCTATGATCCACTACAACCTTGGGATCCTTCTCTACAGAACCACAACGCATCCAGTTGTTTTGCATCTTGTATTTATGTAGCTGACATTCCTGGCTAAATATAGACCTCTTTGCTTATCCTTACTGAATCACATCCTTTTTTTCTCGTAACTCCTCTCCAGTTTGTCCAGGTCCTGGCTAAATACTAATTTTGTCCTCTATTGCATTGTTCCAGCTTAATATTGTCTGCAAATGTAATAAGGATATTCTTTCTTCCGTCGTTCATTTCATCAATAAAAATGTTAACTAATGCCAGAAATGTTGCGTAGTCCTGGATACAGAGCAAAAATGCCTTCTTTATTTGAGTGGATTGACAGTCAGCTCTTTTACCTTCTGTCTAGGATAAATCGCTGACATAAATAAGCTAAGCATTGCCTCTATATTGGCTATGCTATTTAACAGTAAACCATTTTTGTTCTGTACTTACCTAGCATTTGCATTGTATCTCAGAACTGAAACATCTGAACTAAAATTTTTACCTTTCTTAAACCCATCATCAAGATCTGCATACCACACCAGCTGGACGTCTCTTTCATTCCTGAGATCTGAATGCCTGTGTGGCTGGTTTGGACATCTAGACTAGACGCTGAGATTTGTCTACCCACATTTCAAGGAAATATTTTCACTGCTTCCTTTTCTGATGAGGCATACCTCAACATGCTTAAATCTTCAGATAACAATTGTGTATTTTTGTATATTAGCTCTTCCTTAGTTCTGCTCATTTTGCTCTACAAGTTCATAGATTTCTTCAAACTGTGGCTCAGCAGATTAAACTACCTTTCAAAACAAATCAAAGCAGATAAAGCTGCCTTGCATTTGGTCTGCTTTTCTTGTCTAGACCAAAATGGCAATTTTCAGAGGTTACAACCCTCTATATAATTAAAAAAATATTTTGTATTTTCTATTTAAAGAATCCAGGGCTAAAACAAATTCCAGTAGGATTTTTAGGAAAGAGTGAATTCCAGTTTTCTAAGAACAGCTCTCAGAAACCTCAGGTAAAAATATTCAGCATAAACAGTTTCATAAGATATACATTCTTCTATCTCTTTTGCAAAGATTTCCACTCTTTTTTTTTTCAGTATTTTGAATTGAATTAATCTGCATGTAAAAATATGTAGCCAAAGAATTCTGTCTTCTGATTAAATAATGCTCACCAAGTTTACTGACACTGTGAGTCTCATGTGTTTCTCTTTGGCATTTAGATCAATATATGCCTTCATCACTTGAACTAGTCCAAATTTTATAACATTATTTTTCATTTACATACTGCACAACATCATCAAACCTTCCCAGTAATTCTGGTTCCTCACCACTTTTTCTCCCTGTCTGTCAATGAGTCACAATTTTGCGTAAATAATAAATACCTTTTCTCCTGGTAGTACTATAAATTTGTCATTTCTCATTTTTTGTTCCCAACCTGTTAAGCTGATAGTAGCAGAGTCAAATGCACTGTTGTGAGATGCTGGCATTCACGTGAGGGTTTATGCAGCTCTGAAAAATACACATAGATGTAAAAAGTACATATTGAGGATGATGGTTGATGAAAAATTCAACGTGAGCAGTCAGTGTGTGCTCACAGCCCAGAAAGCCAAAAAAAATCCTGGCCTGCATAAAAAGTACCATGGCCAGCAGGTTGAAGGTGATGATTCTACTACTCTGTTTCACTCTGCAAAACCCCACTTGGAGTACTGCGTACAGTTCTGGTGTCCCCGACATAAGAAGGACACGGAACTGTTGGAGCAAATCCAGAGGAGAGCCACAAAGTTGATGAGAGGACTGAAGAACCTCCCCTACAAAGACAGATCTAGGGACAGGACAGATGTTCCTGCTCATGGCAGGGGAGGTTGGGACTAGATGAGGTCCATTCCAACCCCTTAACCTTCTATGATTATAAGATTCTGTATCAAATCACCAGAGGATAATCCCAAAAGTAATCAGCAGCTCAGACTACAGAAAGAGCCTGCTTCATGATGAAACAGGATGTTAAAATTTTCATCTGCAAGTTTATGGCCTGGAAGAGCAAATGTCCAAGATTTTCATCCTATTGAAAGAAAGGCTTTACCATCACCTGATAAACAAATAGGATAAATGACTTGCTATTCAGAACCTGGCTGTGGACCAAATCTTGATAAGAAAATTAAAGAGACATATAATACTCAGCAGAACATAAAAGTGTAACCAGGGTTTTTCACAACAGGTGGGTTTGCTGCTGAAAGAGTCAGAAAAGTAAGTTTTGAAACAACTATGACCCTTTCCACTCCTCACAACTTAATAGAACAAGGGATTCATAATGAGATGAACCACACAGGAGTGCAAAGAAACATGGAGCTGGCTGCAGTTTTATTTTATTGGCCTTGAGCAGCATGAGAAAAAGAGAGGAAATGTCAGACAAGTGAGAATTGTTTCAGAAGAAAATCTGAAAGTGAGATGGCTGCCAAGTAGTTTCCACAAGAGAGAGCAAAAGTGGAATTGCTAGAGGGGGTTCATACAGATGGGATAATCCCACATGTGATCCTTCAAAAGGGAAAATTCTTTTATTGATTCAACTTCATGAACTTAGATAGAGAATCTGAATCTTAAACAGCATGCTTTAACTTTATAGGGAAAAAAAGCATAGCATCTTCTGGAATGACACCCCTGTGACTTTTTGTGCAAATTCTTTGGTTCCTACCACAAAGTTCAAGACAACCATTACAGACATTACATGCTGGATACAAGAAAAAAGGGACTGATTACTGTAAAGCAGTTGGGAAACTCTGCACCTAGAATGGAGTACACAGTTTGAATTTAAATTCAAGTGAGTATTTGCTGCCAGTTAGGTCTGCCAGACCCTACACTTCAGACTGAAAAATTCTCCAGTGGTTGAAATACAGGAACCAGGAGTTGTCAGTCTTAAGCCCCTATTGTAGAATCATAGAACAATTACGGTTGGAAAACACCTTCAAGATCATTAAGTTGAGCCTTTGACTGAACACCACCATGCCAACTAAATCATAGCACTGAGGGTCACATCCAGTCTTTTCATGAACACCTCCAGAGATGGAGACTCCACCACATCCCTGGGCAGCCCGTTACAGTTAGTTAATACTTAACTACCCTTTCAGTGAAGAAATTCTTTTTGATGTCCAACCTGAACCTCCCCTGGGGCAGCTTGAGGTCATTTCCTCTTATCCTGTCAGTAGTTCCCTGGGAGAAGAAGGAACAACCTTTTTTCAGGCACTTGTAGAGAGCTATAGGGTCTCTAGGTCTCCCTTAAGCCTCCTTTTCTACAGTCTAAACAACACTACTCCATCAACCATTCCTCATAAGACTTGTTCTCCAGATTCTTCACCAGCTTCCTTGCTTTTCTCTGGACATGCTCCAACACCTCAATGCCTTCCTTGAAGTAAAGGGCCCAGAACTGAAGTAAAGGACCCAGAACTGGACAAAGGGTTAAAGTTGTGGCCTCACTAGTGCCGAGTACAGGGGGAAAATCAGTTTTCTGGTCCTGCAGGTCACACTATTTCTGATATAGGCCAGGCCTTCTTGGCCTCCTGGGCTGGATCATTTTCAGCCAGCTGTAGACCAACATCCTCAGGTCCTTTTCCACTATCTTTCCAGCCACTCTGCCCTCAGCCTGTAGTGCTGCATGGGGTTGTTGTGACCCAAGTGCATGACCTCACATTTGGCCCTGTTGAGCCTCATACAACTGGCCTTGACCCATCTATCCAGCCTGTCCAGATCCCTCTGCAGAGTCTTCCCACCCTCCAGCAGATCAACACTCCTGTCCAACTTAGTGTCATTCATGAATTTACTGACTGTAGACTCAATCTCCTCATCCAGATCATTGATAAAGACATAAAACAGAACTGACCCCAACACTGAGTCCTGAGGAATGCCTCTGGTGACTGGCCACCAAACTGGATGCAACTCCATTTACCAGCACTCTCTGGGACCGGCCAGCCAGCCAGTTTTTAACCCAGTGAAGAGAGCATCTGTCCAAGCAATAGGCTGTCAGCTTCTCCAGGGGAATGCTGTGGGAGACAGTATCGAAGGCCTTACTGAAGTCCAGGTAGACTATAGCCACAGTCTTTCTCTCATCTACTATGCATGTCACCTGGTCATAAAAAGAGATTAGGTTGATCAAGCAGGACCTACCTTTTCTAAACCTATGCCAACTGGGCCTGATCCCCTTGTTGTCCCCTGCAAGAAAGGATTTAAGCCTTACATTGCATTCATTTCTAAGAAAAGGGCTAGTTCTTCAGAATAATCTGTAGTGTAGGTAGAGCCTCCATCTCCCTTGCAGAAACTGTGTATATCTGCAGAAAAAAATACAGAGTGTATGCAAGAAGCAGAGGTACAAAATGGAAATAGAAGAGTACTCACTGATGAGAATACACTCCAGGAACTCCTTAGTTTTTATGGTATGATCTTTGCATCAAAGAGTCAGAAAATAAAAATCACAAGGGGTGCAGACCAGAAGAGTATCACTTTGCAAAGTTGTACTGTGCTCAAGGCACATACTAAACTCTTATATTTTAATATAAAGGAGAAGCATTAATTAACACAAACACTGGCTCTGCTGCTCATCTTTCTTATGTCGTGCAACTTATCAATATTCAGAAGCTTCAAAGGGAAACTCTAGATTGGTGTCTTGCAGATTTTTTGCTCTGGGATAAATTACAATTAGCTGCTAGCAGAAAATATCTGTGCCAAGTGGGACAGCATTGTGAAATAGTAGGAAGTCAACAGGAAGACAATTAGGCTATTGTGGTTATATGGAAGGGTTCTGTATAGATAAAATATGGCCTCACGGTGTTTGACTTTCATAAGTATCTTTTCTGGGCTGAAATGCACTGTGACTAACTGTAACTCTTTCTAAGTCATGTTATTTCAGTAAAAGATTGATAAGTAAAGAGTTCAGAAAGGTTGAATTTGCATAGCTCACAAGTTAGATTTACAGTTCAAAAAATATCTGACCTATTCCAGGCCAAATGCACTACATAGATGCTAGTTTGAAAAAATAAAATATCTAAGACCAGCAACCAAAAAAAACAACTTTAAAAAACAAACGCACAGAAAATAGGGGGGATTTTATATTATACAAATGTATTTCCATCCACTACTTTTGCGTGAGTTCAAGGTTAACCAAGTGCACTAAGACTTGTCACTAACAAACTTCAATTTTCTTTTTATTGCTAATGATACCCATAACAATATCACTAATGAGAAAATCAGCAGAAATCATCTCCTGATTTAACTGCTTATGAACTCCACTGTGATTTCTGTCCTGCTTATTTTTTCCCCGGGCAATACAGCTTCTTGAGACTTCTCCTGAAGATGCTTCTCATCTAACTCTGCCTCAGTGCCTATATTCATCTTTGTGGAACTGTATTATGTGTGTTAATGAAGTCCAGATAGTTTATACTAATAGCCAGAGGGGAATGCCTTGAATGTTTGTTGTTATGTCAAAGAAGTTTTTGGATTGGTTTCACATAAATCCATGTGGCTTTAAAACTATTTCCCTGTCGCCTTCATCCTTTTTTCAAAATATATTTTAGTACCCAGAATACAGTTTCTTCTTCTTAAATATAGATATTTTAATTAATTTATTTCCTAACAGTTTGCTAAGGTGTCTATTATTCATGGATACAGGTATTTCTTATATTTCACGAGATCTTGAGAAGCTGCTGATAGGAATCATACTTCTTGTGGGTAAGTTCTCACTGTGAAGACAGAGATTGTAGGGAATGATTTTGCCACACCTAAATGTAGTTTCATTTAAGTCCTGCAAAAAGTAATAGGAACCATTATACTTGAAGAAGATTTCATTAGGGTTGAATCAATAAGGCTGAGATTATGTGAGCTTTATAAAAGCTCTCAACCAAACCTCATAAGATGTGTAATAAAATCAAAACAGTTGGCAACTATTTTGATCCATCTCATGAACTCTAGATAAATATGTACAGATGTAGAAAGTGTAATTAAAAAGAATAATTCTGAGAATCAGAATTAGATACGCAGCCCTTGAAATCTAACTGATTTTTGAAAGAACTCAAAAATACCTCAAAGGTTTTTCCCCTCTGAGGTTTTTCTAATTATACTTTTATGTGTTGGGAATATTTTTCACTCTCTTATGACTATATGAAATAGTCACTTAATCAGTGATAAAGGGGAATAGCTTTTCTAAAGAGCAAACAGTGAAGCTGAATGTAAACAGAGCCCTATCTAACACACCAGTGGAAAAATCCCTAAAAATAAGGGAAATAAAATTCTGCTTCAATCATTTTCAGTGACAGCAGTTTTAAATATAACTCCGAGTAATAGGTGGTTAAAGGTCCAAAACTTTTTAAGTTAAAAAGTTAAAAATATAATAAAGAATTAAAATAGAAGAAAATCAAAGGAAATCAGGACATACTGCTGAAGCCACCGGAACCATTTTCTGAAGATTGCTGTGCTATTGAGCTTTTCTTCACCGGGATCTGAAAGTCATTCACTTTTAGGAACAAACAATAATCCAAAACCAAGCTATTGTAGCATTGTGTAATGTCAAAAGTTGGGAACATTCTTTTACTTAGCCGCCACAGCAGTTCAATCATTCTAAGTAAAATGTTATTAAATAAAAAATGCTTTCAGCATTTTTCCTATGCTTACCTCTTTCACATGTTTTTGATACTTTTTTTTTTTTCTAACAGGGTGCTTCTACAAAAGCAAAGATCTACACAAATAGAAACAACTATCCTTTCAAATTTCATGAAAATATGAATTAGAAAATATGTGGCTGAATGTCATCTTATCAGAGCTAAAAGGGTCATCTTGGTTCAATAAAGAAAATCAAAGAAGGGTGTAAAAATTATTGAGATTTAATTTGCTCAAACATTTCTATGATAGATCAGATCAACATGAGTTCTGTCCTCAGGCTGAATTTTATCAGACATATGACTACCAAAAAAACCCCAAAACATACCCACCCACCTCTGAAACCTAAAAGAAACATTCATGGCAACTACATAAAATGACTCTGAACTGGCAAAGGTGCTGAATTTCAGTCACCATTATTTGAAACTAAAGAAAATTAGTAAAGGCTGTTTATTCAGTAGCGCACTTATGTACCTGAGATATCCTACCCACCTATAGTTTCTATCTTCCACAATGATTTAAACTCCCTCTCCAACATGAAGCTGCAGCACAGAAAATCATTGCTGCAACTGTGTCTCTCGTGCATCCTAATATGAGGTGTGTTTTTAGCATATTTCTCTGAGATCAGCTGAAAAACCCATAATAAATTTCCACCTTTCAGGTGGCACAGAGAGCTGATCTTCTTTTAAGACTTATATTTTGCATATGTGATCTATTTTGCCTGAACTACTAAACAACAGACTGTTACTGTAAAAACATTCACTTTCCATACTCTTGTTGATGCTGGAGCCATGGATAGTCAAAACCACAGTGGCAATGGGTGCTTGACTTAATATTGTAATGACTCAGGAGCTTTGCTGGAAAGGAGGAGAATTGCTGTTCCAGTCATTGTTCTCTTCAGCGTTTCTGGTTTTTATCCAGTGATGATCCAAAGTGAAACGCACAAACAGTTCTGGGCACATGGCCCAGGAGTCAAGCTTTTCCAAAAGCAGAATTCTCTAACCTCTATGATACAAAGCCAGTCTGTTTTTCTTGTGTACTCCTGTCTGTAGCATCATGCATAATGAGGATTGCTTGCTACACAAAGTGTTGGGTGGTCAATGCATTTCCTGGCCTGGAAGATGGGTGTCCTGCTTTCTGGACAAGTACTTCATCAGATCAGTGTTGAAAAATATTTAGATACTGGAATCTAGTCACCTAAATTTGGTAAATGGTTTCATGCTATGAAGTTTAGTTTGCTAAATTGTAAAAATTCATACAAATGTGAACTTCAGATTTTGAGATTTGGGGGGGTTGCTGACATAACACACAAGAGGCTAACTTCTTCATGTATAGGAATTGCACCCCTCATTCATGGCAGGCAGCAGAAGAAAAAATACCACATTTAGGGACACTACTTTCAGGAATTTCTGCATATCATTGTAACCACCCTACTTCATGTTTTAACAATATGACCTTGCAGAACCACATGTGCCATTTTCACCAGCTTTCCCTCAAAAAAAAAAAAAAGTTTGTTTGGCGACATGACAATAAAGCTATACTTGAGAAAGCAGCATAAGCACTGGAGAAAGGAAAAGTAATGTGCCAGTTTTAGTTTATGTGGCATCCAGGAACAATAGCAATAGCTTTGACTATATAAGGTGTTACATAGCTAGGTTTTACCATATTTCAAATGCGAATTCATGTGTCTTGGTGAATAAAGGAACTACATAGGTTCATGTCTCCAATGAACTATGTCATCATTCATTACTGTACATCCCTTATGACCAAAACTCATTAAAGAGTTATGTTAATTGATATTGACAGCCAGACTCATCCTTTAACCAGACTTTTCAGCTGTCTCTCACATACTCCATTTTCCACTTTCACACAGCAAGTTTCTTACCCTAGGAGAATCCATTGTGCCTGTGGTTATGTGGTTGCCACACCTAAGCAAAAGAAACATATAAAAAAATTCCTGGATCCATACCAACAATTCTCTTTTGAGAATGCCTGGAAATGGTAATTAAGAATAGGCCAGAAAAGAATCTTGCATCATAATAAGTTTGAATTTCACTGTTTCAAATAAAAAAGCCTGCTGGAGACCACAGTCATGTCCTTCCAGTTACACTAAAAGAAGGAACAATTAAATGCTCCTTGTTGAGCAGAAAAAAAAGATATAATGAAAGCCATAGCCCATACCAAACTGAAGGAAAGCAGAGGGACCAGGAATCAATTAGTAAAGCTATCTGTATTCATTTGTCAGAAGGAGCTGACAAGCAGCCAGCAGACAGGAAGAAACTGAGGACACTTCAAAACAATCAGTGAGTGTGTGAACTTGAAAGAAAGTAAGACAAAGCAGGACAAGGAGTTTCCTGGGTAATGCACTGGATAGAAAGTTAAGCTGAGAAAACAAAGCAAAGAAATTCTCCTTGGTGTCTTAGTGTGTTCTGGACAACTGAATTTTTTGTATGGGATTTGGTAAATTATGATATGAAAGAAACAAATTATTCTAATGTAAATTTGTCCCATATATTGTTCAGATCGTTGGGCCAAGGAAATTACACTGTAATGTGTAATTCCAGATATTTATATTGCATTGCTTCTCCTGATTCCTTAACTCAGTGTGATTCTACAGTCTACAGGTAGCTTTCCAACAAGTGTGAGACTCGTGCATGTCTCCTTCTATTGTTCCACAGTTAAAGAAAAGAGTGGAGCCACAACACCCTGCTCATCTCCTCTGCTACAGCTGCCAGGGAGAAGGCATGGAACAGAGCTTTGAATTCTGTAGCTGCATCAGCCTGAAGTGAAATACGGCAGAATACAACTTGGACAAAGGAGATAGGTATATACAAAAAGAGTTTCTCTGTATATTTGTTATTAAGAGAGGAAAACAGTGGAAATTTTCCACTTCATGTTTTCACTTCAAGAGACTGAAATGAAAATGAGTCCTGCTTTCTGCTCTTGAATGATATGAACAGCTAAAGCCCTCCTCTGGCTCCTGTGAAATCCATGAACCTCCCGTAGAATTCAGTTGTTGAAGATCAAGTTGCCAGTGTCTGACAAGACTCTGAATTTCAAAAATTGCAATTTAATGAGTTATAACATGCAACTGATGATGACAGTGATGATGAAGAAGAACTGCATTTAGAGGGCCAGACCAGTACTTTAAGTTTGTCATCTTGTACCTAGCACTTTATCCCTTTGCTTAAAAAGCTTCAACCCTCCAAGAAAAATGTTATCCGCACATAGGTAGAGGTAGTTTGCATTCATCACTATAAATATAGTTTGTGCTTTTCCTGTAAGAAAGCATTGAAGAAGTCTAAGAATGCACTGAAAGCAATTGCTTTTGCCTACACTGGGCATCCAATTCGTGGTAATGTCATGCAAGACCATATTTCACTAATTTGTGTGTGAGATGTCATTGTTATATGAGGCTGTTGAAAAGTTTATTAAGGAGCATCTTATTGTCTCTGTCCTCTTCCTTAGATGCTATACAAATGAACTAGTCAAAGGATATTTACTTGGGTGTGACTTGCTAGCAGTAGAGCTCTAATAGCTGTTTCTTACTACCTTGTATTGTAAGGTCATCTCAGTGTTCACAGATTCGCTGCACCGACACCTTTCTGAACCATGAAGTGCAGAAAAATCAACTAGATTCTTCTTGTCCTGCTTCTAAAGTCCTGTATTTGCTCTCCTCAGTTCCCAGCATCTACTACATCATTCTCCAGTTCTTAAGAGACTGCTTTGGATAGTCCTTTAATCATTGTTGTGTCTTTAATTTACTGTATTATATCTATAAAATTGCTTGCCCAAAATGGACATTGACTAAATTGAAACAGAGCAAATTATATAGCAAATGTTGCAGAGAAGGATTTGGAAGAGAGGATGAGAGTGATTGTGACAAGAACAGAACTCTCTGGATTCCAATCACCACCTTTAACAGACTTATTACTTGATTCTTTGATACTATACTTGTTTCCATACTTGATTATATTACTTGCTTCTATGATTCTTTTTATAATAACATTAAATAATAGGTCATTGCATAAACATAAAGCACTACCCTTACACATGCTATTTTTGTAAAAATGCAAAATTTAAAAAAAGTGAAGGTAATTTTGGAAAAGTTTGAAGTTTCTTGTAAAAAATTAACTCCAGTGTTGGTTCTCTTTAAAGAGTGTGGCTCATCATACCATTCTATTTTTTAATTGTTACTGTCACAATTATTAAACTGAGGAAGTTAGGATGTGGGCTTGCATGGGCAGGAATACTGTGGTGCAATAGAATCATGGAAGATAAGAAAGTCTGTGAGAGAAAATAAATATTTGGCTGATATTTAGGTTGATAGTAATATGCTCATTATATGCTAATCACATTTACTACTTCAATGGCAGTTAGAAATTCCTGATCAAAGAAAAGTCCACAAAAACCACAAAAATGTGATTGTTTGCATCCCAACCGAGATGATAGACACTTCATTTTGTTAAGGTGTTTGTACTCTTCATCCAACAACAAATTAAAATAGAATATGTTTTAATAATTATAGGTTCCCACAGATCGCTCATCTTGGTATGCTGCAAAAATTATCCTTTGAAGGTAAATTAATTAAATTCCCTGCTCAGCAAGCATTCAGGCAGTATTTTCTTCCAGCTTGTTCTTACTTGTGGTCAGGACAAAACCTATCAAAGTTAAATTTGAAGATTTATGTGCTGATTACACTTGCAACCAAAGTAGTGAACTTACTATGACTTGTCTTTCTTTCTTCATAAAAAGCAACCTTTGTCCATTCAAACTAAGGTAGATGTGATCAAGGCTCAGTTGATACAAATTCTTTTTATATCATGAACTTCCCCTAAGTTTTGGGCATGAGTCAGAGTTTTTGTTGTTGATCTGAGTTTGCTGTTGAAGCCAGTTTATTTTATTATATCATTAGATAAAGGTCATTAACTCAGTTGCTCAGAGAAAGGTGTTAATAATACCGGGGCCCCTGTATGGGCTATTCCCTTCCAACTGAGAACATTCTGTGATTAGTAACATCTGTGAATAGCTCAAGCCACATTAATTTTATGTGGTTTGTTGTTTGGGTTTTTTTATCTCTGCCTATCTTGCAAAATTCTAAATCATAGTACCAATCAAAACTGAAAACCACACCCTTCCTGTGGTACCATTGCTTTTCTTCAGACACCTTCATACGTAACTAAATCATTACTTCTAAGACAAAGATAAATCAGTCTCCATATATTTAAAATAGGAATTCAGTTGAATTTTTCTTTTCCTTATTGTCTATGGTTCAATTTCCTTTGAACATGTATACCTTTAAAAAGTTGAATATTTCTTGGTGGTACCCTCATCCTCAGTGACAGACTGCTCAAGCAGGATTCAGCTGTGCCATATCAGCATCAAATGCCATTTTAGACCACCAGAATTGTTGTACCTAGAAACTAGCTCCACTGCAGAATGGCACAAGCCTCCCCTTTACCCTTGTATGTCGTAGATCCTAGCTACATCTCCCTTACAGCAGTTCTGGTGTCAAGAAACTTGAGACGGTTACAACATGCAGAGTTATAACAGGACATCTAGTCTACCTAACCTAAGAACCTAATTTATGTCTCAATCTAGACAGTAAATACCTATATTTTCTATGCAGGCAATAGAGGTAGATAGACAGATAGACCTCTTGAGGGAGAGTACTGCTGCTGTATATTTCTGCTCAAGCACCTAAGTTACAAAGGCTGCATTCTAACCTGTTCATAAAATAAGACTATTTTCTCACTTCAGGACACGGAAGCAAAATGAGGAGGCAATATGTTTTTAACAAAATGTCAGAAATTCAAAACATCTATATGAAAAGCAGAAGTTGTTGGCTTCTCTCACTTGGGGGACTATCTCCTCCAGTAGTGACCTCATGCTGTTACCAATCTTATAAAGGATAGAATGCATAAAAGGCAAGCTTCTGTTATAGGCATTTGAGGACTAGTTTCCCAAAAAAATAGTTTCACAAAGTGTGAGGGAGAAGAGCACGGTCCAATATTAATTCCATTCTCATTTTGACCACAAGTATCAAATGAAGTATTAAAAAAACACAGAGAACTAAAATGTCTTTCTGTTCATAGATAATGCAGAATTGTATGGCTGCATGTGACCTTTAATTTTTACCATTTATTTTTTATCATTTATTTGGCAGTTCAGTTATGGCACTCAGTGACATGATAGCACAGCCTAGAAAATTCCTACACCCTAATTTTTGTAACTCTGTAACAATGCTTTTTGATCTTAATTTGTTCTTTTTCCATCAACTGAGAGAGTAAGCACCCAAGGAAAAATAACATTGTCTGATTAACGTGTATTACTTTAACCAGAAAGTACTCAAAAATCAGACCTTAATCGAAGAAACAGTCACAGAAATTTTTTAAACAACCTTAAAAGAATTCCATAATGTGTGAAATTTGAATGTACTAGAATCTAAATACCTCTGAACCCAGACATCCAGGTTTAGCAAAGTACTTGTTTCTCTTTGCTAGCCAAATCTCTAATGCCTCTTTAATGCAAACAATTTAAAAAATTTATTCTTCTACATTTTTAAGTGGGAAACCATAATATTTCTTTCCCTGCCCTAAAACCATCCTATATCCAATAAACAGTTCTTTTTTGCTAAAATTTAGCTTTAAAATAAAAAAAGTACAAATCTTAATTTTATAGTGGAAAAAAATAAACCTTGTATATCAAAATAGTCCTTTCCTTAACATTTCTAAGATGTCTGCTATTGACTAAATGGTCATGAATTTTTTGCAATATGATAAATTTCTGCTAGAAAATATCAGTGATAGGAAAGTATTACATTGCTCCATGCATATTGACTCTGATAAAAGATGAGTATTTCAATCTTACAGCAAATAACTTAGAAAACTTCTTCATTCAGAGATACTTATGCATTTTACAGATTCTGTTTGGCATTGTATCACACTGTACCTCAAATTTTTATCAGATAAGACCCATAGGTGCCATCATCACCATTTAATCAATGGGTAGTTGAGGCAAAGAAAATTTCAGTGTGGTTACCCTTGGCAGAACACAGGTCTGAATTGTGTTCTGACAATGATAATCTCTCAGGGATATTGCTGTCCTGCCCTTTACCTGCACAAATGACAACAACATTTTCATTTTTGACATGTAGAAATCTTTTTTGACGTATTTTGTGAGGATGTGCTATGCTGCTTTGACTACTTTTCAGTGATCAGAGAGTCTCTTTAATAAGTCCAGGGAGCAAACTCTCTACCTCAATTGTCATTCCCAGCACTAAGTTTTGAGGATGTTTGCTGAACTCATGCATTCTAATAGGGTTTCAAAAATAAAATACTACCATAAGGAGTAAATAAGTCACAGAAAAGGACAGATTAAAAAAAAATCCAGAAATGCTGAGATTATGCAGAGCTGGCTCATACCTAAAGATGCATTGTTCCCAGTGGTTGAGATTTTGTTGCAGAAACTCTTGCAATTCCATCCTTATTATATCCTTGAAAAGATGATGCAAAGAAATAAATTAATAAATATAATAGCATTTCTGATAAAAAAATGTCTAGGCAGATGTTATAATCTAGAGAGCTGACAGAGTTAGTATCTAAGAGACGGTAGCACTAACTTTACACCAATTAACTTCTGTCACACAACCAGTTTTGTGGACTTAACAACAAATGAACTCTATTGAATGGGATTTTTATGGGTGTTTCATTAAAGATGTGTCAATTTATTTCTTTTTTTAAGAAGTGCTGGATATAGATTTTGGTTGGATTTGGACAAATAGTTCTTAGCTGTTCAAAATTCACTTCTCACAAAATACTTTACGACAACGGGCCATCAGAAAAACCTGGTGCTATCATGTGTTCTTTTCTCCAGAGATGCTTTATTTTTGTTGTTGTAATTATTCAAATCCTTAGTTAGCTTAATTTCTAAGGATGGACTCTTGACAATGATGTTTTTCACTGTAGGACTTCATTTTTGTGGTGGCTGTAATAGGTACAGCAACTTGACATCTTTTCGGATCAAACTGAAGTAGACGTCTTTTTTGGCAATAAGTCTTCTTTACCTGCTGGAACCACCCAATTCTCAGTGACTGTATCAGTGACTGTATTAGACTACTATAGGTGTTCCAAGACTGCTGTCATCATCAAATTAATCCATTTCCTTCACTCCATCTGAGCTGCAGATATCCCTCTAAGGCATGCCCAGGTATGTGAAGCCTGGCAGTCATGAGTCAGAAGACAGAGATTTATTGATATGAGGCATACTGATGTCTTGCTCTGGCACAGACATTGCCAAAGCTGTAAGAGCCCTTCCCTATCTAGATGCTGTTTACACATTTTCTGAGATTTTTAAATGCGTTTTGGCATGACTCTCAACTGGGCAATTCTGAGTTCTTCAATTTGAAGACAGACAAGTGTGGAAGGGATCAAAAGAGTGGACTCTACAAACTATTCCCTGCCTGATTCCCAGCGGAGTGTAAGAAGTGAGAGCTGAAATGCAGTGTCAAGACTGGAAACCGTCAACCTAGGAAGTGTCCAAGTTGGTAGCCTAAGAGAGAGAGACCCAGGAAATTCCTAACAGAGGAATAATTCAATCTCTCTCTTATTTTTCACATATGTAGAAATCTTCAAAAGTGGGGATAACTACTGCTCTGAATAGAATGGCTTCTGCAGGGAAGCAAAATACACTACTCACTAATAAGCATGAAATCATGAAATGTTTGATTTGCTGGTGAAAAGGCAAAGATGAGTCAATACTGATATAGTTAACATTGATACTTGAGTGCAATAAATGAATTGCTACTGGAAGCCCTATAATACTACTTACCAGTCTGTGCCAGGAAAATTAAATACCTTTTATCCCTAAATATCCCTGTACATTTCCAATGTAAATGGCACAGAGTTCCCATCTTGGTGTCTCCCCAACCGCTTTATGCACATCATGTCCCCACTTTTTTTTTTTCTGCCTCTCCATGCCCGCCTCCATTGAAAGACAAAGCAGGATCTTGGTCCTTTAGGTGCTCCAGCCTGGCAGATCTGGGAATTGTCCAAGTGCAGCTTCCTACCAGCTACACTTGCACTATTCCCACCAACAATCCTCTTCTGTAAGTAGACATAATCATTGCTCATAGGGTTCCAGTCCCCTCCACAACTGCTCAGCCACTTTGACTCATTGACCTTCCCTGGTATGTTTGGCACTGCACATCTGCAGAAACAATGGCCAGGGCCTCTGGATTGCTCACTATGACCTGCATAGTGAACTATACTACTGCATATTCATAATCTTCTGTGGTGGTTTGGGCTAGGCCTTCCTTGGTGACCAGTTTGTAACCAAGGAAGGGTCTAGATTTACCCAGTATTCCCTACGATTTTTACATAAGCCCAACTATAAGAAGAAAGGAGGGAAGGCCTTCGCTCTCTTTCCTTCTGGCAGCTTGGAGGTGCAGGTTCCCTGCTGTTGAGTCTGCCGTGTTGGGGAGCGAGGCCTGGTAAGGCTTTGTCAACCTTGGGAGGCGGAGGCTGCCGGCGATCGTACTGGAGCGACTCTCGGTTGTCCCAAGGAGAGTGGTGGGATATTTCTTTGCTAACTCTTTAGTTACTAGATCTCGGGCTACTGATTGGGATATATATATATATATATATATTATTTTGGTTTTGTTCCTTTTCCCTTCCTCCTTTCCTTTCCCCTGTGAAATTGTATATATATTTCAATTGTATATAACTGTAATATAGGTGTAAATATATTTATATATATCACTTTAGCTGTCTCTCTCGTTTTCGGATTTTCTTAGTTGTCTTTTCTCCCTCTTCTCCCTGAGGTTTTGGAGGGGTTGTGTGCTTCCTGTGGTAAGGTTTGGAGACTTGGCAGGGAGCCAGCTTCAAAACATATCATCTTCTTATCTTCTAAGTGTCTGTCCCCAGAAATAAAAGCAATGATGTCTGCTCTATAGTTATTTGGGGGTTTTCCTGCTTTTCTCTTCTTGAAGAAATGCATCACAAGATCTTTTCTGTAGTCTTGTATAACTTCTTTCCGCAACTTATCAGAGGAAATAATTAATGCCTCCACAGTCATGGGTCTCACCTGGTGAAAGAATGCAAATATGGAAACTCCTAAGGAGATAAGAAACATTCAGCATAGATTTATCATAAACAATGTCATTATAAATAATTCCTTAGAGTAAGCACACCATCTGCTTTTCTATGGCCCGCCAACTTTCATAGCTCTGATGGGAGAGGCTGCCAAGACAAATCTTGGCAGATCTCACTGATACCTGGTAGGGTGCTAGCCAACCAAGTTTTTCAGCTCAATTGAATTTCTTTCTTTGACAGCATAAGTGGCTTACAGGATAGACAGGAAGCAGTAGATATGATATGTCTGGCTTTAAAAAGCTTGTGATAGTGCCTCACATGACATCCTCATAAACAGACAATGGAAATACAGTCTAGAGTGTTTGTTCATGAACTAGAGTCACACCACCACTTAGGGTCATGACTGTCATTACACTATAAGCTCAAGTAGAATGCAGTTGTTTATGCAGGTATTTGAGTTGTATAAAGTTATCCATCTGTAGGTAGCCTCCCACAACCAGAATAAGTTTGAAAGGGTAGTTACCAAGGGCTCACTATCAAACCAAAAGCAAGTGTAGTTCAAAAAAAGTTTTACCTATCTAGATCAAATCTTATAATTCTACAAAACACTACCATTTATTATAGAAATATAATTAAAATTTAGTGTGTGCTATTATTCATTATATGTTTTTTATTATGTATTATTAAAAATAATATTCAGTATTTACAAGACAGATAACAAGACAGATAATTCATTTATGAATAAGGCAGTTGCAAATAAAGTACATAAGGATCATTAGTAAGTGTCATACATAAGACAGATAAGGTAAATATATGTCTCTAGGCTTTGAATCTTTGCATTCAAAATTTTCATTCAATTATTTATTGGATGCACTGTAGTAATCTTCCAAATAGTCACACAGACTAAACCTAGTTTGAATCAGCAACCCCTTAGTCAAATCTATTTATATCTTAAAATCTAAATAAAGTTATGAAAAGATAATGAAATGTAATTTAAAAACAAAGTAGAGGAGGGACTGAATTGCCTTAACATTTTCTGTCATTGTTTTCTCTTGAGAGGAGGAAATGACACGTTGACAAAAAGCCACCGTGTAAGATGTCTCTAAATTGTAATGTGCATATTTATTCCTTATTCATGTGTACATTTCACTAAATTACCTTAATGTCTTTGACTTTCTAAGTGTAGGAAATAAGTACTCAAACAAAAAGACAGATAGAGATTAGCTTTAATTATTAAAAAAAATCAACTTTACCTTCCTGGAGATTATCAGTCTTTCCTGTGGTATTCATAACTCAAGGCATTGTTCACCTGGCGGATGTTTACAATTCTTATTTCCTCAGGTCCTTCTTTCAGTGGTCTTTGGATATCTGCCTAAATGCTCTTTCATGGGAGCATGATCTGGCACTGCCTTCTCATCTTCATATCAATTCTCTTCAAGCACAGGTGCTTTCCCAAGTCCCATTCAAGTCATCATTCCGCCTGTAAGCCATCAGCAAACAATGAGGCAATTCAGAAAGAGAACAGGATTTGGACACCTGACTGTGTTAAACATTTCCACTTAAGCAAGCAAGTCATAACAATTCATCGACAAATATACAGCTTGGGTTTTATTCAGTGATAAATGATGGCTACATTACTGGTGTTCTTACATTTCATATTTCAGTAACATCATAAGGTGAACAGTTACACTCAGAACACTGAGCAAATGAAAGTGATAGTGGTAGAAATTAGGCCTCAGTTTTGAGTGCTCTGTAGAAAAAAAGACTCCATTTGTCTGTCCTGTGATGTCCTTTTAATGGTTCCAGAAAAAGTTTGCTGAAAAACACACCTTATCAGAAGGGACTTATTAGGAAAGGATTGTGTTCATCCAATACCAACCAGAGAAAAGACAAAGAATAGATAATCTACTAGGTTGTTGTACTTTCTGCTTTCAACCATACATTTCTACACTATATTATTTGACAGTCTGTTTATATTACAAGACAAGGACATAAATTATCCCCAGTGTCTCATAGAAATGCTGTTATTTTCTGGAAAATAAAACACCATCCACAAATTTTTAATGATAATGAACAAATATGAGTATGCTTTGTATGAGCTCAGGCATCCTGCTTTGAAAAGTATATCCAGGGATGTAAATTTTAAAGCTGCCCTATTTTATGAATATAGCTCTATAAATCATTGACATGGTTGGCATGCCAGGAAAAGGTCAAGAGTTACAAGTGTAAGTATAAGAACTAAAAAGAGAGTCTACAGAGTTCATTAAAAGTCAATCCTATCCTTGTACACAGGATCAGATATTTGCTTACCTTTTGTCTTATTGAATGAGTAAATGCATTTCTTATAACAATAACAATTATTTTTAACATGCTTCAAAGTACCAAGCATTTCCACATATGAGTTCATACTAAATAAAGATGAGGCACAAAATAAAGCTGTGTCTGTTTTTCCTTCATATGTTTCCTCTATTTCCCCAGGCCTGTCCCTCCTGTTTTAGCAGTGCTGATGCTACCAGGCCCCGGGCAGAGTAAAGTGATCCTTGGCAGACAGTATCTAGATCAGATTCTTCCCTTGATTTCATATTCTGAGGTTGTCAGCTCAAGAGTCTGGACAGGTTTCTTACAGGAAAACAAAGTCTCTTGGAATCATCTTTAACATGTATTCTAATGTCAAAGAGGTTACCATCTCTGTCTAGAAATAATGCATCCAGGCCACAGCATTCATTTTACCCTTTTTGTTTGGTTGTGGTACAAATGACAAAAGAGCATGAAAAAGTCAATCTAAGCAAAACCAATGATCCCTGATATACACTGAGTGTGAGCTCTGACAAACAGTATGAACAGAACATCATTAAAGAGAGCTTCTGGGGGAAGGAAAAAAAAAGGTAGAAAAACAATCAAAATCAAAATAGAATATTGAAAGAGCAAAGCAAACATTAAAGGCTTAGCATGGTAAGAACACCCCATGATGAAGAAAGAACCATGGTGTAGAAGATAAAAGAACAGGCAGATTTCTCTGATAGATTTGTTGGTTGTTTTTATTGAAAAATGACCAGTGACCTTATCCGTGGAGAACACACCTTTACACTATTCTAAATATTTTCCCAGGAATACTTCCATCATTTTAACTGATCATTCAGCACGCACACACAGATAACACCTGACATCTCCCATCAACACGTCTTGGAATTGATAGACAGCTTGCTGGTTTAGTCAGAGCTACATGACTTGAACGGACTGCAGAGTAAGATTAAGGGCAGTGCAGTTATGCTGTTGCTGTTTCTTCTTACCCAGACAAAATTTTAGACTGAAGGTTCTGAAACTCTTGCTAAGTATTGCCAACCTCAGCTGTTATTTACTGGATGCTCTGCATCCAGGTAGGATTTACTAAAAATGACAGAGCTGGTGATTGACAATGTACCTGCTCATTGTTGAGGGGTGCATTAGATAAACTTTAAAGGTCCCTTCCAACTCAGACTATTCTATGTTCATCCAGGTTTACACCAGTATTCGTACAAGTAAGAGGAGACAACCAGAGTGGAAAATTACAGTCCAGAGAGTGGAAGCTTTCAGAGCAACCAAACATATTTTAAGAAGAAACCATTTTGAACACTGATTACACTGCTCTTCCTGCCTTCCCAATATCACAGTATTGTTTATCTCAATATGAGAGGTAGTAGACAGAAAGAGATATTTTTGGTTTACTTTTCTATCTATGTGGACATGCACATACCTTTCCTTCTACTTAGTGAATTCCTCATCGAATTGTAGAATGGCCTGGGTTGGAAAGGACCTTAAAGAACATCTAGTGCCACTGGCAGTGACACTTTTCACTAGACCAGGTTGGTCAGGGTTCCATCCAAACTGGTCTTGAACATTTCCAGGGATGGGGCATCCACATGCCTTCTCTGGGAAACCTGTTCCAGTGCCTCACTGCTCTCACAGTAAAGAATTTTTTCCTAATATCTAATCTAAACCTACTCTCAGATTGAAGCCATGGCCCCTTGTCCTATCTCTACGTGCTCTTTTAAAAAGTCCCTTTCCAGCTTTCTTGTAGGCTATCTTCATGTACTGGAGGGTTGCAATTAGGTCACCCGGAAGCCTTTTTTTTCCAAGCTGAACAAACCCAATTCTCTCAGCCTTTCCTCATAGGAGGGGTGCTCTGTCCCTCTAAGCAACTTGGTGGCCCTTCTTTGGACTCACTCAAACAGGTCCACGTCCTTCCTGTGTGGGGGACCCCAGAGCTGGAGGTAGTGCTCTAGGCGAGGTCTCACCAGAGCAGAGTAAAGGGGCAGAATCCCCTCCCTCGACCTGCTGGCCACTCTGCTTTTGATGCAGCCTAGGGCACAATCAGCTTTCTGGGCTGCAAGTGTGCATTGCCAGCTCATGTCCAGCCTTTCATCCACCAGTACCTCCAAGTCCTTCTCGGCAAGGCTGCTCTTGATCTGTTCATCCCCCAGCCGATATTGATACCAGGGGTTGCCCCAACCCAGGGGCACTTGTTAAATCGCATGTGAGATTCCCATGAGCTTGTCCAGATGACACCTTGTCCTTCAGGTGTGTCAACCTCATTACTCAGCTTGGTGTCAACTGCAAACTTACTGAGGGTGCACTCGATCCTTTCGTGTATGTCACTAATTAGGATATTAAATAACACTGGTCAAACATGGACCCCCGAGGGACACCACTTGTCTCTGACATCCATCAAGAGTCTGAGCAATTGACCACTACCCTCTGGATGCGCATCCAAACACTTTCTAATTCATCTAACAGTCCACTCATCACATCTGTCTCCAGTTTAGAGAGAAGGATGTTGTGGGGGACTGTGCCAAAGGCTTTAGAGAAGTCCAGATAAATGACATCTGTAATCCTTCCCTTGTCCGCTGATGTAATCACCCCATCATAGAGGGCCACTAGGATGGTCAGGTAGGACTTGTCCTTGTGGAAGCTATGCTGGCTGTCTCAAATCACCTCCCTCTCCTCCATGTGCCTTAGCATAGCTTCTAGGAGCATCTGTTCCATGATCTTCCCAGGCACAGAGGTAAGGCTGACACCTTCCCAGGGTCCCTCTTTCTAGCTTTTTTAAAGATGGGTAAAATGTTTCTCTTTTTCAAGTCATCTGACTACATGACTTTTGAAATATCATGAATAGTGGCTTAGCAATTACACCAGTCAATTCCTTCAGGACTCTGGGATGCATCTCATAGGGTCCCATAGACTTATGGACAATTAGAAACCTCAGGTGGTTAAAAACCTGGACTTTACTTACAGCAGGAGGTACTTTGCTGTCCCAGTCTCCATACTGATGTCCATCCACTAGAGAGTTGTGCTGCTGGTGACAGAAATCATAACTACTCCTTGTTTGGCTGGGGTTGCTTTTTTGAGAAGAAGGATAGGGGAATTTGGCACCTGTTTGAACAAGAAATAACTCAGGATGCAGCATGGAGACCGGGGAGAAAAAAATGACAAATGATTCAAAGTAACTATTTGCTGCTAGCAATAAAATAAAAAATTATCTTCCAAATACATTTCCAGAACAGTAAGCATGAGTTGGCAATATGACTCATATTCATAGAAATTGGGTATTATTTCCTGCTTTTCAGTCTAAACGTATCCCCCTCCAAGTTTTCAAAAAGCAACGTGAGGGGATCCACAAATTCCATGAGCTGGGGCTGCCAGTCCCAGCCCCTTCAGTGGTCATGCACATGAAAACTAACCTGCCTAGAGATTGGGTACAAAATGTTCTTTCAGAAAAAGCTGTGCATAGCCAAAGGCAAAGACAAGAAAATTACACGGAAAAAAGTCAAGTGAAAACAAGAAGTTAGAAAAAGAAATAAATGTATAAATACAAGTATAACTCTAGAGCAGAAGAGTGCGCTTCAGACTGAAAACACTGAAGTACATTCGATCTGTGTTGTAGACAAAGGAAAGTTTTAAGACACATACGAAGGTTTTCAGACATGTGTATTAATCCAAGATTTCCTACACACACTGTGAATATTTGTGCTCCTTTTTTTTTTTCCCTTTCTGGTGAGTATTTCAGTTTTTTTGGACCATCATGCTACAGAAGCAAGGATAGTAGTGAAAAACTCAT
Organism: Chiroxiphia lanceolata; assembly: GCF_009829145.1. Classification (NCBI taxonomy): domain Eukaryota; kingdom Metazoa; phylum Chordata; class Aves; order Passeriformes; family Pipridae; genus Chiroxiphia; species Chiroxiphia lanceolata. Next base: position 85,226,019 of record NC_045639.1, on the reverse strand, counting down.
AAAAGACATTTCTAACCTATTAGTCAGATATCTGTTACGGGAATAAGTATTGATTCTGTGCCTGTCTAAATGAAAGATGTGTCTGATGGCTCATGTGGGAAGGTATGTGATATTCAGGGATCGTGGTTTTCTCCAGTAAATGTACGTGTCTTTCTAGACAGAGGTTCCCAGACTATGCTGTATGTACTTTTAGTGGTGTTGGAAGGGTTTCAGACCAGTTCTGCACATGCTGATCACCAAATCAATTAAATATAGGAATCCTGCTTTAGATGGAATCACTACAGCTTGCTGGTGGCAGCCAGGGGAGCAAGTCTAGCTCTGTCTGTACTGAACCTGTCTGCCCCTGGGAACACGTTAACATCAGAATTTAACAATTGATCATCGGTGATTTCCTGTGTGGGGACAGGTATGAGAGTTACTGAGCAATTGGCCCTCTAGGTCACTGATGGGTGGCATCTGCCTGTGTGGAGATACTCCTGTGATAGTATAGGGATGAGGTGAGAGGAGAATGATGATAGTTCTGTTTTAGGGAAGTGGACTGTGAAATAGAGCAGTGAAGTCAGGCATATTAAGAACCAGGAGGAGAAGATCTCAGAAGAATGAAAGAAGCTGAAAACACCCCACTACTGTGTGTGTACTAACCTGGAAGAGAATCATGATCTCTGTGTGGGAGGTACTTGAGTGAATAAACAGACAACCCCCATTTTGAGGCTCTGACCCCCATTAACTCTTTTCCATTTACTTCAAAGGGACCAGGCACACACTTGAAATTATGCAAAGACTAAATTTTTTTCCTAGATCAGGACCCAGAGTGATAAATGGTTAATTTGTGTATGGGAATCAAGTCACTCTAGGTACTTTGAGTTGGGTAAGTCTGTATTCTTTCTTTAGAAAAAAGTTGCTCCTCTATTTGCACTTATAACATAATATGCTTAATAAACACATAGTAAGAACAAAATATATGCTTGTTAAGGTAGAAAATCAACAGCAATATCTAAACATGAGTTTACACAATTACCATCTTTGTCTGCTTCCTTTTCGTACTTAAGAAAGAAATGACAGATGGAGGCTATAACTCTGGAAGGTAAATCTAGGGCCACAGTAAAGCTTAAAAAAAAAGTATTTTCTGTCACTAATTTGAAGTTTTCGCTTGTTTCAGCATTTGTCTCTCCTGGGTACCTTTGTTGTGGCATTGTTTCTGGCTCCATCTGCTTGCAGGATCCTCTGCACATATAATTAAGAAAACTATGTTCTGATGTGTCATGCAACTTCTATTGCAAGGAACATGAACACTAACACCCCACCAGTCTCAAGAGACAGACAACTATTTAGCACAAACAAGACTTTCATGATGGTTTGAAAGCCATCTCTAAGCACACTGTACACAGCAAGCAAGGCCAGACTTTGCATCCCCCAGTGAATTCACACGGGTCAATTATCTCACGAATAGCAGTTATTCAGAGTGCTACACGAAGTGAGAAAGCAGCCTGCAGTTGAGCCAGGGGATGAAATCTCATACTCTTCTTTCCTTGGAAGCAAAAGAGTAGAGCAAACTCTGAGGAAGGAAAAAAAGACAAGAGGAGATTGCAAATCATTGAGTCCATCCCCTGTCCACAACAGGTAACATGCTGCTGGACCAAAGAACCCCACTCTTTCCCACACTGCAAAACCCTCAGAGTATTTTGCAACATCTTATAATAATTTCCACACTTTTACTACAAAAAGAGCTGTAGAAAATATTCTTGGCATCTTCCCACATCAGAAATGTTGTACTTTCCATAAAAATGCAAAGATCCTTCCTAATCAGAGCAAGAAAATATTATTTCTTGAGCCCGTCATGATGATGAATCTAACTTTGGTTACAAGAGCAAGAGACAGCAGACAGGCATGAGAGAAGTGTCTTCATCCCCAGTTGTCCCAGATCAGTGTGAAGGGATGAAAGGTGAGAGAGAGAAAAGAAATCTGTCCTTCTACCCACCAACTGTTGGTGGGAGGTGAGAGATAAGTGCTTTTTGACTCTTTTCATTTTGAAGGGTAAAAAAACCTCACATGCCCTATTAAGGCCGTTTCCTATAGTTCCCAGGAGTATTTCTCCCTGCTCTTTTTCAGTCTCATGCAGTTCTTGGTAAATTCTGATCTTCTCAGCGTTTTGTGTGTTGCCCTATATTTATCTCTGCAGCAATGCTTCACAGTGCCAACGAGAAAATCTATGTACCAGACCTTTCAGCTAGAGAGCCATCACTGGCAGGTTCAGGCAGTTGACCTCAGAGCTGCTCCGGGAGCCCAAAAAACGGTTAAAAGCTGTCCCGACCCACTAGATGGCACTGTGTATGGCTGCACCAGCCCTTAAGAACCCAGGCAGAGCTTAGCTTGAGCCCGGCAGCTTCAATCTCAGCTGCGTGGCTCTCATTCCCAGCATAAGTCAATCTACCTGGAACCTCATCCGGCTGTTCTGCCCGCTCAGCAACGTCCGGGTTCCCTCAATCACACTAAATAAGGCTCTTTCCAATAATTACCACTGTGCTGTTTTTCGGGTTTTGGTGGGGTTTTTTTTCCCTCAAGAAGCTCCATGATTATATTTTTCCAGTTCCTGGATCTTCCCCAAAACATTCCAGAGGTTTCAGGAAATATTTAGAAAGTCAGTAAGTCTGAGTGTCCTGTCTGGCTGGTGTGTAATATGTATGTGAGTGGAAGGGAACAAACTTCAAGCAAGCCTTCCAAAAAAGCTGCAAATTACAGGAATTTTGATGTGACCCTAACTTTCCATCTTGGTTGCACCAGGCTGAGTCTGGATCCCAAAAAAATCAGTTGGGGAAGGAGGATTTCCACTGGGATCATGTAGAGTTGGATAGGGGCCTCTGTCAGGTTTCCAAACACTGAAAATAAGCATGTTGATATTTGATAAATCTTTCCTCCTTTTCTGATCAAGGTTTCTATCCTTACTATGAGCAGCGTTTAATGGGTTTTGTTCACAGTGAAAATTGATGGGACCATTGGGAAAACCGATGGGACTGCCATTTTCACTTTGGAGAGCAACACTTTTGCCAAGTGCAGTTTTCTAGCTGAAATGTGAGTTAAAATCTCCTTTTCTTTCTGTCTCTGCTTCTGTACACTGTTTTCTATAACCTCCTGTCTCTGGCTTCTAAAAGCTTCTCTTGTGTTGCAGCTTCAGCAGCATCCTGAGTAGGGCTTTAAGACTGTTTTTTCAGTCTTTGGAATCCTCTTTTGTGCCTCCCTAAGTAAAAGTGCTGTTTGAAACAACTCCTCTTCATTCTCTCACATCGCTATTTACTCTAATATACTGGATTAGGCATTTCCCAAATATGCCATTTAAGATTCAACTGCAAACTAATGTATAAACCATACACAAATTGTGCAAGTTGAACAAACATCAACAGTTCCTAGGGCTTGTGCATTTATCATAGAATCATAAAATAGTTTGGGTTGGAGGGGACCCTTAAAAGTCATCTAGTCCAATCTCACTGCAATGAGCAGAGACAACTTCAATGAGATCAGGTTGTTCAACCTTACCTTGAATGTTTCCAGGGATAGGGCATCTCTCTGGGCAACCTGTTCCAGTGTTTCACCATCTTTGTAATAAAAACCTTCTTCCTTGTATCTAGTCTAATTTTTCCTTCTTTAAGTTTAAAACCATCACCCCTATCCTGTTACAACAGGCCCTGCTAAAAAGTCTGTCACCCTACCTCTTATAAACCCCCTTTAGGTACTGAAAGGCCTCAGTAAGATGTCCCTGGAACCTTCTCTTCTGCAGGTCAAACAACTCCAACTCTCTCAATATTTGAAGCAGTATTTCAGAGAAAACCTCCATGACTAGGTAGTGCAGGTCAGCAAAGCCCTGTGAGGAAGGGCAAGTATGCCCATCAAGCCTTAAGTTTTTAGTTACTGACTCTCATCTGAAGGGTACAGTCTCCAGACATGGCAGGAACAGTAAGTGACAGTATGAGCTTTTTTAGACCTCTTTCATGTGGATGCCATGGCCCACAGGCGCAGGAGATAAGCCAGATATCGCTCCAGAGGGAGGTATTCCTCTGCTTATGAAGGACTTATCTGGAGATATCCCTACAGATAAAACCTGGATATAAGATAGAAGTAGCAGAACAAGAAGTGAGAAACAACTGTGAGAGACTGGGAGCAAAGTGGCCAAGTCAAAGAGTGAATGTCAGTAAAAACCATAAAAGGGATCAAAAAAAGAAAAGCAAAACATTCTAAGGCCCCCCTTTTATTCTTTATGATTTTCTTTGTTTTATAGCTGACTGTCTCTAGGTTTGTCTGGAGCCTGCACAAAATCCAAGTACCATGAGAAACTCCAGAAATTTAGAGTTGTATCTAGACACAGATTTTAGTGTTATGACTGGTTCAGCACAATACTACGTCACAGTTTTACAGATTATTAAAACTGGGATTTATAATTGCAGGATAAAACAAATAAATTAAAAATTAAAAAAAAAAATCCACAACACACCAAAAAGCAGCATATACAGACAAGCTTCCAAATGAAGAATGGTTTGCTGTAGATGGTTTTTTCAAGTAGACTTAGACTTGGGGATGATGAAGTTTTGTACTGTACTCACTCATCACCCACAATGAGGTTTTGAGCTGTATTCACTGTAGAACCTTGAGAAACAATCCTTGAGACAGTTTGATCTCATAATGCAGCTTAAAGTAGCTTTAACTTGCACAAACTTGTCATAAAGTCCAGTGAGCAGTAAACAATAATATATTCTGGATTTTACCTGTCCCATAAGGTAGGATTTACTGTACTGGTGCAGAAGCCAAAACTTGATCCCCATATCTTCTGCTACATCTATGTAACAATTTTTTCCCAATTTTGAACCTATTGACATCAAAGATAATGGGCACATCTTCCTTCTGTATTTTTCTCTACACTAGAAGCAAATAATTTTTATGGCAAATATTTTATTGTCCTTTGCAACTGACAGATAATTCCTGGCATTTCTGAGCGTACTTTTTGAGAACTCTGGGTCAGAAAAAGGGCCAAAAGAGTTTGCCTCAGCATTCCTTTAGATCATGAACTTATGTCTTCCTTCACAGTTGTATGGTCTGGTTCATAAACTTGCTGCATAAGCTTGTTTACTTCTTAAAAGAAGCAAACTTCTTTTAAAAAGCAAACTTCTTTCTTTTTTTCTTGAAAAAGAAAAAAAACTAAAAATATAAAAAATATTGCATAGTAGTCACTAGATCTTTAAAGAAAACTTTTTACAGATGCTGACAGCTATGTAAGAATAGTTTGTCCTCAAAGACAGAAAAGCTAAACAAATATTGTGAAAATAGAAGCTGTGAAACATCAGTGGTGGTTTTCCATAAGGTAGCTAATTGCATGCCTGTGTGTTCACGTTTTGTTCTGTGTCTTTTGCCACTAACAATGAGTCATACTTAAACAGCAGAGAGAAAAATATGTATCCACTTCTCTTGTAAGTTCTTGTTTGGTACTCTAATGAAGTAATTAATGTGAATATGTGATATTACCAGGAAAGTTGGCAAATACAAATCAAACAGGTTTTTAATGATGAGCCTGCAGGAATCCTCCCTGAGCTCAACATGTGCATGGAGGTTTTGTAAGCAATTAAACTCTATCCCTGAAAATCCTACCTTCAAAGCCTTTTGGATCACCTGTAAAGTTTTATTGTTGGCTGCCAATAAAGAGAACGTAGAACCTTCTAGAGAATGTTCAAACAAGGAAAAGAAACATGAAACAAGTAAGTCCAACTAAACGTAACCTCTTCCCTGATGGTGTTGCTTTTTATCCTATATTGATGTTTCTTTAAATGGATGCTGCATTTGAAACCTACTGGCAGGATTATGAGGCAACACAGAAGGTGCTTTATCACTTCCCATTCTGCAGCAGAAAATCTATACTTTAAGGAATATGACAAAATATTCTACAATGGAACAAGATCTCCACTGATTTGGGGGTTTTTAACATTACAATATTTAGGCATTGGCTTTAAGCAGTATAAGACATCAACCATGCTTCTGTGTTTTATACAACCTAACACATGATATCCATCACTGTCCTCTTCCAGCTTTGGCTCACGGCAGTACAGACATCCCCAAGATTTCTCTGCTCTCTCTTGTGTGACTCTTCAGCAGCAGATTATTGCCCTCTGTGCTCTCCCCCCTAGAAAGGTTCAGTGACTTTATTTGCTGTCAGTAGAGAACTAATGAGCTGCAGCCTCCTGTTGCCATTGCCTGGTACAGTGCATGTTTTGTAAAGTATGACAGTGAGTGTCTGTTCCACATTAAACTCGTGGCTGTATTCAGTCCTGTTGGCCTTTGAACTGGTTGAGACAGGACACTAGGAAGTTGCTTTTGCCCATTTGCCATTGTATGCATGGACACAAGGTCACAAAGAAAGCATGTGGAAAGGCCACAGTGCGTAGGGAAGGACCATTTTGCATCCTCGTTTGCCCCTGTACAGGCACAGCGCCCAAAGCATGCGCTGATCTGTTGCCCTTTGAATACAGACTGTCCTCAATTAAACCCATCAAGACACCACGGGTTTAGCTATTCTTTCCTTTACAGCAGCATAACACTGCTAATTCAACAGATCAAGTGAGAAAAATCAGATTCAGCTTGTCTACACTATTATTTGTCCGTGGTTATAAACCATAAGTGGCTGCAGGTTGCATCTGTCAGCATGTAAACATTCCTTCAGCTGGTGTTTGTCACAGCAATGGGTCTTGTTTAAAGAGTTGTGTATTTATGATTACTACTGAACATTCACCACTGCAAAGATGCTGCTGCCGATACAGGCTTGACAGCAGCAATTGTGTATCTTGCCTCTGGAGAGACCATCAGTCTCTTCTGAACTGCTGCTCGCTGCTGTTTCTCTTCAGGTGTACCTGGAGAACGTGCTTGCAGAGGAGATTTTTGGAGCCATGCTTTGTGTGTCCTGTCCTGACCACAAGCAAAGCAAGTACATGTTTTTCTTAGCACCACTAGCCTGCTACTCCTTTCATTCCTGTGGAGCACAGAACTCCGAGAGCACTGAAAGCAACTGTAGCTTAACCAGTAGGAGAATACATCACCGCTGAGCCAGCTGCCTGGAAATGTTAATGCTGCTCTGTGGTTTCTTCAGTACTCTGGGCCAGCATTTACCTCATCAGATGTATCTTTCCTTTACTGACTTATCCCAGTCTGTGCTTTATTCTCAGTGCAATCTATTTTCCATGACTGACAAGCCTGGGGGTTCCCCAAAGGTGCTTAAACAAAAGCAGAATGTAAAAAGAAATATGCACAGCCAACGGGAAGAAAGGAGGAAAAGAAAGGAAAAATACACCCACTGGTGCCATGAGAAATCCTGGCCTCAGGGATAGAGAGCAGGTACAATCCTGGGAGAGGAGCACAGCAGGACCAAGGAAGAGGATTGGGCAGGGTTGAAGAGGCAAAGATTGTGATTCCAGCTAAAGCTGATGAGATTGCAGAGGAACAGAAGATGAATAAATTTACAGAATCTACAGAAGCAAAAATAGAGTCATATAGCTATTTTTTTTCCAAAAAGATAGTATTATCATCCCTGTTTCACAAGTGGAGAAACAAAATGTTTAAGTGATTTGCTTTTGGCAGGTTTGGAGCCCAAGTTCCTCCAGCCCTCAGACAAGAGGTTTCTGTTACATGTGTTACCTTCAAGTGACTTGGAGGACATTGATTAAAGTGACTTTAACTGAGCGGGACTCAAAATTCAGATACCAGATTGGGGCAGGGAGGAAGTCTCTTTGGATCAGACTTGGGCTCTGATCTTCACCTTGCTTTTTTGCTTTCTTTAGGGAAAAAAAAATAAAATAAAAAGAACAGTGCTAAAAATGTATGAAAGGAAGCAGGAGAGGACTAGTCCTAGCTATCTCCCTTTATGTAGGTAGTTTTTGGCCTGGTGTTATTAGGCTCATCCTATGAATCAGTTGAAGGGTCAATAAATCTAGAGTTCACTGGGATTACATGCACATTACCTCCACTCTGTGATTTCTGATTGATGCACTCACTACTTACCATGGTTGTCAGAGTGCGCTTTGCCTTCAGCAATGAAAAATACTGAGGCTGGCTCTCAACCTGTCAGCCTGATTCTCCTGTTTGGTCAGATGGTCTGCAATGCTTGCACATGACAGTTTGCTCCTCCATGGGGCACAACCCACTTCCTGTTCCCTTGTGATAATACATGTGTTGGTAATAAACTGCCCATTCATAATCCAACACAATCAGTTGATGTGGATAATTAGCTGACTAAACTTTCCCATTTCTAATTTTCCAGTGTCTGTAGTGGACACTACACAGGCTCCTTTTTCACTTTCCCTCACAAGCAGTAGAGAATAATCTGGTGTAAATAGATGGGTAGCATCAGAAATGTGACAAAGAAGAAAAGAGAAATGCTGCATAGAGTCTGAAGTAAATGACATCTCACTGCCTTTTCAGTATATGCTCATGCCTTTGTGCTACTGTAATAGTACCTTGAAAATGGACCTTAATTTCATAATGATATATGGCAATAGTCCTTTCCTGACAAGCAACCATGACCGTGCTTAGTAAGCATCTATTTGAAAACGGAAAAGATAAATAGTCCTTACAGTAATTAAGTCTCAAAGGGTTTTCTGTTCCTACTGGCTCTAAAAGAGATTCAGTTTCAAAATACATCTTAAATATTTCAATTGTGTAAGGGTGTTTCTCAGTGAGGTCTGAGGATTCAGAACATGGGGATATCAATTACATCCTCCTTTAGCTTTCTACAGTAGGTTTCCAAGGAGGTTTCTAACTAGAACTGAATAGACAACCACATTTTTGCTGAATAGTTAGAAAGTAAAGGAAACGTGGTTTTTAAGGTTTTGTGAATATTGGAAAAGAGATGTAATGTTTCTGCTGAAAAATGCCGTCATAATTATCTATATGTTTTTTATTTCACTCCAAGAACTTTCAACAATGAATTACTTTCTTGGGACCTTCATAAATACCTAAATAACGGATAGCGTCACTAGCATGAAATGCATTTATAAATTAGTTTACTACTACACGGTTGCTCTGAACACTGTAGATATTACATGTAAATTATTAATTTTCCACTTCTGACATATGGGTTTATAAAAATTATTAAAATAAATAATGTTGGTTTGAGGGTCTTTTTGGTTTTTGACTTTTTTTTTTTTTGGAGGCAATCACTTTTCAGAATTACCTTCAGACACAGAAAGGAACAGATGTGGAGTGGCCATTGCCATGGGAGTTTGATCTGCAGCATAGGCACCTCACTTTTATTATCCTTCACTCTACACTGATCATACATTGGTTTCCTTTATATCTTCTCTTTTCTCACACTTCTCTACTCACATCAGAACTGATTCTCTTTAATTACAGTCATCTTCAGATTCCCTTCAAGATCAGAAAAACATTTGCTTTACTTCTGTCTTTCAGTTCACTGCCTGCTTTGGATAAAGCTGAGTATGAAAGTATTAAAATACCAGAGGAAAGCCTGCTGTCACAATGAGTTTGATCCAAAGTGCTTTGAAGTAATTCATCAAGAGTGGTTCCCAGTTATTGCTTTTGGCTTTGGATCCGCCCATGGCTTTCTACTCCAGCAAGAAGCATAAGTATTAAAATGTTTCAGAAGATTTACCTGATGGGATTATCAGTTTGGTTTTCTGAATAATGCCCTCTGAAGATTCAGATAAGCATGTAACCACTTGAAAGCTCTCCCTAGCACCTTAGGCTGAGATTAAAGGTCCTCTACAGTCATGCTGCTCAAAGCTTCACAAACAGTGGATAATTTCAGCCTTACAACTCTTTGGTCTCTCACAGCTGAGAAAGAATACACTTTCTTGATTCTAACATCAGAATCATTTGCTGCTTTTGAAAACATAGTCTTCACTATTGAAATGGTTTGATTTCTGGTACTATATTACTGGAAAACCTTATCATCATTTTGTGATGCAATGAGGGTTCTAGGATAATTGCTTATTTGTTGTTGCCATCTGCTCTTTCTAAAACAGTGTGCTTCTTCCCAGTAGTGACGTTATTTATATCTGAAAGATATCATCCTAAGGGAGGTTCTAAATTCTGTATCCACAGTCATGGACAGCAGTGACAGTTCATCTCATAGAAAGACCACTTATAGCAGGTAGACACAGACACATGTATAACATGTGAAACTAATTACACACGCAGTTTTTTTTCCCATAAGTTTTAGGTCCCCTAAGATATTTGGCTCTGAATTTGAAATGCTACTAGCATCTGAAAAATGTTTTGGTTTTCTTGGTGAAAATCTACACTTCTTAATTCACGCCTCAGTCTGCTAAATTCAAGTATGGTGCCCCACAATGATACATTCTGTATTAGATTGTCTTTTAAAACTAAACCTTAGGAAATACTGCATTGAATCTGCAGGCCATAAAGGAATAACGTGCAATGAAGAGAGTAGAATTAACTAGTAATGGTATAGAATTTTCAAATTTTAACCCAAGTGCTTTGCTGAGCCACTGCATTCGAGGGGTAACTATCAATCTCATCACTCTCGTGACCAGTGACAGGACTCAAGGATATGGCATGAAGCTGAGCCAGAGGAGGTTTAGGTTGTATATTGGGAAAAAGTTTTTTCACCCAGAGGGTGGTTGTGCACTGGAACAGGTTCCCCAGGGAAGTGGTCACAGCACCAAGCCTGTCTGAGTTCAAGAAGCATTTGGACAATGCTTTCAGGCACAGGATGTGACTCTTGGAGTGTCCTTCATAGGGTCAAGAGCTGGACTCCACAATCCTAATGGGTCGCTTCCAACTCAACATGTTCTATAATCCTATGATAAGGAAATTCTTCTTCCAGCTCTAGAACACTGTGCTTGGGCTTTGTGGGTTATCTTCCTTCTTTGGGAAGTATTTTTCTCTGAGAACAAACAGAGTAAACAGAGTCATTTACGGGCAGAACAAGAAGGCGGGAACCCTGAGTAGTCCTCTGAGCAATGACAAATTTGTGTATATTGTAGATTCCCCCACTAGATTCTTCAGCCAGTTACTGCCATCACCTGGGACTTTGAATAAGTCAGAATGAAAAATAAAACTATAGTTTGATTAGGTTTTCTGTATTTTCTAATTCTGTCAGGAAAGAAATGTGACAGATGTCCAAAAGAATTTGACAGCCTGAGAAGGACTTCTAGCTCTGCTTTTGCACTTGGGACATTGACCTTGATGCATGCATGTATATACAGACTGAGGCAAGCCTCCAGTCTCTGCACAGACATAAATAACCACAGGTACACAAGGGCTACTCAGTTCTCCAAGGAGGTCTGCTCTTCAAATAGCTCCCATCCTCTCCAAAAGAAAGGTGGGAATAGGATGGGAGCACCCTATTCTGAAACACCCTATTCTGAGCACCCTACAGTCTGAAACCAACGAAGGGCTACTAGGTGGAATACCATCTAGTGGTTATCATCTAGTCTTAAAAGTTTTGCTTCAGTGTCAGTGATTAAAAATTATGCCTATAAATATCGTATGATACTCTAACATAGCACATATTATTACGCTTCATAGATCCACATAAAAAGTAGATTCTTTATGCTCCTGGGAGATTTATCAGGTTGTAAAAATGAGCATGAAAGAGTTTGCAAAATATTTTAAGGATAGGATGCTTTGATCAGTCTACTGTTTTAATTAGCAACTGGAGATTTACACAAAAGAAAAAAAATTCTCTAAACAAGTTACACTGAAGTCTTGTCCTTTGATAAGGCAGGCAAAAATTGTTTAGTTACATAGTTAGGAACTGTATCTTAGAAATTAGTAGCCACAGAGGAACAACTAATTTGTGTTTGGCTGGAGGCATCTTTGCCACCTTCCTGTAACCATTCATATATCCCCATCACCCTGTGAATGTAATGAGAAAAGAATGTATTTTAATGTCTCCAAGAAATCATGGGTCCCTTGGTAAGGCACAGGTTAAGTTTAGCATCACAGGCATTACACTAATTTTTCCCAACAATAGAAACATTTTTTCCTATGAGATATTATTCTTAGCATTCTCAGTATTTTTCCTTTGAATACAATAAAAGAAATCATATAATCAGCAGCGCTAATCAAGACACCGTATAATCAAATAAGGTTTCTTCCCCTCAGTGGCATTGCAAATTTGCTTGTTGAGTCATTCCTTGAAATTACTTTACAAAATCTTTACTTGTCCTTTTTACCAATACCACAGAAAATAAATGTCATCCAACCTAATCAGTTGCCTCAACAAAACAGAGCAAACAAATTGTTGTTAACTAACAACAGTGGTGAGTGATGCATCAAAGAAGAAGAATTTACACCTCTGCCTTAGCTTGATTAGAGTGTTCAAGTTTAATTCAGCATGCCACTATTTCCTGCTGGCTGTTCCTCTTCATTGGTAATAAACTCTACTTAGGAGCTGTTGATACTGAACACATGGACCCAATTAAATCTGTAATGACATTTATTTATTTGAAGTTTCAGCCTTGATGTGGTCCCCAATTCATTCACCAAAAGGTTTCCATTTACTGAAGGACTTTTTTTTTGCGGTGGAATACTGAAGTGCAGAACTGAATGAGCATAAAGTGGACAAATTAAGCAGTGAACTCTCCTTTGATGGAGAGCCCTATTTTGCATGTCAGGAACTTAAACAACTACAATCACACTAGTTATGAAATTGTGACTTGTTCTGTTCAGTCTTGAACATTTGTTAAATACTATTTGTATTGACCAAAGGTACACCAACTGAAGCACCTGAAAAGATAAACTAACAAAATAGAAAACAGCTAAAAATTCTGATTTTTATTACTATTACATTTCATTTGGTTATCTTTTTACCTTTGAAGCATACTGTAATTCCAATGTACTTTTCTGAGACAGTTGATTTTCATCATAGTACCTTTCGTGCAGCTGGTCTGGATTTGTGATGAAAACAGCGTTAATAATACAGGGATGTTTTAGTTACTGCTCAGCAGGGCTTGCACAGTGTCAAGGCCTTTCTGCCCATCACACCACCTCACCAGCAAGTAGCTGGGAGGTGATGCAGCTGGGACAAATGACCCCAGCTGACCAAAGGGATATTCTATACCACATGGCATTGTGTTCAGCAATAAAAACTGGATGAAAAGTTTGTCAGGGCTGCCATAGCTTGGCTGACTGGGCATCAGTCAGCTGGTGGTAAACAAATGTGTTTTGAGTTTTGAGGGTTTTTTCTTATTTATTAAAGCATCTTGAACTCAACCCTTAAGTTTTCTCACTTTTGTCCTTCCAATTCTGCCCCACATCCAGTTGCAGGGGTTGCCTGGTGCTGAGCTGTCAGCCGGGATTAAACCGCAGCAACTACTGACAGAGCAAATAGCGAGTTTTTGTTGCCGTGGTTGCCATAGCATCTTGTCATGAACCAAAAGTTTATTAAAAACACTCATAAACACCTTAAAAACAACAAACCAGCATTCATATTGCTCCTTAAGGAGAGGACCAACAGTGGAAATAGATACAAGAGGGATCATGCAGAGATAAAACTGGTTGATGTTAATTTTATTGGAAGTGGTACTGCCAAACATAGTATGCTTGTGGACAGAGACACTTCACTGAGGCAGCAGAAACCCTGGAGTTAGAAAGCGCAGGGCTGATGCAAACAGTAGTAGTCTTTCTGACATATCCTGGACTTAACAGGCCACACAGTGTTCAGATGAGGAGCTGTGTTCTGCAAGCTCAGCTACAGAACTGTTAACACCCTGTTCCCTCTCAGGAATCACCGGCTCTGACCAAAAATAAAACAAAAACAACCCCCCCCAAAAAAAACAAACAAACAAACAACAAAACAACAAAAAAAACCAAAAACAAGCAAACAAAAAACCAAAAACAAAACACCAAAACCAAAACCAAAACAAACAAAAAAGACACAAAAACATAAAGAAACAAACAAACAAACAACAAACAACAAAGAAAAACCTCCCCAAAAGCCCACAAAGCACACAAAGAAGCTCAGAGAAAGTCTAAAAACCAATTGTTGAGGCTCTGATTAAAAGACAACTGTGAATAGTTACAGGAGATAAATGGTACATACAGATTTTTCACTAGTTTGACTTCAGGTTTCAGAAGAAAAAAAAGAAATAGCTAGATTCTAGCTATTCTAAAGCCTTGAGGAAAGAACATTATGGATTAGGGCAAAAGTCATAAATATTTCTCTTCAGGGAAGCCTTTATCAAAATGAAATCTGAATAGGAGCAAAACCACATTACAGGAATAATTATCCATGACAATGTATTTCAGGTTACACAGACCCTTCTTTCCTCCTCAAAGGGTTGTGGCAGGCCTCATGTTGTATCAAATTCTGGTGGCTGAGACATCTACACTGGAGCAGACAAGGAAGGCAGCAAAATGAGCTGCATCAGAAGACTGCATGTGAGGAGGTGGTGAGAAATCAAAGTGCCAGCAGCAAACTCCAACTGGGAGGCAGGGCACTTGCAAGAAGTTGATTCCACTGGTTTTTTGAGGTGCAGCTGAGATATAAGTGGGCTGCATTGTACATCATTGCAAAGGGAAAGCTCTACTGCACAGTTTATGATTATTTGAATCCAAGACAGTGCATACCAAATGGTGATAATTACCTGTAACCCTGAGGATATGAAAGAGCTTTAAAAGGTTTGATTTAGAAGGAAGTTGCTTAATGAACAAGCAGATGAAGACAGGAAGATAATTTGATTATTTCTTTTTTACCCTTTAGATGTTCCATCCTGCAGAGTGCTACTACAGTGCAAAAGCTTATATGGCTAACTCTACCTTGAGAACAAGTCATTATCTTTAACTTGCAGCCAAAAAGAAGAACATCTATCTACTTATATATTAATTGAGCAATAATAATATTAGCTGAGAACACAGCTGTGTTGAGCAGAGCACGTCTCCAGGATGAAGGACCACCACCTCCCTAAGATCTTGCTCTATGGTGAACTTGCCACTGGCTGCCACAAGAGAGGAGCCCCAAAGAGGAGACACAAGGACTCCCTGAAACAACATCTCAGCCTTGGCCACATTGATCTCCATTGCTGGTCTACTCTGGCCTCCAAATGGGAGGTCTGGAGACACACTACCCATAACGCTGTTGCTTCCTTTGAGAACACACGCAGGATCACCATCGAAGAGAAAAGACAACGCAGAAAGAATCGTGTCTTGCTGATACCATCCAAGGAATCTTTCTGCTGTGCCTTTTGCAAGCGATCTTGTCTATCTTGCATTGGCCTCTTTAGCCAGCAGCGTGCTTGTAGCAAATGTGGGTAGAATCCTTCCCCAATCTTTGTTCGTGAAGCCTAGCCATGATAATAATATTAATTGAGCAATAACAAAACACCAGTCAATACAACAAATCTAATGGAATGACCTCTTCCTTCAGATTTTTCATTCTGCTCCATCACATATTCATGTATTTTTTGTCTCTCAACTCCTGAGAGCAAGTTCCTTTCTTTTAGTGTTTCTGTGTTTTGTAGAACATCTGACTGTGAGTAAATACAAATAAAAAGAGAGCCTTCCAATTCAGGTTGGAAGCTGCTATGAGAGAACTGGTGGATTTAATTATTTCTGCACTGTTTATGTAGCCTCTCAGCCTCTGAAGAAGCATCCTGTACCAACAGCCTTTACAAAGTGTAAAGTAGTTATAAGTTGTTTTTCCCATTACCATTATTTTCTTCTTTGCTTTCCTGAACAGAGTGTTGCATTCTGGGTCAAGAGTGAGTTTCTTTCAACTATTTTTAGTCTGGGTGGAAAAAATATATGTATTTGACTTCTTGCTTTTGTTACTGCTATTTTATATGGTACTGAATGGTCTTGCAAGTGATTTGGGATTGTAGTCTTCAGGGTGTCAGTAATGGATAGTCCTCACTCCTCAGTGCCCTCTTGATCTTTCATTTGCATGCCAAGTACAAAACACAAGAAGAGTAAGCTGGAAATCCTGTTGGTCTCCAGCACAGAAATGTCCATCATTGCTGCAGGAAGCTTGAAAAAACACATTTGTTTATATATTTTTACTTTCTTTGTTCCTTTTCTTCCATATTTCTCCAAAAAAAGGAAGCTTCAGCAGCCATCCAACCCACGCGTGCTCCTTGGTCAAGTCTCTCAGTTTGCATGTCTTCTACCCCTGCCACCAGAGATAGGATTTCAGCAGTTCCTACTGGCATTGTAGATGCCTTAGAGATCCCTTGTTATGTGACATACCCCAGAACAGCATCAGGAAACATCTGTCTTCACCTCTTGTGCTGTATGTGCCAATCCCTTGCAGATGTGCCTCAGACTCTGCAGAGCACCTAAAATGGTTCTGTTTAAGACACTAAATCTCTTTCCAAAAATAAAACTTGCTAATATGACACTAGAGGGGAAAAAAGGAAAAAAAAATAAAAGAGAGTGAAGGAAAGAAGAGCATGGAAATAAGAGTGCTTAAAAGTGTTGAAATCCAAAGTAAATTGAGCTGACTCATCTTCTTTGGAAATACAGTGTATCCTGAACAGGAGGTTTTAAACTCAAGTTACTGCAAATATCTTTCATAAAATCCTGCTAAGAGGTCCTAGAAAATTATCTCTAAAGCAGAAATAGGTGTCTTGTCTTCACAGGCACAATTTGGGGATCTCTCAGAAGTAGAAGATACTTAAAGAAGTTAATTTTGCAAAGAGATGCCACCAAGCAATTTTTTTCAGTCAAGAAAACAGAGCCAAAGGGCTGGAGGTTGCAGCACCTCAAAGTGATGGCAACCTGCCAGCTTCTCTTTGCAGGCATATCCATGCCAGAAATGCTTAAGTGCAAACAGCATGCAAACCAGAAACACCTGTCATTATTCTGCTGGGGGTGTGTGTGGATAATCATGTGAAACTTCATGGAAAAAGTGTGCTTTCCTGCCTTGAGAATGTAATGAAAGTTTTACTGTGTAGAGCATTATGACTGGAGCAGTTGTGCTGGTTTTATCAACAGTTGCCCTCAAAGGCATGCAGCCGGGTATTACTCAGTCCTCCCTGGAAGGCACCAGCCCACCTGGACCTCCCTGCCTCCTCCTACATGCCTTTTCACACTTGATTCACCCCTGTTCACCCTTGTGCATCAGTCATAGTAGTTGGCTACACTGCAGTGAGGCTCACCCAAGAACTTTTTCTTTCAATTCAGCAGTATAAATCTGTCATTTAGATTGTATATACAGATTTTTCAGCAGTAACTTGCCACCTTATCTTCTGTCTTCATCAGCAAGCAATAAGGCTCTGATGAGACCCTGACAGCAGTTTTGCAAATGGCACTCACGCTCTGATTTTGTGGCAGCATGGCATGAAGCCAACCCAGCAGACACATGCTGCTCTGCAAACAAGCAACAACTCAGGCTCTACAGCTCTTTGGTTCACATTATATTACAGGACCTCAGTATATGTGTCAAGGAACTGCTCTTATGATTTGGGGACACATGCCTCTAGATGAGGCAGTCTTTGAGTGCAGCAAGAAGACATTTTCTTATGAATTTCCTCATGGCTATGAGTATGGAGTGATCCACTGTGGCACAGGAGAAGCCCTCATTTCCCCTGCCTCTCTCCCCAGTCAGTTGTTATGACACCGTGTTCTTTTCACTGCCGGCTGGTACAGGAACAGTGACTGGCGTCAACCGCTGAGATAATTCGGATAAACTTCTGTTCCATAATCCTGAATGTAGCTGGTACCCTGGAGTGATAAATACCCATCTGCAGAACTCTGAAGTAAAAGTTCTGGTGGGGGCCCTTAAAACACAGAGAACACAGTATGTCAGAAGGCGAACAAAGGCAATGGAGAAGAAGGAGAGGAACACATTTTTATACTAGAGAAAAGCTGTTTAGCTGTGGCACCTCTCAAGTCAGATCTAGTTGTTTATTGTAAAGGAGGATCATGATTCATAAGAAAGTGCATGAACTGAACAGGAAAGGTACTGTATAGCACTAAAGATGCTGATTTGTGACCCAAGAATACCTTACAATAATTTGACCTATAGATGTTGTATACTCTACTTATGATGTGTCTCTGCAGAAGGAACCAGGGAGACCAGGCTCCCATCTGGCTGGTCACCTTCATACCAGACTGCCAAGCAGCACCTGTAGCTGCAGTAGCTGTGACTATCCTTCCCACTTGCTCTCTGGCCACATTTTGTGCAGTGAGAAAAGGATGGACACTTCCCCATGCTGAAATCCCCACCATCCCATTGGGTCCATGCTGCCCAGCCTTCAGGCTGCACTTAGAGGCCCACAAGTGGCAGGCCTGGGAAGAGAGGTCTTGAAAAGGGATTTCAGGGCTGTGCTTACCAGACCACACAGATGTGTGAAAACTACTTCAGAATTCCCAAGTCCAGTGCCCACTACTCACTGCAATACAGTTTGGGTTGGGACTCAGATTCTTAACAACCTGGGAACCAGCTGAACTTTCCATATTTGAAAAGTAAACTAGGAGCTCAGATGACAAAGCAGGGACTGCCACTTGGAGTCAACTATTGGGAAATAACAGAATTTTTGCCAGAGATTGGTCTCTGGTAAATTTTGAATTTTGAAATTTAAATAGTTTCACA
The DNA here is from genome assembly GCF_009829145.1 of Chiroxiphia lanceolata. Lineage (NCBI taxonomy): Eukaryota > Metazoa > Chordata > Aves > Passeriformes > Pipridae > Chiroxiphia > Chiroxiphia lanceolata. Next base: position 85,207,475 of record NC_045639.1, on the reverse strand, counting down.
TGCTCTGTTAAATTTTCATTAATTAGGATGTTTATTGCAATCTTCCCATAATTTTTTAGAGTGAACCAAAATATGCCGCAGCAGGGGTTCATTTGTTGCATTGATTGATCTTAAAGTTGGTTAAACACTCCCTTGTTAAATCAAATTTTTCATGTCCCTTCAGTAAAGAATAAGTTGTTCTTGTCTATAATGAATTTAATATAATAGTGGGATTTTTTCTTGTTAGTCTTAAAAATATTTTGTTAGTCTTAAAATTCTGCCTAGCTTTCTAGTTCCCAGGTTAAATAAATCTGGTCTGCTGTAGCTCATGCCAGCCCATAAAGTATCCCTGAGTCCTGGTCCAGAAAAAATGCCAATAAAAAGGATTGTTAACTCTCTATAAATGCCCCATCCATACTTTTCATTCACAGAGTAGCTCTCAGCTCCATGAATTAAGATAGCAGTACGGGATTATATGCACTTTTATAAATACTTTATATATAAAACCAGTCTCTCTGTTATTTTTCCAGAATTTCAGAATTATCCAGAGTATGAACCAATTTATGATGCTGATGTTTTTGTTTTCATTCTTGTTGCTGCAGAATGCTTTTGCAAGTGATTAGAAATTGAATCATACTTTAGAAATATCCTGGAAGTTATTTAATCTTCCATAGTAGCTTCTTAGTTTTGATCAGAGTTCTAAGTAGAAGTATCTCATCCTGAAATATCTTGGGGCTGCGTCTCAGTCTTCATCTGGAGACAATGGGTCATGTACTAATCCAGCTGTTCATACATAGGTCAGTTCTGCAGGCTTTCTGTCAAATCCATTTTCACTTAAATTGGCATATGAGGTCTGAATCAGATCCATTTCTCTCAGCAAGTTCATATAAATTGCAACGGACTTCAGGTCCTATCAAATTAAGGGCTCAGATATTTAAAAGTTGCTCAGTATCAGTATGAGTTTTACCCTGACAAGTTTTTGCCCAAATAAACTGGGCAGTTAAAAAAATACGTAGAGTAAAACTGGCATTTTGATAATTGGTTTTCTAAGAGGAAACATACAAATACGTATCCAAGAATCATACCTAGGCAATGATGTAGGGCCTGGAGAAGGTGTCAAACAAAATCTATTAATGGGAAAACTAATTAGCACCCAATGCCAGTGTAAACCAAACAAATGAATGCAGATTTCTGCTGAACAGTGAAACTTACTACTAAAGAACATTTAGAGGGCCACAGTTATACATGGGTTTCAGGAATGGCTGAGACAAATGCCCAGCTGCGTTGTCAGCTGTCAAACATGATGGGTAGCACACCATCAGTCTCCTGCTCTAGCAGCCTCCAAGGCCTCTCTGAGTTCTAGGGGGCAGAAAGAGACAACACTGACAAGGCACCTTGCTCTTAAATGCTTTTTTCATCATCCAGCAGTGGCTACAGCCAGAGGTGGGAAGAGCTAGACAGAGGTTTAGTCTGATTCACTTCAACTACTGTTTAATGGATAGTAGGAAGAATGGGGAAAGTAGGCCAGGACCTCTAATTAAAAAGCTGGGGCTTTGTCCCCTTGTCCAGGGTCATACTGGGATCATCCCATGTCCTGTCTCGTGTCTCCCTTTACTAGCAACAGAATAGGGATAATACTTCCTCACCTCACTCAGGTAGTAAATCCTGTTAGTAACTGTGGCAATGAGGACTATATAGCCAACTACAGTGCACAGCAAGAGCAAAATACGTCGTCTTTGTGGGTATCTAAGTAGCCAAATCCTAAGAAACCGATGGAAAAGAGCAAAGAGCCTATGCACTGAACTGGAAAAATCTTAGAAAATGTTTAGGGGTCCACAAATCGAAGGCGGCTGAGAAAGAAACGGAATAGTGCTTTCCTTGTTCAACACCATCTCTATACTACCTAATAAAACTGAGAGGCAAATAAACCCACTAATATTTGCTATTGTCTAAAAGTTTTGGAAAGTTATCTCCTTCTTTCCATAAATGTATATCATAATCGCTATAATTACATAAATCTACTTGATCAGTCACAGTGAAAAGCATGGTGATTTCTCATGAGTCAGTATCTTGAAATTATCATAATATAAAAAGATTTATTTTCATTTATTTTACTCAAAACAACAGTGACATGACTTGAGTTACATAATTGAAAAAATTACAAATATCCAGGGATGATTAAGCAAATAACTCAGACTTAAGGTGAGTCTTATCTTTCATTGTTCATGAAAGTAGAATTAATGGCATAGTAATTTTACATTTGAAAATACTCAGTTACCATCAGTACAAAACCCACACCATCCCAGATATGGGGGAAGAAACTGGAATCCTTTACTGAACACGTGAAACGTTATTTAAGGGTCTTGGGGGCATAACATGCTAATGAGGAGGCTGGGTTATACCAACTAGGGGATTCCACAATTGATTAGCATTTCCAATAACAAGGATGGCATATGGGGGAAAAATGGTTTAACATTTCCCATAACAAGGATTACAAGGGAGGGGGGAAAACATAGGGATTTCTGCATGGACTGATACCATTATCACAAAGTCTTTCCATATCCTGCCACAGGAGACAGGACAATCAACACGGATGAATATCAGTGGATCTTGTCTGGTCCTTAGATGATGGAATGTTTCAACATTTTTTCTTCATAAGCACACAGTAATAAGAATAGAAAAAAAGGAAAGATAACCTAAAAATATCTTTTGCATTGAGTAAAGTGTTCATTTTCTGTGTAGTTCCAAACAGTAAATTTGCCAGGCTGATGCTTCAACCACTTGATTCTTGCTTAGTAACTGTGGACTGTAATTGTCTCCGATCAAAAATTCCATTCTGGAGCCAAGCAGATTCCTCAACACAGCCCTTGTCAAGACCTACAAGAAATACTTTTTTCATTTGGGAAAACTGGGGAGAAACTGTCTAGCTACACATTCTGTTTTGACAACAACAGCTTGACATGTACTGTATCAGTTCTGAACATTGAGCAGGATGAAACACATTTATTTCTTATGATTAAGAATTCAGTAAATCAAGATTTATAGTTTTTACAATCATAGAATAATTCAGACTGAAAGGGACATCTGGACATGAGCTAGTTCAGCTTTCCAGTAGAAAGCAAGGTCAATTTCATAGCTGGATCAACTGGCCCAGGTCTAGTAAAGTCTAGAACACCTCTAAGGATGTAGTTTTCATAGTATCTCTGGGGAAGCTGTTGTACTTCTTACCCGCCCTCATGTCAGAATTTTCCTTGTTGCAAACTGTGATCATTGCCTCTTGTCCTTTCACTGTACATCTCCAGGAAAAGTCTGGCTTCCTCTTAACCCACCCACTGAGCAAATAGGGACGACAATAAGATCCCTCTTCAGCCTGCACTTCTCCAGGTTAAACGAACCAGACCCCTTGGCCTCTCTTCATTCCTTGTACGCTCCAGGTCCCTAACCATCTGGTGGCTCTGCACTCCATATGTCGTCTGTAATATATCTCTCACTGGGGAGCTGAAAACTGGATGCAGTACTGCAGATATGGACTCAGGGCTGAGTGGAGTGGACTAATCACTCTTCTGGACCAATCAGCTACCGCTTGCTACTGCAGTCCAGGACGTGTTGAACCTTTGTCACTGCAAGGGCATCCTATGGACTCCTGCTCAGCTTCTTGTCTACCAGGACCACCAGACGTTTTATGAACTTCCTCCCTAGCAGTCAAGTCCCAGTCTGGGGTCATTCCCTCCCAGGTGCAGGACTTTGCATTTTTCTTTGCTAAATTTCTTGAGATACTTGTCAGCCTGCATATCAAGGTCCCCCAATGGAAGTCCTACCCTTCAGTAAGTCAACAACTTCAGATAAGAACTCATTGATATTACTGTGTGAAATTCACCTTAATAATTACCACTCATTTGTAAAAATAACTCACAAAATTTATTATTTTTATCTTGTAAAATAATTCAGTATTCTGTGATGTGTATGTCTCCAGAGTTAAAGTTCACTTTTCTAGAAAATTCACAATTTCTTATTGTTCCCTGATTGTTCAAACAAATTATTAAAAAGCAGTAACTCTCTTCTGCTCTCGTCTGCTAGCTTGTGAATGACAATAGGGTCAAATCTTTCCACTCATCAGGTTTCCATTGTCAGACATTTCCAAGTGTTCAGCCACAGTTTCTTGGCTCCATTTATAGCACCGGAGACTCCCAGGTGGTCTCTCTATCCAATTACCCACTGGGCTGGTATTAGTTTCTGTAATAAGCTGGAGGTGTCACACTTCAGTCTGTCAAAGCCAAAGGCAAAATGCACTAATATGAAACATTCTATTTCAACAGTTTGTTAAGCAATACATGTTTCCCAACTTCCTTTTTTTTTTGGACTGCCAAATAATTTTTGAAATGGGAAATTTTTTAGAACTTGATTTTAGTTTGGTCAGGATACGTAAAGTTTTATCTCCATCAGACACTGCATTGGTGATCTTCATTGGAATAAGAACTGTTTGTAGTCTCAAAAAAAATCCTATAAAAAACCAGAACAAAAATTAAAATTGCTCTCAGTTTCCACCATTTTTAGCAACATTCTACAGCTTCTTTTCCTTTCTCTGCCACTCACAGCAGAGTTTTCCAAATTTCTTTCAAAATGCAGTAGCAGGAGAGAGAAAAGTGGTAGAAAATTTAGCCAAGCGAGTTTAGGGAGGAGATAATATGTGACAGAAGGATGAAGGAGCAAGAGTCAAGGTTTAAGCCTTTCCTCATGTGCATATGGGCCACAACAGAAGCAAGAGCTACTGCTGCTGTTAATACTTACCATCTGCACAATGGCAGGACCCAAATGAGAAAATATGGGAAGCTCTGACCTAGAGAACAAAGACACCAGAAAGCATGTTTGAGCCACAGTGTGGTCATAATAAGCCAACATAAAGGTGATCAGAAGTAGGACACCAAATAAAGTACTGTTACAATCTGCTTAAATGTTGCAGAAAGAACTTCAGATTTGGATATTTCCCCCAGCAAAATTAAAACTCACACAGAGTTATCTGTTGATATCAGATGCTAAGAGATGCAAAGAAAAAGAGGAAAAATTAAGGAAAAGTTGGAAAAAGCTAAGATTAGTTTTAGAAGCATAGGAGAGTTACCACAAAACTACCTTTGTGCGAGATGGGTTGGGGGGGGGGGATCTTAGCAGCTTAGTTCTCAGGAATGCAGCCAGGATGTGCGGCTTTGCCACTTATGTTTGAGCCATGTCCCGGGCCGGAGAGGGTCCCAATCCTCAGCAGCAGCACTTTTCAGCCCTCAGTAAGGGTAGAAGGATAAAGTATAACACATGCATGTGGCACGGTGGGTGTCAGTTCTTCTCCAGGCCAGCAGAGTTTCAGTCTCAGGTGGCAGACAGGCAGCATGTGGTGGCAGAGAAAAGGTGAGGGCGGTGTGGGGAGAGATTCTTGGCTAGGGTAACTGGTTCTCTCTCCCTTTCCTCCCCCTGATTTTCCAAAATTTTTCCTCGAGTTTTATAGTGTTCAAAGGAGATTGTACATGGTTTCTTGCCATGTAGCCCTATTCAGATGTTTGTAAAGATATGATAATTGTAAACAATAGCAGGATCTTTTGGCTGGAAAACTCTAGCAAGAAACTCTGGTAAGGGCTTCTGGCAGGAAAGCTGACAGAGAATTTTTGGTAGGAAGTATTGACATGCAGAAACAATGGTAAAACATTGTTTTTGGCATTTCTATATTATCTGTTTGTTACAAGTACACATTACCATTATATGAGATTCACTCTCTGCAGCAGAGTCTCTTATTTGTCAGGCAACCATAGCAAATTGAATGAGAAATTCTAAACCAGGGCTATTTTATAGTACGTCAATTCAAAGAAATAATATTCTTTCACAAAAAACTAGTGAAGAACTGCTTGCATAGTGCAGATTTTTCCCAGTCTGCCAAGGAATCAGCAGCATTGGAATTCCTAATTTTAAATCATTTTACTAGTAGAATTTTAGGAACCTGTAAGGGTCTGTAAGGAGGAGACTTCACCCTGAAATCATGCTGAAGCACTCACAGCTGCCAGCAGTCAGATTTATTAGGATGGCATCTTTGGAGGTTGCTGTTGGTTCATCACAACCAATCACTGCAGGTCCAAGATTATTCTGTGTGCTTGTGTTACAAATCCTATGGGCAAGGAACTGGGATGGAGGCTGTTTTCTATTCCTCAGCTTTCTTAAGAAAAATTCAACAAGGGATTATTACTTCTAGTTTACCATCGACATAGAGGAAGTTCAGCTTCCTCTTATTTCCTTGATTTGACTGTTAGATGACACAAAAAAGTCATAATCTACTAATTTTTTTCACATTTGAACTGAGATTTTTTTAAAAAATATATATAATAATTATAGGTATTTTTTTAAAAAATACCTATAAATACAAGTGATCTGGAATGCCAAGATTCCTTTCCTTGTTTTTGTATCCTTGATAAAACTCAGTACTTCCTAATGGTGTGTTGGCAAAGCTACATCTTTGTTCATAATCCTTTTTTTTTTTTTTTCCAAAACAAAATAGGATGGTATTTTGTAAGCAAAAAAGCTAAAAACTGTACCTACATATTTTTTACCCTTTAGGTGTTTTGTCGTGTTCTATTCCATCAGACTTCAAACTTAGTAGAGTGTGCCAGAAGCACTAGTGTGTGTTAGTTAAGCCAATAAAATGAACAGTGGGTTTAGGCATTCAGAATAATATAGCAACAGAAAGAAATATAAAAACCATGTAATAGCTTTTTGTTCACAAAAATGGCAGGCTTTCTTATTAGAAAGTTTAGTAGCATTGTAATTTAGAGGAGAAAATAATGTGCTTAGTACCACATGTACTGTCACTGATTTTCTTACTAGACCTCAACATAACCAAACAGGTTAACAAGACTTAACCAGGAATAGAATTAAAGCCTGTCTTAGTGGATTCACCTAACATCTTCTGTTTCCTTTGGAATGATGGGAATTCACAATCAGAAGGCACAGTCTTTCTCAAGCTGAATGGTATGGTTGACACATCTGAGTAATGAGGTGCCATTCAGAGGGACCTGGACAAGCTCAAGAATTGGGCTCATGTTAACTTCACAAGTTCAACAGGACCAAGTGCTCTTGAGTTGGAGCAAACACTGGTATCAATAGAGGCTGAGGGATGTACGGACTGAGAACAGCTCTGCTGAGAAGGTGGGGATTCTGGTGAATGACCCAGCCATGCACACCTGAAGCCCAGAAAGCCAAACATATCCTGTGCTGCATCAAAAGAAGAATGGACAGCAGGTCAAGAGAGGTAATTATCCCCACCTACTTGGCCCCCATGAGATCCCACATGGAGAGCTGTGTCCCAGACTGGGGTCCTCACCACAGGAAAGACATGGACTTATTGAAGGAGGTGCAGAGGAGGGCCACAAAAACAACCAGAGGGATGGTACATCTCTCCAGTGAGGAAAGGCTGAAACATCTGGGATTGCTCATTCTGGAGAAGAGAAGACTCTAGAGACACCTTACTCTGGCCTTTGAGTGCTTTAAGGGGGCTTATAAGAAAAACAGGGACAGATTTTTAGCAGGGCATGCTGCCATAGGACAAGGGGTAAAGGTTTTAAACTAAAAGAGGGTCTATTTAGGCTAGACACAAGGAAGAAACTTTTTACGATGAGTGTGGTGAAACAATAGAACAGGTTGCCCAGAGAGGTGGTAGATGCCCCATCCCTGGAGACGTTCAAGGTCAGGTTGGATGGGGCCCTGAGCAACTTGATCTGGTTGAAGATGTCCCTGCTTACTGCAGGGAGGTTAGACTAGATAACCTTTAAAGGTCGCTTCCAATCCAAACTGTTCTATGACTCTATACGGGTTTTTCCCATATAGGAATTAAAAACTGAGCTGGTCTTTTGTGAGTTATTTGACAAGAGACAATTAAGTACAGTGCAAAAAATTTCCAAAGGGCTTAAGTCAAGCTGTACGCACAACAACAGAAGAGGAAAGTCTAAAGCAGGGAGAGTTAGCAGAAAGCTAGGAGATGGGGCTTTATAATACAGCAGGAACATGGTATATCCAGATATGTAGGAATAAGAAGGATAAAGTAAAGTTCTGTTGCAGAAATACAGTTGTTTCTTTTTCTCACCTGCTTCAAAACATTCTTCAAATTTATTGAAAACACTTCTCAAAATCCCTAGTGAACATACTCTGTCTATCTAAAAAGCAACTTCTCATTGGTACCTTCCTAACTTGCAAAATAAAACAAAAGAGAACTTTGATAACTGCACTAGTACTGCTTATTTCATAAAGGGATGAAGAGTTTTACCACAAATAAGGAGGCTCTGCAGATCTTGGGTTAAAAATTGCAATCAGAACCCTAATGTATTTCTCACAATTCCTTAAATGAGATGGAGGTCACAGTCTATGCTCTGCACCATTCATCTTTATTAGATGTTCTGCAGAAGTCAGGTCATCAGATATTTCTGGATTATTTTCTGCATACCTTGGATGTTGTAGACATCTATCCAGGTAGTTATGGTTTAAAAGGACCATTATGGCCCACTTCCCAGTTTGAACTCCCTCCAAACAGCTTCTTTCTTTCTTAACTTCTAGGTAAGGGACATTTTTTCCAAGAGACTTATAAGAGCCTGTATTTGACTTCATCTCAATCCTTGAAACAGGACTAGAATTTTCTGAACTAGATTTCCTTGAAAAACATCTAATGGTTTTCCCATGGCAGGGCTCTAAAATAAATACAGATGAAAGAAAGCAAACACACTGCTCAGGCCTTTATCTCCCACTTATGTGCATACTTAATTTCACATGCAAAAATATTTCCATTGATTTGGGACTTTTCACAAGCAGAATATGCAGCTCATGTGTATTTGTAGAACCGGGGGTTCATACACTGTTATATACAACCTAACATTTGGTATTATTATTGGAGATGTATTGAAGTAAAGACCTGCAGATTTGAGTACAAAAAGAAATTTTTATGACTTATAGCATAGAAGTAATGGTTTTCTGGCAATTGACACACAGGCTTTGTGCTTTGCCAGGTCACCTCTTCAACAATATTGACTACTGCAAAACATTTTGAAATTTCCCATTCCTTGAAGTACTCCAATCTAAACAGATCAGTGCTTAACTTTATATCTGCATTCCAAATGGCATCGTTCTCCAGCTTTTTAGTTAAGTTTTCTCTTTGCAAAGGAATACTTGTTTTATTGCAGTGTGACATTACTTTTGGTCTAGAACTGAATGCTATTTAAGCATTTAAAAATTAACTCACTGTTTAGAACAAGAGAACTAACTCTTGTTGTCTGACTCCAGTAAACATCATAGACCGTAATATTTCAAAAAATTCCAACCACTTGATCAGCTTGGAACAGCTGTTCGTATCCTGTCAAAAACTTCATGGAAATCGGTTTGTGGGGAATTCTCCAAAATACACCAGCAGAAGAATTACTCTCAGGGTGAAATTTCCCAATCTGAAGAACGGAGAGAAAAAAACTCTCCAGGCAATGTTAGATAAGATAGCGAGCAGCTCTTTTAATGAAGGCCTCCTGACCACAGAGTACAAAGATGCACGCCCCACATACAGAATTCTTACACTTTTTTGTCTTTTACTAATAATCATATCTAATGGGGACATCCAATCCTGAGACCCCTCATGCCCTGATACCACTCTCAGAACTACGCTACTGGAGCCCCTCCAAGGACCTTGAGCCTTCTATCTTGTTTTGTCTACCATATCTCTTGCTATTCCAGTCCAGGTGCAGGTCCCAACGGAATGTTCTTGCTGAATATCTATTGCCTTGAAAAGACAGTTAAAAGATAGTTGAACCAAAGCTTCAGGAACATGACACACAAACTATGAGAAAGTAATGGTCTGAAGTGAAGGAAAACTCCAGCTACATTAAAATCTACAAAAAGCTAAAAATCAAAACACCAAGAATCTCAGTCCTTATAGTAGTTGCCACTACACCAATAGTCCTTACTATCAGTTTCTCGTTATTAACTATAACTTCCAAACAAATATGCCCTCCTCACCATCTTTCATTTTAGAACACTAACCTCTGTGAAATGTGATGACAGATAAGGGAAGAAATAGTAACAGTAGACTTTCAGCCTTTTTTGAGCAGAATAGCCACTAATCCTGTATTATTTTTAGCTACCCTAATGTAAGTGGTTTTGTTTCTAGCTAAGGAGAACTACAGAGATTAAACAGAAAGGTCAAAATCACCATGTGAATGATTAAAGACGAGTTCAAATTAAAAAGAATAAAAGGATTCCATTCTTCTTGGTGCTTATCAGTGGAAAAGGTGGTTCTTTCCAGCTGTGCCACCTTGAGTTGTAAAGTATTGGTGATTGGTTACCAGCACAGTTTATTCATCTGAGGGCTTCTTGCCTAACAGCACTGGATTATAGAAACAGAAATGTTTCTGAAATTAATCCCTGCAGATCTCAAAATCCCACTCAGAGAGGAACAATTGCCAGTTCTACATCAGGTAGCCATAGCTTTTTCTAGCCAAGGCTTGAAAATCCCCAAGTTTACCCAAGCTCTCGGGGTGAACTATTCCTCTGCTTCTCTACTGTCCCACTGAAAGTTTTTCCCAAAGTCCAACCCCTCAAAATGAAACTCTGCTGTTGTCTCATGTCATCTGCCACTACTGCAAAGACTTAAGCTCCTTTGCAACTACCACTCAAAAATTTGTAGGCTGCTGCCAGACTATCCCTTAGCTTCCCCTTTTCCGTGCTGAATGAGCCCAGCTGTTGCATCCCCTCTGCAAAGGCCATCTGTTCAAAATCCCTGACCATTGAAAAAGGCCTCCTTTAGACTCTTACCATTCTCAACAACCACTGGAAAAGGGGACTTAAAACAGGTTGCAGCATTCCAGATGCAGTCTCACCAGAGCCATGTGGAGGGTTATAATAAATTCCTCCAATCTTTTGGCCACACCTTCCCAATGTGTGCAGTAGCCCATTATCCACTTCTCCTTGCTCATAATAGCAGTACACTCTTGGCTCCTATTCAAGCAGCTTTTCAGAAAAGCCTCTGGTGTCCTTGTGGAAAAGAAACTGACAATGAGTCAGTAGTGTGCACATGCAGCAAAGGAAGACAGCCAACTTTTGGGCTGTATTTAAAGAGTTTAGCCAACAGTCAAAGGAAGTGGCTATTCCCTCTTTCCAGCTTTGTGAGACCACATGTTCTGTATCCCACTTTGGGCTCACTCCAGTAGAAGAAAGATATTGGCCTCTGAGATCACTCCAGCATGAGAGCCACCAAGGTAGTCAGGAGGCTGAGGCACAAGATGCTCAAAAAGAAACTGAGGGAGTTGGGTTTGGTCAGTAGAGAGAAAGAAGGCAGTGGGATATATTATTGCTATCTACAGCAATACACTGAGAGAGTATAGAGCGAACAGAGCTACTCTGAGGCACAGAAAGGACACACAGTATAAGGGAAAATTCTCAACGTGAGGGTAGATAAGCACTGTATCAAGTTATAGTGTGGAGATATTCAAACACAACAGGACAAGGCTCTGAGTAACCTCATCTAATGGCAGAAAGATCAACAAGTCAACCTCCAGAAACCTTTTCAACCTACTCAAGCCAGTAACTCTGTTTGCCCTTCACTGTATTCTCAAGGTCTCCTGCAATAAGGCTGCTTCTCACCCAACCTGTTCCCAGTTTTTCAGGTGCAAATAGTTATTCTTCTTGGTGAAATTCATGCTGGCACAATTCTCAAGTTGCTTAAGGCTACTCTGGACAGAAATTGTGTCCTTTGTTGTATCAACAGCTCCTCCCTATCTTAGTGATGCCTGCAAATTTGCTGAACAGTGCTTTCTGCTTTATTATACAGGTCACTGATAAAAACACTGAGGAACATCAGCTCCATTATCAACTCTGGAATACTTTGAACACAGAGTCATTTCAACTCACCCAATGGTCTGATCATCCAGCCCATACATTCTCAGCTTCCAGATTATAGATCTGGGATCAGAAACCTTGCTAAAGGCATATCCATTTCTCTCTCCTCATTCTTATAACCAGTCATTTCACTACAGAAAGCAATCAGGATGTCTGTTTCTGATTACCTCCTTGTTCTGTTTGAGTTTAAAAATGGGCTCCAGGAGAAGATCATGCACCATGATCTTCACAGAGACTGAGGTGGGCCAGCAGCTGACAGTGTTTCAGATCTCTTTTTTGCCATTCTTTAACATGACTGTACTGTTCACTTTTTCCATTCATCACAATTTTTCACAGACAACACACAGGAGTCTTGCAATCACAGCAGCCAGGAAGGCAACTACAGCAGCCAACTTTTTCAGCACCTTTAGGTTAGTCCCAGGAATATGAACATGTCCATATGAAGTGGGCTCTAACCTGTTCACACTGTTCTGGCTCCTTCCCAAAGTGTTCCAGTATTTGTGGGGATCAGGGAGAAGGTTTTGCCTGCAATGAGAAAGGTGAAAAAGGCCCTGAGTACTTCAGCCTTTTCCATAGGCCCTGAGTACTTCAGCCTTTTTCATATAACCCACACTATGTTTTCTCTTATACACCACCAGCCCCAAATCTTTCCTTTTTTACAACTTGTCCTTCTTATTCAATTTAATTAAGCTATTTTTAGCTTTATCTGGGCTTTTACTTTCCTGATTTTGTCCCTAAGTACCTTAATGATCCTTTTATATTCATCCTTTGTTGTCCTTGTTTCTGTCTCAAACGTGTTCACCATTTGTATTTTAGTTCATCAAAATTCACCCTTTCAGTCAAGCTGGCCTTTTGCTGAAACTTCTAGTTTTGCCACACAAAAGGATGGCTTGTTCCTGATCCCTCAAATGAGTTCACTTTGAAGGAGTCATCCAGCTGTGTTGGGCATTCTGCTGCATGGCTGCATCACAGAGGACTCTGCTCAGCAATTTCTTGAATAACCAAGTCTGTTCTCTGAAAGTCTAGATCCCTAACCATAGAGTTTTGTTTCCAGCCTTCCTCCAAATCCTGAACTCCCTTGCCTTATGCTTTCTGCAGCTTAAGATGACACCAGTGACTGCATTTTTCATCACTCCTTCTCAGTCTGTGGGCAGTAAGTCCTCCAGACTAACACCCCTGTGCAGCCTCTCCAACATTTGCATTGGAAATGTGTTGCCCCCACAGTCCAGCCTTGGGTCGTCTGCATGAAGTCCCATTATCCACATAGCAGTTGTCTGGACTGCTGAGGCCACCCATAACAATAGGTGCCTGCAGGTGTAAAGTTCCCACTAGTTGTTTGGAAAAGGCCTCTTCCTCTGTTTCCTACCAATCAGACTTCTAATATGTCCTCAGTATAACTTTCTCCTCTGAAGCTGATGCAGAAGCTCCCAATAGGAATGTTTCTAATTTTGCCCTATATAGCTTGGTGAAGTCAAGGAGATCCTGAATATAAAAGTTAATCTGCTCCTTATCATCCCTGCTCCTTACCTTTACTTCTCAACGTCTTGTTTGTTCCACAGATGCCCTTCCCAACATATCCTCTGTCCCATGCAAACAGACCCTGATTGAGACTGGCCCCACCTTTTGCCTTCACAAACCTTGATCTCCTAGTTCATCAGAAAGGTTCACTAAAGGCACTAATGAATCAAGGGCAGTGAATCATTCTAGATATTTCAATGAAGGCATATAAAAGTAGTAATCAATGGATAGCTTATGCACAATTATTCTCTGGAGAAAATGGGATTTTTAAAATGTACTAAAACATCTGATATTTGCATATAGTTGCAAAATGACATAAGCTGCAGAGATATTAAGGCATTCCACTTGGAATCTCAAGGATAAATTTGTGCTCTTCACCCTTGAAAACATAATATGACTCCAGAGCTTGTGTTCTTTGTCCCACAGTTTTTAGATTCATGCAAGCAACAGCCTAAGTGTCATGCCAAGATCTTAAACTACTGTTATATTAAATTCTACTACTTTAGGCTGGAGTAAGAGCCACTTTATTTACATCTTTTCTTTGTTTTATCTGCTGTGGTTCTTTCAACTGCCAGCTTCCTTGCATTTCCATTCAACATTATTCACAATAATACTAGGCATTTGTATGAGCATCCATGCATGGAGTATCTCACAACCAGTAACTAGTTTTATTTGCAGCAGCTAATGTAATTTTACTTTCAGTTTGGTTTAAAATATTTTTCTTTTCATCCAGCCATTATATTGTCCATTACAACAAGCTGTACAGTGAAAAATTGTAAGTCGTATTAAAACGCACTGGTTTCCTAAATGTAATGTGAAACATTTGGGCTTCATTTTCCTCCAGACACATTAAGTTTTTATGACTTCATTTTTGAAAGATTGCCCTGTGCTCCATCATTCATATTTGTTTCTGCTCTGACACATTATACATTTACCAATAAATTTATTAGAAGATGGATTTTGGAATTCTTGTATTTTAGGATTTTTTTAAATTCTTTTCTGAGTTCACCTAGAAATTCAAATTAAAGCCTCAGACAAATATAAGAAATTATCTGGTAGTCAGCCCAAAGATATACGCTCAAGTGTAAGCAGAGTGTACTATTTCACTCCTCTATGGTGTTCAAAAATAGCAGAGCTGTATTGAGATGTCCATTTTCATTTTATTTCATTCCATGTTAGAAAAAATTAATTATGACTTCAACAAAAAAATTTAGTATTTTCAATAGACATCCTTTTTAATAACAAAAATTAGGTGCCATTCTATCCTATACAAAATATATTTAGATTTACATAGTCACTATTGTACACACAAAAAAAATTGAAGAAAACTAAATTAGAGAGCTGATTCCATCAGATGATAAAACCACCTTTTAGTTTCTCATAAAATCTAAGGTATTCTGCTTTTTAAGAGGTGGCTGAAGGCAACTTCTCTTAGCGGCGTTGGCACTTACCACCACCATGAACCTCATCACACAGCTGTAATCCTCGGTCTGCTTTGAAACTCTTGACCACATGTGGTTTACAATTAGCCTCCAGTTTCTGGAGTTCAGGTTGTTGTTAGAACAAATAGTGTTATCGTTCTTAAAGGCCAAAAATTATTTCTGTGTGAGCTGTTTCTAAACAGAATCCTGCACCTGCATCTGCTATCAGCACTCCTTGCAACTGGGCAAGTCACACTCCCCACTTGTATTTTCTGGACAATAAATATCTTTTGTCGGGCTACTTCCAGTGCATTCTTTTTATGACAGAGATCATCACTTCCATGGTGTAAGAACTGCATCCAGCACATAAAACAGAGCTTGCTGATACCCAGTCAGGCAGAAATTTGACAGGATAAATACCACTCTTCTTTCTTGTTGAATACAAGGTCCAAATTGTAAAACTTAAAAAAAAAACTGTATCAATGGGTAAATTAAAGCCATATCAAATTAGATATTTTCCAGCTCCTGACCCTGAACATTTTCTTAAAACTTGAACTCTGCAAACCAAATTATTTTTAGCTTCAAAACCCTTGGCTAATTTATTTTCATTTTGCTTCAGTTTTGTATGTCTTTGTGCTTCTAGTTTCTGGCAATGTTTATAAGTAAGAGTGCCAAAGTCCTCTATTCAAATTCTATCCTTTGCCAAATGAAAAGGGGAAAACACTCAAAATCATGCAAGAGAGTCTTTTCTCATGAGTTTTCTGTTCTCATGAACTTTGCAGGCCAATTTTGGAAATACAAAAGTTCATAATGTAAGAGACATCAGATAAGGAACCAAACTTCTGGGATTCACCCATTTGTCACTAATTCCTCTTCCTTCTGGCAAAAAAAAAAAAAAACAAGACTGCTAAAGAGAAGTAAAAACAGCACAGAAGGGAGAAGAGTCCAGAAATTTAAAAACAAAAAAAGTAAAGAAAAGATCCATTAAGAGACTCAAAAGAAAGTCCTGGAGAAAAAAGAAAAGAAAAAAAAAGGGGATGATAGAGTGGAGGGAGCTGCCTTCAGAACATGAACTATGGAGAGGAAAAATGGGATGAGTAAGATGGGCATCTAAGTGGATATAGACATATGGGCTTTGCCTTAGAAGCTCAAACAACTGCCTTAGACTGAAACCTCAGTTCAGACAGCTAAAGTTGAGGTGAATATTACCTAAAACTTTTACTTTCTTATCACCTTCTTTATTCTTTTGGTAACAACAGTAATTATTTTTATCTGCAATATTGGTAGTACTTTAGGATTCTAATTTTTATACATAAGTCTGCTGCTTTTAGCTGGGCTAGAGTTCATTGTCTTCACAGTGGCTAATATGGAGCTATATTTTGGATTTGCGCTGAACACAGGGTTGATAATATAGAGATGTTTCTGTTATTGCTGAGCAGGGCTTACACAGAGCCAAGGCCTCTTCTGCTCTTCGTACTGCCACGCTGGCAAGGAATTGGTAGTGCATGGAAGGTTGGGAGGAGACACAGCCAGGACAGGTGACACAGCCAGGATAGGTGACACAAAGTGACCAAAGGGATATTCCATACCATATGACATCATACTCTGTTTATAAAGTGGGTGGAAGAAGGAGGAAGGGAGGGACATTTGGAGTGATGGTGTTTGTCTTTCCAAGTCACCATTACAGATGATGGGGCCGTGCTCTCCTGGAGATGGCTGAACACCTGCTTTCCCTCTTGTAAACGGTGAATCAATTCCTTGTTTTGCTTTGCATGGCTTTTGCTTTCTCTGTTAAACTGTCTTTATCTCAACCCACAAGTTTTCTGGCTTTTACCCTTCTAATTCTCTTCCCAGTCCCATTGGTGGGGGACTGAGCGAGCGGCTGCGCAGGGCTTGGCTGCTGGCTGGGGTGTGAAACTATGACAGCAGGTATTTGACCAAGTATTTATAATAGGCCTATATAACTGTGATAGGCACCCATCAAAACTCTTAATTGTAATAGAATCCATTATTACAACTTGTAGATAAACACTGTGTATTTGAGTACCATACTACAACATATGGGAACATATTGCACGTGTAAAAGAGGCCTGTGTGGGAAAAAGGACAAAATCTATTCACATTGTCTTACTTCACTTACATTCACACACCTGTAGATGCATCTACCCACGCATTGCAGTGTTCTGTGAACTCACCCTCTGCACAAGAGCTGTTTACAATCTCTTGACACAAAGAGCCTTACAAATTTCCATTATCCTGAAACTTGGAATTACAGATGCTTTGATCTTACAGTTCTCATGTCATCTAATCAAATGATCTTAATCTTCTGAATTTTCACAGCATTGCATGACCTTTAGCCACATGATTTTCATCATATTTTTCAGGAGTTAAAGCCTCACACATAATTTGAAAATGTACACCTTTAAAGTGCTATTGTTAATCATGTTCATGGAGGCCTGCTGGGATTTCCTGCAGTGCTTTCTTAAGCTCTGAGCTGGTTTTGATTTCTCTGGATGATGTAAAACTCTTTTCTTCTCATTCACCAGACACTAACCTAACCTGGTTTGCTGAAGTCACAATTCTGCAAAATCTGTATTTTTTTCACGAAAGAAACCCTTTTTTGACTAAACTGATAGTATATTAATTAATGTTTGGCAGAAGTCCATTTCAATTTTATTCTTCAGTTCTGAAAACAACAGAGCAATGGTGACTAATGGAAGAAACCTTTTAATAGAAATCCAATATATATTCTAAATACACATCTGTCTATAATAAATATATAGATGTCTATGTAGACACATACTTACAAATGCTGTATATGGAAATAAGTATAAGTAGGCAGGGGTATAAGTCTTTTTCTTAAAAGACCAACCTCTCTTCCAAAAAATAAGACAAGTTGTAGTCTACTATTGCACTGTGGCCACAATGTAGCTCTTAACATTAGCTAGCAAGTTCTCCTGCCAGCATTGTCATAGTTGCTATTTGTTAAAGCAAGTATTTTTCCAAGAGACTCATTTATGGTGTTCTCTGATACCACTCCATCTTTCTTTCCTTTAAGAAGTATTTATATAGGAAACTCAGCTTTCCAAAAGGGATGAGAGGAGCCCAGGAGTCCCATCCTCACACATAGAGCTCCATACTTCAGCTCTTTTCTCCTGTTCCTTAGCAATATCTTTCAAATGAAGGAATAGGAGACATTACAATCAGTTAATATCTGAAATGTTTCTCCTCTCTTGTAAACAGACTTCTGTCTACTGTAAAAGAGAATATTGCACTGTTTGCTGGCATTCATAGAAGTGACCTTTATTAGAGATATCTGATTTATATTGCGGAAGTACGGAACACTGGATGAGAGCCAGTGTTCTGGATCTAGTATTCCTAACAGTGAGTTTAACTTGCTGCACCAATGTAATACAATTCACAATAAGAACAATCTTGTCACCAACCTCCTTCTTTATCAGAAACTTCTGCAGTTTAAGAAAGGCATTTTAATTTCTGGACATAGATTGACCTGCTCAGATGCCAGAAATTGAACTATGGCACAAGATGCTGGGATGATCAGCAGGAGCAACAGGTCTGCTTTGCACTGGCCCTCCAGCCAACTACTCATGTGCCTGGCAAGGCATTCCTAGGGAAAATGTTTCCACTAAAACGTACACTTTTTTAGTGCATTGCAGTTAGGAAAGGTTATTCCTTCCCTTAATTACTTCAGCTTTATGTTGAATACTTGGTGGGACGTATCCAGGCCTTGCTGACTCTGAAAGGCTCACAAGCCAGACGCTACTTTGAGATGCATCTGTCTGCACTTACAGGGAGGGTGCCAAAAACAGCAAAGGTTTAGATCTCTGCAGCCAATATTTCTGAAAACACAGACCAAAAAGCAGTAATTTTTGACATTAGAATGAGTCAAATCCAACAGATGAGACAGATTAAAATAAAAGGTTATAAAACAAAGCTGCCCTTTGGCATGCAGACCCTTTTCACCAGTCTTCCCCTGGACCAACAGCTTTCTACTGATACCCTGGGTTGCAACAAACACTGGGCAACCTGCTTGGGGTCCACTGGGAAGGTCTTCTTCCCATCATCTCTCAGACATGTGTGTTTGTTCTCTAAGCCTCTCAGAAAACTTCCAGCATCTAAACAGTGCAGGCTTCTGCCTGCTGGCTCCCTCGTGCTCTCATACTAACTGTCCCATCTTCTGTTCCAGATGTGCATGCCTCGGTAGTCCAAGAGAAATCTCCTGCTCCCGGGAGCTACATCTGACCCAGAGAATAGCATTCAGGACAAAGCAAGGAGGGGTCTCTTCCTGCTGCCTAGCCACTCTGTCTATCAGACGACAACAGATAGTGAGCACATCAAGTGTATATTCTTTTGTTTCCTCCTTCAGTTTCCCTTATTTTATGTTCTGAGATTACAACTCTGTTGACTGAAAGGAAAAAACAATAAAAAGCTTTTCCCTCTCCCAGACTTCTAATTGGGAAGTGCTTTCTGATTACTT
The DNA here is from genome assembly GCF_009829145.1 of Chiroxiphia lanceolata. Lineage (NCBI taxonomy): Eukaryota > Metazoa > Chordata > Aves > Passeriformes > Pipridae > Chiroxiphia > Chiroxiphia lanceolata. Next base: position 85,188,161 of record NC_045639.1, on the reverse strand, counting down.
GCCTTTGTGATGTATGTTCACAGATACACCTCTGACTTCTCTAAACTTGGCTGAGATGCTCAAACTCTTTTTTTGCCAGTCATACATTTCTTCTATGATCTGTCACTTGGATGTAATAATTCTTTTTGTTTCATCATCTCTTGACGTATATCGAAGTTTTTATCTTTATTATTTCTGATAACCAGCTGTTGTTTTCCTTACAATTATCTATTTCAGTTTACTCTACATTTGTTATACGCTGTATCTGGTCATAAATCTAAAGACAGTATGGGCTTACAAAATTGACCTGTTCATACTTAAGGATTCAGTAGATTATTTATTTAAAATGTCATGACCAATTCAAAACACTAAAATAAACTTGGATACAGAACTGGACATCTCTTCAGTCTTATTTTCACCATCCCTCTCCAAATTCTGCAGCATACTGCAGTTATTGTTGGTCAGTACTATCTTTCTCCATTCTGTTCTGTTTCTTAAGGTGGAACTCACTTCTATGCTTAATTTTCCTTTTATAGTTATTAAATGTAAGTAGAAAGTTTTCTGTCTTATTTCCATTCAACTGACCCCTATAATCAAATGTAAATATTATTCCTTATATAAATTTATTCTAATTTATATTTCTTCCATACTTTAAATAATATATTATTACATAACATTAAGATTCTATATTAAAATATACAAATTTTATTCTTTTTGTTATATGTTAAAAAAAACCCCAAACAATCAGATCTCACTTTCTTTTAGACTGCCTTCCTGGTCAATGTGAAGTCTTTTTCTATCACCTGGCTATACAGCAAGTTCCAACAAGTCTAGACCCATGTAGAGTTTGATTCAATGGCTCACAAATCAGTGTCAAGTGACTTTTGAATGACCAGTACACATGACATCCAAAGGGGATAGGTAGATGTGTCACAAGTCCTGTGGAAGACTGCTCCCTCAGTAGCATCCAGAGGACAGGAAAGATTGCCTAAGACACCTCAAAATGTATTGCCTAAAAACCTCCCAGATTGCCTACATGTAGATGTTATAATCATAAACTGAATTCCACACCTTCGTTTCTGTTCAGTTGTTCAAGTTTTACTGAATACTGCTATTTCTGGCATTGTCTGGCCTTTGACTGTCACATCCAAAGAATGCCTTACCTAGCATATTTGCTTTATTTACTTATGTTGCAAAGTAGGTGCCCAGTGTTGTTTGCATAACTGTAGGGTATTTAAGACTTCTTCACAAGGCTAAATGTATAGCACAGCCCCCATGGGATGCTTCATTACCAAAATTTCATCATCTTCACAATCCTTTCACCCACACAGGATTTTTTTTAATCTTTACAGCTTAAAAAAATTTTCCAGTGGAAGCACCAGCAGAACAAAGTAAGCTAGTGTAAAAGCTAGAAAGTTTTCTTCTAATTCTCTACTAGAGATCACAGAATTCATTCTCAAAAAAATGAAGAGAAAGAATCTTTTCACAGTTGGATTAATGAACTCCCTCATTTGTGGTGATTCAGCTGATTTCTCTTTTATCAACTTAACACTGCTCTATTCTGTGTTCCCTGTTCCCACTGAAAGTGACCCAACACCAAATTAAAACAAATTCATAATTTTTTTTAGTAACACGAGATGTCATTGCTTCAAGATTACCACAGAGAGTAGATTTCCTCTTCTCAGACATCAGCAACAGTTTTTCCCACTGATTAGCTAATCCTTGCAAAGAATTAACAGAAAATACATACAACAGTACCCAACCTTTGGGTGAAATAAATACTTATCAGATATGTCTCTATATATTTATTGCTAATTTCCATAATTAGTCATAATGAGGGTGTTAGCGAGTAACAGTTTCACACACTCTTTCCACCTCTCCCCTGGAGAGTGTGCCTATCTACTTTTTTTGCTATGCAGTTCTTCCTGTCCTATTCCTGTCTTCTTTGACACAGGCATGAACCTTCCCTTGACCTGATTTAAGAAGCCAGGTTAGCAGTCATGTGACAAGAGTAATGTAGTATACAAGTCTTGCTGTAGTTGAAATGAAAACCTGTGCCTTCACTCACACTGATGCTTCTTGGCTGCCTATCTGTCACTGTTTCAGAGAGTTGTCTGGTGGGTTACATACAATCAAATAACATTTCAGTGTCTCTGAGGTGTCCTTCTCAGGAGACATCTTTCCTCTTCTGTGTCTCAGCTCTGTGCTCAGGAGCTATGTGGGCCATGGCACTATGCACTAACAAGTTCTCAAAAGTTTTTTATAATTCACTGCAAAGCTTGCACTGATGCACAGTTTATCACGACAACAAAACTGTATCTAGACCTGACCGATTACACACTCTATTCTGAATCCTTTTAGTCCCCGGGAGTGATGATCATCCCTGATACTAAAAGTTGTATGACTAATATGTCAATGGAAGTTAAGCACTCTTCAATTCATACTGTGATAGTCTGATTCATCTTTAATGTCTTGGGGGTCACTAATCATTTGCATAGAACTCATATTTCATCTCTATGAGACCTTGAGCATCTATGTTCTGTTGTTGAAGAAAATAAAACAATCCCACTCAGATGGAGAACAGGAACCTCAACTGCAAAGGAGACAAAGAAAAAATCCTTTTTGTATGGTTCAGATGACAGGAGTTTAGCTGGAGTATTTTGTTCAGCTTAAGGTGCTGCAATGTGATAAAACTATGGATCAATTAGGGACAGTCCAGATGAGAACAATGAGGAAGTCTAGAAAAGGATAACCTATGTGAATAAAGTTGAAAAATGCTGGTAAAATTATTACAGTGCAGAAGAGAAATAAGGCCTTTATTTGGGATAAATTCTGTTCATCTGCTCTGTCTTATCTATAAAATCCTAAGGTCACTCATTGCAGACCGCCTAGTGTTTCCACAATGGACTGAATTCCTAAATACCTCAGAACAAACTGAATATGAGTCAGCAGTGCCCTGGCAGCCAGGAGGGCCAACTGTGTCTGGGGGGGCATTGGGCAAAGTGTCACCAGCCGGGCGAGGTAGGCAATTGTCCCTCTCTGCCCTGCACTGGTGCGGCCTCACATTGATTATTGTGTGCAGTTTTGGGCACTGCAATATAAGAAAGATATTAAGCTACTAGAGAGTGTCCAAAGGAGGGCAAAGATGGTGAAGGGCCTTGAGGGGAAGCCATACGAGGAGCAGGTGAGGTCACTTGGTGTGTTCAGCCTGGAGGAGGCTGAGGGAAAACCTCATTGCAGTCTACAACTTCCTTGTGCGGGAAAGAGGAGGGGCAGGCACTGATCTCTCCTCTGAGGTGACCAGTGACAGGACTCAAGGGAATAGCCTGAAGTTGTGTCGCAGAAGTTTAGGTTGGGTATTAGAAAGAGGTTCTTCACCCAGAGAGCGATTGGGCACTGGAACAGGCTTCCCAGGGAAATGGTCAAGCACCAAACCTGCCAAAGTTGAAGAAGCATTTGGATGATACTCTCAGGCACATGGTGTGACTCTTGGGGACGGTCCTGTGCACTGCACAACATATTCTGTGATTCTGTGACAGGGTGTAGGAATCTAGCTTACTTCCTTACTTTATGTTATCCCTAGTAAGGGATCTAGTACTAGCTAGTAATACCTAATAACAGCTGACTTCAAAAAGGACACTATTCTTCAGCTTCTGCTCTGGATTAAAGGATGATGACTTCAACAAATAATCTTCCACTGCTGTTCTGTTTCTTTGTAAATAAAAAAATCTGCCTAGTGCTATATTTGCACTCCTTGACAAGTGACGATGTCACTCTTCAAATATATTGTTGAGTACTGCTTGGTTTTTTATGGCTTTATCTCTAGCCAGTTATTATGGGAGATTTTTCCAATTATGCTGTTTGCATCCAACCAGTAAGAAATAGCCATGCTGCCAGAATGCTGAGCTTATGGAAACATCAATAATGTAATTTTAACCCATGGAATCTTATTTATGGAGGATTTCTGGATACTTTTCAGTAGATCTGGGTCAATGAATGTCATTGATATCCAAAGGGAAGACAGAGTAATTTCTAAATGTGTTTTCCAAAAATGCCTTAGAGCTAGTAGGTGATCCAAGATTTCCAGACTCTAACAAACATGGAAGCTTTTAGAATAGTCTTTGAATACATTCTGTCATCATGACCCCACACAATGTATGGGCACTAAATAGATTTCAAATCAGGTGATTAATTTGGTCACAGGCATTTCTAAGATAGATAGACTTTTCACATGACTGAGACTGTGTACACTGTTTCACATCGAGTTCTCTCTGGAGCAGGCACCGTGTAGAACAGGCCCCACCTTACTGAGTCTTTGAGAGGTTATTATCCTGATTAATGCCATACATTAACTACCTCTCATATACTCACCTCCAGTACTGTTCGCATGTTCATAGAATCAACTGGGTTGGAAAAGACCTCCAAGATCATCAAGTCCAAACCTTGATCCAACATCACCGTGGTTACCGGACCATGGCACTCAGTGCCACATCCAGTCTCATCTTAAAAACCTCCAGGAATGGTGAATCCACCACTTCCCTAGGCAGCCCATTCCAATGTCTGATCACTCTCTCTGTAAAAAATTTTTTCCTAATATTCAACCTAAACCTGCCCTGGCACAGCTTAAGATTGTGCCCTCTTGTCCTACTGCTGGCTGCCTGGGAGAAGAGACCAACCCCCACCTGGCTACAACCTCCTTTCAGGGAGTTGTAGAGAGTGATGAGGTCTCCCCTGAGCCTCCTCTTCTCCAGACTAAACAACCCCAGCTCCCTCAGCTGCTCCTCATAGGACTTGTGCTCCAGTCCCTTCACCAGCCTTGTTACTCTTTTCTGGACCTGCTCCAGCACCTCAATATCCTTCCTGAACTGAGGGGCCCAGAACTGGACACAGCACTCCAGGTGTGGCCTCACCAGCACTGAGTAGGGAAGAATCACTTCCCTAGACCTGTTGGCTACACTGTTCCTGACACAGGCCAGGATGCCATTGGCCTTCTTGGCCACCTGGCCACACTGCTGGCTCATGTTCAGCTTCCCATCAATCCAAACTCCCAAGCCCCTTTCTGCCTGGCTGCTCTCCAGCCACTCTGTGCCCAGCCTGTAGGGCTGCAGGGGGCCATTGTGGCCAAAGTGGAGGACCCGGTACTTGGCCTTGTTGAACCTCATCCCGTTGGAATCAGCCCATCTCTCCAGCTTGTCCAGGTCCCTCTGCAGAGCCCTCCTGCCTTCCAGCAGATCAGCATTCCCCCCCAGCTTGATGTCATCTGCAAATTTGCTAATGGTACACTCTATCCCCTCATTCAGATCATCAGTAAAGATATTAAATACAACTGGGCCCAACACTGATCCCTGGGGGACACCACCAGTGACCGGCCGCCAACTGGATGCAGCACCGTTCACCACCACTCTCTGAGCCCGGCCCTCCAGCAAGATCTTAACCCAGCAGAGAGTTCCCCTGTCCAAGCCATGGGATGCAGCTTTTTCAGGAGTATACTGCGGGAGATGGTGTCAAAGGCTTTGCTGAAGTCCAGACAGACCACATCCACAGCCTTCCCTTCATCCACCAGGCCGGTCACCTGATCATAAAAGGAGATCAGGTTGGTCAGACAGGATCTGCCCTTCCTAAACCCATGCTGGCTGGGTCTGATCCCCTGTCCATCCTGTAGGTGCTGTGTGATGGCACTTAATGTGCTCCATAACCTTGCCAGGCACTGAGGTCAGGCTGACAGACCTGTAGTTTCCCGGGTCCTCTTTGCAGCCCTTTTTGTGTTTGGCATGCCATTTGCCAACTTCCAATCATCTGGGACCTCCCCAGTGAGCCCAGACTGTTGGTAAATTATGGAGAGTGGCTTGGGGAGCTCTTCCATCAGCTCCCTCATTACCCTGGGATGGATCCCATCTAGTCCCATAGACTTGTGAGGATCCGAGTGGCTCAGCAGGTCACTAACTGTTTCCTCCTGGAAACAGGGGGGCTATTCGGCTTCCTGTCTCTGTCTACCAGCTCTGGAAGTCAGTTTTCCTGAGGACAACCTGTTTTACTGTCGAACACTGAGGCAAAAAAGGTGTTAAGTACCTCAGCCTTTTCCGCATCTTTGGTGACTATGTTCCCCCCCACGTCCAACAAAGAATGGAGGTTTTCCTTGCCCCTCCTTTTGCTATTAATGTATTCGTAGAAGCACTTCTTGTTATCCCTAACAGAAATGGCTAGACTGAGTTCAAAGTGTGCCTTTGTCTCTCTAATTATCTTTCTACATGACCTAACTATATTCCTAGACTCTTCATGAGTAGCCAGCCCTTTTTTCCAGAGTTGGTAAGCTCTCTTTTTTCCCCTAATTTCCTTCAAAATCTCCCTGTTTGGCCCAAGCTGGATGTCTTCCCCGCCAGCTTGCCTTTCGGCACACTGGGACAGCCTGCTCCTGTGCATTCAAGACTTCCTTCTTGAAGTGTGTCCAGCCCTCTTGGACTCCTTTGTTTTCAAGGGCTGTTTCTCAAGGCACCCTCTGAACCAGTTTTCTGAGTAGGCCGAAATCTGCCCTGCGGAAGCCCAGGGTAGAAGTTTTATTGATGGCCTTCTTTGCATCCCTGAGTATTGAAAAATCTATTATTTCATGGTCACTGTGCCCCAGACAGCCTATGACTACCACATCTCCTACCAGGCCCTCTCTGTTTGTGAACAGCAGGTGTAGCAAGGCCCCACCCCTGGCAGGCTCATTTACCAACTGGAGCAGGAAATTATCCTTTATACGCTCTAGGAATCTCCTAGACTGCCTCTTCTCTGCTGTGTTGAGTTTCCAGCAGACATCCGGCAGGTTAAAGTCACCCACAAGGACAAGGGCTGGTGATTTTGAGACATCCACCAGCTGCTTGTAGAATAATTCATCACCCTCACCATCCTGGTTGGGTGGTCTATAGCAGACTCCTACCAGGATGTCAGCCTTGTTGGCCTTCCCCCTGATTCTGATCCTCAGGCATTCAACCTTATTGTTACTCACTTCAAGTTCTACAGCGTCAAGAGACTCTCTAACATATAGAGCCACTCCTCCACCTCTCCTACCTTGCCTGTCCCTTCTGAAGAGCTCGTAGCCATCCAGGGCAGCACTCCAGTCATGGGAGTCATCCCACCACATTTCTGTGATGGTGACTACATCACAGCTTTCCTGCTGCACGATGGCTTCCAGCTCCTCTTGTTTGTTACCCATACTGTGTGCATTGGTGTACATGCACTTCAGCTAGGCTAATGATTTCACTTCTACCTCTGGCTTTCCACCCTTAGGCTCATCTCTGGAGAGCCTGGTTTCAGCCTCTTCCCCCTTCAAACCTAGTTTAAAGCCCTCCTGATCAGCCCTGACAACTTATGGGCTAGAGTCCTTTTGCCCTTGCTGGATAGATGAAGCCCATCTGACTCTAGCAGGCTGGGTACCGTAGAATTTGCCCCATGGCCGAAAAAAAACAAAACAAACGTTGACCCATCCTACAGTCTCTTTCTCCCATTTCTTAAGTTTTAATGCTCCCTGTGTAAGAGTTATAAATATCATCTACATAAAGGGTTTCTATTAGGGCCTGAAGAATTAGGAAGAAAAATCTTTCCTCGAGAGCAGTGACTACTCAGAACATAGAGCAAATTTGAATATAAGCCTAAAGGTGTGTTAATGCTAGTTATTTGACTGAAATGTGTATAAAAATTTAGGGAGTTATTAAAAGAATGGAAATATCACAAGCTAACCACAATTAAAAAGAAAAAAACCACGACATATCTTCCTTCTAAGATATTTCCATTTCTCTTGTCAGCTAAACCAATAACAAAGTGTCTAAAGAGTGTGTCTTTTAACAATTCAGTTCCTAGAAAAAGCACAGTAACTTACATGTCCATAATGCAAAAAATTCAGAGTAGGGTTTACCCTAACCAAAGTGTTAATGTAGCTCTGGCTTTGTAGAATGTTTGTTTATATGTAGGAAGTAATACTGTAGTGGAGAGTAGTAGTTTTGGCAGTGTAAATGGCCACTAGGGAAATGATAAAAATTATTCCAAAAGCTAAACATTTTTAAATATGCTTCAGTTGCCATGTTGTTTTGATTACCTTTTTTTCCCCTTGAAATTTTTATTCAGCTCTTCCAGTCTCTGCCAAATCACTCAGCAATCTTTTTTGTTTTACACTCAGACAAGGATACTCCAAAATATCTCATGCTAAGACTATGTCTCTGAAAAAAAAAAAAAAAACAAACACAAAAGACACACAAAACCCCACAAACAAACAAAAAAACCCAAACCACCAAAAACCCCAAGAAAACCCAAACAAACAAACCCAAAACAAAACACCTTTTGTTTATCATCTTCCCTTGTGTTCGAGTACAGAAGTACATGCAATGGGCTGTGAAAAGAAAGACCAGATATGTATTATTACCTTGAATGGCACTGAACAGGGTCAAGAACTTAATTCAGGTTGCCACACATAACCATCTATGCCCTTTCAGGTGCTCTAGAGTACTCTATACAGCCTCTAGCAGCAGGTCTCAAAAGTCATGGTTCATATCTGTATCATATCTTCTGGCCCACTGAGGATGCCTCAGATTCATGAGCATAAATATCTAGGATCATTTTAGATAGCCAAAAGTAACTGAAACACTGCCAACAGCATGTTTACATTAGGGTGAAGTTGTTCTCTCTACTCAGAGCAATGATGAGACTCAGTTAGTTGGGTACACCTGAGACATCCTGAAAAAGGTAAGAGAAAAATAAATAGCATATGCAATAAAGAAAAAAGTTAGGATGTTATATTGAGCAACAGATCAAAAGCACAGCCTGAAAGTGATGGCTACCTAAAAAATAGGGCAGAGGAAGCACTGGGCAGGCACTGAGTGGTTGTCCTGATACAGCAGCATATCAGAGGCCTCCTGAAGGCCTTTAAAAAGCTCCAAACTAAAATTATTACTGTCAGAAAGCAGCAGGAGCAGAGCTGTTCCATGAGAGGATAAGCCAGGGGCCAAGTGTAAGCTCAGTACAAGCAGTGACCTCACACTTGGGCTCTGTATCCCAGTGCTTCAGTAACGCCAGGTGGGTGACTAAAAGGAGTGGCTTACATCACCCAGTGATCCCCAGGTAGGGTAGTCAGGTGCTGAGTCACATCCAGAGTCAATCCGGGGTCAAACCGGGATGCTCTGCAGAGAGAAACAGGAGATAAGAGTAGGAGTTTACCTACAGCATAGGTCCAATCATGAGACAGGTCTAGAGATAAGGCTATGCCAGCAACACAACAAAAACTCAGCCAGTAAGTCAGGGCAGTGAGGATAAAAGGCCAAGAACAAGATTACCTACAGTATAGCTCAGGGCCAGGCTGAAATGGAGCCCCTGGGCTCTCAGTTACAGGTGTGGATGTGGCCCCAGGTGAAGCTGCTCAGGGCAATTAAGGCTTATTGCTGCCCTCAGGCCCTGAAAATTACAGAAATTAGGTCACCACAGAACTGGAGTAAAAGTCCTATTCCGTAGGGATTGGGTTTTAGGCAGGATGCTGGATGAAGCATCCTGGGAAATGAAGTCCTGAAGTAATCTATCACATGGGCAGTGAGATACCATGGTGATTGGTTGATAAGGTCACATGGTGTGACATGTCACTATTGAATCCATATATAAGCTGTTGTCTCATTTGAATAAAGAGAATTTGGCAGTGAATCCCTGAGCTAACTGTGTCTGTATGATTTATTTACTTATTATATTAATAAGCTATACTATTCTGTAATTAAAATTGGTTAGAAGAGAGGAAGCATCATTTCAGTAGTGGTGTGCCTTGGCAGGTGCTCTTGGGACTAGTTTTAATTGACATCTTTATCTGTGATCTGCTGAGAGGAACATGATTATACCACAACATGGTGAAATCTCCAAGTCTGGCAATGACACTAAAACCTTTCAGCTAATAAAATGCTGAGTGAATGGGCAAAAAGAGACCAAGTGAGTTTCACTAGTACAAAAACAAAAGAGGACACATAGAAGTACAGGGCCACAAAGATGATTTGGGGGCTGTAGCACCTCATTTATGAGAAAAGGCTGAGGTAGCTGGGCCAGTTTAGCCTGGAGAAAACTGAGAGGGGGTCTTATCAATGCATATAACTGTCTGAAGGGAGGGTGTTCAAGAGGATGAAGCCAGGCTCTTCTCGATGGTATCAATCAACAGACAAGAGGCAATGGGCAAACACAGGAAGTTCCACCCAAATGTTAAGAAGAATTTCCTTACTGTGCAGGTGACTGAGCTCTGAAACAGGTTGCCCAGAGAGGTTATGGAGTCTCCTTCTCTGGAGATATTCAAAAGCCATCTGGACAGAATTCTGAGTAATGTTCTCTAGGGGATGTTACTTGAGCAGGGATGTTGCACTACGCTGACCTCCAGTTGCTTCCAACCTTATCCATTCTGTGATTCTGTAATTCTGTGAAGTAGAAATTATGTATATCATGTGTAAAGTTGCAGTTGTCAGGTCTACGTTCGGCAGCTCAATGTGCACTCAAACATTTGGAGTAATCTCAGCTCTCTGAAATTGGCTTAGTGTGCAGCAGCAACCTAAAGAGAAGCAGTGGAGTGCTCTATGTCCCCAGGAAGCATATGGAGAACAACATCATTGGAATTATTTTACCAGTGCTGAAGACTTTGTTGCACCTGCATTTGGCATACTGTGTGTAGTCCTAGTCTTCACATCTACAGGGTGCAGGAAATAAATAAAGTGCAGAGGAAGGCTCTTAAAATGATCAGGAGGATGGAGCAGCTACCATAAAATAAAAAATAAAAACTCTGGGACATTTAAATTTGGAAAGAAGGAGGTTGAATGGAATATTCATGAGGTTTGCAAAGTGGTTAAAAAGAACATGAAACTATTTTTCATCATAATCCACAAGACTGTAAATGCAGACACTCGCTGAATTTGCAGGAGACTAGTATGGAACAGCTAAAATTAAGAACCTTGTTTACACAAAGGTTGGTGAGCTTCTGGAACTTGTTGTCACAGGAGTTTGTGGAGGCAGGCAATATCAGCAGACTTAAAAGGGGATTCTGGCTTTTGTGAAGGAATTACACAGACTTCAAAGGGACCCCTGAGGCCCTGTGTGACATCTCTCTCTCTGACACAGGAATTCGAACTTTTTTCCCACTCACATCGTGCTCTCAATTCCACTATTCTTCTACAGATGTTTTTCAATACCCCCAGAATGATCTTCTCCATAACTTTACAAGGCACTGAGCTGAGACTGACAGACCTGTAGTTTCTGGGGTTCTCCTTCTTGGACTTCTTGAAAATTTGAATAACATTCACCAGCTTCCAGTCACCTGGGACCTCTCTAGACTCCCAAGACAGCTCAAAAAGCAATGACCTTGCATGGTTGCCATCTAGGCTTTCCCTTGCTCCTGTTGTAAAAGGATATCAGCCTAGACAGGCCCTTGGTCTGACACAGCATGGCTGTTGCTAATTTGACCAGTGCTCCTGACATATATTGACTACATCAACAGAACATGCTAATATTAACTTTGTAATGAAATTTGTTGAAGCCAGACAATGGCTGGTTTAATTCTTTTGCACCAGTCAACTCAACCATTTGTGGATGTGAAGAGTTTAACATTTGGAAGCAACATGTGGAAGAGGATGTTCATGTACAAACCTCATTGACAGTACATCATCAGATAAAATTTGGTCACTTTTTGGAAGTAATGTGAGATAATTTTAAACATTCCATGGTTATTCTGTCCCTTACTATTTTGATCCTCGAAGGATTACATTCCATGACTTGCTAATACATTGTTAATTTTAATATATTTTAAATTGACCATTTTTCATCTGAATGTCTTCGTGCTTATATAACATACTGAATATAACGTTTTGTAGCTGATTAAAATACATTCAAGTAAAATTTTCTTTTAAATCACACAGTTATATATCTTGCAGACATCTCTGTAATTCTGTGAGTTCACTTCAATCTTACATAAAGGCCCGTTACTTCAGGCACCAGATCTTGACAAAGTTTAAGACAGGAGAAGTGCTAAGTCAACATACAGTTGGAAAACCAAAGCCTGGAGATGCTACAAGACTTCTGTGAAGTAAGTCAGGGAGTAGCAGAGGAGCTAAATTAGTGTTACATCTCTTGGGTCCTGAACCACGACCACAACATTTCTTTCCCTCTTCTCACCACTTCTATTTAAGTCACAGTTTCCTATATTGATCTTCTGCAACTGCATTCCTAGGGAAACCCAAGGAAATCTAACTTTTTGGGCCTTCCTTCTGTGAGTAAGTATGCTGCAGATGGGTGGACGAATTGCAGATGCCAAACCTCTGACTGGGTGAAGCTGTGTGGTAGCCAGAGAGCAAGGCTGCCAAGCCACTCTCTACAGACAGGAATCAGAGCCTGCACATAGCCAGGAGTGTCCAGATGAGGGTGTTAACGGAGAAACGTCTGTAGCAAGAGGCATGCATTTTGGCTCCTCCTCTGCCTTAAGACACCATGATGACCCGTCATGGTGAACCAAACTTGGAACAAGGAAGAAACACTGGACGCGTATAAAAATGCAGTTTTATCCAAAAGACTGTTTTCCAGACTTCCTCTGAGGTCAATGCGATGTTCTCTTATTCTGAGTGATATTGCTCCCAATAATACAGATGTTTGAAAAATGCAGATGCAGACTGAACAATTGCTCTTAACAATGCAAGCCCTTAAACTCTTCAGATGGAGAGGCTAGCAGAGTTAATGAAACTGGAAAACTCTGCCATCTCAGGCTATTTGCTTAGAAGTGAAATGAGGTGCCAAAAGAAACATTCCCAAGAGCTAAATTTCATACATAGCCCCAGAACCCTTCTGTACAGAAGAGAAGGGGCTGAAAGCAATAACCTGAGATGCAACTAATAGTTTGCTGGAGGAGAATGACTCCCTTTCTTGCTTATAGAGGTGGCCATTTGGAGAAAGTAGCTTCCTATGCGTAACACAGGCCTTTGTACATAATCCCACGGATTCTGGCTTTTGTGAAGGATTTACACAGACTTCAGAGGGACCTCTGAGGCCCTGTGTGACATCTCTCTCTCTGACACAGGGATTTGAACTTTTTCCCCACTCACATGGTGCTCTCAATTCCACTATTCTTCTACATCAGGGCACTTTACACAGGATACATTAGATATTAAACTAACATTAGATATTAATTAACCGTACGTCACATATTTTTCTCGGTGCCCAATCTCTAGATTACAGGGTGATTGCAAATCCAGATATTATGTCATTAGGAACAAAACCAATACTCATAGCAACTGTTTTGCCAAGAAACATGGAAAACCTGAACCAGGATAGAAAGAACCATTCACCCCTTCTTGTCTTGTGACTATCTATTCTGCTCATGGATCTTCACTGGGTGATTCTCAGAACTAGATCATACATTTCCAAAGGGTACATAGCTTTTACTTAATAATTTAAATTATTTCAAATTACAGATCCTTAGTTACAGCATTTTAATGGTTACCTTCATAGTCAATAGTGTCACCTGGTTTTACTTGGGTTTGATTTCCAACTGCTAGACCTTTTGTTTTCTATTTTAAGATGCTTTATTTTTTAAACAAATGAAATTGATTTGTCCATGGAGAAGTCTAGGGAAGTATTTTAACAAATGATGGGACATGAACTTATGTTAGTTACCAGGTGATGTCCTTTAGCTTCTAGGATCTGAGCAGTAATACTGTGAGTTGCTCCTAGATTTCAAGCCACATAATTATACAAAACAGCAGTGCTAGGCAGTGATAATGTGACAGTTTATGCAGTTTTGTGTTGCTTTTGAGGTAAATGTTAGATCAGAAAATCAGGGAGACAAGATTTCTTTTTAAAAATAGAATGTAAAGTACCATGCAGGCAGTAAGCCATTACTCAGAATAGTCAAACCTTATCCCCGACTCCCTTGCAAAAACCACATCCTGTCACAGTTTTGTGTTTGAACAATAACAATGCTTTTATAAATATTCCTTAGCTCAGTAACTCAAAGTTTGAGTTGATTGTTGTTAGTCATAAAATAGAATTTACACATATCAGTGAGTATGTAGATTTGTATAAAAAATATGGTGTGCACGTCTCTACATGTTTACTTCTGTGTGGAGAGAAAGAGAACATGATTTTTGTAAGATGAATTTTGTCTTTTGTAAGACAGAGGAATGGAGATTTAATTTAAAAGATGACTATCCAATTCTATAAACTCCTCAGACATCTCAGGGGACCTGTTTGATATCCGTTTGCATTAAATAGAAATGCATTTCATCTGCTGGATTTGCACATCACTTCTATCTCTCCTTTTCTAAAGAACTTGTGCCCTATGCACCACAGCCTGATTAAATCCATGTTAAAAGTAGAGGTTGGATGCATCTCCCTTTTCTTCAGAAATGATAATTTTTCCTTTGTCTCCTGCACAGGGCCCAGGATGGATTACACACTTCATCCTCTGGCACTGGAGGACTGTCATGTCAATATTATACTACTGATCTTTACCGATTGTTTGCTTTTCAGTGATGCCTGTTTGTGTCAGCCATGATCCAGAACCCTTATGCACTGCACAGAAAATTTGTATAGAAGAGACAGTAGTTAGATCTACATAAATGGACAGTACTTAGTCTGATAGGCAATTGTCTCAACAAATCACCAACTGTTCTGAGTCTCTCACGTACTATAAAAAGGGCATATGCTAAAACATCCATGGTTATTGAATTAATACATATGAAGAGGTTCCTCTCTTATCAGAAGAGCAACTTGGGAAAATGCACAAAGATGCTTTCCATAAATATGTGATAGGAGGATGGTAATGACTTGTACTGTATTGTTTAGACCCGACAATTGGCAATAAATAGATGATATAACTGCTTCTTAATGCAGTTGGAGATGACAAGGAAAATAATACTTGCAGAAGCATTCAAAATTAGGAGCCAGAATATCTGGCATGCCAATTTTAGGTCAGGTGCTAAAATACTGTACTATGATAATGTGAAGACAAACTAAAATCACAAAGGAGGAAATCTAACCCTTTTATTTATCCCACCAGATATCCTGAATAATTGCTCTATATGGCTTAAATTCTATTAAGAAAAAGATTTAGTCAACGGATCCTTTATTCCAGCTTACACAACTTCCCAGCTACACATTCACCCCTCAGGAGCTGACAGACTCTGCTGGTGGGCAGATTAAAGACAAGGGGCAGCAGGAACTGAAAAGGGGGTGTCTGCTATGTGTTTCTACTTCCAAGGACACCACTACATCACTTAGTTGTACCTGAGGCAGCAATTCCTCAAAAACATTTCCCCAGCTGGAGAATTGGACGACTTCTGCAGCAGACTGGACTGACAAAGATTGCAGTGGAGAAAACAAAGTGAGCAGAGCTCAAGATGAGGGCTGAGCCCTGACTCATCTCCCTGCAGAGGCAGCCTTTTTGCAAGCTAAGAAGGAACATCTGATGAGATCCTACAAACCAGTGCAACAAGCTTCAAAGTAGAAATTATATCCTGCAGCTGTCAACAGAATTAACCATTATTTAAAAAGCACTAATGTACTAACCAAAGCAGAGTTTTGAATACATAAAACTAAGACTCAGAGTCGTTGCCTAGTGGCTCTGATTTCAGGCTTGTATTAAAAATGGGGAGTAAAAAACCCAGAACCCATCACAATGCTTTGTCTTCAGTCTTACAAGCTAAACGTAACTGTGAGGTTGTGTTTGATATGACCCAGGTTTGCCAAGAATAGCAGACCTATTTAATCTTTTGGGTTTAGGTAGCAAAGAAGTGCAGGAAACTATCAAATAGCAAGCACCTGCTCAGCATGCATTAGTGTTCACATGCACCAAAAAAAACCCCACAATGCAAAACCAGAGACATGCTAACCTTAGTATAGCTGAGTTTGGTACACGCATCCTAAGGCTCTTTATTACTGTGTGGTCCTGCCTATTCTTCTAGTTGCGGGTGGGAGAACAGGGCAGTGGAAATTTTCAAATTGCCTACATGACAGATTAAATAGTCTGGTCTCACAGTAGCACTAAGAAACTTGCTTACAGACCTTGAGATCACAAGCCTAAGTGGAAAAACAGGACTTTGCTTGCATCATATCATCATTAATATCTACAGTGTTATAGACAAAAGCCAGACATCCAAAGATTGCCTACATTTCCTTCAGGCAATCCACTTCAGATGCTGTCAAGTGACTTCTAGTGGTGCCCCGCTCGAAAAGAGGGATTAGGTGGACGATCCCTGCAAGGGCACTAAGTCACTCCAACATAAAAAATGTCACAAAGACAATATACAGTGATTATTTCCATTTCTAACATCTTAAACTACATGGTTTCAGACATTGAGAAATGTAGCTGGGAAAATGCAGCTAATGTGATTTATCAGAACACTAATATATTTTACAGCAGGAAGGAATTACTGAAAATGCTGCCATGCATACAAATCTTTGCATCTACTGACTAATAGCCTTTTTCTTGTTAGTATATCTCCAGAGAGCTTCCAAAAATAAATTCATTCAGCTTTAAAAAAATATACATTTTGGTTTATACTTCTGTAACTAAAAGATTGTGGAAGTGATATGTCTAGAACAGGCAATTCAAAATCTCTCTATTAAACAGGACAGTTTTTTCAAGGAACTTATAATCCAAATTGACTTAGATATAGATTTATGAACCAAATAGCACAATTTCAAAGTATCATTGTGCTTTTTGGCAATTCCAATTATAAAAAGATGTACAATTGCATACCTGGTCATAGTGAGAGAAAAACTCCCACAAGATTTGGAAGTGGTTGAAGATAATGTTTCAGATCTCCTTGTCTTCCTTCTGTTTTGATTTTCCCAGAGTTAGTGAGAAATTAGTGGCCTCAGGGTCATGGATATTTCAAAGGCAGGATAATGCTGCATATAATAAGGAAAAATATAATTGTTTTGCCCCAAATGGACATTTATTTGTCTGCTGTTCCTGTTCATGAGGAAGTGAAAATGCAGGTTATATGGCAAGAGGAGGTGCTGATACTTGGAGGTACCTCCAAAGAGGAGGAGGCAACCACTGGAAGGAATTAATCAGTATGTCTTTTCTCTGTCCCACTATCAGCTACATTGTTCTCCTCTACTTTGTCACAACATTCAACTCTGACTATACCAAACTCTTCTTTCACAACAGCTACTCAACAGGAGTGCTGGGATCACATAAATTAGAAACTTCCTCATGTCCCTAAAGCTGTGGACAAATTCAGATTTGATCCATAGAGAAAAAGGAAATTTGGGGAGGAGGGAAGAGGGAAGGGGGGAGGGAAGAGCAGAGAGGGTGGTGGGCGAGGTGGGGACAGAAAAGAGGAGAAATAGCCCAAAGAAAACCTGTGGTGGGGAATAGAATCAAGTCAGGAGGTGTCCCAAGAGATGTTCAAGAAAGGTAAAACAATACAGTCTTATCATGGGGCAGACATTTTCTATAGATCCAGTGGCAGGACACGCAGAGCACAGGATGGGAAAAGCAAGGAAAGCCAACATTTACCAGGCCTACCTGTACCATCTGCTCAACCAAGGTCACAAATACAAGGCTACATCCTGAGCATCCATGTCACAAGGCTACTCTGTTTCTAAAGGTTTGACAGGTACCTTCAGCTGTACCAAAGGAGGCAGCACCACCCAGAAATCACGATACTGCCCAAGCCATGTTACACCTGGAAGCAAAGCCCACATACTTGCCATGCTGCTCCCCCACCACCTTCTGCACACTGAGAGGCTTCCTGTCTGGCCACCACATCACAAGGTCTCAGTAATTATCAAGAAAGGAACATATAATAAACACACATTAAACTGTACTTTTTTAGTTGGTTGTATAGTTGATAGAGATGTGGAGGAGCAACACCACCAACAACCTCCTGATCTACATAGCAAAAAAGTTTCGTGAGAGCTGTACTGAAGAATATAGGATATTATAATCTGATGATTCTATATCTAGGCAGTCACCCTCCAGCAGGAAAAAAAGCTCTTAGTAAAAATGTAAAAGGCCTTGCCAAGGGACTGTAGCAGGCACCTGAGGAAGACCATGTTGGACTACAGAATGAAAAATGCCACCTAGCTGAACTCTGCATAGCTGCTTTGGCCACCTTGACTCCCAGGAAAATCTCTAAGGTTGCACATAGAGTTCAAATCAGTCAGTGTCCAGTGACACTCTTCTAACTCTGTATAACACATGGAAAGAAAATTCTCTCCCCAGGGGACTGCCTTGGCTGGAAGTCAAGGTTCAAAGCTAAGAACACAAGATTGGATTTGACTCCACATCATTGAAAACTATGCCACTCAGGCAACAATACTCAAAAGTACTCCCATTTTTCCAGACATTGTGTTCTACAGAGTCCATTTGCCTGGATTGTGCAATTGTGCCTACTGGGCTGGAGTATATGGGCACAACCTGACCGTGGGTGACAGCCTTTCTGATTAGGGAGAGGCAGCTGTTACTCTGCTTCCATTCTCTGAAGACTTATATTGTCCTAAACAAACTCTGAAAAGGGCACAGGCTCCTGGTTTCTGCTCTTTTTACACACTAAAAAGTACTCCCACAGCTCACCCCAGTGTGACTGGGCTTGTTTTGAACTATGGCTTTATGACTCCTTTAGATTCATGTGGTTAGGGTTTATGTGTGGGAAAAAAGCTGTTCCTCACCCCCACATTCATTCTATGTTCATATATACTCAAAACCATCCATAAAAGCTCTGATACATAGTCATTACACTGGTCAAATATGAAAGGCAGTCTTGCAAAATTTTACTCATTCATGTTGCCTGTATGAGTCATCTTTCATTTTAACCAGTAAGTTGTTGTCTGTTGTTACCACTGAAGAAAGCAGGGAGGAATAGATCTTCTGTGACTGTAAGGCATATCCTCCTTCAGTGCTTCTTTCCTCATGGCATTTTCGCAAGTCTGAAGTCAAAATGTTTCATTCTGATCCTATTTTATTGGGATTTCTCAATATCTGTGTGCTTCCAAGACATGAAGACCACCCAGTGTAAATACAAAACCTCATATTTTTAGTTTATCTGCAGTTTAGCTTTTCAGGATTTAATCAAATTATAATGATAGCCAGCTACACTTCTGGAGAATTCTCCATTACTTCTCTGAACAATGAATAATTGTCAAATCAGATGTTGCTCTCTGTTGTGTGTGTTCAATTACTGATGTCTGTCCCTCCTCTCAGCAGCAATGGACACACTGGTAATGACCCAAGCTTAAATATTTTTTGTCATATTTGGAAAGGTGAAGCAAAGGTGGAGATTGTTTCTATAGTCCTGAAACTACCAGGTCAGATTATAGGACTCCCTTGAAGAAAGTAGTCATTAACCTTTTTTGAGTCACTTGTAAGCAAGGAGCACAGCTTTCCAATCTTCTCATGATGTTCATTATATGCACTAGACCTCTTGGGAATATCTGAAGCATTGCCAGAAGTGGTTTTTATTTTCTTAGCTGACATGAGTAAAAGCTTACAGATGCTGGATACAGTTTACATTCTACTTAACTGTGCTATTATGCTCACTGGAGTTACAAACGAGTCCTCTTCAGGACTACTCACGGGGAACTAGTTTCAAGTACAACAAACTGCTGTCTTTTGGACCACCATTTCTCAAGAAAATATCAACAAATTCTTAATTCTTTTAGTTATTGTTTATGCAATTATTTCTGCAGTCTGTCCCATCTGTGCATGTAAAAGTTCCCTGCAAATAATTTACCAGTAGTCTAGTTTGTTTCAGTGAACAGAATTCTTCAGGTCATTAGTTTTTGGTATTTTTTTAATGGTAAGATGGGAAATTCAAGTTCAAAGCACTCATAGTCTCTTAAATATTGTACTTAAAATCAGTGTGAGACATAACTCTTAAATTGAGACCCATGACAGTGCTTCAGTACAGTATGACATTATGTTGCATTTGAATTGATTATTTAGGTAGCTGATGCACTTTCACAACTCACTCAGTACCTACATACTTTTGCAATCTTCAGTGTATTTATCATAGTATTTATATTCAGTGAGCCTAGTCCCCACAACGGCAGACACTGTACCATATAATTCCTTCCTAAAATACTCTCTGGTTACCAACTTTGCCAGGATCAGATTGTGCCCATAAAATTCCCCTCCCTGTACTTGCCAATCTTAATTTCGAAACTCAGTGCATTTGTGGCTTTACTTACATCAGAGGTCTGGTTCGGAAAGTCACTGTAGTCCTAATTTACAACCCAACTACACTTATGACCACTTTCAGAATCATTCTCCCTCTTTGCTGAGACCTGCTAGTTCCTGCCCCATATGTGTATAGCTAGCAAAGTTTTTATTTTTTTAATAGCTGACGACTTGGATCACAGGAAACTCAGCACTTGGACTGGAACAGGTTGGATAATGGCACTTTTTATCTGTGTGACTGGAACAGGTTGGATAATGGCACTTTTTATCTGTGTGACTTGGATTTGAAAAAGCTGAAGCTTTGAACTCTGCCCCGTTCCTTGCATTTCCTGGCAAATATAACAGACGTGGACCATTTGTGAACAGCTCAGATCTTTGGGCACCACTTATATACACAAGACTTGATCCAAGACCCAGTAGAGTTAATGGAAAGACTTTTGGTTGACTTCCATTCTCCCTGGACGAGGAATATTTCATAGGTCTAGAACATACATGTGTCTTTTGCTGCTTTTTCTCCACGTAGTAGCACATACATATTGCCTCTGCAAATATTTTCCAATTAATGGTCCAAAATAAAGCCCCAAGTGCTTTAGCACAAAGTTCCCTTCTTCACAGCAAATTTCCAAAGAGGCATAAACAGCAACTGTGAGTCACCACACCTAAAATGACAAACCAGTAAGTAGTAAATATTCAGTAAATATAATATACCACCTATAATGTGCAGAAAAACAAACAGAAAAGCTTCGAAATAAGATTCCCACTACAAAGATGTGAGTTTGTACAAATGCTGATCCACTTATGAAAAACTGCAGCAATCAGAATTGCTGGAGAAAATAGAAGAATTATGTGAGACTTTACCCCAGAAGTCACAGGAACAGTATTTTTGTTTGTATATAAAAAATAAATTATTTCTGCCAATTTGTAGCGGAAGTCACTGATTGTTTTCACTGACAAAAACTATTGTTAGATTGCCAAAATTGTAAAAGAATCATGAGATGTTTCATTAAATGTAACAGTTGAACTGAGCTCCTGTAAGAATGGGAAAACTTGCAGATTGCAAACTTTGCACAGCCTATGAACAAAAGGAAATTTTCCCTGCAAGCTGTTAAGAAAGGATCTCAATGTGTTTGAGATAGAAGAGAACAGGAGCTTCTGTGGGTGGGGCAGCTGGACTAGCAACTTTTGGAGAGTGGCAGTCCTGGAGCCTCCGGCCACAGATGGGCTAATTGCATTGGTACAGTTAGTTCTGTGAAGAGCAGCAGAGGCCCTTCTGAGCTTACATGCCATGGAATCATAGCAGTCTTGGTGAGATGGCATGAGTATCATTATGTACATCTATAGCCACCTCACAGCACAAGGAAAAATTAGGTTTTTAATAGTAATAGAACAACTTGCCCAGATGCAATCTCCAATAAGCGCCTCAGGGCACCAGGACCAGAGCAAGTGAGCCTCCTGTCCTGCAAGCCTAGCCATGTGGACACTTGGTAATCCTGGGAGCAGGCATCTGACATGCAGCCATTTGTACCACCTTGCCCCATTTACTGATCCCCACTGAGGAAGACTCGTCTCTCAGTGCCATGAGACAAAAATCAGGTTTTTTAATCACCCAAATTTGATTCGATGGTTGAAGTAATTGTTCATCATAAATCGGAACACATCAGACACCAAAGTTTCTGAGCTCTTTAAGTATGCAAAAATCAGAACAGGATAGGAAAATATAAGGATCAACCTGGTTTTCCATTTGCAGTCAAACACTGAAAAATCCAGAGCAGTGACTGTGCTGAGACCCAATGAGATGAGATGGGAATGGATTGGATTGGGACGGGAACCCGGGTCTGCAGTGGGTGCAGACGAGGTGACTTCATCTCTCGCCTACCCCAGAACAGACCCCAGTTAAGGGACACCAGTGTTTTTAAAAAGCCAAATGGATCTTTTGTTCCTCTTACAGGCTCCTCATGGAAGTGGTCACAGCACCAAGCCTGACAGTTCAAGGAGCATTTGGACAATGCTCTCAGGCACATGGTGTGATTCTTGGGGATTTTCCTACGCAGGGATAAGAGTTGAACTCGATGATCCTGATGGGTCCCTTCCAACTCAGAATATTTTGTGATTCTGTAATACTGGAATAGTTCCAAAGAGGATTAGGATAACACATCAGAAAAGTTAAGATGATAAATAAAAGATGGAAAGAGGATATGCCTATAGATATAAAAGATAATGTTTGTTTTTCTTTCCAAAAGCATGTCTTGAAAACCCAACATGCTGCAAGAACAGACTGTACTGGCATGGGCAGACAAAAAGTAATGGCAAAACCCAGTAAGTCGCCTTTCAACCACATAAACAAACTTGTCTCTAGGCATGACATCACAGCCCATAAAAGCCTTCAGTGCTAGGGTTTCATTCTGCTTTAAGAGTGTCATGAACATTAATTTTAGACTTGACTTGTTAAATAAACCCAGAGGGAAAACAAGTAATCAAGACTTTCCTCTATTCATCAAAGATCTGAAGGCAATGTTTCCCACCAGTTGCCACAGCGTATTTCAGCCTTTTTCCTGAAGAGCAGCATAGCTAGAAAGAGCTATGGGGCATGGATAGTCCTCCTGGCAGGGATGTGAACTGCTGGTTTATCTTCTGAAAGATTAGAACGGTTTTTTTTATTGACAGAACACTAACTGTAGCAAAACGAAGAGGGTCCTCTTAGACAAATATAGACATATAATCCATACCTTCCTGAAGATGTTTATGTTTGTGATAATGCCTGGCAATAAACCAAACTCCCACTGAAAGGCCTGAATCTACTTCTCCAGAAAGAACAATTTAGAAATAATATCAAAATAGTGTGTTATATCCAAACAATAATGTGACACAGAGTGACAAAACACTGAAAGACAGCTGTCAGTGATCTTCCCCAGATCACCACAGCAAGAGAATACTCCCCTAACAAACAACTCTTTTATTGGATAAGAAGGTTCTCTCTTGGATCAGTCACTGGTGTTCCAGTCAGTGCTGGGGTCCATGCCCCAGCACTTTCACTGAGTGGCAGCTAATGATTAATTTAAAAGCAGAGAATTCGAGTGAGGGTGAAGGTATGTCCTCCATTGCTTTCCCCTTCATTGCTTTTAGACCCTTATGAGGAAAGAGAACAAAATGGCACAAAAAGAGCTGAACTCATGATTGCCTCATGCATTTAGTCTAAAAGAAAGGTCTTGTAAAAATCTCACTTCTTGTGCTGACTACAATTATTTATTTTGCCAGGTGCTGGGGAAAGATTAAGAGCAGGAATTTGATGAGCACAGTCAGAAATCAGCTATTTTATGACCTTCATCAGTCTTTGGATGGCTCTTTTCCTAAAAGCTTTTCCATAGAATTAATTACTTTAATTTTCAATTCTGCACATGAACCAAAGCAGCAGAACCATGGTAGGAGTTGGTCTCTGAGACAAAGCACGTAGTTCTACTGCATGTGGCATCAGTGTTATGACACGCTGGATGACCTGGGGTGGGAAACTACGCAGTCACTGGAACACAACTAGGTCACGGAGCACCCAGCAGAGATGCTCATAAGCCATCTCTACACATATTGGGATCCCTTCCTCTACCAAAACTGCAGCCATTATTTAGTGATTTGTCATTTGTTTACATAAAAATGTTGTCCTCTCTAAGGGTTCACTTCTGAAAATAAGCCTCTGTTTTAAATGCCTTGATAGTGACTGCATAAATTTACATGACTCATTTCACAATCCCTGGAAAATTGCTTTGCTTATCATGGATACTCAACATTTCTTTGAGATAAGTTTGCAGTGGGAGCTGCGGGGGAAGGCTAGACTGGCAAGACCTCAAAATCTGAGGAAATCATAGAATGCTGCTAATAACATCTTTGTGCTTTACCTCAACAACTATTTTTACAACACAAGAAATTGTGCCAGAAATTCAAATTACATTCATTTTATTACAGTTCTCCAAGTTTTTTGAATGCAGGTATAATCCAGTTTGCATTGTGGGAGGAGCCAATCACAGAATGAGAGAACTGTGGAGCCTGGAAGGGACCTCTGGAGGTCATCTTGTCCGATCTACCTAAAGACAGTGGCCCAAGACTATGTCCAGAGAGAGCTTTTGAATGTCTGTCCAAGCATAGAGACTCCACAGCATCTCTGGACAACCTGTGCCAGTGCTCTGTCACTCTCAGAATGAAAAAGGTTTTCCTGATGCTCAGATGGAGCCTCCTGTGTTTCAGTTTGTGCCATTGCCTCTGGTCCTGTCACTGGACACCACTGGAAAGAGCGTGGCTCTGTCTTCTTTACTCCCTCCATCAGGTATTTATACACATGGACAAGATCCACCCTGAGCCTTCTCTTACCCACAATGAACAGGTTCTTCCATCCTTTGCTATTACATTTTCTTGAGTATAAATGTTCAGCTGGTAAATCTGACCTGTTGCTCATTTACCCTTGCCTAGTGCTCTTTGAAAAGTGTTTAGGTGATTTCCTGTTTAAGGCACATCACAACATGGGGCTCTCCTACATCGACTTTTACCCAAGTTAAGAATAGCAGCCAACCAGCCTCCTTTAAAAAGCTGGTTCACATCTGAACCAAGACTAGAACTAGTCCCTGTGCCAAACAGAAGCTGAACTTTTGGGGAGAAAAAAAACTAATTTAACTCAGGGTACTGGCCATAATTCATGAAATTCCATACTGATCCATTTCCAAAGATTTTATTAAAGGCAAAACCCAATTGGTTTGGAAAGAACTAGTTCTTCCTCCAGTGGAATTTCCACCACACTGAATGTGGCTTTTCCCATAGTGCAATGCACAATGCTACTAATGTTATAGGATAACCATAGGCCAGTGTGATGTGCCAAAAGACGGCATACTAAGAACATGAGAAATGTTCGTTGTAAACTTTGGCTTCCAAGGCTGAATTGACTCATGCAGCTTTAGAAACACTTGCAGCATTTTGTATAGGTGATGAATCTGGAGAAAGACTAGAAAAATTACAATCAGATATAGCATATAAAGCTAGGTGAACTTTAAACTGTAACAAAGTGTCATACAATATTGGTATCAAAGTAAGATATTCCCAGCTGTTGCAGCTGGAGCCATTCTTAAAACTGCAAAAGTCAAATCCATCCATACCTTGATCTGAAATGAAACTGTTCTTGCACATACCCATCCATGTTTTTTTCTCTCTAGTATCTCTAACTTCAGTTTGAACACAAACACAATTTAGAAGTACTTAGAACTATTTTTAGAAATGGATGGATAATATGGGTTTCTTTGAGACATCATGAACTCTTCAATTAGTGTAATATGCAAGATGGATCTATGCAGAAAATAAGAAAAACTGCTGTGATACCTAGTCATATATGGCTGTAATATTACCCATGCACTTTTGAATAAGAGGCATAAAATGACTCAGAAATGTGAAAAAAGATTTTTTTTATTGTTTAAGACAGGAATTTTAAATTATAAGTTACACATCTGAGTAATGCAGTTTGAAGTTGAGACATATCACAGATGGACTGAATCAGTCACAACACTGAATGAATTCTCCAATAGAGGATTGTTGAAGAAACCTTTATTTTAGGAAATCTATATTACTTCTTACATAGACAGTGCTTGAGTGAAAGGTTATTATCCCTGTCTCATTTTAATGTCTTTCCATCTAGAGCTAAATTTCAAAGAGAATTGCCTAAAATATCTAGCAATAAATAATTATATGTAGCTCTCATCCATTCTGCATTTCTAGTTAATATTTCTATATAAAGGTACATAAAGCAGGATACAGCAATCATTATTCACATCTCTGAACATAATTCCTTTTGAAAAAAATATCAATCACATCCTACTTCAAATTACTGTATTTTTAGAATATGCAGAAATTGTATCAATGTATCTTCTGCCAGAGAGGGATGGAGAGTACATTTATTTTAAAATGTAGGCCTCTTACTTTCTGGATTTATATTTCTGTAGATTGCTACAATCTTCATCTTTTTTTCCCAGTAAATCTCAATAAATCATAGCAAATAGAATTGCCTTAAATACAAACATGAAGATTTGTGAGCAAAACTGTGGGTTTTCCTAAATTTTACATCTATCTCAGTGTCTGTAGTCCAAGTATTACATGTGTAATATCTCAGTTTTTAATTTATTCCACTTCTCTGTTTTCAGAAGAGGCCTCGTTGTCATCTTCATTCAGTGACAACACTCACTCTCTTCCATCCCTTCAGCAAGACAGTGCTGCACTGAGTCATGTTCCAGTGTCAACAGCCGTTGTCCCTCGTAGCACACCTCTAGTCTCAGGAGGAATAGCCCTACATTTCACATAAGGGACATGTCCTGCACAATTTTACCATCTAGCCTGGTAAAGTAGTTCCAGTGATGACCATTTAAGGATTTCCCAAACTAAATATTGTAAAATACTGTATGAGCAGAAAATAGTATTTTCAGAGCCCAAAGGGCAGTGCCAAGCCTGATTGTCCCTTCCAAACATGCACAGGGACCTCCTCACCCTCCTAGGCACAGGAAGCCATTTCAGCCCAGACTGGGGGTCACCAGCCTCTGCCCCAGTGTTGCCACAGCAGGGCCAGTCTCCAGCTATTGAGGCAATTAGTTAGGCCACGATGTCTTTCTGGACAAAACAGAGTTCTTGCCCTTTTCGTCCTGATGGGCAACATGAGACAAGTTTGATTACTCTAATAAGCTGATTTTTCCACTCCTAGACATCACATCTGTATGCAGATCTCCAAGTTTAAGTTCTCTGATTGCACCAACTGGATGCACTGCTAGAGGTTTCCTAGGAGGGAACACAGAGCTTTCTATGATTTTACAGGAAACTGATACTTCTTTTAGAGTGACTAAAAAACTAAGATTTAATTTCATAGGCTAAAAGGTGAAGTGATAAATAAAATGGGCTGAGTCTCATTGAGATTTTCTGTCTGTTACTGTATCAACTAAAGGGATGAGCAACAGCACAACTTGTGCTCTATATGTGGAACAAAAGGAGCAGTCAGAAAACAGCCTCTCATAAAACATTCTTTTGGTCAAGAGTAAGGATTGTCCTTATGAAAATGGTGAAAGTAGCTTGATTTCTGGGATTACTACAAGTAGATGGAGTTTAAATGAGAACAGTTACCACCTACTGTGCAAGAGCTCCTTACATCATTCTCTATCCCACCTCAGCTGAAGAAAGAGCTTGTGTTTTAAAGGAATTCATTAAAGGCAACATACAGGTAAGAAGAATATGGCCTTTAGGGAGTCTCTTTTTCTTGAAATTTCTTATTGTCATGGCTCATTTATAAAGCACTCAGTGAACTGATGACAACTCAGTGTTTAGGCCAATACTCATTAATCTACTGCATCGAGAACTCATTAGTGCTGCTTTCACTTCTGGTCTTTCTAATCACCTCTCCCAGATGCTGGAAGAAATCTGAACAACCTGTAACCCTGTGATAATACACAGATCTTGTGCAAGATGGTCTCTCCACCTGGTTTCCTTGACCTACAGGTGGGAACTTATACTGTACCAGCACTGTTTTCAATCATGAAAACACTTTAATTTCATGCCACTCTTTAAAGTAAAGCTTCTAATCTTTACTATATATTTAAACATCTCTCCCTTCAAATTTCTGAAAGCTGCACCTATTTCACTAGCAAATTTCTTGCCTCATTTTTGGGGAAGCAAGGGCTGTAGAAGAAAAACACATTTTTCAGGCATGTATTTGAGAAATGGGACAGATATATGAAATGTTTGGTGCTGTTTTGACTTCTGTTGCTACTGAAAAGAGATCTGCTAGGGAGATTGAGAAATATAACTGCAGGATACTGCCTCAGAGGATGCACTGGCTTGGATTTTCAGGCTACAGACATTTTCTGTCAGATATACTGTACACAAGGGCATTGGCAAATAACAACAGAGTATTCACGGTATTCTGAGGAACTGCCAAAGAAAACAAGTCTGCAGATTATGCTTTATTTGATGTTAGGTTGACATTTCTCACATCAACAGAATTTCTGGAACTTGAAATTTAAGGATTAACATTAAGAATGGATTCTGAGACAGGATTCCAGATTTCTAGTCAAACCTCCTTTATGGTTTTATATCTTTGGTTGTTTACCCACAATGCAACATAACGTTAAAATTCAAAGCCGCTATAGTTAAAAGAGCATTGTTTTCACTGTCTTCCAGTGTACAAAAAAGTACTTTTGTTCCTTGGAATTACATAGAAGAAATAGATTTGGCTTAAAATCATCTCACTTCATAGTTGACAACAGTAACTACATATAAGAAGAAAATAATAAAATCCACCCAGAAGACTTCCTGCTTGTTAATCTATTGCAACAGTAGTATAAAAGCAGGAAGAGGACTAACAGTTCAAAAAGATACAGGGAGACTTGAAAAGGGCAATACTGCTACAAGTATTGACCATAAGGAACCCTAAAACTCTGTGCCCAAAACTCTATTTTACAGTTTTGGATGCAAAAGAGGTAATAGCTAAATGCAAGTTACAGGGACTGCATGATCCAGGAATCCTGGAAACTTTCTTAGTCTTTCATCCGTATACTTCCAGAAAAATAAAAACAAAACAAGTGCTTGAAATAGCAGGAAGTCAAAGAGAGTAGAAGATAGAGGACGGATCCCTGCTTGTCAGACTTTTCTTTGCCAGGTTAAACAAGCCCAACTCTTACAATCACCAGGTGCTCCAGCCCCTGGACCACCTTGGTGTTCCTCAGCTGAACTTGCTCCAACATGTCCTTGTCTTTCTTATTTCCTGGGAGCCCAGAGCTACACAAGCAGGAGGGCTGAATAGGGGGGAACAGCATATAAGCTTCAGGAAGAAAAGAGGGCATGGCAGAAGGGAAGAAACACTGTGCCAGGCATGACATGTTGACATAATTGATAAAGAGAAAACTGCTCCTGCACGGTGTACAGTAATTTTAGTCACTTTTTCTGTTCATTGTCATGAACAGAACCCAAGGTGCAAACACTAAATAAAGTGTTGCAATTTTCCAGTGGTGGTTGCTATGAGGCATAAACATCAGGGCACTAAAACAGATAAACGTCTCACATTTGTTTCAGTTTGGCAGCTGCAAAACCACTATTACTCCAGGTATTTATCAGTTTTATATACTTCTGCTTATCCCAGACAGGAACACTTTTTTTTTTTTTTTTGTTAACAATATTGGAGTTCTGAAACTTATAAATTACTTTATTTTGCTCAGAGACCAATAATTCTGGTGAAGTTCATGACAGTAATCCCTGGATAGATTCCCTCTCTAATGGAAAAAGATACAGCTTTTGTTTTCTTCTTTCTGGTATTTCCTGTGCATCTGAAGCCTTTCTACTTTCATTACAGCTGAAGAAAGAAAATACATTTCCTTCAGTATTTTTAACTCAAGAACTTTACAGGAATATCTTGCACTAAAAATGAGAGACAAAGTATTTTATTTCTTCTTTGTCTCATTTTCATTGATTTGTTCAATATTTAAAATTATACAAATAATCTTGGTAGTGACTTGAAAGATAATTCAAGGCTGGTTAAAAAGGTCGAGTTATTAGAGCCATATTGCATTCTGACACTAAGAGATCAATGGGTCTCTCAAAGCAACCACCCAGAAATGTCATGTTCTCAAAACTTTAGGAAACTTGAAAATCCAGTGAGTAGCTTGCATCACTGCAGGAAGTAACAAATATGAACTGCACAAAGAAAAGGTACAGTGGTAATGAATGAAACCTTCAAGACATCCCTGTCTGTAGAGGAATGAAAGACAGTGGGAGTCAAACCGGGCACAAAACTATTCTGTAAGAATAGTTCAGAAACAAACAGTGGTTTTCAAGGATGAAGAAATTCAGAGCCACAAAGCTGACACAGAAATTAAACTCAGGGCAGCGTTTGTGTGACAACACCAAACGGTCTTGCTGCATTTCCTCATCAAAAAGGGAAATATATGATTACTAAGGGCTTTCTAAGTCTCCAAGCTTACAGAACATTTTTGTGGAATCAAAGCAGGACTTTAAATTCAACATCACTAAATTTAGTGGAAAAACATAGCTGGTCATACAAGGCAATTTCAGAATCACTCTTGAGGGGTAATTTGTCCCAATTAGCTCATAAACAACACAAAAGAGTAAAAACAATGAGATGGAAACATATTAAGCGTAACTCAATGAAAATGAATTGAGCCTTTTTTTCCAGATGCCAATAGTGTATCAGCACTAAAATCAGTGTTAGACTCTGTTATTTTCAGCTGAATGTCACCTAAGAAATGTTCAGATGTGGAGAAGCATTCAAGAGAATTTTCTTTAATTCCCACCTCCTTTTCCAGAGCATGAAAGTTATGGCTATGCATCTTTTATCTAGCTGATTGAGACAAAACCTGGTGGTCTTCTGCAGGACACTGAAGGAAGTAAAGCCTTTATTAGAAGCTGTGTTTTCTTGACAGCTAAAAGCTGGTCTGATCTTTTTGACTTTGAAGACCAGAAGTACAACAACCTTCATAACAGTGTGTTCAACGGGACACCTAAAATAAAATTATACAAAAGGTATTAATTGTTATTTAAAAATCTGACATGAAAACAATTCTTGTTCTCACAGTGCAACATCTTCCCAGAATGTTTTCCCATTGATAGCTTTGGTCTGAGCTGCAGTCAAAAAATGCCAACACATTATTTCGCTTCATAACAACAGTGGACAACTTCAAGACCTATGTGACTCCTTTAATATGCTTTCCACAGAAGAATTTGTTTTGGAAACTTGCTAATAAGAATTATTTCCTTTAAGATCTGTAGAGATTGATCAAGTTATCACTAATATACTCTTTTTATTTTTTTTTAGTACAATGAGGGGCCTTCATGGGAACAAAGATCAACTGCTTATGTCGTTTTTCGAAACTCTTCACGTCTGGCCATATCAGTCACTGTCCCTTTATCTTCTTCTTTAATAAGCCTCTCTGTGCAGTCAGCTCTACGGCATTCAAGAGACTACTGCAAAACCACAATAAAAATAAAAATTAAGGCCAGCACTCTTACATGTCTTCTTTCACTGTATTTTTGCCTACTATTGCACAAAGATCTCAGCAGTGATGCATTACTACAATATTTAGTCTCTATAAATGAGTAACAGCATCTGGGTATTTTTGCAGTTTTGCTATCCATGCTATCAGAAATGCAAATAACTTGCTCTTTGATTGAACAGTTGTGGGACAAAGGCTCTCTTCATTAAGTTCCCCTCTGCAAACACAGAATCACAGAATGCACAAGTTTGGAAGGGACCACAATGGGTCATGTGGTCCAAATTCCCTGCTCAGGCAGGGCTATCCTACAGCACATTGCACAGGATTGTGTCCAGACAGTTCTTGAATATCTCCAGTAAAGGAGACTCCACATCCTCTCTCGGTAATCTGCTCCAGTGCATGGTCACCCGCACAATAAAGAAGTTCTTCCGAATATTCAGGTGGAATTTCCTGTTGCCTCTTGTCCTATTGCTGGGCACCACCAAAAAGAGCCTGGCTCCATCCTCTTTACATCCTCCCTTCAGATACTTATAGACATTGATGAGGTCCCCTCTCAGTTGTCTCTTCTCGAGGCTGAACAGGCCCAACTCTCTCGGCCTACCAAATGCTCCATACTAATTTCAAAGAAGCAGCAGCCCTTTCCCATCTGCTTGTTTCTACCCACAGTTTTTGCCAAAATGAGAAGAATTGTGTAGACAATTAAAATTTAGCTTTCAAAAAATTCCCTTCTTTAAAATTTCCAGACTACGTAAATGGCTCGGTTGTGTATGAGATATTCAGGAATTGAAACTTGTATGTGCATTGAATCTGTATTACTCTAGGATTCCTTTGGCTCAGCTTTGCAACAACTTTCCCAGAAGTGCCATCAGTAGCCCCACCACCCCCTGAGAGTCATTCCCCTGAGAATTCCTGGAAATAAGTTGTTCTTCCTTGTTGGCCTCAATTGGTAAACATTCATTTATAAGCTGTCCAAACATCTCCAGTATTTTCTCCATATTTTGGATGAACCAGTGAAAGTCTTTTTTACTTCAAAATGCACTGTCAGAAGTCTGACTCTGTCAAACTTGGTGGCACAGGTAAAAGAAGTGTTAAGAGGTTTGGGGATTGAGAGGATTTCTAAATTAAATATAAATGCTTACCAGCACTTGTTTCAAGTTCAGAAATGGTCATGACTTGTACTTTGTAATTCTGTGCCTGTAGGAAGCACACAAGCTAGAACTTGTGTCCATCCTGCAGATACATGAGCAAAATTTGTCATTAAAAATGTATTAACCATCAATAAGCTAAGGTTTTGTTAAATGTGTAAATATTTCAGGCCACCAGATAATAAAATAGTGGCATCTCTATTAAGATTGATATTAATACAGAACACAAAAAATACAAGACATCCTTGGTAGGCATTTGGTGTATTTTGTGAAGAAATACAAAATAATTTAAAATATATGCTTTAAATTACGTAAAAATTTCTGTTTGGAAGATACAAAGGAATCTTTTAGATGAAGAGATAGGCATTTAGTTAATCTTATCCTAGAGACACACTTCATGCCAGAAAAAAACAGATGGGAGATAATGTAAGATGTCATTATTTTCAAATATAAGAGAAACTTTTTAAACACTTCTCCAGATTTCTACCAGTATCTTTTTTTTTTTTCTTTTTGCAAGACTCATGCCTTTATTTATTGCACATGGAGCTGCAGGACATGTTTTTGATACTTAACTCCCCACAATTAGAAGAAAACACAAAGACTTAATAGCTTTGATTCTCCTTTAAACGTTCCTCAGTTCAAACCGGAATTATTCTCTTACAGTCTAAAAGGCATATGGCTATAATCAGGATCACTCTTTGAAATACCATTTGTTTGTATTTCCTTTCACTTATAATCAGTCAGGCAGTCTACGGAGGTATATAATTTCCATTAGTGGACACTAAAATTTGCCATACAGCTTCCAATGCAGACTAACATTCAGTGGTCAGGAAGCCAGCCTGCATGTTTAGCTTCACTTCTGTGACAGATGTCTTGCCCAATCTTAAGAAACAGAATTCCAGCTTTCCCAATTAAGTCAAAAGGGTTTGCTCCAGGTCCTATGGCAAAAGCCATTTCTGTTTCTAAGGCAAACCTTTATTAAGATACCATGGATAGGAAGGATCACCACCAGTCCATTCTCCTCCTCAGTTACCAAGCAATTCTTCTGGCCCACTGTTGTTCTTTTCCAAATTGTTCTTGTCACCCTCTCTACGTAAAGCTGTGATCAAAGTTGTGCCAACACAGATGAGCTCCCATGCAGGGAAGAGCCAGCACATGTACAGTCCAAGCAGAACAGAGCTCGGCAAACACCAGACACCCACTTCCTCAAGCAAGCTATTTGCTAATACTGGACTCAGTGCTGCCACAATGCTCAC
The DNA here is from genome assembly GCF_009829145.1 of Chiroxiphia lanceolata. Lineage (NCBI taxonomy): Eukaryota > Metazoa > Chordata > Aves > Passeriformes > Pipridae > Chiroxiphia > Chiroxiphia lanceolata. Next base: position 85,154,611 of record NC_045639.1, on the reverse strand, counting down.
AGCTCATGAGGAATTAAAGGTTGTGTAGCTTTAGGTACTCTCTGCAGTTCAAATAGCTCCTCAGGTGGAAAGTCTCTCTCTGCAGCAGCCATCCACTAGAAATCCCAAAAAAGGCAGATCTGAGCGTCAGTTGCTACCTCATTTTCTTCACCAAATGCCTTGCAGATTGAATTTGTTTAAAGTCTTATTCATACCTCAGACAGAGGAAGCCTCTTCTGCTTTCATCCACCCACCTCTAGATACCACAGCCCAAATACCTATTTTAAGACTATTCCCATTCTAACTGATTTTTGGTACCCAGCATTTCCAAAAGATTGAGTAAATAACTCTAATACAATACACACATATCAGTGCCACAATGCCTTTCAAAAAATGAATAAACACATAAATTTTCAGTAGTTTTATTGAAAAATGCCTCTTTCATTTCAGAAATAAATAATATAAGGCAGTGAAATTCACAATGTGCAGTTAAAATATAAAAGCAGCAATTCTATATCCATAGTCTTGCAAACGATTTCCAACTGCTTTTGATAACTAAGAAACACTGTATTCTGAAAAAAAAATCCATACTAAATATACAGCATAAACATGCAATTCCATCTCTGCAGGATTGACTGCAATTTGGCATAAATGTAACTGTGTCTACAAACAAGGAGATTTCAGGCATTATTAAACTGTATCCAGTTGATACAATGATTTCAGCTACGTAATGTTTGTGGTGTTTAGAGGAGATGTATAAGAGCAGTATATGCTCTGCAGATTGCAATTCAGAATAGAAGAAAATGACAATGATATTGGAAGGAGAGGGAAATTATTGTTTCTTTTTTAACTAAATAATGCAAACCTGTGATCTGACTGAACTGAAAACATGCATTTGAAAAAGAAGAAAAATGCAGAGCTAAAGCAGACAGTCCTTAGAAAATTTGCAGCAGCTCTGTGGTTATTTTTGGTTTGGTTTTTTGGTTTTCATTTTTTTTTTATTTATTTGTTTTTACATTATTTTTATGAAAAGGCAGAACTGGTATAACTGAATGCACACATTAACCTGTATGCAGCCACTACAAGCAACAGTATTTTACAAGCATTTCCAGAGCAACATGAAGTCTCTAGGTACACACATTGCTATCACCACATAAGCAAGATACAAAACAGGGTTGCATCTGATATGAAAAGACCAGAAAGATATATTGCAAAAGGAATGACACACTCTCCCTGCATGTATCTGCAAATGCAAGTACAGCAAAAAAAAAACCCAAAAAACCACCAACCAAAAAAAGCCAAAACAAGACACAGATCTTTTATGGTTTTGTTTTTGCTTTTCCTGACAGTGATCTTTTCCAGCGCATGTGCTCAGGGTATTCTGGTGAATGCATTTCAACTCCATAGTCCTCATACTCGTCCTCTCTCCTTTCTGACTCCATAGGCACTATAAAGGGTTCACCTTCAGGTTGATAGGGTCCACTTTCAGGCACGTATGGTTCTGGTTGAAAATAGTTGTCCGATTGAACATAATAGTTATCGCATGTCTTTGAATCCACATATGCAATGAAAGTTAGTTTTTATACATAATGTTAGTTCAATCTTATTTTCATATAATAAATACATAAATTAGTAGTTCACTGGGGGTATTTTTCAGTTTTGCTGATGAATGCTTTTTGATAGTAAAATAATAAAAGGTTTAAAATTCAACTTGAAAGGCTTCATATTTATAATACATAAAACATTGCAGAAAGAGTCTTAAATTACGTAAGGGACAAATTATGGTAAAATTATTAAAAACAAAACAAAACAAAAGCAAATAAAATAAAATTATTATTTTACAGCTACTTTAGTAAATCCAAGCACTGGACTTCATTTTAAACTGCGTAATTAGTAGAAGACATGGAGCAGGTAAAATGAAGAGATGGGTTTGGCATATACTAATTTTCTCTGAGAATGGGAAAGTAATCGTAGACATAGCTATCACCAGCGGCAATATACAGTACATGTCATTTTCTCGTGCTGTTCCTCGTAACATACCGAGTTACAGCTGGTGCTTCAGGAACACCAAAAACTACAGCAAAACAGAAGAAAAATAATTATAAAACTTTGATATTTATAACTGCAGTTACAGATCCAACAAGATTACACATGAGAAAAGGCACATGCCCCGATTCAGACATGTTGGTAACAAGCAACAGACAGGTAGGTTTCATAAGTTGTCAAAGATGTTATTCCGGCCTATAGCAAGCAGCAGCAGGCTTTTATGCAAAAGTATCATGTAGAGTTGTTAACAGATTTTAGTGGATACAGTCCCATACAAATCATTTACAAGCCACAATTAGTTTACTATTTACATAAGTTATTTCTCATTTTCCAGGTTAAATCCGTTTCTCTACTAATGGCATTACCTTTACTTGTTAGTAGTTTTACAAGCCTCCTTCGCCACTGAGGCTTTTGATGGTCTAGGTCTTTTTTAAAAAAGAAAGACTGTCTGTTTTATCGTTGAAATGCAATAGGCTTAATGAATTGACATCACTGTCCTTTATCTCATTCACAAGTTGTGTTAGTAAAAGTATCTCCCCGTTCTATGAGGTCAACATGGTTCAAAAACCATATCCATGGTGAAATATCCATACAGACTCATTTTCTAATAAGCACGTGCGCAAACATCTCAGAAACAGGATTTTCATGTATTCAAACTGTAAGCAGCACTGGCGACTTAGAAAATGTGTTAGCCGAAACCTGAAACAGGTCAAAGATGATGTTAGTCTTTTAAAAAGTCCATCTGATGTGCAAAAAAATACTTTCATCCAACTAAATACATAACAGTTAAGTCATAAGCATATATTTATATATGTATACATAGCTGCTTACTAGAAAGGAAAACACTGCTGAATCACAGGCAGAATTTTCTTTATTTTTCATTTAAATAAGAATTTTGTGTGAGATCTGCAGAACCACTTGGTTCTTTAACCAGCAACACTGAGTCTGCAAGTGTGTACATATATATATATATCTTTTCTTTTTTTTTTTTATTTTTCATGGGTACATGCACAATATGCTAACAGCAAACCATATCAAATAGCAGTATCACATACATTAATTTTGAGATCTGGCAAGGCATACATATTAATTTGTTAACAATACTGTGGTCCTGCAGGATCCCTATGTTAAACTATATTAGAATCTTTCCACTCAGAAATTGTTGGCCGCTGTGACCCTTCATTTTGATTCCAGAAGCAGCCTACTGTTTTGAGCTACATCACAGAGTGGAAGGCTTATATGACCCAGGGCTAATCAGAGACTCCATGGTGTTTAATTTGGTAGATATTGTAGGACAGTGGTGCTTTTCAGTTGTCTGCATTGTTATCACCAAATGGATTTCCTTTGCGGAAAATTTTTATTTCAGGAATCAATTTTGTATAAATAATCCTGACATTGCTCAAAAAGAAACACATGGAAATTGCCAAACACCGCATTCCTTTTATTTTTCAAGAGAAACATGGAGAATTCAACCTTGTTCTGAAGACGATTGGGAGGGGTGGTGATAGAGGGAGGGAAAAAAGAAGAGAAGAAAATCACTTAAAATCAGTTAAATCCTATGAGCAACATTATTAACTATTTTTTTTAAAAAAGACTAAAATATTTGCTCACCACTTCCTTTTTAAAGGAAACCATACATAAATAACATCAAGTAAACCTGTATCAAAGTCTAAATGGCTGTTCATATGCCTGACATTGCAACAAGGCAGGCCTGCTACTGCAACCATCTCCTCCTGATTCAGTATGTTCAGGCTAGCAGGACAGCCTCATGTAAAGCAGCTCAATATGAACAGCCATGTCTTTGAAGGCTATCTAAGGCAAGGTTAAGGATAAGTTGTTCATAACTTACCTGGGAATCCTTGGCCATTGTAAGGAATGCTAGCACACTGGGATGAATCACAATATCCTGGTGGCCCTGGGGGACCTCGAATACCCGCATTTCCTGGACGACCTGGCGGCCCTGGTGGTCCTCGTGATCCTGTGGAGCCTGGTGGACCAGTTCTAGATTCTCCTTGTGGACCTAATTTTAGAACGGAGAGGTTGGGAGGTTGTTTTCTCTAAGAGTCAGCTGCATAAAACAGCTAACATTACTGGTGTCTAGACTACACAGCCTAGGCTATGTCTTTAGTGAGAAACATTTGCACTTTGTTGCTGTATGGTAGTCAACTGAAAGAAAAACAAAAGAACACTAGAAATGTGACTCATCATTAGTTGCTTCCTCGTGTGTGGCTTATTTAAGGATTTATTCATAGAATCTGATTTAGCAAGTTTGAGCCAAGTAAGAAACTTCAATGAATTCTCTGGTTTATTTCCTCTTTGTGTAAGATATGATGATCTCAAGGGAAACTACTAGATTAGACAAGCACACTGGATTTCAATTAAAATACAGGAGTATATTAATTCCACTACCCCGTAGCCCCAGGATAGATGAGGTAATGTTTTTTTTGGAACCAGTCTTATTATGGTTAGCAGAAAAGTAAAGTGTCAAGTAACTGTGGCTACAATTTACTGCAAGCATCTTATGGGTCCTGTAATGAAAAGTCATTTTAGCCTAGTAAACTACAAGCAGGAACAAATGATGCAGCTGATTTAAGGCAAGGCATCAATGAACAAAATTTCGTGATAAAAGACCAAAACCAATAGTCCAATCATCTGCCTCTATCATCTGGTAACTCTGCATGTAGGAGTATTTTGTAGTTCAGCAACCAACAACTAAAAAATGGAATTAGACACTGCAAAAGTATTATTTGATAACACTTATGAAAAATATCTGTCAAATATTTGGAAATGTGTTTTCATGAAAAATATTTTCACACAAGCAAGCATGCCAAATGAGGAAATTGCAAGACAAATATCTCTTAGTCACATCCAAAAATCTTCCTAAATTCCCAATTTTTTAGGCATTTCCAGTAAACTCTAATACTTGTCAAACACATGAAGTGGACAGAGTATAGCATGTTTATTTACCATATGTAGTCTGGCTCCCTATGAAGAAATGTTGCCCTTTTCTCCTAATTTTCTGTAATCTGATTAAACAAAAAATATTTACCAGGTGGTCCCGGCAAACCTCTTGGTCCTTGAGATCCAGTCCCTCTTTCACCTTTCTCTCCAGGCATTCCTACAGAATAATAAAAAGGCAGTAAAAACCAAAGAAAGGAAACCACATCAACAAATATTTCTTCATGCTCTCTTGTTGACATTAATATTTAGTTCCTATTATTTAATGTAACAAGACCGGTCAAACTCTATGTTCTGCAGATGTCCACATGTGTATCTGGGGAAAAAAAATTGGATATAAATACATTAACCTAAAAATAAAGTAAGATGAAGAGGTAATTTAGTATGAATAAACTTTTTTAAACATAGAAAAGAATATGATACTAAAAACACCACAGGACCTTATTATTTTAATCTACAAACAGGAAGGCACTTCAAGCTTGCATACTTCTGCTATAAAATATGCTAACGCTTTCTTAGGAACAGTTGTAATGAAATAAGTTTAAGAAATTCAGAAATTCATTCTTCCTTGATTTATTCCTAGTCTTTATTTTAAAATATACTAAAATATATGCTAGAAAACACAGCTCTGAGTCTATGCTACAGTAGAGTAGCTGGCATAAGCAAAGGCCACAACATAGTACAGTACAGATACTCCATATGATTGCAGTGATCCAGGACAGCCATAAAATAGGTTTACCCACATGCTCAAATTCAGTTCAGAGTTGCTTCCCTCCCTCAGATTACTGCAAAGAACCAAGGATGTAGAGCTAATTCTTTCAACTCTGACATTTTATTCTTCATAATGACTCATTCTCTCTCTTAATCAGTTATATTTTGCAGAGTTGTGTTACTCCAAACAGCCTTTCAAGATACAGCTGTTTAGTGCCAGAAGAGTTCTGAGAACTTTCATTTTCCTGGGATATTATATGGAAGCATCAGACAGCAGCCAAAATGTTAGACTAATTTGTGTTTCCTGAAATCGAAGCAAGAGAGACAGAGGAAAAGCACTGATGTAATTAACCTTGCCCTCTAGAACACCAGTGTCCCTCAGGCAATCCAACTGGCCTAACAGGCTGCTGCTTGGTATGGGCTTCCTCGTCTGTCGTGGTAAAGGAAGCAGACAGCTCTCCTGGCAGTCTCTGCGCTACGTCCACTGTACAGCTGCCTTGGAATTTACTCACCTCTTTCGCCGGGTGGACCTTGGACCCCAGGAGGTCCTGGGAATCCTGGTCTTCCTCCAGGTCCAGGCTCTCCTCTTGTCCCAGCAGCTCCTGGGGGACCAGGTGGACCTGGTGGCCCTGGCTGGTTACGGTTTGAATAATAATCGTTCGGAATTTGATTCAGCATTTGATTGAACCGGCTCATTTGACCTTCAAAAGAAAAAAAAAATGCGAAATGAGTGAAAATCTTTTATCAGAGTGGGAAGTAATAAAAAATCATCTCTCTTCGTTAAGTCCTATTCTTGCTCCCATTCAATAAATTAGTGATGAATTAGTTCAGATGAATTAGAAAGACTTAAGATGAATGTCTGATGAGAAGGCTGAACATAAACAGAGGAGGGATTGAGGGAGGAAAGGTAAGGGAGATTCTGGAAGCCAATAACATTAACAGAAATTTAACATGAAACTATTAAAAACACAAAATAAGCATTTTTTACAATACTCTTGTTCTCAGAGCTCTATTTAGAGTTGCTTTCACTCTGAAGAACAGAAAGGACTTGTTCCACTTCTAAAACTGGAGTATCACATTTCTACGTACTTTCAGAGCTCTAAAGCTACCACAAACAGTATAAATTATGCCTGTGTAGAGCTAGAAGCACACAGTCTGCAAAGTTGCTTTCTTAAGCCTGTAGGATGCAAAGGCTTGTACCTATATACCTTTTGCACATAGGCAAAAAAAAGGTGTGTGAATAAAAGCAACAGCATTGTGAAACTATGCAGGAAGGAACCCTTTAATGGGGGGACACATCTAGTCCTACCTGATTAGTGTAATGTGCCAATCCTAGCATAACCCTGAAGAGATGAGCTGAACATGAAAAAAATAAGGCAGGGATGCTCAAAGAAGGGATGTTAAAAGATCTCAGATAAGATACCCATATTCATAAGTCTAACACATTCATGAATGTAATTTCCTTCTTCTGTGATGGCTAACTAACAGACATGTTTTAAACAGCAGCCATCACAGACATTTTAAAGGACGTACTGTCCTCCTCCCTGTACACAAAGGTAATGATCCCAAAGGTATATCTATTTACTTCAGTCAGCACTTACCCTTATAATAGATATGATATTAAGAACAATTCACCGGTACATTTGCCTCTGCCCTCCTCAGCAAGCCTACTGATAGCAAAAGCACCGCTTCAGAGACAGAGAGAAAGCCTTTGTAGAGAACAATTTCCTGGGCTGCAGAGCTGCACTGTGTGGCAGTAGAGGACTGAAATTCAATTTGAAGTCCTTCTCCAAATAAATATTACTTTTACACTGCTGATTCTGTGCACAGTAGTTACCCAACGCTCATCTGTCTTTCCCTGCTAGTAAAATACCTGCAACCAAAATACCTGCAACAAACATTGTTTTTCTCACTGATTCCCTCCTCTTGAAGATGACATGCTTAAAGAGAAAATGTATACTGATTTTACTGCAAAGATGAAGTAAGTTTGGACCAGAATGACAAAAGTCAAGTCACACTCCTTGTACAGAGCGTTAGACCTGCGTGTGTGTTTCCAAAGGTCACAGACTAGTTCATGATCAAGCCAGCCTCTGGATCTGGCAAAAATTTGCTGCTATGTTTTTTTCTGCCTAATAATTGGCGTGTGACAGCTATAAGATCAGTCAAACTCTTGCTGTGCTCTCTAGCCAGTATCTGTCACCTCAAATTTAAACCATTGTTTTCTCTTTTTAAAACACAAAGTGGTAAATTACTAGTATGAGAAACAAAGCAAGCAACACAGTTTACCATTTATCAGTTGTTCACAGACTTGTCTTGCAACTGCTCGCATCATGTTCTGAGAAGCAATGTCACCCTAAATAATCAAATGCAAAACAAGTGTTTTGTTAGCAAGTGTCTGTGCTTTTAAAGACATAGCGTTTAATTTTAAAATTATAAGAAAAACTGACTTTCATTCAGACTTACTCTGTCACCTTTTTCTCCCTTCATTCCAGGTGCACCCTAAAATAAATAAGGAAAAATTAAGCAACTGAACGATTATGTTACTCCACCCCAACTACTGGTTTGAGACATGCAATTCTAGAAAAAAAATTGACTCTTTCAAGAAGACAGACCCAATCCTTCTTGAATTTTACATTTCAGAGATGCTAAAACAGGTGCCAGAAAAGACTGGAGAAACAATGATCTTTCGTCTGGGATCAAACACACTGACAGATGCTTAAGAAAAAGACCAGAGGGAAAAAATTCAAACTAGGGCCAAAAAACCTGATGTATTCTGACACTGGGACCTCACTCTCAATTTGGAAGTGGAATTTCTGGCATCACATTTCTGTAAATGGTCAATGGTCTTGTGTGAGTTATACAAGACTGTTTAATTTTAAGTCTTAAGACAACTCATCATTAAAGAAGGTAATCTAGGAAAAATAACACAAGTCTAGGAAGGGTAGCTGTCTCCTTGAACACATATGAAAAGGATTCTCTGTTAAGACAAAAATATTTATGCAGAGATGACACATAAGATGGAGAGAGATGCCAGTAAGCACTTATTCTATTTAAAATGACAGCTTCCCTCTTAATTCTCAACCATTTCTATGTCTTACAAAAGTCTCATAGAAGTCTTAGCTTGAGCTGCTTTATAATTATTCACATTTGCCAACTTTTTTCTAACAGCACTTTCCATTAGCCTTTGAATAGTTTAGTGGTTGTGGTTTTTTTGGTTTTCAAGAATACTACGTAAGAAGCAAACCAGAAGGCCTGATTCTAATTTTTATATATGTATGTGTATATGAAAAACATCAGGAATAATGATGGGTCTAGCATGAGTTCACATAGATTTTCACTTGTAGCCTAAATTACTATTTGAACATAAGGCATATTTCAAAGGTGAGATATCAGTTTGGTTATCTGATGCTCTACATGGCTCTCCACGTACTTAAACACACATCCTAAGTATTACTGCTTTGTACATTGTAGTATTTCTTTAAGGAGCCTGTTTATCACCATTAACAAAGCAAAGGCTAAGTGTGGGCTGCAGCTGTTTCTCATAACATTCCTACAGTACCCGCAATTAATTTCAGCAACATGAGACACCAAATCATTCCACTGAGGTCACAGCAGACACCACTCGAATGCAGTGGTACTGTTTCACAGACTTCCATCAAGGTTTTGGGCAAATAAATGCCTATGGGGTATGTTGGAGTATGAACTTAGTATGTTCTCTCAGCTTCTCTGCAGCAGAGTTGCACACATCTACCCCATGAGATGCCACAGAAAATATGAGACAGTTCATCCATCATTGAGTTAAGTAGTTGTCATATGGTACATTTGCATCATGAATGACAGATTGTTCAGGCAAAATTGATTGTACAGACTCAAATGACTGATTTAAAATGGCGACACCATAAATGTGCCACTGGAATAAATTATGCCACCAATAATTTATTTAGACAGTTACTAATAAGTACAAAATATACCCATCAAGCTGATGAATATTCTTTCCCTTCTATCCTTTACTCTTTCATCTGTATCTTTCTTACTCTGTGAAGTCCACAGGGAAACATCTGTCTTTCAGTTTTAGCTTATTACAGCCACATGCTGAAACAGCCTATGGACTTGTAAATGCCATAACAACATAAATAAATGGTAACAACTAAAATCATCAGGAAAATATGACCTTTCTGTCTGTCATTCTCTAATAATTAACATTGTGGTAAATGACAATGTACTGAAGCTCTAAAAGAGATGTAATTTGACTCCCAAATCAACAGACATCAACATCTCATTCATAAACTATTACATGTAGCTGAAATATCCATTGAACAGAATGGCAGGTTTTTACTTGCACTAGTCTATAAGATGAAAATCTAGGAGGGGGGGAATGTTAACAAACTATTTCATGCTTCTCTTTCTGTTTGAAACTTGCCAATTTTTTCTATTTTATGAAAGCATATTCCTTTGAAATTATATGCTGCATAAATATTTGTAATACTTGCTCATTGTATTCTCATTCTTTCTAAGGCTTTCATAGTACAACCTTGTGTTGTTTTGACCAGAAGCAAATCATACAGTACATAGTTGGTTTATTCACTAGGCAAGTGCAAGCATTAGAAATCAGATTTCTGATCTACTATCCTGACAATATTCTAATAATTGCTTAAAATTCCATGTTCCAAGTAATTCACTTGCTAGAATATTCACACACTAGAACTATACAAAGAGAAAAAAATTATACAAACTTAAAATGTTCAAATCCTATACACTGTTTCTGGAACTATTTTGGCTGATTGGTCAAGAAAAGTTCTTCAGGCTGTCTTCAACCACAAGCCATGTTGGTAAGACAGGAAGGTGCTCTGTTAACAAAAGCACAACATTGCTCCAAAGTATTGCCAACAAAGGTCCCCCAGCTAGGAAAATGATTATGTTATTCCTTAATTCTAGGTGATACATAGTCAATTTTGCAATTCATTGAAATAAAATGAGCCTCATTCTTCAATTTGTGACCTTGCAAACAAACACTGATTCAGCCTTATGATTGAAAGTCTATAGGCTATTTGGAACCAATTTTAAAATTTGAAGATTACAGGCTGATGGCTATGTTAACAATAAAGTACATTTTTCACCTGGATATTTTAGAAACATATTTTCCAAAAAAATAATTACAACTGCAATTACTGAGTTGCTATTTGCATCTTCCTCCCACTTGGTTATATGCCTCCTGAATTTCAGTTTATTTTCTTTTAATAGACAAAAAAGTGAAGTTTAGCCAACTGCTTGACAGCATTTTGAGAAGCAGCAGCTGTTGCTGGCATTCTGTTTTGTTGATATTCTGCAGTGAGGGAGTCACTTGGGGTCAGTGCAAGGAAAAGCTGGTTTATACTGCATGGGGGATTTTTTCTGAGCTGTGGGATGAAGGCTGGGCCTGTAGCATAGTTCTATGGCTGAAGGAGGACAAAACAAAGAAAGTTTTGCTATTTTTACTTTAAAAGATAATGTGCTCATTTGTTTTCCCCAGAAGAATGTTTGCTCAGCTCAAAAACCATCAGATTGTTCCTCCCAAAGCAGTGTCTTTTTGAAACTTCATCTAGGACATCTGCATAGATGCATGCAAGATCAGTGAACACATGGCAGCAGGAAATGCAAAATTCTCAAAGCCTGCATATAACTCACAACAAACTTGGGACTACCCTCAAAACATTTTCACAGTTTATTTGGTCCTGGAGGCATCAGTTTAATAGCACCTTATATATAAAACATAAAAGCCTTGCACTGTTTCCTGGGGACCTTCCTGATCAACCAAGTCAGACCTGTTGTCACAGAATCTGTAGCTCTACCCTAACACAACTGACTCTGCCTCCCCATCCATTACTGTTTTTACTCACACACCTATAAAACAACAAGTACTGGAACTTTTCCTCTCTTACAGTCTAATATCTTCTATTTCCCATTACATTTATTCACAGAAAACATATCAATTTATTCTTGAACCATTATCCTCTTCCAGTTTAACGAGTCCTTCTTACCCTTGGTGGTTGTTACCTTATTATACCTGTACAAACTCTTACCTTATGATATGTGTACAAACTCTTACCAAATTCTCACTCTCTGACCAGACAGATGGAGGACAGATACTTTAGCCTCATCTAGGATAGCTTGTGCACAATTCTCAATAGATTACCAATTCATTTGTGTACTTATTGTTCCTTTTTTACTCATTTTGTTACTACACTGGAAAAAAACACTTAAGTTTCTTTTGGAGGTACTTATAAGCGGATTAAAAAGTCAAATTTCCTATTTCCATAAAAGGTCAGTTAGCATAAGTACACAATGAGGTAGAGAAATGTTTTACAGTGCGCTCTGTCTCATCTTAGCACATTAGTAGTATTGAATACACCAGGAAGGAGCTCCAGTTGACTACATTCACTGGGAATTTCCTCATAACACCAAGGCTGCTCATAATTTGCAAGTAAATGTGTATCTTTTACCTGGAATGCAATGTTCCTTGGTTTATAGGGGGTCTTTTTCCTTACTTGCATTGCATAGTACCAGCAATACAGACAGTTCCGGTAGAAGAAAAAAAAAAATGACAGGATCTGGTCAAAAATTATTTGCTCCTTGCATTTACCAGAGGCAGTGTGAAGCCTCATTATCTTTCCCTTCAGGCGGAACTATGATTCATGACACTGCAAGTTGCATTTGGCTGTCAGACTGCAGCTTTGGCAATTGTAATGCTGCACACAAAGGAAGGCCTTGAAATTCTGTCCACCAGGAATCTGATAAAACATCTATGCAAGGTGCAAGCCAGAATTCCTGCTGGGATCTGTTCTAGAAACATTATAAATTGTAAATATGATGCACAGTGTCCCACTACAAGAAAGTGCAATAACTGGGGGGAAAAATACATTTCTAACTGAAAGGACCTCATAAGATTAGAGTGTAGGAGAACTTAGACATGGTTCTTGGACAGGACTTGACTGCTTTGCTTGCAAAAGCCCTGAAACTGGGTTAGTAGCCAGATTTCCTTCTAAGTACATTATTTACCTGCAGAAGGTTTTTGCTGCTGCACTGGCTCAGCTATCCAGTGTCCCAGGAGAAGGAGAAATCAGACACACCTGGCAATTTGAAGCTCCCTTGTGAACAAAGCACAGCATTTTGTGCTCTATCAAGCATCTGACCCAGCAGGAATATGAAATTAGCAATGTATATCTAAAGGCAGGAAAGCTTCAGTACTTTCCCAAGATACTCAGTGTCCTCTACTACAAGGGGAAATGGAATTTATAGTCCGGCAAACACAGACTGAATTCAATGTGTGTATGAAAAAATGACCCAGCTTCCAGGTGCACTTGGGAACTTCCAGTCCATGACCATCAAGCTTCCCAACCTACTATATATTCTTCCAAATTAGTCAGCTTTCATATACACAATTACACTGAAGCGGGATGGAAAATTCTAGATGACTGCCATACATTAAGCACAAGTAATGAATGACTTCTCATTTCACTTGCTGTCTCCACTCTTGATTCAAGCATAACTTTTCAGAGATCCTATAAATTAATCAAATCAAATTTTGCCTGAAACTGTAGGTGGGAGCCAGCACCTCCAGCTCCTTCTCCCTGTTCAGGAAGTGCATTGAAAGCCAGACTAGAAGCCACAGAAACCACCCCCAAATAATTTTGAAATAACATTGTAAAAAGCACAAAACATTTACAAAACAGTACTGATTATATAATATTATCAAAGATTGTCCACCTTCAGGAGTTTATCACATTTTTGCTACACACACACAAATGTAAAGACTTTCCAGTCATTTTGCTGACCTAGTTCTTCATGCTTATGCAGTGTAGGAATATATATCTTGGCACATAATATCTTACAATTTTTTTAGTGGAAACAAGAGACCACAATTTCCAGCCCCAACTATTAAACTCAGCAAAATGGCATACTGTAAAAATAAATTTATTTTTTAAAAAAAGACTTGTGGATTTAGGTCAGCCCCACCATACTAACCACCATCATAAGCGCAAGACAACTATTTAAAGCAAGCAGAATCCTCATATTCATCAACAGACTGTAAATTTAAATTTGATACTCTGAGTGTATCATTATCTTACTGGTGCTCCACGATCTCCTGGTTTCCCCGGTTTTCCACTTGGGCCAGCAACTCCTGGAACTCCTGGGGCACCCTGCAGCATAAGAGATGAAAAGTGAATTGTGGAAAACCACAACAACCTAAGTGCTAAAAAATGTGTTATTGTGTTGAGTCCAAAGCACTACTGAAAATGGTTCCTATCGGGGGTTTTTCTGTTAAGTACATATTAGGTTTGAAAACTGTCTTACAGAATAGTTTGTTTCTTCATGGAAATGTGTCCTTTTATATAACAGCACAGTTTAACAGGCATTTCTGAACCTAAAAATGCAGAGTGTGTCTATATGTTTTTGGTTTCAATCTTAATGACAGACTGCTAAAGAAGTACAAAACAGTTTGGCCTTCTAAGTTCATCTAGCAGGTCCGTGATCCCTGTAAAAGTCCAGATCAAGAAGACCATAAAGTCATTCTAGTGATACTAGATAAATATGAAAAAACAAAAGACCAGTATTAGATTATGTGATAAAAGCTCATCTGAACACTCACAAAGGGGCACAAGAAAAATAATCATGGGGGAGCAGGAGCTGCCCAAGTAATACCCTGCCCAGAGACTCCTGTCCCTATGTGTTGTAAATGTGTGATCTGTGTGTGTATACCTAATGGAAATACATCTTCTAACTTGCTTCTCGTTGGAATTGGTAACATTCAGCTCCAGCAACTTGCCTATCTCAGGCTGTCTGATCCAGCATGTTTTTCTCTAACAGCCAGTCTCCTTTCTAGCATGGTCCCACAAAGCACAATGAAGCAGCTTTTTAAGAAAAAACTAATCCTCAAATACTCTTGTCAAAAAACCCCCCTGTATTAAAAGCATTCGTTTCCACCAGTTTACAAGTAATAAGCTGATTGCTTTCAGAAGATCTAGCTATGCATTTAAAGATCATGACTAAAGAACCAGGTAAACTAATTCTTTCCTTATTTACACCGGCAGAAATTGGTTTCGAAACCACTGTTACAAACATTTGTGAATACATGCTTTACGTAGCTGTGCTCACCTTTTACTGAGAGTTTCCCAGACCCATTTAGGATATTAAACAAAGGATCACTGTCATATTTGACAGAAATTGAAAATGTCAATGTAGCTCTCTGTTGGCTCATGTCTCTTAATTCAGAGTATTTCAAAGACAAAATTATATTTACCGCTGGTCCTGGTGGGCCTCTTGGACCTGTGGGACCATCTTTTCCTGTGAAACCCTATTAAAAAAAAAAGCATAATTAGAGATTAATTTAAGATTGTAGCCTGATGAAAATGGCCTTTAAGATTGTATAATTACAATACTCCTGATTACTACTGCCATATATTTTAAAACCAATCCACAACGTAAGTTATAAAATAGTTATCACAACTAATGCTGGAGAAGGCTATGGAACAATGAGCTGTAGACAATTTAGAAGATGTTCAGCTGCTGTTGATTAACTGAGAATTAAATCAATCTTTCTCAACATTTCTAAGAAAAGGAATCATCGTTCTATCCCAGAAGAGCAAGATCTTCCTTTTCACTGTTCTCTCACTCATGGATTAGCTGGAAAATCAGAGGTTTCTGCTTAAATGAAGAGCCATCTCCCTCTCAGATATTTCCCCTGTAAGAAGAGATGCTGAGAAGTCCCATTTCAGTGATCTAACATAGCATTCATAAATTAATGTTGATGGTCCTTGACCCACCAATCCAACATTTGGCAACTGGCTATGACATGGTTGTCTATTTTCACTTCTGGCTATCAACTCCCACTAAAGGATAACTATATATGCATATATCAGCTATTAATTTTGACTGTAAAGGCTTGTAAGAGCCTTTGGCTAATTTTGAGCTAATCTGCACTATAAAGATGGTAAATTGCTTCAGTCATCTCAGAGATGATATTCCACTGTGACAACAAAAGAGATTTACTTAGTTGACTCCAATTAGAAGGAAGGAATTGCAACAACTCCACAACAAGCATGCACTTCACTATGAAGACATTTCAGAATCCTCCATCCAAAGAAAACTTCTTAGCTCCAAATAGTCAAAGGTTTAGGAGCAAACCTGACCTTCACAGTAAGATTGGCACAGACAGATTCTTTACCAATATGACATCTCCCAGGCATTGAGATAAGCAGAGATTCAAGGCAACAGCAACAGAGTGGGGAAGACAGCAGAGCCGAGTTCCTCAGCAGAGCCCCACTAAGCTGCTCTATGGGTGCAGGCATCTGAGAACCCAGTCAGGAAAGGGAGCAGTGCAATTTTTACAGAACCTACTGGCTACCTGTCTTGGGAGGCTACCTTGGGAGGATAAAAGAACTCCTTTTGAAAAAGCATTTGGAAATAGAAAGATATACAAAGAAGCAGGGGAAGGAAAGGGAGGACCACAGAAAACACATTACTTGGTCTTTTAACATAAACTGATGAAACCTTACCCTTTCTCCTGGAGGTCCCACTGGGCCAGGTGGACCAGGTAAACCTGGGGTTCCCTAGAGGGAAAAGGAATGAGAAATTGTATTACTCAGGGTTATAAGGACTAATAAAACAGGTAAGGAATACAAGGCCCTTGGCCCATGAATGACATTATCTGATATATAAATTTAAATCCACAACAACATTTAAAAATCCCCCATCTAGTCTATATATCTCCAGTAAAATTAAGGACAATACAGTAACCAAAGAATATTCATTATGTCACCACATGTGCAGTAAAATGACCTTAGATTACCTAAATTTTGCTGATTATCTAAAAATACCCTAAATTCTTCTCCTCAAAACCTAATCCTAGTTTACAATATAGAAACCTGAAAGTAACTGAAATTTAATATTGCTTTCTTCTTTCAGAACACAGACAGTTAATGTCCCAAGACCACTTGAATTCCAAAAGAAGGAAGTAATTAGGCAACATTGCTGAAGAGGGGTTCCGCAAAGGTTCTGCAACCTTTATTTCAGGAAGACGCTTAACTGCAAGTGGTCAGCAGTTGAGAGACCTTCTTGGGATGCTACCAGTGTACTCTTCACAACTGTCCAAATGGACATTTGGCTTGACTCAGTACAGCTGTTCTTTCACTCTTGCTGTTTTGAATGGTTTACTATTTCCTATATTTCAAATTCCTAAGTATAAGATAATTATGTTTCCAAAACTATTACTTAGGAAGGTATGAGAAGAGCCCATGACTCCTAGTGATGTCAAAGACAGCTGTCCAGCAGCAAACCTGTATCAGGAATAGCGTAAAATGACATTACCTTGTCTAAGCATCAACTTACCGATCGCCCTGGTAGTCCAGGTTGGCCAGCATCACCTTTTATTCCTTGACGACCCTATAATTTTCATAAATGATTGCAAGATATTCTGAATCACAGAATTAATTTGTGTAAAGGGACAGAAAATATTTCCCACAAGACATCTAAATTAAGGAATCCATAACCCAACTACATATTATGGAATAAATCAAGATACATATACCTATTAAATGAAGCAATACTGATCTTCTAACAAACATTTGCAAATGCAGGATGACTGGGTGATATTATATTAAAAACAAGGCAAGTAGACATTTGAAGGGGGCTTCAATTGATAAGAAAGTGAATGGACTTTTGAGTCCATGGCTTATATCACAGCTGATATCAGCTGATATCACATCAGGAAAGCTGTGAGGGGTTACATGTTTTCTTCCAATCTCCTTTATCTTTCTCAGCTGGGGAATGGAGCTGTCTAAACTCACGAAAGGTGAAATCTCGGTCTTTTTAAAGTATCACTAGTTTTCTCTAACCCATAGTCTAAAAGATATTACACACTTCCAGGACACAAGGTGTAGGAGCATGTAAAGAAGCAATGTATTGCCTTTCACAGCTAGCTTGCCTTTCATATACACTACAGCACTGTAGTATAAATGCACAGTCTAAACCCACATGAGCTAAACTTGACAATACAATAGTTATTTTTTACAGCGGCTTCATGGTAATCCAGCATTAAGAACTGTTAGTAACCAAACAATTTGTAAACATAGCCTGCCAATGTGAATCGCAATTGGTATGAAAACTAGGACTCAAAAGTGGTGCTCTAACTTCTTGTGAGCTATTGAGAAAGTCCATGAATGTTGGCATTTTCATTCTTCAGACTTTATCAACTGAATGTGACAAATAAATATATTATTTGTATTCCATGTGCAAAAGGAATGTGTTTGCCCTTTCTTGCTCTTTGGCACCTCTAGAACACCTTGATGAAGTTTTTCCTCCTGGTATACAAAAAAAAGCCTGAAAAGTACCTACACAGGTTAAGAAAATCTTTCTACTTTGTCCTTACAAAGCAGACATGTTGCTAATGTCTATCTTCAAGCACATTTTATTTTCCATTTCCCAAATTACATTACATTACAGACAGAGCAGGTAACCTATTATCAAATGTAAAATAAGACGGGATGCAATCACACACCAATTCTATTTTGTTTTCCATAAACTTTATATTTTGATAAAAGGCTTCACACAAAAAGCTCCCGAATGTATTAAAATTCAAGCTCATCCTAAATAGGAAACATCAGAATTATATTCCTACTTTTTGGGTGATTGCTTATTAAAATGTGGTAAAAGCAGTCTTAATACACACAATGTAAGCAAAGGGTTATGTATGCTATTACTATAAAAAAACAGAATATGGTGAAATTTCATCAGTGCTTTGAAGGCATGTGCATGAAATCGGAAGCAGTATCTTGCTAAAATATGCATGCTATTGCCAAGAAAACCTCCTAGGAATGAAGGGTTGTTCTGTATGACTGGATATAGGTACCCATTTCCTCTCTGAATCTTCAGCGACTGATTTAGGCCAAACAATAGATGTTAGACATGTAGGTCTATGAGAAAGTCTTCAAGTTAATATTTCATGCTTAATTTTCCTGCACCACAGTTTGATGGTTTTGAGTCCTAAAGCTGGAATGCCTAGCAACTCTACAGAAAAGCCATTAAGACTGAAAACAGAGTAGCACAACATACATTACAGTGCTTAGGATCTGTCTCTTCATTGGCATCCCATAAGCACATCTAACATTCAGGACACAAAATGCCGTTGTATTAAGAGACTTGTTTCAGAAATAGACTTGTTTCATAATACTACTGCCCTGCAGGGACCAATGAACATTCAGGCAAAACTGTCACCCTCTTCGCAGGACCATCATCCGCATGGACAGCTCTGGCTCCCCACACGTTCCCACCTGCACCCAAAATGGCCACTCACCGGTTCACCTGGGATTGACAGCCCATTGGGTCCCTGCGGACCTGGCGGACCTTGAGGGCCAGGAGGACCTGTCTCACCACGAGGACCAGGAGGGCCCTTAAAGCAGAAAATTAAAACAAAATTGTGAATGTCAATGCCTTCTGAGATCTGTAACTGCAAAATCCTTTGGGTTAGACACTTAAGGTAAGTCAGAAGCTTGGAGACACCTTTAATACATCAGAACAACTTTAGAAACAGTTATTCAAGTGGCATACTCTTTCATAAGCTATTCTCTGACTCATGTTGGCCAATACATTCCCTCTGGCAGCATGAATTAGAAGCATAGCCATCTCCTCTGTCCAGAGGAGAGAACAATAATGCTGCAGAGTGTGTATCAACACCCTGATGCATGTAATCCCAGTATCCTTATGTGCAGTCAATGCCTTTGACAGACTGTGTATATATAGTCTCAAATAGGTTGGCTGCACATAAATAACATAAAGGCATACTTTCAAGTAAATTTTTCATTTCCATTCTTATCTCAGCATAAAACTAAGCATATAAATTTTCATACAGGTAAACATGTAGTAACATTATTATAGATGCATTAGAGGAAAGATACTTACAGATGAGCCAGTCAAACCCCTTTCACCTCTGGGACCTTTAGCACCTGGACCACCCTAAATTGAATATTCAGAAAGAAAATTCATTTTATACACAGAAAGAAAAGGTACGTAAAACTGGTGTGCATTATGAATTCTCTTTAACAAACTCTTATATGAAATTCCAAAGTTTTGAAGTGTACAGATCACTGCTAAAAAGAGTGCTAGAATAAAAGATGCATGAGGAACTCAGATAAACCACATCAGCTTCAGACTTGCCAATTCAGCTGACAAAAATTATTGTGATTTTTGTCTCTGCAGATATAAACTTCTTCAATTTATATTCATCAAAATCTCTGGATATCTCTCTAGTAGACTACCAGACAATTTAACTGGGCTTCAGATTCCTCATGCAGCAGTTTGACAGCTTCAAAGTAGAAGGACTACTGGGCTGAGCATAACTCCCTTATATTCAAAGCAATTGATAGGAGCATATCCATTCTATAGACTACTATCTCTCCATACAAAAAATTTATTTCCCTTACAGAGTAAAGAATCTTTCCTTGGAGTGAAATCCTGATTTTTTATTTAGGAAAAATATTTGCACAGTCCATTAAAAGTATCTTGTACACGATGTGCAAGACAGCTGAGACTGGGCCAGAGTCTTTCAACCTATCAAACAATGAGGAGCTATTCACAGTGATGATCACATTGGAAATACAGCAAAAGATTATATAAATGTATAGAAGTGGTAGGAGCTGCCTAACTGTGTTTGGAATTAAGATGAAATGGGGACAGACTACTGTGATGTTATGGACATGTTGATAGAAACTATGTCTCTGACTGATCTTTTTTCACAAAACCACAGATCAACACAAAACTATTTCCATAAATCTAAAAATCAGAAACCTCTCTGTTGCAAATAGTTAGAGCTGGTAACTTACAGCTGGTCCAGGAGGTCCTGGAGGTCCCACACTGTCTTGAGTACAGGTACAAGCATTTGGAAGAGCTGGGCACTTTGCTTCATCTCTCTGAAAATTCAATCACAAAAATTACTGTCATTTTAAAGAAAAGTACTCACCGGCAGCATGCTTTTCTAAAACAATAGGAGGAAGATTCTCTATTATCCTGTTTTCAAGTAAAAATAAAACTTACATCTCAACAGTGGTTTCCAAATGTTTCTACAGCACCTTTTATATTTTTTTAGCAAATTTTCTTTGCAAGCTATGCAAGGCACTAATAACACAGGCACAAGTAAAATCAAATTCATACGTAATTTCTGTTGCTCTAATATTTATATGCATTGGACAATCAACTTGAACTGACAAAGAATATACTAGTTATTTTTTGAATGTTAACTCAAGAAGAAATTAAATAGAAAAAAATATATATAGCCATTCCATTCATAATACCTACAATCTGCAATATCACAGAAATTATATCATAATGGACATTTTTTGCACCACTCCTAAGGGGCTCAATTCTAGCATTACAACCTTTTACCCTCAAACACAAAACCTTGAAATGCAGTATTGTTCAGTGGCTGCTCTGACAACTGTGATTTAGGGGTGTTGTCAGTACAAGGTATAAGACCAGCCTAATCTTGGTATTGCTAAATTTCCTATTAATAACATTTTTCTGAATAGCCTCTCTTTCGCTTATACTTACCATTGAGGGAAGATCACAGCATCTGTCTCTGCTAGTCCATACTGGACTGCATACAATGTCAAAATTCTGGATTTCTAACTGTAAAAGAATGGAATACTCTTGAAAGATGAGAGATGTTAATTATGAAATCTATTGACATTATCGTTAAAAATTACTCCTCTATTTCTAAGGCATATAGTGCCTTTGGAAAACTCCACAAAAGAGTATGGCGTAATAAACACTTGAAGAAAAGCACCAAGATCGGTGTTTACAAAGCCATAGTGTTGTCTACTCTCCTATATGGTTCCAAATCATGGGTCATCTACCGGCACCACCTGCGTCTCCTAGAACGCTTCCATCAACGCTGTCTCCGTACAATCCTTAACATCCGCTGGTCTGATTATGTGACTAATACATCTGTACTAGAGCAAGCAGCTGTCACTAGTATTGAGGCCATGCTACTGAGAACGCAGCTGCGATGGGCAGGGCACGTCTCAAGAATGAAGGACCACCGCCTCCCTAAGATCTTGCTCTATGGTGAACTAGCCACTGGCTGCTGCATGAGAGGAGCCCCGAAGAAAAGATACAAGGACTCCCTGAAACAACATCTCAGCCTTGGCCATATTGATCACCATAACTGGTCTACTCTGGCCTCAAATCGGGAGGCCTGGAGACACACCATCTATAATGCAGCTGTCTCCTTCGAGAACACATGCAGGATCACTCTCGAGGAAAAAAGGCAACGCAGAAAGAACCGTATCTTGCAAAATACACCATCTAAGGAGTCTTTCTGCTGCGCCTTTTGCAATCGGACATGTCTGTCACGTATTGGCCTCATAAGCCACCAGCGTGCCTGTAGCAAAAGTGGATAGTGCCTTCCCAAATCTTCGTTCGCGAAGCCTAGCCATGAGATGAATGATGACTCCTCTATTTCTAACGAGGTTAACATCATTCATACTTTCACTTCTTCTTTTGACACTGACATAAAAAGGATTTAAAAATAATAAAAAATTTAAAACCAAACCTACATAAGGCTACAAGAACTTCAAATACTGATGCTTGCTCTTGTTCTGGGACAAAAGATAACCAAATAATGTGACTCAAGAAATATTTTGCAATGCTTAATGAATAATACCAATGAATTTCTACATCAGCTGAGTGCCTGTAGAGTTCAGCATGAAATCTGGCTGAAAAACTTCTGGACCAGCTCTGAAGACTGCAGTCCTTGGGTCATATATTAATTCAGATTCACGAACAGAACTTTTCACTCACATTAGCAGTAAAAGGTTTTTCAGAAAGGCTGAAATGGGGATCTTAGGTAGACTGTAAGATCCTCAGCTGGTAGGGTTTGCACACATGGGTCAGACTGCAGACTTAAGTCTTCTAAGCCCAGGTAATAGTATCAATTACATATTATTACACATTAAGTATATATTAGGATAACTGATGCAACCTTCATAGCAGCAGCCACTTTTTCATTACAGGCTTATAGATCATAAAGTCATTGGGGATTTCTCTGATCACACAGTAGAACACTCACCACAGGACATGTCAGAATTTAAACCTGTTCATTAGAGAATGTCTTTTAGGAATAAAAATTCTTCTATAAAAAATGTTCAGTGATAGAGAATCCACAGTAAATGCACTTCCTGATTAACTGCTCTCTCTATTGACAGACAAACATTCCTGCTCTTGTTTGAATTTACCTGACTGCTTTATACTTGACTGGTTGTTTGAATTTATCTGACTGCTTTTATACCTGAAATACTTTCAGCTATTTGATTTTTGTTCTTGCAATTCTGCTGGAACGAGAAGTTATCAAGACCAAACTTCTCAGTTAAGTATATTAGGTCTTACAGTACAGACACTTAGAAGCTTTGGGTGTAACACTCGTTTCTTAGCGATCCTTAATCTATAATCTCTTTCCTCAGAAAATTTCAAGGGTTCACATTAATGAATGGATTCATATTGATCGCTTACTGTTGCTGATCTTCGGTCGCCTTTTAGAAGTTTCCCAAGTATTTCATAGCCATCAGTTGTGATGTTCCCAGCCTCCTTAATTGGTTTTTCCAGTATTTCACTGCAGTCAATGTAAATCTTAACATTTGATGAAGTTACAACAACATGGACCTGAAAAAAGTTAAGCATAATAGTTAAAAAAGGGACATAAGCATAAGAGTATTTCACTGATTAGGTAGTAGTTTGAAAGTTTCTTCCTAGTAAACCTGCTTTAATTTCAACTGGTGGAAAAATTCAAACTCAAGGAAAGTCTATGGTATAAATACCTTCTTTAGAATGTGTTGAAGGTCAATAAGATGAATACACAAGCACAGTAAAGAAATAGTGTTTAATGTAATAGTTGAACTATAATTAGCTATTTAAAAAGCTTGCCTGAAAATTGCTTTAAGATGGCATAGAAGTAAAAAATAAAAGAATTTTTGAGAAGAATTGAATATAAGCATTTCTTGTCCTCCTCTGATGTCTGGGACCACACAAGAGGTTTATGAGTCTGTGATTGCCCACGGGCTAATAGACTCTGCCTGTAGCTCAGAGAGTAGATTGTTTCAGATCCAAAGATCCAGGGTTCAATTTCCACAGATGACTCAACCAGAGGCATTAGCTGCATTGAGATACAGGAAGTGACCAGAGAAGCCTGCCCAGAACAAGACAAAATAATGGAAGATGCAAGAGAGAAATTTCCATGAGAGAAATATGGCTACAAAAACATATGCTAAAATAAGGAGAAACAAGGAAGAAGAGGAAGAGATTAATTATAGGAAATAGGGGAAATTTAGGAGGGAGAAAAGAATGACTGCAATACAGAGAGTACGTTTACCAGGAGAAGAGAATGAAATGCTTATGGGAAACACAGCAAACCTTACAGAGAGGAGCAAACAAAATCTAAGCAAATATTATCTTTCCAAAAACGTATAGTATGTATGGCAAACATTAACATATGTGAATTTTCTACATTTCTGTGAAAACAGAAAACATTCAGGAGACTCAAGGAAACAAAAAAGGGTCTGGCATTTTAGCACATGCAGTTGATGGAAGGTCATCTTAAGGCAACAAAGTTTTCAGGGGCTTTATATACCTTAAATACTGCATATATTTTACATACATCATTATAACATCTACGTAATTGTTAAAATATCAATACATTAAGATCAGCAGTAAAGAATCCCTGACATAGGCATTTATGTTTTAATGCTTCTGTCATCTCAGTACATAATCCTTCAGAAACATACTGTTATTTGATTACTGCTTTAAAAATTGGCATAAAAGTGAAAGAGAGATTTCCTTAAATGTCCTGAGTCAACAAGTGCCTGAACATTCCCCTGAGAATTTGTTCTTCTTTTTCCCTATTAAATATTTTTCCATGCAGAGTTGCCTCCAAGGCATCAGCATAGCTTACCTAAAACTCTTTTAAAATTATGTGCTTATGTTTTATATACAAGTGAATTTTTTTTATTAGTATTCTCAACAATGTTCCTTGAGCAAATAATTAAAAAATAATGGAAAGATAACTGAGTATGTCCAAAGTATAATCTGGTATTACATGCCAAAATTTCCATAAAATAAAATAAGTGCTACGCCAAAAATTTAAATTCATTATAATTTATACATCATATACTCAGTCATGTGATTGTATGACTAAATTTTACAGGTTAATTAATGCATCATCCAGCTTAAACTCATCACAGATGTAATTTACTAGTTCTGAAAGGTACCTAACAGGCAAGGCCTTCTACTGGAGTGTTAAGCATTTGTCACAATTTCAATAAAGTAAAAGACATTGCATAGCAAAAGGATATTACTGTATTTTTATCTGCACGCAAAACTTAGAAGAGGTGAATCTATATCAGAATGCTGAATGAGACCATCAACTTGAAAATGTTCAAACAGGAATAACTGCTGAGCATTGCCCATCCATCCAAATAAGAACAGATACCAGCAATCAAAAATAAGCAGAGCTCTCCCAAGTCATTGACTCAGTCGGCTAACCACTGATTTAATGTCAGATTTGAATTCCAGCCTAAATCTCATGGCCCAGGCATAAATGTAATACAATGAGGCATCCCGTCATTACAGCAAATAAAACATCTCTATATTCAAGCCTGCTACATTTTGTCTTCAACATTTTCTAACACACCAACATACAGAATCAGTTCTGACCATTTCATTCATGAGATTTTAGGAAAGAAAACATACTTTAATCTTTCTCTCTGGACACCTTGTAAGCTAAAGTTTGATGGTGTTCTGATCTACTGCTAAGGGAATCATATCAGTAAGCTAAGCAAACTAATTTCCATATGTATATCAGCAGAAAGACATACACTCATTATCAAATTTTGTGTGACTACTGCAAAATGGTAAGTTAAAAGGAAGTCTAGCATGGTAAGAATAAGAAAGAAGAAGTTGTATGTCTGTCCAAAACATCAGTTATAAACTTAATGACTGTCTCAGGCAGTCAGATTTTTTCCTATGGGACTTGCCAGATTCAACAGCTTTCACCATAGCTGTGCTACAGAGAGTGTTCAAGTATGCCAAAGTAAATTTCCCTACAGTT
Organism: Chiroxiphia lanceolata; assembly: GCF_009829145.1. Classification (NCBI taxonomy): domain Eukaryota; kingdom Metazoa; phylum Chordata; class Aves; order Passeriformes; family Pipridae; genus Chiroxiphia; species Chiroxiphia lanceolata. The sequence goes on along the minus strand of NC_045639.1, from coordinate 85,128,792 downwards.
AGGTTTAGTTAACTGCATTTCACCGAATAAGCCACTAAGTCATCAAAAGAAAACCACAAAAATGTTTGATATTTTGGAAAACAAACTTCTTGCATTGTAAAGGTTTGCTATTTCTTTGAAACTGGATGGTAGGAGAAATTGCAGAAGTACCTTCAGGAATGTGTTAGTCTTACTTTCCTTCCTTCATCCAGCTGAAACTACTGTGATCCGTTATTAGGAGCTAATCAACATGGCAGATACATAAGTCTTTCCCAGCACGTGAGCTGGGGAAGCCCATGATGCCATCATTTACAACCTGACTCAGATAGCAATGTCAGTAATCATCCTGGAGAGAATCCAGAGAAATAAGCTTAGCTACATGATGAAAACATCCCAAATACCAGTCCATTAGCAAATTTGCAGATGACACCAAGTTGGGGTTAGGGGAGTGTTGATCTGCTGGAAGGCAGGAAGGCTCTTCAGAGGGACCTGGACAAGCTGGAGAGATGGGCTGATTCCAATGGGATGAGGTTCAACAAGGCCAAGTGCCCGGTCCTCCACTTTGGCCACAATGGCCCCCTGCAGCCCTACAGGCTGGGCACAGAGTGGCTGGAGAGCAGCCAGGCAGAAAGGGACCTGGGAGTTTGGATTGACGGGAAGCTGAACACGAGCCAGCAGTGTGGCCAGGTGGCCAAGAAGGCCAATGGCATCCTGGCCTGTGTCAGGAACAGTGTAGCCAGCAGGTCTAGGGAAGTGATTCTTCCCCTGTACTCAGTGCTGGTGAGGCCACACCTGGAGTACTGTGCCCAGTTCTGGGCCCCTCAGTTTGGGAAGGATATTGAGGTGCTGGAGCAGGTCCAGAAAAGGGCAACAAGGCTGGTAAAGGGACTCGAGCACAAGCCCTATGAGGAGAGGCTGAGGGAGCTGCGGTTGTTTAGTCTGGAGAAGAGGAGGCTCAGGGGAGACCTCATCACTCTCTACAACTCCCTGAAAGGAGGTTGTAGCCAGGTGGGGGTTGGTCTCTTCTCCCAGGCAACCAGCAGTAGGACAAGAGGGCACAATCTTAAGTTGTGCCAGGGCAGGTTTAGGTTGAATATTAGGAAAAATTTTTTACAGAGAGAGTAATCAGACATTGGAATGGGCTGCCCAGGGAGATGGTGCACCATCCCTGGAGGTTTTTAAGATGAGACTGGATGTGGCACTGAGTGCCACGGTCCAGTAACCACGGTGATGTTGGATCAAGGGTTGGACTTGATGATCTTGGAGGTCTTTTCCAACCCGGTTGATTCTACGATTCTATCATTCTTTAAATCAAAGCTCCTCCAGCTACTTTAAATACTATCAAAATCTGAACTTTTAATTCCTTTCTGGGGAAAAAAGAAGGGGAATGGCTCACTAAATAAGTGAGACATTTTTGCTGAAGAAATAGTCCCATAAGCTAGAATTCATAGTTCCAGAGCTTTAAGATAATTTGCAAATGGATGTTATTCTCGTACATCGTTTGGCATCTTAAGCTAACTTTCTGTTCATATGTATTAGTGTATTTAATTACTAAAATAATAAAAAATTGTTCGCACACAGATCCGTTATTCTGGATTTTTACTTTCCCTGTAATTGTTTTTCATTAGCAAGTGTAACAAACAATTTTACATTACTGCTAGTATTTCTAGCATCTAACAGGGGTTACAGGTTATACCCTATTTGCTCTGATAAATGAGCAGAGCTTCACTGTAAGTGCTGCCAGACAATTCTGCTCAACTCTAGCACATTTAGAGAAACTACAAGGGAAAATGTGATTCTAAACATCAATAAAATTAGCAGCAGACACTTAAAACAGACTGCTGGCAGTATAGCACATAGAGAGCTCCACACCACTGACCTGAAGAAGGGGAGTATCAACTCTCACACTGATATGTAAAATGAGGCATGCTACATATTGCTCTGTGTCTAAACAGTACTTCTTGTTGATGACTCAAAAAACAATATATATCCTAGCCTATACTGACAGCTTTTCTCACGTCGATAGATTTATACATTTCCTTAAAATTCAGTTGTCCTACTAAAAAAAAAAAAAAAAAAAGACAAAATGCCAAATGTCAAGGACAAATTAAAGGCTGCTTAATGTAGTTGTGATCCAAAGCTAATTGTAACTATCAGTTACAAAATCAGTGACTTAAATAATTCTTCATATATGCAAAAATAATTAGGCATTAAATAAATTCTAAAGAATAGTTGGATATAACATAGAACCAGTCTGGGAAATTATCCTCTGTCAAATTCTGAGGAAATCACTAGCTTTTATAGTACTGTGTGATTTCCGTAATGCTCTGTGTTTTAAACAGATGAAGTCACAAAACATCATAATGCTGGCACCAGCTATCTTTCCCTGCTATCAGCCAAAGAGAGCTCAGTTGAAAATGTGGCCTCCAGTATCTGGAAGTTGACAGAGGCAACCCCTTATCAGTATCCTCAAAGGAATGCTGCAAGTCACTAGTCATAAAGAAAACAAATGCTATACTCCATCCATAATTAGTCATCCGATGAAAACTAAACTAAACAGAAGGGAGATAAATGAAAACATGAGAACGTGCATTTCAGCTGACCAAAAGTGTTGCAATTGCAACTCACTTTCTTGCCCTAAACATATATACTTAACAAGCAAGAAAATATTTTTAAATTATTTTTAGATATATGTGTAGCCTGACACCCAAACACTTGGGTTAGTAGAGGTAGGGAAGCAGGATCAAATTTTCATAATTCCATGCACAAGTTTAGAAAAGCAAGCACAAAACTATCACAATTGAAGGCAGATGCAGTAACATCCAAGGATTTCACTAGCCATTCTGACAATTCAAAAAAAACATAAGTTCCATTCTAATTCATAAACAGATCTCTTATGGGCTCTCTTTCATTATCATTGCTTCCTCAGTTAACATGACAACAGAATAGTTTAGGCCCAATGAATTTAAGCCAAAAACATATGAATTCACATTCATACATACAAAATACATGTATTATATTTGATAAACATAAGAATCTTCTTCAATATGTTATTCGCCTCCCAACATTGGTTCCTACTCACTTTCTTTGGCTACATCTTCCTCTTCTCTGAATGATTTCAAATCACAACACACACCCCCCAATCTTTTGTCACCAGAACTTCCTTTCCTTTTTTTGTTCAAGTTTATCTTTTATTCTCCCTCTTTCATGTGGCAGGAACCAGGATACGATTCCTTGTTCAGATGTATCCCTTCACTTACAAATTGAACAAATTCTTGACAAATTCTTGACAAATATCTTACATTGGTTCAAAGGAAAGCTATAACTTCAGAGATCTTGTTTTACATGTCCCTATGTCAACTTAAAGTACTATCCAAGGAATAGATATAACTGGCAGTAACTTCTGCTTAGTTGTCTTTTATTTCAAAGAACAGCACTTCAGAAAGAAACATTTGTAATTTCAATCCTTTACCTTATGGAAGCTTCCGTAAAAGATTTTCTTTACTTCTTCATTATCAAAAGTTACAGTTTGAACCTCTCCCCGTGTATCCTTGTTAAAGAATGACAGCACTTTGTTGCCAGCTGCAATAAATGAAAATAACATATTTCATTTCACATGTACTACTGAAACTACCCTCCTAAGATACACTTATAGATATCTAGTTTATCCCTCAGTTGGGTAAACACAGATCATAGGTGGTCTTAATGACCTGTAAGTACATAGATATACTTTCCTTTGATTTTACAGTTCATACCAAAATTGAAATGTAGCTTAGATTAATTATTCTTAGTTGAATAATAGATGCACAAAGTTTAAAAAAAACTCTTAAACCAAAAAATATATAATCCTTTTATCACATAGAAATGCTTTGGGGTTGGAAATATTTGGGAAGAATGCATACAAAGTAACATAACATATAACTTCTCTATGCAATAAATAGAATCATCCTTACGATCAAGTACAACTCCAACTTGAGGTTTGTAATCTCTGTCTGTAATCTGCCAAATTGAAAAAGGCTCATTGGGGGATTCAGGCAGGAGACGGAATAACAGAATGATAGTGTATGCCTGCGGCAATCCCTCTGGGTGAATCTCTCTGTTAAAAAAATATGAAGATATTTTTTCACTTGGAAGCACGTAAGGAAAATAAGATCTTCATAATCTGCTCTTTTTTCAAAGAAAAGACACAAGAGTAACAGGGAAACCACAGCGTTCAATGGAACAGAATATTTTAACTACACTTTCAAACAGAAAATACTGTTGTGATAGAAAAACATTATGTGATTTACTAAGATGAACTCACAGCCTGTCTTCTGTTGGTCCCGGCACCAATATAGAGGAAGCCGAAATATGACCAAGAACTCTTGATTCTTGTGGCAAGATTCTGTATAAACTGCACATGTTTTAAATTCCTCGATGATAAGTACAGAAAAAAAGACCACACTTTTTACATCTGGTCTGTTTCAGTCAGGCAACAGCACTTAACTACTGCTGCCTTTCAGGCATAGATACAGTAAAGGAGATATTCAATGTCTTCTCTGCAATTAGTGATGCATTTGGGCTCCAGCTCATTCTTTAGTGGTTCAGGTTTAAATTTGTGATATTTGAACTGTTAGACAATAAAGAAGCAAAGAGATAAAAGTAAATAAAACCATGCTTGAAATGATCTCCAGTATTTTCTAAAGGGGAAGGGAGGGAATGCAGTAAAGGATCTCTAAGAAAGGAGGTGGCTACTGCTTCTCCTTAACTATTATAATGGAGCTCAGGGTGCGATTTGGCTACATGAACATGAACTTAAAAATCTTAAAATGAAGAGAGGACCTCCTTTGTATATTAGGCAAAGCTTATGTACCCATACAACTATAGACACTGCAATAAAAATGTATCACTAAGTCAACAACACTACACAGCACAGTGCAAGAATGCAAGTATTAATGTAGATATAGCAACACAAGTTATAACCCAGATAACAAGTTCTTTCAGATATGGAAACAACTATGCCACTAGGATCAGTATGCTTTTATTGCTTTGCTGACTCAGTCTAAAGTGAGTTTTATTTTCTGGATTCTCATGAAAAATAAGTGCCCAGAATACTCTGGCAAGTCCTCCACCTCTTATAGCAGATATTAGACTATGTATCACATCATTCTAAAAAAAATGAAATAAAGAGGAAGTCTGTCTTTTTATTGTCTTTTCATGAGCTGATCCTGCTAAATGCAAGGTCTATCTTAACACATAATTGGGATTATCTGTACTTCCCTAGATTGTAAAAATCCAGTCTGTCAGAGAACTATCACCCCTATAGCTATTAACGCATGCCAATGAACTCAAAAGTCCTCAAGTCCTCCCCTTTTAAAGTTGTGATCTGAGAAGGCTGGCAAAAAGAAATTATTTCTTCATAAACCTCAGCTCCTGTGCTTGTGATCTGATCTTTACCCAATTCTGACAGAATTTCAGAAGGTTTCAAAGGTTTCTGTGAAAAGAAGACTAAATTTTCTTAAATTTAATAGGAACAATGGGCTATCTTTAGGCATCTCCTATGACTCAGAATAACCTTTTTTGAAAGTTACTTAAATAAATGGGAGAGAAACAAATGTAAAAAAAAAAAAAAAAAAAAAAGAAGAGAAGAGAGAGGTACTGTTCCCCTCTTAGTAAAACCAACTCCTAAGTTTTTTTGTTCTTTGTGAAAAAAATGTTGGCCAGACTGACCATATATTACCCACCCATAACCAAGCTCTAAAACCACAGGCTCTTGAAAACTCCACTTCATTTGCCAAATAAGGCAAGTCAAGTAGAGGAGAAACTACCCTAAATCAGTGGCATCAGCGTGCTGCCTACTGCAGCAGGAACAACGCTTCTGAAAAAAGTGATGCTTATCCCACCATACTGAAACCATTTCTCTCTGGCAATGGAGAGCTTCTTGTACTAAGAAGGCTGTTGTTCAACTGTCTAAGTATAAACTGTGGATTATATGCAACTCAAATGGTTAAGAAGCATAATCTCAAAGAACAATGAACAACCGGATTAATAATGAACTGTGACTGCAATGGAAGGAATAGATTAGCATTTAATGAGAACAATGATAGATATTCTTTGTCTTGGTGTTCAGTAAAAACATCAAATTAACACATCTTCCATAAAACACTAATGCTATTATCTAAAAACTGTTAATCCTTTCCCATCCACTCACCCTAATTATGAATCTTTCAAGTTTACTTACCGTATTGGCTGGCTGACAAAGGCATTTTTGTGGAGTCTATATGCTACATAGCTTGGGAAAGAGCCTGATTCCAGTGATACACCTTGTACGGAAGCAAAATGCTTCTCTGTTAGATTATATGATTCCAGCATCTTGAAACCTTTAAGTCCAGAGAGAAAATAAAAAACAGAAACATTGTAGAGCTGTACAAGATGCAAATGAACTTATGCCAAAATATTAGACAGTTGCTTACCAGGTGAAGTGTATCCCTCCAAGTAAATAAGGGGACAAGCTGAAAGACATGAAACAACACATAATTCAAAACTACAAAACCTAACATGATATGAACATACATATACTTCAGAAAGTTTTGTTACCGACAAGTCTATGCTATTGTTAATTATGAGTCAAATTTTGTTACATTTGTCATACTGTGTCCTGTGCTGTGGTAGATGCGCTGTCAAATTCTTTACTCATCATTTTTAGTAGATTATTTCTACTGTGAAAAATTGTATGGAACAAGAAATGAAACCACAAATATTTTAAGAGTATAATTCATAAGAAGAAAGGAGGACAATGACACAGTCTTTCCATGAATATTTAAGGCATGAGTCGAGCTGCATAATAGCTGTCAGATTCACAAGGAAAAACTGCATATTTATGTAGCTCCTCAGAAGCCAGCAGATGAGGCAGTTAGAGAGCACACAGTTGCACATGACAGGCCTGAGAATTTCTTATTTTTGCCATAGAAGGATTTCACTTGAGTAAACAACTCAACTGTAGATAGTTTTAAAACAGCATCACACAGTGTAGCTTTACTTCTTTAGCAACCTATCCCAGTAGTAAGTAAGAGATCTGTTGTGCCCTCCAGTTCACATCAGGCATCATTCTACTTCTTAAAGAGCAGAAGTTGTTAATCTCTTTTTGTTTACCAGTACTTTTGAAATACAAGGCAAGATTACATAAAATACAATACCTACTTCAAAATTTTAAAAAAGTAATTTGCTCCCTTAAACTATGTCCAATTATTATGAAATATAACTTTTTTATATGAACATTTCTTTTGATGTACCTTAAATGGGATGGCAACTTGTATTGGGTTTGCATGACAAGGTTTTGCTAGTGGGGGAACTACAGGGGTGATTTCTGTGAGAAGCTGCCAGAAGTTTACCCTGTGTCCCACAGAGACAGTTCCATCTGGCTCCAAGACGGACCTGCCACTGGCCAAGGCTGAGCCCATCAGCAGTGGTGGTAGCAACTGGGGAATAACAGACTTAACAAGGGGCAAGGGGGAGGGGGATGGGGCATGTATGTGTAGCAATGGCACAACAACCTGCAACCGGAGAGAGGAGTGAGAATACGTGAGAGAACCAACTCTGCCAGGCACTGGAGCAGAGATTCCCCTGCATTCCTGGTCTTCCCTGTGGTGAAGGCTATGGTGATGCAGACTGTCCTCCTGCAGCCCATGGAAGTCTACAGGGAGCAGATATCTACTTGCAGCCACTGGAGGAGCCCATGCTGGAGCAGGTTCCTGGAAGGACCTGTGGCCCCATCGAGAGAGGAGCCCACCTTGGAGCAGTTTTGCTGGTAGGACAGTTTTGCTGGTGTGCAATCATGAGGGACACACTGTGAAGAACTGCAGCTGAGGGGAAGGAGCCATGTTGACAAGTTCTTGGAGGACTATCTCCCATGGGAGGGACCCCACACTGGAACAGGGGAAGAATGCAAAGAGTTCTCCCCATGAGGAGGAAGGAGCAACAGGGAAATCATGCGATCAACTGACCGTAGCTTCCATTCTCTGTCCCCCTGGGCTGCTGGGGGTGAGGAGATAGAGAGAATTGGGAGTAAAGTTAACCCCAGAAAGAAGGGAGCAGTGGAGGGAATGTGTTTTAATACTTGATTTTATTTCTCATTATCCTACTCTGATTTCATTGGCAATAAATTAGTAACTTCCCCAAGTCGAGTTTGTTTTGCCCAATGACAGTAACGAGTGAGTGATTGCTCTCTGTCCTTATCTTGACCCAGTCTTTTGTTATATTTTCTCTCCCCTGTCCAGCTGAGGAGGGGAGTGACAGAGCAGCTTTGGTGGGCAACAGGTGTCCGCCCAAGGTCAACCTGCAACTCAATTGTAGCAGCACATAAGCAAAATTCATTTGGGAACAGGAAAACCAATGTCTTCTACTCACTTGAGGTAGCTGTCTCACACACAAAGGTGACAAGGTTATCTTGAATCTTTTCAAAGGCATCAAAGTCATCAACAATAAATACATGACGCTCACTGGGCTTGCTGGCAATCTTGGCCAGCTCATTGTAATCTACATCAGCCACACCAACCACAAAGACACTGAAGCCTGTAAAAATAACTCTTGTTACTTGAAATGTAGTAAATATACATTACCATTTTTCAGGTCAATATTTCACAAACCATCTCTATCACTGATTTCTCAGGATCTACCTATCAGCATACATTCTGGATATCCTTTCACCCCTGTCAAGCTCAGAAAGGCTTAGACTGGTTTTTGCATCTTTGTTTCAAAACTTTCTCCTCCTTTTTTGAGGGGGCATTATCCAATCTCATACAGCCTTGGCTACATAGTCTCCTCACTCTTTAATGCAATATGTACAGTTCTCTCAACCCTATATTATCTTAAATCTGCTCTGTGGCCAAAATCTCTGTAAAGACTATTAGTTATCCAGTTGTCTATCTGTTGCCATCTACTGCATTTCATGTTTCTTAGTTTCTCTTTCACTTTCTTGAGGTAGTATTCCCCTCACCAATTTTTACTTTCCAAGTTAACAAGTCTAGGCTACTTGTCTAGTCTTTATTTAGACAGACATGGGCAGATTCAGAATGCAATTCATCTCACCTCCCTATGATGCTGAATTCAAGACAGGAAAAGTCATTGTCTGCAGATGTCTATCTGTTGTTCTCTTCACTAACCATAAAAGGATCCTACATGATGACTTCAGACTAGACATTTAGCTTTTAGATATCTTAAGTCAAAGGAAGAGAATCCAGACCCTAGAATTCAATCATATCACCAAGTGTAAATTTCATTCATGAGAAACTGCACAGACAGTGGGCTGGTTGAAGGCTGAAAGAACTCACATTTATTCCAAATGATAAAGATATTTTTATTTGTATCTTTATTTTTTGAAAAATAAGATAATTATTCCTCTGTATCCAATTGTGGTGAAGCTTTGGCTGAAACACTCTGTCCAGCTTTAAGCACGACATTTAAGATGTGTAGAAACCAAAGTAGAGAGGAGAGTAAAAGTGATAAGAGGTTTGAAAAACTTGATCAAAAGGAGGTTGAAGGAAATGGGTTTGTTTAGGCTAGAAAAGAGAGTTCAGAAAGAGGAAATGACAACAGGTTTCAAATATGATGGCCTGTTACAGTGGACAGTGATCAACTGTTTCCTGGTTAACTAGGTAAATGAAGACAATAATTTCACTAGCCTGAAGAAAGACTTAGATGAAAGGCAAGGCAAAGCTCTCCTACTACTAGGGTAGTTAAGCATTGAAGCAGATTGTCCAGGGAGACTGTAGAAAACATCTAGACAGAGCTAATCCCTTCAGATCACAAAGACAGAGAAAATGATCACTTGTGGTTTACATGCATATTCCAATAAGGAAGTACATCTCCCTGCTCAGGGATCAGGACTCGACATGGTTCATGCACTGCAATGCAAAATGCTGGGTGCAGGGACAGGAACAGATGATTTCACTCACATAAGCCACATTCAGCAAATCTAAAGAGGAAGCACAATGCTTTTCAGCTCAAAAGGCAGTAAGCGAGTCCATTCAGACCCAGCTCCATCAAAAGCAGTTACTTTAACTGGAGATCTACTGGTTTATACCAGATAAAACATAAATCTTAAAAAAAACCACTAGGTCCATTAAATCGTAAACTCTAGAATGCAGTACAGTTCCCAATGATCCCTGGGGTTCACACACAAAGAAGAGAAAGAAGTAACTAAAAGCCACATCTTTGAAATGATATGCATGAGGAATTACTTTGGGAAGCCACATCCTCCCCCAGAAAGAAAGCTTTAGAAAGAAAAAGTAAGTCTGGTCAACAGCGTGCGAATTCTATTAATAGTTTTGAGTTTTTCACAAATATTCAGCATACATTTCTGAGTCCATAAAAGATGAGTGAATGATGACCAGATAATTGAAGCAATATGGAAATGAAATAGCCAGATACTGTGAATTGCTTACCAGAGTGCTGAATGACCGTCGCTGCTTTCCTCACCTCATCCTGAGACCGACCATCTGTGACAACAACCAGTACCTTGGGAACACCTCGCCTCATGCCACTCTCCCAAGTCAAAACCTTTTCTTTGATAAATGTTAGGGCTTTGCCTGCAAAGTGTACAATAAACAAGGAATCATCCATATTATCCACAAGAGAAGAAATCTCTACTTACTTTTTAAGGGCAATAGCTAAACCACAACAGAAAAACCTAATTCTTCAGCATGCCATATTAGGATTAATGAGGGCAGTTTCTGAAACATTTATCTTTAAGGAATATATAATTACAGCCCAAATTACCATGTCACTTGTGTTTCCCCTCTGGTATCTGAATATTTTTGAATGATAGGCTCCCAGGGCCTGGGCTCTTGTCATCAAATGTATTCAGTTTAAATTCAGATTTTGCCTCATCATGTATTGCACAATGAAACCTGAAAGGAATATATCACAGTGTTGAGTCTTGTACCTCCAAATCAGACCAAACTTCTACATTTAAATATTTACTCGTGGTATAGTACTAAGCATTAATAATTGAAAATCTCTTTTCAAATATGTATGTCTATACACACACATATTCATGTACACAGCACAGCAATGTGCACACAATCCTTTCTGCTCTCTTTCTTTCCTTCTCTCTTTCTCTTTCTCTCTTTCTCTCTTTTTTCTCTCTTTCTCTCTTTCTTCTCTTCTCTCTTTTTTCTCTTTCTCTCTTTCTCTCTTCTCTCTTCTCTCTTTCTCTCTTTCTTCTCTTCTCTCTTCTCTTTCTCTCTTTTTTCTCTTCTCTCTTTCTCTTTCTCTCTTTCTCTCTTTTTTCTCTCTTTCTCTCTTTCTTCTCTTCTCTCTTTCTCTTTCTCTCTTTCTTCTCTTCTCTCTTTCTCTTTCTCTCTTTTTTCTCTTCTCTCTTTCTCTTTCTCTCTTTTTTCTCTTCTCTCTTTCTCTTTCTCTCTTTTTTCTCTTCTCTCTTTCTCTTTCTCTCTTTCTCTCTTTTTTTCTTCTCTTTCTTTCTTTCTCTCTTTTCTCTTTCTCTTTCTTTCTCTGTCTTTCTTTCTTTCTCTCTCTCTTTCTATTTTTTTCTTTCTTTCTCTTTCATTCTCTCTTTCTTTCGTTCTCTCTCTCTTTCTTTCTTTCCTGGTCACCACAGAGAACAGATCAGTGCCTGCCCCTCCTCTTCTCCTCAAAAGGAAGTTGTAACTGCAATGAGATCTCCCCTCAGTCTCCTGCTCTCCAGGCTGGACAGACCAAGTGACCTCAGTCACTCCTTATACAGCTTCCCCTCAAGGCCTTTCACCGTCTTTGTTGCCCTTCTTTGGATGCTCTCTAAGAGCTTAATATCTTTCTTATATTGCAGCACCCAAAACTTTTGTATTTCAGAATATTAACCTTTCAAAATAGACTGGATTTCCTTTGTATTTACAAAACAACCAATATATTTAATAAATAATAGACATGCACACCCATATACATGTGCTGTACAACAATCTAATACAAAAAAAAAAAATGACACCATTCTGAAAGAAAGTAAAAATCAGATGTGACTGTAGTGATTCAGCTTCACATTCAATTTCCCTCCAAAATGTACCCAGTTGAAATAACAAACCTACCTGGATTCCAGCAGGATTAATCAAGTCAAAGGCTCCTACTGTATTAAAAACAAATTTCACTACTTTGTTGAAGTTATCATCACCAATACTCCAGGAAGCATCAGTCAAGAACACTATGTCTGCTTTGGCACCTCTGCATACTGAAAGATGAAAAAAGGAAGTCTTAAAACAAATCAACCATATCATCATAAAATAAAGATCATTACTTCAAAATCTGAAAATTCAAGAATGACCAATATTCACCAAATGCCTACCACCACACAGTCAACCTGGCAGATGACTAATGTTCAACTCAAAAACATTTATTAAAATATTTCAAAGCAAAGTTCAAGAAATGAGGAAGAGCTCAAGAATAAAATACAAATGTTTTCAATTACATTTTTTTTGAGCAGCTACTATAAAACATAAATTGTCTGCTGAGAGCAGCTAATCTCACAGACTTGCTGCAGAGCTATAGAATATAAATGATTTTTTTCCGCAAATCTTTGAACCTTGCTGTTCTAAACGAGGAAATGTTGAAGTCTAGTAAAGCTCTAGAACAAAGGGATGGCATTAGGAAAGGTTTCAAACTTCATTTTCCTAAAATGCTGTACTAGTTTTGAATCTATTTAAAGTTATGAAAAATGGAACTAAATTATGAAGTAGTGCAGCAACTATATAAAAAATATTGAATGATTCTAGGAATAAACATACCATCCCGAGCTGGAGGGATTGTGGGAGGTGGAGGAGGTGTAGGTGGTGGAGTTGGTGCCTCTGTAGGTTTGAGGACTGAAATGAAATAATAATTTTTTTACTTCATATAAATTATTCAAGGAAAAAACTCTAGATTATATATTATATTATATTATCCAACAGAAAGATTCTAATGTCTTCTCACTAATGTAAAAAAATTAAAATTGGCAAGAAAAACTTTCTTGTATTACAAGAATAATGAGATTACAGCTAAAAGTAAAAAGTAAAAGATTTAATTATAAAAGGAACATTTTTATATGAGCTCAGTAACACAGCATTCTGATAAAGGATCTGTTTTTCAACCAAGTGCTAGTAAATACTTGGTTTGAAGAAGAGCATAGAAATTTTTCTTTACCTCATAAATTCCATTTGACATATCACTGAAAGAGGAAAGAAAATCACTTAAAGAGGTATTGAAAGCCATTTAGGAGCAGAACAAGTTCTACAGCTGAAACAAGACAAGTTCTACAGCCAAAACTTAAGGTTCACAGTGTCTATTACCTACCTGTATGCTCCCTCATAGAGACTGGAGGTCCCTCAAGGTTAGGGGTCTGAACAAAGACAGTGGCATTGTATTCTGTGTCTGGTGAGAGGCCAGTAAAACAGTGGCTCGTTTCTGATCCACGTACTGTGATTTCCTTTCCTCTGGAACCTGTCGAAAAAAGCCCAAGGGAGAGACAGTTAGAACTCACTACTCCCCTTTCAATATGTGTACAAATAAGTGTAGAAATTAGAGACCTCTTGAGAAGAAGGTTGGAGCCAATGCAACAGCAGTCTTATTCTTGTCCCATAAAACCCTTTCTAGACCAAGACTGTGTGGTGATTATGAACCCTGGAGCATACTGGAGAGTGACACTGCAGTCTACATGTGAAAGCAGGTAACTAGTAGATTCCCACTAATGAAAGTTCACTTGACAATAGGCAACACTCCACCTTTGCAGCTTTTTCACCACTAGAGAAAAACAGGTTATGTACAGATCTTTAAAGCTTAACCAGATGTATCATGGCTTATGGTGAGTGACTGCCACAAAGTGTTGCTGTCACTGACATTAGACAATTAGGTTTCCAGAAAATGTAAAAAATAAAATGCACTTACCATCAGCTGGGTTTAGCTTCAGCCTGTAGGAAGTTGCTGACCGATGAGGTGACCATCGGATACAGAAAGTATCCCAACCCACTTTGTAACTTGTTAGGTCAGTGACATTCAAATATACTGTGAAAAGAGAAAGAGATAAACTGTTCTCTGGAAAATAGCATGTAATGGATAAAGAACACCAAAATGAAAATCATATTAGTAGTGCTGATCCAGAACTTGATTTTTAAAAATCCTCACAGAAAGAAAGAGCAGTTCCAGTTACAGTCTCTTTATATTATGCCCTAGAGATCCCTGCCTAGCCACTTACAAAGGCCCAAAATCTGATACCCTTCCCGTGTTGGGTAACAGCCCATTTGAGTTTTCACATGAAGTAAGTTGATTTCTTTATGAAATAAGAAACTTCCAAAAATAAAAATCTGGCAGTATGAAAAGAACGTACTAAGTCAACAAAACTCAGGATGATTGATCATTTTAACTGAAGAAATTTTTAGACGTTTGAGAAGCCATCATTACAATTATCTCATTTTGAAATGCTGATGATTCAATCACTGGACATTCCTGTGAGGTAAAAGCAGAGAAGCAAAAAGACTAGACCTGCTTAACATGGTTAGATTCTGTAGTACCCTGGAGACTTAAAATCTGACTTCAACTATAGCTTAATAAAATTTTAGGAAGTAGACTAGAAAATTTTATATCATCAAATCATTACTTAAAAATGTATCTTCCTTACTGTTCCCAAGCTTAGCATTTTTAAGATCTACATCATGGACAGATGGTAAGTATTCTCCATGAGAGGATACTCAGGCTTTCTAACAACCAGCCTTAAAAATCTTCTCTTAATCAATGTTATCTCAGATCATCTTATGTATCTAGCATGACCACAAAATTATTCTGACTTACATGTAGTGCCTTGATCTGTCAGAGGTATACTCATTCCAGAATCATACTGGGCATAAACATTCACATCATAAGTAGTACTAGGAGACAGATTATGCAAGGTGTAGGAAGTCACTTCTCCCACAAAAACCTCCATGGGCTCATTCGAACCTTGAATTGAAAGGAATCATTAAGTACAAAGAGAGAGAAAGAATCATGATTACATGAGCTACAAAACCATTCCCCATCTCTTACACCAGTAAATGTTAGTCTCATTTTATCTAAAACAAAGCATACTGACTTCTTATATTTTAGCATATTAGAATGTTGCAAACAGAACATAAACACAGCTTTACAGACTATTATGCAATTTTTGTGTTTAAGTTCTAGAAAGGTACGTATATTTCTTGACTGTCATATAAAACAAAGGTTCTGAAGGCCATAACACCTAAATACTTGTCCAGTACTCATCTCACACATACCAGTTCATACCCTTAGAAGGACAAGAGATATTAAAGAGATGAAAACCAAGTCAGGTCACTGTATCAAATTTTAACTATACAATTCAATCTCTGTAATTGAACATATGAAACTGTGTTTGAGAGTTTGCGTTTCTTACAAAACACTGATAATAAGACCTAAGCTTTCAGGAAAATCAGTAAACAAAGGAAATAAATAGATCATTTAGCACAAAAATTTCATGATACATATGATTTCTACTCTGATCTGCCATTAGCTACTCACTGTTCTGAAATTGGTATACTTAGAATGAATAGGTTTTCTTACCCACAGGTTTGTATACAATTTTATAGCCAAGAACAGGGGATGGTGAAGGATCCCAGGAAACTCTGAATCGTGTATACCATTCATCAGTTATATACATATTTTGAGGAGGAAGCAGACCAACTAAAAAGAAAGAAAACCACTCTGATTAGACTAGTGACTGTTTTTCAACCTCTAGAAATGCACATTGTTACTCTACAAGGTAACAACCACATCAAAAACCTAATTAACAATGAAACCTTAATAATGTTGGAGTGCTCAAGGAATACATCTTATATTTTAAAAAGAATATACAACATGAAAACTAGTTACCAGTTCTGCCATTTCCAGTCAGTTGTCCACCATCTCCATCTTCGTACACAGCAACAACAGTAATTTTGTATGGTGTATCTGACTGTAGTGGTTGTAGTATCACATTATTTCTTATCCCAGGAACTGTTGTCTAGAACACAAAAGAAACAGAGGTAAACACACTCACAGTCTTGTAACTGATCAGTAATGACAGTTACTAGAACCCAAAATTTGTTTTGACATTTGGCACAATTTTTTTTTATGTCCACTGTAAAAAAATTCATTCAGGATATATAACCTATAAACAATTATTAGTCTTTGTTATTTTAAATTATAAAACCCTGTGGTCAGCACAAAAAGATAAACCAAATTGACTCTTCAGTTCCAACCCTCACATCAGACTGAGGTGCTGCAGTTCTTCACCAAGATTTCAGTACTGTTCCCTCATAGAAAGGAAGAAGTCATGATGATGTGTTTGGAGACATAAAAAAGAGAGGGAAAAGCTCATAAAATGGGGGTGAAAGTCAAAGTTATTTCCACTAGTCCACAGTTTCATCTCTACTTTTTCATTACCTTCATCTTTGGATATCACTTTCTTGGCAGAAACAAGTTAGTCTGAGAAGGAAAGTCTAAATATTTTGATATATAAAAACGTCCCTATTATGCATCCCTCAATCTCAACTTCCTGGTGCAGCCATGCACTAATGAAAATGTAAGTATAATCCCAAAAGGAATATCGCTCCATAAAGCTCCATAAAATACTGAAACTATGGAAAGTAACTTGAGGAATCTATCTCAAAAGCATATCCCAGTCAGCATTTTCAGTTGTTTGAGATAGGTTTTTATGAATTTTCAAGTGTTTTCTGCAAAGAAGATATGTGTTGATAAAATATATGTGTCCTGATTAACAGGTCCAGTAGGGAATTTTCAAACAGTGAATTTTCAGCATGCACTATATAATAATATACAAGGAATAATAGCGTTTAAATAGCATTCTAGACATGTTACATTTTGGCTGGTGGCAGTCAGCAGGAATTCTGCCACTGACTTCTATGGGATCTGAGTTTAGCTTTGCTATAAATACTCTGTGAATTTTATAAGTTTCAGACTATAACTTGCACTATCATTAAGCTGCAGGAAATGAAACACAAATGCTTAAAATTCATACCTAAACTTACAACAGCAAGTTAGATGCTGAATCAAAGTTACCATTGTTTTCTTATTAGACTTTGCCAAGTCTCTTCAATTTATAAAATGCTGACTTATGTTTATTTTGTATCTTAGCACACTGATTTCATAATGAACAGAGTGTGAAGTAATAGATGGCTATTCATTGTATTGCACTTAAATTAAATGCCAGGAAGGAGGTTCTGCTTAGAATCTTCTGATTAATGCATGACTCACATATTTAAGATTATTTTACACACAAATTTGATCATTAAACTATATATGTTCTGCAAATTCATTAATATAAACCCATTTCATACAAACCATGGCTTCTCAGCACTGATAATGAACAAAGAAGCCATATAGCCTGCAAAATGTACTACATGTAGAACAAGTATCTTTGTTTTTCCGTAGCCTAAAGAATCAACTGAGAACATCTCAGTGCTTATTAAGGAATCACAGAACTTACATATTCATCAATAGGGTCTCCCACAGTGGGTGAATAAATGATTCTGTATTGCTGAACTGGCCCATCAGCATGATCCCACTGTACAGAAAGGCTGTTTGTAGTCTCATCGAACACTCTCACATTCCTTGGACCACTGCGAGGCACTAAAGAATGAACACACAGAAGGTTGTATGGAGCATGATGCTTCTAGTTCAGCGTCACCCTCATCAGTTCAAAAGCTGCCCTGAAGCCAAAGCCTAGGGCCCTTCCTGAAATCTTGAATAAATATACACAGGTAGATTAAGTCAATGATAATATAGCAGTGCCTGAAGGTCTTAAATGGAAATAGAGCCTAACTGGAGGAACTAGAGCAGTATGGAGGGGAGAGAACATCAAGGGAATGTGCAAAGTGAGCATCTACATACATTCTGCTTCTCAGACTCCTGCAGACAAGGGTAACTACAGCCTGTCACATCTGCAAGTTTTAGATGAATATGGGGATTTAACAGAGAAAGCATAGAAGCAGCAAAAAAGAGGTGACCTATTGACAGTTTCTATACATGTTATTTCCAGAACGAATTTTAAAGAAGCTAAATGTAAGCCAACCAAAGTCCCACAAGCTAAATTGTAACAAAGAGGTTTTGGTGTTTAAGTATCTCCAGCAAAAAAACAAACATCTGGGCAGACTGACACATACATTACCATGTCAGACACAGAACATAAGTACTCTTTTTTTTATTGATAACTAATTCTACCCATTTAATGTGCTTTTTTTTTTCAAAAGACAAATTGTTATTTATCTGTAACTGAATTTTTAAGGACAGTCTTTAAACTCCTAAACATTCAAATTAAGCTTATTTCACAAGTGAAAATTACATTGGGGATTATGCATGTACCACAACTGACAGACAACAAGTTCCCTCCCATGGAGGCCTGTAATTGCTTCAGTCATAATTTAGATGCATTAATCTCAGAGTTGCACTAAATGGCTTATATTATTTGTGACTGTAACCAACTTCATAAATTCTTCACATACCAATTTTGACATATATTTCACAACACAAGTACTGACTGCCTCTTACATGTTCTTCCCTGTGCTTGGCTTGGATTTCCCTCTCCGTCTGCATAAAGAGCTATAACATTTATTGAGTAAGCAGTGTCAGGAGTCAAGCGCTCCAGAATCACATCACGAGTGCTGCCCGGTACCACAATCTAAAATAGAAACAAAAGGAACCTATATAAATAGAGCTTGAGTTTATATCATGTCTTTTTGGAAAACAATTTGAATGAAATACAGAAAAATTGGGAACATGACCATGCTGCACACATCCAAGAAAAGTAATACAAATTTAAAGTAAACAAATAATATTGACAAAAATTCAATAGAGTGTGGAAAAAAAAGGACAAATACATAAGGAGCTCTCATTCTGCAAATAGAGTTGTTATTTTTTAAATTTTACATGAAAATAGTTCAGAAAAAAAAAAGAAAAACATGTAGGAAGGAAAAATAAAATGTAAAGTCTGTCACAGCCTATTAACATATAAAGGATATTAAAAATTCTCAACTTTCCTTACATAAAAACATATTCATCTGTACATGTACAATATAGGTGTACATTTTGTGTACATTCACAGTCAAAGTTTCAAAACTGCACTTATTTCTACACATCCAAGAAGTCTTCACATCTGAAGGATAAATTTTTACCCATATCCAGACTTCACTACTCACCAAGACCTACTTAAACACCAATGATTTAGGGTAAGGAAATGGTTTAGTGGTAAAATCACATAAACTTGGCATCTGGTTTCATAATTAAACATTTCCTAAGAAATAGTTGTTATTTCCTTCTCTCTTACAAGAAAAAAAAGGTTTTAATTTAGTCATCTTTACCTGCAATATGATAAAGGATACTCAATTTTCAATATGCAGTTTTAAATAGGAGAGTCTTATTTCTTATGTCTCTCATTTCACCAACTTAAGGCTTTATTTACAATGGACTAAACTCCTATAGACACTGTTTTCAGCAGAGACACTCCTGGGCAGATAGTTGGCCTCAGTTTATTATTTTATTTTTTTTTTACACTCATTGAAGGAAGCAATATTCTCCACACACTTTTGATAAATAGTATAAAAACTAAATTACTTACAGATTCTGATGGCCTTGGGCCAGTCAGTGGAGCGTAATTAATTCTATATTGCTGTACTGGACCTGGAGCAGGTTCCCAACGCACATTCATGCTGTTTGGTGTGGGATTGTAAACGTGAACATTTCTTGGTGTTCCTCTCTCCACTAGACCAAGGATAATTTAAATTGAGTTTTACAAAGTTGCTTATGTAAGTTATATTTCTACTTGAATTTACAACAGAGCTCAAAGGAAAATAAAAAACACAGCAGCCCAAGATAAACACATTACTTTTGTTAGCTCCTACAATTTAAGAATCTCAGTGATTAGTCTTCTCAAACATCCGTGCTAGGCAGTTAAGTACCTGTTTATACTGCAAATTGAAAGTATGATCATAACACTTTGTTATCCTGTTGTTGATCAGACATGTATGAAAAGTAGACACAAACTACACATTTTAGCTCATGTTGACATTAGGAGCTTAAACTTCCTGGGAAATTTTAAGTACATGGTATAGACATTGGCATGGATTAAAACCAATATTTGGTGTTTGTTCACCGGTATTGCTACTGGCACTACAATTGAAATTTTACTATTCTGTGAGGTAAACCGTAAATTCGCTTCACAACTTAGGAGCTGAGCTTGCTCGAGATAAATGGACTGAAAGCCTCCACACAAATAAGCAAAGAAAACTAAGTTACAGAGCTGAAACCATAACCCAGATGGTAAACAGTTTTTGCATTTGTGTTTTAGCTTTGGGGAAAATAAACTTCCACTTTTGATGTAAAATCAACTTCTAATGATCTGAGCCACTCACACAAAAAATCCTAACATTTCCTGAAAAGGGCTATTTTACTTACAAGTTCTTCCAGTGTCAGAGACACGTCCACCATCCCCCTCTGGGAAAACTGGAACCACAGTTACAGTGTAAGGTGTGTTGGGTTCAAGAGTCCTTAGGATGACATAGTTTGTGTTTCCTGGTACTGTAGTCTACAAATTTAAAAACAAAGGTAGGGGCATGACACATAAATATGTAAAAAAAGTCTAAGCTTTTTTGTTTCTCACTCCTCTACTACATTTCATTTCCAGACTGGATGTGATAATAACTAGAGAAGGTGAAGCTTAAAATAACAGAGTTCATGGTATCTACTGGAATTACTTTTCAAAAAGGTTCTGTCTCAGACTTAAGAAAAATTATTAAGTTCTATCCTCCATTATACAATTCCTTACAGCTATCTTCACTTAGGGTCCAGATCCTGTTCTGCTGATGGTAGTAGCAGAATCTGCAGTGATCTCTTTAATGACTACTATTTAGCATCTCAGAGGCACTAAGAGGTCACTTTCTAATTCAAAAAAAAAAAGAAAGAAAACTTTAAATAACATCACAACATGCTAGTGACAAGAAGTAATGAGCAGGTCATGTTAGAAGATAAAACTCCACTGCATTTAAGCATATTTGTCATCAGTAGCACTCTAGATGCTATTGAAACAGTGGCAATTCATGTACCTCTCATTTCATGGGCACATTAAATTGCACAGATGTAGAAAAAGAAACACAACTGGGAAATAATAATATTTCACAGTCTGGAGTAGGGTTCCTATTTTCATTATTTTTTTAGCTCTTTAGCAGTTAAGTAATTTCAGGAAATTAGAATGTGGATTTTTCTGCTTTCACAAATATCATTGCAGCTGACTGTCTACAGTCACATAACTTCTTAGCAGTAAAAATAGGTGGAAATAAGTTCTGCTAACTTTAGCACCTTTTGTACACCCTGAAGTCAGCTTTACGTTCACACCCACTGCCCTAAGAATAAACAAACAAAAAATTGTGTGCGGCATTAAATCCCTGTGCTAAGAACTAATCTCTAATGGTCTACTATATAAAATCAAACATCTGTAATACATATGAGAACAACTGAACTTCAAGGAGGTGCTGTGTGTTTTCTCCAGGGTAGTCATGAACGGAAAAAAAACCAGTGCATAGGCAAACAAGACCTACTTCACTCAGTAGCATTTCTCTGACCAGCACCATGAGCTGTAATTTATCTGAGGCAGCTAGAGAGATCCACATGAAGAATTTACCATTTCTTCTGCACCTCCAGCTGTAGGTCCATAAAACACTTTATACTGGCGAGGACTTCCTTCTGCATGATCCCATCGAACATTCAGAGTACTGGTGGTTGGGTCATAAACTAGCAAGTTCTTCACAGTAGTGAGAGGTTCTGAAACAGATCAATGAGCTGTCAGAAACATGGAACCATATTCTCTCACCTGTGCTGTCAGATCATGATTGTGTAAAGTTTCCTTAGGAAATTTAAAAACCAAGAGGTTTAGTAGTTCGTGTTAAATGTTATTTGTCTTCATTAATCAGAACGCATCAGCCTCATCAACCAGCATAAGCAATGCTAAATGTAGTAAAAGAAATTTATTTCTGGACACTATTTTAGAATTATCCAATGAGGCCATTAGGATTTTTGCTTCATTCCTCATCAAACACATTGCTGTGTCTGACTTTCCATTGCAAGTTCATTATTAAATTACGTATAAGTGGATTAATAAATTTATATTTGAACAATTAATTAAATATAGTGAAATGCCTGCAGTGTCTTTGATAGAAAATCATCCAGTTATTTCTATAGCAGGATCAAAACAATGCATCAGTCTCTGAACTGAAGGTGCTTAACAGCACCCATATGAGAGTTACATGTCTTCTGATGCTTTAAGGTGTTTACTAAATTATGGCATACAACAATTAAAAAATTTAAATGACGAAAAAGTTCCATAGGGACGTTAGGGTTTTTTCAGCCTTAAAAGCCAGGCATCCAGTCTGAGGTAGTGGTCCAGGGTTTCTCTACAGCCAGTAGACAGATCTTCTTACTTTAGATATTTGAAACCCACCAAAGGACAAATACAGATGGGATTAATTTCACCACAAGAAATTTTTCCATGCTAATTTGAAAAGCAATACATCAATGTTGTTTTGCACTTAATAAGATCCGAAGAAGTTACTTACTGGTTCTGCCTCGTCCCGTAATTCGTCCCCCTTCACCATCTGCATACATTGATGACACAGTAATAGCATATGGCGTGTCAGGCTGCAGCTTCTGTATCACTACACTGTTCTGCCGCCCTCCAATCATAGTCTTCAGCGAAACAACAGAAAAACATTAAAATACCCTTTATACTTCCTCTTTTGTGCTTAATGCTACAGTGCAGAATGTAAGCATTCGATGCAGAGTAGAAAACACTATGATGCATCATATGTTGAAATGCTCTTGTGACACTGAGAATAGACATTGAACAGCAATAACATTTAACACATATTCTTAGCAAGTTTAGACACAAAGCTACTATTCTTTAAAATCTCCAAACTTGCATATAACCACACCTATGTATCAACTGCCAGTTCTTTACCAGCACAAACTATATTGTAAATGACTATATCCTATTGAAATCAATCAGAGTCTTTTATTAATTACGATAAACTCTCATTTGGGCTCTTTACGCTCCACTCTCAGGTAGAATGCAAGCATGGAATAAATTCCAACACTCTGTAGATCTCTAACATACATTAGATACAATATCAATATTGTCTCTCCTTGATTTCAAAAATTTTACAGCATGACACTTCAGCTTCTGAAACATCTTTGTTAAGATTCTGTCTTCTTTTTATTTTTATTATCTAATTTTTATTTTACATATAATCCTGTGATCATAATCTTCACCAATTAAGTTAAAGATTTAAAGTACACTGAGAATAATACTTAGATCTTAAACATTTGATACTCATGAGTTTTTTGGCTTTTAATAGTGTGTAATTACACTTGCTCAAGAGCATCCTTTGTACTTTTAAGACTATCTGCACATTTTCAAAGCCAATTCAACTAATGTGTTTGTCATAACAAACTTTAAAAGCATCTGATTATGAAGAACTGACAACAAGCAAGCATTTATACATCTTCACATTTCGTAGAAGTAGAATATTTTAACTTACAAGCAAAGTACAAAGCTCTTTTCAAAGAATAAATATTTTTATCATCCCACCACCCTAAATGATCATTACGGTCTCTGCAGTTTGGTGTGCAGTTTTTGCAGAGCTGTCTTCAAACCATCCATGCTTCGTCTTGGTGCTGAGGCCATTAAATGTCAGACAGGGCAATAAAAACCTTCCAAAAATTCTATTTTAACTATTTTGGTAGGGACAGCTCTACTGCCTACTCAGCAGCTACATTTTAATCAAATATCGCACTAAAAAAAACAGTTAAGGCATTATGATCATATGACAAAGTTATTTGTAGACAGACATTAAATGCCATGAATAGAGGATGAGTGTTCTCTGGGCTCTCCTTAAAAAGACGTGTTTTCTCCAACTGCCACTGCTGAACTCTATCCAGCTCTGAGTAATTAAGTCTATTAACTATATTTTTGCACAAATTTCAACAGAATGATCATAATTTTCTTTTTACTCCAGTGCCAGCAATTAATTACAGTAATTAATTAACCTTACTGCTGTTCCTTTTTCTTCTAGTGATTTCTCCCTAAACTTGTATTAAACTGCTCAAATTCATTCAATACTTCAATTGCCTCAACTCAAATGCATGTTGTTCAGAAGAGAGTTAAAATGGATGTGTAAGTATCCAATTGATTCTAAAGTAAATATTCCTAGATACACTTCTGAACATGTGTGATCTCCAATTACAGGGGCAAATTAAATGAGCGTGTTTCTCATCTGAGACTGTTCCTCTGAGTCATTTGGCAGTAACCGCAACAGCCTCCCACTGCGGGGCATTTTTAAGTAGCGCACATTTCTGATAAACAGGTTGACCGAATTACCATTCCCAGGCTGTGCTGTGTAGGCTGCCAGTAGTCAACACAGCTCTTGCTGACGACACAGGGAAAGCTGGCTGACCATACAGTACTGGCTCTCCATATCATTACAGCTGCTCAATCCCATTAAAAGAGTCTAAAACACCTTAAACACTTCCCTAGCATATGTTTTGCGTGCATTTTTTTTTTTGCAACTGCTACTTCTGGGTGGTTTTTCTGACCCTAGAGCAGTGAGAGATAGTCTCAACTGTTCAACTGAACAGCATGTTCCATGGCAAAGTCCTCTGATAGCACATGAACCACACCATGAAAATAACTGAAAACTCTGGAAATGGAAAATAGCCAAGGTATCATTGATTGTTGTGACAACTATATCTGTGATTTGTAGTCTTACATGCTGCTTGACTTATTCCTCAACATATTTTAACTTTATTATAGTTATATCTATAGATATATATTGATGACCTTAAGGGTCTTTTCTAACCTAGACTGCGATTTTCAAGAAAACAGGATGCATCCAAAGTAATTTCTGCTCCATGAAGAGCATTCTAACTTGGATTTGAAAGGGGAGAAAGAAAAAGGTGGGAGTATATACTGTTTCACTATAAATAGAAATTTTCACCTAAAAAGTGATTAAAATATACAATGTTGTGCTTTGAAAAGAGATTATTCTAATGGATTTGCAGAAGGTTGTATTTAAGGTTGAAAAACTACAGCACTACAAAATTAGTTACCGACTGTTCAGGGCCATCCCCACTGATAGGCTGGTAAATGATCCTGTATCTCTGCACTCGACCACTGGCAGGATCCCACTTCACAGTCAAACTATGTGAAGTTGCATTGTACACCTGAAGGTTTCTTGGGCCACTCTTTGGGGCTAAGAAGTGCAATAAAAAAAGAATAAATATGTTATTCACCAAAAATCAGGGACAAATACTTCATTCATACTTTTAGGGCTGCATGACTGCCTGATCAAGAGCAGAATGTATGAAGTAAAAGAGAACATAAACTGTAATGTTTGTAAAATAATAAACATGTGGTAATCTAGTGTTTAGTATTCTTCCAAATACACAATAATATTTATTAAATGATCTCAGCTTTTTAATGTCAACATTTGTCACAGTTTAGAAAAAGATAGCTATGGGTTTTTCTTAATAGTACAATACCGGGAAATTCAGATCCTTACCTTGTGTTGTGATAGGTACCACGGGTACTAGAAAAAAGTAGAAAGAATTTTCAGAATTCTTGTATGTATATGCTTTCTGTTTTAATAATCATGAATAACAATATGCAGAATCCCTTTATTTACTCACATGTCCGTTCACTGCCAATGAGCTCATCACTTTCTGATTCATCAGGATAGATGGCAGTAACTGAGATATCATATAATGTGTCTGGATTCAAATTTTCAAAGACCAAACTATTGTCATCCCCATTTAAGATAGTCTTGTGGAGAAATTAAAAAAAAAAGGAAAAAAATAAATAAACAAAATCAAAACAAACAAAACAGACAAATAGAAAGTGGGATATAACTGAGGAACTTTTTACTCCGTAACATCACTGCAAGCAGCTGTAAGTATGTGTTCTACACCTTCTGACTGAATTTCCATTGCACACAACAGGAGGGCTTGCAATTTATAGGCCATTTATCAATTACATTTCTGATTTTAAAAATATACTCTCTGAGAAACTGCCCATGGAAGCTTATGGTGGCTGTCTAATTCTTACCTCCTGTTTTTCTGATCTTCCATAGGGTCCCCAGGTTATTCTATATAGAGAGACATCTGGAGCTCCATGATCCCAAGTACCTCTAAAACTATTTGTGGTTACATCTGTGATTCTGAGGTTGACTGGTGCTGGCACAGGCTCTATTATGAGAAAAGAAAAAGTATTCCACAAAATGTAACTACAAAATAAATACAGTTAAACAAAGCAATTACTCAGACAAAGAATTTAGAAAATTATGTAGGAGATTCACCTCTCAGTTACCATGCTTCTAATGAGTACATATAACCCATCCTACCTACACTAAGCAAATTGTCCTTCATCCTTCATAAGGTCACATCATTAGGTCACATCACCAGATAAAACAGACGCAGCTCTACTGACCTCAGCAGAGATCACAACTCACATGCCTACTCACAACAACTGAAGTCCTAGCTCTTACATTTTGGAGTTAGGAGTGATTATTAACTCCCATCAACAGAGCTCAATCTCCTGCATGAGTGTCTCCCAAATCTTAAAATTCTTATATAAGCTAAATAAGACATGACTGAATTACACCACTTGCTTAGAAAGAATTCACAGAGGTTAACTGTAGGTTAAGAAAGCTAAATATAATACAGCCACTGGGAAGAAATACACAAACAGGTAAAACCAGAGAATTAAACTAAAAATAATTTCTTTGGCAGAGTTTTCCTCTTCTTTCCTTATACACACATTCACACAAAACCACAGCTATAGAAAAAAGACTAGCCCAACAGCAAGCACAAAATCTCACAAATATTTTTAAATATATAAAGCTACAAAAAATTCAGAAGAAAAAAAGAGATCATAGGATCTGATTTTTCATATCAGATTGAGGGGCTGTGATAAGATAACATTGCTCATTTCTGTTGTAGCTCTTCTGGTTAACTACCTTCTTAAATCATAAGCCTAGATCAGGATGAGAGCTTCTTTGACACCCGCTTTCTCCTTTTAGTCTGTCACCTCTCTTGTATGGAAATCAGCTCTTACAGCTTGTGCAACTCCACTTCCTTGCCTCTATTTGTTGAGGTACTGTCCTAGTTACAGGGGCTGGGACCAGTTTATCACTATGCAGGTATAACCAAAACTGTGTATTCTACACCCTCTGTGTAATTTCTGATGGACTATTAATAAATAAATTGTTTGCAGCAGCTGCCCAGGGTACACCTGACATCTCGGGCTACAAGCTGGATGTTAAAAAAACCCTGCAAGGCAGGGGAGCATTTCTTTGTCTTCACACAAATGACTCAGCTGCGATAACTCCCCTTTGGAAAAGCATTAGCACCTTCACACCCAGCCTGAGGGATCATCTCTGCTAATAGTCCACAATGCCTGGCATAATAGGGAGCTGCAACACCTTGATCATCAAAGATTCCAAAAATATCCCATGATTCACAGAGTTAAATCACCCATTGTGAAACTCTCCATCCTGGGGGAGGTCCTGGGCATTCCCACCTGAGCTTGAGCACGTATAATTGTTTTGAGACTTCTAGTACCACTCGTCAGATACAGAGGAGGACCAAAACTTCAACGAGAGGACTGTGACTGCCACTCTCGACAAGTCTGCGATCATTACTTAACAGAACCGTGACCATCATCTGGACCAACAGGTTTTCCTTTCCTTTTAGTTTACACCCAGGAGGTCCCGTGGTGCTCAGCACAGGAGCTAAAAACACCATTCTGTTCTTGTTCAGGGTGCTGGGTTATACACCTGTCTTTGGGGGGTTAAAACCAATTTTTTTCTGTATAATTGTATTTATTGTAATCTTTAGTGAATTGTAATTCTGATGTGTAATCTCATTGAGATGGGTTCATTTGTCCCACCTGTTTACTTTTAAACCAGCACAGGTACTCAAATACTGCCTTGATGATTCTCTAGAAGTAGAGAAGGATTTTGTATTCCATGACGCAAAAACTCTCTTGGATCAGAAGCAAGATCATGTCTCTCTAATCCTCTAGCATATGGCCCAGCTTCCTACTCACTTTCCTAGATTCCTGCATAGATTTGCTAAACCTTTCCTCTGTCTTCATATTTTCTTGCCCATTCTACACTACACTTCTCCTTCAGCCTCTAAACAGAAATAGTTGTGCTTGAGTTGCTCTGTCACCTCTCTGCAGACTGCAGTCTCAGTGTTTACTGCAGTAAGACACTGGAATCTAAGATTCCCGGGGTTTGTTAAATTGAAAATAATGCTACAAATGCAAGTAAAATTTTTCTCAGATTAAATGACAGCTCCACATAACGTATTGCAACATGCACAACTTTAATAGAACATAAAGCAAAACCAACCACAATAATGATTACTAAGAATACTTACGAGTGACAGCTTCTGCTTTTGTTGGCAGGGATTCTCCTTCATCATATACAGCAACAACGTGTACATTGTACACTGTTTGGGAGGAAAGGTCAGAGAGAGTAGTGCTGGTTTTGAGTCTGTCAATTTCCACCTAAGAATAAAAACAGTGACTTAAGAATTGTAAATTGCTCTGACTCTGCATTTGATTTAATGGCAGAAATACCTGTACTGAAAAAGGACAAGTATTCTGCACTACGTTTTGCCATTTACCCCTAAATTTACATCTGAATATTGAGTGCTATCTACTAATTTCCTTGTAAAGCATATTATATCAGATACATGCAGTACTTGTGGATCATTCACGGCTTCATTCTTTTGGAAACAAGGATGCAGACTAAAACTTAAGAAAATTCTCATTTCCTTATAAAAACACATTTAATCCTCCAAGAGCTGATTCATGTCAAGCAGCACAGATAAGGAAAGCTTGTACCTAACTACAAGACATCTCTAACAATGCTCACACATGTTCTGACAGTTGGCAAAGGGGCTAACATACCTTTATTCCACAATCCTGTCCTCTTAATTGTAAGCTGTTCTTAGACCTTGGCAAGATGACACTTAACCAGACAGCAGAAATGGCTGTTTACCAAAGCACAGGAAAATTCTCCAGTCCTTCTCTCTGGAGGAGGAGGAAGAAGGGAGTACCCAAAGAAATCCATCTCGTGCTTATTCCATTTCCAAGAAATCAATACCCTTTCCTGACTGCAATCACCACGAACTGATGTTCTTTACTCTTGGTGGTGGGTTATAATACCACTCTTACTGTTATGTTAGTAACCTAGCTCCTTGAAATAAAACTCTTTCTTAGTACTTTCAAGAATTTACCTCCTTTACATCAGGGTCATCAGCTATTTTGTATCTTAGGATGTATTTTTGAACTTTCCCTGGGGCAGCATCCCAACGGACATTCATGCTGCTGTGAGTAACATCCTGAATTGTTAAGCCTCTGGGTCCAGGCAAAGGTACTGTAAAAATAATGGCAGTAGTAAGTGAAAATACTATTCATGGCAGAGGTATAGGTCTCTTACAGATGCAAGTAAATGCTTTTCATATCATTTATTGAAATGGAGGCATTCACTTTCTAAGAAGTTCATCGTCCTTGCCATTAGATGAGACAGTTTAGGAGCTTATTGTCCCAGTAATGAACAATATAGCTATAAAGTATGTAGCTTTACCTTGGTAAATTATGAGCACAATACTTTTAGAAGTATTAGTGTTTAAAATCATAACTTTTGGTGACAATAGCCACTTTTCACGTATGGTTAAGGGTTTAACATTTCTTAAGGACATACAAATAAGCATACTGCATGCATCTAGCCCAGAAACATGCCTTCACCAATAGGAAATATTTAAGGAAAGTTATAAAAAAGGAAGCCATATTTAGATCAATTTTTTTCTTGATATGGAATGTTTCTTTGTTATTTTCTACACTTCAGAGAATGTCTGAATTAGAATGTCTAAGTTAATGCAACCAAAATTGAGACCTTTTAAAACACTATGACCACAAGATTTTCAAGCCAACTTCCTTCATTATTCAACAAAAAATTGTCTTGTTCCTCTTTTGATAGTTGGACCCTTTGCATTGAAATTGCCTTGAGATCTTTGGGAAATGAATGAGTGTTAGCAAATGCATAAAACATGGTTAAGATGGTCTTCTAAACAAAACAGAATATATAAAAACTGTTACATGAAATAAAATTAAATGTTGCTGAAGCAATAACAAAGTAAAAATCAAGATGTCCATACACGTCACTTCCTGGGTGGTGAGTGGGTCACTGGTGATATCACCAAACAATACGTAAGCTATTAAAGTGTACTCAGTGTTGGGGATGAGATCTACCAGCTGCACCTCATTCACTGATGGTCCAACACGCATCTGCACATGAAAAGTAACACACCATGTTTTAAAACTGAAGAAAGCAATGGCAGAAAAGCAAGCAATGATTTAATTTCAAGGGAATTTTGTTTGTGAGATTCACAGTATATTTACAGCTTCCTGACTGATGTCATTGTATACAATATCTTTGTAAGTTCACTGCACTTCAAAAGTACATGCCAGTCTTTTGACTATTATGATAATCTAACAGTTTTTCTTAATTTATTTCTGGTAGAGCACAGGAAATGAAGACAAATTCTCTCACCTCTTTCTCTGTGGCTGGGACTGTGGCATTCACAGGTTCATATGTTAACAAATAACCAGTAGCTCCATTGAGAGGTTCCCACCTCACTCGCATGTAGGTTGATCCAATATCATAAACATTCAAGTTTCTAACTGAAGAGATTGGCACTGTCAAATAAAAAATATATATTAATTTATTTATTTCACCTTCTTCATATTTTATATCACAAGTGGTACCACTGAGAATATTGCACATGGCTATTAGTGTACATTATGGGTAGTAGAAAGGCGATCTGCAAGCACTGGTGTTTTAAGTGGTTCTTAGTTTAAGAATGAGATAATGGTCACTCCATTTTGAATGAGGCTACAGATTTGCTATATACACAGCTAAAACTCTTACAAGTTTACCCTCGGACACTTTAATATTCTAATCAGCAATATTAACTCACATGAATGCTCTAATATGAGACAACACAACTGGTTTGGGATCTTTACAAAAAGGATATTTTGTCCTTTCTTCAATGTTATTAAAGAGGTAGAAAAGTCACCCAATGTTGCATTCAACATAAATATATCTAAAATCAATCATGTAGACAACTCATAGTAGAAACATGGCTAAGTTATATCTCATAGAAGTGGCATAACTCTGTTGAATTGGCTTTTTGCTAATTAGAAATCATTTCTATGCTATTGTCTGATAGTAGCAGGAATTAATTACCTAGCATAAAAATACAGGAGTATACATTTGTATATGATCAGATTTCAGTAACTTTTAAACTCTATCTTATAATTCATGTCTATTGTTCTAGTTTTGTACAGCCATGCTTTATGAGTCTGGAAAGAAGACGAGACAAACATTTTCTACCACACTGCAGTTTCACTTTGCTGAAGTTTTCCAGACAAGATCTGACCAACCTGTGTAACACAACACAGTTTAGTCATTCAAATTAAAAATTTTGTTTCTGCTAAGAAGAAAGCCCATAGTGCTAAAAGTTCTACTGGATATTTCCCCAAGTGCCAAACTGGCTGTTAACATGTTATTCAAGATCCATTTCTAACTTACAAGTTGTTTCCCTGCCGATCAGAGGTTCACTGCTTTCATCTTCTACCACAGAGAACACATTAACAACATATTCTGTTTCAGGTTGCAGATCTTTCAGAACTGTTGTTGTTTCCATCCTACTCACATAAAACTACATAAAAGAGAAGCAATGTTAACAACTGTACAACAAATATATTTGCAATCTTATCTCTAAGAAAAACAATCATTCCTTGTGAAACTCTTCAGAAATCAATGGTAAGGAGCTAAATATAGTATGGTCTTAATCTTCTATGTATTTTTCCTGACCGTATAGCAATATTTTTGCAAACCAAGCTGTAGGTAAATCTCATACAGACACTTGTCTCAAATGGATCTGGATATATTTAGCATCACATACTGTGCATTCTACTTTCACGCATGGTTTACACTTCTATATTAGTAAACAGCATAAAGAAAGCGCCAGGGACATATGTTACCACTTTTGGAGAAAAGGTTTCAAACACCCAGGATAATCTAGATGGTTACAGCAATGGCAACACCATGAAGAACAGAAATGCCAAGAAGCAGTCAAGCTGTAAAGTCAGTGTACACTGTATTGACAGCTCCAACTTTAATCAAACGCCAAATCCTGAGGTCATGATTTACTAAGATTAAACTCTCCATGAGTAAAGAGTCCCCATGTATCTCCTGAGTTTAGATTTAAAAGCAACATTCAGAGATGAAAAGTTCAGAGTTAGGTACACAGAGGTGCCTAACTTCATTCTCTCAAATACTTCATTCTCCTAAATACTATTCTGTCTGGTTGAAGAGAGTGATGAGCAATTCAGATTGCCTACAATCAATGGTTGTGAGTCACTGACTCTTTGTGTAGAGAAGTAATAACCACAAGATAAGTCTGATCCTGTGCGTTAAACAGTTTAGAATACATACATAGGCACAGATTCAAAGTACCATCACACAGTGTTAATCTAAGCACACCTTTATCACCTACTGCCTTTTTTCTATTAACAAGAAAGTTTTTTGCATTATGGCCAGAAAATTGCTGGTATAGACATATTTAAACCAATATATGACAATGGAACAGGAACAGAAAGGAATTACTGAAATAGCAGTCAAGTGTTTTGAAGAGGTACATTTTATTCCTTGATTCATGGTATTAAAGCAACCAAAGTTATATTTATGCTCCTATTTTTTGTAATTTTTTGTATCATTTACCAAGGCATTATACTCTTGACCTTGGGAGCCTTTTTTTCATTTACTGTTATATTATACACAGCATAAATTACAGAATGATACTACCACGATGTGGAAGTCCAAGGTTATTATGGACAATGTCAAAGATGAACTAACCTGTTTAGGACTACCTCCAGAGGTAGGGTAATATTCAACTCTGTATCTATCAACACTCTCAGGAGGCGGACTCCATCTCAGTCTGAAAGAACGAGGCGTCACCTCCGAAATGGCTAGGTTAGAGGGAGGTGGCAAATCACCTACAAGCAGAAGTAAATTAAAAAAAATATTCTTTCATCTTATATCATCAGGAAGAAAGAAAAATCACTTTAAGTAGTTGCTTATGTTTCTGTTTTCTCAGGAATTACAACTTCATGAAGAGATAGCTCACCATCACACTCTCAAGACCAAACAAGCTGCCTGTAATTCCTATTCCACCTTCAACACCAGCGTTTCACTGGAGAACCATCAGCTAACATTACTGTTTTTCCACGCTCAACTTTGCTTTTGGGCTGTTAGACATAAATACTTGAAAAAAGCAGGGCTGCTGAAATTATCCTCATTGGAGGAGTATCATCAAGGAACCTGACACAATGTCAAAAAGCTGACACACTAAGAAACATGCTTCATAATTCTGGGAAAGAAAGAAGGCACATCCAGCCATGTCATGCTGTGTTAGGCATAACACAGTCATTGTTGAAAGGAAGGAAGAACCCTGCAGGGTAGTCCAGGTGGTCTGCACAACTTCCTCAGACCAGCAGCTGAAAAAACAGCCCAGGACTACATAGTGTTCCCAAGAAGTAATAAAAAGGAATTGGCAGTGCAAACATGTAAATGGAAAAAGGATGAAATAGACTGAAAATGTGATGTACCTGGACCTTTCACACTGTTACACAGATTCGTGGTTACATCATCAACAATGTTAGCCAGGAAGGAGAAATCTGCAACGTTGTAAGCATGGATGTCATCTGGATCCGTTGCAATCTGCTTCAGTTCATTTTCATCTGCATTTTTAATACCTTACAGATAAGACATGAAAACAAAGCTCATTAGAAATTATGGCCACGAGGCACAATACCATGAACTTAAGTCCCTAAACACATCCTTTGAATACCCTTTCAGGTACTTAAGTGTGTGATCACTTCTCTGTGAATTTAGCAGATGGGTAGGAGGAGGCTGCTGCAGGCCATTTCTTTATATAGTACTTACCAATTGCATACAGTTCCACTCCCTCATCTCTGAGTTTTCTTGAAGGGGTGACTACATCATCCTGTGATTTGCCATCAGTGATGAGAACACCAATTTTGCGAGCTCTGGGCCTTAAGCCTGCATTTTGCTTGAAGTTGTTTTTTAAGATGAAATCCAAGGCCATTCCTAGCATGATACAAAGAAAGTAACCATCACTATAACCTATTTCCATACAGTAGTTATGGTAAAAGAGATTATTTCATCCTAGTGATTTCACTCTGACAACATAATTCCACAATTTACTTCCTTCTCAAAGTATTTGTAATCTAATTGCAGCCCATCATCCAGATTTACCAGCAATTGATATTATTTAAGCCTTCTCAAAGTCTCTAACCTCTCAACTTTTATGCACCCTCCTATCTGATCTCTTCTAGCTTTCCTTCTGGGTCTTGGTTGTCTTCATCCAAACCCTGACATGATGACTTTTCATCTTCTCATATGCTCAATAGTAACATAAACTCTTCATCATCCAAGCTCTCTTTATCACATTTCTCCAGACTTCCTCTGAGTTTATAAGCCTATGCTACACCTGTTCTCTTCCAAACATACTGCATTGAACTGTAAGTCTCTTCCGTCCTGGACACACTGGAGTTCACTGAACAATATTGGGGTCAGCTACTAGAATCGTTTTTATTGGAGCTTAAGGAAAATCCTGGCAATGTGACATACCTGTTAGAGTATTGCCTCCTTTGTATGGTAAGTTGGCTACAGCCTCTAATAAAGACTGTTTGGTTCGGTAAGCATTGAGATTCCATTCTGTCCTGGGATCACCACTATACTGTGAAAGACCTGGAAAAAAAGCCATAATTTCCTCAGTTATTATGTGTCTGTGTAGCAGTTATGCTTCATTTTCACTCCAGCATATGAGAACTTACCAATCTGTACTTTGTCAGGACCAATATCAAAAACTTCAACAATTCGGGCAATGAAGTTCCTGATGGTTTTAAAATTTGGCCGCCCAATACTCCATGAGCCATCCACCAGCAGCACAATATCAGCTTCTGCTCTGGTTCTACATTCTAAACCTGCCATGTCAACCAGAAAAATACAGCCTTAGCATGATAGTTTTCTTTCCCCATCCTTTTAGATGACATATGTCATGAGTTAGCTTCCAAAATAGCTCTAGTTTTATTCACTGGCACTCTGTCAAGTATGACCTATTTGTGAACGTTATTCACACTAGTCACTGGTTCCATGGCAAAAACTGTCTAAATTTCTTCATGTATGTTTCCTTTTATAAATAAGCCTTTGCAAATGTCAAGGCCAGTGTTCTCTATTGTCATGTCATTATCTGTTTTGGTCTTTAAAGATGGTTGATAATCTGATTTCAGAAGTTTTGTACAAGACTACTAAACCAATCACTGACATGGCAGTGAGCATTATCAGATACAAATATACAAATTTATAGTATTTTAGTCTGTCACGCATAGCAAAACTACTTCTACTTAATTTTCAACTATGTAATAGTGGAGTTAATAGCATATATTACAACCACTTTCAAATAAATAGTATTTCTCAATTTGGGGATAAAAAGACATAGTAATACAGATGATATAAAAGTTTACATGTACAGGAAAGAAAGAGCTCAATTCAAAGAAGACACACAAACATAAACACAGGTCAAGAGATACAGAGGGAACAAAAACAAACATTAATATAAAGCTGCAATATTCTAGAAAGGTAGGAAGTTATTTCAAATATCTTCAGTTTACAAATTACAGAATAAAATATGCATAATATTGCTTTCATCACAAGAAAAATCACAAAATATTTATACAAAACAGAAAGACACAATAATTTTATCCACAGCCATTTGCAAAAAAAAAAATCTTTCTCTCTCTTTTCCTGTAGATTGTGTTACCAGCTGCAAATTTTCTGGCTTCCTGCCATCAGAGCTTCTCGTCTTTATATGGAAGAAATCCCATTGAGAAAAATCAGCCACACTCATCACAGTTGAAAGATATTGTGATTTCATATATGTTCCACAGAATTGATCCAACACTGTAGGCTCATGAATATAACTATTCCATGTACCTGGGGGTTAAAAGCATGATCCTCTTCTGCATAGAAAATATAGATCTAGTCTTAATCAGGACAATAAAATCAGTTGGGAGTAGGATTTAAGTAAAACCATGTTAGGTCAAAACATTGCATGCATAACTTTAATATGGAAGGTAAAGTTAGCTTCATGTACAATATAAGTGTTAAACTATTTTGACTTTTAGATTTCTTCCAACTACTACAGTTCCCCACATGGAAAATTCTAGCAATGGTACCACATCTAGGGTGATTTTTCTCCCCCTATTAATATATAATTTACTACTACATTTACAGTCCGAGATATAAATTTATTTTTCACATTAACCATGACTCAAATACATGCATTAGTAAAACTAATTAGCTTAAAGAATATAATACTGAAGACAGAAATGAGAGCTGCTATAATGAAAAATAATAAACCAGTGTTAGAGCAATTTTTTTTTCTGCCAGACTTATTAAAGCTTTAATGTAATTGATGGACTGTTTTGGAGTTTTTCTCAGTTTTACCCTCTAGTATTAGACTGAGTGGGACAGCAATTAATTAAGAATTTTCTAAAATTGCTGTCAATAAAGTTATACAAGATGAATATTTTTTACACAGCCCAGTGTGGAAACAAGGCTAAAAGAGGTTAAGCAAAAAGAATATTGTCAGCTGTCAGAAATCTTTTTTTCTTTATTTAACTCTGAAAGTACTTTGCAGTTAGGTTCTTTCTTGTCACCAATTTCTCTCTGATGGTTATGCAAGCTTTGAAATGGCAGAGGAGAAAAGTCTTTACTTATTCTTCTATACTTGGCTATTAAGAAGAAAAGACCTGCTTTTTTATGTTTTCCATAAAGGAGGACTGACCCCTGAAACTTTCCTCATCCAGTAGTATTAGCACGCAGAGGCCCACTAACCACACCAAAGGGAGCTTCTATCATAACATTCACAGAAACTTTAGCTACATTTAGCTACACGGGGAAAAACTCCCAAACTGATACTGGAGAGACTCTGCAATTGCCTTTCTGAACTAAGTCTATAGTGAAAAACAAAAGACTAAAGAATGGATATGTTGAATATAAACTTAAATAATACACAATAACACTGTGACATTCCCAACTACCAGATCTTTGTTCATTATATCATCTTAGTCTTGAAAGGAAAAGACACCATATAAGGACAAGCAAAGGGCTAACAATCTGCTTAAAATTCCTTGTTCTACTTCTGTGAACACCCCTGTATATGAGCCATGATCTCTACAATCACATTTGACCTTATGTGATTTGACACAGATGTGGATGGCTTGAAAATGCAATGCAGATGGCTTTGAATAATCAGCAAAACATGGGCTGCCTGCGTTATCATCTTTGTAAAATTATCTAAAGGGTGCGTGAACTGCAGTATGCTTAGTGGTCTTTTCAGACCAGGGCTTATGTCATCAGGGTAGGGAATATACTGAATCCTGTAAACAAATATGTATGTGCATTAGAAAAACAATAAGGAAACATAGTAAACTTTTGGTCTTTTTTAATCCAAAATTCAAGACTGCCTTTTCTTCAAATCAGTCATGTTTACCTCTAGATAAAAATGGCTCGGAAGTAGTATCCGAAAGAGTGGTCATCTCTTGTCCAATCAGGGGATTGCTCTCTCCTCCTTCAAACATCCCAAAAACATTTACCTTATATGTAGTTCCTGCCCTGCAATAGTTAAATAAGTATACTGTAAGTAAAGTCATTTGACTAGTTAAATGCTAAACATTTCACTTATTAAATTCTCACAGAAGAAAAATCCCTCATGGAAAAGAAGGTGCTAAAACATGAAGCCCAAACACTAGCTCTTCCACAAGAAAGTGAAGTTTCAAAATTTAAAAGCTGATTCTACTCTCTGTACTTAAATTTATAGCCTTCCTCATTCAAGTTATTTAATTCTGGGAAGAATACAGAGAAATTGTCCAGGCAGCCAGAGATCAGTTGACACCCTGATAGAATGAAATCTGGCCAGGACATCAAGGAAAACAAGAAAAGTTTCTACAGTACATCAGTGATAAAAGGAAGACTAGGGAAAACATGGGCCCTCTCCAGAAGAAAACAGGAGACATGTTCACCCAGAATAGGGAGACTGCTGAGGTACTGAATTACTTTTTTGACTCAGTCTTCACTGAAAAGTGCCCCAGCCACACCATCCAGGTCACACAAGGCAAAGTCAGAGATGGGGAGAAGGAAGAACCACCCACTGCAGGAGAAGATCAGGTTTGAGACCAGCTAAGGAATCCAAAGGTGCACAAATCTATGGGATCTGATGAGGTGCATCCACGGGTACTGAGGGAACTGATAGATGAGGTTGCTAAGCCACCAGCCATCATATTTGAGAAGTCATGGCAATTCAGTGAACCTCCCACTGACTGGAAAAGGGGGAACATAATCTCCATTCTTAAAAAGGGAGATAAGGAAGATGTGGGGAACTACAGACTACGGAGGTCAGTCTCACCTCGGTGCTCGGCAAGATCAAGGAGCAGATCCTCCTGGAAACTATGCTAAGGCATATGGAAAATAAAGAGATGACTGGTGAAAGCCAAGACAGCTTCATAAGGGCAAATCATGCCTAACAAATTTGGTAGCCTTCCACAACAGGCTTACAGCTTTGGTAGATAAGGGAAGAGCAACTGACATCATCTGCCTGGACATGTGCAAAGCATTCAACACTGTTCTGCCTGACAACCTTGCCTCTAAACTAGAGAGACATGAATTTACCTACTAGACCACTCTGTGGATAAGGAATTGGCTGGGTGGTCACACTCACAGAGTTGTGATCAAGGGCTCCACGTCCAAGGAGAGAGCAACAATGAGTGGCATTCCTCAGGAGTCACTATTGGGAATGGTGCTGTTTAATATTTTTGCTGGTAGCAGGGATGGTGGAATCAAATGCATCCCCAGCAAGTGCACTGTGTGGTGTGACCAACAAGCTGGAGGGAAGGGATGCCATCCAGAAAGACCTTTAAACGTTTGAGAGGTGGGACTGTGTGAACTGCATGAAGTTCAACAAGGCCAAGTGCAAGGTCCTGCACCTGGGAAATACCAAGCACAAGTAGGGGCTGGGTGATCCATGAATTGAGAGCAGCCCTGAGGAAAGAGACTTGAAGATACTGGTGGATGAAAAAAATGTCCTCCTGAAGACCCAAAAGCCAAACGTATCCTGGGCTGCATCACAAGAAGCATGATCAGCAGGTCAAGAGAGGTGGTTTTCATCCTCTATTTTGCTTATGTGTGATCCCACCTGGAGTACTGTGTCCAACTCTGGAGCCACCAGCATAAGGACTTGGACTTGCTGTAATGAGTCCAGAGGAGGGCCAAAAAAATATCAGATGGGTGGAGCATCTATCCCATGAAGACAGGCTGAGAGTTGGGGTTGTTCAGCCTGGAGAAGAGAAGGGTCCAGGGAGACCTTATGAAAGCCTTCCCGTACCTAAAAGAAATCTGGAAAGGGACATTTAAGCAGGGCAGATACTGATAGGACAACAGGTAATGGCTTTAAACTGAAAGAGAGTAGATTTAGATTAGATATTAGGAAGGTGTTCTTTACTGCAAGTGGTGAGGCACTGGAACAGATTGCCCAGAGAAGCTGTGGGTGTCCCATCCCTGGAGAAGGCATCCCTGCCCACAGCAACAAAGTTGGAAGCAGATGATCTTTCAGGTCCCTTTCAACTCAAATCATTCTGTGACTGTATGATTCTTTGACTTTTAATTATCCTATTTTTAATATATTTAGTATATTTGCATAACAGATTTTGACATGCTCTGAAGCTTTCTTTACAGATTCAAGCCTCTGAGAAAATTAATCAAGAACCAAACTCAGCTTTTTTCAAGAAACCTGAGGCAAGGAACTTTTGAGAGGAAACTTTAGAAATCCCAAGTATCCTCCAGTATCCTGTTATCTTTTTTATATTTGAAATGCAGAACACAGCTCCTGCCCATATCTTTGCCTCCTTCAGTTCCTGCGAGAATGATGGAAGTGGATAATCTCACAAAGAAACCTGACAGAGACTGCATAACAAGATCTTCATAGCTTATTGTCAAAATTACTTTCTTACTTGCAGTAGATTTTGCCAGGTATTTCAATACCAGATTCTGATTAAACAAAACCCTAAGCTAAAGTTATTTAAAAAAATAAAAAACAATCAAAACCAACCATGAGTTATTATCCATACCTAAGCTCCTCCAACACCACTGTGCTGTCGTATGGCCCCACTATTAATTCTCCAAGACTCCCATCATCTTCAGTAGGGTGGAAAGTTACTTTGTACCCCTTCACTCGCCCTGGTGCTGGCTCCCATGTTACTCGGAAACTTGACATAGTTGAATCAGAAGTTCTCAGATTTCGAGGTGGCTTAAAGGGAGAGGCTGCAAGAATGGGAAAAAAATGGTTTAGATCAGGTCTACACATGAGAAAAAAATCAACAAGCATGCTTTTATGTAAAAATACATATGCAAATCCAGTATTAGTGATAATCCTAAACTCTTTGTGCCTTTGACATAAATAGAAGTATTAAAAGATGAATGATGGTGATTTTCCTGTCACTAAATTTTAGCTATCTAACCAAGAGGTACGTTAAATTTATTCTCGAGGATCCCTCTACAGTCAACACACTGAGGGATAAATAGCCTGGCAGCTGAAGTAACTTCACCACCAGAGGTGTGGCAGTATGTCAAAAAATAATTCTTCAGAGGAGTGCCAGCCAACCAGCTTGAGGAGCAACTTCCTCTGAAGGTCAGTACTCACAGACAGAGCGGTTAACAAGCCTGCTGCTAGCTTCTGCATCACTTTTGCTTTTGTGTAACTCTGACGTGCAGCAAGGAAAATACTGCAGTAGTGTAATCTCAAAGTTGCAAAAAATGGGAGAGTGAACCGAAAGTCACCACTACAGCTTTGGAGTGAAAGATGGAGGGAAAAAAATAAAGAGTTTGCTTTATCCCTATGCCTGTGTAATTGTATAATTATAGCTTAAAGATCATATATGTCCCCAGATGGTGAATTCTGCTGAGAAATAGTAGATACAGTCTCACTCACAAGGAAAAATATAGCCTCTCTGCCTCATCTCCCATGATACTCCCTGAATTATGACAACAGCTCCAAATAACAAGATCACTCAGGCCTCACTTTCTTCCAAAGAGTGTTTACCACTACAACTATTTAGACTGAAAGCACAGAGGCATATCTGCATCAAGATGAAGAATTTAAAAATCAAAAGCAGCTGTATGATTTTCAACACTGGAAAACTAGATATTGGTCAAGATCTGATCAAGTTTTCATGACTCCTTTATATCAACCACATTTTAGGCTAAAAAGAAATCTTCAGTAACTGAGGTGCTGATATCTCCACTGATAAGAGACTTTCTTTTCTTACTTCCTGTCATTATTCAATATAACCTACATTCAGAGAACAGAGAATGGCATGAACTGCTTACAGAGTACCTCAGTGAATGGCACTAGTCTCACACAGGCAGAAACATCTTGAAAAAAATTCTCTTTTGGTAATGGCTTTCTATCTATTGAAGCAGGAAACTGACTCTAAATCTGGTTGATCTGGATATCAAGGAAAACATTTCCTTACAAAATGTAAGATCAGCATCAGATACATACTAAAGGTAGAGTAGAAAATTAGTTTTGCTTTTACCATAAAAATGCCCTCACTGGGACTATTAAGAGTTTCAGTTTCTGAGAGAGAAGACAGCTTGTCCAAAAAACCAGGAAGTCAGGCTTCCACAGATGAAACTTCATAATCATCTACTGCCCCTCTTTATTACCTCAGGTCTTCCCCAGAAAATACAGTGACCAAAGAAGAC
This sequence comes from Chiroxiphia lanceolata, assembly GCF_009829145.1. Lineage (NCBI taxonomy): Eukaryota > Metazoa > Chordata > Aves > Passeriformes > Pipridae > Chiroxiphia > Chiroxiphia lanceolata. The sequence continues at coordinate 85,086,811 of NC_045639.1, read as the reverse complement.
AAACCTAAATAACATGATGCTGGGTAGCTCTTTAATTAATATCCACAACCAAAAGGCAAATTATGAAACAGCTGACAACGCTTCATTAAGTAGTCTGTTGATATACTGTATTCCTCCCAAAACACCTTGTTTTGACTTCTGATGACAGTGTTTCAAAACAAGTCTAGTATTTTCAAGCATTTTACACCATATTTACACCCTCAATATCAACAGCAAAAAGCTGTGCTCAGGCTATGCCATAGTGAAGCTCACAACAAATCAAACTCTCTTCTCAGCCTCTAACATTTTCTTATGATCTTGGCAGACTCCACCACACTTTTCTATGTATCACTATTATTAATTTTAAGCACAAAACTTGCATTATGAAGTCCTGTACAAACTTGTGATACATACCTGTTGTTCCTTCTGCTTTCCTTGATTTTCCTTGTCCAAAATCATAAATTGGAACAACACTTAAGTCATATGTAGTTCGTGGCTTAAGCCGCTTTAACACTACGCTTGTAGCAGGAGCATTTACTCTTCCAAACATCTGTCTTCCTCCACTGCGTGGTCGGTAATACACACGATAAGACAAGACCTTGCCAGGTGAAGGCTGCCATGAAACTCTCATTGTATTTTCTGTCTCGTTGTCTACTGTCACAGTCCTGGCATCTGGTGACACTTTTCAGAGTAAAAATACAGATAAATGTTTACTTTATCACATACCGATATATTCAGTTGCATGACTACAAAATTAATTCTACTGTATTAAGGAATAAAATTGCCCTCTTTAAAATTACAGTATTTGATTGTGGGGAAGGCACAGCAGAACCTCACAGGTCATTGTTAATTATTTTTTAATTGTAATGGACTAAACAAACAGAAGTGTGCTTTTCACTACAGGGAGAAAAACAGGGAAGTATAAATCACATGATGACACAGCATAATTGGGAGGTTTTTTAGTCACACTTTCCAGCAATCCATTAAATAATGGATTCAGCAGTCTAAATTGAAAGTGATAAATTATAAAGTTATTTTTTCTTTAATACAATATCCTATAGTGTTCAGATTTTCAAAGTTTTGAGTTTACTGGTCTGATAAGATACTGGTAAATAACTAAACTGCTGGGTGTTGGAGCCCATACAAACTATCCTGCTGGAAAATCACTCATCACTATTTGCAACATAGTATATGTGCTGAAATAAGCCCGTGGACTAATAAATCATTTTCTCTACAAATTGCAGCATTCAGCTTCTAAGAAATATTTTCCAGACTGTATAAATGGTATAAATAATCCAAAGTGAACTGAAAGGTATGCAATGCTGGCTGTCAGCCGAAATAAGCCATCTAGGTTTTGGCAAACTGAACCTTCTTGGCATACTGGAATCGGTCAATATTTCATCACACGGTAAGGTAGGCTTTGCAGCTCCTGGGAAGTGACAATTTCTAATCATTGTTTGTACCAGAAAGATGCAATATTAGTCTCAGTTCTGGGGCTACTGATAGGCCTGATAGCAAGTTCCCTCAGTCAGCACATAGAGAGAAGCAACAAATTATATGACTAAGCTGCCTACTTAACTTGGAAAGGGCAGGATGGCTAATGCTGCTGTGCTTGAACAAAGAAGGAAGGCGTGGGACAGCAGTCTGCTTTGACTCTGGGGAGTCAGCTCTTAGGAACAGCAGCAATCACTACTCTTGCAAAACCTTAAGAAAAACTAAAATGGGTCAAGGACAAAGGTTAAGGTAGTTCAGCAGCCTCTCTCCAACAGCAGTCAAAACAGATGCTTGGGAAAGAGTACAAGAACATATAAACACACATGATGCTTCCCCAGACCTCTCCCTCAGCCTTTGTCTTCACATGGCCCCTTTAGACAAAAAACAGAAACATCAAGGCTGATTCAAGGCATCCCTTCATTCATTCATTCAGACTGCTGTACTTGCCAGTTCTGGCTATAAAGCAACAAGCCACCTCTGGCCTCTTGGTGTTTTTTCACTTTGCCTACACTGCAGGAGAGGCTTGAGCCTGCTTCCACAAATAACACATAATGTTTGGCAAATAAGAAAAAAAAACAAGAGCCCCAGAAAGGTAAATAACAAATATCAAAATCACCCAGTAAGCCTCAGTTTGAGGACTGTGAAGACTGGAAAGAGCAGTTAGCTTGGAAAGCATATTCATTGATTCTGTGGGAATTTACACCACCTTTCCTCCTTCATCTACCCATAACATTTCCTCCACCTTATTTCCAGCAGTCACACTAAGCCTATGGAAGGCTGACTTCAGAGTAATTTGCAGACAAAATCATATCTTAAATTGGAGGTAACTCTTGCTGAATCCCAACCTATATGACATAGAAGAGATTTTCGTGTTTTTTAATTGTCCTGCAAAATGTCAGAATTGACTGAGCTGAGGTGGCATTTTGGTTTGGGGTAACTTTTTTGGGGGACAAAAAAAGAAGAAAAATAAGGTACATTATCTTTTAAAAATGGTAATTTCATCAAGAACAGAATGTTACAAATGTTGTAATGCACTCACCATCAGTAAAAGCCTCTCCTTCAACTGGGTCTCCTTCTCCACTGCTGTAGGCTGCATATACTGAAATCCTGTATTTAGTCTCTGGCTCCAAGCCTTCTATCACAGCATCCACTGTATTTCCAGGAACTCTCTTCTCTGCCATTGTATCATCATAAAGTGATTTCCATACTATCCTATAATGGTTAACTGTTCCTGGAGCTGGTGTCCATGATAACCCAACTGTAGTGTCAGTTATGTCTGTGGTAACCAAATTACGTGGTGAACCGCGTTCTGCAAGAAAGAAAACAGCAAAATGTCTCTTAAAAACAAATAGCAAAGTACAAATGTAAAAGTCAAATGATCATAAGAGCGAAAACAAACTTTTCCCATCAATATTAGTTTCAATGTCATACATTTGTAGTTCCAAGAGAAAATTCATTAATGTTTCAACAAGATGCTTCAAGCTAGCCTTAGACTATGAATGATCCTGTGCCTTACCATGCAAGAAACTTGGCAGTCATGCTTTAGAATATGCAAAATAAAAATGGCAGTATTCAAAGACTTGGAATGAAGCCAGTGATTAAATGTGGTGCAGCTCACTTGGGTAATTTCTAACCCTCAAATAAATAACTTTATTTCATTCATTCATCTTCGTCCTTATGGGTGTAACTTTTTTCTGGGGGTTAAATAAAGGAGACTTTTACCTGGGTCAAACAGTCCATTCTCTGACAACTTTAACTTCTTGTTTAATGGTACTATTATCTTCCAGACTACCACTCACCAGATCTACCATCTATTTCATTTTATGTTTACAACTAATTTGCAGTTTACTTTACTTCATGCCAACCTTAGAGTAGAAAACACCCTCCATCTTTCCACTCAGAAGAACTGTATCTCTGTCCTCCCAGAGGAGGTTGTTTCAACCAGCTTGGAACAAAGGAAGCAGCTCATCAGTCTGGGAAACTCAATTGTCAGCTGGATGCATGAATCTCACCTAACACACCAGAGTAATTCCACAGCTTAAAAATGAAGCTCATTGGTTTGAAGTGGTGCAGTGAAAGGAGTGCCTCTGTTTAACATTTAATGTACATTTATAACATATGTTCAATTTTCCCATTGCACTGGCTTGTTTTTGATGGCAGGAAAGGAGCACTCACTGGTGAGTTTAGTGCAATGGCCTCATTAAAGCAAAATCTGCAAAAGGGATCTATGGAACCAGATCTACATGCACACAGAAACTTTTTGATTCTTTGCTGTTATTCTCTGTGGCATTTCAACTGTATAGGACATTCCTGAGAGACTGCTTAGCAAGAGGACTTAAACACTTGAGGTGGCCTCATGGCATCACAGTTAAGTTTTACCCTCACTGATAAAAACATATCCCTATACTATACCACAGCAGCCACAGGATTAGAATCAAAATTCTTTGAACACAAAGAAATTCAGTACCTATCCAATTTCCACCCCTTAGTCTTGTTGCAAGAACAGAGCTCACTACATTCAGAAGCCTGAAGCAGTTTCAGGCTAACAAGTTGCTCTAAGTCATATACTGTGTTTTCACTTTTCATATTCGTCTTTTACTTCCACCACAAACCTGCAACATTTCCAAACCCAATCCCACTGGAGCAAACAAGACTACTTATAGAAAGCTTCATTTTGAAAACATCTCAGTGCCAGCTTAACTTCATTAAAATTGAGCTAACAAATCCCACTTGGCTTAATGACAAATGGAAATTAATGTCAACCTATCTGAATTTAGTAAAGATTCATCAGCTACACAGATTACAGAACCAAAGGGTACCACAACAATCATGAAGATGACTCTCAAATATAGCTAACAGTGCATGTTGTGGGGGTTTCACAGTCTTAGAGACACCCCATTATGTTTTTCTGGAGACAATCCTTTTCCATCCTAACTCTGCATCAGTCCTTACAATTTTACTCTTCAAACCAATTTTTAGCCCTACAATATAAATCACCACGATTTATGTCATCTTCTCTTCAAAAAAAGGTTAAGTTTTAGTAAACACTTATCCTTTCATAACAGTGGTTGCATAGAGTGAAAAAAAGTTATAGTGAAAAGGCCTGATTCAGCTCATGCTTCATGAAGTCTCACCAAATTCAGTGACTGCATTAAATGAAAGCCAGGGCAGAATCTAAACTCCAAAGAACAATTTTCCTGGAAGCCTGAAAAAAAGATTTGCCTTCAAAAGTAAATTACACCAATTTTTCTGTCTGCTCTTAAGCTCCTACTCCCAAATCTTGGCTTTTTCATACAATAAAAAAAATATTAAGGCAATCCAAATGGAAAAAATATGGAAAACTTAACTTGATATAATGCACAGATGTCTCACAATAAAAACCTTTCTTTCCATATTTTAATGTAATATAAATATACAAGTCACTTTATTTTGGCTACTTTAAAACATGGCTCTGCCACAACATGATTTCAGTATTAAAGTATCTGCTACCACAGCACAATTTTTTGCAAGTCTGCTCTTGAACACCAGAGCTAATGATATATGTTGGAAATGCTGCAAAAATAACTGCTTATTTAAACCCCTTATTGATTAAGTAATTACTGAGGTCATTAAATAATGGAGGAAAATAATTTGTTTGGAATGGACTATAATGAACTGCAGTTACTGTAATATGTTGGTTCTGAAAGAAATATTCTTTGGAACTAAATGTCTTTTTTATAAGGCAAGGTAAGAGAGGGAAAAGGATCTGGGATTCCTACCAAACCACTAGAACTAAATGGAAAATTTTTACTTCAAATAGTTGGAAACTGCTGACAAGACAACTTACCTACTAAGGGAAATTAGACTTTTTATATGTTACACTGCAATTGAGAACACTTCTTTAACATAACACACTAACTTGATTTGCACCTCATGCATGAGGCGGAAGTTCACTCACAGATTTTTTTTTTTTTTTGCTTCACTGAATCTCCCAGAAGTGGTTGGGTTTTGGGTTTTGAGGGGTTTTTTTATTAAGGAAACAGCTGTGTTTAAGATATAGTCCAACTCTAAGTCTTAAATTCTTAGGATTCCATGAAATATTATCTAAGCTGCTACATTCAGAGTCAAGAAACATATTTATGCTCCACAATAACACAGGTATAACATGGTGACTAGCAAACATACAATTAGACCTTTGAAATACTTTTCCCTTGGATTAAAACAAAATACCTAGGTAACTTCCTTACATTCCATGCACACAGAAAAATCTACAACACTAACACCTGAACAGTAATTTTGTTCCTTGGTCCATGTGTTCAGAAATGCTTGTCTTACACCTGCTTCTTGCCTGCTTGTTCAAACAGGACAAATAAGGAGCATGGAAAGACAATGCACACTGTAAGAAAGAAAAGGGCTGGCTGGCTAGTTGGTAAGCAACTGTCAAAACACCCCTGCTTTTTCTTGACTTCAAGTGGAAGCCAATGTATGTTCATCACTTCATACAGCCCCCGAGACATCAGCAAGCAAGGAAGGACTTCCTTTTTAAAAATTATTCCCCAACAGGCATGAAGTCCTATGATGCTCTGGAGCAGCAAACCAGCTGGTGTAAGCACAGCTGTAAGGCATACTGAGTATGTATATAGTAAAACAAAGTGTTTGCATGCACAGGTCAAAACTCTGCCTGGGAAAGCGAACCAGTCACCAGCTTCAGGCCATCAGATTCACTTTGGCCGTTTTTAGCTCAGAGCACTTTTCACTGCCCACAGTCCCCTGCACACCTCTGCCATCGCTCAGTGCAGATACACTCTCAAAAATTCACTTGGTAACTTTCAGTCAGGTGTTTTTACACCCTGTTCTGGACTTCTGTAATGTCCAGTCTCCATATTAAGTTTTTCCACTGTAGTGTGCCAGAGACACAATATGATATTAAAGTAGTTTCCCTCTGTCCATTTGGCTTACCTCCCATAGCTCTCCAGCAAACACTGTTGTTATTGAACACAAAACTGAATCAGCTAAAATTAAAATGTTGACATTCATAAAAATTAAATGGGCTTATTCAAATGACCTTTCCCCTCAGAAACATTCACAGAACTCCAGCTGATATCAGTGGGATTTTTGCATGCAGTTTGGGCCCAAAGTTTAAACAGCTTTCTATATGGTGGTTTTTAAAACCAAGTTTCAAAATCAATCTGCAGTGGTAAATTTTATGCAGAGCCATGTTTCATTTAAGTTAAACATAGCATTTATCTAAGCCAGCATCCTAAAAGGTCATAATCAACTGAATAAATTAGCCTTCCTTTGCAGAGGTATATGTTATGGCCTGAGTCCTGCCTTGTTTACAGTAGGCATAAGTCAGGAGTATCCCATTGAATCAACAGGTTAAATTCCCACAGCCAAGGATTCAAGTGCACCCATCAGAGATGATAGCAGAATCACTTTCAGGCAGTCACTAGGGTTGGCTGATATCCTTCCCTCAAAGACATAAAGTAGTTGGAATGTCAGACTTCAGGCATGTCAAGAGGGGATGTGGGCATACTACAGGGGATAGTCAAGGACTTGCTACACAGAGAGATGCTCACATGGCCCTATTAGAGCAGGTTTCTTGATCTTCTGCAGAAAGGTAAGAAGATGCCAACCAGGAGAGCTCTGACCCAAAACAGGGACTTTGGCCAGAACACTCCTGAGTCTCTGATCTAGGATAACAACAAGTGTTCATATTCAGTCCTTTTAATATTTTATCTGTCTTTTCCAAAAGTTAATCAGTTAACACTGCTCTCAACTGTGTGGAAGTATCTTATTATTATTCCCTCAACCTTCCCCTGCGTTATTTTTTCCTGTTACATATTTTATTTCCTAGATATAACTAAGATAATTTTCCACAGATTATCAAAATGTCATACTCAAACATCTTGGAATGTCTAATTTTAAAAATGCATGAAACAGCATTAAATTGCTGAGGACACTAAGTCCTTGTTTCTGTCAGGACAGAAGCAGCACTACGCAGTCTGAACATTACGTAAAGTCCCTGTGATATGCTAAAAACCTCATTGTAAGAAAATGTCACTTGAATTTGCACTATTCTGCCTGTAGGAGGTCATTAATTTCTAAAGCATTCTTATGTTACCATAGAAACAGCAAAAAGAAATAATTTATTTACCAAAGAACTACCATCCATTTTCTGACCAAAAAAGAGAAATCCCCAAACCTAAGCTACAAGAAATGTATACAAGAGAATATAACTTAAAAATTAAAAGTGATTCAGCCATGACAACCTTTTTTCATACATTGCTTTAGTACAGACCAATGGTCACAGCACACATAGCTACTCATCAAACAGGATGGTAGCATTGGGCCCTATATCAAAGAAACAGATTCTGCTTCTAAAGGGGGAGAGACTACTACATAATTATCTCTCAAATTTATCTCCTGAATATAATACACTGTGCCTCTTTTTGTTTATTCTAAAACATGCAAAGGTAAGAAATAAAATGGGTGACATCTCTGCTAATGGAGACTAGCAATCTCATGTATGTCAAAAGAACTTTGTCCATTTTTACAAACAGTGGGCCTAGCCTAGGATCTTCACTGATATAAGTGAAGCCCTTTGAAATTTCGCAGTAAAAGCAAGATGGGAATCTGATCACTGAATATTTTTTCTGAAAAAAAAACCAAACACCTAGCTTTTTTTCTAAATTTCTCTGAAATTCGTATTTAAAAGTGCAATGACTTCCTGCTTACAGTCAGTTACTCAAATATTCTTAAAGTTGTTCTGAAAAATATATAACTGGCAGCAAAAGGGCACTCATAAAACAGATCCTCAGCTTTCAAACTTTTCAGACATTTCTTAGGATTAAGCATTTCTGTATAGATTGATTAATCTAGCAATGAATTTGTTACTCTTTAAAACAACTGCAAATTATGAAAGTTAATCTATTTAGCAGCTAATGTACAGTATGTTCTTTTCGTCTGACAGCATGAATTTGGGCAGAAAACCAAATTCTTACCAGACTTAAAACCACATCTCTTATTAAAAAACAGATTAGGAAAACAGTAGCACTCACAAACTGCTCACTGTCTGCTGCATTTCCACTCACTGCCCTTACCATGTTTCTCATTGTATTTTATTTCTGGTGTATGATGACTTGGGTAAGATCATATGATCCCAAAACACACTGAAAGCCAAATTATTTGTTTGGAGTGTTTGGGGATAACAGTGGGATTTTTCCCTAAGACATTCTGTGGGTGTTTTTTACTTGTTCTTCAATCTGTATTATGCATCATCAAATATACCATCAGTGCTAATTTGTTTAGTTCCTTCAGTTCTCACAAGCCTTGTTCCACGCCGGGGCAAATGGCAGTCTGCACAGATTTAATTTACTTTAGCAGTTTCAACAACTTTGTGTGAGCTGAGGGGAATCATAGCCAAAAAAGTATGTCTTTTTTCCATGACACCTTTTTAGAAGGACTCCAACCAAAGCTGCCTAGTGATGGATCACCATATATTTTGAAAGTGAGAGAATATGTATAAGTGGAGAGTTTTCTACAGCACATATTTTGCACATGCAATTATGCTTAAAGGAGTATGAAATATAAAGCTCTAGAACTTTCACCTCTGGACGGTACCTCATAACTAGACAAAATCAGCCTGTGACTGAAAGAGGCTGTATAAAAGATGAGAGCACTATAAATTTCCTGAAGTTTGGATTACTGAAGAAAGAAAGCACACTCCTTTAACAAAGGGGCAAAACACTGTTTCCCTTTTCCTGCTCCACAAACACACAAAAAAGAAACAAACCCATTCTCTCTGAATAACAATTACCTGGTAATGGAATGGCACTCTCAGAAATGAGTCATTTTCTGATTACTCATTTGCTAAAGTCTCTATACTGTGTTGTCTCTGAGCAGTTCATAAAATGATGATCCTCTGGCATGTGTTTATCTTTGGGCTGCACCAGAGAGCTATGCAAACAGTTTATAGAAGAGATTATCTGCAGTTACTTGGGGGAATATTTGCCCTCTCTGTTTTATGAAGAGAAACAATAAGGACAAGCATATACTTAGCAAAAATAAAAATACAAGGTGAAATTGAGATTACCCAGCTGGTAAATGATATCAAGTACACAGAATGATTTCTGGGTTTATGTGGATTGATTTTTCCCGTGAATCCTGAAACAAACAAGTCACTTCAAAACACTGAAAAACTTCCTTGCAGAGCAAAGCAGAGGAAGAGGAGGAACTTCCAAGAGCAATTTGTAACTGCTCCAAAATACTTTGGAGATAACAAACATAACTGAAGGGCCTTCAGTGAAAGCCTGGGCAGACATGTCCTTGCAGATCAGGTTAGAGCAGTCTAAAAACTTCTCAGTTTTTTGCTCTCTTGAAGGATACCCTTGTCTGGGATAGTGTAACTGCCCATACGAGTTCTCCTACTACATGCAGAGCAAAATAAATCATTACTGAAAGCCGTAAGAATGCTTGCCTACACCCTTAATTGCAGGAGACCATTTAGTAATTCAGTAAAATTCCATAAATATCTGAGAGTTTGGATTTTTCATTTCCTGCCACTTGACTATAAGATAGCTGGAGAAGCTACTGTATCAAGTTCCCCTTTTCTCACTTGCCTGTTAGGGCTGAAATGTTCACTACACTCAAACTGATTCCTCTTAGGCTACATATCAATACCATGAACTAGTAACTGTCCCAGTTTGAAAGGCAATCTCAAGCTTAGCTCTTGATATGATGAGGAGCTGAAGTGGCCAGCGGCTATGGCATCACTGAATAGGTTTGGTGAGAATTCATATGGTGAAGACATCAAGTAAGCCCCATAGGGATTCCTGATACAGGAAAACACTTTAGTGCTCCGTATTTCAGTGTTGTTGGCAATGCAAAACACACACCACACTGTTTTGTTTCTCAGACACCATGGCTCACGGAAAAACTAGCTGAAATACTAAACACTTTTTTATGCTTCCTTTCACAGCTTTTTTGTCATTACTGTTGATAAGTTTACTTCTCCAGAAGTTAAGATCTGTCCTGTTTCCAGCCTCAGTCAGACAAATTATTTCAGCTACTTGTTGGTCAAGTATTCACTTCACCGACCTGTGTAACATTTCATCCGGGTCCAACCATTTTTATTTTAGCTTCACAGCCAGCATGACTTCTCTTTTCATGTAAACTTCTATACTAAGCTTTGAAGTTTGAATGATACCTTTCAGTTCCAAAATTGCAAACCTTTTGCTCTTAATTGTCTGGTTTTCCTCAAAGGTTTTGTCATTTTATCCTTCAATGAGGTAAGATAATACCATACAGTGAAATATTGTCTTATATACTGCAACAAATATTCTGAGAATCTTTCATATCATTAGTCAAAGAGTGTTTTAAAATATCTACAGACCATGTTCAAAGAGTTCTGGCCTAATTCAAGCACTTTTATTGCCCCTCAAAACTGCAGATATGCTGATTGCTGAAATACAAGGTAGATATTCCACAAGGAAATTTGATTTAGGCCTTTGCTGTCATACAAACAGAAATTTGTATTCTGTTTGTTCCCTTTGATCACCCAGTAATGACTGACATCTCTACAATGCTCTTACTAACATTTTATCTAACCAAGAAAATTAAACAGACAGTTTTAATATGAAGAGTAATGTTTTTTGGAGTGCACACGATAGGATTTTCAAATCCAGCTGAATCTTCAAAGAATTTACATTTGAGTCACAAAGCTATATATGTCAAAATGGTACAAGTAATTTCTAATTTAGTTTTCTCCCAGCTGAAGAACTGAATAAAAAGTAATTCAGTTGAGTGATAGGATGCTCGGTTATTCATATTTATCCCAAGAAAAAATCTGTCACAGAATTTTTTATGTAATGTTTTAATTCAGTTGCTTAGAGTAAAATCTCTTACAGGAATGCCTCTGTAACCTTTTCAGTGCAACACCCATTTTAAATTTCATCTGAATTCATACGAATTCATTTCTGAGATATAGGCAACTATTCTTTTAAATTCTTTGACTCTTTAACCGATTTTGAAAATGTTTTTCTTCTTATTAACAATTTAGTAAGGCAGAAAGGCCAAATAGGAATCGGAGCCCTTGGGAGGTGGGATGGGGCAGGGAGCACTGAAAGGACAAGACAGTCTGTACCTGAGACTGAATTCTGGTTTTCCGATGACTTTGTTGTTTGGATTCTACTGTATGTCATTCACTGCTCTCTAGGATATGTTCTAACAGAAGCTCTAGGTAACGCCTTAAAAGACTTTTCTCTTGCTCAAGTTTTATGATAGGATAAAGTAAGCTTACTTTATGAATTTGAAACACACCTGATCTCGCCACATCTCCATGTTAATAAAGGATTTCTCATGAGTTTACTACAAATATACTAATGAAAATGTTGCCACCAAATGTAAATGGTTAACTTGGTCAATCCTTTACTAAAATTTGAGGCATCTCCCTAAGGATGTGGACAATTCAGTCTGTTTAACAGCGAGACAGAGGCCTCTCAAGATTCGCAAAGGAAGACAGGAATTCCTGTAACCACTGACAGCACAGAGGAAAAAGCAGGGATGTCAGCTCCTCTGTCTACCTGAGATCCAGTTTGCTTTTGTTCTGAGAGTGAAATTTACATTCCTGGATGTGCAGGGGCTCAGGTTCAATGGAAAGAGCAAAGAAGATTCTTGCCCAGCATACACTGCAGCTTTGTGAATCTGATGCAATGTAGAGATGGTGGAGATGTGAATTCAAATTCTCCCAGAATGTGTAAAGCATACATTTCCATCCTCCCTCTTCTCCCCAAAAAAGTGTTAGACCTCAAAAGGGTCAGCACCACCACCAACAGGGAAGTTCAATAGGTCCTGATCACCTCTGGCTTTTCTGGAGGATATGGGCAGCAGATCTCTCTTCTCATTTACTTGGATCTCAGTAGTGTTCTGGGCAGAAGACAAGCTCTTTTTCCCTCAAAAGAAGTATTCAGATCTTGCGTGGGTAGTGAAAGCAAGTGAGTTAGGGAACTTTCAGCGTGAATTGCAAGGTGCCTGATTCTCTAACGGCTACATCCTGTCTCAGCGTAAGTACATGGATTGGATCTTTGTCTTAGTGGGATGGGCAGGGTGTTGGTGCCTAGAGCTCTCATTTGCTCCTTCTGTAGTCAATAGACAAATAAATGTTCAGTTGAAGGAAAAATGAGATCTCAGATGGACTATCTGCCTTTCTTCATCAACCACAGAATTCTAGAGCATCCATGCTGCAAACTGCAGTGTTCAAGTAAGTGCCTAAACTTAAGTGGGAAGAATTCAGCACACTGGTATATCACTGGAAATTATTTTTTTAAATTATTTGATTTTATATTTTCCTTTTTAAAAAGGTTTTTCTTGTTTGGTTTCTAATCTATGTTGTAAACAAAAAGTGAGACTTATGCAGAAACCGGGAGTCAAGTATATTGCTAGTCTCTAACTCCATTAGCATCAATGGACAAGTCTTAATTCCACATAATTCATTTGCAAGATGTTTTCAAGTGTCATGCCTTCACAGCTGCAGTGCCAGCCTTCAGCAATACATACCTGGCCAGCACAGAGCAGTCACATTTCCTTTCAAGGCCTAGGATGCAGCTTTCCTTATCCTCTGACAATCTACAGATGACATTGAGAATGCTCACAGAGAACTAGTCTGGGAAATTCTCCACTCAAAGGCAGAGAAAGAGCAGTCTCCCCTCCTTATAAGAAAGTCTGTGGCTCTGACTTCATGCTTAGCCAGCAGTCTGTTTATGCTCAGCTCCAGGTTTTTAGTTAGAAGCAGGGTATTACTCATTATCTCTTTGCCTAGACTAGATGTTATTTCTCTAATACAAAAATGGCCCCTGAACATCTTTCAGTCTCAGTACAGTAGCGATGCTGCAAATTTTCAAATGGATGAGATACTTTAATTCCATTAATTAATCCCCTTACATTAAGAACAATCTGCCACTAAAACTGTTCAGAAGTTATAAGACAAAATATTTCACTGAGGCTAATGTAGAAGCACAGTCAGTTTTGGTTGGTGCTCCTGGGGAACACCTTTTTCAAGAGACCCAGAGTCGCCTCCACAACCAGTGATTTAACCCATTTTTTTTCTCTGAGGACAGTAGGTTTGGAAAATCCATGTAAAGTAGGAGAGTGTTTTTATGCCTATTTTTCATTCATATATTTGCTTCTATGGAAAACTTGAGAAGACACTTTAAGACACCATAAACATCAATCAAATAAATGAATGACCGTACAGAAAGCATTAAATAATTACCTTCAAGTGTTTCTCCCTCTCCAGAAAGGGCGTCTCCTGCTCCAGAGGCATACAAGGCGGACACAGTCAATGCATACCTAGTGGCTTGGTCCAAGCCTTTCAGCACTTTAGAGGTAGTGTCCCCTTTCACAGTCACTTCCTTGGTTTCACCTCCTGCAACTGGAGTGTAGGTTATAAAGTACTGCTGCACTTTGCCTGGAGCAGCACCCCAAGACAGCTTCATTGTTGATGTTGTAGCATCAGAAACTTTCAAATTTCTTGGATTTCCTCGGACTGCACATGTCAAAAGAGGTTGAAAACAAGATGAAACAAGCTTCATTTCTTGGTTGATTTTTTAGGTTACTACAACATAGGATTTTATGATAAAAAATAATTCCTGAATAGCCTGCACTAACACTGCTACAGTATACTTTTACCATAATCAGGATTTTAGAATTCCATCCCCACCCTCCTTAGGCAAAAATGCTCAATAAAGTCTTTTTATTTCCATTTTTTTTCTGTTAAAACAGGCTCAATTATTCTAGTACTTATATGTACTAGAAACTTAACATATGCTCAACTTCAACACACCAAGATCCATGTTGAAGTCACTATCTGCAGAATCAAGTCAAAGATGACCAATTAAATTAACACACCTACAGAGTTCTTTTGATTATAATTCTTCTTATAATATCTAAGACCTCAGTGAAATTTCAACAATGATTAGGACATTCATAAATGTCTCCATACTCTCTGGATTTTGTTTCATAAGGCATGATACATGTTAAAGGATCATGCATCTTCACACAAGTCTACAGTGATAACTTCCGTAAATTAAATGTTTCATTAATTCTTTGCTAAGCACTCAGAACAAAATACAAACAGGGTCTGAATTTGCTCAAAAGGTATATAATTTATATCACTGACAATATGAAGAATCATGAGGACAATTAATTAAATATACTGGTAGATTCTTCACCCAAGTTACCTTGCCATATCAGGTGTTAGAGGCTCAAGAGACTATATTTCAAATTGAAATATTGCAATTTTGATAAATTAAATTGCCTCTCCACTAGGCTTGGGCAATGTTATAATTCTTTGTTCATCTGGGATAATACATATGAATTATGAGATTTATTCTCTTTTCAGTATGAATATGTCAGCATCCAGGGAGTTCTTCTCAAGCTTACTACCTTCATAGCATTTGTCATGTACCTTCGTCAGTTTTTGCATATCCATTCAACGAATTCCCAGGCCCAGACTGATACTCGGGAATAACAGACACTTCATATCTTGTATCTTGGATCAAATTCTGCAGAATAGTTGATCTATCATTTGCTGATACAGTCACTTGTCTCCTTTCTCCTCCAGTAAGGGGTCTATAAACAAGCCTGTACCGTAGGACATTTCCTGGAGCTGGTGTCCAGCCAACTACAAAGCTATCAGTAGTTTCATCTGTTATCCTTAAGTTTCGAGGAGCACCTTTAACTACAAAAAATATACACATATAATTTGTAAATATTTGCCTTTGGTGAAGTAGTATCTGAAGTAAAACCATTCCATCCATTTTGTTAGCTCATCCAGTTTAGCAAAACAACAGCTTATAGTGCGCTCCCATTGTTTCAGGATACACACATCACTAGTAATTTCTGAAAATTTAGGGCCAGAGTTACATTCAACAGTGTAATAAAGTTGTCCCCAAAAGTATATTAATCCCAGTTTATATAATAGATTCTGAAAATTAAGACAGTCTGACTGTGTTTAGCAGTACCAGTAGAACTCAACTGTGTAAGGGACATAGTGGGGAAACTTCTCAACACGACAAATGGAATAGGTTTCCTTGCTGTAGCCATTTGCATCTGCACCACTTACATTTACAGACAGTTCTCAGATACACCTGATTACACACAGGCAGCTCTCCTATTTTAAAAAATGATCAAAGAAAATGCAACAGAAAAAAACCCACCAAAACAATTCTATTTCTCTAAGTAAAATTTTTGAAACAAAAAATGTATTCATTGCTATATGAGTTGAACCTAATGTTTAAAAAGGCTTCTGAATTTCATCTCTAACTCAAAGAAATAGCTTGTTATTCCAAAAACTAAAGAAAAACTGTAGTGAATCATTTAAGCTAGCCTGCTCCTTGACAAAAGACACAGCAGCTCAGATGAACTTGTGGGCACACCAAACAAGACTCAACTCTTCCAACAGACATTAAGATCTACTGTACTGCAAGTTGCCTAGAGTTGCATTGTCATTTAGGGGAAAAAAAACCTCTGTTCTTTTGTTCTTTACTACCTAAATGCTATAAGCATTGTTCTTTAATGTAAAAGTGAAGCAATTAATAATCTTAGTTTTAAAGAAACAAACTTGTTTCCTATTAATCAGAAATACAATACTCAACTTCAAATCCTTTAAAAGCCTGAAACCAAAGTTAATTGCCAAGAAAGCCATCTGGCCCAAACTGTTGGCTAGATCAGCATGGAGAGCTGCTGATGTTTACATGACTGCAGAAGGACTATCTTCTCAGACACGTTGGGATATCATCAGATCATGATGCTGACAGTTATTTAAGGCAGTATTAGTTACAACATGGGAGAATTGATTATTTTTATTAAAGTTTTTCCTTCCCCTGTCCCTTACACACAAAAGCTACATATTCTAATCAGCCAAGAGTTTGTCTGTTTTCCTAAGGGAAAATTATGTGTGTCCAAAATATTCTGACTGGTAATGTCATGGAAATGTGAATACTGACAGTGAAACCTGTATCTTCCAAACTTAACATCCAAAATAAGCTATTTTATAGGCATTTATTTCTATCAGTCCTAAGAGGAAACACCAATTAACAAAGCTCCATGCTGTTTCTTTTTCTCCCTGGGAACAATTTATGTCACCAAAGGTCACAAATGACAGCATGGAATAATTAAAAAGAGTGGATCAATATTTTTAAAAGCATGATTTAGAGTAGACCAAGTATTCAACTACTGGAATAGAAAATCAAATTTACTGTCATGTTGTTCCTTTCAACCGGCAGAAATGCATCATGGCAACTGTATCAAGAAAAAGTACAGTTACCATGCTTAAATTGACAGCCCTTGATCACATAAACTCACACTGACATGAGTGGAAGTTTTGCATCAGTTATTGGATCAGACCCATGAAGTTCTGACGAAAAAACAGGTGACCAAAACTCAACCCTCTTTAAGCCTATTGTATCTAAAACAGAATTTCTACTAATGTTAAGTTAGATGGCATAGCAAATTACATAGGCACACATTTCACTTTAAATGTATTGAAGTCAACATGCATTCTTGCATCAGAGTCATAACTATTCAAAAGAGCAGAACAGAATTGAATAGTTCAGTTGGAAGGGACCTACAATATTCATCTGCTCTAACTGGACTGTATATTAACATTAATTCATGCCACTGAATTTATTATTGAAAACTTACTACTTCCTTTGAAAAGAGACCAATGCAGAGAAGCACAGCATCCATCCAGCTTTCAGGGAAAATAAAATCCAATCTTAACAACTTAACGTTTGCATATCATTGGAATTCTGTATCTTTACTGAATGCATTGAGATACAATAACGTTTATTCTCATTCTGCATAGCTTCTCAGCCTCAGCTGATGCTCCTCATAGATCCACTGTTCAATTACGCAAATTCTTATTTGAACATATGACTCCTTTGCATCTGAGAATAATGGGAATCCTACCTTCTAAGGTGGTTTCTTCTCCATCCAAGGGAGGGCCATCACCATCTTCATATTCAGAAATCACACTGACTGCATAAGTAGTTTCAGGCAGTAAATTGGTGAGAACTGAGCTAGTACTTGAAGCTGGTACTGAAACAATGAATTCATCTCCACCAACTGCTTCTTTATATTTAATGAGATAGGACAAAACCTCAGATCCAGCTGGAGACCAGCTCACTTTGAAACTGTCAGATGTTATGTCAGAAAAGACCATGTTCTTTGCAGGCACATAAGCTATATAGAAATAAAAATGTGCATGTGAGGCATACCTCCTAGAATGTTTTAAACACAAAATCTCTAAAATAAATTAAAAAATTCCCTCAATAATTTCATTTATTCCAATTGAACAGATATTTCATTGCACGTGCTCAGTATTTGCTTATAGCTATCAAATTTGATGAAGTTCATATCTAGGTTGCCTAAAATCATTCAACAATGAGTAGAAGCATCAACTCAGTGATTTCTAAATCAAATTAAAACAGTCCATCTATACTCATGAAAACTTAAGTTAGAATCTGATGATCAAGTTAGGTTTCCTCTTTTATATGTCCCATTGACGGTAATAACATTATGTCCTCAATGGAAACTAAGAATTGTTGGGATTTATTTCAGATCTAGATTAGAAATAGGACAAAATAAATACCAGTATTTTTTCAGGAACAAAGTTGAAGGGGAAACAAGGAATTTGACATGAAGCACAAACACAGACCTGACACCCTGGGCTTGTTTTGGTTGGCCTAGTCAGCCTAACAGTGGGAATCTTAAGACTGCTTCAGCCCTCTAAACAAAGGCTGTGCTGCTGGTTTGTTCCTCAAAGCTATCCTGAAACAAAAGGCTTATTTTTAAAGAGAGTGGTGTTTTCAATATTGGGGACTATTCAATGTTTGTGTTCTACTAAACATAGGTAGGGGCACTGAGGGTGCAACTAATCATAAGTAATTTTAGCTGACCAAAAGCTGGTCATTTAGAAATCTTTTAAGTTTTTAACATCCAAGATGGCCAAATTTGGATGCATGTGAAGACTTCCATGTGCTACTTCAGTTCAGTCTTAGAAGTCTTCAGTCTTCGTACAGTTAGACTGAGATAATATCACCTAGCATCTGCTGTCTCAAGTTGTACTGTCTAAGCTCATACCAGAGGGTCATTAATTTTACTCTAAATATTAATCAAATCACCCCTAGAGTTGTTGGCATTGTTTCACTGCCTTTGGAAATCTAAAAGACAAGCCTATATTACCTACCTCATCTTAGACAGCTAAAAAAGAATGGGCATGGTAACTGTTCTACTCAAGACACTGAGTGTAAAAGCAGAGCACACCCACTAAGGTCATTCCAACAGACACACATTTAATAGCTTTTTAGATACTTAGCAGGGGAGGGGGGAAAAAATTTCTCCAATAATTTTTTCATCTCCATTTCACTATTCATTTCCCCCATTGCTTTTAATACGTTTGAAAATGAGAAGCAAATCCCCAGTTATTGAAATTATCATTTGTATGTGGACAATTTCACCAATGTACATTCTTTAGGTAACTACAAGCACAAAACATCGGTTCAGATCTTTTTTCACTGCATTTTCCACATTCCTCTAAGTAATAGTAGTTACTTACATTTTCGCCTTATAGCAGCCAGTTCCTGCTCAATTCGTAGGCAGACTGACTGTGTAAGCTCAAATGATATTCTTTGAAAAGCATCGAAATCTTCCACTGTGTAAACGTGGGTCTCAGCAGGAGGTGATGCAATTGCTTCCAACTCTGTACGCACTGCATCCTTCACACCAACTGCAAATATTTCTACATCTGCGTCCCTCAGCTTTATTGCAGGTTCTTTAAAAGCATCTGACGATTTTCCATCAGTAATAAGAATCATGACTCTCGGCACATTTGGTCTTGATCCTTTGCTGGTAACAAATACTTTCTCCCTCACATATGTCATTGCTTTGCCTGTGTTGGTAGATCCACCTCTGTAGGGGAAGGTGTTAATAGCCTGAATTATGTCTTCCACTTTGTTGTATCTGTTCAAAGAAAACTCCATATGGGGATCTCTGCTGTACTGGACAAGACTTATCTGTACTTTTCGAGGCGATATCTCAAAGCTTTTAACTAACACTTCCAAAAAGGCTCTTACTTTTACAAAATTGGCGATACCAATGCTGTAGGAACCATCCACTAAAAACACAACATCAGCTTTTACATCCACACCCCGTGAGCATTCTGCAAAGAGAAAGAATAACCATTGTAAGCAGATTTTCAATAGCCACTGCATTACAATTGCATCTGTAGTTCATGTATCACACCCAGTTGCTTATAAACAAAATAACTATGCTAAGCAAAGCTATTTCTCATAAATTATAAAGGTATGAGATTAAAACAAGCATCAGAGCTTTAATCAGTGAAAAGCTACCATGTGAAAATAATGCAGTGGCTCCTAACTCACCCACTTGAACTTTTACTTGTTGTGTTTTTTCCATTATCGTTATTGGCTCACTGGGGGTCAGTCCTTTCATTGCATAAACATTAATTTGATACTCTGTGTCTGGAGAGAGATCTTTAACATTGAGAGCAGTAGTCTGCGGACCCACACTCAGTACATGTTGTTTTCCACCAGCTATCATTGGAATGAACTGCAGCCGATAGCCAGTTATTTGGCTTGTGGATGGATCCCAAGTGATCCTAACAGATTTTGAGGAGATCTGAGTGGCCACCAGATTTGAAGGAGGCTCCACCACTGAAAGAAATGAAAAGCAAACCCAAAATATTAATTACAATAAAAGCATATCTTCTTCACGGTTTTTATTTCTGGAATAAACTTACTTATCTTTGCTTAATCTTTACTAAAAATCACTTCTAGAATAAATAAACAGAAGTGAATGACAGGACTGTCCAAAAGTGACATAGAAATATGAACAATGCATTCGTGGTCCCTCAAGCATAGAAGAAGTTCCAAGAGAAATTCTGCCTTGATTTAAACCCATTTCAACCAGAAGTGAAAGCTACACTCACAGAAACACAGTAGAAAGTGTGAACAAATGGAGACTTGAGCAGAGCACTATGACAGTGGAGTCATCTCTGCTGCCATTTTGGTCAAAGAATAACTAGTCACTCAAACCCTTACAGGGTCAGAAAGCTGCAGTGACACAGGTTGGTGTCCGTGTTTTCTCAGTATTCTCCAGTTTTCATTCCTTGGTTCTTAACCTATTACATATTCTGCCCCTTTACCAAGCAGGTTTTTTCCCTTTAATACATTTTTCCACAGAAGTGACGCCTGTGTCCAAACTGACTGTATGAGACTCTGATAACTGCACATCAATGTTGCCTTTGAAACTATGGAATAATGGAACTACTCCAAACCTAGTACATCACATGTTCTGTTCTTGTGCATTAAAAACACAAGACTGAGACCAGTTTTCCACACTTGCTAAATGAGGCAACAGATCAAACTCCAGAAATAAAGCAAAGGAAGTAGGGATAGCCTCTTAAATACGCATTGGAATAAACTGAGTTCTATAAATATGTGTATATAAAGTACCTCACCTTCTTCTCCACTAACCAGTTCACCCAGTTGTTCATCAACACCAGAGCACACTTGCAAGATAATTTCATTCTGTATATCCACAATTCCATCAAAATTAGCCACATTGAACACATGCTTCAGCGAAGGTTGAGATGCAATTAACTTGAGTTCTTTTGCATCTGCTGCTTTTATACCTAGAAGTTGCAATAGACAGGACTGCGTTAAGTAGCCATAAAATACAGACACCTGTGAATGTACTCATGAAATGTCAGAACATCCTGGGGTAAAGCTGAGTTTAATTTCTCTTCTGTCTTTTGTCATTATCAATAATCGAACTGCAAAAACATACAAAATAATGAGGTGACACACTCCATTTCCAATGCAAGAAAATAATGAGATATCCTCAGTGAGGCCAGGGTTGAAGCTATGCTAGTCAGTCATCCTAATCTCCATGTAGGAGCTACAGAATTACTATCAAATTAACACAAATGGTATTTTTCACTCTGGAGGTCGGAAATGACCCACTAACGCATACGGATTAAAAGAGAGGCATAATGAAATTCTTGAAACACGAATCTGTACAACATGTACATTACTTCTTTATCAATGTTAATCTCTCAATCATTAGAAAAACTCGACATACCCAAAGAAAAAACTTCAACTCCTATGTTGCGAAGCTCTCTTGCAGGAATTTCTACATCGTCCTGAGCTTTTCCATCAGTAATGACAATTGCTACTTTGGGAAAGCCTTTTCTTGCTCCAGCAGACTCAGTGAAGGTGTTTTGAACAAGGTAATCAATAGCTTCACCTAAAAACAACACCACAAATTGTATTTTACTAGACTTGTATGAACCAGGATTTAAAGCAAATTTGAATGATGAAACTAAATGCTGAATAAACATGTATGTGGAAAATCTGTACCTGTCATTGTGTTGCCGCCTTTGTAAGGTATCCTTTTAATTGCATCAATAAGATCGCTACTTCTGAAATACTGATTTAAATTGAACTCTGTTCTTGTATCTGAACTGTACTGAACAACTCCAACTCTTGTCTTTTCTTCCCCAATGTCAAAAGCTGATACAAGGGCAACCATGAAGTCCAGAATATATCCAAAGTTATTTCTCCCTACACTCCATGAGCCATCTACCAGGAAAACTAAGTCTGTCATTGCACTTATGGAGCATCCTGGAACATAACAGGAGAAAAAAAAGCAAAACTCTATTAGCAAATGAGCAATAGCATTCTTATAAATCATTGAGACATCTAATTGGGAACTCAGTAGGGAAAAGTCAAAATAAATGGATGTTTAATATATTGATCTTCTTATCTGGAATATTTTAGTTGTGGAAGCATTATTTACATAAGTGAATTTACCCATATGAGTTTTCTAGCCACCATTATTAAAAAGAAACTGTTTTGAAACACCTCTCATGCTAATCCACAAGATCTGTTATGCCTCATCAGATGAAAACACACATACAAAACTTTTTGCAGTGATTTGATGTTACGGAAAACCATAATTTTGTTACCACTTCTGCCTTGTATCTTTATCTCCCCATTACAGCTGCACTGGCTCTTCTGCAACGTCTTTTATCCACAGCACAGTGGTTGTTGTTAATAGGACCAAGACACTCATGGACTTGCTCAGGTTAGTTGCATGAAGTTCCTAGTTTCAGTACGAACTTTGCACCTTAATCTTTCAATCCAGCCACTAAATTCCTTCTATCCCAGTCCCTTCACAAGTTTTCTTAACTCTGGACAACTTTACAAGTGAATTTCATTGCTAGGTAACACAGTTTAACTTTACAGGGTACTAGAGCTAGACCTCAGATAAGATAAATCTCAGGTAAGTTGAAATATAAAACATCTTACTTTGTAATTGAGCCTCAACCTTCTTTTCCTCTGATATCCCTGGACCACCTGTCTGAACTGCAGAAAGCACACAGTAGACAGAATTAATGGAGGAAATCAGGTTAAATTTGTAAGCATCAAAGAAAAGCATTTAGGGAATTAGACACAAATCTGACAAGACTCAGAACATAAAAACATAAATATAGGTTGTGAATAATACATCACCTGTACTTACAGAGGTGACAACATAGTATTCAGGACAACATAAAATACAGACAATGCAAATAACTAAGGATACTATGTATTTGTATATCTTGTACAGTAATTTCCTGAAAATTAACTGCAACATCCCTGGATGAAATACCAGTATTTCCCATTTCTAAAAACTAGGGTAATTTATCATAAGCAATTTTCCCATGGTTGTTTGTGAAGCTTGATACATGAGACAAAATACATCATAAAAGAGAGCGTGCTGTGGATTTTTACTCAATTAAATTTATTTTATGCTTTAATTATTAATATAATTTATAAAAACTTAAATTCAATATTTTAGTATGCATTCAGATATATTGTGTCACATTTTGTTATTATTTGAAGACTGTAGTTAGTTTTTTCACACACACGCCCATATACACATACACACATGGGACATCTGTTGAATTTATTTGTTACTGAGGTCAATGATCATCTTTCCCTTGACTTCAGCAGATGCAACTACAGAAAGCTCAAAGGTTTAGCTCAAAAAAACCCCAGGTGTCTCCTGCCAAGAATTCTATAGGGGTTGTCAGACACTACATATCCATGTCAGTCTCCTTTGATCTCTTGCAAATTCTCTCTGCGTCTATTACGAATAATGGGAAAAGGATGTTCAGACAGCTCCATCTAATGAGAGTTTAGGTATGTGGCAATTTTGTTGAGGAACTGGATCAAAGTTTTATGAATGACCACTCAGTTATCCTACTTGGTTTTCTGATTGTATAACAGCTACTTACTTGTCAGCTGGCCAAAAACAGGTAGACTCTCCTCTCTGTCATCATATGAAGCTATCGATACAACATACTCTACATCAGGTATAAGATCTGATAAGACAGTTTGGGTAGTGCTAGGTGAAAGAGTAAATTCTTTAGTAGGTCCATCTGCAATAAATATATAAAACACTTAATGCAGTCTTTAAATCCAATAATATTGATAAGTTTATCATAAAACAAAATGCAACAGAGAATAATCTATCTAAAATCCAATTATAATTTTAGAACGATAGACTTTCGGTTTTCATGAAGTATGAATATTGAAACACGAAACTTCAAACTAACTTGCTTCAATAGTGAACAAATTACTAAATTCCAGGAAATTTGAATCTCAGAATGCACATACAAAATGTACTATCATCTAACAAATCATGGTCCAGGTCTGATTCAATATCACTTTTACACTAATTATTTCTCAAAGTGAAATAGAATAATGACTCTTACACAGCACAATAAAATTCTTAACCTTTACGGTAAAAGCGCAGAAGAGGAATAGAGTGATGATTCTACCTTCTTTTTGCTCCTTGCAAAGGAAAGGCATCCAAAACTTATTATTTGCAGTCCCAAAACAGTAAACACTATGGTAAAAAAAGCTCTAACTTGGTCCTTGTATACCCTTTGCTGCTGCCCAGTCTTGATCACAAACTTCAGAAATATTTTAACAGTTGTTACTCTCATACTTAAGTTAGATATAAGCAAAAATAAACCCAATGTTTCAAAAAATGTAATCTCATAACAAAATTTTACAGAACTCACCATTTGTTGGAACCACAGTTATTCTGTAACCCACTATTGCATCTGGTGGCCTTTTCCATGACATTTGAACATTATGTTCATCTATAATTGTAAAATTCAAGTCTGATGGTGGATTAACTGCAAAAGATTTATACCAGGTGGATGTTTAAAAAATTGGAAAAATAGTAAATGAATAAATAAAAGAATGTTGAGCAAAGCTTACTAAAATTGTCTTTGCATAAATTTGTTTCCAACAAATATAAAGATATGTTGTTGGAAAAAGAGTAAAATAAAAGCTGACAAAATGTGACAAAACATCAAAGAGTATATGCATTACAGAAGACAGCACAGAACATATGTTTCTTGAGTTGCCAAGACATTCAAGAATGGCCAGCAAAATCAAGCACAACAGAAAACACATTTGGATACATGTACAATGAGTTCACAGATAATAACCACATATGCAAACATTTCACATAACAATTAAAGGAAATTTTTTTACATGCTGGGTGCAATCCGTACAAGCATGCCAAATCACAACCTGCTTACAATATCATGAGATCATTTAGGATGTGGGAAACACAGTAGTCTTCTTAATTAGACATCAAAGAATTTATCAGCTTTTTAATATAGTCTCTGCATAGTAATATTCTCTATCAATTTCACTGAATCTAGAAACTTGGCAGAGAAAAGAAATAATTTAAAGAATACAGGAAAAGATGGGGCATTTAATGTTCAGCAAAACAATTTCTGTTGGGGTCTAGATATGAATATAGTTGCAAAATGTATATCTGTAATAATGATACACTGAGGTATCATTTTGGTATCATTTTATTCAAAATATGGAAAGCTTCACCCCTTTGTCCCTAGAAGTCACTAAAGTGACATATTATGCACATAGCAGCAAAGGATTCAGGAACTAAGGGGATAATAAATAGCATTAATAACGATGGCAATTTGCTAAAATATTTGAGCTAATGCTAAGTTCACAAAAATAAAATTCTACCTGTTTACACCAGATTTCTGTACAGTTTCAAAGGTGTAAACTATTGTTTTCATGTTCCCTTTGCAGCAGGTGTACCCATACTAATAGTGGCATTTTAACATAAAATGCCAGTATGGTTCCAAACAACACAATGGTTAATTATGAAAAGACAACATCAAGGTATATTTATGGACATTTATTTTGCAGAATTTATAGAAAACGGCAAAGAGAGCACCAGTGATCTGAACAAATGACTGCAAATAAAATTTGTAGGAGCTGATGACAGAAGTAACTGAACAGTACAGAAAGAAATAGTTTACATACGCTATTTTGCAGCATCATGCATATGTAAATGAAATGTTGATTATTATTTTTTTAGCTTCCCACAATGGACAAAAGCCTCCATGTACAAGGTTCATTACACAAAGACGTTTCATAAATATTTTATAATGATATTCTCTTCATAAAATTGTCATGCTTATTCATGCAGTATTTTACTGACTCACTGTCAGTGCATGGTAGGTGTTTAAATAGGTCTACAAAGTAAGATTAGATCCAGCCATACTTTCCTTAACTACTTGAGAGAGGATTTTGCAGGCATTTTTAATAGACAGATCTCTGTTTCGTGGAAGATCTCCATCATATGTCAGATTTCACTTCAGATTTGTATATCATTTTAAAAGCAGATAAAGAGGTAAATGCTAGAATGTTTAATTATGAAAAGTTACTGTTCAGTTGCAAAAAGTAAAATTTTTTGCTCAAAAAATCTGGCATTTTTCTCCTTTTAATTTTCTGTCATTTCAAACCATAGGATAATATGGCTTTGTAATCCTGATACGATAGATAACACTAGTACTGAAGTAAATGTTATTTTTCCTGTTGTCCATACACAGGCAGTGAGATTAGACCATTAACCTGCATGCACATTTTATTCGTCATTCAGTTTATGAGTATCACAATGCTAGAGACATCAGGGTAGTTACTTAGTATCAAAATCATGCAACATATGTTAATAGGAAAATACATTTAGGTGATAAGAATATCATTATAAAATATTGTTTCAGTAGCAATGGCTCAGGACAAATTTAATGCAAAGGCAGAGACAACTGACCTGAGCATGCTTTTAAAAAAAAATTCAGTACATGGAAAAAATAGCACTACCAACCTTGCAAGTAAATTGGCATGTTGCAGCAGAGACTTTAGGCTTTAACTGCTGAAGGACAGCAGCAGCCCAACTTGTTGATATCCAAATGACCGGATTCCAGATAAACTGAAAAAGCTGACTGTGAGGAAGTCTTTAACATCTTAAAGGATTTTAATCCATTTTATGAAAATTCAGATGTGGATCTTGGCAGGTAACAAGAATAGTACATCAATTCGCAAGTGACGTATCCGTTCATCCAGGTCATCACAGCACTTTAGAACAACGACATTGCAGGGGACCTTGAAAGTCTCCTCATCCATCCCATAGTCAAGACATGATGAGCCACCCCAAGTCATTCCTGACATGTTTGCTCAGATTATTCTTAAAGACCTCCACTATTGGCAAGACTGCCAGCTTCCCACAAAAATTACTCCAAAGGCCTCACTGCTTTTATCATTATAAAGTTATTCCCGACACCTAACCCCAGTCTTCATTGCTGCACTTTAAATCCATTCATTCTCAACCTATGGCTGGCTTATCAAACTCAAGCACTGAATACTACACCCATTCAAATCCAAAAAGGAACCTTGCCTGAGTGAAAAAAAGGAGCAGTTTGGATCCAATGTCATCAAAATATCTGCCAGATGGCCTGTAAGCTTTTGATACTCAAACAGAATCTCCAAAACATCCATGGACCTTCACATGGGTCAGATTTCACCCAAATGAAACCATATGTGGGGTGAAGATCAAACCATGGTCATATGACTGAGAGCAGTAAGCTGAGCCAAAGTACAGCAAAATGTTTAGATGATAAAAATCTTATTGTGATAATAAAATAGGGCAACTGTTACTCGACCTCATTAAAATTCTTCTTCCAGAAAGGAATTCACCAGTGGAAAAATAACACATCTGCAATACTGAATCAGACCAGAGTTCTAGGAACAAAATGACCTTGGTTGTGGTAGGAGATTGCCCCATTACTGGGACAAACCTTAAAACTTCACTTTACAAAATCTGACATGCAAGCACAGCTTTACTCAGGCAAGCAGTCCTGATGTCAGACTACTTGCAGAAGTGAAGTTGCACCTAATGTTCACAGTGTAGTGCCAATGTTCATCCTGTGTCCATCAAAATCCATGCCACACCTCTCAATGACTTGAGTCATGATCATAATATGTGATGGCATTATAGTATTGCCTTAATACAGTGATCCCAGTGTTGATGCACAGAAATGCATAGCTCCCTAAGAGTTTTCCAGAGTAGTAAAAAATATCCTGCTGCACAACAGTAATGTTTACACTGCATTAATTTTGACCACTCTCAGAACTGTGATATGATAATTTTCTTAATTGGATAGTCTACACTATGCACCACAGAAAAACCCAAAACAGAGCAAAAAACACAAACAAAACCCCAAACAAAAAATAAATGAACAAAAAAACAACCAGACATAATACACTTAATTCATAGCCACTTCTTGTGTTATTTACATGTGTAATAAGAGTATATTTTCTGAAACAAAAAAATATAGAGCAAAACATCTTTTTCATGCTATGCAGGACTTATACTAGCTTGTATTACTTTACAGGTAATACAAATCTAATATACAAAAGTCTACAGCTTTTTACAGGTAACACAGTGTGACTGATAGAGAATTCCAGTGAATATCTTAACAAGACAGAAATAAAATATAACCAGAAGCTCAAATAATTTATATTCAGAACCACACTTAAAAGTGATATATCTTGGAAGCAGCTGCCATCCACAATCCCTACGAGAAACAAAATTTGTAATTCCACTCACTGGAAAAGATGAACTAAGATTAGCATGTGAAATACCATGTTAACCCATGTTAAAATAACATGAAATCTATACAATCTACAGAAGCTGAAGAGTAAGCCCAGCCCTACTGTCACAGCGATAAGCCCTGCTGAGGCTGGAAGATGCCAAAACTTCTCATTTTGTATTTTTTCCAGAAATGGCATGGATTTGGCACAACTAACTAGATCATGACCCCAGTCAAACTCCTCTGAAGTCTGTGTGGCCAATGCACAGGGGGGATAGTTTTGCCACAAAGTGATCTGAAAATAGGAAAAAGACTAAAGGACAAATGTTCACAGGAGAAAGTCAGTTCAGCAGACAGGATTTAATTTGTAGTGATACCAGAACTAAAGCGAATAAGATCCAACATGCAATCTACAAAATGATGCAGAATTGAAGAACAAGATTAAAACAGTGCAGAAGGATGACTTTTTGTATAGGGCAAACAAAAAGCACTGCAAAAAGCTCTACAAAAGCAGTTCCTACCACAGCAAGTCCTAAAGTACTCCTAGTTTTGACCTTCCATTTTCAGCACCACAATTTTTTCACCACACATTTTCCTGCTCTTACCTCAAAACTCTGAAAGTAGAAGAATTCCCTCATAGAAACTTGATCACTGTAAACTAGGTGTTTTATTTAAGAAACATTTCTGTTTATGTAAGTCCTGGCCAGGATTGCTCTACTCTCAAGGCTTTGTCCACTCTTTTGCTTAGCAACAGTGCATCTTCCACACACGATCTAAACAAGCTTGGCCAGCTTGTCTCGCAGTGTGTCCAGTTTTACTGTTATAAAATAACTGTGTGCTGCTTCAAATACATTTTTGTAGCTTTTTTTAATGGTATTGAAGCTATGACTGGTTTAGTCTACACTACAGCTAAATAAAACACCTTCACTTACTTTCAGAAATAGCATACTCCCTATGTGTAATCAGTAGGGCAGGACAACAGCAACAGTACTCCAGCTCCAACCAAGTTCCCTCCTAAGATGGGGAAGAACACACAAACCATTACACTCCTTTCATCAAAACTGTACACTTTCTCTGCTTTCTCTGGCACGGCGGTCCTGCATTTCAGATGCAACTCTGAAATGACCTGAAATGACCTTTTTCGGTTCCTTAGCCAACAACAACGCAGCACAAGAGGAAGGCAGTGGGCTGTTTCTCTCCTAGGGTGACCAGATGTTGCACTACTGACAGAAATGCCATCTTTTTCCAGAAAGCCAGGGTACTTCCCATCTGTGTGCCCCAAGCAAGCACTGCTGCTGGGGCAGCAAACACTGCCAAGGATGTCTGGGACCCCATGCTTTTAGTAACCATCAGCCAAGGAGACCAGGTCTGGACACAGGAGCTTGTGGAAGGCAGGCCATGATCAGGGAATTTGTTTCAATTCAAGACAGAAGGAGAAGGAAGGGAGAAAAGAACGAATTGTCAGATGCTGGCTTCTGCTTTTTTTCCAGTAAATCCCAGGGAGTTCACACCCAGTGGTTTGGTTCACCCTATGATGGAGTCAGGTCTCAGAGGTCAGATCAAGTCATTTCAGTGCAGGACATTTGGCATCTGCTGCCCCTGGCAGCCACCACTGGCAGAAATGCCATGACTATGACCAAAGCCAAGCAGCTCACACTGAGGGCGCAGGGGAGGTTGTTCTCACAGCTGCTGCGGAGCAAATGTGCCACGGCCACGCCATTTCGAGCCACGCTACAGCAAGTGTGGTGGCCAAGACAGGTCTCCCCAGGTCTTCATCCCTTCAGCTGAAGGCAGGACACTGCCAAGGCCAACAGGGGCCTCAGCCTCCAGAGAGACTGGGTCAGGGCCGGAGGAGGAGGAGGAAAGCCTCTTTGCAGGTGACAAGGCCACATGCATGCCAGAGCCTTGGAGCCCCGGCTGCCCTACAAAGGTCTGGCCCAGCCTTCCCTTCGGAAGCACCCAGGACACATGACATGGCAATGGCAGCATCTCCCCAGGCATGTTCCCCAGGTCAGACCCTCCACAGAGGTCGAAGTGTCCCTGAGGGAAGGTCCGGCCACCCCAAGGCTCAGCCGGGGGTCGCCCGGCTGAGCAGGGGAGGCCGATGTACCAGCAGGCCGGCGGGGCAGAGGCGAGGGGTCCGGCTGGACAAAACACACAGGCGCAGAGAGCCAGACTCTGTTGGAGCACTTTATTTCAAAGCTGTGAGTTGTTGGGTGGTGGGTTTTCCGTTTCCTCTCTCAATATTACTAAACAAGCCCAGAGACCAGCCGTTCGTGGTCCGTCAGGGGGGCAGCGCCACAGCCCCAGCCGTGCTGGGCTGCCCGCCGGCAGCGGCAGTGGCAGTGGGCTCCTCGGGGCGCTGCGCCCAGCGGCCACATCGGCTGGCCTGTGTCCTGTCAGTGGGGTGGTGTGGACAGCACACCAGAGAGACAGAGAGAGGGAGTTACAGTACAGCTGACTAGCTGGGAGAAACAGAGCACAGAAGGAGCTGGGCAAGGAAGGAGAGGTGTTTCTATGGAGGAGAGAAAAAGTAAAGTAGTTACACTCAAAAGTGGAGAGGGAGAGAGCCGGTAGCTCAAGGCTGGCTGGGAGGTTTGCTGGTCAGCAGGGCACCGGGGAAAGGGAGCAGGGAGGGGAAGGTTACCTTCAGCCTCGATGGAGGAAAGGAGGGCTGCTGCACACAGAGCAGCGACTGCGGAGCACAGTGCTGTCTTCATTTCTGCTCTTTCAGATCACAACAACATGAATGAATCTGCAGTGATGGAGAAGGGGGGAAGGGGGAGAAAGGAGAAGGAAATGATACGTGTGGATTAAAGGACTGCGTGGGTGTATTCATGAAACATAAAAACCACGAACGACGGATTTCACTTTGTTCCCTTATCCCCAGCCCCCACCCACGGGACCAGGTTGAAAACTCTAGACTTGAAAGCTGTCCAAGACGACGAAAGATCTGTATGACTAACTAGAGAGTCTCATCTTGCAATAATGTGCCTTTTGTTGCTGAAGTCTTTCCAACCACAGTAAGTACTTGAAGCTTTAACTTAGTTAGGGTTAATTTGATCAGGGAAGCACAGTGAAGACCTGTGCCTCCGCACAGACAGGAGCCAAAAGGGAGCTCCATGACTTCATCGCTGAATGTGATGATAGCTAATTCAGAGGTCATTCCTGCCTTGGATCAACTAAATGTCTCTTTCAGCTGGGGATTTTATTCGGCTCCTTTTTCATAACTGTTGA
The DNA here is from genome assembly GCF_009829145.1 of Chiroxiphia lanceolata. Lineage (NCBI taxonomy): Eukaryota > Metazoa > Chordata > Aves > Passeriformes > Pipridae > Chiroxiphia > Chiroxiphia lanceolata. The sequence goes on along the minus strand of NC_045639.1, from coordinate 85,055,073 downwards.
ACCACTTAGTTAGCTTTGTTTTAGTGGTCTCAAGGCAGTTTGGAAACTGTAATAAAATTTTTTTTTGAGGGGTTCTGCCTACAAATGTACTATTCTTCATTTCTTGAAGGTCTGAAATAGGTTATACAGAAGTGTGTGTGACACACAACTGAAATCCGACACGTCTGTCTAGCCATGATGTTTCAACATCTGATAATTCATTTACATGTCCTTAGAGAAAACAGATTTAAAATATACTATTAAAAGCCGACAGACAAAAGAGTCTCACGACAGCTATAGGTTGCCTGGCAAAAAAGGTGGGATTAGGCCAAGTTAGCGGTTCTTAATTGCAAGCAGCTTCATAACTATATGCTCTGTGCCATGTAAAATTACTCCCAATTACTCCAGCCAAACTTCCAAATTATTTCCTTGTCTCAGTAAAGCCTAATATGAACAGTCCACATCACTTACAAATATAAGTGTTTCTCAAGTTTGGGATTTTCTATCTTGGGAAGTAGGAGAGGGGCAATTTGTCTGAATAAAGTCATAAATGCATCATATATCATAATTAGGCTGGAGGAAAGAGAATTCCAAAAGCAATTAGGCAACAGATTTTCTCAGGAAGATGCCAAGAGCAAAACAAAAGAAAAATACATAAATCATTCATCCACAGAAACAACTGAAAGGGAAAATAATATTCTTCTACCATCTAGAGAACTACCCAGAAAGGCACACTTATCGGGTGGACGCTATGGAAATCCAGGAATTTCCTAGTTACTGACACTGAGCTTAACAGGCTTCTTTTGAGCAGCTGTATATACTTGCCTTAGCCAAATGTCTTTACTGCACATGAAAATATCAAGAGCTTGAAGAAAACCTAAGCAATGGTTTCAGTCCAATGGCAGTTCCAGAGGGTAACCAGAAGAGTAATATTACCATAATGACTCCCTAACACAAGAAAGGCGAGCGTCAGTGTTAAATTGCCCTGAAAGCTCCAAAATCATATCACAGCTCTGCATGGGAAACGGCTGTCCCTGGGAAGATCTACAGCATTCTGCAGTGAGTTTAATGATCGCCTAAACTTCACGCAAAAGGACGTTTTGTCCTGGAAATCTTGTGCAGGCTTTGAGTGCCATCTCTTGATCCTTCTGAAGAGCAACAGAAATTAATCATCTCACAAAGGCATCTAGGAGTTCACTACTGCTGCAGGTCTACTGTTTTTGTTTCATGAAATACATCATCTCAGCCAAAGCATTCATTTGTCCACCTAGGAACACTCTGTTTCCTTCTTGAGAATTTAGGAATGTGAAACAAAGCCTGGAGGTGGCAGAGGAAAGGTCCTCTCACTGGCTCAGTTGTGACACAACAGACTTTGTGTCAGAACTAAAGGTTTTCTCATTGACCTTTAGAGACCGCTTAAAAAAAAAAAAAAAAAAAAAACCAAAAAACCAGCCTTTCACAGTGCCAGTCCAATCTCACACTAACTCAAGCAATGAAAGTTTAGCCAAAGCTCTCCAAGACAGAGTGCATGACATTTACCACTTTAAAGAAGAAAAAAGTAACATAAACCAAAAAAAAAACCGCAAGAAAAACCCACTACCTATCAAAGGCATAAAAAACTGGAAGCAAGAGAAAGCATCACCGGCAGCTGTACACACAGGGGAGGGAAGCGAGAACTCCTGCCAAAGCCGCAGCGGTAGCACTGCCTGTAGGCGCGCTGGGCGCTGACAGCGGGCTCCGCCTGGAGCCTCCGGCCGCCGGGAGCCTCCGTCTGCGGAACACCGCCACCTCCCTATGTATTTCTGCCCAGGCGCCCGGCACCCCGCCGGGCTCCCCCGTGCCCTCCCTGGGGCTGACAGCCAGCAGCGCCGGGGCGCTCTGCTCTTCACCTCTCCTCCGCCCGGCCGCACGCCTGCAGCCGGCTCTGACATGCCCAAAGCGCACACAACACGCTCCTTCCCAATCCCGTGCCAGCCTCCAGCCCGGCGCTGCTAATCCCAGCCTAAGGTGCATCAGAGGGGGCTGCATGCGTGCTGCGTGCGGACAGGGCGGGCCGCGGGGGTCGACGGCGGGGAGGGCAGGGGACCCCCGCTCCTGCGCGGGCACACACAGACCTGCCGGGGTGGCCACGGGGTGCGGGATCGGTGACAGGACAGCTCCTCCGGCGATGACTCCGGCGGTGCCCGCAGCGGCAGCAGCCGGAGCAGTCGGACCTGGGTAAAGGGAGGAGGATAAAGATGAAGCTCCAGGGGCACCTTGTGGAGGGAGCAGCAAGTAGCAGCAGCGGCGAACGAGGAGCAGCAGCGGCGGCAATAGCTGAGCGCAGAGGAGGCGCCTCGATTACTGTAGCTCCCGATGCGAGGGGTCTGTTTGGGAAGACTTGCCTTCTCCAAGTGGGAAGAGCCTCTTCTCAATCTGCTACTTAATAGAGGGCTGTTCCCAACTCTCAATTTACCCTCGTAAGCGGTTACGAAACTGTAGGGAAGGTGGACTGCTGCCACCGGGTGATATATGCGCTGCTCTGCTCCAGCAAGGAAGGGGATCCACTTCTGGAAACTGGCGCATACCTCCGCGCATTCCTGCGGCATGAGACGGGCGGCCGCCGCGGCAGCGCGCCCGGAGGCAGGGGCCCGGCCCGCCGCCCCCTCCCTCCCCTAGGCTTCCCAAACGGGGGGGACACGGGAGAGCAGTGTAAGAACTGGGTCTCCGGGCACGGCTTCGAGGGACGGCGCCGCGGAAGGTGTCCCCGCGCAGTGGGTTCCACGCAGCCCCCGTCGCCCCTGCGGAGGGCCCGCTCGCCCTGCCGACCCGGCTGGTCTCCAGGGCAATCTTGCAGAAAAGCGCGGGTACTCCAGTGCCGCAGCCGGGAGCCTCGGGGGCAAAGGGGATTTAGTCATTTTGGCACAGTTCAGGTGTGTCTGGCCTCCACCCTAGGCAGCCGACATACATAAAACACACGCTCCCCCCGACACCCCTCCTCCACATGGGTGTTTTGGGACGAGCACAAAGCGCCGCCGGAGCCGGGAGCAGCTGCGGCGGGGCGCGCACGGCTCCCCGGGCAGAGGGACGGGGCGCACGGCCCCTCCGTCAGATCCTGCGGAAAACCCGCGCCCGTAGGCCCTGTCTGAAATTCTGTGCCTTCCAAAGGAACTGCACCTTCCAGTATCGGGCCAAGCCCGTTGGTGGACAGGGTCCGCGAGGGTCTCCCGTCTCTCGTTCCCAGGAGCCTGCCCGTGGCACCCGGTGCGTCCTGGCCTCTGCAGCGTGCCGTGGCAGAGGGTGACACGGCGAGACACCCTGTCCCTTCCCTGCCCGAGAGGACAGGTCGTCCAGCGGGGCTCAGCTAGGGCTTCCCCGGGGCCCGCCGTCAGCAGCGCGTCTGCTCCCACATCAGCGGGGAAGGGCATCCGCGGTAACGCTGTCGAAGAGGCTCGTCTGGGACCCTTTCGGGCTAAAATACGGGATGTCACCGTCCCCGCGGAGCAGGTCCGCAACTCGGGACGCAGAACAGAGCTGGGCGAGGAGCGGGTGCAAACAGGGAGAGAGAGACCCGCGGGCGCCTGAGAGGCGCAGCCCCGCTCCCCCCGCAGCCCGAGCGCCGCCGCACGGCGCATCCACGGTGCGGGAGCGCCCCCCGGTGGCGGCGGCGCGCGGGAGTGGCGGCCGACACACCGACCGTCCGTCCGTCCGTCTGTCCTCTGGGCCCTCGGGGCCACCGCCATGGGGACAAGATGGAAACCAGGGCCAGGAAGGGTGGCGAGAGGGAGAGAGGGAGCCAAGCCTCAGCGCGGAGCTGAGGACCCCGGCTCGGAGTGTTCGGTCAGTTTCCGGGGCTATGCTGGGTCCATGTCGGCTCCGTGCACGACGTGACTGGCAGAGCCATCAGGAGAGGTTCCAGCCGGGATGGAAGTGACCGATAGCAGAGATTAATATTTTAGCAAGGGACGGCTCCTTTTTCCGCAGGACTGGGAGATCAAGGCGCAGGCAGGAGGACGTGTGTGTCCTGAGTTTCATTTCTGTAACAGACCTGTCATCTCCATGGGAACCCAAACGCTGAAAAGAAAGTGATAACCAGAAGACATGCACTGACCTTTCCAAACACTTTGGAAGTGAGTCAGCTCCTCTTTGGGACACAGCACAGTTTCAGCTGTCTGGTATTGATATAATGCGCTTTCCAAAAGCAACATCTCCTCTGCTGATAAACTTTAAAATACTCTTGACCTATTAATCCCACTCGCCCAGTTGTTGAGTTGGATTTTCTCTTTCGGTGTTTTGGCATGGGGAATTGAGTTTCTTCTTATCCAGATCTGATATGCAATAGCAATATTTCTAAGAAATAATAAGTTAAGTTTTAAAAATTTTAATTTCCTGAATGAACTTACCAAGAACACCAATATAAATGAGGTGTCAACAATAGTTTCAGAAGAAGGAGCATCAGGGATTACGATGAAATATCCTTCCATGGGAAGTGGATTAAGGCAAATGAAGTATTTTTATCACTTGTGCACTGCAACAGTATTTTTTTACAGTTCACTGTGGACTTTTTCCATCATAGGATAGCCAAGATTTTATGTTAATAGTTAAAATCGCTTAATGCAAATAACGAAGATGGAAGAAAATATGCATTATTCTAGTAAAATTAAATCATTCAGACCAATTATTTAAAAATGTTTAAATAATTTGGTGTAAAGGTATGAATGAATTCATATGAGTGGAGACTTTGAAACTAATGGGTCTCTCAGAGTTGCAAGAATCTCACAGACTCTCCCTCACAGACCCTCGGATGCTGCTGAGGGTACAACTTCCTTTTCCTCTCAGCTGACCAGTTTTCTTTAATTTCTTGGCCTGAAATAAGATTCAGAGCTGGCAAAAGCAAACAAATGATTCTCGGGGCAGCAAGATTTTGTTCTTATCTTTAACTCTTTGTTCTAACCATTCTAATCATGCTTCTCCTAAGATCATTTACATGTAAAATACATTAACAAATTGCTTTTAGAATGTGTGCTCCCATACATCGCAGTAATTAAACGGGTTGTTTTTAATCAGCTCTGTTGCTATGTACGTTCATAGTCTGAGTACATAATATGTGATGCAGAAGGCATTTCTGAAATGCATAAACATTTACTAACACTCTCCTGACTGCTTGTTTCTCAGACAAGTGTTAAACACATTAAGACCCTTGCACTCCAGCTCTGTGTTTTCTTTGCTATCTAAGCTGAATACACTGAAACAGTGACAAATTTAAATACAAAAATTGACATTTAAATTCATATTTATGCTTTTAATAATATTGTCCATTTCTGGTGTAGGTATGTAATATTGCAGGTAACCAGGAATTTCTTAGAAATTTTTAACTGGTTTTGGGTCTAGAGTAATTCAAGTAACTCTGTTCTTCTGGCACCTTTTTTTTTCTTTTTAATTTTGTTACCTCAGATTGCATTGCCAGGGCAGAATAAAACAGTACATTCTACGTTTCAGCACTGTAAACCTTGAGTATTGTTTCCATGTGGATATCACACTAGATTTGGCCTCTGTGTCTTCTTGAAAGTTAGTTGCATCTGCTTTACATATGAATATGGTAAATGCATTATTCATATGAATATATGCACTTGAGTATATGTTTTCACAGAGGAAGAATAAAAAAAAAGTTTCAGCTCTTTGAACGTTAAACAATTTATAGATTAAGCATTAACTATTGTACAGGCAAAACTGTGCTGCTGCCAGTGACTTGCCTACATCTATTTGGGAAGTACTTTGCTGGTTGGTGTATCACTGCATCTCTCTCTACAGTACATCTAGATTAAACATTGTCTTAGTACAGTCACTTAAGAGGCCCATTAATTCCTTACTGCACAATGCACAGCCTTTCCACTGTATTTTTTATTCCCTATTAAGTCAGTCATAGAACTAATATTTCATGGTATTATATATCTGCACCTATAAAACTCAGAAGGATAAAACTGAGCAAACTGCTTCTTCCAGGCTCTGTCTTCTCTGAGAGATTTCCAGTCTATGGAATGAGAAGAGCTCAGTCGGGTGTTTATTTATTTAGATGATTTCATTTCAGAGCTGGTATTTAGAGATCAGTACTAGTCTGACCTCTTATAATGAGAACTGGCTTCTTGTATTAGCAGAGTTCAGAAAAGACTGTTTCTACCTGAAATCTACTCATTTAATGGAACAACTGTGGAAGCAGCATCCCTGGAGAGTGTGACAGCCACAAAATAATTATCTCCCTCACCAGGTATGTTTTCCTTAGCAACTGTTTATTTCTCTAATTTGTCTAACTGATTTTCCCCATCGTGTAATACTCTGAAAGTAGAAAATTATTGTGGCTCCAGATAAGTAGAACTGGAAAAGTAAATAAATCATTCAAAAACAGAGGTATAAATAGAAAGGAGCTGGTCTTTTAATGCAATTTGGGAGTCTTAAAAAAGCCAGTTAATTTGTAGGCAGTAATTCTAAAAAACTGTAGATCTTTAGTTCAAAAATTGGAAAAAATAGATGCAACCATCTTACAGTCCCTTCCATATATATACACCAGCACACTTTATATTAAAATGTTCCTAAGTAAAGATGCTTTCTTTCAAAGAAGCTGGTTCATTATTTCATGACAGAGTGCTGATCTATTCAGGAAGCACTCTGTAATAAAGCCAATACAAATCTTGTTCAAGTAAAGAGAGCAAGAAAATAAAGTCACTGAGGACAGTGACTCTGTATATTTTTCAGGTGTCACACTATCTTTTAACATGACCATTCCTGTGACAGCAATGGACTAGCCACAAAGAATTGTGAATGCAAATCTAAGCATCCCTCTTCTTCACGTAGCTGAGGGGTCCCCAGTGAAAGAATGATGATCCATTGAGATCATCATTCTGACACCACTGAGAAAACCCATAATTTTAAAAAATCGAAACATTTTTAAAAATCACTAGTCATTAGCTTCTACTTGCAGAACATTATATTGCAATGGTCATTGAGTACCTAATTGGATTCAGTATCTACTGAAATAGCCATGGGTTTCCCTACATTTGGTAACCCTTCAACTATTTCAGTGTAATTACACCCTACAAAGAAACTCACTATATTAATCAGCAACAAAGTCTGAAATGGTACAGTGCCAAGCTCTGAATAGGAACATTTTGCTAATTCTTCTTAATCCTTCTATATTAAAAAAAAAAAAAATCAATTTATATTGCGACAGCAGGGTCTGTGTAGGTAGTCTTATGGAGAAGATAAGCTTGTGTATGAATGAGCAAGGTGCTCAAAGGAATTGAAAGTTCAAGTTGTATTAGATGAGTGACTGGATCTTTTTGTTGCAGACAATGGAACAGTTAATGATGGGGGGGAATTTTAAGACAGAATCTTTGTCATTAGGTAAATGACTGATGCGGTCCTTAACTCCCCCACAGAGACTAAAGCCATTGAGGATGCAGAGATTCCCGACTGGGGTTGGAGGGAAGCTCTCAAGAGGGAGTAATCAGCTGCTGCTGCACTCTATCCAATGCACATCTTTCCATGGACGTTTAGAGGATTTAAAGGTCACCCCCAAACTGTCAGTTCAGCGGGACAAACATTCAAAACCTTAAGCACTCTAACAAGTGAATCTGATGCAAATGGACAGAACCATAGTAAAGGAGGCTGGAAAAGATCCTGAGAGGTCATTTAGTTTATCCGCTGTTATTTCAAGTACCCTGGACTTCAAAGAGAAATCCTCCATACCATACCTAGGACTAACAGCATACTTTGGGGAGCTGTTTTGTAGTGGCTGACAATAGATAATAACTTGTTTTAGGTGAGTTGCAAGTTGTCTGTAGTGTGACTATGAGCACAGCAGTCAGAAATAAGTTGGATTGACAGAGTAAGAGTCTACTCTGAAGAAAAGGGAAAATTATTTAAGGGGGAAAAAAAGTCCTGTACCGGAGAAACCTGTATCTTTGGATCATAGAATCACAGAATGGCCTGGATTGGAAGGGACCTTAAAGATCATCTAGTTAAAACTCCCCTGATTCCACAAAAGTAGTCTCATTTAAGTGTGAAAAATTGTTTGCTTAACTGGTATCTCTGCAAACTCTCAGCCTGAGAGCAAAAAACTCGGATTGGGAGATTCCTTCCTGCCTGTGACTGTCAGAGGTACAGACCCCACCAGTTTTGCTAAAACCCCTTTTGCTTTCAGAATATGTCTGCATTTGGCAGTCATGTAGTTTTTTGACCATTTCTAAACTTTAGGGGGGATGGACTCTGTGATTATCACCATCCCTGCTCCGCACTCCTCAATTTTCAATCTCAGCATCTTGATATCCAGACTGGCAGGTTGTGGCATTCATCACAGGTTTTTCCTTTCCAAAAGAAAGAGCACAAGAGGCAAAACTTGGGCTAGGACACAGCCAGGGAATGCACCAGACCCATGGATTTGGATAGCCCAGATTATATGTATTTCCCTGGGACCTATAGGACTCTTATCTGCATGTCATCTATAACAGATGTGGATGGACACATGGAAATTTTGAGGGTTGTGGAAAAAAGAGTCGGGCAAGAGCTTAGCTTGCAGGCATTAGAAGCATTGCCTAGATATCACGTGTCAGGACATTTATGAACTCCACATGAGCCACCTTTAAAAAGGAAATCTGTTTCTTTCACACAAGTTGTAATTGGCTAGTGACTAAGGAGTAAAATACACAAAACAAAACAATGCAGATTTAACTCAGCATTTCTTAATGCAGCCTTGTGGCTGCTGCGTCCCAAGATGTTGAATGCTAACAGTTCCAAATACCAGAACATAAGATTTATTTGGATTATAAATAGATGTTGCCCTGTATCAGAACTACTCTGTTGTGTAAACAGAAAACTATTGGCTTTTGTTTCTACTTTTAAAGGTTACTTGAAAGCTCCCACCTACTCTTTGCTGACAGCCTTTTTCACCTGTTGGAATTGTGGCGCTCTCTCATTTATCAACACCTCTACAGCTTGCTGAGAAGTTTCACTTGAAGCTGTTAAAATATCTCCTCTCATATGCCCTTTCCTCCAGTCTTTTGGATGCTCTCCAGCTGGCCTGGAGACTCTGTTAGTCTTTAGCCACCCCAGTTTAATGAACATGTCTTGCTTCTGGCATTGTCCTAATTTCTGCATATATTTCTTATCTGGAGAAATGTTTTTGCTGCAGTGTCTCTTATTTGTTTTTTAAAAAAAAAAAAATTCATCTGCTCAGGATTTTTTAAAAAATAAGATTTTTAGCACAAATTACGCTCTGAAACACTACCCAGGTTGTTTCATCCTTTGCTATTACATTTTCTTGAGTGTAAATGTTCAGCTGGTAAATCTGACCTGTTGCTCCTTTACCCTCTGCCCAGTGCCCTTTGAAATGTGTTTAAGGGATTTCCTGCTTAAGGCACATCACAACATGGGGCTTTACTACATCATGCTCTTCTTCCCTGCTAGGAAGAGCAGCAGCTGCAAAATGAGGTCCCCTTATGCTAGGAGCAGCTGCTGGGACCTTATTTTTGATAAAAAATTCAGAATATGTTTCTCTAACCTCCAGAGAAGCTGAAAAGGCAGACAGGGCATGTGCTCCTTGACACACGCCCCTCCATCGCAAGCTTTGCTACTTGAGAACATTGACTGCACCTTTGGTCTGTCCTGCATTCTCACCTCAGTTGGTATTTGGTTCTGGGTTATTATACATTTAGGTGCCTGCACGTGAGCCCAGCATCTAAACTTCTGCAGTGGCTGATGAAGACCTAGTTAATGAACTCAGGAGTGCCTGAGCAGTTTGGCCACCCACTATCCATGGGGCTTGGCTCAGCTGCTTTCACACTGGCCTCTAGAGCCATTTGAATTTCCTGCAGCATCTGAGATCTCTTGTGGAGCTGCCAGATACAGACCAGGACCCACATACGCTGACACATCTCAAACTGTTCTAGACCACTTAGGAGGCAGAGGCAGGCTCTCAGTGCTGTTATGGGTGTCACAGGCATCCTATTAGTTCCCCGTTGCTATAACACAAATGTATGAGTCTCCTGCAGGTCCTCTGTTCTATTTGCCAGCCCAAAGCAAATGTCCCAAATATAGCCTGAGATGGTGCTAGGCACCCAAGTTCAGGCACTGAATTGAGCACTTTCACTTTCATCTCTGGTACCTTTGTCAGACAAATCTTCTACTGGTGCCAAGCTGGTGCTAGTCTGCTCAGGTAAATACATACTTACCAGGAAGCAGAACAAGACCAGCAAATGGGCCTGATGCTGATCAAAAGATGTTTAGATGGTAGGGATTTCCAGGTTCTACCCACCTGCTTTTCTGCTTTTAGATCTCAGACCCAAACAAAGAGGCACAGACTGTGACAGAGGTTCCTGCCTAACTCTGTAAAATACATCATAGGCAGCCCAGCCATAGAGTTGATGTCTCTCCTGCACCATTCCCCAGTTTTGTAACTTTCTTTCAGAAACTGCATTTACATTCCATAATTAATTATGGTCATACATATTATTTCCAAAAATAATAAAATCCTTTCCTGCTGCTATAAGATTTTTTCTATTTTATTATTTTAATAGAAGATAATTTCTTCATTTGCTCTTCTGAAATATCAGCCTATTTATGCAAATGTCAGAGTATGGATTTAGCAACCTACCTTAGGCACTTCTTTTTGAAAATCTCAGCCAAAGGGTGAGAAGGTATGCTAACCTCCTTGTGCACTGCTTTACAGCTCTGTGGCACAGTGGTCCCAGTGCAATGTTCCACACATGGCACATATTAGCACACCACACTATATTTAGCAATATGTGCCCTACTGCTCCTAAGAGATGACTGAATAAACCTTGATAACACAGTTGGCCTGGCTCCTTTGGGACTTGTAACTTCCCACTGAGCAATAGAGATCATTAAAATGTTTTAATTATATAATTCCCTTTTGCATAGTGCTGTGATAGATAAGATTGCATGTGTGTGTCAGCCTTTCCATTATAAACTTCAGGTCCCAGAGCATTAGTCATCCAGAATAAGCGCTCTTGCTGAGATGAAACAATGTGGAACTATTTTGATATTATATAAACATATATAACTCAATTATTATTAAGAACACATTAGTAACTTAAAAGTTCTGATGAAATCACAAGCTCTTCCTTGGAACCCTGTAGGAACAGAAGCTGCTCACAGTTATTAGGAACAAACAACAAACTGTCTCAACCAAATCTCACTGAATCTCCCTCTCTCGCTTTTATTCCAAAAGGCACCTCTGAGTATCTGGGAATCATATTACAGTCACATTGATGAGGATGATACCAGGAGATTTGCATAGAAACTCAGAGAAATTTTAATCTCTAAATAGGAACATTTTAGACAGATCACATACCTCAGATCCTGCACAGGCCAGATTTCTTGGCTAAAGGGAAAACTTATGTGGAAAACAGCCATCTACAAGTTTTTGGGGTTTTTTTGTTTTTGTTTTTGTTTTTTTGCTCTTTCAGATATTGTTAGAACTGACTATGTCTCTTTGGCCCTGGGAAGTCCTCTATAAAATTTTAACCCAACTAGCACATTTAAATTATCTCATTTAAACACCTTACTGTACTTTTCAAGGGAAACATTCTGCTGCTGCTCCTGGTGAAATGACAGGGAACTGCCTCTAGGTGAGCTTCACAGGCAGCCTCAAGAAGAGAGTTATTCCTCAATACACCTTTAACAGCAAGGATACCTTCTTATTAGATTGACATATCACTCTACTCTCTCAGTTTATGACTCTGTTAGCAGTCGAACGCGTGTTGTTCATAGAGGAAAGAGAGCACTTACGCTGCAATATGCTTTTAAAGCAATACCGTGACCTTGTTCATTTCATCCTTAGTTTGCAACAATTCTATTTAGGAAACCTTAACTTAGATAACTTTAAAACTCAAAGTCTCCTGTGGTATTTTCTGTTATACCTCCTTTCATTTTCTGGTACGTGTAAAGCTTAAATATTACCAGATATAACCCTGACCATCACTTTCCAATTTATTTCCATGCCTACCAGACAGCATCTTGCCTTTTCTGCAGACAGAGACCCAACAAGGAAACGGACAGACACTTTCAGGAGTGAAAATACCAAAGTGGGTTAACATTACAATAAAAGAATAAAATACCGTGAAGGGAGAGGGAAGATGGTTAGATGCCCCTGATAAACCAGACAGAAGAGAGGAAAGATACCTACATTTCAAAGAGTTCAGATTGGTGGATTGGAACTCTAAGAAAGAAACACATAAATAAAGGACAAATTCATCCCTCTTTGGCAGTTTTCTCTAGGACACAGCAGGCTATATGCAACAGGAGTGAATGCTTTGTGAACTGAGTGAAGTGTATACAGGTACTGGTATTCTTCAAGGATGTAAAACCAGGACTGCCTGACTGAGGACTCAGTGAAATAACCCCTTTCCTCAAGTACCTCCCCAGCCCCTGAGAATTAATTTGTTTTTTCACAACATTTATGAACAGGAATCACAGTCAATTACCTCTTTTTGTTGAGGACATATCTTTTTGAGAAAATAGGTACAATTGTGCTTTAGCTTTAGATGTGTTTTGGGGAAGGCTGTGATCAGTTAGTCTAATAGAAAACCTGTGAGTAATAACAGTAACTCTTGAAAAATATTGAGGCAAGACCAAAACATATATCACAGACTGTATGTACTGCCCACTGAGTTTGAAGACTTGAATACTTACATTCAGAAAAAGTACAGTCCAGCCAAGAGATTCTCCTCAGATTATGTTTCTGGACAAGCCATTATTTTTACAGCAGAATTAAATGTCTGCTGAAAAAATAAGTGGAAAGGCTCAGGCAAGTTAGATTAAAGAAGGTGGTGTTATTGTTAAAAGGAACTTCTTTAAAAAAAATAATCACACAAGCATGCACATGAAAAGATACATTGGTTCTGACTTACTCACTGCCTAAATACCTTCTTTAGGGTCAAGTCAGGTTGATCGGATTGATTTTGCCTCTGAAAGTCTGATTCATCCTACCAACTATGAAGGTTAATCTCCAGTTCTAATATGTAACAGAATGGGAGAGTAAGGAAGGACATGAAAAATGCCCCAGAAAATTCATCATGCTTTCCTCATAGTTCAGAGCATTGATAGCCAAGGTAAGCAACATTAGGAAAGTGATATTTGTACTCTGGGATCTGGAAACAGAAAAGTACAAATAAGAACATAGACTTAAGAGATCTCTTCGGTGTTTTTACTTCTAAGAGTTTCTGAACTTTTTCATAGTGTCTTTTACAAAGTCAGTGCTGTGTTACTGTGTAGTGTTAGTCCTAAGACTTTTACTGGGGAAATTTTTTTGTGTGTCAGGCTAGTTGAATCTATACGCATATTCAAGCCAAGAAAATGTAGCCCAGGGCACCATTCTAAGAGTTGATATTCTGAGCTACCTTCCAAATGCAGAAAGTAAAACGTGGTCTGTACATCTGGAGTCTCAGAAAGGATTGTGGAACCTAGAACTGCAGCACTGAGGATTTAATTTTCTTCTCTTTCATCTGTCTGATTATTATTTGAATAGTCACTTCTCTTAAAGTACCATGAACAATTTTTTTTCATTCTAACAAAGCTGGGACACTACTAAGCTTTCACAGAATCACAGAATGGGTCAGACTGTAAGAGACCATAATGAGTCATCTAGTCCAACCTCCCTAAGCTTTCTTTGTTAACCTTAAAAACACAGACGTTTAAAAGCTTAAGTAATGCAAATTAGGGCGACAAGGAAGGTTGAAGAGATGAAGTACTCTTGCCTATCTAATGGAAAACGTCCCCCAAGTGTTTGGGATGATAAGCAGAACAATTCAGCTCAGTGGAAGCCAGGACAGCGTTCCCACATCCTCAAATCCAGGAGGCTTTCCCATCCTTTAAAACAAAATATTAAATAATGATAGCTCGCATTTCTAATAACAGTAACTGAAAAATAAATTTTACATTAACTTGAAATAGCAAATAAAGTTTACATAAAATTTTTAGAGGGGAGAGATACTGTGTGTATTGCCTAAACACAAATTAAAAGTAGGACTGCAGTAAGGTATAGCACCTAATTCCAGAAAATTATTTAAAGATGGCAGTAATTAAGCACTGCAGTAGAAGAATAAGAAAAGTACACAGTTTAAGCATGTTAACTGCTAGAAGTCCATGACTTCATATTACTTACTATTTTATTCTTTTAATTTATTTTTTTTTGCACATTAGCAAGGGGTAATGCATGTCGCTTATTTTATTTTCTGCTACTCATAGAATACCTACAGCAAGATTGGAGGTAAGATCTTCAGATAATTTCAACTCTAGAGAAGATACAGCTCTCTTTTTGCATTTTTCCTAGAGACAGTGTAGGCAGTATAGGCAGCCAGTTTACATCTTCTGGCAACTTGTGGACATGCCTGCAACAAAATAAATCTATCTATAGAATACACAGTAGATGGGAATTTCCCTGTTAGCTTTGTAATGCAGTCCAGTAAAATGGTGCTGAGCAGCTGACCGTGGGTCTTGTTTGGTTTCCTCCTCCTACTGCTCCTGCAGCTGAACAAACCCCGAGGTGCTGGCAGCCCCATGGAGTTCGAACGCCTCCCCGCGAGAGCTCGGCAGCTGCTCAGCATGGCCCTGGCAGTGCCACCCGGTCTCCACCCCCTCTCCCGCTGGCCTCCAGCTGCTGACTCCAGGGACACATTTCAGGGTTACCAGATCCAACTCTGCCAGAACAAGTTTTTGCCATTTAATATTCATTGAAGTAACATTTCAAGGCTCTGTCTATAAATAGCGATTCCTTTGTAGTATGAAGTTCTTTTTCCCGGCTTGCATGAGCCCCCCCACGCCATCCCACCAGGGCTGCTCCCTGCAGCACAGCTCACAGGCTGCCACTGATCCCCACACAGTGGACTCAGACATGGTTCACTGCAAGAACAGCAACAGTGGCACATTCTGCTTCAGTTGCACACACACACACATACTTGCTGCCTAGCTCATCACCGGATTTTTATAATTTAGACTATTTAAACAATTGCCCTTCTTTCAATATTCTCAATAATTCCTGTGGTTAGGAAAGGATGTGGGCTTTTAAAATATTTTGATCTTTCTTTATGCTGCCTTCCAGATGCCCCTCACTTGGTCCACATCTTGATAGTAACCCCAGGCACACGGTAGCAGCAGAAGCCTTACCAGTGTCACAGAGAGCAGGCTGATTGCTTCAGATTCTGTGAAGTATAGTTCATTGTGCTGTGAGGTTTCTCTTCCTTGTAGGCATCAATGTTCATCTCAAAATAAGCCATACCCCACTTCCCAAACCACCTTCTAACACATCCATCCAGGCATTTCTTACTCTTTTAGTCAAACAGTTGGCCAAAGCCACCTGCGCAGAGAGGCTACCATTGAGGGATATTCTCCCACTCACCTTGTCTTTTAAGATTTTTGGTTCTACTACAGAGTTCTGAGTACACTGGCCCTTCTCTTCCACTTTGCCTTAAGTTTAACAAGCATACTCTGGTTCTCCAGGATAGCAAAAAAAAATTCCAAACAAACTGAATCCACAAGAGGCTTAAAATAGCACTGTAGTGGGAGGCCAGATTTTTGAGCTCATTTCATATTTGAAAATCCCAGTGTTCCCTTGAGAAGAGAAATAAAAGGATTACTTTGATGAAATTATATGGGTTTTTTTTAGAAGCTCTGTTTCTTACAGACTTCAGGCATAATAATCCACAAGTAGCAATTCGACAGGAAGGCTACAAAGGTACAAATTCTGCTAGAAACATAAAACCTATCTAGGGATGCACAGCTACGATTGGTTTCCATGACGATTTTCCCCGGTAATTGCAGTCATCAACCTAGGAAGAAGCATTGGGGTACCTTACAAGTGATTCTCATACTTGCCAACTTAAAGATGCTTCCTAGAACATTTTTCATGGAGCAGGAATTTTCACTGACAGGGCTAGCTACCTCAGATATAAGGTTTTTCCTAAATACGTGTCAGCAACTAGTAGTTATTGCTGGCTATCTCTGCCCAATTCTAAACCACAAATTTTTCTCCCCCAAGACAATGACAGATCTTCAGTTGCATTTGTGATTGTCACTATCACAGCAAGCTGGTAACCGCATCAGCCAGTGAATGAGGAGGACTTCAGAAAGGATCCTGATCAAACCATTGCCTTTATCAGCCATTTGTTCTGTCTCTACATATGCTGTCATACAGTTCTGCTGGCAAATAGAGCAGGTGAACACTACTCAACAATGTTATTGCTAAGGCACATAACCTGCCTTAAGGCATATAGTTGATGCCCCATTCAGCTGTAACAGAGAAAAGCCACTGAAAAAAAAAAAATCTAGAAGATGAAGGTGGTCAGTTCAACTGAGATGACTTCTATCCATCTGGAGCTGCAGAGGGCACTGTTATCAACTCTACACAGTAAAAACTGTCACCTTTGAATGATCAGGAATCAAATCCCTCTATTTCTGGTTTCACCATCAGCCCCTTCTTGTCAGTGAGAACAAGGTCCAGCATAGCACCTGTCCCCATTGGCTCCTCTATCACTTAGAGAAGGAAGTTACCATCAATGCATCCCAAGAACCTCCTGGATTGCTTATGCCCTGCTGTGTTGTCCCTCCAGCAGGTATCAGGGTGGTTGAATTCCCCTCTGAGGACCAGGGCTTGTGAATGTGAAGCTGCTCCTGTCTGTCTATAGAGAGACTGATCCAGTCTTCCTGGTCAGGTGGCCTGTAGCAGACCTCCACTACTGTTACCTGCCCCTGCCCTCCCTTTAATCCTGACCCATAAGCTCTTGGTTGGCTCCTCATCCATCCCCAGGCAGAGCTCCATGTGCTCCAGCTGGTCACTGACATAGAGGGCAATACCACCTTGTCCCCCTGCCCATCCTTCCTACAGAGCCTTTGTCCTTCTTAGAGAGCCTTTGTCCTTCCACCCCAGCACTCCAGTTGTAGGAGACATCCCTCAATGCTGCCACTGAGATGACAGCCCTGCAGGTCAGAGCACATCTCTAACTCCTCCTGTTCACTCCCCAGGCTGTGTGCATTTGCATAGAGGCACTGAAGTTGTGTCCCTGGAGAATCTGACTTACTGACTGGAGCGTCTGGGAGTCCTTTTGCTGCTCTTCAGGTGCTCCTGCTGACCTGCGATCCCACTCCAGGCTCAGGGCATCTATGGCTGGCTCTGGCATCAAACTGAGACGAGGATTGGGGATGGACTGAGGTTCTCTTCCCTGGCAAACTTAGTAATAATGCTTTAGTTTCTCTTCACCAGCTCGGCAAGCCTATGACTGAAGATGCTCACACACAGGAACACATGATACAGTCCAGACCACCACACCACCACGTATAAACTGCTTTATTGATTGCAGTTAACATGTTACAATTAATTTATGATTCCAAGCATTCAGCCAGCTGCTTATAATAAGTATAAGCTGCCACCATAGTCACATGGAACTGGATAAAGAGATGTTTAGTCACTGAGGCATCCTGAACTGGAATCATTTCTGCTTCTTGGGCATTGAAGAGACAACCAGATGATACATACAATAGACTGTTCCTGAATTAAGAGACAGAAAAGATATTTTCAGACTGGCAAACAGAATTCCTTTCAAGTCAGCTTTGCAGTTTGTTCAGAAGAAATACTGACAACAAGCAGCTGCAATTCAGACAAACACATTCCCATAGCCATGTCTCAATTATTTTTTTGGTGATTCATATTATCAAGAAAAAAAATCCTTAATTACCTCTCCACAGGCTGCACAAAAATAAAGAAACAAGGAAAAAAAAAAGAGTGGGGAGAGGCATGTTGTGGGACCTACACAGACAATCATAAAGTAATTGTTACTCATTCTTAAAGCAACTTACGGAAAATCCATTATATCAACATATTTAAGTTAGAGGCTACTACAAATTATGTAACAAGCAACAAAAAGGTTAAATATATGCAGTATTATGAAACTTGGATATAATTCTGCTAGTTTTCACACCACAATGAAAACTCAGTACGCGGAGTATCACCAAGCACTAAGAAGAGTCGCTAGTGAGAAAAATGGTTTACTTCATGCTAGAGAAAGTATGTTAATAATATTAAAAACTGGCACATTGGAAATTATACCAAAGCATAAGATTTTAGTATTAGCCTTACCAAACACCGTTAGAACCACGGTGGTTCTATACAACAGAGCATCCTTTGCACCACCCTTAAGATGCACTGGGAGGCCATTATCCTCCTAATGGAAACAGTGACAAAAATAAACTATTTAAATGCAATTCTTGCACTATTTTGTTGATATAACTACAATTACCCAGAAGAGGAATTACTCCCCACTTATCCTTCCAACCCCCCAAAGACAATGAACCTTATTTAGGTCCCCTTTGTCTTTAAGCTTTCACTCTGCTAGCAGGTGACAACTCACTAGGGGAGTACTATAAAGGATGATTCATTTCTATAGCAGTGACTGGCAGATGCCTAAACACTTCTGACACCATTGGCAGCCCCTCAGGTCATAGGATGTGATTACCATCCCTACAAGCCTCCCATCCATCTCCAGAATAGTTAATCCCTGCTATAGGGAGTAACAAGGGGAGGAGTCTGTACTATCACCTGGTGTCACACAGGAAACTGTTTTGCTCCACTCAAACTCCTATGCACCAGATCCCATGATCTTTACCCTTGTCACAAGTTCACACTGCTCTAAAATTCAAGCCAGGCTCCCGTGCTAGTGACCTGCAACCCAGCCCAGCTTAACTTGCTGTCCCACAAGAAAGGAATGGGAGGAGGAAGAGATATGCCTAGAGATCTCTGCCAGCAGAAACAGAACCTCTGACCTCACCCATCACCAACATCCTGCTTCCCCCCTTGGCCCACAATGAACACTGTGCTCCTCACACAGTGTCTCAGAAGACTGGCTTTCTCTTTCGGGGAAAGGAAAGCAAGAAGATAAAAAAAACTATTAAAGTGAGACTTCTAATATACTTGTCCCTTTCACATTGCTGAAGCCCTGTCCATCCTCAGTATGAAGCTACATCTCCAGGTTATGGCTCACAGTTTGGGGGTATGTTCTTAAATTGTTCCCTGCTTTCACTAGTTCTCACTTGGTGGCCTTATCAATCAGGAACAGAGTAATTCAGAAGCTGTTTTTAAAGGTTCAGTAATTTTCTAGGAATGAATCCAATCATTTAAGACTTTTACAGTTTGCATAACTGAACGACACAATACTACATCCTCATTAAGAATTATGGGGCTCGCCTATGAACTGTAGATACAGCTGTAAGATTTCAGGCTTAACTTTTCATTGTATTTCTGTCCTCTCACTTGCTATTTTTCTCTATTTGTTCCTAGGACATATTCCCCCATCTCAACTCCTTTGAGAGTACTTCATCTTTGCACAGTGCCTCATACTTACAAGAAACTCAGGTACAAATCATTTCATAGTCAACTGCACATGTACAAATACTCTTAGTGTCTGTAGAAAATATCTGCTGATTACAAGTACTATAATCATACAGCTGATTTCAAAAGCTCTCTTCATGTGTAAAGAAGAGTCTGACCAGTTCTTTAGAAACAAAATGTATGCAATTGATCTATTAATACCTTGTTAATCTACTAAAATTGTTCAACTCAATACCTGAAAAAGTTTCTGATGCTCAGGAACTCTGTTTTCAATCTGCCTGCGTGAAGCAGTGCTTATGGTTCTCTGGGAAATTTGGCGAAGAGCCTGAAATAAAAGATAAACAGTGTTTTTAAAACAGTGATATTTTCAGCTCTGTTCCACTGGGTAATTCTTTTAAAAGCATGATATAAGTGGAACAGACAGAAAAAAAAAAAGGGAAAGCCTTTTACAAACAAACAAACAAAACTTCACCAAAACCCCCTGGTTTTGAGTTCAGTAAGTCTTTCAACAGATGCTGTGAAGACTGCTTGACTGATTACCTAAAAAGGAAAAACTCAGGAAAATTACTTTTAGTAAGATACAACAGATTTATGGATCTGCAGCATAATCTTGACAGTTAGCACCCTTTTGGGGAAATCTCAGCCTCTGCCCCTTAGACAGAAGTTTTAAGCACCATGTTCTGTGTCTGACTAACAAAAGGGACAATAACATTCACATGAAACATTTTTGAGAAGGCAAGGATATTCTGTCACGGCTGCAGTTCACCTGTGAGCCCCCAGCGCAGGCAGTAACCTTCACAGAGCTAGGAAGGCACTTCCACCTCACCACACACACAGCTTAAGAACACTCTGGCCATGTCCTGAGCTGGAATCAGTTTCCACAGTCTGATCACACAGTTAGGCGACCAAAAGCAATGATCTACATATAATTTCTCTGCTGGCCCAGTCTGCCTTCGACACGTCAAGTATCAAAGCCGAAGAGCTGGCTGTAGCTCCAAGCTGCTGTAGGAAAACTGAAACGTTAAAGGTTAATGCCTCAAACAATCAGCCATTTGCAAAAGCAGCGAGGTGCCAGCGGTCTCCTTCAACCAACATTGACAACGCTCACCGCTCCCCCCAAAAGTATCACCACTAAAAAACGCGGGCACAGAGAGGGCAAACATCCAGGTGATGCTGGCTGCAAGTAATGGGACAACAATCCTCCCCTCGCCCATTCCAATAAACACTATAAATATATCTCCTTGGAGACGGCTAAAGCATACCGAGAGCCCCTGACTCAACACCATCCCTCAAGTCCCTAAAGCTCAGGACTACAAGGAGCGAAGGGGCCGCGACCTGGAGGGCAACACCTTCCCCCGGACCCCCGCAGGTCCCTCCGCAGGGGCCCGGCGCGGGTGGAGTCACCACGGCCGAGTCCCGCCGCCATGGGGGGGCACCGCGAGGGAGCCCCACCGCCCCCGGCGGCAGCGGTCTGCTGTCCCCGGGCCTCACCAGCACGTTCCGCCACATCGCGGCTGTTGGTCCTGTCACCTCCCGCCGGCAACAAGGGCAGCGGAAGGGGAAGCGGCTCTCCCGCCCACGCCGGTGGCACCACAGAGGGAGCCGCCCGGAGCGCCGCCGCAGCGCCCACAGCGCCGCCCCGCCAGTCCGCCCGGCTCGGCGGCAGCGCCTGTTGGTCGGATGGGATGTGTGTCCGGGTTCGTGTCTCAGGAACCAGAGCTGAGCCCTGCAACACCGGGAGGAAGGAGCGGTGACCTCTCCGAAGACGCGGCGCCGGGAAGGGGCTGAGGCGCCCGGGCGGGCACGCGGCAGGAGCGTTTCCTCACTGAACACGGCGAGAGCACTTCGGGAAGTCTATGGAATGTCCCCCAGAGCCGCTACATACAGCATTTAAAACCAACTTTGATTGAAAAGTTTAATATTCGCAGAGGGCTGGATGCGTGTCCTGTGAGAACACCACCATGGGCTGCACCAGTTCATATGGACTCGCCCGACATCCCCTTTGGCCGCCACTAGAGGCAGGACACTGAGCTAAGCACAGCCTGGGGCCGACCCGGGTGAGCGGGTCTTACACCCGTGGGATCGATGTGGCATCCCCTTGCTGAGCCATTACCCACAGAAAACCCCAAACTAAGCCATGTACCTGCCCACGGCCTGAAACTCCGTTCATGGCAGCGATACCGAGTACTCTGCATGTGGAAAAAAACCCCAAAACAACACAAAAACAACTTCAGTTTCATGTTTCACAGTATATAATTACATAGAGTGAAGTAATACCAGACTTGTAAATGTAACGTATTTGATTCTAAAGGAAGAATCTATTGCCCTTCAAGAAACTGATCTGAGAAGCTTGTGTTTTTCTGCATTGCAGATCCAACACCACAGTTGCATCTTCTTATGCTTCAGCCTTATGCTGAAATATGATGCTGTTGGGAACACTATTTTGTGGCTTTGCTGCAGTTGCAGTGCACTTAGTTTTTAGCATTACACTGCTTTTGCACTGATGCCAAACCTCATGATGAATAACGTGTATCAAACACAGCAAAGTAGTGTTCAATCTAGTATGGAAATGACAAGGATCGTATCTGAAAAGCACAGCTGTCCCAGAAAGAAACTAAAAATGCAAAGATGAAGTAGTATTTCTAGGTATAGTTTTAGCTGCGCAGAATGTTAAAAAATGCATTTAGAAAGCACTGTCATGGAGAAATACATGTTGTAACAGAGGAGGAAATTGGATGCATTATTTAACAAATAGTTTTCAACACTCAAGCAGTGCTATCACAGAATAACACTTAAAAATACATTAAACACTGCAAGACAGATTTCCATTCATTTCTCCCTGCAACCTTTCTTCTTATGAGTGTATACAATGTTATTGTTCTGATCTTCATACACTTAGTTGTATTTAGATACTGGCAAAAGGATCGTATCCACAGAGAAATTATTATTCTTCAATTCTGCTGTGTGGACCATTTTCTGATTTGTCGAACCTCAGGGATACTGTCTGTCAAACAAATCTTACAACCAAAAGACCCGATAAAAGCTTGGCATGTGGGTTACGTACCAATCAAAGCTACATGATGACTGGTCACAGCAAGCACAAGCTGGTGTCTTCAGTATGACTGATTTATGAAAAAATGAAAACTTGAGGGAAAGAGAAATTGCAACTTGCTGCCTCAGGGTGAGGGATATTTCACTAGAAACCAACTCAGACTGCTTTTTCCTAACTGAATGTATTGCACTGAAGAATAACAAAATTGTTTATGAAACTCATTGTTAAACAGTTTTGCTTAAACCAGAAAGAAAACAGGGCTGTTAATCTAGCTGTTAAAAAGCATTCATCATAAAAAAAATGTTTAACCCCTTAAACCAATGACAGAAGGATATGTAAACCCTGCTAAACTGAGGGTTTTTTTCCTGCAAAGCAAGTAATTAATTGACTAACCCACTTAAAAGCTACATTGTGTACCAAGAGAGAAAACATGCTGTATTCTACCTTAATACAGCCAAGTTACTTTGAGTTGTACAGTACACTGAAACTGCATTAAAAAAACTTGCTGACAGAAAGAACAAAGATTTGTTCTGAAGTTTACAAACATCGTTGTAAAGCATACACTAACTTCAACCACGTAATGCCAGGCCTCAGCAGGCAAGCCTTGAGGCAATCACATTTTCATTTCTTCCAAGATTATTACACTCCAGTCTTACCCATTTTCATAATAGAATTAATGAGGTCATTAATTCCCTTCCTGGCCCTCTAACAGTACTTAAATCATCTCACCATTTTATTTTGCAAAATTTAGGCACAATCCTTAGGTAAAAATTCAATTAAACTTGCACCTAACTCTGGTATTCCGTTTGCTCAAATTGTTTATTTTATGTGATCTTTATCTGGAATCAGGGTCCAGTGCGATACAGCTCCACCTATTTTCTTTGAATTTATTTATTTTTAAAAAAAAACTTCCATAATGATTGACTTATGCTTTTATTCCTCTTTATTCATCCCCAACAGGAAATGAGAAAGATAATCTTCCAACTTCAGAGTTTGTAGCAGGAGTTGGTATAATGCAAATGGCCAGTATTACTTTATATTAAACACAGGGTGAGGATGTTTCTTATTTGAGACTCAGGTCATGTAAGGACGCTAATTCTTATCAGGCTATTTCATAATGGACTTTAGGTCTTAATTAAACTGTGAAGTAAAATTAGACTTCACATTTAGGCACAGAAAGAAATATGGTGACCAGAACAGATTCTGTGAGCTAGAACACAGGGTATTTTTACATTGAAATACTTCTGCTGATCTGAGGAAAATTTACTACTCGTACAATAAAAGAACTTCTTGCAATTGGGCTTGCTTTCTACCTCAGAGTCCATTTTCACACTGTCAGAAGCAGTCTTTTCCATAAATCGGCCACATTGCTAAGCAAGAATAAAATTGTCTTAGACTTTCAGTTTTTCTTCTTACTTTGAAAGAGAGAATTTTGGCAGGTTGTTCAATACAGACAAGTATTCAGTATGTGGAACATTTGAGGGTGTTCGAGGTTTTTTATGTTGGGTTTGCTATTGAACTGTTACCAAAACAAACTGATGTAGTACCAAGGATAGATCATGTTTTCTGGCAAAGTCAGAAAGCATAGTCTTTCACAGGAACTTTGAAGATCAGATTACTCTGTGGTTATGCACTGTTCTTTGTCTTCAGCAGTTGCATTCCAGTAACTTCTCTTTTTAAGTAACGTTAACAGTAAGTACATTCTGCTTTAGACACAAGTCACATTTTTCCACCAGGCACTCACTTCAAGTCAAGCTCTTTTTCCCACTGCAAGTAAGGCATCTGAGAGAAGGATGCAGTCAATAGCACTTCTTGTGACTCCAATCCAACCAGCCCAGTTCATTGCTCTATTTGATGGATTCGAGGCAGATAATGTGTTGCAGATGTTATTTGACCTGACTGTCATGACCCTTTCTCCCTCAGAGACTTCTATTAAAAAAGACAAGACTTACATCCTTCAAGATTTAATATTCATAATTAAAGAAAAACCATGCTGCTGGGAACCTAGTACTGACTTGGAACTAGGTGCTGAACCTAGTTTCAGTACCAGTGTACTGAAGCGAGGCAAATGCTGTGAAGGATCCTTCACAATTCAATTATAAAAAAGGGAACTCTTCCCTCTGACTGAGCAAAACACAGCTGTCAGCTCCCCAATAGTTTGATGCAGTTAAAGAAACATCTTGAGGTGGACAATCTGCTTTGTTACAGGGGATGTAGATTTTTACAAGAAAACAGAAGGAAGTGCTCTCACACAAGGGAATTGGTCTGGAGAGCTGTTGTGTACATTGAGGACAAATCCTACTTCCCCAAAATACTGTCTCCAGGAAAGGCTCATTTTATAAGCAAGACGCTCGTAACAGCAGCAGCCTCCAGAAAGTTTATCATCTCTCACGCTGTGGGCACTGCCTCAGCTGGGTAAGGCTCAGAAAGCACTCAGTGTGGGCACTCTGAAAGCAGAGGTATTGCTCTTGGTACTTCTGAAGCTTGGTAGTGAATACTTGTGAAGGATGCCAGTGAAGAAACCAGGTCACTGGTGGTCAAATCCAGATTCGACACATGACACTGAACATTAGGACAGTGACCACCGCCCTGAGAAGCATCAGACAGAGATGTTGTGGTTTCACCTTTGAACATGTGACATATGTGCAACTTGTAAGAAACACAAATTCCAAGGATCTCCATAGTTATCAACATGACACCAATACAATGGCCATGACTGAAGGAAGAGTTTACAAATTTGAATTACATTAAGCATTTTAAGCTCTGTGGGCACACTGTCCCATGTATTTGCTGCTACAGGCTCTCAGAGAACCCACTTAATTGCAACAAAAACCAGACAGCAATTCTCACCCTGGTGCATTTAACTGAGAAGATCAAAGATGCACTGACAGCTGTAGTCAGTAAAAAAATGTAAGGCATTGAAAAATATTATAAGGTGAAGACAGAAAAAAAACTTTGATTTTAGTTTTAAGCACAAAAGCAGCCTTTCCCACTTGGAAAAAATAGGAATTATGAATGAAGCAGAACATAGTTGCACATCAAGTGACAAACACAAAATATTCTAATAACTAGTAATTGTGAGACATCCCCTACTGACTGTATTTGGACTAGCAGCTTTAATCAAAAGATGGAAGCCAGCTTAACATGTTCTGCGAATCTTCTGCCTTATAACATACAAAGTTCCATTACCTGTATTCTGTAACTCCAGCAACAGAGGTACAGCACTGTAAATAGACCTTAAAAGCTTCTGACTATTTGAAAGCCCTGTGCTGCCAGACTGTACTGTGCAAACAAATTATTATATGGAGCTACAGTGAGCTAGCACACTGGAAATGCTGCCCCATTCCACAGTTAATCCAGATTTACACATGTAAACTGTTAGGCTACACAAGTAATTAAGTAAAACCAGTCATGTGTTTATGTGGTAAATTATTAAGTTTTGTTTAAACCTGCCCATAGATTAGGATATTAGACCATAAATTTTTGTAACAAATACACAATCCCAGAAATACAACTCACTTAAAACTGCATTTACACTTAATGATGTCTTCTCATCCAAATGAAAATAAATGTTCAAAAATAACACCAAATCTTTTATTAAATGGTTTGCAGAATTTATTAGTCTCTTTTAATATACTCAATATTTTATCAAGCTAGTTGCATATAAAGTGATCTCCACCATATACATTACAGTTTCTGTGCATCATCTAAAAAAAAAAAAGTCACCAAAAATTAATATTTTACAGGTTGCAGTTAACTTTTAATTAACCTAAAGGTGAATCCATCTGTTATTTCATTTAAGACACTAAGCTGCACGTTGCTTCTTACTGCAATATTTAAATTACATTTCACAGCAAGCTAAACCTGCATTTCAGGTAAAACAGGTCACCGCCATCTCAACTTTTGAATTTCTATAGTTTACTTCCTTAACACCGCAAAAAATTAATGTGGTGTTCACTCCAAATAAGGAAAAAGTATACAATTCCCTTGCAACAAAGCCTGCTCAGAATATATGCCTTAAGAAAATTAGGAAACTCCTCCAGTAAAAGGAATTCACCCCAGTACAAGGAATTCACCCAAATTTGTGAACAGAAAAAAACCTTTTAGGTTCTTCTTGATTAATGCTTGGCTGCTCATAAAAAGCAAAACCAGCAAGCACAAAAAGTAAACTATTATGGGATATGACTTAAAGAAAAGAAAATTAGAAAAAGCAGATTATACCTGCAACAAACGTCCCAATTTAGAACAATCTTTTTAAGAGACTCGCGCGGATAATTAACAAATAGGTTTTCTGGTATCTTCAGAGGATGCTTGTTTACTGGCCAGGCACATATATAGTAAATATACAAAGAATCCAGAGTGGTGAATTTTACACAGCACTTAAAGTGGGCAGGACACAGGAAAAATATTTAACAACTTGTATAAATATATTAAAATCTCAGCAAGAAATGTAAGAGCCCATGCACACAAGACAGTAAATTGAACAAAAAACATTTAAAGACTTGACTTTCCTTTCAACAGCACTGACACCTGAACTCTGGAAAGTTAACAATATACAGGATCTTTTAACAGTCTTCTCCATACAATCTAAATGTACTGAATCATAACAACATTACACAGCATGTGAACAAGCAGCAGATGCATCAAGGGAACAGGAGCTATATGCATCGTGTGGCCTGCCCAGTTAGAGGCTAAACATCAGAAAAACTTTCTGACACAGGCAGAGATACAATCAATAGAGCTAATTGTATACCCGTCATTTTCAAGAGTTAATCCACAGTATGGGAAAGGGGACCTTTAGATAAAAATTATGCACCCCGGTCCTGAGAAGTGACAGAGGCAGAGATTCTCTGTCAAAAATTGGATCCATTCTGGACTGGCCTTGATGCACCATGCAGTACATTTATGTTCAGAATGCAAGATTAATTGGGAATGTCTGCACTAGTGTTTCGATTGCCATATTTGTGATGATGATCAGCAATACCACTCCTAAGAAGAAGCATATGGACCCAACAGTGATGTAAGCAATTCCCAGAAAGGGATTTTTGCCTCCATCCATGAGATGGTGCTTAGGATCATCCTTTTTCGTCCATCAAAACTGTGTACAGGAATAATCTGAAAAACATTTAGGAAAACAAGAAGCAAGTTTCCAAACCTAGCTTGATGTGGTCAGGCATATGAAAATTCAGGGTCATTTCATTCATGTTCCAAATACAGACTGCTGCCTTTGAATACTGGAACTGCAAATATGGAACATTTAGCTGTTCATTTTAGACTAAGACTAAACTGGGTGCTGTCAGCTACTTCAAGAGAACTGCCACGCTAGAAGATGTTAACTCCTTTTTAAGGGAAGAATAAATGTAGGACTTTGTGGGCT
Organism: Chiroxiphia lanceolata; assembly: GCF_009829145.1. NCBI lineage: Eukaryota > Metazoa > Chordata > Aves > Passeriformes > Pipridae > Chiroxiphia > Chiroxiphia lanceolata. The sequence continues at coordinate 85,027,296 of NC_045639.1, read as the reverse complement.
TTTGAAAAGAGCTTCAATAAAGTGAGGAAAATGTAAACCTTGATTCTTGAATATATTTTAGTACAAAATTTTTCTTTATGTTCATTCAGTTTTATATGTAGTCCCCACAGTTTTACAGCAAAGGAAAATACTGCAGTAGTTATATAAAAATGATCATTAAGTGCTTTTGAATTTGAAGAATTTGGTAACTATGACAACCCTCCTCCTCTAGTCTCCTGCACTTCTACCTAGTCTTTAGTTTGTCCAAAACAAAGTGACAGACCTCCACCTGATCCACATCTCTGGCATTTTTCCAACCTCCAAAGTCAGTCTGCCCTGCATTATATTGTCATTCATTCCCTGAAGTTACAGTTCTCAAATTTCTAGGCTACCAGCTCTCTCTGCTTTTCCTTTTTTTTCTATGCTTCTCCTCATTTCCTTTACAGTACCCAAGCAATTTGATTTCCTTCTCACTACAAAGCTACACTTTCCATAAAACCAGAACAGAAGTAAAAGATGGTAACATTCTACCATCTCTCAATACCAGTTTTCAACCACAGCTCAATACCATCTTTTTTTTAGAGATGGTAATAAGAAACTGAACTTGCAAATATATGCCTGTGTACAAGGCCCTTAGCTTGCTTTCAAAGGCTTTTCAAAGGATACTGTATGCAATCTCCAAAGAGTAGTTTCCAGCCTGTAAGGTAGGCTGTATTGTCTTCCTTTCAATGAGACGATACAGCTTGCGGAACGTTGGCAGAGCAGCAGTACGCATCCACACGATGAAGTCCTCGTTGATAAAGCCATTGTTGTCAGGCTCTGAGTCCAGCATATACACTGGCTTGGGCCAGTTCACAGGTTTTGTTGTGCCTAGGATTAAAAAAAAAAACACCAAACCAAAGTATTTCAAATACAGGAGTAAGTAACACACTTGCTCATCAAAATTCATTCTATTATTACAAAAAGCCATATTAACTTCTAAATACTATTTACAGATAGGCTGACACTATCTGTATTGCAACACACTGGGCTGTTTAGGAACTTTTTAATTTGCAGTTTAAATAGTGCAATTTCTATAAATAAATAGCTTAATTAATGACAGCACTGTCCATTTGTTTAAACAATTCTGCCTCCCCTACAGATTCATACTGCTAGGAAGTCTTATCTCAAAGCACTACTTTGTGAGGGAGTTCTCCATTATGACAACAGCTTCTCTGCTCATATGGTAGAGTTTGAGCACCCTTTCTTGAACCACGAGCAAGTAAAATTGTGTACAGTACTTTAGAATATGTACAAATGCTTTTGCTAATGTTATTGAAAATACAATTCCACAGTGCATTAGGATAAGGTATCTGCTTTTCCAAGGGTAGCCATCACACTTACAAGATGTAATTTGGCTGTGACTAGAGCAAAAAACCCACATCAGGTTAAACCTGAAGTCATTGTATACCTTGCATAAACACACATGCTCTTAGAGCCCTAAGACTATTTTCAGATGTTGTAGCCAAAGGAAACTTTGATTTGCCAAATCATATATAACCTAACAAATGAGAGACACCAGTCCTTCTAATCACAAAAAAAGAATCAGTTTTTTAGAAAACTTAGCACAATTTAGCAGTAGAAACATTTAAATGAATACTCCATATGAAGAGTTCCATTTAACAACTGCAGGATTTCTTTACAAGTTAAATCCAAGCATTATAGCAGTTGTACTGGTCTTGACTGCAATAAAGTGAAATTTCTTCACAGTAGCTGGTATGGAAGACTATTTGGATTTGTGCTGGGAACAAGTGTTGATAACACAGGGATGTTTCCACATTGCTGAGCAGTATTTGCACAGCATCAAAGCCTGTTCTGCTTCTCACCCCACCCCACCAGCAAGGAAGCTGGGGGCCCATGAGAGATCAGGAGGGGGCACAGACCAGAGAGCAGATCCCAACTAACCAAAGGGATATTCCATACCATGTGGCATCAGGCTCAGCAATACAAATGGGTGGGTACAGGGGCTGCCTTTGCTCGGGAACTCAGATGGTTATCTCCTCTCTCTTTCTTGTGTTTTCTGGGGGTTGTTTGATTATTTTTTTAGTTAGTTTGATGCTTAGTTGCCACCGGGGTTAAACTCCAGCAGTGCACATATTACAGTTTTTTTTAGTATTCAAGGTATTCAGAAATTTAAAAAAAATAATTAATGATTACAGTAAAGATTAAAACCAAACACTTTCACAGAAAACCAAAACTTGCACTTTTTGTTACTTAAAGACAACTTTTCTAAATAGCAGAGCAGTCATTTTTATTTCTTCAGAGAAGCACATTTAATTAGCACCTTCAGTAAAATGTCAGTGAGGCAATACTCACTGGAATCAAAATGTGTATTGAAGCGTTTTGTTATTCTTAAAATTTAACTTTTTTTTTTTTTTGTTACCTTGGAACAGTGCAGTTAAGTTGTTTCCATCTCCTGTAGGATTCCTGAACTTTACATTTTTATCTGTCCACCATGCAATGCCTTTTTTAATCAAAGTAATTGGAGTCCTCGTGTCATTATCAATGCGGTATAACTCCAATGTATCTAAAGACAAAATCAAATCAGAAAACCAGCTGAAGAAACTTTCATTAGACAGATGATCTTGACAGGCAGTGAAACAATTACCCGAGGAGAAAACAAAACAAAAAAAACTGGACAAGGCATTTACTACCTGCCTGCTACAACCACAAACTGTTCTATAAGAATCAGTGTGTATCAGATAGCAGCCTATTATCCACATCTATGTTTCTACTCCATAGCAGTAGCAGCTTCTCACAACAGCTATTTCCATTCCTTGTGTGCTATGAGATACAATTAATTCTCATAGCAATTTGAAAAAAGCAACAGCAGTAAAAGATACTTATTTTATTCTGAACATGAAAATGTGTTAATTGAAAACAAAAGAAACCCTGATGTCTTTACTCAGAATAATTTGCAACACAACACAAAACATACACTAGATCAGAGAACCATCTATATGATAACTTAACAGTGTTACCATACCATTAAACATACTGTTGGCAATAGCTCCACAAGGAGCAATGGGTTTGTCCTCATTTGTGCGGTAAGGCTCACATTCCTTACTTGGATTCTGATAGAAAGAAAAAAGGCAGATGAGTCTGCGCTGGTTTATCCAACTAACCTGGTTGCTACTACAGTACCTCTAATGTGCACATCTTAAAACGTACCACAAAATAATCTTTTCACAAGTCAGGTTATTTACAAATATTTCAGCATTCAAGGCTAGTTAGCATGATTGATTTTTCTCTTACAAGTAGGAATAAAATCTAAGAAAAACATGAATAAAGTCAGAATGCCATCGTGGTCACAGTAAAAATAAGGCTTTTCTTGGAAGCTACTAGGACTTTATATTTCAATAAAAACAGCTGTCCAACATGAAGCACTCTTTATTAAAGGGTTTTATTTGAATATGCATCAGTGTTATACAAAGTAAGACCATACCAAGAAACCAAGCATAACATAAAACACAAGAGTTGCAAGACTCCAACAGCATGCCAAAATGGAAGAAGAAAAAGCCCCCACAAAACTCTGTTAGTCATCTAATACCGTCTCTTGAAACTCTCCCCTTTTTAAAGTTTACTGGTAAAAGAAGAGAATCATTCTTGCTGGAGCAACAACTCGACTACTATTTCCACTCCTGATAAAAATTAGGAAAAGGAGAGGTCTAGCCCTAAACATTATAGTGCCTTGAACAGAATACCTGTAGTGATATTTTCCAATATTGCTGATGTTCAGTATTGAACCAGAGTCCATAAAAATTATATTTAGTTGTAATACCCAACCAAATGCTAGGTAACTCAATGTTATTTTTATGTTGAAATGAAAGCTTCAAACAGAATGGGTACAGACAGGTAACAAGATAACAAGAAGACAACAAGAGAGTTTAAAACTATTCAAATTTGAGAAGTGATTGCAAGTACTGCACTGGTGTCTGTTTAATAAAGAAATTTTCTAATATTTTCAGTTATTTCAGTAAACCGAATTCCTTATGGTTGCCTTCTGTCATGCAAAAATTTTAGTACCTCATTATCATTAAACTAAATACTGTGTTGTGATTTATGCAGTGGTCAGAAGTTAGTTGCTTATTGCATATGCAAGCATGAATACCTACAAGTAATGAACTGTTGTCTCCATTTAGCTGGCTGTCATCTCGAGATTTCACGTAACGACGGTGGTTTTGTAGAAGTTGGAAAGTCCATAATACATGAATACGTTGCTCTACAAAAAGCAAGATGGGGAAAGAAGGGCTTTCATTCACACAAACCTTCAGTTTTAAGCTCTTAAAACTCTGTGTTTACAGCAACATTCATGAAGTAAGACCTCAACCTTTTCTTCACAATGAGTACATGAGAGTACTATCCTAACATAATCTGGCAGCCTGAAATCAAAGGGTATAAACGTCCCACAAACTATCTGGATGATATTCACCAGCACTAATCCCAACAGCTGTCTTGTCCAGTGTAGAACCCATAAACCTCCTTTGCCTCCAATTTGTAGAAGCACTTATCTGGTATTTCCAATTCTTGTTGAACAGGGTTTTTGTAAATCATGCAGGAATAGCTCATCTACTCTCCAGCTATATGGACACATATGGTAACTCTGAACATATAAACACAAGCATTCCATTTAATGTTTTTACATTTCCAGATAAACAGAGGCATTAAGAAACACCTCACACCTTCTAATGAAAAAGGGGACACAAAAATCAGATCCAAGTTCATAGGAGAACTAGAAATAATCCTTTAAAATAGGAAAAAAAATACTTAAGTGATAAAACTTCCTTCTGACAGGAAATAGATAATATAAATCATTCTAATTTCACTCTGCATACAGGGCAGCACACCTCAAATGAATGTTCCAGTGTGAAGTGGATGGTGCAAGTACAGGTGGTGTGCTGTCCCAGGACACATTTAAGCATTTGTTGCAGGGACTAGAAGGCTCCGTTCCTGTATAGTCAATCTGTAACAGAAAAAAAAGTCATTAATTTACAATGGGAGAGTAAAGAAAAATTATAATAAGCCAGAGAGTTTTTGTGGCATTTATTTTGAAATCATATTACACCTCAACACCAGGTGTAAAAGCCCAGGGCTTTTGTCAGGGCTATCTGACAATCTCAAGAAGTGTCTTCAACCTTAACCATTCCGTGATTTTGTAAACCACTTTGTGATTCTGACTATATCCTTGATTTCAGATTCAAATAAATTTAACACTCAGGTGAGATTACTGCTGGGGCAAAATCAAACAAAAACACAAAAAAAGAACCCACAAACCGAACAAAAACCAACCAAACAACCCACACCAAAACACAAACAGCAGACACTCCAGACACATGATGTTTCCAAACACACACACTACATGATATGCAGATCTCAGCTTTTACAGGCTTTCCAGAGAGCTTAAGCTTTTAAAAGTCTAAGTATTTAATAAGAAAAGATCTGTGTTAGAAAACTTGCTTTGCTGACCATTTTTAGCCACCTAATTAGTCAGAAGGTTAAAAACAAATTAAAAAAATCACTTAATGCCCCAAAATTATCCTAAAATAGGGGAGATTAAGACACCAATACTGTTTTGGCAGGAATGGTAAAATAACCAGTAAATGGACAGGAAAGATGATCAGTATTAATCTGGCTTATACAATATTATCTGATTTTAACAGTGTAGCCCAAAAAGTAAGCCATTATTTGAAATCTGTACAGTTAGGCTATGTGGACAGTATTCATAAAATACCCTCAGTAGCCAAGAGCTCACCCTACAGTCCAAGCTAACTCAAGTGGTTTCACCACATTAGCTCTCTCTCATGTGTAGCTCCAGCAAGTGTAGCAGGAGAAAGCTTCCATCTGCCCATAAACAATCTATTTTTATACTTAGTATGAACGTCCTATTTTAGAATTTAAGACACAGACTGGTGCAATATATAACAAATTATGACAGAAAAATGTTTAATGGCAGTAGCACCTGCAGAGTTTTATGAAAGGCTGGTGCAAATGATTTGTCCTGATTTATGTTTGTAGTGAAAGGCATTACCAAGAGTCCTAATACCCGTATTAAGGTTAGCTAAAACAAGCACGCAGTTTCAAGGTTCAGGAAACACATGAAGTTATTTTCCTCTGGATCTTCCTCAGGTTTCTCTTCCTGTGATTCTTCAGTATCTATCTATCTTCCATCAGCACTTTTATTGGAATCTGCTCTGCTGCCAGATTTCTGACAGACCAGACTACACCCTAATGAGCCTAGCTGAAACGAGATAGCTTCAAAAGCTATTAGCTGGCAGAGAGAGAGATCACATAATCCTTGTTCCTCAGCTGAACAAGATTCTGAGTTTATGCTGATCTAGAAATAGCACTGCTGCAGAGCCCTCAACAGCTCTGTTTGGCTACAGCAGACAGACAGACCACTGCTTGCAATGAACAACGCACCTCATTTGTTCAAGGCTAACTCGGAGGCGGGTGTGTTCTGCTAAAGTAAGCTGAAGCAAGTATTTCCTTTAGAGAGAAATTAAATCCCTGTATCTTGAGCCAGTTCTCCAATGTGTGGAGAAGTTTTAGATCAAGAACAAACTCCAAGGCTGCAAAAGACCTAATATTTCACTTCTAAAACCATAATTTACTAAATTCTGTGGAGCATGAACTGATGTATATTGAAGCAGACCATGACGTTCTGAGGACTGCTGCCAGCTTCCATGTCATCCAAAAGAGCTTTACTATACAGTAACTGCCAACACAAGTATTTTTTTCTTGCAATATACATTTACAGGTTACATTCAACAGAGAGCTTATTTAAAGGGATAAAGGTATCCATCTTCACCTCTTGACAAATAACAAAATCTCTTTGACAACTGAAGGAGTGACTATAGGAGTCCACAGCAGGAACCCACCTGACCCCACCTTTCTGCTCTCTGGGATCAGCCAACAGCTAAGTATGACAACTCCACACCATGAGCCCTTCCCAACAACCTCTGATTTAATGACATTGGGTTTATCAAGTTATCCCACACCATGGCTTTCAGGCTGTAATATCTTTGTCAGTGGATTTACACATTTGCAGTATAGAAATAATGTAACTACCGCATACACATATTCTCCAAACCATTAGTGATTTTGTAGACTTCATATGCTATCACATATTTATCTTGCTCTGCTTAACCACTTCTTGTATAAAAGGCATCCCATAACTCTGGTCCTCTTTGCTATTCCTCTCTGTAGGTTTTATTAAGTTGTGTATCATTTTTGAGAAGAGGTTACCAGAACTGCACACAAGGCTGAAGATGCGCACAACAGTAATCCGCTTACTTCCAGTTCTCCATTCGTAGCCATGCCTTCAGTAAATCCAGCTTTTTAACTACCATAATGCATTTCACAGCAGCAGTTACAGCACAAAGATCTCTTTTCTAAATGGGTAATGTTTTGGATATTTCTCAACTTTTATCACACATTACTATGCCATAATTCTAGTACACCTAAGCTGTTGGAAATCTTCCACATTTGAATTCAAGAACATTTACATAGGAAATCAATGGAAGAGGTACATTTTGCTGGTCAGTCCTTGTACCTGTATGAGAACAGCACAGTTCACAGAGATGGAGATGCCTGCAATATCTTGTTCCAGGAAAGGGTGACTTGAATTTCAATAGGTATAGCAGGGTTATAAATTACACATTCTATTCAATTCCAATACTCCAATTTTACAGACATAAATATGTGCGCACACACACTTCAGAAGTATGGTATTGCCTAGGAGGTAGGTGTAAATAACTACCTCTGCTTCCTCCCCTGATTACATTTTTAAAAAAGCTTAGTCACTGCTTTTAGCTTCTAAATGTGTTGTCTCCTACAGCTAAATTTACAGCTATTTGTGAATAACATTTGGAGGTTATAACAAAAGCCAGCATTCTAAGAAGGGACATATGTCAGCTATGCATATAGGTGATAGCGCTGTCTTAAACCGCATCCCTCATTCATGTTCAGAGCAGAAATGCTGGCCTGTAAAATGCTTTATGTTTTGTTGCTGCAACTGTAAAGCCTTTTTTGATTTAAACCTTTTTCTTCCAAAATTCAGCTGCCTTTAGATTGATAATCTCACTCGATAAGCACTTGGTAAACACATATGAGGATCAGAGAACAGAACTCAACGTGTCCCCATTCTAACTAACCACACTCCCAGAAGGCAGGGGACTCTGTCCCTCCTGTCCTCATGAAAGCCTAGTAATTGGACTTTGAGAACTTCACATGAGGGGAACGATAGAAGAGTGAACCCACACAGCAAACAAACACATGAAACCCCTTCCAGTCTTGAACCTGAAATTTGAGAGGATTGAAGCCAGCACCTGCCAACTGGTTCCCCTACAATTGGTTACTACTGCTGTATATGTGCAACTTGATTGCGTAGGGGAGCCTCAGTCATGCTCCCAACTCTCCTATGATTTCTGTGCTGAACATTAGGTGGGAACAGCTAGTTTTTGGCTTCTACTGGACCCTACCAGGAGTACATGACTGAGCTGCTAAGCAACAACAGTCAATAAAAATTTGTATATGCATATAGCAGCAATATAGGCACAAGAAGTCATTTACATGTTTGGACTCACAAAACTCTGATGCATTTCTTGTCCCTACAGATCAATGCAAATTCAGTCATGATGAAAAACAAGATATATTTTTCCAATTATATTTACCTTACAATCATTATGATCTAAGATTATTGCTTTACTATAGAAATGACTATGTTAAATGCACTTGTCAAAAAATTAATGAGGATATTTTTTTACTTCTCTCCAATGAGTGTCATGCTGAAAACATGAGACTGTATTTACCTTAAATATGGCTAGAACATGACAATTTAAAAGTCTACATGCCCAGGACAACTTGGCCATGTTCTCTAAGCACTTGTGTCAATTTTCAGATGTTCATCATACCCCCAAAACTTGACACAAGAACCAACTTCTTTTCAAAAAGTATGCTTAAATACCAATTTAGATGCTGTAAAATACACTTCAGCTTTATTTTTTTTCCTCTTATATTTTTCTCCTTGACTGGAATTTTAACTCTTAACATAAAAGGAAAATTAAAGTTCAACCAGTTTTATTCGAATATTTGCATTTTAACAGAAATATGAAAATACCATTTGTTGCCTACCTCAAGATTTCTTTAGTTAACTGAGCTTCACTGCCACATTGTTGCCACTAATTAAGCCACTCTCTTGAACAGTCCTTATTTGAAAGTGGCAGCATACCTCCAGTAACTCGGAGGTCTTTTCCAACCCACTTAATTCTATGATTCCATGATTCTAACTGCAATGATTTGATCCACAAAAATTCATACTCTTCAACATAATAATCCAACAAACAACTACACACTTTATTCTCTACAGTCAGTCTTGGTCGTGTTACCTCACTGAAACTAATCGCAGCCTTCCATTTGCTTCTCAAGGCTGTTCCTAAGCCCTGCAAGTTGTTTCCTTCCTTACAACACAAAGTGATTCTGTTATCAAATGGATCAATCTGTGATATACAGTTCCACTTCCAGCAAACGTTCAGCAACTTTTCACAGCAGTAGCCTAATTATCATATCTAAACAACTCAGCTTTTGTAAGTGTAATTAGAAAAAGCCACTGTCTTCTATCCAGGTTTACTCTAGACAGCCTAGTCTTCCACAGAGCATCTGAAACGTTGTTCACCAGTGCACGTAAGAATTACAGCAATACACTCAACACAGAGCTTTGTCCTGAGGATACAATTACTTTGGAACACTTGAAGATATATAATCTACGGCCACAAGCTACCCCAATGATGACATACTAAGGACAAAAAAACTTGCTAGGCTGTATTGATTAAATGCTGGCAGTAACTTCCCCGGAAGCTCACTCGGGAGCACTGGCAAGGCTGACGGGAAGGACACCGTCTATGCGGAGGTGACTCCGTAAGCTCGGTGTCTGCTGAGGACAACTAATATTGACAACCACGAACGTGACCCCGGATCGGAACTGCCCGGGCGCCCTGTGGGCTCCGCACAGAACTGGGTCCCGCCCGTCCCGGCCGGGGCCGGATTTCCCGGGAGACGCAGACGGCCTGGGGCAGGCGATCCCAGAGCACTGCCCGCCCGGCCCCGCACCGAGGGCCCCCGGCCCCCCGCCCGGGCACCCCCGCCCCACGCACCTCGTACTCGCGGATGTTGTTGGAGGTGACGAAGATGCCGATGCCTATGGGGATGAAGATGAGGCCGATGATGAAGAAGGCCGGCAGCACCGTGCCCGCCGTCAGGATGGGCTGCCAGGCCGGCAGCCGCTGCTGCTTGAACGCCGTGTTGTCGGGCTTGCGAGTCTTCACGGCCCCCCCCCCCGCCGCCGCTGCCCACGGCACCGCCGCCCGGGACGCCGACGCCGCCCGAAGGATGCCCGTCCGCCTCCTCCTTGGCGCTGTAGTTCACCGCCATGGCGCCCGCACCACCGGCACCGCCGCACACGTGACCGGGCACCGCGCCTGCGCACTCGGCAGCGGCCGGCGCGCGGCTGGTGACGCACACGGGCCGCACCCTTCCTTAAAGCGCGGGATTAGGGAGTTGTGGGATCATAGAGACTGGGAGAGACTTGGGAGGTAATGCTGTACTACCACCAACGTGCGGTGCTACCACTGTAACCCCCGAGCCTCTAAAGCGCAGCACCCTGCGCCAGATCCAGACGCCTCTTAAACACGTCCAGGGATGGTGACTCCAACACCTCCCTAGGCAGCCCATTCCAATGCCTCAGCACACTAACAGTGAAAATTTTTTTCTGATAATTTATCTGAATTTTCCCTGTCTCAGTTTCAGGCCATTTCCTCTTGTTCTCTCACTGCAGGAACGGCAGAAGAGATCGACCTCCACCCCACTACAGCCTCCTTTCAGGGAGTTGTAGAGAGCGATGAGGTCCCCCAGGAGCCTCCTTTTCTCCAGGCTAAACGACCCCAGCTCCCTCAGTCGCTCCTCAAATGTTTTGTGCGCTGCTGAGCTGGGCAGGGCTCTGGGCAGGGATCTCCTGTATTACACATAGGGCGAAGTTAAATCCAGCTGTTTTGTGCCCCATGGTCCGGGCGAGGCCTGGGCCCGCAGCCTCCTCACCCCGCCCAGCGCTCCAGGAGGGCCCCCTCCCACCCCTTGTCCTCCCATTGCCATGGGGAGGGGTGCTGGTAAAAGGCAGCATCCAATGGGTCGAAAATGGAGAAGTCGGTTTCAGCTTCAGTTTCAGCTTCTTGCTCTCATAACTAGGATTAGTGCAACTATAGAGATGTAATAGTGCAGGAGAGTTATCTTAATGGAGCCGTGCGTGCTAACCACCACTTTTGGTCAGCTGTCAGGAACTGTGTGACTGAATCAGTGCAGTAAATTGAATTGATCAGGTTGGAAGGGACCACAGAGGGTCATCTAGTCCAACTTCCGTGGTCAAGCAGGGTCATCCTACCAGGCACATCACACCAGACTGCATCCGAAAGGTGCCTGAATGTCTTCAGTGAGGGAGACTCCACAACCTCTCTGGGCAATCTGTTCCAGTGAATGGTCATTTGCACAGTAAAGAAGTTCTTCTTCATATTCAAGTGGAACTAACTGTGCATCAGTTTCTGCCCGTTGCTTCTTGTCCTATTGGTTGGCACCACTGAGAAGAGCCTGGCTCCATCCTCTTGACACCCTCTCTTCAGATACTTAAACATATGGATGTTCCTGTCGGAGTTGTTGCATTGCCCTTAGGAGTTAATCTGATTGCATTACATAGAATCACAGAATCACGGAATCAATTAGGTTGGAAAAGACCTCTGAGATCATCAAGTCCAACCTATGACCAAACACCACCATGTCAACAAGACCATGGCACTAAGTGCCAAGTTCCAGTCTTTTCTTAAACATCTCCAGGGATGGTGACTCCATCACCTCCCAGGGCAGCCCACTCCAATGCTTAACACCCTTCCTGTGAAGAAACAGTCATCTTGTGGAATGCAGTGCGGGAGTTTGTATTTGTATCCCAGAATACCTGCCTTACCAGGCTTTCCTCACCCTAATGCAACATTGAAAGTCCGTGTTTCTCACTTTATTGGCACTTCTGCATTACTCTTTGTGAGGACTCTGTAGTCCTTCCTCTGTAGTCTCTAGAGTGTAACCAAAATCCACTTTCAGCAAGTATTTATGTATTTACTTGACTTTAGGGGAAAATAATTAGAATTATTTAATAACTTTATAAGCATGTAGTTCCAGTCTTAAGACTTTTTAGCTGCCTGTAGAACAGTTTCCCTAAAATAAATGCCTTTTAGTTCTCTGGAACAGCAAGAGTATCAGCCAAGACCACTGGGGGGAGCAACTGACTTGTGCAAATGAGCCTCTGCGGAGGCTCAAAAGGCCTCTTGTCATAGACAGCATAGGGAATTTAGACATATAAGCATCTAAAATTTAAGAATTAATTTGGTGACAAAAAAACTGTATAGGGTAGAAAAGTTAATCGTATTCCTTGTGTCATCTGTGGTAAAACTACATCTCATTTTTAGTTTATCTTTTCCATTATCTTGTGGGCCCCACCTTTTGCTTCCATTCCCCATAGCTAAGCTGTTTGTCCCTAATATCACCCTTTTCTTTATTATATTCTGTTTTCCATTACCACCTTCAGCTATAGCAACATTTAGTCCCACAGCCTTACAGCGAATCAGGGAAGCACAACCTGGGATCCCAAAGGAATAAGACTGCTTGTAAATCTGTGCTGAGAGATGGCAAGAAATTTCTCTGGCAGCAGGATAACTGAGAGGTGATATTGGGAAGCTGGGACCTGATGCTGCCAGGTGCGAGAGGACTGGCAAGAAAGGACATGTTAAAATTGTCCAATTATATTTCACAGCAAGGAAAACTCACAGGCTGCATAATTTCTCCCTAGAAATCAAAGTATTTGAGATTTTTTAATAGATTGAAACATTGTATTTTATCACCTATAACTATACCCACAGAGGTCTTTCAATCCTCTTTAGACAGGAAGAGATCTTTAAGAGAAAAGTAGATCTTTCACTGGTTTTCTATTGCTTAAAAGCTACTGATATCTTTAGCCCAAGGTAGCCTCTACATTGTCTTAGTCTGAAAGCACTTCCTGATTACCTCCTTTAGGATGACAATACTTGCAGCAATTAATCATCTTTAGTCTATATTAATAGATTTCTTCCTGAGTGTCTCTGAAATACAGGCTAATTATGTGGCTAATGCACTTTTATTACTTATTTGTCTTAGATTCATATCCAAATAAGGTAATGTAAAAAATTGACCAGGAACATAAATGCATTGAAGATGAAATCACCAGCCTCCTACTCCAAAGTGCTGCAGCTCATCAAAATTATTTTAAAATCTAAATTATTTCAAATATATCTTGAAGTATTTATGCTTTAAACAAACCTTTATTTTGTGAAGCTTAAAAACTTAAAACAATGTATTTGCAATTTGTTTAGGTATCATAAACTTACACTCATACTGAAGTGGCTTTATATTAAAATCTAGACAAGGAAAAATATTTTCTACTTTGATTTGGACCTTTTAAATGTAGACTCAATTTCAGAATATGATTTTACTTATGGCTTACTCATATTTAAAAGCTGAAGTTTATTTCAGACGTGTCACCATCACTTTCAAATAGCCAGGATTTTAATTCCAGATGAGCTCAGTGTAGATCTTAACATATGTAAGTTTTGATTCCAAAGTGATGTTTTGAAAATAGAAGATCTGGGTCACTACAATATTCATTCTACTGAGCAGTAAACACTATGTGGCACACTCTAAACTTTATTCACTTCAGCTGTATTGCTCTCTGAAAGCTGGAATTGTTCTCGGGTTGCTCTAAAATATGATCTACAGACACAGCTATGTTATTGGCATACACTGTCTGCTGTACAAAAAAATCCACTCCTTAAAAAACATGGTGTACTAGCTAAGCATAAGCTATACCAACAAAATGACTCTTTTGCCAGGATAAGCAGCGCTTATTTTGATTCCTCAGTATAGCTGTATTAGCAAACTCTTTACAATGGAGATCAACTCCAAGGCAGATCCCAGAATATCCTGCTTCTCTACAATGTCAGCATTTGCTGCAGAACTCCTTCTACAGAAGGAAAAACAGCTCCCATGGCTCCAATGAAGATCAAATTGAATACACAGCAGTGCAATATTCCAGCTTCGAAGATGGACTGAACTAGTCATCCCAGTGGGATGCTGAGTTAATGCACTCTTTCTGGCGTCTCACAGCACATCTTCTTCAAGCATCACCATTTTCCCTTCCAAAAAAGTAGTTTCTCCCAGTAGCTTCTGCAGTTAAAAAATCTGCAGTATTTTAAATATGTGCCAGTGACTTATATTAAAAATAATTTATTATGAAATGTATAAGAAAAAAAAAGACTCTGCCTGGGTTGTATGTAGTTTTAGATATAATTAATTCAAAAATCATCTTAAGTATAGCTGCCACAGAACTCTCTGGATTCTACTTGAGAAGCTACAGCTACCAGTGTAAAAGGGGCCCTTCAGCATGTGCAGAGTGCATGGTGTCTAAGTTTTACAGTCCTGCTAGTCCGGGACTAAAGATTCTGACTGTACCAGTCAAACATCTCTGCCAGTGCTGTGATGCACAAGATTAGAAACAATCAAGTCATTAACAGCTTAGTGATTGATCCCTCTCCTTAATTTCTGAGCCTACAAGAAAGATGGAGAGAGACTATTTAGAAGAGCATGTAGTGACAGAATAAGGAGGAACAGTTTCAAACTGAAAGACAGTTTAGATTAGGTATTAGGAGGAAATTCTTTAGTGTGAGGGTGGTGAGGCACTGGAACAGGTTGCCCAGAGAAGTTGTGGATGCCCCAACCCTCGAAGTGTTCAAGGCCAGGGTGGATGGGGCTCTGAGCAACCCAGTCTAGTGGAAGGTGTCCCTGCCCACAGCAGGGAGTTAGGAACTAAATGATCTTTAAGGTCCTTCCAACCCAAACCATCCTAGGATTCCATGAATCAGTTTTACTCTGTACATCACTGTGACACCATATGAGACACAAGTCAGAAAAAGGAACTTCCAAACCCATAATTCTGTCCCCATAAACAAATACACAGATGAGCACTGCCAGCCTTAAGCAACTGGATTTAAAATGCAAACACTTGATTATATTTGCATAGTTGTGAAAATTTATTAGTTACAGTGTAATGAAAATCAACCTTTTTTTGGTACAGGCAGAAGTAAAAACATACTTTACATTAAAAAAAATCACAGCTTTAAAAACTGGCTTACACTGTTTAAAATGAGCAAATCTGGTTGTATTTCAAGGCATTGGACTTTAATACCTAATTTTATGCCAAACCATCACACAGTGCAAGAAATATTCTGCAATAGTACAAATTCCATACAGCAGTGCTGAATACTTTTCCATTTAAACTCAAAACATTGCTGTAGTTACATTTTTCTTTACATACTCTCTATTACAAAAATATCAAATTGCAAATTTAACAGTGTATTCTACAAATAAATGCGCCATGAGCAACAGGAATTGCAACTTTGGGACAGTTACTTTACAAAGTGTATTATAAAAATAAATTATATGGCAAATATCAAACAAAATCAAGCACATGCCTTAGGCTTTGCAAATAAAAGTGAAATTCTGCTGGCAGAAAGACTGCTTCTCTCTCTCTGACTAGGTACTTTCAAAATGCCAGCAAGGCCCTTCATTTTTAAAGCCCTACCAAGAGAAAAAAATATATAAACTCTAATGGAAGCACTAATACTTCCACGAATAGTCAGTAGCACAAGTGACCCTGGTGTTGATGGCAGGGAGCTTTACAGTGATCCGTCCCACGGGCGCGGAGGGTAGTGCACACAGGGAGCTCTAGCGGGGCCGTAACTCATCTAGAGTTCATGCGTAACTGGTGAATGATGACACTCTCTAAAAGAGAAGAGAGCAAAACATTTGGGTTTATGAAACTGCAAATGCATTCATTGCAAGTTACTTTAAAGAAGAACAATTACAGTGGCAGTGCTAGGCATTTTTCTAGAAACGTCTCACAGACTTACCCTCACATCACTGCTTGATAAAACTGTCTTGGTTAATGCTACAGAGGGAAACTAAATTAGTTCCTTTTTAGGGCCCAGAGCCCCCTGGCTTCCACTTCAATGTCAAGACTATCATTTGGTCATCCATAGGGAAAAGAGAAATAAGTTGAACAGATTAAACCACAGGGACACTAAAGTTCCAGTTCCACAAGGAAGACTTGGAGTTGGATGTCTTGTACCCTGTCTAAGCAAATCCATTATAAATCTGATGGCAATTCTGAAATGGAGATGAGGAAGATGTATGGGGCCATTTCTCACTTTTTTTTTTTAAACTTGGCTTACAAACCTATGCTGGATTTATTCAGCAAGTCTTCTTGAATTTGCTACTGACTTTAATGGGGATAAATTTCAGCCACAGTATGCAAAACTAAGTGTTGGCCTTTTCTTTGAAAGGCTGGATTTAACTTATATTATATATATAATATATATATTATATATATAATATAGGAGGTCCCTGATCCTGATTAATCCCTAGCTCTGCTGAAGTACTAATGACCTGGTCTGTTCTTCTATTCTATATACATGGCTCTTACAATTTTTTAATATAAGAATTTAGCTATCAATGACATTTTTCTCTGAAAAATTGTGTTTTATGCAGGAAATTATTTTTCTGAAGATTTCTTCCCTTTTTAACAGTCTTAAGATTTTTCAAGATTTACACGACCCAAGAAATGACACTAATCAAATCATTATTGCCTTTGACATTTTTATTGACTTCTGCTTTAGTTTGCTTCCTAACTAATATTTGCAAGATGTTTAAGTTACATTATAAGAAGAAAGAAAAATGAAAATATTTTCCATGTACTCTTAGTGCCAGAACTTTGCCACTAGATGGCAGATCACAGTGCTGATGGTGATTCCTGAATCAGAAAAGCAGTGCTTAGGCAACATCAAAGAAAATACGTTAAGGCAAATGAAATAATAGAATTTCCCAGAGTGAAAGGATTTATTTTCCTACAATTTATCATTAACAAATGATTTTCAACATCTTAGATATGTATACCGGTTCTACCACATTTAAGCAGTGAATGTGAAAGAATCACAGACTACTGTATGAATTTACCTTACAACCACTGCTGTTCTAGCTTGAAGCTCTTGTGAAATATTATGTTAAAATCTGAATTTATATAATATCAGACTGTAACCTCAGGCAAACTCTCCCCTAATTTCAGTGGGAGTCATGTGAACTCTATATGAAACAATTATTTTCTTAATATTCACTATGCACATTATATATTAATATGGAGTTTAGACACAAAATTCTAAAAACTAAATGGGTAGCAGAAAAATATCACACTCCTTGTTAAGGCTTAGTCACTGAATGAACAGCAAAACTACAGCAGGTTTCTCAATCAGTCTTCCTCCTACAGGCCCAATATAGCAATTTTGCATAAGAGTAAGAGAAACAATTTTAAAAAAATCAAATAATTGTCTATCAGTTGTTTGTATTTGAAATGCTTACATATATATAAACATATATATTATACACACACACATACTGTAGTTATTAAAAGAGGTGTCTGAGCAGCTATTAAGCTAAAATTAGAGTAGGGCACATTTTGTAAGAGTTCTTTTGGACTAGCCTCTGTAGGAATATGATTATATCAGAACGATATGATTACATAAATTTTTTTAGCATTATAGATGTGAATAGTTCCAGGAGCTATGAATTAACTTAAACAATTGATTTTCATGACAGTTAACGTGAAACAGCTAATTCTGCTTTCAGTCCCACTGATGTAAATCAGAACTTCTCCAGGAAACACATCAGGATACCAGTTCATATAATGAAGCACATAAACTGACATTTTAACATACAAAGTTTAATTTCTTCTTACAATATATACAAACAAGTAACACCAGATAATACAAAAATCTATGTGCAACAGACAGCACACGCCCAAGCAACAGAAGAGTACATACATCAGTAATTCTATTTTTAAAATCCCAATGAGAGTTTTTTTGTTTGGAGAACAATTCACACCTGAGTGTTTCACACCTGACTCCCAGAGCTGATAGTTCTGAACCTCACAGTAGTTAACCCTGGTGGCATTTTCAAAAAAAAGCCAGGTTAAGAGCAGCATGTAGCGAGTAAGATTCAAAGTGAAGTTAACATCTGTAATGAGAAATGTTGCACATAAATTTGCCTGAGGGAGCTCAGGCAAAATTATGGGAATAAGGATAACTCACACTGATGTTAGGGGAAAAAGCCATTCCCCTAAATGAAAACAAGTTTGAAAGATGAGCTCACAGAAACTCCTGCCAGCAAACTACGTATTTCAAAGCAACTCAGTGAAATTGGCCACTGATGTGTGATGGGAACATATAATTGGTCTTAAAATTGTCCTGACTGTTGCGGTTTATGCCAAGTACCTGAAACCCAGCAGGACAGTAGCTTACTCTCTTTAAAGACATGCTCTTCCACATCTGATCAGAATTACTGAATATTCACGTAAATATTGAGCATGTTTTTGAACATGAGTAGTGTATTTCAGGCAGTGACCTATGACTTGGCATCCAGTTGGCATGAATCAATATATTAATGTGGCTTTAGAGATTACTCACATGATGCTAATTACTATTAGCCGTAAGTGGTTTGCGGTTTAAATACAGTAACATGCATATTCCGTGGACATAATCAGAAGAACCACAAAGTGTTGTTTGATTTTTCAAAATTCACACTAATGGGTGTCAAAAGGAAAAATGGTGCACAAAATAAATGAAAATCTGTTTTTCCTCTACCATTAACTTAGCATGTTTACCAATCTTCAGAGAAATCCCACAGGCATGAGGGTTGAAGCTCTGTGCTCCTTCATTTTTAGTCACACTTACTCAAATGTGTTGATCTGCTAATGACAACATTAGCAATACTCACATGTAGCAGTAATTCTGGTGATGGGATCCAGTGTAGGAAACACAGTAGAAAACTTATTAGGAACTAAATTTAAAATCAGAGAGATCACCTGGAGACCTGAGGGTGCACCTTCTCGGTCCATGTGTGCTGCTCATGAAGGAGTTGGCATTTTCCCTGCTCTTCCCCCTCTCCACCTTACTGTTGTCCTATGTTCCCATTGCTTGGCTTATCACAACTGCTTATATGGCCCTGCCATCAGCCAAAACAGGATATCTCTCCAGCTGATGTTGAAAACGACTAAAAATGCCACCTTAGTTTCCTGACGAACCATTTTAACTATCATTATGACTCTGAGTGTGTTTTGCTATTGAAATTGTTCCACTTCATTAAAAAAATAAAAACCAAACAAAATGACAGAGAAAAAGGTAAGAGAGAGAAAATAGGAGGATGAGTGATTCCAGATGATCACTTAGGAAAGCTTGTTTTCTGCATTATAATCCACTAATGCAGAATACAAAAAAGCCCTGTAAATAAAGGCCCTAGTATTTTCCTAAGGATTGGTGTATCAGAGTTGGATTCTTTGTTGCCTTGTCAAATCTGAGGTTTGAACAAAGCTTGTCCTTGTGGTACTTCTGACATCACTCTCTTGTGTTCATTCTTTGATGCTGTATGAAGGTGAGCTCATGCTCTACTCTTCCACGCAGTGGGGCACTGCTAAGATCTTGCTCCTCTTCTCTGCCACCCTTTTCATTAAACTAGAAAAACTTCTTATTCTGAAGACCCCTATTGCTTTGTTAGGTTTGGTTGAAATTGGTTGATCTGTTCAGTGTTATTCATCAGGGAAGGACAGATGGAACGATGGACGAACACAGACACTTCATCTTATAAGCTTTTTTTTCCACAAAAGGCTGGGCTCAAAGGCAGCCTTTGGAACAGGGACATGAAAACAGGGGGGCTCCCTCCTCCTAGTTCAATATCCTGACCACTCAACCACTCACTTTTTTCTGCTCAGTGAATACTGAAGCACTTCATGCAGAACAGCACAGCCTTCAAAGGAGGGAATAAGAATGCCACCTTCTTCCCCCCTCAGTCAGTGCCATTGGTGAACCTGCCTGCAGCTGATGTGAGTTTGAGTCTCCTCAGGTATTGCTGGGAAGGAGGATCTGCCTCCTACATTTGAAAAAAGGTTTCAATTAAAAACTTTTTGAAATAAGCAGCACTACCCCTGCATTTCTGCGGTATTTATCTACTAGGAAGCATTCATGATTCCAGTCACTTTAAAACAGCCCCTGGTTTCCTGTGCCTTCCTTCTTGTTCTGGCCTGAGAGCCTGGAACTAAGGTATATTGAAGCTAGCCTTTCTTTGTTTTGCCAGATTCCTTTTAATTCAGATCAGTTGCCCAGTTAGGTTCAAACACTTGTGCCAGCTCAAGGGACAACCACATGTTGAGTGACTAAGTGAGCACTTTCTTGGCTGGAGATGACAAAGACAGGACTACAGCTTTTCACTACAGTGTGGGATTACATCCTGACTTCAAGTGACCATGAAATTGTGGCTTGACATAGAAGCTCTTAGAAGAAATACAGGAATACCTGGATTACGGATCTTGGTGAGGTTCAGAGGCTGCAGTGCTAGAGTTAACTCACAACAGAAACACTGACTAGACAAAGGCAGTGGAAGAATATCTGGAAGATCTTCAGGATGCCTCTGGGGCTTAGACAGTCTTTAGACTTGGTTGTTTAAACTGCCTTCTGGACCTGACCTATTGAATGGAGAATCTTACTGTAGTCACTAAACATAATTGCCTACAGACTTAGAGGAAATTCCAATATAATACAGAGAGTTACACTTCAAATTTTAAGACTTCTGAACTATAGGCTTTCTTTTTTCTTCATCTTAACCTTCTTCTACCTTTAAGAAACAAGGATAAGTTCAATTAAAACAGATGTTAAAATTTATAACTAAATATCTATTTTTAGCTAACAGTTAAACCAGCTGCCTGATTCCAACCCTTTAGGTTTCTGCTGTGGAGCGAAAGTTCCTTTTTGTTGTGCTCCCCCTGGGAAAAATAACAGGATCCTCAGTCTGACCTGTCTGGAATTTCTCAAATCTGTCTCATCAAATCCTACTGACGCCACAGGAGCAATCCCCAGATTGTGCCTGCAGTTCTGGCTCTAGTTGAACCAGTTTGTGTGCCCTGGACTTCAGGTACTGTGCGGCTGTCTTGTTTCTTCAGGTGAATTAGTTTCTTAGACCTCAAACAAAAACAAATTTTTCAACCACAGGCACGCACAGAACATTGCCTTGAGTGCAGTGACAGTTAACTAAGGAACTAAGTTTCTTTGACATAAGGAAGGCTTAAAAGGCAGCTGTAGTTCATCACTGTATCAAGCCACATTAGCTCGGGGCTCATGTTCACAATATTATTTAAATGACTGTTTTGACCTTAAGACTTGTTTCAGTGCCAGTATTTAGAGTGAATATCCAGCAAAAAGCTCTTAAAAATGTGTTTTCTTCAAACATCTGTTAAAAAATCCGTGTTACAACAAGAACAGTAAGATCTCAGCAACAATTTATTGACATACTGAGGCTTTCAAGTGATAAGAATTGAGAGCATCTGATGTATTTCTGAAACAGTAACTCATACTGCTTGATAATTCCAGTTTCCAAGTTTTATCTCAAATACTGAATAGGGTGTTAGGAAAAATGCTACAAATATTAATCTGATTTTTGGATGTCATAGGAACCAGAACCTTGGAATTAACAGGTACTGTAGGTGCTACATATGTAAAAAACCCAAAACCTACTTCTTTTTTGATGTGGCAAATTAAAAAATACCCTTCATGCGAATAATAAAATACCAGCTTTATGGTCAGCTAATTGCTATATCTGGATCTTAAACTGGAGAGCAGTGCAAAGCACAGACTGAAAACTAAACACTGCTTGGATGAATATAATTTTGTTGACCTTCTGTGACAGATTCTTCCATCAAATCTCTTCTCCTAGACAGAAAGCCATTTCATATTTCACCCACTGGTGCATTTTCCTTTCTGTATATTGTATTTATTATTTATGGGTGGTCTTCCCGCCTTGCTTTCTGAAAGCTGTTTCAACCACTGGGTCCTTCGCAGCTTGCTGAGATGGTTGAAGCATTATACAAACTTTAAACCCATCACTTATTGGTCTGCTTGGCTCCATTTCTTTTGGCTGAGACTTTCTTCTGTGGAAAGTGATCGCTTAATGGAAATGTCCTTTAATAACTTTACTGTTATTAAATAAAAAATCATAACAATCATGGGCATCCACACTATTTCCATGCTGGAACAATTCCTTAAAACATGCTTAAAAAATGCAAGCATATAAATGAGGAAATTACAAAGAGGGAAGGAAAAACAATTAATCACCATGGTATTGTGAGGCAGTCTGTATTTATGACAACATATTATACAGAACTGAAAAATGAGACTAACTTCCTTATCAAACCCTCTCTCTTTCACTGTCTGTGCCTGAGCTGTGCCTTTAGATAGCAATTCCTGCCACCAGCAGTCTGTATTGACTTCCCCTCTAAGACATACAGATGCTTGACAACTAAGGTTTAAATATAAGATCCCAACAAAGAAAACAACAACTGAAAACCTAGTCAAGTCAACAGAGTGACTTGCTTCATAGTGTTAGTGATCTTTGGAGCAGCCATAAATGGACATATTGATTTTAGCCAGATCAGTGTTTCTTCAGCTTTGCTAAAGACTAAACACTTTTTGGCTCACGTAGCTTCATCTGAGCACTGAGCTGGCAGTACCCAGTGTGTGTAAGTCAGGGACCTGGTTTTGCGTACTGTCTACAAATGTTAATCCCCTCTGGAAGAATTAAATTGGTGCTTAACACTGCTGCTGCCAAACATTGTGCTACATCCCTATGCCCCTGAATTCTGTAACTATCTTGAGAAAGCACCTCACCACTGAGAAAAACTGACTCGGATGGGAGGCTCCTCAAGAGAAGGCGGGTCACACAGTGCCCATCTTTTCTCTCTTCCCCTCCCTCCCATAGCTGAGGTACTAGCTTTCAGTAAAACAGGACCTCAAGTGCACTGTCTCCTGGCATTGCTTCCCCCTAGGCCAAGTGGCATTTCAATAATGTGATCACAGGCAGGAAGGAAAGTGTCCCATGCAGTAGCAAAGGTGGAAAGTGATCTGCTAAGGTGAAAGACAACCAGTAAAAGTGACTGAACTTCCTTCAAATGACCAAGTCCATCATTAAGAATTCCTGAACTAGATTAATAACCTAGTTTAGCTGCACCATTCTCATTTCCTAGACTGAAAATCTTCCCGGCGTACAAGAACTGCCTTTATGATGGCTTTTTTTCCCTTTTTTAAACTTGAGTTGAAGAAAACAAAAGGATATTGTTACTTAAGTAGTCAGTGCACACACTTATTAGTTTTTTGTAAGTGACAGCTGCGGGACTTCATTAGTACAGGCAAACGTGAGCAACTACACAGACGGGGGGGCTGACTTCCATGGGAGCAGTAAAACCTGCAGAACGTACCCCCTGAGCCACTGCCATCAGCCCTGACCCCCACCCAGGGAGGCAGAGCTGCTGGCTGAAGATTTCTTCAGTTCTATTTTCATAGACTGAGTCTCGGCACGAGGCTCGAATTTTGTCATATTTCCTGCTCCCGGGGCTGCCACTACTGGCTTTCCTGCTTTCATACCTTTTGACACAGGAATGCGGGTGGGTGTAGGTCTCGAGGATGACCCATCCTGGCCTGTCTGCAAAAGAGAGAGACAGAGAAAAATGCCATGCATGGAGGACTTTTTCTTCTCATATATTCTTACCTTACACTTTTCATTGGTTCTTCATTTATCTCTTAAACAACACTATTCCAAATCAAGTAATGTTCACATTTGGAATCTGGCTAGAATATGGCTGAAGGTACAGTCGAGATCAAATGAGTTTCCCAAATCTGAGGTCCAGTGTTTTGGATCAAGATGGGATCAGGATGGGAATCGTTGCAAAACTCCCATTCCACAGCACAACACAGTGCAGGCTGACCTTAGAGGATACCAGAACACTGGCTTAGTTGTCAGACAGGTAAAATATCAGCATTGTGTACAGAGACTAACAAGGGTCCTCAAAACAGTATAGCCATGTGAGGCTAACACTGAACCCAGGGTAACTGCCATATTTTCAGAGCTGGGGCATGATAGCTCAGCATTATAGATAAAATTGAATTTTACTTCACAAAGTATGCTGGGGTCATGGCTGGGCCCACTTATTTCTGCACTGGAAGAGCAGGGGGGTTGAGAGAAAGAGACAGAGCAAAGACTGGGATTTCCTTTTCCTGTGACTGTGGTAGGAACTATGTAGGAAAAGGCTCTCCCCCTCTAGTCCTACTCACAACTTGATGAACTCTCGTGAAGGCGAAGCAGCCAACCCAGATTTCCAGGGATACTTCATGGCAGTGTGGACATGGTCATTTTACTGTTTCTGCCAATCTGCTGCCCTGGCCAACAGCCTACCAAGGAGACTTATCCTCAAGTGTGAGTACTTCAGAATTAAAAAAAAAATATATAAAAATGGCCTAAGTGGTTGGTCTGGGGCTGGCAGACCCAACATGGCTCATGTGCCCTTCTGGAGTCTGAGACAGAGGCCAGGCCAGAGCTATCCCATAGCTTTGAAATTGCAATCAGTTCATATGCTTAGGCAACTGAATCCCACCCTGTAAACGCACAAGGAGTACTTGGATAGGATAAAAAGATTCAAAAGGGCCAATTGCATTTTCTGTCTCTGTTGGCGAGATAATGATGCACGTACTCTGCAAGGTCAAAACTGGAAGCTACTCCCTATGAACCATGACCTAAAGAGAATACTTCTAAACATGACAATTCTGAAAGGAAAATGGGCTTTATCTCCTGCAGTGTGCAATACAGACACAAATGTTCATGGTGACAACTTCAGTGTCTCGGCTGACTTTCATATGTGACTGTTTTCTGTTCAGATAATGGATGAAGACTTTGATCTAATGAAAGAGAACAATTCTCATAAGATCCTGGAATTCTAGCTAGGCCCATCTGCTAAATTACTAAACCCTGTAACCTATGACACTTAAGTAAAATAAAACTAAACTACTGAAATAGATTCGATTAAGGGATCATGTCAGCTGCAACATGTATTTGCATATTTACTAAAAAATGCTCGTAAAAATGCTCAACAAAGGAGCACTTTTCTCTCTCCAACATTTTTCAGTCAGTAGCATCAGAGCTTTCGGTCTGCATCCTGAGTATGCAAAGGAAAACCATTCCTTAATCTTCTAAGGACAGTTCAAAACCCCATGTGTACACTCAAAAAAAATCACAACTGGAAAACTTGAATGCAGTCTGCTTGACAGGAAGGAAGCCATTTTCAATAACTAAGAGCAACATTTACAATAGCAGTGTAAAGGCTAATATGGAACTCACATGTAGATGTCAAAACAAGTTAGGCCCATACAATTGTGTAGGGCAAAACATGCAAATGCATTCCATCAGCCTTGGAAAATATGTCAACATCCCAGGGAACCCAAATGACAAACATCTTGTGCTCCCTGAAAGAGTTCCACAGTGTGTAAACATGAGGCAATCAAATGGAGTAGCTGGAATCTCAGGCATTTCTTCAGCTTTATTCACATGTAAATTATTAACTGAGGATTTGGTCGCTTTCAAGTTACTCATTTCAAGCCTAAATCACTCAAAAGCACTTTGAAAAGAACTCTAACTTGGTTTAAATTTCTTAGTTGCCTTCCTTACAGCATACTAACATGTTCATCCTATGGAAGCTAATGCCTGCTTCACACGCAGCTGCTAAAGTATTTTGTGTTTGCCAAGTGAAATGGCACAAAGGTGTCTCTCCAGCTGGCAGTCCCCTCTGGTGCGTGACGGGGCAGGCAAGCAGAGGACACTCTCCCCTGTGTCTGTCCTGTCTGACAGAAAACCCACACGGCTGTCTGTCTCTTCATCATTCCTTCCAAGAAACAAACTCTAGGCCATTCCTTCCAGCCCTGTTTGTCTGTAGGCTGCTGCCTTTTGCTTGATCCAGGAATGTGGGTCCAAACAGAAAGGAACTCTTACACAGCTGGCATGGAGCACACGAGATGAGACCCCATGGGACGCTGGGTGATGTGGGCTGGCTCTGATCTAGTGAGGCATTATGTGGTGTTGGAACACCATGGGGACTCGAGTGAGGTTACTAAAGACATTACTGAGTGTGGGATGAACACACACAACTGCTGAGCTGGTTTAGTCAATCATCAGCCCTCACCGAGGACACTGGCTGGTTTTATTAACCTGTGAAGTTGCAGTAAGGCTGAACAGTCCCATTAAAGGAAGAAAAGCAATCTGAATGTACAAAACATTTAGCATGTTTTAGTAGTTTGTAACAGATCTTGCTTGGTGCATTTTACTGACACACACCAGTGCTTTCATGCACACATTGACTTCTGGAATATTTTAAGAACAAAGGTGATTTTCAGCTTTTGTTCCTGATCTGATCAGGGCCCAGCTTGCCCTGGGCAGAAATGGTTCAGTTCAGTGACTAACAGTCACCTAGTGTAATTTGAGATGCCCTGGGCTACTCAACCTAGAGCTGCCAGATAAGGACCCAAGGAGACATGCAATCTCTAATAAAGCAGCTGGAAGTTACGTAGGCACTTAAAATGACACTAAAAAAGTATGTTTAGGCAATTGCATCCTGAAAGAGTGGGACTGGAGTAGCCAATACAGGCAGTGGACCCCAGTGGGCAATTCACCTCACACTCAAGCTAGCCATGTCCCAGCTGAAATCACGCTCCAGTCTCCGCGGAGCCAGCACACAGGCCTCAGTGATGACAAGGGGACTGATGACAACAGGCTGACTCAGGTGCCCACACTGAGGCATCCTGTGCCATCTGAGGTGTCCCATCAGCTGCCATAGCAGAAAGGCACAGGTCTGTGCTATGCCTCCCAGCCTCATGTATGTGTCTCAGCTGCCACAGGACACACAGCCACCACCACACACCTCTGCACGGGCAAATGAGCTGATCCCTGGATCTCCAGCAGCTCTAGCAGATGCTTAGAGCATATCTGGGTCACCTACAAAGAGCTACATTTAGATGCCGACCTCAAACTAAATGCTTCCCAAGTGAAAGTAGCCTTATAGCTGCATAAATGTGTGTCTAGTTCGCTCTGGCACCCAACAGCCTCTCAGCTGTGCCTTCCTGCTCTGGTCACAGGATGCTCTGCATGGTTGGTGCTGTGCCACTACGCTGGCTCTGCTGCAGCCAAGATTCCTTCTGCTTCCTGCAGATTTGCATGGCACTGAAGTCACTGTGGAGCCTAAAAGCATAAACAGCTGGCACTGATGTCAGGTTTGTAGGAGGTGGGGAGCACAGGGATTATGCGATTATAAGACGGACACCTATCCTGGTAGCCAAAGAAGATCCAAATTCACCAGCAATCCTACAACCAAATATAAGGCTTGAATCAAAAAACAGGATATAGGCACCACAGTTTGTTTGGGGTTTTGTCCACAAAGAATATTTGTTTTTATTCTGTGGGATTTTTACTGTAAACTGTATGAACTGTCCTGGGAACAGGAATTCGGGCCAATGTGCTAAGGCAAGACTAACAACCAGGCTACAGTTTCAGGCTCATTTTGGTCTCCATATACTCTGTGGTCCACCTGTAATAAAAAAATAATCTCCTAGGTCTGCTAGGGTAGTTCAAGTATCTCCCTAGGAGTGGGTTTGACTCTAATCAAGCTAAGGAGAACCAACCCCCGTTTTCTACTTCTGTGGGAACTGTCTAAATCCATAGGCTGCCATAGAAAAGGCAATTATCATTTTAGGGTTTGGTTCCTTTTCTTTTTTTTTCATCAAAGTGGTGATGGTTCTGTTAAACGCAGAACTCAATCCAACTGATCAAATAGGCTCCATCACATCAGCTCCTACCATGGAGACCCCTGTGGGACTGTTGTGATGAGACCTGCTGCTCAGCTGGCCAGCCCTGGGCTTGTCCAGCAGGCACAACATGAAGCACTTCCAAAACATTTGAGTCCAGTGAGTCCAGGTACCAGTGGAGATATTGTCACTGAGGGGTGCCTTTTTTGATTCTTCTTGATTAAATGCTCAAAAATTTCTCATGTCCTCCTTCAGATGCCTGTGTCTTTTTGGACAGGGTCTCATTTTATATAATAAAATATAAATCTCTAGGTAGGCTATAGAGTATGTCAGTGTAAATCAATGCAACCAGAACCCCTCTTAATCCATGGGATTCATGGGATTCAAAAATCATGAGGGTCCACAATGAAATTACAGACTCTGGTTTTGGACTCACATATGCAGAGAGACACCACAGTTCAGGCTGAACATTTAAAAGTACTGTGTGTGCACACTGAAGATAACTCTATAAATTCAAATGGGGAAAACTAAATGTTTTCAAACAGGAATACAGTAACTGCAAATCTGTTATAGGAACAGATGAGAGCTAGGAATTTCAGACTTCCCCTTTGTAGCTTGGCACTGCATTAGCACATTGTACAAAGCATCTTGTATGAGGAACATTAAGACAAAACTTAAACCCAGTGAGCTAAAGAAAGCAGCTGTGTATCAATTTGTCTTGTTTGATTTTATTAACTTAAACCCTCAAAATTGTATCAATGTTGGTTTCTGCTAGGGT
Source organism: Chiroxiphia lanceolata (assembly GCF_009829145.1). Taxonomy (NCBI): domain Eukaryota; kingdom Metazoa; phylum Chordata; class Aves; order Passeriformes; family Pipridae; genus Chiroxiphia; species Chiroxiphia lanceolata. The sequence continues at coordinate 84,998,664 of NC_045639.1, read as the reverse complement.
TACTGGGTAAATGATCAGATACTTGTTTTTTCTGTTGTCATTTGCAAAACAAATAGAGAATATGCAACTTGTTTTCTTTTTTGTTTTTTTTTTGCAGGAGGCTGGGGAGGAAAAGGCACATTTGGGCTTGTTCAAAGTTGCCTGCTCATCTAACTAGGGACATTAAAAAGCAGAGGGAAGCATAAGATAAAGTAAATCCTATGGTTGAACTATTTTCCTTACATTCCAAATCAGAAAGGATGAAGAAAGAAGCCAGTTTTTAGCCAGAAAAAAAACAAAACAAAAAAGTTTTGTCTGCCATGGTTCAGTGCATCATCACAGTAGAGACAGACATCTAGTTAAAAAGAAAAGTTTTAAAACAAGTTTTCCAAGCTTCTGAGAGACAAAGGAGTTTGTAAATTAATTAATTCAAGACTTTTTAAAAAATGAACAGTTGCCTCTAATATGTAGGAAAGCGCTGTACAGTAAATGTACAACAATACATTATATATGTGGGGAGAGAGACAGCACATGTGCAACCCCAAACAAATCTGTATGATGAATGCAAGTTTTCTTAATGTCAGAAGGCTTAAATGGGAATGGCAGCCTCTCTGCAAAGGTGTGGAAGTGTATCTTAAATACACTTCGATATTTCAGCTTGGAAAGAGATGGCTGAAGAGGCGTGTTGTAGGGGTCTGCAGACTCCTGAGCTGCATGGACAAATGAACAGGGGATGACTATTCAGTATTTTTCAAGATACAAGAAAGAGGCTGTAAACAATGAAGGTATTGCATAAAAGGTATTGAACAAAAGAGCATTTTTTCCAAAGCCCACAACTGAATTCACTGCCCCCTGATGTTGTGGAAACAGCAGTATAAAAGAGTTCAGAAAGTAATTTAAAGAATAAATAGAAGAATACTCAGCCACGGTGTATTAAAGACAAAGATGTTGGTACAGGCCCTGGTTCAGAAAGAAATAACCACCTATTGCCAAAAACTGGGAACAGACGCTGAGGGAAACATTACTGTGTGTTTACCTACTCAAAATAATCTTCCCCTAAGCATCTGTTGCAGACTCTGTCTAGCTAAGTAACAGTAAGTTTTTGGACTAATACAGTACTGATGGTTTTCTATTTCGGTTAAATTCTTCTTTCCCAGGGTATTTCCAACTAAAGCAACACAATAATAAACTGGGGGAAGGATTATCAATAAATACTGTCCACTGTGGTTAAAGACAGAGGTGAGAAACTGATTGAAGTAGGAAAAGCAAGCTGGGGTATAACCACAGAAGCCCAGAGAGAAAGCAGAAAAAAATACGTTAAAGGAAGCACTATTGTAATACAGCACTTGCAGAAGTTCAGAGGAACAAAAAGAGCTTTACTGTTCGCTGGCTGAAGGAGGCTTGGAGCTGTAAGCAATGATAATATGTCTGCTTACTTATTCCTTTGGAGTTCAGTATTAGAGCAGACATTAACTGAATTATAACTATAATGGGATTATACTAAAGAAACACCAGCCTGCATGATCAGTCTAAAGACTCGCCAGCCAAGCTAAAAAACATGAGGAGTATTTTCAAAAGTCAGGAATTGCACTCACAGAAAATAAAAATACAATTTCCGACTCTGTCATCTCCATCATTCTTTGTCCGTCTGTCTCTCACTTGCAATTTTACTGGATTGCCATTATGAAAATAACTTGAAAGTAACTTTGAAGGGACTTCCTCTGAAAATTACTGCTTTAGGAGATAATACCAAAAGTATATCAGCATCCAATAGTGGTACAAAAATATATGAATCAGGCAAATTCTGCTTTTATAATTAAGCTCGTATCTGAAACAAATGTAGGGAAGTCAAGAGTTTCTCCTCACCTCACCCATTTTCCTTCTGGTGTCTCAAACCCAAACCAGAGTTGCCCTTCTCCTTACCATGAAGACTACATCATGAGACTAGGCTGCTTACCACTGATTGTGTTCCTCGGGTGGAAGACGTTGTAACAGGTGTTATAGTGATGGTACTTGTCACCTTGCTCGCTGCAGGTCGCGAGGACAGGTTGTTTCGAGGTGATCGAAGGACGGTACCAGTCACAACTTCTTTCTCTGCTGCTATGTTCACTGGTCTCACTGTTATCACAGGACTTGCACCATCAGGTACAGCACTGGGAGAACGTTTAAACTGGGAACCTAAGTGGATGTGGATTTTGTTGTCTTCTGTTGTAATAATGTTGGCATTGGCATTGTACTTGCGGATTGGAGTTGGGACGGTTTGCTTTTCTGGTGTTACTTTGAAGACAGCTCTTCCCATGGTCATATCTTGTGACTGTGGAGAGACAGAGATTTCTGCTGGTGCTGCAGATGTTGATACTGTCATAATCTGAATTGGCGATGCAGGTCTGTCGGCAAAGGGTGCTCTCCCTCCCTCTGGGGACTTTTCCCTGGAGAACGTTGTTATAGTGACTGGAGACATAGAACGATCTGGGCCCATTGGACTTTCACCGCCTTTTCCTTTTTGTGGCATAACGTTTGGAGAGGGAATGATGGTTATTCGTGGCTTCTGATTTCCCAAAGTAGGAATGACAGTGGTACTTGAAAAAAATTCCTCTGCAGTTGGACTGGTTATCTCCAAAGTTGCTGTGCTGTTCTCATGGTCTGGTGTCACCCGAATATGAAGAGGTTGACCCTGTTTTGGTGAAAGGACAACCTCTCCAGGATGTGCTGGACTACTGTGGGTCCGGGCTCCTTTATCAGTTGCCTGAGCCCCAGTTTCCCTCTTTTTCATCCACGGTATCCAAGATTTCCTCATAGCAAGCTCATTTGCTGCTGGAGGATATCTCTCGAGCACTGAAGAACGCTCCATGGGTTTTTTCAGACCTACCTGTCGCAGATTGCTCATGATATGATTCTCCTCCTGGAAGGATTTTCTTATAAACACTGCTGGAGTTTCTTCTTCTGCTGCTTCATTGCTTACGGCATCTGTCTGCACACCAGTGGATGTCACAGGGACATCGACCATTCTTCGTCCATTTATGCTGGGTCTCAGAGCACGGCTATAACGCTTGGAAAGCTCCAGCTCTCTTGTTAGGTTCAGAACTTCCTGCCCCATACTCTTGTTTTTGTTTTCTTCTTCCATAAACCTTTGCTGCAGAACTGAATAATCAACTTGGAGCTGAGAAAGCTGGTCTTCTTTGTTCATCAGCTCATGGATTTTTTCCTTAAGAGCTTGAACTTCTGCTTTCAAATCTCTGCTTTTGGCCTCTTCCAGACGAAACCTGTGCCTCAGTTCTGCCTCCTGGCTCACCACTTCACCTTTTTCTATTGCTTTGGTTTTGGCAATCTGGAGTTTCATTTCCTCCAACTGTTGAGAAAGAAAGTTAGCTTTATCCTGCTCAGTCCTAAATTTCTGCTCTAGCTGATCATATTCATCTTCTGTCTTCATCAAATCTCCTTCAACCACTTCCAATTGTTTAAGGCGTTTTTTCAGTCTTTCAATTTCAACGGTGAGTTCCTTAATCTTGTTGTCCTCATGACAACCATGCTCTGGTCCTTTCCTGGTTCGACCTCTTGTAATTTCTCTTTCTACTTCCTCCACACCATCAATTCTTTTCTTTAACAAGTCAACTCTACAGCTTAGTTGAGAGGATTTTTCTTCCTCGCTTCTCAGTTTGCCAATTAACTCATCTCTTTCCTTTGTCAAACTAGACACTTTTTCCTCCATTTCGGATTTCAGTTTCAAAAATTTCTTACTTTCTTCTATCAATTTCTCTGTTACATCCATAACTTTCCCTTGTTCAACTTTAAAATTCTTGTTTAGACCCTCAACCTTTTTTTCCTCTTGTTTTATTTTTTCCATCATATTTTTTCGTTCATCAACCAACATTACAGTAAACGACTTCAGCTTTGTAAGGTCATCTTTTAAGCTTATTTCAGCCTTTTCCAACTTGCTTTCTGATGTCTCAAGGTCCTTTACTCGAGTCTTCACCACTTCCAACTCATTTATCAAATCTTTAGTCAAATTCTTTTCTTTCTCCAAGTTTAAGTGTAGCTGAGTGCATTCAGACTTACTTTTACTGAAAGCCTCTTCCAGCTTCTCTAGTTCTGACATTCTTTTCTGCAGTTTTTCCACTTCAAGTTTCAACTCTTTGCTATGGTGCTCCTCCTCTTGCAGTTTATTTTTCAGTTCTTTGCACTGGGATTCGGTTTTTGTGATCTCTTCATCTTTGCCCTCCATTTCAAGCACACGCTTGCGGAGGTTTTCCACTTCTGCCATTAAGCTAGAGTTCCCACATTCCCCTTTTGCTATTTTATCTCTTAGCTCCTGAAGTTCCTCCTCAGCTTTTTGAAGATTTTTGTTAGTTTCTTCCAGCTCCTCTATTCTGCGAGTCAACCCCACTAGCTTAAGCCTTAGCTGTCTATTATGTGACTCTTGATTACCCAGTTTAGCAGTCATCTCCTCATGTTCTTGAGTAAATGATGAAGTTTTGTGTTCAAGTTCTGCCTCTAACTTCATCAGTTTTTGTCCATCTTCTTTAGTTTTTGCACTAATAATTTTAAGCTTTTCTTCTTCTTCTTTTAGTTTTTGGGTTAAGTCCTGTATTTTCTGGCTTTGTTGACCAAGTTGTTCAATATGCATTTGTCTTTCATCCACCAGCATGAGTGCAAATGATTTGAGCTTGACTAGTTCTTCTCTTAGTTTATTGATTCTCTTTGTATGTTCCTTCTCCTTCCGGGCTTGATAGACCTTCTCCTGCTCAAGAAGTTTCTTCAACCTGAAACAAGTTAGAAGACATGCGTTAAACTAATATATGTATGTGTGAGTGTATTTCCCCATTTTAAAAATCACCTTTGTTTTAGCTTCTTTTTTTATTTCAAGTAGTCTTGCAAGAAATAACAGAATAACTACCTACTGCAGTTACATTCCCAAACCCAATATTTTAAATTACAAAAGTTAAACGAAAATTGTATAAAATCATCTAGAAATCTGAAACAGAGTGAAATTTTATACATATATAGATAAAAAATACATCCGGTTTTAATTTCTTTCTATTTATTTCTCTGTTAGAATGATGTTGGCAAAAGTACATAGTATTCCAACAGAATAGGTATTATTTACTCACCGATCCATTTATATCAAACTTGTTTTACAAGGTGGATTCCTCCTTATGTCTTGCATATAGAAAAATGTGTAAAGTAAGATAAAAAGTGAAAACTAATTGCCATACGCAGTCACACATAAACGGACCAATCCTGGTTTATAAATAAACCAGCAGGACAGAAGATTACATTAGCACGCAACTGATAACTATCTGGGCATCACAGGCATACAAAATTAGCAGAAAGAAATTTGCCAGCACAATGACTGTTATAAAAGTTTCTTCTTCCAAACACATTTCCATTTAGTAGATTTTGTGAACCACAAGGATGAGACTAATCAAACCTTTGGCTACAGCTAACCTCATCTGGAAAATGCTCTTCTCTATATGGTCTGTAAAGGTGTATTTTCAGACACTATAAAAGCTCACAATACACAAATTAGATGTATCCTCAGAAGGATGATAGAGACCTACATTTTCCAGCCTTACCCATGCAACATGGAGATATTATTAGTAATGTAAGCATTTTATACCTGTGATTTATATTCAGGATACACTGACATCAGCAGAGGAAGTTCCTGAACATGTTAAGGGTTGGACTTGATGATCTCGGAGGTCTTGTCCAACCCAGTTGATTCTATGATTCTGTGTTGTAAGCATAGATTTCTGAGGATGGTGATCCTCAACTGACAGAGGTACAGATAACACAGGGATGTATGCCCTAACAATCCAAGAGCTTTATTGTAAAAGCAGCACTCCAACTTAGAAAGACAGAGGTACACACGCTGAATTTACTGTGAAATGGTGTTTTTCAAACCACTGTCATAGTACCTACAACTCCCATATACCCTATCAAGACGTGATAATTCAAATCCACCTGCTTTGTTTACCCTGTTGTCTGAAGCTTTTCAGCTTCTTTTTTATAAATGAGACACATATCAAAGTGATAATAGTAGAGCAATTCATGCCTGTTAACTGACTTGCAATAAATGGAACATCCATATCTTAGCAAAGATAGACTTTGATCAGTATTTTTATCTTAAATGCCAGACTGTAGATCATAGCGGGTGAAGCACAGCTATAACATTCCTCTCTGCTACCCCAGCAATGAAGCAGTGCAAAGGACTCTGGGGCACAATGTCATACACACAGGATGTCTCCCAAAGCCCTCACCTGAACTCTAAACTCATAACAGCCATACTAACTCGGTACTCCAGCAACTGTTAATGTTTCACTCTTTGCTCCTTGGGGACCAGAACAAAGAGGAACTAGAAAGAAAAGCTATAAGAAAAGAGAAGGAAGTCAGAAAGCAGAACACAGGATGCAGTAGGTAGGGAAGGAGAAGGCTAAAGAATACATTTGAAAACAAGAGTCGGATAGAATGTGGGAGTAAGAATAGTAGGAACCAGGGGGAGAGAGAAAAACAAACAAACCTTACAGCCAACCTTGCTGCATCACAGATTACTCTCAAAAAAAAAAAATTCTCTTTAGCTTTGGCATCTCTTTGGAAAGGACTGAAAAGGCATGCTGGTGGATGGGTCAAGTTAAAATATCAAAAGGTAAACAAAGACCCACTGTCACTCACAAAGCATGCACTTTTCACACTGAAGAAGGGACTTTATTGGCATGCAATATATTCCCTGGCTGCTCTATCACACTGCTTCACATAAATGTTTCTGCCAAGAACTCTTCCTCCTCTCCCCCAGGCTATATTTTTAAAGAAATAGTACGTACCCTTCGACAAAATATTTGCCAAGACAGAACAATGTACCCTAACCTAGTGGTGCTCTAAATGACCCATCTCCCAAAGTAATGAAAATAATAGAAAGTTTCCAGCCTCCCTTGTCCCACACTCAAAAGCCTATCTAGAGATGCTTAGAAAACTGCCTATGATTTTTAATTCCTAGGCATGCATGTGTGATTTTCACCCAGCAGTTGCTCCAGGTGGTATACACCAGCCAGGCTGCTAAGCAGAGTGCAAAATAATTCACTGGCAACACATGGCCCCATGTGATTACCTGAGAGTCTACTGGGGAATAATGCCAAGAAAGCCAACAAATATCTGTTAAACTAAGACAAAAAAAAAATGCCAGTCATGAGACTGAGTAACAGGAGAAGAAAGCACGTTAGCCCTCTCACTGCCTTGCTGGAGAGCTAACTGGCCTGGCCCCTCTGGGAAAACAAAGCACTGTAACTGTGCCAATGCATGGAGGTGAATTTGCTACCATATCTCTGCTGAGCAAGGTAGGAAGCAACATGCAGCATTTTATCCTGCCTCAGCTTTAACATGGTGAAACTACACTATCTTAGATTTGACAAGTGAACTTTCAGAGAAGACACTTGACAATACTTCTGTTTTCCATGTCTAGGGAAATGGTTTCTAAAATCTGTTTCTGTGGGGGGTGAATGGGAAAGCAGCATACAAATCTGTGTGCTAATTACCAAAGTAATTAACAAACTCTACACCTTTTTGGGGCAACTTCTAAACACCAAAATAAAGCTGAGTTTAAGCTTGCTCTCGCTTTCCGCTTTTCCATTCTTGTACAACTTTCATACCTCAGTGGTTAAACTGGAATTTCAGCAGACTGCAAGGTGAGGTTGTTCCTTCTTGACCCTCACAACAGATTTACTACCAGGCTTCTCATCTGACTGCTGCTGCTAATGTTTGCTAAGTAACGCAGAACCGCATGGGCTCCAATGCAACACTAAAAGCCTCTCAGACTCCCTGCATGTGCGTCTTCAATGTGTTATCCAGAGCAACTACATTCTGGATTGTCAAAAGGTTGAAAACACCTGCCTTCAGGGTCAAAATCAAAACAAAACAAAACCTTTTTAATAATGAAACATGAGGCTACATACAGCGAAAACACTGACAGCCAACCATTTGGTACCCCCAGCCCAGTCCCTGTATTTGCTGTCTTGGTTTGTGGTTTGGATACAAACAGGGGTTTAGCATCTAGACCCCAACATGTAGATATGCTCCAGTTCCCCATGGAGAGAGTGATCACATTGCCTGCTCCTCTATGGACAGCACTGCTAAGTCTGTGTGTTTCTCAATGGGTTACCACAAGTATCATGTCAAAGCATGCAGCCCAGGTCATTCCCCAAATACATGATCTTTTGTTGCCATGAGAGTCCTGCTGGTCTCTCCCTCTCCTTACTATCTGTCCTCCCCACAGAATCTGAAGAACAGGTGCCCTACAAGTGTCCAATACTCAAGATGATCACATTACCCCTCGCAGTGCACTGGATAAATAAAGTAGCGAACCCTTAGGTATGACTGTGTGCAAACTATTAACTGCCTCAGCTAAAAACAAACACTCCAGGACATTGCTGGTCCCTGATCTTGAACCATAAAGAAAGATGCTTGGCTGGCATGGCACAGGATGCTGGACTACAGAAGCTACCGATGCAATCTCATGCGGTCCATGCTGGATAGGGAGATGCATCTCCTGCATCCCTCCACAGCCTTAGCTGTTCAAGACAAGGGTAGCAGGAGGGAGGTCTGTGGGCAGCCATGCTGGGGAAGTAGGAGACTGAGGACTTTCAACAATGAATCTCAGCTTGCAGAGAAAGCAGACACCAGGGTGGAGGAAGACCAACTATGGAATAAGTTTTAACATCTTTCATGAATGGTGTGTTGGAAGCAGTCAGCAAGGAGGAAGGCAGAGTGGATGGGCAGTAAGCAGGCCCTCCCTCTCCTCCGTCCTTTAGGTTTCATTGCACAAGGTCTTTCTGCTTCCCCTTTCCTCCTACAAGCTACAAATTGATCAACAGAGGCACGATAGGATGCTGATAGCTACAACCCTACTCCTCCAGAGATGTGCCTTCATTTCTTTTACTATAGTTATATTCCTGTGCTTCATCCTACCAGTTCTGACTGCCTTACTCAGGCTGGGGCTCATCACTCCTTCAGGTTTGGATGGTAAACCTGGTCAACACTATACCTTTTTTCCCACCACACCCTCAGCTGCCAGAAAGTCTAGTTATCCTGTCAATGTATTTGTACAAGACACTCCTGAGTTACAGCATAGAGGCAGTTTGTAAAACAGCACATTAGGTATGTCGGGAAGTGGTGTCCAACCCAGGCAGGGCTTTGGTCTGCTGCAAGCGAGTCCCTGAGTCTGCCGTGAAGGACAGGAGGCATGGATGGCTGTATCTCCTCCTTCAAGTGAGAAATGCAGAGTGACTGAAGGGCTTCTTGCTGGAGTGGTCTGGGTGGCCATAAGGGTAGTTTAACATTCTCTTTAAGACCAATCAGTTCATTGTATCAATAAAGCTACAGACTTCACTTATTGTTTTTTCTGTTTTAAGTCTACATGTCAAGTGTAATCACTGAGATGCACAGGAGAAACCCCACAGTACCATTTTTACAGTGTCTCTACTCAGACTAGAGCAAGACTTTATAATATTTTCATGTTTTTGAAAGACACTGCAATAGTTTCCCAACAGGAAAGCTCCAATGGGCACTACTGGATTTTAGACAGGATTTATTTTATTTGTAAAAGGTAAAAGTAGTAGCAGCAGCAAGACCTTAGCTAAAATCAAGCATGTTCTTGTTCACATTTGCAAAAGAAATTACAAATAGTGGTCAGTAAACAATTTCTTCCTTTCTGAAGGATAATAAACTTCATTATTACATTTGAAATGTAATAAATAGAGCAAATTGAGAACTGTAAAACTCCTGCGTAGCAGTAATGATAGTTGATACGAGAAGCCGTTCTCTGAAGTGGGAATATTTTAAAAAAATGCAAAGACGTTTCAGTTATCAGGGGAAAGATGCTCAGTGATTTCCAAAAAAACACCACTCCCCTCAAAAAAACATTCACTTTAAAGTATTTAAAACAGAGTATGCCTCCCAAACATTTATTGAAAATTATACCAGTGTGTGCACCTCTCTTTCCATTTGTACTTCCACCAAGATGAGAAAACATCACAAATACTCACACAACCTTTACCATCTCTAGCATAGAAATGTGCACTTACTTATACACAGAAACCCTGGGAAGGCAGGGCAAGGCAGAGGATGTCCTGAAAGGTCACGAGCTGCCTCTGTGGTTTGCGTACATGTGAACATTTTGGCACCACATTTCAGCTGTGTTGTCCTGGTTTAGCCTCTTGCTTTGCAAACAGAGGAAGCCAAGCTTTCCAAGGTGTCCCCCAGCGTTTAATGAAGCACTTGCAGGAGGGGCCAATGAGGAGGGAAATCTAGAGCTATTTCCCCTGCTATCAAAACCGGCAGCAGAAGCAACAGCAGTTAGAAAAAAGAGAATGGGAAGGAGGGAAACAGGTAAGGTCTCTGCAGGACCTTTTAATTGAGTTCATAGACAGTCTGAAGATCCACAGAGCTCCTCATTGCTGCTCTAGCACAAAGCCATTTGTTGTACTGCTCCTAGAGTACCTATTTTGCCATTTACATTCCAAAAGGTTTGTGGTGATGGAATGTAATCACTTCTAACCTATCCTTTCGAAAGCCTGTAAGAGGAGATTAAGGAAAAGTACCTTAATGAGGACTTGGTCATTCTAAGGATGAGTTGACTGATGGCTCATGAAGGCTGCTTCCTCCTGAGGGGCCAACAGCATTTCTATGCTGTTCACACAGCAATCCCAAGGGAATTTTCACTGGGAAAGCAAATGCCTTCGCAAGCTCATCTTTCCACTTCAAACCTAGAGAGTTTGCTACTGTATCTGCAAAGTCAGAGAGACTGGACAACTTCCTAGTGGTAGCTAGAAAGCTGCTGCCCATTAAGGGATGTCAGACAATGTAAACCAGCAAGAGGTGGTTTAACTTAATAAAGGAGTTCCCTTCCGCCCCCGTTCAGTGTACAACAGCTGATTTCGAAGATTGTTTCTACAGCCACTGGGAAATCCTCCACATGTCAGGATTATTTCTGAGTGCTTCCATGTTTGGGCCACGCTGAGATACCCAAAGGCTGAATTTTGCTAGTTCTGAGTACTTGCAATTTCATCTAAAATCAAAGAGAGACAAAAGGTGCTCAGGCTCTCCAGGAAGCAAAACAATCCAGCCTGTCACTTAAATCGAGCAATTCAAAATTAGGTAACACTTTCAAATCCTCAGCTTTACTACTTCCCACATATCAATCTCGGCTGGGAGAAGAAATATGTAAATGAGTTCAGATCCCATGGCAAGCAAAAGAATAAAGCACATCTGTATTACTTTCTCCTTTCTATCCATTAAACTTTAAAGGTAAGCAATGAGAAAAATATTTGAATGACCTTACTATAGAACCTGCCAAGCTGCTGTTGAGTTTTATCACAGAACAAACTTTTAAAAAAAAGTTATCGGTTCTAGTCAATCTAAAGACAATTTTCTGTGGCAACATATTATACAAACTCAAAGTGCAAAAAAGTGCATATTCTTCATTGCTGAATTAACTTTTGAGAAGTGATTGTATCAAACTATATCACAAGCAAATTAATATTCTTGCTAATTCTAAACTACGTGAGAGTTCCCAAAATATACTGAAAGTAAAGGAAGTCTTTTCTTCCTTAGGAGGACACATTGCTTACCATCTACAACAGTTGTTTTTTCCTCCTTCTGTTTCTAACACGGATTTTGTAAAAACTAAAATCCAGTTTGCTGAAATAGTTCATTTGTTTAGAAAGTGTCTTACTCCAAGTGAACAGTGACTAAAGGCAGTGTTTTTGAATAAGAACACTCATTAAATTCAGTGTCCCACCACCTTTCCAGCACCTTGTATTAACAAGCACCAAAGGTCTTCAAGAACAAAACCCGACTGACACCCGTTCGGACTACGAAACGGTATCCCGAGCGGACAGGCAGCTTTTCCAAGCTCCCCAGTCGAGGTACCCACATTAATTTCGGCGATCAGAGAACGGGAAGGGGGATGCACAGAAAGCATGCAAACAGCAGCTGGGAGCAAAGGCACAGCAGCGCTCAACTGAGAGATTAAAACTGCCAAACCTGTCTCCGGGCTGCGGTTCTCCTCCCCTGACCTCCGTGTGCGCTGCTCGGGAGGGGCAGCCCCGCGGCACAGCCCCACCAGGTGCACCTTCCAGAGCTCCAGCCCAACGCTACGGTCAGCTCGGGGCCGGCCCGGCTCCTCAGCACTGTCCTGGCCTGTCCAGCCAGGCTGGATCCGGAGCCGCGGCGGCGGGAGCGGAGCCGCCGAGCATCCCGGCCCCTCCGCTCCGCGCAGACCTCACTCCAGCCTCCTTCCCTCCCTCCCGCGGGCGCCTACGCTAATGCCCAGTGCGCTCAGTGAACCAGCGCAGTGCGCATGTACACAGCAATTAGCAGCGCTCAAATTAAAATTACGTTAAAAAAATCTGAATTTCTCTTACCTTATAACTAGATTTTTTTTTTTAAAGCCACCAAAACAAGAATAAAAGAGGGAGATTCTGGGGCACGACTTAGTCCCCACGCTGCTAGGTGCTGGCTGCGCCTTGCATTGTAACTCCCCTCGGGGCAGGCGAGGGGTGGAGCCGGGAATGACCGGGGAAAGGCTCCGGCTGAGCCGGCGGCTCGCGTCTGCCAGCGCTTCACTTTGGGACCGCTCTCCAGGAGTTTGTTATTGACAACCACTCCGGGCTGTTTATAGGTACAGTTTAGAAGTGAACGATTAAAAACTAATAATTTGATCGCAGAGAACCCTTGTGAGTTACTTTTGTTTAAATTGAACTGGGATGCATGAAGCGATGCTTCCCAGTCCCAGCTGCCGATTCGTTCCTCTGGCTCAATAAAAGTTCTGTTGCTTTCCTGTTGTCTTCCCGCTGTTTGAAGTGGCAGTACTACTGCTGGTGCGCGCTGGCTGATCTTAACATGAGTTGCTAAAGGCATGAATACATGAAGAAAATCCCCTGTGGATTTAATATATGCACGTGTTTGTTTTTGAAAATCCATGCATAGTAGCAATGCTCAGTCTGGTGAGGTCTGAAAAGCATCATTCTGCTCGTACCCTGCATTAAAGAAGTCCTAAACCAAGCTATTTCGTTCCTAAAACAACGTAAAAGAATTTGGGGATTTGTTCTATTTGCCTAATGATTCCCTAGATTGCTCACAGTCACCTTTTCAGTCTTTTCAAGGGGAACTAGAAACCACTCTTCCCTTTCCCTTCTCCTTCTCTTTCCCCTCCTTCACTCTTGCTTTCCTCTTTTCCTTCCTGTTCACCTTCCACTTTTCTTAAGAAACTTTTAATAGCCAAAACACTGAAAGCATATAATGTCAAATATTATTATCCATTAAAAACGGACCAATGTATGTTTACATTTTTGAGAAACTATCTAATTTCATGTTCTTTCATTATTTTTTCCTTAGGACCCTTACCTCATTCAGCACACAGGCTGAACAGAGCACATTTGAAAAGCAGGTGCTTAGTGATTGATTTTATGCTCTTTATTCAAGGCCCTGTTTACCACACCCTCTTCAGACTCTGCTGGGAACAGAATTATTAATTTTTGGGTGTGAAAAAGAAGCACAAAGGGACTAAGGTTTTGGTTGGAACACCTGCTCCAGGGTACGCGGGATGTGGGTTTCAGAGTGCTGCAGGGTGGGTGCTGCATGTGTTCGGATCACAACCCCATTTGCCTCCACCCAGGATTGGATGCTCCTGCACATCAGAACCCAGATCCAGCAAGCTCCCCAAAATGAGAACCATTCTTAGAGTGAAAAGCATTCACAATACATGTAAATTAGCTTCACATGACTTAACTAGCACCATGTAGGAAATCTGTCACACAAACGCAGCAGTACAGTCACATTTTCCAGGGAAACATATACTAACCTTAATCATTCACTCCCATTTTGTAATCCTCTGCCTCATTTACTAAACACTTTCCAAAAGATGAAGTTGGGGGTCCTACAGAGAGGCTGTTTCTTCCTGTGTGCAAAGTTGATGCATCTCGCTATGTTTCTATTTTTCCAGTGTCAGAAGAAAGGTTTCTGTACAAAACGTGTTTGAGTTTGCAAACACAAATGATCACATGCGTTGAGCAGACAAATGTTCTGCTTACTCTACTTACTGTGTCCTTTGCAATCCTAACAATTGTTTGGTAGAGCTAAATATTCTTTAAAAAGAGGAAATTGCATGCACAATGGCAAACACTAAAATAGATATTGACCATTGAAATTTTATGATGTGGCATTATATGGGCACTTCAGGAGATGTCAGAAGAGTTTAGATCCTTTATATTGCTGGCATAAAAGTCTGCGTTCTAAGTTAAAATAATGGATAGCAGTAGCAGGGTGTCAGCCTGGAGGCAGTTTGATACTAGAAAGGTATAGAGCACTTCACAAGCAAGTTTCAAAACTGTCTGAGTTTGTCTGTGATCAGCAGCTGAGAGCAAGGCTCTGTTCCACCAGTGCTGTTGGCTCGCCAGGAGGCTATCTGGGCACACACACCATCCCAGCTGGCTCTGGGCTTTGAGCTCATTGCACAGCTTGTCCCAGTCCTGCTGCTCCCCCTGTTCAGTCCCAGGTTCTCCTCACCTCTGCACTCCATTTCTAACACCCACCTCTCCCAAATCAACAACCCTCCTAGGTATCATCTCATATCTACTTTGGCCCTTCTTTTGTCCATGTTGCTACACTTGGGCCAGGCTGGAACTGCAAGCAACATATCTTCCATCATTTGTGTTTTCATGGTCTCATCTCAGAGCAGAAAGTTGTTCTGGGACATCAAGAGGATCCTAATAATTATATTAGGAAAGCAGCCATGAGTTTATAGCAGTCAGCTTTGTACAGATGTGACATGAAGAAGGGAGCTTCAGGCTAAAAGAGATCACCTATCTCATGAAGTCCAACAACTCAGAATCCCAACATTAGAGACCTCAAGGGATTGTCTCTACCTATCACAATTTTTGTAGCAAAAAACCAGCAGCCAGAACTATAATGTGCCACAAGAAGAAGAGAAGGTGACCAGGGGCATTGCAAGTTGTCTGTACCTGGCAAGAGATGTGCTAAAGGGAATACTCAGAGGATGCTACAGAGCCCATCCCAGTCTAAGATGGGTGCAAGCAGAGTCATCAGAAAATGCATGTCCTCCAGAGAGTACCACATCATAAAACCATGGAATGGTTGAGGTTGGAAAGGACCTTGGATATGTCTAGTCCAACCTCTTGGAGGTCCAGTTAGAGCAGGTTGCACAAGGCCTGCTCTACTTCAGTCTTAGACACCTCCAAGGATGGAGACATCACAACCTCTCCAGGCAGCCTTTTTAGGGCCTGGGCAACCTCATCTTGAGAAAAATCTAAATCGGGCTGGGTCCCTAAGAAAAGGTGATGTACACCACATACAATGCCTCATGACAGTCACCGGTGGCACCTGTGACCACCAGTGACCCCGAGAGGGGACTTATGCCAGACTGCCAGCTCCCTCGGCTTACTCTGCAACTTAGAAATAAAAGAAGAGGGAACGTGATCTAGAGTTGCCAAAGTGGCCTGGATGTGAGCCAGCAGACAACTGGCCACAAGACTTGTCAGACAAAGTGCAGTGTGGTAGTGGTGAGCCTACACACCTGCACTAGTTGAGATATGTCTGTACCACTATGAGACTTTACAATTACAGTATTCTCCATCCGCATTTCAACTACACCGGGTACCCACCACTATGCCAGTACCAGAGCTATAGGAGAGATCATGTAGGATGTCACAGCTAAAGTCAAACAGGCCTTTAACATTTACAGCTTTTCTTTTACTGCAGAGAAATCACATTATGTATCTATATAAATATATAAAGGTGCTCCATATGTTGTTATTTCTCAAGAGTACCTTCAACTTTAAGTCACATCAAAGGCTGGGAAAATCTAACTTGCTCATGAATCTTTTTGTTCATGCTTTCATTGGGATGAAGTAGTCCAAGAAACACATTCCTGAGTAAAGCAGCTCTTTCAACATTGTGAGACGAGGTAAAAAAAACAAACAAGAAATAAAAGCATTGGAGGGAATGGGGAGGGAATAGATAGGAATCCTAAATTCCAACTCACCTCCGAAAGTCAGAAATTATTCTGTGCACCTGGTGCAGTTGTCTGCTATAGGGGAGAGTAACTGGGAAGCAAAAGATGGAATTGGTTTAACAATTTAATGATGTGCTAATAGACTACACATTTCTTTGATAAGTTGCTCTCTTTAAAAATTCCCTAAGCTTTTCACAGCAATAGATTCCTCTCCTGGATCTTAGAGACTTGTAACAAATGGTTGCCTGATTATAAAATTATCTGTAAATACGGTTTTGTAACATTTCCAGCAGACTTCTCTGCTCTCTGTTGGCTCTTCATCTTCAGTGCAGAAACACATGTAACATTTATAGTGAAGGCAGAGGTCTTGCAACTCTCTCCAAGTTCTCTAATATGTTACAAAAAGCCCAAATATTTCTGTTTGTGCTAAGCAAAGCTTTTCCTAAAATTGTGTTCACTTACATACATGAAAAGGTACTCTCTGTGCTTGTCAAAGGGTTTTTTTGTTCATAAAACCTTCAAAGCAGTGAAAAATCTTCCATCATTATTTTGTTTTTGTTTTCTTGCCTTCTTTTGGTAAGTCAAACTCATTTGGTAAGTCAGACCTGATCTCCACTTTCTGTTTAGTCAGTTGCCTACTCTGAGTGCAACAGATACAAATTGATTCAGTGGCATCTTGTTAGAACATGAAAATTTTGAATACTGAGAGAGAGAAGAGGCTGATTTTAATTTGCTGCTGAAGATATAGTGAACAAGGTGATCCATTGGGCCTTTTGGAGAGAAACAAATAATGAAGATAAATGCAATAAATATTTGAAACATGACTTTGTAGGAAAATCCTGAGAAAAAGATTTCGAGCTGGACTCTGTGCTGTTATATCTCAGGCAATACATTTTATATGGCATACGTAATGCACATTAAAAGACTTCATTTGGTGAGTTGCACTGACAACTGGCTTTGTTCACCTTTGTGCTTATTTAAAACAGGTTGTTCCATGCAGCTGTTAAAGAAACTGTGCATGCACACACACACACACATACACACATTTGCACATAGGCTTTTTTATTACTTCTCAGATCTTTCTAAGTAAGTCATGCTGCCTAGGTTTTAAATTATTTTTCTCTTTGCAGCATGAAAATCGCCCTACATTAGAATCTCCTGCCTTTTATGGAAGCAGGATTTAAAACTTTAACAAAAGCATTTCTGACTTTTTTTTTTTCCTATTGCACATCCCCACCCCCTTCCTTTTAGTCTTCTGCTTTCTTAACACTTGTGTATATCTTTCTGATAGCTGGGAAAGCTCAACATCTCCCATACTGGTGCAATTCCCTTAAGTAAAAGTGATTACAGCTGAAGCAGGACCCATCAAGGTTACTGTTTTGTAGTATGATTTGATCACTATTTTGTTAATAAGCACCAGTAGTCTCATAGAAGCCTGCTGTGACCCTTTGACCAACGCATCTCTGGAGCCAGGGGAATAGCTGTCCAGGACCTCAGGGAAGTGCACGTGGTTCCTTGCTGCACTCTGTGGACCTGCCATTATTAGTGCTGGCTGCTTCATCTACATGTGCTCCATCGGAGCACCCTGCTAATGCTGTCTTTACCTGCTCTGGGCTCGACCCTTGTTTTTCTGAATTACTCACATTTGATGTTCTAGGTGTTCTTGTGGAAAAAATAGGTGGAGGACTGAGCTCAAGGCCTTGAAAGCAGGGAGAACCATGCCTGTTCTCAGTTTATGCAGAGAGAATTAGTCTTTTGGGAGTGTCTTGGCCTCTTTTGCTCAAGGTGGGTCTGGGACATGAAATTAAGCCTGATTGATTTTCACTTTTGTGTTGGCCTAAACCTGTCTCCCTGCTATTCCTCATCCCTTACCTTTTAGGTCCCTCAGTTCAGTTCTTGCCCTGTTGCTCTAACTCCTGCTGACCTTTTCCAGACTTGCTTTTCTTTTGTGCTTCTTCTCACTGACCCCTCCTCAAAGCAAGGTAATACAGCAACTGATTGGGGTCGAAAGGCACCTGAGTCCTACACCTAAAACTAAAGGTTGCCCACTTCACTTCTTCCTATTTGACACATCACTGAAATAACGTATTTGATAGAGTGAATAAAAAACTGGGCAGGAAAAATGAGAGAAAACAGGCTCCAAAGAATTGCTGCTTCATTTTAGCATCAAACAACACAAGTGACGGTGTCTGGAGTCACCATGAGAGGGTCTCAAACATGGGAAAGTGTACCAAAAAAAAGAGTGAAGAGGTTTAAAATCTGGATTTAGGAAATAGCATCATTCATATCATTGCACACATTGGGATAGTCAAGCATGAAAAAGCTCACACAGCTGTACAACAGCAATGGAGCTTGAGAGCAAGACTGCTCAGGTGTAGTCAATATAAAAACTCATCTCTGTCAATGCAGGGTCTCAGACACTTCTAGAAATACAAGGTATGTGTGCACTTGTTTATATCATACTTGGCCACCTCAGTCACAACTTGACATAAGAATAAAACAATCACACCTACAAAAGCGGACAAAAATAAATAATCTCATGAAGATTCCTTCACGATTTTTAAACATGGCTTCCTGTGAGTACCATATTCAGTGACTTAGCAATAATGAATCCTTAGTAAATTTTTCAAATGCTGTGGAAGAGCACTCAGCGGCTGCATTTATGAACTGAAGAGGGACTGATAGATTTTAACAACATCAGCACTGAGTAATCCCTGGTTGTCACACCACATGCTAATATGTCATATCTCAAATCTCAGTCTGAAAGGCTATGAAGGTATTTCCATCAATTTTTAAGACACAGCCCTGAACACAAAAGAGGGCACACTGGCTTACCACATCCACCTCACAACCCCACCTTTGCTAGTGCTTTTTGCCCATGTATTCTGGAGGTGCAGCATAAATGAGCACCTCTCCCCCCCCTCAGAAAAAGAAACAAAAAAACCAAACCCATCACAACTGTGAAAAAACCACCAAATTAAAGCCCCCTACACCTACACAGAGCTTTTTGACTACCACATAGCTACTTACAACAGCTCATGCAATTCTTAGGTTTGCTGATTGTATTAGATTTGTGTCTATTGAGAGGCATTATAGAATAGTCTGTCCCCGCTGCGCCTCTCCCCAGCCCTCACACAGGGGCTAGACTTGCTCAAGGTTTGAGCCTGCTATTTTAACCTTCTACTTCTAGTTGCTTAGAGCAGGATCCAAAAAAGACTCCCATAGGTATCTGGAGTGCAATCAATGAAGAATTTTAAAAGGAGAGGATAAAACAAACAATACAACCCAAACTAAAACTAAAAACAACAAATGCACATATAAATTTGAATATTCACAGGCACCTGATTTTTGAGCAGATCTGTATTTGGCTTGCCCAAATGTGCTGTTGCACATCCTTGGTAGTCCCATCATCTTGTCTGAGCTGAACATCATTTTTCACCTGAGGTTATTTGGGCCTTATGACATATTTGTCTTTTGTTCTGAGGACCAGAGGTATGGGCTGACCACAGCCATCACACAAGGATGGGAGTCATAGGTGTTTCCATTCAAGGAAACACTTACAAGCAGCATGACTCTTGCACCAGCATCCCTGTGTTACTTGCTCCGGGAGTGGCATATCTGGTTTTATTTCTCTCCTCAGCCTGAAATAATTCTAGCTTGCACTACCCCTTTCCAAGATGATGTCCTGACCTGTTGAGTGTTTGAATGGTGAAAAAAAGGACAGGGAAAAGTCAGGTTGCAAGATGGAGAGCAAGCAAGGAGAAACTGGCCCAGTTTCATACAGTGAGTGCAAATTAGAAGGTACTGTGCTTACCTTTGCCTTAAAATTTCTTTCTACTATATCTGTGTTGCTCTCGGAATAACTGCAGAGCTTGACTTCCACTGAGCATACAAATCACTATTATTTTTAAAAATCTTATGGTGACATAAGTGCAAATGATGCCTCAAGCAAAAGAGGCAAAAGTTTACAGCCTTGTTGGTAGTATCAATAAGCAATACTGACTAAAAATAATTCAAAATACAAGGGCATAATTAATCTGTAGAAATTATGAACAAAAAAGTTGCTGTTATTGTTAATATTATTATTATTACTATCAGGAACCAAAATGCATATAGAAGTTATATAAAAATATAATCTTACAGGAAATATGTATAAGTTAATTTTCTGGAGAGAAAACTCTCATGCAGAAGCTATAACTCCACTCAAGAAACTGCTGTATGTAATACCTTTATATATGCATGTATAAACTTCTACAGGTATATGCATATACACTATTCAGAATTCCTGCTCTGATTCTCATTAATCCCATTAATCAAGAAGAGCTCTACTGACTTCAGAGGAATTGCAACAATGCCAGCTTTGTGCTCATAAAATCCAGCATCAGGATGGCATGTTTACAGATTAATTATTTCCTAAGACCTGAAGAAGCTGGATGTAGAGAGCTTGGTGTGCTAATGATGGGCACAAGGCAATGGTGCTTGCCACCGAAAGCAAGTTGGACCAACAGCACTTGGTCTCTCAGGCCACTCAAACCAGGACAGACTCTTCTCTATTGTAGATTAGCCATGCCCACATCACATGAGCTGTGTAACAACTGCAAGAGGCAATACCCCGTTCTCCACACCACCCGCCTGCCTTCCACCAGTACAGACACTGTTCTTCCCCTACTGTTTTTGGAAACCAGGGTTGTATCCCAGTCAGTAATTTTCAAAATGAAAAAATGTTGAAAGCAATGCATCATTTTAAAACAAGTTAAGTCATCTAGGAAAAGACTGACATTTAAATGATGAAAAAGAATACATCTATCCCTTTCCAGTTCCTCTGAAAATAAACATTTTAAATGGAACTGTACAGGAACTTTCATTCTGTGATATATATACTTGTCACCAAGAGATACTTTTTCATCTATGACATAATTGCTATCATCAGAAAAGCATTGCTGTCATTCTGCTATAATTTAGCCTCATTTTCTGCTCATTTCTTTATCTTTTCTCATTAGGGCATTACATACTCAGCTATGTTACTATTAATCATTCCCTAACATAAGCAGCTGAATAACAGAGCTGTGTGAGTAATTGATTTTTCAGTTTCAGAGCTGAATCAAAAATTCAGTAAGTATCAAGAAAAAAAAAGTCTTTATTTTTCTCTCTCATTCAGGTGAAAAAGGTGTTTCATGTGGATTTCAGTGAAATATTTGTTTTTCTCAAATCAGTAATTTCATTTCCATCTTTGTCATTTTAAGAAAAGCAACAGATAGAGAGGACCACATCTTGGTCCTCTCTATCCATCACCAAACTAACAAGTGAAAAATCCTCGCTTTTTCAGAAGGTGACCAGTGAATTCCTGTGTCTGGGGTAATTTGAATACCTAGACACTGACCTACAAGAAGATTTTCACCTCTTTGGTGAAAAGAACTTGAAATTATGTGACTTGCAAAAGTAGAACAATTTTGCCCCGGAAGAATGGGAACAGACACTCCAAGGGACCGGTGATGTGACCAGGAGGGCCTCCTCACAGAGGTGGATTCAGGTCCCAACAGGTTAACTGAAGGATTGAAGGTCTCCCATGGTGCAGGTGAATCATAATCACAGGGTCATTCAATATGGTTCTTTGACTGGCTGGTCTTGTGAATTAAGCCACCAGATTTTTTTTTTTTGTTGACATTTATAATAATCTTATACCCTAAATGGCGCGTTTTAATGAGTTTTTAAAAAGTTTGTTGAAACACTAACTATGGCAACACAATATTATAATCAGGCACCTAGTCAGGTACTTTACAAATATGTGGTGAATTATACATTTTGCATTTCTCTCCCCTCAGATTTGCACAGGCCTTGGCAAATTTCAAAAGAACACTTTGTTTGGATATGTGCACCCCCTGGATTTTTTATTTCTGTCTTATGATTTTTCCACATATAAGCTCTCAAAAGAAATGAAAACTGAAATGATGCAAATATAAAACTAATTATTCTCCATTGCTGCTGGAGATACTGCGGGAATGAGAAGGGAATGCACAACTTAGCACTCTCTTGGGGAAAGAAGATGGAAAAAGTATTACATCTGTTTAGGGTTAGGAAAGCTTCTATATAACCTCACTGAGTCATAATAACCCCCCTCAAGATGACATCTTGAGGTTGTTCACACAATTTAGTGGAAATTATTGGATCATATAGAACAGGTCTTGAATATTAGTAGGGCATTAATGTAAGTAGTAGGTCATGTACTTCACTAATTACTCTGTGCATCTCTGCACAGATAAACTTTCATTTAACCATAAAGCAAATATCCAATGTGTCCAAACTTGAGTGCCTATTATCATATATTTATACTTGTAAATAATTGGCATCTATCTAAAATTTTTAGGAATTCACTGAAACCTGGCACTTCAACTGAAACCTGTTTCTAATCTTTCTGAATGAGGAAGCAATTTTCCCTACATGACCCTGATTCAATTCTTGTTTTCTTTGCCTAAAAAAATGACAACTTAAAACGATGGCCTCTGTAGAGCTGTGAACTGATATATAATAACTCTGAAACATGCCAAAGACCCTTTAAATGTTAAAATTGTTACCTATTGCACCCTGGACAGAGTTTGAGTTCATGAGCAGATTTTGAATGAAGTCATTTTTTCCCCCGTCTGACCCTGGGAGCATTTGAATTGATGATTTTAGCAAGCAAAGTTTCAGGAATAATGAACTACATATAGTTTTGTGTAGTAATTCTCTCTCAAGGGCTGTGAAGCTGATGCCTACTTAGAAAAAATTTTGGAAGAATAGCTGAAACAACACATGATACCATTTTATATAATCCCAGAAGTGACTGAAAGACCGGGCAGTTTTGAGGACTATCCAAGTGTAAAGAGATGGATTTGGATTAGTCCCAGTTCACATTGTGTAACACTTGCAATACTTTCATATTGTTTCTCCACAGTCAGATGTGGCTGTTTGTTCCCTCATTTTTAAATTACCTTTGGAGCCATTTTGTTGGAACTTGGGACCAGATTCATTAGTTAAAACATGAACTTTGAACTGTCGCTGCCTTACAGTCAGATAGGGCTGTAAAACAGGACATGCAAAATGGATGACCTTCAGATTTACTTAACTGTGCAGAAATTGTATTTGTCATTGCCAGGTTTTTAAAATTATTTATTTTAATAGACTACCACAGTATTTGTGATCTGTGATCCTGTGAATATATTACATTTACAGAAAACAGCCAACATTTCCAAACCATACAGATAGCATGACAGCCTAAAAGAAAAGAATAAAAACTGTACTACTGTCCTTGTATTCCAAATTATAAGATTAAAAGTTCAGAGATGCACTTACTGAAAAGTAGACAGAGAGTGTCTCAGTACTCTGCTACAGCCAGTAACGTGCAGTCAGATGAGTAACTACTGTAAGCAATGGTGAATTCCCACAGTCCCACTGGGCTGGCTTTTCCTCTTTTTGGGTCACAATTTGGACACTAGGACACAGAAACAATCACCATATGAGAAAAAAGCCTGAGTACCAATATGGCTAAGAACTCTTGGAGAAAAAAAAGACTGCAAAACAATTTCTGTAAAGTAATTTAATTTCCAGGCTTTAAAGGAATCGCCAACAGATTACACAGTTATGGGCCAAGTGTAAGTATGGGATCTTACACCTCACCCCATACAATATCTCTGTATGGGGCTATTCTTACCACAAAATTTGGTCTTACAGTGGTAAATCACAGAGATGTATTAGTCTGAACACTTTATATTTTTGGCTTGATTGTTCTCTAAACGAGTAATTGACTGATGGATACTCTGCCCTGCTGTCTTCCTGCTAGCTTCTTTATTTTACAGGCTTCATAAAAATAATGAGAAAATACAAATTGGAAAGGTAACACACACAAAATCTCCAAGCTGTATTACACTCCAGCCTTTGCAGTTGCTTAGGTCCATGATATAGAGGGAAACAAGAAGGGAAGCACTTCCCAATGAAAGACTTGGTGCTGCTGTCTTGTGGGAAAAGGAAGAAGGGGAAGTTTGTTAATAAAAGCAGAAAGACATAAAAGGAAAAAAGTGTTTTAAAAACTTGTTAACATCAACACTCTCATTTTTATTTCAAGATGGCTATATGCTTTATTGCTCACAGATCAGTTTCCTTTGCAGGTGATCCAGGCCTAGAATTACATCAGCAGCAGAGCAGCCAAGAGCATCTTTGTGCCAGGATGACCGAAGCCAAGAGGAATGTATTATCACAGACCTCCGAGGGACTTGCCAGTGCATTCCTTGCTGGGGGTGCTGCAATGGGGGAGGCAAAGAGGAGACAATTTTACGTGAAGACTGACAGGAAACTTTTGGGAGGAAAGATCTGGGGTCACAGTCTTGCTGTCTCCTCTAAGCAGATCTAATTATGGCCATGTACTTCAAAAAGAAGGTTTAACTAAAACCAGATTTAGCAGGGCAATGCTTAGGAACTACAGACTGAATCCTCAGCCTTGCCTTGAGGAAAACATGAAATGCTTCATTGCACTGGGAACACTGTCGCTGTGGTTGTAAAGAATAATTTGAAGCAGCAGGGAAAGCAAGAACCAATTAAAAATCTTCATCACTTCAATTAAATCTTACAATGAAACATGGCTAAGCATAATATCAATGCTTTAGGACAGACAACACTTTGACACTGGGTGTATATTTACTGACACCTTGTGTGGTGGGGTGACAGAGTCTCAGCAGTCTCACGGGTCTTGGTGGAAATGATCAAACTGCTCACCAAGCAGTCACACAGATCCCCCATAACAGAGCTTCAACAAAGCCTTTTTGCCATATTGCACCCTCTATTCTGCAACCCACTTCCCGTGCTTATAAAAGAAACTTCCTACTCCCCTTTTGCCCCATTTTTGAAGTCTTTCAGGCTATTTCTTCAATCGGTCCTGGATGGCAGTGGTCATCACAGCAAGCCTGTTTCTGAACCGTTAAAATCAATGGGAGCTTTCCAGTGCTTTTAATAGCAGCAAAATGTGCTGTCAACAAATGGGATTAAAAGGAGGGTACAAGACAAATTGTTCAGAGATTAGCACCTCTAAAAATGTCAGCATCTTAAAGCTCATCTCCTAGGTCAATCGAGAAGTCAAAGTGTTAAGGTTACACAGAACTCTACCCTTTTCCACCAGAACAAAAAGCCCTGCTGATCAAATGAAAAAGTTTATAATTGATCCTAAAGATTCCCCCCACCCATCCCATCCCAATTCCCTAAAGGGGAAGGCAAGAGGGCTGGGACTAGGCAGAACAGAGAACAATCAAGTACCATTCCATGCTAAGCCTGCTTTACACATGAATTTTTGGAGTGGGGAAGTACCAATAGCTGGTTTAGCTGCAGTCAGCTCAGCCCAAACTCAGACCACCAGCTCTCTGCACTAGGAAGACTAATTTTATCCCTGAGGCTGCTGCTGCTGCCTACTCTTCTGCTCTCCGGGTGTCCACTGCAAGCCACATTGTCAGTGCAGTTCTGACCAGACCCCTCATTCTCCATCTGTCAGACCAGAGACTCCTTACCCCACCATCTGCCACCCAAGGTCTCTGAGAGGGCCCAGGGACCTCCAGCTCTTCTCTGTATTTTTCAGCCTCCTCAGGAGGCTCCAGGAAGATGTCTGCTTTTGCAATCCTGGGGATAGGAGATGACTGAGGACAACTGGATGTTACAGAAACAGCAGCTGAGGTGGGCAAGCATTGAAAAGGGAAATTTAGTTGCATAGAAAAATAGAAAATACTGTCTGTAACTTTCAAACATCATTAGATATTATTATAGCATACTATAGGGAAATTTGCAAAACACTTCAGCCACCATGTCTGCAGAAGCACCTTCCACTAAAAGTACCAGATTTCTTTCATCTCTATCTGGCAAAGGGTTGTCACTACTCTTTTCCTGTAACATGCCAACTTTTTCCACAATCTTTCTTCAGGTCAGTTGCACTTGGTTTTGCAGAGCCAATACCAACAGCGAGGCCCTCCAGCTTTCTCCCTTTACCCTCCCAGCTGTCTACATTTTGAATATCCCAATGTACAATGCCCACTTTCTTATACTTTTCATGCATAATTATTCTTGACAAATCATGTTTTCGTGTTACTTCCTTCCTGTGTGAGGCTGACCTAACAATTAGTCCCTTCGTAGGAACAGTTTGCTTTCATATCATGTTGTTGTAGGTGGATTAGAGATAATGTATGAAAGTGTATGTAAAAAAATATTCCAAAGTAAATACATTAAGAGTGTGCTAGACATACATTAGAACTGAGGCATATTTCTGCTCTTAGAGAATTCCCCTTTTTCCTTTGTTCAGACTTTCACAAGACAGCAAAAGCAGATGTGGCCTGCAAAAGTTGATGAGGACAATGGTTGGGAAAGGTTGATAAAATATTGTGAGGAAAGAAATCACTCAAATTACTTAGATCCAGGACAGGAATTATTACTGCTCTCATTGTAGCAGACTGCTGTGAGATGGCCATCCCACAGCACTGTTCTTCTTCTGGCTCACCCTGTCTCATTAACATTATAACTGTGAGTGCAGCAGAGTGGCTGACGGGCAAAGTTCACCTCTGTGTCCCTTTTCGTTTTCATGGAGACTACAAGTCTGTTCAGTTCTTAATAAAATAACCCTCAAAGCACCACAGTAAAGTGAATTATATACATAGTGGTACTTATAAAACTAGGATGCCTGTGCAGGACCTTGAAAAATACCTTTGAGCAGGTCAGTTCTTTGTCCCAATATGCAGATTAGGTGAGTATGAGTTTTTTGTGTGTTTTATCGACTGCAACTTAATCTTTACACTTCAAACTCTTTCTTTTTGACAAAATCTATTGTCACTTTGGGGCTTTCTTAAGAAGTCACCCCATTGCTTTTTCTTTCTTTGTGAATATAGCCCTCAAAAAAATACTACTTCTAGTTTTTAATACTTACAAAGATGTGGGTGCAGCCTCAGTTTCATATGCACTCAGCAAGCAAAGGTGAGGAGTTGGGATCGTTTAAGACTATATGCTAATAAGTGGTTTACAGCCCATCCTGATTTTGCTAATCTGCTCTGTGAGAGATCTGGGAGGAGGACTCCCAGAAGAGGGAGGGAGGTGCATCTTGGTTTTCTGTGTTTAGCTAAATACCATATCCTCTGTGCTTGGTGGCTGCTGACTTGAAGCGAATTTTCTCACTAGTGCCATAGACAAACAAAGTGGATTAAATAGCAAACATTAGGTTTCTGGTTTACTTAACATAAATCAACAGGGCTTTAGCTCTGCAATTATTCCCCTGCAGCCACCAGTACAGAGGCATTGGTGACTGAAGCCAGTGGGCTTAGTTGCTCTTAAAGATCTGCTTTCAGGAGAAATTCAAGCTCAAATTCTCCTTTTTTTCTTGCTGTTTTTTCGAAAATGATAAAATGTAGAAAACCTGAAGTTTGAAAGAGCAGAAAGGGTAAGAGAAAAAGCCCACAGAGATGAGACTTGATATCTTGATAGCAGTAGTAATGTAAGGCGAAAATCCTTGTAATCACTTCATTGAAGGAAGTCAGTTCAAACCACGTCATAAGTTTAGACTATTTAGTGGCCTTCACAAATTGAGAGGGAATAATAAGAGGGCAACAACTGTCAAATTAATGTGAATATAAAATGTAAAGACAAATGTAAATGGTATTTTAATACCACTTTTACTTTGGTAGCATTTTAGTGGCTGCATGTCCACACATACGTAGATATTCAGCATAGAGAAAAAAAGGTAGCTATGAGAATCAGATGTGCAATTGCTCTTTACTTGGAAATACAACACATTTTTTATTTTCTACTATGAGAATCAAATTGCTAGGATACAGAAGCATTTTTTTCCTTTAACGTTTGCCAATCAATGCAGGAAAATAGAGACAGAAAAATAACAGCTGTTAAACCAAGAAATATGGTCACTGTAGCTCATGTGCCACCTACTCAAAGCTGGCGCTGAACTGAGCTCAAGAAATACACCAAACAATTTCACTCCTAGCTTTTTGCAAATGTCTGCCACAAGCCTGTGGTTTTCTCAACAGCATTTCTTCTTTGAACTTGCCTTAAGTGTTTTTCTCAGAGCTTGTTTTTTTTTAAAAAAAAAAAAGAAACACAACATCATGTATTGATTTCAAGCAATTTGGTATGAGCATGAAAATTTCACATTGAAAAACTGAGTGCTCAATCTTCACCTAAGGTAGTTATCTTTCTTTTCTTAGAGACACAGAGACTCTTCCCTCAAGCAGGATAAACACTTGGAAAAAACAATCTTGAGTGTATAGACTGTGAGATAAACACTGCAGATACCACAGGCTAGGCACGTTTTGTAAAACATGAAAATATTTTCTTCCACGGGAACAGAGAACTTGCCTGAGGCGTGTGTCTTCAAAGATATTAAAAAGAATGCAAATGGTTTGTGACTTTTCAAGCCTAAATGTGAAGGGCATGACAAAGTCCCACACCACTTGTGTGCTAGTATCCTAATATGTGTTGTGGTTTTCCTTACCCTGTCCTCCTGCTGTGACAACAGTGCTCTGGCCTTCATGAAATGTAGCACTTAGCTAAGCAAGCCAGTCCCAAACTTAGCCAACATAAATAACATCTGATCAAAAGCTACCTGGAGGTGAACCCAAAACGGGCATGACTAATTCAAAACAAATCCATTTCTTAATTCAAGTGCACACTACAGGAACGTTCAATGGTATTCCTCCAGCTCTAGACTTGCACAGTAATGTACTTGCTAATAACATGAGTGGACTGACATTTTCAAATGGTTTACCACGTGAGTTTAGTGTCATTTGAACACAGAAAATACCACAACAAATCACTGCTGAACTGACAAACACTGGGACACTGGGTATGGTCTTTGCACTGTCTCAGGTACTCACCTCTCCCGCTCCTGTTCCAGGAGATTAGTAAAGTCATCACTCTTGTTCATGTAATCTGTATGTTTATGTTTCTCATTTTCTAGCTCATATACTGTGCGACGATGGCACTTTTCTGCCAACAGGAGCTGTTCCAGCATGCGCCGATACGTCTCTTTCTGCTTTTCTTCAAGTCTGTCTAGCTGGATTGTAGGAGATGAGAACAGACTGTTTTAAAGGTCTCCTTGATTACTTCATCTGATTTATTAACATATAGTGTTCTGTTTGGTAAATGTGAGTCCCATAGTTTTACATCTTGGGCTATATGTAAAGCAGTAACTAGAAATAAGAATAACTGTCCTGTGAAAGTAATGATTTATCTGGATGACATATTAGCAATAAACATTTGCACAGTTTTCACATACACAAAGGGCAGAACTTCACGTAGTTTTAGGGTAACAAATTTGTTGCAGTGCAGAATGTCCCCTGTGGTGAGGTGCTGTGCACACTTTTTTCATTTCACACAGGAAAAGCTGTAGCTGAGACCTCTGACCCTGGGAGCCTGAGTTCACACACCTATACAGGGACTAGACACCTACATGTGGAGCGTAAAGTGTAATCTGAAGGCTGAAATTTGAGTTATGCATCTTCAACACACCTGTACAACTGCTGAGATAATCTATTTAGATTCAGTACAGATTCAGTTTTACATTACCAAATACAATTCATTATAAGCCTTAGGGTTTTCCCCTCAGCCTTCTGATAATTTTTTGACAGAAATTATCTTCCTTTATTTGCAACACTTTACCTTTTTTGCCTTCTGTAATTTTTTTTATTAATTTAATTTGCCAGTTGTTATTCAAACAAACACTAAGACCAGTAAAGTGTGTCTAAAAAGATGCTAGGGCACTCCAAACACACCATGGCTATTCATGTTGCTCCTTTTGCTGGTTCTTGGGTGCAGATAAAAATCTCCATCCTCCTCCTTGCCAAAGCAGCCCACAGCCCTGGTACTTCTCTGCTTGCCTGCCCCTGGCAGAGTGTCTGGCTGAGCCTGGTCCATGCACCTCCAGCCCTTACCATCTTCCTTAGCCCCAGCTGCACTGGGCAGTTGTTTCACAGGGTGCCTCAGCAAACTAAGGGAAGTAGGAAAGCTGGAGGACTTCGGCAATTTGATCTCCAGAAACTGACCATAGCAGTCAAACAGTCATTGCATTTTATAGAGGAGACAGGTTTGGCTGACCTTTTGAGAGTAGATCTTTTGCACTTAATTTTGTCACCATTCTGTTTTAGTTTCAACGTAACCCTTGTGAACCTACACGTGACAAAATTTTACTTTTCTCACTGAGGTCCCTGTCAAATTATCAGCTTCTTTAGAAAAAGGCCTTGCTAAGCCCTTCTAATCTTGTTTGACAGTATTTTTTGCATGCTCCCACATGCTAAGGTTG
Organism: Chiroxiphia lanceolata; assembly: GCF_009829145.1. NCBI lineage: Eukaryota > Metazoa > Chordata > Aves > Passeriformes > Pipridae > Chiroxiphia > Chiroxiphia lanceolata. The sequence continues at coordinate 84,968,362 of NC_045639.1, read as the reverse complement.
GTTTGTTTTCCTTATTTACTGACATCCCCAAGATTCCAGGAGATGCTTCAATGAGAATAAACAGTATAAAGATATCTCATGGTAGACATAATTCCTGGTAAACAAATTAAATGTTCTAATAGGAGGAACTGTGAAGATTTGGGCGACCACTACAGTATGTTGTTGCATGCTCTTTCTCCATGCCCTGGACTGTTATGAAACCATAAACATGAGCAGTGGCTATTTATTTTGGCGTTCACACTGGCCTTAGACATTCCCAGGTCTATTCCACATTCACTTATTGCTTATATTTTAAAGCAAGGGATCAAGTCCTATAAGTCTCTTTTAGGGGCTGAACTGACTTTGGAGTTCTAGACTTTAAGTGATGTAAAGTGAATACAGATTTATGATCCCATAAATATTGTCAATCTCCAAAGGTCTTCTTTGCTTAACTACCCGCATGATAGTGGTCTTGTATGCCAAGAAAATCAAAGAGTTCGTACCAGTGCTGTGAGCAATAGAGGTTGAAGCCTATAATTGAAAGGAATTTAAAAACCAGAAGGTAACACCCAAAGATTTTGGCCTTGCTTAACAGCACCAGCCCTAAGAATCATACAACCTCTTTATGGTTTGTGTTCAAATCCAATGACTTCACTTACAAATTATTCTGCATTTGAGTGAACAAGACTTCCTTTGATTTCTTGTCATTGTACAAATTCTGTTTTATCCTCTTGAGTGCTTTGCACTCGTTCAAAATATGTGGAGTCTCACTTCTAGTTAGGATTCCCCCTGCACAGACATAATGTTGTAAATCAGTTACCTCTGAAATTGGTTTTTCATAGACATCTTCCCCTATAGACTTTTCTTGGGCAAGGATGGCATCCCTGTGTAGCACTCGGAGCACATTCTCTGGAGCTGCAGACCCATAATGAGCTTCTAAAACTTCAGGTTTGGTTTTCTCTGTCTTCAGCATGTGGATCACATCCTCTCTTGCCTGTAATATTGCAAATCACTAGCATAAGCCAACCTATTAACCAACAGGGGAAACAGGGAAAATAGGTGCATTTCATACGTACAGGCTGCATACACAAAAATAAAATAAATTAGAAAAATGTCGGGTTGCCAATGCAAATATAAAACCTTTGGGAGTTATCAGAGTAAACATGATCTGTGCAATACAAATGTTGTCCTTAAAAGTATTAAATATTCTATTCCTACCTGCCATTACATTTCAACGATATGAATTTTTATCTGGGTTGCAACTATAGCCAGGGAACATCATTATTTCATCTTATTTGTTGCCCATGCTGTTCCCTGAGCAGGATAAGGAAATGAGTAGAAGAAGCAGCACAAGTGAGCTAATATTTGCGTGACAGCTTTAAATCAAGTACTTCCGAGACACTCCTACCCGAATCTGTGACTAAATACTCTCTTCAAGTAACTTTTGAAATAAAATTTTTGCAGCTTTTCGTTTCTTTAAAGAAAACCCTAGAAATGTTGCAGACCCTGGCTAACCAGCACAACTGGCATCAGACATGGAAAGGCTGAGCAAACCCTCCTGGCAGTGGAGGAGGGCTGCTGACCCTGGAGGCAGGGCTTGGAGCCAGAGTGCACCTGTGGCAAAGGGGAGCAAAGGTCCCAGCTCCTGCTCCCTGCTCCCTGCCCCAGGTGGGAGCCTCCAGTTTCAAGCAACAGGAGCAGAAATCTGGGTGTGATGAGACTGTTCTGCAAGGCCACCTGGTTTTTAGGGCTATGCTGTGGACATACACTTAATCCCGAGCTCTTTTTCTAATGATACTTGCCAACATCTGTTAAACCATCTGTAAAATGGGGGCAGGGCACCTGCTTGTCTTTCAAGGTGTGTTTATAAGGCCAAGGTCCAGGGAAGGGCTGTAAAACCTACAAGCTTTTGGTGGGCATAAGGGAGCTCCTGATTTCCCTGGAGAACATCTTTCCCACAAGCTCAAATGGATGGGGAAACAGAACAGTATGGGCATCAATTTTTCTCTCGCCTGCCTTTCTGACAATGTGTGCAAGCTTGGGAAGTAAATTAAGGACTACAGAAAGGTTCAGACATTTTAAGAAAAAATCCTTTACAAATCCTACCCCTATGTAAGCAACGACTGTTTAAGATTCATGAACTAACCAGTGCTCCAGGCTTTTTCACAGTGTTCATAATAGCACTCAATATTATCCCTGTAGGAAATCTGAACTCTTTACCCAGTACCACAGAGGCATCACAGCTCTACAAAACCACCTGCTTTTAAAATAAGCAAGAAAATAATTTCAGGAAATGGCAAAGACCCTTTAATTCTTTTTTTTTTCTTTAAAATAAAGTAGTCTAACATGACAATAAAACAAAAAATGAACTTGAGGCAAAGGTTATGCCACCCAATTGAGAACTAGCCCAATTACACAGGGCTAGTGTATATTACAAAATATAACATTTTGTAACCTTAAGTAAAAGCTATGCACATGTCTGTAAAATACAAAATACAGATTGGAGTGTTATTTGTGTTATTCCAAAATGAAAGTAGGAAAGGTACATCACTCACAGATATCACAACTAAGTGAATTATGTGAGCTAGTCTCAAAGAAAGTCAGAAGAGTATGTACATGTCAGTACATCACATCCCGAGACTATGCCACTCTTAGTACGTGAAAAATATCATTTTATGAAAGTTTTAGACAGATTTGAGAATGTACAGTTTTTTCTATCCCTGTAAAAATAACAGATACGTTAATGTCTTCATCATCATGAGGCCAATGCTTCTAAATTGAAGAAAAAGCTCTTAAAAAGTCTAGTAGGACAGCATGGGAGTATGGGGGGATTTCTAAATATCCAGATTTTATGATGTGTTGTCTTAAGTCCTTAGGAAGGGACAGTTTTGAGGCCATACTTGCCTCCTGTCCCAGTGAATGAATTTGGTATCCCACTCTGGGCCTCGCAGTGGAGGCCCTGTGCCACAGGCATGGTCAGGAAGAGCACTGTGCAAAGGAAGCACTGAAAACAGCAGGATGAGGGGCCAGCCCCCTTCTGCCCTATGCACAAGGACCACAGCCAATCATATTGAAACCCCATTTTGTTTTGATTCTGAGCACACAAAGCTTCAAGCCTCACACACCCCATTCCTCAGGGACAGGCACACCTCAGACCCTAGGCTTTTTAGGAGGGGAGGGGGATGAGTTCATTCTCTCCCATTGAAGCTGTTGGGCCCCGGATGGCATAATTAAACACTGACAGGGCTGGGCAGAGCAGACAGAGACAACTCAGGCTTGGTGATTTAGCACTATGAATAGGGAGAGCAAGAGCTGGTCTCCAGTCCCTGCAATGGTTATTTGATACAGAAGTAGCTGGCAGAGGCAGCTGCTCTGCCCAGTTGTGCCCCAGCCCTTGCTCAGTTGTGCACTGCCATGCGTACTTTCCTTTAGGCCTCCTTAGTCTGTCATCACTCTCAATTAAAATGGAGCAACTTCAGCAGGAGGGAATAAGAGTCCCTGAAACAACTTATAACTTGCTAGCTAAGAAAGGCTTCTGGAAGCTGCAGGTTTGGGTCCCCCAAGAACCAAAGGAGCCAAGCCAGGAGAGTGGGTGATGCTGAATGAAAGAACTGACATCCCAAGAAGGAAGAAAGGTGCCCCAAATCAGTTCAGAGCTTTGAAGGAAAACACTTTTCCTTGCTTCATTTTTAAAGAGAAGCAGTGACACACTTAGCTCCAAGGGGACAGGTGATAGGACTGTCAGCACTGAACACCCCTTGCTGCAGCCCAAGAGGAGGGTACCAAGGCCAGATACAGGCTGGGTGGCACCATCCCAGTCAGTTCCCCTCTCATGTACCCTTTCTTGGTTACCCCACACTCTCCTGGAACTCTGGATTTGGATCACATTAATATGGCAAAGTGCCTTCTGCCTTTCATTGGCTTGGCCATTTCTCCTATCATTATCTTTTCAAGGATATCGGTTAATTCACCAAGTACTCTGTTTCCGCAGACTTATGAGAAGCAAACTGACTGACAGGCACTCAGGTTGCTAGGAAGCATTGTACCAAAAGGGGAATGTCATGCTAATAATAAACTGGAGACAAATTTACTTTTATTTGATCAGAAACAAGCCCCATCATAGGGAGATTCTGAAGTGCAGCTGACCTACGTGAGAGAGAGACCCAGGCAACGCCCTAACCTTCCATCGGCCTTGGGGTTTGTGAACTCCAATTAATCTCTCCAAAACTCCTCAGGATAATGTAGAGACAAGGAGCTGAAACAGCACGCCTGTCTTTCTCCTTGATTTCATATTTCCTCCAAATGACTTAATTTTCCACTGAAGCGACGAGAAGAGGGCTCAGATAGAGATATTTTCTTTCAATGTATAGCAATCTGCAGAAAACAGACTATTTTCAGAAAACAAATGAGAATAATCCTGCAGAGGAACACTTGGGCTACTTCAACACACATACCTGGAAAGAGGCATGAGAGGCTCAAAGTGTAGGGTCCTAGTGAAGAAGAGGAAACCTTGCTGGCAAGCTATTTCTACTAATGGACATTTGCTGTTGGTGCCTCCCTTGTCTCAAAGCACAATGCTGTTTTGCATAAATCATAGGGTAGGAGACAATCTTCCTCTGAAAGGAAGATATTTCAAATCGGAAGTAAATTTATATATGAATCCCAGAAGAAAGTTGTTAGCTGTTTTGATAGAAGGAACATGGTGTTTGGCACAGGAAAACCATCTCTCAAGTCCTTTTTTTGTTTTGTTTTGTTGATGCTGTGATGAGAAAGAGCATCCAGGATTGAGAAGACCACATATTGCAACAGCTTGTAACACAATGAAACTTATTTGTAAAAGTCCAGAAGACTGCAATTAGTCAGAGAAGCTCTTTAAAGTCAAAATATGGAATTTAAAAAATTTACTTTTATTAGTTTTTCATTACTTCAATTGTCCCACAGAAAACTCCAAGCTAACTTTCTGTTTACACTGTTCGTATCGTGGGTTCTTGAAAATAAAGAGACTTTTCCATTCATAAAGTGTCCTCAAGTACCTGATTCTCTAAGCTGTAGGATCAATGAAGACAGATTAAAGAAGAGACCACTTTTATCTATTTGCAATGCTCTCAAGGCAAGAAACACAGAAGGCCAGATATATTAAGAGGTATTGTTCCACACTCATTTTCCTCGGGAGCAAAGCCTGCTTAGAGACTCCCTGTTCATCAAACTCATAGAACCATGAGTTCAATGAAAGAACAGCCCATGTTGGAAGAGACCTCAGAAGATCATCTGGTCCAACCTTCCATGGGAAAGGAAGTCTAGATGAGATCATCTACCCCCATGTCCAATTGCATCTTGAAAACTTCCAGTCACAGGGAGTCATCCATGGGATTTTGTTCCAGTGATGTATTGTTTCTTATGTCGAGATGAAACCTCTCCCAGTGCAACTTGTGCCTGTTGCACCTTGTCTTTTCCATGAGACTCCTTGTGGAGAGAGACCCTCCATCTTCTTTGCAGCTACCCTTTAAGTACTGGAATACGTTAATGAGTTCTTCCTGAGCCTTCTCTGCTCCAGGGAGAGCAGACATAATTCCTTCAGTCTGTCCTCATAAGGCAGGTTCTCCAGTCCTTTGATCATCGTTGTGGCCTCCCTTTGGACCTTCTCTCCAGCTTGCCTGCATCTTTTTTGAACTGTGACGACCAGAACTGGACACTGTACTCAGTTAACTCCTTCAGCTGTTCCTGCTGATAGAGGAGCTGCAAAGCTGAACTGGATCTAAGGCTTGTTTCATGCTTACTGGGGGTGACGAAATCTAAAGTCTGATGACCTCACTTCTTCAGTACCTCCATGGAGGGGCTGAAGTGCTGTGGAGCACTGCTGTCCCACAAACCTTTGCCTGCTTTCTTTTCCTTCCTCTCTACTACCCACTGAAGAGTGCGCTTACCTAAGATGCGGGGTCTGTGTTACTACCTGGGAAATCAAAAACAATGCTCCCCTCCCCTCATGAGCCCGCTCTTTGCAGGCTACCCTGAAACACTCACTTTTTGACAGAATAAAGTAGAAGGAGTTTCTTTTGCTCACCAACTTGATCAGAGCAAGGGGCTGTGTTCCAAACTTAGTTTTACTACGTGCCTAGTAAAATATTTAAAACATATAGAAAGGATGTAAAGAGGTTCCTGCATAAAATTGAAACCATTTAGGAAACAATAGCATGACTCTGCTGCTTGTAAAAGGGGTCCAGCAGCCTAGCAACCAGATTCTCCATCAATGGAAAGACTGTTACACGAGCCGGGCGTTCAGACGTGCTTCCTCCTCATGCCCTGCCCTGACAATTTAATACAGCCCTCTCTCCCCATTCCCACAGTCTTTGGCCTCTCCCATGAGACTGCTGACAAAACTCAGCACCCACTAACTGAGGAATTTTTGCCACAGGCCATTTGTCACCTGGGAAATGGGACTGAACTGATCAAACTCGTTTCATGTAAGGCATCTAGTAAATCGGAAAAAATTTCAGTTGCATTCAAGATGGGCTGAATGGAGTCAAAGTAATCACTGTCAGCTGAGACTGAAACCCAACTCACAGTGATTTCCCAGTACATCTCCTAAACTCTTCTCCTGAATTTTATTTGTAAGTAGCCTTCCTGCAAGTTCACAGTGTGTCTCTCTCAAAATCAGTTACCAGTAACTATTTCTTTCATAACTTCATGTTTGTAGGCATCTAAAATACATCTAACTACTTTACAGCAAGCTAAATATTTCAATAACATGATAACTATCCTGTCAATTAGATGAAAGAAGTTTTGAAAATTCAGGAGCAGGAGTAGCATTTACAAGAAATGCAACTATGTAATATTTGAACAATTGATATTTACAGCTTTTGACTATTTCTTTTCTAGTTATGAAGACATTTCATTATACCTACACAAGTCAAAGTACTAAGTAATAGATATTTAATATTTATAAAGTCATACTTTCTTGCCAGTGATTAATGACAAAAAAAACTATGAAGCCACAGATAGGAACCATCACTTCTACTTTTGTTGTTGTAACTTGCACTGCACACAGTTCAGGTTATTTATAGTGCAACAGCTATTCTGTACCGCATCAGAAACTAGATAAGGTCACAGGTTCTCAGTGTAATGTTGGAGTCTTACCAGTGACTGATTTCCTAAATTCCAGTAGGCTTTACAAATGTTTCACCTAAGAGCTAATAAACATCACACTCAAGGCATCCTGAGGGATATCAGGAGAATGTTCTCACACTGCTTTCTATGCTATCCAGGACATGCTGTTCTTCCGTCAGAGCAGGAATAGCCTTAATTCTGAAAAGGCAGAGACCTCAGAAAGTGAATATCGCAAGTTTCCATAGTTGCCTTTAATGAAAGAAAGCATCTTCAGGCAGGTATACTCATCTGTATCTGCAAAACTTTCCTAATGCTAGTCCCTGTTTAAAATCAGCAACTTCCCTTTTTTTCTTACCTTAGGAGGAAATTAAAATAATCAAAACAAAAGCGGACTTTCTTATTTTTGTGTCATGATACTATAAATATGAATACAGAAAGTAATAAAAACTAACCCTGCCTGTTGGAATGACACTATTGTTGAAGGCCTGACTCCTCAAACTGCTACAAGGACTCGGTAGCGTAGCGGTTTGTCTTCCAGGACACATGTACTTAGTGTACAAGGCATGTTTCAAAGCTGGGAAGTTAGATGCTGTACTGCAATATTGGATAATACAAAGGGTTTTTTAATAAAAATTCAATAAATATTTTCTCTCCTATATCAGGTATCTGAAGTAGCCTTGTTTGTATCACTCACTCAGGGATGCTAGCCATGCAAAATGCTGACTAATGACATAGAATCACAGAATCATAGAATTCTCGAGTTAGAAGGGACACACAGGGATCATCAAGTCCAGCTCCTGGCCCTGCACAGGACAGCCCCAAGAATGATGCCATGTGCCTGAGAGCTCTGTCCAAATGCTTCTTGAACTCTGTCAGACTTGGTGCTGTGACCACTTCCCTGGGGAGCCTGTTACAGTGCCCAACCACGCTCTGGGTGAAGACCCTTTTTCTAATATCCAACCTAAACCTTTCCTGACACAGCTTCATGCCCTTTCCTTGGGTCATGCTGGCTACCAGAGAGAAGAGATCAGTACCTGCCTCTCCGTTTCCCTCCGTGAGGAACTTGTAGAATGCAATGAGGTCTCTCCTCAGTTTCCTCTTCTCCAAGCTGAACCATCCAAGGGACCTCAGCCACTATATGGCTTCCCCTCAAGGCCCTTCACCATCTTCATAGCCCTCCTTTGGACACTCTCCAACAGCTTTATATCTTTCTTATATTGTGGTACCAAAACCACACACACAGGACTCAAAGTGAAGCTGTACCAGCAACATGTGTACATAGTTTTTCTTGCAAGTATAACAAAGTTTTTTTCTTGCCTTTCATCTTAGTTTAATTTCCTAATACTTGAAACTGTGGAGTTCACTTGCTTGAATTTCTTTTAACATTTCTATACTCAAGTCTATGTACATGATGTACTCTGAAGGTAAAGAGATTACTTCAGTGATGAAAAGTGATCACTGTTGATTCATTGATTTTGTAGAAAAGTTAAGTGAAATATATCCAGAAATACAAGCGATCCATCATGACCCTGAGGAAATGAAACAGAACTGTCCTGTCTTCTCCACACTGTGCAGAACTTTCTGGCTTCTTCAAGGCTTCTTGTATGAAGCCTTTGGAGCTATACAGCGTATTTCATTTTATTGTGTGTTATTTTACAGTGATAACACAGAAAGTCCTTCTAAAATCAATACTGGAGAAGAGGCACATGATAAAGCAGTTCATCTAGTGCACAAATATTCTGAAGTGGCTCCAGAAGAATTACATCAGAAAATAATTTGGCCTCTTATATTTAAAAAAGTCCCTATTAAAGATTGCAGAGCTGAGGAGAAGCAGCACTGAGCAATGTATTACTTCTTACAGCAAGCTTTGAAACAGATCAAATGAGCACTAGAAGACATCTGCCTGTTATTTCCTGCCCACACAGCTTTGTTCTACTCTATTGCCAGAGCGCTCCATGGATGATGTCACTTTTTTTCTGAAGAAAACAGGCCACCAGAGCCTTTCACTGACATAATTAATTATCTGTAGTCTGGGCCACAGCCAGCAAAATTCCCATAGCAAGGCCCCGAGAAGTATTAACTCCACACTGCATGATGTTTTCAGAATTATTAGGTTCTGGGATACCCTGTCTTGTCTTTTCACACTGAAAGAGTGCTTTGCTTGATATTATCAAACCATGGGACAATTACTGCAGCATATAGAATTACAGTGTCGTGATCCAGTCAGCACAGAGAGACCACTACCAGGGGTCTCTGTCAGTTATGTGCACAAGTCTGCATGTTGGGATATACTCTACGTGCCTCAGCAATGCATCATAATGGCAAACCCACTGTTTTGGGTTTGCTGTATCCAGTCATGTAGTTTTCATCTCAGCCAACACTAACTGTATAATAACATTTTTCACATGACCTGAAGCCTAAGCAGCAAGCAGAATCCACAGATTGATCCAACTAGCCATCAAGGAGAGGAAGGAACATCTGTTAAAACACTTTTTGAGATACCTGAGCAGGAAGAATAATTGACAACAGCACATGACTTACTATGTTTGAGTTCAGGACTGGTATGTGGCTGTGTGATACAGTGTGCATCCCAACAAGTGAAGTGGTTAAAAAAAGCAATCTTAGGTGTTTCCTCTGACCAGCACTAGTCACCACAATGCTTGCGGAGGCAGAGGAGAGCTCCCTAGTTCATGTGCTCCAAATCACACATGACAGTCCCTATTCTGATTTATTCATGCTATGAAATGATCTGAAGCTTTCCATATCCCAGACAAATGGCCCATCACAAGCTACTGTAGCAGTATAAGGAATTGATTAAAACTGCAGCACGGTTCCCACACATTGAGGTGGTTTTATATAGTTGGAGTCATGTAGTAAGTTGCCATGTTCCTTTTGTAACCACAACTTTTTTGTGATCAGTTGGTATCTCTTAAAGAAAAAAAAAAGGTGATTAATGAAAGGCTAACAACAGAAAAAGCATTTCTCCTCTTATCACCTGGCCCTTAGTTTTATGTTAGCCAGTCTGGACCAAGACACAAGAGATCCATGGATCATGAACCTCTTTCTCACGCTTCACATATAAAAGTAACCTCACCATGGGCCAAGTTCCATTCCATACAGGAAATAATACTTTTCAGGAATGCTGTAAGGTTTAATTCATAAGTATATAGAAGATCTAGGTACCCTATGAGTGCTACCAAAAATATGGCACTCTGATATCAATATAGTTTTTCTCCTATTAATTTTCCCCATTCGTTATATTCTTTAATTTCCTCCACGTTTATGTACTTCTGTGTGTCATCCAAGTTGTTGAAATCCATTGGAAACTAAAAAAATAAAAAGTGTAAAGAAACTAAAAAATTAAAAAGGATCTTCATTAGACATGTAACTAACTTGTCTAAATTGCTCTTTGAAGTGCTACATTGACTGTATAAGGAACTGAAGCATCTGAAATTAGGTGCTCTGACCTGAATTTCAGCGATGCACTTGAAGCTGCTGGCACGAGTACCCCCTGCCCAAGAGAAACAAATCTGCCCAGGCATTTTTTTTCTTCCCTGATCTTACTGCCTTCTGGCAGGAATGAGCACATGAAGAGCAGGATGGAGCAAGACAAGCTGGTGCCAGCAAGGCTGTAGCCACCAGGATGATGAAGTTCAGAAGCAATCTCTCTGCCTCCTCTGTGTAGACAGAAGCATGTGGGATACTAGCAGATGTAACTGTGTGTACATGTGTAATAAATTCTATACACAACTTTCTCTTGTCCAAGCATTTTGTTGGCTTCAACGAGCTGTTTTTCAGTACTCTGGGCTAGACAATGTGCATTCAAATTATTGATGACTGATGAACGGGCAAGAAGAGTAGAACTGCTCTACAGCAAGCCCTCACCAGCACAGCCGATAATTTCAACAGAGGAGTTGCCAGAGGAAATGAGGAAAGTGGCACAAACTCTCAGGGTGAAGTGACTAGAGAGGACAGGCAATGAAAGGTTCAGAGCAAGAGCTCCCAGCCATGCCCACAATGCCCTCACAGCCTCCTGTCATCTCCAAAATCCCCCTGATCCTCCCCAATGCCTGTCTCCTCCCCTTTGCCCCCCCACCCCAGGCCCCACTCGGACTTCCTTTCCCCTCTCCATCCTCCCATTGCATTACCAAGAATGACTCTGAAGCCCTTCAAAATGCCATTTTCCTGAACTGCTGAGACTGCCTGAGCCAATACTGGGAAAATGGGCTTCCATTACGAAGCTGATCACATCAACATTTCTGTTTCTGATTTGTTTAAACTTGAAGGTAACAAATGCCTGGAAATTACCATGCAACTGTATTTGAGTTAGTCAGTTCCATTCATTTTGCTGGCATGGAAGACTTAATGATAATTTTTTTTTGCAAAGAAAACTAATAATTTCCAGGATAAAAAAGACGTCACTTGCAAAATCCAAACTCTTCCTGTCTTAGGAAAAGGACTTCCCTTCATAGTGTCTCAGCAGTGCATCATTTTTCCTACCACATCTGCACCGAAATAAGTCACTAAGTTCACTTTATTTTGAATATCATGCAAAATTCTATGCTGAAGCCAGAAATTTTTTAAGCTGTGGCAAGACACAGGATGTTCAGTAGGACCAGCAGTTTTCTAATGTTACATTTCTCTCATTTTAGTCAACCAATAGGTGGAGCCTTTAACCCTAGAAACAAGACACTTTCTCAGATAGCCATATTCTCATAATTATTATGTAAAGATTTGTATTTGCTTTTATTAAAGCTTATTTTGGATGAAAAACAATTTGTTTTGCTCTCAAGAGCTTATCTGATCCTCATCTGCAGAACAGGAGACAAAAACTTAATAAATACACAAATGGAGCAGCAAAGTTAATAAAAACAGACTCATCTACAACTACAATGTTAAATTAACAACTGGTGAGTCACAGTACTGGACAGTATTATGATACATAAGACACATGCTCATTGCAAGATCTCCCAAGAATCCCAGATATTTTAAAGCCAGAGTCCACACATTTAACACTGATTGCAAAAGTGTTGGCCATTTCCTCTCCCACAGAGTGAACCTTCTCTCAAGAAAAATGAGAAAAGATACAAGCTTCCTCATTACTGTTGCATTGAGTATACAACTTCTATTAAGTGGAAAAAAAAATGTCAAATGACATCCGTTATATAAAATTATTTTTAAGAGATTGCAAAATAGGATCAGTTACAGACACTGATCCCAATGGGAATAAGACCAAAACTTAAAACCTGATATGAGGCAGTCCTTACTGTTCTGTTTTGAACAGAAGACCAAGAATTTTTGGAAAAAAACCCCCAGGCTGCTCATGCTATTCCTTTCACTCTAGATGAGATGTTCAACAGATCAGAGACACTTGCCAATTATTCCTCTCTCTTCTGACCCTTCAAGCCTAACTAACATGAAGGATGTAGCTCTTTTAAGTACAGCTCAGGCATTAATAGAAAAAGATGTTAAAATGTCTTTGTAAAAGACATTTTCAGCCTACAGCTTTCCAGTGACGGTGACATTTTATTGAGAATTCTCACTTTGAAAAACATGTCATTCTAAAGCACTTTTAGTACCAAAGAGAAATATGGCTATTATCATTATTGATGATAGGTTGACATTACCTCAACCCTTAATATCAGAGGGAAAAGGAAATTGCCTAAATAGCACAATTTAATTATATTTCAGTATACTGTCTTATCTTTTTTTTTCTTCTCTCAGAAAACAGACAGGTTCTATTTTAAAATTCATGATTCTGGGACTTGCTAGACAAGTTCTGCTTACCTCCCATGATATGTCCTGCACTTTGCACAGCAGTGATTGCAAGCTACAGAAAAAAACCCCATACTACTCTTGACAAAATTAATCTCTGGTTATAAATTGTTCAGTAAAAATAGAAGAGAGCATTTGTGGTCTGAAGTTTATCCTAATTTAATTTTTTTGTACTGCAAAAGCATGCTTCACCAGGAAAACACAAACAAACAAACCAGGGGTCAGTAAGAGGGAAGAGAATTTTTTAACTCATTGTACTGATATGCCAGACATTTTTAGGGCTTGTTTTTAGGCTCCTATTTTGCTACACTGTGCATACTATCTTTCTTTTCATTGTCTTGCCTTTTTTATGTCCCCTTTCCATGTCTCTAGATTGGCTCTATTTATCTCTGTTGTATTCTTACACTCTTTTTCTTCTATTGCCCGGCCTCTTTCCCCTCATTCCATTCTCCTTAAGTCACCTCTCCCTCCTCACATTAACCCTATCTTCTCTTTTTCCCTGTAGCTCTGTACATGCTAAGGTTTTTCTCTCAGGGAATTTATATTTCATCTGTATGATATGCTCAGAACTCCTAAACTGTTTCAATTCAAAAAAAATTTTGCAGTTATAAATACCTGAAAAGATACCCTACATGCACTTTTCTCTGACTTTACCTACTCTTTCCACCCTGGCTCCTGTTCAGTTTGTTAATTTGTGATATTTTGCTAATGACCATCTGAAAGCCTCTTCATTCTGTTATGCACTCCTTTCTCTGGTGCCAAGGCAACTTGTCCCAACTTTCTCTTCTGATTTCAGTACTGTGCAAAAGAAACACATCTGGTTTCTATATCATATACATTGCTTGAGCTTTCAGGTAGCTCAATATTTAATAATGTTAATGCAAGAGTATCAAATAAAGGCAATGAAGAAAAAATATAGAGGTTTGTACAGTGGTTTTACCTAAGCAACAGCTAGGTGTCTCTCACAATGTCTTTAAGACATCATGGGAAAGTCAAGTTTGATACAAAAGCAGTTTGAGGCATTACATGAAAGTATACACATTGCAGAAAGAGGAAAAAGAGACAGGAAAACATCACAATTACAGCTACAGAGTCAAACTCTCTTGCTTGTATTACTCAGGCTGACGGGTGATGAGAAGGCCAAGTAATGCCGTCAGCAGAGAAAGTGAAATATTAAACCCAATGTACAAGGCACCAGTGAGCTCTCTCCTACAGCACCATGTGCAGTTCCAGCTACAGATATTAAGAAAGATGAACCCAGGGTGCTGATCAAAGGGAGACGGAAATTGTGGAAAGACTGTTTTGCTAGAGGAAACTAAAAGGATGTGGCAAGGTAGCAGAGCAAAAAGAAAGGCTCAGAGGATGGGAGACTGCTGTCCAAAAACACATCAGGCACTAAATAGTAGGGAGGTAGGCTTTTCAAAGCAGGATCAGTATATAGCGCAATTTCATAAAGGTTTCACTAGAACTTAATTAAAATTGCATTAGAAATTAAAAGAGGGAAATTAGCTCTGAACATTAAAGCTTTTCAGTTCTGGGACTATTTTCCAATAGGAGTAGTCAAGGTGAACAATCTACCTAACCTAAAAACACAGCTTAATAAATTAATGACAGGGGTTAAATGAAGTTGTTGCCTTAAAAAATTAGCTGCTGGAACTTGATTTACAGTAGATCTTCCACAGTTTTATCTCCAGGATTCTCAGGTCAGTCAATGCATCTGCAGTATGAGGATGAGGAAAGCCTGAGTTGGGAAGTGACAAAAAGGTAGAATAAGGAAAAAGGTAACAACTAGAGAGATAAAGAAAGGGAAAAAAAGTGAAGAGGGAAAGTTAGATCTTAGGAAAGCGAACAGAACAGAATGATTATAGAATAAAATATATTAATAAAATATGTAGCTATACAAACAGGAAAGAAAGTAAAAAGCAGAAAGATGGAAACAGTAAAGATTTTTCCTTTCCTTTACATTTACAAAGCTTAGTTTTCTGATAGAAAGACAGATGGTAAAATACTAAAATACCTTTTAAAAATATTAGAATGCAACAGGTAGTCATAGATATATCACCTATACCCATGTGAGTACCTGTTAACTAACTTTGTTAAGAGAGGAGATTTCCCTCATGGCAGGATGTGCAACCACTGATCTAAGTGTTTCATAACGACCTTGCCAGAGAGAACAAAACACACATTCCTTGCAAACCTCTGCCAACCATTCCATGAAACACCCAGGTCAAAAAGAAGGTCTTGCAGCCCTGAAGGTGAGCTCCTCCTGGCTCTGTTGGATGAGACACTCCTTCCCCCCACAGCTATCCTGTTTCAACCACAAGCAACCTGCCCTAGAACAACCTGTTGTACTCTCTCTTGTTTGAGCACTCAAATTAACCATTAAATGCGGTCTTAAATAAATATAGATTAATGGAAAAGGCTTCTTTGACAACAGAGTCTTTTGGTCTCTCTCTCTCTCCCTCTGGAGGAGGGATGCTATACAAATAGGTTTACCTCTGAGTATCTGCTACAAAGTGTTTCCCTTCAAATGTCAAACCAAATCCAGTGCTACATTAAACCGTTTCAAAGTCTGAAGACTTCTCAGGAACTGTGTCTTGTGATTAATCTGTATATCACTGATATATTACTGGTACTGTTCCTCAAGACATCATATTTCACGTATTGCCTATCTGCATCCTCAGGTCAGCAACAGAGGAAACGTACAGCTGACAACTTAACATGCACTTCCTTTATGCCCCATGGCTGCCTAGCTCTGTGGAGCTCCGCTCCTCCCCAGTGCCAGGCTCTCAGGAAACATTTCCCTCAGCCCTAAAGCATGCAAGGGTCCTCCACAGGAATGGGTGGCTGAGCTGAAAGGGATGAATGCCGTGTTTGCACTGGGGAAACACAGTAAAACACTGACTGTAATGAAGGCTTCAAGCGGAAAGGTTGGTCCTATTTAAATTGGTGTGAAATATAGCAAGCTGTCTCCCAAGCTTAAATTGTCAGCAATAGGCACAGAACGTGGCTAAGAAATTATTTTTCTTGAAAAACTTAAAGATTTGTAGTGGGATACTGTCTTCATAAACATAGTTGTATTATTCTGGAGGGTTTTTTCCAAACACGCAATAGAAGAGTGAATGATAAACATGTTTGTATACTGCTCCTCATTTCCTTTTGGGCCCCCAGCCAGGAAATGTTGAAAATCAGTGTTAGTATTGCTGGAGATTAATGGCTGCTGCTCAGAAAGCATACAGAAAGGGAATATATTCCTGCCAGGACAAATACATAGGCCATTGGACAAAAATCTGTGAACCACAGATAGGACTATACTATCATTGTAAAGATCCACTGCCTGTGTTGCTCTGTAATTAATAATATTCACATGTGGGTTTGACTGAAATCACTGTAACAACCAGGCAAATTGATGCCATACCTTCATGGTCTAACTTATTCTAAGGTATTTGAAGTTTTCTTTTCAAATCAGCTTTGCAGCATTTAAAAATTAGATTTTTCTTCCAGGTATAGGCAGAATTCCTTCATGGATTTTTTTGCCCCTATATATTCAATATGGGTTTAAAGACCATGTAATCATTGCTTTTTTATACGAGCAGTTGGATCTCGAAAGAGAAAATACACTCCACTGAGATATAAGGCCTTTAAAATCAATCCCTGTCATCAGTTCATTTGTTTCCCACTCTCCTTCAGAGAGGTTGTACTTAAGAGCTCTCTGGGTCCATGTATATTGGGACACATCACTGCAGCTTCTGTATACTTTTTCTCCCCTTTTGTTTTCATACAAAATAAGGAATAGGCTATAGTGACCTCTGACATTTATGAAAAGCTTTCCTTCTCTATATTCAGTAAATTCACAGGGTCTAGCCAGGGAACCTGAAGACAAGAAGAGTCCAACTTCGTCCTAGAAGCTAAAGCACAGGCAAGCTATCTGAGGTCATTATAATTTAAAAAAATAATAAAGTTAAAAATGATGACATAAAACATCACTGCCAGGGCATGTCCCCACGGTCTTCTGGCATGTTCGCCTTCAAAATGAAGAGCGGGGGGGTCAAGTCCTAAAGTAAGGACTCAAAATTGATACCAACAGCAATGTGGCATGGATCTGTGTTTGCTTTGTTGTTATATGATGTGAATAGTGAACTAAGCTCATGATACACATGAGTACATTACCAGTTTACCCTGCTAACCCCATGGTTGTCATGACCAGATTACTTCCCATGGCTGAGCTCACTGTTTGGGGGTTACTGTTTGATGGTACAGGCATAAAATGCCCCCTGCTCATGGCTGCTCAGTAAACAGTCATGGTATTTTATCCCATTTTTTAATTCAAAAAATAATGGATCTCCCTACAGATACAGCCTGATGGCATTCTCAAACTAAAGTCTTATTCCATATGCCTATGCAATGTTTGTTTTGCCAGCGTTGAAATGGCTTCAAAATAAACCCACAGTCTGATTTGTCAGTCTAACAAAACGCTAGCCAGCCACCAGAGATGTCCAAACAGATATGAAAATCAAAAGCCATGAAATGACTCAGTGCCTTAAGTCACTGTGACAGCCAGGAGGTAATACCAGACTATCTACTTTGGCTGGAGTCTTCCTTGGCTCATCTTCGTTTGCAGTGTTAAAACCAGGCTCTCATCTCAAGCCAAAGTGTTGTAGCTTGCCCACTTCAGAAGTGGGACAACACAGGTATCAGGAAAATAACTAAAATGGGGGGTGAAATTAAATTAAAAACACCTATGGCCACAAGGAGCAGAAGAACAGTTGCATTCTATGGCTACCAGTGAGGTTCTTCTCACAATCCTCCTGTCACGTCAGGAAGCTTTAGCAGTGCCTCTAGTCTCTGTGGGGTCTGTATGTACGAATATACATAAAAGTATTGTCCAGGACAATGGAAGTATCAACTTGTTGAGGATGTTCAGCCCATATTGCACAGCACAGATTGCAGCTATCCCTACCATCTACATAGGGATTATGAGAACATGGGCAGTTCTTTGAAGGTTCTGTAGCTACCTCTTGAAGTAAAAGCTTATGGTGAAGAACAGGGGAATTACTCAAATAATAAAGATCACATTTATTGCCACACCGGAAACTTTTTTTAAGCTCCCCTTTCCAGATGACAAAGGTGACTACAAGGTAAATCTTTCTGAACAACACAAACATGGTACATTTCTCTTGAGGTTTGACTCTATTCACCACAGAAGCTACATGCTAGCTCCATCTTTAAAAAAGAAGCTATATATACAAGTTTTTGTACGAAGTAAGATGAAGGACTGTTCTGTGATGACAATTTCATTTTTTCCTTTGCAAAATTGCAATTTCAACTGATTTTATTCCCTTTTTTTTTCTTCAACTTTTCATTGTAAAATGACCATAATCTGGTTTTGACAAAATTATTTATTTTGAATGCATCCTTCCTGTAACTTGAAAGTACTTTCTGACAAACTAGAGGTGAAATATGTACAGAAAAAGTGATACCTAATGACATTTAATGAGATGGAATCTGAGAGTTGTGGTAATGGTGCAACTCAGGTGACTCATGTATCAAAGAAATTAACAGTACACTTTTTGTAATCAGCTAAGATGGTAACAAGTCCAAAATTAAAGTAAAAATGTTATGAACGAGGGTTTCAGGAGAAAATTAAGACCTTATATGAAATGCTAAATAATAATGGTTAACTAGAATAAAGAGATTAAGGCAAAATGTTTTCACACAGGTTGGGGAGCCTGTCCATAGGATCAGAGAAAAAGATCACTAAAGCACAACCAAAAGAATGTATAGATTTGGTAAGCAGTCCTAGCACAGTAGGGGTAAGTCTCAAAAAGTCAGAAGTCTTCATATGGACTATTTGAAATATCACGTTTAAGCTCCTTATTTTGAAATTTCCTGAAGGCTGACACTACTGGGAGTTCAATGACTTATTAGCATCAAAGAGAATCTCAAAACTGGACAGACATTTGGGGGACAAGTTGAGCACTGGCTGCCATCAATTCTGCCCACTTACTACTGGGCAGAATTAACATGCAAACCAGGACAACTGAGAAAGCTTTCAAGCAAGCACTACTCCAAGAAATAAACCTAATGGATCTTTGAAAGGCAAAGAATGTGCAGAGCGCTGGACACCAGATGGGACAGGCAGAGGTTTGGCTGAGCCCTCAGCAACATCTGAATATGCAGAAGGTCCAGGGGACATCTCAAGTTCATTTTCAGTATTTCTGACTTGCAGATTGTCTCTTGAATATTTTCATTAATGATGGTAATTACATTCACTATATTTGCTTGTCTTGCCCCTCCCTTTTTTCCCCGCCCTCTGCAACTGATTCCCCTGTGGTTGTTTTCTGCCTCACCTGCAGAACCCCATTTCCTTGTCAATTCTGACAGGTGTTCATAATTGATTTTGCTTTGGTAGCTGCAGACAGAGATGGTAAATAAAGCAGTACTTAAAACTGTTAAACACCGACCACAGCTCTCTCCTTGTGATCCTTAGCCTTTAATTTGCATGTCTCTGTCCGTTGAGCCCCGTGCTCTTTGGACAACCTAAAAATAAACAGCTACATAGAAAACATAGTTTAAAAAATATTTAATTTACCTGCAATTCTCCTTCCATTATACTAAGTAGTTTTATCAAGTCCTCTTTAGAAAGCTCTATGGACTTCTTGTTCTTTCGTTCAGAAGGTCCGGGTGATTTTGAGTGCCGTTTGACAGTTGCTGAAGCCATGACCTCATCTTCCTTCCGATGAGGTTTGTTCTTTTTCTTGGCATCCTCCTGAAGTTTTTCATTCTCTGCATGGCTGATGACAGGCTTGGAACTGGAGAAGTGCCCGTTAGATGAGCTTTCTCCACCTTGGTTTCGGGATCTCATCCCTGCCTAGAAAGAAACAAACATAAAGATGCATTTATAAACAAAATTATTTACAAAAAAAACCACAGTGGAAATACTGCCTTTGGAAAGAACAACAATCTACTATAAACTGAAAATACTGTGATGCTCAAGAGACTGTGGTAGAAAGCTCAACCATTTTAACAAATCTGTGTGTGGCAGAAGCAAAGTCCTAAAGTAAGGGTAACCACCATTTTCAGCAAGCCAAGATGCTAATATGAATTTAAATCTATGGAACTTAAAAGTGATGCAGGAAAATGGCAAATAACATGTTCCAGTGTTTTCTTTCCTTCAGTTGACATTTTGATCATTTACAACTCAACACTGCAAAACAAAGCAGGTTGTTAAGTAGCTCTTATTTTAACATGTGGTTTACTTGAGAAACAGAAATGCAATTAAATTTTAGAAAAGCATATTCCTTGAGTAAAAATTCTCCACAAGAGTGGAATGACAATGCCTGACAAAGGTTGCTCTGTAGTTTCTCTAAATGAAGCAATGATTTTATTCCAGGTAACGAAGAAAAATGGGGAATGCAGAGTAAATCAGTTGGCAAATAATGCACAAAATCATTAGTAAGTCCCATAACGGAAAGTTGAAAAGAAGTTTGAAAAAAGAGCACAGAAAGCATGAAATCACTAAGAGGTAAACAAGCAAGATCAATGCAGTCTTTCCAGAAGATTTCTCTGAAATGTCCTGGTTATGGAATGCTCATATCTGTCCTCTTAAGCACCTACACTGCAGTCTTAGACTATGACAACCAATGTTCCTCAGGTCTATCGCTTGACCTACTGTATTCCTAAATTTTTATTTCAATAGATCTAATGAATAATATTCCACTGTTTCCAAGTATTTCCTCTCACTTAAATTTATCTCTGGATTTAGTCTGCAGCTTGTTCATTAGTCAAACAGAAGCTTCTCAACATCAATAACATCTCACACTTTTCTGATAAGGATTTCAGAGCAGCAGGTCACTAGTGATGGGGCAAAATGTAAAATACATTGACTAATCAGCTTGGCTAAATTATACTGGGTCTGCTACGGCTTGCTACTTACTTGACTCAGATCAGTGTTATAAATCTCTTGCTCACGTTAGCCTTGTGCTTCTGTAGTTTCACACAGCAGGAAGATTGTCTTTTTATTATCACTTGATACTCATGTTTTCATTAATTCAGTGGAATTTGTCCGGCATAAATGGAGAGAAAATTAGACCCAATGTTTTCAAGCAAGAGAGTTTCACAGAAATTCCTTGCATTGTAGGTCTGCTCCTACCCAAACAATATGTGATACAGGTATACAATGGCCTTTAGCTTCCTGAATGTTTATGCAGTGTGTTTTTCATCAAACAGTTTGGATTAAACACATGAATTACACTTTCTAAAAACAGATCTCCATTATAAGTATGAACAATACCTGAGAACCTCAGGAAATCTTTTAGGTTTTGGGTTGGTAATGGAAAAATAAACACTGTACTATGTTTCCTCTCAGATAGGGCTTCTCAATTTGTTTAACTTTAATGGGTTTTAAACTTTCCAACCATGCTTCCTCTTGGGAGAAAGCACTTGGGATTCAATCTGTCTCTATTTTCTAAGTGTTTCCTTCTGAGTCCCTGTGGATCACAGCCGCCAGCCACTTTCATCTCTAAACCAAACCTATTTTTTATGGCTTACAGTGAATGGTTTCATAGCTCTAGGACATCCTACATGTTTTAAGAATAAATATTTAAAGACTGATGTTTTCCAGTGGAAAACAGCTTATTATATTACAGTATTCTGCTTAGTAACATGCCATGTTAGGGATTTCTCTATAGTAAGATGACTCAACTGTTAGACCTGAAGGCACACAATTAATTTTAAATTGAACACATGACTAGTTGAGACACATCATCCACCTGAAGCACTGCATAATCACCCAGATGCAATTAGCTGAATGTTAGACTTCACAAAAAGTGGTGCATCACCCTACCAAATCATAATTCAAGACAGCCATTTTGATCCATCTGCCCCAGTGGGAGCTGAAATAACAACTCATGAAATGTTGAAATTTAATGTAAATCAATACAGGCCCACAAAGGACAGATGCAAATTTATGGGGTTTTTTCAAAATTCATTAAAACAGCGACAGATCAGTTTAACAAATTGACCTGGTATTTTGTATCATCTGGCTAATTAGAATATGATTGTCGTTAAAGGAGATAAAACTTGGCCTCTTTTGAAATTTCTTTTAAACTTGTAGATTTATTTTGCAGCAAGTCTTACAGGGCAGTGACAGTGGCAGACAATCTGTCATTCTTGGGGGAAATGCCCTTAAAAGCCTTTCTTTTTGTAAAAGCCTACCAAAATCAATGTAACACTAATACTTACTCTGTCTTCTCTTATAATGTTGATACTTTTCCAACATGTTATCCAATGTAAAGGTGTCCTGTGCTGAAGCCAGAGATGTAGGTGACAGAAGCTTAAATAGTGACAGAAAGGACCAAAGGTTTGATATTCACATAGTAATTTCCAAGGAGATTAAAGGCCAAAATCAACGGCATGATTCAGCTGCTGTGCAGCGCTCTAGGAATACAAAGCAGCTGTAAGGATGACTGAGTTTTAATTAGAGTAGCATGAAGTAGCCAGAACGTACCAGTGATCTTGGCTGAAATACTGTGTGCTGGAAAGGAGTGCTTAGTATTGTCATTTTGGACATCCGTCTGTATTTCTGATGGCATCATGATAAAGAAGAAAAGTTTCTGAGCAGTTGCATGACATTATTTTGATATGCAAATATCGAAATCCCAAAACTTTGCTGATCTGTTTTTTCACCCAGGTTCCAAAATTGATTCTGGGGACGCTGCCACTCCAACACTGGTAACAAATGACCTCCTGCTGTCAGCCCTGACCTCATCTCTATATCTTACAGCATTCCTGATCTGCTGAAGGCATTGTGTTCCCTGAAGAAATAGTTGGTATGATTTATAATGACTTCAGCATTTAACTCTACTTTTTTTTCCCCCCAACCCTTATCATATTGCCTATTAAACTGGAAACTGTTCCTAACAGTTTCCAGTCAAACAAGAAGACTTTATATGATCAGTCACTTTGATTTTGACATTTATTGGCTACTCATTTCAATATGTGCTCACAGTATCGGTACTTGGCATGGGAATTCTTCAGCCCCTCCTCTGTTTCAGTCATTTGTTAAGCTTTAAGCACAAAGGACAAATGCTATGATTATTTATTTGAGTCTGTACTGTTGTTCTGGGCATGGGTCCTTCAGTTTTCACAAGTTAGCAATCCACACAAGATTTTATGAAATAACCTTTATGTTAGTTTTACTGACATCAGGAGGAAATCTGTGAGGAATTTGCTGAGTAGGATGTCAGGAGAGGACAGGCTGCGTGCTGTTCCAGATCCTTCCACCATTGATAGCAATTTGTTCTCCTTATAGCTGTTGAAATGACAGGTTAGATTAGGCTCTGTTACTAGTGCTATTAGAATCAGATAACGTAAAAGGGTTCTTTGAATTTAATATGTAGTCCCTCTTGCTAATTGGACATGCTGATTTTGGCTCCATAATGCTTTCCCTTAAAATAATAATAATAATAATGTTATAATACACACAAAAAAAAGTTGATTTAAAGCCATGATATGGTTGTTGCCATTGGCTATAAATTTGTAGTCTGGAGTTCAGTTGCAGATCTAACTGATTAGGATATCACATGAAAGTGCTGCGTTTCTGACAGGCTAACAATGTATTGTATGGTCAGTGCAATTGGGTTATTAGTAAGCCAAAACTGGAATTGTTTGCTGTGGCTCTGGGAACTGTGTCTTTCAGAGGCTATGCTGTGCAGGCTTTTGGAGTGGAGCAAAGAGTTGTGCAGAAGCACCTGGTACACAGGGTTGTTTGGGGAGAACTTGGGCACTGCACAAGGCAAATCTCTGCCCAGTGATTACCAATCAATGTGTAGCACCAGGAGTGAAAAATAATTTAAATATACTCGAGATGGAGACCATATCATATAAAACCTCCATCACATCTGAAACAGCCCATAAACAAGGAGGAGAGCCGGAAAAAAATTTTAAATAGTATCAGCCTATATCTGTAAGTAGCAGATACCAAGAAAAAAACCACCAAATAAAAACACACACAAAAAAGAAGATACTTTCTGAAACGTCAGGAGGAGGGGAAGATAGATCAAATTGACCTTGTTGGTTTAGAAGTCTCAAGCAAGGACCACTCCCAGATGGGAATGGATAGCTTCAGCCCCAGGGGATCTAGATAGCCACAACTAAGGTTGCTTGGCCTCAGTGGTGAGCTTTTCACAGGACAAACATGTAGAGATACAACTGTTCACACCACCTCAGAGACTAGCTAAAATTATTAGTTTTCTTATTAATTACTCAAGGTTGTTCTCCTGGACTCTACAGATGTTCATTATTATTGTTTTGTCGGACTAGAAGAAATTAAAAGGAATCAAATTACCAAGAGGTTGTGATAGGACCAGGTAGGAGCTGCTGGCTGCATTGTTGGAGGAACGTGCTAAGCAATGCTGCACAGCTGGACTTGAATGCTGCATGAAGCAAACGTGAGTCAGACCCCAGATTGTGAACGACACCAGGCCAAGGGAATGCAGACCTTATTCTTGGTTTGCTTTTTCAGATGAGTCCAGTGTTTGTTTCAGTTATGCTGGTCAGAGGAGAGTGATAAACCAGATGACTAATACAATGAAGCATGGAACAAATACCTACCCTTAGCAATTCTGGAGTTTCCTGAATTTCTAAATATTCACGTCTAGAGTACTAATCTATTGTGCTGTCTAACCCTCCCCCAGTCTCTTGTCCCGTAAGCATCATGACTTGATTTGAGCAAACAACAAAAGCTCTTTGTTACTTCTGACAGTATTACATGTTGCCAGTGTGCTTTTGTGAGAGCACGTGTTCTCTGCTCACCCTTGTTGGACTATTGGCAGGGAGGGATAGATACTTTTTGAATCAGGACAATTCTCTACTCAGTAAACAGCTTGAATGGCTGAGCCATAGGGCTGTAACTCCTATGCAGACTGGTAGAGGACTTGTCTAGCTACGTAACACCACTGCTGCTTTCATCCTTTTACCTGGTCTGTTTGCTGCCCATGGAAGCATTTGTCATACAGGTGTTAGGAGGAGCAACACCCCAGCACATGTGCTGAGCCTCATGCACTGAAGAAGAAATGTTTGTTTCATTCTGTTGACACTGCTGCAATAGCGAGGTTTGCTATTTGCAGGTAGTGTAGAAAAGCAGCAGTTATAGCAGACATACTTTTTGAGGTACAGCATGAGAATCAGCAAAGCCTTTTTGCTTTATCAAATATTTACTTTATAGCTTCTAAAATTGATTCTTATAACAGTGGAACATAGTAGCACATGGTCTATATTCACCAAAGACTATATCAACAACAGTTCCTTCGCTTGAAAAAAGAAATGAGAGGAATATGCATAAATATAACCTCAAGAAGAAAAGAAATAGATTTGTGAAAATTCCATATCCAGGTGTCTTTCTGAATAAGTATAATCTGCGTAAAAGCAGAAAAGGATTTCACAAAACTTAAAGAGGAAACCCATTCATAACTAAAGCAGATTTATACCATTTTAACACCATCTTCTCAATTCCAAGATAAATTCTCTGGCTAAATTATGGCACAGATTTACAAAGAACAGAGTTTATGCTGGTATAATTCCATTAATTTTGTCATTTTCAGGAAAACGTGTGGTTTCATCTGGAATACTTTTTTTTGAGTAATGCAGGCTGACCAACTAAGGAGTAACATAGAGTTGTTTCACAAAGATTCATGTTTCCCAGGCTTCATCTGGAAAAACATCTTGCATGCATGAGGCATGAGGAATGATAAGCTATTAGATCATCATTGAGTCAAAAAAATAAACTTTTATGTATGACTCTACCCATGCTTTGATTACTGTGCTTCCCAGCTGCCAGAAAGTACAAATAGGAGTCATAGAGAAGAGACAGATCAAGTAGCTGACACCACTAGACAAACATGCCACTAGGTCTGATGAGGGCTTGCAGATTTATTCTCTAGAGTGTCTCTGGGGGGACAAGGACTAGCCAGGAGCAAGGTAGGTGGCAACAGTGCTAACTGCCCACAGTGCAGCCTTTCTAGTGTTTCAGCAGAGCTGGGAGACATGGACTACCCATCCCTCTTCCCAGCCCACTGGGAGTAAATATTCCTGTGCCCAAGACTACTTCTGATTTGAAGGAAGAGCATGACTCTTTGGAGGAAAGAAATGTCCCTGCTTTCTCGGGCCTTGCACCTGGCTGATGGAGCCTGTCTTGAGACACAGACACTCTTTGAGGGCTGGATTGAGCACCGTACCTTATCATGAGTCTTCTCATATTGTTTTACAGCTTTCTGTCTTTTGAGTTATCCCATTTCAAATCAAACTTCACATGAAGATAACGCTAGCAATTTCACCATTAGTTTCAGTCCAAACCCACTAAACATTTGTTTTATCACCTGACAGCCAGAATGTGCCTGGTAAGAGATGTGATGCAGATTAGCTAGCCTACCAAAGATTTTTCATTCCTGCAGATGGGAAATCTTTGGTGTTAGGTAAACGTTAGTAATTTCTTTTTGCTGACACCATAGAACCAAGCTGATAACCTGCAAGATCAGATATCCTGTGGACATAGGAACCACACTATGTCTCTGGTAAGTAGTTCCTAAAGACCACTGCTCCTATAACAATGCACTGTCTCCTGCCAAGATGGTAGGAAACTGCTGAAAGCAGCAATAGACAGGAACAGGTTGATAATCATCACAGGTCTTGACTCCCAATCCCTCATGCTTATCCTAACTATGACCAATCCAAATACCTAAAACTGATATATCACTTAGGGAACACTGTATGGAAACTAAAGTTATTCCATGGTCCATGCCAGCCTTCTTTAACCTAGGAATAAACCATGGGGCAAATAGGGAATACAATTAGGAAATGAGGAAATCCTTAGCTTTTTACAAAGTAAGTTTCAACTTTTCATTTTAAAATTAATTTTTATTTCAAAATTAACTTGGATTTTAACAAGTGTGAGATAAGACAAAAAGATGAATGTCCCAAAGGCAAACTTCAAGCTTTGGGTCGAGGTAAGCATTTTGGTGTCTCCTGATGGGGATTGTGAATCCCCTATTTTTTTCAGTAACCATGATATGCACAGCTGATTTTGCTGAAACCGGTCAACAACTATAGCTACATTTTACATGTGGCTAATTTATCTTTCTTTTGTTTTATAAAAATGCAAAAAATAATCACAATGTAGATATCCTTACAGATTTTAAAGCAAAAGGAAAAAAATAAAATCAACAGAGGACCTGTATCTTCTACAAATGTTGTCTCCAAGAGACAACAGTGTAAAAAAACCATCTGCAGCATCTCAAATTTCAGCTGAAAACCAAAGCAGGGAGCAAGTTCCAAATCTCTCTCAGTGACCTCTTTGTAGGAAGTTTCAGTTGTTGATAGACAGAGAGTACCAGCTTGCACATGAATGCCTAGTCATCTGGTGAGACATGAATTTAACCCCCTTCATTTGACCGGGCTGCCTTCCACCTCCCAGAAGGTTCCTCCTCTGTGAAGCTTAACTGGCTTCAGAACAAGGAGATAAAAATAGTTTCTGATCCCAAGCCTGCCCTTGAGTTTCACTATCAATTTTGGTGGGTTTACCATAGTATTTTTCCCATTAGGAAAAAAAAATAGAATTATTTGGCTACATGTATACTGGAGATTAACCATGTCCAGGACTGGTCTCTGACTGTGAAGCCAGCTGTCCTGGAAAATCCTTCAAGCTCTTAAGCCCTCTTAGCATCCATAACATGCTGGCTGCATCCACACTACCCACTGGGAATTGCTCCTAGCCCATGTTAACTCCTGAAATGTGCTCTTAAATGGTTCAGGAGGGTGTTAAATAGTCTGGCCAAAAGTGTGCCAGAGACCACTTGAACAGTTTAGTATGAGTAGAGATGTTCCCCTTCCAGTATCTGTGCTCATGCCCATCATTGTTTAATTTGCAGCCTTTCCTTTCCACAGACTGCTCCTTTACAAACAAAGGAAATGGAAAACTAATCAGCCATGTAAAGGGAAAGTGCAGCTCATCATAAATACACAATCTGGAGAGAGAAAATAAGCGGAGGGCGGTGGGAAAGCAGAAAAGGATCCGAATTTTTCAAGTAAGTTAGGTCAAGGCACGCAGAAGTATTACTTATTCTAGAGGCATACTTTTAAGTTGCTGCTGAAGCATGGTTTGAGATAGAGCAGTTCAGCAGGAGTCAGGAAGGGACAGGGCAGCTGAAGCAGAGAGGTAGCACAGCATCCCTACTTCACACCGGTCTTATCCTGACTTTTGCTGGGCTTGGTGGAACAAACTTTGAGCTCTTGTGCTTCATGTCACTGATAAGAAGACTAGCACTGTGAAGTTCCAGAGTGGTCTTTGCCTTTTTCAAAGCTTTGGCCTTCACTTGTCATTCCTATTTGCAAAGAGGTTAAAGGAGAGTCTTACTTCATTTCTGGCAGTGCCAGCCCAATGACTGTCATTATTTCCCAATAATCCTGCAGGCTTTCCACTGACTTCAGAACTTGTGGCAAAGAAAGTAAAGAAATAAATGTCAGCCTAGCTGATTTAAGTAATACCAATGCCTTCATGCTGACAGGGAGCAGCACAAAAACATGCAGATACCTCACCTGGGCATTGAAAATGGCCTCAGCCACTTTAATAGCTTTCATTTATACAAACCATATTTACGTACCTCTTCTAATGTCATGGTTTCAAAATTCACTTGAAAAGAATGAAGTTAAAGAGTTATTCTGCAGGTACAGGTTGAGCTGGTTTTGATCTTTTTTTGAACAGCCTGTCACTGTTAATCTGCTCAAATCTTCACCTGGCTTTTTAATTCAGAGCAAAAATTCAGGCTAAGCTGAAAATATGGCATAGTTGATTTGAGGAGGGAAGGAAGAGAGAAGGAAGAAGCAAATAAATATCTCTGCATGGGCTTGGTCTTCCATTAACATTATTAAAATTACCTGCTGCCAGATTCAAGTTTCTTTAATGTCTGTGACTTCTTAAAATCCAGTGTCAAGAGGGATAAATTCTAAGTGAATTGTGTTTGTCTTGTTGCAACTAGCCAAACACCCTACCTTTCTTAACTTTAAAGAAAGGGTTGAAGTTTCTCTGTTTTCCACTAGGATAGAGTAAAACTTCCTTAGCTGCTTTTCTTAGAAAGTAATTTTTGTCCAGAGCCATGGAAAGATACTAAAAGAGCTCCTACAAGTCTAGTGGGTGTTTTACAAGCCTACATGAAGTTAAAATCATCTGCACTGGCATAAGTTCACACTGTTCAGCTTTAAGTATTTCACTTGTGTTACTAAGAGTTTAGGTTTCACCTATAATGTGCAGTGTCTTTGAAATGGAGCCTGAGCTCTCTGAGGCTATGTTAAGGCTTCAGGCCTGTCCTCATCCTCAGTTATGCAGCTCCAGTGACCACTGCTAAAGCCAACCATGGCTCCTGTCTATCAGGGAAAGCATCCCCTGATTTTCTTTCCATAGAAAAAGATGCTGGGTAGAGGGTGGTGTTGCTCCAGCCTCCCTGTGAGAGGATACCACTGCATTCTGACTCTGGGATGTGCTGGGAGGTCTCAGTTTTGCCCCTCTGAGCCACCGCTGCCCTTTCTAGAGAGGCTGTACACTTAATTTAGGCACATCAGTGCCCTTCATGAGCTGACTGATAAACTGGCCTGGATCCAGAAATGCATCCAGATATGGGAGACAATAGCAGGTATTTAGCACCTCGTTATCAGCATCTGCCACAGTGAAACACTTGATGGCAAATGTTAAGACATGACAGAGGCTGTGGGACTGTGTCCACCCCTCACAGTCCCTGCTATAACTCACTCTGCCAACTTTGTGTTAATGAAGTCACAAACTCAAATGGCTTGGGATGGATTTTCTACAAAGCATCAGTACACAGACCTCTGCTTGCAGGCACACTTCTGGCTGAGAGGAGCAGAGAACCCAGTATTTCTAAAAAGTACTGAAGAGTCAAAACCTCACCCTCACTGAGCTCCCTAAACGGGAAATGAGCTCATTTGACTCTCGAGTCACAACTCCTCATCCCAAACTCTGTTTCTTGGAAGGAAGAGGGGGAGGAATCTGGTCATAATTGTACAAAACAAGTAATTTAAGAAACAACACTAAGAAATGGATCTGTGTTAGCTTTCTTTTAGTTGGAACAAGTGAAACTAGAAAATAATTTTTAATAATTAAGGTAAATCTGAAAAAAAAATCATAAAATTTTCAAGTTTCTATTTTGTATGTGGAGGTGTATGACAGAAAAGCAATATGGATGTCAGTGTTGCTGAAGGGAATTGGTGGATGTCTCTAAATATTAAGGCATCATTGTGTCTTGGAATACAAATTCAAAAGATAGACTGTATATGATTGGTAAATCAGTTAAGAAAGCAGGTAAGAAAGCAGCATATAAATAAAGACATTACTGTTTTTCTTTATTTAGTTAAAAACAGTCTGACCCAGCAGTTATGTAATGTCTCGGCATTCCTTATTTATTTCCTTAAATATTTTTCATCTGCCTTCAAGGAAGTTTGGGTGACTGAGAAATTACTTTGGGCTGCTTCTCCTGTGCACGTGTGGTGGACTCAGGCCTTGGCAAGGACCTGGTGCGGTTGCTGCTGGCAGCCCAGTCACATCTTTGCTCCACTGGTACCAACCTGGACCAAGTTGTGGTTTGGGAAAAGGAAGACTAGCCAGTTTTCCTCTTATGAGGAAGCAAATTCACCTCTCGTTACAGATATATATATATATACACTTAGTTATCTTAAGAAATAAGATGTAACAGAGAGTATTCTCACGTGTTCATTTCAATCCTAGAGAGAATAAACCTCACTCGGGTTTCTACCCCTAGTGAAAGTGTTTAAGTGAGCTTTCAGTACCACTGATTTCTTAGTAGCCACTGCACAGCACACAGATTAGAGATTTTCCTTATTTGCATTTGTCCACGTGCAGACTGCAGGAATTTCAGAGGTAAAAGAGTTTTTTTCAGACCTGCCCAGCTGAAAGTTAGAGGGTGGCTCTCCAGTGCACCCAGTAGCCAATTTGTAAGCACAGCTGCCCTGAAAAAGCAAGCCCAAACTAAACGGCTGAGCCTCCACTATATACATACTGAAAATACTTCCCAAGGCTTTCAGAAAAATTAGAACAAAGTCCTCATGTTGAATAAATATTTCCTTATTTTTATTAATTAAGAATGTAATTTGAACAATCTATACATCCTATGCCTCCATAATAAGTTGTGTAACTCGTTTAATCAAAGTAAATTCCAAAATCTGGTATTCTACTAAATCTTTTCAATTCATCCCACACAACATCATTGACTGCATGCCAAAAAAGTCTACATAAATTAAAAAAAAAAAAAAGTCCGTCAACAGTTTGTGAGTCCATTCTAGGACTGCAAAACCACCCTGCTATGAAATGGCCATATTTAGAGAAACTCTCTGCAGCTGGGGGGATGCCACATACTCGACCTAAGATAGCTGTCATGTTTGCAAAAAAATAAAATAAATCTTTATTCTAATTTTACTTACTGATTCTGTTATTAATTTTTACCATCAAGAAAAACCAAAATCTTGAATGGAAAAATCTTTGGCAGCACATGCTATTGTTGTAGGATGGCTTGGCTGTAGCACTGGACTTTCAGGCACTAGAATTCACCCTGTGGAAGCAACAAACACCAAGGAATCTACAAACCTTGGACTTGTTGAAATAAGCATATGTGTCAAAGACAAGGGATTATAATTAAAGGGATAGGAAAGCCTAGAAAATAAGAATATTGTCAACAACACTTATCATTATAGTACGAAAGTCATGAACTGGTGTGTCAGCAGCAGGTTTAGGTCCCCTGCCCTCTGCTCAGCCAGGAAATGACACAATGTTGTGCAAACCATTTCTGCAGGTAGCCAAATACATGACATTATCTCTATTTAAGTAAGCAAGAAGAAGGCTGGACAGTTCTATGCAAATACTTGTTACTGACTGATCTCTTATACCTTGAAGATGCATTTATAGAGAGGAAAAAACCCAGAATTGTTCTTCTCATTCTATCTTCAAAAAAGCTGAAAAGTACAATTTTATTAGAGTTTCTCAAACCTCAGAGAAATTTTCCAAATATCTATAAAGGCAAATATTAAATAAATGATTTGCTGAAGTAATGGAACAGTTATTGGAGTTCATAACACATGCATATTTTTAAAAGAAAAAAAGAAATTACTGTGGAGATTTTAAATATTTTTTTAAAGTTCATAAGTAGAAAAACATCATCAGTAGTTTGTACTCACATCAACTTTGTATCAGAGAAAAATACAGTTTTGTCTATGTAATATTGTTAGGTGAAAGAGTAACTATTTAAGAAATAATTTATGCCAAGTTAATGGCAATTAGCATTATGAATGACAATTTAAGGAGGATTATATGATGTATTGCAGGTTTCAACCAACTAAAAATAGAAAAGCCATACAAGCCATAAAAATTGCACAACGTACAACTTTCAGTTCCAGGAAGACTGTGTTTGCAATCCTTGACTACAAATGGAGTTACTTTCTGACTGTTGAGATAGATCTTCTGGAGCCATAATTAATAGAGAGAATGCTGAGCTTTCCAAATGAGTCAGACATTTTAAAATACTGGGCTTAAAGTTGTGAATTTTTTATAAAATCAGTTAGTGTTTGCTTTCCAGTTTTTGAGCTGGGTTCACAATTTCAAAATATGTTCCAGCACTGTGAGGCATTTTAAAACTGGAAATAAAGTATAATCAATGTGATACTAGCAATGGAGCTTTTAAAAGACAGGTAAAATCTAATACGAATATTGTGAGACACCCAGTATGGTCATAAAAGTCCAAAATGCCTGCTGAAGAGTTCCTCGTTACACTAAGTTGTTAACTCAGGATGCTTATTTTTAACTCATTATGCTAAAAAATTTCAGTGAAAATAATGTGCATTGAGGATGTCCTTGGGAAAACTCAACAGTCCTCGAGGACTTTGACAGCTCAGCAATTTGGATGAGCCTTTGAAAGACAAGAGATGATGCAAGTCATTTTGGTCCCCTCCTGGAGCTGACATCTGCAGGAAGCTTAAGTGTTGCTTTCCAGCCATGCTATTGCAACAACACCTCCTTAATGTTAGTTATTCAGGAGCCTGGCTCCACCTGGAAGCTCCTGTGTGTCAGCGGAACAGCTCATGGTGTGCAGTAATACCTGTATGGAGGGATGCTCCCAGGGCAGGGGCTTCGCTAGAATCTAGGTCCGGAGGGGGGAGGAGGGAGTCGAGGGTAGAGGTGTCCCTGTGCCATCGCTCTGCTGCTCCCACCTGAGGCTGACTGGGGTCCCTGCTGCTCCCTAGAGAAAAGATAAGGCTCAGGGGCTGCATGCCAGGAACAAAGAGAGAAGCAGCATGTTCTGCTTGCTCTGCCAGCCAGACAGCAGGCCAGCTAGAAAACACAGTCTTCTAGACTTAAAGTGACTTCAAAATATTTATATTTTTTAATTTAGAAACTCCCATTGACTTTATCCATGTGTTTCCAAAGCCATGACAGAGCAGAGTGACCTGAAGAATCCAGAATACACTAGGCAATGTGTTTGCAGGTATGATACCAACCCAGCTGGTAAAACTTTGCACTCCCATTGTCTCCAAAGAGCTGGTACCACAAGTCTCAGCTTTCTGCTTAAATCTAGCAATCAACACCAAGTAACCTCCTCCATCCCGAGAAAAGGAGCTGTAATGAGGGAAGCAAAAAGCTTGTACGTACTGTGCTGGGTTCCTCATTGAGAGCAGTTCTGCAGAATACGTGCAATGCAGTGCAATGACATGGCAAAATGACAGCAGAGAAGAAATGTGTCCAGCTTGGCCCATGTATCAGTGACCCTGCAGGCAGTCTGTAGAGTTATACCTGCTCAGGGGGAATGTGTGACTCCCTTGGCTGGCCAAGCTGGAAAACCTGCAGCACAGCAAGAGCTACAGGCCAGTTGCTTTCACAGCCCAGAAAGCAAAGGAAGGCTGGGGACATGGTGACAACTCCAAATCCCATGGAGGTATGGCAGACATGCAGGGAGCTAGGAGCTTTGTTCCTGGAAAGCTGGGGATGTTGCAGGGCATACGGGGAACAGAGCCATAACACTGGAGGGAGGCAGGTTCTCGTGTTGATTAAAGCTCATTCATGCATTTGATTAGTTTGCATAAACAGACAGAATTTGATTCCACATTGTGGATCCCCTGAACTCTGCCCTGACCTTCTTGACACAGCAGGATGGTTATGGTATAAAACAAGGTTCTGTAGGTCAAGTGCATTGCAGAGACAGCTGGTATGGAAACGTGTCCAGGCAGGCTCAGTGGCAGGACTGGTGGTGCCACAGAGATTCTGAGGGCTGTGAGACCATGGAGGTCTTTCCTTGGCAAGGAGAACATAGTGTTCTGGGAAGCTGTGATCTTTTTAAAGGAAACAGTAACAATTCTGTTCAACTCTACAAACTGACCATTATTTAAATAATTCATATAGTTCTCCTAATAACAATACAGTCATACAAGGAACACTACCATTTAGGGAATAAAGTAGGACTACTACAGTGTCAGTTAATACCAGTCAGAACAGCGTATGACACGTTCATCCATTATTTTTTAACAAACTGTATGTGAAATCTCACAAAATAGTAAATGTCAACTTCGTATTTGTATATTTTTTTTTCCTTGCTCTGAATTGAGAGAACAAGATTTATTGGATTATGAGCAACATAAGGATAGAAACAGTAATGAAGTCTTAACCAGCTGTAATCACAGCTAAATTGGTGCAGACACATTAAGGAAAACTTAGCTTTATAGGAAAGTTATTTTATTGGTAAATAATTTTCTAGAAAATTTATTTAGGGAACTTCAGTCTTGAGCAGCTAGTTCTTGGAGAATATTGAGCAATTATCCATCTATTTATTTATTTATGAATAGCAGAAAGCATTTCCTATGTGTGTGAGAATCAGGTTATCACATTGTTATACCCATAAGCTCTGAAACACATCTGGCATAACAATTTACAAGAAGCAAGGTAGAGATATTTGTACGAGGTACATGGGATTTACAGAAATTAATTCTTTGCCCTACAAAATGTCTGTTCTTTAAAACAATTCAGTGAAATTTTTCTCATTAATTTGAACGGAGGAAGGATCAAGACTATTGTCTTTAAAAGACAATATGCAACTATCTAGACCTAATTAAAGAAAATTAATCATGTTTTCTCAATGAAAAGCTGAATTTTCAGCGCAATTCACAAAATACAAGAAACAAAGAAGAGTTTTCTGTCAATCAGCGCAAAAAGGGTGGACCAAGGCATAGTGGGTCAAATTCAGACCTCGTTTGCCTTTACTCTTCAGAGTTTATAGATGCTACTCTGAATTTGCATCAGTCTAAATGAGATTAAAATCTGATGGTCTGAATGCAAAAAAGTGGCATTACTCATGATTTTCACATACCTTGTTCACAGGAGACATGGTTTAAAAATAGGCCCTTAAAGGTATTTTCTCTCCACTATGTATTATTTTGGAGTCATTTTACAGGTGTAGCAACTACACTGAAACCCTCCCAAGAAGACACATCCTGGAACACAGATAGGTCTTGAGTAATTTCAATCCTCTGAAGTTTTACCAAGTAGCAGGATAATGTAGATGCTTTACACTCCGTGGAAGAGCTTTTTTTATTTCATTAAACTTTAAAATATCTCGAGGTAATATTTATGCCTGTACATGTCTTCTCCATTTTAGTTAAGTGATGCCACAGTAAATATGGTGAGCAATAGAAACATTCAGGATGAACATCACTGTATTAATTAAAATACTCTCCATTATACAGCATTCTGTTGTTCTGAAAAGCCCATGGGATTTTGCTGCTGAGTTGAATAAAAGTGTTATTTCACTCACAGACATCACACAGCAGCACCAAAATGCTCCTAACCACCTGTTAGGCTAACAAAAGAAGCAGCTTTGGTTGCAGACTTTGCCACACTAGCAACTTAACCTAACAGAGCTACAATAACATCGCAGGCCTTTGCACAGCAAGATGCCTCGGGCTGTTTTTTCCATGCCAGTTGTTGAGAGTCTTATTACATGCGCTAAATAGAATAATTTTTGTTACTCTCAGCACAGTAATATGAAGCTATTGATTCTATCTAGATTTGTTTTGGAGAAAGCCTCTCATCTTTCCTCATTCCCATACACACGACCCCTCTACCCCAAGGCACCACCGATCAGGAAACCAAACTTAGCAGAAGGAAAGCTGAAGTTTTCTTTGGCAGGTTTGCCAAGATACCCTAACTAAAGGGGTCAGTGAAAGTCCCTATATTCCCATTGATCTACAAGCCACAGTTCCCAGGATCCTTGAAGGAACATCCAGGGAAAGCAAAGAGCTCTTCAAGCTGCTTTTCATACCCTTGCAACTTCAAGTCCAGGCTGCCACACTGGGGAAGCGTGGCAAGTCCTTCTGGGCAGACAGTCTGATTGTGCACTGCGAAGATCTGGCTGTGCACAAGTAGTCAGGATAGGACAAAATGTGAAACTGATTTTGTCAATCATCATGCATGGGATGCATGAAGGAGCACCTATTTCCCATGACCCGCAGGCCACCATGGGGGCAGACAGCGTGTGACAGCTTCCACTATCAAATCAACTATTTGACTATGACTGTTATCATCAGAAATCTTTGTTAGAATTACAGTTCCATTTAATTTATTATCAGTGCCCCCAGGACCACATGTCAGCCCCCCTGGGGCCATCAGCCCCTGTCTCAGGATTGCCACAGCAGGGCTGGCCTCCAACTCCACACAACCCTGCCATGCCGTGCCCATGGGACCCACCAAGCTGGGCCCACAGCCCATCCCAGGCTCATCTCATCTCCAAGGAGGTGCCTGATGCTCAGGTCTGGGACTGCCCTCAGCCCTCTAGTCTCCATGGGGATTCCTCCTGCTCCCAATCTCCAGGAAGCAGCCATCCATGCGGTGCCTTGATATGTATTTCCTTAATTGTCTACTTAACTGCTTGTAATCATGGTTGGGATTCCCCTTTGCTCTTGCTTAAGAAATTGCTTATATTTTAAAAACTTTTAATTTTCATCGATCTTCCTTGTGCATGTAGTAACTTAAAATTGTGCTTCCCTTTTCCTACAGCATATTGCAAAAGCTCTTTTACCTTATGCTACAAGGCAGAGAAAAGATAAAAAAGAAATCAGTGTGTTTATTGTTGAGAAAAGAAGGTTTGTAGAAAAACAAATGCTCCTCTAATGTCTCTCCTTCACAATTAAGAGAGGCATCATACTCTCCAGTGATCCTGACACCAAGCACTGGGATGTCAGGCTCAGCATGACTGGAAAAAAGTTTTTGTCTGAAGCTCCCCTAGAAACTTGATTAAACTATCAACTCAGTAAGGACTAGAAGTAAAGCAGCCAGAAAAAGACTGCTCTCACAGTCTTAACAGCTGGCAGTCAGGAGTGTCCTGAAGTTTTCCAAGAAGCTATGGCAAAAGAGACCAGGGGATGTTGGATTTGGCCAAACATCCTTTCTTTCTGTGATACTAGGAGGTGGTGGGATAAGTTGTACCCACACTGTCTTTAGTATTCTATTGGTTTACACCAAGAGGAACACTCTCCAGAGCTAACTCCAGGGAACCAGCCCCCCAAACCCTGTAATTGAAATTTCTTAAGGGCAATGCGTGAAAGCAATTGTGGCTTCTCCAGGAAAGGTTCATTATATACTGTACAGTGTTCACAGAAATTTTCTCTGTCGTAATTGTCAAACAAACTTCCAGTATGGCAGACCCATTTCTTCAATGATCACAAATCTAATCAACTGCTTGCTATATTGGCTGAAGGTCTCAACCAAAAAACAGTTTTCATTGATTTTCCAGCTTTTTATTAAAACAAAAACTTTTCATACTGCAATTTTAATCAACAACTTTGGGGGGAAAAGGCCACATTATTTCTAATAAAGGTCCCCTTAGAAGATTTCAAAACCTTTACTCAACCTCTTAGATATTTGGCACAGCACAACTTTGCAAGCATGAAATTATTACTCTGCTTACTGTGGTTTCTTTTATTATGCTGTTATACAAGACTGTTGTACTTTGTCATTCGTAGCACATTACCTCAGACTCGTTCAGGTACAAAGATGGACTTCTGGGATGATCAGGGGAAAGGAGAGACTATCATATGAAGAGACAGAATGAAGAGCTTGGCTTGTTTAGCTTGGCAAAATAAAGGCTGTTAAGGGGTCCAGTTGCTGTGTATAAATATATCATAGAGGCAAACAACAGGAAGATGAGAGAGCCATTTAAATTAAATGACAATGTTGGCAAGGGAACCCAACAGCACAGATTGGCCAGAATTTAATCTATGCTCACTTGGAGCAATGAGATTTGGGAACAATTTTCCCATTGGAGTAACAGCAGTAAAAATCCTAACTGCACTCATAGTGGAATTTGATAAGTTTATGAAGGGGATTATAAAACCTGATTCCTGCAATATTACGACAATAGATTTGATGACCCATTAGGTCCTTTCCAGTCCTGTGTTCCCATATAAAGCTATAGTATATCATGCAGATTCTATAACCTTCAACCATGCATGCTTCAAAACAAGATATGCCAGCATACTTTATCTACTTCAAACTATTTAAAAACTAAACAAATCAAAATCCCCAACCAAACAGTTCAATTTAGTAAATGTATTTTTTCAGAGTAAGGATAAAACTTCAGTATTTTCTCACCCATAATGGCAGTAAATTCGATAGAAACCAAATATATTACAAAATAAACATATTTTACATTCAGTTGTCCATCACTGAAATGCCTACATTTATTGATAATTAATTCTACTTGTCATCCAGCACTGTTTAGCTTTATTACAATTTTTATAAAATATTTTACCCATGGCTTCAAAACCTCTGCAGCTGAAGTTCAACTGTTATTTATGGTATTCTGCTCTAAGCTATAAATTAATTAAGGACAAGAACATTTTTGTGCTAATGCATTTTATGTTGGAGGGTATCCAAAAGTTATAGCCAAAGGAACAGAATTATGATTGTTTCTAATTTATATTGGTCATATCATGAGTTGTACATGTGAAAGGAAAGACATTTTTTTAAAAACAGAGCCATCTGATTTTGGAGATACTTAATTGTTTTCATGTTTAAAAGATTACTTATGGTGAGCTTGAAGTAAAAACCCATTAACATTTACAAAACATAAAATTTCTTGAGTTAAAAAAAAAGAGTTTGGAAAAATCTACTTTCACCAAAAGCAGCAAAATGTTTACATAAAAAATAATGATTTACAAAAAATATTTCTTTCTAAATGCATAACCATACACATACACACAAATAGAGCCCCCTCAAAATGGGACCGAAGTATAGCCATGGTGGTATTACACATATTTTCACTTTTCTGTATCACCTATTTGAAATTTTTACAGAAATGCCAGCATGCTATCTTCATATAAAGTGTACTAGCACATTGAAGGCAAATTTTACTATGAAGATACCCCCAAAATTACTATAATGTTATATCTCAGGGTAATTAATAGTGTCATAATCTGATTACTCTCACCTAATGTGGCTTCATAAACCTAGCACCAGTTTGGCTGGTTGTATTAGCAGTTCACTGTCTTAGCCAGTCAAAAGTGTCTCATCACTTTCTTGTGAATAATGCTATTTTCAGCTCTTAAGATTCAGCATTAGATGATCAGGAAGAAAGGATCCAACAGAATGGAAAACATCTCTCCATTGTCATCACTTAATGGATGGCTTAGGACCTGAATTATTGACTTCTAATATCTTATATAAAAATTCTTTTGAAAGCATTCTAAGTTTCTGTCTTTAATCAAAGGTGGTGAAAATCAAGAGCCCATTTACATGTGTTTGCCTACATAACTTTGCATGCATTTCTTAATTTTTTTTTTTATTTTTACCATATGCACAATCGCTCATGTATTGTGAAGAAGCATTCACCCATCCATCTTCTCTAGCCTCTTCTTATTCAATATCTTTCCTTGATGCCTCTTTACACTTTTTTCTCTCAACTAAGCAATCACAGTTTCACTTTTGACTCTGACAGTGCTAGTGATTTGCATCATAGCCTCTGTTTCTATTCCCATTTGTGCTGGTTTTGGCTGAGGTAGAGTTACTTTTCTTCACAGTGGCTAGTGTGGGACTGTGTTTTGGATTTGTGCTGGAAACAGCTTTGATAACACAGGGATTCATTATTGCTGAGTAGGGCCTACATAGAGCCAAGGCCTTTTCTGCTCCTCCCGCCACCCCAGCAGCAAGGAGGCTGGAGGTGTACAAGGAGTTGGGAGGGGACACACCTGGGACAGCTGATCCCAGCTACCAAAGAGTAATACACACATACAGTGTCATGCTCAGTAGATAAAGCTGGGAAAGGAAGAAGGAAAGGGGACACATTTGGAGTGATGACGTTTGTCTTCTCAAGTAACTATTACCTGTGGTGGAGCCCTGCTTTCCTGAGAATTAGCTGAGGACTGGCCTTCTGATGGGAAGGGAATTGAATGAATTCCTGGTTTTGCTTTCCTTGCATGTGTGGCTTATGCTTTACCCTGTTTTTATCTCAACTCACAAGTTTTCTCACTTTTACGCTTCTGATTCTCTGCCATCCCACCCGTGGGGAGTGAGTGAGTGGCTTTGTAGGGCTGAATTTCTACCTAGGGTTAAACCATGACACCATGATATATGATTAAGGATTCAATCAGAAGAATATGCATTTTTCATGTTCCTGATTTGTCTCAGCAGTCCCCGTGACACATAGAAATCAAAACAGTCTTGTTTTCTCCTTAAACTGATACTTTTGTCTCATGCAAAATTAGTTCTTCATTTGAACAGAAACTGTTCACATGCTTTGAACTCTTTCAGAAACAAATCGATCATGAATAAAAGGAGCCTGATGACTTTTCAGAAGGCTGATGTTCTGATTTTCTCTTACATGAGGGAAATGTCCTTGCTATTTTTAAGAGAAAACTTGATCCATATTCAAAAGAAAAGTTACATACTTTCTGACACTAGATTCTGAATTTACAAATCATTAATCCTGAGAAATTCTGAGGCAAATCGTAATGGGCCATATTATTTTGTTCATGATTGCTTATCTGATTCAAGAGATATCTTCACCAAGGAATCTCCAGCACCGTAGGTTTTAAGTCCTCATTACAAGCGGTCTAAGCATAGTAGAGCTTCCCTAAGGACCACTAGTTTCTGTGCTCCTCTGAAATATTAGTAAGAAACAGTATAAGGAAGGTTAAAAACTTTATGGTACTAATTCTAGATTTAGAGCCCAAGGCAAAAATTTCATGTACAGTTTTTTAATTCACTTCCTGTGAAAGGCATATATGTTCTCAAGGATCTCCCAGAGTTATCAGATCATTTCTGTGCATCACAATAGCCAGGGAGTATCTGCCTTTATCTCTCCTTGCTCATATGCAGCTCAAGGATCTGGGCTCCACAGGGCTCCAGTACTGACTGTCTTCCATCCTGGCTGTGTCTGGGAAGGAAACCAGGAAGGTGGGTGACGTTGACATCTTTCAAACGCATAGAGTTCTAGTAGAAAACTAGTCTATGCTCCTGTCATGTGGCACCTGCTCTCTTTTGGTTGTTATTTCTGCTTTACACAGGCTTTGAGGCAATCTCCACCGACAGACAGAATGAGACAGTTCTTCACACACTGAGGAGCAGATCTGCAGAATGCCTTGTCCATGGATGCAGAAGTTAACATGACTTGGAAGGAGACATCAGAAATCCTTAGAAGAAATACTCACTTATGGTTGCTAACCAGATAAATCACATTGGGTTCGGGCAATCTCTTAAACTGAAAATTGACAGAGGCAGGAAGAGTGCTCAGGGGAAGTTTCAAATCCTTGCCATGCATTTGCTCTCCCCTGCTAGCAGCTTTCATCCACTGGTTTTCGTGTTAGTTGGTTTGTTTTCTTGTCCACAACACAGCACAAATGCGGTCCCCAGCTGATGCTAATTATGCTGTGGAGCTCCCTGTAGTTGACTGAATTGCAGGGGTTGGCAGAGAAAAGTTGCAAGGCTTAAATCTCACCTTGGGAAAACCAGTCAGTGGCTTACTACTAATTTAGTAAACTTCTCTCTCTTCATCTGATTGCTTATGACAGGACATGGAACTCAAACTGAAGGACTTGATGCTCAGCTATTTTAAATAGCTTGGTTTGGCTGGGACCTTTGAAAGAAGGCTACTTTATCCTGTCGCAGTTCATGGGCAGATTTACTGCCACATTATCCCACCGTAATTTTGACACGAAAAGTGTATTGTTATCTCACCCCAGATGATTTATTGAACTGTTTCGTTCAAATGCAAAAGACTTCTATCTTTAGAAGCAAAACTGTAATTCATACCCTACAGCAACAAAAGCTAATTGTATCCTCAGCAGAAGTACACAAAAAATTATAGTATCTCCCAGCAGGTGCTCTGGAACTGACTTATGTTAGTCTTAAACCACAAGAAAATTGTTGTCATTACTAAGCAGTTCAAGTGCAAAAGCTGTTCTTGCAAAATAATAACTAATTGGCCTAAAAATAAGAACAGAACAGCAGGGAACTGCAAAACGTTATCTCAGAAGTACTTGCCTCACCCTCAAATTAAGTCCAAAATCAGCTCTTCTCATGAACTGAAAGAAGAGCAAAGCATGTTGCTTATCATTGAGCATGTGAACAAATTGCATGCCACGGCTCAGATGTCACAGCACTCTTTTCAATAACATTTTTAAGCTTTCAGTAATGCCTCAAGCACCTAAAATTAAACGTATCTTGAACAGTGAGAATCTTAATCTTACATATATTTAGAGATTTATATTTTTCGATGTAACAGTTATTTTCTCAGAAACTTTTCAGCTGACCTAGTGCTGGAGTTGAAAGTTTTTGAACGTTCCGTATCCAAATTTTTATAAAGCCAAAAAGACTATTTAAGATAAAAGTACTGGAAACATGAATTATGTTTTCAGAGCTAGAATTTAAAAGTGTATTGAGTTGCTTCTCAATTGCAGAATAATCTTATATCTGAAATCATTAGCAATGTTCAGGGTGCATTTCATAACTAAAATTCCACATAAGCATATTTTAAAAATTATCTCTTCTTTCACTTAGGCATTTTGTTCAAGAATCCTTTTCTCATGG
Organism: Chiroxiphia lanceolata; assembly: GCF_009829145.1. NCBI lineage: Eukaryota > Metazoa > Chordata > Aves > Passeriformes > Pipridae > Chiroxiphia > Chiroxiphia lanceolata. The sequence continues at coordinate 84,925,362 of NC_045639.1, read as the reverse complement.
ATGAGCTGGTAAAATATGCATCACTCAAAGCTCTGTAAAGAATGCAGCCTCTGTTCTGCTTTATGTTAGGTGATTTCATCAGCTCTTGGAGAAGGATTTGAACAGGCATGTTGGCAGATAAACGTCCTCTGGTGTGCTTTAAAATTGTGATACATTAATTCCAAATTTTAACAAAACACACATTGCACACGGAGCATTGGAAAGTTATGTAAGAGGAGTGTTCTTAGTACTCCATGCTATCACTTCAGGATGGAGTTGCCTTTGAGTTTCTGCTTCATGAACAACAGGAACAACTCCTGGAGCTCTAAGGCACCACCAGTGAGTGTCCTTTCACAGGAGAGGAACGTCAAGGAGTTCAGCCAGTATCAAATCCTCATGAGCTGCTGCAAATCTCAATGCTCTGCTTCTGCATGGAACAGTGTAGAAAGCCCTACAAGGCCTAGTGTCCTCACAACATAAAAGTTATGTGCCCCATTCTGCTGAAGCCAAGGGTTCAAAGTGGTTATTTGAGTTTCTGGTTGGTTTGTTGCCTGTTTATAGTTTACTTGTTGATGCATCAAGAATTATATTTTTCTGACAGGGTTCAGAATTGCCTGTATGAATTTTTTATGTTACTCACTGAACTGCTGTTCAATAAAAGATAGTCCTCAAAAAACACATACCGTTAAAATAAACTTTGCTGGCATTTTTTTCTTGCTCACATGTTACCTTCTGAAAAAGAGATAGTTTTGTGAAATCCTGTGCATGCTTGTGCCTGTAGCTCTAAGCATTCCTTGTCTATGAGGAACTAGGAAGACCCAATGAAGTCTTATTAGCTTTGGAACATCTGACCAAAGTATCATCTGCTGTGCTCATTAATTACAACAGTTCAGGTGGAAACATTGGTCCCCGAGCTTTCTTATAATTGTTGGGGTTTTCCTCTTTTTTTTCTTCTTTTTTTTTTTTTTACTCATCTAATGAAAGGAGAACAAGGAAACAGACATTTGCAGAAGAACAGTAGAAAGCAAAAGAGGTGCATGCAGAGGAGATATACTAAAATAATGCCTAAGCAGCTAACTCAAAAAATCAGTTTAAACATGTGCCACAAAACTTTTTCCAATGCTAGAATTTTGCAGTGTTGGAAGTTCAAAATATGCTTGGAAAGCAGTCACACTAGCTGTAATCTTAGAGAAGTCTGATCCAACAACAATAAAATATATCTTTATAACACAGAAACGTTTTATGTGATTGTTCAGATGATCCCAGGCATTTGATGTATTCAGACGAGTATGACATGATGATTGTGTCTAAACTGGGAGATTAAACAGTGCCAGGCCTTGGTCAAAATTTTGGCATGGGCTAACCAGTGGTCTTCCTAGAATGGTCCCTGGTTGGGAACCAGCTTAGCCAGGGCTTGGCAGCCTGCACACAGTTAACCTATTTTGAAGGCTTCAGTTTAATAATGTAGGTATGAGCAGCTGGTGACAACTGGACTGAGGGTCAGAGAACCAGCACTAGCATTGTCTAATTTTCTGAAAATAGACATAGCCAAAGTGTCGCCCACACATTTTTGACTGTTTTCCACATGGCTGTTACCACATTGCTTTCAAACAAGGAGAAAACTGTGAGAAGTGGAAACTTGTATTGTTGCTTTACAAAACCACAGCAGAACTGCAAAGCCCTGACTTTTGAGAGGAGGGCAAGCAAGTGAGAAGCACTCAGACAGATGGCACAGTCAGATGGAATGAATTCCTGAGGGGGAGTGCAGCAGGGAGAAAATGAACAGTGAGCATAGTCAAAATATGGGAACGGCAGCTGCCATAGCTGTTTCTATGAGAGTAAAGCAGGTTGAGCAAATTGCCTTAGGAGCCTGTCCTGTTTCCAAATCCAAATGGTAGAACTAAGAAGGCAGCTTTGAAGGGAAGTACGGTGCCATGTAGATAGATGAGGTTGGATAGTTGCAGCTATTAGAGAGGGATTGGAGATGAACACTTCCAAAGCTCACAGCTCAAAGATCAGCTGAGGTGGACACTGGGACCCAGAGAGAAGTCCAGCTTGCCTACCAGGCAATGGTGAATGCCAAACAGTGCAATGACACATCTCAGACCACAGAGAGACATCTCAGACCACTGAGATAATTCTGGTTCCAAATGTGAGTCAGCTGAAGATCCAGATAAATTCCTAATAAAAGCATACTTACACTGGCAAAGTGTCAGTGTGATTACTGATTATTCGCTGACTTCCCGCAGGCAGCATTCTCATTCCATAGCAAAGGTGATGGACAATACCTATTACTGGCAAAGAAATCCTGACAAAAATATAAAAGGGCTAGTGTTCCTCCCTGGCAGCAAGAGTAATCATGCTATCCATACATCTTTTCCCACTGTGGCATAGGCTCTGCTGAGAAAAATATTGTTGAAACAGAAAAAAACAAGATCTTTCCTCTCATTTCTTTTTGTGCTGTAGGCTGTAGCATCAGATGAAGAAGTAGCTGTGGGAAAAGTATTACTTAGCCCTGTGATTGTGACATGGAGGTGCTCTCTGGAAATGGCATATGCCTAAGCCAGCCACAACAAGTGAGATGTGAGGAACTGCAACAGCATACATAGGCTATTCTGAAAAGTTACCTACAAATCTCTACCAGGTATCCTTGGTGAAATTCTTTCCAGTGGCTCTTAGCCTGGTATAATTTCCACAGGGATGGCAAAAGTCAATTCGCCACGGAGTGGTTTCCTGGCTGAAATATGATAGATCACTCTGGAACGTGGAGACATTAAAGCTCTTCATTAAAATGGTTATGGGATTGTTTTCACATGGGCAAACAAGACTTTTCTCTCAACTAATTCTTGGAAATGCTCAAAGCATTCTAGTTGAAACTTCCAAAAACAATTCAAACTCAGCCAGACATCCAGCCTGAACAACTGAAGTTTGGCAAAGCTGTAAACAACTGGGCTACAAGACCAGATTTTTAATGAAAAATGTCAGACTTATATAGGGTTTTTTGTATCAGCTTGTTCTGGAGTATGTCTTCTCTTATATACCCCAACCTAACACTGCATTCGTAAATCAGTTGATTAATATTATAGTGTTTTAATATAGCATTTAGTATCTGCTCACATTTATACATCACATTTTCATCTATTGCTAATTCCCAGTTGATTGATTAGCTATATGTTGCCAAAAATACAAAAAAACTTGAGACTACGTTGACTTAGATCTCTTTCTAGAATTAAACCAATGAGACTCAAAATGTACCTAATGTTGATACAACTGTTTATCCAGAAATCCATTCCCTTCCTTCTGTGTTTTAAAAGAAGCATTTTTAAAAATGCTAAAAATAAAAACAGAGGTTTTGTCAAATAAATTGATATACTTTTGTTTGTAACTGAAACATCAGAAATAGTGTCTGTTTTGACTTTCACTATCTTATTCTTGGTGGATATCACAGTTTCTCAGACAGCACACGAAAAAAGGACATGATCATGATCAACGAGCCGACATACACAGCACATTCTCAGAGATGCCCCAAGAAATTTCTAAATATTCTTTATAATTATTTCAGCCAAACTTGTTAAGTCTTTTTCTTTATTTGATCTGGAAATGACCTATTTTGGCAGCACTCAAAAATATGTAAAAATAACATAACATCTGCAATTTGTGTTTTCCTGCCTGCAATGCACTATGACAGCATTTTTAAGATGAACCAATCTGACACTGCCAGACTTTTCTGCAATGATGTTCTTGGGAATTTTGACCCACTAGCTACAATGGAGTTTTAATGCAAGCTGTTTAAGGCAGACTTGTTTCCATAAAGAAAGTGTTTGGAGGGGTTGCACAGATGAAATCCTACTCCTCAGAATTAGAATCCAGATTCCACTGGACTGCAGGACAGAATTGCAAAGTTTGTGCCATCTTTGAAAAACCTGTGGAAGGAGAATTGTACCAAAGAAGGCAAAATAAACCAGTTATAATACAATAGTACCTACATCGGGTGTTTCTTGAAATGTCAAAAGCTACATAATCTAGTACCGTCACTTTACTCACAGAAAACCTGAGTTCACTGCTTTCTTCTTAGTATAGTGACACCATATTATTTATCTGTACTGGTAGATATTTTTTTCAGTGATGGCTTTGTGCTTGCTTAGGTTCTCTCTATGCAGAGAAGTGGGAATATGAGATTAATACCAATGTTCTCCAGCACTAAATCAGTTCCCATGGGCTCTAGAGGAAGACACCTGCACACTATCTCTAAAGGCTCAAGGATGTGCTTTTCTCACTTAGCCCTTGGTGTTGCAGCTACACAACCATCCTGCTGCCAAGGCTTTGCCCCTTTGGGAATCCCACCACATGGGGACTGGAAGCAGAACAGTCTGATTAGAGCCTGCAGCTGAAATTATGCTGGGCAATTTAATCTAGTAAAGAATTCATACTGTCTAAAAGCATGGGTTTGAGTACTCTGAAGCAGGTGTGGGTCAAATTTGGTATAAAGTTTCAGAGAAACAAGAAATGAAAATGGAATCTATGAACTCCAGAAACAGTTCCTTTTGCTGTTTCTGATCTTTTTTCCTCACAATAAGATCACAAGAAGTCAGAGGTACTATCTGAGTGAAGTAGAAAAATTATGACAAAATGGTTTCTCTGCCTTTTTTCCCCACATATCCTAATTCCCTGTCAAAGCCCAGTAGTGTTTTAAATTCTTACTACAGAGAAATAAACTTTCAAATTATATGCATGATTCAAAATGGGTATTTGAATAAAAATAAGTGAATTTCAGATCACAGGGAATAAGAACAACTCTATGACTTTGCATGGAGCTTTGGGTCTTCCTAAGTGTCAGCTTTTAAGCCAATGAATATTTAAATATTTCATACGAATTCAACTTTTTTTCTGCAAAGAGTGAAACAGCCAAAGTACTTTCCTGGGAGGTGGATGACTGTGTTTTAATGCCTATACTGTAGCAATAAAGTATACTAACCTTTTCCTTTCTGGGTTGTTTTGGTTGGTTTTTGTCATATTTCCAAACTCCCGCTTGTCTTCCTGTTCCTTAAATTTTGATGGAAGACCCCCATAATAAAATCAGTATTTTGCAATCTAGGAAAATATTTAATCCAAATGAAAACTAATGAGCCACACTGCAAATCCAGGAAAAACATAGCAAAGCATTTATCTGTTTGTTTGTTTGTTTTTAAATTCAGCCATCAATCAAAAAAATACAGATATATCATAATTAATTTTCCTGAGAATTTCTTTAAAGGACTAATTGAGCAATACCTCCTTTTCACTTTTCTCTTTGTGTCTCTCTCTTACTGTTGGCTACTTTTGCAACCAATTCTCCAGTTTCTTCTTCTTTCTAACAGATTGAGATGCTCAGGGACAGAACTGGAAGTATTGTAACTGGTCTTATTTTCTCTGGGAGGAAAACAGTCCTGTGTTTGTGAAAAGTTCCTTTTGTGGGTGAATCACCACAGTATTACCAAGCGATTGATTATTACATGAAAACTTTTGTGAACCAAGAAATCTAAGTCTGTTTCCTAGGGGATTATACACTGAGATAGATAAAATATTTTTTAAATTGACCATGGTAACAAATACACTAAAACAAATATATAAGGTGACAACTAACATAAAATGTAAAATATCAGTTGACATACTGCAGGGTTATATATACAAAAAATACTTTTATATGCAGACTCAGTTGCCTGTTTTATTATGCATGGGAGAAGAGATGAAGGAAAAGAACAGGAGCTGTTGCTGTGCCCTTTGCAACCATGAAATGGCTGATGTGCTCCCCAGCACATGACCTTACTGCAGCCCTCTTTCTGCTGCTCCGTCACAAGTGACCAGTAGGAATAATTGTATAACTACACAGTTGCACTGTGATGCAGGTAAAGCCACAAGGAAGGTAACATTTTCAATCTAAGTAAGGGAGCCTTGAGACACAGTTGATGTTGGGGTGAACCGAAATGTTATCCGTCAGCTGTAGCTGTCAGCAAAAAATATTAAAGAAAGAGCAGCTGCATCATGCCACAAGCATGGGAGTGGAGCAGTCGTAGCTCCAAAATAGATTTTAGAGTCAGACAGATTTTTCTTTGGAAGAACCCCAGTAATAGTCAAGGACCATTTATTTTCTGAGCTGCTTGGAGCCAGTTGACAATGCTACTGCTTTTAAAATGTTTTAAATAAAGGTTTGAGATGAAAGTAAAGGACAGCTATTTAGAATAGGATGTACTAAAAGGTATGTAACTACCTCTATAAAATGTAATTTTTCCTACTAATTATTTTCCACTTCTGTAGCTTTTAATTTGCCCTCACCATTTTTTTGTGTAAATTCTGATATAAAAATAAAATTGATGACAATAAAAAATCATAACCAAGTTTCTCAGCTGGAAGAAAAAATATTGGCTTATTGTAGCCTCTGTAGCATCTATTCTTCCTTTTTAGAATTATTTCCTTTTAAGATACTAAGTTATCCTGAAAATATTTATTCAAGAATAGCATCTTACATTCTTTTTGGATTGTCATTAAAGAAAACAATAATAAGCAGCAGTTTCTTCAGGATCTTGAATTCCAAGATAAATGTAATAAAGTTTGTGGCAGTGTTTTATTGTTTATTGCTTGGAAAAACTTATGCAACAGCAGAATACTGCTCTGATTTTTGAGCTGCTGCTAATGAAGTACAACTAGACAGGGTACGGTTGCCATGAGTCAGGAAATGTGAATGTTCCTGGACAGAGGCCAAGGGAGCTTATGCACATCAGAGATGAGATGTATATGTATCCTCTGGAGAAGATACACTAAGTTGTTTTGAAGCATCTCAAGCTGCCTGATCCAAGAAGCAACCAAATGACCACCCTGAAACAAGGTTACTAGCTCTCTGTTACTCAGTCCCTCATTTTTACACCAGGAAAACAAGAATGAAGTAGGCTGTCCAAGGCAACTTAGAGATTAGATATTAGGTTCAGCCATGACGCAGTAGGCCCAAAACCCTGAGGGCTTAACTTTGTTCTTTCACTGTAAAAAGAAGAAAACTCCTAAGTTAAAAAAAAAAAACAACCCAAACACAACCCAAAACCAACAATAAACCAAAACAAAAACAAACAAACAAACAAAACAAAAATACCCCAAACCCACTTAACAACCAAAAACCAAAAACGTCCCCTCTGATAAGTGAGACTTTAAATAAACCTTTTGAACTCATAGTCTGCTTAAGTAAGCATGAGTTTTTTGTAAGAGAATGGGTGCTACCATTGTACACATGGGGAGAAGCTCCACTCTCCACAATGTCAAATCATTTGCTGAAATGCTGCTACACTTCAGTACTGCACCATATGCAACTCCCTAGCATTCTCTGAGCCTTTGAAATGTTGTTCCTGTGGGTCCCTATTTTTTGAGTGAAATTTACTGGTTTCCTAAAGCTAGTTTAGATTATTTAAAAGGGTACCACTGGTTTCTTTTCCTTTCTACACCTCTTTCTTGCAGCTGAACATAACCACCCCTGGAGACTTTGAGTTTTCACTCTCCCATACCCTTTTTTGGTAGGTGTATTGTCCTTATCTTCCCACAACCCTTTCCTGTGTCATGGCCCAAGGCAGGACTACAGCTTTCAGTCCTCTCCCAGCAGTGCAGGACATGCAGATCAGTTTGCTGTGCTGCTCCACCCAAGTATGTGGGTGGCTGCTTGGACTTCCATATTTCACATCTTTTTTTTCAGGAGAACTCTCGCAACCAAGACGTGAGCTCCCTTTCATGAAATCCAGTGAAGGGTCATTTATTACCCCATTTTTTCCTGCACCAGGAAAGGCCCACAAGCAAACTAAGAAATAATTTCCAGACCTCCTACTTTGATCTGGGATAGTTTTGAGGCCTCCTTTGCAGTTGTCGCTGCCATTGTACCATGGCAGGGCACAGTGTGCCTGACCCATGTTGCCTTTGAAGGTGTTTCAGCAGCTGCGGCCTATTCTGTGCAGTGGTATATACGTAAGAGTGGGACTCTGTCCTGCTCCCAAACTCACTGTCCCTTCTGTCTACTGGTATTGCCAATCATGGTGTTCAGAATCCTGAGAAAATCCTCCAAAGTTGTTTTTCAGGAGATTTTAAGGAAATACATCATGGTAGCAGATCATCCTCAGGTCAGAGACTTCAACTTGCTTGAAGACATCAGGACAGTATTTTTTCTAATTTTCTTTGGTTTCAATTAAAGCTAAGAGTCATGTAAGACATTACTAATTCCTAGGGTAAATCCTTATCAAAAATCTCAGTTGCTAAGAGAGTCATTTGAGCTGCCACTGTTGCTTTAACAAAGCAGGCATGACTGGAGAACCTGGCTACCCACTGAGCCTGCAGGAGACAGCAAGAAACGACATTTCTGTTTTCTGAGTGCTTTCTCTTCCTCCAGACAGTACGTGAGGTTTGTGCAGTCTCCCTTCAGTCCCCGGAGCTGCCCCACCACCAGCTAATTTGGGCAGTCACCTCTTGCCCACCCCTTCTCTCAAAGGTCCTTTTTCCTCCAAGATTTTTTCTTCCTCAGCAGCCTCCTTCTTGTACTAGGAAGCTTGTTCTAAGCACTCCCAAAATAACAACAAGCCCACAAGCTGACAGCACCCTCTTTGCCCTGTGAATTACTTCTGGTACAACTGAACCTGAGGGAATGGTTTTGTTTTCCTAAAACATCTTAATATTGACACTAGTTTGGTTTCTATTCTGGTTCTCTTCTTGAAGCTTCCTGGTCACATCCCTGGTCCTTTTCCTTCCTTTTTCTGCTGTGTTTTACCAGTATGGCTGACTTCTTTCGACCCATAGCTAAGCTTTCTCTGGGGAGCTCCTCTAAAAATACATATTCTTGTCAGTCAGACTAATTCAATTTCTATTGCTACTTCTCCCAGCAGAATCTGGTTTCCAAGGAGGGCTATTTAAATCCCCTTATTCAAAGCTATTGACATGATGTTCAACACTGCAACATCTCAGAGTGTGAAAGTCACTACTATGTTTATTCTTGTAACATTCCAGGTTGTTATTAAAAGTCTGGAAGTAAATAACTTGCTGAGAGTCATACAGGGAGTCCCTGATGTGAAAGCCAGCAATTTAACCAGATTCCTCTTCCCTGGTGACAACTACCACCTCACATTTTAAGGTAACATTATTTCAAAGGGATAAACAACAAAATTCAAATATTACATGAATATTTTGGAGAGAGAACCTGAATTTAGCAAAGTGCCTCTCATGAATAAGGAATCTATCAGATGTCCAGTCACTCTTACAGCCTGTTTCCTGCAATGTGATTTAGTCTTTGTACAACTAATGCTGGAGTGCAAACTAATCTCAGGTTAACCAGAACTCCATCTAGGAATCCTGTTTGCCATATGTGCATCATGCTCTGTTCCTGATTATGATACAATTGGAAAGAGATGTTCAGTGAGAAAAGTGAACTCAGCAGTGGAAGCAGTCTCCAGTTTCCTTCCTCAAAGTAGCATCTGGTTTTCCTTCCTTATTTGCATATTACTTACAATCTCAGTACTAGGTTTTCAGCTTATTGGACTACCTGGAAAGATTAAGACAGAATATATTTAACCTTTTTATTAACAGAATTGTTTTTGCACAGAGATGGCACCTTGATGGGTACCTGATTCTAAATGTTTTGCTTTCAAATAGTATGTGGCTGGGAGGAGAAGGAAGATGGTGTGCATTCTGAAAGCTGGAGCAAGCTAGGATAAAAAGTTACATACAAGATTTTTGGTCTTTATTATTCCCATTTTAGGACATAACTCATTGAATATAAGAAAATCAAACCAAAAAACCACTACAAATATTGCTTCTTTTTCAATTTTGAAAGTGCCAAATACCTATGATTTGTGTTAGTATCAATCATCTCTCCAGTCATTTTTATTCAGTGTATGTATTTTGATACACTGATTATCATCTCTGGCAAAATATTCTTTGGCCAGTCATGTCCAAAACTTTGTAATCCAAAGATCACAAAGATGTGAGACAGTAGAATAATTATAAATTAAAAATTCTCAAGATGTATGAACATAATCAAAGCCCCAAGCAATCTGATCAGAATCCGGAGTTAGTCCCATTTTGAGTGAGACTAGATGACTTCTTTTCATCTGAATTCTGGTTCTGTAAATAAGTGGCACCTCTCCTTCAGAGGATATGCCACTGTGACCCTGCCTTTTACTATCTGCAGCGTGATGCCTTTGGTGACTCAGATTCTCACTTCTGTCTCATGCCTCGGAAGCAGCAGTGGTTCCATAGCCAGCTGCCTCATAACACATGGTTGCCCTGGCACTCAGGAGCTCTGCTGCCATGTATGTCCTTCTGTGCATAAGGGACATCTTGTTCTGCGCTATGTCTAACATGCTTGAGGACATCTAGCATGGCATCGTTCCCTTCTTTCTGTCTCCCGCCCAGAGTCAAAAAGTGGAATGTTTATTTTTCTCTAAAGACTGAGGAACTGAAACCCTTATCTACTGCAATATAATTTATGTTTCTTTTCATTACAGAAGTCCTTGTTGAAGCATAAAAGGAGAAGAAATAACACACTATAGAAGAACTACTGTAACCTGTACCTCAAAAGTTGGACCCAAGAGGTTTTGCGATTACAGAGGGTGAGACAAGTGAGACCTTGGGGATAATTAGGAATGACAGACACAGGAATTGAATAACTTTAGCATGAGAAATATATGCTTAATTATATTTTAGTATTTTAGACCAAACTAGTTATCATTACCTACATGTGTTTTCCCACCCTTTCATTTATGTCCTTGCATATGGTTATTTCTATGGTCATTTTTTCAATAAAAGTAAGAATGGTCTTTAAGGCATATAACTACATAGTGTGAGGTTTTATGAATACCCTCTCTACTATGTTCACAAATTTGAATTTGAGGATAACTTGTGTATGTTTTTCTTCAGTGTATATTTGTTGTCACAGTAACAGCAGTTTTCCCAATAAATGGAAATTGCATCGTTTCCTTAGCATTCAGGTTATTGCACTGAAATAGCACCATGAACTCACCATTACTTCTCCCTTCCTGTTGTCAAGATCTCATTCAGTTACAGAAACAGGCACTAAAACAGGTTAGTTAAGATATGTGTGGATTAGAAAGCTGAAGTAAATCTGCTTAGTCCCATTACATGACTCATGCCTGTGTGGGAAAGACCTTATTTTCACAGAGATCTCTTAGATAAACAAGGCAAGTTGGCAGCAATTCGATTACACTGATGCGAGCAGTCTCCTGCTTTCTGTTGCATTCATTTATTTTGTATTTTCTGAAAAATGCAAGCAGGCTGATAAACTCCAGTGAGAATTCTTTTACCAAGGACACATGAGTTTTCATTTTCAACTGCTTTTTTTATAATAGGGCCAGCCTTGAAAACAGTTTCTAAAAAAATCCTTTTCTGTTACTCCAGTAGAATCCTTTTTTTTTAATCAGGTTTTTTTTTTTGAAAGTTTGTTAGTGGAGCTGTAGGTCTTGCTATCCACAGCCATAACACACTAGTTAGTTAGATGCAAACACACGAGCCTCTAAACCCTGTGGACTTCAGAAAATGGATTTAGCTTCCAAAATATCACTTTTACATATGCGCTGGAACAGACTTTTGAACAGCACAAATCACAAAACACTATACTCTTTGACACCACTTCCCCAAAAAGGAAAAGCAATGAAAGCAGCCTTTATTGTACTAAAGAGATCTAAAAGCGTATAAATCAAACTGGAAAAGTTCTTTGCAAATTGATTGAGGTCTTTGCTCTTGTTCTGAAACCCCACCTGTTTAAATCTGAATTACTCTGGCCACATCTTAGACAATTAATATTTTAATTGTTATTTTATCAGCTTTGAAATGAGACTCATTCGGACAAAGTACAGCAGTCTGTTAGATTCACACACCCCTTTGCTTCTGTCAGCACACAGCAACCAGACGGGTTGTCCATTTAAGGGAAAAAGTACAAGCTCCAGCCTATTTCCCTGTACTTTGGATGTGTTTGTCCCACTCCTTCAGCAATGCATTCTGTAATGCCAAAAAACATTTCCTTTCTTACAGCAGTCATACACACATGCACACACATATATACATTTCTCATTAAGTTTTAATTAAGCTTTTAATTGTAGGAATTGTCTCTTTCTCTGTATTTCTGAGTGTGTAAAACATTGGGGAGGAGGCCACAATCTATGTAATCTTATATATCATCTTCAGAGCTACAACTTGTACGCTTTACTTGTGGGTTTAGATTTAGAGATATAGTCCAACCAAAGCAGAATGAGAATGAGAGGGCAAAGCCATCTTGAATTAAAAAAAGCACAGCTGTCCCAACACAGGCAGACTTTCTGTTTGCACTGATATTAGTACTTATTTTACTATGATGCTAAGAATAAAAAGTAATATAGAAAGTACAGATTATCTGCAGAATCAGGAAGAGTAGGTGAAAAGACCCGAAATAAAAGGAAAAATCTAATCAAGTACTCTGAAAGGCATGCTTTTCAGAAATACATTAGTTGTCACACAATTTTCAACATGATCAGAGACTCCCACTATTTCTTCTCATCAGGACATAGGCACGACTGTTTCTGTCCTTTGGACATCTAACCTCAAAGCATAACTACAGGACTGTTACAAGTTCTACTAGCACTAACATGGTACAAATACTAGCTACTAAATAGAAAAAGAGAGGTTAAGAAATCTTAATATTTTATTGTTTCCTCAATTATCCAATATCCTCCAAAGCCAAGAAAAGCCTGTATTCCCCAAATAATTACCAGTATACTGTATAAAATTAGGAAACAACTTTCAGTAGGAAACACTAAGAGAAATGAAAAGAGAAAAAGATAGAAATTAAAAGAACCACAATAAGATGGTGAAGCTGAAAAGTTTAGGTGTTTGGGCTTCTTGTAAAGAAATACTGAAACTATTCTATAGAACAGAATATCTTTATTTTATCACATACACTATTTTATCTTCCCAGCTTTCAGTTCTTATTCTAGGTTTTATAAACTAAATATTTTTGGTGAAATAGGAAGTATGAATAGATTGAGTTCCCTTTGCTTTGTATTGTTGTTTCATCTGGCTTCTTCACAAATATTCACTCTATTTCTCCAAATAGCATTTTAGATATGTATAAGGACAAAATCCCCACTCCAAATTCAATTTATATATTCAAATTGCATGGCAATCTGCAATGACAGACCTTGAGAAAGGAAGGGAAGAAACAAGAAATTGGAGGAAAAGTAAAATGTCTCTTAGGAAAAAAAATGTTTGGACAGGAATATAGATGATCCATTTTGTTAAATGCTCTTGAGGGAAATTTATCTGTTAATTACTGAACACTAAAACCTGATCCTACTAAATTCAAAGGAAATCTCACTCTGAGTTCAGTGGCATAAACTGACCTCTGACTGGCACAGCTCTGAGGCACATTCTTAATTTCTGCCTGAGGGTACATCAGCTGAATTAGATAAGATTAGCAAAAGCCTTAAATAAGGCATGTGTGGAATCTGCGCCAGCAGAAAGATCCTGTATCAGGAGGAGTTTTACTGACACAGCTTTTAGTATGGAAATGGCTACAGTGGTGAAATTGTGAGCCAATAGAGCAAAACAGGGCATACTAGCAAAATAGAGATTTCCTAATTTACTAATGCTTACTTCACAAGTTGCTTCCAGGCAGCACATCTGTATCTTCAGGAATCCTGCCTTGGTCGACATAGCTCTGTTAATATTAAAGTTCAGTCTTTTCATGATAGAAGTGTCAGGTGCTACAGTGAGTGTCACTATAGAAAACTCTTGTGTTCTTATGACAATTTCTAGCTTACTAAAGCCAGTAGCATAGAAGGTGGGCCAGTTAACACCAGAGCTGAAGGTTAATAGTCTATCAGATATGAGAAGGAGAGGTACAGGAAAATCAAGGCATATCTAAGCAGGGACCAAACAGTGCTCAGACTTGAAGATGAATTTCAAGTCTTTGAATTTGATGTTAAAAACAAGCAGACACTCTATAAAGAGATTGAAAGACTGAGGTGATGAAAAAAACACTCAGTTAAGATGATGAATTAGCTGTGGCTAGATTGGCTAAAATTATAACAAAATAAATATAATAATTAAATAATAGTTCATAATAAATAAACATTACCATAAAATAAATTACAATATTGCTTCAATGAAGGTAAATGAAGAAGCCAGAGAGGCTGGAAAGTGGATTCGTATTGGGAGGAATACACAGTCTTTAGCACCATTAAAGGCCTCATTCATTCCACAGTTATTCTAATATAAACCAAATAAAAATAATGTTAAATGGGTAAAATAAATGGATATGCTACATCTACTCATCTTCCACAAAAATCTCTACAATGGAGTGTATCACCAAACATAAACTACTTTTTGATTTGATATAAAATTGACCTTGGCTTCACTGTAGTCAGTAGGAGAATTGGCTATTTTTCAAATATGAAACCATCTGTTGAATAGCCACATTACATATTCCACAGATTTGATTGGAAAATCCCAGAGCCTCTTTGTGAACACCTGTTGAGAAAAGTAATTTTAGCCTCCTCCTCCATTTTGAAGTGGAAAGGAAGACAGATGTATGTAAAATCACAATGTGTTAGAGTTGGAAATTGCTATTAGACTGTTCAAATGTCACTTCATTTGATAGTTATCAGGCTAATAAACATGCTTTTTGATGTTAAAAACTTTGCTAAAAGTAAACTGTGCAAGACAACCAAAGTTGTAAAACCACACATTATGCTGAGCAACAACTAAACTGAAAAAGCTGTCAATATCAGCATATCATTTTCCCAGATTTTGCCATCCTTATATATTCAGAAGGCCATTTCTCCACAGTTTAATTTGCCAAAAGTTTCACTAAAGAGAAGAAACAGTAATTTTCACTTAAATGTCAAGATGACAAAAACTATACAAATCATATTGTCTCAGTTTTAATCCTCACTGTATAGACTTCTTATGAAAAAATATCTTTCTCAAGGTATGTCCCTATTAAAAAGTAATTCCAAAGTTTCCTTTCGAGATTTAGATTTAGGATACTATAGTGCTCTAGTAATTCCACACTAATGATTGTCACATTAAATCATGGCCACCAAAAAGTGTTTCTATTTAGTGCTTTAGTGTGCCCCTTGCTATGAAATAAAATGTAAACTTATTATTTTTTGCTTTTAAGAATTTTCTTCCATCCTAATACTTCATTTATTTTGTTGTTTCACAGGCAGTTACATTCTCAGTCACCAAGTCAAAGTTGCTTCAAAGTATTTTAATTCCATCCAATCCATCTACTGCTAAGATGTGGTATTGATGTAATTTATGTAGTATGCAGGGATGCAACTAGAATTATTTAGTGAAAGCAAGACATTCTCATCTCCCTGAGGCAGTCCCAGAGTCCACAGACTAAGTGTCAAACACCACAGACAGTCAGCATAGACTCAGTTAGTTCATTCCTTCTTTAGAACAAATATTTTTCATCTGAGACAATTCTATACAAATCTGTGGTTTTGCCTGGGTTAAGTGCATTCCTTAAATCTTTGCTTTCACAACTGAATTCATATTGCATATGGACTCATAATCAGTATGTCTTTTAAAGATTCATGCATACTCAATTCCTTTCTTTGGAGAAAACGGCTTTAAAATATGTGGTGGGGAGGGCGGGAGGAATTCATTCTTCAATTGATCAAACAGCTTTTATCAGTTTAGACAAAGTAAATCATATTAAGCAATTCCTCCCTTAAATTACATGACCCTTATGGGGTCATAGGACACGCATTTCCAACAGACAATCAGGCTTCCATCCTACTGTCAGGGTAAAACATCTGAGAACTGGTTTCTCATTTATTTTGCCAGAAGAAACATACACTTTAACAACAATGACCCAGCTCAAGCACACTTAGGTACAATAAACATAAGGTCAGTCTTTTTGACACTTGAATTATACAGCTAATCAAATGAGCAGAGATTAATATTCATTATATGTAAATAAGTACAAGAGAAAGAACCAAGAGCTGTTGCCACAAAGGTAGTATGAAAGGCATCAATCAGGTGTGTCTGTGTGAGTTAATAAGGAAACAAAAAGTACAAATGCGCTGGGTCACAAAGTTAATTCTGTTACTGAATGGCTATTTCCTCTTATTTATCACACAGGCTGCCACTGTTTTTAATAGCTGCTAGACTATCATTGGTAAGGGATGATATGTATTCTATTATTAAATGTTGGTTTGTCTTCTGTCAGCATGTAAGCAGATATAAGCAAGATACATGTCAAAATCTCTGCACACTTTTTCATATTACTACTAGCTACTTGATTGTGCTTGTTCTCAGAACTGCAAAAGTTATTTAAACAATGCTTTTCTATGGTGGAAGTGTAAAAAGACCCCCAAAATCTAAAACTTTTATTCCAGCTTTCATCTACTGACAATATTTTCAAGCCATTCAGAAGATTGTTCAAAGAAGGAAAAAGACAACATATATTAGAAAAGAAAATTCTTGTAAAAAGGACACTGGAAAACAAAAGTTCTTGTAAAAAAAAAAAAAGCTTTGGACCTCGGTCTTACCTGTCAGCAACACGAACCCAGGAATATGTCCTTTAACACTGCAAGATTGCAGTAGCTTGTCCCACAGCACTACCACAGCAGTAGACTGCTCTAGCTCAGGAGAACACAAAGATAGAAACTTTTCCCACGTTCCTAGGTCTACCAGCCGCTGAAGTAATGAAGAAAAGAAGGTGGAAAAGAAGACCGGAGCTGCTTCTCGCAGAAATCTCAGGCAGGAGGAGTAGGAGTACTCTGTCTGTGTCTCACCCAGACTTTTGTTTAAAAGTTTTTTCAACTGTTGCTAGGTGGTGTTAGGCTTTGGCAGTTTAGTTCTCAGATTGTATTTCCCCTCTTCTGGTCTCTTCACACAATGTTACAGCAATGACTTCGTTGAGCTCAGCTCGCTTGTGCTATATTTAACCAGTGTTCTCAGCAAGTCAAGCCTGTCAACAGCTGAGAAGTTTGGAGCAGGCTTTGCTGAGTTCCTCAGCTGCTGAATTATCAGTGGATGTAGCACTGCACAGCCCAGCTACTACATTCACTGAAAGATTGTGGGGAAACTGTCAAATCCTTTTAAGGGCTTCCAGTGACTTCACAGGAGTAATTACTATTTAAAGCACTAAGTACAAAATGTGTATTTAGGCATATATTTTAGACTGCTAGAGAAAGAATACTTGTGTTCACAGCAGATGAGTTCAATTATTTATACAGTGAGAATTTTCCTAGGACAAGTAGGAAGTTTATAATTTGAAAGGTATGCACTTCAATTGAGGAAAAAGTACATGTGGGGAGAACTTTTTGCAGCATAATTTCTTACAGAGTTTAAATATATTAAGATGACACAGAGAAATTAATGAAAGGCTTAGGCTGGAAAGTTTTCACTGTGCTATTTATTCCAAAGACAACCTTTTTCTCCCAGAACAAGAGCTTCCTACAGTAATTTCTACACTGTTTCTAACTCTCACTGAAGAAGAAAAGAAAAGCCACACAAATCACTACTTGTTTGATATGAGTATTAGGAGCATATTACTGCAGGGCTGTACACATTCTGATGTATACACACTTGCTTCTGGACCTAATTGCTGTTCTTAATTTTAAGCCATAAGTCTCTTAATGCACAGATCAGTAGTAACATTGGACTGCTTTCAGCTGACAAACCATTATGATATCAGGGCTCTACAAAGATGTTGCAGATCTCAGACTCCAGAACAAGGTTCTACCATCTTGTGGCAGAACAGTCTCTGAAAATATCTCTGGGAAAGAAAATTCCCTACCCTGACAACTCAGCTTTTCTCTAGTGTTGATCTCTGGTATTGATCCAGGATTTGATGAAGAAGAAAGAAAGAAAGAATAAAAGGAAGAAAAAAGTAAAGAGATGCTAAGAGATTTGATGGTTGATATTTATACATGAAGACATATCAACCTTTCAGAGCAAAAAAAGAAAGATTCAAGCAAGCCATAACAGCATCCTGTAGTGATGCTGGGTTGCTGTGCAAGGAGCAGGATGAGTAGTGAAAATGTATCATGCTCTGTGATTTCAACATGCAGGAACACATTTGGCCACAACTACATGAGATACCAGGGGGTGAGTGCAAGCCCTTATGAGAAGCAGCTGCAGAATTAGCTGTAGCCTGGTGCTCTAACCCTGTCTCTGGAATTACTTCTGCTTGATATGTGTTATTGTCTAAACAAGCAAGGAACAATGAAAAAATACTTTCATTCCCAAGTTGCTCATAAGGAGAAAATGAAGTAAATATTAGGTATTATGTCAAGTGACTGATATTTAGACATTGATGACACATTTATGAAAGCCCTAAACACTTGATCATGTCAAATATATTTTATTTTGGAGACCAAGTAATAGTCACTAATTTCCATTTCCATTTCAATATTTGACTTGGACAGAATAGCTAAAATGTATAAAAAATAGGAACACTTCTGTTTTTCAGAAACAGCTATTTGGAAGACTATTGTAGAGACAGATAATATATGGGCATAAAGTTTGCTGTTACATGCTTCCACTTTGAACTGAAGCAAGTTACAGATATCCACATTCTAAAAAGAATATCTAATTTTGTTCCCTCATATAAAATTGAGGTACTCCAACCAGATGAGTAACGTTTTGACTATTCTGGCCTTAACTTCTTGCTCAAAGTGCAATATTAATAGCACTTTATCCATTCAAGTATAATAAATCAGACAAACAAAACAATTAACTTGGCTCATAGATCTCAACAAAAAACAAATGATTCTCAACATTTCTCTCCCATTAGTTAGTGCCATATTCACTGAGTGGAAAAGAATAAAACTTCTTAGGAGGCATTCTCTGCTGCCAGCCCTTCTGGGTGGATTTCAGTAGTGACCTGCTGGTACAAGTCTGCTCATTCTTGTACACTTACAAACTCACTCCCCAGCTGTGCACCATTGATATTAATCCTCTATAACAAGGTGAATTTCAGCAAAAAAAACTTTGGGAAAACAGAATTGATTAGGTTTTGCAAGTGGAATAAAAGGAAAAACAGAACCATGAAAGAAACTTTTTAGTTTGGCATCCTACATGGTCCAGTATCATCTGAAGTCCTAGTGACATCCTACAATTAAGTTTAAAAAGTGACTTCCGTATAATTTCTGATAATTTTGTTATCTCTTAGTCAAGCAACCAAGATACTAGAGTCCAAAGCAAATAATTCTAACAAAATTTGTCTGTGGAAGCCAAAGCTCTCAGCATTATTTCAATCAAAGCACTAAAGGCCAGAGCAATGCAAAGCAAAGGGAACAAAATGTGGCTCTAGGGAGTGAAGAAGAGCAGCAGCAGGACCCGCTGACATTTTTGAAGATAATGCTAGTCACAAATACATAAGAGGGACTGTCATTGTCAACACTATCATATTTCTTTGTACTTACTTCGCTGGAAAATGCAAGAAAAATTTTTATTACCTGATCTCTTCTAGAGAAATTCCAGGCTTGAGGCAGAAATTGCTGGCAGAAAATCCATGGTTTTTACAGAGAAGTTCAAAAAAGATGTCTTCTTCTGACCTTACTGGTTGCTCTTGACCTTAAAATGTGTGCCCATAAAAAAGATTTTTCTGGAACACATACAATAGTATTACTATTTAATTTTGATATCAACAATCCATCACTTTGGTATACGAGTATATCTCACTCTCTTAAGTCATAGAGGCACCCAGAAATACAGCCTACTACCTTTGTCCTTTTCAAATATTTTACATCATAATTAGCTTTCTCTTGGCTTTACAGTATAAATGTGCTGCCTCACATTGTCTTAGAAGGGAGGGTGTTCAATCATGTTCTGATTAATATGATCTTGGCTGAACTCCCTCAAAACTGTATTTTGGGAGGGCTAGGTATTTATTTTTTTCATTTTTTCCAGACAATATTGCTACCTTATAAAAGCTGATAGTGCTTTTTAGATCTTAGGTCTGCTATATTTTCAGCTCGAGTACCTGCTTTTTTATAACCAAAGGGAAAAAACCCCACATTTCTGCCATTTAGTTCATAGATTTAGTTTAATTTAGTTTATAATTTTACCAAAAGATCCCTGTCACAGTCACAAACCTCCAGGAACACTTACTGGAGTTTTAAAGTCTTTTCAGTAAAAGTTTTGCATGCTTTATCACTGAAATAAAACCAGGGTACCTTTCATTTTGGTTCTTCATATGCTGCCTTGATCTATATGTTGTCTTCAAAAGGTATTTCTGGCTTTTTTTTTAATTGTCATTTTAATGAAAGAAACATATTAAAAGATACATCCATCTCAGTTATTTTATATCTCTTATTTCTCCATTGTGCAAAGAAAAATATTGACATCTCATAAATTTTCTCCAAATGAAGTGAGGTGCAAATCAAAGATGGGACAATTAGATACACAGCCACATCCAGAACATGAGATGGCCCATTGGACTTAGAGGGGAACAACCCTGTCTACAAAAAATGACAGGGGAAAACAGTGATAACTTCAGAATGACATTTGGATGCTTTTGACTCCGAAGACCCAGAACCTGGGTCAAATGAAGACAGTTTGAAGCACAAGTCTGTAGGAAAGTGCCAAATCAGACCTCTGGAAATGGAGTAAATCACCTTACTAGCTTCACTGCTGCACCCCAGGAGTGGTATGCAACTTGCTCCAAGACTAAGATAAAAATGAGCTGAACATGGATTAATTGCTTTTAAGGCCAGAATAAACTTCTTTTATAATCTAATATAGCCTCTTACACAGAAAAGGCTTGGAATTTGCCTCATGCAAAACAGCAAGTTGCAGTGAATTAAAGCACACCTTTTAGAAAGATTATATAAAACAAATATGGATAATTTCCTGCAGCAATGTATAATGCAGTTCAACAGTAAATTACACTTACTGTTTCAAGGTAACCCAACCTTTGGAATTTATTTCCAGTTTGATGTTGACTGACTTTAGCTCACCGCCCATGAGATGTCTAGTCAGTGACCTTCGATGTCTCTCAATTTGCTCAATTCTAAATAAGTTCCCGTGGCTATTAACAACCCTGCAGAGAAAATCTCTCTACCAAGTCTCCTTCCCCCACACCCTACAAATTAAACACGGTAGTCTTCATAAACTAGGAATATTACACAGTAAATACGTAAACCAGAAGTAACAGAATATTTTCTCCAAACAAAACAGATCATCTGAACTTTTATTAAAGCTGCAACATCTAAGGACTAGATGACCAAGAAAGGCACCTCTGGTCGTCGCAAAGAGAGACACATATTATTGGATGTCCCGAGGAGGTGAAGCTCTGGTTTGACATCTCCAAGAACACAGTGCCACCTATCTTTGCGTTTGGGTTAGCTCATGGCAGGCAGCGGGAGAGGATGGAGAGAGGGCGAGGTATTCTTTGCACCCAATTCTGCACCATCCTTTGCTTCCTTGCTTGGTTTCCAGCGGACTAGGTGGAGGCTTCCTCCACTGCAAATCCCCAGATTGCAGCTGTGTTTCCTCTAAGACACTGGCTTCTGTCATCCACTCGTTGCCATTTACATGGTTCACTTCAGGCTGGTTACACCTTACTTCACTTAAGACATGGTAAGCTGACACTCTTATCATTAGTGCTTTTGCAGATTTTACTGACAGAAGCTTAAATTCATTATTACGTTATCTGTGCACCCGCAGAGCTTGAACTGCTGAGGAGAAAGAAATAGCTAAAACATATATAAGTATCCTGATAACTTCAAAAGAGGTACCTGCCCGGAGTCCTCCATCTAGGAAAGAAAGGGTAGGCTAGCAGGAAGCAGTCTTTCCTAATTTTGTCTCCCAGGAAGCCTCAGGACAAGATGCCCCAGAGATAAACCACAGATGTACTCCAGATGTAAATAACAGTCCAACTAATTTTTTCATGAAGAGCTGTTTCCAGTCCTATGACCAAACTGTACACATACACCTCTCAGAGACGGTCATACGATCGGTAATAATTTGTGTGCACTGAGCAGGAGAACAAGAGGGAAGGGATAAGGTATTTAGATTCAGGCATAAATCCATGCTTGAGGAACATCTCTGCAAGGGGTCAGTGGCAGAGTTTTGAAATTCAAGATCTTAATCTCCATGAAGTATCAAAGGCATGACATTTTAAATATCAAGGAAAAGAGGATATATACAAGATAGCTTACTTCTGTCAAACTGGTAAGCAAAGAATGGGCCCTATTTTCCAGATATTTCTGAACATTTGACATAATTTACACTTCGTGGTTTTACTTTCATAGATGTGGGAAAGAGGAATCTGCTGAAGCACTTCTTTCTACTTTGTATTATTTAAGATTTGGTGAACAATAATGAAGAGGGCTCAGTTAAATCGGTGTTCCATTAACTTGCATATGAAGAGACATTGTTTGCCAGTGATAGACAAAAGTATTTAAAAATGCCTTGTTTTAAAGTAGTGATGTTTAGAATAGTTCTCTAAACACATATTTTACTGGGGAGTGCTTTTTTTATTGACTGTGGAAAGGGCAGGATAACATAGATAACAAAATTTCAATAGTAACAAGTGCAGGTGGAAACAGGAAATTTGGGAAAAAAAAGATTCTATTGCTTTGGAGTCACTTTTCCCCACATTAACATACAAACTTTCTGTATATTTTGGCACTAAAACTAGAAAAATACTTTTGTTTTGTTTCTGGAAACAGCAGGAGGATTTGTATTTTTAAAACATATCTGTTGGAAAACCTCCTCTGTGAAAAAACCCCCAAATGCTACTCCTGTTATTACCAGTAAGTCAGCAGTTGGAATGACATAAAAAGTTTAAACTATAACATGTTTGGACTGAATATAAAATCTGCCACCTTTAGTCTGACTACAAAGCACTATGCCAGAACATCACCCCTTGGTACGTGACTGACTTAAACCATATGCTCATAGTGCTGAAGAGCAAACTGACAAATCTAACCCCTTTTCTTCCATGCATAAAGACTAAGCAATTGCTTAGGAAATCCATCTGAACCAAAACCTAAAATGTATGTCTGATAATCTCACTACAGACTGGTGTCCAATACCTGTCTATTAACACCAATAACTGAGACAAAAAGCCCTCTAAGTTAGAAGAAACTACCTGAGATTCCTCTCAGTTCTCGTAATAAGAATGCAGTTTTTTAGAGAAACAAAAACAGTGATGGGAGATGAGATGAAGAATCCACAGGCAACAGGGAAATGTGCTTTTGCACAGTGCAGAAATCAGGAGAGGGAATGGAGGCAGAGAGGAAACTGAACTGCAGTAGCAAGAGCACTGCAGAAGGCTTCCTCACAGGGCACCTCTTCCTAGAAAAGGAAAGGAAGACAAATCGAGAAAGTACCTTGAACACTCTGCATCCACTAAAGTATTGGCTTTCAGGGTATAAGCAACCTGAACAGAACAAGGTACATAGTAAGGAAAAGGTAGGCATCAATCACCACTGATGGCCATGTAGCTAATTTAAGCAGACCTATATTCAGTCAATTCCAGAGTATCCCCTCTTTCAGTAAACAAAAATGTAACAGCATAAAAACTGCTTAACAGAGAAGCCAGAGCTAGTACTGGATAAAGAAATTTGTGAGAAAACTATATAGTACTGTTTATTTTATTAGGTCACTTTTCTTTTTACAAATTAACAATATTACTACTTTCTACTTAAAATGTCATTTGTTTCTTAAAGATGTCACAGAATCAGACAACAGCTGAAATTCAGAGAAACCTCTGGAGGTCATCATCCAATCCTTCTGCTCAAGCAAAGTGACCTAGAGCAGGCTGCCCAGTACCATGTTTAGACATTTTCTGAGTATCTCCAAAGATGGAGTCAGTACACAAAATTAACAGGTCTATCTCACCTAAATCAGTCATGAAGTTAGGTACACAGTCTGAGCTGGTTGATTTTGCTTCCTCTATAGTCAGTCAAAGTGAATCATTGAGAGGAGATGATTAAACACTCATTTTAGGATAGTGTGAGTAATGTGAGAAAAATCTAGTCTGCAGCACAATTCCATATCTTATATTTATATTTTTTCCAGAGTAATTATTCGTTTTATTTTCATAAGTATTAGTAGTATTTTTCATGTGATATTTTATGTAATATACTTTTAAGTAGTAAATAAAGTTTAAGCTTGACAGGAAAGTAAAAAAAAATAGATAATTCTTTGGTTTTTTCCCAGAAATTTCTGAAGTTCTGGGAGTTTTTATGTTTTCAAGACTCTAGATGTTAAGACTCAAGTCTTTATAGTTAGCTAAATAAAACCGGGCCAGGTAGCAAGTTGCACTGCTGGTAGTTCAAAATTATAGTGCTCTCCTGAACATTTAAGTGCTACAGGTCTTCCAGTGCTGAAGAGCTCAGTATCTAATTATCTTTAAAAGCCAGAGTTTAACTACCTAAGAAAAGTCCAAAGAATCTCTTGAACTACGCATTTGAGTGATACTGAGGAAACGTACAATTTAATTAATATTCAGAGCTGATCACTTGATGTTACTTCTGTTGTTTTATCCCTAGAATATATATTAAGCCTAAGATTCCCTTAAACAGAAACAGATCTCTTTTTGGCAAATATTACCCTCACATTTCTCCTCTACTGAATGTGGGAGGCCAAGATTTTTAAGTATTTTGTGCTTCCCTCCCTCTAAAAATTGAGGCTTACTTTATTTTGTCATGTTTTTCCCACAACTCTTTCATATTAAGCAGATTTTTTTTCTCCCTGAGGTCTAAATAAATCCTTCTAGAAACTCAAAAAGACATTTATGCATCTCAAACTATTCTTCTGTATTTCTGTGAAAAGGATGCCCTCCAGATTGTCCACTAAGTACTTCTTCATTACTTGCTTTTTATTAGTTCTGCATGTAAGATAGGTTTTTCTAGCAATCACAAATTTCCAGGGCATCATCACTAAGATTCGTCAAGGGGCAGTTTACCATTTAGAAAACAACTAATAGATAAAAAAGCTGTTAGTCTCCAGACCATAGTGACATAGCTCAGAACAGAACAACATGACCATTTGAAGGTAAAACCAAGACAAATCAGTAAAACACTGCACAACAAGTAAAATAAATCATTCTCAACAGAGGGTAAAAAGTACTGAAGAAGAACCTGAGCACCTGAAGAAAAGATTAATTCTGCTGTAGCTGAAAGATATGGCTGGTTTGTCACATACAGCTCTAGTGCTCTGTAAGACAAAAAAAGCCCAGAAGAACTGCTTACTAATCAAAGAAGGAGCAAAATTTGATGCAGAAGAGATCTGTATCCTTCACTGTAAATACTAGTAGGATTAACAATTTCTTTATTAAGCAATAAGCTGACAAATATGAGAGAAAAAGCTCTTTAGATACAGCCAAATAAATAATCTAACTGAGAAAGGGAAGAAAACAGAAAAATGCCCTGATGCAGACAAGAAAAGAAACCAGTGAAGAAGTGGGCTAAGCAATCAGTGCACCCAATACATTTTAGCAGGAGTGAAGAATTTTCAGTGATGAGGGCAGTCTTAAGAGACTAAGTAGACATAAATGACTGTTTTGTACCATCAGTTTGGTTTACACTATCAGCTGACAGACATTGTTAAATGCAAATCTCTCTAAATCCAAGATTAACAAACACTCTTTGCAGGCATGTGTTTCAAGCCTTTACCTGCACTAAGGTTTATTTCTACCATTCATAACAAAAACAGGGGCTGTCACACAGAGCAAGAGATGGCCACCAAGATAGACCTTCAGCTGCAAACAAGGAGCTACATGTATATAGATACAGGAAGATATACAAAGACATATGATAAAGCCTTCAAACATCTAAAGGAACTTCAACAATCATTAAAGCAAAGGACATGCTCGTGGGCTACTGTAACATCAGAAGAAAAATACGATGAGAAATAATAAAGTAAATTAGTCAGGGATATTAACTAGCTTTCTGTACTGATAATTGAAGCCAGTTAACTACTACACTTTACAAGTGCAACCACAGATTACTGTAAACACTCTAGCTTTACTCAGACCTGAGGAAAGACTTTAACTCAAGAAGCTGAAACCCATCTGAAGGCAACATCCATCTCTAAAAGGCCAAAATATTACACAAATGTTGTGTCCTCAAAACATTTTCTTTTTGGAAGGAAGCAGCAGAAAGGAGTGGGCATGTAAAGGTGATGGGCAGGCAGCATGTTTGCTTTCTATCTGTTTCCACACATACAACCATTTTACATCTTGCCACTCATAGGATCAGCCTAATCACTGTGCTCAAACTACAAAGTAACTACTTTAAAAGTAGAGAAAAAATACACAAAATAACTGTTTTGCATTTGCTCACCAGCATTTTTGGCGTAGGTCTTAGGGACAAGGGAATGGACCAGGCAGCAGCACAGAGCCAGAGTAGGGGCAAGTGGGCCCTGCATAGCACAGCAGCATATCACAGACCTTTCACACCCTGTGAAGACTTAAAATTGGTGGGACAAAGCAAACCTGGAAAAACACTGTATTTAAGTGTAGCTGGTAATCTATGCAATACTCCTGGACAATCAAACTACTGATCTCAAATCATCAGGATGCCAGAGGTGGAACTGAGGCGGGTGTAGAATAAGAGCTATATATGAGAAGTTTTAGGGTAATAGGAAAGGATGAAGCCCCTCACCAGCTCCCTGCTACACATTTTTCCTTCTGAATACAAGCGAGTTACCAGTAGTTGAGTGTAGTAGACTAGAAAGGCAAAGGACGGGCAGGGTCTGAAGCTACAAGTAACACTTGAGTGCAGAAAAAAAGACAGCCTCCACTGTGCAGGCAAGGACATAGGCAAAACTAGTCATCCCTAGGAAAACACTGCACCCTAAAGAAAAAGGTCTCACTTCCCAGTGAAGAGCAGTATCACCTTACTTTGACAACTCTCACCAACCAAACCCAGTAAAACCTTTACAGAGGCACTGTGGGGAAAGGTCCTTCCACCTCTGTTTTCAGGTCATGGACAGAAGCTGGAGGAATTTTAGTGAATACCCTCTGACTTTTTAGACACCCTTTTTTTGTTATCACTGATTCCCTGCTTTTTTTATTTAATCCTAGCTAGTGGATGTCATTTTATTCTATCCCAGATTTTTTTCCTGGATACATGACAAGAATGTATGGGAAAATAGGTTACTCCACAAATATTAAGATCTGCACTTTTGAGAGATTCCACAAAGCACAAAATCTAGTCCAAAAATATGTGGTTCATATAAACTCCAAACCCATTTATAGAATTTAATATCAATATCTCCCTTTTTTATGGAAATATTTCTGAGATCCCAGATATTGCTTCAGGTTTCTTCAATAAGTAAGTTCAAGAGATGGCAGCAGAATAAATTTGCCACGCTTTTAATAATTCTTCAACATCCTTATCTTCACAAATAAGAACTTTATAAATATTACCAAATTACTTTGTTACAACTGAATAAGCACAACTGTAGCAAACCTTATTTATAAAGAACAACTTCATAAACAAAGACAAATTTTTGTTTTCTATACTGTCTGGATAAAATAAAAATAGGTGAGTTGAAGAATATAAAAGGAAAAGAAGGAGTACTGAAATGCTGTTCTGAAAGATCACTAATGAGCAAACCCTCCCAAATTCCTCTTCTTTGACTTCACCACAATCATGAAATTAATTCCTGTGGAATGTAAACACGTTTGTCTTCTCTTCAGCTACCAACAAAATAAAGTCACCCTTCACCTGACCTTTGTAAAAAAATGGAATCACAAAGATACACATTCTCTTGGACTCCCACAGCTTATAAAGCTTCTCATTCTTTCTGTGGTACACCTCATGGTAAAACAGAAATTCACTATTTGTTAAAAAAACAGCATGGCAGTTCCTTGATTAACTTTTGTTACTTATCTAGCTCCATCAATTTAATAAACTGCACATTACAACTTTTCAGTGTATTACAACAAGAAAATATTGCTTAAACTCTATTCACAGCTCTGAGACTAATTCATGATGCTAACAGTGGTTACATAGAAATACATAATTTTATTACTCTTCCCAAAAAGAAATCCCACAATTGCCCTTCATACGAGGAGTCTGGATGTGAGAAATCTGATACCCAAAACCACTTCAGATTAGATACTCTAACAAAACTTCATGGGAGTGTTTGTGACTTTGGGCTTCAGCAAACAAACTTTACATTATATGGAATGAAAACATAACCACAATGAGCTCAAGATAACTATTTTTTATATGGTACGTAGAGAGATGTCAGTAAAGCAGCTAAAAACTCCCCAATTAATTTGGTACCAAACACCTATCAGTTTAAAAGAGTTCTGCATGCAAAACCTGAGGAATTTCTACAGAAAGGAGGGCCAAGGAGGGCCAGGAGGCTCCTTCTCCCACATTCTGATTTGAGCAGCAAGGGAGAGTCTCCACCATCATTATATTATGATATCCATACCACAGATTATATACATTATGATCAGCTTGGGATTCAGTTGTACTAATATGCTTTTGGGCTAGTTGTCCACTCTCCCTGTGCTGTTGAGAGAAACAAGTACTTCTAAAGCGTAATTCCTCTCCTACTAATAAAGTTGATGAAATCACTCCCTGGAAGTGTTTTTCTCTACTGATCATAAGAGGCTGAGGCTAAATCAGATGCCCATGACACCTGAAAATAGATTACATGACTTTCACCCTTGCCATTTTAACCTATTGCTTTGATATCCCAGGTATCTGTCTGTACCGCTGAAAAAACCCTGCATTTCCTTCACAGATCTATTTTCATTCAAGCAACTATTTTAAACAAAAAAAAGCTAATTTTCTGTTCTCCATTTCATTACATTAAGCAGCTCTATGTTTTCTACTTTTTCTTCAGCTTTTCTGTCTAGCCAGAAAATTATGCCACAGACAGCAAAGACTACTGAGATCTATCAACTAGGTCGAGATATATACTTAGCTGAGCTGATAATGTTTTTCTTCAAGTTTCAACCCAACTTTTCTACTTGAACTTGACATAAACTGTCTCTGTGGTCATGCTTACATCAGCTGAAGCCAGTATAAACAAGAAAGGGCATAGCACAAAATACCAAAACCTCTTCAAAGCACCATTGTTAACTCAGGAAAGTTTACTGACTCTGATTCAAGTCTTATTTATATCAGATATTTATAAGGAATGCTACCTCATACTCAGTGTATACAAAGCAACAACTACAACCACCAAAAAAAACCTGCTAGAAAGAAAGGAAGAAAGGAAGGAAGGAAGGAAGGGAGGGAGGGAGGGAGGGAGGGAGCGAGAGAGAGAGAGAGAGAGAGAGAGAGAAAGAAAGAAAGAAAGAAAGAAAGAAAAAGAAAGAAAGAAAGAAACAAGGAAAGAAAAGCTAGAAAATAATTAAACTGCCTCAGACAGATGTGTTGGTAGCAGACAGACTTGCCATGCTATATGAAATACACTTGTATACATATGGCCCAGTAGACTGTATAGTATATTAACCTTATTCTACTATATTATCCAGTGTAGAGGGAATGAGTGTGACTGGTGAAAGAATAGATTATGTTTATTATACTTGTATTTAAATAAAACTGTATTAGGTTAATCCTCAAAAGAATTAAAACTCAAAATAACATCTATTTATATATCTTCTGCTTACATATTCTAATGAGAAATATTACAAGTATACAGGATAGAAAGCTTCTTCCTGTAGTGATCCACTGAAGAGTTTGACTACTCAGGCATTCACTAAAAAAACTGCCTGCAACTTTTGGCAGCCTCCCGGATCTAGAAGAGACTAGTGCCACAAATAGAGGTTTTCTACCACGAACAGCTCTGAAGACTCTCCACTCCCTGCTGGCTCCATTACCAACAGGAAATTTAATACAGGTCAGAAATAAGATTCTTTTTCCGTGAACTTTAACTAAAAACATGTCTAAACAAGACTTACAGATAAGTGAAATTTGAATTTTTATCAAAATTCTTGAGAGAAACTTAGAAACCAGATTTGCTTTAATTTATAAAGGTGAATCAGTGAGAGCTATATGCCTATAGAAATGTGGTCAGCATTGCAGTCATTTCTAACAAGATAAGACTTTAGGCTACAGGTACTGCCTGCAGAACCGAAGCACTGGAAAACTAGTTTCTTACGGATATTTTCTCTCATTATGAAGCTATCATAGCATATAGTAAACTGAATAGGCATTGTTCAAATATGTCCCAGGGGCTTCAGTACTTGTGGTAAAGATACACTGAGGCCGCAAATTTTGGATCTGAGACTGGATTTCAAGCACAGTAAAGTTCATGAATTATGGGTTCCAGGAGTTAGTCCCATTCTAAACACAGGGAACATTTGAAAAATTCCTAACTGGAAATGAGTGTTAAACATCATCAGAGTTTGGAGTTATTTATCTCCAGGGTTTTAACTGAAACTCATCTGTAGCCGTAAATCAAGACTGGATACAAATGGTGGAAATGCAGAAGAAACTTTACATTGTATGAGTGCAATTGTACTCACAATGCCTTTGTCATCTCTCCCCATTTTTAATATCATTAAATTTCCCACAGATCATTTTAAGTGTGTACGTACTGATAGTCTGAGGTAATAGGCTAGCAATTACTGGCATGCTGTTACAAAAACTATATTCAAATATATCTTATGTCCTGGTCTTACACTGACAGCATTAAAAGTTGTATGAGATGTTTTTATTCCTACTTGAAAACAAAAATATTTATTGTGGTGCAGTATTATCAACTCCTGCTTTATGTGTGTGGGTTATCAGTAGTCTTCCATGTATCCTCAATGATTACATAATGACATCTAGCGGTACAGGGTTTCAGTGCTTTTGAAAACTGTTAAATTTACATTAAACTTTGTCATGCAAGATGTCTAATTGTGCCACTTGCAACCAAAACCATCACAATTATTACTTTTAATTTAAAATTCATTGGTCCTCTAAACTTAGCAATTTCAAAGCTTACTTAGTGATTTCAAAGCTTATTACTATCCATTTAGATTTCAAAGTGTATTATAACACATTTATAAAAGGCACAATAACTAACCAGTTATTTAGAGTCTTAAGACAAATATATACCACCCATTCTCATGACTGATGCAAATACATTTCAGCTATTAGTGAAGGAAAACACAAGGCACATAGCAAAAAAAAAGAAAAAAAAACCACACAACCAAACCAGTAATGTAATTATATATTTATAACTCTTCATATTTAAAACATATGCTCCACCTATGGAGGTCACACCTCAGAGTCAGTGCAGAATGGGCCATGTGGTACATTGCTCCCTGTTCTATGCCCTGTAAAACAAGATGAACCACAAGGGCTCTTATTCTACTGCATCATTTATACAGCTCCTTTGGAAATAAAACCTTTCCTACCAACGTTTAAATGTTTCCATTTTAGCAGCCTCATTAACATGATAATGGGTTTCCGGTTTCACCGTCCCTGCCTACACCCGTATTAGTAATTAATACCGTGGCCACATGGCTCTCCTTTACCTTTTGCCAGACTGCCTACTGGGAATAGACCCTGGCCTGCCTGTCACAGACTAAAATTGTCACAGGTTAGGCTCTGATAATTTAAAGGTTTGGTGATGTATCAGTGTTCAGGCTCATAGTTTGGACCAGTTTAATTTAGCAGTAAAAGATGTACCCTCTGTTTTTTCACAGCTGTTCTTTCAGTTACAACCATAAAGCTGAGTCTCTATTGGAGAGGTTTGCACTCAGCAAGAACACAAACTTCTGATGTTCTGGGCAGTCATTTTAGAAATTGCCTGCTGGAGTAATAAATGGTATTTTAGAGTATTCAGATTGGAATGTAAAGAAATAGTTTATGAAAAATCCAGCAGTTTTACACCAACTTTCTCAGGCCTACAGCAGGGTTAACCACAGGCTCACTGGACAGAAAAGTTCTCATTTCAGCAACTTGACTCAGAATTGAAATTCAGGCATCTGGAGCACTGCATGTGCATTTCCTATTTTCTCTCCAAGGTAAAAATGCTTACAAGTCGACATTTGCCTGTAGCTCATGTATACTAATACAGTCCTGAATACATGAGCTACAACCATTCCTTATCACCCCTTCTTAAGAATTTATCAACTCTTTTCGTCTTAGATCATGATATAAAAGTAGGTGGATAAAATGAACTGTACTCAGAACTAAGCTTTTGTTTTAAGACAGCATATGTCTGGTCATTTTCACTGCAAAACTGAGTAACGTGAAAAATATGATGCTCTTTTCAGTTTGCTACTGACTTTTTTGTGAACATTACAGAATCATAGAACGGCTTAGGTTGGAAGAGACCTTGAAGATCATCTAGTTCAAACCCTCCTGCCATAGATAGGGACACCTTCCACTTGAGGGTGCTCAAAGCACCATTCAATCTGGCCTTGAACACTGCCAGGGATATGGCATCCACAGCTTCTCTGGGTAACCTGTTACAGTGCCTCACCACCCTCACAGTGAAGAATTTCTTCCTAATATCTAACCTAAATCTACCCTTTAGGGAGAGGGCTTCCCTCACATTCAGTGTAGGAAAACAAAGAACACATTATAGCTTTCAGGATGGGGAACATAAAGAAACATAATTCAAAATATGAAAATATTTCTTGAGAAAGAAACAAAACAAAACAAAATCAAATCAAATCAAATCAAATTCCATTCAGTTGTGTGCCCTCTGTCTTCTTGTAGAAATGCATGATTGTGAAAGTGATAA
This sequence comes from Chiroxiphia lanceolata, assembly GCF_009829145.1. Classification (NCBI taxonomy): domain Eukaryota; kingdom Metazoa; phylum Chordata; class Aves; order Passeriformes; family Pipridae; genus Chiroxiphia; species Chiroxiphia lanceolata. The sequence goes on along the minus strand of NC_045639.1, from coordinate 84,892,707 downwards.
AAATACTTTCATAAAAATTAGAAGATAAATTATTTTTTCTAACTGTAATCAACTTATTAAATATCTTACTATCATACATATATGCATATGTCTATATAAATATATATTGCCAAAAAAATCCAAGTCAAACATAACCTGTAACAACAGTATAAATGTCATCAGGTCTTCTGTCATACTGTTTTTGATATGAGATCAATATTTGAAAAGGTATTAAGCAATAGATTCCATTTATCCACTGAATTAAGATTCAAAATTAATTTTCCAACATTTTTATTCTAGGAATACTATAAAATAAAACTGAATTAAAAAAGCACTTTCTTACCATCGCCTTTGTCACTGTTTTCCAAAAGTTTCTGGTCATTTTACTTTGTTACTGAATTCAAAATAAAAGGGAAAAGATCAGATACACATCCTGAACGATGGTTTACTGTGCATAGAGAATAAAAAGTCTGTTCACATCCAGAAAGATTTTAAAGGGCGCAACTGAAATTTGCAAACACAGTATGCTGAATGTTTGCCATCTGGTCTGTATCTCTGGTTAGATTCTAGAAAATGTCTTAAAGAGTACTTTGATTCTATTCAAGTGTGGGATGTACTGTCCACAACAACATTATGCATGTTTTTCCCTTGCATAATGTCCTGGATACAATGAATAAGGTCAGTACACACCAGACTTACCAGTAGGAGTAATGGCAGCATGGAATAAATATTTGGCATAATAAATACATTTCTCTTTCTCTCATTTAACTATTACCATGGGACCCTTAAAAATACAAGAAGTATACATAACAATTACAGACACCTAAATAAGGCTGTTCTGATGTAGAAACTGGCAAAGGCATTGACATCATGCTCTTTTAAAAACAGAGCACAAATTTCAACAACAAGGCTTTTTAAAGCCTTCCATTTGATCTTAAAACAATCATCACTGTACTTCATCCCACATACATACGACCTGCAGACTGGGAACAGATACCTACATCATTTGCTCATTTGTAACAAATCTGGACATTTGAACATGCATATTTGAGTACATATGAAGACATATAATCCCATTTAAATAATTTGTGTTTGAATTGTCATCAGAATTTAATTTGTTAAGATATTTTAGCCAAATGCCACTACTTTTGATAGAGTTTTTTATCACTATATAAATATATATTTATATATAAACACATTATTTATTTATTTAGAGAGAGAGAGAGAGAGACTATGTAAAACTACTAGCTAGATTCTATTTCCTATACTTTCTTATACCTTAAACATCTGACCTGACATTTTATACACGTGATCTCAGTTTCAGATTCAGGTTATTTTTATTTGGTTTGAGACATTTTACTTCAGAAAAAAAAAATCTTGCCATCTTCCAGTAAAGATTAATTACAACTCTGTTAAAAATAAGGTTGTTGGGTTTTTTTATCTTGCCTTACAAAGGAGACCTGATACTTCAGAAGATGGGTTGCTTTTATAGTGTAAAGCCACTATTTGTTATCCAATTATAACCTTCTGAATTATCTCATTTTGCACGTACTTAAGAAGCTTAAAATTGTGCCTGCATGTTAGAGTTTTGCACATAGAAGATTCTGTCTGTATAGACTAGCCTACATGTTGAGGTCTAGAAAACAAAGTATTTTGGTGACATTCATCCCTGAAATTCGGTTAGATGTGTTTTCATATAATCATCTCTCATTTATTTTCATCGGGTGACACTGGTAACATTTCTGCTACCCATGGTAAGAAGTGGAAGACAATTTTAACTTTATCCTTTTAGCAGCTTATTCATTCACTTATTTATTATTTATGTACTTATTTTCCTAATCATAGGTATTAAAAATGAGGCACACTTCAGTACACAAATATGTTCTAAAAATGCTTGCTCAAAGTACTACAGTGCATGTTCAGTCTAAAACTTCTCAGCACAAGAAATAGTCTCTTGCTACAAAAGAATTTTAACAGAAATACCTTTTTTATTCTCTTTACAGCATGCAGTAAATTCAATGGAATTAATACTGGTCTTCTCTGGTACACAAAGCAAAATGTTTTGTTTATTTTCTAGGTAAAAATTCAAGGAATTCTTTAACAGTTATTTGAGTTAGACACTAGCTTGTGTTAAGTGTTTAAGGTCTTGAGCACAGGGTTATCTTGAAAAATCCATAAGCTGCAGCATTGTTCCTCTTTCAGTAGTATGTAAACATAGTGAGGTCTAATCATAACATAAACAATTTTGAATGCTGTTACCTTGAATTCAGTAACAAGCATAAAAGAGACAATAAAGTTTTGAGTTTTTAAGAAAGGGGTTTATTTATGGAACTAAATTTCCACTGGTTTAATTTACCTTCATAAATATTATTAACACATGATTACCAGAAACTGTGAGTTAGAAGTTTTGGAAAAAAAGCTTTAATGAATCAAACTTTTCTCATTTGTATTTATAAGTCATAAAAGTTACAAAAGTGGCAATAGCTAATGATTTGTACTGTTTGACTGAATACTACATGAATAGTAAGTAGAATGGAAAATGCATGACAATACATTGTTTTATTTCATTTCTTGCATTACAAAGTTACAAATACAATCCCCTAGTACAAGGATTCATTCTGAGACTGAAATACCTAAATAAACCACTCGTCATTCAATATTGATACGAAAACCAAACTGTAGACAACAAGGTACCTTAAGAATTCTCAAATGATCAGTCTGAACATTCTCTTGTAGCTTGCTGGATGCTACTGCTGATTGCTGGGAAAAAAATACAGACTTCAACAGCACAGCACGAATCTGCCCCCTTGTGACAGACTCAGAGAAATTGCTAGATTAATAAAATACTGGAGTCTTCACACTAAAAAATTTAATTAGGAATTCAGTAAGTGAAACTCAGATCAAAGTTGAGCCAGCTATCTCAAAGCTTCTTGATGCTTTTGTGAAAATACAGCATGACTAAATACAGCCAGTTAAAAGTCCATCATAATGCATCCACTAAACACCAGGCATAGAAGAGGTTTGTCATCAAACAGCGCTATACCTCCTGATGTCTTAAACCAATTTGGCTACCCAATATTGTGGTTCCTTGTGTCACAGAGTTCAGGGATATGACAGAGTATTTTATAAGATTTGTAAATTCTTCTGAAGAGTGAAATGTTCATACACACTTTCATAGTTAGTTTAGCCTATTTTTAAGATTAAGACTGTCGAGATGGGGTTTTCTTTGTTGTATGTTAATGGCACAGTGTGGACAAGACTAGTGTCATAAAAAAGAAATACATTCAACTGCAATTCATCTGACTACATAGTTCTAGAATTGTGATTTGAAAAGGTGAGAAAGTCATTTTCAAGGACACTTGTTCTTTTATTAGTGCTCATAGTTTAGAAATCCAAGACTGCCTAACTGTTGACATATTTAGGAGCTGTTCTTCAACTCACTAATTAGAACACTCCCTCAAAAACTTAAGAAGAGCCATTCTCCAGTTTCAACTTTACAAGGGAATGAAAAATCAAAAGAACATAATCCTTTAATTTACTTCAAAAGTGTCTTGTGGAAGGACAGTGTTCCACTTTACGTTGAAGCACAGACAAGTAGTCTCTTGCTTGCTTAAAATTTTGCATTTATATTCTTCAAATGCATAGGTCAGTACTATAAAACATTGCCGTAACAACATACTTTCATGAGTTGAAAAATTTTCTTTCCAGAGAAGACAGAAGAGAGAAGTTCTAACTAAAATTGATTAAAGGTGCTGCTTCCACAAGTAAAATGACATATGTGTGAGGCAGGATAAGAAAGAATTTAGTCTAAGTTCTGTTCTCAGGAGGTAACACAACAGCTAAGGAAAAATGTCATATAGCTGTTTCCACAGTAAGTAATGAAGCTAAGAAAAAAGGAGAATAATACTGTGGATGCAATGATTATAAATTCAGACTGCATAAAGTGCAGTTGTCACTTGAAATTCCTGAGATTAACACATAATTTTTGTAAAGGCCATCTCATTGGAGAATTTCAGTCTTACCACAACCCAATGACTGTACATCATATCCTTTTTGCTCTAATCGTAATTACTCTGATTGCAAGCTTAAAAATAGCTCTTGCTAGTTACTTGTTGCTCACACTAGTGTAACACCAAATTTTGGCTCTTCCTATCTAGAAAACTGGACACTCTTTTCTTTAGAGTTGTGTACTCATTCAGATCACACAAAAGGAAGAATGTATAGCTTTATATATTCACCTATTCAAACACATCATTAGACCTTTTCTACTTTACTTACATGCAATAGTCTACCCTTTTACAGTCATAATCCTAATCAGATGAGCAGCAGACTGCAGATGGCAGGGTTCTGCAGCTCCGTCTATGTGGTTATTTTAGACAGGCCCCCTCTGCCTAGGTTCTGTGCTGATCAAGAGATGCATGAGTGCAGCAAACGTCACACCACGCCAGAGCTAACAAGGCTGCTAAGTGGCACAGTTAATGGGCCAGGGCCAGGCCCCAAGAGCACACACTCTTGCCTGGCTCAGAACACTTGCAGTGTGAGAATGCATCAGCTTTCAGCACTGGCACAGAATGACCATCTAATTGTAGCATGACATATAGGCTTCTGAACATAAATCAGGGTCCAAAAGCCTTAGAGGACAACTTGCTGTTGCATTGAGAGTATGGAAATTTGGCAGAAAATAAACTCCCTTGCTTTCCAGCTAGTCCTGAGAGATCAGAGGTGCTTGGGTACGGCTAGGCTTAATTTGTGATTATAACCAAGACTGCTGGTGATAGATTCACTAGATCTACAAAACATAAGTGTATAGTGCTGTGTACAAGTGTTCATGGGTATACTTCAACACAGCTGGATGTGCAAATTTTATCAAAGAGGAATCCCTGCTTTGAGGAGAAAGCAGCAAGCCAATTGACTTGTTTGCAAGGTGGTCATATTCTTGTCCCCTGGTATAGAGGATTTCAAATGCCAATTTATACTTTTGGACGAGGTGAGGGTGAGACTGTAGTCAAATATCCTGTTACTGCCACCATAAATAGGGAGGGGGGAGGAACATTTACATATAAATGAGGGATATTAAGAGTTACAAAGAGAGAGATTACAAAAGCTGTGGATCTTGCCCAAGAGAATAACCAGGACAGGTTAGTATCACTCACTCTTCAGTGATTAGGGTCATCCAGCCTCTTCCTGATAACCTATCACCCCCATCAGAAGGCCATCATGCCCACAGTAGTAATCCGTTCACGTATGTAATGGCAATAGGCCTGATTCCTACAGCTGCCCAGAAAAATTAGTGAGGAAAGGAATAAAAAATTAAATTGATCATGTGACAATTGCAGAGGGCACAGAAATCTAACATTATCCAGGACCTTCTCCTTTAAGACCAGATATATATGTGTGATTCAGTAACTCAAATAGCCAGCCCTGTACTTTCTGGTAAGTCTCTCAGGATACAATTCATCTCATCAAATAGGGACTCCTACACGACAGAAATCTATGTCTGAGCTAGACATCTAGATACCCTTTATAGTCAATGAAAAGGAGATTTGAGGAAGCAATTCATCTCATTCTAAAGTAGATTAAGCTAAATATATCTCAAATGAGTCATACCTTAAAAGTGCCTATTTCTCTCTATTAAACATAAAAGAATGACAGAGCTGTAGCTCAGATGTAGACTATAGTTCTGCATTCATCTAAAGACAAGAAACACAAATCCCACTGTCTGTGCTTATGTTTCTTTAAGTGAGGATAAGTTTATTTTTTTAGGAGAATTTTAAGGCATTAGAAGCTGTAAATAGTTCAAAGACTGACTTCTCAGGGGATAGGTATCTATAACAGACATTTATTTCTATAATACCATTAATAAGAGAATTCTTACTTCTAAGGGTAGGTATTTTGAGATTATATATTTGTGACATATTTTGTTAATAATAACTGACCTCATGTAAATATCAGTCAGTATTATCTGTATTATGTAGCTGTGTAGTGGGTTGACCCTGGCCCAATACCAGGTACTCACTGAAGCTGCTCACTCACCCTCCCTCTGCAACTGGACAGAGGAGAGAGAAAAAAACAGGTAAGAATTCATGAGTAGAAAAAAGAGCTGGAAGAGGTCAGTGACTGATTACCTTCACGGGCAAAACAAGACTCAAAGTGGGGATAGTACTTATATTTATTACTAACAAGATAAGAGCCAAAGAGTGAGAAATAAAATAGTCTTAAAACCACCTTCCCCCCACCCCTCCTTCCTTCCATGTTCTCCCACCTTCCCCCCAGTGGTGCAGGGGGACAGGAATGGGGGTTCCAGTCAGTTGTTGTTTCTGTCGCTGCTCAGAGAGAGGAGTCCTTCCCCTGCTCCCGTGGGGTCCCTCTCATGGAAGACAGTCCTTGGTGGACCTCTCCAGTGTGAGTCCATCCTTCAGGCAGCAGTTCTTCCCAAACTGCTGTCCCGTGGGGCACTCCTCCATGGGGTGCAGTCCTTCACGGATGAGCTGTACCAGCATGAGTCCCCCACAGGGGCCACAAGTCCTACCTGGGAAAAACCTGCTCCAGCGTGGGCTTCCCCCTCCATGGGCTGCAGGTCTCCAGCAGGACCCCACTCCATCCTGGGCCTCCCACGGGGTCACAGCCTCCTTCATGCATCCACCTGCTCCAGCACAGGCTCCTCCATGGGCTGCAGGTGGGTCTCTGCACCCCGATGGTCCTCCATGGGCTGCAGGGGCACAGCTGCTTCACCATGGTCTGCACCACGGGCCACAGAGGCCACAGCTCCGGTGCCTGGAGCACCTCCTGCCCCTCCTTCTGCACTCACCTTGGAGTCTACATTGTTATTCCCATGTTCTCATCTGCTCTTCCCTGGTTGGAATTTTCTTCTGCGTGACAATCTCCTTTTCTTAAATATGTTATCACAGAGGTGTTACTATCACTCCTAATTGTCTGGGCCTTGGCCAGCGGCAGGAAGTCCGTCCTGGAGCCGGCTGGCATTGGTTCCACGGAACAGGGGAAGCTTCTAGCAGTTTCTAACAGAAGCCATCCCTGTAGGCCCCACCACCACCACCAAAACCCAGCCACAGAAACCCACTACAAGCTGTCTCCTAAAACACAAACTAAGACCAAGTATTAATTTTTTTACTTCATATTTATTTGCCCAAGTAAATTGTCCAGTTCTCTGAAACTAGTCCTGCTGAAGGACTTGAAAGCTTTATTTGGATCTCTGTCCTCTCTCATGTAATTCTCATTCTCAGTATTTTTACCCTTTCCTTTGGGGTCTACTGCTTTCAGTACTTCAGACTCCTTTCTCCCATAACTGAAAGAGTTGTTGTATTCAACCTCTTCTGTCTGAAAGTTGAATAAATTACCAACTTCTTTCAAGATCATTACACTGTTCCAAAACAGTCTTACATGTTGACACTTCCCATGGCATTATGGCTTACAAATGTCCTGCAGATGATACATGTGGAGTCTAAAAACATCAAGAACATCTTCATGACCCAAGAAAGGCAAATGGTGATGATAAGGCTAACTGAATCTCTCTGCAGTTACCCTTTGCTAGGTGGTAGCCTATTCTTACAGGTACATTTAAATTATGGGTAGTTCAACATACAGTTTTTGTTTATGAGTCACTACTGTTTATAAGAAACTGAAATACTGCATTTGTTGTTTACAATGCTAGTATCATATTTACATCGCAATCTGTTGCGAGACTAATATATTTACTTATAGTAATCCAAGTGCTATGACCAATATACTTACAAATACCCTACACGCAGAATAATGCTGGGGAAATGTTGGTGATCATGAAGTTCATAACAAATAGCTTGAGCAAAATAACAATGGTTTGACCAGCTGCATAAGAAAAAAAAGGCTTGTGAGTTTTCCAGTTGAAAATAATGCTTATGTTCACTAGATTTGCAAACCGCTCTCTTAGAGTAACATGGCAACCAGTAACACAGTGTCTATATTTAACCACAGCTGTACCCCCAGGTTTCTTTAGACAGTTGTGAATACATTTTTACACTTGGTCAAAGATCTTTCCTCCCCTTTTTCCATCCACCAGGCACAGCCAGAGCAGAGATCTATGCCAGAGCCCTTCTTTGAGGGACAGCCCTGCTACTGGCATTTACAGTGAGGGGAGAAGGCAGGGCCGCCTCAGGCTGGGCCCAGGGCGCTGAGGTGGCAGCTGGGGGGAGTTGAGTCTGGAGCTGCCTCAGGAAACCCCACCAGAAGGCTCCCCCAACAGGTGACTTTTGTTTATGGGCCAGATGCATCCTGGGGTTTTTTTCGGTATTGTTTGTTTGTTTTTGTTTTGTTTAGTTTGTTTCTTTTTTCCTTCCCACCCATCAGAGGTTTCCCTTCTTCTTCAGACAAGGCAACACACAGAAGATGTTTTCCTGTCCCGTTTCTAAATCCACTTCCTCCAGGCAGTTGCTATGAGCCTGTAAGTAACTATGTATGAAGAAATTTAAAAATATAATTGACCTAAAACCCTGTAAGGAAACAACACTTTGCCTACGGACCCTCAAGGCTACTGGGGTTCTCGTCCCAGGATACAGCCAGGCCATGTGTATGGCATTCCTCACATGCCTGCCGAGGTGGATGGTCGGGTGCTGCAGTTATTCCTGTCTTAGAAGAGGAAATAATATGCTGTTGTCTGTGAACTCTGTCATGCAGATTAACACTACAGGGAATGTTTTGAACTGTTTCAACCAGGATGACAAATTTGTTAGGAGGTTAAATACACTTGTTGCTACTGCATTTACCTACAGGAATTTGCAAGGCTCTACTTTCCTGGGTATAAGAGGATTCAGATAATTTAAGAGTTCCCCTGTTCATGGCATCAGAAACCATTTCATCCTGCCCTCTGACATATCATGGCTAGGCTTCATGAACAAAGATTTGGGAAGGGCTCTACCCACATTTGTTACAAGCACACTGGTGGCTAAAAAGGCCAATACAAGATAGACAAATCCAGTTGCAAAAGGCACAGCAGAAGGACTCCTTAGGTGGAATATTCTGCAAGGCACAATTCTTTCTGTGTTGTCTTTTCTCCTCAAGAGTGATCCTGCGTGCGTTCTCAAAAGCATCCACAGTGTTATAGATGGTGTGTCTTGATACCTCCCGATTTGAGGCCAGAGTAGACCAGTTCTGTTGATCAATATGGCAAAGGCTGAGATGTTGTTTCAGGGAGTCCTTGTATCTTCTCTTCAGGGCTCCTCTCATGCGGCAGCCGGTGGCAAGTTCACCATAAAGCAAGATCTTAGGGAGGCGGTGGTCCTTCATCCTGGAGACGTGTCCTGCCCAGCGCAACTGTGTTCTCAGCAACACGGCCTCAACACTTGTAACTGCTGCTTGTTCAAGAACAGATGTATCGGTCACATAATCTGACCAGTGGATGTTTAGGATTGCACAAAGGCAGCGTTGATGGAAGTGTTCTAAGAGTTGCAGGTGGTGGCGGTAGATGACCAATGATTCGGATCCATATAAAAGAGTAGACAGCAGTATGGCTCTGTAAACACTGATCTTTGTACTTTTCTTCAAATGTTTATTTTGCCAAACTCTTTTATGAAGTTTTCCGAAAGCACCATATTCATCCTGCCCTCTGAAATATAAGTCTTTACTTTTAACAGCGGCACACACTTGTACTCTTCAAACTCTCAAGTTTTTTTCCCCATTATGTTTCTGCTTGTTGTTTATGAGTTTTCATCTGCCCTATTTCCCCACTTTGTCTTACCAAACTGTATCTAGATGAAAGTTTCTCATTCTGAGCATTCAGATCTCCAGGATTTCAAACATTTGATTTTTGTTTGGGTGAAAAAAAAACCTTAACTTTCTCTCACTACTACCTTAAATGAAGGTTTTACAATTAAACATGCTAGTTTCAACAAAGTTTAATCCAGCATAGCACAATACGATTACTGCCTTGTAACATTTCTGTGAGAAAGAGGATATAACTTGAATAGTTCCTCATTACAGTTCCCTGGGGAACTATTCAATATTTCAGACTGCTACTCACCTTTATTGGGATACATTGTCTTATTGTTGTGTATATATTATTACAGGAAAGCAGATACTTCAGGGATTTGCCAGTCATCTAAATGTTGAGTGTCAGATTTCTTCAGACCTAACAGTGGTTGAATGCCAGTGGTATCCACCTGTTTAGCTTCTAACACCACCAGAACATTAACCAGGTCTTTGTCTTTTTTTTACAAAGAAACTGAATATGGAAAAATGTATTTTGCAGCCCAGACAAGGAAATGGATGACATTTCTCTCCTTTGTGTCAGGAGTATTTCTCTCAATGCTATTTGTTTTTCTTCATCGTATTATTCTTGTTTTAAAATCCTCTCCAAATTAACTGACTGCCATCTGGTTTGCTAGAGTTTTGTATCACTGTCGCATAAAACATTTCCACTTCCAAACATACATTTCAAGGGTACCATAAATTACCAAAGATCTCAACTTTTTCAACTTGATCCCAATCCAACAAAAACTTAGGGTTTGATTACCTTTGAGCTGTAGCGCCTGACCCAACATCCAGAAGTAGAAATCAAAACTCATGAGTTGAGTGCTCAGGTACCTTATTCAATGCCTTTAAAAATACATTTCTGTGTTCTCTGAGACAGTCCTGTATCAAAAATGCCACAGCTGAAAAATGTAAAGAGTTGAATCTGGTTTCTGTTGGTTCAAATACACACACAGAAATGAAGTTAAGTTCTTCCAACAGTTTTTATATATAAATCAAGTATTATTGTCTGCATCACCTTAATATTAGGTCAAATAAGGTATAATTTGTCTTTCTGCAGTCAATGTAAGCCCAGAATAATCACAGTACTATTTTGTATCTACTCAAAAGAGGTGGCCTGTGTTGTCCTATCTAATGTAGAACTTACCTGTATTGTCAAGAATATGAAGTCACTGATTTAGACACTGATATCAGTGTAGTCTGGGGAGGCTCCTGGATATAACCCCTAAGACACATTAGGTACTCTGAAATACCTGAAAATCTCATTTCTTTTTCTTGGACAGTACAGCTTGGCTTAATCGTACTTGAAGAAATAAACTGGGTCAGGAAGAAATCTTGTCTGGTTTCTCCAGGCCTACTGTATAGTTAGCAGATTAAGACAGGTAGAAGGCAAATCACTTCCTCAGGAGCAATGAATCATCCTTTGGAGATGCTCTTCTATTTCCTAAATTGTAGAGAAATTGCAAGGTGTATACATAACTTTGGCCCCTTTTTTTAAGTCCTTATAGTTAAATGGGATGATTTCAGGTACTGAAGTCTGCCCCTTTTGAATTCCCATATGCTTTTATGTGGCTGCCTACTCTGAAATATAATTACTTAAAATTAAAGAGTCTGCTTGTATTATTTTTAAGAATTACCAACAATTTTCCTCCCATAATTATTTAGGGAAACAGATATCTGGGAAACTAAAAACACACCAAAAATTCATTTGCAGGCAGGATTTATGCTAATGATGTTGTAACATCATGCTGAAGTTTATGCAAAAATTTTTTCTAGTATTTATATATGTACACTACCTCTACAAGGCACAATGATATAACTTCCTTTGAAGACATATAAAATTTGGTAAGTCCTTCTGTACTTAACTCACCTATTAAACTGCTATTCTATTTATGGAATAATACAGCACATTCTCTAGCAATATGTGGTCATGTAAAAAAAGACCCTATCACACAGACACAGGAGGAGACAGAGTCAGGTTGCTATGGGAACCTTAGCTCTAAATGGTCTGGCTTTTGTTGGCTTAAAATCTCAAACATTGTGTTGCATTAATTATGTTTTTGTTGAGGTTCTTTGCACTGAGCATGAAATTTGTTTTGCATGCTGTTTCAGTCTTACATGTATGTATGCAACACTTTTAAAGCAAAATGACGTGTTAGCTAATATAAGAAGAGATGAATGTGTTTTATTACCAAACTGAATTATGGCATTAAAGAAAAGATACTCAAGAAATAGGGGCAAGATTTTCTTTTTATTCATCTAGCTAAATTTCAGCTAACACTGTCCTACATTACTGAATATGGATCATAGATCCTAAAAAACTAATATAGCAGAAGCAGCAGTGGGAGAGAGCCATAACAAAAGGCAGGAATGAGGTGGCAATTGTGGAAGAAAAGGGGTGGAGAACTCTCTGCTGGAAACATGGGAAGGATTTTGGTATGGAGTGTACGAGGAAAAAAACTAAAAACAGAAACTGAATCAAAGAGCCAGAGAAAAGGATTTTAGGGAAGACTGAAGAAAGGGAAGAACTTGAGCAATGACAGAAGTTGAAGGATTGCATTTAGTGCAGGAACCACAAAGAGAAGTGAAAAGTGGATAAAGAGATTCGGAAAACAAGGTTGAGTTTGTGTTTTGAGGAGAAGATGGTAGCTGATACGTTGCTATAAAATATACCAATGAGGACAGTAATAGAACTCAAAACACACTCGATGCAAATATTGTTCATCAGATCCTACAAATGTGAATGGATAGCATACATATAGTTCTAAGGCATCTTAAAAACTTCTTCTGTATGAAAGCAACAAAGTTTCATGCTATAAGAAACATTCTACAACACTGAACTTCTTCCCAGGACATTTCAAGTGCCATGATTTTCATGATTTCAGTGATGATTTTCCCCTTGCAAAACTAGTTGCAGGTAATGAATAAGACTTAATTTTCTTTTCTTTAAATTATTTTATCTATTCTTAAGAAGATTTTATTTAACTTGCTGAATTTCCCATAGAATTACTACAATCTTTACAATCTTTATTCATCTCTATGGGTGGCACCGAGTCTGGAATTTTTATGACGAAAACTGATACAGAACTTTAAAACTTTTTTGTGCTGAAAACCAATACATTTAGCTTCTATAGTACCAGGCAGAAAACAGGACAGACATAACAGGTCAACTCCACTTTAAAATGTCCTCATATGGTAACCATAATTTAAACAGTCTGCTAAAATTTCACAATGTTTTAGCAACCATAGACCCTCAGTCAAAGTACATTTATCTTCAAACTGATGGAAACTGTTTAGTTTTTCTGTCTTTATTTTGTTTAAAAATAAGGAAAACAGTGCTTGTGATCTACATACCTTTTATATAAATATACAGAGTTCGATATATTAAGTAAGCAAATTTAATCACAAGTTGGAGGGTTTTCTTAAAAAGAAATAGAGATTAATGTCTTCATAATATTAAAAGGAACATTATATTTCTTCTGAGCACTAAACACTTTCCTCTGAGTAATATGCTTACATATGTTCACAATATGCTAGCACAGTGATGTGGACCTCATGCTCCTAGAAAAGACAAATAACTACCAAAGAGATTCTCCAGAATGTTTAGCATAAAAAAGACTGTAACAGAAACCCAGTCTAATTCACTCCTGTAAAATCTGCAGGCCAGTCACATAGTGGTTATTTTCATAGCAGTTAAGATCTCCTTAGCTTTTGACAAAATCAACAGCAACACTATTGATGTTTTAATCTGAATGAGTGTGTTACTATAGAGGCTCCACCAATTTCTGACAGGACTCAGAGTGGTAGCAGCTATTCCATGATCCCAACTATCTCTTTGGTTGTTGGCCTCCTACATTTAACAGCTACATGTGAATACTTGAAGAATAACATGAACTAATGGTACCCATTAGGAATAATGACCAATGACAACCAGATTAATCTTGTTTTTATACATGCAGCTAATGATAAGGATATGCCTGGGACGAATAAAAGGTAGATACATAATGACTGACATTGTCATTTATCAAGGAGCATAAAGACTTGGAGAAAATGTAAAGTTAAAACCAATGCTTGTGATAGGCCACTTTACAAACTGGTACAGCTCGTTAACAAAGACCACAGAACTCACAAATCACTGTGGGTTAGAATATCTCCCCCCACTAAGTTATTCTTATACAGTATAACTTTGGGCACATGAGGTAACCCTAATTTCTTTAACCTCCTCTGTCTCAAGGCTCATTTTGCTTACACCAATCAAGGTTCTCTACAGACGCCATCACGGCCAAGGCTCTGTTCAATCAATATTTCTTACCTCTTATTTCATATGGATTATATAGGAGCTAGTTTAGTTATTTGTATAATTCTGGAGAAAACTTTATCTCGCCTTGAGCCCTCCAAGCACACATTCTACCATTTGACAATTACTGCATGTATAACAGTATTTCACGTGGATTGGTGCTGTTAGCACACACCTTCATTAAAGGATGAACGTGGTCGTGGCATTCAGTGCCATGGTCTAGCTGACGTGGTGGTATTCCATCATAGGTTGGACTCAATGATCTCAAGAGGTCTTTTCCAACCTAATTGATTCTGTGATTCTGTCAAAAATAGCAGTGGACATTCACATCCTTCTAACAGAGGGAAATAATGTCTCAGAATGCCATTCTCTTCTTCAGGAAAAGAGGAAAAAGACTGAGAAGATCAAAGCACTTTGGACTTCTACACAGATAGGAAGGTTATCTTATACACCTCTGGAACCTGTATTCCAGTCCCCTGAGAATCTCTAGAAAGCTCTGATGTCACACTACAGTTCTGTTTATCTTCATCGGAATAGCTGGCATGCAGGACTAATAGGGAGGGAATGCAGGTGATACTGTCTCTAGTAAAACATTAGCCACTGTCATGTATGACTTCTTAAACCTGAACCAGAATATAGACCGGAAAAATGCACTCTCAGTGTGTTTCCCTGACAGTCTGAGAGAAGAACTTGATCCTACACAGGTTTATTCCAGCTATAATTCTATTATTTTCACTGCCAGACCACAAAGCTGCAAGTACCTAAAAAGTGGTTAGGTTAAGGACAGGATTAGAATTAAAAGAAATTACCTAAACCATCAAGATGATGTGCAGTGAAGACAAGTAGAAAATCACTTTAAATGGAGAAATCAAATTAACTAATACAAATTGAGATATAGCTGACTAGGGAACAACACTACAAAAAAGGACTGATGATTTATATTAGATTACAGATTGACCATGATCTGCGATTTCATCAAAAAATATTCTAGGATATATTGAGGGGAACTGCAGTATGTCAGAAGCAAAAGACAGTCATTCCACCCATTCAGCTTTGGAGAGACCTACATTAGTATTGCATCCTGTTTTGAATGCCCCACCTTTAAATACAGACAAGTTAGACTCCAGAGAGATTAAACACAATAAATGAAGGAAGACTGAAGAAACTGTAGAAGATAAAAGACTGAGATAAACAACAGCAATCTCCCACTATAGCAAGGTTACTCAAAAGAGCATAGTGAACTCTGAGGTAGAAGAAATCTATTTCTAGAAAAGATCGTTGAGGTTAATATGGACATCCCGTCCTCCCTCCCCCCACATCTTTCTAATATTCTAGCTGTGGAGACTGAAACCGAGACTTTTAAGGGCATATGCCAGTGACGTTTTAAGTCTTTAAAACTTAACTCTATGCAAAATGACAAACGACATTTTCCCTTTACATCTTTCAAATCATGTACTGTGAAGATTCTATTATTTCCAGTATGGTCATTGCTACATATACTTTAACTGTCTGCACTTCACAGGTGAGGCAGAGCACACCACTATACTTAACCACTACAATACACTGACAGGAGCACACCCATCTTCATAGTCCAGATCTCAGATCTGTTTTGTACATTAAGAAAGAGGTTTCAGAAGTTCTGATTAGAAGGGGAACTTGTAAGGAACAAACTCAGTGTCTTAGTCAGCAGCACGAGCAGTAGGGGAGTAGGTCACGCAAAATGAGTACAGGGAAAATGTCCTGATTTTTTTCTCTCTGCTTTCATTATGATTGATACAACCTCACGGGTCATGTTCACAGGTACACAAACCTGACCTTTTTCTTTGCTTTGGAATGTATTTTTGCTTGTATGTGTACAGGTTAATACCTGCTGTTTTATGAACTCTTGGTGTAGTTTACTTTTAGAAACATGATTCAGAAGTTTCCCACTTGAAACACATAACATTTGATAAAAAATCACCTTAAAATTGCTCTGAAAAGTAAGTATTCTTGAAGCTTTAGACAAATTGGCATCTAATGAAAGAGACAGGCAGAGAAAAGGTGATCCTCCTCTAAGAGGCGTGAGCCTGCTGTAACAATTTCGATTAGATATTTTCTGTCTATTACAAGCATTTGTTTAAATTAGCCATCTCTACTAACATAAAGTTCTTAAGGCTAATGATTATTGACAAAGGACCTCCAAGGATATGAGCTACAAAAGAGTTTCCATTTCTGATGGGTGAGACCATTATAAAGACCATCTGCAAGTTCTGTTAGGTGGCAATTAAGAACCCATATTTCTTTCCATGTGTGATCATGAGAGTGACTTCTGTATAACTACATACAAAAGAAGTTTCAGTATCTATTAAATGTGTTTAAACATACTTTGGAAGTTGACATAAGACATATTTCCCATTGATTTGAAAAGCAAGAGATTAGAGGCAGGATTTGCCCCCGTGCAAAAAACGCACAGTATGTTTTGTATGCTGGATGGTTTTGGATGCCCGACATGCCTTAAGTAACAGTCTGAATTCTTGCTATGTTTTAATTTTTATTGCAGTAAAAATTTCTATTATTTTATTTTCCTGATTACATAGTCTTTGATTTTAACATTTTGTGCTGTAGATGCATTTATTATATTCTTTTTGTTAGTAGGTGAAAGACTATTGTGGTTATGGTATGCTATTTATGTTGACAAATGAAACATTTTCTATATTTCCTCCTTTAAATCAGTTAGAACTTCTGCTCTTATCAATAAAATGACGAGCTACACTAAAAGGCAAAGAAAAAAATTACACTGTTGCCTAATCTTAAATCTTGGAACACAATCAATAAATGTATTTCATCAGTCTGTATGCAAAAATATATTTCCCTTAGAGAACCACCATAAGAACACTGAAGGCAAGTAAAAGTTTATTTCAGATTAACAACAGAGTTGCTTCAGGAAACTTAAAAAAATATTTAAAAATTAGTCAAAATATGCTGAAATACCTTCTATATAAACATTTTGAATATACACTGAAAGTATATTCTATGCATCTCAGATCTGATGTGTTCTCTTGGGCCTTTTACATGCTCCCCTTCTAACACTTACACAACTATCAACAGTTTTGTTTTGCGTTAAAGATCAATATTTGCCTCAGATATTTAATGTACATTTACCCAATATACATTACTAAGAAATAATCAAAATATATAAGGTTATCCCAAATTTTTCAAGTGGAATATTTCATATTCTATCTTATATACACATATATTCATTCCCTTTCTTCTATAGTACGATTCCATGTATACATTTGAAATTATTCTTATTTAGTAAGTTTTACTTATTTCCACAATCATAGTTTTTCTTCCATTTAGGTAAGGTAACTGATGCAATGCTTCTGGACTGTGCAACAAATTCTGCAGGTTTTTTCTTCTAGGAAAAACAGCCTTCCAAATGTAGCCCAACCTTGCAAAAAGAAATTTTTACTTCCAAAAGTAGTATCTAATGCTGTGTTGTGGCAAACAATGTTGGCATATCCCTCAATCACTCTTTTATACCTACAAATCTGACTTTGATGCTTAATGAGTCATTATGTTTTTTATCCCAATGCAGTTGTTTAATTTCACTGTCCATCACAAGAATTTGCATATTTAAAGCAAAACTGTTTCTCTTTGAATGGGTCTAACGCAGTAATGATCAAATGTAACAGATAAACAACACCCAACACAATGAATAATGGGATTTTAAATTTCAAAATGTTTATAAGAGTAGGAGAAAACCTAATAGGTATTTGTTTGTTAATAGCACAAGGTTGTGTTTTGAGGTACGCTGATCAGATTTAAAAACCAGGTCTCCTTCAAGGAAGGAATTCAGAAAACATTTTAGACAAAGTTCCAATATTCTTTAGCAGTCCTTAGTCATTTAGTACCTACTTGACAAGCCATCTTTGATAACAAAATTTAACAGAAAACTTTTCCACATCCTGACATATCATTAGAAGTCCTAGCACATAGATGAATGGCACTTTTTCCTTTGGGAACATTCCTGAAGAGTTAACTATTGTATGACAGCTATCCTGGAATAATATGTAGTAAGACACTCCTAAAATTAAAACACTAGCTTTAATAGAAAGAAAAAGACATTACAGGACAACGTACAAAACTGATTTTGCTTTAAAAATACAGATGGGGGAAAACCCCCCAGGCATCAGGCCATGAGAGCACCAAGAAAATGGTTATTTTTTTAAAAACCAAGAACACAGAAGGTGCATCATCAATACATTCAAGGAACTTAAAACTAAGAACAACAGTGAAAAACAAGTGAAAATTATTCAGTCCATAAGCATGAATTTCTGAAAGGTGGGACTGCCAAAAATCATTTATTTATAATCTACAGAACGGGTTCATGGGTTGTAAATAACCAAAAAAAAATTAAAATTTCAAGGTGCCTATAAATTCCCTTAAACATCTATATGCAATTTATGTACCAGTAAAGAAAATTAGGTAATGTACACTACAACAACAGAAGTTGCAAAACTGCAATCCCAATTCAATTTTATTCCTTATGTAAGGAACTACTGTTTTGGGGAGCAGCCACCTCCATTTGTTGGCTAACCTTAAAAAAACATAGGGGAAACAAGAAGTCACTGGAAAGAATCAGAAATACAAATTAAAAAACCACATTTTTTCAAGAGTTGCAGTACTGAATCATTTAAGCCACATTCATTATTAACAACTTTTTCATTGTGGGAAGAGAGGTAAAAAATAGATTTCTAAGGTGAAACAAAAATTCTTCATCATTGCCTAATAAAGTAATCAGCTTCCCACTCTACACAGTGCTGTGAGAAGAGAGCCGTGCACGTGCAAGTGTTTGTAAACGCAGGACCTCAGACTGCGGCCTCCAATTGTCAACTACCCACAGTGGGACGTGTCAACTTCTAGAGGTTGCTAAAGGTTACCCTCCCAGAAGGAAGGGGAATACCAGTTTTCTCTTTTTCATTGATCACTCAGTCAATTCTCATACACAATGAAAATCCTCTGGTTCCAAGCGAAGTTAAGACGATGCTGAAAAGATTTTGCAAGACTTGAGTGCTCTCAGTATTTCATTCCCCCCACAGATACTTCTCCCATGGAAAAACAAGCCACTCTAAGGCAGAGAATAAGATTACTATTAAAAACTTAATGAAAAATAAATGAATAAGAGTTTTGACTATGTATTATCCTTTTGCATCCTTAAAGAGCTTCAAAATAAAACAAAAAGAACAGTAGAATAAGATGTAATTTTGGGGTAGCTCTTTTATGTTATCAATCAAAAAGCCTAAAATCAAGCACGCATCTAGAATATTGATAACTTGTCCTTTCTGCTTCTAAACTTATTTTAATCTATGCTGTGCCTCAGTTCATTAAAAATAAGACTCTGAAGCTGTATCTGATGCTTTAATCAACAAAAGCCCACTACTGTGTACCAAACATTTATTCAAATAATTCATCATCATAACTCATAATCCTCAGTTTTTTAAAAGTTGTGTAGAATTGGGTAGTCTTAAATCAGTCTGGTCTCAACTATCAGCAAGAATTTGTTTTTGTGGATTAATGCTGTAACCTCCACAGCAAACCTTCTGTCTAGACAACACTTTTCTAAGATACAATAGATTATTTCTTGAAAATTAGATTCTAAAATTCCTTTATTCTCATTTTGGTTTTTGGTTTTGTTTTGTTTTTTAATATTAGGTTTCTATTGAGCATATGGTTTTCTATTCTCTGTATAAATAGCTTGCACCAATTTTTCCTGATTGTTTCCTGTTAATCCCATTACTAATGAAACAATATTTTGTGATCTTTCAGAAAAAGCCTTTTTTTCTAAGGAGATTTTGAAGATTGAGATTTGTAGGTTTGCCAGCACTGTTCCAGCTTTTGGGATTCTTTCTAATTGCTTGTTAGCTCTGGTGGTGTGACGTAGCACTTGGGGAGCAGTCTGACATCTCCTGTCATCTTCCAGGCCAGCTCTGCACTCTTCTCTGCTTCTTTTTGCCTCTTGATTGTGTAAAAACTGAGCACTCTCACACTGGCTTATGCATATGGTTGATGTCAACACAGAAAAGTCAGGAACAAAACCAACCAATTTAGAAGGAAAACAACAACTTTCCTCTCTCTAGTTTTTAATTTTCATATGCACTAGGTACTTCTACTTACCTAATTTAGGACTTTAGTCTACAAACCTTTCAGTTCAAGCATTTTTGAAAGCTCGCTTGTCAGGGATGAGTCGTGTTAGGAACTAGGTGCTTTAAATTAGATATAAACATTTCCCAATTCTACAGTCACTAGAATCCCAGATGAAAGAACCTGCTCCAGAAAGGAGCATCTGGTTTTCCATAGCTCTAGACTGCCATAATTTACCTTGGAGTTTTTAAAGTATGCATGGTTTTGCTACTTAGGCTTCATAGGACAGCTTTTTAAAATGTAAAACCTTACATACTAAAAAAAGGATTTTTACAAATCAAATGTACGTGGGGCCATGACTTGCAATTTCACTTTAACACATTCTGCAAATCCAAGTTTTGGATTTAAATATGCCTTGATCAGGCCTCAGAAGATTTTATGATTGAGAGGAGTCTTTGAAGCTTGGCAAGACCTTTTGCCGGAGCGGGAGTGAGAGGCCAGCGGGCCCCAGCGCTGCGCAATGGACTCCTGCACGCCTCAAACTCCATTCATTTTATCCGATCCACCTCCTCGCCTCCCAAAAGCTGCTGCCTCCAGGCTGATCGAGGAGGGAGCGGGAGAGCCCGAGGTACTACCGGCTGCAGCGCTGCTGCGGCCATTTTATCGTCCGGGGGCCGGGAAAGCCGGCAGCTCCCGGGCCGGGAGAGCCGCGGGTCCGGGCAGGGAAGTGCCGTTCATGGAAGAGAGGGGCGGCAGCGCTGCGCGCACCGTCCCCTCGCCCTCCCCGCGTTCTCGGAGGCGCCTGCGGCGGAGTCCCGGCCAGGCCCATCGGCCCCGCCGGGCGCCATCGGCAGCCGCTCTGCCGGGCCCGGCTGGAGCCGCTCGGGGGGTGCCGGCGGCGGGCGTTGAGGGAGGAGCGGGCGCGCTACCGCCGCCGCCGCTTCCTCCTGCGCGGGGGCCGGAAGGCAGCGCGGCCCGGGGAGCGGGAGAGGGCCGGGCCTCGGCGGCACTGCCGCCGCTGCGGGTCAGCCAGCCTTCCGCAGTGGGGGCGGGCAGGCCGGGGGAAGGGCCGGGCCCCGCCGCTGCGCTGGGCGATGGAGTGAGGGAGCGCGGCGCGGCAGCGGGAAGATGGCCGGTGGCGGCGGCGGCGGCTGCAGAGACAGCTCCTTTCTGGAAGGTGCGTGCAGGGCTGTGACGGGGGGAATGTGGCCCGCGGGCTGCGCTTCCCTTCTGGCGACCAGTAAAGGGGCATGGCACAGACTGGGGAATGGGGGAGGCGGGCGTGTGTGTGTACACGGAGGGGGGTAATGGGTCCCCTCTGGGGGCGACGACAATGAGAGGTGGCTTCGCGGTGGGGGAAGGGTGGGTGCCGTGTTTAGATCTGGTGTAAAGAGACCTGCTTTTGAGGGAGGGCTTAGTGAGGGCGATTTGGTTCTTCTCTTTTTTCTTTCTTTCTTTCTTTTACTGTTCCGAGGCGTTGGGAGTGCGGCGTCTTCCCTTTGTAGGGGCAGCGCCGAGAGCAGCCCGGGCTGGGTGCAGCGGGAGGACTCAGTCGTGGCTCGGAGGGCGGTGGGCTCGGGGGGTGCCGGGCAGGGGGAGCGTCGGGCGAGGAGGGGAGGCCAGGGCTGCATTTCCCTGATTCCACTCCGCTTCCAGGCCCCGGCCTAGCCCGCACTCTTTCGCCTCACCATAAGATGAGTATTTCTGAAAGGCTTCTTTGAAGGTTTGGGACTGAGGTTACATTTTTGATACGAAGATGATGATGAACCTTATTATCTGCATTTGAAAGAAACCTTTAGCGTTTGTAAAGCGCTAATTTTTTTTCTGTTATACGAATAAAATTATTGATGTTATTGTGGATTGTTACTGCTCTTTTGAGGATTTTTTGATTACTGTATAGCTTTTAATTATAATGCAAAAAGTCTCTTGAAATTCGAATATTTTTAGCTGTTGAGCTTTTACAGTTTCACTGATACATCCAAAAATCCGCTGTTGTAGTCTTGCAAAATTGCTATAATCACATCTCCTGATGGCATAGGTCAATAGTCTGCTAAATTCTGCCAAATTATCATGATGATAACAAAGAAAAATATATGTAAAAGAAATTAACTACTCGTAAGTAGAGTTTTTCAAGTAGAGGGATAAGTTTAGCATTGGAGATTTTGCAATACCTGTATTACACAGGACATACCTCTTGCAGGTTTTCTCTTGCTGCAGGATCTTGGGTTTTGGTTTTTTATTACATGTTCTGGAATAGACGTACTGTGTGAACAAAATACTGCTTGTTGTTTTAAATAATTAATCTGAAGTTCTGATGTTCAGAAACTCTTTTTGGTTAATAACAGCTGTCATGTTCCAGCCCTTATACCTTTAAAGGGTTTGGTGGTCAAATGCGGTCACTCAGTTATGTTTCCTGAACTCTGCACAGAATATAGTGAGGTTTGTGCAGGCAGCTGAAAGTGTCAAGGTGATGATTAGTCACTGTCTAAGTGCACCTTGGCCACCTGTCCAGCTAGCAAGTACTCAAGAAAAGATAGGTTTCATATGCAACTCCCACACTTTTTTTGCATATGAGTTCTCTTTCCATCAGCAGGACTAACTGGATAGCATCCCCATTTGAAGCTTCAGTGTTCCATGATGGGTAAACTGAGTTAATCAACTGGTTTTGTGTTTCCCCGTTATTTGGGGGCACATTCATTTTGACGTGTTCATTTCAGGACTGATGATGTGATAGAAACCCTAAGAGTATGCAAGTGTGCACCTGTGTGTGAAGAAAATCTAATGTGGATGGTGGTGACAGAAAATTTCTAAGAGTAGTCCAAGTCCAAATGGGATGATAATACTGGAGCAGATCTAGTAAGAGCTGTTAAAGTTTGTAGTGATTTGAAGCAAAGGGAAAAGAGGGCTTTCAGATGTTATTTGAGAGGTACTTATTAGGAGTGTTTACTTTATAGAAAAAAGTAAAGGCATAGAGCATCTATAAATAGATATATATCTCTAGCTATATATATATACACACACACACACACGAGTTTTTTGGCAATATGCAATCTTGAAATGTACGCCAGCATATTGGATCAACCTAATGATGTTAGAACCATCGTTATCCAAAAGCTAGACAAGCATGAGAGTGCCAGACTTGTGGAACAAGTATAACGGGGACAAAAATGGGGATAAAAGTGTACAGAGTTGGAAATACAGCAGCTTTTATTTCAGGATGATGATTAATACATGAGCTTAGAGTCGTATCTATAACTAGTCTAAGTGTGTATACTTCATGGACTCTCTTGAAGTCTGTGTAAGCAACAACCAAAAAGTATTTACTTGATGTTTTTGGAAGTGTTTTCTTAAAGGCTGGCAAAGAGGAGGAGATCTTTGTCCATCCCTGCCTTAAGTGTGTAAAACAGATGAAGAATAGGCCAAATGGATGTCAGATCTATCACCAGTTGAACTCAATCTGATGAAAACTGTGCTGGTTCAATATGTACCTTTATATGTGTGTGTGTGTGTATACGTACATGTACATAGACATTTCTAGTGCTGTCATGCTTATGTTGACTACCAGTCAGGCCAAACGTACATTTAAATTAAATAAATTGCTTTCCAGTATGATAGTTGTTCAGAATTTTGATTTTGATTCCCCATGTCCAGTAAGATACTGCTTTTCACTCATTTAGCGTAACAGATGTTACTATGAAGAAATATGTCAATCAGTCTACTGTAAAAGTGCTTCCTTTAATATTTTTATTGTTTTATTCTCCAGTGAAAACAAAGTGTTCTTTCTGGAAGGTTGTTCCTTGAATGATTTATCTGTTGCCTTTCTGGTAATGCTGTTCTGAGCACAGTGATTCATACTAGTACATGTTTTTCGTCCAGTTCTGCGTATCTAATGTGTCATCATTTTTTCTGCTGTATTGTATAGACTGTTTAGCAGAAATGTGAAAAAGACCCCAGGACTATAATATTGAACTCTTTATAAAGCTGTGTTTGTTATTCTGGAGCAGTGCTAATAGTTGGTACCTATCGCATATACATTGATATACAGGACACGCATGATTACTCTTCTTGAAGTGTCAGGACTGTTAGAATTAATATGTGTGGAAAGTACCTTATTTTTGTTATTTAATGTAGTTTGCAAGTGGAATTAGTAAGACTGCGCTGAATTTACTTTTCTGCAATAATGTTTCAAAGTTATGAGCCAAATATGCAGAAATTCACACTGACAAAGTAGTCCTGTTACATGGGAATTCTTTCCTGATGTGGAGGAATACAAGTTTAGACGTTTGATATTTCCATCTGCAGCAATTCCTGTGTTTTTTAATTGATAATCACACCTAAAATATAGAGCATGATAGGCAAATCCACTTGGATTTAGAGGAGGCATGTTAAGCATGTTGAGAGTACTGTTGGTCATTACCCCTGCAGAAAAATTATGGGAACACTTGTTTTCTGCCTCTTTCACTATTACTGACTTGCAAGGAAATTGTAATTTCGCTTCTGCAGCATGAAATTTAAAGTTTCTCTATGCCATAGGTAACAGATAAACTTCAAAGTATTTTCCAAAAGAAAGGAGAAATATATTATTTGCTCCTGTTTTCTTATTTCAGTCTTCTGGTGGTTACAGTGGTGACACCGAGAACCAGTATTGAATTTGCTTTCAGGGATCTCCTTTCTAAGGAATGTTGCCAGTCTCTACCTTCAGAGCTGCCAAGAGATTTCAGTAATACCGTGACAGCAATTTCCTCAATTTTCATTCCATTTTTTTGGCTACAGGTTTCCTAATAACAATAGAGAAAACTATGCGGACTACCCAATAGCAGCAGCAGTATAAACTTCACAGTTGTCTGCCAGAGGACTCCAGAGGATTGCTTTGTTCTTCTTTCAGCTCACATGTAAAGAATTGTTTTCACCAAAGCAAGGGTTTAGACTGGTGTATTTTCTTAGAGGTGGCTGAGATTCTGGAATGGTACAGAAGCACACTGCATTTGTGTATTTGTGTAGAGTCATAGAGTTGCCATTTGAAGTGGTGGTCAGCCTTTCCTCTCCTTTTTTTTTTCTGTTTTTAATGATATTGAAAAATCTCTGGCTGGAGCAATACAAATTAGGAGGGTAGAGTGGAGTTTATATTCAGGTAGAACCCTGAAATTTTCTATCTGCCACAACTCTTTATTTTTTTCTTAACAGTGCAATTTAATTATTAATTGTAATTATCTTTGAAGTAGTGTCCGGTGCTTTTTGATCTAGTGGAGATAACACTGAGCATGAAAATGAGGGAAAGAGATGTTTTGGGTGTCATTGACCTTCTCTGTATCTAAACTCCTGCTTTATCCTGTCGAATATTCTCTGGTTTGCATCGATCCCATCAATGTCCAGACATGTTCTGTTCCTTTTTTCTATTTTTCTTAAGAGTAATCTTCTATCTAAAAGTGGTAAATTTGTGATTCTTTCATGACTTGTTTATGTCTCCCAGTCCTCTGATCCATTCAGAATTTCTTTGCAGCACTGCACATGTGTCTTCTTAGACCTAAAGACTATTCAGTTGTCCTTTCCAGTGGTTTTAAGAATAAGGACCCTTCTTATTGACTTGTTTTCTATGAATGAAACCCACTTGTTGAGAACTATTTCTCAGAAAAGTTAAATTGAAAATATCTTCTTACTGTTTGTATTTTTTATATATTCTGGACAGACTTGGGTGATAGGTGGTATAAATATTAAGAAAGACAGGGTGCTTCTTAAAGCATGTAGGAAGATACTAAAAAGAAAATTTATCAGTTACTGCTCTATAACATACATTGTAATATGCTTAGCAATGCATTCTGAAGTAATAGCCTGTGCTCCAATCCTCTTCCACATCATCACCTTCTTAATTTTGAGACATAGGATTCTAGGAGTCCAGGCTTGTCCTCAGCTTTTTGGAGTGGAAAGCATCCAAAGTGCAATTTTCGAGTTTTCATTAGGAGACATTTGTTATTTGGTAGTTTTTCATAAGTAACTTCTGCTGTAATAATGTTTCACAAAGTGGGATACAGAAACTTCAGGTGTAAGAGTAACTGTCTTGTTTGGGTTGCCTCATCCATTATTTTCTGGCACTTTGATTTGATAGTAAAGCACTACTCTTTCCTCAGAAAAAGTACAGATTTTATGCTGGTTTTTAGTGGCAAAAGAAGAAATTAAATGAGAATGTTGCTAGAAGAGATCCTTATACTCTTCTTTATATAACTAAAAAACTGATAGTAATAACATAAGTAGTAACATTAATATATGGTTTGATAGCAAACCTAAACCAGCAGCTTGCAAATGTGATGCTTGCTAGATACTTTTATGATGAACCTATTTAGATATTTTAGTGTTTTGCTTCTTGTTTTATGTACCAGAAAAAAAGCAAAATGGGTTATTTATTTTGATGGTTTCAGCAGCAACTTTGGCTGTTGTACTATGTTGTTTTTGGAAGACTGCATGAATTTTGGTGCAGCATCAAGCTTCATCGCTTCTATAGAGTTTTAGCTTTGTCTCTTAATTGAGATAACTGAGGAGTTTTGTGTTGTAACAGGTCCTATAATGTGAGACTAATCACTAAACTTGTCACTTTTAAATACTGATTTATAAGAATATGGGATTTTTTTGAGTCACCGCTCATAATTTTGCCTCCTACTTTCCCACTGATAGGATCACCTGGTTCCGATCCCCCTGCCATAGGCAGAGACACTTTCCACTAGACCAGGCTGCTCAAAGCCCCATCCAACCTGGCTTTGAACACTTTCAGGGTTGGGGCATCCACAGCCTCCCTGGGCAACCTGTTCAGTGTCTCACCACTGTCATAGTAAAAAATCTGGTCCCTGGCTAGTGCTTTGTTATGAGTAACAAATACAGTAGTGTAACTTTTATTTTCCCAGAACTTAAACCCTTTTGTTTACAGAGGAGTAAAGGACTCAGAGGTAGATAGCTAGAAATTTCATGAAACTTGGCAGCTTCTATGAAACAGAAGTCAAAATTAGTGCCCCTGAATAGAAGGTTCCAGTGTTGCCTCAGCAAGGTTCAGTTTGCTGCTAACTGGTGGTAGTACCATACACTGGCTGGGCAGTCAGGGGTCAGGGCAGCTGGAGCACTCAGGAATCAGGGCATTGTATGCCTTCATCTGTGTGTGATGCAGAGAAAGGAGTGGAAGAGTGTGCAGGATAGCTTAAGATACTGCAGGAGACTGAGAAAACAAGATAAATAAAAGTGGAGCTGTTGTGGTGAGGGAGACTGTTGACATACCAGGAACAGATTCTGGGTTTTTTGGGGAAAAAGAGCAAATGTAATTGTTCTTCTTACTTGGTTGTTCTAAAAGGTGCTTGCATTGGGGGTGAGGGGAGCACACTGAGAAATTTTTTTTTCTTTTGGCATGTTTTAGCACCTATTTGTTTCCAATTTGGAGGATTTTTTTTAAGGTAGAGGCATTCCTATATAGATTGAAATCTGTTTTATACTCTGTACTTGCTTACTTACTTAAAATGAAGAAAATTAAAGCATTAGTAAAAATATTACTATTCTTATTCACTTAGTAGAATTAAATCTGTTGGCAGTTTATCTTACACATTTAATTTTTAAACAGCATGTGTTCTTAGCTTCCTCTTACTGTATTCTGCAGCCTAGTATGCCTAATATTTTCAGGTGAAGCTGACCTTAAGCTGTGATGAAGTAAAAATTGGTGTCTTCTTTTGGCCAAGTCATTTGCTTATGAATGTCAGATCCACAGTGGGTGCAGCTCCATTTTGGAAGCAGAGCTACCTGTGCTCTCCCCCACCCTTGAGACTCACCACTTGATTGCCAAAGAAATTGAATTTGCTGTGTACTCTCTTGCCAGACTGGCACTTTGCCAAACCTTTGTTGAATTTTCTCACTGAAGGGTAAACTGTAGAGACAGGACAGTGGCTTGGATTGGGAGAGCATACAGACTCCGTGAGAAGAGTAGGACATTCCCCTTTTCATCTCTGCCTGGTGATCTGTTGAGTCAGGTGAAGGTGTGATACATAACTTACACAAAAAATATCTATTCCAAAGTTAAACACCAGCTTTATTCTGTTCAGGGAAGTGCAATTATTTTAAATAACAGGTTAACTTCTGTGAAGAACAAGTTTATGGTGAAGGCTGGAGACTGGAGGGAATAAATTACCCAACTGTGGTTATTCTTCCCAGGTTGGTCAACAGGTGTTAAAAAAGTGTTTGTTAATGGACTAGTGCTGTAAGGGTTGCATGAGTCAAGAAAACATTTCTGAATGTGTCCCTAGAATTTCTATAAAAGAATAATTTCAGGTGAAAGACTTTTCGATATCTTTCTTTGAATCTTGAGTGATTATAAATAAAGAAAAGTGATGATTCAGAAACTGTGTGAAGCTTTCCTGGGTTTTTGTTTGTTTGTTTTCAAACCATATAAGCTGGAGCTGGAGCAAAGTCTCTCTGTGTTTTTGTTTGTGAGATTTTGGTTGGTTGGTTGTTTTTATTGTAAGACTTGCCACAACAATGTTTTAGGAATGATAAATGCTAATAATATTCTGCTGGTGTGGTAAAACATAATACTATAATACATGATTAATAATATGTAATCTTAGAAATTTACGTCTGTAAGAAACAGCTGCAAAATATTTGTTATTTTCATGAGCATGTTTTTATCCAGTGCCATACAATTGTTTCATTTGTACTAAAATTCATTCTACTGATGTATTTTTATTAATGTCTTAGGATATAATGTTGTATTTGTTTGGCATGTCCAATTTTTATGGCTCATTTAGCAAAATATGACTATACTGCTGATGACAGAATTTAATACGCCAGTCTAACAGAAAGATTGTTCAAGAGCCCATTAGATGAGAATTTGAACTATGCAGTAGATGTTAAGTTTCATATTTACAATTGCCTTTGTAATTTCTGAGGCTCACTTCCTCCAGAAACATTTACTAGAGTCCATTGTAACTTTATTTCTACCAAGGCTTACTGTTTAAGAAACAATTTAAGAATCCTTTACAATTGGGACTAAACTTTTAGAAGTGAACTTCAGCACTGCTCTGGTCCAGGTTATTATGATTACATATAGCTGGCACAGTGGGGCAGTAAACCTTTAATTGAGATTTAATAGTTCTGCTGTAAGGCAAGGATGTTGTACCTGAATCTTTACCTGCTTTACTTGATGAATACCACAAAAAATTATCTGTCATTGATAAAGAGGTTGTCATCTAGCAAAGACTGTTAGAAAAGGCTCTGCTCATTAGGTGGAAGACAGACTGTGCCCTGACATAGAACGAACAGATAGATCAAGGTAAGCAGGTGCTTCATGTTTGGATGGAAGTGGCTGAAACTCATTTTTGGTTGCAGGATCATCTCTTAAGAAGGTGGATGTTTTGCTTCAGCTGTGTTTTGAGTGCTATTTCTTGAAAAGTGGTTTTATAACTAGGTACAATTAGCAGACTGGCATCTATTATTTATTAAAAATGAGTTGATTCATAGCACTTCTTCATCTTCACTGCTTTTACAAGGAATTACTGAGAAAATGTTGGTTTTTCAAGGGATATTAGTTATTTTTTAGCTTTTTAAAAAATACAGGCTACTTAGTGAATTTTAGCATACTCTGGCTTAGTTAGCAGTTGTCACTGTTCCTTAAACTCATTATTAGTTTTGGAGAAGTTTGGTACTTCCATTAGAAAGATTTCAGTGCTTTTGATGCAGTACTGGAGTTGCATTACATACATCATGCTTCACTGCATAATGTAATGATCTCTAATTGCAAAGGAAGTAGAAATGTATAGTGTATGGAGCAGGAGACTCTTGCCTATATTTGTGTTGCATTTCACTGGTTTGTTTGCTTTTTTTTTTAACAGATGTAATGTACTTGATTTTTAACTGTACGTGAATTTGCAGGGTGACTTTCCGGCTCTTAGCAGGCCCCGTGTGTGGGACTATGCTGTATGGCTGTGCAAGGAATTGTGCCAGCAATTTAGGGCACAGTCAGGCCTACTGCTGTGTGCTGCTCAGAGTTACAGTGCTGCTGCCCCTCCCAGAGACAGTGTGCTCACAGCTGGGCTTGAGTCAACAGCGGCGCTCCACAGGCTTCATGGCTAGTTGGCTGGAAACTAATCCTCGAGATGGGGGGGAAGTGTTGGTGGATCTAGTCTGGTACTCTTCAGCTGTATCAGAGATCCAGTTCAGCTGACTGCTCTCTCATATAAGTGAAAGCTTTTCATTGTCATAAGAATAGGAAGAAACCCTGGTTATTCAGCCTTTACAGAAAGGGAAATGCAAATTTTTTTCTAACCACTTAGAGTTTAACTAACTCTTTCATCGGCCATTCCCCACTCAAATTTTTCTGAAATGTGCCTTTTTCACGTGACCACATTTTTGAGTTTTTTTTAATTAAAGTTGCTGAGAGTTTTCTTTATGTATGCTTTTTTTGCTGCCCATTTCATGTGATTTTTGAACAATTGATAACATCAAAGAGGTGCCTTGCTTTTTTCAGCTCTAATTACCTTTTAAAGTTACTTGTTTTGGAGGAAACACTTCTCGTGGAAGTGTTCAAGGCCAGCCTGGATGGAGCTGTGAGCAACCTGGTCTTGTGGAAGGTGTCCCTGCCCATGACAGCAGAGTTGGAACAAGATGATATTTGAGGTCCCTTCCAACACAAACCATTCCTGCATTTGCATGTTAAGTTCTTGTAGAGATCATAGAACCTTTGTGGATTTAATTTCTGTATGTTTTTATACAGGGGATAATATCTATCTGACATAATCTTTGAAAGTTTACAGGATAAATCCGGAAGTGTTAAATAGTACAAATTCTTGATATTTTTTCCTAATTCCTTTTGGTATGTAGATACATGCTTTATTTCAACCTGATGTTGCAATTATTGCAGCAAATGTGACACTTTTCAAAGTATCAGTTGCCTAATTTCAAGATAGTTAGGCTAGGTTATTAATCTTGTTCTGTATGTAACTGCCTTTTAGCACTTTTTAAAAATAGATTGCTGTTTGTTTAGTGCTGCTGTATTCTCGGTTGCACAAGCTTAGGTTTTATATGAAGATGGATCCCATGGTGCATAACGGAATGTGCAAATCAGATGCATAATATACTGTAAGGTTTCCTGCTGTGTTTTGCTTATCTTCTAAAACTTTTCCAGTATTCAGAATTTGAGATCATACGTGATTAACATCACATACTGATTTGCCACAGACATTGTGTTCTGGAATTCTTGTTCAAGTGTCATCTTCCTTGAAATGGCTTTTTCACATTTTGTGAGTAAATTGACAGTTCAGAAATTGTTCCTAGCCTATACTAACCTTTTATCCTGTAATTTTATCCATAAAATAGGAAGATACTGCTCTTATACTTACCTTTCCTACAGAAACAATGAAACTTCGTTCTTCCTTTCTGAATTTTAGTATGTCTCCAGTCTAGCAATAGTGATCTTATGTAAGTAAAGAATTATTTATATTCATAATAATATGAATAGAGATGAAAAAAATTACTTTTTTGTTTGTTTCTTTTTTTCCCCATTTATTGGGTGAACCTGCTTTTGATGTTATTTGAATTATTTTACTTGTGTAGAAAGTTTGAGTGGGTGTCAGACTTACTCAGAGAGGGAAAAGAAGAAGAGTGACCAAGCTGCTTCATTTTGGATGTGTTTGTAATGGTGGTGCAGTTGCCTTAGGTGATGCTTTGTACCTGCGAACAGTCACTGGTTTTATTTATCTGCTGGTGGGAATCACGTGGGTTGGAACATCATGTCCAAACCAAGCCCAGTTAGAGCAGGTTGCTTAGGGATTTGTCCAGTCTCCATTGCTTCCCAGGTGAACCTGGTCCACTCTTGAGCACCCGCATGGTAAATCTAGTTCACCAGATCATCCTTGTTGCCCAACTTGAAGGGCAGTGATGTTTTTCCAGTCTTTGAGAACCTCTCTGGTACCATGGCCTTTTAAAGATAATGTACAGGGTCCTAACAGTGACATTGCCAAGCTCCCTCAACATCATCAGATATATTCTGTCTGATCCTGTAGACTTTTACATGTACAACTGGCTTAAGTGGTCTTTAATCATACCTTCCTCAACAGTGGGTGATGTTGCATTCTTACAGATTCTGCTGGTAGAGTTGGGGAATTGTGAGGTCAGAAGGACTTAGCAGTGAAATCTGAGGTGATGGAAGAAAGTATCAAGTTCTTCAGTTTTTTTCATGTCCTTTGTCACTAGGTTCCTGTCTCCTTGAGAAGAAAGTGCCCCCATTCTCTGTAGCATTCCTTTTGCTACTGGTTTAAGTAAAGAAGACCTCTTGAAGTACTTCTGTATTGTTTTCTGATGCTGTCATAAGGGCAGCATCCTTGGGTGGTACCTGTATATCTCTATTGGGATAGTCAGTACGAAAGGTCAAGAAATGCTAATCCATCATGTGGTTATCACCACTACCTTACCAGAAAAACTTTGAAAGGCATCACAAAAAACATGTTTAACATACTTTAAAGTTCTGTCCTTTTATCCTCCTCTGTTACTCCTTGTTAATACTTTAAAAATGTTAAACGCAGTTCGGCAAGTGATCAAACTAACACAGTTCTGTGTTCTTCAGTCCTGTCATTCAGTATGATATTCTGCACTGTAAGCAGCCCAGTGTGCATGTCCTGAAAAAAACCCCATTTATGAGAATATGCAAATGATTTCCATCTTTGAAGTACAGGTCTTTCATAAATGCTTTTGCTTTGCGAACTTTTTGTCCAGGAGTGGATGCTCTGTATTTATCATTGGTTTTCTCTTCACATCACATTCTTAAAAGGGCGTGGGGGTTTTTGTTTGCCATCTGAGAAATTAAATTCCTTCATGTGTGAATGTCCGTACTTAGTATCCGTTACACTGGTATCACAGAACTTTACTACTAAACTCTCTACTCTGTGTAATATTTCACTTGCTATGAGGTTTTGATTACTGCCTGTTATTGGAGGTGCTTTTGACATATGTTTTGCCTCTGCAGCTAATTTAGGAAGCAGAAAGTTAAAGCATCTTTTAAGCACTAGGTCTCTAAATATATATCTATAAATCTAGGTTAGGCTACAATTCCATGCAAATTTCTTTGTATTACAAATTTCTTAGTACTTAAAACAATCCCATTTCTGGATGGATCTTATCTGTGCTGTGCTGTCACAGCTGTGCTGTGCTAGTGTGGTTGAACAGAGGAGGGAACTGATATGGTTGAAAAAAACTTTTCCCCTCCTCTGCTGCTCAAGGGGTTTTTGCCTGAATTAGTTTCCTTCACCAGATTTGCTGTCAGTGCTCACATATCACAGGGTGCAGGATAGGAGCAAGAAGCCTCAGCTTTTAGGAAGTGAGAGGGATGTGTAAAACTGTTCATGCAGTGCTGCTTCAGAATGTGAAAATGCAACCTCACCGTGGTTACAGAGTTGATGTACTAGAGTTGATGGTATCAAAGCTGAAAGATAAAAAGCTATTTTGCATAGAAGCCTGTCTGGAAGAATAATGAAGCAAGGGGGAAAGTAAACCAAAAAATATTTCTGTGTCAGGCTTTTATGAGTGCTTCTATCCTCTTAACAATATATCTGATGACTCTAAATGAGCCACAGATTAGAAAGCTTAGAAGCATTCTTTTTAATTTACTTAAATATGAGTCAGGATGAAGGCAATGATTCTGAGTACATTTAAATTAATTTACATTTTCTGTGTGAACAC
Source organism: Chiroxiphia lanceolata (assembly GCF_009829145.1). Lineage (NCBI taxonomy): Eukaryota > Metazoa > Chordata > Aves > Passeriformes > Pipridae > Chiroxiphia > Chiroxiphia lanceolata. The sequence continues at coordinate 84,858,875 of NC_045639.1, read as the reverse complement.
TGCAGTATCTGATAAGTTGGTTGCAGTTGTGATGGTCTAAGCATTTGTAAGATGAGGCTTGTATTATTTCTTTACCAGTGTAAGTGGGGGAAAAGAACGTAAACTGCAGATCTTCCTGGAAAAGGACCTGGGTCCTGAATTAAACCTTTGTTTGATTTAGGTTTCATGTTCGGGATGGTTCTTGGACATGCAGAAATAGATGAGATCTCAGCAGATGAAAGACTTATAAAAGCTATTGTGTGTAATAGAAACCTTAAAGTCTCTACTGTTATATTCTGGGAGTGGTAAGGAGTAATTCTGGCAATCCAGTGATACATACGGAAAAGTCATTTTACTAGAAAAATTGGTCTTTGTGTGGACAGTAAATGCATCTGACTTTGATGAGTTGACTTTACAGAATCATAGAATGGTTTGGGTTGAAAGAGACCTTAAAGGTCATCTAATTCCAACTCCCCTGCCATGGACAGGGATGCCATTCACTAGATCAAGTTGCTCAGGACTCCATCCAGCCTGGCCTTAAACACTTCCAGAAATGGAGCATCCAGAAGTTCTTTGGGCAACCTGTTGTAACTGATGTAAGTGATAACAGGTGTTCAAAAAAGCAGTGAGCTATGTCAGCTACACCTGTGTAAGTTGTCTGTTTAAATTACAGGTAGTTTCTTGGGCTTGGAATTGCTATCTCCCTTGGTGTAACCACACCAAAGGGAGCTTGTGGGGGAGGAAAAATTGTAGTGAAATCTGCTCCAGCATGCTGCCTTTCTTGGGCAGAGGTACTGCAATTGGCTTCTGTTGACGTTAGGGTCAACTCTGCTGTTCTGAATATTTTCAGCTTCTGGGTGTTATAGTCCGGTTAGCAGCTGCAACAAGGTTCTTTAAATGGATACTACGAAGACGAGATTAAGGTACTAAATTCAAATGTTAAGGTCTCAAACAGAAAATGAGAAAACTTTATTTTTATCAATAAGTAAATGGTAAAAACGAGGGAAGGGGGGAGGAGAAGGGGGAAAAATAAGGAAAGCAAAAAGCTACAAAATTAAACTACAAAAGAATTGCCACCACCAGTGAGGGAAGAAACCGGGTGCATACGACCTCAAGCAGTCAGCAGGAGGACCATCAGACAGAGGCAGGTGGTGAGCAGGGTGGATGGGTAGGCGGGATGGCAGCAGGCAGGTGAGATGGACAAAAGCAGGCGTGGGGGTCAGCAGCCGACACTGGACCCTGAGTTGAACCCGACCAAGCTGGAGGCGAGCGGGAGAGGTGGAACAGAGGCAGGCGAGATGGAGTCAGGTGCGATGGAGCGAGAAGTGGGGCCAAGACCGGAGCAGACTGGAACACTGGAACCTGGTGGACTGGGTCTTGAACATGGTGTGTCCTGGGCCCAAACAAAACTGAACTCTAGCTGTCTTGGACCCCTAAAATGAAAGACCACCAACAAAAAACTCTCTTGGTGACGCTGGGCACAGTCTTAAATACCCCACAGTTGACGCTCATTGGCTGGCTTGCCTCCGGGCAGACTCCTCCACGCTGCCAATTGGTTAGACCGTTGGTATCTGGGCAGGCTGGCTCTGCCGAGGTGGGAAAATGTAACTTTTCTCTGCTGTAGACTCTCCAGGGGGGCTGGCAGGTAGTCTAAAAATGTCCTCTCAGGACAATGAAGACAGCCCTGCCAGGAGATAAAGACAGAGTTTGCCATTTTGTTCACCAAACTGGTCAATGTGAAAACAACAAAGAAAGAGATGAAATTGTCTTTTACACTGGGTATGAAGGCATCTTGCTGATTAAAATGGGCTTGATAGTGTACATAGTGAAAATCGCAACATGGAGGTTCCAAATTTAAATCTTACTATAAAATAGTCAGCAACTTAGCCTGTGTAACAGGTTACTTGTTATCCCTGTTAAAAGAAAAGATAATAAATTCCTGTGTAGAATCAGATACCAAGTGACCATTCAGATAAAGTAACTCAGGTGAACACTCTGGCTAACATGATGGTATACTTCTAGATTTACATTTTTGTTAGGACCAAGAATGCTAGAGAGTGTGAAAAGTGATCCAGATCTGAGTGAGCAGGACGGAGATATTAAGACTGTTCTTGCATGGACAGCTGCATTGATCAGTAGCGGTGGACAAACTGTCCAATCCAGAAATGTTTGCAGCCAGCTTGGGAGTTATTTAAAGATAGCATCTTGGAGGCTTACAGTATGCATCCTGCTTATTTAAATACATTTCAAAAGGCCCCTCAAATGTTGGCCTGGCTAAACAGCAGGGTAGAGTGTAATATCTGAAATAAAACATCATACTGCTTAAATCTGATCTTTCATCTGAATAATGAAATTAGGAAATAATAACAAAGCTGGTGGATTTAACCTATAATTACAGTGAGGTGAGGAAAAATTAATTAGTAACTCCCAACAAGCATAAAAACTATTGTTAAGTATTTCTTCAAACTCAGTAGGAAAGTTTCAGGAGTATCTGGAGGGTCAATAGACAACCCTGTTGTGAAAGTTGGCTTAGATAAGGTCACAGCTGAAGAATGGAATCGCTCGCACTTGCTTTGACAACACTCTACAGACCTCTTCATGCCATCATCTTTCTTAGTAAGGAATGTGATAGAATATATGACTCAAAACGAAACATCAGTGGAAGAAATTACAGTACATGAAGCAAGCTGGTAAATAAGGCAGGAGGATCAAATGGCATTCATCCAAGTGTTGTAAGAGGAACGGGGAAATAAAGGAGCTAATGGGTGGAGCGTGTTACTTGTGTTTAGCATCATCTTTGTGCTACAGGTAAGGAAGGTAGCTAGTGTGATATCAGCTTTTTTAAAAGGCATTGGAAGTGTTTGAGGAACTTTACATGTGAGCTTTGTGACCATGCAACCCAAATTCATAGAAATGATAATAAAGACCAGATTTTATTTCATTGTTATGTCCGTAAAGTCCTTTACAAAAGGCTTTGGGAGAGGCTAAGTAGTCTCTGAATAAAATGGAAAGTTTTATAAGAAAAGTTTGGCAACAGATGGAAAGGGAGGGCAAAAAAGTTTCATTTTGTTAATAGAAGAAGTTGAATTGAATTACATGAGGATCTATGTTAACATTGGTGCACAGATGTAAGGAAAACGTTATGATAGTAAAGTGGCAAAGTTTTTAGATGTTTAAACTTTACTTGAGTTAGTATAATGGCTGGCTATTGAAAGCAAATTGTAGATGCTCAGTTTTTGAGTTATGTGGGTTGAAATAATGCGTGAAATTTAGTGTAGGTAAACGTCAAGTAACCTAAGTGAATGAGAAGTAGGAAAGAGGATTTTTGGAGGCAGTGATTGGCTCTGAAGTGGTTCTTAACCAATCATGATGAAAGATGGCATTATCCAGTACATAAAGATCAATGCAATTCTCCTTAGCAGTGAAAACAGGTCTAGGAAAGGAATAAAGAACAAAAGGGAAAGGAAATAAAAAACAACTAGGAAAGGAATAAAGAACAAAACAGAAATATCATGTTGCTTCTGTAGAAATCCATGGGATTTTGAGTTTTCCTTGTAGTGTGTGTATCCTCATCTCAAAAGGGGTAGAGTAGACTAGAAGAGGTTCTGAAAGATGCATCAGAGAGTTATTTAAAGGCATGAAACAGCTTTCATCTGAGGAAAAATTAAGCTGACTCACTTCTTCTTTTTCTGCCTGGGAAAAGGATGACCATGAAAGGACACAACAGGGATCTATGCGATCATGAGGGAATAGGGAAGGATTACTTATTAGTGTCTTCCTAAGTATATGGAGTGAAGGAGTAGAGTACTAAGTAAGAGCAAAAGGTACCAGTTTGAATCAGAACAAACTAAAGGAGATACGTCATCATATAATTAAGCGGAGGTACTCTCTGCTGCAAGATGCTGTTGATTCTTTAAAGAAGGTTTGATTAAAAAAGCAAGCAGGGAGAAGAAGAAGGTGGGAATAGCTGTTAAAAACAAAAATATGACCCCTGGCTCAGGAAGCATGCAGTAGATGCAAGTAGATGGAAGCAGAGGTTGAAAATGTAATAAATATTTCTGTGGGCAGTGTTTATACTTTGCCATAGACATCTATTGTTGGTTGTGATTTTCTTATTCTTTTCTATCGAAGTTGCATTTATTAATTCTAAGTGCGTTTCCAACAACGTAAAGAAAAATGTAGTAAGAAAAGACGCATTTAAATTGTACCAAAATCAAAGCAGCTGCATAGTTTGTCATACAGACTTTGTGTGAGATTGCTCTTAGTTGCAGTAGTTAGGACCCAGAGGGAACAATGTCTTGCTGTAATGAGTACTATCTCCATGCTTTGGACCATCTCACTTAAGAATATCCCTTGCCATCGTATTATATGAAAATCTCCATAGTAATCTGAAATTTTATGTAGTATGATTGTTTTCAGAAAGTTCAGGTTTTTACTTAGTTGATGATAACACTGAAATTCAGTTAGCATCAAATGTTAATTCAGTTGAATTAACAATGTCAGATGTTGAATTAAAAAAAAAAGTATATTATGCTGAAATGGTGCTTGGGACTATTCAGAACTGTTCCTTTTATATGGAAAAATTAATATATGTGTTTGGGTATTAGATAATGAAGTAATAAATTTTAGAACCCTTTCTGTGTGTGACATAGTTCATATCAGAGAAGCTACCCTTAAATTTATGGGTTTCAATAAAACAGTTGAAATAAGTTGAAAACAGTTGTTATACTACCTCAGGTCATAATTTTTAACAGCTTGCTAACTTAGTGCATTAATAAGATGTTGACAGATACTCATATTTATTTAAGTAAACGAATCGCCACTGCATTGATGAACTTATTCATCAGATGATAGTTGAACATTGACATCAATAAAATAAATACTTGGGGAATATACATACATCTGGTTTACTTTTCTAGTTTGTGTTATTAATGACTCAGCTTGAAATCAAGACTTATCTTAACTTGTTCTCATTTCAGCTTTGGATAGATCACAGTCCAAGAGAGATGGAGGTTTTAAAAGTAATTGGAGCTTTGATCATGCAGAAGAAAGTGAAGGAGATGCAGAGAAAGAGTAAGGATGTCTTTTATCTAGGCTACTGGAAGTATAAATGTCTGTTTATAATTAAATACTTATTTTTTGTAATTTATGCATAAGAAACAATATATAATGTCTTAAAATACCAGTAATTAAGAAAAATTGTTTCAGATAAGTCTTGCCATATAAAAGTGCATTATAATGTAAATTAATTGTGAACATGGGGCTTACCACATAGGGCACAAGTGTTGCAGTTGTCTTTGGAGCTTCTGTGTAAGTCTAAGGAACACATAAGAAATATGTCAACACACAAAATAAGGAAATCAGTAGGTAGTGTGTGTAAGCAGTTTCAGCTTTTCCTTTAGTGATGATGTTACTGTGTACTTCACAGTTACAATTAAAGTACTTCAGTAGCTTTGTGCCTCCATCAGGTTAAACTGAGCTTAAAAGTTGTAGATTTTTTTCCCTTGTGCTTATTTCACTGAGTAGAGTTAAGGCTGGTTTTGTTCCATTATAATTTATTCCTTTACTTAGTATATTTGGATTTTGTCTAAAACTTAAATCCCATCTATGTAGTTTGAATGCATACTTTGTCCATTTGACTTCTTTTGTTACTAATATGTTTTCTCAATATTATTGTATTTATTTCCAAAATGACTAATGAATTGTTAAAAAACAAATGTCATGCACGAAGAATGCGTGTCAGATTATTTGTTGTTCTTAGATATTTGGAGATTAGAACCTTCAAGTTTAAAAAGTATGCTGTGGTTCTCTAGTAAGAAAACACTGAATCCTGTGATTAAGTACAAAAATATTCATATATGAATTTGTATCTTGTCATATTCTGCCAAATTCTCTGTGTTGGAAGGGAGATGGTAAAGTAGACATGCAACCACATAGGCTGCAGCAGCAGGCTATGCTGTAATCTTATTAAAACATTAAGAAATGTGAAGTTTTAGTCATTAAAAAATTAGTTCAGGAATTCATTGAACTGTGAGGGAGGCATTCAGAGCTCTTGTCAAAGAGCTGTATCAGAAGTTAAAACCATTTTTTTGAAAGGTTCACAAATTAAGGGCGTTTTAGTTTTATAAAATTAAACTAGCTTTTTTCCTTAGCAACTTTACATCCATTTCTGGTGCACAGTAATATGTTTTAAGTATAAGGGCAGTACATACCATACAGTTAGTCTTTGCCTTCAGAAATAAAACTAACTCACATTTGTAAGCCTCACAGCTTTTTTTCTTCTCATACTTTACTGCTGTTTTCTGTCCATCTCCAGCTGATGTTGACTTATGAACACAGAATGAGATAGGTATAGAGTAGTGATGCTGAAAAAAAGAGAAAAATTATTATGGAACATATGTTTCATATAATTGTATTTGATTTTAAGATTGTATGTCTGGGTGATTTTTCATTCCTTTCAAATATTCTGTACAATAAACAGTTTTCCTGTAGCCAGAATTGAATTTTTATTACCTACTTAGATCAGTAATTTGCTTTTATATCTTTGAATTATGCAGAATCTTATCTGGAAACAGAGATAAAAGAGTAGTTGAAAATTGATTTAAACTGGAGATCGTGCCTTTTTTACTTACCCATCCTCTGATACCATTTGAGGCAGCTTCTCACTCCCTCCGAACAGCTACACAGTTTCAGCTGCCCATGTATTTACTTTTGGTAATACCTGGGTTTATTTGTCTTAAAGGCATAGTGGGCTATGAGCATTTTGAAATAATTTATGTATTTTGCTTTTCTGATGCATTTTTATTTTATATAAGAAAACACTGACAAAAGGGAATATTTAGAAAACAAACACCAGTAAACTGTCCTTTTTTCTTCTAAATTCCCTTTAGCCTTAGAACATTTCATATAATTGTTCCAGCATAAAGCTTTGCATCCCCCCAATATTTTGAGTATATTGTGCAGTAAGTAGGTATTCTGACAATTACTTAAATATGTCGTTCTTATTTGCTATGGTGTGCTCATATTTACTACAATGTTTGAATCTTGCTGCATGTCTTTGTGGAGAGAACTGCAAGTCTGAAGCGAGCAGCTGGATGCATCTCATGGTTGTTGTTGAGGCACTGGTATTATAGTGCCTGACCTTGTCACAGCTTTTTGCCCTCTTAGTGGCAGACACACAACAAGTTTGTTTTGAACTAGCCTAAGAACAACATTCCAGCACTTAAAGGATTGGCTGTATTCTTGTATTACCCCATGAGACCTGTGCTAATGTTGTTGGTTAGTACTGGATGTCTACTTGGATTATCTTTCTTCAGTGAATTGAACATAGAGTATGTGACCTCCTACCAAAGCAATTTTTAGAATAGATAGATTTTTTTAAAAGAAGGTGTCCTTTAAACCATTTAATAATGGTAAGGTATCGAGTAATCAACACAAAAAGACTAAGTAATATTTGTACACTGAAGAAGGTTTGGAAAAATTATTGATCACTCAACACTATGTAAGTTTAAAATGATGCTACAGGTGACACTTGTCATGGAACTAGCGTTATGGAAATTCAGAATGATAATTGACAAGTATCTTATCCCAAAGTCAATGCCTACGGATAATATTCAGTCCACTTGAAAGAGTAAAAGTAATATTTTTGATACTCTAAAAGATTTGCTCTACTGAAGACAGCAATCAAGATAGTAGCAAGTGATGTGAGATTTTTCTTGCTTTGTACTGGGAGATCCCACAGGAGAGGAACCTTTACGTAGAACAACAGGAAAAAAGACCAATGGGTCAGTTGAACACATTGAAACCTGTGTAGTCCATCACAGAATAAATGGTGGGAATGATGCGTATCTCATGTAGCAGAACACGTGGAAGGATGGCAGACTTGTGCAAACGTGGCCAAACTAATATATTAAATAACTTGATGTGTGAAATTAACGTGTTACACGATGCTTTCTAGTGTTACATATGATTGTTCTTCAAGTGTCTTGAATAATTTATAGTTACTTCCTTTTTCATATCTGGATAAATGTTTTTGAAATATACCTCAGTATGCTCCACAGTGGTTTTGTAAATGGATGGGCCCAGTTTGCTCTTGGCTGTCATACTGTTTTCTTAATAGTCTAGACTTCTACCTTCCACTGAGATTTGTTCAAGAGCAGCCTTATCAAAAACAATGAATACAAATAAATGGTTCTGGGTTATTTGCACTGTGGTATCCTTTCTTAACTACCATTTTCTTTCAAAAGTTTTAATTTTTTTTCCCTTTTATTTTGGGCGATGAGCTGCTGAATGGAAAAACAATGTACTATTTTATTTATTTCTGTTTGGCTTTTTCCCAGTACTTTTAAAATATGTAATATGTTCGCAAAAAACCCTCCCATATTTATATAGGTGTCTTATGCTTCTTTTTTGAGCTTGTTAGTAAGATACTATAGCCTTTGAAGTGATGAAAACTTTTTGTTCAGAGGCTCAGTTCTTAATTTTTAGTAGTTTTAATTAAGGTTAAATTAACCCTTAATTATGCTTTTTTTTAATGGAATGGCACTGTGAATGAGTTGAATAATACCACTACTTTTCTTGTGCCCCTGATACTGGGGCTTTTTTTTAATGTGCTGCCTACCACCACATAACTTAAAATAAAGAATGTACACAGTGCACTGTGAGGGGAAATCTGGCAACGTCCTGGTTTTATATGTAATAATTTTCAGAAAGAAATTCCAATTAGGTTTGAAACACAGCTGGATCGGTTGGTAGTTGATAGAAATATGCTTGCACCTTATTGGAATGTAACCTCAGTGGTCAACAGAGGTTTAAAGTAAGGCACAAACGAATGCCAGAGCAGAATTGAGGTTTATTCCAAAACACTTAGGTTTAAATACAGCGCTTAAATATGTTACGTGATCTCCCAACCAATGACAATCAAGTATTGATTGAGCATGCGTGAGAACCCGGAAGACTACAACTCCCATGATTCCTTGTCACATTCTTCCTGCCACATTAAAGTTTGGGTGCTTGAAGGTAGTAGTGAAAACATGGTCTAGTAAACTGAGCTATCTAACTAACTGTTGCATTTGAAACATTAAACAAATGGCAAGTGATTAGACATAAGTAAACAGAAATTTTTGTTTTTCTTGTTCAGTGCCTAAATTTGAATGTGTAATTATGCATTCCCTTTTGGAAAGAACTCTATTTAGGTAAATTACTTCTATTTTTTCCCCTTAATTTTAGTAAAAACTTAACATTCATTTGTTATAAAATTTTAATGAAAGTATTGAAAAATTAGAAATTATTGTTCCAATATGAAAATAACCAGGGAATGCGCAGGTTAAAAGCGACAAAGTGTGGAGGCATAGCATTCTCCCAGCACGACCACTGAGGTTTAATTTCAGCAGTGTTAAAAACGTTGCTGACTGGTATAGTGGTTTTTTTTCAGGGCTGTATAAATTGCATCTTTGAAGCAGGCAACTGCAAGCATGTGATACATGAGCAAATAGGCATTACTCAGTTGCTGTCTATTCTGCTCTCTGAAAAAACAGCCTTTCTGGTACTGATGCATTGTGGTGGTTTAACACCAGCTGGGAATTAAACTCCAAATAAGCCACTCTCCTTTCCTCCTGCCCACCTCCAGTGAGAGAGGGACAAAGGCAGACTATGGGTTGAGGTAACAAGCAAACAGCAATGGAGTAAGAAACGCGCAGTAACAGCAACGATATTAATAACAGAAGTATACAGGAGAGAAGGTGCTTTACACACAAAAGGTATTCACCACATTGACTCGCTTCTGCATGGCCACCAAGACAAAGACAAGATTTTGAACGTTCCTGCAGCTCAGCAGTGACACAGGGTTACTCCCGAACAAAGACACTGTGGCAGGCGCTCTCTGCGGCCGACTTTCCCTGTCCTCGAGCCCAAGACAATGAAAAACAATGATGGAGAAACCCCCAAAAGCCAGATCCTCTGTGCCACCCTGACCAGCCCAGCTCAGCCGTGCTCGGCTCCTCCTGACTCCACTCGGCTGGATGCCCACGGCACAGCTGGGCTCCATTCAGCTGGGCTCAGGCTTGCCTCCACCACTCCGTTCCCCACGGCTGCTTCTCGCACTGGTGCCGCGGTGGGCTGTCATGGATGGGTGTTTTAAGGTCGCAGCACCACATGGGCTCAGCTCTTTTGGCCGCTTGGAGTTGCGTTCTTCCCTTGGAGTTGCGTTCTTCCCAGGGGATAGAAGGGACGGGCAGCGGTAGGAGAGGGACAGGCAGCAGCAGGAGAGGGACAGAGTCTGCAGTGCTGGGTCCCAGCAGCTTTCTTAAGGAAGAAAACTGAACAAAATGGTGAACTTCTGGTTTGTTTTTCCTTCCCCCCTGGAAGCCATGCCCCCCAGTGATGATGTGGGTGGTATAGAACAGCATCTTAGCCATGTCCACAGGGCTCAAAGCTCTGTCCCTTGCAGGCAAGCCTAGCGCTTGCATATACTTCGCATTCCTTGAGATCTAAAGATACGGTTTAAAATTTTCAATTCCCTGATATTTTTCTAGTCATGTTGCATCATAAGAGATACTTGTTCACTTTGATTTAAGCACTGGTTCAGTGTTTTGTTAATTTCCCCTGTACTCAGCACTGGTGAGGCCACACCTGGAGTACTGTGTCCAGTTCTGGGCCCCTCAGTTCAGGAAGGATATTGAGATGCTGGAGCAGGTCCAGAGGAGGGCAACTAGGCTGGTGAAGGGACTTGAGCACAAGTCCTATGAGGAGAGGCTGAGGGAGCTGGGGCTGTTCAGCCTGGAGAAGAGGAGGCTCAGGGGAGACCTCATCACTCTCTGCAACTGCCTGAAAGGAGGTTGTAGCCAGGTGGGGGTTGGTCTCTTTTCCCAGGCGGCTATCAGTAAGACAAGAGGGCATGGTCTCAAGTTGTGCCAGGGGAGGTTTAGGTTAGATATTAGAAAGAATTTCTTTCCAGAGAGGGTGATCAGACAAGGGAATGGGCTGCCCAGGGAAGTAGTGGATTCTCCATCTCTGGAGATTTTTAAAAAGAGACTGGATGTGGCACTTAGTGCCATGGTCTAGTAACCGCAGTGGTAGTGGAGCAAGGATTGGACTTGATGATCTCTGAGGTCCCTTCCAACCCAGCTGATTCTATGATTTGCAGTGTGTTGCCTTCTCTCTCAGCATCCCCCTCAAATGCCCTTTGTTAAAGTGGTTGCAGTATTGTGGCATGTTGAAATCCTAAAAGTGTAGCCACAGGACAAAGGCATTTTGAAAATCGTCTTGACTTTTGTATGAACTGAAGCTGAAGAATGAAAATGTTTCTAGAGGTGAAATGATCTGGCTAGGTCAGTACAGTAGGTGAATGCCAGAGCTGCAGATACCGTAGGTTGCTGTTCATATCTGTGCTGCAGGTTTTTCTTTATTCTTTAGGATCTGGAAAACTTCTGAAATTGTTAAATTTGTTGTCTTCTGATGAAGGGTAGAGAAGGCTCAGTGAGCCTTCTTTGAAAGAATAATCTCTCCTGAAACAGAGTTTAAAAAATGTTGCAGTATTTTAGAATTTTAATATCCATGTGTAGTCTGTACAGAAGTACAACTGTACTCTTTTGTCTTTGTTTGAAATTACTGATGATCCACTACGCTGTTCATTTTCCATTGAGCACCTAGAATTGTGGTGGTCTGTAAATGAAGGGGAAATACAGCAATGTGCCACTGTCTGTGTGTTGACATTTACATCATTCTTGCCATATCAAAGGCAACAGTTTGCACAGTTTCAGAGTTTCCAGAAGTTTCAGAGTTTCTCTTTCCTGAAGTTTTGGAGTCTGCAGATCTCACCCTATCAGTCAAGAACTTTTTTCTTTTATTTTATTTGCTGTAAGGATATCTGTATTGTGTAAGGTGGAAAAAATAAATTGTAACATGAAAGGAAATCATTCATTTGAGTGATTACCTAATATATATAAAGAGCTAAAGTCACTGTATATATTGCAGTCAGCATGTCATATCTGCAGCTGAGAAATGTTTCCACCTTCACCTCCATAATTGTTTGTGTAGTTGTTCCCTTGGAACTCCTGGCGTAACTGCTTGTATTCTTAAGTAATTTCTGCCCGAATGATCTTGCTTAAAACTCTCCAAACCATGCAATTACAAGTTGGCTAAAAATTGTGTTGTTTTCTTGTGGCCCAGAGAGAAGTAACCTTATTAGGATTGATGAGAAAGGATTATCTGCAGGTGCTTCTCCGGAAAGCAAGAATATGTTAGCCTAGTCTACCTGCTGTCTGTATAAAATGTGATTGAGGTTCTAATTTAAATACTTAAGATTATTTGAGGGTAATTGCCTATTAATGAAAAGAATACATTCTTTTTTTTTAATCTTCTTCCTCATTTTAATATTTGGGGATTACAGACATTGAAAGTACTAAAGAAACACATTTTAATGAGCAGTAGAACCGAACTGAATATGTTATTTTTAAGAAGAGATATTTTGATAGTAATCGCTATGGGATAAAATTTATTTATATTAAGTTCTTCTCCTAAAACACTATGAAGTTTTCAGTTTTGAACATTGATATGCATGAACAAATTTTGTTTTACAGGTTAATGAAATATTTGACTCAACGTCAGAATAGGGTGTAAACTCTTTTGTGGTGTCAGTAATTGAATTAATCCCTTTAGTTTTGCTTTTTGTGAAATAATTTGATGTGCACTCTGAGTTCAGGTTCACATAATGCATCTGATCACTGTGTCACTTATTTCATGTTCCTGTGGTTTCATGCCTGTAAATACAGTATGTGTATGATGCATTTAAATTTAAAGAGGGAAGAGAAATAAGAAACGCTTTGTGTGTTTAAAATGTTTTGCTTGTACTCTGTTGGATTACAACATATGTGCTTTCCTCTCCCACACCTGTCTAGCGAGGCAAATCTGCTCAGTTTAGATGAGAGCGATGAGCCTTTCAGTCCCAATGAAGAAAGAAAGGTAAGTAATCTCTTTATCTCATGGTGAAAATGTATCTTTAAAGCATGCTAAGTTCTTAAACAATATTGCATAGTCATCTGTGCAGCATTAAAAAATGGACATTTATGTGATGGTTTAGGACCATATGCTCAAGCTGTCTATCTGCCCACCCTTAATGTTTTTGTTCCCATCTTGATTTGTATTGTAGTATGAAAATATAAGCATGAATAACTAACATTAAATTTAGACAATTATTACTATTTTATTATATATAAATTATATATTATATTTTGTTTAGTAAGGAATCCTAGTGGCTAAGGGTTTAGGCAGTGTATTTTACGTGAAATTCAATACAAAAGCAGTTTGAAAAGGAGGCCAAAGTACTGTTTATACTAATAACTTGTAAATAATTTTGTCCTTTTAATTTTATGCAATTATTTTAATGTATGTGAATTCTGTTGTTACAGTCATTTCGTTGTCGGCCTGGAACTATTGGCACTAGCAGTGATTCCATAAAAGCATTTGCAAGGCGTGGCAAAGCTGGAAGCTTCAGACTTTTTAAGGGGAATGCAATCGGCCTCAACATGATGGGAAATAGCAAGAAACTTAGGTAATACATTTAGTTTTATGTTGGCTTGCCTACTTGATCATTGATACAAGTCAATACTAAATGAACAGAATTTCTGGTGTATTTACATTATCTGCTGTGCATTTTGAGGAGCTACACTGTGCTGTGTTTCTCAGTAAAGACAGAAAACTAGATTGTTAAGGTCTTTTCTCTTCCAAAATGTTTAACAGCACATTAGTAAAGTACCAGAAGTCTACGGAAATGGAATTAGAGCATTCGCTGGCATATTTGTCAGTACCTTACAGACATTGCCTGCGTGTGCTATTTTTTCTTCTATACAGTGCTAGCAGATAAAAGAATATTGGTAACATCCCCATCAAGAATCTCTTCTTTCCATGACCATGAATTGCCAAGGTTAACTCAGGATGCATTTTCTGTTTTCCTTGCTGCAAGATAGAATTTAATTTAGGAGTCAGAGACTATATCTTTAAAGGATTCAGCAAATGCCATACTCCTGTATGATAGCTTGAGCTTGTCACTTGCATTTAGTGCTGACAGGAACAGTGTTAAACCATTCAGTGTCATACTTGCTTGTTACTACTGTCCCTAGCTTGTAAGAGACTTATTTCTTTACTTAGCATATAAGAAAAAAATGACATATTCACAGAACTTTCTCAGGGAGCATTTCGTGTTACTGAAGTGCAATCAGTTTGGTGACCTTTGCAGGAAGGAAAAGTTCATAAGATAGCTAGCTATAATTGGAGCAGTCATCGAATATCCAACCTCTGTGTGGCTGCATGAGGGATGTTCTTGTCTTTGTTCTTTCATCTTAGGGATCACCCTAAGAGCATTGTTGGTTAGTGGGACCATTCTTATCACAAAGTCACTCAAGAAAATAAATCCTTGAAGTCCTATGTGATGTGTATCCTCTCCTGCTGTTTTGATCTTGAACCTGATGTCTTGACTAATGGGATGTTATTTGGAACTTTAAAAAGTTGTTTTAAAAATAAATTTTTTTTAATAATGGCGAGTTTTTTGTTATAGGCTAAAAGAGCCTTGCACAGAGGTCTGTTATTTTTCAGCACATTCAAGCACTTCTTTGTCAGCTCTTGCCATCTCTGAACATGGGTACTTCCTTCTGTCCCTCTATTAAATTCTTTTTACATTTACACAAATTACCACAGTACTTCATTGTCCTTGATTTGTGCTGTACAAATAATGTTTTGTGTTTCAGTCTTTTGATTTTTTTTTTTTGTATACACAACACATTTATAAGATTATATCCAGATTTCTGTTTTAATCCTCTTCAAATTTACCAGTTCTTACAGAATCACCCTGGTCATTTCCATTCTTTAGGATTCTGTTCTTGAACATAGACATGAAGATAAAAGTAACTTTTAGAAATCTGTCAAGGCTCCTTTGATCTGGTTTAGTGAAGAAGCCTGTGCATACACATTATATTTGGTTGTTGTTTTGAGTACACCTAACCATTTTAAACAAGTAACTAGAATTTTCCTCTGTCTGGCTGTGGGATTTGTAGTGAAATCCAACATTACTATGTAATTTTTCTTCATTTTCTGTTAAAGCAGGCATACTTCACTGTATCCATTGTTTTGATTAAGTTCCAGAACAGAATTGTTTTTAAAATAAATAGTTACTGAGGTTTTTTTAGATGGTCTAAGCATTTAGATCAGACATTCTGTTAGCTGGACTGGGTCTGCCTTCTGTTGACAAGTAATACATTATAAACCCAAGACCTAGTATGATTTATAAAATTCAACTAAAAGAGTAAAATCTGTGGCATGTAAACAGGCATCTACCCTCTGTCTAGTACTGAGCTGCATACTGAATTTAAATGAAAAATATAAGTATTCTCTTCCTCTTAATAAACTGTCATTGATGAAGAATTTTAGTTGCGAATAATGGATGTGTAGAGGCCATTGTGACAGTTTCTCAGATTTTGGTCTCTGAGTCTGCTTGGAAATGTGATTATGCTCTAAGTGATTATCTTGAATTAATAACTTATTTGTGATAGTGTTGTATCTTTCATAACACATGCATCAATAAAGGTTTGTGGTCTGGTCCCTGCAGTGATGACCAGTGGTGTGTTCACTTTGACATGCACAATGGAAGGTGCTGAATAGTTACTCCATCAGGATTTGAACTCTTCAAGTAGAGAAGATTCTGGAAGTTGATCATGCAGCTAAGCTGCTAAATTAAATACAAGAAGATCAGATACTTGATGTTCTTGATCCGTTGATGGTGATTTTTATCACAATGGTGAAGTCTTTTTTTCCACTTTATTTGCAGAAGAGGCACTAAAAACTTCAGATCAGTGGGGCTTTACTTAAATGAGTAGTATTGTAGTATAATAATCCCTAAAATTCAGAGGGCGAGTGATAGGAAGAAGGGATATGCAAGGACAGCGAGAAGAAGTTTTTGGTGTATATACCCACTTACATCTACAAAAACTTAAACCAACCAAGAAGTTATGGTCTGTTACCTGATTAAGCAAATCCAGTATCAAACTCTAACCTAACCATAACGGTTTTGTTTGTATTTTTTTAATCATGAGGTCTTACTTTAAATTGCTTTTATCTTTGCTAGTTTTCAATAACTTCTGTCAAAATTTCTCAAATTAAGTCCCTTTTACTTTTTTTGGGGTAATGTTTTATTAAAAAAGTTATTTGATGAACAGCAGAATTAATGTACTCTGTAATTGTGTCCAGTGTTTTTGGTTGTGCTTCCGTTACTTCTAGATTCATCCCTTTGCCCAGTGAGGGATTCTTTTGTGCTTTGCCTCTTGAATTTGGGGTGTTAAGAAGTCCATAGGATCAGCTGATCAGCTGATAGAATCTTATAGTGTAACATCAGAGTGCTTCAAGTCATTGTGTGGTTTCTGAGATAACGTTAATGAGACATATGTTGTTAATATATTGTAAGTTCTTTGAGACTTCTAGAACATTTGTTCTTTCCAGGAACTTTCTGACCATTATATCATCCTGGTTTTAATGTCATATCTTAATGAAACTGTGCTGAAACTTGCAAACTCAGGTTTCAGGTCTGATGTGCCCATTTTGCAACTTGCTAAGACTTAATGATTGAATATTCTGATATTTCTCTCTGCGTGGGGTATGTTCTCTTCAGAGAACAAGATTATAGAGCAGATTGCGTTTTACAGCTGTCTGAGTTGGAAATGTCTGACGCCGTATGAACCATTTAGGTCTGCCGTCTAGAATGGTCTGCTTTGACTCAAACCTGATCCCCGAGCAGTCTGTAATACTCTCTTCCAGCACCTACTGGAGTTTCTCACTACCTGAGTGTGAGGCAGAAAGCAGAAGTGCTGCCTTAACATTTTTTTCTACTGTGGGGGCACAAGACAGAGTTTCATAATAATGATAGTTTAGCAAAGCTCAGATCCAACAAATACAAAGATAAAACATGAGATAGGTGTTTAAAGGCTTGCTTGCTTGCTTGCTTGCTTGTTTAAACTCCTTAGGCCTTAAGCCTTTGAGAAGACATTTCTGCACTCTGGTTCTGTTTTCTTTTTCGAAGACATTAAACTGAAAGCCAAAGAGGATTTGAGACACTCTAAAGTATTTAGGGCAAGTAGCTGTCAGCTTTTTATTTTTTGAGTGGCAACATTAAACAGAGAGTTGACTGTAAATTGGTCTGGCTGATCACTGACCAGCTGGAGTTGCATAGTCTTGCCTTGGAAGCATCTGGGATGAATGCGTTTAGTTTCAAGAGGTTGGTGTTTGAATAGGCTGCTATTAGGTTAATTTTCAGGAAGTTGAACTGTTAGATCATTTATAATGTTTCTAAACTTCCTGTTCTAGAAAAGAGAGTTTTACCATTTGGTTTTGATAAGTCTTATTCTGTTATGTTCATGGTTATGTTATGATCAGTCAGATCATAATAGTTATCTTAGGATCAGTCAGAAATGCTCTGAAAGCTTCTAATCTTGACTTATGATATTCCATATAAGGCTCCCAAAAGGGTTTGTAATGCTAAACTGGAATGTAAAAAGCAAACTAACAGTTTGCTCACTTTCATCTTTTGGGGGAATGTAAAGGAAGGATTAGGAATTGGTTGTCAACTTTTTTGAGAATTTTGGTACTTCAGGGTTTTTTTCATTGCTTGTAACAGGACAAACAGCAGGATAGTATTTCTGAGAAATATTATTAATCAGAATGCCTTTTCTTCCAGGAGAAAAAAAATAATATATATTCCTATTTATCTGTTTTATGATAGGGCTGAATGGTTTTATGCCTGTAAAAGAATCCTAACAAGTTGTATTAGTGGTTCAGAAATACTTTGATTTTTGGTTTTGTATGGCTGTTCTTATAAAAGTAGGACACCACAGTTTTTAGCTGACTGTACAAATACACCAGAGTCTTTTCTTAAACATTTTTTTGTATGTTTGCAGTGAAAATGCTCAGAATATGTCTGGTCCTGTAACTGTGGTACATGGCAGACGTTTTCACCATGCGCATGCACAGACAACAGTAGTAAAAACAGCAGCCCAAAGGTAAGACTGATTACATTTGTTTCTCCAGATATTTCAGCTGTAAAAAGTCCTCTCTGGTTTTGTATGTAATGGTTTTTCTTATGCTATGAAGTGTTTTAAGCAAATGTAAGTAATCATATGGCTGCATTCTTGATTATGAGCTTTGATCTTAATTACTAAAGTTTCATGAAATCATTATATTTCAGGAATTATTATCATATAATATTAGAATTTACTCATTTTAAAACACACTATGGCACATAGCAGGAGAGCATCTGCTAACATAAGTATTTTTAGAAAACACTTTGAAATGAACAAACATAGTATGCAGTAGAAATTCACATAACTGACAACATGATCAGCAAATACTAATTTGCAGCAACTCCAGCTTGTATAAGATCCATCTAAAGATTAAATTATAGATCTGTTGATCGCATATAGTCTATACATACAGCATAAAACATATAAACTGGAAAATCTAACAAAAGCAAAATTTTGCGTTTATGTGAGAGGATGACTGGAAACTGGGGAACCTTTCTGAACTATGCTGAATTGAATTTCATTGATTTGGAAACTTGAAACCCCATCAGATTTCTCTAAATTGCAGGGTTGTTTTTAGATGTTTTTAACATGCTTTTCACACCCAGTGCATCAAAAACATATAAGATAACCACTGCTTTAAGGATTTTTTTTTTAAGTTTATCCATTCAGAACTCTTTTTATATTTGAATTGCATGGATTTCCACCATCCCACATGAATGCTGTCTCCTGTCAGTATTGTCTAGCTTCCTTTTTCTGCCTTCTTTTTTTCTCTCTATTTTTTACCATAGATTTTTTGGGGTGGTGGGATCATGTGTAGCTATCCTTTTTTTTCATCCCACTTCCCTCACTTGGATTTGCTAACTTCAGAAAAACAAAGCCCATATACTAATGAGAATAAATTATGTGATCCAAACATGTATTAGTGTAATCTGGCATTGAAGAAACAGAGTGAAAAAGGGGCTTTGCAGTCATAGAATAATAGAATCACTGGACAGTTTGGGTTGGAAGGGTCCTTTAAAGGTCATGTAGTCCAACTGCTCTTCAGTGAGCAGGGACATCTTCAATTAGATCAAGGTTGCTCAGAGCGCCATCCAGCCTGACCTTGAATGTTTCCAGGGATGAGGCATCTATTACCTCTAGGGGCAACCTGTTACAGTGTTTCACCACCTCATTGTGAAGAACTTCTTTCTTCTACCTGATCTGAATCTACCCTCTTTTAGATTAAAACCATTACGCTGTTGAAATAGGCCCTGTTAAACTGTTTGTCCCCATCTTCAGGCCCCCTTCACGTACTGAAAGGCTGCAGTAGGGTCTCCCTGGAGCCTTCACTTCTCAGGCTGAACAACCTCAACTCTGTCAGTGTTTCCTTATGTGAGAGTTGCCGTCTTGTCCAGTCCTTGAAGACTTAGACCACTGTTGCCTCCTTCCATTTCAAACAGTACGGTAGTCTGTATATGTTATATAGCATGGACATTTCCAACCCCTTAGTAATAGCAGATGCAGTAGTAGGTATCTCTCTTCTCTTTGTATTTCTCTCATTTCTTTCAATCATTGGGATGACTTAGTCATCTGGGATGACTAAGAAGGATTGGCAGAGTTTTTGCCATGAATTTAACTGAAAGATGAGGTTTATGTTGTCAGTGTGGTTTAGGCTGAACCAGCTGTGCTCTTTTTTGCATGAAGTCTTTTTTAGAATATTATCTAGTTTCCATTGAGTAAAGTATGGCACATCTTTAAGCATACATGCCCTTACCTTTCTGGTGGGGTTTGTTTGTTTGTGCTTGTGCTTGCTTTTGTTTGGTGGGGGGGGTTGTTTGTTTGGATTTTTTTGTAATTCTGAGGGATAAAATCTTGATCTTCAGTGCTAATTAAAATGATCTGAAGTAAGCATAATCACGCAAGACTGCTTTGAATGTTGACCTTGATAATACTGGTGTATTTGATTAAACTTTGTTGAGATGGTTCTTGGAAACAGCCAGTCAAGATGAGTGCCATAGGTTTCTTCAGCCTGCTCCAGAGATTCTTAATCTTCAGGGGATATTAGACTTGCCTGATTGCCTTCCTTGCCTATGGGACTTGCTTCTTTTTAAACCTACAGTGTAATGTGAAGAAGAAAAGGGTAGTGACTTGGTACGTGTGACATGCAGAAAGCAAGCTAATGCATAATATGAGAAGTCAAGCAATGTTTTGCTGAAGCCAGAGTGACTGGTGGGGGGGTGGGGAGAGGCTAACCCTTGTTTCTTGCTTGTAGCTGCTTATTGCTTAGATGTGGTTTAGACTGCTCCTTGCCATCTGCAAGAGTTGTTAAGAACCGGTAGGAAAGGTTATGCTAAAGACTTGCCAAAAAAGGCAGAAGATGAAAGGGGGAGGGAGCCTTGGGGCAAAGTAGGCGGTCCAGAGAGAATGTGAGTCCCTGAGTACCCAGCCAGTGGGAAAGGGGACAGGTACTACCCCTGGCCTGGGGAGGAGATAAAAGGTTGCCCATTTTAGTGTGTGGATGTGTCCCTGGAGAGAGATGCTGGGCACAGCTGACTAATTTAGTAAGGTAGTTTTGCTTTGTCCCCTCTCAAATTTATCAAGAAGTATTTCTCACAATAACATAGGCTGAGTACTGGGTGAAGTAATTGGATAGTAGTCATCTTCTGTGTTTCTAGTATGTTTTCTTTTAGGATTGTTATTGTAATTCACTTATATTAGCAACAGAAAATTAACTCTTATGCTAGGCACATTTTGGAGTTTTAAAGGCAAGAAATTGTCAAAACAATCCCATATGAAATGTGTAATATTTTTTTGTCATGTATTTTTTGTTGTGTAGGAGTTTTTTTATCCTTTTTTGCTAGTCTTTACTGACATTAGGCATTAATTGAATTTAAAAATAAATGCCGTGATGGTGATTCCTTAAAAATGACTATATGCGGAAAATAAACCAAGAATAAAATTATAGGTATATATTGAGACAGAAAAGCTCATAGCACGGAAATTGTGTCACCTGTAAATTAGCGTAGAAAAAAAAAACCACAACACCTTAGAGCTCAGAGTTGGGTTCCTTGTTTGCATTTGTGGAATTGTGTTATGGTGTGGTGATCACTAACAATATGGAGAAAATAATTTTATCTAACCTAATCTATTGTACATAAATTTATGGTAGATTTCTGAAAGGATAACAAAAAATAAAAACATGATTAGATTAGTTCTGAGCAGTTTGCGTCTCTGGCACTGATGTTACAGATTCTGTTATTTATACTGGGTTTTTTGAGTGCGGATAGTATCACATGGGGCAAGCTAATTATGCAACTTGGTTGTAATCTCTGTCAAGTTGAATTTGAAGTTTGTGATTTGTACTGTATTTCTTACCTCTTTCTGCAAGTTTTTTGCATGTGCATGTTAACTTAAAGTCTGGCTGAGTATCGGCTGCACTCATATTTAAAATAAAGTTTCTAGTGCAACAAAATTGATATTTCAAAGTAATATTATGATGAATATTATTCATGGTTTTTCCAGTGGAATCTGGGGATTAAATTAAAATTTGTCACTTTTGATACAACGGATTTTCAGATATAGCTTGGCCTGGTGTTGTAGTTAGTTCAAACTATTTTGCTTCATTTAATAGATACATAGTTTTGTCTTGTGCTATTGACTGACTGTTCTGTAAAACTTGGCACTGAAATAGCAAGTATGTACAGCATGTGTAACAAATTTTATGCATGAGCTGCATGAAGCAATTGGTAGGGACACTGATCATTATAATTCCCGTATCTGTCCGAGGTTCTAATTTCATAATCTTTGTGATATGTAAAAAGGAGAATTCATTTAAATCTATTATATTAATAAGGGATTTTGAGGCATCTAATATAATGACAGTGTACAGTATAAGGGATTCTAGAATTTTTTTCCTATCTTTAAGTTTCCCTAGTATTAAGTATGTGTTCCTTCAGAGTGAGATTCTTTACAACACCTATAAAGAGGTAATCCAAATTTCGTCTTAACTGTGCCAAGGATACAAAGATAGTGGATATGGCTCCATGCAGACATGGTTTGAATCTGACTGGATTTAAAAACTGAGATGTGGCCTGCACAAAAGCAGTGTTTATTGTTTGTGAAGGCTAGATCCTGTTAGAAGCAATTTTTCCCCACCTTCACACATCATTGGCTGATTACCTGCACCCCACTCTAAGTTGCTGTGGTCACATTCAGTTCTGAAGTCCTTTTACTCTCTTCCCAGAGCACTATGGAGATGGAATGTGTTTTCATACTGCATTCTGTAGGATTATCATGACCACGTTCTTACCTGCCTTACTTCCGCTCCTGCCGTTTTCTGAGTAACAAGAGAATTAAAGTTTGCTCTTTTCTTGTGTTTTGTTTGTGAAAAGAAAAGGAGCATGAGATTTTATTACTCTGTAATAATAGTATTCTGTTTAGTGTGACTGAAGTAAAACAGGAAACAATTTGAATTCGTTCTGTTTTAGAACACTGTTAGTGTAATGCATATGTGACAGAAGGTCATTAGGCTTTTGATGGTTGGGAGGAACAGTCACGTTGATTAAAAGCTTGCAGCATTCCACATTGCAAATTTTGAAGACAGGAGACATAAAGATGCTATTTTCAGGTTGTCTGAATGCTATGCTTAGTTAGATCTATTTTTATATCAGTCTTGGTATACAGAGGACTAGAGTTGTGAGCATCAGCTACATTCCATTTTATGTTAACTTACGTTAAAGGAGATGCTTGTGAAACTATTTCCTAAATATTTTGTAAGACTTTTTTTTTAGCCCAAACCTCAGAAAGAGGTTTCTGTCTATTTTTCTCTAGCTTTTGCATGTGGTTTCTTAAATATTTAAAGACTATTTTCTGAAACCTTTTTCTCAATTAAACACTTTAAATATTTTTTTTTAAATGGTTAGAAACAAGTTCTTACATAATTCTTTTTAATCCTTTGTATGGCAGTTGGGGATTGTTTTAATGGTTGACCTCTGTCTTTGAGGTCTTTGGCCTCTGTCTTTGAGGTCTTTTCCAACCTTAATGATTCTGTGATTGGAAATGAGGCATGATCTTAACTCACATATTAGGATTCTGTCTTACCATCTTCTACATTGAAGTGAATTGACATGACCAGGTTAAGATCAGAATTAATTGAATTTTACACACTGAAAAAGACTCAAGTCAATGTATTATTTAGACCACTGACTGTTACTGTCTTTGAAGTAACATTTTTGCGTTTCTAATTAGTCTAACAAAAATGTGATAAAAAATTATAGTGCTTGTTTGAAAACTAGTCCAGTGAATGCAAGAGACAATGAAACAGTTATAGCTTATGTTTAATAACCTTTGCATTTAGTGATGTACAACACATATGGGGCTTTGCATCTTATGTGTTTTTTTCTTTTTTCATATTTAAGCAATCTGGACCGAAAGGAAAGGTAAGCTTACTGTTGATCAAATGAGCATGGCAATGAGCATTAAGTAAATTAACTGATTGAGTGCTGTAGCAATGCTAGTTAAAGAATATTTAATCCAGGAAATCATATCTGCTTATGTGTGATGGGGGTTGGTTGTGTTTTGCTCTGTTTTTGTGGTTCATTTACGCTCTTTGACTGAAAAAGGACTTTTACATTCATCTCTAAATAACGCTGTGTTAATGTGAACTTTAGGTGCGTTTCCACTGGAACTTTATCTCTCTATTCATATAACCAATGTCAAATTAGATAAGCATTCTGCTAATTCTTTTTGTAAAGCAGCAAACTTTGTGTAATAGAATGATTCTGAAGCAGATTTTAGTAGGTTGTTTAACAACTTTCACTCTCATCTCAGCTTGGTTTGAATAGCATTAAAGATTTTTGTTGCATTACTGTGTACATTTTGTTCATGAAGTATATATGTTAAAACAATTAACAGAAAATGTATAGCAAAAGCAGACACACTGGTTTTGGATTGCTCATTTCAGGCTCATTTCTCACTTGTTTTGCATCTGGTTTACTGCTGTTAATATTTTGTTAGCAGTATGAAATACCATACAATTGTTTTTCTTCATACATAGTTTATAATTGTATGTTAGTGGAAAGGTTTTGTGGATAGTAAGGAATTCATTGAGTTTTTATAAATATCTTCTCTATGTAGGTGATTTTTGGCAGTATGAACTTGATACCAGGTTGATTTGTTTAAAAAGTGTATATAATGTTTAACCATTAATGATAAAAATAACACAGTTCTTTGTGAATTCAGGATTTTCCAAATTTACTTCAAATTCAGTAATAAAATCAAGCCTTTCTGGTTTACTGCCTTTTGTTACTTCTTAAAAGAACTATCAAACTCACCAGCCAGTTAGTGTCACTGAATGGCATAGAAGACACAGGTTGTATTCCATGCTGGTGTGATCTTAATTTTCTCATGGGGATACCTGCTATTTCTTAACCCAATACTACTGGATGCATTCTTTTTTTCTTTCCCTGTTTTTTGTTGCTGTCTAGCAGGGGAAGATGTAGGCAGGAGCTGCTAAATATAGTTTTCAACGTTACTTTCATGATAAGTACAACTGCAACTCCTGACTTTCTGGGCCAGATGGGGTTACTGACCTGTGTACTAAAAACCCTGTTCCCAGTGCTGCTCCTTCTCTTTTCAGCTTTTGACTTTTTCACTCTGTTTTTCCTATAAGACATGCTGAAGGTAAATCTTACCTCAGCAGCTTGGTGCTTCAGTCTTACCATGCTTTACTCTTCTTTTGTGTAATGATGTAAAAACCAACAGCCTGCCTGCAGTGGTGTATCTCCAAATAGTAGCATACAGAAGCAGAGGAAAGGTTGAACAAGGTGGCCTCTCAAAGAGGCAGGCTGCACATTAAACACAGCTCTTGTGTAAGCCTACACCTCAACAAAGTTAGGAGTTGGTGCAAGCTTTTTGATGTGGTGTGCCAAATTGTGGGTGGCACTGTCTCCTAAATTCCCAGATCCAGCTGTTTCTTCATGTTTATTTCTTTCTGGCATAGCCAGAAATTGTGGTTCTGCCCTTTCCCCTGCCCCCTTTTTTTGTTTTTTGTTTTTCTAGAGAAGAAATGAAGTGAAAATGTCAATTTGGCTAGGGTGTGTTACGGAGGTCTGTCTAGCAGTCCAACGTGAAGATATTAAGGTCCAATTCCACCAGTAAAGGAATATGGCAGTAATCATTAATGTTTGCTTAAAATACAAAATCAGCGACACCATTCTGTCTGGGCAAAACATGCTTGGTCAAGAATGCTCTAGGACTTAGCTGTTAAGATATGTCAAAAGTTCATGACTGCACAATCCAGACTGCCTCAGTATTCGGTCATGTCCATTGCAGAAAAAGCCGGATCTTTCTTGGTACCATGATTAATGTTTTGTGTTTGATGCTTTACTACTTCTGGAGATTGCTTTTATCAAATACTGGTCTACTTCCCTTGTACTTAAAGGTATTAAAAGTGCTTATAATGGACGAGATAAATGAGATGTCTAAAATTGTTTAACCTCTTAGAATGGAGCCTTGTTCTTCAAGCAAAATCTGAATCTCATAAATATTTTTAGGAAATGTAACAGGGAAAAAAAAATTATATTTTAAGTATTTGCTAGGATGGTAGGAACAGCAATCAATATTGTATTTCTTGGGGTGTTTAACTGTTAGAGACAGTATGTAGGTAGTCTTGCATCTTGATCTGTTCAGGTGTTTGATCTCTCAGTTACTCCTGTTGAAATGGAAGACTTAGTTTTGGTTAGGGTTTAACAACATGTTAATTGAGCATGTGTCATGTTCAGTTTAAAAGACCACCATAGTTTTCATTCTGTTTCTGCACTGACATGCAATTAAATGGCTCAATGTACTGAGTGCTTTACTGGAGAAGGTATTAATGGATCTGCAAGCGTTCAGATGGCAATAAACATTGTGTTGAGAGGGGCACCTTAGTGCTGTAATCTGTAAAAACTTCGTGGTGGTGGGCTCTGCCTTCCTGTTTGTGTGTGGGGTTTTCAGGAAAGGAAACTAGTAGGAGGCACTTAGTGTTTCTGCCTTCTTGTGGGAGGGCTGTCACTGTCTCCAAGAAAGCATTTTTTTTTCAGATGAAATATGAAATTAAGTAGTGTTTGAAATCATCTTCACTTTTCTTTCTAATTCAAAGCAACTTCAAGCCTGACCTTGAATTGCTAACAATGCTAAACTTTGCTGGGAAGCCTCAGTTGATTTGGAGCTGGTTTTTGTGAGTTAGGTTTGGGTGCCACTCCTTCATTGTGAGCATATGAGTAACAATTCTGTATTGTAGGAGAAAAAAGATACACATTTTTTGCTAGCTCTTCTGTATTCTTGCAAGTGTTTGGCCATTGAATAGGTATGAATATGAGTCTATGCTGCTAACATAAAATTCAGATGGGATAGATAATGCTACTGTATTCTGATTTATTGTAAAAGAATTATTTAGCCGTTTATGGTAAATAATGAATTTATCATCTTTAAAAGACAAATATATATTGCATGTTAAAAATGTAATACAATCTTGTTTGATTCTTAGAAGAAAAATTGTAAACTAGAAATGTCCAGAGACTTTGAATTGTTGACTACATTTTAAAAGAAATTTTAGTATTCTAAATCTGCCGTATCGTTTGCGCTTTATTGTTTGCTTTCAATTAAATGACAAATAGTTTCAATATTGTTTCTGTTAAATATAATTTCAGTGTTAGAAAATAATTTTTCTAAGAGTGGTTATGTTCAAAACAAGACGTTATGAAATACTACTGAAAGGTAATTATGACTTGTCAGACAAAAGCTGTTAGTTAATAATAAAATATGTGAAGACCCTGAGAAATATTACCTAGAAATGCAGAAAATTCAAAGTTTTTATAATATGATGCATTAGGAAATGCTGTCCTGGAAGAAATAAAGTCTTATTTTATTAGTGCTGAAGTCTATATCAGCCACAGCCAAATTTTTTTCAGATGGGTCCTCAAAATTAAGCTGTTAGTTGGTGGTGTTACTGCCTACAGCTGTGTGCTTCACCCCTTTGCTGTTGGTTGTAATCAGAGGTAGCAGGATGGGATGTGTGTGGCCTATTTGCAGCCCATTGCTTAACTTGCAAATAAAACCAGTTTCTGCTGACGTTGTTGGCAAGGCTTCCTGTGTTTCAGGTGCATGCCATCTTCTGTTATGACAGGAACAGTAACCTACAGCTTCAGGGCAGAGGAAGCACTGACAAAGAAAAGTACCACAAACAGTAACCGAGATGCAGTGAACTTCAGGAATCTTAATTTGGTAGTAGCATAGTTTGATGCATGTGTATGTAAACTGAAAATATCTTTCAGGAAACTTAAACAAATCTTACTATAATACCTTATATTGCATTAATTTGCACAAAAAATATGTGATATCTTTATTATGCAAATTACACCAACAGAAGTTTTATTATCCAGTAATTTGTCTAAATTAATTACAATATTTTAAAAACAAATATATAGGAACTATGTTTTATCCTGTGTTGTTCTTTCTGGTTTCTGGCCAGAACAGTTTTTGATGTCAGATCTCTTCCCTCTGTTTTGCATCTTCTTTTCCTGTTTTTTAAGTTGTGGAACTTGTGGAATCTACTTTAATATTAAAATAATATTTGTTTCTATTCTTGGCTTTTAAAAGTATCTGTCTTGTATTTCTTGAATGACGAGGGGTGGGGGAAGATGCAGGCTTCAGTATTTAGAGACTTGGGTCTGCAAGTGAGAAACCCCTGAACTATTGATTATTGTCAGAAGAGATTTAGATTAGAAACACTTCCAAGACATTTACTGTGGCTGTTCCTAGCATTCTGGCAATACTTTTTTAAGTGTACAAATAGTATGTAATAGGAGAAGTTACTTATTCAGAGCTTTCAGATACATTTCAGGTTTATTTTGTTCATGTATAATTGTGACTAAATTATAATGGTGTCTGTCGAAAGAACAACCATACATCTAATTAATTTTCCAGAAAAGAATACCCACCTCAGCTTCAGAAAGTAGAGGCAGACCACATTAGATTACCACGGTCACAAGGAGTGGGTAAGTTATCTTTAGAGTTCTCATTTCTTTTAAGCAGAATAATTTTTTGAATATGGGGGTGTTGCCAAATCTTACATAACCTTTAGTGTGTGTGTGTGTGTGTATATATATTTATTGCCTTACATCATGTTATTCTAGCTTTATATAAGTTTGTGCATGAAGTGAGCATTTTGCCCTTTTTGACAGATTTCTGTAACCAGTTCAGTCTTGTAATAAGTAATTTTAAATTAGGCTTCAGTTACTTTAAAAACAAGAGAAATAAGGGAAAATTTATAGAGTCACAGAATTGGACATGGAACAGATCTCTGGAGATCATCCAGTCTGAGCCCAGGCCTCCAGCTTGTTTGTGAATTATTGATGAGGAACTTTTGCAGTAGTGTTAGTATGAGAACAGTAGGACATGGTAACCAACAAACACTTGGTATATTGATACACTGAAGGAGTTAATAGAAGAGCAGCATCAGCACTGCTCTGTACCTCAGCTGAAACAGTCTTATATTGTTGTTAGGGAAAATTGATGGAGGTGAAATAGAGAAAATGTAGTTTGCCTTGAGGTGTGGAAATTGTGAAACTGGAAAAGAAAATTCACTTTTGTGTTTTGTTAAGCTTTGTTAGTACAGATACACTCTGTAAACCTGCTATTCAGCTGCATAGCCATCTCCACTGGCAAGTTGTTTTGCTGTGCCATTTTAGGTTAAATGTTAAGTAGAATTTCAGCAGTACTACTCAAAAGTAAGTTAACTTAGGAAAAAACCCCACCTTTTATTGTTTCTTTTTTGAAAACAAGGTATTCTTTAGTTTTGAGATGTGGTCTGATAGTAGGATATTTGTGAAATCATCAGTATGTATACTGAAAAAGTATTCATAGCTTTTGAAAAAAAGACAGTGTTAAAAAAAGTTCCAATATGGAGACTGCAATTAAACTAGGGAATATAAGTAGCACTTTTACCTTAAATCTAATTGAGGCACTCTTGTACAACATATTCCCCTTCTTAAAATGCGCAGGGTGAGATTTTAATTCATGGGGTTTTGTGTTCCTATACTCTTACAGTATTGAAATGAATGCCCCAGTATAAAACACTGTAATTCACTGTACTGCTGTGTCTTGTGTTGAAGGAGTAAATCTGAAAGAGAAAATCTGCTGGTTTATACCTGGCAGTGTGCCCCGGTGGCCAAGATGGCCACTGGCATCTTGGTCTGTATCAAGAATAGTGTGGACAGCAGAACTGGAAAAGTGATGGCTCGGCACTACTGAGACTGCACCTCGAGTACTGTGTCCATTTCTGGGTCCCTCACTTTAAAAAGGATGTTGGGATGCTGGAGTGTGTCCGGAAAGGACAATGAAGCTGGTGAAGGGAGCACAAGTCATATGAGGAGCAGCTAAGGGAGCTGGGGGTGTCTAGTCTGGAGAAAAAGAGGCTCAGGGGAGACCTTATTCCTCTCAACAACTACCTGAAAGAATGCTGTAGCCAGGTGGGGGGCAGTCTCTTCTGCCATGTCTCAGGTGAAAGGAAAAGATGTAAAGGCCTTATGTTATGCCAGGGAAGGTTCAGATTAGATACTTGAAAAAATCTTTTCACTGAAAGAATGGTTAGGCCTTGGAATAAATTGCCCATGGAGGTGGCAGTCACAGTCTCTGGAAATGTTCAAGAGATGTCTGGATGTGGCACATGGGGATATGGTTAAGGGGTGATTATGGTGGTGCCAGGTTGATAGTTAGACTAGATGATCTTGAAAGTCTCTTCCAACCTTGATGATTCTGTGAAATTGTAATTACACAGAACATTCCCAATTATTCTAAATGCATTCATCAGTAATTCTGTAGTAAAGATTACCAACAGCATAATCTAGCATCCCCTCCTAATTTGGCAGCAGACCTTCCATTTGATCTGCAGTGAAGTTAGTACAGACTTGCAAATCCAAAACCTCCTTCAAAGATATCAAGATACAAATTGTCACTGAGAGACACTGAGGCAGTATTAGTAAAACAACATTTTTGAATTTACTTTGGGGAATTTTTTCTTACTCATACAACAGATCATGAGACACTTGAAGCAGTGTAGTTTGTTGGAAGTTTAAAAAGGTGTTTGTGTTTGGTTCAGGTTAGTGTATGTAAAGAACTAAGTTGATCATAAATATAACAGCGTATGAGTGGGCATGTCATGTTAACATTGTTGCATTTTTTCTCTTCTAGACAGTGGAATGGAAAATACAGAAGACTCAGAATCAGAATGTGAAATAAAGAGAAAAGTACGACAGAAAAGTCACTGCAATTCATATCAATCTGACTTGAGTCAATCTTCTGCTACAAAAAAATGCTTAACTCAGTCAAAGGTGGGTTAGATTTTAAAAACATGTAAAGAGTTAACTTTAAAAATTGATGCATATTTTAAAAGCAGACTTTGAAGGGGTGAAACAAGGTAATGTTTTAAAAATCCTTAGAGTTGGGAGGAAGATTTACACAAATAAAAAAAAGTTACAATGATAGAGATATTTAAATGTTCATATTAATACTAACCATGAAATATTTATATTTTGATTTGAACAGAAAAGAACAAGAATCTGTGATTTAATTGAATGGTTGTTTGATAAACTAGAGACTGATAATTTCATGATTTTCTCTACTCAAAACAGTAAAGTACTGCAAAAATGCAAGTACTTCTTACTAAGTTGCTTGCTTTTTCAGTGAAACTAGCTCTTTTGGGTATGCAAATGGTATTCTCTATGGTCTAGATGCAACCAACCAACATGTTTTTATCAGGAGCTTTTCTGAACATCGGATGTAAGATATTTTTGAAATTCCTCTAAGGCTCTCTATTTTTATCAACTTCACAGGTTACTATGGAAGTTTCATAATGCCCACATACAGGTCACACTGTATGACTATCAAAGAAAACCTTCCTGTAAGGAGATCTTGATTAAAAAAATAAATCACAGATCTATGATTATTGTATATACTTAGCTTGTGCTTGCTCTTGTGTATTAGAAAGTACTCAGACTGTATTTCTTTGTTAGGCGGAAACACTCGGTACTGCCCTTACGCATTTCTATTGCATATTTAGTTAATTAATATGATGTTATTAAAGAAACTGGCTTAAAATTCTTGGTGTGTGGTTGCAGTAGAGGGGTGCCGTTACTCTAACATCCTTCAGGTACAGTTGGTACCTTTTCTTGAATATTTTAATGTCTGACTGAAATTCTTCAATTTGATAAGCAGTAACTTTCTAAGAACTACATCTGGTAACAGCACTGAGGCACAACTGGTTTTCATGTCACTTGGTATCTCTTCCCACCACTCAGGTTTTAAAGGTCTGATATATTTTATACACGGGGGGATTTTTTTGTTTCTCTACAGTATGCGTAGCTTTGTTAAGTTGCAGAAATTTGGTAAAAATAATACTTTGTCATTGTATGACTTCACTCTTTACATTTGGGTTTGAATTGATTCAAGGTTGCACACCTGAGGAACTGTTGGAAGCGTGTTCATGAGTGGGAGTGGGGGCAGTGTAGATTGTGATAACTGTGTTTTGAAACTAGGTTTCAAGAGGTTTTGGTGGGATGTAGGTATTTGTTATCTTCAGTAGGTCACAGTACAGTGGTTAATGCCTTTTGAGTTCAGTGTTCCAGTAGACAATAACATGCACTAAATTTCAGCTCTAGAGGTGTCCTGTGTTCAGTTTGGTACACATTCCGTAGTTTATGTGTTAGTATTGAATCCCTTAGGTTTAGAAGTCCAAGTTCTACACTTGTAATACATAATTAAGTTGGACCTAGTACATGTGAGAAAAACAAAAGATACCTCTGTCTTTGCAGTGATAGGATACACATTTTTCTTTGAGCCCCTGCTTTCTTGTAAGTTTGGGGAACTCCTATTCCTCAAGTCCTGCTTTCTTTTTGGAGATAAAGGACTCGAGCAATGTATTTACTTTTTTTTTTCCCCTCCCTTGAGGAGTGATTTTTCCTGCATGCCTTGCCAGGCTGTTAGAAAATATCTTGGAAAGACAAATGACTTTGACCTAAGAGGTTTCTTTGAGTCCTCTTTGGCACTGCTCTGTGGATCCTTAGGTTATTTCACAACAAAACTCTTTTTACAGAAATTATACAGCTGGATGATCTTGCTGATGGATAGATGTATCTGAACAGTGTGTTACTTAAGGGAAAAAAAGGCAAGAAGGAAAATCTGAATTGTCCAACATTAATCACTTTTTCCAAAATTGCCACAAATTATGTTTGTTCCTGGTAGAATATTTTTCATTTTCTTAAAAGAAAAAAAAAATCAAACCGTATTTTAATGTTTACTTTCTCTGCTTACTGTAATTGCTAACATAGCGGTGTCAGTCTCCTCTGGATATTATGAAGAACTTCTTCACCGAAAGGGTTTTCAGATATTAGAAGAGACTGCCCAGGGATGTGGTTGAGTCACCATCCCTGGAGGTATTTAAAAGATAAGTCGATGTGGCACCTGGGGATATAGTTTAGTGGTGACTTGTCAGTGCTGGGTTTATGGTTGGGCTTCACGATATTAAAGGTCTTTTCCAACCTAAACGATTCTGTGATTCATTCTGAACAGAAATTAAGTGCAAGATTTGTTAATGGTATGTTTCTGCTTACAATTACTGATCGTGTGTGTGTTTCTCCTTTACCTTTTGGAACAGATTGATTATTCTACTGATTGCCCAAATTGTGGGAGGGCAAATGAAAATCAGACCAAATGCCGACATTGTGAAAGTGCTTCTCTAAAGGATTTGCAAAAAGTCTCCAGACAAACTGTGACATTAAGTGAATCTGTGGGACCTTTATCACGTTCTTCAATACATCAGAATTCAGCAGGGCAAAAATCTTCAGGTACAGGGTTCAGCACAAAGAAGTTTTATAGTTCTGCTGTTGGAAAAGGTCCAGCAGATATTCTACTGAGTAATGAAGTTGTAGGACATTCTATGTTAAGGCACAATGGAAAAGTTGGTCTTATAACTGGGACAAAAAATCCTAAAATTACAGGAAGCTTAAGACAGAGAAGTACAAGACCATCTGAATTAAATGATCCAAGTAAGTACTTTTTTATGACTACAGCCCTAAGCTGGAAACCCAAAATATAGTATAATGAAGGAACTGTTTGTGCAGGTTTACATTACTGATGTTGCATGGAATTTTTTTGTGTATATGTTCTTGGGGAAGGGGGACAGAACTTTTAATAATTTCCTTTTTATATGCAGAGGTCCTCTCCAAGGAAGATGAAGATTGAGGAAAGCAAAAATTATTTTGTTAATCTTTTTCTTATTTGTTTGAAAAAGACTTACACTTTATAGTTTTTAGAAAAAGCATTCTTTGCAGATTTCCATTATTCATTCTCCCAAAGGGAAGGCAGTATTTTATTTCTATTTAATAATTTCTCCCTTTTCTTTTGAACTACACATCTATTTAAATTTCACAGTTTGTAAAATGTTAATTTTTGTGCTTTCTCTATGTAAATTCAATTTATAAACAGGAAGGATGGAATAGGAGGAATTATGTTTCTGGTTCTGTGCTTATTTT
Source organism: Chiroxiphia lanceolata (assembly GCF_009829145.1). NCBI lineage: Eukaryota > Metazoa > Chordata > Aves > Passeriformes > Pipridae > Chiroxiphia > Chiroxiphia lanceolata. The sequence goes on along the minus strand of NC_045639.1, from coordinate 84,825,289 downwards.
ATTAGACCACGTTGTTCTACTGATTTGAATGATTTCAGTCATAATTTCTCTTGTTGGTTTTTAAGTTGCATTATTTACTGTCAATTCTTGATTGAACCAAGGAAAGTATGGCTTCACGTCTAGAGGTGGATTAATGATACCCATTTTTTGTAGAGTTAGTTGTGAGAAATGAAAAACGAGGGAGAGAGCACCTGCAAGCAGATTCCAAATAAACATTAATAAAAGCATAATATAATGATACATGTGGACTTTTTTGGCACTGCAGGACAATTATATAAATTACTTTTAAACTATTATTTGAAAAAAAAAATTTCTGTTACAGAAAAATTTAGTGGTTGAGAATTTAATATTTTCTGTTTAGTTGTTTTGTCTAGTGATGATGATGAGGAGGAGAATAGTGGCAGCACTAGGAGAATGGAAAGCATTTCACCTCGTCCTGCAGATTCAGCCCGCTCCTCCCCAGCTCCTTCTACAGGAAAGGTGGAAGCAGCATTAAAGGAGAACAGTTGTGGAATAGAACAGAGGATAGGTAGTATAACAACAGATACAGAAATTGCAGTCACACTACCAAGAAAAGCAAGAATGAAAGATCAGGTACTATTTAATGCTTTGTTTAAAGAAAACAAAAATCAAATAATAAACGGAATATGTAAAGGCTTGTTTCGCATTGTCAGATTTTGACTATATTTGATTGTTTTTCTTATTCAGCAGCTAATCAAGTAGTATTTTGGCCTACATAATACTGGAAACATAAGAAAATGCGTTCATTATGTTTTTACAAGGATTCATGATGATTTGAGTTATGCTGTTAACATAAATGCTTCTGTGTTGAATGTTTACTCTTTGAGACTGGGCAGGGATTCTCTATGAAGCTCAAGGGCTTACTTAGTTTGCAGAAGAATGTCAGAACCAGCTGTTGCCTGTTAAGACTTTGGACATACGAAGTTAAACTTGAAAAGGGATACTTGTATCAATAGTGGCCCTTGAAAATTAAAATACTTCGACAGCTGTCCCAACTAATAGCACTTATTTTAGGGGTTTTGTGATGGGAGTTTTGTTTTTTAGTTGAATATTACTGTAAAAATTGCATAAACAAAGACAAAAAAATGTACCATGAGCAGACACCTTAAGTGTGGTCAAAAGGGACAGATTTCCCGCTGTGGTAAAAGCTGTCTCAGTAGTGAGCAATTAAGAGGAATAAATTTCCTGTGACAATTGGTATTGGATTAATAGTGCTGATTAAAACCATTCTTGAGTCACTCGTCCAGTTTCACTATTGTGAGTTTGATTCAACAAGAGTATCTGATCAGATTTCCAGTCCTTTATGTTTTCTGAGTTAGAACACTAAAGAAGCCAACATTCTAGTGCTGTAATTGATGAAACTGTGGATGTTTATAATATAGTGTATAATTAGTCATCACTGTCAATATAAAGCTGTGAACCTCTAAGCCTACAATAAAGCTGTGGGGCTAAAAGATTGGATTATAAAAAGTTCTGAATTAAGTTATTCTAGTGGTATTTGCTGAATTAACTGAAAGCGCTGCGTTGTGAAGGCACTGGTGTCTAAGACTTCTCAAAGTCTCTCAAATGTTTTTCTTTGTATATCCATATGTTCCTGGTCACTAGTCTTTACAAACCAGTTTTAAAACTGGAAATTAACTACATATTTTAGATAAAAGTAGAAAAGAGCTTACATTTGAAAACAAGGGATATAGATCTTTTTTTGGTGAATTTTTCATTGATTCAAGACCAAGAATTGCAGGTATCACAACAGTTTTGCCAGATACGATAGGAAAAGCTTCATTCAGTTGTGTTTCTCTCAAAACATGCATTAATTCTTCACTGAAGGGGCTATTTGAATATAGCACCACTTTGATGTTTGCTGTTTTATTGTGTGTGATGTGTTTTAAGCTTTTAATAATATTTAGCCAGTCCAGTAGACAAAAATGAAAAGCTCTCTTCAACAAGAGTCTTAGGAAAATATTTAATTACAGGGATTTAGATCCCTACCTTCTCCAGTGTATTAAATGAAGCACCCAAAACTATATTTTGAATTATTGCCAAGATGGGACTTGGAAATAATTTTTGAGATTTAGTCTTAATAGAATACTGAATCCTGTAGAATGTTTTTCTGTGGGAGTTTAATTGTATTTTGTAACAAAAAAGAATGCTTGCTCATGGTTAGCTTTTTGAAACGATATAAATACCAAAGAGAAGACTAGTGTACAGAAAATTCAATAAACTAGAGCAATATAAGCAATACAACAAATAAATACATTAATCTGATGGCTATCAGCAGGCTTTATTTCATTTTAATAGGTTTTTTGTAAGATTGTTCTGTTGGTAAACAGGATACTTCATTGAGATTACAGCTTCAGTCAGCATCTAGAGACTTTCTTGAATTGAAGCCAAACTCCACATGGCCTTCTTTCAGTACATAGTCTCCTGACCCTGGAATCTATCCTATAAGCATCTTAGTAGTTCTGTAGAGATGCCTGGAGGAATTCTGATTTGGCTTATTTATATTTCTGGAAGATTCTACTCTGCTAATGTGGTGATGTGTTGTACCTCAAAAATTACTTGGTCACCAAAAGCTTGGATTAACAAAAACTGGAAAAAAATGAAACCACCAACATTGTTGTATTTTTAGGGCATTAGTGTTTTTATCTAAATAAATAAAATATCCTAAAAATAACTTTGCTTTGCCAGGTGCATGGTGTTTCGAAATGACTAAAATTGAATTGGTTTTGGCAATTTTAGAAGCACTATTCATTATTTGAAAATGTTAACAAAATGTCTACAAGTGTCAGCTTTACCTTTTTTTTTCTTCTTGAATGTAGCAATGTTAACATCCTCAGGCTCCCAAAAAGTCTTTTAGTAAATATCTACCTTCTGTATATGAGGTGGAAGCTCTAGCAAGTAATCCTGTTGACCAACAGAAAACTTGCCGAAAATTTAGTCCTTAGTTTTAACAAGCTTGGTTTAGCAATAAAGCTTAGTGAGACATTCTGAAACCTTGAAAATTACTTTTCAGTTTGGGAACATTCTGTCTGACACTCCAGTAAAACGTCGTAAAGTTATTTCTCAAGAGATGGTAACCGAGGCTGTACCTCTAAATTATCAAAATTCCTGTGAAAGTGTCATTCTGAACTGTCGAAGTATACGAATAGGAACGCTACGAAGAATGGTAGTGGAACCTGTGATTGTAAGTAAACTTGTTTATTTGACAGCTCTCCTTTCAGGTTTTCATGGACATTGTTATTTTCATACTTGAGTTTGTCCATAATTCCAGAGGCCATGATTTCCAAAGAAACTCAGATTACTATTGCATACTAACACCTGCAGTCTAGCTCTGGTTTTTAATAGAAACATTGTGCCTGCAAAAGCCTTGAAAATCCTGTTTACTTGGTTGCTGGGGAGTTATGGGTTAGTATGCATTTCTTAAGAAAATTGAAAACAACAGCAACAAAAAATGTGGATATTGATAGGTGGGAGGAAGAAGCATTGTCCTACAGGTGAATTAATTTTGCTTCTGTAGAACAATTTTTTTTTTTTGTTAGCCTTCCAAGTTACGTGGAAGTTTTCAAGGAGACATTGAAGGTTAGTTGTATGCAGTAAGCCAGATAAAACACATACTTCTTGCTGGGGTAACCACAGAAACAGGAGAGAGGTGTTACTTGTTCTTTCCACCTTTCTGCAAAACCCTGTTTTTTTTTTTAATTTGCTTAAATAATGATAGATAACATTCCCTTTTGAAGAAATCCAATTTGTTATGTTTTTCAAGGTATTGTAAATACTTTTGGAAACTGAGTACTTGAGAGAGATCTAAGATTCAACAGTAGGACTGAACAGGACTCTTGAGTAGTAAAGAATGTGCTTGCCTCCTTGAGTTGTGCTAAAATGTACATTTTGGGTGTTTTAAAAAATTTAACATTTAAAATTTTAATTTTAAAATGTTTATTACTGAAGTACTTAGTCAATTGAAATGTATTTACTAACAGTTAAAAGGCTTTCAGTCAGTTTTGGTTTGGAGAAGATGTGAAATCTTACTATTATGTTGTCTTTCAGTTTTGCCTGGATTATATCAAAATACGGCTAGAGAGTCAAGAAGGTGAGTACATTTTTCACTTTATGTTGGTACTCAATATATATATTTTGAATGAAGTAACTTTGTTAAAGGTATTAACAAGTGAATGATAATTCAGTATTCATTCTGGTTTTGTCATTTATGTAATAAATTATACTGGTGCCTGTAGTCAGATAAGAGAAAAAAAATGGAGAGTACAAATTTGACCTGAACTATCTGGTGAATAAAAAACAAAAGGATTTTGCATTATCTCTGCCATCTACTGACAGAAAAAAATTCACTGATAGCGGGACTTAGCAATTTGTGCTGTGCATACAGCTGGGTCATTAGTTTTTCCCCTTCATCTGAGTTGAAGATCTGTAGATATTCTGGTGATGATGGGCTATGGTTGTCTTGAAAATCATTATCAAAAATAAAAGCAAGAGTAACCTTCCTGTAAAACTTGTTAGCTCTTTAACACTATATTAGTTCATTATTTTGGCTATCATAAGTAGACAGTAAAAACCACCCAGGTGTCTTAGACCTTTCTTGTCTATATCTCCCTTGGTAATTTTTTCTCTTGCCTAGAAGTTGTATATTTCGTGTTACTGAAAGAAATATGTTATAAAGAATAAATGATATAGGTTAGGAAATGGTGAGCTTACAACACTTGCTCTGTTTTCTTCCTTTTCTTTTGTAGGATTTTGTTCTGGGCCTGAAAAACTTTGCTACCTTTTGTTGGGTGCAGTCTTAAGATACAGCTCTATTGAATTTTGCTTTTGTTATTTCTAGAGAGAGCTATTGTGTTTTGTCATTATTATATGCAGAAAGGTGTCTCACAGCCTGTAAAATGTAGCTTTTGTCAGTCAAGTATTTATGTTGCATCTAAAATAAAGATGAATAGAAACTACCAGTTTTCATGCATTAAATGTATTTTTAAAAATAAAACACTAAAAAACTTACTATAATTTGTAGAAGACAGCTATCAAGTTTAGTGAAAAAAGGTGCACAGTGAAATTATTTCCATTGGACCTGATCCCTCAATAGTATAAAAATGGTGATTCATTAAATGTTGTGTCTGTTGGAGCATTTAGTACTTTTTCCATTTAATTTTTTTGAGTTTTGCATCTACATCAATTTCTGTGTTCAGTTTTATAATTCAGTAAAACCTGTAAAATACTCAACATTGGCCTTGGCAGCATCAGATGTAGTGTTAAAAATTTACCATGTTACCGTCGTTTCTCTTTGGAATTCAGCTGAGAGCAGTACCTTGTCACCTTGTCAGATCATTTTTCTGCACATGTTTATTCTCCTCTTCTTTTTAAAGTTATTTTTCATAAGAGAACTTTCTACAAAGAAAGTTTTACAAACCTATTGTAAAATGTGTCATAGTAATATTTGCAAATTTAAACCACCGGAAATGGTGGGGGTTTTTTCCCCATGGAATAAAGAGTAGATTGAAGTTGGTGAGAAGAAAACAGTTTGTTTCTGATTCCTGACAGGTGACATTGGAATTCAGTTTGTCTTATTTAAGATATAAAACCCCATCACTTCCTGGATATGCGTTAACTTCAAAGTCTTAAAAACTTTTAAGAATGTTAGTGAGCACATACTGATTTCTTGTTAAAATCAAGGTGGAAATTGTAAAGGAAAGCTAAAAATTTTTGTTATAATTTAATATCATGGTATTATTTTCTCGTAGAATCAGAAAATGATATCAGAGAGATTAACCTGAAAACTTCAGAGCTTACCAAATGTGAATGGTGTAGTGTCCGAAAATTGCCAGTAGTTTTCCTACAAACAGTACCTGCAACCTGTAGTAGCCTGAGAGATCAACTGAAAATGAGTAAAGATAATGTCTGGTACGAATGTAAAGGAGACAGTAAGTAAAACAATTTTAGTCTACTATTGACTTTAAATTGTATTTTAATATTTTGGGTCATGAATTTAGACTAAATGCGTTAAGACTAAAATGGTCATCATTGGCTGGGGTAGGTGTAGTGCATTTTCAGACACTGTCACCTTCCAAGGCTGGTGAAGAGTTACAGTTCAGAACAGCTTGGCATTCTGTTTGTCCAGACACATGCTAATTAATTACAGCATTCAGTCAGTTTAGTATAACTTTTTTCACTAATATTTGTAGTCAATGAAAGCAAGTTGGTTTGTTTAGCTTTTGTATATGAGTCTTTACACTTATGTGACAGATTTTACTATTCTTCTGCTTTCTCTGCTGTACTCCTGACAGGCCTTAGTTTCAGTAGAAACTGTTGTATGGCTTGGCTTGGGTTTCTTTCCCCAGTATACTTGTAGTGATGTTATGAGTTAGACCAATATCTGCTTGGAAAATACGTGGATAGTCTTCGTGTATGTCAAAATAAAATTTAATTTCCACATAGTTTTCAAGGACCTGGCATCTTCATATGCACTCCTGTTACAATCAGCATAGAGTCCTCTTACCCTTAAGCAGGCTTTTCTTTAGGTTAAATTTTGTGAATATTTATACTCAGTTTTGTACAAACATGATGCATTCAAATGGAGGAAGAAGGCTTTCACCAGTCTCAGAATTGTGTGCTTCCACAATACTATTACAATAACCTTATCCACCTCCTATAGAAAGTATGAGCTGTAAGAAGGATTATAATCACAAAAGTAATCGGAGAGCACGCAGGGACCTTTACACAATTCTGAGAGCAGGAAGTAGACCCCAGGTGGACACAGGTGTTCACAAGTGAAAAAAGGAAAAGCTTCCTGAGCTGTCTGTGTGAGAAGTCCTTCCCTTGGCATGCCTCTCAGCAGTGCCTCCCAGCTCTTTTCCCTGAGGCTGTGGCACTGAACTAGTTTTATATCTAACTGCTTTATTGTATTTGATACTTAGGAACATTCTATGATAACACAGTTGCTCTTTGCCTTGTAAACAATGAAATTAATTCAAGCCTGAATCCATAGCTTTGTATACAATTGTGTGTAGATGCCTAGTTCCCAAAACAGGAATGCCCAAAACCCAGTTACACATCTAAATTCTCTGTGCAGTAAATTGAGAATTATGCTGCTGAAGAATTATTTTTCACAACAGTTAGCACGCTGGGTTAGGAATGACCAAAGGGAAATGGTTATAGATGTGTCTGAAACTGTTCTTAGGGAGAAACAGGTCCTGGCAGCTCTGTGTTAGGCAGCTATGTGAGACTGGGATTTGCAGCCTGAATCCTTTTCCTGTGTCTGACTGCCTAAAATAATTCCTCTCAGTGCAATTTACTGCTTTTTGATTTTTCAGATGATATAAATGAGTGGTATTTATATAATAGCTGCTTGATCCAACTCATTCTCTCCAACTTCTTCAAAAACAGTGATGTTTTATAGTATAGCCTTCTAGGATCAGAGGGGACATTACGCTGAATACATAATTTCTGGAATTGTACTGAAACAATAGGATAGGAACAGCAGTAAGAAAAAGAGAAAGTATTGATTACAGAGTCTTACTGTCAGTAAGCAGAGAAGATGTTATTTCAAACAAAATATGTTTTGGCTTTGCATTCAGTGTCATTTAAAAATTTATCAGGTATAATTAACATTGCTAGATTAAGGCAGAAGTTGAATGCACTCTTCGCAAATGTAGGTGAGAAAGATTTGGTAGTTAATCCTTCTGTCTGTCTGCACAGATCTGTATTACTGCTTACATGTATTGTCAGCAGTGTGTACTCATGTTGTCCCATGATTTTATAAAATTTGTTTATTATTGCAACATGCTTTATTTTTTTCCTAAATGAATAGTTTTCTCTCTGCTTCTTTATAGGTCAAGAAGAACAATACATAATTTTGATTTTTGAAACCGGTCTTGATCCTCATGCAAACTCAATATTTGAAAAAATAATTACTGACATTGGTATTAGAAATAATATTTCTGACTTCTTTGTGAAAATTTCCTTTGAAGAAGCCAATGCCAGGCTTGTTGCATTTACTAAGTGCTTGGAAGACAATTCCAAAGGAAGCCCATCTCACAGAGAAAGCAAAATAAAAAATGTAATTATGTTTTTGTTTTAGAACAAAATCATTATATTATTTGGGTTACAAATACACTAAAGATAGTGTATTAGTCATTAGCCAAAAAAAAATTTCCAACAATTTTTGATTACTTTAATATGAGGATTCCCATAATTGTCCATGGTGGATTATGAAACTATGGGAAATAGCCTGTGCACTCACAGTACTTTTTAAGGTGTTTAGTTTGATTGTAAGGTTATACAATGGTCCACAAGAAATGTTATTTAAAAATTATTCTGTGGTGAGAAATCTGTAGTATAATTAGACAACATAATTTTTTCCCAATTCATCTACTGGTAAAATTACAATATCTCAAACAAGAAATTAAGTTGCAGTGTTGTAGTTACATTTAATTAATGCTTTGTTTAAACAAACTACCTTTTAAAGAATTAGAGTTTAGTGACTCTGCAAGAAATGAATAGAGAACTAAGTGTAATAGATGAAAATAGGAAAGAAAAAAACCAAACTTGAAGTCTTTTTCAAAAACAATGGATATTACACTGCTGGGCTTCCAGAGTTTTATTACCACTTCAGTAAAATTGAGCACCATATGCAAGTTAATATTGACTTTATTCTTTTAAGGTTCCTTCTGAGTCCAAAATGCAGCAGCGAAATAAACAGTTACCGTTTTTTGAGGATGATGAAGAAATTGGTGAACCACATACAGTATTTATTGGTCCTATAGAAAAGTAAGATAATTATCTTTTCCCTGTAACAATTCTCTGAGGGTTTTTTGGCATTTCATACTTCTTATTGAATGTATTTTTCTTCCCAGGTTGATAGTTTATCCGCCTTCTCCAGCTAAAGGCGGTATTTCTGTGACCAACGAAGACCTCCATTGTCTAAATGAAGGCGAATTTTTAAATGATGTTATTATTGATTTTTATTTAAAGTAAGTTTTATTTCACATCAGTTTTTAGTTGTCTTTTACTTTAAAACTTGAGAAGTTCTGACATTAAAAATTAATAGGTCAGTTGATAACACTTGGTCTCCAACTATGTATAACTGTAATTTTAAAGGTTGTTTTGTAATTTTGCAAGAAATTTTGGTTCCTCTCCCATCCTGCTTGGCAGTGATGTTGTTCTTACATGGAGAAAGGTTCTTTATAATTTTTTTAACTTCCGAAGAGCAAATTTCACTAAAAAAAGAAAAAGCCTTTTTTGGTTTGAATAATGTAATACATACATTAATTTTGAGATTTTCTGATGCTACAAATGTTAGAAGCTTATTAAGTTGTTACATGCCACTGTGTTTATGCTACACATAAGGTACGTGTGTATAATTTTCGGTCTATTAAAATATTATAGAAGTGAAAAGAGAATGAGTGTGTGTCACTCTTAGGAGTGTTTGGAGATCTAGTGGCTGAAATACAAAATAGGTTGTTGTGTAACAAATTCATTGAAAATTTGTTTTCTTACTGTGGTAAAAAAATAAATGCAACAGCAGGAGAACAACTTGTTGATTGAGCAGAGCACTTAATACCTTAAATATTTACGCAAACTTCGCATTAATTGGTTCCTGTGGATTGTCAGCTCCAAATAGCTGTTTTTTGAGAAGCTGCATCAATTTGGTGGGGATCATAGAATCAGCTGAGTTGGAAAAGACCTCTGAGATCATCAAGTCTAGCACTGTTGGCAGTCCTTTTCACTCTGGTGGTGAATACTTTAACACCTCTATTCATTTTTTCTTTTTTTTTTTTTTTGTTGTTTGTTTGTTTGTTTTAATTAGGTATTTGGTACTTGAAAAGCTAAAAAAAGAAGATGCTGATAGAATACATGTGTTCAGTTCATTCTTCTATAAACGCCTTAATCAAAGAGAAAGAAGAAATATTCATGAGACTTCAAACCTTTCGTAAGTCTGTTGATCAGTCATTTTAACTAAGAGCTAAGTACAGTGAAGACTACAGGAACAGATGCTTCTTGTACAGAAGAACAGAACTCAAGGAGGCATCCAGACCCATAGCAAACATAGAATATGCCTTGAAAACTTCATCCAGACCCATAGCAAATAGAATATGCCTTGAAAATTTCATCCAGACCCATAGCAAACATAGAATATGCCTTGAAAATTTCAACAAGCTGTCAAGGTGAAAATATCTGGAAAAAGGTCCCTCAAATAAATTAGGCCACCTTACAAATTATGTATTGGTTTCTTCTTGCAGAATACAACAAAAGCGACATGGACGAGTAAGAACGTGGACACGGCATGTTGACATTTTTGAGAAAGATTTCATTTTTGTTCCCCTTAATGAAGCGTAAGTGAACATACCTTTTTATCATATTTTGTAAAGGTTTAAGCTTCATAATTCTAAAATTTAAAGCTACATTGTAGTGTGAATTGAAGGTAACAACTTCTTCCAGGTGATAAAAACAGAATAGTTACGTAAGACCTTTAAATGCTGTAGTATAAGAAGTATCAGGCAGTAGAAAGACTGAGGAAAAATTAACTTTTTTGAGTACTTTTTCTAAGTTTTATCTCATTCTCTGGAGCTCTTTCCCCTAAGCTTTTGTCGCTGATAACTTTTGGATTTACATTTTTTAGTCCTTTCTAATGAGATCTCACTGTAGAGGTGGGATCATCCTTTAGTTACAATAAACCAATATTGGAAGAAAATTCAATTAAAAATCTCTACCACCTTGGGAACCTTATTCTTTCTTTTTCTTTTATATCCTTTTTTTCTGATATTTTTTGTGGGTCAGGAGGAAGACCATTAGCATTGTCATAGTTGCTAAGGACTTTGATGCTTACTTTCCTTAAGATCAGAGCAAATAGTCACAAACACATTTCTGTATTTCACAGAAATAATCTAAACAGTCCTTAAACCAAAGTAGACTGCTGCGTTTTCAAAGGATACAATAAATAAATATAAATAAAGTCAGGACAGAGAGAGAGGAGTTTTCTAACTAACTTCACATAGCCATGCTAGCTAATATTTCAAAAATCAAAAAAGAGGGTTTTTTAAATAGAAAGCTAGTAAGTTTAATAAAAAGAAATTTATCTAGATACCATGCCATTGTGTGGTGGGAGGAAGATTTTTGAATCTTCTCTTTTTCCTACCTCCTCTCCAGCTCCATTCTGAGGCTATTTGTAGAGAGACAGTTAGGAGACAACTGGCCATACATAGATCTATCCTTTTTATAAAGTTGGAATTATATTCCCAAGAAAGCTGTTCACAAGCACTAACTTTAGTTTTTTAGATACTTAAGTTATTCAGTTTACTCAGATGTAAGGTATTCCTCCTGTCCACTACAGACTTTGTCCTTGCCATCCCTCTCCCATGAAGCTTCAAGTACCAGAACTTTGAAGTATCTGTAGTTTAAATTTTGAGTTGCCTTAGCACTTGTTATGTAGTTACTTCCCACCATCGTCTCTTGTATCATTCAGATGTCTACATTGCTTATGCATAGGAGAAATGAGGTTTATCTGCTGCAAATACCAGACAGGGTGACTTAGAAGCCACCTGAAAATGAAAATAAATAGTTCTGTGGTTTTGTAAGAATTACTTATATTGCTAGTAACTTAACACATAGTAGTTTGTACTGAAGGCATAATGTTCACATTGTGTGTGGGTTGGGGATGTGGGTTTAGACTAGTTTGGTTTCATGGACTCATCTATGAGAGAGCATGGGATGAGGGCGTGAAAAATGGACTTCTAATGTGCATCTGTTACCTGGAAAGAATCCTGTTCATGCCTTTGGAACTATCCTTCACCATGAGTTGAAGCTCAGTGAGTGGTAATAGGATAATAGGACACTCATTTGCAAAAGTGGTTTCCTGGTATGTACAGTAAGAATATTGCAGAGCAGAAAAATACCCACATATCCAGGGAAATGAGAAAGTAGTGGTTTGATGGGTAGTTGCTGGACTTCAGTGACTGTTTCCAGAAAGCCTTTCCAAACTGTCCCATAACCACTAGTTTAGGCAATATGGACTCATCATCTAACAGGCTGTCAAACTACAGTAACTGGAGGTGGGCAGATTGACTCTAGGGGAGAATTAACTTGAGAACAATATGGTGATTTAACCACAACTGCATCAGTGTCCTTTGCCTGTACAGTCCTTCTTGTTCAAGTTTCCAATGAAGATATGTTGTTGTCTTAAAAGTTACAAGGCGTTTTCTTTTTGCATCCAGGTTAATTTGCTAGTCTGTTTACATAATTGGCACGTAAAGTCTATATTAGTAGAGTACACACAAATTCTAGGGTTTGGCAGTACTTAATATGTACTCCATGCCTCCATGCTTCACATGCAGTTTTCAAAGGCCACTTACTTTAACTGCCATTAAGTTTCGATAGAGTTTAGGCTTCATAATCATAAGCGTTTTTAGCTACTGCTTTTTCTTCTTTTTCTAAAACACACCTGTATAATATAAAGCTAGCTTCTGTTGTGTTATTTGCTGTAGGGAATCAGAGATCGTTCAGAAAATTTCTAAATGGGGTCATTTAAAATCCACTTGTAATGCCTCAGTCCCTGAATTTGCTGCTGCTCCATTTCTGACTGAGTGGCAAGTCAGTGAAGCCCAAAAAGACAAGGAGATAGGAGGAAACTGGGACAAAACCTATTTTGTTTTGAGGAATATAACTATTTTTGATCCTGAAGAAGTTAGAACGTCAGTTCTGTGAAGGGTGAAGAGGACAACAGAGTCATGGTGATAGCATAATAAACACTCTTTTTTCCCCTTCTTTAACTCACTGTTGGCAAGATTTCTTCTAAAATGTGAAGTGTTGAATACAATTGGAAGATTTCATAGGTGGAAGAGTATGGGCAATTCAGCTATACTGTTAGATCTGACTAGCTATACTGCTAGTGCTGAAGTACTAGAAAAGTTAAAACAGCCATAAAACATGAACTCTACAATCTCTAATTCATGCGCTGATGAAGAAATACTAAAAAAGGAGTAAGTTTTAATTCAGAGAACGAAAGAAATATGTAAAGTATGAGCAAATTAAAATATATAGTTAGCACCTGTTTTCAACTAACTGCATCATATTAATATATTTGTTGGTGATTACTTGCATGAAGAAATCCTACTTTTAAGGAAGTCTGTGAAGGCTTAGTAAAACTTGCTCAGAAAAGTGAACAGCTATTACAGTTTATCTTTGAATAATTATGGACGCGCGTTTATTTTGTGTGTGTGTACTCAGTGTTTTGCTTGGTTTTTACCAATTTCAGGTTTAACTGTGAGCATTAATGTAATTGCTAGTTTTTAATCGTTTTTTTTTTCCTTTGCAGAGCCCACTGGTTTTTGGCTGTTATCTGTTTCCCTGGTTTAGAAAAGCCCAAATATGAACCAAATCCCCACTATCATGAAAATGCTGCAATGCCGATGAAATCTTCCTCTTCAGATGGAGAGAGCAACGCACCATCTCCTTTGCCAAATGAATTAGATGCACAAAACTCGCCTTCCAAGTCCACAGCAAAGAAAACGTTGACCAAAAAGTACAATACAGCTTTAATTGACCCAAACACTGAAACAGAGGACAGTGAGTCTTCATGTTGTAGACGAAGTCCTTGTAGGGGGAAAAGTGCTTTCAAAAAACTGAATCAAACAGACAGTGATGTGGAAGAACCTAACACTGTGGAATCAGCATGCCATAAACTAGACCATAGAACTCTGGATAAAAATGGTATACAGGGTGAATTCACAGCTGCTAGCCAATCTTTGGGTATGTAATGGTAAAAGTATGCACATTTTAATGAAACATTTGGAGATTTCACATCTGTTACTACTTCTGCAATTGTGTAAACTTCATACTTTGAATGTTTAGTATGTGGCTGAATTTCAAGTGCTTGCAATATAAGTAATACACAGCTATTGCATTTAAAAAGTTTTTGTGGCTGTTGACATAACTCTCATGGCAAAGGGCTGGAGATAAAACACTGCCAAAATCAGATTACTTTTTCAGTTTTGTGCCCTTTTTCCAAACAAGATAACTTCGTAGATATCTCTTTGCATCACTTAAGACTGTAATTGTTAAGGAAAGAATAGTAGTTTACCATGGATCCTTATAATGTATGTGTATGAGAAAACTGAATTAAGATTTTGAGCAACCTTAATTTCAGTATCTTCTAGTGTTTGAGGTTTTACTTCAACACTATTTATTTTTTTAATGTACTGATAAGGTGGGTAAAAACAAGTAAGAAGAAAGTAATTCTAAAGAAAAAAAATTTCTTCCATGTTACATTTAGAGAGGCTTTTTCCATGCTTTAGTGCTGTGGAAACTGAGTTCAGTGATCTGCAACAGTATTTGTACCCAAGTGAACAAAGGAGCTGGCATAACTTTTAAAGGCAGGTAAAGAAATTAGGAACAGATCATTTTCTCTGTTCACTCAAGGTTTGGATCCCCTTGAGGTATAAAGTACAAAACACCTGGTCATGCAAAAGCTTTTACTTTAGTCACCAGTAGTATTCCTACTGACTTAATTTACACAGTAAGGAACTGTATCACTTATAGTACAAGTTTTGAAAATATTATTAATCAGGTGGTTTAATCTCTGTACTGGAGGCCATTACAACTTCACTATCTTTGTGGATCTTCTATTACTGTCTAATCTAAATTTATTCATTTGTGATAACATTGTCACTTTTTTCTAGAAGGTCTTGGAGGGGTGCTGGGGGTGCACATAGATCTGTTCTTGTTTGAACTGATTTTTCATTTTATGTGTCATTGTTACTGTTTATGATATTGCTGCTATATGATGTAGTCTCATGTCTTGGATGCTGCTACTGGTACTTGTCTGTAATTAATTGCTAGGATTACATTTCTTGGGGGTTTTTTATGGCTGCTCTGTATTGGCAGCTGATGGTCATTCTGTTTCTAACTTAAATGCTCAGACTCTCTTGCTCAACTATTGCAGATGATGCTCCCTTTCTTTAATGCAGATGTTCTTACTGGTCATAGTCCTGGTTTAAGGGTGAGAGTGACTCTAAGGATATGTTTAGGCTGCTAAATTTAGATGTGCTGTGTATTTAATCTTCCATTTCAACCAGATGGAAGGGGGCATTCTGCCTTGGTTTTTCTGACCAGTCTTCAATTGTTGCTCCAGAAGGGTGTGGATGTTCACTGTGCCAATTCCTACATATGTCCTGGATATCCAGGGTTATCTCAAAAGATATCAGGTGCCTCTTCCATAGGGTCAGTGAAACCAAGAGACCTGCTCTTCTCATCCTAAAGCACATGTAGAGTAGCTGTTTAGTTGAGTAGATCTGTGCTCTAATTATGGTTTACTTTCAACATTGTGAGATCCTAAGTGCTAGCTATATATGGGAACCTAAACTGAGATGTCTGGATCTCAAACTAAATCCTGGTGTTGAACCTGTGAATCAGTAGGAGTTCATACCTAAATAGCTTTGAAGAAATCATCCAAAATGTATCTAATTTATTACTTAACTAATCCTCTTTGTATTGCTCAGTTTTTGAATGAGATGTGATTCTTCTCAATACCAATTTTTATTTTTTAGAAATCTGTCAGCAATAAGTCACATTAGTATATGACCCACTTCTTATGCTAAGGTCTTTTCAAAGGCACTGAGTAAGACTAATTTTCAAATTTGTCCCTGTGGAACTCCCCTGGTGACCTCTTTCCGAAGTGGTACTTCAGATTCTCTGTTGAAAATATTCTCAAATGCAGGTGTTCTCTGGTCTTCTCCATTAGCTAGTTTATTGCCCTATTTACTGTTCTTACAGAAATCCTAGTTTTCTTTAATAGGTAGTATGTCCTCCAGTGACACCATAAGCAATGTTTTTATTGTTGTGATTGTTTAGATATATTACATAGCCCTTTTCTGGGAAGCTTTTGGGTTTTGCTGGTACGAGTTACTTATTTTTCACTTATTTCCACAGTTTACTGGTTTTTTTCCTCAAAATCTGTTCTGAAGTCTTGTATGGTGGTATAGTAAGACTAGTGAGCCTGTAGCTATCTGTATCTGCCTCTTGCACAGGTATAGCTATAACATTCATGATTCTTTATTTCTTCTGATGGTGTTTCCCAAATGACTAGATATATAGAGGGGGTAGACAGTGAATTTACAGATATTCTTTTTATGTAGCAGTGAAGTTTCAGAAATATTTCTAAGCTGCTGCTCCCAGGAGAGCTGATCTTTCATTCTGTCCTCTCCCTAGCAGTGTGTTCCCAAGCTGCATTTTTGCTTTTACCAGCACAAGTCTTGATTTAACGGCACAGTGATCAAGGAAGTGTTTCCAATTAAAAAATAATAAGCCTGTGGCTCTTTCTCAGTCTGGTCCACTGTGTGTGAATGTATTTGGTGTCACAGAAGGAACCAACTAGGGTTAGGAATAAGTAGAGAGTAAAATCAGAGTGCCCCTTTTGGTGGCAGTACCAGTTTATACTGTTCATGGAACTATGGGGCAATTTCATGGTGGGTTTTAGTCTAGGGGTCTCAGATTTTTTTTTTAGGCATTTCACAGAATAAGATATATTTTCTGTTATACTAATTAGAAGAAGCTTTTCACTTTTGTTCATGTCCATGATTAAATTATTATATGTTAGGTGTATCACAGTTACTGTGAGGAATCCTGAGGACATCTGAGGTATTTAAAATGTGTTTGGTCTTCAGAGATGACGTCGGGTTTTTGATGTTTAAATATCCTACTGTCTGTGATTGATACAGATGGATTGCACAAAATCAGACTAAACTATAGTGAAGACTCAGCTGATGGCAGTAAACTAAATGAAGATGAGCTTATAGATTTTTCTGAAGACCAAGATAACCAGGTAAAGAATTTAGCAGTTTTATTTAGGAAATGTGAACTGTTGTGTTGTATTTTGAATGGACAGCTTAAAAGCAGTATACACATTGTGAATTTGCATTGTTTAAGCTAGTTATCTTTGTAAGTGTCAAATCCAAAGGACTGGTTACCCACAAAAATTTGCAGATCAGCTGACAGAGAGGATTATACATCTGTTAGTTTAGCTGTTTAAGAGAACTGCTGTACTGAACCTGCATTTAATTTTCTGAGTCTTTCGCATAGTGACAATATTACACAGTGATTTTAGTGGAAACTCTGAAAGTTAATATGTTTCTGTCTTTCATTTCCCCCTCCCCCATGTTTTATCTACCAAACGCAAGAGCAAGTTACTCTTCTCTCAGCTGCATTTCCTGGACATAAACAGCCACATTTATAAGTATGTGCTACTCTGCTGTTTTGTTTCATTGGTGCTTCTCCTAATCAGATTTGCACAGACTGGATATATAATCAAATACCTTTCTTGTTCATATTGGAAAACATTTAGATTTTAGAGCTGTGGAAAAACTGATCATCAAAATGTCCTTTACTGACTCAGTACTGGGTATGAGGGCATTATTCCATAGCCCTGTTGCTTCTGCAGTGTGAGATCGATGTGAGCAAGCTAGAAGTTACACATTTGCTCTTCTTAATTGGCTTCCTGTTCGTGTTCCAGGTGTATGATTTCAGGTTTTCACCTTTGAGTCCAGAACAAACTATTATTTTTCAGAGTCTGCAGCTATCTGTAATGACTTCCAAATAGTATCTGTGTACACACATACAAAAGCTCCAGTTTATGTAGAACCATAACTGTGCATTTCAGATGGACTCAGCCCACCTCTCCTGTTGTGCCACTCGTGTAGACATTCTGAGTTTTGCCTGATGGAAGTGCCTGACTGTCTATTTTGTAGGAGTTAGAGTTCCCAGAAGATGGAGAATGAAGTACATGGCATGAAGGCAGTGCAGCAAGCACATGGCCAGCTGTGTTGCTTGAGAGGAGGAGCAGATTCCAAGTTCCTTGGCTGCAGTGTAGCTTAGAATTTAGGCTGAAGCTGTCACTGATATCCTCTAAAATGCACAAAGCAAGTATAGAAATCATAGACTGTGATGCGGAGTCTACCTACCTTTACATCTGCTAAAAAAAGGAGTTGAGGCTGCAACAGAAACAAGTGTATTAGGAACTAGGCAGTAGTTTCTAATATGATAATGTTCATGGCATAGCTTGAGGATATCAGTCACAGGATCATTGTGAAGTGTACACAACTCTCACAAAAATTTTCACAAATCATGCTGATACAGGGGTTCCCAATTTTTGAAAGCATCTCTTTCCCCGTAACACAATTATCTGTGGTAGTAACACTGAAGTCAGTAGAACGGTAAGAAATTGTGGATCACTGGGTTACTTTTAGATAGAATAACTTAGTGTGTTTGTTCATAAAACTTCCATATGTTTCATAGCAGTCAAATCAAAAGGTCAGAAGATATTTCCAGGTTTGTGACATGACTGTTTTTACAACCCATAATATACAGTATCATGGTGATTTAGTCTTCCTTGCCCTGAGAATCAACTTGTTGCATTCTGGAGCAAAAATAGAGTTTTAGGTGTGAGTTTGTTGCAGATTTTTGTCTCGTTTCACCTAGAAGATAACATATGTGAAACCACCAAACAAGTTTCTAGTATTCATTAGCAAGAAAAGTATTGATAATTTAGATTATAACCAAATAATGGAGATGAACCTCTTTCAAGGCAGCAGTGTTTTGAAAATACCAGCTGCAGCTTTTTTCTAGTTTCAGCAGGCCTCAAATAAATAGCACCATTCAATCCGTGCCATTCCAGCATGGATTTGAGAAACCATGTGACTAAAAGTTGGCAAACTTTACAAACAATCAGTCATTTCAGATTAAAGCTGCCATTTCTTTATTAAACTTAGGTTATTGGTCTTGAATGAAAATGGTTGAGTGTAGCAATAATTCCTTTTGCATCTGTTTGAAAAAAACAATATTAGCTTTTAAACACCTGTAACCATCTTACTTCTGTAGGAAGACAGTAGTGATGATGGTGGCCTTGTAGATGATAACTGTAATTCAGAAATGGGACAATGGTACCTGAAGCCAACTATCTGCAAACAGTAAGTATTAAAACAGTTAAAATGAGAATTTCATAAAAGTTTATGAAATATAAAGGACAGTAATTGTGGGAAATTCTCATACCTGAGTCTTCCTACACTTTTAATCAGCGTGCTCTTAGTGTTTGAGAGAGAATTTTATACTTCGTACTATCAGCTTCAGTGAGCAGAAAATGTATTGAATGAAACTAGTGGTGAAATAATAGCTTTTTGGGTTTCTGTTAAGTTTGTGCACTGCTTCAGGCAAGCAAAGATTTTTTTTTCTTCCAATAAGGCTGTTCTTTGATATCTTGCACTTGGATTCCTACAAAAGGAATGTGTGGAAGCGTGTTCAAATGTGTCCTCTATTAAAAAGCAGATTAATATCTTGAAATGAAAGTAATACTAAAGAAAACTTTTGCCACTAGTCAAATTAGTAAAAGAAAATGGGAATAATTTTTAACTGCCCCCTTATCTAGATGTGTTTTCACTGTTCCTCTTTATTGTCTCTCTCTGTTCTTAGTATTTTTTTAACACTTTTTTTGTTTAATTTTTTATCTGTTTTGGATTTGAAAATTTTTTTCTATATGAAACCCAGAAATAATTTCTTAGTAAACATTGACTGCAGTTGTTTGCATTTTGGTGTGACAGAAATGCCTGATTCCAAGTTCAGAAATACTGTTACTAGTTTTGCTGTCTTGACAGTTTCCTTTCTACGTTTTCATCATTTATTCATTTTTATATTTTCCTTATTTTTGAATATAATGTTTAGTAGAAAGATGAAGACTTTCACAATTACACTCTTATGATGTAGAATAAAATTGTAGATCTACTGATGATATGAAATATGTGGCAATACATTTTCATAAAGGAGTAAAAGTCCCTCTGTGTTGTGAGTTTTAAGAATATTTATGAGCTTCCGATTATAGCTTGGCTAAATTTGTCCCATTTTAATGACAGATTATGTATACATAATACTTTCCAGGAGACAGTATTTTAATCCAAATGGGAAATTTCATAATATCTTTGACACTTAAGTATCAAGTCATTAAGAGCACTTAAATACTTTACTATTAGCATATTTTAAAATTACTTCTTTATGAAATAGAAAATTACCCTGAAAAAGCTGTCACCTCTCTCTCCTTCAAAGTACTAGATTATGCTTTTTTAAAGAGCATTACCTATATAAATAATAGCTTTATTTTATCAGAAATTAAAACAGGTACAAGAAAACATTGAAGCGATTATGTGGTTATGCTTAAAAAATTGCATACATGTAAATTAGTTTATAAATGCAAACACATCTATACATAAATGCATGCAAATATTTTATCCAAATTTACTAGTTTGAAACTTCTTTAAAGGATACCTTATCTGAATGTGAAAAAAAGCAGAGATTCATGAAGAGTAATCTGCATTTATTTACCCCTCAAAATACACATCACAGAATCACACAGACAGAATCAACTAGGCTGGAAAAGACCTCTGAGATCGAGTCCAGCCTTTGACCCAACACCACCTCGTCTACTAGACTATGGCAGCCACATCCAGTCTCTTCTTAAACACCTCCAGGGATGGTGACTCCACCACCTCCCTGAGCAGCCTATTCCAGTGTCCAGTCACTCCCTCTGTATAGAAATTCTTCCTTACATATTACATCTAATGCTAAAATTCTGATCTCTGGTATGAATTAGCTTTGATGTATAAATCCAGCTGTTGCATATAAGGTGGCTGATACAATAGCATTTGTAGCTACTGAAAAGGCAGTGCCCTTTAGATCGAGTGGTAGGGTATTGGCATCTGTAGTGTGCAAGAGGACTTAAGCGGACTTAGTTCTCTGGAAAATATTTGGTTATGGGTACATTATTTTTTAAAGCCTTTCAAATAAAGTAGGGTGTGTTTTGTATGTAACTACCAGCTAGATTTCAGATTCAGGCTGATCACTTCTTGAACATGTATTCCTAGGATTGTCTTAGATGCTGTGGAGAGTCCCATCTATCCTCCAGCTGCTGCTTCAGAGGGATGTTTCTGGGCTCTGTGCCTTAGCTTTCTCATCTCTCTACAGAGAGACTTGTGCATCTAAAAGAGCATCAAACACCTGAGGGTGTTATAAGCAACTAGTTTTTGCCAGTAACGAATCATTTTGGTCTGATAGTACTATATCTTTAAGTGCATTCCTAAGTGTACTTAGTATATGGATAAATATAAAGGTAACTTGCCATTTAGCTATCCCAGTTAGGGGGTTCCAGCAGTGCTGGCAGAACTTTGTAGTATTTGTGAGGTGACCTTAACAATAGTTTTGTTAAGGTCACCTCACAAACCCTTTCTGTGTACTGTTGTGTTTTTCAGGCTGCTGTAAAATACTGTGTACTTAAAAATTGTATTCTCTCTTAGGCCCTGCATTTTGCTTATGGACTCACTGAGAGGCCCTTCCCGGTCAAACGTTGTGAAAACACTAAGGGAGTAAGTTTCATATCTGGTGTTGGGGGCTTTTTTAGTTTGGTTTGGTTGAGTTGGTTTTTTGTCTTTTTTTTCAAAATGTTTCAAGGAATGAAAGCAAAATGGGTTTTCATTTGCATGCTCTTTTATCGTAGATATTTAGAGGTGGAATGGGAAGTCAGGAAAGGCAGCAAAAGAAGCTTTTCCAAAGATGTCATGAAAGGTTCCAACCCAAAAGTGCCACAACAGAACAACTTCAGTGATTGTGGAGTGTACATACTGCAGTATGTGGAGAGTTTTTTTGAGGTATGTATGTTTGTGTATCTATTTCTGTTTCCTGCAGCAATCAAATATAAGCTATGAAAATTATTGCAATTATAAAAAGCTTCTAGTTTAGGTCTTATACCTATTTGTGAGATCATGTATTATAAACTAATTTATACATAACATACATAATAACTTCTTGGAAAATAAGCTAATTATCCTCTTAGGTTGTACATACATATGAGAAATCATAAGCCATGGAATTTTTGGAGGGAATTTTACAAAATACATTTAGATTCCACCTTTGTGTTCTTTTGGTGTGTACCCTTTAAAATTAGTCAAGTAAGAATTTGAGTTCAAAATCTAAACTAAAAATGCAGTACAAAAAGCTTGTTCTCTTCTCCCTAAGAACTGTGACTAACAAATTCAGTAATGTGGCACAGGTAGGGAGTTTTTGTTTTGTTTGTTTTATTAACTTGCAGGAAGACATACAAGTGAATTGTTACAGTAAAATGCCAAATCTTGTTTCCATTGAAGGAATTGGTTAAACAGTTACTTCAGCTGACTTGGTCTTCAAGTTACAAACTCCTTTCTTAAGTGGAGGTACTGGCACCTTCTGGTCTTGGTTGGGAGGAGAAATGATGGTCAAGTGAAATGTTGCCTGCATGGGACACTAACTCTCTTTAGAATCCATGGTGCTTTGGTTCCTTAATTCTACAGTAGCTACCCCTTCCCTGGAAAAGCTGGCAGCTGCTTCTTCATTCCTCAACCCTCCACTCATTCCTACTTTACACGAGAGCAGAGTGCATTCATGATAATGGAAGACAAAAGCTTTTGCTTTTACCAGTGAATACATGAGAGCATACAACTTGTAGCCAAGCGCTTCCTGTTTTGTATACCAGGAGTGTGAGAAGCCACCAAGTTTCAATAATCTTAGCTCGTTCCTTCTTGCAAACTGATTGCCGAACTACATCGGGCCCTGCCCAGTGTGTGGCCCGCGTTTCCCTGGGGCGGTGTGGGGGGTCCGGGCAGTGGCCACCAGGGGCCGCCGTGGGGCCACTGAGCGGGGCCGGGCAGGCGCTGCGACCCTGCCCGGAGAGCCTGTGCAGCACCCGCACCGACACCTCCCTGGGCAGTGTCACTAGTGTTCCTCACTAGTGTTCTTCTTGCTCGTGGTACCTCAGCGATGAATGTAATTCACCCTGAAATAACCCCGGTAATGATGTAAACTGGAATAAACAAAAGGAGGAGTTTGTTTGAGAGAAAACACTATTCCACAAACTGTCATTTCATTAGAGTGGAGTTGTACAGTATCACTGAAGAGGGGCATAGATAATGTCTCATAGTATATTCTTGTAATTCTTTGAATGAATGATCTCTAGCTAGACAACAGAATGTAAGTATAAAAAACGCTGGTGGTAGCTGGGGGCTTTGTTTTTTAGGGTGAAATTTAAAACTGACTTTCCTAGTTGATTGTGGTCCTAAGGGTTACTTATAAGAACAGGAATGTTTATTAATGGATTCCTAATCAGCTCTAGATTTTTATGTTAGTCATTCTTAAAAAATGTCTTATATCTTTACAGTAATTTTCTGTCCTTTTTTTTATTATTATTAGATCAGTTTTACACATTTTTGCAGTCAAATGCTTTGTCTAAAAGATGTAGCAAAAAGAGTAGATTGTTTGGACCTTCTTAAAATCAGAACTGTGATCTGGATGAACGTTACTCTGTAACATACTGAAGCTTGATTGACTTTTACCATAATTGTGCATGTACAAAACACAGAAATTGTAGAAATTTTGTTCCATTCTGATGGAATGAAGCTTGGAACTTTTACTCACTGTAGTTTTCTTCAGTCTTTTAGGTTGTAACTCCTTACTTAATATCCAAATGACCTTTCTTTTCAGAACCCCATTTTGAGTTTTGAGCTACCAATGAACTTAACAGACTGGTTTCCACGCCCAAGAATGAAAACAAAAAGAGAAGAAATACGAAAATTAATCCTGAAGCTCCAGGAACAGCAGAACAAGGAAAAGAAGGGACAAAGAGATCCAAGTTCAATTTTGCAGGAAAAGACAGAACAACTTACCAACAGCAGCTCAGACTGAATGTTGCATGTTAGTTCCACAATCAAAACTGAAATCTACATTTTTGTCTGCCCAGACTAAAGATTTGGCATATTCTCTGCTCAAAATTACTTGGGAATGTTTAATGCCTGTATAAATGTGTGTCATAAAATGGTTTAATTCCCACAAAGATGTGTATTAAGTAAGTGAGTCTGTACATATGTTAATGAGGCCAACTTTTTCAGCATTTGTAATTACTTTTTTTCCACTTGATAGGGAGCTTTTGTTATATGTATTTCTGTTAATAGAAGTTAAATAGCAAATTCTAAACATAAAGCAAATAAAGAAAATATAGGATAAAATGGTTACCTTTTTCTTTTTCAGTAACGTTGTAATGTTACAGGCTTAAGTAACACATAGGGAATGATTTGGTAGTGAGATAATTAATTCATATTTTGACCCTATTTAATTGCCCTTTACAAGATTATTCTGCTTGCGCTACAGACAATAATATGGGTAAGTGTTTCAATGTACCATGGCCTCAGAGAGGGTGATTCCCATCCTCCCCGTATCTAAGTGTAGGCAGTGTCATAGTTCATAGGACTGCTTCAGATTTAGGGTTTTAAAAGATATGCATTGCAGTTACAATTCAACCCTTGCTTTAGTGGGATGGGCTAGGAAAAGGGAGAGAATGCTCTTTCACCAGAGATGACTCTTTAAAAACAGTATTATAAAAGTGATTTCAATGAAGTGATCTTGAGTGATTCTATTAAATCATATTTTGTGGATCCCAGTTGTTGTACAGGTGTATTTTGAGACTTTCTTCATTATAAAATTGTATTTTGGTAAGTGTACTTGGAATAGCAGATTGCCCATATTACATTTTCTATGTTACAATTCTGAATGTTACATTCATACGTGCTTTATCTAAGTAATGAACATTTAAAAAGAAAAAAAGTGTATGATTACTATTTTTTGTAATATCCACGCAAAAAACCAAAATGCCAGTGTTCATTGCTTGCTTGTTTGTTCTTGGCTTTAGGTAGCATCCAACTAATGTTGGGATTTGTTTGGGTATTTCCAGTTTATTTTGATTTTACAACAATCTCAAATGCCATCGTTGCTTAAACTGCAAACATAGCCTTTTATCTGTGTTCTAGAAAGGCTTTGGCATTCAAGTGAGGAAAGTAAGAGAAAGTTCATGGAAGGGTATGTTATCTCCAGTTTTCTGCTAATATAGATATCTTTGAAGGTAACCAGAAAGTATCTTTTCCCAGGAAGGAATTTGTTTGGGGTAGAGAGGGATTTTCTATCCCTCCTTGCAGATAGTATTTACTCTCCTGATTTTTCTACTGGGAATGCCATTTACCATTTGATTCTCCCAAAGAGAAGCAGCAGAGAGTTCATTAGCTGAACTCTGTCCCTCGAGATTTATTTTTGTATACAACACCAAGTCTAACCGAGTACTTCATGGTCTCCGTGAGTTTTCATTCTTGCTAAACCCTGAAAACATGGCTGCTAATGATATTACTTCCAGGGCATTCCTGCACAGAGGACTCTCTGTGACACTCTCTGTTTGCAGAGAGTTCTCTCACCAAGGCAGAGTGGTTGCACTTAGAGCAATACAACCACGAGCTGCTAATCTTTTGCACAGGTAACCCGTGGGATTTAGGGGAGTTGTTTGTTCCCTTGTTTCTCTCCTCATAAACCCTGGGCCCCACGGAGAATATGTAAGCACCACATATATGTTTTATGTGAGAGGTGACTGCTGTGCAGGTTTTTTGTTCAAAGTATCTGGGGGCAATCTTCTGGACTACAAATTAAATATGTAATGTGCACATCTCCAAGTTGTTTCCTCCTTCAAACTCACCCAGTATTCTTGCCATTGTTGGGGAAAATCAGGGATAAAATAGTTCCAGGTTGTGGAACTGCAGCATCTTGTGTGTCTGGCTTCAGCACCACTGACATATTGGAATAGTAGTTTATACAACTGTGAGTAAATCAGCAATGGCTTGTAGAGAAGGAAGGAAAATAATTTCTTGGAAATAGAGGAGAGACAGTTGCAAATAGAATGTATTCCTTCCCAGTCTAGTCTTTCCCAATGTTATGTTCTAATTATATTGGAATCTCTCTACATTTGGTCAATTATAATAGTTTTCCTTTTTCTAACGTTTGTGATGCAAGTTCATATTTTGATGCTGTAGAACTATTTGGTTCTCTTGCTAGGAATGGCCTGGTGCTTCCTCCTTTTCCTTCCTGTTTCCTGTCCTTCCCTTCATCCTTTCTTCTTCCCCTTTTTCAAAGCTGTGAAGAAAGTGCTGGATTTACTGTCATTTAATGTTAAAGGTCTCAAGATCTTCAGTCACAGCAAGCTACTATACATGTTAAATATAGGAAACTTATTTTTTTAATAAAATGTGACATTAATAGAAAAAAACCTACAGAATTAAGTATGAGTTATTTAAAGCCTTTCTGGCTTGGTTTAACAAGCTCACTACTGCATGTGCTTGATAAGTGTTCTTAACATAGTGGTCGGCAACGCTGCAGTGTTTTGCAATTCAACAAGTTTTACAATTCAACAGGTTTTCTGAATCAGATTACTGAGTGGAAGTTAGTGGGGTGGGGACTAGATATGTTTATTTAATAATTATATGACAACACATACACTCTGTGGAAAGTATATGTTGTATATTCCTTCAGAAGATTTAGGATTACAAATGCTTTAAAAGCCTGACTGCATTTTGCAGTGTAAGGTATCAGATGGCCACCTAATTAAATGTATCTGTTTGTATTGTTTTTCATGTTGGGTAGAATAACAGTTAGGAATTCTGACTAAAGTTTTAGATTACTTAGCTTTAAAAATGCATGTACTTCTGGTGCACATTTGCAGGATAGCTGCAAAAGCAGAAGAGACATCTAAGTAGTCCCTTGTGACAGTTCTTTTTTTCCTGCTTGAGAGACTGAGCACACTCTTTCAAGACCGGAGACTTCAAACAGAAGAACTGTGTTGTCGATTTTTGAGGTTGCACTTACATTCTTGTCTTGGAAGAATCTAACTTCCAAAACATTCAGTAAAGAAAGAGTGAAAAATCAAGAAAACTTTACACCAAGATAAGGAAACTGTGCTGTTGATTTTTTTTTTTTAATGTCTTTCATAGCAAATGAGTTAAGCAGACCATGTATGATTCTTAATTCCCATTAACATAGTATCTCCGGAAACTGGAGTGAACTACTGGTCTTCTCTTATAAACAAACTGCAGCAGTTTCCTTAGTTTTGCAACCCACTGTAATTTTTTCCCTCATATTTTTAAATAGAATGTCATTTCAGTCACTGGTTAAAGCTTTACGTTGATAACGTGATGCTCGTGGTTTAGCATTGGAGCAGAAGTAGCTATAAAGATGGTTGTTCTTTGCAGTCCTGATTCTTGGGGCCATAATGAGGAGAGCTGCAGGAGTCTGGGTAAAAGATTTTATTTTTATTTTGGTATGACACTTCTTGTAACAGTCTTTCTTCAGTGTTGCATATGCAGTGCCCATAAAGAACCTCTGTGCAGTGACTTGGGTTCACAGAGGTACTTCTCCCCAAGTCTTTTGACTCTTCCCATCTACTTCTGGAAACCAAAGGGGAGCTAATGTTGCAAATCACAGCTTTGAAACAGTAAGAGGTGAGGTAACAGCTGTTTTACTTATCTTTCACCACCATATTTTTAAACAAAATCCTTTCTGCTTAATCATGCCTGCTCAAAGATGCAGTGAAAGATGTCTGTTTTGTAGGCTCCAGTCTGGTTAAGGGAGGATGTAATCTGGAAGGTGACTGTTGTGGTCTGTTTTAATTTTCTGACAGACTTGATTTTGCTTGCTTTTAACAAATTTGCGCACGGACTCTTGCAACCCTGTGGTTACAAAAGGAAACTGAGCAATATACACCATACCTTAGGGATTCCTTATTCAGTTAATGGCTACCTGCAACCTAGGTTTAAACAGCCAGGCTATGTCTTTGCTAGATCTTAATTTTTTCTTTTTTTTTTTTTTTTTTTGTTTTTCTTTTTTTTTTTTTTTTTTTTTTTTTCTGTTGTTGTTGTTGAGGCTCATAGTTTATGTCCCAAGGGAAGAGTAAGCAGTGCTATTTGTGATGCATAATGCTTAAAAATGTACATGAGCTACATTCATACATGAACATATGTGAACAAAAGGTTATCTGGATTTCAAAGTATCCAGATTCTAGTAAATGAGACAGAAACCTGCCATATCTGGTTTGTTTTTTGTTTTCTTTTTCATCCCTCCTTATTTATTAGTAGTTAATGCTTATTAGTTATTATCTAACTCTCTCTAGAGTTCTTTGGGGTATGACTTTACCCAAAACAAGCATCAGATAAAGTAATTCAGGAGTGGGAGAAATGAAAACTATTAATTTTTAAATAAAAGATTCTTCTATATGAGAAAAACAACTACAGAATGAGGCTGACTGTACTCTATAAGTAGATGGTTTATTTTAATAGAATAGTCAAATCCACATAGTACCTGTGTCCATTTGTGCAGTGTCTCAGTTTTAGATAATAGTTACAAATTCCATCTTCAGGACCAGATTCGCTTTTACTGCAAGCTGACTGGATAAGGTTAATGGGAGCCAGACTAGTTTGATTCAGCTGAGTCTTTGTTCCCCCATAAGCTGTGAGGAGTACACTTAGGGGAAGAGCACTGTGCTCCAACCAGCCTGCGTTTCCTGTGTGAAGAATCTGTTTAGAGTCTGGTCTTTAACCCAGAAATTAAAACATGTTATATTTCTCCAGTGGTTCAACTTATGGAAATTTATTAACTATATTTTTAAAAATATTTCTGAGTTTATGAACTTAGTTTAATTTTACATATACAGTGATCTCAACTAAATGTACTAAATACAACTAAATATTCTGATGCCGTCTCACAGCAGTAGTTTGCAAACTCTAACACAAACCTCTGCCACCAAAGTTTTCCAGATGTAACAGTTTTTAAATCAAGCTCTGTGACATTACCTGTTTACATCAGGCTTGTCCTTCATAACTGGAATTCTGGAAAACTAACACTGTGTTTCCCATATCTTTACGTGTATGTAAGAAGTGCAGTGGTAGCTTGGACGGGGATATTACTGTATATTGGAGCAAACCTATGACATTAATTATAGGAACTCTCAGGAAATACTTGGTTGGGAATTTAAAGCTCTATGATCCAAAGATCTAGGATCACAGAATCGTTTGGGTTGGAAGGGACCTTAAAGATCACTTAGTTCCAACCCCCCTGCTGTGGGCAGGGACACCTCCCAAAAGACCAGGTTGCTCAGAGCCCTGTCCAACCTGGCCTTGATGAATGCACTGTTTATGCAGCAGACTGAAAATAGAGTAATTATTTTAATTCTAGAGAACTTCATAACTTCAGGCCTGGAAATTTACTTCATACTATGTAATATATTCAGTAATATGCCAGATAGTGTGTCAGTTCTGTAATACAAGAAAATCAGATAGGCTAACCCCAAAAGAGCACTATTAAAAGCATGACACATTTCTCACAGAAATAGGACATAAGTTGTACTGGAATGCAAACAAATGGAATATATTTCTTACTTAAATGTTCCTCAGTTCTGAAACTTAAACTGCTTTGTAAACAATATTGTAATAAGATCTGTCTGTGTTACAAAAGGGCAATAAAAGGCCGTGAGAAGTTGCACAGCTTCCTCCCATCCAAAAGACCACTGAAATTTCTAGACTTCAAACAAAATTTGCACTGCAAATGATTGTTAAGGTTCCAGAATCAAGAAGACGTTTTTAAACAAATGTCTGTAGTAACGTATTGGATGTGTTTTTATGGACAGCTTATGATATGGTATTTAATTAAAAAGTCATAGAGCTCTCCCCTCTCACCCCCCAGAAGCCAGGCCTAAACCAGGCCTTTGTTTTGCAAAGGAGTGGTCTCTGAAAGAATTTATTAGCTCATTCGTCTCTACACCTTATTGTACAGTCATTTTTGTGAGATTTTCATTCTACTCTGTTAGTCTGTCATACATGGTTACTGAATTTGGATGCAGTATAGTCAGCCTGATTTGAGTATCTAAATTGCATTCCTGTGTCTTGGTTGTCTATGAAAAGCAAGTAAGTTAGTTCTCAGAGTCAATGGAGTTTCCCTTTTCCTAGGGACGGTGTTGAATTCAAGTGCCTTTATTCAGATGCTAAATTTTTTCAGGCCAGTTAGAAGCTAGACAGGGTGAACTTGGCTTTGCTCTTACTCTGTCCGCAGTCAGAGTTGCTTGATTATCTCCGTTTTGCAACTTGAGTGCTGAAGCTCAGGGAAGGAGATTAAAAGTGTTATAGTTTAACTAAGTTAAGCTACTCTAAACTGCTGAAATTCACACTCCAGCTGCTCTCACTTGTGAGCATTGAAAAGTTAGCTTAAAAAGATGCTTGCTGTTTATTGAGCTACTTGAGAGAAACCGATTTTGTAGTTAGGAGAACTGTTTGCCTAGACATTTTATTGACCTGAGATTATCAGAAGCCAGAATTGAAGTGACTGTTTAATTCTGTTTTCCAGTTTTTGCTCTGTTCTTTACACATTGGAGTGCCTTCTACAGTACTTACATAGAGCTGTCATTTGATTTCCGTGGGTTTACAAACTCTGGCAAATCTTACCCTAAGCATCTAAAGTTGGGCATCTGAATATACGAACATAGCTAATAACCACTGGAAAATATGTTTAAGTAACTTGCCAAATATTGGATAATTTTCCTGTAGCAATGGGTCATGTGTTCATATCTGAAAACAAATATTTAGATGGTTTCACAAAGATGATTTTTTTTCATTATCTTCTCACAGAACAACAGGAATAATATAGCCCATAGTTGTCTTTACTGTGAAATTTTAAGTTCCCTAAACACTAATTTAGCATTCATTGAGAGAAGTGATGTCTGGAGAAGACACTACATGTGATCACACAGAAGTCTGTACATGCAAGTGGACTAAATTAAGGCTCCTTGTACAATTTAACAATATTTGAATGTTTTCTACCTTTCTAGTGCTTGTTCTAGTCTCAGTGCATACACTATTTGCATTTTGCACATTTTGGCTTTTCTGACTTCCATTGTCAGTGTATGATGGTCACTTGTAGAACTAATGCCACAATTCTCATTTTTGTTACTCCAGTCATAGTATGTTGTATGTTGTAATTTTCTAGCTTACCTAGAGGAAAACATCCAAGAGGAGAACTTGTTCTGGTGGTTGTTACAGATTTTGCTCAAGCACCACTTGCCCCTTGCTGTTTTCCCTCATTCCAAACCCCTGATGAAATTCTTTCTGCACTGGTTCTTCTCCCAGTCTCTCTTGGCTCTACATCTGTCAATCTTTTACCATGTCTCTAAGCTCAGTTCTTCAGTCTGCACTCCATAAGAATGGCTGCTACTGTCTTTTTCCTCCATGACCCTATGTTGGCAACTTCATCAGCAGAGAGGCTGAGGACGTATGGGCTGGATGAGCAGACATATGTATTGAGTAACAGCTGAACATCTGGGCCCAGAGGATGGTGATCCATGGTACAAGGTCCAGTTGGAGGCCTGTAACCAGCAGTGCATCCCAGGGGTGAATACTGGCACTACTGTTCAACACCTTCATTAACAATCTGGATGATGGGACAGAGGGTCCCCTCAGCAAGTTTGCAGGTGATACAAATCTGAGAAGAGCGGCTGATACACTGAAGGGCTGTGCTGCTAGAGGGATCCAGAGGGGACCTCAAAAGACTGGAGATAGGGGCTGATAGGAACCTCCAAAGGGAAGCTCAAAGTCCAGCCCCTAGTGGGGAACAACTGCAGGTACAAGGTCATTCTGCAGGCCTAATTATTTACTAATTATTTACTGTTAGTAAACAGTTTTGCAGAAAAGGACCTGGGGGTCCTTGTGGACACAGAGTTGAATATCAACTGGCAATGTGCCCTTGCTGCAAAGAAAGCACTGAGTATCCTGGACTGCACTGGGAAGAGTCACCAGCACATCGAGGGAGGTTCCCCTCTACTCAGCACTGTTAAGGCCACACATGGAGTATTGTATCTCAGTCTGGGCTCTCCAGAACAAGAGGGATATGGTCATACTAGGGAGAGTCCAGTGAAGGGCCACAAAAGGTGATTAAGTGACTGGAGCATTCCTCCTATGAGAATAGGCTTACAGAGCTGGGAGTGTTCAGCCTGGAGAACAGAAGGGTCAGGTTGGAATCTCATCAACATGTATCAATACCTAAACAAGATGGAGCCAGGCTCTTCAGTGGTGCCC
The DNA here is from genome assembly GCF_009829145.1 of Chiroxiphia lanceolata. Lineage (NCBI taxonomy): Eukaryota > Metazoa > Chordata > Aves > Passeriformes > Pipridae > Chiroxiphia > Chiroxiphia lanceolata. The sequence goes on along the minus strand of NC_045639.1, from coordinate 84,793,283 downwards.
AGTGACAGGACCAAAGGCAATGGCACAAACTGAAATACAGGAGGTTCTCTCTGAGCATCAGGAAACACTTTCTTACTGTGAGGGTGACCGAGCACCAGTGTGGGTTGGCCTGAGAGGCTCTGGAATTTGCATCCTCAGAGATATTCAAAGGCTGTCTGGATATGGTCCTGGGCAGCTGGCTCTAGGGATCCCTGCTTGAGCAGGGGATCAGACCAGATGACTCCTGAGGTCCCCTTCAACGTCAACCAGACTGTGATTCTGTGAGTTTGCTCTCAGTTCCTGCACTTGGTGTGACAAACCTGTCTGGTGCGAGGGCGTTGCAAAGGAAATCCTGGGCAGCACAGCAACAGGAGTGCTGCAGTTCCAGGTGTGCTGTTCTGAGAATGAAGATACAGGGGTCAAAGCCACCCACAGTTAACACTCATCACAAGTTCACAGCTTTGCTAAACTTGTTGCATTGCAAGACTATGGGCAAAAGGCACATCTCTGGCATAAAACACAACTTGCTTGCCAAATTTAAATCTATGCTACACGTCTGCAGGCAACTTTCTTGCAAAGCTTAATTAGTGTTACTGTTCTTTAACAATATGAGCAGAACCATTTTAGCTACCATTCAATTTGCAGCAAATATCTAATTTGGAAAATTTTAAACTGAGCAGCTGAAGCTTAGTGAAGGTATTATAAGCAACTGAAAGAAAAATACAGCAGTTTTTCCTACCTGCTATTTTTCTAGAGTAATTTGAGTATTCTTGCAAGTCCAAGAACAGTTTGTGAACAGATAGGTGATGCACATTATTAGCAGATTTAGTAACTGAGTCAGAACTAGACAATTTGGCACTCTCTGGAGCAAGTAAGCATGCCAGGAGAGAACATCATGCTACAGTGGATGTTTAATTTCTCAGTGAGGATTGCCTTATCCTGTACTAAAAGTCTTAGGGTTGAAGAGCTGGCAGTGGAATCTAAGTGTAGGTATAAAACCCAGCTCAAGGGCTGCTCACCAGCAGGAAAGCACTCAGGTGAGGTTCAAGATAATCTAGCTAGTATACATATGGAAAGGGTGCAGGGAGGCAAGTTTAGTCTGTGTGTGCTTTTGGTAGCGTTCAAGTGCATCAGCAACAGAGTTTACATCTTTGAGAGTGGATTTATTCTACAGGCAATGTAAATTAAACTCTCTCTGTTCTGTATAATAACCCCACAGTGACATGTGAAGGCTAGACAGAAGGGAGGTGCTTTGCAGAATTTCATTCCTGCCTTAGAAATATTCCTTTTCAGCCTAGCAGCATGTTTCTTGTGTATTTTCTTCTTGCTTCTTAGATCAATGTGAAGAGTAGGAGAGCTGCAGCTGGACCCCCATATTTTGTGAATTAAATTATTGCCAGACTTCCTCTGGTCCCTGCCCAAAGGTGTGTTAGAATTTCAAGGGGATCACTTACTCCTCTTAAACTTTTCTTTCTCAAGACTGGCTCAAAAACTAAAACTAAAAATGCCTAAAATGAAATGTCTGAAATGGGATGGAAGGAAAGTCCTCACACTATGTTTTACAGGACACACTTGTTTAGGAACACACTAGATGAGCAGTGGCCTTTACGGAAAGATTTACAAATTAATAAACCTCACAGAATTCCTCAAAAAAAGGTCTCCACTTCGCTAAAAAGTATGAGAAGCTCTCAGTCCCATGATCAACCGAATCCATACTGAAGTTCATTTAATTGCCAGTGAGTAGCCTCTGCTCCATGAAGGAAGGACAGCCCTATGGCTGTCATCTACAGGTTACCTATTTACTGCAGGCTATTTCTGTTTTTCAGATGAGCCTGTGGTTATTTTACTGGCAACTGCTGTTCATCACCAAAAAGGAAATCCATACAGGTGACCACAGAGTGCATTGAGGGGGAGTGGGAGCAAGAAGCAAAAATTAAAAAAACGCAGCTCTATGGCAATTACGATTGTGTGTTTTCTGTGTGGCTTTTACTGGGTTCTCATTCCTACACTAGAGCTCCTCCCTCTCCAGATGAAATATCTAAACCACTGAGGCCCATTCTACTTCTAAATACGTGTGAGTGGGCCCATGATACCTTTGTCAGAGAGAAGCTGCAGCAGAAACAGAAGAAAAGTCTTTCCCCAGAGACATGGGGCGTGTTGTACCAGGAATGGAATCCATCTGTCTTCAAATACTGGGATGACTCCAGGAATATCTTCCAGCTACCCTGGGGTACTGTAATCTCATTTTCCTGTCCTCACCATTTGTGTTTATAGAATGAATCTGCTCACAAAAGTAAAGCAAAAAGCAATGGATTTCAGTCAGAAGGATTACGAGTTCACAAGTCAGGGATTCCCCTTACCTCCTTTCATGCTATTTTTTATGCAAGCTTAGTTCTCTGGAGCTACCCACAACTCAAAATAATCTATTTGCTTAATTGAATTATCCTTAAGGAGAGGAAATTGAAAAACAGAGCCAGTCCAAGAGACTTAGTCCCAGTCAAAAAAACAGAGCTTCAGAAACAGTCAAACATTGGTAGGGCTGAAAATGCAAAACCATCAACCTTCCTTAACTAACAAGTGGTCAAAGAAGAAACTACTCACCAACTGAAATGAAATAGGAAGACTTTAAAAATTAGCTTTTACCTTAAAACATAATGTCTAATTTTTTTTTTTTTGCAACTTGTATGAAGCTCTTGAAATACAGAAGGCCTGTGGAAAAGTTGGAATATTAAAAAAATTAGGCGTAGTCAAAGTAGGTGTTCATGTAAACTGTACTGGAAAGAGAGGAAAAAAAAGGATCATTTCACTACTGTCAAAATCAGAGAATTGTGTATGTGCACATAACACTAAGTGAAAGGAAGCAGTGAGACTTACACACCAATTTTCCAGTAAATAATTTACATGATAAGGAAATGAATGGTGCTTATCTAGAGTAAGCCTGCTCAGAAAGAAACCAAAGGTTGATCCTGAAAGGAACGTCATCTACCACTGCTAAAATCCCGGCAAATTTTCTTGTTCTTTTTCTGTCTCTAAACATAAGCTGCTAAACCTTGAGCCAGTTAGAAATGTTCTTTTGCGAACATATGAGCAAACTATTCTTTATCCAGAGAAATAACAGATAAATTGTGCTGGCAGCTACAATAGCCACATTTGCAAACTCTGCATGGGTAATTCTAAAACAGTTCTAACACCAGTGAATTTAGGTTTAGGTTTTTTTCAGAAATTATTTGCAAAAATATAAAATCATTTTAGGAAGTATCGAAGCGCTAAACTAAAATACAGTTAGGAAACTCCAAGAGTTGATGCTGGCAATCCATGAAGTATTTAACATGACCACATTACATGGATACAGTGTAATTACATCACATTCATATACACTTGAGTATGTCAACAAAGCATGTAAAGTAAATGAACTTCTGGCCTCATTAACTCATTGGCTGTGTCTTTAGTGCCCATGGACATTCTTACAGGCAGAACTTTACCCATTACATGGGCTGTGTAAAACTGCTGTAGCTAATACCAACATGATTCAAACACAATAAGCTTTCCGTGTGGAGAGATGCATTCAGCAAAGGCTTGTAGTCAATGTCAAACCTGATTTTTGCATTTAATTTTTCATAATAAAGTGTAGGAAAAGAAACTTAACACTCATGATACTAGCACTTGAGAACAACCATCTCAGGAGTGAAATTTCTAGTCATGCAAGTGTGAAGGCCTTTATCTTTTTTTATTTATACTGAATGGTCTGAATTTTGATCCACTGAATTATACGTAAGAATTTATGTTCATTGAAATTTTAATATCCAAGACATTATATGATATTCTTTGAAATTAAAACATGCATGATATCTTCTCAGGGTTTTCTGAGAAGTCACCTGGGGTCCTTTAGCTGCTCATCCTTGCAAAACTAAGTCTGACAAAATACAGTGGCTCATACAATTAAAATATATTTTTAAAAAATATATGGCAACTTTAATGATAGAAGCTGTTTGCTATAATCCCTAACAACCTGGATTCATATCAAAATATTCAATTTTTATAAATGGCTGAACACAGACACCTTGGATATCTGGAATACTGTCAGTTCTCTGCAGCAGGGCTACAGCAGAAGCACATATGCATGTTACTAGTCCTGTTAAAATGTCGTGCTGCCCTTGTATTGGTGATCTTTCTGCCTTTGGTATACTCATGGGATTTCTGGTAGGCCATCCAGAATATGGTGCTTACACATTTAAGACGATGCTAATAGAGCTCTCGTTCCTCACAACAGAACCTCCTGTTCTGATGTGTACAGTCTGAGCCTGCCCCTGAGTGCCAGCTGTGCTGACAGACCATATCTGTGCCTTGCAGCTTGTGAATCAATGTTCCTCCACTGCTGTTTGCCCCCGCTTGACACATTGAGGTGTGGGAGGAACGGGGAGATGATGCTGAAGGCACTCTGGTCTCCCTCCTAGCCTCAAACTGCATCTGCTCCTTATACAGCTATTAAGCAAAAACTGGGCGGTAGCTCCAACCCATCTGCACTGTTCCTGGTGTTCTCAAAAGCCTTGGTTAGACTGAAATGACAAAGGGTTGCCCAATTTTCCTAGGAATGAAACTCAAAATGCTTCTTGCCTGCCTCCTTACATACAGGCAAGTACAGTAAAACATGTTTTACCTTGTTTTCTCTTTCCACTTTCCCCCCACACTCTTTGCGTAGTTTGAAGTTCTTGCACTCAGATTTCACTTGTGAGTTTTCCTGTATTTTCCCAGAAGATTTACGGAACAGATGCTGTTGTGTCCTGGGTTATTTTTAAATTTCCCAGGAAAAAAAAAGGAGAGAGTAGAGATGGGCTCCTCCTGATGAGGGAGATCACGTCAGATGGTGAGATAGTGCTCAGCAGTGCTTGGCTTCCACAGTACTGGAGAACTGATTCGCTTGTTTACACTGGAAGTATTTTGTTGACCGTTTCCTGACATTATATCCTGTTTTGCTAACAGAGAGGGTTATATCCAGTCAGCAAATTTATATTTTCATTTACTTGCCCATTCACTTTTTTTCCCACAGATAACAATTATCCTTATCTGTCTTTTACAAATAAAAGTAAGGCTAACCGTACTAGGTACTGCCCTGAAAGGTAATGCCAGAGACAAGCTCCCATTTTCTAGAAGTTATACAATATTTTGATTTGTCCAAATTGTTAAACATTCCTAAATTACGTCAAGTGAAGATGCAACTGTCAAATTCACCTTGCTGCTTTGCAGGCACGTGGAATCTTTTAAAGACCAAAACAAGCTCATAGCACATTTCAGGAGTTATAGGAATGTTAATCTGGATACAGGATTTAACTCCACCCATGCTCTGCCCAGGATGTAGGATTACTCATGCACTTTGTGTACTGCCATTTTCCTTCCATGTGTACATCCATAATGATCCCTGACAGAAACCCCTGAGTTTCTCTAGGTTCTCCCTGAGTTTTCTTTGTCCCCTAAAAGAGGCCAAGGCATTGTGATGAGTATCATATCTACAGGGGTAGATACGGCTGGAAGAAATTTGTTTAAATTATTTATTAGCTAGAGGCTGTATTCACAATTGTCCCTGGTGTTGTCCAGACACTCAAAAAAGATGCAGTGAAGCATACCCTGCCTAAAGAAAGCTAGGGCTGGAAAATTAGGGAAAGCACGAAATTTTGAAGTATGAACTCATTTGTTTGCCTTTGTCAGCAAAATATATAAGAATCATCAAGTGGAGAACAAGGAGGCTTTGCACATATTGTCAAGTCATTGTGCCACTCGTGAAGTGTTGTGTGGAGAGAAGCAAAGTGTTTATAGGAAAGCTGACAAACCAGCTAGCGACGCTAGGAATGAGTCGTGGTAAAGCCAAGGGACAGGGAGGCGACGCAGAGCTGCAGCACGGCTGGTCAGGGAGGGGCGGCTGTGGGTGCCCTCAGTGGTGACGCCAGGGCTGAGCATGATGCAATGCCGTCCAGTTGGGCCACTCTCACACCACCAGCCACCAGGATGAATAGCTGGGTGTAGGCAGATGCCAGGGAAATCCCGCAGAGCCACCATGGAGTCCGGTGGGAAGGCAGGCTGGCACCTGTGTCGCCTCGCAGGAGCCACAGCGGGGACAGGGCGGGGGCAAGCGATGCTGTTGTGCCACTGAGCAGCTTGTGTGACCGTCGCTGCTCCCACCCGTGTAACATCTGTCAGGGCAAGACCCTGGGGACAGGGCAGGGACTGCACAGGGCCAGGGGGAGCCTGGTGGAGGAACCGGGCTGAAACAGCCTCTGACTGCCGAAGCTTAAGCAGCGGTAGAACCACCACCTGCTCTGTACCTTTCTTTATGGGGTGATGTTCAATAAAGACAAAGACAACCCAGACCTGACCCTTTTTGCAACTGCGTTGGTAAAAATAAAGAAAGAAACCCAACTTCTACCAGAATAATCACGGCCCAGCCACAAGCCAGGCGCGTCCCCGAGCCAGCCCCTCAGTACCACCAGGGCTGCGGGGTGCTGTGTCCTCCGCACAGAGGGGCGGCCGCGGCAGTGCCGGGGCGGGCGGGCTGGCGGACAGCGGGCCAGGGCTCCTGTCACACGGCCCCGGACGGCAGAGAAGGCCGGGCCGGCCTCTCCGGCTGCCCCCGCCCCGGCCGGCGCTGCCCCCGCCCCCGGCCAGCCCCTGTGGCGGTGACGTGCCGGGCCGAGCCGGGCCGAGCCGAGCGGCGGGGGCGGTGCAGAGCAGCGCAGCAGCCGCGGCGACAGTAGCAGCAGTAGCAGGGCTGGCAGCGGGCGGGGCGGCGAGCGTAGCACTACCGCCAGGAGCACCGGCAGCAGGTAAGGACGCGGCTCCTCGGCCCCCGCCGCCCTCCGCGCCCTCCTGCCTCCCAGGGGAGGTGCCGGCCCACCGGCCCGGCCGCGGCGCTGCCCCCCCGGCTCCCCCCGCCGCCCTTCCCGCCGGGCAGGTGCGATCGGGGCGGGGAAGGGCCGGAAAGGGCCCTCGGCGGGGTGAGCGCTCCCGCCAGCGCACCGCGGGACGGACCTGCTACACCCGGAGCTTCCCGGCGAGGTGCAGTTAAAATCCCTCTGGACTGTTCTTTACTTCCCTAAATCCGCTGATATGGGAATTTTTTTCCTCTGTGGGTTTGGTTTTTAGTATCATCCTCTATGAAATCCCATCCCTACAGAGTTACAACTGAGCTCCCCTCCTTGCTTCAGGAACATTTCTGTGCTGTCACAGCAAATAAAATTTTTACAGCCCTTACTGGCCGAACTCAGCATGACTGGTAGTGCGATGGAAAAACATCTTCTCTTAGAGTATTTCTCCACGAAGTACTTTTGCAGGCTGCGGTTTTGGAGAGCAGTGTGTATCAGCGCCTTGTACAACTAAAAACCGATACCCAGTTCCTGTAACTCGCGTTCATTACTGACTAGGAAAAATTAAAAAGGTTCGTCCCTTTAATGGTCTTGGATAGAACTTGCAGTACAGCACATATATTGTTGATGCTTGCCTGATGCTTGGTCCTCAGGTTCTGAACTAGTAAATGCCACCAAAGGCCTGTAAGACGGCAATAGCTAAACTATTAGTTTAGCTAAACTATTAGATGAGGGGTTCTGTAAAAGGATGATTGCTACATATTGCTTCATCTGAATGTTGCTGACTGTCGGCCCTTTTTTTACAAAGATGAAGAGAAGTCGTATGTCGAGACTTGTGTCCCCTCTTGGTCTTGAGGAGGGGAACAGACCTTTGAGGCGACCTAATTTCTTACAGTTCATTTGGCATCACCGGGCTGCAGAGCGGCCTATGGATTGGGTTCACAGCCATCCGAGTACAAAGGTTGGCCACGGGACTGTCTTTCGTCTGTTGCAAGTGTGACAAATTAACAGGGTGGAGATGAACTCGTGAGTTAAATGTCATCTGCAGTTTTTAGTTTTATTTTTTAGTGAAAAAACCCTAATAAAATGGAAGTAATTTAATAATTAAAATGATCATTATGAAAATTTAAATGTATAAGCAAATGTCTTGCAGTATTTATTTAAATATAATTAAACTGTGCTAACCTACAAGATAACTATGAAGTGTACAATTTATAAAATAACTGCAAAAGAAAGATCTCAGTATTCTTGAGGTAGGAGAGTAAATATGGACATTGTCAGAGTACAAGTTACAAACCTGTGCAATGTTTTTAATAATGTAGAAAGAAATTAAGATTTAACTTGACTGCATTTTTAGTGTATGTGTTTTTAATGTGTCTAAGTTAATAAACTATTTAGTGACGGTACAGTTATGCCTTTGACTGTGAAACTATAAAGCCAGCAGTGTGAATATAAAGGTAGTAAACTTTCTTGTGGGGCTTAATAGCTTTCTGAATCAAAACCATGTCAGTATCAAAACCATTGCAGAAGTTGTAAGTTGAACTAATTTCCCCACCCCCAAATTTCTAGTCAGAGTGGGCATTCCTGTATAATCTGCACTAAATACTGTGTCCTTCAGCCTCTGGCATTGCCGTGTGCCTTTGTTTTGATAATGGGTCAGTATTTTGACCCATTAATAATAATGTTCTCATAAGCAAGGTGAAGTAGTGCTTCCTTGTGCCTAATCTGCCAGGGTGGAGAAGGCTTTGTGACCCAATCTAGTCTTCATATTTTTGTGGTACTTGATAATGCTACTCTGAGGAAAGCTTTGAGGGTTTTTAAATTTTGACAGTCTCATGAGTGATGTGGCAAAGTTGAGTGGGGACTAACTTTTTATCAGTACACAGTGTGGAAGTATGAGATTAATCTAGCAGGTTCAAAATGAACAAAGGGGGTGTGGTTTTGACCCAGTGTGTAGTTAGTTAAACTTTGGAGATTCTTTCAGAAGCGTGTGGATATTGAAAGTTTACAGGGACTTGAAAAGCAGCCGGACAAATTAATGGAAGAAAAATCCACTAAGGATTACTTGTGCCAAGTACCTCCAGTAGCTCAGGGTGTCACTGAGCTGAACACAGAGCCCGGGAGAATAAACTGGGGAAGTACTGTCAATTATTTATCAAGTTCTTATATTAATTTCAGGCATTGACCTAGTGCAGACAACAAACCTGCCCCTGACCCAGTAGGGCTGCTCTTATGGAAATTGTTCATCTGAAGTGTTTGAGAATAGCTGAACCAAAGGGACCAGATCTAGAGATAGCAAGTCTGGGTGATAATTCTCGGAGAATGCTTATGAGTCACCATCAAACTGCAAGTCGGTTTAAGTGGTGCTGGGGGAGTTCTGGCACCTTTGTACTTGTTGTCACTGATGTCTTTGATCAACAGAATTAGCACAAAATCTGAAGAAGACAAGTAGGTGTTTCAGGATGTATTTTTGATGATCTGCTTTGGAAGACAAGAGGTTTTTGATAAGTTCAAAGGCTGTATTTGAGTGCAAGATACTATTTTCAGGAAGAAGATCCCATAATCAGGTAGTTAGTCAACCTGGCAGCAGCACCATGGAAGCACGTCTGAGGGTTATCAGAGATCTCAGTAAGCATGGGGGTGCAGTACTGTTGAAGTTTGTAATTTAAATTTTTGTCTTGTACTAATGAAATTTAATTAACAGAATAATGTGTTTAGTTTTGGCCAAAGCCCATTCAGAAAGACAAATGTGAATGTCTCAATCCACCGAAAATGGTCATCAAGGCTTAGGAAGGGTTTGGCAAGTGTCATCTACAGAGACTACATGTGATTGCCAAATGTGTTCTAAAAAGGCTAGACAAGCTCGGTTCCAGCAGAAAGAGATCAGGGGACAAGAAGATACTACAGTCTTAAAATTAGTGAGAAGTGGTCTGTGACTGCATCGAAAAAGATTAAACTAGTCTGCACCAAAGACTGGATGATGTTCTTAAAATCTGTTATGCCTTAGGGAGAACTGGAACAAAGCTGAGGTTGTGCAATCTCCTTTCTGCGAAGGTTTTTGAAAGTCAAATAGGACTTGTGTTAAGGATATATTAAAAACATTATTCAAAATTATCTTACTTTTTCTCACTCAGGGGCTTGAGCTTGATGATTTCTTCAGTTGCTGTCTGTATTCTGGCCTGAGTTTATATGGAAAAAAGAAATTTCAGTGCTCAAGAGATAGGCAGTTTCTGTGATAAAGTCCTAGAATCTTTCAATTATTGCTGGTCATCTCATGTTACAGTTTAAGGCATTTGGTTTTAAAAGAATTAGTGTTGAGGCAAACTATTTCATTTGACAGCAAAATGTTGTGGTTTAGGAGTATAGCCTGTAATACCGGAGGAAATATAGTTGTAGGAACATACTGTGATTTAAACCAGGAAAATCAGAGGGATAAAACCTGAGGTATTCATCATCTGCTGTAATATATATAGTATGTGGCCTCATAATTTATGTCCTAGTGTTACAGTGTCTTTGGTTCTGAAACACTTTTAAAGAACTGTCACCCTATTAAAAAAAAAAAAAAGGGAAATCAGACTTGCTAAGTAACATGTGTTTCTCATTTGTATCCATTTTTTAAAGTATGCATGGGAAGATTAAAATGGCAACATTTTAACATAACATGCCATCTATTGAAGTTTTTGCTTAGCTGTTTCTTGGAATGACTGTATTATGTTTGTAGTAAATACTGGTGACTGAGACTAGTGTTTCTGAAGTATTGCTAGATACTGTAATAATATGAAAAACACATAGGAAAAATGTAATTTTTGAACGGATATCTGTGGATGCATCTTCCTCCTCCCAAAAAAACCCCAACAGAAACAAGTTTTGCAAAGCAGAATGTGAAGTATCAGCAGCCTTTGGGGTTTTTCCTAAGGCTCTGATGGCAAGAAAAAGACAGATAAATCTATGGGCAGTTTAATGTCTGGTAGAACCATCTCTGTAAGTAATGACCGCAGAGAGTTAATGGTACATATTCTACTGGAGAGAGCATGTTAAAACTGCCTTTCAGTAAGTGACCATCTTAGAATACCAATTAAAAAATACTGGTATTAATAAATAAATAAATAAATAAATAGATAAGTTCTTGCTTTTTTAATTTTTGTTGAGCAGCATGGGGGGGAGTGAGGTTGTGCTCCTGTGCTGTTGTGCCGCAGCTCAGAGGCAAAGCCTGTTGCCACCTGTGGACAGCTTAGCACAGGTGGTTTGGGAGCCCCAGTAGCATACTGCCTTTTTCACTTTGAAAAGGGAGTTGCAGGCAGATGACATGTAACCTGCTGGCAAGTGCCGGCTGCAGCTCCTGTAGGCATGTGGGAGCTCTGTGAGCTGAATTGCAGGTACTATCAGTAGCAGGGCATGAGCACTCGATTAAGTGTGGGCTGGTGTCTGGCTGCCGTGGCTGTGCTGCAGGTCACTCCCAGCATTTTCGTGACTCCTGAAGCACTTCTGTCAAGCCAGGAGTCTTTTCTTGTCAGCTGAATGATTCTTCTTCCTCTGCAAGTGGGTGAATGAAGCGTAGTTTCTGCTTACTCCAGGGAATGAGAGATGGATCAGACATCTGGAATTAAACCTCACTTTTCATATGTGCAGCTTGCAGTGTCGCTGGTGCTGTGCTTGCCTGGTCTCTGTGTGCTAAAGACAGAAAGGGACCAGTTTCCAAACTGGGATCTGGCCCTGGCAGTGCCGAATGGAGGTGTCATGATCACTACTAGAACTGGGGTGGCCACATCCATGTGTGCATCTTTTGGGGTTTGATCTGCTCTCAGAAGATTCGAAAGAGAAATTCTGAGTCTTAAGCTGAAAGTCTGAGCGAACTCTGGATTTGTAAATGCTGAAGAAAAGGCCTTATTTACCATAAAAGAAAATTCTTCTGTTGGTTTTTTTGAAGCAACATGCCTTGAAAGAGCTTGCTGAATTTATTTTGCAAAGGCAGTTAAACAGACAATTAAATTAAGAGTATTAGTTACATAGCGGATAATTGTTTTATGAGCAAATTTGTTTTCCTTGTAATTAACAAGACTTAGCAGACTGATTTGAAATTTGAGGGGGAAAAAAACCAAAACAGAAGCAGAGAATTTAACAAAGCCAGTGGTTCACAAAAATCTCTTCGATATCAGCTGTATTTTACAAAAATAGCAGCAACTTCCTGAATTATATCCAAATGTTTCTATGGATCCTGAATCTGAAGCAATGTAAATATTCTTACTTTTTGCATTTTGAGCAAGTTCACCTTGTGATGTGTACGTCCAGAGCTCTGTCCCTCTCTCTCATCTGCTATGCTGTCTTCATTGCCATGACACTTAGCAAGGTTTTGATCATCTCAGGTGTGTTCTCATTAGTCCTGGATCCAAAGGAACCTGACTAGAAGGTGATACTGTATTAGCATGTCCTCCAGTCCTTAGGCACGACCCACGAAGGTGGCTGTGCCTGTGCTGGGCTGAGGACACCTCCTTCTGAATTCACATCTGTGCTTAGCTCTTTACTGATTTATTCAAGTGCAGCTGCTCTACGGTGATAGAGGTGATAAGCAGTAAAACCCTTTCACAGAGTCCTCTGTGCCAAAGGCAGACAATTTTGCTGTATCTCCTTTTGTCATGTCTGGGTGAGCGCTGTGTGCAGGCGCACAAAACCTGACCTTCATGGCACTCTGCTTGTTTGAGGGGAGGCACTGGAGAGTTTTGGGGGTGGGATGCTCTGTAGCTGCTCGTCTAGTTCGAGGTTTAATGGTGTGTGATAACCTCCTGTGCTGTTAGCCTTGCTTACGTACTGCAAAGTTTCCAGAACAGGGATCAGAGCATTCAGGAATGAAGAATCTGACAAACGCTTTTAATTCCTTCAGTTTTTGTGATTCTGCCAGGTTGTAATTTTGGGAATAGTTGGGCTGAGGGAACTGCCTGCTGGCCCTCTCCAAGAGGAGATCTTCTTCAACTGCAGCATCTGCTGTGCCCTTCCCAGCTGTGATGATGGTTATTGGGGCTCTTTCACATCCCAATGCAAACTGATGGCTCTGCAGAAAGCAGCAAATCTCATCACCTTTCTCTTCTCAATATGCATGCTGCAGAGGGATGTCAAGCATTTCAGAGCTTCTGTAAGAGTGCAGCAGTAGCATGTAGTGAGGAGCAGAAATGAGGGGAGGCACACGAGGGGTGTACTGCCCTGAGCCATCGCCTGGTCAGCTCACCCTCTCTCAGGAAACTGCAACATGTTGTGCAGTCTCTTAGACCTTCATTGCCTCTATCAAAAGTTAGACAAATGCCTCCAGTAGTTTTTTACAGAGAGAAATGAGGACATAAAGAGAATTTAATAGAATCATAGAATCTCAGTATGACCTGGATGGAAAAGACCTTAAGGATCCATCTAGTTCTGACCGCCATGCTGTGGGCAGGCATTCCCAGACAGAGTTACACACCAGGGCAGTCATAGCAGTAGGAGGGGATTGTAAAAGATCACAGACTTCAGAAGGCCCAAAGATAACGTGGACTTTTATTACTGTCTAAAGATAAAAACAGTTGGGTCTAGTACATGTGGTGGGTTTGGAGGTGAGAATCAATTTATTTTGTGTTTTTTGTTGTTGTGTGGTTTTTTTTTGTTTTTGTTTTTGTTTTTCTTTACAAAGATAGGAAAACTGATGAGATAAATCTTTGTCTCATTTTATAGGCTCCTATTGAGGTGGGTTTTTTTCAGTGTTTGCAGTTGCTTTGAAGCCTTGACAGTGTTCACGCAGCCAGTCTTGATGGCAGGTGCTTGGGTACACGAATGGGGCACTGCAGTGGAATTCATCTCTCTGCTGTTTAGCAAATAGTGTTACTTATGTGGATGCTACAGGAACAATGCTGTTTCTCCTTCTCTCATACTTGTTGGCTTGCCTTTTGATGAGCATGCTGCTGGTCCTGTTTGTCCTCCTCTTTTAATTTTTTTCCAAAGAAGAGCCTTTAATGCTTTTTATAGATTTTGGTAACTGATCTTCTTTTGGCCATGGTTGAGAGCATTGCTTCAAATTTCAAAGTTCTTGGGAAACAGGAGAGAAATAGGCTGTCGTAGTTGTCTTGAACTGGAGCTGTTGGGAACAAAACACTTCTGTTTCTTCTGTACACTTGGAGTTTTGGAGACAGTGAGATGATCTCTGTCTTCAGTTGTCATCCCGTTACATTACTCTTGCATCTTCTCAAGCATCTGAAATTAGTCATGGTCAGACACTCAACCTTAGATTGTATTGACCTTGAGATAGTGTTTGGTTCACTGCATGAATGTCCTGTATTAAAATCTTTATTCTTTGGGTGTTTGGAGGTGCATTATGGGCTTTTTCAAAAGTAGTCTTAACACCTTAGTATTTTTTTACATCAGTTATGCAAGAACAAATTTCAAGCTTTGTTTAGGGGAAATTTGTTTTTTTCAAATAACTTTTTTATCATATTCTGATGGTAATCTAAAACAAATTTGAGGCCTTGTTTTATATTTTGCTTTAAAGGCCTACATCCTTTCAAAGGAAAAAGATTATTTTACTAACCCAGGGAGAGGAATCTGAGACATGAAGTTTCTTAGCCTTTTATCATGCATTACAAGTCATGTCTTGCTCAAAAGAACACCCACAGAACATGGTTTTTTTTACGGTTCAGTCATTGGTCTAAGTAGCTGCTTTTCTGGGTCTGTGACAATCTTTCCTATTGTCAATGAACATGCAGTCTTTCCATGATAAGACAACTGATACTACAGGTATTTCTGGGTTTCATGCTAAATTCTAATTATGTATATTCCACACCAAAGCAGCAAAGATAAATATAAATAATATGTTGACCATATACTCTTATGCATTATTCTCTTTCAATTTAAATCCTTGCATCTTTTTCCAGTTTTGCATCCATGTATGTACTTTTGTCAAGTATTACATCAGATTTCTTTTAACTTGGAACTGAAAGTACTTTATTTTATCAAGTGTTGGAGTTTAGCTTCTTTATTTCTGTTCCTACAGAATTCTGTGACTGTTCATGTAGTAGTCAGCCTAGCAGGGGTTATAACATGTAAAGTTTGTTCATAGACTTCTTTTTTTAGATTGCCCTCTGCAGCTTCTGTTGCAAACCATTCTGTTACAGTCTCAGATCAGTTACTGATTTCTGTAGAAGGAAAGGGATTTTTTATCCCTTAAAAGAAATGCAGTTCTATTATTTCTTGATTTTTTTTTTATTTTTAATTTTTTTTAGTAAAAACTTGGGATTTTGTGTGAGGAATAAGTACTGACTGCTTGAGTGCATAGGATAGAAGTGGAAATTTGTATGATTTAAAAGAAACAAACAGCTATTTGAGATTAGTTGTTTTCTGTATTAATCCTGGTTTCTTGATGAATCCCTTTGGGAGGGAAGAGGGCAGACAAAAGGCACTTCATATCACTGGCATGTTTGCTTACTGACTGCTACTTTAGTCCTAGGGAGAAGGTAGAAGAAGGGGAGAGGGAAACTACTGGGAGGAGTAGTTTGAGGTGAGCTCCTTCTGAGTAACACATGAAGACTGAAGGGTGATGCCAAGGTAGGAAAGTCTGGGGACCTGAGAGGACCAAAGAGACCCCAGCAGATTCAAGAGGAAACATTTAAAGATAGTAGTAGAATAAAAATGGTGTTTTGATGCAAAGCAGGTTAGCACTGGGGGTTGCCCTTCCTACCGTGTCTGGGCTGGACTTTTAAAGCCATGTTTTCCTCAGCAACTGCAAGATGCTGCCTGATCCCCATACATGCCCAGGCACTGACCCTGGATATGTCTGCCAGGGGCGTAAGAAGACCCCGAGGCCTTGCAATCTGGGCTAAGTATTTCACCCCAAGACAGCTAAATGTTTTGGAGTGCAATTTGAAGGTGTGCTAAGGTGTGGTTAGTTCTAATTAATGAAAACTAATTGGCTCATGTTTTTCTAGGACTCAGCACATTCTTTTTACCAGCCTCTCTCATTACCTTTGGTCATCTTGTTGAAAATGACCAAAAAGTTTTGAGAGGATCCAGGTAAGACAGGAGCCTTCTCAAAAGGATCTGTTACTTCCTCCACTGTACATAAGCTGTAGGGAGAAATTTGATACAGCTGTGCATGAGGCTCCTGTGGCTTTGTTTTTTTTAGTTAGATCAGCTGCTTCATTGTAAATTCATGACCTAATTTTGTGATGAACATCTTATAGGTGGGCAAACCCACAAAATTCTAAGTAGGAGTCCCCAGTCTGACAATGAAGTGGACATATCTGTGTGGTAAAGGCAGGGGTTTTTTTCTAAGTATTTAATTTTACTTTGTTTCAGGCCTTTGTGTAAGGAAAAACTGTGTAATTGTCACACATCTGAAGACAGAGACAAAATAAGTTGAGTGTCAAATAGTAGCCACATTTTCAGGAAAACCAATTTTATGTTGTGGGAAATTAGTCTAGTAATGCTAGCAAGCATTTAAAAAATGTTTACTGCTTGGTGGGCATGCTGTTTATTTTTGAACCTCATGTCTTAACAGACTTCAAGTTACTACTGTTGAAAAAGGAAGGATTTTTTTCCTTTTTTCTGACAAATTACCACTTAGGCATCTCCTGCAAGTGTTTGAACTCTGCTGCACTTCTAATATATGCTAAAAGCTTTCACTAGTAGGCATGGAAGTAAAGAAAAACAACTGTGCCTTCTCTATTATTATACCTCTGTCAAGGTCTTCACATCTATTTCATTACTAAAAAGGAGAAAATGTGTGAGAAGAATGAAGGATTTTTAAAAGATCTTCCCATCTCTGAGGGAGGATTTCCCCTTTTTCAGGTACCAGCACTCTCCTCCAAAGGACTCCCACCCAGGTGGGACAGGAATGGCTTGGTGTGGAGCTTGGGTGCTACAGGCTATAGCAAGTAACATGTAGGATGCAAACCTTGGCTCTGTTGTACTGATATCACCTCTTTGCACTGTTGCATGTAATGGCAGTCAAATTTTGACCCAGATGCGTGTGATAGTGTTCATTTGGAGTTCACCGGAGTATAAAACATAATGAATACTCCACTGTATGTTGTTAGCATGTCACCTGGATTGGCTTCCTGGGTTGCATTGTGTCTTGTCCATCATTCATCTGCCTGGATCACTCTAGAATGATCTGGTTCCTTGGTGCTTCAGGTGCATGTATTTGTGGAGGCTTCACAATGTGTCTCCCTCTGAATCAGACTTCTTTTTTCAGGATCAGCTGCCCTTAAAGAAGTCCTGTGTAAGTTATTCCCAGGACACTTGCTCTATTTTTTTTTTTTAAATTTTTTTCTTTTTTTCATTTATGTTGCTACTTCCAGGATATCCTGCCTTTTGTGTTTCACAACTTGCTGGAAATGGGAAGGATTTGCATGGCGTCAGGCCTGTAGATGAGCATGCAGCTTCACATGCTCTGTGTGGACTGCATATACCAAGACAGATTGCAAATGGAGTTTGTACAATAGAGCAAGTTAAACTGGCTACATCAGTGTGGTTTTCTGAGGATGAAAGAGATACTGGCTTTTGCTTTACTTATCAGCCAGGCTTGGTGTCTAGTGAGAAGGGTAGCGGAGAGATGCAGGGCAAAACATCTGGTAGAAGCAGAATTTAAAGACTGGAGAGGGAGAGAGTTTTAACAAAATTTCTTATTTTCTTTGTTTTTTGCATTCTCTTGTTGAGGATGAGCAGTGTCATACCAGTAAGCACTGGATTGGGCTGCCTGTAATTACTTGGAAGCTGTCAACCTACAGTTAACCCTGCTCATCAGGCTGAGGTTGGGAGAGTGACATGGAGAACAATTTGCTGTGGGGAACATGCCTCTTAGGATAAGCTTTGCTGGTGTGCGCTCAACACAGCCTGGAACCTCTGCAGTAGAACATGCTTGCTCCCCATGTGAATCAGCAGGACGGAGTACTTTCTGTTGTTGCAGGCTGTTGAGGGTGGCTGCTCTGTTGGAGACTCCTTTGGCTGTCCATGGTGGTCCTTGCACCGGATGTAATGCACTGAGCTTGCTCTGGGCCCTGCAAAGAACACCGTATGCCTTTTACCCCCTAAAATGCATGTGGATTCACTGGATTCCTGGATCAAAGTAGCAATCTGTTTTCCTGTTTTAGAAAATATGGAAGTGGGGGGAGTACTGATGCTTTGAGATGAAAATCTGCTTTACAGGCTAATTTTAGATGCAGCTTAATGTGTAAGAGGAAAGCAGTTTAGAGTACGAAGGACTTGAGAAGGGGAGTAACAACCAGAGGTCCAAAATTATTAATACTGGTGTTGACCAGGGTGGTGTAGACAGAAGCAGCCACCTATGCTGGGGAAGGCATGATCTGGAGCAGTGGCTGCTGATCTGTGGGAATGCTCAATGGAGGCGGCTGAGCAGATGTGGTTCACCTTCCAGGCAGAGCTTCGCAGACTAGCTGAGCTCAGAGGCTCAGCACAGTGCAGGATTAGCACGGCTCCACTGGCAGAGTGGAAAGCTCCCGACCTCCTGGTGTTCCCCAAACAAAAAAAAGTTCAGAGCATTGCAAGGAGTTTTTCTTACCTGGAATAGCATCAGTGCTGATTTTTAGGATTGGCCCTTTCTGCTGTCATGTTTTCTCTACGGTGTCTTCAGTGATTCTGCTATTTCTGTGGTTTTTGACTTACTGATAGCTGGCAGCTTTAAAAATGAATGTGAATTTCTCTCATTTCTCTCTAGAGAGTAACTTTTTTTTTTTTTTTTTTTAAATAAAAGGCATTTTGAGGCTGGGGGAAGAGGTAAACCGTAGGATGCCTTGAGAAGAGGGAGCAGCCAAGTATCAAAGAAGATGAAAATCATTCACTACAGTCAAGGTCTAATTTTTAATCCACTGCTACAATAGAACAACATGTCAGGCAAAACATCAGTCCTCCCTCCTATACCTCTCTGATATTTTTCTGTATAAATCTAGTTCAAGAGACCCTTAGCAGTAAAGGCTTACGGGAAGGCTGATGTAGTTATTAGAGCACTTCCTGGGTGGCTCAGCCTTCATCTCTAGAGCCACACCTGGTGTATTAGGGTTCCCTAATGCTGTTATTATGGGACGTGCTCTGTATACGTTTCTAGAATGATGTCAAAAGCTTCCGTAGCAAAGGAGGATCAACACACAACACAAGCTGCTGGATGCGTGAAGAAATTAGTTAAATTACAGCATCAGTAAAACTTGAGTGAGTTTTATAGAGTGCAAGCTGACAAAGCAAATACTTTTTTGATAACCTGTGAAATATAATTGTGTTTCTCTCTTGTGTGCTTTAACTTGGATGTCAGCAACTTTTGCTGACTTATCACTTCTGAAAAAAAAGAATTTATTATTTCTTAACAGACCAGATGCAGTGGTATTTTTATTTTAGCAAATTTAGATTTGTATCCTTTACAGGTCATAACACTGGGAAGATAGCCAGCATGGCTCACCCTTGTCTGTGAAGGTAGCATAGGAAACTGCTATTGCAGGATGTGCACGCATTTGAGAAAGCATTTGATTAATCTTGTTTCCTTTGTCGTTCCCAAGTTATTGGAGCTATTCAAGAAGCATGTATATTTTTTAAGTTAGTCAGAGCAAACCATTATAGCTAGCAAGTTCTTTTTACTAGTCGTCTAAATAAAGCAGAAATTCTGGAAGTTGTGAATTTCCTTTTAACAGAGCATTGATACCAAAATGCAATGTCAACTTGGTATTATTAGTTTTCTTTCTGTGTAGTAAGAAAGAAATATTGTCTGCTTTTGTTTTTTGGGTGATACTGTAGCAAAAATATACTCCAGGTTTACAATTCAGTCTTCTGAACTATAGTCGAGTGCTTCTTTTAAATAACCTCTATTTATTAATAAAAATAATAAGATCATTCTTCAGACCCTGTGTCCTTCAGTCAATAAAAGGAAACGTACTTCCCTGTAATTAAAGACAGGTAGGCTATTGTGGAGGGTGGAACAGGAGTCTTTGTAAAGAGAGTTGGAGTCTCCATTAACATGGTGTGATGAGGGTCTGACTCAAGTGTTGATGCATTTTGCAAAATGAGTCTGTTCATTGGCTGTGGGTTTTTGTTTCATTTTGGCTTTTCTTATTTCAGTGGGTTGCGAGTTGTATCAGTTGGGCTGCTCTGTACTACATCTTACACTTAGAACTCAATTGTTCTTGAGTTCTTGTCTCAAGACTTCATACAGTTCACTGGAAGGTGACTGAACCCCATGTCTTTGGTGCTGTCTCAGCACCAAGGAACTGGAATTTTCTGGGTTCCTGAGGAAGTACCTGACTTGTGTTAATCCTCCAGGTTTTTCATCGTAGTCTCATTCTACACAATTGTTTCTTTTACACTGTGTTTTGAATATTTTCTAAGATGACCGTAGACGATCTCTAATCACACAATAACGTGAGACAATTGTACTTAATGGCTTTTAGTTTTCTAGTTCCCATGAATAATTCAAAACCAAAAACTCATCCCTGAGGAAGATTTTTACTCCAGAAAGGAAATGCAGAAAATCTGTAACACGTTTACTGTTAGCTTCCCCTTGCCCCCTCCAAGATGATGCTCAGGTCATTCAACAGTGACAAGAAATAACCATTGTGAAATTTGAAATGTTTCTATTCACAAGGAGAAATTTGAATTGGTCATATCTAACTTGTGTTGAATTCCTGATCACTGTAAATTAAGCTCCTATGGAGCTCAAATTTTGGATGAGAGAAGATATATGGACTCCATATGTCTGAAATAAAGAATATATTTGCTAGAATGTAGGAAGTGCTGAAGACTTCCAGATTGGAGTTCTAAATAGAGTGCTTGAGTGAACTTGAGTTGCAGCATTGTAGACCACAAATCCAGGAGCTGAAGAGGATGCTTTGTAAAGCCCTGAGAAAAATTGTCTTCTTAAGTTTCATATGACTCCACAGTCTTTCTTTCAATAGCAGCACAGTCTCTTTTGCATCTTTGATCAGTTCATTTCATTTAGAATTGTATTTCTTGTCTTTTAGAAACTAGTATCATGGTAGTTTTCCATGAAAAAAAAATCAGGGACTGTTTTGTGGTTTGCTGTTTGGCAGTCAGCAGTGAAAGTCTTGCTTGTAATCACAAATGTGTTAATTAAATGTTTTTAACATCATGACTTTGCATGTGACTTCTTGAATTGTCTCCTAGGCCTTTTGATTGACATCATTGACATTTCTGAATGCATGGAATATCTGCAAATGCTGAAACCAGACTGGAATTGACTCTCAAGTGTTTCTGGCAGAAGGCACTAGCACTTACCTTTGGCTGTGTCTGTATGTGTACTGGAAAAAAAAGTAGCTACCTTGCAGGCTGAGTGGGACATCTTACAAATCAGATAGAGAAATATTGAACTAGGAAGGAAAAAAAAATCTAGTCCCAATTTAAAATCTGTGTTAGGGGTTAAAAGTAATTCTTCAAAACATTTTCAAAATTGTGTTCAAAATAGTTCCAGTTTCCAGTCTGTTTCCACTGACTCTGTATTACAGCCGCTTCTGCTAGATGGAATAATTCTATAGGTCTGTTTTCCATGTAAATATTATATATCTTTAACCTGTGATTACATGATCCTTACTGGTTTTTTATTTGGCAAAGGGTTTACTTAAAACTTCATGGAATTTCTGTGTGGCTGGTACTGAGCATTTAGAGCAAAGTTGTAGAGAAATGCAAGAAGAAAATGTTTGCCTTGGCCGTGGAAGAACAAGGGGATGTGTCTTCAAGGTTAGAAATTAGTAATAAGGTGTCTTTCAGTGGGAAAAATTTTGAAATTATTGAGTTAGGTTGGTCTACAATTGGAGGAAGGCTTTAAACATGCTGCTTTTGATCACAGAAAGTGTTGGAATTAAAAGAAAAAATATAAGAAGATTTAAGTATCTTTGAAGCATGCTTAAGAACTATTTCACGTTATCCTCTTCTCTAATTGATTAAATGGATAATAGGTTTAAATGTGCCAAATAACAAAACCCATGGATTTTATAGCAACTGATCTGAACTGATCTAATTAAGTTTAGGGTTTCCTCTTGTGTCACCTGAGTGACATTCTAATGATGTATAGCAGGTTGCATTAAACTGAGTTGGGCTTGTTTCTTGGAAATAGTGTTGAGAAAATCAGAAATTTCCTTGAGAATGTTAATTAGATAAAAGTATTAAGTGGAAATGGCTGTTTCATGCTTCCTGGTCCTTCCACTCATTTAGGCAAATCCATTTGATTGCCTTTCTTGATGGTTTTGATATCGAGCATATTGACTGCCCTTTGTATATGTAGATAAGTAGCTGATACATGGTTTGAACCTTTGATGACAGTTTTCTTACTAAAAAAATCATTTCGTCTTTTTGATTTCTGGACCCCCTGAAGTTTCTGTTGAGCACCAGGATTCTGTTAAAAATTTCATAGCTGTGGAGTCTTTGGAATGTTACTTTTTCTTAGTCCCCGTTTGGGGGCTGCCAAAACAACAGTTCTTTTTAACTGTTCTAGGGGAGTGTTACTTAAATACTAAAGGTCATATGGGCCAAATCTCTGCGATCCACATAAACTGCCCTACTTTTACAGCTGGGAAACGTGATGTCAACCATCCTTGACATGAGAGAGCTCAAAGAAATTCTGGCTGTACATTCCAGAAACTCTGCTGATGGAGATTCTATTAAATTTTGCCTTTTTGTGTTGCACAAACACAATAACAAAAAATACAGTTGTTTGGTAAATACTATATGCAGATCCTTCATTTTAAAATGTTTAAAAATGTATATTTAGTCTCTGAAGATCAAAGCCATGATTTCCTATATTGGTCTTGAACATCTGAACTCAGGTTGTGTCCAAGTAATTCAGGCCATGCTTGTATGTATATTGAGATTTTTTTGCAAAATGTTTTAGGTAACATCAGCTGGGGAAGATGAGAACCTGCTGACATTTCAGAAATATTGAACAAAATTTTCAAAGCTGTGGAAAACCTATGGGTTTAGAAAGGCCTGAGTTTTAAACATGAATCATTTAGAAAATATGCTTAATGTTTTGGATAGTCTTTGTATTTCTGTATCAAATATTTTGTTTCCAGTAAAGGAAAACTTTTATGTCCAAGAAAGGATTATATGTTCCTTGAGTCTAATTGTAATTCTAAGTTCACGTAGACTTACTTACTTTGTTTTTAACACAGCATCATAGAATCTTAGAGTGGTTTGGGTTGGAAGTGACTTTAAATATCATCTAGTTCTATCCCCCCTGCCATGTGGCGTTAGACCCGGTTGCTCAAAGCTCCATCCAGTCTGGTCTTGAACACTTACAGGGATGGGGCATCCACAAGTTCTCTAGGCAATATATTTCAGCACCTCCCCACTCTCTTAGTAAAGAATTTCTCTCAAGTATGGATTAAAACAAGCACTTTGGCAGAGATATTTTTCTGTTGTTGCTGGGACTGGTACTGCCCAAGCTGGGGAGAAGGGTACCAAGAAATGGGAAATGTGACTTTTGTCCTGGGTACCTCTTGTTCTGACAGAGGGGAAGGAGGGCTTTACTTGTTTTGTTTCTGTTTTGTTTTTGATTTTTTTTTTGGAGGTGTCTGTGGGGAAGAGTAATGTCACACCAATCTTGTATTTGGGAACTTTAAACTCTGTGTGTGAACCTTATACACTTCCCTTGAGGATATTTTTAATACTATCTTCCAGTGTGTCTTTAAAACAATTTGGAGTTGTGTTTTACATATTGCCCACTAATGAAATTAAAGTTTACTTTTATAACATGATGTTGAACAGGAACAGAAATTTCGATACATGGTTAGGTCTGCACGATTGCAAATGTGCTTTTGACTCAAAGCCCTAATTCAAATCTCTTCTGTCTGACAAGCAGCAGGAAGATTAATGTCCAGAGAGAGGAATCCATACTCCAGTTTTAGACAACACACGATGATTAAAGTTATTTGTAGGTTGAATAAACACAAGCCTTTGTTTGGGACTGCTGAACAGGGTTATGTCGAAACATGCAGGAACAGGACTTACATTCCTGTTGCTGCTGCTTCCAGATTTCCAGTCCACAGCATCATCTGTTGGGGAGCTGGTGTTAAGTTACCAGCTGAGCATGGAAGTGATATTTTACTTTGAGACCTATTTGATTAGACAATAGTATCTCCGTGTGTCCTTCCATAGTCCGGAAGCTGTTGTCAGGCACTTGGAATACAGTGCCCATGGGCAGGCTGGGGAGAACTGCCTGGTGGCAGCTCACAGGCTGGGGATTGTTAAAGCATCTTGGGACAATTTAGATGGAACTAAAGATAATTTTAATCATACTTTGGTTTTAGAGAGTGAGAACACTGCAATTATATAAACTATGAAGGGCAAAACTCGCATTTAGCTGGTGCTTGGACTCTGTTTTTTGAAAGAAGAATATTGAAGTTTGGAGGTCTAAGGCAAAATTTTTTTGTAGTAGCAATAGTTAGTCCTTGGGGAGGGAAGAAGGAAGAAAAACTTAGCTTAAGTTACTTAAAACAGTATCTTTGCATTGTTTTAAGGCTGGTTTTCTCGTTAAGTAATACTGTATGATTGGTAGCTACAATTTATATGATCACTCATGCTCAGTATTAAAGAATAAAGCCTAGATTAAAATGGTGATAAAGGTGAAGTGCAGATAAAAAAGGAGAAAACCTGGCTTGTGATTATTAGAGCAAGAGCCTACAATTTCTGTCTTTTCCCATGCCAGTAACCACCAGCAGCTGGATGAAGAAATGAGCAGAGGTGTGTCTCCTCCACTGGTGTTTTAGTTCATCTCAGGACCTTGCTCTTCTGGTGAACCTCCTGGTTGTCTGCATTTATGGCACTGCAGGCCCAACACCAAAGTGGTTTCCATTATGATGACACTAGAATGGAAAATGCTTCTTAGAAAAATACCTGATATTCTGCAGCTGTGCATTCATATTCAGGCAAGGGGACCAGACTAGAGATACTTGGTACACGCTAAAATTAGTAAACCCCTCAAAATGTGTGTAATTTGGACACTGGCCCCTCAGTGCTGCTGTTTCACTGTACACAGTTACTCCTGTTGTACCATGTTATTTGCTAATATAGGTGTATCCCTTGAGTTTAAAACTTCTTTCACACTCAGAAAAAATACTGACTTGAAGAAAATCTGTAAATAATACGCCCTTTATTTCGGAAATTCTCCTTTTATTGAGATAATGGATATTAAAATCTTTACAATTAGTAAAAAAAACCAAACCCAAAATCTAAACCAGAAATAGCTAAATATACATACATGACTTCTGTTAGATATCTTTGATTTTGGGAGCATAATACTTTAAATAGTTTTGCCTTACAATATGTTCAGTTTAATTAAAAATGTTGTAGAAAGGGATAAAACCAAACAAAATTAAAGAAGTGTGTTACTTAGAGTTGAAAATAATATTGGTGTTTCCATTTTTCATTTTGTTCCTGAGGTGAAAATTAATGTAATATGATCCTCACCTCACTACAATGTGAAATTCTTGGATATTAGTTAAAGAGAGGAAAATGAAATTGAACCTAAATATTCATATAATTAAGGAGGAAAAGGAAAAAATGGCTGTGATGATTGCAGTATCTTTTTATTTAGCAGAGTGCCTGCTTCACTCTGTCATCCGATCTTAGGTCCACTACCCCCTTAAAAACATCTAACCGTCAGATTATCATCAGATGGATAACGTGTCCTAGGCATCTAGATTGAAACCATTCCAACTGATTGAAATGAAGGCTGCATGTGGCAGGACGCGGTGACCTGGTGTTTTTCCTTAGAAGAGTTCTCTAACCTCTGGAGGTATGCTTTTTGTATAAAATATTTTGCATGGTCTGAAATGAAGGCTCAGGTGCCACAAAAAAATGTTCTCATCTTTGAGCTACTGACCCCAATTGGGAAATAGCAGTGGCAGCATGGTAGTGCTCATTCTCCCAGATTTTTTTTCCAACTGTAATTGCTCAGGAAGTTTTGAATTTAAAAAACACCTGAGACACATTTTATGGCTGAATTTACAACCTGACTAAAGGCTTTCCTTGACTTCACTTCTTGCCTCTTTGCCAAAATAAATAGGCTGATCTTAGCATGTGACTGTGGTGGTTTGTCCTCCGCATGAGCTTCTGTACAGAATTTGTAATTATGCTTAAGGGTTGGTCCTGGGAGCGTGATTCTGCATGAGTTATTTTCAGTTTACTTTCATATCAGACATACTTAGACCCAGCCTGCCTGCAGTCGC
Source organism: Chiroxiphia lanceolata (assembly GCF_009829145.1). Classification (NCBI taxonomy): domain Eukaryota; kingdom Metazoa; phylum Chordata; class Aves; order Passeriformes; family Pipridae; genus Chiroxiphia; species Chiroxiphia lanceolata. The sequence goes on along the minus strand of NC_045639.1, from coordinate 84,767,257 downwards.
TGTGCTTCAGTACAGTTCACAGCCTCAGTGATGGCTCTTGCATGTGAAGAGAGAGTGTGTTTGCTATATTGCCTGCACCATGACACTTGCTATCAAACTCAGATTTCTTCTAAAAGATGGATTTGGCCAAGCCTAGTTTCTTGTGTAGATCTTGTAATACTTGGGCAGAAAATTTATAACCATTTTTGTGGTAATGCTGGTTGGTAATTTTTAGTCATTGTTGACTATAACAGAATCATGAGCAGGGATGCACTTTCTTGCAGAATTCCTGTTAAATTAATAAGTAACATTTTATACATGATGGGTACAGGAAGTAGTGTTCAGATAATGTATTTGAAGTTTTAAAATCAGTTGGTAAAACACAGTTGGACTTTGATCTCAATCTTATAACTATTTTCTGAATAAGAATTGAGCGTGATGTTCTTGAGCTGGATTTCTTGTAACTTGTGGTCTGTAAAAGTATGGAGCTATGGGAGCTGCAGCAGTTGCTTTCTGCGGCTTCCTGAGACACCAAGTCAGTAATAAGAAAAACAACCTGTTTGGAAGGAGTACATTTGTCTTCGGCTGTGGCACCTGAGCAAAGATTAGCTGTGGTCCAAAGTCCATATACTGCATGACCCCATGCCAAGGTTTAGGGAAGCCCAGAACTTTCTCAAAACTTGCAGAGAGCTAGTGTCTTACCAAAAAAAAAAAAAAAAAGAGAGACTTGAGCTGTGGTCAGGATGTGGCTAATGTGGAAGTTGTTATGGTTTGCAGTTTTCCCTGCTGCCAAGATCCTGTCAGTGCTAATAGCAGATTTTGTCTGATTTGTTGCTGTTCAGATGCCAAGCCTTTACAGCACTTGGTCTTCTGTAAAAATACAAACTATTCTGGAACAGTAGAAGAATTAAAGGTTATTTTAGAGTCACAGAATGGTTTCAGTTGGAAGGGAGCTTTAAAGAGATCTAGTCCAACCCCTCTGTCCTCACTAGGTTATTCAAAGTGCCATCCAACCTAACTTTGAACGTTTCCAGGAATGGGACATCCACAGCTTCTCCAGGCAAGCCTCATTGTAAAGAATTTCTTTCTTATGTCCAATCTAAATCTACCCTTTTTCAGTTTAAATCTGTTGTCCCTTGTCCTGTTACTACAGGCCTTGGCAGAAAGTCTCTCTCCATCTTTCTTACAGGCCTCTTTGATGTATGGAAAGGCTGCAATAAAGTCTCTGGGGAGCCTTCTCTTCTTTGCAGTGAACAATCCCAGCTCTCTCAGCCTTTCTTCATAGGAGAGGTGTTCCAGCCCTTTGATAATTTTTATGGGGTTTAGGTGGATTTTATTCCTAAAGCATACATTCCAAATCTTTTTTTAAGATTGAGATAGTATAAATGATCTTTATATTTTGCTGTAATTACTGTTTTCTTGTGTCATAGTAATGGGCCCATTATACTTACCTTCCCAAGAAAACTGATGGATTGGCTGACAAAACCTGTTCTCTGTCACTTTTTTGAGTAGCTTTTTTGTCCTTTGCTGTTAAGACTGTCTGAAATGAGTCTCCTGCTCTTTTATGTTAAGAGAAAGCTTTCAGTCACCTCCCTCAGAATTACTTTATCAATGACATCTGTGAACTTGGCAATAGATTTTTGTCCCTTTTTTTTTTCTTTTTTAGACAATATTTGAGTAGATTTTGACAAGAATCTTCCCTTTTTAGTTATGCGTTTCTGAAGAGGGAGTTTCTCCCGAGTTCACTGATCTATAGTGGATTGTCTGTGTTTCATCCCATTGCCTATAAATTACACGTGTACTTTTTGTGAGAAGTACATGCTGATACGGAGAGATGAAAAAGGAAATTGAAACTGGTAATGTAAGCATTTTTAGGAACTAATTCTGTCTCTGAAAGAATTATAGATTCTGTACAGAGAGGGATGGCAGTAAACAGTTCCTGGATTATACCCGTTAATCTGCAGATGCTGATTGTCATTTGTTCTAGTATTTTCTCCTTTAATAAAGTGGCTAAATCAAAGTTGGTACTATTTGGAAACATCTGATTTACTTGCTATTTGTTGTGCTGGTAATAAGTCAGAAAGTACAATTGTATTTTTTCTAGCCCAGCCTCTTTGCAGTGATCTGAGGTCAAGCATCTGAGGTTTCCTGCAGACCGTCCAGCAGCCTTTGATGCTGCCATCTGCAGTGTCTAGTTTATTTGACTTGACTTGGATCCTGGCTGAGTATCTATTCTTATTTTTCTGAAGTATTAGTTCCATTTTCACTCTGATATGTACCAGGAAGTGTTGTTTGGCAATGTTTTTTTAATCGCTGGACTTTTAGAAGCAATTTATCATGCAAATGTGTCTCTGTTCTGTTATTTGTGCACATATGTATTTATCAAACTGATAAAACTCAGTGCAGGTTGGTTGCTTGTTTATCTCTGTACTTACTTAACTTTGTTCTACTATACTGCAACGAGAGGGCTATATAGCTGAAGTTTAAAACATGACAAGACAAATGGGTTCAAGGAGGTGACAAGAGTGTGTGTTGGTTACCCGTGGGAGTCCCCAGGCTATTTCTAAAACATTCACGAGGGCACCCACAGAGAACAGTTACTGACAGGCTCAAGGTTACCATTCTGTCATGACTTTCTCTGTTGGAATTACAGGGTTGCTTGAATTCTGGGCACTTAGCGTGACTCTTCTAACAAAATGGTATTGTCGCCAGGTCATGTAGGCTTTCTACTTCAAGTATTTTTCTGAAAATTAGTTAAGTTGTGGAGAGTTCTTGAATTGCTGATAGATTACCAAAATTCAAAAACATTCAAACTGAGGATTGGTTTGTGGTTTGGGTTTTTTCCCCTGAAACTGGTGGTTGGAAATATTCCTCAGATTTTCTCGTATTGAGGGTATGAATTTTCTGGGTGTATCTGTGTTCATATGACTTAAAATAAATTACTGTGATTCAGCTTCTTTCCAAATCAGCTTGACAAAAGCTGGTGTAAAATGCAATACATGCTTCCTTTAACTGGTACAGGCCCCTGCTAACTACACCAAGATGTGCTTTTAGCCAACACTGATGATGGTCTACAGAGGATTATAATTCTGGGGTGCTGATAATTTATCATAATGGGCAGCTTCTGCAATTCAGATTATGAAAGCTAGTGACCAGGTATTTCCACATCAAACCAATGTTTATGATGAGTGATAGCATTTCCTTTAAACATCTGGGAATCAAAGGAAAGATTATCTTACTGGTTTTTTGTTTGTGTCATCTGATTTTCTAGTTTTTGTGCTAGAGGTGAGGTCCCTTGTGTTTGGTAGACTTCGGCCAATTAGTAGCTTTTATCTTGTAAACAAACCAGTGGGTGCATAGTCTTAAAAGAGAATAAAAACAGCAGTTCTTGTATTAGGTCACCTGAAGATGAGCAAGAGCTTGGCAAGCACATTAGGTGGGGAAATGAGGCTCCCTAATTTGACAGTAGGAGAGTATGAGATGTAGAAGACGAATGGGTGGGGAAGACTGGAAATTACATAACCGGAGGAGAATTTAAACTGCATTAGCTTAGAGGGACTCATCCTCAACCTTCAAGAAGTGTTTGTGCTTTCTGATGTTTACACTTGGAAAAGGTGGTACACTGTTAAGGTGCTAGCTGAAGGGGTTTGAAGTTGCCTGACCTTGTTGAGGCTATCATGGAGCATGATTTAAGTTGGCATGCTTAAGCACTGCTGCCGGTGGTCACACGGCATGACAACTGCTTCAGGAGTGAAACTCCTGATTTCACCTCACCTGCTTGAACTACTCCAGCTAGATCTAGAGGAGTGCATCCTATGTGTTCTTTATACTTTATCATGAGATGGCTTGAGATGATTTTGCTTTGCTTTAATGTCTTTATCTGTTCAGTAAGTTCAGCCTTAGTATGTCCTTTCTTCCCCTCTCTCTGCCTGCTGGTTTTGTTAGGGCTGACTTGCACAGCCTGAAAGAGTTAAGTTGGTTTGAACGACCTCTTTCAAATCTGCCTCATAGCAGAGGAAAGGCTTTTTTTCTGGTCTGCATTTCTGTTTTGTAATGCTTCTGAAGTGGTGTCCAGACCATAACTGAGGAGTTCTTTCTTTAATTTTAACTTCACTGCTCAAATTTGACATTGTGTTTTGGGTTTTGCTACTTTTCCTCTTTCTGCTTGTTGCAGAAAGAGTATATATATATATATATATATATCTATCCTGGAGTAGGTATTGCTGTTGGTTAAAAATGCTTGTGCAGATCCCCTTGGCATACTTAATTCTTGGTTTGTCAGGAAGCTCCACTCAGGTTATTTTCATGAACAAGAATTGGGACAAAGACCTCACTATTTTGTTGGTAGGAACTAAAATACAAACAATGTTATTGAGGGAACAGTAGCTTATAAAGCTGGCAGAAGAGCAGGAATCTCAGAGAAAATCATCAGACCTTGCTGAACCTAATATGATTTTGAGTTTTAAGTTCTCAGTGTCATGTCAAAAGAGCACAACCTCTCTGTTTAGACTTTTACAAATTTACAAGCTGTACAAAATCCATCTCAGTCTTGTATGACAGCAGTTGAATTGGATAAATAGTTACTATTGAAGTTGAACAGAATTTTAAAACTAGCTAGAATTTTGTTAAGAACTTAACTAGAACTACCCTGCTGCAATAAGACTTTTTCAGCCTAGCTTTCATGAAATTAAGAGTGGTTTTTTAATTTGTTTGTTTTGTTCTCATTTTGAGCTGTTTCTGCAGTAGGATATTATTGCATAACCCCCATTTTGATGAATCCAGTCTGTACTTGCCATGGGGAGCACAGGTGGGCCCAGGGCACTTGGGGGACAGTTAGGTCAGGTGCTACAAAGATCTTTGTAGCAGGATCTGGTGAGGGATGTATTAAAAAAATTAGTAAACCTGGTTGGGGAGAGTCCACTGGAAAGCTTCCCCCCCAAACACTTGCTCCTGCAGCCACCATTGTTGGCAGATGGAAAAACTGTCAACTGAGGGTTTTGCAGCCAGCGGTTTTGATTTGGCTTAGTAAAAGTGAGATGTTACTTTTTGGTAGATTTTACACTCTTGAAGCTGGAACTACTGTTAACATTTTCATAGGGTCCCCAAAAAAGCTTCATATAAGATAATGGCTTGTTCTTTGAGTCATTCTTTAAATGCTTCCATACTACAATTGTGGAGAGCTAAATCTATCGGTATTGATGGACAAATGGAAGCTGCTTGTTCCCTTCAATTTATTCTTTTAGGTAAAATAGTTGTATGTTTTTTTCAAAGTACTTGTTCTTACTCAGACCATCTCCCACCCTGCATCAGTACTTCTCAAGGTGGCCAGGAGAGGAAGACGCAAAACCAGGGAGCAAAGCCAGAAGCTTATCTGGGGTGATTTGGCTTGAGCAGCAGTTAAGAGACAGGAAGGTGAGATGGTTTAGAGGAAGCTGTACAGGTCTTCAGCTAATCCTGTCCCTACCATGCCCCTTCTGCTCCTTAAAATCCGTTCTTCCAGGACCACAGATGTTCTAGGCAAAGTTGTTTTCAGAAGTGATACAGAGCATTGCAGTTTTGCTTTAGAGGTCTGGAACAGTTTTTTGTAATTGGGAATTGCCATGTTTACTGTGGAGAAAATAAAATGAGATTTCTCCTTTGCTTTAAGCATGAGGGACTGTCTTGTCTTTTCGAAGACATTGTGAGTAGTAAACACAAGAGCAGAGGAGGTATTTCCTATGTGAATGCTAATTACAAAGTGAATACAAAGAGTGGTTCATCTGGAAATACTACGGAAATCAGTTTCTGGCTGCTGATTATTGAAAACATGCTGATACATGCAAACATACAAGAAAATGAGCATGCCATGAGAATAAATCCATCAGCTGTTGAACTCAAATTGTCTCCAGCAGTCAGAGCAGGTAGCTTTAAAAGAAGATTTTAGCTAATAATTCTCAGATGTGGGAATAATTACTCTTTGTTTACTTGCATACATCTACAATGTATTGATAATTAACAAGTTGGCATTAAGATTTTCCAAGGAAATTATTTTTGAAGATACTTCTGTGCTGAGCTATATTCCAGCTCATTTCTTCTTTTCCAGTTTGGCAGAAGTCTCCACTTGACAGACTTACCTTGCTGATGTTATTTTAGGTATGAGAAAGCTGCAGTGTGACATGGATGAAGCAGAACGTGTTAGAGCAAGTTTGTAGTGAATTGGAAAAGTAAATAAAAATAAAACCAGAATGGATTTAATATTCAGTTAAACAGTGTGGTTATAGCTGTATTGCATTTAGCTTAAATAAAAATAAATCGGTACTATACCTGCAGCTCCTTTGAAATACTGTGTCACCTGCAGTAGAGTGCAGAATGCTGCCTGAGCTTTAATTTATTGAAGTTTCAGTTAAGCAGTGAACTAGGGTTGAAAAAGTAATTTGTCTGAAAGTAAGCTACCACTCTGTATCAATGTTTTTCTCTGTCTGCTCTCTTCTATACGTTCACAGGACCTTTCCCAAAGCATTCTCACATGCCTGCTGTAATCTGAGAATTTTGAGCAGCTCTCAAACACACAAGTACGAGGTGTTTTTAATATAAAATAGCCTATGTGTTCTACTATGATAATTTGCTACTGTACCTATTCTGGCTAGTTTATTTTCCTCAGGCTTAGCCATCTCCTAATGAGATACTGTCGGTTGTTTAATGAAGTCCAATTTTTCATTTGTTTTAATGAGTTAATTCAGAGATCAGTATAATGCTTTGGTATAGCAGATTGTTCATAGAGAGTAAATAGGATCAGATCATGCAAATGCCTACCTCTGGGCTCTGTTAACAAGTTTAGATTGCATTACTATATTTTGCCTTCCTAGAATTCTTTCATGAGATGGTAGTGTTTGATTTCCTTTTGAATAATCTAAAACATCCAAATACAGTTGTATTACATCCTTTTAAAATCAATACTGTTTAGGTAAATGTAAGTGGGGTGATAGCGTGTCAGCTTTCAAATGAGGAATTAGTAGTTGTTTCATATACTCAATGTGTTATGTAGATAATTTTTTTGAGAAAAAAATACCATTAAACATTGTCCAGAAGGGGAGATAATAGTGCAGAGGAAAGTTCAGGAATGTTGATGAGTGTTTTTCTTGGAATCTGTGTAGTGCAGTATAGCTTTGTCTTTCAAGTTGTTGAAGTGCTGGCTACTAGTGTTTAGCCAGTGCTGAATGTGTCAAGTACTCTTACTGATAATTAAGGCAAGGTCTAATTACTGCATGCCAATTATGAAAAAATAAAATCTGCCATTTGAAGGAATTAAGTTTCCAACGTTTAGGCAAAGGTTTATTTTCTTATTATCCCTTTTCTACTTAACAGAGAGAAAACTCCAGTACCAGGTTCCTGGTCTCTTTCTGCAGACTGTAGGGAGAGAAAGAGCAGCTGACTTCCCAGTTATAAACATGACCTTTGTGAATTGTCTTCTTCGTGTTGGAAGAAGTCTTAATTGTGGAGAGTTAGGTATATATTGAGTGCATCTATACAAATACAAATGTGGAAGATAGCTTCTTTTGGCTTCCTTTGGAAGGCATCATTCAGGTGACTCCTTGGTGTTGGTGTTGCTTTAGTGCTTTAGCCTGGACGTGAGTCTCCTTTGCTTTGACTGTTTTCAGAAGCTGTGTGCTCTTTCAGCAGTGTGGTGAAGCTGACTGCATGTACATTGAATTAGATGCATGCTATGTTGGGGAAAAAAGTTTGTTCCCACTGATAGTTATTAATGAAAGGTCTGTAACCAGACTGGGTCTGTGGTTTTTATGGTGAAAATGCGATTTGAAGGCTCTCCATCCAAATCTCGTATTTTTCTAGTTTGTACTCTTGTGAGTATGTTTAATCAGTAAATACAATTCCATGTTGTTAAAAAGTGATGTTTTCTCTTTCCGAGGACTTACCTAGTAGTTGAACTTTGATCTTTTTGGTTCTGCTCACCTTAAAATGCTGGGCTTGAAATTGGCTATTTAAGAGCTTGTTCAGAAATAGGCTTCATGCATCTGTCTCAAGGCAATGGCACATACATCAGATGAAGGGGTAAATAGAGCAGGTATGACCTGATTGGTTTTGGTATCCAATTTCAGTGTGTTCCCTGGTGGAATCACAGTGGACAGAAATGGAGTGGTGCCAAAACCAAAATGTTACAACTGGTTTTGTGTCACTTCTCAGACAGAAGACTGTATTTATTAAAACTAATTGTCTCATGAATAAACACTTCTACTTAGATGCTTTCACCCAATGGCTTCTTAGGTGCTTGCAAAGCCTCAGGTACTCTTCTTAAACATGCATTTCCTGGTGGTGGCTGAATTCAGTCACTGCCCTGTTCTTCAAGAGGATTTTTTCAACTTGTGACACTCCTCTATCATAATACATTAATAAAGTATGAAGTAGCCTTAAGAATATATTAGAATGCCGGAGGCCCTGTTGGTAAGCAAAGCAGAAGCATCTGGATGTGAACTGGGGAGGTTGTATTCTAACTTCTGCTGAAAGTTTGGTAGTAATTTTAGAATTTGTTTCTTGTGCCATATGGTTATGTCTGGAGCCTTGGCCATGCTATGCTACTCGGGATATAAAAGACAGCCTTATTTTTAGTGGTTGTTGGACATATAGCTTAAGTACTAAGTTGAACTAGCATTTTAAAAGCAAATGATAGGTTTGTGAAGAAATGTAGTCTTGGTTATAGCCAGAAATAAACTCAGCTGTTTAGCAACTATGCCCATGATGGCAGTTGGACTCAGAGGTCAGATCTTGCTGGAAGAAAAATATTCCTTTTTCAGTATCCTAAAGTGAAAAAAAAATGGCCAACAGCCAATTGTGAGTGAATACAGATGTTGTTTACATGATTTATCGTATGGTGATGGCAGCACATGATGAAGATGCTGCTTCGTAGAGTTCATGGGCTGTGTCAAAAGGCTTTAAGTAAATAGAAGTGAATGTGACACTGGAGATTTTAGAACATAAACTTCCTGTGAGTAGTTAAAAGAAGTTAATATGCTCTGTTTGTGGGAGGAAAGTAACCCACAAGTTTTCCTGTAATAATTGTAATGTTTTAAATAGCATGAATTGCATGAGTAGGATACAAGAGAAATATTTGTTAAAATCTTCATGAGCTTTTTTGCATCCTGAACTGAATTCGGGGGAAAAGAACGGATTAACTGAGTAAATTTAAACACAAAACTAGACATCAACACTAACGTAAGTAGCTGTTTTTTTTTAAGTCCCATTAGAATACTACTTAATTTAAAAAATATCTTTGTTTTTTCTTTAGAATTACTTATCTTCTATTATTTCACATTAAAGTTGCAAAGGAATAAGACACAGTTTGCTGTTAAGTAAGATGCTAAGACCAGAAGCGTTCTCAAAGAGATCACAGCAAGCCTTTTCCTTCTCTTCAAACCTTTCTAACCTGTCCTTGGAGGCAATAAAAAGTATGTGAAGTGCAGTATGTCCTGAGAGATCCTCTGTGGGACAAGAATGTCCTTTTCTGCTCATGGTTGTACAGCTTTCTGGTGGGCCAGTCATTCTTCTTCCTTGCCACTGCCTATGGCAAAGAGATCTGCAGCCTTCGCTGGTTGTGAGAAATTTTGGATCTTCTTTTTCCTTCAGATGTGGGAAAAGAAAGTATGGGACACTTTCTCTAGTTTACAGACTTCTGGCGTTTGCTGCTAGTGTTTCCTTTGCTGCTTGGTAGGCTTATTTCATTTGTGCTGAGAGATGCAAGTTACACCTTTGTGGTATGAGATACTTTTTACAAATTTTGGAATCACTAAAGCATGTCAGTTTAGTATCTGAATGAGTTTTGGAAGAGAGTAAGAAACAGCCAGGAGAAGTGAGCCTTTCAAGCTGAGTGGACTCTATCCTTATTAGGGTAAGGACTATAAAGTAGGTTTAAAAAAAAAAAAAACCCACAAAAAAAAGGGACCAATTCAGCATTTTTAAAATGGCACCATGAGCCATTCAGTGTGCGCCAATCTTGGCAACTTTCCTGGTCAGCTCAATGCGTATTGCGTGTAATCAAATACTCCTTTTTAACTGGGAGCTTATTTAGCTGCATAACTCGAGGACCATAAGGTTTGAACGTCTTGGCCTTTGCATCCATTTCACTTGTACGTGAAAATTCTTCTGAAACAATTCTCACATCACGTTTTTATAGAAAGTAAGGTTGGTGTTCCTTAAGAGGCAGAGCTGTAGTGTTACAGTATCAGGAGGTCAGTCTCTCAAAGGCTTATAGTATAATAAATCGAGACCAAATATATTTGTGGGTTATTTAAAAACCGTAGTCTCAGCCACACAAAAAGAGTGAACACATTCATTTGTCTCAAATGCCAAGAGACTGGATTTCTGCCCACATGCCTCAACATGTGAGTCTTGCAGAAATTCAAGTATTTGTTCGCCAAATCAGGTGCAGACAACTATCCATTAGTCATGTGACCCTCTGCCTGCACATCCAGGTAGATATATATATGTGTGTGTACGTGTGTCTTTACATGTTTATCCATATATGTATATATATACACACTCCTAAGTATAGTCTTAGCTTTGAAATCTGTCTTGCCTTTCTAAATTGATCTCTTTTCTTGGTTCACAAGTTAGGGAAGCTGGGGAAAGAGCTGCAGGGAGCAGTGTGTGGATCCCCTGAGAAATTGATCTGTTCTTGAATCTTCTCCATACTCAAATCTGAGGGTGTCCTCTTTAGGCAAAGTGGTGCAGGTTGGAAAAAGGCTGGCTCCAGTCTGTGGGAGCTGGCTCCCTTCACACTGAATAATAGGAATAAGCATAATAAACTGAAGTCTGTGTAGTGAATCCTGATGACTTACGGAATTTGTATACAAAGTTTTTTTTATTTTTTTTTTCTTACAGGAAATACTGGATAAATCCCACAATGGAAGACGGGAAGCCCGTTTGGGCTCCACACCCAACTGATGGGTTTCAGATGGGGATGATTGTGGACATTGGCACTGACAACTTAACTATTGAGCCCTTGAATCAGAAAGGCAAGGTAAGTGTCTCACAAACAAAGGAATAAAGAAAAAACATACAATAAACCATTTTACCTGTAGGCCAAATCTTTGCCAGTATCTACAATTACACACAGCCTGAAGGCATGGAAAATCAGTTTTCTGTTCTAAGTTTGGCTAAGGATCTTTGCTTAGCTTTAACTTGTATTGCAATGAACCCTCATGCTGACAAGAAGTGTGTGCTTTCTGTCAGTTATCTGCATGTGCATTGAGTACGTGCTCATGAAAGAGAGGAGGTTTGAATCTCTGTAGCCATTTGATTCAGTACTGTATGCTTTATTTTTCTAAATTAGAGACTGATTAAGAGCCTGCTGTTGAGATTAGCTTATGTCTTTTCCCTTACATGCATAGAAATGGTCCTAGAGGGATGTGCTAGGCTCTGGCTAAGATTAGACACCTTGTTATTAGACTGATGAAGACTGAAAGATGAATCCTCTTACCTCAAGTACCTTGAGAAGTAACATGAAGTTAAACAAAGGTCCTATAGAAGTGCTATATCAAATTAAAGTCAAAATAAATGTAACATTTAAAATGAAGACCTAATTAATCCTAAGTAGTGTGTTCCAACTGCTTCAATTATCATGACATCTTTCAGATTCAGTGTGTCATAATTAAATGTCAGTTCTTACAGGAAGCACCTTGTAGCTATCAGTGATCCTAATTCAAATGGTCAGCATCCTGGGTTTTACGAGCTGGAATAAGATCAGACGCTCTTAAAACTTGTGATTTCATTCTGTGTGAATATGTTTTATGTGCCCTTTCTAATAATGCTGTCCTTTCTGTATCTTCAAGTATGTAAAAAAGACAAAAATGTGTTTTGCAACTTCTTTTTTCATGTCAGCAATAGTAGAGAATGCCTTGTCACAGGTCAGAAGGTTATGCAGCAGTCCTTCCTTTTGAAGCAATGTTTATAGGCTTTCTTTTTCGTGCACCTTGGAGAGGAAGTTGATTTTGCTTTCCTTAGAAATACAAAGCAAGTGTAACATCTCATTTTTGAATGTGAGAGATAAAGTCTATATGTTTAGTAGGAGGAGGAGCATGCATTCTTGAGTTTGGGGAAAAGCAAAATTATCCAGACAAGAATATTAAATATTCCAAATCTGCGGCTAAGTTGTCTTTAATTGACTTAAATAATTTTCACCCCCAGTGCTATTTATGGTTATATCCCCAGATGGTCCTGATGCAATAAAGAGCAAAAGCCTGTATACTGAAACAGAAACAGGCAACAAGGGTTCTTCTGGGTCAGTATTTATTTCTAATATACCCTCGTTTCAGGGACCCTATATAACTAAGAAAACCACAAACATAAAACTGAACCAAACAAAAACCCAACAACAAATCCTAATATATCCTAAAATACAAATATTTTGTTTCATGGTTCACAACAAAAAAATCTCTTTTGTCTAGATAGTTTGTTATTCTGCTGTTGGCTGTTTTGAATTAAGCAGATCAATTAAGAGCCTAATGTTCATTTGTCTAAGGGAACAAACACTTCACAGTCTAAATGCTGTAGAGATTACGGTCCTATATTTTAATTATCAAAGTTCCGTATATTAATAGACGTGGAGTAAAAAGTTTTCATGATTACCTTCTCAGTCCTTTTTTTTTTTAACAGTGAAACATTTTCCCATTGCTTTTTGTCTTTTTAAGAAAACTCTGTTCCTATGTACTTAGGCCATTCATTTAAAGTAGTCAGCATTAATACCCATTATCATCAACTTTGTTTTCTTAAAATAATAGTTCAGACGTGCTCTTCAGTAAGGAGTGATCCAGCAGCCCCAGAGTTGCTCATGATAATTACAGGGAGAAGAGGAGTAACCTGATCTTGTAAACATATCTGGGCAGTGTAACTTATTATTATTTTTTAATCTGGGTCATTACCATGTCATATGTATTCTCTGTAGGCGCTGGTAGCTTTACCAGAGGTCACAAGCTGAAAAGGAAATGCGTATGCATATGTTTGATTATTGTCTTTTATTATACTTTATGTTGTTAATAACTGCAATAAATGCTGCAAGGCAGCAGTTTAATATTCTCTTAAAATTCCCACTCCCTGCCCCACCTGTAGCTAGCTCTGGTGTTGCAGAGTGGCACCCTCTCAGTTCTGCCTGCTGAGCTGTGCATGACACCAAACGAGGTCAGAGAACAGATCCACCTTAAAAATGAAGAAGTGGAAAGTTTTCAGGAGAGCAGCAAGCAGTGGCAAGCTGGGGTCGCTGTGGTGGTAGATAGCTTTGTATTATGAAATCAAGTTACCCAGCCCAGTTTCTGTGAAGGTAGTTGGCCAACACACTGGTTCACTTACAAACCAGCAATAGCAGTTTTGGGTACTGCAGCCCATACCCAAGTGTTTACAGCTCTGTGGCAAGGCTGTCTGTCTGAAGAGAGGTGGGGACCTGGCTCACCCAGCCTGCACTGTATGAGGAACAATAATGCAAGCTGCAGGAGTGTGTTGCCTGAACAGACGATGCATGTGTTACATGATGGGAACCTCTTCCCAAAAAATAGATCATTGGCTTGTAAGGCTGATATGCATTTACACTTCTACTTGGAATGTTTTCTCTCAGATCCTGTTGCTGCATATGTTTTGTTCCTTGATGCTGTAATGGAGAGAAGGCAGCTGACAGTGAAATGCCAAATGGGGAATTAACTCTTTTCCTAGAGGTAGCAAATCTAAGTAAAGCGATTAGGAAGAGATGCCATCCTGGGCTCCATGGGGCACTGAGGAGTGGGGGGAAGGCACTTCCTAGAGCATCAGCAGTAATGAGTTTCTGGCAGTCATTGGGAAGGCGTGAGGTGCTGCAGGCACTTACTGACACCCCTCCTGCTGTCAGCTGAGAGGTGCCTTATGGCTCTGTGCCAGTTCGGAAGAGTCATAGAGCGCTTTATGGGGCACCTGCTCTGGTATGCTGTGAGTAACCAGAAAGGTATTTTTTCAGGCTAAGTATAAAGGAATAAATGTCCTTTGAAAGTAAGGATCAGAATGTCCAAAGTTCAGTGCTTTGAGCTAAGGTGTTTGTATTTCTTTTATGGTTGTTTTTGTTTTGGTTTTTTTGTTTTTGTTTTTTTTTTAGCAGTGAGTGGAACTTACTTGTGCAAACGAGAGATGTTCTCGTCTGTCCTACACACCGTTTGTGCTGCTTTAGGTTGGTTTGGGAAATACAGCTGAGAGTAGGGAGGTCTCCTGTCTTTAACTGGAAAGTATAAAGGAGGGCATGGTTACACGTATTGGATTACATGGTAGAAAGAAGATCCTGCTTGAATGGAAAGGTATCTTTTTTCACTCATCTAGTTTCTGGGAGAATAGTTAAGATTGCCATTGGATTTCAAGGGGTGGTTCCTTACAAAGGGAGGAAGAAAACCCACTTAAAAACCCACTTAAAAACCCCTTAAACCCTGTTTTGTTTCCTGAGACCACTTTATTGTCTCATAAGACTAATAACCTCTCCAATTTCTTAGAACAAGCTCGTGCTAAGCTATGCTTAATGCAAAAGTCTTCCACCAAGTACCTGAAGCATTTTTTTCTTTACAATAAACATTTAAAAACAGTAAAAATGGAGCAATATAGTAAAGAATTTCTTTGCATTTTTTATTGATAGATCTGGAATACCTTGGTCATTTTCCTATTTAAAATATTAGGTTTTAGTACTTGGAGCTCTGTACTTCTTCTGTATCATACTTACCTACATAAGAAGTAATCACCTTACATAAAGCAGTATTCAAACTGTGGCATACAGCAGTGAATTTTTTGTTGACAGCTGTGAAACTAGACTTATGTTCTTATCTAAAAAACTCCAATAGGAAAACATCAGCTTTCAGATAAGTCTTCATTTTGCTTTGTTTTATCACTTCTGAAATATTCTAGAAATTACTCATAACTTACATTGAATGAAAAATGGAGGCAGTAATGCAGCATGAACTCTTATTTTTTTTTCTCATTTAAATTTATCTTGAATCAGAAGGCTGAGTGGTGAGGACGTTAAAAAAGCTCTTCCTCTTCTGGGATAGTTCTAGCATGGCTGACTTTAATTCCACAAATGTTAAAATATCAGAGGTTTATGAAGAGTCTTAGAGAATAGCTGGTTCATTCTCTTCTGTGGAAAAAAAGTCTGTCATTTTTAGTGGTTACACTGTTTTGTACTGGGCTACACATCAGCAGACAAGAACAAGAAATGAAGTTATATTTTCATGAAGTTGGTCATGTTTTTAAACTTTCCCACTGTTTCATGCAAAGGGTAACTGTTGTGTTCAAATATATCTTTACCCAATGATACATACCTTCACTATTGGTAGACTTGTAGAGAAAATAATGATGATTATATGTTATTACTGCTGTACTGTGAGAGGGAGAAAAGGGTGTGTGGGGAATCTCTGCTCTGCTAAAACTCTGAATAGCAGCTGGAAACTTTCTGAGGTAGGTAAAGACGTTCAGGGCTTCCATGGCTCTGCCAGACTCTGTTAAAGGATATTTTGGAGGAAGTTGGTCTGACAGATGTTCAGATGTTCCAATGCAAGCAGCTCCATTTCCCTTAGGAAAGCTTCTTGTGCATATTTTTATGCATTAGATCCTGATAAGAAGATGACAAAATATATTTTATTATGGCTGGAAATTGCATACCTTATGATAACTTTGTAGGGAAGTAGATTTAATGTTTTCTGACTGGCAGCAATTAGTTCTGCTCTGAAACATTTTTAACCCTTTCCCCTTCAAAGGGAGTTGGAATTTCTGGCTGTTCCTGATGGTGTAAACCCCAGAAGCTCTCATATAGTGCTGAAGCAAATATGAACCAAGTTGCTGTCTTTCTCCTAAACTTCCCTGCGAGATCTTTCTCAGGGGACTACCTTGCTGAGTACAGTGTTAAACAAGCAAACATGTTTGTTTGTTTGTTTGTTTATTAAATTCATTCCTTAGATCCTGTTAGTTGCCTTTTCAAGTATGAGACTAGACTTCTTGTCTCCATTTCCATGGGGAAAGGAGCCTCTGCCTGCAGCGGCATGGCGGCTGTCATGTTTAATTGGCACAACAGGGGTTTTGTTCATTCATGGCTGGTGCAAACGAGCTATTACTATAGTAAACAGAAAAGTATAATTAAAAATCTCCCTTGTACAATAGATATTTTTTGTGCAGATGCTGTAATGCATGTGTGCTGGGATGTTTTTCCTTCCTTTTTACAAGAATATAAATTATGATTTCTGGTGAGGAAAGAAGAAACAAAGTTGCTTTTGTTATGAATTTTTGCAGTTGGATGTGAACACTTGATAAATGGCTGTTTTGTATAACTGGAATACAGGGGTTGAAGGAAGGTCTTGTTTTACTTTAGTATTGATTTATTGAATTAAAACCACCAGCAGACAACAACCAAAGCTACAATATTTGGTGTTACAGAGGATGTTATGTATCGAACATTTATATTTTAAGTAGGAATATTTTAAAACAGAGTATGATAATGACAGCACAGTCCTTTGACTGAACTAATAATTTGGATTTTGTTCCTTCTTAGAAAAACTGAGGAAGGTGTGTGTTATTTACAATGTTGTTCCCTTTGCAGTACTTTTTTAGTCTCTTTTTTTTTTGTATTGCACATTATTACATGCAAATTTTGATACGAGGATCAAATATTATTGCAATAAAATGTGTATTACAATGACTTCATTTTTATAATGTCATGTAGTAATATAAATGCAGCAGCTTTTGTCTGCATCTAGTAACTTCGTAAAATTTCCATTTCTGAAGTATAAAGCTGGCAACTTAATTTTAAATCATGCACAATTACAGTGCACTGACTTGTATCATTGCATGCGATATCTTTGAACTATATTTGTATTTTATTTTCTGACAATGTTAATGTTTCTCATCTAACAGACCTTCCAGGCTGCTATCAATCAAGTGTTTCCTGCAGAGGAGGATAGCAAAAAGGATGTAGAAGATAATTGTAAGTTATGAATTTAAAAATAAATTATTTATTTGAAAAAAAATCTGCAATTAAGAGAATATTGTTTCCTTACAAACTTCCTGTTGCTTCCTTGTAGTCTTTGTTTGAATTTATGTATGACCTTTACTAGTCCTTTAAACTTCTTAAAGTAAGCCTGTTTTAAATATAATTTATTGTGCTTTTTAATTTTCAGTTGAACAGTTTAGAGAAACAGATAGTCACAATATTCCCATATACAACTGTTACTTGACTTCAGAAATACTGCATTCACATTATGGGTCTAACAATTTTTTATAGTGTGGCAAAAGACTTAGTTGCTTTATCAGCAGCTGTATTGTACAGCATTTTCCTGGATGTAAGACATTTCTCAGATAGTATTCCTGTGGAAGTACAGGTGATGGAAAATAAATTTTAAAATAACCTTCCCAAAACTGGAGACAGGAATGTGGACCTATCAGGACCACTGGGAAAGAAAATAGTTGAACTGGATACAGGAGTACTGGTGGAGGAGTTTTGAGGTGACCTTGTGTAATAACATTCACTGTTAATGTGCAGGTCTTTTATTTCATTCAATATTTTACAGTTAGGCGGATGAAAACTAGTCAAATCTGGGGAGAGGGAGAGAATACCAAGAAAGTTGACTAAGCACTATCATCAGCTTTTAGAGAACTTTAAACAAATATTTTGCTACTGCTGCTGCTCTGCAAATCACAGAGCCTCTACTGCCTTGAATATCTGATGAGGGCAAATCTCTTTAACATTCCCTGTAGTACTTACTGCTTGGTGAAAATACTGGTGACTTCATAAATAGTGAGCAAAAGTATCTTCTATTGTTCTTCATTTAAAATAGAGGCTAGGAGGCTGAAAGTTGTTTAGGTGACGTTACCCCAGTTCCTGTCTTGGAATAGGGTTTAGTATTTATATCCCATGGCAGGAAATACAGCTGTTACAGCTGCTCCATAAGGAACAAAAAGATGAGATCTGAGTCTTATAATCTGACTGAGGTGGTGCAGTGTTGTTATAATTAGAACCAAGCTGGTAGCCTTGATTTCAGTTGCTTGTGTTTTTGCAAACAGGATGTGGGTTGAAATTTTTCAAAGTTGGTGTCTGTATTCTCTGCACTTAATGATTGTTAGGGAAATGCATTTAACCTGTGCATCTGTCACAATGATTTTACTGAGGTGTCCTGGCACTTCAGTGTCATAGTCAGGGAATCAAAATTTGGAATGAGATTATGGAAATAATTTGAGATTGCATCAGAACACTGTTCAATTAAATTAGTCAGAGAAAATGTCTTCTTTGGCTTACCAAGTAAAAGATAAATCTTAAAAATACTTTTTTCCAGTAATCCTGTCTGAATCAAACATTATTTTGACTTTTCTAATGTATTTTCACTTGGTGCTCACTAGTTGAGGTTTACCTGCAGGATGTGTGAATCCCAAGTTCATTTTCCTTCTGTCAGAGAGCACTTGTGTTGAGTGTTATTGATCTTTAAGAAAAAAACCATACTGAGTGCTCGTAATACTGTTCCAAAAAATCCTGAAAGACTAGTTAATAATATGCTTATCATTCCAAGCTATACTTTACTGATTAACTCCCTTCTAGGAACTAATTTGCTGATGTATTGCTTTTTTGCACCCTTAGTCTTCCATGTGCCAAATGCACTAGCTGCAAGAGACACCTTTCTTACTATCAAGCCCATCCTTAAATGAGAATTTTTAGTAAATATTGCAAACAGTACAGAGACAACACATTTACTTCCTTTTTTTGAGATTCACACTCCTCTTTGGGTCCTCCCAAGCCCCACTCATACGTGTTACCATATGTGGAATTTCTTTTAATAGCCAAGAAAAAGATTAATTTCTTTTAAACTTCTGGGGTGAAAAAAAATGAAGGGGGACAGGGTATCAGATAAGACTCTTAAGAAAACCCCCGCTTCTATATATGCAAAGCCTTGCAATTACTTGATAAATAATTTTCCTTACAAACCCTGACTCATTGTGTGTGCCAGGAGAGCCAGTGTGAGTAAATTTGACATTGATATTTCCTAGCTTTTAGCGCTTCACTTCACTTATGTGAACTTAGTGTGTGTGTATAAGTAAATATATGGGCAACTGAATGCACATATATACACTGGCTATATTTAGGCATGAGCCATGTGAATATTCAGAATTCTCTTTCTCCTGGTGACTTCCTTTGCCTCTGGATATGGATGCCTCTTTTAAAGGATTTATTCTAGAGAAGCATTTCAAAGCTGCTGTCATAAGCCCTAGTTTGCATGTCTTGAGCGGAGGTGGTGACATTCCCTCTGGGAGCAAGCTCCCATTTGCTCCCTGAGTCTGCAGGTATAACTGCTTTAACAAGGACTTGTAAAGAGAGTACTGGGGACACAATGAAATCTGGGTTCGTTTGGTGTTGAGATAAGCATGGTAATAAAAAGTTGATGATTAACTGATCACTGCAAACCCTGAGAGGTTATTATGAAGATACACAGTCAAGGGAGTCAATGGACAATTGTTTCTCACCTCAGTACTGAGAATCCAAATGGCTTAATTTTGAAATTTGCTAGTTTTTTAACACCCTGTTTCCTTCCAGGCAATACAGAGGGAGAGAAGGAGACTTTAACTTACATTAGAGCAAACCGGAGTTTCTGTTTCTGGCCCATTTCCTTCTAATGTCTCTTTCTCTTGGAATGATCTCATTAAAAGAGGTGAAGACAGACCTGCAATTTGTGGTCCCAGAGCCATTTTCTCAGCCATGTGAACTGAGTGTGCTTGGGGAGGGGAGGACTAGTCCTGCTGTGCAGTGCTGGGTGTCTGCACTTGATTGCTGCACCTACCAGAGACTGTGGGGTTGTGTGGGAACGTGTGTCTGCTGTGGTGGCAAAGGAAAAGCCATGGTGATGGGGGCCACCCTCCTGCTTCATGAAGGAATTGTGCACAGGCATGATTTAAGGCTGTTGTAATCCAGAGGAAGAGTTTGCTTAGTGTAAAGCTAAAGTGTGCTTTGTGTACCTCTGCCAACACAGGAATGTGAGTGCAAGGGATTTTGTGGAGGAAGATGGTTTCTTCTGACCAATCCAGAAGTGGCAAGGTCCTTTGAGAATCGTGAATGATTCCAGACATTTGAAGCAAAGCTGTATTTGGTCATGTAAGGGAAGGAAGGGCTCAGTGGAGCTAAGCAACCCAAAGGGAGGCTGCAAATGGCTGGTGAACCTGACTTCAGGCATCCTCGTGTAGGTGGCTGCACAGGTTGACTTTGGGTCAATGAACTGGCAGCCCTTCTTAAATGTTTGTGTAAATAAGTTGGAATACTTTTTTTTTCTGCTGAAGCCCTTGAGAAAGGGCATCAGTTCAACTTCAAACAACTTTGTTGGTCATTATAGATGAGAAGTGCGTATGTAACCCTTGTGTAACATACAGGGTAGAAGTTACTATTACAGATTCACAGAATCAATGATGTTGGAAAAGACCTCTGAGATTGAGTCCAAGCGATGACCTAACACCACCATGTCAACTTGACCATGGCACTAAGTGCCACCTCCAGTCTTTCCTTAAAAAGAAGAGACATTACAGGACAGTGCTTGCTCCATCCACAGTATTCAGATGTATACAGCTTTTAAAGTGGTGCTGATACTGTTAAGTTTATGAGTATGGCAGTCAATCAGTTGTAACTAAACAAAACAGTGTTGTGCATGTTAAGCAGCAAGATGAAAAGAGTTGCACATATTTGAAAATGGAGGCTGTGTAATGAGTAGTGACCTCAGATGGTTTAGGGATAATGTTTTTAACAATGTTACAATGGGAAGTGGAAATTACCTCTATAATTAAGGCAGCTGACACTTTTGAGTGCTTTATAGCTGAAAACAAGAACCAGCTTTGCTGGAACGTACACCTGTATGGTCTGAAGCTTTCTGTGGATGGTCACTTGCTGCCTAGAGCCACCACCTTATATATATTTTATGTATATTTTAGCAGTTAGTTCAGGTATTTTCTGTTAAAGAACAAAGGAGAAAAATAAAGCTTGGGTTTGGTGTGTTAGCATTTTTTTCCCCTAACAGTTTCTCTGAGAAGGCCTAGTACTAACAAAATTCAGAATTGAAGCAGGGAAGGTGGGGTTGGTGCCTGCTGTTGGGATGATGGCTGCTGCTGCCTCCAGACAGTGTTTCCCGATTAGATGTTCATATCCATCAATCCCCAGAGCTAGCTGTTATTCTGAAGGTCAGCTGGGTGGCAGTACTCTGGGGGACACTGTGGCTGAGACTTGAGAAGGGAGCTGGAAGGAAGGACACAGTCATTGCTAGGGATTTTGGTAGGCACCAGTTTCTGTGCTTAGAGTCCTGCATGGAGTGAGATGCACAGTATTCAACTGACAAGCTGGTAAAAGGCTTATGCTGAGCAGAGCCTGTGTTGAGGCTCCTGCAGTCTGACTCTTTGTTCTGCAGCTTCCAGTACGGTAAAGAGCAGGTCTGTGGTTTTTAAAGTGTATACTGAGTCAGCAGTTTTGCCTCAAGACATGTAAGGAAATGATAGGATTAAACTGTAACCAAAGAGAGGGGAAGTAAAATTCTCCTTAATCTTAAAATTTAGGTTTTGTCTGTACATAAGGTACTCCTGAGCTCTTAATGGTATGTGATTGTCTTTTACTTGCAGGTTCCCTGATGTATTAAATGAGGCCACTCTCCTTCACAATATCAAAGTTCGGTACAGTAAGGACAGAATTTACGTAAGTATTATAAGTCATGAGAACCAGTCTAATATAGATGTCCCTTCAAACATTCAACAAATGTTTCCAATTCTGTTTTTTTTCCTATAACAGAACTGCTAACACGGAAATGTTGAAGTTGTAGGCCTTTTTTGCACCTTTTTTTTTCTTACATTATACTTCGTTTGAGATCAGAATCACATTAATCACAATAATGCCAGCTAATTTTTACCAGGCAGAGCAATACATTTTTTTCTACATGACTGTTCATGTGCAACCACAGCACTGCTTTGTATCACAAAGCTCTGTTCCTACAGGTACCTTACTTCACTGTTAGCAAAGATGGTTTTCTTTCTTCATTATTTTTGAACGAAGCAAACAGGTGCTGTCTTTGACACCTCCTAGCTCAGATGTCCATCTTAATCTTTTATATTGCTATCAAATTGCCTAATTGTACTTAATGAATTCTGACTAAATTACATTTTGTCCTTGCCATCTGCCCGGACATTGACAGCTGTGAAACAGAAGATAAAGTTTTCCTTCTTTCTTATTTTTTTGTCTAATAGAAAGCTGGCTGGGGATAATACAAAACAGTTCTACATAATTTTTAAGTGTCTGTGTTAAAATAATCAACTTTTAGCATACTGCTGTAAATTAATTTAGTTAAACCCTTTTATATAAATATAAAAAGAAAGTATAGCTGTTTTCTTCTGCTGCAGTTGATTTACATAGCTATAAATTTTTTATGTCCCAAGATCAAGCCCTAGTTTTAAAATAAATAAATAAAAAAGGCCATTTGAATGCTGTTCTGGGAAAATAATCCTTAAAAAAACCTAACCAAACAATAAACCTCTAAGGAGGTAAAATTCTGAATCTGAACTGATTATGAGGTAGGATAGCATTTCAGTTCATAAAGCTGTTCTTCATTGTAAACAAGTACTACTAATATGTTATTCAGAGTGGTGGGTGTATTTTCTGGAGGGGGAAAAAAAATTGACTTTTGTTTTTCCGGTTTATATTTTAACTGCCCTGTAAACAGCCTTCTGCCTTTTTAAATCCTGGTTAACAGCATTTCTCTTGTTATTAAAAGGAAAATTAATATTAGTACCTGCAGCTCTCGAAGAAAAGTTTTCCTGCAGTGAAATAAGTGCTAAAAATAGAAACATCTAAGAAACAGTGATTCAACCTTCTATCAACAGATCACAATAGTGTCCAAAATTCAGTTACCTAGTGACATTTCAGTAACAACAAAGCAAATAAGTTATTAAGGCTGAAAGTTTATCTCATTTTCTTTAGATCTTTTGCTGCATATCTGCTTTTATCTTTGATTCTGACCTCTCTTCTTCCCTGTATGTAATCTGGCCATTATAACAAAGCTATGAAAGTTTTTTTCAGAAAAAACTTTTCTTCAGTCTTCCTTATCCTGTGGAAAGGTAAAAAGCAGCCTTCATTTGAGATTCTTCTCAAATTCCTTCTCTGTGAGAGAACATTGGCATTCTGTATTTCTCTCTGTGGAAGCAGCTATAGCTAATTTTCTCTCAGCTGAATGCTTTTATTGCCTGGCTTGAGTGCATTCCCAGGCAGGATCCTTTCAGTCCTTCTTGCTGAGTTGCTTCCATTAGATATTTTAAAGTGATCCTCCTCGCTGGAGGACAGTGCATTATGCTGTCCACGAGCTTAGTTTATTCACTTTTGAGGAGGAGGTTTTGGAATCCTATCCTTGATCCAGTAATGCAGACAATAGGAAATAATATAAAAGGAGGTTAGAAGAAAGGTCAGATTCAGGACATACTCCATAGCTTGGTGGTTAGCAAATTTTCCCAAGGGAATGTCACAGAAGTCATGAGAAGATAATAAAAGGAATTCTAAAAATATGTCCTGTCTTGTATCTGCATTTACTGGAGAGAATCATAAATGTAATTGTTATACTTAGACTGTAGTCTTCAATAGTAACAGTTGTTGTAAAAAGTGCTGTTAACCACTTGCTTGGATACTGGCTAATAGTTTCATGTTAATTGTTTTCTTCACAGACCTATGTAGCCAACATTCTTATTGCAGTGAATCCATACTTTGATATACCTAAGTTTTATTCTTCAGATACTATTAAAAAGTACCAGGGTAGATCGCTTGGAACATTGCCACCACATGTTTTTGCCATTGGTATGTACTGAACCTATATTTGTCTTTTAAAAACAAACACTGATTATGTCACAGTTACTTATAAATTTCCACCTCTAACAGTAATTAATTTATTTTGATGTGTTATAAAATAAACCCACTAATTGCAAGTCTTCTCATCTTCAATATGCAGTTTGAAGAACTTGGAAATAAGCAACCATGACAACCCTTTTATGATTATTCTGCACCTCTAGTGTTTCAAGTCTAAGCAGTTTAATTTGCAACCATTTAGAAAAAAAAAGCTCTAAAAAAGAAATGAAGAAATTCAGATTTTGCAAGTGAAAAATGGTTTAATAATGATTGGCACTGTCTTTCAGTGTAGTGATTTTCTTTGCCTTTTATTATGTTGCCAGAGCACATACACTCTTTCTTTTATATGCTCATGTTACAGATGGAAAATATATTGAAATGTTATTTATGGGATAAATCTGATTTCAGTCACTTTTTTAAATAAAAAAAATAATTGGAAACTGTAATTAAGATTTGACTTGTTAAAAGCCTTCTCATTGTTTTGCATTTTGTTTTGTAATCAAAAGTATAAATAGCTGGGGGTTTAGTACCTGTTGCATAGCAAGAAATTGATGTTTTTCCAAGTTTCCTTGTCTCAGATGTTACTTGTTGCAAAGTACTGAAACTGAAAGTTTCCCTTTGAAAAACATACTAAAGCCACATTGGTTACTATTTTGTAAATACATTTAATTCAAGAGGTGTAGTTATAGGTGGTTGGTTTGGTTTTGTTTTGTCCTGGATATAGTTGAGTAGGTCTTTGTTTTCAGGCCTTCGAGTTCTTACATGTCGGGTTGGAAGATGAACAACTGTACTGTAAATTAAACAGAAACAGACTTCAATGAATTGTAATGCATTTAATTTAAAGATTTACTTTTTATTCCTAAAAATGTTACATTTCGATTTTTGCATTGTAGCTCAACTTTATCCTTGCAATTCTGCTGAATATTAGTATGTGTCATGTTTAATGTATTCTTCTTTTTAAGCTGATAAAGCATTCCGTGACATGAAAGTGCTCAAGATGAGTCAGTCCATCATAGTCTCTGGAGAATCAGGAGCTGGCAAGACAGAAAACACTAAATTTGTTCTAAGGTTTGTGCATTTGGACCAAAGTTATTATGTGAATCTCTTGTGTTGATGCATTTGGTTGACATACAGAGCAAATGGTAATCAGTAGGTTTAAGACACAATTCAGTAAGATATGTATTAGCTTCTTACATGCACTTTATTACAAGAAATTAATTGAATTAAACTTAAGTGCTGACATGATGATACGTGGAAATAGCTACATACTCATAGAAACCTTAACTCACTTGTAGTGACATCATGTAGTTATTATGGTTTGTGATGCAGGCATTTTAGTATTGCACATCTGGTGTTGTGGTAGATAAAAAAACATAACTAGACATTTTAACTGTATCTTGCAAGACACTGTTGGTTTTGCCATAAATGTGCATTTCTCTGTTTTCCTGCCTTAGTTTTTTTTTAGTTTGCTTGTGTATCCAGGGTTTTTAACTGTAATGTACTTCACCCTAGTTTACTGAATAAGACTGAACAATGGGGTTTATTTATTTGTTAATGTTTGTATATGAGCAATACTAAGCCAAGCATTTTAAACTCTATGGAAGCCATGTTGCTAATGTATATCAGTCTTGCTTCCACTTACTGGCATTATACTTTAAGTGCTTTTTATCCCTCTGGAACACTGTAACTGGAGAGCTCCCTAAATACACCTATATCATAGGTGACTCAATTATGCAGGGAAGCACAGAGCAGGCAGTGTGAACACACTCCCTCACCCCACCTTGTCCTTGTTTCCTTCTATAAATCTTTAATGCCATTTTCCTGACATCATGTATTTTCTAGTATTTATATAGAGTTATTATCTTCCACATCCTAGGAAGAACTGTCCCAACTGTCTGTCTGCCTGTCATACTGCTCTTCTCTGTCCTTGTGCAGTAATTCACAGATAGCTGTAAGAATTACTGCAAGGTGCTGGTAATGATTCTCACAGGGGACATCCCAACTTTGGTCCTGCTAAAAGTGGAAAAAAAGTCTGGCACTGGGAGAATATCTCTTGAGGAATGCTCTTAAAGGAAGTTGTTCCTCCGCTTCTCAGCAAAGGAAGTTCTGATCACACAACAAGCAACATTGCTGTTGCTTCTCCCCACCACCTGCCCCCATAGAGTCCATGTACAAAACATATTGAGTTTTAAGAGCTGGATGATTTTACCCTTGCATGATCAGAACACAAAATGTACTAATACAGCTCAGTTAGTGTTTATAAAATTTTTTTGGAAGGCCCTATTTTTAGTATCTGTTTTAAGCTTGTCCCAGATTTACTTGCGAATTTGTAGAAAGCACGCCCTGAGCACAAGGAGAAAAAAAAAAAAAGGCTGGAACTTTAGAGCAAATATGTTGTGAATTTATTTAAAATCATTTCTTCAATTGCTAAATTGAATCTTGCCTTAATTATGCACCTGCAATTTCCCATCTTCACCATCTCCATGTGGGGGTTTTTATTAACTCTGATAGTTATGAACACAGAAACTGTATGCATGGAAACAATCTTAAATTTGGGAAATAGACATGAAACCTTATGTGTTTACTAAGATTTATTAAGAAATACAGATAGTAGAGTAATAGTTTGATTGTATTTGTATAAAACTGTAATTTCCATATACATGTCTAAAAGAAATTTCTAACAGGTCTTGGAGTATTGAAAAAACCCTGAAGTATGCAAGAATATTTTTGTTTTAACAAAAAAGAAGATTTAAACTGCATTTATTTAAAAACATATAGGTATTTGTAACTTACTCAGTATGCTTTCCCTATAGTAAATGGTTAGTAAGCATGGTGCATAGCCATGCTTAACCCTGTTTAATTGAGGTAATCTGACATGAGATAAATGATACCAATGTTTTTTTCTTGCTTTACAGGTATTTAACAGAATCCTATGGCAGTGGCCAGGATATTGATGACAGAATTGTAGAAGGTATTGAATTTTCTTTCATTTAACTCAAAGTTCCAACACTTATATTTTTTTCAGAAGTGTGAGTCAACAGCAACTGAATAAAAGCTAGGATATAAGTACTATCAGACTTCCTAGGGCATAATTTATGGGTAGTTGACCTTCATCCTAGATTCTGAAAAATATTTTTTTATTCTTGTTTCACTTTATTTTTGTTTACTATAGTATCATACAGTCCTTGATCCAGAAAATGAGTGCGTGTTTGAATTGAACTTTACACATTATGTACCCAAGATTGGATTTTAAACTGCATATAATCTGCAAGGACAAAATTATGTTTTCATGACTATCTGTTATTACGAGGAAAGTGCAATTCCTCCTAATCACCATAAAGTTCTCAAAGGCAGATAAAACAGGGAAGTTCTTTTAAATTATAGTCCTGGGTCATTTTTCTGTTACATCTTTTTTTGTCAGAAATCACATAATTCAGATTAGCTCTTTGATTGTATTTGTCTTATAATAATCCAAACCAGGTCAGAAGAGACTGTGTTGATCATCTAGATGAGCCTCTTTAATGTTGCATGCACTTCCTAACTGAACAAAACATAAGTTTTGAGAAATACAAACATCTCTAAAACAAGCAACCAACCTAATATTGCCTCATATATCAGTTTTAGTCTTCTATAGCGTATAGTAAATTTATTTTAAAATTTCCTGACTCTTTTTCTTTAAAAATTTGTTCACCTTTTCTTTTGCTTGAAATTTTTCTGTTTTCTGTTGTTCAAGAGAAGGACTTGCAGGCTTTAATCTCTTGTTGACATGGGTTTGCTTAAAGCAGTTCCTTAGTGAAATCCACTGTGTGCTAAAGGAACTCAGAAAGTGATCAGGAGCTGGATAATGCCCGACGCAAATTAATTGGTACTTGTAGGTATTCCTCGAAGAGTTTGGGTTTTTTTAGTTTAAACCAGCATCTGATGCATGAATTCTGAAGTTTTTTGGGCACAAGTTTAACGACCATGCTTATTGCATATGTGTTAATAGAGAACATTTAACCTAGCTGAAAGACTCTTGCAATATGTTTTTATCTTTTCTTTAGAAGTTAATATTACATAAATGCCTGAATAGTTATCAAAGATCTCTGAAGAAGTCAGATTTGTATTTTCATAAGCTTTAAGTTAAAAACAGAGAAAATGTAGCCAAAACAAAATGTCAATTCTTATGTCCTACTAAATTATGCCATATCATCCATACTTTATCCAAGCATTGATGTTATTCCTTCATTCTTTAATTGTTGCAGGAGCAGATATGTAGTTGGTTGTCAGTGGAGTTTTAAATCTGAGTTTCTGCTTGCTTAGTTTCCAATGCATATTTTTAACTAGAAGCCTTAAAATATCTTTTAGATATTTTTAATGGCTTATTGTTAGTGAGATTCAGTCAACTGTTTGTTTTTGATCTTCAAAGCTAGTAAAATGCAGTCTTTCAGAGGCCTTTGTTTCATAACTACTAAGCATTTTCAAACAGATTAAACAGTGCATGATATTTGTGTTCATATATATATATATATATGTGCGTTAGACTGCTTGCTGCCACTCTTTCTGTATGGGCTTTAACGTGCTTGAAATCAGCAGCCAGTAAAAAAAATAAAATCACTCAATCACTTAACTGACCTAATTTGAAAGGGCAGTTTGAAGTAGTTTTTGAAATCAACACTTGTCTATTTTTTTTTTTTAATTCCCTAATCAATCTAATACATTGCATGCATGACATTTAAGTGGCATTTTTGTCTGTGGAATAAGTGGGTAGTTTAGATTTTATGAATAATAACTGACTAGGAAGTGTCAAATTGTGTGTTGTCTCATATAGTTTATGTATTAGTTATTTACCTACTTGTGTAGAACAGCATAGCGGAATGATTTTTGGCATTTGCCTCTGAATTTCTTATAGTATTGATTAAAATACTTTGCAGTGTTATGTGATATCTAAGTACCTAGATTTATGTTCTACCACAATATATCTGGTACAATCTATAGAACTGATTATTCCTAATAGGTAATATTTTCCCTTTAATTTTCAAACCTTATTCCCCATAAGTTCACTGAATAATTGGTGTTTGTTCTCTCTTTCTTTTTAGTAGTCTCTTGATCAGATTCTAACACTACAAAAATTAATTTTTTTAAACAGCAAATCCCCTATTAGAAGCCTTTGGAAATGCAAAGACTGTTCGCAACAACAACAGCAGTCGTTTTGGGAAATTTGTTGAAATCCACTTCAATGAAAAGGTACTGGGAGCTTGTTACAGAATAACCAGTGATTATTTTTTGTCACAAAATGGAAATGCTAGACTGGCAGAAGGCTGAATAGACTTATTAATCTTGCAGCAAATAGCTACTGTCCTACTTTACAGATGTGATTTGTATTCTGTCACCTTGAAAGGAAAACCAGAGCCACACAGTACTGTGTCATTACTGGAAAGCAGTGGTTCAAGTCAGTAGGAAAATTACTTCCACCCACGAAAGATTAAAAATTAGTCTCTTCACTGCAAAAAGGCATATACAAAGAATAATTCACATACATTCCTTTAGTACACAAATAAGTGTGAGTTGCATATTAGATATAAAGTATTTTAGCTTTAAATGAATTGTTGATTTTTTAATGTATTTTATGAAATGTTAGGACCTCACATAGTAACATGTATGTGACAGAAGTCAAGGAATTGTTTTTTGACAGAAATACTACTCACTGTGTAATTTAAGAAAAATTTTCTTTGTTTGGGTGTAGTTTTGTTTGGGTAGTGTATGTATCGCACAATTAAGGATGACTGTATGTCTGTCCAGTACGTCCAACTTGAAGACTTTTATTGATGATCTCTGTAGAGATTCTGTACATGCCGCCTCCTCTTTCTGACTGAGGACAGAGGAACTGAAAGAATTTGTTCTTTCCTGCAGAATTTAAGCTTATTATCTGGTCTTGAGCTTGCAGTCTTTTCCTAAGTTTTCATCACTTGGTTTTGTAACTAAACTTCAGATCTTTGGCTAATAGTTTAGATAGTAAACTAAATTCCTTTCTAGGTAGAGGGACTTTATCTGTTGGTCCAGTTCATGTTAATAAGCTTGTGGAAAGGATCCAGATTTCTACTTGAAATGATGCATTCATGATCTGTCAACTTATCTGTCAACACTTACATGGTCTTTCAGATTAATTGCTTTAGCTGAAGCAAACAGCACTCAGTACCTTCAGAAATTGCTTAAAAAATTGTTTCAGTTTTCCACTGCAAGATCAGCCTGTTTACTTGAGCCCCTGTTTTACTTTGTGGTCACCTTATTTGGTCTGATTTCTCAAAGCAATGTGAGTACAAACCGAGACCTCGTGAATGACTGAATAACCATACTCAAATTTGTCAGTCAGTAAGCCCTTCTTAGTTGCTGTAATGACCATTAAGTTTAGGAATTTCCTTTCTATTAAGATTTCTCTAGGCACAGGGAATTTTATCATAGGCCGGATAACAAATGGCTTTCAAAATCTGTGTTCCATCTCAGAAAAGAAGTGTATATTTTGGGAAATAATGTTCTTTCACAATTGGTTTGCCTAAGATGTTGTCCAGATATGTATTCTATAATTTTAACCATTCCTTCTCTTTTAAAAGTGTCTCAGTGAAAAGCAATTAGAGAAGGTTGTAAGAGCACTGCCATCCAAAAAGTGAAAGGATTGCTGTAGCAATGCTCTTTGCAGCAACTACTGGAATTCTGCTAAGGATTTCTGCTTTTTAGGGTGAATCAGATTTTGTTTTAAGAGTGTATATGTACCCAATACATGAGCTGAGGGAAGTTACGGTAAAGGCAATGGTTTCTTTTCTAATCTTAGTATGTATTAGGTGTAGGGATATTTTAATATTCTTTGGAGCAGTGTCCATTGAGTAAGCTGTGATCAGACAAACATAAATTGAAAAACTGAATCTCAAATAATCCAAAAAATATTCAGATAATCAGAAAAATATTTCTTTTTCCTAGAACTCGGTGGTTGGTGGATTTGTATCACACTACCTTCTGGAGAAATCTAGGATCTGTGTGCAAGGCAAAGAAGAGAGGAATTATCATATCTTTTACAGGCTTTGTGCTGGTGCTCCAGAAGACATTAGGGAAAAACTATATCTAAGCTCTCCTGACAACTTTAGGGTGAGTATCAGAATCAGCATTTGTAAAACTTCTAATATTGTCATACGTGGATTTTTCATATGGATCATACTAAAATCTCTATGTATTATCTTGAACAGACTCATTGCTATTACAAAAATTATATTTTTTTTTTGTCAAATAAAGCTGCCTGACATTTTTCCTTACTGGAAGAATTCCTATGATTTTTCTCTGTGTCATATAATTGAGGAATCTTTACTTTTCCAGAACATGTACTGTTGCATACCCAGCTGCTAGTAATGATGTTATGGACTCTTCTAGAGGTATAATGTATGAATTTCTTGATTGTGATCTAACTGTTCTGTGGGTAATCTATATTTTAAGTCCTAAAAACTGTATTTATTTCTTCCTATCCCAACCATGTGTTTAGGAAGACAGGTGTTGTTCCACAATTCTCTCTCTTAAATGTTTCTTTCATCATGCTTGCCACCAAGGATCACACTACAGTGAAAGATGGTTGTATTTCTCTATTACAGTCTGTATGTTTTCACAACACTTGTCTTTTCTACACTGTTCCATCATACTCTATATTTTAGACTAACATTTGTACTGCTCCAGTTTTATGCCTCTTATTTGCATCATCATCATACTTTGTCCTTTATGGTCACTCCACGTTACAGGATAAGACTCACCAGTCCCTTCCAGTTGAAATCTTTCTACAACCTGTTACTGGTCGAATCACTCAAGCAATGGTGAAGCTAACAGAATGCAAATAAAACTAGTACTTAATATAATACTCTGAAGTATACCTAAATGAAAGTGACCTTAAACAGAAGGGAATGACTTGGAATCTTTGTGCATACTTCTTTAAAAATGTTAGGTTAATGTTCAGTGGCAGGGAGAAAGCACAGTAAAATTTTAGGAGTTGTTAGGAAATGAAGGGAGAATTAAATAGTGAGTTACAGCAATATACATCTGTATTTCTAAATAACATACACAGTTTTGTCATCCCAACTCAGAAAAGAACAGTAAAAGCCTTGGTTGGAGAAGACGTTGTGGTTGGATAATATGGGCCTTTAATTCAATCCAGTCTGCCTGTTCTTGTGACTTCTGATTTGTTTACTGTCTTCCCTTCTTCCCTCCGTGCTTTATTTTTAGGGGTTTTGCCTTTTTTGAGATTATATGTTTTCTCCTGATTAACCCTGATTCTGTGTTATGTTTCTAACAGTAAACCAACAGACTTCCAACCACGTCCCTTGTTTTAATATTATACTTTAATTTCTCAGTATGTTACATTTCGATTATTGCAGGGTTTTTTTCCTTGAGAAAAAGACATTATTGAATGCTTTTCTAACTAGCACAACTTTACTGATATAGCTGTTTCTCATCGTTCCCCTGATTATGCCTTCTTTTTCTTTCCAAAGCAAGCTTCAGCCATCTTTTTCAGGGTCCTTCCAAGCCTATTCACATCTTATACTCTCATCACCAATTTTGCTAAGAAGATGAAAACTCTTGCCTTCAGTCACTCATTCCTGCTATTTAATTACATTTAAATGAATCATTAGGTTTTTTGTTTGGTTCTGTTTTTTTTTTTTCCTTCTGACAATCACACCTGAACTATCTACTTGAAATATCTAAAAATATCACCACGTGCTTTGTTGACTTGCATTGAAAAGAATCATAATTGGTAAATCAAATCCTACTGGTCAGTTGTTTGGTTATGTTCTGTCATTTATCTCCATCTCTTACCATTTCTTGCCTTATGCTTGGCTTGGAATGTCATGAAAGCAGAATTTTGTGTATTTCTAAAACACACAGACCAAATCCCTTGGGTTTGGAAGGGTTTTGTAACACAACAATGTGGAATTACAAGGACATAAGCTAAATGACTGTCATCTTTTAGACTTCCTTGATCTTAAATGAGAAGCACTGCTAACAAAGAAATACGTTAGTGTGTAGATTGTTTTCTTTGTTGGATTTCTAAATAAAGCTTGGACTGTGCTTATCTATTACTTTTCCTAATATCTTTTGTACTCATTTTCATCAGAATTCCAAGAGGGCTAGAACTTAAAATATACAAAGTTCCTCCTAGCTTTGTGCAAAGTGGGGGTTGCACAGGCGAGACCTAACTTAAAGCACTCACTGTGGGGAAGGTGGGTGTACGCTGGTGACCAAACAGGTTGCTGCTGCAACATTGTACATTTGTACTGTGGCATCAAGGTGATCTTGCTCTGTAAAAGCCATGGCAGTATTTTAGGACAGGTTCCTTACTTTCTCAAGGCGTTCCTAGGGGCCTTTGTAGAGCTTACATGATTTCTTTAACTATTTAGTTTGTATCTTCTTCTGTTTTATCTATTTGTACTCAGTTGTGTGATGAAAACTTGATCCGATGCTTATTAGGAAAGAACTGCTTCCATTCTCTAGAAGGAAAGTTTTTCTTTTGAAACACCCAATGAACACAATACTTAAAAACAGCCAAGACTTCTTAATTTTGTCTAATATGGAGCTAGTTTTCCAAATTTTCTTCTCTACTGTGCAATTATTCTGCACAGTATTCTCTTGTATGTTTTAAAGCTAAAATCTTGAACAAATATTCAAATACGTATTTTTATTGTGCAGCCACTTTTCCATTAAAACTTATGAAGTTAATAGATTTTTATTTCTGGAACTGCATATGCTCACTACACACTCTTGGGGATTTTTTAAAATCAAAAGTTCTGCTCGTGAGAGCCCCCAAGGTTGCAGATGTCAAGGTCAGAATTATATATAACCTTTTTAAAATCAGGCTGGTACAGTACAGCACTGAACAGCCTGAGTTCTTTTACAGAAGATGCTTACTTGCATATTTCATTTATAGAGAGTTACAGTCACACCAGCTTTATCACACCGTGACGTTTTTCTTTTTTTACCTCTACTAAGGTTGCAGCGGGCACTTTAATTTCCATTAAGAATACTTATTGCTTTACCATAAATTAGTATTTAATCCTGAGTTCCTTGCATGTGAAAGATCCATTCTGCATGTCAAATAAAAAATTTACCACTGTTTTTATTCCCCCTTAAAATAGATTAATTAAAAAACCCTTAGGATAATTTTCATCTTTGTATGTATGTAAATTAATATAAATATACTTAAAGCTTATTAGTTGAATTGCACTGAATTTCCATCAAGTATCATTTTATAGGAGACTTTTAGGAAAACAAACTGTAAAAAGTTAATTTCATAGAAATGGCATCTTTCAATAACAATAATAATAAAACAACAACAGATGGTGATATTATACTCGGCAGGGTTTGATGACTGATCCGTGATTTCATATTAATGCTATATTTTTGACAAAAAAACCATTAATTAAAAATTCATACTCTAAAATTGATTATTTAAAAAAACTCATCCCTAAAGCCACAGTTTTGCATTGGCTCTATTATGCCTTTTAGCTTATAAAGTCAGTCCAAATTAGGGCCAGCTTGAATTCTAAGACTCAAGCCTGGTTTCTCTTAAGTACACTGGGTGCTTGTGCTTTAGGCTCCTCTGCAAAAGTTTTCAGAAATTCAAAGTCATGAGGTAACCCTGTGCTGAACATTGTAGATCGAGGTGCCCTAGGCTGCACCACATGGCTGTGAAAGTAAAGCTGCACAGTAAATCTGTACCTGGAGTACAGTTCAGTTGAAGCTGAACTTTTTCAGATCTAAATTTCAGGAAGAGAGGTCAGATTGCCTTATATTTGGGTCACTGAAGTTATAATGGGATGTTGTACTTCATTATAAAAACCCCAAATGAACCAAAGCCCAAGTACAGTGGTATTTAGATGTTCTATATGCTAACCTGAAGCTGTGTATTTGTGTGCTTTTAAAAATATAATTTCTCCCTGATTTAGTATGCAAATTTACTTCAGGTTTTAGCTTCCAATGAAAGCCATTATCTTGCGATTAAATGTATCCTACATTATTATTGAATACCATGCTGGTTCACATTCTCAGCCAGTCAGATAAGTTTTCACACTCTCTTGAAGAGCATGACCTTTTTCACTTCCCATCCTCAGTTTCTGGGATCGTGTTACTAATACTGTAATCTAGGGATATATCATGTTTAAAATATGCTGTACTTTGCATTCTTATTGGCTGATAAAGAACACTTTTCAGTGTTCAAAGCTAACTTTGAACAGCTGTCACTTTGTTTTAATATTAAGTTTTGTCACCACGTTTTCTTCTACTAGAATGCTTTGAAGAATATTTTGAGGTTTTAGAATTTTGCATATAAATTTTAATCAAAGTGTAGAATTGTCTGTGTTCAGCTAGTTGAAAACATCATCTTTGTTCAACCAAAGAGCAAAGAATCAGTTCACTTCCTTTAGACAAAGGGCTCTGTCCAAGCTTTTGGACAGGGTTCTTACATTCAGCTGAACAAATCTGAAAGAAAAAGCTGGCGATCCTGTTTTGCTGAAAAGGGCAGTCATTATCTGAATCTAAATTCACTATGATTTACTGAATAGTAAATCTGAATTTACTGTACAACATGAGATGTATATCAGAAGCCAGGTTTTGAATAAGGCTTCTGCTTATAGCATGTTACAAGCTTTTAATATTCTTCAGGTTTTTGAATACATTCTGTCTCTCTTATAGAAATATTTCACTGGTGAGGAAAAAAATTAGTACTTCGGTATTATACATAGGCCAGAAGATTAATTTCTTTTGTTCCTAATTTTGGGTGTCTTTTGTGTAATCCCGGACTCCATTAATAGGTTTAATAGAATCAAACATTAGGAAAATATTGTGTGACTTAAAAAAATTAATATCCCAATGTGTCAAAAAGTATTTTAGTTGTCAAAATGAAGAAGCTTTCAACAGAAGTTTGTTATTGGTGCAGTTCTTTGATTTTGTAGATGTAAATAAATACATTTGTAAGGAATGAATTCTGACTATTTACTGTATTGTTTGTATAATTTTAAATCAAGCTATGTAGGGCAAGCCTTAAATAAAAGCATACGTTTTCCTTACTTCTGTCTTTAAGTATCCACTTCCACTTTTTTATTTTTACAGTATTTAAATCGAGGCTGTACCAGATTTTTTGCTAACAAAGAAACGGACAAACAGATTTTGCAAAATCGCAAGAGTCCTGAGGTATGTTTGTATCTTCAGTTAGTTTATATTATTAACTAATGCAGATAGAGTAGAAAATTATTATACTTTTACAGAATGGAATGAATTTTACACATCTTTATAGGTCTAATGGGTGCTGTCAAAGCTGCTCTATTCAGATCTCTGTTTTGGAGTTCAGACCTAGAAATACATTTTAACATGCATCATAAAATCCCAAGCGGAACAGTGTATATAAAATGGTTTCCTTTTCATTCTTATAATAAGGTAACACTAAATTATGCAGCTTGTCTTCTGTGGAAAACAAAAATCTATCCAAGACTTTCTGTAATTTTCCTTTTTAAAATCTTACTACTGCTAAGAATAAGTCAGAAGCAATGGTTTTTTTTCCCAGAGCCATTTTTACTATCTTAAAAACATTTATGTCCTCTTGCTCCACCTCTGCTTATGTTTTTTTAGAACTGGAATTACCAGGATTCTTTAGCATTTAAGCCTTTGAGCTTGTTTACATGAGGTACTAAAAAATTTGTTCTGAATTAATAGTATATATGAATTGGAAGTTCTTTAAACACATAATTAAACTTCTGCTGTGTTCTCTAATAAAATTTTCATCTACTCATACCTAAAGTATGAAATCCATTTGTATAGCTGGAAGATATTTCAAATATTAATCAAATCCGTATTTGTGATTCCGTAGCAGGATAAGCTGCATATATTGGCAAAAATACAAAAATAACTTTACTCAAAAGCTTCTTTCCACCAAATCACCAGGCCATCTCTTTTACTTTTGATAACTTGGGTTTGAAGCTCATGCCTAGCTATGAGAGACAGTATAGATACTTCCTTTTCTCAAGTCAACATTGTTTACCCCTTGATTTCTAGTGGTTGTATGTTGTAACACTGAGCACACAATCCTGATTTCTTTTGCTCAAACGTACGCTATTTTCTATAATCAGGGATGGTGGAGAGTGATTTTACATTACTGTGAGGCAGAAAGCTCAGAGATTATTTTGTTCATGTCAGGCATATAGGCTATGATATGGGTTGGAGATTTTGTCTCAGATTACCCAATTTGCCTTAAACGAAGATTTGTAGCGACACCGGTCAGGTCATTTATGTAGGCATAGAGTATCAACGTTCACTTACTCTTGCTACTGGAAGATGAACCTGTGCAATCTTCTGTTACTGATATGATTTACAGGCGGGTGTTCTGTCATAAAACTTGTCCTCTAAAGGACTTAATTTGAAATAAGAGAAGACTTACTTTGAAATAAGTGTTGTCTAAACTAAAACAACTAAGAGAATAATTCTGAAAATATATGTAAAACATAAAAGTACTGGAACTTCTGATACAATAATACTTGTATGTTACAGGTATATCAATTTGAAGGCTCAATAGAGGATCAAAGTTCAATGATATTTAAACCTAGTCTAGCCATTTAAACAGGAAATATATTACCTTGCTGGGCTTTTTAAATTGGAAATGTAGTATTTACTCTGTCATTTTATAAAAAAATACTAAGATTGTTTATTTTAATAAATTAGCTGGAATAGTCAATTAATACTTCAATTATTTTTCTGTTTTCCTTATCAGGAAGATGAGGTGATCATTTTACATAATTAACATGTAGTTTAATGTTATTGATGTGCCTACATGTTGTGTGAAGTGAATTTTTCAGATGCATGTGGTGTTTTGTTTTGATAAAAATGACGTTAGCTTATTTGACATTAACAAGGCTTCTATTTAGTTAATTATTCTTTCTAATTGAAAAAAATTTAAAAATAACTGTAAAAACGTAGCTCAGTCTGTGCATGTTCAGGTAGTCTCTTGATTGCATGCAGATGTGTTACTATCTACTGTTTAAACTCGTTTATAGTTAAAATAGCTTTCTATGTATATAAATCAGAAAAATCAGCAAAATGTTAAATTGGTATTTCAGAACATAGCTGCTATTCTTCTAACCCATAGACCACTGCAAGTTCTATTTCTTAATTAGCAGCAAATATTACCAGGTACATTTCTCTAAATAATTCTGTTTAGAATAGGGATAACTGATTTGTCCTATGGTCCTTTCCCATGGCCTGTTATTCTGTCATCCTACTACAAGGACCTCGATCTTCTTTCAACTGCTTGGGATTCGAAGGACTCCTTTGTATAAATGCTTTGATAGCTCTCTTAGCTGAAGTCTTCCTTTCTCCTGCTTGCTATCCCGTGTTCCCCTGTCCTTAGCTGTCACATTCTCCAGCTTCTGCCTTCTGAAGATAGTTTGAAGTTTGCTTTGAAATTTAAGTTTGAAGATCATGCTTCGAAGTATCAACAAGTTAAAATAAATTCGGGTCCTTGTGAAGCCTGTATTACATGAAGAGCTCGAATCTCTTTTTACCTAGTTTGGCATGCTTTTTTATGCTTTTTGTTATGGCTTATTCTTGACTGGAAATATTTGCCTACCTACTTCAAATCACTTACTGAATTTGTGGTTTATCTTGTTTTCTAGTATCTTAAAGAAGGTTCCTTGAAGGATCCACTGTTAGATGATCATGGAGATTTCAACAGAATGTGCACAGCAATGAAAAAGATTGGACTGGATGATGAAGAAAAACTTGATCTTTTTAGAGTAGTGGCTGGTGTCCTTCATCTTGGAAATATTGATTTTGAGGAAGCTGGGAGTACATCAGGTTAGATGAAGCATAAATTGTTTTCTGTAAAAAGACTGGAAATGTCTCTTGATTAGAGATGTTTCCTTTCCATGTGAATTATGGCTTTAGAAAGCTGCTTTGTGTTCAAGGGTAATTCAGTCTTAATTCACCCCCTTTTGAAGTCAAGTTTACCTACTTGTTTTAAAACTGTACTTCTTTACATGCTCTAAAAGCAAATAGGCTTTCAATGCAAATGTTCAGTGAAGAGTTTAATATAAAGGAAAGAGACATTCTGTGTCTCAAAATCATACTTGTGTTTTAATGATAATTTTAAAATCCACTTCTCACTAACCTCATGAAACTATCTTGTAATTAGAATATCTGTAGGGAAAGGCATTATGTCCTTTGGCTTCCAAGAATACCATCATAGTAGTATTTTGAGAGGTGAGGAAAAAAAAAGTTACAGCAAAAACTTAGGGCAATATAAACTTCCTAATTTAAGATGTTGCTCACAAGATGGGTTAGTACAGGTGTAGCTGGGACTTAATAGCAGAATGTGCAGGAAAGTTGAGGAAGGAGAATTGATATTTTGGGGACTGTCATTCTTACCTTACTACTGAAATCAGCCTCTCTAAATTGAGAACTGCTGTCTATATACTCCTGAAGGACTGAAGAAACTCATGGTCTGGATGTACTACAAATATAACTATAGTAGAAAATATAAGCATCTAGGACTTTACCTTGAGTTCCAAGATACTGGTTCCTCTTGGTCCTGCTTCAAGTATGTATAGCTGTCGGTAAAGTTGTTTGGAAGGGCATACCAAAGAACATTTTAATAGGTGTTTTAAATGAGTTAAATGAGTACTAGCCTCGCAGGTTCACCAGTTCCCAACCCCAAGCACAGAATCACCACGGAACTGTACAGAACATTCTGTTCAGAAGAGATCATGAGAGGTCTCTAATCCCATCAGTTGGGCAAATGCTGAATTCAGACTGGGTATCTTAGGGTTGGCATAGAGCAGGTGTTGTTTTGTTTTTGTTTTTTTTTTCTCATCTCCTTTCCATAGGTCAAATCAGAACCTCCCCAGTGTCAGTTCATGATGTTTCCATCTTTATGAAGATGACTGAAATGAACATGATTAATGTGAATGAATCTGAAAGATGCAGGGGTAGAGAAGGGTAATGACTTCACGGAGTTCAACAGCAAGCTTCTCAGGGAGCTTCCCTGTTTGGGTCTTTTGTGAGTTGGGACTTCGGGGTTGACAAGGTGGAACAGAGTGAAAAAGGTACAAATGTGAGTGGAGAGGAAGTTTCAGGAGGCAAACAAACAAGAAGAGGAGGAACCATGGATGGTGAGGAAAGCCAGGGTTTAGAAAAGGGAAGGTCACCAGAAAACTTGTCTTTTCTGAATGTTGAAATTCAGAGAAATTTTTCTTCTGGAGTAAATTATTGAACTTCTGAAATGATCATTGCATTGGGCTTTATTCTGCTCTCACCTTGTATGTGTGTTCACACAGGGTGTGCATTCCAACTGCTCCAGGCAATATGTCTCTTACCAGAGACTCTCTCAAGTTCTGTTACTGCTTTCTGGGAAACACCAAACAAAAGTTGTTTTCTACAAGTCAGATGGTATTTCAGAGCATCCAAAATTAAGTCACAAAAGCCTTAAACTTTTAAGGACTCCTCCCTTCTCCCCCCCCCCCCCCCTTTTAGTGTCATTGTAGAGGAATGGAAAGAATTCAAGTAATGTTTGACTACTTATTCATCCCTTTTGGCCTCTTCGCTTACCTGTAGAAATAAATTTTACTGT
Organism: Chiroxiphia lanceolata; assembly: GCF_009829145.1. Taxonomy (NCBI): domain Eukaryota; kingdom Metazoa; phylum Chordata; class Aves; order Passeriformes; family Pipridae; genus Chiroxiphia; species Chiroxiphia lanceolata. Next base: position 84,726,785 of record NC_045639.1, on the reverse strand, counting down.
GAACAAATTCTTACTGCAAAAAACAGGAAATACATGTAAATAACTTAGATTTTCCTAAAGTGTTTTGTGCTCCAGTTGGGAGATCTGTGCTGGCCTAGCCCTGGCACAGAGGGCTGAGGTGCAGAGAGCAAAAGGGAGCACTTCTCTTGGCTGTTTACTTAGGAAGTGTACATACCTGTATCTGAAAAATGCAAATGGCAGGAGTCTGCCATACCAGGCACTTCTGCTGCATAGCAAGGAGGCCTGGAGGATTACAGGAATATCTAAGTCCAGAAGTTTTAAGTCACTACAGCTAGTTTGTAGGTGTTAGCACTTCTGCATTTTGGGATAGTGCTTCCCTATGGTTTTTGAACAGCCTGGACAGTGTTCTAGAAATACAGAATTATGTGCGTAGTTTTTGGCAGGGGGTTATTTTTGCATTTATTTCGTGGCATTTTCTTGGGTTTTCAAAACTGACTCTTCCTTCCCATTTAACTATATGAAGTAATTTCCAGAGGCAAACCTTTAATTCCTTCAAAGCTGACATTACCTTCACTGGTAACATTACGTGTTAGTGGACGATGACCAGCAGGGTCAGGGTGGGATCATCACTGGCCAGTTGGTGGCTGTTGCCCTGCCGTGCTGTGGGGTGCGCGGTGCGGGTGCTGTGCGGTGCGTGACGCGGTGTGTGTGTGTGTCCCTCAGGGGGTGCGGGTGCTGTGCGGTGCGTGACGCGGTGTGTGTGTGTGTCCCTCAGGGGGTGCGGGTGCTGTGGGGTGTGTGACGCGGTGTGTGTGTGTCTCTCGCCAGGGGGCTGCACGCCGCGGGCGCGGAGCCAGCCGTCGCTGGAGCGCTGCGCCGCCCTGCTGGGCCTCGACCAGGACGACCTGCGCGGGAGCCTCACTACGCGCGTCATGCTCACGACGGCAGGGGGCGCCAAAGGCACGGTCATCAAGTGAGTGCGGCGGGGCCGGGGCGGGCCGGGCGTGGGGCGAGTGTGGGGACGGACGGGGGAGAGGGGAAAATAGGTCTTAAATATATTCTCTGTATCAGTATAGGCCTTATATATTATATTACATATTTATAATTGTACCTTCATATATAATGCTTGTAAAATATACCATATGTATTCATAGACAATCCATATGCAGTCCATATTTTATATATATATATATATAAATATATATAATTTTTTTTTATTATTTTAATCAGTTGATCCAGGTACACATTTTTGTATGCCCAGGCTTGCTTGTTTTGTTGTTTTTAGGGACGTTGCAGGGTTTTTTTTAAATTTTACTTGGAAGAGTGGCAGTTGTATAATGTCTCTTTTTTTTTTTTCTTTTCTTTTTTGGTAAAAGAAAGGCTTTGAGTAAGTCACTATGAGGTTTATACAACTTCTCATATGTCAGTGAGTACACTGTGTGGCTAAAGAAGTATAGCAGTCACCCTGTTAAATCCACAGCCTACACAGAAAATTTGATATAGTGATAGATTTAACAGATACACTGTATCAAGGAATGTTAATGCTGTGCCTAAAGTATTTCAGAAGACACTTGAATCTCTCTTGTCATGAGGGCTGCACAGTGCTCCTCTGAACACTGCCCTGTGAAATTAGAGCTGGAATACTTTAATTAGAGGGTACTGTATCCACATTTCTGAACATCTGAACAATCAGTGCCCCTGTGTTTGCCACATCTAATTCTTCTGAAATCATGTTTCAGTTTAAAAAGTCCACTGCAAATGGTAGTCCAGAAATAATGCTGCTTCTTGCTGTTGCTGGTAACAAACATTTTGTCTTGACTGCAAAGTTAAAAGTGTTTCTTAAAAGTTTGACTGCAAAGTTAATAATGTTTCACAAATATAAAAAAAAAAAAATAATGGAACAGGATAATTTTAATAGAAAATGTTTGGGTTTTTTTTCCTGAAGCTATTATCAAAGTAACTTCCTAGACATAGAAGCAGGATGGTGATTTCTTGTATGCACATGGAGAAGGAATAATGGCAAAGAACATGTATAAACGTGGTACTGATGGTATCATATCAATACCATGAGAGTTATGACTCTTGTGAAACTGAGTTTTATGAAAATTATTTCATTACCGTTACCTTTTGTAACGGAACACTCTGGCTTCCACCACACAGTTTCCCTTGCTGAGGTTGATCCTAGCATGCAAGCTGTCGGGGATGCTAGCTGAGCTGCCTGCAACTGAATCCTGTGTTTTAGCATTTAGTTTTCTATGTTGTGTATTTGCTTGGAGTTAAAACATTACATCAAAAGCTGAACTTGGACTAAGCAGTTTGCGCACATTAAAAGTAATTCTCAGTGTTTAGCTGAACGCAGCAATCTTTTAATTAGGAAACTAATTAACATTCTCTTCACTTACTGGAAGAATACACGTGTGCTTCTTATTGACTTATGGAAACAGTCAGCTTGTTTCAGTGAATCAGAAATACTTTATGCACATTACACCAGAAGTTTCATACACGAAAGTCATAATTATGTGTATTAATATGGTTTAAGTTCCTTGCATATTTTGTCTTTTGAAATTTATTACTATTATTTATATTGAAGTATTTGTTAACATTTCATAAACTTATGAACTGAAACAAAGTAACAGATGATCGATTTAACCTTGGTATGTCACTGTGACCAGTAAAGGTGGTAGGTGTTAGTTAATGCGTGCTCGGGTTATGTCAGACTTCTGAGGTGAAAAATTGGTCTTTGGTCATTTGAGAGCATTGACTTTTAAAAAAAGTCTTTAAGGAATGTAATGGATTTGAGCAGTGAAAGTTGCAGTAGTCAAGAGCTCATTCTGTTAAAGAGAAGAAATAGCTATAGTGGAAATGCTGTTCCGTGCCCACTTCCTGATCTCCAGGGTGAAACTGATCTCCCCGGCCAAAATTTAGCATAATAAATCAACCATGACATCCTGTGCAGTTTGAACACCATGGGGTGTTTTTCAGGGGAATGCAGAGACACCTCTGAACTAACTCATATTTAGGAGTCTTAAGTTTAGCACAGGTGTGGGCTCTTGTTCAAGTAAAAAACATTACTACCAAATAGCTGATGTTCGAGGTGTATTTCTAGATAGAGCAGGCAACTAGACTTCTTGGTGGTCTGCTTATTTCTGTACTTTGAAAGAACAGATGTTCAAGAGCTAGAACTTCATAGTGACTACCACGAAAAAGTTATAACGCAGTGACAAATGGTAAGTAATGATTGGGGGGGTAAATGTGTTATTCTGCCTTCAGTTAAAAGCTCAAGATCTAGATCCTGTAATTCAGTAGTTCATTTCCAGAGAGTTTTTGTAAATTCCTTCTCTCTCCCCTGCCTCTCTCCAGTTTTTAGAAATTGGGTACTTTTAGTTACTATTATCTTGGTACCTTATCAGATAATATGGAAAGTTACAAATAATTTTTTCTTTTATTACAACCTTTAGTGTAGGAAGACATTGGTCCTGTAGGACAAAGTGCCTCCAGTGGTCAACATTTTCCAAGTTTTACTATTTTCTTTCTTCCAGACCATGGCTGAATCGACAGCAAACTCTTCGATATATTCACCCAGGACAGCCTTTACCAGTATTACGGATAACATTAGAGTAGAAAATTATATATTACACAGTACAGATGGTATTCATATTAATGCATGGCAATATGAGAATTGCAGATTTGGAAAGTTAGTAACATTTTTTACTTAATTCAGGTTGTTATCCACCATAATTGCTGATCTTTCTCTGTTAACTTACTGCATACCTGGTTATTCTCCATCTTGCATTTGTATTTTTGAATTCTCTTAAGCATACCACTACACACTTTCCTTTACTGAAATATATCTTCTGGATTTTTACATTATCAATTTGTGAAAATAATTTTGTATGCTAATAATGTTACCAAGATTTTCTGCTTTCTTAGTTCAGTATTATTAGACTGTTTTTTGAAAATACTCTTACTTTCATGTTCCTTTTAAGTAGAAGTGTTAAATAGAAGCAGCAGGGCTTTGAACAAATTGCATCCATGTCAGATTCAGATGGCATTCCACTGGAAGTTCTCTCAGTGAACTGCTGATTCAGCCTCTGATAACGGATTAGTTTTGGCTGTTGTATACATAACACATAGATAAAGCTTGTCTGTATAGTTTCCTTTTGAGAATTTTTGGTGGCACATATCAAGCACTGAAGCATCATAATATACTGCTTCCCTTTCACCATATCCCAAATGACACTGTCAAGGAAGGTTTTTTAAGAACAAATATAGGTTTTGTTACAGCTTTAAGTTTACTTTGGATTAAAACTTTAAAAATTTTCTGCTCAGTGTATTTATCCTGATAAACTTGGGGCATTGTTAGCAGTGTACTGTTTCAAAAGTCTGCCAACACAAGGAGCTATGTTTTTGTGCCAGTAGATCTTATTTTTCCCCCAGTGTTTTATTTTGGGGGTGTCAAAATGAATTCAGAGGGCTCCTTCCACTCTCTCAAGGATTAATGCATTAAGCCTCTTTCTAAACTTGTGCAGCTAAAAGCAAACATACATCAATAAATACAGCATTTTCTTCTTGTGTGGCTTACTGCATATACAAGGAAAGTGGATTGGACTATTTTAGATACTAATTAAATAGATACAATTTTTCTTCTATGGTAATGTAGTTTAGAAAATATTTGATTGCTGTTAATATTAGAGTTTTGACAAGTACATTGTTTTATTTTGTTCCAGCAACCTAAAGAGCTAGTCATTTCTCTCTCTCTTTCTTAGGGACCTTTTGTGTGCAAGTGGATCATGTGAGTGCTAATAGGTCACAGTGAATAAATAGCTCGGCTGAAATCACTGTGCTTAGAGTATAACAAAGACTTTGTTCTACTGGGCCAACAAGAAATAGTAGGAGGGTGATGCTAAATGCTGTCTCTGAATTTTATTAAAAACACTGGCAGAGAGACTTGACAGCTGCACTATGTTTATCTGTCCTTGCCTCCCAAAAGCACATAACGATCACCTTGTTGGCTGATGTTTTTGCCATCCATGTGAAGTGTGTTTGCAGAGTGAAATAATGTGTTAGGATTCAAAATCTGGTACTTCTCTTAGACTGTAAATACACTGTGCCACTCTCTTACTCAGTTTCTCCTTTTTCATGAAGACTTCCAAGAGGTCTCCATTGTCACAAAATAAATTATGTTACAGGGTGAAAAAATTAATTTACATCATTCCATGTCCTTCACCTTCTTTTGCAGTAGATTTTCTACCAGAAGGCATTTTTTTTAGTGGTGCTACTGAAGCCTCTGTTGGAAAAAACATTTTTTCAAGAAATATTTTTCTACAGTTTTTGGAACTTCAACTTTTCTCAAATTATAAGTGTGCTGCTTATATTCCTTAGTTACATAGGTAGATTTATTTAATCCAGGCCATTTATTTATGAATGAGTTACCATATTGGCTGACAGTATTTAATGGGTATCGCTTCACCTGCTCTCACTCCCTTAATTTTTGTCAGCCATGGGCAAATTATACATATTTTTAATTGAATTTTATTTGTTCTGGAAGATGTTTGGGAAGTGTGTGGAATTGCACACAGCCTAAATCTAGCCCATCAGAGTGCTTTCCCCTAGGCCTCAGACTCTAGATCAGTGGAAACCTTGGTGAAGAAATTAGCATGAAGACCAAACAGGGTTTTTTGTTGCTGCCTTAACAAAGACCATAGAATTTGGAAAAAAATTCTTCCTTGTTCCTTACAGTTAGCTCATGGATGAAGGAGAGGGGGAGAAGGTAAAAAGGAGACAGGAGAATTTATCTTTTCCTGTTCAGACAAGAAACAGGAGGAGGAAAGATATTCATTTGTTTGTCTGCAGACCAAAGGAAAGGAAGAGCTGAGGGAAAGCAAGTTCATGACAAGGAAGTTACTTGGTCTGAACGTCAATTCTGTAATAGGGCTCTTGTGTTTCTACTGTCTCAGTGCATTTTCAGCATTGCTTTGTGTGTCTGTACTTTCATCTGAGCAAAAATTACATTGCAGGGTACATTTTCTTTCCATGTGTTTTGCTGCATACTATGAAATTGAACAGTAAGGTTTTGTGCAGTTCTTGGAATTTTGTTTAATAATGGCAGAATTTGCTTTGCAAAACAGGACCATTTTGTAAACACATGCTCTAGAGGTATGACTATTTGCCATGTGTTTAAAAAAGTAAATGGAAACCAATAAATGATTTTAGTGTATTGTATTAATATAATAGGCCTGCAGCTGACGTTGGGATTAGTATACTGATCTCTTAAACGTATCCGAACAGAATACAAAGGTACCTTCCTTCTATTTATAAGATAAGATTTCCTGTCAGTACTCATTACCTTAAGATAAGTGAAGAGATACTAAGTGGAAGACAAGATTGTGTGTTAAAGCTAATTACTATCTAATGTATTGTAGCTGCAGATGTCCTTAGTGTACGGAGTCTCTCGCTTCCCTGACTTACCAGTCACAATAGAAAATGATCTCCATCAGTCTCGCGTTTCTCCATCAGAAATATCATCCTTGAAAAAATACAAAAATAATAATTGGAGTTAGTTTAGTGCTTATGAATTCTAGGAAGTGAAGGAAATGCTGCAATATAGGTAAGCTGTTGTTGTGATTTAACCCCAGCTGTCAACTAAGTCCCACACCGCCACTTGGTTATGCCTCCTTCCCTGTGGGATAGGGGAGAGAATCGGAAGGGTAAAGTGAGAAAATTTCATGGGTGAGATAAAGACAGTTTAACAGGTTAAAACCAAAAGCCACACACACAATCAAAGCAAGCTGGGAAGACAAAATGTCGTAACTCTGAACATCATCTTTTTCGTCTTCTTCCTCCAGCTTTTATTACTGAGCATGACTCCACATAGTATACAATGTCCCTCTATAGCTGTCCGGCTGTTGTCCTTCCCAAATTCTTGTTCACCCCCAGCTTCCTCTCTGGTGGGGTGGGGTGAGGAGCAGAAAGGGCCTTGACTCTCAGCAGTATCTAAAACATCCCTGTGTTATCAAGACTGTTTCTAGCACAAATCCGAAACACAGTCCCATAGCAGCTACTGTGAGAAAATTAACCCTACTCCAGCAAGAACCAGCACAGCTGTGTAGAGTTAAGTTTTCCTTCTGCTGACCTGCCAGTTTTTCTACCCTTCTGTACAGAAAACTACCTGGTTGGATGATAGCACAGTTCTGCGCTGGGAGCATCTTGTACCGTGGACATAGGGCTTAATAAACAGCTCAGATAAGAGATTTTTTTAAAGGTAGATTTTACTGCCTGCTTGAGGAGTTTTAAAACTGGTTACCCACCACCTTAGCTGGACTATTCTCTTATTATTTATTGTTATGTAGTGCTGAATGGTCTAAACATAAGAGAGGCAAGGTACATCGGGAGATGTAATATAGGAATTTATATGGGGAGAAGTGATATATTTTATGAAGCCAGCTAATCGAGATATTTAGAAAAAGCATAAGAATCTTTGGCATATAGCCATCCATCCTGTATTCCTCATGACAAGGATTATTGATGGATTATTTTTCCCTGTTCCTTTCCCTAAAAATCTCTTCTTTTTATTTACTTAATAATGGATATATCTGTGTGTCATGATACAGTGTTGTGCAAAGACTTTGTATACCCATAGTTGTTCTTAACTGGAGGCCACCTTTCCATGTATGAAATTTTGATACTGTCTGGGCAAAGGGCTATTAGTATTTCAGTTAATTTTTTTCCTCTCTATAGTTTTTATGACATGTAAAAATACTGTGGAGTTGTGAAGTTTGGCAATCTCATTCTGTTCTATCTGATTCTCTTCAGATTGGTGGGACTTTTGCTTTAAATTCTCTGGCAACATGTTTAGGACCCAAGTGCAGTTTGCAGTCATACGATAAAGCCAAAAGTTCATTTTTCATAATCACCTCACATTGTTTCTTAAACCCTTCCATAACACTTATTCTTACATGAATTTTCCTATTCTGCTTCTGGCATACAGTATAACCATTCCTTACTTTTGGTACTCTTATCTGTTAATTTGTAACCTTCTTAAAAAAAACCAAAATCCCGCAGAATATATTTATCATGATATGAGGGGTTAAGTGTGTTTTGAAATGCATGCATTCTAAGCATGTCACTGTCATGCTGAGTTCATGAAATAGCTAATATATTATTACATGTATATCTAAACATGTGGTTATAGTTGCCTGATATTCCCACAGTTTCCTCCTGCATTTCATAGGCTTTGAAACTGTGACTCATGGCATTGTTGTTGGGTTTTGTTTTTTAATAGAACTTTTAAATTATGATATAGACTTGTAATAAATTATGCAGAAGAAAGGTCTATAAATAAGAGGATGAAAATAAATTCTCATCTAGTAAAAGACCTCTTCTTCCAGTGTTTTAAAAAAAATCCTTGTTTGGGATTGCATCTTTCACCATGAGAACACACTGCCTTATTTCTTACTTTTTACTTTTACTTTTATTGCCTATGGCCTTATAGCCTTAGTTATAGCCCTTACAGAAGCATAGAGGACAAAGATGTCAGAACAAAAACTAAACTATAGGCTTTATTCTAACCAAGCAGCTCATAAATAAATAGATGAAATATTTTTTTCGATGGGGATGTATAGATTTTAAGTATCTTTGTCTGGAAATTGTTAATATAGTTTCTAATTATCTAATGATTATGAAGCATCAGAATCTTATTTCTACTGATGGTAGCGAAACATTATTCTTTCTTCTTACAGGTAAGATTGGTTAGTCTGGCTTGGCAAGATTGTTCCTGCCTTGGCTTAGAGTTCAGAGGGTTTTTGTGTCCTAATTTGCAGTAATTGAAAAGGCTGGTTTTAAGTTTAGAGTCCAATCTCAGCATTTCAGAGTAAGGAATTATGAAAAGTAAGATCTGTATTTGTTTTTCTAGGGTACCCTTGAAAGTGGAACAAGCAACAATGCTCGTGATGCCTTGGCTAAAACAGTGTACAGTCATCTGTTTGACCATGTAGTGAAAAGGGTAAACCAGTGTTTTCCGTTTGAGACTTCTTCTTTCTTCATTGGAGTTCTAGATATAGCTGGTTTTGGTAAGTATACTTAAAGTTATTTCTAGCTGTCACTTGTTGCCACCAAAGATTCAATGATAAATTCTGTGACGAGGAGTGGGAGGGTTTTCTCTTTGGCGTTAAAGGTCCCTGTAAAGCTTCTGTCCTTTCAGCTCACTGAGATTCAGAATAGGGCATGTATTGTGGTGTGCTCTGGCCCTTCTAATGTTGTTCAAGGGAATCTTTGGTTTTCAGGTGTTTAGAGCTATGTTATCCTGTGCCAGCCTTTTGAAGCATAGGTGCATGAGGACGTATTGGTACAATTTCTCTGTATGGTAGCATCTTGCTTTGGTTTACTGTCAGCTGTCTGTCATTTGTCTTAGAAATACGATCTGCTGCAATATTTTTAGATCTGTCTTGTGTACAAATTGAAAATCTGTAAAAGGTTTCATTTTGCTGAAAGAAACAGGTATGGATCCGAACATGTTAAATATTAGCATTGTGAAGCTTCTCTTATTTGCTATTTAATATAAATTCTTGGAACGTTTGTCATAAAAGTTTAACTTCTGTCTTTCAGAATACTTTGAACACAACAGTTTTGAACAATTCTGTATAAAACTACTGTAATGAGAAACTGCAGCAGTTTTTTAATGAAAGAATTCTGAAAGAGGTATGATATATTTAGTATTATATTGAGGATTTTTTTTTTTTTACTGTTGTATTTGAGCACTTATTTTTTTGCTTAAGAGATACCTAAAGTAACTCTGGTTTTCGTAAGATTGCACATTATGCTTGAATTAAAAAAAATCAGTTTTCACACTGTGTGACATCTGGGTGTGTCAGAAAAGAATGTGGCATTTTGAAAACCAACAATATTTTTTCCTTCTTCTTTTTTACCCCTCGTTAAATGAGTTATCCACACTCTGGACATCTCTCATACCAAATAGGAATACTTTTGCATGGGCTTATCATTAAGGTGGCAACGTTGGAATATATTAATCTATGTAAGGAAATTCTCAAATGTATGTTGATTCATCCTATATTTTAAAATAACTTCATGTTATTCAATAAAAATATGATGAGTGGTGTTTTCTCTTTGCAATTACATTTTTTTATTTAGGAACAAGAACTTTACCAGAAAGAAGGCCTGGGGGTTAATGAGTGCGTTATGTAGATAATCAGGACTGTATAGGTAGGTTTTTCTTGAAATGTTAAGCTATTCCTTGATGTCATGGAGAAAAAAGCTTCAAGCAGAAGAGTCAAAATAGTGTATAACACTAGTAATTTTATGATTTTATATATAGCCTCATACAATTCAAAATAATAAGAGTTCATAAGCATTGCTTCAGTGCAAGCATTAGATATTTCTTCTTTCCATAGAAGAAAAATGTAGTAAAAATTCCTCTTACAAGAACAGTTTCACAGACAATGGAAAAAAGTTTCAAAAGCTACAAAATTCTTGTGTCTTAACAGTTTCAAGAGCATGAATTTCTATGTTGGCTTTCAAGGGCTTTGGTATATAGGTGAGAGGTCAAGGCAATACACTAGTTAGAAGTTGTGAAACCACCAACACATGCTCAGTCTGGTCTGCCTTTCCTAAAACAAATGCATTTTGTTTTAGTCCCTGGGCTTCTGTTGTCAATGGAAGTATTAGGCTTCTAATTTTGGATGTGTGATGAAACAAAAAAACACCCCAACAATCTAAACAATATCCCATAAAGACCTGTGATCATACCATAGGAACACTTAGGCACCTATTGGAAATTAAGATGACTAAATTCGCCTCAGACTGAGAGTAAAAATCAAACAATCCATACCTGATCCTTTTCCCCCGTGTTGCATGTGTTATGAGTTAGAACTTGATATGTATGGGGTATCAATTAAATCAGCAATCAGATATACAGAATTAATTTGCAATGACTTCTTATATTTTGTGTGAACAACTTTCCCTACAAATATTTATACAGAATCAGATCAGCAGCATTTACACTTGCAATGTTCAGTTCTGATATGAGTTTATATATTCAGTTTTTGTAAATATATTTTGTTTTATTAATAGATTTGATTGAAGCAAAATTAGTAGGTGTACTGGATATTTTGGATGAAGAAAATCGTCTTCCCCAACCAAGTGATCAACATTTACTTCAGTTGTGCACCAAAAGCACAAGGACCATTTCAGGCTCTCAGTAGGTTTATTTTTGCTGTCTGTTTTGTTTTAAATAAAACAGTTCTTGGAACAGCTGATAGTAACACTTCAGTTTAATGAAAACCTTTCCTAAGAAATCTCATGCCATACCTGTCTGCACAATCCGTACTTGTTTGCTAAGGACAAGTTTGGTTATTAGATTTGATGGAAAGTTCACTGAAGGCCTTAAGTCTTCAACAAATTCTAATATCCTGCTGAAACTAAAGCCATATTCTTCACTTACATTTTAAGTTTGTTAACATGTAAAGCATGAATAGAAAATAAAAACACATTTTAAATTGTTTCATATCAGATGAACTATTGTTGTTCCTTTTAAAAATTGCTTGCTTTGGAGAATATTTGGCTCAGGTGGGGTATCTAGCTAGCAGTTCAGAGATCATACAAGGAAAACCTTTTTGTTGATTTATTTTTTAACAGAGAGCACTTTATTGGAAAATTAATGCAAATTATTGCAATTTAAATAATGAATCCTGTTGAAATAAAAAAAAAAATAAATGAAAAAACACAAACAAGGGAAGCCAAATGAAATTGTCATCCATTTGTCTTTCATTAAGTTTCCACTTACCTGGATTGCTGTGCAATGAAACATTTTTGTCGGTATGTGTATGATCAGCGAGGTGGTTGCCTGTTAAAATATACATCCCAAGCCCTATATTAAGCTTCTGTCGAATCATATTCATCAGCTGTGGAATGAATGGTATAGAATTGGCAAATAAAGTCAAAACCAAAATCCACTAGCTGGTGTTAGCAATCCTGATGACTTGTATTTTGAATGTGATGTTTCTAAAAGTGTGAATGAGACTGAAATTAGGGTTTGGAATGTCATGGTTTGAACAGGAATGGTAGTGATCATCCCAATTGTACTTATAGGAAATGTAATTTTAATACCTAGTGTTCCCAGTAGATCATGGTGGTGTTCTAAGAATAAACTTTTTCTTACTCTCCATTGTAATTCTTCTTTTGTAATTCAACTTCTTAATTCCAGATTCCTAGGAAGTCTAAATTGGCTGTTCACAGAAATATCAGGGACGACGAAGGCTTTATTATCCGACACTTTGCAGGAGCAGTATGCTATGAGACGGTAATTTTACTCATGAAACATTTTTGTTGTGCTTTGTAGTACATTTATATTTTCAGTGTATATAGGTTAAATGATAACATTTGCTTTCATCAGAAGAGAAATTCAGAAGTGATATTTCTAAACTTTGAAACTAATTTTTTGGGTGTTTATCAGAATTAACAGTTTCTTTTAACTTTTCAGGTTACAGACAATTTTACTGATATATTTTGTGTAAAGTTTGTTTCAAGTATATAGGTCTATGATGTCAATATTAAATATATTGATTCATGATCTACTGGAAATTTTGCATCAAAAGGTGTTTTCATCTTAGGGAGAGAAATATACTGTGTGATCGAAAAGTTTTGTTAGACTGAAGAGTAGCTTTTTGGAAGCATGCTTAGCATGCTTATCCTTGTAAATAGTCACTGCGTAATTCTTCATGTTTTCAGTTTGTGCTGGCAATGGACTCATTCATGTAAGAATAAAAATACCTGAAATTGCTACCCTCAAAATACATTCCAGATTCTTGTACCTTTTGGACTGCTATTCATCATACAAAAACATTGAAACACCATCAATTTTTAAAAATAAGAGTTTAGGATAAAATGAAGATCCATAATACTTTGTTGTTCTGTGTTGTAACTGCAGCATGTATGAAGGAAGCTACTTCCAAAGACCTTTTTTTCTCATTTGAAAATGTGTACTTGAAGGGTTTGGTTTTATTTACTTCAAAATACTTCGAGTGATAATGATTACTGTGCTGTTTTGAAGTAGACACATTCTGTAGGTCCTTTTACAAATAAGAAAGTTGAAGTCTGTGTACCTCCATGATTTTTCTGAGGTTGCTCAGAGTCAATATCAAAATAATAAAAAAAATCGGAATTACAATAAATTGGAACAAATTTTTATTTGTTCCAAGTGCTCTATTTTTAACTGTGTACTTCATCATGGTACATTAATAATGCCTGAGAGTGTCTTCAGGAACAGAGGTGACAGATTTGATTACATATATTATCTGTCAGAGCTAATCAGATATGAGGTAGCTGTGGTCCAGAACTGTGTTAATAAGCTAGACTTAATTTATGCTTTCCATCAGAGGGGCTTACTTAGCTTGAGCCTTAAAACTTTTGGACTATAGTTGCCTTGTTCTTCTGTTATTTGTTTTTCTTTTTCGCTGCTCTTGTGGCAGTTCTCATATTCTGATTTATGATGAGAACAGTCATTTGGCTGCATTCATATTCTAGTCTTGGTGTTTTCATGGTCCAGGGAATTTGGAGGCCTGTGGTTTGTCCATTTGATTCTCATCACCATTAAGTCCTTTTATGGGATATCTGGCAAATTGACATTTTCTTTCAAGTAGTCTTGGCCTCTTCTGTTAATTAATATCAAAGTCTCTATTAAAGTTGCACCAAAAGCTATTGAGATTTTAGGTAATATGAAATTGGATACTAGTGTCTTGATCTCTGAATTTCAATGTAATGTATGTTCTTGACTTCTGAAAGCTAGTGATCCCGTTTCAAACAAACCAGAGAGATAAAGTTTGTAGGAAGGGACAATATGTTTATTAAAACCAACTGTTCATAAATAGTCATAGTACTACTAAAATAACCAGTTTTCATTTCATTTTCTAAACTGTATAAATATACCAATTAAAGTGTGAACATTAATTCCCATTTCACAACAGATTTTATGATATTACAAGCAGTGAAGAATTAAGCTCTCAAAACTCTCAGGGTGATGATGTGCTGAGTCCTGGAAAGGGAAACAAGGATAGTCTTATCAAATACACAACTGATCTCTTAAAAGCACTAAACCTTACTTTGGGTTTCATGATTCCAACAACCATCCTTCAAATTTAGGAATGTCCTTTCTCTCTGTCATTAGTGTTTTTTGTATATCCAGTTGAAAAGTTGTTTGGAATAATGTATGAGTATTACACCTTGCTGATTTTTGAATTTAGTGTGTGACTTAGTTTCTTTAGTTTCTTATTAGACCAAGGTAACTGGGCAGTGAAACAAATGTGCTGTTATCTCTTGGGTTGTCTTTCAGATGCAATTTGTGGAAAAAAACAATGATGCTTGCACATGTCCCTTCAGTCTCTTATATGTGAATCCAAGGACAAGTTTGTTCGAGAATTGTTTGAAGCTAACACTAACAACAACAAGGATCCCAAACAAAAAGCTGGGAAACTTAGTTTCATCAGTGTGGGAAACAAATTCAAGGTAACATCATATAACAAAGAGTCTTATCTTCTTGTAATGTATGGCAGTTTTAAGTTACCTGCATTAGTAGAACCTAAGATGGGAGAGCTAGCAGTAGCTTAAGATTCAAGAGAAAATTGTGTTAAAAAGACAGGGGTTTTTTCTGTGGAATTATAAGAAACCAATATACTCAATCTATGTGCTATGCATTTCTGATGAAAATATCTTCATAATAGTCCTTACAGAGATTATACAGTGATTTTTAAGTCAGAATCTTGCAAAGCCCCATGGAAGTCTTTATTCAAATGTTTAATGTTTGAGATTTAAATTTAAATTAATCATGCCTTCTAGAAGATGTATTGATTCACTACAGTTGGCCACTCTTAAAATTCATACTTAACCACTTTTTTTCTCTTCTGAAATATAGTCATGGCTTACACAGGAAGATGTCCATTGTGCTGAATGTTTCCTTTCTCAATACCTGAATCTGATGCTTCTCCTCATTTTCTCCTTTCTTCTGCTTGTTGTAAAGCTGACCTTCAAACCTTGTCTTCTCCAAATTTTTTCTACATCCTTTTCTCATTCAGCAGTTTTATTTTAGCTGGACTATTCCAGCTCAGGATGGCTAGAAAGAGAACTATAGGGGAATTAAGAGATGAAAAGCAGGCACACCGTGGGCTGCAGGTAAATTTTTCAATCTCCTGGATTTAGCATTGGTAGAGCTGCTGCAATTTCAGCAAGAGCTCTTCTCAACACATCTGGGCCAGATCCAATGAAGGATTTGCATGCCTTCACGTCAGGTGCGGCAACAGTTTTGGTGTGCTACCTTATCTAGAGCAACCATAAACCCACATAATTTTCCTAACTAGACTCCTTGCAGTCCCTGGGGAACGTATCTTAGACAATCCAAAAATCTTCTTGTAGAGTGGGACACTGCCAGTAGCAAAAGAGTATTTCTGCTCCGTATCAAGGTTAAGTGCTGAATCAAGACTGCAAGATGAATTCCTTCTTGCATAATCATATCTTGTGGCTAGCATTTGGAAACTGTTCTCTAAAGATGCAGAGGCTGAAGAACATGAAGGATAGGTAGCAGCACTCTGCTTCAGGTCTATACTGTGTTTTATGGCTATTGTATTTCTTGTAGTGAGCACCAAGTTATTGGTCAGTCTGACAAGGGTATTCTCTTTGACCTTCTGGAGATGTGTTGTTATGTAGCCAGAAGTAAAATTTTCATGGGGCAGGAAGAGTAGGAGACAGAGCCTGACTTGTAAGGTAGTGGTTTTGACATATAACTGGGAATTGGGTAGCCTGCTCTCCTGAGTTTTGCTCTGATGATTATTTCCTCCTCCTTCTTATTCCATAGTGGTTGTAGAATTAAACTGTAGCAATTGGTTTATATAAAATACATGATCAGAAGGCAGACTGAAAAATTACATATAGATAAGCCAGTGTCCTAAGCAAACTCTGCAGCCATGAGTCTGTTGTAGGTGAAGGTGAGATTCACTATTTTTTAGAACCGCATTATTAAAATGAAACCAACTGTGGGATCTTTTGAGAGTTTCCACTTTCTTCCATCTGGATTTTCAGTTTCTCTCAGATTTAGCACCCCATGTCCAGTAGATATGGACTTCTGTATGTTACCAATGTCCAAGGAGAACTGAATTAGAAAGGGAGACATTTTTAAAATTAAGTAGCAATTGAGTGGGGAACTTTTGGGACTGACCTCTGAAATTTGGTGTTCACCTCTGCACCTAGAACATAACTAAAGTCCTCTTTGGATCTGGCCCATCAATCTATAATTCTTTCAATGTTTTCAAGTTTCATGGCATTTTGAATGTATGTGTTCCTTCCAGTAATTCATTTAGTGTTACCTTCCCAGACACAGCATGTGATGCTGATGAACACTAATAGCCTTGAAAATTTCACTTCAGATGACATCAAAATAAGTTCTCTTATCTTACTAGATACTTCCTCTCTTTAAGAATAAAAATTCTTAGCACGTTAGTATGTAAGTCGGTCTTCTAAAATGAAAATTCTTCTAATTATATCAATTATTAGATGATGTTGTAGGGACTTCTCTTTATGAAATCCTTCACATGTCCCTTCCTTATAACTAATTAAAATTAATTCTCATAAATCAGTTGAGGAAATAATGATTAATTCATCATCAGATCTATTAAAGAATCTTTGAAATTATTTTACCTTACTATGCTAATGATGAATTGAATTGTGACAATTCAAGAGCAGTAGTTTTAGCAATATGTTTTACTTGTATGCACATTTTATTAGACAAATTTACCTGAGCATTGCTCTGGCTTATTTCTTGTCAAATCACAGAGTATAAGGAGGGGTATTTTTCCTCAAGCAGAAATGTATTTTGTTGATGGAAATTAGGCTGTCCCTTTCAAAATTAGCTGTTTCTAACTTAAGAAAATATAATAATTATGATCAAGTTGAGGTATAAAGAGTATGTGTAAGTGAGAACTGAGCAGGAGGTTATTAGTGTTTGTCATGCCTCTCGTGGCACTTCTCTCTTTCTAACCATATCCATGTTAAGTTAAAAAATTCAAACCAGTTTTATCCACTGGGAGTACAACTGGCAACTGTAGAATATAGTTGAAAGATCTGGTTAAAAAGAAAGTCAAAAGTCAAATAGTTTCAATTTGCTTTCAGTACAGAAAATTAAGAATACGTTAGGACCATACTGAATTTTGTCTTCCTACAGTCTATATACTTCAAGATTGCTAGTAAACTAGAAAGGCTGACACAGCAGTAATCTATGTGGCAAAACAGACACATCTCTAAAGTAAAGATATTGCTGTTTTCCTGGTGTGGTTTGGAATATTGAAATCCCTACCAATTACTTTCAAAAGCAACTCTGTAAGTTGTTTTCCCTGATAGCCTTAAGTCTTTGGTTATCTTGAAGACTTGCCCTCAGACAATAGTAGGACTGCAGTCTTTTCTCATCACAGTTTGTTAAATGCAACCTCAGTAATGCGATTTTAAAATTGTAGTTATTGTCATCAACAGAAAATTGGAAAGTTGGAAGTTTGGAAATAAAAATAGATTATTGCAGGTGAATGTTAACTTAGCTTGAAAAAAACCCACAAGAAAACTCTGAGAATATGTTTTCTGTGTTAATTATTTAACATACAAATATATGCTTGTTATAGATGAAAGTCGTTATTTCTTTATTTTCCCAATGGACTTGCATGTTTCTTTGATAACGATTTTGTAATAAGTAACTAGTCCATACGTACTGTGCAATTAACACACAACAGTTTCCTCAGGACCATTCATGCACACTTGCATGATTTTGTCTGTTAAAATTTGTGAATGTTTGGTTTAATCAATTCTGTTGTAATAACAATGACTATGCATGCAGTAATGGTATACTTCTATTTGGTGTGTGTATTTCTGTAGTTGCCATGGTTAAGGCTCTTGAAATACCTGTTTTCTTTACAGACTCAGTTAAATTTGCTTCTTGAGAAGCTTCACAGTATCTGTAAGTATATATACCGATGAAGGTTCATAATTTTTCTCAATATGGCTTCCAGTAAGTGTGATTAGTAATTGCTTTAGAGTTGCAGCTTTATGGCACTTTTGAAAGGTCTTCCTGTGCATGTGATGGTTGTTGATTTACTTGAAAAAAAACCTCAAACTACATCACCTTTAAAAAGTTCTCGTAGAGTGAAAGTTATGCAATTTGAGTAAACAAGATGAAATCTATTTGGGCTGCAATCACCTTTTTGTTATTTTTACTTCTTCCATTCACTGGTTACACTGATTACTAATTTGCAGAAAATTTAGAAATGTTATTTAAAAGTAAGGCAGATGATAATTATTATTAATTACTGTTTTCAGATTCCATAAAGCTATTAAAAGTAAAATTTTTCATTTCACAGGTGGCCAAAGAAACTTAGTCCCCTAATGTGTATTTGTTAATTTAGCAGATGTATTTAGATAGCTTGTGAATTCTCCATGTAGTTCAACATGCCCCATTTTCTTGTAGAACTTGGAGTTGTAGGCACACAGTCTTGTTTCTCTGAACCACACGTTCTAACCAATTTTATATACAAGGTTGCACTTTGTCAAAAAAAGAAAAAGGGGGGAAAACCAAGTGGAACAAAGGGGTCAGTCAGGTGCTGGAGTGTAGCCACATACAAGATTTTACTGTAGTCATGCGGCTGGTCTGAAAGATGATGTCTTTCACACAAAACACTCTGGAACTGACACACAGTCCAGGGAAAAAATGTGTGGCCAGGCTTGCTGTACTCTTGAGTTTAGCTAACCCATGACTGAGGAAGTATTGTTGACCTAGAGCTCCCTTGAAGATATTCTCTCACTCTCAGCTGAGAGATGGAACAAAGAGAGAAGACGCTGCAAACCAGGATTAATACTATGTGTTCTCAGTCCTGATTTTGCTGTTAGTATATAAAGGTTTCATTAGGGTCACCTGTTCCAGGAAAACCTGGATAATTGGATGGTCCTTTGCAAAATGTCATCCTTATGAATGTGAAATGATCAGAGAAGCAGTAGTCAAAATTGTAGAGGTTGGAACACAGGTCATAAGAGAGAAGCAGATTGAAACAACAATGGGGAAGGGAGACTAAAGCTGTGAGCCAAAGGAAGTTGTAAAAGTAGAAGTTGAGGGAAGGTCAAGTTCATCTGGCATCATTCTAATGTCAGGAGTCTGGTGGCATGTTCACTGATGTGAAGTTCTGAAGGACTGAGGCATTTTAAGTGATGTGACCTGTAGAAGATAATGAGGGTAGTAGAATCTAGACTGATAAATATTAATTAGATTGTACTAATGTTAGGAGAAGAACATTGTTGAGTGAAAACTCTACAAAATTGAGGATCCAATTAATAGCTTAGCCATGAGATCAGTTACATCAGTTAACTGGTTTAGACCAAGGCTACAGTGCCAAAACTGATATACAAAAGAAAAAGAATGGGGTTGGGACTAGATGACCTAGATGAACCCCTCGACATTCTGTGGTTCAATGATAATGTCGACATTTCTCTTTTAGAACATTATTATTTTGTATCTTTTTTTTTCCCACCCGTAAGTGTTAAATGATTAACTGTTATTTTAGGAGTTTTAAAAATGTTTAGATTCTACTAACTTCTTGTTTGGTCATAGGGGTCTAGCTTTATTCGCTGTATCAAACCTAATTTAAAGATGACAAGTCACCATTTTGAAGGAGGACAGATCCTGTCTCAGCTTCAGTGTTCAGGTAATATATGCCTCTCATATTTTTTCCTATGTTTTTTACCTTGGGCAGTACAGATTAATCTAAGTTTGAATATGTGAGATGAAAGCAATATTTCCTTGCTTGAACTGCTGTTTACTAGAAGGCAGGTTATTTATGCCTTATGCGCAGTTATTTAGATCTTAGTAACTTAGCACTCATTTTAACCAATAGAACTCTAGAAATTAATCATCTGAAGTACCATAAGGTCTCTTCTTTGCAAGAAGAGTTGATGTAATTTCCATTGACTGTTTTATTATAATTAGAGGTCAAGCACCACATGCATATGTAAGAAACCATGTAGCCGTACACTGGTACATAAATTTGATTTCCTGACCTGGAGCTGAATTCATTTCTTTGGTGTGCCCACAGTTTTAATAGGGCAATAGTTCAGTCTGGAACAATAGCATTGTTTTAAATTACTGGGACAGTCGAAGTGTAAGAAACTCCCGTGTGCATTTAAAGGCAGTCAGTATTAGCTGAGATATCTAATAATTGAAGCACACTTGTTTCTTTTATAGATTTTATAGATACTATGATAGAGTTAATCATATTGGTTTAGTTTTCAAAATGTCTTTATGTCTCTATTCATTTGATTTGGAGCTGAACATGCAACACAGACACTTCAGTATAGTCTTTCTTGTTGCTTTGTATACTGAAGACTGTAATGCTCCATCTTCATTATTCTTGAAATGCTAGATGCTTTCCAAATTTACAGCTTTATTTCAAGAGTGACTATTAGCAGTTTTGCTCATGCCCCCGTGGAACAGTGGAAGTAACTGCTTGCTTGGGAATTGTGCTGGCATTTTCATTCTTTATAGGGTGTTTGTTCAACAAAGCACTTCGATATATTTTTCCCTTTTCTGTATCTTTGTACTTTCAGTAGTTTTCAGTTGATGTTTTGAGAAGCTGACATATTTCACATGTAATTTTATCATAACAAAAGCTAAACAAGTTTCAGTACTTTAGTGTTCCATTAACATCATTAGTAGCAGATTTCTTCAGGTTATAGCATTTGCCATGAGAGATAAAAATAGCAAATTACCTCCTCTCCCCAACAACAACTGTGGCGCTTTACAGTAGTCTTACAAGCTCAGTTGTCTATCTATGCTTTCTTTGCAACAGTAAATGAAGCTTAATCTAGTAACCAAAGTCATAGCATGGTAATGTTAAAATACCAAGATGTAATGTTATAAAATCTTTTTGAAAAAGACTTTGTTTAAAACAATCAAATTTCAATTGAAAGCAACTATGTAAAAGTTTAAGTTGTAAGACAACAACCATAAGTAAAGGGGCTAACTTAAAAACTTATGTGCAGGCTCCGTTGGTAGGGTTATGAAAAGCAGTGGCAAAAACTGGCATGGCCTGTGCTGCCTTAAGTATTTCGAGTCTTTTACTGACTGTGTCTGGGTGTTACTGATGTCCTCCTTGCAAAGCCAAAATGTAGTAACATTATTCAGGACAGTAAAGTTTCATCTTAGCAGCTGATACCTCATATTTTAAGTACAGCAATGTTCTAGCACTGCATATGCATTTGTTGTTGCATCTGCACAACATCTCACGAATACCATTGACATCATAAAATAAAAGCCTGGTTGGACATTATTTGGTGGGGGGGTTTTTTATTTCGTTTCGTTTGGGTTTTTTTCCCCTTTAAAAATGAAAATGCCAAGTCTGCTGAAAAAGAAAAGAATATTTAGAAGAAATACTAGAAAAAAAATTCCTCTTCATGATTGAGTGTTACTTGCCTCTCAAATAGGGAGAAAATTGTATGGGTTCTTCTCATCTGCTCAGTATTAACTTTTTGTGACTGATCACAGTATCAAAAAATGTTAGAGGCTGGATCAAGTCTCAACTGAACTTTGTGGTTAGTCCTCTGGACAATGTCTTTGAGGCGTATGTTATAAACTACTTGTTATCATAAAATTAGGTGCTTACTTTCCATGTTACTAACATGAGCTTTTGTACATGTGTTTCTGTGAATCTAGGGATGGTGTCAGTTCTGGATTTAATGCAAGGTGGTTTCCCTTCACGAGCTTCATTTCATGAATTATATAATATGTACAAGAAATACTTGCCTGAAAAATTGGCTCGACTGGACCCTAGGCTTTTTTGCAAAGTAAGAAATAAATAATTCTTCTGTATCAGCCAGGAGAGAAAATGTATTGTGGGGGTTGTTTTTGTGTTTTTTTTGAATTTTCTGTCTTTTTAAAGGGGCAAAATATAATCCTTTCTGTTTTCTGTGTTTCAGGCACTATTTAAAGCCTTGGGACTGAATGAAAATGATTACAATTTGGGCTAACCAAGTGTTTTTTAGACCTGGCAAGGTAATCTTCTTCTTGGAGTTCTTGAATGTGAATCTTAAAAATAATTTCAGTTGGAAGAGACCTTTGAAGGTGATGTTGTTCAACTCATTCCTAAACGTGTGGCCAACCTAAATAAGACTGCCCAGGATTTTTGTAAATATTGTTCATTTTCTATGAACCCCCCCCCGAATATTAGTACTGATACATTGATTTTATAGTCTTGCTGCTGCTGCTGTATTCTAATGCATATTTGTATTCCCAGACTTATGTTGACTATTAAAAAGTCAGAACAAAGAGAAATATTTTCTAGTAAAATCTATTTATAGCTGAAATCTCTTTCTGTGATTCTGAGCATTGCTGCTGCTATGCGAGAAAGGAGATGAAGTAGGGATCTGTTGTGATTAGAAAGGAAAATTATTGTACTCTCAGAAGAATGTTCTTACTATCAAATTACTAAAAATCAGAATGCAGGATTTTTAGAAAAGGTTGCCTTCAGCAGGCTCTTATACAAAGGTTAAAAATTGGGAAGTATTTTCAGGTTTTAGTTTTTCCCCAGATATACAG
The DNA here is from genome assembly GCF_009829145.1 of Chiroxiphia lanceolata. Classification (NCBI taxonomy): domain Eukaryota; kingdom Metazoa; phylum Chordata; class Aves; order Passeriformes; family Pipridae; genus Chiroxiphia; species Chiroxiphia lanceolata. The sequence goes on along the minus strand of NC_045639.1, from coordinate 84,704,206 downwards.
ATTAGATGTGTCCTGAAGTTGTGGAAGCTAGAGTAAGTTTTCAGGATGTAGCAAAACAATTGATTTTTGGCAATAAATATTTTTAGTGATTAGTATGTGGTTGATTATTCAAAATGCCAAGTGTTGGACATCAATAAACACAACAAACAAAAACCCTACAGTTGTCATTTCTGTTATCATTAAACATAAAGTGATGTCAAATATATCTGCTCACTTTCAGTAACTGAAAGCTGATATAATGAGGACATACAATTTATGTTAAAATATTTTAACTTTTAATTAAGCATGATCTTAAATAACAATGTCTAACACTCTCTGTTCTCCTAATTTTACAATAATTGTAATTATTGTATAGTTGCAGAGTTCGATCAGATATGAAGTCTGATCCGGATCACTTGGCAGAGCTGGTTAAACGAGTGAATCGCTGCTTATCTGCAGTCGTTGGAAAAAAGTTCAATGGTGTTCTCTCTCAGTGATTAAATGTAGGTATTTTATGTTTATTAAATCAAAATGTTCTTAAAAAGACGGAAAAGCAATTATTATCACCTTGAAATGTGGCCAGGACACATATAGCAGATGGTTACATATGGAAGTCCAAACAATTGATTTCAACAGCTAAAGGTTTGTTTCATGGGGTTTTTTTTTCATTCTGGTGTTGTCAAGAAATGCTCTGCAAAGTTGCATCCACTTTATTATCTCTAGCAGATATTGGCTTGATTACTGTTCAACACAGCACTTCGACTTCAAGTGTTTCCTGCTTGCTAGATCCCATGACTTTTAACAGAGGTTTACTGATGTTTATGAATCTGGAGGGAGGTGATGGTGCATGTGTGTGGTGCACACGTGCTTCATTGTTCCTGTCGGTTTTTGGGTGGGAGCCTCTATGTCTGGCCCAAGATTGTTAATTCTGCTGTCCACTGTGTCTTAAATGTTTGTGTTTCCAATATAGAACAAGCTCTCAAACACAGGGAGTCTACATATGGTTTCGAGCTATGAAATGTGTAATATAGGAATCATGTTAAATTGTATAAAACATTGAGACGATATCTTCTGTGTCTTTACAGTGACAAATAAGATAAAATATCGAGCCTGTGCCTGCATTAAAATACAAAAGACTAGTCGTATGTGGCTTTGCAAGAGAAAGCACAAACCACGGTAAGAAGATATTCCTTGGCTGAAGAAAAGATAGTTTTAAATAATATTCTCTTGTGACTGTAAAAAGCAGAGATTTACTATTGAAGGAGACCTTGAGAGTTTCTGTTCTCTTTCCCAAGGATCATAGACTAAATCTGAAACCTTTCCTAAGAGATGTTTATGTAGCTCTTTGCTCATAAAATCCTTCAGGGGCAGCCTAGTTTTTAGAAATCCTTCTTTTAGAAGTCTGTCTAAAATGAATTTTAAGCTCAGTAATTTTTGTCCTTTACCCATTCTTTTTTTAACTTAGAAATAATTTTGTTTTACCTGTCTTGTCTCCTCTTGAAATTAAATAATTCCATTAGCTGACTGCATGGAATACTAATGGAAAAAAACACTTCGGTCATTAAGCTCTTCTGACATCTTTGTGTTGTTTGATAGAGATCCAGCTCTGTTCTTCAGTAGTGGGCTTCTTATAGAATTTTTTCCTTTACATCCTTTAAAAGTCGTATTTCATTTTGAACCTTACATTTCTGACCATTTTCCTTTATTTTAAGCTGTTTGGTGCTCATCTTTAATTAATTGATTTAGTTTCTACTTTTTATGTGTTGTTTTTTTGTGATTCTGAGTTCCGTGATTTCTGTTTAGGAAGACTGACTGTAGATTTGTAACTTCTGTGCATGTCCTTCAATAGTTTCTTAAAAAAAACTCCCAAGTTTTCCTGGATTCTTCCCCTAGCCTTGTTTTTTCACTCCTACGGGGTCTAATGACTGTGTTCCCTGCTGTGTTGTTAAGTTTTATCTGTTTCAGTCCCATTAGCTTTTTGAGTAAGTGGCACTACTCAGCCTTTATCCACTTCAGTCAAAATTCTCTAGTGAACTAAGGATTTAATACTGGGGGGGGGAAAAAACCAACCCAACATTAATTCTCAAAATAAAAAGGCTTTTTTTCTGTTTTGAGTCATTGACTGCTAGTCACTTTTAGTTACTGTGTGCAAAAGGCTACATTACTTAGTTACTTGATGTGATAATGTTTGAATTTCAAAAAAGAGGGTGACTTTTGTCAGAAGGCATAATTTGTCTGCCATCTTCCTCTTCTGAGCGAGTGATTAGTGGTAGTTTTAGAAATATCACCTTCTAAAAACATATCAAGTACAGATAAACTGCCTTTTCTTCACAGCATTGATGGCCTGATAAAAGTGCGTACACTGAAGAAGAGACTTGATAAATTCAATGAAGTAGTAAGTGCCCTGAAGGAGGGAAAAGCAGAGACAAGCAAGCAGGTCAAGGAGCTGGAGTATTCTATTGATGCATTAATGAACAAAATTAAGGTATGTGATAATAAGGAGAGAAATAGTTTCTTATCACTGGAATCTTTAAAAAATTTCATCTAAAGTAGAAGGCCAAAGCATTTTTCTTTAATAGAAAAGGTACTTTACTATAGTGGTTTTAATTTCATTCACTGGGTAAATCCTGTTTAAAATTATTGTGAATGTAACCTAAGTGAATCCTGAAACTAGGTCTGTATGTCTATACTTTGGTGTTATTATCTTTGTTTCAAAATGGGCACTGAAGAATTTAAAGCAAAAATGCATGTTGATATTATGAGAAGTGTTGTCAGTAATTTACTTATTGCTTTTATTATTGGAATAATGCATATTAGCAATATTTTAACTTCATCAGGGCTGAAACAGACAAGCCTTTATCACAGGATAAAGAGATTTCTGTTCCAGTTAAGAGGTTTTTCAGACTTGGTAGTAAAGAAAATTCAACTCACTGATTATGCTTCAGGGTCTATAGTTCTCAGTTCCATACCACAGAAGTAAAAGGAAATGAAAGCACACTGGCATTTATTAATGTTAGAAAAAATTGTTTTTGTTGGATTCTTGTTTTATGCAATATTACAGCTTCCTTAGTGTACCATATTAAGATCTTTTTATTTAAAATCACAGTTGAAAAGATGCTAGAGTTAACCTGTCAACTTAGAATTCTCTTTTCTAATAAAATAATATAATTTGATTATTGCCATGATACACCCTCAGAAAAGGTCAGCAAACATCCCATATTGCAGTTTTATTAGTATGATGTGAATTGTAAAATGAAATTAAATTGTAGCTGTCAATTAGGTTTGAAAATGGATGTAGCAAAGGCTTTTTTAGAGTATTTTCAACCTGTCATTTGCTACTAATGCCTTTTTCTAAAAAGTTAGTCACAGCATGGCCCAATATTTTTTCTGAGTGCTAGCAGAAGTAGTGAGAAAAATATTATATTCTATGACATGAAAGGCAGAGCTGTAAATAACCACTATAGCAGATAAGAACAAAATGGACATGGACAGGCCTTAGTTTTCATCCTAGCATGGTAAGAATTAATTTTTGTTGCTTAAAACTGCAAAATTTAAAATATGAAGGCATGTTTTAAAGAAGTCATGTTTAATTTCTGGGGTGAAAAGGAGATTACTTTTATGGTTTTACATGAGAGAGGACAATAATGAATCCTCAGGATTTCAGAAAGAAAGAAGAATGAACTCAAGCTTCCCCACCCTGACGTGTATATATATTTTATTATAGTGCTCAGTGTTGTCATTTCACTTAATATTATTTCAATAGATATTTTAAAAGCAGAGTATAAATGCAAAAGAATATAATCCCCTTATTATTTTTGCAGACCACTGTAATGACTAGAGAACAGATACAGAAAGAAATGATGCTTTAGTTAAAAGCTCAGAGCAGCTTCTGAGTGCACTGCAAAAGAGCAGCAGAGGGAACAAGCAGAGAGCTACGACGCATCCAGGAGGAAATGGAAAAAAGAAAGAGAGACGTGAAGAGGAAGAACAGAAACGAAGGAAGGGAAGAAGAAAGACGTCTGTGAGTCATGAATAAGTTGCTGATTATAGAATGAGAAGAAAATAGGAAAGGCTTTTTAATGAGGTTGTTTTAATAGCTGTACACATAGAAAGTTACTTGGATTGTATTCCTGGTGTGCTGTGCAGCGTGGAAGTGTTTCCTTTCCCAGTGAATTATAAGGCAAGTGTTAGAATAGCGAATGGAAGAGATGATATGATGTAGCTGCAAGTACAGATGAACTTAAAAATGTCTTGACTTTACATGTAGTGCCCTGTTATCAGGACTGTACTGACGTCTGGATTACCGTTCAGTTTTGGAAGACACTTTCTGTCTCTCACTATCTCATGTTCACTTGCATCATAACAACATGTTCTCATTTCCTTCTCTTCTTTGTAATAGGAAATCTGATATTGAGGCAAAGAGAAAATTGGAAGAGGAAGAGAGGAAAAAGAGGGAAGATGAAGAAAAGCGTATTCAGGTTAATATTTTAGCTCTGTGTGGTTTTGACTTTTTTTTTTTTTGTTCGTGGTGGTTGTTTTGGGGTTGTTTGTTTTTTTGTATTTATTTACTTATTTTTGAATCTTTTTTGCAGCTTAGGTTCTCCACTGAGTCTAATGGCTTAATTTTATAAATGCACATCTCAGTCATTCACCGTGTTGCTTTAGTAGAAATGTAAGGCAAAAGTCATGAATAGGGCCCAAGACAGATCACCTATTTCTAGTTCACATGCAGCTGTTGGTCTTCTGAGTAGAGGTGCATCTGTTTTTAAAGGGATTTGAAAGTTATTTTAAAGTTAAAAATACACAACACTGGAGAATTCTAGTTAAGCCTTTGAAGTTTTTGCAGATGTTCCATCTCAGTCAAGTTTGTCACTTTTACTGGAAGTCACATCTGGATTCGGACCCATATGCAAAGCAGTGCCTATTGCAAAGTCCTGTAATGTCAAGTGCAGAATATCAATGAAGTACTGTGTTAGTGCTTGGAGGAGTAAACTATAGTGCTCTGTATCATTTGAATTTTAATGATTCTAAAAAGTTTTGAAGACTAGTTTTCATAATAGTGAACAAAAAGCTTAGTGTATTTTTTTTAATGAGTAATAATTATTTGGCACTTTATTTAATAGGTAACACAAGTGGTGGACAATAATTACTTGATAAACTATATGGAAACCAAGGTGCAATCTGTAGCAGTTTCATTTTTCTTGGGTCAAACTGAATACTGATGCTGTTAATTTTTCAGTTCTGTAAATTTTGCACATTTTGAAAGCTATTAATATGCTACTTAGCATATTTTTCTAATATTGCTTATGTAGCGTTTTGGTTTCAATTGGATAAGGTTAAAGATGTCTTTTTATAAAACAGGCTGAAATTGAAGCTCAGCTAGCTAGAGAACGAGAAGAGGAAACCCAGCACCAGGCAGTGCTTGAGCAGGAACGTCGTGACCACGAACTTGCAATGAGAATTGCCCAGAGTGAAGCAGAACTCATCAATGATGAGCCTCAGCTTGATTTAGGATTGCGCAGGTATGGGGTTAAGTAGTTACATTTTTCTCTCTTTTTTTTTTTTTTTTTATGTTTGCTTCTTCCTATCCTGATCCATTTGAGAAGACTACACTCTTGCTGGTTTTATGTATCTTTGTATTCATTAAATGGACCTCTTAAGTCAGTGCACTAGAATCTTTTCAAATTAACTTGTGAAATTTGTTAGAAAGATTGCTTTTGCTTAAAGACTTTCTTCATTTTGCATCTTGCTACATCAGTAATTTTGTAGTTGCTTGTGAATACAATTGCAGTTCTCTTTTTGAGTTCCGACAAGGATGGCAATCAATTTAAATTTATGACTCATTTAAAGTAGGGAATGGAATTTCTTCAGTGGTAAGTAGTAATAAAATACACCTTTTCTAATACTTGATGATTCTGCTTGTACAGTGTGAATTTGGGGGGGGGATTTAAACAAGAATCCCTCTTTGAAGGCAGAAATAATAATAATAATAGCTATTTCTGTGTCATGCTGGTAAGTTTTTAAGTGAATGAAATATCTAATGTAGATGTATTTGAAAATTAAATACTGTACTAGTTTCATTTTGTGTGAACTTTTGATATGTCATAAGAATTGCTAGACTTTTGGTATAGAGATCCTCATTACCTGTCTGCAAAGCAAGAGCTCTTCATGTGTAAAAGGTGCCTTACAAGCAACTTAGAAGTTCCTGTAAAGATGGTACTTACTGGTCAAATTGCATAAACGTACCTATGAGCATGATCACATAATTGGTGACTTCATTAGTACTAGTCTGCTCAGTTTGTTGTTGAAAGGAGTGTGAAAAAATTCCTTGTGTTTCCATGGAATTTCAAGCTCCCAGATGTGTTTTCTTTGTTACCCAAATTTTATCTAGATGTATACTTTTTTTTTTAAATAGCTGCATACCTACTTTGAGGTAGGTGGGTAATGTTTTTGTCATGTACAATACTGATTCTAGACGCTTCCAATAAAATCGTTGTTGTCTTGCCCTCAGTTATACAGTAGCTGTCACCAATAAGACTAACATGCTTAATTCATAAAATCATAAAATGGCTTGGGTTGGAAGGCCCTTGAAGGTCATCTGGTTCCAATGCCCCTGCCATGGGCAGGGACACCTTACACTAGACCAGGTTGCTCAAAGCCCCATCCAACCAGGCCTTGAACAGCTCCAGGGGTGGGGCATCCACAGCTTCCCTGCCCTGAAACAGGGCAGCCTGTTTCAGTGCCTCACGCCTTTCCCTGTTTGGATTTTGGTACAATACTTTAAAGGTAAACACAAAGTCACTCCAGTGTTGCAACCTGGCAGAGTTCTCTTAAATACGAAAAAAGGGAAGCAATAGACAAGAAGGCTTAGAGAACTCAATAATTTTTTCTGTCAGTGAACTTCTAATCTCAGTGTTTCCTGCTGCTCATGGGTGATTTTAGTATTTGTCTTTCTTGTATAATCCCAGAATGGATGATGAACTAACCATCGTCATAACTGTTTATGACTGCCAGTTTCCTCTGATGTGTAGCGGTAGGAGACTGAAGTCTCTTTTGCATGATCGGAAAGTGCTGAATGGTCTGAACAAGTTAGGATAGTGATGTAAATCCTTTGATAATACACAAATCTGGAAAAAATAATAGATTTTTCTGCTTATGTGAGATTTCTTTTGTCTCATTGGCAAATTTTTTCCCCCTACCGTTTCTAAAGTCTACTTCAAATAGTTTTAAGGATGTTCAAAAATTGACTAGAATGCTTTTAATTTAATCTTTGATTTATTTTATTTTGGTTTGCTTCAAACCAAACTAAAACATTCCCCAGGCCCCAATGTCTTCTACTAAAATCAAAGGGTAGATTTTCACATAACTTCAGGAATTGGCTTAAATGTAGAAACTAGAGGAATTCTCTGAAATTAAAACTCTTTTGGTTTGAATAAAATGCTAATTTAATAACTAAAACATAAATTCTCAGAACTTATTTTAACTGATACCAATCAAAATTTTACTAGAGTCTGAGGAAGTTACATTAAGCCATCTTCTGCATTTAAGACTTGCACATTACCATATGATACACTAAAAACAACCTTTTCTGTTAAAGTTCCACTGTAGTAAGATAAGGCATGTATCCCTTCATACTAAATTCGTGCAGTATACTTGTTCTATGCTGTTTTCACACAATTTTGTAAAAAATCTTTTCATGCTTACACATTGGTATGAATAAAAGGATATTTTCTCTTGTATGGTGCTAGCTGTGGAGTGAAAAGAGTAAGAACAAGGTGATTTTATATGCTTATTTTTAAGCAAAATGTGGTACCTGTGTGTACCATATTTGAAAATGAGTAGCCTCTACTTTATTAAAAGTACATAAGTATTAGCAGTTCCTTTAAAAAAATATTTGTTGGCTTCTGTCAAAGAAGAAAAATTGTTTTTCTGGCAGTAGATCCAGCATTTTTATTTGTGCTTATTCTGTGTGGGAAATGCTGGACTTCTAGCTTCATCCAATTTTATTACTCATCCATAGTTTAAAAGGATGTGTAATAAGGGTTTTATGGCACCTAGGGGTAAATTAACAGCAGTACTTAGCACTTAAGTAAAAAATAAGTTAATAATAGATATTTGCTTTCAACTGTGTAATGTTTTTAATTTATGCGACTTAGTGAAAGATACAGTATAGCATGTGACACCAAAAGAAGCTAGTCACAGAGAAAGTGTTGCTAGACTATCTGTTCTGTGTGTTAAGTTGGAACAACCCAAAAAAGTTTTAATTTGTAGCATATTTAGTGCTACATATGTGCACCTGTAGGTTTCTTGTTTGGCAGTTAAGACTCAGAGTCTTTTCGCAGCTTGCATGAAGAAGCATCTGCCCTGTTCCCAGAGAAGCTGCATGAGGATTGCTTATTTCTTGTGATATCCAAGAAAGAAATGTATCAGTAGCATGGCTCAAAGTCTCTGATTTTGGAATGGTGGGCAAAGTTTTCAGCTGTACATTTTTTCCTGATTATAATTTAACTCGTGATTAAATGAGAAAGGAGGGGGAAAAATCCTGTTTCTCAGTTAAAAAAAAAAAAAAAAGATAAGATGTGAAAGAGCAGGAAATACTATGACCCACCTTTTCCCACTTCAGATTATTAGAAAGTTAACTGGGAAGTAGTCTATCTAACATATATCTTCTATTTGCAGAGCCAATGGGAGAAAACCACAAATGACTGCGTATGGCATTTTTTTGCATTTGCATGCCCTAATAGAAAAAACTCCCCACTAATTAATTGAAAAGAAATTGATATTGTGCTCTTGTATACTAATACTCCATAATAATCTTTATTAACATGCTTCTGTAACCTCTAAATCATTATACCTTATATTCACTACTTTGCTTATATCTAATAAATACTTTAATAATATTATACCTAATAATATCCTATTTAAGGATAATTATAATTACTTTAAGGTTTTTCACATACCTTCCATTTTGATTGTCCTGTAATTTATTGCTCTTTACAAAATCAGGACTCTGTGTGTGCATATATATATATTATATATTATATTAAATGGAAATAATCTAAATTAAGTAGCCATTTTCTGTGCACTTTATTTAACTTCAGTTTGATTGGCAAGAACCTTTCACAGTTAAAAAGGCTTGTTTTATATGAGTACGTTTGGTTTATGATCATTTATCAATTTTCTTATAGGGAACAAATGGCCACAGAAATGTCAGAAATATTGTCTAGGTAGGTGACAGGACGACATGAAATGAATCAATCATTTTATAAAAACAAATCTCACATGAAATGGGTTGAATTATATGAAATTAAAAATAATGGAATCTGGGTTTTTTCAAGTGATAAACAATAAGTAAATTATCTTTCAGATAAATTTACACTATCACCACCTTTTTTTCAGCAATTATTTTTCTACAATTTTTATTGATTATATTAAAAAAAAAAAGAATAGTTCACATAGCCTGATATTTGTGTAATTTTGTAATGTTTCTCCAGCTTCTTCTCTTTTCACCTTTGTGATAATAAAGCAGTGGGCTCCACCTCTTTCAAAGGCATATTTCTACAGATTCAGCACAGAGTTAATTAAGTTAGTTATGTCAACATAATTTTGGTGCTTTTAATAAGAAAATATTCTAAATATAATTAATTTCAAATAAAAGCAGTTTTGAAAATTACCATGTTAAGAGCATATTAAAATGCCTCTTAAGACATCTAAACAAAAGGCCCTTCTGAGATTTCTTGAATGCTAATGCAGGATTTTGTGCACAATGCAGAAGGAAAGGAGAACGCTGGTTGAGGTCTGAATACAATTCTGCTGGAACAGTCTCTCACTAGCTGGTGCTAGAATACTAATTCTCCATTCAAAGAATTTGTTATAATGTCCTCCATATGTGAGTAATTAAAAAGTGTTTTATGCAACTTGAGGATGGAAATAAACCATGTTGTGTGTAATTAAGTTAGTATGCAAATTGAAATGGCCAGATTGCATTGCATATATTGACATAGTTCCATTCACAATGGCCAATTTTTAATGTACAGAAAAATGACAAAACTTCGGGGCAAAATCAGCATCTGTGTTGTGGTTGAATTCAAAATGCAATACTTCTTACTGCGTACTTGTTAAACTGAATTTTCTCACTTTTCATACACTGGAAACTTTTTACTTGAGACTGATTTTTTTAAATTTTTTTTTTTATTTTTAAAGTCTGAAAATATTGTTTACAATACATAACTCTTGGACTGAGCAGTGAATACTGATTGTCAAGTGTGATGCTCCTCTTACTGCCAGACTGCTACGCTGAAAGTCGTGTAGAAAACAAAAGAGTGATCTGCAGAGTGCAGAGTAGTACTGCAATAGAAAGACTAAGCCATTCAATTGGATTAGGATTCTTAAAGATTACTAGTTTAACCAGAGATTGTATAGCCTAGTTCTGCTGCTCTAAATTATGTAGCAAACTCTTGAAGTGGTGGGTAGTGTTGCTAAATAAGGAAAATCCTTAGGATTTGTTAAATTAGGTTCAAGAAGTTTAGACACCAGGCAGTGGAAAATATTTAGCAGCAATCCTTTAATGTCCTACAGGTATGCCAACAATAACAAAATATTAAAATATATTTTGAAGGAGTTTGTCCAGTTATCTGTTTTACACTTATGAGTAGTGCTAAGTCAGAGCTAATTTTTTTATGTCAGAATTCTCATGTACTATAACTGGAAGCTGTGTGTTGAGTCAGATTAGTAGTATGAGTAGGCATTATTAAGCTGACACTACAGTAAAACTAGTTTTAATTATATTGAAGGGATGGTGCAGTTAAGAAGAACATTTAGTTAAACAGATTGTTTTATTCTATGAAACTTAAATTGCATTTGTTATCTCTGCTTTCAAAACTGCTATATCTGCATAAAGAAATTTTTCAGGTTATAATAGGTGTTTATAACCTGTTTTAAAGAGGGAAAAATAAACGTCAAGCTTCAGAGTACCATGAGACCTTTATGGAAAAATAAATGTTAAAATAGTATTCACTGGGTTATACTTACTGTAATAATGTTCCAGTCCCACAAAGAGATTATTGCACAGACCTTCAAATGAAAAGGCTTGTTTTCTTCTGGTTTTATCTCCTGTGATTTTTTAATATGACATTGCATCAAGAATTCTGCTATCCTGTTAAAGATCTAGTTTCTTCTGAACAAATCCTCTCAGATCCCAGAAGATAATTCAATTTGCTTTATGTTTTTTAGTCATGAGCGTTAGTGGAGGTTGGTAAAATCATGTGTGTGTTTTTGAATTTCTTAGTGTTCAAGTGTGCTGATCATCACTGAACGTTGGAGTGTTTTGAACTCCTTTTGTATGCAATTAATCCGTGGGAGGTTTGCCATTCCTAAGGGAGGGTTCTTCCACTTCTTATCCATACCATATTTATGGAAAAAAATAAAATTCAAGTTTATCTTTACATTTAATGTTTGTTTTGTACATGGAAACCTTGAACATGCTTTTAAAGATCATGGAGATTTTAGTAATAATTTCTCACTTGTATTTGCTGTTGGCTTTCTTGTATATTACCTACATGATGAATACCTTTGGCCTTTGAAAAAAAAATGGGTTTGGATGTCTCTGTACTAATCAGCCTTTCCTCTGTGTGGTATTTTTACCTTGATATTTCTTGAGGATTCATATCCTTCCCAAATAAATGTTACTGTTCTCAGACAGCCATTAACAATTAATATAGAAATAATTTTATTTCTCTCTCAAATTAGGCTTTTTTTAAAGACACAGAATATTTCATCAACTTTTGGAACGAGGATTTTGTCCTAATCCAATTTTAAAGAGCAGAGGAAGTGCCTTTTCTTCCTTCTCCTTGTTCTACCTCAGAAATATTTTTCTTGTCTGTTTTTGAATGGAACTAAAAATGTCTATGGCCATTCTTTGTTGTCTCTTTTCTGCATCTTGGCTAGTACTAAGTAAAATGGACATCAGCATGGGATGAGATACACAGAGATAGAACATGCACCTTTTCACATATAAGCACTATTAATGGCAATTCCTTTTAATCTCTAGGAGGCCTGTCAGATAACTATGTGATTTTGGACATAAAATATGTTTTAATTTTCTCTTAATATGAACATCTTGAAAATAATGTGGTATTTTACCTTTAAATTCAGTCTGTTTGCTACTGATTTTTGTGGCAATAAGAGTGTCGCAGTGTTGTTCATGGAATCTCTTCCTCCTCTTACAACACTTCCTGTTTAATACTTGAAAAATATATATATTTTTTTAATAATCTTAGGGGTCCTGCAGTGCAAGCCACAAAAGCTGCTGCTGGTACTAAGAAGCATGATCTCAGTAAGTGGAAATATGCAGAGCTTCGTGATACAATCAATACATCCTGTGGTAAGTGGAATTTTTTCTGATTTGAGAAAGAGGTCAAGTTGCAGTTGCATGTTACTTTCTTCCTATAACACTGATAAAAACTTTATTCAGGTTTGAATTAATAACAAATTATTTAAAAAGTTCTGTTACCCCAAAAGCAGCAATAAATGAAGCTGTTTACATATTAAGGAAACAATTTCTTTTTTTTCTCTTTAGTTATTATATATTTGTGATAGTAAACTCTTGGGCCATGAAATTTGTATTATAATTTCTTAAATAAATTGTCTCAGATTTTTGTATTCCCACAAAGGGATAATAGTTATTGTGCTTTACCTGGAATTTTGTGTTCTAAGAAATCATTTGCTATCACTTCTTGCTGTCATCAGATCACAAAGAAAGCAAATATCATATAAAGCACAGCATAAAATATTTTCTGTCTTGGATATTTAGATTGTTTGTTAATTTTTCCAACTTCTTTTGGGAAGCTCACAGTTGGGGCATTAATTACTTTTCCCCCAGTCTGAAGACAGAAAAGATAAGAATTATTCCTTTATTAGATACTACTGTTTCTTCCTGTTTCTCATTGAAAGCGGTTGGTTAACTTCTGATTTAAGATCCTTCTATTTTTCGCTGAATAGAAATTGGAAACAAATCCATTCTCTTATGCTGTTTTTACACATGCAAGACTGGAGCAATGTTTTCCACCTGACTAGGTGCTGCAGTAATACCTGGTGCTCACGTGTGTTCATCCCTAGTGAAGCCAGTTTGGGTACTCTTAGATGACTAAGGAAAGAACCTTGAGATCATTCATTCTCTTTGTATAATGAAACTCAGCAAAATGAAAATATGCAAGTAATATACCTAGATATGAGCAGTCATATTGCTGGTTTTCTTTTTTACAGTTGCAGAAATAAAGTTCAGCAGTGAAATTTTATGTTTCTGTACTGCTTGTCTGTGATAGTGTCAACTGGCAAATTTAGTGAACTAAGAGTTTTGTCGCATTTCACTGCTCCAAATCCCCCAGTAAAAAGTTGCTTTGGGAATTGCCTTTACTCTAAAGGAAAGGGTACATAGAACTCTGAGGTAATTTCTGGGCCATAAAATACAGGCCCTGTGATACAGATAATGAAGTTTATTATATTACATTTTAGTATTATAACAAGTGTTACAACTTGATCTCAAATTATATACCTATCAATATAAAAAAGCATTTAATAAATAATTTTTCTGATTTTTCTCACTCATCCCTTCCCTCCTCATTTTTGGGATAGATATTGAACTGTTGGCAGCTTGCAGAGAAGAGTTCCACCGAAGGCTAAAGGTGTATCATGCTTGGAAATCCAAGAATAAGAAACGCAATGCAGAAACAGAACAGCGTGCTCCCAAATCAGTCACAGACTATGGTGAGGAGAGATAATTTTGTGTTTATAATCACTTTTGGCCATATTCTAAAGAAAACATTTCTAAAATCAATTTTGAGTTTGCTAGGTTGAAGGAAATTCCTGGGGGTTTTAAGAGTACTTTTACGTCTATTTAAGGTAGCTACTTTGAAAAGATTGAAACTGGCAAATACTTTGCAGAAATTAAAATACTTTAATAGACCCAGATAACTGTGTTGAATAGCTCTCCCTAAAACCTTTTCTTACATCCAAGTCACATCTGTTAAAATTCGTTCTTGATACAGGCATTTTTGCTAAGTGTTCATTGCTGTGCTACTTTATTATCTCATAATATATAGCTATTTAGATATAAATATAGATACTTTTAAAAGGTGCTGATTTATCATTTACATCGTGGTAAGCCTTACGTACATTACCGTACATTCTCTTTTTAAAAATTCTGTGAGTGGTGATATTGCAATTTTTGTTTAAGGGATTTTGTAGTCCCTGCTTTCTTATTAGTCCTTCATTCTGCTGATTTCACAGATGCATGTTTATTGTCAAAGCAATGTACTAATAAGTGACTGCCTTTCAAGCTCATCAAGAAAGTGTAGGAGTTGCCATGTTTAATACTGCCAGACTGAAAATTCAGTGCCCAATTTTGGAGTGCCATTTGCAGAATGGATAGTGTTCCTGCCATACAGTTGAAGCAAGAGGCAGAGGAAAGGGAAGATGGAGAGAAAGTGCTGTCCCCAGAGTCCCCTTAGCCTGAGATTAGAGCATTGTCCTGGGACATGGAGGATAAAGATCTCAGGGAATACAGGTGCCCTACTTTCTCTCAGTTCATAGATGAAGTTGTCTCCTTCCCCTTCATTCATTTACTGAGTGTGCATTGCTTGAGAATTTGAGGTTTTCAGGGAACTTTGGTACAGATATGGCAAGTGAAATCTGAACCCCTGGAGAAGATATTACTAAAGAATGGGTCCTTATGACTGTGCCCAGTAATGTGGTTTTAAGTGCTTAAGAAAGCTAATGACTGAAACAGCAGGAAAAGGCACTTGAAGCACTTCTGCAAAGCGGTAAATTGCTTTGAGTTTGAATTGACAAGTTCTCTGTGGAGCTAAATGGATAAAATACATATCATGCACAGTATTGCTGATGGGAAGTATCAAAGAGCAGAAAATCTTTGGATTTGTGCACACAAAGCTTGGAGTACTCATGTTCTCATCCCATGTATTCAGACATTTACAGCATTTTTATCAGTGGTTCTCATTGCATTTTTTTACTTTTCTTGAAATACGGCATCGTATTTGTGAAGAAAAGGACACTGCGGTTCAGAAGAAATTGATGGCAACCTATAGAGACTCTTAATGTCAGAATGATTCTTCCTATTCCAAATAATTATACTACGTGGGCATTTCACATCTATGTATGATAGTGATCTGAGCAGGTAGTAAGAAGGGATTCTGACTTCTTGGGTGCTAAAGCTAAAAGACTTTCAGGTGTCAGTGGATGTGTACTTCAAATGATGCAGTTTCTTCTTTCCATATCTTCATTGATGTAATACAATTTTACAG
Source organism: Chiroxiphia lanceolata (assembly GCF_009829145.1). Lineage (NCBI taxonomy): Eukaryota > Metazoa > Chordata > Aves > Passeriformes > Pipridae > Chiroxiphia > Chiroxiphia lanceolata. Next base: position 84,688,910 of record NC_045639.1, on the reverse strand, counting down.
GTATCCTTTACTTAAATAAATACATTCAGTATAGAAGCTAAACATTGGTTTGCATATTATTATTGGAATAGGCAGATTCAGTATTCCGGAGGTTTGGAAAATTTTTTGTAGCAGAAATATCAAAAATGAAAAGTGCTACATTAATTAACGAGTGGATTTGTCACAGCAATTTGTGCTTAGCATGTATACGACTGAGTTTTTGTAACTGGCATCACAAATTATAGAAGTAATAAATTTCAAGATTAAATTCTGATGAAAATAGAAGTACAAAATTAATAGAAATATTTAGTATCTGTGTTTATTGCAACTAGAATTCCCAGTTGTATATCATCAGCATTGGTGAAAAATGTTGAGGTAATGAAACAGTAACTTTTAAAGGATCAGCGCTTTTATGTTTTGTTCAACATGTAATATTGTTCACAGATTTTGCACCATTTTTGAGCAACTCAAGTAAGTGAGGAGATGGTTATTTAAGCTAACCTTGAAGAATAGGAAGACTTGACAGCTTGATACTAACATTAATTAATCCAGTGTTTTGCTACACTTGTACATAGAATTTAATTGTGAGAATAATCTATTTTACAATTTGGCAATGTTATTAATTTGATGATAATTATACATTATTCTAGTAATTTACAAATGTACTTGTCTTCATGAAATCCTACCCATTTGAGCAGTAGTGGGAAGGGAGAATGAAATAACCTTTTTATGTGGGTTATTTGAAGATATAATCTCCCATTTTTTTCCATACGCCCTACAAAATAACTTGTTTGTTCTAATATTTTTTCACTGTCAGCATATGGCTTTTTGTTGTAGCAAAACTCTGTAATCAATTTAATATAACAGCTATTTTCCTAGCACATAAACTAACATTCAGGTGATGGTTTCTTCTGAATAAAGAAATTCAGTTCCATAGCACTGAGAAACAGAGGCTATATTGGCTGCTTAGTGTTCCTGTCCTCTAGATTTGCTCTTGGATGTAGATATGCATAGGGGTAGAAAGAAGCCTTAGCAATTATTATTGCAGTGCAAAAAGTATTTGACAATACTAAAGCACTGATCTGCTGAGATAGGTGTTCAGACAATTTGTAGAAAATAGTATTAATTTCCTATAAACTGTGTCTTCCTGTAAGGTACATGTTTTATCAGAGTCGATGTAAAAAAGTAGCATTCACCTGTTAAAATACTGGTTTTCTCCTTCTCTTTGTTTATGCAGACATGGGGGAAAAAAGGGGTATATATGTTATGTATAACACATGGTATTTTTTTAAGGTTCTGCTCCTCAGGCTCAGAATAACTATTTTTGCTTGAATCAAAGCAGAAGAAATTTCAAGTTGCAGTTGTTGGTCTATATTAATCTTGTTCGTGATTGTAAAAATACATTATTAAAAGTGATTGTTGTTTTTCATATTAAATATTAGCTCAGAAATTATCTTTGCTGCTCAGTAGACACTGAACAAAAATGGAATTCACTTCTGATTTTTCTCTTTATGCTGAAACATGCAACTGTTAATACTGACTCTCTTTTGTAGAGATGGCACAGATCCACATTCAGAGTTTCTTAAAGAGGGTATATGTAACAGTGGTGGTGTAAAACACTAAAAAGTTCAGTACCAAATTTTTGCAGGAGGCAGTTAGTATAGGAAAGGATCTTGCTTGTAAGAACATTTGCCATTTAAAACTAATTATGATAGTATATACATACCGTCAGGAAGTTGGATCAATTGATCAATTAACACAGAGAGAGCTTTCATTTTAAAGAAAGTTTCTCTCTGGAAACTGAAATGTGTGGAACTCAGAGAGTCCAAAAATGCATACAGAAAATATTTACCAAAAATATATATGAAGCTTCAAAAAACTTCATATAACTCTGTCCCCTTTAGAAGTTTGCTTGGTTGATCTTAATGGTCTGAAATAAAGAATAAAGTAGTTCTGATGCCAGAGTTTAGCGCACAGAAATCTAGGCAGAAAGTTATGTTTGGTGGCAGCTTTGTGATAAGCAGTATTTGTTGTCAACATTTCTATTAACAAATTAGTAATTTCTAACAATATTTACACCTTTCTGTGTTGACTGTCAAAAATCTTAAAGTGATGTTTTGTGTTTTGTAACTTTAAATGCTTTACACTTTGATCTTGTTTTACAAAGAGATTGACAGAACTAAAGCAGTTACTGATGAATGTTCCTGGTTTGTAAGACATCTTATATGGGAAGTTTTACCTTAAATATTGATTTAAAGCAGAGTGCATTATTTTACTTGCTTTTTTTGTCTAAACATTCCATTAAGCAACCATAGATAAAATATTAACATGAGCCTTTCCTGACCAGTGTTGTAGCTGTCGTGATTTACAGAACCCACTTATATGAAATGGAAGTACTTTTTAGGTTTGATGAGACTTCAGCTGACCTTGAATTAGAGAGAATCTCTTGGGTTTTGGAGTTTAGTTTGTTTTCTTGTTTGGTTAGTTGTTTTGGGTTTTGTTTTTTTTTTTTTTTAGATTTGCTTATTAATCAAGCAAGTAGTAATATGGCTTTCTTGTTCTCTAATTTTTTTTGCTTATTTTTGGGGCTTTCTTCTGTATGATAGCACAACAGAACCCAACAGCCCAGCTGCCGAGCAGACAGCAAGAGATTGAAATGAACAGACAACAGCGTTACTTCCGCATTCCCTTCATCCGCCCCGCGGACCAGTACAAAGACCCCCAGAACAAGAAGAAGGGTTGGTGGTATGCACATTTTGATGGGCCATGGATTGCTCGACAAATGGAACTTCATCCTGACAAGGCACCCATTCTCCTTGTAGCGGGTTGGTATTGAAAGCAAAATTCAAAACTTTGAAAAGGTTCAGAGTTGGTAAGTTACTTTAGGAAAAGACAGAGGATACAAGTTTCCCAAGTTGTATCTTCTTTTTTTTTTTTTTTCCTCCAGCAGTTCTTATCTGGGCAGAATTTTAGGATTTGGGACTGTTCTTAATGGCCAAACTTTTCAAATACCATTTGGCCACATGTTCTACTTGTGCACATGCTTCGATTTGGGAAGTCAGAGATAGAGTGGTTCTGATGTAAATATTTTTATTAAGTGCCCTCTGATTATTCTGAACTGGAGACAGCACGAAGATAAAAATCACAGTTTATCTGGGAAAGTTCTACTCATCGTTGTATTGTTTTTTAGTTAGCTTTGAAAAATTACAACCAGTTTGTATCACAACAATTTGTGCATACGTTATATTGTCTTTCCATAATATGAAGCTAATAGCAAACTGATGCTTTTACCCTATTTATGCTGCCTAATGTGGGAGAATAGCTTTTTAATCTTCAATGTTTAAAATAAAAACTAAATATTGCAATGGACAGTAGAGATTTGTCTGGTGGTGAAATATATCCAGCTTTTCTGGAGGATAATGAAAGGGGGGGAAAACACTGGAGGAATGCTGTTTATGGTTCTGTGGTTTTGTATTTAACTTAGAGACCAAGGAAAAGTCTATAACCAATTTGTTTCTCTTCAGTTATACCTTACTGCCAACAAAAGTTTGTTTCCTGCAAATTATTTTTAATAGAATTTCTTACACCAACTGTTACTATTCAGTGTCAAAGCCCATAGCAAAAAGTAGCACTGCTGTCATGAGTACCACATTCGATGGATCACCTATTAAAAATGAGATTATAATTTAGTGTTTGAACTACACCCATCATTTTGTTGGATTCCCTACGTTAGTCCCATTTGGTAAATGCTGTTTGTTTTGCATGGGAGGCTGACAGATTAGTTGGTCAAAAGTCTGGAGTTCTTAGTTGCTTTGTTACATTTAAACAGATAGTAACAGCAGTTTGCTGTGAAATGGCCTAAAACTGAAAGTATACGTAAAACAAATGCAGTTGTCAGCCTGTAATGGATTTCAGGAGAATATATCAAGATGCTGATCTTTTCACTTCTTTCCTTTGTTCCTTTTTGCTCACTTTTTAAGCACAACTTTGTCAATTGCAACATGTGATACTAGTTTATTGTGATACCTCTGTGGTACTCTGTGTGTAACAAAAAAACCAAACCAAAAAATATTTATCTGACAACTTATTTCCCCATAAGCTCCGAAACCTTTTAACAAACCAGAGCTTCAGAGATGGAATCTAATTAACAAAGATCTAATTTGTTTTATGGGACTTTTGAATGATGTTTTATTTTCCCTTTACCATTTCAGGTAAGGATGATATGGATATGTGCGAGCTTAATCTTGAAGAGACTGGGTTAACCCGAAAGCGAGGTGCTGAAATTTTGCCGAGACAGTTTGAAGAAATTTGGGAGCGCTGTGGAGGTATCCATATCTTCAAAATGCAATTGCAAGCAGACAAGCTCGTCCTACGTACGCTACGGCGATGCTGCAGAACCTGTTGAAATGAATTGGCATTTTGCACAGTAGTGTTCGAGATGAGAACCCTTGCCTGTGATACAAAGGGAAGAGTTCCTCTGGGCAACAGAGGACGTAAACATTCTATAATCATATTAGAGATGTTTAATATAAAGTGAAGAGGTTTTATTAATCACGTGGTTTGTTAATTTGTACTTTATGATGTTTAATTTGTGTAGTGAACTTTACTAGGTATGAGGACCTTGAAGAAACTTCAGTCAGTGTAGTTTGTTGCATTTTGTTTATTTTCTTTAACAGTTTCTGTTAGAACTCTTAACACTTCTAAGCAATCTCTATTTACTCGGGTACATATTACAAAGAACTGCATTGCAACCACCTTTTTATAAAAGTCCTGCTTCAAACACTGAATAGTTGGCTTCAAGTGATCTAGTAAAGAGGATATGCTGTTTCTAACTGGAATTGTGAGGCCTTAGCTTTGACTTCTGTTACGGAGAAGTTGGAGTATACTTTTATATCTCTGAGACATTTTATGTCCTGATTTGCAAACTGTTTAGTGTCTGTATTTAGTTGTTTTTTTTTCAGAACCTGATGGGAAATCCTCCTAAACTTGAGACCCATAAATTCCTATTTAATTCAATTCTCTGTCTTGGTTTAAGAGAAATGGTTTTCTGTACATTCTGAGAAGAGCATTCATATGTGTCAATATAGTGTAATATTGGAGGTCCTCAAAGAATGTACTGCTCATTAGGGCTTATACCACTTCTTAGTTTTTTCTCTTTTTTCTGTTTCAGTAGAAATTTGCTTTAGACTTATTTTTCTGACCGCATTTCCATTAGGAACTCTTGGACAGTTTGTTAGCCAGGTAGTGTAATTTCAAAATATTATGCAAAATTGTCCAAGCCTTGTATCTGGAGGTATAAGATTAAGGATAGGATAAGGGAAATACGTTCAGCTTTTTGATGTCAGTATAACTTAACTGAATATTGAGGCCTGAGCCTCAGACATTGTGTTTTTTAATTGTAACAAGATATACAAGGTCTCTACCTTTTGTTAGAGTGTGTAAAACATTGGTCTAATAACATAATGCATCATCTTAATACTATGTGCTAATTAAATAGCTACAAATTTTAGTATACTGAAATACTACAGCGATTTGGACACTACTCTGAGCTTTGTCATAATCTCTTCTGTCAAGTTTCATAGCTTGTAACAGTTCCCTCATTAAGCAGGTTGTTTTGGGAGTTTTTGTGGGTGGGAATCGTTAATTTCATACAGTTTTAAGATGCATCTCTTTCACTTATGTGAACATTGTTTTACTATGCTGGCCATTATTTCAACAAATTAAACTTGACTATTTATCTCTCTAATAGGAATTCAAAATATAAGTAGCTTGATGTCCAATTACTTATTTAACCTGATTCAAAAATGAAGTCTTGCTCTTTTAAGTGACAAATTTTGTTTACACTATAAGAAAATTTCCTCAGTCTTTACTCAGTTTGAAACCTCTTGGAAATGTTAGTTTTTTAATGCATAAATATACTTAATAATTTTCAAGAGGTACAGTTCTGTAGCACAGAGAGAGCTCCTGATGCTGACCTTAGATTGTGGTTGTATGCCACAGTCTGCTTGTTGTTATAAATACACTCCTTACTATAATACTTGTGGAGATATTCAGTAGTAGTTAACTCTGTACAGACCCACTGCATCAGGGAATCTCAGCTTCTGCTGCATACCCACTCAGCCTCTTGCAAACGAGGAAATGTTTTAATTTTACCCAAATTCTTCCCTAAAACAATAATTTGTCTGTAAGATGAAAGGAGAGGTGCATCAGACTGCTGGATAGCAAGTTGTGTGCAAACCTGTACAGTGTTGCATGAATTTAAAGGTGCAGCTTAGGAAATTTAGGTTACTGGTTTAATGTATTACTACACTGGAACCGAAGTTTCACAACTTCCAGTCTCTGGAAACTTAACACTGCAGGAAGCTGTGCTCACTCACATGATCCCACAAGGAAAATCACTGACCTGACCTGTGTTTATTACTGTCTGGATTTAGCTGCTTGACTTAACATGTTCAGTCCCAGTGTATGTGTGTACATATATATTGTGTGTATATATATATATACAAAACCATGGATCTTATGAGACTGGACATAGTAAGCAAGGAACCTCATTATTTAAGTGTGTGTCTGTTTATACACATATATAAGCTTAAATATTTTAGTAAATATGTGTAAACATACCTGTGGGGAACTTAAAATGAATAAAATTAACTGAATTTTTCCAATCTGTACCTTTGATTATGCTAGGATTACCTTGACTGGCATCAGAAAGAAAATTTGTTCTTCAAATAGGTGTGTGGGAATTTTTGTTAACTAAATGACTAAAAAATATAGCTATTGGGAAAATAAAATGGACTTTAAAATAGTGGAAGAGGGTCTGGTGGTTGGACGTTCTCAAATGAGATATTCCCACCTCTCTGCAGTGCTCCAGCAGTATGACTGAGGCAAGCAATACATTCCAAAATCAGGATATTCTAGTTTGCACAGTAGCAGGCTGCTTTTTTTTTTTGTTATTATTATTTTTCTTTCTCTGCATCAAAAGCAGCATCTGCTCTTATTTTTACTGATCTTTCTGTGCAACAAAATTAATTTTCAGTTAGTTTCAGACTATTTTATTTTTCTTACATGTCAAGCAATGTTCAGTGCTTACAAATTATTTCTGTGATCCCATCTACCGTGTCAGATAATTATACAATTGGTTGATTTGGAGAGGAAATTAAAAAAAAAGAGGGGAGGGAGTTCGACTGTAGTATGACCTAATGCCCTTCTGATCTGTGGTTATAGAGAAAAATTTTGGTTTTTAAAGCACATTGGCTGGTTCTCTCTATGTTTGATTTTTTTTTTAAAAATAAATTCTTCCTGCCTATCAGTGAACCTGTTTGTTATAGTTGAGATCTGCCTGAAACAGTCCACAAAACAAAGGAGGGAAGAGAATCACCACACTAGGCTACATTCCTGACTAGGTAACCCTGAAATATCCATTTCTTGAGAATGCTACTTTGAAGATCATAAGGTCGTTAAATACTTATCTTTCATCCACTGAGAAGATTGTTTTTCTTAACTTAGTTTAATCCTTTGGGTTTTTCTCAAAATCTTTTTAAAGTATTTAAATGACCTCCTAATACTGTACTGAAAATTAAAAATTAAAAATAACACATTCCATGTTGAAATCTCACTTGTATCTTCTTACCATTTTGTCTTTGAAGATTTAAAGCATAATAATAAGAGTAAATTAAGTTATGAGAAGGGTAAAAGGATTTCTGTGCTGGAACTCCCTGCTGCTTTTCTATCAGATGTTTTTGATGCTTACTTTTCAAAGTTTTACTTTAGTGAAGGTTTTGTCTTTACTTTCTAAAGTAAGTGTTTCTCCATAATGACATTCTGATATTAAAAAATTCTGATTTTTTTACTTTTAAGTTTCATCCTTAATTTCTCAGTATTTTTAAAACAAATATCTTTACTTTTATTACTATTTTTTATTTATTGCTATCACTTCCCATGTATCTATAATTTGCTATGCTGTGTATTCTTTGCATATTTTTCATTTTTCATGACAGTCAGTGACTAGTGAAACCAGTTCTACTGCTTTGAGTTTGTATGCTGCAGGGGAAACTTTATGTCTGAGATGGAGAAGTTTTGTGGGTTTTGCTTGTTTGTTTGTTTTCCCCTTAAAAAGAGTCTTAGAAAACTTTCTTGTCTTAAGGGCCAGATCAGAGTGGTAGTTTTCTAACATAAAAAGATTCAAGTAATTTGGGCTTTGTTATCTGGGAAATGTAATTTTGTTTCACTTTCCTTATGGCTTTTCTCTCCAGCTGTAACTTTACATCCGTTTTAAGGTAATGTGATATGTTTTAGTTTGACATTAAGTACCAGTTCAATTCCCAGTGAAATTTTCAAGTAAATAGTTTTATTATGTTTTATTGAAATACAAAAGGCTTACGTCCAGCAAATATATTTGGTAATTAATAGTTGAGAGTGATAAATACAATCATGAATAATCATTATTAAAAGACACATTTTAAAACTACTTACTTTTTAATCTGGCTAGTGATAACTAGTATGACTTGAAATACACTAAACACATACAAAAACATTTGTAATGGAAAAAAGATGGAATGCTATCAGCATTCTTAATGTATTCTTAGCTTACATGAGCAATAGTGAAAAGCTAACATTTGTTGGCAGGGATGACTTCCAGTGCCCTGCAAGAAATATTTTTAAAGTAGTTTTATTCTGAAGTGTTACTGGGTAAAACCACATCTTAGGTTTCTTCTTTATCTTTTTTTCTACTTCAATAAAGTAAGTAAAAATACTATTTCAGCTGTAGAAACTCAACCTTGTATTCTTGGTGCTTTGCCTTCATTCGTACACTATCACCAGTTTCGGTGGTTTTGCAGGCAAATCCGTGCAGTTACTTGTTTGGAATTCGTAAACAGTTCTTCTGAGTGACATAATAAGGTAAAGTTCAGTCTTTGCTGTGGTAACTGCGCGGTACGAAGAGAGAAGAATTGTTGCTGAAATCAGCTGCTGTCCCAATACACAAAAGTTTCACATCTGAATGAGGACCTATCATCCAGAATAGTCATGAACTTTGTCAAAGCTCAGTTTGAGCTGTAAGTACGACTTCTGGTGTGCACCAAGCAGCAGACAGTGCCTGAATATTGTACAACACTGGTGCAGGATATAAACATAGATATAAACATAGATATATTCAAGAAACAGATGCTCAAGGTAAAATAATGCTCATACTTGAATCAAGATTGTGGATTTGTAGTGCATAAATTAATAAGCCTACAAAATACTTAAAGGCTGCCCGATGTCTGCTTAGATTTCTTCTACAAAAACTAACAGTAACTTCTCAAAATTATTTGTGTGCATACTGAGTTTAAAGTGTACACAATCATGTGCAATTCTAACCTACTTTTTACCAGGAGGGTGCTTGTGAATGTAAATATCTTGTTCTGAAAAGATGAAACTCCAGGTATTGTGCCTCAGCAAAAAGTTTGAAGTCTTAGGATAATCTGATAGTTTCACTGTCACCAGAAATTAAGCAGTTAAGTGTATATGTACATATGTATAAACAATGTTCATAGAAACCCTTAAAAAAATTAATTCCAACTTGTGTGTGATTTGCAATGTGAGCATTGAGGGAGAGAATGAAGTTCCCGGATGCTTTTAATGTGTCCTTTGGTCAATCACAGTTCGTATTTCTGTTCACCACTTACATTATTGTGTGTAAGGAGGTTAATAAAGGTATGGAAATATGGTGAAGTTCCATTGACAAATACTGAAAAATGTCATGTTTCAGCAAAATCTGTTTCTAGCACTCGGCTCTTAAATAAAACAGTTAAACCTGTAAGCACTGGATGCTTAATGCATGCATCTTAACAATTGACTTCCTACCAGGTAAATTTTAGACACTGTATAATAGATGCTCAACTTGCTCATGTTGCTTTTCTTCAGTAAAACAATTTTTTTAATGTGTCCTGATTTTAGAGCCAAAATGTTATATCTTTAGGAATCCTTGAATTTTTTTCATGTGCATAATCATCCTGAAGTCCAGCCTTTAATGCAGATCTTCTTTTTTGAATACCTGTAAGAGAAAGTCTTGTAAGACATTTGAAAAACATTGTTTAATTTGAAAATGTACGCTATGTATCTAGTGCTAATAGGGAAGGTCACACTAACACCTGTTGAGATAATGTCTTAGTTCATTGTAAGGGCAATTGAGACTGGAGAAGAGAAGGGTCCAGGAGACCTTCTAGCGAACTTTTTACAAGGGTATATAGTGACAGGACAAGGGAGGAATGGCTTCAAACTGAAAGAGTGGGTTTAGATTAGATGTAAATAAATATTTCCTGTGAGGGTGGCAAGGCACTGGAAAAGATTGTCCAGAGAACTTGTGGATGCCCCATCCCTGGAAGTGTTAAAGATTGTTAGGTTTTGGACTATTTACTAATTGGGCTAAAACCTACCCAGCCAAACCCCTCCTGACAACTGAGCTTTGCAATAATTTTCCGTGTAGTGATTCTGTAAATAAACTGGAGACATTTTTTATGTTTAGGAAGGAATTGAAGGTTATTTAGCTTCTGTTGGAACTTTATGCCTATTTTTAAATATGCCTTCATAAATAGAGCTGTACTTATTGTAGATAATACGTCCTAAAAGCTGTCACTGCTTTCATTGCGTATAGCAAAACAGAATTTAATTATTGGAATCCTCAGTTTGGCCTATGAGTCCTAGAGATCCGTGTCCTCCAGAAAATTCATATTCAAAAGTGCCATTTTCTTTTTAAAAATTCTAATCTGAAAGGAGCTTTTTAGATTGTGATATCAAAGTGGTCCTCTTAGTTTCAGCTCATGAAAGCTGTTCTTCATAAATTTTTTCCCTCCATTGCCTTTTTTAAATTATTAAAATGTGTTGAACATAAGGGTGATGTAAACACTCATTGTGAATGTAAGTAACAGTGAAAAAAGCCACCTAATTTTTTGAACCTATTTCAATTTTCTTGTTTCCTGACTTCCCACTAAATTAATTTATTTAACTGGATCTTGAGAAGATCTTTGTATACTTCTTACAATTCAAATAGTCTTGATGACACAGGTCTGATTTTCTTTCACAATGTGTCCTTTTATTACTTTAATAAATATTAAATTACTTTAATAATTAAGTGCTTTTCTATGCAGTAATTTTAAGTAGTTTAGGTAGTATGAAATTTAGTTGTCTGAATTACCCACAGGCACATTTATTTAAGATGGGTGTAAAATACTAATTGCAAACTTCTGTGCTTGTGTTTTTTATAAGCAGTGAAACCAATTAATTCTTGAGCTTTTCCAAAGTGCTGCTCCCTGCTGCTTTGTCCATTTCTATCTCTGCATTCCAGTCCCCCCATTTTCACCTCAGTCTATAACTGTGACCTGGTACTTGAAGAGACCAGACCTGGGTATGATGAAGATCAGTGAAAATAATCTTCCTATATGGCATCATTACGTGCTCCTTTATTTACATACCAATAACATGTAACGAGCCAAAGATTCATGTAGGTGGTATCCTGTCTCCCATAGTGTTCAGGTAATTCCAGGGCAGTCCTGTACTGATATTCCCCACAATAACAATGGGTACTAACAGCTATAGCAAAACTTTTTGGTTCCTAACTGGACTGGATTCAGAAAAATGAAAACAGCAAAGTGAAGGCTTTTTTTCTACCTCTCAAGAGGGCATACTCAGATACATCAGAAGTAAGAAACAATCTGGAAATTCTGGAGAAATTTTTCCCTCAGCTTTTCTCATTTTTGTCAATTTTTTCCCCCACAAAGATATAAGAAGTTTGAACTTGAAATAATATTTGAAGTATGAACAGTATGCTGCTCAAATTAGAATTCCTACTCGTTCAAAATCTATGTAGCTTAACCTAGCTCAAGTTATTTTTGTATAATCTTTAATTTTTAAAATTTTTATATTGCTTTTTAAACCTCCCATTTGGTTTGCATTTTGTGTTACTTTGTCATTTTAGATATTCCTTCTTCCTTCATGTGTTCCAGTGACTGCCACATTAGCACATAGTTATACAGAATATAACTTTGTTGCATAAAAACACTTAAGAAGAAATGGTTGTCAAATCAAGCATCCAAAAAATCTGAGTTTTTCTTTGTACAAAATTACTACAAAGAGGCTTCCTTGTATATTGACAAATGGGAAACAACAAATTTTTAAAGTTCCACAAACCTTGGTTTTGTCTGGCTGATGCTGGAAACGAAGAATTTCAAGGACTAACTTGTCAGTCTTGGCTTTGTAAACTGGCCTGGTGACCTACAAGAGTAAGAAAAAACCAAAATGTCAAACCACTGATTATTTCACTAAATCACAAAAAGCACTCAGATAGGATGGACCACCAGAGCCATGCAAGAGCTGTGAGAAAGCAGTTCTGTAGTCCTGTTATGAAGTCTACACAGCAGTAAATGTGGGAAGCAATGAATGTGTTAGTATTTTCAGTTCTGAAGTTGCCAAGAGAGAGAATAGGTTCAAGTTTGATTTAGTTGTGGAGTTAATACTTGAAGATGGACCTGTTTTTCAGGTGGGGCTGTTTGCTGAGGGGTAAGAGAAGGATTTTCATGCATTTTACCTCCAGGCTGAATTGTGTTTTCAAGTTCGTGTAACGCTTCATGGTCAATGATCTCTGAGGAACTGAGACAAGCACTTACACTGCAAGCCGTGACAAAAGCTAGATATGGGTTCATCGTGTTCAAAGCAGGATTAATCCTTACAGCATTTTCTGAATTGCAGCTGCTGAGAGTAGGCCTTCTACAATGCAGAACATTTTTGTTTAGGTAAGATTTTAAATTGCAAAAGAAACAAAAGGAATATTTTGAAATTTGAAGAAAAAGATTGTGAGCAGCTTACTGCAAATTAGAGTTTCTTTTGCATTTTCTTAACTTAATAATTAAAATGATGAAAAGAAAAGCAAGGCTTAGTAAGCCAAGAATGAGAGGTTTAGAAATGAAGGGTTGTGTGGGTTCTGGAGCAAATTTGGCACACGCTGTCCTTGGTAAAGCTGGTGTCTACGTACAGGGCATCTAAAATAAGGAGAGGAAGACAAAAAATGAAAACAAAATCTGCAATTAATTATGAGCACATTATTTCCACTACAATTAGTTGCTATGTATCTACATGAAATAATGTGATTGATAATAAGGGAAAGATAATATTCTTACATTCATGAGTGTTAAAAGACACTGATATTTTCTTTGTCAACCTACAAATTTTAGGAAATTGTGCATTTTAAACATCTCTGACAGGTTTCTAACCCCACGGGTGAAATTGAAATAATATTTGAGTTTTAGAACCCGAGAAGTTCAGATGTGTTTTAAGGTAATGTCTGAACATATCTTTGAAGCCTATATCTGCGTACTGGTGATTTCACTCTGAGTAGCAAGGCCTGACATAAAAATTCTGCTACAAATAGACGGGACACTACTCCTCATGATAGGACAAGAAGAAATGGCCTCAAGCTGAATCAGGGGAAGTTCAGGTTGGACATCAGGAAAAATGTCTTCACTGAAAGGGTTGTCAAGCATTGGCATGAACTATGCAAGGAAGTGGTTAAGTCACCATCCCCAGAAGTGTTCAAGGAACATCTGGGCGTGGCACTCACTGCTATGGTTTAGTTGACACACTGTTCAGTCAAAGGTTGGACTTTATGACTTGGGGCTTTTTTCCAACCTTAATGAATCTATGATTCTATAAATAGCTCCCTTTAAAGCAAGGAAGATTGCCGTACTTTATGTGAAACACAGGGTTTCCAGTTAGTGGAAAACTAAGACGGTGCTGCGTGAATTCACCCACAAAACAGGGCAAATAGTAGGCCATAATTTTCTCTCTCTCACTGTACAAGTTTGCACAAGCTGTCAGGATGAGACTGGGGGTAAGTTTGTAACTTGCTATAATTCACTAAAATTTTGCTCATTATTTTAATCCTTTGTAATTCCACATGATGGTTTGGTTATTCTGTTCATCAAGTCAGGGCTTTTCTAAAAGGAAAAGGTTTTATTTTCCTTAGTGCATCAGTCTTGGAGGAGTAGGCTGTACTCCTTGCTACCTCAGTAAAGTTTGAAAAGGACCTTTGTAGCTCACTGGCTGATTCCTAGTATAAAACTTCAGCTACCCTAGTGTGACTCTGCAAGTTAGGAATTTGGCAGTAACTGTGGTGAATTCAATATAATCTTCTATTAATCTTTCTGTGATGGCCACTGAAGGAAATGGATTATGGCAGTATTGTTGCTACAGTGAAATTATCGTATGAATAATTTGCTTAGTGGTCTTATTTTTTGACATTAATCCTAACTAAGCTAGAAGACCTATCATTAACCTAGTCAAGTCAATATTAAGAGGAATAAACAAATGCAAGAATTTTAACTTGTTTTTACTGATACATGTGGCTGGTCAGTTACTGTGTGCACATTGAATATACAGTTTCACATAATGCTCTGGATTGTCTAGTCCTAAAGTGAGAAAAAACTTAATCCTTTAAAACAGAATTAATATGTTCAAGTACTGTGTAGTTTTCAATATTGACTTAAGATACTTTTGTGTGAAAATTCTTACAGAATATATTTGCAGTTAGGAGGAGCTGCTAATCTTCAACTCTTTCCCAGAAAGCCCTGATAGCAGCCTCAGCCCTTAGTGCTTATTGGGTGGTCTGGAATCAGTAGTCCTCATTGGTGTGTTTATATGATTAGATTTTAATACATCTTAGGAAAATGTAATTTCTTAAAATCTACTATATAGTATCCAAACCATGAATGTGCTACTGCATTTTTCCCATATGTATTTGGAAATGCATGGCTTTGTGTGTGTCATCTCTGCCAATGATGCTGAATTTCTAATAAATTTCTAAAAAGTACTTTTCTAAAAAGTAACTAGGTCACGGTGTTCTGTGCGTCCTAACAGGCTGAAATGGATTTAGCTGTGGTGAGGCTATTTGAAAGTATTGCAGTGTAACTTTAGGTATCTGAATGTTGAGATTTTGGCTTATTAGCCTAGTTTGTGCTGTTGAAAAGTATACTCAGCCCTACTTGATCTGTGATAGACATTATCAGGAGGATGTTAAGAGATTCATGTTGATCACCATCTCTTTACCTGCAGACAGCTCCTCTTCCTGGAACTAACTCGCATTTCCCACCATTGACACAAAGATGCGGTTCCAGCTCGCACAGGCTCCGGCAGGGCAATCCATCTTGGCTGGCATAACCAGGTTTACAAAGGCAGTCAGCTTCCTTTGTCCACTCGTTCATTATGCATTCGGAAACTTGTCACATGCCATGAATTTGCATGGGTCTGCCTGATCAGCTGTAAAGATGGGTAAATTATTAATTGAAGCATTACCACAAAGTGACTTGGCAGGCTTTGTGGCAGCTAGAGAAAACAATTCCCATTTACTGGCCTTGACACTCGGGCATGTTAATAGGAGGATGGAGTCTAGCATAAAGGATGCACATCCTTCTTCCTGTAGATGACACAACAAGCATGCAAATTTATATCGACTTCTGCATTTATTTACCCCATCACTGTTAAGCTGTCATTTTTATGTCACTGACAAGGATTTTCACATTTGGATATTTTTATTCTGTTTTTACTGTAAGTGCTAGTTTTATACTCATGGCTACTTCTGTGTGAGAACAGTTTCAGCTGTAATGATCCTCAACACATAATTTAGGACAAGATAGAGGGAGGGAATTAGGTTATTGAATATTACACAGTACTATGATCTGCAACCCAGAAATATTGGCATGGTTTAAAGAAAGTATGTGCTTGCAGGCCTTGCTCTTTTTTGTTTGTTTTATTTTTTAAATATTAGTAAGGGATGCCTCTTTGATATTAAGTGAAAAGGAGCTGCTGATGTTCACGGGAAGGCCTAAATCAGAGACAGCTTAAAGTCCAACTCCAGCTGTCACACAAGTCTATTTTTCCTTTCTATTCTCTGCTGCTTACTAAAATGCAAAAAAAAAAAAAAAAAAAAAAAAAGACCAGAAGGAGTAATTTTAACCCAGTGCTCAGCCCAGCTTGTGCTGATGGGGTGATGAAGATGTGAAGATGAGGGCTGCATCCACCAATCTTGTCTCCTAGAGCCTGTTTTCTGCATACTATGGGATAAAACCATTAGAAGGCAAAAGATGAGACAGACCAGATGATACAAATTTGTACTTGCCAGCAAAGAGTTTTAGTAGATATGTGAACCCAGAAGGGGAAAAAAAGATGTAGAAACTGGGCAAGGAGAATGCAGAGAAGGAAGTGAGAGCAGATATACAGGTATGAGCTGGCTATATGACCCTTAATACATACGTATTTTAAAAAGATTTGTACTGGGTATTGCAGCTACTACTTGTAGGTACTAACTGGGCTGAGAATTTTCTTCTGCAGCCACTTCATGCTCTGTACTAGATGCTCAGTAATAATAATAATGAAAAATGAGCATTGAATTTTTTGTAGCAGTACTGGAAATCTCAGACACACACTGGAATATGCTTCAGTGGTAGAAGTGAATCCATCCTGTTCACTTTTGACCTCTCTGTAATTCTATGGCTAGTTCCTGTTTTGCATTTAGACTAGTGAGTTCTGGCATGCAATTTCCCTTGCTATACACAATGCTCATGTTGATTTGATATACTTTGCTCCTGGACTGTGAGTGTGTGTACATGTAAACTCTTAAGAACAAGCAGAGCTTGGCATGAGCACTTTGCTGGGTTAGAGGGTTATTTTTTTTGTCATAACATTTCATTTTCCTTAATACATACCTGTGACCTGGTTATGCTTTCTGTTTCACTTTGTTTAGATTACAGAATATGCATGCGGTATTTTAAAAGTCCTTCTTTATGGTATTATCTATGACCAATGTAGTCATCTTTTTGCAGCTCCTGACTCTTGATCTTATTTTTAGACTGCCAGCTCCATCAGCGTTTCAATTGATAGAACATTGTTACCTCAGTTACTAACAGGTTGGGGGGTGTGTTTTTTTATTTGTTTGTTTTCTGAAATAAAAACAGAGGGCTTTGAAATACCTGTATGGGAATATACTGGCTTTCTAAACACAAATTCTTCTATTTTGACATTTTACTACTGCTCATAAGCCTAGAAAGAACAGCTGTCTCAGCAAACCATTATATACTGTTTTTTTGAAATACCACATCAGGAAAGCAGCCAATATGGATGAAGATGAAAGATTTTTAAATTTTTATGTGTTTGCATTTTAGCAACTTTCTCATTTTAATTTTTATTTAATGAAAATTTACTACTAAAGCAGAGAACGTGTGGTAGCCCAAAGTTAACTTTTTATCATTAGTTAATAATTTCTTCATCAAAACATCAGTTTATCATGACAGTATCTGAAGGTTTGAATGCTGTGATTTCGTTAACTTTCTTTACCATAAACTAGCTATGCTTTTAGTGGCCACAAGGAGATATGTAAAATGAAAACTGGTTAGAAACTGCCTGCATGAATCGTAAATGGACTTTTGTTTTGGAATTGTCAGAGTTCTGTACATAAAAAGACAGCTTAACCAAAATGTCTAAAGGCATCTGCACACTCAGATATTGATATAATTTTTCTCCATGACAATGAAATTAAATGCAGTCCTCAAATAATTACCAGAACCCGAAGATAGATTCAGGCTTCAATTTTTATAAAACAATATAGTTTTTGAAAACATTAAGCTTCTGACATAACAATAGTGTCCAGATGTGTGGTTACTGACTTTCTACTACAGACTTATTTGAAAGCTATTAAATCAAGAGGGATTCTGGAATTACAAATCTATGGACTGCTACATGTAGTCATGCTCTGATTAGTATCTGTAGAATCTATTATTTCTAGAAATTATCTCCTTCTGTTGTGTGAACTCTGTAGCCCTTTAAAAAAGGGCTTTAAAAAGGGCTACAGAGTTTGCTAAAAAAACAAACTATAGTTTGCTTACAGTTTTGGAATAATCATCAGAAATTATGTTTACATACTCAGGTGCAAGATTTGCATGTCATGCCTGTAAAATGCACATGAGCATTTCTTATACCTGTCTTCACCCAACCCTTATTCTAGAGAGTCACTATATTTGGCTCTGAAAACCAGTTGGTGAACATGCAACAACAGCTGGTGAACAGACCAACAGCTCCACCCAGCTTTTCATTATTATGAAAATATGCCTGCAGATAATTTGCAACATCTTGGTTTTCCTTATTATTCCAGATCACTGGGATGCTATTGCTAATATGGTTATTTCCGAAACAGTCATACTTCTGGAGCTGTAACAATCTGAAAAAGATTATTTGCTTGGTTCTGACTTTGCACATACATTAGTAACACAATCTTACCTGGCTCAATATCCAAGGAATAGCTGTCAATCTCCAAATTGAGGTGTTGGGCTGCAGCATCACAGAAGTCTTCCAAAACACAGTGTACTGCTTCTGTGATATTGTATGGCACTGTCCTGGCAAATTTCATTTTGCTGTTCACAATCACACTTCCATTCCTGAAGTTAAGTATTTCCAAGTGCTTGAAACCTGTAAGGTTGGACTGAAGGTATGGAAGGAGCTGCAAAACAGAAATTTGCCTTTATTTTAACTTCCTGTCAGTGTCTTCCTGCTGTTAATTTCCTCTTATAGTCACTTTTCATTATGAAGTACAAACATCACACACTCATTTCACTGAATTTAATACAATTGTTAAGCTCCATGAACAAATTAACTTTTCCATTTAGCACTATCTTCTTCTGGACTTCTGCATCTTTCTCAATAATAGATTGAGATAGATGGGCAGCAATTCCCCCTGTAATGAAAATGCATAGCAGCTGGGGAGTTTATTCATCTGAAGATGAATAGTACCTCACTCAAAGCCAACTTTAATTATTTTCAAACATTGAATCCAGGCAGGTTGGGGCATAGCATAATAGGCATGTTACTGAGCTGACCTGCTGCCCTGTTGTACCCAAAGAGAAAATCCATATCTAATCACAGTCCCCCTGCTAAGCTATGATATATTTTTAAAGGCCTATTTTAAAATCCAGCAAGCAGACATAAGCCTTAGATGTAATCAGCACTGCTATACTGTTGAAGTGAATGTAAGAAAAAGCCAAATAAATTACATGCCAGGCATATGTCTGAAGTCTCTTGAACAAGTAAAAACTTTCATCACTGGTTTCATAAATTCTGTCTCCATACTGTGTGAGGTTTATAGATCCTTTAAAAATGCAGCTTATCAGACTGACTGTAATAGGGTCTGATATTGTAAAAATACTGTGCAATTTGATGTATTCCTTTCAGCTGTACCCAACTGCCACATATCAAGTTGATTTTCACCCACCAATTGCATGAACTGTTGTTCTAGTGCTTTGTATTCTGTCGAACTCCTGTTGAAGAGGTCATCAGAAAAGTGCATGTTGGTTACCCTCAGGCTGAAGAAAACCACTAGCTCTTTGCCTTTGCCTGCAGTTGTCATGGAGCTGGTAGTTACATATTTCAGCGTAGGAGCTGGGGTGGTTTCTGCAGGCTTAGTTGTCAGCACTGGGATATAACCGCTGCCGTGCTCCCCTTCATCCAGAGCTGCTGTGCTCAGCCCACCGATGTGATCCAACTCGTGCACGATATCCTGCACTCCCATCCCAGTGCCATCGGGAGGAGCACTCTCAGGGGTAGGCGCTGAGGAATCTGGTAATTCGAGGGACTGTTCGATGATCTCAGAGGGGCTGTAGGATGGGCTGGTTGCTGCAGGCAGTGGTGCTATTTGGTCTGATGAAAGCACATCTGTAACAACACCTTCAGGCTGCATGGTAGAGAGATCACTTGAACCAATAAGAAAGGCAACGTTCATAAGTGCTGGCTGTAACAAAAACATCATCGCCTGATGATTCTGGTTCTTCCATGATCTTAACTGCTGCAGAAAAACAGGGTAAAAACAAACAGCCATGTTGAAAAGCAAGCATAAAAAACATTGAGCATGGAAAAACCCCCCTGTATATAGTATTTCCACAGAAAAATTTTTAAAAACAAGCTTTAATACTATCTAAACATGAAAATGTTCCATCACCCAGGAAGCAGTTACTGGAATAAAAGACCTCATGCACATGTTTGAGTGATGAGATTTCTGGGGGTTCTGTGTTTATTATTTACACTTGGTAAGTATTTCCTGAGCCTCTAAAGCACATTCTTGTTCTGAAGGCACATAATCACACTGTCAGTTTATATTGTCTGAAAGAGTAGATCGCAGCTTTGCACTGTCTGCTCGGATCACTTGTATGCTGGAGTCATTCTGTTCCCCTCTGTGAGAAGTTAAAGCTGTTATTTGCCAGTAATCATAAATTGTGGTTTCAAAAAATGGTACAGCCCCTTCAGATGCAAGCTGCATTGCTTTACCCAACAGCACCACTGAAAACAATTAAAAACTTAAGAAATCATCTGCTGCACCTGAAGCAGAAATTTTAGGAGGTCTCCATTGGGGCTTGGCATGGATCTAGGATATTTGATAGCTGTAGGTGAAATTCAAATCTAAAGTGTCATAAATGTGATTCTGAATTTGGGTTGCCTGGACACATAACTTCACAGAAAATGATGGCCTCCAAGCAACATGTATCTACCCACGGTGATGACTTTGTCCTTTTCCACGGACATCCACTCTCCACATGGAAGTTTTAGCAGCTCCTTGCAGGCAAAACCACTTATCAGCTGTTAGGAAAGAAGTTTTTCTCCAGTTGATGAACTCTCCCATCCCCTACACACTAATTTCCTCCCAGTTGCCAATAAAAATATGAAAGGAGAGCAAACTTTTGCATTGGGAATATCCTTGACTGAAGGAGGTGGCAACTGTCGTGGCCATGGCAAAGGAGTTGCCCATGGATGTTCTTTGTACCACTGTTTCCTTACTTCTAAATTAATTCCCTGATATTTCATTAAGGACTTGAGATGCTTTTCTCTTGTGATATCCTCATGCTTCTTGTGTGATCACAGATACAGACAGATTAGAAAAGCAAAGCCTAGTGATGTTCTCTGTTTACAAAGCTCTTGCTATTACTTGTTACGCCGATAAGGAGTGAGAGTCACTTATCAGTTAAGAGACCTCAGAACAGCCTTCTTAGCATTAGTGCATAAGGCATTAATGCAGGATGATCTACTGATGGGATGAGCCTGCAGCTCCACAGACCAACCTTCTCTGAGCATGAAGGCATACACTTGAGGACATGATTGTGATGGCATTTGTTAGGCACATTATATTTTAGAAAGATAACTGCGGGAGAAAGAAGTACCGAAATTGCTTTAAAATTGCAGCAGGTTTGAAGCAGGATAACCATATATATATGCTGCATATTTGGCATACAGCTGTGTGTATATATATATACATATGGTCTATACATAAACTAGGTCTTCTGGCATCCTCTTATTACAAGCAAAGTAACTTAAAAGGCCTTGAGGGCATACCAAGATGATCTCTGCACATGTATCACCTGTTTTCATAAGCTGCCAATTCTTATCAGTCACTCTGTCTCCAGCTGAGAGAGACAGATGGTGACTGACCACAGAGGTCCCCTTGCAATGGGAAAATAAACGGGCTCACCTAAAAGGCTGCTGAGCACTTACTGTAGCACAGCATCAGTCCCAAAACCAGGGACATCTGACTTGTTCTGTTGCATGTACTTTGTCTAACTGGTGTCACATTACTACTGCGACTTGCCTACGCAAGCAATATGTTGAAATCAGCAGTAAAATGACTTGCAACTGGTTTTACTAAGCTTTTCATCTGTCTACATGAGATTTTGATAAAATTCAATCCTAAGAAGTTAAAAACTACGGGTGAAACAAAGAAGACCTAGACATTTCATAGAATCATAGGTTGGTTTGAGTTGGAAGGGATCATAAAGATGACCTAGTTTTGATGGGACAACTTCCACTACACCAGCTTGCTCAGAACACCATGCAACCTGGTCTTGATCAGTCCCAGAGATGGAGCATCTACAACTTCTCTGGGCAACATGTTCTTGTGCCTCATCACCCTCACAGTAAAGGATTTCTTCCTAATATTTAATCTAAATCTAAACCCCTTCAGTTTAAGACATTCTCCCTTGTCTTATCACTACATGCCCTTGTAAAAGATCCCTCTCCAACTTTCTTGTAGGCCCCCTTTATGTACAGGAAGGCTGTTGTATGGTCTCCCTGGAGCCTTCTCTTCTCTAGGCTGAACAACCCCAACTCTCTCAGCCTGTCTTCATAAGAGAGATGCTCCTGCCCTCTGAGCATCCTCACGGCCCTCCTCTGGACCCATACCAGCAGGTCCACATCCTTCTTATATTGGGGGGCCCCAGAGCTGAATGCAGAACTCCAGGGGGGGTGTCACAAGGGCAGAATTCAGGGGAGAATCACCTCCCTTGACCTACTGGTCACTTAAAAAAAAAAAAAAACAACAACAAAAAAACCCCTTTGCATTTCAAATGTTGCTTTTAAATATAACATCATATATATTGGTTTTCAGACTATATATAAGGAAGACTTTTTTTTATGATAAAGGTGGTGAAACACTGGAACACATTGCCCAAAGAAGTGGTGGATGCTGCATTCCTGGAAACACTGAAGGTCAGGTTGGACAGGGCTCTGAGCAACCTGATACAGTTGAAGATGTCCTTGCTTATTGTAAAGGGGTTGGACTATATCTATATATAGATATATACATATATATATATATAATTCTGCAATTAAACATAAAACACATTGTTCATCAAAAAGCAAATATTTGTAAAACCTCACCAGTTTGCCTTGTAGATGAGATTTTTACAGCAGAAGACAATTATTTAATAACACCTCTGGAAGTACAAACTCTGTAGATTTAGACAATCTCAGCATATTTAATTTCAACATAAAATTTGGTCTACAACACTATCATTTAGGTGTAGGGAACCCACAGAGGGCACAAAATAAGATGCTCAATTCAAATATACCCCCAGAGTAACCATACTGAAGGTTAAACAATGTCATGGAATTAAAAACTGATGTCAGGCAGTAAAAACCACAACTCTAACTCTCAGCCACCACTTATCCTCCCACAAAGATGTTCACTGAACTCTCTAGATAATTTTTTGTATTACATGGACAAGGCAGGACAGTATTGTACTGAGTGTTTTATATCTAAAATTAAACTGCTGTTGGCAAAGACATGTAAACACTAAATTAAGAGGCCATTTCCTGGGCCCATGCTATATTAAATCTTTGTAAAAGGAGTGCAGCATGCAGACATTTATTCTCTGCTGAGGGAATAAAATACATAGTTTTGAGTTACCAGAAAAAAATCAATGGCCATTTCAACAACTTTATTTTAGGTATCTAATTAGTTGGTCCTCATTTTTTTTTAAATGAGGAAAACACTTCTAATTGACCATGAATAAGGAGTTATTGTTTGGGAAAGGTCAAATTGTCATGAGACATTTTTCTAGAGGGTTTGCATTAATAAGCAGGCCCAGAAGCCTGTGCATTAAGAGGTCCTGGCATTTCTTTTCATTCATGAGCTTAATAAGCACTGACATTTCCTATTGGCAGTAGACAAATTTTCCAAGTCCACTGATGGGTATTGTGTCTATGTTCTGTATATGAAAGTTACAGTATTACAATGTATATGTATCTATTTGTATACTTGCTGGCTGACGAAAATAACTAATGAAGGAAAGAGTGTGCAGTTAAGAGATTGGTTCATACTGTGGAGCAAGGATCACCTTATGTGCAGCTCTGCTGATATCAGTACCAGATGGATAAACAGCAAATAGCTGCATTCAAATTTACATATTTTGTTGATGCCTGAAATGCCACCAGATCCCTGGGTACAGGACTATTGTATACAAAGTGCTGAATTTATGTTTAAGGCTTTTAGTTTTTAACTAGGGCACAAGTAAGATGAGGATTAGGAGAATTAGGAGAAGAGGATCATTAACCTAATGGGTCACAACAAGTGTCTTGCAGTACATAATTACTGATTATGTTTCTTTTTAATTGTAAATGCAAGCCAGAAGATCCAGACTGATCTATGGCTGTCATTCTGACTGTCTATATGAATTCTTCAGAAGCCAGGTTCAGTGTCCAGTGAACCCAACAGAACTTCTCGACACTGACTCCAGTGAACCTCAGTTCACTGGGAGTGAACCCCATCTCTTCTCCATCTTCAGTCCTAAAAAAATCTTGACTCTCTTAACCCTTTTTCCTTAGTGCCCACACTGAAACTTTTTGAGTAGTTTAACTTTTTACAGAACAGTCTAAGAGCTGCATCTCTAGCTCCACTACTATGTAGTACTCTGTGTAACTTCCAGGAGAAGCCTTCAGTTTATTCTGAAAGTGTTCATACCTCTCACCTCTGCTTCATTATCAATATTCTTGGCACCAAAGATGCAAATAAATGCCATTCTCACATGATGTCACAAGAGGAGTATTTTCTATCCTAATAAAATACTACTTAGTAATGATAATCTTGTCTCATTATTCTCAGAGCCATTCAGTCCTACCTGACACTCTGAAAACCTTGAGGGTAACATAAAATTTGCAAAATCAAAACCTGAAAAGCTAAAACACTTCAGAATTCAGGGCATTGACCAACTATAGCTTAATAATCTTGTCTATGTTCATTATGAATTAATCTTTCAAGGGTGCTACTTTAGCTGTGCTCCACACACCGACATCAAGGCCAACTTTCTATTTGGTACCAACTGGACAACCCTGTTTTACTGACTTTCCTGCTTAGCTGAGTAATTTGTCCACGGCAACAGACTCTGTGTTTGATTTGGGATGTTTCTTAACAAAGAGAGTTATAACACGGCTCTCATCTCTCTTTGAGATCTTTACTATGATTTCTTTCTTGGGGGGTCAGTAGTATCGCTTACTTCTGCAATCACTGAAGAAATAAAAAGCAAAGAACTCTTCACTTGTTCCTCAAAGATGCATAAAGATTTAGAGCAAACCATTAAGAGTAAAGCCAAGCCTTGACTACTTTTACTGCTCTGCAACTTTTCCCTCATTGCAGTGAATTCTCTCTGAGAGCAGCAGAATGATGCAGTTCACAACAGCCTGACTGTCCATAAACTTTTCACTGATTCAAGTTAACTGGTCTTACTCAACTCGCACAATGTTTTCAGTACAGAGAAGGAATTCCCTTTACAGAATATCTGAGGGTTAATATTTTGATTGATCCATCTCTCCTTGGGAAATGGAAGCTCCCTTAACCACATCTGCCTTTAGCAATTTCATGTTTGGTCACTGTACCTGTAAGAGCCCTCTGAAATATCAATTTCTTGTGGTATTACAACTTCATTTTTTCTTTGATTACCGTTTTCTGATGCATTGGCCATTGCATGGATGAAAAATAGTAATTTAGCTTGCCATTTGCTGTTTTATTAAGAACTTTAGTTCAATTACAGTTTTCTGAATAAGACTATTTCTTTAAAGATTTGAAGCCATGCAATAAATACATTTAATGTAATTTTTTAAATTTTTCAACTTCAAGCTAATCATTTAGGTACAAGTGGAAATACAATAGATATACAATTAATTCACAGAATATTCTGAGTTGGAAGGGACCCCCAAGGATCATCACGTCCAACTCATAAGTAAATGGGATCAACCCCACAACCTCGGCATTATTAGCACTGTGCTCTAATCAACTGAGCTAATTGGGCAAGCTTATTTTACAGACCTGTGTCAAATTCATATGCTGAGAAACGTGACTGTTAAACCTTAACAACTGTTTTTGGCATTCTCATGTTCAGCAGTTTGAGAGGACGAGGCATTTTAGAAACATAAAAGTACTTTAAACAATACAGGAATAGCTGGTGGTTTTGAAGCATCCCCAAAGCTCTGAGTAGCAGTGTTTGAGTCCATTTTGCACTGAAACTATGCAATGGAAATGTCTGTGGAAAAGAGACTGGAGAGTGGTCAATCTGTTAAACTCAGGTCTGAACCATCATCCCACTACAATCTTTCTACTGACTTCAAGAGATGCTGCACCTCATTATGGTGACTGTTCTACCTCTCTAAGTTAAGACTCTGAAAAGATGCAGAAACATCCATTTACTTCAGCACTCTTCTGTCTACAGCAGAAGAAAAGTCAGCATTTCCATATTAAATGCTTTAGACAGTTAACACTATTCATACTTGCAATAAAGATTATGAAGCTGGATGTTGAGACACCATTCCAGTGTTTTATAATACTACACAGACAGGAGAAGTATAATCAGGTCAGGTATAATCAGATACTTTGTATGGACAGTAGGTCAGTGGTAGGTTGCTTCCATAACACGACAAGTCACTTTTACCATTTACAGAACCTTTACCTCATCTGCTTCTGAGATTGCCAGATAAAATGACATACTAGTGCTCAAGCACTCTAAAAGTCATTTTTCTGAGTAAAATCCTTGCTAAAAAATTATTTGACTGAGATTAAAATGCTCTTGTGAAGTAAGGGGATTAATAAGTACATTTACAATGGAAACTTTAAAAATGCTGTTATTTATAATATTATTTATTGTAAGCTATTTTGTATTGAAGTTCTGCACTATTTACTACCATAGTAAAATCATTTAAACATATCTTAAACAAGCAAGGTACCATGCTAATTTTGGAAGTCAGGACTTGATTGGTATTTGCATCAATGAATTTGCATCCTTCCACAAAGGAATAGAATCAAAGCTGAATAAAAACCATCTCACTTAAAACCATAGCTCTTGTTCCCATTTTTGAATGTTCTCAATTAAATTTGAAAAATTTCTTTCATGAATTTAAAATAATGAAATCTATGTGAAAACAGCCTGGGTCTTTACAAACACGTGGAAACATAAAGAAGCATCCATCTAAATGTTGTGAACACTCCTGCATGCCACTGTAATGATTTTGAAGCACCTCAAATGGAAAACCTGGAATACTATTTTTGATTTATTTTACTTTAGAATGTTTGGAAACAAAGTCTGACAAGTTATAATACTCATCTTTCAGAATTGAAATTACTCTCCAAATTTCTGCCCATTTTTGCTATTTTTCTCAATTGTTCTCAAAAAAACAGAGCAAATTTTTGTAGATGATCACACCATCAGACAGTTTTGTGGGATTGAAGTTTATTAGTTTGCAAAATGGTAAAAACAAAATAGAAATCACATTATATAAATTCAAGTAATGTGTTGACCAATGACCTAAAACAGAAAAGAAAAACATGAAATTAGAAAGTTAAATCTGGTGACTCTCTTAAAATCTCATCATCAGAGGAGCACTGTAGGACTTGCCAAGAAAAATGAAAACACTGAATACACTTTTTTCCCCTGTACTATATAGTCACTTGTATGTGAAAACAATTCATGGAATGAAAGTCACAGAATGAGGAGTATTTTGTTCTAAATTTTGCCTTGGATGTAGATGGTCTGATTTTTCTCATAGTTTTGAAATGGAACAAATGACTCTGAGAGACAGAAGGAGATCTTTAACTGGGAAGATCCTGCTGGTTTTACTCTATGTTGCATTGTAAGAATACATTTCAATTTTAGTGATATGGATAATGAC
The DNA here is from genome assembly GCF_009829145.1 of Chiroxiphia lanceolata. Classification (NCBI taxonomy): domain Eukaryota; kingdom Metazoa; phylum Chordata; class Aves; order Passeriformes; family Pipridae; genus Chiroxiphia; species Chiroxiphia lanceolata. Next base: position 84,661,442 of record NC_045639.1, on the reverse strand, counting down.
TTTGGGCCAGATGCCATAGCACTGATTTAACTTCTTAAATCCACCCGTCATACTTGGATTCTGAATCTGAGTAGCTCATACCAGCCAGAGACCTGCTGTCAGGGAGGAGGCAGTTTGAATGCTAAAGCCAGCAATAACTACACAGTGCAGTAAAATGGATCCACACAACCATTATCTGTATGTTTGCTTTGAAATTCCTTTAGAAACCTTCCTTGGTATGAAGATGTCATACAGAACGAAAGGGAAACCTCTCCCTCCTTCTGATTTACTCCCGGATATCATTGCTTGAGACTGTGTTTAGTCCTTTCCTCTACAGAACTTTGTATAAAGTTACATTGAGAAAGAAATGTTGAGAACTTTTTGGGAAAAAATGCATGTTATCTTCAACCAGAAGTCAGAACTTACTTTTTTTTTTTTTTTTCAATTGCGACATGTAAGTGTATGACACTCCTGGCAGGAGTTTAGATACTAGATTTTCATAAACATGAACCCATTAAATTCAGTATAAACATTATTGCAAATATACCTCCATTTAAGGTTTTTATGTATTTTTGTTTGTTAGTTTTAAATACTATGGGATCTTTCAAACTGACTAACAAGCAGCTTAAATAAATTGATATTAGCATCAGTGCCATCTATGTGAGGCATCTCAGGATGGCTGAGAAGATCAAAGTTGGAAGGCCAAGCCCTCTCTGAGGCACAAGATACAAAACTGCATCCAGACATGGAGCAGATGATGGAGCTGAGATGATTCAGAGCACCCAAATTAAAACTTGTCTATAATAGTCCAGTGCAGGTGGCATGAGATTTTTCTAACAAGGAATGGACTATTAAAAATTCCAAGCTGAGGTCAAATGGACTTTCTTATGCTGGAGGGATACTGAATCCTCCAAGGAGAAGACTGTAATGATTTTAGAAAATCAAAGTTTTAATATCATTTAATCATAACACATTATTTCTCAAGGCCAGCATTTCTAGCAAGACCAAGGATTTTAATGAGTGAGGGAAATGCATTATTTAGAGCATGTTAGTCTCAGCAGTGCCACTTCACCTAATATTTGTTCCAACTGCACTTCATGACACGTAAACTTCATTAGTTTAATTCATTTGAGACCTGGCAAAGTTTAATCTTACACTCCCAGCCCAAAAGTCTGTATTATTTGTTGCAAAATATTTTTCTAATTTTATCACTGCATAGGTCAGAGGCTTTAAAATAATTTTATTCAGGACATTGATATAAGTTATTTGTGATACTGGTTCTTTAAATTCTGAAATTATTTCTGCCTTTTTATATTCTCTTTTTACTAGGAGATTAGAATTATTGCAATTGTGTCTAAAGACTGTAAACTGCCTCAAATAAACTGCCTTTATTTCTAAAGAAAACTAATTTTCTGGAACAAAGTGGAATTAGACCACATGTGGCAACACCTGTATGTCCCCCCCCGGAGAAAGAGCTCCTTCACACACAGTAACAAAGATGAAGAAAAATTAGGGGTGGGTTGTTAGCTTGTCAAGTTTTCAGTGTTAGCATATGGCAAGTACTCCTTCCTTCCTCTCCTCTGAGTCTCTGTAGCCTTTGTGGCTGCTCCTGTCTTCCTAGGCTGCAGGCAACAGAACCCCCTAATTTTTCATCTTTAGATCTTGTCTCTGCACACAGACAGAAAGGTTTGGTTTTAACACAAGATGGGATCCAAGACTGAAATGCATGAAAGCCTGTATTACATATGTTGCATCTCACTCATAGGGGAGGGCTTCTTGCAAACAATGAAAAGATTAAATTTTGACAAGTGGAGTATTATGGTGAATTTGGAGGGATGATTAGTTTGCAGTGAAATAGCATTGAACTGGAAGGGGGAGATCATCAGGAGGGATGCTAATTACAGGAGAAATGATGCATTTAGGAAATAGAGGTACTGAAGGATGGTTAGCTGTGAAAGTCTAAAAGGGCACAGGTAGCTGAGAATTAGTGGCAAGTACAATGGAGTTGACCAGCAACACACAGTAATGACTGTGGGAGAAAGACACTCCAAGTGTGTGTGTAGACTATGAGCATCTGGTCCAGGAGTAAACACATGGAAACAATGCACCTTTGTCTGGGGAAGAGACTTAACAGTATGTGTGAACAAGAGGCAGAGCACTGAGATATATCTTCCTGCTGTCTATGTGGGTGCAGAAAGAGGTGTTACATTTTTTCATTATACATTTAGCTCAGAAGATTGGCATCTGGATAAGCAAATTTTCTTCGCAAAAATATAAATTGTTTTCTGTGCTTCACACAGTCCTTTCAATGAGTCATTGGAATTACCAACTGCATATAAACAAAATTATCACTTGTTTTGGTTAAGATGCATTTATATTGTGTATCTGGGGGGTCATGAACAAGAAATAATATTTGAAGCAAGCAAAGCTTAACCTTAAAGTAAAACTAAACCGAAGCAGTTAGGTAGCTTAATAATTTAAACAACTCATGTGTTAAATTGGGAAAATAGATAATGCTCTCTTTCTCTCATACCTTTTTGCTTGGACTAGTCATTTCATTTTAGCATTTTTAAGTATGTTTTGAAGATGTGATGTAGATTTTGTTCTATTCAGATTGTTCCTGCTGTTCCCAGCACAGAGGCAGTTGGGTAGCAGCCTATCATTAAATTCTGAGTAGACGCTAATAACTTAGTCTAATATGTTTAGGATTCTTCAGGATAGTTGTAGTTCTCTGAGTATGCAATTCTAACTTCTCAAAACAGTGAACATACTATGAAACTTTCCTTAAATGTGACATATCCTAATATGGGCCTGCTGAAACTCTTACATATTCAGCCTCATCTTCAGTTCATAGACAACTTTCAGACTAATCAATATCATATACAGGGCTTGAGAAAATGACACAGTTAGACCTACCTGTTCACTTCTCCAAACATCAAACAGCTGGCACCTTCACAAAAATCATTCTTTGCACATCTGAAGCAGCAAGCAGAAAGGGCACAGAGAGAAGCTGATGGGGGATAATGTCAAGAAAATCCTGTCAGTTTATGGTCAAAGAAAATGTACGAAAACCAGAAAAACATGCAAGGAAACGAAGGGTTCTTACCCTCTATAACCATCGATGTGAAAGAAATGATGAGTGTTCCTGACACAAAGAATGAGTGAATTCCAATCCTGGGAACATCTGGAGACGTTCTTGCAAGAAGCAGTGGGGTTTTCTTTTCTGTGACAATGCTGGTTATGCCAAATAGAAAGTTATGCTAAGCAAAGACAGTGCTTAAGCAGCTGAGGATGAACCAGAGGCAGAAAGAGAACATGGAGAAAACGGAATTTTTCTAAAGATTACTTGGAAATAGTAGTGAGTGAAGAGTGCACCACTGAATTAACTGTTGGGTAGGAAGAAAATATTAAAGGGTACCACTCACAACAAGTTTGTGTGAACATGAGAGCAACTAAGGCAATTAATTAGGCTTTTTATCAGTTACACATACAGAAATGTGACCACCATCTACTCCTCATCAATATTTTTTTCTCACAGAAAAAAACCCCTGTGGTATACCCTGCAGAGTCTTTGTCTCAGACTTTTTCTTGAGAGCTTGAGGATGACCCAGCCTGAAGAGACTGAGAAGCAGTACAACTGAACAGCTGAATGATTTTACTGCTAGCTTTTTTTTGTCCTACACTTCTGGAATAACTTCAGAAATAATGCCTCCTCCATGATGGTCATGATGATTTTGGGATAACCATTTACCTGGATTGTACAATTCATTAGTAGCTACAATTAAAACAAATACGAATTAAATTTCTTCTTACTATTTAAGAAGCCAAAATATATCATTATTGTTCTTGCAGACATTATGAACTCTTTTATCTGTTTATATATTTGTTTACATTTTTTTACTGCTGAAATTTGCTTAGGTTTTGAAATAACAGCCTTCTTAATACATTACACAAAGGGCTTCCTTTCTGAATTGTCATACTGGTTTAGACAGAGCTACAGGAAGACTGCAAAGAAAGGAAGAAGTTAACCATACAGAAGATATATTAATGAGCTTTAACTCCAGAAGGGAAAAAATATGAAGAAGAAAGAGGAATGCTAGATAAGAGTGAACACATATCAATTCTGACAGTAGGAAAAAAACCTTTTTTTCACTCTGATTATAAATGAAAAATAGAAATAGCTGAGATTTTAGAGGTGCTAGAGCAAAGGAAAACTCTTTGAAAAGTCAAATGTTTAAACCACATCTGATGCAGGTGTTTCAGAACTTTTCAATAAGGCATCTGGAAATTTGTGTCATGGTTTTCTTTCAATTCTATTGTGAAATCTCAGAAGAGTAGGCTTACTCTAAAGACAGCTTGGCATCTTCCTTATAGTTCTGGCCTACTCCAAGGGGTGGAGTGACTGCCATGACCATTTGGCCAGCATGTCTGTCTAATCCTCACTGACCTGCTCTCTACTGCCCATGGACAACATCACTGTGCAGAATGAGCACAGTACTGTCTGAAGGAAGCCTCACACATACTCCTGGTTCATTCCTTCCACTGGCAGCCCAAGCCTGACAAATCCCATCCTGCATGCCTTAAAAGGACACCTCTCATTAGTTTGACTCTTCATCCCTCACATGTTTTTACTCTCCTTTCTCTAAATGTTGTATGCAGAACTTTGTGTATATTTGTGTGTGTGAGGTCAAGTCTGATTATCTTTTTGGGAGGTGTGAAAGAATTTTTTTCATTGCTTTGATTTGCTACCTCGGGTAGGCACAGTTAAAGTAGTTGTGTAGGTTGTAGACATTCAATATTCAGAATTCTGTAGTAATGTTCAGCCTGTAGCTGCACACATGTGATAACCAATGCAATAAAGTCCATCCATGAAGAAGAGCTGATACCTAAAAGAATCTCAGACTGTGTTATTTTTGATAGCCAGCTCTTCTTTTCAAGGCAAAGAAGTGTGACTTTTAAGTTTTGAACATGCAAGGAAGAAAAATTTGCTCCATCTTCTGGACAGTAGAGTGGGGACAGCTGGAAATTAATGCAGTAGAATTCCAGGCAACTGTTTAGACCCTAAACTTCTGTTCAACCTCATAAAGCACTGTCAGAGTAGTTTTGCTATTTCACAGGAGTAATAGTTAAAAGATTATTTTTTTTAATATTACTAAGAAATGCAGCTATGAAATGCAGCCAGGAACAAAGAGTGAAAAATTCTGGGCCTAGCAAATTCTGCTTACCATATGAAAATTAATTGCACCAATATTGCTGACTTTAATAAAACCTGAATTTCCAGATCGCATTCTATCATTATGAAATATGCAATATATAGGGAAACAAAAAAATACAGGAGATGCTGTACACAGGACTGCTAGAATTGAGAAGAGCTTAAAAAGAGAAAAAGTTCTAAAGTGAATACATTTTAAACCTCAATAGTTTTCAACAGGTCTCCTGACTGTTAAGCATGCAGCATGTTTTGTGTACTATAAGCTTTAAAAAAAATATAATAACTACAGTTTTGAGACACTGCTAATACAGCATCCATTCTTTTTAGACAAGGACAATTATTTTCCCTCTGCTACTCAGCTGCAGAAATAAAGGTGGAATTCATATACTCAAGTGCTTGTTTTAGACATAAGTTGTGTAAGATAGTATGCCTTATTGTGGGAGGATCTTTTTTCTTACAACTCTAGACAGTTTGTTCTCTTGCAGATTGACATGTTCCAACCCATATATACAACAATTTGTTAGTGTTTGAAGGGTCATCACAGGTGAGTCATATACCCTCTGCTGCTTCTCTTCAGTCATCTGGAGCTGATAAGTGACAAGGTTTTTCAGCTATTTAGCAAACTGCGAAACAGATATGTGGCTTTATGTGTTTTTTATGATATCAAGTCCTTAACGCAACGAGTGAATAGAATGAAAAATGCATGACTTTCTTTCCCCTGCAAATGTAATGCTTTTCCACGGTTATAATGAGTGCTATTTGAATGTATGCTGTGCTTTTATCAGTAGCACTGCAAGACTTCTCAGCACGAATTTGAAAATAGTTGCATTTAATGTTTTTTATCATAAACTTTATTTTCAGGAACATTTGACAACTGATTCATATAAGAAGTGATTTTCTAATCTTTAACTCACTCTGCTAATCATAAAGTATTTGCTTTCCTCTCACTTCATAACTCCGTGTAAAAAAGGCAAGATTATAGAATGGGAAGTTCTTACTCAGTGCATAAACTACCATGTAACAACATGACCACGGAAATGTTATGCTCTTCCAAGTCCAGAGCTCATTCCTGTATGTTCCCAAGTGGCAGTTTTTACACCCTTTATTCTTTAAAATGCCAGTCTTGTTATTTGCTGGATCCAGACAAACAATATCATAGACAGTATGGTATATGGGCATTCCCCACTGTCACATTTCTGCCATGGTAAAGGATGTTATCAACAGGCAAGTGGGGTGTTTCCAATCAGCTATGAAATCAGTGTTTGCCTTACAGGATGTGGCTGGGCAGCAGGGGTACAGGTATGCCCATGTATCTGGGCATGCTGGATCAGGAAAAATACCTTCAAAGTGGAAGGAAGGTTCATTATGCTCATTTCAAGAGACATCTGGAGTGCAGGGAGGGACATGAAAGGCCAAGGACTGGGCAAGCGCAGAGCTCGTTGAACAGGGACACAGTAGAGCCTCCTAAGGGAACAACAAACTCTCCTGCAGCAGGGAACAAACTTGCAAGCGTTGAGCATGATGTTTTTGTGGATCCAGAAACACAAGTGTGTTGTGTGAGCTAATGCATATTTGGGAATTTTGCCCTGAATTTGTCTTTAGTTCATTTTTTTCTGCAGGTTTTTTTTAGTATTGCTTAGAGACTATGCAGGGACATCAGAGAGTCCTGCTGACCCCTATGAAGTGATTACCTGCCCTCTGCTTTTCTTTTGGGAGGGTCAGTCAAAAATCTGAGACAAAGAACATATGAATAGTCATCCAAGACCTAATTCCTCCCATGTGTCTATAGTGACCTCTTGCATCTTAGACAGCTAGCACAGGCTTTGAAGTGCAAGTAAAATTTGAATTTACTGACCTAATGCTCAGATGGTAAGGCCAGTTCAGGGAGCAGGAGAGGAGATGGAGCCGACAAGAGCTGGGAGAGATGGAGGGCAACTGCAGGAATCGTGGCTCTTGCTTCTTTGCCAGTGGAGGCTGCTGCCCCACACAATTTAGCTACCTGCACACCATAGGTCTCCACAGTGCCTAGTATGGCTTTCTGAGGCGCTAATGGAAGTGATGGAAGCAGTACCCTTACTGTCATTCTGCTGCTTCAGGGAAAAATATAATTTGTCTGTGCCCTAAGGGTGACCCTAAAAGCTTTGTCTGAAGTTTTTTTCATCCGCAGGGTCAACTGTGGGAAGCATATCTATCATGTATTTTTCTTTTTAAAGGCTACATTATACAGACTTTTCTCCACATGTATAGATTTTTTTATTTATTATGTATTTTTTTTCTCATGTAGCTGGGTGCCTCTAAAAAACCCTCCTGTGTGGATAAAACTGAATAAACAAACACAGAAAACAGAATTTTTTAAAAGTTTTTCACATTGATCAGACATGCAGATATGTAAACTTTTCTGAATAATAAATCTGAATAAGTTATTTCATTATATTCTTCCTGCTGTCATCCAGAACCGACTGTAGATCCCAAAGTAATTTATTTTCCATGTTTTAAATACCAATTTTTTTATGTTAGCCTTGGATATCCTTTTTTTCTTCCCTGACGTATCTTTCTGCCCTGCCTTTTTGAAATTTTCCCCTAATACTCTGTAGTAAGTGTGCCTTATCCTTAGACATCTGTTGTTGGGTTAGGTTGGTTTTGTTTTGGTTTGGATTTTTGGCTTTGACAACCTTGAAGTGAGCTACATTAGGATTTTCCTGAAGTGGGCATCAGAAATGTAAATTTTTCACCTTTGATGGCCCAGAAAAATTTCCTATCACAATGGAAAGGAATGCTTGCTGTACCAACATGTGATTGCATGTGTCATCACATACATCTCTCCTACACTCTCTCATAAAAATCTTTTGTGTCTTACCTTGTTCAGGCGGAATGTCTTGGTCAGCTTCCTCGAAAGGTGGTTCTGTTATATCAGTCAGTTCTGTCTTCTCCTCATGTTCATAATCCTCATCTCTGGCTTGCAGACTAGGTGGGGTAAAGCTACCTGTGGTATAAATTGCCAGTGTGGTAGCCTGCTCCACTGGAGACTCATAACCATCAGTGATTAAGCCACTGCTAGCAGATTCATCTGCTGGAGGAGGCAGATAGGAAACCTCTGATTTTGGAGGACTGCTAGTGCTCCCCAGAGCACTGAAAGGCACTGTGAAACTTTGGTGGTCAGTAACTTTTTGTAGAGATCTGTCCTGAAATGGGTCTCTGGAGGGTTTGGTAGGGAACTCAGGTTCAGATGTAATAAAATTATTAAATTCTTCAGGGATGCTGATCTCTTCTTCACTTAGAGCAGGACTTCCAGTTGTAAATTCATCAACCAAGGTGTCTCCTATTTGGTCCACTGTTGCTGGGCTGGGGTAACCTAGTGGAAGTTCCACACTCATAGATTCCTCCTGAAAAATTTTAAAAAAGCAGCTTTCATTATAATGTTTAAGTTTTATTCCTAAAAAGGCCAATAATCTTTAGCCACATGAACTTGCAAACAGTTAAGTCAACACTGAGTCATACAATGGTTTGGGTTGGAAGGGACCTTAAAGACCATCTAGTTCCAACCCCTCTGCCATGGGCAGGGGCACCCTCCACTGGATGTGTTCAATGCCACATCCAGCCCGGCCTTGAACAGTGCCTGGGTTGGGGCACCCACAACTTCTCTGGGCAACCTGTTCCAGTGCCTCACCACCCTCAAAGTAAAGAATTTCTTCCATATATCTAACCTGAATTTCCCATCTTTCAGTTTGAACCCATTACTCCTTGTCCTATCACCACAGTTCCTGACGAAAAGTCCCTCTTCAGCTTTCTTGTAGGCCCCCTTCAGACACTGGAAGGCTGCTATGAAGTCATGGGATGTATAAAATGTTTGGCATGTGCATGTGATCCTAATCATGTTTCCTGTAATTTTAAAAATGGCCTTCATTATCTCTCTCAGTTGCTCTGTACTACTGAACTAGTAAGACCTTGCTTACTTTGTAATTAAAACTGGAAAAGGTAATCAGGCAGCAATACTCATCTGTAAATGCTCTAAACACTATCTTTGTTGCAGTATAACAACACATTCATCCTTACAGCAAGTACAAAAAGCAGATGTTAGCATATGAAACGAGGGTTTTTTTGATATTTATGTCCACCTTAACGCTGTTTAATTTTGTTTTCCATGGAAAAATAAATAAATATGACAACCAGTATTAACTTACCAAATCAGGGCCTGCCAGAGGAATAGTGACCATGCCTTGGATATCATTATCAAAATCACTAGGTGGTATAATGGATTCTGAAAAAAACAAAACCAAAACCAAAACAAAACAAAACAAAAAAGCCCCCAAAAAACAAAACAAAACAAAACAAAATCAAAAACATTAGAGAGAGAGAGAAAACAACATTTCAACATCGGCACGCTGAAAACTGATCAAAACACATAAGGTCAGTAAAAACCAGTAGTAAACTGTTCTCCATCGAAAAAATACTTTTTAAAATCCATGTTAAGAAGAGTGAGCCATCAATGTCCATTCAACCTGACAATTATGAGGAAAATCACAATTTTATATGCAGTGTTCTTTGTACGCTTTACTTAGTATAAATGGGATAGGTCTGTGGAGAGCTGAACAATGGAGGAATGCTTAAAATCAGCTGAAGTACGAACCCCTCAGTTAAATCTGCATAGATTATGGTGACTCATTATATTAAATTGTTCATTAAGCCTAAATTTACTTCAGTTTTACCTAGAGTCCACACCATTGTTAACGTCAGTGTTTTGGCTTTAGTGCCCCATTGGTCCCTTCACCCCCCCAGAGGAGCTCTTTAAAAGTCATTGCACAACAGCTGTTTTTCTAAAACTGATTATTAAAAATAACGGCTGGGAAAAAGTTGATTAAAATATATATTATTGAAGTGTTCTATATCTATTTTTTGCGGGGACTTTGAATCTACGTTTAAATATGACATTTTATTCTTACAGAAAGTATTAGTTCATCTGAATAATTTTTTTTGGCAAAAAAATGCTGCTGTTTGCAAATTAAACACTATAGTTAAATTTAGCATGTGTTTTAAGATTGTTTTGGTAAATATACATATGAAAAATTATTTTAAATAATTTCCCACCTTTTAACCCACCTTCCCAAAATTAGGGATATGCTGGTTTTGCAAAAATAATTGATGGACCAGAAGGGGATATTTATTATCTGGATTACTGAACAGGGTGCAGACCTTCAACCTTCTGCTGGAGGTCCTCACACCCAGCTTTGTCATCTATACTCCCTCTGTGTTTCAGAGTGAAACACACCTTTACTGATTTTATCTTGGGACCAAATGCTCTTTAAAGTGTCTGTCTCTCTGACTTCATGGAGAGCTTAGATGGCTTGCTGACAATCAAGACAGAACTTTCAGAAAGTTCTGAAGTTCTTTCAGAAAGTTTCAGAAAATTTTTAGGTTGGAGGAAGCCCTCACTTTTTGTCTTGCTAAAGAGAGGAGACTGTCCAGACTGGGAAGTTAAAATGATACAGTGAATATTCATAGTATTTCTTTTATTTTTCTCCTCTTAATTATCTTAGTGTGCCAAATATCCAGATTTTCTAAACAAAGAAAGAAAAAAATAGATCCTCTAATATGATTGGATGTTTGGCTGTATAAATACAGAGGCACACTTTGCTATAAAATTTAACTTACATCTCTGCATCCTTTGGATGCTATGCAACACTAAAGAAATGAAAACAATCTTTTAGAGCAGCGAAATACACCTTACTGAAATTGCACCAGTTTGGAAAGGCAAGGTTCAGACTTGCGTCTGGCACCTGCCTGCCTACTAACCATCAGTAAACTGAAGTGTCCCGAGGTCCATTGGCAGGGACTGGTCTTCATGGAGTGCAATGGCAACCAGTTGCTGAAGGTCTGTTACTGTGAGTTTAGTTCCTGATATCTCCCTCTCTTCCACTGGAGAAATTGGAATTTTTTCACTTTCAACTTTATTAGATCCAATAGTTGAGATGTCATCTGCTGTGCTTTTGATTTCTGAGCCGTCTCTCTCAAAGTTCACCACATACCGTGCTATAGTGCTGCTTGATCTGCAAGGGGAAAGGTAAAAATGCCCAGTGCAGCAAAATCAGTTACTGACTGAGAACCAATTTTACCAACAAACAAATATGCAACCATATTATCTTCTGTAAAAGTGATGCAGATTTACTTCTTTCTAACCAGATTGTCACCTTCAAATTACTTTTGCTATACCTTTTTTCTTCTAGTCATGATTTTAAATAGAAATTCAAATTATGAAGAAAATTGTAAAAATATTCTAATATAATACAGTTTAATCTCACTACTCAGAAACCTTGACTACTGATCAGTCATTGACTACTGATTCAAACAGCCATAAATGCATGCTGGCGTTACTAGAAGCCATAATCACACATTATGGAGGATCCTCCGAAAAGGGGTTAGGCAGTCCATAAAACTGCAGATAAGTAAAAATCTTATCACAACTGAGGCAATTTTTTACTCTTTTTCAAAGAACAGCAAAAAAATTAGTTAATGTGGCAAGCAAATCACTTTTCACAAGGGGTATTAGCTCTTCCAACTCCAAATGGGTGTTTATAGCTTCTCCCTAGATGTTCAATGGAAGTCTCAAATGCTCACCATTATTAACACATGACTTTTCATAAATGTTAATCACCTAATTAAAATGAAAAATAATGAGTACATTGTAAACATTTCTATACTATGTTGCTTTTTACAATATCAAATAACTGTAGAGAAAGGAATTTCACTTTATCTAGTATGTATATATATTTAAATTTATATGACATTGCAAGAATTCAGGAAAAACAGCAGACAATTCTTCCTTTTAAAGTATGAGTAAAAGAGAAATTCTGGGAACTGCTAGACAAATTATTCCCCAGGAGCACTTTTAAGCAGCAACAACAATAGACTGCATCTGTTTGTATTACTAGTCAAAAACTCCCTGCATTTTATCAAGCTAGTAACTGGTCTCTTTGCTTTTTTATCTGGCTTGACAATGGAGATAACAAATCAAATTCTACGTACTTATTGAAAATAATGTGTATATGGGAATACAGTTAGGAAACAGCAGATCAAAAATGAAACTGGAATATAAAGTTTCCCTATTTATTTTTCACTTTCAGTATACGACTGATAAAATTCTTCAGTCATCTGAACGTGAATTTTCTTAGATCAAACATTTTCTTTCCTTCAGAGAGATCTTGACGAAATTTGATTACAGGAACCTTTCAGATAAAAGTAAAAGCCATCCCTGCTGCTTCACATCACAGATATTGTACTTAGGCAGAACATAATCAATTCACTTTGCCACATCAAGATAAAGGATATTTACTGATGTATCTATGTACATAATAAAAGGATTAATAATCATTATTAATAATTAGTCAATAAAATTATTAATCTTAATTAAGCATTACAGAAAGATTACCCATCTTTCTCCTTCTTCTGTCTTCATTTCATCACAGAAGAAAGGGTGTGAGAAAGGATTGCAAAAGAAAGAAAAACAAAGATTCATGTATACTGGTGAATCGTTCAGTCATACACATCACAACCATCTTTTGACAATTTATCTTATCTTGTACGTGCCATCTATAATTTTTATCTCTGTGTGAAAATGACAGTCTGCTCTTAATCAGTTCACTTTTTCCCTTCCAAACAATAGTAATCACCATGTTTTGTGTGGGGACAGAGGAATTTTACTTTACCATGATAGTTTGAAATATAAGCTTTCCTATTTCCCACCCCAAATGGTGCAGTTTGAGCACTGTCTGTGCTAATCTCTGTCTTTATGGTGGCAATGAACACCTGTGGCAGTAGCAGCAATGATTACTGTTATCATACATGGTGCCTACTGAGACTCTAGGTACAGGGGTAACTTGAAGTATTAATTACCTCTGGAAGACATGCCTATGTTGACCTTCTGTATATAATGCCTTGTTATTTTCCCTGATGAATTCTCTAGAATTCAGAATATAATGTTGTCATGGGGGAAATGCTGCTAATATACACTAATATGGCTTAGGGAGAATGGACAGCAACACCTGTCTTTGCTGATCTGTACCTCTCAGGAGTTAACTAAATTACTAGATGGTGGGAATCAATCCTGGTCTTCCATATTGATGAATATACTTTCATGTCACTTCCTAAGTCCAAGATACTAAACTGAAATGGATCCCCAATCTGGAGTCATAACTGAAAGGGGTTAGTTATTGCAAGTTGTAACTATGAGATGCTACTATAGACTTCTCTGCTTTTTCTGTGGCAGCTCTTTGTTTTATTGATTTCAATATAAAAATAAAAGCAACTAATTTTCAGTCTATTTTGCTTTTCTCTCTCCTTTCTCCCAGCAGTTTTGCAGAGAGAAATGCTAGGAAGAAGGATGCTCTTGTCTAAAATTACATTGCAACATGAGCATTCTTTAACATGTATTAAATATTACTAGAAGGATTGAATGTTTCTGATGCAGTGCTGTAAGCCCACATAAATTTACGTCTTTTCTCCCTGCATTGTATTCCTTTTCAATTTTGTATAGTTTCTTACTATTAGTTATTGTTCATTTAATCCTTTACACAATGTGCTCTTATCTGTAGAAGCATAACCCATTTTTTTATCTCCCCCTCCCCTGTAGATTCTCTATTGAAAAAGTACATAAGAGCTTGTATTAGTAATAAACATACAAGGAAGTTAAAACTAAAAGAAATTGAAAGACAGAACTCGAATTTACTACAAAAAAAAATTAAAAATTTTAAATTGTTTGAAACACCTGGAAAACAAGTACTGGAAAAGTTTTATATGTAGAGACGTGTAGCCTCCTGCAATCCTCTCTTCACTGTGATCTCTGAACAGCACAGGATCCACACACAAAAAAGTAGTCACCTAAATAATCGTACTGCTAACTCTCTGTACCCTGTAATTTTAAAAAGTCCTTAATATAGGGTTGATAGCAAACAATTCAAAGAATTTATTGTACCCTTCACCTCTCAGTGAATCAAAACTACTTCTATTTAGTAATTCAAAACCTCATAGTCTCACTTGGAATGTGTTTGCAATTCTTGCCATATTGTCTCCATAGTATTACCATAAAACTCTTTTCTGTTTACAGCAACATACCCCTCCCCTCCTCCGCCCCCACACTAGTCCACAGGCCTCTTCATCTTGAAGGACAAGAAGGAACAGAAGAACCCTAGAAGCCAACAGAAAAGAGAGCCCTGTTTTCTTACTTACTTAAATCCTAATACGCGGATTTCTTTGAATCCTGGAAGTTTCTCAAATATTCTTTTCATCTGTATAAAACCATAAAAAATTAATATAGTGTAAGATCTGTAACTAAAAGGCAAGCACAGGTTGACCATCTAGACAATATTTTTTATTTTTGAGAAAGAGCTTTATGAAACAGTCTCAACTGCCTTCTTTGTGGTATCATAATTGCTCAGTTTACAGTGTTTGCTTTGTATATACTGGCTATATTAACTGTTAACAGGCAAAATAAAGCACAAAATATAGCTCTTTTTCAGTAATTATGTAAATCAGTGATAATCTAGATCATAAGAGAGCAAGTCAAATAACATGAACCAAATGGCTTTTCAGCAGTTTTGGTTCATGTATAGTTTTGTGATTCAAATCACCTGTAAATTGTTAATTACTTAGAAATATTAACCAAATGCAGATGGGTTTAGATTATTTGACAAGTCATTTATAAATTAAACAGTTTTAACCATTTTGTACAAGCAGAATAACAATATACTTTTAACTTTAATGTTAACAAGTGTATGATTAAATGGTTTTGAATAGAAGACGCATTATATAGTTAGTAAACAAAGTCTTCAGGCACTTCTGTTTGAGGGTAATACTGGAAATCTTGAGAAAAACCATTTTTTATCAGCTCTGCCAGCACATCCTTTGCCACTTTTCTATGCATATCTGGAACTGAACTAGGAAAGCAAAATAACTTGCATTAAGGAATGTTCATAAAACTGATGAGAAGCTTTAGCTGATTTTACTAAGAAAACCTTTTAGGAATCTCAAGTCATTATCTGCTATCTGCTGATAAACTGATAGCTGAACATTCAGTTAATATTATTAATTATATGAAAACACTAGACATGTTCCAATTCTTACAGAAACTATGTCAATGCACAACAAAATGAGTGCAAGTCTTTTGAAAAATAGTTCAGACAACAGTAACTAATTACTTTAAACATTTATATTACATTTCTCGTTAGGTTTATTGTAGAAATTAAATTATGACAAAGTACTGTCCATGAATTCTTGATTAAGCCTGAAGGATATTCCTAAAGTTATTCTGTTCATCAGTTATCTGAGGCTCTATTTCTGTCAAAGCTTTCGGCTTGTTAGCTTGGTGGCTGAACAGATAGCTTGAATGAGGGGAAAAACTTAAGGTCTTGAGATGACAGGAATTATCTGTTCAAAGTGAGGGCAGTAGATTCTAATTCTATTTCATGGTGAGGGCAGGTTCATAGTATGAATCTCAGCCAAGATATAAAGTCAACATTTTTGCATTCACTCAGCCTCCTTACCTGTAGCTGAAATTTGGCAGCTAGTTGTTGATACTCTGGGGAGTTGGGATCACTAAGTTCAGCTGTGTACTCCTGATCAGTGAGAGTTACACTGAACTCTACCATTTGCTCCATGGGGAGTTCAGGGACTGCATTTGTTCCCAGCTCCTGGAAAAGAAGAAGAAATGAAAAAAAGTGAAGCAATAAATCAAAGTGATTTTTTTTCCCAACGTGTTGGTATTTAACAGGTAGATTAGGTTCCCTTTTAAGCCCATCCCCAAAATAACTTTCTGAACCATATTCTACAAAAGATAACAGTTTCTATACATATATGTTGGCTTAATTCTTCTCTCTTTGCAAACAAGTTTTACTATTGTAACTTGAGCATTGCCTTTGATATGCATAAATGAAGGTGAAGAGAATCAAGCCATTTCTTGCACAGAAACTGTTTCCAAGTCTTACTTCCATCATTGTAAAGTCATATAGCTTTACTTGCCACTTTGGAGGACAATGTGTGACATCAAGGAGAATGACAAGAAAATTCTACAAGCTAGTTGAAATCCCACACTCAGAAAATCCATGGTCAGTCAGAGCAGAGTTCCACTCTCTGTTTCACGTTCAGAAGTTTGCATTTGGGTTTTCTGTTAATAAATGAGAATTAGCCCTACCTGTGATACACCTTTCTTGTGCAGTTGACTTTACTGCTGTCAAAAGGACTCATTTTGTTTGCAGTTTCCCAACAGTATTTGTAGTTTTTCATTACATTTACTAATTTTTGTTCTTTAATTACATTAAATTCCAAATGTCAATTAATTTGTAGGCTGTGATGTGCTGCCCCAAGGGGCAAAGTCGCTATGGGTGCATTGACAAAGATTTCCTAGTTCATCCTAAATATAAAGTTATTAAAGTAAAGTTACATTTGATAATTTTAAGATCAGAAGGTATCTCTCATTCCTTATTCACAAACAGAGCTGAGCTTCAAATTTCAAGTCTTGGAATGCAAGTACCTGAAGAGGTGATGCAGAGAGCTCACCCACGAAACTCCTGCCTTCTACCAAGCTCTAAGTCTTTCTTCACAAATCTTGTTACTAACGTTAACACATACCATCGTTGCATTTCACTGCCAGTGTATTTTATTACATTTTTTTTAATGAATAAAATCTTTCAGGGTTCTAAAGAAAGCCCGTTAAAAATACAAAGATCTCAGAACAAAAAACAAATTCTTCTTTACTGTATGTACTGCATATACATTGCATGTTCATACTTATTTGCAATACACAGATATTCTGTATTCTTTAAACACGAATTTATCTTTTTTATTTGCTCAAGGATAATTCTACTCTCAGCCAGACTTCTTGCACCTTGGAGAAAATACAAACAAATACAACAAGGTCAAGAAGAAACTGGCCCAAAAGAGCAGCAAGCTCATCAGCCTGAATCTCACAGCGAGGTTGAAGTTTCCATTTCTGCTGCCAGGTAAACTGGCATAAGGCTGCTCGAGACATCTGTCCCATACATAACACCTAGGCTTTCATACCTTCCAAAAATAAGCAGAACAAGAAATAAGTGTGATTGCAGTGGCAGGGGATAAGAGAGAAAGTAAGATGTTAATAATAGAACCACATAATGTGGAGTGAAATGGGAGAGAGCACTTTCTGCACCCACTGATTCTGCAAAACTCAGCTCTGCTATATCATTCCTCAGGATACCTCAGTTTTAGAAGAATGTACGTTTTGTGTTGTGTCTAGAAATGGGGCTCATGAGTTAGAGAAAGAGCATTCTGTAATGTTCTATCATATAAATGGAAGATTCGGGAATATGCTCTTTCTACATAGCTGCCCTATGACTTTTGAGGAGCTAGCCTTTAGGAAGCTGGTGATAGAGGATTGGGCAAGAAAGAATAAGGATATCTGTAACAAGGAGAAACTGGTTAATGACAATCATCTGGTACATCTCAAACATCACAAATAAGTGATTTTAAACCCACTTCTCCCTCATATTCTATTCGCTCTTTCGCTGTAAGATCTGAGATACAGGTAGGTAATAGAAAGTTGAGACTATTTAAAGATCATTTTGCTTTCTTACATTACAAGGATGTAATAATTTTGGGCAGTAAAAACAGCATTTATATGGGATCATGCCAGTGCAATTCCTGTGCTAGAGCTGAGGAGCTTATATAGGTGGGATGGGGAACAGTGGTGATTTGCCAGGGATGTGATGGCAAGGCCTCACCCAGCATTCCTGCCCCCAAATGAGCCTCTTCCTACAGTCAGTATGCACCACCCCCCCTCAAAAAAAAAAAAAAAAGAGGTTTTTCAAGTAGCTGTTCTACAGATTGGAAAAACTCTCAGAGCAAAGAGAAAATGTAAGAGCGAAGGCTCCTCAGAAGCAGGGTCCTCCCAGGTAATGCCTCCAGAGGGAGGTTCCCTGAGGCCACACAGCTGTGCTGAGATCAGGACTACCTTTCTAGCAGCCAGGATAGGGAAAACAACAACTCCTCCCAGCACTCCACCCCTCTCTCAGAGGTAACTGGTGGCAGCTGCTGTAAATCTGTGGAGGAAGGGGTAGTTTCCAGAGCTGTGCTGCATGGCTGCTCTGAAGAGACAGCAGTGGAGATGCTTCTTTGATAGCTGGTTGTCTGGCCAGAAAAAGGCAAGGAAGGGCCAGTCTTATCTCCTGTGTTGTGGCAGTCCTAGAAGGTATGGTTTTTTGTGTTATTTATTAAATAATAAGGTTGCAAAATGGTGCAAGATAGGCAACAGGCCCCTCCTTCAAAGAATGAAGACTCTTCCTAAAAGCTGGTTTCCATACTTGTATACTTTCTATCTCATGCTTGAGAAACATCATGCCCTACTCTGGTACAGAACAGATGCTAATAGACCCCTTCAGTTCCACTGGTTGAAACAGATGGGAGAACTCATGGTTTTGAAGCACTAAGTGTTTATAAGGCTTCTTCCTCTTTTCTTCTAGCTGAGCTCAAAAAAAAAAAAGGTGAGTGAAAAAATGGGATAGGAAAACAGGCTGCCCTGACCTTCACAGGAGTCTTCGTGTCGTTAACGATTTCATTGAGCAGCGTGCCATTAGGTGCATATGGAGAGAGGGGTGTGCCAGGGGAGCCTGCAGGGGGGTTAAAAGAAAAGTCAGGCAAGAACAAGTTTGCACATCAAAAATCTTCCCCTTTCTTTGTTGGTCAGGTGTCAGCTCACTGGAGCAGCTTTCCTTAAGGAGGGTGTGCTTGAGCACAAGCCTGTGCCACTGGAAGGTGGCCGTGACTTATGGCATGGGCAAAGCTGCTATGTTTTATACAATAGACAGACTTTCTTCCAGGTCAAACATCAGTAGCATTGCATGTGTGTGACTGAAAGCAAAAATCAACTTGGAATGCTACATTTGAGTAGCAGACATGCTGTAAAGAGATAAAAGTTGCTTCATAAAGATTATTTTGTTAAAAACATTTTTTTTGTACTTCACTGAACTTGTCACGCTTCTACTGCATTCATTAAATTACAGCCTTTTAAGACCTAAGAATGACTGACTTTAGCAATTCTATTTAAAGGACAGACATACAAAAAGCAGACTTGATCTTACCTGTAGAAATGGAAGGAATTTCTTCCACCTTTTTGCCTCCTATTTTCTCTGTGGATATTTCATCTTTCCTATCAATTAAAAATAAATGAGTGATTTAATTATCTCCATACTGTACTGGCAATGAAAAAAGTGTAAAAAAATTTAGAAATATAGAAGTGTGGTTTAAATGAGTGAAGTTATTTCTAATGGAATATTTTGTAAGCTGGTTAAACAGGCAGTGGAACAGTAGATCATATTTTTTATTCGACAGCTTATGTATTTCGTTTCCTCTACTTCAGTTGAATATTTGCTCTTACAAAAATACTGATTTGATATATTCCTCCACCAAGGACTATCTGTCCTGTTAGGAATCTGCTCATGAGATTTCATGACTGATTTTATCCATGCAACTGGAGGGATGGGATTACAGAGATTAAATCACTGCACTGGGTCTGTTTTTGTTTCCCTTTGAGCTTAAGGAATGGTAGACCACTGTCTAAAATGGAAGCAAGACTTCTTGTACACCATCTAAACCAACTTTTGTCTCCTTTGCTATATTTCATCCTGTCAATATAGTTCAGTGAGAGCTTTGGGCCTCTCCTAATTTTAGGACCAATGGACATTTCACAGTACCAAGAGAGTTTTGTATGGTATGGTTTGAGGAGAGGATGGATGTATTTATTTTTCAGTTGTTGGCCTGCATTATAATATCATAAGAATGCTTCCAAATAATGATAGTTTCAAGTCAGATTCCTGGATCCAGATTACTATGAGATGTAATGTTCATGGGTTAATGCCTGCCATGGTCCCCATGGAAGACAGCTGAAAACCCAAGAAAGAATATGGTGGGTATGATGTAAGGTTGTCTGCCTTGTATCACAGGGTTTGGTTTTGTATTGTTGATATTATTTTCTGTTGTAAGTTTTACAGCCATGAGGTAATGAACACCTTTTGCAATTGCAACTGTTGGCTTGCCTGAAAAGCAGAACTAGTATGTATATCTAAGTACATTTTATTATAGATGTATTAGATATTCATGTTGTTAAGGTTATGGAATAATTTCTGCTCTAAAACCAAATTTTTATTCATTCAGCTTTTGGGAAAATTTAGATTTTTAGATAAGAATCTTCTTAGGGACATTTTGAGATTTTTTTTTTTCCTGAAATTGGGGTGCGAAGAATTTCAATTGTTTTGAGTTCTAAGTAGGGTGTGGAAAAAACCCACAACATAAAATAAAAAACCCAGTCTTCGAAATAAATGAGAATAGAATTCCTCAAAATTTCTACAGTGCACACAGATGCAGTATTTGTGAAAACTGGTATGAGCGAAAGAATAAGGGTGTTGTAAATGTGTGATGTGGTGTTAACTGAGATAGCATAAAGCCTGCAGTGTAGACAGAAAGGATGTATGAGATACATTTCTATAAGGGACCAACTGAGATGTTTAATAACATAAATAAAGAACATGAACAACAACTGATTTACCACATCCTCTGGATATCTTATGCAGTGAGAACAAAAGTACTATTTTATAATGTTTTCACAATGCTAACTAATTATGTGTTGTGTTTTAACTGGAGACTGATCTCTCTATGTGGCATCTACAGAAGATACAAAATGTTTCCCAAGCCACATAACAGTAAAGATGAAGTCCAACCATGCATAATCATGGCTGGCTGTATTTCCCGCTAAAATACGAGTAATTTCATAGCATTTACTTCATCTTCTCAACTATGTCTAGGGAAAACCATACTGTTGACAAAGAATTTAAGAACTCTGAGATCAGTCACTTAATGCCTAGCTGCTGCTCTTTGCACTAGACTGAATGAAAAGACCTCCCTTTGGCCTTCCAGGGGAGTTTAATTAGGGCCTACATTATTAAAAATACATTTCTGAGAAAAAGCCCTCAGATCTCTCATGTTGGAATGAACAGAGATGCCTAAGATCTCTGTGATCATGAGACAGTGTAACTTATGAATGCAAAAGATTATTTGCCTGAAAACGTCCTGAAAATCAAAAAAACTTGAAGGAAAAAATAATACATTATTCAGAGGAGTTATGGACAATGATTTGTCTGGGTGTACTACAGCATTTATATGCAGAGAGACAGAGTTCAGTATTTTTGTAACTTTAATCCTGCCATTGTCAGACTTCTGAGTGTTGCCAGAAGCATATTTCTTTCAAAGAGTTTGTAGAAGAAAGTATCACATTAGTTGACACTGTCATGATGTGTAAAAATACAGGAGAAGGGTAAAGTGAAGGCATAGAGTTTTTATATTATTGCTTAATGAAGCCTCTCAGATAAACTTTGTTAAGCTCTTGGACTTTCCTATATGAGAAACTATATAGCAACTTTTGTCATACTCCCAATCAACACTGGTCTAATGAAGAGCCATGTCTCTGACAGGGTTTCATGCTCACATCAGTCTGAGAAAACATTATGTGGTGTCTCGAAGTGAACAGGTAACTCAGACATTTGGCCACCTCCATTATTTGTGATTCAATTGCTGTGTACTATGGTACATACAGTATACACCTCTCTCACAGCACACACCAAATACACCACAATACTATCTGTATATCTGTTCACATCCACATGCATCTACACATATCTTTTTCAAAAAAGGCAGTAACATCAAGTGACAAGGTTCTACTTGTGCTACTTACCTTTCCTGGAAGGTTCTATGTTTTACTCGCTGCAAAAAGATTAAGAAAAACAGCATTTTACTAGTGGGTGTATCCAACCAGATAGAGCAGAAACCTGTTAGCTCTTTTTCTTACTATCCTTGTATATTTTTTTTCTAAGATATGCCCCCTCCTCCTCCTGAGCAATACTTTGCCCTTAAATAAGCAGATAGGGAGGGACTTGGAAGTCTCTCCCAGTTTATAAACAAGTGTCAGTAATCCTTACCCGTTGGATTATTTCCAGATGCTCTTGGGAATTGCTGAAGTTTTTGCCAATGTCGAATATGCAAAAGGTTTCCCTCTGGCAGGCAGTAACCCAGTTCTGATATTCAGAAGTATCAGGAATCCGATCCAGAAAAATACGAAAGGCTTCCCACACAGCTTCCTGGCAGACTGAGTAAGAAGAAAGGGGCTGGGGATGGATGCTTTCTACCAAAAAGTAAACTTGAAAGCCTTTTAAAAGTGATTTGGTATTTGCACGTTTACACATTCATCACGCAAAATGAAGCAACACACTTCGAAATGTTGGTTAAAATTAAGAGAGAGGAATTTTAGAGAGAGGAATTTTAAAACTTATTAGAAAAAAACATTTTAACAGAAACTTGCAATTTAAAAACTGTTGCCTGTAGCACTTTACTTTGCAAAGCTCATTACTGTGAGATGGGTCATTTATTTTCAGTACTTGATAGCTACTTTGACTTAGAGTGAGTTCATTATCTGCATTATCGATGTCTCTGAAATTAGCGCAGTCATTTCTCTAGGTATACTCTAAACTTGCTGTAGGGATGTACTCACCCAGCTGGGTTAGAGCCCCTCAATAATACCTCAGGAGCAACCTGCCTTCCCCGTAGAGCAACTGCATGTGCAGCAGATGTGCTCAGACTATTAAAAAGGAACAGGCTGTCTTTTGAGGAGATTTATTCATTATGAGCTAGCAGTTAAAGCTACTTTTTATCCTCTTTTTCTTGCAGCTCTCTGGTATCTGTTTCTCTGAGCGGCAACTGCTGAATAAAGATATACCATCTGATGATAAGTAATCCAGTTACCAGATAAATGTGACACATGACCAGTTGAGGAGGTGTTGTAGATGATTCTATGCTTTCACCCAGTTTGCCCCACATGAGGGACTGTCCTCATTGTGATTTATGCTATAGTGTATTATTTCAGAGTTGGTGTAGGGTCACAGTAGCCTCAGGTTATCCAATAGAAACTGTCTGAGCTCCTGTATTTGAGCTCTTTTGTGTCATGTGCTCATTCCTGGAAGTATATTTGTGTGTGTTAAAAAAAAAAAAAAGTGTAATTTTTCTTAGAAAGCAGAAAAATTCTCTAGAAGACTGATATGATCCACGGTGCTATTACAGTTCTAAATGTGTCATGGGACTTGGAGGGGTAGAAGTGATCTCCTAGACTTTAGACACAGAAAAGAACAGACTTGAAAGTATATGTATGAAACAAAATGAAGGTAAGATTGTGCCACAGATAGGCACAGGCTGTAAGGCTCCAGCATGGATACCAGATTACCTTTCCATGAAGGCTTGTACTGTGGTTACAGATTCAAGGATTGTGATCTTTCCTTGCAGGAAAAGTTTTTTGAGGTTTTAATGAAGGATACTGTAATGCAATATGTGCAACTATTCAAGGGAGCAGAAACACCTTTTTCTGAATGAGTGTACAAATTATTCAGCTGCAGTCATCTGTTTGATTGCTTTCTTTTTGGGGAAGTACTCAGGTTTCAGTTGAAGAACTAGATGACACCTGTTCAGAGAATTTTGTGAGTGTAGAACACTGCTGAGGAAAAGGAGATGTAAGTTTAAACCTGCCTGCACTATTATAGAGTCCAGGTGATGTGCTGCTCTCCAAAAAGTCGGTAGTATTGTCATATTCAGTTTTTTAAAAAAAGGGTCATATGTACGGTTCTTTGAGTTCAAGCTAATGATATCAACCTGTTTCAGGACAGCTTGTTTTCAGCCCCATTTGGGATGTAACCAGTGAGTTTCAGGGACTTTCAGGATTAATTTGAACTTAAGAAATGCTTCTTGGATCAACCTGTTTAACACATTTCAGATTTCTCTCTAGTGCCCATACGATGCTACAATGGAGACCAAATACTTTTGTATCTATAGGAATAGCTACAGACATTAGTGTAATTTTCCTATGCTACTTCTAGCAAGTGGCTGCTGGAGTAAAAGTTTTGCAGCTCTACATCCAGGTTTCATTTCAGAGAGCTATCTAAAAGAGAACCAAGAAGGAGCCAAGTTACATGGATGTATGTGAATGGTTGGAGACCAATATAGAGGAAAAACAGATAAGCAGAGGAGATTTAGAGAGCAGACGTTGCCTTGGATACTTGCATTCCAGAATTGCTGACTTTGTTTTAGAATTAGCTTTGGACTGTCCAGCTGCAGTGCAAAAATATGCATTTTTCTAATACAAATTGAAACAGTCACTGAGTGAAAGACTGGAAGGGATAGAGGGAGGAAGAGAGAAAATATGAAAACCAGGAGCCTATTTGCACCGTGCTCTCTAGGGACCCAGAGTTGGAGTGATAACTCTATAGGCTCTCTATGGGGAACGGAAGTAAAAAATGGCTAGGGAGAGAGCGAATTAGTTGAGAAAAGGCAGAAGAAATATTTGAGACCTTTTGAAAATAAGACTAAGTTCTTTTCATGACCTGCTGACAATTATCTGAGTGCTTGTTGTATACTAACACTGCTACAGACTTACTGTAACTACAGATACACCAACATATTTGTGCAATGACCAATTAATACTTTCATTGTTTGTCTTAAACTGGTGGGATTAATTCAGACTTGCAACGATGGTACCTGCTGCACTTATGAGAAAGGTGGTACATCTTTACACAGTAATGCAAGCACAATTTGGTCTTCACGTTCAGCCATGCTAGAACATTATGCAATTACTCCAAGTTCATTAGTCCTTTGAGTGCATTTTTTTATTTTCTTCTGGTAATTCTGTCTTGAACCCTGCTGATGCACATGTAACTTTATCTATGTTATGCTTATCTATGGTAAAAATAAACCATAAAGCAAATAGCACATACACTGCTTAAAGGTGAAGAACAAGATTCTGGAAAATTACTGTGTTTCCTCAATTAAAAGAAAGACTTTGCAGGAGGAAGTACATGCTACAATAATCATCTTACCTCTTAATCTATAGTAAGCTTGGTGACTGGCTAAAATCTGCTTCACAGATTCTTGTGGGCAAACTTTCACACCAGTTGAGAAAAAGGATGACCTCTTTGTTCGGTGCTTTGCCATGTCAAATATCCTCCTTATGGTTGATACTCTGGACCTCTTTGTTGTTCTTTCAGTTTTGTCTGACCCTGAGGCGTCTGCAAGATGTTTGGCTTCAGCATGGTTTATTTTATTAGGAATTTCTGGAAAAGATAAAAATAAGCATGTACATAAACATACTTTGCATAGGCAGTAGGTATCCAAGGCAAGTTCATATCTGGAAAATGGGCATAAACTTGAGAGTCCTTTTTGTTACATTATAGTGGTGTCAATGCCCTGACCAAATTAGTGTGCTGAGGAGAAGCATCCTGTGTTCACATGGGGGAACTGGGGCTCAAGAGACCTGGCAATTAATTTCCTTATATCTCAACACGTGACCCCAGGACACATAGGGTAAAAGTGTCAGAAGCCCTAAATCCTGTTTTCAAAAGCGACTTTAGATTAGATCCACAAAGGACATTTAAGTGCTTGAACTTTGTGCTACAACATCTCATTTGTGAGCATATTGACCTGTAGGGAACTTTACAGAGCAGTGATAAGTAATGGTCTGGAGCCTGGGGAAAACAAAGAATATCTGTATCAGTCTACAGTGTAAGTAGGTGTCTACACTATCGGAGAAGTTAAATGAGAAATTATTGTACCTTAAATCTCCACCCTTTAAGATATTCTTACAGTTCCTTTGGGCTTCAAGGCACATCTCCCTTTACATCAGGTTCATAGTCTTGAACCTATCCCAAGAACTGGACCCTGAAGCTTTCAAAAGTTGAACAGGAGTTTTATTGCCCTTGGGAAAAGAAAGAGCTGTTTCCAGTCTCTCTCTTTTACTCCACATTGCACTCCTCTATCCTTCCCTCACATAAACTGAAGTATTAGCTAGAACAGACTACAATTGTTTCTTTTCAACTGGTTGATAGGTGCTGTGGAAGCTCTGGCATTGTATTTCAATAGATCTTCAACAATTCCTGGCAAAGTGGAACAACTACAGTTGAAAAAAGTGAAACCAGTGAGTGGGAATCGAAGATCTAGAATTTACTTATGGAGCTATTCAGCTATGAAAAATTGAAATGCTTCTAGAGTGTCCAAATAGGCTCAAGCACAAGAACTTCCATCACAAAAGGCATGCAAAAAGTCATGACTAATTTAGTTCCACTTCCTAAGTATTTGTGATTCAGTATTACATGACATAGCAGCTGAAGTTAATGTAAAATGTTGATGATAAAAAATAGCATATAAAGTACGCATTTAAATGAGCTGAAATATAACATTTTGCAGGCTCATGTGACAAGAGCAGTAAGTATCTTTTAGACTGTCTTCCAAAATTTTGTATATATATTAATAAAGATGTTACAATTAATTTGGAAATACCTTTTTAGTTGCCTTTTAATACATTTGATACAGTAATTACACATAAAAATTAAAGAGAAATGTAAACAGAGTAAAGGACGTTTTCGGAGAACTACAAAACTTTAAACAAGGTGTATATGTTCCTGAATCCTGATGAACCAAATGAAAAAAATACTTTGAAAAATTGTTTAAAAGCTTTTAACAGAAGAATAAAAGGAAATAATCATGTTAAAAAGGAATAAATTCAGTAAGAGCAGCACTATCAAAAAAAGTAAAAGATTAGCAGTTTGCTGGAGAAAGAAGAAATGTCATATAACATATGATGATATATGTTTGCATATAACAAACACTAATTATCATGTTCTTAGGCAAATCAAGAGAAAATAAGGAAGGTTAAAACCACATTATCTTGACAATTTGGAATTGTGTTAATTAAATGTTAAAAGTAGGCAGATAAATGATAAAGAAAAATATTTGAAAAGAGTACTGTTACAGAAAGAATAGTACTTGAAATAAAGAATGGGGAAAGTTCCACCATGTATGTCAGTATACATATGTATGTGCATCTATTTGTCTCAGTTCTTATTTAACTTCAAAATGAACATCCAATGTTTACAGTGTAGAAATCATAGTAGTGACATCTATATTTTGATATAGATACTACTCTGATAGAGCAAAAAATCTACTGGTTGATTACAATGAATATTGTCTGAAAGAAAGGAAGTTATAAAATAAGGGCAATAGGTTATCATAATGTTTTGTAATGCATACCAGAGGCAGCAATCTGTAGACCTGTAACTGTCTAATTGTTGCAAGGTAATTTAAAATGATGATGCAGTCATATAATGTTTGACGTTAAATGAAATGGAAGTAATTTTTCCACATTAATGTCTGATCATGAACCAGAAACTGCATAAAAACTGTGAATATGCATTACTAAGTTAATCAGAAACCACAAGTAGCCAAACACTGCATCAGCTGAGACACTGAGTTATTTAAATGATACATGGGATGAGAGAACAAATCCAATGCCATTGAAACCTCAAAGAAGACCCCTGAAATACTCTAACCAAATATCCACATGGAAGGTAGCCAGTTTTAAGTCCTTTTACAAGGTGTACCTTTTGCAATGTATGTTAACTGCAACAGACCAGCTGCCCAGGCAGCCTGACCAACTGGGGCAGAGGATTTTGTCACTAAGCTCTTTGATAGCTTTTGTATGAAGCAGAGGCCTTTCTTGAAGGATTTGCTTCTTCTCCAGGATTTATCCCTAAGTCATTAACTTGAATTAAGAACTATACTGTTCATAATACTGACAAAGGAGATTCTTTTCAAATGATTGTTGTAATGATTTCAAACTCTCTAGGTTAGAGTCCCTTTTTGGGCTTTTCAGGCTGAGAAAATGACCATACTTTTTCTGCTTCAGTTAGAGCTGTTCTGCCAGCCAGTTTCGGATGGATTTAAATTCTTTCTCTTTTCATTCTTTCCCTTCAATGTTCATTTTTTTTCCTTTTTTTTTTTTTTTTTTTTTTTTGAGGGGTCTGTTTCTAAAGTATCTCTATTGTAATAGGTTTCATTTAATTTATACCTTCTGGTTAGTAAATTTCCATTACTAGAATAACTCTTATTATCATAATTCCTTGAAATCACTTTTTAACTAAACTTAAGCAAAATTTGAATTGGAGAAAGCATCAGCCCTTTTCTCCATATGACTGCCCAATATTACCATACAACATGGTAACAGAGTAAACTGGAGAGGTGCAATTTTACAGGGTACATCATTTGATCATGTAAAAAATCCCAATGATACTATGCTGGTATGCTTTTCTTAAAATAAATAATCTTTCTAAATTTTTTTGTCCTCAATCTTTTTTCTGAAATAAACATATGTAATTAAAACATTCAAAGTTTACCCTAAATAAACACTATCCAATTTGACTTTTTCTTATTTAACTCTGTTGTTTAACTCGGTTTTACCTTTAAGAGTTATATTTAAGATTTTGAGTTTTCTTTGATAGTTTTAGGCCAGAAGGGCAGACATCTATATAAGTCTGCTAACAGTTTAGTGTACTTCAGCTTATTCTCCAAGATGTCTTAACCAAAGCTGTAATTCTCCTCCTTTATTCTCACATGAAAGAATCTATACCGTTGTCCTCATTTTCCAGGTGACATACTTGAGGAAAAATATTGAGGCAGTTTTGTCTGCATAGTCTCTGTCAGCTGTTATTAAAATCTGGAGTTCCTGACCTCTAGTCCTGAACTCAAACAAATATAACAAAATTTTTCCAAAATACCATAAAGCAATTTCCAAAATATGATACAGCGATCAAATTAATATGGGATCTAATCAAATTGCTTTGATAACCATACTGATATCTCAAGTGCATAGTTCTGTTCTTCAGGTTTTGTTTCCAGGAAGATAAATGGTATTCATTTCACAAAATAAAAATCTGAAATCTGTGGAATTAGGTCAGGCCTCTCCTCTGTGTCTCTTGAGACCTGTGTTATCAAATTTACACCATAACTAAAATAACAAGGCAGGAGGAATATTTTTCAAAGGTGAGAATTCTTATGAGTTTTTAATAATATCCATTATGAAAAAGGAAAAGCATATCATTATTGAACTGGATTCTAGAGAAAGAGTTTAAAGCCATTTGGATTACTGGTCAGCATTGGGGGGGGGGGTTGTTGTTTGTTTGTTTGTTTTTTTAAATTTACTTTTATAAACACAGGAACAAGAAGCTCATATTCACACCTTTTCGTATAACTATAGTGGATGCTTCTCTATACAGCTTTATTAATTTCTCTTTCTTAATAGTATCAGTTTTGGGAGGCCTCCAATTTTGGTGTTTGTAGTTTGGGTTTTTTCCAGCAATGTAGACAACTTCTGTGTAGGAACGTTTACAGACAGCATTATTTTGGCAGTAGACTTTTAGTTTGCCCTGAGAAAATTTAGATGTTATTGTATACAAAGATAAGAATTTAAGATATGGTAACTAAAGATTTGGCAGCAAAATTCAAGGTGACAAAAGTCTGAGTAATCCATCCTTAAATCATCACAAGGTTTGAAATGTGTGAAAAAGCAAATGAGTCTGAAAAATAAGTGGATGTGCTTAGGATAGAGAGGAATGCTTGACTGACAAATGAGATGTATTGCCCACAAAATAAAATAATTGTTAATTAAAAGTTAAGGCTTATTTAAGGGAACTGCTGAAATATGATGAGGAAAGCTAATCAAGTTTAATTCAGCAAAGATCCTGTAAATGTGTTGCTGCTAAATATATAGTGGGGCCAACAGTCCTACGTTGATAACTGAGCCAGTAACCAAAGCGTGGCTGACTGGTTACGGAAAGTTGGTCTTGAGATTTCTTAAAGGGCTGATCAGTGTAAACACCAGATGAAGCATAGAAAGTACAAAGAGAGGTAATATCCTAGACTCTTACCTACAACTAGTCTCCTCCTGTCATGGCAAGTGAAGATCCCATGTTCTAGTGGCACTTGCCCATGACATGTTCTCTCCTTATATTCCTTTTAAATTTTTATTTTTTGTCATGCCATATTTCCTCAGGTCATTTGCATGTGAAGAGTCTAACTGGGCCAAAGGGGCTTAGATGAGCAGGAACAGATTAAAATATGGCATGGCCTTATCATCAAATGCAACCTAGATCCTGCGTGTGAGTACTAAGAGCAGCACCTATCTTCTCTCAGGGAATCATGCAACAATGTCTATCTTCCTATACAGATGTGAAAGTGGAGGCCCTTTTCTTGTATTCTTGGTGTTTGGGCCTGCTTTGCCAGGGCTTTTTCAGACACTGTAACTGTGTTTGCATTGCATGTCCAAGCTTGTTTTTACAACCATAAAGGCTCACAGTTTTAAAAACTTCAGAGTATGGAATTCCATGTTAGAAAAATTAATGCTAATATTTAATCTGCTCAAGTCTTGTCTCTGAGAGCTCAGTGCCCTTAAACACAAGATTATATGGCTTGCTTGTAGTTATCTTTGGGTCCAATATATTATTTAATTGTTTTTAATACACACAGTGAAAGAACATTGAAAGGAATTACTAAGGGGACTCAGCCAAAATCATTGTTGCATCCTGGTGGGTCTCATCTGGTCTCTAACTGGGATAGCTGAGGCACAGGAGGGAACTCACTTTAGATCTCAGTTCTCCAGGTTTAGTGCACTTAGCCAGTGAACTGCTGGGTAAGAGGGCAGTATCCACTACTGTGGGCAAGTTTTGCTGAAAGATAAGCAGCTGACTTTGATGCTTAGCTTCAGAAGAAGAGGAATTGTGGTCATAAGAGAATGCCTCTGTTTCTAAAAGAGGGAAAGAGTGCTAAGGCATTTATATTAAAAGTGAATAATTCTAATTTCTCAGAAAAAATATTGACAAAGATGAGTTTGGTAATTCCTGTTTGGTATGTTGAGTTTGCGAATTCTGTTCTTAAATGTGACTAAATAGTAACATTGCCTGTGGAGTGAGGCCTGGGTATCTCATTGTGGCAAAGTGCTCTGGGGGCCAGGTCCAGGCCTCCAGTGTAAAGTTAAGCTGTGGTAAGCTGGCCAACATCTCCTAGCAAACTTCCCGTACAAGTACCACCAAGCTGGTTACACCCAGCAATACAGAACGCTTCATGTACCTCTCATATCTTGTGACATAAGACTCAGCATCACCTTACACATCAGGGAAGTGCTAGACCCTGCTTGTGCAGTGGAGACAATACTGGTCTGAACCCTGTATCTCTTGCTTGGATTCACCATGACAAAACATCACCTTACACATATTCCCAAGCTGCATTCAAGCTCTCTATGACACAGGAGAGGAATTCCTGGCTTCTGCTTAAAAGGTAAGTTCTATAATTTTCAACCTTTTAAAGACTAGGTTAATTTTTAAAAACAGATCTGTACCAAGGGATTTTCTTTCTTGAGAATCCGGGAAAATGGTGGGTTTTCATAAATCTGCTTCTTGGCAGAAATGCATGAGGATGTTTCTTTAAATGTTTATGGAAGATGAGGAATGCAGTTACTGTTAACAGTGCTCAAATAAGGTAAGGTTCCCATGAATCCTTACGTGATATGTATCCTGTTGTTATTCTTACGTTAAGAATACTAAATGTTTGGTTATAATGAAACAATCTACATTACAGAACATGTATGGAAACAAATCTGAAGAAGAATAAGTTATTTTGAAATCTATGATATTAGTAAATGGGTAAATTTTATTAAAACCTCGAAACCTTTTTGTTTTAATGGTTTTATATTCAAAGCTAGGAGATGGCATTAGGTAATTGTTCTTTTTCAGAACCCTTTAAATTAACCTAGATTTACGTTTCGGTACCAAAGGTCACTACTGTCATCAGCCAATGTGCTTTTGGATTTCAGTAAGTGTGAAGAATTTAATTTTGGCAAGTAGGTAACACAGAGAAACTAAAGCAAATATCATAATCCCTCGGCTATTCCCCTCCTCTCAAATACACAAAGCCATGTGGTTTTCTATGCCAAGTGGAGAAATGCAATTGTTAACCAACTTCAGAAAGAAAGGTAAGAAGATAATTTGAAGCCAGTTTTATGAAATTTATTCATAGACCCTGGAGCAGGCAAACATAGTCTTTTCTCCCTCTGTAAGCAGATAATTTGGTACTATCTTTGAATTGTGCTAACTATACAATTCATGGCAAAATAATTATTATAGATGAGAATAGAAAACATAATATGCCACTGATAAGCTTTTCCTGTTTTTGTGAATATAGTTGTCCTATACTAATGATGAATCCACATTCACATTAAATGTTGTCTGTACCAACCACAAATATTGAACATGCTGATATCTTTATGAGTCAGCATGTGATTTTCACACATTTTCTTCCAACCTGAAAAAATATCATGAGAAACTCATGTTTTCCTAGACATAATAACTCTCATTAAAGGTAGAAATTTATACATCCTCTTTCAGACAGAAAAGTACAAATTTTTATTTATCAACTCTGTGAACTTCTGCTACTGGAATTCTTAGAAAATATCAAAGACCATCTATGGTTTCATTGCCAACCTCTGAATCCTATAACATTCTTCTTAAGGTCCAGAATCTGGACTAGAAACAGCATTGAAAATGACTTTTTTAATGTTGACATATGAAATGTGTATCTATTTGTTTTTCCTTGGCCATCTTTGTAGCATCTGACCTGAAAGGCTGTTCTATTAACTGATATGGTTTACATCAAGGGATGCAAGAAAATGCTTTAAATGTTTCAGTAGTTCTTGGAGGCATGCATCCAATCTGTAGTGATGAAACACTAAGTTGAACACCTCTGCTATTATTTTTCTGAGTAGTCATTCTCGAGATGTACAGCTATCCTCTGAGAAAGCCAGTGACACAGTGTAAGTTCAAGTTGCAGTTATACTTTGACTCACACTATCAAAACTATTGAAATATTGATATAGACAGCAAAGAGTCTTGGTGCAGAATGAGCTTATTGAGATACCTGTATTCAAATATATTGACAATTAGGATGGTTGGCATAAGGGAATGCTTCCAGCTGCCAGAAGCCCCAGTGCCATCTCTTTGCTTCAGCTTGTGTATTTGGAACAGTTTGATTTTCCTCATGGTTTAGGGTCACTTATCCTGCAGTACAATCTACAGTCTCTGTGTCAAAATGAGATGGAGTCAATTAGCCAGAGTGACTTGGACTTAACCTTATTTAACTTAGTTATGTATCAAGCTGCATAGACCAAGTTTGGTTTGGAGGACACCTAGTCCAATTCTTGATCTAAGCATGGCAACTTGTTTGTCTAGTTTTGATGGAGAAGAGGAAAGGGAAAAGAACTCAATTAGAACCGTCTTCGTTTTGTGCTGTCACCATGAAATCACAAAATGAAAGATGAGTGCGCTGCTGTTTCCTACCTGAAACTCCTGGGATTTCTATGATCTGTGTTGACTAATATGTATGAAAGGTATACCTAGAACATAGCCACTAAATCTGGTATTTCAGGTAACTGGCTTACTAAGATTGTTAATATACAATTGAGTAAAATCTGAGAGAGGTATTGAAAGATTCAGAGTGGCCAATAAGAAGATAATTTTGGCTCTGCACCAAAGTAGAAGTTTAAAAGCTAGTAGAACCTCACCACTGAAAAGAAAAGCATGGTGGCCTAAGTACAATTAGTGTAGCTATGAGTCTGGGTCCTACTGATTTGCAAATGTCTGTATGACTAGGCAGCTGGTCTGAGAATCAGCCCAGCAAACTCTTCGCAGTCCTGCTTTATGACTGCAATGCTTCTTACAAGTCAGGACTTCAATTTCTGAGTTATACCTCGGGTCCTCATGCTTTTGTGCAATGATGATAGTGTTACTCTGTCAGACTGGTGGTATGCTTGCATACAGTGATAAGGTGTGCTGTTATGTAAGGGTATAAAAACACACCTACACTGTGGCAGGGGTCAGGGTACTCCCAGATGATAGTTAATCCTATGTTTTCCAGATAGGTTACTATTCTGAAGTGTCTGTCCAGTAAATAGCAACTGACAGTGACTAAATGCTAGTGTACATGTATATAAAAGCAGGGGGAGAGAGAGAGATATTTCTTTTTAGCACGTGTTATTCAACATCACACATTCGTAAAGGGAAGAAATTAAAGCACAGCTGGGCTTACAAAGTACAAAATGCATGGAACGTGCAGGATAGTGCACCTAATTCCTGATAAAAATAGAATAATTGTGTGATAGAAAATGAGCAGAAAACTAATTTTAATCCCAAGGGAACTAGGTTGGACAGAGGTAGAAAAGCAGGGGGAAAACATATATAAAATATTTTAAAACATTGAAATGCATGTAGTAGAATGCATACACAGTTTTCCTTCTGTGAAGAACTGTCTTCCTCTGGAAAGAAGACACTGTTTGACTACATCTGATGGGTGTTGGCCATGTCACTTTGTGCACTGCTGAGGCCATAGGGACTCCACAGTTAGCTGAGAAATAAAGAATAGGATAAATGATCTGGATTTCTAGGAGGTTAAGACTTTGGGTTATTTTATAACAGCCTGTAAATTAATGTCCTGTAAAAGGAGAAATCCTATTAATAGTGATCTTGTCCACAGGTGTTTTCAGAGAAAAAATCCCACATACCTAGCTGTTCATTCACATTTGGTTCACTGATCCTTTTGTCACAGGTGTGACTATTTCTGGAATTAATCTTTAAGATTCAGTGACAATGTTCTAGTATTTGTATTCAAGTTTGGCTTTTAGCCAGAAAATTAGTATGTTAAAACCCATATAAAATGCAGTGTTATGTTTGCTTGGGAAGGGGGAAAAAAAAAGTTTACTTTTCATTTGTTTATAAGCACAACCAAGAAACCTAACTTTAACTTGATAATTCTTATTTTATGGATGAAGGTAGAAGATAATATTAGGGCAAAAGGCAGATGTCTTTTTCTTTCTTTCTTTGAAGCTTTATGTTCTTTGAATTACCTTTTCCTTTGGCTTAACAAATTTACTTAACCCTTTTTTTTATTGGGCAGTTATAGTAATGAAGATCTGCAACATTTGTTGCTGAATTGGAACAGCCTAGTGTGAAGGGGTCAGTCAGAATGAATTAAAATGATTTCATAGAGCAAACACAAAGCCTTTGTGTCCTAAGGAATGGCTGAGTAAATAGCGAATATTTGCTTGCTGAATAAAAAAGTAACACAAAACAGCCTTGAACGCGCTCTAGCTCCCTTACATTCTCAGTATCAAATGCCAGGATGTACCCAGCCTCAAGGCATAGTTTTGAGTGTTCAAAGCTTCTCTGGATTTTGGTATTTAGTCTGGGTGTTCATTGGTTTTCTATCCAGATTTTGTGCATAGATTTTGTGCTGTTACAAAGATTTTATTCCCCTCACTTTCCCTTTCCATTGCTAGAGACAGTTTGTGTCAGGACAGTGGGAAAATTATGGCCAAAGTTAAACGCTGTATGTCTAAAGTGTTTATTTTGCTTCCTACAGTTTCCTGTTTGTTTACTGTGGAACTGAAGGTGCTCCTGGACAGCCTCCAAATGCCTGGAAGAAGCACTCTTTTGGTCCTTAAATAGGGACAGGGAGGAAGAACCAAAACACATTACTAAGCAAGCCTCACTTTTAAAAAGTTAACCCACTTTTTATAAAAGTGCGAGTAAATGCAGAATTTGAATTTAAGATAGTTTTGTTTGGTTTTGGTTTTTTGTTTGTTTTGTTTTTTTTTAACGAGGAAAAGATATCAACTGATTAACTCTATAAATATTTAGAAATTGTCTGTATGGTTTTTTTCATTTAAGATGGGGATATTTTATATCGTAGTCTCTTATTTCCTAGCCTGTCACAGTTTACATGTCCTGCAAACTTGAATAGCCTCAAAATAACCCTCAAAACATCTGTGTTAGGTTCACTACTGAGTGATTCATACAAGTGTTCAGACTAATGGGACAGCCTGTGTACTTTTGAAAAACACTTTCTCTAAGTATATGACCCTAATGCTAAGTCATAAAATAACAGTTCTGGAAGCACCTCTGCTCTGAAAAAGAAGTTTCTTACTACAACCATTAAGTTTTTTGAGATCTGTGTGCATACATTTGAAATAACATAGTTAAAAAATATTATACGTGGCATGACTACATGTCAATAAAAAGGAATTATTATACATTTATGCATATCATATATACTTTATAAAGGGGAGGAATTTTTCTAATTATTCACATGAATGTATAGAAATATTTTTTTTCCCCTGAAAGCCATCAAAAATGAGAAAATTTGAACATTGCTACATAAGCAAGATGTTAAGTAAAGTTTATGACTGGTCGTAGTTTCCTGAGTGTTGATGAACATTTTATGTAGCAAGTCTTCTACTGCATCTCTTAGGCAGGTGATAGACAATTTTGTATTCCTGTCAAGATAGCCTCCCAGCATTTGGCTGGTGTTTTACACAAAATGTGTTGTAACACAATCACGGTTTGCAATGGAGTGAAACTATATGATCCCACTTTTAACATTATTACTTTCTCAGTTCATAATTATAAATATGGACTACA
The DNA here is from genome assembly GCF_009829145.1 of Chiroxiphia lanceolata. NCBI lineage: Eukaryota > Metazoa > Chordata > Aves > Passeriformes > Pipridae > Chiroxiphia > Chiroxiphia lanceolata. Next base: position 84,624,854 of record NC_045639.1, on the reverse strand, counting down.
ATGATGCCATCAAACATGCATGAATTGTCTGGAATTCATTCTGTCTCTTTCCATCATAGAATATGCAACTTAAACGTAAACCCAGTGCATTTTGATAGAACTTTTCTTCTTGTCAGAGTTGAAATACCACCCATTCTCTCATTTTTGGCCACATTTCTAAAGTATCATTAATGATTAAATGACACTATTTACGTGGTATTAAAAAGTAAAATCAAAGAGCACCACAATATGAATCTAGGGTTAACTTATACAGTACATTTCTCCAGGGATTTTTTTTTCAGTACTTTAATTGTCCACTGGAGAAGATTTACATCATTTAGGTGACATATAAGAACTGTGTTCTGTATTTCTTACAGAAAATCTGTGCAAAGAAAAGCAAGACAAAAAGTGCAAATAAAACTTTCCAAATAGTATTGACAGCAGACTATATTTCACACTGTCTCTTTAACAAATATTTAGAGAACATTGAGGATACTTCTCTTTTATCATTTTACATTCTTTGCATTTAATGAACAGGCCTGAGATTGACATAAAAAAAGAAATCATTGACATGGGGGCACATAAAGCAGTTATGTTGGCTTTTAATTCGATTATGTAAATATCAAAGCATGGATGTAAATGTTATTAAGGAACCTCCTCCAAAATTAAACATATTCACCAAAGCTCTAAGTGTACTGAATATAGAACTAATCAAGAAAAATCACATCACCATCTTTTCTTTTTTGTTGTTGAAGGAACTTTGAAATTGCTGTGAACTTTTTAATATTTTTAAAATGAGTCATTGTTAGCTATTGAATTAAGTACAGAGGAGTTGTCTGTATTTTTTTCTTGCAAATCATTTTACAATTATTATTACAGTAATCCTTACTAGTATTGCTGGTTTTTGCATATTTGTCAGCATGGTGTATTCCTCCAGAATTTGTCTATCTAAAAGTTTTTGAACTTTTTTTCTGACAGTGGCTAGTAAATGCAAAGATAGACTTTACTATTTTCTCTTTTTTTCTGGGATGAAAGACCATCTTTTAAAATGTCAGCACTTAGATGTTCTTTCAACTGTTTTTCATCTTCATTATAGTTGTTTTTGAAATTATATTTTGTCATAACAGAACATATTCAGCTAAAATGGATCTAGATGGCATCTCTTACTGAGATTGTAAAGCATGGGAAACATACATGAGAATTAAGGCCAACATTTCCTTTTTCAGCTTTATAACAGTGTGTCAGTAACTGTACTGTCTCTAGTTGAATTGTCAAAATACCACATTCCAAACACAAAATTCTGTAATATGAAAACTCCTGATCTTGAAATTATTTTGTTTCTTAACATATGCAATGTAAAATTAATCTAAACCTTTAATACGTGAACTTACCTCTGCTTCCCTGAACTTGGAGAGCAAGGCAAATGATCAAAAATATTAATCCAGTTTTCAAATGCATGCTGTCTATTGATCATTCACAGTTTTCAAGAGCAATCATGCAGGAAATAAGAATATTTCAGTCAAGTAGAAGAATTCTGTTTTCTTAACGAACTCAAATCCCCAAACGTCTTTTGTCTTATTATTTTTCAGGTGTCCCCCGCCTTGGACTGCATTGAATTGCAACTAGGCAGAGTGCAACAGGTGCCAGAATGCAAGAGCTGGGCAAGCCCCTTCAACACACACACTTCTAGCCTGGGGGACTGGAGTGGTAAGACAAGAGTGACGAAGTTTTAAAAAAAAGCAGTGTCTGTTTCTGGAATAATCTGTTTATCTGCTGCTCAGACATAATCCCTCTTACGGTCCAGCTGGAAGAGCTTTTTTCATCTTATTAACCTTCTGCAGTGGCATCTGTCAACCCCAGAAGACTTCAGCAACACCATGATAAACAACAGAAGTCTCTTCTAGTTCCCATTGCCTTCGAACATTGATCCTTTGGGCGCTCTGGAAGTATAGCATGTGAGCAGAGATGAAAGCGTGGGGAGCGCTAATTCTGCTGTTTCCAAACCAGTGATCACAAACCCCAGGGAACTTCCTTTGAAGAAGATAGCTTTTTCTGAAAGAACCTACTATGCTCTGCTCTTCCACTGCCTATGTCTTGGAATCCTCTCTCCTCATACCAAAAGGTTGCTGTTGCAATATTCCTGTAAGAGCAGTGATGATGATGTTCTGTGACAGTGGTGAAGTGATGACTCAGCAGTAAATTGCAGCAGTGTTCAGGGCTGGCAGACTCTGATGCCAAACTGTGAGTGGGGAAGGGAAAGTGCTGCATGGTGGGAGAAAAACAGAAAGTGCTGGGAAATGCTCTTTCAAGCACATAGCTCTAACCAGGCCAAGAACTGGCAGTGAGTAAATACACTTCTCAGACAGCTCTCCTCCAGTTTCCCAGATAACTATTCTGGTTACATATTTGGCATGTGTAAGTGGTCCATCCTTATCCTTTTATTTTTCAAGACCTTTTTTATTGTTGCATCACTACTAAAAATGCTACCAGGTAGCAATTTCTGATGTTCTGTACCCCTTGGAGATTTTTGTGCAACTGTGCTTTAACATAAGAAGTATCTGGACTGGCAATAAGAATCTGTAAGAGCAAGTTACTCTAAGAACAACCTTCATTTGAACCCAATCAGTATTCTATTTTTACCTAGGATTTAAACAATGGTAACCTCCCTCCCTTCCCAAGATTGCCTGATTTTAACTACTCAGACCAGCTAGTACAGAGACTTGGCTGGGACCAAACAAGGTCTTTTTTTTATTTTCACTTTTTTTTTTTCTGATTTTTCTAGTGCTTCTTTTAATGTTTTATATATAACCTTTCATGCACATTGTTTTTTGTTCTAAGAAAAAAAATAAAGAATATTTTGCCAGCAGCACAATCAGGATTTCTACTGAAGAAAAATTTCATATTATATAAGGATCATTCTTTACCAGAATTTGTCTTTACATATTTTACATATAATAATCATATTATATATAGTGTAATCATAGAAATAGTACTTGTATGAACCAGTTGAGCTTTAGCAAGAATTTATAAGCATGTTATAGTTTAAAGATGAAGCTCCCTCTTATATGTGATCTTATTTTTAGTTATATCTTATTTTTTTAGTTCAGCTTTCAATCTGAAACAACAGGAATTGCAGAGAATTTTTCTCAGTGTGGTGGAATTTTCTGTTTCTGGTGACATCTGAAAATGCAGAATTGGTGAAAGTCAGATTATTTCCTCAGAGCACTCTGGGTACCAAACTCCATATGGAATTTGGTAGGAATGTGATCCTTTAATTCCATTAGGAATCTAATTTAAGCATCAGACTACATTTTGAAAATGTGCAATAAAGAGATTTACATAATTACTGTAGAAACTGGTTACTGAAGCTTGGACCAGGAATCACAAATCCTATATCAAAGCTTAATTTAAAAACACATTTTTTGAGTCATTCACATGTTGGAGAAGATAAACATTTAATAACACATACTTCTGTCTTCAGAGGAAAAGGAACAGGCACAATCCTAGAATACAGCACTGTAGTTTAGTTCTAGGTATTACTTGAGGTAAACTGTGATTAAAAATTTGTGGGGAAGGAGTCTGCATACTTTAAGATTATGCTTAAGTCACGAATATTTCAAGCTGTTTTCTGTTAAGACAATGTCTTCTATGTTTTTCCATTTAATTAAGAAATTTTGTAACTAACCTTGATAACTGCCACAGGGGAAGCAAACAAGAATGATAAACACTCATTAAAAGTAGAGCAATGTTATCGAGGGACCACTCCATCTCTAAGTACTGCAATGTTTAATTATAGGTCACTGTTAATTAATCTAGAAGTGTTTCTTCTTGTTGGTTTGCTGTCAACAATAATTATATATTGTTAAAAAGGTGATTAAAATATTCTGCTGAAATTCAATAGTGCATAACAAATATACTACCACAAAGGGCAAAACTGGATGCTAAAATATCCATTCACCCAGGATAAGTGCTTGTAAATGGGTTAAATCAAACTCAATACTGGTCATCTCAGTGTATCTCTGCACATACCTAAAATAATAAACTGATATGCTGTTTAGGTACAACTAAAGCTGTTTCCTTTGTTTGCAGAAAAATGACCCTTTAGGCCTTCGAGGACTCTATTTGAAAGACCTTTGTTGTAAATTGTTAAGTCATTGTCACATAAAGATGACCTAGGAGTTGTTATGCACTGTGCTGCATTTTAGGTACCTTACCTAGGTGTCCACCTCTCAGGGTGACAGCTAACTCATGTTACTGATGAAACAAAGTCAGATTCTATACCACCAGTCACAGATCATACCATCTCAGTTCGACTTCTGGTTGTAGTTTTCCTGAGCAATTTCACCTCGTGGTTTACCCAACTGTTTTCTTTATAATGTTCATGGTGCACCTGAGAGGTGTATCCCACCTTAAGGAAGGGGAGTTATAAAAGTTTGAAATACATTTTAAATAGCCTCAAGTCTGTCTCTGGCATTCACTGTTTCCATAAGAGCCAGATTGGTACTTAGCAGCCAAAGTACACCAGGCACAGCTTTAGGCTTCTGATTAAAAGTGAGGAAACCTGGGTTCTTCTGCTCCCTTCTTTGCTGTTTAGTTTGACCAAACCAAGCCCTGTTTCTCAGCTTCCATATCTGCAAATGGAGGGAATGACCCTGGGAGAAATAGAAAAAACTCAATAGGAACAAACAAGGTGATACGTGTAAGCAAGAATGACTTTTTCACCCTTTTCTCATGCATTAAAATGCAGATAAAATATTTCATAAAGTAATATTCTGAATTTTACAAATATTTTATTTTTAGATATTCTGGTTTGCATATCAAAGTTAGGCATCAGCAGCCCTGTAACAGATTTAAAGACTTTGCCATGAAGAACAAAAATGTCTTTTGCTTTTTGAGCTTTTCTACTTGAGCAGTATTTGTATTTTGCCCTCTATTGCTACCCAACTACCATGTTTTTATTTTCTTACTGAACTAATACCAGATTTATATTTATTCAGTAAATGATGTAAAAAAAAAAAAAGAAGTACATATCTCTCAGGTCAGGTAAAAAATACCTATATTTTGTTTACTGGGGTTTTTCATGTTTCATTGACAATACCTTAAGAGCAGGGAACAAATATGATCACATCAGGAAAAGCCAGTTTGAAACTAAGCTAAATATTTTCTCCCTGAAAGAACAGATTGGCGTCCAGACACTGTGCTTGCAAATGTTCTTATTTTTCAAACAAATTGTTTTTTAAAACCCATTTCTTCTGGAAATTCCTATATTCTTCCTTAAAAACTGAACTCAGCCAGTATATCCTGGAAGAGTGTCATACAACTTACTTTGCTGATGGCCATAGACTGTGACAGCATTGGGCTAGTGCACTACATTTCTACTGGGGTGTCATTAAAATAACAGTGTTAAAAGTGATATGCACGCAGGTAAACGCAGATGACCAAAGCATGGCTAAGGTATTAAGGAAAAGTTTATTCCAAAGTTGGAAACCCTAAATACACTACTGCAAAATCATGCAGTGGGGAAAAGAGCATCATGGGGGCTGTTCCTGGCCTCTACATCACAACAGGCCTGGCATGTGCGCGTTACCTCAAGCTCTCCCCTGGGCTTTATGGTCTCACTCCCTTCCAGCAGGGCCCTCAGGCATATCTGTGAGAAGGTGTTATCTCTACATGGGAATCCTACTTCTCAAAACAGGCAGAGGATAAACATCAGTAGGTGTAAGAAATGGGATTTCCCCCACTGATCTTTCCCAGGCCTCACACTGCCAGCTGCAAAAGTCTCTTGAGTTAAATCTACTGCCTCCTCACCATATCTTTTGCTTTTGACCCTTTCATCCCAACAACAGTAATGCAGAAAATGCTGTGAAAATGAAGATATTTTTTAGTCTGACTAAATGCCAGAAGTGGAATAATTGTTTGGTTTAGAATAAAGCTGTAAATTTGAATTACAAGAAATGACCAATAACAGATTCAAGAGTTTAAAAGAAACTCAGAGGTTAAGATTCTGAGTTGCTGACTGTGCCACTGAGTGTTTACGTCAGCCTCTATATCAAAGGAAAGTTTTCAGAAAGGTTGTGGCACAAAGCTGGAGAATTGTGCTTCAGCATGTCTGACTTCTGTACTGGGGAGATGGACAGAAGACATAATAAAATAAATAAACATGCTAACAAGAATGATTTAGCTGATACAATGTCCTTGGTCACCCAACTGTTTTTCATGAGTCTGCTCTTAATCCAGCTAAGTTGTTGTGGAGTAAAAAGGAAGATCATCTGTAAAAAATCAAGCATTTCAAAGGTGTTCCCAGTCAAAGGTTTTATGCTGGAAGGTGGAGAAAATGATAAGGCGACAAAATCTGCTGATGTTGCATAATTGCTCAAAGTCTCTAAGATTTATAATAATAGTGAACAGATGCAGACCTATGTCCTGGTCGCTGAATGTAGATCATAAGGCTGCAGATAAACTGTATCAATGGGGAAAAAATAATGCTATCAATGAACAGATATTTATTAGCACTGAATCATTAACAGCCATTTGGCAAGGAGAGATTGAAAGAATAATGTTTAATCTTTAGCCATGATCAAAAAGGGAAAAAGAATATTAGTGGTTTATTAGAAAGGGATAGAAAGGAAAGCAAATTTTTTAAAAACTGAAATGGCATCTCATACTGTTGTTCTGCAGTAGCAATAACGCCTAGAGCAATTAGAAGTTTAAATGGGATTGTGATGAAGATTATCAGAGGAACGGAATATTTCCATACAAGGAAACGTCACACAGGCTTGGAGTCTTTGTCCTGAAAGAGAAATGACAGAAAAGTTGAGGAAACTATTAAATTGCTTAGTTTTTCTTGTAATATGAGCACAGGAAAATACTCAATTTAATTTTCAGGCATCTATCAGCTTCTTCCTGAGCCTTTCAAGTTTTTGGTCTCCACAACTTGCTGAGACAATAAAATTCCCAATTTAATTATGATTTCATAAAAAATTATTTCCTTTATATAAGAATAAGCAGGAATTTGAGAAATTCTTGAATGGTAGGACCATCAAGGATTGGGATACATGTGTTTTTCCAGTTGCAAGCTCTTCCGCAAAGTCAGTCAAACACATTAAAGACAAGCTAGGAACTGGGTAACTTTTGCTTGCCTGTTCTTTATGTGATTTCCTTACCCATTTATTTGCCATAAATACAGATAAGATAGTAGATTGACTGAGTCTTTGATCTGATCCATGACTACTGTTAGGCACTGAGCTGTAATCCTTCAGATTAATTTGCCATTAAAATCAAGCTTACTCAGTAGTTACAACTCCTGCTCAGACTGAATGGTACAACAAACTTGTCTATTTTCTATAATGCCTCTTTCCTCCAAGACAAGAAGCCTGATGTTCTTCTGTTCTGCACTGGCAGAGAACATTGTGGAATTCTAGTCGGAACTCACAATTGAAGCAGGTGATGCATTAATGCAGCTCTTCATCGCCTTTAATGAATGTAAACCTAGACTTCTACAGTTGAAAGATATCTCTAAGTTTCTCTGGGATTTTTTAAAAGCTTTGCTGTTATGCTGTTGCTAACACAATTATGAACTTCTAGCACCTCTTAGTATTAAGAAAAGGAAAAACTATTGTGTGCATACGTTTACGTGACAAGTTACCAATCAATATGAAAAATGCACAGTATTAACTCAGTAATTCATCATAATTATGAGAAAAATACCTCAGCCTGACTGTTGCTTCAGGATGATTATTGACAAGCAAATTATGCTCATGTTGATATTGATATGATCTTTCTTTGGTATCTGCAAACATCAGATTAAATGGGATTAAAATGATTTTGTTTTCCTAGTGGGCAGTAAAACAGCAAGGTGACCACTAACTTCCAGTCACTGGAGATAAAGACTACAGGACATCTGCTCAAAGAGATTATTGGGCACTTGCTTGCATACCAACACACAACTTTCTGTTATTCCTGGAGCTGCTTAAGTGTATATCCTGGGAAACCATAATGAGCTGAAACATGTTTCTTCCTATGCTTGACAAGTTGTTTTTCTCTTGATGCTGGGAAAGGGTCTTTCTAGATTTAGGTGACTGAGTTAACTGATGGATTTGCTATTCACAAAACCATTCTCAGCAATGCAGCAGATTAAGCTGAACATCCTAGTTAACAGCTATAAAAAAATTGAAGCTATTTAGTATGTCTCTGTACATGAAGCAAGCAGAGATGGGGTCTTTTACAATACATGTTGGTCTAATCAGAAACAGAAAACATTGGTAGCTCAGGTTTTTTTGATGATAGTGTGAGATGTTTAGCAGTGAGAGAGAAGGCAAGAAGGGAGATATCTAAAGTATGACACGTGTTTGTATCTTTACACTAGTTTAGTTTTTCCTTCTTTGAGTGTGAGGTAAAAGTTACTCTTTGTTTATTAGCGTAGCACTGTTCACATTTTTTTTTTTCACACTTTGTAGTTATTCCCTGCCATCTGCAGTGGCTGCATTTGTTCATCAGTATTTTACTTTCTACATTTACCATGTGAGAGTGAAGTATGAAATGACCATACTTCCTGTGCACAGGACTCATCTGGTAGGGAATAGTTTTGGCTCAAGAAAAGGTCTTGTAGTATGTGCACCAGGATTGTGTGCCACTGAAGCTGTGGTTGAAAGGAGATAAATTAAAAACCTACCTAGAAATATAAAAATATGTGCAAGTGTATGGAATTTTTTTGCTACAGTGGAAACTGTATATTTTTTATAATTAACAATTTCTTACTCTCCTTTTTCAGGAGGGATGGGTGTTGCCTTTGTTTTCAGCAAGGGACAGGTGACTGTCAGCAGGACTCTTACAGACCTGAGCTGAAATGTCCTGATCTGTATGTGTGATGAGGACTGTCATTAGCAAAGTTAATGGCTGTCCTAACACAAAGTTCAGAAAGAATAAATGTCCAAATTTAATTCCAATATTTTCATTACAAAATGTAGAAAAATTGGAAAAAGTAGTGCAGAGGCTGGATTTAACTAGGCCTGGCAAGGCTTAGAAAATTAAGTAATTTAAACACCACTTTTATTTATAGTATTGCTTTTCTTTTTAATTTAGTATCATAATAAACCTACTCTCTTTGAACTCAGAGAAATGCTGTGAAAAAACCTCTTCTGTCAAAGATGCTTTGAGAAATAAGTTGTCTGTCAGCTGTACAGGTATTGACCTCTCTTCTAACAAGCTTGTTTTATGCTTCTGATAGATTCCTGTCTCTTTTCTATCCAGCCAACAGTATCATACTTATCATTATTTATACAAGGGATTCTCAGTATGTGCAGAAGCTGGTTTTCCCAGTACTGTTGCTGCTGAATCCCTCCATGGAATCTCACACAATTAATTTTGATAATGTTACCACCAGTAGACTCCCTTATGATTTATTCAGTGTAACATTACCAGTGTGACGTTGCCACTACTCAGATCATGCTTTGTTCCTTATATCTCTAGTCACCTTATCTTACACTGTTAAATGAAGTCTTATTATTTTCTATTCTTTCTGAAGGGCTCTGGGCCAACTGACTTTATCTGCATCTCGTGGCTGCATTTTTGGAAATGTAGCTGATGCAGACTAAGGGTATGGAAACATTTTCTCTAATTCTTTAAAACCTTTTGTTGCTCAGTTGGCCTTCGTCATTTTGATATTTTGGTATTGGGAAGCTTCTTATTTGGTGTTAATTCCAAACAGAAAAGTTTTGAATAGTTTTTGACTATTTTCTGTGAAGACGAGTATATCTTTATTGTTTCCAAAAGCAGTAATTGTAAATTTGTTCTCATATTTAAAAATTGCCTTATCACTTTCATGAAGAAGCTTGAGTAGTTGTCATGTATTATTTAGTAAGGTTGTGATCTTGCTTTTCTATGAAGATGACACTGGCCTCTTGCTTCCATTTTTTTTTCCTTCTTACAGATTTGTATTTCTGGAAGTGTTTGCAGTTTCAGTATACTATTCTACAAGGCCAAATATATTATACATGTATTACTCTGCATGCTGAACAGAGCTGGGATTGTTTATCTTTCAGAAGAGAAGATTCAAGGGGGAATTTTAACAACATTTAAATATACTTGATGAGAGGGAGTAAAGAGGCAGAACCAGGCTTCTCAGCATTCCCCGGTGAAAGGATAGGAGGCAACGAGCACAAACTGAAACACAAAAAATTCCATTTGAACAGACTTTTTAATATAAGGGTGTGATCCAACACTGGGACAGTGGTCTCTGGAGAGCTTGTAAAGTCTCCATTCTTGGAAATACTCAAAACCCAACTGAACACTGTCCTGAACAACCTAGTGTTGCCCTAGTTGACCCTGGTCTTACTGTGGATTTGACGAGGTGATCAACACAGGCCCCTTCCTACTTCAGCCGTTCTATGACAATCTCATATTGAGCAGCAATTCAGGCTACTGCAGGGCCTCTATAAGCCACATTCAGCTCCAAACAGTATTTTCAAAGGGATTCTTTGATGTGGCAAATATATTCACACACAAAAATTTTAGAGTATAACACACACATAACCACTGAAATTACATTTAAAAGATACAAAACTTAAAACTGAAAAATAAGGAAAAAATTATAGAATTTGTTAATTTCTGGAACAGAATTCTGTGAGACAAAAGTTTCTTCCCGTGTATTGTTAGAAATGGTGTTAATAAGCTGTTCAGATTTATATTTTTTTTTATCAGCATTCTGTCTGTGATTCTTAAACTAGACTTCAACAATTCAAACAACACTTATGCTCAACTAGAGATGACCCTTCCGCAGGAAAGAATGCGCAGAATTGATCAGAGTAATAGCATGGGAGTTCAAAAATGCTTTCACAGTATAAACAGGATCAGCTGTGGTTAAGTTACTTTCCATTTAAAACCTGCATCCTTCAGGTAGAGTACAGTTACCCTCTGTAACGTGCATAGCAATGATGGAGCATATACCTGGCAGGAAAGGAGAAGGTGGGTCAGAAAATCTGCTGTACACAAATGCTGTTATTCTTTCCCCTTCAGTCCAGAATGAATTCTAAATAGTCAATCTGTAATTGATCTTTTGTATTCATTTTTAAAAATCACATTCTTCAATAAATTATTTGCCCAAGCACCATTTTTTAATTCTTTGCCCTGGTGACTATCTGTCCTCTCATCTGGTTTCTTTTTTCCCCATGTTTTCATCCTCCCCTTTTCTGCTCTCTCTGCTTTCTGACCTTCCTATTTAATCCCATCTCCTAATTTCATTTTGCTTATTTCTGCAGTTTTTTCATCTCCTCCATGTCTCAGCCTCAATTGCTTTCCAGCCCACTATGAGATGATGTTTTGAAAGCTAAGAGTGTAGTGAAGGACTGTCGTGTTTATTAGCTACCGCTGGTTGATAAATGCAAGGTAAGAAGTGGGAAGCTACTTATTTTATCTTATACAATACCACCATCCACTGGCAGTTCCTCCTTCTTTCCCTCTACATTTCACTGATGGCTACAGCAATACACAAATAGCTTCTGTCTTCAAAATTTGGCATAGAATTAAAATTTAGAAAGACCGAATAGCTTATCTTTCACTAGAAAAAAATAAGCAACAGCAATGCACCTTCTTTCTACTCCCCCCCGGATTGTGTTAACATTAGGGTTTTAGTTCCTGTTCAGACATCTTTTTAATTTCAATTTCTTATTCTTTATTGCTAACTTCAGTTTCCCACAGCAGCCCCAGCTTTCTCATGCCACACTGAGGGCCCTTCCTGGATCCCAAGGAGGCTCCAGAAACCAGGCCCTGTCATCAGCTGCGCTGATGCTCAGTGGTGCTTTGCTCAATGCCCTTGGAAGAGGATATGTTATGGATTCCTCCTGCCTTAGCCCTGAGATGACTGAGCAGTGAAGTGGGAGTTCCTGGGGTTTCTCAGCATTCTGATCTGGAACAGCAGAGAATGGGCACCCTCTGAGATCCATCAGCTTTTTTGCCAGACAAATGTTTTTTTTAGGAGCCAGCTCAAGGTTGATTCTGGCACAGTAGTAGTTAAAATCTGCAACTTTTCTGTATAGTACCTATGTGAGACTCTTTGTGGGCTGGTTGTGTATCCTTATTACCAATTCAGGACTGCCTCTGTGCTATGAACTTGTTAGAGGCAAGACACGGCAGTGCCTCTGTCCCTATGCAGTTAACACCACAAGCATCAGCTTGCTTTTTACAGCTCCAGTTATGAACACTGCTGCCCTAAGCCGTGCAGCCACCTTCTGCAACCCCCTGAGCTTCCTTTCTTACAAACTCTGAGCTCAGCCTCGCTCCAGCTGCTTTCTGTGTACCTCTTCTCACTCCCTCTAGCCATTGCATTGTCGCTTTCATGCATATCTTTAATATCCCCTGTCCTCTTTTTGTCAACTAATCCCTTACTAATTAAACTCTGCCCAAAGGAGAAGTAAATAAAAGTAGCTGAACTGACATGAAATTTGCAGGCTGTTACTCCTCTTGCTCTGTTTGTATGCTTAATCCTCTCTCTAGCTTTTATTTACTTGTCTATTTAGATAAGAAATTGTTGTGGAATAGGGATGCTGTGTGTGTATTGTACAAGCCCCACTTTCATAAGCACTGTGGTAACAAATAAATGCTACGATCGCACTGTATTTTGAAGGTTATCAGAGGCTGCTGTTGCCCTGCCTTGAGGGTGCTAGTGGCAGCTATTTCTGCTGTCTGTTTGAGATCTGCTTGGGATCCTGCTTCTGCAAACAAGTTTTGCTTGTGAAACTGATCACCTTCTTATCAGGCTGGAAGCTTTTTGGCATCTCAGATGCTTTCCTGGATGCTAGATTCCATGAAAATTTTCCAGGAGAATTTGACAGACTAGCCCTTTGAAACAAACAGCTCTCTGACCTGTTGTCACAAGTGAGGACTTGGGGTCATGTGGCACTGGGTGACAGTTCCAATTTAAGCCCCTCAATCATCTTGGATAGCTTGGCATGAAAGAAAAAGAAGCGTCTTTGGAGGGATGTCACTGCCCTGTGTTTCTTCTGTTTACCACAGATGCCTCTGGGTTCAGTTTGTGCATTTCTCTAACTCATGTAGCAGTTCCAAAAGTTCATCTGTGTTTATGTGCAGCATATGTGTGGGAGCTGTAGCAGCACACACAGCATTGCCTATGAAAGAGAGATGAGGGAAAAAATAAGCAGCCAGGCAGTGCAAAGCTCCATATTACTTTTTTCATAAGTCACTTAATTGTCTTATTTAAAAACCAGCATGGTCATCCTTATTTATTGCAGCAAGGAATACCAGGTTAACATCTCTCACAGAGATCCCTTTAAGAGTTTTAGCAGCTGTCTCGTCTTGCCCTATAGTCTCCAAATGGGTAAGTGTGCTCATCATATGTAAAGAAGCTCCTGCTTTCTTGGGACCTAAGTTTTCTCTGAAAATAATTTGTGGGCTGTCCATGAGGGCCATTTGCTCAAATACGTTTAAGGTGTTCTTCAGTCAATTGGCTCTGCTTTGTAGGACCAGTGACAGGACCTGAGGGAATGGCCTGAAGTTGTGCCAGGAGAGGTTTAGGTTGGATGTTAGAAAGAAGTTTTTCACCCAGAGGTGGTTGGTACTGGAACAGTCTCCCCAGAGTAGTGGTCACAGCACCAAGCCTGACAGAGTTCAGGAAGCATTTGGGCAATACGCTCAGGCACATGGTGTGAATCTTGGGGATGGTTCTGTATAGGGCTAAGGGTTGGACTCGATGGTGCTTGTGAGTTCCTTCCAACTCAGCATATTCTGTGATTCTGTTGGTAGATTGTTTGCCTTATACTAGGAAAGTGATAAGCATATGATTGTATAGACTACAAGAAAAAGGTGAAAGCAATATTCTGGCCTACGTTGATGTTGCAGATACTGTCAAATTTCTATTTATTCTCATTTTTCTTTCCATATTCTCATTTTCATACAAGGCAAATATGTCTACATGTCTCAGTGTTGAAGCCAACAGTGTTGGCTCTCTGTTCTTGGCTGGAAAGAATTAACTATTTTGCAAACAATGCAAGGGAATAGCACAAAGGGAATAAGCTGAAAATCCTGAACTTGCGTTGTTATGTCATAGTAGTAATTCAATCTAGCAGCTGATTTTAAAACAGAACGCTACTTAGTAAGAAGCAACTTTTTTTTGGGTGTGTGCTAAGGGCTTTCATGGATGAGCTTGTGAGATATCTCTGATTGATCTGAGTTTCAAGTCAAATATATAGGATAGGGTGCAATACAAATTCTAACTGACAAGAGGGGCAGTTTCCCACATTGGTGTTTTCAGCACTGTGGTTTCAGAATTAGTGCTGCCTGGATTTGGAGTTAGACATTTGTTATATCTACTCCTGCAACACAGAAGTGGGACACAGTTTATGCCAGATAATGGTTTTAAGGGTGAGATACTTGCTTTCACAGGAAGTCTAACACCGTGTTAGTATATGGAGACATCAGTGGCCATTTTTGAGAAATATTATATTTTTTTTTTAACTATAAAATATAACTTGTCTCAGTAAAATCTCAAAAAAAGTTGGGACATGTAAAGGTCAGAAAAAAGAAGTTTATTTACAAAGATGAAAAGACTGAGTTATTGGTGTTATGAAAGGGATTAGAAAAAATCCCACTGCAGTTAGGACAAATCCCTCATAGTGACCAGAGTTTCATCCAGAAGCATAATATAAAAGTAAGTGTAAAAAACTCAACAAACCTACAAAATAAAAAGAAGATGGAACACAGATATTGTGATGAAATAAGATGGATCATAAGGAAGAAGTAGAGAGAGAAGAAAGAGGAAGTCCAGTAGTAGCAAACACTTAATATCAACAATGAGAAAAATAACAATGATGGAAAGCAGTGGAATATGGTGCTATGTATAAGCACTTGGGAAACAGAGTTAATTTTTACCCAGAATATCTTAGAAATTTGCTAAACCAGGCAAGAGGATGGGAGGCATAGACTGAGTTCCAATCTTACAAATATTTTACAAATCCATTAATAGGTCCACTGTCAATATTCCTATATCAGCTAGGGAATGAAAGGGAGCTAGTGTTCTTTCATAATGTCATTTTTTGAATTTAGAAACTATTCTGCTACAGTATGACAGTCTGATCGAAATTCATCATATGTTATAGCCTCTTATCAGTATTCATTTTTCTACTGCAGTAACAAAGTCTTACCTTTGTTGTGATATGTGATAACACATATTAAGTAACGTGACAAAAAAATTCAAATGCATTAGAATTCTCCCAGCAAGACTTTTGACATTGATTTTCTGTTGCACCTTGGAAACACTGCTTACCCAGCAAATTTCACAGGCAAACAAATAAACAAGCAAACCTGGTGAATATAAACATCTCACTACTGAATTTGTAGAAGCCGTATTGAAGCTACATGTGCTGCATCTCTCATGGGAACAGACTGGATAAAAATTAATTAACTGTGAGGAAGAATGCTGATTGCATATACCTAGACCTGGAGGTATAAGTGATTTACCTGGCAGAACTAACACTTGTATGTAAGACAAAGTATTGGCTACCAACCTGAGGATGGCTGAGAAGCATAAAGCAAAGATACAGAGATCCTTATTCAGTATTACAGAGCCTACAAAAGGGTACAGAATGGTTTCTGTAATGCATCATCATTACTCCAAAATTGGGTCTTTACTCGCAATGGAGGAGAAATGTTTTCTAATTATATTTTGCTTTTCTGCAGAAAAGCAGTTAATGGCACATAAATTTGTTATGTATTATGCTACATGCTTAATTTTATTGCATTCATTAAATTATATTACTTTCCACAAAGAATTGTGTGCTGTAGAATAGTTGTCAGTTTAAGTGTTTTGTAAGAGTGACTGAAAATCCCACATGGGATTTAATAATTTTTTCTATAGAATTCCAATACGAATGCAGACAGTTCTTCTGAAAACTTGCAGAGGTTCAAGACAGGGCTTCTCCTGAGCAGCAAGATAGCTTCTCCTTCCAGAAAATTGCACAGAACCAGCAACAGCAGATAAGTATCTTATATTTGCATTACTGATTCTTCTTCTTGTAACCGTCTTAGTGGATTTGTGCTTTTTTAGTGAAAGTGCATTGCCTTTCAGCTCTTAAATTAGCTTTACTCTAATTCCCATTAACACACAACAGATGGAGGGCTATAATCTGAAGGGTCCTGTAACTAAGTCTGCCAAGTGTACAAAGGACTTGATTCCATCATCTTTTTGGCTTGACTTCTACAAAATGGTTAATTTTAATTTAATTGACTTAAAGTACACGATCAGTTTCATAAAATCTACCTATTCAACGTGTAAGCAAACTGTAGCATAAATGTATGTGTTTGTATGACTGAAGACCTGGGTACATTCTTTTATTATGTTCATAGCTTTCTGCTTCAACATAATACATGTATTAGATTCCTTAGTTTGTCAGCTAGGATTTACAGAGATAGAAATCTTAGAATTATAATAAGTGGCAAAGACACAGTATAAACAATATACCAAGGCAAACTAGCTATTTGTTTTGGATTCTGGATTTGTATTTGTTCTGGATTGTGACTGGATTATAAAAGTAGGCTGTAATTTTATAGGCATAAAATTTTTTACAAAAGAATTTGAATATGTCTGACCTTTACAAAGGTTGGTGCAAATTTAGGGTGGGAATGTATCATGACAGTTACACACTTTGTCAGAACCTCTTTTAAAATATATAGCTTACTTATGTCATTTTATACAGAATATAAAAATAGTGAAAAGAGCAACAAGTAAAAGGTTCACTAAAAATCTTTTTGCTGAGATGCCTGTTGAGGGTGGGAAACCGATACAGTCCTGCACATGTTCATAATATATAAGACAATATAAGTGAAATAATAGGAATACACACATTTGTTAGATTTCAGAGATTCACTTTCCATTAAAATGCCATAATTTTTTCCAGTGCTATAGGAAAGCAATTAGAATTGTTTCTATAGTTGTTGCTTTTGTTACATTTACAGAGATGTCATTACAGAGAAGTACATTTAACACCAGAGAATTCTGATGCTTCTGAATACATTTCCACTTCATAATATAAAAGGGCTTTTTGAAAATCACATGACAGCTACTGAAGCATTAGGGAATATGAAAATATTGTGCAGCACTCATTCAGTTTGCCATGTGATAGGGCAGAAGAGCACGTTTCTCCCCTGTTTTTTGAGGCTTATTCCATGTTCACAAATGCAGAATGGGTACTTCAGTACTGACAGTCAATGCTGAAAATTCCCCTGTGTGTTGAGTGCACTACAGAAATGCATTTCTTCTATTGACACAAGAGATAACATCAGTTCGTTTGATATAATGCGAACAAGCCTGTTCTACTTTAGTTTTGTAGTCAGTGCTCCTGTTGAAGTTATTTATGGTCTCAAGGGAATCAGTGTGTGGTATTTTACAATTTATTGTTTATGTGTTTAAGGATTAACTAATTTGTAGTGAATGTAAGGAGGAATGGTTATAAAATTGCTGAGTCCAGAATTCCAATCTAATGAGAAACTTATGAGAAAATCAGCAGGCTTTCATCCCCACGGAATCTGCTTATGAGAAAACCAGGAGGTCTTCATCCCCACAGAATCTACTTCATTATTCAGGAGACTGTATATTACATAAGGAGGATGGGTAGAGAGCAAACACCAGAGCTGTACTAAGGCACAGACTCAGGTGGAGAAAGAAAGGAAGGTTCAAATATGCTTGTGGCACATGAGCAACTCAATCTGATCTTTAGTTGTCATTGGAAGAGCTATTCATCTAAACTGGACAAACTAAGGAGCTGACTTAAAGGACAGTCGACTGCATCTTGTCCTACTGAATAAAGGGAACAATGCTATTTGACTGGGATTAGCTAACTGGTATTTCTGGACATGTAAACACCTGGATTACATCTGCAAAATTGTAAACAACAGGCCTGCTTAAAGAAGAGACCTGTTACCAGCGTAAAATACAACAATCAGACTTCCCAGAACTGATCTAGTTCAGCTCTATGTTGTTTACCAGGGATTACACCTCATGCAGAATCCTACACAGTGCACAGGGATATCTAATGACTGAATCGGAGACTGCAGCTAAACACAGTTCTCAGGCCATCTGAGCACACAAGAAGTGTATGCAGGAGAGGCTGGGGTCGGTCCAGGCAAAGCAGGTGTTCAGTAAATTACCTCACTTATATGCAAATATTGCCGTATATAATCAAAAGAAAACTGTTATCTGAATAGGAATGCTGAATGAGGCTGTAAATGAAATAATCCTGACCAATGCCGCATCAAAGCCAACTGAAAAACCTAAAACCAACAAGCTCTGATCCATATTTTTGCAACTGAGCAGTGTGTGTAATTCTAAAGTGACAGAATGTATTTATATTAAAAAAATCAGAGTATTGCTTATATAGGAAAATCATCTCAGCAATCTACTTAAGGCATAAGGATCTGAGGAAGTGTAATTAGACTAGTATTCTGGGAATATAGAAAGCTGGATTGAATTCTGTTTTCATCTGCAGACGACTGTGTGACCTTCAGCAGAGTCCTTGGGTCAGATCACTGAGCCTGCAGTGAGGGAGAGTTAGAGGCTTAAAAGCCTTTGATGATCTGGAGCTTTGTTGATCAGTCTAACTCATTTCCATAAAACTTTCCTATCTCAAGGCAGTATTGGGAAGATGAACATGTTAAAGCAATGTGCTTTTATGATAATAAGAGAAGTACCACAGACATTTCAAAACTGGAAGACTGTCCTGTGTGTTGTTGCTGACCACACCTCTGTCTTCAAAAGGTGCAGGCAGATGCTTGACTGAATCATAATGATCTTTCTTGCATGGGAGTAGTTTTCCCATGGTTTTTTTAGATACTAGGCAAGACAACTTCAAGTCTAGGTCAATGATCTGAATAAAAACTATCAAAGGAACTTTTAGCTGGTCTGTTCTGTTTTCATCAGGACATGATTCTTCAGTTAGTGTGAATTGTTATAAAAAATGTAATGGTACTCTGATATTATTAAGACTGACTGTCATTACCTGCTTAACTTTAATATTTTTCTAGGATTCATATAACTGCTATTGGCTACAAAAATAATAAAAAAAGAAGAATCCCCAAAAGATTTACTCTGCATTGGAAATGTCAGTGGACTCTGGGGTCATCTTCTCTTATTTTATAGGCCTCTCTGTTGCTTTTCAGTCATTGATGTAATGTTTCTCCAAACAATTTCTTTTTCGCTTATAAAACTCTATTTGAAAATTTCTCTCCTGAGGAACAAAGGCAAATTCTTGCCTTTGAGTCTCTCTGTAATCTTTCTCTTATAAAGGGGATTTTCAGGAATCATCTTTATCATCTTTCCAGCAGTTCCTGAAGCATGAATGATAACTTATTTGTACAAAAGATAAGGGCTGGTTTAAGTTTGTTTACATCAGACTAGACTAGGAATCTTACTTATGGATTCAGAGAGATTGTTTGAATTTACCTGCACTGATCCAATTTATGTCCAAAGGAAGCAATTCAACATATTATTAATAACTTTTTTCTGCTAAGAAAGGTTGAATTCATGACAGCAATGGTGTGCCCCTTTCCTGATTAAAATTTTAAAATGTTTAGTTCTACCCAGTGGTAAAACTGTTCAGTTTCTTTGGCATTAAAGAACTCATACCATCTTACATTACAACACATTACAACCTCTTACATTACATACAGTATACTGACCACTGTAAAGCATTTTTACTCACATCTGTTCTGTTTGTGTATGATTCTATAACTAACGTTTAGGGGGAATCCTGAGGGAATTAGGTTGAGCAGTAAGATGGTAAACATAATTCATGGCTGGTGCACGCAATGTATTCAGTATTAAAAAATAAGTGGAACTTCTGTCTCTCACTGGAGTCTGAATACAGAGCCACAGATTCAAGAACCTAACCATTCCTGTTGACACCTCAGTGCAAATTAAGACAAGGTTAGAGAATACCTTAAATAGAAAAAAAGTTATTCTGAATTTATGTGAAGTTTTCATGTAACTTAATGGGATGCACTTACCTGGAATGTTGTGTTTGATTCTATCATCTTTCCTGTGCAACATTCTGGTATAACCATTAGCAAAATATTTTCTGTTGGTTTTTTTTGTTTGGTTTTTTGTTTGTTTGTTTGTTTGTGGTTTGTGTTTTGGTTTGGTCTGGTTTTTTTTTGATTGGTTTTGTTTTGTTTTGTTGTTGTTGTTTGAATTTGTTTTTTCTCAGCAAAATAATCCAGTGTAAAAATCATTTTTTGAGGTTTAATTTATGGATGCTCGTATGTTGAGACCATTAGCTGGAGTGCAGATTGTTACTATTAAATCAGTTTAGTATTTTAAGATGGCAAAGATTTTTAATGCTTAAAGAGACATCATGAATATTAATTGATTTGCGATGTTAATCCACAGTGTCAAATTCCTCTGAAACAAGTTTTCTTCTCATCCTGTACCTAACTGTACCTCCCAAATAAGATAAATCATTCATAAAATACTAGTAGTATCTCTGGTGAAGAACATGTTGAAAATAAAATTCAAGAAAGGAATTTTATCTGTGAATACAAATTCATTTTGAAAATTATTTGATATGACTGATTAACCTCTATAATTTCTATAAGATAGTAGAGCAATTTGTAAGAATTCTGGAATTATTGTCTCTTCTGGACAGTCTTGCTGAGAATTAATAAGAAAGTTTCAGTTTTCTTTATTCTGTTATATAATGGAGACTGCATTGCTTAAACAGGGGAATCTGCTTAATCTTTAATGTTCCTTTAAACTTTTTATTAAAGAAGGACAGATCAGTATCCTAAATTTCTAATGAAAACTTGTATCCAAGATTCTGTTTTAAAAGAAGTTATTTGATTACATTATAAAACTATCATATTGAAAATAAACCCCACAGTATGTGGATATATTTTCAATTTTCAACATTTCTTTATAAAAAACAAGGAAGATAGAAATAGACAATGGATCAGGCTAAATATTTCTCTTGAATTTTGTCTATTTCTTATGACTGTATTTAGGGACAAAGTACAAAAATAGAGTAAGTAGTAGCAGTGGTATTAGTAAGAGTAATAATCACCCACAGAACTTTCTGAACCCTTAAATTTTATTTATGGTCTTCTACTTTCTATTTTTTAAACAAATAGCCAAGACCACCTTCATACTTAAGCAAAGAATTCAGACTGAGAGTAAAGCATAGAAATTCATGTTTTTCTATGTAGGGTTCTACATGCAGGCAAGTATCTAAGCGTCAGTGGAGATCTAGTAAGCACAGTCAGAAAAACTCAGTTGATAATTAAGAAAATCCCTAGGGCTTGATTCAAAAACCTCCGTCCCTGGAGGTTTTTAAGATGAGAGTGGATGTGGCACTTAGTGCCATGGCAGTAGTGGATCAGGGGTTGGACTTGATGATCTCAGAGGTCCTTTCCAACCCGGCTGATTCTATGATTCAATGATTCAATTACTCCATATATATCTTTTGTCATAGAAGGTGCCCAGTGTTATCCCTAGCATGTGTACAAGATGGACAGATCTGTCACAGTACTAAACCTGTGACCTTCTGGAGCACCACCTGGAGGCCAGGCAGGTTATTCTGAGTCATTTCAGGCCTCAAACCACAATGTGACAGAAGCATTCTGGGAGACTGTTTCTGAGGTGCTTGGGTTAGCTTTGGATGTAGCAGTAACTTTTGTATACCTTTTCAGAGGCCAACTCCAATGATGCACAACACCATTTAGTCAGAATTGGTCCTGGTCAACACTTAAATGGGTGTCAGTAGGAGAAAAATCGGATGTAAAATAGGTTCAGTCCTAAGAAGGTTTTAGAGTTCAGGGGTGAACGGATGCCTCAACATAAATCACTCATCATCAAGGGCACAGCTTCATCAGCTGGAAGGAGTGCAATTTTTAATATGGCTTGGTGCATAAGAATTCTTGCTACTGTGCGCTATTGGGAGAGATGGCTGAGAACAATTATTTAAGGTGTACTGATGTGAATGCTCCAGGTCTTCTGCAATATGTTTCGACAGAGACACTTGAGAACCTGGAGGCAGGCTGGTAGCAACCTGCTCATACAACATAACTGGGGACTGCTAACCAAGGTTCAGTTAGCAACGATGCAATGAGTATACTGGACTGAAAATCAATGATTTAAATTTACCTACAATAGAATAGCTACTTATACTTCGATTAAGAGGTTGGAACGTGCAGAGACACAGTCTGCAGAACAACACAGGTTTATTGTAGAACTTGTGCTTGCTGTTACAGGGTCATTCTGTCCATATTACTGAAACACAGAACATCTCTAAGTCTCCTGTCTTAAATGGATGTGTTAAACAAACCATGTTCATTGAAAAGCAGGCTAGATATATTGTATCTGGATAATGTTGTCCAAACTTCTCATATCACAGTTAGTACAGAGAAGCTGGAGGGTCAAAGGCCAGTCCTTAGAAGGAAGAGTATAAATAACTGTTCCCTGAGGCAGATTGATGGACCTGGTTAAAAAGATAGACACCTCTATGTGTATATGAACTGTTCCTTGTTCTATATCCAGCAAGAGCTAAAATTAGATTGAGGAACCTCAGGATAGAGTATTACTATGGACTCAAAATGATTTACTCCTAGAAGTCTCTGTATTTACGCTTTTAAATAAAATTGGAAAATACTCTTTAATTTTGTTTCTTGTTTTGCGTCATCTTTCCATTCATGGCCCATAGCTTGTAAGAGGGCAAGTTTGCAGTAGTTAAAGTAAGAAGTCTCCCACTTTCTAAACATTGATAATTTTTTTGCTTCTTCTGCTACCACTCAAAGTAGGATATGTTGCCTATTAATCTCTTGAACTTCTACACATTTGAAAATATGCATCTTACTCTTGTATCTCATAATCAAGTGACCTCTTGCTTTAATGAGATTTTAGAATTTGCATCCAGTTTCATTAAAAGAAATGGAATCAGATACAAATATCATTATAATTTTGAGCTTTTTATCATTGTCCAAACCATATTAAAGTTCTGAGTTGGTCAAATTAGGATGGCTGTAATGAGAGAGCTGTAAGACACCCCTTGAGATTTGTTTAACTGTATTCCTTTTAAGTCCTTATAAGGAATTACCTTGTAGGTTTCCTTAACTTACCCTGAAAAAATTAAGATCTGTTTTAGATATTTACAGCATTTTAAGAATGGGTTATGATCTTAAAATGTATGTATCAGTACAAATTCAATAAATACACTCCTTAAAATATATAGTTGCAGCTATAGCTATAAATATAAATTACTGAGCACAATACACAACTATTTTGTTTCTCTGTACAAATAAAGGTTTAATCCTATAATTGTGGAATATCCTGAGTTGGAAGGGACCCACAAGGATCATCAAAGTATGAATGAGAAGTGTCTGTTATGATTTTACTTATCTTTATATACAGGTAGTGATTGTTGTTATGTGGAAATCTACCACATTTAATATTGAGTTTTCTCATATGGTATTTGAAATTCTTAAGTACTATAACTCTGGTATATGTTTGAACAGAATCATGGAAGATGGGGGTTGTAAAAGGTCTCTGAAAGTTATTTGATCCAGCCCTCCCATCAAAACAGATCCAGTCTGGACCAATCAGGTTTTGGATATCTCCAAGGATGGAGATTCTACAATCTCTCTGAGCAACCTCTTCTAGGACTTAACCACCTTCACGGTGATTCTTTTCCCTAATATCTTGTTGAAGTTTCTCTTGCCGCAGCTTTTGCCTGTTGACTCTCATTCTTCATCATCAGCTTTTGAGAAGTCTGTCCTTTCTATGCACTTCTGGTAGTTAGTTGTAGACAGCAATAAGACGCCTCTTGAGCCTTCTTTTCTCTGTCAAATTAATAGGTACAAGTAATAATGTGAAGCTTTGCTAAAGTAAAATATGTTCAGTAGATTTTGTTGGTGCTGTTGTTGCTATTTAAAAATGAATCTCCTTGAGTCTGATTGGCCTGGAGAACTTTGTAGTCTTAGCCAAGGCCTGACTTATTGCCTTACCCCAAGGGAGCACTAACAGTGCCATCTCTCTTCCACCATTCATCTTGTAAGTTGATACGGTGAGTTAATTACCTCTCTTGAAAATATCTGGGAAATAAATGCCTCAGTTCCATCTGGTTTTGCAGGGATTAACATTGATTTAATTAAATTTGTTTGCATTTCTAACATTTCGTAGGCCACATCCTGAGGGGAATTAAGGCTCTGCCATGCTCTGGCTTCACTTGAATTTCTCACAGAAATATAACACTCTGGCACTATATTTCATCTGAATCATGTCTATCCCTATAAGAAATGACCAGTTTTAGAGTCCACTGTAGCAGGGGAGTAGCTGTAGAAAACACTAAGGCTTTGAAGAAGTGTTTAGACACTGGTACACTTGGGTTGCTTGGTCGCTGTTAAAGAAGGATTTAGTCTCAACTGCTGTCATGCTTAAGCAATAATATGACTTGGAAGTAATTTATCTGAGTTTGTTATGGTAAACCTCTCATCTCTTAGATCAATAAAATGTCTGCATATTTTTCTTGTAATTAGAGTTTCTCAGTAGCATATACATAGACTATATACATACATTAGCTACTATTTTCATGCAATTGAAGGAAAATTCAATATGCAAATGTTTCTATTCTAGCATAAGTAGATGTCATTTTAATAATTTCTTGAGATTGTTTCAAACCCTTGAAAAATCCTTGGCTTCAGGCTGTTGATTTTCTTGCATTATACATTTCTTAGTCATTAAAGGTAAGTGGAAACATTTCCACATCTGGAAAACTGGGAGTTGAGTGAAGTACTTATCCACATTTTGTAGCTTCAGAACTGGATTTTAAAAACGTCTTTTTGATATTTTTACAGCAAAGGTACTATGAGTAAAGTTTCTTTATGCAGTTGTATATGGAAAGTGTAGTTTTGGTTAATAAAATCACCTTGTTTAACCAAGAAAGTAAATTCTAGCTCACTATGATGACTAAAAGAAACACAATTGGAATTTCCTTTTAATTTGAAAGAGAACATTTTGTTGAGGACAATTCTCTTGGGTGCATAGTGTGGCTCTTTGGGAGGGTTCCGTGCAGAGCCAGGAGTTGGACTCGATGATCCTTGTGTCTCCCTTCCAACTGAGCAGATTCTGCTGGTTCTGTGAGGGTTTTATGTGAGATCTCTGTCATGGAAGCAGAAAATTGTCAAGTCTGGTTGATGTTTGTCTTCTGTCTTTCTTTTTCTTGCTTTCTCTTTAGGGGCAACACTTTTAAATCCTCAGATATGTAACTGAACACTGAAATAACATTTCTTATCTTTGGGTGTTGTGAAAAACTGAGGTCACGCAACATTTTTCTGGGGTGTGGCAAGGTCTACTGCTATGAGATTCCAGGTTGGTTAAGCCATGATTTGGAAATTATTGTTCTTTTCCTGAATTTAAGTTCATGAAAAATGCGAAAGGGACATAGAGACTGTGATGTATAAATGTGACAAAATTTTAGTAGCACTCAATTGTCTTAGAAGAAGAAATAATTTAACTTGATGGCTACTTATTTTGTGCCATGTTTAAACTTGATTTCAGGTTTGCAGTTTTGGATAGTATAAAAATAATTTAAACATGCAGGGACACACCTTTGCACTTAACAGATAAGATGGGAAAACAATTGATAGTCCGAAGAACTAAAATCTATTCTCCAGTATTTTTTCAGAGATGTGAGATGTGTCTCTGAATGCTGACTCACACCTCTTAAATTTACTTCAAATAACTTGCTACTCTTCAGTCTAAGTTTAAAAAATGTGAGGAATAGCCTTTTCTCTGAAGAATTTACAACAGGCAGAGTGTAACAGGCAGAGGTCAGATCAAACTAAAACGCTGGTTTGCCAGCAGCACGGCAGTTCTGCTGCATTGTTTTTCCTAGTAAGCAAGCTCTTAAATTCATCTAAGTTTTAAAATTCACTCATCAGGTGATGTTTTTATTTTTCACAAGGTTCCTGCCACTTCGCTAAGATAAAGTGCTGAAAGATATGAGAAATAGGGCAAACATTGTAAAGCAACATTCAGCATGACCCAGCATTTAAAAATATCTGCTATCTTTCCTACTCTTCTTTTTTGCTGGCTTTAATTTACTGATTGAGTTACTGTTTTTTAGTAAGTGTTTTTCTACCTTTAGTGTTAATTACTGAGTCCTGATAATGAACTAACTATTGCATAGGAATGCAATTGTGACTCATAGACAGGACAGAAGTCATAATATACTGCTAAAGAGTTAAATCATGAAGCCTTTCCTCTCAAGGGAAAACCAGTATTCGCTCGATTTTTAACTTGAACAGTCTTGCACCAAAACTGTTTTTATTTTTAGCATGACTTTTTAGATCCTACTCATTCATCCCAAGCCATGGATATGCTCTGAAGAATGCTTGCAGAACCTATGTAGTAATTCTACATTTCTAAGTATTTCTATCAGGCAATTTTTTTTGGATCACTGCAGATCATATATACATAATGGTGCCTCCCTGCATCAGATCTTGTGTTCTTAGCTATGTTGGTTAATTAAATTATTAAACTTCAATAAGTTGGTAGCAACTAGAGCTCATGCAAGTGAGAGCCAAATTGGTATCATTATTTCCCTTAAAGGTGATAGTAGATGAATAAATTGAAGATATATATAATTGAAGAGATCATAAGCTGAAGAGATATATGAATTTTTTGCATGATTAATATATATTAAAAGCTTCACTTACTGAACTGTTAAATGAGATTATACTCTGAAATGAGAGGAGAGAAAAAGTTGTTTCTTATGTCTACGGATCATGAACAGCATTTAAATAAATGATAAAGTCATTCTTATGCTTTTCAAAGTAAACATTTTTTCATCTTTCTGAATAAAAAATTTGAATTTAGTTATGTTCTCCCACATACAAAGTGCAAACTAGTTTGAAGAATGCACAGACTGAAATACCAGAGAGAGACTGGAGTTTTCTTGAAACATTTATAACTGTTTGAAAAGTTGTCTCCCTCCAACTGGCTATACCAAAATAACAGCAGCAAGCTACAAGGGTTTTTGTAGACCTGTCAGCTGACATTTAAAGTGATGTCACTTATACTGTAAAGTCTATTAAAGTTTTTCTTACGAAATAAGGAAAATGTAGATATTTTATAAGCAGATCCCTTTGACTGATATGGGAAAGCCTTTATATTGTAGGCCAAATATAGAATGAGCATTTAAAAACCTCCTCTGCACTTGGTCTTCCTAAGGCTGTACAAGCTCATTTCTCTCTCATTTTTCAATGCATCTTGTGCTCTGGTCCTTGACCATCCTGAAAGGAACTTGCTCCAGTATGTTAATGTTTTGCTTTTACCCTGGGAGCCCAGAACAGGACATAGTAGGCTGCATGTGGTCACACAGGTACTAAACACAAACAGAATGTTTAATGCATTTAGTGGCAGACTGAGCTTAAATGTGTCGGTACAGCTGAGCACATCAGCTTAGCAGTGAACAGATCCTGCACTTCACACTTTTCATCCCATGAAGCTGAAATACTTAATCAGCATTCAACCTACACCACTAACTACAGTAACCTAACTACATCAACCCCTAATTTTGGAAAACATTCCTAAATTTAATATTTAATAATTTTTTCCCTTTCTTTTTGCTAGTACAAAAAGAAGCCAAGTCACTGTCTAGTGAAAGGCCTTTGCTGTAGTCAGTATCACAAAGTGATAGTGCCAAAGTGCTTTGCTATGGCCTGCATCTAGTCACTGCATAAGGGAGACAAGCAAATCTGTAAAAATAATTTGCAAATATTCTAAATTCAGAGTAATTATTTTGTTTAGTAGTGGTGGTTGCATTATTATAGATCAGGGTTGTGGCTTCCTCTTCATAGAATAAGCTTAAGTTTTTATTTCATAATTGCTTGGCAGTATTGACTGCCATATTCCAGTTAGGACTAGCTCTCATTTCTCTCAGTAATACTGTATTTGGTATTGCATGCCTCTTGACTGAGCCTTTCTGTGGCTGTATTTTCAAAGCCCTCAGAGAAGCTATTCATTAAGGAATTATTTCTGGTATACAGCTAAAGAAAGAAAGAAAGAAATGAGACAGGCTGTGTCTTACAAATTTTTCAGTTCCAGGACAATATCATAGAGTTTCTGTTTTTCATTAGAACCCATATTTTATTATTTGGTAATAATTAATCTGTGTTAGATGTGAAGGAATGATTTTCAAATGATTATTAAATGACATAACTGTAAAATATATTTGACTTTGCAATAGTCATACGCATATTAGAAGGAATTCATATTGAAATTCTGTGCAATAAAATGATAGAAGCCACAATTCAGACCTTTTTATAATCATGGAAGCTTATTGAAAAAGAGTAAAATATATGTTTGTCTCAGTCACTTAGTTACAAGCTAAGAATTGAGAAAGACCACTGTTATCCTCTCAAGATGGTAAAAGCATAGTTTTGTTTCTTTCCAACAGTTATTTGTATCCAAAGATATTTTCAAAATGTTAAGAGAAGGGGAGGTTCTCAGTGGTTTCTTACATTGACATTGTATTGTATTTTTATTTTCAAGTCCTTGCACTCAGTATAGCTTACAAATTGTGAACTCTAGATAATAAGGATCAACCTGGAGGATTTTCTGCCTTTCCTGTGTAAACTGTTCTGTGTCAGGGTTCACAGTAGAGGCAAGTGATGTTATTATCTGCTACATATGAATGATTCTGAACTTAAACTGACATGCCCGAAAGTAATAGGAGTTCATCATGGTATTTAATAGAACAGTATTTGAAGGCATTCCCTTGAATATATCTAACTTTGTCAAGAAAAGACAGAGGCTCATACCACTCTCATAAAAGATCGGGCAGCTTCTATTTGTTTAGATCAGTGGTTTGCTGTTGAAGTTTTGTTAAATTTGTTCATCGATGAAGCTGTTTAGTATATGTGGTAGAGACACTAACAGCTAATTTACACATTTGTATTGAAGGTAAAGTGTTAGCATACTATTGAAGATTAACCCTTTTTGGGGGGGTTGCTGAATTTTATAAGTTAGAATTTCACTGCTAGAAAAAAACTCATGTTCTTCTGGGGAACGTGTTTTAGGGATGCTAGATGATGCATCCTGGGAGAGGTAGTTTCCAAAATACACTCTAACACACATGGGCAGTGGTAAGTCCCATGGTGGTTGGCTAAGTGAATCAGGTGTTGTAAAAAGTATATAAAAGGTGCTGTTCACTTCTAATAAACAGACTTGGTTGTTGGACCCCCAACCAATCAGGTCATATGGGTTTATTATTTATTATATTAATAAAGCCATATCTGGCGCCCTGAATGTGGGGCTTTCCCTGTGACAGGGATGATTGGAGACTGCCTTGAAACAGGGAGAATTCCGCTAGCGTCCGCACGAGCTTGTTTTAAAAGCTGAGGAACATTTTTCCGGAAAAAAAAAGCCAGACGTCGCATACCAAGCTAAAAGCGGGCGGAGGCCAGCATTAAAGAAAAGAAGTTGGATACCAGTATGGGGGGCGACTGGGACATTGTGCGGTGGGGACTGCAGAGGGAGCTCTGAGAATCTGAGTACTGTCCACACGGGAGACCTGGAAGAGTAAGTTTTGAAAGAAAGAAAAGGGAAAGCTACAGTAGAGCCCAGGTAAGAAGCCGGCATGGGAAGTTTAAGTTTAGGGGAAATAGACACAATGTAAAATCATTGAGGAGAAATATTCAGGAGAAACCCCAGAACCCAAGCTACTCGGACTATTGAAATGGCTAAAAATAACTGTAGCAGGATTTCTGCTGAGCAGAATCCTTAGTGTGACTGCTTGGAAAAAATTTGGAGATAGCTCGAGAGAAAGCAAAGATAGATGTGGACACCTTAGAGACCTCACAAAGAAATTCAGGCTTGTCTACGGAGAAAAACTTTGGACCTCCTGTTCCCCCCACGAACCCTAACAGGCGGGGAACTCCTCCAGACACCGGGAACAGGTGTGGGGGTGGGGGGAGAACCCTGTGCAGATCGAGAGACTCTAACAATGGACTTGGCTGGGTTTTGCGCAGGCAGGAGCGGGCACATGGCGCAAACCGCGTGGTCATTAGGGAGAGACAGACCTTGGGTCCGCGAGCCACTGCTGAGTTGCAGCCACGTGGCGGCCACGCCAAGGGTTGGGCGTCGCCATCTTGCCCAGGGCCAGCCTGTCGAGTGTCCCAGCTTGAGGAGGCGTGCGTGGAGCACGTTAATCCGGTAAGCAGTGAAACAACAGAGCACACCAGGGGGGAGTCGGATTTGCCCCCTCCAAAAAAAAACAGGCAGTCGTGCAGCGCAGGGACGGAGACCTACCCCTGTGCCCACTGCCTCTGCACTGTTAAAAGAGCCTGTTGGACCTGCTGCGCTCCACAGAAACAGTGCCAAAATTCCCCAAAAAGCGCCAGCTACAACGCCGGCGGGCGAGCGAAGCGGCGCGGGGTTTGCAGAGGCACTTGCCGCAGCACTTATCAGCTGAGGCGGTGTGGAGTTCAAGGAGACGCCAGGGGCAGCTGAGAGTCGGCGCAGGGCTCTGGGTCCCGTGCAGGCAGAGCGCAGACCCGACCCGGCTCGGCACGGCGGGGCCGCCGGCGGCAGTTTGGCCAGCACCTGAAACGGACGAGCGACGGCTGCCGAGGCCGTGCCCGGAGCTGTGCCAGGTCCCTGCCGTGCCGCGGCTCGCACGGAGCCCCGGCGGGGGGGGGACGAATGGCGGGGATGTGTGCCTTGCCTCGCTGCAAATTCCCCCCCCAGCGCCGCCCGCACCATGCTGGGCAGCGGCGGCGGCGGAGCGAACGCAGGGACACGCAGGCGAGCGCAGCCCGGGGCCGCGGCGGCGGCTGCGCGGGGCACGGCAGCCCGGGACAGGATGCGGTGCGAGCCAGCGGCGCGGCGTGGAACGGCGGCTTTGCGGAGCCGTGCTCGGACTGAGACCACCTGAAACCAAGACGGGGGCTACCCCGCCTTCCACAGTGAAGTGCTAGAACCATGCCGAGCCGGAGCAGCATGAGCTGCGAACAAGCAGCAGAGCCGGGCACGGTGGCTTGTGCCTGCAAGCCAAGCTCTGGGGAGGCTGAGGCTGGAGGACGGCGTGAGCCCGGGGGCTCTGGCTGCAGGGGCTGTGCCGAGCTGGCTGAACTATTTTCGTTCCTGCACAGTCCAACCCCACAGCTACAGCGTCATGCTGTGTGCCTCCCGAGAGACACACAGAACTAATTTGACATTATATCTTGTCTCAAGAACCTTTGGTGGGAACACTGAAACTTTAAGAGTTTTTTCCTATTTTTTTTCATTAGTTCCCCAGTGGCTTTGAAACAACAGAGGACACCAGGGGGGAGTCGGATTTGCCCCCTCCAAAAAAAAAACAGGCAGTCGTGCAGCGTAGGGACGGAGACCTACCCTTGTGCCCACTGCCTCTGCACTGTTAAAAGAGCCTGTTGGACCTGCTGCGTTAAGGCTAAAAGTTGTTTAAGTTGTTAAGTTTTCAAATGCATCTGAATAGATGCAGTTGTTGTGGCAATGTAGTTCAAATAACGTGTTTAAAAAGTTCTTAAGCATCTTCATACCTTATTAATTAATACATCCAGATATTAAATCCCAGAAAGGTGTGCATAGTGTCAGCAAAAATACAAAAACAGCTGCTTAAGAGACTTGAGTTAAAGCTAATTATAATTGCTCTAACCAATATAATTCAAGAAATAGGACTGTAAAATGCTCCAGAAAAAAATCATCAGCCCAACCATGGAACAAATCTAAGAGAAGATTGCGCAGCAACCTTCAACTTTGAGGTAAAAGACATTAAAAGACATAAAAATGACTTATTGCTTTACTTAAAAAAAAGCCATTCCTGGACGTAACTACAGAAAAACTACATATTCACCTGACCCTCACACCTGTTCCTGTCCATTTTCCATCAAAAACTGACTGAATTGTTATTAACATATTTGTTAAGTTTGTTATTAAGAGCAAAAAGCAGCTGCCAGAGATGGATGAACAGGAGCTGAAAATTAAGTAAGTCTCAGACACTGGAGACAGCTTGGACTAATTGCTTACAAAGGACACGAGATTTCAAACTGTGTTAGTATATTGTAATGGTAACTCGTTTATGTATCTTTGAATTCATTAGTGTTTCAAAAACAAAAGGAGGAGGAGAAAGAATATGCATACGCATAAACAGGTAAGACATCATTTAGATTTGTTAGGCCTCATATTTCTCATATTAATTCCTTTTCAGAACAGGTATAATTGCCGGACATGACTACCAAAAATGACAGATTGAGAACATACAACCAATAACCACTTATCAATGTAAAATGCATGGTTGAAATAGTAAAAGTTCTAAGTATGCATGAGTAAAGAATGACTGAAGTGGCATTTATGTATGCATGTGAAAGCTGTATAAATGAGAGAAGCTGTGTGGACATGTATGTGTGTAGACTTGGAGGTACTTCATGTTCATGTGCCTTGAATAGATTACACTTAACACTTATTCACTAAAACCCCTCAGAAAGTAAAGTTAATGCTTCTACCAATTATGTGCAAACCCTTAGAAAAGTAAAAATCAATGTTCTACCCAGTTATGCTAAAACCCTCAGATCAATAAAGTTGTTTATCCCAGTTACACACAAACCCTAAAGAAAATAAAGATGCAAGTTTACATCAAGCGAGTTCCAAGGATTAGAGATAAAGGTTCAAATAAGTAGGTTTGTTGAAGAATCAAGGTAAAGCAGTGAGCTGAGTCACTGTGATACAGTGGTAATTGTTAAGGTTTTACAAGGTTTAAAAAAGTACTGTTCTATTATATGCACTGTTCTATAATTCATCATAATAATAAAGAATGGGGGAGATGTGGGGAGCGTGTTTTAGGGATGCTAGATGATGCATCCTGGGAGAGGTAGTTCCCAAAATACACTCTAACCACACATGGTGGTTGGCTAAGCGAATCACGTGTTGTCTGAAGGTATATAAAAGGTGCTGTTCACTTCTAATAAATGGATTTGGTGTTGGAAATCCAGGCAACCGGGTTTGTGCTTTATTTATTATATTAATAAAGCAACATGTTGCCTCGGTCCGCAGGGATAGGGGAAATTGGGACCAGGCACTGCGGTTAGGGTTCGGACACAGTTGAGGTCTCGTGATGCAATGCCCGTTTATTCAAGGGAAACAAGGGTTTAAAAAACCGCGGTTTGAGGGGTGGATGCTAAGCAAGAGATTGACAGCTTAGGGAAAGATGTGGTAGGGGGACAGGGGAGAGATGGGTGGAACTCTCGAATATCAGAGGGGATTGACTAATGGTAGCTCTCTCTGCACTGTGATAGCTACAGCTTATCAGTAACAGAGGCATGGGAAAACAGGGGAGAAGAAGAGAATAAACAGCTTCAAAGGGGAAGCCTGAGGGAGAAATAGGGACAATATGGAGGTACAGCAGGATCTATAAATTTTACAATAAACTGGGGTGTACAAGGGTTCATAAGCACACAACAGCAAACTGGGGAAAAACTGCCAGTCTGCTGGGTGGATTATTCAGTAAGTAAAAAGTCCATTCAGACTCCATTAATGCTTTCCAGGCACATATCTCTCCCATTCTGTCTTTTCATCCATCGCAACATGTTTCTGCTTATGCTATTGAAAAAAATGTGTATTTGAATGAGGATATACTTAATAAAACTTGTACTTCTGCTGTTGCTTGAAAGACAGATTCTTCTGGTTTTGGTATTACACTGTAATTCTGTGAGAGAATACAATTGTTGTCCCTAGTCAACATGCAGGATTAATTAGAGAAAGATGCTTACTGAAAAATAAGCAAAAACAAACCCTAAAGTTTTTGAATATTTTGAAATAACAGTGAAAATCATAAGTATGTTTCTATAACTCAGAGGGTAGGGAGAGAACTGAATTTTAGTGTCTATTATTCATTATGCAGTTAATTTCTCTGCCTTAAAATCCATTATTTACGCGCTTTATGTGTGAAATTTATAATTAGACCCAGTTGTGGTGAAGGCTAGAATTATGCATATTGTTGCTTAGTAGAGTGGCTGAAAGCACAATTTTGCCATCTTGGGCTTGCTGTAACAGGGTGTACTCCATCTGCATGTGCTGAATGAAGCTCTACTCACTCCAAACATGGAACAAAAGAAACAATGAGGAATAATGAAATGGTCAGAGGTACAGGATTGTTGCTGTGTGAGAATACACGAAACATTATCATCTCACAGCTTGTAAAAATAATACCTTGGAACACTTCCTCTTTGTTTCATGTAAGCAGGAAGGCATATCCAGTGAAACCATTAGACATCATGCTCAAAACAAATAGAAACAAGAGCTGCTGATTAAACTTAATTAAACTTTTGTATTTAGTGCACTGGGATACTGTGCAGGCCTAGTACTATAAAGGTTTTAATAACAGTTGGATGAATTTATGAAGCAACTGTTAAGTCTGGTAATCTGTCTATAACTTCTGACTGAAGAAGTCCCTCAGCATGCTCTTTCCAGGAAGCTGCGGAATCCAATAAGGAAAAGATCAATCTGTAGTCACCTTGTCTTCTTTCCTTAAGTGCAATCACAGTCCTATGGGCAGATACAGTATGTTGGGCTAAAGAGCCTTTTACTTAATTCTGTGTTTAAACATGTGTGGTTTTTACCTAACAAAGAATGTGTGTCGCTTTGCTGGCTGTCAAGAGGTCTCCATACAGCTGCTTCTTTCAAAGACTTAACTGTGGTAAACACAAAGCAGAGCTGAAATTACATAATATCTGTAAATAGTTAGAGTGTAAAATATTAACACTGTTTTCTGCAGAAGTGTATCTATAATTGCATTCAGCTGAGAAATTTCATATGGAAACAGGAAATACCTGCAGAATATTTTTAACATGTTCCTGGTTCCTTCTGTTTCTAATCTGCCCACCAGCAAGTAGTTCAGTAGTGTCCTTTCATTATAGTTTAGTCTAGTTTTCCTTTGCCATGGAGGAGATGCTGAAAACCTGCAATAGCAAAGACAAAAAGAAACTGGAAGAAACTGATGAAACTGGATGGTTATATAAAACTGGTCAGAGAGAAACATTGCAGGATTTTTTTTTTCCACTAAGAGAAATACAGAAAAAGGTAATTGTACAGAAAATACAATTGCAAGAAAGTTGTTGTTGCTTAGCTTCCCATTTTAATTATTTTTAATTATTTTTCAAAGCAATGGACAGAGTTATAGAGACTCTTCTGTAGCTCATCTGGAAGACATGTCTGACTATATGACTTTTCCTTCTTAGGTCCTATTCTTCTGGGAATAGGAGGAAACTAGGCTAGGAGGCATGAAGCCATGCCAAAAGGCATCTAGTTTATGCATATTATTATAATTTACATAATAATACATGTACATAATACATATGTATGTATATAATTTATATTTCTTTTGCCTTTCTCAAGGAAGCTTTTGGTGTCTGCTGAAAGATCTTAGTAAAGTAACTGAAACCTTTCTTGATTGAAGTAATGCTTTTTCCTGTAACATACCTTGATGGACCATTCCTGAGATGTCTGCTATTAGGTTGCAGAAGGAATTTCACTACCAATTATTAAAAATTCCATATGTTTTCCCAGATTTCTCACCTAGATATTAAGGGCATTAAATATTTTCTTTTAATAGGACAAAAATTAGGCAGGGGGACAAATCTGCTTGCTTTATATTGGCGTAATAATAGATGTTGATTTGAGGGTCAGTTGCATCTTTAAAAATGTCATCATTTCTTTTGACAGAAAGGTCTGCAGGAAAAGTTATCATTATAAATATTTGCAGGGACCTGGATACTTTCATAAAATCCTATTTGAATGACACAGGATTATAAAATAGTAAGGATAAACCAGGTGAATTAAACGTGTATGTACCTGTAGCTGTACCAAGATCGGTGTTTACAAAGCCATAGTGTTGTCTACTCTCCTATACGGTTTCCGAATCATGGGTCATCTACCGGCACACCTGCGTCTCCTAGAACGCTTCCATCAGCGCTGCCTCGTACAATCCTTAACATCCGCTGGTCTGATTATGTGACCAATACATCTGTACTAGAGCAAGCAGCTGTCACAAGTATTGAGGCCATGCTACTGAGAACGCAGCTGCGCTGGGCAGGGCACGTCTCAAGATGAAGGACCACCGCCTCCCTAAGATCCTGCTCTATGGTGAACTTGCCACTGGCTGCCGCAAGAGAGGAGCCCGAAGAAAAGATTCAAGGACTCCCTGAAACAGCATCTCAGCCTTGGCCATATTGATCACCATAACTGGTCTACTCTGGCCTCAAATCGGGAAGGCCTGGAGACACACCATCTATAACGCAGCTGTCTCCTTGAGAACTCACGCAGGATCACTCTCAAGGAAAAAAGGCAACGCAGAAAGAACCGTGTCTTGCAGATTACACCATCTAAGGAGTCTTTCTGCTGTGCTTTTGCAATCAGATATGTCTGTCACATATTGGCCTCATAAGCCACCAGCGTGCCTGCAGCAAATGTGGATAGTGCCTTCCCAAATCTTTGTTCGCGAAGCCTAGCCATGAGGACCTGTAGCTGTCATAAAAAAATGTACATATTTAAAGTGTCTTATTGGCTTCATTTTCCTAGTATCTGGTTGTTCCTCAGCTAACAGTCACCTAATACAAGTACTGATATTTTGTTGATAAATCACTGAGGAAAAAAATACCTATTCCTAAAATCCCTTCTCCCTGCTGAAGTTACTCTTAAATACTGTAGTTCCTAAGAGCTAGGTTTTGAGCCAAACAACATCAACAAGTGGCTAGGTTTCCTACTTAAGCAATTAAGAGATTAGAGTTATTTTAGGCCAATCTCAAAAACCACAAATTTGAGCTAGATGAATGCAAATACTGTATATAAAACACATAAAAACTGTATATAAAATTACTGGGTTTGAGTTCCTTGTCTCTGAACCTCACGTCTCATCTTCTTTGAAACCTAAGAAGCCAGTGGTAATACTGGTTAACAGCCAATGCCACCACTGTACTTCTTGAATAAATATTATAGCCATGTCAATACTCTCTAACAGCACAGATGTGGTGCCTACCCTATTATAAACCTGCCTAATGGTTAGACTTCTCCAGAGAACTGGAAACGAGAGTCTGTACTCACTTTTCTTGAAGAAGGCATAGAATGTGCTTGAGGACTTTGAAATACGGCTTTATTATGCATAATATAGCTGGTCCATCTTCAGCAGCATTCAATTTCTTAAATTATTTTTTATTTATTAAATTATTTGTTTTGTGCTGAATGACATCAGTATTTTCTATTTGTGTTATGCATGATCATAACATGCTTATTAGACTGCTCTAGCGATTAGTTGCTTTATGTCCAGATTGTGCAATTCATGTCACAGACAGTCCAGAACTGGCCTTAGGGCCTGTGTCCAGACTGTCTAGCTCTTCCTTTGATCACTCTTGAGGATATCATGAGATATCCTAGTTTGACACAGGTGAGAGAAAGGCACAAAACATTGTTGACAATCCCTTATCTCCCTCTGCCATGAGTCATGCCCTGATCTAAGTCAATTTTCTTCTTACATAGATACATAGGTATCTGTCAGGTGCCTCAGATGTCCCATCTATCAGGTCAAGAGCTCCCTGAATATTGCCATATATTTCCAGCTTCTGCCTCTCACTTAGAGGCTATCGAATTCTGTGCACACAATAAGTGGGCATTCAGTTCTCTGAACTTGCCTTCTGGCATACACCTCAGACCATGCAAAGTCTTCTCAGGGATAACTGGACAGTTTGTCTGCCATTCCTTTTGTTGGTGGTAATCTCCCAGAATACGTATCAGGAATGTATTTCTGCTCCAAGTCTTCTGGGGTGTGCTAGAGATTAAGTCAGCTGGTGGGACCCAGAAAAATATCCTGTTGAAATACAATGTTAACAGTCAGCCTCATGTTGTCACCTATTCCTGTACCTTCCCATCTCATTATGTCATTCTGCAAGAGGATGAATATGTACATGAGGGCAAATGTGTATACGTTGTGCTGCTGTTCATGTAGTAGCCTAGAAGAGAAGAGAAAGCTTCGGAGTGACCTAATTGTGGCCTTAGAGTACCTTAAGGGAGCCTACAAGAAAGATGGAGACAGACTATTTACAAGGGCATGTAGTGCCCTTGTAAGAAAAGAGGGAATGGATTCAAACTGAAAGAGGGCAGGTTTCAGTAAGATATTAAGAAGAAATTCTCTACTGTGAGGATGGTGAGGCAGTGATACAGGATGCCCAGAGAAGCTGTGGATGCCCCATCCCTGGAAGTGTTCAAGGCCAGGTTGTATGGGGCTTTGAGCTAGCTGGTGTAGTGGAAGGTGTCCCTGCCCATGGCAGGAGTGTTGGAACATGATGGTCTTTAAGATCCTTTCCAACCCAAACCATTCTCTGATTCTATGATTACTTTGAAATCAGTGTATCAGGGAATTCACCACTGGATCAGGGGTTAAAATGACAAAGGAGCATTTCTGTGGATGCTGGGCTCTTCATATAGCTTATCTCGTGACTTTCTTTAGCCCCAGTTCCTATTTACTCTGACCTCTGAATGAGACAGAAGACCGTTTTCCAGGGAAACCACTTCAGATTCCACTCTCTTTATCCTGGACCCCTTGTACTTGCTGTCAGGTATATGGTGCTGCTACAGTAAAGGAAGGAAGACCTTTGTCCATCCTCACTGGACAGCAAATTCCAGATGACTGTTTTCAGTGACAGCAGAATTGGTGATTCTGGAAAAACATCGGCAGAATTGAGGCCACAGTATTTCAGTTCAGGATTTCAGAGGTGTGACTTTAAATGGATTAGAATTGTGCCTGGAATTAATGTTCTCTCATGAGGACAATGTAGGAAAAGGAAATTTCTGCATGATAGTTACTTGGATATCATTGATAGAACTTTAAGTGCAATTTTAGAGGCTGTCAATTAATAAAAGAATATGCCTATCTTTTATAACTTTAAACAGAAAATAAAACTATCCCAGATTTCTACAGTTTTTTTCCCACTTGTGAAAGTTAATTTTAAATATTAAAACTGTTTAAACTATATTCTATGACCAAGGGCATACAGAGAACTATTCATATTACCCTGGAGAACAAATGAAGGTGATTTGGGATAAGCATTTGAGATTTTTTTCCCCCACAATTTTACCTTCTATGTGTAAAAAAAATATTAATGAAAAACATATGACATATTTTTGCATAAAATGTTCTTTTCTTTTTTTCTGGAGTCATTGTCTGTTTCTGCCAATGCCTGATTAAGCATAGGGAAATAATATCTGGTGAAAAAAAGATTTAAATTTTTAATATGTCAGTATTTTGGGTTTAAATACACTCTAGCTGTTTGTCCTAGGTATATTTGTCATGCCACCCTTGCAGAATTTTGGCAACTATGGTATGTATGGCTAAGAAGAGAAGCACCAAGGAACAACAGAGTAAAATGCAGAGACAGACAGAGAAGCATTGAAGGATCAGAGGTCAGGTAGTGGGAGCTATTGTTTACAAGATTTACTTCTGGAATAATTTGAGATGGAAAGGTACAAAGAACCATCACCTTTTATTATCTAGCAATCTTATTATTCAGATAGAATATCTCTGAGGAACAAAATTTCAACAGTGCTTCACCAACTTTTTATACCATTCATTAATCACTTCTCAATCAGAAAGGGTTATCTCCTGCCCTGGTGCACTAAATCTCCTCTTTCAGCAAGTTGTAATATGAAAATACGCCTTTAATGAGTCCAGAGGCTAAGCTTTTCTGCCTCCTTTACTAGTTGACTTCTTGAAACAACAGGGAAGAGATGCTGGCTGTTTTTTGAAAAAAAATTAAGCATATTCTTCCGTCTTCCTGACTCAGTCCTTACAAGGTAATAATGCAGAATCAGTGTGTATCTAGGTCTGTAAGTGGCTTGGAAGCCACTAACTATGTTGCAAAGAAGTACTCTGAAAACAAGTAAGGGTGTCTTAGATTCCAGAAAAGTAGCAGCATCAAGCTGTGCTGTGGAGCCCAGTAAAAAGCGAAGAGAAATTAAAAGTTCCTTGCATCATTTGTTGTCGATGCCAACTGTACTTTTTCTGACTGAAGTCTGGGAATAAAAGTTTTGATATTTGGACTGTTTACTCTGGGATTGTACATCTTTCATTTCATTTCTCTCTAGATACATGGAGGGTGATTCCATAGGTAAGGTAGAATGGAATCTGGCAGTCGAAGGAGAAATTAAATTACTTTATTGCTTATTCACTTTGAAATTATAGCTCCTGCCTTTTCTGGGAGCAGAAAAATTTTCTAGGATTAGACACAAAACATGATTATGATTTAAAATGGATTTCTCAGAAATGTACCCCTTTATCTCAGTTTATCTTCTATTCTGACTTAATTCAGTAACAATCATACAAAAGGATAGTCTCTAACGGAACACTAAACTCACCTCATTCCTGCATACCTGCTGCACAGAAGTATTTTCTTCACTGTAAGGTGTTAATTCACTAAGATTTGGCATAACTGAAATAAAATCCTTACACGGAGACTGACAAATGCTGTTAAACACTGTTATCTACAGAAAATGCAGTAAAGACTTACCTTCCTTCCTTTGTGGGCCTTTATCCATGTTTTCCTTGCAGGCTTTTAGCACTGAATGTCCTAGGATGCTGTGTGGAGCACCATTGTCAGCTTCACCAGTCACTTCATTTGTTTTTTTACTGTGCAACAATCTTTTGTTGTCTTATCATCTCCTCTAGTTTTTGTCCTTTTGTTTGGTCTTTGTTCTTTCATTTCAACCATCCATACTCTAGCAAAATCTTATGCAGAGGAACAGTCCCCACCAACACCTATCATCCCTGTTTCGGAAAAAGCACCAAAGTGATAGTCTGATAGTTTCCTCTGTAGATATATCACTTTACTGTTCTTTCTGTAAGGATCAAGTGATTAAGATCTGTTTGTTGTGTTTGTGAAATGGCCTCCAGAATGGGATTGCATATTATATGACTTCTACAGTATGTATGAAAAAAGGGAACAAAATTTCATGTTACACTCATGAGATACTTGTTAAGGCTTGTTTTTGGCTGCATGATTAATTATACAAGGTAAATTATTTAATTTATAAATCAAACATATATGCAACTTTTTAATGTATGTACTTATTCAATTTGTTCATGTATTCTTTTATAATTTCCAGTGAAGTTATTATAATTAATGTTATTTTAAGAGCAAATGAGTGTAAAATTGCAGATGTCTTTGAAGGAACAGGCTTCATTTAGGCAGGAGGTGGTAATTGAAATAATTGAACTTCACATTTTAGTTATATTTGCCTTATAACAGTTATAATTTGCCTTCTTTTAACAGTCACAAAAGAATATGGAATTAAGCCGTTTTAAACTCTCAGACGAGATTAATTTCATGTCAGTGTACTTGAGACAAAGATAAAGAAGGAAGAGTGCTTCAAATAGGACTTCAATGTTCTTCCTCCCAAAACAACTGCTAGAACAAATCTTTCTGGCGGGACTTTGGATATGTAAAAAGGCAAGGCTGCATAGTGTCAGAAACTGGCAGGCCTCAGTACAGGCTTTTCTATACATTTCAAAATGCTTGAGTCCGTGAGACCCTTTCCTTGGAACAGAAGGGACACAGCTGCCCTGACAGCCAGACATCCTTCCTGTGAATGCCCTTCACAAGTTGAGTGGGCAGGTCTGGCTGTGGGAAGGACAGAGAGCTGCCCAAGCTGTGAACCTCTCCTGCTCCTGCCCCATGCCTGATGTGCCTGCTCCACTCTCCAGAACAACACGTAGGCAGGCTAGACAGGTATTCCATTTGTCTCTGGCAGCAAAACCAGCTGAGGCAGTTTTGGTCTTGCCTTTTGTTCTGTTTCAATCCCATTTTTGTGCCATAACTCAGTTCCCATTGTTTTGCCAGCTGTGCTGCGGTGGTCTAGGCTAAAGAAGTCTTCAAAAAAGAGGATTTTTCTTCCGCTTCACACCATTTGGTGCAGGTGGTTACCCCTCACTGATATGACTTGAAGCACTCCAGCAGCACTCTCTGCTGACTGGAACAGTTGATGCAGTGGTTCAGGGTCCTGCTGAGAGCTTGTAGCATATTGACCTCTCCTGCAAATGAAGCAGAAATCATAAGCAATTTAGGGGCACTACTGATTGTGCAATTGTCATAGGCCCCTATCTCAGCCTCACATGGCTGAGCCTGAACATGTAGGATATGGAGGGGCAGGGAGCCACGGTTGGCTGTGGTCAGTGTTAAGAGAAGGTGGGGTTTGGAATAATAATGGGAGGATACAACACAGCATGCGATGGGGAAGCAATTGGCTCATGGGTTGAGCACAGAGGGTAATAATGAATGGGTGGGGTAACATCAGAGTGGTGACTTGTTACTATCGGGTTCCACAGGGCTCCATCTTGGGCCCTGAGCTCTTCAACATCTTCATGAATGACTTGGACACAGGACTGGAAGGGATACTAAGCAAGATTGCAGATGACCGAAACCTGCTCCTTGAAGGCAGGGAGGCCCTGCAGAGATACCTCGACAAATTAGAGGACTGGGCAATCACCAACCGTAGCAAGTTCAACAACGGGAAGTGCCAGATTCTGCACCTGGGATGAGGCAACCCCAGATATATGTACAGACTGGGAATGAGATACTGGAAAGCAGTGCCAGGGAAAGGGATCTGGGGGTCCTGATGGATGACAAGTTGACTGTGGGTCAGCAGTGCCCTGGTAGCCAGGAGGGCCAGCCATGTCCTGGGGGGCATCAGGCAAAGCATCGCCAGCTGGCTGAGGGGGGTGATTATCCCTCTTTGCTCTGCACTGGGGTGCCTCACCTTGAATATTCTGTGCAGTTCTGGGCACCACAATATAAACTGTTAGAGAATGTCCAAAAGAGGGCAATGAAGATGGTGAAAGAGCCTTGAAAGGAGCTGTATGAGGAGCAGCTAAAATCACTTGGTCTACTCAGCCTGGAAGAGAAACCTCATTGCAGTCTACAAGTTGCTCCTGAGGGGAAAAGGAGGGGCAAGCACTGTTTTTTTCTGAAGTTGTATTTAGGTTGGATATTAGAAAGAGGTTCTTCACCCAGAGGGTGGTTGGGTACTGAAACAGGCTCCCCAGGGAAGTAGTCACAACATGACTGACAGAGTTCAAGAAGCGTTTGGACAATACTCTCAGGCACATGGTGTGAGTGTTGGGGATGGTCCTGTACAGGGCTAAAGGTTGGACTTGATGATGCTTGTGAGTTCCTTCCAACTCAGCATCTTCTGTGATTTTGTGATTCATGTGGAGGTTACAGCAAAATGGAATGAAAAGCGGGAGCTGTGGGATCCCCCCATGGGATAAAGCTGAAATCCAGCAGAATATTTAACAGGCATTATTATTATCACTATTGTGCTTATTGCCTACATTCCCAGGTAGAAGCCTTTGATGGAACAATATGTTATCTTTTTTTTTTTTCTTTTTTTCTGTATTGGATGAGATCTTCTCACTTTCTGACTATCTTAGAGTTACTTAAACCATGTTCATGTAATACAAGTTTATACTGTGTCATGTTGCATAAAAGTTCTCTTGTCTGGTTCGTACACCACACGGCTCTTGTAATACATTTAGGATGCGGACAAGTTCCCCTCCCCTGGAAAGAATGACTTCTTCAAAGTTCTTGAGGTTTCAATGTAAAACAAGAAATGTTGCCATACAAAGAAAAGAATCCATTATTTTGTGTAGCTCTTTTGATGGAAAGGTTGTTCCAAAGACAAAGAAAATAATTTTGACTAAAG
Source organism: Chiroxiphia lanceolata (assembly GCF_009829145.1). Lineage (NCBI taxonomy): Eukaryota > Metazoa > Chordata > Aves > Passeriformes > Pipridae > Chiroxiphia > Chiroxiphia lanceolata. Next base: position 84,581,125 of record NC_045639.1, on the reverse strand, counting down.
GAGGAGAGAAAGAATGGGTATGGTAACTATGATAACAAAGTTCACAATAAATTCCAGTCATCTGTGTTTCCACACAAGATTCTGCCTTATTAACCAGTTCTGGCAGGATGAGCAGCCTCAACCCATTAGCAATGTATATGAAAGGTATCTGTAAGTTGCCTAAATGTTAAGTATCTCCTTTTGCTTGTAGAATCCTTCAGATTAGAGTCACACAACCCAGAACAATAGCAGGTGCTTTTGAGACCCCTTTTTCAGAGAGCTTTCAAACCATACAGTTGTACCATTCTATTTCTCATGGCTTTGGCTGACTTCTACAAACAGGTTGACTTTTAGTGGTGGTAGATTTTCTTTTCTAGTTTGACAACTTAGGTGATCAGCCTTCACATAATGACGCTTTGCCTGTGTTTGACGTTTCCTAAACCTTTATTTTAAACTTCTGGTTTAAAGTCTAGCTTTGGAGCTCACATCTAAAAATTAGTTGAAAAGCTGGGGAATATTTAAGAGAGAACGGATAAATAATTTGGGACTCCAGAGCTGGATGCAGGACTCCAGGAGGGATCTCGTGAGAGTGGAGTAGAGGGGCATGATTACCTCTCTCAACTTGCTCATGCTTCTTGTGAGCTTCTTGTGATGCAGCCCAGGATATGGTTGGCTTTTTGGCTGCAAATGCACACTGCCATGTCATGCTGAGCAGTGACATCAACATCCCCAAGTCCTTCTCTCAGGGCTGCTCTCAATTCCTTCTCCACCCAGTCTGTATCTGTGGCTGAGACTGCCGTGATCCAAGTGCAGGACCTTGCATGTGACCTTGTTGATCTTCATGAGGTTCACATGGGCCCACCTTTCAAATCTTTCAAACCTTTGTGGCAGAGACAGAACTGTGTCAATGAAATAAAATGTAATTTGGGATCAGGATGAATCATCAATTTCTTTTTGCTGAACTGACTTAGATGGCTGAATCTGGGAGATAGAAACCGTGGTCGTGGAGAAAGCCTGAATCTTCTTCATGTTATTTTTTTTCTTAATATATATTTTCTGAATACTGATTTCTAAAGTTGCAGATTTTGCTATAGGATTTTTATTAATTTTATTGATTCTATGAAAAACAGAAGGAAGAAATATCTGAAACCATATAGTGTGCTTTCTTTGTTAAGGTCTATAAAGATATACTTCTGTAAGGTTCTGCATAGAAAATAACAGTCTACTTGACATTTCATGTAGCTTGAAAATTCAATACAGAAATTACACTCATTAAATCAAACAAACAACTCACCAAACCCTTTCACGCACACACAGGTCCCTTTATCCCCCCTGGATAAATAAGCAGAGAATCTCCCTTGATCATCAGAGGAATTAATTTATATGCCTCATTTGGATAAGAGTTACTTGGCCTGGAGGCACTATAACTAGAACAATACATATGTTTACATCCCAGCTTCCTCTTAAATTTTAGAATTCAGTTATAATAGGGACTTCTGGGAATCTAGAAATTGGTAACTTCTGGCTACCGTGTAAGAGTTTGTAAATTCCTCATGTCACGCAGTCTGCCAGATTCTCTGCATCCAGCCCTGCGTGACCCCAACAAAAAGTAAAGTAGGTTTTCTCTTCCTGAAGTCTATATGTTCAGCTACGATAGTAATGAATTTACAGGCTACCTACCTTATCCAACTAATGTAACTGTTCCTGGCAATTCTTTGAATTGTTGATGAGCAGCATCACTAATTCACCTGCTGAGACCTCAAGCTGTGTGCTTTCTTCCCTTTCCCTTGTAGGCAAATATAAACCTTTATGCAACCATTAGTAATTCAGTTTTAAAGCTCAGTAATATTGTTACAGGGTCCAGATTTGGATCTTGCTTACTTCCCTTTACAACAATAACTTCAATAGGGTCAGTCTTGGTTTGTACAATAGCTTCATAAATCTCACTGTCAAGGTGTGCCTACATTAGGGTCCTGTGATGGGCCAGGAGTGCTCTTTTGAAGTGAGTCTCAGTTGGAAAGACCAGAAATGAATTAACTTTCTTCTGATCAAACTAAATCAGAAGACACACTCCATGAACTCACCTACTCTAGTCCAACTTAACTGACTGTCCCTGGGACCAGAGTAGGGCTAGTCTGTAGTAAAACACTCAAAATGTGTATTTGTCTATTGTTGCTGTTGTAGGTCCTGAGAACTAATTGGTTCACCTATAAATATTCTTCTATTGACACCTCTGCCTCTTGCTAATGGAAATGCCACCTCAATAGTCTTCAGATTTTTTAATTTCTGTGCTATCTTTGTGTGGCTTGTAGTAACTAAATGGCTAGAGGCAAAATACTCAGTTTGGTAAAATTAACTGCAGTTAACATAAGCAGTTACTGCTTCTCTTTGTATGTTGCTGATGTAAAAGGGATTTTTTTAGGTTACTGGTGATGTGAATGCCTATAATTGTAGTTCTAAGGGTGTGTAGGTGTAGGACTTGTAAAATGAGAGTCTATAAATAACATTCTCTATGTTAATGAGAGAATATAGGTTTGAAAGAAAACTTAGGAAAGTGTGAATCCATCCTTCTGTCTCAAATCAAGAATGACTGCACACAAACCACCCCCTGACCAGTATTTGTAAAACATAGAAAGACCTAGAGTTTCTTGTTTTATAATCTAAATTGTAAATACAATAGGCAAAATGTTACAAATTTTTCCTATTGAATAATTTCATTTCCACTGAAACAAAGGAGTTAAAAGATACATAAGCATAGTTATATAAAACCTTTTCAACCTGTCCTAAGGGTAAGTGGTAATTGGAAACTGCTCTGAGCAGATACCTTAATGGGTATGTAGCTTTTCAAATTTTCACTTGGTGTGTTTGAATTTTTTTGGAAAATTTCAGCCAGTAATACAGTAATTTTTTAAAGTCACTTCCTTTTACCATTCTCTCTCCTTTACTCCTCACATACTGTTTATACCATCAGAAGAAAAATATTTTCTTTTGCCCATTCTGTAATGTTCGAGATTATATCTTTAAAGTTCTCTAGCCTTCACAGATGTCTGGAGAAAACATGTCGGGTTTTTGGTTGTTGGGGCTTTGTTTGTTTCTTTGTTTACTGTTTGTTTTTTTTCATGGGGATCCTTTTTTAATCTCTGTGAAAACTGAAATTGGTGAATACTTGGTAGAGAATGTTTTAATAATTTCTGTAGGTGTGAGAAAAGCTATGGCTTTATCATCTGCTTCAGATTCAGCTGTACAAAGTTAACTTCACTGACCTCTTTCACAGATGTGTTTTGGGAAGGTGGCCCATGAAGTCTTCAGAAATTCTATTGAGGACTATGCAAAAACATTTGAAGACTGCAGAAAATAGGCAAGCCCATTAGCTGAGCGTAGTCCATTCCGCACATCAAATCAAACAGGTTCTGCATTTGAAGGAATGATACATGCCTCAATTATTTTCTCCCTTGGTGTACTCAATCCAATAAATCTGGACACTATGACATGAAGTGGACCACAGTGGTGAATCACTAGGTGGCACATTGCCTCCCAGGACTCCTCTCCCAGTGATTTATCTGTGGGCAGCACACAGACTGACTGAGATCCGTGTACTCAGGGGAACCTGATGCGAAGTCACAGGACAAGAGGAAGGTCCCAGGTTGTGCTGGGAGGTATAGAGCTGCAGGGGGAGTGAATAGGATGCAAGCCTGCTGTCTACCTGTTAGTCTGTGAGATTTGACAGGTCCACACTCAGAGTATGATTATGCAACAAAATGTTGTGAAAGTCTATCTATTTCTGGAGAAGATGAGAGGTGATTGATGATGTATGTAAAGACGGTTCTGTCATTTCCCAAGTTTGAATTTCAGCTTTTGAATGACAACTTTAATAATGCTCTTTTAACATAGATTCTGTTGCATATCATTAATTTGTAATTTTGCAGTCTAGCTGTAGTTTGCTTCAAGAGGATGGGAACCTGCTTGCAATTAATCTGGTGTCTTTTGACTTCTTCATTCAGTGAGGAGTATAATTTGCCCTAGCTATTGGTTTCTCTCTCTGCACTCATTCCAATACATTGCTATGTTTCCAGATATATGTGATGTGAGGAGCAGTCCTCCCCTCTTCCCCACATCCTCTGTCTTCCACAGCAGACCCTGACAATACAGGTAGTCCAAACAGCATATTTGTCTTTACAAAAGTAGATCAGAGGCTTACAAGCAACATAGGTAAGAATATCTCAGATTCCTTTCTTCTTCCCTATGTAACCTCCTCTCTTTCCTTAAGGTGGTATCCCCTGTGTGTAGACAGGGAAGAATAAGGAGATTGGGTTGCATTTGACCTTGAAAAAAAGAAAATCTCTTGAATTCAGAAATGTCTTTTTAAATTCTGTAGACATGGAGATCTTGAAGAGCTGAAAATATCATAAACAATGATGAAAAAAATAAGTTGAGAGTTGAGCCATTCCCAAAGGCATTGGAGATGAGAAGGCCAGAGTTACAGGGAGTGCTGAAGTTTGGGAGGGAAATGTCTTAGTTGTGGGCCATGACAGAGTTTGTTTATGGACCAGTTAAGCCAGTACTATCAGGGACACCTGCTGTTCAAGGAAATTCTAATAATCTTTTGTTTCAATTAAATAGAGTTTTTCTTTCACGTTCTTCACCTCTTTAGATCACTATGCTAAAGAGTTTGTATCCTGTCCTTTACTGCACACTCAAGTGCTTGGGAGGCTAAGTGCACATCTGCTGAATTGTCTTTAATGAAGTTTGAGGAATCACTTTGAACACATTTTTAATAAAAGCTTTGGAAAAGAAGTGTTCACATCTAGTGTTCAGTCAAGGTGCCATGTAATGATTTTTTGAAGACATCAGGTTTTACTTGGTACCTGATCATAGCCCATAAAACAAAATCAGCATCAAAAACATGGAGCCATTTGAATTTCATAGACTTGAGAGACAGGATTAGTGTTTTACAGTATTTCTGTTTTCCTTAGTACACCTCCTGAAAGCTCAGAAATAAATGCCCAGTGAAGTGCTTCAATTACTTCAAGCACCAACAGCTGGTATAAAGATGCTAGTTTACTGTATACAGTAAACAGTGTGCAAACATACCATTTCTAGCCTTTGTAAAAGTTCATGCAGCTCATTGGCCAGGAAACAGTGCTGAGTCCAGGGATCTGATTTTAGAACAACATTCTAGAGCATGGGTTGTCACCTTTCATTCGCGCCCTTTCCTTCAATCAGTGGTGGTGGCTTAGTGAGAGCAAGCAATACTTTGGACTTTGGCTTGGGAGATGAGTAGAAACTGCTTTTATCACAGGACTCCTGACTTTGCACCTTCAAGCACCCATTCTCAGGACATCTCATTATGCTGCTTCAAGCCCAAGAGCTGGTCCTGTCAGTGTTCCCTTTTGAATTATAATCTGATCTGCTCAGGTGGGCTTCCATGACCAGTGCCTGAGAACACTTCTGCAGAGCTCTGTGTGGATACTGTACAAGGCCTTTCTGTAGAACAAAGGGTTTTCCTTTTGAAGGTTTGAGTTTATTCACATACTATATCCCTTGAAATATTTGAGGCAGAGGTAGTGAACTATGATTCAGATCCCTCTGCATTCTTGGCATATGCAATGTAATTTTGTCATTTAAACATCGAACATATAATTTTGCCTCTAAATTTCTTCTACACAACAGTTTTCTATTGTATACTCTATGGAGCATACAAAAAGTGTGATTTAGATAGATTTTATATAAATATAGGATTCTATGATTCTGTATGGAAAATAGTATCTCAACAGCTACAACATCTGATCAGCTGGCAGCTGCCACAGTCTGGCTGTTTCTTAGGAAATGCTGTGGGCTTGACAGCTGACTGTCTTGCTATGGTCTTGGTGAGTTGTTGGGCTTTTTGGACACTCTTGAATGATTCTCTAAAATCATTTCAATAGGTATGGCATACATCTTCCTCCTCTAATACTTGCTTCAGTTCTTTGGAAAGCATTTTTCATTAAAAAGTGTGTGTATATCTCACGTGTTCCACCTAACATGCAAAAATACTTACTTCCAAGTCATACCCATCTAGAAAACAAGGGTGGGCTATGGCAACTCATTGAAGGTTGCTGGAAGCTGTGTCCCTCAACTCTTCAGAGCATGTCCATGTCATGTAGAGGAACCCAGTAGAGACAGCCCTGAACTAGTACTCACCTGTCTCCTTCCCACCAAACCAGAGTTGGAGGCAATGCAGCAGAAGTGAGCTAAGCCTCATTGAAACACAGTTATGAAACACAGTTAATTAATTTAACCAAGTGTCACTGGGATAAACCTGTACTCCTTTGGGACTACCAGCTGAAACCATGTGACCACGTCTGCCTTGTGCCATTTTGCCATACAGGGAGGCTTGGAGCTATTTCGGGGATTTCACTACCTTGGGTTATTCCCCCTTCACAGGCCCCCTTTTACAGTTGAAAATACTTTGACATCTGAAGTTTATCACATGATTGAATTAGTATTCACTTTTGTGGTTAAAATATTGTCTGCTAATTCATGCTCTTTCAACACTTCAGTAGAAAAATAGAAGGGTTTTTTTGGTAGCCTCTGTTGGTTTGATGCCTTAAGCCCCTAATGGTTTTTGTTTTTCTAATACTTGTAAGTTTTATAAGTAGTGGAAGTAGACTCTAAAAGCAGCATCCCTTGCATCCCTTTCCCTGTAGCACCCTTGTTTACACATTCCTTAACCCTCTTACCCCATTCTATGCTCCCTATATCAGTACCCTTTGTGCTCTGATGATGGTGAAGGTGATGAAGTAGGTGGTCCCGAAATGCACCCCAGACCCATTTTCAGGGGGTGGACCCCAGGGCGGTCCAGAGTAAAGGCCACAGGGTGGACACATTTGGGATTGGATGGATGGGATTATAAAATGTAACCTCTCAGGCACAGGGGTGCGCGTCGTGTAACATCTTAGCCTTGGCAAATAAACCCTTTCTTATCTCACCCCTAATTAACTGCTCCGGGAGACTTTTTTCAGCACCATAAATCCCACGGCAACAGGTTACACAATTAATCTAGAGGTGCACTGCAATCTTTTGCTAGTGTGGTGTATTGATCAAGATGTGGGAATTTTTCTTGTTTGTTTTTGTTTTGTTTAATATGGGTCTCCTAGGAAAAACAAGCAAGAAGTGGAAAAGTTATAGCAGAATATGTTGGACATCTGCAAACCTTTACAAGTTTTTTCAAGTGCAAACTTTAAGTAAATACCAGTAATATTTTCAGATATCTGAACCTATACTGAGCCAACTTGCTATTTGAAGACAGTGAAACAGATGTTTCTTAAAATCCAGCTTTGAAAGTGTTTTGCTCAAACTGTCAAAATAACAACACTTTTTCAGAAATATCTAGGTGGCCTTTTGGTCCACGATATAAATAATTTAAGGTTATTTTATTTATTTAAGATATTAAAATTATTTTAATGCAAAACTATTTGTGAGTTTTGAACTGGATTTTTCCAATTGTTTAGAAGAAAAAAATACTTTAGATAAATGAAAAACAGGCAATGCTTTCCAGCAGCCTGTTTTTTGACCCAATTTATTCTTCTGCAGCCTGTTTTTTGACCAAGTTTTCCATAGGTAAATTGCAAACGTGCCATCTCTCGTGGTCTGCCCCGTGATTCCACTTGCAGAAAATGCTCAGTTGAGGCACTAACTAAAAATTGAGTTTTGCAGTAAAAAAACCCATCAAACCAAACCCTGAAGCTTTTTTTCTATTGGCTGTAAAATAATTCCTACTCCCTTTCTAAGGCAATATATTTCATACTTTCCTATAAAAGGAAGTATGAGATTGAGTAAGGGATTGAGAAAAATTTACTGAGAAATATACTGAAACCTGTTGGCAGAGTTGTTCTCCTGGGCTATAAATGTTCAAATACCATCAAAAAGAGCAGGTATGTGTTTGAACATGAGTCTCAGAGCTGGCTGAAAGGTCCCACTTTTAAGCTGCTTGGAAAAAAAGAAGATACCACAACTTCTCACGCAATTCTGTGAATTTCTTCTCAGTCTATCCCATTAATTGTTAATATTTAGGTGTTCAAAAAATGGGAGGATAATTCATTCTGAAATAATAAAACCCACTACTTTTTTGCATTGTTAAAGAAAACAAATATTTACATTTCTGATTCAAAAACATAATTTTTCCACCTGATTTTTAATTGTCATTAAAAATAATTTGCTTGGACAGAATGGTAGACTTACAAACTTGTATGGGAAATGGATTTCTCAATAGGAAGAGTAGATAGCACAGATAGCCTAGGACATGCTTGATTTCAGAATAAGCAGGAAGAAAAATACGGAGATGCGGCTTGAAAAGAACCATGTTGCTTCATTCATTCTGATTTGCACTGTCCTTAGGATGGTCTGGGCAAAACAAGCTTTCACAGCACATCCACCTATGGCAATAATTGGAAATTTAATAAAGTACATTTGCAACTCAGGAAAGTTCCTTTCTAACTGCATTAACCAAAAAAACATATCTGCACCATAGTTACAAGTAATGCAAGATTATTCCATTTCTAACTATTATTCTGAAGGATTCGTAGCACTGAAACTCATTTAATAAAAGTGCTTTAAACCTGTTTAATACTGGAGCTTTAATGAATTATATATGAAAGTGTTTTCATCTAGACTGTGCTAAGTAACATAAATGTGTATTGCTCTTTGTATGTTTGTTCCTTTTTCTTCTCTTTTCACAGAACAGCTTATATCTAACATTCCCTCTGTTTTTGCAAAACAAGACTGATGTTGAATCACTTTTTTAACCATGTTTGATTAATGCACCTCTCCTATGTGGACTGTGATTTTAAAAGGCTGCTTGTCAATATCAAGTCTGGTTAAACCAAATGTTAAAACAAAGCACTGATGTGTTGATATTTGTTTTAACATTTGTAACTAAGTTCCTCATGTGAGAATGGTCAAAAGACAAAAGAAAATGAGGAATTGAATCAGAGGGTGAAAGGAATATATCCAGTCAGGGCCCACTAGATGTGGTATATGGGCAGTAACATAGCTATGCCAAATCTATACAGTGTTACACAGGACAAAAAGTGTAGAATAATGGTCGAAATTATGTCAATTTGCTTTAAAGGTGATATTTGATGGATAATATTCCTTGTAGGAAAAGACTCCTTGACTTGCTGGAAACATCCGTATTTGAAAGCATTTTATGATAATTAAATATAGGAAAAAGTAATTTCTGAAGTAATCTGATGTTGTAGAACTGAAGTGAGATTTTTCAATCCTGCAACACGAGTGAAGGATACTTTCTAATTGGGGACAGTAGCAATGGACATAAACTAGTGAACTGTAATTTCTACCCACAATTCAGTGTTTTGAATGTATCAAATTATTGTAAACTGCAGGGCTTTTGTCAATTAACTGTATTAAATTCTTACTTATTGGCAGTGAACATATATTCTAGGACTCTGTTTGCCCAGGCCTGTATAGAGTTGAGGCAAAAAGGCAGTCCTTGTCCCCAGAGATATTTGGTTTAACCATATGGGTAAAATGGGGTTATCATAAATGGAGAGTATAGTACATTAAGACAAAACTGCTCACCAAAAAAGGAAAATTTTACAGAGCATTAGCAAATGAAGTGTTCTCAGGCTTTTTTAAGCATCCCAGACATGCAGGAGCAATTTGAAAGAAGGCAGCAGAGTGGCTGTTTACACGTGCTACCCTATACAAGAACAAGTGCAAAGCTTTGAAAATCAAACTATGCATAGTAGTGGAAGATTTTGTTCTTGGATGGTCAAAGCAGATATCTTGTTTAGAGCAAGAGGGTAATTAGAAGCAGTCTGCTGGAGCTTCCCCTGCCTGCGAGTGCCTTATACCATGTGCTCCAGGTCGTGCTGTTGTCTGTGGTGGTCTTCAGTGAATTCTGATGCTCAGTTCCTCTGCCTCTTAAGACATCTTTAGGAACTTATGTTTGAGTATTGAATATGATGGGTAGGTTCTGCATAGGCTGTGAAGAACTTTGAAATACAATCAGAAACTGTTCTAGATGACATGCACTTGAGAAATGCATGGGAAAGTAAATATATTTTTCATGGGGACTCCCTTGCTTTTCAAAAAAAATAGTTTTACCACATAATTTGAAGAGTACTCAGATCTTTGTGAATTTTAAAATCAGAGGGGACTATTGTGTTCATTTAGTGACAGTCCCTAAGCTGCACATAATTTCTGCACAAGGTATGGCATATGTTGAAAAAACGTTATGACTAAAAAAGACAAAAATGCTTGAATACACCTCTGTCCTAGTATATTCCAAGTGATTCCTTAGGCTCGCAGTTGAAATGTAAACCTGAGCCCGAACTTTATCTTTCGTTGTTTTCTGGTTACTGGATCTCATTATACATTTTTTAAAAATTGTTATCAGACAGAGCCTTGAGCCATGAATCTTTTACTTACATGTATTTGGAGATGCAGATCAAGTCATATCTCAGCCTTCTAATTGATAAACTAATCAGAGCTCACACTTTCATGGATGTATTTTTTGCATTACAAGTTATTTTGAAAACATTTTTGAATTCCTTCTAACTTTTTATTCAGTAATTATTAAATTGTGCATTGCACAGCAGGACATACTATTCCAGTAACGATCTCACTAATGCTCTTTACAAAGATGAATACCAGCTCTTCAGCAATCTTAATATTTGCTGGCTTAAGTATCCAGGAATCACAATCCTTTTCTTATCTATCATCCAGGAATCACAATCCTTTTCTTATCTATAGCACTGTGCTGAATGTTCATGCTTAATTAGCTCATTTACTATGACCCCAGAATCTTTCTTAGTGTGTAAATGTGTTTCAGAAGGTGGTCTATTTTTTCATTAAATTGTAGGATGGCTTGGTTTGGAAGGGATCTTAGAGTTCCTCTTCCATGGGAGGAATACCTTCTACTAGACCAGATTGCTCTTAGATCCCATTTTGCTCTTAGATCTTGTTTTTGTGTTTGCAAATTGCATAGTTTTCAAAACAAATGCATCTGGAACAATCAGATTACTGTGTAGAGCAGCTCTGTGCACTGTAACTTGCCACTCTGCTGATTTTCTTGTTATTTCAGACTGCACATTTATAGAATTCAACATTTGTTCATGTATTAGATATCTTCACTGTTGTTTACAGCAGTAAGGGAGAAGTTATAGCAATTTAGTGAGATATTAATGAAATGCCAAAAAACCCAAATGGATTCAAGTTGTGTCTCTGAGACAGCTGGTGCTTTCTACTGTTTGTTTTGTAGCAGATCTTGCTGCTACAAATGGCAGGATGAATTGAAGCAAATATGAACCAGTTCCTGAGCTGAAGCCTTTACAGTCAAGCGTAGTCAGGTGACTGAAAATGAGTATCAGGGTACATGACTATGCTGCAGTGGGTTGGGGGCTATTTTACTGTCCTGTCTAGCAACAACAATCAAAGAACATATATGGGCGAATATATTGTGGCAGGATTGTCTTTAGTCACTAAGTTGAAGACACCAACATCCACAAGTCAAAACTGCAAAATATGTAGTCACCATATTTTAGGAATAATAATAATGTAAGGTGTATCCTTTGAAATAGCTGCTCGTTCTAACTGGAAAGTCTACAGGGGGATGATAGTACTTCACTTACTTTTGTTCCAGATTTTGCCGTTGAGTTGGGCTGCAGGAAAAAACCTGCTTCTGTGAGGAGGTAGCTGGTGTACAGTGGTAGAATATGAGCTAAGGGCATGAGATTGTGTTTGGGCTCTGTGGATGAAAATAATGTGTTACTGTCAATGCACCTGGCTTTGAATGCTCTCTGCATACAAAAAGACTTCTCTCTGTTTCATTGAGTCAAAGAGTTTGCATGGCTGAAAAATAATGCATTATCTGCCAGGTGCAAAGACAGGATTTTGCTGCTTGAATGTGTTTTCATTCAGGTGGTAATGGAGTGGGCCTCAAGGTTTTGTTCATTAAAGACTTTTTAATTACTAGGATGTAATATGGAGGTGCAAAAGAAAATCATGGCTTCAGAAGGATGGACAGAAAAGCTACATGTTTGTGTATCTGCATACAAATGCTTCTCATGTTACCTGTTGGCTGTATTTTTTGATCCTCTGTGCACCAGCATTTGGAATATTAAGTAGTAAACTTCAAAATAAGAAAATGAAGGCTTTCCACTTACAAGTAATATTTTGTAAGTGTGTGGCTAGATAAAGGCCAAATTAGAACCCTGGTGACCAACTGTGGTGATTGAAAATATATATATATAAGCATATTAGAATTAGAATTAATATACCATGTAACCTTGGATGTTTTCAATGAATTGAGATTAAATTATTCATATAGTGTATGTTATGATTTCATGACACTGTTGCCTTAGACTGGGAGCCAAAAAATTACTCACCAGGCAATTATTAGTAGAGATAAGATAAGAGAGCAGTTTTAATAGAAGGCCTTCAACCATGGCAGTACAGAGACGTGCACACACGTGTCCAGGGGATTCCACAATTTAAGGTGTTATTCCAACCCATCCCAGATCTATCCACCCCCCAATTCCACTCAGTTCTGCCTCCGGCATGCCCCTTTGGGAAATTGAGGCAGGGGGCTCTAAGACCCTCTCTTCCTCATCTTCCTCTTCGTCACAGCACATCCAGTCCTTGGAGCTCCTCCAGAGCTCTGGGTTTTGAAGGTGTATCTTGTTGTTCAAGCCAGGGTGCAAATGTTCTTAAACAGAAAGAAGGCCTACCTTGAGGGAAGTCTAAACAAGTTAAGGAATTTAGAAAGTTAGATACGAAATGGGATAATAGGGTTGGGTAAATGTATAAACTACTGTGCTAAAAACCTCAAATCTTTGTTCGCGAAGCCTAGCCATGATATGATATGTGCTAAAAGGTAAGCTAACTTCTAAAACCTACAAAAAGCTAAAACCTCAAAAAATCCATAGACATAAACACAATGAAGTTACCTCTTTAAAAAGCAACAATGACCAACTAAGGCCTAACTTTATTATCATTTAGAGAACATTATTTAATTTACAACACATTTTAAAGGTTCTTTTTAATGCAACACCTATCTCTGATGTAACACTGATGTGGTAGTTTCTTTACAGCTGCTTTTATAAGATATAAGTTTACATCAACAATATTTTTGTTTGCACTTGTAAATAAATTATCACCATCTTGTCTGGGGAGTTTTGGTAAAGATGCTGAGGTATTTTTTTTCAATCCCATTTGCTTTTCAGTAATAAAATGGGAACAATTAGACAAGTACTTTATGAAAAAGTAGTTGCAATAATAAAAGGCTGAATAAAAGAAGATGCTAAAAAGATACTAGAGAAATGTTGGGGGGGGGGGGGTTGTTGGTTTGGATTTTTTTCCTTTTTGAGACATTCTAGCAGTGTTTGGACTTCCATATGTATTATCTCCTACTGATGTGTTGCATCAACTTTCATGAAAAATCTGTCTTCACCAAACTGTTGTTCTTGTTGCTATAGAATCTACTTGCCTTACCTGCTGAAACATTTTTTCTTCCTGAGTATTAAAATGGGTCAGGTAGAATGCTGACATATACACATTGTTCTGTAATCATCCTTCCCAGAGGAAAACCCTTCCTATTCCCTCATTTAGGAGTGAGATTTTAAAACTCATTCAATCTGTAAATGATCAATCTCAAACTAAACAGAAAACAACACTCTTCCTGTACTAGCACACGTGAGTTTTCAAGCATAAACTTATCTTATGCTTTCTCTTATAGAACTTTACTCTCCTACCTGCAATCCCATTTGCCAGATATTTTCATGCTGATTATTGCATGATCTCTGTGGCTCAGTAATGGAAACAGCTTAGCCAAGAGTTTTTCCTCCGGAGAATTTGTTTGTTTTGTGGTACCCTTTGTTTAAAAGCACTGCAGCTTGGACAGTGTAAAAAGTGATGGTGACAGACACAAATTTTCATACTGAATGAGTACAAGGCTTTGATCCATTGTCCTCCTTTTGTGGGAAAGTTGACTGTGCTTTGCAAGTGTAGAGAAGCAGGACATGAAGATGTGATCTGCTATGCAGTGTAAAGCTGTTTTGTACTGGGTTATGAATGCTTCTTATGGCATTGGCTGTGAAATGAAATTATCGAACATGGTATTACATTTTCTTTCATGAAATGTGTTAGTCTGTCCTAATAATAGCATATTGGAGAGAGAAGAGAAACAGAAGTGAGAGGGCAAATAACAGAAGCTGGCATATTTCCAAACATATCTGTAAGTCTGGAGGTTAGGAAAGCTAAATAGTTGAAAACTCTCTGTAGAGGAAGGAAAAGGGAAGTTTCTCACACTTATAGAGACATGATGCAGTTGGTAATGATGGTACATGCTGCAGGACCTGGTAAACATCAAAGAATTAAAAAGTGCATATAGATTGCATATTTGTCTATAATTTTTATTTTTACTTTTTTAATTAAAAGCTGTGGTTCTTAATATAGTGCTTAGCTTTAAGAAGGCCTTTCTGGAAATTTGTTGATTGCTGCTCACCCAGACAAATGCCTTTTAAAATAGCATGACAGCCTTGTGTTTTGCTGTCAGGATGTTTGCAGCTTACATTCCAGGCTGAAGCACTCTTACGTGGCATGAGACATCTAGAGTTACCTTGGGCAGAACACATCACAGGCAAAAGTTGTTGGTCAATAAATAACATAATTTATGTAGCAGAAGCTTATTTCAAGTGAACTATGTTACTGTGTTACTGTCTGTATTTCTTTCTGTTAAATAAGAAATGTTAATTATAAATCTGTTTAGAGATATGCATGGTAAATATCAATTGATACTCTGCATCAGCAGGAACAGAACTCTGCCTACAGACATAAGCAGAGTAAAAGAATTAAAATAATCTGAACAAATTTAAGCTTGCATTTTGCCATACTACTCAAAAGACATTGCCTTGTTTTTAGAGTTTCTGAGGTCCCACAATGAGGGTCAGGGAAGGAACGTGGAGCTTTTAGAAAGAAACTGGAATTCTGGGTCAATTCCTGACAACAGAGTGCTTACTTTCCATGTTTTTAGATGGCAGCAATGCTGAGTATGTAGCCTCTGCGTTTTCTGCTCTTATAGGTTGTAGCTGGCCTTTGTTTTCCCCAGCTGACTCCTGTCCACTCCCTTCATTGCCTCATTCTTAGTAACTTTTTAGAAGTGTGTGTGGTGGCTCTTCTGCTTCTCTCTTCCCAAGCTGCCTCTTTTCCCAAGGCTCCTTGTGTTTTTCATCTTTACTGATCTCTTATGAGGCAAAAATGGGTATAGTTGTATGGTATGAGGCTTTTGGAATACTTCAGAATTATAGGACTAAACTTACTGTATTTTAAAAGAATAATATAAAAGAAGTTGGAGGGAAGTTTGAAGGCAGTTTGAAGTCTGTCAACATGCTGGTTTTTTTCTTCACCTTCTTTTCTGTTTTAGTTATATTTTATCTTTATATTTAGTCATATTTTATCTTCTCTTTCAAATGCTGTGTTCATTCACTTTTCTGTCTCCTGATTTTCTCCTGACTTCTTTACAATTCCTGACCCTGTACCAAATGAAACATTTATTTTAGTGTTCACAGTGTTTCACAATTTTAAGATCTTTTTTACTTTCTTCTGTCAATGTGTTAATCACTGTGCTTTCCAATCAAAATTATAGTTGTTGCCCACAATATTGGCTTTTTTTCCATGTGCACCACCTGGACTGTAGTGAAGGCCCTCAGTCTGATTCACACCCCTAAGCACTGCTACAATAAAAGCTTTTAGCACAGGTCTTGGTGTTTGGTTTTACTTGAGCTTTGGTTTTACTTCTCCTTACCGTAGTCTGCTTTGATTGGTAATAAATTAACTTAATTTTTCCACAAGTCAAGGCTGTTTTGCCCATGACAGTAACTGCTGAATAATCTCTCCCTGTCCTTCTCTTGATCCACGAGCCTTCTTTTGTATTTTCTTTCCCCTGTCAAGCTGAGGAGGGATAGAGCAGCCTCAGTGGGTACATGGTGTAAAAACAGGTGTTTTTAAAAACTGTGAGTAGGAATATCAGCTGTTCAGACTGGCTTTTCCTGTGCTATCAGGATCAGCTGATCTGTTTTCTTTTTAGTCTTGTTGGACTATCTTTTTCACATTGTAGTTTAACCACTTTTTTTGTGGTCCTGATCTTAAGACTATTAATTAAAATAATCCCTGAATGCAGATTAATGACTTGTTATGATTTTGGTCTGATCAACTACTTCTTTCTGTCACAGGGACAGTGACTATTGGCAGAGTAATAAATATATCGTAAATTGCAGGATCAGATCATTAACTGAAATTGTTATGCCTCTCATATTTTATCTACTTCATCACTCTTCTATCTATGAACCTATTTGGCTAGAAAAATTTTAATGCTCCAGGTCTTTAAGCAGCTTTAAATAGCTGCCTTATCTTTCACAAATGAATCTTGATTGTCTCTCAGCTAAGGAATTTTACCTCCAAAACAAGCTGGTCTGAATACAGGAGGGCATTGTTCAGTAATGCACAAGGGATGGCTTGGAATCTATCTATTAACACTTCAGGGTAAAAGATGTGGACTTCATATCTCTTGACAGTAAAATATCCAGCAGGGCCATGCAACTCAGCTTCCTATTCTGTAACTGTCTGAAAGATGGAAAAGTAAGCAGGGCTGTTTCTGATAGGAAAACATCAGTTGTTCGAGTGCCTTTTTTTTTTCAAGAAACATGTGAAGTGCATATTCTGTAATTTTTTTCTGAAATCTGTTTCTAGTTAGAAAAGTCTGACGATATTCATAAACCGTTTTCTCTCCAAAATATTTCAACATCTTTGAATAGCTTTCCCTCCTCTCTGCCCCTACACAAACATGTATTAGAATTATTTTTAATGCTTCCTGGAACTGTCTGCAGAGTTCCCAAGTAAGTAATGCTCCTCTCAAAAAATTATGAATGTTGAAATGAAGAAATATTTGATCAAAACCTGCTTTTCTACCTTAAGACTACATCTAGATGTGTATTACAACATACATATAGATTTATATTTATATTAAATATATACACACGTATATAGAAACTGGGATTAAATTAAGGCTGGAAACACGTTTCCATATGCTTGAATTTGCATTTTGATAATGCATATATTTATTATATATATATTATTTACTGCATGCCAATCAAACTCTCTTATAACATAAATAAAACAAAATTCATTTTCTCAATGTCTTTATGGTTTGTCATATAAAATATGAAGCCTTCACAAATATTTTGTATTGACAGCACTCCAGAAAAGTGAAGATATCTATTTTATAGGCAAGTGACTTGATCCAAAAGACTAGATCGTATGCAATTTTTCTCCCTGTTTGTGGTTCCTAGGACTTGCATTTTGGTGTTGTAGGTTAAATTAAGTTTCTTTTCACACTGAATTCAAATGTTTCCATGAGTCATAAGAATCTGAGGATCCACTTAAGTCAGAAACATTTCCAAATTGCTGTAGATTGTCTTGCTTCTCTGCCTGGATGCTGTTCATAGATATATGGATTGAAGCAGGAATGCTATGGTAAAGAAGCTAGACCTCCCTAACCACAAGATAGGAAAGTAGCAGATGTTGAATGATGGGAGAGTTATTGTAAAGGAAAGTTTTTCAAGGTGTTGGAGATGGACCTAAGAGCAATGCCTCTTATTTCACTAAGGAAATTAAAAAAACCAGCAAAATTCAGGTGCAGTCGGAGGTTCCTGTTTTGAGAGGTGGGGATGAGAGTAGGTAGATGGGAAAATAGGAATAAGGGTGAGCTGTTCTACTGCAGCTAAAAACCTTGAAATTCTTCAAAGTATCTTTCACCTCTTGATAAGGAGATGTGAGTAAACTTTTGTCAGATGGAGGATTCACAATATTTTGAAGGTGTTTGACTGGAGAAAATAATAGAAAAACTCTAGAAATTTCACTATAAGCTTAGATATCCTATATTAATTTCCCTTTACAAACTATTCAAGTTAGTACTCAGTTTAAATTTGAACTTATCTTTTTTTTTTTTAACATAAAAAGGAGTCTTTTGTATGAGCTGTCACTGCAGCATAATTTATCCTGCATTTTTTACAACGTGCATTCAGTCACTTTTCATTTTTTACTTCCAAGGGTTAATTATAATTTTAAAGTCTTTTGTATTCTTACTCCTCCATGGCTACATAATTAGAGTTTATAATGAATAATCTCTGTGTTGTGATTGGCTAAGGTGGCTTCTCACAGTTAAAAGATAAACCTGGAAATAGAAAGCACATTGCTTCCACGTTATTTAGGAAAAAATTAGTTTTACATTGTTTAGCCATTTGAAAAATAAGTGTCTTGTCCACAAGGCACTTCCTCTGGTCAAGGAAAGATATGTAATGGATAAGGATAGTTTGCCTCCATCATTTTTATACCTGAATCAGCACCTCAGGAATCTCTTTTCATTGCCTGTTAGAGGCATTCTAGAGAAATAGTTCTGAGAAGTTTTCAAAGCCTACAATTGTTGGTCCACTCAGACACAAGAGTTTCTATATGTCTCCATTTGCTCTTGAGTATGTAACTGTGTCTTGCTCCATCTCATCCACAGTCCTGAGAACCCTCTGACGTTTGGATCAGATACTGATACCTTGACACAGCTATTCTCTGCAGGTCCCAAAACCCTCCTGTCCTCTCTGCCATGTCAGACCTGCCTTATAGCTTTGAACAGAACCTCACCCAGGTTTTGTGTCTTAGAGGCTGTTACCTGGGCTGTCCTGGGCTCAGAGCAAGCAAGCCAAAGTAATTTGGCAACTGTCCAGCTTGGAATAGGAGTAGATGTATGCCCTACCTGAGATCCCTTGTATGTGCCAGTGTTTGCACAACAGAAACTAAACTAAACTAAATAAAAGCTATTCCTCTTATTGGTAAACCAAAATCAATATATGATAGCACATGGCCATTATGACTCTGTGATAAAGGCAGAGTGTCATATTCTGTTGATTTAAGCATAGAGACATTTGTATTTATGAAAGAAAAGAGGTAATGTTATTCTAACAACTGAATGATTTCAAACTCAAAACAACACCTCATGCAAATAATTTGAAAGTATCAAATCAATTTACTTTATTTTACTTAGTCAAAACACCTTTCAGTCCTAACAAAATGACACATTACAAGCTTGTTACCCTTCTGTCTATTGAAGGAAGATGAGTTGTCTTCAATGTCAAAGTCAAATCATTCTCATATTATTTTACCCAGTAGTCCCTACAAGGACCTTTAACTTTTTCAGATTAGATCTTGACTGGGGCTCCAAGTTTTCTCTGTTCTTCTGAAAATACCAAAACCTTTAGTTGTCTGTATACATCTTGAGCATTTACTTAATACTTACTAGAATATCTTCCTAAAATAAGGACACCCAAGCATGTATTTAAGTGGGATGTTGGGGTTTTTTTGATCTAGGATGGCAATGGTGTGTGTTCTGCAGAGCTGTTTCTCAGAAGTAGAGTACAGATTAATATTAATGCCTAAAGAAAGGAATTCTGATTTAGGTAACATCTCAAGAGACAGTCATGAAGGTTGCAGCGCTCTGTGCAGTACTGCAGGGAGAAGTTCCCTGCAGTTAATATGTAATATATATAATATATAATAATATATATGTTATATATTATTCCAGTCTGTGTGAAGTAGACTTAATTTCTGGCCTGAGATTGGTCAAGGCTTTTAGCGGCCTTTTCCTCTCCCTGGAGCAGTTGTGCATGGACTATGATCTAAGTCTGTCTGGAGATATTGTTAATATTAAAAATACTTCTAGGAGAATTTGTAAATAGCTTTAGGCAAACTAATAGCAGTTTTTCATCAGTATTATCTGTTTTATTTTTATGAAGGCTATAGGTCTCATCTAGCAGTGTTACTGCCTTTGTGTGACCCATGGTACTTATGGAACTTACTGCTAGCTGACACTGATTTAAATGAACAGGTGCAGACAGGAATTTGTAACTTGTTTCATTGTGAAAGTATTTTAGCATTGTTAAAATGTTACCTATGCATTTCTTTCTTGTTGGAAATGCTTAGGTATTTATTTTATTTTTTTTCCTGGAGAAAATTAAATTATTAATTTAATTATTTTAAAATTTAAATAAAAAAATAATTTAAATTCCTTAATTAAAAGACTTTATCTTTAAGACAATTTTTGTAGGAGATTTAAAAAATAATATTAAATATTTAGAATAAAAATATTTTCAAAAAGATTTACAAATCTGAGTGATACTTTTATCTTAAAAAATTGTATTACCATGCAAAGAGAACCAACTACTTCAGCCTTCCTTTTGGGGTTGTTTTGTGTTCTTAGAGTTGTGGAAGAGGTCCAGCTTAGTTCATATCAGAGACAGTTTATCCTATGGAGGGATTATGAAGCTTTAAATTTTGGGGGGTTTACCTTTTGATCGTTTTTTAAAAATCATTTCAGTAGGTGATCTTTCAGGACAAGAAGGATTTAAAAAGCAATATATTGATAATACTGATTATTCAACTTTTATATTTTGCTTTTTATTAGTAAACTGTGAAGAAATTTTAAGAGGAGAGTGGTTTTTTTAATTATTATTATTAATGAAGACCTTAAGGAGGGATTGTGAGCATGACAGACCCTTATTTTTAAGAAGTATGCCAGTTGAAATAATATCCACATCCAAACCTTGTTTTTCTTATGACCTTAAACTTTATACTAAATAAAGAAAAAAAATCAGTGTGGAGATGTGTTTCTGTTGAAGTCAGAGATCAAATCGTTAACAACAGAAAGGATATGATTCTTTGTTTCCAGTACTTCATGAAATGTCCTTTAAGCAGAGAAGGTCTACATTGATTTTCAACAGGAATTCATGTTCATGTTCACAAAGTACTACACTGTGAATAACAAGGTCTTGACAGAATTGACTCCTAGAATGATATGGTAGATTATCCCCAGAGATACTACCTGTGTTTCTCCCATGCACATTTATATTCCTCAGATGAGAACAGAGTGATTTTTCCCCTCTCATAATTTCACCTTGTTACTTTATTACTTTTATATACCAATTGTATGGTTCTTGTATGAAAAATTTTCTGACATGACTTTTACCAGTGGTGCACAAGAGTTTTCCCACTTACTGAAGATTATTCCCTTTGTGTAATGAAAAGCAATTGCAGTCTTTTTAAAACAATGATCTCTTGTACTGAAGAAAATGTAATGATTATAGCTCTAACTTATTCAAAATGAAAAGCTATTTTAAGCTTTTTCAAACTTACTTATGTCTCTAAAACTTTAGTACTTGGTCAAAAATGTATACCCAGATTTTGCCAAGCAAAATTACCATTTTTACTACCTATTCTCTAGCACATAATTTTGCAAGTTTATTGATTTTTAATCCACTTTTAAATTTCCATTATCCATGTTATTGCATAAGGAAAAAACCCTTGTTTTCTTGAGCTGTAAACCCACGCATGGATCTTTATTATCCATTAGATTCTGGATAATGCTTATTGTATATGGTTACAGTCTCCTTTCTGTCTTGAGCAGAGAGTGTGCAGTGATCTTCTACAGGAGCTCTGAGAGCACTACCACTGTTCCAGAGAAAACAAAATGTTAAGTACCATGTAAAAAATGAAATTATTTAAGAAGGGTGTTTTTAGCATGATGGTGTCCTGCCACAACCAGATAATTATCAACAAAAACCCAAAACCACATGACAACATTTCTCATAAGAGTCCGCATTGTGTGTCCATTCATCTGAATATTAGGATGTTCCCATCTGACACACAGTGGGACTGGGACCTCCTTGCCAAAACAAGCAATTAGAAGTCGTGTCCAACATGGGTTTATCACACCCTAGTGAGTACAGTAACCATGGATAATCCCCACAAAAATGCAGTGCTGGTTCTACATAGAGCAGTTTTAGCATTTTGTATTTTAAGAGATTGTCTGCCTCTTGCTGGAAGGACTAGAAATCCATATAAGAAGGATCCTGCTTTTCATTTTGTTCATGGTCTTTATCACCTTTCTGCTAGCTTTGCTATGAGGCTACAGGAATGGCACGCTGCTTCTCTGCTGCTGCTTCAGGAAGATTGCAGTTGAAACTTCTTGGGTAAAGTCAGCTGTAGCTTTGAAATCAACAGCTGAATATGAAAAGCCTATTACTTTTTCATTTTGTCCCAGCTCTTTGCAGGGGGATTGGACTAGGTGACCTTTAAAGTTCTCTTATAACACAAATTATTCTATGACTTTAAAAATTTATGTACTGGCTGAGGTATTTGGTAATTCTTTTGCTTTTCATTTAGATAAATAATGGTCTTTATTTTTTTCTATAGGGAGAAAATGGCAGAAAGAGCTGCTTATTTTGTTTCATATGCAAATGGTTATTCTTTATGTCCAATCTTTTGTTCATGTGTTACTAGACCAGCCCATCTGAGCACCTGCTGGATTACAATCATAAAATAATTGCAAAGACTCTTGAGAAATGTGATGCTCTAACAAATTCTAGAATGCTATTGCACCGAAGCTAAACAAATAATTAAATGAATCATTATTCCCACCTACCACTCATTGCAGTGTTATTGCATAATAAACCCATCTGAGTGCAAGGAGAAAAATTAAAATCTGGAGAGAAATCAAGTCAATATGCTTGAAATGACTAGAATTCATTTGAATAGAAACTAAAGCAAGGAGGAATGATGGTGGTGATAAATATCAGCATAGAAAATATCTTTTATTACACCTGTCCTTGCTGCTGTATTGCCTTTCCACTGGAGCCAATTCCAGGTAGCTTCTTATTTATCACTTGGCTGCTGGTGGCTGGTGATTTGACCCTGCACAAATCTAGTAGCTGGAATCCTCCATGAGATCATTTTCTTCTACTGATGCTACTGAAACCTCTGCCTTCAGCCTCAAGATCGAAAAGAAATAAAGGAGTATGACTGTGCAAAAGAGGTGTGAGATGGGGAGTCCTAGCACCTGAACTCTGAATCCTTCTCCCTAACACGCTTGCCTTTAAGATAAACTTTTTATTTTGCCCATCTGTACTAACAAGGCCATCTGAGGAGTCGTAGGGTAGTGGTCACAGCTCTTAATGATTTGGTAGAATTAGGGGTGCTTGATGTCTTCCAAATCAAGTTCACAGATGCTGGAATTATGGGTCCCTGAGCACAAGAAGAGAAAATTACCTGGTGCTGTAAGGCACTGTGTAGTCCTGGTCGTGGAGGAGGACAAGGCCATAGTTCCAGCTTCTCCCCGTCAACCTTGTGGCTGTAAAGTGATGCAGCAGGAGTCCTACAGATAATGCTTTGGTATTAGATTTTAAAAAACAGTCACTTTGCCTCTGAGCTGCACTAGCCCTCCCAGTTTCTTTATTTCCCACCACTCTATTTGCCATCTCCACCAGGAGAGGCAAGGCTAGTCCTTGCAGTAGGAGAACAGGCAGATCCAGTATGACCTGGTAGGAGAGAGGGAGAAGTGAAGGCTTGCCAGAGCAAATAGGAAAGGACTGCACAGGACCTGAAAGTAACTTGTGACATGAGTGTCAGCTGTGGAAACAAGAGTTCTCTTCATTTGCATCAGGCTGATAAATAGGAATTTTCAATTGGTTGTCCCTCAATTCATAATGGAGGGAGATACATCAAGACTGAATGAAACTGTAATTAACAATTTGTTACTCAAGCGTGTAATAGTGGCATGAAGGTTTCTAGGTATTGACAATGATGTTCTGTATTTGTAAAGTATCTTACAAAACCCAGGCACTTTTTGCTCACAATAGAAACCTCAATTAGTGCAACCATGCAACAGCCATAATCTTCATCCAAATAATTGCCATAAGCAGTGCTTCTTAATGGGAGGAAATCAAGGAATATATGTTTAAAGTTTGCATAAGATCAACCATAACCTGCTCATCTAAATTTTCAGTAGTTTTATTTTAACAGAAGAGTGCAGAGTGGCGTATCAAAACATGTAATACTGTATACTCTATTGAGTAACATCTGGTATATCTCAGCCTTGTAGCTGTCACAACCATTTCCATACCCCCAAGCTAGAAACATATTAATTCTGTTTTAACTTAGCATTCCAAGAATGGATAAAACACATTGTATAGATCCAACATAATTTGTGGAACAGAAGCAACGCAGGGGTATGGTGCCATAAAACTTTCCAATAAAATGTAACATTTATATATTTTGACAGCGGTGACAGGATAGATGCAGGAATTAACAGTCTGTGGCAGAAAGTAAAGAGTAGATGCAGTCTGAAATTAATTAACAACATCATTATTTTGATCAGCCATTAAACTGGAAAAATGTATAAAAAAAATGAAGTCTGCGTAAGAAAAAAGATGACAAGATACGCATCAAAGCCTGAACTTTTGACTGTTGTAGTTTCACACAATAACTATGTATAGAACAAGAATTACTGTAATATTCTGGATATTTCAACTGAAAAATAAAAACCATAAAATTATATTCCATGCATCATATCATGCATGGAATATAATTTTAATAATAGAAAAAATTAGAAAGCTGAATAAAGGAGCGGTTTGACATATTATTTGTCAGTGACTATCTATCAGTGAAGTACTGAAAACATTTTTATGTACAAAGAAAGTGAACCCTTTCCAGCATATTTCTGTGCTGGATAATGTCACATTTGCCTGAATAAGTTACTATTAGGCTCCTTCTGGTTTGACAAATGTATTTAAGATGTCAGATTGTGTCTAAAGGTAGCCAGTCACTGCTTTTTTTTTAGTCCCAAATTACACTTGACATTTGTTGTTAAACTCAATGTCCCTCCCTGCAAAACCGATTCACTCTTTGCAATTGTGCACTTTCTACTAACTAATCAATAGATAAGCAATTGACATGGCCTTTGGCTTCTAGTTCAGTCACTACCTTTTAGCAGAAATCGCTGCCTTGGAAGCAACAAAGACCTTTAAAAGGATTGAAACAGTCATACATAATTAAGCTTTTCTGCCTGTATATTTATGCTTTGATACCAGCACATAGAGAAAAAATTAAAATCTGTAGGGATGTTGCCCCTTTCATTTTAAGAAAAGTACTGTTTTCTGTTTATGTACTTTACTTACGGACAAAGTACTTCTATGCTACTTGACTAGAGAGATCTAGGAATAAGACAGAAGTCAGTGGAATGCTTGTAGAAAATGCAGTAGTGCTAACCTCCTTGTAATTCTCTAGGCAGCTTTGAATTTATTCCTTGCTGTGAATTAATGGATTTTGTACTGGGATATTGGCCAGGATTCACTGGCTCCAGATGCAAATGGTTGATGACTACTTGCTACTTCTCATTTGTGGCCCACAGGAAATTGCAGTGTGAAAGTGCATCAAACTCATAAAGATATAGCTTTGAGAAGGGTGGAGGAAGAGAGAGAAAGGATGATTCACATTCTCATGTCTGGTATTTCCTGTTGCTAACAGAAAACCAAATAAATTTGTCTTTCCTGTTCAAAGCATTTAGTGAGGTCTGAAGAATAGCATAAGGTAAGTTGTACTATATCCTATTCATAATATTTTTAAATAACAATATTATTTCTACAGTGATGAAGTTGGGTGAGATGTCCACCTACAATGTATTTGATTCCTCCCAGAATTACAGACATGTCCCTTCAATTAGCCTCATGAAGCCTTCTGCATCAATTGTGGAGTAGCAGCATTCAATTGTTTCCTTACTGTGAGGGTGGAAATAGTTTCCATGAGTCAACAAACAGGTATTCCCCATACTCTGAAATTATTGCACCCTCCAGAAAGATTAAATACTTGACAAAAACTGCTTGAGATCAGTAGAGAACTGAAGCTTTCACATAATACGAGCTGAATAAAAGCAAGTGGGTAAAGGGAAAGATCATTGAAAGAAAGACATCTGCAAAGACAAAATGTTGTAAGTTGGACATTGGAACAATGAACACTGCACAAAATGCAGAAGTTGTTTTTGCATGCTGGTCCTTCTTTCCCCATTGCTTTGCAGTGTTGTCCAGTCTCATTCATTCGGTACTCTCATTCAGGATCTTTTTTGTTTTTATTAAAATATTCAGAGACTTTCCTGCATTGCACTTTGTACCTTTGACATGTTAGATATAATATAAGGAGCTCTTGAAAACCAAAGGCTCTCATGCTCCATAAATCCTTTTGAGACTTGTTACCATCTGTCAATCATGACCGTGATAAATCTTCCTACTTAAGGTAGTTTAGAACTTTTGAATAGGTCACTTGACCTTACAGCCTTGTTTTAAAAATTGCCTGAAAGGAAAAAAAGTGATAAAAAGGAGAAATATGTCTCATTCCAGTAGATTTTTTAAGGAGCTTTTGTCTATCTCACTTGCTGTCATGAAGCCACTGGGCATATTCTTCTTTGCATTTACATTGGGTATTTGATGACTAACCTAGACACTGTGTTTTTCAGTGGGGATGAAGCTGCCAAATTCTGCAGTGATAATCTGGTCTAACAAAGAACGTAAATGCTGATTTAAGATGAGGCAACAAACCAGACTGTTTTCATGAATGGATTTTGCATTATTTAACTGAAGCATCAAGTGTCCACTCTTTTGAGTTAAGGAAAAGCTAAGTCATGTTAAGCAAGAAACTAAAGGTAATTGATGTCACTCAGTAAAGTATTTTATCCTTGTTCTAACCAGGTGCTGAAGGTGACAGGTAATTTTGTACGTAATTATCTAGTGAAAACCAAGTACATAGAAATCTATGTGACCGCAAGACATATTTCGTCTTTAACCATCAAAGCTTTTGACAAATACATAACCAGTTATTCTGTCTGTTAGTTGTATAAGACTTAAGACATGCATTGGGGCAAGAGTATAACCTGATATTTCTGCATTACAAAAGCAGCAACAACCACTTTGTAATTGAATTAGGGTACTACAGATATGATACCAGTAAAATACATTTGGAAACCTGGAATCACAGAGAACAGATAGCAAATAATTTCTGTCTGAAGTGAATTCAGGTGATGATCCTACTACAACAAGAGCCTAACACAGCACAGCTTGCTACAGTGCCACAAAAGAACTAAAAGTGTCTGCAGTAGAAGCAATCATCATCTAATAAAGAGGATGTGGTAAATTTTATGAATAAAAATGTGTATAAAAGCTCAAGGCTATTATTAACAAATTGACTGGCAAGTGCTTTTTTTTTCTTTTGTTCCCTCTGGGAAACACAGTCATGCCATGTCTTTGGTTACAGGTGGTATGAAGTGAAAACCGAATGACTAGAACAAAGTATTAAGGAAATATAAATCCTTTTGGCCACTTCTGTCATTCAAATAAACCCTGAACAATTACAGGACCAATTATTCAGTTGCATATCCACAAGAAAATACAGACCTTCCTCTCATCTGGGAGGTCATTGAGAGATGATGCACAGCATCACGTTACAGCACCTCTGGGGCTTCACTTAATAGGTTGTAAGTTAGCAAGGATCCTTTCTGAGTTCAAGAAATCTTAGAAACTGATCAAAATCCTCCTACTTTGAGGTAAAAAACCACATGTATATTTTTTTCTCTTCTGTAAATATTTTGTCATTAATTTTAAGAAAATCTAATCTCTAAAAATAATTTCAGGAATATTGTACATAGTTGCAATGATTCTGTGTAAGTCCTCTTGTTTTGCAAAAAAACCTTAGATATTATGGTGATTTGTTTTGCCTTAGAAATGTAAATTTTGCAGAAATATATTGACATGTTTAGCATTGTAACAATGTGTGGCCTAGTTTTGATTTGGAACACTATTTAACAATAAAAAAACTGGAAATACTCGTGTAGAGCAACAAGAACTGCAAATTATCTTAATTTTGTTGAGAGGACAAAATAAACCTCACGTAACTTTACATTGTTCTGAGGTTTGGAGTTTTGGTTGGGTTTTTTTTTTTAATACTTAAGCAAATGTTCATCTACAAGTAGGAGTTTCATTGCACTGTTCTTCCCCTAAGAACTGGAAATGGATATGGGAGTCATGCACTCCCCTAAAAGTTGGCATAATGTATATTAATATATGGGTGAGAGAGTGGTGGATTAGGTCTAATCTCTGTGAAATGCTGCATCCCTATGGTTCCTAGGAAGGAGTTGTGTTATCTTTTCTTTGCACCTTGTCTCACTTTGAATGGCTTTGTTGTCTAAGTGCTGCCTGTTCCTGTATTCTTTCCCTCCTTCCAAACTCTCAGTTTAGCTGCAAGACTGGGTGCACAGAATTTTTACAGTGGATTTGAACTGTTGTATCTAATCTTCCAGCCATGGAGATGGGAGAGTGCCATTTCCTTCCTAGGCACAAATTGAGTCCAGGTCTCAACCATGGCAGATACACCTGAGCTCAAGGTATTAGAAGTGACTTTTGGATTCACAAAAGCAGGTATTGCCATAAGCACCAGTTTTGTCCTTTTCAGCAGGGTGGTGTCTGTGGTCTGGTGTGCTGTTGCTGACTGTGATTCTTTGACTTGTGATTTTCTAGGAATTAATCACCATTAATTACGTAGCAAATCATCACTATTTGCTTATGAAGGTGAGGCATCATGGCGTGCATTCAGCCCTGTGTATTAGAGGACACACATCATTCACCTTCATTAAGAATCTCCCAGCACTTGCTAAGAGTGAATAAAAGCATCAAAGCTTGGTCCTCCTCCAGCTGCATGCTGACATTAAATGTTGCCAAGACAAGCTCAAAGGTTAGATAGCATTTCTGCCTGCTGTGGTATATTGATCTTGTTTTATGTTGTTAAAGTAATTAAAATTATGTCTGTGACAACAGTTTGTGAAGTCTCTGGGATATAAAAATGAACTCTTTGTAGAAATGAACAGTCTTGTAAGAAAGAGACACAGTGAAAAAGAATAACAGACCCAGAGAGAAAATTACATTCATTTTCACAATTTGATTGATCTGAAATAACTGCTAACAATTATACACAGCCATTCTTCATTCCAAATGGCAGCAGAGGTACTGAGGTAAGCTTAGATACTTGGGATTCTTGGATGACTATTTGATCTACTCATAACTAAAAGCCATTTCACATGCTGGACCGTGGTATCTTGCAGTGTAAAGAAACTCACTAACACAAAGGGAGCAGGGACAAGCTAATTACAGGAGTTGTAGGAACTGAACAACTGCACTGCTGGGATGGTCAAGATAGTTTAGCAGATATTTTCTTAAAGCACAGAATCACACAGAATATGCCGAGTTGAAAGGGACTCACAAGGATCACTCAGTCCAACCCTTAGCCCTGTACAGGACCATCCCCAAGAGTCACACCATTTCCCTGAGAGTATTGTCCAAATGCTCCTTGAACTCTGTTAGGCTTGGTGTTGTGATCACTTCCCTAGGGAGCCTGTTCGAGCACCCAACCACCCTTTGGGTGAAAACCTTTTTTTTAAAATGTAACCTAAACCTCCCCTAACACAACTTCAAGCCATTCTCTCAGGTCCTGTCACTGGTCACCACAGAGAAGAGATCAGTGCCTGCCCCTCCTCTTCCTCTCACAAGGAAGTTGCAGACTGCAATGAGGTTTCCCCTTAGACTCCTCTTCTTCAGGCTGAACTGACCATATTCCCTCAGCTGATCCTCACACGGCTTCCCCTCGAGGCCCTTCACCATCTTTGTTTCCCTCCTCTGGACGTTCTCCAAAAGCTTCATATCTTTCTTATATTGCAGTGCCCAAAACTGCACACAATACTTAAGGTGAGGCCGCCCCAGTGCAGAGCAGAGCGGGACAATCCCCTCCCTGGACTGGCTGGCCATGCTTTGCCTGATGCCACCCAGGACACGGTTGGCCCTCCTGGCTGCCAGGGCACTGCTGACTCAGATTCAATTTGCCATCGACCAGGACCCTCAGTTCCCTGGCACTGTTTTCCGGCATCTCATTCCCAGTCTGTATGTACATCTGAGGTTGCCCCATCCCAAGTGCAGAATCCAGCACTTCCCCTTGAACTTGCTATGGTTGGTGATTACCCAGTCCTCTAATTTGTCCAGGTCTCTCTGCAAGCCCTCCCTGCCTTCAAGGGAGTCAACAGCTCCTTCCAGTTTTGGGTCATCTGCAAACTTAGTATCCCTTCCAGTCCTGTGTCCAAGTCATTTATGAAGATGTTGAAGAGCACAGGGCCTGACATGGAGCCCTGTGGAACCACATTAGTGACAAGTCACCAGTCTGATGTTCCCCATTCACTATTACCCTCAGTGCTCGACCCATGAGCCAATTGCTCACCCACCACATGATGTGTGTATCCAGCTGTGTGCTGGACATTTTGTCCAGACGGATCCTGTGAGAGACGGCATTGAAAGCTTTACTGAAATCCAAAAAGATTACATCAAATGGCTTCCCTTGAACAACTAGGTGGGTTTGATAAGCAGGACTTTCCTCTCAAGAAACCGTGCTGGCTGTGACCCATTACTGTGTTGTCTTTCAGGTGTTTTTCAGTACTTCCCAGAATAATCTTCTCTATAACTTTTCCAGGCATTGAAGTGAGACTGACAGGACTGTGCTTTCTGTGGTCCTCCTTCTTGCCCTTCTTGAAAATCAGGACAATGTTCGCCGGCTTCCAGTCAGCTGGGACCTCTCCATAGTCTTAAGACTGCTCAAAAATCATTGAGAGAGGTTTTGCGATGACATCAAAGAGCTCTTTGAGGATTTTGGGATGAATCTCAAAAGTCCCCGTAGATTTGCAGGGAGCCAGATGAAGCAGGAGATCCCTCACAATTTCAGAGTCAACTGGGAGTCATGGTCCTCCAGCTCAGAGTACTGAGACGCCCTTGGTTGATCATCCATGTTGAAGACAGAGGCAAAGAAAGCATAAAACACCTCTGCCTTGTTTCTGTCCATGTTTGTGAGATGACCACCCTCATCCTGTAATGGGCTAATGATATTTCTATACTGTCTACTGCTATTAATATATCTGAGAAATCTCTTTTTATTGTCCCCCACATTTCTGGCCAGCTTCAACTCCGGCTGAGCTTTGGCCACATGAATTTTCTGGAATGGATTGCCCAGAGTGGAGTCTCCCTCACTGAAGATATTCAAAAGCCATCTGGACACAACTGCGTACAATGTGCTTTAGGATGACCCTTCTTGAGCAAGGAGGTTGCACCAGATGACCCACTGTGATCCCTTCCAATCTTACCTATTCTGTGATTTTGTGATTTATCTTCCAGATTTAATGATTTTTCTAGCCCTAAGATATCTCTTTATAGTGAGGATGAGTTTTTCTACTGTAGTTTTGACCTTGTATCACAGCATTCAATTCAGTCTTCCTAGAATAGTAGCAAGAGCTTTTCAAAGAGGGAGAATTTTGGTTTTCTCCCTGTATAGTAAAACTTTTATTAAAAGGAAAAGACAAAAAAATTCCACCACACACACATAGGATGGGTAGAGTGAGTGCAAATGTTCTGATTAAGCAATAGGATGTTAAGAGGTAAAGCAATTAGCAGGTAATCCTAGATGCTTCAAGACCCTTCGTTTTCAGTGTCTTTGTTCTTTTTTGCTTATAAATAGCAAATGTATATTATCAAGTGAAAGTATAAACAAGCAAACTTGAAATAAAATTAATATCTTGCTTGTTCTTCTTTCCAAAATGTTCTTTATCCCAGGAAAAAAATAAATTGGTATATTAAGTATCAGTATATGAAATATTAAATATCTGGTAAAATTGTGGGATAAAAAGGCTATGTCGCGACAATAGGAAGATAGATACCTGACTATCATTAAAACAGAAAAGATATCTGAGAGGCAAGGGCACATCCAGAAGTATTCATGAGCAGCAAAATCATCAGTGAAAGGTAAAAAACTTTTCAAATGTTCATGGTTATGAAAAAGATTTGAGATTTGAAAAGCAATTAATCTGATGAATTAAATGAAAGGATCTGATAATTCTTCTTCTGACATAAAATCCTGAGTCAAGGAAGCAGATTTACTGGTGATGAACATTTTGTTGCTCTTGTTTTATTCTTCAGCTTCCAGATCCTATTAAAAAATAGTGAGTTTTACTATAACTACCCATCTCATTTTTTTCAGTCCATGGTAGTTGTGCATTACCTTCTTAATGTAGTTAAACATAAAAAATAAAAATAAAAAAGCTAGATGCCTCTTTTTTTCAACACTCCTTGCTGCTGCCTGTTCCTGGGAGAATTCCTCCCTATTGGCTGTCCAGTTCAATCATGTCTTAATTCCTTACCGTGAGTGTCATGGTTTGTTTTCCTCAAGCTTGTTTATCTTATTAATGACTTCCCTCTTTATAGAAAGGTACAGCTAAGCCACAAAATGCAGTCTCTCCTGAAAAGCCAGAGATTTACCAGTTGAACCAGGCTTTCAGAGTACAGAAGGCACAACCTCCTGAACCCAGGGAGTGTGCTGAATTGGAGCCTGTATTGGAGTGAGCTTGTACTGGAGTGAGCCTGTGAGCCTGTACTGGAGTGCTGCTGAAAAGGCAGGGGAAACCCACAGCTTTCAGGATAGTGACATTATAAGCATCTGGATGTGAAAGCCATTCCTATCTGTTTGTGTATCATTTGGACAAAGCCTCAGTGTTTGGAACTCTAGATAAATTGAATTGTGCATGGCAATTATGCTTGCAAAGGGAAAAACTATATGTGGGGAAAATAATAAAAACCCCCACATTATCAGCTCCAGCACAGTGTCAGGAAAGACGTGAACATGCCTTTCTGAAAACAAAAGAGAATGTTTGCCAAGAAACTTTTCCTTAGTGATGAATTGAAGTCCTTTAGTACAAGCAATATTATTCTTAATTAATATGTAATGCACTGTTAGGAAATGTATTGCTGTAATGATACGATTTTTGTTCTCTGCTGACCAATGATCTACCACAAACCCCCAGTTTCTATCTTGTGGTTGCAAATTTTATTTGTGCTTTACAATTTATCAGATGGCCATAACCACTGTACATTCAGAGAATCCCTTTTAAGTATCTTTATTCCTCTCTATACTATTGTTTTATTTTACTTTGAGCCCCTTTCCATTACTGTAAAGCAACATCTCATTTAAGAGACCAGCAACTGATGCTGCTGCATTACAAGCTGTCTGTCAAGTGATTCTACATCTGCATTGTGGTTCACCTTGGAGACCATAGATTTACATTTCTTCTGTAAACCAAAACCAGAGACACTGTTGCAGAGAAGGAATACAATATTGATTATTTTCCCTATACTCCTATTTTGAATATTATAGTTGCTTAGACCCAACCATGGCAGACCAGATTTTTTCTAAACATCTTTAGCTCACCTCTAATTCCATCTGTGGCCATGATATGCATACTAACCTCACTCCATTTAAGATTAAGTAAATGGCTTTATTCTACTCATGTCCTCAATACTAGTGCATTCGCTGGAATACACCTATCTAGTGAAGAGGAAAATTAAACCTATAGATAAGCAGTTAGAAACAATTATTAACACAAAACTAAACAGTTTTACTTTAGTACTTGCATTATGTTAAAAGCAAGTGTATGGAAGAAAGAAGACTGCCAGAGAATAGCTTAATGGTACATAACATGAAGTTGAGGATTTTATGGAGCTATTGTCTGTGTCGTCTGAATGATAGGGAATAAACTCAAGACAGGAAAGTCAAGGTTTTGATGGTCCTGAAGGGAAGAAGTTTTTTATTTGCTTGTTCATAAATATTACAAGCTTGATCATTAAACAGAGAGGGAGTTCATATTTTTTAGCATAAAATGGACCCTATTGACTAATACTAGATCTTTGAATATTGCTGGAATATTACTTGAAGTTTATAAACCTTTGTTGGGAAGGACTTTGTAGACAAACAGGCAAGACAGAAAACGGGAAGGGCACACTTAGTGTCAAAACAGCATTGTGTGTTCCAGAATTGCAAACATCTCTAAAGCAAATAATCTCAGAGGTGCATAGATCAATGTGTTGATAGATAAAGCACAGACTGGAGAACAGAAAGATCAATCATTTAAACACCCATCTACAAGAAGCAGGAAAAAATATCTGGTATTAGGGAGGGCATTAATCTAGCCAACGTATTCAGGAGGCTTTAAGCTGCCAGGATTATGAATTTTCTAGCAAGTAAAAAAAAATAAAACTTAAAAGACGAGTTCTACAGGGAGGAACTTTGCCCTCAATTCCTGTTAAGAAGAAAGTATTTGTTTTCATAGAACTAAAAATAAGCGATTACTTAAATGTAAATGATCAAGACTTAAATAAATTTATTAAAAAACAAATTACGAACAAGCAATATTGATGCTTGGAGTTTTAAAGGTCAAACTTTACAGAGCAGAAAACAATATGCCAAATCATTTGGAAAAAGAATTTAAACAGAAAAATGGAAAAGACATTAGTTGTAAGTTTTTTTCTCCATTTTCTACCAAAATAATTTCAGCTCCATGTACTATTTTTGTGTACTGCCAAGCTAATCTACATTTGCTTTCAGAAATAAAAGGCATGACTTCATCATGCTGATTTATTATTAGTAAATAAATCTACAATAAGTTTGGCTCAACACTGATTATGCCAAATTTCTGTGGACATTGTGGCTATTCAGACCCACAATTACTTTCAAATAAACCTTTACCTATTCCAAGTTTGAAGTTACCTTTTATTGCTATTAAAGCTAATAAAAGTTTCAGCTAAGTTGAACTAATATGCTGAAAAAGTTTTTTCCTCTAGTATCAGTACTTTACTTAACAATCACATCCTTTATATCTATTATATCAATATTTCCTCCCTAATCCCCATTCCCTACTTTGATCAGTAGACAAATACTCCCCATAGTAGTTAGTGGCTTTTTAATTTTATCATAAGAACTAAATATATATGCCTGGCAAGATTTATTCATCATCATTTTACACAGTTTAAGGAACACAATTCAGTTAGTTTTTGCTTGCTTACTGATAATTCATCTCAATATCTTCTCCACTGTTAACGTAAGAGAAGAAGATATATGTATTATATGATGCTTTCTCTTTATTCCCTCTTGGAGGCTGGTACTACTTTTACCTTCCTAAAGACTTCACCTGTGTTATGTGACTAATGAAGTCACATAACCTCACAATAATCACTATGGATTGCTGTTTAGGCTGCAGCCTTATAAAAACATATATAGATATGTGACTTTATTTGTACTACCAGTTTTAATTTAGCTATTAAGATCCCTTAGTCGATGTATACCTTTGAAAGCTTGTAATATTGTGATCTACTGAAGGCACTAAACTTATCCAAAACCAAATCCTAATAAAGTGTAAATAGGCCATTGCCAAACACTCTCAGATAAACCACAAATGTGTTGTTCTGTGGGAGAACAGATTTGTTCTTTTAGTTTACTGTGAAATTCTGAGGGGGAAACATACAGGCTGTGAGGGGAGAAAGAGAGTAAGTTATAGAAGAATGCTAAATCAGTAGAGGATTTTTACTTCCTGAGAATATCTAATACTACAATGCTCAAAAGGTATATATTCACATTTTTAAAGTTTTAGCTTTTTTTTCCTCACTTTTTGGAATGAATTTCACATTTATTTAATTTCTCAACAGTTTTTAACAGCTACACGACTTCTGCAGAGGTGAAATGTATATGAATTCCTTGGGGTAAGACCAGAGCACTGTTTCATACATGATTTTCTGAAGTACAAAGGATAAACCCAGAAAGCAGAAAAGAATGAAATAAATGAAAAGTACATATCTCCAATAAATAGTTGTGGGGTTTGTCTACAACAGGTCAATATGTATTTAAAGGACATTGTTTTTGTCTGCTCTCCATAGCATCCCTTTTCTTAACTGGCTAGAGAAAAACGTCTAGAAAAGCTTACAAGATCTTCATTACAGACACCAGAAGATAAAGAAAAACACTTCCAAAATTGGTTTTAAAATGTAATTAACACTAGATCAATGGTCACTCTGGATTTTGAATATTATGTCAACATATGTAAACAGTAAGTGTATTAAGTAAGAATATACCATGTTTCTGAGTGAAAGAAAAGATTCTCATAAAATTCTCTGCCAATCCAAGAAATAAAAGGCAAGTCTAGTTGGAGGGATACAGAAGGTGATTTGAATCTGTTACTTAAAGTCTTTGGAGTGGAGGCAAGGTATGACTGTTTCATGGCAGGAGACTGCCAAACATGTAAAAAAGCAACAGGTGAATAAAGAGACTGGAATAACATGACAAGTCCAAAACATGTAGGAATAAGGTCCTGAGCAACATCCTGTTCAAATTCATTTGAGTAAGAGTAAAATTTGATTTCCTTCCATGAATATCTTCTTCAAGAAGAGCAGTGGAAAAGTAGACCAAAGCCTATCAGGAAACAAGTATAAAGAATGTCCTTAACCTATTCATTAAAACTAATCAATGCCAAAAATACCTCTTAGGCATTTTTCATGGAGGGCAGGGCTACAGGCAAGATTTTCAAAACTGTATTCTATGGATAGCACTGGAGAATCAAGTGGTCTCACAGATACAGGGCAGATTACACAAGAGGCAGACTGGAGCTAAAACCTTGCCTACAGAGAACAGGCCTGCTCTCAGTCACATTGCAGCTGAACTTAGATAAGGGAATAAAGAAGCTTACCCAGCAGGGGACTCCGTTATCGCTTCTATGCAAAGTCTTCTTCAACTTTCTCTGCAGTGCTTGTTCTTACTCCTGTGTCCTTGCCCTCCCGATTTCAGTGGTCAAAGCTACTTGCTGCAATTGCCTGAAAATCAATCAGCAATTGCTGAAATTGCCTTCTACATAGGTGGAAAAATACTGTAAACCTCAATGATTTAAGAGATTTTTTTTTTCCCCTGTACCCCTGCCAGGTCCTACAAGGAAGCAGTACTTACTGATGCTGCCACCTCCAGGGAAAATCTACACCATGAAATGGAAAGTGGTTCAAAGACCCCAGACTAGCAGAGACCTTTGCTGGGCGGTTTCATGTTTGTGCACAGAGAAGTTGTGTTAGACAATGCTACACCTGGGCTAACAAATCTTAACCTGTGTGTACTGTTGCATTTACTTTTATTATGCTCCTTGGGAAGGAGGCATGAACACAGAGTGGAGAATTTGCTTGCTGTTTGTTTCCTCTGAAAATTATTCCTGAGAACTCCTTTGGGAGTAATAAATTTGGAAAGGCTTCCTGACACCAAG
Source organism: Chiroxiphia lanceolata (assembly GCF_009829145.1). Taxonomy (NCBI): domain Eukaryota; kingdom Metazoa; phylum Chordata; class Aves; order Passeriformes; family Pipridae; genus Chiroxiphia; species Chiroxiphia lanceolata. Next base: position 84,544,074 of record NC_045639.1, on the reverse strand, counting down.
GTTGTGCTTCAAAAAATGTACCGTGTCGTGAAGCATCAAGACCAGCGTTGATTACCCAAGTCACCCTTGTGATTTAAAGTACATGTCTCTTTGGGGAGTAACTGGTGAGAACTTGAGAACTTCACCTGGTGCCCGATGAAGGAAGGCTGGCTCTTGGGTTACAAAAGAGATCACAATACTAATGATACAGACTATTCAACAAACCAAAACACGGTTGGGGACCTTTGCTCGTGTTTACACTAAGATGGCAAGGTAGCTGTTTAGGTGTAGTGCCATACAGATAGGTGTCAACATGCTCCTTGGTTTGGATTTGGCATTTGCCTTCTAGTATGTTCACTAAGGATATCTGGGAATTTCTTGGGGAGTAGTATAGTGCTTTTAATTATTCATGTAGATGAAACCACCCTGTGCTGGTTTGGAGAAAGTACCTTTAGTTGCAAGATATCAGCTGTGCTGTGCTAATTTTCCTCGGCATCAGAGGAATGGTCATCAGCTCATTTTGCTTTCTACTGTGTATATGTGTTGATTCTGCGCAACTGTTCTAGTATCACCTATAGCTGAGTTAGAGTACCAACACATTTGGTATAACACAGTTCTGTGTCAGACTGCATCGAAAGTAGTAGTTTTCCTATTGCTCATGTTTCCCAGTAAACTTTAATAAGGATAAATATATGTATGCCTAAATCCTGGAAAAGAAATTAGAAGACTGTATTTGACTCTTGTTCTCTCCATCCCCGACCCTTGCAGAAAGCAGACTTTGACATCAGCTTTATACTTTATTGTGCTGGGGAACTTGAAAGTTTCTTTCTGTAGAAGTTGCCAATTGCGACAAATTATGTTCAGTTTTATGAACAGTGGCCGCTGGAGACTGAACTAAATTGGATTTGCACTCAAATCCCACAGCCCATGCCTTCTTAGGAGCAACTGCTGCTCGGATGATGGTAGGATTTAAATATGTTTATTTATGATATGCTAGAAAACTATTTCTGTAAACAAAAGTAGTTTCATTTGGAAGAGCAAAACCAGGATGTTAAAAAGAAAAGCTACAGGGACTGATGGTTGCCTCTGCAGTACCATATTTTCTAAAGAATTGTATTATTAATTTAATAAAGCTTCAAAAATTTTTGACAGTATTGCAAACTGATGCTGAGATTGTATGAACTGATTAAGCTGATGATCAATAGCAACCCATGTCTTTCCAACTAAATTCAAAATTCAGAGTGTGTATCCTGCAGAAAATCAAACTCCTAAGAAGCAGGGAACCAGTACTGAAGCAAAAGTTATTTTCACTTCTGTTTGGCTAAAATTCAGGGCTTATTTCTGTCTGGATGAAGTGTTCCAGCTCTCTTCGGTGAGTATTTGTTTATTTGTAAAGAAAGTGAAAGGTCTTCTTTGCCTGAACACAGAGGATCTAGTTTCTTACAGCTCCAGGAATCTTTCAAGCACTCTTAGTAAAGACATCTTCAAAAACTGTGGCTTTTAAACCTCAGAAATGCTGGCCAATTTCTGTTGGATTTACCTATGCAAACCCTGACTTTGCAAAGGCATTGACTGAAGCCATATGGGGTGATTTTCAACAGAGTGGCATAAGGCACCTTCTTGATGTAAAAGCTCAGCCCTGCCAAATGTAACAGTCCTTTTGCAGAGTCAGAGGCCAATGGAACTTCTGTAAGAAAGGATAAATGATTTTAACATTTAAACAAAAATATATTTTTTTCTGGATGGGTTCATAGATGAAATATTCTGGAATTTCTCCATTAAAGTGGGATCTCAGGCAGATATCTGAACTGGAAAATTTCTGCCCATTTATTTTTGCAAGCTTAAAAAAATTAGTAAACAGGGTGTTACAAGTGGAAGGTGTCTGGCAACATTAGTAATGGGTGGTGCCAACCAATATGCATAAGGGTCAATAATAATTCTATGATGTATGCATATGCAAATGAAGCTCAGTGGCAGACTCCCAAATGGAGTAATCACACGATTTGTAGGAACTCCTGAGCAAGCTTAATGGGAAGCCTTTTTCTTTGAATAAGTCAAAGTGAGAGCTTTCACCATGACATGCAATGTTGGTGAAGGAGTTTCTGCAGCCTGTCTTGTGTACTGTGCCTAAGAGGCTCTCTAAATTGCTTATTCACTGTTAAGATGATGACAGGCTTCATATCCAAAAGGAGGACTTTTTTTCCTTATGTCACAGGCCTTGGAGACATAAAACTATGTTAAGTAAAGTTATGACCACTTATGGAATCCTATTCTTTGCATGGTTTCCTTTGGTAGCACAATCTGTGTAACTGATCCTCACTTCTCCAGTTTTTTCTCCTTCATTGTCAGTTGAACAAGTTCCACTTCATAAACAAACCTCTATCTACTATCTATTTTATTAGTTCATTTGAATCTAAACTTTGCTTCAAGAATTGTGGAGTATTGTGTATGAGGAGTAACTTCTCTTCCTGAGCAGCTTCTTTTGTCTGAAATAAAAAGGAGTGAGATAAGAGGAGAAAAAAGAAGCCTTCTACATGACTTCAACTAAATTATTACTTGTCCTGTAGCTGTTTTGATCAAATGGTCTTGGGACAGTATATGGAACTCTATTACTTGGGGTAGTGGTCATTTTTTATGCTTCTGGCTTAAAAACTACTCAGGGAGGCTGAGTACATAACAGTCTTCGTGTAAATTTGCATGGGTTTCTTAATGAGAAATGACCTGATATAACCAAGATGAAGGCATATCTTCATCAGAAAACAACTAATTTAGGTAAAGTAACTTAATTAAGTTCAGCTTAAACTCTACTATTTTCTTTACTCAACACAAAACTTAAGTTATCACCTCTTAACAACAAAGTCCATTTCATAATAACAAAGTCTGATTTTGTAAGATATTATTTCCTGTAAAACAGACCTATAGAACCTGATGATTCTCTAATGAGGGTTGTATTTGTAAGATGCATTGCTCTGACATTCCCTTCTCCTGAAAGAAGCTTCCCAAATTTTTTCAGTAAAATCTATCTATCTATCTATCTATCTATCTATCTATCTATCTATCTATCTATCTATCTTTTTTTTTTTTCCAGTTTCTACTGAAGATTCACTTATACGGTGACCTCACAGAAAGTGAGTCATGGCAGTTTAATGGAGTCACGGTAATTTTATGAAAACTTGTGTGCACACCTACATAGCAAGAAATGTTTCTTCCTCATGTCTATGATTATGTTATTTTCCTGTTACTTTTTTCCACCTATTTCATAAATTCATGTTAGTTAGATTTCAGATGCACTGGGATGGAGACTGAAGTTTGTAATGACTTATTTGAGGTCCTGAGTATGTATCTAATATATGTATATGTAAACAGAAGCACAACAAAACGGTGATAAACTCAAACTAAAAAGTGGAGATTGGATTTCTTTTTAAAGCATACAAGTAGAAAGCAGGAGGCTTAAGTCCAAATCCTGGCATTATCTCAGATTTACTGTATGACCTTGAACAGGCCAACAGGGCCCTGAATTAACATAAAGGTCTGTAGACCTTCCTTTTGGCAGTAATACCATCCTGAACAGGAGTGGGATTACTCATACATGTGCTTAAGAGTTTTGCTGAACAATGGCTTTAATCTCCCTGTGCATTAGTTCCTTGCCCACACCAGCATTTATAGATAACACTGCCCCTTCCCAGCCAGCCCCACCCTCTGATTTAGATTTCCAGGTTTTTATGCTGTCTTTGTGAGTATAACACTATAGCCCAGCATGCTGACACTATATTGAGGGACAGAGTCTCTGTACACCCTCACAATAAAAAGATATATCTAAAGTCCTAGCTAAATAGGTTACCATGTAGTAGTGTAAGTGGTGAATGTAGAACTTGTTGCTTCCATTATGGTGTCTGCACATGTAGATTCATTAGTCACTAAATAATGTAAGATAGCCCTCACTGAAATAACATATTAGAATAATTTTTTTCAGTAATGTTTTTAATACACTTAAACCTTAAGTTACAATATATAAACATGAATACTAATAATAGGGGAAGGACTTGGTTTAGATTAATTGCTCAGTGATATTCTCTTACTTTTCTTTGCAAATTGTGCAGATGCCTCCTTGTTTTGATAATAAAAAATGAATATTTTTTTTCTGATTTGATTTTTTTATTGTATAATCAAAGTAATCAGAGACAACAGTAACCAAATAAAATAACTTAATTGGCCTAAAGCTGTGTTCCTCAGGCTTTGCTTGTCAACATTTCTGGAAATTAATTTTAGATGCTGATTTAAGGTGCAGAGGTTCTTCTGAAGGTCTTTTTAGTTTGAAACTTTTTTCCAATAACCTAGCTAAGGATGCTAGGAAAGCTAAGCTCTTCCAGTAGAACTTCATTGGAAACTGGAGATGAAGGTACAAATAAGAAGTATAAGCATGTTGTCTGTACTAACCTAATCTTAGCTTAGCATCACTGTTAAAAAGGAAAGGTACTGGTAAGAAAGATGAGAAAACAAGCATGATAACTCTCAAGTATTATATCTGAAACAGGCACCAGTAACAGAGAATGGGAAAGGAACTAAATCTATCTTATGTGTCTCTGTGTGACCATGCCCCTTAGGTTGGCCTGTGTGTATGAATTTCTGTCCTGAAGGGTGAAGAATGAAACATAATTGGAGTTTGGCCCCAATGGGAAGGTATAATTGAGGAAGTCCCTAAACCAATATCAGAATAGAATCATAGAATCATAGAACCATAGAATCATAGAATCATAGAATCATCTAAACCAGATAAGAATCAAGTCATGTTTCAGATATTGTGCAGAACTTAACTGCAGGATTAAAAGTCTCTCATCTTTAGTACTAATTACCTAGTGAGAAGGGGTTGAGTTGAATTGCCTGCTTACTGATTAAACAGAACCTCATTTAGCTTTTAGCTAATGTATTACAAAGAATGTCCACTTTTTCTGTTGGCTTATTTCTATATTTATATGGTATTTCCTGCCATATGCTTTAGCTATATTCTCTTTCACATACTCTTTTTGGACACTGCCGTAGTGTACATATACTTGAGTAATTTACTGGCAAAATCAGCTGCTCATTTACTGGTGGGGAAAAATGGAGTGCTAACTGAGTTTTTATTTCTCTTCGTTGCCCTGACTCAATTACAGTCTGGCACTAAGAAATATTACAGCATCTTCTTTGCAGCTGCACTGCACATCTCCATTTTCCATTCAATGAGGGTTACAATGTGCAGCAGTCAAATGTGCATTGTACCACCCCTTTGTAGGACAAAGTAGGGCAAGTTATGTCGTGCTTTAGTCTCAATGTCTTCTGCTGGAGTGCTCAAGTAACAAAACTTCATGTTTGTCATCCTATATTTTAGGCACAGGTCTGATTCACAGTTGTTGAAAGTTGTCCTCAGGTAGAACCAAACCAAAACAGAGTAAAAAAACTCTCAAAGTATTTCAGCGACTGAATCTGGGAACCTTCAAACCCACACATGAAGCTCTGTTACTTAAGATAAGCAAGCAGCTGAGCCAGATGGTAGTTGGAATAAACTGCTCTTCTGCACATGGAATACTCAGAAGGCAGGAACGAGATAGAGTGTTAAAGCCTCCTACCTTACAAGCACATTACAAAGACAGGAGATTAACATACAGATTTTTAAAAGGCCTCTCTGGGTATGCCTATGCTGTTCTTAAATGGTGGGACCAAGAGAAATGCTGAAGTGCCTGCAGGCAGTTTACAAGGTTGCTGCATTCAGCCACCCACCTGCTGAGGTACGTAACACTGCCAGTGAGCCCATGGGCAGCCTCAGGCCGCAGCAGGAGCAGTGCTACTGTGGGTACTATTGAATGGATCATCTTGAGTTTGAGTGTCACTGGGCGCAAACTAGAATAGCTGATATTCCTTCCCAGTCCCTGGAAAACATTCATATATGAAAGCAACTATGTAAAACAAAGCCAGGCCCCAGCAATACTTTCAATTAATGGAAATGCATCTGCTGTGAGAAGGAAATAAGACTTCAAAGACATAGGACATCTGAGAAAATTGTTCTCTCAATTTCTTTGGATCAGTTTGGCCTTGAAGTGAAATTGCTCCTTATTCAACTGACAAGATAACTCTAAGGAGATTACTGCAAAGTTTTTGTGTTCTTGGTATCGACTGACACTGTATGTTTTTCAGAAATACTGGCAGCTGTTTCAATGGAAGAAGTGAACAAGTGAACTGAAATGACATCTCTATTATAAATAAATCTGAGCTAAAGTAGTGCTGTTCTTTGCTAGCTCACAGACATTTAATTTCTGGAAGAAGAAGTAGTATGCTTTTTTCTGTATGTCGAACAGTGTATTCCTTGTATTGATTGATAAATTTGTACAGAATGCCATAGCCTTTCTCAAGCTGCAGAATGTTTGTTCTCCTAAATTTGTGTCTAGAGTGGTTCTTACAAAACACATTGAGATTTCTAAAACATGTTGGGTCTAGCATGAATAACTAAAAGAATATGATGTCATGCAAGACAGAGTCCATTAGATGTTTTGTATATGTGCTTGTGTCATCCAGAAATTCAGAACCATGTTTGTTTTAGAAGCTCTTGCACTGTCTTGATATTAGTAGGAAGCAATACTTCAAAAAAGGAACAAACAACTAAACCACTGTTTATTGAAACCTAGTCGTTTTGTCAAGTTAATGTTTTGGTTTGTGTGGCTGGAGTAGAGAAATTTCTCTGAACAATTTTTCCTGCATTCTGTAGGCCTTGCTTGACATGACTTTAGAAGTGGCAAGCGGTGTAATGTTTATACTTATAAGCTGTGTGAAACTATGCAATGTTTATACTTGTTAGCTGTGTGTTTATAGTTATAAGGTTTGAGAAAGTAGTATGTTTATAGTAAGAAAGCCTTGAGAAACTGGAGATAATGAGACACCTGCAGATCTTGGAAAAACCCCTAAAGGTGGGTCAATAGAAAGAGCTTTGCATGCCAAATATGATTTCAGGCCACGTGGACAGAGCACCAGGTCCAATAAACTGAAAGCATGAGATGCGTGCACAGACTGAGCTATCCAATCACCTTGTTGTGAGCATGTACCCAGAACAAACTAAACTGTATAAAAGTTAACTGATTTAAATAATAAATTGGACATCGCTTATCACATTGATCGTCTGCTTTGTCTCTGTACTCCTGCCATCCACAGGTTTGTGTTTTTATTTTTCTGCAGATTAACTGCTTTCTGTGCTGCGTTTAAGTATTACCAGATTTCTTACCTTATTCTCCTATAAAATGTATTTGTATTATCTCTTAGATGCTGTCAGCTGTACACTGTATGCTACCTTATGTGCAGCACTGCATGTGAAACTGCGTAGGCCAGTGTCTGCCTGTACGTTGAGACCACAGCAACCTGCAAGGGTTTGAAGTCTTGTTCTTATATTTCAGATGAAGGATTCTAACAGAGCTCACTGGATATACACTGATGAGTCAGTGGGTTTAGTGTAAGAAGTTTCTGTTTAGATTTATACAGAACAGGACTGCTTTGAATCACAAAGCGCTGGATCCTGAAATAATAAATATTCTATTTATACCTATTTAATGGAAGACAACTGAAATAGCAGTGCATTTGGGTGTCTTGAAAGTAGATCCAACTGCATAGCTTGCCCAAGGTTCAGTTTGGGGGGCTGAGCTTGTTTTGAGCGGGGAGGGTGATCTCCATCCATAGGTCCCTCCCAGCCTACAGATTCTATGAAATAAATAACAAGAAGTTAGATAGTTCAGTCATGAAAACTTATTAAAAATGTGTTGTTCCTGCAGTGTAGCAGTTCAAGGGGTTTCTGGGTGGTCACTGCCGGCCGCTCTGCGAAGGCTTTCAGGGCTGGAATCACCCCCCTGCCGCCCATCCGTCGTGGCAGGGACAGGCGGCGGAGGTACTTAAGCCAAAGAGACAGAGACCACGCAGCACGCAGGGAATCCAGCAGCGAAGAAGAGCTTTATTCAAATTTCCCACAGCTTATAAGGGCTGCTGGGCCAAAGAGGGGATTGACCATTTGGTTAGTCAATGCAAGGAGACAATATAATAACTATGGCAACACAGAAACCAATGGTAGACAAGTGAGTTAACAGCTTCCAAACACCTGCACTGCAGTAGTCATCCCTGCACTTCTGTGGGAGCTAGGATTCCCTGGGTAACAGGAAGACTAGTTACTGTAGAGCTGCCACATGGGCTGCGTTACTACACTGCGCTACAAGCTGCCCCTGAAAAGTCACTCGGGTGTCTCTGCATCATGTTCCAAGCAAACACAAGGAGCCATCATAAGCTTGGCATTACATTTGAGCAAATACACCCCACTGGAAGCTGGAGCACTGTGGGTGTGCAGTACAGACTGAGCCACATGGCTCTGCCCAGAACCATCTGGATGTACTTGGTGCTCTGTTTTCAAGTCAGTGCCAGCTTTGCAGAATGGAAGTTGATTCTGCAGAGATGTTTACAGGCCTCCCTGCATACAATTTTCTCCAGCAGATCTGGGGACAGCATGAAGACAAATGCCATTCCAGGCTATGGCACAGAGAAGACATTGGTCTTCAATGTTTATTGGCAGGGGATCTGCTCTGGGCAAACATGGTAATCCTGCTCATCAACCATAGCTGGCAGTGTAAGCAAGATAGCTGTGTTCAGCACTGGGCTGGAGGCTGCAGAGAGCCAGGTTGTGACATTTGTGGCAGAATGAGTCTGTTGCAGATGACCTACCCGTGATAATTAGGTGTCCATGACAAAAGCCTCAGCTCTTTATTTAATGTTTGTGGCAAAAGGAACCCAGGCTCCCTGTTCATCCACACTGTCCCTGCGGTGGCTGCTCTGCTGGTTCAAGTCTAGTGACTTCATCTTCAGGCAAAAGAGCCTGGGTGTGGAGCATGGAGTTTAATTACATTAACTTGTGGTCACTGAGAACATCACAAGTCAAACTGACTTGGAAAGGCAGAAATTTCAAAATATAGGAATGGCTTGAGGTAAGAGAGGTGGGATCTAGTTGCATTAAAGTCTTGAATTGCAAATAAATGAGAATAAATCAGTTACATTTCTTAACTATAGGGAATACACTCCTAGTTGGCAAATCAGCTTTAAGTGTAAAATCTGTCCTGATCAACAGAAAAATGCTTTTCAGGGTAAGAATGCAATTCAATTTCAACTTCAAATGAAACTCAACATAAATAACAAATTGATCACTTGTCTATAATTAAGTTGTTCATCTTTTCCAATCATTGGACTGTACAAAAGCTAAGGATTTGAATAAATCTATACCACATAATCACATAATCAGTTAATTATATTAGCGTATTTACAATGAGAAGTAAATATAAGATGTAAAATAATTGTTTAAGTGAAAGCTTTTTTTAATTGATGCTTTAAACTATGCTTGGAATTGCTATAATTATAATAATCTCCTCTGATTCCATGCATTCAAGGATAGTAAGCAGTTTTTAATTTGCAGCTTCCATAGAGCTTTCATGTTGCAACTAAGGTAGAATTTTAAAACATATAAATGTTATGGTAAAAATCCCAAAAACTCATGGAGGAGCTCAGAAATGAAAAGGTAGTTTCAGGCACTAAAACTAACTTGTGTTTGAAGATCATTTTTGTTTCCAAGTGCCAGCAGTTTTTCCTATTTGCATTTATAGGATTTCACTTCTATTTGAATGCTAATGTCTGAAGAATCTAACTAACAAATCTTGTTTGCTTTTAATAATTTTATTGCCAGATTGCCAGATGTTCAAGAATCAGAAGTAATGAATATTCTAAAAAGTGTTACAATTATATTAATCCTGAATAATTTGAATGTGATCAAATCTAGCAAAAAATAATGAGGTTATAAAATAAAATACCTTTAAAGCATTTATATAGCAGTAGCAGTTTGAAGGACCTCCTCTTCCATGATCTAGGGAAAATATAATAACATAAAATTAAGTATGTTCATATTCAAATTTGAATTGCAAACCAGTGAAAGATAAAATCTTAAATAATAACACTTGATGTTCATGAAAAGTACTCAGTGATTTTGATCTTGATCTTAATTTCTGGAGCTGTTAACCCTCCTTTTCCTCCTCAAAAGTCAATTGGCAAATAAAGGGTGTAAACTCCGTTGTATCAATGATTATTCTACTATTTTTTGGCACAGTCTTTAGGTTTCTCTCTAGATAAAACTGTGTGCAAGAACTCACGGGTCCTGTATTTACTGGACTTTACACTAGACTGATAACTGGAGTCAGAGTGTATCTGCAAAGAGTTTTTGCAACTCTAAATGTGTGCTGGGAACTTATTTGCTGCTGTTTGTAAGTGAGTATGGTAAGGCAGACCTGACCCAAAGTTAAATTCTGTCACCCTGTCACAGAAGAGTGGAAGGTTTAGACAACATTTATTGAGAAGCTCTGCTGTTGAGACACAAGGTGCAGAAAGAACTGCCTTGCTTTCTAAAGCCCTTCTCAGAGAGGAGTCCAGGTGTGGCTGCATCTCATTTTAGCCTCAGATTATGTCAACAGTTTAAATTTAAGGAATTACAGAGGTGTGATTGAACCACTTTTGTCCCACAGGTTTTAATGATTGATGAAATGAGAATATTTATTTAAAATGAATATTTTATTATTACAAATGATCAGACAAAAGATCTTAATCAGACCTATTTACTACACAATATAAATGTTAAAAATCTACTAGTAGAGTATAATATAGCATAAAGTAGTATTGTGCACTGTAAAAAAGCAATTATTGAAGCAGTTATATTAAAGCTAGCAAAAAGAAATAATTATTAAGTAGAGATTTGATGTAACTCACCCCACCAAGCTCGTGGGGAAATCTCTTTATCTCAGCCTCGAGGAATATCTTCGGAGGGTGCTCCCAGCCAAAGGAGGAATCTTCACACATACACCCCTAGAAGGGTTATGTCAGAAGAACATGACTGCATGAGAGGGGACTGGACTTTTATAATATAAAGTGATTGACTGCTAGTCACACACTTGCAGGTCAGCTATCAGCTTATCTGTCAAATCGGACTTCAAAAGGCAGGGTGTGTATTCGAAGTTTGGTGAACCAGGATCGTTTTAGCGTAATTAACGCCAAGACAACACCCTGGCTCCAGCAGTTGATTGTGCAAGATAGCTTGATTAGATTTTAGGTCTTATCAGGGTAGGTCTATTCTGCCACACACCCCAAGGATGAGGAAGAAAAGGTTTTTTTCCTCATTGTTAGTGGCAGCAAAATTAAATTTTGTGTTGATAGCATGGTCTAGGGAAGCTGGGAAAGGGCAATAGTGAGCCAGAGCCAGCACCTGGGTAATGAGAAAAATCTTTCTCCAAGCAGTCTGCCAACAGAGGCAGCCACCTACATTGCATCTGTCTAGGGCAGTCCCTGTCCTATGACAGTTTTAAACATTTATTTGAAAGAGATTCTTTACACTGTGTTCTGAAAGGGGGAAAGAGAAATGCTGAACAATTTCAAGAGTTATATTTAAAATTATCAATTATGCTAGCTGCACTATTCCAGCTTAGGTGCCTGGGCATATATTTCTGTGATGTACAGTAGCCAGAATTGTTCCACGTTTTCAGTAATATTCTTCTATAATTCCACGGGAAAAAAAAAGAATAAAGGAAGGAGTTTTTGTTTTGTTTTGTTTAGTTTAGTTTTCCATTATTTCCTAGGTGATAAATACGTCAAAATATTTTTGAGAAAATAAGATGGGAGCTGATGCCTACAATTTAATTTTCAGTTTTTATCCTGGATGTAGGAAAGTAACAAGCAAGGCAAGTGACAGCAAAAATATGTAGCAATCTCTTTATTCCCTTTGCCAAAACATTGCTCTTTTCCCCTATTGATTTTCTGTCCCAGCCACTGCTGCTGACCTGATGTGCATGAACAAGATTTTCTTGTTTAAATAAATATACCCAAAATGGTCAATGTTAACAATGGTGGGGGAAAAAAACTTGGTACAAAAGGGAAAAATATGCCTTTTATTATTAATGTTTGAGCTTTAGATGGAAAAGATGAAAGTTTTTCTTTTTCCTCTGCTTAGGGAAGAAACAGTTAAAGAATACAAATTCATTTGTAGGTGAAAATAGCACTGAGAAGCCTCAGACACTGCTCTTCTTCAGTTACGCAGTTCCCCAGACCTGGGAACCCTTGGGAGAGGGCAATGCAGAAAATGTCCTCTACTAATAAGATTTTTGAAAGTATATCACTGAGTAAAGAAATCTTGCAGGTATCCTAGATCCAGAGCAATTACTGAGCTCATAATTCTTTATCAAATCCATATGTCTAGAGTTGCTGAAATAAAAGTACAAGAATCCTTAAAACATTAGCTTAAGACAGTGTAGTTATTGTAGTAATACTCTGCAATATATCTTCAGAAATAAAATAAAATCATTGTTGTGATGAACCTTAACTTTCTCCTGATTTAGTTATGTGTTTAACTTTAAAAGTTTTGAACTACACTATAACATTTAACATTTCCTTTTCCTATTTTTTTGCCCCACTTTTTGCCAATTTAATTGCTTGTTTCTCACTTTCCTTTCTGAACAGTTCATCCCTTTTACCATTTCTCCATCACTATTTCAGTTCTGATGCACTCAGGCACGCTTTTATCCTAGAGGTGTTATCTGTTTTTGTAGAGTTGAGCGTATTTTACCACTCTGCATAAAAAAGCACAAGGATGGGAAACCTGCAACATTCTCTCATTGTTCGAACATTGTTCATTGGTATTAAGGTAGTTCATTTCATATTGTGCTGACAATAAACACAATACCTAATGTGGGGTAGGTGCAATGCAAGAATATTAGGCAAATATTAATAGAAATAAGGCTGACATCCAATTAAAACTGACTATGTACATCTTGTTCTTTACATGTACAGGTTATGGAGGTGGCTACTGATATGCCTTCCTTTTCATTCATATGCTTCTGGTCTTTTTACACCAAAATAAGTTTTGGGAACAGAGCTAAGGGAAAAGATACCTCTGGAGTAATGCTGGAGTAGTGGATTGAAAAAATAAGAAAAGTTTAACAACCTATTATGGAGTGAAAGGGATGGAATAATTTGCTAATGTTAAACTTTAAAATCATAAGAGACAGCTCAACACCAATAGAAAGCAGAATCAGGACTTCCATTCCCACAAATGCTTTTGAAATGTAATATTCTATACAATCTTTCCACGATGTTGCTTCTACTGATAGTAAGATAATTCTGCTGAAGATATATAAGCACAGAACAGTTTAGTATTAGCATCACTTGCAGCCATAGCTACAATATTAACAATGCATGAGGCATACTGAAAAACGAGTAATCTAGAAAGAAAATATTTCTGCAAAATAATACAGTTTGTTCCAGACTAAGGTGTAGGCAAAATACATTCATTACCTGCAAGTTCACCATTTTACTATGTACAGGCAGAACTGCACAGTTTGTGCTTCAAATGATTGAAGTTCGGCTGATTCCATACACTTGCTGAATATGCCTCTACCTTTGTGACTGCAGATTAGTGAATTTAATCCTTAATATAACAATGTTATTTTAAAAATAGAAATATCCAATATTTATCAATAAAATTTTAATGAAATATGATATTTAAAAAAGAGGCATTATTCCAAATAACTCAGAACTAAACCATGAACTTTGGATTAAGGGATATAATGTACAGATTGTAATGTATAGGTTTACAATGTATCAAAGCCAAAGGATAGAATGCATAGATTTTAATACCATAAGGACTTATGAGACTGTGAGCAACATTATAAAAGTAGTAAATAAAATTTAATCTTCATCTGTCTTGACATGATGTCTTTAAAGAAGGAAAAAGTCAGGTATTCTTGTACCAGTCCATAGTGACCATCAATTTAAAACCATAAACTAAAAAATATATGTACTACTTATTTCAGTGTGTCTAGCTTTATTTTATATCATTACCTCTAGTTATATTTTGTCTTTTGCTTCTCTCTGCCTAAACAGATATAATTGCACCCCTAAAACATTTTTATTGACTAAAATAACTTTATCGTCTAATGGATCAGCAAAGCACTAATCCAGATGCTTAACATAAAGGATCTTGAAATCAATGGGACTGTAATTAAACATATGTTTAAGGGCTTCACTGGAGAGCTTGAATCTCATATAGATGACATATTTTTTGATACCTGTCTGGATTGTGACTCGCTCATATTACAGAAGGGATCAGTTGAAAGTCATAGTTTTTTTGTTTCACTGCTGCAGACCAAGTAAATTCTGTGTCTGTATCCCATTTTGGAAATTTTTTTTACTGCCAAAGTTTACTGATTGATTTTTATTGAGTTTAATTTTTAAAACTACATGCAGTACTGTATTTGATGAACTGATCTCTCTGCTTCTTCAGATCAGTTATACAAGCTAAGCTGAGCATTGTTTGAGCAATGTCAGTGCTCAAACTGTTTCTGAGATCATGGTAGCTTCCACTTTTGTTTTACTTCATGTGTGTTTTGTTTTATGGTGTTACAGAAAACCCTACCAATGTAGAGGGAACCCTGGGACTAAAACGAAAATTTTTCTTCAAAGTGGATTTTAGAGAATAGAGAACCAATGTGAAAAGACCTGAGCATGATCAAGCAATGTGAATGCCTAAAGTTTGACATCCAGTGACATTTTAGAGGATGTAGGGTATCTGAGAGACTAATATGAAACTGACAAATGCTATTAACCCTACAGAAGATCCATACCTTTCTTCTGTAGCGCATGGCATCCAGGTTTTACCTCCTCCTGATGTCGGATTGGCTTGCTTAATATGCTCCCATATAAATTTTGTATCAATGATTATTTGTGCTTCAAAACTCCAAGTTTCCTCTAGGAAAATATTGACAATAGGATGCCAGCCTTCATTTGAAACTCTAAAATTTGACACCTTTACCACAACTGTTCATATGTAAACTCAGTTAACAGAAAAGGTCTTTGTAGGGCCTTGATGCTGTCTGTAAAATAACAACTAGCTTCAAAATATTATTGATGCATTAGAAAGATTAAAGCTGACACAAGAACCTGTTTAAACAATATAAATAAATTTGAAAAGCCTTTATATAGACTGAAAGTTCTTTGACAACTATTGCTACTCAACTAGCCCTTTGTTTTGACTTCAGCCAAATGTCATACTCAGAATGACATTTAGCATCCCTATTTGTTTAGATGTGGCTATTTCCAGCCTTATGCTTACCCTTTTCCTCACTCCTTGTGTTCTAATTTCTAGAAGATTACGTTACATATTGTTGGCCTTGATTGTATGCTCCTGCCATTTTATAAATTGTTTAATTACTTCTGTGCATAAGTCCAAACATTGTGCCTGCTAATTCTGAGCTCACTCCTCTCTTTTATCTTGGGATGAATTCTATAAGTAATGTGCAGTTGCAAATCTGTGTACTTTAGGACACACACCTTTCATACATTTCTTCTATTGGGTGTTTGTAAATAACTCTGCTTCAGATACCAGATTTTAATCTCTCTGAGTGCTTTGACTTGGTCTGAGCAAGTAATACTTCACAGCTCAAAAATATCATGGGCAGAAAAGTCTGTTCTGATATTTTTCAAGGAAGACTACAGTTATTAACCTCATTCTCCTACCGTGTGCTGGAATTTATTAATAAAACTTCAACCAGGAGCAAACACTCGCTGTTCAATATTTACCATTACCTCAGATCAAGAGGAAAGGGAAAAGCCTGGTTTTCACGTCTCTGTGTTTCTAATAGAGAACACCCAATTAAAAATGATAGATACCATGGATACAGAAGTATCTCATATTCCACTTTTCTTTTTCCTGTCTGCCCATTATCTGTCATTAACTAGTCCAAGGAACCACAAGACAATCTCCTTAAGTGCCAGCTTGTGCCAGTTCAGTGAAGTTGGATGAATGGTTAATCACTGAGGGAATGACAGGCCACGAAACAGTAATCATATAACTAGTGCTGATGCAGACTTCCAGTGCACAATCCACCATTATTTACAGATTAGCTCAATGAGACAGAGGGAATATGCATCTGCAAAACTATCCTTCAGTAAAGGGGTGAGTGATCCAGTGAGAGCACATTGTGAATATTCATAACTTGGGCATGATGAACTGCACAGATGCTGCCAAATCATTTCAACAGCCCAGAGGGCTTTTAGAAAACAGTGAAGATTAGCTGCCCTCATCTCTATTGTTATGAGGTGACTAGCTGGAGACAAGAGGCTCTTTGTTCTCTTTACAGTCCCATGCAGACATCAACTTCCAAGGAATCTGTTCCATGGAAAGCTGATTTTGTTTTCAAAAACTTTCCATTAGATAGCATCAGGTGCATCTCCTACTTTAGGGTTGTGTTTGTTTGTCTGTTTTTGTTTTGGCTTTGTTTGTTTGTTTGTTTTGTGATCCACATGCCACCTTCAGGTTGTGCAGAACTGTTTATTTCTGTTTAGAATTAGGAAGAAAAATTTCCAAATGTGACCTAAGGGTAACTGATTCCATGCAGTCTCCTTGAGCCCATATTCACATGAAGCAACATTTGGGGGCAGAAATTAATTGTTTCTGTATCATCTCATTGGGTCATCATAAAAGAAACTGAGTCAAAACCAGTCAAAACCTCTCCATTCTTGCAGATGGAGAGGGCCCATCCCAACCATCTCCAAAACCTCTTTTTTCTTGTCTATATCAATAGTGACATGCAGTAGTGGCATAATGCAACAGGGGTTATTGCAAACCTGGTACAGTACTTAGCATAACTTTATAGATGTGCATTTTAAACAGCACTTCAGTGTGCTAGTTAATTCTGGAACATTTGTGTTTGTTCAGTAAACATCCCCTGGGATCTCATTGGTCATCCCAAACTCACAGAGATGGGCAAAACTCAGCCTAGGCTGAGCAGAGAAAGGCCCACACAGGGGAAAATAACACCATCCTTTGCATGGCAATAGGTAATTTTTCCATTTTCTCTGATGTTCTTGTGTTGTTACTTTGGTTATGAGTGAGCTATGCTGATCTTTTTTACAATACAGCTCTCTTAAACCTCTGTTGTCTTATGGGTATGAACACAGAGAAATAACACACAGACATATTAAGAAATTTTCTTTTGAGTATTCTGTGGGTTATAAAAATTAGTGCTACCACTACTGCAAACACTAACTATGTTACTGTCGAATTATTTTTAGAATGAAGGCTGTAGTTATGTTAGATAGGGTAGGAATAAGTAGAAGGAAAAAATAAAGATGTAGGATAGAACTGAAAGAAGAGAAGATAGGGGAAAAAGGTGGGGAAAGGAGCAAAGGATGCAACAAAGTGATTCCCAGTGATTTCTCCCTGTCTGAAAGGGGGAAAAGGCACAGGAGTCATCAGGGCTCATTGAAATCTAGCTTTAAACTAAATTTGAAAAGGGATAGGGATAAAACCAGGCTCTCTAGAAATAAGCCTGGGGGTGGCATATCAGTGTTTGAGGGACAATGTGCTAGTGAAGTGCCTCACTCTGCTATCTCAGTGGAGGTAGGAGATGGAGATCCACATAGGCAGTAGCAAAGACACAGGGGTTATTTAAGGGTTAGAAACCATGGATACACCTGAGAATGGTCACTGAGGAATTAGGGCTTCTCCACTCACAAAGCAGTAGGATCAATTGCCCAGCTGAAGTGGGCCCAACTCTTCAGAAGGGACAGGCAAGGAAGGAGAGGTGATGGGGTAGCCCTGTATGTTAGAGAGTGTCTGCATTGTCTGGAGGTTAATGATGGTTGACTGTTTATGAAAAAGAGTCAGGGGGAATGGTAACAAGGCAGATGCCCTGGTGGGACTCTCTTCTAGATCACTCAACTAGGATGAAGAGGAAGCTGGGAGAAATCTCACAATTTCTAGCCCTTGTTCTCATGGGGGACTTCAACTTGTCAGATGTCTACTGGAGATACAACACAGTAGAGAGCACATAGTCCAGGAGGTTCCTGGAATGTGTGGAAGATGACTTCCTGACACAGCTGGAAATGAAGCCAACTAGGGAAGGTGCCCTACTGGACTTGTTCCTTGTGAACAGAGAAGGACTGGTGGGTGATGTGATGGTTGAAGGCCTCTTGGGCACAGTGGTCATGAATGGTAGATATTTCAATTCTCATAGAAGTAAGGAGGGTGGGTAGCAGAATGGCCAGACACCTTGGAATTCTTGGGGGCAGATGTGGGCCTGGTTGACAGAGTCTCATCAAGACAGATGGCCATCTACAAGAAGGGTCAGAAGAAGGATCCAGGGAACTACAGGCCAGTCAGCCTGACCTTGGTACTGGGAAAGATCATGGAGAGGATTGTCTTGAGTGCCCAACACATGGCACATGCAGGACAACCAGGGGATCAGACCCAGCCAGTATGGATTTAGGAATGTCAGGTCCTGCTTGACCAACCAGATCTCCTTCTATGACAAGGTCATATCTCCTGCTATAATCAGTCACCTTATTTTCCAAATTACAGAAAAATGAGCAGAGAGGATCTGTGGGACAAGGCACACTGATGCTGTCCTAGACCAGTCATATCTACTTTCATGTGTGCTTGGTGAAGGTAATGCTTCTTCTAATGGCTGTCCTTGAGAACTTAATATGTTAAGTTATTAAGCAGCTGCTGGCATTTTTTTCCAAATGGGTTTGTTCTGCCTTGCTTATTTAAAGAACACCTTCCTCTTCTGAGCTATTCTGCAACTTCTCAGTTGTGCCAGCACTTCTGCACTTCTGAAATCTCAGTTTAGTTTTATTTTCTGGCAGTTTGTTTAGTCATTCTTTTCAAGCTACTAGTCAGTTTTTGGTTTGCATCTAGTTGCTTCAGAAATCATAGCTTTTTACTACATTGAAAATTAATTTTTCTTGGTTCTACTGCTATAGTAGTTTCTGTCATGAATCAACATCTTACTGGAGCTAGAACTTGTCACCTCTACTGTGATTGCACAGTTGTATTTTTGTGTATCACTTTTTATGCGTGCCTATGGCTTAAATTAATTCCAGGAATTTTACACTTTGACTGGAGCAAACTCAGGCTTGTCAGCTGTCTGGCTGCCCATGCTGATCCCAGCTTGTCTCTGCTACTGGCACCCCTGACTTGCCAGCACCCGGTCCCCATGGCTTGTTCTGCTGCTGTTTTGAACTCACTGCCTCTTGCTGTGAGATGCAGGGGCAGTGTGGCCAGGAGCAGGAGGGCAGTTTTGAGGGCATCTTTCATTTTTGCACAAGCCCGTGCACCACAGGAAAGGGATATCGTGAACGTGGATCCACTAGCATGACAATAAATACATGATCTAGGGTATTTAATGTGGGTTTTTTATATGAGGGTCTGCCAACTCTTGGCTTCAAAAATTATCTTTTCATGCACCCCAGTTTAAACTCCTGGGACACCTTGGTCTGAAATCCATTACCTGAATCTAACTGTCCAGACTCTTGTACCTACAACTCCAGACGCATGCAAACATCCCATGGACCTTGGGTTACACCAGCTTTCTAGGTGTTTCAGAATCCTAAATAAAATGTCACAAGACAACATCTTGCACAACTGAACTGTGTCCTTCCCCCCTCTACTCATGTGTGAACCTCTGTATACGAAGAAACTCATTTGACAAATTCAGTTTTGGCATACTTTTAAGGACACAGAATACAACTCAGCTTTTAAAATACAAGACAAAAACCTTTTTCTTCTAAATGTACTTGGGCATTCACAAATATGTCTTGCATATAATACTAATGTCTTGTTCCAGAAAGAATCAGAGTGTGTTGGTGTGTTCGGCCTTTTATATTTCCCTTTGATTGGCTAAATATGCCATTTTAGCCTACACAACTCAGTAGGGATCTTGCTAGCTTCAAAAAAAAACAACAAAAAACCAAACTGGAAAACTGTGCTGAATGTTAATTTCCCTTGTGCAGATAAGAATGTACACCCTAATTTGGAATTTACATTTGGGAAAGAAGAAAGTTGTATTGAGAAGTAGAGATGAGGAACATCTATGTGAAAATAAAGCAAGGTTTTAACAACCGGAACTAGAGCTTTTGATAAAATGTATAATTAGAAGAAACTGTGAATCTCATTTTTAATGCAAATGCCAGGGAGAACTCTTTGTCCTTTGGAAACCTTTTGCATCCTGAGTATGCAAAAGTATATACGTATTTTGAAAGGATTGCCGTAGATTATTATTATGAACCTTAGCATATGAACCGGGGACAAGAAAGCTCCCAGCAATGTCCCCATGCCTTGCATTAAACAATGAAAACCCCTGGTAACATACCATTATTTGGTAAATATATGCTCTCACCATCATTGACTGGAAACCTGTGAAGGCAAGCAATTACCACTGTGTTGGCAGTTTGTGTTTAAAGTGTGTAATTATCTCTCCAACCTTCTACGCAAATGTTTTTTTTACTGTATTTTGAAGGAGCCTAATGAACATTTGCATTCATTGTGTGCAATGACATATATAAAATCCAACAACCATCAGAAAAATTCAGGGAAATTATTTCATTCTGCTTGTATATTCATAGAACCATAGAATGGTTTGGGTTGGAAGGGACCTTAAAGATCATCTGGTTCCAACCCCCTGCTGCACCCTGAAACTTTAATTTAACCGGAAGAAAATGACTTCTAATCTTTCTTTCATTAAGTGTAAGTAAGTTCTCTCTTTCTTATATTTTCCTGATATAAACACCAAACATATAAATATGAACTAAAGGCAAGATGAACACTGAGGGTTCACGTGCTATTGGTAGGTATTTTAGACATTTCTCTGTAAAAAGGAAAGAGGTTTTTGGTAAGATTTAATACACAAGCTTTCAGAAAATTTAAATAAACATAACTTGTTTTTTTATGCTTAACAAAACTAAATAAACCCCAGGTTTTAAGTTTGAATGTTTTTGCCTTTTTTGGTATATTTTGACTGGTGGGCTAGTCAAAACACAAAGCAGAAATCACACACCTAAAAATTATAACATTGTAAGAATACTGTTGTATTTTGACAAAGGAAGGTGAAATGGGTTTGAATGAAGCAACAGTTTTTCAATATTTGTTCAAACTATATTTCCAAATTTATTAGCAAGTTGTCTAGCACAGTCTTCATTGTCACAATCATAATATTATTATTACATAAAATAATACCTAAGCCCCTTTTGTCACTGTAATTCAACTAACTCAGAACTTGTAAAAATGTAATTTTTCTTTTTATTTTTCTAAATCATGACTTGAATTTGGAAGTGTTTTAGTATTGTTAATGATGCTGAATATCACCTTTGTGTATAGTACCAAGGAAGTTCCTAAGATTGCTTTTGAAGGAGGACATTATTTGAATAAAGAACAAGAGAGACAAAGTCCTTTACCTTTTGTCAAAATGTAAAGGCTTTACCCCAGTTATGAAAATCAGGCAAGTTACCATTCTGAGGACACATGGAAAGAGTGTTATAACCTTATGCTCACCATGCTCAACAGGATAGAACCTTGATTAGCAGCACACTTCACAAGAAAAACTGCTGTTATAAGTGTGGTTGCCTATTATGTGTTGAAATGGTTACTGTGAGAACTCAGAAATTATTTTATTGAAGTTTTTTTATTTAAGTTTTTCTTATTCATGTTTGCAAATAGATTTTTGAAGGGATAGAAACACTTAAAAATATCCATTGCTCAAAAGTAATTCATCACTCAAAAGTACTTATCAATGTGTTAGGCATTATTTTTTTCTCACTTGAAATCTGTTGTTTTTCTGTGGCTAAGCCTTCTTTGAAATTTGTATTTTACAAAAAATGTGGAATTATTGTATCACTTTTCATAACTAACAGACTAATATGTCTAGCCTTAAAACTTTAAATTGAATATTATGATGTTATTTTCTGAGAAATATTCATAATATTAAAGCTTGGCTACCTATAAAATCATCAAAGAATATAAAGTTTATGAAAACTCTAGTGATGTTAACAACCCTTCCTATTCAAATGCTTCCATTTCCATTGTAACCTAGAAGTCCAACTCTTTCCACTCAAATGCCTCTTTTTAATCTATGTTGTTTGCCAAATTGTACTCTGTATTAACTACTTTATGAAGTAGCTGTGGTAGTTTTTTCTGAATTTGCTAAGTGACTTGTGGCTTTGTATTTCCAAACAGACACACTCCAGATGACTGAGTTTGGAACTGCTGATAGTCACATCTATTTTGAATGCCGCCAGGTAGGTGCAGAAAATTGCTATGTCCTCCAAATCACTAAAAACTCCAAATCACTTAACTATACCTGGGTATTTTGACAAAGCTAATGAACAGCAGGCAGGCAAATATGAAGTAGAGAGAGAGGTTATGTCAATGGAGATTAAATGATATTTTGAAATAAGAGTGTATGCATTTAAAAAGTAATAGGCCATAAAATATGTAACTCCTTATAATATTACCAATTTTGTTACTTGAGGAAAAAAAATTAAATCCTTAAAACATGACTGCTTTACAAAGTATAGTGACCAATGATAAATATACGCAACTTATACTCGACAATATTTTAAATACTCCTGTATTGTTTAGAAATAGCACTTTACAATGATTCCTTCTGAAATGTAATCAAATTGCAATAAAAACTTCACAACATCAATTTTTCCCTCACTTGAAGTTTCAAATGATTATCAACTTTGCTTTTAATTATATTCTTACGATGTAAGACTAATTGCAAAATATACGCTTCAACTTTGTTATAAGCAATTAAGTAATTGTGATCTGTATGCACATAATTTAAATGCTTATATGAAGAAAATACAGGATGGAAAATTTGTGGATGAGGCTTTTTATATTTTGAGAATATAATCCAGAACTGGAGCTCATTGTTGTATTTACTCTGCTTATTTGCATGCAAAAATGTAAGTGGTGGCAAAAATATTATGTGAATGAATTAAAAAAAACCCCACAACTGGCTGATCTATTAGAAATTGTAGATGTCAGTATTGCACAGTCCAGCAACATTGCATGACAACAGTCCAGGATAGGCATATTTACAGATCCCTGGAACAGTGGTCAGGTTGGAAGGAGAACTAGTTGGAATGCTTTGTCTTGAACAGTTTTATTTAAAAAAAAAATAAAAATTTTTTGAACAGCACGTTCATTTGATAGGCATCTTTCATTTGAAAACATTTCCCCAATTGTCCTAGTTTTTGTACTTGGTTAGAAATTAAAATGAAAATTTTACACCAAAGGAAAACATGGCCATTTCAGAGAAAATTGAAATTCTGAGCTGGAAGTAAAAGATGGAAGTTTTCAATGGCACGAGCAGTTAACTGTTTTTCCATGCAGCAGTGAGAAGCAGTTGAAGCTTCTGATGAGCCCACTTGACCTGCAGTGATACAGGAGTGAATTTGCTTGATGGTAGGAAACTCTTTCACTCTGTGAGACAGTCAGCCCTATTGCATCCATTCCCCATCAGAGCGAAGGAGTGATGTGTAATGGACATTGACTCATGCTGCATGGCAGAACCATCCTCTGATAGGTTTTAATGTCATTTTTGCCATGATGATTTGTTTCACTTTGTGAATGAAGTAGAACTGATGTTAGAAGGTTCACAAGCCCAAAAATCCTGCACAGAATTACTTTCCATTTTACCTCTTCATCATTTTCTCTCTGGAACAATTTTCACTCTGCCACAGTGAAAGAAGGAATCCACAATACAATTGTAGTTTGACTCTGTCGCTCCTTCCTTACTCTCTTTCGCACTCCTGAAAGCACCCATTGTTGGGGAGATATTGTGAGTTCACAACCTTCCTGGAAGGGTTCCTGTTCAAGACAAGCTCTGCAGGAGCCAGGACAAAAATCAGCACTGGCTCTGCCCTTTCTAAGCAGTCACTTTTCCTTTTTCTCTTTTGTTGCATCAGTTCTGAATGGTACTACACTGTGCATGTCTGCTGAAATCCTAATCGAAACTTATTGAGCATGAAATTCACTTATAGAGTATTAGGTGCCCAACTGGGTGTGCAACTAGATTTTTTGCCTGCACATCCTCTGGAAAAAGGCTTGGGGTCTAAGGGAGATTCAGTTCAGTTTTGATGATTTCCATCAAAAAAAGGCTGTGTCTCTTATAGTGGTGGATGATAGCAAACTACCCTCCTTCACCATCAATCCTTTATTGTCTTGTGCTCCAGTTCCTGGCCAGCTGCTGCAGCTGACATTCTGTAGCTCAATAACTACTGGGTGCCAGCTAGAAGACTGCATTTAGGATTGGTTTCTATTAGAAACCGGAGTCTTTGTTTTTCATTCCTGCTGTGAGGCATCCGCAGAGCATGACAAAAAAAAAGGTGAAGCTGACTTTTCCCAGTTCATTAGACTATGACCCACGGAGCTCCCTGGACCATTATTTGAGTGCTGCATTTTATCATCCAGACAAATCTTTCTTTTACATTTCATTTGTTTGTCCATTGACTGTGTTGTGTTCCATAATTGCTAGTTACTGTGGTGGAGCAGGGTCAGGTTTCACTCTTGACACATAGAATTTAATCCTCCAGGATTCTCCTTAAAATCAATGCGACGCTCAAGGGAGGTGGAGGTAGGCACTGGAAATCCAAATAATTGCCTCTAACCACATTATACTTAAAACTTGTCAAGCCTTGTCCAGGAAAAAGGTGTGGAAGCTCTGACACCATATCTTCTTTAGTGCTGGAAACTACTTCAGAGTATTTAGAGTGCACTCCTTGAGGTCCCTCGTGCACCACAGTCACAGGTGTTACATCCCTTTTCATCAGTACCCTCCTCAAACTGCAGCCTTTGGGGCTAGAAGCACTGTTACAGTGAACAGCACATGGAAATGATGGGGACATGAAATACATTTTTAATTTTGATACTTCTCTGCTTACTAACATGGTACTAATTTGCAGAAATATCATATCCAAATACATATAAATTACTCCCCATTCCCTAGAGTTCTGACCAATCATTCAGACCTGGTAGTGTTGCTGTGTCTCCTCATAGAAGGTCTTCGGGTTTCATAGGTTTTCTTTTGTCAAAAGGGTAATATTGTTCAGACAATAGCAGAAAAACCTGACAATTGGAAAGAATAACAAGAAGAGGGAGGAAAGGCACATTCATTTAAAACAAATGCTGGATGAGGGAACAAAGAGGTAGGGAGTTTGATGCATTTCATAAGACTGTCTGGATCTGTTCAGAAGACAAGACTGGACACGCAAGGAAGTTACACTGTGCTGTACCTTTAGAAATGTTATTGAGTGGTGTCTACTGGGAGGGATGGTCTCACAGCAAATCCTGCTTGATCTCTCCAAAGCCTTCCTGCTCACTGGCACGTACTCATCTATGTTTGCTCTGGTCTGCCTGAGACCATACAGGCTGTGCTGTTGCACTGAACAAATGTGAACATAAACAGAAGCATTCAAACAACAAGAGGGTGAAATGCATAGCCAACACTGCAGAAATATTGTCCTGCTGAATTATTACTGTTTACTTCTCAAAAAAGGGAGTTAGTCTAAATTTAAAAATGCCTGTTGAAGTAGAACTACTCAAGTCTATATAATTATAAAGACAGATGATAAACCTGTGTGTAGGTTTGAACACATAAAAATATATTGTAATATATGTGTTTGACTGGCTTCTCTCCAACTAACACCACATTTCTAACATTCACTTAAGATTTTTGTTCACTGAGTGTCTCTCTCTCTCTCATTTTTTTAATGAGGTTACTTTTCCATAACCTTTGCTCTCTAAAAGTTTAAACAGTTTAAGCCCAGTTTAAACAAATCATCAGTCTCCTAAGGTCCTTTTCAAGTTGGTAAACATATGATCTTCTAAAGATTCCTTAATATCACCTGTTTCATAGGGGTGCCTTGAATGGTTAGGCTATAATATATGTCAGATTTTCAGGTAATAAAATTCAAAGAGAATGCTACTCTCATTTTGTTCAGGTATGTGTATTCCTCTTATAGTGTTATGTGGCATTGTCTCTGATGTGTGTTTTTTCTTTATGATTTAGTCCCCTCTGGGACAGCTAGTCTATCTTCAAACATGAGATATGGGGTGATACTGCTGAATAGCTAACCAAAATAATGAACTTGTTCCAAAGGAAAAAGAACCTTCCAGAGAAAGGAAAGGTTCACACACACACATCACTTCACTGCAGTTACTTTCTGTGTTTTCTTGGTCCACCTGCCTGTTCACAGAATGGCAGGACAGTATGACTGGGATAGGAAGGACCCTCTGGAGGTCATCCACTCTGCCCACCCAGCTCAAAGCAGGGTTAAAAAGAGTAGGTTGTTTAATCTCTTGTCCAGTGAGGTTTTGAATATGTTCAGAGTTTATGAAGAAAAAAAATATTTTCTTCAAGGATATATACATTACTGGAATGCCATCTGAGCTGATAACAACCAAATTGCTTTCACTGGCCATTTTGACAAGGGGAAATGATCTGTTTTCATCCATGCTAACTTTATGTTGGGCAGGACCTTCATTTAACATTGTATTCAATGGTAGGGGCACACTTAAAATGTTGTTAATTAATATATCAGGCACTGAGCAGATCTTTGCCCATCAGCTGCAGCTCCCTGCTGTGTAGTGTTTTGATTTTGGAATTAATTTAGAGCTCATGTTATGAAAGATATTAAAGCATCCAAACCAAAACTAAATTTCATTTTACAGCATTTATGAAAACTTTCCAAAACAGTATGAAAAATAAGAAATATATTTTATTTTTCCATTGCTAGGGAAAGTAATTATGTTAATTACATATTGTATATAACATCAGTTATAATGTATGAAAGACTGATTTGTGTGTTTGTGCACATTCAAACACAATGACATTTGATTTAATAATATTCACACCACAAAACATAACTTATATTAATTTTTTTTTAAATTATGTATTCTACTTCAAAGTGAGGTTACTAATAAGGCTACTAATATTACAGAACTATAATAAATGCCTATATGTTGATATATCTTCCCTATTCATAGAGACTAATTAGAAACCTCTTTACTGGTATTGGGCCCAAGATGTCCCAGATAATTCATAAGGGATACAATTTGTAACTTTTCTTTTGTTTAATATTTGGGTTCAAATGTACATTAGTTTAATTTTGTTATGAAATATTGACAGCAATTTTAAGGACTTTGTCAACTTGCTGAAATCAGATATGTTTGCTTTTAATAGAAGGCACACTGAAGTACCACATACTGCAGAGGGCAATGGAGTGTCACAGCAGGAGGGTTAGGCTTTCAAATCCAGCCCCATAGCTGAAGAAGCAATCATATTGGTTTTAGGGAGAAATTGGTTTGCACGTCTGCCTTCTGGAAGCTCATCTTTCAGCAGTCCAGCTGATTTGAATGTACTGAATCATAACATCACAACCTACTTCAAACAATCTCTGTCAAATTGTAAAACATTGTAAATATACCTGGATATACAGAAGAAGCAGTACCCTCTCAGCATGACCCCTAAAATAGATTTGATCATTTACAATTGAGATGCACTTGCCATTTTCACACTAGGATTGTTATTTGTTCCTTTCAAGATCTCTTCAGTTGCTTCAAGGATTATCTTGGCAACCCATAGAAATAGTTGTCTAGTTGATGAGGCTTCCTGTGTTGCCAAGAGAGTGTCACGCACAGTGAACAAATCACCTTGTTTAATTTAGGCAGTAAGAGTAGGGTGAATTCACCTAAAGAGTTGTCTTGTATCCTAAAGAAGGAGCCTTCCAGTGCTTATCTAACTTTTAGATGTCAAAAGTGAGCTGATATGAATCACAAACCCTAAAATATAAAATAGGTAAGCAGATGAAATATTATGGCTCTTTCCTATTGATCATGATCACACAGTTTTTTCCATACAGAAGAGATACACTTTTGTTTTCAAGCTTTGTCTTCCAGCAGAGACAATATTCCATAAATTACACATAATAATTACAATTGAATTTCATTATGACAGCTAAGGTTGCTTTTCCTCCCAAACTTGCTATGTGGAGGAACACCCTAATCATTATGGGCATCACAGCACAGGAGCAGCAAGGTCCTCAGGAGAGCCTCTGTGGGTTCTTCTGCTCCATGGTGAGTGCGACTGGGTCTTCATCATTCTTGTCAGGTGTTTGTTTAAGCAGTTCCCAAGAATCTCCAGTGCCAGAACCTCAGCAGCTTCCCCAGGTGGATTCCAGTGCTATATTACACTTAACATCAGAATATTTTTGCTTGTATTTAATTTAATTTTCATGCTAATTCAAATCAATTACTTCTTGCCCTATCCACCACTGGCACAGTCAATTATTTTATTTCACCTTTCAGCAGCCTTTTATGTATTTGAACAGCATTGCATGCCTCTTTGGTATGCTTTAATTTAAATGACCCTTAAACCTTTCTTTATAGATCATGATTTTCTGACTTCTTCATTGCTCTCCTAAGGATTCTGCTCAGCTGGTCCACAACTTTCTTGAAGGACATTGCCTGAACCTAAGACATCTGAGTCCTTATTAGTCTTAATCAGAGAGAAGGCATTGCTTCAATTGTTTTGCAGACTGCATATATTTTATATATTCTGGTATAATGTCAACTCGTTTCCTAAGCCTGTATATGAAAATTGAGAAATGTGAAGACTATGATGCCGATGAAGCTGAAACCATGGAAAAAGTGGTCTCATTTTTCTGAGACCCCTTATTTTTCGTAGTATCAGGAACTATCTAGCAGCTAATACAGATATTAATAGATACATAAAAAAATGCAACCATGGAATTTCCATTTCAGAAACAAGTTTAGGGTTTAGACAGTTGAGTATCTGTTCTTTAGTTGTGATTACTTGACAGCGGAGCCAAATACCTGTTGGGCTTTTTTCCCTTTTAGAGCAGGCAAGTCCTAAGCATAAGTAATTCAAATATCTCCACAATGTTCTGCTTGGTACCTTGAAACGTGACTTGGATTTACTTCCTAAATGGAAGTGCGCTGCTACCATGACTACTGCTGATGTTAGCTGCCAGGCAAGCTTTGCTTTAGTGACTCATTTATAGTGACAGCAAAAAACATCAGAGTCTAAATGTGATGAAGCATTTACTTATAAAGTATATAACTAGTTAATATGAAATAAGTGTCCACATGAGCTCGACATGACCTGGCAATGTGCACTTGCAGGCCAGAAAGCCAACTGTATCATGGCCTGCATGTGGCCAGCGGGTTGAGGGAGGTCACTCTTCCCACTTGCTTTGCTCCAGTGAGACCCCATGAGGAGAACTGTGTTCAGCTCTGGGACCCCAACGTAAGGACAAGGACCTGTTGGAGAGAGTCCAGAGGAGGGCCACGAAAATGATAGGAGGGCTGGAACACCTCTCCTATGAAGACAATCTGATAGAGTTGGAGCTTCTCAGCCTGGAGAAGAAAAAGCTCCAGGGAGACATTATAGCAGCCTTCCAGAGGACTACAAGAAAGCTGGAGAGGGACTTTTTATGAGGGCATGTAGTGATAGAACACTGAACAGGAAACTGGAAGAGACTAGGTTTAGATTAGATACTCAGAAGAAATTCTTTACTGTGAGGGTGGTGAGGCACTGACACAGGTTGCCCAGAGAAGCTGTGGATGTGATTCTATGGTTCTTTGATTCTGTGATCAAGACAGAAACCCTTCAACCTTTCTGTGTTCTGTTAACAGTATTTTTGACCTTTGAAGGATAAAGGAAGAATCATTTGCAGAATCCGCTCTTTACCAGCTCTGGACGCACCTTTAGATGTTACACAGATCAGTTCCATCTCCCTCCACAAATACCCACGCTGGAGCTGCTGGAACTGTGGTTGTAAGCACTCCGTGGCCAGCGGAGTTTGAAGCTGTGGCTACTGCTTCTTTGTGGGCTCATGAGAGAAGACATAATGGCATGGGGTGTACTCATTGACTAATGAAGCCTCCCAAGCCTCCCTCTGTTTTTTGTGCTCCCCAACAGAAAACAAAGTTGTCAAGTCCATATTTGAAGTTTTATAATCATTTTCAAAGCATGGTTACATGCTTTGGTTACTAAAAAGCCCTCTATTATAAATGGGCAGATAGATAGGTTGACAGGTAGAGAGATAGATAGATAGATAAATCCCATCCCATTTGTCTCTGCATAACCACATGCTATTTAGTTATCAGTGATTTGACAAAACTAAGGCCAGATCTCTATTTTTAGTTGTGTGGATACCAGATTAATATATGATATTTTGGTTTATATTTGTACTTATAAATTATGAGAAAAATGTTTAAATGTTTACAGAAGTTTATTATTTGTAGGTAATGGACTATATCTTCGAAAACATGTAGATAGCATAGAACTTTCGAACTGTTAACTACATAAGCTAAAGAATAAAATCAGTGGGTAAGTTTAAACGCTGTTTCCCAAAATTAACATTTTTTGTGTGAGTTCCCTATCCAGTGACTAGCTTCTAAGGTGACTCCATTATAATTCAGAAATGACATTGTGCCCTTGAATATGATCAGTATGGATCTTCATGAGCTGTCACTGCACATGTGGTTGTCAGGGCTGTTTTTTAAACTAATACTCAGCCTAGATTAATTCACATTCAGCTTACTTTATGAATAGAATACCTAAAGAATACCTAAAGTTAAAACTTGCTTCACCAGTTCCAGAAAGAGACTGGGATTATATTTAATTGAAATCAATTCATGTTGAAGTAATTATAATTTAATGTGTCCTTTTCTGCTGAACTTATTTTCATAGACAAGATGAGGAGTTCTAAAACTAGATGTTATTTTTCTATTTAGATAAATTATTTAAAATTGCCTTGAGTTTAATCTATGTTTGGAGCTCACTGCAAAACATTCATGTTCTAAGGCAAATTTTGTAAAACTTTGCTCTGATGATGTGCATTTAGCAGAGTTCCAGCTGGCAGCTGGACACTTTTGAACCCTCAGCAATCTTCAACCTCAGTGGAAGCTCACTGGTATAATGTTAGAGTAATGGAAGTGCAATGCATCCTTTTCCATCTCATTAACAGAGTTCAGAAGGTTTCAAAAGAGAGTTCCTGTCAACAAGAAAGTCTAAAATTGCTATAATGCTCGTTTTCTGCAGGTTCTGTCTGCTGATGACAAAGTTATTTTTTTATGTATAAGAAAAAGAATAATCTAAGTAACCCATGAGGGTAAGCATAACCATTTAAGGCAAACATCTTACACTTAGTGTAGGGAGAGGAACTCCGCTGTGCAAGTGTGCTAAATCTACATTCCAGGGGCTTTGGACTTATTGCCTGGGCAATATAGAATTAGTCTGTCCATGGGAGTACACTGTTGCTTATGTGCTTTAGATTGAAAGAAGATTTCATCAGATCTGATGTTTCTGAACTTACAACTGATGGAAATCAGCACTTATTTTTAATAATGAAGCTTTTTGTCATGTTATGACTGTGGTAAATACAATGCCAAGTTACAGTGAGGTCTGAGTACACTTTTCCTTCAACGAAAATATGTGAGAGCGCAAATTCAAGTCTTACATTCAGAGAAGCCATTCTTGAACAAATTTTAAAATGCATGATACAAAAATCCTTTTGTTTGCTTGCAAAGACAAGGAAAAACCCTAAAAACTATCACCAAGTTATGAACATAAGGTATTAAAAATACTGAGAAAAAGAAAGTTTTCTACACTAATGAAAGGCAAAGGTTTTCTTTTGCATATACACAGGCTCAGAAACCAGTCTAATTGCTATCCTTCCTCCTCTTGATTCTCATTGTAAAGATCCTGGAGCAGTCAGTACCTAGTCATAAGCAGAAACCTGAAGTCAAGGATCAGCGGTAGAGTCCCCTCAGGGCAGCTCAGATGGTGATGTTGCTGTTTTCTGCACAACTGACCTCCCTTTTCCTTTTTCTCTCTGCTGACAGGTTAGGACTGCAGTGCATTGTCTGGTGACATCAGATGACTTCTTGTCTTTCAGGTTTATGCACTGAGGCAAGGGTAAGAACATAAAGCTTCTTAGTCTCAGGTCTTGAGCTGTAACCTGGCTGAATGCCACGAAATGTGACTTACCATTCCTCCAAATAAATAGACAGTGCATCAAGGAGTAATATTTTTTGTCTCTTTGTGTTTGTCTCTTTTTTTTTTTAAATTTCTAAGGGATCTTAATTTTCATTCAGGATTATCTGAGAAATAGAAAACAGTAAAAAAATTGCGCTAGTTGCAATTTTTTTAAATGAAATAATTGGTGTTTCAGAATGTAAACATCTAAAATAACATGTTCCTGTTCAAGATCCTTCTAATTTTATCTTTTTCTTGAAGGAAGGAAAAGAGAAGATCTCATTTCTTCTGTGAGCTCAAATACTGGTACTTTTTTCAAAAGTCTTCTTTTAGCTTTCAGGGATATGGTAGCCATGGCAAGTAATCTTCTCCTTTATCCTTCCATAGCCTCTGACTAACATATGTGTCCCCCTGTGATGCCTTGGGTTTTGCCATCACAGTTGCTGACAGACAGTCAGTTTTTAACAGCAGTACTGTTTTAACATTTACCATAGATCAACATAAATGTAGATTATTAAACATTTTCCACTTGATAGACCTCGAAGCGAAAGGGGACCTTTTCTTTGGACTTTCCCCAGAAATCCTCACACTGTGAGATTAAATTTACATCTAAGATTTCTTGCAAAATCTTGGAGACTCAAGCTACAGGGTAACAAACTGTCCTCTTTTTTTCTTAACTGCCATCAGAAAAATACTTGTTGCTTTCTGCTGTAGGGCTGAACTCTCACATAAGACTCAAAATATTGTAAGTAGGTATAACTGCAAAATTGAAAATGTGAGGGAGGAAAGGCCAGTTGCACTGTGGTTGCATGCCCTCTAGCTGAGGAATTTGTCCATTTCATCTTATGTTCACTCCAGCCCCTCCTCTGGATATTTAAATTTACAATTTCCAGGATGGCTTAACTACCCTGTTATCCTGTATTGTGTGTACAACACCTTTCACTGACTCTCTTTCACCTTATAGAGGCTAAATGTTTTCTCTAAGACAATAAAAAAAAAGTAAGTACAATTTGCTTGGAGTACATTCCTGAGAAAAGAGAGACCTTCATTCTAAATTCTGCTCTGAATCAAAACATGGATTTGAGCCAAGATTTGTCACCTTCCAGGAAAGTGCTCAGGAAAGTGCTTTAATACTGAGTCATTTTCCTTCTCACTGGCTTAATGAATATTTAAATAGTCCATGCAAGACAGAACAAAATCAGTGGGAGAGACTGAACAAACCTCTCTAGAATATCTTACAATGTTGTAGCTAGGTCATTGTTGAGGAGACATGGCTTCAGATCTCAGGAAGCAGAAAAAATTGTATCTGCCTTCTATAATTTGAGTGAATATGTTTTTGTTTTCTTAGCTTTCTTTTCCTCCCCTCTCCCTTCATCTCCCACAAGTGGTACCAAATAAAACATTTGTAATATAGGGAAGTAAGTAACTTTGAATATTTTAAATGTGAATTCTCTTGCCACTGCTACAGAAGTTTTGTCATCATCCACATGAAGGACAAGAAGGAAGCAGGGGATAGCTCATGTGGTTTCCTGAAGGGATATGTCAGTTCATGATGCATTAGATTTTACACAGAAAGATGATTTTTGTAACACTAGGACATGGCAGTTGAGCTCATTCTTCCTAAAGGGCATGCAAAGCTGAAGCAGCTTGAGCTTCCTAGGCAGTTTAAGCTGATGTAAATCTGCACTGAGGCTGAACAGCCTCATCCTCTTCTAGTCGTGCCATGATGTTTCTACCCTGTCTCTTACTCTGACATTAGTCATCCCACAAATGTAGTTTGAATATGTCTGACTCACTGGTGTGAGAGAAAAACAAGTGGTTTCTTTTCTTCTTCTGTGTGTTTTGGTTGGGTTTTTTTTGTTTGTTTGTTTGTTTGGCGTTTTTTTGGTTGTGTTTTTTTTGGGGTTTTTTGGGGATTTTTGGGGGGTTTTTTTGTTCTTTTTGTTTGGTTTGGTGTTTTTTGTTTCTGGTTTTTGGTTTTTTTCCTAGGGCTACTTCCATGTTGTTTGCCACTCTTGTCCACTCCATGGCTGCATAATTCCTAGGGCCTTTTGGCAGATTTACTGTCTTAGACTGGCTTCATTCAGACATACAGCTAGAAGGTGAGGGAAAAAAAATAAAGTAATTTTTAGGAAATGAATGGATGCCAAGAATGAACAGTTGATGCTAGTAGAACTG
The DNA here is from genome assembly GCF_009829145.1 of Chiroxiphia lanceolata. Classification (NCBI taxonomy): domain Eukaryota; kingdom Metazoa; phylum Chordata; class Aves; order Passeriformes; family Pipridae; genus Chiroxiphia; species Chiroxiphia lanceolata. The sequence goes on along the minus strand of NC_045639.1, from coordinate 84,509,989 downwards.
CACAATGAGGCAGGGGCACAATTACCTCTGTCCTCCATGCATCTCTCTGTGAAGGCCTCCAAAAAAGTCAGTACATGTCCTTGTTCGTGTTGTAACTATATACTTTGTTGTACTTGTATAAACCTCAAGTCAGACTAAAATTAGATATTATTATCCTTTCCTAGCTACAAGTCATGGTATTTGTTTAACTGCAGCTGTTTTACCCAAATATCTCTTATAAAAAAATGTGGAAATACATTCTCCAGTTCCCCAGAATAAGGTGACCAAAAGAAAGTTTGCTTTTCACATCCCTATTCACCATAATGGCATCATTCAGACTTTCTCTTGGTAAGAGGTAGGTCCTGCAGGGACACTTTTTAAAGACTCAAACTTTCTCTATAACTTTGCATAATTGATGTGATTCACTACAATGTTTCCTATTAGGATTCATAGCTTTTGCAGCTGATGCATCTTTAGAATAAAAAAGTAATATTTCAGTGTCTCTGTCCACATAATTTTATAACTTAATCAATGACAAACTGTGTTAGATATATAATATTGCTATTTCTTAAATTATTCAATGTATTATCTTCCACCTTCACCCAGTACTTTTTGTACTCAAACTTTAACATTTGTACCTAAACAATAGCAACTGTTGCTATGGTGGTGTTCCTGCTTATAGAAGGACCTTGTCAACCATAAACTACATTTCTAACCTCAGCTATTAAGAAGTTAACATCTCCTCCTTTTTTGTGGTTGCAAATGTATTATGTCTCTTGATGGCTATTGCTAATTTGATTTTTAGGGCTAGAGTGGTTCCAGAACTGATTAATCTATTTATTTGTTTATTTGTTATTTGTATTGTGATGGTAGGCACAACAAGCTGAATGTTGGTGACACATTCTGGATGAGTCTGTCTGTAAAACAACAGATCCCACAATCAGACTCATACCTCCCCAGCACAGAGAATTGCCAATATTTGGATAGTCATATTAGAGTCAATGTTTTGTTTTAAATATCAGGTTAACAAAATGTTCTTTGAAACAGAATGTGATAAACGTGTTCCATAAATATTAACCTTAAGAAAAAACTATTCCCAGATTTTTTTGTGTTCTTCTGAAGACTTTATTTTGCAGAAAAAACCCCAATGATAACAACGAAATCTTTGATTTAGATAATTTTTTGTTCTTAATATGATGTGTCCTCTCTCAGTGCATTCAGTAATAGAATAGATAATCATCTAAATCGTCAAAATACTTGCCATATTTTTTGGACTTCATGTACTAGACCATAAGGGATGGAAAGCTATGGGAAAAAAACTGAACAGAAGGGGTTTACTAGTCACTAAAGCTTGGGGTCAGATTGAACTGTTAGGCATATGAGCATAAACCTGGAGTTATGCTCTCAAGAGCAATCAGATTGCTCCAGACTTATGCTTGGCTACCTGAGATCAGCATCTGGTCAGGGATTTTTTCTGTAAGTACACTGTTGTAATTAGCACTGTCAATAAAAAGAAATATTGAAAAAGAAAATGTCATACTGTCCAGGCCTTGATGAATACCTTGAACAGGTCTAAATCTTTTCATCCGGCTTTCTTTATTTTGAATTAAAGGGGAAAGAGATGCATGGCAGACTCGATCTGCATTTAATTTCTTATATTAATATAATTTAAGAATAATAATTTTTAAAATAATTTCTTAAAGCTATATCATACATACTGACACATTAATTTGAAATAATGCCAACTGTTGAACTAGAACCTTTTCCTCTCCTTTCCTGATTAAGATATTTTCTATTACTTGTACATAAAATGTGGAACAACAGTTGTATGAAGATTGACATACAGAAAGATGCACTTTTTCTACAGCAAACCATTTTGTAGGAATAGTTTTTATTGGACTAGTCTAGTAGTATGTCTGCAACATCATGTCTGAAATTATTTCTTTATTTCATAAAAATTTCCTTAATACATAAAAATAAATTATTTAACTCATTTATAACAAAGCAATTTCCTTACTATATTTCCAGATCTGTATGTGATCATTTATATTGCACCATTAGGATGAAAATCCCCACTGCTGGATGTTCATGGACATATTTCAATGGACTCATATTTGCACAGAACTTTTGTTTCCTCAAGCTGACAAATGTTACCATGGTCTCTTTATTCTCTCTTTCTTTAACACTGAAATTTGTGTTCAGTTTCAGGAATTAACTGCAGTCTTTTCTGTTCCCTAGAAGTCTGAGCTCTGTCAAAGGCATTGCATTTTTTCTTTTAGGGTAACCTTCATTTATTTTTTCACTAATGTAACTTGATTTTCATAATGGCATGCCTTTTGTATTGTTTTTGCAGTCTTATTATCAAACAATGACTTTCTGGTCAGCCATAATATTTTTGTTAATACACAAAGAGGAGGAAAAATCTCTTCTAGACTTCCTCATCTAGAAAAACAATATTTTAAAAATGCTTCTTATATGGGAAATATTCCCACATTATAGAAATTGCCTTGGGGAAACTGATGATTCATATCAAATTCAGGACAAAATATTTGGTTGTGAAATTTCTAGTATAAGCTGTATATTTGTTGCATCTTTAAAAAGGGACAGTTCATGATCCTTGAAGGTCTGATTCAGGTGAGTGATCATAAAGTGGATTTTTAAAAGATAAATTACCAGCTTAGTAACTTCAGGAATCTTCTCAGGAAAATTGCTTTACCTTCTTGAGGACTGCTGAAGAAGTCATGGGAGGATGCAGAAGGAAAAGGGTCTCATTTCAAATGTGTACCAGAATAAAATTTAAGTAAAGACTAAAATGTTGATTCATATCTAAAATAAAAGAGTAGGTAAAAAGGAAAATTATTAAGAAAGGGTCCTGATGTTTGACTTTGGAAAGGGACCTGGAGAGCAGTAAGAGTATCTTCAGTAGAGCAGAAATATTAAAAGCCAAGCTGGACAGTAACCAGCTGCAGAAGATGAAGCTGGTGCATTTGTTGTAGGCAGTACATCACATGATTTTAGAGACTGGAGGGATATCTAGTATGTTCATAGTCTGTTTGAGAAAGGAATTAGAAAGCAGTACAGAAAATTAGGGAATTTTCTGAAAGAGAAAAAGGAAATGTACGATAGTGAGAGACTGAGAAGAAAGGTGACGAAGAGCAATGGAAGGAAAGAAGTCAAACCGATGACTGGGACAGAAGAGAGGGTTAAATATCTAATACAGAGTTTAAAACTACTTATAACTGCAGAGCCCTGCCAGGACATATCTAAAACATATGATGTTCCCAACTACTCAAGTGTAAGGAGCAGCTCCTTAGGTTTGGCAGTTTACACTAAGAGGATCAGCTGTTAGGTTTATTGTTATCATAATGATAGAGGTTTTTAAGAGTTAATGTTTCTTTTAAAGATACAAGCACAGAGGAATTAATTAGCTCTGACAAAAGTCAGTTTGACAGTGGTACTCAAGAGAATATGATAATCTAAAGGGAAACAAAGACAGTAGACAAAGCAAGATTATTCCTTTCTCAAAGCATTAGATAAACGTGTTCATTGGCTCATACAATGAATCAGGAAGTCTTCAAACTCTTGCATGTAAAAGCTAAGCATGTTATACGTCATTGCATGCTGTGTAAAACCTGAATTTTTTAGTAGTCAGTTCACAACACAATGAATTAATGATTAGCGGAAAAACAAAAACCAGAAAAATAATTCAGATAATTAAAGGATCAAAGCAATTTGGCTCTGGTGAGGCAAACAAATAATTTAAAATTTTAAGGGTAAAAGGAGGATAAGAAATAAGGACAAACTCAAACATTAACTTGGAGCAACACGTTGGTTTTTTCCTTGTTCTTTTCTCTCTTCAGCTTGTAACTCAACTAAAGGAGACTTCAAAGTTTATTTAATTTACTTTGGTTTTCTAAGACAAATCAAGGATGGCTGTATAAGTAAAAGCTTTATAATGTGGGGTTGTTTTATCTACAAATTTTTGTTTTTATATATGTGATGACTGAATCACATATATATGCATATATGCAGTGCACCCAGAAGTGCAATCAAAAGTTTTTATACATGTAATAATCACACGTAAAAAAACCCCAGTCTCATGTAGTCTCAAGAAGGAATAACAGCTGATCACAATATAAAACAGATTCCCATCAAATTTACTTTTTGGTAAGGTGACTGTAAATGACATTGCATTTAAAAAGCTATATGATTACCTTGAACTCTGTTTTCAGACGGTTTGGAATTCACGTGGGAAAGGGACGCGTAGTAGATTTTCAAGCATGAGCTGACATGAAGCTCACAGTAGATGCACCACCCCTTCAGCAGCAATGTGTCCTGCACAATTCATGCCCTCAAGCTTCTCTCTTTGAAGAACAGTGGACTGTTTGGTCCTGTCGTCCTTTAGTTCCACCTAAATGCCTGTCATGGGAAAATGGCACTGTTGAGTCATTGATATTTCTTGTATTTCTGTTGAGAGAGCTGTTTTCCTATCATTACTTCCTTAAACCATTAGTTTGTACCTTAGAAAAATGTACAGTTCTGCTTTTATTTCTGTGCTATCCAGAGTTTTCTAGTCAAACTAAATACTTTCTGATTTTAAACTCTCTGTGCCTTATTCTATTAATTGAGTGTCTCAGCTTCAATGTGTTGGGAGGGCTGTGCCCCACACATTATGGGTCACCTGTTGTCCTTAGGGTCTAAATCTTGAAAGAAATATCTTAGTTTTGTTTTGTGCAAAAGATGAGATGCTTCTGACAGCATTCATGGATCACCAGTGAAATCTCAGAGAGACTGATCCCTGCCACCTGGTGTGCTGTGGCAACACAGACAGCAGAAGTGTCCCATGAGAAGCCAGTAACTAGGTACATACCTAATAACCCAAGAAACAGAGAGTGATATAAAGGGAAAAGATATTCCAGATAAACCAAAATGACTCCAAGAAAAAGCTGGAGTCATCTATATAGTGTGATCAAAGCACTCTCAACAGGTGGTGCTGGAGGGTGACTTGGTTCTCACAAGTATACAGGGCAAATAATACATACAAAACAGATAGTAACATTGGTCTCAGCTGTACATTTAACAGTGATTATGAAAGCTGGCTTTGTTTCTGATAAGTATTTCTGTGCCCAGAAATGTTAATTCTTCTTGTATATTCTCCCTTAGTCGCTCTTAGTAGTAAACTATTTTTTTTTGGCTTAGGAAAGAATGCAGCTCTTCCTAAAAGTGTGTTGACTTGCACCCTATGTCACAGTGGATTTTTGGAGGATTTCTCTATAACATAACGCAGAACAATTTGAACACGAATCTGATTTTTTCCAAATTTGGGAGTATTTGGATCTCAGTTCTGCATAACTATTTAGTGAAACGTGGAATGACAGAGAGTTACTAAAATCAGACTTGTTTTTTTTCTAAAGCTGTCACAGATCAAATTACAAGCTATGAGTGGGAAGGAGGGAAGAGGAAAAAGAAAAACAGAATTATGATATTAGATCTCTGACAAAAGTGGAATGTTTCTGACAGAGAAAATGGAGGAAGTCTAGAGAAAAGTTAAGGAAAAAAAAAGAAAATATGATTTTTGGGTGATAGTTTCTCATTATGTGCTTTAGTTGATCAAAAAAAAAGGCTTGCAGATAGAGGCTGTTAAGAAGATAAGTAATAGAGACCATAAAAAATTGATTTCTGAGATATAAAGAGTGGCTTTGGTCCAAAAATCAAATTGAAAATTAAATTATGGAAAGCAGTAATATAACAAGATAATTGCCTGTATGTTCAGATGAGATAACAGATAACAGAAAATTATTCATTAAGAAAATGATAATAATATATAGAAAAACACTTTAAAAAGTCACTATTTTTATTGTCTACAGGGAATAAAACCATCGTTTAAGAAAACTGTCAGATTTTCTGGCATAAGAATTAAATAATGGCTAGATAACAAAGAGCTTGCATAAAGACTTATTTAAATTCCTACTGCATAGAGAGAAAGCTTAAATATATTACTGTCATCCACCAAGATAAAAAATATTATTTTTCTCTAATTTCTTTCAAAGTGCCTGAAATTACCAGCATTTAGTGTTTTTGTCATAATTTTTCTTTACAATACCCAGAAGCAGATACTTATGAGATGAGAGGAACACTGGGACAGAGCTCAGGATGGGATTGAGCCCAGACCTGGTAAGACATGGTGAAAGTTGTGACTACAGCATGCTGAAGCCATGTGACTGGGATGAACCACCTCCTGACATGGACGGAGACATCCGAAGAGAGTGGTGTTGTCCCATCTTGCTGTGGCCACGTCTCTTTTTCCTTTGCCTTGTAGCAGTGCACCTCTGGGATGATGCTGGGGCTACATCTAGACACTGGAGATCAGAGTTGAAAAAGGAGGGGCAAAAAAGGCCCTATCACTTCCTGCCACTGTAAATCTGCCTGTGACACCACGACCAGGTGACATTCAGAGACCTGAAATTCAGCATCTACATGAGTGCTATATGTCTAAGCTCCTTTTTTAGTCAGTGCAGATCCAGCCAACACTGAGCAGAATATCTGCCTGGGCTTTGTTGGCTGCACTGAGATGTCACTGTTTGGACATTAGCCTGAACACTGGGTCTTCTAGGGCTGTTTTGGATGGTTTGTGTAACTCTCCCTCACTGTATTAACTTGTTCAAGTAACTTTAAAGCAAGTTAGCAAAGTAGACACTGCTTAAAGGCATAGAGCAGATTTTTTATTTGTTGAATATGTACAATAGATAGTCAGGACTAATGAGTTCCTAGAGTAAGCATTACTGTGCTTTTTTATCTCCACTGAGCTAACAATGAGTTTTTGCTGACCAGAAATTATAAATCAGGGAGGGAAGAGTTGGCCTCTGCCATACCCTGAATGCCCTGATTCTTGTTGCTTCTGAGTTGTCATCTTCTGATTCCCAGTTGTTTCACTAAAGCTTCTGTATGTTTCCTGATCACAGTTTTTTCTCGAGTTGTGCTCTGTGCACATACTCACAGTTCTTCCTTATAACTTATCAATACCCTCAGAATTCTGACCTGTTCTTATTGTTGCCTAAAAATCGAGAGCAAAAAAAACTCACCAGGCTAATTTAGTAGAGATAAGATATAGAACAGGTCTTTAATTAAGGCCTTCTGGTGCAAGGAGTACAAAAAGGAAAGTGCATCGTGTCCAGTGGTTCTATAATTTTATAGTATTATACATCCAATCCCAGAACTATTTGCCCCCCAGGTCCTCCCCAAATCTGCCCCCTGGCACACCTCTCCGGAATTGAAGCAGGGGTCCCCTTTCTTCCTCATCTTCCTCTTCTTCACAGCACATACTGTCTTTGGAGCTTCTCTAAGTTTCTGGGCTTGAAGGTTGCTTTGAGTATGATAGTATCTTGTTGTTCAGGCCTGGGGTGTGTATGTTCTTAAACAGAATGTGTTTACTCTAGTCCTGCCTTGAAAGGAGCCTAAACAAGCCTCTGCCTATTTAACTTATTCTGGGCATGCTGGCTGCTCATATGTCAAACTAGCATTTCCACAGGCTTTCTAGGAGTCATTCCCATCTAGTCAGTGTAAGAGAATTTGCCTTCTCTTTCTGACTCTAACAGCTGTCTTCCATAGCTCTGGCTTTGCGGTTGTTACTGGTCAAACCATATATATATTTTTAAAATGTCTTCTTAGTATAAGACTACTATTTATGATGCTTGCAGCTAGCAGTAAAAACCCAAACCCGGTAAAATGCTGGATGCAACAGATGTAGACAAAGCATGCACGAGGGACAAGATAGATGCGGCAATTGTGTTTTCATACCAAGTACAAAAAAGTGGGTCTGGGGCAGGAAATTAGGTGAATACTGTAGGTCCCCACAACTGTAAGTAGAAGAATGTTCACAGGAAACAGCTGTTGGGAGGAAACTGATAACCAGTACTTATTGAATGTGACCAATTTTAATTACATTTATTGTATAAGGACTTATGTATTTCCAAAGAAAACATAAATTTAAAGGTAACTCTGTGTTTGCTAACTTGAGGACCTGAGGTGAGCCTTTTGTTTTGTGTAGATTGCATGGATACTTAATATACCACCCTGACATAGCTACATTTCTTGCCACTGGATGGACAACAGTAAGTACTGAAGCAAAAGGGAGGGGCTTCTTATGCTTAAAAATATGTAAAAACAAATTCAGAGCCCTGGAATTAGTTCCATTGACTGCTAACAAGAAGTAAATGGAATTTTACACTGTCAGATAAGGTACAATATGAAAAAATTATAATACTAACTAGGAGTATTTACAAAATGCTCAGGAAGACTTGGTGGTGCAGGAACCAGCTCCCAAAAAAGCTCTTTTTTTATTTTGTTCCTTTCCAGTCTTTATTTTCATCTGCACAGAGAACAGGGGTGCAGAGGCTGTTTGTCTGTAAATGATGCTTTTATAAAATCACATGTGCTCCTGCTTATACTGAGTCTAGCAGAGAGATGTGCCCTAAGTGTAGAGTCCATCTGGGGATTTTGGAGGTTTGGTATCAGTCTGAGCAGGTGCTTCGTTGGTTTTCAGTACTACTTGCTTGGTACCCTCTAGTTTGCTATACTGGCCATGGTATTGCCTGAAACTTGTTTTCTTTCTCATCACTGCAGCACTGCCTATGTACTCAGGTTCCAGGGCATGCAGCCTGTCCTTCAAGATATTTATTTATAAAATGTGCTTCCTCCCACACTTGTCATACATGGCAGAACACTATTTACAGTATTTCACCTACCCTTATTTGTGAGCCTGATTATATTAAAGAGGTAATGAACAACTAGTATTGAAACAACTTGTCACAACAAAGGAAGTATTTGTGGGGTTTCTGTCTTTTTAATTTCCAAAAAATAAAAATATTTGATTGGAGGTACAGTGTGGGGAGTATAATTCTAATAAAATACATTTAGCTTGATGGGAGGGATTGAGATTGTGATTTTTTACTTTATGTTGGCCCACCAGAAACACTGATATTTCAGAGATATTTGAAAAGAAAGCATGGCATTCCAAGCCAATGTGTAGCCTTTTACAGATCTATGCAAAGGAGATTTTTAAAGAAGCTAACACAGAAGAGGATATTTCTTATCATTAATGTGAATCAGAAGTTGGCTATCCCAGCCAATCTATGGAGAAAAATTCTTCCATATGGCTGATTTGTAAGCTCCACACTTTAGAAGAGTAGCTGCAAAGATGGTGGTAAGTGATGACAAAAGTGCAGCTTGTCAGCTAAGTTGTAGACCTGCAATATTATTCTCCCCTTCCCTCCTCTGCTGAAGCTCAAGACCCTCTTGAGGGTCTTGAAGCCAAGAATATTGCCACCTTTTCCCTGTTGCTGGAATAGACAATTGTCTGACACAGGAGCCTGAAAGATGAATGGAAGGCTGCTCTCAAAGAAATGAAAGTAACGCTATGAAACTCTCTGTTGCAGATCCACATCCACACCCTGTCCCATCCTCCTCTCATATCCATTTCCCCATCCCTGTGACATTATCCCAGAGAGATAGCATTTACAGACACAGAACTAATTTCTGATAATTTAAAATTATTACGAGTGTTGTTTATAGAAGAAATTTTTTTACTTGTAACAGGGACACAATTCTAGTTTGATGCTGAAGTACAAAACACGAAAGGGAGGGTTTTAAGAGTTGAGGGAATTTTTTTAACAATAAGAAAATCCTTTGACTTTTCTTTGTAAGAAGTCCTATAGGCTGTGGCCACTTATGACCAGGTCAGAGTAAACTGATTTATTTCTGCAGGAGAAAGAATAGCATAAAAGGAATATCACAGGTAGATGCCAGAAGTTAGTACTTCTTTGGGAAAACCTACCAAGAACAAATCACAGCCGGTCAAAGGGAGCCCTATATATTATGGAATGTAAAGTAATATGATTTATTTTATGAATATTGATAACATTATGTATATTATATATGAGCCTAGTTTATTGCTATGCAATTTTCATAGGAATCAGTATTAAAATTTGTGAAATATATTTATTTTCAAGGAGCTTTATTGGAAAATGTCAAATAGCAGAATGAGAGGTAAACTAGCTAGACATCTCTCAAACATGTTTCTTGAAAATCTTGTTGAATTTTATCAGCAGTTTTAGACTTAATACTGTTATTGTTCACTTATATGCTTATGAAAATTTCCTTTAGGCAATGATCGAGCAGAGAGTAAGGAACAGAATCAATATAACTTTCATAATAGTAATTTCATAGAGGTGGTGTGCTGTAGTGTTCTGTATTGTTGTTATTTTTTGGCGTGGGTATTATAAACTGTGCTCTCTGTTTCTAAACGTGTAACAACTGGTAAAGCAGACAGGTTATTATGATAAAATCAGCAGGCATTAATCTAAGGTATCTTAAAAAATACTGTTATCGACGTGTAAAGGTCAATGCAGAAAACTTCCTACTGTTTGACTTGTTCAAACTTGAAAAATGGCAATGTTTCTGTTTTCTTTGATAACACAAATTATCCATTATGTATTTGAATTTGATATGAATTCATCAGGATTTAATGCATATGGCAAGCTAAATAATCCAGATGTAAACTTTATTGCAGGAATTTTGAAAACTTCATTTTTAGACAAATTTGAATTCTACCATCCTTATGCATTTGAGGTTCTATTGATCTTGTGAAAAGTCACAAACAAAATGCAAAATACAGATCTGAAGTGTATTGTAAAGTACAGTCCATCAAGTGAAGATGACCAGCTTAGTGTCAAACAACTCCCAACATGCTGATTGCTAAAATTAGATCTAGGAATTAATCCATTTAGAATACTGTAATTCTAAATTCAGAAACAAATTTTTGAAAACTACATACATCATATTAGAAATAGGTCCTTTATCTAGGAATGTCTTAAGGCATTTAATAGTCACAATGAAGCAAATTTGACTGTTATGAAATTTTCAGGCTCTACTTTTGGCAATGGCCAGTGTTCTGCATTGATCATGTGGGACTGGATGCTTGAAAAGTGCTCATGTTTTCATAAGGCTTATATAAAGCAAAGAGTATTTCTTTATTTCTACCAGTTATATTACATCTAAACATGCTGTTAAATTGTACCCTAATTGTTTAAGTAACTGATGTGGCAGAGATGGTATGTGGTTTAAAGGCAGGCTGGGAAGTCATTAGGAGAAGAAAAAGAATCGGTCTACAACATGCACGTATAATGTAGCATGAAAAAAAAAAATTGTAGACTGTATTTTGAATATAATGCTAACCTTGAATAAATCATGCCATTACTGGTTTCTCTTCCTTCTTACTTGAAGTAGCACTATGTGGCAATTATTGAGGATAGCTATTAGTCCTTGTCTTTCTTTTATCAGTGAGTTGATGGAGTTGTTTTTGTTAAAAAGATGAATAACGTATATTCAGAAAATTGAAGTATAACATAAACATGCTGGTGAATGATTTTTTAGAAAGACTTAACATTCTTGAGTTTATCTGGTGCACAGACAGGGCAAACAATGGTACATATAAGTTGAAATTCTTGCTACCTGCCTGGGTTGTTTGCAAGTAGAAAACTTGTTTTTCCTTAGGAGGTTTCATGCTCTTGTTATTTCATTGGCAAAGGAACTGCGTTATGTTACTGTATATACATAATTCATTTAAGGTTTTTCTCCTGCATTAAAGTTCTCTTACAGTTATGCTTAATTTTATCTGCGTGTTGCATTCATTATAAGAGAGAAGTATAAACTTCTGACTTAATTGGTTGAAAAAAGATTAGTTTTTAACCTATTTATGGAATTCATTTCACTTAGATGAGTTGCTCACAAACTCCTATGTTTAAACAGAAACTTAACTGGTTTATAATTAGCTGTGCTTTTTAACTGCCTTGCAGAGTTGACAGGCAATTGCTCTTTTGACTAAGCACTATCAGTATTACCTTGGAAAGCAGCTGCCTTTTTGATGCAGTGGGTGCCCGTGGTCGGTGTGCTGCTGTGGGATGCAGCTGGGTGTGCTGCATTGAGAGTTCTAGGTGACAGGAGCAGAGAGTTTGTAACCTCAGGACAGCAGGTGGCACTTCATGCTGCGGTACCGTTCCCTGAAATAACCTGTTCATTCTTGCAAGCTTTCATTTTGCTTTTCATTTTTATAGTCTAATCATGGAGATTTGAAAGCTAAGTCTGCATAGCTTAGGTATAGTTCAAGGCTTTGTATTACTTTAGAGAGAAAGCCAAGGGACAGCTGCAATTCAGCTTTCTTTGCCTCTGAGGGTAGGAGTAATATGGTTACTACTTTTTTGTTCTATGAAAAGTGAGTCTGTTTTTTCTTTCTGAACTTTGTGCTTGTCCTGAAGGTAAGGACTGCAGCCTTTTCAAAGTCTATCTCCTTTGAGCATACAAACCCCATGTAGCTGGTTAAAAAAAGGAATATTTACCTTTAAAGATTTAAAAAAAAAAATAGTAGTACATTTGAGGATTATTGTTGTTTATGTACCTTTATACTTAGTCTTTCAGCTATTCACTGCAGCCAAAACACTGAGAAAGGTATTTAAAAAGTCTAATAAAAGTGAAATCTGAATTTCTCTGGAAATTGCTTCTTTAATCAGATGAATATAAAGTCAGTAAATATTATGGAACTAAAACCATAGAAATTGAAAACACTTTCATTTTACCCTTGTTTGATTTTCTGGATTAGTTCTTTTGTAGCATCTTGTTTGACGAAGAATCCAAGGGTGATAGGAATCCATATTTAGAATTTAGGTTTCTTTTAAAACAAGGAAAAATTTGTTTGACTTTTTTCCTCATGAAGCCAGAATGGAATGGCAGAACAGTGTAGATTATTTCTTTTCTAGATATATGGATCCTATACTACAAGCAACAAGAAGACAACCTACTGATCCTCTCAAGTTGAAATTTTGTCTATGTTTTATTTATGATGGAACAGGAACAAAAAATGGCAACACTGGACAGAGAAAAGAAAATTCTAATGGTACTGGCAATAGTATGGGAGGCCAACAGAATCTGTGGAGTAAGAGTGGATATAAACACACAAATGCAAATATAAAATACATCAGAGATAATTAATGTCATTGGATTTTTAAAAAATAATTAGCTTGTATTTACAGTGTAAATAATTGATATGTACAGACATGCACGCTGTTTAGAAATTACATATGCTTAGGCACTGAAATTCTCCATTTTCTGACTGGTTTTGGCCAGCAGTTGATCTTGAGATGCCCCCTTGGTAGAAAGTTTAATTCTAGCAGAATAACACTTTTTGTAGTGTTTAATTTTTTAAAACTCAAAAGCTACAATGTTGACTTACACATACACCTAGTTTTAGCTTTAGATTCTAGCTTCGCTCAGCTCTTCTCTGAGAGAGTGTTTCTGCTGCCCAAAAATGCATTTGAGGGACTGTGTCTGCTCTGGTGGCACTTCAGTGTAGACAGGTGGGTTTCTAAACTGACCCAATAACCACACCAGTGTCTTTCCACCTACTTATCTCACCCTGTAGGACAGCCAGAAGACATGGATTATCAAAAAACAATAATTTTCTGTGAGTTACCCTTAGTATGAAAAGCATAAAATAAAATTGCCTAGGTGGCCAGCACATTTTTGTGTGTATTTGGCCGGCACTGGGTTCTACTCCAGAAACAGGGGAGAGTGAAACAGTAAGATTTGTACTAAAAGATGAGTAGAAAAAGAGATGAAAAATCCAGCCACTCCTAGTCTTGGTAAATGGAGAAGGGTAGAAATTGCATTAAAATAGTTATGCCTCCATAATTAAAAGATTTAATCCTAATTTTGAAGTATTTTAAATCTTGGAATAGAGCCAAGTAAATTTAGAGTGAAGTTTTAGTCAAGAGTAAGTTACAGTTTGAGGTTATTCTTTAACTTGCTAGTGAAAGTCACAAACTGAGCTTACAGGAGAACCATGCTGATTATGATGTCAACAGCCTTTCCCTTTTTTCCAAGGTGTGCAGTATGTACCTCTGTGGAAGGACTGTGAATGGAAGTGGTTGGGATTATGCATTTGTACCACGGATCTGAAGCAGGACATGAGATGATAGCAGGCAAGAGAAGAAAGTGCAAGGGCAAATACCTCTTCTTTAATGGACACAGGATCCTAGATTTCGATGTTCTTTGGATGGGTTTATTCATCCAAACACACTAGGTAGATCATAATAATAGATCACTATCATAATAGTAGAAGAGGAATTAGAAGTGTGTGTTGTTTATCTTTTCTTTCTCTTTCTGCCAATGGCCAGCACAGGCCTCTCAAAGGCAGATTTATTGCCATTGCATGAAAACAACCTCACTCATAGTACAGGCTGTGTTTTGCCATTTCCAGTCTACCAGAAGAAAACACTTGCCAGGGCTGGGTGAGATACTGCCACACATCTGATATCGATGTTACTCATATGACTTTCCAATACATTGGAAAATGTATTGCTAAAATTTGTGTTTTCAGTAATATCAACTGATTACACAGTGTGATTGTGCATTGTATGGAAAAGGACTTTTGTATTGAATTTGTATTTCCTATCCACCTTTTCATTTCTATGACTAACTGATATTCTTGCACTCTAAACAGGGCAAATCGGAATTTCTGATAGATTTTCTGTGAAAAAATAATAGCTTTGCATATTTTATCATGTTCACTTCTGTTCCCATTAGTGAAAAGAGTTAAAATTTTCGTTTAAATAGTCAGTAACCTTTTCAGTTTGCATTGTGTGTTCCTGGAAAACTCTCTTCTGCTCCATTAATTATGAGACTAGGTGATGGCGGTCCAACTGAGGGTGAGACACTGCCTGCTATTATTGTATTATAACAATTTTGGATTTATTTTTTTTATCCCATTCTTCAGTAATCTTGTTAAATATTTCCTTTGCCTCCAATTACTGCCGCACACTGGGTGGAAATCTGAATTGACTAGAGTGCAATGACATTCTTAACCTGCAATCATTACTTTAAACCCTAAATGTGTTAAAATATTTCATTGTTTCACCTCTGCTGTTTGTTTTCATTGGTATAGATGTTCATTTGTCATTATGATTCACTGCAGCTTTTCAGGTCTTCTGAAGTTTTTTCACACTGCCTTCTAACTCTATTCTATCTCATTACAAACTCAGCTGCCTTGATATTCCCCTTGCCACATTCTAAATCACCTGCACGTATATTAAAGAATATCAAACTTGGTATAGAAAGTAAAGATATATCTTCATAACGTTTTGATGCAAGAGGGAATATAATGCTATTGAATCCTCTGATTTCATTAGCAATTTCTACCCAGTCATTGACTGATGATTTCTTTTGTCTTTTACCTCAAGACTACTTAGCCTTTCTAGTAGCCTTCTGTGGATCACCTGTTAAGTTTTTTCAGAACAAAAAAGACTTTCAAGAACTTAGGGACACTAAGGGGCTGGTAACATATTGATGATTTTGGTTTGGATCTCCTCCTCTTTTTTTCACTTTTACTCCAGAGATATTAGTCAGTACAATCAGAAAACAAGGCAAGGCAAGGAAAGGCAAGGAAAGGCACATTTTTTTAAAAAAGAACTTTAGATATCAATAAAACATGATGTAAGTCAGTAGGCACTGCAAACAAATGAGTTGTTTTGGTGGATTTGTAAATGTACATTTAAAAATAAATGTGTGTATTGATTTTGCATATCATTGCATATCTAAATCTTCTTACAAGTATAACTTTGGAACTAAAAATATTTTTATACTGGGTGTATCTTCATCAAGAATTGTGCCGGCATTTATATTACATAAGAAAAAATCCCAGGTCAGCCAAATTTGTTTAGTCTGATTTCACATGCTTCTGGCAGTCTTGGAGTATGGTAGCTAACTTCTCATGCTCCTTTTTGAAATTACAGTTGAGATCCTGGTACTAATGACATCAGCAAGACTCAAGTTTTTTTGATTTCATTTGGGTCAGTGTTTCACTTTCTAAGCTTAAAAACAGTAGGAGTTTCATATTATCAGTAAATTTGTCTTTTGTTATGAAGAAAAGAACATCAGTAGAGTAGATAAAGGGAGTATTACTAAGCCCTGAAGAAGAGGGAACAGTTAATAAAAAAATAAGTACAGAAGATAGTAAGAAAAGACTGAATGAATAAACACATTTCTTTGTAAGCATCCATAGTTAGAATTGTTACCAGCATCTGAAATACAACAAACACAATGTAAAGAGAAAGCTGAGAAGACATGAGCAGATGATTTCATGGTACAAACCCTTCCAAAATATTTATTTTTGAGAAGTCTCATTAGGAGCTGCAGACTGAGTAAGATTGCCTGAACAGGAAAAGAGAGCAGTCCTTAGCCGTGCTATCCTTAGCACGGCTTTTTCCCTCAGTGTGGGAAATATCCTTATATGACACCTTCTGCCCCATCCCATGTTGTTTAAAGGGCTGTATTTATGTGATCTGAATCTTACATAAATCCATAAGAAATATTTTCTAATGGTAAGAAACCTTAGAAGTTCTTAAGTAAATTGCTGCATTTCTTCAAGGTGACTGATTGCAATTTCTGTTAATCTTACCTTGACTTTCTTTTTCTACCAAGTGACATAGAAATTATTGAAGACAACGACAGGAAGTTCATAATCTCACATGCTGGCATGAGTTTTTACAGAATAATACAAATAATAAATAACTTTTTTCAAGAATTTTAAAATATAAAATAGAACAGATAAAGAATGGCAAAAAGGAGCAAAGAAGTAGGAAAATAGTAGAAGAGCAACATTACAAACTAAAATAGACACGTGTGATGAATATACCTTGGCACTGAGCAACTGCAGTTTTCTACACTGATAAATATGATTTATCTGTAGCATGATCTCAGTCTCTGTTTCCTTGCAATTGCCTAAAATACTGTACCAACATCACTTTTGCCTCATGTCTTTACAAATTCCTCATTATGAACACTGTGAGGATTTGATTTTTCTTCTTCACTGGTGTTTATTTTGATTGAATTCACTTAGAAGTGAATTTTGCTCTTCTGGCTTTATTGACAAATACAGTTCCCAGTCTCCATCCTTATCCTGTGTTTATGTTTTCTACAACAGGTTTTAGAAGAACTTTCTGATTAGTTCTCATAACTTTTTAAAATGAGACTAATTGACCTTGCCTGCATAGTTGCTACTTAAGTACAACTGGGAAATGATTCAGCTGAAGCCTGGAGAACACTTTTTCTTTTTTTTCTTTTTTTTTTTTTTTTCAGATTTGATAGTAGCAGAATTTCAAATAAAGCTGAGAAGCACTTTCCTGGCCCTGAGGCTTTTCTCTTGCCTTCCTCCAGGTCATGTATTCTTTAAAACTAAAGCGTATTTTGCTGTGAATTGTTCCCATGACTCACAAGCTGCCTAAAAATTCAGTAGGGGGAGAAAAAAGCAAGAGAATGATTTGCATGGGATTGTACTGACCTATATAATTAGTAGTGTCAGGAGAAACCCCTTTGAATTCCCTATGAAAGTACATATCCCACAAAGGCAGGAAACCTAGTTAAGATTCATGGAGTTCTACATATGGAAATTATACCAGGTCTTCAAGAGAAGAGAGAATCCATCTTTGATTGTGATTGACTGGAAAGGAAACCTCTAGAAAAGGAGGCAGACATTCAAGTAAATGTCCTTGCCAGTCTCTCAGATACTCTGAGAATACTGGATCATGTCAGAAAGGACCTGCATCCTGTTACCAACTGGCATGATAAAGACTCTCTAGGAGTGATGCAAAGATGTAGCAGTCGAACATTAAAAATTCTACATTTACTAAAAGGAAAAAATCTTGGGTGGTCATATTAGATCACGTTCTGCTATGAATGTGGTATGTGTTCCACTACAGAGAGAGGGGACATAGGCTTTAGTAGTCCTGCAACATAGCAGAAAAATAGTGGAAAAGCGGCCAGGGACTTATGCTAAAAGGAAAGCCACAGCAAGCTGCATACTTCCACCCTGCCAGAGACATACTGTCTGAAGCGGTAGGTGGAGGAAATCATCAGGGTGGTGGAACCAGGGAAAAAAAAACCCAACCAAAAATCAGAAAGTAAAATATATGATTTGACCTCATCTAATAACATTGGTTCTAGAATGAAGAGCAATCTGGGATGTAGGAACCTTATAAGACCAAAGTTGGATTCTTTCGAATTTAATGTTACTGAATGCACAGTGCTTTTCATTAAGGAAAGTGGACTGACAGAAGCTAAGAGAGTTTTTTACCATTTGAAAGTTTTAAGAGACAAAACTGATATTACCCAGAGACAACGACGTGATAAGAAGGTATTTGAAACATAAAGCATGCTCAACTACCTCCGCAGCAGCGGAAACTGTGACAGAAGGTAGGCAAAAAAATAGATTTTTATATTTATCTCCTTATTTTCCATTACTGCCTCACTCATGGATTTGAAGGGCTCATATCTTGTAGTTTCTGAGATCAAAATGATTGTCTAATAAATTCATAGCCAAAGATGACACTATTTCATTAAACATTGAACGGCTGTTTCTTGGGGCAGGGAGGACTTCTGATTGTATCCTGGTGGACTGTCATTTGATGTACAGGTAAAACAATCATCACCTTTATTTTTTTTTATAAGGAAGAATAGAGGGGAGCGTGATGACTGGATTTATGCAGGTAATTAACAGAGTAGTAAGGTGACGTGTCAGTGCCCATTCAATGACACCAGAAGTTTTTATTGCATTCTCTTAAACTTGATATATATGGTACTATTCAAGTACTTTCATTTTCTGACTGTAGAAATGAGGGAACTTTGCTAAGTCTTGATACAATGGCAAGGAAGTGGTGACAATCAACACTTAAAACAATGGGCAGGAATCAAATGCCATACTGTGGATGCTGTGAAACATCAATTTCTAGCTGTGTTGATGTGGTGCTGTTTGTCCGATGTCTAGAATGATTTTCTTAGCTATGTAATATATTGTGCCAGCACAAGCTGAAAGCAATTCAGGTTGCTGACCCTTTTCTTACTACTGTGAAGAAGTCCAGTACTGTCCAGTATGAATGAAATTTGTGCTTTCTAAAAGTTTCTAAAAGCAAGCTACAACTTGAGTACAATTAAGTAGATGCTGTCAATGTACCCTGGAGTGAAAGTTGACTGACAACCTACTCAGTCTCCAGTTCTGATGAGCTATCCGTTTTGCTCACATACACCTGCTACCTCTTTTCTTCCCTTTAGCAAGACCTGCTGAGTCACGTAAAATATTCAGGCTAAAAACATTCCAGGACACATTGTTCAGTCATCAGTTTGCAACTCTTACATATAAGGTTTATAAGAATTTTAATCTATATTAAAATTAATAAGTAATTCAACATATTACACTTGCTCAGCATGACACCAGTTGATGCTGGCAAGGACCTTGGGCATTTTTGAGTTCTGTGTGAGGTTTTCTAACTAGTGTCTGGGTTTTTCCAGATACTTGGTTGCTTCCAAAACAAGCTTGCATTCCTTTAGAATTAAAATAAAACTTAATTTTACGTTTAAAAATAATAAAAAAAAATGCTTAAAGACAACTGCTAAACATCACACATTGCAGAAGATAAGATTCTTCAAATGAAAATATTTCTTGGTTCATTTGGGAAACTACTGGTGTGTGAAGCTAACATCCTAAACAATAGATGCTGTACTGAGAAAAAGAACATTCTTTTCTTTGCACAAAAGGATCCAACAACACTCTGACCAGCCTAGGAAAAGAGTTAGACTAATAAATTAGAACTGCTATGCATCTGAATAGCGCTTCTGTGTTTGCATACAGCTTGTCCTACCAAGCAGCAAAATTAATGCCTTTATAAAAAAGTATTCTGGACCAGGCAGGTCCTCATCTCCTGACTACTCAAGCTGGCTTCCTACTCTGCCCAATGGACAGTTTAGGATCACTTACAACATGCTTGTCATACACAACACAAAATATTCACATGAATTGGAAGTTATGTGAGTATAAATTTTTTTGAATAAATTTGTTTCTGGATCTAGAGGTTGGCACATAATAAGCACTGAAATGCCACTAACATCCAAGGAAGTGCCACTAACATCCAAGGAAAACCAAGGAAGCAGTATGCCTTAGCAAACATATTGACTAAAAGAGAACTGGGTTTGTGTTTGTGGAAGGGAACAGTAACTCAAAACAAGCTAAAATGAAATACGTTTGAAGTGTGTAAAGCTCCATCTTTAGCTCAGGTGCAGTGACATCTATTAAAGTCAGTTTCAGTATTATTTTTTGTGAGAAAATGGCATCTCCAGCACTCTCTTGAAATATGTTCTACCATTATTCAGTATCTGTGAAATAAAAAACAGATACACCAGAGATTTTCACAAACTTTCCCACCAGATCTGAGTTTTATTGCTGTTTGCCAAAAAACATTTTCCCCAACAGATCTAATACTAGTACTGTTGAACTGTCACATTCAAAAGCAGTGTATTGCAATGGTGATTCTCGTGGACATAATTTATTATAAATGTTCTCTTCAGACTAGTCTAGGACAGAGGGCTTAGTCTTCCCCTCTTGGAAACTTCATTCCTTTTCATCTAAATGTGAACAGAAACACTTCAGGAAATATGTATTTCATTTACATTTCCTGTGTAAATGAATGACCTATTGAAACATTACCTGAAGGATATATGACTTGAAGAGTGTTGATAAACTCTCTTACCTTGTTATTTGAAAACAACACTACAAATAAATATCTGAATGATTTTGACTCACAGAGAGCACTGCTCAATCCTGTGACTACTACAGTCTTGAATCCTGTGATTCAGCTTATCAACGTAGTCAGAATTAGAATCTGGCATTGTAACTGTCTGCATGTTGGAAAATCATTATGCAGGCATGCTTGTATGTGAATATTCCTAATTGTCAGTGTTTCAGCCTCTTTTAAAGCGCAAAAGATTCAACTCATAGACAGATTCAACTGAATTTGTGTACTCTTTGTTATAGTTCCAAAGATCCATCAATCAAGCTTCCTCAGGTCTACCAACTCATTCTTATTCCAACCACTTGTCTCTCATCTAACAGACAGTGACTGAGGTAGACATTTATCATTGGGGAATTCTGATTTCATCTGATGTTTAAAGAGTTGCTGGAAATAACAAGATGAATGCAAGTCTGATTAAAATGAGTGCTGGTCAAATATGACATTTTTATTGCCTATTTAGTTTGACATTCTGGTTAGTTCCATTGATGCTTACTATACAATCAAAGAAAAGTATTAGCATCCATCAGTATAAAAAAGGTAATATCAGAGGAAGATTACAATACAAAAAAGGACATAAAAGGTGGAAACAACAATAGACAACCAAGGCAGTGTCTAAAAACATTGTTCAAACATTATGGGACAAAGGAGAAAGGTCAAAGCCCACTTGAAGGTAAAATTACTTATAGTTAGGCACAATATGTAACAAGAAAGGATTTTAAACATTTACTAACACAAAAGGAATTTCAAAGAAAATATGAGTCTTTTTAATGGAGACTCAACATGGTGAACAATGATATGAAAAAGTAATTTGAAACTTCTTCTACCTTGGTCTTCCCAACCAGAGTCCTGATTTCTATGCCTATGGTTTGGGAAGAAGAAGAGCAGCCAAATATGAAGGGAACCAAGTTACATTTAACTCACTGAATTTGATTGTGGCAGGAATCATTCTCACTGCTTCTTTGTACAAATGAGCTAAGCGCTAAGGATTGCTCTTTGGCACATAGCCTTAATGTGGACCTCTGGACTCAAAACCACTGGAAGCCACCATTTTATGGATGAAGAAAGTATTTACTTTTCTCCAAACTGAGTTTTGTGGTGACAGCACAATGAAAGGGCTGTCTTGCAAAATCTATGCAACAACAAATTACCCCGTAAAAAGTAAATTTCAATTCCTGAACACCTTACTGAAACCTGAAATGGGCTGAGGTGATAATGGTACAGAAAATATATAGCCGCTACCCAGAAGTGAGATCAAGTTTCAAATCTACAAATTGTAGCTTAAAAAAAAATTCTAAATGGTGAGAAGCCTGTTACTCTTTTTATGAGAGTTTTACAAACAGACTATTTGTAGTTTTCAGTTGAAAATGGATTTCTGATTTCCAGTTAATCACATGATTCAGATTAGTAGGCTTATAAATACAGCAAATGAATGTCTACAGTGGTTAACTGAAAGAAAAATATGAGGTCATAAGTGTGTGGAGGTCTGAAGAACAGTGGACGGTGGAAAGACTTGCAGCCTTGTCTTTTGATCTGTACTCTAGAACTGGGACTGCCACTGACCTATACGTAGTCACTTCTGCTCCACATTCACATTTCCCAAACAATATAAAGGCAATGAACTCATGGTCTGCTTTGCAAAGTTCTTTGAGTTATACTGTGGGAAAGTGCCAACACACAATATATCATAATCTTTCTTGATGTCTAGAAAAGCTTTTGAGATCAACGTGGACAGCTTTCAAATAAGTCTTTTTATGATTTAACATAATTGTTATGAACCTGACAATGATAATAAAGAAGGATTATAAAGAATGAATGACTATGAAGAATTATAAGAATTACTATAAAGAAGAAGAATTTCCCCTATTATGGGCGCTGTAGGAGAAAAAAATGAGGCTGCACACACCGAGTTTGATTTTGGGACTTGTCCACTGACACTTTTCAGTGTTCCCCTTTTATTAGGGTTCCTTTGTAAATATCACCCAGTGTTTTTCTTTTAATTAACCGGAATTCCAAGGATTGTCCCAAACCAGTGCCTTGATCCCACACATTCACACACACACATCATGTGGTGGTTGTGTTCAGCCACAAGACAAAAACACATGCTGTCATGCAGACCGTTCAAAGTGGTGTTTACTTTGAGAACACAGCACTCTCTTTATCAAAAACACCAGTCAAGGCCAAAACACTCCTTTTTGATCCTAACTGAATGCGGCTGATGCTGGCTTAACTGTTCTGTGCTGCTGGCTCTTCCCACAATCTATTACAATTTGCACAGAAGCTAAATGATCCAGAGATGATCAAGAGACTGTGGCTGACTAAGATATGTGTTCTCCTTTCTTCCTTCCTTCCTTCCTTCCTTCCTTTTCCTTCCTTCCTTTCTTCCTTTTAAAATTACTTCATTTAAAAGAGAAATTCTGGTTTGTGTGGCATAATTGTTTTGTTAGCAAGGAGTGTTCCTCTTTCCAGCACAATTCTGCTAGACCCAGGCAGTAAGACATCGTATATCTTCCTGCCATATAGAAGGAAGATGCTGCTTGGCTGTATGATACCGTGCCAGGCTTTATGTCCCTACAGTGCTGCCGTCATGGTCAGAAACAGCTGCTATAGAAATTTTATGTAAGAAGTTATTTCTCACGCCTGGTTCATTTACATGTCAATAAAATTCTGTCTTCCACATGCATTTTTTAAAAATTCCTTTGAAAAACCATTTTCTAGGTAAGGAAAATGCAATATGTCTAATATCTTAGTACTTAAGTGATAAATTTTATACAGTACTATACAGAAAATTTGTATCTCAACTTTGTAAACAACTTTAAGGCATTCAGAAATTTTTCTGCATTGGAAATGGCAACAGCAAAACAGGTCTTACTGAATAGAGCAGAGCACAGTACTTGGCATTCTTCAAGGATTCATTTTGTTACAGGTCTTATCAAAGTTTTTCTTACCATGCTGGTGCAAAAATTAGGAATATTCTGATAATTGATAATGGCACAAACCTGGACCACTGTTCATATAGTAGGGAACTGAATCATCATGGGTATACTAGTTGCAGGAATGGAAGGAAAAATAGTTGTATGGTGATAAAGATATAGCTAATACAATTTTTCTTTAAAACTAGAAATCTCATCAGTTTGAACTTATGAAAAATCCAGTAATTTTATTTGATTCAGAATGTCTACGGGGTGACTTAGATGACAAAAGAAAAAACAAAGTGATTCTAAGACAGATGTTTCTGGGCAATAATAGTATCAGTTTACTCAACCTTCTAAGAACTTACGTAGGATGTTATAAACAAGTCAAACTCCAGACAAAGAAAATGGTTATTAAGATAACAAGGAAAAAAGGTCCTATCTAGCAGGAAGAGATGAAAAGGGCTTCTCATATTTTACTTTAAAAAAGTTGTTCAGAAGTGAATATGATTGCTCTGTGAATACGGTGAAGCATAAACATCAACCAAACAACAAAATTATTTAAACTGAAAGGCAGTAATACCACCACAACATCAGATATAAACTATTTATAATTTCAGACTAAATTTCATACCAATATTTCAAATTACATGAACAATGTGGCTTGAGTACTGCTTTTCAAAGTTTATTAAGGTAGAAGGAATATAACTAGTTTCACAATGGTGCTGAATGAGATTCTGGAAATTATTCTATGATTTAGATTTTGTATATGTATGATTGATATATATATATAAGATTATACAATACATACTGTATATATGATGTGCATTATAATAAGGAATTAAACTGGAAGTGTCTACCATATATATATATTTCTAATCTTTAATATTCTAGTTATTGCAATTTAAGCACACAGTAAAATCTTATTGTGCCTTTAACACATTAACTTGCTTAATAGTATGGCAGTAAGCAAATGTAAGAGACTCTTGTAATATTTTATTTGTACACTTGACATATGCTCATTTGAAATATGTTTTTATTGTGCTCTTACATGAATCAAAGGAAAATAAAGGCATAACATATAAAAAAACCACAAGGAATTTTTGACTGTGAAACAGAATTGGAAAATTGACTGTATTTTAAATGTTTCTTTCTGTTGAAATTTTTTTTTTCTCTGTGTTCACTGTGGCTACTAGGAGGTATCAAAAGGTCTTCTGCAAGGTCACTGAAAGGAGTAATTTTATGTGTCAAGGCAGGTGAAACCTGAAGAATGCCACTGATACAGCAATTCCTACAGCACTGTGTATGGCCCTTTAGTTTCTTAAGAATCTAATAATTGTTCTGAATAGGTTTCTGTTTGTTTAGTTAGTTTTTATCCCTACAGTCGGTGAACTTGTAAAAGTTGAACTTGTAAAACTTCAACTTGTAAAAACGGAAGACTTTAAGACTGCTAAACCAGAGGATCATAATTACTATTTTCATGTGAGGCACCGAAATATGTGATTGTTAGCACATAACGGTTGTCTGTATTCACAAACCGAGCTGTGGCAAGACCTATCCAGCACTGAGACCAGCTGGTACAGAATAATTGGTGTCTAAGCAACCATTAGTAGTCTCTCAGAAAAGACATACCCAAACTGCATATTAAAAGTTGTCCCCAGCCTGTGCTAACCTTTCAACTTTGCATAGGGATTGTTTGCAATAGAAAATAACTTGGTTTGGCCTCAAAATGGTCAGGGATCATTTTGTCAGTTTGAATGGTGGTGCGCAGGACTCTGTCTCAGCTGTGGATAAAGTATTGGTACAGCCAGAGGCTTATAGTCCTGTGTAAATTGAATTAAGCTTTTTATGTCCTACATAAGTTATCAAGTGGTGGTTGATTTAAGCGATTCTTATGTTCCTGATTGCACTGCAGCTAAATTTAAACGACCTCCTTAAGCAGTCCTTAAGAACTGCTTACCTTTGTCCAGCAGTTACGAGTATTGAGGCCATGTTGCTGAGAACACAGCTGCGTTGGGCAGGGCACGTCTCAAGGATGAAGGACCACCACCTCCCTAAGATCTTGCTTTATGGTGAACTTGCCACCGGCTGCCGCATGAGAGGAGTCCCGAAGAGAGGATACAAGGACTCCCTGAAACAACATCTCAGCCTTGGCCATATTGATCAACATAACTGGTCTACTCTGGCCTCCAAGTCAGGAGGTCTGGAGACACACTATCTATAATGCTGCTACTTCCTTTGAGAACGCGCGCAGGATCACTCTTGAGGAGAAAAGACAACGCAGAAAGAATCATCTTGCTGATACCACCAAAGGAGTCCTTCTGCTGTGCCTTTTGCAACCGAATTTGTCTATCTTGTCTATTGGCCTTTTTAGCCACCAGCACGTTTGTAGCAAATGTGAGTAGAGCCCTTCCCAAATCTTCGTTCATGAAGCCTAGCCCTGATAACCTTTGTCCTAATGCAACCTCAAGGCTTTTCTCAGTTAAGACCATTCTGTTTCATATTAATGACTGTAAATTTTTTATAGTAGCTGGTTCACTGAAACTTTACATATTCAGTTGCTAATTGTTACACCATGTTTACTGGAGTAATTGATTGGAAAATATGACTTGATTGCTGCTGCTGACTTACTGTGTTCTGCAATGCTGCAGTGCTTGAAACTTTAGCAAGTGTAGCTGATGAGTTTGTCTTCTGATTTGGATAGTGGTACATTTTTCTTAGGCTGAATTTAACTCTCATAAATATCAGTATAATTAAGCAGCTGCACTTATTTCACTTGGTATTTCCTATACCAATAACAATTAAACAAAGGATGCTTACAGCATATATACTGCACTAGATTGTACCTAGCAGAACACAGCATGCAGTTATACGAATTAACAAAGTGTTAAATACTGTAAAGTGACACCATCTATTTGATTCCTCTCTTGGTTTGTGTCAGAAATTTCCTACAGGGATGAACTTCAGTTACAGTCCTGGCACTGAATTCTTTGTGCATACAACTAAATCTCTTCCCTTTCACTGTCTATCCTTAACTTACTGATGGATTACTTCCCCTTCCTCCCCACAGGTGTGTAATCCTAATCATCTTCATCTATCCACTATGACTGTGATCCCTTTTGTGACAGAATAAGCTCTAACAAGGGATTGTTAATAGCCTTACCTTCTGAGCATCTAACTGATAGCAACATTTTTTACTGTTAGCAGTCATTACTGTAATTATGTGTTTGTGCTCATATTTGGTAGTTGTTATGCTGGGAAGAAGGGTGCTTTAAAGGCAAAACATAAAGAGACCTCATAAAAGTTTCATTATAAATATTTGTATCCTGTAGTTTCTCAGCTACTGAGACTGTGAACAATGCTGACTGTAATTCTGCCAACATATGGCTGTATGCAGTGAGATATGGGACAGTATCACTGTGGTACTTCCAGGACTACAATTTTACTGCAGTGAGGAACTTTTCTTCCTTGATCTTCTTTGTTCAAGCTGTCACAGCTGGCTATGTTCTTAACCCTGGGGATGCAAAGGGGAAAAGAAGGGGAGTTACTTCTAACCCAGATGTTGCACTCTTGGTGCTTACACTTTAATTGTAAAGGATCTCATGTACTTAGAGCTTGTATATGATAGTAAGTGGCTGTCTTTCGTGGGCTGAACACATTCACAAATACTTCAGACAAAAATTCAAGCAGGACTTCCACTTCCAGTCACTCCTTTACTCAGTCCTTCACTAACTCCTTAAGGAGTTAGTCCCAGAGTATCTGAAAATCCTGCAATAGATTTTCAAAAAGTAGGAGGAGTGGGGATGGTATTGACCTTTGCTTATCTGATAGTAAGTACTTACATTTCTGGGAAGACAGAAATCTCTTCTTCAGCTTTAGGGGGTGGTACAGAATCATCTCCTTGGAGGAATATCTCTTTTCTCTAATCAGTGCTGCTTGGTGAGTCAGTTAAGAATGAGCACAATGGCTTCCAGCTCCTCCTGTCTGTTGCCCATGCTGTGTGCATTGGTGTAGATGCACTGCACTTGGGCTACTGATCCGGACACCTTTTAGAGGGAAGAAGCCCTATTTCCTACATGACAGTTCTCAGGCACTTTCATGATTTCTAACACATCAATAACCCCTGTGTCTTTGCTGCCACAGGGATCTCCATCCCCTACCTCCACTGAGGCGGCAGACCAAAGAGCCTCTCTAGTATGCCACCGCTCACACTTAGTGAGCCTGAACTAATCCCCTTCCCCCTTCAAATCTAGTTTAAAGCTCTTTCAATGAGCCCTATTGGCTCCCTTTTCTCACCTTGAGACAGGTGCACCCTCTCTATTGACAGCAGCCCTGATGTCCTGTAAAACAACCCATGATCAAAAATCCCAAAACTGTCCATGACACCAGGCTTAGAGCTAGGTATTGATCTGTTGGCTCTTCTTATTTCTTCCCTCATCATTCCATTTCCCATCTGGAAAGACAGAAGAGAACACTACGTCTACTCCTGACCCCTTAACCAGTTTTCCCAAGTCCAGGAAGTCTCTTCTGACTGGCCTTGGACTTCTTATTACAACTCCATCACTGCCTACCTGAAAAACCAACAATGGACAGTAATCTGAGGGCTGTCACATGGCAGGAAGTGTTCTCATTACATCTTTAACCCGGACCCCAGGGAGGCAACAGACTTCCCTAAGAGGTGGGTTCTATCTGCATATCTGTCCTTCTGTCCCCTCAGAAGAGAGTCTCCTATGACAACAACTTGTTGGATTCCAAATTTTAGGTATGAGAAAAGAAACTGCTAGGTTTAAACAGAAAACTTTGAGTCACAGAAGCTGGGGAAAAACCTCTGTTTGAGGGACAGACCAGATGTCACTTGTTTGGAATGCTGTGCCAAGGAATAGGGCCTGATGTTATCAGACCTCTGCATAAACCCATTGTGTTCTCCCCTTTTTGCATGTGTATCATTCAAATTCATTTCTCATTTCATGGCTGGGCTTTGCAAATGAAGATTTAGGAAGGCTCTATCCACATTTGTTACAAGCACACTGGTGGCTTATGAAGTCAATATGAGATAGACATATCCGATTGCAAAAGGCATAGCAGAAAGATGTGGCAATGAATTTGCCATATGTAGGATGGAAGAAGTCCTGTCGGAGATGGACTAGTGAAGAAAAAGAAGAAAACCGCTCAAATGTTATAGAAACAGAAGTTTTTAATGTGGTTTAAACAGGTTTCAAAATGGTTTTTGCATTTTTGCAAAGTCATTACTCCTTCTTCCCGACACCCCCTCTGAAGGACTCTCATCTCCCATACAGGAGTGTCCTGGGAAGATGTCCTGAGGTGTTTCTCATTGACCTTTGTTAACCCCTTCCTATTGGCTGTTAACTCTTTACCTGATTGGTTTTTTCTGTAAGACCCTGAAATTGTAATTGGTCCCCTTTTGACCCTCCTAAAAGCCTTATAAACCCCTATCCCACAATAAACTCCCTCTTTCGTCCGTCCTTCCCTGGTGGTCTGTGTGAGCTCCTTACAGGGTTACCAGGCCACGTGGCGGGGGCAGGGGGGAGAGCATTCACCTCCAGGTGATGGGCTGGCACCCAGGGCCTGAAGGTTCCCCCTCCAACTAATCCGCCGTAGAAAGACTCCTTAGGTAGTATATTCAGCAAGACATGATTCTTTCTGGGTTGTCTTTTCTCCTCGAGAGTGATCCTGTGTGCGTTCTCAAAGGAAATGGCAGCGTTATAGATGGTGTGTCTCCAGACCTCCTGATTTGAGGCCAGAGTAGACCAGTTATAATGATCAATATGGCCGAGACTGAGATGCGTATACTCTGTAACCTGTTGTATATGTATATCCAATACCTGTCCCCCCTGTAAAATCCCTCAAGTTAAAGTGGTTTTTTCCCATGAGGTAATTCCTAAGACCCAAAAGTTTATAATTTAGGATCTCCCCTTTACATCATCTCTGGAAACTCCCCAATTGTAATAGAATGAGTATACAAGCCCCCTGTTGAATATGTAAACCATGAACCCTTTAAATATGAAGTTGTGAACCCAATAAAGTATTCCAGTTCCTGCCTCCAAACTGGGATGATGTTAGTTATTGACTTGCTATAACAACTCATCTTTTTTCCTTTGTGGAAGTAGCTCTGACACAAGGCATAGACCAACTTAACCTCAGTGCCACCTTCATACTGGATAAACTATCATCCTCATCACTGTTTTGTTCCGGGTGCAGAGCTTCACACCGATGTTGCAAGGGCACCTCAGAAGAAAGGTGGACAAGAGTAAAAAAACCAGAGTTGTAACATAGAAAATTTAACTTGAATTAATACATATATATCAGTAACAACCAATAATTATTAAAAGGTGACTGACTGTTATTGTGAATGTTTTTATAAAAAGATATGTAAATCTCATATTGTAAGTCCAATTGTTTCTACTTCATGCAGCTTTTGAGTTATTTTTCTTTTCCTAGTGTTTAGGTTCCTTAAGTTATTTAAAGACTAATATAATTTTATTTTCTTTGACTTTTTATGGTGTTCAAATCAACCTAGATAATGATTCTGGTATTGATGCAACGTGTTTTATGAGGCTTCTGAGACAGATGACTACAATTCAATATCTCTTTAATTACTATTCTACAGCAATAGAACAGT
The DNA here is from genome assembly GCF_009829145.1 of Chiroxiphia lanceolata. Taxonomy (NCBI): domain Eukaryota; kingdom Metazoa; phylum Chordata; class Aves; order Passeriformes; family Pipridae; genus Chiroxiphia; species Chiroxiphia lanceolata. The sequence continues at coordinate 84,479,795 of NC_045639.1, read as the reverse complement.
AATTATTATTTCAATAAAATCAGATTTATGTAATCCTCTCTGATATTCTGGGTGTCATTGAGATTTTATCTCTCTAGATAAATAATTCTGAATTATTAATATTTTTTAATACATTATCTCTTATGGTTAAATAATATTTCTATTATGAAATGATAATATAAATGGGGCATGAATACACCTCAAAATATTTTGAAAATCTCCTACCTATAATTCATATTTTTGCAAAAAATGGCAATGTTAACCTCATAAAGCCTCCAAACTTCACTTTCTAAAAATCATGTTCTGGATAGGCATTTGATTAATAATGCAATAATACAAAACACAATTGTTACACTCTGGATTAAACTATAACCTGCACAGAACAGCTACATTTTATTAAGACTTTTTAAAAGCCTTTTGATTAGTTATAACCTCTAATTACTGTCCGGAGAAAGAGTCACATACTCTTCCCCAAGAGAAATTCTTTTTAATTTAGTGAGAAAAATAATATATTTTGGCAAAAGGTTTTTACAGAAGTAAAATATAACCAAGAAAAAAAGCATTTCACTAAAACATTCAGCACAAAGACCTATTCCTCAGGAAATACCCACTAAAAACAATCAATATATTAGCTTTAATAAAACACAATTCGTTGGTTTTAAGTTACCCACAAGAAAAGGAAAAGAGTAAAAGAAGAAAACAGATTTAAAGAGATAAAGAAAGAGAGAAGAAGAGAGAGGAAAGGAAAAAATGGTTACCAAAAGATTCGAGGGTTCACATGGTGTCAGCTGGAGAAGGAGAAGAGAGAGACCACATGGAGTGTCGTATATTTATAGAGTTCAGTTTTCTCTCCCAGGCAGGATATCCCGTCAGTGCCTACAGGCCAAACACAGACCAAAAGTATCAGTGTAAATTCATCCTGATACGAGCAACCAACAGGTGCCTGAGTTGCCTATGATTGTAATGGCTTACCTATGTGTGAAGTATATATGAATATTTAGAGGATTAAAAATAATTTTTCTTAAGAGTTACTGGTGTGGCATGAGCAGCATTTGTTGGAGTGATTAGATGTATTATGTACATCATTGTGAACTGACTCAGAATGTGTCTAGAGCTGTTAACCTTCCACTTTTACGTAATTCAACAATTAAAGAAGAAACTCACAAGCTTTACCAGCAGCTTTGGGCTTGTTCCCTCCTTTCACTGAATCTGCCCACTTGTGTGAGGTAGGCTGCAAACCTTATGGTCTGGCACAGTGAATTTTATGACATGGATCTAGACTTATTTCTCAGGTTATTATTACCACCACATCAAAACCAACATCAGTGCTGTATAAAACATCTATTTCTCTTTGTTCCAGAAAAAAAAAATTAAATGCACATATTTCAAAATTAACTGATTTGTTTTAAGCTGGAATAGAAGAGAGAAAGGCCCTGGTCTCTCTGGAGAAGAGGCAGACACTGTCCATATGTGGTCTAACTTCATCTTGCACACCATCCTTACTCTTACCCAAATGATGACTGGGATTTGGAAAAACTAGTAGGGGTTGCTGTAACTGGACTTAAGGGTTTTAGAATCATGTAGATTGGAAGGGACCTCCAGGGATCTTCTGATCCAACACCCTGCCCAAAGCAGGCCAATCGGAACGGGTAGTCAGGGCTGTGTCCAGTGAAGCCCTGAGCACCTCCACAGCCTTTCAGAGCACCCTGAACCAGTATTTGGCCACTCTTGAAGTGATATTTTTCCCGCTCCATATTGAGTTGAAATTTTCCATGTTTTTGCCTGTGAATGTTGCCTCTTGTACCTCCACTGTGTATATCTGGGGATAATTTGGCTCTGGCTGCTCTACAACATTCCTTTAGGTACAGTGTAGGCATAACCACTTCTAAATGTATCTTTATCAGGCTGCTGTGGAAAATTTCCTCAGCCCTCATCTGTACCATTTTCTTGCTTACTCAATTGAAGGTTAAAGTTTATGGTTTTGCTGTCAAATTAATCTCCACCTGTTCAGCTTGGCTTTCACACAGTTCACTTAATTGAAATGGTCTTTTTCTAAATTTTATGCTGACCTTTTAACTCAGCTTGCTGTTTCTTCTTTATTGTAATTGTCCTTTCAGCCACCTTTTATACAACACTCTCCGAGGTTAGTACTCAATGTTCTTTCCAATGGTTTCTTTGAAAAGGTGGCTATGGAAAGGTATAAAGGATGTAAGCAGTAATTATAATTGAGGAAAAATGAGCAGAAAACTCCAAAACACCCAGTATTTTTGGGTGTCCTTGTTTGTACCAGAAGAAGTAGCTCAAACTAACATATATATGATGGAAACTAATCTTGAAAATTCAAGCCATTCAGAAATCTGGTGGGTATATTGAATTGTGTCATAGTATGCCAGGCAAAAAATTTTATCCTGCCTAGAGATTCACCAGGCTTTTCTTAACTCTTCTGAGCCCTCAGAATGCAAGTGTCATGCATTAAAACCTCATTTGGATTTTAATGTTGTTATAGGCTTCCTTTTAAACTGCTTATGAAGGATACTCATTGCAATTGAATCATTAAAGTGGACTTTTTATTAACAATTGTGTCAGGTATTGGTTTTACATCAGAAGCTCTTTTCCTGCAATGTCAATGCCACATCTTTCGTAAAGTATTCATAATAGAGTCAGATTTTGTATCCAAGATGAAGGCTAAGCCCATGCAGAGATGGATGACAGTTTTCTGGTTTTCTTCAATGTACTACCAAAAAAACTGTAGCAACCTTTGTGTATTCAGAATTTTCAAAGTATTTCTACTCAGCTTTACATATCTACACTTTGGATGAAAAAGAGGGAAAAAAAAAACCAAAAAGAAAAACTTTATAAATACTTTACTATGTGGCCTCACTAGAAAATTGAGGCAAAACTCTCTGATTCATGAGAGTTAAGATACTGTATGTCAGAAGCATACAAATACCCCCACCCTTTTTAACCTCTACTGCAAGAGGACTTTTCTGAGCCTAGTAAGGCAAAAAGATCATGTGTCTTATAAGAGAAATTCAATAAAGCAGTCAAGTACACCTCTGTTCATATAATCCCCAAATGATCCTAGGTGGATAATCTGTCATTATTCCCTGCTGTTGGTAGAGAATTCCTTGTCATGATAGCCTGTGATGGCATTCATCTCACCCACTACCTAGACAGGTTCATCTGAGTTTGTTGTTATAAGGTCTGTTTATAGTCAGCAGAAAGAAATGTGCTTTAAACTCCATTTCATCTGATGTATTTTAGAAGACATATAATCAATCATTTTTTAGAAGAACTTATTTGTAAAGGAAGCATCAGGCAACTAGTGTAGATGTAGCTGAGGTAGGTACCACATCAGACGAGTTCCATCTTTAACTGCTATTATGCAATACTTAATTGTTTTTGCATATATCTAGAATGCTAAGTAGACCTGCTTTGAGTGGATTTTGGCTATGGAAACCTCAACTTCATGCAATTTCAGCTGCCTCTACATGTGAAAACTGTTTTTATATTTAAATGTGGAATGTCTTACATGACTGGCACTTGAAAATTTAGTTCCTAGCAATAGTAAGGGGCATAGATCCAAACCACCCAGGACATGTTGTTACTTAAAATTATATGAGATGAGTAAGTAACAGTTCACAACTTCCCAGTCTTCAAAATTCTCATTTTAAGTAAAGTCTCTTTTACTTTATCTTAAAGCTTTTTTTAAGAACCCTGTTGCAAGAAGGAAAACTTTCAGGCACAGCAGAGACAGAGAGGAATTTTCCATCTTGTTGAAATTCTGAACAAATATAAGCAGCAGTACTGTGGTGGTTGTCTGCTCAGCCTAATGAAAACCCACTAACGTATGCTGCAGGAGGTGTGTATACCTTGTTTTAGAGATCCAATAAAGAGCAGAAAAGGTCTTTTTTTTTGAACATTGAAGATCTCATTGAACAATCAAATTACTGATTCCACTCTAGGATATTTGCAAGGTGGCCTCTACTGTAGACCACTGAATCAGTGAACATGGTTTCAATTCAGTGGGTACAATATTTCTGTGTTCTTGAGCTCTTCCACATTTCTTTTTCTTTACAAAACAATTAGAAGATTTTTGGATTTAATACAATTTTCTCCTTGGTTTTACAATATTTTTCTGCTTTTGAAAAATCCACATAACTAAGGTAATTAAGAAAAGGCATTGCTTTTGATGAAATAATATTAAGTATTTATTATGTAGTGAAAGTCCTTTTAATTTACTATCCATTAATATTAACAGATGTTGTGCTCTGAATCTTTTGAAGTTATTTCTCTCTGGTTTTGTTACTGAAGGAGAAAGCAATTTAGAACAGTTTGTGCTTGGGAGACCAGAAGTGAAAGAAATCAGGTACTAATGAGTCTTCCTTTTCAAACTGTGAGGCTATCTGGGAAGCAGCCTGAGCTGAAGTGTAGCAGATGAGGCGGAGTGGAAGAGCCCATGGGTCAGAGAACTAAGCTGCCCTATGTACCCTGCCTTTTACATAGGTTAAAGATGTTGTTTCTTTTACTCATCTTGCATATAACTGTTCTAGAAGGAAAACAAAAGCAAAATGTTGACACTGTCATGAGCAGCTTTATCCATACTTGCATCCATGAATTAAACTGAGATCCTGGCATGAGCTGAGATAGTCAACAATGGACTAAAGCAAGCAGTCAGGGTTTCTGGAGCCCAATAGCTCAGTTTGGTCATTTCTAGAGAAGCCTCCTCCTTAACCTAGTTAAACTAGTTAAAAATGTGTTTACCTTTCAGTGTTCAAGGATTATTTCTGGAGTTTACGACCGGTTATAAGTGAGATAAAGCACCTAAAACACTTCAGAGAAATTGTGCTTCCAAACAGACTGCAGAATTGGCACTGAGGACTGGATTCATACCCTGTCTTAGGTGCAGCCACTCTCAGTTTGCTATGCAGCCAACAGGGAGAGGTGCGCCTCCAGGTCCTGTGTCTCAGTTTGAAGAGACTGGAATGTTTGCTAAAGAGGATGAGTTATGAGACAAACCAAACTCCTCTCTCTCAGCAATTGTAAATTCAAAATTAAGGGGTTTTAATCGAGGAAGTGTGGAAAAAACAGAAGAAATAACAACCCTTTATTAAAAGATATATATATATGTTGGCAAGAACAGTAACAGAACACACAAAAAAACTAGACAATAGTCCTGTACCCAACAGTCCACTTCAAACAAAAGAAAAAGTCTGAATACTTCTCCGTCTTTTAGCGCGGTTCTAATCACGGTTGGCGGGGGCGCTGTTGGATTACTGGAGGTGCAGAACCTGCAGTTCTCTGTGTTGACCTACAGGGGGCACTGTTGGGCTCTGGCGGTCACCGCGCTGGAAGGGGGTCTGGGGGGTGGTTTCGGGTCGCGGGAGAAGCTGAAAAGAAAATGGGGACCCTTCCTCCAATTGAAGAAGGGGGAAAGGAAAAACAGTCCACCCCCATGGAACTCATTTGTCCTCAGATGACGGTGTCTCAAGGCTCCTCTTTTTTTCCTCCCAGTGAGCACAAAAACTCTCTGATGGAAATGCAGTGGGTCCGGGCTGGAGACAAAAGACAGCTTGCAGGCAAGTTGAGGTCAGTAGTCAGGACTGACCAGGATGAGAAGCCAGAAAGACAGTCCTCTAGGCCTTTTCTCCAAATGCACCCACGCAGACCCCCGTCTCCGTCCCAGAGAGAGAACTCAGCAAAACTGCCTTCTCCCCCCACCATGAGCTGGGCCAGTAGTCCAAAAAAATCTCAAACTCCCCCCCCCCCTCACTCCAGCCTTCGATGGACCATTAGCTAGAAATCCGGCTTTGCCGGCTAGATCTTTTGTAAAGCTAATTGACTACCTCCCCCTTTCCATTCAAACTCCGTCTTTCCTACAGTGGGGGCAGGGGGAAGAAAAATTCCCCCCCTTGGATTTCTAACCTATAACATCCTGACACAGGTCTTTGTTGGACCCTCCTGAAAACCAGATGTTTTCTATTCCAGTGTTTTCTATTACTTTTGTATAAATGGAGACCAGAGTGACTGGCTTTCTAGTTGAAGTTGATTGGAATGAATCCTGGCCTAAATAATTTATTTGGCTTATTGTATAAATGTGCATTTTATGTTTCACTGACTTTTGAGCTATAAAAGTAATTTTTCTTAATAATATGAGGTGTAGTGTAATGAATGAAGCATAATCCTGAAGAATTGCTTAGAATATGGCCATTTGTTTTCTGGTAATGCCTGTGGGTCTTAGTAATGGCTGCAGGATGTCCTTATTACTGTTCGGTGAGAAAATGCTGGCAGGTATGACTGTTCATGCCAGTAAAGACAGACTGCCATAATTTAAAAAAGCCTTTAGTAACATCTGACACATATGTGTGTCTATAAGTCTATAAATAATCATGACACCAGTAGTATTTCCACATTCATTCCTTAAGGATTGTAGCTGCTAAGTGCAGATGCGGAATTCTTGCTCCTATTACGTATAAAATTAATTGGCATTTATATATATATATATATATTTCATCTTCTCAGGGTAATTATCACGTCATACTTCTGCATATATACTTAGCATCACATACTTCAGTTGGTGACATATGGAAAAAACAGTATGGATAACTACAAAGATAGTTGTTTCTTTGGCTTTTGTTTCCAAATGGATAATAAGCAAGGGTTTTAGCACGATCTTCCCTGTAACAGTATACATTTTTTTGTTTTAATTTGGGTTTTTTTCTGGAGTCCTGTCTTGCTTTAATTATTGTTTTCTGGAAGCTATATAGCTCTTCTGGCATGAATAACAGTGGCATGTGGTTTTCACAGATGTCTCATAATGTCAGACTAAACCTTCCTATACAAATAGTTATACCACTTTTGTACTGCTTTTCACCAGCATCAGCTTCTCTGTTAATCTTTGCACCCCTTTTTGTTCTGGCACCATCTTGACACATTGTTCCCTCTCTTTAAAATGCTTATATGCAGTCAGCTGAAACTCCTCACAACTATAACTGATGGCAAGTTCAAATACTAGGAGTCACATGCATCTTACAGCTGTCTTTGCTTAATACTTGACCCTGTTTTCCTTTGGAAAGGGGCATGCTCAGCACTGCTGAAGTGAAGGTGACTGTTCTATCTGGTATATTTCAGATTGAAAAGAGAGACTAAAACAAATTTCCAAATCTCATAATGTCAAAAAAGAAATCATTTAGAGTTGATGAAAATATTTTATTTTTACAAAAATGCTCTGATTTTTGACAATTTCAAATGCTATGTTGCAGTTTTACATACAAAATAAAACAAATTTAAAAAATAATTTTATAAGAAAATAACAAAATATTTTGACAGTTGCTGAACATTTTCCCCTTTTCTCTCCAAAAAAATTTACAACAGAATTTACAGGATTTCCTTTTTTGTTACAATTATATTTCTCAGTGAAAGAAATATTCCAAATAAACTTTTTTCCAGCTAAAACTGAAGAGAAATCTGTGAAAAACCATACTCTATCAGTAAAAAATATGAAAAATTAATTCATCATATAACTTGCAAATAAGCAACAGGAGCTGCCAAAGACATCTGAAATCACTTCATAGTCAAGATCTGCATCAGAAGTCCAGGAAGAAAAAGTTGTCTTACTACTCAGGTAGAAATCTAACATGAAACTGCTGCAGAAGACATCTCTTCATGTCCATATTAAATGTTTTGGGGAGCATTTGGAGTAAAAGTACTTTACGCTGTGTTATTCACTGGACATATTCAAGCAGGGATTGGCATAGTGCAGGTCTTGGGACATTTGAAATTTTATAGAATAGTATCGGACCAGGAGTGGTGGAAATTTCTTTGAATGCCTTGTACTGCATGATTTCTGTTCAGCAGGGAGTGAATTGGCCCAGCAGGTGCCAATACACTCAGATATCAGAGTAGGAGAATGAGTCCAGTGAATTTCTGGCATACTTTATGGCAGCTGTCCTAGTATATGGTGTCTGTACTGTTATGTGAAGCTTTCAGTTCCAGGTTTACTATCTCACCTAGCCATGCTGAAGGACAGGCAGAGACTATACAGAGTTGGAGATCAGGTAGCCACAAATGAGGCCAAGTTCCATTGCAAGGGCGTTGTAGCGAAAAGGAACTGTACAAAGACATGAAGGTCTTCTAGGAGTGCAGCCATGGCTATGGTTTGCCTGTTTCCAGAGGTAAGTGTGTGAAATCTCAAGCCATTCCTCTCTTAAATCTATCACTGTTGAGTCAGGCAGGGAAGACTGAAGGCCACAATGCAGGAGTCCCAAACAGGAGGTTTGCAACTGTCCCATGAAAAGGATTGGGGGAAAATTCGCCAAGATTTTCTTGACCCACAGAGATTTATTTGTCTGTTAGTGCCCCAGGGAAAATGAAACCATTTGTGTCTGACCCAGTCTGTCAGGTATCCCATATCCCTTCACCAAACAGATTCAGAAGATCAGAGGATGTTTTGATTGTCCTTTTTTGGAGGGCTGAGTCAGCAGCGTAAGGGAGACCCCTCAGCAGGCCTTCAAACATGTTATTCCGCCACCAGCAGACTATCAGCACCTTATTAAGGACTCACTCTAACGGACTAACACTCTTTATTAATACAAATTGTGACAGGTTAATAGGGTTTGTAGGTCATCAGTGATAATGTCTAACTGCAAAAACATATTTAAAGCAACCTAATAATACTATAAAGCAAGCACAAGCATAAGCTCCAATACGAAACAATCTACCAATGTATTACATAGCTAAGCGCAAGCTCTAGTCCTGAGCATTTAACATCATTCTAAGCAGCATTTAGTGTGCATAGAATAAGTTTCTTACCCAATAGGCATCCCTAGGGGGACGGGGGAAGACAGGTTCAGGCCATCGACTCTTCCCACAGTTTCAGTGGAATCTTCCTCTGATTTTTACCCATTTCCAACTTACTTTTATGTTATTTCTTTAGGTTTAGGGGGAGCTTGAATGAGTCCAGTCATAAGTACCTAATTTGGTAGTTGTCCTTGGTATCTATCTCCCTTCGTGGACAGACTATGAAGTGTCACCATGGTTCCCGCCTTGCAGGATATTCATGAAGGGAGGCTGCAGCACCTTCACGCTACTCCCCTCTCAGTTGCATCCCCCATACCAGGTGCTTATCAGTGTTTAGAGAACCTTTGTGGGGCATGTTGACTGTGTTCCACCAGGGAAGCAGCAGCTGAGTTTCCTCTGTAATTCTTATTCTCCTTTAATTTTTTACCTTATCCATTATTCCACAGCAACCACTAATTCTTCAATGTTGTGCCATGAATATTAGTCACACTGATGTTCCTTCTAGTGAAATTCCACTTTCTCTTTGAAGTGGATTTGAAATGGTCACAGTGCTGTTCATTTTTTCACACCTTTTGGGAGTTTTTAACTTCCAAGAAGGGAAGTTCTATCCCAGGGCATGGAATCTAGAAAATCAGGACCTAAGTGTGGCCTTTCAAATCACTGGAAAGTGTCTAACTTCCTTTGGGGTTCTTTACTGTGGTGGAGGGCTAGGAGTGGCCCAGGTCATTTGCTCCTTTCCTCATGAGGCTGCACTTTCAGATTGTCTGTGATGGGTTGCACCTGCTACCTAACTAACTGTATTCACAGGTTTCTCACTCTGACACATTAGAAAGCTATGGAAAAATAATTAATCTTTTACACAAAGTCATATTTTTCAGTTTTTCTTACCTGAGGGACATTTAGGAGCTAGTATACTTCACACAGTTTGAAGTACTCTGTGCTCAATGTAAACCCATACCAGCTCATCATTTGGTCCTAGTCTGTCCTCATTTTCAAGAGGGTGAGATTTAAATGGCCATCAAACAAACATCTACTTTAGTGTGTACTGAGCACTTTTCAGGCTCCATTGACTGCATTGAGTAGCAATCCATTCAGACTAATAGGTGCTTGGACAGCTAGTGCACATATAGGAAACTAATTTCAGATGCCCTCATTCCAAACTAGATCTCACCCAGAGTGTTTTCAATAGCACATTATTCAGCTTCCCTGCTAATGCTCTGGTTCTTTATGTTTGTTAGAACAGATCAGTCACTACCAGATTGGTGCCCTGTGGTCTAAACAGGGACAAAATGGCAACAGCTCTTGACACATTTTGGGTTTGTTCTATCTATAACTTTTATAAGCCTTGCTACTGCTTTAAACATCCTTATCTCATCTACCAAAAAAAAAAAAATTTTTGCACTAGCAGACCACTGACAGTGATCAGATGGACAGAGTGGCAGATGATATTTACATAAAATGGAATTTTTCTCCATATGCTTTATATTTGTATAATAATTCTCTATATCCTTGGGTCTGAAAGGAGATAATGGCTAGAATCAAAAGGCCAATATCTTTTACATGAATTTGGTCGAATTTGAGTCAAGCAAAGGGGAGAAATGAAGACTTGAGTTAAATCGTCTGTCGACTTCTCCATTAAGCTAATGGATGTGAGATGTTTATGTTTACATATGCGTCTTAGGTTTTGAAGAATTAGGTTTGGAAAGAGGATAATGGGCAGAAGTCTGTAACTTGAGGGACCCTTCTTTGGCAGCAATTAACATTGCAATAAATTTTCTTATCTCTTAAAATAGATTTATGAATAATTTAAGGATATTTCATAATGATGGCACTTCAGAAACCAAGGAAATGAATATGCATCTCACTAAGTATTCATTTATGGCCATATTACCTCTGTGTTTGTGATCCAACACATTCTAGTAACCCAAGGGGTTTCCTACATGAAGAGTTTCCAATGAAGTAATATGGGGCGAAATTGTGTGATATAAGGATGCAAGCAAACTATTCCAGTGTTTGACCACTTGTACAGTAAAACAAAACCAAACAAAAGCAAAACAAAACCCAAATTCAATCTCTCTGTTTTTATTTATGTTTAGATAGAATTTTCTGCATTCTGTAGCCGTTGCCTGTTGTCCTTCCCACTGAGAAGTGCCTGGCTCCATCTTTTTTATTGTTTCCCATCAGGTGTTTATTCATTACAAGATCCTCCTGAGCCTTCTCTTCTTCAGGTTGAATAGTCCCAGCTCTCTCAGTGTCTCCTCATGTGTCAGATGTTCTCGTACCTTAATCATCCCCACGGCTTCTGATGGACTCAGAAGTATGTCCTTGTCTCTCTTGCACTGGAGAGCTCAGAATGGGATCCAGCACTCCAGATTGTCTCATCAGTGGTAAACAGAGGGGAATGATCACCTCCTTGACTTGCTGGTAATATTTTCTGTCATACAGCCCAGGATGCTGTAGGCCTTCTTTGATAAAAATGGATATTGCTGGCTCATGGTCACCTTCTTGTCCACCAGGAGCATTAGGATATTTTCTGTCAATCTGCTTTACAGACAATTGGCTCCAGTCTATACTGCTGTATGGGTTTCTTCCTCCCCAGGTGTAGGATTTTGCAGTTCGCTTGTTGAACTTCCTCAACAAGGGATCAACAATGAAGTTCCTGCCAACTCATTTCTCCAGACCCCTGAGGTCCTTCTGAATGGCAGCACAATCCTCTGATGTATCAGCCACTTTTTCTAGTCTTGTGTACACTGCATCAAGGGTGAGCTCATTCTCATCCTCCAGGTCATTCATGGAGCTGTTGAACAGTATTGGCTCTAATATTGACCCCAACCACTAGTGACTTCCTTTTGGACAGAATTTGTGCTGCTATCACAGCTTTTTAATAAGACCTACATTTCAGACCATTTTCAATTTGTCTTACCTGCAGAAGGCCCTCTCTCTAGATTTCACTAGATGGGCTTTGGCTTTTCTACTTGCACATACAGAGAGTGTCTCCATATCCCTCCAAAGTCATCTCTCCCCACTTTTATCTCTACTGAGCTCCTTGGTCATCCCTGTAGGTCTCCTGCTACCTTTGCTTGATTTCCCGCTCATCGGGATGGACTACTCTTGAACTTGGAGGTAATCCTTAAAAAGCAACCACCCTTCCTGGACCTCTCTTGTCTCTGGGATCACAACCCATATGATTCTTCCAAAAATTTCCCTGAATAGACCAGAAGCATTGCCGTACACAGGAAATATGAGTCTGAGTCAGACACAAAATGCCTATGGCAGTATTCAGAAATTAGCAGACTATGTAGGATCCCTTTAAAAGCTAGTAACTTGAAAAAGAAGTTATTATGAACACAAAAACACTCAAGAGACAATATAATAGCTAAGATTATCAGAAGAATCTTAATACTGCCTCTTAAAAAACATATTTTCTGATAAATATTTATACAGTAAATACATCATCTCGAATTAGTCGGTTTCATGTCTTAAGTATCTAAAATTGTAAAGCTTGGTATGCCACTTTAATGTAAACTGTATGGAATTCAGCAGTATGAAATGTAGAGAACAAATTCCCTATGAACTATCCCACAGATTCTTTAAGAAGTTATGGGGAAAAAATGAGTCAAATTATACTGGAGAAGTTAAAATGATGCAAGCAAACTAAAAAAGGCACAGGCAACAAAGCTGTTCCATGGGCTTGGAACCACTTCCATAGAGCAAAAGTCTTAGCATGATTGGAGTCTTTGGCTTGGAAGAAAATTACTAAAGATATGACAGCAGACCATAAAATCATAAAACACATGGAGATACTGCACCTGGAATGTTGATTCTGTTTTTTGCAATCCAAAGTTAGGGGATACCCACTGAGATTGATAAGGCAAAGGAAGCAGTTTGCAAGTGATGCATAATGACATTGTGGAATGGACTATTAACATTTTGGGTCACTGGGTACTAGGGGCCTTAAAAATAAAAGTGAGAGAAAATATGTCTCCAGACTTCCTGGTTTGCTTCAGGAAGACCATGGACTTCCTCATATGAGGCTACTTAATATTTCTCCCAATTCTTACACCCCTCCTACAAAATTCTGCTATTGGTCATAGTGAGAGGTAGGAAACTGGGTCACTATGGCCTTTGTTTGATCCACCATCAAACATGTTAGTTTCTTACAACTTTTACCCAGAGTCATGTACTTTTAAAATCAGTCTAAGCTGGAAAATTCTGTTTAAATCATTCAAGAGCAAGATTTCCTGTTCTATTGTGTTGGGTCTGTCTAGGATGGAGGTAGCTTCCCCCATTGCAGTACTCACAGTGTTGTACTTTGTATTTGTAGCTAGAAGGGTGTTAATAACACACCAGTGTTTTGGTCATTGTTGAGCTGTGCTAGCATAGCATCAAGTTGGCCTCTTCAATCTCCCCCATAGGGCTGGGAGTGGGAAAGAGGTTTAGAGGGGACATAGCCAGAACAGAAGACTCAGACTGTCTAAAGGCATATCCCATCCCATATGATCTTGTCCTCAGCAATAAAAGCTAAGGGAAAGGAGAAGGAGGGGAACATTCATTATTAAGACATTTGTCTTCCAAAGTAACTGCTGTGCATACTGGGGCTCTGCTTCTGGGGAAGTGACTGGGCATCAGCTACTGGTCAGAAGTAGAAAATAAATCCTCTGGGTTTTTTTTGCTTTGCTTCCATGTGCAGCCTTTGCTTTTCTTCATTATACTGCCATTATCTTGAACCACAAGTTTTTAATCTTATAGTCTCCCCCTTATCTGCTGAGGAAAGGAAATAAAAGAGTAGCTTGGTAGGCACCCAGGTGGTAACCAAGGTCAACCTAGGACCCCAACAGTGGGGATCTAGAGGAATTCAAGATAATGATAGTAATTGTAAAATGTAATAGGAAAATGGACTGGACATTGTCAGACTGTGGAATCGTGGGCAATTTTTTTTGTAATTGTGATGGAAGTATGAGTGGTGAAGTATGTGTAAATTGTCTTTAAAAAGTCTTCACAGGAGACTAACCCTCAAGGTATGCACTGGAGAACAGATTCTTAAATAAAGATAAGGCCAGCTTTTACACTTATGCAACAAGTGGCAGGTCTATTGACCAAAAGAGGCCCTGATGCAAGGAAGTGATGCTCCCTTAGATTTGTTTTTAGTCAGTATTTAAAACGTTAGAGAAAATTTAATTTTCTAGGAAAAGAAAATGAGTTAAATCTAATTTGCTTCAGTCTCAGTAAAATGCTTGATTCAATTGCTGTAAGAAAAATTATAAGGTTTTCTTTAAAAAGAGAAGCTGGAGGTTAGCACAATAATGGAAATCTCAGGTTTTCACACAGAATACCAGATAAGCTCATACCAGTTACTGATGTCATGAACTTAAGAAGAGTTGTCACTTCAAAAGAGGACTGGGCTAGCATTCAGAAGGAAGTAGGTGACCTTGGGAACCGAGGGAATTGAAGCAGTAAAGCACTCAGTAGAGCAAAACAAGATTTTATGCAGAACACCTAAATCCCTGAAGATGAAACCTGATTTGTTTGTATAGTTACTTATTTGGTATATTACATGCAATAGCTTGCAACAAATCTGAGACCTGCTCTAGTGGTCCTGAACAGGCCTTTCCCTGTTTATAGGCTTTTTTTAAACAGCATAGTCCTAAGCATGGATAAGGAAACTGCTATTAGTACTGGAGAGGCTTATGCTGTGTTTTAGAGAGGGAGTCGCTTCTAGGGGACCATGTGAAAACTCTATGAGTTTACACTCAAGGTAGCAGCCACAGAAGAACAGGTAATACAAACAACATTTGGCTGAGAAAAGGATAAATGCTTAGTCTAGGCTGAAAATTTAGGTTTTGGGCTATTTGACTACTGTGTGTTTGTTCACAGTCCAGTCTTCACAGAAAAGTGAGATGGAAAGAGATGGTTTGCTGCTAACAACTGTACTGGTCTTCCTTTATGCATGGTATCTGCCAGCTCATGGTGGCTGCACAGGGAGCATCCAGCAGAGGTCAGAGACTTTCAAATCAAGTGATACACTACCAAAGCCAAAATCTGGAAAGCTGCAAAAGTCTCTGACCTTATTGCCCAGAAATACTTTTTCAAATCAAGTGATACACTACCAAAGCCAAAATCTGGAAAGCTGCAAAAAAGTATTTCTGGGCAATAAGGGTATGCAGTTTTGGGTCCAGCTGGCAGGCTTCTGTAGCGTCAGCACAGTCAGTGCTGCTTGCAGTCTCAACACTGAAATTCCCAGTTTCGGTTTTGTATTTTGTATTGAGCTTCTGTGGACCAAGTCAGACAAGACACCTACTGTGTCCTGACATGCCTCTGCTGTTGTATTTCATGTAGAGCTGCCTCTGCTCTCAGTTCTGCCCCTTCAAACATCTGGGCTCATAAGGAATAAAGAAAAATTTTCCTTTAAGCTTTCTTCTTTAGATCAAGTATCAATCAGTATCGTGGCCATGCCACAGAGGATTGTTTCTTTTAATGTTCAGTTCTCAGACCAAAGATGAAACTTGCCTTTTTTTCCTGTAAAGCAGGACAGTCTTTACATAAGACAATGGCAGGAAACCCTTGTCCAGACATAGCCCAGTTTCCTTTCTCCTTGAGAAATATTTGGCTACAAACAGCAAATTATCATTAGTTTCTATTTTACTACCCATTTCTTGCATCTTGAGCCTGCTTGAGATTACAAACTCCAAATTAAAACACTACTAAGTTAGTATGCTCTTTACTGCTATTTTTTTTCTCCTACGGTTAATTTTTTGCATGATACACTGAAGAAGATGAACATTTAGTTTGGGTTGAGCAATTATGCAAAGATGGTAAATATCTTCATACATATGGCTGGTTACGTTCCTGTGAAATTTTAAAAACCAAAAATGTGTATTTGGTTTTAATCCTAGTATCCTGTCTACTCACCTTATCTAAGGATGAAGGTGTTGCTTCCACTGAACAATCAACACTCACACTGAAGAACCCTCTTGTTCCTAGTCCTTCTGGAGCATGGCCTCCATGTGCTCACTTGGGCTGCCTGCACAAGAAAGCCCTTGGCAGCACCCAACATAATCTCTGGGTTCTCTGCCCAGAACATCACTTTGTCCATTGCACAGTGTTTGCCTCTGGATCCCTTTCCCCACCCACGGCGTGGGGCGGCCCAGTTCTAGTTCCATTTCCATCTGAGGAACCATTCCGACATCTTGAAGGATGGGGAAAGGGAACTCCAGGGGTTTCTTCAAGGGTTTCTTCCGTCCCTGAGCCTGGAGGGGAGAGGTGCCCTCCCCTCCCCCCACGCTCGTGGCCCCATGGCAGGCACAGAGACATCACACCGGGCGTGGAGAGGAGGCAAGAGAGGGTTTATTGTTGGGGATGTTACATTTTATAGGGTTCAGGAGGATTCACAGAGTAACCAATTAGAAGACTCAAGGGGCTTACAGGAACACCCAATCACAGGAAGGAGTTAACAAAGGCCAATGGGAAACAACTCAGGACACCTTCCCAGGACATTCCTGAGATAACATTACCGTGGGGGGTGTTGGGAAGAAGAAGCATGTGTTTGCAAAGAGACCACAAAAAGCCATTTTAAGACATGTTTAAACAACAGATTTCCCATATAATGCAGGTTTAGTGCTACATTTGCCTCTTCACATGTACAAACAGTTCCTTCAGCTTCTTCTTCTGTCTTTCTTCTGCACATCTGTAGGTAGGACCCATCCCTGCTCCTTTTATAACCAGGAGAGGATTTATTACTTTGCATGCATTGTTCGACAGAAGTAGGTATTGTTTTATTCCACTGCAAAAGTCATTCATGAACAGGAATGAAATATGATCTTAATCTTTATTCAGGCAGAGCTCAAAATCACAGCAGTAGATTCTTATTATCCCTTTCAGAAAGCAAGGGTTGAGGAGAAGCAGCAGGACTGAATTATGGATCATGTTTTCTAGAAGAAAATGGTATTCCTGGAGGTGAGGTGCTGTGGGTTAGCAAGGTTTTGACGATGCTGCAGTCACACATTCTCAATATATACAGGAGTTTCTGATTTTCATGCTCTTCTCAGACATATTTCACAATGTTAGAAGAGTGACCTAAGGATGGTCCTAGAGGTGATGTAACACCTCAGAGTACCAGAAAGAAACGAGACCTCTGTCATTTAATGCAATAGCAGCCAGTGAAATAAGTCTTAGGCATACTGTGGTGTTAAAACACCTTTATTTTAACCTCTTTGTGTAATTTAGTTCCGTGGAATGGGACATCAGGCTCTTTGATGATATTAAACCTTCCAAGGTCACGCTGGAGTCAACAAATTAGGATGGTTGCAAACAAGGAAATTCTTTGCCACTCCTCCCCTCAGTATGGGACTCTGAGGCTGAGGCTAAATAAAAAGACTCAAAGGAGTCTCGGGGGCATACTCTTGTGGGAGAGGGAGGATCTCTCTGCCATGCTTCAGGAGACAAACTGATTCGGATCATAAATTTCTGAACTTAGAGTAGGATTTTATGAACTCTGCCAATCACAGACCTTTTTCTCATGTTTGCTACTTTAAATGCAATATTATTAGTGAGAAAGTGCCTATTTTAGTGTTTTATCTCTGGGTTTCTTCATAAGCCTTTACTGGTCTGGGACAGCATCTTTGGCCCCCACTTGCCTATTGTGCTCAGAAAAATGTCACACTGACCTTCAGGACCTGCTGACTGGAGACTCTACCATAAGAGCAGTTTTGATGCTGGGGCTTGTTTGTTAAGCCCTTAACTCACAGAAGGTGATATTGTGTCAGATCACAGAATCACAGAATCATAGAATATGCTGAGTTAGAAGGGACCCACAAGGATTATCAAGTCCAACTCCTGGCCCTGCACAGGGCCATCCTCAAGACTCACACTGTGTGCCTGAGAGTATTGTCCAAACACTTCTTGAACTCTGTCAGGTTTGGTGCTTTGACCACTTCTCTGGGGATCCTGTTCCAGTGCCCAGCCACTCTCTGGGTCAAGAACCTCTAATATCCAACCTAAACCTCCCCTGATACAACTTCAGGACATTCCCTCGGGTCCTGTCACTGGTCACCACAGAGAAGAGATCAGTGCCTGTCCCTCCTCTTCCCCTTCCAATGAAGTTGTAGACTGCAATGATGTCTCCCCTCAGTCTCCTCTTCTCCTGACTGAACAGACCAAGAGACCACATACAGGTTCCTCATACAGGTTCCCCTCAAGGCCCTTCACCATTTTTATTACCCTCCTTTAGATATTCTCTAAGAGCTTAATATCTTTCTTATATTGCAGTGCCCAAAACTGCACACAATATTCAAGAGGAGGCCACCCTTGTGCAGAGCAGAGCAGGACAATCCTTCCCTCGCCCAGATGGTGATGCTTTGCCTGATGCCCCTCTGGACATGGTTGGCTGCCAGGGCATTGCTGAATCATGTTCAACTTGCTGTCAACCAGGACCCCCATGTCCCTTTCTGTGGTGCTGCTTTCCAGCATCTCATTCCCAGACTGTACAAACATCCAGGGTTGCCTCACCCCAGGTGCAGAATCTGGCACTTTCTCTTGTCGAACTTCCTATGGTTGGTGATTGCCCAGTCCTCTAACTTGTCGAGGTCTCTCTGCAGGGCCTCCCTGCCTTCAAGGGAGTCAAAAGCTCCTTCCAGTTTTGGGTCATCTGCAAACTTGCTTAGTATCCCTTCCAGTCCTTCCTCTAAGTCATTGATGAAGATGTTGAAGAGCAAAGGGCCTAAGATGAAGCCCCGTGGAACCTACTAGTGACAGGCCACCACTCTGATGTTATCCCATTCACTGTTACCCTCTGTGCTTGACCCATGAGTCAATTGCTCACCCACCATATGATGCGTTTATCCAGCTGTGTGCTGGACATTTTGTCCAGAAGGATCCTGTGAGAGACAGTATTGAAAGCTCTACTGAAATCCAAAAAGATTACATCAGCTGGCTTCCTTTTATCAACTAGGTGGGAGTTGTCATAGAAGGAAACCATGTTTGATAAACAGGACTTTCCTCTCAAGAAGCCGTGCTGGCTGTGACGGATGACTGTTTTGTTTTTCAGATGTTTTTTAATACTTCCCAGAATAATCTTCTCTGTAACTTTTCCAGGCATTGAAGCGAAACTGACAGGCTTATAGTTTCCAGGGTCCTCCTTCTTACCCCCTTGAAAATTGGGACAATGTTCGCCGGTTTCCAGTCAACTGGGACCTCTCCATAGTCTCAAGACCACTCAAAAATCATTGAGAGAGGTTTTACAATGACATCAAAGAGGTCTTTGAGGATTCTGGGATGAATCCCATCAGGCCCCGTAGGTTTGCAGGGATCCAGCTGGAGCAGCAGATCCTGAACAATTTCAGGGTTGACTGGGAGATGATAATTCTCACAGTCATGGTCCTCCAGCTCAAGTCACTGAGACCTTGGTTCACCATCTGTGTTGAGGACAGAGGCAAAGAAAGGACAAAACGCCTCTGCTTTGTTTCTGTCCCTGTTTGTGAGGTGACCATCCTCATCCAGATATTTCTATACTTTGTGTTGCTGTGGATATATTTTAAAAAGTTCTTTTTATTTTCCCCCACATTTCTGGAAGTTTCAACTCCAGTTGAGCTTTAGACAAATGAATTTTCTCCCTACAGCAGCAAGCAACATCTCTGAACTCTTCCCGTGTCACTTGACCTTGCTTCCATTGGGCGTACACTTTCCTTTTTTGCGTTATTTCCGAGAGAAAATTCGTGTTCATCTGCAGATAATTGAAAAGACCACCCAACAAGACAATAAGAAGGAAACTCCCCATTCTTTTCTTACTGATGCCTGCTGGATGTTTTATATCTCTGCAGGACTTTACAGGGCAGTTCAAAAGACAGTTTCTTCTGTGCATAACATTGAAGAAAAGGTACCTTGTTGTTGATTTCTTTGCTTTTTCTTAAGTTGAATGTTTCCCTCCCTTTCTTTCTGTAGTGCCAAAGAGCACCCACACATTTTTAATTCTTTATACCCTGCACTAAAATCACAAAGATCCAACAGATGAGGAAATCTTCGATAGAATGTGTATTTTGCATTGAAGCACTGTTCACAAGGAGGGGATTTAGGAGCTCCAGGGATAGCAGTTATTCTTAGTTTTGCTTGATAAAAGCTCCCTAAATTTAGAAAATAGTTCTGCAGAGAATTGGAGAAAGAATTTCACATTCCCTACAGAAAAATAAGGCTGTTGCATTTGCAGATTGACAAGCATTGTGTACCTGACCATCCTATCCTTCCAACCCTTGAAAAAAAGGAAACCAGATTTAAAATAGGCTAGTAAATATAGCTATACCTACTTTTCAGTTTTTAGATCTTCAAACAGCTTTCCTCATGTATGCAAACTCTAGAATGGACAGTCCTATGGGTGACCACCAAAGTCAAAACCAGTACACAGCTTCCTCCTATTGCATATATTGAAAGACTTGCTAGAGATTAACCTCTGACATGGGTTCCATAAAGCAAGTTCAGAATGTTAGCTGGAAGCATGAACGCTCCTAAATCAAAGTTTCCTGAACTCATGGTTTTTGAAGCATCAAATGATGAGAAAATTACAGCAGAGAAGGATAGGTAATAAAACAACTGCTCCCTCAAAAACTAGGTCAGGGCCTTATGTTAATTCTATATTCACCATCCTATATTTCTAACAACTTTCACAAAACTGAATGGAGAGGAGTGATTAAATAGCACATCTGGCCCTGAAATATTATTTTTTGATGTTATAACTTAAAAAGGACAACTGCAAATAGCAGTTGTGATATAGTTACTGTGCAATAAATTCTGCTCTTGTGTCAGCACCCACTGAGCAGGGAGAGGGGAGGAGACTGAACTGAGACTTCATCTCATTCACACAGCCTGATTATATATGGGATTTAAATCCAGCTCTCATTCCACTCCAGTGGAGTGTTCCTGTGTTCTTGAGAAAAAAGGAGGACATGATTAGGTAAGAGAGTTGAAGCACGCATTCATTTGCAGAAAGCAGTATCATCTCTTCCCTAAAGCTGATTAGTTATTGTTCCTTTAAGTAGCACTAACTATGCTCACATGCTTTGCAATCCAAGCCATAAGGTATAGACACTCGCCAAATGCCAGCGCAGCATCCCACCAATGCCATTCATAGAAGGCAAAGTCTGAAAAAGCTCCAGCAGAGATCCTCTGAGGAGACTGAATCTTTGGTCCAGATTTTCAGGAATCCTCTTTCTGAGGAGCTTTTTTCGTGGCCCTAGTCCCTGCCAGTTCATGCTCATTCACTTGGCCAGTCAGTGGTGTACTGATTAATTCATTTGATTGCCCTGTTTTTATACAGGAATGTAAGTATAACTATGATTATGTTTATCTTGTTGTCATGTTAAAAGGGGCAGAAAAGAATTTCCTGTCCAACCTGTATTAATTTATTTTTGTCAATCAGTGCCCCCCCAGGAGACCAAAGCCTTTTAATCTCTAAAACAGTCTGTTAGTGTCTCATTAGGTGAGATCCTTCAGTTTTCAGATTCACTGAGATGGACAGGACATTTGATACTTTTTTTTATAGAGACTACACTACTGCGATAGGGAAACCCCTCAGCAAGTTTCTTCTGTGAGTTATTTCACCATTGACAAAACTGTCAGCACCTAGAAATGGGCTCAGTCTAGCAGTTCATGAAATAACATGCTTATTAATACAAATTTGTAACAATTTATTGGGTTCATTTCATCTGGAACAGGGTCTAACTACATCTACACCATGTAGTAAAAATAATAAAGCAAAACATAAATAAAACTTTAAAGCAAAGCAACTTACTAAGAATACCATGAAGCAAAAGTAAACTCTAGTTATTTAGAAGCAAGTAATTAGCATGTATAAGATATATCTCACCTTCTAGGTGTCCCCAGAAATGGAGGGAGAAAGACTAGCTTGTCAGCTGTCTCTTGTGGTGTTGACGGAACTTCTCCCCTGATTTTACTTATGTCCAATCTCTTTTTGTACCTTTTTTCTTAGGCAATTTGAGTGGCTATAGTCAATAAACTAATTTTGGGGTAATAGACAAATGACATAGGCCCAAGGGTCATTTTCCTGTGTTCCTGACTGGCAGGATGTTTGTGAAGAAAGGCCATGTTATGTCCATATCACTCCTTTCTTCATTTAATCCTCTTATTAGTTTCTGGGAATGTCTCCCCAGGAGCTGGGGTCTTCCAGGAAACTAGCAGGAGTTTTTTCTCCTTTTGTGTAGTCTTATCTATCACCTTACACTTGTGCTGATTTTACACAAGTTTCTGTAGGCTCAATTATTTTTTTCTGAACAGGCTGTGCCATAGCAGACACATTTGGGATTTTGATTCAACACTGCTGTATAAGGATGTTTCATGTTTTACATGTTTCACTGTGTTAATCACACTCAGTAACATAAAACTGAGAGGACAAGGATAAAAAGGACAAAGGACAGATTGTAAGGACAATCTCTTCCTTTATGTCAGTTTGGAGAGAGAGCCTTTAAATAAAGGCAGTCATCTCCACAAGCAGCCTCTTCCCCTGACAAGAAAAAAACCAGGGGTCTTGAGCTTCAGTGATTCTCAACCAGTTGCCTTATGAGATCCTTACTGGGCTAAAAGGTGAAATGTAGAGCAGCAGCAACTGGGGAAGAGAGTGAAGGCACCAGACTGCAGGAGTTATGGGCCAGCTGCAGCCACCTAAGGTTTCCCTCACTCCTAAGGGAACCACCAGGAGCCCTACCAAAGACCTTTCTCTCTTCCCGTGGAGACCTGAGAGCAGCACTGAGCATGGCAGGGGCAGACATTTACTGCCTTTGAGTCTCACCATACATCTTGGCCTCATCAGGTAAGGAGGGAGCTATGAACAGATAGATGGGGGATTCTTATGGTGTCTATTAGTATTTTAACAAAAAAAAAAAAAAAAAAGGAGAGACACAGGACCATAAAGGTTATTAGATTAATTTCTTCCTCTGTCTGCTATCGTGTTACTCTCTGTTTCCATAATTAAATCACTGGAGCGTGTCCAGCCTTGTAATCTTGTAACATATCTGATGCCAACAGGAGACTGCCTAATATTCATTATTAGTATCTGGCTAAAGCAAATGGTGACACGTGTAACCTGCTTTGGTAGAACTTTTTTAAAATACTCAAACATAGAAATGCAGTCACATGCATTTTGGGGGTTTTTTTGCATGTGTATATGTTTTTACTGCTCAAAAATTTCTTTGTGGGCAGTTTGTAATCAGGAGATTACCTAACAAATTAATCTATACCCTCAGGTTATTTTACTGAACAGCAATTCCTACAGAAAGTTAATAATGAACAGATAGATCATTCTGAAATTTTGATCCAGGGCCTTTAAAAGTGAGTGTGTAGGTAACAAACACGAACAGTTCATGCTTATACGAAGTTCAAAACAAATATTTTGTGTTATTTGCATAAACATGAGGCTCATGTATGGATACTCCAGTATGGGCACCTCTTAAAATGAACTTAAACAATATAGTGATAAAGACAGTTGCAGTCGTCAAATCAGTTAATAACCTAAAAAGTGTGCTGCGAGCATCACTGAAGATAGACCAGATATTGAGGAAGTTCATAAAAATCCAGCCTTTTCTTGTCCTAATTTAGTCATTAGTTATTTAGTATGTAATATCACCAGTAGAGAATGAGCAAAATTAAGAAAAGTGAGGATTGCATAGGCAGGACTATCTGGTTTTTTAAGTGATATGGAAGCATGTCGTGATAGTTCTCTTCTGAAATAAGCTGACAATGAACACTAATATGTCACAACATACCACAGATTGATTTCAGTTCAGTCAACTTCAGATGTAATGATTAGTACAGATGATTGTCGATGCTGCAATTTGCATATCGTGAATTCATGCTCAGCCTGGGTGGTTACCATAAGTAAGCCATTCATCTCTCTCCTACATCCCTTCATCTGCAGATATTCAGGCACAACTTTAAACTAGTTCTCAGTGAGCAATACTCACTACCACGATGAGTAATAGGAAACGAAATGTTAAATCCAAAAGCAAAGAACCAGCACAAACTTTATGAATTTATCATTCAAATCAAGTAATTTAAGTTATCAAAGTTTGATCTGAAAACACTCTAATTGTTTATATCTCCACGTGAAACTTTCTGCTTTCATAAAACAGCTGATTATATTGGCATTCGGAAACCACCACCCAGTCCAAGGTTTTACAGTAATTAATTTTAGTTCTGACAGGGTGAGCAATATTCTTGGGTTTCTTAAAGACTTAAAAAAATATTAGGTTTGATTTTATATTTTTCTTGTGAAAGAACTGTGGAAATAAATATTCCAAGGGAATCAGGGCAGATTTGTAGGCAACATCAGTGGTACAGGAAATGTAATGATGGTATAACATCCATATATTTGATTGAAAAAATGTATTTTTCAGCTTTTTGCTTACTGGTTGCAGTGGTAGATGATAAGTGCTAAGCATGAAAAATATAACAGACTCTTGAACTTTGAAGATCGCAGCCTGAAGATATTTCGTATTTTAAATAGTTTTCTTAATATATTTTTTTGAACTTTGGAGAAGCTAAGGATTTTCTGATAACATACGGAGTTCTGTAAATGTGGGTTTGGGTTGTATGCACATTTTAATTATGATCAGTCATCAGGGTCTATAATGTGTATCATCCTAGAATTTTTATCTTCATTTCAGAGATGTATGTATTTATATACCAGGAAAATTATGAGTCCAGGTGTATGGCTAGAAATATTCACAAATCCTAAAGCCCTTGCTGTGCTGTGATCTTTTAGATATGACTCCTCTGAATCTTTTAGATAGGACTGTTCGCCCTTTGATACCAAATACTGATACTTCAAATATTACCTCCAAAATGAAGTAGTACCATATTTTCAGAGACATCATATAATTCAGACAGGTATTCTTCAAATATCATTTCTTTCTACCAGACATTCTTCAAATATCATTGTTTCTTTCTACAATATTTTGTTCCGGGGCAAGGATTCTCACAAGGAAAAGAAAGCAACAAAATGTTCATTTTTTGCATTCAACTGACCTTGGATCATGATACATAATCTACTTCAAGGATTACATCCAACACCTGAGTTCTAAAAGGAGTCAGAGGAAATGTCTTCGCTTCTTGTGACTTTTATTGTGATGAGAGCAGTGTTTAAAACTACTTTGCATATGTACATGGAAGAACTCTTGATGCAGACCTGACACAGCATTGCTGGGTTTATCCAATAAACCATGCAAATGGACTAATCTTGTTCAGTGACACCGCTGCCAGAGTAGCTCCTTGAATTTCCTGTATATTTTTACTTTAGAAAGACTGTGATCAATATATCTAACACATATCACTCTTCTCACTGCCGCTTGCAGCATCTAAGTTCATGTTTCAGCCTTTTCACTCATTGTATCTGTGAAAGTTCAGTGAGCTTCAGCAAAACCAGCAGAAAAAGGGGAAAAAAAGAACGCTTGCTCTCTATATCCTGTACAGTACTATAAAGGAGTAAAGAAGCAGTTAAATATCCCTGTTTATAGACTCCTTGCTTGCAGAGAATTCTGCACATTCTTTTGCATCCACTCTAAGGAAGTTCTTCATACCTAGAGGCAGTAAATTTAAAAGAAAAATTCTCAGACTCTCCATTGCCTGAAATAGAGTTTTCCTTGTTAAGTGGTTATTGGTGTGCTCTTTCAAATCCATAGCTCCTTACCCATAGTTAAAAGAAAAGAAAATTAATTTTAAACGGTATAATTCTTTTTCATCTGATATAGATGTTTCAATAATTGTCCTTTTGCAAGAAAAAAACCTTCAGGTTGGTGTTTCATTTTCAAGATATTTTTTGCCGTCCTCTGAAAGAAAAAAAAATCATCCCGCGGAGCAGCTGCTGTTTCAGGAGCTTCAATGATTACATGAAGATACGCTGTTTAATTTTGTACTCAGTCTGAACACAGTGCAAAAGCCAGTACCAAGTAGATATGGATTTAAGTGAGATGTTTGGAAGACTTTATTTTGTTCACTAATGTAGCATGGAGTAGTCAGCCTCAGTCTGGAAAATAACTTGCTATTGTCACAATGTTTGCAGCTGGAATAAAGTTGCCTCAAATTGCCAAATACAAAATTGATTTTGGAATATACTACAGAGGTATGGCTTATTCTGTCAAAAATGATTACACACTGAGAAGCTGCTGACACTTTAGTGTCAAATATGCTTTTCTTTCTTTCTTTGTTTTTCTTTCTTTCTTTGTTTTTCTTTCTTTTTTTTCTTTCCTTTTTTTTCTTTCTTTCTTTTTTCTTTCTTTTCTCTTTCTTTCTTTCCCTTTCTTTCTTTCTTTCTCTCTTACTTTCTTCTATCTAATCTTAAGAGCTTTCCTAACCAGCATTTTCTTATCAAAATATCTTCTGCTGTAAGGAAGATTGCATCCTGCTCTTCAACTCATAGATTTATCATGCTTAGAAAAAGCAGAATGCTTATGGGAATTTGAGAGCTGTTTATTTGTTTTTTTACTTATTATTTTTGGTGCTTACATAATTAAAACTGCCATGATTAGTTTTAAAATGATGAATTACAAAGATGAAAGTGTAGCATGCTTTGTGCCCATTCATTTCACTTACAAATGCCGCACAGATCTTCCTAATTGTCTGTGGTGCAATTCACCAATATAACAGTATTTTTAGAGAATGCAAAAATCAGTCATCTGAAGCCTGAAGAAATGTGATCAAGTCTGCTGTGAACTATGCAAGTTTTCCTTTCCTTGTTTACTTTACTTCTGAAATGAGAGCCTCAACTGTGACAGAAGATGGTTCTTTTGCCCTAGTGAGGTCATGATTCAATTCTCATCAGTAAGATCTGATATTCTTCTTCTTTTTCTTTTTTTTTTGTTTTGTTTGTTTTGGGGCCTTTTTGTTTTATTTTGGTTTTTAATATCTATCTGTACACTTTCTCTTCTGTAGAACATTGTGTTGGTTGCATCTAAACGGTTTGCGTCCTGTCTTCTAGAGACCCATACGCTTTTCTTCAAAAACCCAAACAAAACAAATTCAAATCCTCAGTTAAAAAAAGTTTTCTTGGAACTGAACTTTTCCAGAACAACTGTTATCCTCACTGAAGATCACTCAGTGGTCTGGACATAAGCCACTCTATCCAATTGATTAATCATTGAACAGTCAGGTTGAATTAAGTAACTTAAATATAGCTGATTTCATCTTATACTATACTCACCTACCTACAACTAGGACAGAGTTCTTAAACTGTTTCTGTAAGGTGGAAGACAAGTCATTAAAGATCATTTTAAGGACACTACTTCTGTAAGACTATATGTACTACTTTTACATTGCAGTCATAACCACTGCATATCCCTGGGGCAAATAGTTTGCTTATATAAAATAAATGTGATTTAGGACTGGGAAAAGAGAAGACATGCTACACTTGATAATCTTTATATTGGCTTGGTAGAGGTGAGTTTGAAACTCATATTCAAGATCCTATTCAGAGATACATGATTACTGAATTATTGAGTACTGGAGTGGCCATTCAGAAATGAATGTGAAACCATATTCATCACTAAACTTCTGGATAGCTTTGGGCAAGTCCTTTCACACCTACCTCTCTCTTTCTATCTGTTTTCTTGTGCTAGGACTGTATTATATAACAGGGTCCTAAAATCAATACAGATTTCTTGTCAATACCTTAAAATGATGTTTCAAATGGCTTGGATTAGGCTGATATCAATAGCTCATAAATTGAGAGAATCTCTAACTGGGACAATGTTTCTTCCATGACTGGAAGTAGATGACCAAGTCATCTCTTTTGGTGCTATAGATAGACCAGAACAATAGTTTATAAAAGCACTGATAGGTAATGGTAATTATTTTTACACTCCAGTTGAAAAATGTATGCAAGCAGTTAAAGAATGCTTTCTTGGTTTTTTTTTTTCCTTTTTTTCTTCTTTATTCTGTGATTATTTTTTTTTTTGTGTGTGTTCTAGGCTGAAAGTTGGTGAAGAAAGCATAGATAGGATTAGTAGATTTTGAAACCATTTTGTTATTCCTTCATGAGTATGTTCTTTTCCTGGTATTCTCAAGTCAAATGTGGTAAATCCTTAATTGTAAAAAGAACATTTTCTTAATCTCATAACAGAAATGTGGTTTTGAATTTGATCTTAAAAATCAACATAAATAAAAACTTATTTCCTTCTAATGTATTGTCATGTGTTACATAAACTAAGAAAGTAAACATGGGAAAGTTATCAGTTTTATATGAAAGCCATTAAAAATTACAATACTATAAACTAGAGTGCATTCCCCTAGACCTGTAAGTTACAGCATACTCTCAGACTCTGAGAATGACTTGTCCTGTTTCCTTGGTACTAAGCAGAGGCTGAAAGCTGGTACAAACCCCGAACCCACTATTTTCTGTTTTCTCTGAAATCAAAATTGAAACAAAGGCTTGATGTATACTTAACTAAGAAGCCCCTACTTGAACAAGACCTAAAAAGAAACTCAAGCAAACAGCAGTACTCAACATTGTCTGGTGGTATCTTGAGAACCATTTTTCTCCAAACACTTTCCTTTGCTCAGAGATATCCCAAAGCTAAAAAGAAGCCTGGTGACCTTCATTGTTTATTTTGATGGCAATTTCTGGCATCTGCCTTGTTATCTAAACTTTGAATTAATTCTAGAATTATATCCATGTATCCAGCCTTAAGTATGAGATTTAATACACCAGACACAACTTGGTTTGGTGACTCTTGCTGAAAGAAGATCTGTTTATAACAGCAGTTTTGTAGAATACATAACAAAACCCTTGTAACACACAGAGTTCAAGGAAATAATTTATCTAGCCTGTGGGTTTTGAATCTTTAGCAGCTCTTGCCTTTATTATAGCTAGCAAAACTACCTGAACAGTGAAAGAAAGCATAAATAATGAGCCACAAGTGACAGCAGCAGTGCAAGCCTTTACTCCATGGGCCACGCAGCACTGAGCATTGAGTCAGGATCTCTGCTTTTGTCATACAACCAAGTAGCCCTAACTCTAACCTTAATTATAGCCCAGGGTTCCGTCTCTTCAGAAAATATGAACATAAGGCATGGGACTTAAAAAATACCTTACCTCTTCCTACTCTCAGGCTCATTAACATTCAGCAAAGAGTATACTTTATATTTTATATTACTCTGTCCTTAGTTCTTAGTGTAACTAAGCTACCCCAGCAATGAAAGAGCTCATCTCATACTAGCCACAGTTGACACTAAATCTCTGCCTAACTCTAAATATCTGCGTTTTTCCATCTCTGAATTAGCAAATCCTGACACCCTTCCTAACTTTAAGATTTCTGTTCTAGCCAAGGGAATCCATCACTTCTGGAAAAATTAATACTGAAGGTGGCACCTGCCTACTTGCCATCACTTAGAGGTCTTTAGCATCCGGAAAGGAACTCTTCAGTATTTAGATTTAAAAGTCCAAACCCTCTCTTAATTTCAAATTAATATTATCACAGAGATCCATTGTGAGTAGTAACCCCATCAAAATATTGCTCATGACAGGCATCTACTTTCATTAGAACTCTGAAATACCATTCAGCCAAAATCTTAAATTAGTAGATCTCAAATGCTAACCTTAGCTGTCAGCTTGATTAGAGCTAGAGGACCCACTTCTTCTGGAAAAGTGGATATGAAACACTGGACAAAAGGACCTTTGTATACCTTAAGAACTCTCAGAGCCATTCAACATACAAGAAAAAAAGGTCTTTTTACTCTCTAGACTCCCATGGTCTAACCCTAAACTTCATTTTCGCTATAGCAAAGAAATGTATCCAGGCAATGAAAGGGAGGTAATTATTGGTCATAACCAGCTCTAACTTTGTCCTGAGTGGTGGAGATCATGCAATAGACAGTCTTACAATGAGATCTTCTCTCTCTGGAGACCAAAATCCTGTCTATCATCTTCACTTTCATTCCAGCCAGCAGAGCCGTCTGAATAATAAAAGAAAACATAAAGAGTTAGCACAACACTTTGTCAAGAGGTAACCACTTCAATTTCTGTCTGTGCGGGGTACAGAGCATAAAAATTGCTTTTTCAGATCCCCAACTCCTAAAATTCAAGAGCAGGAGGAACCAGGCTGACTCTATTTTCTCTTGGGGGCAGGCATGTCACATATATTGATTTAAAATCTTCTAGGTTTCTCTTTCATTTTCAGATGTATAGACTCCATAAAGCTATTTTTAAAATATTTTAAAGCCCCCCATAATTTACAGGCACAAAGTACTTTATACTGGGTCATGATGCCTACCCACTGGGTGTTACAGCATGTGCATTGTACCTGCCTAATATAGATAGCCAAAAGATGTCTTTTGTGCAAGTACTTTGGCAAAATTCTTAGTAAAAGAGGCCATTGTTGAAAGCCACTGTTGTTTGGACATCTGCCATAGCAGAGACTTGCAGTGATAACTTCTAGTAGATAATGCTTAGACTATGCTATGTTGATCTGGTAATTGTTCAGTAATAGCTAAATTCATTACTTCCCAAGATCTTCATTCTTTATCCCAATGCCTCTGATCACTCCTCTTATGTCACAGTCTGTGTGAGAGGACATGAAAAAGACAGATTGAAAGTCTGAATATTAATGAGGAAGTTAGAGCAGAGGTAGTTAAAGGAATTCCTAAAATAGAGTCCAGCAATCACCAGGAATCAACTTTACTTCTTCTAATATGTATTTTGCCTTCCACACAGTATTGTTGAGAGTAAATTGATTGATGTTTGAAGTGCTTTCCATTTCTTTGACGGAAGTTGCTATGGAAATGGAAAGCATACTTATTAGATATTTGCTGTCACTTCTTGTTAAATCTCTTCTAGGTTCTCTTTGTCTTGGAGTTTTGCTGCTCTTTTCAGGATCTGATGTCATTAGCAGACCCACAACAGGAGATCTCCTATGCTCCTTTGTGTACTCACTTTCCATTCTATATATTTCCGCTGGATTTCTCAATGGCAGAGCTATAAACTCAGAGCCACTTTAAGCATTGGAGAAACCTCTGGCAGTCATGCTAGGGATTTTCATGATAATGCATTAAGCAGTTCAAAAGTTGAAAGTACACTCAATCAATTGCTATTTTAAATATTTATAATATCTATTATAGTACGTATTATAATATGTAAATATAGTTAAACTATTAGCCTCTTGTAACAACTGCCACCAGGTGTTCCACATCAAGGCATTTGGGGCACTGGAGGCACCTGTATACAAATATACACATTATACCTCTTTAGTCCTTCAGGATTTTGTTGCCACCACCATTTCAGAACTGTCTTTCCTTTTCCAGAATTATGAAAGCAGTAGCTGGGGCAGAAGAGAGGAAGAATTCCATTTTTCTTTCTGTTTGACTCTACTTATATGTAGCCAATATCCTTGTTTTGATTTTTTAAAAATTTTTTTCTGTATTTGAGAGAAGAAAACCATTATTTATTCTTACAGAATGGTGAAAGGGTTTGTTTATGTTGTTTTTTTCATATGATTTACTGTCTTTGAGGGAGAAATTTTTCCATAATGCCAAGAAAGAAAAGAAGGAGTACCTATGTTAAGCATGCACCCCTATAGGTCTGGAAGGGAGAAGTGTTGGCTTTAATCTTAATAGTAGAATGTGCAGGTGCAGCTGATTTGCAGTAAGAGCTTGGTGGGCAGCATAGATAGCTCTGGAGCTAAGACAAGTAGGGGATTCCTTTTCCCAGGCAGGGAACCTTTTTTCTTTGCCTTCTTGTATCTCAGCTCATGGTTGCTTCCCATTCATGTGAGTCCTTAAGAAGATATTAGAGGATAAGTGAAGGTCCTGTTTTGGTATCACTTCCTAAATCTATCCTAGGTATGAATCAAGAGCCCCTTTCTCTTTCTTGTCCATTTTTAAAAAAATCTTACAGTATAGCCGGGGAAATACAAGTGTTTTACTGTCTCTGCTGCTGAGACTGGCAGTTTCTTAGCGGTAAAAGCAGAAAGAAATAAACCCATTTGGAATGAGGGGAGATGTGATAAAAAGTGACCTTCATCTGTATTTCATTTTTTTTTAAAGCTTCGAGAGAAAAAGAAACAGCTTGCAGCTGGGTTGTCAAAAACAGCCTGTAGAACTGCTGAAAGAAACTTGCTTTCAGGATGCATTTCTGGTTCCATGTTTCTAAATGCTTTTATATTTTAAAAGGCATTCTAGTCTCTTATGGAATTGCATGGAGATTGCTAGAGCTGGACCATGCTTTTCCATCCACACAAAAAAAAAAATGTAAATCAGGTTGCCTGATGTTTCTGAGGACTGAACAGTAATGCTGAAGTAATTTCCAAAGCAGAAAAACAGCTATCCTGTAATCTTTGTTGCAAATATTTGTAACAGTAACAGAGACATTTGGGAAGAAGCAAAGCATTCCCAGCTTAAAAAAACCCCAACCAAACCTGCCTAAAAATTTAATACCATTTCCACTAAACTGTGAAATATGTAAGTGCCTTGTGTTTTCTGCTGGACTGATCCTGAGCTGTAGTTAAGGATCATCAGGGCAGTTCAGGTGAAAGGCAGCAGTGGAGAACAAGGGCTGTGGAAAGGTTACGCAAGGTTGACTCAGTGCTTGTTTTGCTATGTGCTGAGCATCCATGAGATAATCCTTCTCCATGCCTCTGAAAGGTCTCCTTTTTTTCCTTTACAACTGATGAGAGAATAAAGGGACTGAAGAAGCAGTTATACTCCGTAGTTACACTTGGCAGCCTCACTAATTCAGTCTGCATCTCAGTTCCTGCTGCTTCTTTTATCCTATTTTTTTGGGTGATTGAGTGGGTGGAGAGATCATTCCTCCTTCAGTCCTTTTCACACACTGTAATGTTTCACCTTTTGTAACACCTCTGGTGAAAAAAGGAGCAGTGGCTCTTGTTCTTCTGTTCTCTGGTAATCTTTGCTTGGGCCCCATCAACATCCTTGAAATGGAAATTCACCATTCTTTCTTATTGCATCTTCTACCTTAACAAAAATTTGGACATGGTGACCTACACTGTCTCATCCTTCTCGCTGGAGCAGGGATTCTTTTGCAGCCTTGTTAATGCTTTATGTCTGCCTCACTGCTGCTCTGGTTAATTCTGCCTTATTCCTAGCAGGTGTTTATTGAATAAAGGCCTGCAGCTGAGGTGCTGTGTAGAGTGAAGACATCTTGAGTAATACTTGGTTTATTTTACAAGAAAAGACATTTTACACAGTACAAAACCAGGGCCTACGTGAGACTTATGTATAGGAAGGGACAATTTAAAAAAAAAAAAATCTAAATTTGAGTGATTTCAGAGTAATTCTTTGCAAGGGATATACAAAACAGCAAATTTGTAAATATTGTTCATGGTGATGGTAAAAAAGAAAAAAAGTGAAAGAAAAATCTTTTTCTTTTCTCTGACATTACCAGGAAAACAAATAATTCTTCACAGCAAATGTTGTTATAGGGAGACACGGTACTTTAACAAGAAGTAACAAATCCGCTGTGCTGAAATATCCATTTTGGTACCAATGGATCATTAAAAGTCATCAAGATTTATTTTGCTAGTCTCTTTTCAGCATCAGAATATGCTGAATGACACAAGTTTGAAAATTTAAGCATTGACATCTTTTTCAGACATAACTAATTCATAAAAGATTATGGAAAGGCATATGAAATTTATATGCTGAGGGTCAGTACACCACAGTATTGTACTACTGATTTTCAATTTCACTTGAGTTTCTCCATCAGGTTGCTATAACTCCTTTGAAGTTTTGAACTCTAGAAGCAAATACTTCTAGCAAACGGCCGTAATTTTCTTCTTCTGTGAAGCTGTTGAAGTCTAATAAACAAATTTGTTGAAGGTACAACCTCACAACAATAAAACGTGTCTAGAAACGTAAAAAGTGCATGGAGGAACACCCTAAAAGTTGGGATAAAAATTAGTATTTTTTTTTCTTTTCAGGAGACATTATAGTGAGTTTTTAAAATAAAATAAGGTATTTCACGTGCAATAATAAAATTTTAAGAGTCTATATCAGCAGAAGAGATATCGGAGTAAAGCGCTAGAAGCTCTGCTGCTGACAATACTTAACATATGTATGTACGTTTATTTGCCTTAGTGTCCCCTGGTACTAATGGGAAAGTTCTTTGGTAAGTAACATCAAGCATATCAGTTAGTAATTTATGTAACTGGACTATAGCAAGAAGTTAGTGCTCATAAAGTTTAAAAACAATAGCTGAATAACTGAAAAAATATCTTAGAGCAGAAAACTCCTTGGCTGATGATACATATTGAACAAACAAACCCACATAGCTACATTTAGCTTCAGAGGGAGATACTTAAGCCAGGAATTTGTCTTTGTTGGCAATCAATAGATGCAAACTATTTGTCAAAGTTCAATAGAGTAATGAATACCTTTCCCACAGCAGTAGCAGTTTTGTCAAGTATTGTTTTTTGCTTCACCTCATACATTATTTTTCATCCAGTGAATGGGAATACTGTTATGTTTGGTTCTGTTTATATCGATACAGATGGTACTTTGAGCCAGAACAGCAATAAAGGATTCCAGTAGCTGTGATACTGGACAAGGTTAGGGTTGATGTTGACATTTGACCTGAGAGACTACAATGAGTGAAAGGCTTTCAGGTGTCACTTTTACAAAAAGAACTGTGGAGGTGCTATGTCTCTCTGTTTTTGAGATGCAAAGAACACCCTTAAACAATGATGAAAGGAGTTTAGGGCTAGTCTAAATCATTGAAGACTTTCTTAGTGCAAATGTACTTTTTTTTCTTTATGTAGCAGAGGAGATCTTATCCTTAAATGAGGACTTCTAGGTATCCAGTTAGACATCTCATGGATTCAGAAAGATACTCTCTCCACTTTCATCTTCCCCAGTACTTGTTTCTTCATTCTGCTTACAGAAGTTGCTAGTCATTTTCCAGGTAGTATGTGCAGGAATTGGAGACCTATAAAATCATGGTCCTTCCATCTCTACTTTGGTAAAAAATATCTTTGTGCCACCCCTGACTGAAGGCTGGGTTTATCAAGTTTACAAAGGCTCTAGATCAGACAAATGACTAATACAGACAGTTCTTAAATCTAACATACATTTTCCCAAAGCTTGTCCCTTTCTTTAAGCCGAGATGTAACAGAGCTTGCCCTGGGCATGCACTTTACTGCAACCAGCCTGTTATCAGGAAACTATTTTGAATAAATCATTGGGAGTAAGTAGGGATCCACCTATTTCTGAATATTAAAATCTGGCAGGGACAGAGGGAAGAGTTTTCCAGGGATCTTCTTCAATGTTATTCACTGGGCAAAATCTCGTCCTTAGGACTTGTCTAAGGCAGCTGCACTAGGTCACCATGTCATCTAAACATGTGTTTAGGTATGGTATGCCCTTCCAAGGACACCAAGTCATACTGACCTATTCAGAGATTCAAGCAGGACTGCATCTCACACAGTATATTCTTTTGTTTTTTTCTGAAACTTTTCCTCTAAAACATCACCTGTAAAATATAGAGCTGTGGTTTCACAGGATATCTCCTCCTTCTGTTCTGCACTTCACTCAGGTCTTAACATAAATCTTTTGCAATTTCACAGAGAAAAATAAATAACTGAAAAATTTCTGATCATTATATCAAAGCAAATGCAGGTTTTACTTGTATGAAAAACATGTTTTTTCCACTTCCACTGTTGTATTCCTCATTTTTAATTTGAAGGTACATAATGTTAAAACAAAGTGCCCAATCTATCAGTGTGGTATACAGGCAGTAGCTATAAAAATAACTGATTTCTGCTCACAGTATGGTCATGTTCCTCTTAACTCTTTTTGAACATATATTCAGTATCACTTAACAAAAAGTAAGAAAAAGTGTGGGTTTTTTTCTTTCTTTCTTTTTTTCCCTTTCATTTGCTTAATGTGTTTGAAGGGAATTAGAAATAGTTCATTGTGAAGGGAACTTAGTGTAACAATGTAAGTCCTGATTTTTGCAATGAGCTGTCCTAGTTAGAACAGCTGGGACCAGCTCATCAGTGTGTGGGTGTAACCCGAAACTGTGTATTCTATACTCTTCCATGGCATTTCCCAGAAACTGTGAACAATAGACCGTTGCCTAGAGCGTGCCTGACCCCTCAGGCTATAAGTTGGGTGTTAAGAGGCCTGTGAGATAGGAGCATGCTCCTGTCCTCATACCCACTGTGGAACTCCCTGCCCTGAGGGAGGTACTGGGCATTCCTGCCTGAACCTGAGGATATGTAATCTTGGGGTCTTGAGACTTCTGTACCACTTGTGGGATCCAGAGAAGGACCAGAACTTGGACTGAACTTCGACCACCACTCTCAACCAGACTGCGATCACCACTCTCGCCCAGACTGCAACCAGTACTCTCACGAACAGGTTTTCCCTCTCCTTTTACTTTTTGAATTCGGGGGGACCATGTGTGGCTCAGCACGGGGAAGGGGGTCCAATGAACACCACTCTGTTCATGCACCAGGGTGCTAGGTTATACATCTGGGTTTTGTGGGTTAAAATCAATTGTTTGTATATGTAGTTGTATTACTTTTATTAAATTGTTATTCTGACTTATAATCTCTTTTGAGTTGGGTTCATTTCCCCTGCTGGTTTACCTGTAAACCAGCACATGAGCTCAGATGGGACTGTGTATATACCAGCCAGTAACAGACTGCTAATAGTCTTAAGAATGTGTATGTGTAATAGTCTTAAGAATATTCTTAGTTATTGAACAATGTCTATAACCAAAAAAAAAGAGTCTATTTTAACTAATTCCTAACAAGATGTCAGAGCAAACACAGATTTGTTTTATTTTATTGTCAGAGCTGTATTTTATGACTACTGACCAAAATTCAGATATTCAAAGACAACTATTTATCTTTTTTTTCTATTGCTAGTAAAATACACTTTATGCATGTTCACTTGTTCAGAGCAAGAAATCCTCCCTGCCACTGACCAGTGAGGATGGTCCAACTTGTGAGAGTCAAGTGAAAGACATATGTACTGTTGGATGTCCTTCAAATGTGTTGAACACCTGTTTAATGGTGTTTTAACACCATTAAAACAGGATTAAAATATAGCAGTTTTATTAAGCAACCTTAAACCATTGTTTAATATGTGGGTTATACTCTGCTACAACCACACATTACTGTAGAAGGTGTCCCTGGTTTTATAACGTCAGACACCAGTCTGTTGTGACAGGTCCTTAAAATGCCTCAATCAAGTTGCATTTAATTTCTTATCTGGATTTAATAGACAATGCTAAAATGTCCTCATAGAAGAAACTAATAAGACAGGTAAAAAACTTATTACAGTTTAGATTAAAGCTTTGATTTATTCACTTTGTCAAAATCAGAATTTCTTCAGTTGTTGTTGTTGTTAATAAAACAAAAGGAAAAACTGAACAAAAATAGCTAGTCGTGTACCTGTCATTGTGTATCCCCACTCACATTATTCTGTAGTTAGTTTTCCTGTTACTTCTTGTCTTCAGAAGCACACAGTAAATATGGCTTCTTCTTTGTTTTTCCTCAGGTTGAGATAGACCAAATTAAAAAATGAACAAAGAAATGTTGCAGACTTGACAGCTGCTACTGTCTTTCGTTCGTTAATTTTTGTGTATGTATTAGCACCTGCCTGTTTCAATGCTGTGGTCTCTAATCTAATATATTCAGAACATATTAATTCTCAGGACCTTTAACAAGTAGCCAGTTTTATGTATGGATTCTGAATGTAATTTGCATTAAAAAAAAAAGTACTACCCTCTCCTTTATTTAATTATTCATAAATTGACCCAGGTACATATATGTGATTAGAAATTTTGGTAGAAACCAAGTTTTAGCAAAGGTAATTGTGTTTTGGCCAGCAGTAATTACTCATAACACTTGAAGTTTTTCTATAGGTATTATTTATTGCAACTTAATTAGAAAAATTTTGCTGACTAAAACTGCAAAATACTTGGAGAAAAAGAACAAAAAACACATCCTCCAGGGAGACTTTGACAACATGTAAAGATTTGTCTTGTAAAAAAATCTTATCTGGCACTGTGAAAAATTTCTACTTTTTAATTATTTAAAATTTTTTTAATTTCTAACAGTTTTAATTTTTCCTGCTTTCTTTTTAATTGAAATTTTCTAATTGTGAACACAATGATTCCAGAAGAATTTTTTTTTCTTGTTTTAGATTATTAAGGATTTCAGATGTGGATGTGCATTTCCTCTTTGGGTAGATTCTACACTATCAAACATTTGAGATAATGAGACAGACAGAACACAGATGTGTCCCCAGCATCCTTGCACATCAGTATTAACACAGCTATAAAAGAAATTCTTCATTTACCCCTGCTCTCAGATTCAACAGCTTATATCTGAGAATACTTGAATAAAGAGAAAGGCATCTAAACATGCGACAGTCTGTACTGCAATGGCAAAGCATACAAGTCTGTTGGTTCTCTTTGGGTTAACACAAAATTTGTGTGCGTATTCTTAGGTTTGAAAAGTTTGGACCTCATATCTTTCGAAGGAAAAGTGCATCAATAGATGAAGAAGACCTTTGAAAACCATTTTCCAGTCTAATTTGCCTTCTGCGGGACAGAAGAATGAGTGATGATGTGTTCCTTCTCTCTGCAAATTTTTTTTTGAATGATTTGTAGATAAGTTCAGTTGAGGATAGAAACCAAAAATTCCATAGTTAGTCCATTTGGGCAGTATTTAGTTCACAGTATGCAAAACCATACAAGGATCTGGGTATATAGCTTGCAGAACTTCCATATGGCAGAGGGATTACTCCATAACATTGAAAAGGCCCCCTATGTTCATAAATTCAGTCCAAGAGACTGTATTTCAGGAAGGATAAGTCTCTTCTGATTTGAAACTCAAGAGTTTATCTGAACTGAAACCTGAAGAGAACAATGAGAATTTTCTGTGGTCTAGAAAACTAGGGGGAAAAAAAAAACAACTGGACAGAAGGAATAGCTTAATATAAAGAAAGGAAGTTGAAGGAGGAAGCCAAATTTTCTGATATGAGCTCCTGCAAAGAAGGAATATGTTTCCCTTTCTGTGGTAGAAAAACCAACAATGAATCTGTCTGAGCTGTAGTTAAAAAATGAGGTTAGAAAAAAAAAGTCCTACCTCAAAGGACAGCATAGCACTGGGAAACTTTAAGTAGGCACTTTTAGAATCCCTGCTGCTGCAGAATTTCAAGATCAAGTTGGTAGAGCAGATGTTAAAATGTTGGTCTAGATGACTTCTGGAGATGCTTTCTGGCACTGTAACTGCAACCCAAAAGCCCTAGGAATTCTCCAACAGCCCACTAATGCACAGCCAAGTCCTGACTGCTCAGCTCGCTGATGCACATCCAGCAATGCATGGGTTTTCAAACACCAAAATCCTTTGCCACAGCTACTGTCACAATAGTATCTGTCCCACAAAATAATCTGTAAGAAGAGAAAATCCATTTCAAACAGCTAATATATTTTGAGTGCAGAAAGTAGCAAAAGAGAACTGGGAAGGCATGGTAGTAATTGAAGCAACAGCTTCGGGCAGCTGCTGGAAGCAACTCATTAAACTTAGCACAAAAGCAATAGATTGAATACTGTGTTGCCCAAGAGTTATAACATAATTTGATTAGATCTGTTTTTCCAATAATTACATGTTGTCTGCACACCTCTACAGATCACAAAAACTGTTGGCCAGATTGCCTGTGGCTTGTTTTTTCTGTTGTTGACTAAGCTTAAATTAGTCTCCTGGCTCCTAACATACCAAACTTGAAATCCAAATCTCTTCTTTGTAGCCGTGCCTGTTTAGTTAGGATTAGTATAAAGACTGTGAGTACAAATCAAGAAAAAAAAAAGGATATTACTGGAAAGTATAGCCATTTCCCTCAGTGTACTGACTATTAAAATAATAATTGGAAAAAAGTGCTGCCCTAAACTATTAGAAATTCAGGTACCTAGAGTCCATGATGTTTCTTCTCAAAGGAATTCTTATTTTTATGTCTTTTTTTTTTTTTTAATGAAAAGAGAATATTATCAACTTTTTTCCACATTGTCTCGGGAAGGTAGGTTTTTTCCCTTGTTATGTATTTCTCCTTTCCCATTAGTTTGGCTAAACAAAACCTATCCCCATGTATACAAGCATTAGCTTTGATTTTTTACAGGTAAACTCCTAGAAACATACAGTTAGGGATTTGCTCGTTAACTAGTTTTTAAAACAAAGAGAAAAAAAATCGATTATATTTTTCTTAGTTGAAGTTACATTAGTTGCATTACCTAAAATTTGAGAAGGGAGGCAAATTTTAATGCAAGTCTGTTCTTTCAGTAGTGAATTAACTATCTTTATTTCCTATCCCGAGTTGACCAATTCCAGACAAGTGTTTCAGGTATGATAATAACTTAATAAAGGTGAAAAGTAAAGAGTCTCCTCTTTTTCATTTCAAACAATGTTGACCATGTCACAAACATCTGATACTCCTATTTTTCCCATGAGAAAAAGTACTGTAAGTGCAGAGTAAGCATTTTTTTGTGATGTGTGTGTGTGTTCTGGAGGGGTTTTTTGGAAACAGGAGTAGTGGTGCAATTATGCTCTATTTACCTGATGGAAATCTTGGCTGCTGCATTGCAGGAGTAGATTGCAGGGATTGGTTAAAAGTAAGTTGACAGAAAATTTGTCATTCCTTTTGCATGGAAATGATTCATTTTACTGTACCAGTCTTTGAGTCCACTTTCAAGTCCTTTCAAATAATTCTTGTGTCCCACGCCACCTAGCTAAGTAGGGAAAAAGTAATATTTAATTAGACCTAGTATTAAGAACAAGAAATGAGACTGCTGTTGATAATATTTCCCTTGGGCCCAGTAGTATGTTTTTGTGAGAAGAAAAAAAGTAGAAATTAAGCCAATAACAATAAAACTTAGCCTTTGCCTCTCTCTAAAGTGCTGTTAAGTCTGAGAAATCTTCACACTGCTGTTGTGAGTTACAGAAGAAATAGCACTAGAAATCTCAAAAAGGGTGTATTTTTCTCTTCACACTGGAAAAAAGCATGTGAGGACTACATCTGCACCTCCAGCCCCTGTATTGCTTTTACTTTCAGTGGGATGGAAGAAAGGCTTGCAAGAAATTCTTTCTTCCACTTTTATGGCAGTATTCAGCACTAAAAGGACAAATATGCTTAACTGATACATAAGTTCCAAAGCTGTATTCAAAAATTCAGAAGCCCCCTGCAAATAAAGCCTTTTAATTTTTTATCTAGCACTAGGAATATTTACATGAAAAGAGAAAAATATTTCTGCTTCTTAAGCATTTATGTA
The DNA here is from genome assembly GCF_009829145.1 of Chiroxiphia lanceolata. Taxonomy (NCBI): domain Eukaryota; kingdom Metazoa; phylum Chordata; class Aves; order Passeriformes; family Pipridae; genus Chiroxiphia; species Chiroxiphia lanceolata. The sequence goes on along the minus strand of NC_045639.1, from coordinate 84,438,745 downwards.
ATCCTGCTGTGCTGTCCTCATCTGATACATATTTCAGCTGTTCATTTTAGAGCAATGTTTCCCTTTTTCTTTTTGGAGAAAAGAAGTGTCAGGACTGAAGTGAGACAAGCAGGAACTTTGTACTTTAGGCTGTGTGAACAGGTTTTGAGTGTTGCAGGAATGAGTGGAAACAGCTAGTATCAGTTTTAATGAGTTTATTCTGTAAGTGGGAAAGAACCATATGAGTACAGCACAGCTTTGGTGGTTAGCAGCACTCCAGAGCAAATGGTGTTGGAGGTCAGCCAGGAGGTCTCTGCTTTCCTTTGCAAATTCAGAGTCTGCATGACTGGACACCAATGCTGTCAGTTCTTAGAGAAGGGGAGCACTGTGCTCAGCTGAGTTTGATGTCTTCTGCTGTACAGGGCGTACAAATGAGGTAGTGTCCACTTACACTGTTTTTCTTTCATTCAACCCCTAAACTCATGCCTTTGGTTTTGTTTCCAGAGCAATGCCAAACAGAGACACTGAAGGATGATTTCAGATGAGAACAGGCTTTTGGTTGGATAACTTGGGGATTTATGGACACTAATGCTTTTGGAAACTAACCTGGTCTGTCCTGCATATATAGTCCAGAGCTGAACTGATGACCAGATTTAGCTTGAGAATAAGTGTTATCTTGATAAGATTAGCTGAGGTACTTCTGAGGGAGGATGTTTGTTTTGTTGTAGTTTTCTACAATAGAGTATCATCTATCTGAAAATGTTTTCTGCCGAATTCCCAGTATTGCAGGTCAAAAAGAGGTGCTTGATAATGCTCTACTGTCACACTGCCCTCATGGCTGCTGCTATTGTGCTTTACTATTGTCTTTATATTTGCTATAAGCTGTTCTGGGATACAAAGTGGATGTTTGCTGCATGCTTTGGAGCTACCTACTCCTTTTTTTTTTTTCTGCTTTTCTGTGAAGTATGAGTCTATACTTAAGAGCACATGTAACAAACATAAAACTTGGACATCTTGGAGGTGTTCTTACTGCATTTCTGTCTTCCAGATCCCCCAAATAGATTTAAATATGCAAGTATTTTAATTTCTGTACCTTTGTGTTACTTACATTTTGTTTCCCCCTTTCTTCAGGCTTCTTTTTGCATATGATCAGTGTGTCTCCCAGTGTGGTCTCTATGGTGTTAGTAGGAACATAAGAACTGTAGGAAAAAGGATTTAGATGTGTGGGATGAAAGTTACAGCACAAAATCCTTTTAGTAAATATGCTAAATTTACCAGTTTGTTGCAGTTCATGGGGATTGTCCATACACTGTAAAAAGCAAGTCTTTTTTCTCCCTTTCTCCCCTTCTTGATTTTCCCAATTGTGAGTGTGCAGAGCATGGTAATAGAGGGAGGTTTCTATGTGACATTCAACCTTCCACAAGAAGTAAACTGCTGATGTTTAGATGATATTGTATCTGAAACCTGACTTTAAACTGACTGTTGTCCTCATACTGAGGACGACACACCTGTGCAACCTGAATGCAGACACCTAAATATAGAGATGGGATCAGAGACAACATTATGTCTGGAAGAAAAAGAGAAATTAATGTGTGGAGGCCTCACGCTTGCACATTGGAAGGCTGCCCTGTAAAATTGGCTCTGCATACAACTTTAGATGGATTTCAGCTTGCACTGAACTACACAGCTGCTCCGTTATGGACAAAAGAGCAAATCAATTTAAGGCTGTTCAAGTCCTCAGAAGGGATAGATGCACCTTCTGTGTTGTACTGTGGATATTATGAATGCTGATTACTGGCTGAATTTTTGCTTTTTAAGAAAATGCATGCCCCCAGTGGGAAAACAAAGAGTCCAAAGCCTGAAGAACAACAAATTAAGGTTGGATGGACAATGTAAGGGAATGACCAAAAAGATATTGGTTTGTTAGAGCAAGATGATGACTTTTCAGGTTAGAAACTCCATCAGGTTTTGAAGACTGTGACTTAGAAATGACTACTGAGAGATTTCAAAGTCGAAAAATGATACAGAAGGCCAGATAAGACTTAATTTTTTTTTTTAAATTATTAGAATTAAAATCATTAGATTCCTCCAGTGTTTTGATTTGAAGTGTCAAGGCGCATAGACAGTGATTCAAATATAACCATGAATAAATTTCCTTCAGAAGTTTGGCACACAGAAATGAGTCAAATGGCAAGATACTTTTTATAACTAACTGACTATAAAACTGTGTGTAGATTTTAAACAGAAACATAGGGGTCAAAGACTCTGTATCTCATTCGGTTCTGCCCACACAGTTACACACATTAATTTTTTTCCATTTAATACTTGATTTGACCTTTTGTACCACGACTGATGGCGGCTAATTTTTTTTCTCTTTAGTATTTAATTAGGAAGTTCAGAAATTAATGCAGACTTCTAAACTTGTAGCAGCTGCCTGTACGGCAACAGAACATGGAGAATGGAAGCAATATTTTCTTTTGACTTACTGTGAAATGGAGGATGTGAAAATATAACATAAAGAGTGATGAAGGGTCAGCTTGCTGGAGGTACTCAGTGAGAGGTAAACACCAGCTTGGTGTGCTCCTTGGGCAAATAACCTGTGCTGTGAGGGATGGCATGTACCAGCCTGGTTGGCATGTCACACTGCAGCAGCTGTTCTGCTCCCACTTGTGCTGGCACTAATCTCGTGCTGCTGTGATGAACTCCAGAAGCACACAAAGCATCAAGTTTCATCTCAAATAGTCTGATGTCTCTTCTTCAGAAAAACATTTCAAATATCTCATTATGTCTCGATATGATAATTTTAAGTAGCTTTATTTGGTGACTTCCCCTTACCTCCCCCACTGTCTTTGGACTTTCCTGCAGCACTGTCACGGTGCCAAAACTGGTAGTGTTTAGGGCGCCATTTACATTAGAAAGCCTAGAATTGTACATAGGTGGGATCTTTAGGCATATTCCCTGGTTCTGGCCAGGACAGGGTTAATTTTTTGCAGTAACTGGGAGGTGGCATGGCTAGCAACCAGAGGACGTTCTATACTATTTCACGTCATTGCTGGGGGTGGGAGAAAGGGACTTTCTCCCAGGGAGAAGGGGTTCCATTTGGTTGAGAAAATGCAGTGAAGGGAGTTGTCCAGTATTATCTATTATCGGGGAGGGGGGTGTGTTTCTGTACCAGTCATTTCTTTTCTTATACCTTTTGTTATTAATACTGTTGCTGTCACTGTTCTTTTTCTTACCTCATTGCTGTTTTCAGTAAATTGTTCTTATTTCAACCTGTGATCTTTGTCTTTTGTGCCTCCAATTTGAGGGAGAGCTGCATTTGATTTTAGTGGGAGTACTGAATAGGAGAATACCATTCCTAAACCACAACAGCATAATGCAACCACATGCTGCACTTCAATAGACTTCTCATTGTGTTCACTGCAGGCAACAAACTTGCAGGTCTACTTTAGAGTTTCTTTTAAAAAACCTCTTCATGGTGTCTACAGCACGACCCCTTAAAAACAGGTGGTGGCATCCATCCACTCTGTGAATTTATTGTTGCATAGGGTGGATTTCAGGATGGGAAGTTTCTGAAGATGCTGCATCTAAGCAAGTGTAGAGACACGGGAGTAAGATTTCCCTGTGGCAACTTCCAACCCTACTGTCATTCTTCAAGTCACTCCTGAGTGACTTGGTGAACCATTCTTGGTTCAGCATGTCTTTCCCCAAACAAGTCACAAAGTCTTTCAAAGCTTTTAATCGATTCTTTTAATGGATATGTAGTAATTACTGTAAACCTGAAAATGGGGTTCATGACACTAGAAGAAAAGATTTATACTACTCGTTTCAAGCACAAGAATAATTTCTTCATTGACACTTGTACTTTCTTTTGGTTATGGTAAAGCATTTAATGTAGCAGATGTCTTACTGTTTCAGGCTTTTGGGAGCCATGTCCTATTTTACTGTGTCTAGTAGGCTTTCCTGGTAGACTGTCGCTATCTTTGGGGGTGGCATAGATTACAGATAACAATGGTTTGTAGGCCTTTGCACTGAGAAAAGCAATGTAAAAGGTAGTTGGATGGAGTTGAGAGGGAAATGAGAATGTCTTTACTCTAGTTCTGGTTAGACAGCAACCACTCCGTAATGGATCAGTGTTTACCTCTGCATGAGAGTGCTGTAGCTTCCGTAATTTCTTCCATTCACTATTGCCTTTTTGTGGAAATACCAAACACCTGCCACTTTCATTTCAGGTTTTATCAAAAGAAATTATATCGGGTTAAAAAAACCCCAACAAACCACACCAGAAGAATTTGCTAGTGGGAACTGAGGAACTGCAAAAGTTCCCCCAAATTTTGGGTAATTGGTAAATTATTTCAGTAACAACATGAGCTTTCTGAGATAGTGGATAAGAGAGGTAGACAGGGTGCTGCATGATGTAGCTCCCTCACAGGAGCCAGGGGGCTGGGGCTGAGGGTGGGAGTGGGGCAGAGGAGGTGATGGGCTCAGCCCAAACCCTGCATGTGAGAAGCCCTCACGTGCAGCTCCTTCTGAAATGCACTGGGTTTTTTTTCAGGAGAGTCTTTCTTTTCCTGTAATAATGAGTGTCCCGTGGGGACTCCCTGCTTAGCTCCAGTACCATGCACAGAGGGGAAAATGCATGCATGGGCTTCTGCAGAAGTATTACTTGTTTGTTTTGCTTCAGCAAACTAGAGATAGTATCCTAAAGGCATAGAATTAAATATGTGGTTCTTCTGTATCTTGTAAGAAAAAAAAAGAGCTTGCAAATAGATGAACTTCAGACTAAAAGCTTTTTTTATTTTAAAAACGAATGATCTTTAAAAACCTTTCTAGTCCCCTACTCCTTTCATGAAAGCGGGACCACTTTGCTTTTCCTGACAAACTGGCTTGGCAGATGTCTTTTTAGATGATTCTGATGTCTTTACATTGGTTCTGATCCTATGATTCTTTTTTACACGCAAAAAAATCATCCAGAAGGAGGAGAAGAGAGAGAGAGGAGAGAAGGGCAGGGGAGGTTCATTGATGAAAATTTCAGCAGTGTACCTTCAGCATCCTATAGGGTATCCTAAATATCAAACACTTTAGTAATATAACCCATTACTTCTTGTCCTATCCTCATGAACAAGCATCATTTTTCCTTGATTTGTTGGCAAGCTTTTACACAGTTGATGTTTGTGCGAAAGAAAAAATATATGAATATTTCCTTTAACATGATAACACCAATTCAATTATTGAATTTTGTTTTCATAGTCCTGTCTTATGAAGCAGCTCTTGTTTTCTGTTAGTTACAGAAGGAGTGCTTACTAAAAGCTATGGAAAAAATTCTCTGAAAAGAGTTGCTATTTAATTTCTAACCTAGCTTTTAAGAACTGTCCTTTTCCTTCACCCTGTTTTTCCTTTGAGATGAAAGTGGTAATCATCCGTATTGGAGAGAATGGGAAGGAAGAGGGTAGGAAGAATAAATATGTGTAAATGAGATTTAAAACAGAACAGATCCCATTTTATGCCAGTAGATTTACTATAAACAACAGATCCCAGAAGAAATTGAAACACTTGACTAATAGAGCTTAACTGATAGATTGTAGAGAAATCACAAGAGCTAAGATATGAAACTGAATTTACTGAGATTTGCATAAAATGAAATATTACCAAAAGAGAATCATACTACTAACAGGATGATTAACATAAGACCGAAAAAAGCTTTCCTTAGATAAAATGGAAAAATTATTAAAATGTAATGTTATTTAAACACATAGGTTATTCTCTTCATACTTCATATAACAGAAAGAAATAACTTTTTCCCATAAGAATATTGGGGTCAATATTTTCTACCACCTATTTCAATATTTATTATGGGAATTAACTGAGATATATATATATATATATATATATCCCTATTTATGTGGAATATAGGTGGTCCCACAGTGCTGTTATGTCTACTGCTCTCAAATATTTTTTCAAGAAGTGCTGCCTTGCAGAGGAGATGATAGCATTTGTCTCCCATGTTGATATAGGGCTCTTTAATAGGAATGTGAAGATACGTATTTTGTTACCAGAAATGGAAGCGAAACCCTTTTTTCCTCAGAGTTTCTATATATTTATTTTTAAAAATCCATAGACTTTAGGTGATTGGTGTTTTACTCTAAGATGCAAAATAAAGAACAGGGAAAGGCCATTACTATTTCTAAGCAATTTCTGGAAAAGAGTGTGTTCATTTGTAACTATTGTGTAACACATCAGCACTTGAAATGGTTGCTCAGGGGGTACTGTTGCTATTTTTCATATATCTTTAATGGAGTTATAAATATTTATAAGACAGAATAGTAACATAATGTAAGTAATTTTATATACTTGAAATTTATTTACACTGGTCAGGTGATGCATTTAAACTTGAGATATGAGCTAGCTGGCAACTGTAGTTAGTTCTCTGGAATGAACATGTGTAGTAAAGCTGCAAGACAACAGGAGTGTAAAAGACCAATTTTTTTTTGGTTTTACAAGCAACTAGGAGTAATTTTTGTTTTATTGAGCACAGTTGAGGGAAAAATTCCTTATAATGAAATATTCAATTTGGGCTGTTTCTGCTCAATCATATACTGATTGCTTAGGAAAATTAGAACTTCTTCAGCAGGAAAATGTAACCTATTCTGTGAAATGAAATATTTTTCATATGCATTGACTTGGGATAATTTCAATTATTTCACGTTTCAGTGGATGAGTCCTTCATCTTCAAGAAACTTTGAACCACTCATTACTAATCTTAGTTCTATATAACCAGCTGCAGACATACTCAATTTTCAGGGGAAAGAAATAATAGATGGTCATTTTCAAAAGCCCTTGCGTTATTTTCAGTGAGGGTTGTGGTTCCTGAATCATTTAAATGCTCCTGAGAGTCTTTACCTGCACAGAAATTATTTTTCACCCTCCACTATAACTTTCTCACGTATAAATGAGGGTTGGTGCCCCTCTAAAGACCCTTCTGCAGAGATAGAAATAAGAACCTTGAAGCAATAGTGAGTGAAGGAGAATGGCTCCTGCAAAAGAACAAAAATGTTCAAGATTAGGATATGGTTTAGTGCTGGATTTGGCAGTTGGGTTAATGGTTAGACTTGGTGACCTTTGAGGTCTTTTCCAACCTAAATGATTCTATGACAGTGAGACTCTTGACTAATAATGTGTTCTTTACTAGCATTTAGTTCAATCTGGAGCTTGATTATTGCTGTTCAGATCATGCTTTTATTGTGAAGGAACTAGAGTGCATTCCCGGAGGTCACTAGCAGTGAGCTAAAAAGGAACAATTTACAGCAAACTTTGTAAAAAAAGCTACCATGGAGCTTGAGCATATCAAGTTTATTTTCTGCCTCTACTCAAAATTACTAATTGATTGAAAGTTCTTGTTCTTCCTCAGCAGCAGAAAGCTATTCTAGTTTTACTCCTGCTGGCTGCAAACAGGAAATCAGTTCTTTCAAAAGAGTCCTTTTCTATTGGTTTGCTAGTTTAACAAGGACTTACTTTGTTCCTACGAGATCGACTCTTTCAGAAAATCATATCCACCAGTTCTCTACCATCTTTAGAAATTACTCTGAGTTGCTTTACTTAAAAACTAAGCCAATTAATGTAGAACTTCATAGCTCAGATGTGATTCTGGCCCACAGGATTCTTGAAAGAACAAGTAAATGCCAGCAAAACAATTTAGATGAGACAAACTTTTTTGTAAAAAAGTCATTATCCATTTATATCTAGAGTTAAGATTTTGACAACACTTAAAATAGATAATTCACTGGTGAAGTCAAAGGAAGACTTTTAAACTGAAACCGTAAATAATGATTGAGTCATACATGCAACAAGTAGTAGAGATATTTTCAATGTGGAAGTGTGATCAAGTCAAACAGAGTTTAAAATAAATATTGCTCCAGTACAGCAAGGAGAACAGAACAACTGAGCATTGCAGTTCTTTTTGCTTGCACTCCGTATGCATGGTGTCTTTTTTTTTTTCTCCACTAAAATATCCTTGGGAAATCTAACTATCATCACAAACTGTTCTTATAAATATACATGGAATTTTTCTGCTAGGGACTTCATCTTAAGTGGAGATTATTTTGGCATGTTTTCCAGCAATCTTTCATCCAGTGTGAGGGAATTTACACAGGGATAAATTTACATCAGGGGAGTTAGCATATCACCCCTACATTAGTTTTTGTCATTTCTCCTTCTCTATTGAGTACATAAATGATATCCTAGGAAAGAACACTCCTTGAGGACCAAATTGAGGTTCTTGAGAAAACTGTAGGTGTGCTAATTTAGAACAGAGAATGTGATTGACCACTGTGATCAGTTTGAAAATAGGGGGGAAAATGTTTCTATGTATTTGGATAAAATTCAGGCCATCCTGAACTCCAAGTCAAAATTCCCACAGAATTTAGTGGAAATCATGACAGTTTCACAGTACCCAATAGAAAAGATTAAACTGCACTGAATATGCATTTAGGTCTAAGAACACTAACCACAAAAACCAACAAAGATGGGAGAAGAATCAAAACGTATAAATAGGGCTGATGTCCTGAAAAAAGTAGTGTGCTGCTCAGGAGTTGGTGCCTTGCCATTTCTCCATGATTAAGAAATCACTGACATTTTCACAAGGAGTGCAGTTTCTCTGCATCTAGAGGTTGCTCCATATGGAAGTGTTGTGACTACAGCCATGTGTTGGCTGTAAAAGATGGACATAAAAGATTTAAAACCCTTTCTGATTTATGGGACATGAACTCAGCTTGCTGCTATATGATTCTTCCCTCTCATGTTGGTTTTAAATGTCAAGGCGCACAGGGGATTTCTCCACACACGTGCACAATGTTGGAAGGAAGTAAAGGAAGCATTCAGTTATGGTCAGAGTTGTTATAACAACTCAGGGAAACAGGGTTGTTAGTACAAATATGTTTTAGCTCTCACACTGTGCACTTCTTTATTCAGTGGTCACAGTTCTTTCAGAAGACAGCATGTGTCCATTACTGCACAGAGTGCATTTGTCTAGCACACTCCGAGGAATTTAAGTTGCACAGCAGAGGAACCTGGGTCCTTGTCTCATTTGATAAGGAAGCTGAGTGTTATGAAGAGAATACGGGTGATGGCAAACAGAGAAAAGACTCAGAAGGTTAAGGAAGATAAATATAAGCTTGGGAAATTGGTTTCTGTCCCTGCCTCTGCCACAAAGTTTGCATATGAGGAAGGGCAAATTACTTAAGCAGAAATCCTCAGAATTGGACATTGAAAGTGCATTATCAAGGGATCCTACTTATGATACCTGAAGCTTCTTTTAAGCAATTGCTGAGTAATCACAGCTGCAGGCAGAGTTACTTGAAGATGTACTTTGAATATATAAATTGATACGAAGATTTTTTTCTGTATCTTAAAGACAACAAAGTATTTCAGCTCTACTACTGCAAAGTTAATAGTAACTAGAATCTCACTGATTGTTCACTAGCTGTAAAAATGAGGAAAATAAAATTTAATCTTTAACCATCTACTTTTTGTATCAAAATCTCTGCCCACAAGGAGATAGATGATACTATATTCATTAAAATAGCTGACAGATCTAATGAGTAATGCTGATTAAAGAGTTAAAAAGACAGGGTAAGGATATTCAGGAACCTTTTAGAAATCATCTTTCATGAAAGTGTCAAAAAAAGTTTTGCTAAAGCAGTCACTTAATTTACATTTCTCAGCTTTTGAATAATTTGGTTCAGGCACATCCTACATTCTTTTCATTTTTAATGTTCTGGGTAACATACTAGCTGGAGGAGAAAAGGTTTTGTTTCTGTCTAGAAACTTTGCCTTGATAATGCTGTAGATTGCAAAGGCTACAAAACACCTTTTACTCTGGTTCATGGAATCAGTGCATGGGAGTGGTGGGAAGTGACCTCTGGATGTGGTCTAGTCCAGCCACTCTGCTCAAAGCAGGCCCAGCCAGTGCAGACTGCATAGAGCCAATGAAGTTTCAAGTATCTCCAAGCATAGAGACTCAACAGCCCCTCTGTACAACCTGTTCCAGAGTTTGACTGCGCTTAGGGGAAAATATGTTTTTTTACTGTGTTTAGATGTAACTTCCTGTAATTCAGTTTGTGCTCATTGTTTTCTTCTTTTGCGAGGCAGTTCTGGAAAGCATATAACACTGACCCAACATCACCCATGTTCTTCACTGGGCAGGGTAGCAAGGCAGACAGGGGATGACATGAGAGAAATGAAACCTGGATGGATTTTCCCACAGTATACTGCACAGATCCCATTCATCCATTGCAGAACAAATATGGGATTCCAACCATCTGAAGGGATACATTACATGCAATATCTGTATTCCTTTTTTTATACTGTCTTATTAAAACACCTGTTTTATTAAGCCATTTGTAGTGTAGTTAGGTCTTTGTTATTGAGATCCAGAAAGAGCCTTGAGCCCTCTCTCTCTCTCACCCTCTGTTCCTCTTCCTCTGGACAGTACATTACCATCCATTTCTAACCCTTTGTGCTGGTTTAAAGGTAAACCAGAAGAAGAAATGAATCCAACTCCAAAGAGATTATAAGTCAGAGTTACAATTTAATAAAAATATTGCAATAAATACAATTATACAGACAAACAATTCTTTTTAACCTGCAAAACCCAGATGTATAACCCAGCACCCTGAGGCATGAACAGAATGGTGTTCATTGGCCCCCGTGCTGAGCCCCATGTGGTCCCCCTGAGTCCAGAGTAAAAGAAAGGAAAACCTGTTGATGAGAGTGCTGGTCGCAGTCTGGTCGAGAGTGGTGATCGCAGTCCGGTCGAGGTTCTGGTCCTCCTCTGGATCCGGCAAGTGGGCCCAGAAGTCCCCAAATTATTTACACTCAACTCCAAAATTATTTACACTCAGGTTTGAGTGGGAATGCCCAGTACCTCCCTCAGGGCAGGGAGTTCCACAGTGGGTGATTGTGAGCCATGAGATATTTTTGGGATCCTTGATGGCCCATTAGCAGACATGACCCCTCAGGCTGGGTGTGGGGGTGCTAATGACTCCCCAGAGGGGAGTTATCGTACCTAAGTCATTGGTGTGAGGATAGAACATCCTTCTATCTTGCAGGCTTCTTAACAGCCAGCTTACAGCCTGAGGGGTCAGGTGTGCTCTGGGCAGCTGCTGCAAATGGTCTATTGTTAACAGTTCCTGGGAAATGACATAGAGGGTGTAGAACACACAGTTTGGGTTACACCCACACAGTGACAAACTGCTCACTGCTCTGGCTGCTCTAACTAGGACACCCCCACCCACGTGCTCTCAGCTGGCTCATCACTCCTCCTGATATCCATTCATTCCCACCTCTTTCTCATTTAGAGGGTGCTCACCATCCTGCATATCTGAATAAAATCATATTAATCTGGCAAGGGCCACACCATCAGCATGCTTGTCAAAGGGTTAGAGTTTTATGCTAAAATGTATTTTAAAACATGGGTTTTATTAGAATAATTTACTTCTCAGTAGCAGTTCCAGTTAATGGCTTGTTTTTCCAAGACATGAAAAAGGCTTTCAAATGGAGCTAAGAAAACTTGTGACTGAGGCTCCCCAGCCTCAATGCCAAACATCAAAATTAGATACAAGTCAAAAGGCAAGGCATAGAAACTCTTGAGGCCAACAGCAACTTCACAGTTACAGCACCATACAGCAGGTTTGTGTGGGTAAAGCCCATTGTTACAGAATACAGCATATACAGCACAGGAAGCAGGTAAGAGCTCTGACATACGTTGTAAGAGACCCTCCATTTCATTATCCTCCAGCACATTTCACCTAGGTTAATTTACTCAGACAAATAGAAAGTAAGAAAATTAATCTTTTTATGTGGTAATTCCCACTTTATTTTCCCAGCTCTCTTAGGAAAATCATAAGGAGCTTGAAATCAATCTGGCAACCTTTCTTTTCCAGGTCTCTACCATCTAATGAGGGAAGCAGGGTTGCTTTGTGCAACTTAAATGACCACTTGCACAACTCAAAATGCAAATGGTATTTTGAAGCAGCTAGTGAGCGCCCATGGTACAGTGTTTGCTTGTACATTGCAAAATTTACCTTGAGTTTATCCATCCAACCTGGTAAGAAACCCAGTCAACCAGACATAAACAAAGGACCATGTTAGCAGACATTTTCTATCAGAATAAAATTACACTTGTAGTCTGATGCCCCGAGGACGGGTTCGACATTATAACAGTCAGATTCTATCCTCTATTTACAACTTTTGCACAAGGGCTAGCAAAACTTGCTGCAAAATTTAGATTAAGCAGAAAACCTCACATAGGATCATAGGAAAAAAGAGACTGGAAGAGATCTCAAAATATCTGTAGTTCAATCTCCCACTCCTAGAAGCAGCAGGTCTGAGATCAGAAGGTGCTCAGTGATTTATCTAGTCAACTCTTGAAAACCTCTTAGGATGGAAATTGTACAACCTTTCTGGATTATTTGTTCCAGTACAAGATTATACAGGTGAAAAATAAAATGTGTTGCTGAATGGCAAATAGGGAGATACTATATAGCTAACTCTGTATTCTTATCAGACCAGGATGCTATAGCTACATGCTGTGCTTTTCAGAAATAGGATGTATACTGATATTATTGGAGTTGATGTCAGACACTCCAGATAAAACCAACAGACAGACCTACCAAAAAATCTGACTTACAAGAAACTTCACTTTTCCTAGAAAACTTACAAAAGGCTAGAATCCTACAGCTATGCATGTGAAATTGCCACCCTACTAGCAGAGTGGAGAATGTCTGCAGCTGTCTGCTCCTCAGGGTTCCCAGGCAAAATAGCCCTCCACAAAAGTCCTTTGAGGGGCTTTAGCTGGAAAGGGTATTATAAACAAGTATAACATATCCCAGTAGCAATGCACAGAGCAGGAAGTACAGCGGTCTTTCAAATATTTGATGATTGGAGGTAAATTGTTCATCATTCATTAGAGGTAAATCTGTCGCAGAGAAGGAAGGATTCAAACCCTTAATTCTCATGCTTCAGTCCTGATATGAAATTAGATCTATGTAATCTAGGTTCAAGCTTCTATTAATTTTGGCATGCTGACCCCATTTTATGGAGAGAAATATAGGTATAGAAGGTCAGGAGGTAAAGTCAACAAGAACTATCATGATCTGTCTCATAGGACACTACCCTGAGAGAGTCCCCTGAGTGTAATTCCAATCACAGTCTCCCATACTGTTTAATGCAGGGTTTTTGCCAGTGAGCAGTCACCTTCACAATAAAAAAGTGATATTCAGACAGAACCCCTTGTGTTTCAGTTTGTGCCTATTGTCTCTGGTTCTGTCACTGAATATCACTAAGTCTTCCCTGTCTTCAATACATCTTCCCTTCAGATATTCATATACGTTGATAAAACTCCCCCAAAGCTACTCTTCTCCGGGTTGAACAGGCTCAGGTCTTTGGACCTTCTCCTGGACTCTCTTCAGTATTTTTTTTTTTGCACTGGGGGGCCCAGAACTGGACACAGCACTCCAGGTGTGTCTCACCAGTGCTGAGTAGAAGGTAAAGATCAGCTCCCTTGACCTGCTGGCAACACTCCTACTGTGGACCAAACCAGTTCTTCAAGAGACAATCCTTGCTGTACTGTTTTACAAATTTGAGTGACCTTTCATGAGAAGATTAAGATGATGACATGGAAGAAGATGATTTTAGTATTTTTTATTACTGAATAAGTTATCCAGATAATTTGCAGAGGAAAATTTGCAGGAAAAACATGAATCCCATAATAATCTACCCTGTACAGGATTTCCTTAAGTGATATTTAGTGCAGTTTGATTCAAAGAGCACATTTCAGAACAACTGGTTTCTTGTTGGTTGAATACTTTTAAGATGCCTCTTCAAGTGCAAATGAAATCTGAAAAAGATTAGTGTGACTAATGTTCCTTGAACTACTTCAGAGACAGATGTTTTAGATCTCAATTCTGCAAATGTTTTTTATTAAGTTTAACTTGAAACTTGTGAGGACTGACCATTTCAGTGTTTTTTCTGTACCAGAGCATTCAGCTGGGCATAACTTGGCCTATGATAAAGCAGTCTCTGCTCTATGTTTCAGTTCCTCCATTTTTAAAGATGCAAATAGGGATAGAATCCAGCTCCCTGTTCTGTTGTTACTGCATTTGCCTTTTAATTTTTTTGTAGAAAAGCTGTAATAATTAATTTTAAACTAATTTTCTGTATCTATGTAATGGTTCTAAACATTTGTTCCTTCTAGTTTCAATAAATTTGAGACTTAGACCCTCCATAATATAGCCAGCATGAAAAATAAAGAAGAAAAAGAAGTCTCAGCCATGGGACAAGTTAACCTCTTTGCACCTCAATTTCACTTAACTTTGGACTATGTCAGATTATTAGACTAATATCGAACAACTAAAAAATAGGGAAAACTATTTGCATGAGCTGTGAAACTAAATGATAGCCCTGTGTTTTCATTCAGGTTACTGCTATTAATTAAATTGCCTCAGAGATTGTGGATATTGATTGAGAGGACATGCTTTGATTAGTACACTGTGAGAGATGGTAATATAATACTTCGCTGCAAAAAGCCTTAATATTGCTTTGGTTTGGGGTCAAGGCCCTGATGCTGAAGCAGGACTAGAAAATGGTATTTCATTGTGTATGAAGACATTTGCAACAAGATGCTTGTAAAGAAAAATGTTTTGGAGAAATGTTACTTAGAATTACAGGGTCCTCCTTGTTTTCTTTTCCTTAACAAAATAATACTTCTTCAAATAAATTTCTTTATGAAATCATATTTTAACAACAGATATGGGCCATATTTCTCTGTGTAGAATTGGCAATCCAGTTCAAACAAAGCAAACTTGCTCACCTTCCTCTTGGTGCTCCTGCAGTACAGTGATTTGCAGGCTCTAGCTTTCCTTAAGTCTCCTTAGTAGTGATTGCCAAAGTACTGTCAGTTTAAGAATGTGCAGATTTATACACTAGTTCTGAGGCCCCCTGGGATTCTGTTAATTGTACTCATCCCTTGCCTACACAGTAGAATGGATTTATAATCATTGTAACCTGAGAAAACACTAATTTATTAGTGCTGAACATAGGTTGTTTCACATTAAGATAAAGTAACTAAAACTCAAGTCAGTGTGAAACTTTCTTCAAAAGGCCAAATAATCTGAGAGCCCCTGGATATATTTATGTATTACAGACACCACAAATTATCTTTAAATGCTGGATATTCTTCCATGATTTGTTCAGTAACCCATACCGTTTCTGTGGAACTTTGCTGATTTAATTTTCACTTTGTTATATAGGTGAATTGACTTAAAAGAAAGGAGTATGATTTTTGCAATTTATTTATCTATGGGAATTTTCCATGAGTTTACATGTATGAATTATAAAACCTTTTTTTCAAACTTGGATCTGACTCTACTGATCAGATAATTGTTAGTTGAAAACAGGGAGCTGTTTTCTTTGTATGAAAACTCTAAATGCACCATTTTCCCCCACACAGGGGTGACTGACAGGATGACAAATGTTCTGTTGTATTCCTACAGATAATTTTGTTTTCTAAACCAAACTAGAACAATATCTCCGCTTCCCTCCTGACTTTCCTGTGTTAAGAAACAAAAGGCACACAAGCTCAGCTTGTAGCAGTTCTTTACCCCGCATCAGCAATTACTACAGGCAAAATGCAGTACTTGTATTTTTTCAATAAATTCTTTATGCACATTGTGACACAGAACTTCCTTCATTTTATAGTCGGGTTGCAATTTACGGAATTCAGAACCCAGATACCAAAGTAAAGTATAGGAGCACTTGCATCCATCTATCATCACTTAGGTGACATTTTAGAGTTACTGCAGTTTGCAAATGACCTTTGAGGTGGTAGAAATGACTGTGTAGCCACCACTGTGCTGTCAGCTCTGTTTCAGCCCAAAAATTCCATTGCCTTAAAAATGTATCCCAAAAGACACTACCACTTCCAGGAAATAAATTAATTGGAATTCATGTTAATTTTCTCCCCCCTTTTCTTTCAGCTCCCTGTTGAAAGCAACCAGGTGAATGGAACTTTTGAAGGAGAATAGTTTGATCCAGAATTAAGCTTCTGCTCAGATGAAATAACATAGCACTGAATTTCAGTTTTAAAACATAAAATCTAGACAGCATTTTAAAGTTTAATGGTTTGAGTCATTCACAATACATTTCCACAGTCTGTTGTGGAAACAAATTCCATACACTTTTCAGAAAGCAGATAACAAATTTTAAGAATCTGGTCTCATGCAAGCAAGTTCTCTAGAGCAGGTCTTGTGTTTGTTGAAATAAGTAGTTTTGTGTGTTATGGAAAAAAAAAGAAGCATTGTCCCTAAATCATCAGCCCCACAAGATGACCTTTGCTTAGAAAGTATATGGAAAAGTTTATCACATAATTGGATGATAAGGGAAATAATGGAATCTGCCTACCAAGAAAAAGCATCTACTGAATGGTGAGTGCATGTCTTCCTTTGTTTTTCCTCTTTGTCTCATTTTTATAGTTTAATGATAGAAAAACACCTCTTTGGTGGAATTTCATTAACAGTTAGAGAAATTGAACCCCCATATCAAGCCATTTTCACTAAATGTCAATAATGATGGAGTGTCTTCTTTTCCTCCTGATAGAGAGAGTGGTAGGAAAGACAGGTATGTGGTGTGTAGGAAGGCTGGGTCCAAGTAAAACTTTGCCAACAATAAGGTTAAGAGGCTTATTGCCATCATACTCCACTGGTTAGAGGCTCTCCAGTTTTGAGTTATTATATTTATTTTTTATTTCTACAGTGACTCAGATGGACATTGACTCTTACAATCATCTCCTCTGAGTTTGCCATCTTAATCCTTTGTTATCCCTTCTTCCTAATTCACAGTGACCAGAAAATATTTTTTTTTCAATTTCACTAACAAGGATAGAGAAAAGGTTGTGTTGGGTTAAAGTTAACTAACCAATCTTAAACAAACTCCTTTCATTCTTTTGTCATTGATCTGAAAAAATCCCTTATGTATATTTCTAGCTTACCCAGATGGGAGGTCATTATTGGGGGTGTATGACAGCATCAGCATGCCTGTTAGTGTTTCCTTGAACAAATATTTAGGAACTCTGGTTACTATGAATTTCCACTGGAAGATTTGTATGAATGATGACTTCAGAATTTCAGAAGTTTTTGAAGTATTATTAATTTGATAGATCTGCTCATTCTTGCTCTCAGTGAGCAGAGTTAAGACATTGAGTTATTACGTGATTTTTGCAGTTGTTTTCCTTATGGCTGCAATTAAATTGGAAGTTTGGATCTTATTTCTCCTTTAATCACTGGCTGCGTTTTTGCATTTACAGGGAAAGTAGAGAACTAGAAAATTTGTAGAGAGAATAATTATGCTGTAGTACAATTATTAAATTATGCATCTGTTTTAATTAAAATTAAAATAATTATGGCCATTTTATTATGGGTTGTTCCCTTAATTGCTTTTTGAAACAAACCTGGAACAAACTGGCTTTTAAAGGCCAGAAGTTTCTTTCTCATGACATCATGGAAAAAGAAACAAAGGAAAATCCTTCAGCATAGTCTTTCACTGGAATAATTTTTTGACTTTGTTGTTTAAGTTTATTGTTTGTTTGCTCTGGGTTTTTTTAGTTTTGTTTTTTTTTTAAATCTACATTGTTCCTCCATATGGGAGAAGAATAAAAGAAAAAGGGGATATAAAAGTAATGTAACGCTTCGTTTATATGTTCCTTTCAAAAATATAATTATTTTCTGCCTCTTTTTCTCTCTTTCTCTTATGCTATGGGAATTAAATTTTGGTGACACTTCATACTCAAACTTTCCTTACCTAAGTGTAGCTTAGGAGGGTGGAGGAGAGGGGTAGGATACAAGGGTAGATATTGGGGATCAATGAGGAGGAGGGAAACCTAGGAAATGGTTCATCCTATCCCAAACTTGTGTCTATATTCTGATGATGTGGATGCCTTCTCTGAGTACCTGCCATTCATCACTTTCTGTACCCCAGCTATCTAGACTCTTCTGAAACAATTTATTTGACTGTTCTTCACCCCTGCGGCTTCCAGAGGCAGAGATTGGGCCAGTGCTTTTCTCTCTTATGCTTTTCCACACATTCCTTTTCTATGGGACACTGTTCTGATGATTCAGGGGTTCCAGTTTTGTGTCTCTTTGGGGATGAGAGCAGAAGTGCATACCATTATCTGTGTGCCTTGTTGCTGGCTTCTCACTTTTCTGTACTGCAGTCTCTGCACAGCCACACTCCTACTGTTAATCCCCAGGTTTGACACCCTGAGCATCTCATGATGTGGCTGAGAGACATGAGCAAACAAGCACATGACAGGACAGACAGTTTGTCCTGTCCTGAGAGCCTCTGTGACTTTTGGAGTAGTTAAAACCACAGTAATCCCTTTGTATACCTGATAAGAAGGTAAGTCATACCAGGGAAGTGGAGTATTTCTAGAATTTGAGTTTTTGCCAGAGCTGTTCCTTAAACTGGTCATAAAATCTTAAGAAATATAAATTTTTTATTAAGCTGAATCTTTGTTTTTTAATGATCCATTTGTAGCTATGGTGGCGTGATAAGTGCTCTCATCTAACTGTCCAGAAGTTGGCTAAACTGACCACTCTCATTTTTAATTGCCTGAAAGCATCCTTAATTGCTACTTCATTACCTGAAGAAAAATGCAAAAATCACTCCTAGGAGGAATATTTCTTTGGCCAAAGAACTCAAAAGGTGGTGTTCAACAATAAATGAACCTTCTGTAAATTTGGAAGAAGACAGAATATTCTACACTGGAAATGCTGATTCCCAATAATTTTTAAATTTTAGATTTTTTTTTGGTAACAAAACCAAATTTTGCGAGATGAAGTTATTCTATGGCAAAAGCAGAATGTGGACATACATATCACAGTAACTGGAGTGTAAGCATGTATTTATGAACAAAATTTTAGGAATCATAAAGATTTTTTTTTCAAAAATTAATGGGTAGAAATGGGTAGAACTGTGAAAATAAATTTTCTTTAATTGATGTGTTTCCAGATTTATAGACCTGCAGTAGGTCAGTTACACTGGAATTCTCTTTTATACATACTGAATTCTAGATATACTAACTAATGTGTATTGACTGACTGTAATATGGCTTAAAATGTTTTAAATTCTTACATCAATGTAATTGTAAAACCTTGTGGCAACATAAGTTTGATTTTTATCATTCACTGCATTAAAATAATTTAACTTGCTCAGCAAGGTCACGTTTTGATGTGTACTGGACATCCATGAAGCCCTGGAGACTTGTAGACCTTGAGATCATGACCTACTTGCAAAGCCTTTACAGGGTTATAAATAGATATTTATAAGAGCACTCATTATGTTTTAATTTAATTTAAGCATTTGATATCATAAATACTTTTTCCTGAAAGAAATATTGCCAAGAAATCATATGAAAAGGCTTGCATGAATATAGTTTCTAGACTTTTTTTCAGAGCAAATCACCAAAATCAACAGTATCAAGATGGAAGATTGTAACAATAACACTAATTTTTCTTGACTGCATGTATGTAATGGTTTCATTTTGTTTAGCTATTGTATTCAAGTCAGGTAACCTGATGCCAAAATCTTGAGATTCCATTTATTTCACCTTTAGTTTTCAGCCTTGACAATGCCGTGTGGGGTTGTATTTGAACACACTACGTGAACTGCAAATGGCTTTAATGGTTTTACAAGGTCAGAGTAAGTCAGTTAGGTATGTGGTCATATTTGTAATAATATTATCATATCTCAGATAATATGAGGCACATGTGAAAAAAAGGATCAAATAATCTAATATACTCCTACAACAATTGAAAATATCCTCTCTAAACTGTTCAACTCTAGGTCTTTTATTATGTCTTTATTTTGGGAATGTTTATTGTAATGTGACGTATTGAAAAATACCTTCAGAATTCTTTCCTCTCTGTGAGGAAGTTATGTGAATAGTTATGGAAATGATCTGAATTTAGACTGAACAGTGATGTGTTTAACTTATAAGCTCATACCCCAGTAAAAGGATTTTGTAACAGTCTCTAGTTGTCACTTGTGTATATAGTAGCAAGTCACTGCTGAAGAAGGGTGGGAGTATGATATCATCCTTGAATCATAGGCAAAGGACAGAATGTTATAGGTGCATAGTGAGATCTGAAATGTACATTTCTGCTGAACCGTACAGGTTACTTTTTGGAATACAACTAAAAGTATTTAATCTATGACTCAGGAAAGTCCAGATTTCTTACAGCTGTTTCCACTGTTCAAAGTGTCTCCTTTGTAATTTTTTTAATATAAAAGATTAAATGCGAAAAATAAGCTTCAAAAGGAATGTATATTACTGCAATTGTTTGTTTGTCTGTCTTTCTGTGTCTGCCCACACAAATACTGGAAGTTGTACATCAACACTTACCACCTGCATTCATTTTCTGCTTCAGTGGTGACTAATCAATTGTAATTTGACTTGAATATATCACATTGTTCATGGATGTTTTCTTTTTATGCTGCTCAGTTTTGGTATACATCTGTCACATTCATATCTATTTAAATTTCTTTGAAAAAATCTAAGCTACTTTTTAGGAGAACATTTAGGCCATTAATGTAATAAAATTCAATATAAGACTTTATGCGAGGACAGATGAAATATAAATAAAACTTATTTCTCTCATTCAGGCTCTCTCACATGTTCCACTCCCTCTCTCATGCCATATGCTCACAGGCACTATGATGTGTGCGTCCAAGCAGAACAGAAGGTCAAGGGATGGCGGCTAGTCCGTCCTCACTGCCCCTCTCAATCTGTAACAAGAAACTGGGGTCTTTTTTAAAGTCTTTCATGCTTTTTAGGAGGCAACAGTAACAACTATCAAAGGGTTGTGGTCAACAACATGAAGTCCAACTGAGGTCATTCTTGAGTTGTGTATCACAGAATAACAGAATATGCTGAGTTGGAAGGGACCCACAAGGATCATCAAGTCTAACTCCTGGCCCTGCACGGGTTCAATAGCGGCATCAATACTATTTAACATATTGACATGATAAGGATGTCCAAAGAAGGGCAATGAAGCTGCTGAAGGGTCTAGATCACAATTCTTATGAGGAGCAACTGAGAGAGCTGGGGTTGTTTAACCTGGAGAAAAGAAGGCCTTATCACTCTCTACAGCTGCCTGAAAGGAGGGTGTAGCCAGGTGGGAGTCTGTCTATTCTCCCAGGTAACAAGTGACAGAATGAGAGGAAATGGCCTCAAGTTATGTCAGGAGAGGTTTAGATCGGACATTAGAAAAAAACTTTTTCACATAAAGTGTGGTTAGGCATTGGAACAGGCTGCCCAGGGAAGTGGTAGAATCACCATCCCTAGAGATATTTAACAGTGTAGTTGTGGTGCTTAGGGGCATGATTTAGTGGGGGACTTGGCTGTGTAAGGTTAAATGTTGGACTCAAGTTACCTTAAGAGTCTTTTCCAACTTAAATGATCCTATAACAGAACAGAGTACCTTCTCAGCAAGATTGTCAACTTATACACCAGAGGGTTGTGGTGCTGTTCAGACCAGCCCTGACAGGTTGGAAAAAATGGACAAACAGGAACCTCATGAAGTTCATCAAATGGAAGTATAAGATCCTAACCCTGGGAAAGAGCAACTTCATATACCAATATAGGTTGGAGGCTGACCAACTGGAAAGCAGCTTTGCAGAAAAAGTCCTGGGGGTCCTGGAGAACATGATGTTGAACGTGAACCAGCAATGTGCTGTTGGAACCAAGAAGGCTGACATCTTCTTGGGCTGCACGAGGGGAAGCATTGCCATCAGGCTGGGGCTGTAATCCCTTCCCTCTGCTCAGCACTGCTGAGTCACATCTGGAGTGCTGTGCCCAGTTCTGGACTCCCCAGTATGATAGAAACATGGACCTACTGGAGTAAGTCCAATAATGGGCCCCTGAGATTATTACAAGTCTGGAGTACCCTCATATGAGGAGAGGCTGAAGACAGTTCATCCTGGAGTAGTAAAGGCTCTGGGTGTTCTCATCAATGTGTGTAAATACCTGATGGAGGGAGTAAAGAAGAAAAATAAACTCTTTCCAGTGGTATCCAGTGACAGAACCAGAGGAAACATGCACTATTTGAATTACAGGAAATTCCATTTAAACATAACTTTTTTTTTACTGCGAGGGTGACTAAGCACACTAACTGGCACCAGTTACCCAGAGACATGGTGGAATCTCCATCTTTGAAGGATGGTTAGGAAGGTTAAATCTCTGATAGAATTAAATCTGGCCAGGGATGTCAAGGGCAACTAGAAAAGCTTCTATAGATATGTCGGTGATAAAAGGAAGGCTAGGGAAAACACAAGTCCTCTCCAGAAGGAAACGTGAGACCTGGCTGCCAGGGATAGGGAGAAGGCTGAGATACTCAGTGTCTTTTTACCTCAGTTTTCACCAACAAGTCCTCCAGTCACACCACTCATATCACCAAAGGCAAAGACAAGGACTGGGAGAATAAAGAACTGTCCAAGTTTAGCCTGTGCCTTGACAGAAAGAGTTTGTATTCCTTTGATATCAGTCACTCTGCACACTGAGCAGAGATCCTCATTCTGTTGACTATAACAGTGTAGAAATCCCTACAATATTTGCAGTTATGTATGTAAAAAATAAGGTTTTACCTAAGTCAAGTATTCACTCTGAAGTATTTTATTAAGAATTTTGAGAAAGTTTGGCAAATGCCCTATGAGTTAATTTAATGTACCTATATAAACTTTTAGAATATAAAGTCACAGTAAAAATGGTTTGTATGTATTTTATATCATTGGAAAGATGAATCCTAATTAAACTGAGAGCTCTCTTTGAAAACTTTTAATACTCATTAATTAATTAATTTTCAGTCTGCTTCCTGACTACCTTACAGGTTTTCTATCAGTATTCTTCATAAGTACACCAGCAAAAATAATGAGTATGGTATGACTGCCATTGGAAAGATATTGACTGAAAAATATGAGAGGAGGTTATATTTCCCTTCTACTGTATGGTAGGTTTTGTGCCATGTGCACCATATAGTCTGTGGTAGAGGCAATTTCCCAGGAGAAAGACTTTATACGTCCCTGTCATGCTCTTTTACCATTCTACAATAAATGAAGCAGGTGTTGTATATGTGGGTCTTCTTTGGGATTCACATATTATCTGTACTCAAAATATTAGTCCTTCAGTACAGTGAGAGAAGCCTTTAAAAAAATAATGTATGGCTTCAATGTTGGAGAAGCCTGAATGAAAATATTGTATATAAAAATGGCTGGTGAATTTGTAATCTATGAGGATTTACTTCTGCAGTATTTTAAAAATGCATAGTTTACTTTTGTATAAACTGTATATGGCTTTTAAAAGATAAACAAGGACTCAAGTCATTAGAGCATATGGCATTATGCCTACACCTGCTGGGGTCATCATCAGGGATGAATGTTTCTTAGTTCTGTGCAGAGACCTTTCCCACTTGAATTACCAAAGTGTCTAATGAAATGTGACAAACTTTTATCATTGGCTCTGTGCTCAAGGAAAGCAGGGTGCCATGTCCCTGGATGGCAAAGCTGCTGCTGCTGTGCTGCTGGATGGCAGAGGACTGGTGAGCACAGAAGCTTCTATATTGTATCACAAGGTCTTTGGCCATTTTTTCCTCAAGGGCTTAAATGTTAGGTCTTTCCCTTTTCCCCAATCTGTCTTCTTGTATTACAGTTTCTAGTCTCTTCTCATTCTGTCACTAAGCTGTTTGTGTTCTTATGTCTCCAGACTTCCAGTCCTATTTTTTTCACCCAGCCATTTACAGATTTTCACTTTCCTAATCTGTTTCATACTTTTGTGATGGACTCTCTCCCTGTCAGCTCCTGACTTCTGTTTCATCCATTCACATTCCTACCAAGAGGTCTTGCTCTCTTTCCCTCCCCTCATGAACAATTGATCTTAATTGGTAGAACTGCATACTTAAAAATGACATTTTATTCAGTAAAAGGTATGTGATCATACCCTATTTATTTAGGCAAACATCTCAGTTATTTAGGGGAAAGGAGAAGGGAACTAAAATAAATAAAGAAAAAACATAAGCAATATACCCACATAAATTGGACTGTAGGAGAATGCACTGAAAGTGGAACAGAGAAAAGAAAGTTGATCGTTGTACTGAGAACATTTTTCCCATAAACTTGTTATCACAATTTGTCATGGGTGAATATTGGGGGGGAGGATTTTTATAATACATAATGTTCCTGTTCTATTTAAAGACAATTTTTAAAAATATCTAGAGTTTCTTCAAAGGGAATAAATAAAATAAAAAAAGTTCAAGCATTTCCTGATTGTGTACTGATGTTTCAAAGCTAGATGCATTAAGCGTTCTTCTCTTTTCATATATGCATAGATACGTCCCCAAAGACAATTTCGAGTTACAGAGTCAGTTAATGATTCAGTTTCTTATAGGAAAACCTTCTTTCAAAGTTGTTTTATTTTGTATTCATTGAGGTCACCCTGTGTCTCTCATCTTTGCAAGCAACTCTCATAGGCAGTTTAATAAGTTTAAGCTCCTGTAGCATGTTCTGGTCCCAAATGCCTTCTGACAGAGCACAGTATACACAAAGCTATCAAGCTGTGTTGCATATGAAATTAGCAATACACATCAGAGTAGATAACTCTATACAAAGAGATAATAATTGCAAATGTATAGTAACAGTGGAAACCTGAGGAAAGAATTGGGAATGTGGACTCATGCAGTACCACCTCCTTGACAGACTGTTCATGTTTTAGACAGTCCTGCTTTTCACAAAACACAAAAGTGAAAACATAGCTGAATCAATAGATATAAATGAATTTGGAGCTTCTAAAGGGTCTTGCATGTTTCTTTGCAGGCAGAGGACATTACCTATCAGGTTTATTGAGTATTTGTGACATATGGTGTTACCTTCACTACAAAGTACACAAGAAAGGAGAAAGCAATCCCTCTCTTATGCTTCTTTCCTGTGTACCTTACCAGATCAAGACATCTGTCAGTTTTAATGGTAGTCTTTAGTATGTAACTGTTATTAGTTTGAAACCAGAATGAAAGGTATTACAGGTTTTTGTGAATTTTAGTCAGAGATGGATGGAGAGATCCTGCAGAGCAGATTGACTGTCCATTTATTTTTTCAGGCTTCAGGACATGGCATTCTTCAAGGCTTTTTGAGATTTCTAATATTTGACAGATAATGTTTGATGTCTATGCATCCAAAATCATTCACATAAAAAAGTATGTTTTGCTACAAAATCAAGTGGCTGGGAATGAAGAAGTGTTTGAAAGAATTTTTCTGTACAACCTAAATCTTTTATGCTCTTCAATTCACTTGCCTTCCCTTCCAGATATGCATTTGGAGACAATGTCAGTATTGGTCACAGACAAAGTATATGGTTACATATATTGGAAAAATTGCAATGAAATATCCATTGGAAAGGCTATATTGGGACCCCATGAAGGGTCTTTAGCTTTGCTGACTATATAATTTCTGTCTCTTCTCCATGGAAGCTCGGACCATCTGTCAGAGCAGCATTTGCTGCTGAGCAGTCAGACTGCCTCTTGCCTGCTGCACAGCCTCACACACAGACAGGCTTGCAGCAACTGCTGTGAAGGAAACATAAAGCAGTGCTGTGTGTTTCTGGGAAAGGGAAGATTGCTCCCTCAGTGGCATTTGTCATTTCTTCCCATATCCCATTTCACATCCTGTGGAAGGATCTGTCCTGGCCCTCTGCTATGGAGTCCCTTTCTGCTGCAGAAGTAGCCTGGGGAATGCAGGCAGCTAAGTCAGTATTTGGGGACAGGAAATGATCAAAGATCAGATCAGCTGGAATGGGAGATAAAAGGTTCATGAGACACGTTAGAGAGCTCACTCAGACTTCCCCCACACTCTTTCCTTTTCACACTTTTGTCTTCACCTCACTGCCAAAATTCTGCTGATATTTTGCACAGAACTCCTTATCCCTCTAAAACAAGTAGACAAGTGAATCCAAACCTCACTAATACTTTTTGGCCTCCTGCAGGCCTTCCTTCCAGTAGCAGTTAGCCTACGAGATTAACTGTGCTTTAAAAATGAATCAGGTTTGTGTAGTGCATGATGGTCTGGTTTAGTCCTTTTTAAAGGCAAAGCAAATTCAGACAGAGCCAAGAGCAAAAAGTCAGCTCTTTCACAGTTGGCCACTAACTGTGAGTTAGTTTTATATTTCTGTGTGCTCAGCATGAAATATCCAGGAACAGATCTGTGGAAGCCTTGAGCACACAACTGCGGCTGAAATCACCTGAAGTTGTGCTTTGAACATACAAGGTCCTATGAAATGCTAAGTGTTCAGGAGGATGACGGCTTAATGCCTAATGTTAAATTAATGCCCCACATTAGTGAATGCTTTTGACAGTTTCAGCTTTTACTTATTTGGATCGCAGTTCCCAAGGGGTAAAGATAAGACCAGGTATAGGGGTAGGAAGGTTAAATACGGAAGATTTATTTGAAGAGGAAAAAGAGTGTTGGTTCAAGGAAGTTTTCACTGCCAGGAAAAATAGGCCTGGATAAAGATCAGTGTGGGATAATTCCATTTATTACACCAATTGATGTTTATTCTTTGCCTGTATTGAGCAGTCCTAAACATCCACTGGTCAGATTAACAATCCTAAACATCCACTGGTCAGATTATGTGACCAATACATCTGTTCTAGAGCAAGCAGCAGTCACAAGTATAGAGGCCATGTTGCTGAGAACACAGCTGCGCTGGGCAGGGCACGTCTCCAGGATGAAGGACCACCACCTCCCTAAGATCTTGCTTTATGGTGAACTTGCCACTGGCTGCCACAAGAGAGGAGTCCCGAAGAGAGGATACAAGGACTCCCTGAAACAACATCTCAGCCTTGGCCATATTGATCACCATAACTGGTCTACTCTGGCCTCAAATCAGGAGGCCTGGAGACACGCCATCTATAACGCTGCTGTCTCCTTTGAGAACACATGCAGGATCACTCTCGAGGAGAAAAGGCAATGCAGAAAGAACTGTGTTTTGCAGAATACACCATCTAAGGAGTCTTTCTGCTGTGCCTTTTGCAATCGGATATGTCTGTCACGTATTGACCTCGTAAGCCACCAGCGTGCCTGTAACAAATGTGGATAGAGCCTTCCCAAATCTTCGTTCGCGAAGCCTAGCCATGATGTATTGAGTAGTAGGATTCCTGTATAGAGATAATACTTTCTCACAGACATGCTGTGAGGGCCCTGCTGGGAGAGAGAGAGCCCATAAAAGGTCATGTGAGAGAGCAAAGCCTTGAAGTTATGTGCATTTGAAAGGTGTTGTTATAAAAGCACCAGAAAACAGGCTTCTGTGTGCTCTTTTCAACAGCTGTGTGAATTAACAGCATATTTAGGGTTTCCAGCTTTGGAACCTTAGCCATGGTCTTGGTCCTCTGGGTTACCTGTTTGCATATCAACTCTTACACCAGGTAATTGGGAATGCTGTCTGACTCAAATAATTAAGACCTATAAAGCACTAGGTTTGTGATGGAGAAGAAGAAGCAAAACCCATGCTGAGAGCAATGATTTAGTGTTCAAACAGTAACTGGACTTTTTTTTCAAAAGGGTAAACTATTATTTCTCCATTCAAAACCCAATTCTTCTTTTTATGGTGTGGAAAATTTATTCTTCACTGAGCTCTAAGTCTATTCTAACACTTTTTATTGAATCATGCTTCAACGAAACACGTGATATAGTTGGTTCAAGTTTGGCAAAAAATGAAAAGGAGTGGGAAGCAGGGTTGGACAGGTAAGTGCCAGAGAATGCCAGCTGTACCTGTCAGAAATGGATTGGACTAGACTCTCTTTAAGGTCCCTTCCAACCTAAACCATTCTTTGATTCTGTGAAATGTTGTTATTTTACCTTACATACTCGTGTACTAATGCCATTATTGAAGATTACAAAACCTATGTGCTTGTGAATTTATAAGTACACCATTCTTGATCCTTCTTTACACTTCAGTTGGGATCTTAGCAGAGGTAGGATCTGGATGCTCACAAATGGTTTAATACAGGTGAAATTCACTGTGATGCAGAAGCAGGGACTTTGAATCCAGGCTCCTGCCAAACTGCTCATCTGTCTCTGCTGACCTCTTGTGAGGGCAGGTTCCAGGTTGTATGCAGTACAAGGTCTCAACAGATGGAGAGTTTAACTCCTCATCCTCTAATCAGTATAAAATATTTACTTGTCGTCTAACAACAACTCCAGCCCTGATATCAGTATTCTCACAGTAACACAAGAAACAGCTTTCAGTCATTGGATTGTAATCAGTATATTGACAGTGACTCTGGAATTTTCACTTATCTAATTTTCAGACTCACTTAATTGTCAACTTTATTTCTCAGAAGGCTGACATTTGATAAGCACTGTAAGATATATAGGCTTTACGTGACAGTCCAGAGACATAAAATGATAGGATCTTCACTGCTATGTTCTATTTCTGAAAGAGAAGTTAAACTTTTCATCGAGAAACCAGATCTACATGCAGTAGGGACTGCTAAAATTTTATGGCCTTGAAATTTTCACTCAGGAGTTTTGCTATAGAATCATAGAATCATAGAATCAACTGGGTTGGAAGGGACCTCCGAGATCATCAAGTCCAACCCTTGATCCACTACCGCCGTGGTCGCTTAACAGCCATTCACAACCAGATAATAAAACATAATATGCTCAGTAAAACTATGAAATTTGGGACAAAGCTTCACACCTGATCTAAGAACTTTTCATATTGAGTCTGTTGCTTGCTGCCAGTGGATTCACAGAAGTTTGCAAAACTA
The DNA here is from genome assembly GCF_009829145.1 of Chiroxiphia lanceolata. Lineage (NCBI taxonomy): Eukaryota > Metazoa > Chordata > Aves > Passeriformes > Pipridae > Chiroxiphia > Chiroxiphia lanceolata. Next base: position 84,409,907 of record NC_045639.1, on the reverse strand, counting down.
ATCCTGGTCTTGAGAAATTATTCCTGTTAACACCTAATTCTCTGTAAATCCACTGATATTGACGAAGGGGAAGACATGTATGGCTCTACTAAAACATAACAGTTGATAGCTGGAATGGGGAGGGATGGATGTTGCTGATCTTTAGCACTTTAAAGTCATAAATGCATCTAGAGTTAGGATAGTCAGTTTCAGAGTCATATCAATTAACCACATCTTTCACCTGAAGCAGCAGGTATCATATTCTGATTTTTTATCAAAGAAATAATAAAAAATAATCCCTCATGCAAATCTGATTCTAAATGTTGAACACATTGTCAAATTACTTCATAAAGAACTGTGTGATCTACTACCTATGTAAAAAAAGTCATGCTGAATAAATTGCAGAAATTATTTTGGAAAGTGCACAACTAGACCACATAACCTGTAACTTTCTTGAGGTTAATAGCATGTGGTCCCTGATTAGCATTCAAACAGTTTTTTGAGGTAAAAAATAGTACCTGATGAAAAAACACATTCCCCATGCAGTGTTTTTTGTTTTCATCCATTGTTCCAGGTAACTTAGCTTGGAAACAGGATTTTAAATAAAGGAAGGGTACTATGACCATAGCTTAAAAGCTTTTCTTCTTACAGCCAACTCAAACATGGTTTAATGCATGCTGCTTAGTAAAAAACCATCTGAATTAATTTGTGAAGCCTTAGAGTAGCTGTGTTGTACTGCTTTAAAAATAACTTTGAAGGAACAGTGTAGCTCTACTGTGGACAGGAGTAAAGTATTATTGGAAAATCCTATTGCAGTCCAGTGGAAATTACTAGGTTTCCCATATTAGCTTTCATCGCCCAGAAAAATGGGTAGTTCAAACAGTCCAGTTGAAGGAAAAAACTGAAGTAACACTGTCCTTTTAGCTTGGATTTAATCTCTCATAGGCAACCTCTCTTAGGCCTTGCTGGACCTAAGACAGATCTAGAAGGAGAATAATCACATTCACTGAGCACTGAGTTCAAGCGAAATGAGTTTACGTCAATGTGCCTTGCTCACCTGGACTCACCTGACTTAGATACTCACATATAGCTTGTCCATGAGCCATAAACATCACTTTCACATTATAGGAAGCTGACTGTTTTCAGAATTGTATCTCCATTTGTTTTAAGAATAAAACAATATTGTTTTGGTCTTGGGGAAAACTTAAAGATTGCTTTCCAGTGCTTCTATTAGAGAAATACTTTGCATATGTGTTGTAGTGAACAATGTTGACAGACTCTTGGAGCCCCACCTCCTTTCCACTCATTTTCAGAGCAACCTCACCACTGTGTCTGCTTCAGGAAGCCCTTTCTGCCCACATCGACTGTAAATAGAGAGTTGTGATTAACTGAGCACAGGGTTTTTACCAGCTAGTGGCTTGTGCCTTATCTGCTATAAGCCCACAAGGTTGGGAAGTGTAGTGGGACATGTGTAATACATTTCTCTGAAATGGCTTATTGTCAACTTCTGAGGGATGCTTACCTTTACATTCCCAACTCACTTTAATTTCAAAGGTAGTTAGTGTCTGGTCACCTCGGGTGACCACAGGCTGAGTGAGAGTTGTAGACCATGCGTGAAAGTGCTTCACTTGATCCTTGCTGTTGTTTTAGAACCTGCAGAGAGCAATTTTTTGAGGCAGCTAATCTCACGAGATTTTCTGAAGGAGAGCCAACCTACTTCAAACTGCATTTATAAGCAGATTAAAGTTCTGCTGAGTCACAACACAGTTGCACATGACAGAAGTCACTTTATCAAGCACACCACCAAACAGTCACTCTGGCTTCTGGGAAGTGTTGGAGTGTCAAGTCGCATCTGTTCAAATAGTCTAATCCAGAGGTCATAAAACCCCAGGGAGTGACTAATTTTGTGAACCCTTGGCTACCTACCCAGACACGTAAAAAGTCTGGAGAGTGGTGGTTCCAGCCTCAGCAATAGACAAGAACTTTTCAAAAACCAAATGCATGTTATTTATAACCAATGCTGTAAGAAAGGCATAGATCCTTCAAAGGGTTCTCTGTCCTGATGGAGATGGAGGAAGCTACAAACAGATGTAATGTAATTCTATGCATTATTCCAAAGCTAAATACAGCATCCAGATGCTGGTTCTTGTCCACGAGTTGGTAAAAACAGATTCCTTATTCTAGAAATTAAGACATTTGTAGAAAAAACTTACCTTCAGGAGAAGTTTGACCTGTACCATGAAGATGTACATTTTGAAGCATCTCTTTCAAAGGAAAATTTAATGTTTATAATGAAAGTTTTTTTGGATGATCATCTCAGGTTTGAATTACTATATAGTGAGCTTGTATGACAGATTTTTTTGATCTTTCAAGAAAATATGTTATGTCAAGAAATCAAGAATTATATGTAGGAAAAATGAAATAGTCTGCCTTTTATGACTAAAAGGAACCGTCCAATATTGGAAAACAAAACTACAGAGATTTCTGCAAAAACTCTTCTCTGTTAAGTTTTTTTTTATTGCAAAATTTCCTATATAAAGATGGGTACAAAACCTTTTTTCAAACAAAATTATGAATGATTCATTGCAAAATGGTGAAATGTTAAATATCAGTATTGTTGCATCTGCATTTTATTGGTATTTTAGTTTTTATATCCATATATTAGCAATTTTGGTTCATATCCATTGCTTACTGGATAGAGATTTCTGTCAGTGTTCTGCCCCATGGTTCAGTATGAATGTAAGGCTGCATGACTCTTACTCATTTCTAGGGAAGCTGCAAATTGTGACCTTTCCCTTGGCTGAGAAAATACCTTTCAGTAAATTAAATATTTAAAACTGGTCTCTTATTCTGAAAATCATCGCAGTTTACACAAAATATTTTGGCATAGTTATATTTGTCATTTCTACTGAAAAACTAGTTTCACTAAAAATTAGTTTCACTAAAATTAGTTTCACTTGCATTAAAACCTGCTTTTTTCTCCTTGTTGAAAAGAACATCTTTTTTTTCTCTTCAATGTCTCATTTTTGTTTGATTGGTTATAACTTTTGGGAATTTTTTTTTTTTTAGTTGCTTTTATGTTTATGGGAGCCATGACTTATAAAGAAACGCACAAGCTCTTTATTGTGACTGGCTGTGGTCTTTTGGTTTACAGTTGTGTGTATTTTTGAACAAAGAGAGAATATGAGAGAGGTGTTATTCTACAGTATGTTTGTTTCTATTGTTTAGAAAGATCTGCTGTGAGCTTAGAACACCCTACTGCAATTAGCATGAGAGATTCTTTATTTTAATAGGGAATAAGCAACTTAATAATATGTCAAAAAAATCTTTTTAATCCTTATCCTCTCCACTCATCCTATTCAATGCACTCCAGTGCAAAAAAACCCAACTAACCAAGATAACACAGTTTTGTTTCTTGGATTGGCCCTCCTTCTTTCCTTCCTTCCTTCCTTCCTTTCTTCCTTCCTTCCTTCCTTCCTTCCTTCCTTCCATGACATCTACACAGAAAACTGTGTTAATGACATATGCTGATGGCGTGTAGTTGAGAAATATTGTCTGTTTTGGGAAATCTGGAGATCTGTGCAAGAAACGTCAAACAACTTCAAGGAATGAAACAAAGACATCAGGCTGAAATGTAATAGCATTAATTGAAAGCTTACAAAGAAGGAACCTCTGTTTTGTAACACAAGTTTTTATTAATTGAAAATTACAAAGAAGCAGCATTTGTCATACTTGAAAGAAGATGATGACAACCCATTGATGTAATGTAGGCGTGGAAAACTCAGGTGTCAAGGTATGCAAGCAGTGATAAAACATTGTATAGTTGAAGGTGAATATAGCTGAGGTTGCATATCGTCAAAAATCAGAGTTTAGTCAGTTCTTGTGAGTATCAAAAGAGGTGCTTTAATCTATATTTTTTGCTTTCTATCACAGCAGAATGTAGGACTTCTTTTGTAAAGCCTGTACAATTTTGCAGCATCATATTCAAGGAAGGTGACTGAGATTAGGAGAGATTCAAAAGAGAGCTTCTAAACTGACCATATTGCTGAACATCCTACTTCATAAATATGATGCTTACTTGTAAGCAATCAAGTCACTTTGGGTTACTAAATTAGAACTCACCAGCTGAGATACAGGGTGAAATATGAGAGTGTATCTTCAGACAAGCTGAATGTTCAGCATGACAAAACAAAGACTTGAATCTCACAATGGAGATAAGGCTGCAGGTGGATTAATTCTGGTTTTAGTTTCCATTTTGTAATTAAAAATGCCTATTGCTTCAGGATTTAAAATTTATATGTGTGTATATATAAGTGTAAGTTATATATATATGTATATTTTAAATTTAAATTATATATATATATATATATGCACATATATATTTTTATATATTTCTTTTAAATGCTAAAGCAACAGGTATTACTGCATATATATACAATTCTTTGTGGTTTGCACATTTTTTAACCTGAAACAAAGGCACAGCTTTTAGGAATTTTTAAGGAGTATCTCCTTTTAAAAGGAATGGCAGTTAATATTGATATTGTATATGATATTGTATGAGTATTAAGCAGCAGGTTAGCAGAAGTTTGTCATTTTTGTAAAACTGAGTTGTGAGAGTAATTGTCTTAGAACAGCTGTGGGAATACCAGTTAATGATGTGCTCCACAGAAAGCACCACTCACTGCATTTCATTTGGATGAAAAACCCTGATGCAGCAGGAATATGGGATGAGACAACATCGTCTGTACTATAAAACACATTAGAGTCAACAACAGCCTCTTCTGGAGAACTCATGGTTTCCAACAACGCTTGTGGGGTTTTGATTAAAATGAGGATTTTATTCCTTTTTTTCACATTTAAAGATTCCTGTGCAGGTATGGGGGAAAATATTGGTTGGACACATCCAGGACTTTAAGAAAAATGTAAGATCTGATACTTATCATGTTTCTTTCAAGATACTCGTAACTCAGTTGCATTAATCAGGAGTGAAGTCACAGTTCTTTTCCAGGACTGAATTTCTAGATGTTTTTGTTAGTACCCACGCTACCGCTGGTGTGATCAGTTGCTTGGATTAATAGGAATATATTTTCAGTATTTTCAGAAGAAAAAATATCAGCTAAGTAAACAGAGTAAACAGCTAAGTTGTCTCTGTCTGTTAACATCTATATGATATACTGTAAAAAATGTCTTCATTTCAATACAAGAATTGTCATTCCTTTACTGATGGACTTAGCATTTGCTCAACTCTGAGTCAATATTTGAAGTCTTAAATAAATGGGCCTACTGATCCTCAGAACTGCCAAAACTGAACCTGATACAAGTTTCCGTTGAGAGTCACAAGGGACCTGGGTAGCTGATGATGGAAACTGAATTGTGAGAGCAGTGGCTGGTGCTTTTACAAATGAGAGACTGATCCAAAATTAATTTTATTTACATGAACAGGCTTGAGAACTTCAACCTTAAGTTTCCTTTCTGAGTCATGCCAAATGGGGATATGGCATGCAGGTACAGGGTTTAGACTAGACGGACAAGCTTGATTCTAGTTTTATCCCTGCTGTCCTCTGCAGTCACTCTCTATCTATCTTGCTGTCCTAGTTCTCCAGCTGTAGAAGTGTCAGTAGTGCATCTTTTACCAAGTTTTGTCTTCCCCCCTTTACCAAGTTTTGTCTTCCCCCCTTGCCCCAATTCTGTTTATTTAGATTTTCAGGTGTGTCTCCTACTCCATTTCTGCACATCACTTATCACAGTTAGATACAGATCTCAGTAGAGAATTGTAAGCAGGGCTGGAGAGTAAACCTTAATAGATATAGTTTTTATGGCAAATTCAGGATTAGGTTCTTGAAATCCTCTTGCTTTAAACTGAGAAGACAGATATTTGAGAAAACTGAAAAGACATCGAGCAAAGAGTTATGTAAATGAGATACTTATGGTAGTCAAATGACAGTCCAGTAGCAAAATCCAGTTTGAGATGTGGTTTGATCCACTCCTGAGAAGCCTACACGTAGATGTTGTATCCTGATCTGCCAGGAGCCTGCAGCAGGAAAATTCTTCCATTTTATTTGTCAATTATTTTAAAGTCCAAAATAGATCCTTGAGGCTTTTTTTGTTTGAAATGGGAAGGAAAATGGGCGAGATGTGGTAAAGACTAGTGTCAACAAGACACTTGCACTGTGTCTGAAAGTTGTGCTGCCTTGAAGCAGTACCTTTGCTCAGCTGTAAGTACGGTAACACTGAGAGGTGGTGTTATCTACAGGTAGGATAAAAGGAAGCTCTGCTATTTGGAAAAAAAAGGTTGAATATGGATCTCTGTGTCCATGTTAGGCACTGGACAATGTGGTTGAGGAGGAAGCACAGGTGGTGACCCATCATTAACTAGTCACTCATGATTTTTGTCCAACCCTGGTGATGCCTGTAGCTGATGCTAAAGAAAAAAACTCAGGAGTAGTTAATTGAGGGTGAGATAAGGAAAGGGTTTAATTTGTTCCAAGGCATAGATGTTACAGGACGTGCGCGCGGGCTGTGCCTGAGATGTTACATTTTATAATATTATCTGTTCAATCCCAAGTGTTTCCACCCTGTAGCTTTTGCCCTGGTCCACCCCCTGTCCCACTCCCTGGAAATTGGGTCTGTGGGCTTTTGGGACCACTTCTTCATCATCTTCAACATCTTCAAAGCACAAAGGGTACATGGTCACCTAGTTCTTGACTGTGTTCTGTTGTTCAGGCCAAGATATGAGTGCTCTCTAAACAGCATAGGCCTTGCCTTGACAAGAGACTAAATATTGCCACTGAATTCAGGGGTAGAATTGATATGGGGAGCATGGAATGGGGTAAGAGTGTTGAGGAATGTGTAAACTACTTGTGCTAAAGGGTGAGGAGTAAGGGCTGCTGCTTCTAAAATCTACTTCTACTTCTTATAAAACTTATAAAGTTTACAAAATTAGAAAAATAAGAAACTAAAAGAGTCTTAAGGCATCACTGGAAGAAGGGAGAGGATCTGAGAGCCAGTAGGGAAGACAAGGTGGGAGGGGGACATAATGGTGTGGGACAGTGTTGGTGGCATCTGGGAGCAGTTCAGGCGGTTTCATTTTAAAGACCTAGATGATCACCCTGAGCATGGAGGAGTTAATGTTTCCTTTGTAGTAACTCCACTTTTTAGCATAGTGTCTTCAGATGCAGAGACGAGACCTTGTGAATAAACTTCCTTTAATAATCTACTAAGCTTGCAGTATTTTCCTTTTCAAGTATGTGTGTTTGCTCATGTGTGTGTTTTCAGAGCTTGTAGCCTCTGGAAATTTTCTGTAAATGTAATTAAGCATCATACTACTGTCATTACAACCCACAGACTTGCTGGTACCGTTTTTTAATACCCTTCTTTGAAATGAACTTTGATTCATTTCCATCACATTGACAGGGCAGTGGTGGAGAAAATATCTGTGTCTTTTGGCTATTTCTGGAATTAGTATGGCATCCCACAGACAGTACCTCTGGAGAAGCTTTGTATCAAGTGCTTGACTTGAATATCATGCACCACAACTCTGTGGGTGCTATTAGGAAGACAAAGAATATGCCACAGCTTTGAACCTTCTCAGTAAATGCCAGCAGTGAGGGTTAGCATTGTAAGTGCTCTTGATTTATAACAATCAGAACTAGTCCGTTGTTGAGAAAGGTGATTACAAGAGTAAGGTTGACACATATGCAGAAAATTTTGGCTTGTGTTGTGGACAAGTCTCACTGTGACTAACCTCTTTCAGAGAGTAAGGATCAAAACCAGAAACCAGACTATCTTTTTTTTAGAAATATTTTTTGTTTTCTTATCAGTGATTTTAAATTCCAGCTAATGACCTTTACTGATGAATAGAACCTTCTAATAGTCAGAGATGAAAAGCCAGCACTTCAGATATTACAGAGCAGGTTGATAACCTTAAACACTTCAGAAAGGAGCACTGTGAGATAATCTTCTTGCTGGCACATGTAAAGGAACTTTTTCTGGTTCAAGGAGAGCTACTCGCTGCAGATCTGATCCTTTCCCTATAAACTCCAGCTGCAAATGCAGCATTCTGCTTTCTTGGGGCACTCTCAGCTCTGCTAGTGATGGATGAGGAAGAAGGTGCCCCCATGGGTAGCTTACAATGTGATAATATGCTCCAGTGTCCATTATAACAGATGCTTCAGAGAATGATGCTAATTTTATTCTGAGGTGGGACAGAGAAAGGAAAACCTGGGTGTGACCTGCACCTGTCATTGCAATTTTAATTAGTCAGTCACTGTAAGTACAGGGCAACTCATAGTCTCTCTGCATAGCACCAGGTGAAACAAGTAGTTTTGTTTCTAGGATATTGCATTTTGCACACAACAGGGGTGTAAAACAGAACTGATAGACAACCTGAGTACAGGCATAGATATAAAGCTCAGTGTGATTCATTGTGGTTATTCTGGGGGTTATGAAATGTACTGTGACTGTATACAGCACGCTGAATACTGTGCTGAGGGTAAGCAGGTCATCTGTTGCTCTGAGGGGAAATTTTTATCTCTTCAAACTCCCATCTTTTTACTGTGGCATTTCCTGAGCACTGTTTGTGTTGCTTTCCTCCTTTATTGTTCCCACTTTTCACGCTTCTCTGGGACACCTTGTGTGTGGAACTAGTTATGACTGCTGTAATCTCTAAAGTCTTTGAGTTTTGCAATAGAGTCTGGTATCATTAAAGACATCCTTTCACTGGCCTCCTGCCATGCTTTTCAAGGAAGCACAAAGGTGAGAAAGGTTAGTACTTCAGTACAGATAATAGCTAAATGTGTCTGAAAGGAATTGAAGGTTTTGTGCCTCTGCACAATGGTTATGTCCTCTCTGTGCTAGAGTGGCAGTGCTCTTGCATTCTGATATCTCAGGAGTCTGCAGCAAGCAAGCTTCTCTACTTTATTTATAAATCCTTTTTGAATCCAAGATAACTGAAATCACAGGATTTTCTTCCTAGAGTTAAAATAATTTCCAGTTACCCCACAATAACATTTCTCAGTGCCTCCTTTGCTTGTTGCTTTATCCTTACAGCACAATCTAGATTTTTATCTGTTACAAGAATGAGATATTACTCCTGATACCACCTAACTTTATATAGGTGTTCTATTTATGATAGTTCCTTCAGTTAAATCAGCCAAAACTCTCAGACCTCGCCAGAATGCATATGGTCAGACCATCTTTTTGTAGTGTACATTTCCTCATTTTGCAGTGTGAATATCCTTGGATTCCTTGAGTCAGGATAATTAGTGCTTTTTATCAACTGAATCTCCAGTCTGTTTTGTGGTTCAAAAAAAAGACTAAAAATATTCTATTTGTTTTACTGTTTACAGAACTGTTATTTGACTCTGTTTCTATTTGGCTGCATTTTATTTTCACATTTGTGACACACAGTTAGCTGTGCCTTTTATAGAGCTTTTAGTATAGGAACAATATTGAAATGTTCATTAGAATGTTTGTTTCTAGGGACACATGCTGCCAACTCTTCTCAACTGTGAATCTTTGCATTTCTGTTTTTCTTGGCAAGTCCTATCCTACTCCATTAAAGAAGAGACCATGTCTAAGAATGAGGCCAAAGGACACAAAAAACTGTCAGTGATCAGATCTTGACCTTTCCTTTCAGCTAATGGGAGCATCTTGCACAGCCTTGAAACCTTGACTTTTTAGTGTCCTCATCTACCAGTCTTCAACTTTGCACTTTTCCCTACTGAACTTTTTCTTCTTTGCTAGGAAAAACACATCAAGGAATGAGTGTTGATGTAATAAAAGACCTCAGCTAAGCTTACCTCCATTGAGAGCTAAATCCTCTACACCAAAGATAAAAAGGTCAGGCCTTTGTGCAGCACAGGTTGAGTGAAACTGTATCCCCTACCTACATCACATTACAGGAGTTAGTACTTTCAGAAAGTACAAACAGGAACAACAGAAAGTTTGTGCTCTCTGTAGGTCTCCTCATCTTGCAGTGGTCAGTTGACACACGTGAAGACTAATTCATCTCTTTGCCAGATTGTCTTCGCAAAGGGCTAAAGAGTTAGAATTCCTGCAGGCCTTGACTATTTTTAGCTAAGTTGACCAGGGTAATTGTGTTTATGTTTTTACCTGGAAGAAATCAGACAGAAATAGAAAACTAACTTGGAATCACAGAAGCTAGGTTTTACATGAATATGAATTAGACCAGTGAAGAACTAATTAAACCAGCACTCAGGACAACGACCAAAGTAAAAACAAGAGTTTGTACATCAGTTAATTGTCAGACAGCTTATTCCTCTTTAGGGTTGTTCTTAAGAGCTCCCAAGGTCTTCCCACATAAGAACTGAATTGTGCACAGTTGTCTGTACATCCTAAAAACAAATCTTTCCATAATTTCTTGGAGGGCTGGCAGTTGCCTCAGCACCAAGAGTCTCCATCTCCATGTTTGCATGCACCTCTCTCTCTTATGCCTGGTCCTGTCCCTAGGAAGCTGCTTGCTCTTGGCACATTCAGTTGTTTTCACGATAGGCAAACTCTTGTTCTCTGTCCAGGAGGATCAGCTTGATTCAAAACACAGCTGCCAGGACAAGGCTTTCTCCCTACTATCCAGCTGCACCATGCAGAAAACATAATGCAGGACACAGCAAATGATGAAGAAATTAACCAAACACCATGCATGGCTGTACGAGTTTCAAGCTGGCCTCCCGCCAAGCCCCCGAAACCCGACAACAAGGACCCGCTTTCCCAGAGAGTGAAGGGAAAAAAAAAACCGACCCAAGCAGCCAAAGCTACAGCAAAATATATATATATATATTTTTTTATATGAGACAGACACACACAATGAGAATGCCACACACTACAACAGAAACTCTAAACAGCTCCCCAAAAGGGGAGACGGAAGGGAGAAGGGAAAAGGACAAAAAGGGACCAAGACCAAACTAGTCCACACAATCCAAAACTCAGCAACCAGACAAACCGAAGGTGAACCAGCAAAATCTCACCACTTCCCTTCGAACAAGCAGGATGGCTGGACACGGCCCAGCACTCTCCCCTCAAGCGTGGCAGACAAAGCAGTCGCTGTAGGCCTCAGCTCCAGATAAGCCAGACCGAGACAAGGACCCACTGTTCTCGAACCTCACCGGAAAGGAAGAGAAACAAGGTCCCTCCTGCTGGCTTTATTTATACCTCCAGTTACGTAGAGGAATAGCATGGAATACTTCCGTGATCAACTTCCTGGTTCCTTCCTGGTTACAAGCTGGTCTCCAGGAAGGCCTAGAGTGAAACCATCACAATGGCAAATCCTGAGGGTCTAATCTAAGATTTACGTAGGTTAAAAAACACATTAGCTTTAAAGGTTTCATTAGGTGACAAGATGAGACTTACCCGCTTTTAAAGCAGTATCTGTCTGGAGAAATATAATATGCATTCTTACCTGCACTGAATGTTTGTACAGAAAACGGGACAGAAAAAAACCCTTCAAGAGGTAAAATAACACGCAGTTTTCCTCTGTGTTATTAAAGTAACTCAAAAACACACCAGTCATAAGATGTGTTGCCTATTAGACAGACAATTTGCTTCTTCAAAGACAAAAAGTGCATTCTATTTAAGGGTTTTTCAAGGCTGCAATCTTAAAGCCATCTGTGTCATGCTGCGGGTGCTCCCAGACTAACCACGTCCTGGTGAAAAAGAAAGTCCCTTACTTGTCACCCATTCAGAGTACTTGATAATTAAGAGGTTGACAATGTTTGTTGTAAGATCTTCTTAGATGACACCATCCAGCATAAAATGGGTTTCTGGTCTCAAGGAAAATGCAGGGTAGATTGTGTAATACTGTTTTTCTCTCTCTTCTCTAATGTTTGTTATTGATTTCAGTTTTAAAAGAAGCTGTGAATATTTTGAAAATAGTAACTCCTCATCAAAATTGCTATTGACAAAAGGCTTCAGAAAGTGAACAACCACAATTCAGAACACACAGACTGCATGGTGTCAAAGGTTTAGAGCAAAGCAGATAATGATTTTTCCCAGACCATTCAAGATTTTTTTTTCCCTTTCTTTTTGCTAAGTAATAGCCTATTAGAGATGCACTAAAGCACTGAAGCATTGGACAACTAATCATACTGACTGACAAGGCAAAGTATATGCTTGACAACTACCATTCACTAAATACAGCTAAAGTTAAATTATATGTTTTGAAAAACAGTATTTCCTTCAGGACTTTTAAAGCCATTAAAATTTCTGTCACGAAATATCACTGATGCCAAGAATTTACTAGGTATCAAAAATGATGAAGCATTTATGTGGATGAAGAGAACATCCATACTCATATTAGATTGGACTAAGATTATTATTTTTATTTTTTAGGAATGTGATATTTGATCATCTAGTTAAATCAGTGAGGACAGATCAGGACTATAAACTCGTGTTCAGAGGGTTAACCAGCCACCAAATCTATGGAGCAGGAAAGAAACCCCAAATCTATGGAGAAGAAAAAAAAACCCAGCTCTTCTGCAGCAGTTTACTGTAGGATTTTTTGTGACTTGCTGTCAAGCACCTAGCATCAGCCAGGTTTGAGAGAAAGGTGATGCATTACTTGCAAACCGTTTCAGAAGGCAGAAAGTCAGAAGTATTGCACTTTGAATTTCATCCTTCTCTTGACAGGTTCTGTTATTAAGATTCGTAATTTCCTTCTCCTCTTCTGTTCCTGTCCTCCAATTTTCCTTCATTAATTTCTCTTAGTAATGTGTGTGAAGCTATTTTGAAATATATTCAGGTTTTTCTCGCCCGTAATATGTGCAATTGTCACTTCTTGTATTCTTTGTTGAAGCATTTGCTGATATATTGGCTTTTTTCCCCCTAATTCTAAGTCTACCTGCTGCTATTGCTTACTTTTTCAAAATGTCTGAAAACATTTGCTGATTTCATATCCTCTGATCTTAGACTACCTCTCCTTTTTCTCAGAAAATTCACGCCGGGGGTGGGGGGGAGGGGGTTCTGGCACTGCTCTAGGCAAAGATTTGATTCAATCACTAGTTCTGAAAGGATTTAGCAGAGGAGAAATGAAACTGAACATCCTTAATTTTTCCTAAATGTAATGATGTATCATCTTCCTTCCTCATTGTTGTTCCAATGTGGCATCCTTGCATTGACAGTGGTAATAGCACTTGTTAGTACACACTGTTCCAGTAAGCTTATTATGGCTAATAAGCTGCAATGTTATGGTTAACATATTGAATGTTTGTATAGCTCCTGTGTGTTATTCAAGCCTCTTCTTTAATGCACACAAGGAAATGAGGATGACTGTAGGTTTTCCTGGTAGATAAACTTTCTTCTGTTGTTATCTTTCTTAGAATCTCTACAAAATGGCCATTTAAGGGGTGTGCTTGCTCTTGGAACTGCAGTAATGCTAGTCCAGGTGTCCCAAAACAGTAAGCTGGAATACTGAGATTTGGTGTCAAAACCAGAAGAGAATCCAAGCTGACTCAAGTATCCTGTACTGACTTTTCAGTTTGCCTTCCCAGGCTGTGCCATTTTGCCTTGGGTTCTTCATTTAAAGGTCACTTTATAAAAGAAAAAAATGGGCTTTTCTGTCATGGGTGCAACACTAAAGAGAAACTAATGCATTTCTTTCACTACAAGAAAGAGGAGGAATATTAAAGTAGTTTGGCATCAGGTTTATAAACTCAAACTTTATACGCAAATAGTTGCTGTGTCAGAGGATGCTACAGATGGCAAAAATATGATGGGGTTCTCATTTATTATTATACAAATTTTAACATTCACTAATGACTATTAAAAGGTGCATCTGAATACACCATCCGTTTCAGGAAATCCCTGTGCTCCCATGTCTTTACCATGGGGAGGATAGCTCTATACTCCTGTCTGTTTCATTCCTGTCTCAGCAACTCCTCGGACTCAAAAACAGGAGACTGGATCCATGAATCTTTGGAGTAACAGTTGTTAGAGCATATTTGGAAGCTTTCATGTTGGCCTTCTTTCTGAACTTCTTCCTTAATCAATATTTGTCCTCTTTTCCTGTTTGTTCTTTTTGTAAATGCAGACAAAATGACTATTGTAAGTGCGGGAACAGAACTTTTCAGAGACATGGGTTTTCACTGAACAGAAATTTTGTGTTTGGTGTCAGTAATCAGGTGACTATAAATTGGAAAACTTGGTACTTGGGAGTATATCATCACTATTTACCTTCATTAAAGAACATTCAGTTGCTTTTGTATATCTAAAGATATGTGTGGCTTCAAGCTGCTCAAACAGCTCCCGATCTGCTAGTGAAAAACTATTGTCTAGCAAAAATGGCTGTATTCTCCCTTTTGCAAAAACTTTGCTCCTTCCATTCTTATGCCCTTGTCATTTGCTACTGCCTGTCTTCTAGTTTTAGACTATTTTGACATATGTGGAATTAATGAATTTCATTTGTTACTGCACAGCAAGTAATCAGAGAGACAGTGTTCTTAGAAGGTTAAGGAGTTGCAGTTTTAGAAAAATAATATATGACTATCATAAAAGCATGCCCTATATTTTTCACGAGCTTCTCCATCACTAAAATACTAAAATAAATGATACTGATACATAAAAGTTTGGGAATCACAAAGGGTGAGGCAGGTGGCCGGTTGATATAGTGAGAATACGATCTTTAAGAACAGAACACAGCCACTGAATTATATTCTGTACTTACAGTACACAATATCACCTTCTAACCTTGGAGACAAAACCAACAAAAAACTAAGTTTAATCTGAAAAAAAAAATATATATTCAAATTTCAAAATAGTGTGAGGATGTTGCCGGAGAGATATTATTAACTAAACTGCATGTTCCATAAAGATCTGATTAAAAGACAGCAAAACATAGAATGGTTGTGGAAAACAGTTTAAAACCATGATTTGACCAACCAATCATATACATTTGGTGCTATGTATATTCGACATGAAGTATAAAATTAAAGCAGTAATTTGTGTGGTTCACAATGCACTTATAGACCCACATTTGAATCTGCATGTAATTACTTTGGTTTTATGTGAGAAGAATAGTTGAGCAATTAAAGTGACTCACTGAAGAAATATCAAATATATCTGCTAGAAGCCCCCATGAAATTTATGTTTCTTTATGAAGACTACTACCAAAATAAAGTGATCATGCAGTAGCATCAAAGGTGGTCTGGCTTTAAATTAGGTACTAAAATTGAGGTTTTTATTTCTAATTGAATGAAATAATTACCAAATTGGTTTATAGCAAGACAGTTGCCCTAACTTTACATCTTAAGAAAATTCCCATGACACACACATTTTACCTCCTTACTGAAGGGAGCTGGATTAGATGAAGTGGTTGGACTAGGTGACCATTAAAGGTTCCTTCCAATCCAAACTATTAAACAATTCTATGACACCCTAATCTCAGCAGGTGTATTTGCTGACACATGCAGAGCACCTTGCAAAGACTGCATGTGCCATAAAGCTATAGCACAAGGAATTTTTCTTGCCCAGTTTGATTCCGGCTTGATGTGGTGTCCTCAAAGCAAGGATCCTACCAAATATGGTATGCAGATTAAGCGATCCTTGGGCTATCTGGTTCTGTGTGGGGCATCACCTGTGCTGTGTGTAACAGGAATTTCATGTTAGGAGGAAAAGACAGAGTCTGATTTTAATAACACCTCCAATGTTTAGTTAAAATATGGGTCAAAGGGAGCCAGAAATAGAGGAACTGAATGAGCAGAAAGTGGTTAGTGATGCATGCAAATGTCAGCTTGTCTTCTTACGAAGCTGTGTCAAGTTACACTCGTGCTATGTGTGAATGAAAAGGAACTATGTGGAGTTATGGAGGGGGAGTGAATTAGCACACAGAGCAGGGCTTTTCTTTATATGTGGGGGTTGCAGGGACCCTGCGGAAAAAACGACAAGGAGGCAAACTGGTTTGGAAGTTTCTCTTTGCTCAAGAAACCTGTTGTGGCTAAAGAAACATTCTCTCTTATGCTGAGAGAATGTGTGCAAACTGAAGAGGGAACTCTTATCTAAGAAGTTTTGCAAAAGAAGCATTCCTTCCGACAAGTGGGGGCAGGAAGACAGGATGGGGAGGTGGGGGGGGAAAGGCGAAGGGCTCAGAAAGCAGCATGCCACATGTCTGAGGGCCTTGGATAGGCACGGCTGGGAGGCCCTGATGTGTGTTTTTTGCCACCTAGCTGCTGCAAGTTCAGGCAGCTTTGAGCATCCCTGAAATAAACTTCCATTCTTGCTTGAAAGTCCGTGGCCCAGCCTTGTGATTTTACCTGCGTGAACACTGGAACTTACAATATCTTTGGGTGATTTTCATAGTGTTCAAGAGGATGAACTGAGCAAAGAGCAGTCTCTTGCCTGTACTGTGTCTGTTTGGCATTTAGCAAACTGGGCAATATCTGTTTAAGAGACATGAGGGGAAAATGGAAATTTTGGCTCCCTCAATTTTCCCATACACTAAACTGCTGAGTTCATGGTATGTGTTGGAGAAGACCCAGTCAAAATTGTTCTTGCAGCGTCTCATACAGTTAAGTGTCTTAAAGCAAGTCTGTCTTGCTGCTGCAGAAGATGAGGTATTTAAATTACTTGAGTCTCACTTGTACCTTGCTTTAGAGAAAGAAGTGCTGTCTTTCTCTTAATCAGTCGAGCTGGTGGAGCATTTCCTAAGGAAAGTCTGTTTTTTATAAGTTACTTAAAACTGCCTACTAGTTAGACTTGCAGTTCATTTGACAATGTGGTTCATTACAGGCAGATTTCTGTCTCTGCATTACTAAATACCATCTTCCAAAAGCAGGACATTTGTATGCATCTCAAATCTTCATTTCCTTGGTTCCATGCTTCTCTAGAATAATTTGATTCATTTCTGCAGCATGTCAAGTTAAACTCACTGACAGAAATTATCTGAAAATTTTCGAAGTGTTGTCTTCCTCTGAGTGCTCTCATGGAAGACAAAAATTTTCTCAAAAATCTTGGCTCTGTAGCCTCTGAAATGACCCCCTTCCACTTTAGGCACATTTTCAGTATGATTTGATAGATCTCACCAGTGAAAAAAAGATGTCAGTGGCTACCTCCAATAATAAATGAGAGCTTTCTACAAATGTTTCCAAGTGAACTTCTAGTCCAGGTTATATTTAGTGAAAGGTCACCATTGCTTGTGGTTTTTTACTGAGAATTGAAAGGAAAAAAATTCATTATTTTGATGATGACCTGAAGAATGAAGGGGCAGTCTCAAGAGATATGTGACAGTAGCACATCAAAGTACTCAGAAGAAAGTCAATATCAGTGTTGAACTTGGAACCAGAAAGGAAAAGCATGAAATTGAAATCTTGTATAAGAAGAAGACAAAAATAAACTCATCTAAAGTTATCAGGATTGAGCCCTAACAAGTGTTTCCATATTTTGTTAAAATTAGTAACCACAGAAGTCAAGTGTTGTGGGGATTTTAATTCCGCTTTATGAGTTTTAGCTTTCTTGCAGATGTAAAAACTAATGAGAATAATAATAATAATAAAAATTAAAAAAATAAAAATAGGATCTCTTATTCTTTGCAATTAAAAAATGTACAGGTAGTCCATTTTATGGGAACTGAAAGATTCCTGCTGCACACTCCATATATGTGTGTGTCTTTCTGTGTGTGTAGCTCTTGGAAAAATATGAGAAAATATTAATGCAATCTAGAATGCGACTTCTAACTCCTTAGCCTAAGCATTAAGTATAATTTTAATTACATCATCTCTTTCTTCGTATTTATGGTATGAGTGGGAAAAAATATTTTACATTACTAGAATGTAGAAATTTTCATTTTCCTTTTTACTTTTTATACCACCTTTCTGCATTTTGGGGTTATTTTGGGGTTTTTTTCCTTGCCATTTTTACAGTGTTTTAATGTGCAAATGCTTTCATTGATGGCCTAGAAGCTATTAGGAATTTAAAGTATTAGATTTGTTGTGTGTATAGCCCATGGATCAGAGTAATCAAAATCTATGAAGAAAACAGACTAAGCTGACATGTTCAAACAGACCCTATCTTAACAGCTTGGGAATCTGTGTATAGATGTGGCATGGTTTTTGTTCAGTTATGTGTGAAAACACAAGAATAATTTTTTTTGCTATTGAGTAGAAATAAAGATATTTCAGAAGTAGAGTTAACAGGATCAGTTTTAAAATTGTCTTTGACAACAGACAAGATACATATATATATGTATTAACACAATGTTAGAGGTACAAGGCAGCTATGAGTGAGCTGGTGAATCTACACTTTTGGTCCCTTCTGGTGAATTTCTGGAAAGACTGTTACAGGCAGAATAGCCAAATGGGAAGGTCTGGGTTCTTCCTTGTAGCCCTTGATATTCTTTATTTACTTTCAAGAAACAAAACTGGCTGTTTATTCACGAGGAAACGTGGAGGAATGCAGCTTTCTGTGTAGGAAGGTCAGTGGCAAAAGGTGGACCATGGCATATTGTATCATGGTCAACTGCAGAAAGGAGGTTAAAGAAAGCCACTCATCACCTTGGTGAATAAACATTGGTTAGCCACTTATTCAAGTATTGCACTGGATTAATTTGTATAAATATATTAATCTGAATAAACCATTACCCTTGTCTATCACAAGTATCAACTGATCAACCCCTCTCTTCTGTTTTCTTTTATTTCATATTCATGGAACATATGTAGAAAATGTATCAAGATTTTATTTAAAATTAAATTCAGTTTTAGTCTATGGTAGGGTACCTTTTCCTAATGATCATGCTAACCACTTTTTAGTTTTTCCCAGAGTAATCTTTACCTGTCAATCCACCCTTTCTTTCTTAGTAAAACATGCCATGGTAATGTGTATTGGTATACTTTTGATCTTTCTTATAAATATGCTTTTCATTGCTTTCCTGATTGAATATAATTGTTTTCCTTGAAAAAAATGTATATTCAGCAAAAAAGGAATTATGAAAAAACTATATTTATTGATGTTTTGCAGGCAATTCATCACAGATTTTGTTGCAGGAAAATTTTTTCTATACAAGATATTTCATTTCAGTTATTTGAAGGCAAATTTTAATCTATTCATAACTGTCCACAGTGAAAAGAAAACAATCTTGGAGTAAAAGCGTTTAAATGAAGTATTTTTGATTAACCTGTTTTCTCTTTCTCAACCCTTTTAGCACTGCTCAAATTCTGCATAAAACTTGTTCCAGTCAGCTCAAGCCACTCTTCTCTTTGCTGTTCAACCACCAAACTGAAGCATCCCATATTCCCTCGGCTCTGACTGTTTGCAAATTCCAACTTTTTATGTCAGCTTCACTTCATCAGTTCGTACATTTGAAAGCCAACAGGGATCACTAGGTCTCTTAGACTGAGCTAAATATAACACAGGCTTGTACCAGCAGTACAATTTCAGCTAGTTAAGCTCTGTAGTTAGCCGAATAACTTGTAATGGGCTCAAGCTATGTCCCAGAACAGCCATCAGTCTTGATCTGAGGATTTCAACAACTGGAGAAACATCATCACTTTACTTGATAGCTCTGATAGTTAATCACCACAGCAATTAAAAAATTGCCTCATTATAAGTTTGAATACGTCTAAATGCAAAGTCCAGCCATTGATCCTTGTTATGCCTTTTTCCATTACATGCCCAACATTTCCCTCTGTTTGGCATAAAATATGCAGTTTTAGATCAGTCAATAACAGAATAATACAGAAAGCCTCAAAAGACATCACATTTGAGAGCCACTTAGGCACTGATGTTTGTATACTTTCTTTACTATCTAGATTCTGCAAAGTCTACTTGAGAAAAAAACTTGGATATGCTATTTGGCATCTAGTTAGAAACATTAGTGAAGACAACAACATTTATTTTTGTTTATTTATTTATTTATTTATTATTTTTAGACTTGCTTTATAAGAAAATTAGCCTTTTAAAATCATATTATTTGTCTGTCCCTTTATCTTCTCCCCTCACTTCCCAGGGAACTGGGTAACTCACTGAACAATTCCAGTCATATGTATTGGTTCAGAAGAGATCACACAGCTCTTGTGCTCCTTTGGTTCCTTATAGAAGGCAGAGGGAGGAGAGAGGTTTCTGTTTTCTTTATTCCTCTCCTGCCTTCCCCCACCCACCAGAGGAACAGCTGCTTCGGGCTGTTTAATTTGAGCTGGTGCCAACAAGCTGATCAGTATCTGAGTGGTTCAGAACTGACCATATTAGATGCCTCTTCACCATCCAGCAACTAGGAGCTATGGGAGCAATTTAAATGATGATGAGGAGAAGGGGTGGTTAGGGCATGGTGGGAGGAGGTACTGCAGGAGGTAGGGATAACTAGAGCAAATGCTGGAATTTTTGAACTAGAGGAGGTAGGAAGGGATTAGAGGGTCACAGGAGGTTTCCTGGAGGAAACTATTGTTCTTTAGTTCTTGGCTCAGATTGTCACAATAAAATATTTCTGTAAAAAGTCAGTATTCTAGCTCTGAATGTGTCAGCAAACCCTGTAATATATATATCATGATCACAATAAAGAGTCTTTTCATTATATTGTGCAGCTTTTTATTCTGAGAGGGGTATCAGATTATTTATATGTGAAGTGTATAGCCATAAGATAAATTTTTGATGTCGACTTGGTATGGAGCATGGTCGGGAAGCATTTTTTAAAAACTATTTTCTCGGCTTTAATCCTGGTTTTGTGGCAGAAAAAATAGAATTTGCCTTGTGCTGTCATTTTCAGAAACTATTTTTTAAGCCCAAGACGTACCTTTGCAAATCAAAAAATCCAGTTTCTTGCACTCTTATTTTCTTTACCTTTTCAATATCTTTTCTCTACTGTCAGGCTCATTTTACAGGTTGTAATTTTCCTTCACAATTAAAACATGTGCAAGGAAAATAACCTTTCAGAACTAATTATATAATTATTATAATTATAACTTTAGTGGTTTAAAATATGGTTAAAATAATCAACTGTGCTATTTACTGGTTGGAATTCTCACACTTTCTTGTTAAGGGTTTTCAGAAAAGAGTTAGCCGAAAAGTTATGTTAGGGTATAAATAAGTGACTCCTGAGTTCCTGACAGAATCTTATAATGACCTTATTTTACTTCCAATCCAAAGCAAAGTTTTCCTTCTAAAGACTTCTCTACTGCATACATCTCATGCTAAAAATGTAACTGAAGACTGCAAACCTAAAAAAAGTTTCTTTACTGAGGGACTCCCCTTTTGCGGAAAGAGGACTCTTAACAACATCTTCTGCTATGTGTAAGAAAATGTAAGCATGGGAAGTGAGACCTGGACTCCTGAACTGCTGTGTTGGTTTCAAGAGCAAATATACTCCAGAGAAGTATTCTTGGGCACTCTGAAAAGAGATAATTTTCAAGTAGGTTTTGGTTTTTCTCTTTCTCTTTGATTCTCTAGGAGTCTCATCATTCTTACAGTATATTGTTCTTCAGTCTGATCCCTCAGAAAAACAGTGAACCCTTTAAAACTATTTTTCAAGAGAATATGAAATAAATTTGAAAGATAAATTCAGATCTGAACCTCTACTGTTGAAGTAATACATTTCTCAATTGCCAAAACCTGTAGAGGATTCCTGCAATTTTAAAGGAAACTTGAACAGGAAAGACACCCCTCTGTCCTTAGTATTTTACACAACCCTATTCATACATGCATATGTTTGAGACCTTGGAACACTAAGCTGTACAGAAGGTCAGCTGAGAAGTGTTTTAAACTCACTTCTATTCCCCTTAATCAGCATTAACTTTGCTGAAAGCTGTGTCAAATTCTGGCTATTACAGACCAATCTAAATATTTTTTTTATTAATCAGTGGAAACATTTCTCTTAAATTCCTTGGTGCTTGTCCCTGATTCAAGTACCTCCTCATTACACAATATCATTGGCACAGCTAACATGAAATAATGTGGTCCATCTTAATCCTCATTAACCACCTTTCTCATCCCTTGCAATGAAGTACAAATGGGCTAAACTTCAGTATTTTATTTCTGAAGCACTCCCTTTCCAACCTGAGAACAGTCAACCAATATTGCAGTTTTAAATAATGCTAAAATTATTTTTCTAAATCACTCTGTCATCTTTTTGTGGTGTGTTTAGCTTAGTCAGTACCTGGATTTCAAAAGCACTTGATTCAAGCTTCTTAGATCATTAAAATTTACATTGAAATTCTTTGCATCAGTTGCTTTTAATTGCAGCCAAAGGAGTACTGAGGGATAATGGAGCATGGCAGAGCCAGACTACATGACAGCTGATTAAGGAGCTTAGTTTAAAAAGGACATAAAACCTCCAATAAAACAAAGAGGAATTAAAATGTGACAGCAGATGAAGTAATATCATTAAGGAGAAAATGAGAGATCAATGAGGAAGACAGTGCTAATATTGATAACAGCAAAAACTGGACTGCAACGTAATTAGTGCCTAATTAAAGGCAGGACAGACAGTGGTCAGTTAAACACAGCAAAACATAAAGTGATCAGTTAAATACACCAATGTAAAGTGTTGCCGTGGGATTTAGGTGCTGAAAAAATCTCCCGGAGCAATTAATTAGGAGTGAGATAAGAAAGGGTTTATTTGCCAAGGCTAAGATGTTACAAGACGCTCGCCCCCGTGCCCGAGAGGTTACATTTTATAATCCCATCCATCCAATCCCAGATGTGTCCACCCTATGGCATTTATTCTGGTCCGCCCCGGGTCCACCCCCTTGAAATGGGTCTGGGGTGCATTTCGGGACCACCTACTTCATCACCTTCACCATCATCAGAGCACAAAGGGTACATAGTTACCTAATTCTTGACTTCATTCTGTGGTTTAGGCCCAGATAGGCTGTTCTGTCAACTGTCTAGGTCTTGCCTTGACAAAAGACTAAACATTTCTATTAGATTTGGGGCTATGAGTGATATAGGGAGGATAGAATGGGGTAAGAGGGTTAAGGAATGTATAAACAAGGGTGCTAGAGGGTAAAGGATAAGGGACAAGGGACAATAGAAAATGGAAGAATTAACAAGAGGTGAGGACAAGATGAAATTCAGTACAGGGTGGAGTTTTAGAAACAGGAATGGAAAGCAATGACTGAAACTGAACTATGAACTGTGTATTGCTCATGAAGAATGACATGGTGGGCTACGTATTCTCTTTCATCGCCCTTAATTGGCAGTAAAAAAATGGAAGCATTTCCACAGTTAAAATAGAACCCCCCTAAAATGACATAACTGGGGGAAAAATCTTGCAATAGTGAGTGAAAGGATCCTGCTGTTGAACTCCACTATCAGATCTGGCTAATTTTTCTGCAGAGAAAAATGCTATTTAAAATGTTATCCTTATCAGAAACATAAACTTCCAGAGCACTTGTTAGGCAGTCTATATTATTGCTATTAATAAGGTCTAACACTTTTGGTTGGCAACAAAATTTTAGGTTTTTTTTCATTAATTTTCACCTATAATTTAACTATAAGCAAAAAGGTTTGGATCAACTGACTGCAAGCTGATTGTTTAATTTTGATGGAAATATGAACAAGAGAACTAATTCTGTCCAGATTTAAATTTCCAGAGGAAAGTTTAAAAAAAATAATTCTGAAAGGACTAAGCATTTAAACGAGGAAAAGGTCCAGCATTTCCCAAAGTCAAGGTTGCTTATAATACTAATCGACTTTGTCTCAGTCAAGGGAAGAGTTTGCAGGAGAGGGCTCCAGAGGAATAAAAGAAGATATTAAAAATAATTAGAGCACATTTAGAGAATAAGAAAGTCCATGAACTATGACAGAAGACTGTCCAAGTTGTCAAGGAACATAGAGATAAAATGAAATCACCAAAAGATGATTCAGAGAAAGGGAAGAAGGGAAGAGGGAGAGAAGGAGGGAAGAAGAGAAGGAAAGATACAGACTGTAGCAAGGAAACATGGATAAGTTTATCGCAGGAGGGTCAATATGGCTCTTAGAAAGCACTTCACAAATCTGTCAGTTTTTTTCAGTAATCATATGCAATGTGATCAAGCAGAATCCAGGTGACATCTGTTCTCTTAGTGACTCAAAAAGATTATCAAAGAATCTTCAGTGCTATTGGGATGGACTGGACTGGACTGGAATTGATGGTCAGTTTTCTCAGTGTAGCAAAATGTACAGATGCACAAAGTCATCTGGGCTATGAATAATAACCTTGCAGAGTCACAGAATGGTATTGTGGTAGTGACTGACCTACCGACCAACTGACTGACTGACTGAGAGAGATAAAATGGCAGGTGGAACTCAGCAGAGATACATGCAAGATATGGAGACAAAAAAAATCCTACTTTTTAATAGGTAGTTTTTGTGCTTGCTCTGTCGGTTACCATTTCAGAAAGAGATCTTAGAATTACAACACACTATTCTTGTTAAAGATTCTACAGACCCTGTGAAATCCAGCGGGAGGGCAAGTCTGACCAGTAGCAAATTACTGTCACATACAGCTCTGTGCCCTGTGACTTACAGCCTTCCCTTTTCTCATCTTTCCCTAAACCTTTTCACA
This sequence comes from Chiroxiphia lanceolata, assembly GCF_009829145.1. Classification (NCBI taxonomy): domain Eukaryota; kingdom Metazoa; phylum Chordata; class Aves; order Passeriformes; family Pipridae; genus Chiroxiphia; species Chiroxiphia lanceolata. Next base: position 84,385,453 of record NC_045639.1, on the reverse strand, counting down.
CAAATGTTTTACACAATACCACAGACCCCTTCTGGAAGCCCATCAGAATTTCCATACAAGTCCCCTGAAATGTTCCCTAATGTTCGTGTTTCTGTTCCTTATCAGTTACACCATTCAGGGAAATTCTCATGGCTGTGCCCAAGCAGTTCCCTTGATGGTCATGAGTCAGTGACCAAAGAGCTCTGGTCTTCATTACTGTCCTCATGATCACCTGTTCCTGTAACAACATGCAAGAAAAAGTATCATTATATGCTTGCACTTTCTTTGTACTTTTCTCTCTATATCTGGTGGCAATTATTTTGGGAGACACGATACTGGGATAGAATGACATTTTCTTGAACCTATTATAGTTAATTTATGTAATTCTATGGAAAATGAGGATTCATTTGGCTGAACTGACACTGAAAAACACCTTGTTAGCAGCTTTCAAAGGAATCCATGCATTAAGTTAGCCTCTTAGTAGTCATGTTCAATATGTTACCAGCATAGATCTCTTCCAGAGTGGTCTGAATACCTTAATATTCAAGACTGCTGCAATTTTGGGTGTGGAATATATTATTAGTCACTTAGAAAGTACACATAACTGGGGCCTCGAGAAGGCAGAAGAAAACGAAAACATTTCTTTTCAAAATCCAAAATCGCAGAATCAAAGAATTGGATTGGAAGGGACCTTTAAAAGTCATCTAGTCCAATACCCCTGCAATGAGCAGGAAATAGCCAATTCAATTAAAAAGGTGTGCAAAGACCAGTTGAACAAAAGAGAAGTAATCATGCTTAATTTTCTTATTAAGCAACCAAGATGAAATCTGAAAAGAATCCCTCTTATAAATCCCTTACTTTGTATGCACGTGTGCTGCTTTTGACATATTATATTGTCAAGAACTGCATCCTTGCACACCCTGTAAACACTTTGACTTCCCTCATTGAAGTGACTATAGAATTTGGGAATTTTGCTTCCTTCTTGGGCTTTTCCTGATGTTTACTTAGGATGCAAAAGAGTTGTAAAACCAATGTAAAGAAAAAGCCCTTTTTCTTCTAAGTACAACACATTTAACGTGCTCAATTTTAAATTTTATTTGAAGCCTATAACTTGCTTCTGAAATATCTTTGGAAAACTTCAGTAATATTTAAAAGTTTGTCATTTTCATATACATTATTTCATCATTTTGGTTCTGAACTGGTTTCTCCTTAATTCTGTTATTCTCTAAAATTCGATGAAAATATGTGCATTAATATTAGCTGTGTATGTTGACTTTTGATTTAGAAGGCAAAACCACTGATTTGCAGTATGTAATGAAGGGTTCCTCTTTTGTGATAATATAAAGTATCTCTTGAATGTAAACTGTTGACTGTCATACGGAATTATTTGCTGACTACCCCTTATTGAAACAGTGCTTTGGGCAACTTGTCACTGAAAACGAACAATGTAATCCAAAGACTGATGTTGCCCCAAAAGCCAGATCTTCCACATATATCATGAATAGATTGGACCTTTTTCTGAAATAAGGTGGTTTTCCTATCAAGACTGGTCAATATGAACAAAACAGTGTCAGCAGCAACATAATCATTTCAACTATGTGAGGCACAATTCACTGAAAACAACAAATGCTGATTGTATGCATTAAGAAACTGATAATTATAAAGCTGACAACAGAAAGAAATAAGGGCAGCTCAAAAGGATCTCAAATCAAGTTTTTCTATTGTGCCACAGGAGGTTTATAGTAATTTGCAGATGCTATTTTTCATGCTTAGAGACTACTTATCCCTTTTATTTTACTGATATTTTATTTAAAAGGATGTATATTGAAAGCAAAGTGGGATCCAGGCAATGAATGGACATTTTTAGGGAGACAACTGTGGATATATTTGTGTCTACTTTAGTCTCTGCTGCTCCCTAAGATCCTTCTGTGTTTTCATTCAAAGATGCTTCCAATATTTGCACTAAGTCAAGACAAGGCTTGCACACTGTGCATACTGCAAAGAGCTGTGTCTGTGTCCATGGATGTTCACTGCTTGTGTGGTATAGGAGAAAAGTGTACCTCTAATTTCACATATAAAACTTGTAGAAAGACACATGTAGAATAAAATAAGATATAAAAAGAATATTAAGGAGAGTGTTTCTCTCTTGTGGCTGGAGAATGAATGTTCAGGACATGTAATTAAGAGTCTAGATGAAGTTTTTTTAAAGTGAGATAATACTCCGAAATACTACATTTCACAGTAAGCATAGGTGCGTAACGTATTTGAGAGTCAGTCATCTTCCAGTTGTAATGTTAAACCAGTTGAAAGTTATCTGTAGACCTAAGAAACAGATTTTACACATAAAAAGAGAGGAAATGTGACTACTCCCAAGATATGTTACCTAAAGGTTATGCCAGAATCAATTAGGAACTGTCTCTTGCTCTCCTGTATTCTCAGAAGTTTCTTCTTGCAGGAAGAAAGGTAGTAAAATCCCACTACAAATCTAGGATTTTCAGGAAAAATTGTTTGTTTTCACTTACTTTCAAATCTCATCACGATAAGAACATCTTTGCAAAAACCTTTACACCTCTGCATTGCAGTCAACTGAGGTTTGAGACTTCCATTAGTGAGAGGAGGCTCATTTGTGAACTCTGACAGGTTTTTCAGGGTACATGTCTATGTGATTTATTTATGACAAGCTGCATTGGAAGCAGAGACCGCTGCCTGTTTCACACAACCCACTGAATTGGTTCTATATGACTTTTGCTTGCTCTGGGATTGCAATTGGGATTGTAATTCTAAAAAATTAGATAAAACCTTATAAGTTAAAACAAATGAATAGTATGTTTCATGACAACTTTATGGAACAGGTCCTAAGGGAGCCAGCTTATAAAGATGTCCTCCTTGATCTGCTGCTTGTCAGCAGAGTGAATCTCATGAGCCAACTGGACGTTGGTGGCTGTCTTGGCCACAGTGACCACAAAGTAACCAAGTTTAAAATCTCTGGTAACAGGAGGAAAAGTGCCAGCAAAACCTCAACTCTGGACATGAGGAAAGCAGACTTGTGGCTGCTCAGGGCATCAACAATTAAGATCCTCTAGGAAAACGTTTTTGTAAATGCTAGGGTCTATCAGTGCTGGTCACTTTTCAAACGTCACCTCCCAAGGACACAGGAGCAGGCAATTCCCAAATGTCAGAAGTCAAGTAGGTGAGGTAGAAGGCTGGCTTGGCTGAACAGGGATCTTCTCTTGGAAACAAGATAAAAAAGGAAGGTGTATGCCCAGTGGAAGCAAGGTCAAATGACATGGGAAGAATTCAGAGATGTTGCAGGCTACTGTAGGGAGAAAATTTGTGCAGCCAACTGGAGTTGAAGCTGGCTAGAAATGTGGGGGACAATAAAAAGAGTTTTTTCAAATATATTAATGGCAATAGGCACTATAGAGATATCATTGACCTGAGGAGGATGGTCACCTCACAAACAGGGACAAAAACAATGCAGAGGTGTTTGACATGTTCTTTGTCTGTGTCTTCAATACAGATGATGCACCAAGGGGGCCTCAATGCCCTGAGCTGGAGGACCATGACTGTGAGAATGATCAACTCCCAGTCAACCCTGAAATGGTACAGGATCTGATGCTTCAGCTGGCTCCCTACAAATCTATGGGGCCTGATGGGATTCATCCCAGAATCCTCAAAGAGGTGGCTGATGTCATCATAAAGCCTCTTGATGACTTTTCAGTGGTCTTGAGATTCTGAAGGGGTCACAGCTGACTGGAAGGTGGCAAAAGTTGTCCCAATTTTCAAGAAGGGCAAAAAGGAGAACCTTGGAAACTACAGGCCTGTCAGTCTCACTTCAATGCCTGGAAAAATTATAGAGAAGATTATTCTGGAAAGTATTGAGAAACACCTGAAAGACAATGCAGTCATTGGTCACAGCCAGCACAGCTTCATGAGAGGAAAGTCTTGCTAATCCAACCTGATTTCCTGTTATGACAAGGTAACCCACCTAGTTGATCAAGGGAACTTGATATAGTCTTTTTGGATTTCAGTAGAGCTTTCAATACTGTCTCTCACAGGATCCTTCTGGACAAAATGTCCAGCACACAGCTGGATACACACATCATGTGGTGGGTGAGCAATTGGCTCACGGGTCAAGTATAGAGGGTAATAGTGAATGGGGTAACATCAGAGTGGTGGCCTGTCACTGGTCGGGTTCCACAGGGCTTCATCTTAGGCTCTGTGCTCTTCAACATCTTCCTAAATGGCTTGAACACAGGACTGGAAGGGATATTAAGCAAGTTTGCAGATGACCCAAAACTGGGAAGCTGTTTACTCCCCGCAGAGACACCTTGACAAATTATAAGACTGGGCAATCACCAATCATATGAAGTTCAACAAGGGGAAGTACTGGATTCTGCACCTGGGATGGGGCAACCCTGGATGTACACACAGACTGGGGAAGGAGATGTTGGAAAGCAGTGCCACAGAAAGGGACCTAGTGGTCCCTGTCAACAGCAGGTTAAATATGAGTCAGCAGTGCCCTGGCAGCCAGGAGGGCCAGCTGTCCTGGGGGGCATCAGGCAAAGCATTGCCAGCCAAGCAAGGGAGGGGATTGTCCCGCTCTGGTCTGCACTGGTGCGGCCTCACCTTGAATATATTGTGCAGTTTTGGGCACTACAATATAAAAGTATTCAGCTATTAGAGAGCATCCAAAGGAGGGCAACAAAAATGGTGAAGGGCCTTGAGGTGAAGCCGTATGAGGAGTGGCTGAGGTGACTTGGTCTGTTCAGCCTGGAGAAGAGGAGACTGAAGGGAGACCTTGTTGCAGTCTACAACTTGCTTCTGAGGGAAAGAGGAGGGGGCCTAAAGTTGTGTCAGGGGAGGCTTAGGTTGGATAGTAGAAAAAGGTTCTTCACCCAGAGGGTGGTGGGGGACTGTAACAGGCTCCCCAGAGAAGTGATCAAACACGAAGACTGCCAGAGTTCGAGAAGTCTTCAGATGATGCTCAGGTACATGGATGATCCTGTGCAGGGCTAAGAGTTGGACTCGATGATCCTTGTGGGTCCCTTCCAACTAAGCGTATTCTGTGATTCTCTGATTATTTTTTAATTAAATTAATTGCCACGAGGGTAAGAACATTGTTTAAATTATGAATGGAACATGAAAGAAAAAGCAGCCCAAAATTGCCACCAGATTAATAATTAAAATGGCTAGTGATAAGGGGGTTTATCATTATTTTGTGAGGTTTTAGTGGGTGTCATGAAAATAATTATGAGGCTGGGTCATACTGCCAAATGTGAGACTTTGACCTCAAAATAATTTGAGGTCCTGTTTTGTTTCACAGCAGTTCATCTTCTTCTCCCACTGTTGCAGTTATAGTTCTCAACCCCTTGCTGTGAGACCTTTTTCATCTTGAATAAAATACAAGGCTTTTCTTCTTGCATTTAGAATACCCCTTGCAAAACAAACCCACACATTCCTTCTTGCTTCTTTGCACTACAGTAGTAGCTTTTCCTCCTTTTAGCTTCCACCTTTATTTTTTGATCTTCCCTATTATGTATAGGGTAGAGTTCATTATTAGCAATACCATACCAAGAGCCTTTAATAGACTTTGAAGCTTCTTCAAAATGTTCACAGAAGTTTTATTCATATATTGTTGTGCTGTGACTTTGGTTTTATTATTTCTGGGGAGAGAGGAGAGAGTTTGGTACATATGATATACTTGTGATTTTTTCTTATTGAAAACAAACCAAAAAAAAATCTCTTCAGGAGGGGTTGTTAAGAGCAACAGTAATAATGACTGATCATTTAATAATAAAAATATTTCATAGTTATTCCATTATTTATGTCCTGATGTAAAAGATTGACATTAGTACACTTTCAGTTTAGCAGTTTGATTAATGTTGATGTGCATTGTGCAGTGTGCAAGAACCATAATTCCACTGAAGCTATGAAGATGAATAGGGAGGTGATGAAAGAGGTAATTTGACAATCCTTTACTGGCACACTAATTTGGGCAGAAATCATCTGCCAGTTTTTGTACAGCTGTAACAGAAGGCAAAAAATGTCTCTAGTTTTGGTATCTTGATACCAAAAATGCTCTGCTAGCCTGCATGGCTTCCCTAAACCACCTGGGAAAGCATTATCAACAGTTTAAGCATTTTATTTTTCCATATATCATAGAGTCATAGAATCATAGAATGGTTTGGGTTGAAATAGACCTCAAAGATCACCTAGTTCCACCCCCCCCTTCCATGGTCATACAACTTCCACTAGGTGTCATTCAAAAATGAGTTCCATGCCTCTATTCAAGATAACTGTAAAAATTAACAAATTCTTTCAAAAAGAAAATTAATGCAGAAAGAAGGCTTTCTGACCAGGAAGGAACTGTTTCTTGGACAGTTCAAAGTGTTTGGCACTCCATGCACCACAGTACTGCAGAAGCATGGCCTATCTCATGGTTGAAGATGCTGCTTAATCAAAGACTTCTATTTTATGAACATTTTTATTTATATATGTCTTTCATAATTATTTCCATAATTGGTCAATTTTTTTCCTAGTCCTTACTAGCTAACTATTTTTCTAAATTATCTCCTAAGTAGTTCATTTTCTTGTTTAAATTCTCTTTCTCTAAAGAAAATCTTTATTCCAGTGGTGCTCAGACACCAGCTTATCTGCCTCTGCCTTCTTGGACTATGATCAGCCAGCACCAAGACATTCACTAGAATTGCACCTGATTATTGGAGAACACTTGGTTTTATTGTGATAATGCCTCTCTAATTGCCCTTATCAGGACAGAGTATAGAGAATTCCCACTCCACTTGTAACTCAAAGATCTTATTATCCTCTGCTCAGTCAAATGTAATTTTGTTTTCACTGCCTTTCTCAGGTCACATAAATGAGACAGCAAGTTCCTCTTTTCATTATATTTGATGTTTTGACTACTGCTGCTTCAGGCAGACCATATGTTACAAAAATTAAACCATCCTTAGGCTCGTGGAGGAGCTGCTGAAGAGGATAAAGGCTCCTTTGGCCTTTCAGTACTTAAAGGGGGCTTGTAAGAGAGATGGGGACAGACTCTTTAACAGGGCAGTGATAGAACAAGGGATAATGCTTTTAAACTAAAGGAGGATAGATTAGGTATAAGGAAGAAATTTTTTATGATGAGGGTGGTGAAACACTGGAACATGTTGCCCAGAGAGAACTGGTAGATGTCTCTGCTGGTTTGGGCTGAGGTAGAGTTAATTTTCTTCAGAGTGGCTAGAGCAGGGCTGTGTTTTGGATTTATGCTGAATACAGTGATGATAATATAGAGATGTAGTGATAATTGTATAGAGATGTTTTTGTTATTGCTGAGTAGGGCTTACACAGTCAAAGCCTTTTCTGCTTTTTATACCACCATGCTGGCGAGGGGACTGAGGGTGTTTGGGAAGTTGGGAGGAGACACAGCTGGGACAGCAGACCTGAACTGACCAGGTAGGTGGGGGGAAGCAGGAGGAAGAGAGCGACATTTGGAGTGATTGTGTTTGTCTTCCTAAGGAACTTTGTGATGGGGCCCTGCTCTCCTGGAATGCCTGCCTATGGAAAGCACTGAATGAACTCCTTGTTTTCCTTTGCTCGTGTGTGTGTCTTTTTCTTTCCCTATTAAACTGTCTTTATCTCAACCCATGAGTTTTCTGGCTTTTACCCTGTTTTACCCTGATCCAGCTGGAGGGGGAGTGAGCAAGTGACTTCATAGTCCTTGGTGTCTGGATGGGATTGAACCACAGCAATGCCCCATTCAAGGTCAGGTTGGATGGTGCTCTGAACAGCTTGATTTAGTGGAAGATGTCCCTGCTAGGTGCAGGGAGGTTGGACTAGATAGCCTTTAAAGGTCCCTTCCAACACAAGCATTCTGTGATTCTATTATTACTTTTTTTTTTTAACCCATGTGGAGAATGGCATGCCTTGGCTCCCTGCCTCAGCTACCAGGAGCCCCCAGATTCTGGGGGTGGCATTGATTATTCACAACAGCGCTTTAACCTTTTAAGTCAGTGCTCACAACATGTTCCAGCACCAAGGCAAGAGCACATGGGGAGGCCCCTTGAAAGAGAACACAAGTTGAAGCCTAACTCCGTGGGAGCACTAAACATCTTTTGATAGAATTTATAACACTGTTGCCAAAGAAAGATTGTTTTTCACAGCAATGTGGAAGGGACTGAGGAAGGCGGTACCTTCTGAAAAAATTTAATTTGTTTAACTTTCAAATGCTATAAAATTCAGTTTATTTCATATATTTTAAGCAACTTTATAATTCTGTGATTTTTAAAGGAAAGCAGAACATTTTATAGAACAAAAGGATATAACATGGAATTACTATGAAGTAAATTAATTTACATCTTTTAGTGTTCTGTTTTACTTGTGAAGGAAAAAAATGTACTACTTCTTCTGCCTCTTGAGACTTAGTTCTATCCTACTGTATCAAACTGCCTCTTATGTGAGATGAAAATTGGATTCAACAGTAGTAATTGAAAACTATCATGTGAGTTTGGGAAGTGTCTTGGAATATTACTTTGAAACTTTTAAATATCTGCAATTTAGGAGTCATGAAGTGCTGTTCCTTTGGTTTCATGTAGCCTATGTTGCACCTTTAACAATTTTAAAGATAAAAGGTTCACTCAGCATGAATTAACTTGAAAATATGTAAAAACTAATGTGACATCAACTTTCTAAATGTCAGCAGAGCAAAGAGGGTGAATTTCTTCACACTTCTTTGGGAAATTATGTAGGAGAGAATGAAACAGGCTAAGGAATGGTGACCCGCTGCTCTGTGTACTGAGTACTTCAGAGGCACAGTGTGTGGTATCGCAACCCAGAAAGAGGAACGAAACTTAAGTGTTTTGCAGTAAATGGAATTTGTAAAAATGTACAGCAGAGGTGGAATATGTCTTCCATCCAGATTGATAATTTATGCAGCATTTCACAACACACATTTTGAAAACTTCTGTCATAAAATTTGAGGCCCAAAAGTAAACTTCATCCAGTGTATCAGCTCAAATAGCTAGGTTCTCTGTATTTTTCCTGACCTTTCTTTCCCCAACATTGATGTTCCCTCTTCTCTGCAAGGGCAGCACTCATACCTGGGAGCTGCTTCATGCATTATTTCCCTTTCACGGGTAAGGCCTGGCTGTATGAAGAGGGGTGTTGTTAACCAGGCAAGCATTGACACCTGTAGTCAGCCATGGTCAGCAAGGTCCTCGGACAGTGGTTAGGAGATTTGTGGTTAGGAGACATGGAGTTTAGTCTGACCAGTAGAAGAGTTGTAGGTCTGTTCCAGGAAAGTTAGCAACTGTACTCTGTCATCCTGTTTTAGAGGGTTAACTGAGATCTAAGGGACAGAGAAGGGATGAGAAACTATTACCGTCTCTCCATACTGATTAGTGCCCACAAACACCTTCCTAAATCAATACTTTTCTAGTGATTTAAGCCTGTAAAATATGTGGCTTTCAAAAGTTATGAAGGAAGAGAGCAATAGCATCAGATTTAGCATATTGCTTCATAGACTCACATAGAAAGAGACTGGAATTAAAGAGGTTTTTTTCTCAAAAAATTGTGTTTTGTAAAAATTAAGTATTAAATTACTTGAAAACTTAATTGTCTGATTAACTTTGCTAGCTATTTATTTTGCAGGAAGGATTAAGTAGAACCATATATACCTCTGCAAATGGCACTGGTGGTGCTCCTGCTGAAATGTTTGTTGCTGCTTGTTACTGGGGCCTATAGAAATCCCAGTTTTAAAGGATATTGATACAATTATTTGGAATTAATTATTTCAAATGAAATAGAATTGATCATTTTTGGAGGGATGAAATGTTATGTACAACAGCATCAAGCTTTTCTATAGAGGGTGTTTTTCAAAGTTGTGTTTATTATTCAGAAAAATCAAAGATGTAAGATAGGATCAAAGTAGCTGTACTTCAGAATTATGCAGAAGGAGGGCAGTGGGAAGAGAATCAAGTATTCTGACCTACTTGAAGGCCCCTGGGCTCCCTTTAGATTTTGGTTGAATGCATCAACAAAACAATATCATGTCTCTAACCCAACACCTTTTGAGGCAGCTTATATCAATGTTCATAATTGTTGAGATCGTGATTTTCTGAAAATATGTATATATGTAGGGCAGTTAGAATCACAGAAACACAGGATAATTTCGGATGTCAGGAGGTCATCTCTCCAGCCTCCTGCTCAAAGCAGGGCTTTGATGTTTTGTCAGGTTGCTTTTAGGTTAGATTTCCATGAGGGAGGATCTTAACTCCAAAGGATAAAATTCTGGCCTATTAGTGCTGAATTCTTATCTATATTGATTTATGTCTTTTCTGAATAAGCATATGCATATGAAATTGTAATGGAGGTATTTTCTTTTGCACTGATCTCTTTATTGCAAGCAATATGGCTGATTAATTAATTACTGTCAGTAAATAAATGCATGCTTACACTGTGACGTTGTGAAAATAATAGTGATGTTACCATTTGCTAACTGTGACATTTGTGGGCTTTATCTGTATTATTATTTTATTATCTGTAAGCATAGTGTTATTTTTTGTATCTCACACAAAATAAGAAGAGAATTAATATAGTTTTCTTCAGAAAAAAAAAAGAGAAAAATTAAAAAAACCTATGTAAATTACACTAAAACCTGCGGAACTAAGAGAACTGTTCTGTAAGTTTGAACTTTCCTAGGCTGCTTTGGCAAGGATACGATTCATTCATTCCATGGCTGTTTTAGAGAGTTATAAAGAAAACCATCCCTCTCTTCTTTAATTTTCCTGTATGGAACAGGTACAAGTCATGCATTATTCTGTTTGGGCCCTGTTGACCCTACAGAAATTAGCTTTTCTGTCAGTCTTGATTAGAACTTTTCTGATGATTGAGAAAATATGATGAAATTGTTTAATGTGAGAAGAGGACAAAAAGCAAACAAATATTTTACAATGGCTGCATTTGATAAGATTGTGTTTTCTCTGTGCTAATGCACATATAATTCCCATTCCCAGCTATTCAAAATCCAGCTATCAATATTCTCTTGATCAGACCATGATATTTTTAGTCTTTGAATCCTAGCATTGATCACATTGTTTTGTTGTTGACTGTAGGATCTTATTAAGTTCTAGTGAAAGTCATATTGACAATTTGAATTTTTCACCGTCATCTCAAGCCTCTAGTCTATTGTCTTTTTCTGTAGATGGAAAAATTCCTTTTATGCAAGGTACTGGTCTTGCTGAACCATCTGCTCTCCTGTTTCCCTAAAAATGTACTTTTTATAGGATGTTGCAGCAGGAAAATTAGCTATAAAGAGAAAGAGATGAGAGACTCAATCCTTACTTTGCTTTTTCCACTTCTTTTTGCAAAGTGCAAATTCTTCGACAAGAGGTTTGGGTCTGTGTTTTGTCATATTTTAAGAACCATTCAGATTTTAATAGGATAAACAAAGAATATATTTGCTGTAGGATTCAAACAGAGCAAAACTTATTTCAATTTTATTTGATTTAAAATCTTGTTTTGTGTTAGTTGCCTTCTCAGAATATGGAAGTTCAGACAATATAATTCAGCTGTTAGGGGGGCAGGAGATTTTTGTTTGCGGGTTTTTTTTGTTTTATCAGGAAAATTCAGCCTCTTGCCATTAAGTCAAGCATTTAGTACTTTGATATTTACAGGCAAGTAATATCTAGGCTGGAAATATTTTATATAATTTTAATAGTTTATTTTATTTTGTTCATTAAAAAATAAACTTCCTAATTTTCAGTCTTGCCATTGAATGTTGCAACTGGTAATCATGCAATTTGATCCCTGTCCTCTTTTCCTTTTTAGGAAAAAGGACAAAGTACTGAGGCACCAATAATGTGAAGACAAGGTACTAAGAATATTATCTGATCTAATTGTTCCTAGAATAAGAGTTGCTCTTTGCTTAACCAGTTGGCCATGTTCAACAAAATTTCCAGGGAGCTGACCCTGGAATATATTCTTGACTGTATTTCTTTGATCAGTCCCTTTACAAAAAAACCATGCCAATATGACATTCAGCACTACAACAACAACAGCAAACTGGGGCATGAACTACATAAGTCTATTTTCAGCTGTTGAAATTGCTGCTTTTTCTTTTATTGGCAATCTTCCCAGCTCAATAATAATTAGTGAATTAGTGTGTAGCAAACATTTGTGATATACAAACTTTCTTCAGCTGTTTCCAAATCTAAAACAAATGCAATTACCAAGAGGTTTGCAACTCTTTAATTAGCTTTGCCAGAATGGCTAACTTGATTTCTGCATCCACAATCTTGACTCTCCAATACAAAACAGTGAAAGTCACTGAATACTTGAGCAGATGAACATCCAAGTCTCATCCCACAGCTAGAGCTATTAACTTTCCATGTCAGTGTTGTCATTGCAGTGCCATGGTTGTACTGCTGCTCCTGTTAACAGCATTTTAGCACTTGATGTACCTCATACCTCATAGCTGCTGGGATTGAGAGCACTAATAAGCATCAGGAGCTCCATCTCAATGCTCTCTTCGTGCCTTTTCCACTTCCCATATTTTGAAAACTTCCCCAAAATGTCACATAGGTCTCAGTATGCTCCTTTCCTTCGCAGATCAGAAGGTTCTTGCATCCTTCATTCCCTTTTCTGTTTTAGCTGTCTCCTAGGATCCTTCCACAGTAGGCGTTTTTTTGTCCTACCCCATGCCCGTATGTACCACTGCAAAAAAAAACACCTTTGGCCTGTCCTCCTTCTGTCCACTTGACATTATTAACATAGAAAATTCTAGATTTGAAGGCAGAGTCGGAACTATTTATTTTCAACAAAGTTTTTATGCAGTCTATGTCCCAGTTCCTCTTTTCAATTTGCCTGATATATAAACATTGTCTCTAATTTTGAAATTTATCAGATGGGACATTGGAACATGCCATTAGTACTGTTTGGTTTCAGTTTCTTGACCAAGTTAATAATGTGTTTTATTCTGATGTTGTGCAGTATAATTCTGTGGATTGAAACATAGAGGCGGTCTTGATGGAGAAGCAACTTCATCTCATGAGAAAGTCTGGGTGGAGAAATTATAACAATGCATTATTTGTCATTCAGATTTTAGTCAGATACCAAAAACATAATTCTGGTGCTATAGGGTTTTTTCTCCATTCTGTACAACTATGAGTGAGATCGTGCATCTCTGACTTATTTAGCAGCCTTGTGAGCAGGTGTGATGCTTTTACCAAAACTCATGTTTATTTGAGTGAGAGGAGCAAAAGCTGACGTGTTTCTCCTGTAAAATTTTTGTACCGTTTTGTTTCTACATCTTTCCTTATGTGAAATTAGAGGCAAAATGTTTTATTGGTGTGAATATAGACCAGTGTAGGAGTTATGTATTTGATGTATTTCCATATTGTGTGTTATGCATTCCTCTATGGTATATAACAAAATGCAATGCAATCTACATTTTAAAAATATTCTATATAAGCCTTGAGGCACTTAGAGGGACATTAAATGACTCTGGTGTACATTGCATTGTATTTCTGGCCAAGTGACAATGAAAAGACCATGTATGTTATACAGTGACTCATAAGATCTACATAATTATTTTTTTGGTGTGTCCCTACTGTCTCTTTTTTTTTTTGGAGTCATGTAAGGAATTTTATGTAATGTAAGGAGCATTCATCATCAAGTACCCTCTTTTTTTTCTATTCCTGTTGATTTTTTTGGTCTCATTATTAAGAATTCTCATTAAATAGGAAAAATGCATCTACCAGGAATATCAATAATGTATTGTCAGTCAAGGACATTTTATTCAGGACTACAAACCATGAAATTCACAATTTCTTTGTTTCCTTTGTTTAAAAAAGAAAGTCATGGGTATTTTTCACTAGGTTCTTTTTATTTTTCATCTAGTACATTTTCCAATCTTCAAGAAATACATTTTATATTAAATAAAAGCAGATATTCTTAAAGAATCATGTGACTTAATGTAACATATTTACTTTTTTTCTAGGCTCACCGTAAATGTACAACAGCCAGAAATATTTTTTTCCCCTATAAGAGCCTTTCTACTATAGAAAAGGAAAAAACGTTGACCAAAATTAAAATCTTAGTTTACATTTAGACTGTTGTGTAAACAGATAATCACAGTAACTGGTAAAGAAAACTGAGATATAAGAGTAAGAATCATTTGGCATCCCAATAATGTTTTGTTATCTTCAAAACTATTCCTGTAATATCATCTAACACTGTTTTGTCTCATGATTTACAGAATCATAGATTTACAGAATCACAGAATGGTTTGAGTTGGAAGGGACCTTAAATGTCATCTGGTTCGAACCCTCCTGTTGTGGCCAGGGACGTCTTCAACTAGACCAAGTTGTTCAGAGCCCCATCCAACCCGGCCTTGAACACTTCCAGGGACAGGGTATCCACAGTTTCCCTGCGAAACCTGTTGCAGTGCTTCACCGCCCTCACAGTGAAGAATATTTTCCTAATATCTAATCTAAACCTACTCTCTTTCATTTTGAACACATTTCTCCTTGTCCTGTCTTCCCTGTAAATTCCCTTCAGGTACTGATGTCTTTGCAAGGGAAACACCTAAGCCGTGCCATCATCAGTTTTCTGTATGACTGTACTAAGATATCAAAGAACTTGCTGAGGCCCCTGACATAATTCAGTGGACATCCTGATGTAATAAGGGAGAACTTCATAGAAAAATGGATTTACTGAATGAAGCAGAAGTCTAATTTAGTCCAGTACCCAGGGATATCATTTGATTTCTAGCAGTCTGAAGCCCAAGCAGTTGCTGAACTTGATACATCATGTGGCATTCTTATCTTTAAGGTATTTTTCTTCCATGAATTCTTCAAAAACTCTTTGAACCCACAGTAACTAGCAGCATCTCCTGCACACAACTGCACTATCCATAAGTATCAGAAAGATATCCTCTTGCTCCTTTTGAACTTGCCAAATAGTAACAATATTTCATACACTTTAGTTCTGATTGTGAACACAATAACTAACTGTCCCTTACTGCCTGCCTCCATGGCACTCATGACTGTTCTATCCTCCTTCATTTCCTCTCTTTCCACCCTGAAGAGTCATTGTTGAGTATTTAACTGTTTCTCTCTATATTATCCTTCTGCCCTTCCTGATGTCATTTGCAATTGCACTGTACACACTCTGAGATGCGTGGACCAGGACTGGACAGAGTATTCAAGATGCTACGGGCTTTACACAGTCTTAAGAGTTTTTTACTCATTTCTTCCAAACTCCTACATCTCGTTTGCACTGCTTAGTACTGATGATCACTGAATTGATCTTTTGGTCAAACTACTTCATCCCCAAGAATCCATTCTTGAGCAGTAACAGTCAGTGCAAAGCCTGTTATTAGTACACAAAATCAAGATTGCTTCTTCACTGTGCAGAGTATTTATCTATACAGACTAAAGTACTGGCATAGAAAGAGTTTAGTTTCGCTTTCCAACTTACTTTTGTTAAAGGATATATCAATCTTTTTTTCAAAGTTCTCATTTATCCTATTGTATTCAACTATTTTCTCCTCATTAAGAGGTTGTTCAGGGAGAAAAAGACAGTATCTTGTGAAGTCTTGCAGGTGACAGGTTAGGGTGACATTATCCCCAGCTGCAGTATTGTCTGTAGCAGAACTACCAAATCTTACAGATCGGTCTAATATATGCATACCATAACATAATGCACTCAACAGTCTACCAAATGTGAGAAGTGTGAAAAAATTGATATCATTGCTATCCACCAGAATTACCTCTTACAAGGATCTCATAAAGCATGTAAAAGAGGGAATTACCATTTTGTTATGAAACAACCACTTTTCCTCCTGATTCTCAAGGGAGAGATAGCAAACACCTCCAAAAAGACAATCATAGGAAAGCTTCAGCTATATGAGGTACTAAAAATCCTGGAGTGGAGAGTCATATTAGTCTTAAAGCACATTTTAATCTTCCTCTCTGCTCTTGACAATCCTTCTATTTCACTAGTGATAAATACCCTGTCTCACTCTTTTATCTATAGGAGATTATCTCTTTCTCACCTTTTCCTGCTATTATTGTCCCCCTAGTCCTATTCCCTGCATTATACACCTCTTTGGTAGCCAAACTAACTAAATTAACTAACTAGTTAAATTCAAAGCAGTATTTCTCAGCTTATGTGTGGCTTTGAAATTTACTGTTTCTGGGCCTTTGTAACCCAAAGCTTGCCCATTATTTTCTAAATAGACCGATCAATTCAGACCTTTTCCTACAGATTCTTACCACTCCACATTCTTGAAGGCAGTCTGTTAACTAGTCTCTTTCCAAATGGATGATTGCTTCAGAAGGTAATTTCCCGAGTGCCCAATCTCGAGGCTCCTTATTAAAGTTAAAACTAAGGAGCACTGATCACTAAAAAAATCACAAAGATCATTCAGCAAATCAGTTACTGGTACAAATTGCACTGCATAGTTTCAAGGGGATATATGTGTGTGCTTATTCCACATGTGTGTTTAAAAAAAGTAATTCTAAAAGAAATATCCAAATATTCTGTTAATTTGTGTCTTACTATAACATAACTAATGTAATTCCTCTACTTTCTGAAGGATTCCTCTTAGTTATGGCTGAGTTTTTGTTGCTTGAAGGGGTATTTCTTTCTATATGAAGGAACCCTGGATGCATGGATGCTCCCTCCAGACTGTGTGATGGAAACAAAGATTCCTTTTCTTCAGGGATGATTATTTCTTTTCCTTCTTTCACTTGACATATTTACACCTTAATAAAACACAGTGTTCAAAACAAATTAACCTTATCTCCAGCACATCCTGCTACTATTACTATAGACTAATTTTAGCGTACCCTATTAGAAGATATGCTCAGAGAACTTGTGTTCCTTAGGATCAGTGCCAGAAGGCAGGAAATGGGTCTCTGAGACATGTTTAAATTCACAGAATTTTCAGTTTTACTACCTTTGATAGCCTTTTGTTTACAAAACTTCACAAAGAAATCTGGTTTGGAGTGACATTTTCGGGCTTGGAATATTGAAATGTTTCCTGTGTGGACTGACATTTTGAAAGCTGAGGAATAGCTCATAACTACCAGAAGAAATCAGACAGTATAGCAGGCTCTCCAAGGAGAGGAACTCTCCCATGCAGTCTGGTGATAAAACAAATTTAATTTTTGGCCCACACATCAAACTTCAGGTCACCGTTAATGATGTTTGACAAAGAGGGTCTTCCACTGCCTTTTCAGTGTTCAGCCTGGCAGCACAAAACAAAACAAAGCACTGTTGAGAGTGAAACAGAAGGGGTGGAAAATTGCACAATTGAAGAAGTATTCAGACTGGAGCAAGACCATTGGGGTGATAAAAATATGGACAAATAAAAACTAAAATTTAAGAGGCTTTGTTGTGAGTTATCTGGTATTTCCAAGAGATTCTGCCAGATTACTACAAAAAATTAGAAAATGCACATCCACAATATACCCTTTTAGAGATTTTTTTTTTATGCTGCATTAAGATGACCTCTGTGAGGGAAATATCTAGGGAGATTAGGGCTGATAATTAAGTGCAGATTCACGGTTGGAAGAGCTTCGTTGAAATGAACAGTTCCACTTTTTAGACAGAAACAGGTAACAACTGAACAGTAGAAACAAATAGTCTCCTGTCAAGTAAAAAGCTAGGGAGTAATGGTGTCCCTTGAAATATCTGAGCAAGAATGGACGTTGTCAAAGGTTTGCTCAGTTATGTGAAGGAAATAGAAGAGCACAGAGCAGACAATATTGCTAGAGGAAACAGCATTTTGGTGCTAACTGAGATATTTGGAGACTCTGAAGATATCATGAGTATGTAGAAGATGGCAATGTTAGCACTTCAGAACAAAACTTTGCTAACGTGACATTCACTAACAGTGTACTTTCCCAAAAATAAATGTCTCAGTTTTTAGCAATCATATTAGTTATTCACAGTACTCAGTCCTCATAAGTCATATCCTAAATTAGCTGTGAATTTACAGCACCAGGGACTCATGTCTTACAGTTAGCCTTGATGGCTAACTTAGTGCTCTTAGTTGGTCCTTGGTGGTCTTAGTTGGTGAAACATATCTCTGTGACAGATGTCTCCAAGTGCTATGCTGAACCACACATATGCTATCATAATTTTTTTCTCTGTCTGCAAGCAAATGTTTGACTTAAGAGTGCAAAACAGCTATCTTTTTGCTAGTTACTCACTGCTGTAAAGAAACTGGTTATTAGAGGAAAGCAAAAGCTTCTTGATCTTTTGTTAGAGGGAGTATTTGAGTAAACATTAAAGAAAAAGGTTGCTCCTTGAAATACCACAACCTTCAGTTGAACTGAGATTTGTGAATGAGATGATCTAAGTGCTGCTAGATTGCCTGTTCCACAAATGTTGTAGGTATATATGTAAGACAAGGTGCATGCAGAATGTGCCACACTGGAGTCACTGATACCCTTTCTATCAGGCCAGTAACTTCAAAGTCCCAGGATAACTTCGATTGATTTACCAAGGACTGAAGAGAACAGAGTACCAGGGTCAGTTGTTCTGTCAGGGAGAAGGATAAATGAAGCAGGATATAGTTTTCTTATTTTCAAAGGGTCATTTTTGTGGTGATAAAGTTAAATGCTTCAGTGACTTTAACTTGGAAGGTACAAATTGTGCATATATTGATTGTAAAATGGCTGATATAAGCAGGTTTTCATCATTTGATTTGGCTAACCCATGTCAAGGTATATCTGAAAGAGCGCTCACTGCATGCACCAGTAATTTCCTTCGATCTCCCATTCTAGGAGCTATTGCAGGTTTTGGAGCTCCTCATCTGACATTAGCTTTGACTTCTGCCATTTCACAAGTGTCTTTTTTTCTTGAACAAATTTATTTGCAGAGCAAATGAATGTTTGTCATTCTTTTTGTTTATTTGCTTGTTTGAACTGCTTTTCTCCTCTTTTCTATATGATGAAATATTAGTGCATTACAATAACCTCATTTGTGCTTCTGTGACATCTTGGAACGTCTAGTGGGAAGGTTTCAGGTTCCTGCTCATGCTGAATAGTGCTAAAAAATAATAATTCTAATTCAAAACTGACAACTAGCAAAAGGGCATTTTGAAAACTCAGAGAAATGCAGATCTACATTATTTATTTGGACATTAATAGGTTTGGGGTTTTTTGAGAGGAATTAAGTTGATCTGATTGTAGGATTTATGTCACGAAAATGTTCCTTCTCTTGGTCTTTTGAAGTTTTTTGTCTGTTCATTTCATTAGGTGCCTCTTAGTACATATCTCATGAGAAACAGAGAAGAGTTCCTCATTTAAAAGCATTTTTGCATATTGAAGGACACTGATCCTTCCTGTGGACATTTCTGGCAGGCCTTCCTATTCATGCCTCCAGTTGCACTATGTGCCTTCATTTAGATCAGTCAGAAGGTTCTCATGAAGTCTGGACCAAGGAGACATACCGAGGAAGAATGAAACCTTCTGCATTCTCTATTCCTTCCCTAATAATACCTAACATTGTTTTTACAGTTCTGATCTTCACTTAGCTTACATTTTCAGTTAACCGTCTACAAAGACTCCTAGATCTTCCTCCAAAGTGGTAAAATATAATTTGCAATCGTTAATATGTATATTTATTTAGGGATTTTTTTCACTTCATTTGTAATCTTTTGCATTTTCAGCACTGAATTAAGCTGTCACTTTATTGCCAGTCAGATAGAATTACAAGGTCGTCAAACAAACCTTATAGACAGTTCAAATTTTTATTATTCTGAATTATTTTCTTTTATCAGAAAACTTTGTCATTACAGTATTTCATCCTTTTTCTTCCAAGTTGTTAAGAAATATGTTTAACAGTGTAGGCTCCAGAATGAGTCTCTTGGTCATCCTGTTGGCAGCTGCCCACAATTATGACCGTTTTCTATAAATATATGTCTAGGCTTTGTCATTTGTTTTCCCACAGGTGAGATACCCTTTGAGAGACAATTTGTTTCTTATGTCCATGTAGCTTCTTAAAGAGAATCTGGGGAAGAACCTTCTTGACAATAAAAGCTATATGCACTTGTATATTCCCTGAAATAACCTTACTCACAGTTTTACAGACTCCTTCACAGAACTTTAACAGATTTGTGCACGTGATTCCCCACTAGAAACATTTTGTTGTCTCCTCTAAAGTGTATCATATTTACCCATGTATACACATTCAAATATTTTTTACTTATCCTGTTTCTTCAAACTTCAAGCTCAAAATATCCTGTCAGTTGCAGGACACCTCCAAAAGTTCATTTTAAAGTCTGATGGTATGTTTTTCACCTTCCATCCTTTGGCACTGGTTACATATCACAGTTAGCATTTCAGCAATGTCACACTTCAGTTACTTCAGAATAGTCTTGTCCAAGCAGCTTGTTTTTTCTCCAAGTTTTCTTCCTCTCATACTTCAGCTTGAGACTACTCCTCATGCCCACAAAAGAGAGACCTCCCCAAATTTCTGAGGACAAAATATCAGTACATTAATTTTGGTTTTCTAGAGTTCCTTCCTTCCTTCCTTCTCTCCCTCCCTCCCTTAAGGAAACCAACTCATATATCTAACTCATATATCTTTAGTTATTTTCTCTTTTTCTTTTTCTTTTTTTTTTTTAGCAGCAGGTATAAAATCACAATACATTTGTTATTTCACATTCAACTTCACAAAATTGATGCTCTTTTGTGTTTCTTCCACTAATGGCATTAATCAGCTTCCCTACTGCCTGTAAACGTTTTAACTTACCATTTGGTTTGTCTCAAAGGTAAGAAGCTTGAAATACTCTGCACTTGGTCACAATGTTTTCAGATTCTTGTTGATTTCTTAATCACACTAACATTGTGACTGCCAAGAATTTAATTTTAGTAAACAACTGCAGGTTCTAGCAACACAACTGTTAAGAATGGTAATTACTAGAAATTGGGGATGAAAAAAAATGTTTTTCATCTATTTAAGTATAAGCCAAAACTTAGATTGAAATGTACCTGGTGGATCCAAAACCCTGCTCCCAATTAACGTGTTAGTCAATCATTGAAACTTTTAAGACTGTA
Source organism: Chiroxiphia lanceolata (assembly GCF_009829145.1). Classification (NCBI taxonomy): domain Eukaryota; kingdom Metazoa; phylum Chordata; class Aves; order Passeriformes; family Pipridae; genus Chiroxiphia; species Chiroxiphia lanceolata. The sequence continues at coordinate 84,364,400 of NC_045639.1, read as the reverse complement.
TAAATTATTAAAGCCAAAAAAGATATGGGAAATTGAACTCTTTCAAACCCCCTATGTATTCAGATTTAGAGACCTTGTGTCAGATTACATTCTCTCTTAAAACAGCAATCCTTGGTGGCATGAGCTGTTCTGTTTTCATGGTGTTCAGATGAGAGGTAATGTCCATGTGACAGCACTTACAAATGCAAACCAAGTATTTCAAGTCCACATGGCATTTCCAGAACTTAGGAACATGATGTCTCAATATTCTTTTTTCTTCTCAGACCAACAACATCAGAGAAAAATTTGAATTTTCCCCTAAGGACATGTGTGACTTTCCTTTCAGTAGAAAAGAAAGACTTAGAAACTAATCTGAAGCAAACCATTTGTTATTTTTTTGTCTTCTTTTCATCAAGATCTGATTCTGATTGATTCTAAAGCTCTCAGCACACATTTGATTTGAAATCCACCCTGGTAAAGAGAAGCTAGTGATTTTTTTTTAATTGTCTTTGTGTGTATTTTTGTTTCAACTACTGCATTTTCTCCTCCTAATCTCGTATAACCAAACCTCCTCCAAAGTCACGCAGTCATTGCTTGAGTCCTGTAAACCAGTAATTTTGTACATTGTGTTGATATGTTTAAAAGTAATGGTGGTGTTTAATACTTGATTCACAGGGCTTGATTAGTATTTCCCAACTTAAATCAAACCTCCTTTGTCTATTTTGTATTCAGAATTGACTACATTACTGACTCAAGCCTTATCTGTAGGCGTTAAATATTCCAATGGAAACATTGTATTCTGAGAGCAGCCCATTAAAATGAGCAGTGTGTTATATGCTTCAGGTGGCACCAAACTGGCAAAAGAGAGGATGGTAAAGTATATGAAAAAGGCAGAATGTGAAATTTCATGAAATTAGTTGGTAAGTGGTCTTGATAATTTTTCTAAAATATTTTTCTAATATTGTCACTTTAATTTTAGACTTTCTGTTCACAATGTAAGTAGAAAATACTACTACACCTTGACAAATTACCTGAACTGACTTTCTTTCTTGATTTAAAATTGGTCTTTTTTACTATGTGGCATTTTTCACTAGTTATATCTACTTTTCATTTTTTTTGGAAATAATTTTTCAGTTCTCAGATCAAAAGATGTGGGATCTTCAAATCAAAGCGCTATGTACACATATTTCTGATCTGCTCGACTTCTCTCCCTTCTGTGAATTTGCCCGGACTAGTGAGGTTCAATCAATAAGACAGGTAATTGCACATGAGCAAGAATGTAGTCCACTAGAAGAGACCAGTCTAAGGAAACTAGAGAGAATGAATTCTTTGAACTTTCTTTGAGCACTGCAACTTAATTTTAAGGTACCTCGAAACAAAGTATTTCCTTTTTTTTTTTTTTTTTTTTTTTTTCCCCTCTAGGCATATTTAGACCTGTTTTGCACCAACCTTGAAGCAACCCTGAAGTTAAATTCTTTGAAAGACATATTTGGTCTTGTCCAGATGTTTTACCCTTGCAAGTGTTTCAATGAGAAATGAAAACTGCTGTGGGGTGCTTTTTGGAATTGTCTTTGATGATTCTTTTGTGCTACAGCTTTGACCACTTGACAAAAAAGTCAACAAAATGCCTTATAGAGAGGCAGTAAACTTGCAGGAAGAAGTAAGAATCTTCTGCATTGTACAGTTCTGCTACTGTTTAGTTTATAGCCTTCACATGGATTATTTGTTCATGATCAGCTGAATATCAGCATACCTCATACTGCTGTGAGCTGAGGGGATGGGGAGCGCTGTACGCAAATCACAGGCAGGAGGTGGCTGCTCTTCAGAGCTTCCTGGACTGTGTGTGGTGGGACTGAACGAAGCCGAATCCACAACAGCTAATATTACCAGATCAGAATGGCTCATCAATTCTCACAGTGGAAATTGTACAGCAGTCACATCCCAGGCCTCACGCTGCTCATGAGAGGCACAGGAGGCCCTCTTGAACTGTTGTTGTTTAGGTACTACTGTCTTTGGTAACAAGAATAGTAGGAATTTTATTATTTGATTTACATATGAAGTCAGACTCTGTGAAAGGGAGGAATGTCATGCATGAGGAATGTCAGTCCTGTTCAGAGAAGGGCAGGAGCTTTGTTGCTTTTTCATGGTGTCAGCTGAAAGGTACTGCAAATGAATATGTTATTCTCTTCTCACTGACTTCGGAAAGGTTTTTTTAATTCTGATAGTTATCACTTCCTTACCATGTCTTCCTCCCATTTCTTTCCTCTCAAACAAACAAACAAACAAACAACAAATTAAATATCCCATTCCTGTATGTTAAATGATGAACAAATGGCAAATCCATTGTCTTTATATCCCTTCCCTATAAATTGACAGTTTCCTACTTCTGTTTACTTTTGCATTAGTAGAAACCTAGTGCTGCATTTTAATGTCCAGGATGATTACAGGACTCAACATTTGAAAGAACTTTTAGCTTCAGACAATGCCAGAGGGGAGTTTTTGCTTTCCAGAGAGCTTGTGCTGGACATAGGAGAGAGATACTAGTGAAAATATCAATACCTCTATTTAAAAACATTTCTATGTATTGTATATATAAATATATATTTGAAATTACTTGAGTTCTGCACTTTGGAGAAGTGCCTGGCCAGTGTCAGGGGAATATCTTGTCCATTTTACAGCTGGGGGAGGGGAGGAATGCTGGTGTACACTCCACTTGCAGGGCTGAAAATAGAGAGGACTGGGACTATACACCTGGGAAAAGGAGTGCTCAGCATATCAGAAATGAATGTGAGGCAAAGATCTGTTTGGACCCAGAAGATTTCATTCTTTGTTAAATGGATATGATGGTCCTAAAGCCTTGTTTCATATTTGTTTGGGAATATAGAAAAGTGATAAGGCATCACCCTTCAAAAGAGTTTGCTTTAAAAAGAGGTTTGCAAGGTTTGGTTCTTACAGAAGGTATTTTGAAGATTTATAAATTCCCTGTTATCTTGATAGTGCCATAAATATAGAAGTAATAAAATATGCAAAAAAATTACTTTAACCAATTGAATAAAGTACATTCCATATAAAAAGAATTTATGACACATTTGAACTGTGAATATGTACATTAAACGGCTTGGATATATGTGTAAGAAGTGATTACTTCTTGCTTTCTGCAGGCTGACACCTTTAGCATCTCTTGGCCATTGTAATTTTTCAAGCCAATATTATGAGGATGAAAGGGATAGCAAACTGACAGCAAGTTTTTGCTTTGTTAGAGCTCATTTTTTGCAAGCAATGCTAATGTTCCTGCTTGACTTCCATTTAAAAATGGATTTTTCTGTAACAGATTTAGTTTGGCAGTTGAGGGAGAAAACTAGCAGAAATGATAAATGCAAACTGGGCTCAACATGCACTCAATTTAAAATGACAGTCAACAGTGTAAGCACTTCCCACAGTGCCCTTGGATCATAGATCTTTAGTTGTCAAAATAAACCATGCCCAGCTTACATGTTCTCTCGTGACAAGAAAGGACCTTTGAAGTAATACTACAGGCTATAGTTAAGAAGAGCTTCTTTTAAGAGCAGAATTGTTGCATAGGTAAGGTCCCTTTGGGGAATTTAGGCTTGGGATAGTGTCCCTCCTAAAGTGAGGTGAGTCCCCACCGTTCAAGGCAGAGCTATGCTGTGTTACCAGAATTCAGTCCTTAATTTAATAATTGTCTTGGGTTTTTTTCTTCTGCCTCTCTTTTCTTATCAAGAACAGTGAATCTTTTGAAATCAATCAACAGACATAAAACTAAGCTACCAAGAAAACAACCTGCAAATTTAGCCAGTGCTCTTTGTGAAAGAGCTGAAATAGGAATTTTTAGAAGCAGATACAAGCAGATTCCCAACAACTTTGCACTTTCTTCATGTACTCTGATCGGGCCTTTTGTGTTTTTGCAGGCTTTGAACAATATGTATAAAAATAATCTCCTATCTTGCTTTGCTGGATTCTCAATAGTACATCCAACCTCTGCATGCAGACCTGTTCCCTCACCCCTCCCTACCACCTGCAGTTCCTTTGCACCTCTGACTAACTCAGCTTTTCCTACTGGCAGGGTTGGCTGAAAAGCCCCATACACCTACTCTCACACTCCCATCCATACTTAGGCCTGGCAAGAAATGTGAAGTTCTCCAAGAACCATAAGGAGATTCTGAAACTTGCCTGAGAATGAGATTGTTGCCTTATGGCTTCAGTCAGAACATTTTTTGAGGGGGTGTGGATTGCAAGGGGGTGTGAGCAATGCCATAGCTAGAGCAGAAATAAAATGGGAGATAAAAGTCATGCTGTACTAATCAGCAATCCATTCAGCTTTATGAAACGTCAAGAGCTAAGTAGAGCATATTGCCTGAGAGAGACAGAATGAGACAGTTAATAAAACAGCTTCCAGTTAATTCAGTCTGTGTCTGATTCAGATTGTGAAGCCACAGATTCCTTTTTTAAAATATTTACTGTTTATTTTGCTCAGTGGCCCTGACAATCCTAAAGGCTTCTTAAAACTAAAGAACTGAATGAGAGATCACCGAATAGACCCCATTGATGCCGGGTTGTGACTTACCTTCCCAGCAAATAAAACACCATTTTTCCTGGAATACTCAGGTCCCTGATCAGTGGGGTCAAGAGCAGCAGCACACAGAACTAGGTGGTGAGTGCCAGCTGTAATTGTGTTTTGCATAAAGCAAATTTTATATCTGGAGCATACAAACTCTTCCAGTGCAAAATGTATTTTGCTGCAAAGCAGAAAGGAATAAATGTATTTAAATAAGGAGGAAGCAAAAGTGCAAAGAGAAAATTTAGATTTATTTCACTTACAGTACAGCAGAACTCAACTGTTGAGTATAAGTGTAGAGTGCTGGGAGCTTGTACTGTATGTCTTAGTCAACTACCTTTAGCAGAAAAGGCCTATGAAGGACTGTAACCTCTTAATTCCTTAAAATCAGGCAATATATTTTTGCTTGAAAAAAGATGTATTCAGCTTATTCTGGAGTTATCAATTGTAGTAACCTTTGTAGCAAATAGAAGGTTTAAGTGAGCCCTGAAATAAAACCTTCACAGGTCTGTACAAGTGTTTGGTCAATTGTGCAACTCTGACTAAAATAAAAGTAAAATAAAATTTAAAAACCCCAATTTTGTTTCATTGTGAGTTTCAATCACAAAGAGAAAGAGAATGAATTTACTGAATTCTCAAATCCTAAAACCTGTATTTTTGGTCACTGGAGGAAAACATAATCATATTTATTATTTAAATATTTACTTAGACATTTTTCTCCTGATCCTAAATAAGGGTATGCCATGGTGTTCACAGCATATTTAAAAATCTGTAAATACATTAGTAGAGCCATGGGTATTTAACTTTAGATGCACACATTCTAGAACATCAGTGATATTATGTAGCAATATCCTTGAGAACAAGGATCAGGATGTTTATATTCTCACCTTCAATCTCCTACTTCACACTTGGGGGTTGTAGTGAATGCGAGCCTCCCTTGTGGATATGAGAAGTTAATCCCTAGTCCTTTTGGCTATTCATACATATGCTAGATACTTTCTAAAGCTGTTATTAAACATATCTAAGCAAGGCTTCAGGTGATGAAGGCATTTCATGTGCAGAGTTCTCCCAAATTGTAAACATTATATCTTCACAGTGAGTCAGTTCCCTAAGACACATTACCCAGTAAAGCTCATCAAACTAAGTTGAACTTGGAGCCAAAATCTGACACTGACACTTAGGTCACTCTTCCACTGATTTGAAGAGGAAATTTGGCTATTGGAACTTGACTTCTAAACTTGCCTTTCCTTTTGTCCTCACCAATAATGGTAGCACCATTTTGGTACATATAATTGCAGACATAAAGAATATCAATGAGTCCTCTGAATACTTGACTGTGCCACGCAATCAGGATAATGTCTCTCTGCTAGTATTGATGTCTACACTTAATAATGTGTGATTTCTTTGGCCACAAAACAATATACTCTTAGGAACTGCCTTTAGTGACTATCCTGAATCACTTGGGTGGAAATCCCTTATCACTCTTTTTTCTCTGTATCTTCACTCTATGTATCTTTCATCTTTGAATTTAATCAAGAGCATCCGTGAATTCACTTTGCACTTTTTAAAATGATAGTTAACACAGAAAGAATGCAAAATTTAATTTTGAGGTTACACTAAAACACTCTCCTATTCTCTTTTCCTTTTTTTTCTTTCTTTTGTATTTCTGCAGAAAAGTTCAGGCTTATGCTGATCTTTCTTTTGTTAAAATGTAGTTTTCAGGGCAAAAGGAACAGATATTGAATTTCCTACCTGTGCTAAGCTATTAGTTTTAGCAATAAAATAAGTGTTGAATTACAGTAGTACAAGAAGAACAGAATAATTGAGAAATATACATTAATACTTCTATGTTTATCTTCCAGATCACGCAGAACAATTATGTTTCCTAAATCATAGGGGACCAGGGACATACTATTAAAGGAATAATTCTTCTCCATTTGCTTCACCATCTATTTGCAGCTATAATAATTTGTACAGGGTACATAGAGGTCTTTATTGCACCTACAGGACTATTTTCATCCCAGGCCACTTAAATTGTAGCACCAGTAAGGCAAAAAACTTACTTTGTGTTGCTTGATAAGCATCTGTAATCTTGAGAGACACATTTCTGCTTTTGACACTGCCTTTTGACATCTCATCACAATTACTTCAAGATTAAATGCATGTGGATATTACCACTTTAGTATGCATATTTCCTACATTGAATTGTCTAAGATTAAGTACGTGGTTTTGTCAAAGATTTAACAATTACCTGAAATATTTCTTATATAAAAAATAAACAAAGAGATGGAAGAAATGTATAATGGCTTGCAACAGTAATCACACTGTTATTGTTGCTGGTTAGACTGCTCAGACTTTGAAACTCAGATCTCTGCTACTGTGAAAATGACAGCAGCAGTGCATACATCAAAGACCTGTATTTCTCCTTGTGCAACAAAGACCCACCTCCCTATCTGCAGTATGAGGAGAGGTACACCTTCCCTCCCATGCTGATCTACTAGTGGGGTCCCCAAAGCAGCCTAGATAGAAGATGCTGTTGCCACACTGCTTCAAGAGCTACAGAGCCTGAAACAAATTGTCTTAGCTTTAATTCTGTCATCTCCCAGCAAAGAGTTGAGCCTTACTGACCAAATACTTCCTAAATAAGGCCACTTCCAAGATCTCAGATGAGGTGAGAAAGGCCGTTTCTGGTAGAAAGGATCTCATGAATTCCTGAAACTCAGCTAGTTTCAGGATCTAAATATAAACCATAACCAATCTCAAGATGAACAGGTCAACAAGTTAGTATCCTTCCAGAGCATGTGAGTGTTGGCACACATAAAAGCGCACTCAGGTTTCGATAGCACCTTGGTAAGATGAGAGCTAAATTGCCGTAATCATTGAGTGTGAGTGATCTTGAACTGACTCATTAATGGATAAACTGTGTTAACACATGCGCAGTTTTTGAAGTCCCATTTCTACCTGGAACTGGGGCAAGCTAGGTGAACAAATGCATGGACTCAGCTGATGGACAAAAATAATTCAAAAATATTGCCACTGTAACTCAAAAATGTTTAGTTCTGTGTTTGTACCTTGTCCTTTATATCTCTACACCAAATCATTATTCAGATCAATTCTTTCAGCTTATCTCCATCTCTAGTTTTTTCTTAATAGTTTGCAGAAGAAGAGAAAAAAAATTATGTGATGAGAAGAAACACTTATTTTCTCAGTGGGAAGCACATGAAGTAAGAAAGACATCAATCACTACCACCTTCTCTTCTTTATCTGGGAGCTATTTCTTCACTTGTACATACCTATAGAGTTGAATGTTGCTGCAGGCGATGTGAGACAGGAGCCTTGATTGTGATGCTCCGCCCACAGACTGTACAGCAACAAACCAGAAGAAAGTTCTTCATCTTTTTCTTTGCTACTCTCATGCTATGGCACATTGTCACCTCCTTTGTAAGCCACAAAAGAGATCATGGAAGGAGAACAAAGCAGAGTCTTGAAAGACCCTCTTCTCACTTTCTTGTGTTTCAAAGGATACACAATTTTTCTTCGAAATAAAGAAATGTAACTGCTGCTCTCTGTAATACATTTCTCTTGCCTCCCTCAGGAGGGGAAGAAGTAGACACTAAAGGCTTAGATATTATTTTAACTGCATCTTAAAACAGCTACGGTGTAATTAGTCCAAACTATCACTGTGAGAAAACATACACGTTAGTCAAATAACATGTGCCATTACATGCCTAAACTTAAATATATGTGCTACCACCAAGACCCTGCAACTCGTTTGACAGTGGCTGATGAGACCTGTCCAGGGCCAAGAGCAATGGGATCCAAGCTCCAGTTGCATATAAAAGAAGCTCTTAGGGAGCACTGATGACCAAGAGTGCTGCCAATAGTGCATGATGCATCAGCAAGAGCATGGTGTGGTAGTTCCAGCAGCAGTTTGCATGAAAGGGCATGCAGGAAGGATGCTGAAGCCCTGCCAGCTTGACCAGGGAGCAGTGGCATCCACCCAGCAGAAAGCCATGGCCTCTCTAGGCTCTGTACCCACCATGACTGATGCGGCTCTCCAGAGAGCGCTCCAGGGGGAACTTGCTGACATCCAAGTGTTAGCGGCAGGATGTTGTTAAGGGATCAGGAACACAAGCAGTTGTTTCCTCTATCCTTCACGTTGCAGGGAATTATGAGGGGAAAAACAGGAGGAGACAATGGATCAATACCTGGTTTCGAGCCTGATGTCACTGGCAGAATTTTGGTTTTTTTTGACCCTGGGTAAGTTTACAGGATACCAGGGCTGCTGGCAACAGATAGAGGTGTATATGCCTGAAAGGGGGAAAAGGATCTTTGCACAGGAGTCATCAAGGCTCATTGAAAGAGCTTTAAACTAGATTTGAAAGGGGAAAGGGACAAAACCAGACCCACTAGAGATAAGCCTAGGGGCAGCATACCAATGTTTGAGGGATGGTGTGCTAGCAAGGTTCTTCTAAGTGAGGTAGGTGATGTGATGGTCATAGGCCATCCTGGGTCCAGTGATCACAAAGATACTGTTTTTGGTTCTTGAAGAAGTAAAGAGGAGGGTCAGCAGAACTGTCACCTTGGAATTCCAGAGGGCAGATTTTGGCCTTTTTAGGAGCCAGGTTGACAGACTCCCTTGGGAGACAGTCCTGAAGGGCAAAGGAGGCCAGGAAGACTGGGCATTCTTCAAGAGTAAAACGTTAAAGGCACAGGGAGGCTGCCCCCATGTGCCAAAAGATGAGCCAGTGGGGAAGACCGACCAGTTGAATAGAAAGCTTTGGCTGGAAGTCAGAGAAAAAGAGAGTTTATGACATTTGGAATAAGGGGCAGCAACTGAGGAAGACTACAAGTTTGTTCTGAGGTAGAGAGAAAATTAGAAGATCCAAAGCCCAACTGGAATTTAATCTGCTGTAAAAGACTATGAAAATATTTCTATAAATACACCATTAGCGAAAGGAGGGCTAAGGGGAATCTCCATCCTTTCTTAGATGCCGGGGGGCGGGAGGAGAACATAGTGACAAAGGATGAGGAAACAGCTGAGGTACTTAGTGCCTTCTTTGCCTGACTCTCTAACAGCAAGACCAATTGTTCTCCAGGTACCCAGGCCCCCCGAGCTGGAAGATAAAGATAAGGAGCAGGTGAAATGGTGAAAAGTGAAATGGTCAGCGACCTCCTACACCATGTCTGTGGGGCTGGATGGGAACCACTCAAGGTGTCCTGGTTTCAGCCAGGACAGAGTTAATTTTTTCACAGTAGCCACGAGGGGGCGGACACTGGATCTGTGTGGACTGGTCTAGGTTGCTATTCTATACCACTCACATCATTGCCAGAGGGTGGAAGTAAGGGACTCTTGCTTCTGGGAAGAATGACTGTCTTCAGGTCAAACAAAGTGGGGTGGGGTAGGGAACCTGTCAACCCTCCATTGTCTCTTCGAGCATTTTTGAATGTAAATCACCCACTCTTTGTACACTTGTTACTAGCATTATTGCTGTTACTATTTGTTTTCTTATCTCTGTATCAGTTTGGTTTGGTTTTCTCGCCAAGTCTAAGCTGTCTTCTCCCTCCTCCCGCTCTCCTCAAACGAGGGAAAAAAATGAACCATGGGAAAAAAAACTGGAAGAAGTTTGAACGAAACGGGATTCTATCAAAAATATATATATTTACAATTATACATATATAATTTGAATATATTATCCACAACAAGGAGAAAAAGGGAAAAGGGAAGGGGGAAACAGGGATAAAAGGAAACCTAAAAACCAAATATTTCTTAAATATACCCGTTAATAGAGAGCTAATAAATATAAAAACGAATCAAATACTTCCCTGAGCGGGACAGCAGAGCTGTGTAAGGCAGCAGCCAACTTCCCCCACGCCTCCCGGAGAGACTGGAGATAACGGCATGTCGGAGCAGGCAGGCTTTGGCCTATACAAGCGAAAACCTTCTGCAAGAGGGACCTGTCGCCTTCAGCCACCAGAAGAGAGAAGAGAGCGAACTCTCTTATCTGCACCTTTTTATATCCCAGGTTACATAAAGAAATAGCATGGAATACTTCCTAAGTCACTTTCCTAGTTCCTTCCTGGTTACAAACTGGTCTCCAGGAAGGCCTAGACTGAAACCATCACAATCTCATTGCTATTCCAGTAAATTGTTCTTATCTCAACCCATGATCTCTGCTTTTTTTTCCCACCAGAGAGAGGGGTAGGGGAGTGGCTAATGTTGGGGGTTTTTTAGTGGGAGCACTAAATTGGGGAATACCATTCCAAAACCATGACACACGGGTACTAAGGGAGCTGGCAGAGGAGCTCAACAAGCCGCTTTCAATCATTTACCAGTAGTCCCGGTTATCCAGGGAGGTCCTGGATGACTGAAAGTTAACAGATATGGCCCATCCACAAGAAGGGCTGTAAGCAGGATTCAGGGAACTACAGAACTGTCAGTCTGACCTCAGTGCCAGGGAAGGTCATGTAGCAGATGGGGTGCCATAACACGGCATACAGGGCAACTGGGGGTTCAGGTCCAGCCAGTAGGGGGTTATGAAGGACAGGTCCTGCCTGACTAACCTGATCCCCTTCTATGACAAAGTAACCTGCTTAGTGGATGAGGGAAAGGCTATAGATGCATTCTTAAAGCCTTTGACACCATTTACCAGAGCATTCTGCCGGAGGAACTCATGGCTTGGATGAGTGCACTGTTCACTGGGTAAAAAAAAGGCTGGATGGCTGGGCCTAGAGAGAAGTGGCGAATGGATTTACATCCAGCTGAAGGCTGCTCACTAGTGAGGTTTCTCAGGGCTCAGTCCTGTTTAATATCTTTATAAATGACCTGAGTGCGGGGATCGAGTGCACCTGCAGTAAGTTCACAGATGACACCAAGTTGGGCAGGACTGTTGACCTGTTGGAGAGTAGGAATGCTTTGCAGAGGGATCTGGACTGGCTAGATTGATGGGCCAAGGCCAATGGTATGAGGTTCAACAAGGCCAAATGTAGAGTCCTGCACTTGGGTCACAAAACCCCATGCAGTGCTACAGTCTGGGGGAAGAGTGGCTTGAAAGATGCCCAGCGAAAAAGGACCTAGAGGGGCTGGTCAACAGCTGGCTGAATACAAGCCAGCAGTGCACCCATGTAGCCAAGAATGCCAATGGGATCCTTGCCTGTGTCAGAAATAGTGAGACCAGCAGGACTTGATAAGTGATTGTCCCTCTGTACTCGGCCACTGGTTACACCTCAAGTCCTGTGGCCAGTTCTGGGCCCCTCACTACAAGAAGGACATTGACATGTCCTTCTTTTGACATGTCCTTCAATTGAATGTCCAGACAAGTCAATGAAGCTGGTGAAGGGACTGGAGCACAAGCCTTACGAGGAGTAGCTGAGGGAGCTGGAGTTGTATAGCCTGGAGAAAAGGAGGCTCAGGGAGCACCTTATCACTCTCTACAACTACCTGAAAAGAGGGTGTAGTGAGGTGGATGTGTCTTCTTCGAAATAAAGCTTAAGGACAAGCCTTAAGTTGTGCCAGGGGTGGTTTAGATTGGAAATTAGGAAAGATTTCTGCATAGAAAGGATTTTCAAGCTTTGGAACAGGCTGCCCAGGGAAGTGTTTGAGTCACCATCTCTGGATGTATTTAAAAGTCATGTGGATGTTGCACATGGGGACATGTTTGGTGGTGGACTTGTTAGTGCTGGGTTAATGGTTGGTCTTGATGATCTTAGAAGTCTTTTCCAATCTAAACAATTATATGATTCTATTCTGTAAGCAGAGTATACAAAAGCTCTTCTTGGAATTTCAAGGTAGTGTTATGTCAACAGCAATGAAATACATAAGTAAAAGCAGTAACAGCACTGACATTTCTGGCGGGGTTACTTAATATCTATGGCTCATCTGTGACATTTTTGAGAATCAGATAACTTTTAGACCCAACACTGGTAAAGCTTATACTACGATTTAATGTCACACATCCTGGACATTACTTTATTCTAGTTCAATTTCATGTGCACTAAGACCATCACATAAAGAGGAAAATTCTGCCAGCTGTTTTTTTGTGGAGTATTTGCAGGAAAGTGGACACTTTGTGAACAATCCATATTCCCAGTTCTAAGGAGCCGTAGGCCTCACTTGACATAACTTTGGAGGTTGTTAAAAGAATAGTTTATAGTTGCAGGCTGTGTGAAAACTCCGTGTGTTTATACTTACAAACTCTGTGAAAACTGTATGTTTATAGTTGTAAGTTGTGGGAAACTGGAGATAAAGGGAAAATTGGAAAGCCCCGGGAAAGTACCTAAAGGCGGATCAATAGGAGGGAATTTGGGTGGCACAAATGATGTCAGGACGCGTGGAGAGCATTGGGACCAATGAGCTAAAGGCATGAGACGCGTGCACAGACTGAGCTATCCATTCGCTTTGTTGTAATCAAGTACCCGGAAAAAACTAACTGTATAAAAGCTGACTCATTTAAATAATAAATTGAACATCATTTGATCATATTGATCACCTGCACGTTGTTTCCTGAAGTCCTGCCATCCATATTTTTTCATATTAATTTTATGCATCTAATTCATAGAATTATTAATCATCAATGAATACAGGCAAATATCAGTTTGTTATACGAATTTTCCATTAATTTAAATATGTTGGGGTTTTTTTAAGTGGGAAATAATTGTGATAATTATTTTAAATCAGGCTACATTATTTTCTAAATTCTTAAAGAGCACTATAATCCAAGAATCAAATGTTTCCCTGCCTGTATTCTTATGGGAGATATACCCTATGAAATAGCCTAGTATCACAATTTTGAGAACCTTCAGTGGAATCTATAGTCAAGAGGATGATGAGTCTCCATTTTCTGAAATGGGACCCTTAAAAAACATTTCAATTTAGGCATCTGAAAATTGAGATGTCACAAATGTTAACTACATTTTTAAATGCCATCCATCTACATGCAGGTAGCTGCTTGTATCATGTGAACTACTTCATATCAAGTTGCAATGCAGTCTGAGTGCTCCAACCTCATTCCACAAGGCTACAGTGTATAGAGGAGGGAACATCCACTCCTTTATGCTTGCACAGCTCCACGGTTGGACCCTGAAGTGCTGTAGTGGGAAAGGTTAACAGGTGGACTCTGGCAAGTGTATAACTTTCTTGCCTAGGAAACAGTCTATACTGACAAACTTGAAGTCATCAGATAGTGGAACCAGGAAAAATATTTGTCTCCTCATGTTTCTTGTCTCTTCCTGGGATGGCCTGGTGTAGGTGTAGGATGTTAGAAATTTGGGATCACAATTTTGTAACATAAGAAAATTAACTCTGCAAATACTCTTTTCTTTTTTGGGGAGGTGGAGAAAAAGGGGTATGGATTGGTTCATTGCCATTGTATTAATTTTTTCATTGATTCCATGCTAAAACACTGCATCTGAAATGAAATGAAGAGCCTGTGAAGACTATTCCTAACACATCACAAATTTAAAGATTACCTTTATTGTTTCTTTCATCTTAATAGTGCAAATGGATACAGTGTTTTTCAGATTCTCTTAAGGTATGCTGGTCTAATATATATGCTAAATATATTCTCCAAGGGTCAGCTGATGACCTCTGTATGATATCTCCCAGGAATATGACAGCAATGAAACCTGCAGTCAATCTTTAGGGTTCTTTGGCTTAAGGGTCCCCACAGAAAACCGAGTGAGTCTCAGTAGTGAAAAAGCCTTTCTCAGTCCCAGGCAATGTGTTAAACAAATGGCTTTAAATTAACAGAGTTTTGGCAGAGTTGTGGAAGGGAGTAACCCATTCTTTTGTGGAGCTGTCAGGGAACAGAGAGCAAAGAGCATCCACCTTCCAGACCACCTCAGCAGCAGGAACAGCATGGTCCTTTCCCATCCTGTGAGTAGCTACCAAAAAGAGTTCACTATAATGCTTCATTTTTCAAAGGCTATGTTTATAAAGATACATAAAGCAGTGGCAGAGATGGCCTTTAACGAAATGGCATAGACTGACTGCATCCACACTCCACAGCAGTTGCCCTGAGTCTTGAATTGCCTCTGTATGATGTTCCTGTGACACTATGACCCTACAATGCACTGTTTCATTTCAAAGTCTCTGAAATAATGCTGGAGCTACATGCAGCCCATCAAATTGTTTTGTGGTGACTTTTTATCATTGCATGAAACTGGAGGTATTTGGATTGCACTGGAGGACTGTGGAGGGATGCAAATCTGTTTTGTCTATACAGTACTTGCAATGGTCCGTAGCACACATTGGCTCTTAAACTGAACCCAAGGATTGCCTCGGAGTGTGTTAGTTGCTTAGTCCAAGCTATGCTTCCAAGTGTCAGCCAACACTAAGGCGATAGTGTGCACTCAATTAAGCAGTAGGGATGAATGACAGTGCTTCTCCCACAGCCTATTTTATTTAGCTGTATAGTCAGAGGAGTCCAGCTGCTGAGTTGTTGCCCCCTTAGCATAGTCCACTTCTAGAGCTACACAAACCTAGCATCAGTTTCTCTGCAGGGGTCCCAAAGGAGTTCTTATGCTCAGCTGCTTGTGGCTGTGGTGGACCAGCTCCTGCTGACACTGTGTACTGCTTGGTTTGCCACTGGCTTGCTGATAGTCTGCAGTTGCTTTAGTGATTCTTAATTTTTAATCCAGTTTGGTGATACAAGCAGTCCACAAAAACCGCACACCACAGAAGTAAGATACATTTGGTATAATTTCCTTATTTTCAAATAACCTGTTTCTCCAGAGCAGGATCATCCTAGTGAAGCAGATTCAAACATTTGTTTAATGCATAAACATGCCCTTGTTGTTTGTCTCAATTCACTTGTATTTCTTTCTTTAAACAGAATTTTCAATAGTAGTGCACTAGAATGTTAAAACCCCTACATACTCATGAGTGTACCCTGAAGCCAGCCCTTAGCTTGAGTCAGCTCCTGTGCTCTCCAGCAGGTATCTTAAGAGTTTTATTCACCCTGGCTCCACCTTCCTAAGAGGAGCTTGCTCTTTCTGCCCTTCTTCCTTGTTTGCCTGACTCCCATTTTGCATAATGTGCCAACAATTCTTTAAAAAAGTGCACACCTCATATTTCCTATTGTGGCAGTTCGAGACACGTTAGAAAAATCCAAAATCCAATTTCCAGGCTTCCCCACCCCTTCTCACAATTTATCCCAACACCGGAGAGAAACTTTCAGGCCAGAGGTTTCTATAGGGGGAAGGGGAAGTATACACATTTATTTACACAAATAAATACTACACAAACTAAAGGCAACTATATATATATTACATTTCTATCAGTCCTTTTAAGCCCCTCCCTTTAACTTTAGTCCAGGAGGAGCCTTTCAAGGCTGCTGGGTAATGCAGTCTCTCTCTCGTGGGAGTGTTCTGGGCCCCTGAACACTTCCTAACCAACCTTCGGCTGTTTGCTGCAGTCTTTCTCTTCATGAAGTCCAAGAAAGTTGCTTTGAGTCCTTTTTCCTCAGTCCCATGTCAGTCTCTGCTGTGTCATTCTCTCTGTCTCAGTCTCATACCTCAGTTTGCTGTTGCTGTAGTGTAGCTTATCACAGTAGGTGTTTGGAATCTTCATTCCTCTGAGTCAGTTTTTGGCTGCCCCTGGCCAGCTTCAGCAGGGTAACTCCCGAGCCTCTTGGCCCATCTCCAGTTTCGCCTGGGATTCTTCTCCTGAGCACCGAGCTGTTTCGTTACCAGCCCGTCCACTTGGCTCTACTTCAAATGCTGAGCCTCTCCTCCACTTTACAGCGGAGGGAAAGAAAAGGCCCCCCTCCACAGCTTAACTGCAGAAAGTGGGGGGGAAGAGGGCTTGGCTGCAAGGTCTGCCTCTCTCCTCTTACCTCAGGTGCTGCAAATTTCTTCCTTCACAGTACACACTCCAAATGCTGCCTCTTAACTCTGGCCTAGGCAGAGTTGGGGGGCCGCAGGGCTCCCCTTCCCCCCCGAAGGGGGAAAGAAGGAACCCAGCCACCCCCTGGCCTTCTCCATCTACATGCAGCAGACACCAACAACAAAAACCTGCCCGCAGCTTCCAGTGCTGTGTATATATGATTTTGAGCAGAAGTGAACAAGAGGAGTGGTGATTGACTCTCCAGGGAACACTGCCCTGGCACCAAATCACCTCTGAGCCCCTAACTCCTGGAAGGGCCATCTCAAACCATGACACCTATGAACACCAATTTGCTCTGAGCAACGCACATTTTTGAACAAGACATCAATTCAGCTGAAGCATGTATGAATTCTTTTTGCCTTTTCAAATTAAGTGAAAAGATTTACAGCATTTTATGATAGTGAAGAGGTGACATATTCCTCATTCATACTTTGAATCATTCCACATGATTCAAATATTTGTTGTATTGTGATTGGGCCTCCTGGCTCCATGAGGTTTGCTGGATATTCTCAACAAGTTCTGCTGACAAGTTTTCTTGTATAGCATCTGACTTCTGTGGGAGTTTTTGTGAAATTTGCATTATTCAAACACAAGAATTTGGAGTATCTGCACCCTTATAATGCCTGCCTAAATTAGGATGGCACCCAAAAAACTAAGCTTGCCAGCTTCTGTTATTCACATTTTTGTTTTCCAATAGGTATGGAGATTTTTATCCCTGGCTCTCAATTTTTTAATAAGTTGGAAACAAAAGAGAGAAAACAGAGGGAATTCCCCTCTGAGTATACGTGAATTTCCAGATAATACCAGAGGCCTGATGTTTTTCATACTCACTGTAACTTGAACAGATGTTAAAACTTTGAATGCCCCCATGCAGTGCAAAAATTATACCCCAGTCTTGCTCCTATGTTCCAAATTTCAGTTAAAACCATTTATATAGAGCCCATGCAACCCTATCATCAAAGCTAAAAAGGCAAACTCTTCACCATATATGATTTAAAAGAATATTAGAATTTAATTTTGATTGATTCAGAACTCCTTTGTAAATTGCTGGTTTAGGTTAAAGAACAGATTTGCCATTAAATCTGGATTCGTGGCAAAATCAAGATCAAAAAGGACGTGATAAAATGCTTTAGAATTTCACATAATTTGGGAATATTTTAGCTGGATCTCTTAAACAGTGACTTTTATTCTGTATTCCAGGTTCAGAGAGCCCTTCTATTCATGTATTGACTACTAAAAGAATTATTTATTATGAATTGTTCATGTTCTAAGTATTATATCCTTGCCTGTGTATTTGCTAGTTACTGCAGGTTCTTTTCTTTTGGTAGGGCTTTTGGTGTAAGTTGTGCAGGGTGGGGGAATGTTAAATTTATTTTTCACGGTGAACTTCTAAAAGAAGTCTGCTGTATTACAGTACACAACTGCAATAATTAGGCAATAAATGTATGGAGAAATTAGTAAGAATTGTCATTGTCTTAAAGAATAAAAAATGTTACTAAACCACACACATTTAAAAGCCTGCTAGGAAGTTTACTTTCAGAAAACAAGAGTTTCAGGTAAATAAATTGGTTCTTGTTCTTAGTGGGCATCTTTCTTCTCATCATTGTCATGGTAAAGGCAACATGAAGCCAATAAGAAAGATCTGAGAATTGCTAAAATCAGGAAAATGCTTTTTAGGGATTTTTGAGTCAGAGGTTTGAGGCTAATCAAAACCAGATGGACACTTTATTAGGCAGATGATAATTAGGCTTGCACGGGTGCACAAAGAGACATGTCTGTTTTATCTCATGCCTTTTCCTTGTATCTGTACATAAGATGGCCAGTCTCTTTCCCAGTAGCCTTACAGCAAAAGCGGGAAAGAGATTGTGGCTAGCAATGCTGCTTGCCTTAATAGAGGATGGATGGATTACGACCCTATCTTATTTAAGACCAGCTGTGAGATTCAAGCTGTCATATAGTCTTATCATCCAAAGTATGTGGAAGTTGCCACTTTCACATCAACTTTCCCAGTAAGTCAGATTTTATCTGACATCCTTCATTGATGGTCAGAGCCTAAGCTATAGCAGACTGTGTGTTAGTGACCATAAAATCCCATGTAAGTTTTTCACCAGTCATAGTGCCATAGCTTACAGAACAAGCTTTGAATAAGGGGTTTTATTTTTAAGCTTACACTAATGCCCATGAAGCAAGGTCAACAGAAATCACTGTATTTCTAGAAAGATCATTGCTCATTACCACTAATCACAAAAATGAATCATCTGCAAGCTGCCTGCACTTACAACTGTCTCGCTTAGCTTATTGGATGGCACGTTGCCTGCTCATGTGTTGTTTAGACGTAGTATAGGGAATAGGTGTCAGAAAAGATGATTTTACCAGGATAATTTAAATAGAACAACAACTGTTATCTTGTTAGCAATAATTTCCCTCTTGGTGACTGAACAAGAAAGCATTATTCTCCCATGAAGCTTTCCAACCTGCTGGCACCTGCTCCCTGCTTCAGAATCATGAAGTTTAGTCAGTCAGGCTCCTGGACCGTTATCTCTGAGTTGGGGCCCATTCTTGTTAGGGATACCAGAATATCAAGAACATGTTTTCATCTTTTTCAAATTTAAATTCTTGCTTTGATATCAAAGACTAGGAAAGTACAAAAGAGGGAATGTTTCCTAGCCAGCGGTTTGGGGTTTTTTTCCTCCTCTGTTTCTCGCTGGAGTGAGTTGTCCTTGAAGCACTTCATCTTTTCAGTGGGACAAAATGTTCCCAACTTTTAGTATTAAATTTTTTGGATATTCCATAAGACCCACCTAGAAAGGGATTTCTGAAAAAAGGCTAGGCATCTCCACTGCATCTGTTTTTAAGCACTCTGAATCAGTTTTGGAGGGATACGCTGATTGTCACCTCCAAAAAGAGTCAAATAATTGCAGAAATTTGCATTTAACTAGTCCTTCCTTTCTATTTTCTTTTTTTTTTCCTTTTCAACTAAACCAGAACTGTAAACATGAAAATAAACAATTCTTGCTGAGTTTCTCATCATAGTGTAACACAGTCCAAACTACTTCTCAACTCCCACTCAGCATTCAGAAAACAGAGCATCTCACACAGAACACCTGCCATCTTGCAGAATAGTGCCATATGTGATTATCTACAAGATTTATGTAGAGATATAACACAAAACTTAAGACAGAGAGGAAGGTTTCCTCTTACCTCTGGTTAGCCACCAAATAAAAATTGCGCAGGTATCTCCATATCCCTTTCTATTCCCATCTCTTTTTTTAATCATTGAAAAAGCATAAGATCTGTCAGAAAAAGTAAGACTGTAATTAGGTTAAAAATACTTCAGCAGGGATATGAAATATTGCAGTGTGCTAGCACTTTTGCCTTTATAATCCAATTATATGTCTTGAAAATGCCATTTATTTAGGCATTTTAAACATGTTCTGCTTTCAAAACCAAAATGTAGATTTTTATTTTCTGTATCTCAGAAAGTATGTTAAAAATATTTTGGCAAATTAGTTTCCCTTTCAGTTAGCAAATTTGTCCATAAAGTGTTCAAGCATCCAATGTTACAATCAAAGCTCATCTAATGGAGTTATGCAAATTTTAAAGAAGATCCAGAGGGAGGCAGTATGTATTTTTCTTCAAAAACTGCAGGAGTAGATGTTCTAAAGTATATGTATTTAAAGAGCTGACTGAAATATGGAAAATTCATTGCTTTTTTCCTAAAAGTAATTTAATTCGTTGTCTTTATGTTGGAGAAAGAAAAAGCCCTGCTAGGTTTTTTTAACAGTAGCTGCCACCAAAACTGACTTCTAAGGAGAATTCATTAAAGTTTCTCCTCACATTTATTCTAAAGAAAGCTAAGGAAATAAAAATGCTATACTTTGTGGGGATAATAAGAATGAATAGTACTATTCATAATAATCTTCATATCTATAGTGCATTTGCATATGAACAATAGGCATCTGATATTTTCAGATGCTTTTTTTATTCTCTCTCCTCTTTGTGTACAGCACATGTCAGTGTTTTGAGTTTTTACATCTCAGATAACTAGCTAAATACTTGTACAACTAATCTGAAATATTTTAGATGTTCCGGAAATCAGATGTATTGTCCAATTGACCAACTGGAGAATTTCTTGGAGTGTGGCTGTATAACAACCACAGAAGACTAATTAATTCAAATAATTTAAAAATAAAAGATAGGTACAACCTTTGCTGTAGTCCCAAAGCTGAGGTAAATTATCAACTGGAAGTAGTGTTAACAGGGACCTGAGTTAATTAACTGAAATGAACAAGACTCAACATGCATATTGAAATTTTAGAATAATTCTCTAATGCTATTCATATCGATGAGAGAAAACTTCCCTGATGTTCTGCTCCTAATAAATACTATTTAAGTCATCCAAAGTTATTCCTGTATTTCTAAATTTAAACAGCTTAAGCAGATGTCCCAAGCACGAAGGAAGACCTGCTCAAACAGCTCATGAAAAATTCCAAATGTGCAACTACGTTAATTCCAGAACTCAGGGAGAGGAAAATAATACAAATTGGTCTTTGAAAGAATAGGAAAGTAGTGTGGCTGCTGACCTGCAAACAGAATAAGGCTTTTGATTTTAATGACACTTTTAATGATATTTTTGTTAACCCTGCTTTCACTCTGCTTGAAACTTGTCCAGACTCACCTCCCATAAGCATACAAGAGCACAGGGCTTTTAAAATAAAGAGAATTAACAAAATGGAAGTCTGTAAACTACATCAATGCTAAATTGCACTGGTAGGTGGAAACGTGAATCCAGTCTTGTGTATTACAGAGGAGGTGAGAAAGGCAGCACAGTTTCTCTAATCTCACGCTTACTCTTCCTGCTCATAAGAAGATCCCAAGTGGTTTTCTCACAAAAAGACATCCAGTTCTTTCCAACTGGTTTCTATTTTTTTCCGATGGAATGAGGCAAGTGGGAGGAAAGAATACAGCATTGTTCTGCATGGACTGTAATTTTTTCAGCAAAACTGTTTTACCTCATGAAACATAGTGCCTTCAAGCCTAAAACATTTTGTGAAAATACATCAGTTTAAAGTCAGAGGTTCCCTGGCATCTTCAGGAAGGAAATAAATTTTCGGAGGAGGTGAATTATTATCCAAAGAGACCAGGGGCAAGTTTCAAACTGAAATTTATACGCTGCAATTCTCAGTGTTACAGCTGTTGGTGGCCTAGTGCCAGCCCCAGGTATAGAATAGCTTCAGGAGTAGCATTTGCACCACTGGCTCAGACACATATGCTTTTCTTGTACTGAACATAATGAACACAGGGATCTGGAGATGCTGAGGAGGTGGGAGTAAGTCAGTAAAGATGCTGGAGGTGCATGTTTCAGAAGGCATACAGTGCTTTAGGACATAGGTGAAGTGCCTCACCTAATTTTCCCTAATGTTAAAATGTTCAAAATGCTATTTTTTTAACCGATTTCACCTCCATGAGAATACAAGAAGAGTGGAAGTGCTTACCTTGCTTGATTTAGACTTTAAGTAACACAAAACAATTACAAACAATTTTCAGCAAAACAAAACTACATCTCTGTGTTGGGTAGTCCTTGGCTGGCCACCAATCCATCCTATCGCTTCTATCACTCAAATGGATGGAGGAAGAATATGACGAGAGCATCAAAGGTTGAGCCATACGATCTGCCATGCCAAATCTAAAGAAGGAAAGAGGGGCAGGTTAAAAAAAAAAAAGGAACTAAATGAAACAAACAAACAAAAAACTAAAAACCAACCAAACAAACACCAAAAAACCCCCACAAAAAGACCCAAAAAATCCCCCAAAACCCCAAAAGACAAAACAAACAAAACAAAACAAACAGACAAACAAAGCCACAAAAACAAACCAACCAAACAAAAACCAAAACAAAACGCCCAAAACAAACAAACAAACAAAACAAAACAAAAAAAAGAGATGCATCAAATCTGGGGAGGGCAAGGACCATTCATTCGACCATATGCTCTGACTGGTGAACGACTGACAGCCTTGACATGATGAGTAGCTGAAGCTCCTACTTTTCAACAGAAATTCTCTTGTGTTCCTTCAATCCACTCCACCAGGTTTCTGTGCTCCCCTCTGTTAGCATGGCTGAGGAATGGAAAGGAGGAGGTGAGTCATTGGTGTTGTGTACACAAAGTGTGCAGTGAAGAGTTTCTATGCCGCAGAGTAAACACACTCTCCTGTGCTCCCCAGAGCACTGCAGCTCACCTCCCCAACTCTGCATTGCTTGGGCTTGCTTCTTTACACAGCTCAGGGAATGACCCACATCTTGTGTTGGCTGGTGATGGCTGAGGGCACATTCCTGGGGCCTAGGATGCTTGGACACACAGCACCACCCAGCCAAGCAGACACAACCAGTGTCCAAAAGTGAACATCTGTCCAAAAGTGAACAAAGCAGGTTGAATGAGGCTTTGAGCAACCTGATCTAGTGGAATGTATTCCTGCCCATGGTAGGGGTGTTGGAACTAGATGATCTTTAATGTCTCTTCCAACCCAAACTGTGAAGGAGTAAGATTCAGGATGGGAGCGGTTCCAGGCGTGAAGAAAGACATGCAGCAATTGACTTTACTATATGGACTTTACCGTTATTATGTGGTTTCAGATATGTGTATTGCATTGTACCCACACTACACAGTGCACAGTCTGGGCATGCCTGGGCTTGCTACAAGTTTTGCCTGCTCCCTGCTTCCCCACTCCCCTCTCTGATAGGCTGAAGAAGCTGCAGAGAGGAGACAGTTACCATTTACCCTTTCCTTTCCCGGTTCCTCCCACGTGTCTCCCCCTTTGCCTGTGTCCCTACCCCGATTTGTTCCCCCGTTTTTCTGTCTCATGCTCCACCCCATTTTCTAGCCCTGAACTGATAAAAACCCAGGCACACCTCAATAAAGTATTCCATTTGTACCTCTACCTTGACTCCAGACCCGTCCATGCTGTGTCACAGCCCCATCCCCCCTCGGACCGTGCTACCAAACCATTCTGTAATTCTATGATCCCATAAGCACTTCTCACTCTGAAGGGGTCTGTACCAATCAGCCCCTTTGCTCTGAGGTGTGGGGAAAGTGAATTTGTATTGAGAATTTATGGTCATCTCTGTCAACAGCTTCTGTATCAGGAATTTGTTATTACAATTCCAGGTTTAATTGGTGAATAGCCTGCCAGTCACATTTACAAAACGCACAGGAGGTACTTTTAAATTTTTGCATTTTTGAAACACTTGTGATCTTTTTCATTTATCTTTTAGCCTCTCTCTCCTATTACTTGAATAAAAGAAGTGGGAGGATGAAAAAGAGAACAGCAAGGGCTCAAGGATCGTGTTATAAATATACAGAGCATCATCTGTAGGTGGTGATAAAAAAATTACAAGAAATGTTCCTCTCTGTTACTGTATATAGGTATGCTGGTCAAAGTCTGCCACTACAAAAATTAGGAATATAACCACATTGCTGAACATCATTATCTTTCTTTCTTCAAAAGTTTCATTAATAAGTCTGGCTTTGAATTCCTTAAGTCTTTCTGAGTGTTTTTGGCTGTCTCAAGAACTAATTTGTCAATTGCTGACTTTTGCAATCACATGCTCATTACAGCTAAAATTGCACTGAAAAGTTGTTGTCTGAGTTACTTTATCTGTATTTTAGTTCTTCTCTCTGCATATCAGTAAATCTGAATTGTGAGCTGTTGTTTGTTTTAAATGCAGCCACCTGGATGGTTTTGGTCTCATTCTACTCATCTGGCTTTTCAGACTACTGTGAAATTTTCCAACCCTGTTTCTCATTTTTAGAGATTTTTGTCCTTTTTTTTTTCTTTTGCCTTACCAATTTGGTGACATTTTATGTTCAGGAATAAGTAAAAAAAACTTAGCACTCCAAACAGAATTTCACTAGAACATCAGGTAAGTATCAGAATAAATCCATTAAAGTGTTTTACCAGTACTGAAATCTTCAACTCTCAGTTCTAATACAAGAAACCTTTTTCTATCTCTTTAAGAATATCCAGAAGAATATAGGACTGTCTGGAAAGGCATTTTTGCAATGAGGTATTGATTTTGAGGAAGTTTTTACGATAGGTTTATGAGATCCAAGGCAGTCTAGTAACTTCTGATAGCAGATAGGAATAGAGATCTGAAATGAAAACCTGATATTGATCTAAAAAAGACGGTTTTGGTAGGGTGCCATTTTTGAAACCAAAAGGTAGTGTATTGTTCCAATGCAAAATACAAACCAATTTCCAGACCTTAAGAGCTCGTGAAATTACCTGACTGTTAGTTGCATGTCAAGAGAGACTCACGTGGTTTTGAAGATTAGATGCTTTTTAATTATTTTTCATAATAGAGTGTGTTCTCTGAAGAGGGGAATCCCTAAATGGCAAGAAGCAGTGGTTTCACCTCTATCACAGTTTTTACACAAGAGGGCTAGGGATGCATTATTCTTATTCTCTAGTCAATGGCACCTTGAAGGCAGTGGAAGATTCAATTATCTACTAAAAGCATTCTGAAGTTCAAGACCGGCTATGAGCCTGGGCAAAACGTGCTTCTCTGCAGGAGAACAGGTTGTTGGGGCATCAGCGTAGCACAGGTACTGCTGCCTACTTCTCCCATTTCTGAACCCTGGAAAGCCAGGCTGGATGCTGCTGCTACCTCTGCAAATGCATGGAATGTGCAAAATAGGCTGTCCTTGGAGGAGGGTGGGGACACAGGATGGGAGCACACTCTTCCAACAGCACCAGCAGTTGCTGTGTCTACCTCCCTGCCAAGGGTCTGGAAAGGACAGGACCAGCAAGGTGGACTTCTCAGGGTTCTCACATTCCCTCTGGCTCCCTCAGCTTTTCCTGTGCCAGGAGCAGAAGCATCAGAGCTTTGTTTTAGGTCAATCAAATTCAACTTTCTGTGCTTTCCTGAGAAGCCATAGACAGCTCTGATAAATGCCTATCATCATCATTAGAGACAAAAATAGTGTGGTGGGTTGACCCAGCTAGCAGGTAAACTTCCATCCAGTCGCTCACTCGCTCCCCCACAGCAGGATGGGGGAGAGAATCACAGGGCCAAAGTGTGGAAAACTCATGGGCTGAGATAAAAAAAGTTTGATAAGTGAAAAAAAAAAAAAAAAAAAGAAGACAAAAGTGAGTGATACAAAGGCAATCACTCACCAGCTCTCACCAGCAGACTGGTGCTCCCCAGTCTCAGGCAATGGCTAAATCCCTGGGCTGTAATGCTGAGCATGATGCTATATGGGATGGAATATCTCTTTTGTCAGTTTGGGTCATCTGTCCTGGATGAGTCCCCTCCCAAACACCTGTGTACCCTCAGCCTACAACAGCTAACCCCCTGGTGTGTTATCTGGTCACAAATCTAAAACACAGTACTCCATGGTCTGTTATGAAGACAGTTAATCCCATCCCAGCACACTTAGGAACTGCAAGGGGAATTTTCGGGGAGGCATTTATCAAGGCTAGGAAGTAGAAAAAAAAGTAGTTTAGGCCAAAAGCTTAAAATGGGGTTAAAATAAAGTTGAAACATGATATAGTCTTAGATTCATGTTTCAGTGTGGTTTTCACTACAGTTGGCAATACTGAGTGCTTCTTGTGGATCAGAATGTCACAAAGCATTTTCTTAAATTTTTTTCTTTGTAAGGTTTGAATGCACTGAAATATACTTCTGTTGACAGTTGGGAATTGGACTAGCAAGGACCAAAATTTATGAGCTTAATTTAGTGCTCAAAATATTTACGTTTCCTGGTGTGCAAATATTTATTTTGTTTCCCTTACTGACATGGCATATTTTACAACCTTTTTGTCCTGTATATCTAAAAATGAAAAGATTATCAGTAATAAAGATCCTTTTATCTTTTTTCACATGGTTATTTAAAATTTTTCCTTATACATTTTTGATTAATATGATTTGGAAAACTTATTTTTTCTCACTTCTGAGATTTTTTCATGTGTGCTTTTCTTGAGGTTTACATCTTTCTCCAAAACACATAGTGTGGACGTACGTCATAGCAAATAAATGAACGAACTCTTTGCATCAGGCAATTAACATCACAACCCACTCACTTGTCTCTTGAAAAATTCACCAATAGCATCACTGACATCGTTATTTTTTATTTCTCTTTCCTGGTAAATATTTAAGAAGGGTTCTGAAAAAAGAATTCTGACTTTTCTTACACAAAGGAAAAATGTTAAAAAAATTTCCAAGCCCCCAACAGGCATTAGCCCCTTTATTTCAAGCCTGTGTAAGTGGCATTATTCTCAAAGTAAGGCTTTTATTCTTCAAAATATGTTTGAACAGGAGCTCTCTTTGGGGACCTTTTTAAGGCTATGAAACCAAGTTAAGTCTTGACAACAACTTAGCTAAGTATGGATGGGCACATCCCAGGGACAAAGGCAATTCTTTCTGCTTAGTCTATCTTTTGAAGCTCTCTCTTCTTCTAATCTTCTGGTAATACTCTAGCTGTCGCCCTTGAGTAAATCTTGCAAAGATTTTTCCCCATAATAGAAATAAAACCTGGTGTTCCCTAGGAGTGGAGAAATGCTATGCAGGTAGGCAGCTAGCAGGAGCTGGCATTGTTCCTGACTGTGCTTTGCCTCAACTGAGGGATGCTGTTGCTCAGAGACTGTCAGTACAACTTCTCCTAGGAGCTTTAAATTGCTTAAGGTCTCTTAAAATCCAATTGGAGGTGCTAATTGTCTTCTGTTTGAGTGTGCAAGCTGAAACAAAGCACATAGCCTCTGCTGAAGGCACAGCTAAGTTCTTAGCTTCGAATCCTAACAATTCTGTGTGGCAGACTTAAACAGAAATGCCACTCAAGATAATTTGTAAAAATTATACCCATTTGAAAATCCTTCCAAATACTTAAATGTAGGATAAAACTTTGTCTGATTAACCTTCTGCTTTATCCAGGTTCTGAATCTCATCCCATGTAATTTCATATCTTACCAGTACACAGTTTTGTAGAAATCTCTTGGGGAAAATCCAGCCTGTTATCAAGTCTGTAAGGTTCCATGGAAATTTTCCCTATTTTTTCAATGACTTCAGTAGAAAAGGTATTTTGCCTCTCTTTTTATATGTAATAAGTAACTATTCTGAGGATGATTAACCTATTTTGCCAATGAAGTTTCAACTGTCTTATTTTAATGACTGTGATATATAAATAATCATGATTCATGAAACAAATGGGTGATTACATCAAAATAAAACAAATGTATTGTAAAACTTAATTACACCCCCATAAAGAAACAAAACAGACCCTCACAAGGTCAAGAGGCCTAAAACCTCCTTACTATCCTAAGAATGAAATATAGTAGAACTTTAAATCTTTAGGCGCCTGTTCGTCCAAGAATACATGAATTATGACTGGTTGTAGAGATAACCCTTTTAGCTTTAGCTGTAAGAAAACCCATATATTAAATACTTAGCAAAAACCTGTAGAATGTATATGTATATGATATAATTAATATGCATGAAGTAGCTAAGATAAATACTAAATGTACCCTGTAGTAAGGGTGTGCAGATTTGGGAAACTGGTCCCATTTCTGTCACCCAGCCAGCTGCTTGCTTTTACCATATAATAAACTATTATTCGAAACTTATAGAAACTCAAGACTTTGTTTATCACATGAGCATTAATAACATACGTTTGTGTTGTTACTTGAGACCTAAGAAACTTTTTATTATTTGTCATAGAGTCCAATCAAGCTATTTTAGTCATCACGAACAACTGACTTAGCTGTGGAAAAGAATATACTTCTAAAAATCTGATGGTATATTAGCATATGTGGAAGCACACCAAGGATGTTGTATTGAGAAATAACTTTTTCATGCTTTAAAGCAAAGCCAAGATACTATCTATAACACCTACCTAATGGAATAAATCATGTTTATTTATTATGTAAATTCTTCAAACTTAAAGTATTTCCTCAAAATGGCTGTTATGGACCATGCAGTAGAAGAAGAAAATGAGCGGAAGGGATCACATTTCTTTTCATAGCACTGGGAAAAGACATGTAAAGGTAAAAGGTGGAAGTGTCATTTTGCATGACATGCCTGAGAAGTAAGAGAGGTAAAGGAAATGAGCAAATTTGTGCACTCAGCAGTGTTTTCTTTGTCCTGTGAACATTGGACTATCTAAGAACTGCCATATGGTTCATCCATCCTAGTGTCTAGCCACTAAGAGGAGTTGAGTGAAGGGCCTAGGAACAAATCTGTGGGAGCCATCTCTTTCCTATTTCTGGCAGTCACTGTTTTAACACTTATTTATGAGACTTAAAATAGTGTCTCTTCTTTATACATGATGTAAAAGGCTTCAAAATTGATAGATGCTTTATAAGTGTTGCTTTTCATATGAAGGCACAAAGTTCATTGCAATTGCAATTCTGGTGCTGGTGGATTTGTTTAATTAGTTTGAAAAAAACTAAACAAAACACAACTATTAACTCTACTTTTTAAATTTTCTGATAATGGGCTATTTGAGTGAAATATTAGTAATTTTCATCTTCATCAGTATATAATGAATAATTAGGTTTGGGTTTTTTTGCTTTCTTGTTTGCCCTACCTCCCAGTAAATGCCTTACAGAACTTTCCTAATCAGGGAGGCTGAGAATTTAAAATGTCTCTTTAAGCACAAATCTTTCTAAATGCTTCCTATTACAGATTTATTTTCTTTTCATTTTTATTCTGATGCTAGTTTGACCACTCTGTTCTTGCGCTGTATGATGTTACTGAGTTACCAGTGAGACCTGCAACATCAATGAAATGGGGTAAACAACAAAAAAATTCTGTTCCTACAGAGAAAAAATTTCATCTGCAAAACATCAGATCCCCAAAGACTCTGTGAATATACACAAGCTACCCTGGAACGGTGGGTTTGCATGTACAATACAATTACCACACCAGCTTGTCACGTTTGATTTACTATAACTTGCATTTACTATTTAGACTGGGGCAGTGCTTAGTCTACAGAGGCATTCTGCTAGCAGAGGGCAGAGTAATACTGCAAAAAAATTTAAAACAAGTCAGAGAAAAATAATCAGTTGTGTTATAAATGCAGATGACACATAGGTTCACAGAGTGATTTTTCTGAAGCCCTTGCAATGTATCAAAGCCTTTTGTAAAAAATTATCATATCTGAACAAGACTTTAAATGGAAAGAGAGTAGATTCTTTACCGTGAGGGTGGTGAGGCATAGGAACAGTTTGTCTGGAGAAGTTGTGGATGCCCCATCCCTGGAAGTGTTCAAGGCCAGGTTGGATGGAACTTTGAGCAACCTGGTTTAGTGGAAGGTGTCCCTGCCCATGGCAGGGGAGTTGGAACTAAATGATCTTCAAGGTCTCTTCCAACTTAAACCAATCTATGACTTTATGATTTATTTTTATTGCAATTCTAAAGGACTTGGAGTAAAACAAAGAGAAAAGTTTCTCTTGAATGTGTTGCAAAACTCAGTGTTGCGTGAGATTTTTTTAAATTATTTTGATTATGGAATGGAAGAATATTTTTCAATATCTCCATATTTACCTAGAGAATTATTTAAGTTTAACATCTATTAGAAATAGAAAAAATGTGATTTCTGAAAATTCATCTTTCTATCTGGTTCATAGGTTTCCAGCTATTGTCATTAATATTATTCATGGAATAAGAGTAAAATTCATGGAGTAATATTTTTGGAAATATTATTAATAAAATAAGAACAACTGGTGTGCAATTGTTTTTGCTCGTTCAAGGAAAAATGTCTTTCTGATTAGATCCCAAACTATGTCACATATTTGCATAATGGTGCATTACAAGGCCACATTAGAGACTTGCTGAAAGTAGACAGAAGGCAGTGTCTTATTTGCTCTAGCATTCGATTCAGTGGCAGGTTTATCATTTTAAGGTTAAGCTAGAGAGATACATGCAAGCATTCTGCAATTCTTAATTCACTTGCCAAACTATCCTTTTCTCATTTTGTTTAAAATCTGGCAAAGTTGTGCAGAAAAAAACTAGGGGACCTTCTTGGTAACCAGCTGATTATGAGTGAGCAAAGTGCCCTTGCAACAAAAGCCAACAGCCTTTTGGGCTGCATGACGAGGGAAGCATTGCCATCAGGTGGAGGAAGGTGATTTTTTTCCTCTACTAAACATTGGCAAAACACATCTGTCATGCTGAGTCCAGTTCTGAGCTCTCAAGTAAAAGAGAAACGTAAACATACTGGAGCAAGTCAGTACCGTGTTGGTAAAATGATGGAGTGTTTGAGCAGGAGGAGGCTGAGACCACCGGAACTATTGAACACCTATGGCACTGTGACTCTCAGTTAAGAGAGAATGTATCTGTTTGGGCTAATTTGGGAATATGCCCTTACATTGATGCTTCTTTCTACACCTCTCATGACCTTTCTTTTAACCCTTCTAATATTTCCACAAAAAGGATCATATTCAAAGAAGCTACAGAGACTAATGTGTGTGGAGGAAGAATTTTTTTAACAGGGATACTCCTAATTGCAGTATTGCAACCAATGAACAGATGATCCCTGATTCACTTCTCTGTGACTAGAAGCTGCCTTCTTCTAGCATGAAAATGCCTTTGTTTTACATAGAATATAATATTCATTGTGTCCCTACCCTCATAAATTCCCTGATATTCTTCCTAGCTTTCTGAGATTTATTTATATACTTTGTCATGTGGAAGTCCTTTTGACTTCTGCTTAACAAACTCATCATCAATGTTCTCTGGCCCTGATGCAAAATTATATAGGCCAAATGTGTCACATTTGTCTCTAGGCCTCTTCTTGGGCCCTTCCAGGCCTACAATGTATGATCTGACTTTCTCAGTTGTGAAGGGCATTATTTTATTTTATTGATTTTATTTTATTTTATTTTATGTGATGCTAGGATTTTGTTGCAGCCCTTTGTAGGAACCTTGGTTAATGTATTACATCGAGGTCATGGCTGAAGACTGCATGGATCTTTCGTGGTGATAAACTTCCTGGAGTAGTGCTGGAGGACTGTGTAGGGTGGACAATAGGACAAGAGGCAACGGGCAGAAACTGATGCACAGGAACTTCCACCTGAACATGAAGAAGAACCTTGGTACTCTGCAGGTGACTGAGCACTGGAACAGGTTGCTCAGAGAAGTTGTAGAGTCTCCTTCTCTGGAGATATTCAGAAGCTGTCTTGGCACAATACTGAGTAACATGCTCTAGGGGACCTCACTGGAGGTTGGACTAGATGACCTCCAGTGGTCTCTTCCAAACTTACCCACTGCACCCACTGAAACCCATTGCAGCTCTTGGTACCTACCATAAATAGTTCTTGATGCCTTGTGTCCCCCAAACTATGCCTAGCATTGCCCAGAGATTGCTAGTCAGTTTAGATCAGAACTACCATGATTCAGGAGAACAAGCCTTCTGGACAATCAGTAATTTGGAGTCACTCCCCAGCCTTGTTTTTATTGTCAGCAAAGAAGATATGTCAATAAATGGAGCTTGTACTGTAGTATTAGAAAACGGATCTTTTAAAATTAGTGTTTCCAAAGGTCTCCTGTAGTAAAAGGGACTACTGACTTTTCCCATTGCTTCTTAAAGACTCTGAAGGTTTGACATGTAGCTCCTGTGAGCTTCAGATTAATTTCCTATTCAAGCTGTAAGCTGAAACAGTCTCAGGCTGATTTTTAGTTGCACTCCAGTGGTGCAGGTAGAACTTGGATGTTGACTGCTGTTGCAATTAAAATTACTTTTTCATCATTTATCAATATGGGTTTTATAATTGATTATACATAAGAATGAAGATAAATAAGTCATGGAAAATTAGCTACATCTGAATAAAAATATAAAAAATAAGAAAAAGAGTAAAACATAGATCTAAACCCAAAACCAGTGACTGGAGATATTTTTAAACTAAAGGGTACTGACAGTACTCAGTATTTATTTCAGCTGAATTTGATTTCCCTATAAAATTGCTCCACTGAGTTTAGAGATTGACTTTAGACCAAAATCTGAAACCATGTCCACTTTATGGATTTTCCTTTCAAATTGTTGTTTCTGGATAGCTTTAATTGTTGAGTATTTGATGGACAGGTTTTGCTTCTAGTTTGTGGGGTTTTTTTAATATCATTTTAATTTCCTTTTTAACAATTTGAAATGTTATCTGATGTATTTATTCTGATAAAAAATAAGAAACTAGTTATCTAATAAAAAGGGAAAGAAAAATAAGCATTTACGTAGCACACCTATCTAAACTAACTTGCTTTATCATGTTGACTAGTATCTTTGGAATTCAGAGGAAAGAAATTAATAAATTTCATAGTTTATATTTGTGATGACAGCTTTACTTCGAAACATAAAGGATCAAATTTGAGGCTCTCTTAGTCATGCCTTCAAAATGAGGGAATCACTTGTTTAGTAAAAAATTTATGGTTACACTCTGATACTCCTGGGCTTGAAACTGCTCTTGGAACACCTTTTCAGCCTGTGCTCTCCTACCAATAAATTGATCCCTGTACTAGAAATTAGGTGGTTATAAGTGTGATCACCTCATTACACTATGTAAATGTTAGTTTCTTTTCTTGCAAAGAGATGTATCTGCTCACTTTGCAGTTTCAGCAAGACTGGAGTGGAAAGCTTGTACTGCTGAGTAGCAGCAAGGCTGTCCAAATACTGGACTTGGAAAATGCTTTTATTCTGCTTAGAGCTCTGGCAAGCAGTCAAAGCACCTACAGAAAAATCATATCCCAGACTTCTGCTGTTGCATAAAGGGGCTGAGTTCAGATAAGAGTAAGGGAATAACAGACAAGAAAAAGTGATAAGAATTCTACAGGCTTTAATTTCCTTTCAATTTTTTTTTTTTGTCCAAACTGTTGCTAAATTTAAAATTCATTGCATTCCAGCCTAGAGAAAGGGCCTGGTAGATATGCCTACACTGTATTGTTTGAGTCTTCAAGAACTGATCTGGAACAAGCACTCTAGTAAAGTATAATTTATATTGTCAGCAGGAGGATCAAGAGTATGTGTACTGGAGACAGGTCCAATCCTTGCAAAGCTCTTGTGGAAAAAAAGATTGGGTGCCAGACTTCTGGAATTCTTTCAGAGTATTCAGAAGGGTGATATTTACTTTATAAACAGATGGGGGGAAATAAGGGAGACATTTCATACTCTGTTGGTTACTGCTCTCCCACAGAGACTGTCTTTGTGACTGTGTTTAAGTTGCTGGGTTAGAGCCAGACTGGCAGATCATGCCTAACTTGTCAAAACCCTGATGTGTCTGCCTCTTCAAGATCTGTACAACTCTAGTAACCAGTGTTTAGGAAAGGTGAATTCAGACCAAGACAGTATAGAGACAGGTTATTATGATGCTTGGGTAAATAGGGAGCTTAAGGAAAAATGATAATAGTAGAAGAGCTTGAATTATGCAACCAAAGAAAAGAAAGACTGAAAGGATGTGCTTTTTTTCCATAAATACACTGAGAAAGACACTAGGGAAGGAAAAGAGCTACTTAAGGACATTTTCAGACAAGAACATATATATGTTTAAAAGAGCCATGAATAGATTTAAGTGGGAAGTTCAATGGACATTCCTAATTATCAGAGTATTGTGATGCAGGAACGACTTTTCACTTTAAGAAGCTGTGCAAAAAAACTAATCCATTTTAGATTGGAGTTTGATCAGTTTATGAAAAGGATTGTGCAATGTAGTTTCCTGAAAATCTGTCTTCAGGCACTGACAACAACAGTAGGCAGTTACTTAGCCTATCAGATTTATTTACAGGGATTGGGAAGAAGAAAATTTGGCTCCAGACCTTATGAGGTACTAAACCCCTAATGCATCCTTGTCTTGGCTTTTGGTTTTTTATGGCCTTAAACACTAAAAGCTTCCTGACAAGCAGAAAAAACAAACTAATGCCTTAATACCTACCACCAGTTTTGCTCTCAGCAGTGTCTGACAAGACTTCCAGGGTGTATCAGTGTCATATCATAGCATCTCCAACATACATCCCAGCTTCCTCTTCCCTCACTGCCATGATTTTTGCACAAAACTCAAAGATATGCACAGTCTTGCCACTCAGACCTCAGAAGAGTCTATTGAGATCAATGGCAAAGTCTACCTAAGAGAAGCTGTGTGCATATGCACATACATTTCTTCTTGTTGTCTCAAGTTTAAGGGCATCTTACTTGAGGAATGACAACTCTTCAGTTCTCCAGTAAAATAGGTTTATCAGCCTGAGTGACACAATCATGGGATCCAGCAAGGGCCAACTTGAGCTGGAGCTGCCAGTGTGCATGCCCACAGAGCAACAGTTTCATTGCGAAAGAAGATGACATTAATTAAGCAAATTAGACTGCTGACAAAGATGGAAGATGTTCCTGTCCCCATCACAGACCATCTCTGTTTTCCGTTACTTTAAAGCAGTCTCATGCGAAGTAGCAACTCAGGCATCACCTCAAGGAGTTTGCCACCATCATGACTTGATAACATGAGTTGTTTTTCCAGTCAAGGATTTCCAAATAGTTTGGAAAAAAATCAATTCCCTGTGAGTTGCTCTTCTCCTATAGAATAAATTAAAACCTATTTTGTATTATTTCTGTTGAGGGAAATTCCCTAATAATACTAAAGTATTCCAACATGAAGGGCCGTGAGGGGAAGCCATAAGAGGAGGAGCTGAGGTCACTTGGTCTGGTCAGCCTGGAGAAGAGGAGACTGAGGGGAGACTTCATTGCAGTTACAACTTCCTTGTGACAGGAAGAGGAGGGGCAGGCACTGATCTATTCTCTGTGGTACCCAGTGACAGGACCCAAGGGAAAGGCCTGAAGTTGTATCAGGGGAGGCTTAGGTTGGATACTACAGAAAGGTTCTTCACCCGAAGGGTGGTTGGGTACTGGAACAGGCTCCCCAAGGAAGTGGTCAAAGTACAAAGCCCGACAGAGTTTAAGAAGTGTTTGGACAATACTCTCAGGCACATGGTCTGACTCTTGGAGCTGTCCAGTACAGGCCAGGAGTTGGACTCAATGATCCTTGTGGGTCCCTTCCAACTCAGAATATTCTGTGATTCTGCAATGTGGTAGCATTTGAAATGTGAGTATGAGTAGTGAAGGGTGCTTTTCCGTAGGCATTTCTTTTTGGTAGGAGAGCTAGCTTTTACAAAAGCTTGGTCCTTGGTCTCTAGCTCTTGTTCACATGCTTTCAATTTACACTGGCCTAACTGCTGGGAGGCTGCACAGTGAGTCACAGTGGGGTCCGGGTAGGGTCAGAAAGAGCGTGCAAAAATGTGAATGCATTTGCTGAATTGTTTCACTGTGTGGCTGCACAAAAAGCTGGAGTAGAAACAAGTGAAGGAAGGAACAATAGCTGCTTAAATGAGACTGCTGCTTAAAGAATTGCTTGTTAAGCTACAGCTTGAGGTGTAATTGAACTGTTCTGTAGGAAGATTATCTGTGGGCTGAGCGAGCAGTAGAGCAGGACAGTCTGCAGAAAAATCCTTATTTATGGGGAAAGGGTGTGATAGAGGTTAGTTAAGAGCTATGTTGGCAGCAAATGAAGCAAATGGTGCTCTAAACAGTGAGTAAAGAAAATTCCAATGAAATATTAAATCATTGCCAGAAAATAGGATACATCAGCGTACACAGTATTTATGGCACAGGTAAATTATATATCCTTCTAGAAAATAGAATGAAAAAGTAGCATTTGAAAGATGCCTTGAGGATTCCAGATACAGATACTGTCAGTAGAATTTGGCTAGTATGTTGTGTATGGATAATTGGCATCAGTGCATTTCACACAGAAGCACATTTACTGTTAATCATATAATGAATGCCTCTGGCATTCAGTTGTATCTATTTCTTCATTTGCTTGAGAATTATTTACAAAGTACAGGCTAGTATTTCATGCAGAGGCTGAAGATGACAGGAATTTCAGTACTGGGCTTGGTATGAGCAAGACACAAGATTTCTTTAAAACAATTAATCAGGAAGCTAGGGAACAGTTATCAGATTCACTGTCCCTTAAAAATAACAATTCTGTGAATAATGCTTAAAATCATCCTTTATAAAACAGTCACTTCTTTTGGGTAAACAGTTCTGTGAGTCCAACTGCATGTAATTCACCAGTACATACATAATTATAACTATACATCCCACAGTGACTTCATGTGTGGTAAATGTCATGCAGGAAATGAACAAAGAAATAGGATTATATTAGAAATGAAGTGTAACTACAGCATCTTAAAATCACTTCTTGAAATTATGACTCCCTGGTCTGTACATTGCAGAAGTTTGACAGTCCAGGTTATAACTTGGAAAATTATTTCTACGCCTCTGTTTTATGTAAATTACATCCTCTTCTGGGCTCAGTAGTTTTGGCACATTTTATCACCCTGAGTAGGTTGGAGTTTGTTAGTTTTATTTGCTTAAACTGGAGGCTGGAGGGTTTTTTATGAGTACTCCAGTAGTACATTAGGTATTTTTTTTCTGCTCATTTTAAAATGATTTTTCATAACGAAGACAGAAGTGAAGTAGGTCTCTTGTAACTGTGCAAGGACCCCACAGGACTAGAATATTTTATCAAATAGCTTCTGACAGTCTGATACATTGTCAATAAAGAAGAAACAGCATGAACCAGTGCCATATCCAAGGGCCTAATGGTTTAGTATTTAGAGGTATTAACTAGTTTGGTGCACTAAGGTTCAATTCATACTACAAGTTCTGGCTTTGAACAGTGGAGAATGTTTTAAATACATACCTTCAGGAAATCAGTGCTTCAGACAGCAAACACCATAAGTTAGGTAGCCAGGTACAAAATGGCAGTCCCTTTAGAGACAATGTTAGGCTTGTGGGGGAACATTTTGGAAGTCATTTGTAGCCTACTGATAAGAGGGAAAGCCTTCAAAAGCACAAGTTAGGAGTTAACATAAAGGAATAACCCTTTTTAGTGGTTACATTATTCATTCACAAGTCATTCTTAACCAGTCTTCCCAGAAAGAAGTTGGTTTGGTTGAGGGATGTGCTATTTCAAGGATGGAATGCAGTTTACATACCTTTCCACTAATTCCTGGAAGGGATGAACTTTGACAGCTTTGTAGAAGTGCAAGAACTGCCTGAAAATGTGGTGATGTCTCCAGTAGTAAATAAAGCAGGCCAAGGGCTGCTCTCTGTCCCTGAGGCTACCTGGCACTGAGGCCACAGAACTGAATTCTCTTACATCTCAAAACAAAGAGGCAGCATCAATACTGCAGGATACGGTCACCTGCTCATTGTAAACCTAAGATCACATCTAGGAGAAATGCCAGCTGGGCTGGGGCAAAGCCACAGAGCATTCTAACAAATTAATGGTGTGAAAGACTACCTGCCAACATGTAGACAGATCCCCTGGCCCTTTTTGTATATTGGTACAGACTCAGTCAAAGACTACAGTGGAGCAGATGCCTGGAAATAGTAGAAACATAGACCGCAAAGGGGGCATCTGAGGCAGTAGAAATGTTTAGGTTTGGGCTGGATAAATCACTTTCACATGGAGGTTTAGAGGATTAGGCATAAGTTTAAGGTTTGAAAGAAAACAGGGTTCAAACCTTAAATGATGTTCATGAGACCTTAGAAAAGCAGGTAAACTCCAAGTGTTCAGACATATTTTCCTTTTTAATGAGAAGGATTGATTTTGTAAAGTGTTAATGACATTTAAAGTGACAGATGACTGCTACGTTTTCTTTCTTGTCTCCTACTGAATATCTGCTGAGATTTATGGTATATAATTGGCAAATATCTTCTAAAAGCAAGGTGATAAACTAATATCTGTGAATCACCAACCCACATACAACCTATCAACAGGATAGTGCTACATCAGAGCATTTTTCAAAACCTACTGTACTTCACGGACATCAAATGATCATGGTGCCTTAAGGCTGAAAAAAGGTTTGTCCAAGGTTGTGGCAAGTTTCAAATGTGTCTTTTGCTTCAAACGTTGTCTTTTCAAGTTTTATTTTACATCCTTATTATAATATTACTGCATAAAGCCCGTGGAAAGACCAGTCTATAAATGGAATCTTGATATCTGTGCTCCAACAAATATTTATGAGGTTTAGCAGGAGAGTCACAGGTGATGGTCTGCTCATATGATGTTCCTAAAGAATTTGACCAGACTTTGTCATAAATAATGAATATTCTGCATGGAATGCTTGAGAGTAAATCTAAGAAATGTTAAACAATTTATTTTTAGAGTAGCTAATGTTAGTTTGTATTTAAAGTGCTAGTGAACTTCATTACAATGTTGTTAAAAGAGTGGAGTTCAAAAGCAGACATTTTGTGAAAGTCAAAAGCCTTCTGTTGTCACAGAATAAGAAATACATCTCTAGTGGTGAAACAGTTCCTTTAATTAATTAACAGTTCCTTTAATTAATTTTTCTAAAAAAAAAAAGACCACTTGAAGATTATATTTGTTTATTTAAGAATTTATACATTTAAAAGTTTGCTGGTCAAAATTAAATCTGAGAGTGGCACGAACTTCTCCAACAGATCAAATCTTAAACTCATCATGACATTGAAGTGGGGGTTTGTGCCTTATGCCAGAATGAAATCCAGATTGATGTGTTTAGTTACCCAGAGAAACGTTGTATCTGGAAGACAGTCATTCAGACTTCTTTGCAGTGCCCAAGATATAAATTCTCTTTCTATTGCTTTCATTGAATTACTGCCTAATAAGACAAGTTTGTATGTCTTCTTGTGCTGAGTATCTTAATGGCTCTAGTATGCAAAAATGATGATCATCAATGAATTTCATATAGTTTTCAAAAAAGAGCCTGTTCTATTATCTACATCAGTTCCAAATATGATTGATGGATAGAAATAAATCTCCCAGTACACCTCCTCATAAGCATGTGCTATGAGTTGTTTATTGAACAAAGTTCTTTGTATTGCTGAGCTTCAGCTATTAAGAAGGACAACACTACTCAAATTGGCATAGCATCTGTTGGGTTGTGCAAAACCCTACATACTTTTATTTTTGTCATAGAGCTGCCTGCAAAATGTTGACTTTCTTTGCATATAAAAACCTGACAAGTGCTGTTTCATGAAGTGGTCATCTTTTTAATATTGATTAAATATTCTGCCTGTGTGAATTGTGTGTGTGTGAGCAGGTTATTGAAGACATGCTAAATTAAAAGATTCATATACTATATATATATATATATATAAGAATTTGGAAAACTGTCAGTGGAAGGCCCAATGCAAGCTTTGCTGTGTACACATCTTTATTTCTTTACGAATGAAAACAATTCTAAAATTTACTTCTAAGAGAAAGTAGTCAGTAAGAGTTTCTCATGTACATTATTCAAAATAATGTTACTCCTAACATGCAAGCAAACTCATACTTTGGGAACAAATACAACACGCAGTTCTTTTGGTACATGGATAGGTGACATTCCAGTATTGCAGAATAGAAGGTGATTCCTTTCTGAACTGTTATAGACTGAGCTTTGCAGAGGGATTCCTCTCCAAAAATCCCTGAAGGGAAATGAAATCTCTCAGTCACCTTGAGTCACGTGCTGTTTGTCAGGCCAATAACCTTCCTTTCCCTCAGTGTTAAGGATCATCATGTGACACATTAATGCTCCAACTGTTATTCTGCAAGTCTGATTTGCACAGTCCAGATTTGATTTCAGTCTCAGTGTGGTTTTATGCTGTGTGGTTTTATGCTGTTGAATCTACTCATTCTCTTGATGACACTGGAATGACTCTGAGCTCACATTAGATTATGCCAGTAAATAAAAACAAATGTTTAGTCAGCTTCTGCTCAGAGAGAACATGTTGTGAACCTAGGATTGATCCAGTATAACCCTCACTTCATTTAGAAGAGTGACCTTGTTATTAATGTTCATACATGTACATATATGAGACATCTAACAGTCAGTGCTGTAGTTCTATCAATTTTTTAATCGTGCTTCTTTTCAATTATTATTCTTATATCAGTTGCAAACTGCTAAGCTGTAGGTATTGTTGTAATCTTGTTAATCTTCCTTGTGCAATATTAATGCTCCTTGAATCTTTGAGATTTATCTGTTATTCTGCAATTCATTGTAAATTAATACCAGAGGTCTTTTCAGGTTACTGGATGATTCAACACTTTCAGGGATTTGGCTAATTTTATAATTTTTATCTCCAAAAGATGTTTCTAACTGTTCTTGACAGAAAATATTATCATCATTCTCAGGCAGAGAAGAATTTAATACAGGGCTTTGGGTCATCACTGAAAACCTGACCACACATCAAAACTAGGCATAAGTATTGAATCTGTTGGTGGAGTTGATTGTAGCAGGTTCTGCTTCAGGTGCTGCACCTTACTGAATGGGTGGAGTCTGCCCAGGAGCCTGAATGGTGGTTTCTTCCACATATGTTGAATAAAAGGGGGTCCCACCAGACATTCTTGCTCTTTTGTGTGTCTCTTAGAACCAGATGTGTGTCTATTAGAGCCACATGTCTGCTCTTCTCTAGGAGTTTCAGTCTGTTTTCTGTCACCAGGTTCATTTTTCTGTCCCTGGAATGTCTGATCACCAGTTTCATGGAGAAAAAGCAAGAGGAAGTAGCAGTATGAACATATTTCGAAGTTATGACTTAATAGACCTAATAAAGACCTGATGGGATGATTCATCTAGCAGGAACAATAATATAAACAGTATAATTTGTTCAGGACAGATAGACAAAGATGTAGGTGCTACCTTATGTATTATTGTACATGCAGGCACCACTTGCTCTGAGGTTAAGAATAAAAAGGGTCACAGACTGCCTCATAATTTCTGAGAGCAATTTAAAGGAGAAAAAGTGTTGACATTCTGATGGGAGTCAATAGGCAGCCACCTATCAAGACAATCATATGATGACTCTTTTTTAAGCAAAATTATCCAAACCCCAGTACTCACTGCCATCAGCATACTTTGATTTCAAAAATCTTCACATTGGGGAAGGAATATAGCTGCCTTCAGGCATTCTGGCTAATTTTTAAAAAGTTCTAGTGGAAATTTTCTATATAGAAGTTGGAGAATGCAAAGAGAGATGGCATTTAATAAATATGATTCTCCTAATTTGGTAGAGCCTAAAAGAAAAAGTAACAGTTAAAAGAAACTCAGGGACTTCATGAGTGATCATGAAGCAGCAGAATTCATGACAAACAGGAAGAGCCGCAACGTGTTTCAGCAGAGCAGATTATAGAAATTCTGAGAACTGGTAAGTGAGATCCTGTGGGAGACAATTCTGAGAGAGAGTTAAGCACAGTAGGCAGATCTTTAAAGGAACTATGTTAAATGCAAGTTTATGCAAAACTATGCAAAAGAGAACTATGCAAAATTGCAAGTTATGACAGTGCGGAGGAAGGATAGGAGCTGTAGATCACTCCACCAAGGAAAAGAATTTAAAGAAAGATGAATGGATGAAAATATGAGGCCAAAGAGAGAAAGTCAAAAGCAGAGAAACCATGTGGTGCATAGGTGATGTTTCCTTCTCAGCATGTCAGTGCACCAACAGGTAGAGGAAGCTAAGGAGACTTGGTTCACTTCTGCAGAATGAAGGACTTTTGTAAACAATGCCTGGAAAGACAGTAGATTTAGGTCCTTCTTTGTTTCACCCAAAAGGTCAGTTGCAAGCAGATGGTATCATGACAAAAAGGGTAAGAACTTAAAAGGAGAAAGAAAACACTTGAAGTTATGCAAGTGAACGAGCTATTTTGTGATCAGCTAGTCCAAAATGTCATTCTGAAAATCTAGAATAGATTATTTTATCTTAAAAAAAAAAAAAAAAAAAAAAAAAAAAAAAAAAAAAAGAGAGAGAGAAAGAGAGAGAGGTTAAAATTGTAACCCAGAGAGTTAATTTCAATTCCTGCAGAAATAGTGGAAAAAATAATTAACATACTGGTTGTGAACATTTAGAAAATAGCACAAAAAGAGAAAGGAGTGGTCAATAAAAACCATGTCAAGCCAAAATAATATCATTCTGTTACAGGATAATGTTTCATGTGGCTCCATAAAAACAGTTGATGTCACATCTTGATTTTAGTGAGCCTCTGGACATGGTCTCCTAGAAAACTCTCATAAGTAAGCTAGGAACATATGGTCTAAACGAAAAGGCTGAAAAGGAAAGATATTAAACTACAGCAATACATTGAGTGGGGTTTTTTTCAGGAATCTGTCCTTGTTCCAGAATTAGTTGATATTTTCTTCAATGACTTGGTTGATGGAAAAGTAAGGGGGCTTATTATACTTATAAATGATACCTGGTTAGGAGGAAATGCAGGTAGAGGATTAAAACTCAAAATAGTTGTGATAATTTAGAAAAGAGATCTCAGGCAAACCAGGATGTAATTCAATAAGAAAAAGAATGTGGATCTGTACCTGTACAACAATAGCCATCTATCCAAGCACAGGCACAAGACTGGTCATGTAGCTGTTGTATGCTTTTTCAGAAAAGGAGCGAGGACCTCATAAAAAATTATGAGATGAACGTGAATTGGTAAAACCATGCATCTGTGGAAAAGCACTTGCCATCTGCACTGTGGTGATAACTTTGGAGGAAAGGAAATCAGTTTACAGCTCTCTGGCCTCCCTGCCTGCCCTGGTTTTACCCAACCTCCTGCTGCCCCTTGCAGTTTGGTGTTGGGCGGTGGTGAGCTCCTGTGACACCGCAGGCTGCAGGTATCCTCATGAGCAACCTATGTATTATCTCATTTTGCTTCTGATCTACTAAAGTCCTGAACTTTTTAAATTTAGATCTGTTAATCAGTTGGAAAACATGCCATCCTATATTTATCCAGTAGTGTAGTCCTACATACAAGTGGTCACATCCTGTAATTGTCCTACTGGGTAGCAACATTACTAGTGTGTATTACAAAAAGGGCTTTAGAACTGCATTCGGATTTGCTAAAAAGCCCACAGCATTTTGTAAAAAGTGTATCATTTCACTTTTAGAGCTACTTAAAACTTTTCATAATGCTCTTTTTTTTTTTCTTTTTAAGACTTGCCCTTGAGCAGTTATTTACCCTCATTTTCCACAGCTATATTCATTATCCAGACCTGCCCTTTATGTAGTTTCGGGGACCACATTTTGGCTTGAAGACTATTTCCAGGCATTTCGATCTCCAAAACACCACCACGGCTGAATGTTATTTTCAGGGAGAGGGTGGGAGAACTGATAATAGAGAGTGTCACAGTGCAATTCAGTAACAGCTGAGCTGTCACTAGGGCAGACTGCTCCAAATTCTAGCAAAGCCTTTCACCAGGTAGATACACTTAAAAAATATGAGAGCTTTTGAAGGATGCTGCCACTGTCATTTCCCATCTATATCATAGTAACAGAAGTGAGATAAGGTTTCACAGTACTGTTGATATCTGAAGGGTTACTGTGCCACACCAGATTGGAGCATGTTCTGTTTGTGAAATAT
This sequence comes from Chiroxiphia lanceolata, assembly GCF_009829145.1. Taxonomy (NCBI): domain Eukaryota; kingdom Metazoa; phylum Chordata; class Aves; order Passeriformes; family Pipridae; genus Chiroxiphia; species Chiroxiphia lanceolata. Next base: position 84,320,562 of record NC_045639.1, on the reverse strand, counting down.
AATGTACAGCAAATGTTTTCAGGAAAGTTTTGGAGGTATTTATGAATTAAATTGGAATTATTTTGTAATTCTTTTGCTTCTCTCAAAACTATGGTTTAATTGCAGCACAGCTAAACAAGTCCATCTCTGAAGGGGAAATAATGTGTTGTAATGGGAGAAAGCACTTCTGCTATGTGACCAAGTCACTGTATAATGCATTAACTTATCCACCCTGGACCTTAAAACTCAGAGCTAAGGCCTATTACAGAAATGGATTTGGCTTCTAAGTTCTGAGGAAGTAAGGCCTTACAAATGGATTTAGCATTAATAAATCACATTAAATCATTCATTTCAAGTCCTCAAGCTGATGTCATGTCTTTGGAAAAAATCATATATTTTATTAGAAAATGTGAAATACATTTTCTGGCAAATTACTCCTCTATATTTGTTTTATTATTATCATATTAAATCTGGAAGCATTTGGATGCTGCTTAAGAGGTTGGGAAGTTAAATTAATCAGAGATGACAGATTGGTGGGCAGACGAGATCAAGTGCTAACATGAATTGATGTCATGTAACCCTGAAATTTAAGGTACTGTCAAATTGTGTAGTCAGTAGATCGAAAAGGCATTTACAAATCAGTATCTCCAAAGGAAGTAGATGTTTTAATACCATTTTCTTCTTTATTTTGACGTTCTGTTTGTAGAATGGGAATCAAAAGCATTCAGTAACTGTATGAAAGACTTAGAGGAAATCTATACATTTTTCATGACTGTGAAAATCTATTTATTATTTTAGCAGGTGCCTGAAAGCAGCACACCCACCAAAACCTTCCTGACTTCGAAGTCTGCAACCTGCCAGGCTGGTCACTCCACGGTGGAGTCCATATAATGAACTGCCACCTAGGGCCAGCATAAAGATTTGTGCAACAGGCTTGAATCTTCCACTTTCCCCCAGTGTATTTCTCCATCTAGAAGGATAATTAATAAATAGACGTGGTGTATGGGACTGAACTAACTTGTTTAAGGAAAAAGAGTACACTGAGATATTTTTACATTTTGAGACAGATTGCCAATAGCTAAACCCAATAAAAAGTAATATGTTTTTATTCCACTGATGATAAAAGTTACAACAACAATTTCATTTTTCATGGGAGGTCTTTTTTTTTTTCCTTTAGATAAAGATGAATAAGAACTAGAGTTACACATTTTATTAAATAGAGAAACATAACTGTTCTGTTCTCTGGTTTAGGAGGAGAGATGGAATGTAAAACAGGGCAGGTGAAGGAGGCTTGAACACAAATTTGTAACAATAACTTAAAAGTCATATTCCAACCTGTAAGTACGAGCTACGTGATAGAAACAAATGATAGCTGTGTGGCACATTTGAGCTAGATATTGGATATAAAATAGCAATCAAATGTCTGCAGAGCAGCTGCTTGCCTGTCTATAAGACATCTGGCTCTTTTCCTCAGCTCAGGAAGAATTTGCTCCTGCAGCCAACTGTTGTGTTTCAGAGACCTGTTTTATTTTCCAGCATTAAATATAAGTGCAATATGACACAAAGCAATTTCCCCTTTTAAATTACTTAGAATTTCTAGGTTACTTTTCTGTGGAGCTCTACTGCAGAAACCTCTGTTCTTCAGCTGCCCTTCCTATTTACCCTGATCTGCTAGTCAGGCATGATTGTTGTAATTGGCACAGGTTTCCTGCCTTTAAAAGGCCTGATACTTTGTCTTAATGGTGCTTTCATTATTTAACACAGGACAGGGAAAGATCGCCTTAAATGTTCTTTTATGAGCCAAATACAGCTGCCTGAATGCTGCGGAGTCAGGAGGCTGTAGCTACTGTTGTGTGCACTGCTCTGCCTGTCAGTGCTGTCCCCTGGTGCCCTCCCTATCGCCTCAAGCTGTAGGGCAGTTTTCTTTATACCTTTGCTCATTTCTCACCCTCCCGAGGAATTCTGAAGTGTCGAGAAAGACAACACAGAGGCATTCTTTTTTGAGAGATACACAGAGAAACAAAGCTACAACAAAGCTATAACTCACAAGCTAAAAATCAGATTTTTTTCCCCAAGAAATATATAAAATTTGATTTACTTTTTAATATGAGGTGAATGGAATTCACTTCTGTCTTTCTGAAAACCACTGAGCTAGCTGGAAAGTCAAAAAGCCTTCCCCTTCTATTTTCTATTTTCCTTTTCCTGTTTTCAAATGTTCCATGAAGCACCCCTTCAGAGAAAATGAAGCAGGATTGTTCCGGGGTGGTTGGTATATATAGGTTAACTTTTTTTTTGAAGTTTTAGGAGTTAACTGAGGTATAATCTGGCCTTCTGTGTATCTATGTAAAAATCAGAGATTTTTATGCATTAGGGCGTCGGTTTTCTTTCTTTCCTTTCTTTCTTTTAGAAAAAGAAGTGAGAACTCATTCATTGTCATCTACTGATTACTTTATACCTTGAGACATGATTCTTAATACGATCTTTTACACTTGCTGTCCACTTTTATAAATTTTGATTTAAGTACAACATGGATAAGCAGTTTATATGTTTGCAAAGCAATACTTTGGGGATATGTCACAGAACATGCACCAAATTCACTTTTAGTACTGCTGAAATGAAGACCTTAGTAAAATCACTCCTAAATTATTGCTTTAAATTTTCCACTAAGTTATAATAGCAAATTAATTCAGAAAATGAGATAACAGATTATATGAGGAGTTACTCAACTCTGTTTTGTTAGTCTATAAGGCTTCCTTTAGTATGAGAGAGAAGCTGCAGCTATAGCAGAAAAAAGTTTCTCCTTTCACAGCATTTGGTCTGAAGCCTGTTTATTTCGGAAGTTTTCACCTTGATTGTGGTGCAATGGGAGGAGTTTTCACAGAGGGCAATTAATTTTAATCAAAACCATCATCTATTTTAGCCAAAAAATAGGTATGTTTAAGTAGTTTTGAAGAAAGTGTGTACCATTTTGTCCTTTAAAAATACATAATCTGATTTGTCAAGGGTGCATTTGTGGTGTCTCTGTAGTAGATTTTCTATTAAATTTATTTAAATACTCCCATCCTTGAGAAAATAAGCTAGATGATTTGGTTTGAGACATTCATTAAAATCTACTCCAAAATATGTTTTATATGAAAAATGGCTTTGCTACTGAGAATGATTGGTATGTCAAGAATTTCATTTCAGGCAACATTTTTGTTATTAGAACAAGCTTCTGTTGTCTACACAGGGGTTTTGTTCAGAAAGATATAAGGCAAGATATGAAAAAAGCATCCTTCCAGTGTTCTTATCTACTATGCAATACTTCTATTGTAAGCATAGATAATAACAATTCTAATATTTTTTTCATTTCCTTGGGTGCTGCTTCTTACTCACATCTTATAATGGTCCTCCTGATTTTACTGCTGCTTCTCTGGGGGCTAGAAAAATAATCAAAGCTTGTTTTTCAGTGTGCAGTGTACTTGTTTATTGAAACCTTAGAACTGGACAACTTAAAGGTGATCTTTTAAATCCCTTTTTGCCTTTTTGTATTTCCTGTGTAAAATACAAAGACTATCACATTAACACATGCTTTTCTTATTGTTTTCTGTGTCATTAAATCTTGACAGGACCATTTCTCTTCCGCTTCCTTTTGAAAGAATACCAGTTTCTGAAAAGAGTGGAAGGAGGGAGGCTTGAAGTAGGTCACAGTCTTTGGTGTCCTCTCAAACCATCCCAAGAGCCAAATCATCTATAGACTGGAAGGAAAATGAGAATCCAATTAAAGCCAAAATAAACAGACTGATAGTTTGTTCAGTAGGTTTTTGTGGTTTCTGTTGTGTTTTGTTCTTGTTTATATCCTGTTCCACCCTTGCCCTTCTGGAAACTTGATTATTTCTCTTTTTTGTACACCGATAAGCAAGTTTTAAAATTCTCTCAAATCAGTACAACTCTGCAGCAATCAACTGTGTAGGACCATAGCTTTCTCTGGGTAGCAGAAACATGTTTCTCTCCACCTTGGAAGACATCTACCCTACTTCTTTATTACAGTGACTATTTTTACACAACTGTTGCTTCCTGAACAGCAACCACGTTCCCAGAGACTGTTTGCATATGTCAGCAACAGATAAAGTTAACAAAACTGAAGAAACTAAGGAATGCTGGTAATGCACTGGATGGTGCTTGCTCTCTCATTTCTATTTTTGGTTGCTTTTTTTAAAGTTGTCCTACCCCATCCTGACAAAAACAAACAAACAAAACCTGACTAAAACCTAAAATGAAAGTGTGTGATGCTTGTTGGGAGATAAAACATCTGATTATTGTATGTTTTTTCTGGCAATGGGCTGATAGTGATCATCAAAAGTTCATCACAGCAACTGGAAGAGAAGCACCATGTTTCACCACCTGATCACAGGAACTTTCTGGATCTATTGTGAAACCATTATATGGTAGCCCACAGCAACAAGTGTTTTTCTTAATGTATTTTTTGCCTTGTCTAGTGTAGAATGTATAAAGTACAGTGCAACCAATAGCAGGCAAAATACCTGGAGCTTCTTCAAACCCAGCAATTGTTTGGACATCGTTAGACAAGGCATCCTAGAAGCAAAGGACACAAAAAAATGATGAAAGAGGAAGCTGGAATGACATTGCAAGGCAGTGTCTCCTCTCAGGTCAATGTTAAACACAGTAGGGAAGGGAACAGAGGCCAACTACTGATACTCTGCACATCAGCTGAGTTGGATATTGTGTTCTGAGGGTACATCTGGGAGCATGTTTTAAATATTCCTCTACCCTATCTCTAACCAACAGGATCCTGTAATTTTCAACCACTTCCCTGCTTGCCTGTCACTGAATGTCAACAGTAAGTACAGTTGGCACACACAGAAGTTGAAGCATTTAAGGGATGTGCTGGAAGTTTATTATAATTTGCAGTTGAACTTGATTATTTAAAGGTCGTTTCTCTTCTGTACAAAATCAGTTTTCCTTGCTCCCATTTTTACTTAAACATTTGTCAAACTAAAATAATTAAGAAGGTATTAAGTATGGGGAAAGAAATTATTTTTATGCATCAACAATCACAGATATAGTAATCAGTTGAGGTCAGAAGGGACCTCTGGAAATCATGTGGTTCAACCCTCTTCTCAACCAGGTTCACCTAGAGCAGGTTGCCCAGGACCATGACCAGACAGCTTTTGGATATCTCCAAGGATGGAGACTCAAAAACATCTCAGGGCAACCTGTGGCAGGGATCAGTCAGTCTCACAGTGAAAAAGTGTTTCCTGATGTTTAGATGAAATCTTCTTTATTGCAGTTTGTGCCTATTGCCTGTCAATTAAAGATAATGTAATATCATGCAGTGAACCAAGTAGATGGAAACTAATTCATGTATTTCATTGTAGTGTCCAACTGAAGTATGTAGGACACAAGAGTCTCTGGCAAAATCACTGGTTCATTTCTGGAAAAGAAATGAAATTGCACAATGAAACCTCCTCAGAACTGTCAGCCACTCCTGGATGCAGGGTTTGGTGTTGAAAATGTCTTTAATTTGAAAACAGTGAAATATTACCTTCAGTCAACTTGACAAGCATCGTTATTCCAGCATTCAGTCTTCAAACCCACAAATCTCAGCAGCAAGTACCCCGTAAATCTTTAAAAATGAGCAGCAGCTTTTAATTCTCTTTCAACCTTTGCTGAGCTGCTGTCCTTTTCATTGCTGCTACAGCTACTTAATTTTCCTCCATTGTATAACCAGTTGTTCAGGTTTTATTATGATGATTATTCCTCAATTTTTTTCTTCTCTCTTGAAAGGTGGAATATAATAGTCATGTCATAGTGATGCAGCACTAACTCCAGACACCACTCTTTCAATGTCATGGCTGAATCATTGCAGGTAGAATGCTGGTGGTGGCTGTGCCACAGGCAGAGTGGATGACATGGGAAGCCCATGATGGATATAAAAAGGGCTGCAACAGCCTGGGCTGGCAGGGGCTGGTGCCCATGGCAATGGGGAGTGGCCGCTTCTCCTGTCTAACACACCTGGATGCCTGGACAGGTATTGAACCAGACCATGTCAGATTCCTGTCCTCTCTTTCCTCTGCCACTCAGGTAGAGAATGTTGCAAGTTTCTGAAAAAACATGGACATAAGGATAAGAAAAAACAAACAGCTCCAGTCTGTACACTATCAGGACCCTACAGGCACCTGGAAGATCTTTACGACCCTGGACAAAGGGAGCTTCACACCATTGTCACTCTTTGTACCCATCATGATCTTACAAGGAGCTGGAAGGTCCCCAGAGCCATGATTAATGAAGCTCCTCAGTACACACCTTTTCTGAGTGAAACTTACTGTAAAGTTTCTGAGTCATGAAACCATTGGGTGCTTTTGGTTTGTGCTGTCTTTTTATGGGAAAACCTTTGAGGCTTTTCCTTTTGCATAGCAATTGCTAAAAGATGCCCCACCATCAGGTTTTTCCATATAGACCAGGTCCTCAAGGGTAAGGACTCCCCTTTCAATATCTTTCACCCAATTCCTATTCTCCTTTTTGGTCATATCTCTCCAATTGTAAAGAGTAACTTTATCTGATAGCAAAATTGCCCTTTTCCCCCCCCCCCCCCCATAAAGTTAGAGTGTCTTGCCATTCCCTTTGTTACATGCTCTTTGTTAATGAGAAAGGGCAGATTAGGGACTCTGACCTGAGTAATTCAAGGTTAATTTTGGAAAACCTGCTAAGACAGAAAATAGGCAGGCTGTTTTGTTCTTCTTGCATGAATCCAGACCAAAAATTGCTTTCTTATATGAGAAAGCACTGTAGTGGAACTGAAGATCACTTAGAATACAGTTGTACCACATGGAACTTTTTTCCCATTTGTTAAAGAAGGGTGTTTGATAAATAGCAGGTAGCATAACAGAAAAATGATGCTGTAACAGAGGCAGGGATCCCAGATTTCCTTGGAGATCTAAAGTATGGCATAGTGACTTGACCTTATTGCTGTTGTAGTTTAATCATCCTTATTTGTTTTTATGACTATTCCAATAATATCTGGATGTTCCAAACAAGGTTAGGGTTTCATAGTTTTTTATATACAAAAAGAATAAAATAAGATTGACCCTTCTCACTCATTGAAAGTTTATATGGTCATTAAACACAGCACTGACATTACTGGTAATATCACAGAAAGGTGTTCACATTCGGTAGTCCTTAAAACCAACCCCTACCATAGCACACTATGGTCTTAATTTTGGTGGAAGAAGTTGGCTCTAAAGAATAAACAATCTTTATGCAAACCTATCATTGCACTAAATTAACCAAGATTCCTACCTGTAAACACAGAAGTCTTGGCCTACTTTTTTCTTTGGGAAGCTACCACCAGGAGTAACATGTACTCCAAGATATAGAATTAGAAGAAATACATCAATAAAAATATTTGAAATATAAGGTCAATATTTGAAAATATATTTGAAAATATTTGAAATATTTCACCAATACTGATAAATCCTTCTGTCTTTATGCATTTATGCAAAGAAAGGTTTATCAAAATAAATCATTCGGTGTTATTCAGATGGTGTTAGGAAGATAATAATTACCTTTTTAGGGAAGAAAATGAATACGGTTAATTTAGATAGACTAAAGCTGCTGTCATCTTTCGCCCTTGTTGCCTTGCTTTTTTGAAACCAAAGCAATAAAAATCTATGCACAAAAAGAAAAGAAAAAATATCTGCAAAAGAAGACAATGTAGCCCAACTTTTCTGTTGTTTCAGAGAGGATATCCGTATTGAAAAAATTCTTAGGCTACCTCTAATCAGCCAGCACAGGATGCTGGAAGTGCTTTAATTGCATTAGCATGGTACTCCCCTAGGTCTGTTCACCTGCCTGAGGAGAACCATTAGCCCAGGAAAAGCATCTTATTAATACAACTGTATTTCTCCAGTGCTTGAGCCAGCCTGTTTACACTTAGCTGATGTATTACAAAATCTAGGCTTAGACTGACTTTGACTTGCTGTCAGAGAAGAAGTGCAGAGCAGCACAGATATTCATGGATTTTGGCATAGGGTAAATAGGTGGGAAAAACAAAACAAATTTCATAAACAAGCAGGCTGGTTGCAATCTGAGTGATAATGAATCTCTGTTGCAAGGAATCCTCCAGCAGCACCTTTAATTGGATCAAGAGACACTCTCCAAACTGCTGTTCCGTCCAGTTGTTATAGCTGGCTGAACCATGGTCCTGAGTGGCCTCTCCAGCATATGCACGATCCATCACTATCGAGTACCTTAAACTAAATAAAAAACACATCCTAGATATTCTAAGTATCTGCATAAGATTTTCCTACACATCATTTCAACAGCTGAAGGAACACTTTCTACTGACTATTTTCAAGTACCTTATCTTTTACAGTTTGATCAGTTCTACATCAAGAACCACCTGGGCAGTCTTTGGGACGGGCAGATTCTTCACACAAGATATTAACCTGCACACCAAACATCTGTGCAGACTAACAAAATGATTATTACAAATGGCTGCTACCATCTGAGTATTTTAGTTCTCAGTTTGTCTGTTGATCCTCTCATATTACTCTAAGTTTCATCATATGTTATCCAAAATACATCTTGGTCCTACAGGCACTGCCAGAAGCGATATTCTACCCTCTTTATAAAGCTTTATAAAAATGCTTAAAAAAAAAGTTTTTAAATCTTGAATTTGGGTGGTACTACATATGTGTCTTTAATTTCTATTGGATTTGACAATTTTATGTAGCAAGTTGTGCTATGGTCTAAGTTGTCTATGACAATACAGCTCAGGTCTCTGCTTAACAGTATTTACTGTCCCTTACCCTGATTCCTGTGTGATAGAAATGATCTATGTATCTGAATATGAACATCTAATTTAGAAAGGTAGTAGTATTCAGTAGTCAAACAAGGAAGTGGGAAAATGGATCTCAACACTTCCTTTGCTTGAGTGACTGAATAGAGCAACAAGATATCATGTTCAAAAATCAGTTGCCTGTCAGCTGTGTTCCACTTGCACTCTGGTCAGAGGGAATCTGCTCAGTTGCTAGTTTTTAATTTTCTGTTATGTCTTGCTTTTCATAAACCTATTTAAATTCAGATATTTACTTCTTAGCTTTGATATGGATTCATGATATCTTCATTGTGGCAAACTTTGTAGGAGAATAATTTTCCTCTTACCAATTTTATTGACATATATTTGATGAAAGTGTTTTGACAATCCATAGTGAAACACCTGCACTATATTGAAATGGCCTTGGAAAATATGAAAATAACCTGTAAGGTGCTCTTTCCCCTATGCCTCGACCTGGGACGTACTCATAATGTTACTTTAAATAAAACACATTAGTATAATAGTATAGTTAACTCAATCTGAATGACAAATGTATATCACACACTGTCACAGAATGGGCAAGGTTGGAAGGGACCACTGGGCACCACCTAGTCCAACATCCCTACTCAAGCAGGGTCCCCTAGAGCACATTACTCAGTATTGTATCTAGAGAGCTTTTGACTATCTCCAGAGAAGGCTCCACAACTTCTCTGGGCAACCTGCTACAGTGCTCAGTCACCCTCACAGCAAAGAATTTCTTCCTCATGTTTGGATGGAACTTACTGTGAACTTGCCTCTCATCCTTATTGCTCAGGACCACTGAGAAGAGCCTGGCTTGACCCTCTTGGCACCTTCCTTTAGATACTTATAGACCTTGATAAGATCCCCTCTCAATCTTCTCCTCTCTAGGCTAAAAAAAAAATATGGAACACTTCATGAATTTGCGTGTCATATCATATCACTAATGTTACTTTTTCTTACTCCTGACTTATTGTCACCTTGCCCTGAAAGAACAAGATGGTTACAGGCTCTACATAAGTGGCATTTTGGTTGAGAAATCCCAGTTGGATCCTCCCTAGTCTTTTCATTTTTTTCTGTCACATGACAGTTGATGTGGTTGGTGTCCAGCTGAGATTAAAATTACCTTTACTTATACAGTGAATCACTCAGTACCTCTATTTAATGTGCAGAATTGTCATTAAAGAATATTAACTATGCAATGTGCCTATGCAGAATTTCAGAAGATAATCTACCTCCTGTCAATTCTAAAAATGAAAAGAACATTTGATACTTCCGTGTCCACTGTTTTACTAATCTATGCTAGTAAAGCTACTAATATACTACATATCCATGTATGGTAGAAATCAGACATGAACAAATACACAGAAGAGCTTTATCTGTAGTTGCCTTTCAAATCTAATCCTAGACAAAATTATATTTAGCATCATTTTAGGACATCCTTCCTGCCTTCTTGCTCCAGAAAGACAGAAGTCTCCCACAGGTCTTATATTATCTGGTAAACTATGTGCAGGTGTCTCAGATACTCCAGAATGTCTAAAATGCCACTAAAGGCTTATGAATTCAACTCCACGTATCCCTTGCACTCTTGGCATCATACCACAACATAATTAAGTTTTAATTGAAATTTAAGTTAAAATAATGATATTGGTTATATTTTTAATTTTTGTCTCCATTTTCACATATTTTGTTATTTTAAACTTCTTGAGAGACAATATTTGGGGAAAAAAAGATTTGTGTATACTGCTGAGGCAGAAGAGAAAGCCCACAAAGCCAGGGTGGCATACTGGCAGCACTTTCAGCAGACCATGCATGTCTAACCTCTTACAGTAGTCATTGTTGAACTTTGTTTTGTTCAACAAACTTCAAACACCAAGATGTGTTTGACAAGGCCTATTGCAGTTTTTCAAGAAGCTTTAAACATTTTTTATCATACCCTTTCAGATTTGCTTCTTTGAACTGCTTGTCTTTTTTCCCAAGCAGGTAAATGAGGACATAGGATCTTACTGGCTTATGCTGTACCCAGTCTACTGACTTGGACTCACTCTTTTTACAAAATGACGTCGATACCAAATAGTGAAGTCTTAATAACAACCTCCAAGACTTCTGTCCATCCAAATAAGCCAGCGGTTACCTTTCCTTAACTTGTCCATAGTGGGTCAGTGTCTGGAAGAAGAGGGGATATCCAGCTGCTCAGAATTTCTTTAACTCTTTATCATTGTTGAGCAGCTTCCTGTGGTTCTTGAGGAAGAACAAAATGAGACATCTAATTGCAATGTAGAATTCATTATCCATTCTTTCTTCAGGGCACCACAAATTAGCCATGATAGGCCAATGCCAAATCATCTGGGGAACCTAGCAGATCACTGAGAGTAAGAACAATTACCTGACTCAAAGTAATCGGTAAGAACTTTGCTAAATGAGGAATGTGTTACCTTAAATCAATTGCAATACTCTTTTCTGTAGACAGAATTTTAGGTAGTACTGCTGAGTGCATATAGTCCCAAAACAATGATTTCAAAAAATTTCACTTATTTCTATTTGAGGTTCTGCAGAAACTGCCAAGAAAAGAGAATTTTCCTGCAGGATTTTTTAGTTGCTCCTAAAATGTGAGTACGTTCTGGTGTGTGCAAGTATTGCATATAAATTAGAAACCACATCTAAAAGCAGTGGAGTGATAGAGGGCCTTTTAAAAAGTGATATTTATTTTATCAGTAAATATTATCTCAATTATGAATAAGTTCATATTTTTACTAAAAAAAAATTATCTTTGATGTATTTTTTCATACTTTTTGCAGAGGCAAACCGAAAAAAGATTTTTTTCATACAGCCAAGATGGATCCATTTTAAATAAAAACAAGGCTAAGAGCATACATCTTTTGCCAAAAGCATGTTTCTGGTTTATTGACTTTTTTTTTCCCCAGACAACCACGGAAGCAAAGAAGAGTGCTGGAACTGAACAGATGTAAATGCATTTGGGATTGTCCAGGAGAACAAACTCGCAACTGTGCTTTCACTGTTGGATTATTTGGCAGATGCTGTTGATATGCTCAAAGTGCTTGGCTACACGGGTGGATGTGGTGTGATCCTGAGTGTGGTGCTGGCTTGTTCAGCATACCCTTATGCAAAACCTGTGTATCCGCATTTACCATTGTGTCTTCTGATAGCACCTCACACGTCTACCTGTGTGTCACATGGACAAGCTCACAACAGCCCAGCTATCAGAGTGGTGGGAAAATGTGAAGGTCTGTCTGGAATAGAGGTTTAACACATGGAGAGAAGGATTGTCTGTGGCTTTAGTCTTCTTCACAAGGCTCAGGAGAAAAAAATAGGCATGTGATCAGCAGAGAGTGCAGGCAACCTGAGTTAGTATAGGTCAAGTAACAAATGACAAGACATCAATTTGCCTGTCGGCACATGCACAGTTTGGGCAGGCCATTCAGCCTTGCTGAACATCACCCTGCTAAGCAAGCACATAGCAGATCAAAAACGTGTCCCGGGATGCGGCATGTAGTAATTGCAAAAGGGTGAATAAAAGGGTTACATTTATGTGTCTTTTATGCTGTACAGATCTGTATTTTACAAGCTGCCCTTTTCTATGGGAATCTTATTTTCAGTTCATATATAAGCACTATATGAGTAAGCAGCAGGCACAGTTAAACTTGTAAATCTATTTAAATTTGAATAACATTGTAAAACATCAAAGGAAATATTTCATGAGTAAAGTTTGTCATGGTTTAAAGCAGGAAAAGCACTCTACATTAAGATTTCCAATTTGATTGTTTTGCTTTCAATCATCAGAATACACGAGTTTTTCAACTTGTAGAGCAGTTTTAAAATCAATGTGCTATGAAAGTAAAATGACTTTTTTTAATTTTGCATGCTTTTCTTCCTTATCCAAGAGCCTTCTGACAGCCACCTAATATCAGCTACATTTTCAAGTGTCCCTTCTTCTCCTTATTGCAGATAATTGGAAGCATCTGCTCCCTTGTCAAAATGTGCATTCCTGTGTTTATAGCTGAAAACTGTGATCTCAGCATATACAAACATCTCTTCATCTTCCAAGCTTCAAGACCATTTTCTAGCTCTGATCATGTCCTGGAGTAAGGAGCTGGTTATTTCAAGTAGTCATTCCTTGATTTATATCTATTTGAAGAAATTGCAGAACTGCTGTAATTTTCAAGTCAATTCTTTTGCCTCATGCCACCTGTGAACTAAAAAGGATGTGCTTTCCAAAAGAGATTCAGTGGCTGGTGCTCAGTGGTAGGTTTGTTGTCCTTTCCTGAAATTTTCTAAGTCTTGCATCTTGGCTGATACACCAGCAGCAGTTCTGTGGCACAGAAGATGCTGAGTGTCAGAGGTCTGGTTATGGAAACTGTTAAATAGTCTGGGCATGCCATTCCTTTGATTTGTAAGGATTCTCTAAGGCTGACTGCCCTATATACAATCAAAGAAAAAGAGATTCTTATGCATTAACGGACGCAGTACGTTTATTTCTAGTACTTCTTTTTTCAGCTCTTGTTGGTTACAAGGGCCAAGAGTCTGACTGCAGACACGGTCTCCATGAGTATACTCAGCTTGTGACAAGTTTAGTAAAGGTGGGAGAGAGTGAAAGAGGGTCTGCAAGTCTTCAGCAGAGGCTGGTATTCTTGTTTGTCTGTGAAGGAGACTGCGTTTGCCCAAAGGTGGTAGTTACTACAAAAAATATATGGGTTGCTGGTGCATGGCAGCGTCGCACAAAGACAGAGTTAAAAGAACTTGGAGACTACCATAGCTCTTGCTTTCCTACTTTTGATAAGTATTGCAGACATTCTAACAGATTTCAACATCCTCCAAGAAATAAATATCTTGCATCTAACCTGATAATGCATTTTTTACATTAAGAATCATTAAGATCTTTACATCTACAAGAAAATTAGGTGTTCAGTGTCCCACAGAAAAACCAGTCTCCTAGAAAACCAACTAGTCTAGTTCTCTCCACTGACTCTGAAGAGAACTCAGACACCTGTATCTTAAATCATAATACCTATAAGTAGATGGCTAGGATGGGTTGTCTTGAGATGCAAACTGAACAACTCCCTGAATCATTGCAATGAAAGGGATATGCTTTTTTAGGAGTTAATGGTGCTGCACATGAGTGCTTGGAGTATTCTTGTGCAAAGTAGGGAATACTGTAGGATTTCTAAATGCTTCTTTGCACTACTGGTCACTTATTTATGAAGCAAAGAAGATGAAAATGCCTTTTCCTTTCTCTTTCCCATGATCCTGTTGCAACACACAACTCTTCTTACCATCCCGTCTTTCTCTTTAAATCACCATCATTTTGAAGCTGCTAGTACACAGTTATTTTCCCTGGTTTGCTTATGAACTTGTGTGTTGTAAATTAGAATGTAAAGGGTCAATGGACCCCAACCAGATAGCAAGCATCCAAGCTTGGGCTCCAAGCCCTCTACATTTCTGAAGGTCCTCACTGCTTCCCCAACAGCTTTTGTGCTATCTCCCTTCAACTTTCTCTTTCAGCTTACACACTTCCACTGTTCCCTTCATGAGTACCACAAGCCTTTGAATCCCATAACCCTTAAAGTCCTTCCCTTGTAGCCAGAATTTACTGACACAATTTTTCTTTTCCTTGAAAATAGCCTGACCCCTTTTGTGAACTTCCTGCAGAGAACAGTTCTGCAAAATAATATTTGTTAAAAGTTTCAACTAACTGACAGATCGTAGCAAGAAACTTCCTTCTGGAAGATTTTTGCCAACAGTCAGTCAGCTGGTGCTGGGCACAGCTGACTCAATGACTGCTGTACATAACCAAGAACTGCACAATTCATGTCAGTTGGGCAAGACAAAATGCTTTCTGGTGAGAAAGGATATGTCTATACAAGCAGATGCCTACAGGTGCAGTGCATCTCTAGTCTGAAAGCCTTGTGTCTTAGAAAGGCCTGACATTGTATCAGCTTGGCTATTTGATGTCCACTAAAGGAAGGGGTTTCTGTCAAAGGAAACTACATCAGTCTACACAATGAATAGAGAAAATTACATTCATCTATCAGTTTTATTTCATGTTCCCTTTGTATTACCTAAGTGTGCCATTGTCCAACTCTTGATTTTCTTGCTAGACATAAAATAAAATTTTCCATTCTGACTTTTCTCTGCTATTGGATGCTTTTTTTTCGTAAAAAAGAATAAGCAGGTCTAGCAGTCACTCTTCTGAGAAGTAGGCTAGCACTTATTTAAGGTACTTTAAACTTCAGTGCACCAGAGTTTCTAATAGCTTCTGCAATTTGAATATAGAAGTGGTTAAGACAAGATACCAGGCTAATGTGGACCCCCTATCAGATCTGTTCAAATGTGATGAAAAAAAAGTGAAGAGTTAGAAGATCCAGAATTGCAGTCCTTACCTATCCCCAAGCCTGCTAATCACTCCCAATCTTTTTTCACAGCCTTTGTCTTCACTAGTGGCTGGCAATATCAGACCACTGGTCTTAGTTTGAAGAAAATGTTAGCATAACTCAAGCAAAGCATTTAATAGCTAAATGGCTTTTCTTGAGTAACAACTCACATTTGTAAATTAATCATGCTGCAACAGTCTTACTCCAGGCTAACTCAACATACCAATTTAACTCATTTTCCATGTTCTGAATATGGAAACATTAAATCTAGGTCAATATTTTCAGTAAATTCAATAAATTATTCACTGAGTCAATTATTTTCTCGAGATATTTTGTACCACAAATTTTCTACTTTATGCCACAGAACCATTTTAGCATTCAAGAAATAAACCATTCTGATCTGCAAAGGAACTGTGCAGTCATGCATCCTAATTCAGAATTTAACATCACTAGGTATAGCATAGCAGGAGGGAAGTGAATTTCACCCCTCCACACACTTGATTATCTTCAGACTGAGATGTACTTGTGTCTATATCAGCTTATTCATGAAGTCAAGAAGGTGAAAATCCTCCATTAATGCAATGAAAATTGTATATTCCTAGAAGCAAGTCATTAAGCAATTTGTCTAACATGGGCTGGAAAGTGTAATATAGCTTCAGATTACTTGCCTGATCTTGTAAATCAAAATGTACTCATGATTTAACAAATTCCATTTTTTAGCTTACTTCCATTTTGATTTTTTGCACTTTGCATGTAATGTTAGCAAAAACACATTGAAGTAAAAATTGGAAGTAAAAATTAGAAGTAAGAAATCAATAATAGTCACCTGTCTTTATAAGGTTTAGAGGTTTTTGAGAGAAGTGAACTGCAAGAAAAAGTTGAATGTGCATCTGACATGCAAAGGTGAATAAGCAGTTCTGAAATAAGGGGTGAGCAGATGAAAGAAAGGCAACAATGCAAGCAGGATGCAAAGACATGGTTTGCAGGGCACATTGGGAATCCTGCCAACACAGGGAGGGTGGATTTAGACACACTGTCATAAAAAATTCACAGAGCTCAACCGTAGTCGATCAAAAGTTAAAGGAAATCTTCCAGTAAAATCCTGTCAAAACTGACATACTCAGCATTCTACTCTTTACAAAGCCAACCCCCCAGCTGTACTGGTAATGAATGGTTCGAACCAAGATGCTGCCTCAGAAGTTTCTGTTGTGTTGGCCAAATTATGCTCATCGGTTGTGGCAGATGGTGTTGAAACTGGCAAGGGTGTCCCACTGTGTCTGTCAAATTTACCTTCCCTTCTCCCTTAAGAGTTCCTTTGATTTTCATCACTGTCACAGCCATGCTTCAAAACAGGTCCTCTTCCTCAGTTGCACTCTCAGAGAAAACTCAAAAGTGTCAGGCACTGCAGGACCACACAGTCAGAATCTTTGCTCCCACTCACTTCCAAAACTTAAACCTTTCTCCCTCTCTGCAGCCTTGACCTGCTAATTGTGGTGGTGGGAGGAGTAAACTGTTAGCGCTGCTCCACTGAGTTTGGATTTTAAATGTTCAGCATGCCATTCATTAAAGCTGTAATTATTAATAGGTATTTTTTTAAAAAGGCATTGGTGTCACGCTTTTTTTTTTTCCACAGCTTTAGTTCTGATGACTAAGGAACTGCCAGAAAGAAGAGAGACTGTTTTCACAGTGGAAAGCATTTGGATGTGTTTGACTAGAACTTTTTATCTTCAAGTTGAACGAGCAGTTCCAAAGAACCTTGCATTTAATGGATTTTCCAGTTATATTGACTAACGTACAGAGAAGAGAGGGCAAGTAAGAACTATATCCAAATAAACTTAAATTCTGATGAAATTGGAATCTATGACTTTTTTAGTTCTGAGCCTTTTGCCCCAAGCCATTAACTGTCAGAGGTTATCTAATTATAGAACATTTTACACAATAAATGCAAGCATTGTGCTTTTTTGGCATATGTTATATCTCTACCAGAAGAAGCTAATTAGACCATATTTTTCATGTTCAGGTGAATATGCACTATCTGAACCCAGACACATGAATGTTATGGTGATCAACAGCAGTTCAATGTACAATTAGATATTTTGGATTTGAATTTCATTGGTAACAACACTAATGGTGTACAATGTTTTCCATTAACCCACTGAGGTTTTGAGGAAGTGAACCATTAACTCAAAGGTATTTTCTTTCTGAGGACCTAAGGGGATGAGTACATCCACAAGTCCTAGTGAGGCCTCATTCTTGATTGTCACCCAAGTGTTTCCGTAATGCAAACAATAATCTCTAAAACTATTCAGCAGATGCATCATGTACCAATTCTTCCTGAAGCATGGACACATCATGAACCACATGGCAAATACTTAATAGAGTTTCAAGCACATTTGCAAAGCAGGCTGCTAAAAGCATTTGTTGCATTTAAATGGCATAAAAGGTTGAGTTTATTCTAAGCTCTATATTATGTGTGACATTTGGAATTTAACGCAAAACAACACGAACAACCTAGAAGATAGCTCTGGTACCTATTTTTAGCTGCAAGAAGTCCTTAACATACTGAAGCTTGCATGACAGGGCCATTTCCTGTTGCAGGACACTCCCATCAATAACAAGAAAGAGATTGGGAAAGCCAGGGATGAGAAATTAAATCCCCAAAACCCTTCTTCTGGAGAGCAGGACAGGAAGTGGTGAGAACATTTATTTTTATTCTGAGTGTCTCGGTTCTAGGGAAATGAGAAAAAGCAGTGAGAGTCGTATTGGCAAGTGGTGAGTCATTGATCCATTTTGTTGATAAAACTATGGAAAAAGTATCCCTCAAGAAGGAAATAAACTGTTGAATTTGGAGCTTTACCCGCAGCAGGAGCAAAATTCTTTTTCTGCAGCTCTCCTGTTGCACCTGTTCATGTGAAACACTGCAAAAATTACAAATTCAAATACAAAATGGAAAAAACGTGGTCAAGGAATGACAGTTAATTCACTCTATTTCCCCTGTAGCCCCTTTTATTTTATCTTTGTGATGCCCGATTTGGTGTTTTTAGTAATGGCAGTACATGGTGTATCCCAGTTTCACAGGCTCATTCTTCTGAGTGCTGCAAATATTTGCTGAGTACTTTACATTTTAGAAACATATAAAAGCTATAGGCACAGCTCCCCACTGGCATGACTAGCACATAAAGAGATGCCTGTTACATGTGTTTTCTTGCCATTACTTGAATCCCTTACAGCTCCCTACTATCCTAGTGTAATGCTTCCTACCCAAGAAGCTTAACTGTTGGCTTGCTGATTAAAAAGTTTATGGGCAAAAGAAGGAATATCAGGATGCAATCTACTCCCTAATGCCATGAGTTTGCACCAAGGAGCCCTGGAAAAGGAGAGGTACTGCTGCAGCTGGTGTTTCCTAGAGAACCAGGGAAAGGGGAGTATCAAACTGCACCATTGACTCCCTGACCTCCTCTGAACCTGTGTGGTATCCCTTCCTCCAGGTGGCTGAAAAGGGGCTGTGCTAGCTCTGTCACCACAGCCTAGGGTCCCACTAGCATTTCATTAACCTTATTTGCAGCCTTGAAATACAGACTAGGCCATTTGATTATCCAATTTAACCTTTCTCAGGTGATCAAAACAAGAGGAAAAAAAATTGGTTTCTGGCCAAACTCAGGCTGAGTCACGTGTTACTTTTCTATGTCACATCAAAGTTTTCTAAGCAACTCAGGACTCAAAATTTAATATGGGAGTTATGTCTTCTTCAAAAAAGCGTTTAATGTTGATGTTTAAGCCATCCTTTGCCACAGAAAAATAGTGAAAAAGTAATTAGAAACAGGCAAAAAGAAACAAACAAATCCTGGAGAGAATGAGAGAGAGAGAGAGAGAGAGAGAAGGAGCATATGAGGAAGGGGAAATATCTGTATGAGCACTGCAGAATTGGAGCTGTTCCAAGCCTGTATCAGGGAAATTGGTCATTCATTTGAACTTGGATTTGTCAGGAGCACAGAGCCTAAACCATCATTCACTGAGAATACACCATTCCTCCTCCACTGACCACATTTTTAGAAAAGTCAGCATTTTCCTTAAGAAAACTTTTACTGATACTCTTGGGTATTAAAGAATACCAGCCTTACCAAAAGAGGAGCCTTAGGTTTCTTGTTATTTCCAGCCTCTGACTCCTCAAAGTGTCATCTTTTATCCTTCAACTAATTTTTTTTTGTCAGAATGTGACTTTTTTATTAGGGTTTTTTCCCCTTCTGTCCAGTTGCTTTTACATTTTTATCCTTCATATTGAAGGAAAAAGTTTTATCTTATATCAGCACAGCTCCCTTTATGTTTTGCTTTCTATTTCAGCAGCATGTTGTATTTAATAGGAGATATTTCCAAAAGGGCTGTGGGTCAGACTTTCAAGTTTGCACTTAACGGCTATGTATGTTTGAACTGAACATCCATTCAAATAGCTATAAAGGTTTCCTTCAGCAGTGCATTGCTGCCTTGCAGATTCCTGAAGAAAGCCCTAGTGAGCAGGAGCAGCCATTTGAGACTCAAAATCAGGATTTCTGTGTCAGTCTCTGGGCAGTATGATCATGCCCCTCCCAGAGCAATTCGGGTCAGTGTTGCACTGACACAGTGGCATTGTCCCTTCCAGGTGGGGAACTTGACTTATGTCTTGACTTAATGCTGGCATGGAAGGGGCACTTTTCCTTCTAGCTTGCTGCACATTTTGAAAGAGTGTGATTTTTGTAACAAAGTTCACTTTCCAATCTCTCATTCTAGTCTTGAAGGGTCTACAGCAGCTGTGGTCTCTAAACGTGCCTGATCAGCTGTTTAGGCACAGTTTCTCTTAGATGTGACTGGAGTGTCTGTTAAAGGTCACTGTGCTTCACCAGCAGCCTAATTCAAAATTCCCAGTTCATAGTTCTTGGCTACTTTTATTATTACTATCTTGCTTAGGACTGAAACTGAAAAATTCTACTGGCTGACCAGAATCAAACTCACTACCTGTAAAATAAACAGATATTTTGAGTCCAAATTCAATGTCTGAATGAAGTTCTCCTCTGGGAAGTTTTCTTTGCAATTTCCTGAATAATATGCCAAGTTTCTTGTATGTTTTGCAGTGGACACCCTTGTTCATGACAGATTTGTTATCACATATTCTGAATATTTCTGCATTTTTGCTGCCACCCATGTAAAATGATCAACTTATTTTTCACAATGTGTCCACAAATAAAAGCAAAGCCTAAGCATTTTATAAATCATCTGATATTCCAACAGTGTGCTGTTTTCCGACTTCAGATGACTCATCGTCATATTCATTTGTTAGCTTGTTCATCTATTAAATGTAACAAGTTCTGTGAAAAGTGACCCATTTAATTTTCAATTCTAATTATGCCTTTTTGGAGCCTCCTAGTTCAATGTTTTTCTAGTCCGAGTGCCAAAGGTTAATATCTTAAAATTAGATATCTAAACAGAAGTGGGCCATAGTCAATGCTAAATGAGTAAAGCAATTATAATTGTGTAGCTTTGAGCACTTCTACTAACTTTCTATAAATAAAAACTTTCCTCAAAGGTTTCAGCACAGATCAACTATAAAAGTTGTTGCCAGATTCAACTAATTCTGGAGTTATGAGTAACAAGACAATTACCATGGAACTCTATAGAAATGCAAATTCTTTAGATATTTTGCTCCAATTAGAATACCTGACACAGGTATTCTACATATACAGGCACAGAATATAAGCACAAAGCACATTTTTATATCAGATATTCTTGCTGATTAGTACATCTTGATTAACACATATTGATGGAATGCGATCACTGATGCTATTAGAAAAGATACACTTTAATAGTGTTCAAGATTGTCGATGTCTAGCAAGATCTGTAATTGCTTTAATATTTTATAGTAATAGTATTGCATTGATTTATTTTAGGTATTTTTCTATTCATTATCAAGCTTGTGGATCTGCTACAGGTTCTTTACTATTTGTGCCCAGCACCTTTCAAGATCTATGTGCCTTTCCTCTAATTCTACACATCTGGGTTTCAGCTCTTCCACCTCTCATCCAAGGCCAGTGTAAATAAATGATTTCTGAGGCCATAAAGGCTGTGTAAAATGTCTGAATGACAAAGTAATGAACACTCTTTGTGACTGGAGTCAGCACAAGTATTTATTGCTAAGCAACAAAGACTGATGTCAATGAGTTTTGCCAAATGCAGATGGTGAGTAGGTTTGTTGAAAAAATGAAATCACTCTAACACAACTCTTTACAGCAGATTCTAATATAATAGAAATAAAATGCACTCAACTGGTCAAAGCAAAGGGCTCCACAGAGACAAATGAGGTTAATTTAATAACAGTTCCTGTTTGCTTGGCCTGTATATTATGGAGTTGCTCACATATGAGAATATTCCTAAACTATCTCAGAAAGACTTAAGGAAGGAAAAACATCTGCAAAAACAAAGTGCCTGCCCTCTCCAGAGTTGTTGTTCAGAATGTTATTGTAAACAAAGGAAGGACACAATACATCATACCTGGTTGGTGGGGAGGTGGTGTTTGGAATATGCAAATACAACCCTACCAGACGCCTTAGTCCCTCATAGCATAAATTACTTTTAGTCCTGTTCAGCAAATGCCTCTGTGTTGTCTCTCTGAACAACTCACCAGGTCAGACTGATGGGCAGAGATCGATGACTATGTCACTGCAAAGCTGAACCTGTGCCCTGCAGGGAATGTCCACCAAATTCCTTTTAGCCTTGTTTGAGACCAGACCTGCCACAGTGGAGAACACACTCATTTATCTGCTTTGAGCACCTTGATGAAAACACGGTAATCTTTATGCACACCCTTTAGGCAGAGCTCAATGTCAAAATCAGATGCAGATTTTTCTTCTTCCCATAGAGTGGACAAAAGCAGACCCTAGTCCCAAGCTCTGAGAAGTCCTGCCTCTCTGCCAGGGCAGTGTGCTTGATCTGAAGAACATGAAAACAAATGGGTGTTGCCTAGCACTTAAAGACTATGCAGGGCATTCTGTTCTGGCTTGGTCAAACTGCTAAAATAATTTACCACAACCTACTTCTGGTGTAAGCTGCTCTAGGCAGTTACCTGCTTCCCTGGAAACCTGCATACCCTCCTCACCCTCCTAGAAACAACCTGCTTATACTCAGAAGAACAGTCCTGCTGCCAGACTTCCAGATGCTACTCATGTTCTGTGTACAGAGACACTATGTTCAGCCTAGAATTCCTGCTCCTTTTCCTTAAACTGGATGATATGGAAAGACAAGCACATTCCCATGTTCTCAGCCCCCACAGCAAGTGAGTCACCCTTACTGGCCTGTATCAATTGTTATGTTGGTGAAGAGACTGGAGTAGTAGCTGGTTGTAGGATACGTACTCCCAACAGTGTGATGGTGGCAATAAAGTAAACACACACACACACACACACAAAACCAACCCTACATGTTGTTATAGAAAGTGGCTTAATTTGCTTCAAAGTAAAGATGTTGCACCTCAGGCAACTCATTAAATAAGTCTCTTGTGTCTGAATGAAAAATGTAATGTGCATGAAAATTACTATCTTAACTTGAGTGAAAGAAAGATCAGCCAGAGCTCATGTGGAACTCAGCTGGGAAAACAATATTTTACTTGAAGCTATTTTTATTTCTTTTAGCTGTGTTAGACAACCAGCCATATTGTATCATACAGCTACAACAGAGAGACATGAGTAGCTGCTTAGAAATAGGTAAATTCAGCTAATAAAGACATTAACCCATCTTGAACAGTGATTGCATTTGGAAAAAAAATTAGGAAATGTTGCAATTTTTTTGTCACATGCTTCACTGCTTTTATCTGTTGTCAGTGTCTTGGGCTTTTTGAGGGGTATGGATCTACTTGTTCAGGGTCAGTTGTTCTGCTTGTAAATGTTCATAAGCTAGAGAGAAAAAAATGACTTTTCAAGACTTGAGTTATTCACAAATTTTTCCCTTTTGCAGTTCACTACTGGTTATTTGCCCACATGGTATGTTTCTGGTGTCTGATCAGGCAAGCAAAAATGGTGAACTGGTGAAAGTGGTAGTGACAAATGTATACTAACTCAAACAATCTCTGAATTGATTTCTTGTTTTTAGGGGCTTCGAAGACATTTTCAGGACACTGAGACATTCAAATATTCAGGATATAGTGTGGAATATCAACTGAGTAATGCAAATTTAATTTGAATTTCAGCTGTTTAATTACATATTTCTTTATGAATTTGTTTGGATTGAGGAGAAACCCCTGGTTTTTCAAGCAGTCCTAGCCATTGTGCTTTTTCTCTTGATCACCAGGTATGTACATAAAGCCAGAAAATTCTGTTTTCCCCATCTCTAATGCACTGTTGAGACATCTAGCACTCATGTAATTTAGCCTTTAAAGCTATTAATGCACTTGGTAAAGATGAAAAGTGAAATAAGAAATCTTGTCAAGCCTACTGAAAGCTGTAGTCAGTCTTTTTTAATAAATGTTTTTCGGCAGCTCAGTTTTGTCTATGACAAATGTACTTTTCCAAATGTTGCACTGTAGATTTAGTACTTAGAAAATTTGTTGACAGCAGCTGGATTCTGAACTTTTTATTTATCTGCGAAACATCCAGACTACATGCAAAGGCAGCATAAACTGTTCAAGCCCATCAAAGTTCTTTACCCTTGAACTGGTCAGACCACCTAGAGATGTGAGAGGACACTGCTTTTTCCATGTCCATTTTGCTGAACCTGGCAACAAGGGCTTGAATTAGTGTCAAAATATGACAGTGGGTGTTAAATATTTAGCATTACAGGTTTGGATGTTGCGTTCCTGCATGCCACCTGAGTGGCTAGACTATAGAGTGTCCTTTGACCCAACAACTGGGTGCTAGTTGTTCATAACTAAAGGAATGACTCCACCAAGCCAGGTCTGGAGACACCCACTGCCCAGCCACCAGCAACCCTCGGTCTCTCCACTTGGTTGGGGTAGGGAACATATCCTCACAACCCTGAAACAGGCAGAACTTCCTTGGCCTGAGCATCCACTTCCTAAACTGCAGACAATTTCTGCAGCCATTGGGCTCCTTGAAATGCTTGGGTTTCTCACCTAGCATATCCAGTGTGGCCTCTGGTTTCAGCTTCCTCTCACTGTGAGCAGGCTGCAGGCAAATGGGACACCCAGCTTTGCAGCAAAGGACTTACGAAGTCTGTGCCCAATAATGTCCCACTGAGTATAGTCCTTCTCTAAAATAAGTTTATTGCAGTAAGTCCAGAGTATTTTACTCTACCTTTTTTCCCAGGCACATTCTCCTGTAATTTGAAACCTGCATCTCATGAATCTTGGTTGTAAGGGACATGAAATTCATCCTCACATTTAGGAGAACATTATCTAGCCAGTTTGCCCCTTAATTTTGATTGTAGTAACCTGAATTAGAATATCAAAAGACCTTAAGAACTTTATAGAATATAGATATTTGCTGTCATTGTGCTCTGAATTCTCAAATAACGGGCCTCATTTCAGCTTTTTCAAAGGCAAACCCTGCAGTCCTCAGGAAAACCAAAAAATTTAAATGACTATGTTATTATTATTATTATTATTACTATTATTATTGTTATTATATTTTAAATAGACTTCAGAAATCAAGATATAAGTTGAGATGAATAACCAGTCTCAATTTACTAGCTTTCCTGTGGTTATCCAAACCTAGCATAGAATCAAGGTCTATTAAATTGCAACCACCCATAGTGTTAGTTGTAGTTTGAGCTACACCATAGATCAGGCCATCCTTGTCTAATCAAATCCTTTTATATTTGTGAGACAATATTGCCCCATAGCTATTGATGTCTGAGCAGACAATATAACTCGCTTTCAATCAAAAAGCAAACATTGTAAAGGCCATTTGAAAATCAAATCTCTCCCTCTATGTAAGGGAGAGTCTGGAAAATCCCACTGAGTATGGAAAGAGCAAATTGCAGGGAACATCTTTCTTACATGTTAATTGAGAACAATGTTAGTATATTATAGTACCCTTAAAATAATCTAATCTATTAAAAGACATTAAAATATTATGAGCTATTAAAGATCTGACGCTGATTTGGTGTAAGTATCTTTTGGCTGCCAGCCAGTATTTTTGAAATGCTGTGAAATTATTCTGTTCTGGTGTGAAGATGGAAAGGTTTGAAAGCTTTATTTTATTCTTACACTTTTTGATGTGTCTTACTCCCTATAACATTAATAAGGGGGTGGAATGTGAACTGTAGGGCCATAAAACGTGAATACATTTCTCCCTTGAAGAAAACAGAAGATCATTTGAGAATAAAACTGCTAGCTGCTCCTGGCTGTGGCCCCAGAAGTCTTCTGGTAAACCTGACTTCAAAATTCAAACTCTCAGCTATGTCAAGATATATCAAATGAAGTACATTTATTTGGTTCCTTGGATGTGCTGTATATTGTACCGTCTAGTAACTCACTAACAAATTCATATCTTGTCTTTTTAGAGAGATGTAGGAGAATAACGGGCCTCAAAGGAACTACCTTTCAGAACAAACATGTTTTCCTGGTGTTTTCTTAGAGAAGGAAATAACGAAAATTAAGTAGAAGCAAATGGCATTTTATGTCAGAAAAACATCTCACAGAATCATGTCATCTAAAAACTCAATAACTCAGTTACTTGTCTGCTATGGAATTTATGTTTGCTATTAGGATCACGAGCTCCCATACCTATTGCTGTGAAAGTTTTGAGGGAAATGAAGTCAGAATGTCACACAAAAATCAGTGATATTCAATAATTCATCACAACAAATATTTTCCACCATTTCTTGTTGGAATCTTGCTTGATAGAGACCTAGAGATCTTCTTTGACACTCAAGTCAGCTTCTGGAGGAAATAAAATACCATAAACAGAGAAGGACAGCAGTATTGATCTTTATGGTGATGAGAATTAGGATACTGAAATGCCAAATATACTGAAATGCCAAAATTTTGATTGACTTTAAAAAACAAATTCTGGGGCTTTAAAACTTTTTAATTCATTCACATAAAAAGGTCAACAGAATTTAGCTGCTCTTTAAAAAAAAAAAAGGACAAAAAATGTCAATGGCTCTTTTATACCTCCACAATATGCAGCCTTTAAAACTATGCTCCTTGCTTAATAATTAGGCAGCTATATCACACTTTTATAAGTCATCTGTATGCTGAGAGATACAAACGGGCTAAAAGTTGATCTGTGCGTGTGTCTGATTTTTCTGTGTCTTCTCTACTTTTTCCATACCGAGAACTTGGTCCCTTTGAAGGCAAGACACAGGTCCACCCTTGCTGCAAGAAGCAGAGAGTGAAGAGCCAGGAAGGAGGTTCCATGACATCACCACCAGCCCTTCCCTGGTGCAGTAACTGGTGATTTTGCAAAACATAAAGACAAGTGAAAGGGGCAGATGGGTCATGGCTGTTTGGCTATTCTGGCACTGGCTGCTCTGCCTATAGTTGAAGTGGTCCTTGATACCAAATAGGGACTCCAGGCAGCTCGATTCTGCTAGTTCATGCAGAAATTGCTTCAGTACTTTGCGAAGAACAAATATTCTACTGTTGTGCTACCTACATTGCAAAAGTTGGTAAGACTACAAAGAAACAACCTAAGAAGCTTTGGCTCAGGAAAGATGCAGAGAAAACTGAGGTGATGGTAATTTGTTATCCAAAAAGAGCACATGTGAATACTGATGCACTAGTGTACACAGTTTGTTCGGAAAGGATCTATTTTTTTCCAGTGATGTTAGAAAAAAAATCTGGAGAAAACTCCCAGAATCTTAATATTGCTTTAATAATCTGAACTTCAGTATAAAAATACCACATGGACACCGGAAGAGCACACAGATGATGGTACAAAGCTCTTAACAATGTTATGGAACTACCAGCACAAAAAGCCCGAGCAACTCTATTAACAATAAGCACTATTCAGCACGATAGTTCCAGTAACACATTTACTCAATTGCATGCCTGCTAATTATGAAAAACATCTCCATATGAAACAAGAATAAGACATAACATAAAGTACACAGTTTATTCCAAAGATTTTACAGAGGATGCACTGGTTCTATGCTTGCCTGAAATTGTCTCAGCTAATAAAGCTTGGCAAGATGCTATAATGCCAGTTTCTGAGACTGGCTATGGCTTACATAATGATATAACCTTATTTCTGATTTTTCTACTTTGTTTATGGTGTCTCAATAGCTAGTTATCTGCCTTCACAGAGTCACTAAAGTATCAAAACCTCTGGAGTCCATTATCACTCTCTATCCTCCTTGGAAGTAACTGTGCAACAGGAGACTGCTACATATTCTTAGTAAGAAGCTTGTTGGGGTCACGTCATCCCAAAGTGATTAATCACCATTGTGTCTGCTTTCAGTCATGAGCCTGTTTATCGTGGTTAGATATTTGTTTTGGACATGTTTGACGTATACCTGACGTTAGAGAATATAAAGTAAGTTTACAATAATTTCACCATGTCAGAGTTAAGAAGGGAGGAGGAATAGGGATAACTTTTCCCACTCAAGGAGTTATTAATTAGCTAGTCAAGGACTTCGCTCTAGCAAGAGACATTTGCATCTCCAAGGAACTGAAGTAAAAATACTTATTTTATTGAGAAGAATGATCAGATTGTCTCTCAGATAATGAAGCAAAAGAATAAGTTTCAGGAAGATTAGGTCTATCTGGGCTCCCTATAATATTTCAAAGGAGAAATTTCCTGTAAGAGATAAAACTTTGTCCTAAGGGAGGAAAAATGTAAGTATACACCACAGGACTAGCTCATTCCTCAGGGTATGCTACAGGCCTGCTCTGCTGGGTATGCCCTGGCCATGTTCCAGCTCTATATACCACCCTGTTTCCCCTGGGAGTTGTGGGCATGTCCCCTTATGCTCAGACAGATTAAGTTGCTTCTGAAGGCAGCACCGAAAAGGTCACCAAAAAGGCAATGGCACCAGAGACATTAGAATTCACATGCTTAAGACCATGTAAAACCACCATATTTCTGCCTCTCCTTAGAAAAAGAAATCATTTGTGGCATAAAAAATACTGTTGGGATGAGAAAAAGCCCATTTCCTGAGCAGCAGTTACCAGCTGCATTCTTCCTGTCCCTCAGCAGTAGGAGCAGCAACAGGAACAAACACCAGAGCTGTCTTGCTACTGCTGCTCAGGCTCCACTTGACTTCCACAGTGGAAGAAACCAGGCTTTACGCACTCAGACTTAGGATGTCAAAATTAACGTCTGCCTATTCCACTAATGAGCCTTGAGCTGGTGATGCAAAATGTATTGGCACCCCTAGTTTCTCATTAAAAAGGCTGCTTTTGCAGATTTGAAACCATTTATGCAACTCTTGAATTTTCTTGAGTTCTCCACCATGCTTTTGAAGCACAGGCAGTCTTCCAGTAGCAGCATCACTAATTCTGCAGGCAAGGTCTTTACTGCCTCTCTGTCCCTTCTCTGATTGTATAACCAAAGAGACTTTGCCTTCACCTTAAAAGAGTATTAACCCCGTTTTGTGTGGATTCAGACAGGGCAGTCATGCTTATTTTGATAATTTATTCATTTCACTTTCTTAAGTGCCCCCTCAGTCTGTGTGTGGATGGGTCCTATTTAAAAAGTCTTTTGTATTTGTTTTGTTCTTCTGGTGAAGCCAATGCTGCCAATCCCCCCTACCAGAGGGACAAACATTGCAGCGGGAAGACTCAGCAGCTTCAAAGTGGAGCTGGCTGGCTCCACAATATCTATACCTGCTACAGAGATTGTTCCAGAGTCCACTAGAACAACAGTTCTAATGCACTGTAGTGCTGCTTACTAGCTACAGTGTGGTCAAGAACTGCACCCCACCTAAACAAAAATACAGCCATTTATAGTGGAGGCAAGAATATGAACTGTAGCAAGAATTCTCTTTATTTGTAGTTACAAAAATAGCTAAGAGATAAATACACTAAGAGGTAGAGCTTGAGAATATGATTCTTAGGGCTAAGAATAATGAAGCTTGCACACTGCAAACAGTGCTGCCTGTGGAGATCTTTGTATCAGCTTCAATGCTTCCTCTGGGAGCTGAGAGGCGCTCCAGAATATCTCAAGAGTCAAAAGCAGAGAAAAGGTAACAAAGCAGGGGGGAGGACAGAGATGGTTAAAAGCAATTAGGAACTTCCCCACTATTCAGGAACTTGACAAGAGTTTCTTGGAGCACAGCAATACTCCCAGTAGGAACTGCTCTTTTCTAGCTGGGAATGGATTTCTGAAAAGCTGAACAGCTCTGTAAAGGTGGCTTCACAAAGTCAGAGGAATAAGAGATATCTCTAAGTAAAGCCCTGACGTTCTGTCTTATCTTTACTTACCATACTTTGTGCTCAGGCAGTGTCTTCCCAAAACACTGCATGACAACCCTAGAAAAGCACCTCTGAAGACTATAGGAAGGATGTCCTTTTGGAGTTCTACTGATACATGCTGAATTCAGCATCTGCAGATAGCTTTTTCCCCCCCAGTTAATTATCCATGAATTCTAATCACCATCAAATATTTCCATATTCTGATTAGCTCTCCTTCAAAACAATTTAAATTAAAAATGATCCTAAACATGTACACCAGGGACCTGGGCAGGTGTCCTCCTACAGAACTGGTTTAAGAATAACCTTCCTTGGTGATTTAAGATGACCCAGATGACTTTCTGATGAAATAGTTGCTCACATTGTCCATTCTAGCATGTTGACTTTAGGGGAGTCAACTTTACCTGAGGGCAGTACTTCCTACAGTGCTTCAAAAAGATCCCCAATAGAAATAAGAATGCAAAATGTATTGGCACCCCTAGTTTCTCATTAGAATACTGAGTCTTCTCATACAAGCCATAGCCTTTTCACAATCAGCCACTGTTTAAATGAAAAATCACAGTTTTAAAGAAAAAATCAAGCAAACAAACAAGTAAACAAAAAGCTCTGAAAAGTCTTGCATCTAGATCCTGAGACACTGGACCTAAGGGCCAAAAGCACACATAGGATCAGACAATCCAATAATTCAAAATCTGTACTTGTAAAATATTTGGTCTGAAAGATGGGTTCTTCAAGAACAGTATTTTAATCCCTCTAAATCTGGTTTTGTCTTTGTTAAGGATGCTTCAAATATTATCAAGTTCAGCTATAAACTTGGTTTGTTCCAGTGAAACAGACACACAAATGCTCTTGTTCCTATAAATCAGAAACAAGGTTGGAACATTTATATCACTATAGACATGATTCTATGGAGATATGCAGGGAATTGATTATTACATGGATAACAGATTGATTTAGGATGCCAGTTGCTCTTTGTGGTTTGTGTTGGGTCAGAGTTAATGGAGTTGGCATCCAGTTTCCAATTCACTTCATTGCTCCTCCTTATGCACTCACAGCACATTTGGATGTCAGACAGGATGCCAGATTGTGTTTAGAAACACTGGTGAAGATGATGTGCAAGGAATTCCCATAAAGAGTCAAACAAAACAGCAGTCCAGGTTGCAATCCTCCACAGGAACTGTACAGACATAGGTACCATGTGACGCCCTTTCCATCTTTCTTCAGTCTCCTGATGCTGTGCCCAGATGATCATGTTGTAGGTCTGTGTTGCCTGTCCCAGTAGATGCAGTTGGCAGGCAATGTAAGCCATCCCCAAAGAGAAAGCATAACAATATGTTCACCTCCTTGGTAGGCAGAAGTTGCAAGAGGAACACCACCTCTTTGTATAGACTCGGGCTGATCAGTCACCAAGCTGTAGATCCCTGTAGCTGTGTTGATTACTTCTAAAGATTTCACAATATTTAAGAATTATTTAAAAAAGACAAACTGGTTGCCAACACATTTAAACTTGGTATACACAAACCAGAAAAATTGTAGTGTCTCCACTCAAAAAAAACCCAGTAAAAAACCATCCGAGAATCACTGAGCTAGGACTCCTCTCAGGGCAGAAAAGCATTTCATTCTTTCATGACTTCAATTCAAAAAGAAGAAAAGGTATTTCAATTTTCCTGACACTACTGAACTTTCTGAACAAGCGATCAATAGGGTTTCAGACAGCTTCCCTGTCAATCTGATGCCACTGGGGAAGGAGGAGGAACTGCTGTTCCCACAGGCCTTTGACCCTCTGCTGAAGTTCAGGAGCATGAGGATTGAGTCTGTTTTTCCCATTCCCAGAACATTCTCTGCCCCAGAACAAGTTGGTTCCCTTCTGTGCACTGCTCCTCTGTAATCCCTCTGGCTCTCTGCAGAGGAGAGGAATGCACCTTCAGACAGGCAGCATGGCCAGTTTGCAGCCTTTCCTCACAGCCTTGCTAGAGGCCTTGCAGATATGTCCATCACCCATCATTGAGGCCACATCTAGAAGATGACACTGGTGAAATTATCTAACAGAATATGAGAGACTGAATATTTATTTTGAAAAGAACAGTGAAATGTCTTTGTAATTTTTTGAGGCTACTCTGTGCAGATGACAGCACATATGGATACAAGGTAGACAGTTTTTTGAGGTACAAGGCAGATTTTTGGTAGCCTTACTATTAGGTGTATTAAAGCAGTATGTAAGATTTCCATTTAAGAGACATACGTGCATAAGGAAAGAGACCTTTTCCAAACAAGCATATGCGCTACAGAGACAGGACAGATAAGGAAAAGTGCTGTTGTCTCCATGCTTTAGTCTCTTTCATCTTAGGAAAACTCACTCTTTACTCCAACATTTTCATCTCTAGTGGTCCACATCTTTCAGTGCTGTGTACAATATCTACATGAGATTCCTCCTCCCTGCAAATTAATTTGTGCCTTTTGTATTCCCTCCAAATTCTTTTAAGACAACCTCTAATCATTTTCTTGATCAAATGGCAAAACTAGTGTTTAACCCATCCTATTACTGTCTTCTCAGCAGCAGCAGAATATTCTCACTTAATGTCTATAACCTGATCTTCATCCAGTTAACCTTCTCCCTCTGCAATTGCTCCTGTAGCAATGAATAAGCTCTGAAGGAGCTTATTCATCTTCTCCATGACCCAACACTCAGCAGAAACATTACAGTCTTATTCCCTCTATGCTTTTTGCCCATAAATAAGCCATACTGGTAAATAAAAAATCATCTATCATTTTAGGTCAGTCACCAACAGATTTATTACCCATCCACAGATATGTCTCATTTAACTCAAACTAAACTAATAGTCTGCTGTTATGACATTTCCTCTTAGTGCTCTTATGACATTTCCTCTTAGTGCTCTGATTCAAGACTTTAAGCTTAAATGCAAAATGTTCAAAGCCAAATCCTGTCTTTCTTTCCATTACCTTTAGCTTTACCCACAAAGACTTATGATTGGGAATAATCTTAGATGTGACCTCCTTATCCCTGCCTACTTTTCAATTCTTACTGCATAACACTTCTTCACAGCTGAAACTTACAACCACATCACTCACTATCTCATTACTTGCTTCCCACAATATTCTTTTCTCTGGCTTTGACAAATACCATCTTGCCTTGCTTCTAGCCTGTCAGCAGCAAAGTTAGTTTTCTTAGCTTATTGTTTTGACTGTACCATTCTTCTCCTTGTATTCTGTAACAACAAACATAAGCTGCTCAGAGTGCTTTCAAGGCTTTGTGACTGATCTATCCTCTCTCATTTACTGCATTATCACATTTAAAGGCCACCTTCATGCTAACAACCTTCCCTCAGATTCCCACCCCGCCACACCTAAATAGATCAATTTCGATTATCCATTGGTAACTGCAGCCAGCTTGCTAGCAACCAAACCCAGCTTGCTTCTTTGGTCTTTACTGCCAAAGCGTGAAAACATCTTTTCCATCTGAGCTACAAGACACTTGCTAGCAGACTGGTCAAGTCAAAGGCTGCAATGAGGATTATTAATGAATGATATGAATGCTTCAGTAGGTCAGTCATTGAAAAAAACTGCTTATCTCAAAAAAAAAAACCAAACCAAAAAAAACCAAAAAACCCCCCACACATGTTCTTGACATTTCCAGCTGTGATACATACTTTCTTGTTGTTGCCCAAAGAAGAGTCAGACATATTCTTACCTGAGAAACCTACTTTGTACCACGCGAATAAGAGTTTCACCATTTACCTCAATAGGACTACGAAGTGTTTATGCATTTTTTACTTGGTTTATGTATTTTTAACTTGGTTTAAGATTAATATCCATACCACAGAGCACTGTGCAAGAAGGGACAGCCTTTCTGTTAGAATTGGGACTGCCTGACATTGACAAGTCTTGATCACCCTTTTACTGACATTTCCTACTGTGTGACACACGATAGCTGTCACATTCAACTCCTCGGGGTATGGAGGTCCAGACCTCTCCCAAAGCCAATAACCATCAGACTGTCCAACACTTTAAGTCTTATTATTTGTCTTCATTGGAACAAATTCATTCCAGTCTTCAGAATTCCACTCCTCTCCACCAGCTATCAGTTTTCAGTATTTTTCCTGGTTTAAGCACATGGTGTCTTTCCAGTGATACAAATCAAGCCTTCCATTGACTCAGTGGGAACAGCTGTTTGTCTAGCAGATAATCACAAAACCAAACGTTGAATGCAAACATGAGACAAAAAGTTAAAATAGTCTTATTATTAGGTAGAAAAAATATAAGAAAAGCAAGAGTTCAACTCAAACAGGGCTATTTATTAATAAGTATGGTTTAGAACAAAATTGACGTAAGGGAAGATTTAATTTAAGGACTGTACAAAGATAGAAAGAAAGGACTGGCTAGGGCTAAATTGAACCAAAGAGACATCAGAGAAAAAAGTAAACCATAGGTATTGATACTAAAAAATAACCCCAGCAAAATTGTATAAGCCACCTGTTGCTTGCACCTACTCAGAGTTTGACTCATGGGCAGAAGTACATTCAGGCAAATGTTGTCACTCTTTCCTCTCTGTATCATGCTGTTCTACAACATGAATTCTTCACTACAGATTTCTTAACTTCCATAGAATTTCTATAGTAGTTTTTCAGGGGAGTATAGCAGCTAGCAAAATCTGAGTGCTATTAATGGTAGCAGCAAACCAAGATGTTTTACTCACTGATAAAGTATTTTCTCTCTGGTTTTGGTGTGTGTCTGCAGTCTGGCTGCAATATGTTGTTGTCCAAGTAATTATTTCAGATAATAACCTGAATGA
The DNA here is from genome assembly GCF_009829145.1 of Chiroxiphia lanceolata. Classification (NCBI taxonomy): domain Eukaryota; kingdom Metazoa; phylum Chordata; class Aves; order Passeriformes; family Pipridae; genus Chiroxiphia; species Chiroxiphia lanceolata. The sequence continues at coordinate 84,286,213 of NC_045639.1, read as the reverse complement.
TTTTTAAACTGTCATTTATTCTTTTTTCCTTACCAAAAGGTATCAAATATCTTTTTTTTTTATTTTTCAACTCTCTTACTCTGCATAGGTTGTTATTAACACTGCTCATCTATCAGTGAAAAGGTAAGGGCCTCTTGACATCTTTCTGTGGCTTGAGATTAATCAGTTTGTCTCTTTCGAAGAATGCACAGTGTGCACCCAGCTGACAACAGACATGTGGCCATGTAAGTTGTGCAGTCATGGGGATCTAAATATGATTCTGGCTGTCACTACTCACTGCAAAAACTGGCACACCAGATCAACAACATTTCAATGGATGGACCTTTGACCTTATACTACTGTGGCCCTTAAAATCTCCACCTGAAATTCAGTCCCCAGCTGGGGTAATCCCTGTGATAATGTACAGAAGAGGACGGGACACATGAAAAGATTTTGCAGTCATAATAAATACAGTGTAGGAGAGAAAGAAGACATATAGAGATCAAAGACAACATTGACTTAGAGTATTCTCAAAGGTGAGATGTGGTGCACAGTTAATCCCAAATGCATCATTGCACCAAGGTTAGATTACTGTCATGTCTGGTCTCAGTTAAAAGCCATTAAGGAGTCCACCAGTCACATTCTTTTTACTGCTGGTCAGAGAAATTCACTTGTCATCATTGGTCCCAAGAAGACATTTCTTCTTCTCCTAAATCTAGTGACAAATTGCCACAGAATATCCACAGGGATTTATCCTACTACTCTTTAGATAAGCGCAACACAATGTACTGGATAACTCAGCAATTTTTAAAGGTGCCACAGTTTTCAGATTTGTAACCAGCTGGGGTAAGAAATGCTTTGCTATATGTTAGATGACTAGCCAGATATATTGCTAGACATGATTAGAGATAAAAAGTTACTTGAGAAACATAGGGTTTCAGTCATGAAATACAGTCACAAAAGATAAAATTACAATGGCATCGTTACGATTACATTTAACAAAACATTCTTCCTGAGCAAATTCAACAGCAGCTATGCTGTCTCTCATTTTCTCTTAGGTTTAATTGAAAACTTAGTTGCCGCTATTGAGTTAAGATGGGACGATTTGGCCATGATGGCTCTTGCATCTGCCACAGACCTGCCTTCCCCACATTCACATCCACTTGGACATGAAAGAGCACAGGACAAAGGCTAAGAATCCCTTTTTGACTCATCTCAAAGCCAAATTGTCTCACCTCGGAACAAAGGTTTTCCTTCTCTTTACTTGTGAGTGATGCCACACAACACTGAGGAACTAGGGATTACTTTACTCTCTCCCCACCTCTTCTCCCAAAGATTCCATGAAGATTGTCACTATATCTCTTAATTAGAACATTCAGCCTGTCTGTTTAACAGCCATTTTAAAATACATATGTAAACCAATGAATGTAGGAAATATTTATAGATACTATTTATTTTTAGCTCTATTAGTCTTATTCTAAATAAATAAAAGCAGGTAACTTTTAGGTTAGGTAATCTGAGTAACAGATCCAGCTTTATGCTTTAGGTTGCATGAATTTTTTTCTACCATGTGAATTATATTTGTATTGCTATGTGCAGTATGATGGTTAACATACATAATTGTCGAAAAAGTAAAGATCAGTGGATGAAAAAGCTTTCTTTCTCTAGACTACCCTATTGAATAGGAGTACTATTAGCAGATTAATGATGGACTAGTAATGTGAACTGTCTTTACTTACCATCTAAACCAAGTAAAGAACTACGCCAGTTCCACACCCAAAGGCAAATAACGTTTCCAAAGTCAGAGGGAACAGATAACAGCTTTGTTAGGAATAACATGGGAGTTAGGACTCTTTCTTGGCTGAGTTTAGAATGAAGCAACTGCTGGGAATAATAGGCATTTGCCTAACTCAGACCTGAATGCAGAGTTCAGGTCTGTGTCTGGAATACAAAGAAAAAGTGGGACCTGACCCTTCTGGCATTTGACAAAAGACAAGTGGATCCCAGCCCACAGCAGGGATAGTTATGAGTCTGCTGGCTGAAATGTGCAGGGTAAGGAAGAATGTTAAAACCAGTGAAAGGGAGCTATAAGTGTGGAGTTATTGCACTTCTGCACACATGCACTTTTGCAAAACTTCTTTCTAATATTGGTATATGTATAAAAATACTTCTGTTAAAATAGATTTGACTTACAGGGTTTAAAATGTAACTTTAATGGCAACACATTTTATGCCTCCAGCTTTAACTGGAAGCATCACACAGCTGGTACAATCCAGGCCAGAAGATTCCTAAAAACCCTGGATGGCAACTTAATGGAACAGGTCATAAGGGACCGATTCATAAAGACACCCTCCTTGATCTGCTGCTTGTCAGCAGAGTGAATCTCATCAGCCATTTGGAGATTGGTGGCTTCTTGGCCACAGCAACCACAAAATGACCAAGTTTAAAATCTCTGTTAACAGAGGAAAAGTGCCAGCAAAACCTCAACTTTGGACATGAGGAGAGCAGACTTCAGGCTGCTCAGGGAATTAGTAAGTAAGGTCCCCTGGGAAAATGTTTTTGCAAGTGCTGGGGTCCATCAGTGCTGGTTGCTTTTCAAACATCACCTCCTGAGGGTACAGAAGCAGGCAAATGTCAGAATTCAAGCAGGTGAGACAGAAGGCTAGCTTGGCTGAACAGGGATCTCCTCTTGGAAATAAGGCATAAAAGGAAGGTGTATGCCCAGCGAAAGCAAGGTCAGGGTGACACAGGAAGAATTCAGAGATGTCGCTTGCTGCTGTAGGGAGAAAAATTGTGTGGCCAAAGCTCAACTGGAGTTGAAACTGGCCAGAAATGTGGGGCACAATAAAAAGAGCTTTTTCAAATATATTAATGGTAATAGGCAGTATAGAAATATCATTGGCCTGTTACAAGATGAGGATGGTCACCTCACAAACAAGGACAGAGACAAGGCAAAGGGGTTTTATGCCTCTGTCTTCAACACGGATGATGCACTAAGGTCTCAGTGCCCTGAGCTGGAGGACCATGATTGTGAGAATGATCAACTCCCAGTCCACCCTGAAATTGTGCAGGATCTGCTGATCCAGCTGGATCTCTACAAATCTATAGGGCCTGATGGGATTTATCCCAGAATACTCAAAGAGCTCTTTGATGTCATCACAAAACCTCTCTCAATGATTTTTTAGTGGTCTTGGGAATCTAGAGAGGTCACAGCTGACTGGAAGCCAGCGAACATTGTCCCAGTTTTCAAGAAGGGCAAAAAGGAGGACCCTGGAAACTACAGGCTTGTCAGTCTCACTTCAGTGCCTGGTAAAGTTATGGAGAAGATTATTCTGGGAAATATTGAGAAACACCTGAAAGACAATGCAGTCATTGGTCGCAGCCAGCACAGCTTCATGAAAGTCCTGCTTATCAAACTTGATTTCCTGTTATGACAAGGTAATCCACCTAGTTGATCAAGGGAAGCCAGTTGACATAAGAGTTCTGGATTTCAGTAAAGTTTTTGATACTCTCTTATAAAGCATCCTTCTGGACAAAATGTCCAGCACACAGCTGGATAAACATATCACAACACGTGAGCAATTGGCTCATGGGTGGAACACAGAGGGTAATAGGGAATGGGGTAACATCAGACTGGCGACCTGTCACTAGTGGGGTTCCATAGGCCTCCATCTTAGGCTCTGTGCTCTTCAACATCTTCATAAATGACTTGGAGGCAGGACTGGAAGGGATACTGGGGTAGGGGGAAGGTGTTGCCATCGTTGCCAGATAGCTCCCCAGAAGATAACTCCCCAAGCATAACAATGCCATTAGTGTAAAACCAAAGCACAGAACTATTGTTTATATTAGCCTGTTCCCAAAACTTAGCAAAATAAAGTGACAAGCAGTGCAGCCAGCAAACTCCGTGTCCCACACAGGAGCTTGCTATTCAATAGCTACTATTACTATAGCATGCAACATATATATATAACTGCCTTTATCATGCCCTATGTTGGGCACCAGAAAGGACTGTGGTGGGTTGACCTTGGCTGGATGCCAGGTGCCCACTCAGCTGCTCTATCGCTCCCCTTCCCAGTGGAACAGGAGAGAGAGTAAGGTGGGGAAAAAAAAAACAACTTGTGCATTAGGATAAGACAGTTTATTTAAAGCAAAAAGTAAAGCAAAACTTGCATGAGCAGAAGCAAAAGATAGCAGGTTTTATTCTCTACTTCCCATCAGCAGTGATGGTTGGCAACTCTTGAGAAGCAGGGCTTCAGTACGCATGACGGTTTCTCAGCAGGCAGCCACTGGAGACAATGAATGCCCCCCTTCCTGCTCCTTGCCTCAGCTTTTATATCTGAGCTAATGTCATGTGGTCTGGAATATCCCTTTGGTCAGTTTGGGTCAGCTGGCCTACTTGGGTCCCCTCCCAGGATCTTACCCTCAACTGAGGAAGGAATGTTACAGTGTTGGTGCTGTGCTCAGCAGTAGCCAAACCACCGGTGTGTTATCAACATCCTTCTAGCTATTAATACAAAGCACAGCACTGTGAGGGCTACTGTGGGTAAATGAACTCCAGCTCAGCCAGACCCAATACAGCAAGTTTGCAGATAACACAAAACTGGGAGGAGCTGTTCACGCCTTCAAAGGCAGGGAGGCCCTGCAGAGAGACCTTGACAAGTCCTCCTTAGAGGACTGGGCAAACACCAACCATGGGACATTCAACAAGGGAAAGTGCCGGATTCTGCTCCTGGGATGGGGCAACCCCAGATGCACATACAGACTGAGGAATGAGATGCTGGAAAGCAGTAACACAGAAAGGGACCTGGGGGGTCCTGGTCAACAGCAGGTTAAATATGAGTCAGCAGTGCCCTGGCAGCCAGGAGGGCCAACTGTGTCCTGGGGGGCATCAGACAAAGCATCACCAACCAAGCAAGGGAGGGGATTGTCCCGCTCTGCTCTGCACTGGTGTGGCCTCACCTTGAATACTGTGTGCAGTTTTGGGCACTACAATATAAGAAAGATATTAAGCTCTGAGAGAGCATCCAAAGGAGGGCAGTGAAGGTGATGAAGGGCCTTGAGGGGAAGCCGTATGAGGAGTGGCTGAGGTGACTCGGTCTGTTCAACCTGGAGGAGATTGAGGGGAGACTTCATTGCAGTCTACAACTTCCTTGTGAGGGGAAGAGGGGGCAGATGCTGATCTCTTCTCTGCGGTGACCAGTGACAGGACTTGAGGGAATGGCCTGAAGTTGTGTCAGGTTGGATATTAGAAAAAGATTCTTCAATCAGAGGGTGGATGGGCACTGGAATAGGCTCCCCAGGGAAGTTGCCACAGTGCTAAGTCTGACAGAGTTCAAGACGCATTTAGATTACACTCTCAGGCACATGGTGTGACTCTTGGAGATGGTCCTGTGCAGGGCTAAGGGTTAGACTCAATGATCCTTGTGGGTTCCTTCCAACTCAGCATATTCTGTGATTCTGTGATTCCTCAAAATCAGGCTCCTGGGATACTTTAGGGATGATCTGAGAGCTTATAACAGAGAAAACATAGTTAAGAAAGCTCTGTAGCATCCAAAAAGGTAGAAGAAAATATGCACAAACCCTAGAAGTTCTAAGAAGCATGTGGTACTCGCACCTCAAGATCAGGGGCATTGCTGTGGAGATGCAAGCTAGACAACTAGTGGACTGTTCTGCCTGGCTGAACTTTCCATCCCTTTCTGCATTAAAGACAGATTTTTCTATTCAGGTTTGGGTTTTGATATCACCTGCATTTTGCATTTTAGGTAAATAAGAGCTAGTCTCAGCATCATTTTGCATTGCATGCTGAAACATGGAAAAAGGTAGCTCAGGGCAGAGAAGTGGCTTTGAAGTACAGAGAAGAGGGATGTGACAAGAACTGAAAGGAGCACTGTGGTTTCTGAACCTTTAGGTCTGCCCTGGAATGCGACAGAAAACAACATCATCTGATTAAAAATCTCATCTGTCATCTTATATCACATTTTCTGGAACTGTGGGTGGGGTGGGAGGCTGCATCTCATCATTTTTGTTTCTGAAACACCAAGGGCCAAATCATGTGAGTACTCTGATGAATTCATACTCCTTTGGAAAACAGCTTTCCTAGGACTGACACAAACATGTTCTTTAAAGTATAGGATGACAATAATCCTTATTTCACCAAAGGAAGAAGATTGGTATCACTGGCTTCCTTAAGAGAGAAGATCTAAGGCACAGAGTTACTCAGGGACACTTAGCAGATCAAAACCAACCCAGTCTTTCTTCTGTTTCCATGTTTACTTGAAAGTCGCCCCTGGGCAGCACACTGCTACAGGGTCTCAAGGCATATACAGCATGGTACAGTGCCCATGAGGTGGGTGCTGTGGTGCGTGATGCAGCCTTGGTGCAGGGGAAGAGCTCTGCAAAATACAGCTTCGGCAACCACTGGGGCTAGCTAAGACTTGGGTTTCCTTGCGAAGGTGAAGAGTGAAAAAACATGGGGAACAGAACAAAAATTATTTTCCCTGTGGTACGTGATCTCAGCAGTTATGTTGAGAGATTGCCTCACACTGAATTTCAGCATTTCAAGGAAAAATGAAATTCATTATGCACCTTCTTATATGCAGTGAGGATGGGAAAGTCAACTGCTAAGATACTCACAGAAGTCAGGCAATAGAAAAGTACATATCTATTTATTGTTTCTTCTGATCATAACATCGTGAAGCAAGTGTCCAGACACTCAAACACAAGGCTTGTTTGTACTAAACATCAGCTGTCCTTCAGACAGGCCCCCTGCCCTGTCTCTGCCAGATGCTGACAATGAATGAAAAAGGCATTTTTTTTCTCTACCTTCTCTATTCTTAGGCTGCTTGCCAGGTCCTTTTCCAAATCCTTGTGACCACCTCTCAAGAAATGGGAGCTGGTTGTACGTCTCCCTCGGAAGCAGCAGGAGCCATCTCAGGCACCCCTGCTGACCCAAGATGGGATGCTATGGCAGGGGGCAGGAGGGCAGCCCCCTCAGTCCCCGTCATGCCCCCGCCAGCATCTCATAGGACCTTCCCAACCTGGCATGAGGCTGCCTGACTCTGTGGACCAGATGCTGGACTCCATTAGTCCTGTTCAGCAAAGTGAGGTGGCTGTCAGAGCACCTCTGAGGTGTGTAACGTACAGCCCAAGGGCAGCTGATTGGAGGTATGACTGCATTTACTCCTGAAAGCCCACGGCTTTCTGGACAGAGAGCTGACTGATTTACAGCTGTAATATCACTGTCTACTGGCAGTCAGGGGTCTAAAATGCTTCTCAAGTAGCAATGCTTGGTCACTAATGGAAGCCATGCTCCCTCAGTCAAAGGAAGTGGTATGTCCTCCATTGACTCCAGCAGCCTTCTATGCTGTACATGAAAGTAAAGGTGCAGTAATCTCAGATATTAAAGGAAATAAATATGTGCCAACATGAACTCTACAGCAGTACTGAACAACTGTACTTTCCTAATACAGTGATCAGAAAATATGAAGTCTTTAGCTAAATGAGTCATTTAGCCCTGAAAGTTTTCCTTGGGACTTAGAAGCACTCATGTTGGTTAATTCAAGTTCTGTAGATAAAGAGCTGCTGTCACATTCAGGCAATCTTTTAGAGAAGATATCATTTTACTTACCAGTATGGATTCTCCTTTTTGATATTCCTTTCTCATAATTTTCAGTTTTGTAAATAATATTTTTTTAGGAATACATAAGACATTTGGAAAGGGAAGGATATGAAGCCTGGGTTTGAAAAAGGTAGGTTCAAAACCATCAACTTTTCAAACAACTGAAAAGAACACACGATCACTTTAAAGATATTAAAAATCTCCACTTTTTTCTTATAAAACTATCTACAAACATAGAAACCCCAGTGGTGCTCCTCTGTTTAGGAACAGCTGTTTCATTAAACACAAGAGGAAACACTGCATCATTCTTTCTACTGTCTTTTTAATGATGGGTCTGGATTCTTACCTTTTAAGCAGGAGTAGTGTCTCCAGTCAATTTCAGGATTTAATCCATATATATTACTCAGGTAAGAATCACATATGTAAAGGAAGTTGAAAGAATGTAAAGAACCTCCTTCTATTAAATGAACTAGTAACCGTGCAGCTTGGAAAAAGCCTGGAGAAATCCCTTTAGGATCTTACCCTAAGCCTGATTAAAGGAACTCAATTATGTCAGCTGACGAACCTCTCAGAATATTTTGTGAACTGTAACTGAAGTGTGACTGAAACTTGTCATTCAGGCAGAAATCAATTCACTGTTCCTATGGCAAAATGTAAAACTCCCAGTACTAGTAACTCTGATTTAATTGAAATAAATAACCATGATTTTAAAGACTAGTTGGGCAAGAGTATCCTACAGGGTGTTGACATCCAACTTCTTCCTGTGGAAGCTGAGTTACAGCATTGCCCATTTGTGACCTAGTGAGAAAATCTGCAATTTAATTAAAAACAGAAGAGATAAAATCCTTCCTTCATAAATGAAAGCTAATGCCCTCTATTTGTTTATAGCTGAGGAAGAATACAGAGGAGCATATGTGAGCCTTCTTTCCTTGCAATACCCTGGAGTCTCCAGTTCTGGGAAATTGCATGATGATTTCTTTTTTCAAATATTTTATTCTTATGTTTATGTAGAGACCCACTTAATAATCTAGAGCATCAGGAACTGGGGCCTGACTTTTCAAAGCAGTCTACCAGCTCCAGAAACCTCATTTGTTGGATGCTCACCCTGAAAAACCTGAGGTGATGTTTCCTTTGAATGAAATCATTATTATACCATCCAGTGTCCATTTTTAGCTGCAACTTAACGTATAGTAGAGGAGTCATGCCCAGAAAACTGTCAGAATAGTCAAGTGTCTTAATTCCTCCCCACCTAATGCAGAAGCAAGGCTGGATGGGCTGGGGAATCAGCATTCATCAGTACAACTTGAGACAAGAAAGGCATCAGAAATGCTCCCTGGGGATTTTCAGGCACAGTGGAATCAGACCAAGCAGAATTGCATTTAGAAATTTGTTTCCCATAATAATGGTTGTACTCTGAATGCGCTTTCCCTTGCATTGCTGTTGAGTTCTCCTTGTATGGTACAAAGAGGAAGCCTCAAGGACCATCTCAGCTATTTTGGTAGCTAGGGTGCGGGATTGCTTGTGTCCAAATGAGGCTTCAAACACACGCTGATGATACTGTTTGTTTTCCTAAATGTTTTCTATTCTACTATATTATTTCTGAGGCAGGTTTGACCTTCTTGTAGTATGCAGGATACAGGATGCAAGAATTTACAAGGTGAAGCAATACTGCCTTCTGCCTTGTTTTCTACATGCAATCTTTGGTTTGCTCTTTTGACTGCAGTTGTTTTCGCAGAAAAGTGCCACCAGAGTGCCTAAAAGAAGTCTTTTCATTGTGCATTCGTAAGTGGAATTTTTTTCCCCATATTACATTATTTTGCCCTTCTCGACATTACTCACCTTTGCTCACTGATTTTCCAAGCCTCTCTAGTGAAAATGTTCAATACTGTATGTCTCTTATACATCTGTTGGACTTGGCTGTTGTCAAAATGCAGGACACAGACTCTCCCCAAGGTTCCTTGAGGCCCCAAATCACATATTTAAGAGATCATCTCTTACTCCTATTTGAAAACAAGGAAGTTCTTGGTGTCTTGATTTAGTTGCATGTAAATATACCGCTCACAAGTATATTTAAGTATGTCAGTACACTGCCCAGGCACCAATATTTGTCCAGTGCCTTACTGGTAATCTCATAAGAAACTGAGGGTAGGTCCTGCTAATATTTTAGCCGAAGCACAAGTATATATAAATGAAAGAGACTGATTAATATATCATGATGACTACTTCAATTATCTTTTCCATTAGTGTGGAATTCATCAAAGTACATAACACTTGCACAAAGGCACTTCAGATCTAGCTGTCTGATATGTAAGATCTAAACTTGGGATATGAAAAATCTGTTTCTGACCTGACACACAAAGACCATTATTTTTCAAGATCCCAAAACAAAGACTAGCTCTGAAATACTCATTTGTGAGCTGGCCATCTAAGATTGCTTAGTGGTCATCTAAATAATCACACTTTGCCTATGGTGTCTATACATTCATTCCGCATGAAGACTTCACAACAGGTTTTTTATTTTGGTAGGTGGTTTCTGACATCCTAATTAGTTCAAATTAAATTAGACATTTAGTCTTCCGACATCTGGAACAGTGCCTGCCAGCTATTTTCCTTCTCATTTTTTCCTGAAAAAGATAAAATCTTAGGTTGTGTGCTAAAAAGCTCATCTGCATGCCTACAAAGGAGCACAGAGATGATGGCAGGTGGAGGAAGCCAAATAATACCCTCCCCCAACTCCCCCCAAGACCCATGATGGAGGGGCCAAAGGGCCACAAAAGGCCCATCTCCACAGGCCCAGGAGAGCACAGGGGCACAATGGCAGGTGGTTCTGGGGGACACAAGCCCCTGTATCCAGACATAAACCCCACCACAATGAGTCAACAGGAGTACTTTTAGGACTGGAGCAGATTACCATCTAAGGATATGGGATGCATTATGAGACCCAAGGGAAGAGCATTTGGCCATAGCACAAGATTTAGAGTGTGATGTTTGGCAGAGAAACCAAAGGTGGGGAAAGGGAGGGCTCAAGAACATTTGGGGACAAAAAAGTGTAGGAACAAATGAAATAATGAGTGATAAAAGGATAAAAAGGACTGGCCCTGTGTAAACAAGGGCTGGTTGGTATCCATTGCCTGGTCATACCCTGTTCCTGATCAGTGCAGTCTGGCATGTCTTCTAATGAAACTCTGTTTCTAACTCTTTTCCTACCTCAGCATCTCTATCTCACGTGCATGTGCATGGCTGGAGGTCTAAAAGCCAATGGCTCAACTCCTCAGTGGGAGGAGTTGCGTGTCTGCAGCGCAAAAAGTGGCAAGACCAGCAAGAGTGAGTGTGTGATCACTCGCAAAGATCAAGCCAGAGTAGCCGAAGAGTGGGTGAAGTGCCCTGGGAGTCAGGTGCATGTGTGTGTGCCTGAATGTGTGCCACTGTGGCATCCTTAATGGGTGTACGTGCACACACACATGTATGTGGGCATGTGTGTGTACATGCAGAGATCTGTACCAACAGCTTGAGTGGGGCTACAGCATGGCAGATTCATATCTCCACGTGTATGTATTTGTATATGTATATGTATACAACTATTACTAGTGGACCTCCAACTTGATTAGCCAGAGAGGTGAGGGTCCTCTATGAGGCCATGAGTGCTGTCTGTCTTGGTGTGAGCACTAAGCGCCTCCATCTGTGCTGATGTGTGTGGCTAAGACATGGAGCTGTGCAGCTTCGCCTCTATGAGGCTACTGGATTTGGCTCCCCCAACGTGGTCCTCGCAGTAGTCTGATCCATGGCCAGGCAGCTCCTGCGTCAGAGCTGCCCCGAGCCAGGGCCAAACAGACCCACAGGAGACAGAGCCTGTGGGGCCTCCAGGGAAAACAATGTTTCTTCACCACCTCTCACCTATGTACACTACTCCTTAGAATCTTTCTGGACTCAAATAAATGCAGAGTTTTGGTATGTCCCTTGTGGGTCAGAGAGACCCATCCCAATCCAAACTTAGCACTGATGCTTCGCTTCTGCTGCCCAAACACCTGGCTGTTCTCTATGTCTGCACTGGTTTATGGGCCAGAGTCTGTCACATCTGCATCCTTCAAATCCACCTTAGGTTTTTCTCAGAACCAAGTTCAAGGAAGGACAGTCCTCTCCTGAAGATAAGAAACAGGAACATTGTTTGCTTTTGTACTAATTGTCCTAAAAGTACTGATCCTAATATTCCCTTTGAATACAATGTTTCTCACAGAGACTGAATTTTAGAGGGCTGGATTCAAATGAGATTTATGTTCTAAACAGAGCACACAGGCAGGAAAGAGCACAAATTGCAATTTGAAATCTACAGGAAAAGAGTGAATGAGCTTGGGAAGTGTATGCCTTAACATAAAAGTGGATGTGAATGTATTAAAAAATGTTAATTTGAACATATTTGGGAATAAAAAGATTTTCAGAAACGGTACTATACAACTAATATTAGGATAGTGGGACCCCTGAGGTATATGGATGGAAGGAAACTTCTAATCTAATTTCAACGTCTCTGAATTCTGGAAATGTTTTGGGGGTTTTTTTGCCCCATCTTACACTAAACATGTTCCTGAAATCTGATATAACATCAATAATGCCTTACTTTTCCAGACTGTGTTTTTTCCTGTTGTTCTCATTCTTGCCTTGCTTCTGGATAAGGAAAGAAATACCAAAAAGGGGTTGTTTTACATAATCATCACCTGTTCCCATCTTTCTTATTTTTCTACGATCATTCAGCCTAAAAGACAGAACATATGATTACTCAGTGAAAGCCCTGCAGCCGTGAACTCCACCTGATTTGTAGCCTTCAAAGTATTATTTGTATAAAGACAATAAAAAAGTCTTGTTCCTTTATAGGGATGACTGCAAGGAGTTTGATCTCTGAAAAGAATAGCAAAGATTTTCTTTCTCTGGCTGTTGAAAATGACTCAGTAAGAGATTTTGATCTCTATATTGTAAATTTGATATCCTGTGGATCTCCTCTTCACCTCACCTATTGAGTAGCCTGTTATATTACATTTTTCAAACTTAATACATGATTGATTAAAAAGCTTCATTTCTTCTTGCTTTTCTATATTATTCTGCACTTAAATGTTTCAAGGTCATTATCAGCCAGACTCATTGCTGTAAGACTCTTAAACTGCTTCTGTGTTCTGTCTTAGCTATTAACTGCTGAAATGTAGAAAAACTCCTAACACAAACCACTAACCTTTCTGTCCTGATGTAGGCAGGTTTTAAAGTACATATCTCAAATATGTGTGGTTCCCCTAAAGACAAAAAGGTTCCCAACACACGAAGAGGAGTTGGTACCTACTTTATTACATAAATGCACACCTTTTATTTTCCTACATGCCTCTGGGTATGGTTCTTCTCACCTATCTACTGGACTCCTGAGACACGGAGTAGTAACTTTGGGTTTTTCTCCTTATACTCTGGTCAAAGCTTGAAGATTCTGGACTATTTCCTCGACCTCTTTCTTTGCTACAGGCTTTCTGGTGGAGAAACCTGTTCTTCAATCTCTGCTACACTTCAATTTAAAAGGAATTTTACCATTTGCCTACAGAACTGCTCTCAGCCATGCTGCTCAGCCTTAGCTGCTGCTACAAATCGCAATGCTTGTTCTCCAATGTTACTACTACTTGTCTTTTTCACTTTGCTCCCTGAAAGAATAGCTTTAGACTGAACTGGATTTTCAAGTTAAAGATCTGACACTATTGAATTCTTATGGACCAAGAGAACACAGGAGTAGCACCTTTGACTCAGAAAATGCATGGAGTGCTCTGCTAACGGAAGGCAAATCGGCTTTTTGCAGGAAGGGGCAGAAGAGGGTGGAAATCAGCTGCTCCAAATGGAGTCATCCCTCCTGTACATGGCCCTGCTGGAAGCTGAAGGCCAGGCCAGTTTCCTCAAACACTCTGGCAGTGAATATGGTATAAATGTGCAGACAATTAGTTAAAATCTCTTTTGTCCCATGGAGCCTTGGCACATTAGTCTTTTTTTCTTTCTTACGCATGGAGAAAAGGTAGACCTTTGTAGGCTGCTGCACAGCTGTATGAAGGTTCATTGCAAGTGATTTCCCCTCTCAATTTCTATATTCTACATCTGTTTTATTAACTGGAAGAGTGAGAAATGCCTCTTAAATAGAATTGAGGAATAGTAGGAAAACAGTGCAGCTATGGGGCTGCAATCAGCTGCTCCCACAACAGCAGCTACAGTTGAACTGTCATACGCCTCACAGCGCTTGCAGTCAGCAACACTATCACACTCCTATCCCTTGCCATGAAACGTGGGAAGCACAAGGCTTGCAAATGTGTGTTCAACTTCAAACCTCAGTGCCTAAGAGACATTTGTCTTAAAAGCATCATCTGACCGTGTGAACTGAAGGCAAGAAATATAAGAGAAAGGCATGCTACTTCTGTAATGAAAGACTGAGACAGCATGAGCTTAAGCATCTTTAGAGTTTACCTGCAGGGTCATGAAGAGGTTCCTGTGACAAAACCACGAAGAGGCAGGGTCGTCTGAGCCATTTCCATGGGAAGACAGACATGAGGTGGACAGAAAGGATAGCCTCTCCTGCCAGCCTTCAAAAGGCAGAGCACTGCACCCAGGCACAGCAAGAGAGCAGAGAAGCAATATCCTCAGACCTCTTCAGAGAAAGTCTTAACTTTACTGCCACATCCTGAGCATCTTTTAAAACCTAGGTTCAACCAGGACACACTCTGCCAGTCATAGAGAAGTGAAGCACACACGGGACACTCTACCCGCCCTAAAACACTCTATGCGAATCCTGGAACACGTTTTACATAGTTATATTTTCTGGCACTGAGCAACATTTGCCCTACATTTCTTCTCCTTCACTGCAAACAGATGCATGTCCTCACTCTACCTATCTCCCTGGGGGAATGGTTTTCTGAACAAGATGCTGCTGCTCCAGTAGCACAAGGCCTTTAACGAGCAGGTATCTCAGCAGGGCTCCACTCAGCCTCCTCTCCTCTGGCCCCAAGTTACTCAGTGAAGCTTCCACACGGTCTTCCCAGCAGAGAGCATGGCTGTCTGAAACGCTTACTTGTGCAAAAAGTTCAGAGCCTCAGCATAAACTTAGAAGGATAATTTCTTGACGAATTAGTTTCTCAGCAAAATCCTTACATCACAACAGGGAGCTGGGAGTATTTGCTGCCAGTTGCTGAAGATGTGAAGAACAACAGTGTGAAGAACACAAAGCCCAACTCCTGAACCTTGCTGCTCTCCAAGTCCCATAACTTTGTAAAACTCAGAGAAGACTCAAGCCTCTGGAAATGCTGAAAATACTCATTTTACAGTTTCATTTTTCATTTTTTACACGTACAAGAAGCCTGGTGAGAAAGAATTTGGGGTAAACAAAATTCATTCTACATGACCAGAAAATGACAGATGAAAATAGGTTAAGCACTGTTTTATGTTATCTTCCTTGTTTTTTTCATCCTATAGATGCAAAAAAAAAATTAAACTTAAAAGGAATACAAGCATTTCAATCAAAGAAGATAGTGTTTTACAAAATTCCTCTAATCACATCTGTCTTTAATAATTTAAGACGGTACTTTCTTGAAGCATACTACAGTAGGTCTCTTTTTTTGAGGTATGTAATTTTAAGGCAAGTTTTCTGTATTTCTTTAAATTACTGAAAATGCTTAATTTCCACTGCTTTAATTGTATCTTATAGACTTCTTTCTGCCCATGACCAGTTCAGAAGCACAGAGGGTCAAGGTTCTTTCTTTACTAGTCAGTTAGGTAAATAAATCCTTATTACTTGAATGACTCTCTGAAGAATAGCAGGTAGACAAACCATTTAAGATTTTTTCAGTCTTGTAACAGCCCACATTTAGAATACATACATAGAGTTTTAGAAGAACATTGCCTTCAGTATCCACCAAGTGCTAAAATAAGTTTTGTTTGCTTTTAAAGGAGTAAGAAAAATATTGTTAAAAAAACCCTAAAAATTTTATTCTGACACTACATGAAAATAGTAAGTATTATACCTAGCAGTACTAGTTACAATTAAAGCTGCCTGTTAAAAAATTACCTACTGATTGAAGATCACAATTTCAACTTCTATCAATTGCTTTCCTGAGTGACTCATCAAATCAGTGCTACCTAAAAAGTCAATACTGAGAAACCAGATAAACCAATAAATACTTCTTTCAATCACACAATTGCTACCACTCTTGAGAACACAGTCAAGCGTTTTATTGTTTATACTCATTTTCATTTACACATAAGAGAAACAATCAATGCAGTTCTATCACAGCAGGTGGACCATATCCTGAAACTCTGCTGAGTATGTATAGACCTGTCTTAAGGTCCAAGGGGGGGGGAGGCGGACAGGGGGGAAAAAAAGAAAAAAAATGGGGGAAGTAGAGAGGCAAGAAATTTCACTAACATCAGTTAATTCATGATTCATGGGTATTTATTTTGCAGGTGAAATTGCTCTTCTGAAAGGGCAAACTGCTTCACTTCTTTACAAAATACACTTAATAATATAAGTACTTAGAGAATTATAAATTTTGCAGTGGTTCATGCGGTAAGGGTGTGCAACCAACACAAAATGGAAAACATGGTTACAACATCAAACTGCTACTTCTATTCCCAGCTGGTTTATGGAAAAGGTCATTGGACTTCTTGATTTCTGCTCTTGAGTAATGGAGTAGAATCAAGAAGCATTTACTTTATAAAGTCAGCTATGAGGACAGACTACAGGTATGCAGTGCAGTTGAAGAGGTCTACAACTTTTGTTTCTAGAGCATTTGCTATTGTTTTGAAATACAAATATAACTTCTGCACACTGTCACTTCTCACACATGTTCAGCTAAAGGAGTCACTTACAGAATTTACTGCGACGTTCCTATTTTAAAAGCTGCTTTTTTCTCCTTTTGGCCTCCTAAGTGAAGGGAGCAACTCTTTCCACTGAAAGAAAGAAATTACAGATGTGCAGAAGTACAACTACGCTACCAACACGGACAGAGACAACTGTGCTCTTGTGCACACCCCTACAACCGGTTGGAGAACAAATTAAGAAGTTAAGCCTGCAAAATAAATGGAGTTTACTCTCAAACTTTTTTCTTCATTCCAGATGAATTATAAACCTTGATTCGAGGCTGCCCTCTTTTTTTGCAACTGATCTGCGTGCCTATTGGAACAGCATCTCTGCCAGAGTCATTACACTGAAACGCAGAGCTGAGCAGTTTGGTGGCAGTATGTATTGACGTTTTTGCAGCATCATGAGTCTGGCAACTGGGCTTGGGGAAGTTTCAAGCAGTGGGTCTTTACAATAGCAACTTGATTCTGCAGACAAAAAGCAAAAGATTGGCAGAATTATTAAAGTATCACAATAACGGCATGTATGCATTCTGCAGAACCTGGCGCCCAGTTTAGCGATGAGCTGGCAGCCACTGCTGTCCGAGGCGCGGAAAGGCAGAGCCCCTCCGCGTGTGAAGAGACACACCGAGGTGACAGGTCTCTCATGGAGGCTAAGGGGCAGCTTTCCCCTCGGGACGCCTGCTCGCGGCCGGCTCCGCTCCCGCAGGAGCAGACGGAGCCGTGAGGAGGCCGGAAAGAAGTAGGGCTCGACTTCGCCAGTAGCCTTCATCTGGGGCCTCTCCTCGCAAAAAACCCAAAAACCCAAAAAACGACACGCCGCGGGCACCGGGGCTGCACGACTGTTTGCCAAGGGGGCTGCACATCCAGCTGCCCATCGGCCCGGGAGGCGGCACCGGGAGCGACGCCGCGGGGACCGGCCCGACCGCGGTGCTCTCCAGGGAGCTCGGCTGTCGGGGACTCGAAAAGCAAGTACCGTTTAGCGCTAATTGGCCCAAACATGGGCATTGGCATGCGAAATGGCGGCAGACTGGTTTAATAGGTGGAGTAAAAAGCAGATTGCCGTTGAGTCACTCCCTACGAGCTGGGGGGCGGGGGGCACACACGACACACATACACACACACACACACACACACAGTGAAATGTCAGGAGCGTGCAGCATCCCCGCTGCTCGCCGCCACTAGCGAAGGGTCTGAACACCAGCTATTTGTGGGGTCGCACCCCCTCTCTCCCCCTTCCTGCCCCCCCCCCAACTCTTCCCGTCCCGAGCACCGCGGCTCTCCGGGGAGGAGGCGGCGGAGCGCGGACCTACCTGTGGCGCCGGGCGCGGGCGTGCATGGGGGCTGCCCCGGAGAACACATCGCATTCAACATCTCAACCTGTGTATCGGAAACGTATGAGTTTGTGAAAAGCTTGTTTGAAGTCTTCGTTAGACATAGTATAGATGACGGGGTTAATGAGGGAGTTGAGATATCCAAGCCACGTGAAAAAGTCAAAGATGGCCATGTGGAACCAGCAAGCGTCCTTGCAAATAGGCAATACCAGGCTGATGATGAAAAAAGGCAGCCAACAGACGATAAAGGCTCCTAAAATAATCCCTAAAGTCTTTGTAGCTTTCCGCTCTCTAGCGGCCGTCAGCTTCTTTTTCTCCAGCAGGGCATCCGAGACCTTCACCTTCACCTGGTTCATGTACACGGGGGAGCCCGTTTCGCTGGATCCCTCAGGAGCCTTGGAGTTTATGGACGTGACGGAGGAGGTCGACCCCGGGGAGTCCGTGATTAACTGAGCCCGCGTTAGTCTTTTACCTGCTTTCTTTGGCGTCTGCTTCAAAATCCGCGACCTGGCTTCCACGTAGATCCTCCCGTAAAGGGCTATCAGAAGCAGAGTGGGGAAGTAGAAGGCTCCTACCGTGGAGTATACGGTGTAGAGGACGTGGTCTGTGTTCACCACACAGTGAGAGACCTCCTCAGCCTTCGCCTGCCGCCAAAACAAAGGGGGCATGGAAATGCAGATGGAGAAGATCCATACCAGTGCGATCATGCCCGCTGCCCGCTTGGGAGTCCGTTTCGTGGAGTACTCGACGGCGTCGGTGATCGCCCAGTAGCGGTCCAGGGCGATGACACAGAGGTGCAGGATGGACGCCGTGCAACAGGTGATGTCCGAGGACAGCCAGATATCGCAGACTATCTGACCCAGCTTCCACTTGCCGGTCACAGTGTACACGGTGCTGATAGGCATGACGAGGATGGAAACGAGGAGGTCGGTGACGGCCAACGAGGCGATCAGATAGTTGGCCGGCGTGTGGAGTTTCCTCGTCTGGTAGACCGTGGCGATGACAAAGGCGTTGGAGAGCACCGTGGCCAGGGTGAGCAGCGCCAGGACGACGGCGAGCACGATCTTCCCGGAGAGGGGGGTGGCATCTTGGTAGATCACTTCCTCGGCGCTACAGTTTTGGTAAGAGTCGTTGGCGGACACCAGCTGCGCCCGGCAGGGGCCGGTCGGCTCCATCCCTCCGCGGCCGCCGCCCCCGCAGACGGCGGGATTCGGCGCGGCACGGCGGGGCCGCTACCCCGGCAGGACCCCGTCGGCGCCGGGGGAGGGCTGCAGCATCCCCGCGCCGGCACCACCTCCCGCCCGCTTGCCCGCCCTTCCGGGAGCACCGAGCGGGCTTCGCGGAGCCTCACTCCCCACGAGCGAGGGAGCAGGGCAAACCGGGGGCCAGGCGCGCCCGCTCGCCCCGCCAGCTCATCGCCCCGCCGCCTGCCCGCGGAGCTCGGCGAGCCTCAGACATGGGGCTCCCGCCCTGGCCGGCCCTAAGCGCAGCCCCGCCGCCCGCGGCTCCACACCGTGTCTCGACGGGCGCAGCGGCGGCGCCGCATGCCCGCAGGCGGCGGCCTCGTCCCCCGGGCTGCGGGCGCGACGGCGGGGGCTGCGAGGGCAGCGGAGCCGCCCCGCCGGGCTGTGCCTTCACACGCAGCCCGCCGCAGCAAGTTTGCAGCCGCCACCGCGGGTACGGGAGGAGCAGGAGGAGGAGGAAGAGGAGGGTCCGCGGGAGGCAGAGTGGGAGACCACCTCCCATTGCGCCCCGCCACGGGCCATGCTGCCGGGGCCCGGCCTCCGCCCAGCGCCGGCAGCCGCGGGCAGGGGCGGGTGTGAGGGACCAGCGAGCAGCCGCCGCCTCTTATATAGCGGGCGGCGCGGCTCCGCCGGCACCGAGCAACCGGTGCCGCTGCCGGTCGGGCTGCCCGCCTGCCCTCGGAGGAGGAGCTACCGTCGCCTCCCTCCGCCCTCCCTCCCGCACCCACCAGCCGTCCGACCGGGGGGGGGCCGGCCCGCCCCGGCTCCGCGCACCGCCCCACCGCTGTCCCCCGCCCCTGTCCCTGCAGGCGTCGGGAGGAGCCCGGGCACACTCCCCGCCCCACCAGGGGGGCAGCCCGTCTTCTTCCATCCCGGCTCGGAGTGGCATGGCGCTGGGTGTTGTGGGTGCCCCCTTGGTCCTGCGGTTGTCCCCATCCCACTTTGCACCGTGCCCTCTACGCCGCGGGGCTGGGCGATGCCAGGCTTCTCGGGGGCTGTACTGCCCGCCGCCGCGTCCCTCGGCGGGTGGCAAGTGTCGCTGGGTGCCGGAGCTGGGCGTGCGGGAGGGGCCGGGGCGACCAAGACGGTGCAGGACAGGGGCACAGCCGGAGCGGGCCGGCAGCTCGGTTTCCTCGCCCTGCCCGGCGGGCGAGGGGCTGCGCAGCGCGGCGAGTTCCGCTGCTGTAAGGGTGCGCATCCCACCGCATCACACACCTGCTTTCCACTTATAGTAATCTCGTGCCTTCTGGACTCTGGCTTTCTTATCCCCTGCCCCTCTCCCCTCCATTTTTTTAATATATTTTTTCCTTTTTTTTTTTTTTTTTCCGTGGTGTGCTTGGAAAGGCACGCCCGCGGTTGAGCAGCCCTGACGTGCCCCGCAGGTTTCTTCAGCGGTCGGGAGGTGGGGGCAGGAGGAGCACCGGGAGCACACGTTTGTCCAGGTCCCACAGCTCCTGCCAGTGTTTGTTCTCCGCAGCCGCAGAAAAGTTTTACACACAAAGGGAAGCGCGAGCTTGATTTTTGCTGGGTCAGGGTAATTCCAAGCTCGGTGAAATGTCTATGGTCCAGCCCGAGTAAATCTCCCAAAGATGCCACGACAAAGCCAGTAAAGTGGAGGCAAGGCTTTTTAGTCTGCAGGCATGTTTGTTCACATATGCTGTTGCCTGCCTAAGCTCCCTGCAAACTCTCAGCACTTCTGTCTTGGATATCTGCGTCTGGCTGTTTTCCTGTGTCATGGAAAGGCAAACAGTTTCTCTGAGGCCCCATTCTTCCTGGGCTATGGTCGGCACCACACAGGGACAGGTACTGCAGTGTTCTGCTTGGGACACAGAGCTTATGGGCAGGGTGAGAAACCTCAGTGCCCTGTTGTTCATCCTTGAGCAAGAGGAACTGGCACACCTGAGAGGATGCAGATCAAGGAAAGGCAGCGAAAGGAGGCTAGAGAGAATCCATTGTAGCCCAGAGGGTGAGGAAACTGTAGAAAGAGAAGCATTGAACTGAAGAAGAGCCAGGGCTGCCCAGTAGTATAGAAAGCCAGAGCCCCTTCTCTCCCTATTTCAGTACAGGGCAAGGTGCCCCGATCTTGGGATGTGCTAAGCACCCACAGATCAAAAAAAACAGTGATGGTTCTTGAGATTTTGTAAAATCAGTTCTAGATCTTTAGTTAGACTTTCTCAAGGAGTGAGGTAGGATTAATGAAAGTGTGGCAGTCAAGGTTTGCCTACATTCACTGAGCCGACAGAAAGATAAAATATCAGTGAGCCTTTCTGTTTTCCCAAAAGGTCTGTGGAGAGTGTTTGGTCTGTTTCCATGTTTTTATTTGTAGTGCCTCCTTGTATTCAAGCAAGCACCACCTCCTTGTGGTGCCTGGTAATTGATTGGAGCCTCTAGGCTTTACTGCATTAAAAATAATAATACAGAGCTATCTACATTCTTCTGATCTCTTTGATAGGCAAAGATTTTATAATCCTGGTTTCTAATACAGTGTGATATTGCTTTCACTTCTGCTTGACATTTCTGGCTTAATTTAGTTGTGCTTAAGTTGGCAACTGCCCTCGAGCCTCTGTAGCTCAACATTCTTCCCAAATAGGGCTATGTATTGAGAGTGATTTAAATTTAAAACACCAATAATAACAAGAGAAAAACCTAGCCCTTGATTCAGTGTTGGAACAGCTTTTCTCTTATGGAAAGGCTCTTATAAAATTATAGAGTCTCCAAGGGTAGTGTTCTAGCTTTAGCCACTGCTGTCAGCCATGTTGTGTAATGTAGACAAGTATTATGTGAACGACTGATGAGTTTTGGCCAACCTACTAATGTCACTGTTTATCCTCATGATAAAATGTTTGTGTTCTGTGCACAGCTTTTGCTGTTGCCCTTCTCCATTAATTCTGGATTATTATTCAGCAGTAATCATCATTCATTGCTTCTCTCTTTGTCTTGCCAAGAAGATGCTTTTTTCATCACTCATTTGTTTTCTTCTCATACTCACTAGTTTCTTACTTATTTGTGTAGAACTCCTGCGAGCGGTGAGCAAAATGTTCACCCAGGGCATGCCAGCTCTCTCTGTAGTGACTTCACCTGACTTCCCACCTGGTCTTCCTGGGCAGGTTCAGTAAGCATTCCCCATACTTGTCTCCAGGGCTTCGGTCTCGGGCTAGGAACAGCTGCAGCAAGAAAGTAAAGCCATCTTCCTCCCATATCACTGCAGGAGGGGCATGCAGAAGACTTGTCCCCACCCAGGCACTGGAACTGCTGCTTTCTTTAGGCTGTGCATGCTGGTTCCCAGGATTTGTGTCAGAACAAGAGGTGCTCAGGTTTTAAAAAATTGCTCTTCCTCTCTGCTCGCCAGGCTGCCCATAGCCTCCTGTCACAACTCGACTCCCACAGACCAAGGCTTCATGAAAGCAGGACCAGGTTCTACCTAGATTATCAATAAGTACTGCAGTCTTGGAGTGCTAGTCAGACACATATTGTAAATCATATGTATTGCCACATGAACGATCATATCACACTGTTGTGCTGGCACCTGGAAGCTTGCATTTCATTGTTTATTTTCCCCTCTCCTAACTGGATCTGAAAAGATGCTTATGAGAAGAGATCCTGTTTCCTGAAGCTTTTGGCTTCTGTGCAGAGGCAGGCATAAAATTAATTTCTTTCTGCTGGCATAAGACTGTTAATACTTCTTATATCCAGATTTTGATGTACTAAAATACCCAAATATAGAAACAGCAATGAAAACTGAGCCTATTACTGGTTTATTGCTTCAAAAACTGCCCATGTATGGCATAAATGTCTTATAAATAAATTAGAGAAGACAAACACATAGAAACAAACCTAAGTACCAGAAAGGAAAAGTACTCATTATAGAGTCAGATCTGTCCTGGCTGCAGGTAATGTTGTGTGGGTTTTGTTATATTTGCTCATGGGGCTCAGTGCACAATATAAACCTCACCTCTGCTCTTGACTCAGGTGGTAAGTTGTATGTAATGATATCTGTAGCCTCCTGCACTTGTGATGAGATTCATACTCATATTTTAAATAATGAAATTCTGAGTCCTGTTAGCAAAGATAACCTTCACTATGTAAATCAACACAGTGGTATTTTGTTGAGTTTGCCAACAGACAAATAACACTAATTTACGTGTGAAGTTTCTCAATGTTAACTTTGAAATACAGCTAAGGCCATTTAAATGCCATCACTTTTAAGTCACTCGTCAAAATAAAATCACTGAGCTTGAGTTACTGAAATTTAATTGTAATGAACAGCTGGGCCTCTGATTTTTACTCTAAGGACCCAGAAAAAGAAACACATGGGCTCAATAGGTGCAAATACACGCCGAGTTTCTAAACCTGTACTGGTCAGTTGCTGAAAAATGTACCCAGATATCCTCCAAGGAGCATGCAATTACCCTAACTAGGCAACTGAGGTCAAGAGAAAAAAAAAAAAAAAAAACACCTCCAGTCCTATCTTAAACAGTCTCTAGGATTTTATTTCCAGACACTGCACCCATCCTTACACATTTCAGTTCATGGAGGCAGAAGTTGAAGTTGGTGACTGTCCTCATTCATCTACGTGGCATTTGCTCTTTAACAATGTTCCTGGAGATACTCCACGGGAATCTGCTTCAATACTGCCCCATATCCTCTCCTTGCACGCTGCCCGTAATTCTCATGCTTCATTACAAAGCAGAAGAATTGACTGCTTGTGTGAAAAGGGCTGTTGGTTTCTTGTTTTTGTGGTTTGTGTCTGAGGCTCCTGGAGCCTCTAATTCACACTAAAATCAGTGCAAATGCCTGTTTTTCTACCATAGGATCTGGCTCTATTATCATCCCTTCAGTTCAGGCTGTTTCCAGTTATATACCTGAAAGGATTTTAACCTACCTGCTATAATAAGGGTGGATTATGACCCACCCATATCTGTTATAAAACATATAACAGGTATCTGTAGGGAATAGCCATGACAGTATGACATAAAGGTACATAAAGGTACATAAAGGTACAGCTGTCTACCAGGACTAAATGTCAGTGGCATAACCTTTAGCACCTGTTCATCATGGAGGCAAAGGACACTGCATTTAGACTCTGTAGGGATTCAAATGAAAAAAGGTCTCGTATTCTGTGCTCAGATCTACCAGAAGATAAATCTTCCACTTTCAGATATGGACCTATATCAGGTTTAAAGCTTTGTCTCACTTCAGAATGTTCAAATCTTTGTCTACTTTAGAGGATGGAATCTGTAAGGGTCTCCTTTCAGGATCCGGGGTTGATTTCAAAGGGATTTCAACTACCAAGTTTTCAAAAGCAAAACACTGAATTTTGTGTTTAAAAAAAAATCTGAAAACATTTTAAAGCAACAAGCTACTAATGCACAAGGCTTGCTGGAAACTTTTGCAATGCAGTGAATCACTGTAAAGAAGTAAAATTGCTGAAAATTAGGAATCAAGTCTTTTCCATGTGAAATCAGCATGTCAACATTGATTTGAGGGGATCTGCAAAGATTTCTTCCTACTAAAGATCTAGTTCTTCTGCATGGCTAATTAATATTTATCTAGGAAAGAAGGTAACATATGCTAAGCCCACTGCCACTATTTATAAGACTAGAGTCTTTGTTCCTGGAGGTAATCAGAAGCTAGGAGCTTTTGCTGGCATGCAGATTTGGGCTGCTAATTTAATAAAATGCATCATCCATTAATTTGATTCCTTTAAAGATGTTTACTAGTTGACAGTTTCTTTTGCAGTATGAGACTTAATTGCAAAATTTAATTGTCTGTTCTGCTTAGCAAGAGGCTTAGATAGAGATGCTTCATACAACATGCAGAAATTGAGGAACAGAAGCAATTTTGAAAGCTACAAAGATCTTGTAGGCCTACTTTCATCAGCAGAATTGGGCAGCAAGACTAAAGCAAAAGCGAATGGCCATGGCATCATGCAAATACCAGAGCTTTGCAAGGTCAAGAAGTCCTTTGAGGGATTTGAGATACATACAGTAATTCTCAGCAGCACTTTACAAAGCAGTGCACAGTTGAAGATCTTAATCTGGTGACAAGGGACAATTTCTGTAAACCAACTAAATCAAACACAATCTGGTCTTGGAGTAAGGCTGTTATGAATCTGTTGGTCTAGATGTTGCTAACTGTGAAGTCCACTCTACTAAAGAATAATTGAGCTGGCATAGGCCGTCAGTACCCACCAGTGTTCTATGTGTAGCTCTTTGGGGAAGAAAACAAAGACTCTCAGAATCAAAAGACCCTGAAGATGTAGGTAAATAAAATTGTGACACTATAAGCTTCTGCCAAACACAAGGCGGTTGTATGTCCCACTGCTTGGAAGCAGAATGTGTCTCATCTGACTTTTCTCAAAGTAATCAAGTAGAACTACAGAGACAGAATCAGCAGCCCAGATCAAAACTGACCCAGTGATTTAGGGTAACTGTAGTCAGTGCCATTGAAGTATGGCAATTGTTAGTATTTTAGTATTTCTTTTCTTTTTTCCCAGTCTTTTCATTATCCAAAGATTGTTTAACTGAGAAGTCTAATAGAAGCTTGTAAAAGTGCATGTGTTGATGTCTTGTGTATAAGGGTGTTTATTGGAGAAGCAAATACTTAGCTGTAAAACATAGATGTGATCTCTGTTTAGTAAGGTATGTTTTACTTTTCATTACAGGAAGAAGTCAGTCGTAAAGGATTCAGATCTCAGGTAGAACATGCCCAGATAGAGGTTTTCAGGTGATCTTAAAAACACCTTGGGTTCTGGGTGTAGATTTTAAAATGCTAGTGGATTAAAAAAAAATTGAGATTGAATTTTTGCCAGATGGTCATGTCTGTGTTTGTGGAAGCAGAATCAGATAATTGTAATTTGTAGCTTTTATATTTCAGTTGTGAATTTCATGGGTTTTCCTTCCTTTCCTTGGGAAGATCTTGCTATATCCCTTCCCCAATCCTTACTCTCCTCATAGTTCCATCTCTACGCTCCAGGAGCTCTGCAAAGGTACATGAGTGCACAGTTCACCTCTTTAAGAGGAAGCCAAGGCTTCCAAACCTAAGCAGTCTTCTTACCAACTACTATAAAAATATGCATCTATTGTTAAAAAAAAAAAAATAAAAAATAAAGAATTTGGAGCTCTCTCTGATTTCCTTGGCTTTCTCATCACTCTCAAACATTCTTTGGACTTGGCCCAGATCTGTCCCTGCATCCCCTTAGTTCATGACTTTTCATCCTAGTGATGAACTTTCTCCCTCTTACTTCCAAGATGCCTTCTCCATGTCTTGCTCCTGCAGAGAGCACACATCTGCATGGGAGCCTGA
Source organism: Chiroxiphia lanceolata (assembly GCF_009829145.1). Lineage (NCBI taxonomy): Eukaryota > Metazoa > Chordata > Aves > Passeriformes > Pipridae > Chiroxiphia > Chiroxiphia lanceolata. Next base: position 84,259,874 of record NC_045639.1, on the reverse strand, counting down.
CCTTCTGTGCGCTGCTTACACTCCTGTCCTTGGGAAGGTGGAGGGAGAACATCCTCCAAGACCCACAGCCTCTCTCATGTTTAAAACAGAACACTAAATCATAAGGGATTTCTACATTCCAAAACCCTCAGCCTCATCTGGGAATCTAAAAAATACAAAGGTGAAGTTATCCTATTGCCCAAGTCACCCCTTCTTAAAAGTGGTGTGGAGCTAGGGAGGTTTAGCAGCTAAAACTATCATCCTGGTTTCTATAATGCTTCAGTTACTTTTTTCTGGCCTTGGAAGTTGCACTATACCTACACAAATGCTACCACACAGTTCCGTACCTGCTGTTGTGGCCATGACCTTCTTCTCTCTTCATCCCTTCTTTGTACAGCCCTTTCCTTATCTCACTCCTCCATTAATACCTCACTAACAAGCACATTTTCTTTACATGACTTTCAAAGCCTTTGGTAGTTTATCCATTTCTTATCACATATTCAGGTTAATTACTGCCTCCCACTAGCCTCTGATGCTGGCCCCTCCCAGAGTATTCATCATCATGACTAGGCTTCGCGAACGAAGATTTGGGAAGGCACTATCCACATTTGCTGCAGGCACGCTGGTGGCTTATGAGGCCAATACATGTTGCTCTTTGTGCGACCGCATTGGAAGAAGATGCCCGTTGGCCCGCGGTTAACCAACCGGGTGAAAGTGGAGATGAGCTTTGTTTAGGCCATCTTTTCTAGGCCCCTCTCTGAGTGGAGCAAGCAGTGCTGTCCTTGAAAAGGCTGCTTGGTCGTTCAGGGTGCTGCCCCAAGAGACTGTCATCTCCAGTCAGTCTCAAATGACCAATATCCTGAACCACCTGCATGCAGGGTTGGGTCTGCGGCTCCCAGTGCACCTTTCACCTGCTGTTTCGACCCTCGCCCGTCGCTACAGGACTTTTTGCATGTGGGTAAAGCCTTCAAGCCTGCGCAGTGGATTTTTTGGGTGAGACACAGTGTGCGCAGAACTGAACCCACCCTTTAATCCTGAGGTTCATCTGCCAGGGCCGAGCGAGCTTGGACGGTGGCAGTGAGGTCCTCAGGACGTAGGTTTGATTAGAGTGACCTTCTCTTAGATGGATGGCCTTACAGGGCTAAGCGAGCTCCATCTGCCCGGGTTTGGGATTGGAGTTGTCCTTCTCCTAGGATGACTGCCAGGAGGCTAAAGAGCTCATCCTGCCCAAGAATGTATTAAATCTCCCAGAGTATTACTCAATTTTAATCAGACATCTTCATGCCTTCTCAGGCTTGAGACAACTTTCCTGTAGCAAGCACAGATACCCTGATTATATTACTTAAAAATCCTCCCTCTGTGTGATGCCTACATGTAGCGCTAAACCTGCATTATATGGGAAATCTGTTGTTTAAATATGTCTTAAAATGGCTTTTGGTGGTCTTTGCAAACACATGCTTCTTCTTCCCAACACCCCCCACGGTAATGTTATCTCAGGAATGTCCTGGGAAGGTGTCCTGAGGTGTTTCCCATTGGCCTTTGTTAACCCCTTCCTGTGATTGGGTGTTCCTGTAAGCCCCTTGAGACTTCTAATTGGTTACTCTGTGAATCCTCCTGAACCCTATAAATGTAACATCCCCAGCAATAAACTCTCTCTTGCCTCCTCTCCACGCCGATGTGCTGTCTCTGTGCCTGCCATGGGACCACGTGCGTGGGGGGAGGAGAGGGCACCTCTCCCCTCCAGCCTCAGGGCCAGAAGAAAACCCTGAGAAAACCCCTGGAGTTCCCTTTCCCCATCCTTCAAGACGTCGGAATGGTTTTTCAGATGGAAATGGAACTAGAACTGGGCCGCCCCACGTCGTGGGTGGGGAAAGGGATCCAGACCTACAAAACACACTTTACAAGAGTCAGGCTGTTGATGAAACTATGACTGCTGCCTGTTATTCTTCCTGGTAGTATTTTGTTTGCTGATGTTTTCCCACCTGTGTGCCTCTGCCAGTGCTAATGTTAGACTGCAATTCTTTAGAACAGAGACTTTGTATTTGCTCTAAGTGCTTATCTACTATGAGTGTAGCTTTGAGGGTCCTGATTCTGGGCTTTGAGTGGCTTGCTATAAAATCTTTGTCAATAATAACTATTAACGACATCTCTTGTGTTGTTTTTTGTCTGTAAAGTTCAGAAATCACTGTCAAGATCCAAGAATGATAAGAGGCATACCCTTCAGAACTGGATGCCAAGTGCCCACCAAAACTGCTGTATCACTCCCCTGTTCAGCTGGACAGGGGGGAGAAAATACAACTAAATGCTTGTGAGTAGAGATAAAGGCAGGGAGGGATCACTCACCAGTTACCGTCACAGGCAAAATGGACTCAGCTTGGGAAAATTAGTTTAATTTATTGCAAATCAAATCAGAGTAGGGTAATGAGAAATAAAAACAAATTTTTAAAAACCTCCCCACCACCCCTCCCTTCTTCCTAGGCACAACTTCACTCTTGATTTCTCTACCTCTACCTCTAAACGACTGAGGGGGGGATAGGGAACAGGGGCTGGAATCTGTTCATCACACATTGCCTCTGCCCCTGCTATCTCCTCGGGAGGACTGCTCACACTCTTCCCATGCTCTGGTGTGGAATCCAACATGAGTCCTTTCTATGGGCTGCAGTTCTTCATGAACTGCTCCAGCCCGGGTCCCTTCCATGGGGTGCAGTCCTTCAAGAACAAACTGCTCCAGTGTGCGTCCCTCACAGGGTCACAAGTTCTGCCAGCAAACCTGTTCCAGCATGGGCTTCTCTCTCTACAGGTCCATAGGTCCTGCCAGGAGCCTCTTCCTGCATGGGCTTCCCGTGGGGTCACAGCCTTCTTTGGCTGCATCCACCTGCTCCAGCATGGGGTCTTACAGGGGCTGCAGCTGAATATCTGCTCCACAGTGTCACTCCATGTGTCGCAATCTCTGCTCTGGCACCTGCAGCACCTTCACCCTCTCCTTCTTCACTGACCTGGATGTATGTAGAATTGTTACACATATTCTCAACCCTCTCTTCTGCTACAGTTGCAGGTACAAGAGGTTGTTTTTTCTCCCTTCTTAAGTAGGGTGTTCCAGAGGCACTACTGCAATCACTGCTGGGCTCCAACTTGGCCATTGGTGGATCTGTCTCAGAGCCAGCTGACATTGTCTCTGTTGGACATAGAATAAGCTTCTAACACCTTCTTATAGAAGCCCCCTTTGTAGCCCCCTATGCTACCAAAACCTTGCCATGCAAACCATATACAGCAACATGTGACTGATTCACATAAACTGATCTGATCAGCACAGAAGAGAATTCAAAATATGATCAATCAGAACCTACAAAATGTAATCATTCCTAATTTTCTGTTTGAGAAAAACAGTTTTACTATGTTTTGCTATATTTAAAAGATAAGAACTGTCCCTTATTTTCCTTATGCAACTAACCAGAAATAAAAGAAAGTAAAAAAGCAGACTATTAAAATGTAACATGCACGTGGTTGCTTGCTTCTATTACAGCTCTGAATTCTGAGCTGTAGAGATAAAAGGGGAAAAACCCCCAAACCTGCTAGACATTATGTTCTTAAAGACTGGGGGTTCGAGAAGTAGAGAACATGATTACCTTCTCTCTTCTGCATCTGCTCCTTATCTGCCCTTGAAGATCAAGTTCTCTAGTCTCCCCAAAGGACAGTCTTGCTTAAAGTTTGATTATAAGAACTCGGGGGGTTCCTCTTAAATCATCCTGCCTAACCTCTGCCTAAAACGTACACACTTAAAATAAAACTTTAGGCACCTGGTCATGGCAGACGAGACCTCTTATACCAGTGACTTTCCAGGATTCTTCCTCCTTCCTTTGGCTGTAGGGCAACTACTGGCATTTTTTCTAGGAGATCTCTTTTACTGTGGTAAGTTTCTTACCTCAGCAGACTTTCTTGTTGGCTTAGTACTGTATGTAACATTAGGTGTTAATATACTGTTGTCTTCCACTGTGCTACCTATCAATGGCCTTGGTGATAAATCCAGTAATGTATCTATATTGCTCTTTTACATGATTCAGTATGAATCTGATAAGACCTCAGCAGTGCTCTCACTTCCTACATCAGGGACGCTTTGTAAAATCAAAAAAAAAAAAAAAGAATTTTTAGTTTCATGTTCTCAAAGAGACCTGCAAGAGTTCAGTAGTTCCCTTTAAAAAAAGCATTTCAAAAAACCTTTTTGGTAGCGTTGTTCAGTCTTTGACATTTTGATTGCCAGTAAGTACACAAAGTCCTCTGGGACATCATCCTCTGAGGAACCATGAAACATGGGTCAGTCAGTTGATGGCAGCCTAATATTATCTGACTAAAACAGTATGAGGAGAGGTATTCCTGGAAGCTGATGGTTGTGTGCACTGCATTTCTTGGATTTGTTACATAAAAATTAATAGAGCATGTTTAGGTACCTTCCTTTCCTTTGCGAAGGAAGGCCTTTAAGCTTGCTTTGGAGATTTTAGGCATACTTTAAAATCATCTGCTGTCATCTTAGTACCTCACTCCCTTTTCTGTACTCAATTCTGCTTTCATTTAAAAGGGTCAGACTGCTGCTTATCAAAGAGTCATTTAGGCTGGAAAAGGCTGTTAATATCATCGAATCCAACTGTTAACTGTTTTCAACCCTCTGGCTTCCACTGATGCATCAGCAGTTTCCAATGAATTGCTTATCAGATTTGCGAAAGACCAGAGAAATGAAGAAACAAATTACTTGCATGTCTAATCACGAGCATGTTTAATATGACCTTGAAATGGGAGGACTGGATGAAATTGTTCTAGGGCTCTTTTGATGAAATTTCTACATTTGGATATATTTCAAGCTAAAGGGCACAATTTTACTTTCTGTAATTTCAAGAACACTTGGTGGGCACAGCCAGATGAAGGAAAGCAATAGAGAAATTTAAGAATATTTATTCAACAGTTTTAGATAATTTCAGTCTTTGCAGTTTGATAATAGTAGCTTATACAAGCAGTAGCTTCGCTAAATTATACACTATTCAGATAGAGGTGATTTGCAAATGGATATATCTCTGTAGGAAAAGTTTGTGTGGGTTACTCTAAAAGCCAGAAATGTGATAATATAGAAAATTAACAGCAAATGATCTCACGGACCAAAACCAAATTTTGACAAAATAAGGACTAAACTCCACTGTCATTTAAATAATGTAACTATGTATATTTACAGTTAAATTCCACCCACACTACTAACATACTGGATAGCATTTTTTGAATATCTGAAACTTGTTAAAGAATTTGAGCATCCACCTATTGTAAGCAGAAAAAAAGTAACAGGTTTTTAAAGACCCAAGTAGTTGTAGGGGTCTCTAGCATAACCACAGGCCACAGAATTTTACCAACCATGCTCCAACTCAAGAATTTGTGACTGGAGTGAGAATCAGGCCATAAAGGAGGCAGAGGAGCAATATATTTTATCAGCCCAGCTGAGATAGTTGGAAGAAAAGTAGAAAAATCCTCAGAGGCAGAAGACAGAGGTCTTCAGCAGGTCACATTCAAATGCTGACCCACCTCAACTCCCATATCTCTTTTTAGTCTACTCCACTGGTAAAATGCTTCCTCTGGTGAAAATTTCCATCTTTTTTTTAACATGAACTTGTATGCCTTTGGTGTTCAACAGTTGGTCCTTCCATGCTTTTGTCTGTTAAATTAAAGACTACCTGGTACCAAATGACTTCTGCCAATATAGTTTTTGATAGCCTGCAATAAGATCATAGCCTGCAATCAAGCTTCATTCTTAACCTCTTTCTACTGGTTAAACAGACTTGCTGTCTCCAAGTCTTTGTATTCCCATTCCTACTTTTTGTGATATTTGACTTCTCAGTCTCATTAGTTCTTCCTACACCATTCGCCTAAGTTGTTTCTTTTATGTTACTTGAAGTTTTTATAAGAAGATTGAAAGATACGAATATACATAAATATGAGGTATATGGTAAGTATTTATATCTTTATATATAGATACATAGATAACAGAATTATATATAATATGTAAACATGTATGTGTGATATATATAAATATATGTGAAAGACAATCATAAAAAGGAAAGGAAGAGTCTATTGTTCATGATCATGATGGTTAGTATAAGAAATAATGTGAAATTGCAGTCAGAAAGTTTCTTACAACAGATTTGGAAAATTTTCAGTTTGACTGGAGAATAGTAAAGGTCTTAAGCTGTCTTACTTCTTGGACAAAAAACACCCCTAAATTCATATAAAAACAAAGCTGCACATTTTATTTTAAAATATACATATAGCTGCTCACTAGTAAATTGCAGATGTACTCTATCATTTTATAAACTAATCCATGGAAGCAAGGTGGGAGACAATTTCAAAGAGAAGCTGCATCTACCTTTGCTGCACTGGCAAAGCAAAACCACAGGCTGACCTGACCCAGCACTGGCACAGGTCTGCTCTCCAGAGGATGTCAGGCTGGATGACTTCCAGAGGATCCAACCAGCATTTCTATACTTCTTTGCATTAATGCAGCAGGATTTCTGGACATAACCACAAGGGATTAATAAATAGTGATGACAGAATTGTGGAAAGGTAACTTTAGCTATCAATGCAATGAAGATATAGACTTGCCCTTTTAAGTACTGTATATAAGCAGGAGCAGGGAGAATCACCATTTGTGTTAAAATCCCAGCAGGATTTGGATCCTGCTTTGTCATGCCACTGGCCAGCACCACATGTTAACAAAGTAAGAGTGACCTAATTCTGGTAGTCTGCTGTTTTATTTTCAGAACAAATTACTGTAAAATCACAGGAATTAGAGAAAATAGGGATTGGACTAATGAAGTAAGAGATATGAGGGACTGCCAGGAATGTGGAAGAGCTCAGTGGAAGCCAGGAAGCAGCAAGCTTTTCACTGATCCAAATGCAGTTAAAGGAGAGATATGATATGCTGGAAAGCAAATTTGATGGACTAAAGCAAATCTGCTTAAATTACTGATCAAGGCAAAGTTTTGCCTTAGCAGGTATGAAAACAAAGTGTTATAATTTTGTTGCTATTATTGTTGTTTCTAGTAATTATCCAATACAATTTGATAAAGATTCCTTTTGTGCTAGGCAAGCCCTGTGGATCCTATGATCTTCATAAGAATTTTCATTTAGCAGGAACACTCTGTGCCTTCTTTTCTAACTTTTTTTTTTCATGCTAATACAGTATTTGTATGACAGTACAGCTCTTACTAATCTAAGGATTTAATAAGAGGTTTAATTGCAGAGGCGTTTCTCTGAAAAGCAGAAGGATATTTATTTGCTCCTCAAATAGCCAAGAGGAATGTTAAATGAAGATGTTTATAGTATGAGATTAATATTGGGTTTAAAGGACTCCTGACCACTTCAGCAGAAGTGGGTTTGTAACACAGTGATGAAGTAAAGAATTGTTTCATATGTTGCAGACAAGTCAAAAATTTGAGTCTTTGGTAAGCTTGGAAATTAGCTTGAAGTAACACATTTGAGTTTAACTTTTCTCTGATAACCACCTCCCTGATAGGTGATGTGACTGTATGATGCAAAATGCACTTTTTCATGGTATGGGAATCTCAGCAAGGTCTCAAACCTGTTCACCCTGTCTTGGCCCTCATTAGTGAGAATAAAAGACTCACAATCTCTCTCTGGTAAGAGAAATGTGGAGGTCAACATTTAGCCACTAATACATGTGGAGAGCCTGGTCTGTGCTGATGAGTGCTGTTAAAAGCATCACAGTCTGTGCTGGGGAAGGACAGGATTTGGTGCTACACATCCGTCTCTGCTGCAGCAGCAAAAAAACAGGGAGGCAGCCTTAGCCTAGTTGCCTCTGCAACTAAACATTTGCAGCATACATTAGATTTTCCCTATAAAAGTGTCTCTGTCGTCAGAATGGTATAAAGGATCCTAATGTGAGACTCAAACCCATATTGCTCATTACAATAATGTTAATTTGTTACAAAAGGAAGTACTGCTGTTCAACACTGTGCTAATGAAATGGTGAGGTGTATTCATCTTGAAATGGGGAAAGGACACCAAAGCAATTGATTAGAAAACAAGGAACATTGAAAAGACGTATGTTTTATAAACCAGTGTTAAATATGGGCAGTAGGCTTTGGCTTCAGCTCTACAAAATTCAGATTTACTCCTCATTAAGGAAAAGAATATAATTTTTTTGTTGTTGTCACCTGACACCAGAAGACTAATTTAATGAATCATAATTAGGTTTTCTTAGATGTAAACTGAAAGGGAAAACAAAACTGTACAACCTCAATAGTGTGGGACATAGAAACCTGATATGTTACCCTCCAAATTCTCAAGATTTTGTTCTGTTCACCAGTTGTCATTCTGTCATTCTGTTCTCCATTGCTTTTTCAATGCCAATGGCAAAATCCAGACTTATTTTTATTTAATGTAATACTTGGTGATGGCAACCATGGATGTTACATAGTCAGAACAATGCCTGAAGACCAACCAAAGGTAGGAAGTCATATTGCACTGGACTTGAGATTTATGTAGGCAATAATAACAGTTACTTTTAAAACAGTGAGTGGAAATAAAGGCATTTCTTATTGTGGTTTGTCTTGGTTTTCTTACACTAGGAAGTCCAGTGATAAAGCTGGTTACCAATAAGGCAGTGATAGCTTTGAGGATCTGGATATTTCTATTCATTTGAAACAGTCATAAAATATTTCAAATCTTTGAAATAATCTAAAAAAACCTGAACTCCTCTTGTAAGGAAAATTGCGGGGATCATAAATCAGTGCTTTTCTTAATCAAACTATAAATTTGTTTCTCTTGAAATTTATTTTAAGAAAAAGGAGCTGGCACATGGCTCAGACATCTTCTGTTTTGTCAATATAAGCTGCTTTGGAACCTTCTCAGATCAGAAAAATGAGCAGAATTTTTCTCAATGTGATTAGGAACTTCTACAATTCTGCACCCTCTTTCATCTCCTCCATTTAAGCATGTGCCATTTTGCTGAAAACTCCTCCCTCCTCCAGCCATCTCACCAACAGTTTTCTCTAGGCTACAGTTTCCTTGTTGCACCTTTCAGCTCTTTAATTCTTTCTTCCTTATTGGCTTTTATGAAGTCACTCTTTCGCTTTTCAAGTCTCCTTGGCATGTGCCTACCATGTTCTTGAACTTTGTATCTTCTCATGTCACTGCACCATTCCCCTTCCTGTTCTTCCATCTGCACTTTCAGAAATCAATCAGCACCGATTACCCGCTACAGGGGGTTCAGAGCTGCAGTTTTGAAAGAAAAATTGTGGAGGAATTCAGACTTCAAAGGGGGTCACATTCTGTTGGATCAATTTGGACTGAGAACATTGGAGTAACTTACTGTTCATTGAGATTAATGCTCCCACCAGTCGATTGCTGAATAACTCAGAACTTGCACAACACATTTAATTTCAAGCCGGTAAACTACCTACTCTGACCTCTCTGGAAAAAGCTAAATGGTATCAACAAAAGCAAGGGAAGGCTGTTAATTTTATTATCATTATTGCTGGCAAATAAAACACTGGAGAAATCTAAAGGTCTGTGTTCACAATCTGGCATATTCAAATAATGCAGATGCTTGCACAGAAAACTACTTAAATGGTTAATCGGCACGTAGCCCCAAAATAATAAAATATCAAGCCAAGGAATCTTTGGGGTCACATTGATTTGTTTAACAGTTGACGCATTTCATATGATCACAGCAAGCAAACAGAATTGATTTAGAGATGCTATTTATGGAGATCAGCTCACCAGGAGTTGTAACCATTCAGCCTCCTAGAAGACTGTCTCATGCTGTATTACTAACGTGCAATGCAGACTGACAGATTTCTGTGATTACTTACCCTGTCCATGGCACCAAGAGATCAGTACCACTATGCCTTTCTGGTAAACTTTATGATCCCGTTTCTTTGCTTACTGTCAGCAGATCATAGAAGAGTTTCTTCTTTTGGGAAGTCCAGCTTGAATCAGGAGAAATCGAAATGCAAGGGCAGGGAGGGAACTGGGGAAAGCAAAGTTTGAGAAAAGTGAAAATAAAGTCTGGAGGAAGTGAAAGCAAAGCACTGGAGTGTGGTGTTTTCAGCACAATCATAATGCTTAGGAACTCATACACCATTAGTAACAGACATATTTAAAAAGCAAAGTAAATTTTTAGTGCTTGGCTCTCAGATAATTTTGGGGGTTTCTTGAAAGTTTTGGAAATTGATTTGTCATTAAAACAGATTTGAAAAAAATATTTTGTAAACAACGGAAAAGGTGCGTCTGGTATAGAGTATTATGTTGCCTTTGAAACCCAGATACAGAGGAGATATTTTAATGGGATTCACTGCTTGTGTAGCTTAGGAAAAGAATAACATAGACTTATTCTTGTAAGTTGTGTGCTTCACCAGAAACTGCTCTAACATCCAGAAGAAGCATTTAAAAAACACATTCTTTGAACTGCAGTTTGCAAAAACAACAGTTGGTGGCACTTTGAAACAATTTTTATTTCTAAATGCATTTGCTGATTGTAGGTGTGTAGAAGATTACATTAAAATATTAAATCACTAGTCTGTAGTGATTCAGATTATGGTAACGACACAGAACTTATCAGCCGTCTTCTGCACAGCACACAGACAGCTTGCTTAAATTGAATCTGAAGATCTACATTTGTAAAAACAAGGGAAGGTGCTCAGGAGATTAATTCTTCTTAAAAAATGCCATAGAGAAATTACCAGAAGACAAAGTAATGGCAAATGGAGAGGGGGAAGTCACTGCAAGTGGCATAACTTGCTCTAGTCTGCAGAGGCACCATAGCCTGTAGCAGTGTGGTGTTTCTGTGAGCAGCTTGCCTTCACTGAGTTTACATTTTGAAGGGTTTTTTGTCATGGCACTGATGTGCATGGTATGTAACATGCATACAGATTTCTTTTCTAACCAGCACCCACTAGGTAAACAGATATTTCCCAGAATGTGAGCGTGAAGAGCAGAGAGAGACTGCCATGGCTGTTCCAGAAGAACCAAGTCTTTATCCATGGTGTCCCTGTTAATCAAGTGCAATCACACCACTTGCACAGGAACTGCAGCATGTCTGATATCACAGGGGGAAACCTGGGCATTTCTGGGGAAAACTGATGGTTTGAAAGATACACTTTCTATATTATTGCACACTTTGTCTGAATACATGACATTTAAAGTAATTGAGAAGAAAAACCTCTTTCCTTAGAGGTTATACATGAGCCTTTCTTCCGCAGGCCAGTTTATTTTGGGCCATTTCAATTACAAAAGAGACACATCACCACTTGGTCACAAAGAAAGCCTTGAATACCAGGATGACTTGATGCATTAGCTGCCGCCATTTGTTCAAAGGACTGAAAGACCAGACCACAGTTGGTGCTTGGCAATCTTTACAGCTTGGCCAAAGGCTCTTCAGTGCCTTCTGTTTCCTCTCTAATTCTTGCATATTGGAAATGAGAAGTCTATGTCAACAGAGGGAAGTAAATCTGGAACCACTGCTGGGCTTTGCCCCTCCCCATCATCCTCCAGATCAGTTGCAAATGATTCCTATTTGCCATCTTGGCCCTGAATATGTTGGTCTTGCTAGTTTAATCCGTAAGTGATTCTTACTTAGCTTTCTAAATGACGTATTTTGCACTTATTGATAGTTCTTTATATTGGTCAGTTTGGGTTCTGTGGCAAAACGTTTCTCTCAGCTTCAGACACAGTGCTTGATGCATTTACAAATATGGTCTTGCCTGGGTATATTTTGTTGCTTTCCCATTTGATTCCACAGGGCTGTTTGCACTGAGAGGAGAGCTTGCAATATCCAGTATGCTAAGGCAAATCTCCTTGTTGTGAAGAGTAATGCTGCCTGGCATTCTAAATTTTCCATAATGTGTTGCTAGATTTGGTGTAACTGTGAGCTAAATACTGATTTGAAGTGTGCTGGCTTTCATATACTTCCCATGTACCTCAGCTTTTGCAATGTTCTTGCTTCAGCTGTATTCACGTGGTGCTTAGGCAGCCCAGAAGTACCTACAAGTTTTGTGCCTTAGTAACTTTCTGCATGCTTGATACCCCTGCACTCCCTTCCCTGAATCAGTATACTTCTTTCAGTCTGAGAGCACAGCTCTGCTTCAGTTTGAGGTAATGTTTTGAGGCTTTTCAAAGTTCTCCAGTGCCTAAATCAGGAATTTGGACCTGCACCCACAAGACATGTTTTGCCAATGCTAATGTTATTTTCTTGTATGTCTGATCCTATACTTGAAGAAGGCTGAGGAAAGCTTTGTTTAGATGTTTGGTATACTTGCCTGGATGGTTAATCAATTTTCACATACTGGTGCTTTCAGTTCAGATATGAATACAGAAATGCCTATTTTCTATCTGAATTTTACCTTGCCTGCAAATAGACTTATGACCCACTCTTTAAATTGGCTGCTCTGCTAGCCAAAGTAGTAATTTTGGGCTCAGCAGTTACTATCCTTCATTACATTTCTGACCTGCAGGCTTAATTGTTTTTATTATGTGAGATATAACTCTTTTGATCACATTCTCTCTCTGAGTGGCTGTATCAGCTGTACAACTGTGTACCTGTTATTAATACTGGCTCTGAAGTGCCTGTTCTGAGTAGGTGTAAATCAGGGTCCCCTCCAGGGCTTTCTGTCATTATATTAAATGGACTGGATCGCTCTCATCCTCCTTTTTTCCTTCTTTCTCTTTGTCCCTTCCCTTCCTCTCTTTACTTCCTCTCTAGGCCAGGTGCCAAAAATGCTGGAGAGGCAGTATCTCAGCTATCAGCTTAAATTGTCAAACTGGCATCTACCTCTTTCATTTCAGAGAGCACTGTGATTGAAATTCCTTTTATTTTAGGCAGTGGTAGTATTTTAAACTCAGAACTATGTAAGGAATTGGCGATACGCTGAACTGCTTTGCTGCGAAGGGATGGTTACAGACCAAGTGAGGAAGTATTTGCATAAATCCTATGTAGGCAGATTCCCACCTAGAAAAAGCTGTTGTTTCTGCCAAAATATTCGTAATCTCTCTGGCATCCACCACAAGACAATTGTCAGACTTTATTGGTCTGATCAGGAAAGGTTTTTGCTTTCATTTGGTGCCAGCATATTTCCCTGACAGTGATGTGAGATATCACCAGATGAGTTCATTGACCCTGGAGATGCCTATGCAGGGAGTCTCCTGTCATCTTCTTCAGCAGAGGTGAGTAGAAGTCTGCAGTTGCTCCCGAGAAGGATGGGTTGACAGTGTGCTCAGTTCTTATGAAGTCTCCAGGTTGCATGAGCTGGCATTAATGCTTAAGCATTGCAGGTGGCAGAATGAGTGAGTCTGGGCTTTGCTCTGGAGCCAGAGCTCTGAGATGAGAAAGCTGTGCCATGTCCCAGCCGGGGAAGCTCAGTTTGAACTATGCCTTATGCAACATTTCAATATTTTTATCGGCATGGCTAAAAATCAGGGATTTCAGGGACACACGAGTCCCAACTTTCTGTTTAACATTTTGTTAACCAGGTGGTAAGTAAAACTCTGATTCTGCATTTACTAAACCAGAGAAACTTGCTGCACAGTTGCTGCACACTTCTGTTGTGTCTGTTTCATCAAGCATTAGTGGGCAATAGCAGGAGAGAGGAGAAGATATAGATTCTAACATTTCTATATGGACCTGGCTGTGCTTGTTTGTGGGCAGCTTCCAGACATATTAATGTTCAAACTATGGGACTGCAGTGGGAGAGGTGCTTGCTGGAGAATTATAAAAAAAGTAGGACTTTCTTTAAAGAAAGTAGTAAGATATGTTTTCTTTTGTCAGTTGTTATCAACTAATCAAGAATATTCATGAGCGGGAAACCTAAGGATGAGGCTAAAAGGGAAATGCTGACTGTACAGAAAGATGGAACTGGTTTGCCTCAGGTGATCTAAGTGATGGTTTGCAGTCTGAATTACTGGCAAGGAGAACAGCAAGGCACCACATTATCTAGTAAGGCTAAGGGAGGTGTTTTCTGAAGGCTCGTTATGGAGTTGCTGACCTTACCAAAGAAGGACTTCTCATACTATACTAAATGTGTAAATTGAAATTTATTGGACAACAAAAAGGGAAATGTGATATCTTTTGATTTGTTAATGAGGAAATACTGTACAGCATGTCTCATAAGCAGTATAGCAAGTCTCACTAAGCATTATAATTAAGAGGGAATGCAGAATTATCCTTTGGGAGATGGACCATTTTGGGAAACTGATCATCTCTTGCATGGGAAACCTCTTGCACAGTGTCAGCATTGATTGGTTTGTTTGGTTTCAGTGGGGAAAACATTTTCTCAACATTCTTTTTTTTTGCAGAACTGATACTTAAATTCTCAACCATCTCCTTGACTGCTGTATTCTCTGACTGAAAATATCTATTTAAACGCTTTGCTGCATCCTCCCAGCAACCTGTTCTGATGGATAGCTCCCTGCCCAGGTGATACCAGAGATGTGTTTGGCTTTTGCAGATCTAAGAATGAAATACAGAGTTCTTTTTCCATTTTATCATGAATTCCGCTGCCAAGGCCAGCATCTTCATTGCCCCACTTTATCATGCATGGATGCTAAATCCATTATTTATAGGCAAATTTCTGATGATGACTATTTGTATGTCATTGGCAGAAATCCGCCTAATATGATCCCTCAGAAATAGATTTGCATTACATAACCTCACCTAACCAGCCATAATACTATCAGTACATGTATGCAGTGCAGCTCAAAAAGAAATGAAACATTTATTTTCAAGTAACAACATAGGTTACAGTTGTGAGTCTGGAATTATTAAAAGCTGACTTACAAGGTGGTATATTTTTATCACTTACTGTTTGGGATCCAATCTTAATTGTCTGTTAATGTTAAGAAAACAAGCCACAAACGATGTCCCAGTAAAATAACACAAAGAAATAATAGCTGGTTCCTATAGGTGGTCATACATTAAAAAAACTAGAACAGCTTCTTCCAAAATGGAAAATTTTTGTGTATGTAATGTGTAGACCTAGCCTTAGACAACAAGCTCACAGGTCCTGTTGTCTCTTCTGCAAAGGATTTCCTACCTGGCAGAGCAGTGGCCCTGTCACTGAAGGCTGCTCATACAAGTAAAGAGTTGCATGATATCCAATTGTCTCTTGTCTGTCTAAAACCAAAACAAGCAAACAAACAAATTATTTGCATAGAAGAAGGTTCTTAAATAGAAAAAAACCCCACAACCCACAGATGAACAATATTATGATATCTCTTAACCCTGTTGAAACCAAAAGGTCAACAAAAAAACCCTAAAAAATGTCTCTTGTTGCTGAAAAAGCACAGGCTTTTGCAGACACTGTCAAATTTTTCATTTCACTGGTCTACCTGGGTGAGACAGTCACTCAAAAATGGGATCAATGACTTTCATCAATACCTCACCCAATACTGTAAAAGATCATCTATCATTGTCTCCCAGTGCTAGGGTAATTTGCAAACAGACGTTCCTTGTGTCGGAGTCATGCCCAGAGGGTTTTATCAGGAAGGGAATGCCACTCTGTTGGGCAGCCACAAAATAAAATAGTCCATATTTACTGTTGAAACAGGAACAAGCTGTGACAGGAGTAAGACACAGGCAGCAAAGGCTTGTGAGGGAAGGAGTAAGTGAAAATAATGGCAGAGGAATGGCAGAGTAAGGCAGAGCCTTTGAGCCACTGTTCCCTGACACTGAGAAATGGGGCAACTTATTAGAAGACTGAAGCTGTTTCCAGCACCTAAAGCAATAAGTAGACTTTTCAGAGGAGCTGGTGCCTGAATATTTCTGAAAATCTGCCCATAGCATGACTGTGGGAGGTATGAGCTCCTGACTGCTACTGAAAACTTGGCTTTTGCTTAGCTGTTGACATGGAAGTTAAACCCACCCAAAAGACTCTGTTTTGGTGTGGCTGTTTGCAATGTGAGTCAGCACACATTCGTCCTCCATGTCCGATGCCAGACCCTGTTGTGTCCTAGTTGTGAGAATTACCAATGTTGTCAAAGGCTAGTAGCTAAAGAAATTATTTCATTTGTAAGTACCCCCAGCTGATAAGCTGTTAATCGTATCCCTGGAGAGTTTGCCAGCTTGGGGATGCAAGAAAATAATGTTATTGCCAGGTATTTGTTTTATATCACTGTGTAATGAGAATGGGTATCTTACTATTTTATATTTCAGATATTAAATACAGCAGTGCCTGTTTTGAAGTGTTATTCTGGTTTGGTACAAATTTCAGGAAAATGGCATATATTTATTATATTCCATAAATACAGAAAGCTAAGATTTTGATTAGGTTATTGAATTGCCTCGCATGCAGAGGGAAAACAAAATATTTGCAAGTGAAGATAAAAATGAAATTAAATTGAGCTTCACTGGATGGGATGGATTTCAGGGGCTGTGAAATCAGAGCTTAAAGCGAAACATTGCATCCTGAATATTTTATTAATAATTATAATTGCTTTAAGTACAGCATAGCTGGAGTAGTGGTATTGTTGTTTTGCCTTAGGAACACATTTAATTTCTCAATTGTCTACCGATAAACATTGCTTTCAGTGAAGTCAACCAGAGAATACCATCAGGAAGGAATCTAAAATAATACAATCCCTTTCATTGAATGCCATGAAATGTTTATTAGCTGTTTCAGCTACTGTGTGTAAGTACATTCATCTGACTTTCACCAGGATGCAGATACACCACAGGATAGATAATGAAACTGTTTGAGTTGCCCTGTTTCCAGATTCCTCAGCAAACATTTTTTTCTGTAAAACTGAAGAAATATTCTGTGATGCTCCTTGTGTGATGGTACCATGATCCAAATTCAGAATATATTGTAATGAATTATTGACCATTCCTGATGATCCTGAATATTGAAATATAGCTCCTAGGGCTTACATGTGCTCAAATTTCTTCAATTAATGTGAGATGCTATCAAAGCAACGCCAACTCCTCTGCACAGATTGCAAGAACTATATCTTTCTTTACATTCATTGCATGTAAATATAGCCATGATATCCTGCAAATAAAGAATTATGGTGGCAAATCCATCAGCTGAATCCTTGGCTCACAGGCATAACTATATTCCAACAAAATATAAGTTGAACTGGACTTCTTTCTACTCAAAAGTTACAGATAAAAAACAGATGTAAAAGAAAGCAGATAATGGAAACAAGTTTTGGTTTTGTGCAGCTTTTTCTGGTTGAGGATTGCGCCATTAAAGTAGTCTAAATAATCCTAATTGAAATTTTATTCATATCTATGAGACCAAAACCCTTCACATTACTGTCTTATGTCGTACAGATTTTACATTAAAAGCCAATCTGAGAAAATTATACTAGATGGATACCAGATTAGATTGGAATTCCTGTATTCACATGGCATATCCTTTTCTGCTTAAATGAAAATGCATTTGATTCACTCTGTTGTTGGAAGAGCAAAGTAATTTTTAATGCAATAACAGCTCATCTGAGTGACACTGTGAAGATCCTGGCCCACGTGGAGATGAAGCAGAACCAGGTTTGATATTCCAGAGAAACTCTACTGCGGATGTGTTCTGCCACCACTAAAGGTGCTATTACCACATAAACACAGAAACCAGACCTTGACAATATTCAGTTGATCAAGAAGAAGAAAAATGTTAATGACTGTAGTGATTGAATGCACAGGGTTTTTTCTAAGAAATGGCCTGACTTCATCTTATTTCAAACGGTTCAGATTTTTATGTAACACCTAGGAGGTCCTTGTGGTGGTGCATGGCCCCTTTCCCCACCCTCAGGCTGCACTGTGGTCACCAAAATGCTCGTTGAGCCTTGGCTTGCACAAAGAGTACCTGGTCTGAGTTCTTCTCAAGTTTTTAACAAGGTCTTGTTTTTTAACCAACAGTCTTGGAAACTTATTTTTCTTATCTGACTGACAACCCAAATGGAAAAACAGTTTTGTTATTGAACTTTCAAAAAAAACGTTACCAACCCATATTGCATCCAGAATGGAAAATTACCATGACTAAAGCCAATTCTCTTGTGACACTCTAAACAGGAGTCCTAAGTGAGACACTTTGAGCTCTCCTGGACCACAGAGGGCTGCAATCAGCAATCTCCCTCTGAGTGGGGCCTCTCAGAGCTAACAAACACTCAAATTTGCTATACTTGGAGGGCTACCACCAAACACCATGACAGAGCCTGGGATGATACCCCCACTCCCTTTGCACGTCGAGAAGATGCAAAGACATTCAGTGTGAGTACTCCACTGAATTTGAGGTAAATTTTTTACAGGTATACCTTGTACAATGTCCTTTAGGTCTGTGTGAGTGTGAATATGCTATAGCAAATGTACTATAAATGTCGCTCTCTTAAATTCTTAAATATTAGATTCATAAGTAAGTTAGGCCTATAAGTTAGTTACTGTTTTGCCATAGCAAATTCTATAAGAATCTTTTGTTAATTGTTGAAATTATTTTAATATTATTAATATTATTTTAATAACATATTACATACTGTTAAAACCTTTAGGTCTATAGCATTGGTCAAGTCTAGGGCTAAGTTTGGCAAGGAAGTCTACTCTGAACCTTGTGACTCAACAGGAGGGTCTCCCTTATTCCTTTTCATCTTTACCCTTTCCCATCCTTACCCTTTTTCCATCCCCAGCCTCCATGTAAGTCATTTTAGGTGGATTTTAGATTTAGATTGATGGATCTTAGATTTTAGTCTGATTTTTCTCTGTGTGCTTTAACAGTCTATAAATATTAGAGTGAACTTTGCCAACGAACTTTGTCATGCCTTCACTTCTGTATTAAACCTGCTTTTGCTATACCTTAGCTAGTGATAAAACACTCATCCACAACAGTCTTGAAATCCCACATGGTTCTTCAAAACAGAAGTTCTTTACAATGCAGCTATTAAAGTATTTTCAAAATAAATGAATGGAAGCCTGAATCTACATCCCAGTCTTAGTCCAAGATGCCAGCTCAAGTGAACATTTTTAATCTCTTATTTTGTCAATATGCATCTACTAAAACATGAAGGTCAGTTTTACAAACAAGAATCCAGTTGTTTCCAAAATTTAATAAGTAGTCCCAAATAATTTTGGGGTTTGAATAACTGAGCAACTTTAAAAAGAAACTTATTAAATACTTTCAGATATAGAAAATCTTTATGTGTTGTAAATCTAAATCCCATAAGAAAATCTGCCATAAATATAATATCATATAACTCTTAAGAGAATTCTTCCCCATTGCACCAACAGGTTTTCTGAGAGGATTTTGTTTGAGGAAGTTAGAGGTAAGAACTTTTTATTTAATCATGAAAAATTTATTGCAGTGTTAACTACAAAGAGCCCACTCCTACTCCATAACCATTAAAATGCAGGAAGTCACCTATTCAATAATGCAGAATTGTTGTGTATTAAAAATTTAAATCTATAAATATTAATAGAACACAGGTCAGTCTCTTAACGAACAGAGGTAGTTTTACACACAGTTATTGTTGTAATCCTTAAGGGTTGCACATTAGTTATGACATAGAGCAAAATAGGCATGTTAAAAAGCAGTTGTCCAAAAAAGGAAGTTTTGTTCCTTTTTTTCAGATGAAAGACAAGGATAATAAATCCTGTACTAATCCTAGCATCAGTGCTCGTCCTTTGGGAAGAAAAAGTTCCTATTTCAGTCTAACAAGTCAGCATGTTGGAGTCAGCTTTACAAGGGCATGGCATAAAGGTGTTTATAAGTAACAGCAGCCAAAGTCACTTTCTGCAGCCTTGCTCCTTCACACCACTTTGACCGTGTCAAGAGGTCAGAAACACGATACTGCTTTTCCAGGGATTGAAAAGATCCAGCCAGAATATGCCAAATGTATCCAATACCAACAGAGATTTGAAGTACTGGAAAGCTACATCTAACTCCTCAGCAGTGAATACTTTTAAATGTGTGAGCTCTTGTGGTAGATATATGTGGCCCTTTGCAGCCTAAACCAAATTGACATGACTTGAGCACTCTCCAGCTCAGCCAGGGTAGCTAGTTAGCTACCCATGTGAGTGTAGCCTATATCAAAAACACAGATGTGACTTGACAGCAGAGAGGAGCTTGGAGAGCATGCATAGCACAGGTCTGTCCAAGTTGTGTCTAGAGAAGCGTGTTTCCTTCTTCACTTGTGCCTCTCCCAGTCAGCCGTTCTGGGAAACCATTGGGTTGTTACACAGCCTTACTTGTGTTTGCCACACTGATGGATGATTAACTAATTCTGTGTATTACTGCAAATGGAGGCAGAAACAGATGTCTGCTAGGTGCAGTGGAAGGGTGAGTTGTGAGTGGCTGAGTGGCCAGCTCCCTGGGACAGGTCAGCTGTCTGAGGTCAGGGATACTTTGCTCTCAATCTTGAATCTCATTCCCCTGAGGTAACAGTAACTTTGAGCCTGTCTTCTGCTTGGATTAGGAGCATGTGAAGGTGCCCCAGGGTGTACACTAGAACAGTGCAGGAAGGGGTCAGCATCTCATGCTCTTCTTAGACAACCTTCCCTGTTGCCACTGTCAGAAGCAGAAGTAGGAATAGATGGAACACTGGTCTGTCCAAGGAGGACACCTTGTATGTTCCTATTTCCATCCCTCACCTGATCCAAGATATCCCTCACCCAGCTTTGTGAGAATACAAATACAAAAAATGGAAGCATCTTGCTGCAGTTGCCTTATTTAGGAAATGTTTCCTGGATGTCCAGTATCTATGTGACTTTCTCAGAAAGTGCACCAATAGAATTGCCTCTGGGTGGAAACGTTGAAAGGAGATAAAGGGAAGGAAGGAATTAAGGCAGCTTTGCCACAGCCATAGGAAGACTTCAAAGGATCCAAGGGTCTGTCCACATTTGGTCATATTGTTTGGGACTGGGTGCTAGGTTGGGCATGACTACACATCATTTTTTGAAGGACAGGGAGCATTCTGAAAATCTTTGAGAAGGAGGAAAGACATCATACCTGTGATATCCTTGTTAAGGAAGGGTATAAGGAGGACACAGACATCCTGGAGAGAGCAATCTGTGCTCTCTGAGCCAAGGCGAACAGCACAGGCCCACTGCAAAAAACAAACAAACAAACAAAAAAAACCCTCCAAGCCAAAAAAAGAACAGAGTCTCAGGTAGATGAATTTTTCCATGAGTTTTTTTCTTTTTCTAGCAGGCTGTCAGTTCTTCCTCCTATCCCACTCAGGTAGAGCAGTAAGAAACTGTAGGCTACAGCATAGGAATAATTCTCCAACACACTACAGAGAAAGCTGATTTTCTCACAAGCATTGCCCTTTGGCACCATCAGGAAAGCTCATGTGTTTTCATCATTTGTCAGAATGACAGTGTTGAACCCTTCAAACTGCTCCGCAGGGTACTCCTCCAGCCCTGGTTCGTGATGAAGGCATCAGCACTTGAGGTCACGCCATGGCCTCTCTGGGCCCTTTGAGAAATGCACCAGGCATAGTCAACATATCCGTATTCAGCAACTTCCATAGAGCTGTACACAGTTCCAGTGCATCCTAGTATGCTTAATAGCTCACACAAGGCCTTCAAATCTCCACGCTTTGAGAAGCACTGGAATGTTTCCTCTGCGTGAATTTGTTGAACTGGCTTGAACCAAGCCTGGTCCATTTAATATGTTTAGGAATAACTCTAAACCAACTGCATGGAGCTTTTGCACTCTTGTTTTCCTGGCTCGTGTCTTCTTTTGAAACTGTTTTGTTCCTTATCGGTGTCTATAGCTGGTGTATTGTTCAGAATTACCTTCTCCACATCTGCTGAAAGGTGAAAATTCATTGGAAAAACGGGAGAAATGGGCAAGGGAAAAAAAGTTTGTTTGTTTGTGCTTTTTTAGTGGGTTTGGTTTTTTTCTGTTTGTCTGTTTGTTTATTCTTACAAGGTCCAGAGCTGGTGCATGACCTGTTAGAGAGAAAGCAGCAGAAGAAAAGAAGAACACCAGGGTATCTTCAGGAAAGTCAGCACAGATTCTTCAACTAGATGTGCAGATAAGCAGCAAATCACATTGACAGTGAACAGTTAGATGTGACTTCCATTCACTGCAAGCTTTCATTCCAAATTGAGGACTCTCTACATGATAGCTTACGTGTGCTTCATCCATGTGCTTCAAAGCATGATTTATTATTAGGGCTTAATTCAATTTTAGACTAATGACAGTCATAAATAATTTCACAAGACCAGAGGAATGAGGAAAATACAAACTTGATGGAGATATTTCAGTTAATGAAATGTTTTGAACTCAGAAATAGTGGTTTGAAATTGAATGTTTGTTAGGCAATCTGGGCCTGTTTAGAAATATTATATTTAGTTATTTGAGCCTGAAAGTGAAAAGCAATTTCCTAGCTGTGTGTTTGTCCTAAACTTCTTCATCTGCATTTCTAAGGGCTCTTGATATGCTACTTTGTGTAATGCTCCCTGCTTTTAATGATGTGACAGCTCTGCAAAAGATTGATGGCTGCTATTGATATAGCAGAGAACACATAGGTCCCATCTGACTGTTTCAGAATAGAAATGGAATAGATTTGGCCACATAGAAATAGAATAGATCTGCCACAGCCAGTGCCAGATCTCCAGTCTCCAAATATCCCATCGTGATATTTATCCCATTTCTGATTCCAATTTTTTGAACTCTGCAACACTGAAGCCAAATATGGCACATGAATTGTTCTAACTTGGACCTTGGCAGGAGGAGGAAGTCAGGATGTAGCAGTAGTTAATACTTTTGAAGTACGAGCTTAAGTAGTCAAGGTTAGAGAGGAATAGATCAGCAAGGCACATCTAATCGATTTGATATGGACAAACCAACATTTGTAACCAGCATCTGTGCAATAAAAGATATAAAAACAACATTAAAACCTGTTCTTTTGTATGTTTTAGCCTGGGTTCCTCCCATGGGGCCTGCAGGACTTCTCAGTTTGTTCCACTTCACTATTCATTTTCACTCACTCAGGTTCATACTATCTCATGTAACTGCACATGATTAACACCACTGCCATTTTTTACTTCTTTGTCATCTCCTTAATTTACTGCTTAACTTTTTGTTCTTTGATCCAGTAATTGGATCCTTTTTTTTTTCTCAATTTACAGCCTTATCTTTTAGAAACACTGACTTGGTTGTTCCTTATGCCCAGTTCCTTGCTCTCTTTTTCTTTATTTTTTTTCTCCCTTCTTCTCCTGTACATGACAGTTATGGGTTTTAGATATTAATAAGTTTATCATATGTCTATTTTTGGACAATTAACATTAATAAATTCAACTTTATGATTCTGTGTGTCCCCACAGGAAGAGTGTGGGCCTGGAAGCAAGGAGGATGTGGCTTTTCATTTATGGGTGGTGCTTTATTGCCAGACACTCCCTCATCTCTGGAAAGCAGACAGATATGTTTAGTGTTGGCTCCTTAGAGAGACCCTGAGAGTATTATCTGGGGAACCAAATTCCCTGCTAGCAAAACCAGTGGGATTGCTCCAGGGCAAAATGTGACCTAGTATCTCTGTGGTATTTCAGAAGTGCACATTTTTGCATTCTCTCTTAGTATTTCTCCTTTCAGAAGAATACAGGGCAGCTAACAAATACCAGACTATCAGTCTGTTGGAGCTAGTTGATGGCTTATGTGATGAAACTACAAAACTTGTCATGGATCTGAGGAGTTTTATTCTTTTTTTTCTTATGAGGGCCTCTGCTTAATTGAGCTATATTGCCTTTTAGCTGAGGGCAAACAGGTTCCTTAGAGTATGCCCACACTAAAACATAGCCTAACACAAGAACATTTAGTAGAGAGATAAGCTCAATCTCCACATCTATGTAGAATTCTTAGCGACAGTCACACGTTGACACTTCTGCGTGCCTCTTGCTTCTGAGCTAGCATGGTCTCTCCTCAGCACCTGCCCTGTCTTCACAGGGTGACTGGGCATAGTTAAACCATGCCTTGGGTTTAACAAGCTCCAGTTGAGTATTTTACTAGAAAGCAAATCTTCATTAAAAAAGACTGGATTTACAGTGACAAAAAGAAGCAAAATGAACACACATAATGTATTATATAGGGTTATAAATACTAAGACATTTTATTTGGCAGAAGACAAGAGAAGACATGTTTACCTATGTGTCCTAGATGGCATAAATGCTGAAAGTTTTTCGTTTTAATATGTATCACAGAAATAAAGTGAAAATTCTGTGTGAGGGACATCAGTAGATTTACTGAATAATAACTTTTATTTAAAATTTATCTGCAGTCTTCCATAGCACTCACAGTGATTTAGAGGATTTCATTTATATGCTTTTTACATTTTACATTATTTGTTCTAAGTACTGAAATTTGACTGGCAATTATTAACATCTATTTATCAGAGTATTTTGTGCCGAAGTCTAGAGAGTCAGACTGTAGCTAATGCTCTTGGAAGAGTTTTATATCTATATACATAGCAATTCCTCACAAAATATTCAGAGTTGATTCAAACAAGAGAGAGAAGTGGTTTCTTCTCTTTGTCATTTACCAAGAACAGAAGACTTGGTAGCTTAAGATGCAGCTATTGAGGCTTAATAAGAGAGAATGGCTGAAATGTATCAAAAAAGAATCCAGGTTGTCACCAATCTGCAAAGGCATTTTTTAATGGTTAAACATAAAGCCATCTGAACAATTTTGGCATTAGAAAAAATCCCAAGGAGAAAAAAAAGAAAAAAAAAAGATATCATGGTAGAAAAAGTGATGTAAAGCAAATTCTCAGGTAGATTTCTTTTTTAATACATTGGACAGAGACAAAGTAGTATGACACTTCAGTCAGCCAAACATTACAGTTTTGCCATGTCACAGTGTAGTATTTGAGTTTGTCTAAATAATATTATCAATTTACAAATTAGAGAAACATTTACAATTAGATGGTGGATTTTCTAAGCCAGTGAATGTATACTTTTGCTACAATGCTGATGATGTTCAACTCAATAATTAGGTAGATAATAGATCAGCAAAGAGGGATCCATGGCACATGTTTTGTGTATGTGTGTGTGTATGGGCCACTCATGAACTCTTAGGTATCATGCACTTAGTTTCTTCAAACTGTAAATTAGTTACTGTTCTCAGAGTTACTGTTCTCAGATCACTTGATGAAGGATACAAGAGGTTTTCCATTACAGAAATCATCTCTACTCTTCCTTTCTCAGGGAGAATTCCAAACTGTGGTACACAATGGTACAGGAAACTATATATTTTGTCCTGGCTTCTAGAACTGGCTGGGTTGTACCTTTACTAAGCAAGGGACTACTTGATTTTATCTTCAATACAGTTTGTTATTTATCTATGTGGGACTAACATCAAATTGTGCTTACTGTAAAACATACTTGTAACAGGCCAAGAAAGTTTAGTTCAACCTGATGCAACACTGTCCTCAGTGCCCAGGTCTTCTCTCAGCTATACTACTTAAATTGCAATATGATAACTGTTAGTGTGATCTGACATTGTCTTTGTCAGTATTGTAAATGCTTTGTTTTTCTATGTATTACCACTGAGAAATTCAATGGATAATTAATGGAAATTTAATGAATATTAGATTTTATGCCTCTGGTTCATATAATTCTATATCTCCAGTTCAGCCACAAAGACACTTAAAATTAAGGTTCTGCCTTTTATCATAGATTAAAATGTCACTGTGAAGAATTCTGCCATTGTCTCAATTATATCTCATGAATGTATTCCTGTTAGCCAGTTAAAAAACTCTCTTATAAAAGGTTGTGTAAATAACAATTGGCATACATTAACTCAAATTTTTAGGAAGGTATTACCATGAATAAAACCCCTCATGAACACATCTCCCTGCTGTTGTCTTCAGCATTCTGTAATTTCAATGACTTCTTATCTCAAAATTCAGGACAAAAAGGCTTGACTAAAGACATTCTAAGAAATCTAACCAACTGCAAAATGCTTAGAACTGGCCTTGCCAGTCACCCCTAATGTTGCCACAGATTCATAGAAAATTAGAGTAGGAAAGTCCTTCATGGGGTCATTTAGTAATTTAAAAAGAATCAGGAGCTGTCACTGAGCTCAATGACTACAAATCACATCTGAGGAAATACAGTTCCTGGTAGTGAAAAAATACTCATTTTTAATATGTTTTTAGCATTTTAGGGGTTTTTATTCTAAAGAAAGATATATTTTCTCACTTTTCATTTTTTCCACTTCCTGTACTACACAATGGGTGCAGTGTTTTTACAAATGCCAGGTTCTTCCAGTCAAAACTCCTTTTCCCTTAACAGTTGTAATCTTTCAGGGTACCCTAGGGTCACAGCAGAGCTCTGCTTCCTAGAGCATTCTTTTACCACCCAAGCTTAGTCCACTCCATGAATGTCCTGTTTTGCTCATGTCTACGCCTGTCTGAGGAGCCTGTCCACTTAACAGATATGCTAACAAGGGAAAAAAGTGGGACAATACTAACCAGGGAAAAAAGTGGAAGCTTTGAGTGTCTAGTGATTCCTCTTGTTTTTTTCTGTGTAATTTCTTCAGAGAACAAAAATTTTGTTCTGTGTCGGATAGTCTACCCTAGAGTTTAAGCGTAACGTGAAGCAGACCGGCTTCCAAGTGTACACTGTCATTTGTTTAGCTCCCTCTTGCCATTCCACTGACATGTTTACCTGCCTCTGAAGTATCATTGCTATCTCTCTTGAAGATTTCTGTTAAACCTGTACTCTGCTTATTGCATTGCTTGCTCTGGGGTTCAGCTTGCCCCCCCTTGCTCTGGGGTTCAGCTGCTGCTGGACATCTGTTGCTTTGAATTTCTCAGGTTTGGTAAAATTCCACCAACACTTTCAGGTACCGGCTGGGGGGATAATCAAGAGGAGTGACTGATAAAGCTGTGAGACCATTCTGTAGTGTGATAAGACACTCTACTCAAGTTTGCAGAAGTCTGTGCAAATCCGTATTCATATATAATTTAGAAACTTCTGGTTACTAATCCTGAATTAAGCTGGTGAAGTGTTCCTAGTGGAACAGAAACTAGGAACTCTTCCATCTCTCACTCAGAGTGCAAAAGATGATGCACAGCAGTGCTGCTCTCCTTTTATGATTTTTTTTTGCCCAGCAAAGATGGCAGTCTCTCTGCTTGTGCTGGATTTATCACTAGCTGTGAGTCCCTCAGAGAGACTGTGCTGGTAGCTGCTTATGGCTGTGGTTTCAGGTTTTGATGGACAGTGTACACAGAAGTCTCTTACACCTCATCTTCCAATCTGGATAAAGTCTCACAGTCAAGCCCAGACGGAATGGGTTTTCTGTCCTCTGCATTAAATTTTAGAGCTTATCTGTAGAAACTTAGGATGATGTGTGATTGACTTCAGGACTTCAGTTTTGTTGGAAAGTTCTCCTTGTATATAAGACTCCCTGCATTGGCATAAAGGACACTGACTACCGTTAGTTGCTATTTCTTCTAGCATAACTAGTTACACCTTTGCAGCTTCTTCACCTTACTCTTGGACTCGATCCACCGAATTCAGGAGTTCATCAGTACGTGACATCTGCCTTAAGAAAACATACAGGAAACATTGCTCTGTCATTTTTTCATTATATAAATGCATCTTTTGATGATAGCTCAGAAAACCCACATAAAAATTTCAGCCACAGGAATGATCAGAGGGATGGAGCACCTCTCCTATGAAGACAGGCTGAGATGGTTGAGGCTGTTCAGCCTGGAGAAGGGAAGGCTCCAGGGAGACCTCACTGCAGCCTTCCAGTGCCTAAAGGAGGCCTATAAGAGAGCTGGAGAGGGACTTTTTACAAGGGCATGGAGGGATAGAACAAGAAGGAATGACTTTAAACTGAAGGAGGGCAGATTTGAATTAGATATTAGGAAGAAATTATTTACTGTAAGGGTGGTGAGATATTGGAATGGGTTGCCTAGAGAAGTTGTGGATGCCCCATCCCTGGGACTGTTCAAGGCCAGGCTGGATCTGGCTCTGAGCAACTTGGTCTAGTGGGACGTGTCTCTGCCTACAGCATGAGGTTTGGAAGTAGAAGATATTTAAGGTTTCTTCTAAGCCAAACCATTCTATGATTCTATGATTCTAATTTATTGTTTCAGAGTTGTATAGCATTGAAGAAACAAAAGTATATTTGGCTTGTGATAAATCTTTTGTTATAGTCATCCAGAGCTCATACATTTTTGATTCATGCTACATTTGTTGACATTGTTTCTAGCTTTTAAATGATTTACTTCAGTTTCCAACTATAGCATCATTTGAAGTATATGGTCGAATGAAAATATAAGTATATGCAGTTAGAGCCTGTTAACTGATCACATTCCTTCAGAAAAGGATAACTTGCATTTTATCACTGCATTTTTTAAGGATAGTATCTGAGTAAGCATTTAGCAGTAGAAAAATGCCACTTTCGTTAGTGCATGGAGTGAAAGGATTTGGGAGGTTTGGGTTATTTTTAGAGGGGCGCAGGCCAGGTGCTCCTGCATATAATGGTTGCCTGGTAACACATCTAGGATTATAAGACAGAGGGGTCATTGATGTAGGCTCATTTCATCAGTAATACAGCAAAGAAAGAAAAAAAACCAAACCCACTCCAGCAAACTGTTCCTTGGTAAGTTCTGTTTTTCAGTGTTTTGTGAGCAATTCAGTAATGCCAAGCTTTCAGCAATATATACTATAGAAATGAAAGAGCAGAGTAGAGGCTTGTTAGTCATTGCTTTTGTTGTATCAATAAGAAAGCCAGTTTTGCCTTTGGGCTTGGATTAGGTTTATTTTCATTTGCCTTAAATGTCCGTTTACGAATACACAAGAAGATTTAGATGCTTCTCTGTATGCTCTTCTGCTTTAATAAATATTTGTTGATATTTTGATTGTAATATATTTGGAGCTCATCCTAGGAGTATAATTCATACTGTAAGCAAAATTATTTAATAAGGTAACTCTTGTATTCAGCTACTACTGCTCATCATTGAGTGGCAGAATTAGGTTCTACATAACTGTAGACTGGTGAACTTTTTTATGCATGTGTATTTAAATCTATATTTAGATGTTCAGTTGCTGAAAAAATACTCCAATTTGCACAGGCATTGAGTACTTACATTAATGTCGTTTGTCATGGGCATTTTTGATCCTTAGAATGCCTTGGTTTGGGCAACATTCAACAATTTTGGCATCAAAATATGTTTGAATTTGTTGGTTAGCAAATACAGTTGTCATTGCCATATCCTTAAGATCACTTTTTTTCTCTCAATACGTCCTACCGTTCTGCCAAAAACACTTCTCCAGACAAACTGGGAACAGCTACAGAAGTCCCTTTGCAAGTGGTTTTTCAGAGGTACAACGTCTTCCTTTGAAGTCTTTTAACTTTCTCCAAATCTTTTATTTCACTCAGGGACCAGCAACGCATCCTATATCGTGTCTTGTTTGTTGTTAAGTTTCTTTAAAGCTCTGGTGTAAACAGGAACCAATAGCAACTGATGATGAAACACAGTGAGTCTTGAGTTTCTTGTGCAGCAAAATTAATATTCCTGGCTTTTTCGTGTATGGACTCAGCCTGTGACCTCACAGCTGTGATCTGTGCTGAAGCACAGCACAATGAATCCTAAAGAACCTTATCAGAGATTTGGGAGGGGAAGGGGAGGCAGGAATTGTGTTTTGTTGTCTTCTGGACTGTCTTCATAAGGCACCAAGGGACAGTCAAAATGGGGAGTAATACCCTCTAGTGCAACTTAAATAGCCAGAAGCTCAGCCTGCAAAAGACAGGTATTTTGCCCTAGGCACAGGCCTGTTTCCTGATCTATCCTCTTGTTCAATGAATGCTTGTGTCCATCTTTAGTGTTCATAGAATCATTTAGGTTGGAAAAGACCTCCAAGATCATCAAGTCCAACTTTTCACCAAACAGCACCATGTCAACTAAACCACAGCACTAAGTGCCATGTCCAGTCATCTCTTGAACACCTCAACGAATGGTGACTCCACCACTACCGTGGGCAGTTCATTCCAATGCCTGATAGCTCTTTCAATAAAGAAATTCTTCTTGATGTCCAGCCTGAACCTCCCTGGGTGCAGCTTGAGGCCATTTCCTCTTGTCCTGTCACTAGTTGCTTAGGAGAAGAGGCCAGTCCCCACCTCGCCACAGCCTCCTTTCAGGTAGTGGTAGAGAGTTATGAGGTCTCCTCTGAGCCTCCTTTTCTCCAGGCTAAACAAAGCCAGCTCCCTCAGCAGCTCCTCATATGAATTACTCCCTAGACCCTTCACCAGCTCCATTTCCCTTCTCTGGATGTGCTCCAGCACCTCAATGTCTTTCTTGAAGTGAGGGGCACAAGTATAGGGAGACAATCACTTCTCTAGTCCTGCTGGCCACACTATTTTTGTTTCAGGCCAGGATGCCATTGGCCTGCTTGGCCACCTGGGCACACTGCTGGCTCATGTTCAGTGGCTGTCGACCAGCATCCCCAGGTCCAGTCAGACTTCCAGCCAGACTTCCAGCCACTCTGCCCCCAGCCTGTAGTGCTGCAGAGGTTTGCTGTAACCCAGGCATAGGAGCCTGCAGCACTTTGCCATATTGAACCTCATACAGTTGGCTTTATCCCATCAATCCACCTTTCCAGATCTCTCTGCAAAGCCTTCCTGTCCTCCTGCAGATCAACACTCCCACCCAAACTGGTGTCATCTGTGAACTTACTGAGGGTGCACTTGATCCCCTCAGCCAGATCATCAGTAAAGATATTAAACACGAACATCTCCTGTGAGACACTGGATTATTATATTCATTATTGGCTCAGACCAACTCAAGTGTGTGTGGTGGGGTGGGTGGGAAGAAATGGGTTGAATTTCATGGAGGTGAGGTAATGCCCTATCCCATGTCTCAGCCCCTGTGAGCCTCTTGGGGTGGCTTCAGAGCAGCCGTCAGTCAAAGCCAGCCCAGGAGCACTGCCCCACAGCACATCCCCTGGAGCCCCTGACCCAGCTCTGATGGGCTGACACGCTGGGAGCACCACTCCTCACCCTGCCTCAGAGTGGCCAGTGGTCTGGGAGTCCCACCTGGGAGCAGTGGCACAGGGCAGATAAAAATAAAGACATGGTCTCAACATGTTTGAACCCTCCATATTCTAGACTCCTGTATCTGGACCTATGCTGGATCTAGGGATGGCAGCTATATTTCTCTTTTTCTATACTTCCTCTCATTCTCCTAATCTCCTTTCTTAATATTTTGGGTAACTTAGGACAGGAGGGGCTGTATTTTGTATATGTTAGCATATGCTAAGTCAATGCTTTGTGAAATGCTTTATTTTGGTCATATGTTACCCTTTCAACTTTTGCCAAGTTCCCTTATTTTCTAAAGTTTACCAGTAAAAGTACCTTCTGAGAAAATGTGTGCAGCGTTTCTCCTGTGTACTCTCTCTTAAGGTGTTAAAAGAACCAAGGGCTCTTCTAGTATATTTGGCTCTTCTGATATATTCTTCTATTATATTTGGATATTGTTGAAGCCTTGTATATTTTTAAAGTAAAACCCCTTTGGAGAGCTTGTAGATCAAGACTTGGGGTCTTACAGCTTACCCATACTGAATCCCACTAGTGACCAGCCACCAAGCGGATGTAGCACCAGTCACCAACACTCTCTGGATGGGCCCAGCCATCCAGCCAAGTTTTAACCCAGCAAAGAGTGCAGTTGTCCAAGCTGTGGGCTATCGGCTTTTCCAGGAGAATGTTATAGCAGACAGTATTGAAGGCTTTACTGTAGTCCAGGTAGACCACATCACAGCCTTTCCCTCATCCACTAGATGGGTCACCTGATCATAAAAGGAGATCAGGTTAGTCAGGTAGGATCTTAATTTCCAAAGTCCTTTGAGTCCACTGGAAGATGTTTATATCATCAGTAGTTTGCCACATCTGGTAGGAAGACTTTCAACACCATTTATGAAATGTAAATACAGGTTCTTGTGGAAAGGAAACGGAACAAAATGGGAGAATCACTGATACCCACTATGCCCTAGCACACTAGCCTTATTCTCTTTCTTCTGTGTAAGTGATGACTGCATTCTTCTTGAGAAGCAGAACCTCCTCCCACTCATCCTTTCTTCACAAGACAAACCTTGATCCTTACACACCTCTTATGTTTGTGCCATGTTTTGACCTATGAAATTGCAGCTTTTGATAGAAAATATTTTATTGGTATGAATAGGTAAATATAAAAATTCTACCTTCCTAATAAAAATGAAGCAATTAAACCATTGCTTCGTCCAGGTATCATCAGTTCATCAGTCCAGGCTTCCTATACCAGAAGCTTTGCATTTTCTAGTGTTGCTAATAAAAGGTCTTTAATTTTTTAATCTGTTGTGTTTTTTTTAACCTGTATCCTTTAAGGTGTCATTTCTAATATTATTTCATAATTAAAATAGATCAGATAATCTCTTCCCTGCTTTCTATCTCCACTGAAAATAAAAATAAAAAGGAAGATTTTCTCTTGAGTATTCTGATTCTTTTAATTACTGTCTCAAATTTGATTTAGGTTGTTTGAGGGGGTTTTTTTCTATCGCTGAAAGTAATTTTGCTTGCCAGCAATTAGAGATAGGTGTTGTGCAATAAACACTGGGGGAAAACTCAGCAAAATTGTTTCCATGGTGTTTAGTCAGGCCTGCATAACTGTTGCTTAGTGAGGAAAATAAGACGAGGGTACTCAAGAGCAGCAAAACAGAGGTCATCGGGTTTCAAACTGCCTGTTCAGCCATACTGGCCACACCTTCCAGCCAGCCTGCTACGGTGGTGTGCCGTGGTGTGGATGTGGTATTTTACCAAAGTGAATTTGTTCAAAATTCTCAGTCTAAAGGCCAGTTTATTATAAGATTCTCTTTCCATTTTACTTTGATAGTTATGAAGAATAAAATATGCTGAAAACATGATTTATGAAGGGGTAGATATACAGAACTCCCTCCTTCAAAGCATACCTTTCTTCTCTTAGCTCACTGCTGGCATGCAAGAGGATTTCATTGTTCCCTGAAAAAGCATCCCTGAGCCTCTTTGGTACTGCTCCAAAGCTGCAGAGTCCCCCAGAAGCTGAAGGCTGGGTACTGGCTGTCCTGGAGCAGCAGCTCAGGGAGTCACAGCTGAAACTCGTGAAATGTGTTGCAATTCCTTAAAGCTAGAAATACTTTCTTGCTTCTACAAGGGAAGAAGGTAAGAGGTAATTACCTTACCTTCTCTCTGCAAGGTAATCTGCGTGTGGGACAGGCTCCCATATAAAATCGTGCAAGAACTAAAAACTTGCAACCTGGCCATTCAAGCTGTCGAAGTGTTATGCAGTCCTGGCTGTCCCCAGGCTATCCTCTGTGTAGCTATGGTTTTATCTATTGCATTACACTTTGCATTATCAGTCCCTGTTAACTCCATCTCCTGTAACCACAGCCCTGCATTTCACTGTCAGGCTAGCAAAAAAACCCCTAACCAGTCTGTTATGTATTAAGCCAACTTCTGTCTACAAGTGCTTTATTAAATCCATCAAATCTATTTTGGTCTTATTTCTGCCATCAGTTCTGCCACATTTTGTGCCAGCTCCAATAAGCTAAATTATTAAGCCTTGGAGTCTTACTCCAATAATATGGGCACTTTCTGAGCAGCGCAGGACAAGAGGTTAACAGCGGAATGCAGCAGTGGAAAATGAAAAACAGAAGGGATGTAGCATAAAGATGTTTTCTAGCCAGTCCTAGCATTATGTATTTACTGTATTTTCCATGTCATTTACAGCATCCCCTTCCCAGTTAATTTTATAATCTTTATCTGAGGACTCAGGCTGATGAGAACTGCTCTTCTGGAAAAGGGGAGGCTATTTTAAGTATTTGAGAATTCAAAGAGAAATAGTAGTTATGGGGAGAGGGAAGACTGGGAAGTTTTCTCAGGGAAAAGGAATGTATTGCATTATATCCTTCTTGCACTATAAAATGACTGTGAAATGAACAAGATTTGGGTAAGCAGCTTTAGTTTAGAGTGATCTCAAAACTCTACACAAATGCAGCTGGGTTTGTTTTCAGGGGAAGCTTCATTTTCCACTGAAGAATTATATGATGCTAGAAAATAAGAACTAAAGTCTGCATTTGTTCCTTCTATACCAAGATACCATATCATAGCAACAAAGGAGATTTTTATCTCTTTGATGTGCCATTGATGTGCCTTTCCAGCTCATGACATCCAGGGTAGGGACCCTAACCCCACCTGCCTTCCCCAAGATCTCTTGTATTTGATTGATCCCCCCTGATGTGAGGAATATGACCATCTGTATAAAAAAACCTGACCTCATCCTGACCTTTGTGCTTGCTGGGGAAGGAACAAGCAAGAAGGGGTTGAGTGAAGTAAAAATTGAGGGCTTTTTTAAAATGGGCAAGTTGTGAGGATAAACTAAACTGAAGTGGCTTGGAAGATATTGGCTGGTTCTAGGAAGAGAGGTTAAAAAGGAAATCAGCCCGGTATGCATCTCATCCTCCTCACCCATCCAACCCAGAAACACCTCTTATATCCCCCTCACAGGAGTGGAATTTTCAAGTTGCAACATCGGCTCACGTGTGGCCAGGGCGTAAACCGAGACCACAATGGTTTATGATACCAGCTCCATGTCAACAACAGCTTTGCTGTTTCTTCTTCTAAAAGTCCAGTTCCCACCAGTTAACCTAATTTATTGTTCTTCTTTCCAAGGTTCAGTTCCTGTCCTAATCTAGTGGGGTTTTTTCCAAGGTTCAGTTCCCAACAGTGAAACTATACAATATTTTCGTATGCCACATTGATGAGCACAACCACGGATCAGCTGTGGCAGGGCCTCAGATACAACTCAGGTCTCTGACACATGGACCCTTAGAATGACTATATTTTGAGATAGGCTAACCTAGGGACAGTATTCTTAGTGCAGCGGATGTATCTTGATTTATAATGGGCTTGTGATCTTTTTATTTGTCATACCAGCCTTTTGTAGCCTAGTATTTACTTTCTGATTCTCATCTCTGTTGAGCAGTGATCCTTAGAGAGCTGTGATTAGTAATTTAGAACTGCACCCAGATGAATTGTTGCACTGAATTTCTTATTGTCACCTCACTACACTACCTATTTCCCATGTTAGTCCTAGTTTTGCCTGGGTTTGCCTGACCTATATAATTTTGCTATCTTGCTGTTAAGCACCCTCCCCAGAACACTGCTACACATACCTAACCGAACAAACCTTATGAGTATATTTGTTGTATCTCAGCAGTCACCTTTTTTAAGCAGTTTCTAGTCCATGGCAACAAATTGCCTCTCACCTTGATCCTTCTGAAGTTCATTATCCATTCAACGTGAGGGATTTTATCAAAGGCAGTTTCAAAATCTAAATAAATAACATCAATTAATTTTCTTTCTCCTATAAAATATTTTCTTGGCTTTTTGAAAGACTGCTAAATAAGTAAGAAGACATGAACTTCCTTCTAGCATACTTAATCTCACTGAGCCATATGGTCATGAAGCTTTAGAGGACATACAATTATGGTTATAATTACCTCCATAAACAATTCACAAAGTACAAATTCATAGAATCACAGAAAGGCTTGGGTTGGGAGGGACCTTAAAGATCATCTAGTTCTAGCCCCCCTGCCATGGGCA
Source organism: Chiroxiphia lanceolata (assembly GCF_009829145.1). Classification (NCBI taxonomy): domain Eukaryota; kingdom Metazoa; phylum Chordata; class Aves; order Passeriformes; family Pipridae; genus Chiroxiphia; species Chiroxiphia lanceolata. The sequence continues at coordinate 84,224,301 of NC_045639.1, read as the reverse complement.
GAGATGTCACCCACTAGATCAGGTAGAATTATTCTAAGAAAAATATATATTTATGAGACACTAACAATGTATTTGAATAAGAATAAATACTTTTGAAAATTTAATGCTTTGTATTTATTTCTCAATAGCAAAAAATGTAGGCATTGAAGAAACGTAAGCTTCTCCTCTGTAAGTCATTTGTGCAGTCATTAAAAGGGATGCCACATGGTGTTATGTTGATCTTCTAGAACAAGATAGCCATATGGAAGAACTCAGTACTACTAATGTTTTCAGTTACATCAACCTTCTTTTACAGAAAAGTACTTGTAACAGTTAGGTAAGATTTTCTGTGGGACCCCTCAGTTGTTACAAGATTCCCTCATTTTTCTTCATTTATTGGCGAACATGTTAAAGCACACTGGCATATATCAGACACTCTATAGCACGACTCTCTATGCTTTACTGTTGATTTGGTATTAAAGTCCTTTGACATATTTATTCATTTAGAAAAAGTTCCGTTAATGACTATAAACCATGAGTTTGAAAAGTCTTAAAAACTAGCAGAATGGATTGTCAGGCTAAACAAAAATCAAATTGCTAAGTAGCAAATTAAAACATTAGATCACATTTTCCTTCAGTTTACCTCTATAATACTAGGTCGTTTTTACAAGTGGTAACAAATGACCATATTCCTTGTTTAACTGGTGTCACTCCAGAATGCTGATCTCTATAGGTCTCTTCTTTATTCCTGTCCAGTTACCATTTTCCCCATTTTGAATTGCCAGAACATCTTATTACAAAGAACTCCATCTCATTCTAAGCAATTAATAATTTTTCTGCGCATAATTTCCCTTCCTTTCAAATGGGGTAAGCTTTCCTAAGCTTGGAAAAGTCCTGGAGGACCTACAGTGAAGCACAGTCTTTGAGGGGGTGACTCAACCCATATTGAGATAAGGGTGAAGACAGATAAGGTGCATTGCCTTTGGAAAGCACCTCTCTCCCCACTGACTGCAGAAAGTAAACAAAACATCTACATTGTGCAGTGCTACACATATACCTGAGCCTGGTCTTAAAATCAGAAGCATAGTGTCCACTCTACCCTCATGGATTAGTCGTTCTGGAAAAGCACCAATGTGACTGACCACAGGCTCTCAACTTGCACCTCTGCTTGACACTGGAGTTCAGAACTGCCCAGGGAACTTTCTGTGGCAATACACTGCATTGAGCAGATGACTCACAGAGGCACAGGCAGATGTCAGATGCAGATGGCAAATCCAGGCTTGGAAGCAGCGAGGAATGTGAATGTATTATTTTGTCTCTGACACTACCCTCAGAAACATTAGGGTCTCGCATAGAGGCTGGAGTGATATGGTAATGATAGAAAGCCTAAAAGGAACCTTCTGGCTTTGAAATTATTAAAACAAGGAGTGAAAGAGAGAATAAAATTTCTCTAGCAATTTAAGGATTTTGAGAATTTAACTGATCATAAAGACTTCTTTTTAATTCTCTGGTTTTCTTTCTCTCTTGTATTATTGAAATTCTTTTCACTTGAATGTGTAGATTTTCTCTGTGTGTATAGAAAGATGATTTAAATCTACTTCCATTTTTTATTCTAACGGAGAAAACCAGATTTTTATGATGGAAGGACACTAGAAGAAAATCTAGTAAAGAACATGACTTTTAGTAAGTTAAGACTGCTGCTTGTTTATTAATGTTATTACCTTCATGAATCTCTTGACAGAATTAGGTGCCACAAAAGTGTAAGCTTTTCTAATCTATCCTCATGTGCCATTTTACTCAATTAAAATGTGATTGCCTGGAGCACAGGTTAGATGTTTCCTCAAGCCAATCATAGATACTGGATGTATTCTAAACATGAGTAATGCTTTTAACCAGATGGCTGTACAGATAGCTGTTTTGCAATTTTATTTTTTTTTAATATTTGCTTCCTGGCTCTTTTATTTATATTTATCATGAGATTCTAGCACCATATGTCCATTTTATATACCTTTTAATTGCTTGGAATTGGTATGCAACATTTTCTTTTTGAATGAGTCCACAGAACAGTAAAACAACCAAATAGTTACAATTTCTGGGTATTTTTATACTCTTTTATGTCTTTTATCATAATCTATTTAAAATTAATTCTGGTACCTTAATCAACTTATGTTGCATCCTCTGAGAAATTCCAGAGAGATTCTCAGAAAACACAAAGGGTTTGCCCATTTATTGAGCAAAATGTTAATGAAAACTAAGTTCTGCATCTGTCTCATTCCTGGTTTTAAATATGCCAATCTCATCATTAGATGGCAAAATTAAGTAAGTTTGTTCCTATGTAGAAATATCGTAATTTTCCTTTATAGAGGAAATCTGTGTGAATTAACACTAGATTTTGCAAGTAATTTTGGTGACTGTAAAAACAGGTTCCCAATTTTGGACTGTATTTTGCACTCAGATGTCTAAATTTACTTATGTGAATAATGTAATTTAATTTTTTCAGTTTTATAATTTAAACATACTGCATGCACAATGTCTCACTAAAGATGTCTATATATAATGGCATTGGCCACAGTCTGTGTACTCAACAAGACTTGCTGAAGCGACCGTCAATAGAAAGAAAAACATTTTTAATGTGTAACCAATTTCTTCAGCAAAAGTTGCAGCTTTATTTTGTAATTATTTATCTTTAAATTGCCTGAACTGAACCTAGATGACATTGGTTCAATACATCTTCCTGGATGTTGCATGTGGCAAGTCTTTACATCCGAGAGACTTCTCTGTCTTTGAGTCTTTTGTTCAGTGCCTCCCTCCATGAGCAGAATATTGGCACTCATAGAATCATAGAATCACCTGGGTTGGAAGGGACCTCCGAGATCACCAAGTCCAACCCTTGATCCGCTACCACCATGGTTACTAGGCCATGGCACTCAGTGCCACATCCAGTCTCATCTTAAAAACCTCCAGGGATGGAGAATCCACCACTTTCCTGGGCAGCACTCATCCTTGCTCTCATCACCTCCAACCTACCAGTATGACCATCAGATATATCTACATTTTTTTTTTTGGTTCAGGCAATTTTCTTTGTGCTGTTTTGAATAAAATTGAAATTGGTTCCCCTTTGGAGGCGAAAGCTCTTAAACTTTTCCCTTAATTTGACGCTATAAAAATAGTACCCACTAAAAAGTCAAAATTGATTGTGCTCATGTAAAAACTGTTAAATCCTTTGAACACAGATAAATAAAGTCTTCAAACTTCTAAAATACTTTATCAGAAGAGTTTCTTAGAGGAAAAAAACCACTCATGCACAAAAAAACCTAATTAATATTGGCAATGGATTCACAGAGGAAACAACATTATTCTCATATAGTCAAATAAACTATACTTTTCTACTCATTAAATCAGAAGCTGTCATCTTGCCAAACAGTATAACTATCTGTGGTCCAAATATCAGATTCTAAAAATAAATACAAACAGACTGTGGCACACGTGGTGGACAGTTTGTTCTCAGATTGCCTGTAATGTGATGTGCCTTTCAGCAGAGTGGTGGATTCCGGTTGACCCAGCCTCCAGAGGCTTGGGAGATGGTCACTGGCCCCAGGGAAAGAAAAAGTGTCTGTGGGTGACAGGGACATGGCAAGAAGGCAGGACCTGTAGCCCATGGAGATAGTACTGGAATGAGTAGAGATCTGACTCACCCCTAACTCAACCCCCGCTGTGGCAGAGAGGAACTTTTCAGAGATCAGAGGGAGCTGGCTGTAAATCAAAACCTACTGTGATCACAGCAAGCAAGCAGAGAAGCAAGAACCTGCCTGTGGGTATATGATAGATGGAGCAGATTTGTTTATGTACAGTTTTATTTCTTTTCAGTCTTACTTAGTCACTCTAAGTCTAAACCTTTAAAACATTTATCATTTTGGTTTGTGTTTTAATAAAATCTGGCTTTGAGTTGAAAGAGCTTTTTGGTCTTCTGGTCTCCACTATAAGGTAAGGGTTAAGACACACAGACATTTACCTATCTGTCCTCTCACGCTGTTGCACATGCATCCTTTGCTTAACACTGTGCAGCATTTGAATTTATCAGAACTGGTTGCAAATTAATACTTACATCATGTGAAATTGTCAGAGTTTCAAAATTTGTGCTGTGTCACTCAAAAGAAACATTGACACTTTCTTTTACATGGCTTCCCATTCTTTTGTTTTGTTTTGTCATTCTAAGCTAAACAACACTTCTTGACATTTTCATATACTGGGTTCACTGTGATCTTAATTGAAGCCTTTAATTTCATCTTGCTCTAGTTTACTCTTTATTTTGAGATGCCGCACTGACTCCTGAAGAGCTGGTCCTTGTGCCTCCACTCTACTTTAACTCAAGTGTAACAGTAAGTTTTTTAAGTGAAATTTAACCATCTCAGTGCTATGTAATGCAGGTCTACAGTAATTATTTAATCACCCAGTGGCAAGGTAAAATATTCGAACCTTTCCTTTTGGGTTTGGAGTTTGTTATTTGGTTGGGTTTTAGTTTTGAAAAATTCCCAAGCAAGTCTACGTATCATTTATAAAAATAATTAGCTTAATTTAAGAAGTTCCAAAGGAAGAAAACCCTCCATTTATTTAGTAACTACTATAATATTTTATCCTGGCACTATGGGGCACTATTTTAGGGACTGATTTATGTCTTCTCCCATGGGCTGCTCTCCTTAGTCTTAGATCATCCAGAAACTGGGGAAAAATCTCCATGAATTCTAAGAAAGCGATTTTCACTTACTTATCTCCACCTTTAAAGCATTTCCTTTCTTTCCCACTAGCTTTGTATGGTTGTTTCCACTTACCACACAAGTACCCCAAATAAAAGTTCTTGAGAGCTGGGCAGGGTCATCCAAAAAGGCTCCTTGCTACTGTGGGAAAGGCACAAATAATCTTGGGTCATCACATTTTGTTACTTGTTTATTTATTTGTAGGTTGAGATCCTAATTATGTAGTTGAATTGATTTAAAGTGAGCTAAAGGTCATACTTATTTTGGCCAGGCAGTTGAGATGATTTGTAATTAATGTTTCTCCCATTTTAGCCATACTGTGCTAATTTTCTTTTTTTTTTCATAGTTACAGTGGAATTCTATCATGTGCAAACATATTTTCTAGTTGATTATTTCATGGCTCTTACACCACATTTTCATTTTGTGTGTTTACTGTTTTCTTCAGACACTCATAGTTTCTTTAAGAGTCTACAAGACTCATGTCACTGTTTACTTCCAATTAAAAGGTAAATGAGAACATCCCATCTCCTCATGCACGCACAGAATTATAACTGGGTTATAACTCTGTGTACCTGTACAGAGACAGACATACATATATATATCCATCCTAAACCCAGAGCAGAGGATTTCATAACTGTTCCATGGCCATCAGTGAATATTCTGAAACTATTAAATAATGCATTTTTATGCTGGTATTATTTCAAGAAGTCATTATATTTGTAGCATTTTCCATTCTACAATTCTATAATCCCTCTATAATTAAATTATTATTTGTGTATAAAATTTTGTGAATACTATTTGCCCACAGTAACTCTGCTTAAACCTGGGGAAATGCAGACAAGTAATTAAAAACCCTCTTGTTATAACCCCTTGTTTGAATGCACTGTCAATTTGACTGTAGATTTTTTATGTTATCTTTTGTTTTCACAATATCGAGTTACTATAGATTCCAATTTATTGAATATAAAACTATTTTTTCCAAACCTCTGTTACTGAGATCTCAGATGAAATATTTTCGATATTTCTATGGAGAAGAAATTGTATTTTTCAGAATGTGAAGGTCTGGAAACTATTCTAATGCATAAAGTGCCTTTTAGTGGACAGGTACTTCAATTAAAATACAATCTGTCTGCAATGTGACAGGCTTGCACTAACTGGATTTCTTGTCTAGTAGTCTAATTTGAAAGCCCAGAGGTAACCACTTAAACCCATAGGAAACAAGGCTCAATTTGACCATGTGCCTTGATCCAGATTAGTTGTTTTATGGTTTCCAAAACCCTAATCAGTTTGTTTAACAGCCACCCTGTAATAAGCACCCAGTAAACAATACTTCTGCCTCAGTCTACCTATTTTTATGTTGAAGAAGGTGAGAGTTTTGGAGATACAGAATTAAAACTAAAAAACAGTAAAGCAAATACACAACTAGAAAGGAAATAGCAAACAAATTGTACCCAGATGGGTAGTTTTGATAGCAACTCCTAACTGCTGTCTCTAATTTCAATGCAGAATAACCCTGCAGAACTATACTATTGCTAGTTAGGAATGGTTTTCACAGTTTTACAAGTTTCCTTCATATTTCTTATTTCAAAGAAATAGATCTGTTCCCTTGCAAACAAGTTTGATTTGGGTTGGGGTTTTTTTCTGTTCTTATTCTGATCTAATGCTAAGAATTTTAATATACTTGATCTTCACTTGATTTATTCAACAGTGATCACACATATAGGGGTCTCTGGAATGTGCTTGCTTTTTTTTTTTTTTTTTTGTGAACTTGCAGTCCTGTGTGCTGAATACTTAACAGAAGTAGTCACCTTGGTTAGATCTGTATTCAATTCAATTACAGGACAGTTGTGTTTCACTTTCCCTATTTGTGTAAGGTGATTTCATCCAAAATTTTATTTGGCTTGTCCATTATAATGCAAAATAGTATTTCCAAATAATATTCTTCCTTTCTTATCTATAATTTGCTTTCTCATGGCCCTTTCTGACTGCTTCAAAATTTCCTTATTCGAATTCTCATGGTCTGACTCTCACTTCAGCATAAGAACAGGACAACCTGGACAATATACCTAAGTATTCTAAGTTCCTGAGATTGCTGATCCTGGTTTTCTTTCCCCAAACTTGGCTTTCCTCTGCCTTCGTGTTTTGCCATTACTGCCGCAATCTCTTCTTTGGACATCTTGCAGAGCAAGCATCCTGTGAGTAATATGGGGTTTTGTGGTTTTCTAATTCTACTTCTCTTATCCTGTTTCTTATCCTATTTTTTCACCCTGAAAGATTTCCAATAGTACAGCTCTGCCTCTAGCAGTGCAGCTGTCAAGATGTCTAAAGTGTAGAGAAGTTACTTTTTAGCTCTTTACACTTTTAAACGAGACTGTCTTTCTTGTACATCATTGTAGAATTTTTGAAATACAAGAAAACTTTTCCAGCCTCTGGAAATCATTGCACAAAGCAGTAGATGCTACAGGCATCTGCACCATGAGCAGATTGCCTGTGAACGGCAAGATCTGGGGACACAAAAATGCTAATTGCTACTCATAAATCTCTGTGCTTCAGGAGCTATAATATTAGAAGTTCTTGAACTCCCAGACCTTCTGATAGCTGCAAATAAAGATTTTGTCACTACTTCTAATATCCATTCATAAGAAGGGGCACAAATGAAAATATATGTATATAGGAGCTGTAACTGAAATGTAAAAGTATGAGTATCATTATGGCTGTCTTCAATACTAATTTAAACTGATGCAATCAAATGTATGCAGGGATTATTAAACCAGTCCCAGGCACATTTTGATCTGAGCAAACCAGTACCCTCCTGAGCAGCTCCACAGCACAGGTTGGCCTGTGACAGGCTCCATCCACAACAGAGAGCTTGGAAGTGGATATCCCATTTTGGAGGCTGAGAAAAATTATCAGTGTGGGCACAGCCAGTCAAAGTCAGCTGGCCTGGGGATTAATGAGTGGACCTTGTTTACTGGTATAGACATAACCATCTTGCCTCCTGAGTGCTTGGGTATGCCTTGCAGAACTTCAGCTAGACAAAATCCCCAGGGAGGGGTGGGGGAGTGGGGTCTGACAATCTTACCAACTGCAATTTAACTCTTTCATGTTAGAAGTGTCTGCAATGGGTATGAGCGGGAAGTGCCTGAAATCAGGCTTTTTGCACTCTTGCAATCCATAGAAATTAGGATCTGCATGAAAGGGCAGGGAGTGTATATAGAGAGTCCCTGTATTTGGGCAATAAGCACTAGGAATGAAAAAACCTCCACAGTTGGTTCATAAAACATCTGCAGTACTACCCAGAGAGGAAGCTCTTGGGTCAACAGCTGGCTGGTAATAGGCTTAGCCCTGTAAATTTTCTTGCTCCATAAGATTTTTGCTTTCATTTAGAGGAAAAAAACCACCTTTATGGACCACTGTAAACAACGATTCAACCAGATTTACTTGTGAACAGAGAAAAGGAGACAGCAAAGATAGCTAAGAAGGTGTGTCATACTGGCTAACTATACAAACCAAAAGGGGAAGCACTATTGTTTTAGGTGTTCTACATGCTTATTTCACCTCTGCAGCACTTGGCATTTGTGCAGAACAGGATTTGCCTTCAGTTAAGCAAAACAGACCTTGTGGTCTTGATCACCCATAGTCCTTCCTTCCTTGTATCCTTTTGGAAATACATGTAAAATGCTGCTGATCAGTTTGGATCTTTTAAAATCATCTGCTTCTTTCCTGTACAACAGCAAGAAACATAAGGAAAATACAGTTATTAATTAGTAGTAGGTTTTATTGTTCAGGAAAGACAAGATTAAACTGGTGGGGCTGAGGATCACTGTGGCAGTAACCAGCAGTGAAATAAAGGTCATATCAATGGATTAAGGAGTAGTATCTAGAATTTCTGCAGCAAATAAAGTCACCTGTTGGAACAATAGAAATAAAAATTATATCAGGTAGTGATCCTCCAATAGCCTGATGTGATGCAGCCATATGAATAGAAAACATTCTCATGGACAGGGAAGTACTAAACAGTACTTTAGCAAGAGCTTACATGGAGTGTAGTGTACAATTATAGCTGCTTACACAAGAGAATTAAATATGCTGAAAAGCAGATAAAGACATCTAAGATGCTTAGGGAAAAGAAAGTTTTTCAAATGACCAGAGGGATGCAGTACCTTCCTGTGAGATAGCTGGGGTTGTTCAGCCTGGACAAAAGAAAGCTCTGGGGAGACTTTATATGAGAGCCTTTCAATACTTAGAGGGGGCTTATAAGAAAGAAGAGTCTTTTTACCGGGGTCAGTAGCAATAGGACAAGGGGGAATGGTTTTAAACGAAAAGAGGAGAGATTTAGGTGTTAGGGAAGAAATTCTTTACTATCAGGGTGGTGAGGCACTGGAACAGGTTGCCCAGAGAAGTTGTAGATGCCCCATCCCTGCAAGTGTTCAAGGTTGGGCTGGATGGGCCTTAGAGGAACCTGATGTTGCTCTAAAAAGATGTCTCTGGGCATGGCAGGGGGGTTGGACTAGATGACCTTTAAAGTTCCTTTCTAACCCACACCATGCTATGATTCTGTCTTCGGTGAGGAACTTGGCTTTCACAGCCTAACAAAATGTTGCATGTCTATAATACTGTGTGTTAATACACCAGAGAAAAGCTATTTGAACTAATAGCCACTGCTGGCACAAGAAAAAATGAGTATAAACAGGCCATTAATAAATTTATCCTGAAAAGAATGTTTCTAAGCGTCAAAGCAGCACCATTTTGGAACAGCTTTTCTAACTGCATCACAAAATTTAATTTGGTTAAGCAGCACAACCACAACATGGATTAAATTATATGATTGACGAAAATTGCAGAACTCCTATGCTTTCCTAAGGCCTATATTACTAGAAGGAAATATTTTACATGTTTTGGGTAATAAAGGTGTAGATCCTATATTTCTATATAAGATTATGAGTTCAGTACACACATTTGCTGTTGCTGACTTTTCCTTGCTTCGCTTAATGTTTATTTTGGGGTGATGTTGATTAATAAGACTTTATGAACTTGATTATATCTAGTTTTGCTACTGTTTAGGTACTTAACTACATCTCCATCACTAAATATACATTAATTCGATTAGATTTTTCCAATATATTGTTAATCTTGTAGTTATAGTATCACATTTCAGCTCGGCGTGCTGATGTGTAATGTCCATTCCCCTCTCCTGTTCAGGTTTTACTTTTTGCTATAGTTACTGGCCATTGCTCCACCCATATCATTTATGTAGGTTAAATTCTTAGTGACCCTAAATCTGTTATCATACACACCTTATTGTTTTTATATTGTGAGATGCCATGGTTCCCAACTTGTTATGAGGAAGTCTTCCAAAGAAATTAAGATAGCTTGTCTGTGTGACAGTCTGGACTTGCAGAATACCTCCTTGCATTGTTGTATTTTTTAAATCCACCATAACAGTAACTCAGCAAGGTCTTGTATTGCTGTAACACAGTCTATCTTAATATTTATTATTTAATCTATCAAAACATTTGGCTCTCTCCACACACGGGGGAACAATTAAAAGTCCTGAAAAACTATACAAAGTTTCTCATGTAATTAGATGTTTCAGGGTACGTTATTAAGGCCATCTGTTCTCCTGGATGACTGAGTATGACTGAGAAATTAGATGTTTCCTTTTCTACTTGAGGTTCTGTCTGTCTTGATTCTATATTTGATTAACATTGTATGGGGGTGGGGGCTTAACTTATTTATAATGGTCTTAACCTGTATAGCTGGTTAAGTATGATTAAGGTAGGATGTTGAACTGTTTAGCATTTGAGATGCCCTTTATTGTTTCAGTGTAAATAACTCACTTGAACATTTTTCTAGGAGAACCTCTATCGCTTCTCTATTGTTTACATTCCCCCACCACCTGTTTTTTTCCTTTGCTACCAGTGATCCAATTTTGCCGTGGAATAAATGGTTACAACTAGAGAAAAATCACTGCCATTTCATGCTTTTTGAATTTGGCTAGTAAAGCCAAGCAGATCTGAGCAGTGCAGCAAAACATATGCTGTAAACTTACGAGAACTGGCTTATTTTCCCCTCTGTAACATCTGTGCAAAGGCAACTTAGAATATGGCAGACTGCTGCACAGTGTGGAGATACCCAAATTAACTTTTAATTTAGGTATTTCTGCTCTTCTGCCAGCCGTGATCTGCCAATACCATTAAGAGGAGAATTCAGTCCCTTTTTATCTGAGCAGCTGGTTGTCTGCACTTTTCCCTCTAAGTGCCTCTAAATCCTAACAGAGCAATGACACGCAGCAATACTTTCGTTTAACATTTCTAACAAGTGATTGCTTTAGCTAGATTTTGCATTAGCACACACACATTTAAAAGTTAAACTTGGCTCTAAATTATGCTTTCACTTCTTTATATAAATTTTTGCAAATAAGATCAAAGATCTCTTCTGCTCTGCATATAGAAAAGTATTTACAAATCTGTGCTAAACCAAGACATGTGGTCATTGTGTTTTGGTTACTGCACTGTGTTTTGTTATATCTACTGTGTTGTCTTTGATATTTCATCCACTTTATGTACAGCAGCAAGTACAGTTATAGAAATATTAAAAAACCACATTTATTCATCCATTCACTCAAATGCAATATTGTTTGAAAAATTAAACATGAGATATGAATTTATAATACATTGTTGCTGCACAATTAGCACTGTTAATGTCATTGCTCTGGCATCACCCTTAGGCATGTAAACCCTGGCACTTGCCCAGACGGGATGGCTTCCTGTTGCTTTTAGGAATGCTTATCGAAATCCATAAACAGTTTAAAAATAGTATTGGAAGATAATTGTAGGCATTTAGAATAGAATCGTGTCACCAAAATTTAGACATAGCTAGTTATCAAGGAGTGAGTTAGTTAACTTTCACTCTCTTTAGTGTCGGCACAGAATAACAGGAACTTCCAACTTGCAATTATTTTTCCTAACTTAGGGAAGGTATGTAATTAGGTACCTCATTTGGAGCGAGATATATCACCTAGGAGCCCACATTCCTCATCACTTTAAAGAGCTCAACCTTGACTTCTCTTTTAATCCCCTGAAGTTAACTTCATCCCTCCCCAATGTATGTTTCCCTGGCCTGCAATGAGATGAAGTCAGCATTTTTCAGCTATTTGTAGCTGACTCTAGAGACATTCTTCGTCCCTCTTGAGCAGAAAGGTCATGCATCTTTCTACAAAGGAAATATAAGTGCTGCTACTGTGGCCATGAAGCTACAGCTGTTCCATGATGCACACCATAGTGAACACAATTCATACAGTCATCTGGAATTTATGATCTACTGTGAAAGAGATGTGGACTTTTTTGTGTAATTGGAAAGAGAATTTAAATTCCTTTTTAAGGAATTCTTCTTGAAATAGTAAATTTTTTTATTATTATTTAAAGTGAGAGAAGTTGCTTAAAGAACATCACAATAGCTATTAAAATTTTGACAGATGTTCTGCTCCAGTGAAATGTGCAACTGTTAATTTTAAACCAAGTAACATAGAGATAGGTTGAGCATGTCAGAACTTTTTGTTACAGTACTTTTGTAGACTAAAGTATGTCTTCATATTTTTTCCCTTCAGGAATTACACAATGTCATAGTTGTAATAATTCCATAATCACAAAACTGGAAAAATGAACTTTGATGGATTTTTTTTTTTCCAGAATGTCTCTTTCATAAGAGAACTGCATAAGAGATCTGGAAGCACCAAGATTTGGTGAGAAATTAAATCATTCAAGAAGTGGAATTTTCATCCTTATAGGAGCTCTACTTAAAGAGTCATCTCACAAAGGTGTTTTCATCTTGGGAATGGTCGTGTCAGCTCTCTGCTCCCTTGACAATAATAATGTACATCAGTTCTCACAGATGGTATAAGTCACTGCAGATTATATCATTACTGGATAGTAAAAATACTGGGTTTATAGATGTCTTTACATAATTTTCTACATATTTTAAGACCTGTATTGTCCAGGTGCTACAGTAGTAGGTTTGTTTTCTCAGAATTTAATAATCATTAGAAATCCTTAGCATGTTCGTTATAATTTTTCACCATTTTCATGTGTCATAAAAATATACATTCTGCTATAGGGAGCTAAAAAAAAGATAGACACATGAAAGTCAAGGTTTGAAATGTGTATATATATATTGAAATATGTATATATATATATTTTTTTCTCCTGTTATACTATGAGCAGGATAGAGAAAGGTGAGTTTTCTGGCCTTTTTGGCTTTTCTAGGCCCTGGCAAAAATATCTGGGCTTCTCAGGCTCCTCCCCTGTCTCAGCAAACTTGTTTATAAATACCTACGAGGGACATGTTTTCTTATAATTGAGACAGTAAAGTCTCTGCTGTTCAGTGGTGAGTGTAATTTTCCATTCCAGTACTTCACCTGGAGACACAGCAGATCCTTTGTCTCTCAGCATCTAAATTAAGATGGGGTTTTATCTTATGTAAAAATTCCTTTGTGATATCTGCTGTTTTCCGTGCTACAGAGGAGGTTACAGGAGATTACTGCAGTCTGATCTGGCTGCAAGAACCTGTGAAAAGTTCAAAGCTGTTATCAGTGACTATCCTGTCCATGGGATTCGTCCTCCTGCCCCTTGCCAAGAGGAGGGAATTGCATGCGAAGTCATTTGTCCGCCATCTGGCAGACCCTTGAAGCTTGTGTCCCACCTGTTTCGGTCTGTGGAGCCCTGGAGAGCCTGGGTGACTGGTGCCTGGTGCATTTGCCCACGGGGATGGAGCTGGGCTGAAGCTGCAGTAGGCACAAAAAAGGTGCACCTGCTTTGGGGAGCTGTTGTCCAAAAGATACTTGTGGAGCTTCTTCAGTGGGGTTAGTAGCTTTTTTGTTTATTAAATCTTGGTTTTGTAGAGGAACAAACAAGAATGGATATGTGAAAGCTCTCCCGTTAGGCAGAATATTATAGACTCTGTGTTCAAGCTGTACTTTAATTAAGGGTATCAAAAATAGAAAAATTGTCAAACAGACTGAACATTGGGGATGTTTTAACAGGAAGAAAGAAGGATGAGTGAGAGCTTAGCAAACTAATATAGGCTTGGAAAATAAGATTTGATGACCTTTTAATCACTGCTTTCTCAGTATGTAGAGGAAGATCATTTATTTTCCCAGCGCTTCAGTTTCTTTCTGTACAGTGGGAATAATAAAACTACTTGAAATAAGCCTTGTAGGGAGAAATGTTAAATATTGACAAGTGCTTACAGGTTTTGATCAAAGAATCACACTAGCTATTTACTTTGGGCAAGTAAATGCTATGTGTGGATATGGAATTTCAAAGTAAAATAGGTCATTAAATCATGATATGATAAGGCATTCCTCTTAAAGTCATGAGCTAAAGAAAAACAACTGAACATTAAAGAGCCTTTGACAATCTTCAGAGGAAAAGACAAGTTATCACCTTTAAATAGGAAATTACAGATATTTTCCTTCCTTAACCCCCCTGTAGTTCCAATTAGGGATTCTACTTCTCACATCCCTCCCAAACTGTGGCACAATGCCTCTATGCATTACTGAACAGCTGCCTTACTTGACCCCAGAAGTGACCACTTCTTGGCAGTGGATGAAAAGAGTCACACAGGTTCCTTGAGTACTTCACTGAGATATTGTGATTAATGCTCAAGAAGTGTTGTGAGATACTTGGATTAAAAGCATTATGTAAGGCCAAATTAATTATGAGTATTAATACAATCTTGATCTAAAGAGTAATTTGAATAAGGGATAAAGTAATTACAAGATCTTTTTGAGTCACGTACAGCATGATTTGCTTCTCCATATAAAATATCTCCCACATCATTTAGAATGTTTTTGTGGAGTAGAGCAGGGCAGTGCCACTCAGCAGTGACAGGAATATGTGCTGCCAGATGTGAGTCATCACTGAACTCCAGCACTCGTTTCTTTGTTCACATTTCAAGCACAAGACAACCTGTTCCCTACAACAGAGTTGCCAGCAGATACCTTGATGGAACATGTAATCAGGAGCCTGCCAAACAAGGAGGGGTTGTTTGATTTTGTTCTGAAGTTTGGGGAATTATCCTCATTTCCTGTGAACACTTGTGGTTACATGGCACAACCATCCTTGTCCTTGGGTGAAATCCTGGCATTTCTGAAATAAAAGAAATCCAAGAAATGTCCTGTTTGCCTTCAGTGGAACCAGGATTTCCATCATGTACATGTTTCAGTGCCATCTTCTTTCAGGTAAGGAAACACGGAAATGCTGGAAATTTCTTGAATTTAGTAGTCATATGTAGTTAATTTCCCTACAAAAGTATAAAAATAAGACTGAACCTTACTGACTGGTCTCCAAATCTGTCTTGACAGTTGGGTGGACCACATGGGTTTCCACTGCAGCTTTTTGCATGGTAAGCTTTTGTGAATACCTAGAAAGTTTGGTATCAATTTGACTTTAATGAAATCTGAACACATGGAGATCAGATTTGTAAGTCTAAGCCTTGTATATTGCTATGTTAGATTCTTTTGATTAACTACATGTATCCACAGTATATTTAAGGCATCTGTTCTAGGATGAACTGAGTTGCTCCCTAGATCTGCATTGACTCTAAAAGGAGTTTACATTAATTGACTTCAGCTAGTCACATGAATTTTATAATTTTATACTTATCTTTGTAAGTACTTCAGGATTTTAATAAAATGGGACTGGAATATTGAATTAATTAATGTTACTGAGTTAGTTACCACAGAAACGTGAACAGATAATTGAATTTTAACTTTAAAAGCAGTGTATCTCTGCAAACTTCTCACTTTGATCACCACCGAATGAAATATTTGAATTGAATAGCCATTTTCTTTCCAGATATTGGACAAATAACTCTAATGCCTATTCACACAAACACCACTTATAAGGCCAGAATTCCACATGCAGACTTCCTTTTCACGTAAAATTTGAGGTAACTGTCTAAAGCCAAGCATACAAATGGCATTCTGAACATTTAGTTCTAGTCCATTTATTTTTGTTTACTTCTGTGCTTCATTATAATGAGATACACGCTTTTGTGTATCAGGGATTATAATTACTCATGTCCATAGAGCAGCTCACTGGAGAGTGTAATTATTGCTCACATGTTGGCTCAAGGCAAGAATTAGACTCAAAAGTCTGATATGGTCATGACTCCTACATTTTAATTCGTTCACCTCCTGGTAGCACCTAACAGATCACCTATGCCTGTCCTAATTTTTCAGCACAAAGAGATTAAACTCCTGTCTCTGTATCCTTTTTTGTGAGGGAGATAGTCATACCTGAGAATGAAGTTGGCCTTACAAAGACAGAGCTGGTGCAGGGACGGGGATGGCACACAGGGCAGCTGGCCACGTGTGCGGCACTGCCAACATCGTAGACATGTCCCAGGCCACACAGACAACACAGACAGTGCTGGGTGTGCAGGGATCAAGGGTATTCTCCTTATTAGGAGAATTCAAGCAAGGTCTTGGGGCAAGCTGTGTATTTGCCATAGCCGAAGAGATTTATTCAGGCTGGAAGTGACCAGCTCATAAGCTTATGAGCCACGTGTAGATTAAGAATTGGTTTGACGTGGCTGCTGAGGACCCCTTCAAGACAGGGGCTACAGCAGAGATGGCCAGAGAGCCTGCACCACATGTTCTCTGTAGGTGCCATTCACATCTATCTATTTCCAGGTGCTATTTGCTCCAGAATTCAAAAGCACTTTTTGCACAGGAAGACACTAGACCATCTCTTACTCACCTGAGGAACAGGAGCAGGCAAAGGCTGTTGCCCAGCACAGGTACTCGATCCATTGCTGTTACGCTGGCCTCTGCACTGCTGACACTTCTGGTCTCTTATGTTTTCTGTCTGGTGCACCATTAAATTTCCTGAGAACTCTCACACTTCAGTATAACAGAAACCTACAGGATTTAACACTGTATTGGGTAAGGCATTGTGGTTTGTGCTATATATTGGCTAAACCAAACAAGTTATGTCCTATTAAGCAACAAAAGACTTCGAATGTGCCTTCTTTGCCTATTACCAGTGAATCCTGGGTCTCAACCGTTGAAAAATATCTGGTACTCAGGCTTTTCTGGGCTGGCTTATTCTGAGCTTCTGGGAAGACCCCTCCACAGAAGGGGTCATGGAGCCATGACCATCTCCTCAGAGCTATATTGCAGGGCATGTATGCATGAGCTTATTTTGGGAATTACAGACAGAGCTATAATGCTATGGTTGGCCAAGATTTCTCCATAAGGCCTTGGTAAGGTAGGTGAACCTACACAGAGGTGGCCATCCTGCTCTCCATGCTATGACCGAGGGAACAGAGGAACCATTTTTTCCTCAATACTCATACAACTAATTACAAAACAATAATAGTCTTTCAGAAAATTGCCTCCATTACAGCAATGTTGGAAGTGGTAAGACAAGACCAAGTGAGCTAGTTGTAAATATGTTTATGTATGTTTATGTAAATAATTATGTTTTAATATCTTTTAATAATAAATGCTCACAAACAAGCACAAATTAAGTTAATTCTGTATATTTTAATTCATTTTACTTTTTTATAAGACTAATGTCTTTCTATGTGATTTTAAGTGGTTTTACAAAATCGCTTCAAAAGAGATGATTCTATAGAGTTTGAATACACTTGATATATATCTTTGGAATTATTTGTTCTTGTGCATGCTTTTAGTTACAGAATAAAGACTGCCTAAACTTTTATTGAGATACTTTAAGTAATTTTCTTATAACAAACTGAATGAAAAACATCATTAAAAAAAAATTTAAAGACAAGAAAAAAGCCATTTCATAAGAGCACATCTCTTGAATGATTACTTCACCTCCAACAGTGAATTCTTAGTTATTTAATGAAATCCTGGTTATCCTATATGTGTCAGGAGTTTTCAGTGAGACAAAATGAACCTTGGTCCTAATGTATGCTCTGGGTGTGAGAGGCACTGGGCAAATGTTATAGCAGGGTATTTTAAACTTAATTTGCTCAGTTGTCTTTGAAGGTATCTCGGGTGCTGATAACAGCAATTTCTGATTGTCTGTCAGGCAGTGCATGTATGCAGGAAAAACTGTGTCACTGTCCTTTCCCTCCTCACCCACCAGTTATGGATCTTTCATGCTGATACACAGTCCAACTCCCCAGCTCTCTCCCCAGCTTCATTAACTGTGACTCAGCTGCATACCTTCACCCCCCTGTCATGTTTACCCCAAGCCCTTCTTTGCCATCACACAAGCCCCATGCTCAGCCAGCAAGCCGGAGCCTGCCGGCAGTGCATGCTGAAAGTGCACATCCTTCCCTGCTCTGACATCTTGGCGCAGGGATTGGTGTCAGGGCAGTCTGGGGTGCTGCTGCAGTGCACAGCAGTGAGCCACCCCCCGTCCACCACCTGCTCCTTCCGTGCGGATGCTCAGGCCAGCACCACAGCTGCTGCTGCTCTGAGGTACCACCACATGTCGGCCGCACCCGAACCCCAGCCCGGCAAGGTCTGCAGGAATGCATTAGGCCACCGAGGCTGCAATTCCTCTCACCTAACCTCAGCTTTCTAAAGGTTAGAAATATAGATACTGGTCTATTCCCTTTCCGGCTAATGGAAGGAGACAGGAACAGCTGGCCAAGATTTCTCCAGGTGGACCTCACCACTCTCCAAAGGTGTCGGTCCTGCACCTACAGGGACATCAGTGGGCTAACACTAACTGCATGTGGCATTGCAAGGTCTCAGGAGTTTGCAGAGACAGAGCTTGACCTTAATGTGCACCAAAATGATTTTAGCATTAACAGAACCTTTTTTGGCAAGCAAGTTGCTCTACATAAGGAAAGATCTGCACATGGTCCTCCCAGCATCTGGTACTAATATTCTTTTGCAGATTATAAGATGCAAGAGCAATACAAACAAAAAATGTTCTCAGTGATGAAGAAACATCGTTAGAAGCTAATGAAATAAATTTCTAAACCATTTAAAACTGGTTTGCCAAAAGGCCAACGCCAGACTGAGTTAACTCAAAAGGACTATAAATACTGATTTTTGAAAATTAATAAAATAAAGGAAACCACGCTAACATTACCTGAGCAAAATTAAAGGTGGAACCAAGAAAAGCAGAAGCAGATTATGTACATTTCTCAAAGATAATTGCTGGAAGTATATTTATGTCTGTAAGTACAAAGGGGAAATTGAAACTTATAGTATTTATGTCTCAGCACATTTAAAGTAATATTTCATAAGTAATTCCAATGAGTATAGATCCACTTAAAAGCCATATAGCATAGAAGAACAGTGGTCTCATTACATGAAGTACTTTACAATAAATAAGTGAGCCACTGACTAAATTGTTCTCATTCATAAACTGCACAGAAGAAAATAAGGGCAATCAGTGGGACAAGAAACATCTGTTGATGTTCAAGATGAAGTTCTTGTTTAGTGCTAAATTAAACTTTCTCAAACTTTTTTTCTCATGTCACTATTCTTTGATTCTTTATGTTAAGAGTCAAATCTTTGTTGGCAAACTCTCACTGGGATTTGCTTGATCCTGCAAAATGCAGTTTCCAGCTCAGCAAACTTATACCAGACATACACAACCCTAAGCAGACCAATAATTCCATGTTTAAGAGTAAAGGTTTTCAGCACATTGCAAAACTCATCCTTAGTTGTTTCTGTTCCAGTAACGTTTCTGCATTTTACTGTTTTTGCTAGCTGGTACAAAATTCCTTTCTTACACTTTGTTCATCCCAGAAGATGCAAAACAAATTGTCTGAATGTGATTGTGTATATACACACATACATACAAATCCACACTCATGCTCTAATGAATACAAAACATCAGCCAGACTGCACATAACTGACTCCTTGTATCTTTATCGGCCGTCACGACTCTACACTGACACCAGACTCCTAATATCTACACCCAAAATTAAAAGAGGGACTGACTGACACCAGAGTATGTAAATGCCCACACTGAACTCAAAAGATGAGGATATTTTTTTTAAATGTTCCCCTCGCTGCGACCACCAACATCGCTGACAGAGCTCTCCTACTATAATTAATTAATTTTTTAATTGCTGTAGGTGAAAGCTATATTTAAACCAAAGTCATGGAGGCATGAAGTTCCATAGTCATGTACCATTTCACTAAACAGCCAGCTTCATCAGTTTAGATTTAATTTACTCATGAGGAAAATATCAAAGAATCTCAAGATTTTATTTATAAAATCTATTTATAAAACTTTTGAGATAAATGACAAAAAAATTAAGGTACAATAATATTACTGATTGATTAAAAAAATAATTAAGAATTAATGAAAAAAGCCATTGAAATATCCGAAACTCAAAAAATTCTTAGAAGACCGGATTACTTCTAAAAGACTCTTTGCTCAATGAACTAACTTAGCAGTGTTCAATAAAGCTGAAAAGCTACTAAGCTAAGTTAATAATAAACTCAGTGAATAAAATTAATAACTGTCAGAAACTATCTGCTGTTTCGTTAGTCAGCTTCTTCACAACCAGTTGTAACCAATAGCCCTGGTGTCAGACTGGGAAAACTCTTGGCTGTAGATAGGTGCTTAGAGGAGAAATTTCAATGTCAAAATAACAAATGGTTTCCATGTAGATTTAAATTTTCATTTTGTCTCCTCAAATTATATAAGGAGATGGAATTTTCTTCCTCATATACTGATCAGGAGCTAAGAAAATTTAGCAACAACAGTCTGGATAGATGATTACACATAATATATTGAGTATTGCAATAGGATGTGGCATGCTGTGTATTGCAAATGACATAAGTAATTAAATCCTTTAATGTTAAATCCCTTATGTTAATCCCTTTAATCCCTTTAATGTTAATCCCTTAAGTAATTTATGTAATTTACTGGACAGTCCACAAGTCAGTGTTTCAAGATAAATATTATATTGTTATGGGTCATTGAAAAATTTCAATGGTCAGTTCCCTTCTTTTTCTACTACCTTAATTTGTGGTTGTCATTAGTGATATTACTTAAGCCTTTATTGAACTTCCATTTGCCTATTTTCACTGTGTACATATATTTCTATTCCCAGCAGCCAAGTACCCACAAAATAATATGAATACTGTTCTCTTTAAAATGTAGTGTCATTATGAATACTTTCTCAAGCACACAAAAATTGGTTGGATTCAGAGGCCAGCAAATATGGAGTCAAGCCAGTCTCAGGTGCTATTATCAAAAATTTCTCATTTTTCTACTTAGGTTTGTACATACATAGAGGTATATGATTGTGTTGTTCATAAAGAGTACTGGGATCACAGCCTGACTTTTTAATTTCTGCTGGTTTTACAACAGTGTACACTTCACTTCCTCATCTTAGAAAAATAAGAAAGTAAAAGAAATAGAATTGTATTTTCTGTTCATCATTGTTCAGTGTACAAAGTGCTACTCTGAGATATTTGAAGTTCTACCTGAAAATTTTAGCACTGAATGGTTATTGAAATATTGAAATAACCACAATAACCACACAGAACACAAAAGAGAATTCTATTAACTCAATTATAATGGAAAGACAGGTGTCAAGCTCCAAAAAATCCCACAAATTATTAATTATTCCTTTAACATCATCCTGTTCTATCAGGTAGCTGTTAGAGTAAATTATCTCCTTATCGGAGGAAATACCAAGCCAAATGCTATTACTCTACCTTCTGATTCTAAAATGTCAAAATGTTTTATTCCAATAACTTATCTGAAGTTTTTTTTTCATTATGCTTCTTTGTATGTCTTAAGAGATTTATTTTCATGAAACTAATGGAAAAAAAAGAGGACAGCAGGAATGAAAGCTTGAAGTCAAGGCAAAAATAAACTATCTATAGTCATGCATCCCTCTGTAAAAATGCCAGATATCCTTGACACCAGGATAATTGACTGCATTGTGTGACAAAAGGGATATAGAGGAGGCACTAGCTCACTCTCAAACTGTATGGACTTTCACTGGTGACATCCAATCTTCTCAGGTCAGTGCAGCAGGAAGTCCATCTGGACAAAAGCTACAGTTCCAGCTGCAGATCCACATCTCTGTGTCCTCTGACCTGGTCACTTTTGTCACTGAAACCTTCAAGGATGTGACCAGTATGATGTAACTTGTTCTGCTTGTTTGGAGAGGTAGGACAGGAACAGCATGTCCTACCTGAGGCTGGTGCAAACAGTATTTGTCTCTTTTTTTAATCACGATTCCCTTTCATCACCCACTGATTCAAAGAATGCAATTAGACTAACCCTAAATATGAAATCACTCCATATTACATCTACGAACAGAGGATGGACATTTTTCAGGTGTACATTCCTCTTATTAATAATATCAATAAGCAAAATCAGTTGTCTTCTTAGGTAGGTTGGGGAATACAAGCAACTGTTCATTATCTCATTTACACAAGTACTCTTTACTCAATAGGCACATATTCTTGTATCCTCACCGCACAAACAAGACAAGATTGATGGAGCTCAAAAGAAACAGAGACACACCTAGAGGGACCGCAGATATTTAATTACAGGATAATGTACCTGATTTTCTTAAGCTACTTGCTCACTTGAATTCAAACCCATTCATAATAAAGAATAAGCAATTCGCCAAACTTTGAGATTTAGACATCAAAACAAGTCCATTTTATCTAAGTAAGCTGAAAGGAAAATTTCACAGTCCATGGCACTTTAAAAGATAGAAATCCTCCTTTCCTTTGCCCTCCCCTAGATGCTTACACCTTGTCTCCAGGAACACATTACATGAGAAAGAAATTTGTCAGTTATCAAAACTTTTACCACTAAGACTGGGATTAGACAGAGAATAGAAAAATGTTTCAAAATTAATGTGGTAAAGAAGTATGGGAGTAATAAAAGAAGCCTTATGCTTCATTTTAATATTTCCTCATTTTTGTTATTGGTTTGCAATATCAGCATCCTATTAGAGTCTAAGCTAAAAATAAGACTTCAGGATAATGGATCTTCCTTTAGAAACCAGTTTTTGAAGGGAAAGGGACAATTTAATATTCTAAAGTCGGTGGAAGTGTATGGGCACTAAGGAAGAGGGGCTTATCTGTAGATTTACTGTGAAACAATTACGCTCCTGTAAGCTCTAAATCCCTCTCCTACTCACAATTAAAGGCATAGATAACTTCCTAATGTACAGCAGCTGACAGATCAGAAGATGGAAAGCCAATATCTATCATCCTCTGTTTACTTCTTACTTTGTATGGGGAAAATCAGCCATATGAACAATCCATTTGGGATAAAAAGAGCTTGGTTAGCAGTGCATAGTATGAAACTGTTTCATCCATCCACTCTCTCCAGAAAGACAGGATTGGATGTTTCATTTGCAGGGCAGAAGAGGAGATACTAAAGGAGGAAGCAATCAGTTCAATAACAAAGGGAAGACTCCTATCAAGCAGAATTTTAAGCTGCTGAATATCTTCCTGAAAGGCTCTGCACAGCTCCTTAATGGTTCTTTTGTTTGTCTTCAGAAAGGCAATTGCCAGAAAACTTAATTTCAACTTGCAAGCTTTCATTCATAGAGAGAGCAGTGCCAAAGAAAAGGGTGTGAGATATTAACAGGTACAGTGAATCCAGCTGTGAAGACTTCCTTCAGAGTTTGCATATAGATACTATAGAAACAGCCTATAGAAAACTCCAACCAGACCTGGCAGAATCTTTAGCACTTCAGGAACCTCAGAATTGGGCCTGCTGTGTTTAGCTGTAAAGCTCTTCCCTCCAGCTTTTAAACAGTTAAAATATTCCTTTGTACATCTAAATCTCATTTATTTCACTAGTAAAATTAATCCAATTCACCAACAAAGCTTGCTTTTAATGCACATTACTGTTCTCTTCTGGCACAGAAAAATCCTGCTAAATCTAAAGCATCCTATGGCTCTCCTAAAATTCTTTGGAAGCAGAGACACTTGCCCACTGCAGAAGTGGGGATTTCCTGCCTGAAGAATGAAACTGTATGGCAACTGGATTGTCAGCTTAAGTACTTCTATAAATCTCTTCTGTGCCCTTATTTTTCCAATTAAACCCTTATCTTATGGGATGTAAAAGGAAGACTGGGAAACTGTGCAATTAGGAATCCAAATAAATAGTTTGGCTTGCCTCCAAAATATCAGTAAAAAATCCCCCATTTTCCTATTACTTTTCAGATTTCTGTATCCTTCCTCCTCCCCTTCTCTGTTAATTTCACAGGAGCTTCCTGGCTGATCCTTGCTTGTCGTAAGGATTTTGCAAGGAATTTGCGTAAGGGGAATTTCATTGAGATGGCTCGTAATAGCTCACTTTTGCTAACTCAAGCACAGCATCGCCAGCTGGTTGAGGGAGGTGATTGTCCCACTCTGCTCCGCACTGGTACAGCCTCACCTGGAATATTATGTGCAGTTTCGGGCACCACAGCATAAGAAAGATATTAACCTCTTAGAAAGCATCCAAAGGAGGACAACGAAGATCATGAAGGGCCTTGAGGGGAAGCCACAGGAGGAGCAGCTGAGGTCACTTTGTCTGTTTAGCCTGGAGAAGAGGAGACTGAGGGAAGACCTCACAGCAGTCAACAGCCTCCTCACAAGGAGAAATGGAGGGGCAGGCACCGATCTCTTCTCTCTGGTGACCAGTGACAGGACTGAGGGAATGGCATGAAGCTGTGTCAGAGAAGGTTTAGGTTGGATATTAGGAAAAGATTCTTCATCTAGTAGTGGTTGGATGCTGGAACGGGCTCCTCATGGAAGTGATCACAGCATCAAGCCTGTCTGAGTTCAAGAAGTGTTTGGACAGACCTCTCAGGCACATAGTGTGATTCTTGGGGCTGTCCTGTGCAGGGCCGTGAGTTGGACTTTGAAGATCCTTCTAGCTCCCTACCAACGCAGAACATTCTATCGTTCTATGATGGCATGAGTAACTGAGGAGACCTACTTGTCCTCCATCTGCCAAAATTTGTGGATCCAAACCCAGATACCTGATGTTTGAGACTTGCTGTACATGCAAAACTACAGGAAACAGTTTGCACACATAGTGTACATTTGGCAGGCATCTGCTTGCCTGGCCCAGCAACTGCCCCAGAAGCGGGGCAGATTCCTGCTAAGAGCTGGAAAGCAGCAAACCCTTCTGTTGACCTCAAAAGGAAATGTACCTTTCATGGGCCCTAACCCAAAGACCCACTGCTCTAAGGGAAGGAGCTGAATCAAACCTGTGAGCAATCTTTCTTGAAAAAAGATTAAATTCTGCTCATCTTCTGATACTGCGAGCAGCTCCTTGACCTCCAAAACATTTACCTAAGGAGACACATAATCTACAGTCTTCAGAAAATATGGGTACCTTATATAATATTATAGCTCTATGACTGAAACTAAGTCAAAACCACTGTGCCACTTGTGCGCCTTCAGGATTTCATTTCAGTCTCAGTGAGACTGGCACCAGACTGGCACAAACAAGTAACAGTGGTAGGTACTGATCAACAAGGAAGTTCCTTCCTTTTTATTCACTGACCCATGATTGAAGTGACTGAAGATCACCCTCCTAGAAAATGGTATCAAAAAAGCAGGTTCAGCCAGTTTTCACCTCAATGGCTATTTAGGTTTAAGTCTTTGCAGCCGCGTTTTTATTTTTGAAAAGAAAGGATGCTTTGATCTTAAAAATTTATATAAATATTTTTTGAATCAGTTCAATTGTATCTCAGTAGCATATTTTTGTTCTTAAACATACTGTGCAGACTTGCATCAAGGTGAGGGGGAGGCTGCTTCATTATAATATTCGTCTTCCAAAGCAACTGCTACTCAGACTGATGCCCTAATTCCTGGGAAGTGACTGGACATCACCTGATGGTGGGAAGTACAGAATATATTTTTTGTTTTTCCTTTACTTCCATAAGAAACCTTTACTTTTGCTTTATTAAACCATCTTTATCTTGACTCATGAGTTTTTATCCATCCTATTTTCTCCCCTACCCCCATTCTGATAAGGTGTAGAGTGATAGGGTGGCTTGGAGGACACCTGGCATCACAGCCACCAAATATTTTTAACATCTTTCAGAATCAAAGGTGTATTTACTTTTCTAATTATTGTAACAACCTATTTTTTTTTAGTATTTATAACTGGGGTATTGGAGAGTTGTCTATCAACCACAAGATACTTACTTTTTTTTTCTCTCTGAAATTTTTCGGGGATTGTTCAATGTGCTCTCACCAAAAACTACCATCTAATCACCACGAAAGATTCTTCAGCTTCTAAGTGAGCCTAGAAACTAAAAATTGACACAGGTAAAAATAATGAAGAAGATGGAAAAATTTTCAGTGTACGGGTTTTCCCAGTGAATTTTGTGGAGGCTCAAAATTATTTTAGGATCTTCTTCTTTCATTGTTTCAAACTGAAAATACAAATCCATATTTTAACACTTTTTTCTTTTTAGTTTGAACTGCTTTAGTCACCCAGCAATCCATTGTTCACAATTTTCTGATATTTTCTGATATTTCCTTTAAAGGATTTGCTTTGGAAACTCACTGTCTAAGCCCTTACAAAAGTCTGAATTGAGTTGCATTTATGATTTTATAGTGAAGGACCTCTCAGGTTTTCAATTATAAAGTTTTACTTTCAAGGACACTTACAACATCTTTTAATTCCTTCAGGGACAACTGAATGATCCTTTTAGGGTTTCCCGTATTTGACAGGATTTTGCAAGGTTCCTGTGAGCTACTTAGATATTTCAAAGTGGCTCTTTAGCTCTGTGGTGCAAGCTTACTGCACATAACTCATGCAACTGTAATTTAAGCATAGAAAATCAGTATGGGATGACATTGGACACAGTATTCGATAGCAATTTTTTCACTTACAAATGGTGTAGTATCTTTATTTGTGAGCTCTCTAAGAAAAATGTAAATACTCTGACCTGCAAATGTGTAAAGAATTTAGGATTGCGGAATAGTGGTTTGGACACATGTCAAAACCTACTCTATTTAATTTATAATCAATTTATCTAAGCACCCAGCTTTTGAAAACTGAATAACATCTCTGTTGCATCACTATATATCTTCGGAATATCTAAATAGTGATGCCGTATATGACCACAGCCTGACTTACAGGTGTAATTTCACTAAGGAAGGAGAAAAAAACCATTGTGTAATTTCAAAGCCTCTCCAGCAAAAGAGTGAAGTAAGGCTCTGTAAAATTCAGTCAAAAGCTAAAGAGCTTTGAGGGCAATATAAATGGAAAGCAGCCACTTTTGAAAAGGCAAATTAATGAAAACTAACTTCCTTTTAGTGCCTCCAAATTCTTTGTTGCTTCAAGTTCTCTGGCAGCTTTAATAAACTCCTCCTTTTTTGCTATATTGAGGACAGTTTCTTCATGTTACTGTCTAAATTTGAAGGAGTTTGGTATTTTCTCCCACTGACTTATTTCAACCAACAGGTGACCTGTTTACCATGGAAGATTAGCTGAAGTCAACTTGAATATGATCAGTAAAACTTGGAATGAGCTCTGGTTAAAAAAAATTACTTTTATTAGTAAACACTATCTGTATAAATTGTATTTTTGCTTTGAACATAACAGATAAGAAAACCTAATGGACGATCTCAGAAACAAATCTATACAAACTGAAGAAGGCTAAACAAATTAACATCTATCAAAGTAGATGGGTTAAAAAGAGTTGGTGAGTCTTCAGTCCAAGTTAGTTGCTAATTAATATCTTTGTTCATCACATGGGTCAGATAGGATAACTGACCTTATTAGACAAGGTGCTAGTAAAGAAGCTGGAGACAGAAGTTTAATTTCTCACTCTGTGGCTGATTCCCTGTGTCATTCTGTTCAATAAAATTAAAGCAATGGCATTTCTTACCACAAAGATACAAGGGAAATAGGAAGACCATAGAAACATAGAATAGTTTGGATTGGAAGGACCTTAAAGATCATCTAGCTCCAATATCTCTGCCATGGCCAGGAGCACCTTCTACTAGACCACTTTGCTCAGAGCCCCATCCAACCTGGCCTTGAATACTTCCAGGGATGGGGCATCCACAACTTCTCTGGGCAACCTGTTCCAGTGCCTCACCACCCTCACAGCAAATGACTTCCTCCTATTATCTGATCTAAACCTACTCTCTTTTAGTTTGAATCTACTCGCCCTTGTCCTGTTGCTATATGCACTTGTAAAAAGTCCCTCTCTCTTTCTTGTAGGCCCCCTTCAGGTACTGCAAGGGCACAATTACATCACCCTGAAGCTGCCTTTTTTCAGGCCAAACAAACCCAGTTCTCTCAGCCTTTCCTCATATGAGAGGTGCTCCATCCCTCTAACCATCTTGGTGGTCCTCTGGACTCACTCCAGCAGGTCCATGTCTCTCTTGTGCTGAGGACCCCAGAGCTGGACACAGTATAGGAAAAAAAATACTGACTGGGAATGAAGGAAGATCATTTATGGCACTAAAGAAGAGCTCAACAGTGTCTACAGGCTGAAACAACACACAATGGAGAAAATGCATGCCAGAAAGTAAACTCTAAAAAATATTCTAGCAGTCTTTCCCACTGTGCTGTATGAGAGACAAAACTGGGCTAGATGGACCCTTGGTCTCACCTACTATGGTGTTCATTTTGTTTTCAACTGATGTGTGCTTCCCTCTTTGGTGTTACTCGCTACTTGATTTAGTAGATAGAGAGACCCAGGTGAAATGTATTGATTGACAGTCTAAGGAATGATCTGTGGGACACTGGGATCATCTCTTTGGCTCAGTGTTGACTTTAAACTGAACTAAACTCCCAGAGCATTCACACAGTATATCTCATTTGTTTTCCACAAATAAAATCTAAGCAGCAAGGACAAGCTCATCTTCATGAATATTGGCAGAACAATTTTTAGCCCTGAAAACAAGTGTAGAAGTAATTACTTATGAGGAAGAGAGGGTTTCTTAGCATATGAAGAAACACCAGTGGCAGCATAGGTTTCATTGAATTTTGACATTACGTCAAAAACTCTGAGCAGTCTGAAGCACTTAAAGTATTATTCCTTGAAGACGTTTAATAGCAAGAAATAGTGTTCTGAGGGGTACCTAAATGAACATTTCAAATGAGGAAACAAAGACAAAAGCTTTTTTTTTTTTTACTTTTTATAGCACCTCACTTGCAATGGCCATAAATGTGATTGAGAAGGTATTTAATTTCTATTATGACATTTAGAGGTTTAAGAACATGATCTGTTGTGCTAATATTGTTCATGTTTGTTCACTACCCAACCATGAATTATTATCAAAGTGTAGTAAAAATCCAGTCTGGCTGTTTCTGAGTTATGGAATATAAGCAGACTTCTGAATAATTTGAAAAATGTTTAGGTTGCCCTTTTACACTCCAATTCATGTAAATTTTAACTTGACATATACCTGCCTTGGGCATGTTTGAAGAAATCTGGTTTTGAAATTATCAAGTTAAGCATCTTAGAACTGTCTAGCTCAATCACAACTGTGCCACATTGCATATTTATTGACAACCACATTTTCTCTTCAGAGAAATATGTTCATATGTGCGTGGCTCTCAATGTAATCATGCGCATATCTGTGTGTAGGATATGGCAATAAAGCATAAATAAAATAGTAGAGTTGAAGAAGACAAGAAAATTATAAAAGCTATTGGAAAACAACTTCCCTCCAAATGCAAGATGCATGGGAATACATTTTTGGTCCACAGATTCTCACAGATCAGTGCAGAGTAAAACTTCTGAATAAACTTCAATTTAACTTTCTTACAGACCTTAAGGAAATTTTATATATATATATAGCATATATATATCAAGTATCACATGTACTCCACAGAACTCATATTTCTTTATTCTTGGATATGAATTATATAAGGAACCAACACAAGAATTTCACTCTGTTGACTTGCTGCTTTTTCTTTCATTGTTTCCTAAATTCTTCAGATATCAATTTATACAGTTAATCAAGCTTATAGTAGAGAGCAAATGAATGTTACACCTGAAAAAAAGAACTGTGCATTTATTTTACATAACTGAAAAATCAAACAGTGAATTACTTCAACAAAAGTCTAGAATTTAGTTAGAACTAAACTAAATAGAATTAAGTTAGAAGTGAATTTAGTTCATTTTATGAACTGTACTTATACAGTAGTTTTCATGGATTTAAATGAAGTGTCCTTCCCTCTAACAAGGGTTTAGTGTTGCAAGTCATGACAACTATGTGTAGTTCCAAAAGTGCATATATAGTAAAATTTACATTCACTTTCATTGCAGCCTATTCCTTCTAATCACTTGTTTTCTTAATAATTATAGGGTTGGCAATCTTGGTTTGGTTTTTGCGGGGTGGATTTTTTGTTGTTGTTGTTGGTCTTTTTTTTTTTAATATTATTTTCTTCTGATGTTTTCTACTCATTCAGCAGAAACATGATTAAAGACAGCACACATTTTGGCAGATGGGTGACTGCCTCTTAAATCCTCCTATGAAGTGGGTATTTGTGGAAACTTATGGGCACATGCAATTTTCTCCCCTTAAAATATGCACAGCCCAGCCTTTGTGGTTCTAATCTGTAACTTGAGGCCCACGTACGGACCTTTGGATTTCTGGACAGCTGCATCAGGACGTAACTTGTACGGATTAATTTGAATTTTAAATTGTATCACTTGAGTCACACCATGCAACTTTTAAATAGCATCTTCATTTGTATCTACTGGTGCTCACATTTGTTCATCACCACTACTTTATTTCAGCCATGGGAACCCTGGTAATGTGACCCTCTCCTGCTGTAAGCAGATGCTCTTCTCTGCAGCAGCAGCCCAGCTGCTGGAAGAAAGGATTTATGTCAGGTCCACTGCCCTTCCCTGATGGACTACAGGAGTCACAGGAAGCACAGTATTGATTGGAGCTTCTTTGATCTGTTAAAATTATGTTCAATCCT
This sequence comes from Chiroxiphia lanceolata, assembly GCF_009829145.1. NCBI lineage: Eukaryota > Metazoa > Chordata > Aves > Passeriformes > Pipridae > Chiroxiphia > Chiroxiphia lanceolata. The sequence continues at coordinate 84,193,676 of NC_045639.1, read as the reverse complement.
TCAGCTGTAAAGCTGAGTAACCACGGACCTAGGATATGTGATGGGACTTTTCTCAGGGAAGGAAAGCTGTATGTAGAGGAAACAAAGTTTTATCTTTGGAAGCCAGTTATTATAGTTAAAATATATTAGTCAGGTAACAAAAAATTACTTTCTCTGCCTCTTTACCATAACCTGGTCACTTTGTCACTTTGTATCTAGCTATGTGTTTATTCTATCCATCTGTCTAAATGCATGTACATATATGTATATGTATATATATACATATATTTATGTATGTATACCTCTATATATGACCTATTCTATTTACATTGCAAATTGCATTAGAAATTCATTTTACTAGTTTTTTCGAGGAGAGTTTTTTTGTTCTCCAATCTTCTTTACATAGCTGCTAGATACAAGGAATTCTGGGCTCCAAGAATCTATATTTTTAATAATTCAATCTGAAGCCTACATTTCACACCAGGAAAAATGAATGAATTAATGGTTTAAGCTTGTTAAACTCAGTGGGATATGTTAGAGCAAACTGACAGAACTCCTCTTAAGTCAATGAAATGGTGACAATTTACACAGCTTAGCAGATGGCCCTCCCTCTCCTCACCTACAAGAGCAGTACAGTACAGCTGTTCTAAGGGGAGAAGTTAGCGTAACTTTGAAGATCAAACTGGACTGCATATTAAGCACTAGTTATGTGTGCAGACAGCCTGACAGGCCAGTGCATGACCTGGATAGTGCCACAATATAGCACAGGTCCATAAAACAGCATCCCTGTTGCTATGCAGTGCAAAGACTGGATATTTTTTAGTAGGAGACTTCTCAGCACTACTGCCAAGGACCCTGGGGAGGATGAAACCGACTAAGGCAGGTGCCAAGCAAGGAGATTCCTGAATGAGTCAAAATTCTTACCCATGGGTAAGACTGCCAGACCATTTGCAATTCTCCACAGTGTAGATAAGAGCATGCATGTCCACATATAGGTGGACCCAGAAAACCTCTCCTGACTTTAGGTCTGGAATAGTAAAAATTTTACAAAATACAGGTAGTAGCTACTCTAACCAGCTTCTGTCCAATAACCCAGTGGTCAGAGGGCTCACCCACATACTCCCCTTGCTTCCAAGTCAGTGTTCAAGCCCACCTCTCTCACCTTGCAGACCAATTCACGAGGTTACAGTATATCTTCAGGTGGCTGGGGAGAAGGTCAGAACAGAACATTCTGAGTTTGGTATGGTTTGGTTTGGTTTGGTTTGGTTTGGTTTGGTTTGGTTTGGTTTGGTTTGGTTTGGTTTGGTTTGAAGAAACTTCTGGAGGATGTCTAGTGAGTCCTATGTCTCACTTCAAGTAGGACTATCATCAAGACCAACACTGCTATTACAGCTCTTACATCAAAGGAATGACTCTGGCTGAGACAGCATAGAATCATAGAATCATTAAGGTTGGAAAAGACCTCTAAGATCTTTGAGTCCAAACATTAACCCAACACTGCCAACTTCAACACTAAACCATGTCTTGAAGTACCATATCTACACATTATGTGATATCATATAAAACCTCTCACATAAAGGTAATTTGGTTTCTTATCTGAAAATAGGGCAAATTTCTGTCTGAAGAAAAATACCTGGTGCCTGGAGCAGGGAATCAAAACTGAAGCCCTCATCTTCCCGCCAGGTAATTGCTCTTTCACCATATTAAAGCTCCCTGTAGACTAAAGTCTATTTAATTCCATCCAAAGCTGATAATTTTTGGCAAAGATAACCGAGACAAACCTCTTCCAGAACACCACTGGGATTGCTGGGTGCAATGTTCATGGGGGAAAAAAGGTGCAAACTTCCCCCAGGAAAAGAATTTACTCTGTATCCATCAAGCTCTGAACTGGTTAGACAGGTGAGGAGCTAGAAGCAATAGCACAACCACCGTGCCTTAAGTGGGCATCTGGCATTTTTAGTGTATGAAGGTGAATGAGTATGCTACAAGAAATGAAAGTCATTTCATCAAAACTTATGCCTGACCCAGCTGAGTCAATAGAAATAAATGGACATTGTAACCCATGATGCAGCTGACACCCAACACCTGCCAATCAAAATGTCTCAGGATTAAATCAGAATAATGTGGATATTTTAATGCACTCAATTTCCTATATGATGAGGCAGTTAGGGAGAGCTGTTCAGATGTTCTTTGATTAAAGTTCTGTGTTTAGAAGTGTAACCTGAATTTTCTGTATCCTAAGTTAGCTATTTCATAGCAATTGCCTGTTCATCTCTCTGCTTTTTTATAAACTTCATGAAGAAAGCTTTGTGGAACTACAATAAAAAGTACTAAATTAAATGAAAACTCTTTCTATATGTCTTTGCTCTAATTTTTCTTTATTCTCAGACATCTGTTGACCTATACAGGGAAATGTCTCACAACACTGTTTTGTTACTCTTAGATAAATGATGAAATGTAAATGCAGAAACTTATCTGCTATGTTGTCACATTATTTTTAAACATCATTCTGATTACTTGCTAACATGGTTTTACCCTTTTTCCTTACCTTGTGGTGTGGGAATCTTTTCGTATAGATTTCCATATATGAAATCCTTCGAGGGAAAGGTTTTATCTTTCTTTATGTATATTGTAAAGAAAGGAATGGAAATGTTACTAATTTTATGTAAGTGATGACATTTAAATAAAGTACTGTAAAGTATCTATTCATAGCTGATGTATGTTGCCTCTTAATGGTAACAAGTTTTTATTATTTCTCTGTTCTCCTCATCTTATGTCTAATTTTTTATATTGCTTTTGTAGATTGACATTTTCATTGCATCAGGCCCTGAAGTGTGATCCTTTTTTCCTCATGGTAATACTTTGTTTCCTGAACAGAAACAAAGAATTCATTGCATAACTCCCTCAACATTCTAAATCAGATGACTTGTTTAGAATTGCAGATTATGCTCAAAGGGACTGCTTGAACCATACTGGTGTCATCAGAATTACATACAAAATTGAGCCATCACGAACACATTATAATCTGTTTTGAAAAGAGCATGATGCTGAGTAACGAAGAATCATGATGCCAAATTTTTTTATTTTTAATTAAATATAGCCCTGTAACACATGGAAAAAAGTTCAAATGAGAAGGCATTGATGCTCCTGCTCATGATTTTCACGTGCTCTTCTCAAGACACTATTTCTAGCCCCACATCAACTAAACAAAATTGCAACTACAATAGTTGAGACAGCATATTTTATACATGTTTTCAGACACTTCCAGCTCTCAGATAAGTAGACATACATTAAAATATAAAGATGTCTTATAAATTCTGACAGACTGTAGTTCTCCAAATGAAAAAATATTCTTTCATGCTCAAACTGGTGTTGATACTGTAGGCATCCAGTAAGAGCAGGGAGTGCATGTCTGACAGTAATGTATTTCATATTACTTTTAACAACTGATTGAAGCCTGTGTTTTTGGAGTTTGTTCTCAGTTGATCACTCAGTTGTTGGAAATTATTCAGCACGTGGATTGGTTAAATACTGAGAATTCATGACCTCTGATGTAATTAAACACCTGCACTGCTTTTATGTTTAATTATTAATAAAACCAGCTAATTATTTTGTATGACCTTTTGCCACAAAGGTATTTTTTGACTCTTCTTGAGATCAAAAGACATCTTCAGAAACAGAGATCAAAAGAATTCATGTGCAACTAGTAGAATCAGCTTCCTTCATGAAGTGCAAACAGCTTATTTCAAATTGAAGCTTTATTTCACTGTTGTTTCAATTGGGATTACATACAGCGTTAATCACCTCATGTTTGGACATAAAGATGGGAATAGTATCTTATTTTTTATTTATTGGATATAACATGAATTTGCACATGTGCACAAATACATGTGCACAAACACTTTACTCATTTATTAAAAAGTAATGTTAGATTATGTTGGTTGGACATACTGAAGAATTTCTTCCCTGAAAGGATGCTCAGGCATTGGAATGAGGCAGTGGAGTCACCGTCCCAGGAGGTGTTCAAGAGACAACTGGACGTGACACTGCCATGCTCTAGTTAACAGTGGTGATCGGTCAAAGGCTGGGCTCAATGATCTTGGAGGTCTTTTCCAACCTTCATGATTCTATGATTCTATGTAATCACCAGGAATAGTCACTGCATAAAGTTAATACAAGTTCTATACATTATTTTTGAAAAGTGTTCTTCAATAAAACAGGAGCACACATCTCAGTGATTCGGCAGTTGATTGTGTTCTGATTTTCCTGCTTTCAGATGAAAAGTCCTTAGAGTTGCTCTGTTAATGGAAAGGGGAGACACCAGCTTTTTTTTCACCTTGAAAATATTGGAATAGTCAACATATTTTAAAAACAAACCTAAAACCCATGATAAAGTGTACCTTGGTTGATATTCTGAAAGTTGTACACAATAATTTTGCAAGTTTAAGACACATTCTTTTTAATGACTACTAGTTCCAAAAAAAATAAAAAATAAATAAATAAAAAAAAAATAAAAAAAAAGACTTGTCCATCTAAAACTAAATTTACATGGCCCTTTTTTTATTTATGCAGTTTAAGTACAAAATAATCAAGTGAAAAACATCCTTCCAGGCAGCTAATAGTAGAAGGCCTCAGGATATTTAGCTGTCTCCCAGTAAGCTTACAATTGCAAGCAGGACTGGTACTCTCAGAAAAAGAAGAGCCACTTTCTTTTTTAGACCAGTCATAATGTTGCCTCTGTCTAATTCTGCTTTTTAGATTCAGTTGTCTGTATACAAACCATAGGTTTTCAGGTAAAAGCACTGATGTCTCTCAATCTTTTATTTCAGTCTCACTGGAAAAGATTATATGAAAACATGGACATTCCGATCTACAAAATGCCCATCCACTTTGCAAAGCATCTGCATCACTTACATGCACAAAAGATGCACAGAAAATGATAAAGTGTAGGTGCTGCTATGTCACTGTAATGGAAGACTAGAGAATGTTTTGTTATTTTGCCCCCCTGGGTTTCACTGAGAAATAAGTAGTGCTGTCAGAATGAAAAGAGTCTCTAAATTATTCAGTCTAATTTATCATTTGAAATCTAAAATGAAAGTTCCAATGTGTTAACAATTTTCAGTAGTTGGGAAGGTAAATTTAAAAAAAAAAAGAAAATTAAGTACATTAGCTTAGAAGTTTACAACTATGTATATTGTTTTTGAACAAAAGAGTATGATAAAAATAAAGCTATTGAGATTATCCAAGAACAAGAAATGGGGGTAAGAATTTTAAAAGTATGTATTGTTTGTCACATCTGAATACTTCTGTGTTTAGAAAGATCGATCCCCCTCTACTTAAAATCTTGACATACTGTGATGAGACTAACTGCACCTAATGCATCTTGCTTCATTACTTTCTTACCTCTCCTCCTGTCTTCCTTCTTCAGCCTCCTCAACAGTACTAAATTAACTAATGTTAATTTACTCAGCCTCCTCAACATTAGCCTCCTCAGCACTAGTAAAAATTTCTTACGGTTGTCAAGCATTAAAACAGGCTGCCCAGGGAAGTGGTGGAGTCACCACTCCTGGAGGTATTTAAAAGACTGTAGATGTGTCACTTAGGCACATGGTTTAGTGGTGGACTTGGCAGTGCTGGGTTAATGGTTGAACTCCTAAAGGTCTTTTTCAGCTGAAATCATTCTCTGGTTCTATGACTCTATAGACTCCGTTTCTGGCCAAGGAGCCTTAGCACAGCCTTTTCAGCATAGTTTGTGTAGAGAATATAATTTTACACACAAAGCTAATTTCTTAACTTGTGAGCTTTGATCACAGTGTTTCAGCTAAAAGGCAGCTGCTATTTCCAATGCACTGTTAGAGAAATGCTGTTCTGAAGTTTTATGATCTCATTTCCTCTTAAGATATCCAAACATACAGAAAGTTTAAAGAGACCTGTACTGACCCATAAAAACGCTTCGAGAGACCTGCATGCAATTTACAGCAGTAAAAAGTGTTCAAGCGTGGGGGCCCTCTCAGGTGACGGTGAGCTCTGACAGACACCTCGCCCCTCCGCAGGCGAAGCCCAAGCGCCCGGCGGGTCCCGGGCTGGGCCCGCACCCTCCGCAGGGCCACACTGCCCAAAGCCTGCCCGCGGCTGCAGCCCCTCCTTCTCTGGCGGCACAAGGGGCCTTCACATGTCTCCTGCGGCGCTCCCTGGCTTTCTCCTCCCTGCACGTTCCCGACTGAGGCGGCCTTGGAGCGGGAGGCGAGGCCCAGGCCGTAAGCTCTTCCAACGCCCGGAACGAAACACCCGTGTGCGGCCGAGATCAACACGAGTGGGACGCAGAGGGCCCGCACCGAGGAGCTCGCACCACAGCGCCTCGGGGCTGGCGCTGTGCCTGATCCCAGATTCCAGCAGGGGCGGTGACCTCGCGTCCCACTGCCCGGGCCAGCAGGCGCTGCCCCCGCCATGGCGCTGGGGGCCGCGGCAGGTGGGTCGGGCCTGCGGCTCTCGGGGCTGCCCAGGGAGGCGGTGAGGGAGCGTGACAGGAGGCTCCGGGATGGAGGCAGCTGCATGAGGAGATGCCCCCACCCCGCGGTGTCAGTGAGTGCCTCGGGCCTTTGGGGACATCCCCCGTGTGTAAACCCAGCGTCCGAGGGTGCAGGTCTGGGGGCTGCCTGGAACACCCCCTGGTACTCCTGGTTCCCCTGGAACACCCCCTGGTACTCCTGGTTCCCCTGAAACACCCCCTGGTACTCCTGGTTCCCCTGGAACAACCCCTGCCACTCCTGGTTCCCCTGGAACACCCCCTGGTACTCCTGGTTCCCCTGGAACAACCCCTGCCACTCCTGGTTCCCCTGGAACAACCCCTACCACTCCTGGTTCCCCTGGGACAGTCGCCTGGCTCTCCAGGCAGAAGGCCTCGCGTGGCAAGCCTCAGGTGTTCGAGGAGCAGTTTCCTGAGGAAAGGCTGAGTTTATTTGGTTTATTTAGAAGGAAATGGAAGCCTTCCCATGGAAGTTGCACTGCTTTGGTTATTAATAATGAAGAATATCAGCTATGAGTGTCTTCTCTCAATATTTATTCGCATTCCTAGTTTTTTGATGTGTTACAGGTCTGAATTTTTTTTTGCGTTCATTTCACCCAAATCACAAGTAAGAACACTGTATTGTTGTGTGTATGGGATAGATTCTGGGATTCAATTAGTGGTGTTAGTGCTCTGCTTGTTAAAAAAAGGTTGCATAAATATACAAGTATGACAGAATAGTAAAGAGTTATCGAAGTTGCCAGTATTTTTACCTGAAACTGAATATTTCTAATGTCAGTGAATTCAAATGATTGTGTCTGATCACCCCATCCTTTGAAACTGAGAAATCATAGTGTGTCGTCTCTTGCATTTTTCTCAGTGGCTGATGGAAGAAAGCAATGATTAATTTTGTCTTACCACTGAATACCCTAGGTTGAAAGGGCCTTGGAGATCATCTGGTTCCAGCCCCCCTGCCCCGGGCAGGGACACCTTGCACTAGATTGGGCTGCTCAAAGCCCCATCCAGTCTGGCCTTGAACACTTCCAGTGCAGCTTCTCACTAGCAGAGCATGAGGCACTAAGAAGTCCATGACGTAGGGTAAACAGTCCATAGCAACAGCCAAAACATCAGGGTGTTATCAACATTATTCTCATAATAAATCCAAAAGACACACCATTATACCAGCTATTAAGAAAAAATGTCCCAGCTGAAACTAGGACAGGCATCCTCAACTTCTCTGGGCAACACTCTCCAGTATCTCACCACCCTCACAGTAAAGAATTTCTTCCTAATGTCTAATATAAATCTACCCTCTTTCAGTTTAAAGCCATTCCCCCATTCGCTACGTACTCTTGTAAAAGGTCCCTCTCCAGTTTTCCTGTAGGCCCCCTTTAGGTACTGGAAGGCTGCTGTAAGGTCGCCCTGGAGCCTTCTCTTCTCCAGGCTGAACAACCCCAATACTCTCAGCCTGTCTTCACAGGAGAGGTGCTCCAGCCCTCTGACCATCTTTGTGACTCAGACGTTTTTTCAATTTGAATAGGCTATTAATTGAGCTGAATTAAAGTGTAAAAAGTACTTGTCTATGGACTTGGCTACAAATGCTTGGCAAGTGCCTTCAGTGGTTCACTATCTTTTACAATCTCTAGTGCTTCATAAATTCTTATTTACGCACTACATATTCAAATGGGGCTATGGTTATGTTAGTATCTGTAGTATATATAAGGCTTCATTCTTTATTGTATACTGTATGCTTTTTAGAGTGCTAGATTCCTAGAATCTTTTCCTTGTTTTCTAGTACAAACATTTCCTTTCTTTTGAACAATCTCATCTTTCATTCTGCCAATATTAAATTTCTATCAGAAACCCAAGAACAGGGCTTTCTAAGTACAATGGATGCTTTCTGGAAGCATACTTGAATGAGGTTTGTTCACTGAAAGATACTGGTCTTTTAAAAACTTAGGGAAACCAACCTGTTCAGGTAAAGGCTGAAAGTGTGAAACTGAAAAGAAAAATGAGCCATTAAAAATATGCTGGAGTTATTGTTTAGGCTTGTTTTAAGAAAAGCAAGTTCTTTGCTTAGTGAGTATGTCCACATTACATAACTTTGTGTATTACGAGAATAGGTTGTTTAAAAAACACAGCTGTGGTTTAATATACATTTTTACAATAAAAGCTGCTTAATTGGAACACAAGGCATACTTTGGTTCATCTTTATTATGCAGCTGTCCCATTATCATTGTTTATTATATACATGGATGACAGTATTATGCTAGACATACCAATTAAATCAAGTTTATTTTATTGTTGCTTAATGTTATGGCCTTATGCGTCTGCAGCTCAGCCCAGTTCCACTGGAGCACTTGCAGGGTTTTGTGCTCCATCATAGTGAGTCAGTATCTTGATTTCTCTTGTGTAAAGCAGAATGAGGTTACAGAGATGTGGGTAATTTTGTCACCTTTATTTGCACTGTGTAATTGACAGACTAGTTAAAGTAAAAATCATGGCAACAAATCAGTTTTTCCTTTTATATTTGTACCTTTAGGACAGACTATACACTTAAATTTAGAAGGAAAAGCATTTCTTTTTAATGTTTAGGACTGTCTGAAGATTTTTAGCTGTGTAGTAGTGATGAATGCCAATTTATTTCTGTCCTGACAAATCCTCTTATTTTCAAATAAAAATTTCAAATGTGAAGAAAACTGAGCCCTTGAATGGCCTGGAAGTTAAATGAGTTGCAGTCCATTTCATGTCTTATACTATTAATTTTTTAAATTATTTTTTAAATTCAGATTATAGTGATCTGTGTAACAAGTAAGTGTCCTCTTGAAAGCAGTAAGGTTTTGTCGATAATATTTCTTCCATTATTAGCCATGAATTTCATGGGCAAACTTAGAAATCATGCCTAAGGTCTGCAATTCTTTGACATTAATGAGTATTACTCCAATGTTTAATTATTTCAAACAAGTTTAGGCTTTGGTTTTATGTTGAGGTACCTTATAATTTTAAATCATAGCATAATTTAGCCATCTCCCCCCCGTTTCTCTGTGACTTGCCTGTTTCCAATATCAGTCAGAAAACTGTGTACCACTCAGAAAGGTAAATTATCTAAAATTCACCTCTCTTACCCATAAAGACCCATGAAAAACTTCTTAAAAGCTCTAGAGCTGAGGATTCACCTGTGCAAACTGAGTAGCTCATCCTTTGATGCCTTGGTGCAGCATATATTGTGGCTCCTCATGGTAGAGAAATCCAGAACTGCTGAGGAGCTCCAGTGGACATAGGCCCAGGAGCTGGGGTAGGCTCATCCCAAGATCACTGGGGTTTTTCTTCAGCAGGCAGTCCATTTTGATCTGACTGCAAACTCAACTGCACCTTTTTCTAGGTTAATCCTTTCTGGGAGACCAATTACTCTAGTTCACATGTGTTAATGCAAAGGAAAATGAAGGGATCATCCCTGCACTTCAGTTAAAGAGAGAAAATTATTGTTATCTTTGTCAGCCTGTTGTTGACTCTAGTGCGTTCTGGCATGGGGTAGAAAAAAACCCAACAAAACAACAAAAAATGTGCACTCAAAGGCTGAGTTGTTCAGTTTTATGTAGTTAACAGTGGAGAAAAAAAATAGAAACATTGAAGTAAGAGGCAGAAAATCATCTTCTGACAGCTGGGAGAGTGGAGAGTGCTAGGGGAGGAGCGGATGCCTCTATGCCAGTAGCGGGCTCAGGGAATTGTCCTTGTTTTTTGAAGACGTCACGTGTTTGACCTCAGCTTCCAGACTTTGACAAGAAGTAATTGGCATGAAAGTGGGGACCACTAACTAGCAAGGTGCAGTCCTTTTGTGGCAGTGCAGGTCCTATTTTTGAAATAGGAGATTTTGTAGGTTGTTAAAACTACTCTAATGAATGGCTTAAGTTTAGATGCAAGTTTCATGGCTTTAGTGAATATTTTCTTTTTTTTTTTGATAATAATGACTGATTTGAAATCTGTATGTTTTTTAACAATAATGTGAAACCTTTCTCCTTTGGAATGGAGTTAAATATATGAAGTTCAGACTGAGAAGAAAACGAACCAAAACTGTGACCATCTGAAACTAGTGGGGTGGGCTTTTTTTTTCTGATTAGTGGGAATTACTTCTTCTTCACATGTTTCAGACCATGTAAAAAACAAGTTGAGACTTACCAGAAGTTTATATGAAAGGTCCTCAAAGAATCTTACACTACATCTCAGTTCTCCTTGGTTATGTAACACAGAGCTGTACAGGACAGTTCATGGCTTATTTTCTAATTATTTCTGCAGGTGAATAGTTGCTCAGCAGCTTTCCATGGTTAGGATCTCAGCAGGGCTGTGGGTCCTGCAATAGGATTAGAAGGCTGGAGACAGGGAGATCTCTCTTTCTTGTGTTGGAAATCTGGACTCCCAGTCCTGTTTGACAGTGATGTCAACCCATCAGGTCCTGAGGGCACTTCCAGTTTGTGGACTGGGGGGGGGTTGCATAGGGAACCTGTCACCAGATGGTATCTGTGCTGTGCCCTGCTTCTGGCAGAGTTTACAAGGGGTAATGGTTCTCTCCTTAACACTCAGTAAGCACACAAATAGAGCTTTGTGTGTAAGTACTCATTCCCACTGAGTAACACTCAGTATCAGATATGTTTTGGAGGATAATTCTTGATCCTTTTGATTCCTATCGTACATATTTTGGCATTAGCAGGACTAGACTAGTCCTGCTCTTGGCTTGATACTATACCCAATCAAGGAAAGTTTTTGGTTTGGTCTAAAACTTTTTTTTCTACCTAAGCATTGGTGTAATTTCTGTGTTGATAGGAGCAAAAATATTATTGATAAAACTCTGTAGCTGCCAATATGCTTTTAGTGGAATGTATTTACATTTGGTGGTGCAGCACTTCCTGAGAGCAACAGATTGCCGTGCAATTTTTGCTAATGCATGGTTGGCCAGCATCCCTGTATTTCTAACAGCATCATCCAGTGTGTTATTTTCTAGAGGACTTTTACAGTGGTTTCTGAGAGAGCAGTTGTCCTTTTAGGGAACAGTGAAAAACCTGAATCAGCCTGTAGAACTCCTGCTTTTCGTTAAACAAGCTCCTCTTTTCATGATCATAAAGGCAGCAAAGAGAAGAGAGATAGTGACAGTGACAGTGAAAGAAAGGAGGTGAGAGAGCTGTATGTTCTCCATAAAATCTTTGAGAAATCTACTCTTTCTGGAAATATGCAGGAATATTGCTATTTTTCATTAATTATCTGTTTTTAGACAAGAGATTTTTAAAATTCTGAAAGAATGACTTCTCCAAAAACTGATTTGTGTCTTGTTTCTAAGGAGAACCAGCTTTGTGATCTGTCCTACCTTTTTTTTTTAACAGCATCTTTACAAGTAATTATTCTAGAAAAGTAGTGATTCTTTTTCTCCAGAGTTAAAATATCTCCTTAAAATCATTCAGTGTAACACACTCCTACTGTAGGAGTCTGTATAAGATGTTAGAGGAAAAGACCTCCCTCAAAATCCAAACTAATTATTAACTAAATTCTATTAACTAATATTTATTAACTAGTCATTAACTAAATGTATGTCCTAAGTGTTAAGGTGGAGTGCTATTTGAAATTTTAAGGATTGTAATTTAAAGCTAAATTAGGTGGTAAGACACGATGGTTGGTATATGTGATTTATTAGGAATACATCTCCTTTAGAAAATGGTATTTTAGAATGTTGTGGGTGAAATATCCCTTTGCTTGTCTGTGTTGTGTTATTACCGTGAGCACTAAGGTTTTTTTATGTTTAAAACACAGTAGTCCCTTTTTAAAACAAAGTCAAAAAATGCCTCTCTCTATTTTGGTGATATGTGGTGAAAAAATGCTACCAAAGTAGTATTTCATACTTTTCACTGTAGCATAGTGGTAATATATCAGTGGCCAGACAGCTAACTTCGTGGGTTTGTTTGTTGTTTGGTTTTTTTTGGGTTTTTTTGGGTTTTTTTGTAATAATATGTAGGTAGAAATAAACAGAGTACCATAGATAAGAAGGTATTGGTGGTGACTTTGATGATAAAAGGCACCTAGGCACTCATGACATGCTGAAATTAAATGCCATTCCCTGTCCCATGCTGGAATGTTGGTCCTTCTGCAACTTCCCTGAATGTAATTTAAAGGAGAATGCCAATACTGACAAAGCATGTTTTGAAGCAGAAAGTAAATCTTTATTTGTCCTTAAAAGGAAGATGAATCAGAAAGCTTTTGCAAAGCAGTCTCTGGAGATACCAAAATGTTAAACCACTAGTGAAAGCCTTTTGTAAGACATCTTTCTGCGTGCCCTAGTTTATGGCTCTGCTCTGCACAGGAACTTTAGAAGAATGGAACTTGCCAGACACTGTTTGAGTAGTATCTGGGTGCAGCTTCTATTTAGAAGATGAGATAATTTGGGAAGCACCTTTCAGGTTCAGAGCTGAACATTTTTAACACCTTACTGTTACTATTTACTCTTCTTTCAGTGTGGTTCCATATATTTCATTTTATTCACAGCTTTGAAGGCAGTTCAATTAATTGCATGGTTCTGTATTTGTAAACATTTCCTTTGATGTATAAGGTAAACAAGAGTCTTACACCAGTTAGTTGTCCCACAGGGGTGCTAATCCCTTGAGGATGAGAGAATTCTGCTTTTCCCTGGAATTCTTAAATATCAATTGAAAAGTTTTGTGAAATAAATTTTTTGTAAGAAATTTTGCAAAAGGTACCATTTAATGTATAACTGCTTTAAGTAGTGGGCATATATAGTATAGTTCAGTTTCTAATGGTTTACTCTTTGATTAGATTTAAGAAAATGCACTGGTGGCTTAGATTGGGTGGTTTTGCTCTGTTTCAGGTCAGGAATGGAGTGTTTCAAGTGGAGAACAGTAGCTTAAAACATAGCTGTAGGTAAATAGATCCCAAGGAACTTTTGCAGTCTTGTCCTTTGTGCTCTCTACAATTCAAAGTGTTAACTGGCGGGTGTGTCTGAATGGATGGTGTGCAAGGGATGTGCAGGAATTGTTTGAGCATTTCAGAAGTATTTGAAAGGTGAAAGAAATATTTAAAAGGCAGCGCTTTCTGTAAGTGCCCTGATGGATAAATGAATATATGATGATGATTTATGACTTACTATCCAAAGTTGAGGAGAACCAAAGGGAGAAATCAGCTTAGTGATAGCAGATGATCTGGTGAAAGGATGACCTAAAATACCTTATTCAAACCTGTGCTGTGACTGTTTCAGAGCTACTCAACACGACATTATAGTGCTAAGCATGCAGTTTTGTTGGATAACAAGAAAAAAAAAAGTATTTTGATAAATGTTTAGATGTCAAGGCCAGGACAAAAGTGTAGGAAATTATTTTTATTATTATTATTATTAGTCTGGGAGTAGTATTTTTTCAAGAAAAATACATTAAACAACTGAATTAAATTGATGTGGAATTAAGGAAAAAACAAGCAATTAGATAGGCTGGTTATTTTTAGTTATTTTTAATTTATTTTTTTTCTTTTTGTTCCCAAGTTTTGTGCTGTTGCCCATGACATAAGCGTCTAGTTAAATAGTTTCTTTTTCTGACTCCTGAAGTGCCTTTTGCCCCATCCTCATTGTTTGTAGCAGACCTGATGAAACTGTCTTCTTCACTTACCTTACTAGCCCCTTATATCACCTTGCAGCTGTCTACATGGACCTTTTTGCAGGCTTGAGGCTTAATGTAGACTTAGAACTTCCAAGGGCAGCGATACCAGGTGTCCAAAATCAGAGACTGCCTCAAAGTTTTATCCTTTGAGCACTGTAAACTCATGGTAAAAAATTATATGTATTGTGTTTAAGTGTAAATAACCCCCTGTGGTTTCTTTAGTCATGGGTTTAGGGGTTTTTTTGGTAAGGAGAAGGGGGTGTCAAAGGTTTTTTTTCAGGTTAGTCTTTTTAGTGTCTTCATCTTCGTTTTAGTCGAGATAACATTCGAATTTAAAATTTTGCTAGAATAAGCCTATTTGAAGTGCATGCTATTTCCACAATTATTTTCAAACATTGCCTCAATTTTATTTTTATAGCTGGAGTACAGCTCATGTATGTTTTATTCTCACATTGTGCACAGATGCTTGTATTTCTACTCTTTTCCTTGATGATTTAGGAATGCATTAGAAACAAAAGAATCGATCTCACTGTTGAATAGTTTCAAAGTCAAGAAAATACTGTGCATAATTTCCTTAAAGGAGTCATAGTGAAGTAATGTTTTTGTTTTCTATTTTTCTAATGCAGTGGAAATCAAAGATGGAAGAGAAAATCAAATTTGGTATTTGAAAATATCAAAACTAGCATTGGCTTTTGCAATTATCCACTCGAAACCACCAGGGAAGAGTTCCAAGGAATATACTGAGCATCTTGCCAAAATTGTATCTGAACAAGATTTTGGATGGAAGTGGAAAGTTGAAGTGCTGGAAGCTGAAGTTCTTCGATTAAGACAAGAACTTCTTTTGAACCGGATCTGTCCAAGATTCTGCTTGGAAAATAGTAAGTTTCTCAAATAATTTCTGACTATGTTTCAGTAGCAGGGAACCAAATAGCTTTCATGTTGCCTGTAGCATTTCTTTTACCTAGATATGACAGTCTTCAGTGTACAGCTTTCTGTTTTTTTCCAAAGCTCTGAAGCAGTGGAACACTTAATTAATTTGTAATGGGATTGTGCTTGAGAATTTGGTCCTTAAGCAAAATTTACATATTTAACCTTCAGAATCAATATGTATTATACAGAATAATTGCAGCAAAAATTGTCAATACAAAATGTTACTCTATAACCTTGGAGATACTAGTTTGTAAGAATATTGATGTGCCCTATTTATATTTGGAACATGTCTTAAAGACATCTTGCATATTTTTTAGTGACTTTACAGATGTTTAAAATCTGAATTTAAACCTAATGTGCTGGAAGTGCTAATCCCTAATATGTGTAACAGGAAGGTTGGGCAGGCAAAAGACTGTATGTCTGCTGATTCTCTTAATGTATTGAGACTCTGGATGGGTGAATGGGTTTTTTTATGGCATATGATAAAATATTGTGAGTCTGATATTGTAGGACTCAGGAAGGAGACTGTTAGTTAAAGAAGATAAAAAAAACCCCAAACTAAACCAGATGGGTTCAAACAGCACTGTTTCTCTAACTCGTGCATGTGGAGTGAGTCATGCTTGCTCCAAGAGATCAATGGCACAGAGTGAGCTTGGAAATCAGGCAGTGGAGAACGTCTCCAGGTTCTGGGAAGATGTTTCCCTGGGAGAAGGAGCTCAAAATGCTCTGGGCTGAAAGAGAGAGTTTGCTGTGGAGGAGATCGCTAAAATCAAGATGAATAGTTGATTTATGACTTGAGATTTTTAGAAGTTTCCCTCATAGAAAACTTGATGAGGCTTTACCACACTGCTTTTGTACTGAAACAGTGGCTTCTTTATTGCCTTGTGAGATTTCTAGTTTCTAACTTTGACTGATGGGGGGATGCATTATTAGACTTTAGCTCGAAGCTCTGATGATTTATTTATTTAATTTTTATAATAGGCTTTTCTCTCTAGAGAAGTGATTTAATGACTGTTCATACTTACTTATTGTTTATGTGTCAGTTCTCTGCAACCTGTTCCAAACATGAAGTCTAAAAGTAACTTTTAGAGAGATTTCAGGAGGGATTTATTAACATCTAATGTCTGATGAGGATATTCTAGTTGTGGATTAAGCAGAAAATAGTAAACACTAGTCAATTAGCAAAACACAGCAAATAAACCCAATTCATCTGCAACTGCTGTGTTCTAAGTCTTGCTTTTGAAAGATTCTTTAAATTTTAGTTGTGAGAAGGGAAGAGAAAAGCAACCGTCCCAGGCAGATAACACCCCTTGCAAAGGTGGTTAATTTTCATTGCCCTAGTCACAGTGAAGTTTGTTCACAGATTATAAAATGTGTTAAATCTTTTGTAATTTTAGATGTCTACAGCTACACTAAATTTTCTGCGCTTTCTTCTTTACCTGTTCAGGGAAATAGCATGCTTACTCTGCAGTTTATCGTTCACTTGACCCACTGCAATATTCACTAATATGGATGTGGGGAATTGTCTGGAAAATTCAGTCTGCATTCTGCTAGTAGTAGTCTGACAGGCTTAGAAAAAGTGCTATGATTCCCAAATCACTTAAGTAAGCTGCTCTTCATGGATAGCTTTTTTAATTTTTCAGGGTCTCAATATATCTGACCAAGTCTAGTTTTTTAGTGAAGCCAAACTTTAATTTCAGTCTATTTTTAGCTAATGGACTCATAAATAGTAGAGATGAGTATCTGTTGTCCATAATCCTTCTATATTTCTTGATTTCTCTGGAGTTCAAAACCAGCACCTGACTGATTTGAAGGATTAGTGTGTAGCTTCTTTTTCCTTGAGATGTTTATTTTTGTGACTACAGTGTTTATAAACCTGTTAGACAGAAAACCTCTTGACATATGAAATATCTGTGGGAGTTCACATCAACCCCAGCTGTATCACACACTGTCCGAGAAAAGTAGGGCATAGTCTTCCCCTTCAGTTTCTCTTAACCACTTGAGTGTAAGAGCACGAAAATATGTGGAAAATCTGAACTGAATAGATTTCTTCATGCACGTTTTCCTTAGCGTTGAAAGGACACTTTCAAACTCTTGGAGCGTAACTTTGAGATGGCCATTTTTTTTTTTTATGATATTTTGTTCTTTTGATTCTTTGGGTTTTTTTCTCCTTTAATTTTGGTATGGCATCTGATCTCTTTTGATAATGGATTTGAGCCACATGTTATTTTGGAAAGAGGATGTTCGCCATCAGATGTAACTGCTTAGTGGGCATTCATGGACACACAATTCAGTGACATTGGAGACAAATGCCTGGTCTCTTGCTTTTTGAGTAAAGTAAGATTGTTACTGATACCAGATGGGCTATCTGTTGGTGAGATCTATGCATTCCTCTGGGGATCAAGTTGGTGATATATATTAATAGTAGAACACCTGTGGTTATTATATATAGGAAGATGGTCGTAGGAGCAAAGCCTTCCTGAAATAGGACCCACTACACCACTGACATCTTCTGCTGCAGGGAAAACAAAAAAAACCTTTCTTGTGTGTTGTGCCAGTTTTGAGATTTTTTTCAAGCTCATGGAGATTAGAAGCTAGAGGTGGTTACTGCTGAGATATGGAGGCACCAAGAGCTTGAATCTAAGTTGAGGAAAAAGGTGGTATAAGTGCTGTTTCATCCCATTCATTTGAAAGCTACTGTGGATCCATCAAGCCATTTGTATAGTTTTTTGTTGATGGTATACATGGCCCGAGTCTACCACCTAATATCACACCAGAGACATGCTCTTTAGGGATGAGGATAGCTAGGCTTGTTCTGAGTACCAAATAATCTGCTGATATCATGGATCCTTTTCCTCCTCTACTCATTTCTCCAGCCTCATTTTTGGAGTTGGTGTTCTGCTTAAAATAATGCAGCCTCTTAAAATGGTTTCAAACCCTCAGCTTTTATGTGGCTTTCTTGCGTTTTGTTTAACAACCCTGTAGATAAAAGAATGCCTGGGTTTCACAAAATCCACCAACAGAAAATCTCATGCAGTAACGATAACATATTGTGTTTGTTTCTGCTGGTCCCTCTTTAGAATTGAAGAGTTTGAGTCCTTCAGCCAAGGTTCACTTTGCAGCTGTATCTTCCCTGTTCTGCATTCTGAGTGTGGAAGCTTTCCTCTCCCACCTGCTGTTTGTAATAATAATAGTAGGTCTTTTCAGAGGCTTCAGGAATGATTAGAGACTGCCCACGGAGTTTTATTTCCCTGATGTGAGAAATCCGTGAGCTCTTTGAAGCTGTGATACCTGTTTTCCCTCTCCACATAAAGTTGCACACAGCATGGATGTGCAAACACATGAAGGAGAAAGAACAAAGAATGCATTTTTTTAAAGATATGTTGTCTAAATTATTTTCGTCCCATCTGAACAGTTCTTCGTTCTCAGAGACCCTTAAAAAGTTAAAGGTGCCTAACTTAGGGGGAGGAGCATGCTTTGCTGCAGGTAAACTGTTTGGTGGTGTGAGCTGTTACAGTTTAATGTGTTTATAAAATTGCTGTAGTGTATATTCAATGACTGTGCTGTGTCTGCAAGTTCCTGTTCCGTTGCCTTTCTGAATACAAGGACTCTATTCCTTGGTGGTGCTTTTGGCTGTATGTCAATCATCATCATCTGAGGAGGAGAAGCAAATCTTTTTGTAATTATCTGTTCATTATTTTTCACCTTGACAGTATTGTCCTGACAACTATGCCCATGAGTAGAAAAAAAGTCAAATTTCATATTAAATCAAAGTTTCCTGCCTTTCTTTGATTCAGATTGAAATTTCACAGTAAGGAGGATAGAAACTTCTTGGTGTTATTCCAAGAATAAGGATATAAAGTATTTGAGCCTTCTGTTGTCACTTTGCTTTGGGAGCTACATGAAAAGATAAAGGGTCTTACAAAGCACTGATAAATTGATAGATTCATGGATTGAAGCACCTGTCCTCTAAGACAAATTCCTTCACTGTTATCAGCTCATAAAATCAATGATCATATTGTTTCTTGGCAGGCTCTTTTAAAGAGCTCTGAAAAGCCTGCAGCTGTTACTCCAACTTAAGAAGGCATAAATGCAGTACTCTACGCTTTTTTTTGCCAAGCACATATTTTAAGAATGACAATCTAAAGGGTAGATATTTATTGCCTTGGTTGGTTTCAGCTGATGCTCTTGAAGGGTTCCAAATCAATTATCCAGGGTATATGTTTAGCAAAACTTGTATCAAGTGTGTGTTCTCCCTTTCTTAGCTTCACCTTCAATCTTGGTTCATGTTATTCCCTTCTTATGCAGTGGGTAGACATAAAATGTCTGAACTGCTTGCTCCTCTAATTGAAATAAAAATCAGATTCTTTCCACACTGTCCCTTTCTAGAATTAGTTTAGTCTTCCTTTTATAGATAATTTACAGTAGAACTTCATCTACCATGCCCTGAAGTCCCCTTCTGTTCTCAGCCTCAACAGTAGCGTGTGGCTGCCAGTCCACCCTACTGTACCGTGTCTGTGTGTTTAGGGAAACTTTGAGTCAGAATGTGATTAATGTGAATGTCTGATATTTAACTGTACCCTGAGGCTGTGTTTGACCTTGCAGGATTTTCTATTTCCTGTGTCAAAGAAGCAACTTGTATCTCTTTTGGGAATAAGAGCCAGGAAAAAAAAATATTGTATCTCCTGCTTCATTCCTTAATTTGGTGTGTTTCTTGAGGCATTTAGTTGTATACGTGGAAAAAGGGAGCAACTTCCTTTGCAGATTAGTGTCAATGAAGACACTTCAGTCTCCTTTTTTCTTACTTCAGACTTCTCAGACTTCCTGTGTAAGTAGAAGCATACAGAACTGGAACCAGCCCACTCAACAGCTGAAGTAAAACTGATTATAAACAATACCTAACTCCAATTTACCAGCAGCCTTGGTTTGGGTCATAGAATTCAGCCTTCCCTTCCCTTTCTGTTTCCCTGTAAGTCATGGCTTGGCTATTTCTTGCTCAATGGAAAGAGGCGGAAACTCTGGGTGCTCATCTTAAAGCCCCAGCATTTCCTTGGTGGGCAAAGACAGGATTAGATAAGTTCTGCTTTGATGGTGGCAGGAAAAGTGATGGCCAAATCTTTTCTGACTAATTTGATTTCAAATTTCTGAAAGGGCAAAACTCTCCATCATGACTTAATGTAACTTGTGATGTTTCCTCTGCCTCCTTACATTAAAAGGAGTGGCGAGAGAACATAATTGATGATAGATTTTGTTTAAGCTCATTTTCAAAGAGAAACCAATCAGATGAATTCAGAAAGGTCAGACCAAAACATGCAGATTCCTTAGTGAATATGTTATTTGCAGCCTCATAAAGGAGTCTTCCTTGTTAGTGGAGATAGCAGCAGTCCAAATCTAACTGAATAATAATAACACATTAATCTATTAGGAGAAATTATTTCCCTCTCCAGAAAGTAGATTAAATAGTGTGAAATGTTTACGTCTGCTGTGAGTAGCACTTAGCAACAATTTTAGTTCCTATGGCATGGTAGTAAGGTAGAGGACTATAGACTGGAATTACCAAGTTACCATGGTATGTTTACATAAAAGCTATTTCTTCAATTCCCTATGTTTGAATGAGCTGCTGTTACAGGTTGCTATGTCCTGTCAGCACTTTCTCTCCCCTGGTATTTGGCAGAAAGCAAGAAATGCAAAAGCACGACAGTTGCAGAGGAATTGTCAGCCCCTGAGAGGTACCTTTGACTTCTTTCTTTGTCTGCCTTCCAAGGTGAGAGGATTCTCCATTGGGCAGCAATCAACACTTAGTTTGGTGTTGCCATGGAAAACAGTTCTGATTATTTTTGTCTGGAGCTTAGGGATGTGATGTTTCTGCATAAAGACATTCTTCCTCCCTACCTCTGCCTTTCCTCTCCCTCTCCGACAAAAAAAGAGTATCCTTCTCTCCATACAAGATCTATAAAGGCAGCCCAGTGTGTTATCTCAACATTTTTTTCTCTAAGGCATAATGGGTGTCAGACAGACAGTACTTAAAAAATGAACTATCATTTGACATCTAAAGTGTACTAATGTACTCCCGTGCTTCTACCAGTGGAAATAATGCAAGTAGGCAGCATTGCAAGGAATTTCTCACAACCTAAAAAGTATTTTATTTTTTATGAGGAGAGCAGAGAATTGCGAACAGATCTGTGAGATGGCAAAAATGAAGTTAAATTGTGTTTAGTACAGATTTATAGGAATATGGCTCTTGCAATATGATGATGAGATAAATCTGTTCTCCATAATTGTAGTGACACAATGGGGAACTTTATGAAAGCTGAGGCCTTTTCAGGATAATTAAATAAGTTAATTTGCAATCTGGAGAAAGCACCAGCTGGAGTGTAATGATTCATTGAAATCTCAGAGTACTGCTCCTTCCATGGATAACAGGTCTGTTTTGGTTGTGGAAACTTTCTCCCTTTGAAAGCAGATGCTTTCTGTCTTATCCATTGGCATTGCTACAGCTGTTCTAAGCACATACTTAGTGTAAAGGGACCCAAGAAGCATCCTTTTCTTTCCAGATTTCTGTGTAAGGAACCCATTCAGAGGCAAAACCAACCCAATTGTCCCCACAAGAGGAAATGTTTGTTATTATTTTATTAATTGCCTGTATAGATCAAGTTCCTCATAAGATGAATGGTGATTATTGGGAATAAGGTTCATAAAAGCAAGTGGGTTCATAATATAGTATAGATTAATTTCTTTTCTTCTGGATAACAATGGTAGTTTTGGGGAAAAATAAACGTATATGGTAAAAACAGGTTAAGAAGTGTGGCCATGGTAATTAGGATCCTCTCGCCAATAAGTCAACTGTGGGAAGCTAAGGATCAGTCAAATTTTCACTGGAAATACAGAGTCACAGAATGGTTGACACTGGAAGGGACCACTGAAGTTCATCTCATCCAAGTCCCTTGTCAGGCATGGCCACCTGGAGCCAGTTGTGCAGGACACAGCTGTGTCCAGACAGCTTCTGAATGTCCCTGTGAATGGAGATTTCACAACCTCTTTGGGCAGCCTTAACCTAACTCAAGCTTAGAATCTCAGTTCCTCAAGCAAATCTTTGTGTCCTTGTGTATATATGAAGAGAAAAACTAAGTATTTATATCATGTTATATTCAAGAAAAGAGGGTTTTTTTAGGAAGGAATACTCTAGCTGATTTCTTAAGGAGTCCACTTTATTTCAGCCTTCATTTCATCCATCCTCATTGGCTGATACTTCGTCTCTTAGCAAAGCTTAGTTTGTTTTGCAATGTGAAGCATTTTTAATAAGACATAATATTTCCTGTTCAGTACCACCAGTTCAGACCTGCAGTTTATAGGTAACATTAATTCACTTAATATCTTGAAATATCCCCTATCTAACTTAGAAATCAAATTTCAGTCATGTCATTGAGATGGTCAATATTGTAAAGATTGTCAGATCTTTTGTCATACTGCTTGATGAGCATTTACTGACCCAGATCTGTGTTTGCCACCTGATTATTTATCCTTTCATATCTTTACTACGAGTATTCTTTATTTGACTTGAACTACAAAAGACTTGTGCTGTCATCTACAGAAATCCCCTAAAATGAATGTTTATATCCTCGAAATCCTTCTCAGTTCTTACTGAATTCTAAACATTTAGATGCTTTATGTTAGCAAAATCCTTAACAAATTGAAGTATATGCTTCTAAGCCTTCAGAGAAGCATTTGTGCCCTGGCATTGAGCAATCCATTGAGAATTTTAGATACTCAATCCTATATTCATTTCTGTGAAATTATTCCTAAATGGGATAAAGTATGTCAGCATGCACCTTAGCATTAAAAAGCATAAAAAAAGCACCCTAGATTTAAACAGAGGACTTTTTTTTTCCGAGGTGGTTTTAAAAAAACTTGGAAATGCAGATGAAAAGTGTGGGATACACGGCTTCTAAAATTTCTTCTTGGAGAATCCTAGAATCTTTTTATTATTTTTTCATTATTATTTTAGAATAGTGAAAACAGAAGTTTGGCTTGGTTCCAGGTCAGAACAACAATGGTGTGCCAAATATATGGCACACCATTGGGTTTGGGTTGGGTTAGGGGGGGCTGGTTTTTTTTCTCAACCAGCCAGCTTTGTTAGTAATGAAAACAGCAGAATAGAGACGTTTACATATGAAGAAAAGGCATGTGGGTTTTTTAATAAGAGAATAAACCTGATTCATTGTTCATATAAAGTGCACTTCAAACAGACCGATCAATGAAGATTAAATGAGGAATAACCGATAGTCCTGAAAAATGCAGAAGTGGACATAATTTCACTTAGGTTTTCATTTCCTTTTAGAGGTTATTGACTGAACACCTACTTGGAAAGCAGAATGCAGTATCATCAAAGAGGTTTCCAAGATTGTCTCGTTTTTAATTGTCTCTTTCTTTTAGAAATGGAACTGAGCCTATTGAGTTTTAAGAGAACTTTAAATGTCTAATGTCATTGTTTTTGATTTTCAAGTGATAATCCATGCATATGCTCACACAGTGAGAGAGTATTAACAATGTCTAATGCTTGAAACTGAAGTAATTTTTTCTTTGCAGAATTCAGATAATGTATTCACTTTGTTTCTTGCCTCTGCCACCTTCAAGCCTGTTTTCTATTCTACAGTCCATGTTGGTGGTGGAGCTGCAGGTATATTAAGTTTTTCAAAAGACTGGAAGACCATTTTATCATTTTACAGCAAGTTCATGAGCTGAGGACCCTTCTTCAGTTTTTAAATGTTGAACTACATATGGCATGTGACCTTCCTCATTCAAATGCTGTCTGGTCTGTGGCAGTACACAAGTGTCTAAGAAAGCATCTTTCACCACCCCTGCTCCTGCTACAGGCTGCCTCTCAACCCACATTAGGTATGAGAGAATGAATTTGGGAGATAGGGTTGATTTTGGTGTTTGCCAGAGCTCTGCTTCCTCAGGACTAGGTGAAGACTCCCCATTCTCTAATTATGAGGCTGGTTGGCACCTCACTGCCCCGACAAAAGCCTCTGTGTTTTGTGGTCCCACTGCAGAATGTACATGTGAGTTCTAGTGCCTGTACACCTTGCTGACGTACCATACACAATTTGCAAGTCACTCCCCTGTCCCTTAATGATTTCTGGTTTTCAGGCCATAGTCTGTCTGCAGTAATGAGTATATTTAGAGGGATGTCAGTTCTTCAGCCTTTGCACCCCGAGAGCTCTTCTTGTGACCATATCTTGCTTTACTTGGGGCTCAGGATCTTGCTTGTTTTTTCAGCTCAGAATCTTACAGTAGTAAGGAGCTAAAGTCCTAAACAGGAATTAAGTTTAAATATTTCCTGAATCTTATGTGACATGTTTAAGAAGGCTGCAAAATTGCTCATGACCAGATATTTAATTACTTATATAAAGGCATTGTAAAATTTTGTGATCAGTTTACATACACTAAATTTTCATATTTCTTGTTCCAATATATTTATAGTCAAATGTTCTTGAAATTACTGTTTAAGGATTCTTGTTAGTGTGAGGCAAGCATAATGCTGTTTGGTTTTTTTTTTCTGTGCTTGATAACCACATGGTGTGAATGTCAAGACTGCTTTCTTCTTTAAATAATAGGTCAGTACAAAGTGATTAGTTTAGCTTCTTTCAAGAAATAAATTATAAGCTATTTCTAGGCATTTTGAGGGAAATAATAAATATCGCCTGGTGGGTTATTTATTTATCTTTTTTTAAAGATAACTGCCATCTCCCCAAATGACTAGAACATATAAACGAGTAAACATTTTTAAAGCGTTTTGTCTTACTCATTTAACTGGGAATATGCTGATATTGGGGACTGTAACACAGTTTTCTGGAATCTCATCATGGGACAGGAGTTTGATATGTCAGTGAATAGAAACCCAAGTGTGAATGCAACATTGTCTCCTGCTGGAAGGAGTGTTTCAGTGAACGTGGTATCTCTTTTATTTGAGAACAGCTTAAGTTTGGTTCCTGTGGATCTTGCTGTACTATCCTTCCATTTTTCTTCTCTTTTCTTCTCCTTTCTTTCACCTCTGCTATTTTTTTTCCTTCCACAAGAGAATCGGTGAACATTCATATGGATTTTTTGCACGTAGTTCTTGCTTTCTTCTTTTGACTTCTGGCATTATATCCGCATGAGCAATTTTCATGTTGCCCCGTGGGATTAAGAACAGGAATAAAATACCCTCATAGTGGAACTCATAGGAGATGGATTCCCTAGAAGGGCTTATTTTCCTTAAACGACACCAAAACCAACTTTCAGGTTTTTTCTTCTGGAATGTGTTTTGCTCAAAACCCTAGGGAGAGAAGACATGAGAGATTGGTGCCTGTTCATGGGAAGCATGCTTTGCTTCTTTGCTTGCTTTCCAAGTTTGGGCATGCAGGGCATTTGGAAACAGTGTTATTCTGTAAAATGCTAGGCTGGCCTTAAAAGCCCAGCTTTTCCTATGTCCTGGAAAAAGCAGTTGATTTCCCTACAGTTGGCCCTTTCATTTTGAGTCAATTGTTATGAATCCTGTGCGGTTCGAATACCTCTGAATGTTAAAGGTATGAAATTCAACAATAAATAAATAAACTATGTTTCCAGTTTTGATCTTGGTAGCAGTACTGTCATTGGATGATCTGGTATGTTTTCAGGGATTAAAGTAATGGTCAGAATTCAATTTGAAATTGTAAATTTAGTGAAGTCTGTATAAAAATTTTTGAGTAGTGTTTTATTAGCGCACAGAACATTCTGGATTGCTGCCTAGGGATATTTTCTGTGTTAAAAATGCTTTCTTTAACTTGCTATGAAATGAAACATTTATTTCCTTTTAGGCCAGACCAACTCTAAGCTCTTTTATTAATTTAAGAATACAAAGAGAGAGGAGTATGGTATTGCTTTGGATCCTTGTGGAAAATATGAAGAGTATACAGAAGTTTTTTAAGAGGGGACAAGCAATTTGTGGCTGTGCCCTGGTAAGCAGAGCAGAACCAGATGGGGTTCTAGCCTTGCCTTGTGGCATCAAGATGTTTATGTACATTGGTCTTCCACTTCACTGCTCTTGCTTGTTTTGTGTGATCTTTTTGCATAGGTTGCATGTAGAACAGGTGTCTGTTGTCACCTAGTACTGTGTTTATGCCAAGAGGTACTGTCTTAAATGTATTTAATGTGAGAAATGGGATGAAAGAGATTCTACAGTAGTACACAAAAGTAATTTATTGGTGTGAATGCAGTGCATACCTTCTGTAATGTAGTTTGGCTGTCTTTGAAGAAGATGAGATGAGATAGATGGTGACTGGAGAAGCTTTTGATTCTGAATGTTTTTCTCTGTTAAATAATAAAAAAATCAAGTGTAATGTTCTGTTCAGCTTTGACTCTGTAAGAATTCCTTACCTGACTGGGGAGAAAGAGTACACATAAAGGAGAATATCTTATTTCATGCAATTATAGTAACAGACCTTCACTGTCTTTTAAAAGCAGTCAGAGTTCTTGAGAGTAAGAGTAGTGAAAATGTTTGGGGCACCAGAAATTTACATGCATTTTCTTCCCTGGGAATTAATGGGAGTATAGATATTCACTTAAATTGTTTGTGTTATATTTGCCTGAATTATATATGTGAAAACTTAAAATCCCTGATAGTTTGAAACTCAAAATTGCTGTAAGCATAAAACACCTTGTTCACAAATAGACACTACCTTGTGAAAGTTTTGACTTTAATTTAAAAAATCATCTTCTTTGACAGCTAAATTCTAGTCATGGGAAGTTCTTGGGGAGCAAAATACACATGTAATATGTGATTTTTGCCCAAAAACACCTTCCATAAGCATACGTAATGAAACATTGCACAAATGTAACTTTCACCTTTGCGTTTCAGGAAAACCAGGTACCTCTGCTGAAACTCTTCTGAATCAAGAATCTATAAACCCTACGAATTACTCAAGCCAGCTAGAAGACTCTGGATGTGATGTCTCTAACGACTCTGCATTTGATTCTTTAGGCATAACTTCAGATTTTCACCAATCTGAGCATAATGTCAAAGTTCCCCCATTGAATCTTTGCCACAGTAGCAAGGAGAAATCTCTGACTGCTCCAGTACAGTTTTTGCAACATTTGCTTGAAATAAGAAAACTGTCAGAAGGAGGAATTCTTCAAGCAGATTTCTCAGAGCTTGAGAATGATTCTTTCACCGTATGCAATTCAGTGTCTCAGTTGCTTGATGGACTGACTGTTTTTTACAAGAGTCCTAAATTTCCAGTTTCGAATTTTCTTACTGAAGCAATTTGTGTTTTGGTCAGTTTAATAACTGATACTAAACTATCTAATCATGTTTTAAAAAAGTGTTTCAAGAAGCTGGAAGAATTTAAGAAAAATCTAATTCAAATTATTTTAAGAAACAGCAGTGTCAATAGGGTAAGTTTAAAATATCTTCCATCTTTCCTACCCCACTTCAGTATAATGGAATATTCTCCTAGTTTTATACACTTCTTAAATATCGGTTGGCCTTATTATATTTTGAAGAATACCACTTTGAGATTTTTATGATTGTTCTTTTTTGTGATACGGGCAATAAATGCTCTAAAGCATTTGAAAGAGTTCTTGTTCATGCATGCAAGAAGTTCTATCTTGTTCCTGAGTATAGGTCTTTTAAGAATGGATAAAAGGGCAGTTAAAAGCAACTTTATAGAAAATATGAGAGAAAAACACATTGTTTCTCTTGCTGAAGATATATTGTAGATATTCACAAAGTAATGAATATACAATTATTTTTATTCTTTTTTGACCACCTAGATAAAATAGGTTGGTTTATTGCAGAAGGTCTGTCATTCTCTAGATATTTTCAAATTTCTGTTTTAAAAATAGGTCAGCAAATGAGTGAAGAATTCAGAAATAGCGTGTCTCCAACACAAACAGTAAATAGCACTGCCTTGCATTTTGTTTGTACGCATCAGCCAGTGCTGTTCCATGTATCATCTTGTTATTTTCCTCATTCAACTGAAATATGCCCAGCCTGTCTTCATAAGATGCCCCATAAGCAGTGGATTCCGTTGCCTGTCTTAGGATTTTTGGTTTTCATTCTGACTTTTAGAGTAACTTGGAACAGACATGATGGTGGTATTGTTTGAGACTTAGATGTACCAATTTAGTGTCCCCATATATGCAACTGCACTATCATTATACTAAATGAGAATCCCCTATAATCCTTGGAACCTAAAGAATGCTGACGAGGTACTAGGTGCCTATTTTAAGGTGAGCTCCAAAGCTGTCTTTAGACATGTGCTGCACGTGTGGATGGATGTACCCATTTGCCTTAATTTAATATGAATCCCACTATGTATTGACTATTTACCCCAGAACAGAAACATCCAACAAACATTATTACCATATTAAGAGGGAGTTTGCTGGGAAGGATATACCTGTATTTTGGTAAGAAAGCATTCAGAATGAAATCTTTCCAGGACTAGAGACTTGTGTCTCTAATAGCAGAATGCATTCCATTTCCGTGTCACCACAGTGTGATACTTAGTTTTTAGTTAGAGGTGTCCCTGGCCAGTATTTTGAAAGAATGTGTCTTTACCTTCTATTTGTGTGGCATCAGGAATGGAGTCATACAGGTGTGACTCCTTTTATTTTTTTGTGTGATCACTAGATACAGAACAAAGAGAGTTTGAGCAGTCCTTCACTGAGGACTTCTTCATAGTTGATGATGTCCAGTGTTTCCACCCTTTCCCTTCTTCTACCCTAATGGGAAGTCAATAAATAATTAAAGCAATGTTAATTGTAGGAGAGCAATCAAGAGGTTATCCGGAGAGGGATTATTTGTTGATTGGAGGAACCTGGCAAAGTTTAAGTTAAGTGAGAGAAAATACCCTGATAGATCAGGGATGTTTCAACTCTGCAAAATGCTTTTTTAAATCGTTTGGAGTATGTCCACATAATTTGAAAGTGGCATATTTTCTCTGAATAACTTCACTAAAACAGATGGCTTTTTATGCAATGCGTTATATCTCACTTCCACCAAAATATTGACTTAACAGTCATTACTGTGGGCAGCCATTACCTGAATCAAACAGTTGAGTTTAAAATTGTGTAAACCAATTACTAAGATATAATTGTGGAGGTTCCAGATTTCTAGGGGAACAGGAAAAAGTTGTGTGTAGTAATTGCAATGTTTATAAAGATCAGTTGAAAAATCCTTTTAGAGATTTGGTTTTCTTTAAACTGAATTGAATATGGAAATAAATACACAGAATTCAGAATTAATAGTATTAGTTGTATAAATAATTCTTCATATGCTGTGTACCAAATATCTCCCAGGGACCCTTTATACTTCAGTTTTAATCATCACTGTTTACTCAAGTGGTGATTGAACTGTCAAGATTATATGTTTAAAATAAAATTACCATTAATTACAAGGCTGTCAAATGGAAAGAGTGGCAAGCTGTGTGAATTTCAGTTCCAGGAAGATGCCTAAATCCCTCCACTATAGAAATATTAAGAATTTTGTTGTATCTAATCTTACTGCCAAAAAGCATTTGTATAGACAGCCATCAATACAGCTGTATAGTATTTGACACAACTTTACCATCCTTACCTATAAAACTGTCAAGAGCTTTCAAGGACAAAGGGCTGTGAGAAACACCTTCAAAAAGTGAACAAAAAGCAAAGGGGCTGTGGATTACACTTAATGCCTCATCTTCAAAAGCAGTCTCAGCGTTTTTCAGAGCAAGTTAAATAACTTAAAAAAACTTTGAGAATTGGAAAAGAGATAATTATCTCTGCATTAAATGTAAAGGAAGAAAAACAGTAGCAGAATTACTTGCTGTAACTGTTGAGTCCTATTGTTTGAGATGTTTCTAATTATAAAGCATTGGAAGCTGTAGGAACAAGCAAAGACGTACTCAGAAATTTTTTTTCTGGATTCAGTTGCCTAAAGCTGTGCACTTTGGATACAGTTTTTGGCCTGAAACTCCAAATTGACATGAGTATCGAAAGGACAAAACAATAAGTCTATCAGTTAAGGTATGTGAGGTAAAATAAAAGGTAATATTACTTAAAATACAAAAATTATTTAAATCAAAAAACTTCAAGTAGCTTCTTGAATTTCCCTTTCCTTTCACATGGACTCTACTACCTTCAAATGGACTGTACAAAACATGGGAAAACATTTCCCATGGAAAACTCTGGTAGAAGCTATGGTATGTAATTACAGCTCCTAACAAATTACTTTGTCACTTCTCCTTCAGAGAGGAAGCACCAGAACATTTTTTCCTTAATCTACCCATTTGGAATTTGACAACACCTATCTCCATCCACCTCCACAGGGACATAGCAAATGTGCATTTCTCCTGCTTCTGGTTACATCACTCAGTCACTGATGCTGAAAGATGCCTGTTCTACTGAGGTTTGTCTCTGTTATCCAGGATGTATTGGAACAGGGGATCATTTCTCCTATACCAGAAAAATGCAACAGTCAGAGGCATTGGGGATTCCCAACTTGCTCTGCTGCTTAGAATAGCATATGTAGTTTATATTTCTGGTGAAGGTTTTGCACAGCTCGTGACAGTAGGGCACTTCAGAGGGAACATCCTGGAGCCTGCCTGGAAGCCTGCTGTGGTGAATCTGGTCTGGCTGTAGTTTCATAGTGTATAGAATTAGCTTTAGAAGTCAAATCCATACAACAGAAATTAAGGTGTTTCATACATGTCATATTTGCATCTCTTGTATATACAGCTATGTGAAACTTCAAGACAGTTATTGTTAAGGAATCCAGAGTCTCATTTGTTACTTTGGAGATAGAAAAAAAATAGTTTTATCTTTGCCTTCTTTCAGTGCAGTTCAGCTATGTTCAAAGTTGTCATGGCCAAATACAGTCACAGGGTGCTACATTACATGGGTTTCTGTGTGTGACCCCTAGTGGTGCCACTCTAGCTTAGCGTTGAAGACAATTCAATTCACTGATTGTACTTTTAGGTGCAGCTGATGCTGCAATTTGGAGCACGGCTAATGCATCAATTATGTGCCAAAAGATCCTGGTCTTCACCCTGGGTTCTGTACAGAGCTCTGTGTCTGTTTCTTGGGGGTCTTGTTTTAAGGAGTTAATCAAACCACAAACACTGCCTTTAGGATTCTAGAGTAAGGTTGAGCTGTGTTGGGCTCCTGTTCAACAGATACCTCATGCCTCTGGCCCATCTCACTCATAATCTCTTTCAAACAAGACCCAGAAGGAAGAGAGATGTGTTTCAGGGATATGTCATTTTTTACATCTCATGCTGTTTAAAACATCACTACTGACTTTTAAGAGTCATGAATTGCCTGCTCCATTCAAAGAACACACACAGAAAAAAAAGGATTATTGATATTTCCTTTCTCTTTTTTTAACCCTTTTCACTTTTGGAAATTGGCTACCCTACCTTTAGGGTAGTTGTTTTGAAGTTATTCAGCATTAAGAGCATCTGGATGTACACTGAGATGTGAACGTAGTCTTTAGGAAGTTCTCTTATCCTATTTGGGACGTTACTGCCCATTTTCATTTTTCTCTCCTGTTTCATCTGAAAGTCTTTATGTAGAATTTTGCAAGTGCTCAAAATATTACTGTTGATATATTTAGCAAAAGAGGAAATGCAAGAGTTCTGAGTAGTAGTTTAATGCCTTTACTGGGTATTTATGTGAGAAAGAATTCATAATTCTTTGTGAAAATAACAAGTTGAAATGTAGTACAGAGAAAAGCAGAAAGAAAAATGTTTGAATCTCACTGGCCATTATATAATGAAATATATGGGAGTGTACCTGTGGAGTTGAAAACAGTACACATTAATCAGAACCCTGGCTTTGAATCTTGGTAGTGAAATTTGTATGAATCATTAATGACTGAATTTGCCTGGAAGAGAGTAATCAGGAAGTTACTCTGATGCTTTACTATATGCAACAGTATGCATTTAATACATGTTCCAGCTAGTTGTGTGTGACAATAAATTCCTCCGACTGTGTGTAGTTTGCACAATCTGTTGTCAGCCAGGACTGCCTTAACTCATCAGTTTACAAGAGTTTTGCCTGCTTAGGGACAAATAAGATTTAAAAATAGTTATTCATGTCACTGGTGGTTTTCAAATGTAAAATTAGTGGGCTTCAGTTTTCCTAAATTAGTTGAGTCCCAAGGGGACTGTCATGGGTACATTTTCATCAGTCAAAGAATTTTGCCTATCTAGTGGAAGAACATTTCATTTGTATGAATATTAGAACAAGTTGTCTGGATTTTAAGGTCTAGTGAGGGTCAATGTTTGAATCTCTTGACTGTTGAATTAAATTTTCTCATGTTGTCTTACGTAGAGAGCTCTTTAAGTGAAACGTTAAGCAAAATCCATTGTCTCGTGAATCACTGCAGTGTAAAGCAATCGCCAAACTGACTGACTCTCATTTACTTCAGTAAAGTGGATCGCAGGAGCAGGTAGACAGGAATGAATTAAAGAAAATTGTGTCCACCTTCCCTCCTCAGCCAGCCTCGGCTGATATACATCATGCACTAAAGCTACAATTACAGAAGAGCTAAAGGATGAAGTTAGCAGAATTTTCTTTTACCACGACAGATGATGAGGGAGCTGGTGGAAGAGCTCCCCAAGCTTCTCTCCATCATTTACCAGCAGTCCTGGCTCACTGGGGAGGTCCCAGATGATTGGACGTTGGCGAATGTCACACGGATCCACAAAAAGGGCCAGTAGAAGGACCCAGGAAAGTACAGGCCCGTCAACCTGATCTCAGTGCCTGGCAAGGTTATGGAGCAGATCAGCCTAAGTGCCATCACACAGCACCTACAGGATGGACAAGGGATCAGACCCTGCCAGCAAGGGTTAAGGAAGGGCAGGTCCTGTTTGACCAACCTGATCTCCTTTTATGATCAGGTGACCTGCCTGGTGGATGAGGGGAAGGCTGTGGATGTGGTCTGTCTGGACTTCAGCAAAGCCTTTGACACCATCTCCCACAGCATACTCCTGAAAAAGCTGCAACCTATGGCTTGGACAGGGGAACTCTCTGCTGGGTTAAGAACTGGCTGGAGGGCCGGGCCCAGAGAGTGGTGGTGAACGGTGCTGCATCCAGTTGGCAGCTGGTCACTAGTGGTGTCCCCCAGGGATCAGTGTTGGGCCCGGTTCTAATTAATATCTTTATTGAGTGTGCCATTAGGAAGTTTGCAGATGATACTAAGTTGGGGGGGAGTGTCAATCAGCTGGAAGGCAGGAGGGCTCTGCAGAGGGACCTGGACAAGCTGGAGAGATGGTCTTTATTCCAATGGGATGAGGTTCAACAAGGCCAAGTACTGAGTCCTGCACTTTGGCCACAACAACTCCATGCAGTACTACAGGCTAGAGACAGAGTGGCTGGAGAGCAACCAGGCAGAAAGGGACCTGGGAGTTTGGATTGACAGGAAGCTGAACATGAGCCAGCAGTGTGCCCAGGTGGCCAAGAAGGCCAATGGCATCCTGGCCTGGATCAGGAACAGTGTGGCCAACAGGACCAGGGAAGTGATTCTTCCTCTGTACTCAGTGCTGGTGAGGCCACACCTGGAGTACTGTGTTCAGTTCTGGGCCCCTCAGTTCAGGAAGGATATTGAGGTGCTGGAGCAGGTCCAGAGAAGAGCGGTGAGGCTGGTAAAGGGACTTGAGCACAAGTCCTGTGAGGAGAGGCTGAGGGAGCAGAGTAGTTTAACCTGGAGAAGAGGAGGCTCAGGGGAGACCTCATCACTCTCTACAACTGCCTGAAAGGAGGTTGTAGCCAGGTGGGCATCAGTCTCTTCTCCCAGGCAACTATCAGTAAGACAAGAGGGCATGGTCTTAAGCTGTGCCAGGGGAGGTTTAGGTTAGATATTAGGAAGAAATCTTTTACAGAGAGGGTAGTCAGACATTGGAATGGGCTGCCCAGGGAGGTCCCTGGAGGTTTTTAAGATGAGACTGGATGTGGCACTTAGTGCCGTGGTCTAGTAACCGTGGTGGTAGTGGATCAAAGGTTGGACTTGATGATCTCGGAGGTCCTTTCCAACCTGGCTGATTCTATGATTCTATGATTAAGACAAAAAAAAATTTATTCATGGTTTCCAACCTGCCTGTAATGCTGTTTGCTCAGCACCATTTCTTTTCCTAATAACAAATATTGTCATTGCCTGTATTTGTGCAAGTAATTAATTAGTATTCAGGGTATTATGGATTATTTCCATTTGGAGAAGAGAAAGGATGGAGTAGGCCTTTGCTGTTCTTTTGATTTACAAATGAAATATGTAGGGGCCCTTAGTGCAAGATTACAAAAGTTCTTGTTTTTGTTAAATATGATAGGAAATATGTATCAAAAGCTGTATGTTTCTTTCCTCTGCCCCCAGTCTCTCTCCAGTGAATGCTTTCTGTCAGAGCTCTCTTCCTGTAGCTTCACATTAGCAGTGTCATTTTACTTCTTTGACATCTCTCTGATATTTGCAGATGAGACCATGTGGAACTGCAGCGTCAAAGCCCATCCCTCAGCCTATCACTTAACATACCTGGGTAAAATAGTTTGAATTCTATCTAGGTCTTGTTTTCTGTTATCCTAGACATGTTTTTGAAGAAAAGGACCTAAAATTGTTCCATTTTTTGATCTCAGGCATGCCATAGTAGTTTGTTTTTCAAAGGGGCGATAGGACCACCTTAGCTCCAACACATCATTACTTATCCCACCTCTTAAGTTCTATTCTGGTTACTTTCAGGCCACTTTTAGCACTGTTCCTGCTGTAATGATTTTCTTTCCCTTCATGGAAAAATTCAGTTTGTTGATGTTTGGGGTTTTTTTTCCCTTAGGGGAAAATTACCTCTTGCATCCTTTAATTTTTGAGGGCAGCTGTATATCCCAAGGGGGTTTTGATAGTAGTCCTTAAGCATAGCTTTAAATGTATATACATACTTTAATAATTAGAATCTTAGGGGTTTTCTGTACTTCTACCTGTTTACTAATGAAACTTTTCTCACAACTTGAATTTGTCATGCTTCTCTAAAAAATATGTTTTATGTGCTCAAGTACGGTGTATGTTTGTGTTATGGTGATAGGATAGAAATTAAAAGTAAGCTCTGTGCTGTATATTATCTACAGACAGTTGCAAAAACAGTTGAGTATTTCTTGCTTGCCTTTTTAGTGCTCAGCTCCTGAAGTGAAATCCACAACCCTAAAAAAGGTACCTCTGTACTTTGTAGGCATGCATGCCAGATACTTGGCATCTCTGAGTGGTATTCAAAGTAGCTCACACATTGTGGGCAGGAGAAAAAGAGTGAAGGATTGGGAAATAAACGTCTGAAATCCGTTTTCATTTGCAGGAACTGGCTGTAAATCTTAGGCACTTAAATGAGACATTTATTTATATTCCTGCTTCTTTTTAAGGATGACCGATTCACTCTTTAGTTTAAAAATCTAAAAGCTAAAAAAAACTAGTTTTCTTTAATTTATCCAATGACTTTTTCTAAGCAGATGAAAAGTTTGAATCCATATTCTTCTGCTCTGAGCAAACTCACACTTGTTGCATACTGTCTTCTGTATCCATTAATATAGCTTAGCAACTCGGCATCAGCAGACGGATGTGCACTTCTTCAACTCTGCAAGGCTTCTGACTGTGACTAGTTAAGAAGGAAGAATCAAGAGTAATATAAATTTTAATCTCTCAGGTCTGGAAGGCTGTTTATCTAGAGCTCCTCCCTGATAATCAATAGACTATTTACAGTAGTTATTAAAAAAATGGGCAGCAGCAGCATTAGAGGTGTCTGAGTGGCAGCTGTTGTGAATACTGTTTGTTTAACTGGGATTGATACTGTCTTTCTGTTGACAATATTTACTGGATCTAGCCTCTTGGATGAATTAGATATTTAGATGCCTAATTGATGAATCCCAAGAAGATGCAGATGTTCTTGATCTCTGCCAAGACAGCATTGTTTGAAGTAAATTTATTGTTGAAGACTGATGCCAACAGGATCCTAAGTGTCTTTAGTAGTTAGCTTAACTTTTTAGTACACCATTTTTTTGTACTTAGTCTTCAGATGAACTGATGACTTGTGTGTTTGCATGGTCACAAAGAAAGTGTTGGCTTTTCTATAAAAGTGATTAGAGTGAGGTGATAGAGCAAGGTTTTAATGTATGGAAATGGATATTACCATCTTGAGGTAGTCACTACATTAAACATGACAGTGAATTTTATTAATGGACATTCAGGTTGTGCTTTAGTTTTGGGTTGGTAGTTTTTGTTTCTTGGTTTGCCTTTTTTGTCCTTGTTTAAAAGACACAAATACACACATGCACAGGACAGGACCTGTTATATGTGTTACGTGTGTTTTATCCCATTAAGTTTAGAATCCGAGATAGTATTATTCTAACTGTAGAATTTCTAATATAACATGCTCAGTGTTTGAAAGTGAAGGTTAAGTGGAAGTTGCCAGGGTAGCAGTTTATCTTAAAAGCGTGCAAAGCTTTGTAACAAAGTTAAAAGAACAATTAAAGATTTAGAGATAAATTATATAAGATGCAACGTGAGTTTACCAGAGATAGATTGTGGCAGAACAACGTAACAGCATTCTTTGTAAAATAAACTGCGTTTACAGATGTGAAATTTGATAGCTTTTATCTATCTGGTGTTCAGTAAAGCATTTGTTATGAAGCTCATACTAGAAAAATATTACTGAAACTGTAAAAGATGTTCTTTAATGTTTTTCATTTTCTTATTGGATAAAGAAACAGAGAAGTAGCAGCAAGTTGTGCTCTATACTGAGCATTTATACTTAACAGGAAGAGGAGGGAAAAGATTTGTGGATGTCAGTCAATCAGAGGGCATATTACTCAAGGGTAGTCCAGTCTCTGCAGGTGTGCTGGCTCTTGTCCAAGTCTGTCATCCTTATGTCAACAGTAGCAGCCTTCCCTTGTGCTAGGAGGGAGGGTAAACACCTAGGAAATAGTCTGGGAAATTTGCTTCTGCTGGTGGCCTTTGTGATGTTAAACAGTAAGGAAAGAAGAGAGTAAGAAGGTTTGTGCAAGTGCATCTGTGCTTCACAGCAGTTCTGTGGTCTCTCGTCGCTCCCCCTTGCCGATGTGGCAGCAGCAGCCGACTTGGCTTAGTTTAGCCTGTGGACAGGAGCAAGCAGATGCACTAATTATTGCCTGTTTCACTAGGGAAGTGATACGGGGTTGGAGCTGATCAGTGACTTGGAGAGTGACTTTTAGGCAGCCATGAAGAAATAAATTTAAGAAAGGTATTTCCAATCTGTAAGTAGAAGAAATTGCACCTTCACATTCCCAGTCTGACGTAAAAGTTTCATAGTCAGTAATGATGACTTTGAGGAGTTTGTGCGGTGCACTTCGTTGGAGATCTTCCCTTCTCATTCCACAAATTCAGCAAGGCTGTACTTAAGTCAGTAAGTTGGTTTCTATTACCTCAGGAGTCCCTGACTCATCTCCTGAAGAGTTCGTGTTTCAGTGTAGCCAGCACATTTCAGAGTCAGCAGCAGAGGACTGTCCTTAGCAC
Source organism: Chiroxiphia lanceolata (assembly GCF_009829145.1). Lineage (NCBI taxonomy): Eukaryota > Metazoa > Chordata > Aves > Passeriformes > Pipridae > Chiroxiphia > Chiroxiphia lanceolata. Next base: position 84,156,100 of record NC_045639.1, on the reverse strand, counting down.
CCTGTTCCTCTAACCTTTGGCTCTCACCCCACAGTTTGCCCATGGGGCACAAGCCTGATACTGGCAGCTTGCAGCAGCTTGCAGCAGTGAAGCCAACTGATGGTCCTAGCAGAGAACATCAGGTTTGGAAGAGTGGAGAAAAGCATGAACGAGATTATGAAAGAGGGGATATTTAGGCTAGGTATTAGGAAAAAATTCTATACTGTGAGTGTGGTGAGATACTGGGACAGGTTGTCCAGGGAGGTTGTGGATGCCCCAACCCTGGCAGTGTTGAATGCCAGGCTGGATAAGGCCTTGAACAACCTGGTCTAGTGGGAGGTGTCCCTGCCTATGGCAGGGAGGTTGGTACTAAATTATCTTTAAGGTCCCTTCCAACCCTTAACACTCTGTGATTCTTTGAAGAGGTAAGGGCAGAGCAAGGGCTTAAGATGAGGCTTACGGAGCAAAGAGTTGAATTAATATGTATCGAATCCCAAGACAGGAAGATAGGAGAAATAGTGGCACATGAACAGGAGGAGAGATAAATGACAAGCATCAATTTACAAAGGAAGCAATGTGACAGTAAGATAAGAAAAGGGGTGCTAATGTTCTCTATATAGAAGTGAAGCTTTTCAATTGGTACTGATGATTACGAATGGAAGTCAGGTTGGACTAAATGGGCAAAGGGCAAGGGTGACACAAAATCAAAGGCAAAAATATTGCTTTGTTTTTAACACCTCACAATTTGAGGATACCCGTAATAATTATTTGCCTTAGTCTTATATTACCAGATATGCCAGTCACTTGGGGAAGAAAGCTGTTACTTGGCACAAAACCAGTAAATTAGCAAAACAGAAACTGAGGTGCAGTTATCATAGTTGCAAGGTGTAGTGAATCGTGCAACTCATGAAAGAATTAAACTCACAAATTTTGGATATCCATTATTAAAGAAAAGTCTAACACACTGATAAATGAATAATAAAAGAATAATTCATAAGTTTTTTTTTATCCTGTTTCCTGCGAAACAGGGCTCATAGGAGTGTGCTGTCTGTTTTCCTCATCTGTCTTTCCCTGTGCTAGTAACTTTTGAAACTAGCTACTTTTGAAATCACTTGCAAAAAAGTGGAAGGTCAGTAATACCTTCAAGTAGGCTTTAAAATCAGTAGCTGGCTAGAGGAGATATCAAGTTAGTATGCTTGAGGTAAGCAGAACATCGACATTATATATTCGTTTTGGCAACAGCCGGGTCGACAATCCACACATCCTTCCCAGTTACTGTCACAGCATTGCTCTGTCTTGCTCTGCATCCTGAAAGCATGGGAAGACAGCAGAAATGGCAGTGTGGGAGGAGGGTTAGGGACAAATGATGCAGCGCCTGAACAGTGAACCAGGCTTCATTATTTTCTTGTTTCTAATAGTATATTTTTTTACAATCTAATTTTCTGACTGCTTTTAACTGAGAATCTCTGAAGGACATAGGTTTTGTTTCATCTACACCATTATCAAGTCCAAGGGATTAAAAGATTTTTGTTCTTTTTTAACATTGGGTAGATCGGAGAGTTGAAGATACACTTTTATCTTTAATGAAACTGCACACTATTTGAAGTATTTTCAGTTTAAATGTTTCCAGAGTTTAATTAGCAATACATGAGCATTGCTCTACAGCAGTCCGTTTGCTATTTACAGATTTATTGCTTATATGCTATAAATTTGTTCTATATTAACTTAAGGCATACAGACTGTGAGCATTTTTTAACCTTCCTTCTTGTCTTGTATTTTCTTAAAATATACTGAGATCCACCAAGATACAATGTAAAGTCCATACTCTTTAATAAATCGGCATTATTTTAAAAATTATTAATAATATTAAATATAATTATAGTACATTTGCTATATTACTCTAAAATATTTGTGTAATAAGTATGTATTTAAAAAGAATATTTATTAAATCTTAATAATTTCACAGGTGGGATTTTTCAGTGACATTGATATCCTAATCTCAAGTGCTCTAAGGGGCATCCTTACAAAATACGTATTTGCTTCTCTTAATAGACACTCAGGCTTTAAATTTGAAGATCCCCTGTTATCTAGTCCTAAAATAATTCCAACTAGAAAATGGCAACTTTTGCCAAACTAGAAAGGATATGGAAATTTTGTGAAAGATCCTATTTTATTTAAATCTCAACTGCTAACATTAATAACTGCACCAAAAAAAAAATTTCACTGTTTCACTATCTGGCAAAAAAACATGTAAGCAAATAGAAGAGAGCTTAAAAAAGAACAAAAATTATGATGTTTTTGTGTAAATATATACTTTTACTGTGATCTTTGGGAGAGGTAGCATTGAAAAACTACTCTGGATTGTCTAGTTTAATTGCTTGCCAAAGGCAAATTAGCAAGTATACTCAATGTTATATGCTGAAAATGTAGAACTGTAAAATAGTTATCCCTCCTTAATTTATATAAAAAAAGTAAAAGTCTGATTTTAATTCATATATCTTCAAGGCACATGTAGGTGCAAGGATTACATTATCCTTTCATATCATTGTAATTGTTCAGAAATCTATTTTTATCTCACCTTATTTCACATTTCATCCTTATGGGATATTGCGTGTATATGTTTATGGGTGATTTTAATCTCACAGGTTTTCAAAGCTATATGCGTACAATTTATGAAATCTCTTCAGTTTGTAAATTTAATCTCTTTACTTTGTATCTCTGCCTGCAGATTTGAACATGAGACTTGTTTGTCTTCTGTAGTTTTCTTTTGATATTTCTTTAGGGATTACGTGGAGAAGTGAGATGATTCAGAGAAAAGATTTATTGAAGATTGATTATTATGGCTGTCTCATGTTGAGTGGATGATAACCGAGCTGGTCCTACTCTTCAGCTGCAAGAGGCCAGTAAAAAGGCATTGCATCAGGCAGGAAAACAGTAACTGTAGATGCGAACCTGCCTAATTAACTGGTTTTACAGCAAAAGTTTTCAGTCCACTTCACTGTCCACTTATGTAGCCCAGAATTTTGTCAGTTACAATTTTACGAGAGACAGTGTTGAAAACCATGGTAAAATTAAGGTAAATGTTAATAAATTCATGTTGACTGCTACCTGGATCACTTTCCTACTTTTCGTGTGTTTGGAAATGTTTTCCATGAGGATTCATCCCATGCAAGCTTGTAAATGGTGGACAAGTATTTTTATTCATATATGTGCATGTGTATGTGTGTATACGCAGGTGAGCTGGCTAGAGGTGTAATCTACATCGTTAATAGGATGCAGTGGTCTGATGTTGAGTGGTTAAGACATGACAGTTATTCTTAGACATAAAATATTTGGTCAGGATATCCTTTTATCAGTCAAAAATACTCAAAGAGTTATTGAATATTAATTTTGTAAGGGTATGCATTTATATGAAAATGGAATTTATAGTAATTGTACTTAATGTGTCTTTTTTTTCTTTGAAAGAACTTTTATATACAGAAATGAGAGTTTCTTCCAGTAGTGTTTTACAAAAGAATGTCATGTACACTTTGTAGAGCAGTAAGTTTCGTTACATAATATCTATTAATTTCAGAGAACAAAGAAAACAACTTTCTTAATAGAAAAGACAGTGGCAAAAAAAACCCAAAACCTAATAAAATTCTCATGTAAATTCACATCACTCCTGTGGTTCAGGAGAAATGCATTGTTAAAAAACAATATGAAAATGAATTGTTTGAATTTGAAAATATAGTGTGTCTTCCGGCAGTTAGCATTTAATTAGGTTTATTCAAGATAACTCTGTTGACAGAAAACCACAGTACATGTCTTAGCATAAGTGTTTGAATTTCAAAGAATTTGTTCATTTGTCTACCTGTGACAAACAGAAGTACTGTATGTGCAGAGTAGTCATCAACTTTCTTTGTCAGCAGATGGGCTTGATGATATCTAATGCTGAAAAGGTGTGTCCTGGGGAATTCACACTTTGGAGGAGTTTGTTCATATGAGAGTTTCCTGTAGCGTTAATCTTTTGAGAACAGATGTCAGTTTGTCATAGATCTCGTATGTATGTAACTAATAGATTTTTAAACAGTTGAAATTTTTGAATTTGATTTTTTTCTTTAAAATTTGAATATGTAAATCGCATTTGTATTTAACGTAATTGCACTAAAAAAGACGGAGATGTATTCTGAAAGATTAAATTTACTGTTATTTCTCTTTAGTTTCAGGCACTGCATTCTGTATCAGAAACACTGATTTTGCTAGGAAGGAACAACACATTAAGAAATTCTTTAATATCGCTTCTACTGTCAGAAGTACGTCAGTTTGCTGAGCAGCTGTTGCAGGCCCACCAGGTACTGTTGTCTTTTCTTTTGGAGAAGGGCTGAAGAGTGGTGTTGGGGAGTGTTTTGGCTGTATCTGTTTCATAAAACGTAATAAATGCATTAGCCTATAGAATATGCAGGTTCAAGAACCCAGAAAATGCTAGGACCTAACTTAAACAGGAAATTCAAAAAAAAAAAAGGAGGTATAAAGTAAAAGAAAATTTCCCTATGGAAAAGTGAAATTATCAGACTGTGTAATAAATAGACTCAATAGATTTTAAGATTATGCTATATAATTGGAAAAACACTTGAAATAATTAGTTAGAACACTTACTGTAATGTGTAAATTGTTGATTATGCAGGCAGTACAACTTGGGGATCCACCTGAACAAATTATTTCTGTCTCTTGCTCATGTAAAACTAGAAAGATCATTGCTTCATTTTATTTGATAACTAAATTTCATGTTTCAAATCATAATATTAACTTTCATTATGCAAAAGTTATCCAACACATAATATTGTATTTAGTTTGTTGCAATGAGTAGGACGTAAGGAGCAGAATAGAACTTGTGGTGAAATTTATATTTAGGTTAAGTTTTTTCAGTAAACTATAGAGTTTTAAAAAAGGGAGGAAAAGAGAAAGTGAATGTTACTTTAACATTTGAAGAAGAGAGGTATGAAATAAATAGGTTTTATAGATTTTTCATGTATTTTTATGTTGTGGGTATGTATTTTATGCAAAGTGTTCAGCCTCACTTGGGATTACGGGTTGATTGCACACTATCCTAAGATGATCAATAAAAAGAAAGCATGCAGCTTTTTATTTGGTGGCCAATAAATTTATTGATACATACAGAAAACATTCATCGTAGATATATTCAGCAGTGGTCCAGTTTAACAAATATCTTAAATGTTGCTCAAGAACTTTATTATTTTTCTCTCTAGGGTATGATATGGTAGTAAGTTCAGACTGCTGGCAGGGAATGTATAATTTCCAACACTGATTTCTACTATGTTTGAATCGTATTCTGAAAAGAAAGGCAAATTTTGAAAGAATTAGACAAAGAGCTGTGTCTTATTTTAAGTCACTGTTAGCATACAAGACATTGATGGCAACCAAAAGTCAACAGACTTTTAACAAATGTAAGAATAGGGAAGTGTAATTAGAAACAATAATTGGTTTTTAAGTTTAAAGAAGTTGTTAGTTTTTAACATTATTAAATCTCACCTGTGTAACAGAATTAGTCATCCTTTCTGGTTTTGCCAGTGGCAGCACAGAACCTTTCAGTGCTCCACAGTGATGTCAAGCTTACACTGAACATTGCACTTTACTGACTTGGTTACTATGGTGCTTAACCTTGCCATACTGTAATTATTTTAAGTATTGCTTTTGTATTTGGTGAAACCTTAGGAGCTGTGTGTCTGTCTGTAGCTGACACTTTGTAGGACTTTGAAAAGCTGCAGTTTGTGTAGGGAAAGTAACTGAAGTTCTGGTTTGCTTAGCTTGCTGTGAAGTCAGTGTTTTTGAATTTCATGCATTCTTGCATTTAGTCCAAATAGATGTATTGTGTTAATTTAAAAACCCTTATACATTCTGTATGTGATAATATAATATGGAAATGTATCACAATTGGCCTCCAAACTCTGGTATTTCTGATGGCCTGATTTACAGACCTGCTTCTAAATGTTTCTGACTTTGTGCAGCATTATTTTTGGTAGGTGTAATTCTAAAAAGGGTTAAAGTATTTTTTCCTTGTTTTGTAATCAAATCTAATGATACAGTATCAGTTTGAAATACACAAAATGACAGCTTTAAAAAAAATGCTTCTTAAATGCTTAAATTAGAAAAGATAATACTTCATTAGCTGACAAGTATCCTAATTGTGGTTTGTTACTTAAGCAATGCTGCTGTTAATTGCAAAGGTGTTTCATGTGTTCCATTGAAAACAGTCACATTAGGGACTCTGAATTTTAATTCTGATTAGAGATGTGCAAATATGTGGGGTTTGTTTTGCTTTATTGTTTGTTTGGTTTTTTGTTGGTGTTGGCAGATGGGAGAAATAAAGAAATCATCTGAGACGTATTCAGGTTGACTTTTGAGCATTTGATGAAAACAGAAATTGAAAAAATAGCTTGTTCATCCAAGCAAATTTCTATGTATTTATGTTATAGTAATAATTATTTTTTTAAAGTTGAAGATGCTTTTCAACACTGACTTGGACTGAAAACAAAATCCCTTTTAATTTTTCTAAATGAGTCATCTAGATAGCTCAACATTTTCATTTCAACTTCCTCCTTAAGGCTTGAGCTAAGGTCCAAATAGTTTGTCAAATGTATGCATTCCAGAATATGCAACTTTATATTCAACCATTTCTTCAATGGCAAGTGTACTCGACTCAACCCCTTGTGGGTTTGTGGATGCATCCTTTGATAAATATTGAAAATTTTTTACTTTAGAATTCTGACTGATTTTAGAGAGTTTGAGTCTTCTTGGGCAAGCTTATCTGTCTATGACCCACAGTTTCAAAAGGCTTCCTATCTCCCTAGCTTTACAAATTAAAAAATCAGGTTGACTGTATGAGAGTGTATTGAATAAACTACAACAGAAAAGTACAGAGATTATTATGAATATTTTTATATTCTCTAATTGGCTATATCCATTAATCTTACAATACGAAAAATTAATGTCAAATGTATGAATAATATTATATTGTATATGATATTCCCACATGTTAATATAGAAAATTAGGTAAGGAATATATAAAACAGTATCATTATCCTGATGTTCCACTCAGTTATAATGAATGTTATGGTTGTAAGCTCTCAGGCCAGTTAGTAGTTTGCTTTAATTCATTCAAGTACTTCATCATGTGCTTAAAGTAAAGCTCCTACTTCAGCACTTTGCTGACATCAGGATGCTGACTTCTAGGCAAAAGCATATTAATATAAACTCAATTGGATCCCTTAATTTTTACAGATGTTGGATCAGTTTTATCTATAATAGTAACCTTTCAAGCTTCATAAATACAGTTTATAAGAGTACAGTAACTGAACCTTATTGCCCTATGGAATAGAAATCTTCTGATCCTCAATTGGATTCCTACTGCAGACCACATAAAATTGTAAGATACTAAGATTTCACAGTGATATTGTGGAAGATGGATCATTTTTCAAATGTTGAGCTCCTCACCATGATCCTCCTTTATGATAGCTGTTTCAAAGACAGAGGACCAGAAATGGAAAGCACATATTGGTTTACTGCCATTTCTAACCCCACAGTGATAATTCCAAGAAATATGAAGAAGAAAATTAAAAACAAGAAAATAGATTTGAAAATAGAAAAAGGAAGATGTACTGTGAGGTTTTGGAAAACTCTCTTATTCAGTAATTGTTGATACATAATTTCTCTAGCATTATGTTTTTATATCACATTACTTTCTGTATACTATTTTTCATTTTTTAAAACTTTAAATATTTCTATCACGGAGCCATACACTGAATAGTTGTGCATTGGTTTTGTGGTTTTATTAAACAAAGACACCAAGTTATATGTAATTCTTAATGTTATGTGTAAGTGTTAAATCCAAATCCCAAATGTGGGTGCTGACTTCTAACGTGAAATGATAGGTGCAGTTAGACTTCGACACAAGACATAGAGGGTGAGATTCTTCTTCTTTAGATGTTTGTAGTAGATATATGGGTGTTTTGATCTGATTTACTTGCTTTAATTTTCCATGATAGCAAAGGGAAGGAAAAAGTCATTTCTTGTCTAACCTATGTTGTTGTACATAACTATGATAATTGTCCCTTGAGTTGTCTGCTTCTCTCATTTGGCTATGAGAAAGGAAACTTACATTGATCAGCTGAAATCTAGATGTTTATGTTGAAGGCATCCAAAGTTAAGAGATGAAAATCCCATAGTATCTCTATGAAGATCTCTTTTTGGATTATCTGAGATGTTATTACCTGAGGTGCCTGATCCTACAGAACAGTTCTAACAGGCAGTCATGCAAAGCATACTTCTGTCTGTACACTGCCAAACTTAATTAAGTAACGTTATTAGATGTTTGTAGCAAGTTATATTTTAGTTAGGATAATTAATAAGTTAACTTATTTCCCAAGTGTTCAAATTCTCTAAGTGTACACAAGAGATTGATGATTGATGGTGATTGAATGTGCAGGATGTGTGTATTGAAGCTTCTTTTAAGATGCATTCCAGCTATGGTGTGTGATGTTTATGCTTCTCCATAGGGAAGGATAAAAGTCGCCACCCATTGGATCCAGGGATGAGACTTGGTAGTTGTAATTTTGATGCCTGTTGGTTGCAATTGTGGTGGCAGTCCTGTCAAAGGGATGGTCTCCTCCCAGCCTTGTTTACTTCTCCTTAAACCTGAGATAGTACCTGAGCACAATAGTACCACCCTTATCTTCTCTCAAGTTCCCATAAGGAGGCTTAACTCACAGTCCAATTCCCTGAAATCCAGGAGACATATTCAGGCAAGGGAGCAGGCTTCAGTGATCTTAACAATGTTTAAGCCATTAACCATTTCAGTCTCTCACACTTTCTTCTTAAGCCTTTCTCCATGCATCCATTCTGTATACAGTGGATATTCTGGGCAGGTGTGGTACCTACCTCATGCTTTATTCCATATGCAAGTGTGTCTGATGTGATGTAGAGAATTCTTCAAATAAGCTGCACTTTCCAAGAAGTTTACTTCATTTGTGGAGTATGACTTCTCTCTTCAGCCATAAATTTATATATGTTTTCTTACAGGTTAGAAAGAAAAGCTATACATTTTTTTCCCCAAATAGGGTAGAAAAATGGCTAAAATGGTTAATTAAAAAAAAAAACAAAACAAAACCACAACAAAACCCTGAGAATATTATGCAGCTAGAAAAGCTAAATACATTTTGAAGTCTACTGTTGTTTGAGGTACTGAAATGGCTATCAAGCACATTTGGCTCTTTGTAGTTTCTACTGTTGGCTTTACTGACACATCAGGTTACTAATACTTCCCCTAGGTAAAAGAAAAGAGATTGGTGCCAGGTAGATCTTATGAAAATAATTAAACTTGCCTCTGGACATCTGTTCATCCTTTCTAAGATGTCATTTCTTTCCTTGTTATGCTGGTAAGCAAATTTCAAATTGTGAATTGTTAAAGATGCTGCAAAATAGTGCTCTGGGTGAATGTAGGATTAATTTTTATTACATGTGACTGCTGATGCTACTGTTAACAAAGGAAATAATGGCTGGATAGAATAATCAGTGGATCTGCATTTTTTTCTTATATATCCAGTTTGGAAATATGGATTTGGGAAAACATAAATCTCTTCCCTGAAAGGCAGGAATGAAAGAATCAGTCAAGACTTGGTATGTGCCAAGAGTGCCATACACCTTTGAAATGTATACCTGCTTCTGCTGCATATGTCATCCCCTATTAAAGATTAGATTTTAAGATGCTTATGAGTCAGACAGAACTGGAAAATGACAAATGGTTCATGCAGTTTTTCTCTTTCCTGTCATACTGTCTTAGAATGATAGCATTTAGGAGAAAGGAGTTTGGAAGTATTTTTACAGAGCTAAAAGGAGCAGGGCTTTGACTACACTTAGGTACTTGGCAAAATTGAGGGTGACATGTAATCGGAAAACCTCAGGTGTGTTTGGGAACAGAAGCAGCAAATATCAATTACATGAGGAGAACAGTGTCGACTAGAGAATTGTTACTCTTAATATTCATGAATCATGTCATTCATGGAAGCATAATACTGGAAAAGGAAAAATGCTTAATTACAAAAATCAGAATATATCAAATCTAAAAAGCAAATAAGTAATATTCCTGAAAATCTTCTTAGTTTAAATAGGGCACAAAATCCAGGATTTAAAACAAACAAAAAAAACCCCCACCAAACAAACCCACAAACAAACAAAAAACCCTCAAACAAACCCAAACCAACAAAGCCTAAAATAACATGATTATAAATTAAAAAAAAAAAACTAAAAATTACCTATTTGAATTTCTGATGCTGTTAAGCTTTCATTGCACTTTTTTTTTTTATGCTGCTTTTACTTCCTTATTATCAGTGTTAATTCTGTCCTTTTCCTATTGCTTTCTTTACAGCTTAGTTAATCCTTTTGCATGCCTGAAAGCAGAACATGAATAAGGAAGAAGCATCAGATTTTTGTGTCATATATGGTATACCTGTTAGTCTGGAAGGCAAATCTTACTTAACCTGTGTCTTCAAATGCTCCTGTTAATTTACCTTCCTGTTTAATGCTCCTGTTAAGTTACTTCTTCCTGGAGCATTCTTGCTTACAGACAATGATTTGCAAAATGGAATGATGTTTCAAAAAATTAAGCACTGCTTCCTTAATGCTTTTGAATATTGGAGTTGCCCATGTGGATAGTATATATACCATATGTGCTCTTAAAAGTTCAATTTCCAGGCAGGGTAACATTTTGTTACAGATTTACTTTCTAATTTTCGTTTTGGATACTTGTTTAAAGTCTTTATTATGCTGTGCTTTTAACACAGTTGCACTAAATGCTTTTTTGGGATACAGTATAAATACACAGTCTTGTGTCAGTGGCTTTGCAGTCTGTTGACTGCTTGAGTATTTCGTATCTTCATGAAATGGAAGAGTCGTAGCCCTAGAATTTCCAACAAGGAATTACTGATATAATGAATTTTTGTTTGGAAGAGTAACAACGGCTGATAATTAAAATTGTCTTTAAGAGCTTAGAAAAATATAGTAAAAAGTAAATGGAAACTGTAGAATTATATGGGATACCAGTGTGAAATCATAACTTCATTTTTCTTTTAAAACATTCTTTTCATTTTACAGGACATGTCAATAGCTTTGAATTTCTTAGCTTTGCACACACTTGCCTTTCTCTAAGCACGTGTGACAGTCCTCTACATAATGACTTATCAGCTGGCCCCATTGGGACTCTCTTTTATCAGTTTGGTTTGATAAAAATACGTTTAAAGCTGTGTTTATCTACCTATAGAGTTTATGCATAAGCATCACTAATTTACATCACAAGACCAGGAAGATTAACTGGTGTTTGTTTGGTGCCTTCTAATATGTTCAAGTGCTTTTAAAAACTCATTATTATGTAGCTCACTGTGAGTTGTTATAACCATAAGCACATGCACAGTGGCCTGTATTCTGTAGTACGCTGTGATACGCCATCAAGCATAGAAAAACTGCTTCTGTTCTTTGCATACTCTTTCTTGATAAGCAATGGGTTTGTTTTACATTTTGTTTGCACTTGAATTGAACTCTTAGCTTAGGTTGTTAATTAGGAAGGATGGCTCTAGTGTATTTAGAGTTACGTTTAGGATTAGAATGGGGTTTAGAATTAAGATGGAAAAATAAGATCCTCACCACAGAGGGAAATGCTTGAAAGACTGGGCCTAGGAGTGTTTGTCATGACTAACAAGACTATACTTGTTCTGCTAGTTCACCGTTGGATTAGAGTTGGTGTTAGAACAAACTGTCTGGTTAACTTCTCAGTTGAAACTGTCATAGGCTACAGTGGTGATGGTGGTGTATATTTGAATATATGTGCTTGTGAGCTGCACTGAATGCTGCTACCACATTCAGAAGGAGCTGCTGTCCCAAGTTTGGCTCTGAAGCAAGCAGAATTCATCATTCTAAGATTTAACTGATATAGAAGTCATTAATAGAGTAGGTTTAAGTCTGGGATGAAAGGGATTGGTTACCTAGAGTTTATTCTGTAGCTAAGGTTATAGTAATGGTTTGCATGGCGGAGACAAGTGCAAGATGAAATCTGGTTCTATAGCTTATTTTAAACTTAGTATAGATTTTGAGTGGCAGCACTCTACCTGGCTGGTTAAGGCTTGATCTGGTAGCAAACTACTATTAATTCTGTGCCTAGAGGGGAAAGTAGTTTTCAGAACTCCTATGCATTGCTACATTGACAGGATTTCTGGTGTAGATTTAATTTAGGGAGATAAGTAGTGATGAGCTAAAGTTGAACATCTTTATAGAAGGTATCAGAGCTAGGTTTAAGGTTTTTGTGCTGAGGGCTTAGGAATCTGGGGTTTCAATTTTCAGTAGGCACTGATGATGTAGCCTTTTCAATCCACAGTGGATTCAGTGAAGAAGATGTATTGGTGGACCTGAATAAGTGTCAGAATAAGACACTTGAGACTCACAGGGGCTTTGGAGATATAGAAATGAGATACTGGTCTAGGTTTGTGGTGAGAGAGGAAGGGAGAAGCAGCTGAGTGTGTTTAGGTCTGAGTGTTAGTTACATGAGTTCCTGAATTGGTTCTAAGATAGAGAGCAAGGCTTAGGTGTCCAGGAATTGAGCAGCAGAATGCTTTGCTGAAGTTGGAGGTGTTCTAGAAAGAGAAGCTGAAGTATGCTCAGACAGGATATAATTTCTATGGCTTGGTTAGATTAAGGATTAAGACATTGCTGTTTGCAGTCTTGAACTTGGATGAAATGCAGATAACCAGATACCCTTGCGGGGTTGAACCACAGTTGTAAATGCACACGCACACATGTACATGGTCACAAAAGAATTTATGATAGCACTGTGTTCATTGCATGTCTTCTAGAATGGTTACATTCATGCTTAAGTATACATTTGAAATGCGTGTAGCACCAACATTACAGAATTAAAACTAGTCTTAGAAAATACCTTCTTGAATCCACTCCAGTTTAGCTTCTTATTGTATAAGACAGGATTATTTTCGCTTGATTCCAATGGCAATTCACGTAGGGAGAACTCAAATGCATTGAGCAAGAAAATGAGGAAAATAGAAACAAAATTTGTGGATATTTCTCCTTTTTCATAAACAATGGCATCCCAGGTTGCATGATTATAGTGCAGACTTTGAAGATGTAGCTTGTATGTTTTGAATTTCTTGGCATCTCTCATTCCTGGAATTGAGTTGGCAAAGCACAATTAAACCTCTGGGTGTATTGTCTTGAAACAAGATCCTTTTGGCTCTATTTCATCCTTATAATTAATTCTTTCATTAAAAGTTACTACTAGTGTCTCTTGAGTTTTCAGATTATTAAACTTCTAGCTGAAGTTGCAGTTTTAAAGAACTCTTTGTGTAACCTTATCATTTAATCAAAGCTCTTTTACTAAGCCTAGCTACAACATTTAATACAGAATAGTATAGGGAATTGTGTATGATAAATATGAGAGAGAGCTAAAAATTTAAGTAGTATTTCTACCACTTGGAATAAATTGTAAAAGAACTTAGTTTAGAGTAACTGAATAAGTTAACCATTTTGAGTTCTTCCTACACAATTTGATTATGTGGACTATGATTCAATCCTGTTGACTAACTTAAAGAGAGTGAATTCATTGAATGATTTTAGAATTGTGGAATCGAAAAGGTTGGAAACATCCTCTGGAGATGATGTTTCCTCCTCAAAGCAGGACACCCTGCTCAAAGCATTTTTTGCACTTCCCTTTGTGGCATCTCAGGATCCCTCTTGGCCAGTTTCTCCAGCCTGTCAAGGTCCTTCTGAATAGTATTAAACTCCGCTGGTATGTCCATCACTTCTACTTTTGTATCGTCTCTAAAGCTGCTCAGTTTGGAGATGCAAAAGTCTCGGTGTCCAGGTCGTTCACGAAGATGTTAAACAGTACTGAGTGCCAATGTCAGCCTCTGGGGTGCACCACTAGTAAGTGACCTCCAGCTGGATTTTATGCCTCTGATCACAACCCTCTAAGAATGGCAGTTCAGGCAGCTTTCAGTCTTCACCTTCACTCTTCACCTAACAAGCCTGTAAGTCTATGCTGACTATTCTCAATCACCATTTTGTCCATCGTAGGCCTGGAAATGATTTCTAGGGTTATTTGCTCCATCACCTCTCCAGGAATCAAAGTGAAGCAGACTGACCTGCGTTTCCCTGTTTGTTCTTGAAGAAAAAAGTGGCATTTGATTTCTTTCAGTCCTTAAGAACTTCCCCTAATTGCTATGACTGTCCAAAGAAAATTGAGTGTCCCTTCCATGACATTGGCCAGCTCCCTCAGCAATCACAGGTGCATGCTTCCAGATCTCATGTATGTCCAGTTATTTTAAATGTTTCCTAGCCTGTTTCTTCTCCACAGGTAAGTTGTTCCTTGCTCCAGACTATCCCACTGGTAACAGGGATGTGGAATTCCTCAAGGCTGGTTTTAGCAGTAAAGGTCAAGGCAAAGAAAGCACTGCATCCTTTGTTACCAGTTTCCTTGGCACATTTTTCTCATCTTCATTTTGCTACTGATGTGCCTGTAAAAATCCTTCTTGATGCACTTCACCTTCCTTGCCAGATTCAACACGAGATGAGCTTTGGCTTTCCTAACCATCTCTGTGCACACTCAGAGTGTCTTCATATTCTTCCCAATTCACCTGACCCCATTGTATGCTTGTTTTGTACTTTTTGTCAGGACATCCTTGTGCATTCACAGGCATGCCTCCTGCCACCTTTGCAGTTGTGTACATCAGGTAAACCATTCTTGAGAGTGAAGGAGGTGATCCTTGAAAATCAACTAACCCTCCCAGATCCTTCTTCTTTCCAGAGTCAAAGCATGTTGGATATTCCCAAATAAATTCTTGAAGAGGCCAAAGTCTGCTCTCCTGTAAACCAGGCTGGCAATTCAACTTTTTGATTTTGATAAATTTTCAAGAATTAAGTGAGATTATAGTTGCAAATTAGGTGAGTTCCTAAGAGAAGTGTTAAGTCATATAAAGACAAGTTATATTTCTACCTACTAGGGAGCAATACTCTTCAGGAAAGTTTATAGGAGCTTCACTAACACTCTGGGAGTTATGAACCAGTGAAGCTAATAATTATCAGTTTATGGGAACATAAGGTGAATATTGAAACATGCTGTGAAGCTCACTTTTCTCAAACGTCCTGTAGAAAACCTTTCATATACCTAAGAAAGTGAAATATCTGTTTTGGAGGATGGCACATTACCCACTAAGTTAGCTCTTAGTCTTCCAGGGCTGAAAGATATTTCAGAGCGACCTTAAATAACTGCTAGAAAAAATTATGTTCAAGTATGTCCCATATTTTTGCTGTTGTTACTTTTTAATTATTTTAATGAAGGAAGCAGTTTTTAGGAAAGAAGCACATTAGCTTCTCTATCTGTTTAATTTAGAACTTGACTGATTTTCAGAACTTGAATAACTAGAGCAAGCAAGCAAAATTATTTATCTAGAAACCTTAGTACTTGGATCTTTTAGGAGCTGTTCTGTTTTTCATCAGGATGTATAGTTTAGTTGGGAAGCTTGCAGCTTATACTGTAAGCTTGATGAACCTTCTTTGTGTCCTGTCAAGTCCAAGAGCATACATTATTTTTGCTTCTGGGGAAGGTGTTGTTTAGCCAATGCACAAGGAACAGGGAAATGACCAAGGATTACTGAGATCTCAAAATACATCTAGAGCATGCTTGCCACTAGCAGGAGCGTCATCAGCATGGTGGTTGGTTCCTTCACTGTGATGAACCTCACTTCTGTGTCCATCTAGGTATCTTGAATGATATCTCTTTGCCTAGTCATTTTCTGTCTGCTACTGTTGTATTACTGTTAGGTCTTTGATGTTATCTCACCTCCTTTCAGTCACCTAAAGGCCGTCACAATTACCTTCCTTTCTCTTCTGTCAGAAGACGTACCAAACCTTGTCTGTCTTTCACAGACTCTTGTCTCCTGAGTAGCCAGGAGAAGGTAACATCAGAAATTTGGCGTTAAAGAGAGGAAGGAGCTTTTAAGCTTGAAAACTCTCTTACTAAGTAGTAATTCTAGATAATCACTGAGTTTTTTCTCAAAAGTAAATGGTGTGTATTTCCGGTTGGTATTTCCAATATTGATAGCAAAATTAGACTAGTGAGTTGTGCTTCTGTCAGAGAAATGCTGTCTGGTTGAAAGTTGTTATTGTACCATCTGCTGAAAACAGAATAAATTTTCGGGTATAAATGAAAAGAATACTTTTCTCTCTCAGTAACAAGATGAAAAAAAATCAATTCTCACTCAGCAAAATTCATCCACAGTGTAGATCAGGTAAATGATATTGTTTTCTATCATGGAAGTTTTTTTTCATTTCATAGATTTTGGCAAATGTTTACCGTTCAGGCTGAAACTTTTTCTCTGTAGATGTCTGTCTCAGGCCATTTCTGTATGTGCCTTTTACTTTATTTTTATTTCTGTGAGTGCATGTCTATGAGTTTAAAGAGGAAAACATCAGTGTATACAGTTTTCACAGAAGCCAGTAAGGGTCTTGCTTTGAATTTGGGTATTTCTGTGTGATGGCAGGCATTGTAAAACCATGTCCTAGACAGCGGAGATTGGCATTAGCAGCTACATTAAATATTTAAAAGATTATTTCTTAAAAGGAGGAAAGTGCTACCTCTCTCTCTCTCTAAAATCATTTATGAAGTTAAAGTAATATTTGTGTGTGAGGAATTATAGCAATGACTGTCATTAAAAAAAAAGTAAATATCAGGTCTGTATTCAGAGCAAAGACTGAATGATACACATTTCATGTCCATGCATATAACAAGGACAGGAAATAGTATTTCTTCTAATTGAGCATTATCCATGCTCTATAGTAACAGAAACAAGTGCACTTGCAAAAACAAAAAATAGAACAAACCACAACCAAACACAACTGTAGGCATAAAATAGTCAAATTAGGCTTGCAGTGTCATTATATTGATTTAAAACTGCCATTCCTAATAAAAGCAGGCAGCTAGTAGTACATTAGGAAACTATATAAAATAAATAAGATAATTATTTGCAATATTAGAGAATGTAGTCTGAGTCATAGACCTTAATTTCTTCAATGTTTCATAATTCTGCTAATGAATCCCTTGACCAACCTTTGGAATGCATCCTGCTAGTTTATTCCACACAGGGGTTGCTCAAGAATCACTCAGTTTTACTTAGCTTAGAGGAAAGTATACTTCGATAAGCATCTGAATTTAATTAATTAGAAGTTTATACCTGTATTTTCTGTCTGTATCGTAGGAGCTGATTCCAGTTTGTGGGTTATTAAAGATAAGGTTTTCCATGGTCACAGTTTCTTAAAACTAATTGCCATATGAAAGACAGCTCTTTCTAAACTATGCCTGTCTGTTTCTCTTGAGTGTAGAAAAAGTAGAGGAAGTTAACTTTCAGGGAAAGCATAAAACTGCTGAGATTCTCCTTATACATGGTTTTAAGACTAACAAAAAGGAAGAGGGTTTCTGCTCCTCTAATGCTTTTGGAGAGTCACATGAAGATTAAACTACATACAGGATTATCTTTTTTATGTAAGAGGGTTTTTTTTATTTGCTATACAGCATTACTAATCACATTTAAAGTGTGACTTTTGAAATCATGGAAAACTTACTAATATCTTTCTGAAAATTCATCTGTTTCCCCTAAATAGTGTTGCTAAATAGGCCAAGCAGTAAAGGCTGCTTTGTGATGAGGAGTATGAAATGTTGCCCAACATTCATTATCCTTATAGTGTAACATTCCTTATAATTGTGCTAGTATATAACTAGGCAACATATATAAGAAACAGTTGGTCAAAATGTCAAGAATATAATGATTACTAAAAAAAAATCAATATTACATAGTGTGGTTTAGGTTTGTTTTTAAAGTTTTGCATCTGTTTAAAAATACAGTAAATTACAGAATAGGGCATTTCCATGTTTTGTAGGTAATCTTCATGGGATTTTTTGTGTGTGTGTTTGACGTATTTTGAGATATTGTGGATGAAATTTGTTTCCATAAAATAATCTAGAAAAGTGAGGACTAAGCGGGGAGAGCAATTGTAATAGTCTTGCAGAACATGAAAAGTTGCCATTCAAGGAGTAGTCCTTTTATATTCTGAGCAGAAGAAGTGTACTTGGTGATTAAGGTTAGATGGCAAACTTACTTACTGAAGTACTCCAATACATTCAGGATGAGCACCTTTTGGGGGTGACATAAGTATAATTAAACCTGTCTCAGGGCAAGGGTTATGATTAGAACACTTGAACACCCTTTCAGCCATAAATCTGAGCTCTTAAACTCCTATTTATATGTTATATTAACATTAATCATTATGGTCAACATTTGCACAGGAAGAGTATAAAACACTGTATTATTATGCAAACTCAGCTGTGTGTGGGGGAGAAAGGGCCAGGTTGAATTTTATGAAGGCAAAATGGTGCCCAGTTCCATACTCCAGCCCCTCAGAGACTCCTTGGTCAGCCCTGGAGTAGCTGTCGGTCACTGGCACACCAGGAGCACTGCCCCACACCCCGCCCTGGAGCCCCAGAGTGGCCCAGAGCCAGCCCCAGAGTGGCCAGTGGGCCAGAAGTCCCACCCAGGGCCACAGGGGGGCCAGAGCAGATAAAACCAAAGACGTGGTCTCCGCATTGTTGCAGCCCTGCCTTTTTCTGGACTCCTGACAGCTGGAACTATGCTGTATCTAGGGTGATAGCTATAATTCTTCTTTTCTCTCTTTCTTTCTCTCTATCTCTCATTTTTTACTACTTCTTCGTCTAATCTCATTTCTTGATATTTGGGTAACTTAAAGCTGGATGGGTTGGATTTTGCTAAGTTGTATGGGTTAGCATGTGCTAGGTCAGTGCTTTGTGAAATGCTTTATTTTGGTTGAATGTTGCCCTTTAAACTTTTTTCAAGGTCCCTTATTTTCTGAAGTTTGCCAGTAAAAGTTTAGTTTTCTGAAGTTTGCCAGTTTGTGTTATTTAACCTCCTGAGAAACGTGTGCAATGTCTTCTCCCATGCACTCTCTCAAGGTATAAAAGAACTGAAGGCCTTTCTAATAAATCCTGCGTGCAGATTTTTGAAACCTTATATATTTTTACGTAAAACCCCTTTGATGAGATCATGGGATGAGCTTGGGATCTAGGGGGAAGCAGGCAAAACTCCACAGCAAAGTTCCTCTGCTTCTGAGTTCTGGAAGAAATTGAAATACTATTCTGATTAAACGTGTGGATGTTAGTTTTGGGGAGATGGGTATAATAAGGATGTAATAATTAACGCTAGTAGTGCAGGACAGAGGCTTTACAGAAAATGTACAAAATTTGACTCATTTTAGAAAATTACTAACAAATCCTACAATCAGGATTTCAAAATGCAAGAGGTTAAAACTATTCTTCAGGCAGTAATAAAAATTCAGGGTGTAGCTTAGCTGTGTCCTGCCAGAGATTTAAACAGGTGATTTTTTTGCGTGGAATTGACTGGTTTGCAACAGAGGAAGCCTTTTGGGGATTTCATTTTTGGAGTTCTGTGGATTCTGTGTTTCTCAGAGAGATTACTTTTGATGTCCCTGCTTATATTCAGTATTCACTGTAACACCTGTGTATAATATATTTTATCTATAAAGATGGAGGAAATGGTAATTTTAAGAGAGGGCTTGAAAAATGGTAGAAAAGGCAGCTGAAGACTGGGCTGCACCACTGATCGATACCTTGTAGAATTGTGAACAGTTACAGTGGTACTATACATATGTGTAAGGATCTTCAGTAATGAGTAGACTACAGCTGTGTTCACTTGAATAGCATTTCAAAGGATATGTACTGTTCTGGGTTATTTTATTCTAATGACAAAATTAATAATATTCAAGAGCCTTTTTGCTCATTTTTAAATATTTCTATTTATCAAAAGAGCTGTTCTTCAAAATATATTTTAGCATACATTTCAATTTCAGAACATACTTCTTAACTTCCTTGCAAACTTTTTTAAATGCAATTGAAAGTTAAATTATATTATTGATTCATGGATTCTGAGGTCAGAAGGAGTAATTTAGTCCAAATATCTTTCTACACAGGCAATAGATTTTTTCGGATGCTGAATTTAAGGATGTGTTATTAATACATCAGATCTGAAAGCAGTTATTGATTCTGTTCATTGTTTAAAATTATTATTCTCCTCATTCTTTAATAATAACTTATGAGTTTTGGCTTTCTCCATCTTAATTTTATTGCCTAAAATTAAGTGACAGCTTATAAAAAAATAAAGCAAAAAAAACCAACAAAAAGTCCTGATCAAGATTGATAGAATATGCTGAAATGGTATTACAGCTTCATAAAGTTATATAATGCTATATATAAAGTTATATAGTAAGTTAGATAAATTATGAATGAAGTGTAAGCAATTGTCCAACTGGTTTTATGTTGAATCAACTTGAATCAATAGTATTGACTAAATATTGGTTTGTTTTGTTATTTATAATCTATTTGTTAAAATATTTATTTGAGGAAGAAATCCATCTGGGGGAAAATAAAATTTAGTAGAACTCATGGTCTAATAGCATTCTGTATGCTGCTTAATTCAAAATTTAAACACCAGATCCAGAGCCTGTTGCAATCACTAGAGGACTCTGTTTTTCAGTCAAATTGCATTAAATGTTTGGATTTATAATACGATAGCATTATACAGTTGCTGAGTTTGGGTGCTCTTAAAATAATATAATTAAATTAGAATTAATAATTATATAAAACAAGAATTAATAATTTGTTTACATAAGTATAATTGAGGTTTTTATCTAGCAGTTTATAATTTTTACTTCTTCTTCACATAACCCTTTGTATCACTAATTTTTATTATGATCCTATGCAAGGCATGCTTTCATCCTTCTTTGTTGATTATGAAACGAACTCTTACATAATGCTACCTGTACTTAGTAGTAATGTCTGCCTTTGTTGTCTCTCCTACCTGATGCTCTGGAAAACAAATCTCTTCTTTCTCCATATTCACATTTAGCAAACCTGAAGTACCCTATTTGCATCTTCAAACTGTTTATCAGCCACTTCTGTTGTGATTCCTGTGAGAAAGCATCAGCTACAGCAATATGTATTCAGTAAGAAATGCAAATGTTTGGTTTAAAGAGAGGAGAAATCTTAATAGTGTAAGATGTGTGTAGTATTTTATAATTGTTTTCATGTCATCCATATTTTCCTTCTCTTACTGCTCCTGTTTGAACAGCTTTAAATTGCAATGTAATATATTCAAGGAAGAAACTGAGTAGGGATTTTGAGGGGTTATCATGATACAAAAAAAATGGTGTTTGAGATTGGTCCAGTCTTACTCATTCTTAACAGTGTTGGAATGGGGAAGAAATTTTATGTTTTTAACCCAACCCTCCCAAAGATATATATAAAATAAGATTTACTAAACATAGAAAAGTACATAGCATAGTTGCCATGGCAAAGCTATTCTTTCTGTTGACAGGCAAAGCAACTGAGAGGGCTCCTGCTTTTCTGTATGACCCTGGTACCCCATCAGTCTCGGGTCCTGTGGGACAGCTTCCCAGACAGTTTGCCACCAAGCCTGTGTGCAGCAGGTCTCCCTTTAGAGCCCTTTAGGATCATTTGCTGACTCAGCACCTTGGCACATCCTTTGTCATCCTGAGGTGTTTACTGATTGATTCTCCTGCCTGAAAAGTGAAGGCAGAGGAACCAAAGCAGAGCATTTTAAATATCTTTGCTGGCAGCTTTTAAGTCACTTTACTGTCACTGTTGCAGGTATGAGAAATTCTGTCAGAATAGCAGACAGCAATGCAACATTACTTCTAACTCTACGTACAGCACCACCACTTCTCCACCCAAAAGATCTCAATTTTTCATTGGTTATATTGTCTTCAAAGATGCATTCCTCATGCCCACTTCTTTCCACAAATAAGCAGTGCAGTATTAGGAAAGAATATGACTTTTTTATCTCCTTGATCAGTTTCAGTACAGATATGAATTCCCTGTGAGCAACTGAGAGTAGTTTATGTGTGCAGAAGTGATGGTTCCCAATGAATTTCTGCACATACAGGAACTAGTATAACATAAATATGGCAAATTTTATTGTAATTTGTGCACAAGGCACTGATTTTTATTTTTTTTATTGCATTTGACTCATCAGGAGACAGATTTCTAGAATTTCATTCACAAAGATAACATTCCTGTAGCTATTTGATCAGTAAGATGTTATTTGTAAAGTATCAGCCTATGCTAAGTTCCAAATTTCAAAGAAGACTTTAAAAAAATAATAAAAAAATCTAAAGCTGAGTCTAAAAGACCAAGTTATTTCTAAGGAACCTGTTTCCTCCAGTGGGAAGTTAAAGGAGGCAGGATTTTCAATCAAATGCATCATGTGAAATCCCAGGATTTTCAGAAATTTCTTAGCTATCAGTGTAGCTATAAAACTTGGTTGACAGTACATTGTCTGTGGATTTTTTTATGTATTTAGTTATGTTGAAATTGAGGCATATTGGTTTAACTACCCTTATGGTATATTGAGGGTCTGCAGGAGCAGTAATAGACAATTCTCTTATCAGATTCTAATTGTTGCTATCATTGGCAAATGAAAAAAACACTTTTTTTTTCTGAAGTCTGAATAGCTAAATGTAAAAGCATTGTGTCTAAAAAACAAACTCAGATACAGAAATCCAGTTTCAGTTCATATTTCTAACAAGGCCTTCAGGACTTTGTTGCTGTAGAGAAATGGTTGCAATTAATATGAAATTTAGTAACTGCACGTCTGTCTGCTAAGTTAATAAATAAAACATAGATGGGTTTTATTACTTGCCAATTGTATCCAGGAAAGCGGGCAGTGAACTGTGATACTTAAAATCTTACAAATACTATTTGAGAAATAATTATGGTCCCTGAAATGATTAGCCATAATAATAAATTTTATTTTCCTGCTTCTTCATGCTATTTAAAAGTAATTACGTATGTAAAAGTAAACTTCTGTTTTTGTAATATAATCAAGTATCTGTTAGCACGAAGAACTTTCTGCAGTAGAAGAAAGGTCTGCTTCCTTTGATATTCTTTATTTGCAGTCCAAACCATGAAATACTATGTTTGTATTGAACATAACACTTTTTGCACTGGAAACCTTGTATTTTCATAATGTTCAGTGTGAATGTAGGGGCAGAATTGTGCTCTAGTCAGTTCCTAACTGTACTAGCACAAAGGAAATTTCTTAGTAGACAGGCCCCCCTGCCTTTGGCAAAAACATTGTTCTGTTGAAATAGGTCTTCCAAGCAGTGACCTAGGACTTAATATACATGTTTGATGTTTTAACGTGGGTTTTGACATATATTCATTTTGAGAAATACTACAAAGGTGCTCTGGAAAGTACTGGAGACCATCTCTTAATGAAGTGTTAGGCTGTTGCAGCTGATGTTTCATATCCCCACTTTTTTAGTTCTGTCCACAGTATCATAGGGAATAGAAAAGTCCTTTTCTTCTTCCACTTCAGAATTCATCAGAAACCATTCTGTACTATTTCTGCAGGGTTTTTTTGTAACTGCTTATAATTGTCCTACTTACATTTAGTAGGGTGTCTTTGTTTTCATCTGTGGCTTTACTTTTACTCCTGATCTGTTTTAAAGTTATTTCTTTTGGTTTTGATTTGGTTTGTTGTTTGCAGTCGGTCATTTGTTTGTTTTTACTCTATTACTTATTTATATTCTGTGATCCCTTTAGGTTCTCTCATCAATTACTTGCATTACAATTTTTACCTCACCTTCACTGCCATTCATTGCCATCTCTTCTACTTCCTACATATAGATTATTTAATGTTTTATCAGCGCTTTCACATTTTCCTTTAGTGGGTTTACTTTTACATCAGCATATGTTTCCATTTCTGACATTGATACTTGGAAAATTCAGCTGACATACTGGCAGGTTACAAGGAAAAACCGTGACTGCTGTAGTTTATCATCTTTAAGATAAAACTACATACCTTTCTGAAAGACAAGTAGATTCGATTTCTGTGGGAAAAAAAAAAATTCTTTTTTTTCCTTGAACTTTCAGATCAAGCAGTGTGGCCTTTGTGGTCCTTTCTAGATTTAAAAATAAGGCTGTGTGAAAACTTCATAATATGTTATTTAATACTTTCAGATACAGAATCACTAAGAACTTGGAATTATTCTTTAAAAGAGGTAGAACTACTACTCAAACATAGATTTGGTCTGTGTTTCTTTGCTGTAAGAACTTTAAGTAAAAATATTTGTTCTGAAAAATATGAACTTGTTCATTTAGTTTGGTTTTAAATGGTCTTTACAACCTTTCAAGGGCAGTTGTGCTGTAGAAATACCAATGAATGGGTATGAATTGGGAATTATGAAGGGCAGAGTAACTATGTCATAAGATATGAGCACAGCAAAAAGAAAACCTTTGAGAACTGATTTCTAAGTAAGCAAAGCAGCAGCAAAGGAGGATTTTCTTTCTGTTTTGATTTTATGGACTGTGTAGAATTTCAGCCTTCTGCAGTCTGATATACACACACAAAACCAGAAATAATAATGCCTCTCACAAACGCAAGGAAATGCTACAAATAATATACAAACAAGGAATATCTAGTTGTAAATTCTAAAAATAAATAACTTCTTACCATCTTACTGTTGTTCTTACCATCTTGTTTCTGGTGCTTAATTTGTGTGCCTGCTTTTAGATAATATTTGAGTCTGAGCAATAGATGTGATTTCCTAGTAAGGGTATGCTGCTCAAAGTGGGCTGGTGAGTCAGTGTCACTTCTGTTTGGCTTTTTGCTGTCAGCCAATTTTTGCCATCATTCTCGAATCTTTTGGCAACTGTGTTAGCTTTGCATTGTTACTTTTTCCCTACTATCTCACTATATGGTTTGCCTTAAGACTGTTGATTTTTCTAGTTACAGAACTTTGTATTTTTGATTGACTACTTTCGGAAGCTAAACTGCTATTCATCTAATTTTTACTAAGTATTCATATTTTTGTTTTGTATATTTCTTGATTTAAAGAACCCAAAAGATAGTCTTTGTACTGTTAGTTAAAGAAATGTGTGTGTCTTAAATTTTGTTTTTCTGTGCAGCTCACCTGCAGTATTGCAGTTTACAAACCCTAAGTGGTTTCCTTATTGAAGCACCGAAACCTTTTATTTCAAGTTGGAAACTGGAAGGAGGAGATTTGTATGTCTTTTCAATGAAATCACTACATAAAAGTGCTTCTGATGTCCCATTTTCTTACAGAGAATTACTTTCTTAGGAAGAGATAGATTTGTACCACCTAATTGCTGATTTAGACTAACAGATTGTGCTGTCCTTCACAGCTTACTATATTCTTTACCATACTACTTGACACACTGCTTACATAATATTCATATTTGATAAACAAGCACAGCAAAACCAGTCTGGTAATAAACAGGGAAAACACTTGTGTCACCTTCCACAACATTTGGACAACATAGAAGGGTTAGCAGCACAGGATGTCTTCTGTCAGACACATTACATTTTCCCACTGTCCTGATTAATTTTTGCAGTAGCCAGGAGGGGGCATGGCTGGGACACAGAGATTATTCTGTACCACCTCACGTCATTACTGGGCGTGGGGAGAAGGGGTCCCCTCCGTGGAGGGAGCTGTCCAGTGGTGTTGTTTCCATGTGAATCGTTCACCTCTTTCTTGTGCCCTCTGTTATTAGTATTGTTGCTGTTACTGTTCATTTTCTCATCTCATTGCTGTTTCCACTAAATTGTTCTTGTCTCAACCTGTTGTGGCTCCAGTTTTCCTCTCCGACTGCCCACTGCAGGGGGAGGGGAGGGAAACAGGGAAGCAAGCAAGGGACAGCCTGGTTTTAGCAGGAACACTAAATTGGAGAATACCATTCCTAAACCATGACACCCAGTCTTGCTATCTCACAGTTTCTCATCAAAACTGTCCTTAAGTATTGTGTTATTCTAATTTTCTTATAGATCATTTGTATTTGTATTACATTTACTCCTCCTTCCTTTAATTTGGTCACACCGTGTTATCATCCAGAGCTCATTCTTAAAAGACAGTATCAAATTTGCACTCATCTTCTACGAATTTGTATCAGTATGTTCTAATACTGTATCTTTCTAAAGCAATTCAGAGCTTTATTGTCTCTGTAGTGAATACTGAAGTTATTGGAGTAATCGCTGTGCATGAATTAGTTAACTTTTTTTAAAAACAAAGACAAAAAAATACTTTCAGACATTCGAAAAGTCAAAATAAATCTAAAAAATTTATCTATGTTCCTGCAAAATTATTCCCACCACTCAGTGACTGTCTTCTCAAATGCTTCTAATATAAATGCAAGGAGAGCATTCCAAAAGAACAAGTCATTGACTGCTATTCAAAAATGCTTACAAACATGAATATTATAAAACCAGGAGAATGGCAATTACAGTCTGTGTAGAATAATAATGTGCTACTTAGCATGAAGCAGGCCTTTGTTGCAAGTTCATTTTATAGGTGAGGCAATGTAGATTGTTTTCAATATGAAATATGACAGGCAGTGTGTACAAGTTTCGAGCTGGCTTCCCGCCAAGTCCCCCGAAACTCGACAACAAGGACCCGCCTCCCAGAGAGGGAAAAAGGGGAAAAAAAAAACCAAGCAGCCAAAGCTATAGCAAAATATATATATATATATATATATGTATATACTTTACATATGAGACAGATACACAAAAGGAGAATACCACACACCGGGGGGGGAGGGGGGGGGGAAAAGGGAGAAGGACAAAAAGGGCAAGGACCGAACAAGTCAAACGGCCAGCCGAAGGCAAACTAGCAAAATCTCACCACTTCCCTTCGAACAGGCAGGATGACCAGACACGGTCCTCGGCTCTCCCCTCACGCGGGCAGATAACGGCAGTCACTGTAGGCCTCGGCTCCAGATAAACCCGACCGAAACAGGGACCCACCGTTCTCGAACCTCGCCGGAGAGGAAGAGAGCGAGATCCCTCCCGCTGGCTTTATTTATACCTCAAGTTACGTAAAGGAATAGCATGGAATACTTCCGTGATCACTTTTCTAGTTCCTTCCTGGCTACAAGTTGGTCTCCAGGAAGGCCTAGAGTGAAACCACCACATTCTCCACCCCTTATTCCATACTATTTCTTTACGTAACACCTATGTTTCATGTTCGCCTACATCCCGCGCATATATAGCATAGTTGTCTCGTCGTTGGAAAATCAATGCCGATGTCAGTTCAGTCCAGATCTTTGGTCTCCTCAGTCACAATTACAGTTTCGATTTATGGCTGTTTCGTCACTGGGCTGTTTCATCGCCGGATACCAGCATCAGCTTAGTTCAGGTCTCTCTCTCATCTGGTGACTGGCTTCCTGTAAAAACACAACTTAGGACCTACAATTAGTTTTTCCCCAAGGCTAAATTTCCTTGAGGCACACACTGGATGACTCCATCCTTCCTCATTAACCACCACGTATGTCCTGGCCCTTGAGCAAAGACAATCCCACGAATGGGTTTGTCTTGGCCTGAGGCAGGGGTAACCCAAACAGCTTTCCCTAGCATTCCCCTCAAATGGATCGCTGGAACTTTATCTCCATCAACAATGTGAAGGGATTCTGCCTGTGCAGGGCCAGCTCGATTGACAGAACCCCTGGTGTTAACTAGCCAGGTAGCCTTGGCTAAGTTTTTGTCCCAGTTTTTATAAGTTCCTTCTCCTAATGACTTTAGAGTGGTCTTCAATAGTCCATTATATCTCTCAACCTTCCCAGCAGCTGGTGCATGATAAGGAATGTGGTACACCCATTCGATACCATGTTCCCTCGCCCAAGTGGTGACTAATTGATTTTTGAAATGAGTCCCGTTGTCTGACTCAATACGTTCTGGGGTCCCGTGTCTCCACAGGACCTGCTTTTCAAGGCCCAGAATGGTATTCCGGGCCGTTGCGTGGGGCACCGAAAAAGTCTCTAACCATCCCGTTGTTGCTTCCACCATGGTAAGTACATAGCACTTACCTTGGCGAGTCTGTGGCAGTTTGATATAATCAACCTGCCATGCCTCTCCATACTTATACTTATCCCATCGTCCACCATACCATAGGGGCTTCAGTCTTTTTGCCTGCTTAATAGCGGCACAGGTCTCACAATCATGGATAACTTCAGAAATGATATCCATGGTTAAATCCACCCCTCGGTCTCGTGCCCATCTGTGGGTGGCATCTCGGCCCTGATGACCGGAAGCATCATGGGCCCATCGAGCCAGAAACAGCTCTCCCTTCTGCTGCCAGTCTAGGTCTACTTGTGACACCCCTATCTGTGCAGCTCGGTCAGCTTCTCTGTTGTTATTATGTTCTTCATTAGCTCGCTTCTTGGACACATGGGCATCTACATGGTGGACTCTCACATTCAGACTCTTCGCTCTGGCAGCGATGTCCTGCCACAAGTCAGCAGCCCAGATGGGTTTTCCTCCACGCCTCCAGTTCATCTTTTTCCATCGGTCTAACCATCCCCACAGAGCATTGGCTATCATCCACGAGTCTGTGTAGAGGTAGAGTCTCGGCCATCCTTCTCGTTCGGCGATGTCCAGGGCCAATTGGACGGCTTTGAGCTCTGCAAATTGACTCGACTCGCCTTGACCCTCGGCAGCTTCTGCCACTCGTCGGGTGGGACTCCAAACGGCTGCTTTCCACTTCCGGTTCCTTCCTACAATACGGCAAGAACCATCAGTGAAAAGGGCATAACACCTTTCTTCATCTGGCAGCTGATCAAATGGTGGAGCTTCTTCAGCTCGGCTCACTGGTTCTTCTTCTTCTTCTGCCAGACTGAAGTTCCCACCTTCAGGCCAATTTGTGATAACCTCCAGAATTCCAGGGCGATTTGAGCTTCCCAATCGTACACGCTGCGTAATCAAGGCTATCCACTTACTCCACGTAGCATCGGTGGCATGATGCGTAGGGGGCACCTTCCCTTTGAACATCCAACTCAAGACTGGTAATCGGGGTGCCAGGAAGAGCTGTGCTTCAGTACCGATTACCTCCGAAGCTGCTCGTATACCTTCATATGCCGCTAAGATTTCTTTTTCCACAGGGGTGTAATTGGCCTCAGAACCTCTGTAGCTTCGGCTCCAGAAACCCAGTGGTCGCCCTCGCGTCTCGCCAGGCACCTTTTGCCAGAGGCTCCAGGAGGGACCTTTATCTCCAGCTGCAGAATAGAGTACGTTCTTTACATCTGGTCCCGTTCTAACTGGTCCAAGAGCCACGGCATGTGCAATTTCTTGCTTGATCTGCCTGAAAGCTTGTTGTTGCTCAGGACCCCACTGGAAATTGTTCTTTTTACGGGTCACAAAGTAAAGAGGGCTCACAATCTGACTGTATTCTGGGATATGCATCCTCCAGAAACCTATTGCTCCCAGAAAAGCTTGGGTTTCTTTCTTGTTTGTGGGGGGAGCCATTGCTACAATCTTGTTGATTATGTCTGTTGGTATCTGACGTCGTCCATCTTGCCATTTCACCCCTAGGAATTGGATCTCTCGGGCAGGTCCCTTGACTTTGCTCTTCTTTATAGCGAAACCGGCCTTGAGGAGAATCTGGATGATCGTCTGTCCTTTTTTGAAAACTTCTTCTGCTGTATCCCCCCATACAATGATGTCATCGATGTACTGGATGTGTTCGGGAGCCTTACCCTTCTCTAGCGTGACCTGGATCAGTCCATGACAGATGGTTGGACTGTGTTTCCACCCCTGGGGCAGTCGATTCCAGGTGTATTGAACGCCCCTCCAGGTGAAAGCAAACTGTGGCCTGCACTCTGCCGCTAAAGGAATGGAGAAAAACGCGTTGGCTATGTCGATGGTGGCGTACCACTTTGCTGTCTTGGACTCCAACTCGTATTGGAGCTCCAACATATCTGGCACGGCAGCACTCAACGGTGGCGTAACTTCATTTAAGCCACGATAGTCCACAGTCAGTCTCCACTCTCCATCGGATTTACGCACAGGCCAGATGGGGCTGTTGAAGGGTGAATGGGTTCTGCTGACCACCCCTTGGCTCTCCAACTTTCGGATCATTTTGTGGATAGGGATCACAGCATCTCGGTTTGTCCGATACTGTCGTCTGTGTACAGTTGTTGTGGCTATTGGCACTTCTTGATCTTTAACTCGCAGTAATCCTACAATGGAAGGGTCTTCTGAGAGGCCAGGAAGGGCAGACAACTGCTTGGACTCCTCTTCAATCACCGAGGCTATACCAAAAGCCCACCGGTACCCTTTCGGGTCCTTGAAGTATCCTCTTCTTAGGTAGTCCATACCAAGGATGCAAGGGGCTTCTGGCCCCGTCACAATGGGACGCTTTTCCCATTGGTCTCCCGTCAAGCTCATGTCTGCCTCTACTACTGACAATTCTTGAGACCCTCCGGTCACTCCAGAAATAGTAACAGTCTCGGTACTCTTACACTCTGAAGGCATTACAGTACACTGGGCTCCAGTATCTATCAAGGCCTGGTATCTCTGAGGATCCGATGTGCCAGGCCATCGAACCCACACAGCCCAGTAAACTCGGTTATCTTCTTGGTCCCTCTCCTTCTCCTGGCAGAAGGCAGGGCCCCTCTACTGGTCTTGATCAGAGCATTCGTCGTCAGAGCTTGACTTTGACTTCTTAGACTTTTTGCCGTTGTCGAAGTGGACCTCCATCTTCTCGTGTTTCGGTGATCGCAGTTTCTCTTTTAAGAAATCTCCGTCTACTACATAGACAACTCTCTTGTCAGTCTTCTTTCGCTTCAACTCCCTCACTCTAGCTTCAAGCTTAGAAGTGGGTTCACCATCCCACTTCTTCATGTTTTCTCCTTTACTACGAAGGTATGCCCATAGTTGGTTACGTGACCAACGCTTAGAGTTCTCTTTCCTTCGACGTGTGAATGACAGGGACCGTGAGCGAGATCGAGACCAGGATCGAGGTCTAGGCCGAGGTCGTCTTTGTCGGTTCCACCGTGATCTTCCCATTGGCCTTTCTTGGTAATCTCTATACCTTCTGTCCTCTCTGTCTCTAAGGTCGTCCTCATATCTGGAACATTCATAATCTCTCTCCATTCTTTCCCTATCGTAGGTGCGTCGGTAGAGGGGATTGAAGGAGTCTTCCATATTTTCCTCTATGGTTCTTATCCAAGCACACATAGCGTCCACGCTTGGTTCCTCCATCTTTGGATTATATACGGATATCAAGCAGGAAATATATGGTTTGGGGGCACCTTGAATTACCTTTTTCCACATTGGTTGCGTGCATGGAACATTCTCAGGAACTTGGATGTCATAATAATCTGGATCAGAATAGATGATCTCCAGCATGGCCAATTCCCGTAGGTATTGGATGCCTTCTTCTGCAGTCCTCCACCTTCTTGAAGAACTCTTCAGGGACTCCTTAAATGGGTATTTCACTCTCACCGCGTGGAGGATTCGGAGCCAAAGGCTGGACGCCATTTTCTCCCTCCCCATTTCTTGCTCTATCACAGGGTCTCGAGCAATGGATCCCAATTGTCGTGCTTCATCACCTTCAATTACATGACTATCAGCTCCTTTGTCCCAGCATCGCACCAGCCAGGTGAGGACTTCTTCACCAGGCAAGCGCATATAATCTCTCCGTAAATCTCGAAGCTCTCTTGTGGTCAGTGATTGTGTAATTTCGCTTTCTCGCATTATTTCTTGTCCATCTCTCCCACGTAGAATCTTTTCCACCTCTCTCTTTACTCTTCCACTCCTACGTGGGACTGCTCCCACTTCCTCCCTATATCTCTCATGTGGAGGTGGAGACTGGGCGTACTGTGGGGATAAGCTTCTATATTGTTCACGCCGCGGAGATGGATTTCTACGCCGTTCATACTGTGGGGATGGACTCCTACGCCGTTCACGCCGCGGAGATGGACTTCTACGTCGTTCATACCGTGGGGATGGACTCCTACGCCGCTCGCGCCGCGGAGATGGACTTCTGCGTCGTTCACGCCGTGGAGATGGACTTCTATGCCATTCACGCCATGGGGATGGACTCCTGTGTCGTTCGCGATACCCCGCGGGTGGAGGTAGTGAGTAATCTTCCGCGTGCTGAGATAAGGGCCTTCTCCTCCAATCATTCATACCTCCAAGAGAAGGTTGGGTCTGGAGGGGTAGGGATAATTCCCCCTCCAATTGAGGGGGATGCTTTGGCTCCTTCTTTGCGTCTTTTGTAATACTGAATGTGTAGTCAGGATATAAATCATCAAGCGACAATATACCACCAACCGTTTGTACTGTTGCTTTCTTTTCTCTTGATGCTATTCTGTATTCCTTTGGGCGTGCCCCTAGTTCTTTTGGACGTGCTCCTTCCCGTGTAGCCGTTTCTTCCTCTCTGGTAACTGCTTCTTCTCTTCTAATCGCTCCTTCCTCAGTCACAACCACTTCTTCCTCTCTCGCAGTCGCGCCTTCATCACTTGCTGTTGCTCCTTCTCCAATTGCTGCCGCTCCTTCGTTCACTACATCCTCTGTTCCTTCTTCTTCTTCTTCTTCTTCTCTTTCTTCTGTGCATTCTGGTTGCGGAGATGGGTCCGTAAGTTCCTTGATCTCCCTTACCCACGTCTTCTTCTTCTTCACAGGGGCAATGATGACCTTCCGGTTCTTAGCTTGAGTCCCGGTCCTAGTGGACTTAGTAGAGATGGTATTGACTTCAAGTTGTGCTTGGACTCCAACTTCTGTGGACCTAATAGGGACATCACTGGTTTCAAGTGGCGTGGTTTGGGTCTCTGTGTCAACCTTAACCCTCTGAAGGTGGTCTATGGCAGCTCGATAAGCATTAGCCAGGCCCCAGCACAAAGCGGAGAATTGCATATTCGGATCTTTGTAGGAAAAACACCCTTCTGCCAAACAGTGGGCCATTTCACCAGAATCAAACATTTGTTCTGGTGTAAACTCCCAATTAATGGGGGGTGACACATGTCCTACTAATCTACCGAAATCTTCCCAAGCTCCATGCCACCCGGAGACTGGCCTGTCTGCAGCCCTTTCCAAAGTTCCAGCGAGTCCCTTTGAGGTGTGATCTTTCCTACAAGAGGGAAAGCAACGGAACCCCATTCTTCCAAGTTTAAGGAGCACTTCCAGTACCTTTATCAATGACAGTACTGTTGCAATAAGATTTATATAGTAATTAGAGCCAATTTTAACCATGGGGATCTCCTTTACCAAACCTTCGATGTCAAAATTAAAGGATGGAAGCAATTCGTTCCATCCATCCTCAAGGTCTGGACGTCTCCCTATAGAGTAGCCTAACACAGGTGTAAAGATGGCTAGAATTATAAGACAAATTAATGAAATAGCCATTGTTTTTTGTTATTATTTCTTCCTGATCCCAAAACAAACTTTTGTTTATATAAACAAAGTTTCCTTGGCTGCTTTCCCAGACTCTGGCAGTGTTCCCAGACCTGTTCCCAAAACAATAGATTGGTTTGCAAAACAACACCGAACTTGGCTGTCTTCCCGGAAAATGTTTATCAAAACAAGCCAAACTTAACCAAAACAACCATCCTCTGCTACCAAAAATGTTGTACAAGTTTCGAGCTGGCTTCCCGCCAAGTCCCCCGAAACTCGACAACAAGGACCCGCCTCCCAGAGAGGGAAAAAGGGGAAAAAAAAAACCAAGCAGCCAAAGCTATAGCAAATATATATATATATATATATATGTATATACTTTACATATGAGACAGATACACAAAAGGAGAATACCACACACCGGGGGGGGAGGGGGGGGGGAAAAGGGAGAAGGACAAAAAGGGCAAGGACCGAACAAGTCAAACGGCCAGCCGAAGGCAAACTAGCAAAATCTCACCACTTCCCTTCGAACAGGCAGGATGACCAGACACGGTCCTCGGCTCTCCCCTCACGCGGGCAGATAACGGCAGTCACTGTAGGCCTCGGCTCCAGATAAACCCGACCGAAACAGGGACCCACCGTTCTCGAACCTCGCCGGAGAGGAAGAGAGCGAGATCCCTCCCGCTGGCTTTATTTATACCTCAAGTTACGTAAAGGAATAGCATGGAATACTTCCGTGATCACTTTTCTAGTTCCTTCCTGGCTACAAGTTGGTCTCCAGGAAGGCCTAGAGTGAAACCACCACACAGTGATATTAATAAAACCTTGTTGTACATATTGCCATCATTTAATATGCAATTAAGCACAGTTTTAAATCCTAAGATAAATCATACTGCATGCAAGAGCAGCAAATTAAAAACTACTCCATGTATTTTGTCATTATTCTTTCATCAATTAATGTAGCAAGGTGGTGCTAGCTATTGTAAATTTAAATTTTGAAGATTGCGGTTAGTGTAATTTTTACTCATTAATGTAATAAACGATTATTGTGTTTAACCCTTAAGTGTTGTCTTTAATGCCATTAATCAAGTACAGAAGATAGGCTCTTAGCTATTATTTCCATGCAGAGCAACTGTTCTAAAATATTATTAAGATTGTGAGATAAGCAGGTGACGATACAGATGATGAGTTACGGCAAAATTGGTCCTGTGATACTGTTTTCTCAGAAAATAGGTAACAGACTAGAGAAGGTTTGGATAAACCCATCAGATTTAGAGACTTGTAAAGTCTTTTATTCTGAGAGAGCAAAGGATTGTGATTTAAAGAGCAAACAAGTGAGGGTTTACAACAGAAGTATGTTAACCAGTGTATAATATAAATAAAAACTGAGAGGTTTTTTTCTACCATTTATCATTATGGAAGAACTAGATTGAAATTTGAAGGTTAGAAAAAACCTTGCCTCTGAGAAATAGACACCTATGTTCAAAGGTATATCCAGTATATCTTCAGATCCTGCACAAGAACATTCTAGCTGTATACGCTGTGTGAATAGTCCATGACAATTCTTGTCATGTGCACTAATTCTATGTAATCTTTTTTAATTTTCTACTTCACCTTTTATCTTTGGACTATTGATATCACTGCAGATGAGTTTCTCTCTAGGGCAGAATTTTCAGTCAACACTTTGTGCTTTTCTGAGGATCCACATTTAATGATCCTAAAGGGTGAATAAGAAGAGTAAATTTGGGAAGGACTGAGATTCTAACCTATATCTTGTTCTTAGAAACTGCCAGAAGATGCTGCAATTTAAAAAAGGAGTCCTAAATGTACTAAAGAATTAAAAAACTACAAATTTTCTTTGAAAACTCTCAGTGTTTCTGAATGTTTCCAAAACTGTTTCAGTTTTTCAGAAGGAAAATGCAGCACATGTTGGCAAGGATGAGATGATCAGATATCAGTGTAATAACTATTTCCTTTTCGCAGTAGTCTCCTACCTTCGAATGCTGGTTGCTTTCATAAGCAATGCATGTGGGTTACTCACATGAACTGTTAGGCTTTTTTTTTCTGCTACAAATGTGATGAGAAAAACTGGTTTAGGATGAATGTTTTATTGACTCTTCCAATTATTAGTCCTGATAATCATCAAATATATTTCACCATTTTTGCTGTTGTGCACTTTTGCTTGACAAAAAGCCAGTATCTTAGGCAGTATGAACTCAGTGTACAAACAGAACTGTGAAATGAACGATGTTTGTCCCAAACACTGACAATTTCCAGCTGACGAGTGAAGAAGGCAGAAAGCTGACTTTTCGGGTTCTACTACCTTTTTTCAGCGTTAAGAAAAAATTCGCAAAGCTTTGCACAATTTCTGCTGTTAGTAGTAACTTTGTCAAGTAACTCTAATAAAGCCCAAGAAAGGCAGCAAAAGGCATGGACTTTATCCAGAAGGAAGTCTTCAGTCTCATGTTTCAACGCCAGCAGAAGATGCACATACTGTGTCTGGCATCACTTTCATTGTTATTGTTCGAAAATCAAGGTATAGGAGAATTACCTTTGGAATTACTTGAATTCTTTTAGCCAACCTCCGGATAGATAGCTGGATTGCGAATTTGGCAGTATTTCGAAGCTTTTTTCTCTTCAGACTTGTTACACTCCTTGTGATGCCACAACTGTGGCATACACAGATCACTGTGCATCCATTTCTAGAATGCTTCCTTTGTCAGCAGATGGTGTCCAGAATATCTCTCTGTTAACAAGGCTATTTTAGATCTGGCAAAGCCATTATCAAAGTCTCGAGTTTCAAGCTATGTAATGAATAGATAGATTAAAACAAAACAAAACAAAAAAAAGCCCCAAACCAACCAAACAAAACCCAAAAAACCAGCCTGGGTTGGTTGACTTTTCATTTGGTTTCATGAAGGAGGTTTCTTGTTACTTCGGTGGCTGCATGAGTGTGAATATAAGTTAAAGGAAGTAATGATTGTGCTGATATTCCCTGTCAAGCAAGATGTACAGTTTTCATGAGGAGTACCTCAAGTTTGAGTCTGTGTGTTTACCTAGAGAAATACTTTTCTTGATGGTCATCTACTTATTGGTTACTTCATTCTTTCTATGACAGAACAGGTGAGGTCTTTCTTTTCATTGAAGATTTTAGAACCACATTAAGATCCCTTGGCTTAACGACAATTACTTTTCAGAGGAATCCAGTTCTGTGGATCATACTTAGTGAGGCCATGCTTTTTCACTGTTCCATGTGTACAGCCAGAGTTGGATCCACTGAAATAATGGTTTTAGCACCACTCAGATGACAGCCTAGTTTGAGAAGAGTTTGGTAAGATACCTACCTTCACATTTTAGTAGACAAACCCAAAAGGCCTGATGCATCACTCTTCTTATTTATTACTTTTTCCAGTTTTGACTATAATCCCCTCTTTAATAAGTTCATTTACTCTACATCTCTGTGTGTATATTTGTTTTACCACAGCCAGAAGCTGTTCCATTTAGTTTTCCTTACTGTCACCAGGAACTGCTGTTAATTTTTCCCCTGTTAAAGGATGATGCTCATGAAGATCTTTCATAACAGGTTAAGTTTTCTTCAGATCTTAAAAACAAGTGCAGGTTCCTGTAAAAGGAAAGAAGGCTCTTCAGCTCATAGGTTCTTGCCTTCCTGCCCCCCCCCCCCCAAAAAAAAGAGTGGAATTGAAATCAGTCTAGAAGCCAGATGCTAAGTTCCTTCATCTGCACATGAGTATTTGAGTTGGTAACTCTGATACAATTGCAGACATTCAGGAGTTGGGTTGGAAAAAAACCCTGATTTCTTGCTTGTTGCTAAATCCCTGTCACTTGGGGACAAAAGCGTTTGGAACAAATGATGGGACATATTTTATTCTGGAAAGAGATCATAGGTTTTGAGAAAGTTTCATGGGAAAGTAAAGCAGCATACAGAGTGGTAATGGCTCAAGGTTGACCTTGCTGAGCACTAGACTGAGATGCCACTGAGGGAACAGTAGGTGGAATGAGTCTAATTAACCCTTTTAGGATTAAGGATGTCAAAGTCTTTAAATTCTTATTGTCCAGAGGATTGAGAACTGAAAAGAACATTAAATGAACCATAGTTCTATATGGTGATAATCCCATCTCCTTCCTCTCTAGTAGGGAATATAAAATACGCAGTATTAAGGAAGAGAGATGAACCTGTGACAAAACCAAATGAGAAATTGTTACATTTCAGACTGGAAAGCTTAAAAGCTTTACTAAATCAATGACTGTGTGCCCATATAGTATAAAAGAACCTTAATTCAATTTAAATGAGTAAAGTTTGGTCACAGAAACAGTCAGAGCATGTGTTCCCTGTTGGTTAATTTGCTGTCATCAGGGGAATCTTGAAGGAATGTATTGCATGGCTACTTTAAAGCCATAAAAATGTGGCAGTATTCTTTCTTATTTGTTCACACTCTGCAAATTGCTGCTATTATCTCAGAAGTTTTCCCTGTGCTATAACACACATATTGTCTACGTGAGCACTAACAGCAATGAACGCATAAAAGCTCAGATGGAGAAGAGTGATTTTCTTCTAATAAAATAAGTTGGAGCACGAAAAGAGGAGATTTTCTTCATATTGCAGCTGTTGTCTTTCACTAATTTGTAATGTTATGTTTACTATACCAGATAGGCCAGACCTTCTAATAACTAGAAATTTGCTAGGAGTCAGTTACAGCATAACAGATATGATCTGTGTACCTCAATTCTGATAGAGTTTGATTTTGTCTCTTCTGTGCTCATTTAATGAGCCAATTTGTAATGATTTTCTGTGGTATTTTTGTTAATGTACTTCCTGCAGTCATCTGAAATAATTTTGAAGAGCGAGGTGGCCTGTGTGTTTAGTATGATTTGTTAATATGACCTTTTAATATCTTTCACAGTAATTTAATAAATTAATTGTTTAATAAATTAAACAATTATGTTAAATTGCATTAAATTTACAGCATTATATCTGTAGCAAAGAGAA
Source organism: Chiroxiphia lanceolata (assembly GCF_009829145.1). Lineage (NCBI taxonomy): Eukaryota > Metazoa > Chordata > Aves > Passeriformes > Pipridae > Chiroxiphia > Chiroxiphia lanceolata. The sequence goes on along the minus strand of NC_045639.1, from coordinate 84,117,772 downwards.
AAGAGGAATGCTATTGTGTTATTGAAGGCATTTAAAGAAGCTTTGCTACATTCTTCTTTGCGTTGCCTGCTGGTAATTATTACCTGATTGTAAATATTGTCGTACGTAAGATAACAGCGATATTTTGTATTATTACATCTGGTTCGCAGTTAGGAACGTACCTTATTTCTTGTTCCAGATGATTTAATTAAAAAAAAAAATCTGTCTCCAACTGAAGTTTAGCTTTTTCTTCAGTTTGAAGATTTGCTCATTTTCTACTCTTGCATTTTATTTTTTTTCCCCTCAATACCATGTTCTTGTGGGAAGTTCAAATCAAATAAAAATTGTATTTTGTCCAGATTCAGAATTCAGAGACATAGCCCAGACTCACAGTCATGCCAATGGGACACTTGCCTTCTATTTTCTGGAGATGGAGGAGAGAAAAAATAGAGAAGAGACAAAAAGATGGTGATGGAAGTACAGCAGGGAAAGGAATGGCAGAGCAAGTTGTAACTGCTAAGGAAGACAGGAGAGGTTTTCAGATGCAATTCACCTTATATTATCATTGGTGCAGGCCATCAGAGGGCATCACAACCTTAGCTGAAATGTAGGGTTTAACTCTTTTTTTACAAAAAATTAGAACTAGATGATCTTTAAGGTGCCTTCCAACCCAGGCCATTCTAAAATCCAATTCCAACAAGTGCAAGTATGTTCTTGACTTCCAATGGCATCACTGACACACTATTCTTTTGCTGCCATTGTTTGTGTTATTCTCTGGTTGTTTTTTTCGATATTCTGACATTTCTTTTATGCAGTTGTCATACCACATTCACATGAATGACAATGTGTTTATGGAAACTTTACCTTGCTAACTGTTGTCAGGGTACCTTATGGGCCCCTGCAGGTACATTTATGTCAGCTTTCTGTAACAGGTCCACCAGACAGCTCAGTAATTTGCCTAAAACACTGTCTTTTAGGTTTCTCAAGGCAAATGTTGTTTCACTGCCCTTTGTTCAGATCCTTTTTGACTTTCAATGTACTTCAAACTCCAATTAGATTGTTGTTTCTAATATTTTTCTGGAATTGATGCTTCTGCTTCAAACTTAATTGCTTTAAACTTCTGTGATATCTCTGTGGTTTGGTTGCAATAGTCTCCTTTTGGGTGACTCAATGCAAAAGAATGTGTCTGGTCGTTTCTCTCTTTATTGATAAAATATTTATTTTATCTTTATTGATAAAATCATCTGTATTTTTGCTGGCGTATTCAGCTCTTAAGTATCCAATTCAACATCAGAACATTATCCTTCACACTGATTCTGTGAAAGATAAATGAGCTGCCTGTCAAGCTCTCCACTGCTTGTCAATTCTACGTAGTCTTACTGAGTTGTATTACAGCTTTGGCATAAATTATACCAGATTGAAAAATCAAATGCTTCTCTTGCCATATGTAAATCTTCCTAGATTTTCTTTAGCTTTCTTCTAGGTCATTTCAAATCCTGGCATTCCCAGATTCATCCTTTCTTGGTGGTATCCATTCTAAACTGCTGCTCTGGAGCTCTTAAAAACCTTTTTACACTACTGTCTTTTTACACTACTGTGCTGCTGAAGCAATTGAAACAAACATACAAATTAAAAAATGTGAAAATTTCTAGGAAACTACTGGTTTGGGGCTTTCCAGAAGAGTCTACTGGATAATTAATGGAAAAGTAAAATTTGAAAGCAAAATCATATTTGCTCACAGTCGTACCCATTTAGTTTCTGTAAAGCCTAAAAAGATTGTAGGGAGCAATGTATTCTGTTTTATGTTTTATCATGCTTTTAGTCAAAAGGTGTATTTGCTTCTAAAATGAAGTTTTAATGCATATATATAAACTTTTAGATACACTGTGGTGTACTCATGATTTCATGACATTTTATATTTTGTTTGATTTTCAGTTAAATACGTTGATTCTGTAATTTCTCACATATTTAAGGTGAATCATCAATATTTTCTATTGTTAAATTCTATTAATCCACTCAAGATTTATTCTACATACCTATGCCATATAATTTTAAATACAATAAATAAAAAAGTGGCACTGCTTGTTAATCCTGTCAAATTTTCATGAAATTATGATATCCTGCCATGTCTCTTGAGTCTTCCTGTTAAAGTTTGGAAAACTGTCATGGTATTTTCTGAAAGTTTGAAGGTTGTTATGGGATTTACTGACATAATTTTAGTGGAAAGCAGATGTTTTAGACAGATGCTGGGATCATTGAAACACCATTGCTGTCTTATTTCAGTCATATCTAAGGGAAATATTAATCCATTTTAGGAAAATAATTTGTGAAAGTATTTTATTTATATGAAATACAAATACTCCCCTGAAGACTTTTTTCTGTACAATAAATGTAAGATTTTTTCCAAAACAATATTATTGCCTTGAATAGTTACAGAATATTCAGCCTCTAATTATGGAAGAAGAAAAATAACTGCATAATAAGAGGGAAACCTGTCTTCATTAGCAGTATATTTTTTAACTATTAAAAGTATACAGAGACTTTGATTCATTGGGTGAAAGCGATTCAGAAAGCAGATGTCACTTTTGTTTCATACAAAATTATGCTTGTATTCCAGCCAGCTTTGTGCTTTCCCTCACACAGGGCAGTGCCTAAAATCACTCCTCTTGCTCCTTAGGTGTTTTGTTTTGCCTTTTTTTTTCCATGGCTTTTCTGTTTTCTTTTGCAGCAGATAAATACAAGGTTTGGGCACATGCTGAGTTTTAGGTTAGTCCAAAACCTCCTAGTTTTGCTTACGTTTGGGCTTTTTTTTCTCTATGATTCTGAACCTGGAGACTCTGATTGTGTCTCTGGCTTTGGAGGAAGACTGAAGTGTTGGATGCGTATAGTAGCAATGGTTGCAAGCTTTCAGAGCTGAAAACGAGCTTTAATTTGGTCTGAAAAGTGGAATATTTTCTTTTCTGAAGTAACCTAACATGGATAGTGGGTAGGGCAGCAAATTAGACTGGGAGATGGGAAAGCATGAGAATGGCCATGCTGTCAGAGAGGTCAAATATTCTGCTTCTGGCAGTGGTTATAGTAGACGTTCAGGTAGGAGTTTGGAAATGTTTCCAGGAGCAGTCTCCCAGTATCCAGCAATTTGGGCTATCTAAGATGAAGGGTGACTGTTTCTTTCATGTGTTTCAGTGGATTTCACTCATATGACTGCTTACTTTTCTTTCACCCCATGCAAGCCTTCAGCTTTCACAGTGTCCTGTGGCAAGCAGTTTAAGTGCATGTTGTATGATAACCTCATACCAGCCATCTGCCACTTGCTAGATGATGATTTCCATTACTAGTATTGGAAGAGGTAAAAAAAGAAAAGCTTTATGAGTCGAAAAGCATGTTGAAAAGCTTCTTTTCAAAAATTAATGAATTACAATTAAGTACAAATAAATGTGTATCTTGCATTACTGTCAGGATTGTCTGCTCTGCTAGAGCCATTAAAGCAAAGTGATTGCTATTCATTTTCAGTACTTCTCTGCATTTTCTAAAGATAGGTAAACTTCTGTCAATAAACCTTTTGAAACTAATATAGCTGTATTTTTCACCAAACCATTGTTTTCTGATGATTTTAATTAATAGAAGACTTTTTATTGTTGCTATTATTCAAAGCAATTTTCTTACACTAGTGTCAGTCTTTACCTATAAAAATGTTATATGTGTGATGTTTATTTTCAAGACTTGCTTAGATTACTGGCCTTGCTGTATACTTTATGGTATTTCTTGTAGGATGAGAATATGATTTCTATGTCAACAAACAACATCTATTATTTTAATGATATGGTTATTGCATGTGGTACTCCTACACTTGCAAGTAGGCAAGTCCCCCAAAAACAAAAACCCACAACAAAGTCCTTTAATACTGAAAAGTTCATAACTGAGAAATTTCATTAATTGTTTTTGTTAGTTTATTTCTCTCAATCGTGACTTTACATGGAACTGTCTGATCTAGAACTTCTTTTTTAAATTAGACTTATGCTTAAGTAGCCCATTTGATTTCAAAGGACCCACATCATAATAGATACATTCACAATCTTTATTTCAGATTCTTTGCTGGAAAACAGAACAAAACAACATATTTCACATACTTCAACTTGTAAAGCATTAATTTTTATAATTTTAGAATAGGCTTCAAAAATAACATACATGATAGAAGTGAGAGTTGAAGTATATGCCTTGTAGATTGGAGTAAAATATGTTTATAGATTCCCATTATCCCAAGAAGGTTCATAGATTCATATTTTTTGGTTGTTCTCTCTAGATGGTATATGTTAGTGACTTATATTTTAGCTTTCTTTAACAGAATAAAAGGGATCAGAATTTTCTTTCTAAAGCTTTCTGTGTTTTTGTTATGTTACTTGCAAGGCAATAGTTGTGATTCTTACTCCAAAATGGAAATGTCAGTGCTCTACTGCTGGTGTATTTAATTTCTTACAATATGTTGTGGAAATTGTATTACTAGACAAGAATAATATTGCTTAAGATGGCTTGGGAATTGCTTGTAATTCTGTGTGTCATAGAAAGGGCTAGTAACGAATGACCCTGCTTAGTGATATATGGAAGAAGCACAGTGCATAGATGCCTCAGGTATAAGTATCTTCCTCTTGGGTGATAGCAAAGAGAACAAGCACTTGAAATTCTATAAAAAGTGTTTTCCAGGGTATGCCAAATTGTTGTGTCTGGGCAGACACTCTTTTCACAAGATTCTTACTGTTGCTTCTGAAACCTCCCTAGCATGAGGCTGGCTGGGACATCTAAAGTGTTGTTGGCAGGATGTTGCTCAGGACCAGTCACTGCACATGCTGTAGATTCTATTGTTTCAAGAGTTTAGCTGATGGTCTCTCCTCTGGAATTTAACTCTCACAAATGTTGATAATTCCTTGACCCTTTCTGCAGTCACATTTGGTCTTGATCTCTAAGCAGAATAGTTGCATCTTAGGGAGCTACTTGAGAAGAAAATGATCAGAATGAGTAAAGATGACACAATTAGAGTTTCAGAACCCATTGAATAAAAGATCAAAATATTTTGAAAATTTGGGATGGGGGTATAAATTTAAATAAGGCATTTTAGGTGATGTGAATTTTGCTTTAAGTATTGAAAGAGAGGATACATCAGTTTGAACTTACTTGGCAGGTAAATATTGACATGGTTATGAGGACTGGGATTACTGGGAGGGATGTTCAGGAAATAGGCTTTTTAAATCACAAAACAAAAAGCAATTAAAGGGAACTGCTAATCAGCTAAAAGCTGAATCCAGTGTCATGGCAATTTGTGATTACCTTTTACCTAAACACAATAGTATTAAAAAGAGAACAAAAAGATTCTTAGTAAAATCTTTCATGCCTGCCTGCCTTACATGTTTTAGGGATGCATATCAACATATTATATAAACACTAAAGAGCAATTAGAGATAATCTTTTATCCTACTATGATTTCTTATACTGTGTTTACTGGTTTAGTAAATTTTAATGATCCATGTAGAGGTTATTCACATGATTGTGGAACATCCAGTTAAAAGATTTCTGTGTTATTTTGAAGTAAAATGCCTACTATGCAAATGTGCACATTCTGTTCTCCAAAAAAATGTCTTGTGTTTAACACTTGAACGTGGCAATGAGTAACCTGGATAGGGATTTCTCAAAAGAAAAATGAAGGGTCAAGAAGAGAATTCCCTGTGAGAATTAATCTTTTTTTTATTCATAAAATGAGAATGTACTGCCGTTTGAGGAAACAATTTAGTCATTCTTGAAATATATTTCCATTAACCTGATTTAGACTGGATGGGTACAGTAAAACAATGTTGATTTTACTGAAAATTTAAGTTGGTCAGCATTCCCTTAGCAAATACAAAATTTACTAGAAAGTGACCACTTGTTGATAGAGTTTCCAGTCAGTCACTCCTTTCTTATTTTTCATTATGCTAAATTAGAAACTTTTTTCCTAAAAAGTGATGCTGTCAAATATTTGTCCATTTAGGAACTTGGTTTTATAATTACATACTTGTTAGAACTGCAGTGTTAAAATATGGAAGACAGCTTTAGAGAAGCCTCCTCCTGTTTGTAGGCATAGTGAGCACAGAAATAATTTTTTTATTTCTGTGGACAGCAGTGGCTGCATTTAGTATGTTGTTTAGTACCACTTGCCTTCCTCTTAGTTCTAGATGGAGTATCCTTTCTTACCACGAGAAAGCCAAGGCAGCAAATAAAATAATCAACAACAACAAAAAAGAGCCAGGGTAATTGCCCATAAAGCAACATCTCCAGGATTGTGTGTTTCTAGAAATGTGTAAATCAAGCTCAGACATTTTCTAACAGGCATTCTCCACTTCAAATATTTTTTAGTAGTTTGTGTGAGTCCCGTGTTCTGTGTTACCCAAGACATCAGCTTACACTTGCTCTATGGCTCCTAGCCCATGAATTGGAATTTGCTTGCCAAGAATTCAGTCTGCACATGTACATGCCTGTACTAGCAGCTACCTGCAAGGAAGCAAAGGGGCACTGGGACTATTTACTGAGATGACGTGTTGGTCAGTGGTAGGTGCATCAAGAAAAATGTATGCTCTCTGTCTGTTTCTGCCTGCTCTGGAAAATTCATAGCAGCTTTGGCTACATTTGCTTCCCTGAGGACGAGACAGGCCATGAGGAATTTTTCCTGGAAATGGCTAGATGGCAGATTTGGTTCTGTTCTATCTTCCATCCTCCCTAAGTGGTCACAGCCCAGCAGCTGGTGGTGCTGCAGTTCCTACTGCCTGTGCTTCCATTGGAAGACAAAACTAGCCAGGCTTTAGCAGATCCTGTTGTTTATTTCAGTCTGTCTCTTATGCGTCTCTGAAAAATATGCATGTAAAAGAGGAGAAATACAAACTTTCAACTTTGTATTGAGACATAGAAAAGACACCTTGCTAGCAAAAAAAGTTATATCCTTGCTGCATAGGAAAGGTTTTCCAAGAAATGGGAGAGGCAAAAGTTGCAAGAAAAAATTTACAGGAAGCAAAACTGTTAGAATATGATGGATTGAGAAGATTTGGACAGAATACTTTTCTGCTAAGATGGGTATCTTCTAGAAGTGTTAATTTTATGACTTCCTAAACAGCAGAAGTGTATAAACACTCATCTTTCCAGTTTGATTAAAGTTTGTATTGATATGTCAGTATTTTATACAGCACTATGTTGTGTATAATTATTTGTTGCAACATACGTTTAAACACGGTATCATCACGGGACTTTTTTTTAGTCTAAGCAGATGTTAATTATAGAAATAGAAAAGAAGGAAAGCTTTTTGTCATTAATCAAACATAGTGGTGCTTCTAAATTAATTTTAATTGTTTTAATTTTGTCCGAAATGTCAGCATTTCGGTCTTCCATTCTAAACCAAAAGTAAGTTTTCCCCAGTTAGAGCTGCTTCTGTTTTATTACAGAGAGTGTGCAGGTGTTGATGACACTTTGTCCATTGCTTACATAAGTATCTGAGCTGCATGGAAGCAAATACTAGTTGCCATGAACATACCCTCTTTCTTTTCATCTAATGTTTTTTGCACTGTCAAAGTATTGTCTCTATTCTGTAGGTCCTTTGAGATATAAAAGGAATAAAAGTTACTCACCTATACTGAGAAAGTAGTATCAGTCTTCTGCATGTGAAAATTCCAGGCTCACAGACTACATCACTAGAAATATGACTTGTGGCTGCTGAAATGACCTAAGAATTGTAGAGAATTTATTCAAAGCTAAATTTATTTTCCTTTTCTTGTTTTATATTGCTGTTTTTAAGGGCATTTGAATAAATTCAATAAATGTGCATGAACCACTAAGACAAGAAAACAGAAATTCTTTAAGTGCAATTTAGAATTGCACTAATCTATTTCATGACCTGTCAGTAGGACTCCAGTTCTGTCCAGTAAGAGAGCAGCAGCTTGGAATTTGATCCAGGGCCATCCGATCTGTTGTTTTGCAAAGAGGAAGTATGATAAAGGGCCAGGGAACTGGAACACAGCAGTTTCCTTTAATGTATTAGTTCTGGTTCTTGTGAAAGCATTGTAAAGAAGACAGGTAAGAGAACTTCCTCCCTGCTTTCAGATTATGTAGTAAATATGCATTCTATTCCAGGTGGTTTCCATGTAATGTAGGAGAAGCTTAGAGGATTAATTTCAACCAAAAGCTTTGACACCTTCTGCATTTTGAATTTGATGATATAAATACATTAATTCTGATTAGCAGATCATCAGATCCAGCCAAGAGGTCCTTGTAACCCTTGTTTCCATCTCATGTAATGCTCAATCTTATATAAATAATAATTTTTTAACTTATTTAACTCTGAAAAGTTTGTATTGAGAAATCATAATAAGAAAATAATTTAAAAAATTAAATTAAAAACTGAGGAGCCTGAAAATGCATATTACTACTAGGAAACACATTTCCAAGTACTTGGTGAGGCAAAATTGACAAGGACTGATCTCATAAAAGATAGTGTCCAAAATCCGTATTGCACACCCATCTGATCTGTAACATGAGTGATTATTTTAAAATTCGCTCTGAAGAACAGAATTAGTGTTACTTAAGGTTGGTATTAATATATTCTGGAATAGCAGCATATATATGAGGCTTGCTAATTTATAGCCATACCCTCTGAACTTTCTGGGTGGACTAGCTCTGGGTGTGTGTACATGTACATACACTGCTACCCACTTACAGACACTGGTGGGCAAGATTAGTAGCTCTGTTACCTGACTGTGCACCATTAGGGAACAATAAAGGTATCCCTCTACAACTTCTGTGGCATAAATTTACAGTGGTAGTAATTGCATCAATTAGTGCTATGGAAGACATCTAACAGAAGAAACACAGACACATTTTGTTGAGATTATTAAATGGTTTGGAAAGGTTAATAAGCCTTGAGCCAGAAAATGTTCTAGACTGATTTTTTTTTTCCCATGGTTTTATAATACAGTATTTCAGAGTGCATTTGTCTCCAGAAAAGCAATTATCTGAAAAAATACTTCCTCCTTGCCATCAGACTTACCCTTTCTGTTCAAAGTCAGTTCTGTGTGGCTAAAATAATCTTCCTTTAATGCAGAGAAAAGCTAATTAGTTAACTTGTAGCTTCTATTATCCATAATATCCATATTATCCATAATATCCATAAATTAGATAGCTTACTAAATTGCAATTAGTTGCAATTTTTAAGACCTACTGAAAGTAACACAGTTTCCTAACTGCTTGGAAGAGCTTCTCTAAAACTTTTTGTATAGATTCCTCACTTAAGAATCAAAGATTTTTGCTTGTAACATCATACATCTAATATCCAAATTACAAGAACTAAAAGCATAGAACATCATTTTTGTTTCTACATGTATGTTTTTAACATAGGGTTTTTTTTTTTTCTGGGCACAGTCACAGTTTATCATTGTAAAGAGTTTCAGGACATGTTGCATCTGAGGTTCTAGTTTAGAATGGGATGAATAACATCCTGCAAGACCACAGGAACTACTCAGTTGCCAAAACTCAGACATCTAATACCAAACTGGATAACCTAAGGTACACCTCCTGGCTTGCAGCTGCTGACTCTTATGTAAAGCTCTGCTCGTGATATGCCTCGGATACCCTTGGGCATCTGAAATGGCAATAAATATCGGCATTCAAGCTACTGAGTTCCACCCCCTGCTTCCCTCTGCTGGGCAACTATCTCAGTTTTCTAATGCCTGTTTGGTCAGATGACCCCTAGACTGAAAGTCTAAAGAGCAGACTTTGTAGGGCTTTAAAATCATCTATTTCATCGAAATTCAGTAAATCATTAACAACAGTTATCGTCTCAACTTAGAAAACTGCAATTTAATCTAATAAGCAAAGTAAAAACATTTATCGCATCACTCTTAGTTAATAGTAAAAACAATCAGGCATGACTGTCCTAGAGTCAGGTGTTTGGTATTTGAAAAAACAGACTGTCTGTTTACCTCTGGTTTGGAAGGAGGTTTTCCCTAATTATACACTTTGATTTAATTGGACTTTAGAAGTATGCAAATACTTAATATTGTCTTTTTATATTTTTTACTGTCTGCTCTGATAAGAGTGTCAATACTGACTTCTTGGCACAGCTTTTGAACTGTAGATTTTTCTTATCAGGTTCCAGAGAGACAGGACTGGAGTAGGCAAGGCTGGGGATAATGTGTTTTGGTAATGAACCTAATTTTTAAGATGTCTAGAAAACTCAGCAAAATTACTTTGGTGTGTTGAGGTTTTGCAATAGGATGGCTGTGGTCTCTTCGTATTGTCCCTGAGGTGGGAGTCTACCTGAAAAACATTACCCTAGGGTGCTTCAACACAGATTTTAGGTTTAAGAACTACTAGCTCAGAAGGTCAAAGTGAGCAATCTCTGAGCCACAATCTTCCACAGTTTTACCTGAAGAAGGTAAAGTGCTGTATTTTTGTTAGATTCTAATGGAATCAAAAACAGCTTGCATTGTTTGTAAAAACAATAATTGTATAATAAATTTCAGACTTCAGAAAGTCTATAACAGTATAAAATTTAGTCTGAGTGAAATTGATACTTTTTCATAGACCCATATCAAAGCCTGGACCCGTCTGGCTTTGTACCAGTGGCATAAACAGTATTTTAGACTTGCTAGAGCTATCAGTCCATTTTCTAAAATATATAATTAATTTTCTAGCAGCTATGATTTTTACCTTTCAGTTCTGGTCATCTATCTACTGTTATTGCAGCCTTTTTCAGAACAAAGTCATCTCATATTATTGGTAGATTTTTGCTGTTAAGGAGGACACAGAATTTCATTCCAGAGAGACAACTCCCCAAGATTTAAGTTTTTATCTTCCCAGTTATTTCCTATGTACAGAAGAGATTCTGGAAACTTCTGTTTAAAATTCCAATTTCCAAATACAGGACAGGTAAATTTATATTGTATTAAGCTGTAAGACTTTTTTTTTAGTTTGGTCAGTGAGCTAATTTGGCAAACTGACTCTTCCACTTAACTAACTCAGAACTGGCTTGTGTATTTTCTATTGAGATTGAAAATTTGGACTTTTGTTTTCTAGAGGTGTCAATTGAATAGGTGATTGTCTATATTTAGAAGTAAAAAATTCTTTTTTGCTTGTTATTTTATTTCTCAGAAAACAGAAATCCACCAGTTCTAATTATATGCCTAAAACAAACAAAGCTGTTATTGTTGTTTTTCTGTGCATCACTATTGTATGTCACAGCCTGTGGATAATTAGGTAAAGAAACCTCTCTTTGACTCATGAAGAGGAGGTGTGTTGACTTTTCATAGTATGATGGAGTGTTAGTTGTTTGGGTGTTACCACCAGAAAAGGAAGCATTTCTTAGAAACAATCATCCTGAATGTGTAACTGTTCTGATTATATAAATACTACTGCTAGTTTTAACGGTATTCCTTACACTGTCATCTGAGTTGTTGTGCTGCAGAAACATTTTCACACTGTGCTTATGTATTGATTTTATTTTATTCTCAGGTCCAGTCTGTGTATGACATTACCCAGTATGAGAATATTTTTCCTTTGTGCATGATTCTGGAACAACTTCTTCAAAATAAGACAGAAGAAAGTAACGTTTCGAGCTCAGACTATGAAGGAGAAGAAAAAATCAAATTTCTGAAGAACCTTGATCAAATTATTCTTCATCTCTCAGATGAATTCCCTCTATTTTCTTTATATTTATGGAGAGTGAGTGTTCTTTTAAACTCAGCTCAAATGCAAATTGATTAAAACAAGCAGCCTACTTTTTAACAGTGCATTTGTTTGGGGGGTATGCATTGGAAGGTTTTCGAGCCAGACAGGAAAATTGTTGTTATTGGAAAACATTTAGTTTAAACTACTATTCTATACACCAGTTTCAGAGATAATGCAGTTTATTTCCAAACTTAAATGTAGAAAAAACTGTAATAATCCAGGTGCCATTTTGAATAAATGCTGTTTCATGTAATGGAAAACAATATGTTGGTGTTTCTGTACACAGTGAAAATGGAACACAGAAAGTTGTTTCAAGTGCTGTTTAAAATAAACACTATGAATTTTAAAGTCGAGTCATAAAATGTGTGTAGAGATTCCAAGTTAGGAAACTATTGCCTGTCCTTTAAGAGTTGTGTAGCTTCTGTATAATTTAGATACAGTGTCTGGTTGGCAGAAGTAGAAATGCTTATTTTTAAACTTGGTAACTCATCATTACAAATACTTATAGGACATACTTTGTTAACAATTTAATCAAAATAGTCATTACCTGAGCAAAATAAAATCTGGTGCTCAGTTTTACAACTTTCTTACACTCGTATACTGTTTGGCTTTACTTGTGTATGCACAAGTGTAGGTACAGTAGGCCTAATTCATTCTGGGTTGAGTAATGATTTCAGAGATCTAATCTGAATAAATATAACTCATTTAGTGGTTACTTTAAACCTCTCTGTTCAAAATTAATGAATATTGATAAAATCCTCTTTGTGTCTTTTCATTTTATCTGATTTTTAGCTTTTGTTTTCCTGTGTGATGGTATTATATTCATAGTAATAATTAAAGTAAAATATTTTAACAGAAATTATCTTAAACATAAAAGGTCTTTGTAGTGTGAGTTCAATAATACCTTAACAGAACCAGAGTATTTAATTTATCTAGAGGATAACTATAATGATAAACAACTTTTTTTTCTAGTAGACAAACAACATTTTAGTTGTATTATGTCTCCTAGAAGTGCATATTTCCTGTAAATGTAAAAAATTTTGAGGATTAGTCCTTATCCTTCCCCTTGCACTTGTTTCATCAGATCAATTTTTATATCAGGAAAATTCACTGAAACACCATTATCTTATTAATTTGAATGCATTTATTTTGTAATAAACCTTTGCTTTATAAATATGTAAAACGCATTGATATTTAGAAAGCAGGTGAATTGGCAGGTGAATTACTGTGATGGTGAATTGGCTCCCCAAAGAGTGTTTCTTAGTTTGACACTGGCCACTGTTCTGTTTCTTCATATTTGATATGTCATATGGTAACATTTATTTAATGCTTTCTTTTAGTAAATTTTTTTCAACAGAAATGTTTGATTTGCAAAGCAAGTATTTCTGAATAGTCACATGACAACATCAGATGAGTTTAGCCAAACTAAAGAAAATAAATATAAGTTTTGTAACTACTCAGGAACTGCCATGCCCTTTTTATTGCTACTTTTCTTGCTTGTTTGGTTGTTTCATTAAGATAAGAAAATCAGTTCTCCCTCCACAGCACTGAAAGCATGGTTACAAAAAGAGCAAGGAGAGAAGTCAACAAAATGAACTGTTATCTAATTGATATCATTTTCATTTTCATTTTTTCAAAAAAGCTTCATTCAAAAGTAGTTTGTAAACAAAAGACACAAAACACAGGAGGATACTGGCATCTGTATAATAGCAAACTGTGTGTGTTTCAAGACTCTAGTTCCAAACAACAGGTTCAGCACTAGATTGCACACCTCTGCACATTTGCTGATCGACTGGCAAAAAATATTTTTGTCACTAGTAAAACAACACGAGCACAAAGGGACACATATTTTCTTCTATGCAGGTTGTAGCATTTTCTCACCAGCAAACTCTCTAGGCCACTGGAAAAGCAATGGATATTTTGGGAAATATATTCATTGCTGGTAAATTTTGAAGTAACTGCTCACTTGAGACATGATTTTTGACATGTTTTTTCACAGCATAGAGAGAGAGGAGGTTTTGTGTCCAGAGATGGCATAACTACATGGCACTTATGCTCTGACGGGAATTTGAAACTGTTATGCAGCTTTGAAAGCATTGAGGCAGTGAGAGTTCCCCTTGTAATGCCATTGCAGCAATCTAGACACACGCTGACCTCTCTGCAAAAGGGATGTCACCTGGTCACCTGGGCTCTCTTTATCTGGTTCAGTGGAAAATTAAATAATGCAGTGAACCACATTAATGAGCACCTCAGTTTTGGTGGGAGCAATAACCTCTGCAATCAGAATACTCATTAGATTGTTGTCTCGAATTTCTTGAAGAGATTTTTCACCAAGATGGGACTTGCCTTAAGATGAAGATGTGCAAAGGTAGACACGTGCATTTAGATGTCTCCCTGCAGTTGAGATGTCTAATCTATGAAACACTTGCAAAGTACCCCAATGTTTTGGCCTGGGTATCCAGCTACTACCACAAAGGACTGCAGATCTTCTCTAAGACCTGCATCACATTTTCTCTCTTCATGTAGATGCCTCTGATACCCTGGAGCATCTTTAGTGGCACTGTCACTTAAAGTGTGTGTGCTTAGACAACTGAATTGAGCAGTGGTGATAGCATGAGCATGGATATACAGCTCATGAACATCCATTTAGGTGTCTTAATGTGAAAACTAAATCCTACCTTTGTGATACCTTATCTCTTTTTTGGAGTAGGAAATCCTAGGTTTAAATCCCTGCTCTTCAGACAATTTCTGGTCTTGTCTGATGACTGTTAGATGTAACTTGAGTAAACATCACTGCGTTTTGTAATAAAACAGGATGACTGAGACAGTCCCTGGAAGATTTACAACCAGGTTACAAGTCTTGGACTTAAACTAAGTCTTTTAGTTTTACGTCCACACATCCAACTTTTACCTATCTGACCTCCAGAGAGGAATACCAAACCCAGACAAAGTATCTGTGCTCTTTGCTGAGTGTAGGATGTCTCAAAAGAACAGTCTCAAAATCCCATGTGCTGAGCATAACACGTTGTAGAACTAAACAGAAAACACTTAAAAAAATAACTCGGTCTGATCTGTCATTGCTCCCTGGAGTGTGTCACCTGAGTTATACTTATAGTTTTAGAATGAACAGTTCAAGGATATTTCTTTTGTCTTGCAGATTCTTTTTGTAAATAAATGTACTTTAGAATTTGGCAAAATGGTAATGTTTTGCAAATGCAAATTGTTCAACCTTATAAATACAAATATATATATATATGCATATACACACAGGGTTAAATTATATATGTATATGGTTGAATTAGCAGTGATTATTTATTAGTAGCCTAATTTCAGTTTATGATTTTGTAATTTGTTTTTCTGCCACATTCTTAGCTTCCTGGATGACTGTCTTCTGTACTTGTCTCCATCTGTTTTAAAAAGAATTTTGTGGTAGAGTGTCTCTTTTTATGAGAGTAGAAAAATTATGAGACGAGGAAAATAAATTTTTATTCTAGTGCTGTTCATTCACTGTTCTATTCACTGAAGAATTTTACATACCTATTAGTGACAGCAGTGGGTGGGATTTTGAAGTGAACTTCTTAGGATGTTTTTGTAAGCCTAATTTGGAATCTTTTCATAATATGTTTGTCATTTACTGATTTTACAAGTTATTGCTTATATATGTTGGTAACAGTGGAGAAAAAAAATGTACCTTGTTTTAATCTTGTAATAACTTTTTTTTTTAATTCGGTACTGATACAGAGTAACACTGTATAGTTTACTGTGGTGCAACATTCAGCTGATGTTCACATGAGCATAGGAAAATTTGGGCTGGAGGGGACCTCACGGCCTCCAGTCCAACCACCTGGTTGAATCAAGTTTAGCTATGAGGTCAAACCAGTGTTGGTCAAATCAACATTGTTTATTGCTGTTTTAATATTCAGTCAGGTATTGAAAACTTTCAAGGATGGAGACTGGATAACCTGCTTTTCTGCTTGTCTGTCTTCATGGTGAAAAAATGTTTCCTTGTATACAGTCTGAACTTGTATATAGTTGCTTCATTTATGACATGTCTTCAGTCTTCCCACCACCCAGAGCCTGGACCTATCTCCTTGATACATTTCCTACAGGCACTGGAGGCTTCTGTTAGGTCCCCTGAAACCATCTCTTTCCCAGGCTGAAGAAGCCCAGCTCCCTTAGCCCACCTCACGGCACAGCTGCTCTAGGCCCAGCCATCTTGGTAACCCTCTGCTGAACACACTTCAGTTTATCAGCATCTTTTTGCTGGGGCCCCAAACTGGGCTGTAGTAGTCTAGATGCAGATTAATGAGTGCTGATTGCAGGGAGGTAATCCCTTCCTCAATCTGTGCTTCTTCTGACACAGCACAGGATGCTGTGTGCCCTCATTACTGCCATGGCCACTGCAGGCTCACAGCTCGCTGCCCGCCAGGGCCCCCTAGGACTTAGCCTGCAGAACTGCTCCCCAGCCAGGCACTCCTGTATCACTGCAAAGGACTCTTACTTCCCAGGCTGGACACTTAGAACTTGTCCTTCCTTTCATAGTCTCCTGTCAGCCCATTCTTCCAGCCATCATCAGACCCTCTAATGACATCCATGCCCTCAAGCATATCAACTAGGACTCCCGATTTTGTGTCATCCGCAAATTTGATAAGAGTGCACTCCGTGACCTCCTCCAGGTCACTGGTAAAGTTGTTAAACAGGACACATCCCCTGATAGCTCCCTTTGTTTCTCCACTTGTAACAGGCATCCAGGTAAAGTGCAACCTGTTAACCACTACACTGTGAGCTTGATCATCAAGTAGTTTTTTCACCCACCTGGTTTTTAGCCTATCCTTGCTTTGCAAGGACACTGATCAAATCTGTCAGAACCCGTGTATCTAAACCACCTGATTCCACAGTGGGGAGATATAGACATATATGAGCTGAAATATGACAAAACTGCAACTTGATCTTCAGCTACCCCAATAGTCCCTCCTACTGAACACGTTCACCTAAGCAGGAGGGCCCAGGAGACCTTGTTGAAGGCTGAGACTAAAAAGGGCATCAAGTTTCTCAGCCTTGTATGTGCCTGATATCACAAAAAGTTTCATCCTTTGAGAAATCCTTAATTTGATTGAAAGCCATCTGTGAAATACTATGAGGTAAATCACTTTGGAAGTCATCAGCAATGTAATTAAGTTTATCTTTTCACTTCCAAGAAATCTAGCTTTGAACATCAGATTTGTATAAAATTATTTAATCTGAAATTCAGTTTAGCTTAGCTTGTTTTAAAAAGCTATAGGTTTAGAGGTCATTAATATATGTTCATATTTTATGTTCATATGATTTAGACAAGGGAATTTAGTCTTTAGATCTCTTGTTGGTATAGGAACAGAGGACTCAGAATGACTGTTTCATCAAACCAAAAAAGTCTTACAGCTTCTGCTTTTTTTTTTAGTTCTGCAACTCATGAGCATGTCTAGCCTGCAGGGGCAACTAAGTGGACCAAAACAGCTTCTCAGAGATGGAAAGCCCTACTCATAACTTGTTTTACACAGTAGAAGTGAAGGATATTCTCCAGAATTCCCAACTTGCAAGGGAACACTGCAGTGCTCCTTGTCTGCAAGGTAAAATAGCAGTGAATTCTGAGCAAGCGTATTAAAAATACAGTATTTACATGCAGAACCTCTTTTAGCTCCTGCACAGTCATAATTCCTGTACCTATCTTCAGTATCCCCTTGCCAAGGGGGGAAGCATCTGAACCCAAAAAATAAGACTGTGGAGAAGATGAAGAAGGAGGTGTATATGAGCAGGACCCTTTGACAGTGCTGGAAGAGCTAAGTGGAATGAGGGGTACAGGACTATCACATGGCTGGGCAACAAAGACACAATGTGCAGAGATCAGTCCTCTAAAAGAACATCATTTAACCTCTTCACAGGAAAAAAGGGAAAATACAAAGGCAAAAGCAGATTGTTTTTGTAGTAAGGTGTTGTCACCTCATTCCCTCACAGCCACAAATCTGATTCCAGCTTCTTCAATTCTAACCCTTTTATAAAAAAAACAAAACTCTTCATACCTCACTGTCCCATCACAGATTTCAGATTAAAAGAGAAGGAGGTAAGAACTCCAGTCAGATAATAATCAAAGGACTACATTAACATTGGCATCTTGCTCTATTTCAGTTGAATAGTGAAAAAAGGGGCAAGTTTTAAAATATTTTTAATTATTCATAATGCTAAGCACAAAAAAAGCATAGGATGTTTGTTTTCATTCTCTGATCAGCTGTCCATATATGTATGTTTTCCTTTAGAGCTGAAAAGAAGTTTTGTATACTTATTGTTTCTATAGCTGTATATTTGTAGCTTTCCTGCTTTGTGCTTTTTTTTGCCTGTCACATGCTAGAAAGGGTCTTTTGCTGTTCTGCAGTTCTTAATTGCCTTGAGTTGAGACACTTTCTGCAATTTCATCCAGATGGTGTGCTTCACTTAGACCTTTATTAGATCACCTCCCCCTTATATAAATTGTACCACCCTCCTTATATTTTAGTTTTCCCTTTTGCTTATAAGTAAATTCACTTAGGCTGCACCTGCTTTCTTAATTGAACAAGCAAAGTTAGTTTACAACCTTGCTTTAATTAAGCCATTCTTTCAACGTGGTTTCTTTTCAACTTGCTGATTTCAAATTCATCTTGAATTCTTTATGGTTATGCCCACCTTTAGAATAGTTATACTAGAGAGGCTCATCCTTAATAATAACACTGCTTACCAGGCTTGAGTTCATGTTTGAGATAATCTTTTAAATTATAATTAAGGAAACAGTCTCAGCAAACCAGGAATATCCCACAGTGAATAGAAAGAGTTCCAAGACAAGTTTGGGTTTGCTCTAAAGAGCAGTCTTTTTCTTTCTTTTCTTATTTCTGCAAATGCCATAGATTCACATGACTTGATGAAGGCCAGTTCTGGCACCTTACAGAATTCAACTCTTCAGTATATGCGGCTTAAAAAGCAGCACACATGCATTCATCAACATTTTCTCCGACACAACAGCATGAGAAACTGTACACTGCAGATTTTAGTACTGATGTTTGTTACTCCTCTAAGATGTCCTGGTGGTTTCTTGCTTCCTCCTGTCAGCTGCTCTTTCTGGTGTTTCTTCTGTCAAAGCATAGCGCTTTTTTTCAGTTATAGTTACTGAATTTAGTTATATTCTTTGAAGACTTTCCAGCCTATGAAGACTGAAATTCATCTCTGTCCTCCAGAGTAACCGACCTCCCCTGACCCCAGCATGATGACACCCACAAATTTCATAAGTATACTCTGAGGTATTCAGCCAAGTTTGTACAGTCTGAGGAATATTATGAAGTAAAAACTCTGGAGAAAACAACAGAAATTGAAACTCCTGTAAATTACTGTTATGTACTGAAAGAAAGTAAAACATAGAAAGGACTTTTAAAAGGGAGATACAAAGTCTAATCTGTTTTCTTGTAATATAAATCAGCTCCATTGCATTAGTGAAGCATTTACTTTATATTTCTGCTGAATGCAAGTACAAACTGTGTCAGCCTAATTTTCTATTATCTTTTCAACATACAGAATTGTCAAAGGTTTACAACCACTGAAGGCTGTGAACGTACTTATATACTACTCTTTTTGTTACCTGAGGAAGATATGGGTCATTGCTGAGCTTCACAGCCCTTCAGTCTGTCTTCCTTTGGAAAGTTGTTACTTTTGGCCATTGCGTATTCTGAGCTTTGTCTTTCATATTAGAGATGAGGAAATATGTCTTGAGCCAGAAAAAGTAAGAATGAGATTAATCTTGTAGCTTACTATTTTTCTTAGTGACTGTACTCTTTTTCTTTTGGGAGGTGTGGGGTGGTGGTGGAGACAAGAGGGCTAATTATCCCCAGGGGGATTCTCGGTACCTGTTTTCAGGACTTCTACAGGATATCAAGATGCCTCGCTGGTACCTCACTGGGTACTTGTTATTCATATGGTAATGAGTCCTCTCAAGATCAAGGTTCTTTAGACTTTAGAGAGAAGAGTGTTTTCCAGCTAATCTTTCAATTTATTTTAGTAGCCATCCATAAAAACAGTTCTAAGGGCTGAGATAATTCCACACTGACCTTACTCTGAGGCTGTCTTGTCCTCCAATACAAGGGAAAGCAGACAGATCAGAAAAACGAAGAAACAAAATGACGAAACCTGATTATGCGTCACAGAAAGTGCCAACTCCAGCAAAATTTTCTGAAAGCCTTCAGCAGTGTGTCATCCTTTTAAGAATCCAAGCAGCAAGACTAAATCTTGCCTTTCAGGGTCCTTGCCTAGCTGGAGCTAGCACGGGCAGTAGGAAAAATGTTCCCACAGCCTAGTGCTGTGTCCTCAGTACTGTGCACCTCTGGGATCTACAGCACGAACTGGTTTGGATCACTAGGGCAGGCACTCAGACACTTAGCAGGTAGTTCACTACAGGACTTCTTTATAAAATTAAGCACAGTCTGCTTCCTAAATAGAGAGCCAGTTGCAGTTTTTCTTTTTTTTTTTTTTTTTTTAAAAAAAGGAGCCCCTCATAACTAGGCAATGTAGATTGCTAATATCCCATTCATTATTAATTTTTCCTTATTTATCACTTACTTTTTGAGGCAAACAAACAATTTCAAAGGAGACACTTTTTTTGGTTTTGTATAAAAAGCTCTTTTCAGTAGAGACAATTTATAAGAAATTATGCAACACTTTAAATGTTAGGCTGCCACTACTAGAATATAATAGATTTTCTTATAGGGTTTTTTTTGTGCAGCAATTTATTCTATTATTCAGAAAACAGATTGTTCTATTTGATCCTTCAAAAGTCTACTCATATATTAGAAGCTAAGAGAAGGATGAAGGAAGCCTGTTCCATATGAATACCACTGGACTCCAAATTCCTTCTTGGGTTAAGCTACTGTTGAAAACTTTTCCGTGTGATATTAATGTATGCTCTTGAGCAGCATACTCCACTTTTTTTTCTCCTAATGATTATATAAACCAAAATTGACATCTGAAACTGTAACAAGTAAACAGACTATGAACTTAAGGATTCTGTTTGGCATTTCTAGTTTTTTCTCCTAATGAGAAAGAAAATCTACTTAATTTATGCTGTAGTATGAAAATCACTTAAGGCAACAAGTGAAACAAGTTGAAGAAATAAGTGCCATTCCTGTATCTCACTAGAATTATTTTTGACACTTTCTGATTTTTTTACTCATTAGTTTCTCGTAAAGTTGAAAAGGGTACTAGAGGCGGGTTGCACTCAAGTCATTTCACTGCTGAGTTAGTGATCCTGTGCCACACAAAATTCCCTTACAGCTCTTATGAAATAAAATAAGGGTTTTGGTTTTTAACAAGGGAAAATGTTGACAGCTGAAAGGCTTTGTTGCATTCTGTGACTAGACCGCACAAAAATATCTGAAATTTACTGTTAAGAGTACTCCCCTCTCCTCAGGTCTTCAGCTTTAGTTGGCAGACCATACAATTAGAGTTAATCTGAACCTGTTTGGAAATTAATGAGAAGGGTGAAATACTGAAATTTTGTGATCACCTTTAAAATTAAACAATCCCAAGGTTTTCTTACTTATTTTTGCAAGATCTTTCAGTCCTGTTTTTCTGGCTGCAAGCACACAGATATAACTAAGGGTTAGATTCTCTGTTCCTTACTTGGAGTAAATTAGGGTTTTTTTTTTTGTTCCAGTTCCTGATTTATTAATTTATTTTAACTTCAGGATGCGCCCATGATTCAGGAATTAACAGAAAAGCAGAAGCATGAATCCTAAGCTCCCATAGCACTCCTGTCCCAAAAAGCAGGAAAGACAAAAACCTTATGGATTACACTGATGAAGAAGCCTGTGCAATTTTGCTTTTTCATTCTGTATTTCTTCCAGATAGATTATTTTCAAAAACATTTTGAAAAAATGGGCTCATCATAACCAGATCATCAAATCCACCTTTAGGCTTAGGGACAGAATTCATGTCAACAACACTTTAAAGGAAGATTAGTGAACAAATATCTTACTAATTTCCTGATAAACAGCAGAACATTTTACATGTGCTACCAAGTGTTGATAAACAGGAATACATCCATTTAATATTCCCTGTCCCTGGTCAGATCTTATATTCCTCATTTGCTTTCATTTAACTCTCTAGGTTGTCCCCTGTGATTCAATCTTTCCAGACAGCATTATTTGTGTTGATATCCTGAGCTGATTTGATAATAGCTTTCTGATAACATTATTCTGCTTGGAGAATAGTAATTCTAGCTGTGACTCCACCTGGTCTGCTTTGTATGATTGCAATCTTCCTTAAGCATGTTGCAGCTGCTTGTAAAAACCACAGTACAGTGTGCTGAATACATTAGTCACTTAACATTAGTCCACTAACACTACTGGACTGGTTTGTACATTGCAATTTAGATGTACATCCTTTTTTATTTTTTTTTTTCAGTGAAAGAAGTAGGTAAGATCTTCTAACCGGTCTCTGATCACACTGAAATAGGTGTTTGGTTAAGATGGGTCAGTCTAGCACAAATGTGCTCTTTTTGGTAGCTCATTTCAGCTGAGATGGGTTTGAGGTGTGAACAAGAGCAGTTCAGTAGGTCATCATGATCCCAGGCAACTGCAGTCATGAGCAGCTGGAAGCTGACCTTTTCAGACAGTTCAGCTGCAGTCAGGAAAAAATGTGTCTGCAATTTTACCGATTTCTGGGTTCTCCTTTCCTCTTTGTGCACTTAAATCCTTTCTCTCTTCCCCCTTCCTCATTTTCTTCTTCTCACAGATACCTGTACTATTTGCACCACTCACCACATAGATGCAAAGAATTATCCTAAGCCAATATGATCTGTAGGGCTTCTCACAAAATGCATTTGCGGGTATCTTGTTTTGAAAGGTGGCCCCAGAAGGTTGTAGTAAGGACATTCATTCATTCTTCTTACACAGTATCCAGGTAGGTCATTCACCCAAGTGCTGAACATCAGTTGTCCCTGCTCAGTCTTTCTAAGAAAGGCTTCTGGACAAATATTTTCAGAACAGATATAACCTGTGGCTCTCAAGTACTTTACTATCATTTTGCATAAAGGGTAACATTTAAGACACATCCTTCTTGTTATTCGCCCAGTAACTAACGTTGCACAAGCAGGGCCTTGCTAAGTGTGTTGGCATTGGATGGCTCCCTGCCTGCTGCAATTCCTGTTCTGAGGTGTGCAAGATGTGTACCACCCTGGTGAGGCCTAAGATTCAAAGGCCACATCTGTACTAGCCATATCACCATATCTTCCTTTGGACATTAAGCCAGCTTAAATTCATGTAGTCTTCTAATCAGGGTTGCCATGTCCAAAACAGCTGTTGCGGGATGACCTCAGCCAACACCTGGGCTGAGTTGTAGGGAATCATACAGGCAAGTGCTAGATGACCAGTCAAAAGAAGGTACCAGGGGACTGTTCTGAAATTTCAGCAATAGGTGACTTAACTTTTCTGTCCTGACACTCTCTTGATTCCCCAGTACAAACAAAGTCCTCAGGTTCAAAGCTCATGCAGAGATTGAAATAAGTTTTTGCACAGATGTGCCTGTTGCCAGAAATTTGTGTAGGTGTATTAGGCTTTGCCTAATATCCAGCTATGTGTATTTAGAAATTCCATCACAAGGCTCGTGCCCTTTGCTTTAAATGTTATCCTACCCACATGGAAATGTCATCAAAGGTTCTCAGAAACTCTGGACAGGGTGTCAGGAGAAGTCCTAGAGGAAGCAGGGGAGCAGAGCATTAGAGGGGTGGCAAGCCATGAGGACTGAACTCCCAGGAAGGAGAATTATGGGAAGTCAAAGGTTTCCTTAAAAGTAGAGCTAGTATCTGTGCTTCCAAATTAGATGGCACGTGAGAGATTGCAAATCAGCCGTTGGAACCAAAATACCATCCTGGGCTGAAATCTCTTCTAGATTATTTTCTTCCTGAAGACATTGATTTTATTTTTTTCTGTTAACTGAAATTTTCTGTGTTTTAATTATTCCTCTGATTAATTTTTCATGTTGATTTCTTTGCTGTGTTTGTGATTTGCAAGTTGTCTCCTTATGGTCTGCTTATATTTGAGACTGTCACTAATACAATCTTTACTCCTTCTTGCAGATCACTAAGGACAGTATGAAATGCTGTCAGTCTTAACACCCTCTTCTGCAATATGCTTCAGGATAGCTTTCTGCAGTCATTCATCAATATTTGTCACTACTTTTTGCTAATGCTGCTTTTGTCAGTTTTTCGTTTACTCAAGTAGTAGCATGTATGAGCCATGGGTAAACTTTCAAGAGGAAATTTAAATGGCAGTCCACATAAAGTCCCCAAGGCAGAAGAGAACAAGCCAGGCTTAGAGGGAGGATCATCAAAGCTAGGGGTCCGGTTATATATTCAGATTCCATCTCCAGCATCTGTTTAAATCTTTGATAGCACCACTGATCTTACCTGTATATCAACTCTGATGTTTATCATCCTGAAGGAAATGGTAATTGTAAGGGGGAACAGCTTGAAAGTAAAGGAATTAAGGCTCAGGGGAAGGGAAATCACTCAGAAAAAGAATATCTTGGTTTGACCTTCTAAAGGACAGCTTTACTGGGAATAGGGCCTCAAAGTATACAATGAAAAAAAGAAACTTTTATAAAAATTGGTAGCAATTTAAAAAGTTACAATAGGAGATACCTGTTTTTCAGGAGACTGTCTCCTGAAATAGCTGCAGCTGAAATATTAAAGAAGAGAGAAGCTGAGAGTAAAGATGGATTCACTCAGTAGTGTGCAGGAAATTAAGGTAAATAAACATAATACAAAAAATAAAGAGCAATTAGTATGAGCAATATTGAGTTCAGCTTTAATAACCTCACTAGGAACTATGTCAAAATTGTGGTTTTTGTGAAATTTATGTTAGTATAGGTTTCTGTTCACAGCACTTTCAAGATTAACCTTTAAGGTGTTGAAATTATCATGAAATCATGGAGAGGAAAAATGGCATTTACAGATGTTGAGAGTAGGGTAAATACATCTCTCTATATATATAAATATATGTAAGAAATATATCTTGTAATGAAACTGTTGTATTCTATACTTTTATTAGAAATATCAGGCATTCAATTTCTATTTTTATTTGGTTTTATAAGACTTTTTTCAAAACCCATTAGCTTCATAAGATTCTTAATGCATAAAAGTAGGCAGATTTTGAAACATTCATTTTCATTTCTAAAATTTGAGGCCTGCTATACCCAGTACCAAGTTTCACACATTGAATCCTTCTCTAGTACAGAAACTCTACAAGTTACAAAGACAAAGAGTATAAACACACTAACTTAACTTGTGAATAATTTCAAAGAAAATAGGTGAAGCATAAGATGAATATGGAATTAATTGAAAATGCTCACATATCAAAATTTGCCTTAATTCAGAGTTTTAATGAAATTCTGAGAATACTAAGTTTGCATGAAATACAATCTCTGCAACTCTGCAATTTCTCCTTTTGTTCCTATTGGAGTCTTACCTTAGAATTTCACTTTTTTATTATATACTTGTGTTATTTCTGGTTTTAAATGCATATGAGTATATACTTATACATATAGTTTATTTATATCTTACTTGTATATTTACTATTATTTTAGACTTATTGCTTTTATTTGCCATAATTTTGTACATAAAATGCAAACATACTTTGCTATCGATATGTCATAGCAACTTAAACTTCTAGAATTTGAAATGTTACTTTATCTTTGTTTTAAATCTCTTTGTTCCTCAGTTCTGCTTGAAATACGTTGTCATTTTGTCTTTGGTGCGTCAAGTTTGAAACTTGAGGAATTTCTACAGTAATTGTCTCCTAAGAGAAGTCTATGAAGCAGAATAGAAGAAAAGTATGTGTCTCTAAGTTTGATTTTTTTTGAGTAGCACTTCTATGTAGGTATGTTTCACATCACAGTCAATTTGTCTCATTCAGAAAAAAATTAGATCCAACTTAAATATACAACCAATTGCAGTACTTCGTAATCAAAAAGGTTTTAGACTACAAGTGGCTCAATAAAGTACTAATAATTAAGGATTTCATTCAGCAGATCAGATTGCATTGAGTTCAGCTCAGAGTTGTTTAGATGTGTCAACAATTAATTCTATAGAAACAAATGGCAGTCATTACTGAGCTGGAACCCATTAATATACAAATCTTTGAATAAATAAACTGCAATTATAGCAGAATGTAGTCCTCTGATGGAACAGCTACAAAGTTTCTCTCTTTCTAAAAGCTTTTGCTAATGCCTCACTGATTTCTATTTCCTACTTGTTAAGTTATGGACTAATTAGTGTAGTGCTTTATTGTAGAGAAGCAGTTTTCAGTTTCTGGAATGTTTATCTTTTCATATTTCAACTTTCAACAGTATTCTGTATAAAAAACGATGCTGCTCTATATCAAAGTTGCCACTTCATTTACTGTTATAAAATGCTGAGGTGATGAGGACTGTGGAAATTGCTGTAATTCTGCAAGTATTTGTGTTTGCTTACTGTCTCACAGCTGCCTAGGTGTTATTTGAAGATAGGGCTTATCAGCAAACAAAAATTTCATTTACTGAAATTTTTTTAAGTCTTTGACTTTAAACTGCTTCCAGTGCAGTAGAAAAGACAAACTTCAATCAAAATAGCGCTTTCACCTAGACCCAAGTTCAAGCTTTTTGCTCTCCTACAATCTGGATAAGGCAAGATCTTGAATCTGGTTCTATCACTTTGTCTGCCTTAGCTTACAAATTGACCATCTCTGCCTCTCACAACTCAGGTATTCTTGCTATGACTAAGATCTCATTTATCTGGTATTTAAATCAGATCAAAACTTCTACCTAAATTTAAGAATACTTTTCCAGCAATTTTTTTTTTAAATGAAAACTTCCCTTAAAAAACAGCTTGCCTTTCAGGTGGATATTTTTCTACTAAAAAAATGTTTTCTTGAAAGTTCCCGCTCAGCTCTATTTAGCTGCTGAAGGGGGGAACGTTTTTCTACTATAAATGATGCACAGCACTTAAAGATAATTTGTGGAACAATTAAAGTAGCTACTAAGATTTTATGGTGTGCAATTGTGTTTCCTCCATCAGAACATCATTAGGAGAATACTTGTTTGCCCTTGCAGGTAGAGGTTATTAAATGCAAAGAAAAATGCAACTGGCAAGCAATAAAGGGCAGATTAAGGGACAAATAAGATGTCCAAGGAGTTCTTTGTGAACAGGGCTGTTTTGTGTGCTCAGCTTTTGTTTTTCTAGCCTTCCCTGGAATAAAAATAAGAGCTCAGAAAATCTATTTAAATCCATGTAGTTGGCTAATAGTTTTAAATGCAACTTACTCTGTCAGTAGTAAATACACCAGATTATAGTCAAGTAAAAAGGCAGTATGTGCTAAACTTGAGAACATCACAACATAGCATTGAATACACCTGCTTTTTTCAGTTTTAGTCACTCTCCAAAAGACAGATTTATGGTTTTTAGGACTGTAGGAAAACTCAGGTTAGAAAGTACTCAAAAGGTCTAGTGCAGCCTCCTGCTCAAAGCAGCATTAACTAGAAGGACAAGCCAGGTTGCTCAGTGATTTATACAGCTGAGTTTTGAAAACTTCCAAGGATACTCCATTGGAAGCATGATCAATCCATAGACTGCATGACCTCTCTGGTCAGCGTGTTCTGCTATTTGTTTGGCCTCATGATGAAAATGTTTGTCCTTACCCAGTCTTAATGTCATTTGTTTCCATTAATCCTTGTTACCTCGCTTCTTTCCATCACTGTGAAAAGGCTGGCTCTGGCCCCTTGATAATCTCCCTGTAGGCAGAGAATTGGTGGTGGCGTTGCTGTTTTTT
The DNA here is from genome assembly GCF_009829145.1 of Chiroxiphia lanceolata. Classification (NCBI taxonomy): domain Eukaryota; kingdom Metazoa; phylum Chordata; class Aves; order Passeriformes; family Pipridae; genus Chiroxiphia; species Chiroxiphia lanceolata. The sequence continues at coordinate 84,090,206 of NC_045639.1, read as the reverse complement.
TAAACTTCTTCATTATTAGACATCTAATAATACTTGGCAGAACACTAGAAAATTAGAATTGTTTAGCCTAATAAAGAGAAGACTTGGGAGAACAATTAATAGTGGCTTTCAAGTACATAAAAGGTGTATTTAAATATTGTCTCTGATTCTGAATTTCTGGTTTGTATGTAACACTGAAGTTTATAAGGTTACTTGTGTGATTCAAGGTGGTGGCAGAATGAGACTTGTCAGATGGAGCATACTCTAGCTGAACTACTGCTCAAAAAGGATTAAAGTACGGACAAAACTAAGTCACGCTCCGCTCTCTGTTATAAACTTGAGTTTCAGCTGAAACAAAAAAAAAAGAAGAAAGCACAAATTAGTTTGAGATATTTGTTCTGTTTCATTGATAGTTGTCATAAAGGATAAAAATTGAATGAGAATAAGGTCAGTTTATCTCTTATTTGTATTAGGCATCGTCAAGTTTTAGGGAGCAAGCAAAGGAAGGAAGAGGAAATCTCTCTGTCTACTGCATAGGCTATTCAAGAGTGTCATCATTTATGTCATTCTTTTCTTGCTGCACTCCTGGAGAGAAACAGAAGTAATTCATCTCTGCAGCAGTACACTGGATTCCCAGGTGTCCACACTGAAGGTGTATTTAACTTCTCATTTCAGACTTCAGCCGAGTAGTTTACTATTTTGGCTTTCAGAGTAAAACACAGCACTTCATGTTTTAACCTCTGCAGCTAGAACAGAAGCACATATTAAAAAAAAACAGGTCAGTAGATACTTCATAATTTCAGTAATAGATTTCTACACAACTTCACTCAGAATGTCCATTCCTTCTTCTCACTTGTACTACCATCCCTTACTAGATTGTATTAAAAGTGAACACGGAATTTACAGAATACTAAAAATATAAGTTTCTGCCATAAATAATTCCGAATTTAAATTAAATTTAACACAGCAGTAAGCCAAAGCTAGAAGAGTGGTTATACTAGCAGTTGACAGAATAAAAAGTGGGGTCTTTTTACAGATCCTTAATTTAAAAATGGTTTGAAGTCAGGAGTTAATGTCCAGAGGGCAAATATGATACATTAATCCATGTCCAGAATAATACTAAAAAAAAATAATCCAGGAGTTTTGTGACAATAAAGTTATTTAAAGTGGTATTTTAAGTTCTGCAGGGTGGACCCTCCACTCTCATTGAATTTCTGGATAATGCATATGCCAAACCATGCCAGACTGAGGGCTTGTTCATATTCATGGTATTTGTAGACCATTTCTCAAACATTCCTTTCTTTAATGCTCTGTGTAAGACTGTCATGCAAAAATGTATGGTGATTCTCATTTCCTTTTGTCAGCAGTGGCTCAAGACAGATTGAATATTTTCTGTCTAGCACTTCTGTTCTTGTCGGTATAGCTTCAGTTTCATCACTTAACTGGTTTGCTTTGGCCACAAAATTTTCATTGATTACCTTTCCTTTGTGTGTCACATCATCATCAACCACCAACCTGCACCTACAGTGGCTGAACACAGTCACCATGAACACAGTCGCTGGAAAATGAGACTAAACTCAAATAATTGCTGCACAAGCAAATCCTGGAGTTGTCCTCTGACTGAAAAGTGCTAGAGGCCATGGGTCTTCAGCTCCTTGTCTGGAATGTGTCATACCTTTGGACACCAGCAAAATTCCAAGTCCTGAAAGCTTCTGAGAAGTCATTCACTTAATGACTTTGCATCAGGAATCCCTCCAGTAGTCCTCCAGCAAGGATATTTTCTACATAGTCCCATGAATTCACAAATCCCATGCCTGAGGATACATTATCTATATTGTGCTTTTGCTGCCTGACAGCCTTCCACTTTCTGAGTTTGTTTTCAAGACACAAGGGAGTCTGAGAGCCTCTTTTTCAAGCCCTTGGCAACATTAACATTGCATCTGTTTTTGAAGTGTCTTTCTATTTTTGATAGCATGACCAGGAAGGGAGAAAACATTTGAGTTCTGTTGTTCATCCTCTGTCTGCAAAGACATGGTATGTATGGGTGCCATGCACTTTCTGAGATTTATCTAGTTCAGAGGACTAATCTACCTGTGTTGAAGAACTTCAAGTAGACTCATTCTTCAACACTTCCTTTGTCAAAAGAGGATTGTTTTTCACCACAGAAAGCAATCCCCAAGATTGTTTCTGCTGGTAATTGGGAAAGCTAAATGTATTATCTCCTGCTAGAGATTCTTAAACTGGATGAATGAGTTGTGTCAAGGTCCAATATGAGACTAGCAGGATGAAGACTATCCTCAGCACTCCCTGGAATTCAATAACAGCTCTGTTTCCATCAAGAGATAGCTATGGGTAGTTATATTACTGACACATACCAAGCTGCAGCTTCCACCCAAGTGCAATTTATCAGGCATTATAATCTCTGAGGGCCTTGGGTGACCTAGTTTGTACCTGTACTTTCTGCAGTTCTTTTGGTTGGACTTGGAGTCTTATACGTCAGGGACAAGTTGCCTCCAGGCAATGACTCAGAGGCATAACAAAAAGGTTATTCAGCACATTCGTGCTCATATGCACTTCTGTGCTTTTCCTTACAGACACTTAAAAAACTGAACTGTTTTTGAGTGAGTATTAGTGCACTCACAGTGGAGTCACAGCTATATGTGTCTCTGTGGGCTGCTCCACTAGTAATATAGTTCTTGAGTCTGATTTAAGGGAGCAACAATTTTGATAGATTATTAGAAGGAAGTCTGAGTGGGGTTATATTTTGCAGTGCCAATTCCTGAGCAATAATTGCAGTAAATTGCTCAGAAAATTTACTACCCACATCTGTGAAGCTGTCTGATGCTTTTTTAGACAGTGTATCTCTGAGTTCTGTTCCAGCAATCATGTCTGGTTTTTTGCCCAGGCTCTTCCCGATAGAATTTTGGCTGGTAGAAAGTTGGCCAATCTTCGCCTTGGCCTTTGAATCCTCGCTTGCCCTGATCCTTAGTCTAGTGCCTTCTTTTCTCACTTTCTCGGCCTTGGCTTGTGCTTGACCATGCAGGTCTTGTGTTCTCTACCTCTTCTGGCTCCAGCCCCATCTTGGCCTCTAAGGCTGCCTCCCATTTGTGCGTAACAACCCCCAAGAAGAACAACACTGTTCAAGCAGGATCTCAGATCTTAAACATCTGCTTGTCCTGAACTGGTTTTTTATTGTTTTGAGGGTTTTTATAATTTTATTTAGGCTATTATCTAAATACATTTAGTTAAGGTGAAAGAATGGTGCTGGAGTTGTTAATTTTTCAGCAGTTAGCTCTACTTTTTAAGACATTTGTTAATTTCTGTGAGGGAAGCAGGGATTTTAGCCACTATGAGATTTTAGCATATGAATGAAGGGAAACTAAATCTCAATATTTCTCTGCAACTGGCAAAATTTGTCTTGCTGCCCTTTTGGATGAACCCCCTGAGTCAAAGTGCTGCATTAAGAATGGACATTCAGATTTTTCAGCTGTTAAGTCAAGGCCATGGTGGCAGATAGGGCATTAGCTACTGGGCAGAAAGGAGATAGATGGATGGGTTTTTGGCTTTTATGTTTTCTGAAGTAATGGATATAATATATGTTCCAGCAGTATCACTATTTATGAATTGTTGGGGTTTTTAAAAAGATATTTTTTCTTATGTCAGCCTCATGATTTATTCTCTGTGCTAATTCAGTAACTTGATACTTTCAAAATTCAGGAGAAAATCATTATTGATTTATTGGTTGATTCACTTAGTCTTTGATTTGATATATTCATTATTTATTTTTAATTAGCTGAACAATTTACAGTAATTTAGCCCCAGTCATTGTTATTGTTATTCACTTCTTCCTTTAATCATAATCCCTACACCGAGAAGAGAATTGATCATTTAAATTACATTGTTAACTCCAAGTTTGTCAATAACTTAGCAAATATTTTCAGTTACTTAAGCCATTTTTCTCAATTTATACTTTTGTCCCACCCAGAAGAACTATAAAGTCAGTATGAAAAGCAAATAAGAAAGATTCGTGTATTTTGAGGGACGGATATAGCATAGTTAACAATCCTAAACATCCACTGGTCAGATTATGTGACCAATACATCTGTTCTAGAACAAGCAGCAGTTACAAGTATTGAGGCCATGTTGCTGAGAACACAGCTGCGCTGGGCAGGGCACGTCTCCAGGATGAAGAACCACCGCCTCCCTAAGATCTTGCTTTATGGTGAACTTGCCACTGGCTGCCGCAGGAGAGGAGCCCTGAAGAAAAGATACGAGGACTCCCTGAAACAACATCTCAGCCTCGGCCACATTGATCATCATAACTGGTCTACTCTGGCCTCAAATTGGGAGGCCTGGAGACACACCATCTATAACGCAGCTGCTTCCTTTGAGAACACACGCAGGATCACTCTCGAGGAGAAAAGACAACACAGAAGGAACTGTGTCTTGCAGAATACACCATCTAAGGAGTCTTTCTGCTCTGCCTTTTGCAATCAGACATGTCTATCTTGTATTGGCCTCTTTAGCCACCAGTGTGCTTGTAACAAATGTGGATAGAGCCTTTCCCAAATCTTCAGTCACGAAGCCCAGCCATGATGATGATAGCATGGTTAAATATGAAGCAGAGAGGGCATGGCTTTGTGTCAGACAGGGTTTTCCAGTGCCCTCTGAGTGCTGTGAGATATCTTGAGGAAGCTATGGAAGTAAGATACTCCACTTTTGGACTGTCCTTCAAATTTAGATGTAAGTCATCACCCATTAATGTTCTGGGCTCCTCTGTGGTGTTTAGCTGTCTAGCTGCATTTTAACACATTATTCCTAAGTATATAGGTGCCTCTGTTCTGTTTTGGCAATGCTTCCTGACACTGTGTCTGTTGTCCACTGATTTCATTATCATCTTTCATTATCTATGAAAAATACTTATATTCTTAAATAATCATAGAATAGTTTGGGTTGGAAGGGACCTTTAAAGGTCATCTAGTACAGCCTTCAAATGAGACTTGTCCAGAAAGCAACCTTTGGTGGAAATCCTCCTCTGTCCTTTTAGTCCAACTGCTATGATTTGACTTATTTGCACATAACTGCACCTCACCTACTATATGTGATTCAAAACCAATTACATCATTCCTAATTACCATTTTGCAACAGTGATAATTTTGGAAGGGCAACTGTCAATAGGTGTGGCTTTACTTTAAAGAATGGTATAGGAGCCCAATTTGATTAATACACTAACTACATTTTTCCTATTATTATGCAAGGACATTTCCTTGTTTATGCTTTCTGAGAAACACTGAATTGGGTTTTTTTCCTCCTCTGAGAAAATAAATAAATCTGGAGACCTGATCTGACACAAAATTGAGCATTGAAACAATTCTGTGATGTTCTCTAGGCATATTATTCCTGACTTTATATGACAAGTTTATTGGAAACATTCAGGTAAAATATTCTGATTTATTGCCTTTCCATGGTAGATATACTGAATGCCTAAAAATGCAGTGAAATTAAATAGGATTTACATGAAATTACACATGCAATAACATCTTGGTATGAGTGAGAGATCAAAATTTTAATTTTTTTTTAATGTGTGCTTTGATTCTTTATTCTTATATCAATTGTATATTCTTTTTAACCCCTGGTATTTCCTTGTTAATATTTTAATCATACTTTTTATGAAAAAAATACCTGAATTTCAAGTACTGAGACTTTTTATAGGTGTTACATCTGGTGGACTGTAAACTTCTTACAGGAGACCATACAACTAAAATTAAAATTAGCAATGTATTTCATGTTCTGTATGAAATAAAAAATGAGAAGTACATCTTGTCTTCTCTTCATATCACCTGATGATGAGGTATTTTAAGCAAAGCTCTGATCATTAACATTAAGAGGGGCCAACTAGAGAGCAGGATGTGCATACAGAGGAAATGTGACAGTGCAATTCCTCAAGGGCCTCAGAAAATAAAATTAAAAAAAATTAATTAATACTAAACACCACAAAGGTCCATGTGATTGAAGAAAAAGTTCTCCAATAGGCTGAAACCAAAAATCTTGCCTTGAGAAAAGAAGAAATGTTCTGGTGCAGGGTATTCTGTAAGGATCAGTATAGTTATTTACTTGGAGGGAATAATTAAAAGTGTCCTGGAGACATTGTAAGGCATTTAGTTTCTCTAATTGTGTGGTAGTTGAGGGATTTGGAATAAATTTTAATAAACATTCACTATTGCTTCAAAAGCTTGCAATAGATTATATGGTTTAAACTGTATTTAAATAGCATAAATTGGCTCCTACTAGACTTGGTTTGAAATAACTTTATATGGTTAACTCACATAACAAAGATAACTTGATTTTTTTCTTCAGATCCCAAAACTAACATCTGAATTTAAAAATAGAATCTAAATGTAAGTTTTAATGATTATTATTGTAGAAGTAGTAACCAACCCATGTGTTCATTTCTAAGTGTCTCCTCTGGGCATTGCTGGGAAACAGATTCTGCACTAACTAAGCTGTGGGCTTCTGTTTTTTTCATGATAATAATGAAATAGGTTCAGAAAATTCAGTCTGAAGTAAGAAAAAGCTTTTTTCTCTCAAAAATTTTTTTTCTTCTAGTCTTAGAAAAATAAAAAAATACACCCATCAGTATCATCTTACTTCTTAATCTTTTATGCAGTTAAACCTAAAGAAAACAGTAATTTTCAAAAGGTTTGGGTAACTTTTCGTTTCAAACATTTCCAACATGTTCCACCTGGGATATGTTGTGATTATTGGAGCAAAACTCATTTGTGTAGAAACAGTGGCATATTTTATTTAGCAGACTTTGATAGCAGCAAGTTCAATGGCAGAAATCAGAAAAGCTTAACCAATTTCCCCTTCTTTCTGCACTAAAAAGGTTTTGTAGTAGAACAAATAGGCTTTTCTAAGTGTTCTGAACATTGTTACGCATGAAATACTTTAGAATGGTTGCCAAACTGGTGTTAACATTTTACAGGGAAACCATTTTGTTTGTGAAGGCATTGAAATAAGAGACAAAAAAGAACAAACCCCTCGAATTACACTTCGTGTAAATGTGCACATTAGGAAACATTGCAAAACAAAAATATTGTTATTCATGTTCCCTACAAGAGTCACATGGATTTTGTGACTGATGTCATAAACCACAGTAACCCAGGACTACAGAATTGGACAGACTCATATCTGACAAATAGCTTAATAAGCTCCTAATAAGCTTCAGAAATTAATTCACAACTAATGATACAGCAATATGCAATCTTATAGGAAGTGGTACCTAGAACTCTTGTCACCTGGAAAACTGTCTTGCTGTTAAGTAGGTTGAATACCACGGGAAGAGGGGAAAGCAAACAAGCCCAACCCTCAAACCTTTCCATAGAGTGCCAGATCTCACCGTTACTCTTATATATTTTTGCCTGTGTTACATTCCAAGAGTGTATATCTATATCATATGCTATAATTGAAAAAAAATCCATGTTCTTCATGATTTCCACTAAGTTAATTAAATGGAATTCTCATAATTATGAAATTTTTAATAGGGAAGCCCATTTATTAATTTAATTTCATTTACCCGTTCTGCCTCATCACAGGAAACTGTATAATTTTGCCTTTTTGATTTAAGGTAAAATATGATCAGCCTTACAAAGGAAAGCAAACAAGCATTATGTCTTTGTTTCAAAACTTTTAGTAGAACTCTTTCAGAATTTGTAATTATTGAAGACCTGCTTCAATAGTCTTAGTCTTCTAGCGACTGTATTTGCAAATTTTAAATGTAAACATTTAACTAAGTCTGTGTTTTATCTGTGACTTAGTGCTGTGTATCAGTACATATTTCCTTTTCTGTTTCTCTGTTACCATTAATGACTCTGTGGAAGTTATGGTTTAAAAATGGAGAAGGGATGATTTTGGAGGTAGTGGATTTTGTAGTGATGCAGCAAATTTGTAGGAAAACTAAAATCGAGATGGCTGTGGCCTATAGCAAACTTGAGGCAGTAGCTCTTGCTGCAAACTCCTCTTCCACACCTTGTCAAACCTTAGAAGCTGCAGCACATCATGAAATCAGTTAGACTGGAAAAGACCTTTAAGATCAAGTCCAACCATAAAGTCCATAAAGATCAAGTCCAACCTAACACCGCTAAGTCCACCACTAAACTGTGTCCCTTAACACCACAGTCTACACATCTAAATACCTCCAGGGAGGGTGACTCAACCACTTCCCTGGGCGGGTTGTTGCAGTGCTTGACATTGCAGCTAGTTACCATCTTCTGAGTCAAGAAAAAATGGAAAGAACCAGCTGCTTATGGATGGTAGAGAAAAAGGGGTCACAGACTGTTGTGTACTAATTTGACAGACTGCATGTGCACTCTTCTGCTGCTCTTACTACGAGCTGGGTTGCCTCTGGCAGAGGAGGGGAGCAAGCAGCTCAGCCCACCAGCTTTCTCTTGAACCAGCCGAGTCAGCAAGAGCTGGTCTGCCAGTGTCTGCACACATGGCATCTGCTGTTGCTGGCAAGGAAGGTGATATTGATTTTTGTAGTCTATGGCTATACAGCCTTTACAACAGATCTGAATAGACTTTTCTGGAAAGCATCTGCAGAGCCCACTAGTTAGTCACAGTTAGTTCAATTGTATGTGGTTTAACGAGTCCAATGTTTGTCTGAGCTGCAGCATTTTGTACCTCTGTGACACATTAATAAATCAACACCAGAGAGAGAAATGCAATCAGGTAATAATTTCACAAAATCAGAGCTATTGGTCAGTAATTATTTCTCATCACTCCTATTTTATCCTTAACACAAAATCAAAGAAACAACAAAAAAAAAGAGCTTTCCTACAGGATAAACAATTGTATTTTTAAAAATGCTACTAAAATCTGTTTGTCCTTTTAAAATACAGAGTTTAAAACTGGAATGCTTTTACCAGCAGGATTATTTTACAACTCAGTTTCCTTGGATAATAGTTTTTCCACTTTTTATTCTAATTGTGTCTGCACAGAAGTCAATAGGTATATAAATTATTCTTATTTTGTATTCTAAATCATAAAAATACATACTTTAATAACAGAAATAGTCCTATGTGGCAATGAAAACTCCAAAATTCAATAGTGAAGCATGCATGCCAGTTACAGTGAAATGTGCATGCACAAGAACTCACCTGGTTTTGTCTGAGAGTCACTGTCAAATTTTTAAGATACAAAATCACTGTGCTGTAGAAGACCCACTTTATGTTTACTGTCTGTCCCAAACTCTCACTAAAGGGGCAAATGGGTTAAGAAATGACCATTGGACCAAAAGGACTTTTGTGTTGGCTCTCTAGTGACTTTTACAATAATACTGTTACACTGTGTAGAGTCTAATCAAGTAAACAGAGCTGGCATTTCTGTAAAATTGAAGGGCTACTACAGAGAAATAGAGAAATGAATTTTCCTGGTCTGAAAACAATGTAGCTTGCTTTTTTTTTTTTTTTTTGTCTGAAGAAGTATGTAGAATTAATACAGGTTTGCTATGGGAATGTCACCTGTTCTAGCATGATGATTTATTCACATCATTCTGGTAGCCATAGTGAGAGTATTTATGCTACGATTTTTCACTCTGGCTACTGAGGAAGTGAAAATCAGACAAAATTATCTGAGCAATAAGAAGAAAGTGTGTGTTTTGTTATTTACATATCTTACATCATGCCCTTGTGTTGTATGTGTACAGCAACATACATTAATGTGCTGCATAGGAGTCTTATGCCAGCAGAAAGGTTCTGGGCATAGGGATGCAGCAAGGAGCAGAATAGTAGGATGGAATTTAACAGCTTCTGCGTTAATGGTGGAAACTTTCAGGAACGAGCTAGTGAGAGGGGACTTGCATGATGAGAAACAAAAGGGAAAGTAAAATGTGTTTCAGTGTCAAAGGCTAAATTGTAAAGCAGGTTTCTTATATAAACCAGAGGTTCAGATAAGGAGAAAAATCTTCAGGATATACAGTATGGTGCAAGTAGAAAAGATGGAGGGGAGACAAAGATCAGAGGTGTAGAATAAGCATGGAGGAGAGTGTAGAAGAGAGGTCAGAGAGTCTACTGCGGATCCTTCAGAGAAGGAGGAAAAGTTTTAATTGAATTTAAAAATACCACAAAGGCTAAGGAAAGTGATTGATACAGTGCAGCTTCGAGATTAAAAAATACACCTGACATGCCGTGTACTTACTGGGAAGATTTGAAGAGATGATGAGCAACTGTTGAGACAAGAGAACTTCACACATGAAAGTATTCAGGGAGACAGTTAAAGCAGATGATGGGAATGCAGCAGTGAATTGTAGTAAGATTTCAAGGATGGGGTTAGGCATTCTCATAGCAAAAATTATATGAAATAAAGGCATATGTTAGCTATGAAAGCCTCTCAAGGTTTTCCTAAAAATTGGGCTGTAAGAACAAAGTCAGAGTCTGAGATTCAGTGCTAATAAAGGTGCCCAGCAAAAAAGAATAACATCCTGTGACTGACTAGCACTGGTTTATCTGGTTGAGATGCATAAATAAGAGCAAAATGTAGCAGGGAAGAAGATACAACAGAGCAGAGCAGCCTCTAAAAGATAAAATTAAAGCACTCTTGTGACCCAGATTTAGATAGCTGAATCACACAGGCAGTGGAAGGGGAACATAGTTTTAAAATTAAAGCAGGTGAGATGTAGAGTCACCAACAGTTGGAGGAAAGAAAGCTGCATAAAACAGGGATATGATGCCAATAAAAATCTGAAAGCCTGGTCCTGTCAGAGACCAGATTCATATCTCACTGTATTGTTTGATTGATGGGTTGAATAGACCATGTTGTCTGGGAGGAGAGAGGAAGGGGAAGGGCTAGGCCTAGGCATGGAGCCAACAGGGCTGTGCCCACACAGAGCACATGGCAGGGAAAGCCATGTGGCTGGGCTGTCAAAAAGGCCACCTGGTGGCCCACCCACACCACACCCCTGGGAGCCTCTAAGTGGCTGTGGCACCCCTCACTTTGGCTAGAGGGACAGTGAGTGGCAGTGAATGAGAGGTCCCAATCTAGGGGAACTGGCCAAAGTCTATAAACAGACACACACATGGCCTCCATCTTCCCTTGGCCTCTGCCCTCCTGACTTCTCAGCGTGTGACCTCCAGAGTGGTAAATATGTCTCTCTCCTCTCTTTGTCTTTTTGTTCTTTCTTCTCTTAATCTCTCTTTACTCCTGTGGGCGAGTTAAACACCTACTGTTCTGTATTTCACTTAAATTGTATGGAATTTGTGTTTCCTGGATGTAACAAAGGTTCCCTTACTGTAACAATGCTTGCTAGTCTCAGTAATCTGTTGTAAAGCTTTTAGGAAGTTGCATGTTATTTCTGTAAAACCCTTTTTGCCAAAACCCCTGTTTTCTCACCCAGTTAAAAGAAATCTCTTATAGAAAAATGTGTAGTTCTTCTCTAGATGTGAACTCAAGGTATCAAAGAATTAAAGACTTTGCAAGTATTCATGTGGGCGAAATCTCTTGAATTCTAAAATTAAAGTGTACAACTGGTAAAAGCCTGGAGCTTTTGTACTGGAGTATAACAAGTCCTCCTGACTCATTCATCACTTTGGGATCCATGGGTTGAACACTGTCTTGATCCTATATGCCCGTTATTTAAAGAACTGAGGAGGAACCCCTCGGGTGTATGACAGGTGTTCTACACTAGTGCTTGCAAGACACCAGGTAAACTTTTGCCATACTAGATAAGTCTGTTTCAAATGAGGAGTTTAAGATTTCCTTTTTCTTATCTTTTAGGTTTCATTTGGAATAATTGGAACAGAACAGGAATTCAGATTTTCCCACAGGATATTTAATTTGTCCGACCCTTTTCACTACCTCTCTCCACTGTACTAGTTGCTAAGAGTTCTTGCAGTCTCAGCAGCATGAGTAATTTGTATTACCTTTCCCTTTGCATGTTAAAGAGAGTGTTTCCTTCATGTGTCTGGAGTAGCTACTAAGTGCAAAGGCACACAACTATCACAGCTGTTTCTTCTTTCACCATCTGATAACGAGATGACAAAAGGATCTAGGAATTATACAGCTATATAAGAAAAATTTGGAGATGACTGGAATAAAATGGAACAGCTGCTCTCTGAGGAAGCTGATAGCATTATAGCAGAAGTAGAATCATCTCCCTTTAAGCCAGATGTCTCTAAATTAGGAACAGACCAAATAAAACACTTAAATATTTATTAGCTATATTGAGATACTGTAATCCCATAGTTTGGGTTTTGTTCCTGACAAACGAACCCAAAGCCCAGTTAGGTACACAATTAGAGTAATCATTGTGTGAGGACTATCCAACATGTCAAAATGAGATCCAAATGGATAAAGCACTGAACAAGTGGTTCTTTAAAGCTGGATATCCAGCAAGATTGGGAAGAGGGCTAACTGTATTTTGAAGTCCCGTCTTGATATTCCAGAGCAGACTGCTTACAAATACCTATATGGAAGCCCTTCATTCTGGTCTGGTTATCCTATATGTAGCCATCTTCTCAGAGCATTTGTCTGTGTTTATTCATTAGTAGCAGAGCAAGTCTTAGTCTTTTAAAGGATAGTCTTTGGTGGTATTGCTTACTTCTTATGTACATTCAAAAAGTTTAATATGCAAAGAAAGTCTTGGTTTCAAGATTATTCTTAGTCATAGAATCATAGAATCAACTGGGTTGGAAAAGACCTCCAAGATCATCAAGTCCAACCCTTGATCCACTGCTGCTGTGGTTACCAGACCATGGCACTCAGTGTCACATCCAGTCTCATCTTAAAAACCTCCAGGGATGGTGAATCCACCACCTCCCCGGGCAGCCCATTCCAATGTCTGATTATTCTCTCTGTAAATATTTCTTCCTAATATCCAACCCACAGCTTAAGACTGTGCCCTCTTGTCCTGCTGCTGGTTGCCTGGGAGAAGAGACCAACCCCCACCTGGCTACAACCTCCTTTCAGGGAGTTGTAGAGAGTGATGAGGTCTCCCCTTAGCCTTCCCTTCTCCAGGCTGAACAAGCCCAGCTCCCTCAGCCTCTCCTCACAGGACTTGTGCTCCAGTCCCTTCACCAGCCTCACTGCTCTTCTCTGGACCTGCTCCAGCACCTCAATATCCTTCCTGAACTGAGGGGCCCAGAACTGGACACAGTATTCCAGGTGTGGCCTCAGCAGTGCTGAGTACAGGGGCAGAATCACTTCCCTGATCCTGTTGGCCACACTGTTTGATCCAGGACAGGATGCCATTGGCCACCTTCTTGGCCCCCTGGGCACACTGCTGGCTCATGTTCAGCTTCCTGTCAATCCAAACTCCCAGGTCCCTCTCTGTCTGGCTGCTCTCCAGCCACTCTGTCTCCAGCCTGTAGCCCTGCATGGGGTTGTTGTGGCCAAAGTGCAGGACCTGGCACTTGGCCTTGTTGCACCTCATCCCATTGGAATCAGACCATCTCTCCAGCATGTCCAGATCCCTCTGAAGAGCCATCCTGCCTTCCAGCAGATCAATGGCAGACTCAATCCCCTCATCCAGATCATTGATAAAGATATTAAACAGGACTGGGCCCAACACTGATCCCTGGGGGACACCACTGGTGACCGGCTGCCAACTGGATGCAGCACCGTTCACCACCACTCTCTGGTTTCAGCCCTCCAGCCAGTTCTTAACCCAGCAGAGAGCTCCCCTGTCCCAGCTGTGGGCTGCCAGCTTTTTCAGGATTATGCTGTGGGAGACGGTGTCCCTGTATTTCTGGCTATAGACCTTCTGAATGTTATTATAACCAACAATTTAGAGGTTACAGTAGCAAGGGTAGAGGGGTACTTCTTTAAAACTGAGAGGAGTAGGAAGTTCATTGTCTAACACCACAATGGTTGTCATGGTAGCTAAGGCAGTCTCCCTTTTTTGGGAGAAGCACCATTCTGTGGGGTGTATCAGGTGCAATCCCAGCAGAGCAGCTCTGCTGACTCCAAACCCTCTTTGCTGGGAGTGTATAATATTAAAAAGTTAAGCCAAAATGGTGAATACAGGTTGATGATAATAAGGTATTTTATGAGATGTTAATTGGCATATGGCATACATCAAAAAAGTACATTAGAAAATAAGTGGAATACCAGCACTGTGGTTAATACTGATACAAAACAAGCAGCATCTGACCATGTAACAGCCACAGCTGGGTAACTCTGAAGAAGCAGCTGCACTGTGCTGCTGCAAGGAGTCTGGGCAAATGAAATACAATCCGTGTTTCCTGTACTGAGTATAATCAGTTGTCACTGGTTATTCATTTCCCCAGTTATTCTGATTATGTGTATAATACTGTTATTCACATAACATCTCTACTAATCCATATTAGTAAAGATGTTATGTTCTTTGGACAATACCATTTCTCTAAAAAATAAGTTCAGCTAACAGGCACATCAGTATTTATAGGGCAGGAATGAACACAACAAAAAGACTAGTTTACTTGATGAATTCAGAATGATCATCTTGTGAATACCAGTACAGGTGTCACATAATGCTAATGAAAAATACCGGTGTTTCAATTTCTTCAGAAATAAATCTTTGCTTTCGAAATGCAATAGACACCTCCTTGATTAAAGTGATCACATACCAGCTATATGCTGTCTCTGGCAGTTCAATTTGACATACAAATCAGCATTTTCAGGCAACACATTCTAATTAAGTAAGGATAATAAAAATAGTTAAAATCTTTTAAAAGAAGAATGAAAGAATATTTAATAAAAAAGAGTCACATGGTCAGAATCTGGAACTTCTGGGCAGCAGAGCCATAGATTACATTTTTTACCCTAAATCTCTTTTTCCCTTTGTCTTGTACAAGATTCGAAAGACACCTTGTGTCCCTGCGGAGAGACATAGCCAGTGTGTAATTTTGAAGACGTACATTTTCTTTTCTCCGGTAAGAAAGCAAATATCTAAAAAACCACTAAGAAACCAGGAATGGATTTTTTTGTTTCAGTTATCTACTGTCCAAGATCAAAGCTCTGACTCCTGAACAAGGAGAAGCTGCTCAAAGGTTAATTCATAATTCATCTAATTGAAACTTGCAGGGCAGACGTGATCAGGATGTGGACCAGAAGTAGTACTGCTGTATAGGGTTTTTGACTGAAGATCTGGCAGAGATCCAGGAAAATCAACTAGAATAGTCTCAGTCCTTCTTGGAGGAATGCATCCACAAAATAAATTCTGTGTGAATTAAAATACAACTGAAATGAAACATGTCAAGTTGTGTACATTTAGATTATAAAGGTTATAGGAGCTTCATAGAAAATCTGTGGGATTTGGTTTTCCTTCTTTTTTTCTCCTCTTGTTTTCTGACATATTTAAGGAATTTACACCATCTCAACCATTCCACTTTTGCTAGAAGAAAAAGAAAAATCATTTTATTAATTCAAGTGTGTGTTAGTCCAGTTCTATTTTTTTTTTTTAATAGACCATGTTTCTTAATTTCATTCTCTTGTAATATTCTGGCCCGCACTGCTTTAATATGGTCTTTTTGTTTATAATCATCTTACTGCATCCTTTGTAAGGGCTAGAAGAATTTCTTACGATGCGCCAAATTTTTAAGTGCATTCATAAGATGATGAAGCATTTAAAAGATTCCCCAAAAGTCATTTAATCCCACCTGTGCAAGCTCAGCAGATGCCTTATGATTATTTCACTAAATTGTTCCTAAAAATCTTCTGAGCTTTGCTGTGAACCCATTCTTTCTAAAATTAATAATGAAATAAATAAAACCGCATAAATAAATAAATGGCAGTGTACTAGAAAAGCTGCATTGAATTAATGAGAATTTTTTCACTATAAATTTTTAATAGACATTTCAGCTTCAAAAGCATGTTTCAATCCCTTCGCCTTAGTATTATTAGATAAAAATTGTATTCTGTCATCTTTGTTCACCATAAACTAGTGCTTACTTCTATATAATGAATTAATAAATCAAATGGATAAAATCCCTGGATAAAGAAAGGAATTTTTAGCACATATTTAGGAAATTATTTGATCTCATTGGTGATGAATGACTTCCTAGATGACAGCAACTACTTTGAGCTGAAGAACTTGTAACTATTCCCTATCCTTGAGAAGAAGTTATGCAAAACATTGCTTGCTCACAACTGAGGCACTCAAAGCTTATCTATTTTGTACTGAAGTCATTTCACTGAAAGACAGACAAGCCTAACAGCCCCATTTTAGTCTGTAACAGCTGAACCCCCCCTGAGACAGTATGTCTGGACCCCTAAGCTACAGGTGGCCCTTTGGGCGCAGATGTACCCCAGGCTAAATTCTGTTAGCAGGGACCTTGTAAGCACACCTTGAGGTAGGACAAGTGATGGGCTTCTTGGCTGGAAAGAAATTGCCTGATATTTCCTGAAATTGCATTACATTGCGGTTTCTGGGTTTTAAAATCAACTGGTCTTGTAGCTGAGCTTCTGCACCAAAGTTGTGTTAAATGGCCAATATAATTTGAATGCTGGAGTAGAACTCCAACAGTTTGGTAGGCCTATTATGCAAAATGTTTTACAGTTTGTTTTAGACTTTGTATTGTGATCTAGGTATGCATTGTTTGTAGAAACCAGGGAAATTCCTTTCCTGCTGGTTTTTTGGCGGCACCAGTGGATTTCTTCACATTTAGTTAAAACATCTAAGTAACAATCTGAAAATTATCAATATTTTAAACAGGAAGCAAAGGATTAGGAGGAAATGTGATTTCTCCAAAACAGAGTAAAACAATCAAACCTTATTACTTCTGCTGGAAACCTAATCTCAAAGTTTAGGACAACTGAACTCACGAAAGCATAAGACTGCGTAGTTTCTCAGGAGAAATGCAAAACAAGGTAGGTAAGGCAATACCCACTGACACTAGAGCTGTTAGTGAATGGGATATGGTTGGAGAGAAGGAAGGAAAATGAGCAGTAAAAGAATATTTACTTAAGAAGTACATTTACAGCTGGGTGGGGAACTGGAGAGGTGGACTGCTTACTGTCAACATTTGCAAGAAGAAAATTTGAATTTGCCATTTAGAGTAATGTTTTGTTTTCCCCAAGCTGATGCTGAGTTTTCATGTAGCCTCACAGTTTACAGAAATGTAAATGTGAAAACATGGCCTAGTACAACTACTCAAGGTAGTTTTCCAGAAATTTAGAGTTGAGATTGCAGCTGGTGTTTCTTTACTTTGCAACGCCTTGGTTTTCCTGATACAAGATGTACATTTCTTTTAGGGCTTTCTAGATGGTCTAGAGGTAATTAGTAGTACTTGTGTCTTTGCCATGTTGTAGAGATTAGCAGATTTGAGGGGATAGGTTTTCAGGCATTTGTAGGAAGCTTGGTTAATAAAACAATAGGAACATAAAAATTCATAAAAGGACCTTTCCTTAAGTCTTGTTAGTTCGTCTAACAAATTTTCCATGAGAACCTTGTCAGTTTTAGAGAATCCAAATAAATTGTATCTGCTGGATCACCTTTACCTACTCACTCATTGATATCCTACTCAAGCACCAGCTTGTTAGTGCAACAGGTGCTGACACCATGCTGACACATTCCCAGCAGACTATCTCTACCATGTCCTTCTTGTTCTTAATTACAGACTCTACTGTCTCATCATAGCTGGAAGTCAGTCTCAAGAGTCTGGGGTGGCTCCCATCCAGAGTCCTTTTCATTGATGTGAGGTTGTATTAGCAGTCCTCTGGCATAATCTTTGTTTGCATGACAGGTTACTCATAAGGGGACAGTGGGGAGAGGAGGAAACCCCAGGATGACTGCTCTGGTGTGCTGAGGAGCTGCTGTTGCCTGTGCTCAGAAAAGAAAAAAAGAACTCAGCATTAATTATTAGAAAATACTATGTTAAATAATAGCAAAATATTTGATTGAAGTTGTCAGTAATTAGAAACAAGATGAATCATTCATAATCTGCTACTTAAGTGTCTTAGCTATTATAATAACACACAACAAAAAAGAAATTATCAGAGGGTTTCCCACATGCATGCATAGAGGGGCAGGGCATATAAGTCATTCTCACTGAATTGTCAGTCCTGTGACTTTTGCCCATTCTCTTTTATTCAGGCCACTCATCCTCTCATACTCTTTCTAATAATGTGGCTTTGCTTTCAAGTTTGGTGTACACAGGCTTTGAAATTTTGAATGTGTCTGAGGCATCTTTAACAATAAAAGACATTTATTTGGGATTCTTCATTAAGGCCTTTACTACTGCCCACAGAAGCAATGGATGAAATCACAGTTATGACAAATGTGCTTCTTCATCCCTTTTGGAAATATTCACACTTGAAGCAGTACCCCCTCAAATCTGTCAACTATTTAAGCAAAGATATAAAAGCTCCTTAATTTTATTTTTTATTTATTATTATTTCACTCCTCTATCCCTGATTTAATCGCTTGACTGACGCTCTCAGAATATTCTGCTTTTGGGGGGCTTTTTTAATATTCCATTTGGAATAGCTTTTATTTCTGCAGTGTTCCTAAGGAGAAATTTGTCCTTTCAGGTAGTTGGGGCATCTCTGGAGTGACAAAGCAAGCAGTCTGGAATGGGCCAGAACAGGAGGGGGAAGTTACCCACTGCCCAAAGCAGCTCCTTACTTATTTCTGCTCTTAAAATGACCTCGAGGTGGGATTGTCTGCTACAATATTTTGTTCTCCTTAGCAATTTAAAGGTCATACTAATCTTTGACTCCAATCATTAGTGCTGCACATTAGGCCACTTCTTTTTGCCATCATGGATAGAAGGGTCAAGCTGTTTCTTTGTGTTTTGCACAACCTTCAGAAACTGTCCTGCTTTGATCTTCTTTCCTGTAAAACAACCTTTGTGTCTTCCCATATATTTTCCTTTCCAGTCCTTTCATGTAGTTGATATTTTTTTCATCTAAATAAATTATTCATGTGCAATTTTACCCACTTTTTCCATCTCTTTTTGCCAGGTGGTCAAGATCACTTGTTTTGCATGTCTTTTTCCGTTACTTCCTCACAAAAATCAGAACTTGTCACTATTATTCTGTGGTTTTATATAGACCTCATGGTAATTTAGGGTAGGGAATGAGAGGCCAAGAACAAATCTAAGGAGGAAAGGATGAAGAGAATGAGAAGACAGGTTTTTTTACATATTGTTGCATCAAAATGCCTGCTTGTCTACAACTGTCCTATAGAACTGTACAGCACTAACATAATGGAAACACAAAAGAAGTACAGAAAATTTTTTGAATAGTACATATTATGCACTGTCAAAAAGTATAATAATTGGTCCGACTTATTTTCTCCTTTGAATTATATTATTTAAACAGTTATAGTTGAGCTATTTTGAGGGGAAGGAAGTGTGATGGTTGTGTATTAGCTGATCTCACAGAACTTTTTAATTTCCTGAGCAACAGTTTCAGATATCCTTGCCTGGACACCACAAAGGCTACAAAGACTGAGTCAGACCTTTGTAACCCCTCCTTCCATTCCATTTCCTTGTAAAATTTTCTTCATCCTGGGTGGACCTAGTCCTGGAGTGGCTTTGTTATCTGTCTCTTTTCTTTCCCCAGACTTCCATGACTGGCCTCTATATCTGCTCTTGCATGAAAAGCTCTGTACAAAGCACAAATGTTGGGCAGTGAGAGTGGGAGGAGAAGGATACCTTTCTGGATGCCTTTGCTCTTGTGACATTCAGCTTCTGTGTCCTTTCCTGAAGTCACCGGTATGATTTAGTTATCACTGTGTTGCTCGTAATAAAACACCCTCAGATAATCAATGCTCCCCTTCTGGTTTAAAAAGCTCACCCCTGCATACCTTGAAAGCCTATGGTGATTTTGCTAGGTTAATAAGAGATAAAACTGTTTTCTGGGAGGTTTATAAGTGCTGCATTGCTTGCTCACCTCCTTAAAGTTTATTTAACAGATAATCTCTATTGATTTGAAATATCAAGCCATGAGTAGCCCTGAGATAAATTAATAGCTGATATAATGCATAAATAAAGCATTTAATCAGCCTCCAAAGCTATTAATGTCCTATGTAAGAAAATAAATTTTTTTATTCTGTAGTAAGTCATAAAAAGAGAAGAAAAAGTACTGAATGCCCTTTTGTGTGGTGATGTCAAAGTGCTGAGGTGACCATAGTGTTTTGAGCTCCCTGCTCTGCAACTCAGTTGTTCAATATCTGCTGTTTGTTGCACCCATGTTTGACAGATACTCTAAAATGAAGTCTGACTTGTAAATATGCAATTCCCATCAGAGGCAGAAGACTGACCCAAGACCTGCTTAGCCTGGTGATATATTTGTCCTTTCACAACACTGAACTTAACTGATTTGGGTTTCCCTCCCATCAAACTATTTGGGCTTCCCTGCCATCAAGCTCATTGTCTTCTCTAATTGATAAATTATTGTTTCCAGAATAGCTGAATTCCTCTTATGTTTTACAAAACTTTTAAGAACTGACTTAATTACACTGTAGTGACATCGTCCTGCTTCAAAAGAAAAGGAAATATGGGTGACTGTAAGGGTCAGCTTGTGTTACTGAATAAGGACCCTTGGCTAGAACAGAAAGTCTGAAGCTGTTCTTCAGCACCTGATAGCTGCCTCTTCAGACCCCACACCTGAGCAGAGGCTGTGTCTCTTTGTGGGTCAAGCTTATTTGCTAAGACAGGCTCTTCCCAAGCTTGTCCTCAGAAAGCTTGTATGTGCTGTCAACAGTCTTGCTGGCTTGCACAAGAATGGGGAAGCCTTTTATTGACCTGAAAGACTGTAGTGTGTTTGGAAAATCCCATCACAAATGGCACAATTTTCCCTCAGCTAACAAGAGGTACAGTCCTCCCTAATCTTTCTAAAGTCTCCTCGAGAAATTGAACTCCTTCTGTGTGCAATGAGAAATACAGATGGTTTACTTATTAGTTCTTAAGTTATGGCCTATGGCAATGTTAAATTATTTTCCAGATTACTCTCTTGTATTTAAAAAAGGAAAAAAGAAGCACACACACATACACCAAAAAAATCCCCAAAAAATCCAGTACCAGAGCAGAGTCCCTGCCGAACAAACTGTAAAGATGGTAAGTTGGAAAAAGGTTCAGTGTCACTTAACAAAATAAGAATGTTTTTTAACTACTTTGCTTGCTATTTTTTTCAGAATTAGTGTGCTCTTACTGGAGTAATTTATATAATATTGAATGGATTAAATACATGCTTAAAAAAGAAAGACATAAAGTATGATCAGGACATGTTTCTCAATTCACCTTTGGACTCGGTGACTGATAAATCACTTTCCTGCAACTTTTGCACTACAACCCATGTTTCCAGCTGGTGTCTCCGCTTATGTCCCTAGAGCAAGTCTTACTGTTCACTTTTATGAACTAGATTTCCTAAATTTTGTATTTATGTCATGTGAATGGAAAACAACAGACTAAAGATTGAGATCCATATTTCTTCAGGAGTAGTTCTATCAGGGCAGTCAGATGTCCCCGGCATCTCAAAAAAGGCAAATTTTTAAGAAGGGGAAACAGGAGTTCAGAGAACCACAGAACATTCAACTTCACATTACTCCATGGGAAGACTACAGAGAAAATCCTTCTGAAAGTCCTTCCTAGGCAAATGAAAGACAGGATAACCAGGAACTGCCAGATCAGGTCTGCCAAGGGTAGTTTATATGTAACTAACCCCATTACCATTAGTGATGAAATGACCAACACAGCGCATGAGGATAGAGCAGTGAATGTTATTTTACTGTACTTTAGCAAGACTTTGATGGTATCTCATAGCTTCTTTGCAGCCAAAATGAGGAGACATGGACTGGACTTGTGGACTATAAGTTGCGGAAAAAATTCTGGGAGCATTTGTCTCAAAGAATAGCAGTCAAGGGATTGAAACCTAATGGATAGCTGATAGAAATAGTATTTCTTGAGGGTCAGTCCTGGAGGTTGTACTTTTAAGCATCTTTATCAGTGACCTGAACAACAGCAAGGAATGCATTCTCATCCATTTGATGCACGACACCAGAAGAGTGCAAATCAGAAGAGTGCAACATGCTGAAGGACAGAGCTGAGATTCAGAGGGATCTGAACAAGAGGAAGGAACTGGTCAATGAGAACATCATGATACTCATCCAAGACAAATGTAAAGTCGTCCTCTTGCAACAGAACAATCTCATACAAGAGTACAGTCTGGGAACCAGCCTGTTGGGGACCAGCTCTGCAGAAAAGAGCACAGGGATCCAGGCCTTCCTTATTCAGAGATTCACAAAGAAATGGCAAAAGGCAGCCAAATTACAACTAAACAGAAGGAAAAAATTTCACAGCAAGGTTGGCTAAACACAGGAACACATTCCTTAGGGACATCGTAGTTCCTCCACCCCCAGAAATTTTCCAAACTTCAAAAGGCCTTGAACAGGCTGATCTAACACTGAAGTTAGCCTTGCTTTCAGCTGGGCATTACACTAAATGCCTGTGAAGGTCCTTTCCAACCTGAAATATTTTATGATGATTTTTATAACTTGCCCAAAAGGAGCTGGCATATTTCTATCTAGCTATAGGATCCTGAACTGTCAGGATTCAAGATATCCCTCCTAACCATTTTTCAGCAATGCACCTCTACCACACCTTTTTTCTTCAAAGAAACTGTTTGTGACAATAATTTCCTCTTCTAAACAGCAAGGCAAATGTCCAGGTTGCCCTTGGAGACATGGTTACAGCATAAATGAAACAATTTGGGAACAAGGATGACTCTGTGTGTCTGTTGAGCTGCATTCAAAACCAGAAGTGTTAGACCTTGCAGACTCTTCTTCTCAGATGACATCAGACAGATGTGACAGGAAGAAGTTAAATTGGGAGGTCCTATTAACCTTCTTCAGAAAACAAATAACTGCAGAAGTCAGTAAGATTTACTTATTCTGTAGAGAAAAAAAAAGTAAAACCTTGGGCAGGGGCAGAGAAGTGATTTTTAAGTATTAATATGTGTCAGCAGTGGGAAATGAAGAATGTTTTGATGTCCATCCATCTGCTCTTTCTTGTGAAGGTCCTTGTCTTTCCTAACACTCTTTTCCCCATCACATGAAGGTACTCAGCAGAATTGGCAGTGAGAGATTTTTCAAATGACAGTCTCAATTCTTACTGCTCCGAGCATTTTCTTGTGGGTGTGTATTGAAATATTTCTGCTAGAGTTGAAACTATTAAAAAATTCTCTGCAGCTGAACTGTGTGCAAGTTTGCATTCTGGTTACATTCTTTAAAATTTCAGCCTTGTGGGAAAAGGGAAAACTTACAGCTACAGTTTTTATAGAGTTTTAATATCTGAACAGCACATCTGCTCCTGGTCTTTGTCAGCATTCTAGTATGCCACCTTTTCCACTCCTTTGAAATTCCTCAAGTTTTGTGTACCCTGTTAATTTGGTTGGGGGAATGTGCCTGTTCAACAGCAGTACACATCTCCAAATCAGTTCCAACCCTTGCCACTCTGAATGCTGTCCACTTATTCCTGCTGTGTTTCCTGGTTTCCATTGATTAGTTTCCAATCTGTAGCAATGCCCCATCCTGTTACTGCATGGTACCACTCTGTGGTGGTTCCATTATGAAGGCACCACTTTGTGGATGTTCCGCTATGAAGCACCTCTCTATGGCTCTAGCTCTAGCCATAGAGTTAACTTGGGTAGAAGCAGGTCAATCTCTGCCCACGTGAGAACATCTCAGTGTTCAATCAATTTTCCTGCAATGGGATTAGGAGGACAAGTAGCTGCATCCCATGGCATGAGCAGGAGTCAAGCTCCATCCCTGCCTCCTATAGCTTCTGGCTGAAGCCCTGATCAACTCAGTCCATAGCTCAGCATGCTGGTGCAGGCTGAGCAGTGACAAGTGTCTGAATGGTCCCCTGATCTAGCTCTACTAAAAAGATAAGTTTGACTTATTTTCTTGTGTTTGGAAGAAACACAAGTTTAATCACCCTCACTAAATAATCCTTTCATTTTTTTCCTTCTTCTTTTTCTTCTTCTTGTGTTTACTCCCAGCATACAATGCTGTATAGTTTAGCTGAAGGCAAGGACACTTTTTGTTACAAATATTGTGTGTTAGCAGCGGCACCAAGCTGCTCTTCTGATAACAGCCCACAGAGCTGTGCCATCTTATAGGAGAATCTCTACAAATCTTTGACCCATCTCCAAATCCTCCAAAAAAAAAAGAGTGCAAAAAAACTAGTTTTGCCACATAAAGACCCAGGCTGTTCCTCAAATGATGGCTTTGAGGACACTATTGTAAGCAAATCAAGTAGCTGTCCTGCAGTGTCTTTGATCTCATTCAACCTTCCAGAAGGAAAGAAGTATGGGTTAGGCTGGAAGGTGAGTAGTAGTGAGATGAAAGGTTTGATAAAAGCTGTAGAGACAAACTAGGTAAGTAGATATCGAGGATATGATCAATAACACAGTGACACAAATGCATCTCCCAAGGAAGTATCTGCTCTGCCTTTCCTGCTGGATAGTTCAAACTGCAACCTAGCTAATCATGCATCTTACAGCTCACAGCAGCTGCACAGGGTTAATATCACTGTAGCAAAACATGAACAACTGCAGTTGTGGAGGCATATGTTAGACTACGCTTCATTGTGATTTTGCTGAGTAGGAGCAAAATGAACATCTGTGTAATTAGTGCCTGGTGACAGCAGCAGCTGAGGCAAACCTGAACCAAACTACCCCAAAAAGGCTAGATAAACACCTAGATAAAGACAAAAATAAGCACCTAATTTGATTTTCTGTCTTTCATACCTTCTTTTGAAGCTGCTTGAGTTTCATTGAAGATGTATCTTTTTGAACTGTGGTTTAGAGCCACTGTTATCACTTTTCTGTTGTACCTAACGCCCCAACTGTGCGATCACTTTTAAACATGGACCAAACAGCTAAAGCACAGTTTATATTTTCTTTTTATTGGCAATATTTATCCTCATTTTCTCAGAAAAGACTAGCTTGATTCAATATAGTAACTGCAACTAACAGTCCATCTTGGCACAGTTCAGTTTCGTGCCAGTAATACTCACATGAGGATTTTGTTCCATTTAAGGCTTTTAAAATCATTTCATGAAACTGGAATTGTCTCCACATTACAAAGCAAAGCTCAAAAAACCTCTCATTTGGAAAAAGCAAGATCGAACACTACAATGATTTCCTATGAATTTAAGGAAGAATCTGTTGGTCCCTAACAGAACAATGTCTGCTTCAACTCTAACTTGGAAGACTTGAATTTAGCTCATTAGATCACAGAATGCAGGGAGAGAATGAAAATTACTCCCATGTCATATGGGGAACTAAGGCATAATATTTTTTGGTTTATTCATATTTTTTTATGTAGGACACAGATAACACGGTGACAATTAAAAAGTCCACACCTCCTTGGGAACTTTATCTTGCAACCTTATTATTCATGCATCCGTAGCTCAACAGCACTGGTGTGTAATTTGACGTGCTTGCTCTTTGAAGATTACTGTGAAGATCTACTGAATGTAGAAATGATAGAACCATGCCTGATCTCAAATTTGAAAGCTGAGAGGTTTGAAAGTATACACTGCTATTTTTCTTCAGCTTCAGCTTCTCATGGATAATCCTTGAAATATGAGTTGCTGGAAGTTTGTATCACTGCTTTACTGTTATCAAACTGTGAATGTTGAAGCTGTGCTCTCACTAAACAGGAGTGCTGAAAAATTAATGTTGACCTAATTGCAATCAAATAATATATTAGCATGCGTGTCTTTGCCTTATCACCTAATCACAGATCTAAAGAAGGAAGCCAGAAGTGAATGTATTTCTTTCTGAACTGGTAGATGTTTTCAAGGTTTGAAGAAATGTGTTCCTTCAAAAAGGAACGCGAAATGGCTTTTCATTCATTCCAAGACAAAAAAGGAAACAATAATACTTCTTATCAGGACTGACCAGGTTTATAGCATCAGTAGAGTATGTAATGTATTTTTCCAAGTACAGCATCATATCTAATATTACAAAGATACAGAAGTGATTACATAGTACCAAAGGGCATATTGCTAGCTGACTTCTTTGATCTAAGATAAATTATTGGGTACAAAAATATGAATTCAAAACACTCGTACTGCCCTTAAGCTGTAGAAAGCCATCATGTATCTTCCAAGTTAAAGCACTGTCCTATTAGACTTTGACTACTGGCAGCTGCTTTCTTGAAAGAAATTCCTTTAAGGAACTTAATAATCCTGGTACTTAGTTGGAAAAGCTTCGTATTGCAAATGTAGAGGCTAAAAATTACCTCTTAATCTTGCATTTCCATTACAAAAGTGCTTTTCAGTCTTCCCATATATGGTGCTGTAACAAGTGTAGTATGATGCCAATATTTTATATAACAAATTAACAGCTGGAGTCTGCACTATGGAAAAGGTCAGAATCCGATTTGATATTTTTCATTCACACACAATTCCTGTCTTTCCAGTAGCATGACTTAACACCCCAAGCAGACAAGCTCTTGTGTGCGAGCACCTCTCTTGTTCAAGATGGGACAACGCTAAGAGCACGATTCACTCTGAGCATGCATGTGTGTGTGTAAGAGAAAGTGAGGAGACAGTAGGGCAGTGTTCAAACAGCAGTGGGGACATTCCCATGGCTGCAGCTCCCTAAAAAACACTTTCTGTTTTTTAGCCAACAGCTACTGAGAAGTGACTATTTAGAAGCTTTAGTTTAAATGTTATGTTATTAAGAATCTAGGCACTGTTTACTCTTGTATGTGCATGTTCAGAGTCTTAAGGGCATATCTCCTTGGTTGTACCTTTGGGTCAATTCTTGTCCTAGAGAAGGAAGAGAAGGTTAAATAGCTTCACACATGCTAAGGTGGCCAATGTGCTTTTGTGATTCTAAGGTATAGTTAACATCAATTTTCCTTCTCTTCTGTCCAACAGATACTTTTTTAACTGTCTGTTCATCATGGCTTATTTATAAACTGAGGACAAGTGTTGTTTTCTTGTCCTACCGCATGTTCTGTATAAGTCCAAGGACAAAAAAAAACGAGTAGTCAGCTTAAAGTGTTTTCAACTTGCCACACAATGCCAGTATTCCATTGACTTTCTCTCATTTGGGTTTGCAGGTATAGCAGATGAAAATTAGCTTTATGTATTTATTTAAATGTTACACCATTGTTCCTATCACTGTCATGCCACTGCTTGCGTTGCCTTTCTGCAAACCTTGTGCAGGAAGGTTTTTCCAGCAGAACCTCTGCAGAAAGCAAATGTGAAACTTTGCAATGCAGTCCTTGTGAGACATGCATTTTCAATTCAATTTCTATTAGCACTGGCACCTGCACATTAAGTACATCCTTCAACCTAGCCCACGTCAACAAAACACTTAAGGATTTGACTGAGTGCTTTCCTCAACTGGGGCCTTCAGTTCTGAACTCACTGCAGTTGGTGTAAGCTTTGATGAGAGCTGCAAGTTGAGAAGCCCCAGCCTTCCAGCTTCAGTGAATATGTGAAATGCCCTTAAAAGTTTTTATTCTACTTTTCTAACCTGGACTATTAATATCTCCTCCAACTGCAACTCTCCTTAAAATGCTGCAATTGCCATGCTTGTTTTTGCCTCTTGATGTGTTAAGTTGAGGACTAATGTAGTGCTGTGGGAGAGCATTTTGTTTGTTTTCTCATTACAGTGTTTGTTTGGTAGCTGATTCCCATCCAGATGGATGCAGAGGCCCTGCAGATGCCTCAGCAGAGCACTGCACAGCCCTGCAGTCCTCACACCTAGTATTTTAGAAAGCATGTAACTTCAGCAATTTATACATCACTGCTTTCTATCACACCTTAAACAACAAGGAACAGGAGATACTCCCTTTCTCTCCCCTCCTCCACTGTCTTACGCCGTTTTCATCAACTCCTGCAAACCCTAATCACCAAAAATCTTCAGAGAAAAAGATGTAGTGTTTATACAGATATACCCTGTTTTCTCTATTTCTTTTAAATATGAAATAGTTACTTCTAGAGTTCTTTTATTATTGAAGACTGAGGATGACTCATGAAAGGAAGTAAACACAGACTCAGCCTGAACCAAAGCACTCAGCCCTCACTGATTTAAATGAGAATTGAGCATGTGCTCAAATGCCTTTATTAATTAAAGCTTAAATAATGCCCCAGCAATTGAGTTAAACTGTACCTCTGGATCTACAAGCAAGGATCTTTGTAAAAATTAGGGAAGAAGAGTATCATGGCCTAAAATATTAAAGATAACAGCATTTTCAACTTGCATATTTCTAAAACTGCATTTTAATTTAGTTCTGGGAATGTTAGTTCTTTCAAAAATAAGACTTTCAAAAGCAACTACTGTTTGAATTAATTGTCTACTGTATATATTTAATGTGTGAGTCAGATCAAGTGCAAATTACCTTTTAGAAGCTGCCAGATCAAAAACTTGTTTTATCTAGGGCTGACTTTTCCCTTCAGGTTTAATAGCTTCTACTAAAGAAAAGGTGTGAAGGTTCCCCTTTTCCAGTGCAACTATGGCAAGAAAAGCCATCATTTTGTCTTTCTTACACTCACAGGTTACATAGCATTTAATAACAGTTTAAAAAGATGCCATTTCATGACAATTATTGAATTATTCTCCCGCTTTCAAGTTCTGTATCACAACTGAAGTAGGTTTGTTAACATGCAAGTTGCATCCTCAGCAACATATTTCAGTCAATTTATATTGATATTCTGGGGGTACTTTCATTCTACATGTGTCTGTTTTTATTCTAATTTAGAAGCAGCAAGAGGTTAACCAGGATTTAAAGGAAATATAATAGACAATAATTCATTCCATTGTATGCCTGAACCATTTGCAATTATGAGTGGTATTGAATTTTTGTAAACTGAATTTCTAATTGAACTTCAGGAAATATTTGCCATCATTACATTTTATAAAAGATAAGAAGCATTGTAGAAGGTTCAATTTTTTTAATTAACTGTTAAGCAAGGTAGACAGTGTTGCCTTTCAATTGTCAGGAGAAAAAGCAGTAAGAAGGAGAGATTAGCAAAGTTAATACCAGCAACAAACCCTCTGCCTCAGTTAAAGGTAAATAAGATACTTAGATAGATAAGATGTTTGTAGCTCTTCCAGACCCAATGAACTTCATTTTTTCACAAAAAAACCCACTTGCTAAAAAGGTGTCAGAACCAGCAGCAGCCAGCTCTGGAAATTCAAAAATGGAGTGGATGAAGGGTCATATATTGATATCATCATTGTTGCTTTCCCCCTTTCTTTGGAGGGAACAAGGAAACAAGGATGAGGAGAAGTAAGGGAGCTCCATACCACTCAGAATAACTTTAATACCAAGAAAAAAATCTGGAACAAATAATTCAGCAACACATTCATAAGTAACTGGAAAATTATAATGATAAGAGTTGCCATCAACTCTTTTCTCATCTAACTTGTAGCATGTACCCTAATCTTTTCAGATTCAAGTAACTGTTTTTACAGTGGGATAATGGCATTTGTGGGTAGAATGGGAGCGTGAATACTTTATACTTGGTTCTTAGTAAGGCTTTTCACAACGTTTAACATGATATTCACAAGCCAGCTAAAGAATCATAGTTTAGATGAAAGAACTCTAACCTGCAAGCTAAATTGTGCTCAAGAAATACTTCTCAGCAGTTTCTTGACAAAAGGGGAAGATATATTTATGCAGCTCTACAGGGTTTTGCCTTCACTCTATTCTAGTTTGTTTTCACCAGCAATTTGGGTGAAGGAACACATAGAGTGCTTATATTGAAAAAAACCAAAAACAAATAGAAGAACTACAGTTATGCTGCAAGGCAGAAAATAGATAAAAAGGGAGAAATAATATCAAAAAAATCTGCACATTCAGTAGGAACAACTAGAAAGTGCTACACATAATCAGATATAATAGGGATAACAGAGAATGGGGAGCACCGGACTCCCATCTCCAATCTACACAGATTGGAGCCCTGGGCAATCATTAGTGGCATGATATTTAAGTCCAAATATTGGATTCTGCACCTGGGGTAGAATAACACTGGGCACAAGTATAAATTTGGAGAGAAGTGGCTGGAGACCAGCCCTGCAGAAAGGAACGTGGGGGTGCTGGTCAGCAGAAGTCTCAGTATGAATCAACAGTGTGCCCTGGAAACCCAGAGGGCAACTCATGTCCTGGGGTGCATTAAGCACAGCGTCACCAGCAGATCAAGAGAGGAGATTATCCTCCTGGTTTCACTGTTAGTGCAGCCTCACCTCAAGAACTGAGTTTGGAGCCCTACAAGTTTAAGAAGGATGAAGGTCTTTGTGTCCAAAGGAGGACAACAAAGCAGGTGATGGGCCTAGAAGGAATGTCCTATAAGGAGCAACTGAGGACATGAGGTTTGTCTAGTTTGAAGAAAAGGAGGCTGAGAGGTGACCTCATGGCTCTCTACAGCTTTCTGAAGTGGAGATGTGAAGAGGCTGATGCAGAGATAGGAGGTATGGGAATGGTTCAAAAGTGTACCAGAGGAGGTTTTAGACTACACATTAGATAGCATTTCTTTATGGAGAGATTGGTCAGTCACTGGAACAGGCTTCTTAGGGCTTCCTTGATGCCCCAAACATGTCAGTGTTTTAGAGGCACTTGGACAGTGCCATTATTACCATGCTTTTGGTCAGACCTGAGTTGGTCAGGCAGTTGGACTGGATAATCATTGTAGGTCCCTGCCAACTGAACTACTCTATTCTACAGAGTGGTTTCTCCAGACATTATAATGTGGGACTGAAAATAGGGAAATACCATTCTGGGATGTATAAACTACAAGTACAACCAGCACACAGAGCAATCCTTTAGTTCTCCTTAGTAATGCCCAATCCCTTGCTGCAATCCTCAATCAAGTTTTCTGCGACATTTCCAGGAAAGAGTGGAAATGTTTCGGAACAAGCTGGAAAAACACGTCTCCAGAGTAACCGTGGGGCAGGCAAATGTGCATTTGAGATCCTATCCAGCAATACTTCTCCAGGCTTTTCTGAACAAGATCAAAGCACATGAGATGATATAAAATATTCACATTAGTTTTGATTAGTTTTGTTTGTGTTTGTTTTGAGTTGCTGCTGTAAAATTTAACTTGCCATTCAGTTTGACCCATCTCCTCATGAAGTTCAGGTGTTAATGCAATACAAGGAAAAAAATGCTTTTTTTCCTTGTTCTTTCATTTTTGTGGATGAGGCTTTTCCAGATGGTGTTTGTGAACAAGGAAATCAAATATATATGTATAGTGGTTACACTAACGTTATTTCTGCTTTGGTTTTGTTGTTGTTGCTGTGGTAGTTTCTGAAAAAAATACAGGTTTATTTTTCATAACATACTGCCATCAATTTGAGGGGTCAAAACAGATGATTCTGGATACTAAGAACTTTGAGGATAATCCTCTTTATCATAGGACTCTCTCCTGCTATGAGAGAGCAAATTACTGTTTTCTTCTGTTTACAAAGTTTTGCTGTGAAAATTTCTTCTATATTTTTCTTAATAATCTGTTCTCTTGAAAACTCCTATTGCTCACATTGGTTACCTCAAAATTTTGGTTTTACTTGAAGTATTTTCTGGTTCTATTTCTAACTAAATTAGATTCCAGCCTAATTTTAGATAATTGTAAATGTCTGAAGTGAATATGTATTTATTTTGTCCACACATGGAATTTGTTTATAACTTTTTCTCAAGTAAATGCCGATGGGTCCTATTTGTTCAGAATGCTGAAATTAATGTCTTTTAGCACTAAAAATACATGCTTCATTTCTATCAAGCTTGAGATCATGCAAAAAATGCTACTCTTTAGGTGTCAAATTTCTCATGTCACTTAGTCACATATTTATAACTCTTTTCTTATATCTCTTCTGAAATGAGACATGATATTTAGAATACTGCAGATGGCAGCAATCTTTGAATCAGTTATGCAAACCACTATCTGTTTTCTCATATAAGACATAGATATGAGACTTTTGCAAATACTCTTTTACATGTTAACAAAGAAATTGGCCTTTAAAAAAGTGATAAGGAAATGAAGTGAGTTCAAAAATATCTGAAAATCATCAACTGGGTGGTGTCATTTTAGCAGGATTCCTGGATCCTTCCATGGTGTGGGATGCTTGAAATCCTAACAGGCTTTACTTATCTGAAATCTTACTCATTCTTCCGTCAGCATCCACGCTGCTTTAGCAATCACCACCTGGCTTTCTGCAATGGGGGAAGAGTTGGTTGCCTCTCATGATTTGCCAAGTCTTGTGCTAGGAATTAGGGCAGACCCAAAAAGAGGGCTTGCACCGGGTGTTTAGGACCACCTGAGCCAGCTGAACATTTACTTGGGCCACCCTGGGAATACTCTCCCTGACACTATTCCAGAAGAAAATGTAAAGCTGAAGTGGCTGTTACTATAAAGTATTTCAAAATTTTTACATTGAACAACACACTGGACAACAAATGTTTGTTGAAACTGCAAAGTGGGAAGCCTGTCTCTTAGATCTTCTTTTTATTCTTCATGCCCATGGTGACAATGCATGATGGTGCTCTAGGCTCAGCAGATATTTACTCATGTCCAGGATGGGCTGCAAAGTGAACTGTCGGTGTGGCAGGTTGTCTCTCACAAGGAGAAAGGGAAGAGAGCTCTCCCAAGAGGAGGGAAGAGGATTTGGAACTCAAGTTTAGAAGGTATTTAGGAATCTGAGGACATAAGGGAGCATTTGGTGGTTTACCCAGGGCACGTGAGGGATTAGTTCGGTGTCTGACAGCCCAGACTGAGTCCTAGAATTAAATACTGAATGTGGATGAGACATTGGAATGTCATATATGGTTCATGGGGAAATCAGCTGTCTTGGGGACACCCCTTCTGGCATAGCTATTCTTACTGGATATCCAGGGAACTCAGCTTCACTGTTGTGTTGTCAGTTTGAAGCTTTCCGATGGTTGCCATGAGGTCAGACAGGCCCCATTTGGGACCACGTTGCCCAAACCCTCCCTCTTATCTTAGGTCATGGCAAGGCATCCCACTTCTCAGGAAGAGGCCTGTGGGTCGAGAAGAGGCTGGTTTGATATTGTGGCTATGCAGCAGTGAATAGCACCGTGTTAAACAGGCGTAGCTGTGCAGCTCACATCAGTCCAGGTGAAAGCTTTGATAGAAATGTTTGGGCCTCTTTTTATGGCTGTTTGGAGATGGGCTTATAGCCTATAACTCTATCCAGCAAAATTACACCTCCTACCCAAACCAGTCCCTCTCCAAGACCTGTGTTACTGACATCAATGCCTAGAAACATTCATCACCAGAAGAGTAGGACCATGATTCAGATTTTTCACTCATTAGTTGAGGATCTTGTTGCCAACTGTTAAGATCCTTATCTTCTTTCTCTCTCACTCATGCCCACATGTGTCAAAATGAAGGTTTTATTAGGGTGCTTTACATTAAAATGGAGATAAACAGTATGTTTGCTTGAAGCAGTACAAGATAGAATCAGCTGATATACTTTGTCACAGCTCTATAAAGATAATGAAGCTACACTAATCTGCATTAGGTAAGCAGCAGAGCTGCTCTCTCTCATACAGGCTCCTCTGCAGATCTCCCAGTAAGACACTGGTGATAACAATGTATTGATTCTGGCTGAGATGGAGTTAATTTTCCCCATTGCAGCCCTCATAGTGCTGTGCATTGTATGAGTATCTAGAAAGGTGTTGATAATACACCAGTGGTTTGGTCCAGCTGAGCAGTGCTTTCACAGTACCAAGGCTGTCTCCCCAGATTACTCCTAGCATCTGTAGACTCAGGGTGGGCAAGATCTTGAAAGAGGACATAGCCAGGACAGCTGACCCAAACTAAGCAAAGGGATATTCCATACCATACAGTATGTGTTCAACAATAAAAGCTAAGGGAAAGTAGGAGGAGGGGACATTGGTTATTATGACATTTTTCTTCCAGAGCAATTGCTACAGCTGCCGAAGCCCTACCTCCCAGGAAGTAGCTGGATATCATCTGCTGATGGGAAGTAGAGGATAAATCTTTTGGTTTTCCTTTTTTTCTACACATGGCCTTTGCTTTTGATTTAATAAACCGCCTTTATCTTGACCCATGAGAGTTTTTCCCCTTCTTATTTTCTCCACTCTCTGTCCTGCCAAAGAGGGGAGTGATAGAGCCTCTTGGTAGGCATCTGTAATCCAGCCGGGTCAACCCACCACAGACATGCAGCCCTGACAGTTTCTAGCACATGACTCAGGTAAGAAACAGTCTGAATCATGCCTCTGCTGAAGCCAGCTGATAGGCAAGATTTAGTTGTAAGTAAAAGATGGAATTCTTAGTATTTTTCCCAAACTGGCTTTTGGTACTATTAGGAAGAGCTGTTCTATTTTACCTTTGCCTTTAGGACAAGAGATTTGCAATTTTCATGACTGCTTGGAATTTATCATGTGCAGCTAAGAATCACATGTTTCTTCAAATCTAGCTCAGGACACGCTCCATCCTCTCTGTTTTTCACCTCTTCACTCTCCTCTTTCTTCTCAATTCTCAGGCAGTGGGGACAGTTTTCTTACCTTTTCTATACCTCTTTTAACAATCTTTTTTTCCCTGTCTCACTCACTTGACTCAAATTTTCTTGTAAGGCCACCTGCTCAAGAGTAAAACACTATTTACCTTTTCTACATACATTTCTAGCTGATATAGCTCTGCCTTTTTAAGTGACAAAAGAAAATAAATTTCAATAATTTGAATTTTGAGTAAATAATAAAGGTTGAAGGGATTCCATATCGTTGTATTATTCTGAAAACAGACATCCTTTGGCCTTCATGAACCTACAAGCTAAATCAGAAGTATGCAAGTCCTACTTAAACACCAGCTGAAGGTCTCAGAATTTTGCAGACATCACTGTTTAATTCATGCAAACTGGAAGCAAATGTGAGGATAACCAAAGAGAAGTTTCCCTCCTGTTTCCCATCGCTGGGAAGTTAATACAGTTTTCATGTCTTGTAACATTCTTTAGTGTTCCCATGGATGGATGCATAACCACAGCATGACAGCCAG
Organism: Chiroxiphia lanceolata; assembly: GCF_009829145.1. NCBI lineage: Eukaryota > Metazoa > Chordata > Aves > Passeriformes > Pipridae > Chiroxiphia > Chiroxiphia lanceolata. The sequence continues at coordinate 84,055,254 of NC_045639.1, read as the reverse complement.
GGGGACTGGGAACAGAGACGCTCCTAGCTTCTTAACTGCAAGGCTCTGGGACAAGTGATATAAATTCTTTTAAGAAATTAAATATTTTTTTAAATGGAAATTTTATGTCGATTTGTGTGTGTGAGTCTATGAGCAATACGAGCTAGTTTTTCACTCAGCATTCAGTGTGGAAAATTCCTGTAGCTGCAGGTACTTTTCTGTCTTTGATTCAGAGTATCCACTGAGATATAATATTCATTTCATTAGGCTCATCAGTATTAATGTCGTTCAGCTCCATTTAATGAAAACTGTAAATTAACATGTGCAGTAGTTCTCCTTCACTAACTAATTGATAGATGATGAAAGTTCCCATGTTACCAGCTAGTACATCCACAAAGAGAGTAACTAGAAACAGTGGCTTAAGGGGTTTTAAAAATGCATGTTTTTAATGACAGTGATAGCCAGTATATGCTATTCAAGAGATACATGCAAAAAAATAGTTTTGCTACCACAGGATAACAAAATCTCATACAAATCATTTTCTTCCCTGGGAATTTGAGAACAACTGAATATTGTTCTTAGGCAGGAATGGTCTTTGAATACACATTTCATGTAGCATTATGTACTTTAGCATAAGGATTATCATTCTAAAATCTGTGCTCACGGTTGGGGTTTTCTGGTGGACTTTTAACTTTTGATCGTGAGCTTGCATCTATCTGAAGTGCTTATACAACTGATTGCTGATTGCTAGGCAGGAAAGCCCTGAATTAGTAGATGTTTCCCAGGAAGTTAAAATAGAGGATGGCAGATTCTCATCTGACATTAACCAGCTGATCTGCTTAAAGTTGATCTGTATTGATTTGCATCAAAGGATAGGAAAGAAGCCTGTTAAGGAAGTACTGAAGGACACTTCTGTCAATAACAGAGGCATACAGTGCCCCAGAAGTCCAAGAGACTTTATCAAGCCACAGCCAAGCCCCTGTTGCCAAAGGAAACTTTGAATGACCAGTAAGGGGAATAAATGAAAAATCATAAGCTTCATCAACACTGGCTTATGGATTACTTCAGTCTTTCTAAAAAAATCACCTACTGACTTCTCCTTCTGTAGTTGCATATGCCTATAAACATTTGGAGGGAAATATCAGAGACAGATGAGAATTAAAAATGCAAAAAGGAACTGAAAATAATCCATTCTGCTGTAGGAAGTATGGAAAAGACTCCAAATATGAACTTGCACATCTCCCATGTCATCGTGTTTTAAAAACGGAATGGATTGATGTGAAGAGAAAGCAGATTTAATCACTTTGTAGCCAAATGGTTTTGCTCAAATTGCAAGAAATCTCTACCAGGTCTTGCAGCATGAAAGTTACCCAAACACCATACAAACTGTACAAGGCACCAACTTGCTTAAAAGTCATGTTTCCTTTGCCTTAGTAGATCTGCAGTGGTGAGATGCTGCACATCTGCAAGTGCTGAAGAGCCAGGGCTAATGACCATTGTGTTTTCTGAGTTCATGTGTCTCAGGAAACACATTGCTGAGACAAATGCACTACTTGCTTCATCCTGCTGCCCATCAGCAGCTACTCAAATCTGTACAGTGCCAAACCACATGGCCCTTGCAAGTGAAGTTTTTCTTGGCAGGAAAACCCAGGGGTGCTCGGCAAGGTAACCTGAGGGCTCCTACTCTTGCTGCATTTCTTTTAATTGGGCTGAGCTGCCACAGTGCTGTGCAGAAATAGGACTTGCAGAAGCTGCAGAGACTGAACAATGTGGTAGGCAGTTTTCATTTAACTGAAAGAGAACCTTATAAATTCAAAGTTTTTGTTTTCTTATTCCAAACTTGATTTCTCCCAATTATTTTTTCACAAGTATATGCATTGCACATGCCCTGGTTTTGAACAAAATGGTTCAATATTTTTCTATTGCCCTGGGCCCAGTCAGACAGTGTGTAACCAATGCTGCAGCTCTCTAATGGAGTAGTGATAAACACGGTCTTGCCTTTTACTATTTTTATACTTCGCCCATAAGTAACATTATAAAACAGGTTTCCCAGTTGTAATTGAACCACAACAAGGTCTGCTAGAAGAAAAAAAGTATTTTCAAGTGCCTCGCCCCTTTCCTTCTTTTCCTCCTGAGAGTCATTCCTGGGTTATGCAGTATCTTATGTACTCTTGTATTATGTTTAACTGTATCAGGTAATTTAACTGCTGAATAAAACAATTAATAATTATCTAATTGAGGAAAAAACAGACTCAACACTTTTCTTCTCTTGCTGTTCATTTTGGCAAGAACACTAAGGAACTCATGTTCTAGCATCATAATAATTATGGGAATGCTACTCATAAGAAATTCCAGTTATCCCCTGGATTTATTATGCCCTTTTCTGTTTGTTGGTTTGTTGTTTTTTACTGGGGAGGAAGCACTGATTTGCTTTTTACTCCTGGTTATCAACCTGTTTCTTATGCCTGTTGCAATCCATTTCTGTGATTTGGGTTTTTTGGCTGTGGCCTCACTGCACTTGCATATTAGCAACATTTTACTTTGAAATTATATACAGAACATAAGATCGGATCATCTTTAGCCACTTATTTTGCTAAATTTCATTGTGGTACCCTGGTATGTAAAGAACCCATATGTGAAGAATTTTATTCCTACTCTGGTCTTATTTAGTTAAAGTGGGGTTCACTGTTGGGTACTGGATTAGATGCACCGACTCAGTGCAGTCACTTTTGTGTTACTATTTCTAAGTAAAAGTGTGAACTCTTAATTTGCTTCTTTTTTTTTATTTTATTTTTTGTTGTTTTCCACTAGCCTGAAGTCATAAAGCATTAAACTGAGCATAGGAACCAGGCAAATTATCAAAAGTTGGTTGGGATCCATGAGTCTTTTATTTGTTAGCCTGTTCTTTAGATGCTGAAAGAGGACCCAGACATACCCTGCTCCTCTTTGCATTTCTGTTAGGCTGCATGAACATGTGTTTTCACTCCTTAGTGCCCCAAGTTACCTCTAATGTCTTGAAGAAGGGAGCCACGGGGCTTGCCATTTAGTTCTTCCTAAAGATTTAAAGCCAGTAAGAACTTCTTTCCATATCTAAATAACCCATGGCATTATACCCACTGCAGGGCTGTGATTACAACTACACACTGCATATTCCACATATGATAGAAAACTATTAAATATATATTAGATCAGGCTGAAGGCTGACCTTTTTGATGATACTTGAAAAACCTCATGGAGAAGTTAGTTGGAGCCAAGTAGGGTAGCCATGGTCATGCACCCATCATCCTGACTCCATCTGTCTGTGAAAATCTCTAGCACAGTGCCATGTGGACAATTGGGAGTGGTTTGTTTTGTAGGGCTGTGCTGGTTTTGGCTGGACTAGAGTTAACTTTCTTCACAGTGGCTAGTATGGGAGTGTGTTTTGGATTTGTGCTGAACACAGGGTTGACAATATAGAGATGTTTTTGTTATTGCTGAGCAGGGCTTATTCAGAGCCAAGGCCTTTTCTGCTTTCCGTATTGCCACGCTGGTGAGGAAGCTGGGGGTGCATGGGAGGTTGGGAGAAGACACAGTACAACAGGTGACCCAAACTGACCAAAGGAATATTCCATACCATGTGGCATCATGCTCAGTATGTAAAGTAGGGGGAGAAAGAGAAGAGAGGGGGATGTTTGGAATGATGACATTGGTCTTTGCAAGTTATCATTAGCCATGATGGGGCCCTGCTCTCCTGGGGATGGATGAATACCTGCCTGATCCTAGCAAGCAGTGAATTAATTCCTTGTTTTGTTTTGCTTGTGTGCATGGCTTTTGCTTTTCCTATTAAACTTTATCTCGACCCATGAGTTTTCTGGCTTATACTCTCTCCCTGATTGTGTGGGTAGGGGAGTGAGCGAGCGGCTGCATAGGGAGTGGCTGCTGGCTGGGGTTAAACCATGACAAGGGCATGAAAAAAACACGTTCACTTTAGTTGCCCTACTTCAGGGAATGAGCAGCCCTTGAGGTGCATCTTCATGTCCAAAATCACTGCTCTCTGAAGAGAGGGTTCCCAGAGCGCACTGCCACTCCTTTGCTTCCTGTGAGTCCTGCCCTCTGTGAACTTTCAGGTACCTTTCTGACAAACTCTTTTTTATTTAATATTGAAACTTCTTTCAGACAACCTTTAATAATAAAGCCATGAGACAGAACTCTCTTACTTTTTCTTCCTATCTCTTAACTGTCATGTTTATGTATGAAGCAAATTATAATATCCAATAACTTTGTATTCCTGGGAGTTTTTATAAATATTTAAAATGGTTGCACTCTGTTTAAAATTTCCCATGCATTAGAAATGCAAGAGACTGTAAATTAAATTTATATTGCATATTTGAATATCGGATGTCAGTATAGGCTAAAGTTATTTGGACTAAAGCAAGTGAAATACCTAATACAAATGCAGAGATTTGCCTTGACATAGTGTCTTGATTTATTGGCAGCTTATACAAGTACAGAAAAAAGACAACACACATTTCAGATTGTTTGGCAAAGTTAACAATCAGGTCGAAGTTGTAATTTGCAAAGCTAAATAAACTGTTGTAGACATGAAACAATATCAGATTTTGAGGTTATTTCTTCTCTTTCTTTTTTTTTTTCCCCTTTGGCTTCTGTTGTTTATTTTCTTGTATTACGGATCTCCTTTCTCTGTACCCTGTAATGTTACCTAGTCACATAGGTACTAGGAGTACATTATATGTTTATTTCCACCCAGACTCTCATAAAAATCATATTTTATTTGCTTAAATTTTCTGTCCTTGAAAGCAAAAATGAAGATCCCCTGAACAGTCTTCAAGAAGTGTCCTAACTACTGCTGTCTCACATTAATGAAAATTGTAGTCAATACAAATAATGAAAAAAAAAGAAACAAAACAAATGCACAATTTGCAGTGCTTAATCTCCATCCTTCATTTCTCTTCTGTTTCTTACTTATTTTAATGTGTTCTCAAAATCGTGCTTATAAGTATTTTCAAATACAGCAAGGGAAAAGCATTGTTAAGCCTTTCCAGTTATGCAGATTCTTCAGTTTCCTCTTTCCAGGTCCTCACAATCAGCATTCACATAAGAAACTGGCAATTTTGTTTCTTTGCTGTTATCCCTACCTATTTCTCTTAAACAAAATTAATTTTTTTGGCCAAAAGATGTGCAGCTCATGATAACAAGAAATGTAATCAAGGATTCTGAAAAAAGTTTTAAGAATGTAGAAAATTTACATAAGTTCAAGATTCTAAAGAAAGAACAGTTAGTCTGGTTTAACTTCCTCACTGCAGAGGTCAGAGCATTCCATGAATTTGCCCCACACTGATCTACACACTTTTAGTCCCATTTGAAACAGTCTTTCAGGAGACATCTAGAGCATGGAGAAACCACTTATTCTATGAGTTAGCTTTTCTGTTCTAGAATGTACAGAGAATTTCAGCTGAAATTTGCCTGGTTTGGGTATTGTTTTGTGTGGGAGCCCAAACCCAGCTTTCAGCAAAGGAAAACAAGGGCTGACAAAAACCTCGTGATCTGAAGGAGCTGGACCCTTCTCACAAGACCTGTTAAAGTTCTACCTCATGGATCAAGCCTGGCTCCAGCAGAAATCAGAAAGGACTTTTGAGATGATTGTATCAAACCATGTCTAAACCCCTGTAATCCCTCTATCCCCCATGTAATCCTACTAGAAGAAAAATTAACTATTTAGAAATTGCAGTAAAAACTTGTGTAATTCCATAATTAACATAACTCGTCCCCTTCATTAACATGTCCAGCCTCAGATGCCTTTAAAATAGTGTTCTCATGTTCAATAAACTATTCCAGTTCCCCCATACTGGGATCGTGTTTAGCTTTTATTTTTCAGACCACCACTGTTTTGTATGCTCTTCTCTTCTTCTAAGAGATTAGACTCCTTACTATAATATTATTTTATATCTGTAATGGTAATCTCATCCTTCTCTGTTACAGACTGAACTGACTGTCTCAGAAGCACAGCCAAAAGGGTGAAATGCAGAGCATAGGCTGACACAGAGATATTCGGCACCAAAAAGGCCAGGGGAAATAGACTGACAACCACATGGTGCTTTGGTGCCATGCAAGGGGTGGAGGGAAAAGGTCACACAACTGGGACTGATTAATCATGGGCTTTGGAAAAGAGGAACTGAGTATATCCCTATGAGATTGTGTGGTGCTTGGTTTGCAGCTCTTTCACTGCAGAAGAGACGAGTATACTTTGGAGGTACTGCCCAGAGTTACAGATTAATTAACCTTGAGTAGAGGTACTTACAGTAGTCTCCAAGTACCTCAGGTCTTGATTTGCTATGTTAGTAAGTAATGAGAAACTAGAATAGACAAAATGGAAGTAATTAAGATAAAGTACTGGAGAAATTAATAGAAAAGTAGTGTGTATTTCAGAACAGTCACTGCTACCTAACAGGCACTAAGAATTCTATGCTTGTGAGAGGTTACAAATGAGCCTTAATCACCTTTCCTGTAAGAACACTGATGGCCATTAAAAAAATGACCCCAGTTAGTAAGGGAAACACCACATCTAAAAATCAGCAGAGTCAAAAAGAGAGCTTAAATTTATTCAGCTATGAGTAGCATAACTGGAAAAAGGTTGTTAAGTATGAGATATGGCTCCATTCCATGTACTACAGCCTGTAGCAATGGATATTTTAATAAACTTCACTTGGAAGAAAATAAAATGATTTCTGTGAAAATACCTGAGGTGTTTTGAAGATACCAGAATCCAAGGAAATATATCTAATGGCAAGCATCCCTACAATGCAGAGAAGTAGGGGAAATGCAAGTATGTAATGAATATAGAACAGACTTGAGGAAATAAATGCTGGTGAATTTAAGCAAACCATGTGCCTTGAAATGTAAAATAACCGAAGTATATTTCTTCAGTACAACAGTGACTAGTAGGACCAGTAGGATACATTTATTAGCTGCAGAGGAACTGAACTCGCTATCACGTTAAATGCAAACCCCCTGAAGGAATAAAATGTTTTGATTGAAAAGAAATGGGGCAGTGCACAGTGCAGCCAAGCCCATTAACAACAAGTTTTCCCTCAAACTGCCTCACAGGGTGCTGTCTAAGAGTCCATGCTGCCCCAGCAGGCAGTGGCCTCTCAGGTGGAGGAGTGGGGTAGATGGGTCCTTGACTGGAGGGAATGTGTCATGCAGGGTGGCAGGAGAAAGGCTGCAATTAGGAGGTTTCACCTCACGCTCCAAAGTCACGGATGGCACCACTGCTTGTTGCTGCCTTAACAAGCGCACTGACAGCATGGGAAGATAAACTATTTTTAAGCACAGCAGCCTTCAAATTGTGATAGATCCAAGACTACCTGACAAAAAATCTTTCTTGGGGCTCTTTGCTGCTACTGCACTAGGTACCTCCCTGCTTGGCTTAAGTCTCAAATCAGCCCCAAGTAAAGGCTGTTTCTACTTAGTGATATAAACTTTGGCGTTTTACTCCGTAGACAAATAGTACAAGAAAATAGTTTCTGATGAATCAGCCTGACTACCATCATTATATCTGTCAAATAAATGCATTAAACAAAGATACTTATTTCTTTAGCACCCAAAACTATGTTAGTTTACACAAGGTTGTTGAGTGTGAAGCAAAAGCAAGGCGAAGTGTGACAAGGCTGCAAGTAGTTCTTCTGCTTGTGTGCAGTACAGCAATGCTCTAGGGACCTTAACTCCTGGAAGTGACAGAGAAGAGCACTCCTCATCAGCTGTTCTCCCAGCCCAGTCCATAACAACATTACTGGGCTATGCATAGCTGGACACTTATTATGCACTTTTTTCCCTAACAGAGCGCAACATTTTGAAAGCTTTATATTGTTTTTAGGAAGACAATTCCTCAGGTAACCACTTGGTATCTTTACCTATCTCTTCCCTCTGTAAACTTGAGCAGTTTCAGTGACAGTGTTCACTGCTGTTGTTTCCATGAGGGAGCTCATCTTACTGCTCTGTGGACCTGGAAGATCACCTTGTCTGTGCTGTAAGAAAATAATTATACTACATTGTTGCTACAAACTCCATGTGAACCCTTATAGGAGGAAAATTTTATTTTAAAAGAAATCTTCCTTCATTCACATTTTCTCACTCTACTTCTCATAAGCACCAGGATAGGTGTCTCCAGGTGGACACCAACTTTGAGACCTCTCCATGTTGCCTGGGCTGAGGAGGGTGGCCAAGTTTTGAAGCATTTTTTGTGCCCTTTAGGAGACACTGATGATTTTTCCCTCCCCTCCCCATCCCCTCATCCCATTGCATCCCATCCTATCCCATGCCATGACACCTTTGTGAGTCCACAGGTTTTCCTCACCATCCTTTCTCACTTTCTTTGGGCAGCCTAAGGCTCTAGCCTGTTCTTAATCTTCCCACTTTGATGGGAACCCTTACTGTCTGAGTATTTTAGTTTGGGTGTAGGCTACTCCTGGATTTCTAGTTCTCCTGAGAAACTGCAAATAGCTGTGCTTTGCTGGGATGTCCATGACCTGTTTATCTGGGTGCCACCAACATGCACCATTCTTGCGGCCTTTCTGTTCCTTTGGGTGCTCCTGCGTCCAGACCTACCCATACAGTCTCTGTTAATGCCAATCTTAATATTTCTGTTACAATTATCTAAAATACCCAACAAAGCTCTTAAAAGACTTGTCCTCACTGCTTCTGCCCAGCATTTTTGTGAAGTGAAATGAAGGCAGAAATCTAATGTTACCTTTCCTTGCGATTCTTACTAATTCAGAGTATATCGTTCGTCTTCTGCCTTTGCAAAACAATTCCAGTTGTTAAAAATCTGAAATGTAGACTACCTCAGGAAAAACATTAAGCTTCAATGAATATATGTAGTGAGAGGAAACAGAAAACCTCTGGGTTCAATTAACTATTTAATTCACATCTTTCTTCTGTTGCATGTTACAGTGATTCTGCAAAATGTTCTCGGTTTGATATTTTCCATGATTATTCTTGTCCCAAGGAGATGAATGTGTCTCTTCAGGGTTTTTAGAGCTGTTTCACTTTGCTGTTGTTAATTTTGAAACAGATAGTAATGTAGTTTTCTCTAAGACTTTTTTTTCAGGCAGAAAAGATGCACTGCAATGCATAACTGCTACACATGTTTAGCTATCCAAACAGAACTCAAAGACCAGAAGATGCAGCATGGCTCATTAGGGGTTTTTTGTAAATATAATGCTGATACATAAAGGAAAATTAACCCAAACTTTCAAGGATCCATGAGTTAAACAAATCAAGTAGACTCACAAGATTAGCAATAGTAAAACTTTTTTAGTACAAAAATATTCAGATGGAGTGGTTTAGTTTTAACTGGTGTCATTCCCATACCCATTTACATACTTATAGCTACTCTGATAGTATTTCTTCCTGTCATTTTCCTGTGCTATAACAGAAAATGGTTTCTGGGTTTCTGAAATGTAATAGCATACAGCTTCTATGGCCAGAGTTGAATCTTCTCTCAATAGCACTCTGGGATGTTTGATGTTAATTTAGAATGCAGTGTCATTTCCCAGGAGTGATGGGTTAATTCTGAAAAAAATTAAATGACCTTCAGATACATGTGGCATAAATGATTCTCACTCATCCATATTCAAAACAAGACTTTTAAAAGAGGCTCTATGTAGCTCATATCTGCGAGTGTGATCTCAGGAAAAATAATTGCATTCAAAATTGCACTTACTTGACTAGAGGCAACATTTAAAAAATTTCTACCTCTTTAAACAAATCATCTTGCATTTGAAACTTATTTTCAACTTTGCAGGTGGTTATCTTTGTCAGAGTTTCAGGCAGGAAAATAATATATATGAACCAATAAGTAGTGTATAATTGAGGCCTCCTATAAAGACAAACTACTGTGTATGTAAACATCTCAACAGTGCCAATATAAGTGAAAGTGTGCTGAAAAGCCTTTTTATTTCACACCAGTCAGTCTCAGATAATTGTTTTCTATGAATTTGTAAAGAACAATGTTATTCTATTTCATGGGATTTAAATATCCACTGTACTTTTTTGTTAAAATTACTTTTTACAACATTTTAATGCACTTACATGTGCTCCAAAATAATAGAATAGCTGCCTTCAAGTTCCTTAAAATATCTAGACCACCTCAGAAAACTGCCTGAGAATAACACGTTCTCATTTTATAATGCAAGTAAATTTTCCTTTTGAACAAGGAGTAGAATTTAACAAATTCCTGCTTTCTAGATGAAATTAAATGGATAGTAGTACCTGTTAAGATGCATAGATCCAAACCCTTGTTTGGATGGGTGGGTTTCTTCTTTCTACTTCTGAAGACTTTGACCCAGACTCTTTACTCCCAGAAAAAATGTGCCTCTGACATATTTTCTTTGCCTCTTTTTTTCAGGAATCAGCATTGTTAAGTCTCATGTAAGAATTTATCACAATTCTAAAATATTTTTTTACATTTTAGCCTGTTCATGCTCCCCAACTGCTCTGTCTGGCAGCCTGTGAGTTTGAAGGCATAGAGCAAGTCCTTCACATTTGCGTGATGTGGGTAATACAGGGAAAATAAGTAGTAAAGTAGAAAAGGTCTGTGTGCATTAGATACATATTCCAGAATGGCATGCCAGGGATGACAGCAGAATAACAGTGTGCCTTGCTGCAGGATCAGGAGATGGGATGGGATCATTGTTCTAACTGTCCCATGCTGGGAGCAGTGCCCCTACCCTGGCCAGGTCTGTGGTCTCTGCCTCTGTCCAGCTGCTTCCAGGTTCACTCTCTACAGGCAACAATTTCAAGAGCTCTAAAGTTTGTTGCAGTGCATGCACCCCTGCTTGTCTCACAGTGGCCAAGAGAAGGTGGAGCCTCATGACATGATATACATATTGAGGAATATTTTGTTCTCATTCCCTAATTTTGCAAATGTTAAAACCATTTTCAAATATATCCTGAATTAGGAAACACTTTAAGTCACAGATGAAAATTGTCTAAACCTTCTGATTTTCCTTTTAAAACTTTTCCTTTATGAAAAGTCTAAGTATTCTCACTTATGAAAAAGGTCAAGGATATGAAGGTCCAGAGTATCCTAGCATGTAGATATCTACCCCCTGCACCCAAACCAGGGTCTCAAGGGGTATTAACCACCACTCATTTTCTTTTATGTAATACTTTTCAGATCCTTTTCATGCTTGGAAATGCATGTGGCTTGTTAAGGAGAAAGCAGTGTTATCTGCAGAGTGTTAAGGACTGGAAGGAGGTGTCGATACCTTCTCTTGTTTTACTAAATGAATCAGTAACCAAATTCAAAAACAAATGACAGACGGATTCCATATCCTCACAAACAGCGGCGGGAACTGCTCACTGATTTCAGTGCAGTCTGTCTGAATCAGCAGAGGTTCAGCCTCTGCCTTCTAAATGGGGTATGTACTTTAGCTTTAAGAACCATGCCTTTTGGACTGGGGCTTTCTGGATCTATTGGATCCAGCTTTCTGGATCTCCATTTGGTTCTTGTCTATTGCAAAGGCATTTAAAATAGAAGAAAAGGTTTGTTCAGATAAAAATCCACCTCCTCTTTTTCTTTTTTTTCCTTTCTTCCTTTTGTCTTTCTGTCCTTTTTGTAGTTTATCTACCATTCACACTCCTCTCTCCCTTCAAAAAAACAAACAAAAAACCCCAACAAAACCAAACTCTAGTTACTTGCATCTACTTGTACATACTTTTCCGTTTTATCTGCAAATGTGTAAAACCACACAGTCCTGATCTAATCCTTTATCTTTTGTAGCAGGTGATATGATTGTGGTTGTAGAGATAGAGACATAGATGTTCTAATAGACCTAAATGGATCTGAATCCATCTTTTGGCTTTCCCAAAGTAGTTTCTTACCTGGGTCCCAGTTCCCTTTCTCTAGAGCCACATGCTTTCTCTCAGTTAAAGGTGTGTAGAGGACAAACTGTAAGCCCTTCACTCTGGCTTTCCTTTTTCAATTCAGGATACTAAGTTAAAGACAAAATAATAAATATATCCACTGACACCACTATGTCTAGATATTTCTGGGTTTTTTTCCATTGACTCTAGCTCTCTGTTTTACCATGAGCCCCATCATCTGTCTTGCAAATTCCTAAGAACCAAAGTAGCAATGACCATGCATTGCCATTGCAATACTATCCTGGGAGGAACAAGGGGAGAAACAGTGCAAGGACTATTGATTTTCATCTGACAAGAGCCAAGTGAAGACTATTTCCATGAAGTGTTGTATCTATATTTTTGATCACCTCTTTGTGGCTTCGGTATAATGGTGCTTGGAAACTCTGGGTTATGCTAGATTTAGGATCCTAGCTCTTAACAAAATAGACAGCCATGAATATATAGCATTATACTCGCTAGTGGCCTAAAGTCTGTGTTGTAGATTCCAGTTTTCAGTCCCTAGTGGGATTGTACCTTGCACTTTTAGGAGGTATCGATTTTGCAGAGGTTCTACCCTTTCTTCATCATAAATATTCTTACTTGGATACAAATTTCAGAGTGCTGAAACATCAGTTTTGCGCTTCTACAAAGAAATCATATGTACAGCCATGGACCCCGCTCACTGCAATTTTTTTTGATTTATGTGACATTGAGGTTTGCAAAATCTCCACTGTTTTCCAGTCTATGGGGTTGTGAGAACTGTCATTCAAAAGTGGATCAAACATTGCTGGTACAGTCTATAAACAACCCAAAACACTCTGAGGAGTGTGAATAAATCTGGAGCTCATTAATCCATATAAAGTGCTAATGCTGCACTATTGTCATTGAGAGAATGCTCTATTTAGGAGTCCAAGTGAAGTCACCTCAGTATTCCAGGAATTTTGCCTGAGGCACAGCTACTAACATCCTGCACAAGATTTACTACACAATTATACAGCACAAGGCTCTAAGAGGAAAAGTACTTCTGAATATAAGATCATTTAGGATAGTGGATGGAGCAGAAATTTTGGAAGATATGACATGAAATTAATGTTATTCTCTCAATGACAGTACTGGGTCATGTTCCCTTGTGCATCAAAGGAAGGAATTTTTGGACAGAAAATGTTTTTATCTGTTCATGAGCAGAAAACATGGGAAGTACCCAAACCTTCTGCACATGCAATTTCGAGGTTTCTATACCAGTGCATGTAGGACACTCAGAGTTTTCCAGATTCCTAAGGGCTCAACACTAGTTTTTCCATAGTTATGAGAAAATTATTTTGTTTTTTAAAAAAATCCCTTGCTGAAGATAAAAGGATGTCTAAATGCTTATTGAGATTGAAAATTTGAAAGTCAGGAGGGCTTTACACATTCTGCAGCTTTTCACTGCCAATGCTTGTGGCTTGGGCTAAGGGATTGCTAGCTTCAGAAATGTGACTGCGTATGCCATTTCCTTGTTTGCAGAAGATTAAGGGCTTTTTCTTCATCTTCTCTCTTTTATTGCTTTAGACATGACTTGAAGCTGACACAAAGCATGATCACAATTTATACAAACCTAATAGGTATAGAGTGTGTCAGGATGAAGATCCAGCCCATTCACTAGTCTGCCTTTTGGGAGTTGCCTGGGGAGCAAATGTAAGCACCACAGGTTGCCTCAGTGGCCCTAATAGTAACTTGTGACTAGTAACTTTGCACTTGTGTGCAAGAACGTGCAAAGACCACAGAGAATGGAGGGGGAGAGAAAAACACTTGCAAAAAGATACTGAGTTTGTTTTTTGATTAGAATCACCAGTTTACAGCTACTTCTGACTAATAACAAATACTTGGATTGAAATTTTATCTTCTGGGTTCCTGTCTACCACAGAGGGGAAGGATGACCTTCCTTGACCTCCTGAGGACACTTTTCCTAATGCAAGATAGACTCTTCCTGAATGAAGATAGTGATTAGATCTGACTCCCCCTTAGCCTTCTCTTCTCCAGACTAAAAAATGCAGTTACCCCAGCCTCTCCTATCATGTGTTCCAGTTCCTAATCATTTTGGTAGTCCTTCACTGGCCTCACTCTGTTTGACAGTCTCCCTTTTTTCTGGAGGGTCCAAGCCAAGACACAATACTTCAGATGTGTTTTCACAACTGCTGAATAGATGAGAATTATGTTTTCCCACGGTGTCATGGTTAAAGCAGTTTTGTTCTGGAGTACTTACTGTCCATGCCTGTAAACACAGTTTCCAAGAGTGCCAGGTGTAAATAACATAACTCTAACAACTTCTATCTAGTTGTCTTATTCCTTTTCTTAAGTCACTCTGTTCTCATTTGCAGAAATTCTGGTAACTCCTTGAAACCGCTGAAACCCACCTGAGTTATGTCACTTACTTTGAACAAAGGAGATTTTATTTAATGCACTATCTGAAAAATGACATTACAATGAGCCTGGCTCATTGCAATAATATCCACAGTTAGAGGGTAATTGTTATTTTTAAAAGTTTCTAGTCTGTCTCCATGCCAGAGATTGCTGAGAAGCCTGACTACAGTTTGTGAAGCCCTCAGACACTGAAACAAGTACCACAGAAAAGCTCATAAGAAATTTAAAACCTGCCTTCACAGAAAGGTTTGAAAACAGTATGGAACACATAGTGAGAAGACAATATAAAATACTGAAATTTTGTATATGAAGCAAAACCAAATTGTGTCTCGTGCTGAAGTGGGAAGGGGCTCCTTACAAAGAAAACGTAATCTTGAATTTGTTGTCTGTATCAGAATACATACCTAAAGGCACCTTTAATCTTGGCATTTTCTATGTGTTGAACACTTCTCAGCCTTTATAACAGTCTTGTAACTTTAAGAGTAATTTTTTTCTTCTAATTTAATAATATCTAAGGTGTAGTTATTTAAAGAAGCTTAAATTAGGTTGTGCCTAAACTCAACTAATATACACTAATAAAACTGTGCAGAATACAAAATACTTCTTTTTTTATATCATCTGTTATTATGGTATTTCTCAGAACTTGCACTGTGCACAATTAGTGATACTGAAATATCCTTACAGGATAATTATTCAAAGGAGAATAAAATCTATTGCTTAAGATTGTTTCAGTCAGTTCTCTAAATGCTTTACAGTGAAACTCATCAATCTTAGTCAATTTTGCAATCTATAGCTTAGGTAGAGTCAGAGGTGTGCAACAGAAAGACAAGAGACAACACGTACAGGTTGCAGTTAGATGGAAGGGGGAAAAAAATCACAGCTTGAGTTCCCACTAAGTACTTGAAAAGGTTTCTCAGTGAGGTTGCAGAGTTTCTATCTGGATGACCTGGGAAAATGTTGAAGTTGGCCCTCCTTTGAAAAGAGTTGGGACTGAAGACCACAGAGGTCTCTTTGATGTACACAGTTCTAGAACTCTGTATTGATTTTATCACTTTTGTTTCCTCTGAAGTTCAAGGTTAAACTGATTTTTGTCTCTGATGAGTGGACATGACCAAGCCAGATGTAAGCATAACAAAATGATGGTTTAGTAACAATTCAACTCTCTTAGTTTTCTGCCATCCTCCTTTCTACTCAATGACAGCAGCAGTGCCCAGTCCCCTTGTGTCATTTGTTATTGCTCATCAGCTGGGTTCCCAACTGTTCTGGGAATAAAATAGGTAGGTCACATGAATGACATATATTTGTAAATTGCATCACCATGGTTATTAAGATGGTGTTTCGTGCTTCTTAGACTTGTTCTCATAAATTTCTTTTATTGTCTTTCATATATGTCTCATACTTACTTTAATCAGTTTCCAGTATGATCCTATCATGCATAACTTGTATGTCAAGAAAAAGGCTTGTGTGTGTATCTACATGTGTGTTTAAAGTCTTAGTGTGCTATATCATAGGCCTAGGCAAACAATAATTAGCATCACTCAATTAAATAGATAAGCCAAAGCATTCTCATTCATCTGTGTAAGGTCAACTCTCTCAAATCACATCTGCCCTTGGGAGAGGCACTGGGAGGTTAGCCCATGCTGTGCCATGAGGAGATTCATCATTTATAGTGTAAGTAAAAACAAATTATTACTTCCTTCATCTTTGGTGCACTTAGTCATGGCACAAAGAGGGCCTGTGAACTGCTGAGTTTCACACCTCCTTGTTAAGAGTCTTGAAGTTTAACTGGGACTACAGTATTTTCTGCCACTTCCATTTCTTTGAGCTGGTCTCTGCATTCTTGCTGCAGTCAGTTTCCAAGAAAGAACATGAAGTTGTGTTTTTCTTCACCTCCACACCTTTCTGTGCACAAAGCCTGCAGCGGGTCTGCGTGCTAGACAGCTCTTCTTTCTGTGAGAGTTGCTGTGTGCCTTGCTGTAAATATAACTAGCTTGGCCAGTATGATCATTGCTTTATAAACCATTTGTCACAGCCCTCAGTGTATTGTCTCTGTCCTTTATGATACTAAGCACACAGAGGAAGCTACAAAATAATGTATCTGATTATTTATTCTGGAAAGTAATTTCTGTTGAGTGAGAGAACAGCAATGACTAATATGTCATGCCAGCTCTTGGCAGGCTGACCAGCCTGCAAAATCCCTTCGTTTGTAATCATCCACCAAGCAGAGATGCCTTTCGAAACCTCTTTCTGAGCTCTTTATAAGCCCATCTATTTTCATTCTCCCTTTATATTTTCTCCCTTAACATCTTTCTTTATTTGCCAAGAGCAAAGCCGTATTTTTTTCCCAGCTGTACCTCTAGCAAAATGGTAAGTTAGAGTTATTTTTAGGTGGGGCGTTTACATCACCTTTTCTCCTCTGAGTCTTCAGATTTATTTTTACTTTATTAATAAATCCAGAGTGTTTTACACATCTGAGAATTTTACTAACATTACACATTAACATGAAAGGACAACTTTCTGATTTACATCACTTTTCACTTGTGTCTTTAGAATCTGGTAATTCAGGTTTTGATACAAACATTCTGTTAATGATTCTGTATATTGTATTTGCTATGAAGTATATTAGCTTGTAAATCCAACAGCTAGCTTGTCTAATGTCTTATCAACAATTCACTCAAGTGATTCACATCAGTTCAAGTGTCTAACTTCTTTTTTCTAAATTATGTTAGACTTCCTGAATAATTATCATATTCTTTTCAGCATTCCTACACTCTGCCATGCTTGAAGAATGACACTATGCTATATGAACATGACTGACAACTTTTTCAGTTGAAAAAGGTTTTAAAAGCATTAATACCTTAAAAAAGGAAAGTTAACCTAATACAGCATTTCTAAGTAAAATTACACATTTATTTCTAATTAATTATCCTAGTTATAACATCTCAAACTCTCTTTACTCTTCATAAAAGGTATTGTAAGGATTTCCTAGAAATATTAACCTTCGTATCTCTATTTTGAGGTAGTAACATATATGAATTTACAGATGCTAATTTCACAGAGGCATGAGCAATCAAAATGTTAAAAGAGGTCATTGTCAATACACTAAAGTAGATGTCCTTGCACCCCCTTTGCTGATCATGGTTTGACATATAGTTCAATGTATTCCTACTCACATAAATGCAAAGAAAAATTATATTTTTTATTGCAGTCTTTAGGGAAAATTCAAGAAACAGGGAGCAGAGGCAAAGGATACCACTAATGTATCCTAATGGAAGCATTGTCTTCGACTGTCACTAAAAACTGTGAGCAGCATATGTACTCTGGGAACTCTGAGCAGTGTATTTTTGTGAAATGATGGACCTCTAGAATCACCCTGATACACTGTGTCCTCCAAGGTATCGTAACAAATGCAATTTCAGAAAAAGCCTTTGGAAATAAATACTGAAGAAAAGGTGGTTCACTAGAGAGAGAGAGTTAAAAGACTTTCAGTGGTGTGTTAAGGCACAACCTGAAAAAGCAATTTATTATCCTGTGCATTTGGTAGCCTGGCACATATGCCTTTAAGCAATAGGTTTGGCTGGTTCCTGTAGGAATGATCATCTCTGATTATTATTGTTTTTGTAACACCTCTTCCAGTGGTTAGTTGAAAGTGCTGTCCACAGGCTATCTATTCTACTAGGAGTTCAAATTCATTACAGTCATTTTTCAGAACAAGGAAATCCATTTTCTATTACCCAGAAGATGTTAGCTTCGTGTGTTTCTAAAAGAGCACAATTGTGGTGGTTGCTGCTGGTGAGTGAATAATTGACTAGAGAAAGTTTTTGTATCCACTTTGGCATGATAAAAAGCTAGTGCTGTTCACAGGAAACATAAGCTTTTTCTTTGTACAGAGAACTCATTCTTTGTCCAGGTAGTAACTGCAAATAATTACATGCCATTTAGTTGAATAAAAAGATAGATGACAGAAAATAGGAGAATACTGTAGCAAAGAGAAGAAAAAAAAATAATTACTGTGTAAAACGTATAAATCATTTTTACCTCCACGTAGTCCTTGAGATAAGAGGTAATAGTTTGCTTAGCTACTTTAAAGGGAATATGATCTTAGAATTAATACCACATCCTTACAAATTAAAAATAAACAACTTTTTTACATCCTACTGAGACCTCCCTAGTATGAGCTGTCATGGCTTGAACTCTTTTGTTGCCATGTGGTGGGCTGTGCCATAGAGCACGGCTGGCACAGCCCTGCTAATAGGTTGTGGGGAATGGGTGTTGGGGGAAAAATCTCAACAAGCACAGAAATATGTGAGTCATGCAATGCCTCAGTACCTGTGTCTGGAGCTCAGTTACCTTTGTTTCATTTTCTGGTACTCTTGTCTTTCCACTTCCACTCTCTCCAGTCTGGTAGATGGTGGTAGATGGAGGTCATATTTCAGATTAACATATGTCCTCTGAAATTATTTTTTTCAAATGAATCTTGTTATGCTTATTTTTTGACAGTCAAAAGAGAGGAAAGAGCACAAGGCACCATGACATGAAAAGCATTTCTAGCAATCACAAGTAGGGCAGACACAAAGTTGTCAAAGAACAGCAGATCCCAGAGGCTCTGTTCATACAGTGAAATGGGTTTTTTGCATTTTATGTTTTGCAATTCATGACTCAGTTTCCTAAGTTGGGACCACTGTTCTTTTCCTTTCCCTAGTAACTACCATAACAAAACACAAATGAGCTACTCTATTGCAACATAAATTTGCTTTCCCTAACTTTTAGCAAAACATAATGCTGTAATTTAACATTGAATAAATGCTGAAATCCAAAGACATCATAATCAACTAGTAGAGAATTATATATTTTTGCAAGGCTGAGTATCTCAATGGCTACACAGAAAGAAGCACTGAGGCAATTTAAGTACCATTGAGCAAGATTTTGGTAACTCATTAAGCATGAAGGACAGTACAACAGGAAAGAAAACTGCGAATGAAGTTCCCAAGAGTCAGAAAAGAAAAGAAGAACAACTAAACCCCAAATTACCACTAAATATAATGCTAAAAGTCTGATTTCAGTCATCTTGTAGATAGGAAAGCTCAAAAAGCTATAATTTAATAAAAGTTAATCAGCATAAGTCCATTATTGGAAGCCCAGACTTCAGAAATTCCCTTTAACATTTTTGTATATACAGCAATGGCTAAAAGCCATAATGTATCTGTATTTCAGGAAATATTTTAAACCATAATGCAGAATAGATATTCTGCAGAATGTGGGGGAAGGTGCCCAGAGCAGCCATCAAGTGCAACAAGCCCTGACTCAGGGACAGGTGTTCCCAGTGGCATGGGACATGGGCACACTTCTCTCCTGAGCAATCTGTGTGTATATGTCCTGCAGGGGGTAAAGGGAGGATTTGTGTGCTGAAGCATGCCCTGCCATGAGAAAGGATCCAGACTGCCTTGAAAGGATGGCCTAGATTATCCTTCTATCAACTGAGACAATCACAGCCCTCCTGCCCACATCCAGCAATGGGACATTTCATCAGTCTTTTCATGAGGACACCATCGAATAGATTTAGTCTGCTGAGACACCTACCTTAGAGTAGCACATTGGTTTTCTGCTGAAGCTCTCTTCCTTCAGCTCCATGCTGCTTCCTTATCCACCAGTGAAATGTGGCTAACTGTTTTGAAGTCCTCCAGGAGAATATTTATTATCCTGGTCCTGGGTTCTGGGTCAGAGTTAGGAAAAGAGGAAGCTTCCATTCATGGGTTTTATTTGCAACACTTACTGACTTGCTTGAGTCATTTAATTCCTCTTTGCCTCACTTATCCTATGCTGAATAAGAGAAAATATGCCTTCATTCTTTTCTGGGGGCTTTTATCCTTTTATATGGCAATGACTATAGTACTACTAAGCATTTTTGGTTTTGAAAGGTTACAATGATCATTAAGGAAGCTTAGTACTATTGTAATACCGATAGATATTAATCAAAAATCTATGTTGTGTTTATTATGGGTCATATGCAAGCCAAACTCTTTATAGGCTTGAATAAAGGAGAAATATTTTGCCTTTTTTTCCTGTTAGGGTTTGTCTCACTGTCTCATCCTCTGAACAGATTCAAAGTGGTTGTATTTGCCAAAATTTTAGCAACATTAAACACTTACTAGATAGCAACCTCCTCTTTTGACAGCTCACATGATACATTCTAGGCTCATTAATCAAGGTCATTCTTACACAGATAGTAAAAATTGCCTCTGATAACAGATTTTCAGTTGGAGGGATTTGTCTTATTCAAATGCATGTTAGACCTAAGAACAATTCTCTTTTCCCACTTTCTTCATGATATGTTAAATTTGAAAACCATCTGGAACTGAGTTTTAAATCAGGCACAGTTTGGTTGTTCACGCTATTGTTAGGGTGATATAAACATTCACATTACACACATGATAAATTAGCTGTAACCAACTGGTTTGTGTCTTTCCTCCCCAGTGAAAATAGAAAATTCTTGGGGGTTTTCTGTCTGTCACAGTGAATTATAAGCAGAGACTACTGTGTTTGAGGAAACTGTCTCTGATCAAAGCGGTAGAATTCAGTCTATGAACTGCTATCCAATAAATAAATAAATAAAGTTGTGCATCATTCAGAAATGAGGGTAAAATACAGATAAGTCAAACACTGGTATCACGAGAAGTTTTGATGCTGGAGCTACAGCCTCTTCTGTACCCTGTATAGCAAAGTAAGTCATTGCTTTTGGGATAGCGCTGGCATTTACATGTACAGCCTGTTGCCCTGAGTCCCAAACCTATCTTCACGTTCAAAGAAAACAGAAGTCTTCTTTTGATGTCCTAATACTGATATCTGCTTTCGTTATATATTATAATGTTTCTCTTATAGAGAGTGGAAAACAATCATAAGAAAGACCTTGTACAGGATTCAGAGTGAAGTAGCATATTATTCATTCAGTTGTCATACTCATTTACCATATTACAGCTGTCACTGAAAGGTAGTCAGAGTTCATGCTGTACGCTATGTTTGTAAATGGTGATGCTATCTCATTATTTTCCAGCCTGTCTGCAATTAACCTCTTATTTTGAGTGTGGTGAGAACGTGCAGTAGCAGTATACAACATTTCAAACATATTTCAAAGTGCATCTTTGTCACTTCCATCACTCATGAGGGAAACAAATGCTTCCTTACTGATTTGCATGCGTGCTGGTCATAAATAATTTTTATCCTTAACATCATATATTAGAAAAAAAGAATAAACTTCATTAATGGCTTGGATGTTTGTCATCATTGTCTGAATTTTGATAGCTCCTGAATCTTGAACATAAGTAATGCAGTAGCAAATGGGTTGGGAGCTCTAAGGAGATCATCCTGACTCTGGAGCTGTCTGTGATGAAGACTGGCCAGATGCTAGTCCCAAAATGAAGTCACTGTGCTGTCACTCACACCCTTAGGAGAGCTTTGCAGTACTCAAATTTACTGGTGCTTTGAGTGTGCAATATAATGCAGAAGTGCTACTCATTTTTATTTTCACCCTCACATATGCTGTGTGGTAACATATCTATTTCAACATTTATATCCTATTTAAAAGTTAGCCTTAGGGACCTAAACTTAGCACCTTACCCTCTGTAGTCAAATATGACACTGCTTCAGAAGGCAATTCCACTTATCCTTGGATGATGGTAATAATAGGTGAGACAAACTGTTCCTCTGAAGTTGCCTGTTCTCCTTAAGAGCAAAGTTTGGAGTGATGAACTTCAACTTGGGCAAGGAACTTCTAACCTCTGGCATTGGTTGGGCTTTGCCTGCTGATTTTTTCCTTTTCTTCTGTAAGACAGCTGTTCTAAGGTTTTCTGGTTTCCCACCTACAGATAGCAGAGAGCAGAGACTCTCTGAGGGATGATTCATCCTCTCCAAAGATAAGTATCTGACACAGGTGGGAGTTAGTCAAAGTAGAAATTGTACTTTAAATTAATTTTTGCTGGTATTGTTCACTACTTAAGTAGTCTCTTAGGAGGAGAGCTTCTTACATGATTTTTGCTTCAAAGAAAAGAGTAGCCATGCCGCCCCATTGCTATAGGATGAGATCCAGATCTGAGCATTGTTTCCCTGCATAAATGAGGGAAGCACACAGAGGAAAGGAAGGCCCTTGGGAAAGGTGTGAGCAGTGAAAACTAATTTGGGACATGTAAGAGGGTATATGTGAGAGGCAGTGATTACTGAAACAAATAAAAAGGGATTTTTAGGAGAAGAATGGTACAGAAAATCAAAAAAGGAGCAAAAAAGATGTGAGAAAAAACGATAATGAATACAAATGCCATCAGAAAGGGATGATAAATACACTAGGAAACTGGTGCAGAAAACGATGCCTTAAAGCAGGAGATTTTGAAGTCATTTACAAAATAAAAGTGTAAACTGTTGTCAGCTAAATCAGCTGGTTTATTACTTCCATTTCAGGAAAAGTTCCTGACAGAGACAAGTAAAGTGTTCGTGAAATGTGCCTGTTAGATATTCCCAGGCCAGGCCATTAGAAATAATTGAATTCTGTATTGCCCAAATACGAAGTTTAAGAAGTGTTTGGATAATGCTTTCAGACACATGATGTGATTTTTGGGGTTGTCCTGTGCAGAGTGAGAAGTTAGACTCAAAGATCCTTGTGGGTCCCTTCCAACTCAGAATATTCTTTGATTTTATGATTTACCTGTGCTTACTCTATGAAACCCATCACTGGGTCTTAAGTATATGTCTATCTAGGGATTTTTCTACTTGGTTATAAGCCCCAGTTGTCAAACTAGTATGCATTAGGACTGAATATAAGGGAGGAACAGCATCAAGTGATACAAAAGACCTACAGGTAATCCAAAAACCAAATATCTTTGTCAGAAAGACTGCAGTCTCAAGGAAGGTGCTATCAAAATTTGGATGAATCCCAGTTTCTAATTCAAAGGTAAGAAATCAATTAAAAGGGAATTATTACTGTTTTAAAAATCCTTTTCCCTTTCTCTGGTCCTTCTTGGATTGTGCTGCCTTTGTAGTGATATGGTCTTCCTCTACAAACACGTATGTAATTGAAAATTATTCAGTGTGTCCTAATATTGGGAAAGCTGTTAGTAAAGCAGTAAATAAGAAAACAGTCCAGTGCTTAATGTCTAGTTCCAAATAGCAGTTTGCAATTTATCCTGACTGCATCATGTAGAATATTTCAGACACTCAACAGCATACCAGTACAGCAGTACCTAGTCAGATGTGAGGATACAGTGATTTATTTTAACATTTGAAACAGAGAAGACCATATAAAAATGTGGCTCCAGAGAAGAGACATTTTGAAACTTAAAATTACTTTAATATCACAAATTTGAACAATTTTGTCTTGATAGTGAGAACATTGTTTTGTCCTTTTCCTTTCCCCCTTTCCTTCCCCAACCACAAAACTTGCTGGTTGAAGAATGTATTAATGTCTGATGAAAAAAAGTCTTTGAAAGGTAGAAGTGGAAGCAGACTCTTGCTCCAGCTAGATACTTCATTTGACTAAGCAAAGATGTGGATATCCCTTACATTATGTGGTTGAGGCACTAAATATGCCCATAATTCTAGGTTTCTCTCTACACACTCCAGGGCAAAGGAGGGGACCATTCTTAGCATCCTTAGTTTTGCTGAGCTTGTAATGGTTTTCCTATATCAATTTTTCGCTCCTACTGCGAAAAATTTTCTCACATTCACAAAGCATTTTTAATTCATATCATGAATACATGGAAATAGTATAAAAGGACCCATGTCCTCTCCATCTCAGTGATTGGGAAGCTGCTTCTGTTTTATTCAATTCTTCTAATACCAGGAAAGTTACTCCTTTAGGGTTCACTCATGAGGGAAAGGAGAATTGTCAGTTTCTCAATTTCTGTGCATCTATTGATGTGCATACAGACTGGGAAATGAGATGGTGGAAAACAGTGCCACAGAAAGGGACCTGGGGGTCCTGGTCAACAGCAGGTTGAATATGAGTCATCAGTGCCCTGGCAGCCAGGAGGACCAACCATGTCCTGGGGGGCATCAGGCAAAGCATCGCCAGCCAGCTGAAGGAGGGGATTATCCTGCTCTGCTCTGCACTGGTGCGGCCTCACCTTGAATATTGTGTGCAGTTTGGGGCACCACAATGTAAGAAAGATATTAGAGAGTGTCCAAAGGAGGGCAACAAAGATGATGAAGGGTCTTGAGGGGAACCTGTATGAGGAGCAGCTGAGGTCACTTGGTCTGTTCAGCCTGGAGAAGACGAGACTGGGGCGAGACCTCATTGCAGTTAAAACTTCCTCAGGAGAGAAGAGAAGGGGCAGGCACTGATCTCTTCTCTGTGGTGACCAGCGACAGGACTTGAGGGAATGGCCGGAAGTTGTGCCAGGGGAGGTTTAGGTTGGATATTAGAAAAAAATTCTTCATCCAGAAGGTGTTTGGGCACTGGAACAGGCTCCCCAGGGAAGTAGTCACAGCACCAAGCCTGACAGAGTTCAAGAAACATTTGAATGGCACTGTCAGGTTCGTGGTGTGACTCTTGAAGATGGTCTTGTACAGGGCTAAGGGTTGGACTCAATGATCCTTGTGGGTCCCTTCCAACTCAGCATATTCTGTAATTCTGTGATTATGATTATGCAAATATGTCCGTAGAAAGAAAACCGGAAAACCAGCCAGCTGTGGTTCTTGCAGCAAAGGGAAAGTCAACCTCTCCACTTCTAGCAGCACAAGGAGGAAGCAGGAAAAAAGTTCAAACATTGACAAGTATTGCAGTGTTTTATTTTTTTTTAACTAGAATGGTAAACCTGGTTTGCAGATTTTGCCTGAACTTTTTACCTGTAACATGATGATGCTCCAGGTGGGATTCAGTTCAGGACTACAGCATCTGAACTGAGATGATCACATGTTGTGTATATAACTTACTGTGACAGCCACTGGGGATTTGGTCAGTCAAGGGAGAAATTCAACTTCCCAGCAATTTGTTTTGGTGCTAGCGGAAGTTCTTTTCTACTGGGTGGATCTTCATTCACCAAACAGGAAATTCATCTCCCTAGTGTGCCTGTAAACACTTAGATGTGGAATGGGATAATTTTGAACACAATGTTAGTCTCCTAGGCTGTGCTGTCCTGCTCACGCAGACAGTAAACCTAATTATATTTTTTCTTTCTTTTTCTTTGTTTCTGTAAGGATTTACTTTCTTGGACAATAATAAGTACTTGTCCACAGCAATACGGATTCACAGTGCAGCAGCTGTGATGTATTAACCCCATGTGGACAGAGAATTCTACTTTAATGTAAAGATGGAATGTTTACTAGGACACAGGAATGTATTACTTTCAAATAAGTACATAAGAAACATGAACAGGGAGTCACTTCACCTGATTTAAGATCATAACTAGTCCCAGCTCTTAAGGTCTAAATAAGGTTCCTCTGAAACAGAAATCTTAAATGCTCAGGGAGAGGAGGGACTCCAGTCCTCCAGAGAAAGACCCTGCTGTATTTAAGTGCTTCATTTTAGCATACATGACTTGCCTGTGTGGCTACGGTCCACCGTATTCATTTGGGGACTTGGGACAGACAGAAAACTCTACCTAAGTGCACCTTCTGTGTAAGCTACAGTGCAGAGCTGTGTCATAACATAGACTAAATTAATTATTCTCAGGCCATTTCTTCTTACTTGTTGACAGTGTTCTTGACACAACAAAAATGCAGTCATGACTACGGTCCTTGGATGCAATTATAATATAAACAAAACCGAACAGTTTGACAATTGATCACAGGAAGCTAATGGAGTAAGGACTCTTTCAGTTCTTTCCTGTCAGAAACAAAACTGCATTCTTCCCTTGGTATCAAAAGTAAATCCCTTAAATTTCCTGAATGTCTGTAAGTCACTTTTAAGTATGCTTTAGCTATTGGTATTTGTAGCATTGCTCAAAAATCTGAGAAAGAAACGTCTTAAGCTGCATATCAGAAATGCCAAATGGCCAGTATAAAACTACATCAGTGTTTTGTCAAAATGCTGAGAAAAGTGGAAAGTTCTTATCTTTTTATTCCAGACTGACAGCTGAGTTTTATTCTTACTCAGAAGGATTATGAGCACAGTCTGTTTCAGAGCAGAAATCTGAGCATTAGAAGTCTAGCCATGACTCTGGACTAAAGTTGATCCATGAACCAACAGAGGCTTCAAGAATAATATTGGTTTCCTTCTTTGAATTAAGTCATAGAATCATAGAATGTTTGTGTTGGAAGGGACCTTAAAGATCTTCTTGTTCCAACCCCACTCCTGTGGATAGGGACAACTTTCACTAGATCAGGTTGCTCAGACCCCCATCCAGCCTGCGCTTGAACACTTCCAGGGATAGGGCATCCATAGCGTCTCTGGGCAACCTGTTCCAGTGCCTCTACACAGCTTGCTGTCATTGGCAAACTTGCTGAGGGTGTACTCAATCTGATTGTCCAAGTTACTGACAAAGATGTTAAACAGTGCCAGTCCCAGTGCCAACCCCTGAGGAATGCCACTTGTCACTGTTTTCCACTTGGACATCAAGCTGTTGACTACAACTCTTTGAGTGCAACCACACAGCCAATTCCTTATCCACTGAGTGATCCTTTCATAAAATCTGCGTGTCTGCAATTTAGAGACAAGGAAGTCATGCAAGACAATGTCAAATGCTTTGCACAAATCCAGGTAGGTGATGTCAGTTTCTCTTCCCTTATCCACCAGTGCTGTAGCCCCATCACAGAAGGCCACCAGATATTTCAGGCAAAACCTGCTCTTAGTGAAGTCATGTTGGCTGCCACCAATCACCTTCTTATTTTCCACGTGTCTTAGCATAGTTTCCCGGAGGATCTGCTCCATGATGTTGCCAGGCACTGAGGTGAGACTGATTGCCCTGTAGTTTCCTAGGTCTTTTTTCCATTTTAAAAAATGGATGGGGTGTGTGGAGAGGGCAGTGTTTCCCCTTTTCCAGCCAGTGGAAACTTCACTGAACTACCATAACTTCTCAAATATGATGGATAGTGGCTTAGCCACTTCTGCTAGTTCCCTCAAGACTTGGATGCAGCTTATCAAGTCCCATGGATTTATGCACTGGCAGGTTCCTTAGATGATCTCAAACCTGACCTTCTCCCAGTCCCCAACTTTTCCTTCTGCTCCATCTTGTTGGAGGCCCAGGGCTTGTGAACATGCGGCTGCTCCTGTGTGTCTATAGAGGGACACATCTGCTCAGTCTTCTTGGTTGGGTGGCCTGTAGCCTACTCCCACTACAATGTTGCTTGTTCCTGCCCTCCCTTTAATCCTGACCCACAAGCCTCTCGTCCAACTCCAGGTGAAGCTCCATGCACTTCAGCAGGTCATTGACATATAGGGCTGCACACCCTCCCTTTCCTGCTCCTCATCAGTCTTCACTGGGAATGCTTTCTACCATTCATATTACACCTCTAGCATAACAAATCTTTTACGTGAAGATTATAAATCACTTCTAAGAACAGTACTTAACTGAAAGCTGAGGTCTTTCTTCTGTACATCTGAGAGTCCAGCACTTACAAATGTGAGTGAGTACTAATGTAAGTTCCTTCTCCTACAAAGCAGAGTATTGGACTCCTTTAAGACTCTGGCAGCTCAAAGAGAGAAATAAAAGGTACCTTTGTAGGTGACTCCTTTTCACATATCATACCTAGCCTAACTAACCTCTGCTGTTGGCTTCAAAGGCCTTGGACTCCATGTAGGTCAACAAATAGATAATCATGGCTTGCTATATCAAGATATGAATGTATATTTTCAGATTCTTCGTCATTTCAAAAGGGACTCTATATGTAGGTATAACTTTTACAGCAGTATGACAGCAGCTGTCTGCTGATCAACAATTTTAGGTCCAAAAAAGCGGGATGTTTATATATATAACTGTACTGCAACAGTATCTGAATCCAGCATCACATAGCTAAGACTTGTCTGATAAAATCATGCTCCATACACCTGATTCATTTCAATGCCATAGCACATGTAGACAATACACTGGAATAGAGTCTTGAAATAAGATGCTTGCTAACAAAGGACAATTTGAACAGTGGCAACAAATTTGAGAGAAGATTTTTTACTCAGATTTTCTCTGATCCTTTTGTACATATATTTTAATTCCTAAGAAGAAAATCTTAGATCAAATACTATCCATTCCTATGGAGTGCTTTGGTTCTTTTTAAAACTCCAAATACAACAGAAAATAGGCTTACATTCTGAAAAATACATTACAGAACCAAACATCCACATGGTTTCTGTTTCAAAGGGCTTGTGCCTTACCTCTTTGTCCATTGTAAATAGCAAAGATGGGTGTCAGAAATCACAGGAGTACCAAGAAGCTCCAGTGTATTACATATTAAAATAAAATAGAAGCAAAAAATGATTTCTAAAGTGAGTTACACATAAACATCCTGATATACCAAGTATAATGGTCTAAACATATCTCGTTGTCTTTTAAAGGTATATCTGATTTTTTTTCATCCACATTTTCTAGTTTACACTGTTTTATTATGTCAAACTCATTCATGAGTTTGTTATTTTCAGTTCTGAACATTTGTCAATTAGGATTTTTTTTCCAAGAGAGTTCTTCACTGGGTAAATTAAATAAACATTTTTTTTTCTCCTAAGATCATGGTAAAACCCTCTACAATGATTGTGCTTTCTTTCCTTAATACACTGTTGTGGTGAGTTCTTGCTTCTTCCAATATGATCTAACTATAGGACACACTAAAAATATTGTATTAAATTCCCCTCTTCCAAAATGACTTTAGATCTCGTTCTGGCCTAAAATATTTCCTTCAGTGAATGGAGGGTTATAAAGATAACTTACTGTTATGGTTCAACTGATATCTATATTCACTGCAGTCTGAAGGAGGAATATAGTTGTATGTTTCAGTCACAGAACATTAATTTGAAATATATTGATTCCCCCCTTAGATCAATACTTTCATAGCATATATATTTTCATCTATATGCAAAGTTGATGGTACCATTTGGAAAGCAATAAAGGCAGAATTTTTTTTAGGAAGGTCTTCAATGTTAGGTATTTTATTACGACTACCAAAACAATTGATCATATTTTTTTTTCCAAGTTCATCTGTTTGTGTGGTTTCCCACACATCTTAAGAGGAAACTGTGAAAATACTATGTTAAATCTCATTTTAATTAAACTTCAAAAGTGTTTACATATCCTTGTTGCTTTCAGGAAGTGGACCTCAGTGCAAACAATTCAACTAAATTATAAGTTGGTCAAAACACTTCATAATAAGAGAAATGCAACAGAACCAATCAATTTGCCACAGATGTGATGCTTGGGTTTTTTTCCTCTCTTTGGGCAGTTAAGGGGGTGTCGTCATCCTGCTTGTTCATTACAGATACTAGAAATCACATTTCACAAAGGCACATTTGCTGCAATGTGTTAGCAATCATTGTAATTGATTTAAATGCTTGAATTGACTGAGAACATTCATAGATTTTTTCATTAGTTGGCTGCAAGATAACGTAGATGAAAACTGGAACATTTTGTTATACTGCACAGAAGGCCTTAGAAAAGTTTCTGTGACAAGCAAATTTGATTTTTTCAAGCTGCTGTTCTGAATAGTTTTTAAGTGAAGGAAAAGATTCGGGTGCATCAAAAGTTGAATGTATTGTGTTACCCTAGGCATTCACTCTACATATTTTAAGGGAATGGTAGCCTAACAAAATCCAGGATTTAAATAAGCAGTGAGAAACAATATTAGTCAGCACATTTCTACAGCTTGAAGTTTCCTCTGGATGTCACAGGAAGGACCACACTCCTTGAATAAATGAATGTATCAATTAATGATTTTTAAAATGCTAAATGTTCTACTTTGAATTTTAATAAACCCTTGAAAAAAATCAAGGGTAAGAGCCTAAAGGTCAAAGCTGAATAGGTTGCAACTTGGGTTTTTATTTCTCCTGGGACAAACTACATGCCGGAGCAAGAAAACCAAGATGTGTAGGAGAAGACATCTGTACTCTCTAACTTTAGCACCTTGCAAGAGACAAACAGCTGCTAAGTAAATTCTTCTGCACCAGAGGGAAAAACAATACTGGTGTCATTAAAACTCAAAGTATTAAACTTACTAAACTTAACTTACTGAGTGTTTATAATGAGAAAAGTGAAAACAAGCATAGCCGTGATTCTTGGTATGCAGCTCAAACCTTGTCCCTTCTTAAGTTCATCATTGCCAACACAGAAATCTTAGGAAAGATTGGTTTCAAATTCAAACCTGGGACAGAGGAACAGAAAAGCTGAGCGTGGCAGCACATAGAAACCAGAGTGCTGACAAGGTCGAATCAGCCTGATACAGTAAACCACATTGGTTTTATTGTTACTCATTGAAGTCAGTTAGCAATTTCTATTTAGGTAACAGACTCATTTCCACATGGATTTTTCTCTTTATTTGTGCTGATCAGCTGTTATATTAAAGGGGGTTTGATTTATGAATATTGACAGGTCACGTTCTGCTTTCAGCTATAGCAATAATAAAATTCAATTCCCCCTGTACAAATCTGTTATGCCAATAGTCAGCTTATACAGAAATAGGGTAAACTGATGGTGGCATTTTGATCCCTAAATGTAGCCTGTAAAAAATAAAAAACCTTTATGCCCTTTTTTGAATCACAAACATTCTAGTTTGATCTACACCTACGAGCTATATGCCTCTGATACTTACCTCAGGTATTACAAGTTACTGGATTCAGAATGCATCAGGATTTATTTATTGTCATTATACGATAACTTCTGTGTTTTTAAGAATCATTGATATTAATTTGTACTTTTTCAGGTCAATGTCGTTGTAATACGCAGTAAACAAAATAAGAAATATTCTAATTAGCGTAAATAAGGCCTAAATTAATTCTTTGCTCTTTCGGCGGTAGCATTGGTTACTTTCTGATTTGATTTATTCCTGAGATTCAGTCTTTCCTATCATTTATTCTCAAAAGTATTTTCATGCAGAACAACTTTTAAACATTGCTGATGATTTTTAATGGTTAAGATTTTCCAGGATATTTTAGCAAAGCCCTCTCAATTTTAGTCTGACTCTAGAGTTTGTTTAAGCTGCCCTAGTGCCCACAGTCCTAATTTAAAAATTTATTGAATCTCAAACTATTAGACAGTGTTCTCAAATGAAGAATCTCCCCTATTCTAAGCATTTATGAAGGAATGATTAGAACAATAACAATATCCATAAAAGTTAAAAGCGGCTAAAAAGTCTCTGCAGAGGATTAGGAAAATTCTCAGAACACCAATTCTCAAAACTTCAATGCCAATGGATGGCAATGTGGGCTACTTAAAAATATAAAGGTGACTTTTATATTTGTAAAATCTTTCCTGCATGAGATAGTTGTAAGGTTGGAATGTTTATCAGTCATGTTGGACTAGGAGGGAGAAATTTCTCTGTTGCACCTCTGTCCCTTGAAAACTGTCTGCTGGGGTACAGCAGTGATTTGTGCTGGATAGTCCCCTCTAAAATACAGACTCACACTAATCTTCCCTTGCTAGTACCTTTAGTTAATTCAATCAGTCCTTTAGACAGTTCAGAGAAAAAATATCTACAAATTACTTCTTGCCTGTGAAGATGTGAAATGAGTATCAGTGCAAATACATAGTTTTGTCCATAACAGGATTTTTGGCAGTTACTTGAATCAACGAACCAAGTTCTTAAAGAGTTAGTTGAGTAAACATCTTTGACCATTATTAGCTAAAGTGTAGTTAGTGCTGGTTTGGGATGGAAGAAAAGAATTTGTTAGCATCTCTAATTCCCTCCCATCTGTGTCTACTCTGGGTCTATGATATATCCTTTTCTGTGCACACTGCTTGATATTGTTGCATGATATTCTTGTTTATTAATCTCTCAGCCTACCTAATTGCTAGACTATGGAGTTCTAATTTCCTAAGGAACTGCTCCATCTGCCAGATTTTTACTTACAACATAAGTTTACATTAGCTGGCACAAAACCAGCTATATAGTCTTGCTTCAAAGTTTGGGGTTTAGAGAGGATTTTGCCTACTCAGCTGCAGGGAGCATAGAGTTGAAACCACATAATCTTCCATGCAATAATTTGGATGCTCTTGAGAGTTTCTTGACAGCTGCACTCAATTCTGTACTGACCCATGGTTCAGAGATCTAGTGGTCTCCAGGCACATGCAGGAATAAATTGGTCATTGCTAAGATTCATGATCTGAGGTAAATAACACTTCTTCACCATTGGCAGTATCCCAGCTGCAGCAGAAGGAAACTCAAGTAGTGCTACAAATACACAGGAAACTTCTCTTGCAACAAAAAAAAAAAGGAAAGAGCTATTTTTCCTTACATTGCTTTATTTGGGGAACATGCTGCCAGATTTGGGGGCAGAGTGAGGGAGCAGGAACAGTGAACAGAGATGGAGGTTTCTTGGCAGGGCAGGTGAGGTTGTCCTGTGAACTGGGGATATACAGCTTCTGGATCAGAGTGATGGGATGCAAAACTCTCACTGAGGTTTCAGAGGCACAGGATCAAAATGCATCAGTCCTGTCTCACCTATTTAATTAACTATTTTTTTTTAAAGAAGTAAGCCACATTTTCAATTGTCAGTGCTTAAGCACGTGACTGAGCTGCAGCCATTTGTGGTTTCAAAGTCATATTGAGATGTGATCCATATCCCACGTGTTGGCTATGTTTTTAATCAGAAAATTGACTGCAGGGGATGTCTTAAAATGTCCATTACTGAGTTTTAAGGAGAATTAAGCTGGTTTTACCACCTTGTTACTTCTGCCTTGACTAACACATTTTCATTGCAACTCAAAAATTACAGATTCTGGTCTTAAAAAAAACGAAAAATGTCTTCGTCACCCTCCTAGCTGAGCACCTTAATATTCTTACAATTCACTCTCAATTCACCTAGCTTTGTAGCACCTAACAAAGATCAGAGTGTAATACCTGTTTTAGGAGATCAATTGATGCCCTGGCCTCCACAAAGGACAATTTAAAGGTTGGACGGGCTTAAATTTCCAGTGCCTAATCTCTCACCTTGAAGAGGAAGTGACTAGTTCTTTAAATTAGCGTGTGTCTGTACTACTTTAGCAAGTGGTACAGCATAACAGGAGTGAATGAGAACATGAGGCATTGTGTGGGGATGCTTCATCTACTCTATATCCTCTGTGATGCCTTAATTTGTATTAGTTAGCCCATTTTGCTGTCCCAAGCACACTCATGGTGCACAGAGTTTGAAGAAATTGCAGCCTTACTTTGGCACCCAGGCTAGTGTTCCATAGAGGTACTCCAGAGAAACAGATGCTGCTTCTGCTGGTTGTCTTTTTCTTAGGGGAGAGGACATGGGCCATAAGGTTCTGGTAGTCTTCTCTGCTACAGCTGCTTTTACCCTCATTCATATGAAGTTCTGGGTGCAGCAGATGAGCTCAGAAATAGGAAAGGTGGAAATTGCATTGTCTGTGGGATGGACAACAACAAGTGCAAAATTTGCAAATGTGTGAGCCTACTATGAAGAGCCTGTGTTGTTATTCCATCCTCAACGAATACAACTTTGTGGTCCATCCCTTCATGCAAATGAACGGCCATCAGAATATTAAGTCTTATAGGCCTCAGCATCTACTGCTTGGTGGATAACTGTGAGGACAGTAACTATTTTTCAGGAGAGTAAAGTGACAAAGGAGGATTCAGAAGCCATCCTCCAGAAGTGCTTTTTTATAGAAAGAAAAAGGGAGATACCAACAACTTGTCAGAGATCTGAGTGGCACTCCCTGAGTATGAATGTTCCCAGAGCCCTCCAATATGTGCTCATCCCTCAGCACCCTCTGTTAGGGTATGAACATTTTCAACCTAATGTTCAGTTTTCTTTAAAGTGTTGATGATATTTTATTTCCTGAGTCTAATTAGTTTTATACAACATACACTATTTTCACTCAAAAGGTCAGTTTAGAGAGTTATCTGGACACGTGTTGATAGGGATAGGAATGTACAAGGCAGGTTTTGAAAAAAAATAGGTAAGCCTTGAGGTCTTTGAATAACTGAGTACATTTGGAAAAAAATGGCAAAAGTGAAACCAATCCTTAAGCTTTGGAGATGGTAATGAAATTTGTCTGTATTGTAACATGTTTATACTTACAGAAGAAACATCCAGATTCTAACAGAACTGTCATTGCCATTCACTTCAGATATTTCTTATCAAAATACTTAGGAATTTGAAAGGGTCTTTACATTTTTACACACTTACTGTGCTATTAATATAAGACTATCAAGTATGGGGGCTTACTGTTGCAAGAGTTAGATGACAGCCTTCAGGAAAGTGATGAGCTGAGCTGAAATTCTAACTTGTACTTTTCTCATTTGTTTTTTCTTTTATTGTTATGTCGCTAGTATTGTTATTATTATTATTATTAAATGATCATGACCATCCTCATCCATAATAATCACACTTCTTACTATATAATCTGAAACTAGTATAAAACAGACTTGATAGCATGCCTGCTCAGCAATTTGGGAGAAAAAGGATAAAGTAATTTGCTTCATGTTTCCTGCTGCCTTTGCAGATACTCTGCAACTGAATCTCCTATCTTCTCTGCATAATTTGAATTTTTTTATCCTATGTATTGTTGATACTGTCATGAAACTGTGAAGAAGACATACGGCAGAAAGCAAACAGGCTTCCCTGTATTCAGTTCTAATTACAGAATCACACAGAATCACAGAATATTCTGAGCTGGAAGGGACCCACAATGATCATCAAATCCTTACTCTTAAGTGAATGGCCCATATGGGGATTGAACATGCAACGTTGGTGTTATCAGCACCATGCTGATGTCACTCTCCCTTGACTCTACATGCTGCCTTTATATTTTTCTCCATTTATCCAACTCCGTAATAGGGTCTTTTTGACCCTATTTCTGCCACAGGAACCCCGACAAAATCCACTTTAGCTAGATGTTTCAAATGTGTGATGGTGGAAATCTCTGTGATTTTCTTTTAATAGTTAATATTTGGGACTTGCATTTTTTGAGGGTTTCTTCTTGTTGTTTTTCTATGCTCTTGTTTCACTAAAACCATCTTAGACGTGGCAGGTGGACTGCTGTCAGTGCTTCTCTAGTGTAATGTGAGAAGCCAGTGAGACAAAGCTGGATGCATTCCTGCTCACAGAATAAATGGTCATTGTAAGCACTGCAAAATCAGAGACTGTATGTAAGAATCTATTCCTGTATTACCATTACCGATTTGCTTACAAGATCCAAATAATGTTAAACTACTTTTTCTGTACAGTGATTTAAAGACAAATAAGTTAACATCCATATCTAATCAGATTTGCAAATCATTAGCCTGGCAGCTATGAAAGGATATGAGAATATAGCCCTACAGAGTAAAAATTAATAATACCTACAGACTTCTTTCTTACTTTTTTCTTTCTTACTTACAGACTTACTTTCTTACTTTTTTTCATCTTTGTTTTACCTTGGTCCCCAGGTCAGTGGTCACTACACTTTATACATAATATGAACGTCAAGCTGCATGAGAGTCAGGGAGTATTGTTTGCCTTTTCTGTGCACAATAATTCTTCTTTCTTCAGTGTAGAACTCAGACTAAAAAATAAACAGCCACCTCTATCTGTGGATCAGAT
This sequence comes from Chiroxiphia lanceolata, assembly GCF_009829145.1. Taxonomy (NCBI): domain Eukaryota; kingdom Metazoa; phylum Chordata; class Aves; order Passeriformes; family Pipridae; genus Chiroxiphia; species Chiroxiphia lanceolata. The sequence continues at coordinate 84,019,325 of NC_045639.1, read as the reverse complement.
TGTTTTCCTAGCTTCTAAATGCCTCTATCAGTTTTACCTGGGTTCTTATAGAGTTCTCTGTGGCTAGTACAAACTATTAAAGAAAAGAAAATGATCCTACCTGTTCCTTAAGCATAAATTTCAATTAGACTGCACTGTATACAGTCATAGTATATAGTATACTTTGTACTGGGTTGTACAAACTGGAGGAACTGCAATATTTAAAAATAATGATCTGTGACAGGATTCCCTCATGGACTTTCTGCTACAAATTCGATTTCCCCAGAGGAAGAAATGATAAAATATGTTTTTACATTCCCCACTTTGTATATGACTTTCCAATATCCTTATGGAGTTAGAAAAGCATCATTTAATTAACATTGCCTGGTTAAAGCACAGTCTTCGAGCAATGAAAACACACAGGATATTGCTGTGCCTGGTGTGCTGCAGAACATCTGTAGCCAGTGAGCAATATGTCTCAGCAGGGTTTGAGCTCTGGAGAGGCCTAGCATACTGCTAAAAATAGTTTAGTTAAAATATTTCTGCACATAAATAATGAGGTGTAAATAACATAGAATTAAAAAAGGTTGGTTTTTTCCCTTTGTATTTCAGCCTAAATATAGGTATTGTCTCTGAGCCTTTATTTTTTGCCAATTATTTTCAATGTCTCAATCTTATGCTATGGCTATCCCAGTGGTACCTAAGGAAGGTTTTCTCACACAAAGGTGCTTCCAGGAGGCACAGGAAAACCCAGACAGTAAACTAAAATGTGCCTGAAAGAAGTGAAGAACATTTGTTAATTCAAAACTTGAATTGGACCAATTTGGAGCAATGTCCCAAGTTACTTTGTTCAGAAACACTGTGGGGATGGAGTTAGTCTTAGATGGAAAGCTGCAACTGTAACAAGTTGCAACAGCCCTTTGGAGTTCTTAATGAATACTAATTCTCTTCTTTCCATCTTGCTTTCCTCTAGTAAAAGTGAAAAATCACATTGTAATTCTCCCATCAGAACTATACAATTCCTCTTGGCTGCAAAGACATTCCTAAAGGAATATAAAGCATTCCTTCAAACATTGATGGTGAATAAAAATGAGAACCAAGAGGTGCAAGGAGTACAACCTCATCTAGATAGTGCTTGATAGCTTTAAATGGCAGTAAGGAAAAATACAGCAAGTTATTACCAACACTCAGAATATTTCAAATCATCAGAGTGTGTCAGCAAATAAAGGCATATGTTTTCATTTGAAAATGTTCTTTTTTTTCTGAGCTTCCCTGTATGTAATCATAAATTTTCATTGGTGGTGTAACTTGTGTATGGAATGGTTTGAAAACTTAAGTATCAAACGCACAAGTTAAATTCTCCATTTTCAGTGCCAAGACAATGCACATTTCTAGACTTCTTAATATACTCTGAGACTGAAATGGAAAAGACAGCAGCTGCTTTTGATGATATCCACTGCAACTCTGACAGATGGCAATGAACAATGTGAAATCAGTGTTTCCCAAAAACACTTTATAATTGAGGATCTTTACTGCCTGATTTGCCACCAGCACTCCAGTAAAAACATGTAGATTTATGCTGTAACAGTGCAGTTGGTTTTTGTGAAAAGCACTTCATTGAATTTCTTCTTTCAGTGATGTGTGTTAGAGTGGTTGACATCTCCAACATGACTTCAGATAAGTGATACTGGTATTGTTCTTGTAGATATGTGCAGGGAATGGAAACAGAGAACAAATTTCTTTAAAAAAACCAAAACAGCTGTGCCAGCAGAATTTTGCTGCCTGGTCAGGGGATTTATGAAATTTTACTTCCTTAATTGTTTCTCTCACCTTGGATGTTTCATTTGTCCTTTGTGATGCCACCTTGTCTTTTTCACTTAATCTCAGTAAAATGAATCCTTCAAGGACTTTTCTAACACTGCCAGTGGTACAGAGCAGAATTATTTTTCCAACAATTCTGAAATGTGATCTGAGGTGTCAAAACCAATCACCTGCCCAGAATCACACCTCCTTACTAAGCATTTTGTCTGTGCTCAATATGTTAAATTGTTGTTTGACATTTCTATAACACTAATTCTGTATATGGGGTAATAATTTTATCACCCCAAAAATAAATGAAATTAAGAACAATGAAGAGTCTTTACTTAATCTTCTCTTGGAAGAGCACCAGATGTGTCTCCTGGAAGTGGAATTAAGCACTTGGAATACGTTCTGCAGGATGATCTTTTCTGTTCTTGGTATGGATATTGCAATGAAGAGCAGAGCACTTGGAACAGAGAATAATACTTTTTTTTTTCCAATCCTTATCCATTAAAGTTTAAATTTTGGTTAGATACTAGTTAAAACAGGGCTGGAATACAAATGTTGGGGGAATGAGGTGCAGGAACTGGGAGGTAACATTATGTAGAAGAAATTAATATTATTGTGGGCAGTTATTTCCCTTGTGATCACCTTATAAAGAGATGTTGAAAACTGATAAGTGTTTAAAAAATTGTTCAAGGCCTTGGAATCCTACACTGTATGAAAATCTTAAATCAGCACAAACCAAAGAGAGAGTTAAGAAGGGATTTGAGAGTTATCTATGCAGAGAGGTTGCAGGGAGGTTTTTGATGATAAAGAACTCTTTCATCTAGAAGATAATGTACAATACAATTCTCTAGTTATGAGTGGACACTGGATGAATTCCGTCTGAAATTAAGGTTCAGGTTCGTAGGCAGGCAGTTGTTGCAACCACTCCGTAGGAAGCAGCCAAGTCTCAGCTTGAGATGTGTCTTTGAAGTATAAATGATTTACCTAATCAAATCTGAATGAGAAATTATTTTAATTAAATTCTATGGTGTGTATTGTGTGGGACGTGAGACTGGGACCATTATCTGTACCTCCTGGATCTAAAATCTATGGACCTAGAACTAAAACATTTAAGGGGCTCATTTTAACATAAATCACAGGTCTTTAACAGAGTTGTAGCAGGATAAAGTGTCCTTTAAGTGAGAGTAAATGTAATTTATGCACACTTAAAAGGCACTTTACACTGCCTGAGTAGTGAGGACTTATTATAGTGACAATAAATCCATACTTGTTTAGGATTAAAAGGGATCCTCATGATCATCCGGTGTGACTGATGGCAGAGCACAAGCTATAGAACTTCATACAGTGTTTCCCACGTCCAAGCCAAACGATATGTGCTTGATCTTTTGGAGGGGTATTCTGTTTTATGTCCTCATATGAGCTTCTTGATTCCCTTCACTCAAAATCTAGCACACCTTTCAATTTCTCTTTCAAAGAGAATCCTGTTAGGCTAGTAGTGGGATATTTTTCACTGCCTTTGGCATTCACAGACAGACTTTATCTGGTGAATTTGAGGAAAATGGAATTCAAAGTAAGTGATCAGCTTTCAAGAGAGGGACAGAAAAGTGCACTTTCTTCACTGCATTAGTTTTCCTAATTAGTTTAGGTTATCTTCCTGAAATTTGTAAAATTGATTGCTTGTACTTTTTTATTCTGATTAAAAAGCTTGCTTTTGTTTGACTGAGTTACAAAGATCTAAATCATAGAGCTAACAGTATAAGGGGTTTTGAATAACTGCTAAATGGCACTGCACTGCCTTACTCTAGGGTGTGCTACAGTTGCCTTAAAATATCATCAACATTAGGATTATGTTTGGTCCCAGGAAAGTCTAGGGGATCAGTTCATCTGAATGTATTTGCCATGTTTTGGGAGCTGGATCTTGCTCTAAGGTAAAAACTTGATGTGTTTAGATGGGCCCACCAAGGTTTCTCAAAATGAGTTTGCCAGACTCATCCAGTATATGTCCACAAATATGAACACATATTTGGCAACAGCTCTCTGCTCAAAAGTACCTTTCAAATACTATGTTTATTTAATTTATTCTAGTTCATTTACTTTCATTACATTTCTTTTGTACTCCTAATGTGTCTTGTTCATTTGTCCACTGGCTTCTAAGTCATACTTTTTTCAGAAGGAATAGTCTTTACCTTGTGTCTAAAACTAAATATTTGCAAGAGACTTGTGAGTGGTAATGGCTGGAAACCATAATGGCTGAAAAGTTACACTCTGAGATGACATAACAATACCTACATCAACAATAATGTCTATCAGAAAGTTGTGAAAAGCTCAGATGCCACGGCTCGCTGGGGTAAAAGGAATGGGGACACGGCACTGCAATCAGGTTTGGGACACAGTTGAGGTGAGGGAAGCAATGCCACTTTATTACGGGTAACAGTGACTTAAATAGGGTAGGTTCAGGGGGTGGACTCAGGCTTAGGGAGGAGCATAAGATGGGCAGCTCAGGGAAAGCAGCGATTGGGGGAACAGGGAAAGATGGGTGGCAATCTTGGGTCTCCAGGGGAAAAGGCCAATGGGAGCTCTCTCTGCACTGCAGCAAACTGTAGCCAATCAGGTGCAGAGGAGCAGGAAAGCAGGGGAGAACAAGGGAGTAAACAAGTTTAGGCGGGAAAAGTGTGAGGGGAAAAGGAGACAGTATGGAGGGTATAAAATTTTTAACAACAAATTGGGGTACATGGAACTTCATAGCAATACAACCACAAACTGGGGTGAACTGGGGAAAACTGTCAACTCTACTAAGTGTCTAATCCGGTACGAAAATGTCCACGTTAGCAGTAAAATGTCCATTCAGTTCTCATATATCTTTCTCCATGCTTGGTATTTTTCCCATTCTGATTCCTCTCCTCCAACACTCAGATTCGTTTAGGGAAACAAACTTTAGTTATAAATTTCATTACGTTTCCTATCACCACTGAAAAAGGCTGGAAATAAATAGGGAGGTCATTTGTGGGAGCTGCACCTTTGCATGTCATTTTACTACGACAGTGACATAGATATCTATGTGTTTATGGTGAAAAAGTGTTTCTTTGTGTTTATGGGGTTTGTAAGACCTTCACTGAATGTCATCTTAGTGATCATGGTAGCTACTGAAAGATGAGGGGGAAACAATTTTTATGTGCAAATGAAAACTCAGAGAAGAACACAGTGGAATAATGTCTCATCTGATGAAGACCTTTGAATTTTTTTTATACATTAATAAATATGAAATGTGAGATTATTAGGATCTTCTGTTTTCATTTGCTAACTAGACTAGTTCATCTAGCTCCTTTTTCTGTTTATTTGTGTAGTCAATATATTTTTAATAATGTTATATGTTTTGAAACTAGTTTTTCATACCAGCTGTTAAAAGTGTAGGTAGATATAAAGATAAAAATTATCATGAAGAATATGTTACACAGAATTTGAAAATCTCAAATGGTAGGGATTACTGATGAACTTTTGAAGTGTTGCCAAACAATATTACCTCAGCGATGTTTATGGATTTAGAGCACATATGGGATGCTTTGCTTGGGAAAATTCAATAGATCTTGATGAAAGTTCCTGAATCCCTAATTAATGGAGTACTTTACAGAGGCTTTTTTTATTTAAGATCTATATAGGAAAGAAAACCGCAATACTTTTTCAGCAAACCATCATGAACTTTCCTGTAATTGGGCTCAGGCAAAAGCAGTGAAAGAAAGGCCCTGGCAGGGACTGGGACACCTCTTGCAATGCTTCTTCCCAGCTTTCTCAAACTGCATTTGGTCTGTGCTGAACAGTGTGCTGGAATAAAAGCTTGGAGCTTTTTGCAAAAGTTCTTCCTTTCTTGTCAGCCCCAGGTTTGTTCTGTAGTATCTGCAGCTTTTAAATCCAGTCATAGGATGCCTGCTCACATTTTAACTTGATTGATGTAGCTTTCTGGACTTTACTTAGTGTGGTATTTCATATTTATGTATGCCAGATTAACCATTAACAAAAAGTGCAATTTTTATATAAACTCAGAAATGTCTTTGGAAGGGAGATAACACAGAAAAAAGATTGTGTTAAGGGTAAGAAAGACAATGGTTGAGTTGTAAGAATAAATTATTAAATTGCTTTAGCTAGGAAAGCTTCTTCAAAGCTGCAAGAAAATTTGTGCTTTAACATTATGACTAAAATCAAGTGTCAGTAGCCAGACTCTGATGGCCATGCTTAAAGTCAATGCTATGTACTGGGGAAGTTCAGCAGCAGGTTGCTTTCTGCATATTCCTGTGCGTAATAGACCTAGTTACATAGGATGACTGTCATAGTGATTTATACCTTGTACATTGCATTCATATTTATTATTGCTACAACCTCTTAAATATTGTAGTTCTTTCACATAGATACAGTCCAGAAAATCAAATTCATGTTTCAAAGCTTTATAATTCATGCTTCAGTGAAACTGAGTAAAACATATTTCATTAAATGCTTCTCAAATAATTGATTATTCTGCAAGACAAGGCTCAATGTATTATTTCTTATTCATTCACTATTAAAAATACTTTTAGACCTTTATTGATAACTTCCATCTGCTATCATCTAACTTTTTAAGAACTCTTCACACAACATAGAAGTTTCTTCTGCACTGAAAAAGAACCCCGCTTCAGACAGCTGAAACTGAGATAAAAAATGGTCAGATAAAACATGGTAGAATGGAAAGAAAGCACAGAGAAAGCAGACTGCCTGATTTTTATCCACAAAATATGTACTCAGAAAAGTGAAATGTCAATGATTCGAAGTAATTTGTAGTGGAGAAGAAATAGTCATGCTTATCACTTCTTAACATTTAAACAGGAGAAATAAATAGTTCCATTTGTCTCTTAAAATGCTCTATCATACTGATTCACTGAACATTTCAAAGTGTGGCAGACTAAGACTAGAACCAAAAGAAATTGTATTCTCATAGTAATTTAGAAATAGAGGGATGAAAAAATCATTATATGCATGCTATATACAGAGGTCATCGAATTAAATATGGCATAGGTCTATTTTTCAGTTCAAAATATGACAACAGGTCATCAACCTTATCAAAATTATGATGTTTCCCTTTTTTATAAAAAAAATAATTGCAAGATTTCTATTTTAATCAATTCAACCTCTCTGCAGTTGGAAGATCAGGAGCTCATGTTGATTGGGTTTGATGAACATTAATCAAAACACATTTCAGTTCTATCAATTCCTTGGAGGTCCTTGAAATATTAATTAAATATTTCATTCAGCAAAACTAGGTGTGAAATGAGGTGCAGCTCACCTCATACAATTTTGTAGATCCTTATTTGTATGTTCTCCTCCCTCCTTATTTGAAAATTAATATGACACAGAAACCTTTAGCTAAACCTTGGTGTAATATTGAATACACACCACTGCTCAGTTGGCTTAGAGCATAGATTTGCAGCAGAGAGAGGCACAATGAGATGCATTACAACATTTACAGAAGTTCAAAAAGTGCCACAGCCTTGCAGTTTCTAACCTCTTTTTGATAACAGTTCTTTACACCATCCTCAAGGAAATAGGAACATGCGATGGACATAAGACTACTGTTAAAAGATTTGATTTTCTTGTTTATTTTACTCCCTAGAAATAATTCACAGATACACATACACACGCATTTTGCAGATATGGGATAAAACTGTAGAATATATTACAAAAATCTGACTGTCTAAAAATGGGAGGAATACAACCTAATGGTCTGCCAGGAATCCAACTGCTGCTGCTTTATGCTGATTGTAAAACTACACCCTCATGGATGGTAGCATATCTTCAGGCCTTTTTCAGGTCTTTTTATTTCCCTCCCTTTACACTGTATTTTCTCCTTCTTTCTTCACTGTAGCCATAGTCTCCGAGTGAAGGTCTTGAGCTTCACAAAGTTCTGTGCTAGACTGTACTGCTGGTGGCAGCTGAAAATGCAGTCATGCCAGAGGCAGCAAATCCACAACCTGTGCCTGCCATGGTTACAGCACATCCTGGACCAAGGCCAAACCGATCAACATGAGTGAGGACTTGCTGGCTAATGCAGAATGTGGCCAGGAATTTCACATGGGACAAACAGCAAGTCACTCACCCCAAGGAGTCCTTGCTACATGGGAAAAGAGGCAGACATCTGAACTCCCAGTTCACTCCCTCTCCCATCTCAAGGCCTTTTTCAGCTGCAGGTGGAAGATCTCTATCTGGCTCTGGCTCTACTACAACTAAAATAAGTGTCAGTACAATTCCCGCTGAAGAAATGTAAGAACAGGTTTTTTTCTTCCTTTTTACCACATAATTCTGACGTTACTCTCTGTGAAATATGGAAGCACGGCTGCCCAACAGATGAAGAACAACTGCCACACTTCTACAATTGTTTTGAGTGATGACTATAATACTGTAGTGTTTGCCCACAAGAATCAGTTCTTTACAGTCACCTGGGTTTCTAGAGTTCTGTTTTAAACTGGGAAATAAGAAACAGTATAAGAGATATTTTAGACTCAGATAAAGGCAGCACTAGATTCTGTGATATCTGCTCCACACACAAGTTGACACGGGCAATTTATCTCTGCTCTGATGCTATTGTTTTAATCTGAGCTAGACAGGAGTAATCACAGACCAATTATTTTTCAAGTCTATTTGTGCTGAATTTCCTAATTTTATTTTTTCAGTGTGTCCTCAGGTAGAGAATTCTAACAAAAAGGCTAAGTCAGAATAAATCCTTTCAGTGGTCTTTGCAAATACACTGTCTTTCATTTTGTTTTGCTATTGGAAAGATAGGCATGTTGTTTTGACGTAAGAGAAATGTGGATTTTGTACATACCAACAACTATGAAGAACTGGAAGTTTAGATTAAGAGGCTAGTCTTTCCTCTTTGTTTATGAAAAAATAGTTACAATTTAATAACTGCTATGGGAAAAAATGCGAGCTATATATCTGAATATTTTTCCATGGACTGTTTTTAATAGTCACATATTGAATTTAGTCTCATATCTCGTGTTGTCTTTAGCAAACCAAATTAATTATCACTGTGAAAGTTATCATATAATCTATACACTAGTTTGAGTCTTCTCAAACAGAAACAAAACTAAACAGAAAGAACTCCATGGGACTGTTAAACCAAATAAACCTTGTTGAAAACAGAGCAGACTGAAAAGGGTTAATATTTATAGTAATTTCTGGAAGGGCTTTCTTTTATATTTTCTCCAAATAAAGCTGCTATTATACAATTTACATGATCGATAAGTGCCACGGCCCGAGGGAAAAGGGGTAGGGACGCAGCACTACACAAAGGGTTCAGACGCAGCTGACAGGTCTGGGTGCAATGCCAATTTATTAAGAGACAACAGGGACTTATATAGGGTAAGGCTGAGGGGAGGATTCATAACTGGGGCAGAGCATGGGATTGACAACTGAGGCAGGATTGGGAGACAGAGGAAAGGTGGGTGTAACTTATGTGTATCCAGGGGAAAGGACCAATGGGAGCTCACTCTGCACTGCGGCAAACCTCAGCCAATCAGTGGCAGAGGAGCGGGAAAGCAGGGGAGAGCAGGGTGGTAAACAACTTTTGGCGGGAAAGTCTGAGGGACAAAGGGGAATAATATTAGGGGTACGTTAAACTTGATATAAAAAACCAATGATGAACTGGGGAATAACAGTCAATCCAATAAGTTAACAGTCCATTCAAGCTCTATAAATGTCTCTCCATGCTTAAAATCTTTCCCAATCGGATTTCTCATTCTCCTCAGATAAGTGTCTTAAAATTAAATAAGAAATTTGCACTTGACATAAAATTTGACAGAAATGAGCTCTGGTTTGTGATCATACCTTCCCTGTATATGTGTCAGCACCTACATTCTACTTCCGGAGGGGCAGAATGCCTTTTAAATCCTCAACTTTAACTCACCAAGAAATGTAGTTGTTGGCCACTATCTGAGCATGACACAATGTTATGATGTTTCTAAGTTATAAAATAATGTAAATCCCTGGCAAATTTAAATATATATATATATATATATATATATATACACTCGATGTTAAATGTTCCTTTAAACTCACAACACAGTGTATCTGAGATAAAGTGCAAAACCTAGGGGACATAATGGCATAAAATTACCTTAAAAGCATTTTGAATTTACATTTTCTTATGCAGGTCTGACTTCTGATAAGAACAGTGTTGGCTGAATGATGGTGCCTACTGTTTTGCAAGTAAAAATACTGAAAGACTCATCTCTGTGTGTTTGAATGTTGTGATAGTTTTCACCCTAGGCCTTCCTGCAGACCACCTTGTAACCAGGAAGGAACTAGGGTAATGACTTAGGAAGTATTCCATGCTATTCCTTTCTGTAACACAACATATAAAAAGGCACAGATAAGAGAGTTTGCTCTCTTCTGTCTTCCGGTGGCTGAAGGCAACAGGTCTCTCCGTAGACGGGCTTTGCTTATATAGGCCAGGGCCTGCTACTCAGACCTGCCCTTATCTCCGGTCTCTCCGGGAGGTGTGGGGGAGTTGGCTGCTGCCTTGCACAACTCTGCTGTCCTGATCAGGGAAGTATTTAATTTGTTTTTATATTTATTGACTAGCTCTCTATTAACGGGTATATTTAGGAGATATTTGTTTTTAGGCTTCTTTTTATCCTTGTTTGCCCCTCCCTTTTCCCTTTTTTCCCCCTCGGGAGCTCCCTGTTGTGGATAATATATTCAAATTGTATACATATAATTGTAAATATATATTTTTGATAGAATCCCATTTTGTTCAAACTTCTTTCAGTTTTTTTTCCAGTGGTTCGTTTTTTCTTCCCTCTCTGGGAAGAAGGCCTTGTTGTCAAGTTTCGGAGACTTGGCGGGAAGCCAGCTCAAAACTTGCACAAATGTACATTTAAAATATTCAGAGAAGTTAAGCAGTTTATTATACTTCTGCTGATCTCCCCCCACCAAATATTTTCTGTTAAGGCATTTAGTGAAGCTCTAAAGTGCTTAAACATAAATAACCAAGGATAAGTACAAATGGTTTATCAAGTACAGCACACGTAAGAAATCAATAAACACCATTAGCTCTTTTAATTAAAAACAGACAATAGATGGCTTTCAAGTAAAAAATTCAACAACTTCACCTATCTCTCCAGTCTGGTCCTGCCAGAAGAAATAGTACTGTCAAATTATGAACATTTGAAAACCCATGATTGAGCCCATGAAACGCCAATCAATGCCTGTGCGTCTTCAGGAGATAAATTTGGTTATTTGCTTTCTTTCAGTACTGTATCATATTTGTTTCTTGTTAAAGTTGTATTGATCTTCCACCAAACAATTTTTCAATTACTTAGCATGCTGAAAAGGCAGCACTGTCACAATGAATATGGGCAATTAAGCAGTCAACATTGTGAGAGGGATACAATTTACACCATGTCACATTTTATAGATAATGTTATTGGTGAGGTGCATGTACATTGAAGTAGAATTACTAAGTATTGTTTAGGAATTCACAAACTAGCAAAGTCACATGCTCATTTTGTCACTGTTAGCATCTTATTAGCTCATCGCTGCTTTAAAGATACTGTTTATTTTACTTTTTAGGAGTTAAATATGTGTTTATCCACCACTTACCTAGAAACCTATGAGGTACGTTGTGTTCTTTCATACCAGAGATATTTATAAGAACGGCATGCATCTTGCCTAAACTTTGCCAAAGAAGTGGAAGCACTAAATCTTGGAAGTGGAAGCACTAAATCTTGTTTCCCTTCCTTAAAATGTTCAAAGGATTGGCAGAGTTTGTTAATGCTATTTCCATACTTTTCAGAGACTTTTATAATGTAAATACGAAGTTCATAAGCATCCACACACATCACCTAACTTTTTCAAAAACTAATCCAGAGTTACAATTCCAACTCAGGCAATTTTCTACCTTCAGCAGTCCAACCATCTCTACCTTCCTGCTTCTTGTGCTCTCTGAATACACCATTAATTGGGAAAAACACAGTAAAGAATGCATGCTCAATAAAGTTCAATTCATTCAGTGTAGTAACAATGAACAATACTCCTGGAATATCTCAAAGAGTCATGAAGAGGAATATGCTGAGAAGTCTCAGGAAGTGATGAAGCCACATGAGGTCTGCAAGTTAGACATGTCAACCTGGTTGATTTCCCTTCCACTTCCAAGTAGAGCCCAAAACTGGCAGTCTGTACTCCTATTCTGGGAGTAAGTCCTTTTCTGTCTGTCTTGGTTTCAAGTCCTCAAGCTCCAGGTGTTCCATCCTCTATTGTTGTGGTGAGATATAACTCAGAGGGAGTGAGGACAGGTAGAAACTGGCTTTGTGATCCTTTAGGCTGTGATGACTTTGTGCCCAAAAGCAGATACAAGCTGAGCTGAGCTAGGCGCAAGGTGGTGCCACGGCCCGAAAGGGAAAGGGAATAGGACACAGCACTGCAGAAAGGGTTCGGACACAGGTGAAGGGTCTGGAAGCAATGCCAATTTATTGAGAGAACACAGAGACTTATGTAGGGTAAGTCTGAGGGGAGGATTCAGAACTGGGGAGGAGCATGGGACTGACAACTCAGGGAAAGATGTGATAGGGAGACAGGGAAAAGGTAGGTGGCACTCCTGGGTCTGCAGGGGAACGGGCCAATGGTAGCTCTCTCTGCACTGCAGCAAACTGTAGCCAATCAGCGGCAGAGGAGTGGGAACACAGGGGAGAACAGGGTGATAAACAACTTTTGGCGGGAAAGTCTGAGGGAGAAAGGGGAACAATATGGAGGTATATTAAACTTCATAAAAATCCAACAGTGAACTGAGGTAGAACTGGGGTATAACTGAAGCTGGAAAGTCCATTCAATTGCCATAAATGTCCCTCCAAGTTTTGTATCTTTCCCAGTCGGATTTTTTGTCCTCCACAAGGTGGTCCTACAGCTACATCTCACTTCTTCATTCCAGGTCCCCTGTCTAAAGTGGGACTGCTTTGAGAGACATACAGACATCATGGGAAGGAAGACAACACACTCATGGCACCCTGTGGGGCCTAAGGAGGGTTCTCAATCATTTCAAGACACAAGGAAGGGGCAGAGGGAGCTGTTAAAGCTGTTAAGCGAGAACTGTCCCTTTTCCGTGGGCTAGGAAAGAGTGCAGGCAACACGAATTTTTCACCCTGGACTGAAGACTATGATGAAATATTTTGTCTGGCATTGCATTCTTCCCAAAGCTTCAGAGATGTATGCAGTGATACAGCAGGCAATTCTGCCCCATTCAGAGCCAGGACTACTGGACAACTTAGCATTAATTTTCAGATGACTGAAAACTGTGCTTTCTTTCTCTGAAACAGCAGTAGTTACCTTTAACATGGTACATTTGTGGTGAAAGCTCAGGTAGTTACATGCTGTGTCTACTCTCCACCTGCAATGTTCAAACGCACATCTGCAGAAGTACAAGCTCACCACCATGGCTAGGTCTTAGGGGAACTCTTGTCTTCTCCTTTTGAATATATGCTGGTGTTGTGAAAGCAATATTGACCTGATGATGATGATGCACAAGGAGAGGCTGCCTGAGGGATGCGGCTGTTGTAGCCTGGAAATTATGGCACCTGTTGGAAAGTAGAAAGTTTGGAACACTTGCTATTCCCAGGTTTATTGCTAGGGGGGTTATAGATCTCCAGAACCAAGCTCATATCTAAGCTTATTCAGGTTCACTTCAAACTTTTACATTCTGCCTAGGTCCCAGTTTAGAAATCTTGTTGTTGCTTTTAATCCTCGATGTAGCCAAACTCTCTCCCACAGGGAGCTTTCAGCTATGCTTTTGCTGGTGTCCAGGACATAGCCTATGTGTGTTGCTACAAGTGAAGGCAAAGGATGAGAACCAAAGGTGTAGAAAAAGATCCCTTTTTTCCTTTCACACAAAGAATTGGGGTGTTAAACGTGATATTTATTCTTTGCTCAGAGAAATTTAGTGAAAACTTTCTGTCTGACTCACTGACCTTCCTGTAACCTTTTCTGATAGACTAGTGTAACTTCTTTTCATTAGTCCTGTTGATCAGAACATGGAACTATTAACTTAAAAATAACCTGTTGTGACTATGAAATGAAAGGAGTATGGAAGTAGTCATCTGTGCTGCTTCATATCTCAGAGGTTTTCAGCAGTTTTTCACATGGTGGGTTTTATATTTTTGCTGGCATCAGAAGTCCATCTAAAATAGCTCTTACCACCTACTTACAGACACTGACTTACAAGATGATAAGCATTACTATGCTTCAAAATCCACTCCTTTGGGTGCAGGAAAAAGCTTAGGGTGCAGTAAAGGGGTAGGCCAACATGGAATTGAATTCTCTGCTTTTGTGCATTAAATCTAAGACATGATTGAGTGGTGCAGCACACTGAATAAGAGATTGTTTTGTCAATGACTTCCAGTATCACTCTTCCACTACTGAATAACCTTAAGCCAACAAAACAGCATGCTAAGATGGTGCTAGTATTATTTCAATATCATTCATCATTTGCTTATGTTCTTATTGCATACAATGTTAAGCAGAACACTCTTTACTGCTCCTCATTTTAAAAGTGCCTATTGACCTTGCTGAACAGAGCTACATATTTTGAAAATTATTCCAAATATTTACTACTTCTGTAAGTCAACATATACTACAACTCTAGAAGCTCTGACCTGACAAAGGACAGAAAGGTATTTTCATCCCCTGTAGTGGGAAAGAACCATCTAGACACAGTCCTGTGAAATGTGGTCTAGGATGACCCTGCTTGAGCAGAGAGGTTGGACCGGATGACCCACTGTTCTGCCTTCTAACTTTACCCATTCTATGATTCTGTGATTTTATAAAAAAATGAAACTAAGTGTGGAGAAGTTATTAGTCCAGTCGTGGGGCCAACCATTGACAAAGAAAGGAGTAGTACTCAAGACTCTAAAACCCAGGCTGCAGTGCCTATAAAAATATTGGAAGGAAAACAAATGAAAAGAAACGTAACAAAGCAATGGAAAGTTTCCAATCTTCTCTGGTAACATAAAGGAGAAATGTGTAAAGTGTACAAAGCAAAATATTTCTGTGCCTACCCACTCAATTAGTCTTGGGACCTCTTCTTTTAAGGACCTTTACTGCAGTCTCTAGAGAAACGAGGATGAAAATAATTGAAGCATAGACCTTCACAGACCATCTCACTGAAGAATTTTAATGGCTGATGAAGTATTTACCAATCTGTTTGTTCATAGTCTCTTTCTTCCATCTAATGGTCAGCAAAACTATTCCTCAAATATTCCATTAAGTTTTATAATTACTATTTATTGATTACCTTGGATTCTTTATTTCCAAACTCTTCTGTTTCTTGAGGAACCAATCTGCAAAATGCCTCTTTTTGGGTTATGTATTGCTCCAATCTATCATAAGGGAGTTGAATTAGTGCAATACGTCACAAAGAAGTTGCTATTCTTTTAATTCCTAATGTAACTACTGACAACAACATACAGGGAACACTCCAGTTTTATATCTAATGTTTGGCTTCAGCATTCAAATATTTAAAGTTATTTTTTAAAGATTTAATCAATAATCATAGTGAAAGCAATGGATCTCTGGTGGAAGAAGCTATTCTCAGAATACTAAAAATATGGATCTTTTGGAGTGGGTCCAGAGGAAAGCCATGAAGATACTTAGAGAGATGAATCACCTCTCCTATAAGGAAAGGTTGAGAGTGTTGGAATTGTTCAGCATGGCAGAGATGTCTCCAGAGAAACCTTATTGCAGCTTTCCAGTACTTAAAGGGACCTTATAAAAAAGATCAAGATGATTTTTTTTAGTAGGGTCTGTAGCCATAAGACAATGGATAACAATTTTAAACTAAAAGAGGGTAGCTCTAGATTAGAAGAAAAAAAAATTTTATGATGAAAGTGGTGAAGCACTGGAACATGTTGCTCAGGGAGGTGGCAGACGTCCCGTCCCTGGTAACATTAAAGTCTGAGCAATATAATCTAGTTGAAGATGTTCCTGCTCATGGCAGGGGGGGGTTGGATTACATGACCTTTAAAGTTCCCTTGTAAACCAAATTATTGTATGATTCTACGACTCAACTGAGAATTTTATCTGAATAAATTGAATTGAAAATTATTTATATAATGTCTCTTAGAAAATACAATCACAAAGAAGGGCTTGAAAATGTAAGGAAAACAATTTGGCTTTGCTTTTGCAAATTCATGCTTTTTGTTCACGCCAAGACACTAAAGTACAGAGATTTCTAAGAACCTTGTCTCCTTGTGTACTTCTGTAGAACCCAGCATGGTCAAGATACAACCAGCCCGTTAAATAGGATGAAGTGATAGTGTAAAGAATATGTTCCTGGTACAATTTTAGTCTAGACTGACTGGCAGTCTTACCAGCCATTTCCAGAAGAATCACAATGTTTGTTATGGTCAAGGAACTGTTCCCAATAAGAAGTCTGGATGACACAGTAAGGGGGGGGGGGGGGGTCTCAGTGCCCTGAGCTGGAGGACAGTGACTGTGGGAATGGTCAACTGCTTGTTGGTCCTGAAATTGTGCAGGATCTGCTGCTTCAGCTGGATCCCTACAAATCTATGAGGGCTGATGGGATTCATTCAAGAATCCTCAAAGAGCTGGCTGATGTCATTGCAAAATCTCTCTCTATGATTTTTGAGCGGTCTTGGGAATCTAGAGAGGTTCCAGCCAATTGGAAACTAGCAAATATTGTCCAGATTTTCAAGAAGTAGGACCCCAGAAACTACAGGGTTGTCAGCCTCACTTCAGTGCCTTATGGAGAATATTATTCTGGGAGGTATTGAAAAACACCTGAAAGACAATGTACTCATTGGTCACAGCCAGCACAACTGAGAAAAAAGTCCTGCTTATCAAACTTGATTTCGTGTTATGACTACATAACCCAAGTATCTGATCAAGGGAAGCCAGTTGATGTAATCTTTTTGGATTACAGTAAAGCTTTCAATGCTGTCTCTCATAGGATCCTTCTAGACAAAATGTCCAGCACACAGCTGGATAAACACATCATGTGGTGGGTGAACAATTGGCTCAGGGATTGAGCACAGAGGGAAATAGTGAATGGGGTGACATCAGAGTGGTGACCTGTTACTAGTGGGATTCCACAGGGCTCCGTCTTAGGCTCTGTGCTCTTCAACATCTTCCTAAATGACTTGGACACAGGGCTGGAAGAGATACCAAGCAAGTCTGCAGACGACCCAAAACTGGGAGGAGCTGTTAACTCCCTCAAAGGGAAGGAGGGCCTGCAGAGAGACCTCCTGAGAGCAGCTCTGTGGAGAAGTACTTAGAGGTTCTCATGACTGAAAAGCTGTACATGAGCCAACAGTGTGCACTGACAGCCCAGAAGGCCAATTGCATCCTGGGCTGCGTTAAAAACAACATGGAGAGCAAGCTGAGGGAGGTTATTCTGCCCTTCTACTCTGACCTCATCAGACACCACCTGGAGTACTGCATCCAGCCCTGAGTCCTCAATGCAAGAAAGACATGGATCTGTTGGAGCAGGTCCAGAAGAGGGGCCACAAAGATGATCAGAGGGGTGGAGCACCTCTCCTATGAAGACAGGCTGAGAGAGCTGGGGCTGTTCAGCCCAGACATGAGAAGACTCCAGGGAGACCTCATTTTGGCCTTCTTGTACCTTAAGGAGGCTTATAAAAAGGATGTGGAAGGACTTTTTATATGGGCAGATAGTAATGGGACAAGGAACAATGGTTTTAAACCAGAAAAGGGCAGGTTTAGACCAGATGTTAGGAAAAAATTCTTTATTGTGAGGGTGATGAGGCACTGCAAGAGGTTGTCCAGAGAAGTTGTGAATGCCCCATCCCTCAAAGTGTGCAAGGTCAGATTGGATAGGACTTTGAGCAACCTAGTGTAGGGAGTGGCATCCCTGCCCATGGCAGAGGCATTGGAACTAAGTGTTTTTTAATATCCCCTTAAACCCTAACCATTCTATGATTTTATGAACAATTGAAATAACCACAATGCAGACTCCCAGTGAGAGTTCTTTGGACACAGGGATTTCCAAAACACCCCTTTTTCAGATGAGCATGCTTTTAAATGTGGTATGTTTGGATTGGGTTGCACTGGGTTTTAGAATTATTAGGTAAGTGTCATTACATCTTTATTATGGCCTTATTTAGTACATTCCAGTCACAAAACACATCCACATTCTGTTGACTTGAACAAATGATTATATCAAGTATGGCTCACCCTGATGGTATGACCTGCCCCAGAAAGGGAGGGTAACCCAGGTTCTTGTTAATAAATCCCTTGGGGTAGATTAGAGTGAAACACCACCGAATAATTAGTGTTTGTAAATATACATATGTAGGGGTTTTTTTAAAACAATTTTGTTTCAAAGGTAAACAGGTATGTTGCCATTTTGGGTGTTATCATCTATAGTAATGTAGCAATACTAAAGCATAAAAATAACACTTAAGGAAATATGTAAGTAAAGGAAGAGGAAGAAAGGATAGAAGTGGAAAGATACATATAGTCACCACCTGCTGGATCCAGAGCTAGAACTTGGTAGTTGCAGCTTTCATGTCTATTGGTTGAAGTGATGTTCTTGATGTGTTGGGGGTCGGGGAAGCCCACCAAACTCAAAGATTTCATGTTATTTTGTACTTCAAGCTCAGGTGGTAACGTATTGTACCACTTATGGGGAGGGAAGTTTTACAATGGACGGTGTCATGAGACATGTCATGGACTCTCTGACACCTCCTAAGACATTACAGCTGCCTATTATGTCAGAACATGATCCATCATGGTCCAACATTTGAGATAAATAGCGCAGGCTAGATGTGTCTTCGTGTGTCTTCAACGTTCCCCGGAGGGATTTTTACAGCACAGTCATCATGCAAGGGAGGATATTGGCATGATAAGAAGGATTATCCTATCTCACAGTGTAGGAGGCGTGTTTTACGGATGCTAGATGAGGCACCCTGGGAGACGTAGTCCCAAATGTACTCCAGTGCACATGGGCAGTGAGATACCCCATGGTGATTAATCAAGGCAGTCAGGTGTTGCTCTGAAGTGCATATAAAAGGCGTTGTTTGCTTCCAATAAATGGATTTGGTTGTTGGAACCCCAATCAGCCAGGTCGTATGCGTTTATTTATTTATTATATTAATAAAGGCATATCTGGTGCTCAGAACTGGGGCATTCCCTGTAACAGGGAAGATTAGAGACTGCCTTGAAACAAGGAGAATTACTGTAGCATTTGCATGAGCTTGTTTTAAAGTTGAGGAACATTTTTCCGGAAAAAAAGCGAGGAAGTTGCATACTGTTATAGGTAACCAAAGGAAATTTGCAGATCAAGTTAAAAAGGGTTAATGAAGTTATAATGTTGTGTTAAGTGCTCATGCTATATTAAGTGTTTTCTGTTAAAAATCACAAGTTCAAATGTTGTGTAATTCCTGACCACAAGACTTGTCAAGCTGCGGATTAACAAACCACAACGCAATGATGATTTGACATATTGTACTTTGTTGTGTTGAAAATGCATGCTCTAAGTATATTAATAGAGGGCAAGATGGAGCCTGCTGGGGGGAGGTCGACCACAAGGATCGGGTCGGGCAACCGTCACCTCCAGTGGAAAATTCCAGCATCACGGCCTATGGACATTACCAGCTGGCTACTGGCTGACACCCCTCGGTAACAAGCTGGCCCGCGAAAAGAGGAACCAACCTGGACTAATGACGTGACAGTGGGGGGAGGTGATTGTAAAAGGGTATAAGAAGTGCTGTTTGCTGTTCCCTCTTGCGGACCGTGGCAGGAACACGGGGTTTCCTCCGGTCGCCCGACTAGCCGTTTTGCTTACTTGTGGCTTTAATAAATTCTTTAACCTTGCAACCTAAATTCTCATAGCCTCTTTATCCATTACAATACTGAGCTAAAATTGGGCGGAGGATGTCGTTAAAGAAAAGATGTCAGATACCAGTGGGAAAGCCGACTGGGACATCATGCTGTAGGGACTGCGTTGGGAGCTCCGAGAATCTGAGTTTTGTGCGCACAGGAGTGAAAGAAAGAAAAAGCAAAGCTACAGTAGAGCCCAGGTAAGAAGCCGGCATGAGAAGTTTAAATTTAAGGGAAATAAACATAAATGCAAAAGCATTGAGGCAAGATTTACGAGAAACCACACAAACCAAGCTGGTCGGACCATTAAAATGGATAGAAATAACTATAGCAGGATTTCTGCTAAGCAGAATCCTTAGTGTGATTGCTTGGAAAAAATCTGGAGAGAGCTCGAGAGAAAGCAAAGATAGAAGATGCGGACACCTTAAAAACACCTTAAAAATCTCACAAAGAAACTCAAACTTGTCCACGGAGAAAAACTTGAAACCTCTTGTTCCCCCCCACGAGCCCTAACAGGCAAAGAACTCCCCCAGACACCGGGAACAGACACAGGGGTGAGGGAGAACCGCGTGCAGACCGAGAGAACCTAACAATGGACTTGGGCTGGGTTTTGCGCGGGCAGGAGCGAGCACGTGGCGCGGGCCGCGTGGTTTTTGGGGAGAGACAGACTTTAAGTCCCAGAGCCACTGCTGAGTTGCAGCCACGCTGAGGGTTGGGTGTCACCATCTTGCCCACGACCAGCTTACACCAGGGGCGAGTCAGGTTTGCCCCTTCCGAAAACAGACAGGCAGTCGTGCAGCGCAGGGACGGAGACCTACCCCTGTGCCCACTGCCTCTGCGCTGTTAAAAGAGCCTGTTGGACCCACTGGGCTCCGCAGAAACAGTGCCAAAATTCCTTAAATAAGTGCCAGCTACAACGCCGGCGGGCGAGCGAAGCGGCGCGGGGTTTGCAGGAGGCACTTGCCGCAGCACTTATCAGCTGAGGCGGTGTGGAGTTCAAGGAGACGCCGGGGGCAGCTGAGAGTCGGCGCAGGGCTCTGGGTCCCGTGCAGGCAGAGCGCAGACCCGACCCGGCTCGGCACGGCGGGGCCGCCGGCGGCAGTTTGGCCAGCACCTGAAACGGAGGAGCGACGGCTGCCGAGGCCGTGCCCGGAGCTGTGCCAGGTCCCTGCCGTGCCGCGGCTCGCACGGAGCCCCGGCGGGGGAAACACAGGCGGTGGGGGTGTGTGTCTTGCCTCGCTGCAAAATCCCCCCACAGCACCGCCCGCACCACGCTGGGCAGCGGCGGCAGCAGCGCAAGAGCAGGAACACGGCCAGGCGAGCGCAGCCCGGGGCCGCCGCGGCGGCTGCGCGGGGCACGGCAGGCCGGGACACGAGGTGGCGCGGCGCAGAGCAGCGGTTCGCGGAGCTGTGCCAGGAGCGGGGCGGCAGCAAGTCGCTTGTACGGGTCAAAAAAGGCGGCGAACTGCGAAACGGCCGCGCGGCGGCACAGAGGAAAAAAGCAGCGCAACAGATGGGAGTCGGCGCTGCTGCAGCTCTGCAGGGAGCGCGCAGGGCCACGGCCGGGAGGAACGGCCCCCGCCCCTTGTGCTGGGACGGAGAGAGGCTGTGCTGCAGCTTTCTGAACGGGCTCTTGCACAGCCCAACCCCACAGCTGCAGTGTCATGCTGTGTGCCTCCCGAGAGACATACACAACTAATTTAACATTATATCTTGTTGTCTCAAGGACCTTTGGTAAGAACACTGAAGCTTTAAGAGTTTTTTCCTATTTTTCATTAGTTCCCCAGTGGCTTTGTTTAAATTGTTAAGGATAAAAGTTGTTAAAGTTACATTTCCAGATGCATCTGAACAGATGGAGTTGTTGTGACAATGTAATTCAAATAACGTGTTTAAAAAGTTCATAAATTATCCCAGAAAGGTGTGCATAGTGTCAGCAAAAGTACAAAAATAGCTGCTTAAGAGACTGAGTTAAAGCTAACTACAATTGTTCTAACCAATATCATTCAAGAAATAGAATTGCAGAATGCTCCAGAAAAAAGTCATCAACTCAACCATGGAACAAATCTACCATAAAGAAAAGATTGCACAGCAAAAAGATCACCTTTCAACCTTCAACTTTGAGGAAAAAGACATTAAAAGACATTAAAATGACTTATAACTTTACTTCAAAAAAAAACCATTCCTGGACATAACTACAAAAAACCTCATATTTACCTAACCTTCATATCTGTTTTTTTGCCGTAGTATCCACCTGAAACTGTCTAAATTGTTATTAACATATTTGTTAAGTTTGTTACTCAGGGCAAAAAGCAGCTGCCAGAAACGGATGGACAAAACCTGGAAAATTAACTGCATCCCAGACACCAAAGTCTAGTTGCTTACATAAGATGCTGAGTTTCAAGCTGTGTTAGCAGATTTTAATGGTAACTTGTTTATGTATCTGAATTCATTAACTTTTGATTTTCTAAACAAAACTCACTCATAAAACAGGCCATTGTCAAGAGAGCACACTACATGCTAAATATGTGTTTCAAAAAAAAAAAAAAAAAACAAAACAAAAAAAAAGGGGAGAGAAAATACGGATCTCTTTTATGTGTTGAACCTGCATTGACTTTTCCTCGAAACAGGGATGAGCACCAGAGAGAGTGATTGATGGAGGTGAGCCAGAAGAAAAACACATAATTAATGACTGCTGGTAAACATAAACCAAATGATTGAAAAGTAGGAACACAATAAAAATTCTAAGTATGCATGAGTAAAGAATAACTGAAGTGGCCACATACATATGAATGTAAGAGTTGTATAAAAGAGAAAAGCTGTGTGGACATGTATGTGTGTAAACTTAAAGATACTTTATGCTTCCTGGGCCTTGAATAGATTACACTTGCATAACACAACACCTGTTCTACATAAACTCTCAAAAAAAAAATACAGTTGATGCTTCTACCAATTACATAAACCCTTAGACAAATAAAGGTCAATGTTTCTTGTTCATCCCAGTTACTTAAGTACCACTCAGTTTCATGAAGAACCCTCAGATCAAGAAAGTTGTTGTTTATCCCAGTTACACACAAACCCTTAAGAAAATAAAGGTTCAAGTTTATGTCAAGCAAATTCAAAGGTTAAAGGTTCAAATAAGTAAGTTTGTTGAAAAACCAAGGTAAGCAGTGAGCTGAGTCTCTGTGATACAGTGGTAATTGTTAAAGGTTTTACAAGGTTTAAAATGTAATGCTCTATTATATGCACTGTTCTCTAGTTCGTCATAATAATACAAACAGGGGACAGGTAGGAGGCGTGTTAGGGATGCTAGATGAGGCACCCTGGGAGATGTAGTCCCAAATGTACTCCAATGCTCATGGGCAGTGAGATACCCCATGGTGATTAATCAAGGCAGTCAGGTGTTGCTTTGAAGTGCATATAAAAGGCATTATTTGCTTCCAATAAATGGATTTGGTTGTTGGAACCTGAACCAGCTGGGTCATATGGGTTTGTTTATTTATTTATTATATTAATAAAGCCATATCATAGGATCTGTGTCTTCTCAGCCTCTTCCCTTATCTGGAAATCTAGTTTGTAGCTTCAGGTACCTTCATACCATTCTGCACCTGGGATAGTTGGACAATGGCAGCCACTTATCCTTTGGAAGCCCAGGGAGGGGTAGGATTTGCTGGACGAGCAGCTGGTTTTTTTGTAATTTGACAAAAGTCTTAGCAATGTTTAAGCCATTAACCACTTCAGTCTCTGATACTTGAAATATACAATTGACGTGCTACAGGTCACCAATCAGATATTGGCTTTTCTAGAGGTAATTTTCTGTCTGTATCCAACTATATATCCAATATCAGCTGTTCTGAGCAGGCTTTGTTTGGCAATTCAGGGCTCTTTTTCACCTTGGTCAAAGGATGTAAAAACCTGCTTTGGATACCCTGAAAAATAAAGTAACTTGTCATTATTCTTCTTTGGTGTCTTTGTTCTTCACAAATAATACAATAACCTGCTTCTAATCTGCATTGAATTTTTACAGTACAGGTAAAAGACTCCTGAAAAACAACCAGTGTGCAAGATTTTAGCCAAAGCAAGGTAGTAATCAGGGGAGGGTGACCCACGTTGGTTGTGTCCTGGGAGAGACTGCATGGTACTTCTGAGCCAGAGCAGAGCACACAAGTGAGTTAAAAATCCTTTGTCTTGCTAGCCAGCATGGAATTCATAGCCATAAAGTTCCTAAGATTTGCAGTGAGAATGTGTCTTCTTCATGCCAAGTCACACTGAATTTGTCTAAATTAAGATTTGAGGGAGCTTTTTGTTTATTTATTTTTACATAAATGCAGTAACCTTTTCCACTTATGTTTTGGAATATGAATGAAATTAAAACATTGCCCGACTTCATTAAACCAGAGGAGAAATAATATATGGTATGCATCCTGATATTGTGCTACAGGCATCCTTGGCACTATGAAATTTTTAAAAGAATATGGAATATTCTGTCTGAGATGCCTACATTCCCCAAAGACCACTTGTAAAACAAGATGTTTGGAAATTAATGAGATTGACCCATAGCACTTTAAAAAAAATTGCAAAGAACTTAAGGATTGAGGATTTCCAAGAGCAATAGATCTACCCATGTGTCCAACTTGTATCAGTTGCTGTGCTCTGAGTTAGTCTTTTAAAAGTGAATATCATCTGTTAACATATTATATTATATATTTTTCTTTAGTTTCCTATTGTAGATATGAAGAAACAAATCTCTAAGCAGACCCACATTGAAATTGCATTGGAAGTTTCATTTAAACCCACTATTTATTATTCTCCTCCTCAACCAGCTGCAGATAACCATAAAGATAAGAATTAACGACTTAAATACAAATGTAAATGGTATCAATGTGATGCATAAGTTCCTGTGAGACTGTGAATTAATTCTGTTCATGGGGAACATACCTAAATAACTTATGCCAAGTTGTTAAGTCTTCCTGTCCCTTGTGGTGTACTTTCCATAACTCATGGAGTTCATTAAAGGCTTTGCATAAATATAAATCATCCATGGAAAGTAATTAATCCTGTTACCTGTTTGGTAAGACCTTTGTGTTCTATCTTATTAAATACACCGTATAAATATTAATAGTCCAGGAAGAATGCTTATAGAAAAGGTAAAATTTCTGGGTTTGCTTTTATGTTTTACCGGAGTATTTATCTAGGGTTTTTTTTCTTCTTTTTTTCTTTTTTTTTTCCCCTGTAAGTAAGAAACGATGTGCTTAGTGTCAGGGCATTATTATGGTAGCAAAATTAGGCATTAATAATAGCTCATTGCGTAGCAAGGCTAGTCATACTCCATTGAACTCTTTGTGAGTTTTGCCACTGATTTCAGTGAAAGCAAGGTCAAGCCCACTGAGTTTCAAGATAATTGCTGTGAAGTATCCGTTAAATAATAAAGGAGATTAAAAGGAGATTATTAATAACTGGACGGTAAGAGGCTTTCATTTATCATTTGATTAATATTTTAAATTATCTCGAGTGCAAGCAATACTCAAGAAACAAAGCATTGCAGCTTGTCTGCATAAAAGTTAGTTGTTAAATAATTAACCAATCTCAAACTGAATGAATGGCACTTCATACCAGTAATGTATGAGCAACTTAAAGCAATAGGCAATTGTTTTTCAGATTTGTCAGAAATTTTGCATAAGTAAAATTTATGGTATATATTTATACCATCCACGTTTGTGAAGAGAGCAAACTAATACAGAGTTTTGGATAAAGAATAATCTCAAACATTTTAAGGCTTCTCTGAGAAAATTCTGCTTTTATCCAGAAATCATAAATTCATTAGTATTTTGTACTGAATGGATGAAGAAGGACTTCATAAGACTATAATGTAAGCAAGTATGATAATGGATTAATAAAATTTATAAAAATAGAACTTTAAGCAGGGGTAATTACCCTTACTTAAGGGAAAGTTAAAACAAAATGGCTGCTTAAAAGACTCCTTAAAGACTGCAAAGATTAACCCCCACAAGATCCCCATGACAGAGGGTGCGGCTCCAGCTGTCTCTCCAGTGTCTCTACTGGCCTCTGACCCCCAGAGACCTGGCACAGCCTCCTCTTGAGCAGCACCCACCCTGTAAATGCCCTGTGGAGGAGAAAAGGAGCAGGTTGCTTGCTCTGGGGGGAGGTGGGAAGCAGAAGAGAATTTCCATGTGGGTCTCCACACTTGTGAGATGTGTCCTGGGGCAAGAATTCACCCACTGAAACTTAATTTGGACAAGACTGAGAGAATGATAGCAGAAGAAACCAAGGAAGGCATGGCAAAATATGGGCTTAAGCAACATCGCTTCTAACATCCCACTCTCCAAAACAGAGCCAACTCTTTCAGCACAGGACAGGACTGGAAGAATTTTAGTTTGATTATTTTTCTCTTCTTTTAAGCTAGGTATCCCTAGGTCATAAGATTAAAAAAAACCCCAAAACAAACCAACCAACCAAGCAAACAAGCAAACAAAAAAACCCTAAGAAAACCCCAGTCCTACATATTGCATTCTGAAGTCTTTGATTTTTTCTTTGGCAATTCCAATAAATTTTATGGAAGTGGAACATAGAACTAAGCTCATCGAGTTACTTTTGTTCTTTTTTTTTTTTTGATGCTCAATCTACAGCAAACTGGCTGTATTACTTTTTTTTTAAATTAAAAATAAGCAAGAAGTTATTTCATTTAATTGCTTATTGATATTCTGTGTATCAGTAATTCTAAATATAGTTAGAATTGTTGGGGTTTTTTTTTCAAATGCATGTGTATTGCAATATCAAACATCTGTAAAAGTACATAGTATTGAAAATTTTTATTAGAGAAATTTTTATGGTGGCTTCACACCATTGTGTGGATGAATCTGCTCTTGATTCTCCCTTTAGGCTCATGAAAAACACATCTTTGGGTTGTGTCCTCAAAAAGTACAGAAAATAATTGTGTCCTTGCTTGTATTTAACTGTATGCCATTTTGAGTGCAAGAACATTGAAAATGTGTTCTCCTCATGACAGATCATCTGAGAATTAACCAACTCAAAGCCATGTGAACTATACTACTATTATGACATTCAAATATTCTTCTTAACAGTAATTCAGTTCATAACTATTTAGGTACATCATTGCCAAGGATTGATTCCCATTGGTTTCCTTCAATTGCTTTATGAAATGGACATAAGAACTGCACGGATGAGAAGAGAGATGTTCTATGTGAAAAAAAAACATCAAAGGCAAGAAAGAATTTCATATCTCTTTGATGTCGCTCAGCTTCAGGTACAGAGCGTTACAGCTTGCAGGAGTGCTAATTAAAACTGATAGTTATTTCATTTATTTGACATACCTTTCAAATAGCTTGTAAAACTTGCCATTCTTGACAAGAGAAGTTCCTGAGCCCATGAACGTATACGATTTACAAGTCTTCCTTCTTTTCCCTTCCAGATGTACATGTAAATGGTCTTTGAATGAAAGAACCAAAAGATGGAGCTGTACATGCTAATAATAAGGGCATGACAATTCACACTAGGAAAGAACCTTTTGTTTTCCTGTCACTTTTAGAAGATCAAAGAAGGAGAATTTATTAACCTAAGTATGATATTGACATTGGTTTCCTTACAATTGTTTCTAGCAAACAATGTAATTTCTAACTTAGGACAAAACTGACACATCACCTTGTTGGAGAATGTGACTAGCAGTTCTGATTTTTTTAGTCTTTCCCTGAGCGAGAGCAATCTCAAACACACCTCTAATTTTCTCTAACCCTCTGAAGGAGATATTATTTAAGGCAGTGGTGCCATATTTGGTATTGTATCAAAATCAGTGAATTATTTTCTTTTTCTTTGTTTCAGTAACATTGGTTATTTCATCACTAATAGCCCCTATGGCCTAGAACAGATAATCAGGCAAAAAACATGAAGTGCCTATGAAAGAACATTTTTACTCTGAGGAAGATTTCCCCAAATGTGTGAAGTGTACAAAAGAACATATATAAACATAAGTCTTCTTCAAAACTTTTTGATAGCAGCTTCCTGTTTCAGCTGCCATGAGCCAGTTAGACAAAAAAAAATTAACATCTGCCTGACAGCATGGCATATTAACCTTCTCTATAATGAAGGCTTGCACCATTGAGAGTAATGTCAAAACATTGGATATCTTTGCACTCAGAGTGAGTGTAAGACTTTCCTTGACAATCTGGGGGGAGAATTTAGCTGCTTTGAGCATGCTGTTTGTAGGTATTGTTTTTCAGGTAGATAGTTTACTGTTGGGTAACTTTAGAGTAATGACATTCTTTGTTTGATTTTTATGATGATGGTCCATACAAAAAAAACCAGTCAACAAAGGGATTTTGACCAGTGTGTATTATTAAATAATATCCACCATTAGATCATACTGTATTTCCCTGGTTATTCTCTAACCATCTATGGTTAAATACCTTATCCTTCTTCATTTCATATTATGGTTTGGGTTGGAAGGGACCTTAAAGACCATCTAGTTCCAACCTGCCTGCCAGGGACACCTTCCACTAGACCAAGTTGCTCAAAGCCCCATCCAACCTGGCCTTGAACACTTCTAGGGATGGGGCATCCACAGTTTCTCTGGACAACCTCTTTCAGTGCCTCACCACTCCCACAGTAAAGAATTTCTTTCTAATATCTAATCTGTATCTGCCCTCTTTCAGTTTAAAACCATTTCCCCTTGTCCTATCACCCTGTTGCCTAAAATCAAAGAAAAATTCTCTGGACAGTGTAGTATAGTAAGGCAGAGAGCAGGTCTTTAATTAAGGCCTTAAGGTGCACAAAATACATTTACAAATGCAATCACGCAACATAGATCCTACAATTTTTATAACACTAACTACTTGTCATACCTAACCATTACATCATGGTTACACCTAGCCCAAAAATTGTTCGTCCCTCAGGCCCACCCTCAGGCACACCTCCCCAAAACTGAGGCAAGGGTTGCAAAGACCCCTCCTTTCTCCCATCCTTCTCTTCACCAACACCTTCTGTTCTGCTTGGAACCATTTCAAGGATTCTGGGCTTTCTAAATAGTTTTGACTAAAGTTATATCAAGGAATGCACTGGATTTGTCTTGTTCTAGTATACTCTCTACAGACTATCTGCCTTTTAGCTTGCTAAAAAATTTCTATCTATTGAAATCCTTGATGAGAAACATAAAACAATCTTTTGGATTTTGGTACAAAAGTATTTAGTAGAAAACTGTATCCTGAAATTATGAAAATGCTAAAAGCTGCATTAAAATCTATATAGTTTTAAACCTTAAGGCATCAACTCCATGATCTTGTATAAAGTCCGAATCCAGCTCTCTTGTAGGCCCCTTTCAGGTACCAAAAGGCCTGTCAGAAACACCTAGTTTGGCATTTCTCTTTTTCTATCTGACCTGAGGCTGATGAGTATACATAGAGAAATTTGCTGTTTATAGATCCTGATCCAACAGAAAGAACTCTTTGCCCTGAGGTTTCAGTATGCTGCTCTGTAAAAGTTTGTCTGCTGGTATATTGAGTAATTTCAAACTAAAGGTTTTTAGAACAAGACAGATTGTACAATTATTTTTTTAATAAAGTATTTTCAGAGGTTCATAGCACCAGAGATCCATACAAGTTGGAAGGAACCTCAGGAAACCTCCAAACTCACATCCTGATCAAATGACAGGTTCAATCATGTATTCAGATCAGGTTGCTGAGGTCTTGAAATACTTTGAAAATACCCAAAGTTAAACAGGACACATCTCAAGATAACCCCTGTGTTAGTCTACTTGCCACAGCCATCCAGGTAAAGTATGACCCACTAATTATTCTGTAAGATCAATCATCCAATAATTTTGTTTTACCCATCCAGTCATCCACCCATCCGGGCCATAATGTTCTAACTTAGATACAAGAATATCATGGGAGATAGCGTCAAAAACCTTGTTAAAGCAGAGATAAATGACAATCACTGTCCTTCTCTCATCCACAGATCCAGTAATTTTATCACGGAAGTCGATGACATTGGTAAAGTCATTGGCAAAATCAAAATCCTTTCCTCTTTGAACTCTGTTCCTAAGCACACAAGTGTGGGAAACCTTGTTGCTGAAGACTGAGGCAAAGACACTGAATATTTTGGTTTTTGTATTCTTTTCCTACTGAGGTAATGGTAGAACCTCTTCCTGCCCCTGCCAGTTTTCCAGATACTATCCCTGCATGCCTGGGCAATATTCTTCAATTTTCTTTTTCCCTTTCACTTTTCACCTTGGAGCATTGTCACAAGTTCTTTCTTTAGCCTGACTGGTCTCCTGATGTGTTCACTCAAGTCTCCAGAGTACCAGGAAGGATCATTCTTGTGCTTTGACAAAACATACCATTGAAACCTAAGGTCCTTGAGCTTCAGAGCTACACTCCTTGGGATCCCATATTAGGTACCTCAATAAAAACAAGAGACAAAATGGTCATAAAAGCAAAGACACTGTCTGCAGCACTAATGATGCTGCCAGCTGTTAAATTGCAGTGTACATACACTCCCATTTGAACCTTTCCCCTTGATCCAAAGAACTAAGGAGGAAATCAGCTGAGTCCCTGCATCTCACTTTTCCCCCCAGAGCTCACTGTAGGCACTCTTGATTTGCTCCTGTCATGGTTTGAGATAGCCCCAAAATCTAATTCCCTAGTCTAAGCCCCCTCCCACATCTCAACCTAATGTGGGATGGGTTTTTCCAGACAAAACACAACCAGACTCAGAATGGGGGAAAGGGAATATATTACAATGACTGTACAAATAAATGCTATAACACATTATACACACGATCACAACTATCTCTACCATGACATATAGTATTTACAATGGACCGGATCTCTTCTCCCCTCCAAATAAAAGTCCAGGAGGGAAAGAAGGACAGATCCCTTCCACATTTAGGGCAGCAGCTCCTCTTCTGTCCTCCATGCAGCAGTAACTGGGTTGTTGTAGCTGGATCTCTGTTCAATACACACAAGGGGGTCTCCAAGCCCCTCGGCTCTCCTTCGGTCCAAGCGAAGGCCTCACCTGTGGACTGCCAGCAGGGACCAGACTCGCGTCACCACAGGTATATCACGAAATGCAGGGGCATCTTTGTGAAAGTCCCTTCCTCAGGGGATTCAAATTCCCCTTTGCAGAGCTCCGTGCTCTGTCTCCAGGCAGCAGGGGGGGCGAAGCCATCCTCCACATTCCTTTGGCTGTCCCGGTCCAGCTTCAGGACGCCTTGAGCTTCTCAGCTCCTCTCTGCAAGTGCTGTAGCACTCCAAGGCTCTTTCAAGTAAGAGTCCATCATCTTCCTCCTTCCAGGAGGTCTCAAAGGAGTTTTGGGGGGTCTGGTATCAGTTCTTACCCCAAACTCTGTCTGTAGAGCTAGTTCTGCTCTCATCTGCTGCTGTTGACTCTCTCTTGGTTCTCTGTCTCCTTCCAGGAGTTCTCTCTGTGTGCTGCATGCCATTTGCTGTTTGGTTCAGTTCTTATCTTTCCTGGCTCTCTGCCACCGTTTCTCTGGTCAGTGCCGGCTGCTGCTCTGCCCCCATGGAGAAAACATCTCCCGGCATACTACAGACACTTAGTCCAGTCTAACACTGTTCCAAGTCTTTGCAGTCCCCCCCAGCCAGGGGCTGGGAGGCCCCAGAGGCCCCGAGGGGCTCAGAGCCCCTTCCTCGTGGCTCTACAACATGGCTACTTCTTCTAACAACCAAAAACTACAACTTGTCTCTTCCGGTGCTTGTGATATGTTTACATTTTTTGCAGGAGCGCCCATTGGACAGAACTTCAAAACTTCCAGGGGTTTCCACCCCTTGGGGGTTACCACTTTTCTTAGCCTCTGGGGG
Source organism: Chiroxiphia lanceolata (assembly GCF_009829145.1). Classification (NCBI taxonomy): domain Eukaryota; kingdom Metazoa; phylum Chordata; class Aves; order Passeriformes; family Pipridae; genus Chiroxiphia; species Chiroxiphia lanceolata. Next base: position 83,987,820 of record NC_045639.1, on the reverse strand, counting down.
GAAAACAAGATCCAAACTACTACAACACTATGTGGTCCTGGGTAGTCTCATTGGTACCCATGTTTAGCAACATGAGATAAACGTCTGGACAAGCCTTGGCAGCCTCTGTAACACAGCAGATCCTGTCCTCCAAAAAGCACCAGACCACCAATGACAACACACTTGCTTAAACTGATGTTGTCTCCCTGCATCCATCATCACCAACCACTACCTCCTGGTGCTGACTTTTGGTTCAGGCCCAGTAGGTTTCTGTAATTTCTCTGGACTCAATCCTCTCCACTGTCTGTTAGGGCACTTTACTAATACCACAAATTCAAATTTGAGAACACAGAAGAAGCATTACTCCTCTGTCAGAAGTCTCCATCTTTCCCCATCTTGAGGTTATCCAACCAGCACTTATTCAAGCCTCCAGCTGTCTCTCTTTCCTTGCATCATGTGGCTCAGGATGTCTGCAAGGTTTCTGAGAAGTCTCTGCCTCTTATTCCTGAGGGATCTATTTGAGGCTTATCACTTGGAAATTTCTGAAATATCAAGTTGTTCTGAACCATACTGTGCTGCCTCAAGAAAATTGCTTTTCATATATTAAGTATATCAGACTAAGCAAAAGCATTTCACTTCAAAATCTGTTTATATCCAAATGCCATCTGCTGCTGGGTGGGTTTTTTCATGAAATAAATGTTGATATGTGACAAAGGTCATACTTACTGCTCTATTGATATTTCAGCATGACACACAATTTTGAAGAGGAATCTCATGCAGAAATTATTTGTTTTGCTACAGAGATTGGGTGTAAAGTTTAAATGCTCTATTGTAAAATAAAGGACAGTTTTGGTACCTTGGGCACACTGGAATCAGCACAGTCATTAATTTTAGGACAGCTACATGCTAATGTTACAGCACTGGAAGTTATTAATATAGGGAACCTACTGAGAACAAAGGAAGAACAAAGCAACTGTTTAAATTACATCATGGTAGTGATCAGTACTTCTTCTATAGCTAATTTCTATATCTTTATACTTTTTCAGACATCCAAGTAGTAGGTTAAAATTCCTAGGATTCATCTCCTGTGTTGTCTTAGATTATATCAAAATACCCCTTTGCAATGGAGGTTATGTTATTCTTTCTAATAGCAGAAGATAATATTCTGAGAATGTCCTAATGTGAAACGTGAACACTGTAATATAAAAATCTTGGTAAAATACTCAGGACAATATTCCTGTTCCATATATTTCTCTCTGACATGATGTGTTGGCATCTGTTAGTGGACAGTTCTGCCATTCATTACTGGGTCTCAGGTAAAAATCTCTTCTTGGATAAAGAAACAACAACAAAACAAACACTTCTATGAGAAGCTACGAGAAGCTTCAGCATGTCCAACAGATGCAAGCCCTGTTGGCTCCAAGATGGACACACTACAGCCCCATTCCCCATTCCCCTGCACCACTCAGAAGGAGGAGGGAGAGAAATCAAGAGTGAAGTTGAGGCCAAGAAGAAGGGAGTGGTGAGTGGTGGGTGTTTTTAAGATTTGGGTTTATTTCTCATTAATCTGATTTGATTGGTAATCAATTAAACTAATTTCCCCAAGTCGAGTCTGTTTTACCTCTGACAGTAACTGAGTGATGTAACTGAGTAAATGATGATGACTGATCTCTCCCTGTCCTTATCTCGACCCATGAGCCTTTTGTTATATTTTCTCTCCCCTGTCCAGCTGAAGAGGGGAGGGATAGAGCGGCTTTAGAGGGTACCTGGTGGCCAGCCAGGGTCAACCCACGCATCAATAAAAAACCAGGATAATTGTCTACCTAACTAATGATTTCAATTTTTCACTTTCTTGAAGGAAACCTCCTTTCACTAAAGTCTGACATAAATCACAATTTCAGACATCCTGAACACTGTGTCAAGTCCATTGTATTGGAAACTTTTTTTTCTACTTGGGCTCCCTGTACCGTTAAAGTGGTTTACTATATCCACTCATGTGGCTTCAAATTGCAGTATATGTTAAAGGCTCACAGATTCTCTCTTGCATCTTCTACCTGCCTTCTACTTTATAGGTCAGTATCTGCCTACAGTTTCTGAAAGCAACATTTTTGGAGATGTGGACATTGATGAGGGAGGTTTTAGTCTCGCTTTCAAGATCCTCATGCTATGTGCTTATCCCAAGGAATTCAAACACCTCTCTGGTTGTGTCATTCTAAACACTTGCAGCTGCCTCCTCCCTGAGCTATTCAACCTTTCTTGAGGGTCTTCAACTACTCTCATCTCCTTGGTGTCAGAGTAGAGAGTAAGTCCCATGTCAGCTAGATGACTGGGAAGAAATATCTTCAAAGGAGAGCAATCTGAAACAAAATGTTGATATTGATTGACCACCTGACAGGATTTGAGCAATTTGAGTTTTCTCTCTTCCATACACAGTGATCCATAAGAAATCGAACAAGTTTGTCCACCTCACAGTCCCTATGTGACAAAGTGGGCTGCTATGACTGTTTTCACATATCACTGTCAAGAGTCTGACAGCAATGACAGTCAATCAGAAATCTTCCTTTACCATCTAAATTGCAAGGCTCTTTTTTTTTTTTTTTTAGTTTCCTCATTAGGTCATGGCTTACCTTCTTATTTTTATCTCTTGTGGGAAAGTAAAACTACCTTCCAAATCCTCACCCAAATGGAGAGCAATTTAAACAGAGTTACTAATACCAGCTACAACATAACTAGAAGAAATGCTAACCTCAGGGAAAAATCAGGCTGTCTTTTTTAAATGCTGCAAGGAGCACTCTGCCTTTGTGCTTGCAGAAGTAGACAAATCAAGGATGAAGAATCACATTTCAAACACAATCCTAGGCTTGTCTTCTTTTCCCTGTTTCATATTTTGCACATTTTCAGTGCTTCACTGAGATAAAGAAAGCTCAACTCATTCCTAAAATTATGTAAAACATACTTGAGGAATTTGTCTTCCTTCTAGAAAAAAACTTCTCCATTTAAATATTCGTTTCTTTTCAGCATCTTTGTCTTGATGGATTTCTTACATAGATTGTATGGAGATGAAAACTGAAAATCTGCATTTAGATAGAAATTTCAGGAAAAGCCTTCTTTACAAACTAAGCAGTATTACTCTTTTTTTTTTCCTTCCAGTAGGACATGAAAAAATTTTTCTCTTCCACTTCTTAAATAATGACACTAAATGAGGACTTCATGGTCCCCTAAACACTAACAATGAAGAGGTTGTAATAACTCTGATTTTGTATGATGAACCAGCCTTCCTGCATTGAATGTCCAAAAAGATATATCTTTTTGTTTAATATAAAAATCTTCTGTTTTTCATTCAAGTATGATAACCACATTACAGGTCAACAGAAACAAATGGAAGAGGTAAGGAATAGCATTTCTATTATATTCTTGCACAAGGTCTTGCTGCAGTCCATGTACTTTGAGAAAAATGTTAGAAGTGACTGATGAATTTTTAATAGTTTTCCTCGATTTCAGTGGCTGTTGTTTGTTTTCAGTCAATAATTCACATGGTTACAGAAGGCAGCCCAATTGATTTTTACTCAAGCAGTACTTGGGCAAAAGGATTGTAAAATGCTTAATAACCTTTTCTGGGTCAAATCCTGCCCCAGCTCACATCCGGGTAATGTCACTGATTTCACTAAGGCTGGATGAGACCCAGAGGAATGACATTGGAAGCAACATATGTACAATCTGTATGAGAAGCGAAATGCCTCATTCACTCATGGAATACCAGGTGCAAAGAGAGAGGGGAAGAACACGACTTAAGAATAAGTGAAATTCTCATGCTCAAAATGATCCCATAGACTCTATTGGAAAAATGCTAACACACGCGAAAGGAATAGGATTTTCCCATTAAGACAAACAGTGAGGGTATCATGGTTTTCTGGTTTTCTTGATGAATAACAGTCTTTGCTTAGAGGAAAAATTAATGAAAATTGGTGCTGTAGTACCAAGCATATCAGTAAGTTACAGCAAAATGTCTTTAACATGGCCAGGGTGGTTCATACCAAATCTACCAGACAGTAAAATAACAGGCGGATTTAATGAGGTGGATTCACAGTCAGGGGGTTTTCAGGAACCACACATGACTTGGTTGTTATTATGATTTCCAGAGAAAGCAAGTCAGTCATGTAATTGTACTTTCAGTTAATAATGATATGTGCAAAAGAACTTCCTCAGAGCTGTGTTTGTAAGCATTGTACTTGTGATAGAAACACATTTGCAGCAGATGGTTCACAAAAGGCCATTTTTATAGAAAGTTAAAGCTGGGAATCACAATTTATTTTACAAAAAACATACAGAAAGCTTGATGCTGTTTAACATGTATTTTTGTAAATTAACCTAATGAAACTTGTGATATAGAAGATGGAAGATAAAGCAGTTTGAGTGCTCAGACCCTGGAGTGATGTATCATGATAGATAATGATGTGTCTGAGGAACCCAGTGTTCTGGATGCATCATAAACAGCCTGCAGGTGTTGAAAGATCCATTGTAATGCTGCCCTTCGAGTAGAGAAAAACAATTTCATCATCTTCTTCTGAAGACAGCCTTACAGAGCCGATATGAGTGCCCTGGCCAAAATCTTTAAAAACATGTTGACGTGAGCATGTGATCTTAGAAAACCTCACAAAAATCATGGAGTACACAAGATTTATAATGTTCTTTTATAATGAGCCTTGTCGCAAGTTTAGAAGCAAAGGGGGTTGATCATTGTGTTGCTGTCTCTTTCCACAATTGGGAAACGAAGTAGCCAAAGGTCAATTTCTCTACTACATAGGGCCAGGAATGAATGGAATTCCTGCATGGATTTACTGCGTTAACAGAATATTTTCTTTGAAATTATTGAGCCAAGACTTTCATCATTCACTCAGAAAGTATTTCCACCTGAAAATAAAAACGACTGTAATGAAATTCAATAAGTTTAAAAGCACTGCAAGGACTGGAACTGCACATTATTGTTGCACCCTATTGTTTATTTATCCTCATTACCATGTTGATTGCAGCAGCTTGGTAAAAGCTCTGTGGTACCTGAGCTGAGAGGAGTAGATGAACAATGAAATAGAAGCATGGCAAGGTTTCATAACAGATTGATTGTGGTTAAAGGTTATAGTTAATTTATTGAATCTGATCATTTCAGAGGTAAAACAAGTATTTTTCCAACTTAAAGACATTTAAGTGTTCAACTGACTGTATTATGATTTAAGACATTTAGACCCGGCATGTCTGATTGCACTATTTACTAAGAATAGCATGTTGTTCACAAGTAATCTAGTAAATTATTTTTTTCCAGGCCTCATGATTTATAGGCAAGATAGAGTGATATGATTGGAGGTCAAGAAAAATGTTGGTAATCAAAGTGTTGAAGGATTTCTTGATTGTACCTGTGGCCTACTGCAGCTCTTGTCAGAAGGTTCATATCAGGCTATAATGTATCACTGGATATAAGCCCTTCTACTTAGTCTGTATCTCATCTTCCCAATAAATGTGTGTTTGCTTCAACACTTTCTAAAGTAAAGTTCTTACTGATGTTAGAGGAGAAGGCTCTATAAACACACTCTGGAGTTAATCAAGAGAAATCAGATTTGACTGCTAGTGTAAGCTACAGGGTACAGAAACATCAAGAAGAAAAGTGACATCTTTGTTTCATAATCAAAGCATGTCTAAATGGTATTGATATGCTTCTTGTAAAGTGAAGGGTCAGAGAAGTCCAAATGCAAGAGATATGCCTCTCATTAGTTCATCTCCATTTATTTTGTTGCCTACTTCCTTTCCAGTGCATGCTTCAAGCTGGAATATTAGGGTCTAAATCCTTTAGGAGACTAAAGGATATGGGACTTTGAAAAGTAATGTCACTCTGTTGAGCTTTCCCATCCTGAAATGTTCTCCCTCTTTCCAAAAGCATGTTGTTCACAGGAATGTTACATTAAAACTACAGGCTATGATAGTTTCCAGCAGGGCATCTTCCCAAGCATTAAAGGAAAGGGAAAAAAAAAAAAAAACAGTAAAGGCTTTTAGCACTTAACAGTACACTTATTATATTCCTCTTAGTGAAAAAGAAAAGTTCTATGGTATTTATTTGAATTCTGGACATACCTGGATATCTCCATATCTGTTTTTAAAAAGATACACACACAGAGATTTTCTATACAGAAGAAATCACAGACTCACAAAACTACTGAGTTTTGAAGGGACATCTTGAGACCAGTTAGTTCACTCCCTGAACTTAAGCAGGCTCAGCTAGAGGAGGAGGCCCAGGGCCGTGCCTACTTGGGTTTTATATCTCTCCATGGATTCACAACTTCTCTGGGGAACTTGATCCAGTGTTCAATCAGCCTCAGAGTAAAAATATGTTTTGGTGTGTTCAGACAGAACCTCCTGTATTTCAATTTGTGCTCATTGTCTCTTGTTCCTTCAGTGAATACCACTCCCCACATTAGGCATTTATACTCATCGATAGGATTCCCCCTTGAGCCTTCTCTTCTCCTCTCCTCATGTGCCAGATGCTCCAAGCCCTTCATTATCTTTATGGCCCTTTGCTAGACTGACTTGTATATCCATGAGTCCCTTGTGCTGTCCCTTGTTCCTAGAACTGGACCCAGCATTCCAGGTGCTCCTCGCCAGTGCTGAGTAAAGGGGAAGAATAACCTCTTTGATCCGCTAGAAATGATCCCCCTTCTGCTGCCCAGGATGCTGCTTGCCACCATTGTCACAAGGATGCATTGCCAGCTCGTGGTCAACTGGTTGTCCACCAGGATCCCCTGGTCCTTCTCAAAAAAGCTACTTCAGTCACAGCAGTATTATAAACTATGTAAGCATTAAATACTATTAAAGAACCTGTAAATGGTGCCATTTCTTCTGTCTGAATAGGTTATTTTCTGCAATGGGAGACAGTTGCTTTAATTGTCTCCTATTAAGACAGATAAAGAAGATTTTACTGTCATTTAAAGAAAAAAGAATAATTTTTTTAAATGGCATCCTTTGTGATATTATATCACAGTCTGTAGAGTTCTGCTTTTACTTAACTTACTAATAATATGCCTTTTGATTTACTTAGAGCCCCAATTGCTCACTAGAGATTGAAGACATCTGAATAGGAAAATGAGCCTTTTAGTCACTCAGTCTTGGCTCTAGATGAGAAATTAGACTGAAGCTTGTTCTCTGAGAACATCTTTCTCAATCCCCGGAGCTTAATTTATAGGAACCAAGAACATCAGTGCCCTGCGTAAAACTGTCTAGATGGTTTTTAGCAAGAAAAACCATCTGTGTTCCCAAACCATTCCATTCAGTACAGAGTGGGGGGTTTTAAGTAGCGTTTTTGCAGAAAAAATGAAAGGAAGGTAAGTCTCCAATAGCCCCACGAGGGAAACCGGAGGGGCAAGTACGCATCTCTTTAATCCCATGACCAGTGACAGGACTCGAGGAAAGGGCATGAAGCTGAATCAGGGGAGGTTTTGGTTGGATATCAGAAAAGGGTTTTTCACCCAGAAGGTGGTTGAGCACTGGAACAGGCTCCCCAGGGAAGTGGTCACAGCACCAGGCCTGACAGAGTTCAAGAAGCGTTTGAACAATGCTTTCAGGCACGTCGTGTGACTCTTGGGGATGGTGCTGTGTAGGGCTAACGGTTGGACTCAATGATCCTTATGGGTCCCTTCCAATTCAACATATTCTATGATTCTAGGGTTCTCCTGTTGTCATGTCCCAGCACAGAAAACCAGTCCAGTGTATTATTGATTTTGCTCTGGCTCCTCTTGCCCACGTACAAGATGCAAGGAGCCAGCTGTGCAACAACAAGGCAGTGCATATCCTAGCTTATTGGAAGTTTCCTGCCCCATGACACATCTGAATACAAGTGGGAGGGGATATCTCTAACACTGTTATGTAAAAGCCTGCAGCCCCTATTCTGGCAGCAATATGAACCAAGCAACAATCGAAAGTATAAAAGCACAGTCTAGTTTCTACTCCCTGGACAGGAAACATGGGTTAAGTTCTTCAACAACTAGCTGACTCTAACTGTAGAGTTTACTTACAGCTTGCCTTCCTGGATTTACCCAATTCACTCTGCCTTGGCTCTGGGGAGGGGGACCAGCAGGGCAGGTAATTCCAGACCCTCCTCTCAGCAGTAAGGGAGGATCTCTTCTGACCAGAAAGTTCTATTTTCATGCAGAAATGTATGAACTCAAGAGTCTTATCAGTAAGCAGCAGAAGTACTTTCATGATGGCCTTTGGAACTTTGCTCAGTAAGCAGTTCCACTTCTCCTATTCAAAAAGCACTGAATTCTCTCATTGCTGATTCATTGCTGGCTTTTGGTGTGATTCCTAGGCCCATTTTCTGACCTGCACACATCAAAGTAATGTATTTGGAGCTGGGCATCTTTGCTGTCCTGAGATCCATGGGGTCGTGTTTTTAAGCCCTTTCCTGTCTCAGACTATTGTTCAACAGACCACTGCTTCAGGTAATTTTCCCCAGTGGCAGAATTAGGGTGTGATACTCAACTTTAAACTTGTGTTGTGGCTCTGTTGTGGAGTACCAGACTGGCAAGTACTGACACATCTGCCCTCACCAGTGCCAGATGTGCAGAGACGAGCTGGAGGCAGGAGGAACTGGCCCACCAGCTTCAGAAGTTTTGATGAGGCATTTTGGCAGTTATATCTCGGCTTTTCCTGTTCTGTGTCTTATTGACCCATTTTTTTCCTGGGCCATGTGGTATTTGAGGGTTGACAGAAGCAAACAGAGTGATTGCATACCCATGATTTCCCTGCACAAGGGAGTTATAACCACTGTGAATAATTAATAAGGTATTGTGTGGACACTGGAAAATAGCATCAAGCTTGTTATGAAGACTAAAATGTACCAATGATGGTTTGATTGCATCTTACAGAACAGGTATGTCCTAGTTACCCGGGTGCAATTTGTTCAGTCAGTTTTGTGGAGGTGAACTCAGGTGCCATGGTTAAAGTAGGTTTTGTATTCTATTCCCTTTTTCCAATATTGTTTTGGAGAAATTGTTCCTTCAAGAGCCAGTGCAGGGGGGTTAGTAGGGATGAATGTACACCAACAATCCCATCTGCTGGGGCAGAAGTGGAACTCTCTCCATCTGGGAACCACCTGGAGTACTGTGCCCAGTTCTGGGCCCTTCAGTTCAGGAAGGATATTGAGGTGCTGGAGCAGGTCCAGAGAAGAGCAACAAGGCTGGTGAAGGGACTCAAGCACAAGTCCTATGAGGAGAGGCTGAGGGAGCTGGGGCTGTTTAGCCTTGAGAAGAGGAGGCTCAGGGAAGACCTCATCACTCTCTCCAGCTCCCTGAAAGGAGGTTGTAGCCAGGTGGGGGTTGCTCTCTTCTCCCAGGCAACTATCAGTAAGACAAGAGGGCATGGTCTTAAGCTGTGCCAGGGGAGGTTTAGGCTAGATATTAGGAAGAAATTCTTTACAGAGGGGGTAATCAGACATTGGAATGGCTGCCCAGGGAAGTGGTGGATTCTCCGTCCCTGGAGGTTTTTAAGATGAGACTGGATGTGGCCCTTAGTGCCATGGTCTAGTAACCATGGCAGTGTTGGATCAAGGGTTGGATCATCAAGGTTGATGATCTTGGAGGTCTTTTCCAACCTGGCTGATTCTATGATTCCTCAACATGGGAGAAATAAAAGGGAGCAGCCACGTAAGCCCCTGCTTGCCTTGTGGCTCCACACACCTCCACTGCTGCTGAGCCGGAACAGGGCTAAGCTGAGCCCAGCAGAGCGGTGCAGAGAAGCAGCCACCAGCACTTCACAAATCCCACACCATGAAATCTCACCGCAGAGTCCCAGCTGAGCAAAGCCAAGTCAGAGCACAGCCAAGCCACGAGGAGACACCTTCTTTAGCAGTGGCCTGTGAGTTTGCAACTGAGTTGAATGGGACCTGACCCTGACTGGGTGATGGTAACTGAGCAATTTAATAGCATAACTTTTCGTGGACGAACTTGTTTTCTCTGGTTTTGCTCTGCTCCTGTTTCCACATGGTTTTTGTCTAGCTGGGGAGAGCGTTAAACCACAGGAACGTGTCTGCCAGGGTACCTAATTTGTTCTCCCAGACAGAAGGTGGGGGGAGAACAAGTGTCAGCCCTTGTTTTGTCTGTGCACCAAGTGGGAAGAGACTAGGAACAATTTCTGTCTATTGTTGGCTTAAACCGTTTTGTTTGTATTGTTACAGTTGTTATATTTCTTTTCAGTGAACTGTTTTTTTTTTCACTTATATCTCCTCACATTTTGTCTCTCTGTACTGGTAAAAGGGGGAGAGGTTTTAAAAAAGGGGAGGGGGCTCATTTGTTGGAGTCTCTGCCCCAGCATTTGTATTAAACCAAGACCTCAGGCAATAATTTTTCTAAAGGTGACATAGCTGTGTGGATGGAAACACATCTTTACAAAGACTCTTTCAGCACAGGGACCATGATGCTGTACTCAGGGACTGACCTGAGGGCTCAGCCTTCTCTTCTGATACCATTGTGGCACCTTGCGTTAACCAGGCTGTCAGGTACATGGCTCACAACTACCAGGCCCCCCTGTATGCCCCCCAGCTGTCTGACTTAGAGCACTAGGTCTGAAAAACACATCAAGCCACTGCTCACAGCACCACAGAGAGCTGAGCAGACTGCTTCCCACGCATTTTGCTTGTCTAGTTTATTAGAGCTCCTGATTTAATAAGATCTGTTTAGGTTCCAAGCCCTTAATAATCCAGGGCTCTTCCACAGCCATCCTTTTAAATTTCCACCACAAAGAGTTTATTTACTGACAGCTTTAAGCCAACTGATAGGTGAACATTGCTCTCTGGGTGGTTGTCTGTCTTCTAACCTGACACATAAATGAACCCCTCTCTATGTATGTGTATATATATCAGATTGTGCTTGACAAAACATGTTATTCTGATGTTCTTTAGTAAATACCATAAGCACCAGCTGTTCACTACATTCACTACACCCTTGCCTTAAGAATTAGCTTATTGTTAAATGAGTGTTGTAAATAACCACTGCAGAGCTTTGGGGACATTTTATTTGTTCTGTCACATATACCAGCACAGCAATATTCATGCATGAGACAGATGTTCACCCATGACAGTTCATGTAGACAGAGTTCCTGATTTCTGCAGTTTTAAGAAAAAAAATGCACTCATGAGAGAAGGATAAGTTTTGATATTTCCTCTCTCCTCACCTCCCTGAGCGTTTCGGAAAGATAGTTTCCAATTATGAAATGCTCAACGAAGCCTTGGTTTTGAGGCAATTAAGGCCATTCCCAAGCCAAGTGAAAAGGATTGCTAAAATTCATATAACCAGGCTATTCACAAAGACAGTAAATTCTTGCGTGAAATCAGCGTAGGAGAGAAAAGCACATGCTTAAAAAGTAAGGACATTCTGGTGTGGTAGGAAAGAGTCTGTGATAGGATGTGATGGTGTGATAGAAAAGAACTTCTGTGGCCTCCAGAAGCTGAAGTATCTCAAAGGTGTTCAACATATTTATTTCTAAAAATTTTGAAAATGGAAAAATGCTGCTCTTATCCCACCCTTAGACAACCTCTTGATCTTTAATTAAATACATAAGGAGGACACAGACACAACTTACAGGAAAAAAAATATATATGAAACATGCATACATACATATTATTAGGCTTCTTTTTCCCCACTCAAAAGAAAAGAAAAAAAAAAACAGAAAATCTCACATTTTCCTTACATGTTAAATTTCAAATAATCAAAGGTATTCAGAGTATTGGTATGACATCCTTGAGAAATGTCATTTGCTTAAACACCTGGTAAGGTTTACAGACAAGTTTTCCCCAAATTCCTGTTTCCAGTGCAGGAGAGTTGTAAACCAAGTCTCCTGAATTAATTACCCTTTCTCAACTTGAAGGGTAAAAATGAGAAGTTTATAGGGTTACTACTTGAGAAAGCCTCTTCTCTCACACCTTCAGATTGTAGAATGGGATTCTGAGAACAAAAAGTGTAATTCAGTAACCACCCCTGCATAAAATCTTGCCTTCGCCTGCTATATAACGAAATACCTTGAATTTTCAAATGTGTTAAAAGTGTATTTTGTGTGTGTAGTCTTAGACTGACAGTGTTTTGAACACAGAGTCACTGATCCTGTGTGTGGCCGTTTTGAATTCATGCCATATTTCTGACTCTGATTCTTTCCATTCAGAAAACTGGAATAAGGAAAGCAATCTTTCCATGTAAAATGCTTTGGCAGTTAGAAATGGAAATAGATGAACTAAAAACTAGCAACATATAATAGTAATATTAGTAACACATAATTTAATAAAAATTAATCTAAAACAAATTAACAGCTACTGTAGTATTTCTCAGCAGTAAACCTTTGCCTAACATAGAAATATAGACACTAATTGCATTTAGAAAAGGAAGATATTTAGATCAGTCCATGAATTTCATCTTAACAAAATTGCACATTTTTGAAAAATTAAAATAATATACCAAATTTCAGTGAATATACCAAACTATGTAGTAAACAGGTAGTTAGATTCATTCAGTAAAATCTTAACACTACTGAAGGCAGATTGAATTTTGACATTGACATAAAAACAAACAGCCTTTATTATTCAGAGAGATCCTTTTTGTTGCTTGTACAAGATTATAAGCATCCTTGAAGAAGTAACATTGGGTCATTTTGACATTTTATATTTGCATACAAAGAGAAATATAGTGAAACTTTAAAGACTGAGAAAAAACAATAGCAACAAGCTTATTAAACCTTTCATCGTTATGAAAAATGTGGGAATTGTGTGTTAGTATTTCTTTAAATCGATGTAAAAGATTACATTTTTCATTTAAATCAATTTAAGATTGCATATTCCACAGTACCTGACTCTTCAGAGTGGTAAATCTTCCCAAAATGTGTTAAAAAGGCAGGGAATTGTTCTTTAGACCAAGCATGAAACCCTAGTTACTGTACAGGGAGAACCTAAAAATCCAATTCTCCATTGCCCAATGCTTCCAATTTTCTGTGGAGTTTTTTAAAGTTTTAGTGCTGTTTTACAGATGGATTTGGAAAAAAAAAATAAAAGAGTTAGAATTCATTTTTTCGAGACAATATATGAAAATCCAAATAAAATAATAATTTCAATTACTACTTTTTCAAAAAGAGTGTATTTGCAACTAAGTTTCCACACAGTGGGATAGTGATCTAATAAGTTTGATTTAATGTCAACCACTTAAAATTACTTGTTATCAAAGATTTTTGATTTTTACCAAGGAACAGCAATGACAGAGGGAACTATGAGAATGTGAGACTGACATTTCTCTGTCACCCATTTATGGCAGCTTTCTAATTTGGCAGGCTAGCAACTTGAAATGTCTTTGATCACAGCATAATATAGTTTTAAAATATGGGAGAAACGAAACTCTAAACTTTCTGCGGAATGACATCAAGCCCAAAGGGCAACAGCTGTCACTGTAGATTTCAGATATCCTGTGTTCTACTATTTCATCTCCCTCTGCCACAATTTGGCCCAGTTCTGCTAGGAAGTGTTTTCATTTTCTCTTCAAACTTCTACATTGTCAAAAGAATCATTAATATAATAATCTAATGCTTTTTTTTAACAATGAGAATAAAATTCTGCAGTTGTAGGATAAATGATTATGTACAAATACATTAAATGTAACTTTTAGAAGCTTGAAGTGGACTGCCATCTTTGCCTGAAAAATACTCTCTTAACAGGGAAGACTTTTTTCTCTCATTCAATGTTTCTTGAATGATACTGTATCTTATACTTTACTGATAACTTTTCCTATTTTGGATTGGCCCTAGTTTTATTTTCCAACTCTTTGCTAAAGAAACAGAATGGGCTGACAGTTTTAGGATGTTGTCAACAGAGGTTCCTCAAGCTGGCTGATATAAATCTTGCTGAGGGTGCTTGTGCTAGATACACTGCTGCATCAACATTAAGTACTTCAAATTGGAAAGAGACTCTGGGGACCAGTCAGACACCTACACATGTACCGTGCAACAGCTCCTGGGGCCTGATATGGGAGAGATTAAGTCCCCACACGCAGTCTGTAAAACACAGTGGAGAAGCCTCAGCCCAGCTCTCACCCTGAAGTATCCTTTAAGAAAGTTATTTTCTTCACTATTATTCTTCTCTATGAATTCTTGTTTACCAATTTTACATTCACCCTGCAGTGGCTAAGCATGATCTTCTTTCCTCTGGAAAAAAAATCAATTTTTTTTTGTCACTGCAAGGCAAAAACTATTCAGTTTTTATGAGGTTACACACAAAGAAATTCACTTTCTGAAAAGCTTAGGGGGAAATCTAGGCTCCCTATAACCCAAAGCCTGGTGCTTTTACAGGATAGCAATGCTTTGCATTTTTCTCCCTTAGAAAAGACGAACTAGTGTTGAAATTGTGATTTTAGAGACATAGTCTCTAAAAGACAAGACTGTAAGTTTTACCGTTCCTCTGGTAATGGTTTGTTTCATGATGCGTAAAGCAGCTTTAAGACTGGAAGAATACAGAAGAAACTAGGGGACCAATAGCTCAAAGGTCAAATAAGGAACCTCCAGAGATGTGCCATTAGAGTGCCTCATCTTTAGCAGCACATTAGTTATCCGATGTTTTTCTAGCTAACTGGAGAAGGCACATGACTGGATGTTTCCAGTAAAGCAGTCTACACCAAAGGATGTCAGGCAGAAATGCAGCCTCTCAACTAGCTTACGAACTTTGAATAATAGAAAATCTCTTCATTCCTTTAACCTGCACCCAACCTTTAAGTACCATAGGCTTGACATCACCCCCTAACCCCCAAGCCCCCCTCAAGAAGCACCTCTGCGTGCAATAGCTCTTCTTATAGCTTCTTAAGATGTTCTGAAAGTGAAGGTCTATTTGGATATCCGTGCGATGCAGTAATTTTTGGCTGCTTTCAGTTTACCCTTAAGACATGTCTGTTCCCAGTTTGTTTAGAAGGTCCTCCTTGAGACAAACTTTACTTCTTTTTCAAGGCTAATGCTGTCTAAAACATTGCCAACTTTCTTACCACATGGTCTGTGCACTGCCATACTTTTTCAGTTCTGCACGGCAGACTGTACCAGGAGGGTTTATGCTCAAAGTGTTCCCCTATTGTATTTTGCAGCTGTAGACAACTTGCATCCTCAGTGTTTTCCTTGTAACCCTTGTTGCCATCAGGAAAGATTTTGATTATTTACACAAAAAAATTGCCTGATGCATGCACGTCCGTGAAGAGTGCTGGGGTTTTCTTACCTTTCTACATGTTTATCTCATATAGACAAGAACTTCCAGTGACGTGGAGATCGGTGGTTTAAAGTTCTTCAGGAAATTAATAATATGTTATAAATACAGCTCCTGGGTTATTTGTCTATCAACTCAACATGCTATGAATTTAGTGGTTTTGGAAAACAAAGCAAACCGAAAAAAAATAAAAAGCAGGGTATTCAGGCATCTTCTACAGTGACCAGTGAGGTTGAGACGCAGTCACAGCTCACTTGCAGAGTCACTGGGGGTTTAGCACCATACCCACTCAAAGCAGACACGCATATTTCCTTAGAAAGCATCTCTTTGCAATAGCAATTCTGCAGGAGATAGTTCTGAAAGCAGGACAGATAAAATAAAGGAGTTAACTTTATATATTTAAAAAAATTGCTCCCTCAGTAAATGAGGTGCTCAGACTGTAAATATACAGCTAGGTTTTAGATTGCAGAGTGCCTCACAGCAGCTCCATTTCTTCTTTCAAAAACTATCTTACAAATTTTGTAGCACTATTAATAATGAACAATACTTGGTAAAATCAAACAAGCTGGGAAACAATTTGTTATTGATAACATGAGGTAATGCAGTATCCAAACATACATTCCCAGGTTGTAAATTCTTCTCATCTGCCAGCAGAATCAAAAAGCTGAATGGATTTCAAAGACCCTAAACATTTTAGCTAATCATTTAAGAGTTTTCTTACAATTTTAATGAAAAACATAATTTACCACAATTACAGTTTAATTACTTCATCCTCAGTATACTCTCTTATATGATAGCTATCAGAACTAATTATTTCCTTTCCATTTGAGCTTAATAAAAAAGGAATTGGGTCAATGTAATTACTAGAGTAAATCTAGCTATAGTGAAGTAACGCAGCTGAGATTTTATGATGCATCTACTGGGGCACCACTAGCTTAAATTGTGGAAATTTGTACTTTGGAAGAAATCCAGAAATGTTAGTTGAAATGAGAACCACTCAAATACCTCTACATTTTCACTTAAATGCTTCAAAAGGCAGATCTAAATCTCCATATAAACCAATGAACATGTGTATTGTGACCAGAAAGTAGCACAGGGCACCGTTCATGATCTGAAAATGAAGATGACTAAGCTTTTACAACCTTGCAAAAAAAATTTGAATCACAGTTTGTGGAAGACAATGTGGTACCCTCAAATGTCTCAGTCATACAGTGTCCTGATAATATGGTTGGTCAGGAAATTTCTGTCAGGGCTGCTTTTACCATTGACACTCCTCAAACTTTCTGACATTTTCACTACAATAAATAAATTTTAATAAAGTTTGATCTACTTGAATCTGCATTCGCTTTTGATGATGTATTTTCTCAAGGTACTTTGACGTTCCCTCTGGCCCATGGCTTAAAAAACACAGCACAGTCCAACCTCTGATCTGATCATATGTCCTGCAAGTCATATGGTTACAGATGCACCAGCAGAGATACAGTCTTCAACAGCCACCTAAATTCCACCTTTCTGAAGAAAAGGCAGCAACAAAGATGCAAATTAATGATGAAATTGCTAGAAAAGAAACATTTTCAAATAAACCCAAGGAAGATGGCAGAAATAGTATTAAGCTCAAAGTGACAGCATGAACTGTTCTGTTTTGTGAAAGTCCTAAGTGTGTAGTTTTGATAGAAAATATCAAACAGAAAGTCTCATCATTTCCTAATCTTCTTTTTCTGCACAACAGAAATACTAACATTTTCTATCCAAGAGAAAATCTACTTTTCATTCTGCAGTAGTCATCAGAAAGTTTGGAAAAGGATTTTCTTTGCAGCATAGAAGTCTTAGCATTGGTGATATCCCTAACTTAAAGGGTCAAAGGACTTTGGTTTCCCTTTTTTTTCCCCTTTCCTTCAGAACATTAATTTCACACTCTTAAACTCATTTGGTGCATCTCTAGATTGAAACATTATTAGTTGTCTTTGCTTCCAAGCACACTCCCATTTTTTCTCTTGCTTATGTTGCCTACCTAGTTCGACCCATTCTAATGGGTTTGCATGGTAAGTTTTTGGTAGCAGGGGGGTTACCAGGGTAACTTCTTTCAGAAGCTGCTAGAAGCTTCCCCCATGTCTGACAGAGCCAATGCCAGCCAGCTTCCAGATGGACCCACCACTTGCTAAGGCCAAGCCCATCACCAGTGGTGGTAGCACCACTGGGATAACAGATTTAAGTAGGGAAAAAAAGTTACTATGCTATTGTGGTTTGACCATGGCCAGATGCCAGGGGCCTATTAAAACCACTTCACTACACTCCCTCCACCCCTCTGCAGCTGGACAGAGGAAAGAGGAAGAAAAAAAAACAGCAAAGGCATTTCATGAGTAGAGATAAGGATTGAGAGAAGGCAGTGTTAACAGGCAAAACAAACTCAGAGCGAGGATAAAGCTTAAATTTATTACTAACTCTAACAGAATAAGAGCTAATGAGTGAGAAATAAAACAGTCTTAAACACACTTTCCAACCATCCCTCCTTCCTTCCGTGTTCTCCCTCCTCCCCCTGCATCAGTGCAGGAAGAGAAGTCTACCCATCGGGCAACAGGTCTTCCAAATCTGCTGCACCTGCGGGTCACCCTTCCATGGGCTGCAGGGAGCAGCCTGCTCCACCATGGTCTTCACCACGGACTACAAGGGGGGCTAAAGCTCTGAGTCCTTCCCCTGTCCCATGGGGTCCTTCCCACGGGAGACAGTCCTTGATGAACCTCTCCAGACTGAGTCCATCCACCCCTTGGGCAACAGTTCTTTTCAATCTGTTGCCCCGTGGATGACTTCCCCAAGGGGGTGCAGTCCTTCATGGGTTGAGCTGTACCGACGTGAGTCTCCCACAGGGGCCACAAGTCCTACCCAGAAAAGATTGCTCCGGCGTGGGCTTCCCTTTCCATGGGCCACAGGTCTCCAGCACAACTTAGCTCCATTTTGGGCCTCCCACAGAGGGTCACAGCCTCCTTCATGTATCTTTCTGCTCCCATGGACTCCTATGGACTCCTCCATAGGCTGCAGGAGAGTTTCTCCACTCCAGTGGTTCTTCATGGGCTGCAGGAGCTTCAGCTCTAAGTCCTTGCCCTGCTTCTGGGGGAGGGGAGGAAGGCCCGCCCTCCTTCCTGCCTCCCCTCCCCTCCGGCTGCACCGACCTTGGTGACTGCTTGTTCTCCCGGACTGGAGTTTCTTCTGCCCCACAACCTTCTCTTCCCCTGTTCCTAAATATGATATCACAGAAGCGCATCTCATTGGCTCAGCCTTGGCCAGCAGCAGGAAATCTCTCCTGGAACTGACTACCATTGGCTTTTCATAGGACAATAAAAGGTTCTAGTAGCTTCTAACAGAAGCCACTCTATAGCTCCCTCCCACTACTAAAACCCAGCTACAGTTTAAACCCATGACGTATGCAGAAGCAAATTGCAGCCAGAGAAGAGAGCATATGGGTGAGGAACAACTCTGCAGACACCAAGACCAGCGAAACAGCAGGGGGAGGAGGCACTCCAGGTGCCAAAGCAGAAATTCCCCTCCCTTCCTGTGTGGAAGCCCACACAGGAGCTGCTTTGCTGGCAGGATTTGTGACCCCATGGGGGACCCATGATGGAGCAGCTTCCTCCTGAAGGACTGTGCCCCATGGAAGAGCCCTATGTTAGAGCAGTTCAGGGAGAACTGAAGCCTGTGGAAAAGACCCATGCTGGAGAAGGTCATGGAGGACTATCTGCCATGGGAAGACCCCATGCTGGAGCAGGAGAAAAGTGTGAGTCCTTCCTCTGAGGAGGAAGAAGCAGGAGAAATAACAAGTGATGAAGTGACTGCAGCCTCCATTCCTTATCCCCCTGCACCACTGAAAGGGAGGGCTAGAGAAAATTAGGAATACAGTTAAACCCTGGAAGGAGGTTGGGATGAGGGGAAGGCATTTTTAATATTTTGTTTAACTTCTCATTATCCTACTATCATTTGATTAGTAACAAATTCAACTAATTTCCCCAAGTCCAGTCTGCTTGCCCATGACGGTAATTGCTGAGTCGTCTCTCCCTGTCCCTCATCTCAACACCCGGGAGCTGTTAGTTTTATTTTTCTCTCTCCTATTCAGCTAAGGAGGGGCACTTGTCATCCAGTCAAGGTCAAGCTACCACATCCATCCCATGCAGCTTCATGCCTTCCTTGCAAAGTTTTCCCCGCTGTTTAGTGCCACTTGTAAAGATTTGGAAAGACCAGGCTCACTGCTATTCCAGAAGGAATACCTTTTCCTCTCCATTGTGCAGTAAAATATCTTTGCATTCCTCAATGGTCTTTACAACATTATTTAATCAGTCCATTATCCAGATTATCCAGTCACTTCAGTTGTCTTTCTCAAATGCTCTAAGTGTATCTCAACACCAGTAAGATGAAAAAGCTGTACGAATCTTTAATCTCTGTATTACAACCCATTTGTCACCACTTTATTCTTTCTTTTCTTTTGAGTTAAAACCATTGCTCTCTGTACTCTTAATGAAACAACAAACAAGTATGAGATACTTGGCATCGGTTTCAGTGGAAAAATTTCCACTTCACATTGGCTTTTCTACACAGAAATTAAATGGGTCATCTGGTCTTTAATAAAACTACCTGCAGATGATCAATCAGTGAAGTTTATGATTAATCAACACTTATTTACTTCAAACAAGAGCAGAAGCTGGATTTTTAAAAACACTCAGCAACAGTCCTCTGCTTGTCCTCATTAAAGTCTATTGGCCTCTGATGATGATTTCAATGAGTTGTAAAAGCCATTTAAAAAATCCCAGTCTCTGTGCTTTACATACAAGATTAATGGTTAAAGAGCATCTTCGTATGATGACCTGGGTCATTTCAATACCCAGAACTCTGAAGTTTATAGTAATTTCCTTTCCACACAGAAATGTTGATATCCTCTCAAAAAGGCTTTCCAAATATTTCCCAAGTTTCTTCATAAACTGTAGAATCTAGTGAAATATGACAGTATGAACATTTCTGTTACCCATTTAAACAATATTTTGAGGGTTCTGCAGTTTTGGTACTTCGATGATTTCTGTTTCTGGGCTTGCTACTGAGAAAAGCAAAGTCTCTGCAGAAGAGAAATTAAAGTATTTTGATAACTCTTTTGTCATCAGATAGGGCTCAAAACTTTTAATCTTTTATAGCATTAAGACTAAGAATCAGAAGATATAGGAAATGAGCACATTTTACATATTTAACATATCTGACATATTTAAGTTTGTCTCTGAAAATCACATTCTGCCTTTTACCTTTAGGTAGACCTACTAGTAACGGCCAACCTCCAGAAACTGAAATCATTTACGTCTGTTAAGGAATTCTGAGAGTATCTGAAAGATAAGAACATTTTTCTAAAACATTTTTAACCTGTCTTTCTGTGTGAGCACCATCTGGATAGACATACAAGATTTTGTCTCACAAAATGGAAACTTGTTTGTTAAAAAAAAAAAATCTTCATAGAATCATCATAGAATAACTTGGGTCAGAACGGACCAGAAAGATTGCCTAGCTCCTCTCCCCTACCCCTTGCCATGGGTACGGACGGTTGCTCAAGGTCCCATCCAACCTGGCCTTGAACAGTTCCAGAGACAAGGCATCCACAACTTCTCTGAGCAACCTGTTCCAACACCTCACTATCCTTTGAGTAAAGAATTTCTTCCTAACATCTAGTCTAAATCTCTCCTCTTTTAGTTTAAACTTGTTCCCCCTTTTCCTATCACTGTCTGGCCATATAAAAAGTCACTCTCTAGAGTGTGACTGCTCTGAGAATAGATCCCAGATCCGAGATCTTTATCTTGTCCAAAAGTACAGAATCCTAAATTTTAAAACAATAAATAACATTAAAATTTGTGTGAAAATAATAAGTGTATATATGGTATCATACAATTTCCAGGACCTCTCTCATCACTTACATTGCTGGCTTTCCAACATTTTTCTATCCTCTAGGTAAGAAAATATTAGAAGTTGCAGACTGAGTTTTCACAAGACAACAACATTCCGTTCTAATTTTAGAACCCAGCTCTTCCTTCATTGACAGCCATAAATATGGTAAATGTGATTCTCTCCTAGGTGGAGATGCAATGGGACTTCATCACTGCCAACCCCAAGGGTTTTTCCAGGGAACAACAGCAGTAAGGTAAGGCCCAGCTCAGGTTCACTAACAAGGCTGCCAGAGAACATTGTTCAGAAATTGCATTGAACTCCCTGGGGTTACCTGGGGGAAAAGACAATCTGGTCCATCACTGCTGGGTTCTTCATTAAACTCCATCAATCTTAACATTTATACCTGCCATTATTTTCCTGCTGATAGAGTCTAGGCAATGCTGGCACTTCCAGGACATTCCTGACAGCTGGGTTTTCCTGACAACATTCATTAGCAGGTAATTTGCTGGTTAGTCTGAAGGCCCACGTTGTGTTCTGTGGTTTGAAGATCTCTAACGTACACCTGTTGTGGCTAATGAATTCTAGTAATCCTTGCCGTAGTTACTTTCATTAAAAGATGCTCACAGCCTTTTAAAGGAACAATTAAAACACATCCTTTTCCACTGGCAGATTACAAAACCTGCCAGCTTTTTATCCAGCTACGCCCAGTTGCAGACGCTGGAGTCACACAGGCCTTTCCCTTGCTGTGAGGCTTTCTACAGGTTTTCTTTCTACTTTGTTTTATTTTTGCTTACTTTGTTTTGCTGCCATTATTTATTGTGTGAAACTGAGTTTCAAAATTCCAGCATTCCAGCTTCTCAGTCTGAACACTGAATGTTTATGTCCTTTATGTGCAGTTAAAACTGCATTCTAAGTTTTAGAGCATTTTTATTTAACTACCATACTTTTAGAAAAAAAATCAAGAAATTTTAGCAGTGCCTTTGGTTGATGGCCGTTTGTGACACAAATTAGGCTAAACTTCGAATATTGTTTTCATGCCATTTGGTATTTTGCTACATTGGTAGAAGTCTATGTGTTGGATTTTTTGCAGTCGTTCCATAGGTCACTCCCCAATACTGCGTGGATCCACTGTGATTCATTGAATACAGATTGCAGAATTTTTTATCTAGCATAGTTGAACCATAAGCCAGGCAAATCTACTCTTGCAAACCCAAATACAGTGCTGGATGTGAGAATACCAAGCCCTTTCTGATTTTTGAAGCCATTTCAGTGCATCTTGTCACAGCCCCTCCTATTTAAGAAAATATTTCAATTTCTATTTATAAAGCTACTAATGCCTGATGCAGTTGAAGTTCTCCCACTGCCTCCAAGAAGAGAATTTCAGCCTCAGTGGGCACCCAATGCACCATAATTTCTAATGTCATTTTCCTTTTTTCCCTTCTTTTTCTCATCATTGCAAAGTTAAAGAAGTGAGTTTGTGTTTGCAAGATAGTTTAAATGTAACCATTACTGTAAGACGATTTTTTAAATCTGCTTACCTATCTCTTTATGTAATAGCTTTTCCTGTTTTCCATGGTCATAATTTTTTGCCTGTGTGAATGATACAGGCAGCGCAAAAAAAGTTATAATGAGACAGTTGGAATTAGCAAAACTTCTGTGCTGCTCTCTGGTCAGGGTTGTCCCCAAAATAGACAAGTTTGCATTTGTCAACCAAACCTGAAGAAAAGCACTCAGGATTATATAGAAAAGATCCAAAAACTTATATGGAAAGCTGTACTTTGGCATAGAGTATGCTGCATAGGTCCAGAGGTGAGCACCTTATTGCCCCATTTAAGGTTTTATAACTTCATTGGCTTTTCTTTAAGCATTGGGGGCAGCTGTGTCCAGGTGCATAGCATGATTACATCACCCTTTTACTGCCTGATGCCTGCTCCAGTAGGAGACTCCAAGGTGCAAATGGCTTGGGAAGGGAAGGGCTCCTTGCACTCCAGTTTCTTCTACATGCCTATATTTATGTGCAGCATTTTCCCCCTTCTCTCATATCAAGGCCTGCTTGGATAAGGCTTTGAGTAGCCTGGTCTATTAGAAGGTGTCCCTTCCCATGGTAGGGGGGTTGAAAATAGATGATCTTTAATGTCCCTTCCAACCCAAACCATTCTATAGTTCTATGATCTCTCCTACCTACTGAGTGACTTGGGTGAACAAATCTTGGTCGCTGCTCTCGAGGGCTCTGGTGAATAATAGTTTAATAGAATTATAGTTCCGTGCTGTGTCATGTATTTTAATGGTTTCACATTTCCCAGCTTCTGTGATTTCCACTCTCTGAAGTCACTCTCAGGCTTGGAACAGAAATTAAATACAATCCTTCTGTTAGGAGGGCAACACTGCTTGCCAGATTCATTCAAATTCTGCTGCTTCCACCCAAAAAACTGCCTACAACAGCCTCAAAAGAACAAAGTGAGGAAACTCTGCTCTTAGAAACTCCATCACCGGCTCACATACTCCTACAAAAAAACATCAAGGCAGATTATTCTGCCAGAATTGAGAATTGTACCATTCTATCATAGCTGAAAATATTCACTTTGGAGATAGGGAGAAATGTAAGAACCTCAGGAGAAATGGAGGAAATAAGGAGTTATTAATAAAATAAATAATTAAATAAATAAAAAAGTTAAGGAAATTTGACTGCAATGGAATAAAAATTGAAAATAAGTAAAAATTACATCCTGTCTTTGACAAGGAAGTTTGAGTTAAGAAAACCATTACTCTGACATGCCATCTTCACTGTTCCCTGCTTCCCTGCTGTCAAAACTTCAAAATTCTTTCCCTTCCTAAGGAGACAGAGAAATTACATTTTAGGTTTGTTTCCACCTGTAACTCAAAATAATAGGCATGTCAGGCAAAGAGCTGCTTTAGGTTCTGTTTTCCTTCCTTGCTTTACTACTTCACTTCTTTCTCTTATCACTGAGCTTTGACTGCAAAGCCCTCGCAAAGGGATGTGGGGACACATATCTTGGGTGGTTCATTTTGAATCCTAGGGAAACAATAATAAGTTCAGTACACAAAGAGGTGTGTGGAATACCAAGTTCTGTTACAAAGGGCCTCAGAAATTAAGGGACAACTGCTTCTGAGAAGATCTGGTGATCTCATTTCTCTGTCTCCACACAAAAAATTGAACAGTAGTGCTGAGTCAGTTGTGAAAGATTAAGGATGGTAATGTAATCCCTTACAAACTGCCCTTTTGGTTTTGGTGGTTTTTTTCAGTTTATTAAGTCATTCAGAAGACTTTGCCTCCCCTTTTTAGCTTTTAATGCTGAGGTAATTGCTCTATCTTCCATGTTCTCAGTTTTTCAATCCTTTTGCCTCATTGTTTTTTGCAGTTTAGAAATAGTGTGACCCTTCTGTGAGGTTTCCCACTTACTTTCCAGAGAGAAAGAAAAATAAGTCAACTTCAGACCTTGAATGACCACTCTTAGTTAACGAAGCTGGGACTTCCCTCTGTGGTTGGGACAGCATTTCGTACAGACCACTGGGGTGATAAGAAACAACAGCCATCAGATTTTACTGCTTCTGGGCCAGTGGAGAAACAGGTCTTCCCACTTCTTAAACTGTATTTTCCCATCATGGAAGAAATCAAATCAGTGGACATGTGTATGCCATACCAGCATTTCTCCAGATGTTAGAAAAGTTCATTAGCGTTTCTTTTTCCTTTGAATACTGGACAAGTAGATTGTGCTCCAGCAATTTTTTTCTTTTCTTTTTACCTCTAGACTTCACTCCCTGTTTGCATGTTCACAACGACATTCAAGATTTCACACTTATATTTGACAAAGCTTTTCTCTGAGAATTACTGAATCACCTGATCTCCATGGCAACTTGCTTTATGGGACTGCTAATTAACTGACCTCTGGGTTTATAGAGAACTGGTGTGTATTATAGTTCTTTCCTAGAAAAAAACAGTATCTCCCAAGCCATTCTTTTGACGGAAAAGACTGCAAACTCTTCCACCTAATCTACCATGCAACCTCTCTAATATGTTCATCTGTAGAAAAATTAAGTACTTCTAAGCTACTGTACTGGCAAACTTTTCTTGCCCAGAAATCAAGGAAAAATCACATACTGAGTTCTCAGCAAGAGACCAATCCAGATATAGTTAGCAGTTACCTACACGCTGTTGGTGTATTTACCAAATTAAATACCCTGACCCTTCTATGAGGTAACCTCCAACAGAGAAAACAATGAGTCTCAGACCTTCATTAAACAGTGTGTGGCTAAACACTGCTTTCTCTTCCTCAGCTTTTAATGTGAGGCAGCTGTCTGGTAGAGAGAGCAGGAGAAACTGGATGAGAAGATGCCAGACTCTTTGCTTCCACTCCAGCTATTCCTAAAGAATAGCTTTAACAGGCAAATAAAACAGCGAGTTTGAATACAAGCCTCTTTTTGTCTTTTGTGTAAAGTAAATGCATTTAGTGATATGCCAAGGTAGTTTATAAAAGCTTTTATTTTTGTAAAAAAACCAAAACAAACAAAAAAACCCAAAAACCAAAAATGAAAACCAACAACAAAAAAAACTTAATCATGGAAACATTTATAATACTTTTCTTTGCCAGAGATGCTATTTCTTCCGCAGTTGTTTTTCACAAGCTCTAGGATTTGTCTTTTGCTGCCTAGGAAGTTATCTCAGACCCACATTTGAATCAAACATGAAATGCTGTGGGAGGTCTAAATAGTGTCAAAACACCTGTTCAGATCCTGAAAATAGTTTGAAAATCACCAGTCTGTGGCCATCAAACATTGCAAAATCTATGATTCCAGGGCACTTCAACATTGATTAAAAGTCCTTTTAATACATGGCTATTCAGCAAATCCCACTGGAATTTTCCTGGGAAAATTGCTATCATTGTCTGCACTTTCAATGCGAACATATACATGCAAAAGAATCATCTTTAATTAAAGTTGTGTTTACTTTTTCTGATCTAAGATACCACAGTCCTTATCAGTCAGTTCGTCATCCCACACTGTAGTTATAAAATTGTTTGCTCTTTATAGCAATTTCTGGAAGTGCTTTAAGGTGCACACTTTAATTATGATTTTTTTGAGAGTTGTGACTTATATGTCCTTTTTAAAAAAAAAAAAAAAGAGTAAAATATATCCTGGCATTTTTTGTGCTTCCATTTCTGGTCAGTGTCTGCATTCTTTCCACCTTCATACATGGTGTCATAATAATATTTCATTCAGCATTTCTACCAAGAGTCATATTTGCAGTATCTTCAATATACTGCATTTTGACTCAGAATAAGCATACTGCTCAGTAATTTCATGAGCATCCTGATTGTCACCTTTTTTTTCTGTATATTTCTCTTGTGAGTAAGGGTGGTTGCATGGTTTACCTTGGCAGCTGTTCAACACAAATGGTGGAACAAACATATGCACACATTATTTTGAAGAATATTATTTACTTCTTTTAGCCATCTGATACCATCACTGCCTTCTCTGAAGCAAATTAATAAATATATAAACAAAAGAATAAAATGTACTATCTGTGTTGACCTCACTAGAAAACAGCATTTTATAATAGAATCACAGTGCTAGCAGTAAAACTGCAACTTAACCCATGTAAACACATGAACTCCTCTCTCACCCCTAAAATTTTACAGGAAAAAAGCTGAGATGGCACATGAAGGAGCCCAGGAAACTGATTCTGATCTTGGAGAATACAAAGATTAATAGAAGTGAATAAGCACCACAACGACCAGCTTGCCATTAGCCTTTTGTGAAGAACAGTGTGAAACATCTTGTGCGCACAGTGTGAGAACACCAAGGAGAAGAGTGGTGAGGACATGACTCTTCTAAAAAAATTAGTAGACTCTGAAAGTCTTAGATTAGTGGCAACAGAGCTGGACTTGTCCTAGATATCCCAAAACTAAAAGAGGGATGGATAGATGGTCACTTTTAAAGAAGGAGGGAGAAGAGAAACTTCCTTGCCAGGTGAGCTCACAAAATGTGGAGGTTCCTACAGGAAGGAACCAGATGGTTTTGTATAAGAGTTAAGACTCTTGAATAAAGTATCCCAAGTGGAGAGCACTTAGAAAAGGACTTAGACTAGATTGCAACAGGAACAGAGAAATCTTACAATGAATATTGAACTATTCTATCAACTATGCAGAATTAGCATTGCTTCTGAGCATGAAATTTCCTATCAGAAAGTTGTAGTTAAGTATATAACACCAGCTGAATATAAGAACTGATAATGGATTGCAATATGCTATGTGCTTAAAAGTTTTAAAACAGTAGTAGGATTTTAAGAATGTTTCTTTATGCCCAGGTACCAAGAAACTGGTCAGGATGTTGGCAAATTTTTGTCAAAAACTGTTGGAGGTATGTATAAGACTTATGAGTCAAATTCAGTTTCAAATTTAAATTCACATTCCTAAATGAAGGCATCATCTTTGAAACCAGGATGACCATCTCCTGAAATGGACATTCAGAATTCAAATGTCTGATTGTGAAATCTTGGATGTTAAAATAAAGATAAATGTCATTAAATGTCAAGAGCAAGTGAAGCACAAAGTATTCTCCTGTGAAGAGTCAAGTAATTTCAAGCCTATGCAGTCACCAGACAGTGTACATGTACATGACTTAGAAAGCCATTACTTGTTGCTATGAGGTTATTATGAAACAGAGACAGGTTATAGAGAAGTGATCTCTTTTTGTTCATCCTATGAACAAATACTTGTCATAAAAATGGGATAAATCCTGTGAGTCTCATCCTGAAGCTGGACTGAAATGGACAAACGAAAGGAAGGAGAGCTCCAGTGGGAAGATCTGAGCACAGGAATGTGTGTGCAATCTGTGATCTCTTGGTGATCTGCACAATTAATGAGAATTTGTGTTCTTTTGTACCAAACGAGTGCAAACTCAATTACTTCTTAAAAATAAAATAAATAAATAAAAGGCTTTGCTTTCCTGAAAACTCTTGCTTTTACATTGAGAAATTATTCTTGTAGTACATCTTAATAAAGACCTGTTGTTCTACCAAGTTGATTATATTCAAATTGAAACTATGGTGACTTAAGGAAGAAGCTAGGAAATTCCCTCAAATGTCAGTTAATCCAGGAGTGAGCTTGCAGGCCTCCTTGAATGAATGTTGCAACTAAGCTGCTAGATCTGAGCTTCTCATTTTTTGGATGATTTGTAGGGTCTGTGATTACAGCTTTCATGCTTTATAGACTGTTATACTAACAATATGGCTCAGTGTGTGCTTTTACATATGAATACATTAAATGTCAATATTTTATGAATTCACATACAAAAAATATGGGCTTGTCTGTCTGGGAGAGCCTTCCTAAAGGAAGCAAAGTGACACTGTGACCTATGTCACATTCACAAAGTAAGCATGATCAGTTTCTACCAATTAGCTTCCTGATACAAGACTTGCTTTATCCCAGAGCCTAGACGAGACTATGTAAATGTTAATACCTGAATGGATTCTGACAACCTTTTATTATGACTTACAACATTTGCACTAGCATTTAGTGGTACATTTTGAGAGCTAAATTCAAAGAATTGATCTACAAAGTGCACTTAAATTAATACTGAATTTTAAATGCTTTTTATCCACCAGCTAGTCAGAAAACCAGTGTTGCTAGCGTTGTACTTAAGCAGCTCAAAAAGCTAAAGTTTAATGTCATAAATAACTATTGAGCAAAGTGTGCTTTCTGGAATCAAATGCTAAACATTTAATATAGTGTGGATCTTGTGTTGCATAGTTTTCGAGGCAGTGGAAAGGATCCATCCCTTTATGAATTAATCCCACCTTTGGCATTGTGCTTCTTTCAGAAAAACCACTACCAGACACCCACCCATTGCAAGTACCTTAATCACAGTATTGATCTTTGGAAATGCTTTCAGAGGCAGGAAACATCCTGTTTTTTGAGTCTTGGAGGCTAATATGGACCTACGCACACAATACATTTTTTAAGAGTAGGTAGAACTGAGCACCTGATTTATTAAGTTACTTACTTAAGGACTATTCAGTGCAAAACAAATAAAAAGGTAGCAAGGAAATTGATAAATGAGAAGGAAAAGGAAAGTGACTCTAATGAAGACCAGAGCTCTTTGGCTATTGATTAAGGGAACTGCTCAGGCCCAGTCATGAGGAGGGTCATCTGAACTAACTAATAAGGAGGGGAAAACATGATAATTGTGAGCTTTGGGGGATATTTCAGGGGATTCCTGTGAGTCTTCTGATTAGCTTTTGGAAAGGTCTTGTGGTACTATGTAAAACGTACTGTGAAATGTTTAGGAAAATGGCCAAAGGAAGTATCCTGGTGCACCATGAAGCAAAAAACACAGGAAAAAAAGAGAAAAGAGGGGAAAAGGCGATGGTCACACATAAGCAGCCATATACCCTTGGCTGGGTATAGCCACTATAGTGGGGTAGGTAGGATGCATATTAGACAAGGTCTGTGCTATACTTGAAGGATGTATGAATGTTGGTATGCTTGCAAATCAGGAAGGAGAGTGAGGACTGCATATTTCGCTAGTGAATTTCAATCCTGACTCATTAACTGTTAAGAAAGAAGAGGATGGGAACACGAGCAACTAGGGACAGTTTGTCAGCACAAGACACCTAATTTCTGTTGAGACATAGCATTATAAATGGGATAATGGGAAATGACAGATTTCACAGTGGGGGGTGACCTTGCGGACCCCATTGTGGAAGCTGACAGCAAAGCCCCCAAATTCTTCCTGGTCCATGCAAAGAAAAGACATCCATTTCCATTGCTGCATATTTGGCATCTTTTGGAAGAAAATTCTCAGAAGGAAAATTGCTAAATAAATATCTCATAAAAGAAAACATCTTTTCCTATATTGTTTCCATGCAAATATTTATTCTGAAAGAATGTTTCTTTAATCTAAAACAAATTAAAGCTGTTAAATCTTCCTGCACAAGTTGTCACAAAACCAGCACAAATCCTTTGTCAACAGTTTTTATTAGCATAGAAAGTCAGCACAGCAAGAACCATAACTGCCTATCCATCTGTTATTGGAACAAATATATATACATATCTATTCAAAAACATCAGCTGACTCTAGTACTCCCCACAGTCTCAGTTTTCAGACTGTGGCTTTAAACACTACCAAGCAGGATGATACAGCCTTCACATAAAAAAAAAAAAAATCATGCCTTTTTTGTACATTTTTCTGTTCTTTACCTTACTGTGTCTGTAGACAATATGAACTGTAAGAGTGAAACTGAGCTTCTGCAGTTAGGGGAGAAACATCATTAACTTTAGGTTGCTAAATTTGAGCAATGAAGGACCACCAATGTGTTTGAAAACTATGTCAGGCTATGGGGGATGTCAGGAGGACAAGATCAACTTTAGCCATGTGTGATTATAAAGCACTTTTCTTTATCTCATGTAGATTGCAAAGGATTTGTCAACCTCGGATAGTCTTCAGTTCAGAATCACAGAATCACTGAGACTGGACAGGATCTCTGGAGATTGTCCAGTCCAACAGCACTGCTCAGAGCAGAGAGCCAGCTAGAGCAAGTTGTTCAGGAGTTTGTCCAGGCCATTTATAAGCACCTCCAAGCATGGACACTCCACAACCTCTCAGGGTAACCTCTGATGTTTTTTGACCATCCTTAAGGTAAAAGCTTCTTTCTTAAGTTAAAATGGAATTTTCAGTATTTCCAGACAATTCCATTGCCTCCCAGTATATCCCTATATACCACTGAGAAGACCCTGGCTCCATTTTCTTTATGCATTTTCTTTATTTATATGCATTGATAAGATCCCCTTGAGCCTTCTCTTCTCCAGACTGAACAGTCCCAGACTTCTCAGCCTCTCCTCAGACATCAGATGCTCCATACCCTTCATCATTCAGCCCTTTGGTGAATGTTCATGTCTCTCTTCTACCAGAGAACGCAAAACCGGACCCAACATTTCAGATGTGTCTCGTTGGTTCTGAATAGATGGGAAAAAATCACCTCCTTTGAACTGCTGGTGTTGCTTCTCCTCGCTTTCTACTTATTGATCCTATACTTCACCAGTTTGTCTGTATGGATTCTGTGAAAGAAAATGTTGAGAGCCTTGCTTAAGTTCAGATAAACAACATCCACGGCTCTGCTCTCATCCACCAAGCCTGAAATCTCATTGTAGAAGGCTGTGAAACTGTTTAAACAAGATTTCCCTTTTGTAAATCTGTGTTGACTTCTCACAGCTACCTGCTTCTCCCTGAGTAACCTGGTCTAGTGGAATGTATCTCTGCCTATGGCAGGAGTGTTGTAACACAATGATCTTTACGGTCTCTTTCAACCCAAACCATTCTATGATTGTACGATATGTGTGGAATGGCTTCCAGGAGGATTTGGCCCGTACAGACTTTTTAAATGGTGGGTTAGGTCAGAATGTAAGTATACATGTCTTAGCCAAACAACATAGGAACAGCAGGTGGTCTAAGCCCAGCTATATGTGTATTGTCCAGAGGACTGTTACAGAATGTGGAGCGATTTGGAGTTTTGGGGGTTTTTTGGAATGCTTAAGACATTTCAGTTGTTCTTTTACAGATAAGCGGGGGAAAGAATATCCTTCCAATATTTATTTCTTGGAGACTTAATCAAAAGTCTTGAAGCTTTTGAAATTACACAAATATATTCTGAAAAATTCTGGTTGCCTCCCACATACATGAAGTCCTTTTGTTATAGGCATAAGATTTGCATACCATAAAAGTTGATCCTGGACTTTGGCTGTTTTAATATCCCTGTTGAACACAGCAATGAGAACAAGTTTTTTTAGAGAGGGACTTTTTAGTGCAGGAACTGAAGCAAGGGATTAAAAAAAGAAAATTAAAAAAGAGCTGTAAGTGTTTTTACATGAAGATTATTGTGTCTACACTCCTGTTAGGTGGTGGCCTTATTTTGTTTGCTTAAATGTAGGTGCCCAGTGCTATTTGAGATACCTTAGGCATGTCCACGTACATTGATCTGATGTAGAAAACCTACACCTTTTCAGAGCAGCAGATGAAGGACAGGTAGGATACACTACAGCATCTAAATGGCACTCAGTACCGACTTTGGGTGACTGAACCCCAGCCATAATCTCCCCTACCCTCAGAGCACACAACAAACACTAATGATTAGATGACATTTTCTCCTCAAAGCAGAAAAGTTTTTCTTCCTTCTAGTGTCAGATTCAACAGATAGGAGGGGAAAAAAGTAGTCAAGTACATTGTTTTCCCTAGACCTCCCAAGCTGGATGCCACAACTGTACAATTTATCCTTTTTCTACCCTGGCACTTTTAAATGTTTCAAAGTGTCTCTATTGAAGCTCCGAAGGGAGAAGAGTTTGGTGTTCATAATTAATGGGACAAATGAGTTGTACAGAATCATAGAATCATTACACTTGGAAAAAACCTCTAAGCTCATCAAGTCCAACTGTCAACCCAGCACCACCACCACTTTCACTAAACCATGTCCTCAAGTGCCATAGCCACACGTTTTTTGAACACTTCCAGGGATGGTGACTCTACCACTTCCCTGGGAAGCCTGTTCCAATGCTTCACAATCCTTTCCATGAGGAAATTTTTCCTAATATCTAATCTAAACCTCCTGTGGTGCAACTTGAGGCCGTTTCCTCACGTCCTGTCACTTGTTACCCGGGAGAAGAGACTGACACCCACATCACCACAACCTCCTTTCAGATAGCTGTAGAGCAGTACGGTCTCTTTCAAACTAAACGAAAAGTGGAAGCCATGGCTGTAGTGGCTCTTTTTGTAGGAATATTGCAGCTCTAATTTTGTCACATTTGCCTGAAATTCTACCTCTTCCTTCCTTGTTAGTAGTCAGCCAGGGTCTAAGGATTATATCTGTGCCTGGTTTAACACCAGTCCTAAAGGTGACAAAATCTAGTTTGCTAGGAAGAGAAAATCTCAGCAGAATAATAGAAAATCATACATCCATTTCAAAATACTGAACTAAGGTGTCTCCATGTGTTCTTTTGCACTTAAACACTTCCATGGGAACATTGCATTTAAGGGTGGATGTAGATTGATTGTTTGTGTACTCAGCGAGTCCATGAAGACTAATAAAAATAATTAAATAAGAGCATGAATAAAATGCATGATGTAAGTCATGGGTATTGATGTATAACAGTTAGGTGCTCACTCAAGTGTTTCTGTTATTCAGACTCAGTATAGAGAATATATTTCTTTCCTCTCCCTGCAGCTCAACAACAGAATGGAAATTAAACTTGTGTAGTACTAGAGATATGTGTCACTGAAAGGTTTTGGAAAGCAGAAGATACAGAAACGTCCTCATTTTAGATAACTATTTAATGTGCTGAAAGATGAAAATTATGGAGGCTCAAAAATGGTTTTAAATTAGGTCTAAGTTTCTTTAATACTGACTGCTACATAATACATCTGATGGATTTGGGGGGCAGAGTTAATCTTTGGTATCAAACAGTTCAGCAAGGCAATTTCTTTGGAGTTTCTATTTGCCCAAATTCCTCTTCTGCAGCACATATTACAAGTATCTTGGTTCATTGTGCTCTGGGGACTGTCTTCTGCCTCAGATCCTATGCCAGGAGAAGTGGCATGGTAGGGGGAATACAGAGAGCTGCCACCTGGGTTCACCTTTGGCAGCAAGATTATCATGATACAGCATCCCTTCTTGAGAAGGGATGGTGATCCAGAAAGGCCCAGCACCAGGAACTCCAGACCAGGAAAGATGCTGCAGCATGATTAAGGTGGAGAAGCATGAGAAAAGCGGCAAGCATCAAAGAGGAAAGTAGGAGCTAACATAAAGAAGTGAAGAAATAAATTCCATGCTGTTTTCTTCCAATTCTTCCTTTTTTTTCTGTCTTCCAGGCCCTAATTTTTTAAATCTTTCTTCTCAACAGCAAGACTGCTCATCATGTTCGCTAATGAACTGAAAAAATATTTTCTTAGCCAGCTTTTTCATACTTTAAATCTTTATTTCCTTTGTTTGACTTCTCTTTATTTTCTTCTCCAGTATATTTTTTCCTGGAACTCTTAAACAGGTATCAGCCCTAGCCAGTCTTTGCTACAATTTTAGTGCTCAAATACTGTAAGTGAATCATCCTTTTCCTGTAATTCTATTTGTAGCAGGAAATAGTACTATGTCATGATAACATAAAAATACTTGTCTAGAAATAATTTTGATACTTGTAAAGTGGACCAACTTTTCTTGCCCATTTTGTGCTCCAGAATGTGTGCTGTACTGTTATTTTACATTTTTACCAGTAATGTAAGCAAATGCTTCTAAAAAGTATAGTCTTCAGTGGTTAAGCTGACATGATTGGTTGACAAAACATATAAACAAAATTTTAAAATTTACTTTAAGATAGAAAACATTTCTTGCAACTTTCATATCACACAAGACTTTCTGTATGTATATCACTGTAGTCCCGTTCTGCTCAACAGAAAAAGAATAAAAGCATTGCCCTGTTGTCTCAGTGGGATAGGACTGTTACAAAGATTAAAATGAGCCCATCTGTGTTGGTAACAATTAGGTAATTTTAACATGTTTAAGCTCATAAACTCGTTACAATCTCTTTTCCTTCAAGCTAAAGGCACTGAGGCCTTTTTGGATCAGCATGGGGTCTTCTTTTCCTGAACAAGAAAAAAAGTGACAAAAGTTTCCTCTTAGGTGGAAAGAAATGTTCCCCGATGGGACATTTAATTTCCTTGGGATCTTCTTCTCCTCAACAATCACAGAACTGTTTAGAGAGACTATTTCATCTTTCTAAATCAGGAAAAAGAAATACCTCTTGCAGTTACTGTACTATCAGCTCAGGACAACATCAGAGTTGGGAAAGAGAGGCTGTTCCCTAAAGGTTGATGCCACTCTCAAGTATCTGCTTGTTCATTAACACTATAAAACTCAGAGAAACTTTTTTCTGGTTCATCAAGTCGGCTGAGCCACCAGTACTCATGCCAAGAGACATCTTGCATTCTGCAGTTTGTATAATGCAATCAGATGGCTATTGGCAGTTGAAATACAATCAAATGCATTGTTTTATATGGCAAAATTATACAGAAATTTTGAAAACTGACTGATTTCTCTGCTTTCTCTATAGGACATAAATCAGGCTAGGCTGTTCCTACTTACCAACACTCATTGCCCATCTCCCATTGGGGAGTGTGGCTGCCACAGAAGAAAGCACTGAATATTCTGTCTGAATACTATTAACTGGCTCATAAAATAATACCTTTAAAGGCTTCAAAAACTGCTGGATGCCCGGTTTTTGCCACTTACTGCTTAGACACTCTTTGATGCCACTACTGTAGTGTGTTGGTCCACAGCCAGATATACCCTTAAAAAACAATATGTGGGGTCAATCCATCTATCAGCAGAGCTCTCATTCACTGCCCTGGGAAGAGATGGTGTCACAGCCAGAACAACATCACAAGTGTCCTCTTTCACTAGCTCTTAACCGTGAAAGTCCCTTGGCCAGCCCTTGCCTCCTCTGAAATGCCACTGAAAAGTTAAAATTAAGCAGCACAGTAGACCTTTACAAAGGAATTAATCTGTGTGGTTGTTGAACTAAGAAACTTTTTCAGTTGGATCCAACTAAACCATCAGTTCTTTCAAAGGTTTGATTTATCTTTCTTTTGCATGCATTTTTTTTGTTCACACTGTGCTCCTTAACAGCAGCCCTGGGCGCTGTTCCAGTGTTTTTCTTTTTATACTGCATGAATCAATGAACTGGACACTAAACCATGTGTCTCAACCCACAAATTTTATCAATTTTACCCTTCTAGTTCTCTTTCCTCAATCATGCTGGAGGGGGGACTGAGCAAACAGCTCTGTTTTGCTCAGTTGCCTACTGGAGATAAACCATGACAACCTCAAAAAAAAAAAATGGAAGGGGAGGGAACAAAGATGTGTCTGACTTGAGCTCATTATGTACAAAAATTGCTATGGTATTGCAAATATTTTTTTTTATTTAGTTAGAGAAAAACCAGTATTTTCATCAGATTGCTGATCATTGCTTTAATGCTTTTGTGTTTAACCTAGGAATCTCTTTTTCAAACTGCTTTGCTGGCAAAATAAATACCAGCGGGAAATGATAGGATAGTTTAAAGAAATATCTTTTCATAGGGCACGTTGCTGATTGCTGTTATTCTGATATGTCAGGACACCAAATCTAAAGAGAAAAGAGCTTTAATTAAGTAGGAGAGCAAACTTATTGCCTGCTAGAGACAAACCTGACAGAAAGGTTTGTTATTTCAACTCGGGCCTGTTTCCAGCACAGAGGGATCCTTTTTAGCCAATGCAGTTTCCTTAATAAGTAATTGAGACGTGCTCAGACACAATGCAGAGAGCAAGTGTCGTGTAAAAGATTTTCTGGGAAGAGTCAACCAACCCTACTTCTGATTAGTAATTCAGACAGAGTTTATCGTAAAAATAGAAATATAATCATTGTGCTGCTGAATGGAGTGATGTGCTGGTGCAGAACATGGCTTCTGATCCAGTGGTAGAGTACACAGACCTCAGCCAAGACTCTGGGAAGCACTTTACAGGCTCACAGGTAGATCCACTCCCTGCTACAGCCTGCTTACTTTTTTCACCTCTGCAGATAGCTTTTCTGAGCATACCAGTTTCAATGCATTACTGTTTGGTTTTTTTTTTTAATTAAAATCACACATTACAGCTTTGGTATGGCTGTTTTAATACACCACAGAAAGTGGAAATTTGCTTGAATGCCTTTCATTTTGTTACTGCAGAATAGCCAGTTCCCCTTCCCTCTTTACCTGCAGTAACAGGGAAGTTGTAGCAATAGGATGAACAGGATCTCTCTGAATTATGTGTGTGCACACAGGTGCAGTAGCAACCCTCAAGCAGCCCTTGCTGCCTAACAAGCAGTTACTCCCTTTTAAAACAATGTCATGACAGAGAGACAGGCCAAAAGGCTAATTGCTCAGTGGCCAGTGCAGTTTTGCACGTGAGTGTTATGCAAACATCCACAAACAAGTAATACTATCTCATAATGAGAGTGAAATAGGAATAGTTTTATCTGTTGCAATGAAAAATAGATTAGTTATAGCACTGGTGCATCAAGTCTTGCATTTTAAGTGTGGTATAATTGTGACACTAAATAACAATGACCTTCTAAGTGATATCAGAGATGTTATGGTGAAGAAAAAGACACAACCATGTAACTGTATTGTGATATGATAAAGCAGATTGTTTTTCCTTAGAGGAAGAAATATAAATATAGAAGGCTGTCCTAATGAATTATTCCATTTGAGGGCTCTCCGTGTTCTACAAAAAACGTACTGTAAACTGCCAGTCTTCAAATTTTGCACATAATTTGTTTTAACAGTTTGAAATATGTAAAAACAAATGTACAATAAGCTTTAAGCTATAATTTACAATAAAGTCAAATTCTTCTGGCTATGGGTTCCTGAAACTGGTTCCAGTATGAAGGACATTACTCTTAATTCCTGATGAATTTTATTTCTGTTATACTGGGAAGAAGAAAAGAAGAATGTAATTCATTTCGCGGAACAAACTTTATGCATGCTGGAATTTAACAGTTTGAAGACAGAACTGGGTGTAACTTCAGGAATATAATCCAATATCGTCTGCTGAGCTCACTGCCAAAGACTGAAACAGCATAGGTGTTTCATAACAAATCAGTTCAGAAAAAAAATAAAAACACAGTGTAGTTCTTTTGTGATAGGTTCATAGAAATCCTCACTGAGTTTTCATTGTGATATATATGTTCACATCCATCTTTTTTTGCTGGTTATCAGAAAAAATCATCATTACCATAGTACAGAAATTAAAGCAGGGCCTCATATGATAAATAAAACATAATGGGTAATGAACAACAACATTCCCCAGCAGTCATATTAGCCCATAAACCCCTTTGTCTCACCTGTTCATCAGTCCTTTGGAAAAGCCCAAATCATAGATTCTGATTTAATCATAAAATCATAGAATCATTTAAGCAGGAAAACATCTTTACTACCATGTAGTCCAATCACTAACCCAGCACTGCTAAGTACACCACTGAACCATGTCCCCAAGTGAAACACCTACACGTCTTTTAAATACCTCCAGGGATAGTGACTCAACCTTTTCCTAACCTTAACTCCCCTGTCACAACTTCATGCCACTCTCTTGGGTCCTATCACTGCTGTCTTGAGAGAAGAGATCAGTGCCTGCCCTTCTGCTTCCCCTCACAAGGAAGGTGTGGAATGCTATGAGCTCTCCCTTCAGTCTCTTTTTCTTCAGACTTAACAAAGCCAAGTGACCTTTGCTGCTGTATGGTTTTCCCTCTAGACCCTTCACCATCTTCATAACTGTCTTTTGGATACTCTCCAATAGCTTAATACCTTTCTTATACTGTGGTGCCCAAAACTAAGCAATATTCAAGGTGAGGCCACCCCAGTGCAGAGCAGACTGGAACAATCTCCTTCCTCGCCCGACTGGTGATGCTTTACCTGATGCCCCCCAGGACACAGTTGGCCCTCCTGGCTGCCAGGGCACTGCTGACTCATATTCAACTTGCCATCGTCCAGGACCCTCAGGTCCCTTTCTATGTCACTGCTTTCCAGCATCTTATTCCCCAATCCGTACGAACATCCAGGGTTGCTGCACCCTAGGTGCAGAATCTGACACTTTCCCTTGTTGAACTTCCTATTGCTGGTGATTGCCCAGTCCTCTAATTTGTGGAGTCCTCTAATTAGTATCACTGACAAACTTACTTAGTACTCCTTTGAGTCCTTCACCCAAGTTGTCTATGAAGATGTTGAAGAGCACTGAGCCTAAGGTGGAGCCCTGCAGAACCCCACTGGTGACCAGTCACCAGTCTGATGATACCCGATTCACTACAACCCTTTACACCCAACCCATGAGCCAATTGTTCACCCATCACATGACATGTTTATCCAGCTGTAAGCTGGACATTTTGTCCAGAAGGACAGTATCGAAAGCTTTACCAAAATGCAAGAAGTTTACATCATCTGGTTTCCTTTGATCAACCAGGTGGGTTACCCACAATTACCTCTCTGCTATGTAAATTCCGGTGCAGCGTGGAAAATAGGAGATTTGTGCTGAAACACAGTCTTCACAGAACCTTTCTTGACATGTCTACAGTGCAAAAGCTTTTCTTTTGTACATGGCTCCACATTAAGAAGATAGATGTATCATGACTAAGTAATATTTCAGTAATAGGAGTAGAGTAAGCAGTAAGTAGATTTAATGGAATGAAATTAATCGATGGAAAATTTGGTTTGTTTACAGGAGAAAACTCCTCCTGGGAGATTAATTTAGAACTGTCACTCAATAGCACTAATTTCATCTTTATATCTCTCCAAATTAGATGTCATAAACATGCTTCTTGAGGAACAAACCAAAGTGGTTAAATCACTAGCAAACATATCCACCTAAGCTATGTTAGAAAATACGTTGGACTGTTGGAAAATTGTCTGGACACTCTAGATTTTTTCATCATACTGTATATAATGGAACAAAACATGCTTGAAATTTCACTGAAGTTTTCAAAAAACTTGATTGCTTTACTGTGATGTATGTAACCGTAACCTCTAAACAAGCACTGCCGATGAACACTGAGCTTTATGAGCAAAAAAAACAACACTGGCCTTTGTGTTGATCCAATAATTATTGGTTTTTTCTTACAAAAGAAGTTGAAAAGCCTTCAGTTAAATTAGGTAAAAAACCAGAAGATGTCTAAAATAAGAAAAGGCTTAAATATATGAAAATAAGAGGATACCTGAGAAAAAGTATTAGCTTGAACTATTCAGCTTTGATGGCATAATAATGTATTTCAATGTGCTATCTAGTTTATGTGCTGCAGTATGCACTCTTGATGTCAAACCAGAAAAAAATAAGCTTACAAATATTCATGCAACTACCTTCCAGTAGGGAAAATGCAATTATACATGTATTCACAACCTCTGGCTATAAGGAATAGCAGTAGTGATTTGATTTTAAATTCCCCCACACATGCCTAAGAAACACAAAGGTCTCCTTTACAGTGATGCATGCCCACAGGTTAGCTAAAATGCAGCCCAAAGAAAACCTCAGAATGTTTTATGGAAAAGAAGTGGGAGTTCTGACTACTGAAAACAGGAGACAACATATTAAAACAAAATGTCACAATGAAAGAGGAAATAGAATTGAATTGAACGTCTAATATCCTTGGATAAAATGCAACGTGCTGCATAACTGCAACTGAAATGTCCATGCTGCACTCTACTTGCTCTGATAAATCTCAGGCTCAGTTTGTGCCTTTGCAATTGCTGGAGAGAGCATTAAAACAGGAAGGTCCTCAGAGAATTTTGAAAGTATCATTTTTCTTTTATTAGTTTTGAAGTAATACATTTTTATTTAATTTAGTTACACACAGATGAAGCAAAGATTCAGTTTGAGGTTTTGGGGGCAATTTTTTATGGACAAAGAAATATTCTCGGTCTGCCATAAAGAACATGTAACACTATTTTGGGCATATTGCAAGACCATCCTTTCTCCTGGGCATTAAAGGAGGTAGAATTTTTCTTAAGGAAAGAGTATGGGGCTGAGGATAGAGTCTTGTGGTGAAATGTCTAGCCTGATTGTTTGCCGAGACATATCGTTAGTATGAAAAAATATAGACATATACATGCCTATTGATATGGACTAAGGGTGAGAAGTTTCAGGAGCAGACCTCCAGGACAAATTAACTGGCACATTAATGAAAAAGCATTGTTTCTCTGTAGGTCATCTGAGACACCACAGGACATTCCAAGAGAACAGTAGCTCAGGTCCAAATTGCTGAAGAGCCATGCCACATGTTTTAGCTGTAACACAAAACTGGGATATATGAGAGAGACATCATTTTCTACAAATGGTTCATTAGGACAGGGATTTTTGTCCTCCCTGTTCCAGAATGTCAAGCGGAAGAATTAATTAGCAGAAAGCCTTTAAGTTAGATGACTATTTCTCCAGGAGCAACTGTGGGAAAAGTTGGGTCCCTCTTGTCACTGTATCATGGAGTCTTTGTTGTGTGGGCTTCAGATGGAGGCTTTAATTCTTATGAAGCGTGAGGATATATGCTAATTAATTTGAAAAAAAGATCAGCTTCATGTTAATAACCAAATTGAACTGGTGCCTCTCTGCAAAGGTCGCTGGAAAGGATTATGATTATATACAGTTTTAATGTACGAACTATCAGCTCCGTCATTTGCAGATCTTCAACAGTGTTTCTTCTAGAGTTGAATTTTGCAGAACTACAAGAGTCTGAGAAGACTTTAGCAAATGCAAAAACGGAATAACTGAGGAACACCTCTTCTGGGAAATCATATCAGAAGGTTTTTTTATATAGTCATGTCACTGACACAATATTTATTCCACTAGACTCGCAAAAATCCTTGTCCTTAAAACATGCAGTGTACCATGTCCTCTGCAGCTATTCTCACAGGCCAGCACATTCAGGAACCTGCAGCATTCTAAACAGTCTTAATTTTAACTAGATAGATATAAGCTTTCTTCTCTTGGAAACCTGGGGGAAAGGGAATGTCTAGAGTCATATGAAAAAACAATTTCCTTTACCAGTAATCTTTTGAAAACCCATTTCTATTATTTGTGATCCTGGTGTTTGAATAAGGTCAGTATCTTTCCCTGTACAGCTCTTA
The DNA here is from genome assembly GCF_009829145.1 of Chiroxiphia lanceolata. Classification (NCBI taxonomy): domain Eukaryota; kingdom Metazoa; phylum Chordata; class Aves; order Passeriformes; family Pipridae; genus Chiroxiphia; species Chiroxiphia lanceolata. The sequence goes on along the minus strand of NC_045639.1, from coordinate 83,946,008 downwards.
CATAGATGGAATTATTTATTTTCCTATTAAAATGCCCATTTCCACCAGCAGTATCTATAATTCACCTTGATTTCCTTCACATGGTTAGTTTTGTTAAAGCCACAGGAAAACAGATGCTTCTTCAAGTGTAGAAAAGCAGAATAAAACAAAAAAAAAATAGCTGGTCCCTTTGACAATAGTAAAATGTTTGTCAACCTTCAATAATCAGTAAAAGGATCTCAGAGAGACCTGGCAGGAAAGGATCCCACACAGTAAGTCCATAGGCTTTTCTTGGCTTAGACTTGGACCCTGAGATTAGGCCAGATGGTTAGAGCATGGAGCTAATAATACCAAGGTCATGGATTTGTTCCCTGTACAGGCCATTCACTTAAGAGTTGGACTCAATGATCCTTGTGGATCCCTTCCACCTCAGAATATTCTGTGATTCTGAATACAACATCAAGGACATGCAGATAAATGGGAACCCTATGAATAGAAGGATTCCCAGACTTCAGAGAGGCAAGGAGGACCAGGATAACCAGGAACTCCTAATTTGTTGGCAGTGTTCAGTGTAGTTGTCCCTCTCTCTGTGCCTGGTTTCCAAGGCACTGAACCATGGATGGGTTCTTTTCCCATTTGTGCCTTCTGCCTTTCCTCTGCCCAACAGCTCACTGAGGGCATCAAACAAGTGAACCCAGTGGTCTGAGGTCTGTTCCAGGCACTTTTCTAGGACAACTGCTCCTGATGAGACACATATCCCCTTTGCCTTCAATGATAGCCTAAAAATCACTTTATCCTTTCTTTTCTGCAGGTTATGAGGAATAGACTGTCAGAAACATCTCCCCTAGCCTTCACCTCCATGCCCTAGAAAATTAGAAGATAGGAAGACAAAGAGCTTTATTGCTTTTTCTCTTTTAAGGAAGTATAAAAATCCTGTGTAGAGGATTGAACTGTGTACAAAGAGCAGGGAGAATTAAGCTGGGAGTACTCAATCATTTGATGCTAATTTTAATACAGCCATGAGGACAGACAGGTGAGAGTAGAGGAAAAGGCAGAGGGGAGAAAATAAAAGAGACTAGGAAGAAGGAAAAAGGGACCACATATAAGACACAGATTTGAAACAAAACAAAAAAAAAACCCCATACCAAAACCAAACCAAAACAAAGCAAATATATATAAAAAAAGGGAGAATTGACCTAAGGAAAAAGGGAACATAGACGCATAAAAACCTCATCTCACTAAAATAAAATGCACATTGAAAATATGGACTAAAGTACCTACTTTGAATATACTATGGAAAGAAAGAAAAGCTGAGCAGGACTGGAAAACCACTTTACTACAACAGCATGCATACCTTAAAAATAAAAGTATTGAAGTGTTCTGTATTTTCCATGCCACATAGGTGATGGGTTAAGCACTTCATGCACTTTCAGGTACTTCAGGTGTTATTTGGCTCATTCACTGTGCAAATTTTACTTGGAAGATACCACTGCATTGAACATTTACAGAGAAAACCCAGCCTTTTCCTACAGACAGCAAGTCAGATAATACACCCAAACCTATCTGAGGTTTGGCTGACCTCTCCAAAATATAATTTAACAGCAACTTATTGCCTTTTTCCTGTTAAGTTTTGATAGATATGTTTGCAAATACCCACTGATGGAGGTCAGCTGTAATGTCAGAAACAAGGGTGCAGGATAGTGTTCCCACTAATAAAAGGAGACATTTTGGAGAAAACTTAAAACAAAAGCTGAAAATAAGTATAAGAAACAGTTGAGCTGCAACTAAAACCTAAATTCAGAGGAAAATAGTCCCATTATTCTTCTATGAAAGTTTTTTTGTTTTGAGACAATAAGTTTTGAAAGAGTAAGGGTTTACAGTTCGGTTGCAGTGAATCTAGGTAATAAGCATGAGAGTGAGGGCCAGGATACTGCTACTCTACAACTCTCTTCCTGAGTGACAGAAAGACTGATTCACTGGCTTAAAGCTGTCAAGAAGAAAGTGATGGATCTACGCTTATGTCCAGTATCTCTTTAATTCCCCAAGTGCAGCAAGAAAGCTACTTTTGTTGTCACTGAGGAATTACCTGCCTCTGTGGGAGGCTGTTGCCCTGTGAAGAAGACCTACTCCATGCAATGGCAAATAAAGAAAGAGGTAGAAGCCAGGGAAATATTAGTCTTGGAGTTTGAAAGAGCAGTGGCATGCAAAGAAAAGATCAGGCAGTTCTTCTTACGATGTTTCCCATATGGAAAGGAAAGAGAGTAAGTAATTAGTGTAAATGTGCTGTTGATATGGAGCACAAGCTACTAGCTTAAGCCCTGCTGGCTTGTGTATCAGCTCCTTTATTCCAAAAGAGATGGGGTCAGCATGTGTGCTAAGCTGTTCTCTGAAGTCCATTTCCACACTAGATGTTTCTCATCTCAACAAGGTTTTTTCCCTGACCTAGTCCAGTACTACATCATTCTTGACACCAGGACTAGATCCAAGAAGGATGACACGTATGTCGACTGAGTTGCCAAATTTACACACCTGGCAACTTTTGGTCGCATATGTATTTTGTGACACCAGAATTTCCTGAGCACCAGAAAGATCTGCTGTCAAGAATGCACAGGGCTGTGCCCATCTGGGGGCAGCTGAGATTTCTCAGGTCCAGAGTTTAGCCAGCACTTGCTTTTATTGCCTTGATTTAGCAGGCAGTTTCAGGGGATGTCTGCAGACCTGAGATCACCACAAAATCCAAGCCCTTCAAATATGTTTTCTTTTCTATTTCTCAGATGAGTGCTCTAACAAGCAGTTACATGCTCTTTTCTAGGTTACCTTGCTCATGCCTGGAAAGAAAGACTGCAGGCACCAATAATTAGGAGAGGAATCTGGACTGTAGGAAATGCTGTCTGATGGATACCTGAGGGATAAAATTTAAGATACATGCACAGGGTTTGCACTTTCTGCTAGGTAGTATGTTCATTATGCCTGCTTGCAACATCTGAAAATACAGCAAGGCAGTGCCTAACTTGAGACTCTGCATGTTCTATTTTCTCTTCTGGCTGCATGTGCCTTATACTGTTTAACACATAAAGCTGTTCCTCTGGGCCACTAATGGCATGGGAAAACATGAAACTATGAAGATACTGCATTGAGCCCCTAATTGCTGAGAAGGTAAGAAAGGCAAAGATTTGATGGGCATATTAGAGGAAGGCTGAAATTTAATTAGTCCCTCTTGCATGACAGCAACCTACTCCTTTACAACCAGATCACGTCTTAGGAATTATGTTCAACAGTTGTGCTAATCTGCTCTCTGGAGAGGAGCCCAATGGTAGTTCCTCTACAGCAGCTCATAGCCAGAGACAGTTCCTGGTGCAACTAACTGCTAATCCTCCTCCAGTGTTTGGTGCTCAACACAGGACTCAATATCAGAAGAAATCACTGTTGACCAATTTTACCTTGAACCTGCCATAAAGGTACAAGACACAGGTCTTGAAGTCCAAATATACATTACTCCAAAAGAAATCCCATTCTGTCTTCCTTACTTACATAAATAGCAATTACTTTCTTTTAATAAAAGTGGAAATTTCTTGCTTTTTAATGATTACTTTTAAATTCTGAAAAGGTATCTATTAAGTTCATTTTGGGGAGGGAGATTAATTTTTGGTTCTATTCTTAGCCAATTGAAGCTTTAGGGTAAGAAAAGCAACACTATCTGGGAATTTTTGCCTTTCTTTAAAGTTACTTAATCATCATTGCTTTTATCATCCCATGTTTTAGTTTCCAGACAATGATAAGTGTTATCAAACTTAGAAACCCTGTCTAGGGAAGAGACTTGGAGATTCAGCAATTCTGCTCACTGGGACAGGGCATTTGCCTGTCAGGAACCGGACCCACATAAAAGCATTTGCGTAACAAGTTCATGGGAAGCTCCTGTACTGTCACCTCCTGCCCATGGGTTTCACACCTTGAGACTAGAGAGTCATGAAAGAGAATGAGTTGATTTCTTGTGTTATTCAAAAGAGTGAGTGAAATGCCGGAACATTTTCACAAAAACTTTGTCCCTACTAGGCTTTCACCGTATGTTTTCTTTTAAATAGTATCAGTTACATGATAGACCCCTTGAGGTTTCACTGGATTTTTAACAAAATTCATATATGTGTATTACTGTGAAAGAAAGAAGAAAAACTGAATACAGGTGTGTAAATTCTCAGATATCACCTTGAATTTGAGATACTTCCATATAACTCGTACAAGGTAAAGCAGAGTTGGAAATTATGGAAGACCACGTTTTTCACAACTTAAACTTCGCTGGGGATGATTGTCTACCCATTCTATCATGACTCAAACATCAGTTTAAGAGCCTGAATACACAGCAGTTCTTGAAAACCATTTTAAGTGATGTAAAATGTAAAAAAAAGAAATTGAACTTGACTTGAGTAAGGAGTGATTTTGAGGTAGGGGGAAAATGGCAAGGCACCTTGCTTAGGAATATTGAGGGTGATGTAAATATATAAAGTTTGGCTCCAGTATTCGCTACCAAGTGTCCCAGGTTGTAACCATCTGTCCTTTATGGTGCTCAAAGCATAGCAGAGAAGCATTCATGACAGCTGGCTAAGCTGAGTGGAGAACTAAACGGTTGGAGAGGAAGAACTATTTTCCATTCCCTGAATGGCTCAAGATATGTAGGAGGCAGCATACTTGAACCCCAGGACAATAATCTATATGAACACATTTACAAGGCCAAGGCAGAGTCACAAGCACTGGTACGCAATGATCCAAGGTGTTGCCACTACTTCTGGTATAGCCAGGACCCAGGCCAGGCCTCCAGACGACATCTGGGCACTGTCCAGCTGGAGACTGAGGCCAGAATGGTGCCCGACATGTTTAGGGCTATCAGTGTAGCTGGATCTAAACTCTCACAAGTCAGATGGATGAGCCTTTCATTCTAGAGGCAAGTTGTTTCTGTCTCTTTGAGAATTTAGAAACAGCAATTCTGGATAAAAACAAATGAACAATGTCCTAAAATGCAAGATGTATCAACTACTTTCTATTCTTCTGCCATATTTAACTATTGTGTTCCTGAGAACACACTTTGACTATGTAAATCTAGCAGAATATTTTAAAACTACTTACAGCACCAAAGTTTTAACAAGCAGCTCAGACTCATTTTCAAGTTTCTCTTGGTAGGATTATAAAATGCTTTTAAATACTACTTAATCTTGAATTGTTTTCACAAATTCCAAACCTGAATTATTCTAGACAACCAGCAATCATCTGTCTGGATTCTTTTCAAACTACTGTCCACGTGGGCCGCATTATCTCTTCACACTGGAGTGAGCAAAGCTTCCCTTGAGCTTTCACAACATACAGTTTTGCTTCATATAAACCAGAACAGTTTGCCCTTTTTTGTGTACTTGTTTAAGTATGTTTTCTGTGATGTCACTGTACAGGTGCCAAATTGGTAGCATCAGGTGATCTGCTGAGCTAATATGGATTTGGATCCACACAATTGTCTTTTGGATCAAACAAAATCTCAAACTTAGAGTTACCGCTCTCTGCTTGAGAAAAATTTGTTATTTTGGGTCTATCACTGTAATTTAATTCTATGGGTAATGGAGGATAAGGTCATTATGGATTATCATAGCTCTTTTATAACTACTACAGCACAAACACTTTTTCCCTTTTGTGGAAGACAGTGTTTTACTGACTCCAAAGACAGGCTTATTTTAAATTTGCTGGTATGGGCAACAACTATAATTTGTATTTGATGCACATGGATGATGTTTACAATTGTTTTAAAGCAGTGGTTCAGAAGCCTTCTCTATTACTTGCTGTCAAGAAAATCTATATTACTACTTTTCTTTAACACTCTTATTATCATGTGTCATTGCTAAGTAGTCAAAATGGACATTGGCTGCAGCCCACAGAGAATTAATGTAAAATCGTGCTGAAGCTTTTGCAAATTTCAGAAATCTTCTTGCTCTCCCTGTTATAATATCAGTTCCCTTTTTAAAAGCTCTGATGTCAGCTCTTAGTTCAGCAGATAAGAATTAAACTGTAGATTTCTTTAAGAGTGAACGCTGACTTCATAAGGAACAGCTCTTTGATAAGTTTTAAAAATGCTGTGCAAGGAGCAGAGGATCTACGTCTAAAATCTCAAAAATCTATCAGGCACTTTCACTTGCAATGAAACTTCCCTGGCTGCTCCTAATATTGCCTGAACCAAGGGCAATGTCTGAAGAGAAAACAGAGCTGAAAATGACAGGAAGCCAGGAAGAAGGGTCAACTGAAACAGAAATTCCACTACGTCAGCTCATTTTTCGTAAAGTGTAATAAAGACTGGCTTTACCAGGAGCTAATAGTGGCTCTTCATTTGTACATTGGAGTAGTGAAAGAGTTCTAAAAATGGGTTGTTCTCAAACAGCATATGTCCACAAAGGTAGGATGGCTTAGCATCTCCTGTTTGTCTGTAAATAATCTGTGTACTGCTGACAAAGCATTAGAACCCACGTTGCCTGGTAGGACACTGCAAAAGCAATATTATGTGATTAAAAAGAAGCTGAGTTAACCAAAGCTTAACATGACACAGGAAGCAACTTTATAAGTAAATTTTTAGGATAGAAGACTACAAAGCCCAATTTATGGTTTTATAGTCATGAGCTACCCAAAACCATATGTCTATGAAACAGTAGTCCTAGTGTCCATACTGGCTTAAGCATGTGGGTTTTTTCTGTTCCTGGCCTGATTCTTGCCTTTTTCACCAGAGTATTTCTTGGGTTTTAGGAAGTTATATTTTTTTAACTGGTTTATCCCAATCCTAAAAGCAAAGTGCTTGTCAGGGATATCATGCTGCTGTGGAAGAGCAATTGTGAGCCAACTGGCAGGGTGAAGACGTGGCAGAAGTCCTTATACTGACATTGCCATCAAAGCTGCCTTAACAGGAAAATATATCTGAATTTGGGAAATTAAAAAGAGATTTCATGTCAAATAAATTCTCATGTTTTTGATAGCAAACCTGAGGACAGGACTAGCCAAAAACTGTATTTCAGTTCTGAGGAACTGTTTGAAATGCCCTGTCAGATAGACAGTAAGTCTACTTATGTCTGTAAGTCACCTAGAAGCAAAACTGTAATCATCTCTTTTTAAATTCAGTAATGTGTTTGTGGTGCCTTTGCCTGTGCCTTAAAGGTCTGATAAGTGTTAAGAGTGATTTCAGGAAAACCAGCAGAAACACATGAGTCTCCAGGAAATGGTGATTCAGAGAAGAGCAGAAATGTTTACTTGTGTCTCCAGGATTACATAATGGGCCACTCTTTCCTCAAACCGTGTGAGTCCCTCTGCAAGGATGTTCCTCCTGCACAGGTTCTCCGAGTGGCACATGCCAGGAGAGACTCCTTCATACTCATCAGGTTATGGGGAATGCCAAAACTGTCCTCAAAATTGTAACAGATGGCTTCCATGCAAGTAAAGATTACTTATATGTGAATACTATTGTACTGATCTACATGTCCCATCCTGCTGCTCAAAACGCATCTAATAAGGATTTCTCTCCTTACTCTCAGACAGATGACGTGCATCCAATTTTGTAGGGCATACATTTTTTATTTGTTTTCAGTTCTAACATTATTCCATGGCAAAGTAACAATTAACATCAAATATTTAATAACTTGGTCTTTCACAGTTGGCCACTTCAGCAATTAAAAGGATGGTAGAAAAACAGGTTTTGCTGCCCAGCAACAATTTCTCTTCATAACAGATGTTTGTATGGAAATAGGCACATGGTGACTGGCTTACCTTCTGCTCAAAGCAACAATCTCTTGCAAAGATACAGGAACTTAATATACAGGCACTCCATCGCCTTTGCTTTATTTATACCTCCACTACAGTGTGAACCAAGCACTAAATGACTTTCCCCCAACCTTCTGAGAAATAAGAGGAAGGAATAAGCAGAGAAGCAGTTAACAGTGCCGCTGCATAAAGCAGTGATGCTGCTAGAAAAGGAATTGGCTGTACTTAGTATTTACTGTAAGGAAGACTGGGCAGTGCCCAGGAAAAGCAAAAAGAAGCAATATGCAGTGGAGAGAAAAAATAAGGTTCTAGTATTTTTGCTTTCTAAATATTTGCAATGTAAGGAGTCACAAGACAAAGCAAAGGATTAAATCCAAGTAAAAATTCCAAGACCTAGAATTACCTCAGATGTTTGTGTAAGTGCCTAAACCGCCACGTATATTCTTTTCTTTTACATATTCTCCAGAGTTCTGCTTTTTGGATTTTCTACTCTGAGTATTCACTCCACACTTGACATTGTGTGCAGCTGACATGGCTATGGACAGAAGGTGGCTTTCTGTCTCAGCCATGGAGTGTGTTGGGTCAAGCCCCCACAACACATATGTGACCACTTCTTTTGGAAACCTAGGAGTTCCAGGAGCTGCTTGGACTCACCCAAGTGAACGAGATGTCTCAGTTGAATGATCTCTGCAGCTTGAGGAAATTATTCAGGTATATCCTAACAACTAGCTCTGCAGAGATGAGAAACCTCTGCTTCTTGCTCTTTTTCTACCCAGTGACTGTTTGAGGCTTAAGTCTGAAAGAAAGATCTGCAACTAGTTCATTATCAGGGATGAGCAGTAATTCCCCTAATTCCAGCTTCATAATAAAAGGCAACTGTGAACATTGTCTGTCAATGAGGGGTACTTCAGGCACTTGCCCTGATCATGGGAAGACTGCACTCTTGATCTCAAGTGCATGTAGGCACCTGTTTCATGCCTAGGCTCGGACTTTTGCGCACGGATCTCCTGTCCTGCAGGTGATTTCATCAGCAGGGTGTTTCCATAGCTCAGAGAGGAACAGAGAAACATATATTTCAGTGTAAGTAGATAAGAACAAGTTTCAGGCAACTCTCAGAAGAGGTACCATTGTTTCACAAATGATTTAAGGAGTGACACTCAAGTTTCAAAGTTGTTGCATTGCTACAAAGAGCAGAGAGGGGAGGCTGTGTGAATATGCAGTGGAAGTGTAAGCACAGACACCATAATGCAATCCCAGAGTAAGGCTGCTGTCTGTAAAAAAATGATAGAGGACACAAAATTCATTTATCATCCTAAATGGGATTTATTGTCTTAATCTTACAGCATGCTACTTGTCTGTCAGTCTTCCTAGCTTATGTGCTGTCAGCCCAGACCATGGGCATGACGAGCATGTGACAACATTGTTCTGTATTCAACCTCTTTATACTTGTTTGATTTTATTCCTTTCTGTCATACCTCCTTCATTCAATGTCTTTTTTTACAAGCTCAAGAATCCTAAACCTATCTGATCTTCTCTCATAGGGAAATGGTTTCACACATCTGTCCTTCATAAACCTGTATTCTATGAAGATTTTCTAATTCTAAAACTCTCTTTTAAAGAATGATGACAGATACCTACCATACTGAAGCAGTGGCAGGAGTTATGGATTTGTACTTTGGCTGCTACTGTAATGATACTTTTTTGTTTTGTTCTCAGATCTGATTCTATAATTGCATTTATCTTTTGACTGACATAGTTCATCCATACAATTTTTGCAATACTCTCTGTAGTGGTGACTTGCTGAGTGATAATAATTTCTTTTGAACTCACTGTTGTGTGTTGATACAGCAGGGATTATTTCTACCATTGTCACTAATTTGTGTTTATCAACACTGAATAGCATCAGATGTCAGCTCACTCAAGCAGCCTGTGCAGAGAGAATTTCCTGCAGCACTTTTTGGTAATTCTGGTTTTGACTATATTAGTTCTGTAAGATCAGAAAACATCCCTGTCCAATCCCTTTCCAGACCACTAATGAATGTGCTGAACAGCAAAGTCATCCTTCTTCCATTGTAAAGTCATAGAATCATAAAATCATAGAATCAAAGAATCAGCTGGGTTGGAAAAGACTTCCGAGATCATCAAGCCCAACCTTTGATCAACTACAACCATGGTTTCTAGACCATGGCACTAAGGGCCACATCCAGTCTCATCTTAAAAACCTCCAGGGATGGAGAATCCACCACCTCCCTGGGCAGCCCATTCCTATGTCTGATTACCCTCTTGGAAAGAATTTCTTTGTAATATCTAGCCTAAACCTCCCCTGGCACAGCTTAAGTCTATGCCCTCTTGTCTTACTGATAGTTGCCTGGGAGAAGAGAGCAACCCCCACCTGGCTATAACCTCCTTTCAGGGAGCTGGAGAGAGTGATGAGGTCTCCCCTGAGCCTCCTCTTCTCCAGGCTGAACAACCCCAGCTCCCTCAGCCTCTCCACACAGGACTTGTGTTGAAGTCCCTTCACCAGCCTCGTTGCTCTTCTCTGGACCTGCTCCAGCACCTCAATATCCTTCCTGAACTGAGGGGCCCAGAACTGGACACAGTACTCCAGGTGTGGCTTCACCAGTGCTGAGTACAGGGGCAGAATTGTGGGAGGCAACTGGGCTGTGGACAGCTTGGGCCTTGAGTTTGAGCGGTTGCAGCTGCGAGGTTGTAAAGGAATGTGAACACTGAAGTGAGAAGAAGATAAACAAAGAAGATGGAACTACTGAACCACAACTGAAGCCGGACATCCTAAACAGCTGAGTCACCATGAGTTGCAGAAGCTATAGAGTAACCAATCTTGACATGTTTATGTAGTAAGGGCACCAATGGTGGTGAAACACACTGACTAGGGGAGACTATAAATTAACAATATTTGTATGAAATAAAGGCTTTTCTGCGTGAAATCCCAGTGTGGTGTCCATCCCAACAACAACACAGAATCACTTCCCTGATCCTGTTGGCCACACTGTTCCTGATACAGGCCAGGATGCCATTGGCCACCTTCTTGGCCACCTGGGCACACTGCTGGCTCATGTTCGGCTTCCTGTCAATCCAAACTCCCAGGTCCCTTTTTACCTGGCTGCTCTCCAGCCACTCTGCCCCCAGCCTGTAGTGCTGCATGGGGTTGTTGTGGCCAGAGTGGAGGACCCAGCACTTGGCCTTGTTGAACCTCATCCCATTGGAATCAGCCCAACTCTCCAGCTTGTCCAGGTCCCTCTGCAGAGTCCTCCTGCCTTCCAACTGATCAAAACCCCCCCAACTTAGAGTCATCTGCAAATTTGCTGATGGTGGACTCAATCCCCTCATCTAAATCATCAGTGAAGATATTAAATAGAACTGGGCCCAACACTGATCCCTGGGGGACACCACTAGTGACCGGCCACCAACTGGATGCAGCACCGTTCACCACCACTCTCTGGGCCCAGCCCTCCAGCCAGTTCTTAACCCAGCAGAGACTTCCCCTGTCCAAGCCATGGGCTGCAGCTTTTTTAGGAGTATACTGTGGGAGATGGTGTCAAAGGCTTTGCTGAAGTCCAGGTAGACACATCCACAGCCTTCCCCTCATCCACCAGGCAGGTCACCTGATCATAAAAGGAGATCAAGTTGGTCAAACAGGACCTGCCCTTCCTAAACCCGTACCTTTAGGTGCTGTGTGATTGCACTTAGGATGATCTACTCCATAATCTTGCCAGGCACTGAGGTCAGGCTGATGGGCCCGTAGTTTCCCTGGTCCTCCTTCCAGCCCTTTTTGTGGATTGGCGTGACATTCGCCAACTTGCAACCATCTGGGACCTCCCCAGTGAGCCAGGACTGTTGGTAGATGATGGAGAGCAGCTTGGGGAGCTCTTCCTCCAGCTCCCTCATCACCCTAGGATGGATCCCATCTGGTCCCATAGACTTGTGAGGATCCGAGTGGCTCAGCAGGTCGCTAACTGTTTCCTCCTGGATTACAGGGGGGCTATTCAGATTCTTATCTCTTCCTACAGTCTCCAGAAGCCAGCTGTCCTCAGGACAACATGTCTTACTGTTGAAAACTGAGGTAAAGAAGGAGTTAAATACCTCAGCCTTTTCCTCATCTTTGATAACTATATTCCCACCCATGTCCAATAAAAAATTGAGGTTTTCCTTTCTCCTCCTTTTGCTATTGATGTATCTGTAGAAGGACTTTTCTTACTGTTCCTATGTTTTCTTCTCTATTTTTTTCATCAGTGTCAATCAAGGCATGAAACTTTCTACTTACACTATGGCAGCTTATTTTCTCTAAGTTTTTTGTAACAGACCTATTCAAACTCTTCTGGAAATTTTATGTATCAAACAGTTCATTGTTACCAACATATTCACTGACTCTTTTAAAGAGCATTAAAAACATGTGAGACATGACTGTTTGCTGCAAGAAAATGCTCTTTTACCCCATTTTTACCAGTATGTCTCTTAATCCTGTTCTTTATCATAGTTTGCATGAGTTTGATTAATACAGTAGCCAAACTAACTGTTGTTTCCTATATCTCACTACAATTTAGGATTTTTTGATGGATGTCATATTTGCCAATTGGCATTTCTCAGATACAGGTGGGGTACCTGCCTTGAATACCAAAGGAGAGAAAATCCTGTGCTTTCCTGAAGTATTTAGTCACTCACAGCACTTAAAGTTGTAAGAGATTAACATCTAAGAAGTTATTTTTAGAATCTAATAAGAGGGTGTTTAGATTAAGAAGCTCGATATCCTGTTTGGTTATCTAGTAATAAATCAAGTTTCATGCATTTTCCTCTTATTAATCTTTCATATGATGCATCTGCCAGACTCCTGAGGTTGTTCAAACCAACAGACATTCTACCTACTTAAAATATATCACGCAGGCACATACTGGACTGCCATGGTTCTGATGCTCTCCAGTGTTTCAATATAAATTTAGCCTAGAGCTTTGTCCAAGTAACCATAAAAAGTTGCCGTTGTTGTCCTGCAGCTTTCCCAGGAAGATACATCTAAACAACCCTCCAGATTTGGTTTTGTCTGACACCCACCAGAAGCACAGGAGTATTATCAAAATAAAAGAAACAAGGCTAGAGCTCAGCATAGGAGGTCTGTTTGAGATGGGAAAGGCTAAAAATGCCCTCAATTTCTTCTGGACCTTTACAAAAATATCCAGTAAATATTTTCCTCTTCAATTGATGTTCTCTGAGTAGAAAAATGTTACCATTTTTTAAAGGTCCAGTAAAATATCACTGGATATATATTATTTGCAGTGATACGTAGTATGAAGATATTTTTGTATCATTGTGTATCATATACATAATGTGAAAGAGAGGAACTTTTACCTCTGAACAACAAAAGAACTTCAAACCTCGTTTTTACCTTTTCCCCTCGTCATCATGATAAAGGGACTGTTGGTATTTGTACACTAGAAATTTATTTTAAAAATTAATTGTTTGGTGAGAGGCTGTAAGAGTAACATAAATAAATCTGAAAGAGCTACAGATGTGGAGGCAGGTTATTAGACTGACTCGTGGAAGCACTCTGCTCTGATGGCCATACAGTGGCTTCTCTGCTTCATTTTTCTCTGCTCACATCAGTGCTCTACGTGACTAAATGCTTTTCGTAGTGTAAAATCTTTTACACAAATTCATAGTGTCCTGAATGAGGGAGAGTAGGATTTCCAAAGAGCTCTCAGTGCTGGCCAAACTCTGCTCTGTTAAAGTTGACTGCATGCCTTAAGGACACCCATGAGACTAACCAGGAGTAGCAAAGAGCTTAACAGAATGGGGATATTGGTCACATACTTCTGGGAAGCTGCCAATAGGACAAATGGCTGGTCCTTCCTTCATGAATTTTAGTCTAGCAGTTGCATTTATTTTCTTTATGTTCTGAATTGTTTCATATAATGCATAATTTTACATGATGTATAGTAGAAGGACAGTATACAAATAATTCAAATAGTGCCAGTCTCTAGTGACTCACTTAAACGGAAGTGATGTTCCAGGAGCTGCTCTAGGTCTGGCAGTTTTGCAGCCTCATCAGATGCAGTCAGGTTGTACAACAGAATCATGAGACTCTCCAGCTAAAGAGAAGGAAGACAAAAAAAACCTCCTGCAAATTACCTTTCTCAGATCTCAGTTCTCATGAAATGGAAGCAGCAGTGGCTGCTGTTTCCGTATCAGATGCTTCCAGCCGGGAGCAGAGGGCACATCTCAGCAGTATCACAGTTCAAGGTCGCAGGAAGAACAGAGTCTGCATATAGATACTCCAGAGCTCAGTCTTCCTTCTGGTTTCTGAGTGTTTCCTGTCTCCCAGCCACAAACTCATAGAGATTAAAGCAGTTACATTATGTTGGTACTGTGGTATGTCAGAAGTAGAATTGTGAGAGGGCAGAAAGCTCTTGGTTCTTCCTAACAGAATGAGAAAGTGTGAGGTGCAACACAGGTTTTGATGGGTTTGCATGACAGTAAAAAGATAGATACATAAATTATTCTCTCACCATGCAACAGTATACAGTTAGGGGAGTGTTGAGTTGCAAGTTCAGGATGCCTTGTCCAATGGGAACAACAATTATTAAGTATTTAAAGACTTTTTTTAAAAACAAAGGAAAAATAGAAGACTTAAAGTATTTAAATTTAAGGTATAAAATAATTTATTTCAACTTCATTTTTAACATCTTTTCCCTTTCTATATACAGAAAAAAACCCTTTGAGTGATAATCTCTTGTAGACTGAAATGATCTTTAGCCACTCTCTGTCCAAGGTAGCTTCAGTAACCTGAATGTGCTGTGGAAATTACTGCTGCTTTCAAAATCATGTCTATTTTCAATAAGATGAAACAAACAGACAAACAGTGAGAGAGGAAAAGGAAGGGGGAGAACAGAGAAGGGAGGGAGAGCAGGTTTCAGCATGGTGACTATAACCATAGCATACTCCTGAAAAAGCTGGCAGCCCACAGCTTAGGCAGAGGAACTCTCTGCTGGGTTAAGAACTGACTGGAGCGCTGGGCCCAGAGAGTGGTGGTGAATGGTGCTGCATCCAGTTGGTGGCCAGTCACTAGTGGTGTCCCCCAGGGATCAGTGTTGGGCCCAGTCCTGTTTAATACCTTTATTGATGATCTATTTGATTCTATGGAATGAAGGAACTGAGACAAAGACGTGCACCCTTTTACTGTGTGCTATAAAGGATGCTTCTCAGCTCTCACTTCTAGAACACATCTCTGTAAAGTAGGCTGCTTTGCATAAATGCAGTCACTACCATGAACCATCATCAAAGAAAGGAGCACAAATATATCACAGCATTTTTTCTTGCAGCCAGCTGAAGTGAGTTAGCAAGGTCAACAGGAAGCAGTAGATGAGGTTTTAATGAGTGATACATCTGCTTCTGAGAGGAAATTTTTGCATGAGAGAAGTAAAACCAAAACCAGCACAGAGTGAAGAAAACCACAGCTTTCAGCCCTCTGAGTGATATCTCTGCTGCCTCAACAAATGAGCAATGTAAGACAGCAGACAACACTGGTATGCAGACAATTTGAGAGTGGAAAAGAATTACAAAACTTATCCTGCTCCAAACTCATCTAAAAAAAGCGTATAACACTCAGGGGGAAAACCTGAAGTTGACATCAGTCTAAGAGAGTTCAAATGATGCAAGACTTTGGAAAATAATCCTTGTCTCATTGATTAACTTGACAGTACAAAGTCTGAAATAAATTGCTTAGTTAAGAGAAGAAACAGAGAAGACCTGAAAGAGGGGAACTGATTAAATGGAGAAGTTGATCTCTGAACTAGATTTGTAATGGATTAATTTCTTTGTTTTACACAGAAAAGTCTCTATAGAGTCAAATGTGTCAGCTTAGAAAACAAGATGACTTAGAAAAGAGGGTAACTTAGAAAATGGGGTGTTTCCTGTACCTAAGCTTAAATAAAATATAAAAGGAAGATAATCTTTGCACTTCATTTGTAAAAAGATTTTTCAAATCTATAAAAGAACCGCAGAAAATCTTTGGAGTAAGAATAGCAGAGGCAAGAGTTTCAACAAAGTCAGACACAACCAAAATTTTCCTGGTTGGGAAGTTTTTATGTTGCTTATCTTCATCAACCATGAGGACTGGATCAGCCATTGCAAAGTAGCTGCAGAGTCACTTGTGGAGCAAGATCGTGGTTTCTAAATATGTTTCCTGGTCTTTAACAAGAGTTATTATGAAGGGACAATGTTTCAATAGGTTTCAGGTTACTTCTAAGTCTGATTTTTTTTTTCCCCTTAGAGAAAAACAAATCAAAAAAAAGGCAAAAAGTTCAGCTTCTATATCAAACATGAGCTAAGTATTTTAAATTGCATTTTCCAGCAAGAAGCCAGTAGATAGGTGGCAATCTCTTTTGCGTACATGTTGTAACGAGCATCAAGAATTTGAAAACCTGAATTTGAACTGAAAAAATGTAGAATTGCTAATATTACAGCTATAAGAAAATGATCGTATATCTTTTGTTTGATTGTTGGGTTGATCAAAACCAGATCACTGTATTTTATAAGTTATCTTTATATCTACTCTTTTTTTCATCTAAAGTCCACTACTGCTCGCCACCCCCAGCATTTGAGGACAGTTTCTGTCTTTAGGAGTTAACTGTAGCAGTTTACTAATAAATGGATTGTATCTCCCAAACCAGTTAAATCAAATCTGCAGCTTCAACATTTCAGCAGGCTTGAAATTAATATAAATTTAACCCACCAAATATCTCTTAGCTTGCATTGTCATCTGTCGCTTTCTGCCAGTATCTTAGCATTAAAAAACTGACTCCCATGGATTACTGGACTAGAAAAACAGTTTGTTCTCACTTGACTTTCTAACCAGTTTCTCAATTTCTTATTGATGTTTTAAAGTTATTTCTCAGAGGCCATTCAGATTTTTTATGTGCTCTCGGCTTGGTACTTTAGCCCAAATATACTTCCACTGTTTCAAACCATTAAAAATGACCTTATATATTTCTACAGCACAGGACTTCATTTGTCCTACTCTGTAAATGGAGGCAAAGATTGCGTCCTACTGCTTTAGTTTGCCTAGAGTAATCTCTGTCTACTGCTGACATTCAAGTCTCAGGAAACGGATTATTCAGAAAGTGACTCATACCAGCAAGGCTGCACATCTGTCCAGGACAGCTGGATGCCAAGTGACCTGATCAGAGCAGTACCTCCACCTGCCTTTAGGACACCCAGAAGTCCTGAACAAATGGCCACGGCCCAAGTGCCCAGCTTTGTCCAGGAACGCAGAGTGTAATGGCTATCCATACAGGGTGCTCACAGCATGCTTGATCTGTTTCCTGTGCCACCAAAGCAGAACTGCAGAAGCCCTGGGTCACAGGGCTCCAAAGTCACAGCAAACAGTTGCATGGCTGGGGGTGTTTCAGTCCTTTTACATAAGTTTCAGTTTTTCACATTTGGGAAAGTGGGAAAGAAAGAAGGAAGGGAGAAAGCAGAGAGAAATGGGGGGAAAAAAGTCATTTTTTTAAATACTTTTTTACTTAATAATTACTGGAGAATAAAAGAATAATAGATATATCTAAAATACATTAAAAGACATCTCCACGATTTATGACAGCCAGCACACTTCACAATGTATGTCTCAGTTCAAGTTCAAACCAAATGCCATATTTGGATCTT
Organism: Chiroxiphia lanceolata; assembly: GCF_009829145.1. Taxonomy (NCBI): domain Eukaryota; kingdom Metazoa; phylum Chordata; class Aves; order Passeriformes; family Pipridae; genus Chiroxiphia; species Chiroxiphia lanceolata. Next base: position 83,928,587 of record NC_045639.1, on the reverse strand, counting down.
TTCTGAAGTTCTATGTGACAGGGCATTTCCCTTGCAGCATGGGGTATGCCTTCTAAGTACATATTATAGTCTGATGAGGGCTGAAATGTTTTAATTCAAGCTGATGAAGCTGTATAGCATATCTGAGTGAAATTTAATTGCCTGTAAAATACAGGTCAGTTTAGATGATCTAATGGTCCCTTTTGGCCTTACACTGTACAATATCTCTCAAACAAACCATTAAAATGTTGCTGTGTCTAGTAATCACAAAGATAACTAGAGCTTTTGTAAATGCCCTCTAATTTAAAGGGTACCCTTTATAGTCTGCGTACAAGCTCTAATTAGCTATTTTAATAATTCTTCTGAATGTGATAAGTGGTTTATACAACCTGGAGTTTAACAGTTAACTGGTACAGTAGAGCTCAGATCTATACAACTAAACTCTCTTGTCCTCCACAGCTGAGACCACATCTCTCAAAGCAGTATAATGTTTCCCAGCACTCAAAAACTCAGATGTTCTCCCAGGCACTGTGTGGGTGAAGAGCAACTGTCCCAACAAATTTGCAGTAAGAACTATATTAAGAAAACTAACTGTAAGAATGATTGCAGAGGCCTGTGTCCCCTGCTCTGTTTAGTTTTAAAAGCACACATTTTTTTAAAACTTAGATGTAATTTGCATTAATGTATTTATTGTAGTTTGGCAGGTGCCTGGAGGAACAGCAAGAACGAAGGAAGAAAGGCTCAGAAACAAAGTACTGCTTAGCAAATTCCAGGAAGTTGTTGAAACAATGACATATCTGTTGGCTTTTGTATCATTAGTTTATGATTTTTGCCTATACAAACGTATATTCAAAGCCAGCAAGCACAGCTTCATTTGAAAGGAGTTTTGTTCCTCCCAGATGCAAGTAACACCTAACATTTCCCTGAGGGCTCTGATGAGGCCAGACCTACCGGGGGTCCCAGCAGGGTAAGGTGGGTACATGAGTAAGATGGACATGGCTTTTAACTACCTGTTTCTACAGAACACTTTGCTTCAGCTGCTAAATTAGCATATATTAAGAAGTATGTTTGATCGATGTGGGGCTCTGGTCACAGGGTTCTTGTAGGAAAGCAATGTAAATACCTGAACTCCACCAGTCTGCAAGTTCACTTGCGTGTAACAAGGGGTGTGAAACTTTGAATCAAGGCTTTTCTTTGACAAGCCAGTGCCTGCTTTTGAGTCTTGCTGACATCTCTTAACTGTTGTCCTGGAACAAGGCACTCTGCCTTTTTCAGCATCTGCCTTCTGTATGTCTTGTGGTGCAGTAACACTGTTCAACCATTAGTGACACAGTTTTGTAGGAAAGCAATATTTGACTAATGAGATATTTTCCTCACTGAGGTTAATCTGAAAGTAAATTAAGCAGTACCAAGGTATAGACCCAGGCATTTTGACTCCCAGCTGCCAGCGTTTTTAGGTCATTAAAACAGTCCCTAATACCTACTGTTGTGCAATTATCAGAATTTATTCCTAATGGCTTACTGGATCTATTTTTTTCTGTACATACTATAACTAAAAAAATGTGCAATATATAATAAAAACATGTTATATTATTATATATAAATAATGAATAATAATAATTTATATTGTTATATATAAAATATATAGTAATAATAATAATAATAATAAACTTAAGTAAACTTTCAGTCTAGAATTGCCATCTAGGCTGGCCATAAAATTGCTCAGTCAACTTATAGGTGCTAAAAATTTACTTTTGATGCTTAAAGTTAGGTGCAACTAATTTTAACCTTAATTGCATGGTTTTTCATGTTTATATATTTCATGAGAGGGTTTTGGGGGGGTGTTACATTGGAAATTAAATTTCACTAGACAAATTATCTCTCTTACCTCAGAATAGCTGGCTTCCTTCACAACCGTGGGACGAATATGACCAAAACCATGTTTATCAGGTATGCAACAGATGTTGCACTCAGTTTTCTGTTGTCACGCTAACACTGTCTAGGTGGAGGGACTCTTGAGCACCAATCTGTTTGCAAAACTTATAGCCAGACCTTGGTTGGTGCCTTCCTGCTGAAATAGCAGTGTGAAGGAAGCTGTATTTATGTCTTCAGCATCATGTGAACCTCTCTGAAACCATACAGGAAAAGCTCTCTTGTGCAAATTAAGCACACTGGGCTGCAGGTTTGACAGATTTTTCTGCATATCAAGTCTTCTGGGATTGTAGATTTCTTTTTCCAGGTCTTCAGAGCATGCCAGAGAGGTTGGTAACTTTAGTGCCAATTCATGGGTACTGAAGCCAATGTTGCAGATTATCTAAATACATAAATATGTCACCTTGTTCATAATAGCTTTTCCTCCTTTCATCAGCTTAAGTATTTCTGACATAATTTCTTCGTGCTGCTTGAGTTACTTGTCTTCTTATTCCAGGACCTTAAAAAGACTTGGAAATAGCCACAGGGCAAGTTCCACTATAAATTTCAATTGAAATATTTGTTGATGTAAAAATCTGTGATACAAACTAGTAGAAACAAGCAGTCATTTCAGATATGAATATTCTGAAATATATTTTTTAAATACCTTTTTTTGTATCTGTAGTAGTAATAGCACTGGCTCATTAGATGTAGAGAATGCTCTAGTCATATGCTCCAGTCATATGCTCCTTAGTATTCAAAACAAGATTTACAACCTATCACCATTACAAGATATCTTTTCAAATTATTTAAAAAATGTTTTTATTATTAATTTTGATGATTAGTTATTTCCATGAAGAACAGTCCTTGAAAAACAAAAATTCCTAACCCTTTGAAATGACTAGGCTGCAGCTGAGTCACTAATTATTTCCATGAGTTAACTAGATTAATCATTCTGCCTATAGCAATGCTTCATATTTATTTTACCCAGAACTTTAATCCAGTTTTCATTGTATATAAACCTGTGGCTACTGTGCTTTGGGAAAATAAGCTATCCCTATCACTAGAGATGCATATCTTTAAAAAGAAGAAACTTTTGTATTCTGTTCTAAAATCTGTAAACAAGAAAGTCTCCTGTTGGCAAATCTAGCTATCGTATTTCAGTTTTGAACTTTTCCAATAAAAAGCAAGGCTTAAACTGACTGAAGTTAAAGGAAAATTTAAACAGCCAAGAATATCTAGCTGAACAATGAATTTTAATATAATATTTTTAAAGTGTATTAATTTCTGGGGAATTGAGAATTTGTTGGTTTTCAAATATATGATGATGGTATGATATAACACAAAAAATAAACACCGGAGTATTTTTCACTTTTTAAAAATTGATCTTAGTAGCTTAAATGCACTTTTTAACCTTGGAAATGGTTTGTTGTAGAAATCCCTCAGACAACAGCAGAAAGTGGCAACTGCTGAGTGTAAGCTAAAACACACCATGAAATTTGTGTTCCTGCAATTGCTTGTATCCATACATTTGGCATAAGTTCGGGATGCTGTTTTAGTGGCAGTGTTGGAAGCACAAGGAGGTTTTGAAATTTAAGAACCATAGAAATGGATTTTAACATCATGAGGAACAAGGAAAAGAGTTGCAAACATTTTCTTGTAGCAAGCATGGAACTTCTTTTAAATTCCAGATGTGGTTTTATATTAGTGTCTCTTGAGAAAGCAACCTTTCAAAATCAGCCTTGAAAACATAGTTATGGTTGTCATATCCCAAGGTAAATAACAAGCTTGTTGGCTGTATCATCTTGGAAAGCAAGTATTATTTGTTTGTGCAGCTAGAACTCCCAGTCCTTGCATTATTTAGAGAATTCTTCCAAACGAAGATAACTCCTATAATAACCTTGTGGTTGCAAGGAATTGGATAGAGCATGAGGGGAAGTGGCAACAAAGGCTTCAAACAAGGTAGCAGTGAATGAATTGGCAAGGAGAGAAATAGTGATAACATGAAAGTCAAGAAAATGCCAAGTAATTGAAAGAATGATAACATGATGCAAAATTTCTGTTTTTTTCTTTTTAATCTCATATAGGTGAAAGTATTGTAATTTTTATCTGAAGCAGGAATTCTCAAATTAGAAATATATAGATATATATGTACGTTATGGAAGCTAACTATTACTTCTTTAAGAAATGCCTTAAATATTCAAGGGAAAAATAGACATTGCCTGGACAAGTGAATGACTCATAAATACTTTGTCATGCACTTTGATTAAATAGCACAGGAAAAAACATGGAAGGGTGTTTCTTACTTTTGAGTTGGAAGAGAACAAATTTCCTCCTGTAGGAAAAATATGGCATCATCTTATCCCACTGGAGCACACTAATCTCTTTCAGGGAGTGAGACACCAGAGATATTCTGTCCCATGGCACTCAGTGTTTTACAAAAACAATGTGGGAAACAAGTTTCTCACTCCCAGAGTCTCCATTTGTTCAAATACCTTCCCCGAACATGCAAATTCTTTTCAAAACAAAATACTTCCCAAATATTACACCTCACACACACATACACACACACACAAAAAGAAAAACAAACAAACAAACAAACAAACCACCAAAAAAACACCCAAACCAAAGCAATCATTTTTTAAAGCTCTACCCTGTGTCTCAGCCACTGTTCTTTTGTTGCTGGTGGGAAATAATGAATAAATACAAAGTCCCTTGAAAAAAAAATCAGAAAACTAAGGAAAGGCAAAGATCTTACCCACTATGCCCTTGTCCATGTTATGAAGTTTAAGATTTAACATCTACTTACCCTCAAAGCTCACTTTCAAAACCTCAGATCGTAAGTGGCATTGTGTTGACTTTTATCTCCTACACTGATGGTTGGGAGTTTACAACCAACTGTTCTTCTACCTTAAGGAAACATCTCCTTGGACCTCAGCCACTGCCTTTGTACAGTTACCTCATAAGCCATAAAATCTAACCAAGTGAAAAAGTGGCCACACATTTCAAACTAAGCTTCTTGTTTGAAAAATGAACCTCTGAGAAAATAACTGATGAGTGATAATGGTGTGGTAACTCAACATTAACCATGCTGCAAAGCTCTGAATGAATTCTACTCCAAAAGGGCTGAAATCCTTTTAGAAAATCAGATTTTCAGAGCAGGCAGACATTATCTTTAAGGTCACGTCCTCTGCCCTCTACTGACATTCCACTTAAATCAATATGTGGCCTCTTACCTAAAGTCACTGTTCAACACATATTTTGGATTTTAGCAACTGTGTGATTTACTCTGACAAGCATACTGATGGCTTTGCCATTAGATAAGTTAGGACACTGACCTTCTCAAAACCACGTGAAAATAACCTCCAAAGAGAAGACATTAACCTGCCTCTAACCCACAAGCAGTTCAAGTGTACATTACAGACTAATTCTTCTCTGAAGCCTTTATGAAAGAGCAGCTGCCACAGGGCATCACATTTTGTTTGTTCAAAGAAAGATGTAATGCTTTGGAGAGACCATCAGAGCTCACTGGAGAGCAGGTAGCCCCTCAGTTGGATATCACAGTTGTTGCTAAGGTGAATTATTGCAAAACAATCTATTGAAAGTATTGTCCTAATGTTATAGGTAGTTCAATGGCTATTTTCAAGAAACCAATTACCTCAAACCAGTATGTTACCCTAAAGGTTGTCCTTCAAGTTCCAGAACCCACAGTGGGCCAGCAAAAAAACAATTTTGCCTGGTCTCTTATGGGGTCTGTTTGTGTCTAATTTCATTCTAAATAAAGATCATAAAGCTAAAAACTCCGCACGTTCTTCCACTAGAAGTTCACAAGTGAAAAGGAGATCCCAAAGAAAATCTAAAAAGGGACAAAGGAAAGAGAAGCAGAAGAAAGAGGGAAATTATAATAAAATCAAACATATGCTCAGTGTAAGTGAAGTCTTTGCATAGTGAGTGAATATCTGTAAATATTTCTTGACTTTGTTGTGAAAGATACGTCAATAATCAATGCTGACAGCTGCCTTGTACTAAGAAGCTGAATGAAGTTCCACTTGCTTGATAAATTTATTGTCAATGAGTTGCACCAAACTTCAGTGTTGCCTTTTTTATTTGTCATTTATTATCACCATTAAATAGCAGTTCCGCACTGCTACAGTCAGCTGCTTGGTCAGACACCTGAACCTATCATTCCTATGATAAAGCATCTGCCAAGCAAAAAAGAAAGGGTTTGCTTTGGTCCTATTGTAATTTTAAACACACCACCGAAACATTGATAACCAAGCTTATTAGGAAACAGCCTGCCCACCAGGGAAAATTTCCACCTGAATTTAATAAAAATATGCAATACAGTTTAGATTTTTATGTTTTATATTTTAAAGTACAAAGTGATGGTTGTTTTTCTTTCCCATTTAAAGGATGAATTCCAATTTATCATAAAACAGAGGTGGTTGAACAAATTTGAATGGTTCTAGAAGCACAGTACAGCATTTTGTTGCTAAAAGTGTTCTGGTAAATGTGCAGAAAGGTGGATGGTAATGTTAAGAAAAAAATAGCAAGGTTCAAATAGCACAGATCTCAAATATGGGCTTTGTAAAATAAAAACACATTTCATTTGAGTGAGTGTGAATTATTTCCAAATAATAGCATTCTCAGTGGTAATGGCTTTAGTACTATGTAGTTTGTACTTTCAAAAATAAGAGGCAATGGTCACTAATAAGGCATCTATTTTACTGAGATAAGGAAATTATTTTATTGAGATAAGTCAAATATTAAAACAGGAAGTAAAAAAAGAAAGTTTCACTTTCACATAATATGTTTCAAGATCACTTTCAGACACCTTTTCCAGCCATCTTAACTTTCTACTGTTAGCAAAGTTTTCATATTCAAAGCCTGCTAGGGGAGACCTTATCACTCTATACAACTACCAGAAAGGAGGGGGTAGTGAGGTGGGGGTCAGTCTCTTCTCCCAAGTAACAAGAGACAGGACGAGAGGAAATGGCCTCAAGTTGCACCAGGGGAGATTTACACTGAATATAAGAAAAATTTCTTCATGGAAAGTGTTATCAAGCACGGCAACAGGCTTCTCAGGGAAGTGGTGGAGTCACTGCCCCTGGTGGTATTTAAAAGACATGCAGATGTAGCATTTTGGAACATGGTCTAGTGATGGACTTGGCGGTGCGGGCTAATGATTGGACTTATCTTAGAGGTCTTTTCCAGTCGTAATGATTCTGATTCTAGATACAATTTATGCACAGGAGTTCAAAGCTCCCTGTGTTATCAGTCTTGCAAACAGTGCTCACACTCAGAAGTTTCTCCAATATCTGGGAATTTTCCTAAGGATATTAAAACTGACAAATATGCTTCCAACTCTTAAATGCAAAAATGCAACAGATTTCTTGGAATCTCAGATACTCATTCTCTATAGCATCCCAAAAGTTCATATGCACATTTCAAAACAATATAAACAATTAACAAAATTACTTGTTTTTTAAAAAAAGCTAAGCAGCAGGGGTTTTTTTCAGTTTCCTCTGTGTAACCACGATAATTTCTGTGTTTCTGAAGATTAAGGTAAGTTATTATAGAATCACTAATATCTGACCTTCTGTATCTCAAAAAACATTACATTTCACCCAGACACCCACAGACCAAACCCAAGAACATTTAGCCATTTAAATCCTGTACTCTGATTTCTTTGAGCCTATAGAGAAAAATATGTACCCCATCAACTCAGTACTTCTCTTTTAGGGAGTTTGCTCTCACTGTCAGGTCTTTTTACAGCTGTTCTTTATTTCTAATTCAGTTCTGTCTGACTAATGCTTCCAGTCACTGGTTGCCACTGGAAATGTCTTTCACCAGCCACCTGAAGAGGCCATTAACATCCAGCTGTTCTTCTTCAGTGATATTGCTGAGAATGAGGAAAGCTCTTCTTCAAGGTACAGATTACACTTTTGGCTCCTTTCCAGATGACATCCAGTCCTACAGCGCCAATATCCTCAGTACCTCTGACCAGTGCACACATCCTCTCACAAAAAAAAATCTCACTAGATTGATGAAGAACTAAAAAACTCTGCTGAAGAGTTTATTTCTCTCTCTTGACCATTAAGGGAAATCTGAGTGGTCTAATGTCAAAACCAAATGTCTGTGTAATATTCCCTATCTCTCTTTTAGAACATGCAGAGAAGCCCGTAATTTCTCCAGCACCATGTTAAAGAACAGCAGAATTGTTGTGTTTGGTCAGATAATTTAAGAAAGTTGATTAACATGTTGCTTCATTTTGTATTGTGGTAATTTTTAATTGAATTAAATATGCCAATAAAATATGTTGGTATAGATTTTTTCATGCCACTTATTTTCCTGTGAAATTCTAAAAATGTCAGGTTTACTTAGTTTCAGGTTGCTTCAGAAATACGTATCACAAGATAGTTTTATCTGGCAATAATTGAAGGATGATTAGACATTTGCACTGGAAAATCAATAAATATATTTCATGGAAATACAGTTACAAATATGGTCAGTCAGAGGACCAAATTTTTGAATATACCTCCCATGACAATGTTAAGTGTAGCAACTTAAGTTTTAGAGCAATTGTATCAGGCTATTTTGCAAACAAAACAAGGCAACTCTGGCAATCTCTTGAGTCCATGTTAGTTCTGTTTTGCACTGTGAAAGGACTGTAATGTATTTTTTTTAAAATGAAAATATGGCTTTGACAGCACAGTTTTCTTGAGAATGCGAATTTGACAGCAAATCCCTTGGCTGTGAGAGGCCTTGCTTGTAGTAAGTCACCTCCTGACAACTCCTAAATCAGAGGCTGAAATGAATATGAATAAATTATATAAAATGCTTCTGACCTAAAGTTGGGTGCATTTTGCCTTTTATTCCTTCAGTTTCGTATTCTTTTAGTTCCTTTCTCTTCTGCCATCTTCCTCTTTTTTTAAGTCTTTTGCTTTGTTTCTTTGAAGAAAAACCTGCAGTTCTTAGACTGGAAAGGCAGTTTTGCAGCTTTTTTTTTTTTTCCTTTTTACCATTTAAACATTTTTTTGTCTCCAGAAAGATTTGAGACATGACTAAGAACTTTGACTAATTAAGTTCTAACTTATTTCATTTTACTTCACCTCTGGTCATTCCCAGCTGTCTTGCCTACCTCCTTTCAATCACACTCTTTCTAATGCTTCTGGTTATAATCACGTGTCCTATCTATTTCTTTTCCTGAATAAGTCTTTACTTTTATTAAATATCTATTCTTCTTTTCTAGAGTGCATTTGAATTTACTATCCCTTTTCAGGCTTTTTTTTTTTCTTCAGAGGTTGTGTTCTCTGGTTCAGCTGTACTGGCAAGACTTCAATCATGATCCCAGGTGTTTGGCTCTGAAATCCTCTGGGATGGGATGCCTCCTGGCTGGAAGATAGTTTAGGAAGTCTCAAAACTCTGTTCACTTGAACTCACTCAGTAGAATAAGTGTGAAGGATGAGGTAACAGTCAAGGGGCTCTTGCCTAGGTTTTGGGAGACTGAAAAGTACATCCCACCATCACTGCCCCAACATCCCTTTCTTTCTCACCCCACTCCCTGGTCCCCAAAACTGCTATATTCAATTTTCTCTAGTGCATACAGAGAATTTTTTTACTGTTCCATATCCTAACTCCCATAAAATACTGAATTATTCCTCATTCTTACCAATTTGGCACTTTGAATGGGATGCAATTATTGTTGACGGGTATGTAAAGTTTCATGCCAATGACTCATATGAGACAGCAGCCTAATTCAGCAGGCTAGTAGGCTGAACCAGTAGCAAAGGTTGCAATTGCAGCTGTTTCTCAGTACTCTTAAGATCATATCTTTTTGCTTTGAGTAAAGTAAGTTTTAAGCAGTTCTATTCAGGACTTTTTCAAATACTGTAGTTCCACTGAAGGACTCTTCATTTAAATTAATTTATGGTTAAAAAAATGATTCTGTCATTTTAAAGCATGTTAATTCAACACAATTTACCTGAAAAGTATCTCTTGATTCAAAAGAACTTCCTTCTGACAATAGTTTAAAGCAACAGAAATTAAAAATAAAATATTGAAACAACATTCCCTTTGAAATTATTTGGTATAAAAGCCTAGATTATTTTCATTAAAGTATTCAGACTTTAATTTTATTGTGGTTTGTGGCAGGAAAATTTTTTAAATCTCAAAAATACCCACAGTGACAGATGCAACTTCTGCCCTTTTGATGAGTTTGTTATATATGGTATAACAATGAATCTTTTGGTTTTGCTACTATACAGCTGCATTTGTATCCATTTGATTCTACACCATGACAATGCATACTAATTTGCTTTCCCCACTTGTCATCCTCATGATCATTTACCTGAACATTTATCCTGGTTTATTGCATGAAAGTAATTGAGTACTTTAATAACGGAATAAATTATACACTACAACTCCAGTTTTAAATGCCTATTTCATTAACATTTTATAATTTTATTTTCTGCATAAGATCTACCATATAACTCCCTGTTGCTCCAATAAATTATTTTACAACTTTATTCAGTATTTGGTGATTATATTAAATTTATTCCGCAGCTCATACGCTACATCATAATAAATACACCTCAGCCAGGTGTTGCAGATTTCATTTGCTAAACCATTAAAAGCTCACAAATGAACGTACATGAGAAAATTACCTTCTGAAATAGATTTATTAATATTTTGTGTCTGTAACTAAAACAACCTGCCAAGAATTGAAAAGGGCATGGATGAATAGGTAATATCAGCATTCCTATTCCTCATACATAAATTTTAACACCGAGTACTTAAAATATAGAAGGGTTCTCACAATTACAGTTTACTTGATTTATTCTACTGTGTTTGCATGGCCAGATTTGGTAGTGGGGTCAGTGGGGGCTACAGGGGTGGCTTCTGTGTGACACTGCCTCGTTTCCCCCATGTCCAACAGAGCCAATGGGAGCTGGCTCCAAGATGGACACGCCAATGGTCAGGGCCAAGCCAGTCAGAAATGGTGGTAGCACCTCTGTGATACCATATTTAAGAAGGGGAAAAAAGGTATTGTGCGGAAGAAATTGTGCTCAGAGAAGAGCAGAGTGAGAATATGCGAGAGGAACAACTCTGCAAACACCAAGGTCACTGGAGAAGGAGGGGGAGGAAGTGGTCCAGCTGCTGGAGCAGCGATTCCCCTGCAGCCCCTGGTGAGGCAGCTGTGCCCATACAGCCCACGGAGGTCAACAGGAGTGCAGAGATCCACCTGCAGCCCACGGAGGAGACCCACACTGCCATCTGGGCACGCTGCTGGTTCATGTTCAGCCCTCTCTCAACCAGCACCCCCAGATCCTTTTTTCATAGGGCAGCTTTTCAGCCGCTCTTCCCCAAACCTGTAGCACTGCCTTGGGTTGTTGCAACTCAAATGCAGGACCCAGACTTTGCCTTCTTGAAGCTCATACAATTGGCCTCAGCCCATTGAGCCAGCCTGTCAGGGTCTCTCTGTAGAGCCATCCTACCTTCCAGCAGATCAACACTCCCACCTAACTTGGTGTCATCTGCAGGCTTACTGAGAATGCACTCAATCCCCTTATCCAGATCATCAGTAGAGATGTTAAACAGAACTGGTCTCGGTACTGAGCCCTGGGAAACACCACTACTGACCTCCCTACAAGCTGGATTGAGTTCCATCCACCACCACTCTCTGGGACCAGCTGTCCAGTCAGGTTTTCACCCTGTGAGGAGTGCACCTGTCCACATCATGGGAAGCCAGATTCTCCAGGAGAATGGTGTGGGAGATGGTTTCAAATGCCTTACTGAAGTCTAGAGAGACAACATCCACAGTCTTTCCCTCATCTAATAACAACTGGCTTGAGACGTTAAAATATTTTATTAAATAGGTAAACTGAAACATGGCCTGTCTATGAACTTTTCTTCCCTACACTATGAAGGTTAAGTAGCTTCAAGTGAATGTACATACTCTATCCTAGAAGCTGATGCATGTTATAGGAGAATGCACTACTAAGAGAAAAATAAGTTTTACGGTATGAAATTCCAAGTAAGAATTCACAACTATTAATTTAACCCACAGTCTAAAGTAACCTAAACAATTTTTATATACATCTGTATTGGGTCTTGCTGAGTTGGAGTTCATTTCCCCATAGTAGCTCTCACAGTGCTGTGCTTTTCATTGGTAGCTAGAAGGGTGTTGATAACACACCAGTGGTTTGGCTACTGCTGAGCACTGTAACATTTCTTCCTCAATTGAGGGCAAGATCCTGGGAGGGGACCCAAGTAGACCAGCTGACCCAAACTGACCAAAGGGATATTCCAGATCATATGATGTCAGCACAGATATAAAAGCTGAGGCAAGGAGCAGGAAGGGGGGCATTCATTGTCTCCAATGGCTGCCTGCTGAGGAACAGTTACACGTGCTGAAGCCCTGCTTCTTGGAGGTGGCCAACCATCACTGCTCGTGGAAAGTAGAGAATAAACCCTGCTGTCTTTCACTTTGCTTTTGCGCTCACAAGCTTTTGCCTCTACTTTAATAAGCTGCCTTATCCCAACCCATGAATTGTTTTTCATCTTACTGTCTCCCCTGTCTGGCTGGGAAAGGGAATGATAGAGCAGCTGGATGGGCGCTTGGCATCTAGCCAAGGTCAACACACAACATCAGAGGAAATATGGAATGAACTGAAAGTGACTCACTGAAATAGAGGCATTTACTTCTTTGAAAAGACAGTAAGATGAGCTCCTGAGCAAATGTATAGAAAAAGACAGGACACAGGCTACATTCTGGACATAAAGATATGATTGTCTAAATGGTATTTCTCCATTACAAAGTTTCTACTGTTCTTGTAGAATATAATACTTTGCTCTCAAAAGAGATAGGACAGTTGGGAGGGAATAAGAGCTAAGAAATAGCTACTGCTATGTTTGAAGGGTATTTTAGCTCATCAAATGTAACCTTTGAGAGAAAGGTAAAGACAGTCTTTATGCTTATCAAGGAAAAAGCTTACATGACATTTCCCAAATCTCTTACTTACCCAACTGTCTAGTTGGCTGCAGCAGCAAGTGTCCAGGAGCAGCAGAGTCAGGATGGCTGCTGTGTCTTTTCTCCCAGAATGTCACATTTTCAACTCTCCCCATTGCTCTTTCTTTTTCCTACTTTTTTATATCCATTTGACAGAGATGGGATAGATTAATTTTCTATTGGATCTGAAGAGAAAGCCATATCTGTATTTTTTGTGCTTCATCAGAGACTTAAAGGCATTATAGTTTAATAGGTGAGAGAAGATGTGGGGCCTCTTTCTGAAGAAAGAAAAGCTTCAAGGACTGGGCTAGCAAGGTGCTCCTGGAAAGAGTATGGAGAAGGAAGAAAGATGGGGAGTGCTCTGGATCGTTTTCTTCTCTGTGTAGACCTGTGTAGGCCACTGCAGTGAAGCACATCTTTTCTCATCAAGTCAGGTGAAGAAAGTCTGTGGGTGAAGTTCCTGAAATGAGGGTTTGTCATCAGGGTTCCTATGCCTCTGTCCCTGTTTTCAAGTGGATGTCAAGTGCAATTTTTTTGCTCATAAGATCATACAGAAAGCAAGAGTGTCTACAATTCTGGGAAAGCGATGTTTTATGAGCACATTCATACACAAATAAATAATAATTTATGAAAGACTATTAATCTTAATCAGTAAATCCCACAACTTGCACAATCCGCAATTAGAAATTATGGTTCCTTGCAACCTATTACCTTGCTATCATTATTTCTCATTTCCTACTTAACAAACTGGACTTCACATGCTTCCTGTTGCCATTTATAATCCCAAAATCCATGCTCTGATTTTTGTTGCTTCTAGTCCTTCAAATGTAAAAATTATCAACTTAAAGAAAAAATGCTTATCTGCCAGTGTGGATGGCAGCAGCCAAAGGCCAGCAATTCTGAGTACAGCTATGAATATGTATTGCTGCTGTCCTCTGTTAGTGAAAGCAAGAGTACTTGGCTCTGTAGAATAAATATTTCCTAAATAGGGCTATACTCTGTACACCTAGTAATACTACATGATTTCCATATCTATTTTTTCATTAGAATGAAAACATCATTTTGTTATAGCTCTGCAACAAACCATTTACACACTACTAGAAATTATTTTCTGTACTTCTTAGGGTACAAAAAATATTTCATTATAAGGAAGCTTGTTATCTATAGGAGATACTTTGCCTGAAAAGCAGGTGCTAGTACAGATTCCTCAGCCTCCCTGAAATCTTGATGCATATACACTTGAAAAGACCAATAGTAATAAGTAGAAATAGAAGTAGAGATATGAAGTAAAGGAGAAAAGTGTCTTATCCATATATACAAGTAAGCATAAGTATTCAGTACTGATTTATATTTAACAAATATTTCATATTTCAGATAGCATGGTCGATTAGAAACATTTTTCTAGATGCAACTTATACTGTAAATAACAGAAGCCTAAAAATTTATGTATCACATAAAATGAACAGCAATACCAGCTGATTTTTACCAGCAGAAAATTTGTTTTCTGGTGTTCCAGTTCAACATTTCTGACCACACAATTTCTCTTCTGTTTCCAAGTATCTATTGAAGTTTGAAGGTCAGAGAATGCTTGACTCATGTACAGTTACCTCAGTATACTTTCTTCTGACCTTTAGGTAACTGATGAATATTTTAAGTAGCCACATATTTTTTAAGCCTTTCCCATGGCATTTATTCAGGAAAGAATTACTCCTGATGTTCAGCATTTCTGCATTTCAGACTGCCAGTGATTCAGCTATCATCATTGCTCCAGTTCACTGCTCAGAAAAACGGCGTTGGATGAATGGAGCTTCAGCTACTCTTGGTTCTTTCAGTTTATGAATTCTTGTGATCATAGGTTTTAACCTTTTTTTCAGCAATATCCTCAATTTCCCAGTGTCTGTTCTTCAGGCTTGCTGATCTGCCTCGGTGATAAATGTCTGCATTAGAACAGATTCATTTTATTTTCTGAGTCTCACTTCACATGTTTAAAAAGGTCTTAGAGATTTAGGAACTAATAGAGCTAGGCAAATACAGCAAGAAATGTCAATGAATTATTGCTTCAATATTTTGTAATGAATGCTCTTCCTCTGTGTCCAGCAATAGCCCAAATGCATGGGTTTCACAGTTAGTAGAGCTAAAGAATCAACAGTTTTTAGATGAGTGTTGGAGTCTAACATCAAGACTCACTTTCCATTAAATTCTTACACCACAAATCAGATTTTAAGAGTTCTAAGAATTTAATAGGGAGTTGAAGCACTCCTGTTAGTGTGAATAAGCTAAGGAAGCATTGCAGCTATATTTTAGTCAGGTGCAAGTCATCACTCTAAAGATAAGAATAATTGCCTAAAATTCAATAATATATGCTGAGCTAATGGCCTGCTCTGGCCTTACAAATGCTGCTATCGCTCTGTCACTGCCTGTGGCAGTTTATTTCTTTTTCTGCCAGTCCACTGGAAGCAGCAGGCTCAGCCTGATCAGAAGACCCAGTGCTGACTGGTACCATGCCCTCTGCATGCCTGTCAGTGGCCAGAGTGATGCTACTCCTCTTCTCTCCAAAGCTTCTCACAAAAGGTGCCTTGTGGGCTGACTGTGGATCACAGGACTGGGGGACTTGTGAAAATGAATTAAAATGGTGGATGGGTCCATCCTACCCCCTTCAGAGATGGTAGAAGCATGCTGGTTCTACAAAGCAGTTGGCTACACAAACACTCCTATTTCTTATTCCATTTCTGCTCAAGCAACTTCAAGCAGTACTACAGAATGCACTTTTATTTTAATAGCAAACATTTAACTTGTTTTAAAATCTACAGGCTATTCAAAAGCCATGTGGGAGCTTGACAGGTCTGTGAGTTTATTGCAAACATGATTTATTTATTGCCAAATCAGAAGCAGCAGCACCTCGGTAAGCCCTGTAGTCATCTGATCTGCAAGGGCATGTTGTTTAAAGATTTCATAATTAGTTCATTATCTATGAATGGGCTATGGGCTATTTTCCAATTAGTCTATCCATTTTATTCAGGCCTGCACACTAACAATAATAGATCAAAAGAAAATGTATTCCTCTTGCTTCAAGAACTTCTGTATGGCGCTGGTAATTTCCTCTCCTCTAAAGTGGTTTATTTCTTTCCTCTTTCTTTACTTCTGGCCTGCCCTGAAACATCAGTCCAATTAGGGTGTCTGAAGACTCAAGTTCCCTTTGCACAACGCTAAAAGGGCTTCTCTTCTCCAAACCAGAAATATTCTCTGTGGCTAAAGATAGATTAAAGGAAAGATGAGGGGAAGAAACTCAAATTCTAAGACCAACAAAATAAAACACCTCTTTATTAGCAACCTTGATCAATATTAGAAGGGTAAAGAAATCAACATTCATTGCTTTTGCCAATAGTTTTTCCATGAGTAAGCCAGTAGGTCTTTTCTTCCTGACAAGGTAATGTATCAGATGTAAATCCAAACCTCAAGAAAATATTTGCTTTAGATGCCAAAACCTGTCACTGTCCAAATGAAATATAAGCAACAGTATAGTTAATTTCTAGTTTAAAAAAATGTGTCCAGGGGAATAAATACATTCCTTGCCTTCTTAAAAAATTACCGAATTTAAACAGGAGGAATTCTTCACTAGTTTGCTAATGCCCAGAATGTAAATGTCACCATCATTTATTCTACTTATGACTAGACATCCAGTGTTTCATCATATTTTAAACACATTTCTTCTAGTCAGTCTCAATCAGTAAAAGGAATAAGTCTCAGTCCTTTGACATAAATTCTTTCCTGGGGTTGCACCTGTAAAAAAAATTCTTGAATTATTCTGACACTAAGTAGTAACAAACAAAGAAAGTGAAATAAATGATAGTGGAATACTATTTTTATCCAATTGAGAAAATTTCCTCAAAACACTCTTTTTTTTTTTTTTTTTTTTTTGCCCACTCAGCTGTCTGATGGGGAATCTGCCCTGTGCTTGAAACACAGGAGGTTTTTAGCCACTTTTAGCTACTGGGAATATAGTTTTCATACTAAAAATTGGATATTCAAACTTTGGATGATTTTGCTACATCTGGATGAAAGGCTGAAAAATCAAAATACACAATTAAATATAACATCTTACAGTTGCTATGGGTTGTTTGAATGGACTAGGGGAGCTTTTTTCCTTCAACTTTTCTCCTCGTTCTTATTCATATAGGCAAAGAAGGTTGGTTCATATATTCTGTCTTCTCTTAGCAATGGAAGGAGAAATAAAAGTGCTTAAAATATCAGAAAATCCTTTCTCGCCACTAATCAAAAGTACAGCATCTTTTCTACAGAAGATGAGTACAGTGGGATCCGAGGGTACCATAGGTAGGAAATGAAACCAAAAAGACATACTTTGTGTTTGCTCTCTCTACCATTTGAGTACAACAAGCTATTCTGAGTAGGTAAACTTTCTGCTGAGGTCATGCACAAAATCACATCCGTCCAATTGATCCAGTGTGCAGTGTAGCCATGGGAAGCAGAGCTGGAAAGCAGATGCATAAGGATGAGGACAGGGAGATCTGGGAGAAGGATGAGAGATGGAAGAGTGGGGCAAGAATATTTCGAAGTAGTATTGCAATGCATTGCTTTGTCATGAGAAACTGCAGACTGAAATAACCTCATTTATAAACAGGCTATAGCCTGGTGGTTGGTGCATGCACCAGACAGCTAGGATACTCTCACTGAACTCTGTTCCGCAATTTCCATCAGGAAAGGTTCTACCCTCTCAGATAAACCCTTTAATGGAGAGAAATTAGATGGGGAATGTATCTCTGCATTTGCACAGATTTATGGCTCTGAGCCATCTCAAGGATTGCTGAACTTACCAATTTCCTCTGCTAAGGCAGTAAATAGCCTTCCTTCTCTGCAGGAGATAAAAAACCAAAATACACACAACAGACTGATTTTAAAATTCTGGCAGAAGGCCACGCTGGGCAAGCCCACCCCTCACAGTGTGTCAGCCTGGCCACATGCCTTGCCAGAGGTCAATTCAGCTCTGGTAAAGAAAAATGTGATGGTGCAAGGTGATGGAGGGGAGCCCTGTCCTACACAAAGTCTCCCCTGTCTCTGTCTGGGACACACTGCACCCGGACTGTATCACTGCTCTCTGTGTATACACACACACACACACATATATACACATATACACATATATACACACAGCTTTCGGTTCACTTCTGAGTGATGTCATCACACCTCAAGTTGAAACCCTTTGTTTACCTGTGCTTTCTTCTGCTAAGCTGATGCTGTTGCATGAGATAAATTTGATATTTCCAGAAGAAAAGTAGATTTGCCTCCAAAATCATCATCTGTTCCTAATTTCCTTGTTAATTAGAGAATAGCTTACAGGCTCAGAAAGGAACAATAGTCTCTCCCTCAGGCAATAACTTTATGACATGCTGCACCCATTCAACCAATTGCCTTACTAACATGCTGTGCATTTTATCTTGCCATGAGCTGGAAGCCTTAATTACAATCTTGTGTCTTCCATTGTTTGAGAAAAAGTATTAAGTGGCATATGAAGACAATTAGATTTGAATCTGTTCTAACTAATCTCTTTCAAAGCATAGTATCACAGAATCACAGAATATGCTGAGTTGGAAGGGATCCACAAGATCACCGAGTCCAACTCCTGGCCCTGCATGGGACCATCCCCAAGTGTCACACCATGTGCCTGAGAGTATTGTCCAAATGCTTCTTGAACTCTGTGAGGCTCTATGACTACTTCCCTGAGGAGCCTGTTCCAGTGTCCAACCACCCTCTGGGTGAAGAACCTTTTCCTAATATCCAGTCTAAACTTCCCCTGACACAACTTCAGACCATTCCCCCAGGTTCCTATAAGACACACCAAGTCTTTTTCTGAGGGAGGGTAAGGGAAGATGGGGAGGGGACAAATGCCTTTGAAATACTGTTTCAGGGGCTGAAAAGCTGAGTAATCAATTGTCATTGCTCAATCTTCTTCTTTGTCTTCAGTTACCTTGTTCACTCCTGCCACACTTAAATACACCCAGTTAAAACTAGAGCTACGAGAATCACTGAAAGTGGACAAAAAGGATAACTCCAAGGCACTGTTTTGTGAAAATACGCTTATCAGTTTCTTTGCAGGAACTGGAAATTGAATTCTGTGGTGGTTTGCTCTGATTTTTCTTGTATTTGGAGAGAGAAGGATACCCAGCTTTCCGTTCACTTTGAGCTTGCCTTATTGGCTTTAGGATCCCATGTCCTACTGGGGCAGTGGGACATTTACATACTCCAATTTCACATCACCCTAGTACTGAAGAAATCATCAACCAACCCATTACACCAAAATGGAATAATACCTTTAAAAAACACTTCTCATTTTTCTTTTTGAGTAATTCCTACAAATTCATGTTTATCTTTCTTAACTCACAGCTGAGTGCTGTATTTCTTGATCCCTTGGTTGTCTTTGTGGACAACCAGAATTTTGTCATAGTCCATGATATTAACCTCAAATATGTGCAAATTATGACAATTAAGTCCTCAACAAATAAGTATAACAATTAAGACTACATACAACATAAAGCATTCATGTCCATCAACACTTTCTAAAGCAGTTTCTGTGGTTTAACAAAGCACAAGGACTTTACAAAACAATATTTGTGGATAACAGTGGGGCCAGCTGTTTTCCCTTGTCCTTTCAATTTGTATTTACACCGAGCATAAAGAGCATTTTAGATGTGATCAGAAGTTAGCATAAGAGACTCTGGATCTATGTTTTTGGGAGCTATATTTTTATGTATGGAGATAGTTAGATACTAATATGTTGCTGGAACAGTTCCCGTGCCCAAGCAGCATAAGAAGCATTCCCTGTCTGTAAACTACTTTTCAGGGCTCTGCTGTCCATCAAGTGTGCTTGACAAATGTTACTCAGATAGATTTAGCAGGTAGAACATCCACCCAAAACTAGCATATACTTAATGAATTATTAAAATAAGTAAACATAAATTTTCCTTGCCAGCTACTGATGCAATAAGTTATTGCTTTCCTTTTTTAAATTGTTTATAATTAGTTTTCCTTATTTATATTGTCTATTAATCTAAAAATGCCATGTCTGATTATCCTCATGTTATTAAATCACAATAACAAGAGCTGAAAGGCTGACAACCTACTTCTTTTAAAGAACCATCCCAAGATGGAGGTACATATAATTTTCCTAAAGTTAGAAATTAAATTCCACTTCAGGTTAGAACTTTAGTTCCCATGTGTTAGCTAACATGCTGCACACAGCAAAAAGCCAGTATTTCTGGTACGTGTCTCTAGAATATATAGGTTTCAAAAATACGTTATAGCCTCTGAATTTTATATATCATAAACCAATAGTTTAAGTGCTTTTCTGAATCTCTTCAAGCAACAGCCTGGATCTTGGACTATCTTTGCAAATTTCATTTATATGGTTAGGGCCAACAGTACCTCTTTTCCACACTCAAATAATTTAACAATAATGTATTTTATTCTCTTTACTTATATCACTAAATCTTTTAATATGTAAATGTTTTCTAACTTCAAGAGGTGTGTTTGCAAATTAAAACTGAAAAAACTTAGATTTGTTCTAAGCGTAACATAACATAATGCAACACAGCATAACAGAGTGTCTGGAAAATTGTGACCTACATAAAACTCACTTTATGAAGCTTAATGTACCAATGAAAATGTTTAATAGAGCCAATTTTCATTTCTAGTCAAGTAACCAAAAATGCATTTTAATCTTGGGAAAATAACCATTTGCTTTATACTACTTTTATCTCAGATTTTTATAAATTCCTTTTATAGATGCAGGTGAACATCTTCAGAATGAAGACACCTGGGACTTTTAATATAAATTCATGAAAGACCTTCCCTTGCAACAAGAGTTTAAGTTTTTAGGCTGGATCTCTTGCTCTGCCAAATGTTCCAGCAATTTAGAAAGACATTTCATGCACAGAAAGAATGAAAAGTGTTCTCCTAAATACAGGTTTTGAATGATTTTATAGAACAAGGAATTTTGATTTTCTTCCTGTCTGGAAATACTTGAAGGCATCTCACATACCTAGTTACGCTTTGCAACAATTTAAGATGAAACTAAAACCATTTTGCAACTGTGTTTGGTTAACCTTGGCTGGCCACCATATCCCTTTCAAGCCACTCAAGCCACTCACTTCCTCTTTTCAGATGGATAGGGGAAAAATAAGAGAAAAATCTTGTGGGTCAAGATTAAGACAGTTTAAAAAAGAAAAGCAAAGGCTGCACACGGAAGTAAAGGAAAACAAATTCCTTCTCTACTTTCAACAAGCAGGTGATATCCAGACACTTCCTAGGAAGTAGGGCCCCAGTACATATAGCAGTTGCGGTGGAAGACAAACATTGTAGCGCTGAGTGTTCTCCTCCTCCTCCTTTCTCTTAGGTTTTATTGCTAAGCATGACATCATACGGTATGTGATACTGCTTGTCTCAGCTGGGACCGCTCCCAGCCTCTCACCCACTCCCAGCCCACTCGCCTTCAGAGAGGGTTGGAGAGGCAGCCTTGGCGCTGTGTGAGCAATGTTCAGCAATGTCCAAAGCACTGCAGTCTTATCAACTCTGTTATAACTACAAATACAGAGCACAGCACTAGGAGGGCTGCTATAAGAAAGGTTAACTCCACCTCAGCTGGACCCAATACAAATATTCAAAATATTTCCAGGAATTCCCACTTCAAAAATGGCTAGAATTTCATCTATGACTAAGGCATGACTACTGAAACTTTATTTCCTTAGTCCCTCAACAACAGCAAGTAGCTACTCCAAATTAGGAACTAAATACTTAGTTAATTCTTTTGTTGTTGTTGGGTTTTGATCCAGTATTTATATAAATTCCTTATTTATATTTTAGTCTTTTTCCTCTTAACTTTACAGACAGAGAGAAAACTTCAGCTTTGGGATATCTAGAAGGGACTGTACATGCCTATGGCTACCAATACCCTTCTGCTCCAGTGCAGCACTTGGAAATTCTTCAAATGAACAGATAATTCTATGTAGAAATAATGTTTTCTTTTCTCTGGGAATTGGCTTAGCTAAAGTTCTACGAGGGTGATCAAATTAAATAAAAAATGCCCCAAGAACACAGAGCACCAGAATCTTTAAAGTACAGCCCAAGAATGTGCAGTAAAATGCTACAAAGTTGTATCTGAACACAGGCATGGGGTAAATCTTCCTCTCCACACAAGTCAATACTAGTCAATAAGAAAACCTGTCTCAACAAAAATAAACTTTTCCCACTTTTTTTTTTTTTTTTAAAAAGCCTTGGAGGATCTTTAGAAGGTTACTCGGGGTCTTTGGTTATTTAGTGAAATATGGGCTGGCATAAATTTACTTCCTTTCTCCTCAAAAAGAATGGTCCCAGGCTGGCAGAGGTATGACCAGAGCTTTTTGATTTAAAGGTCTCTAGCCCTCAGAGAGTAGTATTGTTACAATTTACCTTCTTTTCTTCAGTGATTTTTAGCTGATCTGAGACCTGTATCTTCGATTGCTGCCACTTCCATGTTTCTTTCCAGAAACACAGGTTGTACATTAACTGTGACCTATAAAGTTTTTCTGTCAATAAAAGCAGGAAAGCATACTTTTTGGAGCCTATTTGCTCTGTGTAGAGTTGAATAAGGTGCTGGTATCTGAACTGCCTAAACACAGTGAATAGGTGATCATTTTGTGTGCATCTAGTTACTACTCAAACCCATTAACTCCACAAAACTAGTTTGTCAGCTCCCAAAAAGATGTACATGCCATAAAGCAAATTCAAGGCTGCTGGATTTATGCTTGCCGCTTCCTTAGTCCAGAAATGACAAATGCTCTTCTTTCTCAGCAACTGTGGGCAATCAACATATCAAGAGATTACAGAAATGCAAGTTATGAGAAGCTATATTGACATATCTGACAAACTTTGTTCCTGACATCATGTGTCAGTAGCAACTGAAGAGGAAGACAGAGTATAGCAGTTCTACATGAACTTGCTCTGAGTAATGACCCTGAAAAAATTCACAGGATTTTAATTCCCAAGTTTTTTTCTGAAAAGCTTTCCTTCTCTGTGCAAAACTGGCTGATATAACATCAGGTGATATTACAGATAGTGCAGTCAAATAGGTTTCTGTGAACTGAAGCATACCAGCATGGCATAATATAAAAATAGGCTGAGTGCAGTTTTTTCCTTGCAATTTGTGGAAAATGTAATTGGTCTTTTTTCTTACCAAAAAAACCCAACCAACAAACAAACAAGAACAAAAAGTTCAAAATGCAGCCATCAGTACAAGACAACTCTCCAGATCAAAGTGAAGCCCTCTGAGTATGTTAAGGATGGTGGGCAGCATTTTCAGAAGTGCCTGTGGAAGGGTCTTCATAAATGAGCAGCAGAGAAAGGAACCATAGCAGGATTCCTAATTGCAGCAACTCCATCACACCAGCTTCTCACATGCAAGATTTACTCCATGCTCAGAATGCTGTGAAGTGGTCTAGCTTTTAAAAATCTAGGATTCAGGAGGCTCATCAATCTTATCAATCTTGAGATGGTGAAGCGTAAGAAAATTTTGTCAACATGTGACAAATTGTGTTCAGGGAACAGCAAGTGTTCAACAAAGCTTTGAGTTTTGACACAATCAAAGCAACTTCAGTCACAGGGCAACTGCTCAGTCAGTCTGATTCAGTTGCAAGTGTTCTGGCAAATAGCAGGATGCTAAGTGCAGAAAGCTATGAGCCATTAAGTTCCTTATAAGTGGTCCATTTACTGCAATAAGGAAATGAGGGTCAATAGGGGAATGTTGTCCCTATTTATTTATTTCATTTTTAAGAAAGCTAATTCATTTGGGACCATTAGGTTACATATCCAACCAACCCTAGAATAATATCAGTTTCATAGAATGGCCTCCATTTTTCATCTTACTTTTAATAATTTTTTCTATCTTGTTAGACATATAAGTGAAAAACCCTCACAAGAGAATTTCTTCCTCTAAGTGCAGATGTTACGCATTGTAATGAAAATCCAGTCCTTTCTCAGGTGCTACAAAAGAACAAATAACTATAATAATAAGCCAAATTTCTTGCTTCTGTAACTCCAGTGATTTAAAAGTCTCCAGCTGTAGATAATCTGGGATTATAATTTCCTTCAAGCGTGAGCAGATAAAACCACTAAACCGAAAACTGCCACGATAGCAGTAGATTCACTATCACATTTATAGGACTGAAACTATTCTTATTTATGTCAGCACCGAGTGGTCCATCTTGAATTATTAGGTGAGCTGTTTGGAAACCAGCCACAGATTTTTGATAATGTGATACTTTTTGAGCTAACCTAAACAGAAGATGCTCAGTGGAACTCTTTCATGAGAAGTAAACAGAGGACAAACCAGAGAAAGGTCACTGATCTTCACCTCAGGTGTGTTTAAGTTGGGTGTGGCATTGGTTTTATTTGGGCTTTGGAAACCAGTGTAGTAAGCAGCGGGAGACAGAGCTAATATATGCTTTACATCCTATCAAATTCTGTCTTTGGATGCAGTCTATTCATTTTTATTAAAATTGGTGGAATTTATCCAACAATACATTGCACAATCAGCCTGACCACATGTCATTTCATCTTACGCTTCAGTTGAATTTGGCAAATGATTTTGATGGTGTTGCCTTTGGATTCTGCTTACTTCTCTGTATGCTCAGATACTCAGTGTGGGTTGCCCTTAATAACTATACACACGGCAGTCCAGGTTCAGGAGCATTTTGTGGACATGCTTTACTTTGCAGGTGACAACTCAATGTAAAGATACAGGCTGTTCCTGGAGAAGCTGTGAAAAATGCTTTTGCTAACATAGATACGTGTAAGCTGAGAGTTTAAGTCACATTGTTTCTTGTGATGCAAAATCATTATTCTGGGCAATTTTTCTGGAAAATTTGAAAGGATTTTGTACACAGCTTCACAAGACTCCAATTATTCACATTTTTGTACTAATATTAGGGGTATTTCAATTAATATTTTGCATGGGAAAGCTGAGTAATGAAAAGGTCTCTTTGTGGGGTTAATTTCATCCTGCCACAAACCCGCTGAGTAAAGTGCGTTTGCGCCAACGATGATTATGTATGGTTTTTTGCTCTAAATTAAATACAGATGATAATTACAATGAATCACTGCAAAACGGCTCTGTAATTTGAAAACATAATTAAGTGAAAAGTGTATTAGTCTTCAAAAAACATTTAGATGGCTCTAAATGTGCTGCCATGGCTTAGCTTATTGCATTCCTGTGACCATGACTGATACTAAGGATCATGTTTTAATGACGTTCTAATGATTCATCATTGAGGACATTCTGATGACTCGATGTTCTGGTAGATGAAGTGGACTTACAGAAATATGTCATTTAGGGGAAAAGAAGCCTTCGATAAATCTGAATAAAACTGCAAAACCTTCTGAAAGATAGACGACTGTCATAATTTTTATATTATGTGTTGTGCAATGTATTGCTTTTTCATTGGTGCTACAAGTTTAAATCTGCAAAAATAGGATTCTCTTTTGCATGGAGAATCAAAGCTTAGGGAGTGAAATGACCTGTACTGAAACATGCTGACTGAGTTATACTCTGTGGCTCCTGACAGGAGATTTCAAAGAGGCATGCCCCTGCTCTTTCGCAAAGCCCCATGTCTCTGGCATTCATACACCCCAGTCAGATGGCTAAGGAGCACCTAGAAAGTGAGAAAGCCATGAGGAGAAAAGTAGAATTGTGACTCCAGACAGGAGGAGAGGGATCAGAGCTCTCTAGGGAGACGAACTAACACCAAGTGGCACTGGGACAAGGATGTCGTGTGACTCAGTCTCCACCGTGCTGCTGGTGGGCATCTGGGTTTGATCAGCCACTGCTCTGTCCCCGATCTGCCACTTGTGTGGTTTTCACTGGCTGAGACTGTGCAACTGCAAGCCAGCTGGGAGGCAGAGAGCCCAGTTTTGGGAATAGTCTGCCCTCCAAGATGGTGAACAAGAAAAGAGGCATTGTTTCTTATCATTCTCAGCTTTGGACAGATGTGTGAAGTAATTAAATGCACTGCTTAGACACATTACCCAAAGTTCCTCTCAGTTTTAGTGAGGAAAATACCAAAGTAAAGGTGGACATCTCTAGCTGTAGAGAAAATTGTCATCTAAATATCTGTGTTAAAATAACTGTAATATCATAGAATCATTTAGGTTGGAAAACACATTTAAGATCATTGGGTCCAACTCTTAACCCATCACTGCCAAGTCCACCGCTAAACTACATTCCTAAGTGCCACATGCACGTGTCTTTTAAATACTTCCAGCGATGGTGACTCCACCACTTCCTTGGGCAGCCTGTTCCAACACCTGACAACCCTTTCTGTGAAATAGTTTTTTCTAATGTCCAACCTAAACCTCCCCTGGCAAAGTTCAGGCCATTTCCTCTTGTCCTGTCGCTTGTTACCTGTGAGAAGAGACCTCCACCTTGCTACACCCTCCTTTCAGGTAGTTGCAGAGAGCAATAAGGTACTCCCTGAGCCTCCTTTTCTCCAGGCTAAACAACCTCAGCTCCCTTAGCAACTCTTCATTAGACTTGCGCTGCAGACCCTTCCCCAGCTTTGTTGCCCTTCTCTGGACACACTCCAGGACTTCATTGTCCTTTTTGAAGTGAGTGGCCCAAAACCTAACACAGTACTCAAGGTGCAGCCTCACCAGGATGAGTACAGGGAGAAAGAGTGGTACAACAGAGGAGCTACGCAGTATGTATTTATGTAGCTTCATAGAGCAATGGACTACATTAAATGGACTGTTAAATGGAATGGACTACAATAAATACAATTAATATTCCTATTGCTTGCTCTACTCATACATTTAATAATGCAAATAAATGCCTTATATGTGCCCCAAGAAACACATACCCCCAACCTCACTGTGTTATCGTTCCATAGACACGTCTATGCTTTGCCCATTTCTCCTTGCTGTTGTAAAAGTGCTGAGAGCATCTCACCTCCTAGGGTTCAGCTGCAAGGTCCCAGGTCCAGTACCCCACAAGGTCAGCCAGGGAAAGCCCCATCCCTTGGGGGATACAGGGCTCCCAGGCAGCCTGATTCCAATCCACAGTCACACATTGGAACTCCCAGTGCCACCATGGCAGGGCCAGCTGGATCTGGACTGACCCCATGACTGATTTCATCCAGTCCCACTGTCACTCTTAGCCCCCACAAGGCAGCCAGGCCCCTACTACAATAGCCTGTGAAATTTGCTGTTGTTTCTCTATTACTATACTACAGATTTAAAAAAAAAAAAAAAAAGTAAAGAAAATGCTGAGAACGTTAATATCAAACTGCAATAACTTCCCTTGAAGTGGATAGTAAATCTTCCTATCTTTTAACTCCATATAGTAGGCATAATATTAAATAAAATTAGTATGGCTACTGCTTGCCCTGCTCATATATTCAGTAATGCAAACCTGTACTTTATTTGAGGCTAGGTATAAATTTAATATACATAATATTACAACAGGGTCACTTTGGAATAATCTGTTTGATGGATTCCAAGGAGGTTGCATGCAAAGGGAAAAAGTAATCTTGTATGGAAAACACACAATATCAGCCTACACAGAAATGGCACAGCAGGCTGTTTTCAAGTCAGAGTATATAAATGGCAACTATTATAGTTTTACTTATACCACACAACCGACCACGCTTGCAGCTTTGCCAGTTATTTTCCATAATAAATTAAATTAAATTCTCTTCAGTGTTGGCATTGTTGTGTCAGAGTACTTTACACACACAAAATCACCTCTTGGTTTTTGTCTTCTCTGTACCAGCTCTTTCTGCTATCAAGATAATAAGCTATCAATCAGTATAAGAACATCTTATAAAAAGAAGAAAGGACAAAGTAATATTCTCTAGAACATTTCTCCTCAGCTCAATATTGAAAAAAACCACTGTGACAGCACAGAAAGAGAAATTTCCATTACTGTATATGTGTGGACAAAAGAGATCCAAGCAGGAAGCACAAGCTTCATTGCTCTGGGCACAGTACCAGGTCAATACCCATTGGTGCTGGTCATCAATACTTGGGCATCTATGTCACCAGCCACAATAGGCTGATATTTAAATATTAGCATACTTACGTTACATCCTTTGCATTTTTAAATTCTGAAATGGCCATGAAACTTTAGCAGATTCCAAGAACCTCTCCTCAGACAAGTACCTTGTTTCAAAAACATTCCAAGGCAAAAGGAAGTTATTCCAAGGGAAAAGAAACTTACAACAATGTCTCATAAATTGTTCCATCAGATATTTGATCTAACTATAGAAAAAAAACTCCTCATTGCCCTGACATTTAATTTGGTCAGCTGCCAGCTAGTAGATATTAGTGATAACACTGAGACTCTTTCTGTCTTTTTACTCCTTACTTTAGTCCAAAACAGAAGTGCACATCAGGCAGTAGTTCCTCAGCACGCTGATGAGGTCCCTGAGCTGGACAGTGAGAGAACAGTGGCTGAGGACTGGGCAAACTGAACTGATCCTTGTTGCCTTCATGGTTTATCATTCATGTGTTGTACAGTGTGTTAATATATTCTGTCTTCTCTTAGCACTGGAAGGAGAAATAAAAGTGCTTGAAATATCAGAAAATCCTTTCTCGCCACTAATCAAAAAATACAGCATCTTTTCTGCAGAAGATGAGTACAATGGGATCTGAGATTACCATAGGTAGGAAATGAAACCAAAGAGACATACTTTGTGTTTGCTTCCTCTACCATTTGAGTACAACAAGCTATTCAGAGTAAGTAAACTTTCTGCTGAGGTCATGCACAAAATCACATCCATCAGGCCCAAGACTACAGGTGACAGATCATCTTGAGCTACTTTTAAACTTGAACCTAGATCTGTTTTTTGTAATTACCACTTGTCATATTGGATCCCTCTGTGATGAACTCTCACAGCTTTCCTCAGTCATTGGTTTGTTCCTCAACACCTTTCACAAATAACAGAAACCACCCCCTTTTTCTTTGTTGCATGCATAAAAGAGAAGATACATGTATTCTTCCTCCATCCAACCTGACTGCTCTTTTTGCACCACTCTGTGATATATTAGATGCAAAATCCCAGATTATTTAGGGCTTAGCCCTCCATCAACTTTTGCCATGATATTGATCTTCCTGTACAAGCTGTAATGTGTGGAGGCTTTGAGGATGAATGATGCTACCAGAAGTTTCTTCTTATACTATTGGTATCAACATTTTTAAATTTATGCCTTTGAGTTTCCCATGTCACTGATTTGCTAACAGTAGTTCTCCATCCATAACAATGGTTTCCTGAAGAACCTTGATTCAGCTCTTCTAGTGTGAATATTTTTTTACTCCTTTAAAAAGCTTTTAGACTCTCAGGAAAGTCATAAAGCACCTCTCTCCTCCTTTTAAAAAGCATCTGTGGTGGACTAATATATTGCCTCAAACACGCTAATTACATCTGATAATGGCTGGGTATTGCATTACAGGACAGGTGCAGCAAACTTAATGGCAGCACTCTACTTGTTGTGTTCCATCATGTTAATGAAATCAATAAATCAATGACATGTTCCAAACCTTGACTTGTCCCGGGAAAGAGGAACGCCAGCAAAATTTAGCACATCCAGCTTGGAATTCCTCACAGGTGGATAGCTCTCTTTTCACTCTGGAAAGGTTTAAATTCTCCTTTCAGCATGAGGGCAATCTTCCAAGATGCTGAGCATGCAATGGATCTGAATGTACCTTTTTGGGAGACTGTATTAACTTTGAAACAGGTACACTATTCAGATTAATGATAGGAAGAGCAAACGGCTGAGATGAATGATATGACAGAGTGGTATGGAAGATGATTGTACAGAGATAATAGAAAACAAGGAAACTTTAATTCAGAAAGCCAGATAAGTCTGATTTCCCTTTTACGGTATAAACATGAAGAAAATTTCAGTCTCTAGAGCCAAAAAAAGTAATATGAAAGGACTCTAAAACATTGCCATCTCATAGTCTGGAGAATGAAGGTAAAATTAAGGCTAGGTTTAAAAAAGATCAAAAGCCTAAACAATGGGTGTTGGAGCTGTACTTCATTTGTCTAACAGCACTGTGCAGTTAAAGTCATTGATGATACATAACCCTGTTATCTATGGAGTGTTTACACTTTAGTCTGCAGGGATGAAATTTTGATATTATTCCTTAAGTGCTGTAGCATATATGGGCATTCATTTTATAAACCAAGAGGTAACCAGAATAAGCTACTCAATACTACTATATCGAATAATAGTAATACTCAAATATCTCTAAAAGCTAAATTTGCCAC
This sequence comes from Chiroxiphia lanceolata, assembly GCF_009829145.1. NCBI lineage: Eukaryota > Metazoa > Chordata > Aves > Passeriformes > Pipridae > Chiroxiphia > Chiroxiphia lanceolata. The sequence goes on along the minus strand of NC_045639.1, from coordinate 83,898,377 downwards.
CCTGAGAGGGGCCAATATACAACCCACATAGATTTTTAGTGTCGAATCTTGTGAGTAAGCTGGAAGATAATGTCTTTAATACAGTGACACATAGACACTAAAGAGCTACAGGTATTAGTCTACCATAGGTTGTCACGGAAAACAATGAGAGTAACCAATGACCCCCATTGTGCAAGCATCTGAGCATCTCTTATAGTTAGTAGAGGACTGAAGATGTTCCAGTTCTCTGGCCAGGGATGTTTTCATTTCAATGGACCTTCTGCATCCACCTGCAAGGAGCCTCTTTATGCAGAATTTAAGGAAATTAAGCAGATTCTTTGCTAAGGGCAAAAGAGGGGTATCATGTCACAGAAAAGCCTTCAGTTGGCTCTGTTAAACCTTTTCACTAGCCGATAATGGTATCCCTTACTATTTGTCAGCAATTTTGTTCTGACACAATGGCAGCTGGATCCTGATCATCTTTAACTCTGAAGCAGTAGAGTTTTGAAGTAAATCATCTCACAGCATCAAAGGACAACATCTGAAGGCCATTCAGTCTCGGAAGGGTCTTTGATGAATGTACAGAATGTATAGATAGCAGACACTGCCAGTTGCAATACCTGAATTTCAGTTTCTGTTACCACAACACTGCAATACTTTACAGTATTTATGATCCCTCTTTATTGTTTTTTGTTATTTAGGTGCTAACAAAATGTGGGAGCTACACCAAGAAACAAAGGCAGATTTTGCTTAGAGAACTTGATGTGACTGCATTGTAAATTTTCTTCATAGTTCACACAGAGAAGTTCCTACAACGCATTTTTCCCTCCGTTGTTATTTTAATAATCTCTTAAATATGGCATCCTTTAACATTGAGGAAATTTGTCTAAACATTTATTGAGATACCTTTCTGTCTGCCCTGCCTCATAAAAGTTATTCAATAAACATCTCAGTTTGATGCATGTATACTGAGTATGGAGTGGCTCAACAAGAAATGGGTGGGCTGACTCTTACCAAATGAGTAAATATCAGCCAAGTATAAAACAGACTCTTTCTATTTCTATTAATCACTGTGTTTTGTCGGCACCTGAATATCTGAGTTTAGAGAAATTTAAAGAAAACTTTCCTGTCTTACTGTGACAGCAATGGCAATTACCAGCTACTGCAATTTGGTCTTCGCTATTTTGAAATGACAAGTGACTGAAGTTTTTACTTTTCCATTTGTTTTTTTTAAGGGTTCCTAAAATGCAGAGGTAAAACCTACCATCTCTGATGTTATTATGCAACTTGGAGAAGTAAATTAGGTGTTTTATTAAACCTTACCCAACACAAATGCATCATTACTAAGGAATTCTATGAACATGTATGTTAAAATTTCTATAAACTGTGTGACATTTCAGAACATGCTGGCAAGGTTTTGAAAAAGAGAAAAATTTACTGAGATGACCTGAGGATAGAACTGTGACTAGGTTCTGCTTTCTTGAAGAAAACAAGTGAAACATATACAACAGAGGAAAAGAAACCACGGCAAAAACAGAAAGCACAGCTTTGGTTTCGGAGTTTTACTTGTAGTTTCATTGTTAGAGAAATTTAGGCATAGCACTTGCCTCTGTCAGCCACCTAAAAACTGTCAATCTGATGCCAGTACTAATCTGTGTAATATACTACTTTTGGCTGTAATTTTGGAGGTGTTCAAAATACTCAGACTCAACTAGCTAAACCAAAGGCTCCTTAAGCAGATGCCAAAAGGAAAGGCAGAAATTAGAAGAAACGGGATAGGAAAGGTTTGTTAAAAAAAAAGCAGTGATTGAAGACAGCAGTAGAACTTTTAACTTTCAAAAGGTACCTGGCAAGCAGACAAACCCGACAGTGATCCTGGTATCTTCTGCCCTCTCCATTTAGGACTGTCAGACCATGGCATCTCTCAGAATGAGGATGATAATGGCATAGTGTTATTAATACAAGGGGTTCTGGAATACTGGGCAGTGAAACTCATTTGTCTTTGCTTCAGATCTTACGAGTATTCACATCAAATTGCCATCATTCAGAATAGCTGTCTGCTCATTATTTTGTCCACTAATTAACTCTCATTTTAAATTGGGCAAAGAAGGTCATCAGTTTCTGTGCTCCTAAAACTCCTACTTACAAGTTCAATCTCAGTATTGCCGTTCCTGTGACATATCTAAAGTCTTTGATTTATTAGATTAATTCAATTTTTCTGCTTTTAGCAACTTTTTAAAAACATTTTTCTGGGAGGAGATGAACTGTATTTCTGTTACTGGAACAACTCTTCTGAGCTACGTGCTAAATGCCTCTCCTCTTTGCTGTGTTTGATATGCAAGAGAGGTGATCTGGCTGAGACACAATTCCAGGATGTTTGTGTCTGTGAAGCTGAAGGGTAATTAGACACATTCCTCTGAGGCACACAGCCTATGTTATACCTCCACCTTACTTTTTCCTTATGAATATCTTCAAGAGGGCATCATGACAACTGAGATTCACTTTCCAAGACATTTTCCATCTCTTTGGGATGGGAGGTTTCCCATCACACTCACTGGGAAAAAGACTTCACTGGTTACCAGGACAATTCAGGTGCATTTCCACATTGATCCTCTCTCTACTCAAAACCAGAGAAGTAACCAACTTTCAGAGATGACAAATGTAGTGCATCCAGACAAACAAAGACAATCCTGGAGATCAAAAAGGGCAAAGATTTGTTCTGCATCATACCTCAGGCCAATCTGTTTTCTGATATGGTTTAGACTGCTGACCATTTATCCCAGGCATGGGTGGGGGTATTGTTGTGCAACAGCAGTAGACAGGTCCATCCAGCCAAGCTACTGTGCTCGTAGGAGACCTTGTGGGGTTTAAGAGTTTATCTTTTCACTAGAGACAGTAGCAGTACAACAGCTTTTCCTTGGTCATTCTGCTTAGGTTAACTTTCAGATTATGTGAAGTCAATTTTGCTCCTACCAACTCATATCCAATCCCAGTAGGCAGTACTCTTCCCTCAGTACCAAATAATTTTCCTCCCTTTAGACTGCTTACCAATTTTCTTCCATACCCTTTCTAATGTTTATTTAAATATATACGTTATCTCCTAGTTTTTAAAATAATAAGAAGAGAGATTCTGTCCTTGATGATGTTCCCAGTGCTGTCTCTGAAAACCTTGTGAATTTTTCAGATTATCATATCAAGTTAAGCACTGAAACATGCCATTGACTTCTTGTTGAGCTGCTATTGTTGCTCAGTGTAAACATCTGATCTCTAGGTGCCCAAGTATGGAGCTCCACTTAATAAACTGGATGTTGTAAGAAATTATAAAGGACAATAGCAGTATTTTAAATGTATAAAGGGTGTTTTGGCAGGAAGACTGAGAGCTGTGCATTGTTGTATGAGTATTTGGCCTTCGGGAATACTCAGTGACTTGAAGATCATAAGGAAGGAGACAAACAGCCAGAAAGCTGACTCAGTGTTTCACATTGAGGGTATTTTGGAAACAATGGAAGTTTACACAGAGTATCAGTGATATTGAGGAAAGGGGAAGAAGGGTGGGATGAAGAAAGAGAGGGAGGAAAGAAGGAGGTAGGAGAGAGGGGAAGGCAAGAAGAAATGTCAACCTTTTCAGTGCTTGGTCTTGCTTCTCTTGGACTGAGAATTTTGTGATTACCTTAAGAAGTAACAGGAGAAAAGCACTCACCTACAGGTAATAATATCCTCTCCTTAAAATAACAATAAAATAAAAAGCAGCCCAGATATCTCCTAGGTCCCAGAATTTGGGGATTTTTTGTATGCAAATAAGGCTTCCTCAAGTACTGCCTGTCTCTTGTCTCCTGCCTATAGCAGAAAGCACTGCACAGAGCCATTAATTCACACTGAGACTGATAATCACAGCTCTCTCTTTCCTCTCAAGTCCGTGTCCAGTGCCAGCTTTCACATGTCTCTAGAGCATGTTACCACAGTCCTACTTTGGGCCCATGCTCCTGTTTGGTGGCCTGGCGTGGCTGGTGCCAGGCCCAAGGAAGCAGCAATCCAAGGCACTGAAAGGTGGGTTACAAACCAAAGCACTGCAGTCAAAAAGGACTCAAAAGGTGGCATACTTTACAGCAAGTCACAGCTTCTTATATTGCCCATCATTTTCCACGTTTCAATGCTCCAGCACCTCCCCTGCATATGCCTACTCTCAGGAGGATGGTTTACACAGCTTCGTTTTGGCATCAAGACATACTTGTCACTTTGCTGGCTAATCTAAATAAATGAATGTGCTTGTCTTCATTCTATTCAGCTTTTTCTTCTTATTAGAGATATTAAATAGTAGGCAAAAGTAGAGACTTGAGCTAGTGTACCCCAGGACTTCAGCTGCAGCAGTCTCAGCTATAAAACTTGGAGTATCTTCAGAGTCATCCAATGAATTAGCACTCCAACTTGTCTCACTTCAAAAACACTTTAGATACCGAATTTTTCCAGCTGTATGTAAGGTCACTGTAATTTATTTATTTTAGTCTCTCAATACTGCAGTACACTTTTTTGCTGAATGTCACACTACTGCTCCCTGCTGCCCAAGTCTATTTCAGATTCATAGATCCATTTTACACCACATATGCATGAGACAAATCGTACACTGACTGTGGATAACTGGCTGCTCAGAAGCAGCGGGGCTGTCAAAGAGATGTTTGTCTCACCATGATTAATTACTGTGAAATGCCCATAGAGATTTAAAATCATGATTAATTACCAGAAAATGCAGAGAGATCTAAAAGACTAAATTCTACCACTCGCTAAATTTACCCAAGTGTTCCTGTGCATCCTACATCTGGAGACACTTCTGCAACACACAGTCAGCTGATAGAATTCCCACAGAACATATGGCTGATTTTCAGGAAAAGGCTAAATAAAAGTAGCTGGTAGTAAGCTTTGTGTCAATATGCATAGATACTCAGTGATGGAGGTGTTAAGAGTCTATTTCTTTAACTGTTTTGTTTTACCTAGGAGATACTAATTTGTTTGCAAAGGAAAATACCTTTAAAATAAATTATATTGTTGGTGCTTTTTTCTTGATTTGCCATGCTCAAAGATAAAACAGTTGCTAAAAGGTTAACATTCCTTCTGAGCAAAAAAATGCAAGATCCTATCTGCAGAATGCATTTCTTTTCTATTTTGTTCAGTACAGAGGCTGAGAAGATTAATAAGCTCCAGTATTTTACGTTAAGCTTATTAGAGATCGAAATTTTAATAGGTTTGAAATGATCTTCTGAAATCCCACATTAAAAGAAAAGCTAAGAGCAACTTACTCCCTTTTCTGGGAACTTTCCTAAAGACTTTAATCATTCCTATAAAATCCAGAATCCAGACCACTACATATCATGTGGCAGAGGGGGAGATTAGTCAGTCCACCCTTACTTCTACCATTTGGTTCTTGCTGGATTCATGATAGCCTCCTCCCTTCTGGCAGATGAGTGCTTATAAGCACACTCTTGCTTCACTAGGTAGAAGCAATCTGGTGTTGTGATGGGAGAGATAAGATGGGGAAGAAGACACAGCAGTGAAGGTGCCTGTTTCTTGCACAAAGAAGTAACCAGAAAGCACCATGGACTGTGTTGTCTCCTCCAATTGGTAAAACCCCATCAAAAGCACAGTCTCTTGAAATGAGAAAAATTTATTATATTAATCACTTCAATCCTTCTTCAGTTATGTATGCAGAGCTTCACCACATTATTCAATATATTTCAGTCTAATGCACTCAATTAAGTCCTTTTAAAAAGTTTCATTTCTGTAACACGTGAAATTCTTACTGAATTTTATCATTAGGTTTTCTGGGAAAGTATTGTTTTCACCATTTCCTCATTTCTTTCTGCTAACTGCACTCCATTTGACAGTTTTGCAATGTTGCTGTCCAGCATGTTGCAGTTAAAACCACAGGGAAAAATGGTATTCCTTGTCAAGACAATTTACCCAATTTTACACCAACATATAAAACCAAGAACTGTAGAGACCTTTAAATACACACACACATATAAGGTCTAGGTACAGAGTAACTGTACCCTTCAGTAGCAGATACTTTACCCATGGAGATTTCATTCTACACAGAGGTTTGATAGACACAATTTTTTTCTTTTGTCAGACCTGTAAGAGAAAGATCAAACAATTATACCTGCTAAAGCTGAAATAAACTCCCTCTTTCCCTAGCCACCTCAGAGCTTTTCACTTCCTTCAGTTTTACAAGCCTAGATGAAGACAAGCTGCTGTGAGAACACTATGAGCATTAAATCTTTAATAATTTGGGATTAGTACTATTTTAATAAAGAAAAAAAAGAAGAAGTAGATTCAAGTGTGAAAAAAGAACCATCAAAATTTGGCCTGGGAACATCCCACCCTCTGCTGTTTAGACATTTTCACCCATACATTTTTCTTTCAGGAACAGCTACTGAAAAGGTTCCAACCTAAGCCTAAGGATGAGATAACTCACCAGAGGGGAAGCTGTAAACAACGTCATAGGAGATTAACTTCATCTGAGAAGTGGGTCAAAGACAGGACGTCCTCTCTCAAAGAAGTAACTACAAGTTGACAACACAGAGCTGAGCTAAGAGTAGAGAATTAATGAGGATACTGTAATTTTCTAAGACAAACAGAAAAATCTAGAAATAAATAAAATCTATAAATGCAAAGAAATGACCCCACTGGCACTTGAATTGCCTAGAAGTTAGATGTCCTTCTGAGAAACTCTTCCAGCCTGGAAAATTCAGTCTTAGTGTATCATAGTAGCTGGAAAGCTGGACTTACTACACCTAGTACAAGCCATTTGTTTAAGTTGAAGATACCCCCTTTAAAATGCTCAGGCTGTGAAAAAAAAAAAAAAAAAAAGCCAAAACAACACATTGGCATAATGAATTGTGACTGTGAGGAACAGTTTTTTAATGGGAGAGCACAAATGTTCTATGTGCAATGGCTATAGTTTAAATTGAAAAGTGACGTTGTTTGGCCAACATTTCAAATCATGATACCCTAAAAGAGAGTTTTCAGGACATGCACCCTTGAGGAGCACAAAGCTAAGGTAGGGCTAAATTTTTATACCAGCTCTGCTCTGACTGAGTGAAAAGAAAATGGTTTTCATGTGCATTAAAAGCAAAAAATGGAAAATCATAGTCAGAGTAGGAGGGGAGAACAGGATTGAAAGGCAAAGAGTGTGGACAGCAGCAGCCTCCCATCAGTTGATGGAAGGAAAAAAATATTTTTTTCCACAAAGCTGACATTACTGCAATGGTTAGGAAGACAGTGCCACTTCCCTGGAGCCCACAGGCTGGCTGTGCACTGGCACTGGGACAGGAGGAAGAGGGAAAGGGACACAAACCCCCAGAGCTTGTTTCACTACGCAGAGGTACCCAAGTCAGCCATGCTACACTGCTACACAGATCCCCTCCAGCAAGTTGTCCTCTGCCACACCACAGAGATCTTGGTCAGCATTTAGACTGCTTCTATAAGAGAGAAGAGACTGCCTTGCTGACAGCAAGGTCATCAGCAGCCACTCGTGGTGAGTACTCCCACTCCCTTTATTTGTCCTTCACCTCAGAGCAACCACTGTACATGCTCTGAGTTAGGGATGCTAGATTGGACCTCCCAGATTGGTGGTGATAGAAGTAATACCTTATATTTTATCAGTCAGTAAATAAAAGATAACAGTTGGATGCCACAGCTCTTCTCCTATTACCTACTTTAATTTGAGCATTTCAGATCAGCTGTAGATAGCAGCCCTTCCCCCCATCCCCTTGTAGAAACAATCATAGAATCATAGCATGTTCAGGGGTTAGAACACACTTTAAAGATCATCTAGTCCCAACCCCTCCTGCCATGGACAGGGGCACCTCCCACTAGATCATATTGCTCAAGGGCTTATACAACCTGGCCAGTGTTGAGACATTCATAACCTTCCTGGGCAACCTGTTCTAGAGTCCAATCACCCTCTCATTGAAAATTTACTTCCTAACATCTAACCTAAATTTCCCTTCTTTCAATTTGTACCCATTACTCCTTGCCCTATCACTACAGTTCGTAGTGAAGAGTCCCTGACTGACCCTGACTTCCCTGCAGACCCCCTTTAGATACTGTAAGGTTGCTATCAGGTCTCCACGCAACCTTCTCTTCCCCAGGCTGAACAGCCCTAACTTTCTCAGCCTGTCTTGATAGGAGACATGCTCCAGTTCTCTTATCAATTTTGTTGCCCTCCTCTGGAATTGCTCTAACAGTTCCATGTCCTTATTTTGGGAACACCAGAACTGTAGACAGTACTTCAGGTGAGGTCTCACAGGACCAGAGTAGAGGGGGAGAATCACCTCCTTTGACCTGCTGACCGTGCTCGTTTTGATGCAGCCCAGGATACATTTGGCTTTCTGGGCTGTGAGCGAACATTGCCAGCTCATGTCGAATTTTTCATCAGCCATCACCCCTAAGTCTTTCTCTGCTGGGCTGGTCTTAATCACTCCACCCAACGCATAGGTGTGTCTGGTATTGCTGTAAATGTCACCCTCTGGATACTGTATTTATAATGAGGGACAAGTATCAGTCAGACTCATTGCTGCTTAAAGTAAGAGACTTTGAAGGCCTCTGTAAAATAATACTTCTGGGGATTTTGTCTTCCAAGTCAGCACTGGCCACTAATTCTGATTTTGCAGGTCAGTTACATAGCAGATACATCTGTCCAGAATTGCAAACAGCCCCATAAGCTTCCCAATCTTTTTCAACAGCACTTGCCCACACTAACTGTCCAATAGAAACAGTGAATTCCATCTAATGAGCAATAAATCTGGTTTTTCCATACACTTTACCACTATAGAAAAAACTGAAATAGAAAATTCTGAAGAGTCATGATGAGACAACTACATTGAAAAAAAATCCAGGCATATTCTGATTGCATAAAAACTGTTGGATTTATCCCACGGTAAATCATGGGAAAAGAATTGCCAATCAGAACCACTTTCTTCTCAAGACAGCAGGGAAGAAGAGGATAATGTGTAGAACCGATAAGAATTTTCACTGGTCAGGAAAAATACAGAAACTAGAAAAGCCCATTTAATTCACATGCTTCAGGATAATGCAGGGGTCCTTTAAATCCTTTCTTTTGCTTATCTGTCTTTCTACTTTCTCCTTTTTGCTACCTTACACAGCTGTCAATTTGGGATTGAAAAAGTCAAGATGCCCTTCAAAAAATTTCATCCCACAGAAGATATGGAAAGTGGTCAAAAAGCCTTGGCTAAAGAAGAGAATCCCTGGCTCCCACTCCTCATATGCATACTTTCACCACTGGACATTGTGGAAAATGTATGCTGTTGGAGACAGAAGTATCCGCACCACTCAGGAAAGTTAGTCCTCAAAGCCTAGCATGAAATACAGTCATGGATTTTTGTTGGTTTGTAAAGTTAGCTCATAAAGCTGTGTTTTATAACATTGCATTAAATGAAGCAGAAAATGAAGCATGGGTTCTTGTGGCAAAAAGAATGTTATCATCTGCCTATAACAGAATTTCACTTTTAAAATATTTTTCTGTGACTACAACAGAAATCTGTTTCCATCTCTGCTACAATTCATACAGATGCATTGTTGGAAAGGCCATTCTCCTTCCTGAACAGGAGTTAGGGGCTGGGAGAAAAGTAAATTTATGAGATTCATTGGATGAGAGTGACTGGGCAGAACACCAGTTAATATTATTTTGGTTTTGGAGTGTGCACACACCATTACATGTGTCCAACTAAATTGTTCTTTGAAACAACTAGATGTGACACAATAAATAACCCCATTCTGTTCTGTCCAAAACTATTTACACCTAAATGGTCTGAGAAGCACAAACAGAAGGTACAGAGCTGACTAACTTCTGCCATTAAAGTCAACGTGCCACCATCCTCAGTATTTCCAACATTTCAGCTTTATTAACTGCAGTAGGGCTGCCTAAGCTACACAGCTATGCAGAACTTTGCATTTCTATTAACATTCCTCTGTCAGGCAGAGATCTTGCTAAGGTTCGTTAATCTTTAATTATGTTTTTAAAACCCTGTAGCCGCAGTAAATACTGGTAGTTTACAGTCAGCTGCGAGTCAACCTCCAATCTGCACACACCGGTCTGCTCCTGTGAGTTAAGCACCCAGCACTGTTCACCTTCTCTACCGTTCAGTCTTGCACACAACTTACATTATCTGAGTACTGTAAGTCAGTATTTATACATACAACTCACAGCTTGGATATGCACACAAAATCAGGGATAGAGGGTAATAAGGTAAGAAATAATAAGGATTGGAATAAGAAATGGAGGTAAATGAGAGGGAGGATGGGTAATTGTAGAGAGTAGATCTGGGGGGGCTAAGAGAAAAGAGATGATGCTTCAGTCAATGCTTTAGTAAATTCCCCTGGTATAACCCACACTCATTTATAACTTGAATGGATGAATAAATGGGTATTTTTCCTCCCAGCTATGCTACTAGCTGTAAGTGTGAAAATGTGGTAAATATCCTCTCTAAAATACATTCCCTGCTTCTCATCTCCTAGTGTGTGCAGAAACTAGCTACATTCATTTTAAAATACTTCTTGGCTGAATTCTTTTGCCTTCTCAGGTATGGATGCAGACAATTAATCACTGTTTAACTTCTAAGCTGGTTTTGTCACTTGATTTAAACATCAACTCAGAAAGCTAAGTCACTGTAAGATCCAAATTTGTGAGACACTGAGCACCATCCTCTACTCTTAATGCCCTCAGCTGCCTTTGTCTTCTGAAGGGGCTTTGGCTAAGGTCATTAAAAGCAATCACCAAGAAGTTACGCCTAAATACTCTTTCAGTTAGGGCTTGATCCAACGCAGTTATGTGCTGTAAGTGCAGAAACCAAAGTCTGGTGCAGAATACTTAGTGTTTGTTTAGTTCCTGGTCAGTGAAGCTCAGTAACAGAGCGAGTAAAGGCAGAGAGAGGATTGAAAAAGGCAATTGGCAATACAGCCAAATTTGTGCAACCTCCCTTCTAGTCCTGCAGAGGAGGGGATTGTGGGCATGCCCACAGTGAGCTGACCAGCTTGAGAGACAGTCATACCAATGAACCCATGTGAGGAATTTCAGGTGCTGCCTGTGTGACAGAACTAGCAGATCACTCAAATGTGACTATATCAGAAATTAATCCAGAATAACATGAAACCAGAAGAAAGTGACAGGCCATTTTTTTCTAATACTCAGCAGTCAGTTGACCAGGTTCCTCCACAAGGCAGCTTTTATGTTGTTCTGGAAGATCACAGCCTGTGCTGGGCTGCAGCAGTAAAGCCTGCCTGGCAGCTCTGCAAGCAGCTTGATGCTGCTCTCCCACCGTTTCAGACCCTGTCTTGGTTCCTCATGGATTGGCCTGGGAGGGTGAAACAAATAAGAATACTATCTGAAAAAATAGTTCTTATCCTCTTCCGGTATTTTTACACTCGTTTCAGCTTCATTTTCTATGTCTGTTTAGCCTGCAGGTTTATGTAGGAGCATTTGCTGAAATAGTAAATTCTCATGCAAGCTATAGACTAAAAATCTGTAGAAATTATTCAATGCATAAGGAATAAATTAAAAGGAATCAGATAATTAAAAACAGAAAGCAGAATCCAATGATTTATTAGTTGTCAGCTCTCCCTAGAAGTTCTGACCTCAGAATGGCTGATGTCTGTTTCACACATATTAACCGAGTTTCCCACTACCTCCAGAGCCCTCGCCACAGTTATTGTGATGTTCCTTGGGAGCTCTTTAACAGCCATCAGACCCAATAGTTACCATTGACAGGTAGTGCAGGCCAGCTGCCCCGCAGAGAATGGTAGTGACAGCAGGACCACAAGGGCTTTGCTGGAAAGGTCCATCCTCAGAACCCTCCATAAGGACCAAGCTGGGGTGGCAATGAGGCTAGTCCAAACCCCATGGCCACCACATCACTCAACAGACATGTGATTAAAGCTCTCAATTTTGTAGATTTCTCACAAACTCACTGAGAAACACAGCTAAAATTCATTTGTGCTACTTAGCTCAGGTGGAGACAGTTGGCATGGTCTTCTTGCTATTCTCAGTTGAGTTAGACTGTGGGGGCTACTAACTACCCTCCTTGGAGTCACGTGAGAAGAGCTGTCTTTGGTCAGAATAGTCTCAATGTTGAATGAAGCAAAGCATCTGTCTGCGTTGTGTCAAAGTCAGTCATCAGTTAACCTCTTTTGGTGTCCCTAATTAAGTCAATTATACCTATACCACTTTGTGTCACTGAAAAGGGAGTTCAGTTTCCCTTCAACCTCCAGTACCTCCTCTAGGAGTTAATGACTAATAGGTTCATCATCCTCTTTTTCAGCTGCATAGTTACTGGTTTTTTTCCATGCTTCTCATGTCCTCTGCTTTGGGAGACAATTTTTATCTCTCAGAACTGACCTCAGTGGAACCCACAATATGCCAGATGTCCGCTCTGTCAGCTGCCACCCTGACCTTCTCTGTCTCCAAGATTTTCTCCTGGGGATTTAATCTGCAAAACACAAGAAGAGGGGAAAGTGGCCACTACAGTGCTAGTAGGAGAGATTTGATCTCAGCAGGACTTGGGTATCTGAGGATATCCAGGTACTCTGAGGATTCTCTTCAGAGAGGGTATCCATGGACTTAACATGGGTCTTCAAACATCAGTTATGGAAAACAAAAAATATGTGGGTTTCAACTGTGATTTAGTTGTGGTTTTTTCTGGGGATTTCTCTAATCCATTCAAATAACTACTGGTGCCATCAAGAACAGAGACCAGTAGGCATCTCCTGGTGGCCATTTTTATCCCTCATTGACTCTTAACACTTTCACATTGTGTGTCATACCATATGGAAACAACAATTCCCCTCCAGTAGAACTGACATCTTCACTCCAGCTGTCTTGGGAATCTCTTTAGCCCACTGAAAATTGAATGAAAAATGAAATGGCATCACCCAGCAAGATGGAGAACAGCAGTCCACACATACTTACTAGTCTGGTGGCTATCAGTGTCATGTAGAAGATCCTAAGCCTGACTTTCAGAGCAGACATCTAGAGTTTCTTATGAAAGGAAACTGGAGAAAGAACCACCAATTTTCAGAAAGCTTTGAGTGACCAGCTCTGGCAGGAACTTCAGCTTGCAAATCACAGTGCAATGCAGATATTTCCCAACCCCTGCACTCGAAGGTTTCCTATTGACTGACCAAGGAGACTTTCAACTCAGCATGCTCACCTCTCTGAATCCTGTTTTCAGGTCCCTAGCTTTATCACGTGTTATCACCACCTCACGTGGTGAAGAGAAAGCGTAGCGGACCAGATCTAAGCATGTTTTGTCTCAAACATCCTGAGTATTGCTACAGGAAAGGTGATTGGAGGAGAGGGTCCTGCAGAGCTGAGGCAGTGCCCTTCTGAGCCAATTTCCTGCTCCACAGGGAGACTCATGCTTAGTCCCCCCTCTCCCAGCTCATTCCTGGAGAAGTGCTGGTTGTACATATCTGAACAAAATGTGCAAAAATTCTAATTTATGTGAGAGGCTGCATCAGCTTAACTAAAAGGGGAAGGATCTGGCCCCTTGCTTTCTTTTTTTCTCTCTTCTCTTTCTCCTCTCCTTTCCTCTTTCTCGTTTACCTTACTTGTCTCACAACTCCAGCTCCAAACCATCCACATGGCAGTACCAATGCACAATTTAAGGACTGGTGATATTCTTTGCTTTCTACCCTTGCTATGCCTGAGCAAAGCGTGGCTATCATATTCTACTCCACACTCTGTACTGAACTTTGTTGTGGGAGTGGGGATCTTGTGTAATGGTGTATTGTGGCTTGTGAACCTTTGAAAAATGGTGTTGTGGCTTGTTAGCCAACATCTTTGAATAGCAATGTTGTGGCTTGTTAGTCAGCACCTTTGAGGAGTTTGTTGTGAGAACTGAGAACTTATTGAAGTGTACTGTACAAAATTAAGGGCTTGTTTGCCTCCACTGTTGTGGAAGTCTGTTGTATAAATTTAAGAGCTTGTTAGCCAACACCTTTTGAGTCTAAAGAGTGGGCTGGTTTCCAGACTTAAGATGACTGTACAATAAAAACGTAAGAGTTCCCTCACACATCAGGTGTCTTTGTTCAGCCTGATGAGAATTTATAACACACCTCAGTCCCCTACTGGTGGGTTGTGACAGAATGCATCCCAGTAGGTGTCAGCACATCTAAAAATCAGGAACTGGCCTTCCCTGTCCAGCCCATCCCGGGGATATTTCATACCATAGAACATCACGCCCACTATATAAACTGGGGGCAATTGGCTATGAGGGGCCAATTGCTGCTCAGGGACAGGCTGGCATCAGTGAGCTGATTGTATTGTGCATCACTAGTCTTTCTTGAGTTTTATTCCTCTCTATATTTTTATTTCTTTTTTCATTATTATTTATTAGTAATATATTTTACATTATTGCAACTATTAAACTGTTCGTATCTCAACCCACGGGTTTTACTTTTTTTCCAATTCTCCTTCCCCTCCCACTGGGGCCAGGGGTGGGGGCAGTGAGTGAGCATCTGCGTGGTACTTAGTTGCTGACTGTTATTAAATCATGACAGGAGTCTACATGCCTGCTGTGCCCTGGCACACGGCCTCAAAATGCCCACGTTCATGAGCTGCCGCCGAGCTGCGGTTTTGCCTTTGTTTGCCTGAGCAGCACATATACACTGGAGCTGCATTAGCCTGCACCTCGCTGTATGCTGATAAAAAATCATGATGAATTATCCAGTTCATTTTGGCTCTGTGCAGACCTATCAAGACTCTCAGTATGCAAATGAGTCTTGTTTATCATATGACAGATACCGTGTAACACGGCACCTAAATTACACTGAGTTTGCAACACCATCTGGTTTTGTCTTTCATTACATGAGGGGATCACTATGTTATATTTGACCTGAAAATTGGTGCAGGAATAAAGTAGGGCCATGGATGCAGTTTGAAGTAGTAAAAAGCTCTTCTCACTCGTATGAGACAATAAAGCCTCAGACATAATTCTCTTTTCTCATCTTCCATTCTGGAAAATAGCAAGCACTAAGAAGACCACAGCAAAAATCAAGTGTTATGCACAGGTTTACCTGGAAGTACAGTCAGATAACACTGCCATAGAGGGGGACTTCCATTCAAATTTTCCCATGTGACAGAAAAAGACTGATATATGGTGGAAGGAAAGCCAGTGAAGGCTCAGAGGAAAGGCCCACAAGCATTAAGTTACTTTTGGTTTGATAGGATCTAAGACAGACTAAAGAAAATATTTTCATTAACTATTAGCAAGCTCCAAATGTTCCTCTGATTTCAAGGACATGACAGGCTAATGTATTTATTTTATTAGTAATGAAAAGGGACTCAAGGAATTTTACCATTTCTCCTTGTTGTCCACATTTCACTCAATCAGCCAGAGCACTTTCTTGAGCTCCTCTTGCAGACCAGTTCTCTGACTGTCTGATTAAACCACAGAATAATGATTCATCATTTTCTGTCCCTTCCCACTTTACTGACTGTCTAATTAAAATGATTTTTATGCCCAAAGATAATTGCTTTCTTCTATTATTACTCTGAAATGTTAATATAATCTAGCTCACCAGTCTCTGTGTCTACCACTAGAGACAATAAATAAATTAAATACAGAAAAATTATGTTTAAATAATATTATGATTGAGTCATAAAACTGTAACAGCACAGAAATTCCAGTTAAGGCCACACATTGTTGCCAAAGACATTTGCTGTACATATGGCTGGTTGTTTCTCAGAGTCGCAGAAAAGGCAATGCAGTGCACCCTAGGTGCTTCATTAGCAACACATTACTGTCCTTATAGAGTCAAGTGAAACAAAAACATCATTTTACAATGGTCATTATTTTCTTAAGCCAGTATTTACTGACAGTTCTTATCCTCCGGCATCTGAAATAGGTGGAAGATGTTAGCAAATGGTGGTTTTTCAGTGGAATCCTCTTACCTTAATTATCTTATTAGTATATAAATTGTTTAAAAATGCTTTTTTCTATGTCTATCATTATCTAATGACCCTTTGATAAAGGTAGTTGCACCAAATTACTGCTCTCAGAAGATAGAAGTAATGATCAAAAATAGAATTGTTGCAAATGAGCTATTTCTGTAAAGAGCAATCAAGTAAATATCAACATTGGATGTTTTAATTTTAGATACCCAGAATATTTTTTTATTCCTTATTGGTTTTTTGCTACCATCATCACCAGTCCATACTCAATATGTCACTATTTCCTAGTTTTCAGCACTTTTCCTTCGTCTGTGGTATTTGCTTATTCCTCACCTCCTTTCAGCCCTGATCCATGTTTTTGGGGCTTGCTATAAATTTCCATAACATACAAAAAAACTTCAGACTTTGCTTTACATCTCGTCCAAGCAGGTCCCAAAACTAGAAATTTTATTTTGTTAAGATCTCTTGAGACACCAGACGAAAACATGAAAAGTTCCAGGTCTAGAAGGGTTACTTGAGGTTATTTCTAGATATTTTTATGGTTCACTTTCAATACCCTATAGTTAAATTCATACCAACAATAAGCAACTTGGTTTTAAAAGATAAGGGCAGTGAAAAGTAATGGCAGATTTACAGGAGATCTTCATATCTTGGTATGAAGGTAATTTGTTGACACAACCTGACAAACACCCTGGAACACTAATGGACAATGGGAATGGCCATGCTGCTGTCTTCCTTTCCCAACCACTTCTACTGTAGTTGCAGCTAGTACTGAAATGGCCCCCATGCAATGCTGCTCATCTCATTCCCACTGGTTTTCTGTCACATGTGCAGCATGAGAAGCTTCAAAAATAATTATGCCCCTTGAGAGACCTGGGCGTCTCGTCCTTGTTTCTTGACTCCTTGTCCCTCATAAGGCCACAGCAAGTTGTGGGCTCAGCCAACTCAAAATCATTTTACGCATTTGCCAAAATAATTTTCAGGGGTCATTAGCCAGCATCAAGCCACAAGTGAAAATGTAGGAAGCAGAAATGGTAATCTGTCTTTTCAACATAGACTTTTTTCTAAGTAGGGCAACATTCAGCTTGCATGAGGAGAGAGGAAGAAATCTTTAGGGAAAATTGTACCATGTTTCTGTTTCATCCCAGCATCAACAGCCTCTAAAATTTAAATGCTTAGGGAAAAGTCTTCTCACTTAAAAAAAACCAACTTCCCCTTAAGACTTTCCTGAGCTCTTTTTTCTCACATGGATATATATGCATACTTTCCAAGGACTCCCTCTCATTTCCCACTGCTGGAATCCTCTGTGTGGTCATAACATTTAGCCCAGCTGCTTCTTAAATTAAGTCTGTGCTGCTTCATGAATGTACTATCTATGGTAATCTTTAATTATTATAGATTACATCTTGGCTTTACTGATATCCCATAAAGTTTAAACTATCTAGACTTTTAAGCTTTCTCTAAGAGCTAAGGATCTGATGTGTTCATTGCTAAAAATCATCACAGACAAAAACCAGCAAAACAAACAATACAGACAAAAGAACTGAAACCAAGCAATTGGTGCGAGAATTCAGATTCAAGTTTTCAACTCCCTGTCCAAGACCTCCACTAGTAATAGCTGAAGAACAAAAAGATAAGTCATACAGAAATCAATCCCTGTCTTCCTCAGTAAATGAATAGGAAACCAGTGCCTTATTCTCACAAAAGAAAAAAAAAAGTTGGAAAAGCTCTAACTTCACAGTGGTTTGCTGTCCAAGGCTTGATTTTCATAGTAGACCAGCTGTTGGCTGGGAGACAATTATTATATATGTGATTTCATCTATATAGTACATATATCATGGAACAGATGCTTACAGTGTCTTTTTATCTACTAAATCATTGTCATCATACTAGGCAAGACAGGTAATTACTAAGCAAAAGGTTACTGAGGCACAAAGAAAGTGGTTTGCAAAGCTTACATGGAAAGTATATCAGATTAGAACCTTTGAACTACAACCCAAACCAGAGTTCCATCCCCTCCTCCCTGATTTGCTTCAATATCTGATTAAGACAACTTTAGAACCTGCCTTGAAAAACCATGTCAGACATGAAAACTCATGTTGAAATGGTAGTTTAGTTTTCAGTTGCTTCAATTCTAAAATCTATCGTTTCTTTGTTTACAGTTTAAGCCTCTCTATTGTAATGGGCAGATTATTCTTATCAGTCATTGACTGTAAAAGAAACTCATGATAGGAAAGACGTGCACACATACCTGGGATAGGTGGGATTATACTTCTTCTTGAATATCATTTCTCAAATCTGAGTCAAAGCATTCTGCCACACTACAGTAGTAATGTGAAGTTTACACATACAAATTCTGGACTATTTGCAGAAAAGAAAATTCAGTTCTATTGCTTCAATTCTGTGGAATTTCTTCCAGATTTAGTCTGTAAAACAGTGGTATTTTGAGGGTATAGCAACTTCTTTGTGTATTACTCAAAAAAAGTCTGTAATATTTAATTATCAAAATTCAGGACCATAAGTATGGAGAAAAGTAAACTTTAGGAAATGTTTAATTTATTACTATATCTTCTGAGTTCTAGAGGAGCTGACTGATGAAAGCAGAAGAAAAATAATCAATTTAACTTGACTCCCTGACTTTTCTTGTAACAATTTTTTAATTCCCTCCTCCAAAAATATCAATTTTCTCCTAAATTGGACATACTAAAACAAAATTATCTGTGAGGCTTTCACATTTTCTTAAGTATTCTGCTGTTGTCTTTAATCATTATGGAAACATTGGTCAAATGGAGTGCAGAACTACCTTGTGCAGAGCTTAGCCTCACTATTTTGATAGTTTGGATTGTATTGGGCTAGGCTGATTTATAGGCTTCATAAACATGTGAATATGGTTTAGATTTTCTGAATAATTGTTTTTCATTGGGTTTATGTGCTTTTCATTTTTATTCTTTTATCCAGAATCACACAAATAACATATAAGCTATCTTCTCTAACAGTAGCAATTAATAGCACCATCAGACTGTTGAATTAGTTAGCTGAGAAAGACGGAATTCGTTTGTTTTGATCATGGTCTGAATTCTTTTCATTTGTCAAAAACATTTACTTTATTCCCTTTGGGAGAAAGAGAGAACTGCTGGACAGCTCTCCTCCATGCAGGATTGGGTAGAAGTTGTGATTTCACTTACAGCAGGAGAGAGGAGTCCAAAACAAGCCTGCACACAGCTGCTCAGAAATTGAGCTACATGAGCTGGGTCCTGTTAGAGAGCAATGTGTGCATCTGAGAACAGACACAGCAACAGGAAAGCTTCCGGTGGAAAAAAAAACACCCACACAAACAACCAAGAAACCCCAAAACAAAACAAAAACACAAACAAACAAAACAAAACCAAACAAAACTCCCCAAAGCAAACAAAGAAACAAAAACAAACAAACAAAAAAAATCACAAAACACACACACAAAAAAAAAAAGAAAAAAAAAAAAGGAAATGTGTCCTGAAACAAAATAAGCATTTTGATGCACTGTTGCTTCTACAGAAGCTTGAAATTGGAAATGAATAAATTATTTCGCTTTAATTTCTTCCCTGTTCAGGTAAGACTTGGTGAATACTCTTTCTCAAGAAAGAGGGCTGAGTATTTACTTCTTCCAGGGGGAGCTGCTCACAAGCCCTGGACACTGGCTACCTGCAGGAGCCACAGGGAGTACCAGCATAACAGAACTTAAAAACCACTAATGTTGCTAGCAGGCCAAACCAAAGCAATATGTTTCAACACCAGCCAAAAAACAAGGGTATAAATTGGTAGTTGTGAGCCCTCTCTGCTTCTATGGATCTCATGAAAAGCAGAGAAAGTTCCATTCAGTTCATTAACCAGTCGTAAGTCAATTCCATATCCACAGCTGCAGCATCACTCTCAGGTCTCCCGGGTCTAAGCATAGATCCCAGACAGATAAACAGAACTAAATTTATGGTTGAACTGTTTGGAATAACAAATTAAGAGAAAGAAATTAGGAAATGCTCAAAATAATACTCCATGAACATAAAGAGAGGACATGTGTTGCATGTGTTATTTTTCACAGATAAGTCATTCCATTCCAGCTTTAAACTAATCATGTTTCATCAGAATGGTTTTGCATATCAATAAAGTGCTGCATTGCTTAGGAATTTAGGTATTTCATAAGAAAGTGCAAATTTTTAGGGTCTAGATCCCCACATCAGAAGAGGCTCTTACAGTTTCACAAGGCAAAATTAAAATTATAATTGCAAGTTGCAATCCCTGTGCTGAAAAGAATATCAAGCTGAAAGCCTACCTGCCCTGTAATATTGTATGAAGGATTTCTTAGCCTGGAGCTGAAGTGATTGATCTGTCATTTAAATGCCAGGGAGAGCTTTTAGGACTGGAGATAGAAGAACAATAATGCAGGTTGGTATTTATTTGAAATGGGGCTGCTCAACAGAGATAATTCAAAATGCTCATCCTTGTGCAACTTTAGTTACATCTCAGTTTAAACAGTTTTTTTCTGCGACAGTGCAGCCTCAAAAAAAAAAAAAAAACACTCCCTTAAAATGTTTTTAGGGAATGCTCATGACTTTTTTATTGCTTGGGGCTTGCTTTACTGCATTAATGCTAATGTGAAATACTAAAGTCACAAATGAACAACATCAGTCAGAGCATGGTAGTCAGATATAACAAAACATCCCTGATGCAAGGGTAGATCACATAGGAAAAGTAGACCAACAATTACATCACCTTGTTGGATCTCAATTGTCAAAAATATCAAGCTGTTCCAGCTTCCTTCCCAGAAGCTGCAGAGGGAGCAGGTTTTAGCCCTAAATAAACTGTCTTCCATATCCCACTCTACTTTGCAGATTTCAGTCCCAGCAGATTTTTGGAGCATAGTGAGCTCAGACCTGGCATATTTTTATTTCTCTCTGCATCGCTTTTCTATTGAGAAGCTGTTTTTCCTCCCAAAACAGAGTCATATTGTGACAAGGGAAAAATGTCAAGTGTCATTATGCATTGACTTCTTAAGGCCTGTTAACAGCTTCTGAACAGCCCTAATTTTTGTAGCCTTGGTAATCTAAAGCAAAAGGTCACAAAACTGGGACACACAGGTTATAAGATGAGACGCAGGAGAACAGTGGGAATGCTGGCTCTAAGTGTATCTTGCACAGAATGTAAAGGATGGATATTGAAGCTATGGGAGAGGCTGTTAGATAACATAGAGCATGGGATGGTATGAACATGGCCACTGGGAGCAACTGGGGGAGAAAAGTAGACAGCAAGGCTCAGAGGCCAGAGGAGAGCAAAGGCAAAGGGGGTCACAGCAGGGGAGCCCACAGCAGGAAGAGCAGAGAGCAGCACCACCGTATTAGCTCACTTTAAATTAAGCCTTCCTATGCAGTAAGTCTTAAAGTTGTAGACTAAAAGTTACTGCAGACAGGAGAAGACCACCACCTGGACAACCCCATGGAGGAAAGACTGCAAATGTCTGTTAATGTAACACTGCAATACTTGCTGTCATACTGTTTATCTATTGATCAGATTAAAGTTTTCCATCCAAAAATAAAAACATTGGTTATTAAAGCATTTGACTTCTATATGCATGGAAATAAAATTATTTCACTCACCAGAGTATTATTGTAATCTTCCTGGATTTCTGATAAGCAATTTCTGATAAGCACTGATACTCTATTTTTGTGGTAAAACTCTTCAACTGGAATTCATCCCTTCTTGCTGCCAAGCAAGTTCTGAGGAAAAGCGTGCACATGCATTCTGTCCCCTCAGTCAGGGTGTCAAGCAGAGCACCAGTAATTTCCAGCCAGAACATGGGGTTTCCTGGCCAGCAGGCTGAGAGAAATGTGCAGCATTACTTTACTGGCAGGCAGCTGACTGGCAGCTCAAAGAATACATGCACATTCTCTGGAGGGTCACTAATTACAAAGAGCTAGTTCTTCTCAACCAGCAGCCAACAGTGGTCAATGAGGAACAGGGAAATGTGTCACACTCTAGCAGGAACATGGAAGAGCCAGAGGAGGGGAATGGAGAGCCTCTGTAGGAGGGGAGTGGGTAGGACCACAGGGTAGGCAGGGGTATCATAGGATGAATGAAAAACAACAGAGGAAAATACAGCAATTTTCCTGAAAGACATTACAAGAGGGATTGGATCAACAGTGAAGAGGACCTTCACAGACAGGTCTAGAGGTGTGCAAATGAAGGTTGCTTAAGACACTGCAACATTGAAAGCATAGTAGTGGCAACAGGCTATATGGAAGAAATAAGGAGTGTAGAAGTGCAAAAACACCAAGGGGCAAGGAGAATCCTAGGGGGAGCAGAAGGAACTGAGGGCAGAAGCAAAGTATGAGGAAGATATATACATTATGATACATTCCCTTGTATCTGTTTTCATTTGAAATCCAGCCTTCTTGTCAATTAAGTTATGACTTAATCAGTAAATTATAAACACTGGTCTCAACAAAAATGAGCAATGCTGCTGGTCCCAGTGACATTCTTCACACTAACTATAGACAGTATTTCCAAACTAGGAAGCTCTATCAAAAGAGAGGCTGTTTGTTTATGCCTGCAGCGTCATCTGCTTTTGCAAAGCAGCGAAAGAAATGCCTAATTAATTATGTTTGTTACTTATTCCCTGGAAAAGGAAAAGGGTAGAGAAGAAATACTGCTTACCTTGAATGACCACCTTCCGTTTAGCTCAGTAAGAGGGACTTGTTCGTACTTAACCAGATCAATCTTCATTTCATAAAATTACTTAAATATGGATCTCAGTAGCTGTTATTCTGTTGCCCTGTAGCTGTGTGAGCTAAACAAGGACCTCACATTAGACTCCAGGTGCAAAGCTAGACTCAATCCTCTATGGAGCAATAGGATGGGGAAAGAAGGTCTAGCCTAAAACCAACTTGCGAAACAAATCCCTCGCAAATAGGAAGTTCACCAAATCTTTCATTCAAAGTTAGCCACAAAGGAACATGTCTCAGTTTGACAAGACTGGAATGTTTGCTAAAGAGGATGAGTTATGTGATAGACCACACTCCTCTCTCTCAGCCATTGTAAATCCAAAATTAAGGGGCTCTAATTGAGGAAGTATGGAAAAAAGAAGAAATAACAACCCTTTATTAAAAGATATATGTATCTTTTGTATGTATATGTATCTTTTGTATGTATATGTTGGCAGACAGTAACAGAATACAAAAAAACACAACTAGACAATAGTCCTGTACCCAAAAAGTCCCCTTCAAACAAAAGACAGTCTGAGTACTTCTCTGTCCTTCAGTGCAGTTCTAATCACAGTTGACAGGGGGCGTTGTTGGATCACTGGAGGTGCAGAGCCTGTAGTTCTCTGTGGCGGTTGCAGGGGGCGCTGTTGGGTTCTGGCGGTCACCGCCCGGGGAGTCTGTGTCGGGGTGGTCTCAGATCACAGGAGAAGCCGAAAAAAATGGAGACCCTTCCCCCAATGGAAGAAGAGGAAAAGAAAAGCAGACCACCCCCACGGAACTCACTGTTGTTCTCGGATGACAGTGTTTCAAGGCTCCTCCCTTTCTCCCAGTGAGTGCAAAACTCTCCGATGAAAACACAGTAGGTTTGGACTGGAGGTAAGGGCAGATTGCAAGCAAGCCAAGGTCAGTGGTCAGGGCTGACCAAGTTGGGAGCCAGAAAAACCTGCCTCAAAGCTTTTTCTCCAAAACGCCCACACACAGACCCCGTCTCTGTTCCAGAGAGAGACCCAAAAACTGTTTCTCCCTTTGTGAGGAGGGCCAGCTACCAAATCAAAACTCCTCCCCCCTCACTCCAGTCTTCGACGGGCCATCAATTAGGAATGCAGCTCTGCCAGCTAGATCTTTTGTAAAGCTAGTCACCCACCCTTCTCCCTTCCCATTCGAACTCCATCTTTCTTACAGTGGAGCAGGGGAAGAAAAAATTCCCCTCTCGGATTTATAACCTATAACAGAACATAACACAAACAACCCAGAAAATAAGCATTTAAAATTAAAAAACCTATTTCTAGTGCTGTCTAATAACAAATTCATACACAAATGCCACCAGAAAATTAATAATGGAAGATTATACTGAAATCTCAGGCAAATTTGACCAGAATATGAATTTGCTGTCAAAAACTATCCAAAAACTGCTGAACATTCTGTAATGCATATTGGTTTAATCAATCCAAAAGTAAAATTAATATTTAGATTTAATATTTAGATTATTTTAGTAGCATATTTTCCCCTAACAATTTCAAGTAAAATTTTTTGCTGTTATGCTTACAGAAAAACAATATAAATTGGTTTATTTAACAGAGACAAGCTAAAGTCCCCTGTGAAGCAGACACATCTAAATTGGTTCTTCCCTATGCAATGTCCCTCCATGATAAAAGCATTCATTAAAGCTGGGACTGCAGAAACAAAAAGGAAGAGGTAGTTTACAGCTCGTTACAGAAAGGGTAATGACTTTAGTTAAAGCCTTGTAAAAGAGAATCATGGGTTGGAAAAGACATCCGAGATCATCAAGTCCAACCCTTGATCCAACACCACTGTGGTTACTAGACCATTGCACTCAGTGCCACATCCAGTCTCATCTTAAAAACCTCCAAGGACGAAGAATCCACCACCTCCCTGAGCAGCCCAATCCAATGCCTGATTACCCTCTCTGGAAAGAATATCTCCTAATATCTAACCTAAACCTCCCCTGGCACAGCTTAAGACCATGCCCTCTTGTCTTACTGTTAGTTGCTTGGGAGAAGAGAGCAACCCCCACCTGGCTACAACCTCCTTTCAGGGAGCTGGAGAGAGTGATGAGATCTCCCCTGAGCCTCCTCTTCTCCAGGTTGAACAACCCCAGCTCCCTCAGCCTCTCCTCATAGGACTTGTGCTTGAGTCCCTTCACCAGCCTTGTTGCTCTTCTCTGGACCTGCTCCAGCACCTCAATATCCTTCCTGAACTGAGGGGCCCAGAACTGGACAGAGTACTCCAGGTGTGGACTCACCAGCACTGAGTACCGGCAAAGAATCACTTCCCTGGACCTGTTGGCCACACTGTTCCTGATCCAGGCCAGGATGCTATTGGGCTTCTTGGCCACCTGGGCTCATGTTCAGCTTCCTGTCAATCCAAACTCCCAGGTCACTTTCTGCCTGGCTGTTCTCCAGCCACTCTGTCTCCAGCCTGTAGCACTGCATGGAGTTGTTGGGGCCAAAGTGGAGGACCCGACACTTGGCCTTGTTGAACCTCATCCCATTGGAATCAGCCCAACTCTCCAGCTTGTCCAGGTCCCTCTGAAGAGCCCTCCTGCCTTCCAGCTGATCGACGCTCCCCCCCAACTTAGAGTCATCTGCAAATTTGCTGATGGTGGACTCAATCCCCTCATCTAAATCCTCAGTAAAGATATTAAATAGAACTGGGCCCAACACTGATCCCTGGGGGACAGCACTAGTGACCAGCCACCAACTGGATACAGCACCGTTCACCACCACTACATAAAAATATTCAGGTATTTATTAACAGCTCATATGGACTTCATTGATTTGCATTCAGATTATAAAGCCTCAGGGAGTAGGCACTGTTCTGAAATCCCAACCCTTTGTGCTTCCAATGCAGAGTGCCCTGGCAAGCACAGTGAGCTGGGATTAGTTTTACAGTGTCCTCGACTGGGAATAAACCCAGCATCCTGCATCACATCTTGCCCACAGGCAGTTTACTGACTCTCCACAGACATTGTGTAAGATGTGTCATTGTCTTTCGTAACAATTTAACAAAAACTTGGAGATATTTGCTTTCTTATCAGTAAAATCATAATCAAGAAATGGCCTTAGTGTCATCTAAGTCTTTCTAGATTGAAAATTGAAAAATTTTTCTTACCATTCTTTTTCCCTGTTTTGTTTTTGCCTTTTTTCTCTTTTTATTTTTCTTTCCCTTTTTCTTTCCCTTTTCCCTTCCCTTCCCTTTTCCTTTCCCTTTTCCATTATTTTTCCTTTCCTTTTTCTTTTTTCTGTTTCATTGTGGTGCAAATAATACACAGTGTTTCACTTCTACAGAGAAGATACTTAACAGATGGAGTCTGCTATCACCCTTCTTTTGGTTAAAACCAAAGCAGAAAATTTACTGGTGCCAAAGGAGATGAGAGGCAATAATAATGATGAAGAGAAGGGGAAGTATTTACTAACATAACATTTACCACTGTCTCATGAGAAGGTAATTGAAATATTCACTTTTCATTTTAAAAAATATGAAAGGGTAGGATTTTGAAGGCAATTTCAACTTCTTCTCTAGTCTCAAAGTACAAATAGAATAGAGATTCACTAAGAGTTGTCAATCTTGTCTAAAATGTATTTCTAAAGGCCAAACAATATTACAATAGTACTTTTTACTACTTAGTACGCTTAAGACTTAGAGGATCTAGTAATTTTTGCATCTCCTAAATACAGTGAGTTTGGAGCCAACAGAGAGATGCAGTGAAGGGAAGCTCTACCTCCAGCATTTGGTCTTACCCTCCTGTCAGTCTGGCCTGGCAGGACTTGGGGTTTTTTCATTCAAAATTCTCTACTTAGTCATGGCTTCAGATTCCATGGTCAGCTTCCCAGCTACAGTGCCATTATTGCTAGGTACTAAGCAAAGTGGTGCCATGACAACAGCCAAATTGTAAATTATTAAAGAAAATTAATAACTGGACTGGACACAAAAAACCCCCAAAACTGTAAATGCTATTTGGCACCAGTGGAACTAGTATAATTACCTTTGTAATAATTTCAGAGACCTTGAAGCTCACTTCTGCTTTGCTTGTTTGGGAAAATTGTTATTACTAATGAAACAGTCCAGAAGCATTTTGAGAAACATTTTTTATTGAATAACAGCATTTAACAACCATGTAGAGATGGAAAATAATTACAGAACAATCCTGGCTGTCAACAACCTGGAGGTACTAATGACCTGAGAAGATGTGACATGCCAGTTCACTCAGATTCAGCAGATCTGCTATATTTTCACGGTCTCAGTGGATAAAGATGGAAAAATCTGTCCAAGCCAACAACTGCCAACAATAAACCCACCCTTCTGGAGCTGACAGTTTTGCTGCCTGTTTAGCACTCTGCAAGACAAAGATGAAAAGTACTAATGACGAATATTTACATTTATTCTCTGTAATCTCGTGGTTTTCTCTCTTCCCCAAACATTCCTGAAACAAATCCCAACTTCCACTCCTACCCCCAATAAAAGAAAAAATATACAAAAACCAAAACTGTGAATAGAATTCAGTGAAATCCCTTTTGTTCTCCTGTGTTCCCTACAGCTGTCACAGACATCAGTGGTCACCAGCTGCTTTCCAGTCCCAGTGTGGACTTACCCACAATCCCAGTAACCTGCACTTCTCCCTGGGTCCAGCATTCCCAGCATGGACTGTGAACAGAGCAAATTCATCCTGCTCTCTTTCCATTTCCCTGCCCTCAGTGGCCATTTGCTGTTAATTTTAATCCCTCAGCTCCTGTCCAAAGCCAGGGGGCGTGCTGTGGGTGCACAAGCAGTACCGAACCCCAAATGGAGTATCTTCTACCAACGCACGTCTCTCCATGACTGAGCATTTGCCAGTTCCCAATAATTCAGCTAATAGATAAAGTTCTGGGCAGAACATGAGCTCCACCTTCACTGTGGGAGAGCAGGTATAAATGGCTAATTTTGGAAGAGTAGTCGTGGATGCAAACTCCAAGCCAGAGGAGCATCGCCTTGCAGACCCCAGTGACAATCACAAGAATATGGAGTTAAAACACAACCTGTCCTATTTCTCACAGGTGAGATGACCTGGGTCTTCAAGTGTCTGCTCCATCAAAACATCAACAACAAAGAATAGTGAAAAATATTAACCCTCTGTTCTTAATGTCTAAAAAGAAGGTACTAATGGTGGTATAATGAGTACCTGATAGCAGCATCGGTGTCTCAGAGAGTCAAAGGATAAGCTTGTGAAGGGAGGCTGTGAGCCTGGAGAAACAGCTGCCATGCCTATAGGTCACTGCAACAGCAGAACTTGCAGAGGATGAGCTACTCCCTGGTGAGGCAGTAGGTAAAATACACTGTTCATCTGCTGACCTTGTTTAAATCTGGTGAAAAAATTGAGATATGCATTGGCAATGCACATACCCAATCACAGCATTATCCCTGCAGGGAAGCACCATTTTCTCCACAGAAGGTGCAACAGAGGAGACACTGGAAATGCAAGACCAAAGTCCTGTGAGTGGGAAACAGCTCTGCAAGGCAAAACCTCACCTCTGCTCACCTCCAAGAGCAAACAAGCTCTTTTCCCTGGAGTTTTTCACACCTTTCCTTAGAACTTTGAGGATCCATCATTTGGAGGAACCACCACCCCCTGCAAGTAACATCTCTTTTCCTGAGCTGCAGTCAGACAAAGTGTTTCATAAAGACTTCCCACAACACAAAGAGCAGTGTCCAGAGGGAGTATGCAGAGTATGAGCTGTACAGTGGTGAGGGAGAGAACACTGAAATTAGAGACTGAAGCAGCTATGGTTACAGTTTTCCCAGCTTAGATCAAACTCTTAAATATTTCAATGTGATTTTTTAATGTATGAATAAATACTCCTTTAATAAAAGGAGTAGTATGTGTGTAACCATAGTATGATTTTTTTTGTTTGTTTGTTTGTACAGCTCCTCTCATGCAATATTCATAAAACTATTCCTATTTCTTTTCTAATAATTTCACTAGCACATTGAAAGAGTGCCTGGCAAGTCATAAAATGCAATTGCTGTTTTCACGGCATATTGTGCACTTGCTAAAGAAACTTTTAGCCTCAAATGGATGCTGCTCATTGTTTTGTAGCAAATTACAACATGCTGTGAGCACACTAGGAAACCAAGTGTCAACCTCCAAAGTATCACTCTTCCATTTAAAGGTCACATATCATCTTAATGGGATAACCAGAATGTCTACCATGATTTCATATCCCTAAAACTACTCTTCTCTGCTCCTGCAAATGTTCCCTTCTGATAGCTCCTTTCCAGTAATACACACATAGACATAAATGCACATGGTGGTGCTGGGCAAGTTGATGAGACAACCTCATTGATTTGAGGAAATCAACTTCTTTCTCTTTTTTTTTTTTTTCATTTTAAGGAGAAAATGATACAATATTATAAGGAAGAATACCTTATCTGCAACAATTTGTGGCACAATATTGTATTAGTGCAGCTGAGCACGCTGTAGTGCAGGGTAGTGTATTGTAATGTATTGTGTGATGGCTACAATATAGGTATAAAATCTGTATTGGCATCATGTAAATTCCAGTGACCTCCTCAAGCCTTTTCACAAGCTTCAGTATTTTAAAAATACAGCAGAAACAATTCAGATTAAAGTATAGCTGGGCCTTTGCAGGGTACGCAGTGAAAATTGTCATAATTTGGTTTTCTTCTTTGAAGACATGGAGTTTCTCCCATCCTGTCCATTTCTGTCCAGTTGATATAGTCAATATGTTTTGAAATATGATCATCTACTATTTGGCTATCTTCTTACTGTTTGGGCTTTTTTTAATTCATAGTTGTGGTAGCATGCCATTTAATCTGGCTTTTCAACAGAATTTATTATGTTGTAATAAAAACATCCCTTATTTTTATATAATATTTAAAGCAGGTATACCAGAGGTCTCACTCCTGTACAAGTAATCACCAGCAGTTTTACTCCTAACTTAAATGGCAATAGAACACAGTTCCAGATAATCTATGCATACTACAGAGTTCATACATTGCCTCTGCACGTGGGATCTCTAAAAGCACTGTGAAGTTGGCCATAGAATAGGTCTGCAACAGAGCCTCAGATTTTGCTTCATAGCAGCACTGTCAATAGTATGTAAAATCACAAGGGAAGGAATGTATTTGGCTGCACTGGAGCCCTGCTAGCTGATATAGTGCTTTAGTTTTATATGTCAAAGTCACCACTGGTTACTGTTATGGTAGATTATGGCTTCACTTCAGTATTCCATCTATGGCCTTGGGCAAAGATCTGGGTGCTGGCTCCATTGTTCTCTGACAACTCTGAAAAAAACCGCTTTTCAGTGGATAATTGCATATTGACAGCAGAAGTCAGGCCAAGGTAAGGGAGGATGTATTGAAGATAGATGGCTCAACAGATGGAAAAATTCAGAGCACTCTGTTTAAAAACTGTGACATATCTTCATTCCATTATGGAATCAAAAGAAGTGTGCCTGTGTGTGTGTGTGTGTGTGTGTGTGTGTGTTCACCACACAGCAGTTATGTGCCAATGTTCAATATAAAAGTTCTTGCTGAAGAAAGAATAACCAGTCCAGTCTGGTAGATAATCAATCCCAAAAAATCCCCCAGGTCATCTTCAGACAACCAAGCTCTAATTCTTACGTAGTGCTAAGTGCTGAATTGCTCTTTCCCAAATCAATATTTCCTGTACCCGGATTTTAATTTCGATTTTCAGAATTAATGCAATTTAATTGCTGATTACCTATTCTAAAGTCACCAGAATACATAGGAAGCCTCTCATCTCCAAGGAACATTCACAGAAAGCCCAGAGTCCCAATGCTTTCTTGACTGTACACATCCTCATACTCAACATCAGCAGTAAATAATACTTTTGATAGCTCTCTCTCAAGTGCCATACCAAACAGAGGGAGTCCAGTTCCAGTGCTGGAGTCACTATAACTCACAGAAACTGAAACTAACATTTTCTGAAGGTGGACAGTTAACTTTTTAAAGCCCTGCTTCTCTTCCTGACTTTTTCAAACGTAGCTCTAAACTAATTACTGGCAGCACTAGTCTATCCCTGCACTGAGTGGGATGAAGAGCAGAAGCTTATCCATTAATGCAATGCAGAAACACTTCCAAACTTTTCAGTTTTTAACTGATACTGTAAGCTGGAAAAATCAATCTTTGAGCTAACATACAGATGAGCACGGCAAGCAATTTATTTCTCTGTAGTGCTTTTGTAATAAGAGAGACAAGATTTGTAGAATCAAAATAGTTTTAAACTGGAGAAGAGATTAAAAGGTCCAGGAGATTAAACAGATCATTCATCAAGGAGTACCTTGGTGAAAAGAATAAGTACCCTACCTCTGATTTAGCAATAAGCATGTAAACCACATTGCCTAAGAAGGTCTTAATATTTTTTATCTTTCAGCTTTACAAGGAGGTGCTTCTGGGGGAAGACCAGGATCAAACAATATCACTGGATTTTGCCTTTCAACTCCTCAGTTGGAGAAATTGCTCTTTTTCTTGTTGTAATGGCAGTCTAAG
Organism: Chiroxiphia lanceolata; assembly: GCF_009829145.1. NCBI lineage: Eukaryota > Metazoa > Chordata > Aves > Passeriformes > Pipridae > Chiroxiphia > Chiroxiphia lanceolata. The sequence goes on along the minus strand of NC_045639.1, from coordinate 83,867,177 downwards.
AAACCACTACTGGAAAACAACTTCATCATGAAAGACAACACAGAACAGTCCATAAGGTTTGCTTTATTTCATCAGTTGAGACTATTGATTTGTGTTCACTCTTTGAACTGGCTGCAATATGAATGGTATTGGGGGAAGGGAGAGAAATTCTGTCACATCACCTTGAAGGAGTTCCAGCAATCGACTTATCTGGGTGGATGACCTGACTAACCCAGGAAAGGCAAGGCAGGAGGTGAGGAAAAACATCGTTCAGAGACAGCATCAGTTACACAGATGGGACTGTAACTCAGCCTAGGGAGATTAATGAAGTATGAATGATAAATGCTTCTTTTTTAGGATTCTCTTAAAGATTCATTTCTTCTTTGCAAGTGATTCATTGTTTTCCTCCTTGATTCTCAGGTTATCTTAATAAGCATTTGAAAAACTTTTATTCGGTAATAAAAGGAAATAAGGTTTGGAGTCTCATTTCGTAAATCATATTTGACATTCAAAATATGCTGACGTATCAGGTCTGGTTTTATATCAGCTTTTGGAAGAAAGTGTGTCCTGTGGATCATGCTAACTCTACTTGTATGCTTTTGGAGCTCATCTCAACAAAATATTTGAGGGTCTGAGAGGGTAGTGCAATGGCTCTCACAGACCTTATAGCATTGTCCACACTTTGTCCCCTTCATTCTCTTCTGCTGCTCTTTCCACATCCCTGCCTTGTGACAGAAGAGGAAGTGAATTCACTCTTCAACATTACTTATTTGGCCACTAGTGTCAGTATCACAGACCACAGATGGATTAAGCGTATTTGATCTACCTTCTATCAAAATTAACTTCTGAAGAATTTAAATTTAATTACAAAAATAATTTAAGTTATGTAGAATTTAAACTCCTTTTTACTTAAACGTAGGTCAGAACTACAAGAAGATTCCGCATAGGCAAATGGAAATAGAGCTACTCTAATCTATGCAGGTTCCAGCCCAGCCCAGCGTATCCTCTCTTTTTGTAGGACACTCTTTCCATATTTCTGATAAATCCAATTACCCAGATGGAACTGCTATACTTATAACCAAGGTCAGGAATTCTTATAGTATTTTCTGCTAGTGGTTTTGATGTTTTGGTTTGGTTTGGTTTTTTTAAATCTGTTAGCAGATATTTAGAAAGGGAAGAAGTTGCTAATGAAATGAGAAGTTATAAATGTTGTCTTTCTTTACATGAAAGCTCAGTTACCTACAGAAGAAAAAATTTTGCTTTTTCCCCTTCCAGAGCAGAGTTTGATTGGTAATGTTTGACTGATAATTTGTCCCATCAAGGCCAAAAGAAACAATTAACATTAGCATTTTGGTTATATGAAAAGGTCCAAATGCAGTGAGCTGTGCAGTCTCAAAAAATTTTGCAGATTCCATTTCCACTGTGATAACCCAATAGTGATGCTAAGTTCAGGGTCCAACAGAGGAAAGTCTTGAGCTTGTAAGTAGTGAACTGGCACTGTCTGAGGCTGACAATGCTAATAACAACACAATGACAGCAGGTCCTTGATCAGTCTAGCATCCACACTTGGTCCACTCAGGGACAATGAGATAGTTGGAAATGTCAGTTCAGATTTCACACTGTGGATGAGGACTCTGAAGAACCAGAGAGAAAAGCCTGGGCTGCGGCATTGAAAGAAGACGCAGAAGAAGAGGAATGGATTTGAAATAATGGACTTGTTTAACTGAGGTTGTTGAATGGAGAAAAATTACAAGTTTATGGCTGTTTTAATGTTTTTTTAATAATGGTTTGTCCCTGTCCCTATGTTGTAATGGTTCATTCCCACAAGAGTTCCACTCCCTTCTCATGCATATTCTATTGTTATCCCTCCCCTTTATACTCTGTACCCAGTCATTGTTCCTCCTTCCCAAAACTCCTCCCCTTATTCACCATACTCTGGAAAGTTCTCCCAGCTGCCCTATAAAAGGGGGAGCCATTTTAATAAAGTGGTTCACTCCTTTCTTACAACCTGTGTCAATCCCTGAGTGAACTTCCCCGTGTTCCTCTTCGGGCTGCGTTATCACACGATAAAACACTGCTTATTCATAGCATCTCCAGGCAAGTACCCATCTTCTGCAGAGAGGCTGGTGTGCACACAGACTTATGCACCTCCCATTTCCTCCTCTATACTACAGGCCAGTCCAATCACTTTGTACAATTTAAGGTCTGCCAACTCCAGCTTTGGACCAAGTGAAATTAATCTGAACTGGAATTTGTTACCAATGTTCTTTGAAAGTGGAGCTGTGCATTAAGCAATAAAAAGTGTTTTCTAGATCAATTTCCTTGAGAGTAGGCCCTGTTAAGCCTATAAAAATATAGCAATTGTAATGCTACTTCAACAGTGCCTTCATGTTCTCTCATTCCAGAGATGCTTCTTCCAATGGGTAAAATTCAGGAAATATTTCCATGTTAGTAGTCAGAGATGCAAAAATAACCCACAGAAACTGTAGTTTCAGATCTCTTAAACTATCCAAAGTGTACAGCTCTATGTATTTCTTCTGAGATTCCAACTGGCTATGTTTTTCTCAGATAAACATGGATGCCTCCATCCCTTTTTAGTGACTTTCTGAGAACATCCAGAGCCACAAAAATCTTTGTAAATTTATCATTTGAGATGAAGTTCTAGGTAAAACACTCAGGTGGAACAAACTCTGCAAACTCTTGTGGAAACTGTCTTATCGCTATAAAAAGCTCTCAAAATCAAACTGATTTATCACAGCAAAAGCTGAGCAGCCTTAAAAATATGCATTGGTGTTTGGTTGTGCAGTGACATTTTTTTAAATGTTAGATGATTTCAGAGTACTATGAACATAGAATATTAAACACCAAAATTCCCTGTGATGCTGCTTAGTCTTTAAGAAGTAGAGGGTTGAAATTTACTTATTTTAGAAGAAGAATTGCAAGGGGTTTTGTTTTTTAATAAATATCTGAAATTATTATCTTCCACAGGCGCTATAAATATTTTTCTTCATAGATTTGTGGTAGGGATTTAAAATGCATTCTGTACTGCAGGAGCCAGAAAAACGACTATGAATCCATAGATAGGAGTAACTCTTCACCAGCAAAGCCAGTGTCCACAGTGACTTTGCGAATCCTTACGGTTTGATATTATTTCCACTCGGTCATACTTGCATCACATTAATGCTACTGATGAAAGTCGAGGAAAATATAGTCTTTAATAGCTTGGTAATACATTGTGGTGTGAGTTGCATTTTCTTTTTCCTGTTCTTAATAGACATGTTCTCAGACACCTGAAGTACAGACCACGTCCTGAAAGCAATGTCAGGCTCCTCTCACCACAGACTCAGGATGAACAGGACTGAACTCTTAATGGTGCGGTATTTTTAAGTTAAAAAAACTTATCAAGGAATAAGTAGTTGGATGATCTTGTTACTTCTCAAAGCTGGCCCACAACTTCTCGTGACAAAATTAATTGGGACAGAGCAACAGAGCAACAGAATAGGGCTGGGTTAGAGGAAGGGATTCAGTGTATTTTGGGGATAAGACAGGTAGAGAGCAAGGAATTTTCTCCTCTCACCAGCTGGAAAATCTCATCTAGAGTACTGATTCCTTTTTTCTAGCAGTAGCTTTTGCCTCCTTAGCTGTCATGTCTCCTCCAAGAGCAAGCCTGATTTTTCAAGGCACCAACCCTGGCAAAGTCAGAGGCAGGATCCTGGCTTTCCTTTGCCACAGTTTTAGCAGTTCTTACAGACTGTTGCTGTAGATGGCTGCCTCTCTGCCTGTACTTAAATTGGTCCCACTATTTTCATTTACTGTGTATATTGGGACTAGCAAACATCAGAGTGGTAATGGATGGCCAGGGAATAAGAGAGAAAAAAACAATAATTTATTGTTAGCATGAATAACAGGTAAAAATAGTTCAACATGTGTTTGTAAAAAGAAAATCCAGCCCCAAAGGTATGCACCTGTGTGTGAATATAACCCAGGTTTGGCAGCTAGTCAGTTTTCTAATTAGGAATTAATTTCTCTGAAGTAATCACAGTGTACTAAAAAAGAGTTCATCTATGCAGGTTGCCAGGTAGCACAGAGACCATAGAACAAGTCTTAGACATGAACCAGCCTGATTTCTGCAACATGGAGCTCTGTGGGAGTTGATTCACCTTTGCAAGATGAAAGTGAGCATGGTGGCATGTGCCCTGTCCCCACTTACCTGATTTAGGTATTTAGGTCCCTCAGGGAAAGCTATGCAGGATAACTCCACACCAGATTGCAAATGGCCACAGCAGCAATACATGGGGACTGCTCACAGTAAAACAGCAGTGAGCATTTGCCTCCCTATCAACATCAGTAATCAGAGAGCAAAAGTACTCAAGTTGTCATAAGTTTAGCTTCTGCCCTTCCACCCAGTTCATAGCAGATATTGGGGCACAGCTCTGCCATTTACCAGAGAGAGTATTATCAAGCAATGGGCTTATTTTCCCATCTCTGTACTACTTTATACTACTGTATAAAGGGATGCATAAAGTGTGTATAAGTACTAATTTGAGCAGGCATGTGGACCCCTGTGTAGCCTCAGCCGTAATAAAATTGGCATTTTGCTTCTTCATCCTAGCAGTAACAGGAAGGAAGCTTACACTGAACCAGAGCAGAAGGTCTGCAATGACACAAGCCATTACTGGTCTCTGGGATTAAGTTTTAATTACCCCTTGCTCTCCTTATTCCTTTCAAGCAGAGAGAAAGAGAACCAAGAGAGTTTTGTCCTTCTGCTTGCAATCAGGCTTTTGTATTTATCCCTTGGCAGTTATCTTTTATCACATCTTGGATTGAGAAAAGCCATTTCATGGATTGAGAGCAGCCTGAAGAGCAGGACTTGGGAGTGTTAGTGGATGACAAGTTCAGTGTGACCCAGCAACGTCCACTTGAAGCCCAGAAAGTCAGCGGTATCCTCAGCTGCATCAAAAGTGGCATGGCCAGCAGGCCAAGGAAGGTGATTCTGCCCCTTCACTCTGCTCTGGTGAGATCCCACCTGTAGTACTGCATCCAGCTCTGGGGACGCCAACATAAGAAGTACGTGGGGTTTTTCAGCCTGGAGAAGAGAAGGCTCTGGGTAGACCTTATAGCACCTTCCAGTACCTAAAGGAGGCCTACCAGAAAGATGCTCTTCAGCTTTTTGCAAAGACATGTAGTGATAGGACAAGGGTGAATGGCTTTAAACTGAAAGATTGGATGTAAGGAAGAAATTCTTTACACAAAGGGTAGTGAGGCACTGGCACAGATTTTCCAAAGGAGTTCTGGATGCCCCATCCCTGGAAGTGTTCAAGACCACTTTGAATGGTGCTCTGAGCAACCCACTCTAGTAGAAGGTATCTCTGCCCATGGCAGGACATAAAGGTCCCTTCCAACCCAAACCATTTTATGATTCTATGATCTTGAGTCAGCTGGACAAAACCAATCAGGCAACATCCACCAGAAAACTTGAGACACAAAGACGAGCAATGTGAATGGGTCTCCACACTGGTGGTGCTCAAGTAAGAGCTGGCAGATCTTATTACCTTTTTGGTGAAAGAAAAGTCACAAACATAAAATAGCCAATTCTTGAAAAGTTGCAGAAAAAGCTTAATTCCTCTGTGGGCCTGCATCCAAAACCCCAAAGTGGATCTGAGACACAAAATGGCGGTGTTAGCACGTAAAAACTACAAAGCACAACAATGAGCTCTGTCCACCTCCAGATGAAACAAGCTCTGTGTGAAGCCAGTCAAGCGGAAACGTTTTCTGGCACTTTCAAATAGGTCAGATATCTTGGCTGCTACTTCTGTGATCAGTCTTAGGTGCATCTGAACTCTAAACACCAGGTGGGCTGTCACTTGCTGTTCAGGTAGTAGTGCCAAGTCATTTGGTTGTATGATTTGGAGCTCAGTGAGTTCTCAGTCACACAAATACTCTCTGTGTTGCTGTTGTTTACCCCAGTTTTCAGACCAAAAGCCTTTCACATGGGTGATATTCAGTCTCCTCCCATTCTATTATGCCATGAGAGTTGCCAGTAAGCTCTGTTTGTTAAACAAAGCTGACTGACATTTCTGGAAACCTTTCTTAATGGACCGACCTCATCATCATAACCTCAGAAGCTGGATGTACAAAGCTCAGAGGGATTTGTGAGCAGCGATCAGCCACTCATTCTTTTCTGCAGAAATCCCTGTAGCTTTATCATTCTCAGAATGTCAACATCCCTTCTGCTACTGCATTAAGCAACACACTGTTTGGTGCTTGTTCACCCTCACTCCAGACAAAAGGCAAAACTGTGTGGCTAATGCAATAATCAGCTGTGCATGTAGGGCACATAACGGACCTTACATGAGGACATGGAAGAAGATAGCAAAGGAGATGCCACCTCCACAGACACTGTAGTGCTAAAGGAACTGTGTTCCCAACCATATTTCATCTTTTATGTTCCCACAATCTTTCAGATCGGCTTAAGTTCAAGCTTCTAAGGAGTATTTTAAAGATAAGGGCCAAGATTCTGACCAAGATTCAGTGTACGGAAGAAGTCACTGTGAAGCTACTGGACTTACCCACTATTTTTGTGTTAAGCCAGTGTGTTTGTTAAATCACTACAGCAAGATGTCTTGAGTCTGCAGTCTGCAGGAATGAAAAAAAAAGGCTTATTTGGGTCAGTAGGAATGTTTTTCTGCTGTCAGGTCATGGTTCAAATTTGGTTCCTGAAATGGGACAGATGCCAGTATAATTTAGACTGAGATTAGACACTAAGGATATATTTCAGACACTATCTAACCTTACTGTAACTCTTCCAGTTCCACTCTAGAAGATAAATAATGCACATTTTTCTTGTTTTGAAACAAGAAATATAGCCATTTATGCTTCTCCAGGGCCTGAATCTGTAGCCATAAGATGTGCATCAGCACCAGGAACTTAAGCCTATTGTCACCACATTGACAGATATCTCAAAGCCCTGAGTGCTGAAATACCTGGGAATTTCAGCATTGCATTTAATTGGAAAAGTGTCAGATAATTTTCAGAACACAAAAAATTCTGAGCAGAACCAATATAAGTGGGTCATTTGCAAACCTCAGTAAACAAAAAACAAGTGAGATCAATAAACAATCGTTAGAAGAAGGAAAAAAATACAGATCAGCCATTAAGAAAAAATACATTAATTATGGGATTTTTTTTATTATGTATGTTTTTAAATTAATTATTCATTACATGAAAGCTCAAGAAGTAAATTGCATGCTTGCTAAATTACTTCACCATTGATTTTTAAACAACCTCAGATCATGGCCTTCTCCATCTTTCAATTACCTGTTGAAAAAACTGTTGTGCTGAGTATGGGGACTTACCAGTCCTAACTCAGAATTATGTATGTCTTAGCATTTAAACAATTTATTTATCTGGTTTTGAAGTGCCTGATTTTACTCTGTGCTTCACTTTGGACAGATGATACTGAATTTGCCTAGAGTGGCTGTATTCAAAGAAGTGAAAGATGGCATCACACAGATATATCTCTTTATTACCATGCTTCTGAAATATATCAAAATACTAAGCACGTGATTGAGTAGAATACCATGGGAAATGAACTATAGAGCCATGCTGACTTATTTTTGATTGCACTTAATACTTCAGGGCTGACTCTGCCAGAGACAACTGTCTGCATATAGCTGTGTCAGCTTTGGCCTCTACAGAACTAAACCAGACTCAGATAGGGGCTGAAGAGCAGAAAGACCCCTTTTCCCAGTGTCTCTCCCCAGGGCATTCAGTCTTTAATTGTCCATCAACCTGAAAGCCAACTGATGGCTCTTCAGGAGCACTGAATCATTCTGGTGCCAAATGCTTACTTGGTCGTAGCTGAGGAGAAAAGTAATTACATGAGCAGAGTGCCAATGTGGAGGGAAGGAAGAAGGTTAAGAGTGAATTTTCTCTTCTTCTTCAAAAAGAGCTCCCAGTAAGCTCCCAGGTAATTTGAAAGTTTTAAACACTCCTCAGGAGTAAAGAGAAGATGAACTGAAGTTATGGGTGATTTTTACAAGGGAGTTTTGATGCACATATGCCACAGGCGTGGAAAAAACAGTGGGATGATCACACTTATTAAATGTGGAGTGAAAGGCTGCAGGAGCTCATTCTGCAGCTACCTTGTGAGTTTCAAAGGATGGGAGAATCAGCCAGAAATTTTTCCGTTAATTTTCTCTGATTCTCAAATCTTTTATCCTTCCATCTTTGACAAGATGGGTGCGAGGCTGTGGGTGCTAGATTATTTGTGATATCCACCTAATGATTCAAACTGAAGCCTGTGAGAAAGAGTTTGCTCATCCCATACAAAGATAGTTGTCACCAGCTACCAGCTGACTCAGTAGGTGATAGCACCTTGTTTCTAGCTTAGTCAGCTACTGATTTTACCTAATGTTTGGAGTTGGAAGAATTAACACCACAGAAAGTTTGCTTGCCACTACTCAGTAAGTGAGCAAGTCACCTGGTCCGGAATATTTACCACATTTTACTAAAGCTATGAAAAAGTTTCTGTTTTGTTAAGAAAATACAGGTCGTAATTGGGGTAAAATTACTCATTTCAGGACACAGTATAACAAGGCAGGCAGCTGCCATCTAAAAGAACCTGAAAGTACTTCTGAAAGATATGTACCGAATACGATTTCTGTACATTTACTGCAAATATGTGTATACAAAAGAATTCAGCTATGTTTCCAACCAGTATCTTGTGCTCCATCTTTTGGACAGTAAGCCTTCCTTTCTATCTATTGGCAGCTAAGGGGAAAAAAAATCTGAGGTTGTTTTGAATGATTCATTGTGAATAAATCTGACACAGTCAGATTTATTCACAATAGACAAATTTAGTCATTAACCTCTTTGCAAACAATCCTGTCTTTTATGAAAGTGTCAGTTATTCTTGAGAACAAGAGGAGAAATTTAATACATAAGAAATATCCATTTCAGGTAATCCATAAATAGGTAGATAATCTCTATTTGGCGTGTGACTGGCTACATTTCGCGTGATACTCTTTCTGCTCCCTAGACAAATCTTTTTAGAGATTCAAGCACAATGACACTGGACAAATAGCAACCAACTAAAACCAGAGAGCATTCTTATTTCTCTGCAGCTATGACTGTTTTGACATGAATATAAGTATTTAGACATAGAAAAGACATTGTAAAGCACCCTTTCATGGAAATGCTTAATAAAGAAATGCTTTGCATGAGCAAGCACTCAAAATTCTAAGGGATGTTCACATTTTTTTTTCCCTATACTTCTAGTATGGAGCATTTTAGATTGTTATCATATTAGCCTGTGCATTTTCATTTCTGCTGTTGTGTAATAACATAGGAAAGGATGTTAGGTATATTTTCAGTCTGGCCTATTACAGGTTAATAGACTGCTAGTGTTGTTGCGTGACAAGGATGCAAGTACGTGCAACATCTGAAGAGAATGCTGCACTCCCTAAATCCCCACGCTCTTATCCTGATGAAGGAAACTAATGCCTATAGAAACAAATACTTCAGATGCACAAAACACTACAGAAAACACACCTTGACCTCAGGAATTTAAGAGATGATTTAGTTTTTCCAGTGTACTTTTTCTAGGCTCACATGCAACCTCCTAAAAATTTTGGATGTTTAATTTAGGGTGCTATAAGAAACATGCTGAACTGAATACTATCATCCACTTACCGGTTTGAGTAATGTCAAATGGTCTTCACTGTGTTCTACTGCCCTCTATGTTCAAGCATCATGTTATTTTATAGCCCTTATATTACTCTATAAAGTAGGGGAAAACCATGTTTGCAGAACTTTTTTCAGAACACAAGAGTCAGGTGCCTCTAATACAGTTCCATTTTTAAAAAATGATTTTTTAAAATCATGATTTTAGAAAGTATTAGCAATTCCTCATTTTCTTTCTAGGGTGATTGACATGTTCATTTTCACTCACATGTGCATGAACTTTGATAAGCATTATGATTTAAGAATATTTTCTCATATTACAGCAGCATTTTTACAAGGGAATAAATGCCATACTTTGCCAAAAATACCAATAATTACTCTGCAGCTTAAAGGTAGAAAGCATTAGTAACTGATATAGTATTGCTGCTGCATGTTATTGAACAGCCACTGTTCTGTTTGACAACTGTAGAGTGTAACTATATGTTACCAGAAAATTTTTCTTTTGCAAAGTGCCACTACAAAAGTCTTTGTTTTAAATTTTACAAATACTCAAACAGCTCAAAACCAAGCAAACAACAACAAAACAGACAAACAAACAAAAACCAAAACAGGAAAAAAATCCCTAATAAGATGAAAGCTGCATTACAATCAAAAGTAAATCTGTCAGTTAGCTGAATGAATACAGACGGATTTAACCTGGAGAGTAGACCTAATATCTTCACCATTCTCCAAGTGGATGTGGTGGGACAAAGAAATGGGAAATGAAGAGGAAAGCAGCATGCTCTGCAAGTCTGAGCTCAGGGCTGAAGGCAGAAAAGACAGGTTGTAATTCAAACCCTCTTACTAAATCCTCATGCATTTTTGGAGAAAGTGTAATCTCACTGCTGCAACTTCACCAGTTCTGGAATGAAAATAAGAGTTTCTTCTTCACAAGGCTTTTACGAGGAAGAGCTAGCTAATCCTGTGTGAACATCCACTTTCCCAGTTTCACTCCCAAATGGCGATTTGTGAATCATTTGAGGCAGGACTGCCTGCAGACTGTACTTGTAGCTTTGAGAACCAGCTTATTTGCATGAGCTTTTGCCCAGGGCCAAGCTTTCTGCGCCTCCCTTCCCCATGACAGATATGGAGGCCTGCTGTGCCCAAAACCACTGTGCTGTCCTTCCTTTTAGCCTGAACACAGCACCCTAGAGGCTGAGATCCTCTGCATTCAGCATTTGATACTGTGGAACATAAACAGAAACAGAGTAGACTTTTCAGATGCAGTATAAACCGACTGGTGAAGGTCTGAAAAAAAGGTCTGAATATGGTTATTGTGGATTTCCTTGATCTCTCACTCCAGATCCCTTGCTGCAGGGCTATTTGCAGCTTTTTTCTTCACAACCAACCATTGTGTCCACTGGTTTCCAGAGTCTCAAGCTCTCACTGAATCTTAGCCTAGATGATGCCTGTGACAGAATGTCAGAATAAGTGCACTGGTCTGATCCAGAAAGAGAATTCTCATGATCCCACCTAGAAGCAAAATGACGGCAATAATTAAATTCTAAAGTGAAAACACTGAATTACCAACTTGCTTACAGATACATTTAGACTAGAGATCATGAACTACACTACCTTTGAACAAAGATTGCCAGTCTCATGTTTATTTGATTGGAAAGCCCTCTCCAAGAATTCAAGACAGTAAACTTCAGGTCTTAGAAATCAGATTACTATGTGACAGCTCTTCCTCTTATTGTATATCCTAATTGAATTTAACATCACACCACATCTCTATAGAGAAAGACAATGATAAATTTTATTTTGCTACAGAATACTCAGAAACATATCTGCAAGATTGCAACTAGATTACTCTCTTGACAGCAGTAACAAATGGTTGCCATTTTCATGTTTTAAAGAACTTTTAAAATAAGCTAGTGATCCTAGTGCTCCAGTAAATAAGTGCACATTTTGTTAGTCCTCTGTTAAAGCTAACAAAATGACCACAATGTGGTTGCCTTTACCAGAGGAGCAGCCAAGTGGGAAACACATCTGCATTGGTTGTCCCTTAGACTCCTTGACAGAACACATCTATCCTAGGAAATTTAATTACTTATATGTTTTCTGGATGCTCTGACATTGAAGAGAACTGGTACAGAATGACTTTTTAGCATGCTATAAAATTCTCTTTCCCTTATAAACAAGGTGGCACCATGTAAACTGCATTGGCAATGGCTTAGGCTAATTCCCAAATAATTCCTGGGGATGGCTCAGGACACTGATATTACTCTCAGGCCAAACCCACTCAAAGGACAATCCTAACAATTTAAGAACATGGACAATCACAAAATCATAGAAATGTTTTTTGAGGATGGCTTAACTAAACTTCCTCCTTGAAACTGGACCATTACCATCACTTGTTCAGGTCTGCTATGCCTTCATCCAGCCACATCTTGAAAAGATTCAAGGTTGAGATCTGACAGCCCCTATGAGCTGCTTCACTGTGCTTCTGTTGAAGTCATTTTTCTTACAGTTCAACCAGAATTTCTGAATCACAGTCTACAACTATTAACCCATGTTGCACTCTCTGGAACTACTGAGAACCATTTTTCGGCAACTGGACACAATTTCATCGACCAATCTATTTATTGTATGAGCTAAGCAGAAGCTCTGGGCCTGGCCTCCAGAAGATGGATGGAGAAGAGATGAAACCACAGCAGAAATAGACTGCCTAAACTGGAGAGCCAGGTGCATTGAAAACAAACTCAAAATACCTCACCTTCAAAAATGTCTGTCTGAAAACACTATCTATAGTGATTTCAGCTACTAGACATGTGAACAGAGATGTCTCTCTGTTATGGTCTTTTCATAGTAGACCATAGCAGACTTTTCATGGTCTTTTCATAGTAGACTTCCCAGCACAGAGACACACACTCCTTGCCTTCTCCCCTCTTCGGTGGAAGCGGTCTTGTTGTGAAAAGAGAAAATTTGGGGAAAAGCTTGACAGCCAGCAACTGTAACAACTCCAGAACAAATTATAAGCCACTTTTAGAATCTCAAAAGTGCGCAGTTGAAGTTGTTCAGTGGGTTTGATTGACAGATTATGGACCATTGATAGAGCACGACTGAGGCTGCCGTGCAAATCACTGGTGACTAAACTATCGCTGAACAGGGTGTAGTTTCATGGCAGTTGGGCATGACGTCAGGAGAAAACCAAGCCCTATCAAGAACAACACCACAAGTCAGACACAAGTCAGGATGTGCAGGATGGCCTGGTTCAGGGCATAGACAGTGTTCATAGTTCTTCCATCAGTCACAGGCTTTGGCATTAACCATCTTAGCTCAGGGATTTTTTCATGCACATGGGCTATTGCATCAGACTGATGCGATGAAGAGAGGTCAGACAGAGCAAGCAGCATCCAGCTGCAGGTACACACCACTGTACAGTGTTCCAGCACTGCTGAGAGGAAGGAATAAATCCTAGTGCTGTCTGGCACGAGGCCTGTTGTGGCAGAAGGGCTCCTTCCCTGTTGTGCTGAGTGGGGAGCACAAAGAGTTATGAGACATATGGTCAGTTCCTGGTCTTCACATTCAGCATTTTGGCTTGAAGCCATTGCAGACTCTGCATCTTCAGCCCCAGGAGTCTCACATGTGCTTGCATACCTGTTCCCTTCACTGGCCAGGGAGTCCTCAGAGCCTGCAGGCACCGGGTGTGCCATCACCTCTCCTTTCTGCAGTTATGCCAAGCAAACCCAGTACACCTCAAACCGTGCCAGTCCCCTCTGAGTCAAGAACAAGGCATCATCTCAAAGAAGATTTTGACACCTTAGAACAGAAGGCGGGGCAGGGGGGAAATCTTGTAGAAAATAAGGGGTCAGCAAAACAATGTTTTCAAGAACACTGGTGAAATATGCTGATGCTGGTCTTTTCTGTGGGATATTTACACTTCAAAATACCCCTCACTACTGCCAGGCCTTAGACTTCCCCATTTGTATACACTCACTTACTGTATGAATGTACTTTATTTTTTGCAAATCTCTCTAAATTTACACAAACCTGGATAATTTAGGGGGGAAAAAAATCAATGTTTAAGCTCATATCAAAGCTTTTATCTGCACTTTGACATCATTGCTTTTGCCAACAAGTTCTATACATCAGTGAGTTGGGCATCAGAAATAATGCCACGTCATCTGCAGAATTAAACACAATGGTACATTTTATTTTGACAATGCCTTTTAAGCAGTCATCAAATATTTCAGGCCCAGTGGAGACACAAAAATAATCTTTGACAAATACGGTGGAAAGGTTAAAAGGGGTTTTTTCCAGCCCTTTGGGAACATGAGGAAGAGACAGCCATTAGCTGTTAACCTGAAATCATTTATCCCGTTCTACCTGGCTCCTCGATGAGCCTTTTGATTTCAACTCACTGCTAGTATGAATGATACAAGGCTCAAATCTTGGAATAATCATATTCAGCCACAGAAAGCTGAGTTCAGATGAAAAAATACAGCCGTGCCTTCATCCAATATAAGTTAAAAAAAAAAAATAGAAGCTATTAGTTTGGGTTCTTATCCTCTTCTTTCTGGGAAATCTGTCCATCAAATTTCAGCTGCTGCTCAGTTCTGTCTTCACCATGAGACAAGTAGCACAACATGGGAGCTGTCATTTGTCTTTCACTTCTAGACTGTATTACAGGTGTGTGATTACAGGAGATCAAGTGGGTGAACTGTTGTTTCATTTCCCCAGAGGCTTCAGATTGCCCTTACATAAGCTGTCGTAACTTCTAAGTGCTTCTGCTGACGCTAGCTTTCATCCAGTGCTGTAAATGAACTTTCCTTGTCCCCAGGATGAAGTTACCCAGGGGAACCCTGTGCAAGCATGCTGTGCTGGCACATGTTCCCCCACAGCCAGAAAGCCCAGGGGGAAGAATTCGTGGTTTGTTCTCCAGATTCAGATTTTAGGCATCTTAGGTGCTTCCAGCATTGCACAAGTTCAGTGAGATTCTGGCACTCTGCAGGTGAACTGCAAGCCTTTATTAAGCCTATTCAAAAAAACACCTGTGAGTGTAACAAATCTGAGCCAAGGGAAGACAACAGCCAAACAGAAAAACTGTTTCTGCATGCATAAACTGCTGTGGGGAGGAACAGTTTCAGGTTCATAAAGTTCTCCCACCAGGAAGAAAGAGAAAAACGAGCTTTGGAGACTGGTCCAGCTCATCACCTGGAATCCAGATATGGCCAGTGTCTCTGGCCACTTACCCAGCTCCTGGCCCTGCTCCTCAGCTCACTTTCTTCTTCCAGCTTCATGGTGCAAGCCAATGATCAACTTAAATCAGGGTAGATGCAGATAACAGACAATGTCTCACCACAACATACTCATACATGAGTGCCACCTCATAAAACCAACCTGTCCAACAGCAAGTAGCAGGGCTCTGACCCTAATTTTGGGACAGTTCTGTCATGAATGGGTGGTTTGGGCTGCTTAGAGAATCACCATCAAAGGTATTGGCAAAAAGCAGGTTCTAAAATAAATTTGTGGGAGTTCAACTTAACAGAGTTCAACGGCAAGGTTCACTCTATTATTTAGCACATGGACGAAGAACATAAAAGGAAATCAATTCAGAATTATTTACACAGGACACTAGGGAAGGGTGAAAAGAATATGGATGCAAAAAGATAAAGGTACAAAAGGGTTTAGCAGCATTTAATCATTGGCTAATTTGACATTTATAAAGTTATTCAATACTATTTACTACAATTATAACAGTGACTTAATTATAGATTCAAAATAACATTCACATCATAATCAATTCACACGCATGCACACAGGCAGAGATGTATACATCTATATCTATGTGTGCAAAGGTAGCTGTTGCTGTACCTGCCCTGAGCCAAATCAACCCTGGGAGCAGGTCACCGGGACCCTCAGACTCTGTCTAAGTTACAGCCACTTAAAGACATCTGCCCAGCTTGAGCTAACCAAGCACAATTACCTGTGCAAAAACAGAACCAAGAAAAGAAATAGCATCCTTTCCACAAAACAGTAACTTTGAATTTGATCGAAGAGCTATTAGTATGAAATCATTTCCACAGGAATTACCTGAATTTGGGTCTGAAAAGACAGCAGGACCAACCTGCCAGACACACACATTTATGAAGAATGACTCTTTCATTTTTATATATGCATATAAATATGTATATTTAATAATTAGTGTAGCACTGCAGAGGCAGTGTCTAGTAGGGAGTCATCATTGCTTAACTAATTCCTTGAAAAATTTCCTTTCTGAAGAATGTGAAGAAAACTAGGACTATGAGAAAACTAAGAAAATGAGCTGTCCATATTCCTTCACTGACACCAATTACAGGATGATACTGCCCATTCCCTTTAGTATCAGTTCATGGAACTGTAACTGCATTCCTTTTTGTCTAGTCCCTTTTTGAACCTGCTATCTTCCGCCTTCATCAATTCCCACTGAGATGAGTTCCAGGTCACTGCCCACCCACTTGAAGACATAATTTCTCTTATGTGCTTTTAAATAGTTTCTCAACAGTTTCAATGACTTCCTCAAATTCTTGTCTTGAACAAGAATAACAGTTCTGCATTCACCATCACCATTACCTCCACAACTTTGTAAACCTCAACCATATACCCCAAAGCCTTCCCAAACTGAAGTCCAAAGCTTTCCTGCAGCTCCTTCATTGCCTTACTCATCTCAGTCATTTTGCCTGTATTTTTTCTTAAGTCTACTCTGTCCTTTTTGAGGTGCAAACATGAAAACTCCCCACAGCGTTCAAGTTATGAATGCTCTAAAGTTTTGTATGGTTTTTCCTTTTGTAGTCAATACCTGATGATATCAAATGCTTCAGGCTAAGGTGAGAAGGATCCTTATCTTGTCTTCAGATCTACAACAGAAAGCTTGAAAATAGCTATGTAAGTTGCTCATTATAGAATATTTTCTCTGTGTGTGTAAGAACATAGGGCACATTGTCTTTTAGCAGTACCTGTTTCTTGCCACTTTACAGGAATCTATCCTACTTACAAGTTTACATGGAGTTTCTGAGCCCCCATGGTCCTGAATTAAACAGCAAGCTGAAATTTGAAATGAAGACTGTCTTCTTGTCCTGTGCTTTCACCATGTTTGTGGTCATTTAGGCTACTATGCTTGACTTTGCAAATTAGATGAGCTAAGAGACGTGGCTGAGCAGACAGGTGGTAGCTCAGCATGACTGTAATAAGCCAGTCCCTCTGGCTCCAAACCTGTCCAAGTTTGGAGAGCTAGTGAGTGACTGAGAAAAAAATTAGCCTCTTGCTATGCTCTACACACAGTCCATTTTTCCCAGAAGCAATCACCTTCTGTGGTTTTGGCCTTAAAATGTTCAGATTCCTTTGAGCTAAACCTAAGACCTACTGAATAAGTATTCATAGCTGATGCCTTTAGAATGTTTGTTGCAAAGGAAGAAAAATTCAAGAAGAAAATCAAAAGCGTGTCAAAAAGGATTTAGGGTTTGCATGTATGCATATATGCATACCTATGCAAATTTAAGAGGGTCCAAAACTTTGAAAAATGGGATTTTAAAGACAGAGTTTATCTTGGCAGCACAAATACTTGTGTTTACCCATCTTAAAGGACACACATCACTGAAAGTCACTGGGGTAATAAAAAGCTTAGGACCAACAGAGGATCAGCCTCGAAGGAAAATAAAATTATTCTCAAGCAAAGGAAACAGTTAAGCTAACATTTGATGCACAAATCTTTGAAGGTGTTTTTTTTATTCTTAATTATTCACCATAATTGGAGAACTAGGCACTAAAATTCACAGTACACATTTCTATTCCTATCTAATTTTTTGAGAAATTAGTTAGGACATGGCAGCTTTTCACTAGAGATGGCTTCTGTAGTGCTACACTAATTATTAACTATACATAGACATTGAGCATTCCTCCCCATCCTAATCAATACTGATATTGAATTTAGGTTTAAAAAAATTGTCAGTTTGTGCCTTGTGTTTCATAAGCAAATGCACTGACACCTGCTTCAGGTTTCATGTTTTGCACTCTGTGGCTGAAGGCCAGGTATAAGTAAATTAATCAGGTTATTAACTTGGCCTGCACTACGAATTACAACTCTGCACGTGGGGAGCAGCACATCTGAAATTTGCCCTTCTGACCTGCAGAACAGCAAGAGAATTGGCACAGGAACTCAGAGGCACGGGCACACTTTCAAGAGCTTTGAAAGTCAGCCAGCACAACAGCACAGAGCACATGCCTGAATCCAGTCAAGTTGAAATGTTTCATCAGAAACCCATCAGCAAAGGTCTTTTGACATTTATTCCTTAGACAAGAACTGTCTCTAGTCACTGATCTCTCCAACCTATAAGAAAAAGCACAACTGACTGTGAATATCTTCATATATATAACGAAAGTATTACCCAGTGTGTCAGATGCTTTTGATGACAGTAAAGTTAAGGGGGGACAATTATGCATTGTCAAAACATAATGAACATGTTTGAAAAGCGGAGTTGAAAATAAGCCACTTGAAATGAACCTGCCAAAAGAGTCAAAGGGTTCACATGAATTAATAACATTTGGCATTCCAGCAGCAAGATCAGTACATGGCCTCATACAACCTGTTGCTCTGGTCTTGGTTCCTGATGAAAGCCTGGAAGAGAATGGAGTCTGGTGCTGGGAGTGACTTCTCTGTCATGGGTAGAGAAAATGCAACAAGAGGGCTGAATAATACAGCAAAATAGTAATGATAAAACACCACCTATTCATTTCTTCTTGGCACTTGGTCACTGGCCAACACTCAAGGGGACTTAGCTGTAGTCTTCTGCATCCTCTCTCCTCTTTCCTTGCTGCAGGGTGAGTGCTTGGAAGCAGGCAGAGCACAGCAAGTGCTCAGAGCACAACTCACCACTTCCTTTGGAAATGAAAGTTCAATTCAGTCCACACTGTGGAAATACTTATTTGCAAAGAGGGGCAAGAGCTAAAACTGGAGTCTAGAAGAAGCTCATGGAGCCCAGAGAGCATTGAAATGTGAGAGAAGACAAAAAAAGCTGTGATGGATAATGGAACATTACTACAAAAAGTTTCTGCTTATTTTTACCTTTCTTTCTGTGTGCAAGTTCTGAAAGACTTCACACTCCTGAATCAAAATCACAGGACCTTGAAACTCTAATTTGCTATGGGGCCAAAACAGAAGCTCAGTAGTTTTAAATGATAACTTTAAATTAGTTTGAAATTGAAGTAGGTTAAACTCCAGCTTTAAATAGGTTGTCATATACGAGCAAATATATGTGATTTACTGTGTATTGCTTTTA
The DNA here is from genome assembly GCF_009829145.1 of Chiroxiphia lanceolata. Lineage (NCBI taxonomy): Eukaryota > Metazoa > Chordata > Aves > Passeriformes > Pipridae > Chiroxiphia > Chiroxiphia lanceolata. The sequence goes on along the minus strand of NC_045639.1, from coordinate 83,848,218 downwards.
TGATATAGTGCAATAGTTGTGCATAGCATTTTGATATATTAAGTGAATGGTTCCTGCCTTATAATTTCATGCTGTAAAATGAAATATGTTTGTATATAAATAAGTATATGTATGCATATACTTTTAAACACATAGACTCCGGTGCTGACAGCACAGGAATAATAAGTTTGTTTCCCACCTGCTTAGACAGCTGTCAGCTTTGGCTGGTTTAAAAAAATCAAGAAGAATGCTGAAAAAATGAGAAGTAAATTGATGAAAAATCGAAACCTACATTGGGGGAAGCAAATATGCCAGCTGAAAAAAAACCCAGTTTCTGAATTCCTTTGAATGAGTTGTTAAATACAACTGTAGTCAATTAGCAAGCCATTCTTTACTTGCACAACAGATAGCTCAGTGTCACAGCTTGCCTGGGCCCTCACACTATGGTGCAGTCTGTTTCCCAAGACAGTGCATGTGCAAACACACATGCATTTTACCAGCTGCCTTCACTAAATGAATACAAATAGACTAAAACACTGAAACACTGAAAAGACCAGGGGAATCTGTTCAGAAATAATTAGCTTAAGTCAGGTTGCCTTCTAGATTTCCTTTCAGTGTGCAATATAGTAAATTTCTGTATTCCATCTCAGAAGAAGACTGCATTTCATAGACATTTCAAGTATTTTCTGATTCAGCATCAATTACTGTGTGTGTCAGGTTTTGTTGATTACCTCCTAGTCGGACTCTTATTAAGCTACTGTGAAGAACACCCCAGTCCTGGCTCCTCCTACATGACCCTTTGCTCCAGAAGTGTGTGGTGGGCTGTTTGCTCCATCTTCAAAGGAGGACTTCATTTCTCATCTGGCCTACCATTAATTGTACTTCTCTAATGAGATCATAGTACATAGACACATCAGGAAGGAGTTCCACATTGCACAATGGAAAATAAATACAAGTTCTGTGAGATTCTTTTAATGTAAGTAAAAAGTAAATATCCTTTTAAAGACCAGAGGACTTCTCTGTCCTTTGGATACCTAACTACATAAGACTTTCGTTAATCAGTAATCTTACCCTTTTCTACTCAGCTGCATAATGATTCCTATGAGTAGCAGTACAAATGGAGTACTCATACTGTCTGTGACAGCAGGAACAGCAGGCTCAGGAGCACACAGGACTGTTCCTGACTTCTACATCGCTATCATTATACTAGAAAAAGATGCTGAAGCGACCCTGTACACTGATATTATTGCTTTGTCATCATTTCTTATTCAGCAGCTATTGTGAGGTACATTAAATTAGTTCCAGTAACTCACTGCCCTCTGATTCCTGAGTTTTTCAAACCAGCCTTTTCAATAGGTTTTTCTCTGCAGAAAATCTGGGTTTAGGCTTAGAAAATTAATTTAGTACCTGAATTATGAATGTCAAGGCCAAGAATCACTACATTAGCAGCAGGTCTAGAAGACAGTCTACGTATGGCCAACCTATGTTGGGATAAAGGGGAGAAGAGAAATAGGCAGGGTTCCTGACCTGCAGCTTCCCACTCAGGTTGAAGGCTAGCCAAGGTAAGGCTTGGGCTAACTCTCTTCTACAGATACTTCTGGGTGGTGATTCAGGAATGCTGTTCATCATCTCTCTTGTTACCCAAAAAAAAAGTGGAATTCCAAAGAAAGTGAACTTCATTAATTAAGCCAGAATTTTTTTTTTTTCAGAACTATTAGTGGAGTTCATGCAATAGGAATTGCAAGTTATCTCTTAGATGTCAGGAGATCTTGCCAAAGTATTTTCAAAAATAATAATTTCATGGTACCTGATTAAGTAACACAGTTTGAACATCGCTTTTCAAACATATGCTGCGCCTTTTAAAATATGTTTTTTCAGCCAAACAACTACTTCTCTGTCACAAGCTCCTCAGTTCCACTAAGAAACTTCTCTTCATAAAATTATCCAACCTGTCTTTAGCACATGTGCTTATTAGGCATATATTAACTTAACCAATATGTCTGCATGACAAAATGTAGTGGTGCGCAGAGAAACTCAAACCAGTTCCAAAGAAATCAGATATCTGGAGCTGCATCTGCTTGCTCTTTACATAACACTAGAGTATCCAGCCTTGCAAGTTCCTCACCACTCTGCACTAGGGCTGCCACTCTGGCTCTGGCTCCCAAAGAAGATGATTCATTAAACCATGCTACATACAGACATTCTCCCACTTGATTTCAGAGCTAAGTTTTTCCTTGTATGAAAACAGAATACGTGGGCGCTACCATAATTCTGGAAAAAAAAAATTAATCTGATGATCATTCAGAGAATGTGGTGAATGTGAGACAACAAATCCCATGGGAACAGCCTCCAGACAAAATGTGGCATCTGGTGTTTCTGTGCCCTAAGCTGGTAAAGGCTTCTTCCTCTTTCATGTTTAGAGGTAGCAGAAGTGGCTAGATTGAGTTTAAATTGTGCGTTTGCCTCTCTAATTTTCTTTCTACATGACCTAACTATATTCCTAAACTCTTCATGAGTAGCCAGCCCTTTTTTCCGTAGTCAGTAAGTTCCCTTTTTTTCCCTAATTTCCTTCAAAAATTTTAAGTTTGTCCAAAATTGGTCATGAATGGAAAAGTATACTTCATGTGAGTCTCAGTTAACTATATGAATATTTTCCTCATTCTGTATATGAAAGCACATCCCAGCTGTGTTGACAAACCATGTTTTAGGTGCTCGGATGAGGCAGCCAGGCAGTGACATGATACTTGGAGATGAACTGCAAGAGAAAAGTGACAACGAGGAATAAATTAACACTAGAGTGAATAACATTAAATTCAAACATTAACTTTAGCAGGTTGAAAGTTTAAGGCTGACATTTAGCCTGTTAGGAGGCTTCTTCTTCCATGGGGACAGTTGGGTTCCTTAGAGCCTAATACTCTTCCTAAAGTTTCTAAAGTAAATGGAATGAATCACTATCGCCTTATTCTTCCCTGCTAAGGACTGGCACATCTTTCAGATCCTTATCACATGGGTTTTCCTCTAAGACCCAAAAGAGAAAAAGGTCTGACTACAGGTTCCCTTCCATGCTAGGAGGCATCACACTCAAACAAAGTCTCTTCTTATTCAAAAGCCTCTCACTGAAGCTGCTTTCAGTCTTCTCTCAAGATGTGAACTGAACAAAGATTACTTTTTTTATTTCCATTTGCTTCTGCCTGATTTCCATTACTCTCTGGAAAATTTTACAACAAAGTCATTAATCAAAACTAAATTTAAATAAAAATCCTATTGCATTATCTTTTATTGTTGGTACTATTGCTCTCATAATGCTGAAGATTGTTAATTATGTGTTTGTGTGCTTCCAAAGGATAAATTAAAAAACATCTTACAAGAGGAACTTCTTGTTTCACATTGAGCCTAGGACAGATTTTGCTGAATTAAGTATGGTATGGCCTATTTTATTGCAAATTACTTCAAATTTTCATTTTTATTTGCTAGAAAGGCTACTGACAAACAATTATTTTATGCAGAATACCAAACAGCTGTAGCCATATATATATAGATATAACCCAGTTATTAATATATTCATGAGGTAGGTAAAACACTTATGCATATCAATCCTTTTGCAAGTAATCTGTACATTTTGAACAGCAGTGTTGCATTTTTCAATGCAAGGTCTTATTCTAAGGACCGCCATCCTTTTGTATCAGTGCAGGCACCATTTTACCAGTCTGGTTCTTTTACCTTTTGCTTTTATCCAATTCTACATACCTTTAATATTTCTGTTGGATTCTATTGGCACTGAGATCAATTACAAAACTCCTGCTGGGAGCAGAAAGGGATGCTATATTTGTGATGTCTAAATCCAATATTTCGCACCTTTCTTCTCTACACCAGCTGTGAACAGGTGTCTGCTCCTCTAACTCTTCATTTAAGCCTTTCACTGTTAGGTCTTTTTACCATTTAAAACAAATAAGAAAATAATTTAAACATGCAAAACATTTTGAATAATGCTACCTTTTCTTAATATCCTAGAATTTTTGTACAGTTTCTTCACTAATCCCAATTCATACATACACAATCACACTGGACAGAAGATCAATTTCTCAGTAGTTTTCACAAAAGCTGAGCAAGTTACACTCATGTTTGCTGGATGTCTGTGGGTTTTCAGACTGCATAGAATACATCCACTTAGAAAAATGTATCAATATGGATATAAAAAGATATCCAAATTCAGCCCCTCAGAAGAAGAAAAATTACTTGACTTGTAGATTGTAAATAGGTCTATCTTGAAAATTCCTTCTTGACAAACAACTCCTTTGTTACAATATTAATAATCCTGTGATTATTCATCTTGAGAAATGGACTTGCAGTCTTCACACAGGGCAGAAAAAGAAATGACATTTTTTTCCCTTTAATACCAGCTTACTAGTAAAAGGAAAGTAATTAACTGTTATGAGTATTCTCATATCATTTTTACTGTCAAAGAAGGTACAGTGCACGTGCAATTGTTCATCTCACCAAACATGCTAGGAAAATAATTTTAATAATGAATACTTGCCACTGGATATTGTTTTTAATCCAGTTAAGATTGACAGTAGCTGAAAGAACAGCAAGGTAAATGCCATTTTAATAAAAACAACTGTTATAACTGACTTCTGCTATTTCTTTACTGTGATCCCTTTCAGCAATATGGAAAATGAAAACTATTTCTCTTGTATTGTCACACCTAGGTTTCAAGACCACCACTATTATAAAATAAAAAAGAAATATTTTCATTTGCTGTTTTATGAATCAGCATTAACCTTCATTGTAAAACAGGTGACACAGGAAATTTTAAGCTGCCTTTTCTGTTGGTAAATTAGCACAAAATTCATTGAAGTTTTAAGTTTCTATGTTACCACAGAGTTTGAGATACTTCTGACCATGGCAGTCCATTTGTGTGCATAAAAACAGCCCCATCTTCTAGGCATTCCATCTCACTGTTCCAGAGTTAAATTCAGGATTTCTACAGATTTCATTAGGTTAGCTTAGAGCAGGACTGTCATATCCAAACAAGATGGTTTTATGACATCTCTAATGGCATACATGATTAGGAGAGGAAAATAATTACATAGACATACTATGTAAAAAACTTATTGTTTGTGATTTAGTATTATCTTCATAGGGGAAAAAAACCAGATTCACAGGATCACTCACAACCCATTCACAAAGTCCAAGAGCAGAAAATAAAGAGAGAACTGAAAAAGACATTAAGATATCATTTAATCCATCCCTTTTCAAATGCTTCACTGTCCCAATGTCTTTCCAGCAAGGGGTTTATCAAACTTATTTTTAAAGTCTTTCATGATGTAAGTTCCTTCAGATCTTCCATGTCATTTCGGTCCAAGTTTCCTGAATCTTTTCTGCAAGATATCACCACACTTTGCCTCAGGAATCTTTTCAATCTATAAATTTCTCTTTCTTGAATCCCAAGCTTCAGCACTATTAAATGAAACCACAGGGTTACCTCAGGCACAGTGTGCTTTCCTATGAGGGACAGACAGATGAGGGGGTTAAAATGAAGACCACAGTCCACAAGGAGTGTGTGGGTCTCTATAGCACTATCCTATCAATATCAGCTTTATCAATTACAATTGTTCAAAGACAATAAGGCAGGAAAAAAATCTCTTTTAAAAAGTTTTATTGGAATTTGGGCTTTAAAAAATTAAATGCTGGATAATTTTTACTTACATTCTATTTTGCCAATGGACTAATCTGAATCATGACTGAGTTTTTCACCGCAACCACTAAAACTAAGAACTCTTTGTGGGTGTTTTTTCTTTCTAAAATAAGGGAATCATATTCTGTAATGACTTGTGTCCATATCCTGTAGTGACTGCTGAATAATTTGAAAACTATTGCTCCTCATAGAAGAGCTAGCAATTTCTAAATGCAGTGCAGCTTTCCAGAATTTGGTAACAAAAACATGTACAGAGAGATTCAGCACCTAAGAAACAAGAGTGTATATAAAGCAATTAACTCTCCACCTAGGGATCATAGAAAGGGTTGGACTGAAAACAAAGGGGAAGATATCAGGAGCTCTAAAGCACAGTCTTTAATACAAAGTCACCACCTGGGATGACTCGGAACCATCACATTGTGTCTGTGCATGGTTTAATTCAGTTTGACTACGGCACCAAAAATGCAGCTTGTGTGAGATGCTAATGACAAACTTCTGCAATGTGAAGCTCTCAACAACAATTTATCTTGGATAAACAACAATTTAGCTTGGATAGAATCTGGAAGGGAATAAGGCATTATATTCATCAGAACAATTGAAATAAAGGGTAAATACTGTCAAAATGCAACCATGCTGTTCTCATGACAAATCTGTGGGGGCTTCCACCTATTTAAAATTTTAATACTTTTTTAGAGCTCTCAGCAGTGCTAGTGACTACAGTGTTGGAAAATGGCTCCTGGGAGAGAAGGTGGACTGGTTTATGCATTATTTCAGTGCTGTGGACATTTAGCAGCCTCCTGAAGTAATCAATTACGATGGGGAACTATGTCAGTACTTCTGTGCTGTAAGAATTCAGTAGAAAATCTTAAAGATATAAATGATTAGACAGGTCTCATCAGATCTCCTTGGAGTGCCAGGCTTCTCCCAGGTTTTCCTATGGAACTCTACTCTCCCAGTGTGCACATACACAGACACAGTTAGCATTATGTGGTTGTCACAGAATTTATTTTAAAAGGCAACATGCAACACAGTCCATTAGAAAATACGAGGAGATGGTGGGTGAAAAAATCAACCCTCATTCAATTCCACTAATGTTAGTGAGTTTTTGATGCAACACATTTGCTGAAACCACCCACAATCAATTACTGAGACAGAAATAGGAGCACATAAAGCAACTGCCTTTAAATAACGGACTGTTGATGCACTTAAAACTGTTCCTTACTTTTCTCTCTATAGCACAGAGCCTCTTCCACTATTTTATACACCTTTTTCCTATGGGGTCCTAGGAGCTTCTTTAAGAACCAGCATTGAACTCTTTCACACTATGGCAGAATCCTGGTTAAATAAAAGGCCTTTAAGGTGTAAGAAGGTTGTTATTAAATATGCCTAACAACGCTTCCCTTTGCAAGGAGAGCTTTTTTAACTGAAAACTGTTGGTGAAAGCAATGAGATGTTCTAAGATAATGCCAGGTTTCTCAGGCACTAACTCATGTTTGCTGCGGTTCCAGCCTCAGGTAAAAGCCCTTAAGATTTAGGAGTGCTACCGAGATTTTTTGGAAATGCCTTGTTAGCATTTCCTTTCAGCTTATTTCCCCAAGTCTCACTTTCTATAGAGAAAACAGAAGAGGTTGCGGAAGAGCAGATCTATCCCAGCCATTCATGATGCTACCTGCTTCCCAGTTCTGCCTCCACATAGGGGTGGCACCTGCACCAGCCCCATATTTCAGCCACTCACTAGAGCATTGCCTTGGGACTACCTGAACGCTGCACAGACTAGACTAACACAGCTCATTTTTCTTCCCATCATACAACTTCTGTCATGCATCAGTTGAAACCAATGTGCAAAACAAAGACCAACTATTACACAAATGGAAGAAAAAAATTCACAGCTTAAATTTAAATTGGTGAACACCAAGAAATCAGGCTGACTATACAGGAGGGATGACCTTCAAAATAATGATGCCTGTGTTCACTTCTTTGAGTTACATTTTGCTGTTTTAAACTGGTAAACAAAAATATGAAATAGATACCGGCAAATTACCAGGTTATTTAATATTACATTAACTGAATATTAATATGATTACTGCTTGTTTTCAGGCCCTACTTCTTTTTATAAGTGAGGTTTTTGAATTTTCAGAGTGTGTGATATTTCCAATCCTAAACAGTTCTCTTTCATCATTTAACAGAAAGACAAAGTGCCTTGGAGCACAAGAGCAGGAAACCAGCACTACAGAATTCTCTCTCAGAAGGCATTTAAATTTTATGTAATAAGCAAGGCCTATGACAAAAATACATGTAATGTAATGTAATTGTATCATCTCTCAAATTTTTACATAATGACTTTCTGTTTCTAAATAATACCTCATTATTGGGAGCAGGAGAGTGTAATTGTTCTCTGGGTGCTGCTGTTAGCTCCTAAGGGCACGATCAATCCTGCCGAGACATATAATTCATGCACTGTTTGCTTCTGATACAGCTACATTTACGAAAGCAATGCAGTGATTAAATTCCTCCAGAATAAATGTGTCTATAAATCTCTGTGTTGTAAATATTATTAACAGCTACATCCAGTAAAGGACTTGAGCCACTGACATGAGGCTGATGCAGAACTAACAGACCACCAACCAAACCATAATTTAAAAAAAAATCCCCTTTCAGTCATTGTTTAAACTTGGACACATTTACAATCACAAGGCACTCTCCAATCTAACTGTAGCCTATTCAGTGCCTCAGGTGCTGCTCCAGCTCCTGCTCAGCAGGAGCTTCTCAAATCCTTTTCCCACGAGGGAAACCTGAGTCATGACATTGATCATCCTTCTGCCACATTTTTTGAAAGATTGAATATGATAGATGTTTAACACAGCATGAGCAGAATTAGACGCCTTCACAAAAACAACCAAGGACGCCCACAAAAAACAGTGGCTGTTTTATCAGCCAGTGGGTGCTCATGAAGGGAGATCACTCTCTGCGGTACCTCAAGCCAAGGAGAATAGTGCCTTCAGCCCCAGGCTAAACATGGTCATAAGTGATGATCCAGGTACACACTGAAATTACACAAACTGAGCAAAGGGTAAAATTCACGTCTCCAAATTAAGACATCTGCAACTGATCTAGCTGGAGGAAAATGAGTGTTTTAGGGCATCATTCATCTCATTTAAGGAATGTACCTAAAACTCAGGATGTGCATCACTCCTTGGGATTGTTTTTCCCACACTGACTATTAAGGAAACCCTAAAAAGCTAAATCAGATATAAATGTATGCACTGCAGACTGCTAAATTTAGCTGAAATCAGTTTTGCACCAACTGTTTATTAATAATTCAGCTAAACAGAAACACGGATGAAAGTGAGTCAGTGCATTGTTTCAATATTATTTATGTTACCATTGGACTGTGCAGAAAGCAAAAAGATGAAACAGAGACTGAGAAGACATAAATCTTTCCTAATCATGGAGAAAGTCATATTTATGCATATCTCTGTACCCAGTAATACCATATTGATTTTCCATCATTTCCATACATGCCATTAATATACAGAAATTAAATTCTGAAGGCAGTAATGTGGAAAAAAAAATAAAGAAGAAGGCAGAGAGAGAGAAAGAGAGACAGTAGGACTTTGATAAGCCTATAGGACTCCTGCAGTAGTCCAAAGAGATTTTCATATACATCTCTGTAACAACTGTACTTTTTATTGGTTTCCATGGACACTGTCAGGGAATCTTCCCAGGACATGAATATAATCTGGTTTTTTCAGTACATTTCCAGATCAGTCTTGACGAAGGGTGGTATTATTTACTTTACAGCAGAGAAAGGCTGATTCTTAGGTCTTTCTTCCCATTTGCATCTAAGGGGTACAGTGCTTACAACTGTACCGAGTTGTTCATTCCACAATGGCCTGTTTCTGATGTATATAATTTCAGAAAAGGCCACCTATATGAGGGTATATTTCCAGTGTTCATGTAGTATCTAATAGCATGGAACCTCAATCCCATATTTGCAGAATTGAAAACTAAATTTTCTGCCAGATGGTATAGGAATTATTATACTTAAAAAGTGAATGAGAACTACATATCTACTTTGAAAAAAAATATATACTTGAACCATACATCACCTCTTGTTGACACGAGTATCTAATCTGGAATATATCCTCACCCACACCATGAATCTCACTAGTACATTTTTGCTTTCTTTGACACAGTCTGCCTTTCAGGAGAGCATCACTGACTGTCTTCTGAGTGTTCAGTTCACTGGTACCTCAGGCAGACACATACTGTAAATTTCCTGCAAATGACCCATTTAAGGAGAGGCAAAGATTATGATTATCACAATGTCATAGAGAAAAAAAGACAAGAGAAACAACAAAAATCGAGGGAAACGGTTGGTAAATGCCCAGCTGGGGTTTTTGGTCCTCATTAGAAAAAATCAAGATAAGAAGTAATCTTTAATTGAAAGGAAGCAGAACTCAGAGACCTGCACTCATAGTTCATCTGTTTCACCTCTGCTTCCTCCCTGAGCAAAACCAGCTGCAGCATAACTAATGTTCACCGTGTTGCCTGTGGACTTTTTTAATTATACATATTTTAACTTTCCTCTTTTTGTTACCTAGTTTCCCATATTAATCACAGCTTACTATCTTTTTTTTTTTAACTTTCATTTACTATCTCCTCTTAAATTTCATTTTGTTAGTGTTTTCTTTTTCCTGCTTCAGCTAAGCACCACCTCATTTCAGCGTGAGCTCTCATGCAAGCCCTCAGTCCAAGTGATCTGTCCAGTATGAGCAGAATTCAGTTTCACAGCAGAGGCACACCAGATGTGGGTGATTGAGGCAAGAACTTGACTCTCCTTAAAAAGCAGGAGTGGATGACTGTCCAAGCAGGAAATGGGAAAAAGCCGTAGATGGAGCAGGCATCTTAGCTATCTACCATCAGGCAAGACCTCTCTCTGCTTGATCTGCCTTTGCCTTTCCAGCTCCTTGAGCGTGCACCTCGTGTTGAATGTCTCCAGAAGGGTTACCAAGGACATCACTCACTCCCTCATCACAGCTGTCCTGCGCCACACTGAGCTTTGCTCTCCATTTTCCACACTCTTGGCCATGCAGGGGAGGACCTTGGGCTCCAAACCAGCCCACCCTTGGGTAGGTGGGATATGGGAAGAAGTATACAGGCACCTGAGGAGGCAGCACCACTGGCTAGGCTGGCCATTATTTCACAGGAGACTGGGATGCTCCTGTGCCATCTTCAATACAGCGCTGAGACTCACTATGGCCTTCAGGCACATCAGGACTTTTCCCCCTTCTCTTTTTGATGTCTCACAGCTGCTTTAGCTCTAAATCAAACTCCTCCACACCCAGCCATAACCTTGTTCCAGCTCCAAACTTTATCTGTGACAGATTCTCAAAAAATTACCAAGGGGGAGAAGGAGGGCTTAATATATTTGATTCTCAGTTTGACAGATTGGGCCCACTCAAAGCTATGAGCAGTTTGCAGTAGTTGTGTAGACAGTAAACCACCCATTAGCATAAGTATAAACAAACACACTTGCATGGTACCCATTAATTAGAGATAATTATTATTATAAGCAGACAATCAACATTAAAAACCTCGAGAGAGGACATGTGTTCCCCCAAGTCATATTCAACACTACACCCTCAACCTCTCACAAACCCAGCCACAGGAAGGCTAATTGTGCTGTGCTTGTCCAGATTAACATGTTGCAACTCCAGATACCACTCTGAAGATTTAGCCTCTGAGCTCTCAGACAGTAATTTCCCTGAAGGATAGTGAACAGTCACACCAGTTTCTGCACTCCTTCCACTATCAGCAATACACAGCAGCTCCAGTACCACAGCATAATCAGTCAGGGTCTTTAATATGGATAGGAAACACAAGGGGACATAAAACTTTTGTCAGCCTTCCTTATCCCTCTGTGTTGTGGGACGGCAGCCTGAAGGAAGCTGAGGGGTGACATGATTTAACTAGAGCTAGCCTGGCCTTTAAGGAAATAGAATGGGAGTCCTCCCAAGGGCCCTTCCATCCCTGTTCCCTATGACTGCTGACTGGCCAAAGTAGAGTAATTCCTAAATGCATGTCTCACTTCAGACTCTAATGTCTAACTCATTTAAAATGTATAAGAAAACAGGCTTAGCCTTCCTTCAAACTGAAGGATGTCTCCCATTTAAAAAAGATTATTCACTTTGCACGTAGATGACACTCCTAAGCCAAGTTCAGACACTGCATGGATTGTACTGTTTTCTTCAAAAAGTCTTCACTTTTCACTAAAAATTGGTACTGCTTTTAATTATCACAGGTATTTCTTATTTCTGGATCTTAAGGCCCTGGGAAAAGGCAAATAACTGCAAAACACACCTTTGAAGGAACGCAGTTCTAGCATCTATGTGTTGTATGAGAAATTGGTTATGCATGTATAATTCAGGGCTTCGAGGAAAATTTTAAAGCCAAGTATAAATTAAGGATTTAATACTGTACTCGCGGAAGTCTGTTAGAACATGACTGGACTCCAAATGACCACTGGAGGTTACTCTTTCCCCACAGAAATTCAATGAGTCAAGCATTATGCTAATTGTTTTCAATTGTTAAAGACAGGTATCCTTAATATCAGTGGCTGCAAATTGCTCACATATATGGCAAGCTTTGTTAAGTATGTTTCAGGGTGGCAAAAATCAGGAGGCAGGGGAAGAGTATTTGAGCATACAAGCATAGAGGTGCAGCTGGAGAAAGATTTCTTGATGATGATTATTATTATTATTATTTGTTATTAATGTATGTATTACTCCAGGACCTAGAAACCCGACATTTATTATGTTTCTGCTGCATGAAGTGCTCTACACGTTGGAAATGCTGCCCTAGCCACCCACAGCCTCAGGGAAGAGACAACAGGCCATTACAGGCAGATCTGAACCCATCAGACAGTATAGACTGGTGTGATAGACAAGAGCATCCACACCCTGTGGCCTCATTGTCACCATGTCCTGGCAGAAATTACAGACACAGAGGGCTATTTTAAGAGAGGATTCAAGACAGGACAATAAAGCTGTTTTGCACATATTTACAGAAGTAACTTTGCAGTGCATTGGGCAGAATGAGCTTTATTGGTACCTCTCAAAACAGGTGAGCAGGTAATCTTGATTTTCCAGGGTGACCAGGGACAGTGACCAACATCTTAAGTATGCATGAGAGATACCAGACTGGGTCATACGACTGACTAACTGTTTTCAGGTGTAAGCCACTCTAGGTACCTTGTATTGGTGCTTTAACACATCGCTTTGCCTTAGAGGTTGTAAGAAGGTGTTTATTTTGGGATAGGTGAAGTATCATTCTCCTTTGCCCAGTTTAATTCTATTCAGAGTTTGTAGTACATTTTTTTTTTTCTGTGCAACAGTGGAAAACTTTCGGTACCTACTGCAAATTGTGGATAAAAATTACCTTTTTTATGTCTCACTTGTTCAAAGGCAAGTTCTGTGAGACAGGGGCTGCCTTTTAATATCCATTTGTGCAACACCTATATGACAGACCTGGACAATGGCCCCTAGAAACTCCTTCAGTACAAGTAGTAAAAACAATAATAAGTTAATTCTACTTCTTGAAAGAACTTCAAAGAGTCAACGCTCACTATAATGTTATAAGTCACGTCAGGAAGAGCCTAATGGCAGTTTACCCACAAGAACCTGATCTTCCTCACTATTGGCAGCCAGAGTCTCATAATGGCATGTTAGAGGCAGCACAACAAGAGAAGATCAATGTGACACAAGAAAAAAAAAATAGCCCAGTGGTGTGTGGAGAAAGCATTGTCAGGCTCACAGGAAGCAGCTGCTTTGTCATCTGTAAGGCTCTGTAAAATACCATAGTCTGAAAAGAATAAAAGATTTTTTAAAATAGCACTGCATTTTCCCATCTTTAAAGATTTGTCACCCACATCATTTTCTCTTCTGCAAAGTTCTCCTCACCATCAAAGCCCTTTAACTTTAATATTAAAGTGACGTATCACTTTTTTCCTCTTTCCTTTTATTTGGGGGATATGGGGGGAGGATTTGAATATTTTCCTTCAGTGTTGGATTTATTTTTTTCAGCCTAAAACTGGTGTTGAAATTCTAAGGAGGTTTAAAAGCTTTGGTAGAAATTCAACAACCCTCTGTTTAATTAAAAAAAATAAAAACTGCGATTTAAATCTCTGTCACACTGTGCGAGGGAATTAACCTACTCTTTTCAGGTGTTTCATTGGAAGTCTTTCTGCAGCTAAAGCAGGATTAGGCACAAAGCTCACTTTGAAAGCTCTCTTTCAAAGGTTTTGGGTCTGGTTGTCTCCCAAACACCTTCCTTCAGCATGGACTGCCATCCTTTGGTTGGTAGAAGGATACAGTCTTTCTCCTTCCATTTGTCACTTTGAGTCTGGATGAGTCTGGCAGTTGATGTATTGGAAAAACACCAAAGGCCTGACTGTGGTTGATATGAGCCATTTCGTAACCCTCCTACTAGGACCTGAGAGGAAATGGTGATTGGTGAGTTTACATTTAAAGGTAAATCACTGTTAGAGCAGCATTCAGGTCCTCACCCAGATACCAGGGAAAGTTATCCTGATGCAATAAGCAGTGTAAATGACTCAGTGAGGAAACTGTCCCCACTGGCAAAGAGGAAACAAATGGCTTACCAAGGAATATTTTTATTAAATGCAGAAAAATAAAATGCCTCTAGCAGGCAGATAAACAGGGTAACAATAAGTCATTCTCAAAGCACAACTGTAATTTATAGTCTTTTCTTCCAGAGAGACACCAGCCATGACAGCTGGACGCCTTTCCCCTTCTCTGCCAGCATGCACCAATGGTGTGGCATTTTACAGCTTTTTAAGGCCAGTCTCAGCTGAGCAGGCTGGGTGTGGGTGGCCCTCAGCTCTGCTCCCACTGCTCCATCATTCACCACCTCCCATCAGTCCTTTTTTATCCGTGGCCATGCATGTGTGTTACCTACACAGCACAGGGACACCTCTCCGCTGACCCTTCTGTGGGGTGCAGAGAACTCGGCTGAAGATGCCAGTTCTGCTCGCTGCTTTCTGACAAGCCCACGAAAGAAAGCAGATGTCACCCACCTCTGAGAGCAAAAGCAGATTGCAAATGGTCTTGGGAGCATCAGGACATGCTGATGGCTTTCCCATTTTGCAAGAATAGTGACTTCTGGGTGGGGAATGAAAAGGAAGCAGGCAGGGGCAAGGGGAGGCAGAGCACATGGGAGTTGGTCCCCTGGCAGAAGTGAGAACAAACAGTCATGTCCAGATGCTCAAGTGGAGTCAGGATGCTGAAACTTGAAAGAAAACAAGAAAACTCAATTAGTGCTATATTTATTCTTTTTTTTGCAGGTCTGGGTCTGCCCAGGGAATGGAAATGTAGCCTACACAAAGCCTAAACAACATTGTGTTTTATCAAGGGCAGAATGAAAAAATAATTTAAGGCTTCCTTATTTCCAATGGGAAAATCATCCCTGTCTTGTACTGCAAGTACATCTTGGCGAAAAATGCTGCTACTGACAAGAGCTCATGCAAAATTTTGAAGGAATGGTTCCCATGATCCTTAAATATTAACTTTATGGACTCAGTTAATGTCTTTGCTGCAGAGAAATGTAAGGTTGATAGAGACAGGACTGGCAAGTTCAGAATCAGCTCTCAAAACAGTAGAGTTCTCTAAAGCAAATAGCATCATTATCAATAAAAATGACATTTCATTTACTGCAGGTTTTGTAAGAATGCCTACTCTGTTCACAGAAATCTGCTGTTGATTGGAAAAGCCAGCAGTTTTCAAAGCAGTGACAAAAATTACATGCCATTCTCTGTGTCTAGCACTTACTTTTCCCCCTTCATTTAGCTGGCTTGATAGCAACACTAATTTAATTAAATTACTGCAGTCTGCCCAGGCAGAGAAAAGTTATATCAATAAAAAGTTGATTATACATATAGGTGGTATCAAGTATACCCACATCAACATGGTGGTTATATGGATTTAACATATTTATATTTCTCCCACAATCACTGAGTAGAGGGAAGCCTTCTGAATAAACAATAGCTATAGTAAGCATGTACAATAGTTGGTAAACTTTTATATCTGCTCAATATGATTGCTAAAATTGAGGTGAAAGATGTCTTCTGGGCTACTAACAGTCAGAAAAGTCTTTAAGGTAAAAAATTGTATTTTACTGGTGGATTTATTTTAACTTCAAAGCTAGACAGATTTCAGACAGCACACACTGACAAAATGACACATTCAGTAGTTCCACTTTGACTGCGGCCATTACAATACTGCTTGATCCTGTCACTCTTATTCCAGAGATAATTCCTTTTTCTTTTTCCAAGCAGAACCAAAAAAAACCTGTGTGTCTGCCTTTTTGTTCCACTTTTCGGCAGCACTAGGGCAGGGGAAATTGGCTCATGATGATGTGAAATAACAAATAAATAGATGTACGTATTACAGAGAAGATAATTATCAGTTGATAATCAGATGAGCTGTCAACGGATATGTAAGAAGGGAACGTCTGGCCCTGCAGAATCCCAGGTAATCCATAACTTTTTATTACCTTGTCTCTAAATAGTTTAACTTGTATTCAATATAATGTAAAACTTAATTCATAATAGAGAGGCCATGAGTCAAAGCATTCTTCAAAAACTTGGTCTTGAAATTTTTATAACATCTTGATAAATTATGTAGTTAATTTGGTTGTATTTTCTTTTAAAGTGACAGCAGTGGCTGTTTGAAGCTCTGAACATGCAATAGCCATTCTCGTGAAGATGAAAGGAGGAGCAGAGAGTACAACTCACCCATTTCAGAGAATGCTCTTCGTAGATGCAATCAAAGCCATCCAAGCCTTCTTTGTAGAGCAAGTGAGAAATTTTTCAGTTAATGATTCCTGTCTACCCAGTGGCTAATATTGACTTGCTAAAAATTGCTATATGCTTTTCTTTGAGGAAAAAAATGTTAAAATTTGTATATTCAAAGTATTTTGTTTTGAAATTTAAGCAAAACCACCATATATTTTTACCAGAGCTGTGTGCTCTAAAGATTTTTAATCACAAATATTTTTGAGATTTTATTTTGCATCGTGACCAAAAGAAACAGTTTTAAAACTTGGATATACTCCCACTTATCTCTCTTTTTTTTTTCTCCTCAGATAACCAAGTTTTGAATAGCTTAGCTCAATGGACATAAAAGTCACAGACAGAGAAAACTGGCAATGTGATGCTTTTACATGGTCCCATCTGTCTTCTCCAGAAGGAGATTTCTGTAAAATAAATAAAATTCCAAAACACAGGGAAACTATTCCATCTATTTTGATCTCTTGAAGTGTGCTTAAAAAGCTTGACTACAGGAACACCACATGAGAGAAGCCAAATATCTGAGGAAGAGATAAACTCTGCTCATTAATAAGTTGCTGTGCAGGAGGAGCCATTGTGCTCCTCTTGCAGAATCATTTCCATGTGCAATGTATTGCAAACTTACCATTAATATCTTGAGACAGAAGAAAGTAATTACTGTAGCATTTTAAAGCCTCAAAACTTTATGATAATTGTAGATATTAGATGTTATTGGTCCTAAGTCTGAGACCATGAAAGCTGAAAGTTTGCCCAGTGAGAACCAAAGAGATATGTCCCCATAACTCTAATATAGTACAGCTTTACTGCTACCTTTTTCCAAAGCACAAGTTAGGGACCTTATTAAAGGAAGCATGTAAATTCACAGCTAGGTTCACTTACTTATAAAGGAATAAAACAAGCCTTACTCTTTAACATATTCTGCTATTTGGAAGGCATTGGCAGCCAGTAGATTTTAATCTGAGTTTTCCAGAAAGATGATATCTACTTGATCTCTTTTGATACAGCTCTCCATGGAAATAGATGTTATGCCAACAAAATCACTTATTTTTATCTTCAAATGATGTCCTGAAAAAGACATTATGTTAAAGGTTTATTTCTTAACTGAGAGGAAAAAGTAAAAAAATAATAGGACTATTATTCCATAGTCAGTCTGAGTCTATCTAACTTTTACTTTCCTCCCTGGTTTAAGACTTTCATTTCTACTGCCAGTAAATTTCAGAAGGTTTATTGTGGTTAGTGTTGGGTACCTCAGCCCTGTTATGGCTGGTTATCTTAATCTCTCAATCTGTTTGATACAACCTAATCAATTAGTAGTTATTTTCCCACTTAGGACCACAGCCATAATTTCCCCTCTTATACATACATGAACAGACATAAAAATAGACAGCAAAGAAAACTCGGGTGACAAACTCCACATTACAGAGATCATAGTCAGAAGTCTTTTATGCAATAATCAGCAACAACAAAACCTAAAATAATCATAACTGACAGTGCAATAAATAAATAAACAAATAAAAGTTTCCAACACAACAGCAACACTCAGGGAGTAAAGAACAGTTCAGTGTTTCTCTCAGGAGAGAAAAATTAAATGCCTAGCTCTGTGAGCACCAGAGATGATAAAACTTCATTTCCTGCAGATCTGTATCTCAAGTCTGTGCTCTCCTCTGGACACTCTGATGTCTAAGCAGCATGACTCCACATCAGCTTCCCCCCTGATGGGGCATGAACCTTCTGCCTCCTCTACCTGACCAACTATTTTCACAAAGCTCATAGGGGTTTATTATTTTTCTTATCTTTACATTTCTGACAAGCTTGGATTAAATCAGGTCACGTGTCAAAATATTTGAGGCCAGTGTTGGCAGGACAACTGATCACCAAACAGACCAATGCAGCATGTTTTCATAATTCCTCTTTGCTCAGAAAAAAAACAAGCTAAAATAAAACATGTTTGAACCAAAAGTTGGACACACCTATTATTTTCAGGGATAAATAGGGTAGAGGGGAAAGAGACAAATAGTGAAGTGGAATGACACATGAAATTATCGAGAAAGGATTCAAAGAGAGAGATAGAGGTTTGATAGAGATTTGGGAAGAAAAAAAAAAAAAAAAGAAAAAAAAAAGAGGAAAAAGCCCTACATCTAATGGGAAAAAAAAAAACCAAACCTGCTGCCATGAGAAAATCAGTTCTTTGGAAATGACAGCAGGACTCTGCTTTCCAGCAGCCTAAAAGAAAAACTCTGCAGCCTCCACGCCACAAACGGTCTGAATCACATTTGCTGAGAGTGAGAAAAGGAATCATAGGCACAATAGGTGCTGCTTATGCCCAAGCTATTCTGTCACTCATCTGTTGGCACAATTTCCTCTAAATGATTCTCAGAAAACTTCTGAAACTCACTAAGGAGAAAAAAAATTGAGAAGAGGCAATGGCACGTGCCATTTAAATAGCATCTCTCTTTCTTTAAGCTATTCCATAAAAGAAGAGACCAAGAGAGCTGTCTGCTTTTACTTACCAATAAACTGAGTAAAGAAAGTAACAAACGACTTTTATGAACAGACACTCCTTTGGGGTAATGGATTTTCTCTACAGGCTATGTCCCATCCCTGGAAGTGTTCAAAGCCAGGCTGAGTTGGGCTTTGAGCAACCTGGTCTAATGGAAGATGTCCTTGCCCATGGCAAGGGGATTGGAACTGGATGATCTTTAAAGTTCCTTCAAACCCAAACTGTTCTATGATTATATGATACAACTGTGGTTGAATGCTACCGCTGCTCACAGTGCAGGTAGAAGTGTTTCATCCCTGGGCTGCTGTGGTCCAGAGTTTCTCTCTGGCTATTCCACTGTGCTTAATTGCATTTGTTGCACTTGAATCACAACAAAGGGGAAGACTGTGGAGGACTGGGAAGTGACTGACTCAAATCTAGCTTGTGTTAGTGCCCAACTTTTGGCCTGTATTAAATTAATCTATCTACATAACAGTTAATAATTAAGATCAATCTCATCTAGTTGGGTGTTTAAATAACATGTAAATCAGAGTACTATCCTAGTTAGAAAAGGGCCAAACTAGTGCCAAAATCTGTATCATGTTAAGCTTTCATCAGGCTGAGTTTTAAGGCACAAATCTAGACTGGTCTCACTGATATTTTGGAGCAGATGACTAATTCTCTTGGTATACCATGCCCAAATGTAGGAGCCCTATTTCCACTTGGACGGAGACGTTGATTTCAGTCTCTCCTCCCATAGAGGGAGAGTGTAAGAAAAGGCCCGCAGTTTCACTGTGATTGCTGTGGTGACAAAAAAGGTGTCCATAAATCCTTCCTTCAGCAGCATGAGCAGACATAGGCAAAGATATAACAGGCTAGACATAAGCCCAAGTGGATCTGCTGCCTTTGCCCACTGAAAGGAAAGAATGTGGTACTTATAAGCTGTTCCTCAATGATAGGTAGGCACCTGCCTTGTACCAGTCTCAGCAAGCTACGCATATATTTACCTATATGATTGTCTCTAAAGCTGTAGAGACAAGATCCTGTAAATGAGATAAAAACACAAACCCTATTTAAAACAAACAAACAAACCAACTACCTTGACACTAAAGCCAAAATTTTACCAGGGATTTGAAGACTGAACTCAATCAACCTCTCTTCTCAAGATACCTAGTAAGAACAGTGACATCTGGTTCTTTCAGCATTTATCTACTCTGAAAGAGTTTTTTACAGACCAAAGAAATCAGGCTTAACTTGATCTCTCTCCTAAAATACTTCAAAAGCTTTGCCCTGGATCAACGCTTGGTGATCTGCTGCGGGACTTCACCTCAGTCCTCTGCTTGCCAAGACTGGCAGCACCAGCCTCCTCAGGTCACTCCTGTGACTGCAGCCTGCCACATGTAATCCTGAAAAACACTACCAGGACATGCTGAGCAGGGAAATCATACTGCACAGCCCTGACTCATTTATACACAACAGCTTTCCAGAAAACATGAGGCAACTATTGGAAAAATGAGCCCTCGTGGGGTTGAGTATATGGCATATCTCTCAAGCTTTACTTTCATCCTACTCTTGATGCTGTGGAGCTCTTCACTTCATCAGAAAAAAATGCTTATTAATGATTCCACTCTAGGAACTCCAACTGATTTAAAGTAGAAAATGTACCCTTTGAAAAAGATCTGATGGGAATCTTCTCTTTCAAATCTCTCCTCAAGACCTACCTCTGCTGCAATATCTATCAGCCAAATAGTTATCCTTACATGTTAACAGCAGTCAGGGACAACTCACACCTCTTATTAAAGGTGTTTTGCAATGATTCATAAACACCATGCTAGGCCCACAGATAATTTATATCATCTTGTGGTATCATTCTCACCTTCTTTCCTTCCTTACTGCCTCCTTCATCTTTAAACTTATTTGTTGTATTTTTTACAGAAACCTGTCCTCCTCTGACATTGGGGCACCACAAGATGCCGGTCAGATGCACTCAGCCTGAAGTTCTGCATTGGTATCTGTGGGGGTGTCTACTTACAGGCATGTATAAATGCTCACAGGCAAGTCTGTATGTATATATTCATGTGCATATATACATATACATGAATATATGTATATTCACTTGCCTGTGCTTCCATGCATGAAATTATTCACACTTTGTTTACATTTTTAAGTCTTCGAAATCAAAAGTAAACAAGTCAAAATTCTTTTAAGTAAATTTTTAGTATCAGATGAGGAGAATATTTTAGTTTTAAGTGATATTAATTAGATCCCTTAAATATAAGTAATTACATTATTTGAGAAATTAAAAAGCAGGATCAAGTAAGAGTTTACATCTGTCTGACAAACCCTCTTTAAGCAAAATGTTCAAACACAAAACTTTTAATACTTTTCTTTCCCTTGATAGTCATATAAAATAAAAAACTGTGTCATCATTCTAAGTGAAATTTTAAGAGTTACAGAATCACTGCTTCTTTTACTACCTCTATATACACAGTAGAATTGCTTACTATATGAAAGACTTTTGCAACAAAGTGATAGGTAAAGTATTACAAGATAAGCTAAAAATGGGTTTAGTCTATTAGTGCTAGGGACAGGGGTTGTTTATTGCTATGGATGACAGCCAGCTTTCTTTGAAATCAGTTAGAGCTTTACTATCATGACTTCATCCAGACCACTGTGCTGGGAGACAGACTAGGTCTCAGTTTGATTATCTGGCTTGATTACCTCAACCAGTAACACTGGTGCATGAAAACCACAAACAATAATGAAATGTCAGCTCATTATCACATTTGGACCAGAAATCTTTCAGTGTTCTGTCAAGTTCACATGAGCAGGTACCAATGGATTCTGGCCCCTTTTATGCAGGTGACTCCAGTAAAGTCACTGGTGTCTTTGAGAGCAGCTTTATTGATTACACAGCAAGCTCCTAGTTCACTCACCAGTGCAATGCACAGTTCCACAGGTGCTCCCTACACAGAGCCTATTGTAGTCTAGACTACAAACTTCTCCATTTGAATGTCCAACTTCCCATGCTTCCTTAAGAGCCTGTCACTGACTTTTATCCAGTGTGGATAAAGGACAGGGCAGCACTGCACAGTCCCATTAAGATCAGGCAGCTGCTTGATAGATTCCTGGTCACAGTTTTGAACACAGCACTGCTTTCCCTCCCCACCTAAATGCTATTTAAAGGTTTCACGTCCAGCTGAATGCTACACCGGTGGCAGATTATTTAACAAAAGCAGCCAAGTAGAGCTGAAGAGTATGGTCTGGGGGTTACAACAGAGATTTAGAAAGTCTTTGGAACTGCCCATTCCCAACTCCATACATGATAGAGCAGCCTTACTGCTCACCCCTTCCAAAGCCACCCTGGCACCCAGGGACTTCATCCACCCATAGGACTTCAGGCCACAAACCGCAACCAGGAGGGAGGTAAAAGTCTGATGTAGTGCTTTGATCCTATATGAAATTCTCCTCAACAAAACTGAATTCCATAATGCCTGAAAAAACTCACAACCGAGCTCACACTGTCCACACAGCATGAAGCTGTCACCTGCAGGAGAGGCCTCTCTTCACTGCTGCCCTTCAGATTCCCAAATAGCATTTCCCTTTTCAGGTGACAAGGAGCACTCAAAATTCACCATTATCGCAGTCCACATAGGAGAATATCAAGGTCAGAGACAGCCAGTTTGTAAAGCTGTTATGCTAAACAAAACACTATACTATAAGTTAGAATATTATCCTAAAAACTTTTCTGCTGGAAAGCCTTTCAACATCTTACTGCGTCTCAGGACCAATTTGAAGGTGAGGATTGCTCATCACCTTCGGTAAATCAGGCAAACAAATCAGATGTACACAGTAAAATGGCTTCTTTATTAGAAGATTTCAGTTGTCACTTAGACTGAGCAGCTGCTCAGAGGATGGTAGTAGCTGCTGTGGCTAAGACATTCTCATCCTCAGCTCCTGTTTCAAGCCATTTGTGGGATTCTGGAAACCAGTATCAAAAGTACATGGCAGAAATCATTGCAATATGGTCAAAGATAAATAAAAAATGGAACAGCTGCACCAAGTTGATTACTTAAAATATATAAAAGCTATAGAAATCAGGTGTTAGGGAGAAGGTGTTAGGTGTTCTGGGAAGAAAATTGCAAAAGCTGCACAAAGAAAGGTCAAGGCTTACTTCTTTTTACTGTCTTTATTCTAGTTGTCTACTTGCTTCTTGGACCATAGAGTGTGCAGCCGAATCTCCTGGCTAAGTTGTCGATTTTCTTTAAAGAGTGTCTCATCTCCCTGAGTAAAATCTGAGCTGGCACCTTGGACACCTGAATCATAAGCCACTCAAATGCCCCTTTCTGTCTCTAGTGACCCAGGAACAAAATTTAAACCCGTAAACAACTTACTGCCTTTGTTGAACTGCAGACCAAGTTTTCACACACACACTAAACATTTTGCATAGTAGGAGAGTTCAAATACTCTGTTACAATATAGTAGAAGAGCTCCTGAACATAATTTAAACAAACTTATTAAGTCAGACTTTACATGCCTCCAGAACAACATAAATCTAGTGATATTCCAAAATATGTCCTGAAAAATCACACAATCAACAGAAATTACTTCAAAATAACATTATCTGTGCATTTAGGTTGTAACTCTATCCAGATTGAATTAGGTCCTATTGAATATAATGGCATAGACTCACTTTGTTTACTATCTCCTGGAGTTTGGTTTTTTTAATAATCTACAGAAAGGGACAGATGTTAATGTCTTTCTAACTAGTAGGCTTTCCGTATATCCGTATGCCCATAATTCAGCAGCAGCACAGCCTAAATATTGCTTTTACTGTCAAAAAAATCCATAAATAAATAAACTGTCCTTGTTCTATGAACAAAGTCATCTGACTGTGTCAGCTTCCATTTCTTCACACCATCAGAAGAAAGAACCACCTCCTGGTCACTCAAAAGGAAAACAAACCCCATGGATTCTCCTTCCTTAGAGAGGAATTCAAGAGGGCATAGGCATTCATGAGTCATACAAACTCCTACTTAGGTCTCTCTCTACTATCTTGCAGTTAAATCCATGTTCACAGACTGCATCTCCCTGTTAAAGGAGTAAGGCATAGGAAAAGGATATATATAAATTATACTCATGTATAATTTAAAAAAATATGTGCAATGCTGTGCTGCAACCAAGGACATGGGAAGAGCACTGCAGTGCTCCCAGGCACATCTTGCCACAGAGGTGCTGAATGGCAAGCCAGGGCTGAGTTCCCCAAAGCCCCTGAAACTGGGACAGGGATGAACACAAAGAGTCCTGAACAAGACCTTGGGGTTTACCACTCACCATCCTGGCTATCCTTTGTGTAGGTTATTGCACAAAGTATTCATTTGAGGGGAAAAAAAAAAATCTATCAACTTGCAAAAACTGTTTAAAGAAATCTAAAGGAAATTGAAGCTTACATCTAGAGTCTCTATGAAAAAAAAGCAATAAATTCCTACCATTTGGTGCAATGCAGTGTATTCCAAGGGCAAGAACTTTTGTTCTTCAGAATTATTTTTATAATGTCACCTCTGCCAGGAATGATTTAAGAGCTTTCAGATAAGGGAACGAATTTCATCAGAGAGATCACCTGAAGTCTCCCTTTAGCTTCTTGATGAATAAAATACCCTCCTCAGCACTCTTCAGCATCTCTTTGTTACATTCAGAAGTGGGACTTTAAAGCAAAGGAAATTGTATCTCAGTGTAAAAGACATCTTTAAAAAATCAAGGTAGAAAACATCAGTGTACTGAGTAGAGATGAGCTTACTGACTACACTTTAAGCAGCTTTACAACTATCTTAAACCAAGTATATTCAATCTAGTCCTCTGAATAGCTGTTACTACATAGCACCACTGCCTGCTGCAAGTGAAAACAAATAGTACCGTATATTTTCAGAAAGTGAAGGCTGTTGTAACATTTCAGGTGTCTTACATGTAGGATTGCTACTTGCCATTGTCAAAGGCTAATTGCCATTCCTACTTGCATGTAGGAATCCTCTCTCTTAAACTAATTTATATTTCTTCCAATGCTAGATACAACAGAGGATCATTTAAAAACATAAATAAAGCTTCAATGCAAATCTCTCTCTCTGTATAGGGGAGTATCTGCTGAGTCTCACCCACCAGGCATTTCCTTCTCCAGCATCTATCAGTTCTTAGTAAATGTAAATGAAAAAGCAAAGGAGTACTGGAGCTAGGAAATCATTTGCAATTCACTCCTTCATCCAACACAAGCAGCTGGTAAAAAAGAATGTAAGTGGGACCTTCCCCCATTGTAATCCTTCTGCATATCTACAATAAGGAAAAGGAATCCTAAATATTGCACACTCCCAGTCATTAGCCACCCAAAACAGCACTGTGCTGAGTGGCCAGGATCTGGGCTTGCATAAATGCCTTGGATGAAGGGGATGAACCTGAAGCATCCTACATTAGTTCCTTCAGTTATCTCTAGATATTCTGCATGTAGCTTGTTTTGAATATTCTTTTCTATTCTACCAGGATTTTTTCACTCAGAGATGCTCGATTTGGAAAGATATTTTGTACAAATTTCCATAACCCCCATAGTATTCATAGTCATCCTACTTCTTATACACAAACAGTGGAGGAGCAACATTGTTGCATTAACCTCTGATAAGGAAGGCCCCAGCTCACACAGCATATACATTTCCTAATAGCTTATGTTGAAGAAAGGAACTCAGATTGTCCCAAGTTCGGGGAATACTGGTTTGAACACTGGAGAAATGGAGATTCTTCTTATAAGGGGACAAAATTACTTATTCAGCTTAAAAAAAGCAAAGATGTCACATCCAGACAGAGGGTACAACTGTGCTACAAACACTTCAAGGAGAAAACACATGAGAAGAACTTTCCAAATTCACAGACAGTGTTGGCATATGAAGAAAATGGT
Organism: Chiroxiphia lanceolata; assembly: GCF_009829145.1. Lineage (NCBI taxonomy): Eukaryota > Metazoa > Chordata > Aves > Passeriformes > Pipridae > Chiroxiphia > Chiroxiphia lanceolata. The sequence continues at coordinate 83,822,258 of NC_045639.1, read as the reverse complement.
TACTAAGAAATGAGATTTCCAGCCATCTGGAGACCAAAGTTCTGGAACAGTTTTCCAGAAAAAAAATGTACTAGGAACAAAACAAAAAACCCCAATCAGTTTTCAAAATAGGGCTGGATGTGTTTGCAGAAGAGGATTATTTGTTTTTTACAAGAATATCCACCTCAGTACTCTACCTGCTGTTCGCAAGCTAAGGATAACCTACAGACATTTCTAGGGAATCAGAGCATCCAAAGGCTGTTCAAATAAACCATTGGTCACTTCAGCTTTCTTTGAGGTACAATAAAACATTATATGCAAACAGTGCAACGTACTCAGGAAAATATGTATCTGGAATACTTAAGCATGAAGAAGGAGACAAAATGAAAGCTTTAAATGCTCATTTAGGGAAAAGAGCTATCTACAGCGCACAGCATATTGAAGGGCAAGGAATGCAATTACTGCTCGCTGCTGTATTTCAGGAGTGCATGATCATTTCTTCCTAGCATGTAATTTACATATTAGTACTGGAAATGCCATTTGTTTGTTCCTTGCATTATAACTCTTTGATAAGCACGTGTCATTAATGCATACAAATAAGGAGCTTCCACCTGTCTGACAGGAAGTACAGCTAGAAGTTATTTACAGAGGAGTCCATGTCAATCTGTTTCATGCCATAATGAATCACTTGCCTCATTAGTGGACACTTTTCCTTCCTCCACACCAAGCAGACAGAGAAAGATCCTGGTAGCAGAACTTGTTCTGCTCACTGCATGCCAGATAGTAATTCAAATCCTTTTGCTATGAGACCAACATACAGATGTGCTGGAATCATGCCCGTGTGCCTCCTCAAGGCACCACCTTGTACTTATGTTCCTTACAAAGAGCATAAGTTAAAACCCATTTTCTAAGAAAATCAAGCCTTGGGAGGGAAAAAGAAAGTCCAAGAGAGGGACAGAGCACAGGTGCTGGGGAAGCCTGAAAGCAGGGCTGTTCAACAGCTCAGTAGAGCCACAGCCTCCTGCTGGCAGAAGGTCTGAGTCACAACAGCCACCATCTGAATGCTCTGATACAGACCAACCTTTGGTCACACAGTCAGCAGTGGAGAACAGCATTAACTTCATGTATCCAACAGAATGGATATAAGCATAAATATCTTAATATACTTCAGTCAAACTAAAGGTCCACTCATTCCTGTGACCAGTTTCTGGCTATGGCTATCAGCAGATGCTCTTGCCAGGAAACATGGCACACAGAGAGCCACTATCTTCCTAGCAAGCAGGTGTTTGAGCCTGCTCTCTGCCAGAGCTTGTTCTCGATGGCCTTGCTTCTCCAAATTTATCCAGTTTGCATTTCTACTTTTACATCTGACACATCATACAGTAATGAGTTCCCGAGCTGTATTATAGGCTGTGTGGAAAAGTACTTCCTCTTGTTTGTCTTAAGCCAGATGTCTAATAGCACCATTGCACTGTCCATACTGCACAGGCTGTGAGAGAATGATCATCCCCAACCAAACTGCCCCACATACATCTCAGTAGTCTCTTTCTCAGGCTAAAAGCCATAACTCATTTAATCTATCCGTGTATAGAAGCCATTTCAAATTCCTGGTTAACTTTATTGTCCTTCTCTGTATCTTTTCTAGTTCTACCATATAATTTTTAGACAAAAGGATCAAAAATGAGTTCCCTATTCAACACCCCATATATGTAACAGTGACAAAGATATTTTTTATCCTCTATTCCTTTCCTTACAACTTCTAACATTCCATTTGCCTTTCAGTTATCAATATCATTATAACAATTTGTTTTCAGGAAACTATGTATAATAACTTCAAATTGTTATAGTTAACAGAGTAATTATAATTTCATGCATATATTTGGACTGGTTTTCCCATTACTTAAAATATCTGGGACTTCATCTAGCATTTCTATTTTACAGTCAATTAATATCAAGAAATCCTTCTCATGCTCTTTGCAGTTGGTCTGAGTTTTGGTTATTTTCAAAAATCTTGTCTGATCAAGTAGCACTTGGCACCACATCACTCACACCTTTCTCAGATCATTTATGAATACACTAAACAGCACAGGGGCTGGAGCTGTGCACACTCCTCTCTATTGTGAAATAGAGATCATTTACTCTTACCTTGTCACTTCTTTTATGTAACCAATTATTAATCCATGACATCTTAATCTCATCAAGAGTCTTTGGTTAAAAGTATTGTTGAAAGTTTTTTTTTAATTTGTTATTAACTGCATCACCCCTACTCATAATCTTCAAAGAACTAGAATAGATCTGTGAGGAATTACTTCAGCCTATGAGATCTCCTTTGACTCTTCTCCCTTGTGTTATATTTCAACCTATCTACTCTTTTCTGTCATTTTTTTTACATCTTCTACGGATTTGTCCAACACAAAAGTCAGAGGTACCATTCTGTGGTTCTCTGAATTCTCTCTGCAACCCTTTGATAAAAACCAGTGTTATATTTGTCACTCCCTAACCATCCAAAAGAAAAAAAAAACATTTTAAATAGTAGGTTGGAAGGTACAATTAATTGTTCAGCAAATTCAGCCCTGGGTTCAACAGGTACACACTCGTCTCATACTGCCTGATGTCATCAGTTTGATTCTTCTCTTTCCACTGACTTTTCTAAAACTCTTCTGGTGTCATTTCTTACTGAGACAGTTCCTCAGACTTGCCTCTTATGGTAGGTCATCTTGCTCAATGATTGTCAAATGAAAAGAATTAATTTTAAGCTTAGTTCCTTGGGCTCTCTGTAATTCTCTCCTGCTGAACTTGAGTTGTCAGTATCTTCATTCAAAATCACTTGCTCTAGTTCACATCTCTCATTTTTAGACTTTTATTATTGGTAAAAAAGTACTCATATATATATATGAGGTTTTTTTCAGTACCTATGAACTTGATTGAGTTTTCTGTGTCTCATGCTTTAATGGATTTTGATTTTTTAATACTGAGCAGTGAAAAAAGAGACCTTATTTGCCCACACATAATTAGCTATACAGTCTCGTGTTTTATAGCATCTTATGCCTAAGTATAAGAAATACTCCATCCCAGAAGATCTAACCATCTCAATGATAAAAGATAACAGCACAAAGAAAAAATTTAAAACAGCTAGTACTTTCATTCTTCTGTAAATTAGATGTTCTCTCCCCCAGAAAAACCACTGTATTTAAATTAGAAGACTAGACTATATTATTTAGGCACAGTCTTAAATGAAGAAGGAAGATTTATGTTTCTGCTCTGGGTTTATCATAGGTCTCTGTACAAACAGCAAATGTTCAATGTCATATTTATAGTGCCACATGCTGTGATTTTTCCTGCCTGAGAAACTCCATGGAATATGCCCTCTGCTCATCTGCAGTTGTAAAAGTATTTAAGCTGCCATTTGTACAGTGAGCCAATAGAAGGGAATGAAAGCACTAAACCATCCTTTTAAAACCACACAAAATACTCTGGCTGAATTTGCCACCAGCATTTCAGTGCTCACTTACAAAAAAGAAACACAGCATTATCTCTCTCCAGTGACACTTTTTGTTTCTCAAGATATCAACATTAGCTATTGCTTTGATGATGAAGCTGACAAATGTTTCTGTTCACAGTTCAGCATTCCCAAATATTTGTCACCAGCATTTGCTTCTATTTACTTGTAATAGTTTCTAGCAGCATTATGACTAGACCTATTAACTCTAATGACAGTTTTATCCAGGCCTTTTAAAAAATAAGATGGTGATCTTTTCAGACATATTTATGATCATCTATTGAGAAACTTCTGACTTTAAACAGGCCTACTTGGATATTTTTATTTGATATAGAGTTGTATAATACAAAGCATTTTTAATTGGGCCCCCTCAGGAAATCCACGTGGGGTTTTGCTCATCCTCAGCTGCCTGGCTGCTCCTTGCCTCTGATGCCCCAGGCAGTTAACCACCAAGCTGATTAACCACTTGACTCACCACCCAGGCATCAACAACTCAGAATTACTGTTCTGCTCATCTCTTACCCTGTACACCTCCAAGTATCTGACAATAAAAAGTGGGAGGGAAAGTGTATATAAATGCACAAATACATACACATATATGTATATGTGGGGATACCGAAAAAGAAAGTTCATCAAGGAATGCATTGGTTATAGCTCACCAAGGACAAACTGTCTGCACACCTTAGGAGCAGGAACACTGAGGAAGCTTGGTGTATTGCTCTGAGGGAGACCTGAAATAAAGGATGGAGTGGCACAAAGGTGCTGCAGTCATGCTATGTCTAAATCAATGCACATATGAAACAAAGGATGGACCAACACAGTATTGTTGTGGTTATGCTCCATTGAAAACAATGCAGCTAATGGGAACTATACCAAAGAATGATCCAGATGGGAATCAAAAGCTGAACTTTACTTCATTAACTCAAAAATACATAATAATCTTTATACTCTACCCTACACATGCTAATGATTAAAGACACTCAAATTCTCCTAAACATGAAATAACATCAACCGTAATTTTACCTTTTCCCCTCCCTCGAAGAAAATAATATCTATGTAGCTTAAGTGGGGAGGGAGATCAGAGAAGGCTCCATCACAATTACTGAGATTGGTTGATGGGCTGAACCTGTCTGCTCCCCCGTAGGGATGCCAGTTGGGTAAGAGCTTTTCTGTATATCACTTCAATACTGAGAGGGTACTGAGAGGGTACTTCTGCTACCCAGCTGCTGATATTTGGGAAGAGGAACCTCATTTTCTTTGTGAAGAACATTGGATGAAATAAACTTACAGGAGAAGGCTGAAGGTGGGGAAAAGAGCCCCCATTCTCAGTATCTCATCCCTCTGCAGTATGGGCAAACAACAACCGAACCTGGAAAATTCTGAGAGTTCATAGAGCTACCACATTGACCAGCACTGGGGAAGCAACACCATGTACCCATGTACTGGGATGTCTCACCTAAGTAAATGTTCCTCCAGATGTGAATACTTGTTTGTGACTCATGTCAGCACAAAAGCCCCAGCTGCCAAAATCTATGATCCTATCTCACTGCTAACCTAAATGGGACTACTCAAACAGCTAAGGACTAATTGCAGAAGAAAGGATTGCTTGATGAGGTTCTTAGATTTTCATTACATTCTTCTTAAGGCTGTTAAGCAAACTAATTAATGATGGGCTAAATGTCAATCCCATGTACTGGGATTTGAAACTGATTTAAAAATTACAAAGGTAGAGATTTTAGGCATGCAAACGGTAAGAATTTACAGGGAGCTGTAGAGGGGCAATACTATTTAGTATATTTAAGTTGTTAGTAAACAACCACAAGACGATTGTCTGGAAGTCTTTGGATGACAGAAAAATGTTGAGACACATCAAGTCTGAAGTAGGTTTGAGGAATTAAAAAGGATGTAAGTACCTAAGTAGGTAGTTATCATCTCTGTCTAAGACAAAGTGACACTGGAATACCCTCCTCTTAGTAAGAGCAAGCATTGTCTGTCACCAGCAGTCCTGTCCTTAAGAGCAGCTCAAGCAATTTAAAACAAACCTCAGCTGATAAGGGGGAGAAGCCCACCTCCTTTCACAGAAAGCATCAGTTTTCATGGTCATTACTGAAACATAAGTCAACAATGGAACACCTCTCCTATGAGGAAAAGCTAACAGAGTTGAGGTTGTTCAGCCTGGAGGAGAAAAGGCTCCAGAGAAATCTTATTATGGCTTTTCAGTACTTAAAGGGGACTTGTAAGAAAGACAGAGAAAGACTTCAGTAAGGTTTCAGTAGGGTAGTAATAGGACAAGGGATGATGGTTTTAAACTGAAAGAGAATAGTTTCGATGTTAGGAAGAAATTCTTTACCGTGAGGGTGGTGAGGCACTGCCAGAGGTTGCACAAAGAATCTGTGGATGCCCCATCCCTGGGAGTATTCAAGGCCAGGTTGAGTGGGGCTCTGAGCAACCTGGTCTAGTGGAAAGTGTTTCTGCCCATGGTAGGAGGGTTGGAATGAGATGATCTTGAAGGTCCATTCCAACTAAGCCATTCTATGATTCCATTCCCTTCCCCTCTTCTCTCTACTTTCCCCTACTATAAAATCTCTCTGGGCTGGACCACAACTGTTGCACATCTGTTCACAGAAACCCTTTGCAACTGTAAGTGTTGATCTAGGAGAAGCAGCTGAATGTACGGCTGAGTCACAACAGTTCTTTTATCAAATTTTCTCCTGGCTACTCCACACTTCAGGCACAACAGCTTCAGAAGGTGAAGGAGTCTTACATACCAGCATTTATACAAAAAACTTTTCTTCCTCACTGCCCTTGAGTCTTGTATATCTGTGGGAGATGTATGGTATATAATAACAGCAGTGCTGGGGGAAGTTCAGTCAGTCACAGCTTACACACACAGGTAAATGCATTTTATTAACTGTAAGCTTTTGTTTTCTGTCTTGGGTTCACAGGAATCTCATATGACATTTTTCTAAGGAGAAAATGGAATTGAATGATCTTCCAAGAAAAAAAAAACAAACATAAAACTCAGCTCTATAAAATGCAGAACACAGGTCCAAAAGCCAATTTAAAATCTTCAACATAAGATCAAAAAATACTACAAAGGGGTGTTAAGTATTTTTAAACAGGAAGATTCTCTTCAGGAGTCAAACTACTTCACAAGTTGACAACTTTCTATGTTCATAACCAGCAGCTTCCCTTTGAAGCAACTTTTCACATTGAGATCTTATGGAATAACTCAACGCTACAAAACAGAAAAGCACTATAAATTATGCTTATTATTTTGAGAGCTACAAAAATACAGTCACAGATAAAGATCTCAAGATGTGCATAGCCTAAAAAAAAATTACTAGTCCCTGCCTTACAGAATTCTAGCTGATATATAAGTGGACAAAAATGTACAGGAAAGCAACATGATAATAAGGAAAGAGAAACCCCTTAATTAGTATACTGTTTTGTGGGGTCATATATAAAGAAATAACAGGTCATCCAGGTATTTGTAAAAGGTCCCCTTAAACCAAAGTGTGGTTAAATTTGAACAGGGATATTTGAAAAAGAGTGCATGCACTGTCAGCACATGCCAAATGCAGCCTCATTGTCTGAGAACAACAAGGTAGAGATGGAAGGAAAATTCCAAATTTAATCAGTGATAGGTTGTTTTTTTAAAAAAAAAGTATTGCTAAGTAAATCAGTCAAATGGTTGAACCACATGAGTATAAACATACATTCAGACACCGAGAGATATCAGCAGAAGAAAATTCCTAGCATTTTAACATTCCTGTGATACAGCACGCAGTAGGTGTATTAACTAAACTTAAAATTCCAAACACATAGCAAATGCAAAGCTCAGGTTCTCCATAAAATCGGACAAGAAGTGGTGTTTAGACTTCTCATTAGGCTTCTACACAGAAGTGAATTTCACACAAAATTTATATGGTATGCATACATCCATTTCTCCTGCATGTTTGTACCCACTGCAGAGAACTTTGTGGATGATAGGGTTTCCCAAAGACATAGGTGCTTTGCAGTTAACTTGCAAAACACGTTCCTAAGTTTGTGCAGAACGTGTGGTGAAATCATGGTGTTATTTCTTTGGCATCAGTTAACAGCTCTCTGGAGCAAAACACACAGTTATGGTTGCTCATGATACCCATCATACCAGTAAGTTATACTGTGGATAAGTCAAAGGCATGAAGTTATCAAAAGACAAACAGCAGCTATTTAGACATTAAATAAGAAAAATTTCATACTAGTTAGTTAAAAATAGAAAGACAAAAGTGTAAAGCAACAAAAAAATTTCAAACAATTGTTGTGAACTCTACTATTGTCTTTAGTACCTTTTCCTTTATTTTCACATTGGACTTTGAAAATTGTTTTTTTTTTAGAAAAGGGTGCTGGTACTTCAGAAAAAAATAAATTATCTGGGGCTATTTCCATGACTCCTTGAACTTATCTTATGGGATTAGCTGCCCAGACATGACACTGGAAATATGGGTCCTTCAAAAGAGAGTATACCTTTATTCAGGTCCAACAGCATGATATATTTGCTGCTTGGAAGGAAGGATTTGTTCAGTGACACTATTGCAACCTGATTATGTGACACTGCATGGTACCAGGAATAAACAGACATCAAAGACAGCACCATGAATGGAAGAACAGCTAAAAGCTTGAGCAGAGACACTGAAAAAAAGGGGGAGAAAATTTATGGAAGAGACCTAACCAGCATGTGTCTCCAAGTAACGTGTGCCACAAAAGTGGAAGGATTGTCAAAGAAGAAGTTTAAGTATGACAATCTTTTAACTGTGAAGAACTGGATGCATTTCACAAGTTTTCCATTAACTTGGGCAGATAAAACTACAGCGTGAAGGAACTTCACCTTTCATGCAAAACTGTCACTCGTGGCTGGCTGGCCCAAAGCTGGACACTCTAGGGCTGGGCAAGCTGTTTTGCTCTTTTCCAGTACCCCTGTCCTACAGAAATGTCTTAACAATTAAGTCAGTCCCATTCAATTTTAGCTAACCTTTAAAAAATATGTAAATAACAGCCCTTTTCCTTCTGTCCCTCTTCCTTCTCTTGCCATTAACATTCACCAGAGCATACCTTCTGGCTAGGACACTCACCTAGGTGGTGGGAGGTGTTTGGAATTCTTTCAGGTGGAGAAGGGAATTGAATTGCATCCCATGTGGAGTATTCTGCCCACTCAGAATTACACTACAAAGATTATATGTAAGGAAGTCTCTTCTACTTCCTCTAGTTATGTCTTGTAAGAAATGACTACCGTTCCACCTCTGAAGAAAAACAACTTACTCCAGTGTGTCTGGAAAGAAGCACTTTCCTGGAGGCACAGGTTGGATGACTATGGGTCCAGGCAAGGATGAGGATGTGAGATGGAAGGTTATTTCCCATTGCCCCTCATAGGGATTTTGAGACAACTTTCCCTTCCAAGTGCTGACTGTGAATTCCTTGTGAGGCATCCTTGAGGGGCAGAGGACAGGCAATGTAAGGTTCTCTGCTGTGGATTCCTGTGTGGCAGTAGGAAGCTTAAAGCTGGACTATACACAGAGACACTCAGTTCTCCAGCACCCAAATCTGTTGGTGAACCTGGACCAGTGCTCAAGTCACTGTATTGCATCTCCTGGAGAACCTCTGAGGTTGGCATTGACACACTATGAGTAGAGTGTACAGAAACCTACATTACTGCTGCTGGTGCCACATGGGAATTGAAAAGGATTTCTGCCACTGCTGGGACCAGGCAGTCTAACATTCTTTGTGAGCTCTGTGCTTTCTTTCTTAAAAAATATTAGGATAATGATGTTTAATGTTTCCTGATTTGCATATAACTAACCTACATTGTGTGGTAATTTTTGCCTTATTTTCTTACATATTATTTCTGCTGTTGCCATAGTCTTTTGAGACTTGCCATCCATGCCCTAAGCATTAAAGGACTCACTAAGATGCCACTTATCTTAATTTTCTTTTGACATATTTCATATACAAAGTTCCCTGCATAGTGACAGGCTCAGTATTGTTAAAAAACAGCAGGAGGAAAACCCAATTAAACTTCCAGTTTTCCACCAAGTGAGGCACATATGCAATATGCTTGCCAGTTGATCTGCTCTGTCCTTGCCTGTACAGGGCATATCTACAAGATTTTCCCCTGGGGGTACAGACTGTCCCAGCCTAAAACTCTGCTACCTTTCTGCAGAAGAGAAATATAAATAAAATATATCCATGAGGGCTTTCTTCACCTCGAATTTATATATTGAATTTACATTAAAGGGTAACATTTCAGAAGGCTCTCTAGATCTCTGAAAGCTACCTGGGCTTTAAGTTGCAGCTACCTTAAACACACCAAAAGAGTTACAGTTTACCACATTGTTCAGACTATTTTGGTATGTAACTCCTTCATACATAGGTAATAATTTAATATTCACACATGAAGAAGGAAGACTGGACAGATTTATGCTCATAGAACTGGACTGCTCCTTTGACATCCCATCTGCTCTTCAAAATGAATCACATTATGGAACTCTCAGTGTGATTCATAGGGAACCCAAACTCTGATTTATAGCAGACCTGGGGTGCCATTTGTCTCCTACCACTTCAGCTGTCCAGTAGCTCAACACTTTTAGTAAGCGAGTCTTCTCCATTTCCTCCATACTCAAGGGAATATTTTTTGATACAGGTATCTTTCTACTCAGTCATTCATCAGCACCTCCTGTTTCAGAATGGGCTGAGTCATTTTCTGTCTTTTTCTCAGTCGACCAATTAAGAGCCTAGATCACTTTCTTACTCAATAGGTAATTTCAAAGCAATTAACATTAGGACAGATGAATCTCATCCTCAGTTAAGTCACTGTTCATCAGTTCAGGTACTATTTTTGTGTCAGGAATGACACTGTGACATAAATCCCAGAGAACTGGGATAAAGTAATACTCCTCTGAGATCTGGCTTCAGCTGGGATAGAGTTAATTTTCTTCTTGGTAGCTGGTACAGTGCTGTGGTTTTAGGTTTAATATGAGAATAATGTTGATAACACACTGATATTTTGGTTGTTGCTTAGTGTTTGCCCTAAGTCAAGGACTTCTCGCAGAACAGATTCTCGGCATTAACGAAAAGTCAAAATATTGCTGATGGCTATAAAGATGAAGAGGAGAGACTTCTTGAATGTGTATGACAGACATGGGAATTTGAGAATCTTCAGGACAATGGACAGTTTCATCTTATTCACCAGTGAAAGAAAAGCTGAATGTCTCAGGCTTTTCAGATTTCTCTCCAGAACAGTTCCATCTGGAGTGTTTTAACTGCAGAGCAAACAATAACATTCAGAACAATATAAATTCTGTCCAACCAAATGGACAATGGACAAATCAGTTGCCTCAGTTGGAAGCTTTAAATGCATCAACAAAAGTGGCTTTGCTATCTGAATTAAAGAACACAGTCACTCAACCCTTGCCTTCCTTTGGACTGGAGGACAGTAGACACCAAACTTTGGGCTGCCAAGCTTTCCTGTGAACAGCCACAGTAACAGTGCCACCAGTTTCTCCTTTACAGTGAGTTCCAGTCTTGCCACTGCATCACAGTTTGGAATTGCTCCAGTTTTTGAAAGCATTTCTGCTGGTTGTAATCCTCCTGCATTTGGAGTGATGCCCTTGCCTGGCAATTCTTCTGTGGTGAACTCTTCAAGCAACACTGTGCTTACAGCCTTTGGAACTTTTAATGCAGCAATAGCAACTTCTGCCTCATGTTCAAGCAGTACTTTATTTGGACAGACTGACAGTGCCTCAGGACATAACAACACATCAGTGTCTTCTGCAGTCACAAACATTACTAAATCAGAAAAGTTATTTACACTGAAGAGTATGTGAAGAGTTGAAACAATTTGAAGCAAAAAAGTTTACAGTGAGAAAGATTCCTCTTAAGCCACCACCACTATAACTTTTAAATGTTTCAGACTTTTTAAGTTTATTTTGAAATAATGTGGTTTTGTAACACCTCTGATAGCTCAACTACACAATTTTGTGGTTAAGTAATGAAATAAAATGTTTCGGTTTCAGTTCGTTTTTGTTTCATCTCTAAGTCTTCTGCAATAGTAAACTCTCAGGAAAAAAAAATTGCCAAGCTCTGGTTGGATGACACTTTGAGCAACTTGGTCTCATGGAACGTGTACCTGCCATGGGAGTGGAACTAGACAATCTTTAAGGTCCCTTCCAACCCAAACCATTCTATGGTTCTAGGACTTTTTCAGTTCCCCATGCTCTGCCAGTGAACAGGTGCACAAGAAGCCAGAAGGCAACGAGGCCAGGACAGCAGACCCAAACTGTCCACAGGGATATTCCATACTACAGAATGTCATGCCCAATATATAAACAGGGGAGAGTTAGTCAGGAGGGGGAGGGTGCTGTTTGGGGATGGGATTGGCAGCAGTCAATGGGTGGTAAGCAATTCTGTTGCGCCTCATTTGTTTCTCTTGGGGTTTATTTATCTCTCTCTCCTTTTCAATAAAATTTTTATTCTTATGATTGTTATTGTTATCATGTTTATTATTATTATTATTAATGTTTTTGTTGTTGTTATATTTAAATTTATTTGAATTCTTAAACTGTTCTTATCTCAACCCACGGATTTTACCTTTTTTCTGATTCTTCTACCCATCACAGAAAGAAGGCATGAGAGAGTGAGAGAGAAGTTGTGTGATTGATGGCTGGGGTTAAACCACAACAGAGCCAAGAGTCTGAGAGTCCTAGGTATTAATCTCCATTCCAACAATATTCATGCACATATAACTAGAAAGCAATCAGATAAAATGCATGAACAGTGATAGGAGCGACACCTTTCTTCCAAACTGTGGCTCTTACCACTACCCAGTAGTGTCAGGTCCCTTTTCCTTTTGTCCCTGGCAGCTTACACTCCTGGATAGCAGCAGTCTGTCTGCAATGGAACAACTGCAGACAGCATTTTCTTAGAGTGGTTACTGGCCCAGCAGAAGGACACTTTCCATTTTGCCTGGCTGAAAGTTGAATTATGACTAAAAGGAAAAGCATGTCTATTACTTCCCAATAAGCACACATTTCCTATCCAACAGCTCATTACCTGAGCTCATGAAACAGTTTTAGGATGCAAATCCCACTCTCATCTCAGCATCAAGAGGATGGGTAGGCAGTGAGACAGTTCTGTTTCCAAAGGCTGTTTCAATGTATCTTCATGGGCTGTCTATTGCTAACACCAATCCTAGATACCCAAGGGTCCCTATTAAATTCAGATGGAAATTAAGTACATGGCATGAACTTACAAATTGTATTTCCAGAGCAGGTACTTGACATTGGGTCCAGTATGAAACATGATACAGAATTTAGGTGTCTAGCCTGTTCATGCATTGCTGAACATTACTTTCCTAAGAGTTGGGAGGCATCTTGTGTGGAGATCATAGATAGGTAATGTGTTTTACAGACAGTAAGTGCAAACTCCATGAAAGAAGCAATAGCAACCATGCTTGCAATGGATTGACTTTCGTAATTAAGATAGAACATTTTTTTAGATGCATTATTGTGCAGGCAACTTACTGCACTTTGGATTTTTAAATAGGAATTTCCTTCAGCCATTCTAAAAAAAAAAAAAAAAAAAAAGCATAAGCACACAAATTTTGGACGTACACACCACCCTGCAACAGACTCACACCAGGTATGTGAATTTATTTGCTTTTTAACCCTTTTGAAGGGTCTGTGGACTGGAGGTCTATTTGCAGACAGAGGGAAAATAATTTTGATCACTTTGTCAGACAGCCTGCAGGCAAAGATCAATGAGAGAGACCTACAAAGCACTGGTAATAAACCCTCCCAACAACAGAATGTTAGACAGTTCACTGCAGGGAGATTAAGGCAAAAAATAGCCTTTAACACTTTTCAAGATCCTGCTGCACCAGACACAAGCTTTTCCTCCATCCTACCCAGTGGCTATGCCTACAGCACTGTGAAACCCAAATTCTCAACGTAGCTGATTTGCTGGGAACAGTGAGATCATATTGGCATTACCACAGCCTAGACACTCTGCTCCTCAGTAAGAATGGCTCCTGCATCATCCCAGCTGTCCTACTCAGGAAACTGCAGCCCTTGAACTGGGCTATCTGGCAGAAGATTGCTTTGTGCCCTGTGCACAGACTCTGTGTTGCGGGAAGTACAGTCAGTCATATGGTAAAGGAAAATTATGTCATGCCAGACCAAGCTGCCAGCCCACCACAAACTCTCTTAATATCAGAGAACAAGAAGTCCTAAAAAAATGTATACACTGGGGAAATCTTCCTGGAGGTATCTCCTGGATGGGAAAGGACAGAATCAGCCAAGATTGCTTAACGGAAATGACACAGTCCCTTACTAAGTTCTCCTCATTTGAACTTTCTCTTGCTCCTGGAAACTTGATATAACATGAGTTTTATTAACCCAGGGCATAACAAAGAAATAGCTGAAATTGGAAACCTACATTGGCATCAAAAAATGCCCACAGAGAAGCATTTCTCAACCTACAGTCTGAATGAAAATATACATTACCAAAGAAAAAGGGACACTTTTCCTATTGTGCATTCAGAATATGAGAATTGCACTTCAAAGGCCTGAACGTGTTCCTAGCAGAAGGGAACACAGTTCTTTCACCTTCAGGAAGTAAAGCAGTCATTTGTGCTGAAACCTTTCAGCTGGGAAGCAACTGTTGACATTATATCAAGCATTTGACTAAGGATACAAAAGCACATGAACCTCCATTCAATATTTAGGTGACAATGTCTGCTCATGCAAATTGTATCCATCAAACTCACTCCCAGATTTTGTAAAGACACCAAGAAAAATGTCGTGTTTTGTGGAGTTTATAACTTAAATATTTAGATACCTTGTTTTGTACTTTTACTCCAAAACCTTATGAATCAGAGTTGTTTGTATCAGTGTGAAATCCAAAACCAAGACAGCAGAGTCAGCCTAATATCCCTCTCACTAGAACATCACACCTGCATTAAAATAATTGCTCAGCACAAAAGAGGGCCCAAAATTCTGAACAGATCAAAATTAAAAGTATAATGAGGTTTTTTTACGTATATATTCCTGTTTAATAACTTAGTTTATCTATTGAGGCAGATGAACAGCACACTTTATCTAACACATTTGCTGAGTTACCAGAGTCGGAAAAACCATCTGGAATCAGTTTTACTTTGTGTGTTCACATTATTAATAATCTATTCAACTGCAATTTTCTCTGTGCAGGGGATACGTGCCAGTTTTATGTTTGAATCACATGTTTGTATTTGTGATCCAAATGCATCAAGACAGACACAAAAACAAGCAAAAACAGTCATTCTCTTGCAAACTCTTTAAATCCTTTCATTGGGTACAACATGGACTACAGGCTCTAGCCGTACCAGAGGTAAAGTGTGGCAAATCTACGTGGGAATGGATATAACTGTTTTACATAAAAGTATTTCTAGCTTCCAGTTTAAACCTAAGGAGGAAAATGCACATGGAATTTTCAGAGTTGAATCTGTGAAATGTGCTCTTCTTTCCTTTGTACATCTCAGTCTCAGAAACTGCATGGATTACAGGGAAGAGCGTGCTCACC
Organism: Chiroxiphia lanceolata; assembly: GCF_009829145.1. Classification (NCBI taxonomy): domain Eukaryota; kingdom Metazoa; phylum Chordata; class Aves; order Passeriformes; family Pipridae; genus Chiroxiphia; species Chiroxiphia lanceolata. Next base: position 83,807,188 of record NC_045639.1, on the reverse strand, counting down.
GGGGAGAATTGTTAGCACTTTTTCAAGCCTCAAAACTGACTGCAGAGGGAAGGCAAAATATTATTTCTTCTTGATAAAACATGAAAGAGGATTTTAGTTTTCCTCTGGCTTTCTTGCTTTTGGCTGATTAATTTGTACACAGATATGTTTATAAGCAATGAAGAACAATGTTAAGTTTATTCAGAACCTAGTTTATTACTCAGGCTAATCCTAAAACTTTGGAGGAATTAGTGCAGGGACTCAGAAAGGATATTAAAAGACTGTTTTGATGAGTACTAGTCAAAATATTTCTGAAGACCAGAAATCTAGGCATTTTCTTAAGACAATGGAAGAGATAAAGAAAAAATTACCTTCATATATTTTAACACTGAAGCATTCCAGCAAGTGCTTAAAATTCTGGCTAACTCAATTGAGAATTGCACTGAGAAAAAACCAACTTATTTTTATGCTTAGTAAATGCTTTTACGAACAAGTATTTTAATTAATTATAATAAATTTGTAAAATATTTTACAATACAGAGTGGACTATTTTATTATTTTATATATTTTTCTTTCACATTTTGCTGAGAGCTCATATTAGCTTCAGTATTGCACATTTCTGCACAATCATACTAAACATCTTACTCTATTTTTTGGATGCACCCGTAAGTTCAGAATCAAACATTAAACACGTAACTAAAATAAAAGTAATATTTCTATTTGTTCCAGAGCCAAACTTTTTTTAAGAGATCCAACTCCATTTGCTACAACAACAGTGACTTTAAGTTACATGTCTTCTCCCGGAGAAGAATCTGGCTCCATATATGTTTAAACACTTGTCAAATTCAAACTACCTTATGTCCCACCAGAATATTCACAGTACTGTATGAGCTGCTCTGTTTTATTTGCAGTTTTTTCTTCTCTGCTCTTGCCTTATTGTAACAAATACTGTTCTGTCTCATTGATTAAAAAAAAAAAAAAAAAAAAAGAGAAAAAAGTAGAGAAACCAATGTCTGTATCTCAAGTGATGGTTATTTCCAAAACAGCTCATGTGTGTCTTATCAGAGATGCCTCCATTTGCTCTACTAATATCCTGAAGATTTTTGTTTGCAGTGAATCAAAATATAACACGTGAATTAAGAGCTATGGTCCACTAAAAATAGTAGTATTTCTAATCAAATAACTTTATTTCAAAATTGCTTACAAATCATAAATGGATTCAATATGCAAGTCTAAATTTTCAAAAGCATCTAAAGATTAACTACCTTAATGGTCCAAATATATTTTTAATTAAATTTAGAAAATTAAATGTCATTGGCTAACAATGACCAAATATTTCGGTCCTTAAAAAGGCAATATGATGGAAAACTCCACTATGGAACAACATATATTTTTAGAAACCAAATCTCTTTAAAAATCAAGCTGCTAGTAAAAAAATCTTTGAAAATGTGAGAAAAATGAACTCAAACCAGTCCAGTAACCAAAGAAATTAGGTGCCAGAAATTAGGTCTAAAGAAATTAGGTTCCAGTTTTTCTCCTCTGTGGCATTAAACAGAGGGTATCTTTTGTTTTGAAGTGCTTTTCTTCTCCATGAAGAAAATGGAGAAGAATTATTATATTATTCTATATAATAATACGAGGAAAGTGATTAAATTATTTCTATATGTATTGTCCTGAATGAGTTGTTGGGCCATATTTCTAAAGATACACACTAAATACAAGTCAACTTTGTCAGTCTTTGATTTCAACAAGAATGTTGTTACTTCTGGACCCTGCCTGTAGTCCAGTATTGAGAACAGCACCTGGGATATAGAACAATCTTATTTGAATTCCTGCTAACTTATGGTTAGAAGAGATGGAAGGAATACCGGGGGATATTTATCCTATTCAGGAGGAAAATAGAGGTGCAGCTGAACCTTGAGCTGTATTCTCACTGTGAGTAATCTAAGGTTATTCAACTGAAATTATTACTCTTGAATCAGAAAAATCATGGGTTTTCAGAGAAAAGGGAACTTATTTCAGGTAAAACAATTAGATGTCTGTTTCCTTGCTTAGATTTTCTAAAGGAAAGCATAGTCTCTAGACATACCAGAGGATCAGAAGGGTGCATTTTCAAGCCAGCAGACGTACCTGTGGTACTGTCTTAATGGCTAGGAGGAGGAAAGAGGAGAGAGCAAAAGAGAGGTACTCCTACAGATTCCTTTGACAGGGATTTTCTAACTTTATAATCTAAAAGCCAGCTCCCTAAATGTCAGCTAGTCCCCGGGGCTCCTTTATAGTCAAAGGAGAGAAAAAGGCCCCTCCAGAAGGCAGTTCATCTCAACCTGTAGTAGATATCTAAGACAGGTTCAATGAATCACTGTCTCATCTCTTTCTTACCCTATGGCTATGAAGGAAATATGACAAGTAACTTTTAGATGTCTGACTTTGTCAAGACGAATTCTGCCTTAGTGTTATTTTTCACTCCCCTCTGAAATGTCACTTGTGGATTTTCTTTACCATTGTGGTCTTTGTGACCTGATTCCCTTTCTTGCCAAGCTTTGTGATGCCTGACCTGACCTCACTCACCAACCCAAGCCAAAGCCCACTGTAAGATCCTCTTTTCTGTGAATGATCTTTGGGTCAGACCTTAGAAAAGCAGTGTGAGGGCAAAGACACTCATGAAGGTTATTACAGAAGAGTAAGTTGGTCTAGTCCACCCTCTGCAGGAAAAGTTCTCCCTTGAATCTTTAAGACAGGACCAATGTATTGATTATCTCACTCCAGTCCAGAAGGTTAGCAGTTTTTTGACCTCATATCTTGTGTTGTCATATAAAAGTTAATAAACTCGATCAAAATTGTTCCATATGATTGTCGTTCACTTCTGGTCAGTAAAAAAGCCAAAGAGATGTGCAAGACTCTCTCTGAAACCTGTATTGCAAGAGTCTTTTTGCAACAGTTGTAATAAAAAATGTACTTTCCGCCTGAATTCTAGAATTCCTCCTATTCTGGAATTCATCAGAAGTTTATTAGATTTTGGAAATATATAAAAATGTTGATGTTAAAGTGTGTTCATGTTTGTCATTGAGGTGAAATCACCTGACTAATTTAAATGATTTTTTTTACCCTTTCCTGACAAGAGAACCACTTCAGTACATAATTAATCAACTATTTCCAGTATCATAAAGCAGTACATAAGAAAGCAATTATAGTGAGGTTGCCTTCAGTGACAATGTATGAAAATTTTCTCAAATTTTCCACTGTAAGATTAACATCAATGTTCTTTACACAATTATATCAAAATCAAGGGATCTTTATCACTTTCTCCTTAGAATTAACAGGTTAAAGACATAGCAAAATGTACCATTATTGTAATTTCATTATTATGCATTTACTATTATAATGTAAAATACCATAAATATTCAATTATCTTAGTCCAAAGAGGAATTTAACACCAAACAAAAACAGTAGCAAAATGAAAGAAAGATCTAAGTTATTTTTAAGGCTACTCTGTCTTTCTCAGAAATGTGGAGTAAATGGATGATTTCAATCTCAAAATGGACTTCATTTTTCCCACTAGTTCTCCTTTAATGAACATTCATGTTTTAAATCTAATCAAATAGCTGTGATACCCACCCTGTGATGTATGGGTTTGGGTTTTTTTCTGCTCTCTTTCTCCTAAGCACTATATTTCATTTTAAAACAAATACTTCATTTTCAAAAAAAACCCTGTCTTCTTTAGTTTAAAAGCCCTTTTGGCCTTCAGGGAAGCTCACTATACAGAAAATCCTCAGAAGATCCATTCCAGAGCTCTGGTCAGCTTCAGATCCCATTAGAACAAATTTTAAAGGGACTTTTAAATAATGGATCATACAGCCTAATAATGGTAATATTTATGACTGTAATCCTAAACAGGGATTACAGGGAGGCTGAAGCCCTCATTTTTATCAGTGCAATGCTAGTATAAATAATGCTTACATTTTGTCTGTGGATTGTTGCTAGACTTTCCACAGGGTACCAGGATGACACTTGCTATGGCTATAGCATGAGTGGCCTTACTGATACAGATCCCAAAAATGGTGCATCATATTCTACAATGGAGAGAAGCTGTCTATGCCACATGTGATTGGGTGCTCTGCTGAAAAGATATATGATAAAATGTCCACTTGACCTTCCCAGAAACATCATTATTAAAAAAAATGTTGAGGAAAATCAATTTTTTGCTTTTTATTTCTTAAAATGTTAAAATCTTGATTGGAATCAATCAGGTAAGTGTAAACCACAATGAAACAAGCTCTAATACTTCAAAGGTGGAAATTTTTGCATTTGTGATCCATCTCCTGGCTTACGGACCAAGGCCTTCAGGGAGCACAACAAATCCACATCATCTTTCTAAATGTCAGTTTTTTGCTTTGACCTCTGGCTTAGATATCAGAAAAAAATCACACATAACCACATAAGTCCCTAGTGATTACATTAACAAAAATGTTGAAAAGAATAATTTTGCTGAGTGAAAGTCATCATGAACTTAGAAAAATATAAAACTTTTTTCCACAGGTACTTTTCCCTGCCAAAACAGAGCTTAGGCAATACATTGCCACCCACTTTAGAAACCGTTTATTTTTCATTGTTGCTTTATGTTAATTTTACTTTGTTTGATCACGATCACATAAAGCCCTTTCTGGTAAATGATATGTGCATTTATAAGTAATTTTCAGATCTAAGGATGAAAAACACTAACTAAAAATGTTAGCATCATTTCCACTGCAAAGGATTCAGAAAATGTGAACCTTTTTGTTTGAGAGGAATTTAAATTATATGCTGGAGCTATAGAATACAGCTTTATATACTAATGTAAAGTCATTACTGAAAATTCCAACACAGATCTAATGAAATTACTAGCACTGAGAAATTACACACCTATATTTTGCAAATAACCCATTAAATCTCTTTTTTAGCAATTCATAAATTGAAGAAATCTTACAGGAATTAGTCTCCAGAAATACAGTCCTCTTTTTTTCCCGGTCTCTTTTTCATATATTTATCATAAGCAGTAATTACTTACATATTCAAAACTCATTTCTCTGGCCAAGAGAAGGCAGCTGTGTGCCTGCAGGTCATAGCCCTGGACTGGAAGGTTATGAGAAGACCCCAGAGCTTTGGTGTCATGAGAGCACCTAACAAAACTTTCCACAGGGCTCACCCTTTCTACCCTTCTAGGGTTTGACTAGAGCTGCCAGCACAGGTCTAGGCCCACAGTAACCTGTTCTCCACACTGGAGTTCAGCAGAGGATAAACTTAATAGCCTCTTGCTCACATTGCTTCACAAGAAAGGCTGTAAAGCTGCATGTGCATTACAGATGTGGTTGTTTCAACCTACTTTGTTCTCATCAGCACATGATACCATATTTAATATGACGCTAAGTTTGGAGTGTTTTTCGTACAGCACCGATAAAGATGTACGAGTGGTGAATTTCAAGTGCTTCCACACAGATGGCAGTGCAGTATGGAAAACTATTTCATTTTCCCACACTCAGACAAGAAAGTATAAATGTCAAATATACTGGAGATTTTCCTCTGAGGAAAAGAAAAATGCAAAAGAAAAAGTTAGAAACCAACATCTTAATGGAGGTCAGCAGCCCCTATTTATCACTTGTTATTCAATCATCCTTATTGCAAGCCAGTGGGTTAATTCACTGGAATGTGCCACTCCAAACCACTATATTTTGCAATCTCCTACTGCCATCTTATGCCATTTTTCGTCACTGCACAACCCATGACATACCAAAAATTGAGAAAGAAATGCTTTTTTAGCATTGCCTTTCACAAGTGTTTGTCATCCTATCAGCTTATTATCATCTGGCCCTCATTTCTGCACCCCCAATTCTGCAAGAAAATACTGAACACTGAATTCTCTTTGAAGTTGATGAGAACCAAGAACCCCCAGTACCTCTGAGGATGGTGTTAGAGAGGTTAATTACAAACTTTCCCCTTCAAAACTATTTCTTCAGTTGCTCATTGCTTTTCAGACATGTGGCTTGATTCTCATTTGCACTGATTGACTTCACATTTCCCATTCCAGTACTGCGCAGGGACTACAAAGTAAACAAAGAAAGGACTGTAGTTTTCCTTCCACAAAAAAAAGATGCCTTATAAATGTTGAAAACAGATTCATAATGTAATTATTCAACCAAAAATAAATTACAAAAATTGCTGATTTAAATGGCATTAAATGATAGAATGGTATTAAATTAAATTATTATCAAAATAAGTGAGTTGGAAGGAACCCACAAGGATCATTGAGTCTAACCCTTAGCCCTGCACAGGACCATTCCCAAGAGTCAGTCACACCATGTGCCCAAGAGTATCATCCAAATGTTTCTTGAACTCTGACAGACTTGGTGTTGTGACCATTTCCCTGGGGAGCCTGTTCCAGTACCCAACCATCCTCTGGGTGAAGAACTTTTGTCTAATATCCAAACTAAACCTCCCCTGACACAGCTTCAGTCCATTCTCTCAGGTCTTGTCACTGGTAACCACAGAGAAGAGATCAGTGTCTGCCCCTCCTCTTCCCCTCACGAGGAAGTTCTAGACTGCAATTAGGTCTCCCCTCAGCCTCCTCTTCTCCAGGCTGAACAGACCAAGTGACCTCAGCCGCTCCTCATACAGCTTCCCCTCAAGGCCCTTCATGATCTCTGTTGCCCTCCTTTGGATGCTCTCTAAGAGTTCAATATCCTTCTTATATTGTGGTGCCCAAAACTGCCACGATATTTAAGGTGAGGCTGCACCAGTGCAGAGGAGAGTGGGACAATCCCCTCCCTCGACCAGCTGGTGATGCTTTGCCTGATGCCCCCCACAGTTGGCCCTCCTGGATGCCAGGGCACTCCTGACTCATATTCAACTTGTCATTGACCAGGACCCCCAGGGCCCTTTCTGTGGCACTGCTTTCCAGCATCTCACTCCGCAGTCTGTATGTACATCAGGGGTTGCCCCATCCCACGTGCAGAATTCGGCACTTCCCCTTGTTGAACAGGTTGGTGATTGCCCAGTCCTCTAATTTGTTGAGGTCTCTCCGCAGGGCCTCCCTGCCTTCAAGGGAGTCAACAGCTCCTCCCAGTTTTGTGTAAACTTGCTTAGTACCCCTTCCAGTCCTGCATCTAGGTCATTTATGAAGATGTTGAAGAGCACAGAGCCTAAGATGGAGCCCTGTGGAACCCCACTAGTGACAAGTCACCACTCTGATTTTACCCCACTCACTATTACCCTCTGTGCTCAACCCGTGAGCCAATTGTTCATCCACCACAAAATGTGTTTATCCAGCTGTGTGCTGGACAGTTTGTCCAGAAGGATCCTGTGAGGGACAGTTTGGAAAGCCTTACTGAACTCCAAAAAGATGACATCAACTGGCTTCCCTTGATCAACTAGGTAGGTTACCTTGTCATAGAAGGAAATCAGGTTTGATAAGCAGGACTTTCCTCTCATGAAGCCGTGCTGGCTGTGACCGACGACTACATTGTCTTTCAGGTGTTTCTCAATACGTCCCAAAATAATCTTTTCCATAACTTTACCAGACACTGAAGTGAGACTGACAGACCTGTAGTTTCCCGGGTCCTGCTTCTTGCTTTACTTTTTAAAAGTTTCACTTTTTTTCCTCTCACAAACCACTCTCAATTACAGTTTTGGACTTCTGTGGGTGTTTTCTTTCTTCCATTCCACATCAAATTTCCAGTTTATGGGTAAAGATACACTGATGGTCACCTTATTAGCAAAATATGGAAGTTCAACCTAAACTCTAAAAGTTAAAGCAGGTTTTATCCTTTTCTGGCCCCATCAACTCTAACAAATTTTCTACTAGCTGAGATATTTCCCCAGCAATCTCTAAAAATGAATCAATTGTGTGGCTGAGGTATTAGAGCAAACAGATTCATTCCTCTCCCATTCCCTTCTCCCACTCAATTGTAATTTTGCTCTTGTTGCTGCACTGATGAAAATTAAAATAGAGCTCATCTTCTCAATACAGTTAATGTAAACAAACCTTCCAATTCATAGCAATTTCTGCAATTACATTTTATGCCACATACTTCATTTTCGTAACATGCATTGACTTCAACCGTTCCCACCTACTGTAATCCCATAGCACAATGTTGCAAGATGACTAACATTTGTACTTATTTTTTTATATGTGCTACAACAATTCCTTTTTAACACACTTCAGTGATCACTTTCAAGGACAGTACAATCAAATGAGAGATGTAAGTATTTAATTGTTTGGCTTTCCCTAGCACTGTAGCAATTACTATATTTCACTTCATAATACATCCACAGCAGAGTCATTTAATGCAGTAGGACCCTCCCATCTAAAAGCAAAATTATCTTCTTCAGTGCTCAGTTTCCTGAGAGACAAATATTACCCCAAAAAAGTATGAATTGATGTCATGTTCTCCAGTTTGGAGTACTGCATCCAGCTCTGGGGTCCCCAGCACAAGAAGGACATAGACCTGTTGGAGAGAGTCCAGAGGAGGATCACAAAGATTATCAGAGGGATAGAACACCTCTCCTATAAGGAAAGACTAAGAAAATTGGCATTGTTCAGCCTGGAAAAGACAAGGCTCTGGTGAGACCTTATAGCAGCCTTCTAGTACCTAAAAGGGGCATACTGGAAAGCTGGAGAAGAATTTTTTACAAGGACCTGTAATGATAGGACAAGGGGGAAATGGCTTTAAACTGAGAATAGGTTTAGATTAGATATCAGGAAGAAATGTTTTACTGTGAGGGTCTTCAGGTACTGAAACAGATTGCTCAGAGAAGTTGGGGATGTCCCATGCCAAGAAGTGTTCAAGGACAGGTTGGATGGGACCCTGAGCAAATCGGTCTAGTGGAAGGTGTCCCTGTTCATGGCAGTGGGGTGGATTACATGATCTTTAAAGTCCCTTCAAACCCAGGCCATTCTATGATTCTATGATTTGGCCTCTGTTGCAACCCTCTGCTCTGTTCTGTGGCACACTACAGTGTGGTGAAATCTAAACAGTTACAATTTTAGATACATACTTGCAGGAAAAAGAGTGGAGAATCTAACCTTGAAATCTCCCCAAACGTGCCAGATTGGTATAAATAGAACCATATGGTTGATCTTGCAATTCCCTATTTTCCTTAGTATTTGTATAACTCCCTGTAGCCTGTATTTTTAAACATAAAAATTCTAATATCCCTATTTGAGGTGCAAACCAGGGTCCCTAGTGTAAAATAGGGATATTAGTCATACTCAAGGTCATTGTAAATATTGACACTTCATTTCTCCACAGATCTAAACTTAGTTAAATAAAGATATTATTCATACAAAAAGTGGAAGAGTAAATACAGAGAAAAGTGTCATGGATTATCAAGGTCGACCTATTTCTCACTGACAACGCTGGTCTCCTGAAAACTGTAGAGAAGTACAGTTAGCAGATATGAAGTCTGCTCTTACCAAAATATAATAAAAAATACTCAACTTTTTAAACAAAATGTAGTATCATAGAATCATATAATAGTTTGTGTTGGAAGGGACCTTTAAAGGCCATCTAGTCCAACCCTCCTGCAGGGACACCTTTCACTAGACCAGATTGCTCAAAACCCAATCCACCTTAAATGTTTCCAGGAACTGGGATATCAACCATCTCTCTGGGAAACCTGTTCCATTGTTTCACCACCCTCATCACAAAAAATGTTTTCCTTATGTCTAGTCTGAGTCTACTCTCCTTTAGTTTAAATCCACCATCTCTTGTCCTATCACTACAGGCCCTGCTAAAACATCCGTCCCCATCTTTCCATTAGGCCCCCTTTAAGTACCGTAAGGCTGCTACTGGAGCCTTCTCTTCTCCAGGCTGAACAATCCCAACTGGCTCAGCCTAATATGATATCTATGATACATTTTTATGTATCATAGGGGACAGAGACTATTAAGAGGGGAATTCAACTTCAAACATGGTCCATAGACATCGTAGTACAGAGACCTACAATAAAATAACTTGACAGCTTAACTTCAATAGCAAGCAAACACATACTCTAATGGAAATCTGATGGATTTCTGAGGCTCAAGAGTATTCTACATGTCCCTAAGTACACATAAAGTGTCCATGGGAATTTTAGGTTAAAAAAAAAGTTTCATAGCACAGAGAAAATATTTTTTTTTAAATAAAATTTATCATTTGGGGTAAAAAAAGAGGAAATAACACCCAAGTAAGTCTTTTTCTATGTATCTTGCAAGGTTTTGGAACTGATTCTGATTATTCATTATTTTACATAATTTCCTAAAAATGTTAGTCCCTCAGGGTTACTAATGACAATGCCCATCTGCTCCATTTCATAGCTACTTTACAACTGCTCAAAAGTTTCTTTAGAAATCAGTCACCTTTACATCTGAATTATTGTTACACTTAATAGCAGCATTGCAGATCTCCAGATTCATAGTCCAAGCATGCTCACAAATGTTCTCTTGAGGTGCAGCTTTCAGATCACAGACCTCTCTACCTTGTTAGAACTATCAACCTGATATTATCTGTTCTGACAGCTCTTCTTCTGCAATCCCTTTTTCTGGCATTGCCATGCATTGTCCTCCTGTCTCTACAAGTCTCATGTGTTCCATTTTCTCTTTCTGGCACTTTGCCATTTTTTACTAATAAAAAGCCTCCAGAGCCCTTCAAAAGCATTTTTATAGGCAACTTTTCCTGTGAACATTTTCTCTTGGCTGATCTTTGTACTGTTATTTGGCTTTTCTCCTGCTCTATCACTTAGATTTTCACTAACCCAGTTGCTGTTGCAATCATGGTGGCCATTCTAAAACTAGACATTCCTGCAAAATTATTGATATATCCTTTCTTTAAATCTCAGTTACTAAGGGATCTACTTTGTGTGTTTAGTTATTTGCTCCCAAGTCACATGGCACTACTTCAAACCCTTGGGAAATCTTCTCCACTAACCAAAAATGATATCAGGAGTCACAGTTCCAGCTCTTCCACCCACTGGCAGATGCAGATAGAGGACTGGTCAGTAGGCTGCCTGACCAAGGTGCCCTAGTGGCAGGTAGCTGCTGTAACAAGCATTTGTACTAGGGAGCAACCACGCTGCTGTGCCAGAGAAACTGCCTCTAAAAACATATAGAAAAAGCATACAGGAAAATTATTATTGGGCAGTTAACACTGGTATTATCACTCTACAGGTTTTCACTCCAAACTGCACCACTGAGTATAGTCTGAGCACTATTCCAAGTCTTTAATACTAGGCTTAACTTTTCATAGGGAATGGAGTTAGGGTTTCTACCTAAAACCTTTTCTGAGGAGGGATATGAAGGGGAAAGTGGTAACATATACAGTGAATTTAGTCCTCCAAGGAATTCCAGAAATCTGGACCTAACCTTCTCAATTTTGAGTCTCATATGGTTCTGAAAAGGTAACAAATCTGGCTTACAGGGGATACTTATTCACCCCTACAGAGTGATTGTCCATGTCATGTAAAAAGTGAGTGACCAATTTTTTTGCGTAAAAACCTTGTAAGGAATAACCAGGTAGTACACAGGTATGGCACAGGGCCTTCCTTCACTAAATGTTTTGCAGTACACTGAGTCACCATCCAAGACACATGACAGCAGAAAGACATCAGTCAACATCGATTCTGCAAATTGTCCTTTCACAAAAAAAGCATTTGGCAGCAGCTTTTAAGAGAGATTTCCTCATCACACACATTCCAAACCTCAAAAATCTTACCTCAATAAACAAATACAGCTCCATTTCTAAAAGTCATAAGCAAGGTACCACTTCACTGCTAACACACAGAAAGTTAAAGATCAAACAGCATTGAATTACAAAGTGCAAAACACCTATGAGATTTCATTGCATATTTACATATGAGTGTAAACACTCCAACAGATTTTGTTTGATACAGTCTGTCTTTCATAAAAAGGCAAATCACTTTTAATCAACAGCTAAATCAGAATAGTCTTGAACATTAAAAAAAAATGGAGAGTGAACAATTTGGCTACATTGTATTATCCAGCAATTCTTTCAAAGCTTTATTGATGATTTCTTGATAAGCACCATTCAATAGTTAGAGGTTGTCTATTGATACTGTTACATATTTAAGTAAATCCTCTACAAACATCCGAGCTAAACAAAGAATTAAAAAAAAATTAAGTGCCCCTGTGACAGACTACTTTCAAAAGCATTTTGAAAACTCCCTGTTTATTTCTGAGGAATATACAATTATAATTTCCTCTGTACTCATTTTCCATTTTGTATTTCATTTCTGAAAGTCAGCAGTGCCCAGAATTCATTCATGTAAGCTCTCGATTTATGTTAAATGACTAGGCACCAATATTACTGGATTCTGTTACAAGCTTCTTCCTTGTCTTGTCATATAACTTTGATCAAAGTCAGTTACACTCAAAATTTTCTCTACTTCTTGTTGTTCCTGCTGAAAAACATGGAGTGTCATCTCCAGAGGTAATGAATACCTAACAGGTTCAATCCATTTCATCTGAAGCTTTAAGTGTTCAGCAAATCTGGAGACCAAATTCAAAGGCAAAAGACTCCAAAAGTCATGAAGCGTGAAGAAGTCACTGATACCTCTTGAGGCAGATATGATATTAATGATGGGAAAGGAAGTTTGTACAGAAGCTCCCTAATGATGGTACATGAAGCACACACTGCACCAAATGGATTAATGAGGGCGAAGAAAGACGACTTCAATTCCCTCAGTATTTCCCTTCCCTGATACCTCCAAGGAATCTTTATCTGATTTGTAAAATCAGGTCACGATGTCTTTACATGTCATGTTTTTATCTAGGAGAGTATAGCAATATTTATCTGTATCATGTAACACAGACTTTCCAACATTTTGCAATGGGAATTCTGAAGGCTTCAAGACCTTGTATAAACATTCAGTGTCATTCCAAACTCTGTGCTAGACTGCAGATTTCAGATAACCAAAACACAATGTAACACAAATGTAAACAGTAATGTCATATTCACAGTCCTTCCCAAAAATCCTCATACAAATGAGACCAGACATACAGAGCTGGTCACTGAGTTACTCATTTCATAGTCTCTCAGACTGACTGGGGAACTGAGCTGAGAGACATCTCATGAAATTCAGCAAGGAGAAACGCCAAAACTTGCATCTGGGCAGGAATAACACTGACTTGTCAGTTGGGGCCTGATTGTCTGGAAAGCAGAAAAGGAACTGGGAGGACAAGCGGATCATGCACCCCCTCGGCGAGCATCAGAGGGACCTCTCAGGCAACTAATGACAAGAAGAGAGGACATGATCTTAAGCTGCACCAGAGGAGGTTTAGGCTGGACATTTGGAAGAATGTCTTCACAGAAAGGGCAATTAGACATTGGAATGGCCTATCCATGGAGGTGGTGGAGACACCGTCCTTGGAGGTGTTTAAGGAAAGACCGGACGTAGCACTCAGTGCCACGGAATAGCTGACACGGTGATGTTCGGTCATAGGCTACACTCGACAACCTCAGCGGTGTTTTCCAACCTAATCGGTTCCGTGATTCCGTGCCCGCGGCCTCGGTGCCGATCCCGGCGGGAGCCGCTGGCTCGGGCGGCCGCGCGGGGGCGGTGGTGGGCGGCGGTGACGTGGCGCCCCAGGGTTGCCATGGTGCCGCGAAGGGCCGCCGCCGCCATGGCCAGGGCGCTGCCGGCACCGCCCCCAGCCCGTGTCTTCGCCGAGCTCGACGCGGCCCCGGCCCCGGTCCCGGTCCCGGTCCCCGCCCCGTTGGGCCGCGCTGGGCCTCCGGTGCCGCCCGGGCGGGAGGTGCATGTCAGCGGCAGCGCGGAGCTGAGCGCCCGCCCGGACCGGGCGCGGGTGTCGCTGCGGCTCGGCAGCCGCAAGGAGGCGGCCGGGGCGGCGCGGAGCAGCGTGTCCCGCCGGCTGGAGTACATCGCCCACAGCGCCCGCCTGCGCGGCGTCCCGGTGAGCAGCGGGGGTGCCCCCGGGGGAAGGCGAAGGGGGCAGCGGGAGGGGCAGTTCCGACCCTCGGGGCCTCCCCTGCCTCGCTCGGCAGCCGGCGGGATGCGGTGCCTTCCCACCAGGACGGCCCCGAGGGAAAGGCGCCCGCTGGGGATCCGGTGCTGGCGGAAAGCAGGGGAGGGACGGTGTTTGGAGCTCTCGGCCCTCCGCCTCGGGAGCCGCGGGGGCACTTCTGGGAAAGGCTGCCTGTCTTTGGGAGGTTGCAGCTTTGCCAGCCTCGGCGGAAAAAACGGATTTTCGCTACCCGGGCTCTCCAGCGGGCTGCATGTTTTGCACGTGAAAACCGTCCTTCTTCGGCTGTTTCATGGTGTTGGAGGCATCATCCCTGGAGGTGTTTAAGGAAAGACTGGACGTGGCACTCAGTGCCATGGTCTAGTTGACATGGTGGTGGTCGGTCATAAGTTGGACTCGGCGATATCAGAGGTGTTTTCCAACCTAATTGATTCTGTGATCTGTTCATGTAATGCTGCATCCTCTCGTGTTTGTGGATGAAACTACTAAAGGGGTTCACAGCAACATAACTTTAACTGTACCTTTGTGTGTCAGGGTAATTATGTGATTCGTATAGCTTAGCGACAAATACCCAGAGAGCTCTTTCCTCTCTCTTTCTCCTTTTCCACTTAAGTAGAGTGGTTTTGAAAAAAAACATGGGACGTGATCAAGATAGCTGAAGTGACAGAAGCCCCTTCTGAACTCAAAAGATTCCTTTACCATAATAATTTTTTGGCCTCAGAAAGTAATTTTACAACAATGGAAAATACATAGTTTTGCCTTTAAAGCTTTGTCCACACGATAAATGCTCCATAAGGGTAATATTTGTCCTAACAATTGTGCTGATGATGTTTTTGGATTTCATAAAACAACAATGTTCCACACCTAGGGCTCTTAAAAACAGAACAAATCTGATCTTTGATGGAATAAGTGGTTGCTTCTGAAAGTTATTTACTGTTGAAGTTTCCCAGGAAGTCTGTGCCTTTTTAATGTATTCACAAATGAGCTGTGGAAGAAAGGAGATGACAGAGTTTGCTATCAACACCAGATTAGTCAATGGAGTAAAAAAAATTGCAAAAGGGTTTCCTGATCCTGCATGATGTTACCGTGCAATTCAGTGTTAGTAAATGCAAAGTGAGAGAGTGAGTTACTTGGCCTAAACAATATGCCCACCCTGAAGTTGCATGCCCACATTTCAGATGCTGCATGCGCTTGAAGATGAGTGTTTACTCCAACTTTTATTTTCCTCAACAAAATAGGATTTACTGTTTTCTTTTAAAACTGTGATGCTGGCGCAGTACCTAAATAAAGTGTCCGTTCAGGAATACAGAAGGCAATAAAGAGGACCCTTGACTCCTGATTTAGGAAAAGCTTACATTACAGCTCTGGGACTAGATGGTAAGAAGACATGGAGGCTGCTCTGGGATAGATACGTGATCCTCCCTACGTGTTTTTCCCAAATGCGTAGCTGGGTGTGTGTCTGTCCCAGGGAGAATTACAGGTGAAATGCCTTCTGTTTCTATTAAGTGAGTTAAAAGGAGTGTAAAGTCTGGTGGATTTTGAGAGGAGCAAGAGAAGACAAAACAAGTCAACATGCATTCTTTTTTATTAGCACAGATTACGATAAGCTTTGGACACACTCCCATGGTGAGCTATTAGATCATGGGATATTTTCATCCTGGCTGTGATTAAATAGCTCTTCCAAGTGTGGCTAGATTAGAAAAGATAGTGGCAAGTATTTACTCTACAGTGAACCTGAACAACTGACTTCCAGTTCTGACATGAGCCTGACTGAATTGGCATCATGTGGAGCATTCAAGACGTGGTGACTGGTACATGAGAGGAGTAGACAGGACGTTAAATGGGTGAATGTGCTTTAGAGGGGCTGCGCGCACCACTGCAGGCTAGGAGGAATAATTGCAAACTGAAGTATGACCTGGACAAACAAATGGTTTTATTTGGGTATATAGTGTCAGGTTCAGAAATGTAATGTGAGCAGGCAAGCAGTGGTGGTATAGCCCTGGGTGGAGAGTGGGCTGCTTTTACAATGTGAGAGCATTCTGTGTCTTATTATAGTTATAATAATTTCACACTAATCTTTTTCTGTTTCTGAGATGTCGTGCATTGCAGAATGGAAATATTCTTTTCACTTACTTGAGAGACTGTGAAATGCTGCTGAAGTTGTGGGTTTGTCAGTGTTAGCAAAGTGTTAACTCTAGGGAACTCTGAGAAAAACAACATGAAGTTATTTTTTTTTCAGAGGAGTTCCCCACGGTATAATTTTTAGTGCTTTGTTCCATCCAATTTTAAATCACTCCACTGCTGGAGCTTTTATTTGCCTTGCAGCTTTTCTGCTAACAGCTCTCACTGCTGGCAATTTGTTCTTAACTGCATTTACTAACTTCACTTGAAGCTAATACCATTCTAGACAACTGTAAAATTAATCTCTCTTCACAATCTCCATATGGTTCTAGTTGTTGCAAGCTTATCTAAGGCCTCTTTAGAAATCAGCTGGCTATGCTATATATTTATTTTTAATTAATCCACACAACAATTTCCTTAACCCTGGTTGTTGCTATCATAGGAGGTCTGTGAGATCAGAAGTGCATAACCTTTGCAGCAGCAGGAGCTTGCATTCACAGCTTGCCAGGATGCCTGGGGGCAGCACCTGATTTCCATATACATTTACACAGGATTTTAATCAGAAATAGATTCACATAGTGGCATTTATTTATAGTGTGCTGTAAGTATATGCAGCACTTCAGAGCGCAGTCTGCTTCAAAGGCTGCAGGGAAAGTAAAATCAATGGGGAGACCAATCTCCCTTACTCAGCCCAGCTGCTCAAACATAACATTTTTTTCTCTTTCTCTAGAAGCAAACTGATTTTATATTTGCCACCTATGATTTATTTGGGGAGTGGTGTGGAGATGAGACTTGTTTTCTTTAATCACTGTATCTAAAAATTGGCATTGGCCATCTCGTTTAAAAATAACAGTGATAATATTTGTTGTACTTGTCATAGTGTTATTTAACAAAACAAACAAACCAGCTCACAAACTATATCCAGTGGGCTCTGGGTTAGAGTTTGTCTGTACTGGGATATATCCTTGGATATATGTGCAATATTCTTCATGTTTCAAAACTGTTATTCAGGAGTCACAGTTATGGATGCATATTCATACTGTCAGTTAAGCAAAGATTTTGAAGTTTTGCTCACTCCGTTCCAAAACCTTTAGATGTCAAAATATCCTGAATGGAAAACCTTTAGCTTTTGATGTAGTCTAAATTTTTATTCCAGTTTAAAATTCTGCCGTCCCCTACCTGTCTGTTTCATATCTTTGTCTGAGCACAGTGCCAAATGGGAACAATGTATCACAGAAGGCCAACTTCTTATGACTTCGGCAATTATTTCGTCCATTTGTCTTCAGTAACACATACTGCTACAGTCAAAACTGATGGGATAAAAATTAGCTTGCGAGGGAAATTTTGTAGTAGATGTTACAAAATGATCTTTGAGTCCATGGCACTGATCTTGCAATAGCGCCTGGAGCCACAGGATGGCACTGTCCTTGAATACACAGGAACCTTGGGAGGGCAAATTCCAAGACTTGAATCTGCTCAGCAGGAAAAAGATCTTTTTTTTTTTAGAAAGGATTAAGGAGTGGGGACGGGGGAAGACAAATGCATTGTTTTCTTTGTTGACTATAAGTTGTGTTACAGCGTAGTTACTTCTGTAAAATATAAGTTGTAGAAGTGTGTGTTTTCTGAGTGGTTATTTCTGTATGTGAGAGCTCTAGAAAAAAAAATCTTTCGTGTCAATTGTAATGGGATTCTATCATAAATAGTAAGATTTGCCCCATTTTGTAAATTAAATGAGCTGTTGGTGCTGGACTGTCTTGATCACTCTTTAGAAAACTGCAGCCAGCCATGTAAAAGGAGAAAAGCAGTTTTTAGTGTCTAACTGTCCATGATCCTTGCCCTTACTAGAAGAGACTATCCAAAAATAGGAGTGTTGTGCTTGAATTTGAGCACTGCCAATCAATCATAAAATTGACATTTCAAAATTTGTTTCTCGTAGGGTGCTGTGCAATGGTAATTATGAGTGTAATTTCCATATAATATTTTTAAAGGAAAATGCTTTTCATGGTTAATGTCATTTACATAAACATATGCTTGCATACAACATGATAAACTTGAAGATTTGAGCCTCTGTAGGAAATACTCTGACTCAAAGCATCTTTTGAAACATGTCAAAGCTGAAGGCAAATATTTCCTATGTGAATAAATTTAGTAAGTAAAACTTTTCAGTAATTGGAAGGCTTAGTATCTGCTTCCCTGGTTCCTGAATATTAAATGCAAAGTTGCATTTACAATTACACTGTAAGCCGTGCTTTCTGTTATGTTATAGTAGTTTTAAATAAATTGTTCATCCAAACTGTTTACTGAAGAGTGAATTAAGTGCAAGAAGTGTGATTGTTAGACCACTAGCAAGTTGGTCAAATATTCAGATGTAATTGGAGTTATTCTGTATCTCAGTGAGTTCAGTATCTTGTTTATAAGTCTTACAGGATTTGCTAGGGCTCTCGGCAGATATTATGTTGACTAATGTAGCTGCTGTTGATGCAGAATTATCACTGGTGGAACAGCCTTTTTTAAGGGTTACCATCATGTTCAGTCATTATTCACATTACCTTGCTACAAGCTGCTACTGTTAAAATATCTTAAAATAGGGGTCTGAAAAGCACTTCTCACATACTTCCTAAAAACAACTGAAGCTTCCAGTTTTTGCACCAGGTGAATTTACAGTTGCACACTAATATACACAGCTTCTACCTAGCAACCACTTTTAAGTTCTCTTCAAGTCAATAGCAGCAAAATTACATTATAGAGCTACTGTATAATTTACTTTAAATAATGTCAAGAAATCTTTAACATCCATCTAGTTTTTAAGTGAACATGTTTGCATGGAAAATTCCAAATTCCTGTTGCAAAGTCATAAGTAATATGCCAAAACATAGCTTTTACAGGACACCATGTACATACAGTTCCAACAGATGCTTAATTTCTGTCTTTAAGATTATATCTCTCTACTTTGTTTTAGGAAGAAAATATGACTGTAACAGAAGATTTTAGTAGAGTAGAAAATACTTACCAAATGGAAGCAGAGGTATGTATTCAACCTAACCAAAAATAAAAATAAAAGAATAAGAAGAGCAGCAAGGACTGATGAAAATTTGCAGATTGTCTTTCCTCAGACCAAGGAACATAAGGGCAGTATAGTCCAAAAAAAACTATTGAAGGACTGCAGTTTGTAGCAGAGTTCATCTGCAGTCTCATGTTGTGTGCAGAACTTGTTTTCTGCTACTGTAATATAGAAAGAATGGTTTTCTTCTCAGATGAATGTGTGCTTTTTAAATGTTACATGATGCTGCAGATGGGCATGGTTGGTTCTGGGGCTCTCTGGTTGTTGTTCTGTGGCAGTGTAAGCAAACCAACAGTTCTGCACTCTTCTTCACCCATCGCCCTTCCTGCCCTCTGCTTCTTGCAAGGTGTTGGTCAGTTCAGAAACCTGCCCCTGTTAATAACCCTTTTTTTTCCCCCTCAGATTAGCTTTTATTTTTTCATTATTTTGGCTCTTTGAACGGTGGGCAATGCAAAGGAGAAGACAAGACTGGATAGGAGTAGCAGTGGTGTGGCAGCCCTAATCTAGGTCTGCTTAAGCCACAGTTGAACAGCACCTGGATTTTGGTCTATTCTATACAGTTCTGCCATCAGCTTGCTCCAAGTAAAGCAAAGCTAATTGGCTTGGAATTCTGTAGGTAAAAAGTGATTTGTGAAAGGCAGATATTATGGGAATAATGCCATTTACTTCAGTATCTGCTAAAGGAGGTACATTTTTGCACATTCTTGCCATAGAAGAAATAAATGCTGCGCTTGAAACCTTCACTGAGGGAAATTATGTGTGTTCAGGCAATTTATTTTTTTAGAGCATAAAACTTTAATCACTACCTAGCAAATTTACAGATTCTTACTAAGTAAACCTGGAAGCCTGCAATAAAATGATAGCTGTTTTATAGAACTGTGGTTTACAGTCCTCTTAAACAGGTTCAGCCTCCTTAGTTTGCTTGCTTAAAGGCATATTCTCATCTAAATAACAGCAATAAATACAGAAATAAAAGCTTGGAGAACAAAATTTTGATTTTAAAATGAGTCTTAAAATACTTAAATGGTGTGAATCAGTGTCATGTTTAACTTCATCATGTAGACACCCACTATCTTGAGAGCTTAAATCATCATGTTTTTTAGATGACCTGTACTTAAAAAATAATAGAACTCTATCGAATTACTATTTAAGCTACAGACAAGCTTAGGCTTACAACTTCAGTCTTAAGTGGTAACTTAACCAATTGTCTGTCTTCTGCTATTAGTTTTTATAAAAAAACACAGAGATTCTATATGGAAAGCTAATTACTTGGATTTAGTGTTCATTTGTAAGCAGCTTGGACCAGCTGTAATTGCTGTTCAAAAGTTGTGTGGTTGCCTAGGACCCAGGTGTCAGAACTTGAAGAATCCAGCCACAGTGGTGTTGTTTTGGCTGTCCTGTATGCTTAGATAGCAGTGTGGTCACTCTTTATGCGGAGATTAGTTTCTCCTTGCTTCTCCCTTTATGTATATACTTGTTTCATTAGTGCAGCTTCATAAACCAGTGCAGTTCCATTGACCAGCATGTTTGCATACTTTAGCAATATAAATGGATTTAAAACTCACTTCCACTCACTTCTCTGTTAAGAGTTTGCCATTATATCTGTGTTATATGTAAAATCTTGAAAGTCGTGTGTTAGTTCATTCTATAAACTCTTTTTACCATTTGTCTGCTGTAAGAGTTTTTAGAACACTGAAGAAATTCTCAGGCAAATAGCCATTTTAAAGTATAATGAAGAACTCAAGATGGGCTTTCAACTGTAATGAGATAAATTTTAATTCATGCTATAACAAAGGAAAATATGCAGAAGAATGAAGTTGTGTATGAGATCACAAAACTCTATAATATCATAATCATAATAGTTCGTTTATTGCATGACATTCTCATGGGATGAAGATTATGTTGGTTTTGTACATTTCTTGATACACTTGCCTCCTTATAAACTATAACTTCTTGTCCTTTTCAGCCTTCTCTAAGCCTTGAAATATCTGTAATAGTTTTGCATACTCTCATATTACTTTCTCACAGTAATAACTGATGAAGTTGAAACACTTTTTTGCATTTTAATCTTTAAGTATTCTCTGTAAATGGAACTTATCAGATCTACCTCTAAATGAAAAATTATTTTTAGGGGCACAGGAACAGCAAAATTCAGCTATTGCTCAGTTGTTTTCTGCCCCTGAGAGTATCTGATAAATGCTTCTTTTCTAAGTTGCTGGCTACCCAGAACTGCCCCAGACTGAGCAATTTATCCTCTGCTTAAGACCCGTCGTTCTTTTGTTTGATCATTCTTTTTTTTTCATTCCCTTGAGTGAACTAATCTTGGAAATGCTGATAGCAATCTGGAAAACACTATGACAGCCCCTCATAGTGAGACTTTCAAATTTCCACAAAACGCAGCTATGACATGTTTCTGGCAAAACATCATAAGGGAATATATGCTTTTTATACGTACCGCAAGAACTCCTACTGAAGAAAGAAATCTAGGTGTAGCCTCGTCTGCAGTCTCTGTTCAAATTGGTATTGCACCTTCCAAACTCCCAAGTTGCAGATAAAGGATGTGCAGCTGAGGTGAAGATGCAGATTTGGTGCAATTTTGAATAATAGGCTTGACGCTTTGCCAACACAGAAGATGGATGTGCCCTGCCACTTCATCCTGGTCAGTGGCTAAGGCCTTAAGCTCAGCTTTGGCTCAGCTGTGTGAAGAGCCACGGAGCCAGTGCAAGGATCCAAGGCAGGGTGAGGTGCAAGTACTACACCAAGAGGCTATCAAGGGTAACAAGATGTGAACATTATTTACATTGTGATAATTGTCAATAACTGCTTTTTATCTTACCCTGTATATGAAGTAGCTCCCTTCTCTCTCACTGAGAGACTCTTTGTCTTTGAATTGTCTCATTTTCCACAAGGTGAATCTATGGTATGCACACAGGAAGCTGCTGCAGTGCAGCTGACATGCCATAACTTGGATTTTTGTGCCATATTCCTTCACAGGACTGCAGTAATCACAAGGGCAATTGTATGTCACAGGGTTTGGCAGTAGAATTTTCTTTACTACAGTTTTTTGCTTCCCCGCCTATTGAAGCTGTATTACTATGCAAAAGGAAAGGAGTCGGGGATAAGAGAGAAGTGGAGCCTGACTTGGGGGGAGAGCACTATACGGGGAAGTGAAGATGAGGCTTTAGTTCTTCTAAAAAAAGTTTGGGACCCTCAATTTCTGGTTCCTGAGTGCTCTTTCACTCCTGGCAACTGTGCTCTGCCACAGAGAAAGGCTGGCTCCTGCCTGGAAAGCCACTGCCTGGCCAGCACTTCCCACAAGGAAGGTTGTAGGGCTCTGGATCCAGGGCTGATAGTGATGTCTGCTTTGTAGCATTTGGGAAATCACCTAAATTCCTGATGCATCTGCATTTAATGCTTCTTATTGCCAAAGCCAGCAACAGCTAGGTGTTTAATTTGTTTTTAATCCAAGTCCCTGAACTGAAGTGCCTAGTTCTCTGTAGGCACTGCAGTGAGTCTGTTCAGACAACACAGGATTTGGAGCCCCCTCTACACTGAACTGGGCTAGGCTTAATCTCATATCTTAGGTTTCTTGAACCTAATGCTTGGAATTAAAATGTAATTTTTCTTTCTGTGCATTGTTTTCCACATCATTTTGCTTGCCGTTCTTCATAATTAACGTCTAGTAATCTAAAAAGGGAAAAACCAGGATGCATTTAGTCATGTGCCCCAAAGAGCACATTCATTCTTCAGATTGTCTACATACCAAGAATGCCATACTTCCTCACAAAAAGGGATTTCTTAATCCTCAGTTTTAAACCATTTAATGAACTTCTTTTGTTGCAAACCTAATAATAGTCTCTGGAGCTATGTAAAAGTCTTTTAAGTAAATAAATTTTGGATTTATATACAGGACTAGTATGTTTAGTTACCTTGTACATGTCTGGCTTTATACTGATTTAAATACAAGTATTGATAGTGGAAAATGAAAAAGTTACTCATGTGATGTCTGTGTTCACTCCCAGGTCAGTATTATATTCAGTGATTTTGGAAAAATGCAGACTGTTTGCAATCAACTCACTGAAAAGTTAGGAACCGCTGTTACCATCAGTCCACCTCATTTCTACCATACACCAGAAGCCATAGACACCCTTCGGTAAGTTCTCTCACATGCCACAAATTTTACAGCCTCAGTTAACATAAGTACATAACTTATGCTGTTTGAAATGGGAATAAATAGTTTCCTTCACACTTATTAAAATTTACGTTCAAAGATTTCAGCATTTGTTTTAAGTATAACTTATAAATTAATGCTGTTCAGCCCAGAAGATAGAGCTAGGTGAAAAAGCACAATGTAATAAAAAATATTCTCCCACTGATTTCCACTGGAAGTATAATCTTCTGTGAATGCTAGGTCAACAGAATTTGGCTTTGGTTCCATCAGCACGTGTAGATTTGATTTGTATTTATTCATGAAGGTGGAAGAGTTTACCAGAGGTTGATAATTCTAAGTACCCTTGCCAATTCCCATTACTCTTAGCTGCTGACATGTTCTGGAAAGAACCAGGTCTGGCATTTCCTCAGCATCGAAATATGCTGCCCTGAAGCTCATGATCTTGACATGTTTTAGGCATTGACTACTCAAAGTCTGGCTTCTCCCACTGGCTTGGGGGGGCAGAAGGAAGTTTAATCTTGGTTGGAGTTTCTTCTTTAAAAAAAATAATTATGCTTGGTCCAAGAAGCAAGCTCAATTAGCTGCTCTTAATGGTTGTGGAGGTGTCAAAAGTGTATGTCAGAGGTATGTACACAGGAGATCAGGGAATCAGGCCAGTGAGGTTAAAGAGGTGCTAGTATGCCTGGCAGCCGGGCCACTGCAATGCTTGGAGCAAGGGATGAACTTTTCCTTTGCATGACACAGCAGGGATGCCTGCAGCATACAGGTGTTAGCAATGCTTGATTGGAACTCATGAGGATGCTGACATTTTCTCCACACTCTCCTCTCAAATGCCCAAGCTGTGACCCAGAAGCTAGGGGAAGGTGCTGTGCCTTAACATCTATGCTGTTGCACAAAAGGCTTGGCAGGAACACTTGTACATCAGTGGGCCCTGCTTGTTATTGTGCTGCTGCTTCTGTCTCTCAGCCGTCAAGTATGTGTTGCTGCTGTTGGAAACACACAGCGGAAAGCTCAGGAAGTCTGTCGATTGTTTGGCCAGTCACTGGGAAAACCTTTACTGATAAAAGAAGAAGAAACAAAAGAATGGGGAGGCCACATAGACAGTTACCTGCCACGCTCTACTGATTCACTGACTCTGCAGGAAAGAATCCAGAGTGCTACTGCTTATGCATCTTCTAGAGTGTTTGCTGTGTTTGAGATAAAGGGAAAAGAAAACAGAAGAAACAAGTTGCTCTAGAAACTTTCAAATCCTATACATTTTCTTAATAAAATTTTTATGCTTTCTTGAGTTTTTTGTTGTTTTTTACTTTATTCTTATAGTAGTTCTATCCCCTAAAATTAAGGTTACAATTAATTCTGTAAGTGCAGTTCACAACTGCTTATCCTATTCCTCTGGCCCCTGTAAAACAGCAAGATATTTGATGCACAAAACCTTTGGTACTCCTGGCTGAAACTGGGCTACATTTACACCTTTCCTCCCAAATCTCTAAAGAAATTAATCCCCACCCTGAGTCATAGTAAACTGAACATGCAATGTGTTCACTTCTAACAAAACTGAGTGTTCAACATAAAAAGTGCTCAGGAATGTTTTGTCATAGGAAAAATTATACATTTTATCCTGGTGTCTGTTTGCTCAAGTTTAAAAAGGACGTCTGTTGTCTGGATGTACATTACATGTACAGATACTGAAGTGCTCAGTCATGAGGATAGAGTTTTTTCAACCATGGCTGCATAATATATTTTGATCCATCATATCCTCTGAAGTAGGTTTCCATATCAGGATGATGCACCTGAGAAACATAGAAGCACCAGAATTGGAAATAAATACAATCTGATACGTAAATAAATCATCAAAGTTGCTACAGTTAACTTTTTGAAAACTCCTAATGAATTTTTCATGTACATAGAGATACTTTCAGTGGGATTTTTTGTGCACCTAAACCTAATTTCTGTCATCAGAGCAGCAACTTTCTTCAAGTACTCTACCAGTGTTGAACATACCGCATGGGATGTTACACGCTAGATTTACACCAGCATCAGTGTTTAAAATCAGCACTGTTTCTTATTGAAGTAGTTCCCACTCGTGTTGCTGTTAGAACTATTTGTAATTTCTTTTAGCTGGATCAGTTACCTAATCCAATGAGGCAAGAGGAACACAAAAAAGCAGTGAGGGAAATGGTGAGGACACACCAATGTGATGGCCTTAGGTACTGCAATGTCCAGCATGAAGACGCAAACCCACAAAGGGCAATCCAAGTTACAAGCCTTGTCGTGATGCAGGAAGCCCACGGTGAGCTGCTGAGAACTGTCAACTGGGAGTTATGACAAGTCTAAGCATTTTCTGGTCACTCCTCTCTTCAGGAAATTACTGTGCCTATTAGGCTGTGGGAAAGGCTGGATGAGGGCAATCCACAGATCTTTTGAACTTGAACTATAGGCATGATTCACAATCTGTAATTAATCTCAGCTAGACAACTTTAAAATACCTGGTTTTGTGAGCTTTGTGCCATCAGTTCCCCTAATAATCTGTGTGGAGAATTGACCTGCCATGCAGGTGAATAAAGGGCTAGTTTCCACAAGATGAATATTTAAGATGAGGTATCTATTTCTCCCCATGGAATATAAAAGAAACTGAAGGTAGCCAGCTGAATGACATAATGAAGGGTTATTTTTTTAGACACAGAGTGGACAGAAGCCAATTTTAAATACTTAGGACACTCATGTAGGATGGTGGCTTTTCTGCTTCTAAGTTCAGGCATGTTAACACATTTTGTGTATCAATGCTGGCTAAAACAGAAGGACTAACTAAGGCTTCTCCCAAATAAAAGAGGTAATTGTGTCACATTGTGATTGAGGGGGAATCCTTTATGGGCAGCAGTTCCAAGAGAGAGCATGGAGAGTCTTTAGGCCAGCCTGACTTACGTGATTCCTTCTGCATCTCCCAAAATGCAGAAGATGTCAATTCGAATCTCATCTGACTAGACCGAGCATCTCCCGTTAGACGAATGATTCACCTACTTGCTGTTATTTTAAACACAGAGACTAACTACAGTTTAAAAGAGGGCACCACAGCAGCCAGGGCTTCCTGGCAAAAAGCCATTGGTATGTGGCATGCATACCTCAAGGTTGTTTTCTGGATAAAAATCTCAAAACTAGTTTAAAAATCAGGTATGCCTTGCATAAGATGGAAATCAAAAGCTACTCCAACCATGATACATAAAGCAGATATTTTGGCTCCTAAAGAGTTTTGCAGTTAAGAAAGGAGACATTCTTCAGCAGCTGAGCAGGAGCTGTTTGAAATGCAGATTTTTCAGAGTAGCATTGAGAAACCAACATACTTCACTAGATGCATCAGAAATCCTAAAACAAAAGTCTGTGTCTGCAACAGCCTGTACATAACAGAAATCAAATTGCTAAAACACTTTAAAAACTCAGCAGTTGGATACTTCATAATGGGTAGTACTTGAGTTTGGTCATTTTTCAGTTTCCAAAAACCCATGCTTAAAAGTACAGCAGTAATTTATTCATCTGCTTTCTCTATTAGTTTTCACTAACTTTGCAACCTAGGTAGTATCTATTAAGCCAAAGGTCATCCAACTTTTTAAATATACAGGATAACAATCAACTTGCAACTGAATAAAAAATAAATACTACCTTTAATCCCATAATAATTGTTATCTCTTCCTCAGAAACATAAGCTGTAGATTTGCCAAATCCATTTGCTTTGTTAATTAGAATTCAACAGTGAGGAGTATTTTTTAGATCCTGTAAAAATAGAAAGAAAATAAATAGCCTCAAAGAGAGATGCTGAGTAAAGATTACGTATTATAATCAGTTAACTCTCAATAGGCTTACAGAACCTAAATCCACTTGATATATACATACAGCCAGTTCACTTTTATTATTTTACCAGGGTCAGTTTGGAAAATTAAATATAAAGCAATCAGAACTGCAATACACAAAATTCTTGCCACATCTGAAACATTTTTTAAGAGTTAAGATTTTATTAACCTTTTCTCCTGCAGACCTTGTAATATCCCTGCTTTTTGTATGTAGGTCCCATGACAATCTGTTATGACCCTTCTTCCTTCACAAGTGGCAACAGAACTCCAGAGAGGAAGAGGCAAATTCAGAACATAATGCCACCTCCAACAGTCGTAGTCCTGACCCTGGAGAGAGCTAAGGCAACTTCTACGTGTGTATATATATAAATCTTCCATCAAAGAAGTACCTATGAAGACAAATCCTGGGCCAAGGTCCCACCATGTTCATTGCTATCCATAAACATTCCTGCCCAAAGTAACCCAGAATCTAAACACAAAAAAGTGATGGATGAATACAGACGGCCGGAGTTTATGAAGCAGTCAGTATCGATCAGTGTGACAGGCACTGGCCTCTGTTCAGCAATTTAGTAAAGATGTGGAAGTCAGAGGAAGGCAAGGAAAAGCTGGGCTGAAAGCCTGGCTGCTGTTTCAAGGGGATTTGCAAGGACCAAGCTTAGTAATTGCTGCCTAGAGGTCAGAAGGCATTTTGCATAGCTGATGCATGGAACGTGATAGGTAAAGGCAATTAAAAAATACCAAAGCCAGCAAAAGACACATTTAAACCATGTGCCATTGCTATTGAAATTGAAACAATAAAGATGAACACAAGGCCACTGAGAGAGTAGAACAATATAAGGTACATAAAAAGAATAAGTGTCTGCTGAGAAATTCTTGGGAGTTCAGCTGGTGACAATGCCACTGAGAGCAGAAAAGAAAGCAAGGACACAGGTGTTTTAGGAGCCAAAGATGAGCAGGAGTTGGATAAAATAACAGCAGTGATGGAACCAAATGCACAAAACAGGACTGAATATCTGTTCCCAGCTGAACATGAATTCTCTGCTACAGACAAAGTTTTTCATTTTTCCCTCGGTTTCAGGAAATTTCCTCATGATTAGTGTCTTCCTGCCACTTAAGCAGCATGTCAGTGGCATACAGAGTAGGCAGCACTGTATTACCAGATCAGCACTGTCAACAAAGATTTAGCATCTGATTGTTCAAGGACAACAAGTACTTAGGCTAGAGAAATTCAAAAACTTCAAGAATTCTAACAAAAATGTGGTTTTAAATAGATTTGCACTCCAAGTATCCAGCTAACTGAAACTGGTTAAAAACAGACAACTACTTGCATTTCTTAGGTGCAATGAAGATGTCACCAGTTATGGATGATCATATAAAAGATTTAACATCCTCTCAACTTTAGTAGCACAGCACAAGAAATCCATTCAGACATAATAGGTTGACACTGCTACTTTAAATACAGCCTGTGTATTAAAAGTGAGTAATTTTAATTTGAGATATGTCCAGTAAAATCCTGACCAGTGAAGCTTAACCAACCAGTGGTGCAAAAGCCAAGCTCTACTGGGACTGCAGCACAAAAGCAGTGGAGGTACCGCTCAGCTGCAGAAGTGATATGGGACTCTGGAGTATTTCCCAGTAGGATAGCAGGAAGGAGGTCTGAAACAGTATTTCCGAGTGTTTTTTTAACCTGAGTTATTCTATTTATGTATTAATAAAGTAAGAGTTTAGTACATTCAAAAATGTTTCCTTGGAGGATATTTGGGTTGAAGCCATTCTTCTGGAGTGTCAGCTGTTACATCCTATCCAACAATGACTCCTGAATAGCCAAATCTTTTGTGACTTATTACCTGTCCCACATGGAACTGAACACATTCAGGCTTTGGACTATGAACTTAGTTGATTCTAATTTAACAAAGAAAGAGACTTAACAAGGATAAGAGTTTGATCAACATTTAAACAGAAATTCTTCTGACTTCTACCGGAAGAGAACTGACAAGATGAACTAAAGGAAAACAGGTGCTTTTTTTTCTCCCCCAGAATATTACTATGATATTTGAGAAAGCAGCATGCACTAAGGAAGGTGGGTTTCTGTTTGTATGCCTTTGATATTACATAGGGGACTTAACAGGGTTTTGGAAATCATTAAAGGTGTGTGCATTTGACAATTAGTTAAGCCTTATATACAGTATTTTACAGTGCTTACACACAGTAACTGCTTGGGACATTAGTTTTTTCCAGGTTAGGTCACAGAATTCTTCTATTCAGTCTGATTGCAGGGAACTTTTTTCCAGGAACAGACCAGTCAATTGTTTCTTTTTCCTTTTATGAAGTTGATCTAAATCAGTTCATTTGAATCAAGTGAAAGCTGTACCACTGTTCATATGTCACTACAAAATAGGCACACTCAGATGTATTCAATAACATAGATACATGTAATATATATCATATTGATACTGATACACAACATGGGGGAAAGGCCTTGGATTTTACGTCTTCTGTTTTGCTTACTCATGTTTAGAGAGAAGAGAAAAGAAAAAAAAGACTACTATTTACAAACTAAATAGAGAAATCTACTATAGAAGACCTTATAGACAATAATAACACAAGCAAGATCCAAAAGGATTGCGAAGATTCCAATACCTGCAAAATAAGGATGGGGCTTTGCTTCATTGTCACCACTTTTAGTTTTCTCTGTAGTACCAATTCCTAAAAAGTAAAATTAATAACCCAACTTTCAAACAAGTTCTTTTGAAAGGTCTTTAGAAACTGAGTTTCAGTAATAATCAGAAGGCCACTAATCCTATCTTAGCTGTTTATCTGAAGAGAGGAATACTGCAAAACCTTTGACACAAACTTCTTCACAATTTGAAGCCTGCATAAGTGTTTTACGTTGAAACTACATTTAAGGAGAACACAAGAAAAACAACTTTGTTCCAGCAGGAAAAAACAGTATGAATCTAATTTCTTTGAATATGTAACTCTACAGTTGCATTAGAATTTCTGTATTAGAGGAAAGAAACACATTTATTTTATAGAGGTGAGCAAATACTATTCTGAATTCTAACAGAGTGATTCTTCAGAATCTTTTGTAAAATCTTTAAAAATTGATTAACACTGGTATGGACAAGGTGTCTGGCTATAAGTCCCAGCTTAAGGCTGCAGTAACTAGAGCTTTTCCTTCTGCACTAGACTGAATTTCTTCTGAATTTGAAGGGCAGGGGCTAGGGAGGGATGTCCTCAGAAAGAAGAAATGGCATGTTTTCCATTGCTATTGTGAAAAAGAGAAAGGGTAAAGAAACAATGGGCAAACTGAACATTTACAGGGTGGGAAGCTTTCAAATACTCCTTCTGCAGACAATGTAACAGCAACAGTCTATGAACAGAGGTCTTTGGGTTAACATTCTCCACCTATACTACCCAGCAATCTGTTGGTGCCAGAGAACTAGAGGTTGTCCTGGTCTCCTTCCTCTTTGATGGTGTCCACCACTGTCCCTCTTTCAGTCTTACTCCCTTTACCTGCCTGGAAGGAAGTGAACGCAGGTTCCATAACTGTGCAAACAATGCTCTTTTAAAAAAGTTTTCATTTAGCTCAGATGTGTTGGAAGACTTAAGGTTGACAAATACCTTTTAACAGAAAGAGGAATGGGCAAATAGCTTCACTTGCCCAACTGCATTATTAAAAACAGCAGCTCATATGGTTGGTTTGGAAGGTCTCAAATGCCATTATTTTTGGGATAACCAATTATTTATAACATATTCAGAAGAAAAGCAGCTCCAACTACATACAAATAATCAAAGGATCATTTGGTCTTTATCTTTAGATACGCATGGAGCTTTCCACAAAGTTGCAAAGCAATATATGGTGAACCTAAGAAGAGCACAGTTTCTGTTTCCAGGCATAGACCATTCCCCTAAGTTTTGGTGGAAGCAAAACTAAGTCTGGATCCTCCACAGTTCAGAGGACTTGACATCCTTGATTATTGTACATAGATCAATAATAAAGGATCTTTGAAGGTCCAGACAGGGTAAAATCTGCGGAGTATTTCTATTGTACAAGAATTCAGTTTCACAAATATGCTGTTCAAATTCCCAAAGAAGCCTATGAACAGTCTTCTTAAATTAAAATGGTGTGTATATATAAATGGATGTAATTTTATTTTTTCTAGACCAACTCACTGTCACATGACCAATAATCAAGATTCTCCTTCCTCTTAAACTCACAAATTTTTCGCCTGTGTTTCCTAATTCAATTTCAAGTTTTCTTGAACTACCATATAGTGCATATGACATCCATCCAGTGTGGTAGGATCTCATCCCAAAGCATGTAGCTGCTTACAAACATTAATGCAGTTAGTCATCCTGACTTCACAGTCAGATAAATTTAGAGGAAAAGATGTATAAAATTACTGCCATGATTTACGTTTAGCTTCGCATGGAGTTCAAATTTTTATGTTTGTGTAGAAAACAGGCACAAGGTTTTCAAGTTCTAAATCAGGCTACACAAGCAAATGAGAGATGCTTCCTCTTTGTCATTTTTTTCCCCACAGCATACCTTCCTGTTAAAAAGAAACCATGTATGTAACACCCTACCTTGCCTTCAATAGCCACAGCTTTAAATGATTTGACCATGCATCCAGACTCAAGTAAGGTCTTGTAGAGCAGCTCCAAGAGGCAGTTATCCTTTAGTAGTAAAAATTGTCATCATACTGGTTTTAAAACCTTCTCTAGTATTTTTATATAGCTTTTTAACTTTAAGGCTTCTGTAGCAAACAGGAAAAAAGGGTCAGTGACTAGGAACAGGTTCTCCTCAAGATTACTATTAAGATTGCAAATGAATATTCTCTCAATCATCACTGGTACCAGTAAACCATATGTAAATTTTCGAAAATACCGTTTTTCATTATGAGATTTCTTGTTTCCTCTACTCAGACCATAGGAATTGCTAAATTGCATCAGATTCTGCAGTTTCAACTGTTACTTGAGAAGACTGAGCATCAAACATTCAAAAAATGGTGCATGTAATCAAAAGACTATTAAAAAGAGCTTAAATGTTTTTGCATAAATTGAAATAGTAAGTAGTTGACTCATGCCATGAGGCCTGAAAATTATTTAACTCTGGGTCTTTACACACAAAGCCAGGCCTAGTTCTTTTTTTAATCAGGCCAATCTTTTGCTCTTATTACTTCATGTATTTGAGTTCCACAGATGAACTACACAGCCAGTGCACTGCACGGGCCGCACTGTTAAAACTAAGTCTCTCTTTGCATGGTTCATTTTCAAGATACTAACATTTGCCCATGGTTACCACTATCAAAAATTTAGATCTGATGTAATATTCTCCATTTTACATTGGAAGATGGATGTGTGAGGCTCTGTTAATACATAACGTTTCTAATTCATATACAGAATGGCACTCCTTACTTAATTCTATCATTGTGACTGCCTTAACTAATTCACTATGAATAAATTTTGTTGGAAAAGAGTCTGTACTGAGTCATACTGTGCAAGAAAATCTTTAACGGTCAAAACATGATGGAAAATTAGAAATAGTGTTACTCATCAAATGCTTCATTTTCCCCTTTTGAAAGGGACATAACCCACAGTAATGCATATTGGAATATCCAAAGCAGAACGAAATTAAGGCATATTCATGCACTCGGACTGTAACGATTTTTGTGGGAAAAAATAATGGTTGCTATTCAAATTTGAAGGACATCATTAAACAACTAAATACAGTTCCATTAAGCCACAAAAATGTCTGAGGTATGATTTGAATGTTGTTTTGGTATAGGAATAGCCAATGTGTCCCACCCACACTCCAGCTTTCCAGGACAAAGGGTCATTGGGGATGAGAAAGAGAACTTTCTTATAAATAAATGCAGCAGGGAAGGAGACTCTTACAACCTCTCTGTTATTTGGATGCATTCAACAGAGTCTGTTCCATACCACTGGGATATGAAATATTGTGCAGGAAGAGCAAACAGCAGCATGTAAACCTGCAGAGCTGCAGCTGCATTGATGTGAGGCATTCCAACAGGAAGTTTCTTCTAAGACACTTCCCTGCTCCCTACTCTGAAAAGAGAAGAAAAAAAAATAAAAGAAAATACATAGCTGTGAGCTTTGCTAGCTGTGTAGTAGTTAAAAGTTTCCTTCAGATTGTTTTGTTGATTCATAACATCTGTACTCAATCATTTCAGTTACAGCCAGAGCACACCTGAATTAAGCCCCTTTAACTGCATTAAATCTGAGGGTACTTATAAAAATTAATAGAAGACCGAAGTAGACAGCTTCACAAGACCAAGAAAGTGAAAATCCGCTTTTAAGAGTTACACAGACATTTTTCATTGTTAAACAAAAACCTAAAACAAACAAAAACCAAAACAAACAAACAAAAAAAAAAGGAAAAGGAACTGTGAAGTTGCATAGTTTCCTAATTTGCAGTAAAAAACTGTTCTCTGTGAACAAAATTTATTGTGCTGCTTTGTCATCTAATTAGGTGTATTAAACACGTCTGACATACCAGATTGATGGCCTCAAGAATAATCTATTTAGATTCAGTGATTATTGCACATCTGATAGAACTAAGGGATATTTCTTTCAAACTGAAGGCACACATAGCATACCAAGTTGATAACATGTGCCACAGTCCCATCACTAGATTAGAAAAGGATTTGACATTGACATTCATTCCACAGGCACATGCCATGCCATAGCTGTGTATTAAGATATTTATGACTCTTTCCTTCTTCCCCATCAAATTAAGATATTCACCTTCACCTGAGGAGCACATTTACTGTCTTTTTAAGTCTGTGAGGCTTTTTCAAATCAGAACTAAAGACTTTCTGAAATTTAAGACTTGTATCTTTTACGCTGTGTTCTCATAGTGTGCAGGTTTGCTGCAACATTCAGAGTCATCTACACGTACTCTGTTCTCTAGGAGTGGCTGTTACAGCTCCTACTCTCTATTCTAGTGCAGTACTCAGCCTGCAAGCACCATCAATTCATTTCAGTTGTGTCTGAGTTGCTTCTAGTTCCTGCTATCCTAATTTATGTAATTTACAAAATAATTTGGGTTACTGTAATATACACAGCACGTGCACATGAAAAGTTAGATTTATGAAAACTGCCTGGAAAAAGTAGCCCAGATCACAAAACAATGCCAAAGGAGGCCCAAAGAAATTGTAAGGAATATGAAAACGTCTTTGTGTGTGATGAAGCATTACCACGAACTGTAACTTTCACTTCTGCATCACCTGCTATAGAGCCAGCAGCAAAGAAAAAACAACTAATTTTAGACATCATCAGTAGTTGTACATGTAGAGTAGTCGTTTATCCTTGTACATTGAGGGGGGCGGGGAGGAAGAGGCACAAATTAGCTCAACCAAATACCCCTGCTAGGCCAGAGGGCTGGACAGGACCCGCGTGTATCGCTACCGCATTGCCCAGGGCACTTACACAGCACGACCGTGCAACTTCTGCCGCTGCAGGTCTTCCGCCTGTTTCTAAAATCAGCTTTTTGAGCGGCCTGATCCACCAGACAGAAAGAATGCGGTAGCAGATGTAGTGTTATCCCGGCCCGAGAACCCCAAAGAAATAAAATACTTCCGTGCACATTCCGAGCACCCGAAGATCCGTCGGACGCGCGCTGTGCCTGTGCCCCCCCAGCCGGGGCCGGGCCGCAGCCCCCTTGTGCCGGCGCTGCAGGGCAGCAGGGGACACCCCCTTCCCGGACCCCCCCTTCCCGGACCCTCACCCAGCGGCACCGGCAGCGCATTCCGGCCCGGCCCCTGGGGCAGCTCCGGGCGGCGGGGCCGGGCCCCCCCCTCCAGGTGTGACGGGCGGGGCTGCCGGGGGCAGGTGGGGCCTCTGGGGAGCGGCGGGACGGGCTTCGTGCCCTCCTCTGCATAAAGGTGTGAACACCTGAAATGAACCGGGAGAGCGGTTACTACCCAAACATTAAGGTGCCTTTCAAAAATACAGAGTAAATCAGATTGCAAGACCAAGATGCTTCTGTTACAAAACAGGTTATTCCCCACGTGCTTGAGCAGAGGTTTTCAGTGCAAGAGCCAGAAAGAAAACTGTGTGCTCTGTCATTACTCAGAGGTGGGCAGAGAAGAGGCCAAAGCCAGAGGAAAATTACAACATCATAAATTAGCATGCAAGAATAAAAAACCAACCCTGACCATGAGACAATTTAAGATGATCTGCCCTTTCACAAGACAAAGGTTATGTGAATTTTCTGACAATTTTCCTAAATAATTTAACCTCTCATTTCCCTTGTAACTTTATCCAACAGAAGAGTTTAGTATTAACACATATTTTACAACCTCAAACCCTTTAAAAGCATTAAACAGCATAAAAGTTTTGAGTTCTAGATATTTAATCTTTCCCCACATACTTGTTCATTCAGAGTAACTGATGTCAGTGAAGGACAACGGTACAAACTGCACATACACTCAACTCCTCATGTTGAGATTCTAGTTGGGTAAAAATAGGCAGTGTATTAAGAGGCAATCACTAATTAATGACTTTTAAGTAACTCTTTTTTTAAGTTTTTGACAACTGTATTCCATTTCTTAGCAGTTTATGGAAGCTTACACCGCTTTCCTTAATAATAAAGAGAATTCAAATTTTGAATGAGGTGCTTGAATTTCAGAAAAATAACCCTACTAGATTTCTCTGCTATAGAATACAAATACAGTCATTCCTTCTAGTATTTTGATCATATTCTAGCTAGGTTTGCATTTTAAGTTACAGTCTTTATTGAATATCCTTGTTCCAAGTCAAATTCAGAGATCTGAGACAAAACACAAATTAACAGATGAGGCTGCCTGGCCCTTGAATGCTAACATTATTTGAAGTCAGTACCTTCAGGAATATGCCTCTGCAGAAATCTGATGCTGAATGAATTGATTACCTGCCTCTGCTCTTGTTCCCTCTTTCTCTTTTTTTTTTTCTTTTTTTTCCCCCACTGATGTATCTGCAAGCTAAAGTAAAATGAAAGGCCGACAGGACCAAAAACCTCCCTGTTTCAAAGACAAGAAAAGGAATCACAAAGGAAATTTGTATGGTTGTTACTAGACTAGAAACAAGATTCCCGAATCCTCTACCCTGTCTCCCCTTCAGTGCTCATACAGATTTTAAAGTACAGGACAAAATTCATAAATTCTCACTACACTCCTGTAAAAGATTCAATTAAGCCTGTTCCAAAGATTTCTTAACACAGTATTTCTCTGAGCTAGAAAAACAACTTGACATTTTGGGCTTTGAGCTTCCTGTTAACATTAGTAAAACCCACAAAACCCCTATATTTTGCATGCTAATTTTGTGTACAATAACTCAATTTTATGCTACTTAAATTCCAGTCACATTGTATGTTGCTTTGCTGGCATTTCCTTTATTTTCACATTTGCTTCAAATAGAAACATTGATTAATTTTTAAAACCATTACACTTTGCTCATTTGTCTTTGGGAAAAATGACAAGAACTATTTTGCAAAGCTAGAGCAGGAAATAACACAGGTTTTGGCATAAAAACTTTCCACTTTGAAAAGAAAATGGTCAATGATTACACAATTTCCTTCATTTAATGAGTGTTATGATCCAACAGGAGTAAATGGTATTAACAAGGTAATGAAGCATTAGTACCGGCACAGTCAGCATCTTGCTGTCAGATACTAACATTTCACAGCATCTGTTAATCCTAAGCAAAGTCTTGATTTCTACTCAAAGAAAAATAACCACAGCAGGTTTCAAAAAGATACTTGTCACAGGAATGAGAACTGGGATACAATCGTATTTTAAGGATTTTGTACAGAGTTATGCACAAAAAGATATTTTCAAAATAAAGAAAAAATTATTAACTGCTTAAGACTATTCTCAGTAACAAAACTAGAACCGTGGACCTGGGGTGGCTTGTGCTTGGATGAGCACACCACTATTATAATAATGCTGCCATACTGAAAATGCACATACAATAGAACTACCAGCTCCAGTATGTACTATGTACCAGAAGCACAGAAGAAAATGTGTTACATTTTCAGTATTCTAAATTTATTTTCTCCAAGCAGAACAGGCCAATTACTAAAACTCACGTGGATCATTGAGACAACAGGTTTCTCCTCATCTGCTAAAACAAGTCTTGCTTTTGCTAGACTCAACGTGGAGTCTGGAAAGCAATAGGGAGGGAGTTCATTCTGCTGTGACCATTCCCCATTCCCATCACCCAGCAGCACACATACCTGCATCTGTGAGGTAAGGGTCTCTCTCTTCCGTCACTTCCTTGTGTTTTGAGGTAAGGTACATAAGGAGGAAGTAAGTAACACATGAAATTAAACAGAATCCACATAGTGGCAGTATTTGAAATACCAAACATTTCTTTTGTCTTGCATCTATCGGGCAGAAACATGTAGATATCAACAAACCAACCCTGCAGCTTTGTGCAAATACACCCTGTATTGCCTTTTCCTTGCACCACCCACTCAGGGCAACTAGACTGAAGACCAGTACTCTACGGGCAGAGAGGAGGGAACTTCTCTCTGCTTAGGTGTTTTTAGCTTCTTCTAGAGTTGTTGGGAAGCACAGATATCCATAGACTGGACCTAGCTCTGGTACAAACCTTTGTTATTTGAACAAGGAAGGCTTTCTGGAGGATTAGGGGTGGGTACCCTGCTGCACATATGAAAGTGAGCTAAGAGGAGTGGCAACATGGTGTCTTCAGTGCCAGATGCTACTGCTTTTATATGGCCTCCAGAACTGCAGGGTTTAGTGAAAACCCCTACAAAATAGCAAACTTTGATCTCTATCAGAGCACACTCCGGTTGTAATTTTGTCTGTTCCCACACAAACGCTATACCATATTGCCATATACCACTATACCATATTCCATAAGGAATCAAAACAAACTGAGTTTAGGCCGTTTTGAGAAACACATAAGCAACTGTCCCATAACACAGTAAATTACTAGATAGAAACAAACACTGTTGGACAGCTTAGAAAAACATGTTTTCTATTTATTTAAAAATAAGTTTGTAGTTACTACATTGCAGTGACAGTAATTCTTACACATACATTCTAGTTTGTATAAAAGGATTCAAAGTATTATGCATCAAAACTAACATAGAAAGTGTCCACATAACAGTAAAGAAATTTCCAATCCATATGTACAAAAAGAAAGGGCACTGTTATCCTGGTGAGATACTTCAGGTTATAACATGATAATCTAGATTTCTGGAAGGAAAAAAGCCTTGATAAAGCTAAAGAATTATAGTTTTCAAAACTGTTACTCATTACATACAACAGATTTTTGTTTTACATACTTCTGTACAAAATAAGCGTAATTTTTAATCTGAAAATGTGTCAGTTTTAAAATTAACCTTTCTAGGTAATTTACTTGAAGTTGAGCTCCATTCTATACATATTGAAACATTATGACAGAATTTAGTTCACGCAAGATCATTATCCAGTTGTCCACCACACTTCTGCAGTTTTAGTATGGTCCAAAAATGTAACTTCTGTATGGTCTCAATGCATTAGCAAACCAACACGTGCAGTTGTAAGCACAAAATAGCACATGTACATCACACAGTACATGACAGGTACTTCTATTTCTTTCTACCCCTATTTTGAATGACTTTATTCTTTGTTTTTTCAGTGTACTTTCCCTCCCTAAAATGTATTATTTGAATTATTTGAAGTGAATTTCCTGATGTATTTATCTGCATTAAAAAGGATCCAAATGACTACTTGTCTGACTACGTACCTCCTAAAAGCTAAATTTCTTCACCCTTATTTTATTGCAGCATATAAGGTTTCTCTTCTGGAGTGCCTTGAGGCTCTTATAACCTTGGGAAAAGGGGCAGGGAGGGGGGGGAAGCAGCCAATCGCCTTTTTTTCTGCAATTTAAGATGTCTTTTAATCTAGCTTCCTGGCATGTTTTCTCATCCAACACACTGTAAAAATGACATGGTGAATTCCTGCATTAAAATTAGCAGAAACACAAGAGCACCTAGAGGTTAACTCTGGTTTAAAAGCTACCTGCTATTTTCCCCGGACAGCAGAAAGTGAACAAGCTGTACTCATGATTCAAAAACAGGAAGCTACGTAAGCTGTCAATGCCAGACTTGTTATTGGAAACACATTGTTAAGCCTTGGCCAATTTTATGAAATGTAATACGCTTTCCTCTGCATACAAACAAACACGTATATACAATAATTTACAGCAGAAAACTAACAGCCCTTTTATCAGTTGAATATCTAGGTCCCCTTGGAAACCAGTCTGTTACAAGAGCTTCAGGGATAAAAAAAAATATATACTAATTTTACACAGTTAATTTGTCTTCATTTAGGTAGTAAACAGAAAATGAGCTTTTGCTGTTTCTAGGTGAGGTTTTAAGACCCTCGACCTTCTGCATCACAGCACTGTAGCAGAATTAAATTATTTTTAAACACTCTTGTTAAAAAAAGGCAAAAAGTAAAACCTTTGAAAAACTAGCGTGGACAATATATACTACTTCAGAATAAGGTAAGGACTCAGGACACAATTGTGGTATGGCTGCATCTCGATTGACCAGCAATGTTAAAATTACCTCAGCAAGATTCACATGCTACAAAATCGAATGTGAATGTTGATGAAAGTGAGATTAAAAATCTCTAACCTCTTATCTACTATGTAAGTAGAGGGTGAAACGGTCCCATCCAGTTACACCTATTGCTTTTATAGAACCAGTCAACCATTTAACATGTGCCTAAATTCAAATGACATGCTAAAGCATTTACTTATAGTCCGCAATCCAACAAATGTGAGCAAAATATTTAACAATGTGGTGTAAAAATTGTAACAAGCTTGAAATTACTGAATGGACAGAGTATTTTTTGTGTTGCATGTAGTCCTTCTTTGGTAAGACAAAAGCCTCTGGCACAGAACT
This sequence comes from Chiroxiphia lanceolata, assembly GCF_009829145.1. Classification (NCBI taxonomy): domain Eukaryota; kingdom Metazoa; phylum Chordata; class Aves; order Passeriformes; family Pipridae; genus Chiroxiphia; species Chiroxiphia lanceolata. The sequence continues at coordinate 83,767,081 of NC_045639.1, read as the reverse complement.
GATGCTTAAAAATATTTGTACAGCAATACAGTGAATAAGCTGTCTCTACACTACAATTTATTTTTTAATAGATATTAATATATCCTACGTGCTGCATCAGGGTCCTTTATCAATTAATAGTTTCACAAATATTAAGCCATAGTAATATTTAACTCAACCAACTCAATCTTACAAGTCTATCAACAAACCAATCACAGGTACAAACCAGACACTGTACAAATAAACACCTGTAAATCTTTATCACAGCAGTCTAATCACCGGAGGAAGACATTTCTCTGTAAAGTTGTATCACTGGTCATTGCCGAGTGACGAAGAGCTCTAGTTCAATATTGAGAATAATAATAATGAACACTACACAGTGGTAAAATTTCAGTTCAGTTCCCAGAGAACACACTAACAACAGAAACAAAGTGGATAAAGAGTTGTTAAGTATGTAGGCACAGGTACAATGATTCCTGTTAAACATTTAGAGCCCACTGTTATGACAGAAGCAGAAGTTATTTCCTCATTGGTGGTTAGAGAACACACTGTTATTATGATACCACTCAGCAGTAAATACCAATTTTAACGTCTCCCAGTATAGCACAGAAATACCAGAACAGTATCCTCATATCCATGTCAAATATAAACAAATTTAATGAATAAAACTGAGTTAATTGCTGCCAGATCATTTATGTGTATGTAACTATGAAGTTGTATGTTATTTACAATGCAAATGTGAAACAAGCACATGAGATTTTGATAGTCCATTTTCTGAACCAGTTGTTAGGTACTTGAGATGGCATTATAAAACATGCATATAATTATAGTTCTTAAATTATTTCAACACTGACCAATAAGTTTATTGCTCACATTTAAAAACTTAAAGACTATGTAATCAAAAGCTCTTTTTCTGTGTTGATACAGTATCTCACATCACTTCAAATAATAAATTTTTCCCCAACCAAAATACAGTCTGATGGTGACTAAAGTCTCATAAATAAAGTTTGCAACCTAGTGAATTAAATTATAAAAATATAACTTTTAAATAAATCTGGTATTAATTTCTAATAAACTTCTAGTGTTGCTTCTATAAAAAAATTTGACCCAAATTATCAACAATTTATTTTAAAAGGAAAAACATTAATGTGTCTAATACAAATTAAAAACTTACTGGCTAAAGTCACCGATATTACTGGGTGGGAAGCAGTACCCATGTTCTGCAGGTAAGGCTTTCTATCCTCGCAAAATTAAGATGTTTAATCTTCTACCTACTATTAAGGGAACGTATATTATCTCAGTCTCCAAAACTTACTTACAAGGTATTTTTGATATATAAATATATACATAGACATGCCATATAAAACATCATTACAAACAGAGTAAATACAGAAGATGAATTTTAGATATAATCTGTTTTATATATTACAATGCAGATAACATCAGGAAATTACACATTTTCAAATGATTGCCTTCATCAATGAGATCTGACAAAATTAACAAGCAGAATCAATCAGTTTTGAATTGTGAAGCTGTATTGCAATTGTACAACTGTAGCTTGTTATCTTACCACATGTTTAGCAACTCCATTTTAATTGAATGATAAAGAAATACTTGTTAGAAAAAATAAATATGCCAACACATGAAATAAAAACTAATCCGTGCTCCCCAAGTTCAAATCCATAACAATTCAAAGAAGATCTGGAAAATATCTTACTTAGCCACTTTTTGTAGTAAAATGAACTACCTTAAACTAGGTATGGTGGATACTAATTTGCTATCCACAGTAACATATTTCTCTTGGTGGCAAATACCAATATTCTTTGTTCAAACTTAGAAACCTTTTCTCGGTAAGAAAATAAAGAGTGAAGAATCAGGCCTCAAATACAAATACAGAAGCTGTGCAAATTTAAGGTCTTAATTCTGCATGCCCTCCCTTCTAGACATTGCAGATGATGTTTGTGTAAAAAAAAAAAGTATAACCAGAAAATTTTGGTTACATTTTTGTACCATACCAGATCTCAGTAAATATGACTACTTATGTATTTTTAACTTGGAACTGGACAATACTTTTTTTAAGTGATACAAAATGGTATTAAGGTTTGTTTGTAAAGGTATAAAATAACTAAATGTACCATAAACAAATAAATAACTGCTTTTCTTTTCCAGAGCAGTACATATAACAATACATTCCCCTAAGTCATATAGTTATCATTTACAATAGACAACTTAATTTTAGTAAGGATGCAAGAAATAATAGAATACAAGGCACAATCATTAAATGGAATTTTTCTTTAGGGTGTATATTGACTTATGTCAGCGTGATATACCATAAAAAGTGCAGAAAAACACAATGTGCAATGAGACCACTGTATAAAACATGATTGCATAAAAAGTGATTTGGCCTTTTAACCCTAATAATTGAAAATAACCAATCTTCCCCTTAAAATTAAACTATAAAGTATGACATTTTAAAATTTTCAATTCTAGTGCTATCTAAAAAATCCTGAAAAAAACTTATACCTGGGTAATATTTTAGATGTATGTGTTTATGTATATATTAATATATACACATACACTCTTCTTTGTAGGTCATTTCAGCCTCTTGAGCATGTCTTAAGTTGTAGAAACAACTATCAATCTGGATCAGAAAGTAAACATCATAATTCCATACTTGTCCTGTAATTTCCTTGAATCCTTTAACCAATTATACATTTAGACTAAAACATCTCTGTCAAAGGACCCCACCAGTGCATTATTTTCTACCAGAAGTACCAAAAAAGATACATTTCAGAACAATGTTAACAATTTACTATTTAAAACAAGACACAGCTTTTATCACTGCAAATGGTATGCTGTACTGACACTCAAAGAAAAAAAGGCTTTCCACTGCACTGATTCTCAGTCTTTGGCACAATAAACAGAGATTTAGTGACTGATACAAGAATCAAGGTCTGAAAAATTAGACATTAGTCAAACTTTTTCCAATGTGGATATATATACTTGTGATTACATTTTTGCTATGTTTGGCAGAACTTGGATAAACCAATGGCCTGTGCTAGGCTTCTTTTGCAGCTGAACGTTCCATCACAACTGAAATTAAACATTTTCAGATTAGCAAAGTTTGGTATTTTGTATTTAATAGAAATGTAAGTGAATTTACTGCCACTTTTTGTCAAAGTCTACCTTCCTAGGCGACTTGACTTTACAATCAAAGCGTACCTTGCTTGGTCAAAAATAGACTTTGTTTTCAGTTTGTGGCAATTAAAAGTACCATCACCTTTTTTCAATTGCGTAGAGATATTATGTACTACTCCAGCAGAGTAGTTATCAACTCTGTACGTCAGTCAGAAATTGCTTCAATTATTCTCAATTGTGAACAAAATGACTGTTGAAATGTATAACCTATTTGGAGGGCAATAAATAGCAAAAGTTTAAAATATATATTTCTTTCAAAGAATGTTCTTTCAGTTTATCTTTTTGCTAGATCTTTCTCCCCACATCAGAACATACTCTTCTAACCCATAATAGCAGCAGGGAAGAAGAAGTCTGTTCTGCTGTTCCTTAACTGTACCTGCTTCATAGCATTCTGAAGTAAAACCCTTGGTAAAAATTACCAACCAATTAAATTAGCTTTTGCTTTTTCAGTCAGCTTTCGGACTCTGCCTCTGCTTGATGTTCCGAAAGTTAAGGAGGTGTCTTCAAACAATAGCTGCCTTTGCTCTTCCTCAGAGTCATCTTCATTGTAAAAGGCTGTCCTCCTACCCTGGTTTCTAGTTCTCATGTGAGGTTCAGAATCTTTAAGCTCTTCAGACCCCTCCTCCATGGGCTCATGTGTCTTTTTCCTCCTGCTTCTTGTTTGCATTTTAACATTCGCAGGAACTAAGAGGTCCGAGCCTGGCTGACGGGTCTTTATCTTCCTTTTTGGCTTTCTACCCCCACGGCCTTTTTTTTGTAACAAGTCTTCTTTCACATTATTTTCAGAAAGAGAGTTGCATGCAGTAGAAACAGAGGCTTCTTCTGGTATATCCCTTGTGGTCTGGATTGTATTCTGCTCTGCAACCTTTTGCTGTTCAACAATTTGTAGCTTTTTTGGTTTCCTGCCTCTTTTCTTGTGCACCACCACCTCACAGCTACTGTTATTAGTCTCCACCTTCGGTTTCCGTCCAGGACCTCTTTTAACTGGAGGTTTCAAAGGTTGTCCCCCATGTCCATTCACCTGAATGCTTCCTGATGCCAAAGCATTATTTTTGCAATCCGCTGTAAAGAAATGCAAGTACATGTCACATAACAGATTTGCATTTACATTCATTTTCACACTGCCTTAATAAAGCCCCTACTAAAATATCTGAAAGGATTCACAGTGATCGCCAATCTGTCAAAATCTGAGAAATTCAAAGTAGAGCTCAAAGAGTTTCATTCTCATATGCAAGGAGAACCAATTTCTAGTTGAGTTTAGCACACAGTAGCTGGGGGGTGGGGGGAAACAACAAACAAAAAACCCAGGAAAAACCCAGGGGGAAAAAAAAGGGAAAAAGGGGAACACCTAAGGGGTTTTTCTTGGCTGATACAACACCAGTGGACAAAACTCCTATTTTGTATCCACAACAGCAAAAAGTTGCTCAAGAAGCATTACTGTAAGGATCAGGAATCCTTCACAGCAGGTAATCTCTGGAGAAATAAACCAGTTTCTTTCAGCCTGAGGTAGCATCTTTTATATGCAATTTGCACAGATTTCTCACACTGACAGACAGCAGATGTACTTGCTTTGACATTTTATAGGGTGTGTTTTCATCAGGTGAGGGGTACTCGCCTTAGCAGGGCATGTCACAGGACCTCTTAGGGAGATGTTCTGATACCACAGCCCTTGCCTAAAACATGGCCAAGAAGAACAGGCTCATAGTCAGCATGATAGTTCCTCAGTCCTTCTATGGAACACCCATGCACAGCTCCTGCTGTGTTCAAATGTGCACCATCACGCACTGAACGCACAGGCCTCCTCTGTCATATGAGGGGATGTGCGGGAGGGACGTGTCCATGTCAACAACATTCAGATACCTCTGATCCAACCAAACACCCAGTCCTATAAAAGGTGCATACTTAGCCATGCAACACGGTAACAAGCTGGGCCCTTTGTGAGAGAGCTTACAAGGAATAGACAGATGATTTAACTTATCAGACCACAAGCTACTTTTTCAGAAGCATGGAAGACTAAGAAAGAACAGAAAATCCTTGGGGAAAGAAGGACTACAAGGAGTAAGTAGATTAATTAGGGGGCGCCCAATTTGCAGACTAAGACTACTGTGTCTCCCATCTTCAGAGAAAAGATGGTTCATGGATCTAGCTGCTTCAAGCATCTTCTTAACAGTTCAAAGCTCCTTCATAAACAGGAAAGCTTTTTGACTAGAAGATCTTATTTCAGTCTCCACAGAAGTTTTGAGTTTTAAGGTATTCAGACATCAAGAGACCGGCAAGCTCACTTGAGAGATTTCATGAAACGTAGGTCTGAGCAGTCCATTCAAATGTACTAAACAGAAGCAGTAAATACTGCATAGTTCAATTTTCTGTGGAAAAAAGTGAAAGAACTAATTTGCAGCTGGGATGCTCTGACCTTTACACTCATGGCTGCACAGCATGTCACCACACTCAGCATAACGGAACCAAATGTAACCCACAAAAATGTTATGAGGTTAAACACACAGGGTTTAAAGCATGACCCTGCAGAAGTCTGCTTTGGAATTTCAGAACTCCTAACATGATCTTCGTAATATTTTAAATGAAGGCACAGATATGTTAACATATCAAAATAAGCTAGACAACAGTGATCACACCATGGAAATGGTGTTAAGAATAGTCAAAACTGTGCTAATTCATCAAGAAGGAAACTGTGTCTGAGTTGTTCCATTAGACTTCCCCATTCTGCTAAATCATAATGCATCCTAATTTCCCCACCTCCAAATTACCACAACTAAAGTACAACACTACGGCCACTACATCAATAACTGGGGTGGGGCAGGGAGAAGTTCCAGAGAAATTTGGTACCTTGTTGATTAACAGTGGAAGATTTTACTTTGCGCTTGATTTGCTTCTCTTTCTCAGGATTTTCTCTAGTGGAGTTATTCCTAGTGTTATGACTGCAATCTGATGGGGTAGGGTTTGATACAATATTCTGGTTCTTGGAATGTTTGGCTGAATTCTCCAGTACTAGAAGGATAAAAAGAAAACAAAAATTATGTAAGTCCAGTAGTTTATACCACATTCAATCTTGTTGGACTAAAATGGAACTCATGTTCTACTACAAACAAACAATTTGAGTCAGTGATCCAGAAGGAAGAAAGCTTCCTAGATAAAACAACACAGCCTAACTTGTTCAGTTTTCCTCGGAAGAGCCTCAAAGGCCCATCAGCTTGAAAACAGAACTAGTCTTAATTGAGAGAAATGTAACAGATTTCCAAAAAGTCAGTTTTATCTTTGAAAACATTCCCTGCTTAATTAAAAAAAAAATCCAACTTGCCTGACTTTCCTGACCCTGCAGTAGTATTAGGCTTTGTAATTAAAGGCTTTATAGTTAAAGGCTTTGCTCCTGAAGAAGTAGATGGTTGCTCTGTAACAGCCACATCTGTTATCCCCCTATTGCTTCTAGTCCGCACAAGGGAAGAGGCTTCAGCCGCTTTTCCATTCATCTGAGGCGGAGCATGTCTCAGTGCTGTTGACCGTGCAGGTGCAGAAGACGACGAAGTGGTGGAAGTTTCTGCCTTCAACTGAGGTTTTATTAATCTCCTCTTCCTTTCAGGACTGCAAAAGGAGGAACAATTTGTATCCTGGATGACCACTTTTTCATTTTACAGGAATAAATAAAATTAAATGCTAGTGTCTGAGATCGTGGGAGTAAAACAATCACCTCTGTATGAAGTATGTTAAAAACATGACATTTACTGTGGAAATTCATGTAAGTTGTGAGCTTCTGAAAAGTGAATCTTTACAATAAATACTATAGTTATATGACAAAGCATGATGCCACCGCTATCCTAACAATGCTGTTTTACTGTATGTTTAGCAGGTATTTGAATTTTAAGCACTTACACTAGGATAGCTCTAAGTAAAGTTTAAAACTCTTCCACGTCATAGGGACTTGCATGTCAAAGCTATCATTCTGCAATATAGGGAATAGTAAAGGAAGGATTAAGAAAAAAACCACACTAGGTTCTATTTAGGTATGTCAAACTTGCATAACATTTCATCAATGCTGTAAAAGAATTAATGTACCTTGATGCAACACTACTGGAAACTGAGCTGCTTCTACTTCTTTTTTTCCTTCGTTTCTTTATTGTATTTCTTTTATGAAAGCGTAGGGCAGATTTATAATCCGATAAAATCGAACTTATGTGTTCTTCAAAGAAAGCAGAAAGGCGCAAGCTCATGCTGTAGATCTAAAAAAGAAAAGCCAGTAAACAAGTTTTATACTTTTCCAGAGCATCATTTTACTTATTTATCATTGAACAATAGCTAGAAAAGTAAAGTGATTAATATGGAAATGTTTTAGGGAAATTTACAGTCTGTCTCAACACATTTACATTAACCCATGTGTAGGTTTGCTTTCAACTTTTTTCATGGTTTTGAAAAGTATATTACAACTGAAGATGACACAAAAAAGAAAAAATTAGAAAAGTCATGTTTACAACTGCCTTTCCAGAATGTACTACCCCTTTCTAGCTTCAACAGAAATTACAAAGAGATCCTTAATGTAATTTTACTGTATCATACCTAGGGTCAAGAAATCTTATTTTCTGCTGCATTAAGTTTCATCCTTATATTCTATATTTGAACATCAATCTATTCCTTTTATGGATGAATTAATTCTACAAGTAAGTTGGTTTCAACAGGTACAATAAATGTATTGAAATTATGTAGGTGCACATCTTTTTTCCCCATCTCTAGCCTTGAATGATTTATAGTGACTCCCAAATTCAGTTTAGATCACAACTAAGTATTTGAGCACAGTTGTTATTAATTCTGGAAACAAAAAAAGCCCCACCAAAGTGACCTGCCTAGGTACTTGGAGACACAGCACCTTCTTAGAATATGAAACGCCATATTAGAATATTGAACAGTTGCCTACCTAATGACACACCAAACTATATAAGTACCAGACTCAACAATAGGTTTGTTTGGAAGAAACACAAAAAAGAATGAAAATGTCAGAAGGGTCTATGAAATCACACAGAGCTAAGACAACAGGTGTGATGAGATCAAGGAGAGAGAGAAAAACTACAAAAGAATCCAGACTTTCCCCAAATCCATCCCATTTAATGCAACCAAAAGACTGATTTTTAGGCAGTCTCAATAGTGAGTGGGTTTGTCTGCTACTGACTGAAGAGAGAGTAATCGTTGATCAGTCCGTCTTTCTACTCGCCTGCTATGAAATTTGTCCCCAAGTTTTAAAACAATGAAGTCCTAATAATTAATTTGCTATTTAGAACAGCCAAACATAAAAGCTGTTAATAATTCTAGTCTGAACACCTAACACATATTAGTAGAAGAAAAGCTACACAAAAGCCTTGAATGTGTGTAAGTATGCATTTATAAATTAACTGCTCACAGATACTACAAGCAGGGCATCCAAGAATAGCTTTGTAGGCTGAAACTATGTAAAGACAGTCCTGTTTCCCAGAAATCCTAAGGGCTTCATTACAATTGCACTGCATAGTGGTGAACAACATTGAATTTCAACATCCTCTGCTGTCTATACCTGGATATTTCAGTTTGGGGCAACCTCCAAGGTGGAGGGGCTGTGTGGTTTTTTGTTTTGAAAGTCAAGTTTCTTCCCCAAAATAACAGTTAAATTCCACTATTGTACCCATAAACATGTTTCTACAAATCTTTCCTTCAATGTGGCTCTCCCTTTAGATCCACTTTCTAATATACACTTTTGAAACACACATGCAGAACATCAGAACTTATGGCATTTAAACAGCACACATTCCTTTCCTTTAAAATACAAAGCTGTAATAGTGTCTCAGAAATATTCAAGTTTGAAGATCAGAAATAATTAAACTTGATTTTAAAAGTAAATTACAGTTGCTTTTTCTGTTCTATATTTTTTCAGATATAAGTGGGTTTTTTTAAACAACAACAATAGAAAATAATAAAGTCTTACCCTTGATCTTTTACTTGGTGTATAGGCCTTGGAATTGCTGAAAATAAGTCTCACATCTTTACATAACTCCATCGGTGATTCATAGTTGCCAGCTTCCAGTGTTTCTCTAACAGTAGCAAAGTCCATAGGAGTGTCAATAATATCCCTGTAATCCTGTTAAGAAATAGCAAAGCAGTTTATTACAATTTTTTTCCAAGCCCTAACATATCATTTTCTTTCAGATGCATTTGATAAACCTGTTTAACACAAATGTCCTATTTAAATAGGTGTGGAAGACTGCTAAAGATGTTTTGCCCCTTTCCACTCATACACAACATAAGTCCTCACAGATATAATCAACAGGACCAGCATCAGAAGTTAACCAGCAGATGATTTAATTCATTTTCTAAACAGATATACTGAAATGCAGAGCTCAGAATTTCGTGTCCTAAGGATTACATTACTAACACACTGACATGAAGGTACCAGTGATATGAAAAGTGTGACTACAAGCTTTCTGGATGGCTTAAAAGCTCAAACTTGGGACTAAGACTAATAATGTTCTTACATATATTAGCTTTAAAATATGAAGTTTGAATACTTGAATCTGATCAGAGGCTTATCACATCCTTCTGAAACCTGAGTAGTTTCCCAAATGGAGACCTGACAATTTAGGAAAGTAATATTAAAATACTGAAAACTCCATGGGCTTAAATAGGAGCCAGATCAAGCCAATGACAGGACTATTTTTCTAGGCTATGGAAAAAACAGAGCAATATCCATACAACAAAAACCTTAAATACCAAAATAACCCAAAAAGTTAACTTAATCCATCCAACAGAACCTGCAGGAGTGCCTATGAATGTTAAACAGGTTTGTGACACCAGGGAGCAGTGTGTTTCATGCCTAAGCCTACTATAGTGCTCTCCATCAGCTCATTTGAGGATCTCAAACACAGCAGCCCATCTGTAGTTGGTCGTGGCATAAAGTTTAGGGTACTTCAAAAATAACGGCTGCAGAAGCATCAAGACAGACCTACTAGTGACTTCCAAAAGAGAAACATTTCTTTTCTCTGAGAAAATTAATTTCCCTGAAGTCAATCACCTTCGAGTGATATTTTAAAGAAAAACTTATGCTAGAAAGTAAGCAAAACCTTTGCTTTGTTACTTAAAGTTGTCACATAAAATTACCTTTAGTTTTTATACCTCTGAATAAAAAACAATGATCCCTGACATGTCACATTCAACAACCAAACATATGCATTTCATATATGACTATTTTTAACTCAGAAAATGAAAGACATCTTAATTGCAAAAACTGTAATTTACTTAAAAAGCTGTAATTTACTTAACAACATAGGCATCCCTGAATATAAAATATTTTGCAAGTTAAGTATCTGAGAGAGCAGAGAAGTATAACTTATTTTGAAATTACTTTAAGAAGACGATATAAATTATTTTCAAGTGACAGTGAAGCACTGAAAAAAATTCTATTACTGCAGCTGCCTGAAGATCCAATTGAAAGAGATGGAAATACGGTCAAAGCCGGAAAAAACACACCTACCACCTAAGAACTGGATTATAGCCAGCTAAAATACTCACTGGATATTCAAGAAGATCCACTGGTTGTCGAAATGGTTCAGAGTCTTCACACTGAAAAATGAGATTCAGCAGCTCCTGGCATTGCTTCTTCCATGACTGAATGTCATATGACTGAGCTCTATTACGTAGCCGCCGCTTTGGCTGATGATCCTGAAATGACAATATTGCCTGATGTATATTAAAGAAACTAGCTGCTTTTACAAAAACTAACAAAAAAGGTTTCCCCACAGGATATAAATGAATTCACAACATGCAGCAGCACAGACAGAAATGCTTTTACATTGAACAGCTCAGTAGAACAACAAAAACTTTCAAAAAGCTGATATTACACAATAATAAAAACATTTTCAGTTTTACATTTCATTGTTTACAAATACATTTATAGTTATTTATAGGACTACAAAATACAAAGTAAAAAATCTTAAGAATATTTACCTTTCTTTTTCTAGTGGAAGTGCCTGGCACATTTGTATCTTTCTCTTCTTCCTTTGAGCAAGATAATGAGTCGCACAAAAAGGTTAAAAAATATAAGCATATATGAGTAGATGAGTTCTTTTATACTTCATTTGTAATTTGAGTCTTTATAGTCCTACTCCTGTCCCTTTGAGAAGCATTTCATGTGACTGTCAGTTTTGAGAACCTCTCAGAAATCTAAGCAGCATCTAAATTCTTCAGCAATCCATTAAAGCTCTCTGCACTAAAGGAGGACAAGAGGCTGGATTTTCACCCAGTTTCCCAGCTGACAGAAAGAAACATTTAATTTACAGACAAGTACACCCCACTCCCTTACAGTGACTGAAACCAGTATTTTGGTCTTCCATAGGACAGAGACAGCGGTCCCGTTTCTCCAGCGTATCAATGCCAATGTCTAAGACACAACCACTTACCTCATCAGAGTCAGACAACACCTTCTTCTTCATTGCATTGTATAATGGAATTATGTCATAGCAACTCTGGTCTCTGTGTAAAAAGAAATATAAGCTAATATTTATCTTCCATCTTCGCCTAAGGAATCAATTGTAATTTTCCCAGGATATGGAAAATATATATGCAATCATTCCCAAATAAGAATGTCTTTACTGCTATATGAATACTAAGACGACTGCAGTAATAAGTCAAGCTAGTCATCTGCTCAAAAGTTGTAAAATATTATGTGCACTCTGTCAAATATAGACCACTTAACAGTGTCAACGTTTTAAAATTAAAAATCATAACCCTTTACCATAAATTTATCAGCATTAGAAAAATCTAATACTATGCCACATAAAGGGCTTTGGGGACCATCTAGCTTTTTAAGAAGCATTACAGTGAATTTATTGTACAAAAGTGCAATTTAATACATTAGCACCCACAATGTAAGACATTTGAAATGCAATGTTCATTTGTGTAAGGACTAACACCATTATTGCATAAACCTGCATAATTAATCCATTAAAACACACACTAATTTTCAATTGCTGTTTAATATAAAAAGCTCCTATACAAAGGAAAGCCTCAAGGTGTTCTACTACGTAGCAATCCAAACCACTGGAAAAAAAGTGGTTTGTGACACTTCTACCACTTCTAACTGTAAACACTCAGTAACTCTTAACACCATAATACAGGCTATTGCAATTACCTATAAAAGCTGGGAGAGAAGGTGAAAAAAGATAAAGCAACATCAACACTCTCTCCTCCCCCTTTTCAGCTTTTTAAGAGACTTAGGTAACTTAAGAGACTAAGCCTTAGGTTCTCAGATGCATCACTCTCATTAGAATCATGGGCTTTGCTTTCCACGGTCTAGGCCTTCTACCTCACGGTTAGAACCATAAAAACAAAGAAAAGTCTGGGCTTTATATCAATTGCTAGTTCACTTAAATTAGTATATTAATAGACTCAAGCTATAGGCCATTATTAAATAAGAATATCTATGTGTTGCATTAATTTAGCTAAGCCAATTAAAAACATACACTTTGAAAAACCCTGAGCTGCTTAATCAATCAGAAAAAAAATAATGTAGAATGATCAGATGTTAAAGAACAAAATTAGTAATAGACAAACTCTTTAGATACATATCTTTTTCTAATGGTGTATATTTCACCAAAACTTGTAACATCTGAAGTATTTCAGTCTTTTTCACTCTCCAGACAATATCAGAAATCAAAGATATCAAAGATATCAAAAGATATCAAAAATTTATGTATGGAGTCACAGTCCTAGATTTCCAAATACATAACACAGTTCTGATGTTTTTTAAGAACACATGAAATAGAAAAGAACATGATTCAATTTAATAATTTCAATTTAACTAAGAAAGTAAATCACTGAAAATGTCATGATTTTTTGTTAAACTAATGAAGTATCTTTGCTGTTTCTATAAGGTGGGAATAACAGTGCTCATTGTGTACGAGCAAATCAAGGCAGTGGACACAGTAAGTTCTTACAAACTTTAGATCTGTAGATGTGTCAACTGACTGAAAAATCTTAAACATTTCTCATTAAGTTTTTCTATAGACAATAATAAAAAAGAAAGACAACTACTATTTCTGTCAACTACAAAGACTCCAATTTTTACCTTGCATACATATTAAACACCATCTTCGATCACATTATCAATTGTAATCTAGACTTAGGAATTAAATGCCCATAATTATGTTCATGTAGACAAAATCATAACTTATCAATGACTATATGTATAACTCCATGAAGATACTCAGACCCATTCTTATCATTTAGGAGAAAGTCTCTTGAAATAAAATGCTATGCCAATCTATGCCAATCAGAGTATTATAGAACTTCATCTTGTTTTGCAAACTTAGGAATTCTGTGTCAAGACAAGCTTTATTCTTTTCTGCCCCAACAGCAGACAACAGGCTTATTCAAGCTGCAGAACCATCTTACTTTAAGATACAGATCTGAAAAGGCTAAATATCTTGGGGTAAGAGATAAGAATAACAACCAACCTACTAAGCAACTCACTTTATGAAGTGTAGCAGAAGATCTGTAACAAATTTGGCAGATTTGACAATAGGACTTCCAGGTTCATTAAATGTGCGAGTGTTATGTTCAATGTACCGGACTTCCCACATTAATGAAGAAAGGCGCCTGGACATGAACAGTCAGGGGAAAAGACAAGGAAAAAAATAAAGACTTCATTTCTAGCAATGTATATGAACAGGGGGAGAAAACATTACATCCTTCTTCCCATCCACCACTGTTTTCCATTACATCAGAAAATGTGCACATTGCCATATGCTGCCCTATGTGACCAGCAGAAGCAGAAGGCAGCAGCTTCCTCAGGCTTCCAGTTCTCACGCTATAATTCTGTGCAATCTATACAAATGGCTTTAAGAATATACAGCTGACAGCCCTTAGGAAAATTCAGCTGTGACATCTCACCTTTTATTATTCCTTTAAGATACACAAAACCTATCCTGTATCAGCTCTGAACTCACAGCTAAGGATTAAAAAATAGTAATAAAAATGTTTTTAAAGTATACATTTTTCTGATGGATAGACAACAATCAGATCCTTACACCACTCTTACTTAATGATCTAACTACAGAATAGCCACATTATAAAAAATGACACACAAAATAACTGGAAAAAATAGATCCAAATCTAAAAAAAAACCCCAAAACAAAAAACAACAACTCTGACAGCATAAAAGTTACAAATACATACAATCTTGTATTTTCATACTAAAAAGGTCCATAATGAAAAGAAATGCTGCGCAAAGGTTTTGTAGAGTTAGGTGGGGGATCATTTAACATGTTTAGCATAGCATAAGCATTTAGATGCAATTTAATAATGATCTTGGGTCCAGCATTTAGTTTTATACAATGCCAGTAGTCACTAGGAAAGAATTTTTTTTTCTGTTTTGTTTTGCATCATTTAGAAACACATAGGCATGCTAAGACTCTTGGTTCAGGAAGGACAAATAAGTTTTAAGGTAAGCCTCATGAAAAGCTACCAAAACCACAAGTGATCTGAAAAACCCACACAAAGTAAAAGAAAAAAAATTAACGTGAAACAACAACAGAGGGTGACTGCCTATTATTTAACCAGGCCATGGCAATACTACAAACTAATAAAACCCAATTTATTGATGGTGTGTTGATTACGAAAAATAACTGCTTACTCTTTTGAAAATGGAAACAAAATTCAGCAAAAAGTCCTCTCCACCTGATGGCAAAGCAGTGCATTATAGAAGCGAAAGCTGGATTGACTCACATCACATAATAAACATGGAACAACCTAAGTTCAATATTCATTATAATGATAAAAAACGGGGGGCACTTTTTTGAAAATGAAAAAGCAAATTTAATTTAGAATTCAATCTTCATTTAGCATATATAAATCATTCCAAATGGACTTTGAAATTTGTGCCAAAACAAAATGCTAGCCATATTTATTCAAAAGAACTATTAGAGGAACACTGATTTTCAAATTAGAAATAGCCCAAGAACTCAAAGAAACAGAAGTAATTTAAAGGACTATACTGCTACATAGATAATATTTACTGAAAAAAAAACCAACCCAAATAAAAACAAACAAACAATTTCCAAAAACAAACAAACAAAAACCCCAACAGCAATTGCAATCACAGTTTAGGAAAACATCAAAACTGTGTGAAAAAGACTAGACTTATTTTCATTGCTGTGCAACAATTCCAATAATTCAACACCAATAATTTAAGAAGTCAGATTCCGTATAGCTGCTTAAGTGATAATGCAAGATTTATTTTTTTTTAAAGCACGTTAGGACAAAAAAACCCCACCTGTGATATCTTTAAGATTTCTTTTTTTTTAACTATGAAGTGGAAACTTAATCCTTTGGACTAAAAGTCATTTTACTAACCTTGTAATTTGAATCTCACATGCAACAAGTCTTTTGGATAAGGAGGAATTTAAATGCCATTTAATTTTAAAATACATTTTGGAAACAGATGTTCAATCCTTTTTAGAGTTTTAGAAAATGGAAATATAGATCAAGGACAGAAGATGGAAGAAATTAAAAGCGCACACCTGCACCCATCTCCTAGAGTTTGGCGTTACAAGACAAAGAGCTACCAAAAATACAGCTGGCAGTATACTACAGAAGGAACTGAGACTTGGATCTAACCTGTAAAATCTGCTTTCCAGTCTCTGCTTAATGGTACTGAGGTCTGTGGGATACGCCACAACAGTGCAATACATTGGGTAAGCTTGAAGATCCACAGGTGCCACAAATGCAGATGCAATATCTAGATGAAATGAAAAAAAAAAAAAAACCACAACAAAACCCCAGTTATATACCACAAAAGTCCCATGGCAGTTTCAAGATTCACCCCCAGGCAACATATGCTATTTCCTCACTTTTGAAATGTGTAGCAGTTTCCCAAAAGTAACAGTAACTACTCTAGATATTCCAAACGATTTCTGATATTCTACTTAAAAGAGTGCTTGCTGAGGTGTGTGCTGTAAGTACAGTCACTGCAGTGACTACCCATTCTGTTGTGCATGAAGCACCACACTCCTCAGAGATAGGTCAAGCTCTTGTATAATATACAAATTTGAAAAGTAGGTTTGAATATACAAATTATACACATTGGAAGGCATGCAATTCAGTATCGCTATTTACAACACGGGCTCGTTTCATTTTATTTTATATTGCCACTCTAGCATCTTTAAACAAAGTAACGCATTAAATTCTTACCATAGAAATTACAGAGCTATTTCAGCCTCCATAAGAGGTGGGTAAAATCCATCCTCAAAATAAAACAGAAAGACAATATCCTGTCCCTACCTATCAGCAAGGAAGCCTAAAAATCAATCTACCATAATGCTAGAGGACCACTGAGCAATTTAAGTCTGTGCAACTAAACAGAGTTGTTTTTTCCCCTCCTATGCTTAGAACCATCACAAGCGCTTAGACACACATCATTCTAATATTTTATACTCAAGGAAAAATACTGCAATACAAACCCATAAAACCACCTTTAAAGTCTCTTTCAAAAGTCGTTAAAAACAGGAAATATGTTGCTAAACAGACTGCTCTTCTACTAGAAGCTGTTTAGTTTTTTGAATGTTCTAGAAACTGCTACTTTGTACCAATACGCACCACAGATACTATAACTAAATCCCAAACTAAGCAGTACGTCATACAACAGAATGCAAAATGTAAAACCATTACTCTCAGAAAGCACAGTGAAAATAACTCAAATTTCATTTCCTCACAATTTCTTTGAATGTAAATCTCTAATTTGTTTTACTACACTGTACGGGTAATTCCTTTCTTTTGGAAGGAAAGGGAAGCTTCTTATGCAGTATGTCATCAGAGAAGCCATGTGGGATATACAGGTGATCTGAATTATTTCAAGAGTTGAGTTTTCTGGTTTGCATCAAGTATTTCAAAAAAATCAGTTAAAAAAAGTATCTGTGACTACTTATATGTTTAATTTATGACCGTTGTTAGCACAAAAGCTATGACTGCTGACTTAACACCAATTGTTCACCACAAAGACATACAGAAGACTTATGATTCAGCCTGTATTTCACTGATGGATCTCCACTGAGACAACCATCTTTAATTAAGGCAAACATTGCAGCGATGTGTTAAACATTATAACAATTACCTTTTCAGAAACTGCCTGTAAACAGCAATTGCTCTACAACCAAATAGCAAGTGGTTTTTCTCAAATTAATCAGTTACGTTTTCCTCAACATTTTGCATAACTAAGGAAACGAGAAAGTTTTGTTCCAGTTAATCAAGAGGTTAAAGGTGTATCTTATCACATTCATTTGGTAATTTCAGAAGTGCACATGAGCAAAGTCTAAAAAATATAAACCAAAAACGCTTCTCATATTATTCAGAATTTACCTAGAGTCATAAGTTGGTTTATCCCTGCAATAATTCGGTCACACTCCTCATCTCGGGTCCTGGAACCCCACTCTCCATCCAGAGGTTTGTAGAGCAGTGTTCTACGTTCGTCATCTGTTAAAGGAACACTAGTTCCCAGTTCTTCTGGAAATACAGCTGGAATGTAATATGAAAACTAAATAAGACGTAAATATTTGTACCTTGTGTAATACATATACCTGTAAATCAAAGATATCATATAATAATTTTTACTAACTAAAACAAATGCATACTTCTTGATTTGCTCGAAGACATTCTGGATGCATCCAGTATCCTTTCTGTATATTACTGTGTGATAAATTTAAATCCTTACAACACAGTTTGGTGTACAAGTCCTCTTTCAAACAAGATTTATCCTCTTCTGAATAGCTAAATGTAAAATTTATTTTGGAACCAACTAAGACACTCCTTTAACACAGTTAAAACTTGCCTTTGGTTTTGGAGTTATTTTGTGTTAAATCCCAATATTCTTGGTAAAAAGTTATTTTAGTAAGGAATGGCACACGGTTTTCAGATGAAGTTTAAGATAACAACTTTGACATTGATGCTAAAAAATTCTCCAGGTAATGGTTCCACCTTGTCAGAGTTTTGTGAGTTAAAATGCTATAACTAGAGCATATAAATTAACAGTTATCACCCTGACACCCTTGAGGACTTACCAACTTTGACAATTTATAAAGTAAGAGAAGATTTTTAAAGTATGATGTAAAGTGTTCCTCTTTAACATTTTTTATATTTTTAAAGAAGGTGTAACAATTGGCAATATTTGTACATATAGCCAAAAATCAGGTGCATGTTTAGCTATCTTAATGAGTATCTATCCTTTATCTGAAAACATTTGCTCCTTCCTTAAGACAACATGAATTAGCCTCTTAATAGAAAGTAAACAGGGGCTAATTGCCAATTTTGATTATTTATTTTAGTCATGTTATTACTCTAAAGCCTGTATTTTATTTATGACAAAGAGGTACCCACTAAAAGAAGGCTTGAACTAAAGTGAAAAGTTGAAATGAACACATTTACAACTTAAAATAATTAAGAATTATTTATGATTACTTATGAGTGACAATGTTATCAAATGTATCACGGAAACACAAGTAAAAAATGCAGATTCTACTATGGTTTTTACTCAGTTCTGTGAAGTCTTCAAAAAAACCCCATCAATAACAATATTCTATGTGAGAAAAGAAGAAATACTACATTTTTGTTTGTGAACAGTGCCCATGCCATGCTGTCCACTCTGCAGCACGTGTATCTGCCACACGTGCTGGACCAGACAGGAAGCAAATCTTACTAAAGTATCTCAGAGGCACGTGTTGCATCTGCAATGCACTGGATGTCTGCAGGCACGTTGACACGTCTTAGAAAAGGCAGCTTCCTCAAGCTGACACTGGGCATTGGTTTATCTCCAGTCCTCCCTAACTGTACAAACAGTTAACTTCAACTGTTTATTACATTAACAGTTAACTTTACATTACAGTTAACTTTAACTGTTTGTTACATTATCTATTATAATTTTTGTAATATTTTTATTTTTAACATACGGTTAGTTTGTCTAAGTATGGCTGTGTTTTTTCCCAGTTCTTTTATCTTAATCCACTTTCAGTTTAATAATTGATTTAAAGATTTTCTTTAAATGCAATTGGTTTGTGGCCCTTCATCCCACTCCAAGAGAAACAGGATTGTTTATGTAAAACCATATAACATTTTTTTTTCCTTAAATGCACTTGTAAAGCAAATTATATTAAGGTACCATACCATTACTTGGTATCAGCTCCATGTCCCAGGGGCTCATCTTCTCAGTATCACCATTGTCCCAGCTTGAAAATAACCACACTTAAATTACCTACTAATATTGCTTCAACAATGAAATTATTTAATGTTTGTAACATAATTTATCTATACATCACAGAATACTATAATAAACTGGTACAGTGAAATGCATGACCAAGTTTAATGAAAGCAAGCTACTCAGTCAGTACTTCAAATGAAGTAACTAATTAAAATAAAAGACTGAAGATAAATTTGCTAACCAGACATTGTAGCACTGAAATAAGCTATCAGGATAATCAGGCTGAAGAGGTTCCTGGCTTTCAATTGTTCCAAACCACCAAGCATCATCTATCACTGACCTGAAACGATCACCTAGGTAAAAACATAAAACAATTTCATCAATACAAGGCACCTTACCCTCCAAGAAAAGCAATATTTAGGTATCTCTGGTTTCATCTTGAATACAGAAATCCATTTGAACAGTTACACCATCAACAGGCAAACATGAGTCATAGCTCAGTTTAAAAAAATTATTAAATTCTTTCTGAAGATTGTTTTTTAACCAAAAGTTAATACAGCATTTTAGAAAAATAACGATTTGCAAATCTATCTACATACTCTTTACATTTGAATTGATTTCCTAATTTCACACACAATTTACATGCTATACCTTTAAGACTCAAATCTACTTTCATTAAACATTACATGCTATCTTGAAATAATTGAGCACTATGACACTTCTGTACAGGGAATATTTTACATGCTGCTGAGCTCCTCCTCCTTAGTTTCTGAAGTGTTTTTCCAGCGACCCAAATGTAATTCAAGAAGTTCGTTCCCTTTACTATGCAGGCAACCTGACTGATAATAGAATAAAATTCATTAAAGCTTACTCAAAAGGTTAGCAAAGTAATTTACTATGACTTCAAATGGTTTTACTATCGCAAAGCATTCACCTAGCTGAGAAAAAATGTCAGAAGCATTGTTAAAAAAATTACACATGAGAATGCATGTATTACACACCATCATAAATGCTAACATTTTCTATAACACATGCCACGAAATTTAGAAACAATTTTTAATGTAGTGTTCAGTCCGCTCAATACAAGAACAAATGTAATTTAAGTCTGTGATCCCAAGAACTGCACATTTTGTCTTAATGAGATTTGAATATATACACACTTTCTTAACTGCTGCAGTATTTATTCCGTTTCAATACATCCACCCTGTGCCCAAATGCTTGCTGCAGTTGTCTGAATTAATAGGAAATAAATATTGTTTCAAAAATGGTTTGCTTTCTTTACTGCACTTTTTTTAAAATTTTAAATTGAATTGCAAGTAATTCCAGGACAATTATAAAGCTTCCATTAATAGTCCTAATTGTGCTGAACAGTATCAAGTATACCAGAAATATGTGAAAGATCAAAAATGTAAATAAAGGCTGATCCTTTATTTTAAATGAATAAATTTTATATCCAGTGACTCTCCAAGTAGTACCTATAAAAATACTGATTTTTAGGCTAAGTGCTAGAAATCATAGATGAATAAGAAAACATAGTAACAATAGTCTTTTCGTGAAGACAAACCAATAACTGCATAAACATGAAAACAAAACAAACAAACAAACAAAAACCCAAAATCAAAACAAAATAAAAAACCAGTTTGTTGATAAAAAGCTGAGGTAAAAGTTGAAGAAACCTGAGCATGTCAGATCAGTCTTGGGGATTTCAGATTTCTGTGGTTAAACATTTAGGAACAGAGTTTCATACATACTTCTAAGGCATTTCTCCTTATCCTGGAAGAAAATATGATCTACTTTTCAAGAAACATTCATTATACTGTGTTCCACAGTGCAACAAAGCAGTGCATGATTTTTGTCAAGTACACAAGCAGACACTCGGTAAAATACATATACAGAGAGCAGGGTAATGCTCTGGAAGGCTCCTGGAAGAGCAGTAACAGCTTTAACAGCAGTGTCTTTGCAAGCTCTGCTTTACCATTTCATACGTTACAAAGGAGACAATTTTACCACTATTTTTACCACCCAAAAGACAAATTGAAGAATGAACTCTAACATGCACTTGTCAGAGTTACAAGCTGGTATGAGACACTACTGGCCTGAAACTCATATTATTTACATTGAATAAAGGTTTATAGAAGGTTCTGCCACTTTCAATACTTTTTGTGTAGCTCCGATTTTTCCCACACTGCAAGTTTCTCAAAGCGCAGTTGCCAGCCCAGGAAGGAGATGCTACCCCTCCTCTACTCCTGGATTTCTATCACAACAGCTGACAGATGACTGCTGGCTAGACTGTTTACCAAGTATAGCCATAATTCTTCTTAGGCTGCTGTGATCATGTGGGAAAACATGTATTGTATGACACAGAACAAGATCATGGATCAGGAAACAGCAAAGCATGGTGACATATTAGTCAATGTTGATCAACCTTGTCTCTTAAGAGATCATTAAACTGAAATGATCTTTAAAGAAGAAATCAAGGTTTACAGTTCCCACTGGATCAGAAGCCTATGGTCTTTACCCAATTCCTTATAGAACTGAAGACTAGCTGTCTTTTTGGACAACATACTGTAAATATGAGATGATGAGATGAACTTATTTCTATGGCATCATGTAATTTATACATCTACTGCTAAGGTAAACAACCTAAGCAAGGATATCAAAGGATGGGAGATCACTTCCTGTTTCCTGGCAGAAGTCAGGTAAGAAACAAACAAACTAACATCCACAAAAAAACCAAACAAAACCCACAACAAACAAAAAAAGAGATTTTAACATCCATCTATGTCATTTCTTCAGGTT
Source organism: Chiroxiphia lanceolata (assembly GCF_009829145.1). NCBI lineage: Eukaryota > Metazoa > Chordata > Aves > Passeriformes > Pipridae > Chiroxiphia > Chiroxiphia lanceolata. Next base: position 83,744,895 of record NC_045639.1, on the reverse strand, counting down.
ACTTTGTCATCATATGGAAAAGATGACTAGGAAATAGAGCTGATTGGGGGACCTAATCATGGACATTCTTCCAGTATCCAATACTTCAAAATAACTATGCACAGGCAAAGTAAAAAGAATCAAAGTAATTCCCATATCACATGCCAGTGAATTACAACTATATATGCTTCAATGACGCTGAACTACAAGGTTTAAAACGGAATTAAAGAAGTATAAAGAGATGGAAAGAGCATTCTCTTTGTACAATCTAGAGATCAATTTCAAATTTTGGAGAAAGTGTTCCATATTTCCAGCAGAAACTTCAGGAATTGGAAAAAAAATAATTCTAGCAGCAATGCAGTTTTAAGAGGGCTTTCAATTAAAAAAAAAAAAGACAAAAACAATATATAGGCTACAATAAGTTATCAGTTAGCAATAAACACCATAGTCGTGAAAAGTACCCTTAATTCCTCTCTACAAACACACAAATGACATTTTCTTTGCACTTGCTTTTACAATGACCTTCAGTATTTTGTTGGCTTGCTGCCCCTTCAGTAGGAAGGACAAAGTAGGACTCCCCATCTAAATACAAGCAGAGTTTATTCTCTGACTTCAGCACAGTATTAGGATTTATTTACCATAAACTACTTTTAAAAAAGTTATCATGAAAATAGCTAGACACTTAAAAAAACCCAACAAAACCACCAAACAGACCTCCCCCCACAACTCACCTATATTCCATCGCCTATGCTTTGCATCATCAAACTGTTGCCTCAAAACTAGGAAATCTATGACATCTGGCATATCATGGTACCTAATTACAACAGAACACACAACTATTAAGCGATAAAACAGCAAAAGCAGAACATAAACCACTTACATAAAAAAATTAACACTTAAAATTCAACACTTCAAAAGTGCAAGGTTAACATTAATGTTATCTTTTAACTTTCAAACTCTCACATGCTTTCTCCTCCCCCTCTACCACAAGAAAACTCCCAATTTGAATATAATATTGCTTTCCTTACTTCATGGTGAATGCTCCTCCAGTCAATTTACCCGTATCAGGGTCAAGAAAAGCTAGTTTAAGACAGCAGAGAGTAGGCAATCCCACTTCATACTTAATCCCAACTATTTTCATCAGCTCTTGCTCCTGGAATAAACAAAATAGTATGTACTACCACTGAAGTTAAGATAACTATAACAGCTTTCTGAAACATGAAAATATGGGTATACTGATTATACTATATTTCTGCCAGATCATGTAAAAACCAAGAATGTAAATTCAGTCTTCCACAACAAGCTATTATTTTACAACGGAATATGTTTGAGAAATATTTTGCTAAGCAATGTAACTACCGTATCTGCTCAAGCAAATGAAAAAGTAGTACAGTTTAAGGCCTGATTTCATTTGACTATTAAGTTAATTTTTTCCCCTTATCTTGCAACATTAAGAGCACAATAGAATTATCTGTATCAAGAACTTACTTCTTGTTAAGTTAGATTTTTCAATATTAAGATACAAACAAAAAAAGAGAAAGAAGTCATACTCGCAATTCCATTTTATGCCATGGTTGTTTCTTGGGATTAATGTTATATATTTTGTTCTTCTTGGCCATTACAACATATGCTTCATGACCTTGTCGGAAATAGTAGACCTAGAAGTGAAATGGGACAGTTACCCTAAAAAGACTTTGAGGAGCTGAAATGCTAACATATTACTGCCATACAACGTGTGTACTTTCTATTCTATCAACTTCTTTTCAGTCTGTTTTCCTGCAAAAGTCGCAGGTTCACAAAAAATTAAGTGGAGGAAAATTAAAAAAACAAACAGTAGCACTACTGTTTTTTCTTACTTTTTTATACAGCTTAAGAGAACAAATTTGAAATATCTCTCCTCCGAAATCCTAAAAACATACCAACCATCCACTAAAATGTTGGAAGGACACACGAGACCTCTTCTCACCACATTACTCTAATTAAACCAACCTTTTATTTTCTGTGAATCTCAAAAGTAACTTTCTAAATTAATAATTTCTTTTCTGAAGTAAAATCTGAAGTAAGTCTGGGGAAGACAAGTATCAGAGATGGGATTTCACACAGAGTAGCTTGATTACAAACATATTCTCTGTTGGAGCAACTATTCCTACTTTCTAGGCACAGGACAGGAAAATTCCTGTTTGCCAATATAAAGCATTTTCAGCAAAAGGATGCACCCTACTTAGATATTCCTAGTACACACTCACTGTACATGCTATTCAGTAGGTTCCAACCCAAACACACCAGTTCATGTTACTAAACCAATGCGATGCTAAAAGGTAAAGGTAAGGTCAGATCAATCTTTGTAAGGTAAGGTAAAGATAAATCTTGGGTTGCTTCACTGTATCCAGATAGTATCAGGCACAAAATACATTTATTTGGACTTGATCTTTTGAATAGCACCATCTCCAAAACATGCTTGTTGGAGGGTATAAATCCATAAGAATTTTCTCCATTTGCAACTCTCAACTTGAAATGCTCCTTCCCTCCCTCACTAGCAATGTCGATATAGCCGTCAACTGCATCAGTGAAGTGATCCAGTAAAGACAAAACTGCTTGCACATGCAGCCTCTGCTCCTGATTCAGTTTAAGGTGGCGCCTACAAAAAGCTTTAGCTCAAGATTAAAGTTAAGTAACTTTGCCACCATGTCAAGTATTTCTCCAACAGCATTCTGAAGGTGTGAGCTATACAACAACTCTGTTTACTACCTCAGAAAATGTGGTGCTCCCCAAAGAGACAAAGTACCCATTACAGTATAAGCCAGCTATTTCCTCATATTTTAACCTGAGGGGATTTTAAGAAACATGCACAGACTCTGGCTTTCAAGATTGCATTCCATCTGATACTACTTATTCATACAATTCTCTGTAATGTTCACTTGCTACATATTCCAAAGTAGAAATTGGTGGGTGTCCTTTTGCTACTGTATTTTGAGATATCTGGGTCATGTTTACAAAGTGTTTACAGTCTGGTTTGTATAAAACACATATCAAACTTCTCTTGTGGTTTTCTGCTGTAAGATACCAGCAGTTTTCTGATATCAGAAACACAAGTCGAAAAGGACAGTTTTTCTTCAGAATAAATGAATTTTAAAAAATCCAAATAACACCCCACACCCAAAACCAAGCAAAAAAACCCACAACCTCCCTACAGAGGTTTAATTCCTGTTTTTTACTTGAAGTCTCAAACTGAAGTAAGTGTTCCAAACTTAATTTCGTATTATTTCTTACCTATTCTTCAGTATACAAGATGCTCTACAATTAAGGAATATTTTCACTACATAAAGCATCTCACACAACTTGTATACAGGTGTCATAAGGAAATTAACACACTGAAGACTGTACAAGAAGGAATGCTACTGCAACAGCATGGAATAATAATTTTTTAAAAACGTCAAAGCAATACATGTGGAATATTTTTAAGTATAGGAAGCAAAAGCAAATTTTAGCCAGATTGAAGAATGTTTTTAAGAAAATCCAAACTATTTTGATTTTAAGTCTCTGGGAAAAAATTCACAGATAAAAAAAAAAAAAGGACAAAAACAAGCTGAAAGAAGCAAGGACACAGAGTGAAAAAGTACAATACCTCATCCCCCATCTGTGGCACAAATGGGCACCGCCGAGGAACAGTGTCTGTAATCCACGCTGAAGGCAGCCATTCTTCCAGTGTCAAGCCATTTTCTGCTAGAACTCCCACAGCCAGCCTCTGAAGAAAATGTTAGTTCATTCATATTAACTTTCTGTGTACATTTGGAGAAGCCTTGTATTTTGAGAAGTGCCTATTAAAATCTGTATTTCTGAAAGTATATTTAACGTAAAAAGGAAATTATTGCAGTGTAAGGATAAATTTTAACTGCCTTTTGGAGGTTTTTTTTTGGGGGGTGGCGGTGGGATGAGCTCATCTAATAAAAACTGAATTTAGTAACAGTCCAGCAACTATGTCTCATGCCCAAAAAGATAAAACTGAAACATGTAATTCTCTTTAAGCAAATTCACACATTTGCCTTGGCCAAAAAGACACTAAAACTATACAGCTGCCTTTAATTAAGTAACCTTGCATAAAAGGAGGGAGTGATTAATGCACATAACCAGAAGTAAATCATGTGAAAATGAGCTGGATTGGGTACAGTCACATTACCCACTTGTATATTTACTGTGAAGTGCTGTGGAACTGCATTTTCAGAATATATTTCCATGTCACATACTTGTATGCAATGAAGCTCACTGCAGTCACTGGTTCTCTGTGAACACTGCACATCTGTATCTAATAGGCCAGATAAAACAGGGGGTTGTGCAACCATTCATGCAAAGCTGCTTTGAAATTACTGACAGAATCTTGTGTGTGTACAGAAAGCAGTCTAGGACAGTGGTATAGAAAACCACTCCATATAGCCACAGACGGAAGACTCTGCATTCCCAGACTGCAAATAGGATGCTCCAAGTGTAATTCCATTGCATAAATTCAAATGTGGTTTCAAATGATAAGTACTTTGAGTGCACCATTGTGTGTCACAGGAAAAAAGCATACATATAGGTAAAACAAAACAAAACAAAACCCCGCAGAAAAACCCCAAACCAGAACCTCTCCATTGTAATAAATCAATAACACAGAAGCACCTTGTGAATTCTGAGGTTTAAGCAGGTCTATCTTGGGAAAACCTGATTACACTGTGTCAGAGAAAAGTGTCTAGCTCATAGGTAGATTATGGGAAGTTAATAAGAAATAGCATTTACCCAGAAAAATCTTTCTTTGTTATAACTTCACATGTTAATCATCAGTTTAAGACCTTCTGGAAGCCAAGCCTGATCTCAATTAATCATCAGGAAGAGACTATTCCCAGTAACTTTATCTAATAGCTTCTGAAACTCTACTAAGTCCTTTGGTAATTATTTCCACAGCCTGACTACATGCCCAGGTGGGTTAGGGGTTTTTGTCTACTTGTAGAGGGTAGGGGTGAAATGGGAAAACTCTTTTTTTTGAGCTTCATGTCTGTGTCATTGGGTGCTACATCTCAGTGTAACAAAATAAGGAAGGAAATAATTCTGAATTTATTCATTTCTAAACTATGACAGTTTTATACAAGCTTTTTAATCATATCTCATCCAAACTTTTGCCCTTTTAAGAGTTGGTCTCTTTGCATCTGCACATAAGGAAAAAACATTCTGTACCCTTTGGTCTTCCTGGGTGCTCCTTTCTTGCCCTTGTTCACTGCTGTATCATTTTTTAGACTGATTTTTGGTGGAGGGGGATTAGAAATGTAAGCACCATTCAAGATCATGAAGCCTATGCACTAGTACAGATGAATGTCAATCTTTCTCTACTCTTTTCCTAATTCCTAAGATTTTGTGTCTGGCTACAAAGACAGTCAAAACTTCTTTCCTCAATGTAAAGCCCAAATTTTGGATCAGGAAAACTTTCTATCAGAAACAACTGTGAGCTCTCTGCCCAGGAAGGAGGTCAAATGTACCACAGGAAGCTTCAAAGACAAACATCTGCTAGGAATTACAGGTATAATTAATCCAGCCTAGTAGCAGAGGAAAGAGATGATTTTCTGCAATTCTTTCCAGCCTAATACTTTCTTGTGACTCAAGAAAGGAGCAGCTCATCTTTAAAAATCTGAAATATCTAAGCCTGATACTTTTTGAATCAGAGATCCACCTCTCAATAACTGGGACAAAAATGAATGCAAGGTTCCCAAAACACTCAGTTCAGCTTTAATCTAAGTGGAAATACTAGGATGTCAACCAGTCTTTTATCATAAAGAGCTAAACTGGAGGCTTCAATCACTAAAAAAGTGCCCCATCATCTATTTTTCTGATCTTCCCTAGGTTTCTTCTTTTGATACCTTCTTTTGGTTTCAGGCTGTGTAAATACTAATATACTATTAGTATTGACAGTACAACCAATGACTGTACAATACACAAAAAGTAGCCTAAACAAAGACTAAAGACTACCACCTAACATCCTGCATGCCGTAACACAGATTCACAGTCAATCTGACACTATGCCAGCCTGCATGTTAGAACAGCTGTTTTTGTCAGTCTACCTTCCAATGAGGGCCAACACATTGAAATAATGATCTTAAGGAATGCCCAGGACTCCTAATCTTACAAATAAAACAAAACCCAGTTAGTTTCCTTTGATACTGCAAAAATAGAAGCTATGAGTTTACAAAAGCAAATAGGATCTACCAGATAGATCACTTCTGGTCTCCGTAAAGAAAGAATGAAGAATGAAGTTTTCAGAACTAACAAAAACAAAACAATCCCTAAAAAAACACACTGAAAATAGCCAAAGTCACTGAAAATTTCCATCTGAACTGAAATGACATGATTATATTAGAAAGCAAACAAAACACAAACAGACAACAACAAAACCCTGATCAAGTGATATTCCACTTGATGGGGATACAGTAGCAAGCATAATGCAAATATCACAGATCAAGAAATTGAAAAAAAAAAAATTACACGGTAGCGCAGATCTAAAAGGAATTGCAATTATAGATGAAGACAAGTCAGCACAGCTGAAAAAATACCAGCATGTTATACCAAGACTCAATATATCCACAGAAAGGAAGTTTCTGGTGTGACAAAGGATGGTGATAAGGATATTGGAAGTGTTCCTGAAGTGAAATGTATTTAGAAAACATATCGTTACAGCCATCTATCATTTGACCTACAAGAGTTGGTAATTATCATGTTACAAGTAAAAGTCATGATGTATTTTAAAATAAGACAATAATAAGTTGTATATGTAACTGAATTATTCACCCTATTATTTCTAAATCAGCAGGAATGAGCAACCTGTAATACACAAAGAACATCTAACCTTTTGTTTTCTCTCTTTGGGTTTCCTCTTCTTTGGTGATGTTGATGGTCCATCTTTCTCCTCAATACCTTTCTTCCTTTCCTTTTTAATTTGCTTCCTCTGTTTTTCAGGTCCTTCTTCATCCTCTGAACTACTTTCTGCTTTCTTTGTTTTAATTTTAGGAATTTTCTTTGGTGGTTGTAAATTGATTCCTGCATCTGCTGTCCAGTCAGAATAATCACTAGAATAGTCACTATGTATGGCATGCCAAAGAAAAAAGAAATTAAAAACCAAAAGTTAAAAAGCAATTCAGAGTGCATCGGATTACACAATATAACCCAATACAAGATTACAGGTAACAGTCTAGGTAACTACAATATTTCAGTAGTTAAAACCTTAATGCTTAAAACCCCTATATTCCATCTACAACTTAAATGGCAGTAACCAAAAGCCTTGACATCATTCGGTCTTGCCAGAAGCTTAACTTATAGCATCCCCAGGCCACTGTTTACTTGGTCAATTCAAGATGATTCACACTGAAGTCTGGATATCGCTTTAAGGACTTCTGGTTCTGAACAGCTCTGAACAACAACAACAATAAAAAAAGATGGGTGAAGCTACCTCAATCTTTGCTCTCTAATTTCCAACCAAGCATTACACAGCTCAGCCTGACAGTCATAGGAAACTGCTACCACATGCATGAAGTGTGTGTGTCCCTGAAAAGAATTAACCTCCGGCAAACCCAATCGAAAACAATTTTTGCTCCAGCAAACAAGGACAAAACCTTCCCTAAATTTTAGTTAGTAATATGACTGACAATTAAACCCTGAAACTTTTAAGTTTTTGTTCATCTTTTCTTCTGAATCTGCAAAAGTTTTAGTTATTACTCATTAACTGTTTACAGAGAAAATTATTTAAGATTTATTGGCAGGAATTTTCTCTCACTTACCTAGAACTGCCATCACTGTGCCATGCTCTTTCATCGTCTTCCGATGTTCCACCACTGGCAACAACTACTTCCCCTTCCTAACAAGGGGGGCAGAGGGTGTTGGGGAGGGGTAGAGGGAGAGCCAGAGAAAAAGAAAGCATTTTCTTTGGAACTCAAGTAAATTATAATAAGTGACAATATGACAAAAACTTTTCTAGGCTTTACATGTGTTCTAAACATACAGCATTATAGAAGCTTTACATTGTTAAAGGGATTTAGTTTGCAGATAGTTCCTTTACTTTAGTGGACTTACTTAAATGGAAAGGAGTATGAAAATATGTATGCCTGGACAGATGCAATGTAGAGCAACATTTCTTTAACAGAGATCTGAGTGCTTCTCAGCCTCCATTTAAAAAGGCAAGCTTACCTTTTCGAAAACAATTTCAAGTCTTTTCATGTAGCATTTCCACACTTTATCAATATCAAACAAAAATTCAACTCAGCTCAGACAAGAACTTCTTGTATTCTTACCTCATTCTCTACCATAGCTACAGAAGCACAGAATGGTTGAGGTTGGAAGGGACTTCTGGAAGTCTTATTATCCAACCTCTGCTCAAGCAGTGTCACCTAGAGTCGGTGACCACTGCCAGGCCGTATGGGCCACACTGACTAGGCTTACAAACATAAGGAAGGCTTAACATTGCACACATACACTTTGCAAAACGCCCTTACAAATGAGCATTTCTCCCCTTTGTCAACTATCTTTTAGTTAAAACTTAACATATACAACAGCATGTGAAGATCTAATTCAACATCATTTTTTAAAGAGGTGAAGGGAAATGCACAATGGAAAATGTAGCTTGAGTTTCCACTAGAAATAATGTTTAATTAGATGAAGTAGGAGCTTAATGAGTAGAAATGGAATATGTAAGACTGCCTCATGAATAAAGATCTTACATCTGAAGAACTGTGTCCATTTTCCAACTCTTCAGCAGGCCTTGCAGTTTCTTCTACTGCATATCTTGTACGGTAGTTATGCTGATTAGCTGCTTGTTTTCTTGAGTCACTGGTGTCTAGTAAATTATCATGAGAATGGTTCTGTGAAGACACAAAAGTCAAAATACATAATTTCTGAATATACATTTTATTAATACACAGCATTTTCTATAATAATAGTATTCCAAGAAGCAATTTTTGCAGTAGCAAAAAGATAAAAGTCCAAAAATAAAGAAGTGCTGAAGAAAACACTTCACATGCATAGCTGAATATAAGCACCAAGCAGTTCAGTGTATTCTGGAAATAATTAAAATTTCCCAGACACAACACAATTTTTTAATCTTTAATTATTAAAAAAAAAAAATCTTCATTCTCTTCAAGGTACATATAACATATACATAACTACTGCTGAGAGCTTGCAACAGCTCAGAATTACACTAAAAATGGCCCAGGAAAGGAGACCCTTACTGAGAAGTAAACAAAGGATCAGATCTGTTAGAAGAGAGACCCATACAGTAATACATCCCTTAGCATACAGAGAAGACTGTTAGCAAGTAAAGGCCTTTAAGTGGTATGATGACGCATGGAAGAGTTCAAATGAATGAGTCAGTTGGAAAGAATACAAGCTCTTTTGAAGCCTAAAAGAATGAAATAGGGCTGTAATTTAGAAACACTTCATGCTTCAACATTAAGAGACTTTGTCCTTCTGTAGGATAGATATAATGCGAACACTTGCTCTCAACACCAAGCGTGCAATCTTGTGTTAGTCCCCAACCACTGGAAAAAAAGGAAGAGCCATGATCTCAATTTCAAGAGTTTTGTGCTAATTTTTTTTTGGCATGCATATTTGAACTTCATCCTAGCTCAGATCCAATGAAATAGTTTCTGGGCAAATTCCTAGATGTCACAAAAGGAGATATACTTCCCCACTGCTCCTTCTGCCACAAGGGAAACCTCAGATATCTATTAGGTGCTGATATGGTTAAAAACATGGTCACAGAGATGAAGAAAGCAGAACCAGAGCAAGACACAGAAAGGTCCAATATTATCAGAGTATTCTAAGCAGAGCAGACTGCTTGTACCTAGTCCTCTTAGATTTTTTTTTTAATTTGTAGGAAAGAGAAGATCTTTTTTGTCATGTATAATGAAAGCTGGTTCATGAAGTTAAATTTCTTGTTGACGAAAATAACCCCACTTTTTACAGTGTACTAAAACTTGACTAATCAACAGTAGCTAGGATTCGGTTTTCCTTAGCCACAACAATTCTCATTAAAATGTAAACTCTACTACTTAGTTTTTCTCCTACCCTCCCTGGTAGATGATAAACACTTTCTGCAAGCATGATTGCAGCAGTTCAGTAGGGTAGGCCAGCATGCCATTCTGTACAAGTGTATTCCAGTTTTCATCAAAGCACAGAGGACCAACACAACTTGCTCTATCCTGTTTCAGTGAGCACTGTGCTCCTGTTTTTCTGTCTAGTTGGGGAAGCTATCACTAACAGCACAGCTATCAGACTCTTCTATGGGACTGCTCAGCATTTTAACATTGCCCAGGAGTTTTGAGACCTGGGGCACTCCTCCTTCTGGATTCAAATTGCCAGTACATATCAGATCTCCTCAAGCTGCTCTGACCTGCCCCAGAATGGCTCCCATGCAGCCCTAAGCCCAGTGGCTCAGCCCATCACACAGTCTTCTGTCTCTCAGCCTTCTGGGGCTGCCCACTTCTCATCAAGCTCTCAAGATGCATTACTGAAGCAGAGAGGTCACGAAAGCCAACGTTATAACTGAATTGTGACTTTTTGATAAAGTCCATCTGCCTCTTAGCATTGTGAGACATAGTCGAGGAAGCATGTACAACAGCATGGAATCACGTAACCCCCAATGAAACAAACTAGTCGGGTATCCTTTATAATAATGAGGACACATTTTGCAGAAGCTACATTACATTTTGACTGCAATGCTCCTGTCTTCTGTCTAGAAAGCAAAGTCCTAAAACTTTATCTCCCTATTTTTTCTTTCCAGAGGTGAAGTTTCTCAAATGGTTATTACAAATATAGCTTTTCCCTACTTAAATACAACTGTGGATCCTGAAGCACTTCGCACTACTCTTCGGCTTTGAAAAGTCCTTTTCTTTTGGTAGTTCAAAGCTTGAGAAAGAAAAAAAACCAACACTCCAGTCCCAGTCCCCCCCACCCCAATAATTCCTTCCTGGGAGAAAATAATATCACTGTATAAATATTGGGTCTTAGTGATGCTTAAGGGTAACAAACCACTTTGGAAGAGATGCAGAAAATAAGAACAGGAAAAAAACCAAGAAAGCCAAAGTACATATCCATAAGTAACAGAATGATAGAATGACTGACGATGGAAGGGATCTCTAGATCTCACCCTGTCTAATTCTACTGCTCAAGCAGGGATGAAAAAAGGGGCCATAAGGTATAAAACTCATCATCCTGCCAAAAAAAATTGTATTTTAACATCACTCCTATTCAACACAGCTTTGTAAAATCTGATGAGAAGCTGCAGGTCAGGCAGAACTTTATTTAGGGGAGGGGTGGGGTCCAATGTGAAGGTTTGGCTGTAAAGTGTTCCAATGTTGGGTTTTTTTCGACAAAACAGAATCTATCACCAGCATGTTCAACAATGACTAAGGAAACACAGCTAATGCCTCCCCTTCTCCGATATATAAACTAAAGAAAGAGCTTGAAATTGGACTCTCAACTCTAAGGGTAGGCTCGGAAATAATGCCAAGATTACCTATGATTTGAGATTCAATCATCACTTTCTATCTCTCTCAACACACTTTGATGAACAGTCACATACACTGACAAGCATCTTGTACCTTGTCCAAGGCTTCCAGTCAATACCAGAGCACTTGTATTGATACATTAGAAATTACAGCTGCTGTCAGAACAGTTTGTCTCAAAATACAAGTGATGGCATTTCCTATATTTGAAAGGGATACTGGACACTGCTGGGGGTCTTGGTAACATCAGACCATTGAATTCTACTGTCCTTATGACACTGACAGCACCAGGAAGCACAGTTCTGCTGCACTTCCATACAGGGCTGGAGTAATTTTGGGCATCTTTGGCTGTAGTAATTTCATAGTATTTTTTAACCAGCGGTATCTATTTTTACCTGAAAATGGTTCCTCCTTCTTTAAGACAACAGGAATTAAACTACTAGAAAGCAGCAAGGCAAAGCATATGTCCAATATCAGAACCCCAACAGCCTCTTGTCCTGATATTTTCTCTTTGGCTAAAGAGCATCCTTTCATACTCTCCTCACATTTGTATCAGTGCTTGTAATTACTTAGTTTTTACTCTTACCACCTCACATGTATGTAAGAAATTGGTAAGAGTTGCTCTGAAAGCAGTGAAGATAACGAACACTAAGCACTAAGTGCTTGTCTCTGGAGTTTTAGATTATTTTCCTCCTTTCCTTTTTCTAGGTAAGTAGAAAAACTACTATTTCTGACAAACACAACTAAGCCACTTTCAGCAAAACAAAGCACACATTTGTCCTCCCCATGTTCTGTTAGTTTACAACAGTCACTTGCACCCATCACAATAGAGGCCTACTTTTGTCCATCCATAATCATCTCCCACCTTAATTTCTAGAAATTTCAGCATAAAATTTCCACTAAATGAGAAATATATCCATTTTCGTCACATTTTACTAGGACAAACATCACATCAACCCTCTAGCATACAGAAATTTCACACTCTTAAATATTTATTAAAATGCTCTAATCCTAGTAGTTTAACTAAACTAATACTCTTAATTGCTTGGACTGGGAACATTTACCTAAGTATTTTATCTCACTTCTCCTCTGCTCCTAAAAACAAATAATTTGAAATACAGTTCCATTTTGAAAATGTAAAAATTCCATTCTATCCTTTTTCATTAATGTTTTGGGGTTCAAGTTTTTTCTGTTTCTTTTCTTAAGTGTTTTTGTCTAGCAATAATCAGAGAAAACCCTATTCCTCACCAATGACTTTTAAAGTCAAACTGAGTTCTTTATTCAGCCTGCAGGTCAGTGATATTAAATACTATTTACTAAATACTACTCAGGTCAAAACACCCAGCTGCTAAGTTCTCCCCCACAATTCCATTAGTCCCTTAACCAATCACGTATAAACACTTCTCAGTGTGACCTGTGTCAAAGAAATGTGGGCTTTCAATACCAGAATGTTTATGTGACTTCCATCTAAATTGCAGATATTGTTAAAGAAAAAGGATTGAAGTATAATTTTGTACTACTTTTATCACACCCTACAATGACCCTGGACTAAAAGTTAGCAATAGGACTTTGGAATCTCCTCAAAATGTAATTACAGCTGCTCTGTGCACTTCCTTATTGACCTACAATTTAGCATGTAATCCAAAATGCTGACATTCATTCCTGCCCTCCTGTTCATTTTACTTCTGTATTTTTTACTTATTTCAGTTAGAAGGGAAGAGAAGAAAATATTATTTTATCATTATTATATGAATAGACCTGATAAATTTCAAAAATTGATATAAAAACCAGTATTTCCTACTGGTATGAATACAATTGAATTTCAATATGAGAACAACGTTTTAATACAAGCTTTGTTTACTCTGTTCCCAGAGCAGCTCACAGTACTGTAGAATGAGACACTATACAGAATTCTTGCTGTAATTCGTAGGTCTAGAGATTACTAGAAGATGTTTTGCCCTGTATTTTGTTGCAGGTGTTCCCCATCTCCTTTAGATCATAAATCCTCTCATTAAACCCTTAAGAATTCATTATGCAATAAAAAGCCCTGTAGTTCACAGCAGTACTGTAATAAGTTACAAGGTATCAGTATCCAAACCTACTGGGTGTTCTCAAGCAAAAGGAAGATTACACCATACTTTCCAGTTCAACCTAACATAGCTTGTATTTAAAGACACACAGTCACAGCAACAGAAGAGCAGCTATAATTAAGTTATTAATTTCTATTTAAAACAACCCCAAAAATATCACAGAAGTTTTTTGCTAGTGCTAACCACAAGCAACAATAAAAATCACTAAAATTTGAGCAGTTTATTTAACTGGGAGACTCAATTACTTGAGATCAGACACCCTTTTTCTTCTTGCGAACTTGCTTATTTAAAGCCCATGTGATATCTACCCATTGCTGAATTCCTCTCAAAATTTTTCTCAAGAGATTTGAATTAGTATATTTCAACAGTCAGAGTCCTCCAAAAAGAGACATATTTAACGAAGAATCAACTACAAAAGAAAAATCAACCTTTTTATCCTGAGATACCATAAAAAAGTATCCAGTAGGGTCTAAGAAGGATTTATTTAAATGTTCTGAAAGTGTTACTGAATTAAGCAGTAATTCCTATATAGAAAATTTACTGACATACTCAAATGAAAAGATCATGACTGCCTGGGGATTTTTTGTATTTCCTCAGAACAAAGATGGTAAGTGACCAAAGGATTTACTAAGTTATCTCTCCCTCACATTCTGAGCATCTAGAATCCAGATCACAGACCCTCCAGGGGTAAATATATGAAACTGAAGTATTCTTAAGTAACAATTGCTATGAAGGATTTTAAGGGCATAAATATCTGCAATGAAAATATGGGGCTCAAAAGACCCAGTGATACTTTTATAGTTTGGAGATTCTCTGAAAGAAGATTTAAAAAAACATTTGTATTGTTTCTTTGCTTCAAAGATGCAACAAAAATAATTGCTGAAACCAAAATGCTGGACCAATTAGCCTACTCTGTTAACTTTTATGTCCTAGTGACATTTTAGTAAAACTGTAACCCAATTAGAAACTTAATGGTAAGTTGGTAGGAATTTACGTTATCAGGACGGATCTTTTGACTAGGCTGTAGCTGAAGACAAGTAAAAAAAATAGAAGCCCTTGAGAAGTGCAACTGTTTCATTAAACTAAAAGGAAGTCTGTAATTCAGCACCAAAATACATCCCCTTAAGACAAGAAACAACTTCATTAAAATCTGAATTTGTGAGGCCCATTTTCTATTACTCCCAAGAGAAAAATAAGAGTTACAAAGATTTCTGATGTCCTGGTATTTCATTATTGAATCCTGCCATGTGGCATAGAGCTTCTTCCTTCCTATACAAAAACTGAAGATAGAAGTGAACAAATATTTTTTTCAGTGTATCTCGGGCACACAATGTTGGTGACCGCAGCATTGAAGATAGCATATCAGTACCATTTTTTCAGATAGCACAAGTATGCAAAAGGCCGTGCAGTTCTTAACTTTATTAGTCGTGACTTGATTTTTTTAATATAACTTGCAAAAAAAATTTAATCTTATGTCTTTTTGCTGCTAAAAAAAATTAAAAGATATGTTTACAGAAAGACTTCTATGTCTCGTTTGTTTGAAATTAGTTTTATCTATGCATTGCACATGGCTATCTGTGCTTTTCTAGCTAAATAACCAACTATATTTTTGTATTAAAGGAAGTAAATTTTAAGTAATGGTAGAGGAGAACCCATGCTTTGTGTTTTGTGATACATTTACTATACAGGAGACTGTTTTCACTCTTAATCAAAAGCTTAGTAAAATACAGGCCTTTGAGGATGCCTGCAAATTATCCATTGAAAAGTAAAAATGGCTTACAGAATGTGAGATGGAAAATGAAGAGAGTATATCAAACAGTAGACAACAGCAGCAGGATGTATTGATTAATACTGACAGACTCCCTACAGCAGATCACGTCCCTAACAGCAGATTCACAGGGATTCTCCCCCTTCTCAGAGGGTTCTAAAAGCAATCCCTGTTGTTTGTTATTCAGAACATAGTGAAACATCAGTACAGGCACGCTTCCTCATTCTAGGGAGGTAAACAAACCCCTGTACCCTGTTTTTTAAATCTAAAACTGAGAAGAGGAATATAAATTTATGTGACCTAATGCACTGAGTTAAATTCTATAATTCTTTCTGTGATAAGGTACAAGTGACTACTTACCTTTGAGAAAGTAGGTATTTTGTTTTCTCTTTGAATGTGACTCATTATGTGTTTTCTTTTCTCTTCTGACCGATACACCCTTATTTCTTCTTCTCCCTTTGCTGTTCTCCATTCTTCTTGCCTACTGAAAAAAGAAAACTGAGATGTTAACTCTAAGGGCAATTACTACAACTGAGAGGACCTATTCCAAACCAAGGAATAAACATTCAACATTTATAACATTCTTTGAACCGTAGCTCTTCTATTTACAGTTAGCATATGGCTTCAAAATTAGCTTTTATGAACAAAGTAAGATCTCCATCTCATTTTACTGAACTAAAGCAGTTTATATTTGACTGTGGCAAGTAGGTTTTTGACTTGATCATTAAAGTATCCATCGTAAGAGTTAATTACTGAACAAATAAAGTTCCAGTATGGAAATCAAAATTTACCTCAGGCATCTGATGGATTACATCAGTATTCCAGCCATAAAATGCCATATAATGACAAGAATAAAAGAAGTTAAAACATGTAATCTTATGCTACAAGTCAGAAAATATTGAGGCAACCAGATTCCATTGCCTCTGTAATTCAATAAGTGGTCCATTTTTATTCCCAATCCTTCTAGAATTCCAAGATTTTTCAAGTGTTATACAAACAAGTAATTTCAAACTGAAACTGATTTTATAAGAAATTTGAGACGACAAAATAAAACATAAAATCCCCTCACAAACGGTTCTATGATGATGTGAATTCCAAAACTGTTCAATTTAATTAGGTTCACCAGACTAAAATTCTTTGCAACCTTGGCCTGTGTTTACCTGGCCACACCAGAAGATAGTTCAGGCACTACAACCCTGCGACTCCAAGCCACAAGGTCCCGCTCAGTGGCTATTTCACTTCTTGGTGCATTGCTGTGCATCTGACGCACACCTTCAATCTGTCCGCTACGTCTTAATCCTATATTTGGTGGTGAATGTACTTCTGAGGTAGAACTTACAGATCCTAAAAAAAAATCAAAAAAGCAATAATTGTACTTGATCTGAAATTCTTAGGGTAGCATTTAAAAGAAAAATCTCAAAATGAAAGGGAAAACATAATTTTACTTTATCTGTTACTTTAAAAGAAATTATATTAACTCACTATAATTATTTCAGCAGTTTCTGTAGTCACACACACACACAAACAGCTACTGGGCTCCAGCACCCTGTTTAAAAATTCACATTGAAAAGGAGCAGGTGTATCGCCAATCTGAAGTGAAGCAAATGTTTGCTTTTCTTTAAAAATGCTTTTGAAAACATTTATGCAAAGCTGGCTATCGCTACTGCACTCTACATCTGTATTATAAAACAGTGAGCTATCTCACTGAATCGGTGTGTTCCTTAAACAGTCTTCTACCTTTAAAAAAATGAAGCCACAACACTGGAAATTAGGAATCAAGCTGTAAAATTTACAGACAAAAAACTGAAATGGTCAAGAGGTTAAAAATAACCGCACCAATAAAATCCAAAACAAAACCATACACATGGAAGAGCTTTCAAACACCTACACAGTAGCAAAATTTAAACATTTTTCCATATTCTTCCCCACATGAGCTATTCTTGCTTACTCTACTGGATTGTTAACCGTGACTTTTTAAGTGTTGAAAACTATTGTGTACTCTAGCGCAAGACACTGAAACATGGAACAGCTTTACAGAAAAACAAGCATCTCCTTCCACTTTTCTCCCTCCTGTGTCCTTATTTGTCAGATTTCAAACAAGTAGATGGCCAATTCCAGATTAAACAGACTAGTTAGTTCTAAGGGAACACAGCTGCTGCAATCCTCTGAGTGAGCAGACAATAACAAAGATAGATTTATAATGTTAAGAATCCCAGGATTTTGTAGAAAGACAAAAAACACGGGAAAGCTGTATTATTTACTATGGTTCCATGCCTCCTGTCCAGTAGTTCACCAAAATGCACAAATCATGGACAATAATGGCATTTATGTTTTCCAATACCCAGTCTCAACACCCATCCCCCAGTGATCTACCTCTGTTTATCCGGCTGGTATTACTGGTTCCTGCCTCCCCAGAACGTCTCTGGTCCTGCTCTTGCTGAAGTCTTTGAATCATGCTATCCAACGGACTAACTTCTTGATTTGCTTGCTGACTAAGAACTTGATTCAATCCTGTGAAGTAAAATATACAGGAGAACAACACATAAATGTTATTTTGAAATGTTACACATAGCTCATCTGAGTTCTAGCTCTGAAAGTTAAAAGTAGAATAAATTATCACATGTATAAGTATAGGCTAATGCTTATTTTTCTAAAAGTCATTTTTTAAAACAGGACAACCTTTTTCTTAATATAATATTTGAGAGCATTATATTTCCTGGAGCAGGGTAAAGATGACCACTCATGATTCCTAATAAAAGTTTAAATTTGATCAAGTGCCAGCAAGCCACAGAAGCTTAATACAACTGCTGTTTGTCAGCTCAGTCAATGTAAATTGTTCAAATCCAAGATCAGACTGCCTCAAATGCATTATAAAACACTTTATAAGCTTCAGTGAAAGAACTATATCAAGGAGGTCCGACTGAATTGGAAAACAATTATCTATACTGTATAACACCAAGCAGTAAAAATGCTTGATTGAGCTCCACATAGGCATAATGACCACACAGAATAAGTAATGTTAATTTTCTTCGGTATGTAAAACAGCCAAGAAACCTCCTTTTGGGTAGATCTCTTGAATAGAACAGGGACACAGTTCTCACAGAAGTGATTACAAGGTGATAATACTGTTTCTGTGCAGCAAGCAAAATACACACCATAAACAACACAAAACCTGTTTTCATACTCATAAAGGTCACAAAAACCAGAGAGGAATGAAGAAAAAGACAAGGGTTACAGTACTCATTCAAAAAGGAAGTCAAGACACCTTCACACAGAATAATGAGATGGAACGGAGTGGTGGGAAGCTCTAGTCAAGAGAAAGCAGAACTTGCAAAACTTTGTAATGAGGGATAACACTGTTCAAAGAAACAAGCTAAAGAAATTATTTTTTCAGCACGATTCTAAAGAAATATCACAGTCTAAACTGCACTTTGCAAGATCAAAGACTAGATACAGTAACTGTGCTACAAAACGAAGAGCTTTGATTATGTGGCTGCACAGAAGCAGCTATCTCATAACCATATGCAGAAAAAAACATAAATATTTAAGATAGTGCTCTCAGGCTTTCAAGGTTATTGAAGTCAACTTCTGTAAAGCAGCAGAACCTTGGAATCATGGAATGAGCTCTGGTATAACCACAGCTGGATGTTTTCTGACTCATGTAGTGAAACAGATTAATTTGTTGATCTTGTGACCAGACAATGTCTACTGAGAACAGTGGGAAATACTACTAAAAACCCAAGAATGATCTGAAATAAGGAAACTGCTACCTAAACAAAAGGAATGTTTTTATGTATCTAGCTATGAGACTATGCCTTAGCAAGAAACAGTAAGTGGTTTCTTTTTAAATGAAATAATCAAGATACTGGTATGCACTTGATATTTTCAAAACATTTGGTTTAAAGGAGCTTCAGGTACATCTAAGCAGTAAACAGAGCATGACTATCTGAATTTGCCCTACTCTTAAAAGCCCCAACAGAAAACTTGACAAGAAATAAATGGTCAGTGCTCTGAGTGAGATTCATCAAATCCCACAATAAGTCTTCAGAAAGAAAAGGAGTTTCCTTAGTGAAAGGGAACATATACACTATATAAACAGTTTACCTATGCATAAGGGTGAATATGTTGTCACTGAACTATAAAGAGGCAGAAAAAAGTCTTGTGTCTCACAATAATCTCTTTGTCAAAACAGTTGACGACTTCCTGCTATTAAACAAAATGCTATGGACATCACCTTCCTATTGGCATTCATGTATCACGCAGACACACCATTAAATTTAATTTTGCTGGGTCTATGTGCACAGTCTGACTTGTTTCATGAGATTATATTGGAGAATATGCCCGAGACATTTTCAAATTTGGAGAATTTCACAATGCAGTGGATCCACGCTGTAGCTGTAACAATGAAGTCGCACCCTTCCCTAGAAATCAAATTTAGTTTCAACGCCACTAGCTTAAAAGTTAGATGTAAAATATGGCATACATTCACCAGAAAGGATTTTTTTCTTTCTTACAGTTGCTTCTCAGGTAGCATTTCTTCCTCTAATTTTGGAGGAAATATAAAAATCCTCCTTAAAATTATTCAAGTATTCAGTGGCTTATAATCCCAAGGTCTACAAATAAGGATAAAGAGATACTTTGGTAAAAACACTGTCTGTTATCCTTCCTGGAATCTCTGACACACCACAGGCTTAAGTGTCATAAACATGTAAACTACTATTTAGCAGCACATATTAGTCAGTTTTCACATATTTTCAAGAATATTCAAATACTTTACTGCTTATCTTGAAAACATTTAAAGCTACTTTCACCAGTCACTGTTTCCTCATTCACACTAATATTAAACTAGTGACACGTAGTGAGTAGGCATTGTTTTTCCATCCCTACCCATGTGAAACACATTTAGGTAATTTTGAACAGCCAGCCACTGGCCCTGTATATAGGCATGTTCCTCCCAACATCTCCCATGCTGGAGAACAAAACTATTAAGGAACTCCCTAGAATTTGTATCCTTATCAAGGCTTCAGAGTTCTCTAACTGGACCACCAAAGTTTAAGATGAATGACTGTCTCCATCTAAAGAGGAAGAGCATTTTGTTTGTTTCCGTTGTCTTCTCATTTTCCTCTTCTTGTAGGAAGAGGAAAATGTGTAGTGTAGTTACTGTAGTTTCTTTTCCAACTGATCTGTGGAACATCAGTCTACTTCTAGGTTTTCTAAAGTAGGAAATCTCATCCCAAAGAGATAACTGAAAGCTCACTCAGCATCCTACATTGTTCCAGTAATGAAATGAGCCCCAAGCTAACTGGTGTTCTAGCATCAAGTAGCACCAACTTGATCGATGACAATACTGTAGAGTAAAATTGTCACAAGCAATCAGTGCCACGGACATTGCAATTCTTCCACACTACATGAACTACTATGCCCAGAAATTAAGAAAAAGGACACAGTGAAAGCATAGAATACCTGGAGGTAGACTATTGTTTAGTGAAGCAAAGTGAAATTTTCCGTACCTGAAGATGTCACTCCCATCTGAGGAATAAGCTGTTCCTCCCTGCAGTTTTCACGACCAGGAACTAGTCTTTGATACCTTGCAGGATGAGGGTTGCCATCCACATCAACCAAAAATGGGGGAGGCATAAGGTGTGGAGCCTGCTGTGTCTGTTCATCCAGGACAAAGTTGTTGGCATCACGGATAAGGGGCCGATAATCACTATGAAAGAACATCTGATCTGCTATCTGCAAACAAAGTCATTTTGTAATTTTTTTAAAGAACCTATTAAAAAAAACATATAGAAGATAACTGCCAAAAGTATTTTTAACAATGACACTTTGGTTACTTTTGCAAAAACAGGCTTATAAGCCGATCTGTTTATTTCAGTTTAAAGGGAAACATTTAATTACTCCGTTACTATTTTGTTGCCCAGTATGCCTTCTCTATTTTATACTGCAAAGAGAACAATCCACATGTTTGATGTTGGGAAGCATTTAAAGAATTGGGGAATGGGGCAATATTTAACTACTTGAAGACATCTCTACCGAACATAGCATGGATGTATTAGTTTATAAATTTTCTTCTATAGTCTGAATATATATTCTGATAGTAAAAAATTGTGTCACAGACTTATGAGCTATGGTGCAGGAAGAAGAAAAATAGGAAAAATATTTATTACATCAGGGTATTTGCCAAATATTTTAATACCAGTAAAACATATATATCCCTATTATAATGTTAGATATCTGAAAAAGTTTCAGTAGATAAAATAAAAAAGCTGAGATAAAATTGAATTTTTCAGGCTCAAAGTCTTATTTTTTATTTCAGTCTGCCTGGCTCATAATTTATTATAGATGACTTTTCACAGACCCTCAAGACTGAGGAATTCTTTTGTCCAAATAGTATGCAAAAAAGGTTTATGCTCCAACCCTTGTTGGCACATGTATCTCAGTATTGGATAATCAGAAAGATACTGAACCACAAGAAGAACAAGTGAACAGAAGAGAAGCTGATGTGTTTACTACAAATCCCAACACTACCGACTGGCAAGCGAACCCCGTGGCAGCTAATGTATTCAGTTTAACAACTGACTCAATGCATGGAGAACTTAAAAAAAAAAAAAATCTTGTCTTTTGAGCATTGACAGAGGAATGCCTAAGTTGTCATAGAACATAACTCTGATTTCTGAAGAACATGCTCTATCATAACCAATCCATAACATAGTTTCCAGTAACTTGTTATGTAAAAATCAGTAAGGCAGAGGTTATAGCAGACACTCAGAGGTCTGGTCTGTCAGTGACAAGGGTCTCCTGTCCTGGATGTGAGAAGATGACAGACATTTGTCAATTCAGAAAGTACCTACATGCATCCACATGAGCTGGATGAAAAAAAAGAAAAACAAACAAAAAACCAAAAAAACCCCATAGGAATCATGGGATCTAGACTTCAGAAAAATAACAATAGGAAGAAACTGGAAAGCTATGTAGAAACATGCAATGGAAAAGAATTTACTTCAGGGATTCAAAAGGTTACCCTTTCAAAATACTTATGGACAAAGTGATATCCCACCGCAGTAAGAAGCCCTGACTGGATGAACTCTTGTTGCCAGATTTTTTGTTAACAGAAGCTGAATGAGAAAGATACAAGTGCTTTTACGTGTCTGATTGATAGAATCGAGGCCCGCTTCACACCTTTGTTCCTTCAACTCACAATAGCTCAATATGATAGAGACATGGATCCTCTAGGAGGACTTAAAATTTCTCCTAAAAACATCGTAATAGAGTACCCAATACTTACACCTAGTGTAAGTTTTCCTATTAAGTACATCCCACACTGAGAAAGAAGAGATTCCAATGGCAAGGTCATACAAACTGAGTTTTAATATATTGTGATTTGGCTGTACAATGTTGTCCGCATCCCAAGTTTTTCAAGCAGAGGGAAGATCTGGTACAAGATCATGAAAGACTTCTTTGCAATTACTCTTCTGTGTACTCTGTACTGCAATCAGGTATAGTAGAGAGAGTAAACAACAATTTTCTACTACAAGAGATAACAATGACATTTCTTTGAGAATGTGGGTTCAGGCCTACTCTCAAGTGGAATGTCCCTACTGTAATCCATGACAATAATCTTATCCTGAGAAAAATCAGCAGACGAACAGTTAAAAGCACTAACAATCAGATATTTCTTTATTATTAGAGATCAAAGTCATGACAATAAGATGATAGCACATCACCATTTGCACGAGTTCTCTGTACATATGATTTCATAAACCCAGCCTGGGTATGAGCACAAAAGCTTTCCATAAGGTCTGAGCTCCACAGACAGACTCTCCTCCAGTAACTACATAACACATTCAGAATGCTCAGTTTCTCCAAATGGGTACAGTTACACAAAGAGGTTTTCCCCACTACTACACCAATCCAGCACACACAAACTGTCAACTTGCAACAAAGTACTGTGGTTTGGACAGTCTACAGGAGCCAAAGCCTTAGAAAGCTCAGAGATCAGGTTCCCAGGAAAAGTGAACACAGCACCAAGCCTGCCAGAGTTCAAGAAGCATGTGGACAACACCCTCAAGCACATGATGCGACTCTTGGGGCTGTCCTCTGTAGAGTCAGGAGTTAGACTCAATGATCATCATGAGTCCCTTCCAACTCAGAATAGTCTATGATTTAAAATCAACTAAATGACACCTTACACTTTAGGACTTTTAGGCATTCCTGGACAAATTTCCACCTAAGCAAGAACTTCTGAAGTGCACATGCCCTGGTGATCTTCACACACTCAGAAATTTCAGCTGAGATTGGCTCAAGGGACCCCAAACAAGCAGCGAAGGTATTCCTTTTCTTTACCCCACAACAGAATTACTCCACCAAGACGTGTATCATCAAAAAACCAAACAAAAAACAAGCAAACAAAACCCACTCCATTCACCTTCATCACGGCCAAGATCACACTGTAGGGGGAAAAAGCTTGGATATCGGTTTCAGTCAACCAGGAAACACAGATACTATCTGAATATAACATGAAAAAAACATACATGTAGAAAACCAAGAGCCTGTTCTCTCGGCAGAGCTAACACTATCTCAGCTATAATCACTGTCCTGAGCAAATGCAGGAACACAGGACAGGTTATCACACTCCTTTCTTCTGTAAAATTAATTTTCCAAGGCAGGTAGAAAACATTTTAAGGTCAAAAAACCTCAGATCCTACCAGATCATATTCTGACAAGATGTCTGAAAACTCCCCAAGTATCTGAGGGGACGAAGACACAAAAAAGAATGTTATCTCCAGCACATACCTACCTGTAGTTACACTTTCCCATAAATCAGATCAGACAAAAAGGCAGCGATGGAACCACACAAGGAAGAGATCAGAAACTTAGAAGCTGAGTTTTCTATGAGTGGAAGACTAAGAGTAAAAAGGTAAAAAGTAAAAATGTAAGTCCTATTTCCTCCAATTTTTTTTATGATCAAGAATGCCAAGATTACCACTGGCACAGCAAGAGCTGTGCAGGATCACTTTAAACCATCCAGTAAGTGAAAAATTTTGAATGTAATCTTTTCTCAGAGGTTGCAGCAAAAACTCCAAGAAAACAAAGGATCTGTAGAATTCAAGCAGGAAAAAGCAATTGTATTTATTCTTCAAACAGATTTAATCTCTCACAGGTAAATTCTCCTATGGTAGTGTAAAGAAAAATCCTGATCTATCACAGCAAAGACAAAAAGACTCTCAGCTTCATTTCATTTCCAGCATTTCTGAGTAGCAGAGGACTACATACTTCGAAAACAATTGGAGAGAAAAAGAAACCTGGAACGATCCATGGACATGGTAAGAAAGATGTTTCTATTACAACAGGCTTTAAAGTTTGGAACAGTAAGAACTCTAAAAGACGAAGAAAATTATCTGATAATCCGGAGTTTCCTTGCTTGTGGTGCCTCTACTCATTTGTTTTATTTGGAATAGAAGGGGAAATGCACAGCTAATAATAACTGAGGGATAGCAATAGCAGCCTAGTACTGAGGACTGCATATCAGAGTAAAGAGACAAGGAGAAAAAATAAATCCCCAACATGCAAATGGTTCTGTAAGAGTACAGAAAGAAATGCAGCTTACATGACAAAGACTAAAATTCCTTTTGCTCTCCTTCCTTCAGGCACCCCGTTTGCCAAAATGCTTTCAAGGCCAGACTGAGTCCGAAGATCCAAAGCAGGAGACAAGATCCAGAAAACAGCACTTCAATAACAACACTCAACTATCAGCCCAGAAGCAGAGATGAAAATCCTGGAGCACATAGGTCTGTTTAGGTCTTAGAAAGAGGGAGAAAGGACACACCTCATTTCTTTCCTGGTTGGTAAAAGTAGAACCAGGACCTCGTGGGTGCTCCAAACTAGGTAACCTATATGGTTCATAGGGCATGTTCACTTCTTAAAGAGGAAAAAAAAAAACCAAACCACTACATATCTTTTACAGTCATGAGGGTCTGTGGCAAGACATCCACATTTCGAATACACAATGCAGACTATGACATTAGAGTAAAGACACAATATTTTAATCACACTAATGATGGAAAGTTGCTGTGTAAGCACAAAGGCATCCATGACAGTACTTCAATAACAAACATAAAACTGCATCACTAGAACATATAGTGTGTTTTTTGTAAATAATTCTCTCCCAGGCTATGCAATGTTTAAATACAGATAGCAGGAATTAGTTCTATTACACACCCACATCCTTTTTTTGCCTTAGTTAGAAACCAGAAAAGTATTTAAACCAAAATGTTTAACTATTATCGGTTCCACTGCAGTTTATTCACATTATCCATGTGGACCCATTAGTAGACACTTGTAACCTCGTCACTTAGGAGAACACAGAATGACTGGTTAATTTTAAATTCTCTTTTTAAGTTAATATTATTTTGAACTTCCCACATAAACAGTAGCTTAACAGTATGTCTCCATAATTTAAAAAAAGACAGTGAAAGAAAGCTCAATGTCAACAACAGCAATTGAAAACATCCCATATTAATGTCTCAAAATTGTCTTAAGATACATCCTCTCGAAATGAAGCTCTAAAGAAAAGTTTACATCAACGCATTCAACAGAGATAAACATTTGATTTTTCATTTTGCACTGTACCTTGTCATATTTGCTACTGGAACCAAAGCCAAAAATCAGAAGGTGACCGTGAGAATCAGTACATGCAAAATGCTGTCCATCAGGAGAGCACTTGCAGTCAAAAACTGCACCATGTCCTTGTCCTTCAATCTGAAATACATCAACATACAAAATAATTAACATAAGTAAATAATTTTCAATTATGATTTACAAAACTGTGGTGTTGATGCTGAAATTTATTATAAAATCTGTACAACAGTATACTGCTACTTTAAAACAAAGCTTACTTTTTTTAGCTATTCACTTTTCAGTGAATTTTGTAATGCTCATGAGAGATGCCAAATTGATAGCAGTAGAAACTGACAGACTTTATCCACAAAGCAGGCACAGTATAGGAAGTGAAAATAAAATCTTCCCCTTGAATGTCCTGCTAATTGAGCCTAACCAGAGAGCTGGGTCCAGTTCAGGGCTTAGTCACTACACCCTTTCCATCCTCTGCCTTTTTGCTAAGCTAGCCCAGTAGCATTGGCTGCTGAGGTGTTTCAGAACACCTGACCCCTAAAAAATGCACTGACATAGACAACCCGCATTACACAACTTAGCAACTGCCTGTTTCTGTAATTCCTACTCCTAGTTTACTGGAGTGGGGAAGGAGTAGATTTGTGTAAAAACTCCACTTTTTAAAGGAGAACTGCAAAGATTTTAAAAAAGGAATTTTTACCTGATACTCATTTTCTGTTTTCCAGTTCCATTAAGCCAGAACAAATGGGTTTTTGTTTTTCCCTGCAACCTGTCAATCAAGCAGAGGTGACCAATCACCACTCTGAATTTTCATGTCTTCAGCACCTCTTCAGAAAGCCCCTTTCTATTCTCCCCAGCAAGGCACTTCTGCAGTTTCTTTAAAGAGATACCAAACAAAATTCTTCCCCTAACTGTGGCAGGCCTATATACTGCCAGAAAAAAAAAAAAAAAAAGAGAAGAAAAAAAAAAAAGAAAAAAAAACAATATTCAGCCTGCAGACAGTAACACTATGCACTTCTGCAGCACCTTCTAGAGGCCACCAGCATTATTTTTAAAAGTTAACAAATTAAGCCTCAAAAAACCTGTGAGGTCGGTACTGTTCTCTCTTACAGGCTGAGACAAAAGCAAGAATTCTAAATCCTTTCCCCATGGTCTTACAACACACCCACACCCCTGCACATCCCCCAGTGACAGAGGCTGCAACACCTATTACCAGTGCTTTCAGGTGTTTGATAAAGGTCTTTCTTACTACAAATAATTTCCCTAAAAGTCAAATGAGTTTCTGAATTAGTAAAAGAGGAACATAAACCAATGCAAGTTTTATGTTCTCTTTTACCCAGAATTCCAGAACAAATGAACAGAAGTATCTTATAGAAAGAGATGGAAAATAAAAACAGAGTTCCAAGCAAGCAACAATAACATTGCAACAGTCAGGTATGTAGAATTAATTTAGTCTAAGCAAGATCCAACTACATGACAAAGTTACAACTTTGTGCTGTTTTTTGTATATAGAAAGCTCACTGTATTAAAGGGAGACAGTTGAGGAAGGTAGGTGGAAAGCAGAAGGAATTTCAGCACAAGAATAAGTTTTGCAGAAATATAGTAAAAAATTGGAAAAGAAGTATTTTATACAGAGAGATTTCTGTTTCCTTTCCCTTCCTCCAACAAAGGAAACATTGAAGTGTCAAGCTTCCTAACATTCAAGTCCCACCTAAATAAAATTTCAGGGTTCTCCCAGAGCCTTAAGTTTTGAAGATTTTTTTGTTTTTCAAGGAAAACAAGACATGTTGTGGGAAGAACTATTTGCTAACCATGGTGAGGGGAAAAATGAGAAATAGAAGGAAAAAAAAATCAACTATTAAGATGATGTAGTTTTTTAATCCTTTCCATCAAGAAATAGTTTGGATGGACCATTTTCAAGAACCCCCTGGGGATTAGAGTGTTAGTTGGAAAACATTCCCTTCTTATGTAAAGGAAAAGAACAGTATTCTACTATTTAGGGACAGGTACAGTGCAAATAGTTTTACTCTAAACATGTCCAGAATCTGGTTTTAAAAAGTGCTTTTAGAAAGGGCAACTATAAGACCTTTAAGTACAATCCTTCAGGTCTGAAGAACAAATATTTGGAAATAAAGATCCTTATAAGAACAAAAATTATTGTTGAGGATAACTGCCCAAGATATAATAATAATTATTATTATTATTATAAATTAAAAACCAAAGCCTACTAGAGTGTGCTACTTTCTTCAATAATAAAGCTAAAACAGATGAGCTAGTCATTTGGAACAGAAACTAAATGTTAAATTGCAAAAAGGGAAGTTGTAGTAAATCAGTGAAGCTGTTATTTCAGCAAGCTAGATAAAGAACTTCATCAAGAAGGAAGCTGCCTTCCCCACTCCACTCCTTTTAAATCAAAGATGCAAGAACCACATGAAGAAGGTGAAGGGAAGAGATTGCTCACAAGAACAGAAAAAGGAATCATTAATTGAGAGCTGTCACAGAATCATAAAATGGTTTGGGTTGGAAGAGACCTTAAAGATCACCCAGTTCCAAACCCCTGCCATGAACAGAGGCACCTTCCACTACCATCAAGTTGCTCAGAGCCCCATCCAGCCCAGTCTTGAACACTTCCATGGACAGGGAGTCTATAGCTTCACCGGACAACCTATTCCAGTGCTTCAGGAAAGGCTGTGTTCCAACAAAGGGCTGTGAAGAGTGAAGGTGTTAAGACACTGCTGGTAGCAAAGTACTAGCATGGATTCTTCAGCCACAAACAGGGAAGAACCAGTAATGCTACACAAAGGACTAAGAAAAGATTATTATTAATTTTTAGTCTCAGCTCCAAGAATTAAGAGTCCAATCTGCCCATATTTTCACTAGCAAGGAAACAAGTGAACATTGGTACATCCTGAAGGGAGGAATGATGACAAAATAAGATAACGAAAAAGGGATGACTCTCTTCCTCTCAGTTTTGAGGAAAGCTATTGTTTGCCCCAAACCAGGTAGAATAGAGCTGTCAAACTTATAATGAAATGCCTTAGATGCATAAAAATTATTTGTTGTAGGAAGGGAGAATAGTACCACCTACAGTGCACTGTACAGAGTAAACTCAATAATAAGCCTTTCTGAACTGTTATCAATGTAGTATGAAACACCTAAAAACTCAG
The DNA here is from genome assembly GCF_009829145.1 of Chiroxiphia lanceolata. Lineage (NCBI taxonomy): Eukaryota > Metazoa > Chordata > Aves > Passeriformes > Pipridae > Chiroxiphia > Chiroxiphia lanceolata. The sequence continues at coordinate 83,715,743 of NC_045639.1, read as the reverse complement.
TTTTCAAGAAAACTAAAAGACATGGAGGGGAAAAAAAGAAAAAAATCAAGTAAAAAGAAAATTAATCAAGAGTAGAGAGTACTAGAGAAACTTAACAGACTTTCTTCAATAAAATAACTAACTATTTAATGCCAAGAAAATACAATGCATTCAACCTAGCTAGATTTCAAAGCCATAATAAGATACTGAAAACTGGGCTTAAATGGAGCAGACTGTAATTAGTAGGAGAAATGCAGAGTAGGTAAACTTTCTAAGGTAAGAATAACAGTTATTGATTTTGAAAGACACACAGAGCTAAAAGGATGTTATCACTGAAGTTTCTCAAGCCAGGCCTCTCTGTTATTGATTCTAGAAAAAATAAGAGCCCTTTGATGAAATGAACATTAGGAAATAATCCACTGAGAACAGATTTGGGACAGCACAGATCACATCAACAGAAGCAATTAAAAGCCAACAGGACAAAATGCACAAGGTCATGAACTTAGTAAGATTATTAGAAATAACTTACTATCACACTTCAGTGAAACTCAGTCTACATACAGTCACACTACACATTTCTATCATGTCTTCCAACACAAGTCATCAGCATTGTTTAAAAAAAAAAAAAAAAAAAAAAAACCAGTGAACTAAGCCTCTACTACCCTGAGGTAGAATCTATCCTTCATGTTAAGGGACTGAGGCAATTAGTTGGAAACACAGTGAAAAAAGATCACTGTGTATTCATTGCCATCCATCACATATAATGCAGCAACAAAAAGAAAACTGTAGTTCTAAGCTAGACCAGAAGAGAAAGTGCATATGTGCTAGACAAACAGACAACGATAAGAACAAAATCTTCCAAAGCAACACACATATTTTTTGCTTCCCATGTTCAAGGTAAGTAAATTCTAAGACAAACAGCTACAGAGAAATATTTCCACTCATCATGATAATGGAAAACCTACAAGCTCAGCTTTATATGGACACTAAGGAGAGAAGGACTATTTTGTATGACTACTAAAACACCTTTAACAGGAAGAGAACTACTCTACTTAAATGCATAGGAACAAACGAATATTAGTTACAAGCAACATTCAAACTGGAAAACTGAAATTTAGATTCTAATAATCACAACAATGGTATGCTAGAAAAAATTTCTAAAACTAGCAAAAAAGCAATGCTAACTAATTGCTATTAAAACATATAACCTCTTTCATACGTGATGAAACTACATCACAGCTGCTCAAGTCAAATCAGTCTCCAAGTATTCGGAAGTTCTTTTGGAGGTCTGTGCTCCCCTTTGCTTTAAGGAACAATCTGCAATCACAGCATGCTTCCATGGTAAGCCAAAATATATCTACAGACTTCCTGCAAAGTTAGAAGAGGTTGCTACACATTTGGAGGAGTGGAAAGAAGACTTAATTTTTAAAACAGTTTAAAAAAATAAAAAATAAAAAAACAGCAGGTCTTCTACACTGCTTCCAGAGCAGCAACAAGGGATCAAATTGTAGGAAGAGGACTGGAAGCAATTAAATTAAGAGTAACATGTTTACCAAAAATGTTTCTTTCTTCCTACCAGTCAACTCAGTCATCCATTCAGGAATGCTGCATTGGTCTTGAAAGATGAATATCTTTCAATGGAAGGTCTTACAGATCACCCACCCTATGGATGCCTGAAGTTACATAAAGGCTATATATCAATTATTTACAGCTTTTTGTTTTAAAGATTTTTCTTAATATACATCCTGCATACTCAGTACTAGCTTCTATTTGAACTATTAGATCATTATGCTGGTTTTGCTCTTCAGCATCCTCAAGATGTGCTTTTATATACTATCTAAAAGGTGGAACCTCTCAAAAATTTCAAAACTATTTCAGTAGGACTACATGCAAACTGACTCAAAATAATGCATCCATAACCTTACTTAAGCCATTCTATATTTCTCATAGGACTACAAAACCTGACCTAAAAATACATCTAAAAATCCCACATTATTCCACTGGAAGTGGAAGACTTCATGCAAGCCACAACATAAGAAATAACTGTTTATACATCTCTAGTTCACACTGGAAATTACAAGACATTGTCCATATGAGCAAGCCATGCACCTTTTGGACATTAGCCCAAAAAATCATCTTGTGTGGCAGAAAATCCATGCACAGAGCATTTTGCTGAGCTGTCCTAGATGGAACCTCATCTTTCAAATTCTTCTGACTGGGACTCCCATTTTTTTCCTATGTCTTTTAGCCTAAAACTAGTCAGTAGTTGCTAACAAAGACCTAGTTAGGCCAGGCAGGTTAACTGTTTAAAGGAAAGGAAACAATGATGATGTAAGCAATATGATAATGCTGTTATGGCTTTAGAGTTTGCCACATTGCATTGAAAGTAGAAGCAGAATTAGAAAGTAAGAAACCACATCACACAGATCAGTGGAAGGTTAGACTTCAGAAGATGGGGCAGGAAGCCACATTAAGATACACAGACATAAGTAGGTATAGCATAGGAATTGCCTGTAATGAAGTGTCCACTTAAAGCTAAAAATAAAGGACAGTCAACAACCAGCTCTCTGAAGGAGCAGGAGCACACAGAAAAACCCGGTTACAACTTAAGTAGTCTCTGCTTGATTGACAATTTGCAGGAAGAAACCCTTTTGACCTGAATTAGTTAATGCCATAACACTGACAGTAAATTCTAAACAAAACAAGGATTAAACTGTACTAAAACATTCAAACAGTCATTAACAGGGAACGTGTGTGTCCAAATTCACAAAAACTAGACATCATTGCCATTATGAAATACATTCCTACTATGACCTCCATGGGGGTCTCCAATATTTCTGACTGATTTATATAAACACATAAAACAAGTGAAGAGGGCAGAGAGATTGGGCAGGGAGACAACCAACACATCAGTGCATCCAGATAGTCTGATTCTTCAACCATACTGCAGACTCTCCATGAACTTCAAGTAGGGTCAAAATTACACTCTACAATTTCCATTGTAGAAATCCAGAAAATTCTTACAGGCTTCAACTTGACCTTTTTATGATCAAGTTCTGTACATGACAATTTCAGTCACTGCTTATGCTAACAGCGTTAAATAAAAATACAACATAGCCAAAGCTCTCAAAGCTAAGAAAGTATTTCTATTAAAAATTTTCAAAAGACACATTGTTAAAAAGTTGGGGAAAATGTATAAGCTTAAAAAAGGCTCATGCAATGCAACTACCATACATCCTACAAAAGAAATTAAGGACCCACTTGGAAAGAAATGCATGGAACCAGGAACAGCACCAGACAACTTTACATTAATTAGACAATCAGCCAGCTACAGACTTGGGGACAAAACACTCAGACATTGTCTTCTGCAATCTCATTCTTATTTCTTAATGTCTGTGTGGCTGTAACTTTCAACCTTAACACATCAACACGTGGGTTGGTTTTAGTTTGTTTGGGTTTTAATATATAATATATATTTAATATAAAAAAATTATCTGCAATTACACAGATTAAGTAGTATGTGGCTGTGAAAAGGCATATATTCCCCATAGTAACTTCACATAGTAAATGTAAAACAAAATTAGCATGAATGCTCCAAAATTAGCACTTGCTCCAAGCTTTCTCACTGGATGCATGGCAGTACACATTTTCAGTTTCGAAAACACGCTTAATGTTTTAAATACAATTATTGCCTGATTATGATTAAATTATAATTATTCCTGATTTTGTGCCAGCATTTCTAAGTATAACCTGTTTCACTAGGACACCATTTGAAATAAAAGCAGCACTTTAGAGATATACAATTATAACCATCACATAACCAGAAGAGGATGATTTTACAAGGTAGGTTAGTATCTGCTTGCTGATTCTATTGCTCCAATTGTTTTCAAAGGCAATCAAATGAAATAAAGGAATTTCCGAGATCACCTTCAAAACAACCTTATCAAATCCACTGTTTCTTCAGCCCAAGGTTTCTCAAAGAAAGAAACAACATGAAAATGAAAACTAAGGACCAATAAGAGCCACTTTTTTTTTCTTTACTATAGCACAATCATAAGAGCTTGGGTCTAAACTTTAAGATGGGTCAGGAAATCAAGAGACCTAAAAATAAGTTTGTGAGTATTCACAAACAAGTTATATTCTCTTGATTGTATGAAAGCATTCTATACTTCACTCCCTAAAAAGTTAAAACATAGTCTAATGAAAGCTATTGCAGCAGACTAATAGGTAAATAAGGTTTTCATGAGCAGTCCTGCACCATTCCAAGATCCTTCCAACACACCTGTTCTTCTACTCAACTTTTGTAGTGGTAAATATTAGAAACAGGGTCACATTGTAATCCTTTAAGGAAGGAAAGCAGATGCTGGAAAGCACTTGCTCTTCTCAAGTGCAGATGCAGAGATCTCCCAGTGAAATAAAACCTTTGTTCTTCACAAACAGTACTTTAGAAATACCCAGACATAAGCACTACAGCTTTGCAAAAATGTCTATCAAGTTTTATTTACATAACTGTCTCACTTCATGTACCTGACATTCACATATAGCGATTAAAAATCAAATTCAAAATTAACTGAATTTTAAAGTAACAGTATATAATCCTTTCTCTAAAAATTAAATAGTGCCAAGAGAGGAATTATTCATGTTTGCTTGAAAACTACATAAACAAGCTGTGGCAACTTTTCCCCTTTGAGGTACTTTCTCTGTAATTTGTGGTAAAATAAATACATTAAGTCAGTCATGCTAAATAGTTGCTCTTAAATCTTGCTAAGAAATCCCGACCAGGTTTCTCAACCACAGCTCTGTATTTTCATATTTCTGATAACAAGAACTGTCCCATCAAATTTGAGACATTATTAGAGAAGCCAGCCCCAGCTACTAATCAACTTGGTAAGACAGGATAAGACATTTAATTTTTACAGTTCTATAGTTGAAAGTAGAAGACATTCAAACTTTTGCAATTCCATAGCTAAAACGTTTGCAGACTCATTAACATTCTTATCCTGCTGCAAGGCTACAAGCTTTTTTGGATTTGGTTTGGTTTTTTTTTTTTTGTTGGGTTGGGGTTTTTTTCCCCTCAAGGATTATTGACTTCTGCAGTACTTTCCTAACTACAACCAAGAACATAAACAAAAAAAACCCTCCAAGTCTGTTAATGCCACTGATAAGTGGCTTATGCCAGTTGTACTCTATATTCAACAATAGTTTATATTTAAGTACTTTAAAAAGTTTTTCAGGACCAAGAACTTTAGAGCTGCTGTTCCCTATTAATACACCTGTTAAGAAAAATGACTACATTTAGGGTTTTGATGTGGCAATATAATGCCAAGTCATGTAACTTAATCTTGCTGAAAGGATCCATAACTACTTATATGAGATTCCAGTAAGACGTCCTTTCATACTTTCAAAAAAAAAAAAAGTTTTGTCCCCATTTATCTTTTAGTTGTCACAATATTTCTTTAGAAGAAAAAGAACAACAAAAAAACCCCACAAACTTTTTTTAAGCAGTTAAATCCAAATCTTATCCTAAAATTCTAACTAATTTGCTTCTGGGCTGACAATTTAAAATGAAGTTGGACCAAATAATGTTACTAAATTAATATGAAAATTACAACTGCAGAACTTGAACTTATTAGAAAAGCAACACTTTTCAATTCAGCTGTTTACATAGTACCTGTTTTAATGCATGTTTTTTAATACAGATAGAAGAAACTATGCTTATCACACCAGCCGAATCTTTGAATAAGCTATCAAACACTTCCTGAAATAAACACAAAAGTGCGTAAGTCCTTACCTCGTTTAAAAAATGTTCATATTTAAGGTCTAAGTTTCATAATCTATTGATAATTAATAAATATATTAGAAAGAATATACTCAAATGACAACAAGTCACAGGCTTTCTAGTTCTGGATACAATGCCTGTTTACATAAAATTTAACTAATGCATTTTACATGAAAGTGTGGGACCACTCATCATGAGATTCCAACAGGAGAGTGTCTAGAATCAAAGCAAACAGTGGGATTCTAGTACAGAGATCTAGATGAAAATATGCCCCAGTTAAAAAAAAAAAAAAAAAAAAAAACAAAACCAAATCTCTTCCCCCAGACACATGAAAACCCGTAAAAAGGCTCATTTTACCTTACAGGAACTACAGCTATCAATGACACCGTCCTTCTAGGTCTCAATGAAACAGCTCTCAATGTCTTAGCTCCAGGATCAGAGTTTTTCAAAAATAGCCAAGAAATGCAACTTTGGCCTGTACCTTCTCCAATAGTGATGCAATAGGCAGGTCAGCCTTCCCCTCACACTTTGCAATTTTAAAGGTTTGTTTTGGTTTATTTCTTTTTTCTGACCATTTTCATAAAAGTGGGACAGAGGGCATAAGAAAAACAAACACCAATTCATGCACTAAGAGTTACACAATCATCCACTATTCTTGAACTACCAATATGGTTTCCAGGGCAAGCAACATTTACACAGCAACAGAGAGGATAACAGACAGTGGTGTTTCTGGGAGAGATTAAAGCTTTTCTTCCACAAATATAACTGATTTGTCATTTCAAAGGAAACTGAGGGTGGGAAAGGGGGAGAGCAGGTTCAGTAAGAATTTCTTTTTCTTCCTCCTCCTCCAAAAGAATCAGAAAATTGCTTCAAATCACTAGTTAACATATTTAAAATTCTCATGCATTTCTGAAACATACTCCTGGTATTTCTACATGCTCTGATGAAATGCTTTGGCATTTAGAAAAAGACTCATCTTCAAATACACAACAGTTAGAAATATATAGTGTGACCTTTAAGTGCCAAAGGCTAAGGTGGCTTAGCTTTCCAGCAAGTCAGATAGTCACAAAGGTATGAGGATTTTGAAGTATTCGGATCTGTGAATTTAATACAAGACCGTAAAAACATTCTTTTTGTATCAGTATTTCAAAGCATTCTTCAGAATACGATGAAAGGACTAAGGCCACCTTTGCTGGCTCCAGAACTACCACACAGAGCATGTTGCAAAGGACACCACAATACATGACCATGCTCAGAAAGACTGTCTTAAAGCTACAGCAACGTAATAAGAAGCAGTCCAAATGAACACTTTGCAATCGGGAACACATTAAGATTACAAATAAGTAAAAGGCTTTCAGGCACACAGGAAGCCCCTGAGGCACACGAATCATGCCAGACATAAGGCGGCACACTGCTGGCTACAGCAAAGCCTGACTTCTCAAAGATGCAACTCACAATGAGAGTCAATCCAGTAAGACAGAAGAGCAACATCTAGCCATTAAAGGTCTTTTGTTGTTAGTTTTGTTTGGGATTTTTTGGAAATCTGTTGACCAGAAGAATAATTTTTTTCTTGAAAGGCTTCAATACTCCTAACTTGACTAATTTCTACATTACACAAAGATTTCTTAAACATCGTAAGGCTAAGGCTTTATTAACTAAAACACAAGCTTTCTGATTCAGTAATTGCAATGCCTACCTATAGAATCTGCCAAGTCATATATCAGATTTAGGCAAAGCAATGACATTCAAAAATGCAGTAAAAATTTCAATATTTTACAGTGAGAAAGACTGCAAAAATGCCTGCTCTCCCCCAATCTTTCTTGCTACTGTAGTATAGTCTTCATACTTTCAACAGCATAATTTTAAGTAACAGGAGTCACCATATGTTCCTGCAACTGTTCATAAAGATATGCTGTAAACCAAGTTATTAAAAAAAAAATTTAAAGAAAAACAAACTAACTAAAAAAAAAAAAATCCAAAGGCAAAGAACAGAACTACAGGGCTGTATAGAACCTAAAATCTTTTAGGAAACTTCTTTTAATATTCTTCTACAGGGTAGCCCACTCATGGGACAAGAACTATCAGCTTTATCACAAGAGAACCCTACACTCAAAGGCCCCAGACAGAACACTTTTTGCAAGCAGTCTGAATCAGCAGAGCTCAGCCTCAAAAGATACTGCTTACAGGAAACAACAGAAGACCAAAAAATAACAATCAAGGGCAGCACTGTAACACCACAAACCTAATTAGGGTCAGACTCAAGGAACTCCAGTACTCAATGTCCAAATCGCAACACCAACCAAAATTAAATCACCAAACCAAACAAAAAGTTGTGCATCTGCCTAACATTACTAGATATCTTTTTGATGTGGAAGATTCTTAAGTCCCAGCAGTTTTCTTCTTTCCCCTCGTACATTCTCAGAATTGAGAAACTTGTGCCTAAGGCCTAAGGGAAGTAAAAATGTTAAGGCTAAGCTGAAGCATATACCATCCAAGTGACAACCCTAGCATTCCTAAGAAACCAACAGTGTCAGATCTATTAAGAAGCAACTTAGTGAGAACACCTGAAAGAAAACAGACACTATGACAAGAACTGAATGGTGTACAGCTTCTACTTACGACCTAACAGAACACTCATCCTACAAATTCAAGTCTGTCTGAAGCCAAAGATAATTTCTACCACTTTCTAATTTACCTAGAACATGATCTCTCCACAGCGGCACAACTTCAGGGGAAAACTGGGAAGAAGTCCTGTCTAGACATCTATAGCCGAGATGTCCTCCTAGGTAAGTGGTACATGTTGAACTGAGCACCTTACCACCAAGGAGAGAACAGAATCTAGGTCTTCCATTTTCCAGTTCTACGGCTAAGACAATCCCAAAAGGTGAGTGCCACCTGCTCCTGTGCCCTCCTTCAGGAAAGGAGGGACCTCCCTCAGTTGTTGGAAAGCTGCCTAACCACACAAGGGAAACATGCCTCGTTGCAGCTTTAGTAAGGAGCTGTATTTCAAATATATCTCTATGTACATTATCAAGCAGTGGCTTTCACTAGACAGCCCACCATTCAGCGTATTTTTTCCCCTGAATCATCCACTAAGACACCTATATCTCATACACTGTTCAGCAAAATGAGCGACAATTTAAACATTTACAAGGGTCTGTGCTGTTCTTCTGTAGCAATAACACTATTTTTGTGAAATATATAAGGTCTGGAACAGTTGGCTGCAGCAACCACTTAAGGTTTATTACTCTGTCTTTTTGGAATGCTCAGTTGTACCTGGGAAATACAGCATGTGAAACTGCCTAATATTACAACACTAAAGCCACAACCTCATTGGTTCCTTGGAAAAGTGAATGACAAATACACCAAGAACACATTCTTCATTAGCAGCTGTTTAATTCAGGACTGGCACAAATATTACATAGGCCAAAAAACAAATACCTGCATTCGCACATGCAATTTAAAACCATTTCAGGACTTATTTGTTTCAGCTCAAAATTGCCTAAAAAGCTTAACCATCTCACACTCTTGTGTGAGATTTCACTCTCTGGCATAGCAAATACATTCCATGAGTTTAGGTGACTCAGGTCACTGAATTAAACCAGTTTTGAATGTTTACACAATTAGACCAAATGAAATAAAGAGTACAGGTCAAAACGTGAAATCAATAAAATATATATACTTACTGAAAGCAAACCCATGTGACATTTATGGGACTAAGATTATTATTAATCATAAAGACCAAAATCTGGCAAACAGACCATTCTTCGAATTAACCGTGACTGTGACAATTGATTTAATAGCAAATCTTAAGTTTAAAAACCTGGGAGAGAACGTTCTGTAGCATAACCAGAGTCACCTAATGGGACTGATTTGTAACCAGTAAGGCACAAATAAATGGAGGAATCAAAGTTCAAGTTAAATGCAAAACAAAAAGTATACTTGGTTACTACGGCTTTCTCTGCAATTTCACATTCATTGACTAGATAAAAGAATTAAGTTTCAAACTGATTGACACTGCTTGCATCCCTCGAATTTAATTTTTTTTTTTTATGCTGACAATGAAGGCATTTGAAATAGGATAGAAAGCAACTTAAAAATATCCATCTCTGCTTTAGGGATTTGCCACAAGGCTTTCAATGTAAAAGCAATGCATCTAAGATAGGAATACCTGACTGGACTAACATTAAGCCAACAGCCATTTATGAATCTGCTAATTCAGCCAACATTCCCAAGGTCTCAACTTTTTTTTTTAAGGAGCTGTTGCTATGATAAAGTCACCCAGTGGTAGTTCTGGTACCACAGACCAGGTAATGATAATGAGAGGTTCCTGAATGGTAAAGCAGATATCTCACGTCATTCAACTCTTTGGTTTGGTTGCTCCAGATGATGTTCCCTGTTTGATCCAAAAGAACCCAATCTGTAAAAATTCCCCATCCTCTTAACAGAAATACAAATAGTATTTATCAGAAGTATGAGATGACATATTGAGCAAGTCAGTGAAGGTAACAGTGCTTTTCAGAATAATTTAATAGTGGCTAATCCACTGAAGTTCCCAGCTAGTATGTCATTTAAGAAATGGAGAAGACTGGCAGCTCTGTATGTATTTGTGCCCTCCTGTAGTAAACCAGAACACTTAACATTTGCAGCTCTGCAAGGTAACTGTGCAACGTCCTCTCCCTAACCCTGTCATCTAAGAAAACCTCTAATTTTCATCCATGTCCTTTGAAGCATCAAACACAGAAGACTGGTTGGAGAAATATTCAGACCATAGAGAGATGCCTCTCTTGCATACCTGGCTCATACAACTGAATCAATGAGTTGGAGACAAACTGATTGCCAGATTTACAATTCCCCTTACCTCACACAGCAGGCAGACTTTCTCATATTAATTTCTAGCATGAAGCACAGTTTACTAGCTGGCGAGATCATCTGATTGTCTACAAATTTCTCTGACTCTGAAGATCTTAAAACATATATGACTTCTATGCTTTTTAGGTGTTTGTGTTGCACTGCACTCTCAAAATTAGTATTTCAGTCTTTCAGGGGTTGCCTGACATCACAGGCACCCGTAATTTAGATCCTGACAGCTCTTAAATGGCCTTGCCTTATAAAGAACAGATGAGCTCAGCCTCTTCTAACCTTAAACTTCATGAAAACCACCACAGATCCATTTTAAGTAGTACTGGAAAGGCAAGCTAACAATTCAGTGAGAACATAGACCTCAACTGGTAACAGGGATCAGCACTGAGTAATGAAGATCTGTGCTCATAGCTCCAAGATGATTGTCTTGGATCCTTCATAAGTTCAGTTACAGAAATCAATGCAGAGGGAACACTACTGAACCTAGGTCAGTGCTGAAGCAGTTTCAGTTGCTCTCTCTCTGATTCAGCTTGGCTGAATTTCCTCAGACTTTATGAACTGTACTGTAGTGCACATGTCAAAATTTTTCTTCAGGTTCAGAGTGACCTTCCTAGCTTGACTGCATTTCTAAACACCCCTTTTTTGAGAGTATGTCTATGGTAGGTCTCTTCTTCAGATGATCTTCTTTACGCTGGTCTACAAGACTGCCATTCCACTATGGCTGAAGCCCATTTGTCTACTCTCAGCATTCCAAATGATTCAGTATATTCTACAAAGACTTCTGTAATTTTCTCCAAGAGACAGTCTTAATTGCATAACACATCATTACCTCTTTGAGGAAAAAGATATGTACAATGGAACAGATGAAAATACCTATTGCATCCACCTTGCAGAAGAATTAGTTTAGTGCAGAACAGACCAAATCTGAAACCTGCATGTGGAGGAGCTCTACACAGAAAGGCTGAAAGTACTCAGTCCAGTGGGTCAAGGCAGCACACAACATTGTATGAGATCAGGTAACTCCTGAAGAGCTTCAGCCAGATTAAGAATTAGTAATGCAAAAATAAACCAAGTTCCACCTTGGCTCCCCAGGCAGGAAACAGAGCACTAAAGGAGGGTCTCTGTGACCCTGTCTTTTAGGCATGATCTCTGACAATGTAGCTAACACTCCAATTTTATGTGGATCAAGCATATAGAAAGACAACACTACAAAATACAGCCAAAGGAACAACTTCTTACATTACAGATTTACTCTTTGCCTCACTAAACTGAACAGCAATTTCTCTTGACTTCACCAGATGCAGGACCTTGCCCTATACAGATGCTTCGAGATGGTCTATATAAGAATGTACTAAAAACAAAAACTTCAAAAGGGTTGCTTTGGCATATCTGCATAAAACACAATAATTACCATGTTGAAGTAAGATCGGATTTTGACCCCTCTTGCCAAATCCCAAACTATGACATTTCCATCATGTCCAGCAGAGAAGAGAACTCTTGGATCAAATGGATGAGGTTCAAGCACAAACACTTCATCTTCATGCCCCTGAAAATAAAGACACACCAAGAAGAACAAGAGTATTGTCTCAAATACTTACCTAAGAATTCGATATGGTAACACTAGCAACTGCCACATTAAACTATGAAAATGTCCAAAGAATTATTTTGATGACACTTTAGCATTTGGTAATTTTGAGTCTTAACATTCCACAGATTTCCAATTTTTTAGGCAGAGTATTAGTTAGGAATTTAATTTAAACCAATAAAGAATCAAATATACAAATAAAAATTAGAGAACAACATCTCCAAAATTAATATTCTATTTTAAAGCTTTGCACTAAGTATTTTCATCTCTAAGCAGAGCATCTAGTTACCTAGAGTTACCTATTTTCTCAGTTACAAAAAAAAAAATCATATTAGTAAAATTGTTGATTTATTTTAGCTAGAAGACTAATTTTTTGTGGAATGATGTGACTCATAGAATGACTAGGTTGCACAAGTGTCTGCTTAAATGGGGCAAATTTATCCTTTAACAGTATTTCAAAACATTTATCACATTAAATAAAGGAAAAAAAAATCCAACAACTGTTTCCTTCTCTCCTTCAAGATAGCACTTCAGTAAAAAAAACCAAAACCAAAGAGTCCAAAGTCAGTTTCAGATATCTTGAACAGCAGTGGTTTTTTGCAACTTTAAAGCTTTATTTTCTAATAAGCAGCTCACAGACATCTCTATTGCACTTCAATTATCTGGAAACATTTGTCAAGGCAGTTTTCAGATAGGAAAAAACATATAAGGAAGAATGTTGATGATGTACACATAAATTTTGCATTCAGGATTGATAAATCAAGATGGTACACTTTACCATGAGAATGTGGATGAGTTGGCCAGTAAAAGAATTCCAAACTTTCAGAGTCATGTTATTTACTGCAGTTATAACAGAGTTGTCATGGCGGTCCCATGCCACCATGGTCACTTTCAGCTTTGTGATCTTATCTTCAACTCCTTGCAAACTTTGTCTAAAACCAAAGAGCAAAAAAATTCAAAGCCATCCCACTATGCCAAAATAGTTTAATGCTACTAACAAGTAAAAGTATTTCTGTATTTTGCTGTATTATTAAGAACAGATGCATTACTTCTTTAAGAAACTGCAGAAATGAAAGATATTTTCCATTATGTAGCACATACAATTACAAAGAATTGTAGATACTTAAACAATTATAGGGTCTTCTTAGTATCTTACATAATATGTTGATCTGTTTTTTTCCAGAAAATGCCCTCTGATACATGACCTAACTCAATTAAATTTGATAGCTACAGTATTTGTTGTGACATCTAAAGAATGAAAATTCAAACTAATCAACTTATGAACATTAATTTGTCCTGGAGAACACTTGTAGTAAGTAGTTTGAAATATGGAGAAAAGTATTCTATACCTTTAAATTAAATTCTCAGACTACATTTAGTAGTACACCACTACCCCTCTATCACTTTACTATTGGTAATAATGACGCTTAATCTTGCATGAAATCCAAACAATAGTCATCTGTAATATAATCTACCAGAATACTCCAAAATTACATTTTTGTCAGTGTGGTTTAAAGGCTAATCACCCTTGAATTCTCAAGCACATTTATTTCTGGGAAATTATCAGTCAAATGCAACAAGACCATGTTAACACCAAGTAGACAGACAAATACAGAATCTTCCCTATAGAAAGCACTACAACACATCACAAAATAGTATATATTGTACAACTCAATAATAGAAAATGCAGTTATGGCCAGATTCCTTTCTAGATTTGATGCAGAACCCAGGAGGCTTTATAAGCTGAATTCACTCTTCCCCTTTCAGTGCAGCAACTTCATTTTCTTTGATAAAACTGTGCTTGTGTAGAAAAGATCAAATTTGGAATTGCACTTATCCCTCTAGTCACAAGAACAAAACAGAATTCTGCTAAAGGTGCTTTACAGAAATGAGCAGTTCAGGTTCTGGGACAAATTCAGCATTTATGACCACAATGAAGAAGAATCTGTACTTATTTTTCCCAGAATCAGTTAAAATTAAGAATTTTTACTGAGACTAACTCGGTCTGTTATCAAAGTACCAGCATTTTATATATTCCTGTTCAACAGTTTGATAGTCATGTTTTGTTGCATCTGTCCATAACTAACAAGATACTGTTCCATCTAAACACCTAACTAAATTACAGCTTGTTTAGCCTTCTCTTCCATCCCTCTCTTGGTCTTTCACATATATTTCCACAGGATTACTCCTGAAAACATTTTAATTTTTTTTCTACTAAACAGTAGTTCTTCAAACCACTCCATATGAACAGTAAGGGGAAAAAGGTTTATCCCTTAAACCCATTGTACATCTTTTTAATATGTCAACTGGAAAACATCTTCATGCCAAAATAAAAAGGTACAAGTCACAATTCCTACTAAGTAATTCTCCATCTTCAAGCCTCTTTGGTTGCTTGTTCTAGTGTACAGAAGTTTCTCATACCTCTTGTAAATTTTCAGATTTGTTTTAACAAATGAGAACCCATTAAAGAGCAAGTGATTTATTTGCTCTGGCATGCTCTACGTAAAGAACCCTGTTCTGCTCAGTCTCAAGAACAGATCTGACCTGGTTTTCTTGCTCAAGAAATAAATGTCTAAGCCATATAAATAAGACCTTTAATGGGTTTTGAATAATTTTTATTCTTTTAATCTAATCAAAATACTAGCGGAGCTTTTATTAGGACAAGCTAGCTTCCACAGCTGAATATGTAGTCAAATATTTATTTTCATTGGATTTCAAGAGCTATACACATTTAACCAATAATAATTTATGCCCCACTTCTCCTTTTCTCTTGCAGTCTTTTTTATTTTATTTTTTTTAATAAGTCAATAAATTATATCAATGGCCCTCCAGAATCTATCTGATAGCAGAACATTTTACATCACTTACCCCGCTGGGCGAGTAGCCATATCTAACAAAATGCTTTTCCATTCCTTTCGCTTAAATTGCCAGATTCGTGCTGTTCCATCACGGCTTCCACTCACAAACCTAACAAAAGGGGGAAAAAGTTACTCAGAGATCAAAGGCAGATCTGTACAGAAAAGCCCCCTGAAAATTAAGTTCCAGAATTTAGAACTCAAAAAAGGAAGCTATGAGTAAAAAGTTCCAAGAGTGTCAGAATGCTGTACAAATGGTTTGAGGTGAAAACCCCTTCCCATACCAGCAAAAAAATCAAAGGCCTGCAAAAAGTCAAACTTGCTTCCCTATCCTGAACCCCTTCCAAACTAACTGTTCTTTGACCTTTGGTGCGCTTTGCTGAGTTATGACATGGCTCTGGCACAGGGACACCACAACCCAATGAGCATCCTAAGACTGATGCTACTGCATTAGGTAAAGCTAAGGAAGAAACTGAAGGGGTAAAAACAGCTGAAGGACCAAGAGAGCCCTGCCAGCAAAGTACAGACATGATTTAAACCAAAACCTACTCCTATAATGTATTTACAGTATGAAACTCCAACTCTGATATCTTCTCTGGCTGACCTGATTCAAAAAAATAAACCCTAATGATGTGATCTCTACTCCCAGTGGCCAAGAATAAGCTAGCACTGTATAAGTATTATGATATTTATCTGAAGACATTTATTACTTCCTAGCTTGAGTTTCTCCCCCACTCTTTTTTTCCTGAGGTTCAGGGGTAGAAGGAGGAGAAAGAGGTGGGTGGAGCAAAATATATCATGATAAAAGTGTACATTAGAACATCAAATAAATGTAAGTGTCAGATACTTCATAAGAAACTGAACTTTTTTCTTTAGCATCCTTCATATCCAACATCCAGAACTTAGTTAAACATTGAAAAAACATTAGCCTAGCTAAACAAAATATTGTTAGATCTAGTTTGATGTTTTTTCTGTATCCAGAAGTCATTTAACTGAAAAAAATGTTTACATATTAAAATATATCTAAAAATGCATGTACTTTATATGTGAATATATATACATACATACATTTTTTAGGAAGAAATTTCAACTATTTTTATACTCCTTAATTTTGGCAAATTCAAAATACTTTAATCACTACAATGAAAACAACTGCAAAACTGAAGAAGTTCTATTAAAATGAAACAGTGAGATTCCAATAGCTATATATGATTTTACTGGATGAAACTCAAAACAGAAAGTTTTTTTTTTAATAATTACTTCCAAAAACTAGTATTCACAAATGTCAAAAGACTAGATCAAAATAAATATTGTGCTTACCTGCTACTACTATTAGAAAACTGAATGCTGTCAACTTTGTCCTGTATAAAAAAAGAGTAGAAAAAGAAAAAAATTAAATTTCTCTGATTAATCCCATTTTATCCAAATTATTATTTTAATCAAATACATATGTAATTTTTAAAAAGTATTTACAGTATGAAACTCCAACTCTGATATCTTCTCTGGCTGACCTGATCCAAAGAAATAAACCCTAATGATGTGATCTGTACTCCCAGTGGCCAAAAACATTCCACCTGAGAAAAACAAACAGATAAGACTTAAGAAAAGAGGGAAATCTACTGTTATTACAGCATCTTCAAAAGGATGTAACATCAAGTATTTCAACTTATTCTCTGAAATTTATAGATGTATCTCATTTCAGCTACGTCTGTAACTGACCTTTAAGTAAAAAGAAGATTTAGATACTCAAAAGTTTAACTGGAATTAAATTACCTCACATTTACTGTCAGACAAATATGCATTAGCAGATGTATCTGAAAGATTAGCTAACTAGAGTAATTTGCTTGCAACTAAGCCCTTAGAAGCCTAAAATTAAATGGAACTAGAACTTCAGTACATTTTAACATTTTATCCAATTATTTATGTTGCATTCTTCTGTTGCCAGCTCTGGAATCAATGAAATTCAGACCGTGAGAACTCAGTAATCAACACCTTCTTGTACAAATCCCTATAAATTACACCTCAGATAAAGCTGACTCTCAGAATCATTCGAGAAAAAGGTTTTATATCATGTTTTAAAAAGATTTGCAGTCACAAGAGACTTACTTTCAACATTTCATATTTAATCATTTTCAAGAATTTTCATAGACCAAGCATTAATGCATAAATTCTATATTTCTATTTTAAATATTTGGGGGTTTTTAACAGCCACTTTAACTCAAATCCATCTTATTAACAAAAAACATGCTACAGTAACTGTACTGTACTTTATTTTACTCTTCAAATGACTTCTTATATTGATACAAAAAGGGGGGGGGAAATAAAGTCTTTTACCAGCACTAAAAGAAGAACAGATCATTTGGACTCCAGGTCGAGGACGTTCTGTAAACTTCGTTGGCCTTGGACTACAAATAAAGAAACAGTTGAATAATTTCCTAATAGGGTTTCAAAAAAATAAGTCAGTATCATAGAAATAAAGCACAGAAGGATAAAATTAAATATGAAAGAACAGATGGTTGCCCATCTATAAACAATTTCATGTGCCTATGCTTCATGATCCGATCTTTAGGGAACTGACATCCAGATGGACTAAGTAATCAATGTATCAAGGAGAGTTGTATCACAACTTAAATCCCATTCCTCTCTTCCCTCTGATAATTCTATACAAAACACTCTCCTAAAGTCATCAGCAAAGCAGAACAGAGCCAGTTGCCCACGAAGTTCAGTTTTAAACCACCGAGTGTACTGGATCTCTGGTTTTCTCCTGCAGCACATGGCTGCTTTTACAAGAGAGAAACAGAGTTTGGTGCTCTTTATGAACAAGGATAACAGAAAAATTTAAATAAATTTGGAGCTTTTCACAGTATTAGAATATAAGAGTTTCTTCAAAGGACATATATTCTTTGGGGGTTAGTTTCAAATACTGCTCAAAATACTCTCAGGGCAATGGTTAGAAATTTGTAAGGGATTTTACTTTATGGCCCTTGCTTTCCACTAGGCATTTCAGAGCCTGATGTGGAAGCAGAACTAAAGCTTCAGTGGATCTGGCACTTTAGGAGTGTGTAAAATCAAACCAAATCAGATCAGGTTCTTCAATCATTACTTCAATTCTGTTCATGCACTGTAGCAACCTCAAACCAGTAGGTGGTCTTGCATAGTATGCCATCTGCAATCTTCCCTCAAAGAATTAACTTACTAGAGAACAGCAGCACTACACCCACATTTGTCATCACTAAAGATTTCTTCTAACATAAAACAATGCATATTCATAATTTATCCAAAATGTTCTCTTTTAAAAGCAAAATGGTCTATATAATTCATTTCAGCTGAAGGCAGATGCAAAAGAGATCTTTCTCCACTGCTCAGTTATAGCTATCTCAAAGCAATAAGCATTAAACCTTAGTGATTCTAATGCACAAAATAAAGTAATAAACATCAGCAATACCAGTAAGAAATCTTTCTCCAAATTGTCCATTCAGCATAGGCTGTTTCTTTGACCTTTCCTTTAGGAGTTTTAAGGTAACTGCCTGCAGATTTGTGAAAGCAAACTTCACAGCAAGATAGACTAAACAAGACAAAGATCTATTTTACAAAACAGCTGAAATCCTCCTTAACTGAGATACTAATATAAAAAGAACTATCAGACAATTCAATATGCAGCTTACATAATTTGGAACAAGTGTAAATAGATAAATAGGCTGCTGTTTTATTCCACTGTTGTTTGTGAACTCTGCCTTTGGAGTTAGGACAGCTGCAAAATAGAGCAAGTATGCACTTACGTTCTAGTTTGGAGAACCAATTTAAATTCTTCAACTTATGTCTCTCTCATGTTTAGGCATTAGAAGACAAAGGATTATGTCATTCTTCTACAACAGAGCAGTACTGTGGTATTTCAAAATGAGTTGGGCAATCAGTATTTTTGGAAAGCAAGGAAAGGGGACAAAAGTAAAATTTCTTGCAACACAGGGAAACCAAGCTAATTGTTTGTCCTCGTTGCAGCCCAGTAACGTATCACTTTACAAATATTCTCAATGCATTTATTAAGTGTTTTATTAGTTCATTCATCTAAGCCCTGCAGACTAACCTAATTTTGGTCATGTAGTAGCTTAAGAAAGACTTCTTCACAGAAAACAGATGTGTATATAACATCTCCAAATTAAGACTTTGTTCACAGATTAATGAAAAAGGTTCAGCATATCTGAATTCTGATGACCAGCCCCTTTAATATCAAGTATCTTCTGCATAAGAAAGCAGATGGAAAGTATCACATCACACTGATGACAATTGAGAAATCAATGTGTTGTCCAAAAACAGGAATGTCAAAAATCATCAGTACACATTTTTCATAAGTTTTTTTTCCTCTTCTTAAAATTAGGGGAGAAAAAAATATAGAAGAGAATAAAAGCAGTACAGTAAGCTCTTCTATCCAAATCTGTGAGACAGTTATACTGCCTTGTTCATATGGTCTGTCAGTAACAGGCTAACACTGGAAACTTGTGATCCAAACAGGTGGCAGAAGCAGAACAATAACTCTCTTGTCTCAGAGAAGATACATATGCAAATATTTTGCACTGCAACTAATTTAATTTTGATGCACTGACCAGTTGTAATAATTCTCCCTTCAACTTGAAGCATGTTATTTTTCAATTTCTAATGACCCAAGGCAGATTTTTCTCTTTCCTCCCTACTGTCAACTGACACAGGATCTAACTCCTGTGTTTTCTATCCACCCAGAATAGTAACAGAAGATTGAATCCAGAAAAAGTCTCCATTGCTGAAATTTTCAACTGTTTTCCCATCTTGTTTGGGCCACATCCTTTGAATTCTTTGCCTGAAGCAACAACCAATCTTATCATTCTTCTTTTTGGAAACTGAATTGATCTGCTTGGAATGTTACTGCTTTTAAGCATACATGGCAACTGCCTGGTCAGAAATCTTTTCAATGTAAGAAGAGCAGCACACAGAAGGTTCTATAATACTGAAGAACATGCATGTGAACAAGGTTGCTCACTCTCCTTTGAACAACGTGAGAATTTTGTGGTCAACTGTGCCAATGTCTGTGTTTCATCCTATGACACCAAATCTACTGTAATGTGTCCTTTTGCAGTTCATTAAAACAGAGCTCTGTCACCAAACATCCCCTGACTGGGCTATAAGCCTGACCCAAATACTGACCATGCCTCAATTAATAAGGTTATAAAAAAAATTGAGAGACCAAGATGGGAAGACTCTAATTTCAGAGATAGTGTTAATTAATTAACTGCAGCAGAGCTGTTGACAAAACTGAATTACAAGAATTTTTGCAAACTAAGAATGAAACAAACATTTGCAGAGATTAAAAAAAAAAAAAGGAAAACACAACTGGAGTAAGGCACTGGGCATTAGAAGGCTTAAGCAATGTCAAAGTCTATTTTAATGGCAAATACTACAATTTTCAAGGTAGTGAGCTTTCCAATTTTTCATCATCTCTAGAGAAAAATAATTGCTCCATAATATTTGATCTTATTTTATAAGTGGGGAAATAGGAACAATTTTGAATTTCCTCATCTCCTGAAGAAGCTACAAAGATTCCCTTCAGAGAGTTCTTCCCAGGAGAAACTAAGTCCAATTTTCAGTTAAAGACAGGGAATTGATACAGTAGACCAAAACATCCAAGCCAGGTTCCACTGAAACACTTCTCAGTGTAGTTAAAAACAAAACTGATTATTTTTAATTCAAGAGCACACTGAACACAATAGCGTATCTCAACTCTGCCTTTCCAGTATCTCACAAAAAAATTCCGCAAAGTACTGCTGGCACTGTCAATCATCTTGAAACTTCAGTCAACTACATGATCATCATGAGGCTCCCCAACATCTCATACTCTTACCCCACTGCCATATGATTCAAGCAGTGCTCAGCACAAAAAGTGGGGGGTGGGATATCTGGATTTTTTTTTAAGTAGCTAAAATTTCAACTTCACCATCAGTCACCATTTGAAGTATTGGATAATTTAGTAACACACATCACTGATAGCAATTGCATTCTTGAAGGACAGACTGCAGTCAAGCTCAGAAGGAGCATGAAATCAAGTTCTGACTTAAGAATGTTACAATACCCTTCACCTGTACTACTCAAACTCTTGGTCTTGCTTGAAAGCTCCAGTTTCTCCTTCCTGGAGTGGGAGTGGTGCTGGAACCAAGATGCGGGGCAGAAAGTTCAGAGCCTGAATAACTGTGGTAACAGATCCTGTTTGCCAGCTTTCCTCCTCTTTAGAGATACTCAACAAACTTCCCACTTCACCAGTGATTCTCTCTTCCAGGTGGTCTACACATCATGTTTTTAAAAAGTAACCTCCCTAAGGGCCTTATGAGAAAAATTAACAGGCTTCTTTCTTTCCTTTGATGCTCTTATATTGCTAGTACTTTTTTTCCCCCAGCATATTACTGAATGGATGTGGAGGGAACCAGCCATTTTTCCA
Source organism: Chiroxiphia lanceolata (assembly GCF_009829145.1). Lineage (NCBI taxonomy): Eukaryota > Metazoa > Chordata > Aves > Passeriformes > Pipridae > Chiroxiphia > Chiroxiphia lanceolata. The sequence goes on along the minus strand of NC_045639.1, from coordinate 83,694,222 downwards.
CAGTTCTGGAAGCAGAACCAGATCTAAACATGTAAGGAAGGGCAATCACCTCACTGAAAACTGTTATGACAATAAACTTATTACTGAGATGTGCTGGCCATGCAATGCAGTCTCCTTGGGGGGGGGGGGGGGGGGAATCACACTGGACTCCTAGTTTCCCAGTACCCTTTATTTTGGTTTACTGGAATAAGCATAATGATCACAGTTAGAAAAACCTTCCTGTAACTAACAAGTTTCCCTGAACTAGTTCAGTTCAGGAAATTAAGATTTTCGAGGTGTCCAATTATTTGATATTATAAGGGACATACAGTTATGTTCCAGTCCCAAAAGACATACATGTGTCTTATTTAGACTTTACCACATTTTTATCAAGTTTTACCTTGGATCAAAAAGCATCAATTATTTCAAATACATAACAGCTCTACTAAGTTCAAACAAAGACCTATAAAAAGAAAAAGCACAGAGTTATGCCTTTTAATATCCTCATATAATGCATAATACCCTGTGGTAAGGAGTTTCGTAACGTAGCTTCATGTTTTGTAAAGAATCACCTCCTTGCAATTTGGAACTTGCTACCTTCACCTGATACCCTCTAGAATCACAAGGGCCAACAAGCAATTATTCATTACATGCCCTCCTCAACACACTCATGACTGTACATGACTCATCTTCATCCATTTGCTTTTTTCCAGACTGAAGAAATACAGCCTAATGGCTTCCTCTCTCTTCTCAAACACCACATATAAAATACTTGCAGAACAGAAGGTAAAAAGGGAAGAAAAAATCCAGTCACAGAATTTAATCTGCACTCTGTTGTTAAGAAACATGAATCATTGGTGTGACATGGGTTACTAGACCACTTCCTTGCTGTGCTGCATGAGACAGCTGAACTAATCTGTTTTCTCTATGTCACTGTCTAATCAAATCTGCTGACTACTTACACATGAAAGCATTACTCAAATATCTTTTATTCTTTCAATATTTGCTGAGCACATCTCACTGAAAATTTTCATTCTACAATTACATATCCCCATGGAAAGGAACCCCTTGAGAATCTCCTACCATAACTAGTGCCAGTTTTCTCCCTCCCTAAGTTTTACCTCAAAATAAATCCCATCCAACTCTATGATTCAACCAACCATTGATAATTTCTAAGCATTCATCTGCCAGTTCATATAGTACAACCTACTTAACTCTCAGGGATTCCACTACTCTCTAACGACAGAATTTGTTTCAAAATTTATTTCCATAGACTCAAACTTTACTTAGGAAAAGGAGAAAAAAAAAAGAATAAAAGAAAAAAGGTAAAAGAAAGAAATGTGGGCTCAAAAGGTTTGCAATGATTTGTAAATGATCAAGATATCTTGTCAACAAGAGCTCAGACTTAGGAAACCTTAAGAAAAATAAAATGGTGGCAAGGTAGCAACTCCTCCTTCACACTCCTCGGTAAGGGAGTGAGTCTTACTTTGATTACAGTATGCACTAGGCAGTAGCGGATTAAATGAAGTCACGTCTCAGGTTTTCATAATACCAAAAAAAGAGACAAAACATCCAGAGAACATGAAAATAGTTAGGGTCCAGGCAACTAGAAAAGGACCTAAGCAAACATACCTGCAAGCTCTGCATAACCTCATCACACAATGCAAGAAAAAGATTGTAACAGTAATTACCAAAACTACAAGAAAATGGAACCTACCTGCCAGGAGTATACATCCAGAATACATGCCATCCTCAAAGCTAAATCACTAATGATTACTAAAAAAACATTTCCAGTTTTAAGCTATAGGTGTTTTATGATAAAGGAAAAGAAAGACTAAAAAGCATTTGAAAGCTACTGAACAAACTGATTTTAAAAAACTATCTCTATTTGGAAGTCCTGACAACATTTTTACTATTTCTGAAGGCAGAAACTTCATGCTCAACTTCAGCCACCAATACACAGCTGCCCAAGAATTCTGCCTTCTGCCACGCTACAGTAAAGCAAATTGTGAAAAAGTAATACAGATAAGGAAAGAATAAACATCAAAAGTATCCCATGCTAATTTATACTAGGACATTATTGTCTCCTTAGAAAATGGATTTTGAAGTCTAAATTGCAGTCATTATCAACCTAATTTTCATTTCACTTGAGATTAAGAGATGACAACAGAGCAAAAAAGTGTCAACTTTGACATTATATTACACAAAAAAACCCTAACAGTAGACATTTTTTTCTAAATTAACAGATATACTGCATCACCCCACAAAATGTTATGTTATCAACTTGGCTCTTAAGAGATAAGTAAGCAAGCTATAGCTACATCAGAAATATATCATACCCAACAATCACACGCTGAACCAGCCAATGACAAGCTTTGTTCTAGTCAAATTTTTCTCCAGCATTTCTACATCATTTTTAATTACATAAAAAGAAATAGTAACAAATAAAATAGCAACTAACTTTATTTTAAGGGTGCCAGCATCCCACAGCCAAAAGCATATTGTTCCATCTGCCCCGGTTGAAGATAAGTATCTCTTTGAGCCACTGCACAGTGGAGAGAACTGGGGGAAGGGAGAAGAAAAAAAGAAAAGTTCTCCTGTTAATCTGTTCCAGATGTGCTAAGAAGTTCTGTAAGTCATTGACTTCTCACCAAAAAAAAATTTAAACAAAATCAAATATCAAACCATACTTAAGGAAAACAAATTGCAATGAACACCAAAATAACACAGTGCTGTCCAGAGTCGCTCTTCCTTCAGAACAACCTTCTGGGTTATTTGCCAAAGCACTCTGGGTTCTTCCTCCCTCCCCACCATCCAAGTTGCACAACAGCGTGCAACTCTAAACAAAAGCAAACCAAAGTACTGCAGTGACTGCAGTTCTTACTCAGTGCACCTGCGCCCAGAATCACAAGCCTGCAAAGGAATGATACTTCAAAACAGAACTGCCCACATGCGTCATGCATTTTTTTTGAACAAGGATTATGTCTGGTGTTCTTCAAGGTCAGGCATTTTGACAATAAATGTGTTATTTCACAATGCATACCATGAAAATTCCTTCTCACTTCAGGGTTTAGTTACTAGGCACGCAATTTTATTACATTGCACATTCTCAGGTGGTTCTTTTCTCAATCAAATGACACATTTTTGCAAAGCAAAAACCTACCTGCAATGATGTTATAGATGCACTGTGGCCCTGCAGAACTGCTAGGGGTGCACAAGTTCGAAGGCACCAAACTCTGATCATTTTATCACAGCTTCCAGCAGCTATCATGGTGTTTTCATAGTTTACTGCCATATCAGATATTTCAGCTGCATGCCCTCTCAGGGTAGCCAACAACCTTCCATCATCAGTTGCCCAGATTTTTACAAGGCAATCATCTGATCCCTAGAAGTAAGGTAGAAATAATTTCAACCATACCATTGGCTGTTTTGATGTTAGAGTTAACTAACACAATGAACTGAAAGACAAAACTAATGACATACAGATATTCTCCACAGTTTTCCATACTGCATTCAAAACACAAGTTTACATTGATTCTCAAGAGTATATGCAAAGCATGATGCATATATAATATAGATCACAAATCCCACAGCAAATTGGTTTATGCTTCAGTAAGACACTTTTTCCAAAAATCCAGCACAAACTGAAGAAGTTGTTGCAATACATTAAAATAAAAATTTACATTAAGCGTGACAGTGAATTAGGAATTGGTTCAGCGTTTGTTATTCAGTATTACACCCACTTATGTTCCTTATCTTCCTAGTTTGATCATCATGCCCTACCAGCATTAGTAGTACACTTACCACAGTAACATAGAGGTAAAGAGCATGTGTGAACAGCTATTCCATTATTAAGTCTAAATACTATAAATCTCCTTTGATATTCACATAAACAAACACTGAAATGACCACTTTCTCAACAAACTTCAGAGGTTTCATCTACATATTCATACTTGAAACTCAAGTTTTGCTGGTCTTCCCACAATTCTAACAGCTGCTTGCCTGTATACAATGAATTCAGAGCCCAAGAAAAAAGATTAAGAATTCATTCCTCCATTTATCTTCGCATTTCCATGCCTTCCTGAAAGTCTGAGTATCTTTGCACCTCAATACAATGATATTTGAACACTGCACAGACACACTGACAAATGAAATTTACTGTAAACATTTAATACATTTAGTCAAGTTCAGAAGCAATACAAACCTGGGTTTTAACATCTGGAGCACTGATCTGCTACTGGACACATGCAGGCGCTAGAGCAAGTTACAATGTGACACCATCATTATAAAATTTCACCCAAGTTTTTCCTATTGCATCTACTTTACAGTGCCTCTGAAAAAGTTTATCTAGCATTTATACTTTACAGAAGCCAGAAGGTAGTGCAATACTATCATTCATCTTTTATAAAAAAGGGCCAGGTCTCCTAGACAAAGGAGATAGTAAGGGAAGCTTGTTCATAATTACATTTTCTGCCTTTTGGGTAAGGAGAGCAATGGTACAGTCTATACTAGCTCCATCTATGCATAAAACTTCCATACGGAGACTCTGCAGAACACATTTGCCTTATCTGACTGCTATGGTGCCAGCCCAGGAAACAAAACTACAGCCTGTAGAGTTAACAGCAATGGACAGGTAGAATCATAATATCACTGAGGTGGGGAGATACTTGGGTCTAGTCCAAAATCCCTGTTCAAGTAGGGTCAGTTAGAGCAGTTGCCCAGGATGATGTATCCACCACTCATGTTTTGTTATCTTCTGCAAATTTACTGTAGGCACCCTCTTGTTCCATCACCCAGGTCTTTAAGGGAAATATTAAAGAGTACTGGTCTCAGTACCAAACCCTGTGGTACCCCCATACTGACTGCCCTCCAGCTGGACCTCATGCCACTAATCACAACCCGTTGAACCTGGCAGTTCAGGGCATTTTCAACCTCACTGTCAAGTGCACATCAAGGCTGTACCTCATTAGTTTGTTGGTAAGGATGTTATGGGAGACAGCATCAAAAGCCTTGCTTCAGTCAGGAAAAACAAGATCCACTACTGTTCCCCATCCAACTTAGTTCTTTCATCATATAAGGTTATCAAGTTGGACAGGAATAATTTCTGCTTCATAGATCTACACTGATCACCTTGTTATTGTTGATATGTTTGGAAGTGGCTTTTAGAAGGATTTGCTCCATTACTTTCTCAGGTGATAAAGACAAATATGAATGGTCTGTAGTTGCCTGGAACAACCTTCTTGCCCTTCCTGAAAACAGGAGTAACATTTGCAGCCTCATCTACTTCTTCCTGATCAAGCAGCCTGTAGCAGATACATACCCCAATGTCACCCACACTGGTCTGTCTTTAACCCTCATCCACGACCTCTCAGCTGACTCATCACCTGTCCCCAGGCAAAGCTCCATGAAAACTCCCACTTGTTGTCATCCTGGCCTGCCCCTTCTAAAGAACCTGTATCCATCCACAGCAGCAACCCAGTTCTGTGAGCTACCCAACCCCACTCCAGCTCTTTGGTCCTGAAGAGATCGTGGCCCTGCAACTACATATGTAATTCCAAATCCTCCTACATTTCTCCATAGTGCATGCACTAGTGTACAGGCAATTCAGGTAAGTGCGTATTCAGGAGGATTTCTCCAAGCATGAAAACTTTCTCCATAATTTATTTCTTGATCTGCGTGCATACTTGGGGTGGGCCCTCTTCAGTTTTATTGTTTTTCTGTCTACATCACCTCACATTCTTTGCTTACCCACCTGGTCTATCACATCCTCATGTGATTGTGGTTTGTTGCCTCCCTCCCACATCTTCCGTATTCTAACAGTCTCCTCTCATCAATAGATTGGCCATCTGTTGAAAACAATGTTTTTGCCCCATATTTGCCTCTTATGCACCATTTCACATCCTTCAGTATCCAAACAAAAAGCTTTCTCTCCCCTGCACATTTGCAGCACTTCCACAAATTAGAAATCACCAAAGCCCTTCATTCTTGTTCTAATGATAAGCTACTCTGTTAATGCAGTTATAATAGGATCCAAAGAAAAAAATATCCTATAGACAAAACTGCACAATAATCAAACCAATCCATTGCTCTTACATTTGAGTTCTACACCTCAAGCATGCTAGAGCACCTTACTAACAGGCATAGTTTTCCAAAGTTTTGGACAGTGTCAAAGACCTAATCTTCAATTTTTCCAATATACTTAGGACATTATCTAAAAAATAAATAAATAAATAAATAAATAAAGTCACCTAGCAGTAAGAACAACATGAATTCTGTAATTTCTCTTAGAATCATAGAATCAACTGGGTTGGAAAAGACCTCTGAGACCAAATCCAACCGTAGGTCCGACACTGCCGTAGTTACTAGACCGTGGCACTCAGTGCCACATCCAGTCTCATCTTAAAAACCTTCAGGGACGGTGAATCCACCACCTCCCTGGGCAGCCCATTCCAGTGTCTGATTACTCTGTCTGTAAAAACTTTTTTCCTAATATCCAAACTAAACCTTCCCTGGCAGAGCTTAAGACCTACTTAAGTCCTACTGCTGGTTGCCTGGGAGAAGAGACTGACACCCATCTCCTTTCAGGTAGTTGCTGCTGTGGATGGATACAGGCTGTGGATGGATACAGGGGCAGGCCAGGATGACAAGGAGTGGGTTCATTGAGTGAGTCTTTTGGCTTTACCTGCTTTAGCAGTGTGGGATTGGACTAGGTGATCTCTAGAGGTCCCTTCCAAACCCAATCATTCAGTAATCTGTGACTTTTGAGGTTCACACCAAATAATTGTATTATGATATACTTTCATTTCTGTGGTAAAATGACTACCAAAGTACCATCTTAGATAGCATTTATAACAGAACTAGCAAACATGCTACACAGAGCTTTAAAAGCAGTTTACAGGAAAAAGGGCCCCTTTTTTCTCTAAATTCTCCTTATAAAGCTCTAAGCAGATTCAGTTTTCACCCCTTTGCTCCCTTAAAACAAAAATACAAGCACCTATAAAGCACTTAGATTTGGTTCCCCCCCCCCATGCTCCTCAACTAATAAGTTTCCATAAATGTTCCCGTTTCTATTCAAATTAGCACTTCTATATCTAAAGCTTCAAACTGTCCACCTACTTGATGAAATAATTATCTGAATGATAGTATCAGCTCATGTTGTTCTGTTATCATGATGTAAGACTTTAGAGTATGAAGAAGGTTGTATATTCTTCTTGAAAATGCAGTCACCATCAAAAAACCCAACAAGCAGAGACAAAAGCCTACACATGCTTGCATGTGTAGAACACTGCAAATAATAGTCTCACTGCTCAAAAGAGAGACCTGAAAGTAGTAGGGAATGGTGAACCCAAAACTGCCAAAATACTTTAAAAGGTGGAAATCACTCACTGACAATGTAAAGATGTAAAATGATCAGCACAAAAAAATAAATTTCTGGGATCTAATGACACCTGGAGGGTCCCCAGAGGTCTATTTAATAACAGCAAACCGAGGAAAGAAGATCAGCATAAAACAAGCCTGCTCCCTTCCAGCTGGCTATAGAGGCATGTGTTATACATCTCTATTGCAGAGAAAAATGACTGTCAGCCAAATCTCAACAAGAAAAAAAGGGGAGGGGGAAGGGGGAGAGGGAAGGGGGAGGGGCAGGAAAAGAGAGAAGGAAAAGTGAAAAAAAAAAATTAAAAAAACAAGGTAAAATTGTAAATTCTGCAGCATCTTGGCAAGATAACAATATTGGAGTTCAAATAAATTCATGTGATTACATCTGAACTGAGCGGAACAACCCACAACTCTTAAAATACTGTTGCAGTTCTACTAGTAAGGGCACTGGCTTACACCACGGCTCACGTTTCCAAGGTTATATCTACAACTGCTAGAAATTATGTGCCTATTAAAAAGCATCTGTCAAAAGTGAATCCTAGAACAAGTTCAGCACCAAGAGAGAATTGGTGACTGCATTGCCAAGGTATGGAGTAAAATCGGTTCATTTTCCTACCATTACACACACTTGTGGGCTGAAGTGAAACTGCCAAGAAACACACAAATTAATCTTGGGTTGGAAATCTTACACGGACTATTACACAATCTTTATTATTCCCTAGAAAGAGTAATCTCAGAGGAGACAGGAAGATAAAGGTAGGGAAAAAAGGGGATAGCCATCCCTCTTTGCAGTCAGAAAGTTAAGTAGCGCAGGAACTAGAGAAGACAATGCTTGTTTCTATTACCCTGCATGGGTTCTGCAAGTCATACTTTACAAGAGACCTGGAATATTAAGTGTCTGCCTCCATGGGCTGCAAGGGGACAGCCTGCCTCACCAAGGTCTTCCCCACAGTCTGCAGGGGAATCTCTACTCCAGAGACTGAAGCACCTCCTCCTCCTCCACTCACATTCGAGTCTGCAGGGCTGTTTCTCTCACATAATTTCACTCCTCTCTCCAGAATGCAGTTGCCCTGGGATTTTTTCCTTCTTCTTAAATACATTATCCCAGAGGCACTACCACCATCACTGATGGGCTTGGCCCTGGCCAGCAGTGGGTCCATCCTGGAGCTGGCTGGCATTCACTCTGTTGAACATGGGGGAAGCTTCTGGCAGCTTCTCATAGAAGCCACCACTGCAGCTCCTCTGCTACCAAATCCTTACTAAGCCAACACAATAAAGATCTACTAAGCTAGTAGGAAAAACACATAATGTCCTGTTTCCACTGTCTTTAGGCAAAATAAGAGCATCATTTTTCTAGCAAAGACAACATCTCCCAGATGAGCATGACTCAAAAATGTGCTGAGATCACTTTCTTTCCTTTTAATTTGAAACAGAACATGAACAAAGCTTGAATTTAGAGGCTTTCAATCCCTCAGAGGTCAGGTAGAACAGGAAACAATTATGATGCATCTTCGAGAAACAATTATAAATCTAAAACAACTTATCCAGCTAACATCACACTGAAGGTTGCAGGAAGGCAGGAAGAATTCCCTACTGATGCCTGCAAATTTACATGCTACACTAGAGACTTCAGAAGTCATAGTGGTATAAATTGAAAAGAATTGGCACCATTTCATTATATAGATGCAATTACAACACAACAGTTTCATGACTGTTTATCCATCTACCAACTACAACAGGCCAAATACAGCAACTCAGATGTTACCAAAATGTGGAATACAATCCATTGGTTTTCCATTTGCCAACAACCACTTAAACATCTACACAAAAAAGATTTACCTAAAAATGCAGAGGTTCTGTCCCAAGCCCTCCAAAATGAAAAATTCAGCAGCCAACATTAATTTCTATAGGGACTTTGTTTAACACCAGATTGAAGTAATCATGATTTAACTGGGAACTTTTTTTCAAGGACACCAGTCAGCAAAGGACTGCCAGCAAAGCTCTGAGGTTGAGCCCTGACCCCCGCACTACCCCTCCTCCCCCCCCTTTTTCATTTCAGGTTCTTCTACTTCTCTCTTGGAAACAAACTGCTATTACAGTCAAGAGAATTCTCTCTCTTTAACCACTTTTAAATCAGACTGCAAAAAGCAAGGGAATGTGCAACAAGGAATTATCACCATAGACACACACAAGTTTTGTATATCTCTGGAAATAATGATTTTAGGAACATGGGAAAGTTGCAGAAAAATTAAGAATTAGAAGACCTTAAGAAGAAGTTTTATTCATTTCATCTGGGAAGCACAAAGAGAAGGTTTTAAGGTGAATAGTGTCAGCATGTGCGTTTTTTATACCTGGTACACATAAAATCTTCAATGCATTCTACCATGTCACATAAAAAATAAACCCACAACAGAGAATCCTTTTCCTGACAGGTTAACCATGCATAAACTACAGGACATAAGATTTTAATGCCTATGACTTAGCTTGCCAATGAAAGCTAAAGAAATATGAAAAAGAGTCTCTGCTATGCCTCAAGTAACAAATGAACAAATAAACAGGCCTGTTCAAAACACTTCAAGTGTCCGTCCCTGCAACCACACAACCCTCCATGCAATAAAGCAAAATGTATGTGGGTAAACGGGTGAATTATATTTACAACCACCTTGAAAGAATTGTAGAAGTTAGGACTGCAATATATGATACAGGAAACCTGACCTGTACTTCTACCTGCATTCTTCGGTTATCTGCCATGTCGCTAAAAGGGACACAATTAAGCTCCTGAATCCACACAGGTATCAATTACATCCAATGTTTGTGGAAAGGCAATAAATGCAGCCAAAGCATCACCAGCTGGCATGAGGTGTGTGTTTATGATATCTTTGTCTCTACTCAAATTGACTACTTACCAAGAAATCCAAATTATACTAACACCTATCTGGTTTTATAAACCCCATTCCTTGGGAAACCCATAATTCAGTACTGATTTCAGACATCTGTCTAATATTTACGTCTTAAGAACAACAACAAAAAAAGATAAATAGTTAAAAATACTAAGAACACTAGTATTTTTAAAAAAATCCTAGGATCTCAAAGACAATTTGTTTGTGAACCAACGTTTTTTACAATATACCACGTGAATTTCCAGCTTTCTAGTTTTCTTCAACATGCTGTACCAAATGCAAGTGTATGACCAGACTGTAAACATAATAGTCATGCTTTAAATTTAACAAAAGTTATAGAAAGGAGTCAAAATAATCTGTATTTGCAGACTGATTGTTCTGACTTCCTAATCAAATTGTGATGGCGATCCATTGTTTTATGTTTTTGCTAGAGAAAATGAGTCCAGAAAAAAGAAGTTACATAGGATAAATTCTTTCCACTGAAAAAGAGCAGTTTTCCCACTGAACTACACAGATCAGCAATCACAATCACACCTAGTCTTAAGACACCTATGTCAAAACTATTTTAACCAATAAAATGGTTAAAATGCATGCAAACCAGTACGTTTACTAAAAAGCAAGAATGAGAGTAATAGTAGTAAAGCATTTATCTGCTCTTCATACATAATCAGTATCTATACTATATTCGTTTTTTGGAAACAATTAGGTAACGTACTACGTGCACTTAAAAAAAAAATCTACAAAAATAAAGATTTTGTACTCACAGTAAATATTCGCCTGCCAGTCCGATCAAAAGTTACACAGTATACAGAAGATAAGTGTCCTAAAATTCGTTTGTGCATCTTCATATGTTGATAGACTGCAGTTGGCACAAGGCGTTCAAGTCTGTATTTTCCATTTAGTTTTCTTGAAAACAGGGTATCCACTACCAAATGGGTAAAGAAAAAAGAGACAGCATTTATATTGCGCTCATAAACTAAAATATTTGAACAGGATGGAAAGTTTATTTCAACATTGGACCACTTGTCATATGAACAGTTTACTATAGTAATTCTCTCCTTTTGCCCTAGTTAGAGAAAAATACATACCAAAGTAGCCTATGACACAGACATGACAAAAGTACCAAACTGCAAGGCAGAGTGTAAAGATGCAGTACAACTTTCAACTTTAAGTACCCAAAACATATGCTTCTCACTTTATACCTCGTGTAAGAAATTTAGAAGCACTGAGGCAGCTTCCATGGAGTAACCTACCTCAAATGTAACAAGCATAAAAGCTTACACATAGCTATTAACTGAAGGTCAGCACAAATTCAAATCTTCTCCAAGGCAACCTTCTTATTGAGATCTACCTAATCATTTATCTACCACTTGTAAGACAATCAGTTGATTTTTTTAAGAATCCTGCTACCTACTACAGCTAAACAAACACACATACACAAAACAATACCCAAACAAAAATTTACATATGAATATATCAAATCTTACAGAAATTTCTGATTTTGAGTAACAAAACCTTGTTCAAAGAGCTTGGGATTTTTTTCAAGTTTAAAAGTTAACGAAGTCCAGGAACAAGAACTTACTTTAAATAAATGAAAATCTTCCATCAAGAAATTCAGTGAAAAAAAATAAAGCTCAGTGTAATTAATTTTAAACTGTTACTCATGCAATGATAAAGGAACAAAGTATAATATTTCTATGCATGGATACCTAGACATTAGTCACACCCCATATCGTCATTCTATCAAAGAATGGCAATGGTAATACCTGTTATATTCTACAGAACTACAAGGCAGGTAATATAACATTCAAACACAAGAATGGTGTTGGAAGGTTGGAAGCAAGACTGGAAGGGATCACAGTGGGTCATCCAGTCCAACCTCCCTGCCCAAGCATGGCCATCCTAGAGCATATGGCACAGGATTGCATCATGACGGTTCTCCAATAGCTCCAGGGAGGGAGACACTACAACCTCTCTGGGCAATCTGTTCCAGTGTGCAGTCACTCACACAGTAAAGAAGTCCTTCCTCGTGTTCAGGTGGAACTTTCTGCGCATCAGCTTCTGCCCATTGCTTCATATCTTATTGCTTGGCATCACCAAGAAGAGCCTGGCTCCATTCCCTTTACACTCTCCCTTCAGATACTCATATACATTGATAAGGTCCCCCTCTCAGTTGTCTCTTCTTAAGGACAAACAGGCCCAACTCTCTCAGCCTTTCCTCATAAGAGAGATGCTCTAGATCCCTAAAAACCATCTTCATAGCCCTCTGCTGGACCAGCTCCAGGAGCTCCATGTCTCTCTTGTACTGAGGAGCCCAGAAACAGACACAGCACTCAAGATGAGACCTCACTCTGGCTGAGTAGAGGGGCAGGATCATCTCCCTCAATCTGCTGGCAATGCTCTTCGTAATGTACCCTAGGATACCACGGGCCTTCTTGGCCACAAGGACACACTGCTGGCTCATGGGCAACTTGCTCCCTAGTATCAACTGTGAAACAGCTACAAACTTCCTGCATCACCCAGGTTTGGCCCAGACCAACATAGTCCTGGTTCATGAAACAGTACAGATGAAACTACATGAAATATGCAAATTTTTACAGCTGGATTGTAGCTACGCTATAAGAACCAAAAGCTTCTTGTGGTATGGCCAAGTGTCAAGCCCATTAGCCTCAGGCCAAAAGAACATCCCTGAAACATTTCACTTAACTGCCTGCATAGCCCTAGGATTCAAGGAAGTTTTCCTAGTTCAAGAAGCTATGTGAAGGAGTGGAATCATTAGTTGTAGAATAAAGCACTTTAAGTCAATGAGACACTACATCTTAAGGCTCTATTACATCTTCACTTTCCCCTCATACTAGGAAAAGACAACTGCATTTGGTTTATGACAGTTTTTCCTTGACAACAGTCTACTTCAGAACAGCAGGAAACCAAAATTAGTTCAGGTACAAGATAAATTCAGTTTTGGAATCTGACAAATCACTCAACAGTTTAAAAAAACCAAAACCAAACAAAACAAAACACAAAACCAAATAAGAAACACCCCCCCTCAAAAAAAAAACAAACCAAACACCAACAAACCAAAACCAACAAACAAAACCCAAAACACATCCCTCCAGAAATACCCAAATACACACAAACAAACAGAATAAGCTTTTTTTTTCCTCCAGAGTACAGGTAAAAATTAAAAATAGCTGTGTCAAAATTTCCTGCAGCCAAACAATAAAATTGATTTTTCTGGTGCAAGCTAAGATGAGAAAGGTTACCAACTGTTAATAACACCTTTGTACAAATTACAGGCCTTGGTTGTATAACAATTGTTACACATATCTAGCATCAATGTTTGTCAGGTCTTAGGCAGTCTCCAATCTATTTAGCTTGATTTTAACTGCATTTGGACAATAAGTAAATCTAGAAGCCTCTGTGACAGGAAATCTAATATATCTCTCTTGTTTAAGCCATATTAACACTTTTCTGTGTTTGCTTGGCCTTGCACAAGTGAGTATGAACACGGTGTTAATCACAGGAAGAGTGAAAAAGTATAAGCAGTTAAATAGTTGTCACAAACTATACATCAGGGAGGGAAGGAAAATGATACTTGATCCCAGGAGGGGTTAGAGAATGCTGGTTGGGCCTTACAGTGAGTCAACCAACATAAAGGGAAGTGTTGGAGAATGAAGAAAATAACAGAATAGAGATTGCTTGCTCCTTGTTGGAAAGGTATTGAGGAGTGGATACTACATTGAAAAAATTCCTATCCAAGGCCTGGCTGACCAAGGAAATTAATATTAACCTAGTTTTACATGTCCACCTACTGCTTACCCATGACTCTGCTTTAAAAATAAATACATAAAATTAAAAACAAACAAAAAAGCTGATATTATTAAGTGGTTGTTGCAAAACACGGTACAATAAACCACCACTTACTTCCAAACGACATTTTGGTTTCAAAATCAGGATTCTTCATATTTAATAATGAAGGTAACTTATCAGTAAAAACCAATGTCTGAGAAAGATGCAAATTTGTTGACATTTTGAACATATAAAGAAAACTTTGCTACAAGTTATATTGTTTTAAGATGCTATCAATTTTTACCAACTGGTTCCAAATAAAACATAGTGGCTTCTAGTTTTGAGTAACTGGGCTCATCTTCATACAACATGACCAGCCTCAAAGACTGAAATTGTCTACTTTCACCGAAGCACTGAATGGCTGAGGAGGGAAGGAGGCTATAGAGATCATCTTTTCTAAGATTAGGGTCAGTGAGAGCAGTGCTGTGTCCAGTCCAGTTTTGAACACCTCCAAGGATAGATACTTCTCTCTGGGAAGCCTGTATCAGAGCTCTGATCACCCCCAAAACCTGTTTTCTTATGTTTAAATTGAAGTTCCTCTATTTCAGTCTTGGTTCATGACCTCTGTCCTGTCAGGATGCACCAATGAGAAGAGTCTGGCTCCACCTTCAGCACATGTTCCCTTTCAAGTATTTATAACCATTGACAGTACCCACTGCCACCCCACCCCCAACATGCTTTCTCTTCTCAAGGCTAAACAATCCCAGGTCTTTTGGCTTCTCCCTGCATGACAGACACCTCAATCCCCCTTCATCATCTTCCTGGTCCTTTGCTAGACTAGCTGCAGTCTGCCCACATCTGTCTTTTCCTGAGGAGCTGGACCCCACACTCCAGGTGTGATCAACGAGTAGAGGGGAAGGAACATTCCAGACCTAATGGCAATGTACTGCCTCCAGCAGCCCAGGATGCTGCTTGAGTTTTGTGCAAGGGCACATGGTGTCTGACATGTTCAACACCAGGACAGCCAGACAGTTCTCTACAAAGCTGCTTTCCAGCCGGTCAACCCCCAGTACCCACTGGTGCATGAGGTTATTCCTCTATCAGAACCTTTGCTCTTCTCTTAGTGAAACTTCATCAGATTCCTGTTGACCCATTTTTCCACCCTGTCAAGGTCCTCCTCAGTCAGTCACTCCTCCTAGTTTTGCATTGTTAGCAAAACTTAGTGTTTCATCATCCAATGAAGCTGTTGAACAATACTGGCTCTAGTACCAACCTCTGGAGTGACTGGCTCTCATGTCAGTCACTGGAATGCATCCTGCTGATCACAGCCCTTTGATCCTAGCACTTCTGCCCATACCTTTTCAGTTTGTCAGTGAGAATGTTATGGGAGTCGGTTCAGAAAGCCTTGTTGAAGTCAGGATAAATAACATTCATTAATGTCCTCTCATCCTCCAAGCCACTCATCTCATTTAAAAGGATATTGGGCTAGTCAAGCATGACTTCTTCACAGATCAATGCCAACAACTCTTAAATGTGTACTGGTTGTTTTTTGTGGGTTTTTTTGTACTTTGGCTTCCAGGAATATTTGCTTCATCACTTGCCCAAGGACTGAGATGAGGAGGATCTACCTTTAGTTCCACAGAGATTCCTTCTTGTCCTGCTTCAGGTCCCCTGCCCCATTCTGCAGCAGGACCTACTGCTCTTTCTACTGCTGAAAGACCTGTAAAAACCGTCTTCACATCCACTCACCAGATTTAATGCCAGAATAACTCCAGTTTCTGTTACTGCAGAAACACAGAATGCTTGAAGTTGGAAGGGACCTCTGAAAATCTAGTCTAACCCTTCTTTGAAAGTCAAGTCAAATAAAAATTGCTCAGGATCTTTTACTACAGGTAAAAAAAAAAAAAAAAAGTAAGTGGGGTAGAGTAAGAAACATGTCATTCTTGACCCAAAGGCTCTAACCTTAAGCTCTAAAGCTAAGAGCGTAGATTCCTTTTTTTATAAGGGCAACTCAGGGACCCAAACTGTGAATGAAGAGTTTGGCTCTTAAAACTTAATAAAACAGTACTCTGTTTTTTAAAATCTTTCTTCTACTATCACAATTCACTGCTGCCAACAACCTTAATCTGAAAACCACACATGTCAAAGAGTTAAAAGCAGCTTATTTGTTTGGCTTCTCTAGGAAGAATGTAAAACTCAAAAGTGAAGCAGTAGGAGTTTTCAGTGGAACTTACAAAAGACTGTAGATTTTCTCCCACTCAAAAGGCATGCAACAGGCACCAACTGAATGCCTTCAAAGTTTCAGTGTCTCTAACTCACTCCCCACCCAAAATAGAACAAGCAGTTCAAAGAGAAACAGCAATTTGTTAAAAGGAAAATGAATTTGGGGGTCTGAAAGACATGGCAGTATTATCCATGCTTATTTTTTCCCCTTGGCTTTCTTATTTTAATTTTACTAAAGTGACTGATTCTATCACCTTATTTACATGGTTTCATTCTTGAATGTGAAATGCCTTAAAGATGGAGGATAGTAATCTTCCTTATCCACTAGTCAGTTTGTGCCAAGTATAAGTTACATCTTTAAAATGCATACACAATCTTTCATTTTCTTCCTTTCTCGAGTTGTATTAATTAATGGAGGTTCTGTTCTGAAGACCAGAGTCCACTTCCATTCTCCTTTCATTCACACTAAAATAGAACAAGATTCAGAAGAATCCTGGAAGGACACCCAAAAAATATACTTCACTTACAACTCTTACCCTTATTGAATCAAGTTTCATTAACTTAACAGGCTAGACAGTTCTCTAATGAATACTGAGGGATTTAGAGCCATTAAAAATAATAGTAAAGAAGAGACTGCTAGACAACTCCTTTCACTCTCCAAGACAGTAAGACTGAACATATCAAGCATTCAGTTCTGGGCTGTTGAGGAGTTTTTTTTCTCCCCTTCTTCGAAGATGTCCAAGACCCAAAAAAATCAGCTTGAACTCAGAATTTCTCTGTTGAGCTTCTGAACTCTATGCAGCACTCTAAGCCTCTTGGCTTATAGATGACTGTCAACCAAGTAATGCAGTTAAGCTAGTTATTCGATCAAGCCAGAACTTGTCCCTGGGCATATGAAGAAGGTAAAAGTATACAGGCTTGAAAATGGAGTATTTCTGAAAATACAAAAATCCTATATACAGCTCAAACTTCACATATAATATTAATTTGCTTGATGAAAGTAACTGCCAACCCTTACTAATTCAGAATGGTAAAAGCTGAGATATTTCAAAAGGCAGAAGGTAAAAACAAATTAAAGCAATACAATCTCAAGCATTTCCAAACTTCCCAGACTTCAATGAAATTCCACTTGCTTTTACTATATATTTATTCCATTGGTATTTTACTCAAAGTTCCATAAGCCTTCTACAGCTCATTTTTTCTTGCATAACAACATGTCATCTACTTTAGTATAATTCACTTTAGACTTGAATAAACATATATAACAAGATGTTACTCTTACATAGATCTTTTAACACAAAGGTAGTCTTTTCCTTAATTTTTTTTACTGTAGCTAAGAGAATAATACAGTTACACAAAGTACTCTTAGATTAGTTTTTAGGTCTGTAAAAATAGACATCTACACTGCTTTCAGAACCTTGCATTCTCTTTACAGCCAAAACAACAGCGTCCTTTAAAAAAACAGAAAAAAGTGTAAAATGCCTCAGAACCTTTCTTGAGGTGGATTACTCTGCAAAACCATGAAACACTGTTTTTGAAAGGCAGATATTTTCACTGGTCAGGAAAAACATTCTTCACTGTCTGTGGCAAAAAGCCAGTCTCACTCAGGTCCTTGCACTTGACAACTGAGTTCTGAGCTCAAAGTTCTTCCGGGTTTATGCTTAGGTTCTTTTTTTTTTCAGCAGTTCCTGAAGATTACTGGGAAAATTAAAGGGAAAAAGAGCTCTTTTTCCCTTTCTGCATCCAAGAAGACAAAACCAAATGAATATTTCTGTATGTTGACTGAAATGTGCATTAAGTTTTCCTGCACAACATAAAAGGATTTCAGTGTCTTTTCTGCTCCTCAAGCATTAGTAGGTTATCCACCTGAAATACATACAGCCTGAAAAATAATATGTTCTTATTATTTTTTTCTTTCTGTTGAGCAAATACATAAAGAACGGACTTCCCATCATATTGCCCACACTGTGGGAACACTGAAAGTTATTTAAAGAAACATAAAAAATGTCTAATTTAATTTATAAAAGAAGTGCCATTCTAGTTCCTCATTTCATTGACAGATCAGAGTAGAATACGACAAATCAAACTCAAATGCTTTAACACACAGCTCTGAACCAAATATCCCAAAAATCCAAATACACTTCAGTTGAAAACATTCAGTTACCAGCACTTATCTCAATGTTTGGAAAAGGAAATTACTGGTCATGAAAAAAGTGGTATGTTGAAATAACTGTAATTTTGCAAATATTCAGTGCTCTGCAAAGGATTCAATAAAAATAACACTTACTTTAAAAGCCTGACTTGTTCTTCTCAAAAAACAGTCTGAAAGTTATTTTTCTTAACATTTAATTTCACTACCACAGCAAGTCTACCTTTTTTTTGAACTCCAGCTACCATGGATCTCATACACTGGTCTTTTTCCCTTTAAAAAGTACACACCAGTTGCTACATACTGCAAGTCACAGTAAGATGCAAAGCAGTCCTTATCAATTCTGATTCCTACAACATATTTTAAAATGTATTTGTGAGTAAAAGAAAAGCTAAACAACCACTAAAGGAATCTTAGCTATGAGAAAGCTCAGTCCTACAGTCATCTTGCAGAAATAGCTGCTATTTCAGCCCAAGATTTTTCAAGTTTACAATCATCATGCCATTGCACAATCACTCAAGAGGGGGATTATTCAATTCGGCAACAAGCATTTTCTCCCACACATCTAGAGCACAACACAGAAAAAGCTCTCTACATGAATACCAAAATAGCAGCTCTAAACAAAACCACACTGAATGGATGCAGGGGCTGCATTAGAGGGAACCACTTCTGACCAATATAAGTACCAGGTGAGGAGGTTCTGAAAATTCAGCTCTAAAAACCAAGCAAAACCATGTTTCTCTTCCTATATTCAGGGCATCTACAAAATATCATGGAAAGCATGCAACTTGTGCTTTAAAATGGTAATACTACTAGGACACTAAATACTTTGCCATCTGACCAAAGCAAAATTGGCTGTGCTCAACTTAAGAGCGTAGCTGTAGCATGGTTCTGCTTCAGCTGTTAGGACAGAACTATAATTCTCTGAATAAAGCGTAATGGTGAGTATTTTGAGATTTCATTTTGAGTTCCTTCAACATTAGAAAAAAATATAAATAGCACAAATTAAGCTCCCTCAATTATATATTTTATGGTTTATATATCTATCTAAATTCATTAAAAACTTATACCAACAGCCTGCAAAAGGAGTTTAGAGATGGAAAAATTGTAATGGCAAGTTACCACATTAAAAATGTCTCTGTTTCTCATAGCACTTGGCTATATATTTATACATTGTTACTATATAGTATATATACACCTTGTATGCACTGTTACATAGTTATATAGTAGTTCCCCATTATAACCAGAGTCTTATCTTTTTTGCCAAGACAGAAACCTTTGTCTTTGCAGAAGGTGCAGCACCTCATCCAAAGTGAATCAATTAGATATTCTCTGTCCACTTTCATCCACCACTGCACATCTATCTGCAACTGCCATTCTGGTAAAAAACACTCCCGTTTTGGTGTAAACCACACTAACAATTTGGTCTTAATCAGATTTTCTCCCTTCCCTGGATTTTCTCCCTTCCCTTTCTCAACAGAGAAAGATGAAAAGACAAGTGATTTTGCACACTTTTGTATCCATGAATAAGAGAAATGGGGTGGTCTTTAAATCTCCTAAAATATCGAAAGTCTTGATCATTCTAGCAACTAAACAAACATGTATCTTGGTTCTTAAAAGGTTAAAAGCTAACAAACATGTTTTAGGGACCATATGAGAGCTTAAAAATAATAACCATAATACCACTGACCTTCAGCTTTCAGTTTTTCAACAGCACAGATAACACATTCATGCTTCACCATACAGCACAGTAAAGCAAAGTAAAGCACAGCTACAAAATTACTGAACGGACCAGAGAGCAAAAAGAACAACTTCTGCAAGACTCAAAGGAAACCAGTTGACATGACTTTCTCTCCCTAACAATGGGCGCAGGCCTTGCTGTCCTACAGTACTAATTATTTATCTACTGGCAGCTTTATTACATCTTTAAGAAAGAGAGTTTTATTTTTACGTATTCACTGTTCGAATGCATTTTATTCAATTTTACACTTCAAGGACAAAATTAGCTTTAGAGCAGAACTAGTATATGAATTTACAATAAATATGGCAACACAATCTTAATAAAAACACTAAAAGTAAGGTACGTGACACAAATAAGGACAGAACTATTACTTGGCTCTCATCATCACAATCATCAATCACCCTGGGAGTTAGGTATTATAATGGCAATGCCAGAATAAAAGTGAACTTACCTATACTAGGTGGACTGCCATAATTTACAGGGGACTCTGGAGGCCTTCCACAATGTAGTGCAGCAAGAGCAGATCCCTTCCATACAACATGTTTGCAACCTGTTTGCAACAAAAAAAGATTTAGGTAAATGCTTTTTTTTTTTTTTTTTTAAAGAAAACCACAGGAAATCCATGAAGTACCAAGAACTCTCAAAGTTCCCATAAAAATTTCATACTTTTGTTTGTACGAAGCAAAGACTGTCTGCCAGCTCCTAATAACGTCTGCACTCCAGGGACACTTTGTGGAATTTCTTGCTCTAGAAGTGGTCCAAGTCGATGGCATATTTGAAGCAAGTGATCAGGTGCCAAGTGTCTGTAATATTTCACCTATTATATCAAAGAGCAAACAAAACATCTGATAAACAATACAATATTTTTGATGCATTACTAGTTTAATTTTTTTTCCCCAAACTGTTACACAGATTTGTAAGAAAATTATAGGATATTAGGGACAAAAACAAATTATGACTTTTAAGTATAATAATTCATTCCAGCTGGTCCTAATTAATTCTTCTATTCAGCACATGTCACTTGTACAGAGAACTGTTGGTATTTACTACTCTCTGACTTTAAATCACAGTTGCTCATACACAAATAAGCTCCCATATAATCACAAAAAGAGTATATACTCAATATTATATTTAAGTAGCGGCCTGTTCAATTTAAATTACTGTAAGATAAAGATGAGACAAACATTTACAGAATTCTTGCAAGATTCACAAATACCAAATAAATAACACAGCTTTGTAGAAGAAAATGCAAAACCACTCTGCCTCAATTCACCTGTTACATCATCTTGTTGAAGCTCCACAACTGGATTTAATTATTTATTTTACATTTAAAACGTTTTAACAAAAATGTTGGCTTAAATAAGTCAACTCTATGTGGTCCCTACTATACTACTAAGGTGACGAACTTTTGTAACAGTTCATAATTTTAAACTGCAAAGTACCAAAACAAGGTCCTATTATCAGGAACAGAACTTCTCACTACTTGATTATAACCAGTATTAATGACCTCCCAGACAAAACCAGTCCATTCTTTTGAACTACTAGAATTCTAAATCAGAAAACTGTCTTATATAACAAGGGGAAAAAAGTTTTGAAATTTATGTGACAATAATAAAATTCTACTAACATATGGCTTTTGCTGAAGAAATAGTATTTTTTAAATGCATAAGCTATTGTCAGTTCAGACCATAACAAAAAAAATTTAAAATAATAAATTAAGAGGGAGAATAGACTCAGTTTTCTTCAGTTCTTGTGCAGGATCTGGCATGTAATAGTTTCGTCCTTCGCACAGCCTGAAATACATCTTCACAGCTTTACTTCACAGAAAAAAAAAAAAAAGAAACACTGCAGTAAAAGCTTACGATGTTTCGTTATCCTGCAACTAGAAGAGGGCGTGACAGACATTTGGGCACAATGATGCTTCTGCATTACACGGAATTACCACATATATACCTCATTCTTCCTCAGATGTGCTCCTATCTTCCTGACACACCAGAACGGTCTCGTGTATTCTAGCAGTTTGTTAATATGAAGAGTGCTGATCTCTGAAACTGAGGCTCTGGAAAAGCCTTGCTTACACTAGTAATTCCCACCACCTGCACCACCACAACCTTGTGGTGAAGGAGGGAAAGTTTTCTCTCTCCTGTCGTGGTCTAACCCTGCCACAGCTCAGCCCCACGAAGCCACTTGCTCATTCCCACCACAGTGAAATGGGGGAGAAAAATCGGATGGGTAAAAGAGTAAAAACTTGTGGTTTGAGATAAAGACAGTTTAATAGGTAAAGCAAAAGCTGCATGGCAAAGCAAAATAGGAATTCATTCACTCCTTCCCATCGGTGGGTAAATGTTTAGCTGCTACCTGTAAAGCAGGGCTTTTCTTCTGTGGATTATATCACATTTGTAGTAGGCCTTGCAAGATTTCTAAATTTGACTGCCTAAAAGTTAAATGACTTACAAAATTCACAAAAGTTAAAAAAAAAAAAAAAAAGTTTTTCTTTAAAAAACCATTAAAAATCATATTTTATTTCAATAAAGTTGCAGTTGATCGTACAGATCAGTTAATTTAAAATTGCTAAATTCAATGTCAGACAGGCACCCTGTTAGAAGAGTGGCAAAAAGTAATCCAGAATTCAGAATTTGCATATTACTGATAAGAAAAATGAACCAGAATAGCAAATCAAACATGCTTTATTCTGCTTAAAGGAGAATCACAGTCAAAACACATGCTTGAGAGCTCTGAAATACCCAAATAGCCACCCACAACAAGTAATGAAGCTAAGTACAGCTTTTGCCAGCAACAGCCCCGATACATTTCCTCAGCTTTTGTTCTCCTCTGTTCCTATCAAAAGGAGCACAAAAACTTAAGAAACGCTGCTCTTCATATAATTCCATCTGAAAGCAGAATTTACATCTGCAAAATCCGAACTTGTCTCTCAAAGAGTAATTTTTTTTGTTTATCCACAAATAATCCAGCTAAATATGCAATACGCTGAAAACTCTACAGTTTTACACATCCTCACAAATGCACAAAATCTAAAGTAAATAAAGCAAATCGGCTTTGACACATTCCGAAACTACAGCAAGCTGACATCTTGAGTCATACTTCTCAGGGTTTGTCATAAGCCATGTGTTCACTTTTTATTTTAGCAGAAACTGGATACAGTCAATTCCTCTTGCAGTTTTTAAAGCAAATGTTTTGAAAAGAGGGATCTATTTGTATTATTCTTGTTCATCTATATTAAAGATCTTAATATATACCTTACACCCACACTACAGCCTCTTCTCATTTAAGTCCCTTTATGTGAAAAGAGCTACTTATGCCAAGTTCTGCAGTAGTTTTGTGATGCTTCTCCACAGTATTTTTCTGAATAATCATAGTTCACTACTTAGCAGCATTCGCAACCAGCTCATTTACAAACTGATTCAACAATGCTAAGTGAGCTGTATGCTTTACCAAAAAAAAAGTGGCACTGCCCATTTAAACACTTGCTAGTTCCAGAAAGTTTATAGAGCTATTTCATGAACCATTCCTATATAAGACTAAAATGCACACAAGAAAATTAAATGAAAAAGTAGGTTTCATTTCCCCGTAAAATCTCACAGGAAAAGAAAACTCTTAATTCATCACAGGTTTTATTTCGACAGCTTTCTTTCCTTTTTTCTGCTTCTATAAACAAGTAAAAGATGAAACTTAAATAGCCTATTAAGAACAAGCTATTAAGTTTTCTCCAGATGAAATAATTTCTTTTCAAAAAAAATTCTTTTAACAGTACTAATACAATAGTTTCAATTAAAAGGAACCTACAATCATCATCTAGTCCAACTGCCTGACCACTGCAGGGCTGACCAAAAGTTAAAGTACAGTGTTAAGGGCTTTATCCAAATGTCTCAAACACCAACAGGTTTGGGGCTGCAACCATCTCTCTAGGCAGCCTGTTCCAGTGCTGATTTGTATGTGTGACTATTACCACTACAGCGGAAGCCACAAATTTTAAAAAGTGTATAACAGAAATTCAGCTTAGTCCCAATTCCTTCTTTTTGAAAAAGGAAAAAAAAATGCAGAAAAGATAACCACAACATGGTAGCAACAACTCAAGACAGGACAAGGTAAGTTTATTTAATACATTGAATGACAAAGAAAACTACAATCAAATTGTTCTGCAGTGCAGACTACCAGGAGACAATTCTTGCATTGACAAATTGTAAAAAGGAGATAGAACCAACAAAAATATACCTATAACCTATGTCCTCCTCCTAAAATAAATAATAAAAAACCCACCAAAAAACAGAAAACACCAAAAAAACCCAAAACTACTGTCAAGAGTACTTTCAAGACAGATTTCTGTGACCAAAAAGAGATAAATAAATTTTTGTTTTAATAGTAACTTTACAAGCTTTGTCAGAAATTGAAAAGCTCATGACAACTCAATAGAATGACAGAAATTTGTTTTGATATCATTCTCTGATTCCAAGAGAAGAAAGTAAAGCAAAAGGAAAAAAATAACAGATGTACACGTATTTAAAATTCATACAGCCTTAAATGAAAGTGAAAACTGGACTCTACAAACAGGAATTTCAAAATTTTATGCCAAAACTGTGATGTCAAACAGCATATAAAAAGCACAGCATTTTTTTTCCTCTGCCATCCCACCTAGCTGAAATTCTAGCTGTTTTCCTTCCTCACCCTATTAGGCTTTCTGCAATGTCTCATTCCGCTCTGTTCTTCCAAAAGAAATGCACAGAAGACGTGCTTTTAAGGTAAAATAATAAACTCTCTTTTTGTTCTCATAGCCTTTTTACTGAAATTAATAACATTTCCTAAACATTACTGTAACAAAAATTAAAACTCTTTTAGCAAGTAGAAATTTTTCAGATCTTCAGTACAAACAATATTTTCTAGAAAATAAGAAGCAGCATTGCCCTCAACCTCACCCTTTACCTACTACTCCCAACTTCACTTATTCCAAACAAGCAGCATGGGAATACACAAAATGCAGCTTCACAGCTATTTGGACTAACATTCAAATCTTTATTACCTTTGAAATAGACCTAAGTGCTTTTATTTTCATTCTGCATGACTGCAGAATAATTCAGCATCAGAATCACAATGAATGCATCAAAAGAATCATGATTTGACCCAGACTCTTTACTTAGATTCTCTATACGTGATGCAGTTATTCACTATGCCTGTTTTAGACATCAAGCAAAATATGACCTTATTCCAGTGCTCCAAATGCTCTGCACACTGAAACATTCCCTGCAGAATTGTTGGTTCCCCCCACCACCATGCTACCAGTTGACATGCTTAACTACAAGGTTGACCGTAAATATCGTTAAGAAAAACACATTTCCACACAAGGACATTTAACAAAAAAAATCTAGTCAGTCAGCTAGCTATATTTCAAGATGCAAGAGCTCAATCTTACTGACACCAGCAGCTATCCCAGCTTTAACTATTCTGCTATGTAAGATATTGCCCAAAACAAGCTCCAAATTGAATTACAGTAATTGCTATACTATATCAGACCATCAATCTAACAGAGTACTGGGTACCAGCAGCCACTGCCTTATCACTGTAAAATTAGGAATTACAATGAAATGCAAGTACTTGTCTCTGAAGAATTCTCATTCCCGTTTTTCTTTTTGGGGCGGATGGGGCAGGGGCAAAAAAGTACAGGGAGTAGAGAACTGGAGAATTAACCATTTTCCCCAAAACATATTTATTTCTCATGTACTTTTTAATTATGCTTGGGCTAAAACTATATAGATAGTTAGCCACTATGCCCTATCAGAATGCCTACTATTTTACTGTGAGATTACTTTTTCTCTAATTAAATAGATCCATATGAAACCAACCACCTCAAGAACATATTATTTTTTCAACTTTTTAATGCTTTTAATAGGTGTGAGGCCAGAGCAGATAAACTGAAACCTTAGTATAAACAGACTGCTGTAAGCTTACCACATGAGAAGGTACGAACAGAAAGCAGCATTTTCAGCTTCATGGGCTAAGAGGTTCAACTATACCTGTTACTGTTAGATTAACTGCATCTGTTTGCCTTGCTTAAATTCACTCAATGTTTTGTGGGTTTCATTGGTCTGTTGTTTTGGTGGGTTTTTTTCATAAAAGGTACATCTTAGAAACTTGATATTCCCCTTTAGCCCATCTCTCATCTGTATTTCTCAGTCTCAGTTTGAAAGAACTATCACAAAACAGTTGATTTAGCCAAATCTCTTGACTACCTGTGGAAGACACAAATGTGTGGTACTTCTCACAATGAACAAGAGTTCCTCTCATCAAAATATAATGGTTTAAACAGAGAGCTTTTAACATCACCTAAAGTCTCAATTATGGGAACAGTCTGTAAAACAGAAATGCTTGTCTTTTAGAACTAAGAGAAAAGCATTTAAGTTGATACATGTCCAACAAAAGCACTGATAGCGAGACCAAAAATCTGGCAAGGGATCACAATCATTTCACAGGTTTTCTTAGCCCCAGTGCCAAGTCTTTCAGAACACCTTCCAAAATACCGTAAAGGCTTTCCCCAAAAAACTGTTAATAAAAACTAGGTGATGATGCAGCTCTCTGATTCAACGTAAGCTTTAATTTTGCTCCTTATTTCTTTGAATACCTTTAGAGCACAACATTTCCTGAAGAAACAAACCACTTATTATCTGGTTACTTATTAAGAAACAGAATTTCTAAACAGTAACCACAATGCTGACTAGAAGCCTTGGGTATTATATGAACAAAGAAACACAGTATCAATGTACTTAGTGTCCCAGTCCCACAGATACTATTTGTAACTTCGTGTAGGTTTGCACAACTTGAAAGGCAAGAAAGTAGAATGGCAAGAAAAGAACATTTTGTAATTTTCACTTGAAATCACATTTAATAATTGTGGGCCAGGGAAGCAAAAGGGACAAATGTTAGCAAAATAGTCACCCAACAGGCATACAGCCTACTAAACCCATTGCACCATCCTCCTATTTGATGTGAAGTCCCTGCCTCCTCCCTCTTCAACCACCACCATCATGAATATAATTCTAATTCAACAGAGAAAATGACAATTACATGAATATTCTGGACAAGGAAGTTTACACAATAGTTCTGGTCATATACACCACAATGCTTGTACCATAGAAGATCTCTCTCTCAAAAAAAAAAAAAAAAAAAAAAAAAGGACCAACAAAACCCAACCACTCCCTATGGTAGCTCTAAACTGTTGCAGTGAATCTTAACAGTTGGCTTCATCCAGCAGAAGTCTACTTTGATCCCAAAGGAAGCAACCCCAACACGTTGTCCAAGCCCTGCACACCCACTCCTACCATCTCATGATGGTGGGAAGACCCGTGTTGCTGCACACCAAAAGAGAGCTGAACCATCTGAAAGTTATTCTTGTACTGTTCATTTTTCCGATAGTTCGGCCCCCTTATCCAACTAACGGCACATTTGGCTGAGCACTCGTGCCTACACAAAGGATGCAACAGAAATGCACAGCTTTCATCCACAGCACACAATTAGAGCAGCTACACCCGCAGGGAAACTACAACATGAAAAAAACCAATTCCCCTGGAGTGAAAGGATGCACCAAAGCTTGCTCATGTGTCCTAACAAAGGCCCTAAAAAAGGTGTTTTGAAGCCTAAAAGTGCAATACAACACTTAGACAAAACTCCTCAAAGTCTGCCCCCCAAAATGAGAAATCCTCACTCTTTTTCTAGAAAAAAAAAAAAAGAGAGAAAAATATCTGGCTTATAATTAATAAGTTTTCACAACAAATGAGAGAGAACACAAAGCATCCTGAGATCTGTTACTGAAGAGTCCCATCATCCTCAATACACCTACACTGAAAGTGGCCTGACAGGGACTCAATTCTCAAAAGGTCTTAGGTTATAACACAAACAGAAATCTTAATACTGGCAATATTAGAACAAGATTGACAGTCTGAAATAAGAGCCTATACTATCAAAACCAGATCAAGTAATTTATATCACACAGTGTGTGACCATAGGAAAATATAATATACAAATATTTAAATTGAAGAAAAATCACTTAAGAATATAAAATGAGTAAAATAGTATTTCTGAACTCATGTATTTTCCTGTAGCATTACAAGGATGCACAGCATGGTATTAGCTTATAGAAGAAAATGAAACATTTACTTTCACTGGCCAAACAGAAAAATGTACAAGTAATGTACAAGATGGAAACTGCATCAAATTTAACACACATTAAGTTAAAGAAATGAAACATCTAAGGCTGTGAATTTCAGTCTAAGAACAGAAGATTAACTCTAATAAGAATTCTTAAATAAATGTTTTTAAAATAAGGACAAAATCAGGAACATCATATATCCATACATATATTAAAGGAATGATTTATTATATATATACATATAATAAAAGGCATGATTTTATGCACAACAAAAGAGCCTGGGATTAAATCCACCTGTGTTACACAGAGCCCTTATTCCCTCCTAGAGTAAAAGTCAGACATCTAACATACATTTACTGGTAATTTTATTTCCTAGCTTTTCTCCCCTCAGACCTTTCTATGAAGTTTAATGAAAGCTCATGACATTCATTTCTGAGAAGTGGTACCCAAACATGACTAAATATGCTGTCTTCAGAAAGAGTCACCATCTTAAAGCTGGAAAGATTGTAAATGAAAAAAAAAATGAAGAAACAGAATGCTAGCTCATCAGCAGCCTCTATCTTAAAACTAAAATCCTTTGGTTTCAGATAAATAAGTTTTTGTTTAATGAACAAGACATAGTGAAAAACACTGCTTTTGTACAAAATGTAACTGTCACACTGTAAATACACTTCTGGGCCAGCTTTCACAAGCCTAAAGTGTCAAGTCATACAAAGTTCACATATTTTTGACAATTGAAGCAAGAACAAATACAAAGGATGGAGAGAAGCATCAAAACCAAAGTAATCTATTTCACACATGCACCCCAACATCTAGGTGGGGACAAGGTAGAAAAGGCCATAAATAAATGTTTATTTATAAATAAATACATATTTATCAGGAAGTCTAAGAAAACTTTGTTATGAACAGAAGATTAGGAAAAGAAAAACGACCTGGTCAGCATCATCTCTTCAAATATAAGTATCCAGCATCAAGTCCAAGTTTTGAGGAAGTACATCTTATGTCATTAGATACGTATTCTAAATAAGTTGGTATTTACCTGCATTCCGCAAACAAAAGAAGTTTCTCAGAAAGGGTGTGAATGAACTTGTCTCTCACCAAGTGTTCTTACTTCAACCCTTAAAATATCTTTTTCCTCACTAGCTCCTTCTTCACATCCTTTTACATCCTGAATACACACAAAACCCCCAAATCCATACTACACTAAGACTGCACTTCCAATTCTTTATAATTTATAGGATAAAAGAGAAAGATTCATGATAAGTTTTACCAATCAACTTCTGACCATCATTTGAAATGAGTAACATGGCCTCCCAGTCTTACAAATAAATAAGTAAATAAGAACGGCATAATATGCACTTTGAAATTCCCAGTTGAATTTCTTGATGACACTCAATTTCAGGAAAATTCAAATGTATTGGTATGTATCCATATGTATTCAACAAGTTAATCACTATCCATTCTCCAACACCACATGCATGAAAATGCCTGTGCCAATACACCTCTTGCTACAGAAAAAATCAAATGCTGTAAGTTAACATGTTCCAACTACAGTAAACATCTATGATTCATACTGTAACATTTGTTATATAACTAAAATAATGTATATGCCAACAGTCTTTATCAGATGCATTACAGATGGAAACTGTTCTGCCTCCTTTTATGTCAGCTCAAAAGTTCTCCACATGTCTATGCCTCAGAAGTACTGGAGTTCAGAACTACTATAACCAACCAGCAAGCCCGAAGGGAAATGTCTTTGATGAACATCACAAGCAGGGCTCAGTCTTCCTCTTAAACTGTATTCAGAAATTCAGAGACTAAATTATACAACACTGCATCTGCAATGAAAACAATACTAGCAACAAGTAGCTAACAGCCACAATTCAGACACCTTAATTGCTGTTTTCCTAACTACTGTAGTTCACAACGTATTACAGGGGAAAAAAAAATATCCAGGTCCCTCTTTGCTAGCAGGAGCTACATCACTACAACTAACACTTAGTTTTATCTACACCCGAGATAAAAAGCACGCATCACGGAATTAAAAAAAAAAAAAAAAAAAAAAAACAACAACCAGCAAAACAGAACTCCACCAGTCAAATTCGCGATGCGAACATGACGAGCCCCGTCGTTCCCCCGCTCCAGACACAGGGCACACAAGGGCGGCAGAGCCCCACCACGCACCCGACCAGCGGCACAGGCCGGGGGAGCAGCGCGAGGGGCCCCTCGCGCGGCAGGTCCCGGGCTCGGGCAGCGCGGGGCGGGCGCGCGGCGGGGGCAGCCGGCCCGGCCCGGCCCATTGTGTGCGCGCGGGCGGCCGCGAGCGCCCCCGCCCGGCCGCGCGCGCACCGGCACCCGCCGCCGCTGGCCCCGCCCCGCCCTGCGCGGCGCCGCGCGCGCGGCTGTGGCGCCCGCCCGCACCGCGGCCGTGACGTCGCGGAGCGAGCGCGGCCGGGCCCGGCGCGCGCGTCGTTATTGACCCCGCTCGGGCGGGCGGGCACAGGCCGGACCCCCGCCGGCGTCCTCCCGGGACACCGAGCGGGGATCGAGGGCCGCACAGAGGTTGTTATAAAAATTAAAAAAAAAATAAATAAATTCCGAAGTTGTTGGGTTTGGTTCTTTTTTTTAAGTTGCCTTTTTTTTTTTTTTTTTTTTGCGGGAAATTCAATTTTTTTGCCGGGCTGCTCAGGGAGAGTGAGGAAGGGGGAAAAAACAACTTTGCCCGTCGCAGCGCTCTCTCCTCTCGCCAGCGCCCGCTCCTCTTACCAGGTTCTCGTAGCTCCGAGGATGCTCCTTGCCCGTCCAGTCCGTGCGCTTGGGCAGCAGCTGAGCGAGAGAAGAGAGGGCGCCCCGTGAGCGGCTCCCCCTCCCCCGAGGAGCCCCCCGGCTGCGCCCGGGATGGGGCGGGGGAAGCGGGAGAGCGAGGGAAGGGGGAGGGAGGCCGCAGGCGGGGCGAGCGCCGGGTGCGCGGCGCCGCTCTTACCTCTTTCTCCGCCACTTCTCGGATCAGGACCTGCAGTAACAACAAAAGCGGGGTGTGAGAAAAGGTTTTAAAAAGAGAGAAAAAAGGAGAAGGAGGACGAGGCGGCGAGCGCGCCGCCCGATCAGCCGCCCTAGCCGGCCGCCCCCTCCCCGCCAGGCCCGGCGGCGCCATCCATCCATCCCTCCATCCATCCCTCCATCCATCCATCCCCTACCTGAGCCGCTTGCTGGCAGGGTCCGTCCTCCAAAAAGCGAGCGATGAGGAAGTAGAGCTCTGCGGGGAGATGAGAGGCCGTCAGGGCTGGCGCTCGCCCCTTCCCCGCGGGCTCCCCTTTCTCCCCCCTGCCCGCCGACCCTCTTCGGCTCCCCTGGCCACCACTCACCCGCTCGCAGCTCCGCCGTGTGCCGGCTGCCGCCGTCCCCGGACATGGCGAAGCGAAAACCGGGGAGGGGAGGGGGGGAAAGGGGGGGAAGGGGGGGTGCTCGGGCCGCGCTCCCGCGGCAGCGTCGGGTCCCAGCGAAAGGCACCCGCCCGGTCGCTGTCACTGCTCGTCCACCGGGGAGAGTCTCGGCTCCACCATTCAACCCACGGGCAGCAGCAGCAGCAGAAGGAGGAGGAGGAAACAACAACTCGCAGCCGCCCGCCGCCCGCCGCCAACGCCGCCGCCGCCAGCCAGCGCGAGCGAGCGCGATCCTTCCGCCCGGAGAAAGAGTCCCCTCCTCCTCCTGCGCGCCCCCTCCTCAGCCCCCTCGGCCCCGCGCGCCGCCCCTTCCCCCCGCGCCCCCCTCAGTCCCCGGCGCTGCCCGGAGGGGGCGGCCAGGCGGGCAGGGAAGGGGGGAGCCGCGCTCTTCTGCCCCCGCTCTCGCCCCGCCGCCTCGGCGGCCCCTGGCGCTGCCCGGCGCTGGAGGGGAGAAGGGGCGAGCGGTACGCGTTTATTATCGGAAAGGCGGGCGGGCTGTGGCAGAAGATGTCGGCGGGGTGGGCGGGAAGGCGGTGGCGGCAGGCGGGCGGCTGAAAGGCGCTTTCTGTGCGAGGTGCCGGCGCGCGGAGGGATACGACGCACGGGCAGGAGGCGGGGCTGCGGCGGGGGGAAAG
Organism: Chiroxiphia lanceolata; assembly: GCF_009829145.1. Taxonomy (NCBI): domain Eukaryota; kingdom Metazoa; phylum Chordata; class Aves; order Passeriformes; family Pipridae; genus Chiroxiphia; species Chiroxiphia lanceolata. The sequence goes on along the minus strand of NC_045639.1, from coordinate 83,661,831 downwards.
CGGCGGCTCGCGGCGGCGGCGCTGGAAGTTCCCGAGTTCCAGCGTCGCAGGAATGGGAAACCGGCAAAGCCAAAATGCCCCCGGGGAGCGCGGCCCCGCTGGGGAGGCCTGGCCCTCCCACCCGCGCTGCGCTCGCCGCGGCTCCTCCGTAGCCCAGCGCGGTCCCTCGGAGCCTGCCAGCGACCTCGAGGCGCAGCCGGGGGCTTTGGCATTTGCGCGTAAGTTCCACAGAGTCACGCGTTGTTGGTTCTTATTCCGCGGTGTTAGTTCTTATTCTTGCAACACCCCGCCTGCATTCTTGCAGCGAGTTTGCAGCGAGGGGGAGAAATCCCATCTAGCCCCAAAGAGCCAGAAAGGCGCTTTTCTCTGTTGTTCGTCAGAGCTACCCATGCGACTCCGCCTGGGGCGAAGAGCTCGCAGAGTGCTCGTTGGAGAACTTCCCTTTAAAAACAAACAAAAAACCCCCAAACAAACCCCAGCAGCTGATAACGATTTTATTCTTTGCTCTTGCCGCCAACCACAGCAGACAAGCGGGACTGACGAATCTCCTACCTTCCAGGAGCGATGGGCAAGAGGAGGAGTGTTGTCACCGCGAGGACGAGCGAGGGATGGTGATGCCTGCAACCTATGGCTGAGCTGGAGGTAATTCACTAGCGGATCAATAACCTACCGAAGGTTCCTGAAAGGCTGCAACATTGTATGGAGCCTGGTTAGCTGTTAAATTATTTGCTTATTTAGTGTTTGTTTAGCTTGAGGATACCGAATAAACGTTCTGATTTGTGCTGTAACTGTTTATTTGCTGATTACAGTCAAAAAGAAAATAAAAACAAAGCAGATGTCCGCTGATAATTAGCTTTAAAAAAAAATCCATATCTGATGAGGATGGGATTGAAAGGAGCATAATTGCTTGTCTTTATGGTTTGCAATGTGCCTGTGCTTTTTCAGGTAGAGCCGGGGCCTTGCAAGAACAAATGTGTTTGTGGACAATAAGAATTAAATAAGCAGGGATCAATGCTAAAAAGGGAAAGCTGTCATTTTTTACTATTCCTTTAGTCGTAGTTATTAACTAACGTAACTTGTGAAGCAAGGACAAAAGTATATTGGAAATTATATAGAAACTAGACAAAGAAATATTTTTTGCGTGCATAAAGACCCTGAAATTCTCAACTATCTAACTTTCAACAAAATTAAATTTAAACTACGTTTCTGTGCAACTGAGGGTAAGCTGAGTTGAGCATTTTAATACGTATGTTTCCAAGGCCCACGAGCTCAGTGTACGAGCTTGAGCTTTGTGCTTGGCACGGTGAGAAAGCTTTGCTGCAACAACCCTTCTGCTTTATTGAACAAACATAACCGTGAAAGGGTAGAGAGAGGAGGTTAAAATGTCACATATTTCCATTAAGTCTTATTATAAAAATTAGATGTATGTAGGAGATGCCTAGATGTTGTGTATTTTTGGCATACGATTATCGCATGTCCTAAAAAATGATTAAAATCCTAATCTAGCATGTGGTTTGTTATCATTAGAGTAAATTAATTTTGTAGGATAGATTTAAAAAAAAAAAAAAAGCCAAACTGTGCATACTAGATTTGATCACTGTATCTGTAGCTATAAGCACTTGATATTTAAAAATTTACACGTATCTCCCTTTTCCCAGTTTTTATAACAATAACCACTCTGTGTTTCAGCCTCATTTTAAATCTGCTCTTTAAATAATTGAAGTGGCAATGAAGTCATATTTAACATCTAATAAAGATTTTAAAAATAAAGTGACTTGAGTCTTTTCTTAGCGATGTAAAATATGCATTGCAATATCTCTCATATGTGGTTCTCACAACAAAGGGCTAAATGAATAATGTGATTAACATTTTAATTTCCCTTGATGTTTACACAAAAGAAAGAATACTTTTATATGACATTACTAAATCTGTAAACCAAGGACTAGAGAAATTTTAACAGTTAAGGAGTCTGAAAGTGGAGGAAAACTATCCTGGATGTATTGACCTTCCTTGTTCTTTTGGCAACTCGTAACTTTTCCTAATGCAGTTTAAAATGCAGCCCACAGAATCCAAAAGTTCTTGGTGTTTTGACAGTAAAATAAGGATTGTGTCTTTAATTTTTGTAGACCACCAAGCAAAATGGAATCCTAGTCCCTGACTTGAACCTGAGCACTGCAGTACTACAAATAATATTTAATAAGCAGCTTTTACAAACATAAATTCCATTTCTTTTTACATATGAAATCTGACCGGTGTGTGTGTGTGTTTATTTGTGGCATAACATGAGAGTTGCACAGACCACAAGAGAAAATGCAGAATTGTTATTGTTTGGTGAGGCATGAATGAGTCTTAAGAATTCCTACAGCACTAACAAATATTCCATTAATTTTTCAGAATTATTTTTGAAGGTTTTTTTCCTGTTGCAGTTAAATTGAGGATTTTTTTTTGTTATGCACGTCAGTGAAGAAAAATGTAATCTCTGAATTTTTACTATCTTTATTGTTTGGCTTTCAAATAATCCCTTTCATGTGATATTGTCACCCTACATTACTCTTAAATAAAATACATCAGTCCTGTTTTGTCAGTGAGGTTAAATGTTTTTAAGAGAGATTTCTGCTCTGAAAGGTCTGCATTAAAAAAATAAAAAGGAAAAAGTAGTAATGGAATTATTTTCCTTTCTCATCTATAATGATTGTTAGAGTTAAAAAGAAAATCTCAGATTATTTTAGTGTAATAATTTTGCTGTTTTAACATCGGATAGCTTTACATACTCGTTTTGCAAATGTTGTGTCATTTTATTTTGTGACTTTCAAGTTTGAATATTCACACATCTTCACAAAATTAATTTTACAAAAAAGCAATAATAAAGTCTAATAGATTTTGCTGTTATTGTAAATTTTACACATCAACTTTATTACTATGGACTGATCCCAAAGGTTGTTTTGGGGTATTTTTTCCCCCCTAACTTATTTGGCTTTTTTTTTTTTTCTTCTATCCTGTTCCCCCCCAGAAAGTGCTATAAGCCTTCTGTGTATCCAAATACAGATATATTAGAATTCTCTTGAATTACTGGTTACTTTTGACTGAAAAGAATGGAGCATCATTGGTTTCTTCTTGGTTTTTCTTCATGTTGCTAGTTTTCAGATTTGTTTCTTTTTTCTTTTACTGATATATTTTACCTGACCATTTTTATATCAGTATGGTATAATAGCTTACGCCCAAAAAGTGCCTTACTTAAAACCTAGTGGTGGCAGTCCTTGACATGAGAAGCCTTTGTTTCTTATGAAATTTGCTCTTCTCCTTTTCTTTGGAGACAAAGAAAAGTATTTAGGGTTTGTAAATTGTCAAGCTGAACAATGTAGCTAAATATTTGAAGCATGATATTGGCAGGGGGTGGTTAGAGCAACATAAAGCAGTGACTAAGCTTTCCTCGGGTTTGGATGTTCGGTTGAGTAGTTGGTCAGGGGTTTTTTTGGTGAGTTTTTTCCACCTCTTTGGGTAGTTGGTCAGGGTATTTTTTGGTGAGTTTTTTCCACCTCAAATGAGAATCATCACCACCAGCTGCTTGCCTTGCTTGACTGTTGATTTTTACTCTTGAAACCAGCCATTACCCTTACAAGGGCAAGAAGTGAGTGATGGTGCCTACGAGGCCAGCCAACTTTTTTTATTATTATTGTGTATATTAACTTCATGCAGAAAGAATCAAACGTGCCAAAATACAATACTACTAGGAGTGAATTCCTTCTGCAGTTTCAAACAATAACTTATATTTTAACTAAGGGTCTTCACATAAAAATTCATTTAAATACTCACTAGTTCATGCTTCATGCCAAGAATCCATCCTTTCTACACCCTGCATTGGTAACCTACCTGAACTTTCTACTGCAAAGTTCCTTACAACATCCTTAGCTGCTGTGTATTAAATAGTGAACTTTATGCTTCTATTTTTTACCTTTATTTCCCTTTTCAATGTGCTTGTTACCATAGAACGTGGATGTCTTCCCACCGCACTTCTGAAAATGTTCGCTGTTACTCCTGCTTTTGCTTGCTTCTCCCCAGTGGTGATGAGTAGCATAGAATTAGGCATCTGTACTACCCAAGCCACCATCAGCACAGACAAATTAACATTTTACAAAAGCACACAAATAGATTAACCTCTGACAAACATTTTCTAGGTGTTCTCCTCCTGTGCACCTAGAAGTGTAAAGTAAAATCAAGTCACTTATGAAGCCAAATTTTTGTATAAAAACAAATAATAAACTGAAAATCTACTACCAAGCTTCTGAAAGTAGCTCTATATGTAATTTGTATTTTGAGCAGTAAATGAGCCTGGTTGAAATTCATCCAATGACCCTAAAAACCTCTTTAGTATGTTGTTACCCAAATAAACATGAGTTGCACCAGCCGTGACGTTCTTTCGGTTTCACTGTTATATCTTTAAGTACAAAAAAACTTTCCTTACAAACAGAAACTAAGAATAAGGCCTTAGTAATTCCTACTGAATAGAGGAATTCTACAGGTTTATGGTGGGGATTTTGTTTGGGGGTTTTTTGTTTTAAAGCAATTTTATTTTTGCTGCTGTATTTTGTAAACGACTTTCAATTAAGTTTCCTGGATCAGTTTGACAGTACAACTTTCTATGCTGAATATATTCCCTAATTAACCAGAGGATATTGAGAAAATTATTAAACTGCTGTACTTGATTGTTTGCTATTGGACTTTTCTTCACAGAGAATCCTGGATACTCGCCATGTTCATTTTCACGTCTGTTTGATGTCTCCACAAAGTTTTCTGAGTATCCTAAGGATTATGTGGGGTGTTTTTTAAGTGAAGCTTTCAAAAAATTAATATATATGGTATATCTTAGAGGACAGCTACTCCATAATGAAAATAGGAGCTATGTTGCTTTGTATGTTGACAATTATTTCCTTAGATTATTACTTCTACAAAAACTTTGAAAATGTATGCTATTACTACACTGTGCAGTAAGGTATTCCAATATACTAAGGCAATTTTTGTTGAGCAGAAGATTCTCAAAATAAGGTGTATTGTTCATTTGTTTCTCTAGTTTTATATTAGCATTCTGAGTTTAAAAGAATTATTTTAAGTCTTAAGTGACAAATTTTATTTAAATTGTAAATTTTAAAGCTTATTAAGACACAATTTAATAGTGTCCTTCAGTGACTATTTCTCTCTTTCTATTTCTCAGTGACTCTATTTCTATTTCTCTAAATGAAAATTTAGATTTCTGTTTAACCAAGTTTGATGGCCATTTCCGATTAGGGGGTTGGATTTGATTTTTTCCAGTTACATTAGTAACCTGTTAGAAATGCACCTTTTTAAAATACAGATGAGGGGTTATTTGCCTGATTTTTCAAAATGGTGCTGGCTATCAGTAGCTTTGGTATAGACTTGGAATTTTCCCTGAAGTTAATACAGTAGACTAGTGAAGATTTACATCTATGTAATAACTTGTGAGATTCTGTCATACTGTTATCAGAGATACAATGTGATAAGCTTGCTAATGTGCAATGCAATTTAGATAAAAGTAGAGGAGACCTTAAGAAATATCAGAGAGTTCTGCCCAGAGAAGAGACGATCAGGTGAGTAAAATTTCATGACATTACATTCAAAATAATCTGTTGAAGAAATAATATGAGTCAATCATGCTCCTTACGGGCTTCTAAAACAACATAAGGAAAAAGGGGGGGGGGAAAAAGCTCTATTTGATAGCCATTAGTAAATCTTTTTAAAAGAGCATTCTATTTATTATGTATTCAACATTGAGAATATGGTAATTTTTTTTCTAGAACTCTAATATGAAGCCAATGAAAAAAAACAATTAACACATCATCTGTTGTAGTACTGCATTAAGTCTTTCACCTTATCTCCAAAAAATTAGAGTTCAGGAGGAAATTAGAGTTCATGAGGAAAATAGCTAGGATCAAGAAAAAATACTCTGGGAAGAGGATTCAAGACCAAACAAAAGGAACATAGTGCATGGAGTGTAATGCTTAATTAGGGCATACAAAATTTCTCTATTTCAGAGGAGATAAAGCAGGATCTTCTATAAACTCTAGAGCATAGTTCAGGAACTGAAACACTTGAAAGATTTCAAATTAAAAACTATGTTTTTCCATATAATAAAATATAGCCATCCTGCCTTTACTTTTGCCTCAGAAATCTCAATAGGAAGGATTTTAGCAGTCTTTGGAAGAACTGATACTTCTATAGGTAAGAACAGCCAGTGACAGTACATATGTATAATTGTAAAAGATCATTAATCTGATCCAGTGCAGCCTTGCTATGTTGCAGGCTTTAAGGCAATCCTTATTTTTTCCTGAGTGTTTCTTTCTAGTGTTGTTTGATTTAGTTTAAGCTATAAAGTATTTTTATTTTTATGCAGTTGAAGTATCTGCTTTCCCTAAAATAGCAACGATGTAGTGCAAGTAGTACCAATATTTGCACTTACAGTAAAGATTTAGTGCTGTTAGCATTGAGCCATTTGGCTGACAGTGCCTACTTTGTGTAGCATATGTGATTTGTCAGTCATCCATGAAATACACATCACTGAGATTCCAATCTCCATTTATTGTTCAGTCTTCTGAGAAAATACTGGTCTGCTGATCCAGATTTCTCAATATTTTGTATTCCTCTATAGCATCTACTTGGTGCCTTTAAAGGATTACTTTATATTTTTCAGTTTGCCCAGTAAACTGTAGAAGGGTTTTGGTGTGCCAGGTAGGCATTGTGTACTAATTGAGATACAAATTGTGTAAGATGACTGCTGATAATTGAAACAATCTCTTGATTTTACAGGTTTTATAGTACCACAGACAAGAAGGGTGACTAGACCACAAATGATCCTTGTATATACATGATGCTGGTTATGTTTCTTTTTTGTTTCCTTACTTTTAACCTAATACTAATATAAGATGGAGACTGGCACATATGACTCCCTTTTCCTGGGTGAGGCCCTACCACAAGATTAAAAGATTGAGATCATTCTAGATCAACTAATGAGTAGTTTTCTCATTTGTAGTGGAGCAGCTTGTTTAACAGAGGCTAAGAAGAACCCTCCTTCGAGGACATTTACCCAGGTGGCTAGCTCAGTCTCTTCTGAGGTAAAAAATACTGATTTCTCTTCCCTGGAATAAATAGAACTGAAGTTGGATCCTCCTGCACACCAAAGTAGATTAAAACTGCACAATCCCACTTCGGTTAGGACCTAGTTTTGTAAGCATGCTCTGAAAATGATCCATGAATAGGGTGCACAAGAAAGACAAGCAGAAGATTTGTGGATCGTGAGCTAGCTGGAACAGGCAGTGTTGGGCACACTGAGAAGTCTTTTAGACACTCAGAAACTTTTACTGTTGAAGAATTAAGTATCTACCTTTTGAATGGTAAAATAATGTAAAGATTATTTTATAGTTAGACTGTCATATACATTCTCACTTCATCACTGATGAGTGTTCTTGCAACAAGCTCTGGAGCATTAGCACACTCCTAGTTTCCGCACATATGAATTTTATTAAAGATTAAACTTTCACAATTGAATAAAAGGAATTGAACTCGATCTTTCAACATCAAGTTTGACTACTACTAGTTGCCTCTTGGCAGGCCCTTAAAAATAAAGCACCAAAAAATGCTAAAAGTCAATCAACTAATATAAAGAAACACAATGCCTTATGAAGACTAGATTGAGCAGTTGAAGAAATACACAGGTATTAATTTTTAACATAGTTCTAATTTTAGAGTTGGTTATTCTCGTTATAATAAAGCTGTGTTTATTTAGTCCATGTATCGATTTTTTTGTATATATGTTTGAAAGTGCTTTCCTCAGACCTTGCATAGCAGTTGCTGACAATTTTAACATGCCACTCTTGGTGTATCCCAGATTTCACCAGATTAAATGTACCTCTGAAATGTGTTGTTCCCATATACTCCCAACCCTGATGTTTTATCTGAAATTGTTCAGCAGCCAGCATCCTTACATTTTTGTCCTCCCACCAGGAGAGTGGTGTGCGTGCTTCTCAGTTCGTTAACTGTTGGATGTTTCTAATAGCGTAGGACTCTGTTGGAGGGCAGGTCATGGCATATTTGCAGACAACAAAATTTCAAACTCCAGTACACTGAAGGTAAGGCATTCTTGCTGCTGTATTCCTCAGTTTTGAATTTTACGCATTCTGGTAATCTGAAGAGCACTACTGCCCACTCAATTTCTGGCTTGTGCCAATGGCCATATCCATATTATTGAACTCTGTCAACCACCAGAACAGGACAGCTGCATCTGCATTGTCAGCTGTGCCTAAGCTACCCCCTGAGCTGTGCCAAGGGTCACTTGGGAGAATGCTGCTTGGCCTGGACCTGGTGCAGGGACTCTGCTGACAACAATTTAACAGTATAAGCTGCAGGCTTCAAGTCTGTGGGTATCTGCCCTGGTACCTTCTGTTTTATTAGCAGAGATACAGCCTTTGCGACAAACACAATCACTGTGATTGTGCTTTACTTCTGAAAATGTCTTTTTAGTAAGGTATACTATGTAAAGTATGGACCACATCCCACAACTTGGAAGTTCTAGAGGCAGAGATAAATCCTAGCTAGCTTGCAACAAACCCTAAGACAGCTCAGTTCATTTTTGCTCAGCCTCCAAATTATTTGTGTCTTCATTCTGTCCAGCAAATAATGAGAAAATGCTGAAATGCTCAAAATTATAATAAAAGCTACTCGGGGCCACACTAAAGATCACTGAAGGACAGTTGAAGTGAAAATAAACCAGAAAATACAAAGTCTCAGGCTGAGGAGAAGTTGAAAGAAAGCAATGTAACATTAACGGGAGGTAAACAAATTAACAGCTGCCAGGGAGATTCACAGTATATCTCTAACATTGTTACAGTGTTCTGAACTGTAGGTAAGTACCTACAGTCTGCAGTAATCAAGAGCTGGTTGCAGTTGCTCCCAACAAATCTGTTTTAAAGTGCTTGAGGGATGTCGCAAAGGAGATGCTAAGTCATAGAATCGTAGACTATCTTGAGTTGGAAGGGACACACAGGGACCATCAAAGTCCAACTACTGGCCCTGCACGGGGCACCCCATGAATCACACCATGTCCCTGAGAGCACTGTCCAAATGCTTCTTGAATTGTCAGGCTTGGTGATGTGACCACTTCCCAGGGGAGCCTGTTCCAGTGCCCAACTACCCTGTGGGTGAAGAACATGTTTCTAATATCCAACCAAAACCTCCCCTGATACAACTTCAGTCCATTCCCTCAGGTTCTGTCACTGGTCACCACAGAGAAGAGATCAGTGCCTGCCCCTCCTCTTTCCCTCAGGAGGAAGTTGGTAGAATGCAATGAGGTCTCCTCCTCTCAGTCCCCTCTTCTCCAGCCTGAACTAACCAAGTGATCTCAGTGTCACCTTGTATGGCTTCCCCTCTAGAATCTTCACTACCTTCATAGCCCTCCCTTGAACATTCTGTAACAGCTTAACATCTTTCCTCTATTGTGGTGCCTAAACTGCACACCGTACTCAAGGAGAGGCTGCCCCAGTGCAGAGCAGAGTGGGACAATCATCTCCCTTGACTGGCTGGTGATGCTTTGCCTGATGCCCCCCAGGACACGGTTGGCCCTCCTGGCTGCCAGGGCACTGCTGACTCAGATTCAACTTGCCATTGACCAGGACCCACAGGTCCCTTTCTGCAGCACTGCTTTCCAGCATCTCATTCCCCAGTCTGTACATACATCTGGTGTTGCCCCATCCCGGGTACAGAATCCACCACTTGCCTTTGTTTAATTTCATACAGTTGGGGATTGCCCAGCCATATAATTTGGCAAAGACTTTGTCAGATCTTACTGGGAACAGAAAGACTACTGCATGGAAAGCACTGAAAAGAATCTTTAAACAGCATTTGGGCATAAAGCTTCCTACCATTGTCTTCTTATTTGGTGAAAGTATGACTACTGGGGGGGAAGGTGGAACACCTAGTTTTCAAAAAGGTAATATATAACTGAGCCTTTTATTCATGCTCCAACAATAACATAAAAGGTATCAATCTGCTAAACATGCCAGATGTGCTGGTTTTAAGAGATATACGATACCAAATGCATTGTCTGATTGCTTCATGAATAAAGGGGACAGTATCTTCCATGGTTGATACAAAACAAGGCTATTGTTATTAGTGATGAACTGAATTGGTCATTGAATTTTTTAAGAATGCAATATTTGTGCTGCTAGCTGCTTTCTACATATTACTTCATGGTCTGTAGGATCTATTGATCTTAAGCACCACCCCACCACAAAAAGGTGAATCTAATGCTAATACTGAAGCATGATGGAAGATGAGGAGCATTATCCTTGTTTTCACTTAAAGGACACAGCATTTAAAAAATAAGTTAAAACATCCCTGTGATCATGCCAGTGTAAATGGGACAGCAGCTCAAGAGTGAAAGACAAGCACCCTAACATCAGTTGGTTAAAACTTGTGTGGCAGTGATCCCCTTTGTAGTTTCATCCCTGAGGGTGACATCTACTTGGAAATACAAATTCATTTTCTGCTGGGTTTTGGGATACCTTCACAACCATATTCAACTTCTACTGTAATTGGCACTCGCAACTCAGTATTTAAAACCAGTTTCATAAACTTCCCACAGTCCTAATAGCATGTGTACTAGCAGAGCACTAGCCATCTTTTGTAATTAATTCCTATTAATACTATGCACATCCACTATCTTTGAATAATTATTGCCAGCTTTCTGATTCACCATAGTCACGTAAGACAACCAGCTGCCAAAAATGTCACAACGAAATCTATCCTTATGCAACTGCCTGGAAGTGTACCCTTTCCGTGCTACTACATATCGGAATAATCCACAGCAGTCACATTGTTCCTTTTGATAAACTACCACCGCACACAGCTTGTGAATTCAAGGCCCACACCTCTCCTCTGGCTACTGAGGCCAAGCAACCCTCATCTTGTGCATGGCCACTCTATAAACAAGTCTCAAAGCAATAGTAGAGGTGCTATGCTCACAAGGCCTTCCCCTGTCTCTCTATCTTCCATCTCACCTCAAAGGCTGGTATCTATTGCCACTGAGGTAGATAGCAGACTTCTCAGTAGCCTCTTCATGCCAGACAGACTGCTTAGATTTCCCTTATATTTAAACCTTCACTTACATAGTTCCCCTGGGGATAAAGCAGGCAAAGCTTCCTGAAAGACTCCAGGTCATCAACACAACCAGTAGTTATCCTGCAGGTGGAGATTTGGCACCGATACACAAATGATACTTAAGTGCAAAAATGCCCTCAAGGAAGTAACCCCTCCCCTAAAATTACAAGATTTACCAGAAGTGTATCCCAGAGGGAACAAAACAAGAACAGTGTACCTTCAGTAACTGGATTGTTGATAAAGGACCTGAGGGGAAAAAATAAATCTAGTGACATTCAAGGCTTGCTTACACATGCAAAGAATTTTTCTGTTTCTCTCACACATATTCCTAGAAAAATATTTCTCCTGTGTTGTGCAAGATCTCTTCATCCACACCCACCCACCCAGATTACAGGATCAGACTACTTCCCCTCCTGCCATGCTCAGCTCTGCCCCACCTCCCTCCAGATTGTCTTCCACAGAACATCATTACTGTGCAATCACTGCAGAGTATTCACACACCACTCCTGCACTCAGCCACCAGGAAACTTTCTTCCAACCTCATTATGGGACAGCCCGCAGCTGCTGCAGTAGCAACACTCCTCCCTCTTGGGAATAACATGCAGTCATCTATAAAATGACTATGAACACAATCACAAAAATTCTCCAGTACTGCTGCTCCTTTCTTATTCTCAATTATTCTAGATGCAACTGACATACATACATCACATGCTTCACCTCCAATGGTTATGAACCCCCTCATGTTAACAGTTCATATCTTCCAACTTCTTACAGAATATACCCAATATATACATCTATATATAACAGCAGAAGCCAGGAGGGTTTTGGTTTGGTTTTTAGAAATGAATTTTTTTTTTTTTTTAATTCTTTTAAAGAAAGCTTCGAATGCCCTTCAAGCTTCATCTCAAGATGGGGCAAAAGTTCTTGTTCTACAACTTTTATTTTGCAGGGAACTACAGTAACATTTTATATTCATTTTAGAAACAGACTGAGGACTTTGACAAGATCACTCTTTCCAGTCACTGCACTGTCATTTTAAATTATATTGCTTTCCATTGTTCATTATTTGAAGATTCATATCAGATAGCTTAGAACCTGAAATTGTTCAGTGTAAATTCAGTTTTCATGGGCTCTAAGTCTAAAATTTATTTCTGAATGAGAATCAAAGCAGTGATAAAACGATTTCTACAAGTTATACTATTGTAACATAAATGCAGCACTAAAATTAAGCACAATGGCCTCACACGTTCAAATTTATTTTTTGAGCATGAATTTAAATTACCATCTTTATCCTTATCAGGTACGCAAATATAATTTTCCATTCATATCTGTAGGGAGGGACTAATTTGTATCAACAGACAAATTTCAAATGTAGTGTTAGTTATTTTTCAACAGAACTCATTTATAGCTATTTTGAAGGTGCTTATTTTGCTGTACTAGTCAAACATCTGGTAGTCTCTGCCTGTTACATATGAACTACTTTATTGTTAATACTGTGGTTCACCACAAAAGGACTAATGTATCAAAACAGTTTACTTCTCATATTGTCCATTTTTTATAGGAAAACCATTATTTCATTCTGATCTATTATAAATGTAGAATTGGACATTATAGAAGGCAGTTGCTGGCAATTTGGCAAGCAAATTTGGCTATAGCTAGCCAAATAACAGCTTTATGGCAAGTTCAGTTTCCAAATAAAGTAAAAAGTATGTTTATTACAGAGAAGAGCAGTGACAAATTCTTGCCTTTACCAAAAATAATGGCACTGAACATTCTAGTGCATCTCCTGATCATTATGTATGCAGCAATTTAACCGGCAGTGAAAGTATTCTTCAAAGTTAACTACAAATATGAGATAACAAACCTTAAGCCAGGAGGATGACAGAGTTCTTGCTATGCCAAACTTGTTTATAGACAGGCTCCAGCATCTTTGTGTGCTTTGATTTGCATTTAGAAGTTTACTGTCTCATTTAATATAAACAGACCTAGTGGGCTAAATGGTTGCTTTAAATCTGATGGTAGTCATTGGCCCAGCACTATGCCAGATACAATGATACAAGTGAAAGTACAAGTCCAGTAAGGCAGCCAGGTCAAAAGCAATTAATTTAGAAGATACATAAGCTCCCATTTCAGATTATTTTCCTCTTTCTCATCTGATGACACCTTACCTTTATGGAATATAAAACAGCCACTTGTTTCTCAGTTCATAATCTCTTTATGGTCATATAAATTTTGTATAATTTCAGTAGAAATTTAATCAACATTGTGGTTGTTGAGGCTTGGTGTTGTGATGTTTACCTTAGGTTGTAGGACTGCTTTGACTTTAAAATATGTACTCCCTTGAACATTTAAGTGATCTTATTTTTCCCTTCTAACGCTACATTAAAAAACAAATCCTTTGACTATATAAAAACAACCCCCAAATCAAACCAAACAAAAAAACCCTTTTCCTATTCCACTAGATATTTAACTTTTGTGCTATTTATTCAAACAGGGGATCTTTATTGTCTTGCTAGTCCTTTTCCCTATTTTTTCTTTTTGCAGTTATGAACAGACCAAATAACTCTCAAATTTTCAAGAGTTGAGCACAACATACCAAAACAACTTAATTTTCACTGCTGTTTAGCACAAGGGTTAATTTTCCATTAACATTCCCGTTAAATGCTTGCATCTCATCTGCACTTCTCTGTTCAGAAAAAGCTGCCTTTGCCATTTGAAGAGACAAAATAGCAAGCGTAACCTTGGGCTGACATATGCAATTAGCCCAAGGTCAGTCAACGACAGGGAAGTAGCAGAAAGTGACAACCAAGAGAAATTATATAAAGCTAAGGAAAGGGGAACCTATAACTACTCAAGACTAACTTTTTGATCATTCTTTAAGTCTTGTTTCTGATGTACCTGCCTTCTTTAAACTTAAAAAAAATGGTCTATCCTTCCCTTTTTTTTTTTTTTTTTAAATGTACCTTGAATTACCCACCTGTTACATCCCACAATACCACTTTCAGGGATCCCTCCAAAGCTTGTGTTCAAGTGTAGAGCAGCCAGTCATTAAATTCTGATGATGCAAGTTTCTTTATGGCAAAGTTGCAGCACCTGGCACTTTCAAGTGCCACTTCACAACTAAACTACCTACATACTTCCTGAAGGCACTCTGTGGATCACCAGCTGCCCATGAAGACTCTCGCTACATACATCTGAATGTGTGACCACTTTAATTTTAAAAATGTGTTCCAGAACTTGATACGGTGCTTTGAAGATTTCTCTGAGAACTTGACAAGTAGAGAAAAAATACAGGAAAGCAACACATTTACAAAGCATTTTTGAAAAGCTGGGAATGTTAAGTGAATCAGCAGGATGTGTGTTTTACTACACTTCACCCAAGTGGATCTTCTGTTGTTTAATGCTTCAAAGGGAATTCTGGCATTGAGCTGAATCTCCTAATCTGGTTGAGACAACAGAATAATTTTGACCCAAAATTATTAGGTCAGGATATTGTACCATTAGTTTAAGGACTCAACTTTTGCCCACTTTTTAGGCATTTAGTAAAGGGAGCTCTCCTAAAATAAGTCCAGAGAACTGTGTCTTCTGATGCTCATGCCCAGTTCAAGAACTCCGACTGCCTAGTCAGGCTAAGGCAATTAATGTCTTGCTGATCCAAACAAAATGATCAGAGTATACGCACACAGAGAGCAACAAAACCCCCATAAATCGACAAATGCTTAGAAACAGCACTTTGATGATCCTGTGAAAAAGTTTACACAGTTCAACTTCCCATGACTGCAGTTTCTAAACTGACAGACTTTCAACAGGGTCCATCAGAAAGCAAATCTGAAGTACTGTGCAGGACTACCAAATACACATCATTGAGTAACATTAAGGACTTCTCATTGGCTACAGGTTTTGTTACAGCCTTCTGCCTTCAATCACCAAAAGCAGAGAATTACTTTAAATTTTCTTCCAAAACTGAGTTTATGCTGAAGAGAATAGCCTTCTCTGCTGTGGATGTAGCAAGCCTATCAAAAAAATGTATGTGACATTCATCTCAATGCAGGTCTTAACTCCTATTCTAGCTAGCATGTAGGGTTTTAGTAATCAAGCTTCAACTTTTAAGTGAAGATATGCTTGGCTTCTTTTCAGTTTTAATTAGAAAAGGCAATGAGAGATTTCTTCCCAAAGAATAAACAGAACACTAGGTCAGGCAACAGTCATTTATTTATCGACTTAAACAAGCAAAGGGTATCTTCAGACATAATGGCTACCACTTGAGCAATACAAATCAATGCTACTGAAGAACAGGGAACATCTTTTCTTTGACCCCTCCCATCCCAGAAGTAACAATTGAAATACCAGGGCCCCTAGAGAAAAGAGAAAGAGAAAAATCGTAAAAGGCGCTTAGAATGAGCTGCGGAGTTGAAACATGGACACTAAAAATCATTAGCTAATCTACCACATCATCACAATCACCTCAAAAATAACTTTCATTGTTCCATTTCTACCAGGTACCAAATATATAGCGCTGTTTAACAGCAATTTCAATGTATTAACAACTGTCCTCAGCTGAAGCAGAACAGTAATTACTATTTATATTAAATTTGAGGCTGCAGATAGAAAGAAAGGTTTCCACAGAGTACAGTGCAAGTT
Organism: Chiroxiphia lanceolata; assembly: GCF_009829145.1. NCBI lineage: Eukaryota > Metazoa > Chordata > Aves > Passeriformes > Pipridae > Chiroxiphia > Chiroxiphia lanceolata. Next base: position 83,646,027 of record NC_045639.1, on the reverse strand, counting down.
AATGAAAAGAGAGTGGGGGAGAAACAAAGCTACTTTTAAATTACTGTATGTCTCTATCAAACAAGCAAATCATTCTGTATCGGTAACTCATTACAGATGGAATAACCTGACAGAGCATGGCAACTCTACTCACCCTGTGACAGTATACCTGATGAATGTATCTATGAAGAATGTATCTGTAAGTCCCTTAAGTTGTGGGCCACTGAAAATCCCAGTTTGCTACTCCTGTGTGGGTGGTTTTTAATCAGACATATGTGAAAAAAGACTGCATGCAAAACAACTGTTACTAAATCATTTAGTCTTCCTTATAACAGTCGAAGATATGAGTAAGGCATTCCTCAGATTTAGAGAAAACATTAGGAGGCCGTAGTTTTGCAGGCAAGGAGACCTTTTATTTTAATCCATTAAAAGAACCCAAAATAGTCAGCAGGTGGCCACATCTATCCATGTTTCATTAAAATCACATAAACCCTAAGTACAAAAGCACCACTGATTATTGCTCTAGAAAAACTGCATGAAAAATTCAAATACGCACAGTAAAAACATCACCATATGCACAAGACTTAATGTCTTAAAGCAAGTGTATGGAATGCTGATCCAATTTTACACATACCTTGCAATATTAAGTTGATATTTATATTACTTGGCAACAATGGGAATTTCTAAAAGCACTGTTATGAGAAGGGAAATGTTCATATACAGTTTAATATGTCAACTATCATAGTCCTAAAAAAATTAGCATTTACAAAATACTTGATAAAAATATCTTTTAAAAGTTGTCCAAGAGGTACATAAAATCAACCCAAAATTTTCATGATATTTCATTCGTTCTTGTCACCTACAGATTCAGTTTTCTGAGCCTGTGGAGAAGAAAGAAAGAAATTAAATTACTACAGTAAATTGCCATTATGCACCTAAATACCCAAACTATCCTTATTCCTTTGACATTTCTTACTTGCAACTGCTCAGTTTCAAACCTATGTCCACATGACATTTACGCAACTGGAACAAGTACAGTCACACACTTTTCTTAACTTACTGGTCCCAGCTTTTCAAAAGCAATACAAGCCTTACCTGTCAGCCTCCATGGTTCATACTGAAAAGCACCACACTACCACCTGTTTCTATTCACTGCACACATGCTGAATGCTCTACCGCACCCTTAACTTTCACTGTTTCAATCTGCCCTTTTACTGACAGTGTGCTGGGTGGGGCACCTCTGGATGTTGAAACACTAACAGTTGAGCGAGAGATGCGAATCTGCAATAACATCATGGGCAATAAAAAGAAACATTATGAAAATGCTAGCAATGTCTGAAAGGCTGAATAATTAAAAAACACTGATTCAATCAGCAAGAGGTATGTGTGGAAAGTACCTCTTCAGCTTTATTTTCACCATTTTCAGATGGTGTAGTACCTTCCTTTGCAGCTTCTTGCTTTTCATCCTTCTTCCCTTTAGCACCTTTGCTGGCCTTTGTTCCAGGTTCCTTCTGACAGAAGATTAAAAACACGGGTACAGACGTTGTATGAGTAGCCAGAAACCTACACCTTTATCAAAAAAAACTTCTACATGAACTAAACAGCAAATCTTGGCAAGCTGCATGTGATGGACTAAAACAGAAAACCAGCTAAAGGCTACCTGGAAAATGTAAATCCACAGAAGTTATAGTGACTCTCAACATTTCTAGAAAACGGTGGTGTGTGCATCTTTAATGTTTCTCCTTATTTTTACAGGGATATAAAACCATATCAGACTACTTTGGTATTGCTGAGCTGTATTACACAGAGGTATATACAAGATATCTGTGTGAATAAATCCAATTACAGTACATTGAAAGCTTATTCAGTCAAGCAAAAACACCACACTGTTTGTGTAAGAGCACTACATTTTCGATTAACATGAAATATTAAATTAGATTTTAAAAATTAAGCTTTTTTGTTGGCTGTCCTTTTGTTACTTTGATAACATCTATGATGGTAATACTATGTCAATGAAAGAACCAACCAACACACTAACACGGCAAACACCGATAAAATTCCATCTGCAGCAACACAAAACAGAATTTATCAAAAGGATCTATTCTAACAGCTACAGTTTTATTTGGAGATTTGCTCTTAAACAATTCATATGTTGAAGTCTACTATTTTTCATAAATCCTTGCTCTACATACCTATTTATGTTTGCAATCTAAAGGTTAGTAGAGACATAAGTTAAGGATTTAAAGTGCAATGGGATAAAAATTTAAATGGTATTGCACTTAATATTTTACATTAGTATTTAAAGCAGTTCTGATAAACACTGGAGATCTTTCGTAGGATCATTTGCTCTAAATTTTCCATGCAAAATAGCAATAGTAGTTGTGAACGGGGATATTAAGGTCTGTCTCCCTTCATTAACTACCTTTCCCCACTGATCCCCATAGAGGAGTGGGGCAGTGGGGAGGGAATGCCAGTAATCCTAGTTCCAGGGCAGTCTGAATTACTTCTTCCACCCCTCAGCTTCAGTGTTACACAGCAGCTGTGGTGTATCATTTGGAAGCTTATTGGTGCTATGAGCATAGTCCTAACTCTGATCACCTACAGAAGAGCAAGCTAAGAAGTTGCCCTAGTAAATTCATAATATGCAAGCTTTTAGCACTAAAAATTATCTCAAATCTGTACCATATTTGGTTATTTGCTAGCAGGTACAGAGTACACACTTTTGCTGATTTGTGTTTAGGACACGAAGATTAATGTGCTCCTTAAAATGTGATCCAGTTAGACTTTGGAAAAAAGAGATTATCATATTAAAGAGTTACTTAGAGTTATGTTGAGTCACCTGAAATGAATTTCAGACATCTCTCATCCAACTTAGAGTCTGTAACATTGAGATCATCTCACATGTACTTGAAGCTATAGAAGCTACCACATTCACTTCCTTATTAATTCTCTTTTTAAGAGGGGAGCAGGATGGACCTAGGAAGACTTTACTGGTAATTTAACTTGATAAATCACAAAGCATTCAAAGTCAGAGTTCTACTTTCACATACAGACTTTGTATTCTGGCACTTGCCCAACTGAGATGCCAATAAAAGGACTTGAAAAATGTAAGAGTGAGAAGTGCTAAACTCAGTTTACAACATGTGGGGTGGGTTTTTTTCTTCAATAAAGTAGTTGCTCTTCTTTAACATCCCCCTTAGGCACAAATAAATCTACAGTTTCTGAAGTACATTATTTATATGCAGAAACCCTGAAAAGGTATTTCAGACACTAACAGGATTTTAATTTGACTGTAAATGGCCCAGAAAACCCAAACCATTCAATTTAAATACATTTAATTTCACCTTTAATTATAATTGTGCATTCTCAACAACAGTCAGGCTTCAAGAACAGATAAGAGTTTCTCACTACAAGAAAACTCTTGTCTAGAGTGTCTCTAGACAAGAAAACAGGATGGCACTGAGTAATCTCAAATCCTTTTGTAGAAATTACTAGGTCTCAGGTAGAGCTTACTCAACCAAACCTGTACTTTTCAGCAAAGGTACAGGAAAGGTAAAAATTCTTCTTAAACTAGCCATTCACTAAAAACTAACATGGTTTGCATATCAAACAGGCAAGACATTTTCTTTGGGCCAGTAATGAGGCCTGGAAGGGGTGGAACAAAAAGAAAAGAATGATCTAATCTACCGGGTTTTTCCAGCAAGGAGGGGCAGGGAGCTGCAGAGAGGGCAGGGGAGCCCATGCCTCAAAAAATGCTGTAAATTAAACTGTTTGCCATGCAAAGAAGGAGTATACTTGCTTACTATTGGCTGCAATGACGGTAACTAAAGAGAAAGTTATTTACCTTTGTTGTTTTCCTTGGTTTGGGTTCAGGTTTTGGTGGAGCAGGTTTCTATAAAACATTTTTAGTTGCACAACGTGTTAGACACATTACCAAAAGTCAGTCAGCCACCTCCACACTCAGCTTGTCCCCACCCCACACCTTCCCTTACTTCCTGCTCAGTAGTATGAATCTAGAAAAAGTTAGAAAAGCCTTTATGCACAAATGCACCTCATCTCTATTCACAGCTGTTTGCATTAGCTCACTCATCTAGAAAAGAAAAGTAATTTGGGGGTCATTCTAAGAGTAAAATGTGGAGATTAGTAATAACTATTAAAAAAACCAAAACCCACAAACCATCAGCTATGTCCTAACAGAGAAGAGGAATTAAAACCAAATACTAGCAATGGCATCAAATGAAGTCCGTGAAAGACAGCTCTTTCTCCTTCCCAGAAAAGTAGCTGCATTTCCACAACTGACATCAGCCTGCAAAATGATACAAAGTCAATACTGCACCCAAAAGACAGTGTTGCACTGAGGTGGGGAAATACATCTTTTGTCAGAACAACCTGAAACCTGAAGCCAAGGAAACATAGATAACTTCAGTGCTAGAGTTCTTAAATACCCCTCAGCAAGAATAAAAATTTAATCAAGGAAAATGTAACAAACCTGTTCAGTCTGAGAAACTGTAAGTGCCTAGAAAAGAATATACCAAGAGGTGCTCTACATACTTACAGCTGACAGTCTTGCTGATCGCCTTGTGGGCTACAAGAAAAAAAAAAAAAAAGAAAACATTTTTATAGGCTCACAGCAAAAAGTATCCAAAGTGATACAGTATCAGTCATTTCACAAGGACAGCGTAAAATATGCCTCTACCAAAATATGTGTCTATTGCCAAGCACAATTTGCCTCTTCCTCACTTTGGACACTCAAAATTTTAAATGGACAAAGTGACGTGAAAATTAGAAATTAAAGTTGTTCAGGAATTATAACATCTAAATCTCCATACAATTAAATACTTCACACACATCCTTTTATAAGTACTTCTGAGTCCCTTTCTGCTTTACGAAAGGTTCACAAATACCTTGACTACCTGTGCACAGAACTCTGAACCTTCCTCATACATACTCAGAATTATGTTTCTAAAATCTAGCAGATGTTACTTGTAAATAGTGGGTACAAATACCATCTGATTAACAGCTGAATGAAGTTAACGTCCTTCTCTAGAGGCTATCAGAGTGCTAAAATTTCAAAATATGAAACTAAGTCCTTCCATTTCTTCAGTTCCCTACACACTCAATCTGAGTCCAGGTGCACAAAGACAGCTGCAGGATCAGAGGGAGAAATTATCTTTTCTTTTTAAACACAATTCTGAAAAGGAAAGAATTAAACCAGATATTCTGTTTCTCTCCAGCTTTACCACTTCAAGACACTTTCCTTACTAGATTTTATTTCACTCTGTCATAAATTTATTACTGCAGTTAGGTTTCAGAAGTAGTTGTTAGCTCTTTAGTTTGTTCATAGTATTTTTGTATTAATTAAAACAGATTAACCAAGTTACACAGTAGGGTTATTAAACTGAGTTAAAGTTTGGTCTGTGTCATAAAACTGGAATCACACCTGTAGCCAAAATCAAGAGACAACTCAACTGCAACAAATATCTAACATAACACAGCTTAAAAAATTAATCTAAAATATCAACTTAATTACATATTAAGCATTTAATTTGAGCTGGAAAAACATGGCTCCACACAGGAGCCATGCAACAGGAAAAAGCTGTTGTTAATATCTGAAGAAAGCAGTAACTTGTATTCATTGGAGGCATTTAAGTATTCTTAGTGGAAAGCAGTAGTGAATAGTTCAAATCCGCATCCAGCAAAATAGAATTCCTGTCAAGAACCACCTAAAGATATTTTCAGCTATGAAATATTTATGCATCATTAACAAAAAAAAAAGGTAAACCTCTCTTCTTGGCAATTTAGAATATCAACTGCTCGTTAAGCAGCCTAGTATTTTACAACAGTTTAAACAAAGCATTTCAGTTGGTCAGGTAATCAAAGAACTCCTAGTGCAAGGTATTGTCTTTTACAAATCTGCTTTCTTAACCAATGATTTCTATCCCTCAGCTTTTAGGAACTGAAATGCTTTGTTAGCATCTACCTTTTAAAGGATAATATGTTGGTTTAGATAAATTACAATTCTCTCCCATATCTCCCAACTGTTCCTGACTGTTCCATGACTAGTTTCATAGCAGGCTTTTTTGCCATAAGAAAGTCAGCATAAACCAGAAGTTCTTAAAAAAGCCTGGCAGCTAAGTAATTTTAACTCTCATCTGGAGTTTGTATCTATTATGTGTTATTTGAGTGTAAGGAGGGAACTAGAGCCAAGTCAGCAACGGTCACATTTTAATGTTCTTTGGGAATCTTTGTCCCCCTCCAAACAGCTGTACTAACCCAGACACTAGCAACTCACCCAACAGTCTGTTTGACACTGGCCCACCAGCAAACATCTACAGAAGAGTCTGTGAAAAGGAGCAGACAGAACAACACCCTGCACTCTCCTGCTAAACCAGCTTCTGGCTATCTAAAGCTGCCAACTTTCCAACCTGGATATCATATACACATCGTGTGTTTAAATAGTCCCTAAGAGTTATTTTCTCCACAAATCTGTCTAATAACCTAGTACTCATTTACACTTTCAGTTTGCATAACATGCTGTGACACTGAGTTCCATAACGGGATTATGATCTGTGCGGAAAAGAAAAAGCAAAACCTTACCGCTCCACTGTCTTTCCTTTAAACTTCTTGCCTCTTACTTTCATTAGATTCTTCTTGTTTACAGGTTTCATGAGTAGTAATTCCCTAATTGCCTTTCTCTGTGTTACTAATTATTTTATCACAACTCCATTATATAAAAGATCAAGAATCCTAGAAAAACTGTGTTGTTTGTTTTTTTAGTTTCGGTTGTTTGCCTTTTTTTAAAAGCTTCTCTGCATCCTCTGTTTGTCCCACTGTACTGGGTATCCTTTTAATTTTATCATGGCCTCTATCAGCAGAACTCCATTTAGTAGTCCCATATCTGAGAATGCAACAAATTAATCTACACTGATGCTTATTCTGTCCTCTAGTATTTTTTCCTATTTTCTAGTTATTTTCTATTTAGAACTATTGACATTTTCTAGTAACTATTCATTATGACTTTACAATCTCTCCCCCAGTTAACAGCTGATCTGGTGACCACCACTGTCTTCCCCTCCCTCCATGTATTAACTTGCACTTCTCCAAACTGAATTGCTCTTGATATTTTATCACTTATTTACCAGTGACATAAAGCCATCTCATCCTCTCTCACTTCTGACTATCCTAGTACTTTTTGCAAGCTCCAGCAAACTTTGCCATTTCTCTAGTAACTCTTCTCCTAGAAATCATTAATGAAATATATTCAGCAGCGCAAGCCCAAACACAAATCCTTCCAATACTTCACTGATAAATCTCCTCCATTATGAAAATTAACTACCACTTCTCCATTCTCTTCTCAAAAGTTGATCTGTTACAAATTCTTGGGAAAATCTCCTATTTAATTCATGCTACCTTAGTTTCCTTAAGAATCTCTCAGGAAGCCTTATAAAAAATTTTCTTGGCAAGCAAGTAAACTACAGAGCACGTCAATAGTTTACCTGCTATTTTCCTGTTCAAATATGCTTACAAGTAGAGTAGTTAATTGTTAATTCATTTGAATATTCATCCATTCTTTTCAAGATCCTGATTTAACTTTTTCTGCCACAAAAGATGAAAACCTAAGAAAACAAATTCTTGTAACTCTCTACCTGTTTTTTTACTACAGGCTGTGACAAATAAACTAGCAAACTTACTGTAGACATCAAAGTATCACCACATCTCTCCTTGCCTTCTCTGACAGAATTTACTGTGTCCTTGAATAAACTCAGTTAAAGAAACCACACAAATGTGTCAGCTGCTCCAGTTTAGAGTCTGGTACCTTAATACAATACACCCTTCCATCAGTCACTTAAGCTAAGAATAGTTTTGAAGTAGACTGTTGGGGTAGGTGCATTAGGCTTCTTCCGCCAATCCACTAAAGACAGAGCAACAGTTTCAGGTGGTAACACCCTACGCTATTGCCACAAGATCCACCAGAGCTTCTCTATCAAAGCCCTACACGTTTCTGAAATTTATTTGGTGTACTAATAAGTTCTATAAATCTTCAGTATGCCAAAACTACATGATGTCAGATAGGGTAAAAATGTAGTCTACTGTCATTATTCCCACTGAAAACACCTCAATAGAAGTGCCAGAGAAACACATAATCTTCTGATGTGCAAGACTGCACGTGTCCAGTTAAATAATTCCATGCCAAAATAAATTTATATATATATCTATATATATATACTTGCCTCTTGTTTAGTTACTTTTGCTGCATCCTTGCCTTCAGCACCCTCTGGAGACTGAAAGAAAATATTAAGTCAGTGTTTTCATTACAGACTTAAAAGCATGCAGGTAACAGCAAAACAAACATTATGGTGAAGACTGTTGTTTCCATATATTGCAACAACTTAAAGAAGCCTGACAAATTTGCATTAGTATTTGCAAGCAGCATTGTACCAAAACCAGTCTTGATTTTCCAAGCAAGAACCTGAGGACGGAACACCAGGTACATACATATCGTAACACACACCTCCCTCAGTGGGCCCTCTAGCCAATTAACTAAAGCATCCGCAGGCTCCAGTGGGAGTTCCATCTTATCAGCTGTTGGTAGCACAACAGTATGAACTGGAAATCTGAGGCTCTATGAAGGCTTTTGAAATCCCCAAGAAAATGAACACATTTCTTCCCAAATACTAACGTAACCAGTTATGAGATGTGATGAGATGAACTAAAAAAAGCATAGCATCACTGAAATGAATGATTTATTTACCTCATTTACTCCTTTTTCATCTCAGCCCCACTCAGCTGGAAGTTTTAAAAGTATCTGTCCCTTATATCTCACCTCCTCCATCAGAAGAGCAAAAATTAGTAAAACACTGATACATTGACAGGAAAACTAGGGACAACATGTTTCTTCTCAAGAACAAAGTATCAACCTGAGCATTTTAACACTAGTCTTCCAGAGGTACTAGAGAAAGGTTAATTAAATTACAGGAAGTGAGAAGCCAGTGACATCAAGCTTCTGTCTTTTGTTTACCACTCAAGATGTATTACTTCACATTTTGCAAATACCTGGGTTTCCACCTAGGAGCAAGCGATTCATGGATAAATAGCAAGCAGCAGCAGTTAGAGGAGAACTACAAGAACAGCACATGTTTCAAAAAGGCATTTAACAGGCAGCAGAGAAGGCAATTTGGTTGCTGTTTTGTTTTTCAATCAAGGAAGCTGGCTAGTTATCTTTTCTTGTGTCTCACCATTTCAGTCTTAACCTAAACTTCCTCACAGATTTTGACACGGAATTTCTTTGAGTTATACAGTTATGGTTTAGAGCAGAGAAAAAGACCGGCTACTTTGCTACTATGACTACTGCCTTCTCCTGGCACTGGGCTCTTATCATACTTACACATAGACATCCCCCCACCAGGGAATAAAATGTGCCTTTGTTACTATGTGCTCTCCCGACGGAAAGGAATCTTGCCACAAGAGCAGCTGCTTTAAAAAAAGCAGGGGACTGATCATCTAAGTAGCTTGAAAACAGCAGGAAGTTAAGCAGCACAGCGCAGCGCAGAGCAACTCAGAATAGCAACAGAGTCAGGCATCCAAAATGGAGCCTGACTGCTCCCGGTGCTACTGCAGCCTCACCAGTCACCTGCAGGATTCTTTCAGGCTTGCATTTCTAAGAGCCTTTCAATTTGGTTACTAAAGAATTGCTACGGCTTGATGGTCTGATGCTGGGAGCCTCAAAAGTCATAAAGAAAACAAAAACAAGTAGTTCCACATTCGCTGTCAGTAGAGTCTTGTTTCCCAGAACTTCAGCTCGCGATACAAGACATGGTCTGGGTACATACAACTTTTCTGTAGTCCATGAATTCATAATATCTGTTTCTCCCATATGAATATTCTCGAGTCTAATGAACTTGTGCTGCACCCTTTCCCTGAGAGGGAACTTAAATAGCATCCTTCATGTCCTGGGCACCTAGTTATACAGAAGTTCTCTGAGATTTTATAACCTTTTCCTCACAGTAGTCAAGAGACTTAAGATCTACAGTGGTGGGGACAGAAGGACAGCATGACTCATTTTCTTCAGAAGCCAAGCTAAAAAACTCATCATAAACTAAATTAAACTGACTGACACTCCACAATCAGGCTGTTTTACCCTGCTTCACTTTTAGGAATCACAGAGCTTTGAGACAGGGCTAAACTATCCCAGGATGGCACCGTCACACAGCAACAGCCTTGCAGTAATTGCCCAGGAGCAAACCCTCGGTATGCAATATTGCGTAGTTAACACACAGTAATTTACCCCATTCTATTTAGCACTGTTGCAGGAGAAGTCTCCTACATTTCTGATAGACATGGCAGTCTGATTTTAGATGCCAATACGATTGCTTGACAACATACTAAAAAAAGCTGCTCATGAGGCTAACTGTAGTGGAAAAAAATTGTATTAAAAATACTCTGTGCAACCACAACATCTGTGTACAAACTAATATGGATATATTACACAACATACTTAAGTTAACTAATTAATTAGCTCAGCATTCCCTCTCAAGTTAGAAAATCCAACAGTAATTCCGAAGGGCACAACTTTCTCCATGGAGGGATATGCACAGTAACAATTTCAGCAGTGCGAATAAGCAGCAAGGGGTCCTGACATGCTCTAATTTCCATTTCCTCCTCTCTGCAATCACTACGAGTCCAGGCATTTGAAGGCTGCACTCATCCTCCAGGGCCTTGGCTCCCCAGTATGCTGGCAGAGATGCACAGGAGGCCTTGTCACAAGTAAGGTAATTGATACAGCTGAAAAATAGCCTGCTGCTTAAACAAATGTATAAATATTATAATACATATACAAATTATAAATATATAGTCTTCCCTGCTCCGGCAGAATCATTTTACTGCACAGCTGCACAAACAATTGAGCCAGTACAACAGACAAGAATGAAGTGGCATGGGGCAGCTGCAGGCAGCCTGGGATTCCATCTATTCTATCTATTTCAGCTAATAGACACACACACAAAAAAAATGTATGTTAGATATGGCTACAGTATACTTGTTAAAAGAGGAATAGAAACTTATTTTCCCTTCTATGAGTTCTGCTTAAACATTCCAATGAGTCCCAGCTGATGTGGTTCTTCATACTAATTTTTGCAGTACTTTTTCCTTTCCCTAGGGAAAAGAGAGATTTATACATGAATGGATTTGCACCAAGCATAGTTCTCAAAGAACTTGGCGTGCCAAAAACTCAGATTGTCTGCACTACTATCTGGAGTCACAGTACTTTTATGTAGACACCACCAAAACCTTAAAAGTCCTTGCCCCTAACGCTTCCATAGGAACCCCTTCCCCTGTCTTATGTCCAAGTGACAAACTACTGAAGGTCATCTGGTTTCAAAGCAACCAAATGTTCTGAGTAACCCATCCCCTTGGCACATTTTCCCACATGACATAATTCCAGGGCTCACCATGTTTCACAAGACACCCCAGTCACATTAAAATGCACCCTGGATACTGTGCCTTACATCATAAACTAGTCAGGAGCAGAAGTGTCCACACTGCAAGTTTTGTGGAGCAAAATCAAAGACCAATACAAGCACTGAATCATTTGACAAGGGCAGGACTCCAGCCTCAGTAATTCTTCAGCTGTACTCCATCACATGCTTGTATTACTCTCATAAAGCAGTCCCTATAGGCCTGCTGCACCTGCAGGATGCCTACAAGAGATAAGATATAAAATAAAAAAGCAAATAAGGACACAGATAAGAGTGATATTTTTTTCCACAGAGGAACACACAGGAAAGAAGATGACTGGCTACCTTTAAATATGCTTTTGACATTTAAACCACTAGCAAGTTTTTGTTTGAGGTGACCACACATTGTGTCATATCTCAATTAGCACTACATATTGGCAAAAAGATTGTAAATTAAGCTGAAACTAAGCTTTGTAAGATCTGTTAGAGCTGCATAACTTTCAAACCACAAGACTAATCTGGAAAGTTGTCTACCAGTGTTCGGCTTTTTTTAATTATTAATTGATTTCTCTTTTTAAAAATAACCTAGAAAATTATTTTGAGTGGATTGGGGAAAAAAAAAAGGAATATTAATAGATTATAGAGAATGTTAAAAAACACCCAAAGGAATATTAACATTGAGCTTATTTGTATATACAGCTCTTGCATTTCACCAGCTCAGAAGTATACATAAGAAACAGTGTTTCCACACACCACGGCAATACTGCAGTATCTGCAATGCCAACATCATTACAGAACTGTTAAGTTGAAACCAGATAACTGTTTTAAGGAAACATTTAATAGAACATACAGGTAAATTTCCTTTTTTTATTGTTCTTAAGGCTCGGTTACCTCATAGAGATGCATCACAAAAAATCCACAAAGCTTCAATTTTTTCTTATCAAAACCCTGAAATATAACCATGACGTAATGAGAGTACAGTAACCCAAAGTAGTGAAGTCCTTGATGTTTGTTTGAGAGATCCATGTTTGAACTTGCAATGTCCAGCTTGTGGATAAATATTTTGTTTGTACTATAATGAATGGACTGTACTATTACAAAGGAGCACATTAAAAAGCATGAAGAATGAGAATACAAGTACATGAGAAGTAACGGTCAGCAGAAGGTCGGTATAAAATTAAATAGATCGTTCATTCTCTGAAGGATCTTATTACTAACCGAAACTCAACACCTTGGCTCTGATGGGACAGAAATTAGTCCTTTCATACCCACAAGAAAAAAAAAACAAACCAGATGCAAATTTCATTCTAACTACCACCTTAAAAAGTTAGAAAGGCAAAAAGCCCTAACTGTCCTAGCACATGAGCATTGTGAACAGCATTTCCTCCCTTTACAAGCTGGTTCAGCCACATCTTAATATGCTGCCTGCAAGGGGATTTGCCTGTAGATTTCCTGGTGCACTGTTGCAGCTGCAATTTCCACGATGTAATGCTTTGGTCATTTCACCAACCAAAATAAGGTAAAAGCCTGCAAGAAAAACCACATTGCAAGAAAAGAAGATGTATCAAGTCCCAAGTCTTTTTCAGAGTTTACTGCACTATTTTCTAAAAATTTTTTCACCCCTCATTTCCCTTTGAGTAGAACTCTGCATTAGAGTAAATTTAAATCAATAAAAGGTGTTCCCATACATGCTACATCTTCTAATTATTTGTCTTCAGAGCAGCTCTGAATTTTGTGCTAGTTCATAAATGTAATTAAAATGCTATTTAATTCTTAGTTTAGAACAATGACAACTACATGTCAACTAATTTAACACCGACCAACTCCTGCAACACTGTTCTAACCATTGTTTCCTCATTTAGCTTCCTCAGCATCTTAACATTAACCTCTGCTTATAACTAGTTCTCTGATCTGTTTTCGGTGGATAGAACAGTATTCTCTGCCAAGCCAATGTGAATTAACTTTTCAAGTAAAATTAATTTCCTCTAATAAATATTTAAAGAAAAAGGTATTCTTCCTACTACACCCTTTCATTTCTTTTTTCTACCAATCTGATCCTGGATGGGGAAAAAATATGCATGCTGCTATTCAAAAAAACCCAACAAAGTAATTCTCTCAGAACCAGGAGGGAATAAATCTGTTTAGTGGCTGGATTTCTTTAATACTTATCTGAAATTATCCGTCTTCCACTTTTCCAAGAAATATGAGGTTGATTTTTTTGTACATACATGTAAATATGTACTTCACAAAAAAACCCTCCAAAAAATCAAACAACTCTAACACTGCTTAAGTATTTGTTCTTTAACTATATAATATTTTAATATTTTTGTTAAGAATTATTACAATGAAATATTATACAATGTAGTTTTGAGAATTTAAATCCCTTCATCCTACATCTATTAAAAGCAGAAGATTTAAATTTCTAATTCTTTGGGGGAGAATGTTAAGATCATAAAGCTCTGGAAAGACAAATGCTACTTAAAAGTTTAAATATAAAACCAAGCAGTAATATCCCTGGAATTAATATGCTAATTGCATGTTAATAGAGAAAAATCAGGGAAAACACTTCCTGACCAAAGTCTTCACTTTTGCTTAGAGATGCAAGCCAAACAGAGCGACTCATTGGCATGCATTGCATTTTCAAAGAATATATAAGAAAATAAGACTACAAACAGCCTGTAAAAACAAAATAAGTAGGTTCAGAAAATGCATTTTATTAAATTCCTTAATTTTGACAGGTGACTTCTGTGAGCTTTATGCTCTTCCAGACAAAACAGAAAAGACAGTAACCAAGTTAGGACTGGAGTATTTCTAGATAACCAAAACCAGAGAGAATAAATGCTTTTCCAGAAGAGGAAATTCCTTCATTGTAGATTGAGGTTTTGCTATTCCCACTGAAAAGAGGTCAAAGATTGACCAATATAATTGAAAATGCATTTATATTTGATGGGACATTTTAAAAAAATCTCACAACTGTTTTGGCTTTCATTTTTCCTTCCAAGTTTCTCTTCCCTGCAGTCAGTTTTTTGAATACATCATCTTCCACCTATAGTAGAGTGAAGAAATAAGAGCAGTTTCTAGAGGCTCAGATTTAAAAAAAACCCCAGCATTGTAATTTAAAATTAGTCAGACAGTTCCCTTTCCAGACAGCGAAGTAATCAGCTGCATTTTGAAAAATACAGATCAACCATGGGAGCAGTGAGCACAGTGCATTCGAAATTGTTCAGTTTCCCTTGAACACCAGACGTGAAAATTCAGCTAGGCAGTAAGTAAATTCTTGTCTCTATTTTTGCTTAACCATTTTACTGCCACCCTAAAAAGGCAGATTCAAAAAATATGATGGATGAAATTCAGCCCCTAATATTATTTCTCTGATCTTTCAAAGCTGATGACAGTTCTGCAAGTGAGATGAAGCTGCTCAACTCATCCAAGTCTATGCACAGAGGCAGTTTTTAAAATCTTGAAGATTAGGTTCCAAACTCTGTATGTAAATGGAACTGATCAGATCTGCAAACTAAAACTAGCACAAAGTTCTTCTGAAAAAAAAATAATATTTTATCTAAAGATTTTATCTAGAGATTACACTTAGATAACTACTTTCAGTAAAAACTGATTCCCAAAAATAGCCACCTCTGACAAACAAAAATACGCTGAAGGACTGAAGAAGGTATATAATTCCTCTTCTCACAGAGAACATTACTGTGATAAAACCACGATAATCTAGAAAAAGGACTTTTGTTGTTGTTGTTGTTTCAACTAACTGGTGCTAGAAAACATCAAACCTTTGAGATGATGATAGCAGGTACCAAAGCCGCAGCTGGGACAAAGCCTTAAATACACCCATCTCTTCCATCCCAATAATAATTATTACAGCTGTGGTTAACAGGAGTATTGCTCTACTACATCAGCCAGAATGAAGAGCTTCACAGATAACCTAAATGCAGCTTCAAGAGAAGAATAAAGCAGTATGTCTCCAAGAGGGTACAGGTGGGATAACGAAGAAACGATGCAGCAGAGACAAAGTTTCCTACTACGAACTGAGCACGAACACCTCTCAATTCTGCTTGAGAGGAACAAAACCCTGCAGGGGTAAAAATGTCCTTAGACTTTGATTTCCAAGTATGGAAGCACTCTCTGCTACTATTAACTCGGATAGGGTTAAGTCAATGGAGAATGCTAGGTGGGATGAGCAACATACCCAACCGTCCCAATAAAGCTGGTGTTGATGGGAACATTCAGAATTCTCTTATGCAGACAGATTCCAAAGTTCTTAGGGAACACAGCACTTTATATTTGCAGCTTTCACTGTTACCAAGTACACCCACTCTTTACTATAGGAAGACAGGATTGTAACATTATCTTTTGTGTAGAGTGTAAGTAAACCAGGTCCAGAGATTTCTCTGGGAAGTTAGCACTTTGTAGGATCGTAATGGCCACCATTTATTTTCAGTTCTTGAACTGCACTAAGCTAGCACAGTGATTTATCCCATGGTCCAGTAGCCAAAAAGATGATTTAATGTGCTGTACTTACGTTTCAGGCCCTCACTCTCTTAAAGCTTGTTTACTGAACAGGTTTGAATGTGAGTTGGAGTTTTTTTTTAAATCCTGGATCATTTTACTGCTCCAAGTTAGAGATGCTGCACAGTGGCACAACAAATGTGTGGTAACCTATTAGAAGGCAGCAGGGCTGGGAATGAGCTACTGGCTGCACAGAAGTAAGATGCTCTTATACCAATTTTATTGTCAGCAAAATTGGCAGTGTGAAACTTCACAGTTTGGACTGCAGTTCAACAAATAATTTCAAGCTGGCATATACAGGCCAGAAGAAGCAATTCCAGATGCTCATTCCTGTCCTTATTTTGATTTAACCTGTAGGATATCGTATTTGTTTGAGGTAGTTTTTGACCAGACCTATCTGCTGATCTAGTTTCTCATGGCACAAAGAGTTAAGCTGGCTTATTGACAGGAATGATTAGGTGGGGAAGAGCAGAACTCTTCCTAGCAGTAACCAGACATTCATCTTTGATTTGATTGTCCCTAACTTAGAGTTTCTAGAGGAATATTCCTTAATTCATTAGAATAATCAGAACAACTTAGTGTTCAAATTGTGTCCTTGCAGCACTGGGGGCAGGAGGAGGCATCTGGCTTGGTTTTTATTTTTGTTTTTTTTTCCCCCTCCTTGATGTCTTTGGAAGCTACCAGTCTTCAATTAATTGCTGCCTAATTTTTCTATGAAAGATGCAGATCCTTTGGGTCAGTCTGGTCAACTGACTTAGTTGGTTTTCTTGGAGTAGGCCAACTAAGCCGTTTTCAATTGCTTTTAAACACATCAAGATTTAAAATTCTCAATAATTAAAAATCCAGTACAAATGGTACAATTTCTAAAATTGTAAGAGACAAAATATTGTTCTCCCTTCTATTAGAAGGCTTCTGCAATTTTTTAAGCTGCTCTGGCACATCTATTCTCTTTGCCTTGCTCAAATGTTAAGTGCATCTCTGCATAGCAATTGTTTTACCTGTCCCTGCAAAGGATGCTGAAGGTAGAAGTCCACCTGAGGACTCTGCTGATCTGTTAGGTAGAAATTTGTCAAAGTCAGGGGTATCAGTGACAGATGCAACAAAGGTCATCTTCTGCTGTTGTCTAGCCTGTTTTCCAGTAGCAACTGAGTGGCCTAGGAATGGTCTAAAAAAGTGGAAAGAGAAACTACCTTTTCAGAGCTCTGACTTTTGTTTTTAGTTCTCATGGACAGGAAGAAAGGAGGAAACAGCATGAAACACAGGGGGAGTTCAAGTGAAAGTCTGGAGAAAGAAGTGGGACAAAATAGGAGTGGGGAGAAGGCACTAGCCAAGACATCTGGATCTGGTACTGGCTCCCTTTTCCTTTCTATTCCATAATCACCTACAGAGTGTGAAATGAAATACAGAACCTCACTGCTAACATTGTGCCTTATTGTATTCTCTGTTACAGAGCAAGAGCTTCCAACCCCATTGATGAAACAACTTATTGGGAAAGTGTGGGCCCCCATAGCATCCCTGGAGCTTCTTTTCTGCCAGATAGCTTCAAAATGAACAGAACATTAGAAAAAACCCACTATGTTACATATAGTACGTTTAATTGACATGGACTGAATCACAGCGGGAGTATCAAAACATGGAAAAGGACAAGAAATGGAGCTGAACGGCACTTGAGTATGCTTTGTACTGCTGCATCATGAACACAAACTCACCTGCTACTCTTTGCAGAGGATCTAGACTTCATTCCACAGACCAAAGAACAACAGCAGGATCATTCAGAGCTGCAGCAAAAAGAGCTGTCACCTGCAGGACCTCAGCTTCATTAGTTAATTGTTTGATCACATACAAGTTGCTCCAATAAAAATTTTAGAGAACAGGTTACTACTGCAAGTTCCTCAGTTTCTATGTACACACCACAAAGGAAGAAGACAAATTTGGTGAAGTAACAACAAATGCACCACTGAAAAGCGCAGGTGGTGCTTATTAGGGGGAATAAAACATCAGGACAGTCATCTTAACTTGAGAATCCAGGATAAAGGGACCATTCCAACAACTCAGCAATTTACTTCTGTGCCCCATCTCCCCTACTAGTGGATAAGGAACAACATTTCTCTTTGAATAGTCATGACACTTTAGAAATACAAACTCAAACATGCAGAAGAATTTTACAAAGAGAACTCAGTTTAGGTCCAGACAAAAAAAGCATAAGTGGAATTAGTACATATAAGAACATTCACTTAAGCCCAAAGATTAGAAAATACATTGACTAGAGACCTGGCTGGCAAAACAACTGGTAAGTGTCTCACCAAAAAACCCATCATGTGATCAGGTAACTAGAAATGCACTATGATAGGATAATCATTGAATATGGTACCTTCCAACTTCTGCTAAAGAAGCAGCATTACAAACAAAATATTCAGCAGGTTTTTTTCCTGCAGTAAATAGAACCAAC
This sequence comes from Chiroxiphia lanceolata, assembly GCF_009829145.1. Taxonomy (NCBI): domain Eukaryota; kingdom Metazoa; phylum Chordata; class Aves; order Passeriformes; family Pipridae; genus Chiroxiphia; species Chiroxiphia lanceolata. The sequence continues at coordinate 83,627,628 of NC_045639.1, read as the reverse complement.
TAGTACCTCTGACTTTAAAGAAAGTGAATTTGCATAACGGAACAGGAACCTGCCACAGATGTTCTCTACTGTATCTTCATAGCATCAACAATACTGCAAACTACATTCCTAACTACGTGGAGTTACCTAATAACCTAGTGAAATGGCTAATTAGAACATAATATTTTTTTACTTGCTCTGAAACAATGCTAATATTCAAAGATGTCACACTAAAAACAAAAAAAAAGATGGCTTAAGAAGTTGCATTTAGTCCACACATCTGATTCCTCTCCAAGCATTTTCAAAACAAGTGCAGGTGGTGTTGCATAGATTCAGAGATTCAGAATAAAGAACAAGTTGGGTCTTTTTGGAGTGCAATTCCAGCTAACAGACAGGCTCCCCATCCAATACCGGACAAGTCACCACTTGACCTACTAACATCCCTCAGAGATAGTGCACATTCTACTTCAAGAGGCCAAGTGCTGTTCAGCTTGATGGATGCTTATGCACATGGGTGTATGTGACCATACCACGATTCTCCTTGTCATCAGGTACAGAATGGTTCTTCATCCTTTTCTGGATAACACTGGGATATTTTTACTGGGGCTGTTTCAAGGTCAAGGAGCTTTTCACTATGATCCAAGAGCCAATTCCAGAAAGACGAGTGACAAAACAAAACACCCCAACCCATTTCAAGGCGTTCGTTCCTATCAACACCACAACAAGCATTCTGGTTTATCCCACACTGGCATGCCACTCTTCTTGTGAAAGGCCATGTCCACACCACAACATTTTATTACGACACATGAAGGGTGCAGAAATCTGACAGGAGCAGCCCACAGTTCAACACCTTTTTGCTCCAGCACAGTATTTAACACCACCTCAACACAGTCAGTTTTTCCTTTCCTCTGTGACCCTCAAGCAATGAGCAACGATATCCAAATAGCCTAGGTCACAGCCCTCTAGAGAAACAGAGACAGCCCACATTACTTTCTTCATAATATTCACAATGAACATAAGGCCAGGGAATCGGCCACTGACTTGAGTCTACATAGAGATGAAAAACATCAGAGATGAAAAGTAAAGCAAACAAAAAAGAACCAGCCAGTTTAGATAACTAAGGACACACAAAAAGAGATACAGGTGGATTTAAACCCTTTTTGCAATATTATTTATTTACCCCTACAACTGTGAAAATTTCTCATTTTGACTTTTGATGTTTATTTCCTCATAAAATTTTCAGTGCTACAAGCCTTGTTATAAGTTAGAAGAATTGACTATTAAATGCATGTGATGGGTTTGTCCTCTGTGTTGAAGCTGACTGACGTAATTATTCAGCTACTGTTGTATCACGAACTTCTCGCTCTGTGGATGTTATTCTGGAATAAAATTGACTATTGTAAAATACTTATGGCAATTCTACTTTTCTAAAAAAGTAAAGCCACTAATCACACACTTTGCCTGGAACCTGCTTCATACATAATCTTAAAATGTAAATGTTTACCCATAAAATACTAAGCAAAATAAAATTTACTGCACCATTAAAATTTGTTTCCATTGCTCTGATCCCACATGCAATGATTTTATTACTTTTATTGTGGTCTTCTAGAAAGGAAACATGTTCTCCTGAACTTTCTACTCAAAGACTGTTTCTCTTATAAAACATTTCACAACAAACCACAAAAACCTACAGGAGTGTCTTTAACCCCACTTACGAAGGACAGCCTGAAACATCTCTGGTGTAAGAATGCAGAAGGGCAAAGGAAACAGGGTAGGAAGTTAAGAAGGTTTCAAAAGTTGTGGAGAGTCCTACTGACACAGGCTAATTTTCAACTTTTTCTTGATGACAAGCAATGGCAATAAAAGCATGGAAACACACAGCGGTGAAGTAACAGCAGAGCGGGAGGAAAAACCACCCAACACTCACTGATTTCAAGTCCAGTTATTCCAATAAGGGCAGTCAACCCCATGGTTGTATCCATTTTCAGAACCAGAATCAGGTCCTCAAGTATGAAGTAAATAATCCAGTTGCATACTTGACAAGTTGATATTTTGATACCTCTCATAAGCAATAAGCACAGGATAAAAAGTAAACACTGAGTTACCTGGAAGGCATCATCTACCTGTAACTTTATTAAAACAGATTTGAGCCTCAGCCCAGATATGCTGTATTAGGAGGTCATAGGTGACATTTGGGACAAACACAAATTGCTTTGCTTTGGTTGACCTAGTTAAAATTAAAGGACTGCAACTATCATTTTTTGTCATAGCATGCATTAGTGTCAAGTCTCTCGTTACACTCTTAACGCCTGCAGAAGGCAGGCAGTAAGTCCTCGGCGAGGATCTCCGGCAGCACGGCCTCCCTCGGCCGCCCACCCCCGGGGCCCTACAGCGGCGGGAGGGGGCCGGCTGCCACCGTCCAGGCTCAGCCCGCCTCCTGCCAGCGCCGGAGCGCTCCCGGCGGCCGCGCCGCCAAGGCTCCGGGCTCCAGCAGGCACGGGAGGGATTGAAAAACCCCCACGCCACCGAGCCCGGCCGCCGAAGGACCGCCCAAGTTTCTCTCCCCTGGGGAAGGCGGTCTCGCAGCCGGCTCCCTCCCGAGGAGGCTGCCCGCCCCGAGGTGCCCGGACGGCGGCGGGGGCCCCGCACCCCGCCATGGCTCCCCCGGCTCCCTCGGGAGGCGCCGCCCCCCGCCCCCGGGGGCCCTGCCCGGATGGGCGCTGGAGTTGGTACATACGGGTCTGCCGCGGGAGGCGAGAAGAAGGGTGTAGTTTGTTTTAAACATGGCTTGCCTCTCCCCTCCTCCCTTTTACCTCGGAGCCATCACTCCGGCGCGGCGGGAAGCGGCGGCGGCGGGATCCGGCCGCTACGGGTGGGGGCGGCCCCCTCCCCGCCGCGACGCCGGAGTTTGTGAGCAGGAAACTCCTCCCGCCGGGGGCCAGCGGCGAAGCCGCAGCTGCTGCGGCGCTTCTCCCCGGCGGGGGAGGAGGAGGAGAGGAGGGAGGTGGGGGCTGGAGTTGTGATCGCCACTTTACCCCCCGGGGAGGGGGCGACACCGCCCCGCGCGGCACCGGGGAAGTAAACAGGCGGCGGGGCGGGGTGGAGGGGGCTTGCAACAGGCAGCAAAATGCCCAAGCTCGGGAGCCATCCGCGAGCTCCGGCACGGAGCGGCGGCGGGAGAGCGGCGGGCGCTCCCGGCCCCCGATGCGCGTTTCGCCCACCGGCCGCCGCTCGGGCCCCCGACCCCGCCCGGGGGAGGCAGGACCCGCCGCACGCCCGGGGCGCCTCACCTTTCTCTTCGGCATAATGTCCCTGCTCCGGGCCGCCAAAGTAAAGCGACCGAAAGAAGCTCCGGCAGAAGCGCGGGATCCGCCCGGTGGTGGCGGTGGCGGCGGCAGCGGCGACACCGGCGTAGCTGGTGCCCGCAGCTGTGCCCGCGCCCGGTGCCCGCCGCGCCGCCCCGCCGCCCCCGGCGCCCCGGCAGCCCCCGCCGCCAGCGCCCGCCTCGCCGACGGGGCGGGCGGAGCGGCGCGGCCGCGGGTCCCCATTGGCTCCCCGGCGGCGCCGCGCCCCCCGCCCCGGCGGGAGCGGCTCATCACGGGCCCGGGATTCGCCATCAGCCGTCGGGAAGGCGAGCCGGAGGTCTGGGCGCGTCCGGGCAAGTTGCGTGCGGTGAGCGGCGAAGAGCATCCGCTCGCAAACCCCTGCAGTGGTCGTCGTGCAGGTGCATTATTTCAGCCTGTTTAAATTTGCCTTCGTTTTCTCCTCGCTAGGTTCCGGTGTCCCCTACTCGACTGAAATCCGCTGCAATCTTTCTCCATCGCGACCGTTCTCCCTTTCTTAAACCCGAAGGTTTGTGTTGCCGTGGGAATCCACTCATCCTCCCATCCTCCAGATGCAAGGAAGCTGTTGTATCAGGTCTTTTCATTGCATTACCCTGATAAATCACCAGCAAGACAAACCAGTGCCGCTGAGAGAAACACTCCATTACAAAGTGATGTAGTCAGTTCTTCAACTGAAGTTCAAATGCCATCAAATACCTTTTTTTTTTTTTTATTTTAATGAGAAAAATAGAAGTAATTGAATTGTTAATGGCCTGAAACTAAACAATCCCTCTCAAGTAGGTGCAGAAGAAGCAGAACTGAAACCAAAGGTTTTCCAAGGTGTTGGCCACCTGCCTTTCAGCCGAGAGCTAAGCGGTTAGGATGCACACATGGATGTGGCAGCCATAGGCCTCATTTTTCCTCTCTACCTGAGGGTATTTGAACTCATATCTCGTTCTCCCACAACATTACTTTGACAACAAACTACAGTATCTCTGGAGTAGAAGAGCTCAGATTCTCCTGTTGATACTGTTTCAACAGCTTTGTTGAGCTTATATTAATTAATTTGTGCTGATAATCCACCAGGGCAGGAACCCAGCTGGGTTTGCTCCCAATTACATCTGTAAACCACCAAACTAGGGAGTCACACCCACTTGTTTACATGCTACTTGTGTATATTTAATTAGTTTATACAAAGTGGTATAGTTCCACTTGGAAAGACTGGAAATATGCACTTCAGGAGGAGATGCCTGTGTTAATTACAAATTTCATCCCACCATACACAGTCTATTGCCTAGGTATTGAGTAATACAGGAAGGAAATAGGTCAGTGTTACTCTATAACTTAACTTTTCCCTATTTCTTTTTCCACCTGTTATCCAGCATTTTTCTCATGTGTCTTTAATCATTTATGGATGATGGGAGCAACCCCCTACAGCTTCAGTGTGGTCCATCTGTTCAGAAAGAGAAAAGAGAGCTAGACCTCCATTAATACAGATGAAATGTCATTGACAGGAGAACTGCACGCAACTGCAGTGATTTATTCCTATGCCACCCAAAAACATTGGATTAATCCCACATCTAATTTCAAACCAAAATAACTTGGGTAGGGGGAATTACAAGTTTTGATTAGTTCTATGGCTACCTTTCTCCTCCTTCTATTACATTCCAGTATTGAGGCCATGTTGATGAGAACACAGCTACACTGGGCAGGACACGTCTCCAGGATGAAGGACCACCGCCTCCCTAAGTTCTTGCTCTGTGGTGAACTTGCCACCGGCTGCCGCAAGAGAGGAGCCGCAAAGAGGAGATACAAGGACCCCCTGAAACAACATCTCAGCCTTGGCCATATTGATCATCATCACTGGTCTACTCTGGCCTCCAGTTGGGAGGTCTGGAGACACACCATCTATAATGCTGCTGCTTCCTTTGAGAACACACGCAGGATCACTCTCGAGGAGAAAAGACAACACAGAAAGAACTGTGTCCTGTTGATACCACCTAAGCAATCTTTCCACTGTGCCTTCTGCAACCTGACCTGTCTATCTTGCATTGGCCTTTTTAGCCACCAGCGTGTTTGTAGCAAATGTGGGTAGAGTCCTTCCAAAATCTTCGTTCACAAAACCTAGCCATGATGATTACATTCCTATTTCATCTTGTCCGTCTACTTTTATACTAGCAGGATAATTCAGTTTGAGAGGAATCTCAGGAAGTCATCAAGTAAAACCCTTTGCTCACTTAAAGCAGGCAGCTGGAGACCTTGTCAAATTCAGAATACCTCTGCAAACACAAATCTCCCCAGGCACCCTTTGCTGGTTCTTTCCCTGCGTATGCTTAAGTTCAGTTCTAAAACTCTCCCAATCTTATTTGCACAGTCACTCCAGTTTCTTTAAACTTTCAGCTAGAAGACAGCAACAACAGTTCTGTGAGAGCAGTAGGAGCCTGGTAACAGGCCGAGGGAAAGTCCAGTAGACGGGAAGAGGTAATTTTCCCCAGCTTTATGGGAAGGGGAGAAGCAATCCTGTTGACATTTAATTTAGAGCTATCTACAACAAATGAGCAGTGTGAAGGAAACGCAAAATTTTAGCAGCAAGATAGCAAGAGAAAGAACTGGTAGAGCTAATAACTTATTTGCAGATGCCTTTTTTCCTCAACTGAACCAAACTCAGGTTAAATGGAAGCGTTGCACCTCAGGGTGAAATCACTCAGCAAAGTTGCTAATCTGTAAAACAGTCCAGTTGGTATCTTTCTTCACTCCCTCAGTATTTTCTGTGTCAATATAGAATTGTGTTCATTTTATGTCATTGCAAGTCCTATCAAATCTCTGGGCAGTGGCAGGTTGTAGGTGAAATTCACTGGGACGTGAGAATAGCAGCAAGTTGTTTTTCTACTACCCCTATACTCATTCCTGCTATGTCTGTGTGACACTTTCTCTGTAACAGAATTTACGTTCACGAAAGCTACAGCTTTCAGTTAAAAAGCCAGGAATTGCCTGGTAGTTTCTTCTTTTCACAACTCTTGTCTTTTTCCATCATACCTGACCTGCCACTGTTGAAAGATGCCTCTTGTCTGAAAAGGTCTGACACTAGCAAGAGAAATGCTGATCTCAAGGTTTTCAAAGGAAAAAGGCAAAATTCTTTTCCAATATGTGGTGAAAACTTCTGTACCACAGATGTAGGCCATGCTAGAAAAGCCATATTTTGACCGTATTTTTGGTTGTCATAGAAATTAGTTTATACTTAACTTCACAACTGTTCGTAAGTAATTAGGGAATGCAACTGTAACACACTATAATAACACTTTTCTATAATAACATTTAGGAAGTACACAGATCAATGTGTAATGTAGCTCTATATCACCTTTCATGTCCAAGGGATGACACTTGCAATACAGATCCACCCTTGGAACTGTCAAAAGAGACATTGTTGTCATCAGTTCCTTGTAAATGAATATGTGGCTGTAGGCAAATAATTCCAAATGGTGATGGTAAGGGGTTATGGATATATGAACAAAGCACTCAACACATTTCTAGTTAGTTCCACTCCTTCAAACATAGACACTCTGGAGTCTAGTAATTATTTTATTATCATTATCGATGTCTGGTGCTGTGTAGAAGTTTCTGTTACTTCAGAATTGTTATTTGTGAGCAAAAATAATCTACAACAGTTACCTTTGAAAAGAAACCTATCATGCAGTTCAATTGATATGAAGGAACAACTGTAGGCCATTTAAAATAAGTTTCAGAACAGTTTTATGTTTTATCTCTGAATAAGAAAAAAGTTCAAGCACTCCACATTGACCACACTACTGTCATGATGGTTTCCAGATATTAAGCTTTGGAACATGTCCATAGTACTCAGCAAAGCTCCTTCTACCATTGTTTCAGGGACATCTCTGCCACCTCAAACTGCTACAACCATACTTAAAATCTCTTGAACTTTCTTCAATAGTGGTCTACACAAATACTGTGGGGAACAGCAGAAAACAGACATTAGTAGCTAGCTACTACAAGACAGAAAACCACGCCTACTTTTGTACTATACAAATCAGTAAAAGTGCAATCAGTTCCACACATGTGTTAGGCAGTTGAATTGAGAAATTCAACATTTAAGATCACAGAATCACAGAACTTATAAGGTGATAGAATGATTGAAGTGGGAAGGGACCTCTGCAGATTGTCTACTCCAGCCCTCTGTTCAAAGCGGGGTCAGGTACCGCAGGTTGTGTAGAGCTGTGTCCAGTTAGGTTTTGCATGTCATCAAGGATGGAGACTCCACAGCCTCCTTGAGGAAACTTATGGCCTATTACGTACAAGGTCATTGTTTTACATGACTTGCTGAAGCAAGAGCAGAGGCTTCATCTGTCTCAGGTTCAGCAACACCTCTAGCTATGAGGCATTCTAAATGCTAACATGGACACTAAATTGACACAAGCAACAAAATTGTTACAATGTTTTTTCCTCTCTCTTGTCGAACTCTTACTTTCTAATCTTCTTGCATGCGAAAGCTGGGCCAAGAAAGACACCACCTTTGAGATAAAGTAGTATTAAACTTAGTAAATCTTGACTTAACCTGCTCAGGCGGGGGAAGAGTCTGATTTCAGTTAGACAAGAATTCCAGATAAGTGATTCTATCATCTTAAACTTTCTCCTGAGTAATTCTACTTTCAGTAGCCCTATCTTCAGAACTCTGTCAGCCCTTTCCAAAAGCACCCACAAACACATAGCTGTAAGTATATACTAATTTTTCCAGTGTGATGTTAGTATTTGTTTTATTAATGCAGGAGACTGACTTAGAATACACTGCCTTCCACATTTATTCTCAGCATGTCTAAGCACTTCTAGAATGAAGTAGCTAAAAAATGAGAAAGAGCAGCACTCTGAAGTGCTTTTTACATTGGGGTATATATCAAGCAGGTAAAAGTAGACCTGACTGCTTTTCAGAAGGCTTTAACAAAGTTCTCGTGTGTTGCTCCACCTACCACTGAACCAGGATGAAGATAGAGATTGCTCTCAGGTCTATCATATCTCAATTTATGTGGCCACACCCCAGTTCACTACTTATCAAAGTGGGTTAGGTTAGAAACACAAATATTGGAGGTATGTAATTAATCAAGCCATTTAAAATAAAGGGCTGGGAGCAATCACAAGTACAGTGTGGGGTTTGGGGAAATGGTAACCCTCCAGTTAGCGCAGCGGGGCAGTAATCTGTAGCTGGGGGCAGTAGACCTCATTTAGCTGCTGCTGGAACTGACTGCAGTTGTACTACAGTATTTGTCCTCTCTTGTTGCCATCGGACAAGAAGGCACCTGCAGTGATGCCCCATTGGCAGCTTTGCTAGGTCAAGGGACCCCTCCACCCCTTGACCATAAAAATCCTCTAAAAAATGCTGCCTTCAATTCTGCTGGCTCAGACTTTCAGAAAGTCACTATTTGGGTTCGGGCAAACCAAAATGGACCTGCAAAGACCTGTCAATGAAAGTGAGTGGGCCTGGCTCCTTTCAACACAGGCTGGGGAGCAACCAGACCAGTCACACTGGCAGAACCTGGGAGGTGGAAATCTATGGTGGGGGTGGTAATGAGCAGCTAGAGGTGCCCTAAGTGTTCTTCACTCAGCCTAGTCACAGCCAGAACTAGGTGTGTGTACACAGAAAACCATGTTCCCTGAGCATCCTCTTTAATTGATGGTGAGAATTGAGTGGCTATAAGAAGTACTTCATCCTACTGAGGTTCTGAATCACCCTTTGAAATTGCAAAACCCACATAAATATTGGAAAGAGATTCATAAATCTAGATTATTATCTTCCTGATAGTATAGAGTAGCATTTCCATCACAGTTCTCTGAACTACTACATCTGATTGACAAAACAGGGAAAGTTTCTTTTAAACCTTAAAATCAATCAACTTTAAGACAAGTTGAGGTCAGTGATAGTTCTTCTTTTAACATACAGTGATAAAAATAAAACCAAAAATTTCCCAAACTTAGTGGCTTATTTCTGTTCCCCAGCATTAAGCCCTGCTGTCAATAATTAATAAGGGATTGTAGGGGACTATTATTATAAAAGGTCTAATTAGATCAGCTAAACTTTAATTGTTGTTAAAAATTTCTCTAAATATGCTACATATACATTATTTATGTCTGTAAAAGGGTAAGTGGTCTTTTTTGTTGTAGACACTGTGTAGAGCTCATTGTAATTGAAAATGTGAAGAGTCCACCTTGACTAATGGCAAAACGCTACTATAACACAGGAACAACATGTTTGAGCTTGTCATTTAATGAAACTTTGAACAGCTCAGGCCTATGCTCAAATGTTCTGTTTAAATTCTGGACCAACTAAAGAAAAAAGCAGTTCCTCTGCATCCCCTATTAGCTCTTTACAATCTTTGCTTAGAGTTTCTCTGCAATCAATTCTTTTGCCTTAAACTGGAAAAGCAGTGAGCATGCAAGAGAACACAAACTGTAGCTGCAGTAGTCTGGCAGCAAGTTCCTGAGATTACAGCAGCGAGATTGCTTTTGTCTCTCCTGTATACTCAGGCTGCATCTGCTCCTGGGTAAGAGTCTGCTGTTAGTTGTTAAACATGATATGAATCATTGTTTTGTAAGTTTGCACTAGGGGTGTAGAGGTTAGTTTACTGGCTATTTTGTAGGAAGGAAGCAGTGTAAATATATATAATTGTCTTTCAATTTCCTTGCATATGTTTCCTGGGCTAACTGTGCTTATCCCTTTTTGTATATATTTCATTATAAATATATCAGTAAATAACTGATTGAACTGACAGGAAGAAAAAGACAATGCAATGGAACATTGTCAGATAAGGCCTTTAAATACCCAGGGTAATTTAATGGGAAATCCTAAATGAACTGCTAGATAATATAGCAAGTAAACATATTAACCTGTAAGTAAACATATAAACCAGCCACAAAGTCATAAATTATGTTTGTTGATATATCAAAGTCTACGCTGTAGCACTCAACAAAGACATGAGGAACAGTTAATGAAGCTGAGGAAATAAAGATAGTGTATCATTTATGGAGTTTGTAAGTTGCAGCTTCTAAACAGTATTAAAAAAAAAAACAACCAAACAAACCAACCAAAAAACCATTTCCAGAGTGCTGCTTTAGAATTGTCATTGAAATAGGTTTTGTTTGATAGAACCATTACTGGAGGACTGCTTGGTTCTGTACAGTAAACAGTACATGGTTCTGTACAGTAAACAGTATTCAGTCATTGTAATGAAAAAGTGCTTCTCACTATTAAAAAAAATGAACAACAAAACTTGTATATGCATGCATGGTATGGTATATTCTAATAAGATATCTTTATAACAATTTTGGCATGTTAGAAATGGCTGTATTTACAAACCTTTTCTTCTCTACAGTGTGCTTGCACACATTCTTTAACTTTTTCATTACATGCAGACCTTCTTTTTTTCCCCCTGAATTAGTCTTATAATTATCCTCTCTTGTAAAAACAGATATGAGAATATAACTAGTACACCCTTTTTCTGCCACAAGTTGTTCCTAACACCCTGAGACAAGTAAAACCAAACAAAACGAAACAAGCATCACCACCCCCTAAACACACACAACTTACATCATGCATCTTCTTCAAACCAAGGAGACATCATTAGTGGTATCTCCCAAAGATTTGATGTCAACTATCTGGTGCCATTGATAAGAATTAAACCTTTGTATTGATAGAAGCAAAGTGAGGCCAAAGCTGAGCCCTTCAACAAATCTTTTCCCTGACAACTGGAAAGATGAAAAACATTTGAAAATATGTATGATACTTAAATGTTTACAAATGGGCATGACTAACTCTGTAAATGCCTTGAAACAAACAGAACTAAAACCAAACCAAATCTTCCTGAAATTCATATTGCTTCTTCTATTCCCCAAATGATAAATTATGTATTGCAGGCATTGTTATCTTAGGGGAACCTGTACATCTAGGTGAACAGTGGAAATCAGCAAATACAGTAACAAGTGTTTTCAGTGATAAGCTGAAGGGATCTGTAGTTGCTAATTTAGACATTGGAATTTAAACAGTGGAGAACTTTAGTGAGAAGAGAGTTAGCTGGAGTTTACTGAAGATCTCATTTTGTTGTTCATTTTTGTTTAACAAACATCTGAGACAATGTACCTGATATGACCTTTACTACTGTAGGAATGCTAAAGCAGAGCCTCTAACTGAAAATTGCAGAAGTCTACAACATGTATGAAATATACTGCCACTTTTTACAATTTTATTTTTTTCTCCAGTTTGATGATGATATAAAGCCTTAAGAGATGTTTCTGGCATGCTCTAGTAGGTGAAGCAATCACCCCAGAGGGATCAGCTTTGTATGTACAACTGGTGTGTCTCCTGGGTTTAATTTTCTTCATCCTAATTGCCAGCAGAAGTTGTGATGATTGATTTTGAGGCTCACAGTACAGTTTTCAACAAAGATGTTAAAGTATTAAAAGAAGTGGTAAACTGAGCCTAGCTGTTCTGCTTAAGTGAATTTCTTCTTAACCCTTTGAGAAGAAATCAAGGCTGCTGGAGTGCAGTATGCTCATGGATTCTGAAAGCACTTCGACATTGCACTTTGGTAAAGTTAAACTGCCTCAGTGTTTTGCTACAGTATCTTCTATGCCAGAGACATACAGAGAATGTCTTTGAAGGGGAGAGGGATATGATTGTTATGCTAAACTGAGTGCCATTTATCTTTAAAACTTTCCTTAAGTTACGATTTTATATTTTATAGATATGATTTTATATATCTAGATATATGCACATATATACAAAAATGTATAACATAATAGAAAATGTAAAAAACCCACATTACCTCACAATATTGGTAATATATTATTGAAATATACGTTGCATATGACATATCATATTTTATATACAGAATAAGATATATGGTTATAGATTATGAGAAAGAAATTTGCTATTATCACTGTTACCTTGTAATGCAGATGTAATACCTCTGTGTGTAATCAGTGTGCCTGAATAATGGTGTAATGTGCAGCGTATATAACGTTCAGCAAGAAGCAACCAGCTTTCAGTCAGCTCTGTTTGGTAGCCCAATGTAACAGCCCTCAACATGTAGTAAAGACATTGCTCTTCACCACTGACTAAAAACATTGCCAAGTTTGACTGTTATGCTGTGAGACACAGAGAAGAGATATATCTGAAGAATGAAATCCTATCATTATTGAAACAGAGGGAAAAACATCCCAAACCTCTCATCAAACTACTTAGGCTCAAATTTCAAAACACAAAATACAGAATTATTATCCTTTTGTCCTTGGAGAAGATTGTTGCAGTGTAGAGTCCAGATGCATTCATAAGACACATCAAGACTTGAAAAGACCCGTGGTGTTTGCCCTTGAAATGATATATATCATGAGGATAAATGCAATACACCCACCCTAGCTGAGAAACAGTATCTTTCTTGGAGCTTGCACCTATATCTAAATGTGAACATCACGCATTGAAAATTCTATCTTGTGCAGGATTTATGGAATATTTGGCTAGAGATAGATATTACAGAATATTTGGATAGAGTCATGTCAGGTTCCCGCACTGTGTGTGATCAGAGGAATGTAGCAACTAGGAGTGCATTGTTACAGTCAGCATGCTCAAAGGTTTTGGCTTGTCTACACCAAGCCAATGCTGATAGTAATCCTAGCTCTGCTCTGGGAGTTATGACATTTAACATCATAAGAGGGATGTCTACCTCTCTTCAGGCCAATTGCAGCTCAATGTCTTTTTAAGAAAAGAGCAGATCAACAAACTTGAGATAAATGGTCTTTTAGCTTCTGGTCAATCTGCAACTTTCTGGAGCTGCCACTGCCAGTAATTTATCAGCACCAGAGGAATGAAAAAAGTCTTTGAGTTCCAGTGGAAAAGAGGGATGTGATCCTAGGCTTCAGCGCCTTAGGGCCTTACCAGGAGGGGGCAATAATCTAGATTTTAGTTTTCTGCTCCAAGAAATGTTCATAAATATTCTTCACTAACTGTTCTTATAAAATGCAAGAAATTGTCAAAGCAGAGCTCAAATTCCAGATGTTTTGCTAAGACCAGCCAAGTTCTCCTGGCTATATTGCCTCTTTCTTCTTAGGCAGATTGAGGAACATCATGGTTTTTCTATCTCAGCTGCTGCAGGTGTGAGCTAGATGCTGGAGATACTTCACATACACCTCAGAAGAAAGCTGAAAGATTGTTTTCAGATGTTGTTTTGGACTTAGACATATCTACGTTTGAGGCCTAAAATAATATTGATTTACTTTTTTTTTTTTTTTTTTTCTTTTTTTTTTTTTAATGTGTATTTGGTTTGCTGGCACATCAGCTGGATTTAGCAATGTCAACAACATGGGTGAGATGTCAGAACAACAAAATTAGACAAACACGATCTCATGGCGAAAGCTGAAGTCAACAAAACCTGTAGTAGCAATAAGGATTGGCTCACTTACGAGCAGGTAACGAGAGTGTCCTCCAGTTCCAGAATGAAGAATAGAACTTTTATTCACAAAGTACATGTAACCCAATGCTAAATTCCTGGATCGGAGCACAGAACTGCAAGATGAATTCCCACGGCTCAGTGCTAAGATTAGTTTAAACTTTTATGGACAGTGCTCTGCAGCAAGTCTAAGACCTATATGTTTGTCTGAGAAGATACAACTTGCTATTCTGCCTGTGTCTGGAATTGTTTTTTGGTCTCTCTGGTTTTAGCTGCACAGTTGTCAGCCTTTACTCTGGATGGGTATAGTCGCTCCAAACCATAAACGTGTAGCCTGGTTAGTAAGCCTGAAGCTGCTAAGCCTTTGCTGATAGCGTGGGCACAACAAGTTGTGCCTGCTTGAACACAACCAAGCAAGCTCACATCTGCTTGCAAAAAAACCCCCAAACCAACAAAAACAAACATATCCTCTCTGTTCTTTTCCTGCTTCCTCTCCCCTTCTCCTTCTGCCTTTCTCTTGCCGTCTCCCTTTTTCTTTCTCATTGTCCCACCCACACACGTCCACGAGAGCACTCACAGAACTCCACCTATCTAAGGACCTCCAGCCAGATATTCAAATTCCTGACTGGGATCTCACGGGGCACACGTTTGTTTAGAGTGGTAAACATATGGCTGTGTTTCATATGAGGCCTCTGTGCAGTTTCCTTACAATGAACTTGAACAAACAGCAGTTGTTACATTCATCCCTTTCAACAGGATTTTACTCAACCTATGAAGTGTTCATTTTTGCCTCCTCACACTGACTGAACCCAGAAAAGGGTAACATATATAATGGGGGGGAAGGCACTGTACTGAGTTCCAAACACTTTTTGGGGAGTTCCCCATTCAGAGGGAACAGACTCACCACAAGTTTCACTAAATCCACTACGGCAGGATGTCAGTGTCCTGCTGCTCACAGCACATACTCTGATTGCAGAAATGTCAGTAACAGCCCTGCTTTGTTGTTGACAGTAGCAGCTGATGGTACATGAATTTTGAGTGACTTTTCATGTGCCTACAAGATCCAGGTTCCATGGGCTTTTCTCACGTGCAGGATAAGAAACAGGTTACTCTTTCCCTAAATTTCCTTTTAATCTCTTTTTTCTTCCACTAGCTAGGCACTAATTGTGTTGTACATCATCTTCTGCCATTTTTCTGGCACAAGCAACATGCTGGCACAAGTCAGTGGAAATTCAACATTCATTAAGGTTAGACTGTATTGCCTCTCTCTTTTTTTTTTCCCCCTAGGATGATTGCTTTCAAGAAAGAGGCTAGCAGTTTTACAACAGGAAGCCCTCCATTTTAGACAACTAAGCTACATAAGCTGCATGTTGGCTATCATTGCCTTGGTGCCTGGGATTTAGTTTTTCTGAGATCTGGATATTTTTACCAGTAGGTTTTGAAAGGCATCAACAATCTTAGTCACCTACACACTTGCATGAAGACTATATTCTCAAAGAAGCAGTACTTTTTGACAGAACAACTATGACAAATGCCGAGAAGTAAAAGGATCATCTCAGAACACACACCTTTCTCTTTTTAAAATGCATAATCCTTATAGGAGATTACTGATGGGGGAATATTAGAGCTGGTCTGCCTTCTGGCTTGAAAGCTTGTTCTCAGGCAAAACTGTCTTCTGGCAAATTAAAGGAAGTTAAGTTTCTCAGGATCCCATTTCCCCCTGCACAGGAGAAACTGATATAAGAGAAAGTAAGCTTGCTTATTTCTGTGAATTCTTCCTCTATGTATGTGTGTGTGTGTTTGTGTGTAATATTTTTATCCTAGTGGTAAAACCCAAACAGATTAGGTGCAGACCCTAGCATTTTCTTTTCTCATATTATCTATGCCTCAGTGAAACATCAGGAAGCTAAATAAAGATGGCTCTCACTCTGTCACTTATTCCTGCTACCTGCTGGATGTCACAGGTCCTGCAGGTTCATCCACACACTGTGTACCTTGGTTAAACGTGAAAGAAATATTATTGTCACTGTTCTAGTTGGAAGATACTTACATAGGTCCACTATTACAGCATAGTCATAATCTTTAACAAATACATCTTCCATAAATCCATTGCAGTCAGGCTCTGGTATTCCCATTTAAGAAAATGGAACAGAGAAAGAAAGTGCAAATGACTTGCCCAACATTACATATATCCATGGTAATATGCAAAATGACATTTTTTCCCTGGCAGAGCAAGGCTTGATTTGTTTCACAAGCCAAAATAGTGCAATAATTTGCTTAATAAGCCCCAAATAGTGCCTTAACTGTTTCATATCTAGATTAGTACCTTCTTATGGTGGAATTAATTACCATATAGTACCTAAAACAAATACAGATTTCTTTAATCTGCCAAGTATATATAAAAATTTCACAGTGTTTGGGCTAAATGGGACACTCAGGATTAGCAGATGGAATGCAAAACAGGTTTTGGGGCCTAGAAAAGTCAGCCAAAAACCCCAGTAAGTTCCACATGATCTTACCTGCTGGAGAACGCGAGAATGCCATTCCTTTATCTTCTGCAAGTTAATTTCCTGTTCCTGCTTGACTCCTAAACCTTCGCAGCCTGCACTCTAGGGCTATGCTATCCTATGAGGAGGGAGAATCCAATTAATTATGTCCTACCTCGCATTCAGCTTTCAGCAAGCAATTACTAGACAAAACCTGGTTGAGGCCCTTGTTTGATTTAGGAGGGTTGTGTGTCTTGGCATTCATCAGGATTTACTGATGTTGATAAATTACTCTTCTCTGTCATGGCTCTAAATAGATATATCAGGTTTGTCCAAGGCTTCTTGCTGAGCCTTGATCTAAATGGTTTTTCATCTAAGAGTATGGAGCAGTTATTCTTTTATCTGGAACTGATATATGGAGGTCAGAAGTAATGAAACTGGCATTTGTCTAATTATGAATTCCATTATTATTTTCTATCCTCAAGCAGCTAGGGGTAAATCCATATGAGTCTGCTTCAGTAAAGCTCTCCTGAACTGGCATTGTGAGATAAATTAAAAGTAGCATGAGCCAAGTATGTCTTAGGCTATGTCTATGTGCAATACCTAAGAGAGCCTAGGTTGCAATCTGGAGACATGCTGTTGTTAGTTCGACTGCAACTAAGTTGAAAGTGGTGGGTCAGGAGTATATTCTCTGTGAAATAGAGTCTGGGATGCTGCCTTCTGTCCCCTGTCCAGCACCTGGTTTTGTTAGCTTCCCTTTGAAGAGTGGCTGGAGAAATAACATGCAGACAGATGAACAGGGGAGTATACATAGAGCTACCTGATAGTACAGCATGAACTGATTGTACTGTCTGGTTTAGTTAAATTTCAAGATAATTCACAGGATGCCCAAAGCCCGGGGACATTTCTGCTATATTTTAAGCCAGAGAAAAACCAAATACAGAGGGGAAAGAAATAATAGAATACTTCATTTTTGCTTCCTCTCAGCCTTCTATGTTCTTAACCAGGAGCTTTGTAAAGTACTTTCACTTGTTTTCCAGATTAGTATTTGAGATCATAGCCACAATGGGCAGAAGTTTGCTCTTTCTCACACACATACTGAACTGAAATTACTTGGGTTTTTCCTCCTAAATTTGTTCTAAGTTCTTGTGAGTCACTGTATTACTTGACAGCTGAATTTAATGCATCTGATTGTGAAGTTCCCTAGCTTCTAATCTTCAAAGATCATTTACTGACAAATACCATGTAACGTCTGTAATAGAACTGCTGCACATTTATGTTAAATAGCTCTGAGTTTTGTTTGTTAATGTCAGGTGATTCAGGCTAGACTCTTTTTGATATAACCAAATATAAAATCTAATCTGTTTTGACTGCTTCCATCCCATGGAATGTTCAAGTTTGTGCTAGTTTTACACCCAAAAGCTACAGAAAGGGCCTTCACGAACTTCAAATTCCAGTGAACTACCTTGTACAATTACAGTTGTACTCCAGCTGTCTTTTTGAACTAATGGGTTTTTAAATGCTCATCACAATCATGAGAGTATTCCTCATGGATGTAGCTGTGTGTTTATAAAAAAGAATCTGTTTTTTCACACATAGTACTTGCTATGCATTTTTTCCTACCCAACTGTTTTAAAAGTTTTATGTCCAATCAATAATCAGAAAGGATGAGAAGAGTTACCCAACACAAGTGAAAACCAGAGAATAGTGAGCTTATAATATTCTGGAAAAACCCAGACGCATTTCTGATGAAAAAAAATAAATATTTAAAATACCTCTGCAAATATTACACCCTGAATACTGTCGTGAATATTGCTGAAATATCCACAAGGATAAGAAGGGCTTAAACTGATGAAAAGTGATTACCTGAAAAATGTCATGACTGTAGAGCTCACTAGTCTGTGAGCACTTTCCTGCTGCAGAAATTCCTACTCCTGAAATGGAGGTGGTTCTCTTTCCTTCCATCACCGCACACCACTTGCTGGGGAAATTCACCTCCACCTCACCAGACTTTGCTTCAGCTGAGCTTGTAGAAGTCAGGTAATCTTTTGGCACTGAGCATGTGTACATCACCTTAAGCTTTCTTATGTCAAAATGTCAGTAGCACTCAGTACTTTTATACTGCTTAATATTGGTATTATTGTTCTTTTATATGTCAGCCTGAAGATATAATAATATCATAAAGTGGTCCAGATGTCAAGGTATGTCATTACTATATAATAGTGGGTGCAGTTTTCTCTACTCTCCTTAGACTTATAGTAAAAATTGACATATTTCTTCAGAAATCATTTATTACTTTACACATCTGATTAATAACAACATCATTTAGAGAAAAGGTCTGTTGGACCTAAAGATTAAATAACCAAATAAAAGCAAATGCTTAATTGCATTATGTACTGTCAGAATAATATTTCCAGTAGTAAATTTTTGTATGGACGATCAGAGGGAAAGCCATTCCTGGCTTGAAGGAAGACATATTAAATTTCTAATCTTTATTGACTACTTAACTAAAAATATAGGAAGTAAGATTAATCAGGATGATTCAGTGTGAAGAAAGCAATTGTGTCCTTTTTTTGGGCCATGCAAATTTAAGCAAACCATAAAGTTTTAGGCAATTATGTGTAGGTTTATTAGAACAGAATTTTTGCAGTTTGTGACAACTGAGTAATTATCTTTAGTAGATAACCTTGTATGAACATACACCAGCTTGTATGCACTATGTAATATAGAGGTCCCCAGAAACTATCATATTCTGTACAAAATCTAATATATAATTTAAGCCAGATATTCAGACCAGCACCTCATTTTGAGCAAGCATTGTCTTTTGTGCTTAATATACAAGAGTATTGAGGTATAATACTAATTATTATCTAGCAAGAGAATCTCACTACTATTAATTATCAGTGAAGTAAAATTTAAGTGACATAATTATCTTGAAGAATATCGGCAATAAGAACGTGCCACACTTTATTATATCAAAGGCCCCAGTAACCAGTGTCTTCAGCACTGTTAATGGGTAGCAGAGAGGCTCCAAAGCCTCATTAGCACTAAAATGGGTGCAATAGTTTGTTTCAGCAGCAACTGGTTAAAGCACTGCAGGAGTTTGATTCATCTCCTTTTAACAGTAGTTATCTGCAGTGTAGATGGCTACTTCTGAGATAACTGTCTGGTCTCCCTATGCAAAACTAGTCACTGGAAGGACCATAAATATTAATTTCTGATTTGCAACCTTAAAATGTCTGCTTCTCTTCAGAGACTCTAGGGGCAACCTGCAGTGACTATCTTAGAGACATTTACATGACTCCCTCCACAGGACCATATATTTTAAAACAGTCAAATGTCTATATATGCAGGTAGGACAGGAAAGCCAGGGCACTACATTCATCTTCTCTGCAAACAAATGCAAGCGAGGTGCCTTAGGTAAAACAACTTCATTCACACTCATTCATCTGGTCATGTAAACCATAGCCAAAGCCAACAGAGCTCATAATATTTGAGACTAAGAGAATTCACCAAGGAGCTTGTTGTTGTCTGGCAAACACTGGTGATGAAACGGAAGGATTAACAAGAGTGATCTGTACATATAGTCAGGATTTTAAATGAGCAAATTTGACAAGCTGAGAAAACTATATAGTGAGGCAGGCTGGACTGAAGTGCTTAGGGAAGGGAATGCTTGAACTGGATTGTTCTGAAGTCAAAAGTGCAAGAAATAGTATGGATTTTTCATCCAAAAGCTGGCATGAAAGGGCTCAGAATCAAGGGAAATTAACAACATCAAAAGTATATCAGAATATATAGACACCCTTAGTGAAATACAGAAAGAGACCAAAGAGTTTCCTGGAGGGCAAAAAGACTAAATTGAAAATTGCTGAAAGTTAAGATGAATTAGATCTTGTACAGGCAATTAAAATAGTAGATTTTAAATATACCCATATAAAAAACAAGAACCAGAAAAGAAGAAGGCAGGTCTTACATAGCAAAGCTGACCTTATGCTTTTTTTGCCAGTATGTCTTGGATAAATAGGACAAAATGCAGTTTGTGTGCACTGGAAATAGATTATATGATAACAACATGATTTTTTTAAAGACAAAAATATTTTCTTTTGTTATCTTTCCCTTGCAAAGCCATAGCTTTAATCCACATGGATGTTGCTTAGTCCCTTTCTATTCCACACAGAGAATCATCAGTTTATGAAGAAGGGGTTGTATATAAGAACTGAAAAGAGGATAGTTAGAACATAGATGACGGGAATTTGTGCTGAAAATAGTCCTAACACTGGAGGGAAGTATGAAGCAAATTTCCCCTGGGAGCAGTTTTGGTCTATCTCAATCTCTAATTTAATATTTTCATAAAGTATATATTGTCATGCGAAAATGTGCATATCCTAATGAAATCTGATGATGATGCAAAATTGAGAGACAATATTAACATAGAAAATGATTTGAATATTGACAATATAAAATAGAATCACAGGATATAAAAGAGAATTGGAGAAGAGTTAGAAGATGGAATCACATTTACAATTTCAAGTACAAAGCAATATACAAATACAAGATAAAGTACAGGAATGTCTGCTATTACATGGGTGTTCATCAGATGACCACAGAACTATGTGGTGCATAAATGATATTACCATGAAAGAGGCAAATGTGATTCCAGGAAGTGTCTGTACCATACAGCAAAGCTCTGCCTGGACATTTTGGATGGACAACCATTCTTTGGTGTAGTTCTGGCAATCATTTATCCTAGGGGTCATTCCCTGCAGACAGAGATGGCTTCTAGTTGTCAGGTTTTGCTTCTGTGGGCCTTCACTTTCCTCCAACACTAGCCTAGGAGGTTCAAGACACCCTTAAAGTCCACTGAGCTGAATCCAAGGTCCAGAATAATCAATATGTCTTTCACAATCATGCTATAAAATCAGTGCTCCGGTGGGGTCTGTTCAGCATAATCCTTACATACCCTTCAAACTGAAACCTCATCCCACCACACACACACACACACGTACACACACAGAGCTGTGCTGCTGCTGATGTTTTAGACTTACAGTGTCACTGTGCTGTCCCCGAGAGACCCAACTCAGGTACTGTGCAGTGTGTACACGAGCACTCTGTGCTTGAGGAGGTTTTGTTTTGGACTGTGTGGATGCTCTGCATCAGTGGAACTGGAGGTCATCTGGAAGCATGCCTGCAGACACAAGCATGGACACAAGATGCCTGTGGACATTCAGGATCAGCATCTATTACCTTGCTACAATCTAGACAGTCACTGGAACACACTAGTTCCTTTCCTAATCTTTGTGATGCAAAGTCTCAAAGCAACTCTTGCAGCTACCATGGGGATACAGTCCTTTTTCCTTTGGCTATCTTAGGAAAGTGGGACGGTTGCTAAAATACCAAGTAAACAATTTGTTGCCTCTTTACCAATCTAAGGGAATATCTTGCTAAATAAGAGGTGTGGGACCACTGTCTTTTAGCTAGTTACTGTGGTACTTTCTTTTCTGTGGTACAAAAGAAGAGATAAATTACTAATTCCAAATGTAAAGCACAGTTGTAAAGGTTTATAGAAACAAAGAAAAACTGGCTAAGATTCTGGTACCAATATAAGAAAAAAATCTCTAAAATCTGTTTTGTAGACACACTAGGTCTTGTAGACACACCTGTACTCTGGTAAACATACAGGGCCAGGAAGTGAGCTTTAACACCAGATCCCATGGTAGTCCTATTAAAAATTTTGAGGAAACTAAGCAACTCTGGCATGATAGGGAAGTGCCTGCATGGTATGTAATTGTTTGTCAGCTTCCCCCTGGCTCTGCATTTGACCACTCTATCTTATTCTCTGCAAGATGAAAACCCAGATGCAGTTTTGGGAGTGGTTCAATTCAGAAATCTAATCTAGCAGTCAGTTAGAAAGAGACTATCAGGTTCTACTCCCAGCAAAGTCTTCTAATAGGCTTTGTACCCTTTTGCTTCCCAGAGAACACAATAGAAACCCTCCAGTTTCATACTCCAATGGTATGACAGTGATAGGCTGCCACGT
The DNA here is from genome assembly GCF_009829145.1 of Chiroxiphia lanceolata. NCBI lineage: Eukaryota > Metazoa > Chordata > Aves > Passeriformes > Pipridae > Chiroxiphia > Chiroxiphia lanceolata. The sequence goes on along the minus strand of NC_045639.1, from coordinate 83,605,358 downwards.
AGTCCTGAAGTTATTTCAGAGACTCTGTGACTTAAAAAAAAAAAGACACAAGATAATAATTATGTCATAGGATCTTGTGGGCAATATGTAAGATACAGAAGAGACTCAATGCCAAGAAGTCTGTAGGTGTACATGACTGATTTCTCATGGAGGGACTGGACCATAGCAGTGGGGACTTCTGTTAATCCATCCTATCTGTCCTCAAGGTCAAGCATTGGTCCCAGTCCTCCCTTTTTTGCCAGCATAGATGTAACCCTCTCTTCACTGATTCTACCTCTTTGTCTGCCCTTCTAACCTGTTGTATCCCACAATGTAAACCACCTACTAGTACACCATCCTAACTCCTATAGCCAATGTTTCTTTAGAGGTTTCCAGGGAATTCGTTCAGATTCAGACATCCTGCCCAAAAATTATTTAGTTAATGAGAGATAGTTTTCCTCCTGCTGATTTAGGAATAGACTCACCTTTTCAAGGAAGGAAATGTCACACTGCCAGATCAGGTGCCATCCGTACTTGGCTGACTTTGACTTTACGTGGAGTAAAATATCTTCCTTTGTCAGGACTCTGTTGCATACATTTCAGCGTGAAGTGTCTCCATCTACTGAGCTTCTATTTTATCAACCTGTAAATAAGATAATGTACTGCTTACAAACATTTACATGAGTTTAATACACCCCACTTATTACAAATTCTTGACTGACACAGGAAAATGATATTATCTGCCATTTTGGATGAAAATGGGTTTGAGGTTCTTTTTTATGAGAGGAGACAAAAAAGTTTGGCTTGGGTAGCTGTCATGGTTTGAGATAGCCCAAAATCCAATTCCCTAGCTCCATCCCCCTCCCACATCTCAACCCAATGTGAGATGGGTTTTTCCAGACAAAACACAACCAGACTCAGGATGGGGGAAAGGGAATATATTACAATGACTGTACAAATAAATACTACAATACATTATATACAACCTTAGCTATCTCTACTATGACATAGTATTTACAATGGATCAGATCTCTTCTCCCCTCCAAATAAAAGTCCAGGAGGGAAAGAAGGACAGATCTCTTCCAGTCTCTCAGGGCAGCAGCTTCTTCAGAGCAGCAGTCATCTGTCCTTTTCTCATGCAGCAGCTGATGGCTGGATCTGCCAGCACTCACAAGGGAGGTATCCAAACTCCTCTTGGCCCTGTAGCCAACCAACCGAGGGGTCTTCCGTGGGCTTCGTAACCCCAGACAAGGTCGTTTCACCACGGTCATATCACGAAGCACAGGGAGTCTTCGTGACGGTCTGGTATCTCCAGGAGATTCAAGCTCCTTGCAGGGCCTCTGTGCCCTGTCTCAGGCTGCGAGCTTCTTTGTAGCTTGCAGCAAGGGAGGGCCTCAAGGTCAACCTCCCACACTCCGTCCCGGCTGAGCTCTCAGGACGACCGAGCTTCTTAGCTCCTTTACCCATTTAGGACTTCTAATCAGTAAGAGTCCATCTCCCTCCATTTTTGGAGGGATGTCCAAGGAGGTTTAGGGGAGTTTTGCAGTCCTTACCCCCAAGCGTTCTCTCTGTAGAACTTAGTTCTGTTCTCTGCAACTCTGAGTCTTCCTTGGCTGCATGCTGTTTCTGCTGTTTCTCTGGTTCAGGTCTTATCAGTTGGCTTTTAGCCATAACCTCTGGACGCTGCCGCCGCTTCTGCTCTCTCTGCTCACTCATGATGGAAAACATCCTCCAGCTTACAGCTACAGACACATAGTCCAGCTTAACACTGTTCCAAGTCTCTGTAGCCCCCAACTGGGGCTGGGGGGGGGGGCCCAGAGGCCCCGAGGGGCTCAGAGCCCCTTCCTCTCATGGCTCACAACATGGCTACTTCTTCTAACCCAAAAACTACAACTCTTCTCTTCCGTTTGGTTGTGGTATGTTTACATTTTTGCAGGAGCGCTCATTGGACAGAATTTCAAAACTTCCAGGGGTTTCCACCCCTTGGGGTCTACCACTTTTCTCATCCTCTGGGGAAAAACAAAGTCCAAACCACTACAGTAGCTTAGCAAAATGAGAAAAACTGTAGCATAATTCAGGTTAGAAGGGATCTTTGGAGGTCGCTCAGTTCAATCTCCTTCTCAAATAGACAGACTAAAATCAAAGTCAGATTGGGTTGATCAGGTCTTTGTCCATTTGCAGTGAAAGTATCTTCAGGAAATAAGATTCCACAGCCACTCTGGGCAATCTGGTCTGGCACTTGACCATTCTCCTGTAGATTGTGGTTTTTTCTCTTTTTATCTGGTCAGATTTTCTTTGTAGCTATGTGTGCTTGTTGCTTCTCATCTTTATTTCTGACTGTGAAGAAGACTGTCTTCTTTCTAAACCCCTAGTAGTCCCCTAAGACTTTTTTCTGGCTTAACAAACCCACATATTCAACCTGTCCTCATATATCATGTGCTCCATGTTGAACTTGAAGATACAGGATGTCCCTTTCTCTCCTCTGTTTTGATTTTTGTAGAATCAGTTTTAGCATTTTTGGCTAGGAGAGAATTGTCTAGTGCTATCTTAATCAGTTTCTGTCTGTAGTGACCTCATCAGTGTGGACAGGAGAGGTCTGAAGATTTAGGGAACATTTGTGAAATCAGTATTTGGATCAAGAACTGTTTTTAAGCTGCAATTAATTCTAACCAAATACATGTAAAAGTTCCCCAATCTGTGGCATTCAGAGATAAATTTAAAACAATATTTATGGCTTGTAGGAAATGTACATTACCAAAAAAAAAAAAAAAAAAAAGGAGAACTGCAATGTCTCAGTACACTCCTAGAAGCTGATGCCTTACAGGAAGCCTTCATCTTTGGCAGCGCTGTACACATAAACCTGAGGAGAAAAGATTGCAGTATTTCCTTCTATCCTCTTGCAGAAATGAAGTGCTTTATTCTGTTTACTCCTAGAATCACTTCATTTTTTCACTGGTAATTATGAAAGGAAAAGAGATAAATGAAGCTGACACGGGTCTCTAAGACCATGTATTATACCTGGGGTCCAGAATGAGCCATGTGCAGACCATCATTAGGCAGATTGTGAGGAAGCAGATACTGCATTTCCTGCATTAATTCTATACTTCGAAAAAAAAAGTATGTGAAATTGAGACCTAGTGATTAAAATTCAAAATCTCTTTCTGAAGTGGAGAGATACAGACAGAAAGAGTTCGCTGGGATGAATTTCTAGCTCTTGGCTATTGCTATCCTCCTTTTTTGAGAAGCTCAACCTTTGCTAAGCAAAGCCTTAATGCAATGCTCTGTGTTACTGCGTTGAAGATCCTCTAGCAGCACATTTGGTTTGACATTAAAAGGAAAAAATTCAGCTAGGGAGCTGTAGAAAGCTTCTGCCTGCTCTAAAATTGCAGCTATGCTTACTGTGTTCTCTTGATATTAGTGATCAGATCATACTCTACTTTGTTTACAAATAATTTCCTTTTGAACTAACAGCACTGGTGCTTCTAATATTTTTGGCAGATATAATCATGTCTCTTTTTCATGCCTAAGATGATCAACTGGAAATCAACCTTGGTGGGCAGGTTCTCTAAGGTGATCAGTATAATGGACCCTTGTTAGCAGCATGAATTTCAGGAGCATTTTTCATTCATATAAACTGTTAATACAGATCAGATTGTACAGTTAGGTTCTATGATTTTAGGAACTCAGACATTGTCCATAGGAAAAAAAGCATTTCTCTTTCTTTTCAAGAAAAAATACTGTTGGATTGTTTTGAATATATCATTTAACTACCTTGTTAGCTTCTTTTGACTCCCACCATGAATACTTTTCTACCTAGAGAAAAAATGGATAGTATTATTTTAAAGCAAATACATGCTCTGCGTTGGGAAGAGGAAGATTAATTGCACAACAGAACCTCAGTATTTGAAAACCTGTGACCCAAACTTCTCCCTCTAACAAACCACTTCTTGCGCTAGTATCTTCCACCTTTGTATTGATTTGCATTTAGCTGCAAATCCTTAATGTCACCTAGTTGATTCAGACAACCAAATTTCATGACAAAGCAATGGTGCCCTAGTATTCTATAACATATTGGAGTACTTTTTCTAGAATAACATTAAGAAAAGAAACATGAATTTGTATCTCTAGTGTTATAGCACTGCTGTAGTGTGCATACTCTCAGGTACTGTTGCATTACTTGACTTAGGAAACTTCAAAAAAAGAAGAAAAGCAAAACAATTTATGAACTGATTTGTGAAATATGTATGTAGAGTTATTCAGAAAGACAAGATGAACTCCCAAAACATAATTATATTTTCATAGCTCATTCAGGTTAAGCAGCAATTTGGGTTCAGTAGGACTTTAGTTTATTCCTGAATTCTTTGCTCATAATTTGATATTAGATTGCCAAGTAATACGTTATTCTCTGCTGTTTTCAAAATGTGAGGTTATAGCTTAATATATAAAGAATGAAAAAGGTCAAGTCTTTGTTCTCTTGTCACTATGAGCAGCAAAAAAAAGGAAGACATCCACAGCACAACTAGTCATGACAGGCAGTAAGACAGTAAATTATTTTCCCCTCTGTTCTTGGGAGTAGTGCCTTTTCCCAGCACTGTACCTACATTTTGAATCATGATAATTCTTGTATTTATTATTTTCCATCAAGTTCTAGTCATTGGCTTCTTCCTCATCACTGTATTTTATTCTTGATTTCTTGTCTTACAGAATTTCTGAAGACAAGGCAGGAGTAGAAACACACCACCTGAGTTCTCCAACCTACTAGGCACTCATTAATTAGAATAATTAAGGAAACCGTTAAGGAAACATTTGTAAGACACTTGCTTCTGTAAATTATGTACTGCAGATCCAATGGCAAATACAGGCAGATAATTTTGCTTGCAGAGGACTCTGTCCTCTATTTTCCATGTGTATACATTTCAGCTGTAAACTTAGGCCAGGCTCTGTCTAGCTTTTCACCCACTTAAACTGTTCTTTATTTATTTTACAAAGAGCTAACCAAAACATTATTGTTGTATTACCCTTTGCTTGGGAGTGTCAATTCTCTAGCTACACCCTCCATGTCTACATCCCTCCCACAAAATTGTTGATATTTAACAAGTATTACAGAATGATAGAGGACGTTCACCCACCCATTTTCAAAATGCTTTTGGGAATAATGTGCTCCACTTGACAGGGCATTCCTGCTGAATGAAGCTTGAAGGAAATAATGTCAGCTCATGCTCTTTGTCTTTGTTAACAGTCCCCTATTTTCCATTAACATTAGCTGTGTACAAAACCCAATATTGAAAGATGATTGTGTGCTGATTTTCCAGACTGGCAAGCGGAAAATTGGCCAAATATATATTACGAAGCACATGTTAGACAGTGTTAAGCACTAGCAGTTTAAAAAATTTGTAAAGACAAAGAGGCACATCCATCTTCAGATGATGGACCTTCAAAAGATGATCTATTGCTGAGGAGTCTCACTTGTCACCCTTGAAGAAGCTGCTTTACACCAGCACCATCATGAGCAGCTTCCAGCCCCAGCAGTCAGTGTGGATGCAGAAAGATCACTGAGCCTCTCATTGATACATTTGTCAACATTCTAGGTTTAATTAACTGCCTTTTCACAAATCCTATGAGAATAGCAGTCCTATGGGGATAGTTGTTTGCAGAGATTAGTTACAGAGCTTGGGGTACATGCAAGAGCCTTGTCAACAGCAAGGCTCTTGCATATAACAAGGTTGTGGGCTGTCCCACAACTACAGGCAAAGTCAAACTTCTTTATCAACCCCTGCCTCCCACTCCCCTGCAGTTGCATTGGTGCTATCTGTTTTTCCATTACACATAGAATGAGAGGAAAGGATGACCATCCTGGAGTGGGAAGTGGGACAAAATAAAAGGTGACAGGCTTAAAACCTCCCATTCTTCCCTTTCCAGAGGCTAAATATACTGTGAAAATACAGAACTCTTCAGTCTGGACAGCAGAAAGCTAAGGGTAATTTAAAAAGTCATGTAAATGTTAGTTAAACTGAACTGCTAATCACCAAAACCAGCAATAATGGAACTAGGGAAATTCACTGAAATGAGGGATAGAGCATCTTAAAGCACATTTGAGAAAGTACATCTTTACGCAGTGGGCAGTGAACTTCTGTTGCCACAGGGAACTATGGGGCAGATGGTATCAGCAGCTTCAAGTGAGGCTAGACAAATTCATGGGCAGTAGTCTGACAGCCAGATCATGATATTAAGATTCTATGAATCTATGATTCCATGATTCAGATACTAAAGAAAGGAGCAGGGATGTGCCCTGTGATACAAAGAGTGTGGGTTATGCTGATGTGTGAGGGAATGAACTCGGGAGGTGGCAAGGCTCCTGTGCACTCTCCCACTGCTGCACTCAGTGATGGAGTAGAGGGTTAGGTGGACCACTGGTGTGATCCATTTCTCATGTACCTAGGACAGTAGAAATGGAGGAATCTGAAATTTCCCACATTTGTAAAGCACTAATGGGAGATACAGTTTTCAGAATACATCCCATACCATATTGTTGAGATTCAACAAGGTGAAGTACTGGGTCCTGCACTTGGATCACAACCCCATGCAGCACTACAGGCTGGGGAAAGAGTGGCTGGAAAGCTGCCCAGCAGAAAAGCACCTGGGAGTGCAGTTCAACAGCCACATGAACACAAGGCAAAAGTGTTCCCAGCTGGCCAGGACAGCCAGTGGCATCCTGGCTTGTGTCACAAATAGTGTGGCCAGCAGAGAAGTAATCCTCCCCTTTTACTCAGCACTGGTGAGGCCATGCCTTGAGTCCTGTGTCCAGTTCTGGGCCCCTCACTACAAGAAGGGCAATGAAGGTGGTGAAAGGTCTGGAGCACAAGTTTTACGAGGAACAGCTGAGGGAGTTGGGGTTGTTTAGCCTGGAGAAAAGGAGGCTAGGGGGGACCTTTTCACTGTCTACAACTACATTAAAGGAGGGTGTAGCCAGGTGGGGGTCGGCCTCTTATCTGAAGTAATAAGTGATAGGACAAGAAGAAATGGCCCCAGGTTGTGCAGGTGAGGTTTTAGATGGGATATTAGGAAAAATTTCTTCACTGGAAGAGTGGTGTCCTGGTTACAGCCAGAACAGGATTAATTTTTTCAGTAGCCAGGAGAGGGCATAGCTGGGACCCAGAGGTTATTCTATACCACCTCCCATAATTTTCTGGAGACAGGGGAAGGGGGGCCCTTCTGGGTCAGGTAGTGTGGTGAAGGGAGCTGGGTGTTGTCGGGAGTGAGAACTCACGTGCGAATCGTTCATTTCTTGTACACTCTTTTATTGATATTGCTGCTATTACTGTATATTTCTTATCTCATTTCTGTTCCCAGTAAATTGTTCTTATCTCAATTCATGATCTTTACCTTTTGTTCCTCCAATTCTCCTCTCCTCCAGTTCCTCCCCTCCCACTGCAGGCAGGGGAAGGGGGACCAAGCGAGTGGCACATGGTTTGGAGAGTCTCAGTGGGAGTACTAACTGGGGAGTACCATTCCTAAACCACAAGTGGTCAGGTATTGGAAGAGGCTGCCCAGGGGAGTGTGGAGTCACCATCCCTGGAGGTTTTTAAAAGACATTTGGGGACATGATTTAGTAGTGGACTTGGCAATGCTGGGTTAACAGCTGGACTTGATGATCCTAGAGGTCTTATCCAACCTAAATGGTTTAACGATTCTGTTATGGTAAGCATTGTCCACTCAAGACCAGGAGTCTGAACTAACTTCGATTTCTGCTTGTCAGCCAAGCATAGCTGCAGCAGCATAGCTGTGGCAAGATCTGGATTGCAGTTTGGAAATGTGACTGAGGAGACTGGTCCCACTCTCATTAGGCTGAGGAGACAAGTCTCTGAGCTTGATGAGGTTGCCTTAGCAGCTTCACAAAGAGCTATAAGTGATTATGTTCAGAAAGGCTGTGAAGGGAAGCTGAGCCAAGTCCTTGTCAGTCTAAGCATGGAGAACATCCTTCCTGATTGCTTCCCTTGGCTGCAAGAAAATGGAGAGTAAATGTGATACTTTAATACTATACAGCTCTGCTTTGTAAGATTGCTTTGAAGAAATTCTGATTTGCAGCAATAATCACATAGCTAATGATTTTGTTTTCAATCGAAGAGAATGAGCATAATCTAGTTATAACAACTTTAGAAGACTGTGACCAGTTTTTACACCAAAGCAAAACAGTATGACCCAGCTAATTATAGTTCTGACAGCCTGATATCAATCCTGGGCAAATTAATGGAATGACTGATACAGGACTTGATTAATCAAGAATTAAAAGAGAGGACTATAATTAATACTAGCTAACAGGGGTTTACTGAAATAGATTTAATCATACTATGTTGTTTCTTCTTTTTTTTTTTTTTTTAATGAGATTTTGTGTTTAATCTATACAGGTAATAAAAAAATAAAAGAATGACCTGGTATGTCACAACAAAAAAAATACACACATATAAAGTGTACTGAATATGTACATGATACGTAGTAAGAGCAGGATAAACTGTTTCACTCATAGTGTCCAAATGTAGTCATAAATTTGGAATCACCAGTGCCTGGTGGTTCTTACTGGTTCCACAGGGCTCATCTAGGGCCCAGACTTACAACAAAATTCTGATGCTAATAAGAAGGTGTGAAAGCAATAAGTAACAAAGAATAAGACAGCAGAGTCGATTGCTCTTAAAATGTGTTGAACATGTGCTTCAGCACAGAGTGAGAGAAGCTGTACATCTGTGGGACAACAAAAGTGTAGGTAATGCTTGAGAATGGGGGAATCTGTCCTGTTGGGCAGTGGTTCTGAAAAGAAATTGTAGATCAGTGTTGCAAAGACGTAACTGTGAAGTCTGATTGTGGCCAGTTGTAACGCATGGTGCAAGCTGGTGAGAAAGCTCAAGCAGCATTGCTGCACTGTGTAGTCTCCCTTGATTTCTTAATTTTGCCTCTGTAGAAATAGCTTTTCTTTAATGTGCTTTCATCTGCTCACTCTTCTAGCCTTAGCAGCCTTAGCATGCTGGACACTTTCTGCACAGACACAGCACAAGTTTCTAGGACAGACAGGATGAATCACGTTCTGGAAGAGCCTGTTTCTCTTTACTGAGAGAAGATGAAATCTAGGAAATCTGCTACAGACTAAGCCCCTTCCTTTTATTAGAGAGCTAAAATTGAATAAAACTGATCTCGCTTGATAACCAGAATTTTAGACATACTTGAGACCACAAATCCTTTTGAGTGTGATTGATGTCTGGCACTGAAGTTGATTAAGATTTCTTTCTAGTCAAGATAAAATAACAATACTTGTTAAAATGCTTGTCTGTGTTCTCTGGAGCTGTCTGTGATCCTTCAGACCAAAAGAACTTACAATATTGAAATTAATATACTTTGTACCACAAGCACCCACCATACGACATGAAGGACAAAGATAATGTGTTACAGAAGCTAATATGCTGCAAATTATTTTCAAGGGTTTCAGTTCAGCAGCAGAAACAGGTAAATTAGATCATTTTTAGAAATGCATTAAAGGAGTTTTGAATTGAGACCAAAGAGCATTTAGACAAAATTCAGCAAAACAAATGTTGGTTATAATCAAAGCTATGTATTGCAAAAGATGAATTGCCGGTACAACACGAAAATGTACGTGATACTATTTATTGTTCTAATTGGCTACATCTTGATAAATGCCAGGAAATGATTGATCTCTCATCATAGATGCTTTGTGAGTTTGGTCGTGGTGCATCATAAGCAATTTTAACAGCTGGGTATTATAGTTCTTATAATTCACTAACTGAAACAGCAATTTTTTGAATAATTTTGATGACATAAATTAGCTCTATGGTTAGAGTGTTGCTTTTCCTCAGGTATATTGCAGATGTATAGCCTACACAGTAAAAAAAAATGTATTTCTTGAGTGAAGTCCTCTCTTGCTGAAGTCAACACATCATCTTCAGTGGAGGTGGATTTTCATCCACTCTCTCTACTATTTCTGATTTTTATAAACATTGAATAATTACACTGAACACAGTAGTAATACTTGCCTGTGCAGAGTGTGACCTGTGTATGGAGAAACTGGAGATCTCTCACAAGGGAATATTTACAGAGCTTGCTTGAGGCTGTCAAGAAAACTGTTAGTGTTGGAACACTTTAAAAACTCTTTTAGCAGAAAGAATTTGATTTCAGACAGTTCCAAAGGTATGGAGAGGATATTTGAAATACTTGATTCCATTTCTTGCTCCTGAATATTCATCGGCCTCAAAAGAAAAAGTCATAAGATTAAGGCCATAACTTTAGGAAATCCATAGCTTGGAATGACTGACTGGTAGAATGGCAGACCTTAACATATAGTGATAAACACTGTGAAATTCTAATCATTTTGGCCTCAAACTTCACCGAGTTAATTCACCTTCCATGTAAATGCGCTACAATGACATTGTTAATTAACTAGAGTGACATACATTTCAATTACATCTTTAGATCCAGCCTCTTACCATTCAGGGATCAGAAAAATAATGGCTAAATTAAAAATATATACAATCAGAGTTATTCAGCTTATTGAACTACTTGTACCAGAAAGTGAAGCAGCTGGTAAAGTATTGAGAAGGTTTAATGATAAAAGTGATTATTGGTAGTAGAAAATAGCTATGGCAATCTGAATTCAAAACAAACATGTACACTGAAAAAAACCCCAGATCTAAGCAGTCAGAATGATGCAATTTTTAGAAGGCTTTCACAATCTATTTTTAAAATTTCGTAGACACAAGTAAAACTAGCCTATAACATCTTCCTTGCGTCCTTGGACACAAGACATGGAACTGAACAGGACAGAGAATACTAAAAGAAGTTGGGTTTTTTCCCTAAAGGAAATAGCTAGATGTAGAGATAACAGAGCCCCACAGCAGCATTTAGATTTTAAAATATTTTGGAAACAGTTGTATCAATTTGTTGTTGTCCTCAGTTTAAAGGATGTTGGACCACTGAGACAGTGTCTTAGGTGTGGGGAGGCAATGCTACTGAAAGACTTTGAGTCTGAAGAAGTTATAAATACAAATAAGAGGAACATCAGTGCTGATATGTGTTTTGAACGCACATTACAGGCAATTATTCAGAGATATATATCATTCCATAGCTCATGAGAAGGGAGCGGGTGGGGATTTTTTTCTTCAAAATAAAGCAACAGTGCATACATTTAAAATAAACCCTCTAAGTCTCTTCAATATTTATCCCAGCTGAAGAAGAAAGTAATATGAAAAATTTGGTTACACTGTGCACCTCTATGAAAACAGATGATTGAAACTTTTTGGTAAGCATGGAAGTAAACTTTCTACAACCATTCCTCCATGCTCCCATTCCTTAACGTAATTCACTACATTTAATATAATTAATTTGGAAAGAAGGAAGTGCAGTTTTCCCAAAGGAATCTCCTGACTGACAGCTGTTTTACATATCAGTGCAGAACAGCAGTAGTGGAGCATACTCCAGCTATTACCTCCTAATGGACACTTACTTTGCTTTACTACTGTTTTGCTCAGTAACATAGATAGGGAGATTCAATTTAAATTCCTCCCCCTATAAAATTAATTCTTTAGCTAAGTGTGTACATTACAGAACCTTTTGCTCTGGGGCAATAACGAGCATCCAGTGCCCTGTCAGTCTGCAAGTCACCTAGGTATTCCCCAGAAATAGCACACCACAAACTGTATATAAGTTAAAAAATCCTCCTTCCCAACAAGAAAATAGTAACATCTTAGATACTATTAGCTTTGTGTAACTGTAAAGTAAAGAAAATACAAAGACTCCAATAATGTTTGTAAAACCATTTGTGAGTATTTAATGAAGAAACTATATTCATTTTAATAATTAGTCAAGCCTATTTGATTGAATTTTGTGAGGTGAAATGGAAAAGCAATATAAGAAAAAGCAAATAATAATTTGACACTTCTTTGTGGCCAAGTTTAGTGAGGAAGGGTGGAGAGTAGTAAATATATAATAATCCAATATTTGATTTCTTCTGAATAAAGTTTACCTAATTTGTGTGAGGAAAAGAATCATACTTTTCCCTCTTGGCTCATATAATATACAAGTAACTTGTGGAATGTGTCTTTAATTTTCCATGTTTGTTTTAAATGAAAAGCTGCATGTTTTTCTAATGTATATTTGAAAAGAAGCATCAGCTTTGTAGGATACTGCACACTGTACATGTAGATGTTCATCAGTAGGTGGTGCTCCCAGGGTACATCATAGTCTAAAATGCAAATTAAAAAAGGTTTACTGAGGAAGGAGAGCTCTTTGGGTTTTTTAATATGGTAACCGAAGAGTAGTTAAAGTGCAAAACCTCTAAAAAGATATTAAATATTATACTAAATGATTTTTAAATCCTGTAAAACTACATGACCACTAAACAAATATGGAAGATATGCAGTTTTCAGTCTGTTCTTTTTCTGCCAAATATTCACACAACAAATAGTTCACTCAACTTATATCTTGACTATGGAATTTCTGTCCATGTGCTTTATTGCCCAGATGTCATTCACATTTTCTGAGTACGTAGGGATCAAATCCAAATTACCTACATGATTTTCTGGGTTGTTAAATGTTTAATGTGTTTTATTAGCAATTGTGCACCTTACGTATTCTTTTTTAATTATATCCTAGAATTATGGCACACCCATGGGATTCTTAAAAGTCCTAGAATATTTTCAACATTATAAATAGCAATAGTACTTAACATTTTCTGTTGGATTTCTATGCTGTAGGCATCCTTCATTCAACATATGCTTGTTTTTCAGTGTTGTTGCTTGAATTTGGTGATACAAATATGGTCTCACACATTCTTTATCTGATCAGAGAGCATCACACAGGGAATATAACTCAGTACATTCAACTTCAAGCTTAAATGGCATTGGCAGAACATCCTACAAATTTTTAATGAAATATAGAACTAAAGTTAAAGTTGCTGTTGAAAACAAAGCATAAAGATCGAGTGTCCCAAATAGCTTTCAAAGAGGAGGTTGGTTTTGCATTTTTGGTTTTGGTTTTTTGGGGGTTTTTTGGTGAATAATGGACTTACTTTGCCTGTTTATATTTCTGTAGCAGTTCAACAATATTTGCACAATATCCTATTTGTTTATACACAATCTGAGGAATATGGTAATTTGCAAACAGTGTATTGTGTTAATTATAGTAGGTGCTTTGCCTATTTATGTACTTGAGCAGCTTGAACTAAATTGAGAGAATAAAACAAATGAGGCAGGAAAGTCCAATTAAAAGTACATTAATCAAATGCTGCCCCAAAGCCTTTCCTCTACAATACATATTGTTCCAGTTTATGTGGAGTGCCTGTTTAATGTCAGTTGTCCTTCTGTATCTAATGCAGTATCTTGTTCAGTCAGTGTGCAGTAATAAATGTAATTGTCAAGTGTCTGGTTTTGGATAGTTCATTTATATTTTTATAGATTTTATAGTTCATTTAAATTTTAAACCATTCTTTTTTTAAAAATTAATTATAACCAAGGAACAAAAAGAAATGAGAAAGTGACTACCATGTTAAGAAATGACTGTTTAAAACATAGGCTGCTTTTGATTTGCCATAGTTGCAGTAGGCTTTCTTCTCATCTACACTGGAATAAGTAGACTCTGTTGGTTTTCACATAAAATTCAAACCAGAAAAATGCTTCAACAGAGCACTTAAAATTTGTTCCCTTGATATCTGATGAAAAATATTAGCTTGACTCAGCTTCTGTATAATGCCATAAATCAAGAATAGGTCTGTGGGAGTCCATGTGAAAAGTTTATTTTGCTGCACTGACACATCTCTTATAAAAAAATGATACTTGTGGCTGTGCTGAAACACAGATTAGGTAGTCAAGTAATCTGAGAGGTGGACATAGAATTCCACTTCTTGCCCCATTGCAACATCTTTATATGATACCAAGCAAGACTTTTAGGACCAGATCTCAAAAAGAATAAAAGGGAAAATTAAAACAAGATTCATACAGAATTTAGGATCTGAATCTGTTCTGTCTCATCCTGGGAGTGCTTCAATTCCGTTAGGCTTTTGTGTCCCTTATATGCCTAAGCCACACTCCTGTTTAGAGCAGCCCTGCTTCAAACAAGGTTGAGCAGTTTGGTGTCTGCTCAGCTATAAGACCATCCAGGAAAGAGGCAGTTTGTCCCTGGGAGGGAGTTTGTCTGGCAGACATTGTCAGCACACATGCATCCTGTCAAAACTGGGTTCCCTACAGAACCCCACTGTACCCACTGCTGAAAGACAAATTCCGCAGGGTGGTACTCAGGTGCTGCTATAGAGAAAGAAATAGAAATTTCCAGAAAAGGCACATCAAGTTCAAATATTTCATTATCCATACAGGGCTGCAAACTCCTCAGAAGAGTGATTGGAGTTTAAATTCTCTCAAGCTGGAGAGAGATCTGAAATCAGACCTTGGTTTAGGTTTTTCACTGTAAGACAATTGTAAAAGGTGAGTCTCTCAGCCTTCTCTTCTATGGGTGAGAAACAGGGAGAGAGGAGTTCTTTGAGTGAAAGGGGTGTGGGAGCCTGCCTGTGGATAGTTAGCTGTGGGTGTGTGCATCTCTGTGTTTGGTGCAGGAACCAGAGACAGGGTGGGATTACAGCTGCACATACTCTACTCATTACCTCCCGTGTGTTAGTGCTACCTGGTGCTGCACTGAATGCAACAACTTTAGCTAAGTGCCTGAAAGCAAGTTCCACCAAGTTCATCCTTTCGATCCCTTCTGAGATACTTTGCCATGGGCACATCTTCCTCCAGTTTCAGCTGAGCTGACTGGAGAGTTTTCACTCTATTTCTCCTACCCTCATTCCCCTTTGCATGCCCCTCAATACAGACACACCTCCCTTTCCTTTTTACGGCCTCTTTGCACCAGAGGTCTCCATCCTCCTCAGTCTCCTGGGTGAACCGCTTATAAGCCACTCCTGACAACAAAGTCAAAGTAGTAAAGACCTAAATCAATCCTGCTCAAGCCATCCCAGATAACTGCACTGAAGACAAACTGAGGAGGGTTCATATGAACAGGTCAGATAGGCAGATTTAAGGCATAAGTTCTCTGTAGGAAGCCCTGCCTGATAAAAGAGTTCTTGCAGGCAGAGGAAGGAACACCCAAATAAATTTTGGTAGGAGACTTAAAAGTATTGCTTTACATGGGCATTAAACCTGGTCTTTAATCTTTTTTTGTTGTTGTTTTTAGCAATGCCTAATTTCATGTACAGAAAAGAAAAAGCAGTCTGTTCATGATTTCTATTCAAATGACTTACAAAATCATTTGCAATAGCTGAGTATTCAATAACATGCAATAATATTAACTACTGAATTTCCCTTCATTGAGATCATTTTCAGGAGGATACTTCTGACTTCTGACTGAAGTTAAAAGAGCTTCATCACAAAATTTTATATAACTAGCAATGCAACTACTCTGGTGTTGCCATAGAATATTTGTAACTGGAGAAATAGCATCCCATGCTAAGCTAAGCCTTCCGTGGGAGAAAGAGGGTTTACTGGGGTACATGTTCACTATACATAATAGATACCATTCCACAGGATTAAAACTGTGGCCTCCTGAACAGTAAACTTAAGCCTTCTGACTTGTTTTTCCTAGTTATCATTAGCAGCTATCTTAGAAATGGCGTCCATGTTCCCTGGTTACAGAACATGGAAACTGAACAAGTTTAAGGCAGATAGCCCTGAATAATGAGGCTTGAATGGTACCATCAACTCAAAAAGCCCTTAAAACAATTGTTATAAAAATCTGTGAATAAATAGCAAGATAAGGTCATTACCAATTAATTTTCTTTCACCATATGAAAATCTAAATTAAAAAAGACAGGTATATTGTCCTTAATGAGGACAAGAGTAAGTAAAATACACTTAGGTTTATGACTGTTGTTTTCATTAATTGTTTCTCTGCAATCTGGTTCGTATTAAAAACCAAAAAAAAAATGGTTGATAGTACTTTATGCCTTAGGCTAATTTGTTTAAATTTGAAATATTGTACTGAACTAAAATTAAAACATATGCTCTGTGCATATGTTATGTGGGTGCAAAACATTTTATACATGAAGTATTGCAGATAGATATTCTTCTCATAAGTAAATGAAGATGGTTTAAAAATGTATATCTAATTTCTTTCTAAGGATATGCGGGCTAAGCAACGTGCCTTGCCTCTGTGCTGCTTTAAAAACAGACTCATAGAGAAGCTTGAATCAAATATTTGATGCAAACCTCTGACACTCAATGAGATATGTCAAAGTAGCTTTTAAGTTTATTCTCTTATTGCCATGTCTTGAAAAAAATTCCCAAACCATTGGCAAACATTGAATTTATTATTTATATGTTAGTTCATTCTGCCTCCTAGCACAAAAGAACTCATTACATATTTATAAAGTGCTACATCTATTCCTCCAACATTCCAGCAAGCAGTTTGATTTGTTGTTTGCAGAAAGAGAAGACTGAGGGACCAAGAAGTTAGGAGGACTTGCTCGTAGTCACAGAATGGATAAAATAATAGAAGCAGAAAGAAAACAGAAAAAAACTTGACTGCTTGTCTTCCACAAAAAATGAATCATTCTCTCCAGTGCTATTATTGAATTATAAGAGAGTCTTATATTCTCAATTTTTTTTACCTTCATAGGATTCCCTCATTGTCCAGCAATGTTTTGCTGCTTAATCAGCTCAAAGCTAATCAGAGGTAGGAACCTACTCCTCGGGCTATAAAATCCTACTGTGTTTAACCTGAAATAAGAAACAATTATTTAAATGACAGAGAACCAAAAATCAAGGTTTCTCTCATGAGGTAAAAAACACAGTAGGAGGCAACTACTGAGCCATACATGTGCCAGATATGGCTGTAGGCTTCAGATGTATGCTCGATTTTTTGTCAAGGCATAAAAACCCCCTACCTAAAAACAATAGGACACAAGATGTCAAAATAAAATTATCATCTCACAGAATAATTAGCTTTCCACAGGATTTTCTGAACCTTGCACTGTAGATCAATGTTCTCAGTGTGCCCAGAAACTTTGTTCTCTGAATGTGCTCCTTGGCCACCATGCTAACTTGTTGAACAATGTTATCCTGCTAAACAATATATCTTCCCACGATACATCCACTGTTTTATTTGGCCTGTAGACCTGTGCGACTCATTCCTTTAACAAAATCCTAAATAATGAGGTCATGCACTGTTTATGGAGCATAGCAATTACGGTTTCTTAGAATATCGAGAAGATCTAATCCCATTGCTTTATTCTTGACTGCCAAGTGACTCCAGTCTGTATTTCAATACAAAAAATAAAAGTTTCAAAGTGGAATAAATATGTCTTTCGTGGTCAGCCAGTCTTTAAAACTTGCCCTGAGCAGGGCTGTGTGTCTATGCTGGGTTACAGGCTTTCTCTGCCACAGGCTGCTCCACCTCACACCTGCCAAAACTTCTCTGGCAGCATTTTGAGCTCCAGGCTATGACCCAGGACTAGTCATCTGTTCCTCTAGGCAGATTTTATTCAGCTAAGGCCCTGGATGTCTATTGCAATGTCCTTTCCTGAGGCAGTATCAGGTTCCACTCTGTCTTCTCTCCCGATCTCAGGTCATTTTTCTCTCCCCCTTCCAGACCATGGTTATTGAGACAGCTGGAAAAGCTACATAGAAATGTCTATCTGATCACAGGACAGACAACTACACACTGGAGAATATTAAATGTAAACACAAATGAGATTTATTCTGGAAGTAATAAACACACTGGGTGTTTCTGCAGATAACCAATGTATTTTAGCTTTGAGTTCATCCTAGCAACCTCTGTGCAGCAATGTAAGGGCAACCACTGACAAGCAGAGATCCATATGTTCTATCTATCCATAGAAATGGGAATTATTTTTTTTTTAATCTTAAGTCTCTAAAGACAAATATCTACAGTCAATTGATGGGAAGTATGTTATTTTGGCATGGGCTTGCACTATCTCAAAATTTGGGCAGAAGATTGTTCTACTCATTTTTTTTTGGTTTCACTATTCAAATTAGCAGATCTACTTCCTATGGTTTGGTACTTTTTCCATCAATAACACACAAATTCCATGGAAACATGCCAAAGATTTTCTTAGCAACCAAGCTTCTTGCCCGCTATACACGACTAACTACAACAGTATGTTAAAAGCTTAAAATAAACCTATTTTTTAATTTAGAATTTCATATAGTGAAAGAAGATTCACTAGTAATGAATTTAGCAGAGTTTCAGGAGAATTTATTTATTTTTATGGAGGCTGAGCACTCAAGAGATGTCATAGTAAAAGCAGGTGTTGCCATAAAGGCAAATCTGCTGGGATCAGCCCAATGACTGTGAGTTCAGGTAAATTAAAAGTACTCTTACAAATTGATGGCATGGGCCCACCCATGATTGAAATGTAAATTGATTCATGCCTTTTAAGGGCATAATACTGCTGCAGAAAGCATCCTCCTCCATCAAAAAGTAGCAAATTCCATTATGAAAGATGCGATTTTGACAAGCTGTTTCTAGTTCCAAGAGGGTAACCATTTTGGAGAAGATGCAGATTCTGGTCCCTGCTTTTTCTCTGGAAAGTGCAGACTAATCGGATTTTCAGAAAACAGAAGTTGGAGTTTTTATGTCTTCATATTTGGTAAAGTAAAATAGAACAAAATACCACAAGTTCTATTCTATTTATAGAGAATCTTTTTTATCTTTGCTTAGAATAATCTCCATTGACTTCACAGTCTTTGAGTTAGACCCAGGGTGCAGGTTGATGGTATATGAAAAAGAATTATTTTTAGAAGCATTGTATATAACTGCTATGAAAAGAAATAAACCATCAGTATCCGAGGTAAAGACTGTCACTTGAACTCAGCTTCTTAGAGGCTGGCGTGACATGCTTTTGTCACAAGCTAACTACCCATTTATGCTGCAGCATCAAAAAACTTACAGACCTCTAGGTCTCTCTGTAGGTATTAGATGGAGCTAGTATTTAAATATCTTATCTCTCCAACAATCCTGAAAGTACATGCCCATGAGTACAAATTTTTCAGGCACTGAGAAAAAGAAACCACTGGAAAATAGGAGAATTATAAACAAAAGAACAAGAAATACAGCATTAAGCCTTATCAACTGAAGATTTAAGTAGCCCTTTATTCAGGCCTTCTAAATAGTTTATGGACATTGGCAGCTATAGTGTTCTCATAGGAAGAATGACTTCTCTACTAAATCTGTTTGTTGAAATTTAATGATATGCCTCCATGTACAATTCTCCTGATTTGTGCCTGCTGTTGGCAAGTACAGTACATCACAACAACTCTTTTCTTTACAAGTGACCCACAAGATGTAATGCAACCAGCTGCAGTATAGTAATGTGGAATGACTTAAATGGCTGTGCTAAAGCTTGCAGCAAGTTAGATGTTCTTAAAACTCTGCAAAGCTGTGCAAACTAGTAAAACAAAAAGGTTAATTCTTGTTTTAGTAGGTTTTATTGCAAAGAAGTTATTAGAAAAGTAAATATTACATGTAGTGTTGAAGACAAGGAACACTTCACTTACCTGGAGCCAAGTGGCTTGAGCTGCGCTCCGCTCCAATCATTACGGGTCCGTGAAATCATACTGGTGCCAAATGTTAGCATGGAGAATCATATTTGCCTGTGTTATGGTATGGTAATAAAATGCAACGGCCACTTCCAGCCATCTCTGTTATTCACTTCTGCTGCCAGGGGATGGGAAAAGGGCTTCCATAGCCATTTTGACAAACACACTGGCATGCTTCAGTACACTGTGCTTTTGCCAGATGATGTTTCTAACCTTTGTACCTTTGCCACAGAGGTTTAAAATGACCTTGAAATAAGAGAGTCTCTTTTTTGTTAAGATTTGGTCTATGTATAAATTTCTGAAGTAGTATTGTAGAAAATAGTCTCGTAGGTAAGGAATGTATTTTCAGCTCCTAGTCTCCCAAAACAGATGGATATGATTTCTTACAGATTTGCCACATATATAGAGAAAACACTTCTGCAGGAATTGAGAGAAAAGTCTAACTTTTTAATCCATGTGATATTTGCTGGTTGTCTGAAACAAGACTAGTTTTCTGCAATAAAACCAGTGTTTGAGATAGAAAAAGGAGATAATTCAGACTGAGCCATGCCAACCCTGGATCCAAATGCTTTTAAGGCCAGGAAAGAATTCTCTTCTTTTATGCACAATGCAGAAGTTCAGTTGTCATTAATTTCAATTAGAAGTCGATGAAGTTCTTTGGTTTATTACACTGTCATTTGCACTACATTTTCAAATTGCATCAAGACATTAATATTCTCAGAGACAGTAACTGCTCACAGGGGATTTTATGCAGTGCAAGACACATAATGAAACCTAACTCATTATTTTTATAATTATTTGTATTACTTTGCGTAGGAGTTGTAGTCATGGATCATGACCTCACTGCATGATGCACAAAGCCAGAACAAAAAGGCCATTTACTCCCTTAATTGTTAGATCCAAGGTTGTGAGTGACATTGCTTGCGCAGAGCCTGCTTTGGATTTTCACCTTTCTAAAACCTGGGCAATGCTATTTGACCAGTCAACTGGCCTGTCCAATAAGTGTTCAAACTGCCCTCACAATATCTGTTTGGGATCGGTGCTGTTGGAGCAGCCTTTCTCACTCAGCTCACCATGGAGGAAATCCTCAGGCTGAGGGACTCCCATTACTCACAGCTCACAGCAGTGTCAGTCCCCAGGTGCTCCTCTGCCCACACTCTCACAGCCTTCCTAGTCCTGAAGAGCAATGAGCATCTCCCAGCCTTGCCTGGTTGATGCCATTGCCAGTTTCTTGCACAGAACTTGTAGTTTTTGTGAGTGGTAAAAAAACCACTGAGGTATCTTGTTGTATGTAACGGCCTCAGGAAGAAAGGTCAGTCACATTTGGCATCTGCCTGTAACTTCTCTCCCAGCTGGTGGATAGTGAAAGCGCATCTCCTACAAGAGTTAAGCTACAAATAAATATATCTGATATATATTATGTCTGGCATGTCTACATCTGCATTTTATGAAAGTTACAGGAAGAGTCTGAAGATGACAGGAGTGACTTGAAGCATATCCCTAGTTCTAGGGTCCTAACTACCAGCAGCATGGGGTGACCAGCACAATCTTCCCCCACAAGGAAAGGAGCCTGGCTGAGATCTGTGTTAGTCACTCTGAGAGTTGATAATTATTCAAGAGCTGCTAGCAAGACAGGCCGGGGTTGAACAGAGGAGAGGTGCATAAGTGAAACCATTTCTATCACCTGCATAAAGATATTTGCTGTATATAGGAACAGCCAGCAGTTACACATGGAGGGGAAAGAAGCAAGAGCGGAGCTCCATTGCAGCATCCCAGAAAGAGATGTGGGTGAGGAAGACAGCCTGAAAATCATGTTAAGGTTTTTGATAAACAGATGGGAAAAAAGGGTCTGGAAGGTGGAAGAGAACAAGAAAGGTATCTCTCTGTAGGAGGCTGTAGTGGTTTGGACTTTGTTTTCCCCCAGAGGATAAGAAAAGTGGTAGACCCCAAGGGGTGGAAACCCCTGGAAGTTTTGAAATTCTGTCCAATGAGCGCTCCTGCAAAAATGTAAACATACCACAACCAAAAGGAAGAGAAGTTGTAGTTTTAGGTTAGAAAAAGTAGCCATGTTGTGAGCCACAAGGAAGGGGCTTTGAGCCCCCTCGGGGCCTCTGCCCCCCCCAGCCCCAGCTGGGAGCTACAGAGACTTGGAACAGTGTTAAGCTGGACTATGTGTCTGTAGCTGTGAGCTGGAGGATGTTTTCCATCATGAGTGAGCAGAGAGAGCAGAAGCGGCGGCAGCGTCCAGAGGTTATGGCTAAAAGCCAACTGATAAGACCTGAACCAGAGAAACAGCAGAAACAGCATGCAGCCAAGGAAGACTCAGAGCTGCTCAAGCCAAGGTAGAGAACCGGCAGCAGAGAACAGAACTAAGTTTCTACAGAGAGAAAGCTTGGGGGTAAGGACTGCAAAACTCCCCTAAACTTCCTTGGAGATCCCTCCAAAAATGGAGGGGGTGGACTCTTACTGATTAGAAGTCCTAAATGGGTAAAGGAGCTAAGAAGCTCGGTCGTCCTGAGAGCTCAGCCAGGACAGAGTGTGGGAGGTTGGCCTTGAGGCCCTCCCTTGCTGCAAGCTACAAAGAAGCTCGCAGCCTGAGACAGGGCACAGAGGCCCTGCAAGGAGCTTGAATCTCCTGAAGATACCAGACCGTCACGAAGACCCCCCTGTGCTTCGTGATATGACCATGGTGAAACGACCTTTGTCTGGGGTGACGAAGCCCACGGAAGACCCCTCGTTGGAGAGATGAGTGGCTGAGGGGCTTGGATTCCCCCCTCGTGTGTGCTGGCAGAGATCCAGCTATCAGCTGCTGCAAGAAAAGAACAGAGAGAGAGCCTGCTGCCTTAGAAGAAGCTACTGCCCTGAGAGACTGGAAGGGATCTGTCCTTCTTTCCCTCCTGGACTTTTATTTGGAGGGGAGAAGATCTGATCCATTGTAAATACTTATGTCATAGTAGAGATAGCTAAGGTTGTATATAATGTATTGTAGTATTTTTTGTATAGTCACTGTAATATATTCCCTTTCCCCATTCTGAGTCCAGTGTGTTTTGTCTGGAAAAACCCATCTCACATTAGGTTGAGATGTGGGAGGGGGGAATGGAGGTAGGAAATTGGATTTTGGGCTATCTCAAACCATGACAGAGGCAGTATTTGTTCTGCAACAAGAGTTGTCTCATTTGGGTCCTGCAGCTGCTAAATCAGTTTCCAGGTATTTGTGTCTGACTCAGGTATATGGCTCTCCCTTTTCCCAGCAGATCTGGAGGAGTGCTGGTTTGTCCTTGTCTTTATGGACTGGCTTCACCAATAGAGCACATTCCAGATGGTTACTGCCCTTAAGATAAAGCATATATGGAATGGGGTCAGAGAAGAACAAAGCAGTTGGAAAAATTCAACTCATTTCAGTACAGAGGCTATGCCCTTAGGCTATATATAGATAGCATACTTCTTAAATGAGAGGGAAAAAAATGGCATGCAGAAAACAGTTGCCAAAACCATAGAACCTTGCTGTCAGCCACCCGCAACCCAAAAGAGAACACCTCCTTGGACTAATTTTAACCAGTACTGTGTATGCACAAAAAGATGCTCATATTTCTGTTAGAAACACTGACTGACAGCCCTTAAATTTCTAGTTTTCAAAGGCTATCAGTTTCTCTGAACACTGGGTGGCCTGGAGCACATATTATCTTCCAAACACCAATATTAAAGAAGAATATGAATGAAGGCCCTCAGAAAAAAGTGGCATTCTGTAAACATTTCCAGTTAATAGAATCAGAAATTAAGCAGTTTTCACAGCTGAGACATCTCAGAAGAATTTCTGAAAGTGGAAGCTCCAGATTTGCTGAGCGATAAGAGTAGGAACATGATGAATTTACTCAACCATTAGAAACACAGAACTGAAACTGTCCTGATGATTAACAGAGAACTGTAGCCAAGTAGTAACATTGAAAGGACTTGCACTGGGGTAGGTGGATATATAATAGTAGTATATTTGGACTGATAACTTCCTTGACATTTTTATCCAAAACTTATCATCCCAGACAGCAAGAAAGGGAAGGGGAAAAAATAAGGAAAGGAAGAAAAAATATGCATCCTAACTTGCAGCATCAGGGCCATTTTGGACTCAGGAACCTCCAAAGCAGGGTAGTTTCAACTGGGGATGAAGAATCATGCTGAACTTGAGGAATCACATAGAAATCACTGCTTAATTGATAGAGAATCATGACAGCTACATCAGGACATCACCACAGAGAAAATCTGAGATCACTTGACCATCCTCAATACAAGCAAAGGATTTGTATTCCCTCCTTTCCCATTAAAAAAAAAAATCATGCTTGGTAAGTAGTTATGTCAGGAGAAGTGGTCGTGTGCATTTCATAGTGTAATTAAGCCAGAAAACCCTCCCAAACTAGCAGTTCTAAAGATGATATTACATAATGTGGGATTTTTCAAGTACAAGATTTATCTCTAATATTCCATCTTAAGTAGTAAACTGGAGATAGAAAGCAGAGAGAGGCTTCAAAGGATCTCTGCAAATGTGCCAGCCATGAAGCTTTAAGTGACACAGGGGTGAGGAGTTCAACACCATCTTTCATAGGCAGCTTTTCTTAGCTCCTTCACAGCATGCCCATGTGCCACAGCAGACTCACCTCATTCACCCTCCACTGGCTGTATGTGCTCTTTCCTTGGAGAGGTTAAATGCTGCCTGCCTGGAGGGACATCTCTGCGGGAGAGCTCCCTGCTGCTGGGCCAGAGGCAGGAAGGGACATAGCTCAGCAATTCCCCCAAAGGGAGAGCTGTAGTGCAGGCAGGTGGATAAACGTGGACCCAGCTCATCAGCCTTGGTGGCTGAAAGGAAACCAGATTCTCAGCACCACTCTGAGCATGAACTGTTCTCCAAGTGTGTTGATTAGGAAATCAGTCATGAATTTTCCATGTCGTTTTTTTTTGCCGGAAGGTGTCAGCTATCAAATACTTTGTGTTTCTGGTGGGGTTTTTCTGTTTGTTTGTTTGTTTCTGTGGGTTTTTGTTTTGTTTGTTTGTTTTCTCACAAAATATTCTAATATTAATAACTATTTTGTCAAGAACTACCTATCAAAATATCAGCAATGCCTCTTCTGGCAATATTCAACAGCTTTTGGGATGCAAATGCTGCTCACTCTGATTCTTCTTCTTCTGCCACTCTAACAAATTCTCCTCAGCCATCCAGGCTGTTTTACCTTGTATAAATGACATATCTACCAATCAGAGCAAGGAACTTTTTCTTTACTTGACTTGAGAGGTAATGGATTCAGGTCAAAGTCCCTGCCCAGTGCCACTTGGGGCTGTTTATTTAATGCAAGGATTACATAGGAGTAGTAGACATGACACAGGAGACATGAAAGATGTGCACCCTTGTAAAGGCAGGTGACCAGAAAAGGCAACACACAGCATTTCAAAGCCCCATGTGTAGGTGACTGTATCAAGCAGTGGATCAACACAGTTTGGCTGACTTAGCACAGGGTGCCTACTTCAGAATGAGTTGAACTGGCTCCATGGATACCCATCAGCTGAAGAAGCTCAGATATCTGATATGCTTCTACAATCTACAGTCAAATTCCTAAACTTAGGTTTCTTAACCTCTAGCTGTCTCCTTCTCCTCAGAGCTGCCTCATGGGCCTTGCAGACAGCTGACTAAATTCCCATCCTGGATGAAGGAGGCAGAGTCCGAATACATGTGCCGTGCACTGAACCACCTCCAGCTCTCTCCACCTGTCTGTGAATATAAAATATCTGGGAAAATCTTATATTTGTCCCAGAGTACAATAGTACAGTTTTTGAAATCTGAAATAATCTTGCAGCAAGGGTATACTGTTTTCTACCTATCTCTAGCTCCTGGCTTGTCAGGTGTCTGAGACATTTATATGTGAAAGAGAAACCTCGCTACGGTTTGATGAGAAAAGCAATGACATCCCAACAATTTTCTCAGATAAACAAATGTGGTCTTGCCAGGACTAGCAAAATGAAGACTCAAGAGGGCAAACTGACCTTTCTACTCTGTTAATGGCTACAAGGATGCTGAACACAGAGACAAGAGCAGCAGTCACCTGAAACTAATGAAGAAAGAACAGTATGTCAAGGTGGAGAAGCATCAGTGTGAAAGCACAGCAGCAACGATCGTATCCACAAGATGAAGAGAAACAAAGAGAATTAATTCTCTCATGACTAAAGGATGCTCCCTGGATATAGGTGGACTTGGTACACAAATATGTACTTCTCTGTCTGTTCTGGTTGATGTATTCATGTTTTTGAGTCTCATTTTAGAATAACACTTTCAATAGGAAATAAGCCATTTTATGCAAACAGCAACTGTATTTTGACATATATTTTTTGCATTTAAAAGTAAGAGAAGCAGGAAGAAAAAAATGTAGCTACATACAAGAATGTATCATAGAATCATATAATGGTCTGGGTTGGAAGGGACCTCAAAGCTCACAGCTCACCTAGTTCCAATCCCCTTGCCATGGGAAGGGGTACCTTCCACCAGACCAGCTTGCTCAGGATCCCATCCAGCCTGGCTTTGAACACTTACAGGGATGGGACATCCACAACTTCTCTGGGCAACCTGTTCTAGTGCCTCACCACCCTCACAGTAAAGAATTTCTTTCTAACATCTAATCTTTATCTCTTGTCTTTTGGTTTAAAACTCTTCCCCCTTGTCCTATCACTATCTGCCTTTGTAAGAAGTCCCTCTTCTTTATAAGCCCCTTTTAGGTACTGAAAGGCTGCTATAAGGTCTTCCTGGAGCCTTCTCTTGTCCAGGCTGAACAACCCCAACTCTCTCAGCCTGTCTCCATAGGAGAGGTGCTCCAGTCCTTTGGTCCTCCTTATGGTCCTTCTCTGAACCTGCTCTAACAGGTTGGTGTCTTTCTTGTGCTGAGGACCCGAGACCTGGATGCAGTAGTACAGGTAAGGTCTCACACATAGAGGGGTAGAATCACCTCCCTCGACCTGCTGGTCATCCCTCTTTTGATGCAGGTAGGATGTGGTTGGCATTCTGGGCTGCAAGTGCACACTGTTGGCTCATGTCCAGCTTTTCCTATAAGAAAAGTCTTTCTCCACAGTGCTGCTCTCAATGTGTTCTTCTATGTAAAAAGCACTAAAAGGATTACTAAATTAACCATTCTTCTGTCAACGTAACATAAATTCTAGTAAATATAACATCTGGGATTTCATTATTAAACAAATTAAAGGAGAGACATACAATCAATACCAGTAAGAAAACAAGGAAACTAAATTTTTTACAAAGCCACACAGTACTTTTTTGTCATGTCACAAATTTGGTTGATAAACGTGTACATGCAAATTCAATACAGGTATATATTTACACACACGTATAAATATAGGAAATTTTTATTATTGTAGATTTTTTTTGCTGAATCATCACTAAAAAAGTAGACAATAAAACCAGTTAACTGATGGATCTCAAACATAAGCATACCTAGGAAACCCTCACTATGGAAGCGTATTTTCAGCATATTGCCATGTGTCTTCACATTATTAACTTTTAGCAGTGAACTGGAAGTAAATATAATACTGTTGGTGAAGTTTGCACATAAAACAAAACCGGGGGATTGTTAAATAAAAAGAAGGACTGATGTTCCCTCCAGCAGATGCAATAAACTGAGTACAAACAAGCAAACAGAATAATTTACAGTGAAGCCAAATAATTACATACTTGGAAAAAGAACATTTGTGTTTATGGGAGCGGTGATTGCACCCTGGGGAAAAGAAAAAAGTTGAGGGTTACAGTAGATGGTGAGATAATCATGAAGCTTCAATACAAGGTGATGACTTAAAGGATTAACATGATCTTTAAATATGTAAGGGATGGCACACTGAGTAGGAGCAGGAGTCTCTCTGCTTCTGTCTCTAACACCAATTGCTTGAATAGTAACATTTCTGTCCTCAACAGAAACAATGGGAAATTGTCCCTCATCACAACAGTCCTTTGTCCTCACATTAGCTAGGTGTGAAAGGCAGCTAACCCATGAAGCTCAAAGAGACAGGGATTGTATAGATCCCATAAGTCATCAGCGGTACATTGAGTGACAAATTTCATTATGATATATTTGAGTAACTGTCACAAAATTTTAATATAGCTGCCACATTTTCATTAGTGTTTTGAGCAAACTACCAAAAACTATTATAATTGATAATAAATGAATAATACTTAATAATTATTCATTATTAAGAGACGAAGCACAGATCATATGCATGGGTCCTAGCTCCCTCAGCTTTGAAGCTGCTCACATCCATGCATCAAATTCAACTCAAATTAAGAGGCTTTCTTGTCACTAAAGCAGTGAGAACAGCTTTTTAGAAGGAAGAATGAGGCACCAGAGCCAACTTGTGCTAAGACTGAGACAATTCAGCTTAAGTCAAAGATGAGATGACACCTTCTCCTGTCTGAGTGCAGGACTGGGTTTCATAAAGAGGTCCCTTCTGCTTCTCTGTTTTACACTGCAATAGAGGTCAGGGGGTAGGAGCTGGTGCATCTGAGCGTTATATGAAAGTTCTAAGAAGGTCATAAACTGGAATAAAGAAAATCTTTAGAAAAAACTAGAAGAGATTCAGGAGGCTATGGCATTTTGCATGGCTGCAGTGGGACACTGATTGAGGTGAACTGGGCAATGGCTAACATTAGAGAAAAATTAAAAGCTTGAAAAGACAAAAAGATATGACACTGGCACTGCTTAAAAGCAGCGGACTTCCTGAAGGTACACTCACACCTAGCAGCCATTTATTTTCCATTATAAAAGACAGAAATCACCCTAACAATACAACAATGTTTGAAGGAACATTCATAGTACAAGGAGTAAATTGTCCTTGATATAAGACACAGCTCTATTGCTGTGTTAACTACAGTCTCCTCCTAAATAAAGAAAATACTGTTGAACTTGGACTTTTCAGAGAGTAAGCTGACTGTGTTTTGGAATTTTAAGTCTAGCTTAAAATTCAAGTAGAACCCATTATGGACATAGCGACAGAGGAACAATTTCATAATTTTTGAATCAATGACTGCAGATCACTTGGGCAGCATTGTTGGACCTTCAGAAGGAAGATCGGGAGCACACATCTTTCGTAGAAAACCTCTACTAGGCTGAGACAAGTGAAGTGCTGCTGTACTTGGGACAAGCCTCCAAAAAGAAGAGAGCCAAGAATGTACTTGTGAGAAGCATCCTCTTCTGTTGCTGAAAGCCTCTCTCACAGCTGCTATGTAACCTCACTTCAGGACTACAACTGCCTATGCAGCTTTGCAGTAGAAATGCCAATTTGGAGCCTGTGGGGCACACAGGGCCTCAAGTATTTTAATTTTTTATGCTATACCTGAGCCCATGGCAGGGAAATACACTGAAAGGGCACGAGCAGTGAGCCAGCACAAGAAGTGACACCAGAGTCAGGTTTAGTTTGTGTCTGTGGCCACCATCTCCTATGCTAGCTGTGCCTTTTGATGGCTGGGATCATTATAAGCAGCAAGCTAGTGAGATAAACCCAAAATACCACATACAGCATCCCTGTTCCACCCACACAGTGTTGCAGCCTGGCAGCCTCATCTCACTCAGAAGTGGTCCAGACTTGTGGCCTTAGGAGTGTTTCAGGACCTACTGTCCACTGCTTTACCTGCAGATTAGGTGCCTGAGGGCTCTTGAACTTGGCTTTGAAGTGTTTATAATGGTTTTGAAACAGAGCAGGTGAAACATCTTAGATCAACAAGTAACTGATTTCGTTCAAATTTGGATTGTACTTCACCGGAATGGTCTCAGCTCTGAGATGTCTCAGATCATTGAAATACAACAGGAAGAAGTACTCAGAAAGGGTCACAATTACTTCTAAGTTAACTGGTGACACTTTGAGACATGCCACTTTTTCATCTTTTTGAAGAGGGAAGAACAAACGTACAAAGAACTTGTGGTTACAGAGAGGTTACCAGTAGCCCCACTGCATGAGTCAGGATTAAAACATGGCACTTCAAGTCTGAAACTGGAACAAGTGGATGTAGTCACTGAGTGCTAAACCTCCCTTAAGGTACCTGGGAGCCAAATATTCTTAGGAGTTCTGGAAGAGTCAGATTCTGTGTACTTTTTCTCCTCCTGTAAAGTGGAGATACCCATAATATATATTTATTTAATTGGACAGGAGTTATTTGGATAAATCCTCTTATTTAAGAAGAATACAGCATTCAGCATAATGGCGCAAACCAGCCTGAAACTCACGGTCATTTTAATGGGGACTTGAAGAACTGTTTTTCTAAGCAAATCCAAAATTCTGAATTGTCACCTTTTGTCACGAAAATAAAAACATTAAAAAATGGTAGAAGATGAAATGTGCATTTGGAAACTTTTATGATGTTAGCATGTGTTTTTTATTTCTTGAATGTGCTTTCTATACCTCTTTCTTTGAGGACTCCAGCTTCTTTGAAGGTTTTCTCCACAACCATAGGAAAAACCCCACCCTGTTTATTTTTAAATCAAAGCTAAAATCTCATGGGATTTGCAGACTCAGCAGCCCTGAAATGAAATTCAATTCCCTAAGGTTTAGGATCACAGCGATGTAAACATGCCTGCCATCAGTGACTACATAAATAAACTAGAAGATTGGAAGAACTAGATTTTCTTCCAACTTGGTTCTGATGATTTAACTAGGAAAAAAAAGACATTTTGTAACATTTCAGAAGAGATTTAATGTTTTCAGTGTGTTGCAAGAGTGAGGTTGCAATGCTTTTGGGAATCAAGGAGTAACAGTGAGTTCCACTAACACAAAATAAGTTTATGTTGAGTTTCCTGAATATCAGGTCCATCGAGGAGGTTTAATCTGCTGGGTGTTATGAAAATCACCCGTGGCAGGGATGGAAGAAGAGGTAAGTGGTGAGTTGGTGAGATTCACAGGATTACATACCTAGGGACATCTACTGGGCTGCCTTGCAGCTATTGCTGCTGCCCTATGAGAGCTTTGTGCAAGCTACCTAAGAATGGCTTTTACACCCTCATCTGGGCTCTGCTTCTTCCTTCAACCCAGTCCTCCCCCTCTGCCTGTACCAGTCAGGTTGCTTCCACTGTAGGCTACAGGCACCTTTCAAGCCAATGAATAAGACAATGTTATGAACATAATCAAAAATCTGGCTCAGAGGCTGCAAACATGCTGAACAGTCCTCAGTCATCTCCAGTGTTAGAGAGTGCTAGGACAGCTGTGCAGTTAATTACTCCATAAGTATAAAATATAAACCCACATTATCAGGACCATGTTGATGCAATTGCACAGAAGAGAGCATAAGCAATAATAAGGAGTGAGAGAGAAGGTAAGCATCTGAATGACTATTTTGTTCGATGTTCTTCATTACAATAATTATCTGGACAAATGAGATACATCCTTTTGAGGGTTCAGTTCTAAAATTAATCTCATTTTTTTGTTGCAGAGCAGACATTTATTTACACAATTATCCTGCTTACATCACTGTGGACTTCCCTTGAACTGCGCATTGCCTCAAGCTGAGAGACTACAGTAGGAACTTTCTATACTTCCCTGATATCTGTGCTTCTTCATTAAAAGATAAGAAGCAGAAATGTAGATTAAGCAATCTAAAAGCAACTTTCTTCATTCTAGAAAGTAACTCACATCACACATTGACCCCCTAAAGCTGTACTCTTTATCAAGCAAGATGACCATGCAGCCATATCCTGCCCACCTTGGGTAGAACATACAAGTAAAGAAATTGAGAGTGGGAGAGAGGAAGATGGAATGATACATCTGGCTGCAGAAATATTCTTTCTGCTGGAAAACAAGTACAGTCATAGGAAAGGAGAATCCAGTTTATCTCTGCAAATCCAGTTCATATAGGATGGTAAAATCCACATCTCTGAGACCACACAGTAGAAGTGAAGGCTCACTTCTGTGCTGCCTTCCATGAATTGAAGCTGAGCCTTTCAGTCATCTTAAAGCTTTTGTTAGAAGACACAGTTCAGCATCCTGGAGTGTATGTTCCTTCCAGAATTTTGCATGGTGACTGAGAAAATAATCACAGCCAAGGCCTCAGAAGTCTATTACAGGGTGTATTTTATGTCAGTTATTTGCATACAGTAGATAATGTGCAGTAGACTACAGCATCCAAAATATTTAGAGCAAAAAATACTGAAATGTACCTCAGATGCCCGCACGTGGATAACAAGCCTCATTAACAGCAAGCACAGGAATCGATGTAGGTTTCAAGGAAGTCAATGGTGCCCTCTAAAGGGAACTCGTGATACACAGGAGTGCTTGACAGTTGTAGTACCCATGCCCATACAGCCACGGAATAACCCAGGAACTGTTTCTGAGCAATAATTTAAATAATTAATAAGCTGACAAAATATAGAGTCATTAATATCCCTTCTGAATTTGGGAAAGACAGCCTGGGCGAAGTTCAGCTTTTTTCAAGCATTTATTGTCTAGGGTAAGAAGGCATCCTTGTCCCAAACCATGTTGGGAGCAAGACCTCAGATCATGGCTCAGAAAAGGAAGGTACATCAAATAAGCAGGACAGACTGTACAAGTGAAAGTGGGCCACGATCTATTTCATAAAACTTTAATCTCATCTAAACAATTCTTGCCCAGAGAGGTTGTGGAATCTCCCTCACTGGAGATATTCAAGAACCATTGGATGCTATCCTGTAACATGTGCTCTAGGATGACCCTGCTTGAGCAGGGAGGTTGGACCAGATGATCCACTGTGGTCCCTTCCAACCTTACCCATTCTGCGAGTCTGTGATAACACAACACAGAGCAGGTTATAAGAGCTACTCAGGAATGAAGTCCGTGAATGAACAAGCACCACAGAGCAACCAAACCTCTGTAAGCAGAGCTTTGTCTTGGCCTTAGCCATCAGGAGCCTGCAATTACTCTGCAATTCACTTATAAATTTCAACATTTTCTCTCTCAAGAAATATGAAGTACCTTGAACAGCAACACATACTTTGTTTCAATTTTCCAGTTGAGCTCTGGCTGACTGAACCAGCCAAAGAACATCATTTGGCCAGATCAGCAAAAGAGCTATTGATCTCCAATGTACCAATGCAGATCTTATACATAGGTATACATTATTTCAGGACAAGAATCTGCTTCCCAGGAAGAAGCTTCCCTCTTGCATTGAATTCAAGAGGCACCGCAATGCTTTGCTGTTCAGAAAGTCAGGACAATTATTACCAGGTTTAGTGATTGCCACTCATTAAAATCAGGATTTACTTGAATACATTTTAGAGGAACTCTAGACCTTAGAATGTAATTTATAACTGAGAAGACAAAAATATTAATATTGCTTAAAATTAAATATTTCTATTGAATCTTGTAAATGTTGCTTATGCTGTAACCATGCTTTCTTCCCCTCTGGACTGCAGGAATGTATCATGAGGATGCTGGGATTTACCAGTCAAAGCAAAGTTACATCCTTTGCTTGCAAAAGTTACATTCATGTGCCAGCATATGTGGTGTATCCACTAGAAGTAAACAAAAAATCAAGAAAGATATGATTTTTAGAAGACATTAGAATAATCTTGGGAACATTTCCATCCTAGATTTATGCTTTTCATCAATAAAAAAATTGCACACCACTTTTGCATTCCAGAACTGCAGTTTGATTGAATGCCTTTTTCATTACAATTTTTGAGACTTGGATAGAGGATGCCCGTACACACATGAAATTGGGAGCAGAGCCTTATAATTTGTGAGAATGTGGAAATTCCTAGTCTAACTTCCACCACCAGCCAGTATGATTTGGAGAAAGCCATTTGTACCTCTCATTTCCTCAGAGTTTCCACATGGTTGTCGTGAGGCCAATAGGTTTAGAGAGCATGTTGAGACAGAAATGTCTCTGAAACCCAAGTACTGTTGTTGTTCCTGTACATGATGGGTTATGAGACAAGGAAAACTATGTACCAGTGAAACAAATGCTTGCTTGTTAAATAAGGATCATTCCCCAGGACTTGGGTGCTTAGTTTGCACAGGTAGTTTAAGACTTGGTTTTGTGCTTGTTTCAACTGAGAATTCGAAGCCAGAGTTAGCTTTGCAGCAAGAGGAAGGTCAGGTATGAGAGTTTAGTTGTGCCCTTTGCCAATCCGAACACGATTTCCTCGTGCTGAGTACTAGTAATTAACTGATCTCTAGTGAATTACAGCACCTGCGTTATCCATCCTCGCTACCATGAGAATGATTAAGCAGCAAACTGTGAAGCTAACAGCTTGTTAGAGGCTCTGCAAAACACAGCCTGAGTCCCACGACTCCCACTATATCACAGCGTAGAGAACAGTAACGGAAACAGGAAGACTGTATAAAGGGAAAATGACTGGAAAGGTCTGGAATGTGGGAGCAGCAGGAGGATTGGCAGAAGGGCTGTCAGAGGCACTCAGATTAGCAGGTCATCAAGATCTTAGCAGAGTACTGTAGAGCTTTTAGGTTACTTGGAATAGAAGGGTGGCCTATACCCAGCCATTGAGGGGGGATGTTGGGAAGAACAGGCTGGAGCTCTTGGCAGTTTAGAGAAGGTGAGAAAGGACAGTGAGGGAATCCTAACGACTTGCACAGGTGGGTTAAGATGGATACAAATTCACGGGGCAGTTCCTAAAGGACACAGATGGCACTTCCAATCCCTGGTCAAAAGAGAGACTGGAAGATTGAAGAGAACTCATGAGCAGGCTCTTGGCTGCTGTGAGGACCCCTGTCCAGGTCAACTGGGTACACACACCTTTGTGCCTGGTTACTGGACAGACTGCTCAGTGCTCATGTGTGGGGTGTGAGCACAAGCGAAAGCAGTTCCAAAATAAGGGCACTTCCCTTTCCGAGGAGGTCTCCCCTACTGTCTTGCAACGTTACTTCCACCTACAGGTGAGAAGAAAAACAGCACAACGCAGCTGGTAGGGAGCTCCAGACTGAGGAATGAAACCAAGGGAGAGGAGATAAAGGGAACTTAGTGAGAAGATAACTGCGATGCCTAGGGGATGAAAAGCAGAAGTCTGTACAGACAGAACAAAGGTGTTCTGATGTATCATCAGAACGAAAGACATGGAAGCAGCAAGAGGAGTCTATGAAAATTTGAGGGAAAGTGCAGAAAGAGGGTTGCAGGACAAAGGAGGATTCACAGAAATGATGGCAAGATGTCCTGAAGGCAAAGTTTGAACAAAATGTTTCAGAAAACAGGAAGATGGAGGGAAAAAAAGGGTATTGGAAAGATAAGCATGCAGGAAGCAGCTATTGTGGAGGGAGTTGAGTCAGGATTTGCATCCTGAATACAATGTTGTCTTATTCAAGGACAGATGGGCACACAGGAGGTATCTGAGGCAACTTCGTGCAAGTAGAATGAAGGGGCTTTGTGCGAAGGATTTCCACTGGAAGGGAGCATTAATACCAGTGGAATGTGGCAAGGATGACAGAATCACAGAATAGCTTTGGCTGGGACCTTGGTGGGTCATCTGGTCCAACCACCTGCTCAGAGTGGGAAAGAAAATAATACACAGGAGATGAAAATTCCCTTACACCTTCACAGATATAAAGTTAAGCCTTAGCTATAATGCCAGAAATACATATCCAATGTCAAACCTTCTCTATAGTTGATGTTCCCCTGTGGAAGCAATGTTCACTTTACAGATTACTGGAATTGCTACTATACCTTTGGATTCTGTGCTATGAAGCACAGAGGGTTTTATTGCATATCAAAAGGCGGCAAAGAACACACATGACAATCAACCTGTAGCTTGCTCTAAACACACATGCACATATGATGCCCAGCTGACACTAGCACAAAACAAGGATAGGAAAAAATATTTCTCATGCAAACTGGGTTGGTGGTTAATCAAGTGAATCGTACCTTTTAGAGAGGTATCCTAGCAACCCCCCAGTCACAAGTCCTGGCTGACGGTGCACACTGATGCAATTGTTCTCCTCCTGCAGACATCAAAACTTTGCAGCTAATCAAAGAGATAATTCGAAACAGGAGAGCACGTTAAATTTGACCCAACAAAAGGGAATTTTATAAATGAGCAATGTCACCTGGGGCATCTCTTATGCTTAAAGTTGTCATATTGGAACAAGAGTAGGTCAGGTTTAGCAAAGCCGTGCAACGTTGGGAACAAAACCTCCCTTCCTGCAACTGGCAGCAGGATTCTCCTGAAGGCACTCGCTTCTGCTGCTTCTGATTTTTGCAGGTCGGTGCTTCAGAGCATCATGCAGAATTTATTACTATTTTCTTGAATAGCAAGGGCTTACCTGAAGCACCTTCTAGAGCACAAGTATCAGCAAAAGCCCTGCTGATGCTCTCATAGCCACATGTCCCACTATGTTTCCATGATCAAATTCATACTCCTAACACGCCGGATTAGATATTCTTTCACATTTCCTGACACTGTGTATAAGCTCAGGACTGGCTGGATTAGACCTTCTGTCTCAGGACCAGCAATGAACCTGAGGCTACCAAGTAGCCTAAGCTCATCCTCTGCAAGTGTCCTCATTTCAGAAGCATTATAGATTTGTATTTTACCCCTTTAGGCATGGATGCAAAAGGCAAAGCAAAATCACAGACATAGGATTTACCATTGTTCTGAAAATTCACCTTTTTTTTTTCAGTCTTTAGCTAAGCCCAAAGATACCACAGAGCTGAGAAAAAAATTCAATATGTTTAAGCATTTCCTAGTTCAGTTTTCTTACCACCGTAGCGTTCTTCAGGCTTCAGTTCAGAGTTGTGAAGGGCATCCCAAGTTCCACTCTGATGGTTTACACTTCTTCTGGATCACAGAAGATTTATTACACTCCCCCCATGCTCTACAGTTCATCTCCTCTCTCAAAAGAGAAATCTTTATTCTTAAAACTTCCTGTTTTCTCTGTCAGATGAGCTCTAAACTTGCCTACTCTCATCAGATGCTCCACATATACTTTTCTTTGATGACCACCCTCCTGGGGATCAGAACCAGATGACCAATTTTCCTGGGGCAGTAATAATCTCCCTGAATATCCCACTAAAACTGTTAATCAAACTTTAATGATCCTTTCCTGTTGGAATGGAGGAATTTCTCATCTTTGGTGGTTCAGAGGGAAAGCAAAACACAACAGAAGTAACAGCCATACATTTAAACATCAAACAGAAGCCACAACTGGATATACACATCAAATCATACACAAATCATCAAAGCTTTTGTGACCTACTTTTTATTGCACAAGTTGAATTTTTTTTTTTGCGGTCAATCAAGTGCTATTAAACACTGCCACCACTAAAAGCAACAGGAAGATTACCCAGCTACAGTACCCAAGACCAGGGGTCCAGAGGACTACAGGAGATCAGTGTGCCCAGCTCTAAG
The DNA here is from genome assembly GCF_009829145.1 of Chiroxiphia lanceolata. Lineage (NCBI taxonomy): Eukaryota > Metazoa > Chordata > Aves > Passeriformes > Pipridae > Chiroxiphia > Chiroxiphia lanceolata. Next base: position 83,568,427 of record NC_045639.1, on the reverse strand, counting down.
GTCTATAGACCCTTTTAAGACCTTGCAAAATTTTCTTCAGTGAGTAGAAAACTACTACTCAATAGCAGAAACACTGCTTTCAGATGCTAGAAGAATCAAAAGGTTTCCTCCCACTATCAGAAGATTACCTCTCAAAGTGCTGCCTTTATACATTTTAATTATAATGGTATCTGTATACCAGTAACTCTAAAAGTAGAAAGTGCCACAGCAGAAGAGAATAAATAAGCTGTAGAGGTGGACAGCAATGAGGGGAAAAGGAAAATTATACCTGTGATACTGTTCCCAGCAGATCAATTTCTTTTCACCTTCCTAAAGCAGATACGTCTTTTATTATTTGTGCAAGTCACCGCAGTATTTGCTTCAGGAAGTGTCTGGTAACAGGATGTGAAAATTTGTGAACTCAAGAAGGGGCTGATAATACAAACCAGTTAGAAACTACACATTTGTAATTGAAGCAGCAGGGCACATCAGTTCTGCATGATATTAGAATTTGCCAGATGTTAATGACTTGATGTGCAAAGAAACAAAAACCAACCTTGATACACACGATCCTTAATAACTGCAGCAGCTACATCATTGTTTTATGCCTTAGAATCCTCAGCCACAGGAAAGAAAAATAAACAATCCACCCCCTCAAAAGTATCTTCAGGAGCGAGGTGCCTTCTTCTAGAAGGGCAGCAGTCACCCACAAGTAGGACAAGAAGTTAAGACAAATAACCAGCCACTCACAAACACCCACAGTGTCTACTCACAGACTTTTCCTACCTCTTACGCCACAGTATTCCCCCCAAAGAAGTCACTGCAGTAGAGTAACACAGACAGTTACATTCGCTGTTGCCAGTCAGAATTGTCCTGATATTCTGACCATCTGCAAGCAAAATGAACCTGATAAAATCTGTAATATTACAATGAATATAATTGGGACCATAAGCAAGCAGGTGAACATGAGCTGCTCTTCACTACCGAGAAGTCAGAACAGTCCCAGACACTGGGTCTGGATCTGTGACTAATTTTCTTTCTGAATGGGGGAGCAAAAAAGTGACTGCATGATGCAGACACCAGCCTTTCTTTTCAGAAAAATCATTGTGTTCAGAGAAATCTTGACTCAGAGCATCTTGAAATTATGAGATTTCTTCTCTGTATTTTAGTACGTTTTGAATCAGGCTCATAGGGATCAGAGAGGCATTTCAAAATATGTTGTTCTAGTAAGGAATGACCTTCAGTTTATTTTCTTAAATGTTTCTGCTAAATCCTTCATTACCTACCTTTTTCATTTGTGTACACAGCACCAACCAGTAAATGACATCACTAGCAATGTTGCTGCCAGCTCCTTTCCCAATATCAATAAACAATATAAAAAGTCAGAACTTTGTACTAAAGAGGATCTACACACAAAAAATTTACTCAACTCATTTAATAAAACCATTTTGTTAAAAAATTACTTAGTAATGATTGGAATTTTACATATAAAATTCAGAAATTACAAAAAATGGCATTGTGTAACAAATATAATCTGTATAAATGAGAAGACTTGGAAACATTTGGTAGTAAGGTCCACAGAAAACCTACACAAAAGAGAAATTGGCTGTTCCTGAGTTAATTGTGCTTCTGTTGATGTTATGAGATAACATGACAGCAGAGTAAAATATTCTCTTTCTAAGAGAATTTGTGCTAGGAATGTCTCTTCTATCCATTTCATGACTGATATTACACATGCCTTCTCCTGGCACAGTTAAGTGGCTCTCCAAATGTGTGAGAAAGAAAATATCTGAGGCCTAAAAGCAGTACTCCAATTGAAAAGCAGTGTATTGTGAGCAGCCTTCAGGTAAAAAAAAAACAAACAAGCACTGCACCTCTCCTCTATACATATACCCATTTATGCAAATTATTCCTTCATAAGGCTTTACAATATATCTGACATCTTTCAAATCTGTATCTAATAAATATTACACGAAAATAGTTTTCAGTATTTACATATGAAACATATAAAAATATGATCACTGTAAGATTACTTCTTCGATTTCATCTTCTAAAGAACCAAGGGTCTTAACTCCTGGCTTGCTTGTAGTGTATTGCAAACGGTGTCTGTTTAGGTTTCTTCCTTCACCAAAAAGCTCATTGTCTTCTTTACTTTGAGTTTACTATTTTTATCAACAAAAGGAGTATTACTAGAATCCCAATCTACATCAAAAAGTGGTGTATTGTTATTTTTAGAGAGAACAATGGTACTGGCACTGCTTCCAAAGAGTTGTTCCATTAAATTGGACTTCTTTTCTTTCTTACTATCGAAATCTGCATTTTCCTTAACATTTTTCTTCTAATTTGTCAGTTTTTTGAGTAAGCCAACTTGGTCTCCCTGATCCTTTCCCAAAGGAAGGTACATAACTACCAAATGTTAACTCACAACTTAAATCTACAGTCCTTACATTTTGTTCCTTCTGCCCTTGTGCTCTTGTGGCATCGTCCTGGCTGTCTTTTACAGGAAATCCATTAGTAACCTTCCCTGGAACCTCAAAGAATGGATTAGTTTTTTCCTTTTTCTCCAGGGAATCAGATTTTCTTGCTGTATTTGTGAGTGGTGCTTGGGAAGTTGGTTTCATGTTTGCTGTACTTTGAATTTCTCTATCAATTTCTTGCATTTTAGCAAGCAGGAACTCTCTTTTTCGCCGCTCCTCCAACATTTCAGGGCTTTCACTCTCTACTTCAGGTTTGCGGATTTCTGCCTCCATCTTTATTTTCTCTTCTTTATCCAATAAAAAGTTGCTTTCTTTTTTGATTTTGTCATATTCTTTCCTTTCCCACTCTGTGAAAAATGTTTAAGCAATATTTAAAATGTTTTAATTTTAATGTGCCCTTAAAAGATTTTGAAAATAATGCAAGCAAAAGCCATTGATTTTTTAACATGCTCTTCTATGCACAATGTGGTTTTCCTACTGCAAAAATAAATTCTTCAAAATTACAACTAAATCCACTCCTGGTTCTCTGCTAAGCTATAAAAGTCTATTGTCATCTTCCAAAGGCATCCAGACATTATCCATGTTTTAGAATTTTCAGAGCAATTTAATTTCTGCCAATTGCCTTCCCACTTCCTGGGTTTGAATGAAAATTAATACAACATTACTGATTTTAATAGTTTTGACTTGCACAATAGTTTAGTTTTGTCATCATCACTGACATTAGGCCAGTCCTGGGATATACGTTTGGGGTTTTTTTCCCATAAAGGTAACTACTCCTGTGAAGCTGTCAGATCTCAAAGTCATAGGAGTCATTACCTATTTCAAGTAGTGAATGATTTAAAATATACTGCATCCACTGCATACAGAAAACATCTTTACACAAGTGCCTGTGCATCACTGCATGGACTCAATGAGAGTGACTGCACATAGCTATGAAGGGACACCAAAGGTACAAAACAGTAACAAACTTATAACCAGAACCTGTAAATACTTATGTGTAGAAGAAAGAGGAAGCTTCTCAAATATTTCTCTCTTCAAAATATTTTTCTATCGAGACAAGAGACATGTATTTGGCCAAAAGTTGAATATGACTACTTGGCCCCTGCAACATACTGGCATTCTCCTTTCAACACTTTACTTAAATTTCTGACTTCTGTTTTCATGGAGTTCCATGTTATCTACTGTAATCCAGCTCAAGTTTTCAGAAATAACTGCAACAGTTCAGTTAAAATATTTAATAGATATTTTTTCAGTAGTATATCATTCTATCAAATTAAGTAAGGAGCTACCTTTCTGTCTGTAAGGTGGGGAAAATACCAGCTTATATCGTACGATGGGTAAGGTGGTTAAATCATCTTATTCAGAGACATAATAGAGCAGATTCTTGGCTTATGTAAGTTGTATTAGAAGATTTTCACAGACTTTACCTCTGAAAACAGCTACAGATTTTTAGAATTCTTGTCATATACAATAAGTGCTACTGTTCATTAACTATAATCACTGAAAGAGTTCTTTAACATGACAGCGTGAAGTCCATCTAAAATACTTGAGATTGACTTATGAATAAAAGTCATTAAGATGCTGTGAAAATCAAGTGAATAAAAAAGCAGTATTAAAATATAGAAACTGACATTTCTCAAATAGCCACACCAAATGATTCAGATAACCAAAACTGAAAAGAAAAACTACAATTTCAATTAATAAGTGAAGTAGATGTGTACTGAAAAAATAGGCTATATTAAAGAAAGCAGATTTGTTCTACAACAGTAAAAATCTACTGCCTACCTCAATAACATTTAGCAAGTCAGAACTAACATCAGCATTTACCTGCTATCTCATTCTTGTTTTGTAAACCAAAATCTCTTAAGACTGCAACGCTTTTTGTGGACAGCATTTTTTGCTGTTGCATACTTAATCACAGGACACAGATTATTCTATATCCATATTTCTTTCTGATTCTTCTTTGCATAATATAACTGAAAATAATTTTCCACTGTAGTGATCGCTGCAAAATCATTTTGCTTTTCTCACCAGAAACCAGCAGCCTCATTTGATTAGTATTCTATGGTGCATCTTTCAGCCTTCAGCTACCCCTTTCCTTACCGTCATGAAGTTTTGAAACTCTCTCCTCTAAAGCCTGCATTTCCTGAAAATATTTCAGTTTCTCTTCCCTTTCCCTGTTTTGGTCCTGTCTTAGAAGGTCTGTTTGCTCTTTCCACCCTTTGTCTCGAGTTTCTTTTTCCTGAAACACATTAATACAAAACCAAAACTGATGGGGAAAAATAGCCAATAAAACAAACAAACTAACAAAATCATAAGAACTTCTATGTCATTCTGAAATCACATTCTTACTGCTACACATAGAAAAAGTAAGTTACCCTAAACCAAATCAGATTTGACAACCCAGGGGTTTGGCCCCAAAATATCATCACTTCTACCATTGTTTTATACACCTGAAACAAAATGAATAGACAGTCAACTCTATTCTGTATTACACATTTCAGGGAAGCTGCAGCTCCAATGTCATAAAGGAAAATTATCACTGTCAGGGTAGTTTTCTTTAGAAGTCAGAAGTTGTCTTCTTTAAGGACTTTAACAGAAGGCCAAACCTCACCACCTTATTCTCTCAACAAGCAAGCAATTAGTAACCCTCTACTTCCTAAATCTGATCTTTTTACTCAAGCAAGTGGGTCGTAGATTCAGGTAGTTTCTCAAATTTTTGAAGTATTAAGTAACAAACAGTGAAGGAGAAAGACTTATTCTTGCATGACAAATTCAGCTAGTGAGTATACATACACATTTAAAAGGAAGGAACCTGCAGAAAAGATAGTGATTTTCACCGCTGATATTAATAATACAGAAAAGTAGTGGCAATGAAGTGAAGAAAAAGTCAGTGTAGTCCAACATGTGGGAGCTAACTTTGTAGGCTGTGCTCATTTTAGAGCAAAATAAGCTTCTAGATTAAAAATACACTTCTAAGTGAAATAGTTACTACTTAATGAACAAAGAAAATATGACTATTAGTCAAAAAACTTGAAAGTATTTCCCTTCATGTACAAGAATATCATTGTTATATTAAAAAGTATAAACTATGTAAGAAGATGGTAGCCAGGTATTTAAAATGCTTCACTTTAAAAACTCACTACCCAAATCTAATTTGCATTATTTAAAGCAATAACCATATAGAGATCATATAGTTGGATTTCATGAGTCCAACTGCACTTGTACCAACTGTATGGTTTTGTAACTCACACGCCCAAGTATATTGGAATAATTATACATTAAACTACATTCATAGCTACAGAAAGGATTTTGGAAGAGAGAATATACAAATGAAACAGCCACAAAAAAGTTTCAGCCCTAACTGGAAGCCAGTCAAGACCATCCTCAGAGCATTACTTCTGAAAAATTGTTCTAGCCTTACTTGTACAATTTGTACCAGAATCTGGCTCATTCTGATCTTTAAGACTTTACAAATCTCTTTGATTTTAGCCTGGGGTCACAAAAGTATTAGGAATAGTTCTAATAGTACTATTTTTATAATAAAAAGGGAAATGGAAAAAAAAAAATCCCAAGCATTTTGACAAAGCTGGAAAGTCAGAAGAAATACCAGCACTGTGACAATAAGAGGAAGTGTTACATTTATGCATTGTGAAATAAATCTGGAAAGTAAAAGAAACCATAATTAAGACCAAAGAGAAAAGAGAGAAAAGCAGCCATCACTGTTTAACAGATTGCTCAAACAAGCATTAGAAACAAAGAAAAGGGGAGAAAACAAAATGAAGCCTCAAAAACGTGAAAGATGTGACAGTGGCAGAAAAAGAAACAAATTGAGGTAGTGGCTCAAGACACAGAATATGATAAACTGTCACAAAAATGGAGCACGTTACTTGTAGAAAGGTAGATTTTCTCTTAAAACCCAGAATGTTTTCTAAATCGTATTTTCTATATATTTATATTGTATATTTACATATATTTTCTAAAAGCTCTGCCTTGAATAGTCTGATAGGTGAATTATCTGGAGCAGGTCTCAAATTTTATGGAACTCACTATTTTAGGAAGAATTCCTTCTTCTTGTTTACTGTGTCACCACAGACAAATTCTGATTCCGGAAGAAGTTCTGCTGGTGAGAAGTATCCACTGGTTTGTACACCCTTTGTGAGGAGTGGTCCTTTTTTAGTATTTTGGTTGTTGGCTGTAGAAAATATAAACTAATTAAATTGTGGTTTTGCTTAAAAATATCCTGCTATATGTCTCATTTTTCCTGATTTGCAGCAAACATAAAAGACTGTATTGAAGTCAATGGAAGTGGAAAGTATTGTTGTTTTAAGCATCTGTAAAAGCTAATTATAAGAAAAAAATAAAAAAATGCATGCAAAAATTCTACTGGAAAAAAGAATTAAAAAACCACCTTAAAGCTACTTACAGTGTCATTACAGTATATTGAGTATTTGTTAAAAATCCCCACAAAATATGTCACTCATCTTACTGCTTGTCACAGAAGCAAACTCATAAAATTAAAATTCACTTATTTGCATCTTTGAAACATGTACACTTATCTCTAAGGAATAACATTTTAAAAAATCTGAACCTAAAATGGGATAATAGTAGAGCATCTATAATAAAATGAGCAGTAGACAAACTGTTTGAAATACTGGCATTAAATATTTAAAACAGTCTCATAAATTTCTGCTGCTTCTGACAAATAGATTCTACTGATTCAGTGATAATAGCCCAAGTACACACATAGAACACATATTTATGTGGGTAGCATAAGGTTTGAGGCTGTCTTTTCACACCAGAAGAAATCACGGTACTGATAATTTTAGAAGATTATGTTCAGGGACATATGCACCCTTTGAGGAAAAAAGGAGTGCAGCTCATATGACAGACAGTAAACTTGAATCAGTAAGAAATAAATAAAACAGATCACCAAAATATTCATAGCAGTGAAAATACATATTTTTAAAGCTTCTGTTATTTATTGTCAAGTGGACATTACCTATGATCTATCAGAGATTTTACTAACAACCTTCCCCTCCTCCTTTAGCCAAGAACATCTGATATGAAAGGAGTGAAGTCTCCTGTTTGGTAAAGTTCTATGTTTTGGTTCTGCTGCAGTTATAGAACAGTCAACAATCCACGTGCCCTCCTTTGTAACCAGTGCTGTGATGAAAGCAGTGCAAAAAGATAAACGTTCCTGAACAAGCAGCACCAGAGTGAAATTCCAAGTGTCACCAAAGGTATAAACCAGCTGAGTCATTTCAAAGGGATGCCAATAATTTTTCTTTATTGCTTTATACAAGTTACCTCTTTTTCTTTGTACAATATCCATGTCTTTTCTTGGTGATAGCTTCAACATACGATTAGCATATATTTTTTGCTTCAAGTTCTCTTTCTTTCTCCGTGAATGAAAGAGGTAGGTATAACAATGAATTACTAATATTTCATTTACTAGCCATTAGCAAAGCTGTAAATCAAATTAAAAATACATATTGTAAATAGAAACAGAGTAATCAATTGTTTCACCCAGTGTTTTAAGGATAACAATCACATTCCTAACCTTGTTTATGTTATAAGAAAGCAGATAGAACTTTCTCCCAAAAGAAACTCATTAGCAAAATATTAGGGGAAAAAAAGGCAGCTCTGCAGTGAAAATAAAAGTAAACACCAATGCTTCCATAAACACAAACAAGACTTACAATATGTATAGATTGCACAACTAAATTTTAAGTATTGTAAAGAGTTAAACATTTCAATGCAAGCAACTTGTCACAGGGCACGTCACTATCAGGGAGCTGAGGCCCATTGTATCATAGAGGTAGAGGCAAACTCTTCTTTTAGCACATTTATTGAATAAAATGCAGAAATGAGCAGCGACATCATCTGACAATGAAAATATTTTCAAACCATCAAATTCTCCACTAACAAACCAGGCTTAAAATACCTACTATAAACAAGTAAGTTTTAGAGCTACTAACACTATTACTTGCTTAATAGCTAGGAAGGTGGTGAACTGGTGCATCTCCAACATGTTTGAGTCTTGGAGTTTCAAGGAAATTCTCCTAGAAACTAAGCACTTTAGCTCAAGTCTTACTTATTTTTTTTTTTCCCTAAAGATAAACTGACTGGGTAGAACACAACAATATTTTAAGTACTTTAATTGAGAATTTGGGCAACAATGGCTGGGGGGGATGCAAATAAACCTTTGCACAAATTTAGCAACACATGAGGATACAAAAAATACATTAAATTAATCTTTACACAGACCTACTGCAATGTAAGTACATTAGTAACATAAAGTACTGTTTATGCCTGCAGATTTAATTTTGAATTCAAGAGTTCAAAACCTAATTTTCCAGTAGATTTTGTGGTTTAATCTCAGTGCTTGGTTATGTACTTGATCTTACTTTTCTTAACCAGTGCTAACAATAATGATTAATGTAGAAACATTCCTGCTATAAACACTGGAAGGTCAGAGCACAGAACAGTTCGATTTAAGGCAGGAAAAGAACTCACACGTGGTACAAAATTAAGTACACATCAGAGACTGCAGTTACTGCTAAACTATTCAAACCCAATTGCAGATACTTCCAAAGATAAAATGCCAGAACATGGTTAGCAACTTCTACTCCTTCCACATTTTACCTTCAGCTTCTGATTTAGCTGATGAAGCTCTTCTTGGAGAACTCTGTTTTCTTCTTGAGCCTCATATAGCTTTTTTTTCTTTGAATGTAACTCTCGTTGAAAACTGCTACCACTTAACTCAAGATTTCTTTCCAGATCCTTCAATTAAAACAAAATATTATTTTTTAATAACCGAAGTACTTTCTATAGTCAAATTACTTAAATAAAACTACAGTAAACCAGTGTCTTATTTAAATATCAGTTCCACCACTTCCGTAACACTGAATACATTTAAACCTTTAATCCTAATTTTCAGGGGGCAGACAGAGCACCTGCAGATGCTGCAGCTCATCCTTCTGAGTACTGAGAGGTGATTTGAGGACATAATGGGAACTCACAGTACTTTCTGCAAGGCTCTTGCCACAGTGGACCTCCACATCTTTAAGACAAATCTCCAACTGATGAGTTAGAGACAAAATTCCTCCTCAGAGTGCAGGATTAGAAGGAAGAACATGAAAGAATTTTTAAACTTTCAACTAGAAACTAGCCTGTGATTACAGTTGCATTTACATACCTTTGTCTTGCAATAGATATTTTAAGTGAACTGTGTTGATGAAAGAAGGAAAAAAAAGTACAAGAAAATCCCTTACTTTTTAAAGCATGATTTATTTTAACATGATCTAGTACTACAAATGCTGAAATACCTGATCATAAAACTACAGATAGCAGATGGTAACACTACAGGGTGAGGTGTTTTGGCTAACTCAGTGGTTTATATCTTTGTACTTTGGGATTTATTTTACAAAAGGTTAGTTTCCAGCTTAATCCTTTGGATTTTCAGATCTATTATCTATATAATGTAATTTAGGTTTAATTACTAATAGACAGCAAACTTCAATATAATTTTAATGACCAAGACAATTTCATCTAAAAATGATAAAATTTACGTACTATGTATAAAAATATCTAGTACAAAACCAGTACAACTACCAACAGATGTAATAGTGTTAACACAATTTTTAAGTAAGAAGAGTTTATAGACATATTTACAGTGTAGACACACTTAGACATGTTTAAAAAAATAAATATTTTGGCTGGACAAAATTAAAAAAATATATTGGACAAATTTCTTAAAATGCATATCTATAATATGTTTTAAAGATCATTTCAGTATTTAAAAAATGCTCTAAGTTTGTTCAGCTGAGCTCTTGGGTGTGCAGAATAGTGGACAATCAAACACTGCATGAATGCTGTTCAAAAATTGAAAAAGAATTACTATATAGGGGGTTTTTAGAATTTTAGTGTACAGTTCCCTAAATACCCAGAAATTTTTAACAAATGCTTCCCCTCCAAGAGGATAAATTAGATTGCTTAGAGTTGTATTATAACTGCATGCACTTCTGAAATATTATTATTAGTTATAAAAACTTAAAAGCACAAGGCTATATTCTGAGAAAACACACTTAATTGTAAACAGAAATTTGAATGCACAACTACCAAGTATGTAACTACATAATCACCTTGGAAATAATTTACTTGATTCTACTTCTGTGTAAAACCAAAAATGCTGATTTTCTGTTTGCTCCATGACTGTGAAAATTACAATCATTATGGTAAGAAATATCTGAAATTTCTTCAAGAAGAAGTCATCTCACCTTTTGTTTTTTTTTTTTTTTTTTTTTTTATTTTTTTAACATCTTTTTTCCTGTCCTCTAGCCGCTCTCTGCATTGGCTAGTTTCTTTGCCAGGTCGTCTCTTCGGCAAGGTGCTTATCTGCAGACAGCTTTTTCAGTTTCTGCAGGACAGTTTTTGTTCTGTACAGTTCATCCTCCGAATCTTTCAACCGTCTCTCAGTTGCACGTTCTCTCTCCTGAGATTTTCGTAGGCGCTCCCTTAATATTCTAATCTCATTGTTTGCCGAGCAAGGAGCTGAGAGATTTCGTTTTCTGTATCTTCGAACTTATTCAGGGCTTTCTCCTGCCTGTGCTGAAGCCTCTTCAGTGCCCTGTTTTCCTTCTGCAGCTCATCTAGTTGATGTGGAGTTCAGTCAGTTCATTTCGGAGCTCATTGATTTTCAGCAGCCTCGCAGAAAGAACTCTTTTTGTAACAAGATCTATATCTTTTGCAGGAGAATCCCTAGTGAGGCTCTGAGAACGGAAACCCCACCGTGTCCCTCTCTTGCTTGGTGCATATTTGGAATCCAATTTCTTGTGGCTAAAGAGAAAAAATAAAAAGCATGTTTACTATTAGACAAGGCAGTTTGTCTACTCAGGCATCCTTCTTGGAATCAAGCTCTGCCTAAAACAATTTTTCAATACTTAGCAGAGATGGTAGATTTCAAACCACACAATAAAGGCATATACATGATAGACCTATGTTCCTTTTGATAGCCAAAAAATGGAGATCTATGTCTGTGATCTACTGTAAGAGGTAATATTTGCAGCCATTAATACAGGACCATTGTAAAGTAATCATCTGCAAAATCGATCAGAGACAACAATCATATTTGATATTGTTTATTAAAATGGTTAGAAATATGATATAATGCATACGAAATTATCAAATGCTTTAAAATGGCAACAATTAGCTAATCACTAGCTAGTTATGTATTATGCAAGATGTAATTCTCCCAGATAAATGCAGTAGTATTTTCAAATCCAGCTGCCGTGCTTACAGACAAAACAGCAGATTTCAAAGGCTCAATGCAAAAAGCCTCCAAAGCAAAATTACAAATCCCATGAAAATTCAGTTCTCTTTGAATAATTTATTCTTGTATCATAAGCTATTTTCCACACAGTATTCTCATTTGATTACTTGTATGCACTGCTCGCATTCCTATTTGGTATTATTATTTTATTTCCATCCCCATACATAAAAGCTGAACATTTTGTTTCTATCTTATTTGTCTCTCAAGCCACACTCAAAAAATAAAGCATATAATCCATGAAAAATATCTCTTAAAACAATTGAATTAATAGAGATAATTCATACAAGCTTAATTCATTAAGGTACCTCAGTGTTTGAAAGAAATACACTGAGCAGCAGTTTATAATTCCAGCTGGAAAGCTGGGATACAGCAATAGTGCAGTTACCTATACACAGACAGTGAGTGTGTGTGACAGCAAATTCTTCCTCCCCTTTGGCACTCAGCATGTTTCTCTAGAGAATACTTTTCAGCAAAAATAACAGCTTAAAAATATACTTTCATAATTTCCTATAAAAATTTTGCACAAATGCTCATTCATTTTCTGCTTGATGCTCATTTTTTCCACAGCTTGGGCAAACAAAAGAAGGTGTGTTTTTTTTCCTTTACAAAGAACACTTATGTCATACTCAGGTGTGAAAAGATTATCTAATACATGCACTGCGGGAATGATGCCACTCCTACCACCAACTAAGGGAATTCCCATTTACCATAGAATTCCAGCTCCTTCAAGAATTTCTCCATACTCAGGACAAATTTACCATGATTGCACTTTTGATCATATAGTTAAATTGGGGCATAGTGTCTTTCAAGACAACATAATATGACATTCACAATACCTTCATGTAATAATTATGTTCAATACTGGCTATGTAATTCATTTGCCCCCTTCAAATTAAATAGCACAGAGGAACTGCAGTTTTTGTTTTCCAGCAGCTAACCCATGAGCACTATGGAGAAGATGCCACTTTGGAACACAGAGAAGCTCAGCAAAACACCAGTTGCACCAGGACACTCACACTGGCGAGGATCTGAAGAGATCCACTCCCTGGGCAAATTCAAGACCTTCTGGCACAATCTAGATCATAACATTGACCAAATGATTCATACAGTATTAAGCACTTACAAATAAACTAGGACACTTGCTCAAGTAAGGCAGGACATGCTACGACTTCACCAGAAAACGCATACAGTTATTTAAAACAAGCTGTCAAAGCATGGCAGAAAGCTTCATATCCCTATTTCAGCCCAGGACCTGTATAACCATTCTCTTCTTTTTTGCAGGGATGTTCACCTCAGTCAAGAAAGCAGCTTATGTCTGTGAGGGAGCTCAAAGTGGAGCTATGTCACCTCAAATTGGAAATATTTTACCCTCAGGGAAGGAACAGGAAAAGCTTTCTTTTAAATTTCTACCTGAACTTAACTGTCGCCAAACCCATTTTCTCTCTTGCCACATTGCTGGTCTTCATTTGTTTGTTGAAAGTCACAGTATTACCCTGTAAAGCTCAGTCAACTAGACTTCCACAAGACAGATATCTTTAGGTTATCTCATCAGGGGAGCTCTAATAATTGTCTCTCTTTTACAGACTGCATAGTAAGGACTTCCCTTGGGTCCTTGGCCTCGAGTTTTTTGTCAAGAAGAAAAAGCAAGCATCAGCATGATTCAACAAAAGGCCACGTTCTCTTGTTAAGAAATATAAGAAGAATTCTGAAAATCACCAACACCCCTCCTTATGCAGGAACAGATCAATTTCAGTTTACAACAGAGCAGTTACTGTCTACCTGCCATTTGTAGTGTTATTCACATGAACCTTACTTGTAGATCCTCATAACGCTAGTTTTCCACTTTTGTTTCAGTTTTCAAAGGTAATTGACTCTTTGGAGCAGTTACAAAGCAGCAATTTCTGCTATCTACCTACCTTGGTAGTGCACAAGGCTGTTTGAAGCCTGTGTTTTGTGATGTCTCTTTTCTTGGCTTGTAGATGGAGAGCTTAGTGCTGGCGACTGGCTGGATGAATGAGATGCATTACCTTCATCTGAATAATAGGAGTCACTATTTTTATCCTCATCTGATTTCCTCTCGTGTTCAGAATCTGGGCTCCTTACTCTTTCTCCCATTTTTCAGATTTTACAGCTTTCCAGATTTTTCTCAAAGACTGTTCATTTTGGCACAAAGGAGATTTCAGTTGCCACAACGGGAGTAGCTGGATTATTTCCTTGGGTTTATCATCTTCATCTCCAAAGCATGAGATCTTTGCAGTTCAGTTCAGTAAGCAGCAGTTATCATTTGGAATGCATTTCTCTGTAGCAATTTAGAGAGAGAAAGAAAGTGAGAACAGTGTTCCGCTGTTAAGAAAGAAAGGTAAAAAACCTGTAAAATTATTCAAGATTCTTACAACCTTGTTACCTTAAGATATATATTCAATGTGACAAACATCAGTCTCGGAATGCTACTATTATTTTCAGAAGACTGAGGCTCTTCAATCCCAAAAGAGAAATCAGATAATTAACACAGAATTCAGAAAATTAAATCCAGAATAAGAATAAGAAACTACTCCCAGGATAGAGAGGGGAAAAGAAGAATTTGGGAAACAAAATAGAACACAAGTAAAAGTTTGACACTATTCAGGAAACTAATTTAGACATGTTTTAAAACTTCCAAACCAAATGAATTAACAACTTATCCATGCAACTAGAATTGAGATATTGGTAGAATTTGACTAAATCCTCTATTTCACAATTTCTGACAGTCCAATGATGTTAAATAATGGGCTTGAAAATAATTGTCCCATTTATCTGGAGTACCTTCTGTCCCTAACCACTAATGAGACTGTACCTAAATATCACAATCTTCACCCTGGAAAGTACTCTCATATCCTTCAAAATCTAGTGCTTCATGTCTTTAAGAACTGACCAGCACACACATGTTTTATATATATATATTACTTATATCTGATAAGAGATACTACACTGTTGGTATATGGTAAACAGTACCCCTGCAGCAGGTATAAAATGAGAACGGCCCCTCCTGCAGCCTATCTTTTGATATGAACTGGAAAAATCCCATAATCACAAGGTGAAATCACTTCATTTTTTATTTTTGGAGACACTTCCTGAGAATATAATGGAGTAAATACGTTAAAATTTTCTTCACCTTCTCAGTCAAAAGAATTCTCTCAACAGTTTAAGAAGTGTTTTACTGACTAAGCTCAGCTTCCCAGGTCTTTTGTCTCTCTCAACACTCTTCACAGCTCTCAAGCTTATTTCTCTATCTCTCTTCAATCCAACATCAAGCCCCTAATGGGTGAATAAATAGGCCTTGTACCAGAGCTCATCAGTTCTACCTGTTGAATGACATAAGCTCCTAGCTCATTTCCAAATGACAAAGCAAATTACACACAAAAAAACTGAGCAGCTTTCAATCAAAACTGCTCTACGCTGCAGGACATTCAACACACCTGCAAATGAGCTGTAAATTTTTCACTGTATTATTTCCCAATAAAATAAACTTTGCCTGCTTCTCAGCCTTCACTGCCTATACATGCAGAATTGCATAGCCAAGCAGAACAGAAATGTCAGCTGCCAAGACTGTTTTTGTTACAAATTCCAGCTTTCTGGCACACTTCACTATTAGCACAACTCTATCTCAAGTGACTGGACTGAATCCATTTGCCCTCATAATCTATACAGAAAGAATTAGAGGAATAAATATCCCATCAGGTTGCTAAACTGGGAAGCTGCTGGGAAATTAATACAGAATTACCTGGAAAAGAGTATTTTTCTTTACTCAGGGAGTAACTTTTCAAAATAATGATTTGTAGGCATCTAAATATTCTCAAAGTGGTCTAAATAATAATAATGGCATGCCTAAAACTTATATAAAAGGATTCTGATGAAAACTAAAATTTCACTGCAAAGCCCAGAAAAAAGACAAGCTACGCTTACGATCAACTGTTCTAGAGACTGCTAAACACATGCTTGGAAGGTATCAGCTATTGTGAACATTCAAATGATCTGTATTGACTGTTCTTTTTCCTTCTGAAATAATGGAATTACTAAGGATATTTCAAAAGTATAGACCTAACCACAACTGTATTATCTTGTCTCAGTTTAAGTGTAATGAAGAGCCCCATGCATTTACATGAGTGCAAAACTGAGATCATGTAAGAACATCAGAACATATGAAGGTGCTGTCCTACGCCCAAACAGCTCCACTCCTAAGCCCTGGCCCCACAAACACCTGTGCAGAATATACGTTATTTTGCTCCTTGAAGAGCGAACTAATAACAAACTAAAACACAGGCAGAGTTTTGGGGATAACATGTTCTCCAGAGCATGCACAGACAAGACTACATCAGGTCTGCCTCCACAGGACAGAATTTCAGGGAATACAAAAAAAATATAAAATAATATATTTATATTAAAGTACTAACATGAGATACAAAAATAGTACTCTGGAGGGCTTTAACACAGATCTCATATTCTTACAGTCACTCTGACGAAAAAAAGACATTAAAACCAGTAGTTGCTTTTGTAACCCACATGAAGTGAGGCGGTGTCATTGAAGCCACAGGCTTTCTTTCCAGCTAACAAAACTTGCCAGACTTTGTCTGAACTCATCCTGGGTGCCTGGAGCTTTGCTACAGCTTATTTAGCTGCAACAAATTCAAGTTAACAACCAGGGAACTTATCTAATTTGTTGTAGCTTTTTGCTTAGCTTTGTATACATTTATGTTTTAAAGTAACGGACAGCAATAACCAGTAGTTATTCTGTGAAGAGGGAACCATCTGTGATCTACAACCCTTGCAAAAATGCACCATAGGGGGGGTACAGGCATGAGGTGACTGCAAGGGCCTGAAAGTGTCAACACAGTACAGTGCTGGAGCCCTAAGCTGTAACATCTCACCTGTGCTTAATTCTGTGGGAGGCAGCCTTGGGAGTTGGATAAAACCCAGTAACATAGAGGACAAAGAATGAGTACTTAACATATATAAAACACACTGTGTGGAGTAAATTCAGATGTAATGTGGAACTGTGAATCAATCATTAGAATAGAACAGAATAGAATAAAGAGCAAGGCGTCGATAAGTGTGTTATCAACCATGTAAAAATGATCACAAATGGACACAAGGCAAGGAGGGAGAAACCATCAGCATCCTCCTCCTGCCAGGGAATGTTGATGACTTACTGTAAAGACATCCCCCTCCCAGTTGAATCCAGTCAAGTCCCAGAGGATGAGTGAGTGGGCAAAGATAACACCAGAGGGTTTGGTACTGTTTGTGTCTGTATCACTGTAACCACATGTGGCTTGAACTGTGTTAGTATCTGGACTAATACCAAATCTTTGATTAGACCGTTAAGATTTTAATTAGACCAATGATCATTTGTTGGCTCTGCATTTGTGTTCCTTGTTTTGCTTATAACTGCTGAATAAAACAAACTGGTAGGAATTCAAGCAACCTAGTCTCTTACTTGGACACAAGACTGTTCCATGGCCACAGTGGTACATGTGGCATCCAGAGGAGTCCCAGACTTTACATCACTGTTAGAAGCACCACTACATCCAGAGGTGTTAACCTAGTCCTCTGTGCAGGCAGGGATTACTCTGTGACGCAAGTACCTTCAACAGTGTAGATACAGCACAGACACAAATTTTGTCTGCCTTCAGGACACAGAAGGATAAAAAGAAATCATCACGCACAGACTTTTTCTTGTTTGAAAACAAATGGGATAGCATTTAGGGAAGGCATAAATTCCTACAGTTCAATCATCAAGATGTCTAATTATATATATATAAAACAAGAACAGTCACTTTCACATACCAACTTAAAGCTGATCAGTTATTTTACAGTCCCGCAAGAGTCCACTAAAGAGGCAATAATCGTTCTGAAGAATGCTTTTCATAACTCACTGTATTTAAAACAAACAAATTGTAAGAACTCAAGGATTAGAATTATCCATCACTTCCGTACTGGATATTTCCCACTTTTAAGAATATTTTGCTATATTAAGTATCATTTTGACAAACAGCAATATAAATGAACAGAAATTTCTGATGTATTCTGGAAGTACTCAGAAAAGCAATGGACTGAAAACAAATTGAAAAAGGTGAACCAATGAAAGCTCCCTTGAGAATTGCCAAAAACATTTTTTGAATCTTCAAATGGTTTTCAGTTTTATAAATTGGTAATATTATCATATTTTCCATACAAAACAAGAAACCTTAGTCTGTCAAGTCTTGCCAATTAATTTTTCCATCAGTTTATAATATAATTCCATTAACAAAAGAATGCACAGTTCATCTTGAGAACAAAAGAATCACTAGGACACTTGAGTTTTACTTCAGTGAGCCTAAGGACTGCCTAATTAAGAAATGTTTTTGTTACCTGATTTTTCAATTGTTACCAACTAGTTTGAGCTGATTATCAAGTAAGTTCAACTTGTGTGAATCCACAAATGAAACACTATAGGTTAGCAGTGGGTCTACTGAGGTCCACCACCACCACCAAACCCCCAGTCCCCTCTCCTCAAGACTCCATGCAGGCTTTTAGAAGCCTAAGGAATCGAGATCAGGTCAGTATAGAATGGCTGAAGTAAATATGGACTTACATAAACTTTAGAAAGAGTTTTGTTTCCAGAATTTCATACTCCTTTCACTTCAATAACTTCTATCTATTGCTATTATTTCCATATTTTGTATTGAAAACACGTTCACTATTACAAAAAACAGTCGAGCACCAGGTCACTGCAAAGGACATAGACAGAACAGAGAACACAAAACAACTGCAATGGTGACAGGAGATTCTCTCCCTATTACTCCTAAGTAAATCACAGAAACAGAAATAGAACCATTGGACTACAGGTATTAAGCAACAGACAGAAAGGAAAACCACTTAGTAATTCTTCTCTCACAGTACACCCAGAGCTTAGTTCTGTAATGTAAGACTCATAAAACTTTTTATGACCTTTTCAGTATTAACACCCTTCCAAGACCAGGGAACGCCCGGTGTTTTCACTGGTCGCTGAACGACACTTCCCGAGTACAAACACTGACCTCTAACGGCCTCCTCAGTTCTTCCACCTATTCCGAGAGAGGGACAATGCAAGAAAGGCAGCTTCAGGCCGGTACAAAAGCATCAATCCAAGTTATTAAAGCGCTGAAGTTAAGAGCAAAGAAAAACTTCAAAAGAAATTAGTCTCCCTCCTCTTCCCCCATCCATCTTTTTGATAACCAAATGCTGTATTTTTTCCAGAAGAGAGAGGAGCAAAATAATAAATCACATGAAAATACACTCAGTGATGAGACTTTAGTGAGGAGGAAGTATTTTATTAGGGAAGTTTTCTGCCGCTGTTGACTTAACTATGCATTTCTTCTAGGTTTACCAGCTTCTCACAGACTCACAGAATCAATGAGGTTGGAAAAGACCTCTGAGATCATTGAGTCCAACCTATGACCAAACACTACCGTGTCACCTAGACCACGGCACTGAGTGGCATGTCCAGTCTTTCCTTAAATATCTCCAGGGACGGTGACTCCACCACTTCCCTGGGCAGCCCATTGCAATGTCTTATCAACCCTTCTGTGAAGAAATTCTGCCCAATGTCCAACCTGAACCTCTCCTGGTGCAGCTTAAGATTATGTCCTCTTGTCCTGCATTTTGGTGAATTAAAAAGCAATATTTAAAAGCCAATGTTATGTGTACCTGACTCTGTGACAGTAATACACAGTGTTACTTGCATCGGCTCTCAAAATGAAAAAGCTGCTCTAAGGTCCAGGTCAGGGATGAGGAAACATCAAACAGGGAATGTTCAGGCTAGTCCTATAACCAGGAAAAGAGATTATGTTTCTAAATCAGACTCCACCACGGAGGCCCACGCCGTCGCTCATATTCCCACCACTATCCCAGTATGTGCAGACTTACCTAGTTCAGCTTAGCCATCCCTAGGAACAGCTCTCCAGTTCCCAAAGTGCAAGTGGGCAGCTTTCCTTCACTGAGCACAGAATACATCGAATGTTATTTTCAGTCAGCACTTCCTGACAACACACTTTAAGCGTAGTCACCGAATCGTACCCACGCTAAATGACTTCGCAGGAAAGAGACTGAATACTGGCGGCCCGAGACTTTTCGGAGGCCAAGCCCAGACCTAGGCCCGGGCCCGCTCCCAGCGTCCGCAGCCCCCAGGAAAACAACCTCCCCCTGCCGCGGTCCAGTTTCCCCCAGACGCTCCCTTCGCCCCTCGATGTCCCCTCCGCCCCTCGGTGTCCCCGCCACCCCCGTCCCGGCCCTTCCGACGGTACCTGCCCAGTCCGGCCCGGCCCCGCCCGCCCGGTGAACGCGCCGGCGGTTGCCGCGTTACGCTCGGAGGGGCCGCGCGGCGGCCATTGACAGCGGCTGCCCCGGCAACGGGCGGTGTGGGGGGGCGGGCCCTCGGCGCCAGCCATTGGCTGTTCGCCCTGCCAGATCGGGGCAGCTGCTCTTCCCATTGGTGAAGAGCCGCACACCGGTCGCTGATTGGCTGAGGTGCTGCAGGGCGGGGGGGGTGCCGTGCGGGGCTCAGGTCGCGCTGCCGCTCCGCGCGGCTCCGACCGCGCCGGCAGGGGGCGCTGCGGGCCCGGCTGGCGCGGCGCCTGGGGAGACCCGGTGGAGGCGGTGGGGCCGCGGCCTTACCCTGAGTCTGCTCTGCCCTGCCCTGCCCTGCTCTGCCCTCCCTGAGTCTCTCCTGCCCTCCCTGAGTCTCTGACCTGTCCTGCCGTCACCGTCTTGGTTCTGTCGGGCCGCATGTGTGACATCGCAGGACAGCAGCCCAGGGAAAAGGACCCGGGGGCACTGGTTGACAGCGGCTGAACATGAGCCGCCAGTGTGCCCAGGTGGCCAAGAAGGCCAATGGCATCCTGGCCTGTATCAGGAACAGTGTGGCCAGCAGGACCAGGGCAGCGATTCTTCCCCTATACTCAGCACTGCTAAGTCTGCACCTCCAGTGCTGTGTCACTTCTGGGCTCCTCAGTTCAGGAAGGACATTGAGGTGCTGGACTGTGTCCAGAGATGGGTAACAAAGCTGATGAAGGATCTGGAGCTCATGTCCTGTAAGAAGCAGCTAAGGGAGCTGAGGTTGTTCAGCCTGTGGAAAAGGAGGCTCAGGAGTGACCTTGTTGCTCTCTACAACTACCTGAAAGGAGGTTGTAGCCAAGTGGGCGTCAGTCTTTTCTCCCAGGCAACAGGCCACTGGATGTCAGGGCAGTCTCAAGCTGCACGAGGGGAGGTTAACGTTTGACATTAGGAGGAATTTCACACAGAAAAGGTGATTAGGTTGGAATGGGCTACCCAGTGAGGTGGTGGAGTCGCCATCCCTGGAGGTGTTTAAGGAAAGACTGTACATGGCATTTAGTGCCACAGTCTAGTTGACATGGTGGTGTTCGGTCCTATTGGTCCTAGGCTGGACTCGATGATCTCAGAGGTCTTTTCCAACTGGAATGAATCTGTGATTCTGTTCAGGGAGCTGCCAGGGAGCACAGGGGTGGATGAGCAGCCTACCACAATGCTGGCACCCATTGCACCTCCTCACAACTCCTCCAGGCAGTGGGACTGAGGGAAGCCTTTGGGGGGACTCGGGCACATGCCAGCATTGCCATCTTAAACAGGTCTTAAAGCTTTAGGTCAGGGCAGCACCTGGGTGTAACGACTGGTTAGGCATGAGAGCAAAAGCAGAGAAAGTGCTCTCTGCTGAAATGTTTTTCTAGGATAGGAGTTAAAGAAATAGCCAGTATGACCAATATGTGACAGGTTTTATGCATATGTACATATATATCTCTGTGTGTGCATGGTGTAATTTAAAAGCAAAACTCCCCCAATCTAGCAGGAAAAAACGAAAGAGGAATGCTAGCAGATTATAAAATATCTAGAACTTGAAGCAAAATGGATTGTACTGACAAAAGGATAAAAGTACTACCTAAAGTCAGCAAATATACTTGAATTCAAAGGCAGGCCCAATTTAATGAGGCTGTTGTGGTTTATTCCACAAAGAAGTAAGAGAGCTTCTAAACCTTGGCTTTTATTACTTCAAGTTAATGTTGTATTTTTTTTTACCCTAATGCTAACCTTTGTTAATAAATGTAGTTGAACAAACTTCTTTTTAGAGAGAGGAAGGCAAAGGAAATAGCAGATCTTGCTTGCATTGCTGGCTGATGGAATATGTTATGATAGTGCAGTGATGGAAGTGACACAAGAATTTGGGTGGAGTAGGATAAAGCAGAACATTTGGTACGAAAATTATAACCTGCCTGCATGGGAAGACATAAATGGGACATTCTTGAGAAGAAGACAGATTTGCCTTTGACAAAACTGAGTTTCCACAGTTCTGGATTTTCAAAATTAATGCTCATTGATCATTAAATAAAAACAATAAAATGGAGGAAACAGGAAAAAGTACCATTTTTTTTTACCATGGCAATATTTTCAGGCAAAACCCTCCACTTTCTTCATAATAAAAATAAGGAAATATGTGAGAAATTAGAGTTTTAATGCACTGGAAATTAAAATATTGCCATCCCCTCCTCCCTGACCATAAATTTTATAAGGAAAAATAAAAAAAATAATGCTTGTGAAATAATTGAGAGATTCTCAAAAAATATGTGCATTGTGTGCAAGAACTCTGAGTATTCTTAATTAAATTATTTGAAAATGTGATTTAGTGAGTTGGCTAGAATGTAATCATAAACATGGCAGCACAAACTCCTGCGAAAAAAGAGGAGATAGACACTGGTATTTCAAAACCAATAAAGTACCTGTGAGGTATAACCTGACATGGATTCTCCCAAGCTGAATGGAGTTCTTAATTTTTTGATCCTAAAATCCAAGAAAACAGGCATGAAGCATGCAAAAAACCCAAAACCCTGTCTGTGAACTTCCTAATTTTGATTGTCTCCCTAATTGTACTGAATAATTTTGCTATACGTGCCTTAATATTATGAAATTGCTTTAAATAAACAAAACCTCATGTGGCTCATTTTTAAAATTCATCCTTCTGTGGCTTTGCGTAGCTCACCTTTGTGCTAAACAATTAAAGCATATAATTTGTCACAGCAACACTGGCAGAGAATCATTGATGTCCTTCAAAAAGATCCAGGGAATGACAAAGACAGAATAATTTTATTGCTTGCAACTGGAGGAAATGTACTGCTTGCATCTGGCAGCAAGCCAGGCCAGAATCTGAAATGCTGTTGCTGCTGTAAATAGGATGAAAAGGATTCATAATCCATCTCTATGTCCACCATAGCTAGGAAAATTGTAAGCAGAAAAAGCAATTAAAAAAAGAACCAGAGAAAGCATTAAAAGACATGTAAGGGACTTTTTTTTGTGTTGATAATTTATAGGTTAATTGTCATGACTAACCATTTGGGGCTTGGTTAGTAACTGACTAATGATTTGTTTCTGAATGTAAGTAACACAGGTATTGAGTTCAGATAGTATGTATGTGTAATATAGGTATTGAATACAGGTATTGAGTCATTCTGAAAACAGGCCTCTTGTTCAGAACAAATGGCATCTTATCAGACTTCTCCATCAAATGCTCCGTTAAGAATCATGCCAACAGATTTCATCAGCTGCTGAACTGGAATACATTCAGATACTGCAAAAGGTTGGCATAGGGATTAACTGATGGAAGTTTGTTAATCTAAAACCTACAAATAATGTATTTTAGATATTGTCCTAACAACCTAACAGTTGATACAGTGCAGATAAATGATGATGTGGTATTTCAGATTCCCTTGGACAGGACAAAACATGAACACCTGAGCAAGAAATAAAGTTTTGCAATTTCTCCTGTCTGTGTAAAGCAAGTCTGATGTCTTAAGTGATTGCTTGGACAGGAAGGTCGTTGAAACAGAGTATGTAATTCAAAAGCTGGAGGGGGAAGTAGAAGGCTCAAAAAGAATATCGGCCTCGGAGCTTAACTGAGGGGAGGGATGTTTTAGAAAGAGGGGTGGAAGCCTTCAAAAACTAAATCAGGTCATAGTGCACACAGATTGATACTCCCAGAGGTACCAACAGGGATAAAGGCCCGGGCTTATTCAGAGTAGTGGAACCCATGCTCATTTAATCGTCATACCTAAATATCGGCGAGGAATCCCTGATGCATAGAGAAAATGCTATTGATTTCCACTGCACCACAGCAATGGCTGTAGCATATGGGGCAGGAACTGTTGCAATGAGTTATCTAATGTGATGGATACAACAGATTCCCTGAATTACCAGAACAAAGATGATCAAATTTGGAAGGGGAAAATCTTCATGGTATTGCTTTCAATACCACAACTTCTTGAAGAAGTGGTGACTTAAAGTACGCACAGAAATATAAATGAGGGAGCCAAAGTGACATACTCCTTGCTTTAAGCAGGAACACAGCATGGTGTGAAAATCACCATGAGATTTAGGTTTAGACATTCAGTTATGCAAAAGATGAAAGGCTGGTGAAAACTATCAGGTGAGTATGAAGTACCAAAGAAGATCCCCTTTGGATCCTTGAGCCTTCACATTTTCTGCTGCTTTCCCTCAGAATAGGCTATATGATACTGCATTGCACACTGGAACAAATGTATAACGTAATATGTATCTCCCCGCATATATACCTAAGGTAGTATTTTGCATTCACACTTGCAGAAAAATCTTTGTTTAAGTCAGTGAGTTTATACTAAGAGATTTTGGCCCAAAGCAGTTCCACAGGTCTGGGTAGCCAGGAGTGCTAGTTCAGGCAGCTGCTCCCAGTAGCAAGGCAGATATTTAGAGAATAGAATCCACAGCATCATTTAGGTTGAAACAGATCTTTAAGATCATTGAGTCCACCCATAATTTGTTTCCCACTCTCCACTGCTATAAGGTGGCCTACAAGGTCAGTAGATCTCTCTATTAGAGCATGAGTATGGATGTAGTTATGGTCAGCTGAAGGTTTTTTCCTTAACATATATTGTAATATCTCCTGCATACAAGATACATCGTGTATGACCACACACCTCCCTTCGCTCTCAATTATCTGCAATCATATAATCAAAATATTTCAAATTCTAATACAAATAAATTAAATGTCAGTCTGTTTGATGTTTATAAATATTCATGGTCTCCTTGTAATGTGTCAAAATAAGCTGTGATTTTGTTAGAGGCCAGCCGCTTTCTTACTGTAGGCTCACTGACCTGAGAAATGAAAGCCCAAGATCACTTTCAGAGTTTGCCTCCCATGCCCTGTGACTTGAAGGGATCCAAAACCTTTCCACCATTTCTTTTTGCAAGTGCTCCTGAGTCATCGGCTGAATAGCAGCCGCTCACCTTTTACAACTTAGTGTATAATTCCTTGAAACATGTCTTCTGGTGTCACTTCTTATACTATGACAAGTTGCAACTCCCTCAAGGGGATTTTCTGAGCATTTTCTGACCAAGGTGGCATTGGAGCTGCTGCAGTGCACCTGACACCTCTTTGTGTCTCGACAGGCACTGGAGAATGGACTTCCATGAACTCAGCTTAACTTAAAGATGTATAAAGATGCATGGGCATTGTTCATGGGGATTTGCTTTTAATAATACGATTTTCCAAGGATTTAAAATATGGAAATATAAAGGGAAAGCATAGGCAGTGAAAGAAACATTTACATCTACTGTTGCAGTACTAGTGATTTCAGAGATTTTAGGCATTATTATAATTCTCTGTGTTAGTATACCTGCTTGGATTTTGAGCTCACAACTGCCTGTGTGGAGAAATACCAGATGAATAACAGAAGTGTTTGCTGGTGAATCACAGGAATGTAATTTACGATGTGATGAATTAACACTTCCACATAATAAAATAAGGTGCTCCAATACTACAATATGAAGTCTTAGCTTCTCATCTTGTCTTTTAGCAAGCGCCCAAATTAAAACAAGGTAATTGCTTATGGTCCAGCAACAAGTAATTTATAAGCAATTTAAACTACAAAAAAACCCCAGTAAACCTGGAAGGTGGAGAAGATGCTCACCAATTATTGCATGTTTGATTAGAAAGAAAATATTTGAGGAGACATTTCAGTTTAAGGACATCTCTCTTTGGAAGACATATGCTACTGGGAGGAAAATTTCACACATATTATTCAGGTTCTGGCAGCTTTATGTTGAATACTGCATTTATTCTTGGAAGGTTTTAGTAATGTTTTTCCAGAAAACCACTTTTTGAAGGACAAACGTGACATCTGTGGACTTGTTTCTGCTGCTTTTGCATAATCTACAATTTCGTATTCACAATATGTGTATTAGTCTTTGACAAAAAAAAATGCAGTGACCAAATAATTTTGACAAATTGTTTAATCAGAAACAATGTGTTTTGCTTCTGAACATCCATCTCTTTTGGCTTTAAAATTAATTTCTACTGCTAGGATAGGAAATGAATTTTGTTCTGTCTCTGTAGGGTTTAGTGATATAAATTATGTTGTGGAGGAATAAGGTCAAATATATCTTTGAAACCAGTAAAGAGAACGGATGTTATGTCAAAATAAATTTGGCTTCAGCATTGAATGTGACCGCTTTGAAAACAGTTTATTGTTCAGTACACAAATGTTGTATAGGGATGGAGAAAAATCTTCCCCTTAAAAAAAAATCTTCATTCAAATGGAGACACATTTTGATTATTAGTGTTAAACCTAAGAAAGAGACCTAAATGACTCACACTGCTTCTAGACACCTGATCATGTCATCAAATTTTTATTTTTCTTTTTTTAATGCAAAATGGAATGTTTCCAGGAGGAAGACGTGCCATAATTTCAGCCCACAGTCTTGCATATCACAGACTTTGGGAAAGTAGGATGTAGGGATGTGTCCACTCGAGGAGGGACTTGAAACTTAGGTCCTTGGATTTCTGGATGTGCCTCCCAAGTCAAACTTGTTAAGGGAGAGGAGGCAGGCTGAAGTTGTCCGTGAGGACACATCCAGAGCTGCCAATCATTGTGAAGGCTGAGGTGCCTCCGTGCAGAACATGTGCCTTGGGCACTTTGGGTACAACTGCTTAGGACAGCAGCTTGGAGACAGCATTCTTGACTCATGATCTTGATTTGTTTAAAATCCTATCTAGGGTGGCATTTGAGCCTTTACAGCCTGCAGTGCATAAACTCCTGCAATGTATGCATCAGCTTACTGGAATTCTCTTATAAGAATTAAATAACATTGACTTTGATGATCCTTGTGGGGTCCATTCCAACTCAGGATATTCTATGATTCTTGAACCGATTTTTGTCTTCTCAGGACTTGTAGTAGTTTAACAGTTTTGGGTTTTTTTCCAAAAAAGCTAGAATATTATACTATTCACGTTGTGCCTCCATACTCTGCTTCAAGGATGCTTTGATTGATGAAATCTGCTTTCTGAATGTTTTTTTTCCCTCCTCTGTTTTATAACCAAAACTGGTCAATCCTCTTCTAAGATCTAATAAATAATGAGATCAATCACTGCATTGTTGTCAGAAAAACAAGGACAGTGATGAACTAACCTGGACTGCAGGGGAGGATGTTTTCATATAGTCAAAGAAAATCCTGGGCCTGCTCAGACAGGGGATGTTTACAAAGGCTAACATTGGGCCTGAGGGGCTAGTCCTCTGGACAACCCGTGTTATCAATAAAAATGGAGAAACACCCATCTAAACAAAGTGGGTGAAATAAGCTTTACTCTCACTTGCTTTATCTCTTCCTGGTCACTGTGTGGGGAACCTTCTGGTAGCCCAATACAGTATCGTGAATGGCCCTCTTGCTGGATGCATGGTCTGAATTGTCATGAGTCAGCTACTAACCGATGGGAGAAGGTGGTTGTGGGGAATATTTCCTTGAGAAAGTAATGGATTTGGGGCTGTGTTTCACCTGTTCCACAGAGCAGATTCTGCTCCTTTCTTTCTGCCCTGCACCTTTCAGGCTCATGAGTTTAGTGCAGGTTAGAACTGGAGAAAGAGTCAGTTTGTAACTGGGACTGTAAATCCATTTCAGTTAAAGTAATTAAAAAATGGTAAAGAGGTATTGGTCATTGGGCATTTAGTCCAGTCCATTCCATGGCTGCTGCCAGGAGATACCAGTCTGCAGAGAAAAGTGGCATCACATTTTCCTCTACCACAAGTCCAACCTGTCAACTGCAATAAGGTAGGCCGTTGTGGTGTCCACACTTGAAGAAAGGTGTTGACAAACATTTCAAGAATCACCAGGGGTCCACAAAACTCAATGCTGCAGTGAGAGACATCCAACAGAAGATACAAATAAAGGTTGAGAGATAGTTTGAGGGTCAGTTCTGTTGTTCCTCCTTGTAGATGACTTTTAGTCCATCAGTAAAAAGGTGCAAGGAACCTTAGTGGTTAGAAGTTGCAACTAGTTCCAAGCAAGAAAGTGCACATTTTTTAAAGGCAAAGGGGAGTGCTTTTACCCAGATGAACTGAGTGGAAGAGATGTAGGAGCTTTATGAGTGACCCCAGCTGCCTGCTCTGCCATGCTGTTGCTGGTGACTGCTTTTATGAGAGCCTACAGAAGGAGATGAGGGGCATTATTTCAGGTAGTTTGGGTAAATCTGCTATTTTTGAGTCAAATTAATCTTCACCAGTGACTGAAGCTGCTCTTCCACGGAAGGGGAAATTGTATCACGCTAAATTACCATAGCAGTGTTTGCCAGAAATGGTGAGTTGTGTCCTCATTGCACTGTAAGAACAACCTGTTGACAATGACTACCTGTTACTTGGTGAAATAACTGTGATGAAGCAGGCTGGAGAGGTTCTCAAAAGCAGGATGTTGAAATGAGCTAACCATATGGTTTTAACTCGATCCCAGCTCCGAGGTCATTTCCAGTCTGGACCAGGAGTGTGTGTGACATAGAGTACCTGTGCTGGGAGGTAGTTAGGTACTGATCTCTTGCGTGAGGTACGAACGTTAACATAAGCCAGCAAGGCACCCTTATGGCCAAGGCAAGCAATGGCACCTGGGTCTGTGTGTGTGTGGGGGGGAGTGCTGTCAGCTGATGAGAGGGGGGACTCTTCTCCTCTTCTCAGCACTGGTGGGGCACTTTCGGAGTGCTGGGACCAGTTCTGGGCTCCCCAGTAGAAGAGAGGCATGGATATGCTGTAGTAGGTCCTGTGAAGGGCCATAAAAGTAATGAAATGATTAAGGCATCTGACATACAAGGAGAGGCTGGGCAAGCTGGAACTGTTCAGCTTGGAGAAGAGAAGGCTCAGGGGGGTCTCATCAGTGCCTGTAAATACCTGGTGGGAGGAGTGAGGCAAAGGGAGTAAAGGCAAAGGAACCAGACTCTTCCCAGTGATGCCCAGTGGCAGGACAAGAGGCAATGGTCACAATCTGAAATACAGGAAATTCCATTTAAACCTAAGAAAACATTTTTTACTGCGCAGGTGATCAAAGTTTTTCCAGGGAGGTTGAGGAGTCTTCATCCTTGGAGATACTCAAAATTTAACAGGACACGGTCCTGGACAACCTACTCTGGCTGACCCTGCTTGAACAGATGGGGGGTTGACCAAAGCAATATTTAGAGGTTCCCATGTCTTCAGCCATTCTAGGATTCTGTGATACCAGAATACATATTATGGATGTGGAGTGCTGGAGCTGATGACACTTGTTCTGCTAAGACACTGTATCATTCGAATTCTCATTTATGCAATGTTTTGATTAGGACTTTTACTGTGGCATCAGCACCCAACTGCTGTTCATTAGCCCTTCTTCTTCTGATGGGCTTCCTTTATTGTGTCCTATTGCATTTTAGGACTCAGCCCCAGATCTAGAAATTTAATTCTGTTTTTGGTTCTTAGGTGCATAAGATTGCGTTTGGGATCACACCTAAATTAACAAAACTGGACAATTTTTTTATCTCAGCAATTGATCAGTCAGTCTATATAATAAAACTATTACTTTTATTGTTTTCCACATCAGCAATTGTGTGTCATGTTGCAAATTTTTTGGGCAGTAATGCTATGTTTTCATCAAGGGTATTGATAAATGTATTGAAAAAATTCATGCCAAAAAGATCCTTCTATAAGCTCACAAAACATGCAATCCCTTGGAATGAAAACACTTCAGCTGTAGTCTATTTTTATGATCTAGTTGTTAACCAGTTTTAAAAATTTAACATTTAAAAACATTTAACATGTTACATTGATTTTTTTATAGTTATTTTTTAATGCAAGATTATGTCAGATGTTTGTTAAAGACACTATTTCAATCACAATCTTCATTATCAGTCTAATGCTTAATCTCATTAAAGCAGTATCAAATTTGTTTGATAGTCTGGGTTCCTGGCAAACTGTGTCAACTGACATTAATAAACCCCTAATCTGTTAATTCCTTCATTAATATCCCATAGCAGTGTTTCTATTAGTTTGCTGGATGACACTTGCTAGCTAAAGACGCCTGTAGTTACCCCAGCGATTATATTTCTTGCCTGAAAATACGGGTCCAACGTCAACTTTTTCAATACAAAGTCTGAAATTCAAATTACCGCGGTCCCATTGCCAAGGGCCCCGACAGCAGAAGAACAGGATTGTCGAGCAGACCATTTTGTCTTCTATTTCTTAACCCTTCTCCACTTCCTTAAAGGCGACGGACGGGTTTTTGTGGCTTCCCCCTCGCTGCCCGCGCCGGAGCGCTGCCGGTGTCGGTCTCGGCGGGGCGGCGGGCGCAGTAGCGCGGCGATGCTCTAGGTGGGGCTTCAGCACCGGCAGAGGCAGCGAGCTGGCCCGCCCGCCTCTGTGCGAGTAAAACCAGCCCTTAAAGGCGGTGGAGGGGTTGGAAACAGCGTGGTCCCTCCTTCAAATTCGTCCTTCCTTTGCTCCGGTTGCCTCTTTTCACACAGGCTTGCTGGTGGGTAGAGGCATCCATCAAGGATGGAGACTGGAGCTAATGTTGTTTAATGTCTTTATTATCGAGCTGGACAAGGGGTGGAGATCGTTTG
Organism: Chiroxiphia lanceolata; assembly: GCF_009829145.1. Taxonomy (NCBI): domain Eukaryota; kingdom Metazoa; phylum Chordata; class Aves; order Passeriformes; family Pipridae; genus Chiroxiphia; species Chiroxiphia lanceolata. Next base: position 83,537,700 of record NC_045639.1, on the reverse strand, counting down.
GGCTTTGGGTATATGTTTCCGCTCCTGGGGTTTGGCTGCTGGGCTTGGGGCTAGATCCCTAACTGTGCAGCCGAGAGTGGCCTCTGCGGATTGGGGGGAGCTCTCCAATGTGCTGTGGAGGAGTTACAGCCAGGGCCAACCCTTGCCATCGGGAGCTGCTTTCAGCTGACTGTCTTGTGCCAAGGGCGCTGACCTGCAGATGGGACCTCAGCTCATCCACAGGCAGCACCGTGGTTGTGACCAGTCTGGTGACCCCAGGATCTGGGCTGCCCCCATCACGGCACCAGCCTGGCCCTGTTGGCTCTGCAGGCACTGCAGAGTTGGCCCCAGTCAGTGAGACCCTGCAGGCTTTACTTTCACCCTTGGGTGAGAACAACCCCAGGAGGTAAGTATGGGCCAGGAGGCAGTTCTTCAGAAAAAAAACTGGAGTCCTGGTGGACAACAGGTTGAACATAAGTCAGCAATGTACCCTGGGATCCTCTGTCTGCTGTTACCTTCTGGGAGGGTATGGGGAAGACTGATCCAGACTCTTCTGTAAGGTGCCATGTGGGATGATGAGAGGCAGCTGAACACACACTGCAACATGGGGAATTCTGAGCAGATGTTAGGAAAAAAATTGTTCGCCACAAGGGTGGTCAAACACAGAAGCAGGCTGCCTGGAGAGATCATGACGTCTCCAACCTCGGAGATAAAATCTCAACTGTACACAGCCCTGAGCAGCCCAATCTAGTTGCCCCTACTTTGAGCAGCTTGTCTGACTGATGGCCTCCAGAAGTCCCTGGAGTCTGTAATTTTGTGATTCTGAAACTGTGTTGCTATATCTAAACCAGCAGTGTGCCCCAGCCTGTGCTGCCTCCCAAAGCATGTGTGGAGATCCCTGGGGAGAGTGCTAGCTCATCCACAAAAGCCATAGCACTGGTTGCTGTCCCAATTTAACATGGAAGGAGACAGAGTTCCAGTGCCTGGAATGGTTTAAGTAAGAACAACTTCCTAAAATATAAATTTGGAAAATAAAAATACCTCTTTATTTCATGCGAATGCTGTTAGCTTGTCAATTCCATTAATTTCATGTATGGCAATAGCTACAAATGTGAAATCCTAATCCTTCTCAGGCTGCATTCTGGACAGGGATCATTGGTTGCTTGTGCACACCACTATAACTATATACAAATATCTTTTCCTTAGCAGAGATATTTCATTTGTACTTTTGCAGATTTAACCCCCTTTTTGAAACTGAAAGCTGAAATTTCAGAACCAAACTAAAGAGTTCTTAATATTTGACTGACTTCCTTTAATAATACGTATAGCTAATTATTAAATCCTTATTCCTAGTTAAGATCCATTCATATCAAGATTTATAAAACACGATGACTTTTCGGATTGCTCAATTTTTTGCATACAGAAGACAGTGTTTACTTTATACATATCTTAAAGAAGGTTTTCTGGAGAAACCTGGAAGTTGAGAGGAAGGTGAGACTCTTTTCTGCACCTTCCAAGTTCTCAGTGTCATTCCTAGAGGGAGAATATAAGCCAAAGAAGCTGAAAATGCCCTGCCATCAGCCTTTCTGTGTTTAATCTATTAGCCACTCAGCTGTATAATGTATTATCTGTCACACAGCGATAAGCAGCTTAGCTCTCTGAGATAATATAAATATGTTTGGTTTAGGCCTAATTCTGCAGCACTCTGTGAGGAGACACCCTGATGTCCACCAGGAGCCCCTATGAAACCAGTGCAGCCCTGCATAGTGATGGGGATCCTCCTGAATGGCTCATGGCCTTGGAGGAGAATATACTTTACAACTCTCTGGTCCTTCTTTCTTTTTTAATACTGTTTCTTCAGTTCCTGTTCATGCACTTTAAGAAATGAAATATTCAAGTGAGTCCATGCTCTAGAAAACAAAAATATCCTTGTCATGGATCATCCAAAAGTTTAAAGCAGAACTGCCTCGATCTCTTGCTTAACAAGTTCTGCAGCAAAACCACATTTACTCCTACCTGTATTTTCCATAACTTAAAATCACATCTATTTAGTATTTTATTAGTATTTCATTGGAAGTTTGACAATCACATCTACTCCCTATATTCTCTTTCATTACTTGTAAAATTCATGCCACCTTGCAAAAACCCCTGAAAAATCAAAATTCTCTTGAGTCTGCTGAAAGCCTTAATGACACTAATACATAGGTGAGGTAGCAGTCTTTGCCTTTTTTTGATACCTCTCCGAGGTTGAAGGGATAAAGACTGTGTGATGACAGATCCTCTCAGCCCCCTCTCCACAGTGGTTCCAACTGTTCCTGGCACGGATGCATGGCCTTCTTTGCTGTTCGGGGAGCTCCATCAGCAGCTAAATGATCACAAGCTGAATTTTAATCAATGGATATAAATAGATTTGATGGGGATGATGAATGTGATAGTCATCCTTAGACAGTCACTGCCAAGAAAACAGCAATATTACTTAAAAAAAAACACATCTAAAATGTTTGGCTTCTTCAAGGAGGGAGAATGAGTACAAACTGAGGTGAAAGGATGCAGTTATGGCAGATGTAGAACTTAAGAACATTATGAACTGATATTTATGTTGAACAAATATAATAAATACATCACTGGCTAAAACACAGGGCTACCAGTGTTGGTGGGTGACCCTGAAGTAAGAATTGGTGAATACTGTTTGTGGTAGGAAAAGTGGAATAAACACAAGTTTATGATCTTTTTCCTTGACTTTTCTGTTAATTCTTTGCATATTTTAAAACACAATCACAGTCCTTAGGTCATCAGCTTAAAATAAAAATCTGCTCAGACTTCTGCTTATAAATTCTAAAATTACTCTTTTTAGGATATTGCATATATTCCTTTTGGTGGGAAATTACATTTGACATTGGAATAAAATGTCATATGACCTCAAACAAGATGGGCACCAATGCTGAGAAAACTGAATAGCATGGTACAATTTCCACAGGATTTAAAATTAACCTCATTGGATGATTGGCTTACATTTCTAATCCGATATATCAGGCTAAATATAGACTTTGAAGACAATTTCTTTCCATGCAAATAATCACTGCGGGCTAAAAATGAGTGAAAATGTAAATTAAGAAAGAAAAATGTTAAATTAAATTATAGACAAACTGTCACTTGCTAGAATATTGACCTGAAGATACCTGCAAGGGAGAGAATGCAAAAGTGGAAAAAATAAAGAGCAAAATTGTTATCTTTGAATATATAATTATAGAGGGGGAGTTCCTGATGCTGTCAGCAATTTCTGACAAAGATCTACCTTTAGAGGCATCACTGCTGACTTTCAAACATTTCATGTTTTATTACTGCATTTTAATCATTAATTATGAATGGTGTCCCTGAATGATCTGCAGGAGCTATGAATCATTCATTATAACTAAAACATTTTTTTCAAAACCAGGAAAAGGACAGCAGAACCTTTAGAAAAGAACTAACATTTTAGGAAATGCTACAAATCAATACTACAAAAAACTCTAAGGTTACAGAAGGAACCAGAGAGTGGGGAGTTATGAATAAGACTGTATGCAGGTTGGGTTTTTTTTAATTTTGTTTTCTCCTCTAGTCTCCTAAATTCCTGAAGGATGTAAATATCATAAAAAGTATTATGTATGCAGATGCAAGTCAAATTTAGTAAGTCCATATTAATATTTTGTAGATAACAGACCTGCTTCTGTGCAAGAACCAGCCCTGTGGCACTAAACCAATTTGGGAACAGTCTTTAATTTCCCATAATAAAGCAAGACCTGAATTTCCATGTGACAGATAAAAAATATTTGCTTCACTGACAAAGGTTGCTATCTCTGTTGGAATCCAGCAAGTTCCAAACATAGGAGAAATAGTATAACCCAGTTCACTTGGTTTTATTTATTTGTTCGTGTAACTTGTGCCAAGAAGTATATATAGCCCTTAGTTCCTGGGGAAGCTCACAGCACTGTTTTTGATCAGTCTCACTAGAAATTTACTCTGAATCCTTAACAAGTTTATTCTTAATACACGAATTCCAGACAATGAGAGAAACTGTGTCTTCAGCCATGATCTTCGTCATATCCTAGTCCCATAAAAGTCATTCTCATTGGTTCAACATCTAGATGTAGTTTTCAGACAAACAGGTGAGACAACCCAGGCTTGGAAGTGACAGCAACAAGTAGACCATGTGAACATACCAAAGGTAAAGCTGAGTCTGAGTAAAATGGAGATGTCTATAAGTATGAAAACCATGACTAACAATTACCTACTGCTTGTCATGCTTAACGGCTGCATCCCAGTGAGCTACAAAATGGAAAGATCCTAAAAGAAATATTGGAAAGGAGGCTGTCTCTCAGAAGTTGCTTTAATGAAGATATACAAGACATATATTATTCTCTGATTCTCTGCCTGCTGCAAACTAGGTTGGCTACTAAACTCAGAACCAAGTCAGGTTTCTCAGCCTCTAGGCCAGTGTCTCACCACTGGGCCATGCAATGGAAATTTTGTAGGGCCCTCGCCAGTCATATCCTAAAAAGAATCTGATCTTTGAGTTCATGACGATTCACAGTTGCTGTCTCCCAGCATGAATCTGCAACCCATTTTGTGGAGTATCCATTTTTCACACAGATAGCCCCATTTATTTCACTGAATGCTACTTGTCTGAGTGAGGTCTACTCAATGGGAATACTCAATGCAGATATGGGCTTCAGTGATTTGATGAGGAACTGAAATGAAGGAGCTGAACTGGCTCTATGGACATATGAGACAATATTTTTCCCTTCTATGAAGTCTTCCATGAGGTCTATGCTGGACCCTCGCTAGTCTTTGACCCACTGATGATGTGAGCGATCTCAGGAGGAGCCCCTCACATTGGACTCCAGTGCAGCCTATTTTGTAGTCCAAAAACTCTGAGAAAGTCTGTTTTATGTCCTATTATCTAGATTCCATTAAGAAATGCTGCATCCAATTGCGACACCAAAGTATCTACTGTGTTGAGTTTAATATTTCTCAGACTTTCATAAACTGTAGTAACAAACATTAAAAAGTTAGTATCAAGTCAAAGTTATTTCTGTTATTTTAAACAGAACTGGTGGGGGTTTTTTTATGCATAGAAAGTAAACTGGGTATCACAGATATCTACCCACTTAGGGTACAGGACATGGAAATGCAAAACATAACAAACTTTGTTCTACAAATCTGAAAGGAATAAATAAATGTTAGCAAATTTAGCAGGATTACTTTACCAAAGAATACACAAAGTGTATATACTTTGACAGGCAAGTCCATGCTTAGCACAAAAAAGTTTGGATTGAGACTGGAAAGACAATGCATGGAAGGACAATGATTTCTCTACCCACTGCCTGAGACATTGCATGGTTTCTCATTTATTTGGCTGCTGTTTAACCTAGTTTACATTGCCTTCTACATGTTCCTTTGTTCAGTGTATTAGTCGAACAGATTTTATCTTTGCTGATCTGCCAGGCCAGGCAGCTGGTTTCCACCCAGTGCACTCTTGCTCTGAATCCACATCTCTTCCGCTTCTGCACAGGCAGCAGAGGGTCCTCACTGTTAAAACCATCTCATGAATCGCAATGATTTCCCATGGAGGGCAATACGGCCTGTCTGCAGCACATCCCTAATCATTGCTGCCATATTTTCCTCTTCTTTCTTCTCCCTCCACCAGCTTCAGCTCAAACTTATAGTCCCCTCTCCAGCTTGGGTCATCCCCTCTCCAGTTTGGGTAATGAGACCCATGTGGTTTCCACACTCTTTCATTCTTCTTGGTCCCTGGTCATGAAACCTGCAATGCCATCAAGGCAGCACTCTCCTAGCCTAGAAGAATGCCAGTAGGTTGTGTGCAGCTGCTTTTATGGAGTTGAATTCATGCCATTTGTGCATCCTGTCTGTGGAGAGAGTCTCTGGCAGTTGCATGTGATCTTCTGCAGAAAGATGGGCTACACCTCTGACAGGGCAGGCGTGTCCACACTGCACCTTTGGCCTCTGAGATGAGGATTAAGGGTGGGCCAAAGTCTCTCTCCTGCTGGTTCCTAAAGGTCATCTCAAACCTGTGACTGAGTACAGTCTTGTGTCCCCTCAATGTGAACATGGCTTCCATTTGTGGGCTTGAACCCATGCTTGAAATGAGCGCACGCATAGTCTTTATCCTCAAATTTATGTCAGCTTTCCAAGTTTGAGATGTTTCCCCATCTCTCTGTTCTGTGAAACATCTAAAAAACTCCTGACTATAAAAATGTTAACTATTCTTAGTTCATTTAGTGCATACACTTTGGGAAAGTTGCCAGTATTCGTGTACTCAGCTGCTTCTTATTTTCCACAAGTTTGCTTGCTCTTTGTCCTTGTATACGTAAATATTATTGCAGACCCAATTCTCCTGCATCCTGCAAGAAATGAATCTTCTAAATGCCTTGTCAGAGTAGGACTGGTCAGACATGGAAAACCAGCTGGAAAACGGCCAAAAGGAATGTGGTGGTAGATTGTTTTTCCAAGGGCTTGGCAGAAGGTCCCTCCCGGAAAGAGCTAGCAGGAATGTAATGCTCTATGGCTGCTCCCTGAGTGCACTTCACATCTTGAGTGCTCACTAATTCAGGTTTCATTGGAACTGCAGATGGGAAAATGGGATTTGTGGGAGGTTCCATCCCTCTGCAGTAATGAAGGTTACTAAAGGTTGTTCAAATTAGCAGAAATAAGGATGCAAGCCTAGTGAACCAGCCATTGTTGAGCCTGATTTGTTTACAGTATCTTGGACTGAGAGAGTAGGCAGGGTAGAAGGCTGGACACAGAATGAAACTTGCCTGAGGTCCTGCCCCTCAGTTAGAGGCACCACCTTCAGCAATGGCGAGATCTTTAAAGTCATAAGTAGAAAATGAACTCTGGAACTTCTTATAAAATGTAGCTGTAAGTTTAAGGAATGATAACTGATTTAATACAGAACATGAAGGATGTATTAATCTCCAGGTTCAGTTATTGCATGTCAGATGACTGAGCTGTATCAGATGATGAATTTCACATGAAAATGTTTTTCTTTTCAAAGCTTCTTAGTATTAGGAATTCATGGAGGGAATCAAATCAGCCACAGATACTAAAACCAGTCATGCTTCAACTGAAGAGCAGCAGACTAAAGGGCAGCAGCTGAGAAGAATGGACTCATACAGCTTTGGAATTATCTAGGTATATTTAGATTTAAATGGCATGAAGAAAGGCTTACTCAGCTCTCTGTGGATTTTTTAATCTTTTTATATTTGTTTGAGTTTATTTTTTTCAGTTAAAGAGATGGTACAGAAATCATTCTGAAATCAAGAACAGTGGTACCTTTCTGCTTTCCCCAACATGCCACAAATTTGTGAATGTGAGTGCCAAAACCTTTCTCGAAGTTGTTTCAAGCTCTATCTCTTTCCAAGAGTCTACTTTAACACATGTGCTTTGTAGTAGCTTCAGAGTAATTCAAGCCAAAAGAGAAAAAGCTTTATCTTGGGACATTATCTCTAAAATCTGCCCGTGGGGAAAGCACCTAAATCCCACGGCAACACTGAGAAACGCTCTTAAATGTAAACCTCTGGCCACAGTGAAGGTTCTGGAAAAACAGAGTCTTGTGTGAATCTGAGCTTGTTATTGAGAGATGTTGGTGAGTAATAAAACATCCAAAGCATTCTTGCAAGGGGTAGGGTGATCTCGACTAGGGGCTGCCTGTTGTGCGTGTAGAGGAGGACTCATAATAGCATGTAAAACACACAGCGCAGGCATTAAGCACAACTGAGAAAATGTACCCTGGAAGTTCCTTTGTGATTAAAATGATACCTTAAAAACACAGTGGCTTTCAGGATGAATGCAGAGAACTGGGCTCCAAACAGCATTATTTCATATGCTTTCAAGCTGTGTCTAGCCAAGTTGTTTATAGGCTATCAGCCACCACACTGAGTGCCATTATGCAACAAGTGGAACAGTCCTGTACTTACATTATATTACTTCGGCCATTTTGCATGTTTTAGAGCCTTTAAGTTATCTTTCTCTTGGGTTCTGCAGTGTGAGAGCAGCTGATGATATTCTGTAGCTCTGTTGAGGCTGGAGCACTATGTTTTCTCTACTGTTTTCTGCTCCCTACCGTGACAGTCACATTTCTATCAAGGAAGATTGCTCAGAACAATCAGAGCTTTTAATGAAACTCTAAAACTGTATTTTCAACGTTTTGAAAGTTAACGTTTTTAAAAAGTACTAAAGAATCCTTTAGAAATTTCAAATATGTGGATTGTTGCAGAGTCCGTGTGATCTTCCTGCTTAGCAACATTTCACAGAACCCAGAGAAGTAACTGATGGGTACCAACAACACAAAGACCAGAAAACTTCTAATATGCCTCAGACAGACTGTTCCTTTCGGGTGAGAAATGAAGCCATCTTAATCACTTTTTCAAAGTGATTTTCAATCCTGAACAAAATATTCTCTTTCTCCCATATTTTGCTCCTATCCCTGTTGTATCTTGCTATACAATTCATCTTTTATCACAGTTAGAATGTTCTTTGCCCAAAGTTGTACTTTTATACTTCTGTTTTCACATACTCGTATGCCTTGGTTTTGTGTGTACTTTGTTACCCTAGCAGCAGTAAAGTTCTGTTTAATCTTCCATGAAGACCTGGCATAACAATGAATCATTCTTACCATGAAATCTCTAGAAACTACCCCCTGCCCCTCCTATAAGCATTGGAAACTGCTCATAAATCATTTTAGCAATGTTTTTAATTTATTACATTTTCTCTACTTAACTGGATGTTTGTACCATTGTCTTCAAGCCTCTAGAACTGTACAATAGAAATGGAGTTAAAGTATGGCCTTAAATAAATGGCCTCAGGACATTTACCAGCAGCAGCTGCAGGACAGAGCATGATATCCAGTCTTAACCTGTACACCACCTGAAAGTGCAAAATGTCATGTGATGATGTCTGATTGGTTTTACTCCCCACAGAGTAATAGTTCCCTGCTTAGGAGCCATGTAAGAGGCTGCTCTACAAGCTTTAAAATCTTTAACTGCTCAGTGTAATGTTTCTTTTCCCTAACTTTCTAGATTACTTCCACGATGAACTAGCTTCTTGATACGTATGGATACACTAGCAAAAGAGATAAATGAGAAAGCTATCTGGATTTTCAATGCCTGTGTTGCATCCCAATTGATACCAAGAAGTTAGGAGTGCAAAAATTTTAGCCCAAAATATTATAAATTTACTTATAAAAATGGAGAACTGTAAGAAAATTCATTGAAATACAGATTTGTTCAAAATCTGCTTCAAAGGGTGTTTGAAAGGATACTTTAATTAAGTTGTTGCATTTGTTGTCAACTGGTTGAATGCAGGCGGGAAGCCCCCTGCTCTGTCTTGGATGGTGTCTCTAAACATGTGTGGAATAAGGATGCTGAAGCTTTGGCTAAAGCTGTGTCAAGTGTGATGGTTGGAAGACCTCCATGAGCTCTGACACTTTAGCTCAATTTGAGTCTATCAGCTCTGGCCATGAGTTTAGCTGCTTAGACTCTGTTTTGAAACTCAAACTGTAGGAACCTCCTGACCTAAGGGCTACAGGAGCAAAAGGGAGAATCTAAAAACAAAAAGAAAAATGTATATTGCCTTGGCTGGCTACAGATTAGTTTGGGGTATTTGAAATGGAATAGTGGGTCTGGATTCTTCTAACAGGTGACAGTTTTACCTTTTCAACTACCTCATTTTTTCCCCATAGATTTTTGTGAATTTATGCAGCTCCGAAACACTTTCAAGTGAACTGAAAGTTGTTTGTTTTCCAGATGAGAAAGGAGACTAAATCTGTGGCTTTTGAAGGTTACAAAGTAGAAGATTCTTAAAAGGAGAGGAAACAACCTTTAAAATACCTTAGTTACGGTTTTTACAGTCCCATTAGAATTCTTAATTTCTTTATTTACAGCTCATGCTTTTTTCAGTTAGTGCCATTGCCACATAGTTTCTCTAGGCTACTGGTTATGTGTCAAGGCTCTCTCTGATAGGTAGGAGCACCCTCTTCTTCTATTTACTGAGAGATAAAGGTGTTCAGCAGCTTTCAGAATCAGACTTGCTATAATATTTTTTCTTTTTTTTTTTCCCCAGCTATATTTAAGAAATACATTAGAAAGCAGGAGTTATTACAGTTTAGTGCTACATATTAGTACTGTGAATGAATCACATACAACCAGCTGCAGTGAGTTGCCCTGATTCTATTTGTTTCATAAAATTGAATATTAAAGCCAATACTTTCTAGTAGTGAGTAGATAGAGAAATAAGTGGGAAGTAAGCACCTCCATCTTTTAAAGAAATCTTAAAGAAACACAGGAAAATATGTTGTCAGAAATAATCCTGCCGTGTGAAGGAAATTCACTGAGTAAGGTAATGGGAATTTTCCAGCAAATTCCTATAATTACACCCCTATCACAGAATTTTAACAAGCTGTTTGGTGTTACCTTACAAACCAACATAAAGAAAAGTTCGTCTCCTTCGCTCCTTTTGCTGAGCAGTCAGCAGCAATTAAGCAGTAAACACTTGTTGGTCATTGGTTAGTGGTTCCCACAGTAAAAGTTATGCTCAAGTGAAGACAGGAGCACTGAAGCCAGAAAATCTTAACCTTTGTACCTAAGTGTACTCTGAGGAAGTTTACTCTATTTTTTCAACAAGCACTCTCATGAAAATGAAGTAATGCGTAGCTATAAATCTTTGCAGGATCGGTAATTGAATTCACATTTTGGGATTGGACTTTATATTGCTGACATTAAGCTCCATTCTAGAGGACAGTGAAGTCAGCTTAAAGCTTCCCAGTGACTTCCACAAGATAAATCAAGCTCAAAGTGAGCACTGAGCATTTTATGGCTCTTGCTAGGTACCCTCTTCAAGACCTGCAGGATTTCAAAACAAATGATCAATATTAAAATGTAAAGAAAGTTTTAAGGACATATTTAGCAGCAAGTCAAGGTCTGTGCTTAGTCTGGACAGTGGAAGATCACTGAGGGCAGTGGCAACGCAAAGGTGTGAAGGAAGCTGACATCACACACTTTAGCATTGGGGTGAAACGGTTGAAAGGGAGAGTTTAGTCGGAGGAAATGAGTAACCATCTGGCTGCATGTAGAGAAGTAAGAAGATGAGGGTTACAACTGCAGTAACATGTGTAAGGCTGCCAGCTATGTGGTTCTTAGACTTTAAATAAAGACAGGCTGCGTCCTCACAGACCCAAAAGCTGACGAGGGCTGTAGGGATTCCCCTTGGTCCCTTGCAGATGAGCTGACTGACGAAGGGTTATCTGGGGTTGTCTGCTTATCCCTTTGATTAATAACATCTGTTCCACGGCTGACAATACTGGGAACCGTACATCTATACCAGAGAATGAAAACGGGCAGCACTGTTTAACTCCTTTGGGATGTATGGTGTAGGACAGCTCTCTTGCCCAGTGGCCTACTCACCTTGTGTTGTCCCTCTAGCTTGCCTCGACAGGGATACCTGCCCAGAACGGCTTCATTTTCCACCTCTTTGCCGCAGTAAGCGGCGGCCAGCGGGGCCAGACCGGGCCCCAGTGGAGCAGAGCTGGCAGCTCCGCACGGGGCAGGAGGACCAGAAACAGCCTGAGCTGTGAGCGAGGAGCAGCTTTCTTGGCGAGGTGGGTCAATTTCACACGTTGTTCACCTCGACCTGTGAGCAGCGCACCTGGAGGGCGGCGCAAGCCCCTCTTATCCTCCCAAAGGCACCCGTGGCACCAGGTAGTCCCGGGCGCTGGGCACAGCAGCTGGGGGCGGGCAGGCTGCCGCTCGTCTCCGTTTACCCGGCAGGCGGGCGCGGGCAGGCTGCCTCCCACCCCCGTCCTGCGGCTGTCCCCGCCCGGGCAGGACTACAGCGCCCGTCGGTCCCTGCGCGCCGCCCCCACGTTCCCGCCTCTCGCCGCTATCGCCTGCCTCTTGCCAGCCGGGAGCCGGACCCGGCTCACCGAGGGGGCTGCGGCCGCCGGGCAGGGCAGGGCAGGGCAGGGCGGGGCGGGGTGCTGCGGGCGGTGGCCGCCCTCGGGGGCGGTGGCGGGGTGGAGCCGGGCGGCCCCGGCCCCGTCCGTGCGGGGGAGCTTCTCCCGCAGCCTCGCTGCCCTGTCCCGTCCGCTCCCGCCGCCGCGGCTCATGAGGTGAAGATGGTGATCCGCGTCTTCGTCGCCTCCTCCTCGGGCTCGGTCGCGGTGAGTGGGGGCGAGCGGCGGGGAAGAGGGAGGGAGGGAGGGGAGCGGGGCCGCCGCAGGCAGAGCTCAGCCTGCGGGGCCGGTGCTGCGCGGGGCTGGAGCCGCCGCTCGCCCGCCCCGCGGCTGCCGAGCCTGCCCTCGGCTCCCAGCCTTCGTCCCGCACGCCGACACGGACCCCAGACCCGAGAGTGCGTCCGTGGGCTGTCCTGGAGCGCCGAGCTGAATTCGCCGGGTTTGCGTGTGCGTTGGGGAGGAAAATGACAACTATCCCCCGCAAGGTTGCCAGAGCTTAAACTAGTTCGTAAATTGTCTTTGGCAAATCAAGCACCCCGAAACCCCTTTGTAGGGGACAAACCTTGGGTGTGTTTAAAGGGTCTTGAAGGTGATTAAACAGGGCTAAACTTGCCCGCTTGGCAGGCAGTCACCAGGTCCAGATCGCCTCGAGGGGCGCCGAGCCCGGGTAGGTACGGTGCCTTGGTGCCTGCACCGCTGCAGGATGGACAGATAAATACAAGGAGAGCCCAGGGACACTGGGCTTCAGGCCACCAGCACCTCTCTGCATTAAGAAATACTCTAGAAAAGGTACAGTTCCTTTCAAACTCTTTTTTGAAAAAGACATCACTGCGTTTGCTGTTTAATTGAAACTCATGCATCATTCTCTTGTTGAGTTAATTATGCATGTGACCTATGAATTTCCATATTTTCATATAAAGTGACAGTTTTCCGTTAAGGAAATCTGGATGTAAGTGTTCTACTAAATTTGTTCTTTAATGACAAACATCAGAATGATTTAAATATAATTGATGTTCTTTATGCTTCAGCAGTGAGGCATTTTTTGCATTGCAGAAGGATGTAGCACTGAATTTTCCCATCTGAAGATTTATTGTGTGTTCACTTCCTCCAGCCTTTTACTGTGTGGTACTAGTTTTCAGTTCAGTGGCATGATGACAGCTATATGTTCTGATATGTTTTGGCATGAAGTGTTCAAAATGCTTAGTGGCTGCATTACAGCTAATAAAGACTAATTATCCATTTGAGTAGCCAACTGAGTAAACAGAGCGTCTTCAGAACTCTATAATCCAGGTCCATCAAGCATCCATAAGAGAAACATCTTCTTCCCCACATGGGCAGTTGTTTCACGCTCTGGTAGCTTAGTATTGCTAGGTTTAGTTTCTGTTTCATGCCTCATAGGTTGAACAATAATACATGGGTTTGTATTTTGTTTTTGTTGAAGCCATAGAAAAGGGCCACATAGTTAGCTCACCCACATCTCTGGTCTGCAAGGAGGTTATTGATAGGGGTTTTTGGTTCTGCTCTCTCCATACACTGGCTGTCTGCAAGGTACATATCCTGTTAGCAACAGCAATATAAACCTCTTAACTATCTATTAACCCAACAAACCAAATCTGAATTTGACAAGCAATTTAATTTGCACATTAGTTCACTTGCTGACTTTTTTTCTTGGTTGGACTACAAGAAAATGATCTGTAATATAGGTAAGAGTTTGTATGCTGGTGATAGTGAAGTTTCTTCATCTAGACAGCAGTACGTCTGAGTACAGCCTAGCCAGAGAAGAACAGATTATTTAGTGATTGAAGGTACTGTTATACAGGACAAGAGCTGTGACATCTCTTTTCTGTCAATTTTTCTTCATCTGTGTTATCGCAGCATTTAAGAGCTTTCATTATGGGCTAGGTTCCTGGCTGTTCTCAGTGTCACATCATGGAGGCTTTTTTTCTGTGGGCTTTGCAGGGGGTGTCTGTAGATCCTGGTTAAGTGATGGAGGAAAATGAAAAAGAAAAAACTAATGTTAACTAGTTATGTGGGAATCTGCATCTGGAGAAAAAGATGGTTATTATATTGTATTGCATGTCTCTAAACATGGAAGTTTTAAACTTATTTTCATTCTCCTAGAACTAAACTTTAGTGTAAAGGAAACAAAAAGTGTTTGAGTATCTAATTCCTTGTTATCTCCTCCAGCCTTCAGCATGACTACATCAGCTGTTTTTTGAGATCCTGTGCAATTCATGAGACAGGATGATTTCCCTGTCTAGAGAAATGAGTATCCCTTATTGATCCTACTCTGTCTCCTGCTAAAAATGGTGTCAGAATCCATGATTTTATTTCTACCTGTAGGTCAACCTGAGTCAAATTGTAATCTAGCTGCTAGTGAGAGTGGATGTTGCTCAGATTAGTATCTGACCTGCTGTAATTGACCAAAAACTTCTATATGTAATACTGGCTGATAAACAAAAAACAATGTTGTTTTGACACAATTCACTTTCCTAATCTCACTACACATACTTTGTTAAATTACTTTTTAGTAAAAAAAAAAAAAGTCCATGTAGACTCTAGGATAAGCTTTTGTTTTGGTAAATATAGTGAGCTAAACTCTTTGTGTGTGACTCCTTTTGAAATTTTCAGAATACTGAGGTCAAATGATAGGCATTTGGCTGAAATATTCCTGAGAAACATACTGGTTATGTAGTGTATAACCAGGCTTCAGTCAGCACAGGATTCAGTTTGCATAAATATAATTTCCTCTAGAAACTACTAAAATATTTATTGATCTCGATACTTAGTGTAATTTCTTTTGTGAGAAAGAAGATAAAAATATGCAATTGTCATACATAAGTCTAAGAGATAAGTGCACACAGTGGTTTTAGGGGTCATTCAGAAGAATGAGGAAAGGAAATAATTGGAGCAGATGAGAAGGAGCCAAGAATAATATGAATTTTCCCTTCATTTAATCTTGGAGTTCTCCCTGCAATATCTTCCAAATATCTGAAGGTTCTTAGACCCTTGAGAGGTTACTGGTAATAATTGGGTTTTTTTGTGGTTTTGTTTTGTTTTGTTTGATTGGGGTTTTTTGTTTGGTTTTTTTTTTTTCTTTTTGTGGGTTTGTTTTTTTTTTTTTAATAGGAGCTATGAGTATAAACTCCTCATGAGCTTCAAGTAGCTCACAGATCCCAAAACCTAGCTGTTGCTTGAGTGGAAACATTGATTTTCAGTGTTTAGGGAAGCTGGACTGTGGTTTTAGCCTGTAGGGACGCTGTAGACAAGTTTCTGAGACCTTCTTGTGAGAAAGGAGGAGAGAAGCGTTGTGTGTGTGTGTGTGTACATTTCTGAATAACCTCATGTTGTTTGAAGCATGCATTAGGCAGATCCGATTGAATCACAATGTGAAGCCTCTGAATAGGCAGGCAGGCATGTTTCTACAAGCCTTACTGTCTCCTACTTTTTCTGACCTGAATTTCTACTTGTGTTGGTAAGCTGTGTCTTGAATTCCAAGCACTTCTTTGTAGGGCTGGGGAGACAGGCTTTGCTACTCCTCCCTGATAAGGACATTCAATGTTCTTTTGTGCCTAGGAGAAAGGTTATTTTTAAAGTAGCCTTTGCTTTTCTCCCTCAGCAGCGCTTCACTGTTTTCAGGAAATAGCTTATGTCCGTGTTTTTCACCAAATCGTTCCTAGGTGACTGTAATTTTATTTGTTTTACTTTTCTGAGTCTATTAATAAAAATTTACATTTGTGCTACCATATTATGTATTGACTCATAGTTAAATGGTTTTCAGTGTTTCAAAGCAGCTCTACCTTTGTCAGGAAGCTGGTAGCATTAGCTAAGTAACTCTATGTCTGGAATTCTTACAATTGTCTAGAAATACCAAATCAGAGAAGACTTCAGTCTTGCAGTCAGAGGACTGAGGATCATGTAAGGGGAATATCGTTGAAGAACTTTCAGATAATGGAGAAACCTCAAACAACTGCCTCACTTGTACTTTCTTCTTTGTGATATTTATTTATTGAAGCTTCACCTGTTAAGCTGGACAGATAATATAGGGAAGTTAATGGAATAATGGCACAGTGGGCAGAATCTACTCTGACTAGTGAGAGATGTGAACACACAAAAATGTCAGTGGGAAAGCATTTCATAAGGTGAGAAGAACACATCACTGAAATGAATTCCATTTAGTGTACAAGGGCAAGTGCTGCTCAACCACATTCTCCATGAAAACATGTTTAGAGGGACAGGAGGGTTTTAGAAGGAACAGCAACAACTTGAAAAGAATAGACTTTTTTTAAATGACCAAAACTTGGACTTTGACTCCTGCTACTGAAGAAAATGATGGATTTTTTTACTAGGAAGCTTGATAAGTGCAGTTACAGTTAAATTGTTTCTACAGCAAATATTGGGTTTATGAGACTAAAGCTTGGGTTTTGTTTAAGCGTATTATGGAGGTCAAACAAGTTGGATTTTTCGTTTCCTGGAATGATTTTAAATCACATTATAAAACATTGGAATGTCAGAATAATTACAGTCAAGTTTGTTTGGTTCACATGTTGTTGGGTAATGTAATGAAGACAAATACAGTGCTAGCATTCTTAAGGCTGAGCCGGTCTCCTATCAATGGTGAATTTCAACTCCACCCATGTTTGTACAAAGTCATTGTACTTCAACATTTCTCATAGCACTTCTCAGGAATATTGTGCATCTCACTGAGTGGGGTGGAATAAGTTAACTTATAATATGTCACTTAGAATATCCACCATCTAACTTTTTTTTTTTTTTGCTTCTCTGCACCCCAAAAGCACAACAGTCTAAATTGAAAGTGATTTGATTGAGTGATTTAAGTACCTTTTGTGAAAACAGTTAGTTATGGTGGTGATTTGCAGGAATTTACAACTTGTTGCATGTAATTTATAGAAGTTCAACTACCTATAATATAAAATAATAATCTTTGCAAATTATAAACATTATCATGATTTTTTAAGTTTATAATGTAGTAAAATCAGAGCAGCAGGTAAGTTAGCTTTTCAGAATTGAGACAGTCTTTACAGTTAGAAGTGATCCTGCAATATCTACTTGGGAAGTAGCAGTAAATTCTTAACCACAGAATTGCCTAACGTGTCAGCATGCCAAGGGTACACCTGTTGGATTGGATCTTCAAAGCCTGATTTATGAATCCCACATGAATATTGTACTTTGTCACTTCACTTGGTCAAGATGGTGCTTTTGGTTGTTCACCTGCAGAGCGGTGCTGTAACCACAGTAGTGATTCTGGATGAAAAAAGTTGGATCCTTTCTCAGTCACTGGACACATCATGTGTATCCATGTCTTGGACATTAGCAGTTATATCATGCCCGTAGGAGAGATCTGGAGACTTTCTGGATTTAGTCCCTTTGACTGACAAAATTAGTTCCCTCATTCTTCCTCAAGTTTCTTATCGTCAGGTCAGTGGCTTCATATTCCTCTTTGCTGGCTTC
The DNA here is from genome assembly GCF_009829145.1 of Chiroxiphia lanceolata. Lineage (NCBI taxonomy): Eukaryota > Metazoa > Chordata > Aves > Passeriformes > Pipridae > Chiroxiphia > Chiroxiphia lanceolata. The sequence continues at coordinate 83,520,242 of NC_045639.1, read as the reverse complement.
TGTCAGTCCTGTTTTGCAGGGCTGTGGTAGAGGGGGCCTGAGAGCCTCACTCATGACTGTGGATTCTGTCAGGCAGGGAGGGCAGTGCTGGTTTTCACCTTTAGCTGGTTTTCACCTTAAGGCCTATGGATTTAGGTTTCAAGTCTGTATTCCAAATAAGTCTAAATTCTAGTTAATTCTCCTGCCTTGTGATAGAGAGAACTGTGAGAACAGCAGTTTAGATAGCTCAATGAACACGTTCAGGAGGGAGCCGAGTGAGAACCCTAGTCACAAGGATGCAGGTGGAATTTGTGTATGGTATTCAGTACCTAAGAGTTGCACCATTCTTGTATGCTCTAGTGCTTTTCAAATATTTACATTTCTTCTTGGCAGATAAACTATGTCAGAAATAATGCTACCTTGAAGAACATGCTGTGGACTATGCAGTGTCATGAGCAGTAGGACAGTTACTGACCTTTGATTACAGTTGTAGCTGTAATAAAATTTCAAAGGAGGTGTTGTTCTGACTGGGCTTAAGAAAACTTTTCCCCTTTGTTTTTCTATAGAGTACAGCAGTGTCAAAGTGCGAGTCCCCAAATGGGCATACTGCACTGATGGTGACCTGTTCTCCTTAATTTTCCACCCATATCGTCAAAGCCTAGAAATTCTTTTTCCTGACCCTGATCATAGTGTCAGTGATCACTGGATGTCACATATAACTGAATTTGAATATATTAATGAAAAAGAATATTGAAATAATAACTAACTTGTATGCGGTTTATTAGTACAAATTACTTTTGGAATGCTTTTATTTTCCATATTGTTTTGCAAAATGGAAATTAATTTGGGCACATAACTGTCTAGAGAAGGAAAGGCAGGGATTGAAGTGTTTGCAGTTCTTTGGTTGTCCCCATTTTGTTGTCTGACAGTAGTACACCAACATATAAACTGTCACATTTACAGTTGTCATTGTCACATTATTCTCTGGCAACGTTGCTCCTGCAGAGAGTAGCTCCAGCTGAGAGGTGAGACTGGTGACTCCCATGCTGGAACACTTTGAGTCACTGCACCTTCTCGTTTCAGTGCTGCTGAAATGAAGATCGTGGTAGCAGCAACTTTAATCTGGTGAATTCCAATTGAAAGCAGCACATTTTCCATATGCAGCCTACTGCATGCTGATTGTCTGGTTTCTTGTCACTACAAGGGTAGCTCAGCAAAGGGACAATGAGCTGAATTTCACTACATTTTGGCATCACAGAACTGCTTTCCCAACATTTGTTCAGCTATTCTTCTGTAAACCTAGGTCAGATATTCGCTTCCTCTCTATAGACCTTTTTTTCCCCAGAAAGTATTATTTGGGCAAAATATGCTAAGCACTAGAGGTTTGGGTGGTGGGTTTTTTGCTGGTTTGGTAGTTGTTGGTTTTTTTAATGAGCTAAATATCTATGCAAAAAGAGATATTAAAGAAGATATTGAATTAAGGTCATTGCTGGACTAATGCGAATCCTGTGATCTGCAGTCATTTAGTAGGTTGTGGTGTTTAGTGTAGTAAATTCATGTAAGATGTGATCCAAAGTTTGTTGAAATTGGTGAAAAAATCTTCATTGTCTGACTGGGCTTTTGTTCAAGCTGGATGATTTCCATGCTTATCATTAAACCCAAATGGTATTTCATGTATATGAAAAGTTCAGGACTTCATTAATGTGTATTGTTCTGAAATTTTTTTTTCATGCCTGTAAGAGAGAAAATGCTCCAACTTGGAATTGCTCAAGTATGTCTGCAATATTATGTGTCCTCATTAGTAGTAAGGAGGCATGAACCTCAGGATATAATCTACCTAAAATGAAAGAACTAGCTTGTTGGTAGAAGGGTTGTATTGGACTCCTAAGCCTCTGTCCTTTGGCAAACCATAGCAACTGAGTACCAGCTATATGTTTTACAGTCCACATTCTAGGCAAGAGAGCTGAATGTCCTGAATCTCCACCTTCTGGTGGACAGTAAAGCTAGAAACAAATAATTAGTTATGTCTCTCTTTTATTACTGAATATTTCCCCATTTTTAAGGTTTAAGGACATGTAGGTAAAATACAAGAAAAGTGAAAGTTTACTAGGCAAACTTACCTGATAGTACCAAAGCCCAGCAAATCTTGCCAGTGCAGTGGGGGCAGTATTTATTCAGAGTAAACTATTTTTCTTAGTACTTGTAAAAGCTTGAAAAAAAATCCTATATTTTGACGGATAGATTGAATATTCTGGTTGTTCTAATAGTCTTGCTAAAAATGAAGTATACTGATGAGTTTCACTTGCTATATGAATGCTTTTGGTTTTAATTTAAATACAAGCAAAACTTAAGTCTATAATTCAACATGTTTCAGCTGACCACTGTTAGATTCTCTCTGATACTCTTCTGTACTATCCATTTCCCAGTGTAATTATTTCAGACAGTTTATACATCCGTTTATCCAATAAGGGAAATGTAGAAGAAATTATTAGTTTTGGAAAAATAGTCAGCATTTAAGGAAGTTCTTCATCGTATAAAATCATTATCACCTTTGTTTTTAGCAATTTGAATGGAACTTGGAGATAAAGAATTGTCACTTGACTGGTAACCAGTGTATCTCATTACTAGCAAGTACACTAATGGCAACAGCTTCCTCAGCTGCAGCCTCAAGTGTTGATCCCCTAATGGAGTCTGTCCAGAAGGAAATGCTGCTATCTGTGTTTTGCTTGTTAAGAGGAGTAATGAACACAGAAATGCTGTATTTTGTAGAATCTATTCCTAGTTGAAATCTACTGTATCTAACATTCCGGTATGTCAGTGTTTTTTAGCAGCTTAATTTTTAAATAAGTTTTACAGATGATAGTTAACGTTATGCAAATCCCGTAAGTTGGTAAATTTCCAATTTACAAGGTGAGGGGATATCTAGAGGCAGCAGTAGTGTTTCTTACCTGTAGCTGGCAACGGAAGAAGTCTGCAGTTAGCTGCAAAAGTTCAAAGTAGCCATGAGATTTTTTCTGTAATCATCTCTCCCAAGGTTGGTATATTGTTTGGTCGGCACTCACTAGATGGACAAATTGAGTCAATTCAGAAACTTAAGTCACTGTTGACTGTTGTTTCTGAAAACGCCAAATTTTAGTGTGACTCATGTAGGTGAGCAAAGTGTGACCTGATCTTTCAAAAAGTGACTCAAAGTTGTTGGTAAGAGGGCGGAAGGGGTGACTGAGATACAAACATTGTACAGGCAATTAATTTAACATGGTTTGTCTCATAGCAAGAGAGTGTGCATATAGAGCTTCCTTTCTTTTCTTGCATAGGCTTTAGAGCTCCATCTGTGAAGTATTTGGGGTGAAATCTTTTAATTATTTTGTTTAAAGCTGTGGCAGTGCTTCCATTCAGGTGTGCTGCTTTACTGTAAGAGATATTTGTCACCATTCTGAACGGGCTGAGTCTAAAGTGTGTGGATATTCTTCTTTTGGGGTGAAAAGAGCTACAGTGATGAGGAACCTTCTCCAAACCAAGTTATTTCTATCTCATTAGTGGGGGAAAAGAAAAACAATTTGATTTTACATCAGTAAACAAGCTTATTTAGTCTAGATTTAATATTGTACTTCACTATAAACTAATCGAATTTGGCACAGAGAAAAGGGATTAACTGTCTTGCTAGCTGATTTATGAAGAGAAGCTCTTAGGAGATGCAGGTTGTTCAGTGAGTCATGTGAATCATCACAGCATGCCCTTCTGTTGCTGCCCATCTCCCTTGTGTAGGACAGACCTTGCCTTCGCAGTTTAGAGTTCCAGGATTTGTTTTGCTGTTCTCTCTCTGGATAACTAATCCCCACCCTTCCTACTAAGACAATGTGGGAGAACACAATGTTTCTCATTTTACTGCAAGGAATAAACTTGCACACGTTAACACCTGGGAGTGACCTTTGTATATGTATTAACCTGTATTTTGTTTGAATATACATATGTAGAAATGTACTTTTGCATACACACATATATATGGAGAGAGAGAGATAGATCTACATATATATATGGAGATAAATATATATGGTTATGTATATATATACAGTGTATGTTATGTATGCTTATATCTGTGTATATGTGTGCATGTAGGTATGTTTCTTAAACTCGGAATCACCAATAGATACTAATTATCACTTGGTAAAAAGTAAACCACTGATTTTTGCATCCCCAGAAGAGAAATAAAGATAAAATTCTGGTGTGTTGGTTACTCAAGATATGTCAACATCTGTCAGGGCTGTGTCAAAAATACCTGGTATCTGTCTTCTGTGTAAGCTGGAGTGCTGAAATCATGGTGCTTGCTCAGCTATCTCTGTTATTCCACATCTCTGGCCTATACTTAAAAGCTTTACTTCTGTAACCTATTTCAGATAATGAGGTATTTACAAAATATCAAAATAGCTATACCAGTGTAAGATACTCACCAGTATAATTGTGATGGCTAGTGGGGGCATGCAGTAGCATAAATATTTCCCTTCCTACCTAGGAAAAAGGTAACATGGGTGTAAACAATGTTTTGAGGATTTTTATCTAGCAACTCTCACAGGGCTATTGGAGACAATTGAAGACCTTAGTGCTGATAACTTCTAAGTTGCTCTTCTGCCTGTTGCAGAGCTCCAGGACACATGCCTGCAGTGTTATGCAGTGCTCTTTGTCACAGCCTTGAGCATTTGCTTTCATGAATGTGAAGATGGACTAGTGATACATTGGCCCATGAAATTGAACATCTGCAGCACCAGGCTATGTCCAGTTTTGTCACTCTTGCGGGAGTGATGATAACTTTTGGCAAGCTTCTACTTGTGACAAAACCTTAAATAACCACAGTTTGTGGCTTTCTGAATGTCTCGTTTCATGGGACTGTTTTGTTGCAAACTACCAGCAGGGTTACCCTCAGAGCTTTTTTTTTTTTTTGTAGGCAGAGCCCTGAAACCATGAACTTGTATTTCATGTTAAAGGGAAACCAAAGCATGATTGTGTATGTTCTCTTCACACATGCTAACAAGTTTTTCCTGTTGGCTTTTGGATTTTTATGTTTTTACAAAAAGACAGAACATTGTTTACTTTCATATGTTAGGAAATATGGCCCATCAAGATTCTTTTCACCATTTCATGTAATGCAGGTCCTGTGAATTGACTGGATAGATCCCAGTTTAAGCAAGGGAATGTGACTCAGTAAAAAATTCATCAGAATTTAATAGTGGAACTTCTATCACAACTTCCACAAGTTTGTTTTGTGTCCTGGCACTTTCGTGTGCTGCAGAGGATGATATTGGGTATTATCAGTGCTATTAAATCCTTTGAGTGATTATTTGGAACAATTTAATAGTAACATTACAAATCAAATTTCTTAATTATGAAATTGGGGTCTGTGTTTTTTAGAGAAAGACAAATGAATTTTTGTGTGTCTTCATTTGAAAGGAAGCTTCCTTTGCTTTGTTGAACAATAGAGCATCAGCAACTGTAAGCTGTCATTAAGTTGCTGCAGGGATAATAGTGAAATGATCCCTGTCTAATCTAAAGAAATGCAATTCAAGTATGCATTAAACCTTTGATCTGGATCTGCATCTCCTAAGGTCAGACAGTCTTCCTGAAACATCTCTAACTGAGTGATCTGATATGTGTATGTAGAAGCAGAGATAGGAGTGGCATTTGAAGGATTTAAATAGCATCACATTTTTCAGTAGGAGCCTCCTAGGAAGCTAAAATTGGTTAGAAAGAAGATACAAAACCAGTCTTTGATCAGAGAAGACAGCTGCTCTGAAGGCCCTGATGCACAAGCAGTCCCATCCTGCTCAGTGAAACTGGGTTGCCTGCAGCAAGGTCTGTTTTCGAGTAAAGGTTCCCAGCATCAGGCCCCAGCATATGAAAATCTATGGTTTTATGCAGAGTGGTATTCAGTGATAACTCTGGCTATGTGGAGGTGACTCCTGTTGACCTTACAGGAAATGTGTTTGCAGTTTATGGGATAATAATCAGATGGCTGCTATGTTTGGGGATGTAGCTGGTCACTAAGAAAAGGGTCTGCAGAAGTATAAAAGAAAAGAGAATTTACAGATATGGAGCTCCAAGAACACATAAGCTACATGGATATAACTGCATTTGTTGAAAGAGAAATAATGTTGACATTTATTAATAAAGTTAGAAGCCTTGTTCTGCTCAGTTGAGTCAAAGATAATTTTGTTACTGATCTGAATAATAGCAGTGGCAGTCAGCCTTGGTTTAGAGAATGATATCAACAAAATCCATCATCCTAGCCTTACAAAAACATGCTGATAGAATGTTGCAGTAATATAGTCCAAGTTTATCTGAAGTATGACATTTGTCTAGAACCACAAGTGCATTTTTTGGTTGCAGGTTCACATACTGCTGGGAAAACTTGTAAATATCTGTAAAAACATAGCACAACAAACTCTGAATGACTTGCATTGCTGTTACTGCTGTTACTTGCATTGTCAGGGTGTGTATATCTGTAGTTGGCAGAATGACACATCTGTGCCATGTGGATAGTAACTGTCAGAAGAAAATAAGGAAAGCATTGACAACTTTATTTCGCATACTTGTTTTTCAAGTTCTTGGGAACATTTTGAAATCATAGTATCTCTGATCCTTTAAGATGAGAAAACAAGTAAATGTAAGCATAGTCCTTTTAGGGAAAGGCTAGATTTCCTACCAACCCTACCCCCTCAAGTGTCCAAGAGGTCTTATCATTCTTCCAAATTCCTGGAGGAGGATTAGTACTTATGTGGGAGAAATATGGCTTATGTGGGAACAGGATTTTCCATTAAGCCCAGCATACCTCTGCTGGGCTAGGTAGTACTTCAGTTTTGGAGCTTGCCTAAATGTCCTTAAAAACTCTGCCATACTGTCAGGAGACTCTGCTGCACGTGACATCTTGCAGACCCACATTCTACGTTCACTGGCTCTTGTTTCTGGAATAGCTGGAGCTGCAGTTGGCTGTAGCTGGGTGCTGGGCTATGGGTCCTGAGTGACAAAATATAGAGGGTGCAGCCTCATGAGTGTGGTAGAAGACGGCCAAGAAACTTGTATCTTGAGCTGACAGAACTGAAACCCCACCCATGCAGTGAGGCTGATTACTTGTTACGCCTCATGGGCTTCTGGGTGTTTTTACCCATTCTAATAGGTAAATACTCCTATGCCACTGGGTTTTGATGCTTAAAGCTAATGAGAAGGAAGAAATATGACCTGCGTTTTTTAGTGCAGAAAATTTTTCTTTTATATCTCATTTGCAATAAGTACAGAAAACATAGCTGGGGATACTTTATTCATTGTGACAAAACAATGTGATTGGTAAATACATAGAACTAGTTCAAACACTTTCAGTGCTCTACTGACTTACTGTGTCATAAAAAAAGATAGTGTGTTTTCATCTTGAAAGTTTACATGATGAACATGTTACATAATAGGAAATGTGTGTTCATGTCTTGTTAGGGAGATTTTGTGGTTTTAAACTTTTATTTTTCTTTGCAGAATTCAGAGTAGAATAGAATATTTCAGTTGGAAGTAACCTACAGTGATCATCTAATCCAACTGCTTGACCAGTTAAGGGCTCACTGAAAGTTAATTAAAGCATGTTATTAATGGCATTGTCCAAATGCATCTTAAACATTGACAGTCTAGGAAGCCTGTTCCAGTGTTTGACCACCCTCTGAGAAAAAAGTATAAACCTCCCCTGACACAGCTATTATGTGTCTCATCACTGGATACCAGGGAGAGCAACACCTCCCTCTCCACTTCCCCTCCTCAGGAAGCTGTAGAGAGCCATGGGGTCATCCCTCAGCCTCCTTTTCTCCAGACTAGGCAAGTCCAGAGTCCTCAGCTGCTCCTCACAGGAAACTCCTTCCAGCCCTATCACCAGCTTTGTTGCCTCCTCTGGACACATCCAAGGACCTTCACATAAAGTGTGGGCCCAAAACTACACACAGCACTCCAGGTGGGGCTGCACCAATGCTGAGTGCAGAGGGATAATCACCTCTGGTGATGCTGTGTTTGATGCACCCCAGGATGTGGGTTGCACTCTTTGCTGCCAGGATGCATTGCTGACTCATACTATTGGAACATTTTCTTACTTTCCAAAACCTGCTTATAAAATTGCTCTCTTTGGTGCTATTTCAGTGAACTTTAAACAATTACCACATATTTAGCATTTTTAAAAAATAAAGAAACAAAATGCATTTATCATGTTTTTCTTCCCTTCACAAAATCATAATTCTACCAAGCAAGCTTGATGCACACTAAAAAAGTGACATCTCTGTATCCTTGCAGATTTTTAGCTATAGCACTATTGGACTTCCACGGACAAGACACCAAACTATTCCCCACTCTCCTAATTCTGCGGTAGGAACTGTGAGATTCAAATATCAGCTTTCTGTTCATCTGTGCAGGACAGAGTTTCCAATAGTTCAGAACTTGACAGTTCTCATCTACCTTGCTGAGCTGGGACCTTGCTGCTAAGCAAAGGATATTCTTCAGAATCAAATAATTTAGACAAATCAAAAGAAATAAACATATGAATAAACGTAATATAACATGGAGATCAGAGAACAACTTGCATTTAGTTATGAGGTACTGAAGAGTAGCTCAATTAACTAGGGTTGCAGTTGTCATTCTTGTATTTATGTGCAGTATACATTTTGAAAAGGAAGATAGATGTTGCTTGTTGAAAGGGTTTGTTTCATGATGCGAAATACTTGCTATAAATGTGCCACTTTGACAAAAGGGTGTAGTATGTGGAGGAGTTAAATATAGAATGCTAAACAGGAGATTTAAATTATTCCCTGGCATCTTTGAGAGGTTTCTGTTGGAAAAAATGCATGAAAATAACACTTTCTTTTTAATCACTTTCTTAAACTACTGGAACATATGGTAAGTCACAAACAAAACCATTTATCTATTGAAAGAAGTTAGCTGCCAGCCATGGCTTGAATTGTTAGTCTTTTGAAGCAATAGTCTAATCCTGCAGGATGGTTCCATCAGGAGAAGTTTTTGATAGCTCTGGATATGCATTAGGAATCCCTGAGACCTTATAAGCTGCTCAAAGTTTCTCTTGTCTTTTGTGCTAACCACTAGGATCGTCAACTTTCTTAAAAAAAGTCCTAGCACATAATTCTAATAATTTTGACTTCTCAACTCATTGTTGACTGAGACATTTTAAAAACGAAATCAAGTTATCAGCAGGCTCTGGTAATCTGCCCTCTGTTTTAGGTAAAGTCCAGCCATAGAAGAATCAGCATGCTTTCCCAGTGTCCTCACAAGGAAATACCTATGACTAGGAAAAATCCTGTATCTGAAGCACAAATACCATTTCAAGCGAATAGGAATGTTTTCAGGGTAGTGTAATTTCACAGAATGGAGCTCTGTCTGTAGGTTACAATGTACTTTAGCAATAGGCTTTGCAAGCTCCCCTACAAGAACAACCAGCCGTGCATCCTGCCCTTCAATCTGGCAATCACCTGCTTCTTGCCAGGCTAGGCAGGGAACCTTCTTGCTGTGTTTCTCAGTCTACATGGAGTAGACATTATCTTCTTTGGCTACTTGTCTGTCTCTCTGATTTGGAGCTGCCTGTCTGTATACTCAGTGGGACTTCCAAGTTCTAGTTCAATTCCTGTTGCAAAGTCTTCAAGTTTTACTCTGTTTTAAGCCATTTTTTATTTTCACAGCAGTGCTATTTTTTTTTTTAGTTTCACATTGATGCAACAGAATGCAAATTCACATCAATAATTGGAAGATAGATCCAGCTTCAGTGACATTCTTATTCTTTTGTTGAAGAAGTAATGAGCCAAAATTTGGATCTCATAATATCTGTTTTCCTGCAGTCCATCAGAGACTCGTGTAAGTGGATTTTTAAGACTGTAAGGACACATTGTTCCTACTGCAAGAAGAAAATTATGATAGAATCACTTACTTAATTTGTGTACTTCGTTGGCATGTCTTGTTTCCTGAAATACAGAAGAAACCAAAAGGAGTAGACTTAGGAGTGACTTTAGAGGCTTTTTCAGCCGAATACAGCTCAAAGGCACCCTGTGTGGTACCGTCTCTAGGTGATTTTTCTGTAGAACCTTCTCCTCTTCCTTTCTTGGTCTTTCCCCTTTTTCTCTTTGTTCGATTTTTGTCTGTCCTTTTCCTTTTATGTTTACTGGAAATGATGCCTAGTAAACCCCTGAGCAAATTCTCATCTCTTGTCTTGAGCAGTGATAGATGTATTTGTACTTGCTAAAGGCTCCTTCATGTTTCTGAATGCTACTCTATTACTTGTACAGAGAACAATGATTTCGGACAAACTACCTTAAATAAGAAACTTTTCCCTTCAGCTTATGATAGACATACGTAAAGACAGAAATTGATTTAAATGCATTTGTCACTGTGCAACATCTGGCACGGAAAGTATCAGGTTACGAATGCTTTGGATGTGGAGCAGTCTACTGCCTTTGTAGCTCTACAGAAAAACAAAAAGCTTTCCTTTCCTGACTGCTTGTGAGGCTTTTAAAAAACAAACCAGTCTCAAATTTTAGTTGTATTTCTTAAATACTGGACTCTTTTTCAAAAATACCATGCATACATTACACTGAGGTAAAGGTGTGCACATTACCTGGCTAAGCAGTACTTCAGCAGCTCCCAGAGACCTGCAAACTGATTTTTTGTAAAGCTGAACAGATTGCCCTCCCAGTTCAACAGAGTGTTTCATATTGTGTGTCCTTAATTATGTCTCTGTGTGCAAGCAGAAGATTGCTGCTAGCAGGAGACCAGGGCAGTGCAGACTGCATGTGGCCACTGTTCACAGACTGTTCCATTTCTTTTCAGATTGAAAAGTTCTGGGGTCAGTTTTTATGGTATTGAAACATTTTCTTGAGGATGAAGCATTCAGGTGTTTATTATTGCTTCCGTATGGAGCAGAAATGTATTGGAAACACAGAAAAGAATGCAGATGTTGCTAAGCGTGTTTATAGAGACATTGCCTCCTCTTGGCTTTTCTAAGGAAGGTGTATGTACACTTGCAGTTAACACTTTAGAATTCTGTTTGTTTGATGTGGTTGGGGCTTGCATCTCTTTGTTAGAGCGTAGAATCTTCTTATTATGTGAGAGTATGTGTTAAACCTCATCTGTATGAGAAGTGAAGATTAGTAATCCTCTGCAGTAGCTATATTATATTTACATTTTACACTTCAACAGTCCCTTTGGTTATGATTGCATGACTTGTAAAGGCAGAGGCTCACATATAATATTTTCAGTTGTAGGAGTGAGCTGAGCTTGTGTTTATGGAACACAAATGCTGCTTATGCAGTTCATATTTCAAATACCTGTAGCTGGTCATGCTTCAGCCTCTGCTAAACCATTTTCTTAGGATGCAGTTTTGTTACTGATATAAACTGATGAGATTGTGGCACTGGCATTATTGATGCTCCTTCCGTTGTTTCCCTGGTTCCTGCATTATACTTCTGAAGGAAAAGCTGCAGGAGCTACTTGGCAGGAGGGAAGAACATTGTGTCACCTCAGTGACAGCCAGCAGTGAGATCTGCTGAGCTGTATTATCAAACTGCGCTATAAAGGTGCCCCTGCCAAATGGAGTACATTCAGATTTTGGCTGAATCAGTGGGTGGATAATGTGGCTGATGCAGTTCTGGAGTAAGGGCAGGTGTGAGGAAAGCATAACCAGACTGAAAGGGAGGGAAGCAAATCAGTGGGACCATCTCCATCTTTAGAGGCACAGGTCTAAATAGGTATATGCCAGACTGTGAAACAAGTATTTGAGGTGAACTTAGATGTGCATTCACTTTTCGTTTTTTCAAATGGGGGACTTCTAAAATGTGCCTGTGGTCTGACAAGCCAGCTTAGAAGATAACCATCACAGGGCTTTGTTCTCACTCCGCATGTGTGGTCTGAATATTTTTTTGGGGTGGGATTTTGTGTCAGAAAGCTGGCTATTTGTTCTTGGGATCTGTTTGGAATGAGTGGACAGTTCAGATTAGGCTTTCAGTTCCTTCAGTTCCAGGATGAAGAGGCTGTAGGACAGGCAGTGCAACACATCTCAGTCACCAACCAGTGCATGGAGTGGTGCCTGCTGTCATTTCCTTCACTTGCAGGCAGGAGGACAGAAACCCAGGGAACACCCTATCTCCAGAAGGTGGGAGCTAGAGTCTAGAGCAGAAGACCAACCTTCTGCATCTACTTTGAGAGCACCAGACACCCAGCAACATGCCTGCTAACAGTGTGAAGAAATTTGAAATTGAGAATGGGTCTGCTCTGTACCATTTATATTGACTGGGCTAATTAAATAAGGCGGAGAAGTTGTCTTTAATCATGGCTATTTAACAGTTCCTATTAATATTACTACCTGAGTCATCTTGCATATAGCATATTAGAAGTCATATTCATTTATCCTATTTGAGTTAGATAAGTCCTAGACTAGTGAGTTTTTTGCATGGTATTGAATATCTTGGTTAAAATAGTACAAAATAATGAAATGCTCCTGCCATTTACTAATAAAGAGACCACATGCTATGCTCCTCTGGTTCAGCAGCTGTCAGTAGCCAAGCCTTTCTAGTACAGAAGAACTTCTGAAAACAGATTCAGGAAGCATAGAGAGGGGGAAAAAAAAGAAGGAAACTCTCACCTATTGGAAGTGATGAGAAGCTTCCAAGGAATTTTGTATAGAGGATGTGATCTGATTTTGCTAAACCTTTGCTCCAGTCTGGACATGATTTATGATGGTAACATCCTCATTTTCTCATTCTGCTGTTAAATGAGCAATGGGATTTCTCCTGTTACTGGAGAACATACTACTCTCATATTACTTGTGTGGGAAATGGAAATCCTAGAACAGAATAGTTTTTACTGTGGCCAAAGACATGAAAAATAAAGTGTCTGAAAGCTGGAAGTCAGGTAAACTCTGAACAGAAGCAAGCAGATATTTTTTAAGTGAAAACGGTTAATTAACTATGGGAACAATTTGCAAAGACTAGCAGATTCTCTGTTATTATCAGTTCAGGAATGGAGCTTAGAAGAAAAAAAATTCGAAGAAACTCTACTCCTGAGAGGAATTAATTCAGGGATGCTGAAGGTCAGAACAGATAATCCCAGTGGTCCCACCTGGCCAGACCTGAATATGTCTTTTTCCAAAGCAGTCTGAAAGTCAGGCTATCCTCCTGTTACCTGTTGCAAATCAGTATAAAAAAATGAAAACTAGGGCAGAAAGACAGAATACTTGGGCTACAATAGACTTGCTTCATAAATTAGGCTACTGGTTAAATTGGGCTGAGTGATTAGCTCATTTTAGCAGTTTCGTATGTCACAATGGACATCCTATTTTGACAGCTTTTTAATTCTAATAAAGACATCAGCTCTGAATATCAGGATAAAATTGAAATGTCTCTGGGGATTTTTTTCTGTCTTAGTTTTTTGAATAGAAATATAGATTAACAGTAAAACCAAACCCAGAGAAATGATGTTCAGAAAACAATCACCCTTCTAAAAATAGGGGCGACAATAATTGAATTATAATAGGAGACCATTAGCTCTATCAGAGTTTTCTCATCACATTTAAAGATAGATTAGGAACATATTATGTAAAGATTTTCCTCTGAAACTTCACAGTGGATATGTGTTTTGGTGGTGTATCTCAGTGTCTTCTGGTGTGCTGAAAGGTATTAAACCCAAAATATTTTGTTGCTGAAGCAGTCTGTCCTGTAAGACTACAAATGCTTTCCCAAAGAGGTGTATGAATAGCCTCCAACCAAGCTTTTCTAAACATGGTACCTCTGACAATATGAATACTGTTTTCAGATTCCTTTCAGTTGCATCAGACTCTGGAAACCTTGGAAGCATCAAGTACAAAGTAAAGTTTTACGAAGAGGACTATCCACCTCCATGGTTTGTCAAATGAGAATGTGTATTTCTCCCCTGGGCTCTTGACAGGAGTTCGGATCCTCCGCATAGGCTAGTGAGGAAGGGAGAACTGACGCTGCTCTCTGTGCCGTGTTGTCTTTGCTCAGTGTTTCATGTGGCTGAATGCTGGGAGCTTTTAGAGCTCAGAGTAAGCACAGATGAGAGCTGCAGCAGGATTGTGAGGCTGACGCACTCCTGCGGCACTGATCCAGTTGTAGAGGGACACAAAGGTCCTGTGGTTTTCTTGGGGAATAATCAGCTGGCTTCTGTTGTGGCAGATGCTCTGAGCATCCGTCTTACACAACAAGGCATAATTTAATAGGATTTTAAATGTAACTAATGCTCTTGTTTTAGTTTATAGGCTTGAATCAAATCACTTGGGGGAGGAGGAAATGCTACTTTTTTGGCTTAAAATTTTCAGGCTATTTTGTTTAAATTTATGCAGCTGGTACATCCACAGCTGATAACTCGTACAGATGTCATGTGGAGAAATTGTAAGGCTTATGGCTAAAAAAACCCCAATCCAATCTATTTCACTTCAACATCTTAATTAGTTTTATAAAAATAAAAGGAGAGATTAGGAAATATGTGTTTGTGGGAGAATTTTCATGGTGTGAACTGTAAAATAATAGGGATCTGATTAAATCTAAGTTGCAGTTAAACTGCTGCTCAGTGTACAGGGTACTGGAAGATACTGTACTGGAAGGTACAGCAGATGAAAATGGGTACATGTGGCTACATCTGTACTGGTGCATGACCTGGCCCTGAGAAATGGAGCTCTCTAGCACTCTGAAATAGTTTGAAGAATGGTTGCTGATGCAGACAGCTTTGTCCAAGGCCAACTTGGAGTCTCACAAACAGCTCATGGCCATGATTTAGATGTTACAGCATGCCAGGGATCATTCCCAGTGTGCAGTTTGTATGCAGCCACTCTGAGTGGCTGAAGATTTAACAGGCTTGGCCAGATGATGCAAACTGGCTTTGGGGTGACAGGGCTGGACCAGCCTCTACGAATTTTGCTAGTTCCTCTGACTAGTGCAGGAGGAATTTCATGTTAGTTTTAGCAGTACTCCACTGTAAGGAAATGACCTCTCTCATACATAATTTTAGATTTTTTTTTTTGTTGAAAGACAGGAAAATACGTTGGTCTTTCACTTCTACGTTTGGAATTTTTAGGACCGTAGTAAAAGGTGTGTTGTCTTGGGTAACAGCAGTGATGATGATGTGATAATTTTGCTGTTGTTGATAATGTATTAGTTGCATGCAGTTTTAGGAGCTACCTTCTTGTTTGAAAAAGCGATCCGTTCGCATATGCCTAAGAAGCCCCACTAGTATATGCAAAGAAAGGAAAAAGAATATGACAATGAGACACAAATTTACTATGCAGTAAATTTCACTTCTTAAGAAATACAGTAATTGTTTAAGAGCACTGTTTTTGCAGTTTCTTGGGATGCCTGCCCTCTTGTTTCAAAGAAATAATGATTCCATCAGTATTTCCTTTAAAAGTTAGTAATTTTTGTGATGCATTTAGATAGACAGACTGGGTGGTGTGACAAGAACAACTAGCACATGCACTTTAAAAATCCTCTAATTTTCAAATAGTATCTAGGTCATATGATACCCAGAGGCATGATTCATCCACCTGGGCTTTATGCCAGCCAGCAACTGCATGGATCCAACACTCTAGGAAAACTGTAAAATTCTTAAAGCTGATTTTTTTTTTTTCCAAATAACACTACAGCATCTAATTTATAGTTCCTTTCTGAAATAATTAATTTTATTACACAGATGCAACAAGTACAGAATGGACTGAAAAGAATGCAGAGCAGACCTAGCTGAAAGATACCAGGTGGCTTTCCTTGGCCATATAGACTTTATTTTCAAAGGTTGTTGTCTTGATATAAAGTTCTATTTGAGGCAGAAGTAGTCTTTACCCGACTGTATCTGCTTGAAGCCCAGCTAACCATTAAGGGCTGATCTTAGAGTCATAGGATCATTAAGGTTGGAAATGACCTCTAAGATCATGGAGTCAGCCAATCTTAGCCACAATAACCCTAAAAAACTGCCAGTGTTCTGCCTCTGTTAGGCTTTTGTATAAAGAGGATAATCTCTTTGAGGGGCCAAACCCCCATACGTTCAGTACAAACCTCATGCTATTTTTGTTTTTTTGCAAAAAAGTTAATTCTCAAGAGATGATGTCATGCTTGCTTGAAGGCATATGTATTATGCAGACAGACACTCTTAATTAAAGATTCAGCAAGCTTTGCTCAGGAGAATGTAGAGCTGCGTTTTAAAATATGTGTAGATGTCTAGGAAAACAAAAATGTGTGTAGCTGGGTTGGGGGTTTTTTCAGATGTAATGACATGTTTATTTCAATGAACATTTATAGGAGTAAATTCTTCTGGGACTTGCAAGGTTGTTTACCTTGCATTTCAAGGTGTCTGTATACTTAAAAAATGTAGCCCCTAATGACATTGAAAACTAAATGCCTCTTAACTTCTACTTCTGATGAGACCCTTACATGGCCTGTATTACATGTCTGTATTATGGTGGACTTGCTATGACTATTGTTTTTTTTCTTTCTTTTATCTAGATAAAGAAGAGGCAACAGGATGTGGTGAGGTTTCTGGAAGCCAATCGCATAGAGTTTGAAGAAGTGGATATCACCATGTCAGAAGAGAAAAGACAATGGATGTATAAAAACATTCCTGAGGATAGGCAGCCTGCACAGGGCAATCCACTGCCACCACAGATATTCAGCGATGATCGGTACTGTGGAGTAAGTAGCTGTCATGGTTCCAACAGATGATATATGAATATATCACAGCTGGCCATTTAAAAATCTGGGGGTTGCTGTTATGCTTTCTCTAATAGTATCAGAATTAATGGGGTAGTAGGACCAGGTAATGATCATACTGGGAAAATTCAAGTCATTCATCTGTAAATGCTGAGGTTATCTAGGGGATTCCCTCCACAAATGTAAAACTTGGCAGTGTCACATGCTTCACGTACAACCTGTTGATGCTAAAGTTCCTTATGAAACTGCTGTAATTTGGGGATTTGTGATTTTCTTCCTACTTGGGTCTAGTCCAAACACAAAAATTCAGAAGGAAATCTTTGGCACAGTGAATGAGAACATTGTCTAGATTGAGTTATGTTGTCATTGTAATTAAGCTCCTTCTCTGCTGCTGTCATAGTGTAAATTTCATTTATGCTTAGAGCGTCTTTATGCAATCAGTCTCTAGGATAAATGAATAGTATTTGCTGTGAATCTGACAACAGATTTATGGATGGGCTCTTTTTTTTTGCTGTAAGCTTCTACATCCACCAGTGCAAGCTGAAGCAGGAACCTTTGATATGTACATTCAAACTGATTCTAACTTAGTTCCTGCCACATTCAACAGTGCTGTAACAAAGCTGATTCTGGCTGATCTATTGTTCAGATCTCATGAGAAGTTGTTGACTGCCATGCAATTGTTAATTTAATGTAGGAAGCACATAGGAAGTGATTTAGTATCCTCTGCAACAAACAGATTGAGTATGATGCAGCAGCTAACTGGCTTCTTGAAGTGAGGTATTTAACATCCTTCCCATATGCTTTGTATTGGCCTTACTTGTTTACCTCAGCAGTATAACTCATATATATTTTCTTACTTCCGGGTAAGATCTGTCAGTCAAAGGGATGTATCTGGGATGTGGAAGAGATTTTGGACCTCACTTACGAGGCAGCCCCTCACAAATAACAGCATTTACATTTCTCTATGTGATTTTAGTTTGCCTGGGAAATACAACATTTTAAGCTGTTTTTTCTTACCGTTTCGGTTTGTCTTAATAGTGTGTTCTAACCTGGTCTTAGAATTTGCTGTTTGGAATTAGAAAGGCAGAAGATGTCATGCAACATGTGAGATGATCTCATTAATCTGTCTGCTGAGCTGATAGCCAGTTTGGTTGAGCAGAGTTAATCCTATTACTAGACTTCACTGTCTGCATAAACATCTTTAAAGAGCAAACATACTTTGAAGGAAACTATATTTTCTAGGATGAAAGAAGTATGCACAGGATGTCCAACATTTATCAGTTAGCCTGCTGCATTAGTTGATGAAGTTCTTAGGTAATGTTGATGAAGTTCTTAGTTCTTAGTAAGTGTGGAGGCAAAACACGCAGGAGACAAAGGAGGTCAATGCTGGAAAGGAGGGTAAAATATCACAATTAGCTAAAGTCCGCAGACATTGCACATATTGTCTCTTTGTCATTCCACAGGTGGTATCTATGTAATGTCATTTTAGAACAAAGTTCTCTACCCGGGTAGCAATGTCCTGTCACAGTGCAGCAGCCCAGATGAGCTCTTCAAGCAGAAAGCAAGAAATGCTGGAAAACTAATGTCTGAAATCAGCCTGTGACTCGCACCTCCCCTGTCTTGAATTCTCCATGGTTTAATACATAACACCTCTTAGACTAAAAGTGACTTTTGGATCTTTCAGAAGATTGTAAATATCCACTTCCCTATGAAACTGCACTCTTGTAAAGCTGCAGGTTAGCACTTTGAACGCTTACAGTTTTATATGCAGAAATCTGTCACTGATGTGAGATTGCCTGATATTTAGGCCAATCAGATTTAAAAGGAAATCTGTTTCCAGGTGGGAGTTTGAGTTGAAGGGAAAATATTTACATAGCAGGCTGACTTTTTTTTTTTCTCCCTTAGAGTGTTATGATAAGTCCTGATAGAGTACCTAGTGGGCAGCAGTAGAGGCAGAGATATGTAATATTTATTGTCATTCCCTGAAATATAATATATGGGTATCAACTCTAGCAAAACAGTGAAGGCCTATAGACAAGAAAGAAATAAAATAGGCTGCTGGAAGAGGTACAATGTTCTTGGGAAACTATTCAATGCACAGGCAATTACTGACACACTGATTTCTTCACACTGTTATGTATCATTCTCTTCTGAGTTTTCTTTAAAGATTGTGGAAGGATGCATACATGTTTCTTTTTCTTTTCTGTAGGCATCAAATTACAAATAGGTAACTACTCACTGGTGAAAGAAAAGGAAAGAGAGGATTTTAACAGAATTGGCTAGAGGCCAACTCAGAGTTTCTGCCCTTGTCTGTCATTGGGGAATTTGTCATTGATCTTGTGCCTACAAAGAGTTTGAACTTTGTCTCTCTAGATCCTCAAGCATTATGGCAGAATTCAGCTTAGCACACCAGCTGTAGTGTGTTCACTTCAGGAGCTAGAGCAGTTGTGAAGCTAATTTGTATTCAGGAAGTCTGTATTTGGTTCTCTGTACCCTTGGAGATGTCTTAGCTGACTCACTTCGTGTCTTGTTGGTTCAGGTCTGTCTCTAGAAGAGGGATAATTTTGCTAGATAAAAGTTAATGTGAATTGCTCAGGGATCATATAACAACTGTTAACGATTGATGATGCTGAAACTCTCTTGACTAAATATTTTTACCATCAGAAGTAGAGTTTCCTTTATGGCCAATTTAAGTTGTTTGTGAAATCATTCTTAAATACCTATTGCAGTTGTATTGGAGTAGTTTTTGGCTCACAGACATCCACAAACCCTAGGCTGAATGTGCATGACTTAAGGCCAGTGGCATAGCACTGTTTATCTTCCTGATTAAGTCCTTGTCTCAAGTGAGGAATATAGAAGTCAGAGCTGATATTGGAAAGCAACCCTTGCCCACATGTCTTCCCCATGTTGGCAAGATACTGTTCAGACCATTCACAAGGTCTGTATGGTTATTACTTTCAGGCTATGCCGATACTTTTATCAACCACTTCTCCACTGCCTTTCTGTGTTCTGAGGCAAAGAGCTTTAGTTCCATGTGATATGTACTTTATAAAGAGAAGTGTGGTACGAGAGGCAAAGTGTAGAGTAGCTAGTTTGCCCATTGTCAAGGCTTAAAAAATAGAAGCTCAGCAACTTAGTAAAAATAAAATAATCCAAGAATTTTGTCCTCCTCAGAGAAGTTAGAACTCATATTAGTAGTGTATTATAGTTCTGCTGTTTACCCTGTAGTGGAGAGAGTACAATCCTGTTGAGCACCATGGTTTTTATTTGGAGTCTTTTCTCTCTGCATTCTAAACTTCATGAATAGCTGTTTCAAACTGAAGTAGCAAGTATTTTGTAAACCATCCCTCTATATAAGAATGATAGCTGTCGAAGACATCTCTGGAGATACCTTACTCTGTTTCCAGACTCTCTAGTTCCTAAATATAATAATAAAGGATGTTTGCGTGTTTTAAAGCACGTAAAAGTGACTGATACAAAATTAGACAAGTTACCTTTATAGGATATAGTAGAAAATATTGCACATTTTTTTCTTTATGATTTTTGTATTTAGTGCATTGATGTTCTGCAATACATACAGATAACCAGCAAAGGTGAAATAATTACTAACAATTTTCTTTGGGATCCTAATTCTTCTTTCCATGGAAGGGAAAGTTCTTATTGTACCATACTTTCTTGAAGAAAAGGCGTTTATTCTTGAAGATGTTGTGACTTTAATTAAAAAGGCCAGTTCTACTAAAATATAGGATATATGATATATGAGATGTATGGGGAAAGGATAAGAAATCTTACTAAGTGGCAATAATATTTTGAGGGTGCATAGCATCGCACAAAATACGGATGTAGCAGTATAGTGGAACAATATCTAGAAAAGGTCATGGATGTTGTCAGAGAACAACCAGGATAAAATAAGTAATTCAGTTCCCACTGCTCCACTTTTAATCATGATAATATGATTATCTACTAAGAAACACTTTGAAGACATAGCAAAGTTATAATCAATTTATATGTAAAAATGGTGTTAGACATGCAGTGCCATTACAATTAGTGTGACTTTCTTCTTTCTTTAGTACCTTCCCTTTTCTGTTCTTTGAAGGAACAGCAGAAAATTAAGGAAATGTTGAAAGATAATTCTACCAGGGTCCAATTCCTAAAATAAATGGAAGGGGGAAATTCGTGTTTCATTTAGTATTCTGAGATGTCACCTAATATTGTTATGAGTAAAACTCTCTTAGAGGAAAACCAACTAACATGTGGTAGTCATGTCCTTTGTTAAAGTTACAGCTGCCTTAAAACATGTCCAAGTTAAAGTATGTGCTTGCAGAGCTTCTCTGCAACACAGTTGATTTATGTCATTTAGCCATGACTTCATGTAGTAGGATGACTACCACAGTTAACTCCCTGATGTTTCCACGACTCCTCAAATTCCTGCTATGGTCTGATTTGATGATATTCTTATCCAAACAATTTGTAAAATAACATGATGAGCTGGAAGGTGCACAGAAGTTGGAGGTGACACCTGTTGCTGTGCATACTACTTAGTGATTCTGCCACTGACACCTCCCTGAATATTCCCCTACCCCAGGTGGGCACTATGCCGGTTTGGAGTCTTCAGTGCTTGGCTGGGAGAAGCCCTTCTGCACTTGGACTCTCTGCCTTAGGGGTGAGGGATATCGGTCCTTAGATAGTTGATGTCTGGGTACCTTGTCACCTTTGCTGCATGAATGGCAAACACCACATCAGCCTGAGTTTGTCATGTACTGTCCAGACAATAGAGCTGTGGCTGACATCTGCTCTCTTTTATTAAAGCCTTTGTTTCTGAAAGCCTGTAACTAAATAGATTACTGAAATAAACATCTGGCCTTTAGTAAAGGAGTAACAAGTTGCTTTGTAGAGTCAATTGTGTAAGCTCTTTAAAAATCCTGTGCAGAGATCTTATCAGAAGGTTAGGTAATTGAAAACTGTCATGTTTACCTTGTCCTGTGTTGTGCAGACAAGATCCTCTTATATTTGTATATTTATATAATATTAAAAAGGACTCACACATGCGCACACACTCATTCTCCAAGGAGAGCTGTGCTGAGTAAGAGTTTTCTATTGTAATCCTAATCAGATCAGTAAATGAATGTCATCTGTTCTGGAGAACTGAACTGCCCTTTTCAGGAAGGTTGCTAACAGTTCATTCTCAATGGCATGCAGTATTAACTCAATCAGGAGTAAAGTGCTGATTCAATGTATTTAAATTACGAGTTCCCCACAATTACTTGTAGTAGCAATTATGTTGCCCCTTTTATAAGAATGGAGAGATCCTGATAATATATTAAAAATATTGACAAAGAGAAACAAATTTGAACAGTGTGTCAGTAGACTAAGTGCTGTCCAATAATCTCTTCATTTTAAAAAATCTCTAGGAGAAGCAGTGCAAGCTACATTTGGGTGGCTTCCTTGTTTTCCTGCTTTTTGGTGTTGTTAGTATTGTTTTTCTGCTTCTTGGTGTTGTAACCAATAAGGATTTGTCTGAGGTGTTAACCAAACTCACTCTTTTTCTTGTTGCAAATTAAAAGCAAACAGCAACAAAGCTAACATGGTTGTTTAGAGAAACTTATTGGAAGGAATTTTATTAACAGTTACTGTATTTTAAACTTTGTTAGATGTAATGTTCTCCTAATCTCAGTGCAATAATGGACAGACGGTGTCTGTATAATTGCTAATTGTAAATGCAATCTACATTGTGTTAATGTTTTACTTTGACCCAATGCCATCACGCTTGTGTTATGTTCCTTGAAGCACAAATAGTTATTTATGCTGATCTGAAGTACTGCCAGTTTTAACTTTGGTGTGCAGTAAATAGTTTCTCCTCAGCAATGACAGTGTTTATTTAAACAAGCCTCAGTGTACCTGCTTAATGAAATCCTGAGCCAAATTAATGATGGCAGTGTCTGTAATCACAGCACTACACTGATCTGGTTTCCTAGCACACTTAAGATCTCCACATCACAGCTGGAATCACAACTGTAACCAAGTTGAGCACAAGGCTAGAAAGATTTTGCTTGTCTGTAGGTGAGCTTCAGTTTATTTTCAACAAAGCAAGAGCTTATTAGGTTAGCTAATCCATTCCCCAGTAGCTTGGTAGAGCATGTTTAATGCTGTAACTGTTCTGATGTTACAACAGAGAGGCTGTATCTTGCTCAGGTTACTTGGTGGGTGATCAAGCTGACATTGATTTTAAGGGCGAGGAGCCAGGCCTGAAGCAGTCAGATAGTTATTTTGTTAAGAAGCCTTTTCTGCCTTGAAATAGCTTTTTACTTACCATCTTTATGCTCCTGTCACTTCTTTATCCCCTCCAACCATTCTGAGATATATTTTTTTCCTCCTAACTGGCTTTTGTCTCTTTTGATAGCTTTCATACCCTCAGCTGTGGGATTTATCAACTTTTCCAGAGGGATTGAGCATCTTTGCGTCACTGACGATTCATGTCCACTGTCTCCTTGTCCCATCAGTTTTTTAGTTAGTTTTAATCAGCTACTGATGTTGCTAGAATTTTATACGTAAATAAAGACGCTCTGGAAAGCACAAAGTATCACAATTTAAAATGTTGTAGTCAAAATTATGTTTGTACACATAGTTGCCTTTTGAAGTGGGGCAGTGGGTAGCAGTTTGCTGTACTAACAGCTGCTTTCTGAGTGTCTCCAGGGTGTCAGTGGGAGCCGCTTCCTTGCACAGAGGTGAGACAGCACTGCTCCACTGATTCCAGCAAAGCTGCAGCACCTGCTGCCTTGGTAGAGCTGCTTGGGACAGTGACAAAGGGATTGTAGTAACTTGGTGCTGATGCAGAAAGATGAAACCACTACATGGCCAAACCCACTGAATTGTGGTGTCCTTCTGTGGGAGGCAGAATGTCCCACAGAATTTTTCCAGACGGAGTCCGTTGGCTCACCAGTGAGTTGAGTTCTTGCTCATGTAAAAAAATTCTCAGCTTCCACTGAGCTTGGCACCATTTTGCTTCTTCAGCCTCTGCATCTACTGCTGGTAGCAGTGGGATGCTCTTTATGTGAGATAAGAATTTTCATGTCCTCACCTATGGATTGCTTGTGGCCCAAATCTGCACAGACTTCCTCTTCTTATAAATGTAAGATCAAAGGCAGGGTCTTTTTGGAACATCTGTTGTAACGTGTTACAGGAAAAGCCAGGTTTACCCACTCCTACCACATGCTAAAGCACAACTGTTGAGTTCCTGAGATCATATTTCTCAATAATCTCTTAAGAAACTACCGTGCTAAAGTGATTTCTTAAAATCAGATTATTTATGCATTTTTATAATATTTTTTTCACATTTGAATATCTTGAGATTGTTTTAATTGCAGAGACTAGTAGGAAAGTTGTCCTATTTAAAATTCTATTGCTACTTTAGCTAAAAGCATGATGCTTCTTCCCCCCCATCCCCCATGAAAGTAAGTGTCAATAGCATTTTAATAGGTGTTGCAATGCAGATATTTCAAAACATTGGGGAGATTACTTTTAGTGGATAATCTCTTTTGGTTATTAAATATCCTGGTCCTTTCAAAATTAATCCACTGGGTTTTGTGCCCTTTCAGACATAAACTTATTCAGTTTAGCTCATTGTTTAACCTTCACGATTTTTTCAGTAAGTGAATCCAGGTCTAATAATCAGTAAAAATGTGGACAACACATACTAAATCAAGACTCGATAAATCTGAAAGTAAAAATTATGACTGATGCTTAAAGACAGCTTTTTATTATTAAGTATTAAATTACATTACAGAGGTTAGGGTAAACAGATTAGTGGATTAACTGAGTCTCAAAGTCATTGTCAGAGCCAGCAACGCAGCCTTATTTCTTATGACATTATTTTCAGCCTGTGAGTTCTTCCCTACCCTGTTTTTTTACTAGTTTATTAACAGAGTGAAAAAAATATGGTCTTAGAGTAGTGATACTTTCAGAGCTAATTGAAGTACTGGGATTAAGACACTTCAGGAGAACCACAGAACTTGAAAATGGTGATAAGAGATGATGACTCACCTGAACAAACACAGAACCTTCCTTGGACAGACTGTCAAGACAAGTGCCTGGAGGTTCATGAGAACTGCCTCTGTGCTTAGGAGGCATGGATGCTCCTGGCAGGGACCAAAACAGATGCCTGCCTTGAGCCATGCTGCTGCAGAAATACTCGCAATAGCTGCCTGCCCGCAGGTTGGTTGCTGGTAGTTTGCAGGGCTGTAATGAGCATCTTCAGGCAATTTAAACCTGCCCTGATATTAAAGGAGCAGTGCCCTTGTGCTTCTCACTGTGGGTTGTACTCATCCACTGCTCCCCTATCTTCATCTCCAGAGACAGTGTGACTCACTTATATATGAACCCAGTGGAGAAAATTAAGGTTATTTCTTGGTTAGATCATGCGCTGTCTTCACATGTGAGTGCTTATATAGCTTGTGTCCTTTGTGGCTTTTCATCTGCTTTTAGAAGAGTCAAAACAGACCTTTTTCAAGTTTAACAGTGTCCATTCAATTTTTGAAGTCTCATTTGTAGAGGTCAAGGACTTAATCAAACATCCTTCTGTAAAGCTTCAGTATTACTTATTGCTCTTCTAGGAATTCAGTGATTATGTTATCCCTTTTCAATCCATGGCACTGTTGGGATTCCTTTCAGTACTCTTTCAGCCTACACCATGGCTTAGTTGATTTGTCTATTTTATTTGAATTTGCTTTCAGGTTGTTAACTGTAAATTTATGTTAATTCAGAAATTAACATATGCCATGTTCTAAGAAGGAAA
The DNA here is from genome assembly GCF_009829145.1 of Chiroxiphia lanceolata. Classification (NCBI taxonomy): domain Eukaryota; kingdom Metazoa; phylum Chordata; class Aves; order Passeriformes; family Pipridae; genus Chiroxiphia; species Chiroxiphia lanceolata. The sequence continues at coordinate 83,494,751 of NC_045639.1, read as the reverse complement.
CAACAAAAAGACACATCTTAAAAAGGTTTACTCCTTCTGTTTTCTACTTATGTCAGCTAATATGTCCAAGACCTGATGACCATTCGTGATAGTTTTCACCCTAGGCCTTCCTGGAGACCAGGTTGTAACCAGGAAGGAACTAGGAAAGTGACCAAGGAAGTATTCCATGCTATTCCTTTACGTAACCTGAGGTATAAAGAAAGCTGACGGGAGAGACCCCGCTCTCTTCTCTTCCGTCAAGGTTCAAGAACAGTAGATTCCTACGTGGTCTTGCTTATCTGAAGTTGAGGCCTGTATCGACTGCTGTTGTCTGCCACGCGTGAGGGGAGAATGCTGGGCCACGATCTGGCTGTCCTACTTTCCTCAAGGGAAGTGGTGAGATTTTGCCAGTTCTTTATTTTACTGGTTACTGGGGTTTTAGATTGTGTATACCTGTTTTGTTTCTGTCCCTTTTTGTCCTTTATTTTGTCCTTTTTCCCTTCTCCCTTCCCCTCTTCCCCTTTAGGAAGCTATTTGGGGTTTCTGGGGTTATATGTATATAGTATTCTCACTGTATATATCTGTTTTATATGTAACATATATTTTTTTTTTTGCTACAGCTTTGGCTGTTTGGTTTTTTTTTTCCTTCTCTCTCTGGGAAGCAGGTTCTGTTGTTGAGTTTTGGAGACTTGGTGGGAAGCCAGCTCCAAACTTGCGCACCATTATACACTCCTGCAGGCCTCTCTGTCTTTCAGGGCTCCTACTTTTAATATAGAGGGTTGGGCTGGGAAATTGCCTTTGTGCAGCTGTGGGTTGTGGTTTTTTGGGGAGGCTGAGACTGTTTGAATAATTATGCAACCGCAAAGTATCACTGAGCTAGGACAGTTGTGTTCACATTGATATAGCAATATATCATTATCGAAATGCTGGTAAAGCATCTTTATTTAGTACACCATAAATGTTTTTTGAGAAATTCTGCACATCTGCAGGGTGATTATGTATCTCATGGGAAGTACATTATTTTTGCTATGGTGACTGTGTGTTTTCTACCCAAACAGTAATTTATTTTACACTGATGGAGAGAAAAAAAGAAAGAGAGCTTTCTGAGAATAAACAGGTCAGAAGAAGATTTCTTCTTTTCAGTTAGAACTTCTGTTAATCATCCACGTTCCCCCTGTAATTGTAGGGTGGTTAGATGTTCAAGAGAATACAGGAAGGAAACAAGTAGGCAAAGCAGCTGCTACTGGAGAAAAATCGAGGTCCAGTTTCAGGGAAAGCACCTGAAAGTGTGTCCCAGCCAAAACCATGACAAACTAATGCTGAGAGATGAGCTCCCAAAAAGTAATGAGATGAGAGGTTAGGAGCCAAAGAAGTGCTAACTTGGGGGATCAGGTGCATTGGAATGACAGGTAGGAAGCGTGTGGAGATGCCAAGACTGCCTGTGTTGAAAGCATGTATGTGCACGGTCAATATTTAAAGGGATTTCTCTTGTTGAATGCTTCCAAGTTTAGCATAACTGCTAATCTTGGATATTTAGAGATAATTGCTATGCAGTGATGAGCACATTCTTGAATTTTTCTGACATTTACAGAGTATTTTACATGTCAGAAGTGGTTAAGTAAGGATTGATATTTCCATTTTGCTGTTATGTGGTGGAGGAAGAATCTGAACTGTGTGTTTCTTGTTTGCTAGTGGTCATAGAAGAAATCTTTGCCAAACCACAAAGAGCGCATTCTTGCCTTCTTGCCATATGCCAGATCCATTCACTAGACTGTGCCCTGATTTTCTCTGGTTTTTTGCCTTGAAAACTGAATATTGTCAGCTCATCTGATGATAGATGAGTAGCAGGTATCCAATGCAATAATCAAATCAGTAAAAGTAGTAGTTAACATTTCGAGATCAGAACCTGATTTTAGGCAGCTGAAATCTAAAAGGAGCTTAATCATGATAGTTAAGCTTGGTTTTTATCTTTATATACAATAAGTTTATTTATTTTATACTGAACTATGTGATTGGCCAAGGCTGAGATATGATTGCTGATTTCAAGGGATACAATGATGATGAAGTCTCTGTTCCACGACAGAAGAAATAAGGAGTTCAGCTGCCTTAGGACTTCTTGGAGGTTTCCATGTTAGGGAGTATTTTGTTTGCTAAAATGTAAATTGAAAACCTGGTCAGAAATTTATTTGCATTGTCAGGCACTTAAATACCTTTAAAATATGCCTACAATATATTTCCTTTGATGCAAGTCTGTGTTTATACTTTCCTGTCAAATAAATTAGTGAGAGTTATTGCAGTTAGAGAATATGTGTTTTTCTTTGCCACTGTAGTTGGTGATATTGTTGCAATTTAGAATAGGTTTTAGGTTTGCATAGGACAATCAGTATTTTTCTGAGCATTATTACATGTCAGCCTTTAGTCTAATACAAGGTGTGGTAATATCAGTCAGGAAAACATAAATACAAATGTTGATTCAACTTTCTTGCTTTTAATTCTCTAGGATTATGATGGCTTTTTTGAATCAAAGGAGAGCAACACTGTGTTCTCCTTTCTTGGACTGAAACCTACTTTGGCATCAAAGGTCAGTGTTATATTGCAGAATTTTCATGGAATTCTTAAAATAGTGAAAAGGAATTTTCTTTGAACGGAAAGAACCCTGTGTGTTCGGATGCATCACTGCCCTGATCCATACCTTGTCCACATCAACTTCATGCTACTGAGGTAATTGAAATGGTTGTCAGGAAAAGCAAAACATTTTAAATGAAATCGAGCATATACATGGGAGTTGATTTGAGACAGCAGATAAATTAAGTTTTAAGAATACATTCTCCTTCACATTATCAATCTAAGTTGTAAGCAACTGGCTGAATTATAACAGGAGACAGAACTAAGATCTTAAGCACTGGAATGTCTGTAGCCTGGCATAATGGCTCAGCATTTATTCACTAGGCATTGATTTTTTTTTTTCTTTTTTTTTTTTTTAATGCTGAAGCGCTGGAGCAGTCAGGAATTGTATCAACTTTTTGGATAAGAATTCAGTTTTAGCAAACACATATACACTGGTCAGAACACAAAGCCAGGTAACATCTTTCTACTGACATCAGTATGACAGAGGAAATTTTATTGCCGTATGAAAGCCTGGACACTTGTTCAAAGAGACTTTGTGGTGCACCTTCTGGCTGTAGGTTAGACACATAGGGGAGGATTTTTCTTCCCTTGGGTACTGTAGATATAGATGTGTTTTGTAGTAGTACTGTCTCAGGACTGGATGGTAGCTCTTGTGTATCTATAGAGCTCCTCTTCTGCCAGGAATTGATTTATTTATGGACCCCATGAGGGACAGGAGTGGGAAGGAACCTCAGCAGAGAACTGCAAAAACAGGTTATTTTGGCAGCCTGCCTCATTTTGTAGCTTGGAGAATTGTAGGACAAAGATGCAATCTGAAATACTCTATTCCTAAAAGCTCTATTCATAGAAAATATCCTGTTGTAAGCCTGGAGGAGTGTCTCTATAAACTATCCGCTTCAGTCTGGTAACACTTCAGAGGATGCATCCTCAGCTGCTATGTGGACCAAGGGTAGGGACACCTTATATGCAAAGGGCACAGGCACAGGAGATGAGAATGTATTCAAAACATTAATATTATATTAGTAATAATCAATATTTTGTTTTTGTCTTTTCAGTAGGCATCAGAACCCTAGAAAGCCGATGTGAAGTCCCAACAAGCACATTTCTGAATGAATGACCCGTTCTTCAGCACATAACAGCTTCCCTAATGGATCACTGTGATAGAGCAAACATGCATCATTAGTAGTAGTCTGCTTGCCATGAGATGGTGCTCTCCAATAGTGTGGAGCTAATGACACACATATGAAACAGGCCAGGCTACTCATCTTCGTTTTTAATAATACTCACTGTTGATGTTTCACTTTTGTCTTTGGCTTGCTCTTGCAACTGGCCCTGATATTCTAACAGACATGTATGTTTGAGTGCAAGGAGTGGAAGTGTAGGGCTTATATCATTCATGGACATACTTATGTAGTCAGACTTCTTACTGTTTTTAAGTCTTCCCAAATTAGCTCATCATGATAGTTAAAGTGCTCGTGGTTATTAGGCTATCTGTGCTGGCTATGATCCAGAAGATAAAAAACATAAATCTTGAGATCTCAGTCTAAGTCAATAACTGCTGTATTTTTGCTCTACATTTATTTATCTTGATATTTATTCTAGATCATGGTTATTTTAAGAGACATGGGCTGCTAATATTGTTCATGAAAACTTGATTTGTCTAATGATGCACATTACAACTGACTGTTTAAAACCAATTCCTTTCATGAGGGAGGTGCCAAAGTGAAATATTTTGATGTTTCCTCTTCCAAAAGCAGGTGAAACATGCAGGAAAACACTTGGTGGAAATACCGGGGAGTTCAGAAGAACTAAAGGGGTCTCATAGCTAATGGTAATATGAAGTTATCTCTTAAATGAGGAAAGTCTTAACACCCACAGTTGGAGCTCTGTAGTTGGACTGTCTTGAAATTTTGCCAAAACCTTCAGTTTACCTCCCATAACACACAGCTCCACCACAAGCCACGTGAAAGTCAGGGGGATACTTTGAGAGTCAGGGCTCAGTCCCATGAGTGGTTAACACTACTATGGTCCAAGAGCACGCCTAACTTGCCTAGCTGTTGTCCTGGTTATATCCCCAGATGTGGTCATGTGGTGGTGCCTCAAAGACAGTGAAAAAGCTGGGTGTGTGCTTTGCTGGATAAGGCCATAATGGCAGCTCAGCTGAGGAAGAAGGAGCCAAATAAAGTAAGTGGAGACTATTCTAGGGAGACTGCATTGATGCGTATAGCAGAACTTAGGCCCGTTGTAATATACATTACAAAATGCATTCTAGAGAGAAGTCAAATTGCATTATGCATCTTGAATCAAGTTTGGCTATGAAAATAACAGTTATGCTGTAATGTGTCTTTTACTCAAGTGATTTCATAATGACAGGGTAGTGCCATCACAGTCTTTGGGTAATGAAAGACAACCATTATGTGGAAAAGCTTCTTTGCAATCACAGTACCACTCAGACTGTGTGGCTTGAAGGAAGCCAAACTTGTAAAAAGTGTCACACTATCTTGTGCAACAAATCGAATGTTCTGTTAACATCAGTAAACGTGGCATACAAGACATGTTAGTTGGAAGGGACAACAGTTGGAGGTCATCTGGCCCAGCACTGTCAAAATCAGGGCTAACGACAACACTGGCTTGGATCAGATATAGGTTTGTCTAGCAGAGCATTAAAAATATCCAAAGATGAAATCTCATAACTCTGTAGGTAACTTGTGCCATGTAATTTGTGGCTGTTGCCTTTGCTGAGTTTTCTGGGACTCAGAAAGAGATTGGCACCATTCTTCTTGCAACTGCCCTCAAGATAGTTGTAGTCTACCATTAGATGACCTCTAAGCCTTCTTTGTACCAGACTGAACAAACCTGGCTCCTCAGTTCAGTTACAGGGCTAGATGGAGCAAGAGCACACACAGATTTGAAGTCCATGGTTATATTTACTGGTCAAAATCTTAGCCACGGCACCTTTTCTACGGGAATCCTGATTGTATGTTTTTAAGAATTGTTGTCTGTGTTTAGGTACTGTGACATTCTTGTAACCAATCCCATATTTTCATGAGACTTGAATCTCACTATAGGAAGGGAATATGACATTGTTAACTTCACCAGGTTAACAGGAGAAGGAACTATTCCTAGAAGGAAGTTAAATATTTAACTTTGTAAATGAATACAGATATAAATTTACATAATTGCGCAGTTGATTACAGAAAAGCCATCCTGGATTTATCATGTACTTGATACGTTGTAAACTTCTAGAACTGCCTGAAGTCCCAGGTTTGAAAAATTTACCTAAGTGTGTAAATATATACACATGAGTAATCCTGGGCAAAATCCCAGGCTTACTGATGTGAAAGGCAAAACCACACTGATTCCTCCAGGGATGAAATTAGTTTTGCAAAACTCCTCTTGAATTTTGATAAATGTAGAATAGAAGGCTCTCATTTAGTGGAGAGTTAGTCTTGTTACAGCTGTTAAGTAAACCTAGCTTATTTCAGAGCACACATGTGGGCATAATCTGTGTGGAGGACAACACTAGCTCTGAAGATATTCTGCTTGCTTGTATGGATTGGCAGTGTAAGTCCCTTAGAATATGTGCTTTTGAATTATAAATGGCTAGCTTAAAAAAAAAAGAAATATATATATATATATATATATATAAAAAAGAGGTGTTATTTGAATGTGAATTTGGTCTGTTGTGCGACAGCCTTATTTTTGTAGTTAAACTAAGTAGAGTTCTAGTTTGTTACACAAGATGATCTGGAATTTTTTAAACCAGTTTTGTAATAATGAAATGTAGCTATCAGGTAACTGAAAAGGTCTGGGGAAACTAGAGACAGTTATTGAAAGAAATAATAAATTCTTAGTTCTCTTCAAAATTTTTGCATATAAAGGTATGCTTGAGAACCAAATGGTCCAAATTTCTAGTTAATAATTCTAACTACTCCACTTTTTAAAAGGGAGAACAGTGTGAATTAAACTGTAGATCTTTGTACCTAGCTGAAGCTGCTGTGTGGGCTGACGTGCACGTGCACATTCACTGTATCAGTGGCTTTGACAGAGGTGTTTTTGTTTGTGCCACACACTACTGGATAGTGCCTTGCCAGAAAGAGGACTGTTTCTGTAGGGTCTTCCTAGATGTGCTTAAACTTTGAACTGAGAAAGGGGTAGTTTCTATATTGCCATTTTTTTAATAATACAGTAAATTAGTTTCAAGGCCTGAGTCAAAAGGCACATGCTTTGTAAGACTGAAACAGTTTTTGATGAGTCTTCTGAACTTCTGATTTTTCTTAGGTGATTTTCTTTTTTCTCTTTTCCTATTTGTTGACTGTGTAGAATCAAACCTTCTAAGGGAAGTGGATCTGCAGTAAAGCCCATAAATCCATGTTTACACTTAGTTTACAATAAGTATCTGATTCAAGTGTTGAGCAGCACAAGTGTTGTGACTGAAGTGAAGAGTAGCTGCCAAGCTCTCACTGCATTTTCTGGTTGTCCCTCCCTGCCCTTTTCCCCCCATCAGGCCATTATTTGGGGCAGTACCATGGTTCAGATGTAGGACCCTGAAATTTTAGGCCGTGCCTTGTGGCACTTCACAGGAGTGCAAGAATGGGGTGATCATCAGGAAAGTGCCAAATCCCATTAGTCTTCAGTGACTCACTGATTTCACCAGATCTTGGCACAAACAGTGGCGGGAGGATGGAGCCCTGTGTGTACACCCTGCACAGAGAGCAGGAGTGGCAGATGTGGTGCAGAATGGCGCACGGCTTGTGACGGCACCGTGACCAGGGGTTCTCGCAGGGGCCTTTGGCTGGCAGTGCCATGTGTGAAACCACATAGCACTGCTTTCCACAGGACTTCCACTGCATCATGGCCTATCCTTCACCCTCTCGTTCCCTAAAGAATTTGGAGGGAAAATGGAGAACAGTTTGTTGAGAGCAGTCCTCCAGCCAGGGCAGATCCAGCTTACTCCTCTTTTCCTACTTCACGTCTTCCTAATGTGCGTCATCCTGTCTTGTGTAGACCTACATGTGTGCAAAGCTTCCACTCCCAGCCATCTGTAACATCCCTGTGAGGCACAAATGCAGAGCTGGTGTTCACCTTCACGGCGTCAGTGTTCTGTAACTCGGTAGGGGAGGGAGCACGTTGCATCCTAGGCCATGTACACATTATGTATTAAACTGTGTTCATCTAATAAAAAGTTGTAATTCAAAAAAGACATGCTCTGTGTTGTATGTGCCAAAGGAAACTATGAAAAAATATGACTCTCTATTCTTGCTGCAGCTCACTCTGGTGACAATCAGAGTGCTTTGGTTTGGGCAGCTTCTCCAGATGGAAGCACTGCAGAACTTTTAACCTGGAAGGGGTGGACCTGATCCTGTAAGAGGCTTTGGACCCTGGTGCCTCCATGGGAATTGCAATGTGCAGAATGCCTGCTGTGCTAGGGTCTCCCCAGGTAAATAGTAGTAAAGAAGAAAAAAAGGAATGATTTATTATCTTCCAGTTTTTGTGCTTGTGTTAGCTGATAAATACCACAGAAATAAAGGACACATCCTTTGGGGCGACTTGGACATTGGGGCCAGGAAGTTTCTGCACACTGAAGTTTAACTCCTAGGTAGAGCTAAAATCTTCACTGCTTTTTATTGTCTGAAAGAAATGTGAGTTCCTGGTTTGCCTATCCACTTTGTTAATCCATAGAAGGTAATTAAATATGTTTTGCCAGGTAAGAGTCTAACTAAATGTACAGGTTTGCGTCATTACAGTCTTCTCTTGATTCTCTGTCTAGTATGTATTTTTTAATACCTTATTGTTCCTGTCTAAAACTTTTCTGCTATCTAGTGTGAGCACTGCCATGAAAACTTTGCCTATTTATGACTCCTGCACCTTGGAACAAGGTTCTTTACCACCTGCTCTAACGCAGGAGGTATGGATGGAAAAGGCAAGCCTGAAATGCCTGAAGCGGGATCCTCAGCTGAGGGAGGACCAGTTGCACCTTTCTGAAGTGAGCAGAGCTCTAGTAGCTCAACTGTTATGGTGGGAAGAAGCAGACAGATTTTGCTGCAGGGGTGGGCAGGGGCTTCTTGCTTTGCAGAGAGGAAGTGATGGTCTGTGTCACTTTGATCATGTAGCATCACAGCCTGTGTGTAAATTTACGACACTCATATTCCTCTTACCTGGCTGCTGAGGAATATGCTGAGAGCAGTAAGCAGGCAAAGGTTGCATGATGCAGGATGCTTTGCCACAGTCATCCTCCCATGCATCCCAGCTCTGTGTCTGCTCCCTCTGCCAGGGGAGCATCAGTGGGAAAGTGCTTGAAAGTCACTGCTGTGTTTGCACATGTGCACACGTGTGTCTGCCAGTCTGTCTTCATCTCATTCCTACCCCAGAGCTGTTGGTCTGGGCTGTGAGAAGGTCCTCCTGAACTTGCTCATTTGCTTGATCTGCCTTTTAGGTGCCTGAATGATGTGCCTTCATTATTCCATAGACTTCAACCAAGCTGTCATTGAAGGTCCCTTGACACTCTCATCTGAAGTGACCTCCCTCAGGTTGCCTGGTGCAAACATTCTGGATCAAGTCCTCCATACATTGATTTCTTTAAAGGCGACCATTGCATGTAATGGAATCCCCTGGTGAATTTGGGAAACATTAGAAAATTATAGGATTAAGGAATTAGCACCCTAAAGAAAAGATCAGCTGGAACCTTGAAAAATTATGTTTAGAAGGCAAGAAAGAAATTATTTTAGATTGGAAACAGGGAGTTCAGACACAGAGTCTTTGGGAAATATGTGCCACTCTCTAGCTGCTTGGTTGTCCTATCCAGTTCAGCTGTCCACAGTACTTACATCTAGTTCAGGAGAGAAACCTCACTCTCCAGGGAAAGCACATACTTCTGGCCATGACTCCTCAGCCCAGGGAAATACTCAGAAGTAAAAAAATTTGTGTCTTAAAAATCCCTGCTCTAGAGGCATTCAGATGCAAAGCCAGTGGTAGGTAGGCACAGGAGGAGAAAATCCTTTCTTTGTGTCTGGGGAAGCAGGCGGACCCTGTATACCCTGTCCCAATCCCCAAGGATGCCCCAGTAGGCACCCTGTAAGCAAGAGCCCTTATGTGGTGATGCTGCTATTCTCAGAAAACACCTCACATGCTGCAGCAGCCCTGCAACCACCTGGGGATGCTTCCTGCTGCTTGAGAAAGGAGGTATTTTTCACATACCAGGAATAAACAGTGCACTAGTTCAGTGCCTCTCAAATCTCAGAGACCATATACCTCTTCCAGTCCGCGTGCTACCTCCTTGAACCGTGCCACACAGCAAACCGTGCTTACCTTTCAGAGCTTTATATCCCTAATGGGGGGAGGCAGGAAGAATGTAAGTGTGAAGAGGCAAAAATCGATGATGTACTGACCAGACTTTCATATGTGAGAACTAAGAAAGCTGAATCAGTCTTAAGCATGATATGAACACACTAATGTTTTCAAATACAAAACTTTTATCATTTAGTTGTAAATTTTCTGATTAAAGCTGCATGTGGACAGGACCCCAATTCTTTCTGCCTCAGCTTCCTTTGCCCACATACTCATATTGTCCTCTTTCAGCTATTGCCTAATAATTGTCTGTGCTGGGAATGGCTCTTTCCGAGTCCTCTGCTGACATCATCTGTCTGCAGCAGAGACATGGCCATATGTCATCTCCAAAAGAGAGGGAATCTGCTTGCTGAGCTGTCTGTAGTGCTTTGGGCACTGTGCCTGACCGGTGCTGCAACCCACAGAGTCAGGGCATCCTACTGCTGTCCTGATGTGGGGCACCCCATAATGGCTGATAAAGGCTTTCACTGCTGACCCCCAAAGTAAGGGTCTTATTACTATGAGACCTCGATAATCATTGCTACCGTTGGTATAATTTTCCTTCAACACATTTTCTTCTTTATGTTTTCATAGCTTTAAATCTTCTGTTTTTCTTCATGGTTTTATTGGATATGCTTTTCTTCTTTTAGATGTCTTCTGTGAGTGTCATAAATTTGAGTTTAAGCCATGAGAGGGCTTTTAGGTCAAGACAGCTACACAGCATTGCTGTGAAATATGCTCTTGAGTCATTAAGGTAAATTGCTGTACCATCAGTACTGTTCCAGATGGACTATAATACTTAAGGCCTAAGTGAGCATTTCATATCCTTAAGAACATTCTCACTCTGACCAAAGTGTGAGTATCCATCAAACCCACTTATACCTGCCGAAACCTACAAAGGGGATGGTATTTCAATGCAACAAATTTCATAATCTGCATTAAATAGTCAACCTAGAGGAGATCTCTTGGATTAGAGAGACAAGTCCTCTGCTGTTTCTGTCGTCACAGAGTCTGTTTCATGAAACTACCCAGTTGTAGCTTAAAGCACCACACTGGGTCTGGGTTGATTTTTTTTTTCCCGTGGGTGTGTTTTGTTTGGGTTTTTTTTTGTTTGTTTTGGTGTTTTGTTTTGTTTTGGGGTTTTTTGGCTCTGCTATACCAGTTGGAAAGTTGTCTCTAAATCCTGCTTCTCTTATACCAAAAAAATAAACTTTCTTCCAAACTTCAGCTGAACTTTATATTTTGTCTTCATTGTCCTTGTTCTTTCATTTAAAAAGCCTCCCTCACAGGAATTACCTGTCATACAAGCTGGTTTCCTCTACTGCCTTAGCTATGCTTCTGCCAGTGGAGAGTTCAGTTCTCTCTCTGTCAGCACCACTGGCATCTATGGCCAACTGAGATCCCTGGAAAGAGGAGATTCCCTCTATACAATAGCATGGAGTAACTCCATGAAGCAAGTCCAGAACGAGCACTTAAATTACTTCAGCTACCAAAATTTGTAATTAGAGATTATTCTGATATTTCCTTTCAGTCTCTTAGCAGAAGTGTTGCCATTTAGCAGTTTCCCATTTTAACCCTGACTGAGTTATTGCTCCAGTTTAGCATATTTCCTGGCATATTGTGTGGGCAGATGAAAGAACTGGACTTGCTAAGTACAAGAATTAAACATTCTTATGACAGACGTTAACCTTCAGTTAATTCAAAGGTGTCAGAAAAATCTATAGCCAGGGATCTGGTCCTTAAACTTATAACAGCTGCAGGAATAAAATACAGATCTGGAAAAGACCATGAGTAGCCAATCATCTTTTAGAATTTTATTTCTGTTTAATAGGTGGACATATGTTTTAAAAAATATTGGTAAAGGCAGATCCTAATTCCCCACTAATTCGAACAAGGAACATGACTCTCCTTGGCAGACAGCAGTTACTTTGGCATAAAATCCTGTACATGATGGGCCTGAGGCCTGTTGCAGTTATGGCCCTGTTTGTGTGCTGTAGTGAGCAAGATAAGGGCAATGGCCATTTTTCCCCCAGCCTGTACACAATCTGTCTTTTACCTTTCAGCAGTTGAATGCTGCCTGCTGGTGCTGCACTGGGCTCAGGATCTCCCTCTCCCTTCTCCTCTTGCTGCTGCCTCTTGTTCACTTCCAGTCTAGTGCTGCTGCCTGGCTTTTTTGCACGTCAAACCAAAATCACTGGATTTGCCCCAAAAAATCACTCTTATGGTGTCCTTACAAATGATGCTCTTAGACATTTAACACTGTAGAGCATTAGTAAAGGCAGACTAAATCATGGTTGTACCTTCTTGAAGACCTTTTTGACATCCTGGGAAATGAGAGGGGGAGGGATGAAAAGAGGGTGAGGTTAGAGAATGAGGTCTCTAGTGAATATGGGCTTCACGCTGTGCTGTCTGAAGATGTTTACATTAGAGATGTTTAGAGAAACATTGTCCACTTCCCCACTTCCCTTATAGAATAAAAAGATGGAAAACAAGCCAATGTAATAAATAAATTATTTTTTACATTCTTCTTAAAAGATAGAAGCCCCAAAGAAAGTACATTGACTTTTTTTTTTTTTTAATACTTTCACCCACCTCATTTTTCGTTGAGAAAGGTTCTGATGGAAAATTATTTTACCAGCAGCTCCATTAGCATAGGAAGTTGTTGAATAGACTTTTTTTCCTCCTGCACCTCCTTATCTGTCCATTGTTGTGAGATCCTGCTGTAACACCATCAGCACACACTGGCATGGCATTCCCCATCCTGATCAGGGGCCTACAGTAATTCTCCTCTGCTCACTTCCGAGGAGAACGTACCTGCTTTGGGAAAGCATGCCCGTGTTTTCATGGAGATCTGGATGGCCTCATCCAACGGAGCAAAAGGACAAACCGTATTGCCAAGGAGTGGTAACCCAGGGAAAATCAGAGATTCACCTTTTCAAAAAATGAGGTCACAGATTTACATATCGGCTTGCTTTGGAGGACCATCTCCTTTGGTGCTGCCACAAAGGGTCAGTCCTGTATCAGAGACAATGAAGCCAGGAAAAGGAAAAGAGGGAAGAGCTTGGCCCAACTATGAGGAGGTACGGGTGGAAGTGGGGAGCTGGGATATGCTGTCTGTCACTGACATCTAGAGGACAGCACAGACAGTATGTACATTGTGAAATAATATGAAGTTACCAAACCCAGGGTATGGTGAGCCTTCCTGGGCCCAGTATCACTCACAGGCACAGAGATGCTCACAGCTGACACTCACTGGCTTTCCAAACTGGTGCTCCTGCTACCTTTAAGCATTTTACCCACTTCACCCATGGACATGGCATTTTTTGTTGTCTGTGAGACAGCAGCACTGCTGTCTTCTGCGGGTGCTTTCTTGTCTTCCTCTCCCCAGCCAACATAAAATTTGAGGCTGACCAAATTTGCAGCAACAGAAGTTTCCGTACACGGAACATACCGGCAGCTGCCGTCTCCCACTGTGACTGTGAAGTCCATGGGCTTTACTCAGCCAGGTGAGGGAGGTCAGGCACTGGCAGAGCCCCATGGCTCTAATGCCAGGGTCCATGGACACCTGCTTGGCACTCTGTGCCGAGTGAGTGCTGGTAGGAGTCTGTGGGATGCTACTAGATGCCGTATGGTACAAGCCCTGCTTCAAGTTGGGAGTTCTGCCCTGCTGCGCTGTGGATGGGGGCTGGATGGAGTCCCTCTGGTTGGAGGAGTGCCCAGGAGCATTGTGCAATCCTGTTGTCATCCGTTTGTGTTATGAATAGTTTATGCCTGCCTGTAAAGAACATGTTGTTCAAGCTTCTGTTGATGCAAGATAAACCAGCTTTTAAAATTAAAGAAAGTAAGTAGGGAGGCTCCTGAGAAATTAGTTTTAATTTTAGAGACATATTTTCACAGTAGGCTCCTCTTCCTGGCACAGCTTAAGGGGAAGAAAATGAAAGTTATTACAGACAGACCACCTTCTCCAATTCTTTCTGCCGACACCAAGCTTTTGTAGATGCAGAAAACAACTGAAAAGGCTGAAACAGCAATTCATACCATTTCCAGGAAGCTTTAGAGAGATTATTTTTACCTGTTTGCAGCTCATTGGACTAGACTGGCTTCTTTTTCCCCAGGACGTGGTCAGTAATACTTCAAGCAAAGGAGCTGCTTCTTCTGTCTCAACAAGGGCAGCACTAACAGAGATAAAGGAGCCATTATCCCACTCAGCGCTTGTCAGTCCACACCTGGAATGCTGTGTTCAGTTATGGTTCCTGCTGTGCAGAAACAGATGTGCACAAGCTGGAGAGAGTCCAGAGAAGGGCCACAAATATGATTGAAGAACTCTACATGAGGAAAGGCTGAGAGAGCTGGGTTTCAGCCTTGAGAGGAGAAGGCTTAGGGGAGATGTTATTTCTATGTTCCAGTATTTGAAGGATGGCTATGAAGAAGGTGGAGACTCCCTTTTTGAAAGGAATTACGTAGAAAATGCTGGGGGGGGGGGTACAAGTTACTCCTGGGGATATTCTGACGACACAAGAGGAAATTTTTTTCCCAATCAGAACAATTAGCCAATGGAATGACCTCCCCAGGAAGCACTGGATTCCCCAGCACTAGACACTTTGAAGATTTGGCTGGGCCAACTTGCCTAGACCATGTTTTTGCCCAAAAATGTTGGACCAGATAATCTCTGAAGTCCTTTCCAATCTGGTGTTCTGTGGTTCTATGATTCCTCTCAAGGTGGCTGAACATGCATGCAGCACCTCATCGCTCTGCTTAGACCATGTCAAATTGGCACTTTCCGAGGACCACGGAATTATCCTACACCTTGGTTTTCCAGCACTCCTGAACACTCTGTCCTCATAAAGAAGCTGAGCAGAATAGTATAAGGATGAGTAAACTGTTTTGCACAAAGCTAATAAACATTTTTAGAAGGATTTTAATTGAGTGCTGCATTTAATTAGCTTTTCCCATGCTTACAGCTTTGCCCTCTGAATTTACCAGAGGTCAGGTAAGGCAGTATGTGTAGCCTGTGCCACTGCTTCCCAGCAGCTCTGCACATTGGCTAAACAGTGCTCCAGCCAGCCACCCCCACTGCTGCCTACTTTGCTTCTGCGGAGGCTTCTGCCAATTTGCCTTTGCAAGCAATGGATCCCAGTGGTTGAAATTTCCAGAGACTTATTCTGTTTTGTTGGATTCATGAAAGGTCTTCAGGAGAAAGATGTTGCCAATGAGCATGGTCCTCATGCCTGTGGCATGAGGCAAACAAAACCAAAAAAGGCAAAGAAAAAAAAAAGAAGAAGAAAAAGAAAGGAAGTGAGAAAAACTGTTAATCTGCAGTGAAAACATGTTATGTGTGGAAAATAAACGGGTGGTGGACTCCTGATGGTGTTTCAGTAGAGCTGGATGGCACAGGGATTGACTTCTTCACAAAACTTTAAGACTGCAAAGTTCTTCCAGTTGTACTCTGGAACAAAACTCCTAAATCTTTGCTGTTCTGCTCTATAAACCAGCCAGTAGCCACTATCCTCAGACCTAGGAAATTGCTTCAGTGGATGGAGAAAGGTTATTTTATTCCTCCTCCCTAATTCCCCCAAATGAGGGGCTGTCAGGTACGGTTTCAGCATGCACCCTAATGAAGGAGATATATGGATGAGGCAGAAATGGCCCCAGTTCAGGGGACACCACTACCCTGGCACATGAGACACCTCTCTGGAGCACTCCTGAATGAGGACAAAGGCTTTGGGGGTCATTTTGCGCCACCTGAGACAGCCAGTGTGGAGGACAGTGCCTGCTTGCCCAGAGGAGACTGAGACGAGTCCATGGGCTCAGCTCAGTGCCATGCAGGGGCACCCCAGTACTCAAGCTGGTTGCTAAAGAAAATCAATTTTAAAAGCAGATGGTTTAATTAGAGCACTAAGCTCCCTCGTTGTAATACTGTGTCTCTAGATAGTTTTACTGTTTTATTAACAAGTCTCTTGTGCTTATTTCTTTCCCGTTACTTGACAGATACTTTCATCAGGGTTATATAAAGTCCTATTTTCACCCCTATTTTGTCTAGAAATAGATTAAAGAAAAGCTGAAATACAGATTAATAATTATATGCAGAGTGAAATATTTAGCACATACATTTTTAAAGTGAAAAATACAATTTTAAACCAGTTTTACAAGGGCTATTGTTCCACAGCAGTATGTACGTAGGTAGGAGTGGTTTTTCCAGGGAAGCAGCTGTTCTGCTGAGGCCGACAGGAGCTCTGCTCCGCTGGGGGAGAGGCAGAGTGAAATGCCTCTCCTTGCACAGGCACACAGAAACAGGAAAAACCCCTCAGGGAATTTCAGTGCTGCTGTTGTCAGGCTGAAAATTAGGCTGCAATTAGACAGGCCTCTGTGAAAATGTGTTACTTCTGCTACACCTGTTACTGAGCAGTGAGACTGAAATTATGTAGCGTGACACAAGTTCACCAAAAATTCGTGGAGTAAAGTTAGGCCTCCTTGTTGCTGGGTTCAAAGAAGCACTTGCAGAAAGTAGAAGCTTACCATCGATGGTGCCCCTGCAAACTTACTCTGTGAGATAGGCAAAGGGACCAACAGATGTAACAGGTATATTTTGAAAGCAGTTATGTGCTTTCTTACAACCCAAACCACCTGAAGCACAAGTTCTGTTAAAGCAAACCATGGTCATAGGAGCCACTAGACCTAAGTAGCACCATTTTCAATTGTTTAAATATTGGTTACAATCCTTCAACATTAAGGATTCCATCAAGATCATAGCAACTCTACAAACACCTTCTTGATGCCCCTACTTCATCAGTTGGCTTTATCACTGAATAAATGCATCATCACTCTGTTGACATTAATTACAGTCCATAAATTGAATGCATCCTTTAGCTTTGTGTCATTTTCTTCAGTTTAGAAAACACGCAAACCCTGGGATGTGGCTTAGCTCCATTTAAAATAAGTAAATGAATGTTCTCATGTGAACAAGGAATCAAAGTTCCCATTCCTGCAAATGGACATCTAGAGAAGGCTACTTGGATGCAGGCATTTAAGTCTGAACCCAAATCCTGTCTTCTGTGGAAAAGATAACTAATCTCCATATTTTATTCTATGTTCATCTTCGATGCACCAGCTGTCACAGCTTCCAGACCTCCAGGGACACATTTTCTTCCTGCTTGTTCTACAGTAATCACCCAAAACTTTGCTATAGACACTGTGAGACAAGATTTTGAGGATAAGAGGAAATAAGAAAATGTTTGTTTGAAGTAATTTTAAAAGTTGTTATCTTTCATTGAAAAAACCTGATTTCAGTATAAAATGAAAGGCCAAATGAAAAAATGAAAAGTGATTTGGTCTTACAAGAACTTTGAAGGGCTCAGCTGTGCTTAAGATTTTCTCCAAACCTGTATATCTGCATTACATTAATCACAACAAATGTAAGCTCAGAAAATATTCATTTTAACTGACATATCTATATCTCAAAGATGGTTCATAAATATATTATTATGTATATTATTGTCTTCTTCAAATAAACATCTTCAAAAAACAAAGGTGACTGAAGGAAGGATATTTGGCAGTAAAGTCGGCTACTACTAGAAGTGTCTCCTCATAGCCCCTGGAATCACAGATCCTCACCACGCAGTGACTGACTTCAGTATTCACCTTCCGCTGTCTTAACATGAGCCCAAGCAGTGCATGAGCACGTGCAAAACACCAGTCATGGCACCATCTGGGCAGCAGTGGTCCCATCTTCTGGGTGCTAATATGGAACCCCCAAAATACATCGTGGGTGTGCTTCCCTTTGCAAAGGGCTGGATTTCTTTTCCACTGAAAATATACTTATTGCTAATAAAGTCCTAACATGGTTGTGCCTGATTTTACACATCAAAAAGGAGCAGAACATCCTTTAATTGTTCTTGAGGGAAGAACAAGAGAGTAAAGGAATGGGACAATCTCAACATTCCCTAATAAGTTGCTTTTAACAAATGGCATTTAATAAACTATAAGCACTGTATGTTACAGACTTTGTAGTTTAACTAAAAGGGGCCATAACCCTCTGGAGTTTACAAGTGCTTTGTATGAACTAAAACAGTTTGGCTGACATCTGCCTTTACAGCAGATTTCCCATACCATCCAGCTATTCCAGTTTATTCATAATTAAATAACAACACAGACATCTGCTTTAAAAGCAAAAGTAAACCTTCCAAAGCCATTACAGTTGCTTGGTCTTGATATTATTTTTTTACAGCATGAGACCATCTTCCTTTCCAAATGACCTTTAATTAATCTTCTTCCAACTACTTCTACAAATACTATCGTCATTCATGGTTGGTTACTACAGTAATGACTGAACTAGAAACAATACAGAAGGACCTTTTTGATAAGGCTACTGGGGATGCAGCAGCAGCAGCAAAGGAAGGATCAGGATAGGCACAGTGTCACTGACATGAGCAATGATAACCTTTAAAGACATTTTCTATGAAGTAGAGATCTGGTAAGAACATAATCAGATCTTTATTGATATCAGGTAAGAACATAATCAGGTCTTTATCAATATCAGATAATAGAAAAAAAAATCTTATGTGGACAATACTTACTCAAACTTTTCTGCTCAACTGGCATTTCATCCAGTTTATGTGTTGTGAAGGAAGATAAATCAATGGAGCAAGTAAGTTCTTTCACACCAGCCAGCTCTGTTTATGAAGTATTTTATAAATTACAGAAATGGAAATAAAATCTTGTTCATCTGTGTTTTGATCACCACCCTTGTTTGATTGTTGCAATTCTGTATCAAAGGAAGCCCACGTTTCTTCTGTGTTTTCCTCTACCCTTTCAACATCTGTCCTGATCATAATATGCTATTTTCAGGTTCACTTGAAATTTGCTTGTCTTGAATTTGTAGCCAGTGCCTCAGAACGTAAGAGACCAGCTGCAGGGATGATAGAGGTTTCCTAAAGCTTGTGTTCCTACTAAAATTAATACAATAAATTATTTATCACCTCCAAGGAAAACATCTACCAATAGAAAATACTTTTCTCTGACACTTAGAAAGAAAAATTGCATTTACCCCATCTGATGTCAAATAATGTGGCAAAATCACAGAATCACAGAATCATAGAATTGACCGGGTTGGAAAAGACCTCCAGGATCAAGTCCAACCCTTGATCCAACACCACTGAGGTTACTAGACCATGGCACTAAGTGCCACATCCAGTCTCATCTTAAAAACCTCCAGGGATGGTGAATCCACCACCTTCCTGGGCAGCCCATTCCAATGTCTGAACTCTCTCTGTCAAAAATTTTTTCCTAATATCCAACCTAAACCTCCCCTGGCACAGCTTAAGACTGTGCCCTCTTGTCTTACTGATAGTTGCCTGGGAGAAGAGATCAAGCCCCACCTGGCTACAACCTCCTTTCAGGGAGTTGTGGAGAGTGATGAGGTCTCCCCTGAGCCTCCTCTTCTCCAGGCTGAACAGCCCCAGCTCCCTCAGCCTCTCCTTGTAGGACTTGTGCTCAAGTCCCTTCACCAGCCTTGTTGCTCTTCTCTGGACCTGCTCCAGCACCTCAATATCCTTCCTGAACTGAGGGGCCCAGAACTGGACACAGTACTCGAGGTGTGGCCTCACTAGTGCTGAGTACAGGGGCAGAATCACTTCCCTGGTCCCTCTGGCCACACTGTTCCTGATACAGGCCAGGATGCCATTGGCCTTCTTGGCTACCTGGGCACATTGCTGGCTCATGCTTTGGTTTTGTAACCCCCTTTTTAGGCAAACCCAGGTTTGGTCAATTCTCACCAAAGCTGTGTCATCCAGAAAATTTGTTTCCTCCTTGAAACAAAGCAGCAGTGTGCACATCTGTTCAAACCTAAAACTTGAAGTAGATCAACCCACCTCCAGCAGTGACAGATCCAGGCAGATCCGAGCCCCACACACATTCTGTGTAGTCTTCAGTCAATAGGAGGTTGTACGTGCCCTGCTTCCCTACCCCTGCTGAGGTGCCCAAACTGGTGCTGTGCTCAGACTGGGTGTCCTTTCAACACCAGGAAAGCATTGCTATAGAGCAGTGGGTTACAGAGAATTCGGATGATGTTCATGTCCTCTGCAGGAAGCAGGATGGTGTCCCAAGGACATATTCAGACTAATGACTTGTTACTGGGAAGAAAAGGAAGAGTAAGATGTGCTGAGAACACAAAAAAACAGAGTGAGAAAAACATGTTACAGGAGAAGCTTTGTATGGGACAAGACAGTGCTTGAGCTTACCTGGAGATGAAGAGAGGAGCCAGGACACAAGCAAGATGTTGTATCTCAGAAAGCAGATAAGACAAGCCAGCTGGAACCAGTATGAACCAGATAATTCAAGGGAAATTCAAGCTCTTTTGGGGAATTGAGCCTTGCAAGGGCAGGTGTACCTAGGAAACCATATCATTAAAGACATTTAATGCTGAGATGGCGTATGTACTGCTGTCAGGCATTTGGAAATGGATGTAGTAAAACTGGGATTACAAGGTGGTTTGTTTGGGAGGAGACTGAGTGGAGAAAGGGAGGTAAAAGTCATAAAAATGAGAGCAGAAATGGGGGAAAAATAAAATAAGAAGGCTGCATTAAACCATTCAGTGAACAGCAGGATGTGGGATATTCACTGGCAGGAGCATGGACACCTATAGACAGTTCTGAAGCTGATGGGCACATCTGAAGCCTATCAGTATGCTGAAGGAAACACCTTGGATAACCCACCAGACACTCCATCAGTCCAAAAGTCTTCTTTGGGACAGTAGCCAAAGAAGGGAGGAACTGCACTACAGTGACACATGGTGTGGGAGGGCAGAGGGAGGGGTGGCAGAGCTGGAACACTTTGGAAATGACCAAGGTATTATCTGTCAAGCTGTTGGAGTTTCCCATTACATTTTCCAGCCTCATAATTAGATAGATAAACTGCAGTCAGTCACAAGAAAAAATCATAGTGTTATCACCCATTCTAAAATCTAAATAAAATAAAATTCACATTGTCTATTCTAAAAATAAAGAAAACATGTATTCTATGAGGCTTTGAACATCCTTTTCTTTGTGAAAAAACATCTTTGTGTTCAACAGGCATTTCTTAATACAGGGGCAGGTAAAGGTGAAACATTTGTCGACAGATACGTAGTTAACTTGGCTCTTCCTCTTTACAATGAATGACAATGAAACACATATGGATTTAGGAAATAACAGAGTAGTGCTCATCATTTATAATCTGGCTGATAAACTAATAATGCTGGACTGTTCCTTATTAACCATCTGTTCTGGCAGATAATGGTTCAGCACTGAGCACTGTCATGTCAAGGATGCAATGGCCTCTGCAGTCCTGCACATCTACATGAGCTTGGGAATGCAAAACATGGAAAGGCTCTCACTGGGTTAAGCAGTCAGAAACTCTCCAAGTGCATCCATAATCTGCTTACTGGCTAAGCTGGTTGGGAAGCAAGGGGCTGAGATCTTGCTGACCTTCCTCAGTGGGGTCATCTCAGTCCACACAAATTTCAGAGGGTCTCAGACTGTGCAAAGGGGGCATGTTAGCCCTGCTCAAAATTATTGCCACTGCATCAGAGATGTGTGGCTATCTCGTCTGCATGAGCATTTAGAAGAAATATGGGTGTGATGATGATGATGATAATCTGTTGTTAGCTTGGAGACTTTCACAAAACTGACAAGAGGCAAATAACAGTTGGAGGAAAAAAACCCAAATGCACATTTTTCAGCAGAACTGATGACAGTAAATTAAATTAAAGGCCAGGGATTTCTTTTCCATGGTCCTTATTGAATGGCTTGAAGCACAAAGTTTCCTATACATTGTATTATATTTATATTTTTAAAAATATATATATAAATATGAGTGTGAATTCTAGGGACTGGCTGGTTGGAGGGGATTAGAATTATGCCTCTGTCTTGAACATGTAGTGTGATACGATGCTTTTTTCATACTTGTTCAAGTTATCACTGAAAATATTCATTATACCACCTTTTATTTCCTTAATTTAAATATTTATTTATATTTCAGATGTGAGTGCTCTAGTGACAATTTACTTGGTGTGGTATTAGATCTTTTATACTTCCTTTTCCCTTCAAGGAGGAAGCCACATCCAATTCCAGGGATTCCTAAGGCCTGGTTCTACTGGAAAATATCAAGGCAAAGAAGGCATTAAGTACCTTGGCTTTTTCCATCACCTTCCCAGAGACAAAGGTGTGTCTCATGAGCCTGTAATTCCCTGACTCCTCCCTCTTACAATGCTTGAAAACAGGACTGATATTTGCTTTCTTCCAGTCCTCAGGATCCTCTCCCAGTTGCTACAACCTTCCAAAGATGGGCAGGGTTGGTCTTGCAATGGCGTTGGCCAGTGTCCCAACAGGCCCCATGGACTTGGGTGTGTCCAGTTCCTTGAAATGTTTCCTAACCTTGTTCTCCTTCACAAAGGTTAAGTCTTCCTCACTCCAGACTTTCCCACTGGTCTTGGGGACCTGTGATTCCTGACGGCTGGTTTTACCTGTAAAGACCAAAGACAGAAGGCATCGAGCCTAGCTTTTCCTATGTCCTCTGTCACCAGGTGTCCTGTCCAATTCCTCAGCAAGCCCACATTTATCTGCCTTTTGTTTGCTCCCCCAGATACACTTGAAGGAGCCCTTCACTTCACGCCCCTTGCTGGATTTGGCTTTGGAGAGCTTTAACTGTCCATCTCTCTTTCCATCTGTGCTGTATTGCCACAGGGACAATTTGCATTTAATCTTAACAGAGTATTCTAGTTCTTTTCAGTAGTTCTGCATGATTTTCTACAATGATTTTGTATTATTAGTATACTACACATTTCATTTGTTTTAAATTGGCACCAAATTATGGACAGTTATTTATGTGTGAGTGTTTGAGATGACTCCTCACTCCATTAAAAGAACCTGCAGAAGCATCAAGATGTTACCATGTTAAAGGTTCCATGCACTGTTATCATTTATGCTTAATATATATGTTCTTTTTCTAGGATGAAAGTAAGAGACTATAGGATGGTTGGAACTTCTTCCTTCATATGCATTAAAATTTATCTGCAGAAATATTTCTGAGTTTGGACTCTTTTTTTCCTGGCTTTGAAGTGGTTTTGTCCCTGCAAACAAAGTAAAAACTAAAATAAAATTAAACATTGTAGCATTTATATTTCTTATCGTTTTCTACAGGGAGTAAACATTATTACAGAGTAATGAAGTTCACACTTGTAGGAGGTCAGGGGAATAGACCATCAGCTGTGTCTATATTGCACTAACCAGGCATGGATGACCACCACACTTCTGTGTCTCTTGAAGGACCTTCTGGAGTTTATTGACATCTCATAACGTTTCCTACAAGATGCATTTCTTTTCACTGTGATGCTGGTTTGACAAATTCCCGACCCAAATGCCTTTGGCTGAGGCCTCTTTTACCCCTCCACGGTTTTTCCATCCCCAGTCATTTCAGTTTGTTGACAATGCAGGAGTGTTGCTGGTCCTTATCTTCCCAATCCTGTTTGCAGTGGACCTTAGTGAACAATGGCAGAATTGGGGGCAGAAAATGAACTGGAGAAAGGGAATAGTGGAACAGAGTAGTGGCTCCTGACTTGAGCAGGACTTAATACAGCTTTGCATGAAGGTGGTCTATTATACAATTATGATTTTGGATGCCAGCTACTTCTCGAGAGGGTGAGGAAGTAGCCACAAAGTCTAAGATGTTTTGAAGGATTGTTGTTTTTAACCTACTGAGCCTCTTGGTTTTTCCTAAGAAATAATAATGTTCTTGTGAAATGAAGTCATACTCTATTTCTCATTCTACACAGAAATGAACAACCATCATGTATGGGTAGTGGAGAATGAGGACAGGTTTCCATATGCTGGGACCCAGGAATGCTGGAGTTTATTTTTAAGCTGGATCTGGTAAAGATTTGTGAAAGACTGATTAACAGTTTTACTGTAATTACAACTCCCTTCCTAATTTAAAAGAATCTCTGTGTCTTACCCTGTTCACCTTCAGAAAGAGACTAAATTGTTTGTGCTGGTAGCAAAGTTCAACTCTTCCCTCTCCGCCAGCTTGCCCAGGTACCACTACAGAGCACAGCTGCTGACAGGTGCCCCTGGGGAAAACCTGTACACGCACACACCAGGGAGGTTCAGCATGTCTCAGTAGGCATGAACAGTCATCTGCTGTAGTTCTGATGCTTAAACAGACATCTAGCTCTTCCAATATTTTGTCCCCGCCACCATCCCTGCTCCCTTCCAACCTCTTTTTCTCAGGGGTCACTAGTCCTCTCTTTCTAGCACTTCAGCAGTAAATGTTGGACCAAGCTGTGCTAGCATGTACTCCTTGCAATCACCTGGGGTCCCCATCAAGAACGGACACAGATTTCCCCTAAAAATTCAGTGTGATGGGAATTACTGTTTTTTACTGACCCTGAGTTAGTTTAAAACTGGAAGATTCACGTTTGAACAGAAGCATATGGATTAGTGCTATTTATTCATTTATTTTTAACCATCTGCAGAGGTTGTTACTGATATTCTGGTTTCCTAAGTCCTGACATAGTAAAAGGGCCTTTGTTTGCAAACACTTCACTGTTCTGATATGTTTAGTGATGTTCTTCCTTAAAATCCCTTGGAAAGAAAGCATTATACATCTATGAGTCTGGTTCATTTGAATTCTGATAATAACTTCATTTCAATAATTTCCTGTTTCTAATTATAATGACCAAAGCTACACACTGGTGTCTATTTTCAAACACTGTATATAATTTATGACATTGTTTATATAATGTTATAGAGATTTGTATATAATATTATTTATATGTTTGTGTTTTCACTTCTTTTCTGGATTTCATCAGACTATTTACCAGATTCGAATTTCCAGTTGATTTTAGTAATCTTTGTATTTCTATGCTTCACTTTCCTGGCACCAAGAGGAAGATTAACAGCAAAAAAAAAAAAAAAAATCAGTCATACAATCATATAGGTGGAAAAAGACCTCTAAGATCATTGAGTCCAACCATTAATCCAGCACTGCCAAATCCACCACTAAACCATGTCCCCAAAAGCCACAGCTATACATCTTCTGAAGACCTCCTGTGATAGTGACTCTGACACTTCCCCAAGCAGCCTGCTTCAATGCTTGACAATCCTTTTAAAGAATTTTTTCTTAATAACCAATTGAAACCTGCCTTGGCACAACTTGAATCCATTTCCTCTTATCCTATTGCTTGTTACTTGGAGACTGACTGCTGGCTACAACCTCCTTTCAGTCATAGAGAACAATAGGGTCCCCTCTGAGACTCCTTTTCTTCAGGCTAAACACCCACAACTCCCTCAGCCACTCCTCATAAGACTCGTGCTCCAGACGCTTCAGCTTTGTTGCCCTTCTCTGGAAACTCTCCAGCACCCCAATGTCCTTCTTGTAGTGAGGGCCCAGAACTGGACTCGAGGTGCGGCCTCACCAATGCTGAGTACAGGGGGACAATCACTTCTCTGATCCTGCTGGCCACACTATTTTTGATACAAATCAGGATGCCATTGACCTTCTTGGCCACCTGGGCACATTGCCGAGGAAAGGAAACAGCCCAGCAAGCAAGCCAGTGTAAAAAGGTAATTAGATCAAAGGACAAATGAAAAAGAGTAATTCCCTTTCTCTGTTTGAGTGTCTTTTAGGCACTTGTTATTTGTATCCTCCCACACCCATTTTCATATTCAGGTAACCCATTCAGACTTGCAGTCTAGCTGGGTCACTCTTCCTCCTCTGAGAGATGATTCCCTCAAAATTTTTTCTGTTTTCAAAGTTACAACTTTGAAATCTTAAATTCAGTTATCATTTAAAACTCCACCTTCCATTTCTGGCCAAATAACTCAAAAAGTCACTTCTCAGGCTGGATCTATGTCACTCTATTCTTCTAATCCATTTGACATGATTTTTAGTTGACTGCTATGGATAAAGCAGCATGAAAGTAAGCTGTGTGATTGAAAGGTATCTTTCATAAAAGCAGGGGATACAACCTGCTCTCAGCATTTCACTGAGAGCACTGTGCCATTAGCATGTGTTATCTCTGCTGGAAAACAGTCAGATTGCTTTGCCAGGTATTCCTGTGAGGGTTTCTTTCTGCCAAATCACAAAGAAATCGCAATACTGTAGCCTGGCTTTCCTTGAAGCACAATGACTGCCTTGTAAAGTATCTTATTTCTGAGGTAGTTAGAAAAAGGGGAAAGTTTACTCTGTTGTGCCTATTTCAATACCAATTTTTATTCCAAATACTGTTATTTCAGCTGTTTTCCAGAGATCAACCCTATAAAGTGAGGTGATTCTGCAGCGTAGGCCTCCTTTTGCCTGGAAGACTTATAACTAAACCTAGCTGTCCTTACCAACCAATTAAACCAATTTTTTTCCTCTTCAGTGCAGATAATACAATATCCTTAGTGCAGAGCACAGAGTTTTTTCTCTTTCTTTTGGATAAATTTCACAACTCAACTCTACTTTGTCAAATTGCAGATTAAGCTGAATTAATCGTAGAACATATAGGAGCAACTTTGGTAAGCAGGGCAATTGCACAAACAATTTTGTTTCTAGGATAAATGTTAGCTTTTTTTGCTGCTGATGAGCAGACTAGCAAATCACATGATGCTACCTATCTGGTTAAGGAGGAGACACAGGGTATGATACCTTAGGCATGCAACTGAAGCACTGAGGATGTGTGTGTTCCATGTTCCCCTTAAATAATCACTGGAGATAATACGTGTATCTCCATGCCATGTTGACCTGGAGAGTTAATTTGGGGCAGGATTCCAGGACTGGAATCACCTCCTGGTTCAAGCATTTAGCAAAGAGCTCTGAGTTTTCAGGTCCTCTTCATTCATAAGGGAAACCAAGCACAGGGAAGGGCAGTGTCCTCTGCACCACTTCTGTGGTATCGGTCTGACTTTCCCTCTCCTCTCTCTCATTTATAAAGTTTTTTCTGTCAGGCTATACTGATAATAAAATCCTATCCAGGAACATGTTTATCTGAACCTCCTAATATTCCAACCCTTATTTTTTTCTCCTTGTATCCCCACAGTAGGTGTTACTGACGCAGATATCTATGAAGTGTGGAGGAATCCCTGGGTATGTGTGTAGTGCTTCTAGTGTCTCCACAAGTCACATCAACAACACAGTTAATGTTTTCTAGGCTACACAGTAGGTTAGAGGGATGAATCTGTTCCAGAGAGATTACTGAAGAGTAAGGCTTTGCATCTTCATACTCCTGAAAAGCGCTTGCAGCGACAGTTCTGCCCTTTTAAAACACTCCTTTTATTGTTTTTCGTCAGCAGCATTTTCAGATATGTTTAAGTGAAGACTTTTGCATATGGACATTATATATCAAGCTCTTAATTAAGAACATTTTTGGTACAATAAATATAATGTAAATTTAGAATGCAAACAAAGAAACCCAGCCAACCTTCTTGTAGAAAATCTGAAGTGTTGGATGACATGATGGCATGAAAAACAACTAGTCTGAAACTATTTTTTGTTTCCATAGTAGTAAGCCACATGATAAAGTAGGTTTTGCAAATCCTTAAGTTGGGAATTGCAGATCAGATCCCTGACACACTCCACTTCAGTCCTTGCAATGGTTCCCTGGAAGATCTCCAGAGGGCTGATGCAGCAGAGGGAGGCTCTGTTGCCTGCAGGGTCCTGTCCTCTTCAAGAATGCTGTGGTGTCACCCGGCACACCCTTCTGCTGCCTGAAGGGCAGCACTGAGTTTGGGGGCTCTGAACAACCCTGTTGGTGCAAGAGGAATGTGACATGCTGCTTTTTTATAATGTAGGTATGGTGCCTGGTAGTGGGTGGTTTTCATCACAGCCCCGAGCCTCTTCTGAGAACTGAGTGGGGGAACGAGGAAGTGATCAAAATGGAGAGTAGGCATTGCTCACTGCTATTTTTACTTACATCGTTACCAACTGTCTTGCTTGTCCTGCTGAGTTGCGCTGAGTCCTTTGAGTTAATGGGAGACTCGGTGGCACAGAAGGCAGAATTACAAGACATGGCAATTTGGACAAGCAAGCAGCCATAAACGTCACTGTCAAGTAGGTTAAGGATGGCACCACTGCTCACATCCAGCTTCTAAGGCAGTACAGTGGAGTTAAGGGCTGTTTTATTCTGACACAAATTTTGGAACAATAGTCCACTGTTCCTGAGCATTATCTGAAATCTAAATAATTCCAAGTGATTTGTGAGAGCAATCTGAGTTTGGATGATACTCATGGTATCTGTCAAAAGTTTGTTCCCTACTTATGAGAATAATGAGCTGAAATGGGAGAAAAAGAGTCCCTGATGGCATTCTCATCACTCCTGGACTCCCTGAATGGAGTTATTTGAGCACAGACACCATGGGCACAAGAAAAAGTGTTGCAACTGGTAATGAATAAACTTACACTGGGAAATAAAAGCTTTCTAATTACATACAGTATAAATCCTGAAATAACTTCCAACTGGATGCAGAAAGCCATCTGCTTTCAAAGCAGAATTTAAAAAATATATGAGAGGGATGAGATAAGGTAAGTAGGTACATCAGCTGCCTTACTTGCAATGACTTAATATGTTGGAATTTATTTTTCATGCGAAAGTCTGAATCATAATGTAAGGAACTCCTCACACAGGGAATGGCACTAGCTTCCCACTGGACATATTCTGTGTCAGTGGTCCCTAAGGCATGGCAGTATATACTCTGGTGGGGAGGTTCACCCAAGTGAACAAGCAGGGTGACAAGATACTTTTCAAGGATGAGCGTTTCAGGTTGAACTGGGAAAGCCAGGGTTTTCAAACTATACTTCTGTATGTCAGGTGAGTACCTGTGTCTTCTGTTTGGCTCAGCAGAGAGGCTCTGAGCAAGTTTCTTGGGTCAATATGACCTTGCAGAAAAGGCAAGTGGGGAAATAGCTGGTTTGAGAATCCTCCCATTGATGAGACGGGAGATAAAACTCTGAGTAGCTTAATGGGGTCGGGCTCTTTCTGGCTGTGCATAAGGTCCCCAGAGGAAACACTATCACCCTGGGCAGTGGGGAGACTGGGTGAGAGCCTGTACAACACATGTGCTGGGGACAGGCACAGGAGGTTGGGCACCTCTTCTTTAAGGATTACATCTGCTGTACAGTCCTAAATTCAAACACCCATGTAGCTTTTGGGAAGGAGATATTTTTATTATTTCACTTGTAATGTTCCAGACATTTCCAAGGCATTGCACCAGAAAGAGGTCTTTCCTTTACCTTCTGGCTGCTCTTCTGCTGGCTACATTGGAAGGACATCCTCTGTAATAAAATCATCTGAGCATCACAAATCAAAACAGTGCTGGTATTTGATCACTGGAGACAGTGGTCAGGTTTTATGCTCGGACTGGTGCAGTTCAAGCCCCTGGAGCTGTTTGCCACCATGGTCTGAAAATGTAAGTGCGTGTATGGCTCTTGTAGTATATTTCAATCTTCAAGTAAATAAGATGTAATCATTTTTCCTTTATGTGCCTTTAAAGCCGTAATCCCTTCAGGAATAAAAGGAATTATTTAGTAGATTAATGTAAACACTTCTTTATATAATCAGAGGTTTTATGTTTGGGCTAAAATATTTATGTTTTCCATCAGTAGGAAAATACGTAACAGATACCTGTCGATTATTAATCATCTTTATGTTAAGAAAACCTTTCATTTATGGTTAGCAAGTACACAGTGTGTGATTAGACTATTTTAAAACATGATGAATGGAAATTTTACCTCTGTTCTGCCAATGAGGCAATTTTTATACTCAGATGATATTTATATTATAAATAGCACAAGCTGACTGCATTAATGCTAATAGAATCATTTGTTATTGGTCTTTCAGCACTCCTCCTGAAAGCTGGCTTCATTGGATTTAAATCCAGCCAGAGCATTTGAAGAAAAGGTATTTATGTGCCTTTAACAACCACTCTGTGCTGGCATTGGGGTGCCAGCGGGAAACCGTGTCTCCCTGCCTGTGAGCTTCATGTGGGAACAAATCAGTGTTCTTTCATGACTTAGAGTATTTCTCCCCTTCTCCCCTCGCTGATTTGAAATGTGGTTTTCACATTAACCTTCTAAATAAAGCTTGGAGATACCTGTGTGACTTTTCCTTGACTGTTTTAGGTATCCAAATTTCCATGAAAGCTCCAAGTCTAATAAGATGCTATGGTAGTTATACAAAGGCTGCTGGGTAATAGTGCAAAGTATGCTGCTGGTATGATTAACTCACCTCAAGCTCTTGTCATCATAGAAATACATTTCTATTCTGGAATCCATTTCTACTCTCAACCCCTTCAGCAAACAAAAGAATAATTTCAAGATGAAGGCTGAAATTACCCTCTCTTGAATAAATTTCCAGCAGTGCTTAAGGCCGTGTGAAAGCCCTGATATGAGTGGGGATACATAAAATCCCAGTGCCAGACCTTTCTGTGGACCTCCAGCACCATCTGGCCCTGTCCCCTGACTCATGGGAAGTACGAGGTTGCAACCTTCATGTCAGCATGTTTTGTTTTTTTTCCTTCTCCATGGGTAATAATATCCCCCCCCCCACACACACAGAGCCACAGGCAGAGGGAGCTGCACTAAAAGCACTCCAAGGAGGGCCAGTGGCCTCTCTGGGGCAGCACTGTCACCTGTGCCAGACCCTTGATGCATGGTCATCACCAGCCCCTGCTTGGTTTTCCCACTGGGCTGCTGCCAGGTTCAGAGTTGGGGAAGAACCAGCCATGCCTTATTTACTGTTCTCAAATGCTAATTTCCTAATACTTTTTTCCTGTGGCATTTCCCATAATGTGCCTGCATCACAAACATTAATTAACATACCTTAAAAGCATGCCTGCATCAGCAGAGACATGCCACAGGTCTGATTTCCAGCCCTCCCGAGGCACAGAGTGTTCGATTGGAAACTGCATCCTACCAAGGGCTGGCCCGAGGCAAGCTCACCGTGGGGGCAGGATAAGAGAGAATGAAACTTCAGGGAATCTTGTTTGAGTGTGTATATACTCAAGAGCCCCCCTGAATCCCTTAGGTAGTGGCAAAACCCTACCCTACCAGAAGTCAGAATGAGGTGCTCTAGCTAGATGTTATTCTCCATCCTTTCCAACATCCCAGGCGCTCAGATGGAACCTCAGCTTCTGGTACCCTGGGATCAGCACCAAAGTGGAACCAAAGGGGACATCTCCATCCTCCTTGTAACTCCTGCAGCCTGCTCATCAGGCTGAGAGCAGTGAATTAGATTTTTGGTAGCAGGAGATGGCATCTCCACCATCTGAAACGAGATCCCAAACAATGAAGCAGAAGCAAAACTATGGAGAGCTGAGATCCTAACTTTCTGTATTCAAGTATCTTGCTTTATTAACTAGTAGAGAAATAAATACGGCGCAGCCAGTAGCAACAAAGGGACTTGTTCAGACCACCTGCAACAGAGCCAGTGTTGAAGATAGCAATGAGTGATGTAGACTATTGCCATTGTCTACGCTATGGTTGATGGAAGGAGTTGAGCAAGTTGGGTTAGACGCCCGGGTATGAGCTGTCTGAATATGTCCCCTCTATCCTCAAACTGCAGAGACTGAGGTGTGACCACCCCACATTTTTGCAAGTCTGATCAACTCAGCGTTTCTTTGTGGGAGATATGAAAACTTACCTTTGTGACATAGCGGACTTTGACTATAGCATGGTATTATCAGAGACATGGAGTGAATCACCATCTCTCTGTACAGGGGGTATATATGAGGAATAGTGAGAACAGCACTTCAAATGGAAAACAGCAACCCTGAAACCAGCAAAAGTGTGGTGCTGTGTTCCTGCTCTGTAGTGCTCTGCTTACCAGAAACCCATCTGCATCCTTGCTTTACGGGTCCTCTCTCATTTGGACTCCAGACACTTCCCTGTTTTTAATATTTAGTTTTATGGGCATAGATGCCCAGTGACAGAATCTAATTAGACATCCTTATTTAGAAAGATAATATTTCCCAAAAGATGGCACTTGAAATACCTTGTGTAGTAATTAGTGGGTTTGGTCATTCCTAGATTATAGACATTATAATTATCACACATAATTTCTCTGCTAGCTGGAAAAAATCTGTTTGTTTTTTTGGAGTGGAGGAAGGCGGCCAGGAACTTATTTATATGTATTGCTTTGTTATGCTGAGAAAAAGAGACATACAGTAGCACAAAGTGTCCCATTTCACTTTTTCTGTCTCCTCCTAGGTTATGCATTAGCTGCCACTAATCACAGGTCCTTTTCAGGTGTTTCAGAATTTCTCCCTTAATATAGTTGATATACAATCAACATACATTTCATGATCAATATCTTGATAAAACGTGTTTTAGGGTTATTTCTTTCTGAATAAAGCTTGACATTTTTTTAACACTGAATCAAACTTGCTGGCTTTTGCAATTACGTCACTAATCAGATTTATACAGCAGCTAAAGTAAACTTAGAGAAATATTTTATCATAGAATCATAGAATGGTTTGGGTTGGAAGGACCTTAAACATTGAGTTCCAAATTCTCTGCCATTGGCAAGGACACATTCCACTAGACCAGGTTGCTCAGAGCCCCATCCTATCTGGCCTTGGAAACTTCCAGGGATGAGGTATCCACAACTCCTCTGTGCAGCCTGTTCCAGTGCCTCACCACCCTCACAGTAAAGAATTTCTTCCTAATATCCAATCTTAAAGCCACTTTAGCAAGAAGCATCTCTAACCTCTTTCATGTTATTTTTTTTTAGCTCCGTTAGAGCAGCAATAACAAAACACTCTTTCAGATGTTGCTTTTGTTCTTTAAATCATAGTATACAAAGGAACTGAGATGAGTCTACGTGGACCATTATTCCATGCAATATTAGCTTACCTTGGGGGTAAGTTCTGAGCAACGAAAAGTTCAAATAAATAAATTGCAGCCCACAAAATCCTCTTATCTTTCTACCATGCTATTCTCTTCCAAAATCTCAGCTAATTTCATGGTCACAACTTCAATATCAAGATGTCACCAAAGCAACAAGGTAATTTTTTTTTTTTTTTGCAGCTGCAAAACATGACTTCTGCTTTTGTGCCACATTACACTGACTCCCACTTACTTTCAGCCTCTCTGTGCCCCCAGTTCACCCAAAATCTCTAGTGATAAACTTTTCTGTAATATGTACAATATTTCTCATGGGTCTGGTGTCTCTAAACACTAAGATACCATGCATCATCCTTAATAAAATACCCATGAATAAGCAGTCAGGCTATGGCAGAGATTTTTGAAGAGGCTACTGGAGGTTTCAAGTATTGCTTTATAACAAATCCATGGGATTTAAGTAGAAATCTAGTACTTTACTTAAATCCATTAATTTTAACCATACTGGCAACTTCCATCATTTGTCGTTAAAGCTGTATGACATAAAAGCTCATCTGTCCAAATATTTCAGCTGTGGTTTTGTTGCCCATTTTATCACTGCCCAGCAAGTACAGCAAGCTTTAGAAGCTTAAAAATTAAGATTCCTGAAGACCTTTGAGACTAGAGATAAGTAATACTAGCTCTTGTCATAAGACCTAATTAACTGGTTTGAAATAGTGCCATTCCTTGACGCTAATTCCACGGAAGGTGTATGTGTGTTCAAAAGAAATAAACAGGTATAAAGGATAGCACCACAGCACTAAAAAAGGGTCTCTCAGTCTACCCCTCTTTGAAGCTGATGTGAGCTTGCTGTTGACATTGTGGTAATGCAGGTGTAAGTGAAAAGTTGTGTATGTTTTCAGACCACTGTTGTGGGAAATGGGGAGCACTTCTCAGGAACTCCCAGATCCAGTGGGTCCTCTCCATCAGGCCATCCTATCATTGCCTCTGTGGGATGAAGGCGAAGGGGAGCCATTTGGGACTCGTGGTACTCACCAGTTCATTAATGGCCAGTGTCCTGATTTTGGTCAGAAGAAGCTGTCCCAAAGCTGCTCCTTTCTATAGACACATTCCAAAGAGCCTCTTTCAAGTGCCTCTAAATCAGGCTTGAAATTATACTTGTGAAAACCTTCATGTGGGTTATAACCGAAGTCCGGGATCACTCAGGCAACATGGGAGAGCCTGAAGTGGTGAGGGCCAGCCCAAATCTGCAGGTGGAAATGGAAGGTTTTCACAGGACCATCTCACAGGCAATAGCCCATGTGCCCTTTTAGAAAGGGTCTCGATTCTTTCTAGAGACTTTTTTTTTTGTACCAACAAACCATTTTGTACTTTTGCATGTACCAAGGTGATTATAATATTCCTGCCTTATGTCTTGGACCTTAATTATACTTTCAATCTTGTTCTCAATTACTTTAATTAATTCATTCTTTAGTTCTCTTCGATATTCAAAGGACATGTCTGTCAGAGTAGAAAAAATGAAGCTGAGGTAGTGGTTCAAATCCTGACACGTGATTATCCATCAAGCTTAAAGGAAGGTGTGGGGAGAGGGAATTTAGGGAATGTCACCTGCGAACTCTGCCAGGTCATTTGAGCATAAGCAGAAAAGGAGCTTCCTGGTCCTTTACATTTTCTAAAAAAAATATGACCACTAGCTCCAAAAAAGTTATTCTCAGTGCCTCCCTGTGGCTGGGCTGTTTGCAGCCACCCCCACAGTAAATGTCCTGTGTGAATTTTGGGCAATGTGCTTGGATGCATGCTTCATTTTGGTTGTAGTTCAGCACGTCAGATGTTTCTGCAAATTTAAAAGTGTCCATCTTTGGGTGTGAAAGTGTGTTTTTACAAGTTGACCTGTTAGCTCCTGGAGCTTCTTTCTGTGAAGATAATTTCTTATCCTGTGGTGCTCTTGTCTGGATGAAACATAAGTGAGCAGAGGTACTGCAGAAATAGGATGCTCCACTGCATAACTATTGTCAGCTTAAAAGGTTTATGACTGCTATCCCAAAAACTGCTCCCTTCTATAGACACATTCCAAAGAGCCTCTTTCAAGTGCCTCTAAATCAGGCTTGAAATTATAGTTGTGAAAACCTTCATGTGGGTTATAACTGATAATTCTTTTCAGATGTCATCTATGTGTCCTGTGTTTGTGTGCAGTGAGGTAGAGAGGATCTGGAATCTCAAATGTTGTAAATCAGGCAAACATGAGCAGATTTACACAAGCTAGCCATTTGGGTGAAGGCCATTATACTTTATTTATGTAATTATTTACTTCTTTCTGAAACTCACAAACACTATACATCACTCTGTAATCATTGTTACAATACATAATAAGTGGTAGTTTCAGCTGGTGGGAAAATCACACCAGTACTTCTGCATCTGGAGCTATACAGTGAGCCATGCTGAGGAATCGATCTGGTTAAAAGCAATTCAATAAAGAAGATCCACCTAAGACTCAGATCAGGGTCATTTTATCGTCCCACAAAAGCTGTGAAGGCAAAACTGAGGAGATAACATGGGGCTGGGAGTGCTGAGAGACAGGGTAGAATGGGAGACATCAAAGGGAACCTTTGTCAAATGGCAACCTGGCAGGAAATATGGCTCGTGTCATCGGTAAGTAAATCAGCTGATAATTTATGGATAATCTTTGACCTCAAATGTGCTTTCAGTAAACCTATACATCTATCTAGTATAGGTTTAAGCAGTTTGACTGACCTGACATCAATATCTGACTGGTGCGACCAGACCTGCCCAAGCACTTTGCACTGGGAAAGGATTTAGGATTAAATCCTAATTAAATGTTATTAAGTTAAGAGGCAACATATGAAAGGGAAATTAACATTTATTCAGAGTTAACTTTAATTTGTACAAAAAAGCACAGATTTTAAGTTCTTAATGCTCCCTGGGTGTTTAATACATTTTAAATGCTTGATGGTGAATTAAACATTCCAAGATTTTCTCTTTCTTATAGTGATGTGGGTCTGAGGGGAGATTAAAAGTTGTATTTGAGGACATTGTTATGTAATTAGACTTGTGTGGCCTTTTGTTAGCCAGTGCAGTTGCTCCCTCAGACCTGTCCATGTAGCATGATTTATAATTCAGCACAGAATAGGTTTTCTTGGCTGCACATAATTGCTCAAATTTTTATTTGTCAACTGTTGTAGATCACAAACATTTTCAGTTCTGCATAGACAGGCAAATGCTGCTTAAAATAACCTACATTCTGCAATTCTTCCCTCAGGAGCTTATCCATGAACATTTTCAGCATACTGATTAATGAGACCAAGCTTCCCCCTCGCACTCGTCTGATTAAAATATTTAAAGGAATACTAGACAAATTCAAATTGTTTAGTAAATACTGGACATGCTCTTCTCTGTATTACCTGACTCTTGTTCATCTTGATAAAAGATGGCAAGAAAATCTCAATAAATCAGAAGTCTGCTACTGTCTGAGTCAGGAATGCTCTCCTGACTTGTGGAGGGGACAAGCTTTGGCAGGTAACAGATAGGTGTGAGGTCGGACCAAATATTATGAAACAAGTGATGAAATAGGCAGCAAAGCTATTATACAGTGCAAA
The DNA here is from genome assembly GCF_009829145.1 of Chiroxiphia lanceolata. Classification (NCBI taxonomy): domain Eukaryota; kingdom Metazoa; phylum Chordata; class Aves; order Passeriformes; family Pipridae; genus Chiroxiphia; species Chiroxiphia lanceolata. The sequence goes on along the minus strand of NC_045639.1, from coordinate 83,458,359 downwards.
TTAAAGAAGTATCTGTTTCAACAAAATTTTAAAAAATAATTAATGATTGGGTCTGCCAAAATGATCCCAAGGTCTGTGACTCAACAGATGTTGAGAATGAGAAGACCCAGTGTGAGAATTCAGATGCTTGACATGAAATGGGTTAAGCTCACAGTTTGTGTGTGATAAGCATTCCTGACTTTTGGTAATGGGATGTCATGGCAGGTGTCAAGCTCTGCCCATTTCAGCTGCTCGTATGTGAATCACACAGATTCTTCTCGACAAAGTCAGTGTTCTCTCTTCATCTGCTCATCATTTCTGATACCAGCTGCACTCTTAAACACAGGGCTAATCTATTTATTCCTAGGAGTGTTATAAAAGTGATGAGGGTGCAGTGAACTGCATCCAAATGGGCCTCTCTGAAGCTAACAGTTAATAAAGAAAAACATTTCCTCTACTACCATGATTTAGGAGCCCTAATTTTTATATATATGGACATGAGATCAATGGGCAGACATGTGTGCTATGCTCAGCACATGCAAGCAGGGAAGGCATGAATACAGAAACTTCTGTTACAACTACATTGTGGGAGGCAATTGAGCTGGGGACAGCTTGGGCCCTGAATTTGAGTGGTTGCAGCTGTGAAGTTGCGAAGGAATGTCAACAACGAAGATGAGAAGGTGGACAGGGAGGACAGAGCTGTGGGGCAGCTGTGACAGCCAGAGAGTCTGGACTGTTTGCTGAGTCACCCTGAGTTGTAGAAGCTATAAAGCAACCAATCTTAAGATGTGTATGTAGTAAGGGCATCAATGGTGGTGAAACACGCTGGCTAGGGGAGACTATAAATTGGCCATGTTTGTATGAAACAAAGGCTTTTCTCATGAAATCCCACTGTGGTGCCCGTCCTGACAACAACATGACATCCCCTGCAAATGTGTATCAACATATTGACTTTAAACTACCTTTAAATATATGTGCCTCTTCGTCCTCTACAACTTTTAGCGGCTTGAAATTCTTTGTGAACCACCATCCGTTCCTGAAGCTGTGAAATGCTGTCAGTGGCATTTTGGAAATGGGGAAGAGGGAGGCTGAGGTCTGAGTTCACAAAGGCAAGCTGAAGCTGAAACACAACTGCTGTCCATGCCAGCGGCACAAGTGTTATGCCCCAGGTTATGGGCCAAGTCTCCAATAAAGCTCAGAAACAATCAGGAACCTCCCAAAGCCAAAAGCACCTCCTTGTCAGAATGGAAACTGCTTGGCAAGCCTTCCTTCGCTGCAATTGCAAGCAGAGAGAATGGCTTTGCCCCAGCTGAGGAAACCTTTGCACAAGGACAGGCTGAGGCTGAGGGTGGGTTCCACCCCCTTTGCACCAGCCAAGTCAAAAGAAGTGAGGATGGAAAAGCAAGGGCTACAAAGAGGAAGAAGTAGACTTTCTTATTGGAAAACTCTGCCTTTATTTTAAATATGTATATTTTCAGTACCTCTAGCAAGAAAATGTAAAAAACTTTAAGAAGATCTTTCAATCCTACAATTTTCCTCTGATTTTCCTGCTAAGAGAGGAAATCGGTACGTGGGAAGAAATGTTGATGGGAGGTGTTTTTGATGGAGGCAATGGAGACCAGAAGTAGGATGCAGCTGCTTGACTGCAACAAAATTACTTAATCTCTCTATCAAGAGAAAACCCTGATAAGACAATACTGACCAAGAAGGGAAAGTTTAAAACTGCTGATAAATTCTGAGTGGAAATGAGACAAGTTGCTTGGAGATTCCCATGAAAGGGGGTGCATGGGATGACAGAGACATCCAGATCTAACCACACAGCTCTGGGGGTTTCTCATCTCCCTGTAGACATATCCCCTCTGCACTGGGTCCTGGAATCTGTAGGGCAGGAGGGGATGGCAGGAGAACCACAGGGAATGTGGGTTTTGATCCCATGAAAGTGAAGGTATTAATGATCCCACTGGATTTGGGAGCTTGAGGTGTGAACCTCTACGCTGTTACTGTGGCTGATGGGCCACTGAGCTTTTGCCATTTGCTGGCCAGCTGAGCCCCCCTGCAGCACCTCAGGCTGCCCTGGGTGGGCACATGGGCTTTCTGCACAGCCCACCCTTCCAAAATATGTGAGAAGAGGAAAAGAGAAGGAAGAAGGAAGGTAAGAAGAAAAGTCCATGAGAGATTCCTTGAGGTAGAGGTACAGGGCAGGCAATGTAGTAATATGGTCACAAATGAGCAGGTGCAGCAACCGAGCCACATGCGCACAGTGTGTCTGGTACAGCTCCCATCCTTCCAGGTCAGGAGAGGCTGTTCTGACTAATGATTTCATCAGCACTTGGGAGAGATACTAAAGAAGTTTCTCCTTAATCCACCATCAAGGCTTAAAGAGTTTCTGATGGAAAACAATATTAAAATTGTTGATTTTTACAGAAAAAAAATAACATTCATTAATCAAACAAATGGCATGCTCAGGAACTGAGCACTGTGGGACAGCAAATTGATTGCAGGAGTTGTCTGTTCCCCCTGTATTTCTCAGCATTTCAAAATGGACACAATACTCGGTTTTATTATTTGCCAGCCCTTTATGTTAGACTTGAAATGCAATTAAAATAGCACTTGAGAGAGCCATACATTTTAATTAATGTCTTGCATTGCTGAGAAGTTGGAAAACAAAGAGAGCATTGTCCACTTGGAATGAGTTAATCAAGACAGATGCATTCCTGGATGTCCATACATCAATATGACGACATAATCTAGTAGAGCAAGAAACCCATCTCTGCTGTAATATCACTTGTTTTGCTTCAGAAATCTAGCCCAGTGCGTGTGTATGATGAGCTGAGTACCAGAGGAACAGCCTCAGTTTTTAAAATTGGGACAAAATATATCTGAGTAGACGAGGTGCTGCCACAGGATTCAAAAAACAAAAGGAGCCTCCATGAGACTCAGCCTGCTGAACTGCCCTCCCCATTGTGCTGCTTCTCCTTTCAGTTTCCAGCTCCCAGAGCTCTTGCTCTGAGCTGCCAAATTGGTGGCTCAGATGCAGCAATCGCAGATGAAGGTGACACCTAAGAGTGGTGTGAGAAAGATTTGAGCACTGTGATACAAAATCTGGAGTTTGCTCCAGCTCAATAAGCTTATTCTCCCCAGCAAGCATGGACATTGCTGGGAAGTATCTCAGCTAATCCCTGCTGCTCCCAGTAGCACTGCTTCCATGGACAGCTTGGATGCAACAGCCCTCTTTCGAAGGGTACACAAGATATAAAATGTGTATATATATGTGTGTTTATGTGTATATGTACATATTTATGCCAAAGACTGCTATCAGGCAGGTTTCAAGCACAGACATGGACTTTCTACTCCAGTCCCTAAGTTCACAAATATTTTACATGATGATCATCTCGTACATTAGCATTTACCAGGAATCATATATGCACCCACACATCACACACCGTTTATGGTTTCGGCTAAGGAGCAGGGGCTACATGGAAGAGATTTCTTCAGCACTTTACAAGGTGAAAACCAAACTGAAGCAAAGAAGAAAAGGTGAAAGTCTTAGTAAAGGCAAAAACTGAAACAAGAGACTGGAAAAATGCAAACCTGTCAACAATTTTAAAATGCATTTAGAGACCTTAAAAATACAGAGCGCCGAGATAATAATTTGCAGCGGACAGCATTTTTTAGGTAAATCTGTCTTCCCTGGACAAGGGAAACTCCAGGAAAAACTGGTAGAAGAAAGTCACTTATGAAACAAGATGATGGAAGAAATTGGCTCTTGTCAGTATGAGATAATGAGTCTTCGCAGAAATATGTTGAGCTCTCCTGTCCCCTTACTCATTTCTCTGTGAAATCTGACTTTTTTGGAGAAAATATTGACAACCTTTGGGGCTACAATCCAACAGTAGGCCCTGATCTAGGCATCTTCAGCAAAACACAGAAAGGACGGGAATAGAGAAATGAGAAAATGCCACTTAACGAGACAGTAGTCCTTCTGCATTCAAATGCTTTGGACAGTTTTGGTCGCCTCATCTTGAAACAAGAGGTTGAAACTGATGGGCTCCAGAGAAGGGTCAGCAAACAAATGAACAGACAAAATCTCTTCTTACTTTCTCCTCAGGGTGGAGGTAGATGAAAGCTTTCCATTCATCTTGAAAGAACAGCTCAGCTTGCAGCACTTTTTCTGTGTCATGGAGGACTGCAGAGCACGAACTGACCTATCGTCCACCTTTGCAGAAGTACATCCTTCCCTGAGCAGCCTCCCAAGAGAGCCACTAATGCAGACCAGCCTGCTGCCACATCAGCAAGGGGTTTGCTTGTGCAGTCTTTGGCAAGATTGTGCACTGGCATAAACCAGCTCAGAGAAGTAACTGCAATGCTCTGGACACAAGGAAATGTCCAAAAGCTGCCAAGAACACCTAAATATTCCTTATGTTATATCCATTGTTTGGGATGTATGGGTTTTATGGTGAGAAAATATAGAATATCTGTTTCTCTCCTTAACCATGAACCTAAAAAATCAGTTTTATATTTGTGTATATTCTCTTTCCTATTTCCCCTCTTGGGACTACCCAGACAGTAAGTTTCCAATGCTGGCTGATGGGATGGTTGACTCTTCCTGTGGCCACTGCTTCTCCAGTTGGCTCATACCACGTTACTGAGCAATCCAGCCCAGTCAACCCGTTTATATGTCTACAGCAAAGGGCCAGAGGGGTCGTGGGCAGGCATAAGCATCTCTCTGGCTGCTCTGCAGGTCTTGATTAGTCAGGAGATAGAGACCTGCGTGTCCCAAGGAAGTTGCTGGCACATGTGTGTGCAGAAGGGAAGTTGCATATGCATTGGTTGGGGTGACTTGGGAGAAAGAAAAAAGGAGATTTTTGCAGCCTGGTTTCTATCTCCTCCGCCTTCTCATTACACATGGTAGGAAAATATTCCCCAAATGGAAAATAGTTGTTTGTATATTTTTTTTTCCCTCGGCATTTAATAGCTTTAAACAATTGCATTACTAAGGGTTTTTTTAGCAACTAGCAGTCATAGTAACATGTGCCCACTTCAGAGTATACGATTTATGCCTGAGATCAGCAGAACGTGGGTGTACCTTAATCCACATCTATGTATTCACTGGGGAAGCAGTCAAGATGAAGTACTTTGTCTTCTGGGAAGTCTGCTTGAGTGTGCAGATCTCCTCCTGACAGCAGTTTAGCAGAAACTGGAATATCTTATTGTCACCCAGTCTCTTGTGGAACAAAGCCCAAACAGTCCCCTTACTAACCCCATTTTATTTTCTGAGGTATCAAAAAGCCAGAAAGGGGGAGATGTACATGAAAGGCTACTAGTGCTGAAGCAAAGGAACCTAGAGACCTAGATAAGTGCACTGAAGTGAAGGCAGGGAATCTGCATGAGAAAAGGGATACTGTGCAATTACTGAAATAACTGATGTGTTGCTTTGCAAGCCACAAACCACTCATTTAGGGTTACACTGTGTTCTGAACTTTGACTGACTCACATAGTTGTGTCTTTATTGCCAACTTCTACAGAAAGAGAAAACAAATTCAGTCAATCCGAGCCCTCAAATCTACAGTCATTTATGCCAACAAGTAAATTCTCTTCTCTATTGACCAAAGACTGAAGGTGAACTCAAATTTCCAAGAACTTGAGGCAGAGTCTGAATGGGAATTTCCCATGAAAATGGCATGAGCCTTTGGATCAAGTATCCAAGATGACATACAAAAAAATAAGGATATGTCAGCTTCTTTTGTCATTTGTCCATACTGCTGTGGGCACTCAGACCTGACGGCATTCTGCCCCAGAGCACCATCCCACTGACCACCTCATTCATGCTCACTGTTTTTACCCTGCCTATTCAGCAGGTGAAAGCCATCCAGTGGTGCAACTGGTAAAGAAATGGCAAGTACACCCAGCCAGTCTGCTAGAAAAATGGGGAAATTTCATTGTCCTGAACTAAAAGTGGATAATACCTTTGCTTTATCTCTGAGTTTTGAATCCAGTCTGAAGGTGTATTTAAGTAGAGCATTTGCAGTGGGACATAATGGGGAACATAATGGGGTAGGAGAAAGGGGGGAGTGAGGTGCAGTGGGGAAATAACTCAGAAGCTACTGGAGGATCTTCACCTGCAGCATTTTAGCATTTAAAATTTTCCTTGAGAGCTATAGTACCTTTTCTAACAGCAAGTCCTTACAGTGCTCCCTTATCCATGCCCACAATCAAAACTGGTAATTTTTGCCACTGTTACCTCCAGCCCTTTCAGGTACTCTTCCAATCAGCAGTACTCCTCAAATGAGGCTCTGACTGAGACGTAGCACATATATTGGGAACAGGTAGAGACATTTCAGGAGAATGCTTGCAAAGGACAAACACACATTTAAAGATACTTATAGGTCTTAGTTGGGATTTGCTTATTAAAGACAGAAGAGTAATTTTTTTTCATGAATTCACCCCTCTGTTTGGTTTGTGAAACCAAACAGCTTGAATGTCTAGCCTTTAAATATAAGCTTTCGGAGTTATAAAAACACGACCAAAAATGAGAGCTTGTCAAGATTCAAGTTCAGATACGAAATAGCCAAAACTATATGGCTATTCAGATACGAAATAGCCATAACAGCTGGGAGGGAAGTAACATAAAAATCTTTGCTTGCATCCCCAATACAGCCTTTCTGTGAGTAAAGTCACTAATGGTTACAAGGCACCATGGACTGGATCCCACCTCAGGAAGTCCCAATACTACTGACTGATTTCTGGAGGGAGAGGACAGATTCCCTAAATGTGCTCTCTTTTTAAACACCTTCCCTAAGGATATACGGTCTCCTGACAGAGTCGGTGCACTGAGCATGGTGGTCCCTTCTCTGGTCTTTTCTAGGGTCCCCTCTGGTGTGGCAGTCCCCATGTTGGTGTAACTACCCCTAGGTTTTGTTCTTGCTGCTTCCAGAAGTGGTACCTGCTCACCTACATGCTGCTTGCTGGTCTACAGAATCATCGAATCATTAAGTTGGAAAAGACCTCTAAGATCATCAAGTCCAACCATTAACCTAGCACTGCCAAGTCCACCACTAAGTGGACTAGTGACACATCTCCACGTCTTTTAAACACCTGCAAGGCCTATTTGCCTCAGTTTTGCTTTCCTGATTGCTTACTGCTAAGAATGATTTCAGAGGTGCAGGTAAGCCTCTTGCAGCCCACCAGGACTTTAGGGCTTGGTGTCCACGACCCATGGCCACGCCAGATATGAATCAGCACTTCTTCTTCAGCATACTGCAGGCTAATGGCAAAGCAGCCAAGGATTGGGCTGCCCCCAGGAAACTGGGACATTCAGGAAAAGAAACAAAAAGGACTCCAGGATGATTAAAAGCAATGCCCTGCAGGACTGACCCACTGCTGGGGCAGAGAGTCCCTTTGCAGGACCATGAATTCTATTGATAAGATCTGAGGTTTCCCTGTGGGACAGTTCAGGGACTGAACAGGTTAACTGAGAGAAAACACATTAGATCTTTAGAAACAGTATAGGGCAGCTCTGCACTGTGTAGAAAGAAAACCCAGCATACGGCTGGATAATCTTGTGATATTTTGAAGAAATTGTGCCCCCTGCTGATTTAATTAAGGTTTTTTTTAGCCTCAGCTCTAAACTTGGTGAGAACATTCAAACATACTGATTAACATTCAAGGTCAATAATTCAGATGTCCTGCTGGATAGTAAAAATCTTCTCTTTCAACACTGAAATAAGATGCTTATTATTGATTTTTGGAAGCAGAAGGCAAAAGATGAATGATATATCCTTGGCAGGGCCAGCATTCTGAGACCCTGTCTAGCATTTTACATGTCCTTTGTAGCATTTAATGGGGAAATAAAAGCCAGGAATAATAATAATACAAGCACAAATTTGTGACTAGGGGATTTGACGGGTTTATAAAGTCTCTGCTTGTGACTTACTTGCTTGGTAAAATTATATCATTTTCTAGTCTGCCTCCAAAGACAGTCATTGGCTACCTCTTTAAAATGATCATGAGTGATTTGCGGAAAAAAAAAAAATAGATCACTGTGATCACTGTGGAATAACAATCACTGTTGTTTTATGAGATGGTTGGTTATACCCAGTATCCCACATCAACTCTCTCAATGGCCAGTAATATGAAAAAAATGCATTTTTTTTCCCAGAAAATCTCAGCTATGTCAAACCAGCTAGCACATAGCACAGAGGTCACTTCTAGCACAGGTCAGACAGCAAAAGTAGGAAAGAAAGGAGGAAACCCCAGCAGTGTGCTGGGGCTCCAGCCAACCCCGCACTCCAGTCCCACAGTGGGGCCGGGTACAGGCTCACACTCCCCAGGAAATGGCCAACAAACCTCCATTTCCCATTGCCCCTTTTCCATCTGGCAGTCTGGGGCCACTGGAGCTGTGGTACAGATATATTCCAGATTTAAGCTCATCCAATATTTCTTTCCCCTAAAATCCTCTTTACTGTGCTTTCTGGTGCTGCACTGTGCTCTGCTATTGTTAATTCAAGGATCAGAGACATTTTCTTTTGCCTTTCCTCTCCCAGTCACCAGATCGCAAACCTGCCTTCACTAGGAGGTCCTTGAGTACCCTCTAGTGGATATTTTGGAAAACATATCTCAGGTCTTTATTGGTCTCTGGAGTCTTGGCAGCAGCTCTCTGGAAAGCCTTGTGTTTATAGTTAAGGTACACAGGGGATGAATTACAGTAAGCACAGCACATAGAAACAGTTGCAAACTCTTAACAAGAGCTCCTTCTCTTTGGTTAAATCAAACATGAAGGGCAAACAAGATTAAAAATCAATACTTCAAGACAAACTGGTTGTTTTTTTTATCTAGTAGATGTACACAAGGCAAAAATACCTGTAAGGAAAAATCAATCTGCCAAGAGCATTCAATTTCAGTTTTTGGAATGGTCTGAGATGGCATTGGGCCCCCAACATATGGCATCCAAGGATAGGCTCCTGGTAGAAGCAAGAATACAACCCCATGATTGGCCTCCTTATCCTTTATTTGTTAGCTTTATTAATCATCTATATTTGTGGGTTTTTTTTTTCTAAACTAACTAATGCATTTGCTTTCTGCTTCCCATGATCTGTATGTGGTAGGTTAGTTGTCACAGACAGCCGAAATCCCTTCCACCCACTCACTCACACACACCCCCTTCATCCCAGGTCTTGTGTCAAGGTAGGACAGGGACCTTGGTAACTTGCCAGTTACCACTGCAGGCAAACTAAACTTGATGGGGAGGGGGAGAATATTTTAAGTTGTTGCCAATTAAAATAGATTCATGTAGAGAGAAACAAGGATAAACATTAATATTATATCTTTCTTCTGCTTTTCACAGCCTTAGCTTCGTTTCCAACTCCTTTAGCTCCTTTCCTCCCCAGGTTGCACAGGGGGATGGGGAATGGGAGCTGGGGTCACTGCACAGCTGCTGCTTCTTCCTTCTCATGTTTTTCCCCTGCTCCAGCATGGGGTCCTCCCTGGGCTGCAGTTCTTCAGGATAAATCTGCTCCAGTGTGGGTCCTCAACAGTGTGGTGTCCTCAACAGCTCCTGAAGTACCTCCTCCCTTGCCCTCTTCCTTCTCCTCCTCCGACCTTGGTGTCCCCTCTGCTGTTTCTCACTTTGTCCCTTCTCCCCTGCCCACCCAGAGTTGTCTGCTCTTTCTGATACAACTTACAGTAACATTTTCACTAAAGTGTTGTATGGCACTGAACCAAGAGATTCACAGAAAACCAAATATCTGCTTACATAGAGTGCAGACAAAGAGTGCAGGGAAAAAAACCCTTCAAACCGTTCCTTCCTCCTCTTCATCACAGTGAGCAGCATTAGTTTCTGTTGCTGTCATCTATCAGTCCAATCCCTCTGTCAGCAGTCTCATCAGTTTGCCTTGGGTTGATGTCAGACTAAATGTTGTACAATTACCAGGCTCATCTTTATGCCTTTTATCAGTGGCTTAATGCTAATGCTCTGTAAGACTTCAGGAATTTCCCTGGTACACCAGGATGTTCTCAAAATGAAGATAAGTGGGCCAATTATCTCCTAGGCAGATTTTCCAGGCCTGAGTATGTAGCAAGACTTAAACCTGTTTATGTCTAATACAGATTTTTAACATCCTCACTTACAACTTAGCAGCTAAAAAAAGTCACTTCTCTCATTTTGCTTGAAAATACCATCTTGCTTGTTTCTAAATGCATAACAAAAATGTCTATCTATCTGTCTTTACTTCTTCTCTATCATCTCCTTAGTAGGATATCACTGCTGCCTGCTGTTTTTCAGGGATATCCATCAGGCTTTGCCCTCTGCATGTCTCATGTCTCACCAGCAGCACAAGTTCTATGCTGATCTGCTGGATATTTCATACAAAATACAGCACCTCTGACAGCTTAAAAGGCTTCTAGACCTCTCCTGGTGGGATGTTGTAAGTTCATCTTCTTTTCTAATGTCTTTTCTTGTGGAGCTTTTGGCCATGGCTCCTGGAGCTGGACCTCATATACACTGTTCTTATTCCAAATTCTGAATTTTCAATTTCTGAACCACCCTGATGGATGGAATTTTACCTTTTGCTGGGAATCACCATTATTTCCAGCAGGTAGCTAGCTGTCTGTTTGTCATGATTTAAAAGAAAACCAGACTGTCTCTATATACAGGAAGGTAAAAGATGAGCCAGTTGAGCCTTGAACCCTCTCTCTAACCTCTTCCTTCAGGTCCTTCTTAGTCCACCCTCTTCACTAGCAGTTGGGACACCTACAGTCTCCCTCCGCCCTCTCCCTGTGTTAGTCAAAGTGTCCAAATAGTGAGTGTTTGGTAAGTACACATTTTCAGTAATGGGCAGGGGTTATCTGAGGAGCTTCTCAGTCATTGGAAAGTGGTCTGATCTGAGCACAGTTTTGGGCCAGGTCACCAGAGAGATTTCCCAGGCTACATTATTCTATAATTCGATGTAAAAATATGGTATATCATATAGTAAGATAGCTGAAAGTATTAAAAAGAGGTAGAGGTGGGGTACAGGATGAGATATAAGACATAACTACATTATTGAAAAAACTTGGACTTTTTTATTTTATTTCCTGAAGTAAAAATCTGCAGGAAGCGTATACCCATTTTTTTTTTATATTCCCTAATCCAATGATTTTTTAAATCACTTTGAAGGTTTTCCATTGATGCCAGGTTGCGGTGCTGGTGCCCAGGCACGTACCCAGTGCCCTATGATGTACATTTTCCTTGTTGGCTCCTCTGTTACACAGAACCTGTGCTCTCTGGTGAGCGAGACAGTGATAACACTGCTATTTTGAAATTAGAGTCACCTGCATTTGCTAGTAATACATTCAAAATCTGTGCCACTTTGGCTGTGTTTTAGCCAGGGCTCTGAAATACCCGGGGCCACAGAAAGAAGTTATCCAGCATCAGGAAAAGCTAAAAGTGGTTTTCCAAGGAACAAGACTTGACTTTTCAGAGATGTTCTGTGAGTACACATCTACCATACAGGAGACTTGTGTGGCCTCTCCAGAGCTAGCAAGTCCACGGATTTGGCTTTGAGAGTGAAGTGGTGCATGAGAGGATTTTTTCCCCTTTCTCTTACTCCACAGGCTTCAGAGAGTTTCCTATGGCATTGGAAAACAGGATGCATTGTATTTTGGTAGCAGGTTTTGGTAGCAAGGTTTTCATAGCAGGAGTCTACAAGGGTGGCTTCTGTGAGAAGCTGCTAGAAACTTTCCCCACATTCAACAGAGACAATGCCAGCCAGCTCCAAGATGAATCCACCACTGGCCAAGGCTGAGCCCATCAGTGACAGTGGTAGCACCTCTGGGATAATGGATTTAAGAAGGGGGAAAAGGTACTGCCTGGGAGCAAATTGTAGCCAAAGAGGAGAGGAGTGAAAATATGTGAGACGAAGAACTCTGCAGAAACAAAGGTCAGTGAAGAAGCAGGGGAAGGAGGTGCTCCAAGTGCCAGAGTAGAGATTTCCTTGAAGCCTGTGGGGAAGACCATGGTGAGGCAGGTTGTCCCCCTGCAGCCCATGAAGGTTCATGCTGGAGCAGAGATCCACCTGCAGCCCCTGGAGGACCCCACACTGGAGCAGGGGAAGTGTAAGGAGTCCTCTCTTTGAGGAGGAAGGAGTGGCAGAAACAACATATGATGAGGACTGCAGTCCCCATTCCCTGTGCCCCTGCGCTGCTGGGAAGGAGTAGGTAGAGATATCAGAGGTGAAGTTGAGCCTGGAAGAAGGGAGGGGTGTGGAGAAGTTGTTTTAAGATTTGTTTTTATTTCTCATTACTGTACTCTGGTGTTAATTGGCAATAAATTAAACTAATTTCCCCAAGTCAAGTCCCTTTTGTCTGTGATAGTAACTGGTGAATGATCTCTCCCTGCCTTTATCTCAACCCATGAGCTGTTTGTTGCATTTTCTCTGCCTTGCCCAACTGAGGAGAGGAGTCATAGAGAACTGCTTCGGTGGGCACACAGTGTCCAGACAGGGTCAACCCACCACACAAGGACGTGCCAGCTCAAGCACCAAAGAGACAGTCTGCTTTACAGATCAAGTAGAAGTGGTTTTTTTCCGTGTGATTTCAAGTACAGTCAACAAGCACTTATAACAAAAAAATAAATTGGCTTAGCCAGCTCTTCAAGGGGTGTGAGCTGCCACCCATGGTAATTTCAGTGTGATACCTGCTGCCTTCCCCTTTGTAAAAGGCCATTTGAGTGACTCATGCACTCATCTACTCCCATGCCTGGCTTCTTCAACTACACCACTTACTCTTTGTCTTGGACACAGAATTTCCAAATTGTTTTTGAAAGTCATTTTCTTATGTGTGTGACTGTGTATTCACAGAGCCTTCTTTTGAAAGACAGGCATTGCCAGCCTGCACACCAAGAGACAGGGCTGGCAGCAGGAAGCCACCATCCTCCCTGGTCTTCCTCACCTCACTCACACTTGCTTTTATCTGCAAAGGGATGGAGCTGTGTCCTCCCTCCCCACAGGTGCCAGTTGAGACACAGAGCTGCCAGGAACTCTCTGTCTCTCCCTGGCAAGAGGAGTCTTGCCCTTTTCTGATTAGATTGCAAAGTTATGATGCTGACCCAAACAGAAAGGCAGGATCTGTGGGCACTTCCTCCCCCTGGAAGCACCATGGTTCCAAACCCTCCCTCCTTTGGATCCCCCCCACACCAGCTCAGATGCGTACCATTTCAAAGAACTTTCAAAATCTTTCCTAAAAAGCATAACCACTTTTATTTTTAATTAGCACAGATGGCAATAACTACTTTTGAAGAGGTACAAGGAGGTCCACAACTCCCCAGCCCTGCAAAGAGAGTTGCAGGGTGCTGGCATGGTGTGTGGCAGTGGTTCCCATGGTGGCAGGCTCATGAGGCTATGCTTTCCCCATGCCTCCCGTGAGACATCCACTTAGTAAAGCAGCTCCTCTGTTACATTTAGCTGCTTAATCCTTTTCTTTCCTTCTCCAGAAGTGACAACTTTTCTGTTTGCACCTCCATTGCATCACCACTCCCCTCTACAGCTGCCCTGCATTTTTTTTTTGCCTAACAGCATGTAATTAATCAGCTCTGGTTTATAATAAAATATGACGCCCATTTAATAGACTGAGTCACTGGTAGAACCAAGCAAAATGAGCCTATGGGAAGGATGGCAGGGGAGATAACACAGGGTTGTCAGCAGGCGAGGGGTAGGCCTGCCTTGCACAGCCAGCGCTCTTCAGAGGCAGCTGGGGCGACACCAAGACCAAGCCTGCTCCTGTTTCCCTGTTGCTTGGTGATGTTTTGGCATGTTTTCCTGCCTAAGCCAGCGTCTCTGTGGTAGGAGCCAGATCGGTCACTCCTTTCCATAAGTGGTGGGCATGAGCTGAGGGTTAGTCTGGGAATGGGGAAATACAGAGAATGGTTGGAACAGAGAGGTGACGGCCACCCCTGCAGGGACACTTGCCCTCTGGACAAGGTGAAGGAGCTGGAGCCCACCGAGGGGATGAGCCTTTTGCGGGAGGCACTAGCCTCATTCCTGAGCTGTCGCTGGCTTTTCAAACATTGGGCCAATTTCTATTTGTAGCCTTTTTTGTTGATGGCTGTGGTACAGTCACAGTGTTAATTTTCATTAGAGGGTGATAAAATACGTATATAAACACCTTGCAAAACCAGCTGATCACCGGCACCGTACTTCATGTGCTCTAGACTTGCAGGACAGAGCAGCTCGGTGACATTATAAAAATCTCCCTCCTGTGGCTCAGCAAAAGTAAAAGCTAAGGAAGAGTCATTCTTGTGCAGCTGACAAAGGCTTTAGGACTTGCACACAAACAGCTAAACTGGTGTGTTTGGGCCTGCTCATGAATAACACCAGAAAGATGCTGGAGGTTTTACAATTTACTTCACAAGAGCTGTAGAAAAATACAGCACCAGTAGATTAGTTTAATTTTAACATCAGAAAAAGAGAAAATAGCCCAGATACACTGAACAGGCGGTAAAACACAATTAACCTTCAAAATAAAAGTGAAAAGTGAAACGCCATGATTTTGGAAGGATGGGTGTCTGGGTGTATATATGTAGCAAAAATAAACACTTTTTGATTTTATGGCTAACACAACTGCTGTTGTGTTAGAAGCTTTCAAAGCAAAACTGTTTTAGCTCTATGTCAAGCAAGTATGAATATTTCCATCTGACTTCTTTGCAGCTGTTAGAAAATGCTTATCTAGGAATTTTTTATGATGTAAGCTAATTACATCCCAAATTAAAAAAGACTTTATTATTAATGAATAAGATACTGGATTTGGCATTAGCTTTCAGCATTCAGCACAATTTCTATTAATGCTGCGCAAACTAATTCAGTCTCTTATCCCAGAAACTGCAAAAGCTATGATGGTACAAATCACACGCTGCAGCATACTCACTGCACTAGAAGATTCAGGGTGCTCTGGGGATGGGCAGGAGAGCAAAAGCTCTGCCAGTTCTCGATGTTTCTCCATACCACCATCCCCCAGGAGGCAGCAGTGGCCACAGCACCTCATTTCCAGCCCCTCGGTGTGACAAGTCCTGCACTGAACTTGAAGACAGAGCACCAGCCCTGTGTTAGCCTGCCATGGCTGCAGAAGGAACGGGATCAAAGGAGAGAGTCATCTTTACCCAAGTTCTTGCAAGTCTTGTTTCTGGTTGTTTACCAAGTATTCCAACCACTTTGTAAATGCCTTTTTTTTTTTTTTGTTCTTGAAAAGACATTAGCAAAAAGCTAGGACTTACACAAATTACCTACCCTGCTTTTTACTGTTAAATTAATAATCTCCTCACTTTATAGTGCTGCCAGGAGGGATAATACTATTGTTAAGGCATGACACCACACTGCAGAAAGGGTGTCTGCTCAAAGCTTGTTCAGTCCTCCCATCCTGGCCTATAAACCACTGGAAAACCTACAAACCTCCTGCAGTTTGCACAGTAGCTATTCCTCATAAACTACAGGTCTTCTCTTTTGCTCTCCTTTCCCTGTTAGGGCAAGAAATAGCCCAAAGCTAAACACCCGAGAGTGGTCTTTTACTGATGTTGAGGAGCTCTTGAAAGACCAGCTTTTCCTTCTGCTGCTATGTGGACACCAAAAAGCCATTTTATGATTGCCCATCAGTTAAAGTCTTAAAGCCATGGAGGTGGAGCTGCAGAAACGCCCTTCCTATTGATGCCAGAACATTACTTAGCTCTTCCTTAGGAAACATCAGCAGTTAGGAAAGGCTCCAAGTTTTCCCAAGGAAACATTGTAGTGAAACACATCATCCAACTGGCTGTGCCTTCACTACCACTCACCTGTATCTGTCCCTGCATCGTGTAATCTGGTGACAGCTTGCAGGTTGCGCAAACCTGCTAAACTCAATTGCCACCCAGAAAATGTTTTGCAAGTGGATGGAGTTTCCAGCTATGGGAATGTTCACTTCCCCACTAAATCACCTGGAACAAATATTCAGCATCTGTTATTTCTATTTACTTACCTATTTAAATTGCTGCTCAGTCAATCCAGTAAGTCCTCAAAGGCAAACTAGTCCCAAGAAATAAGACTGATGAGTGATGAGAGTGTTGTGATTTTAAAAGTGGGTCAGGGCCAAATATTGCTATGATTTCTAATTCTTTTGACTTTCACAGGATGCCAGGGCCATCCCTCTGGGTGTGGATGGATTATTCCTTGCTAACACAACATGCTGCTTCTGCTCCAGAAATTTCCAGTTTCAGGAACTGAAATTCTGACAAAAACGTTCAGACAACATTATATCACTGAAAAAAAGAAATCAAGAAACATAATTAATTAGTCCACCACCATTTCTGATTGAGTATATCATTAATCCCTTTTCTAAAGCACTCTTCACAACTGTAATGGCTATTTTATCTAAGCAACAAAGAGAGACAGGCTCCAGCTGAGGCTTTAAAACCTGATAACAATTTTCTTAATTCTATGGAATTCTTTTAAATTTGTAATTTAGATCCAGAATGCACTGCTCACCAGAGCTAATCCTGCTGTCTGGCATTATGCCTACAATGGGAGATTTGCTCAGTGAAGGACGCACTGCACAGCATTCTGCTCCTGTTCTAACAAAGAATTACGCTGCCTCAAGATGTCATGCTGCCAAAATTGTTACACCAAAAATTAAATTGAGAACAGAGCCCCAAATCACTTGACTGGCTAAAACAACACGTCATTTTCAGCATCCTTGCAATGCAAAAGCAAGAAACCGCTAACGCTTTGTGCGTCTGTTTGTAACCCAGCACATGTTCCAACTGCCCATGAAAAACATACATCTAGATATGATGTGAAGAAAATACCAAGAATATTTAGGTCAGATTAAAATACCCACTTACGCTCCAGTCAGTTGTTAAAATTCCAAACAAAACACATAACAAAGTAAATGGATTCCTTCTACCTAATGTGTCACCTACTGAGTTGAGCAGCCATCTTCTAGTACTTGCCACGAATAGATGAGAGCCCTGTGCTGCTCCCTGGTAGCCAGTGGCAGGACCAGAGACTCACAGAGTCAAAGACTCAAAGTGTTGAAAGAATGAGAAATTGTCTTATTGCCAAAAATGGTCTGAAACATACACATATGGCGCCTTGCAAAAGTCAGTATGAAAAAAATTACAGGCTTGCTTAATCTGGAATTCAAGCTATTGTCCTAATAGTTCCACTCGAGTATTGTAGTAAATCAATACCTCTATAGTTTTCAACAGGCTTCAGACAACATCTTCCAGATCCAAGAGATTTTGTAGACCTGTGAGACAGATAACTTATGCCAACTGCTTATCAAGATGGTACTACAGGTGTATTCCAAAGTGCTGGTGGAACCAGAGGCATTCAGGAGAGTCTGGGCTACAGATGTTGCACATAAAGTCTCATATCTGATCCCTTATCAAAAGCAGATTTAATAAAGGGTCAGAAAGCATGAAAAAGGTCTGCCTATGCACTGCTCTGCAGCAAAAGCAGGGTTTTCTCAGTAAGGAATCTGCTGCACCCAATTGATAAGTTGAACTGATAAGTTCAAAATACATTGCCACTTCAAGTGTTTTACTGAAGTAATTATACCTTCATTGTAAAGTAATTAAAAAAAACTAAATAGAAAAAAAAAAAAGATTTTGGTACTTATTTTTTTACTATCCTCCAAACTTCTTAGTGTCCAATGTGAGGTCTAAATGGTAAGTGTGCTCTTACAAATTCTGTTAGCTTCATGGAGTGTCCTTAGTGAAAATACTCACTGAAATAAGTACAGCTTCACATATAGAACACCAAAAAGCATAAAAAAGCCAGGATGAGAATTTTTACCTGTGCAAGAAAATATTTATCTAGTTACCTGACTTTGAAATAAAAAAACCCCAAACCAAAGGTCAGATTTATATAAAAATCTGGTTTTTATTAAATTCTGATCACAGAAAAGAGTAGCTCAGTATAAAATCTCTAACAAAGGGCAGTAAACTCTCTGTCTCTCGCAGCCATAAGCTCTGGTTATGAATGTACTATATGCCTTCATACCATAGAATACAAAACTAGAGTTTGTCCTTGTAGCCCCATATTTATTAAGCAGGAAGACAAAATTTAATAAAAACTCTTCCTTTTTCTAGCTTACTGTATCCAGAACACCCCGTTTTGTTATGGTATTTTGAGACCATTAAATGCAAAATACTGTTACTACTCCACCTGCTCAGACTGTGCGGCTGCTGTTCCGCAATTCAGACAGTAAGAAAAGTCACTTCGCATGCCCCAGTGACAAATGTCACAGCAGTGAATTATTCCCTGAACACACATCACAATCTTTATCCAAGGAGCCACACTGGCAGAGCAGAGAGGCATGCACAGTGATTGAAGAGGGCAAAAGGGAAAAAAGGGGAATTTCTCAGTAAAAATCTAGCTACTAAACAAAGTCTCATTTCCTGAATAAATCCTAAAAGGGTGTGGGTTTTTTCCTATTTAATTGGAGCATTTCCAGCATATTTGATTTCTGTCAAGCAACTAAAAACTGAAAAGCATGATAGGCTTTCTACAAGCACTAAATCCAGAGACACATTTTCTTTGAACTCTGTACCTCATGCTGTCAGTAGAAATGTTCCAACACCTCCAGCCAAGTTTGGTGTTCTGAGAATAGGTACAACTGCAAAAAACATTTCTCTTTGGTCCAAGGACTTCTCCTGCCCCATCTGCCAAATGTATGGAAAGCAAGTCCAGGTGAGAATCTGTTGTCTAGTAATGAAAATTCCTAACAGGCTAGATGGACCCCGACTGCTGTGCCCTGTGTCCAAGAGTAGCATTTGAGGTGAAGCCAGTGTATCAAATGATGCCATGGACATGAAACCCTTGCCTGTAAAATACTCCAGAGTTCATTTTAACAATTTACTCTCTTGCAACTACCACAAGTCTTTCTATGAAATACATCCCAATCTGAAATAAATTAGTAAGCAAGCACCTGACCTGAAAATACATTTATAAAAAAGAAACTAAGCAATAATAGGAGCTCAGCAAAAACAGGTTTTTAGCAGTTATACAGCTATTTTCAGTTTTCCAGAGTTTTGTATTAGCGTAAGAAGCTCCTCAGAAGCTCTGAAGATTATTAATCAGAAAATACAGAGGAAAGATGAATTATTTGTGGGTCCTGCCAATGCAGGACTACAATATTTGTCATTACTTACTTAACCACTAACATTTGTGGTTAGATAAATAGTTCCCTTCATTGTCATTTAAGACAAAGCAAATTTTTATGTACTTCACAATGTACTTATGCACAGGTACACTACTTGGATACAATTACAGCATCTATAAAAAGTAAATACACAGCAGTAAGAGTCATACAATAATCATTTAACTCCTGCAACATCTAGGGGCAAAGGCAAAAACTAGAGGAGCAACTACACCATGTTCTCTAATTTTTGGCCCAAATTATTTCTTGTATTTCTCTAGTTTTCTCTCATAAACACACTCCAAAAGATACCAGCATAAAGGTGGTTTTCTTATGAAACAAACTAAGGTGATTCCACCGCAAGAATAACAGTTCTCCATTTAAAGATAAGGACAAACAACACTTATCTTTGAACCATTCCATGAATCAAAGACTTCTATTTAGCAGACTGAAACCTACCTGATACTGATTTGACAGACAGTGATGATGCCACGCGCTCGTGTCAATTCCCACATACAGAGTCAAAATGCAAATAGCTTTTTCCCCTCAAAGCTGCACTGACTTGCACGGTGCTCTGGCAGGAACTGCCAGCACTATTCTAATACTATAGACCAGCGTGCACTAATCAGGGTCTGGACAACTGACATGGCAATGATCAAGACCCTTAATCTTGCCCATCAACAAGCATCTTTGTAATTAAGTCAAATGTGATGTCACTGACACATCAAGCAATCAACAGAAAAGTGTGTGTGCATTCATCAAGTTCCCTAGGAGAAGTCTCAAGCAAAAAAAGACACTGAAAGGCACTAGTCCATAGAAGGCACTGCCATCAAAGCCGTCCTTGAGTACATGCTTTGTGTGTGTCTGAGACTACAACCTGCATTCACCCAGTGCTTTGAGCTGAGCAAGGAAACAGGTAACAAAGCCCTTTCCTCAACCCCAATTTTCTGGTCTTCAAGAAGCAAGTAATACAACAAAGAAAACTGAACATGAAAAACAGAGGATCCAGTCTATTCCATCCAATCATCTGATGAATCTAACTTGATCACGTGTTCTGATTTTTAATTCCTAGTGCGGAACAAGTAGTATGGAAAAGACGCTGGGACAGAGAGCCTAACTCCAGCACATATTAATCATCTCAAAGACAAATCCTGCTCTGAACACTTAGTGTATTTTCAGATTCCAGGGAGGATGTAAGCAGTGGAGTGAAGCAACAGCTGAGAATTATGCAAGAGATAATTGATCACACCATATTTTGCTGTGATGGCAGACTTGATTCTCTACTACCTGACATCCGGAGTAGCTATTTGCATTTAGGTGCAAGGACTGCAATATGAGTGCAACTCAATATTATGAGGTTGATTACAGAGATCATACTTGGCAAACTAACTCTGAAGGAACTTACTGTACACAGCAACATGTAATCACAAATTGTACCTACTGCCAAAAGAAATCACACTAACACAACACAGTGTCCCACAAAAGCTAAACTACGTGCTAATTGTATTCCTAACTGTTAGTACTTTCAAGATCAAAAAAGGAAACTTATGGGTTTTCTTTGTATAAGTGGACATCCTATTTTCAACCAGTTCCCTAAGGGTGATTTCAAATCCACTACACTACTCTTTGGGGGCAATATTCAAAATTTGGTAATCCCCATAACGTTAAAATGGGAGGGTGCGCCACAAAAATATTGTTCTCAAACTTCCGGGCTACAAAACATCTTGCTAATTTCAGTGTTGTGCAGATCATATGATGTAAGTATCTCAAATCAAGACTGGACGCAGAAGAACACACTATGGAATGTATAAAACCAAACTCAAACAGCATGAAAAAAGTAATGTTTATTTTTAATGTTTACAAAAGCATGAACACCTTATGCAAAAGCAATACCCTGAGCCATACATTTCCCTTATCCTCCCAGGATATTGGCAGAAAGCAAGTACTTTCTCCACTCTTGAGGGTTCAACGTACCCTGCTGAGGTAAATGGGAACCACCCCACTGATTCCCACAGAGCTCCAGCTGCTTATGTCAGCAAAGAGGCCAACGCATCAGAGCACGGTGCAGTGAGATGTCACACGGGTGTCTTGCTTTAGGTGTCAGATTGGATAAGTCCGTGCTTCTAACCAAGATAAATACACTATCCATATACTTTATAAGCTCCCCATTATCTTCAATTTTAACTGAAACAGATCTCATCTTAAATATCTGTTTCAACATTATGAGTCTCAGCCCCCATGCAAGGTTTAACTTTATGCACCATTAACAATTTTACTCAAGTTTTTAAGAGACAGCAAGTATGTTCATAAGGTATTTTAGGACTGAGACCTTGCAGCACAAAAGCTATTTATCCTTTCTTACCTTCCCTCCCCAGCACGTGGAGTTCAGGTGCTTACTCTGAAGAAATGTGCCCCAAGGTTAACCTGAAAAAAATATGCATCATTTTCATTTTACCTTCACCTTTTTCTCCTGATCTGGAGCTGGAAGTAATTGATGGTTACATATTCAAATAGGCCATGCTTTTGAATCTATAGAGAAACATTTATTCAACAGTTGGACTCAATGTTCTTTACGGCCTTTTCCAACCTAAATGGTTCTATGACTCTATGATTTATTTTTCAAAGCGTTTTGTTAAACAGAGAATATGATTGCAATCATTTCAAAGACTTAGCTGCAAGTTACTCACACTGTTTCCTAAAATGATTCCTACTATAAAACAGCATACTTCCTCAGCTACACTGAATTGAGGTCCCTCCCCTCAGAATCTACAACTGATGACTCAAAATATTTATTACACTGGGTGAAATGGCTCTGTCATGTCTGCCATCCTATGTCTAAATGACTGAAAAATACTATTTATGTTTGTAAGATTGATATTGGATCTATGGATGGAAGAAAACTGCTTTATTTTACTGCTCAAGCTGTAGGAACCATTCTTTTAGCTCCTGCAACTTCACATTAAAGAAACATAATTTCCTTCACATATTGAAAGAATCTCCTAAGAACCCATACATATACACACACACACACACACTATGTATGTGTACACATACATACAGACATGTATTGATAATTTGTATTTATTTTACACTGACAAAGTGCTAAAACAATCCAACAACTGCCACTGCTAGAGATGAGGCTAAATGAAATTGTATTATATGGCATCAAATAATTATGATACTCTGGTCCAAGAGCTTCAGAACTCCTGGCAAAAAAAAAACCAAAAAAAACAAACAAAGAAAAAAACTCCTTCATTGGCAAAAAAAGAAAAGTTCCAAATGGTTTGAATTTAATTTTTAAATAAATTGGAAGGATTTAAAAAAAAAATCCCAAAACAACAAACATGCAAAAGTAAACTGTATAATTTAAATTTCGGTTCTGTGGATAGCAAATACACATATTTATACATATATTCTATTACCTTCATGGCAAAATTTTGAGGTGCCTTAGACTCAAAGATGACTTTAATGAATCTGTCAATATCTCACATGTGCATCATTGCCTCAAATTTTGAAAAAGAAAAGCTGTAAAAGTTCAGCCCTGTATCCTGTGAGTCTGTCTGCATAGTCAGAAACAGAAATATTGCACTCAAGACCATGCCTAAAAAAATGCACATTTAATAAGGCCATTATATTCAAGATTGTAACGGGACTTTAGTTACACAAACAATCAAATATATCATTATTAGAGCTAGGAAAGTCATATTGCAGAAGATGTACTCGAAACAGCAGTGTTCCAGCAATTAACTTTTTTTTCCCCATGAAATGGTGATCTCTCAAACTGGTTTTATGCACAGGGCCAGACAACATGATGTTTATGTACCCATGCATTCTCACAATGTGCTTTTTCACTTTTTCTTAGAAGTTAACAATTGCCCCAGAGTTTGACAGTAAGTTCCTACTCAAGTTCTGCTAATAAGGTTCAAGTTTTAATCAATTTAAGCCACTTCCATGCATGATGAGGGAAGGAAAGATTTAACTTTCAGTTATTTAAATATCTGCCATTATGCAAGATATAATCCTTAATTTAGAAAGTGTAGCAAAGACATAATTGAACCTGTACTGGAATACTCCTCAGTATGCTCTTACAGAGCTAGATCACACTAAGAGTATCAGTTTATCTGATCTGGCTTATCGAAAGAACGATAGAGCATGTAACCAATTTAACATAATTCAAGGAATGATACAGATTGAAAGTTAGCTGCTCACATCCCATGGCAAATAAAAAGAAGTTACCCTTTAATCAAAGTGAGGCAAACTACCTTGAATTTACAGTAGGGTAAGTGTATTCACACCACCCATTACCTTGGAGTAGCAGGTCTGCTGTAAATTTGCTTTGTAGTTATTTACTCCTTTAGCTACTCCAAAGTCACCGAGTCAGCCAGCATTTTGGCTTGGTTAAGAGTAGTGGCATTTGTCCAAGAAGGAAGCATAGATCGCTGTCCCTCTTCCTCATGCTACACTACAAAAATACATAGAGTTATGCAAATGCAAAAAGCATCAGCACAAAGGCTGGAAGAATCACAAGACACAACAGATAGAAACTTAATGGTCACATACATTACAGTTCAGCAGACATTCTTTCACAATTCTATATCCTGCCATAAAATCCACAGTGGTGGCGATTATGGATGAACCACCTTTCAGCTGAACCAACTCCAGCATTACAAACTAGTTTGGAATACAACAGACTATATCCAAAATTTTTTTCCTAGGACCTGTTTTTTGGGCTTAGATTTTTTTTTTTTTGTGTACAGAGAAAAGAGACAAATCTGAGACATAGAAGATGTGACCTGCTTGTGCACTATAAACAGATGAATGGATAATTGAGATGCAAAAATCTATTAAATGTGTCACACACTTTACATCTCCAGCTCCATGTACTTTTTCCTGCAATAATAGTGCCACTTGACAGATGCAAGGTTGTTGCTACCTGTGAACATGTTTTTGACCAGGGCTGGGGGGAATGCTTTTGGACAGCAACAATGCAGCTCATAAAGTGATGAGGAAGGAACACAGGAGTTCAGGACATGGTTTCTAATTCCATCTCTGTCCTATACTCACTGCATGCTGAGTAGCTCAAAACATCTCTTAGTAATCACAGAATTCAAAAGGCCAATAACTCTTTCTCTATTTTCTTTCCAAAAGGAACAGTAAAAAGTCCTTTATATAACATGCAAATGAACATCCATCTAAAAGGTTTCTCCTTATTTTAGCAGTTTTGACTAAAAATGGTGGCCCGTCTACCAGCAATACTTTGCAAGTGTCTAACAAATTGAGTTTTGACAGGTATCCAGCAGTAACAGCATTTTCAACGTTTTATGTTTGCTGTATTTAGTACTTTTAATCCCAATTCCTCTCCCAGTACAGTGATGGTCTTGTAGATAGCATGACTGCTCATGCACGCAGCATTTCTAAATGGAATTACATGTTGTTGTTTTCTTTCCACCATAACATTATCTTACCACTTTCAGTATCAGTCAGCACCACAGGTTTAATGCAGGTCATGAAAAACAAGCAGCAAGCCTACTTTTACTGATTGCTTCAAACAATATATTCTTTCATATTGATATATTCTTAAAATGTTTCCTTGATTTAGCTATACTAAAAGTACTGTTCCAAAATTTCAGTTTACATTAAAAAAGGTCATTGATGACTTGATCAAAAAATACCACAAAAAATCCCTTTTACTCCCACAGGAAATCATTTTCTTCTGAATTAGTGTTAACAGATATTTAGATTAGAAGACTCCATATTTCAGAAACCAGTTATTTAATGCTCAATATTCTTTTCAGCAGATGAAGAGGTAGGTATATTTCCACACAAGAAAAAAAAATAAAACAAAAACCAAACTGTAACAGATACTCAATTAAATCAAGTAATGTCTGAAAATTCAAACACTGTTCTGACAGCACATAATGCGTCTGAAGATACCCTCCAAGGAGGACAAGAAAAGTTGCACATTCTGATTAGATAATATATCATAATTTGAAATTTAATAGTTTTCTGGAAGGAAAACACAAGTATCCAAACGCTACTTCCTTCCCCTCCCCCCCAAAGAAATGTGGGTGCCAACAAAACTGCCTTTACCAATGGTAGTATTAACTTTTGGACTGCTAAACATGGAATCAACTGCAATTCTTCCTTACATTCACCAACACCAGCAGTCTACAAGTTTACACAGAGACCATATGCATGATAATTACATAATTACAATAGAAATTCAACTTTAGTGTTGTTCTTAAAACAATCTTCATAAATAATGAAAATATCTGTGTTCTAGCTCTTCAGTAACCTAAGGTTAATTGGTACAGATAGTGTTTTTTTCTTCCTTTTATAAACCAAACCGGAGGTTCCTCACTGCCAACAACGGTTAAGGCCTGGATCAAGTTACTCTCCTTTTGCTTTTCCCTTTTTCTGCTTTTTTCCATTTTCCACCACTGCATTATTTTCTGGTTTGCTTACTCCATTTGCAACAGCACCATTTGCTATTTTTCCATTCTTTACAGGTTCCTTGGGCAGCTTATATGTCCGATAGTAGAAGTTACCAAACAGGAAAATGAAGGTGACAGCATAGAAAATGACACCCCAGTGCATCCATTTAGGGAAAGGACAATCAATATAAATAGACAAGGCTGTGTGGCCAATAGTCACATGGAACTGCACCTGTAAGACAGAAAATACAGAATCAAAAAGGTCTGGATATATTCTGTAGGTCTGACTGCAACAATTTATACCTATGCATTACACCTATGCATTAAGTTACGAAAACTGGTAAACTGGGAGGTGGCAGGGAGCTGTATTTAGCTGTCACATTCATGCATGCACACCTGTGCTTGACCAGGAACATCAGATTTATTGCAGTATCTGTCATAGTTTTCAGAAACAGGAAAATGAGAAGATTATAATAAGGATCTGGATTTTCTCTACCTTTTGAACATGTTCTTGCAATTCAGTCGAAACAACCAGCAAGGAAAGACTTTAACTCACACAACTCTTATCTATGCTGCATATTTTTTTTAGAAATTGAATAAATGCTTCCATCTCTGGGAAGTATTTTAACTTGAGCTGTCAGTGGCAGACAGAGAAGAACTTCCGGAAGGTGCAGTATGTGTTCCAAAGCTCTGCAAATGCAAATCCACTCAGAGGCAATACCTTTTGAGATAAAGGGAGAAATTTTACTTACCAATTGCAATATGGTCAAGTATCGTTTCCACCACAGGTACTTCTGAAATTTAGGGCCGCAAGCTGCTAATCCATAATACATGTACATAATGACATGAATAAATGCATTCATTTGAGCTCCAAAAAAAGCTGTCATGGAACAGAAGGGAAGATCGTTGTGTAATTTTGGAAGAGAGAAGTCTTTTCTACTATTATTTACATTACAGTAAAAATTACAAAGCACAGGACATGGCAGGATTCCATCTTCAAAATATTTAATAGTATAGTACAGACCTGACTGTTAACATATGCTGACACAAATACCTGTTCATGCAAGTAGTATGTCACACCTTTCATGGAACTATTTAGGCAAAAGCTTTTCATAAGATTTTTGTTTAACAGACATAAATGACATAGATTCCACATCAGTTGTTGTAGTATAACTGCAACTGTTTTGCTAAGAGATTATTAAAAGCTGTATTTGACAATGTAAAGTATGATATTCTGAATTTAAATACATGAAGTTCACTTCTCAGCAAGAAATCAAGAAACTCACATGAAAGTCGGATTAAATAGGCCAAAAAAATCAACTAGAGTAAAACTTGACTTATGGTTATAAGAACTTCAAGGGCATTGCAGGTGAGTTTTCCTAAATTATTCATCTTTAGTTTATTTATCATTAAAATATCCAACATTCTTAAATATATAAGTGTAGCATTATCAAGAATGTTCCATGTTGGAAATCACGACAGTTTCATTTATATTAAGATCTCTTTGCTTTGTCAAATTAGCAGCCATTTAACAGATACACATTGCATCTTGTTAAGGTATTCTTACACTGACAGAGAGGCTCAAAAAGGCTCTAATGTCTAAGATTAGGTCAATACAGACAGTAGCTGCTGACATCAAACAGCTCAGATGTGCATGTGGTGTAGACCCAGTTAGCTATAATAGGGTCTAGTTTACAATAGACCTGTCTATGTAAGCAGTGTGCTATCAACTAGAAAACAGAAGAACACATCTATCCACATTTATGCAGTAGTGCTACATAAAGGCAGAAAAGCAACCTCTGCTTTTCCTTTTGCAGGACCTAGAAACTAAGAAGCAGTGCAAGAACACCAAAACTTAAAAGAAATTTGGAAATAGTCGCGATGGTTATATTGAAAACTGTTGATATTTAGCATGAAAACTCTGAAAAGGCGACAAGGTAGAGGGTCTTTTGAGACACCCAGAGAACTTCTAAGCAAGACCACAAGTAACCATCCAGTCTCCAATAAACTTATTTTATAGATGCAGTTGCCAATAAAGACCATGAACTGTCTGGCTGAGTACCTGCTTTCTGCAGATTACTTGAGAGAAATTAAAAGACAGTCACAGGTATTAATTTTATATATTTCTTCTTTTGAATATAAGTGACCACTCAGTACAAAATATCTATAGTAAATGGGAACATAACCCCCCCATGCATTAAGTACTAGTGTGGTTCAGAAAAAAACCCAACAAAAATGCCAAACCCAAAATATTAACTTGGTGTTTATAATATGGCATTTTGTGTTTGCTATATGCTAATTTTAGTGTCATAAGCCTACAAAGCACATTACAAACAAAACATGATACTTTTCCTTTATCCTCAGCTTCGCAGAGTTGTAATTTCAGAGGGACAACGGCAAAACACCAGGAACAAGGGTACAAATACAGGCAAGGGAGAATGTGACAAGTACAATAAATAATAATAAAATTATTTGATGGAGGCTTTAAAAAAGAAGCAATGGGGAAAAAAGGCTGATAATGAATTACAGACTTGTGCCATTATGAATAGGTTTTAAAAGTGAATTGACAGTTTTATTCGCTCACCTCCAAGGGAAGGTTTCAGAATTTTATACAAGCCTCTTTATAAAAAAGAAAGCAAACCTCAAACTCAGATACAATGCCAAAATGATATCTCCATTAATTTCATGCAATTTGCACACAGATTGTAGCCCATAATTAGATTTTGCAGTTCTCTGTATCTGCAAAAATAAAAGTTAGGCAAGACATATACATCTTTCTGATTCATAGAGAATAAGGATACTTTTTAAGGCAGAACTTCAGGCTTGCAATTGATGCCCATGAGGAAAAGAAATTTTGCAATTCATTAGATTATTGCTCTGCTATCTTTTCCTCCCCCATGCTTCCCACAGAGGGAGACTGTACGTGTTACTAAACAGTCTTGTAAATTATAATGTCAAGTTCTACAAAACTTTTTTCCATTGCTCCAAAACAATAATAATTCTCCCTTCTACCCCATCAAAAGGGTATGGGAGGAAGGGAACTCACCTTGCCCACCTGCAACCCACTTAATACCAATCCACCACAAGGTGAACATGGTGAAATGGTGATAGACATGAAGAAAACTAATCTGGTTAAATTTCTTCCTCAGGATAAAGAATACTGTATCCAAATATTCGATTCCTTTAGAGACGTAATACCACCATAAAGCAGCAGCTATCTGCAATGAAAAACAGACAATACAAAAGTTTAGTGATTTCAAGCTGAATGGAATAAAGTTCTCTCCACCTATGTGCTGCAAGAGAAGGATACTTCTTCTTTCCCAGTATCCTGGTAAATGTTGAGGTGGAGTCATCAAGCATCTGACGGTATGAGAATAACAACAAAAACAATACTTCTTTCATCTATTCTGGACATGGAAGCAGATTATTCTGAATCTATTGCTCACAAATTACAACTGTAAAAAAAGAGCTAATATAGTTAAAAACTTTGCCATCTCTGAACAGTTTAGCAGTTAAACAGGGAGTTTGTACCCTTTCACAAAGCTTAGGAGAGAGAATGAGAAGACTTCCACGGGGCTTCCCCTACTAGTGAGGCAACACTTTGATGTGGTCAGAACAATAAGGCAGAAACATTACAATAAAGTAGCAAAGACTGAAACCTTCAGTACCACAGACATATGGGTGGAAAGATACCAAATCACTCTTACAAGTTAGGTGTAGTACAGAGTTCACGTCTCTTAGAGCAATGTTCCCTCAGCTTTTTCTGGCCTGCTCACTAACTCCCTCTGTAAAGCAGCATTCCCCCAGTGGCTCTGTGCCATTCAGGGAATAGAAGAAATGAGACTAGAGGAGCCATCAAAACTGCACAGATATAACCATTCACCCAACAGGGCAGTGTTACACCCCTAAAGTTCTTTTTCTAATCCACCCATCACAGTGAATTTTGTCCAGGATGCAACATAAACATGGCTTCCAGCTGAAATCAGGATATTGTTAAACCATGAAGCTCTGCGTAGCAATTTGTTCATACTATGATATGGGAGTATGGTGGTGGTAGGGACTCCATTCCAGATCCCAAAGAATAGCAACAAGTCTAGTTCCTGGCATTGTAAGTCACCTAGCTTGTTATGCAAGGGTGGGACCAGAACATATCCCAGATGGTGACTCACATAGAGAATGGGGGAAAAAAAAAAAAAAGAACTGGAATTGGTACCACCTGCAAGAGGAGAGAAGCAATGTCACAACACACCTATTTGTAAGAAGTTCGCCTTGTCTTTCAGGACTCAGCTGATGACAAATCAGACTTTCTTACCTTAACCTGGTGTGAAATAACCCCACCACCTCCTCAGTCCCCAGGGGAGACAGAAGAAAAAAAGGTTAACACAGAGTAGCTTTCCTTCCCAACTACACACATAGTGTTTAGGGGAGCGAGAGAAAGCAGGATCAGAAGAATGAGCTGTACAGAGCAATGCTACAAGCCCTGCATGATGTTTTCCTCCACCTCTCCAAACCAGTGGGAAAGGAACACGTCTCCTCAGAGTAAGTTTTTCACAGCCAGTGAAAACTGGACTGGTGACCAGTTTAGGAGAAATTACAGCAGCAGCAAAAAAGCAGCACAGAAGAGTGCTGCAGATCTGCATTGCAGACTTCAGTTTCCCAAAGGGACTGCACATCTTACTGTTGCCAAACTGCAGACTTCAATGTATTGTTTAATGAACACCTTTCTCACTCACTGGATTTGATTTAGCTTACTTCAGATCTCAGGAAGAGGAGGCAGATTTTACCAGTTTTATACCAAAAGATACTAATATCTGTCAAAGTTGGAGAGAGGTTCAGCAAGAGAAAAGTGAGTCTCACAGATCTCAGAGTTCCCAGACACACAAGTAAGCTGCAAGAACCATATGCATATATACATATATTGCTCAATATCCAGTACAGTACTGCCTCTGGGACAGGTAGTCAGGTGGTTAATAACACCCACATCAAGGTTTGTCTCACACCCATGGATTAGCATAACAGTCCAGAATCTTTTACAGATCTTTGCTAAAGCTGCATCTCTTAAATAAATTAAGACAAGCATCTTTTCATCTCATAAGTTAACAACAAACACTTTGGACTATATCCATAAAACGACAAATCCAGCACTGCAATACTTTAGCTCTTTGGAGGTCCTCCCTTCCGAGAAACTTTTATAGAATCAATATGACAGTTACACGCAAAGTGCCAAAAATCTTTTATAAAGCAAATGTACATTTTTATTAATGAAATGGGGGAACAATAAATCAAACAGCCAATAAGCAAACCCCCAATTTACTGCATGATATAGAGCAAAATATAGGTGGAGAAAAATCCTAACAAAATACTTATGTTTTATGCCCAAGATGCCACAGGATCGGTATATGCTCCTGGACAAGTCGCTTAACACATCTTATTCCTCTTCTTTTGAATTCCACCTGTCTAGCACAGAAAGCAATTACAGCCCCTGGATAAAAATAATTTGAACTTTTGATCAAAATATTTCCTATTACTTAAGAACAATAACAAAAAAGAACAGACTATTTCTTTGCAGGATGATACCTGCTGATTTTGTGTTCCTGTAGATTTTTTTGCCTGTCAGCTTCTTTGCTCTCTCACTATCATCGAATATTACTACCACTTACTCTCAAACCTGAAAGATTTTGTGTACTGATGATCTATTTCAGTGCTTCTAATGGCTTATACAGATGCCTTTAAAATGAAACAGAAGTCATGTCGTTTGCTTGAGGCCATGCATGCAATCAGTGACTGAGGGCAGAAATAAAGTAGAACAATATACTAATATGTAAGCTATGTCAGGAGCAGGTGACTACTACTAAACTTCTTTTGCAAAGCTTCAGAAATCATGACCTAACCTGTAGTCTTTCTTTGAACACAGCATGAAAAAAAAGATTTAGTTGAAAAGAAAACATGCATTAAAAAGGCACATTCTTGTAATGAATAATATTAGTCAAACCATATCTTTTCTGGTAATTTTCATATGTGCCAACCTAAGTCAGTTAAAACACCAGATGGCACAGAAAGATTACATTACAGCCTAGGATTACGGGGGTCAACAAGAGGTTCAATCCCATGTCCTCTGCCTGCTGCAGGGTTTTGAATGGAGGGTTGTTTTAACACAGGACTCTGTTTCTGCACCATCCTTCCTCATTTCGGGTTGGAAACGGTTATCCATCAAGGGGTATGAAGGGACAGGCAATTCTTGGAAGGTCACAGTAATATGAAAAATTAAAGTAGCTTTTAAAGAGAACTCTTTTCCCAGTTACAGAATTTTGTTTACGGGACTTGACTTGTTAAGTCGCTTTTAACTTCTGTGAAAAAAGAACGTAAGTTAAGATTAGGCTTTTTTTCATAAGAGGAAACCACTCAAGCTCTAGACATAAATACAAACAATGCAGATTACAATCACAATACAGGAGACAACCATTGCTCAGCTTCAGGATTTACAATCAGCACACTTAAAACTAGAGACCCAGTTCACACAACCCCATATTCCCATTTCTCAGCTCTTCAGAAATGCTAATAAAATAGATGAACCCTGACCTGGGAAACAAGGGCACACAAATGTAAGCAGAGGGGGAAAAGGACTACTCACAGACACTGACATGCCTTAAGTTAGACAGTGTTAGGAAACTGTTCACTTCAAATACTGAAGCTCCCAAGGGAGTACTAGAAAGCGTGGATTTAACACCTCACCTCTCTGCATTTATTATTTTGACTCTTAAGCTATAATCAAAATTTTTTTTCCAAGATGCAGCAGTAGATCCTTCCAAATCCCTTCTTGGAGATTTGTTCCCTCTTTTCTTTCTTGTCTACCACTAACATTTTATTTTTTTCATAACAAAATGCATTTAACTTCCTGCCAGCAGTTAGTAAGGTGGCTACCTACTACACCCAGAAGATAAATCCGTCACAAAGGCGTTTATTTCTACAACTGTGGAATCTAATTTTCATCCCTGCTTGCTCCAGTTGTCCATTGCCTCTTGTAGAACAGCCAGAAGAGCCTGAATGAGATTAACAGGTGTAGGTAGGTTCAAAACAGTAAATAGGAGGACCGGATCCTTCACATTATGTGCAAACTACCTACATAATTCATCATCAGTGAAAGCCAGAAGTTTGATAATGTTGAAGAAAACATACAGGAAAATTAATGGAAAAACAACCCCTTAAAAACTGGCAAAACAAAGAGGCTATGTCTAACTTAAGAGATCTGTGAGCTACAGATTGCTGGTGTTGCTAAACTATACAGAAGTGCCACCACATGCCCTTACACTGTTCCCTTAAAATCACCACTGACTTACTGTCTTGACACACAGTGTGGGTTAGAGAAGAAAGGAAAGACATTCCCTGGCACCCAGGATAGCCAAACTTTTTTTCCTGGGAACTGTTTACCAGCTCTCTGCACTCCCTTGAGGGACAAAGGATACTTTCTAGACCCCTCATTTTGAGGGATTTTTTTTTTCTGTTCAACACTGTCAAAAACTAACAACATATCTTCTAAATGCAGAGCATGATACACTGTAAAGCAGAACAGAAATGTATCCCAGACTCCTGAGTTAGACAAAGTACACTTGTGGAAAACATAATCTTCTGCTTGCAACTTATTTACCTAAATTGAGAATTCATTCCATAGAACTACCAGAAAATTATCAAGGTAAGAGTCTTGACTGATAGCGTACTATACAGTTGCTGCAACAACTTGAGAGAACTCAATTTTCCCTGCTTCCTCAACTCCCTCACTTGCAAACTGAATATGCTGGACTTTAAAACTTCAGAAATAAATTTTATTTAAATATTTTAAATAAGCTTGTAAAAAATAATAATAATAACCAAAAAATTTAAAATGTCAGGAAATCCAAAGATTGCTAGAGTAATCTTTCTTTTCTGGACATATTATATGCTGTAAATACACTCTGCAGGTCATTTTGCATTTATTGCATTATACAACAATGCTCTGCTTGTCATAACAAACAAAACAGATGTT
Organism: Chiroxiphia lanceolata; assembly: GCF_009829145.1. Lineage (NCBI taxonomy): Eukaryota > Metazoa > Chordata > Aves > Passeriformes > Pipridae > Chiroxiphia > Chiroxiphia lanceolata. Next base: position 83,424,789 of record NC_045639.1, on the reverse strand, counting down.
AATTCTTTTGTGCAGGTCTGGCCTCTCCACCGCCTCCCACAAACAAGTGCACCTAAAAGCGAGGATATACAACAGAATTTTTGCATGCTAAAAGTTGTACCTCTTGTACTTAGCTAACATAAAAATTCCTTTAATGTACATCATACCAGTCCTCAATGTCATTCAGCTGAGTCCACGGGCATTCTATTTTGCTTATCTATCAAACCTTTCAAGCACTTGGTATACTTTGCTAGATCTTGTTTTTCAACAAAATTATTTACAGATGTATTCTAGTGACTGAAATAGTGAGAGCACAGTATTGGCAAAGGTGAAAGACTGGCAACTACCATAAGGCCAATAAAGTCTACACACAGATCTGTTCTGCAATATCAGCCATTACACATAACATGTAAGACTCAAACCTTTCTGTCTCACTATCAGCCTTACCACGTGCACAAGTTTTTGAGTAATACTCTCCATGAACAGCTACCTTGTAGACAAACATTTTTTCAACTGTGCTATAAACATTAAATGTATTTAGACTATACCATACTTTCATTACACTTCCTAATGTTCTAATTCGTAAGTGAAACTTGCAAGGACAGCTGAGAGATTCTCAGGTGTCAGCTCTGCTGGAAGATAAGGGTTAGTACATGAGCTAATCAACAGCATTACACAAAAATTAACACGCATCTGCACTTTTAATTTGGATGTTTTCCAAAACTCACGTATTTGAAATCTAAGATTCTACAATGAAATGTACTGATAATACATTTGCCAGAAGCCAGCAAGACCTCATGAAGCCAAAGATGGTTAAAGGAGACAAAAAGCTGCCTCACCAGTATGGGTGAAGTGCAACCACAGGATATGCTGACAAATCTCACTTGCTTTGATCTACCTAGAAAACACCACCATTACTGCGGTTATCCTGGTATCATAAACTTCAGCAAGATCTAGGAACCAAAGTATGTATACAAAGTTTATCCTGGATTGTATAACTGTGGATGAAGCCAAGGATAGTATCTAAGATTCCCCTTACTTGTAGCAGTCAGATGAAAGTTAATGCAAATATGCTGATGCACTTTCATTAAACCTGTGCACAGTGTAGTCAAACCTGAAGTGGTCTGTGAAAATATAACGGGATACAGTCATGGCTGACAACAGAACTGTGGAACCACTATTTTCAGACAAGACTTAAACTATCATGTGGTGCTACATAAAACACATGTTCATATACAAATATAAAAAAAGAAATACTCACCCTAACTTCATAAACATTATCTGAATAATCCACAGTCTGGCAGACATAGCTGTACCCTCGAGCTCTTGATGACAAGAACAGCTGAAAATATTAAAGTCATACATCAGGGGAAAGATACTACATAAAACACATTTATAAAAATTATCAGCAAGTTTCCTGCTACATCAAACTTACCTGAACAGAAATATTTAAAGTATTCTTATTAATCCTTAGAATACTATTGGAGAAAGCCATTATTTAGTACTAACAACGAGCTGTTACACAGTACTTACTTTTTTCTTATAATTAAAAAGACAGTACTCATTTCTCCCTGCATGTATTTGCCCAGATAATTACAGCCTCATACAAATTACTACGAATTCCAGTATGACCTTGAGCTATTCAAACATGAGTATTCTTTCTCATGGCTCTAGCTTTAGAGACAGAAAATACCTATATGCTTTCACTACAATTGACAGAAATACTATTCCCAGGATGGATTCAAGAGAACTCTATTTATGTGACAGATAATTAGATAATTTGGATCTACAATTCTTAATACAGTATACCAACTATAATCCAGAAAAAAACCCAGGTTGAACAGCCAAAGCTGAGCACCCACAAAACACATTGAGAGAAAATGGATGGAGAAAAATTCCCCGTTTTGTGCCAACAGAAATGGCCTAAAATACATTAAGTGCTCCCGTAGGGCCACTCCAAACCAAGATTATTGCAAAAACCTGGACAGGAGAAGATAAACTTGACACTTGAGCAAGTTCCCATTGGAAAGAAGTACTCTTGTCTAGAGCTGTACAAAATTCAAATAATATTTCCAATCTTGACATTCATAAATGTTATGATCCAAGACTGTTTAAAGCCAGGTAATCCCATCCTGTTATGGATCAAAGAGAGACAGCAGTGGAGCAGACATAACCTGTAAATTGGGAGCTGTAAAAGTAGAGAAGGGTGAGAGAAAAAGATGGTCAAAAAAAAGGATGGGTAGGCACTGACTACTCTTACCACTAACCTGACTTCCATCTTATTTGAACTGAACTTGAGTTTACTTTGGTGTCTCATCTTGCACACAGCACTAGGAGTGCAGTCAGATGCAGAGACAAGTCTTATCCAGAAAAAAACCCCAGTATACCAAAGCCTGTGAAGCTCTGGACATATTTGCTGCACGTGTCTTTTAATGTAAGTAGATGAAAGAACTGTCCACAGAAATCATCCTAGAAAACATACTTCTGCATCCTCCAAGTCCATTTACAAACTGCTGTAATACCACTACTCTCCAGTGTGGTCCCACACAAGCGTGAGGATATTTGATACTATTAAGGAAGAACAAGGAAAGTTTAGTCCACACTGTTATAGAAATCAACCAATCTCTACTGCAACCTACTGGGTAACTTGGCCAAGGTTACCTTAGCAAAAGGCAGTAAATTAACTTCACCAGACTGCCTCAAAGTAGAATAAGAAAGTCCTGATTTTGTGGTAACATAGGGTCTATACATCCCCACATACAGGGACCTCTGCATGTTCTGAGCAAAACTGTCTCCAAATATGAACCTGCATTTGAATCCAACATATGGAAGTGTTGGACTAGACATCCTCACAGTGCTTTCTGGACTTACTATTTAATGTAAGTTACCACAGATGAACGAAACAGCTTGCCAACAGGATGGTTATTTAAATAGCATTTAAAGGCCTTTCACATTCAATTTCTGTTCTTAGCATTGTCTGGAAACTTTACAGTCATTCACAAAATACAAATTGTATCATTTTACTCATAACAATTCCATTAAAACTCATGTGAATTACAACAGTGGCACAGTGGTGTTGTAAACCTCATGTAGATGGAAGAAGTTGCCTCATAAAGGGATCAACTGAAACTTGAACAGCTTCCTCCTGTCAGTCTCTTAAGATCAAGAAAAGACACTTCCTGTAAATGCTGTATCCATAGCCTTAACATTCACTGAATAACAACCTACATTTGAGAGAGCAGGAAACTAGAACCTCTGTGTCTAAAACTATGAGCTTTCAGCAGTAAAAATGTATTTGCAGTCCCATTCATTTTTGTGTTAATTCAGTGACTTGGAAATGCCACAAACATGTTACCCTATAAGCAACATAGGTTTGAAAACCATTTGACCATAAGTTTGGTATAATTCAGCTTATGGATAAAATAAATCAATTTAAAAGTCAGGGATGGCAGTAACACTGCAGAATTCATTTCAGAGGAGTTTCAATTTTAACCTGCCAAGATGATTGGATTTAATCTCTTCCCACAACTATCCTTGGGTGTCAGCATTAAATTCTGTTGTACCTGTAGTACTTAATTACTTAGCTGAATAGTCCAAGGAAACAATTTAGACAAAATGATGACTGAGCTGTGATGGCTAAAATTTTACTGAACCATGTCTTAAAAAGAAGCTGAAATCAGTTAAATGCTCTTATTATAGAAGCTTTGGGAAAGGGTCAATATGCATATCACCATCAGCTATACCATGCTTTCTTGGCAAAAGTACAGAACAGACCAGCCAGAGAGCTCTTGAATGCTGTAATTTTAACTACTCTGTTCATCTGCTTACTTCTGAAAATAGATTTTGCAAAACTATGATCCGAGGTCTTCCAGGAAGACGCCTCTTGATCCACATGAGCAATCGTAGCAGAATTAACTTAGCATCAGCCATATTCTGTACAGCTGTCCTTGAATAATAATTACCAAACTGTTAAGTAATCCCAGTTAGCTACTACTACAGAGTTGGTCCATTGCATTGTTACTACTCATTTCCTCTGTACAGAAATCCAAAGGAAAAATGCAGCAACACAGAAATTTATTAGAATTAGCACATTCTGAACATTTCAAACCAAGTAGTAGAAGACTCTATCCTTTTATTTTTGTTTAGAGATATAGTTCACTTCATTTTTATTCTTATTATAAAAGATAATGTGCAGACAAGACAGTTTTCCTCACTACAGATAATGGACAGTTGAATTTCTAAAAATGATAAACACGTTGAAGGCAAGAACAAACAGCTCAATTTCTAACAAGATGCATTCTAACACCCTTTAGGATTATTAAAAAGAAAAAAAAATCAGTTACAAGTGTTAAATCTCTATAGATTTTACTTATTCTGTCCAGTATTTAGACTAACATAAGTCTAGGAAGAACTTGGAATAGCTAGTACACAAATTCTCTCTATAGACTCATTTATTGCATTTATTCTCAAACAGACAGTACCTAGCTATAGAAATACTCACAAAGGCAAAACCATCTTTAAAAGTCTGTGCAAAACATTCACTCTCAATAGACATCATAAATATGCAAGATAATTATTTTCATTTTGCAACCTGCAGACATCCTCAAACCTCAGTAAGAATCCCCTCTTGCAAGAGGGCATACACACCTCTTTGAAAATGAAGAAGTTGAGCAGAACCATTCCAAAGTTGTAAACAACCAACAGGAAGCGTAACTGGAAGGGCTCTCTCGTCTTCATCCATTTGGGGCCCAGCCAGACAGTGAGGAGATAAATAGTGCTTATAGTCAGTGTTGGAAATGGAGACTGCATCAAGGGCCAATCATCAACACGTTTGTCTGAGGGGGTGAAGCAAACAGAAGGAGTCAACAAGGTCTGAATAAAATATATTTCATCATCACTTTAAGTACTGAATTTGTTAAATATTATTCTCTCCTGGAATAGCTGCATCAGCTGGTAGAAACACAGTGTACTCATTCTTTCTAGGAAGGTTAAAGAAAATAGTTTTTTTAAAAAACACACTATATCATATTACCTCACACAGGGATTCATTATGTTATTTAAGCTCTGTTGTCCAGTTCTATAATCCAAAACAGTAAAGCAAACAGTATCACATGAGCACAAACACAACTCAACCCACTAATCCCCCCAAACCCAGTTTGCTTATGATGAACAGTGACTGCAGTGGCAACATAATCAAATATTCAGCACCACTGCAAATGAAAGATACACAAATTTGGGAAAATACTGATAAAACCAGTAGTTTTTATTAGTTTAAAATTAGGCACTAAAAAGCCTCCTATTAATTTTATACAGGTGTTATGATGGATGATAACCAAGAACTTTAGCTATTTGATGTAGGTCAGTCTCATGTTTCAAACAGAATACTATCAATGGTACTGGAAAACAATTAAATAGAAGAGTTTAAAGGGATAGTTCTAGTTAATCTGTGCTGCCATATGGGAAACAAAGGTTTTATTTATAGTCTGCTTCAGCCACTCATGGGATTCAGAGTTACATTACACATATTTCAGAGCCCAGAATATGCTGTATTAAGTTCTGGATCAGTAAAAAAAAAAATGCTCTTAGCCTGATGAACCAGTGACATGTAGGATTAGAAGATGGCTCTGCTAGAGAAAGGAAGCAAGACTACAATGACACCTCCTTACTCAGTGCCCATGTAGTCCCATGTGTCGTGTGTGTCCTCTGTGCCCTGCAGGCTAATCTCAAATTGTAGCAAGACATAAAAGGTAAATACTCCATAACTATCAGAACTTCAGATACTGCACAGCTCTGATAATAACTGGAATATCTTCCAGTTGCTTAGGCTAGTCATAGTTCATATGGAAATCACATCACAGGGCTCCTTGGGAAGCTCAGACATCTAAAACACATGCTCTCAGTCATTTGTGAGCAAACTCACAAATGCACTTGCCCATGTGCTTACTTAGAGGACAAGTTTCTTTTAGAGAACTCAAAGACAGAGAAAAATCCCTATACCAAAAATTAATTCCTAATCCCAGGCATACTAACCAGTAAATTAGAAAACTCTACTTATCTTGAAAATGAGGAACTCTAATGCAGTGAAGAAAGTACAGAACAGCACTGCCATTACTTCTCCTACACTTCTTTCTCGTTTTCTTTATTGTCCTTAGGATCATAAATTAGAACCTCATTTTAGGAGCAGATTTCATGAGACCCTCTATTTCTAACAAACAACAAGTATTACCAACTACAGAAAGAGCACACAGAACACTAATTCTTCTTATATCCGGATGATTTAACGATAACTGAGCTGCACATTCAAAGTAAGATACCAGGAGGTCTAAAAAGAAGTGGAAAAGAAGAAAGAGAAACTAGCCTAGCTGCTTCCATTATGGCTGTTAATACCAGAAGAAAGAATTCATCCTAATTGCATGGAAACCTCCAGCAAGACTGACACTGCCAGAATGATGGGATTCAGTGTTGCAGCCACAGCCACCAACAGAAGCCAAGGGCAAGACAGAGTAAAGAGTACAGGGAGGAGTGTAAAAAAAAAAAAAAAAAAAGAGAAGACTGGCTGTAGAAACACAGGCAGTGGAAACAAAACCAAACCAAGTGAGAGAAGACAGTTACCTCTTAACTTTTCAGCAAGTTCCTGGAACCAGACAGAATACCACCTACCGAAGCCAAAATCACTGATGCACTCCAATTATTACACAGTTATATCCCTTACACTTTAGTTCCTGCTTGATTTTAGCAATTGTTCTACCAATCTGAATTTAAAAATAAAAGATAACACTATTAAAAAAAGAAATGGAGAACCTCATACTCTATCTGATACAAATTAATAGACAAAGACTCATCATGAAGCAAGAGGAAAGGTGTCAGTTAAGAAGCAGCTCTGGGAATAGTCCATGTGTCATGTCTTAATCAAATCCACATCTCACTTCATTGTAGTGTGCACAGAGTTAATAGCAGGTGAGGAAGAGACACAGTTGCTTTCCCAGCTTTCTTGCAGTAAGCAATATAAAGAGAATAAAGAGGCAAAGACACATTAGAGAATCTGTCTTCTATTTTATAACACAGCGTTTCATGGTATCTTAAATGTTGAAGTGCCAATACAAAGAAATGTAAAAAAGACAGATTGTAATTTTACTCAGGAGTTGAATGTTACCACCCACTGCTGAAATAGGAAACCATGACCTATTCCAGATTTCTTTTTATGGCAGAAGACAAAGATGGAAGAATGAGGATTCCCTAGAGGGTGAAAGGAAAAACAAAGGGACAACTTATATTAGAGTCCAGCTGTAACTAGGCTTTGCCTCATACCTCATCAGCACTGTAAACAATTCTTTCACCTCCTTTCCACAAGTACTACAAATTGAAGAACTTCACTGGAAAAAACCCAGAGATATATTTCACTAATTCTAACAACAACATAAGAGCACCTGAAAAGCTGCCATTACTCCTCCATACCATGGTTTCAGCCTGGTACTTTCCCCTCCACAAAGGGTTTTTGGAGCCACATCTCAGAGACAAGTCTTTAAGTATTTGCAAGAAAAACACAGATTACTGATACAGATCTCATAACACACTGCCCAGGGAATCCGACTGCTATTCTGGGGGCCTGACTTCTTCTAGGACAATTAATTACACTTCAAACACAAAATGCCTGTATGAGAGGGCAGGCAATTCAGTTCTAGAGTACATCCTGGCCAAAACAGAAACGTATCTACAGGAAAAACTTTATTCTAATTCCTACTGTGCTAACTAAGAACATGACCTTACATTTATTTTAAAGGCATCTAGGAGACTCTGCGTATGAGTATTTTTTACTAGTACTGTGGCATCAGAAAACATGCCTCTCCTGAATAATGCAAAGTCACTTGTTGCATTAAAAATCAGTTCCACGAATCATTCTTATTGCACAGAAGATATTCCAAAACCAATTTCATCTCAGTTTACCCAGCAAGCCTCCTTGTCCATGTTCTACACAAAAACCACAGTAACATGCAGACCCTTGCTTCAAACTTCTTTTCATATACTCTCTTTCAAACCAAGATAAATTCACTCTCAAGTAATCTGCTTAGTGATAAACATTGCAAGCTATTCCAACACCTTCCTCCCTTCCATTCCCACTTTGTTTCAGCAAAACTAGCAGAATTTTGTGTCCTACTTAGTAGCTGGTGCTATGACCACAAAAGATTCTGCAAATTAGAAAGCACTGTGATAGCTTCAGGGGACATATGAGTGTATTAAATCCTTCACTATTTCACATGCAATAGGGACATTTTTACCTGCAAGATGAAATAAGCTTGAAATAAAAAGGCCAGCTCCCTGATTTAAAAAAATCCCTCCAGCTGCTTCAAAGCAAAATGACCAATGCCTTTACCTGATTAGAATTGACAGAGATTGACTGAATCTTTCAGGGGATTAATGCGTTTGTCTTTCAAATCCCAAGACCCAGATTCTAATTTGATCACAAATAAAATGTCTGCTGCGATGGCACAGCCTGTAGTACAGTTCTGTTTTGGTAAGGTGGGAAAAGTTTTAGAACAAATACTTAGAGTTGCACTTCACAGCAAACACGAATCCAATGTAGAATAGGGCTAATTCTAACTTGTTCCTGATAGAAAATTACTGTCATGTAAGGAAATAGTATGAAATGTTTATATACACAAGGTTTTCTGTCATTTAGTGTAAATATATTTTAAAGTTTCACCTTGCAAGGACAAGAAACACAATAACTTATTATGTATGCACGTATGTATATGTGTGTGTGTCTATACATACATATATATATATATATGTAAAAATGATTGAAATTGCCCTGAGGTACCTACCTTTGCAGGATGGAAATATTTACATGGGGAAATTAACAAGAAATACACACATAAATCCTCTGATTCTTTCTTTCAAAGGAAGAACGAGAGCAGGACCAGTGAAAAGCACTGAATATCCTGCCTGATAATGTCCAAAGAGAACATAACCTATACTGAAATATAGATGTCAAATGAAGATGTATTTCAATATGTAAGGTTGTAGTGATGGTTAGTATTAAAATTGCAAGGAACTTCTGTGAAACATAATGTAATTGTTTCAATACACAAACACTGCTGTTAAATGTGGCTTAGAATTTCCTTTCCAACAGAAAGGATTTTAGATGGTTCAATTTCCTGCATACTACTTAGCCTATGATCAATTTTTTTTCCTTTCCTCTAGAAGTTCAAACTTTAAAAATAAGCAAACAAATGTATAGCACAGTCATTCTGACATTGACCAAGAGAAATCCTGAAACAGTACAATGGTGACTATCTCTGCTTTTAATACTCGTTTTAGGGGAAAATATTACATTACTAAAATACATGATTTTTGAGATTCCCCGCATTAATGTTAGATTCGAAAATCAAAACTTAGATAGTCTTTATTTTTACTTTTACTATGTATTCCTTAGCCATAAGGTCACTACTCACTAATTTATCTGGAGAGACTTTCAAAGTTATTAATAGCTATTGATACTATTCTCAGCGCAAAGACACTTACAGTGCCAATCCAGCACATCCATCTGTCCGATTACATTTCCAAAGACACTGCAGAAATAATGGCAACTGTTTGAAAGCAGTTCTGTGAAAGCCCTCTGCAGATCACGCTGTTTACTTTAGAAGAAGTCCTCTCAAAGCCCAATCTCCAGTTTAAGAAAGATTTCTTTAAATGAGTGAAATTTTAAATTCCACAATATGAGGAAGGCAAACCAATATTATCTAGTTGGAGCACTGTTCTATGAAGTACAATATTTTAATTACCTAAGAATTTCCCATGTCTTGTTAGTTACACTAGCACTGTAATTGAAGGTTCTTACAAAATGAAAACCCATATAAGAAAACGTGAGAAACAAAACTTTATACACCTTAAAATGTTTACAAAGCTTTCACACTAGATCCTTTTGCAGTACTTTATTGTCCCATTCTCCCCTTTTCTTTCTGGCTACAGATAAATACTCTATACAGCATACTTCTCTTTCTACATTCGTATTAAAAATACTGTTTCAGTCATGTAAATATTTACAAGTGAATACAAGGTTCACTGTGGCTACACAACCACTGCAGATTGGCTCAGTTGAAAGTAAACTTGAAAAAGCATCTACCTGATTAGACCCTAGGCTTTTAAACTAAACTGTAACGTATCAGAACAATTTAGAAGTACATTTACTGTTACCAGTTTGTAGAGATTCCAAGAAAAAACCCTCAGTCTTTGACTAACATCTCAGAATGTACAAATGGAACAAAACCAGCTGAAGCTTAGCCTTTGTAACAGAATGTGACTAACTATATGGGCTGCACTGCTTGAGACTGAAGACTGATAGAGAAGCACCACTGCAGAGTAAAAATTGAGAGGCCATATATTTTTGGATCGAACATCTGTAGATGTTAAAAATTTCTATGCGCTTATTTATTATGACTTTAATAGACCAGTTCATATAGCCCAAAATTAATTATTCTTTTAAACATCTTTAGTGTTTGAATTAGCTTACCTGTTTTGTAATGATTATTCATTGCACATATTGCACCCTAATCCTCAATTCATAGAATTATAGAATCATTAAGGTTGAAAAATACCTCCAGGATCATTGAGTCCAACCTTTGACTGAACACTCTGTCAACTAAACCATAGCACTAAGTGCCACATACAGTTTTTTCTTGAATACTTCAAGAGACGGTGACTCTACCACTTCCCCAGGCAGCCCTTTCCCATGTCTGACCACCCTTTCTGTGAAAAAATTCCTCCTGATGTCCAAACTGACTCTCCCCTGGCACAGTTTGAGGCCATTTCTTCTCGTCATGTTGCTAATTATCTCAGTGTATCAAGTTTATTTATGAGAAATCCTACGATAGTAGATTGAAGCTACCACACAAACTAAAATTACATGCCTATAGCCTCATCATTGTTTCAGTCAGAAAAATTCTCTATGTCCTCTGAGGCAGGATTGTGCAGACAGATTGCTACAGGAAAGCAAAACAACTGGGACACAAGAAATGTCCAGTTTAAGCTTCTTTCTTACCTATCATACTTGGCAATGTCTGCAGTCTTCTGGCACTATGGATATTTCTAAGGAGTCTGACAGGTTCAAAAATACCTTTGCCTAATTCAGGAATAATCTAGCATCATTTACAAACAAAGGCCATGAAACTTCCCTTAACACATATATTAGCTAAGCAATCTTACTTAGAAGAATTTCCTGGTTTAGCGTCTTTTCAGAGGCGGAAAGCCCAGCAGAACATAGAGCAGCTTGCTGTAAAACGTTAACTAGACCCACTGCATAAATTTGCTCTCTAAATCCAAAGGAATTAGGATTAAACTTTAATTAGTTTATTACACTTTTCTCTGCTAAACTTAAGAGACCTTTAAAATCACATAGTTTCAACCACCATCATGGGCAGGGACACCTTTCACCAGACTGGGTTGCTCAGAGTCCCATCCAACCTGGTCTTGAACACTTCCAGGGACGGGGCATCCACAACTTCCCTGAGCAACCTGTTCCAGTGCCTCATCACCCTCACAGTAAAGAATCTATTCCTATGTGTGTTACTGGTAAAGCTAAGGATGACATGCACAGGATGGATAAAGGTTCCCAAAACCTGGAACAAAAAAGCATAACAGGTGACCTGGTTTAAGTAATTATTTTTTTAATACAGTACACAGAAAGCAAGTTTACTTTGATCTTGAATAATGAGTGGCAATAGCTGAGTTATGTCCTCAAGCTTTAACTAGTTAAGAACAAACTAACTTGTTTGGGTCAAGAACAAGAGACATCAAAATTTTATGGCAAAGCACTGTCACTTTACCAAAACTAAGGTGTAAGAATAAGAATATTCAGCCTGAAGCACAATTAATAACAAAAGCACTTACTCTGAAAATCAAAACAACAAAGCCCACAGATTCTAAGTTTGCAAAGATGTACGAATGCTGCTGCACTCAGAAATGAGAGACACCTGTCCCAGCACCAAAAGGACTGTAACACAAGACTAACAGGTATGACCTATAACCAGTTGTGGCTTTGTTTTGAATTTCAGGGCTTCGTAATTGACTGCTTAGTCTTCCTTAAAGCTATACACAAAAACATAAAATCAAAATGCCACACAGCTAAGAACAATATCTCCTGCAGCTAATGAACATCCGTGTAATATGCATGTTTCATAAACTTCCATAAAGTAACAGGAATGCCTTGCTGTTAAAAGGCCAGATGTATTTTATCTACCCTTCCCATTATTCTAACTAGCATTCTAGTCTTCTCAGGACTCCCATCATTCAATCATTAATAGCATATTTTCTTTGCACCTGTATATAGCAATTACAGAACCTACTTGTTTCAAGACAAGAATAATAATGGAATTATTATGAAGTTCAAGAGACACAACTATTTAACATCAAGTCTCAGGATTTTCAAGTCTAAAGAGATTACTTTGCTCAAATTATATTTGATTTATCTCTTCCATTGATTATGACTACTTGTGGGGACAGTGCAAATGCTCTGTTTCAAGGAATAATGAAAATATAATCCTCATTGAAGCTTACGTAAGATTTGCAAGATAGAAGAATGCTTCCTGCCTTGAGGGCTTCTGTTGTTCAAATCTTACTTTTCCAAACATCACAAATGCAAGATGCATTCCCAGTGCAGTGATACCTGCATGCCTTTTCTTAAATATTGTATGTTACGGAATAAACAGAAGAAAACAAAAAAAAATCCCCAATCCAGGCACAAGATGCAGTTTTGTAAACTAGTTGCAGACTTCATGATCCAGTCCATGTCTATGTAGTTCTAAAGCAATAAAAGTTCTGCATAAAACTTTCCTTCTACAGTGATTTCCTTACTGACACTTTTACTCTCTCTTCTCTGGTTTCTGCCAAAACTATTTCTCAGACCTCAAACTGGAGATGTCATTACTGCACACAAAAGCGTTGAGGTTTGGTCCTATGAAAATAGTTGTAGGGGTATCAATAAGCAGTAATACAAACACAGGATTTATGCATATTCAATGTTGCAATAACAGATTAGGCTACTGGCCCATCCAGGGTTTTATAATGCTGAAGGGGATGATCATAGAATGTGATTATCTTCTCCATAAACAGATATTTTTATTAGATTTCCTCAGTTTAAATCTAATCCTTGAAAAATATGAAGGATTATTAACAACAGTTTAATAATAACTCTGCAAGGCCTTATCCACTGTAGAGACATGTGTTACATACTCAGCATACACGAGACAGTAAATTGAGCACTGATACACGTCTTGCTAATGTGCTAACACAGCGGAAGGATAGTGATGCTTAACTACACTGCAAACAAACTACTTACATTGCTGCTCTTGTAACACAGAATAATTTAGGGTTGCAGATGAATATTTAGACACTTCTAGATGCAGTTTCGAGCATGTATGAAAGCCAGCAATGGTAAGTGAAATCTACCTCAAAATAGAAGAAAGCTACTGGAGAAAATTTGCAATAAGTTGCACAGAAATGCCTCTGATAAACTACCTGTTTTTTCTGTTTGCATCATCACAAGAATGCTCATCACTTTGGTTTTACAGAAGGATGAATAAAGAGGGAATTTTGTTTTGATTAAAAACTACAAAAGGAGTTATTGAAATGCATTAGCTCTTCAAAGTTCAGAGACAGAAGTATTTTTTACAGTTGTGGGATACATTAGGTCTTCTGTTAGCCTAACACAAATACATCAGTCAAAGTCTCCAAAGAAAAACAACTCTCTAAACATTTAGAACTCAATTCCTCAACATGCCTTTAACATCTTTGTTAATGACAAATTAGGGGTGAAGAAACCAACAGCATAAAAAGAGACTAATTTTGAAATGTTGATTTTCAAAACATGAACTGAATGCCAAAATGTTTTTAACCCAAAGATGGTGAAAAGAATGATCAGTGTCTGAATCTTTCATTAAGTATACAGTAGCAAAATCATCAGTTTGGCAGCTACATAATGTCCATGCCCCAACAACTGCTACAACTAAGTCTCCTCACTTCCACAGTTGTGTTACCTTCCATGGTAACACATGGCCCTAAATCTAAGCTTCTCTAATGGTTTCTCAAATAAAGTTTCACTCTTGATCAAAAATTCATGGATCACCAACATGGAGATTAGACAGTATAGAAAAAAATCTGACCTAAATATCAAAGCAGTACTCTGTGTGTGAGAATTTCTATTGTGCACATCTGTTCTTGGCAAACTACTAAATATTAAATGGTTATGAAGTCTCCTATTTAAAGCCGAGCTACTCAATTTAACAGCTGTATTTCCTACTTCCTTTTTTTTCTTTAGAGTATATTAAAGACAACATGTTACAATGATACTCTAAGAATAGAAGGGCATAAAATATTGGCTAGAAAGATAAGATTTCCTGGCTTAACAGAAAAAGTGAAAGATATGGTTGATAAATTCCCTTCTTCCAGCAACATTCTGTGAGCATTCAGAAAGAAATAAAACAACCTCTCATATTGGTTATAATCAGGAGAGGGAAACAAGGAGATATTGTCTATAAGCAGATAAAAAAACCCGAAACACCATGGTCAAACATGTAAACTAAGCATAACATAGACAAGAGCTGGAGGAAGACACTTTAGAGATACAGCCAAAAGAGATAAAAAGAATAGGAAGATGTGATAGAAACAAACCAAACAGTCAAGAGTTCATGATTATGCTGAAAGAGAGGAGTACATGTGGGAGGGGGATGGATGGAATGAAACTAGGAATGCAGTGGTTTGACCCTGGCTGGGGACCAGGTACCCACCAAAGCCACTCAATCACTTCCCTCCTCAGCTGGACAGGGGAGAGAAAACAGAAGAAAGGGCTCATGAGTTAAGGACACAGAGAGATCACAGATTACTGTCATGGTCAAAACAGACTTGACTTGGAGTAATTAGCTGAATTTATTACCAATCAAAATCTGAGCAGTATAATGAGAAGTAAAATAAACCTTAAAAACAACTTTCCCCAGCCCTCCACTCCTTCCTGATTCTCTGCCTCCTCTCTGCCAGTTGCACAGGGACACGGGGAATGGGGGTTACAGTCAGTTCATCAAATGTTGTTTCTAACTGCTTCCTCCTCAGAAGGAAGAGTCCTTCCCCTGCTCCAGCATGGGGTCGCTCCTACAGGAAACAGTTCTCCACAAACTTCTCCAGCCTGCGTCCTTCCTACAGATTGCAGGTCTTCACAAACTGATCCAGTGTGGGTCTCTTCCACAGGGTGCAGTCCTTCAGGAGCAGGCTTCTCTCTAGGGGTCTGCAAGTCCTGCCAGTAACCTGTCCAGCATGGGCTTCCCACAGGGTCACAGCCTTCCTAAGGCATCCACTTGCTCTGGCATGAGGCTCCTCCACAGGCTGCAGGTGGATCTCTGTTGCCCTGTAGACCTCCATGGGCTGCAGGAGCACAGCCTGCCTCATGATGGTTTTTCCCATCAGCCGCAGGGGAAGCTCTGCTCTGGTACCTGGAGTACCTCCTCCCCCTCTTTCACTGACCTCAGTGTCTGCAGAATGGTTTGTCTCACATATTCTCACTCCTTTCTTCTCTGGCTGCAATTACTTCCGTGCCAATTTTTTTTTCTCTTCTTAAATATGTTACAGAATCACAGAACAGACTGAGTTGGAAGGGACCCGGAAGGGACCTTAAAGATCATCTAGTTCTAACCCCCCTGTCAAGGACAGGGCCATCTTACACTAGACTAGGCTGCTCAGAGCCCCACTCAACCTGGCCTTGAACACTCCCAAGGATAGGGCATTCACAGCTTCTCTGGACAATCTGTTCCAGTACCTCACCACACTCACAGTAAAGAATTTTTTCCTAACATCTAATCTAAACCTATTCTCTTTCAGTTTGAAGCCATTCCCCCTTATCCTGTCACTACATGCTCTTGTAAAAAGTTTCTTTCCATCTTTCTTGTAGTCTCCTTTCAGATACTAGAAGGACACAATTAGGTCACCCCAAAAGCCTTCTCTTTTCCAGGCTGAAAAATCCCAATTCTCTTAGCCTTTCCTCATAGGAGAGGTGTTCCATGCCTCTAATCAACTTGGTGGCAAAACTGCAAGCCAAATTGAGGTAGCTTATTCCCCCTCTCCTTCCATGAGAGAAAGATAAACTAGCTCATGCTTATCTTGAGATCCAAGCACACACAGAGGGTGTTAATACAAACCACGCCACACTCAAATCATCTCCAGGTTTGCCTTGCAGCTACTTATTGCTTAGTCTACAATCTAGGGTGCAGTACTCAAAATCCCAAGAGAGCTGACACTTAGATCTCTGCAAGCCTGAATTTCAGAGCTGCCTTCATTTGCCACAAGACCTTGAAGTTCAGATGCTCAGAAGCACTTGAGTCTTGACAACACTGAGTATGGTTGTACCCACTTGTAACCTAAATGAGACCTGGTAACTATACACTCAGCATCGATATCCTCCTAAAAACAATGTCAGTCAGACAGTCCCAAGAGTTCCTTATGAAACACAATGGTAGCTAAAATTTGATTTCCAAATACAGCTTGAGAAAGCAAAGCCCTGTCATATATTTACTAGTCAGAGAAGTCCTACCTCTGTCCTTTAAATTACAATGTCCCAACTTCTGTTCTCCAGGCACACTCCAGTCATACCAACAATCTTTAAAAGCCAAAGGTCTCATTCTTTTAATGGCCAATTCTTTTTAAATAAATAAACTCTCATTCAGCTCCAGTTTTTCAGGCCACTCAGGCATTCATTCAACCCCACTTGCCTTACCTCAAAAAACTCTTCAGTATACACAACAGCCTTTTCTCCTCCCTTAGTCTTGCATCCTAGCAAATTCTTCTTCTCAAAGTTGTCTCCACATACACTTAGAGTCTTTTCATTCATTCACCTTTTATCTAAGTGCTCTCTTAATCCATGTGAATCAAGTAACTCCAAAAACCTGCCTGGACTGGCAAAGGAAAAAGTGGAGTTTTGCCTCATCCATTCTTCATGGCTCCTGATCTACAAGACCTTAAAAGGAACTGTATCCTATGCTTCCTACACCTTCCTCTACTAATTGTCTTTATGCAGCCTTTGACAATCTTCCCTGGTTGCACAGGACAGTACAGCACAGCTGCCTTGAATACAACCTCTTCTGGTCTGCCATAGCTATAACCATAGCCCTGCTACATGTCTCTTCACACTGAGCACAGAATAAATACAGAGTGACTACTACAGTCAACTTCTAGTCAAGTTACTCCAACTAGAGAAGCTACCTTACGAGCAAGAGTTCCGACACTATAATTGATCAATTTACGCAACCAGTGGAATCTGCTTTATGCCACAGTTATTTCAACTGCTCAAGGATTTTTCACCTCTGGTTGTAGTATGTGGCTCCAGCACCACATATGGATTTGCACCTCACTAATGTCATGCAGCCTCAGCTAAGAAACACGATTTACTGAGAACTCCACAACAGCAATTTACTGTGTGCCGCAATTTTAAACTTCTAGTTATATGGTCTTCTGCAATAGGTAGTAAGGTCATGCAATCAGTTTGGTTAAATTCTGCATAAAGCTGTTTTCCGATCTTTTTCCATGGATTCTCCTTTAAGAGTATTTATAATAACTGATTTCCTTCAAAGATTTCAAGACACGCTATCTACACAGCCTTAAAATGAATTTCCAAAAATTATGTTCTTGTGATTTTGTCTACACATTTCCTTTTGCTTTTGGATTGTGCTGATGAGTGTTCAAACAGAATTATGTATCACATTCCTGCTGGTACTCTTTGAAGGCTTTTTTCTGTTTAGTGTCTTTGCTCAAGCTGAGCAGGTGGTCCCCACAACTTCTCCTTCATTTTAGGAAAGAGAAGTTTTCCACTCACAACTCAGCTCCTCATCCACAATGTTAACTTCGCTTCATGCTACTCCCTCATAATCGAGTTCTTGAAGCCTGGTGATCCAAAATCTCTAAGCAGACGTTTCCATTTCAGTAATGTATTTTTCTGAATGATGTTTTCATTTCCAAAGATGCTTGGTATCTGTTTAGTTCTGATTATGTCTTTCAAGTGCTGAAATATGATAAAATCTCCTGGTGATGAAATATGAGTGGTATTTCCCTCAAACACTCAGCAAATTGTCTTCAATACCAACAGCTGTTTTCTTGTCACTAATAAATAATTTTTTCATCACCTCCCTCCACTGACAAGCAATTAAATGTGAAATAAATCAAATAAACTGGGATGCTCCTATTGCTCAGTTTGGTTGAAAGCAGACTCATACGATCTAGTCTTTAACATTCTTTACTTCTGTAATCAATTTCTCCGGGTGCTGGTTATGCCACAGGTTTTTTTCTTTGTGTTTCTGCCACAAGACAGCCAAGCCCATTTACACTGCTTCTCCAGTTTCTGGTGTGTTCCTGTCTAATCCTTGTGTTTTACCCCGTCACGGTCACAGATGGAAAAAACTGTTCTCTTGAAAAATTTTTCCCAAGAAAATTGTATCTGCAAGACAAGTATCAAAAATCACCAAGTCACCATTCCAAATCACCAAGTCTAATGCTCAGCCATCCATCCAAAAGCTTAGGAACACATTCTGCTTTGTTTCTGTGAAATAGACTTCTTGTATCTTCATCTCACCCTTCATTCTCTCTCCCCCCATCACCACTTCCTGAGAAACTTTCACTGAGATTCTACTTGCCTCCAGCTTTGGCACAAATCCTCAAATACAAGGGACTACTTGCACTCAGAGTGTTCTGCTAACCACCCCAATGAGCTTTCCTCAAGCATAAACATTCAGGATCCTTTGGCCATAGTTGGTTTCTCCATGGGGAAATGAATGAGGGAAGAAGAAACAACTTTTGTTCCAGTTCTGTTCCCTGGACTGAAAAAGAAAACGAACCTGAACTTCTTGGGCATTCTTAAAGATCTTCCTGGCAAAAGTTTTTATGGCAATCTGTATTCCCATGGAAGCTGTTCCACTGATTCACTCTTCAGGCAAGCAGCTGTAAATTTCCCATGTTTTCTGTCCTCATTGCCTTATGCTTCTGACCCAACTGATAAAAACTACAACTGAAATTGTTCCTGAACAAGATGCTACATAGAAGACTATCCTACCACTAAAGTGAAAGTTTGCATCTTTCTCCTCTCTCCTTTCTTACTGACGGAAAAAGTCTGTAATCTTATTAACTGCAACAGCTGTAAATAGTTGCTGTTCCAAAGTAGTCCCAGCTGGCCCGGGATGGCCCTGCCTCCTTAAACTCCGAGCACCAAGAACAATCATTCTCACCCAAAGTCAGTAAAGCCTTCTGCTCTTCAGCTCAATACATTCAAATTAACTAGTTCCTCTAAATAAATCTTTCTGTACAGCGTTTCACAAATCTCCTTTTCAAGCCACAGTCTCCTATTCCCCCTCCCCAACTGTCAGTGGTCTCTTCACCCAAGTTTTGAAATTTCCACATTCTTCCTTCCTGGATTGTGTCCTGGGTTATTCATCTTAATAGTTCCCCTGGACACAGCCTGGAACCTCCCTGAAAGTCACTTGCTCAGTCATCTAATCATATCCTAAATCCTTCCTGGCAGATCTCACCTCAACCAGCTACTCCAGCTGAGAGAAAGAAGGAAGCCCTGCCCTAGCTATTACATGGAACCAGTCCCATGCCCTTACAGAAATAAGGGCATGGAATTCCTAGATCATCCTTCCTGATAGTAACTGTTCTTCCGACCACCTTTCTTTTTTTCTTCTGATGACTACCAAGACCATGTTTCTGACCTTTGTATCTCTCCTTGAAGTTTATGGCTTCCTAAATTATATCCCTCAGCCTCCTAGGTGAATATACAGCTACAATAGATTTTTTAGACATAGTCAAGTAAGGAGAGAAAAAAAAAAATTTTTCAACAAATGAACAAGCAAAAACATTAATGTAAGGCTGAAAATGTACTTGATAATATATATGGGGAAAATGGCACAGAACACTAATACTATTTCCAAATGCAAGATCTAAAAAAAACTTCCAAAAAACCAAACCCACAAACAAAACAGCTTTAGACAGCATGCTTAATGCTGAAAAAAACCCCTGTGACATCATTCAAACAAAATCCAGTTAGGCTCATCATAAAGAACCCTTTTGGGGTTCTTTTTAGTCTCAGAAAAGGTCATTTGCTTTTAAATAGTACAGAGCAGGGGAGGAAAAAGATCAAATCCTTAACGTGCAAAAATAAAGCAGCACAAAACTCAGTGGGACATTCTGGCACAGTTCTACACAAGTCTCATCACAGGAGTCTGAGGCAGCAGGAGAAAACACCTGCTGGCAGGACAATCCTGCTGAATACTAAGAACAGGGCTAAAGACAGATGGGTGTCCAATAAAAAATGGAAGTGGGAACTGGAGAGAATAAGTGTAGGAGTCGTAGTGGGAATAAAATTTCTTCACATTTTGTTGTGTAATTTTGCTGTGTAGTAGTGTTTCAGTATGATTTATTGTGTAATGCTATTGCATAGCATCATTTGTTGAGCAACTTTGCTGCGTGGTATAGTCTTTTATTTAATGATATTGAACATTAGGCAATGGTCTTGCATGCCATAATTTAAGTTTTCTGTTGAGCAATATCACTGTCATAGCTCTTGACACAAAGGTGAATTGCATGAATTCACATAACATTGCTGAATTCATGATTTGAACATATCATAAAATGGTTTGGGTTGGAAAGATCCTTAAATATCAGCTAGTTCCAACCACCCTGACAGCAGGCAGAGACACCTTCCATTAGACCTTCAAAGCCCCATCCAACCGGTCTTGAACACTTCCAGGGATGATACATCCACAACTTCTCTGGGCAACCTGTTCCAGCGCCTCATCACCCTCACAGTAAAGAATTCCTAATATCTAATCTAAACCTGCCCTCTTCCAGTTTGAATCCATTACCCCTTGTCCTATCACTACATGCTCTTGTAAAGGTCCCTATCCACCTCTCCTGTCACCTGCCTTTAGGTACTGGAAGGATGCTATATATTCACTCAGACATGGCAAATGGAGACAATTATTTTTGTCTGAACAAAGACACATGCAGAAAAGCAGCAAATTGAGTGGAACTTAATGCATTAAGAAATTATTTCATTGAAAAGCTACACAGCATTGCCTCATGAATGACATTTTCTTATCCAGAGCTACCTTGTGACTACAATGTGAGACGTTACATGTTTTGCCTATCCATATCTGACCGTAATCCCTTCAGGACCTTGGTTTACTTACTACTGGGTATAAAACGCTGTTGTATGTTTTTCTGCTCTGTCCAAAACTAGCCTTGCAGGAACCTGCTGAAATTCAGAATTTGAACAAGAAACGCTCCACCTCTTACACAAAATAGGACTGATTATTTCATTACAATGGAATCCTGTGTTAACAGCAACACTACCGAACTTAGAGCAAAAATTTAAAATTCTGCATTAGAAAATTAGTAAGACTTAAGCATATTTTAGTTGCCATCAAAGTGTAGTCACCCTACTACTAAACATTCTACAAAGAGGAGAAGAAGTGAAAGTTTGCTCCATATGTAGTATCACTGTCAGTTACATTATTGTTACATTCTTTACATTTACTTGCTTTTTCATCCCCCTCCTTTTTTTTTTTTAGTTTTTCTCTCATCATTTTTGCTTACAACAAACATGGTCTATGTACAGACTTAAATAACATGTTTGAAGTTCAGGAAACATATCAGAAGTTGAAGTATTTTTTCCAAAGAAATCAAGTAATCCATAAGGATATCAATTTTGTACTCACATCTATTTTTATATCCATCTGAAAATGCTATTGATGGGCTAGAACAGCATCTCTTTCACACATTACCTGGCAGTCTACAAACAATGGTATGTTGCAAGAGGCAGAGAAAGAGAGCAAACACTGGTAAATTACAATGCAGTGCTGCTGCAAGCATTTTTATTTGCTCTCGTATTCTGGCAGTTGTTAAATACAAAAAAGAAAAACACACATGTAGGCTTAATTTTTAAAATATGGCAAAACACCTAAGTTATGGGAAGGCAAATTGTGGAAAAAAGTGAGCTCCTTCTATCTATAACATAAAATTAATTTGTTATCTGACAGATGGCAGAAAGGAGGGGGGCGGAAAAGCAAAGACTGCTGATGCAGTGAGCTCCCCGTCTGCAATGAAGGCCCCACATTTCCACTCACCACACTGCCACAAAACACGTCCATAGGTGCATTCGCTGCGGTTTTGCTCTATGTGTTTTTAGGTTTAAATCAAAATAGCCTAGACCTCATCATTGCGTGGACAACTAAGAAAACGAGGAAAACATCCAGAGAAGTGATCCTTCTGTCAACTGCCCATGCCTACTCACAATATGAGCTATGAAAGCTGCAACTCCTTTCATTTGACCAACGAGACAGAGCCATTCACGCTGACCAATAACACCTCCAGAGCTACTAGGCACTGCAGCAAATGACCACCTCGTTTACTGTTCCAACACTGAAAGCTGCTTTTTCACATTTCTCCATATTCCAAGACATTCTCTCTTCCTTCAGCATCTCCCACATTGCAGTCGTGGAGCGCAATTACAGAAATGGAGCATATTAAAAATGAAAAACAGCAAAATTGACCCAAACACACTTAATATAAAACAAAAAGCTTCAGCACTGACGGTAATAATCGTTTCCTCATTTCGTTTGCTTAACTCCACGCGATGCCGGCACGGGGCTTCCACCTGCCGCAGAAGCCGGAGGCCGTCTGAGCTCCGGCACGAAGTACCGGAGGGCCTCGCTTACCTCCGACATCAGATTCCCGTATGACCAGCCCAAGGCACATCGCGGCGAGAGGGAACCAGAGGAGCCACGGCTCTGGGAAGCGGATTTCGCTCCGTGCAGCCCGCGGGCGCCCGAGGGACACCCTCACCTTGCCACGACGCGATGCCCCGCGCACCCCGGGCCCTTACCCGGGATTACGGCGGATAAACAAACGAAGCACCCAAGCTCCCCCAGAAGGACGAGGAGGAGAGGCGGGTGCGGGGGGTCCCGGGGAGCCGGAGCGCGCTCCGCGTCTCCCCGGAGACGGAGCCATTTTGAGCCGCTGCGCATCAGTGGCAGCGGGCGGGGGGCGCCGGGCACGGCGATGGCGGGGCCGGGGCCGCCCTGGCGCGTTACCTCGGATGCTCCAGGTCCAGCGATAGAACTCGAGGGTGTCGTTCACCACGCTGGACACGAGGCCCATGGCGCTGGGGGGCTCGGCGGCGGCGGCACCCATGATGAGCAGCAGCAGCAGCGGCGGCGGAGCCGGCAGACCTGTCTCGGCGCGTGCGTCCGTACCTCTGCGCCGGGGCTGCTGCTGCTGCTGCCCCTTCTACAGCCGGGGATGTGATTTAAATCTCTATCTCTCGGTATCTTCCCTCCAGACTCCGCCTCGCTCCCGTCACCGGCTCCCGTGCCCCGCGGGCAGGGTGGAGGGCGCGGAGGCGGGGGGCGGCGGCGGCTCCGCAGCTCGGTGCGCAGCGCCCGGCGCGGTGCGGAGCCGAGCGCAGGCAGCCGAGCGGCGGCGTCACGTGGCCGCCGTCCCGCTGCCCGCCGGCGGCGCCCGCGGGGTGCGCGGCCGCACGGCCCCGCACGGCCCGGCCGCGCAGGCGCCCCGCCGCCCCCCGCGCGAGCAGGTGCGGGGCGGCGCGGGGACCCCGCTCCTCCCTCACCGCGTGTGCGGGGCGGCGAAGGGCAGCTTCTTGACTTAACCGGGCTTTTTATTGTCAAATAGGATTTGGTTTGGTTATTTTTTTACCAGACGGGGTTAAAAAAAAAAAAAAAATTCAGGCAGTTCTTATTGCCTTTCTTCCTGTTCGCTTTGTAGCAGTTTGGATTTTCCTTCTCTTTTTCCCCCTCTCACTCGCCCCTGACGGACATGCCGAGGCACCGCCGCTCGCCACGCTCGCGTTACATCCATTTGTGCGCACCGAAGTATCGGCTCTTCTGCTTCTGCAAGGAGCCTCCGCTAAAGTCCCTTCTCCTCCCAGCACGGATAACACCAGCAACGGCAACGGGACCTCGCTACCTCCCTGCCCCACCGGCTGGTGGCACTTCACTGACCAGCCTCCTCCAGGCGCCACCCACGCTCTCCCCTCTTCTGCTACACCAAGGCCTGGATGTTCGCTCCATGGCGCAAAGAGGTTTTCCCTGCCCAGAGCGTTGCTGGGTGCTACAGAAGGAGCACCCTGCGTTTCAGCCCCAACAAACCCCCTTCCTGGTGTGAGGGCACCAGCTGCTGCTCACAGCCTTTGCTTCTTATCTCCTCCTGCCAACTTGTCTCTCACCCTCCCTTTCCCACGGTCTGCATAGTGCGGATGGCTGCATGACACCCCCGGGATCGGTTTGCCCACTGAGGGGCAGGAGGGGACCTGCTCCACCCGAGTTGTGAGCTTTCCTCACAGCAGACAGCAGATCAGATGGTATCTACCTCTCCCTTCTCCAGTGCACCAGCACCTTTGTCACTTGTCACTTGGTCTTGTTGAGCACAGCTCACACTCCTCCTCCTGGGTGAGTCACCGTCTGCTTAGCTCCTGGACTGCCCGGCTGCTGCGATCCCAGCCCTATGGAGAGGAGAGGCACACTGGCCATCACTAGGTACTCCACAGTAAGCAGAGCTGCTGCACCAAAACCAGGTGTTTGGGAGAAGGAATCACCTCCACTGGGAAAAGGAAGAGGAGCTATGTCAACCCCTGGAGGCCTGGACGGACAGGGAAGTCCAGCTTATCCCAATGCCACCTGAAAGTTGGAGCAAAGCAAGGCTATTGGACACAGATGTATGGACAACTACTAGTTGCATGAATTACGCTGACTTGAATTACGCTTTATTTTGATGGCACTGATCATGGCAGAAGGTCTGGTGAAAGCTCTGAAATGGATCTGTCACTGGGCAGGGCAACCTGCTTCCCAAGTTGCGGGCAGACAGTGTAGTGTTAGCTGTGGTTCCTGTGCCTCCTTTAGGAGAAACCACTGCAGTGTATTGTTGGACATTGAGAATCTTAATTGTGGTTAGTATTGTCTGAAGCACAGCTTTGGAACTTTTTTTTTAACACTATCATTTAAATCAAAAGGAAACCAGAAGACTGAGTCATAATCCTCAAATTGGTGTATGGCCATTTGCTTGAAACAGAATGGGCTACTGAATGAATCAACATGACAAAGGATTGCACTTCACTGCCTTTGTTGGGCAAGATGCGGACTAAAGAGAGTGCCACCAACACAAGGAGTGAAGATCCATTCTATCTACCAAAGAACAAAAAAGGAACAAGACATATTATCAATATTAATATATATTCCTGTTAATAGTTAATAGCCTAGATATGCTAACTTCTGTATTAAAATGATTACTTATTTATTCTGTGGAAGACTTTTTTGCACAATTGACACCAATAATTATTGTGTATAAAATGTTTATACAGTCCAATTTACTGTTTCATCTATTTCAGATTAAATAACTTTCCTTGATTGCAACTAAATCCTTTATACTGGCTGTATGATTGTACATAGATAATTTTACAGAGCAAATAAGCCTTGAGAAGAGCCGCAACTGAGCTGCAGAGTTTGGACAATGGGGAGAAGATGAACAATCTAATGAGAGTAACTTCCTTTGTGCTTTGAGATTGCCTGTAAAAAATGTGCTGAAATCTATGACAAACTATTTTCATTAGTTTAACTTTCAGCCTGCAAGTATATGGACATGCTTTTAAGATTAGGTCTGTGTCTGGGGGCTTCCAAACACATTCCAGCTACTTTCCTACATTTGTGCACCCAGCAAGATGTGGTGGATCTAAAAATGCTGAGACCATGTCTTCTACTTAAAGAGAGCAGAAGGAGAAAGGCATTCAAAGGCACAGTATCAAAGCATTCTCCGGGAATGGAGCATGGTAGTCAGAAAAAGATGATTTTTCAATATTGTTAATTAGTGTTGTCATCTTCTACCTGGTAATCTACATGTTCTAAAACCTGGACATCTCAGATGGGCAAATTTCTTCTAGGAAAAGGCAGACCTGTGGCAGCTAACCCCAGAGGAATGTACACATGTATTCCCAACTGTGCTCTGTCCCTTTGGCCAGCTCTCCAGGGTGTTTGTGCTGGCAGCAGGCAAGTCTGTGTGCTTCAGGAAGGGTGCAGAAGGTAACAGGAAGTTGTGGGACAGCCTGCCTCAAGGAAGGTCTCCTCACAGTTCCCATTCCACATACAAATTGTTTGTATTTCTTCCAGATCTTTTGGTAAAAACCCCCAATTATATCTCATTTCAAAACTGTTTCAAGCCATTTTCTGCTTCTTCATGAAACAAATAAATAGTGATAGAAATTTTTCAAATTCCGGATGACCAGTGCCTTTAGTAACGCTTATAAAAACACACATATTCATTAATTTCAGTGAAGCATACTCTATCATAATGTTTGATGAATCAGCAGATGCTTCTACACTAGTTGAAAGTATTCCCACTCAGGTTTCGCTTCAGGTTAGCAATGAAATTGCTGTAAGGGGAAAAATGTAAGACAGGTGTGTTTGGTAATATTTATGAAGAGCAGTAGGAAGAAAGCAGTCAAACTTTGTATGTTGCCACCAGTGATCCCTCCAGACAGCTCACCAAAAGACAAAAACAGCCGTAAAAGAACTCTGCCTTGCTACAAAGAGAATCACCACAGTCAGCAACGAAAGCATAACGGTGCTTGAATCAAAGCATTTGACAGATCTAAATGTTACACCATGTGGTAAGGGACAACCTATTCACTTACCAGTAAGGAAGGCATATAAAGTATTATATGTGTTAAGCACAACCAAATTTAAATGTTCAAAATACCTTAACTTTAGAAATATGTTTTGATTAACTGTTGAACTATCATATTTTTTCATTTGTTTCCATCAATGTCTCAAGAAGGAAAACGATGAAATAAAATAGCACCTTAATTTGCAGTGCATGGAATTTTCTTGCACAGCCTGTCCAGTTGATATGCTCCTTGCATTAAAGCTTTCGAGCTGATATGCCTTATAAAGACTGCTAGCTGAGCCAAAAAAAGCTTATCTGATCTTTGAATCAACAAGTACAGGCTCAAGTGTATTCATATGCAATAGCACAACTGCTATCTGCTTCAATACAGAGGCTGATTTAAGGCAGCTTTATACCATACAAGTTTAAAAGACACTTTTTTAATACAACCATAATTTTTAAAAATAATAACATTAAAACCAACAAAGTGTCTTTCAGCATTAATTAATTTTTTTTGTTTATTACGTAACATATTGTTAACTCCATAATTTGAGGTGGGGTAACTCAGGCACACAGGGATTACACAGCTTTTGCACAGGGAGTCTTCTGTAGGAGCTAAAAAAGATCCTACTATTTGTCTTCTAACCTGTCTGCTAGATTCCATCTGTCCTTTGGAACACTTAGCTACATCAAAATATTTTTTTTCCAAACCAAATATATTGGAATGATGCATCAGAAAGTATCCAGAGGTGTTAATTCTCAGTGCAGGCTTTGGCCAAAACTTACCTTTGATGTAAGTTCCCACTAGCTTCCACCTCACTTGCATCTGTTGGCATCAGCACTGAATTGGATTTCTCGTCTGTGTCAACTTCATGTTTTGAAAATCAGCCATTTTTGCTGTGGCTCTATCTCAAATACCGGAATTAAAGTGTGGTTAATATCCTGGTTTAAATGCTCAAGGGCCAGATCCAACATTCCAAGTGGCAAAGTGAATGCAACTTTTGTTTCCACAGGACTCACTATACATATTGACATTTCTTCTTCGTCTTTCTGCATGCAAATTTGGTCCCAAGTAGAAGACCAGGGAAGTGGTGGACAGCTTTCTCCCAAGCCATGTCAGGCTTTACTCCCAAGCTAATTAACTGTGGTTTGACTCCGGATCATTATGTTTACAGGTTTTAAACTGTAGAACTAACCCCATTTACTGCAATCTGGACAGAGACTTGAAGCATTGGCCTGCAGTGGCTGGGCTACATCCATCTTAAACAACTGCTGTTCAGTACTGGTCCAGAGGAGGAGCCATTATTTCTGTGTTTCCCAGCCCCAATCTGAGAGATTAATTTATAATTAGTTCCTCTGTGGGAGTTGTCACTAACCAAGAAGCTAATGTGCATATACAGTGTATGAGATGTGTTGTATACTCACATGTTCATAGCTTCACCCATGTTTCAGCTTCCTTTTAAAAAGGAGTGTTTCACAGACATGAGGATTATAAAAACCTGTATGTATACCATCTCGTTCTGCCTTACTGATACTTTTCTTACACGGTTTCTCAGACTTTTACACAGCTAAGATTTTTATCTGCAGTGATATCTGTCACAGCATCTATCATTTGTGAGGTGTGGCAAGCACGCTTTTGCAATGAGGGCTTCATATGTGTACATGCTGGAGAACGATGATGCTAAACTATGGGCTGATGTTTTGAGGGCACTGTGTTGAAATGACAGCAACATGTATAGTCAGATCTGCAGCACGTCGCTAACTACCAAATCGTCTTTTCCACAGGTGTGTGTCACTGCTACTGCACCCACTTCACTGGGTGTGTCAGCCTCCTGAAGGCGTGTAGCTGTTTGTAGGGATGATCTTGCACCTTTGCTTCTGCGCTAGTAATGGCCTGAAATGTAGGGCATAGTCCCCTGCAGAAGCCGCTTATAGCAATATAGTTAGGTGGAAGGGCGTTGATTGAGCAAGTTGAGTGCTATTATGCTGTCTCTGGCTGTAACTGTGTGAGTATGGGTGGTAACAATGGTGCTGGCCATATCCTTTATCTGTATGGTGTGTGGAGGATGAAATTGTGGTAAAGGAGTTACATAAAGGCTGTGTCAGCCTCTCGGCCTCTGAACTGGTGCGACCTGGTGCACGCTCCACCTTTCACTCTGCCAGGGGGGTATTCTGTAGATCTGTACACTCTTGATGGACAACCTGAGTGCCAGTCCTCGTTATAGGCTTGTGTTGACTTACCCTTGGAAGATCATGTGGAAGTATTTGCCATGGGGTTAAACATTTTATAAACAGTAAGTTAGCCATATAGCCCTACTGAGATAAGCTGGCAGTATTACCTTCACTTTATGTATGTTAAAACCAAGCCTAGAGAAAAGTGATACCAGTTCCAGCTCTTTGGAATGGAAGAGAGCAAAAATTTTGGGATCTCCCCCAGGTTAGCTAAGTCTTGGCCACTCAATGGTATAAACCCGTGGTTCACTGGTCTTTCCAATGCTGTATTCAGACATGATCGATTAGAGCATGAGCCTCTTTGGAATGAACCTGAAGATCCACTAGGTAGTTATAGGCAAGAGAGATACATATAAAACATAGCATTTCCTATATTGTATAGTGAAATTCCAAATTTCTCACAAAGCATATGAGAATTTTCTTGTAAGTTTTCATGCAGCAACTGCTTTAAAGCTTTCAGTTGGTAGGGTTCTCAACAGAAAATTTTATAGCAGTAATGTGTATGTATATGTGTATAATGCGATGATATTTAAAGAGAACAAAAAAGAAAGGAGCAGAAAACGATAACACAACATATGAATATTTAGTTGTTGAAATCAGAAAAAGAGTCATTGCTTTGTAAAGGACCTTGCTAGTGTCATCTATAACCTCCCATCCACACTTGGCCCAAGTTGCCATGCATCCATTTCTCTCTCCTGTATATAGGCAGGGAAATCCCCAGGGAGGACTGCTGTGTAGGTGTACTATGCTTCCTGCTGGGATTTGTGCTGCCCATTACAGGGTGTTGTGGCACTGGGCCTGGTGTTAGCCTCTGAGCCATCCATTCTTAGCTCAAGAGGCAATTAATACTCAGGAAGATTTTACCAGGATTACAAAGCTCTAGTGGGAATGAAGTCACCTGTCCCCAAGGTAAGAGTCGCAGCTCTACATGGCAGCTAAATGTACTCCCAAAAGAGAAAGTGAGACCTTAAACTGTCATGTTTTTTAAAAGACCGCTATTGGATAAGAGTAGGTGCACAAACTATGCTCATTTTATTCTGTGTGCACATTTTATCAACTCTGCGTCTAGCCACAAATTTTTATTTTGCCTGAGCTCTTGTCTCAAAATCTTATGTCTTACCTATGCAATAGAGCAAAATGCGTAAAACCAAAACCTGGGAAGCCTGACACTGGAAGAGGATCTATCTGTTAGATGCAGTATTAAAGTATGCCTAAATGACAAAGACCATCCAAATAGTGTAATACGTGCCCCAAACTCACAGGAACAGAGGTGCTCATGGACACAGAAGAATAACTCTGTATCTAAATTACATCAAGAATTCAAGAACCAACAGTTGGAACAGATCCTCAGCTTGTATAAATGAACAGGACTCTCTGGAATTCAGCAGAGTCTTTACAAACAACTATGTTGTGTTGTTTACATCATCAGAAATATACTACTCGCCTTTTCACTGAGAAAGTGGCGAATGTGAGGGAGGCCAAAGATGTTGCACTAAAAAAGCACAGTATAATAGTTATATTAACATATTCTGAGAATCAATTTAATAATAAATGTCAAGATAATTTTTTTAAAAATTAGCTTGCTGAATAATAAAATTTGGTTTTATTTCTGCCTAACAAAACAAAATAACAAAAGCACCAGGCTTTTTTGGTCTAGACATAGTTAGTGATCAGATTTGAAGATGGAAAGCAAAAGAGGGGAGTAGCGACATCAACTCTGAACTGCAAAAGAGAGGACTTCAGAGGGATTCTTGGTGTGCTAGTTCCCAGGAGCTCCTTCTTTGAAAGACAAAGGAGCCCAGGAGAGTGAGTCTCAAAGCACAAGAAGAATCGTAGGACACAGTGCACGGGTAAGGAGGCCAGACTAGCTAAATGGGGAACTCCTGCAGGGCTTAAATGGAAAAAGGAAGCCTGTGGGAGATGGAAGAACGGATAGGCTGCTCAGAAGGAATACAGAAGGAATGCCCAAGTCTGCAGTGATTGAATTAGGAAATCCAAAGTTTAGTGAGAGTAAAAATTGGTGAAGGAAGGGCTTTTCTTGGAAGAAAAGTAGAAAGAGGAAGACTAAGGCCAAGTGGACAGGAAAGCTAGTGATGAAGGAGACAGAAAGGCTGAGGTTTTTATTCCCCAGTTTTTACTAGCAACATCTGTTCTCAGGCTTCCCATGTGTTTGGTGCAATGCAACCAGTGTCAGGGGAAGACTGAGTTAGGGATTTCGTAAGCAACTTAAATACAGAGCCAAGCAGGATGCATGGCTGATATCACTGCAAGGCTGTTCTCTATCTCTTCAAGAGGCTGCAGTGATCAGAAGTTCCCAATGACTGCAGAAGCAAATGTCACACCCATCTTTCAGAAGGACAAGGAGGAAGAGCTGGGGAGATAGAGACCAACTGGCTTTACTTTCATTCTTGTGAAGGTTATGGAGCAAATCCTCATGTAAGCCATTTCTAGGCACATAAGGGAAAAAAAAAGTGACTGGGAAAAAAAATAATATGAATTTACCAAGTGCAAGTTGTGCTTGACCAACCTAATTGCATTCTACAATGTAATGACTGGATTTGAAGATGAGGGCAGAGCAGTGGATGTCCTTTACCTTCACTTTGGCAGGCTTTTGGCTCTGGTCTTACAGAATATTTGGGGCTAGAGAGATAGGACTAGCTGGGTGAATTACGGTCAGTAAAAAAAAGGCTGGAGCAAAAGGCATTTGTATTGGGACCAGTATTGTTTAACATCTTCATTCATGGCTTTGACAATGGAACAGCATGTGTCTGCCACAAGCTCACTGATGATATCCAGCTGCAGGGAGCAGTCTTTGTGCTGGATGATATGTCTGAGGTTGGAGTCACCTCGACAAGCTGGAGAAATGGGCTGACAAACATTTTATGAAATTCATCAAGGGAAAATAGGCATCTGGGATAGAATAACACCATGCAACAGTACAGGTATATATACAACATATATGGTATACAGTAGCATTCATTATACCAGCATGCTCCAGAAAGGGTATCTGTAGGTACAAGGCTACCTCCAGGGCTGTATTCAAACTCCACAGAGACTATTTAACTACAGAAAGGAAATCATACTTCTAATTTTTTTACAGTTTTACACAGTACAATATTGGTACCTAAATAAAAATGCTTTATAGGACAGTACCTGATTGTAAGAGGACCTATTTCCTCTCTTTCACTGACATGGGGGTAAGCGCATGCACCAGATACTTCTGCCAAAGTGCAGGCCCATGCATAACACAGTTCCAGCCCAGAACTGCTCAGTGGCTGCAGTACAGAAGACACGGTCCTCAGACCTGCTGGTTATTGTGTCAAGAAACAGATGAAACATCTGTTGCTGTCATCATCTCTGCTTTCTTGTCAGCCCAGACTGGCTGCCTATCAAATAACCTCCACATAAGTTGCTGCAGCAATGAAAAAGTTGTATCTTTTATCTCTGTAACATACAAGAGTTTCCATTTCTCTTCTATTTTGAATTAAGTACTTATGAGAACCTAATAATTTTTCTCATCTGAATTTCCAGTTGCAGCTTTTATGCTTTCTCAGCCCTACTGTACAGATCAGTCTACTGTCAGTAATCTCTTCTCTTTGTAGGTATTCATATGTCTTCATTTAGTAACTTCTTGATTTTTTATTAGATTGCAAATCAGAATAGTCTTATTTTGATGGTTATTATTAGGCATATTCCAGATGTTTTATCATTCACCAAAGTTTTTGCAAGTTTTTAGTGTTTTTGTAGAAATGTAAATGCCAGATATGTCTACAATATTTCAATAATGATCTTAGTACATACAGCAGTTACCCTATATGTTCTATCACTTAACTACTTGTTAATCCATATAATTGAATCAATTTTTGCACCTCTAATTTTTTTCGTAAACTCATGTAATTCAGGTGCTTACCAAATTCAGGTGCTTATTTATGTACTAGTACTATTACCTTTATCAGTCAGACTTTTGTTCTTCAAATAGTAACCTATCTAACAAAATCTATATTTCATAATACCAGGTTGCTGGACATTAATTGCTTACTGTTGTGGTTTAGGAATGGTATTCTCCAATTCAGTGCCCCCATCGGGACTCTCCCAAACCAGACACTGCTTGCTTGCAGCAGTTTAGGAAGGATGTTGAGGTGCTAGAGTGTGTCCAAGGAAGGACAAGGAGGCTGGTGAGGGGGATGGAGCACAAGCCCCATGAGGAGAGGCTGAGGGAGCTGGAGGTGGTTAGCCTGCAGAAGAGGAGGCTCAGGGAAGATCTCATCACTCTCTACAACTACCTGAAAGGAGATTGTAGTCAGGTGGGTGTCGGTCTCTTCTCCCAGGCAACCAGCAGTAGGACAAGATGTCACAGTCTTAAGCTGTGCCAAGGGAGGTTTAGATTGGACATTAGGAAGAAGTTATTCATGGAGAGAGTGCTCAGACATTGGAATGGGCTGTCCAGGGAGGTGGTGGAGTCAAATTGTATTCTGTTCCATGTGTATTGCATTTAATGTGTCAGAAGTGTCAGAAAAGTTTTTGTATGGCAACTAAAAATGAAATCTATTCCTAGCAGTATTTTGGTTTTGTTTTTTTCCTGATATGTGCAAATGTATCCCAGAACACAGGTTACACCGTGATGTGTCCTGAGTTATACTTCTAGTATATGGTATCTCACAGTACATCATAGAGGACTTATGATCAGTTAATATTTATAATACTAAATTTGCTCAAATTCATGAATGATACAGATAAGACATACTGTAAAGGAATATTTTGAATGTACAAGTGTGATGATAACCACAAATATGCTACTGTGTAGGAATAACAGTAGTAACACTACAGCAGGAATATCCCCTATGGTCATCACAGGAGTGTTTGCAAGGTTGTTTTATTTAGAGAATCAAACAAGCAACTTTTATTACCACTTGGGTTCAAATTCCCTATGAATGTATAGAGTTTTTTGTTGCATGACAGTATCAATCATGTTAGAATAGCTTGCAGTATATCCAAAAATGTGACTATTCTGTATGTCTAACACAAGTATAAATGGAATTTCATCCATCTGTAGAATACATCCATTGTATAATAACTATGTATTATAGGAGGTTTAGGAAAATATTAATTGCAAATAATAATAGTTTATCTGTAATGCCATAGCAACTAGAAACTACCTTTATGCCTAGAAATCACTTACACCTACAGCAGAACACAGCCCTTGCTGTAAAGGCCTTGCAACATAGGCTTGGATAAAAATATCTTATAGGCAAGTCAGATTTTGGCAGTTTCAAAACACTCTGACATGCCTGTATGAAAAATGCTTTGGCCATGGGAGGGAAGGCTAGGGAAAATGACCTCTGGGCCATGCTCTTGGTAGAGGCTG
The DNA here is from genome assembly GCF_009829145.1 of Chiroxiphia lanceolata. Classification (NCBI taxonomy): domain Eukaryota; kingdom Metazoa; phylum Chordata; class Aves; order Passeriformes; family Pipridae; genus Chiroxiphia; species Chiroxiphia lanceolata. Next base: position 83,390,519 of record NC_045639.1, on the reverse strand, counting down.
CCATGAAATTATTCCTGTATAGGTATAGTGGGCTATAACAAAGATTCACTGATCTTACTGATGTTTAAATAGGTACCTGAGGTGATGCCACCTCCTTCAGCTCTTCCTACTCCTCCTCTCCTTTTTCCAAACGTGAGCTCAGCTTTGATGTTAAGTTTAAATAGATTCTTGCTGCGTATTCAGTTTCTGGGGTTAGGGCTTGCCATGCATTCAATGAAGAAACCTGAGCTCATGCCTGCAGGACTTGTTGTTTCCAGAGTTTCCAGGTGATTCTCCTGCGTCTTGTCTGTACACTTAATAGCACAGTGTAGCAACAACCCGCATGTACAATGATAAAGCTGGGTACACACTTGTATGACTTTTATGAGGCTGTCCAACTTGATTTAAAGGGTATGGTAGGTGCAGAAGAGGTGATATTTTAGCCCTATCATTCTTATGAATAAGTAATAAGTAGTAGCAGTTGATTGATCAAAGAGGTAAGTCTGTGCTTAATGCCACTTTCCTTTGCACACCTGCATATTTTCTATGAACTACTCCAGGTTTCATAGCCAGTAGGGAGAAAGAGACACTTGCAGAGGAAGATGTGTTCTACTGCCCTAGATAAGGAAGATGTATTCTACCACCCTTAGATAAAAAAAGTCATTGCCTAAGGTTTTCTGTGTCTATCAATAATATACAGAGTCTAGAACAGTGACTAGAAGGTGTTAGGTGACTACTCTTATGTATTGTTTAAGTAAACTTCACCCATTCTGAGATGGTTTATTCTCTATGTACATACAAGCAGAATGTGCTGTCCCAATATGAATAATAAGAATATTTTTCATGTATCTATCTCATTCACCCCAGGATATCCTCTGTTTATAAACATCAATTAGTGTGGCTTTATAACAATCTCATGAGGAAAGAATTGCCCCCAATTTAGAGATGAAGAAATGCAGCCATAGCATGTTTAAATAAGTTGTCCCAGGTTGCACAGAAAACCAGTGGCATAAATGTAAATACCAGAGGATGTCTCACAATCATAGCCCAAAGATAAGGTAATCATAAGGTGTGGTTCCCAAATCAATACAAACAGTGTAATATGGTGCTCGCTTCCGCCCTATTCACAGTAAATAGGTTGAGGTGTGGTGTGCACAAGGTAATTCCTGATGAGTTCACATCAGTCATACACTAAGCTTGGTATAGATATAGCCAGACCAAGGACAGAACGACGGGGCAAGGGTCAAATACCTGTTCCACATACTTGAAATATTTTTGTGTCTGTATGATTCATTTATTTTGATTCTGCAGAATCCAATCTTTCAGCAAAGACACACAATTTGACAGCAGCTCTGATGAGAAGGACTAGGGAGTACTGGTGGATGAGAGGCTGGACATGAGTTGACAAGGTGCACTTGCAGCCTAGGAAACCAACCGTATCCTGGGCTGCATCAAAAAAGTGTTACCAACTGGTCAAGGGAGGTGATTCTGTCCCTCTACTTCCTTCTCAAGAGCCCCCACCTGTGTCTAGCCCTGGGGTCCTTAGCACAGGAGCGGGTCCAGAGGAGAGCCATAAAAATGATCAAAGGGATGGAGCACCTCTCCTATAAAGACACACTGAGAGTGTTTGGGTTACAGTCCCTTGGCAAGGTTTCAAAACAGCTGGGAACAAAACTAGTTGGTTCAGGCTGAAAGCAGGACTGGGAGCATTTTAGGAGTTTGCTAGTGTAGCTGATTTCATTTCAGGATCATGAACATTCCCTGCTGCCAACTTATTATTGGGAACATAGGTATCTACTGATGCGAGGTTTTGTTCACACCTTCAGTGGGCTTCATGTTACTACTCATGAGCTTGTCTTCAATATGGATTTGCTGTATATTTTTCCCCACACCACTCCTCTCCCCTCCTAGCTTCATTCCCCTACTGCCATTCTTGTCCAGCACTTCTTATTTGCCTGTATGAACCTACTGTCATCAGTGTGTTTATCACCAGAGCTGCAGGACAAATCCTGTGCAGTTAACTCTCTGCTTTGCCATATGGAAGCAGCAAACACATGGGTGCTTCAAATGTCGCTAAATTAGTCTCAAAGTATTATTCACACAATTCCCTTCGTGTTTTTATTCTCCCTGCTTTTTTTAGCCTGTCACTCTTCCATGTATGGATAACTTCCTAATGAGTTGACATTTGCACAATGTTTCACTTTCTATTTCCATATGTCCCTCTCCATTTGCTACACAGTTCATCAGTTATGCCATGCAACAAAATGCCAAGTCACCTTTCCTGCTGCTATCTGGGTCATGAACTAGAAGGTGTTCTGCTGAACGCTACAAGCGCTGGACTAAGTAAGAGCTGTGGACATGTCTTAGAGAATGTATGGCTGGAAAAAGGTCCAATGATCCTTTTTGCTGTTGTCATGGGTGAGTTGTAATAGAACAGCAAGACACTCCTGGCTTTCGTTGCAGTATCCAGCTTTACACACTGTATTTACTACTGTTTTACAGCTATGGATTGTATTTATCTTTGTGTAAAGATGGAAGAAGGAGCATCTCTCTTGCACCACTTCTTTTTTTTCCCTATCCCTGGTAAATTATGTAGGATGGAAGAGAAGTGATTTAAGCATACAAGTAGAGGCTCTTTTAATCTGTCAATTAGTTAGCTCAGTTGGTTAAAGCATGGTGCTAATAATGCCAAGGTTGTGGGTTCAATCCATATATGGGCCATTTACTTAAGAGTTGGTCTTGATGATCCTTGTGGGTCCCTTCCAACTCAGCACATTCTGTGAAGATCTGTCTTTGTAATCAGCAGAAATATAAGAAATATAGGTATACTAAGGAAGAGTACCCACCTCTTCTGATATTTTTGTAGCTCTAACCTAGCAGCAGACTGAGACAGATAGTTAACTAACACTGAAGAATTGTCCCAAATGGATAGACTGTGGAACTCAGTACAGTTACAGTCTTTGGCTTTTGCCATTTCTCAGCAAGCTTTTTCTGACTGAGGGGTGTGGAAAGACATGTGAAACAATTTGCTTTTTGGAATTCCTGTCATAGTTCAGTTTCTTTTCATGCTTGTCTAAATTTTCCCTGTAGCTGTCAAGGGACACCACAGACCACTTCATACTGGGGGAATTGCAGTGGTCAACCAGGGGCTAGTGACTGCTTGTTTTCAATGGCAACCTCCATAACACATGTTGCAGTTCATAATACACTAATGAGTCACAACAGTGACTGATGAAGAAATCTCCTTTGCATTAACAGATGAAATTATGCTTATCTTTCCATGGTTTGCCTGTTTTCAGTTTCCGTTACTAATGTGTTCCAGGGCCTACTGAGTATGAAGCAATAGTGAAACCATTTCTGGTAACACAATCATGATGCCATACTATGTTTTATCATTATTTTCCCTAGCAAATCCTCCTTACATTTTCCCAGTTATTAAAGGTTTTTACTAACTAACAGAGAAAAAGAAATTCTTAACAGAGAACTGTTTGTTTATTTTGGCCCAGACTGCTTCAGAGCAGACTTCCAAATGCATATTATTCCAAATAGGAATAGATGCATGTAATGTTGATAACAAATCCTAACTAGGCTTTATTTGCCTAGAAAAGAAGAAGACATTTTCCACTGCTTCTCTTAAAAATATTTTCTATTGTTCAGCATATACTTCTGGTTTTGCATATATATTTGATTTTGTTGATATATTGGCTAGCTACTCTAAAACTCTGATAATGTGCTTGGAAATTTAAGGACAAACATGTTGTTCCAGCCAAAACTTTTCTTATAGGTACAGTCTATAAAACCAAAAGTCTCTGATGCACAACATCAAATCAGTCCCTAACAGGAGAGTGGATATGCATACCACACACGACCCACGGTTGCCTGGCATTCCTTCATTCCTAAGCCACGTCACCCTGCAATAAGGGATGTGGGAGCAGGATGCATCCCTCATTTTCCCTGATTGCCTCCCCTTAGCCTTAGAGGGAGGAGATAGGATTTCTGTTTCTGTGTGCCAGATTTACAAGCTCAGTATGTATGGGGATAACGTATGCAATCAGAGCCTGCCATTATCTTCTCAGATAATGAGAAGATAACATGGGTAGTGTGTAAATGCTTGCTATGTAAGCTGCAGAATATACTGCAAAGACATGGCCAGGACAGAACCCAGGTACTTCCCTACACATTGACATTTTCACTTCACCCTGCACATTTTTCCATCATCCTGCAGTCACCAGGCACCATGCTAGGAGCAGGTCAATGGGATTCCTTGCAGCAACTGTAAAATCACATGCTTTATGATTACCTTGTCAGTAAGAGAGTTAAGTTTCTGTTTCCCAAAAGGCAAACATCATACTTCTTTAACAATGTGACAATATATACCTTTGCTGATACTTCTTATATCCCTGGAGGTGTTCAAGACCAGGTTGGATGGGGTTCTGAGAAACCTGGTCTAGTGGAAGGTGTCCCTGCCCATGGCAGGGAGTTGGAATTAGATGATCTTCCAAGTCCTCGTCCAAGCCAAACCATTATATTATTCTGTGATTCTATGATACGTACACATACTCATGTTGAGTAGCACTTGAGAATGATGGAATAGGAGTCTCAGCACTTCACTTTCTATGTGTTCATTTGATGGGCAAATAACATGTGTTTGAGTACCACCGATGACCTTATTGACTCTTGGAAAGTCCTATTCCAGACAGCTGCTATTTCAGGGATATTTGAAGAATTTTCCCATAACCAGAAGTATAATTTCAAGGCCTGACTTTGTATGTGTGGCATCTGACCCCAAGGGAAATGGAGCACACCACATTAGTAGATCCTCATGATCAGAAAGGAAAAACAAAAGTCAGAGAGTCTGCAAAAACTTACCTCCCAGACTTCATGGTGGTACATTTTTATAGAGAAGTTTCCCTGCCCTGGAACTAAGTTTCTCACTTCCTATGCAAATTAGTTATCATGAACAGTTTGTTTTTCCAGACTTTTCTGGAAATGGTTCAGAGGGGTTTGGGGGAATCTTTGGTGGTCTTAATCCCCGCGTTGCGTTGGCCTTTGGTCAACAGTCCATGCCTGCTTCTTGACCTCATTCCTGTGCTTCTGTTGGACTGTGTTGTGCTTAACTCCAAGAGACAGAAGAAGGATGTTTGTCCCAGAAAAGTGCTGCCCTACCTCCGTATGGCCCCTTGTCCAGCCACATCCCATTCTTTCTCACAGAATGTTCTTATCAACAACCCTTGGCTCGCTCCATAGCTATCTGGCTATCAGTATTTGAGACATACACATTAGCCCCTTATCTTCTTAGGCTTTTAGAGTATAGTGCTACTCTAACAAAGTCATTAAAAAAAGAACAGGAGTGAAACATGTGGCAGTAGAGCTGCACCTGGATGCAAATAAGAAGACAAATGCGGGTAAGGAAATGGATGGATGTTTCTGTTTAGGAAAAATTATAAGAAGTCAGAGAGAATAAGAGTATAATTTTATAATGTGGACTTGGGAAGGAATTCTCTCAAAGAGGATGAGATTGTTTGAGAAGACATATGAATATAGTACTTCCAAAATAATGCCAAGTGATAGAGGCCTCAGATATGTGTGTCATGGAAAGCTGATGAGAATTCAGTGTGGAAAAAGGAAAAAAAGATGAACTAATGGTGAAGTTATTGGACCAGGCCTCAGGCTTCCATGTGTTATTATAGGCATCTATATATTTTTTACCTTAAGGAAAAGGTATGCTTATTATACTTCCATTACGATGACTTTGAGAATCTTGTTAAATCACCAAAACATTTGCTTATGGGGGTCTCATTGATGTTGAGTCTCTTCAGCATTATTCAGCTGTGACAGGAGCTCGGCCTTTTTGAACTGTTCCACCATCAGAGAGGAAGTGCACAGGTAAATCTAATTGTAGCTTCTCTTATGAGTGCACTACAACCACCTTTCTTAGAAGTATGTTAAAAAGGGACCATAGGTGAATATTCAGTTTATTCCTTTGGAACTGTTCTGGAGTTCTGGAATTCTACAGTTCTGTAATGTAGCTTACTTTCTTCTTTCTTATTGCTTCTTATGAAAAAAATTTTGATAAATATGTTATTCCACAAAAAGCTGTGTAAGTCTTGCAACAATTATGTATTTTCTGTTCAACAGAAAGGTCATATCTGAGAGAACTACCTCTCAGAAGTCTCATTTTAAAGCTATCTTTAGCAAATTCACCATTTAAACAGATGGATCAGAGAAGACATGGGACTAAGATGCATAGTGGTGAAAATGGGTTGTGATGCAAAAAAGAGTTCCCCAAAATATTCGTGTCATATGAGTTACACCTCCTATACAGCAATGCAACCCAGTCACTCAGCATATGGCAAGTCATTTAGGAAGCAAAATGTAACTAATAAACAGGACAATGCATTTTATAGTTCTGGGAAGTTTATTTACAACAAAATCAATCCCATAGTCAATGTTACATTTTTTAAAATGTAGAGCAATGTACATACACAAATAATTATTCCATGATGATAAAAAATGGATGTAATTTTATGGTAACTTCATTTGTACAAAAATTATATTGAAACACTGATGAGTAGGAGTTTCAAAATGTTCAGTGTTTAGTGGGATCTCTTCTCCTTCTGATGAAATGAACTCATGTTTTACTAGATTGATTTTTCTGATCTATCTTTCATGCACGACATGTTTTTAGTTCCCATCTAATCGTGCTGTTCGTGCCTTGACAGCAACCAGAGATAATACCTCCGCCTGACTGGTATTCTTCAGATATACAGCATCAACCATGCCCATCAGCACAGATAGTACTTTTTGAAGTCTGACATTGGTTTTGGCCTCAAACTCACTGTCAGGACCTTTGTAATTAATTATTTCATAGTTTTAAGTCAGACAGGACTGTGAAATTTACATCTGTGCTGATATATCACCACTAATGCATTTCATTGTATCACCTTTGCATTGAGACAAATAAACTTTTGACAAAAACATTCTTTCAGAGTAAATTTGATTCAAAGATGATTATTCACAAATCCTTTTGAAAGCTTTACTTCAGTGCTGTGCTTTGTCTCCAGTTCCATCTTCCAGACACTAGTTCCTTGGAACTTTTTCCCACTAGAGACCACTGTAACAGCCACTTTTTGCTCCCAGTAACAATAGAATCAGCAACCAAGTTATCTCTCAAACATATTTTTTCCCCTCTTTAAATAACTAAAAAGGAATTTCGTTCAGGTGTGAGGTATTTTTGTGACTTTTTTTAAAATTAAAGACTCATTTTTTGAGATGAGGATTCTTTGCTCTTGACTAATATGAGACTCAACAGCACCATGTGAAAGTAAAATCATGTCTGAGCTCCTACTCACTAACCACCTGATTTTTATACATGAGAATTGAATAATTTGCTTTTGCAATACCATAATAGTTTTAAGTTTGCTGTCCTGAAAATCCATATAAATCTCAGAGTTTTCCAAGATACATCAAGGTTCTGTAGCAAAGAAGACTTTCTCTTGGTGGAGAAGGATCCTGTTAGGGACTATTTAGATAAACTGGAGAGATACATTGGACCTGATGGGATGCACCCACAAATACTGGCCAATGTCATTGCAAAGACACTCTATTATCTTTGGAAGGTAATGGCAATGGAGCAGGTAACTGAGGACTGTAAGCAAGCCAATGTCAATCCAATCTTCAAAAGGGTTGTGATCCTGCTTTTTCCTTGTTCCTTGGGTCTGGAACTTCATCATCCCGTGGATGCTGCAGCCAAGCCTGCCCTCAACCTTCCCTTGTTTGTAACTATCAGATCCAGCAGAGCATGTCCCTTCATTGGCTCTTTGACCAACTGTGCCAGGAAATTGAAATCAGTGCACTCCAGAAATCTCCCGGATTGCCTTCTCCCTCCAGGAGGTATTGTGATGGTTCAAGAACAGAACAGCAAGTTCAACAACAGATGGACAGCAGTAATCTAGAGATGTGAAGTTCCCATATGTCAGCTACTCATCAGCATCTCCCTATGTGTCTACTCTCACCTTGTGGTAAAAGTGAGCTCACTAAGAAGTGATCTATTTACCATGTTCTTTGGAGATTAAACCAGACAGTAATGCATGGTAACACAGGCAATTATGCTAAATTCAGACCCTACTTTAACCCACAGTAACTAGCTGATACATTCATCTCTTCAATTTACCTTTGTGGTATTAATATGTGACCACATATGGATTCTTATCAAAAGACATGCAAGATAAAGACTAGGGCAAACCCAAATCCGATGTTATTAGTTGCCCTGCCAGTCTTCTGGACAGCTAGTATAAAGCATTGTGGTATTTTTAGACATGGGAATTCAGATTCCAATTAAAAATCGACATGGAGTATAATGTTTCATATGTGAGAAAATTTTGCTATGTCTGTCTAATGTTGAGTGAGAACTAGGCACATTTTTTTAAGGTGGTTTGTGGGTTTTTTGGTGAAGAAATGCAAGAAATCAGGAACTCAGATGCCATGCACTTTCCTTTGTATCACTCATTGGTAGGTCAGATTAATTGCTAATTCTAACATATCCCAGTCACTTCCTCTGCACACTTTTCCTCTAGCTCAGTCCTTGGTCTCTGCTGCTACCTTGTTGAACACTCAGGCCATCTTCAATGGGTTCAGTACTTTCTAAACATCCACTGGGATTAAAGATATTAATAGCTTAAAGTTTCCAACATAATTCTTCAAACACTGTTAAACTTGAAGGGTTCCTGACTGGATTCTCTATTTGGAAGACAGCCCTTGCATTGCTTCTTGGCTTTATGGGATCTTCCTTTTTGACAATCAAGATATTTCATTTCATCATAATTAAATTCCCTTCTTGCTACTGCAGTCGGGAACAAGCTTTTCAAACTAGTTTTCATGCACAGTCTACATAAACATACAATGGGGTACCACATAGCTACAGCAGCATAAGCAACCTCTTCAGTAAGAGTGAGGCTAGAGTGCCAATGTCCTACCAAGTGATTACTGTAGTCAATAATCAAGTTTAGGCCCACACAGGTAGGGTCTAAATGTGACTGTACTCCAGTTTGAAGAGTTTAGTATCAGCTGTGTTGAGACAATGGTCTTAAGGTCCGTAAGTGCCTATGGTCTTAAAGTGCCATAATTTTGATTTTCATTCTAAGGGCATAAAGTAATAAGCTGGACAACTGTTTCTCCACTAGACAGCATCAGAAATGTGCAGTGCCATGATGATGCCCCTTCCATCACTCTTGCATTTTTCTCCCTGGGGACAAATCCTTGTAATGCACTCTAAGTATGGAATAACTGTTTATTCACGTCTTTGCTTTTAAAAATAAGTTTTGGTTTGTCTTGTCTTACCTCTGGGTATTTATTTCATGCACAATGAAAACAAGTGTTGCTGCAAGATTACCACAATTAGGTCAGCCCTTGCACTGAGCCCGGGGTTACCTTGGCAAGTAACCACGGGAAACCTCTTGGTAGCATAATCCACTGCCTCCACTGGCCTGTCCACATGTTCACCCACAAAAGGGGTGGACAGCAGCACTGGTAAATACCACTGTGTGGGCTGTCCTCTGGCTAGATCAGTTAACCACAGCGCTGACAATCATAACATCAGCAGTAGTCAGGGTTATACAGTGCATACAAAATACACTGGTTACTGGCCCACACTGTACTGCCATGTCTTGACTGCTATGTTACCTCTGCTTACTGGACTAAACCTAACTCCTACATGTCTATTCATGCTGCTCACACACACAGTGGAAAGCAGGGTGGACAAAGCCTTCTAATAGTTTGTTGGGTTTTTTTATCAGTATTGTGTGTCTGGACATTTGCTAATTGATAATTTCAACTCTCATACCTTTGATTAAATCACTCTTGGTGGTTGGTTCCTTTGTGCTGTTAATCTACGGGTTAATTTTTGAGTAACCTCCTTCCTGAAGAAACCTTGGGAGGAGGTATTGCTGCAGTGAATTAACAAAAGCACTGTCTGCTACTGAAACCATGGTTCCTTTCCTAATTTTCTGCTTCATCCCATCAATTAGAGAAGTGCACAGCTCAGCCTGCAAGATCTGATTCCCAGGGAAATAACCTGATTTTTCATTATCGACCACCTTTCAAACCTGTGAGGACACAAAAGAGGAACTGGCTCTGTACAAAATTATCATCATCTCTTAAATTAGTCAGATTCTTATGGAGAAAGCAACACCTTCTATCAAGCAGTAGTCTGTACCATGCTATATATTATAGGTATTCCTTAAAGAGATGCTATTTGGGTACCAGAAGTAACAGTGACAGCATGGAGAGCCATGTAGGATAGTGCGTGGCTTCTCAGCGCAACAGTTCTCAGTGTGGGAGCCCATGTTGTTCTCTGTTCCTGCTCTTGGACTGCTTTCAATAACCAGGTTAGCTCATTTAACATGAGTTAAATTAAGAGCTCTAACAAGGATGTCCTGAGGTGGATCTTTTGGCACTCATGCTGGTATTTACGGCTGTGATAAAAATCAGTTACATATTTATTTCTAGTAATAAGATCTTAAAATGTACCTCATGTTTGGCAGGCTTAGATCCGTTTTTTCTCTTCTAAATATCTCCCGAGGCTCCGTCCTGGGTGATCTGCCTAGTAACAACTTTCACTCGCTTTGCTTTGCTGTGTCATCTCGAATCACATTTTCAGCTAAAAAAGTCAGTTCTTTTTGTGGGACAACATCACAATTTTAGCCCTTTTTAATAACTTAGTACTGAGGACTAGACTGGCAGTGCTGCTAAGTCCTTAAGACCATTGCTTTGGAAAGACACCTAGAGACTTGCATTCAGCAGTACATCCTGAGAACTGGACGTCAGATCACAGTCACTTTTCTGTCTGAAAGAGATAATTTAAACAATCAGTGACTGAGTAATATTCTGTGGTAAAACTGTGCTCATAGCAGGAAGCTGCATTGCAAATACCATAAATTGTTGCCTTTAATGATAGCAATTATAAGAAAATTTAATCAAATTCATCATTTCAAAGAAGGGACAGATTGAAGAAAGGGACTGAAATGCGTATCTCCTGGAGCGTCACACAGAAGACCACCCATAGCCCTCTCAAGAGAGGAGGATACCTTCCTGTTCTTTCTCTTACTTAGTGTTCAGTCTCTTCTCCCAATTAACAAGTGATAGGACAATAGGAAACAGTCTCAAGTTGCACCAGAGGAGGTTTATATTGGATACTGAGGAAAATTTCTTTACCAAAAGGGTGGTCAGGCATTGGAACAGACTGCCAGGGAAGTAGTGGTGTCACCATCCCTGGACGTATTTGAAAGGCATGTAGATATGGCACTTAGGGACATGGTTTAATGGTGGACTTGGCAGTGCTGGTAATGGTTGGACTCAATGACCTTAAAGGTCTTTTCCAACCTAAACAATTTACGATTCTATGACTTTTTCCTTCAGCTTCAATTTTGATTTCCTTCATGCTTTACAGAAACAACATTTCAATCAATTTTGAGTCTGTTCTAAAACTTCAGTTTGCTTCTCTTTTGCTGAAGTTTAAGATCTGTTTTTTAATTCCATCAATGGAAACAATTCCTCATATTTCAAATCATACCATTCTTCACTGTTTGCATGGTCTCATGAAAATAAAAAAGCTCTTTACTTCTGTATACTGGAAGGTATCCCAAAATCAGCCAAAGAAACATTCACTTCCCTTAAACACTTATCTTCAATTGACCAAAGTTTTCTTTTTTCATTAAAAAGAAAAGAAGCCTTAATTTAAAACCTATCACATTTTAAAAACTTGCAGAGCAAATATTAGTGATTTTCTTGAAAAATTAAAAATCAAACCACAAAATTCAGCTCCAGGGAATTACTGACTCTTTTGAAGAAAATAAATTGAGGGAAATAGTTTCATAGCAGAGACAATGAAAGAAAAGAGTTTCTACACTGTGCCTTTTGTGGAGAGTGTTGATGATATTATTTGTCTGTATTGGTGATTAAAAAACTATCTATGTAACTTCAGTCTAAGTAGTATCCACAAGCAGGTATTTTTCTAAGACTGCAACAGATGGGTTGTATCTCGGGTTCTATCTTTCTCCCTGGCAAAGTCTGATTAATCCCTATTTCCTATATGATCGGAAACAACAGGCTTGTCTTTCTCAACACTACTGATGGATAGTAATTACAATGTACATCCAAAGAGTGCTCAAGACAATTAACAACATGATGCAACACAAAGTTGACCTATCTGTATCGTACTAGAATCTGTTGCTACTGCATGTAATTTTAAATATCAGTCCATCTGAATGTTATGGTAGGATACATTCTTACTTCTTGTCTGGCTTCATAAATAAAATTAATTGAATTTTGTCCCTATGCAATTTTTTACTAACTGCCTACATTTTTAAATGTTTTTCTAAACTCTTTCCAATTCGTAAATAAGTTTGTGATAACATAATAACTTTGTGATGAGGTGGTGATCAGGAGCTGCCATATGCTTTTGATGCAATCTGTCCAAGGCTGCAAAGAACAAGAAGATCAGAAAATCTGAATCTGATCTCTCTGCTAATTCTGGCAGCAAAGATATTTGAAATCATGTCCCTGCCATCCTGGCTGAAATGTCAGGCTTCTTCATTAGCAGATCATTAATTTCTTGTATCATTGTGGTTTGTGCATGCTCAGAGTTCATCTAACATAGGAAAATCTCCTGGTGAAATAAGCAGATGAATGCTTTGTGTCATTGGAGTCTTCCACTAATGCTGAGTGTGAGACAAATGTCAAATGCTGCATGTTATTATAATCTGAGTTGTTTTCTCATTATTATCACCAAAACAGTGAAAACTGTCAAGGTGGAAAATAATTTACCCATTTCCAGGGATAGGAGATGATTTTGAGAGTAATTGGCCTTGAATGTTTTGATCATGCTTCTGAGAAAAGGGGTGAATCAGTCTGAAATACTTCATCCCACGGCCTCAGATCACTTTCCCTGTAGCAAAGTGCATCAAAAAGAACATGTATTTGAGGTGCATTACCTCAGTGGAGCATCCTGCTTTCACTGGGATTAAAGAAGTGCACTGCTTTCTTTATCTGCATTATGAAAGCGATGACCACCAACAAAAGAGGGAGAAATCAGGTAAGGGACGAAAAGCAAGATTCGTGAGAACTCTGTTAGAGTTCAATTGCTTAAAATGGCAATTGCTTTGGGGGACAGTTATGACATATTAAGCCCTTGTGTAACATCACCTGTACTTCCCTTGCAGCCTTACTGATTGCCCACTTAGTTCTTTTTGAATGCTTACAGGTTTTTTTTTTTTTTTATAATTTTGTTTTCTGTTCTGGTTTTATTATTTTTCTAAGGTTGTTTTATTTTACTTATATTCCAACTCCTCCCATTCACTTACCAATTTCACTACTATTTTATTTACTTCCGTCTTAAGGTCATTAATGAAGATAGGTCAGAAGTGCAATCTCTGTGGCATAATGATACATTGTTTGGATGCATTGATAATTCAGAGGGTGGAGTATTAATGATTGGATACTTAAATAAATTTTGAACCCTACTTTGTCTAGTCATGAGGTGACACTTTGTTCCAGTACAAATATATTATTATTATTATATATGCAATAATAACAGTAACTGAATTTACATATTTATAATACTGTCTTTCACATGAGGAACTGCAATAATTAGAAATCCATTATTACCATCACTTTTCATGGATAAAGAAGAAGAAAAAAAAGCAGAGCTCTAAACCCTAGCTACATGTCAGTAACACAGTGGAAGACATAAAGAAAACACAAGCCTTTTCCCTACTAGCTTTTTGTCAGTTGAAAAGGAATGCTAGGAAAAGAAGCAGCTGGCAAGTAACAGGTGGTATAGAAATAGGGTCATAATTACCCCTGAGGGGCAGAGCAAATATTCCTCTATGTTGGATTTGTTGTCTGAAAACTCTGTTTAAGCTTGTTGGACCTTGATTGTGCCTTCTTGGATGTAGTTATCCTCGAAGACTTTCCAGTTCTCTAATTCTCTAATTCTACTCTTTTTCCCAGTAGATGATTTTGGGAAAATCAACCCTTCTGTTGTTGTTGGTTTTGTTTATTTGTTTTAGAATTTTTTTCTGTTACTAAATATCACAGTAACATTAGCTTATGAAGCTGCATATGAAACTAGTCTGATAAGAAATGACTTCTTGGCTAAATATTTAGAAGTCGCTTCATGTCCTTCTGGATAAGAGTATCATTTAGGTTACCCAAATCTAGATCTTGACATCACTTTTTCAGGACAAAATTTACAATTATATGCAGTATCTTTTCTTGCTTTCACTGGTTGTGGTACAGTAGTTACCAAAGGAGACTTTTAACAGTTTCAGTGATCTCAGGAGTTAACAAAGTCTGTGGAGCACCATGACCAACATTTTATAGATCTCCCAGCCTTCTAAAGACCCCACACAGTCACATGGACTCAGGAATTAGCAGATACATTTTCTCTGTTTTCTCTGTAGGGTCCTACGATCTGGCAATAAACAAAAGTGGTTTGGTAATAGTCTTTTTTTTTAGATGCTGAAACAAGAAGTGTCTGATATCATAACATGTAGGTCATATTACAGCTATAATGTTGATTGCTGTTTAGGTGTCTATTACAGCTCTTTTGAAAGGTACATGTTAAAATGACTGATACACATTATTGCGTTATGGCCACCTGCTCACTGAAACACTCTAATAATGCAGTGAACAATGGTAATATGTTGTAATAATAACTTTAAGCCCTGATCTGGTATTGCAAACAAATGCATCTTTCACTCATGCACATACTTAAATTTACTACTTCGAGCTGCCCAAACTACTTTTACTCGGTCTTTCTGATATTTTAAGCATTTTCTCCAAAACCTAACAATAGCAAAGTCTCAATTCAGTCATTTATGAGGAATGATGTTAAGAATAGATGTTGAACAAACTCAAGTCTCGGATTTCTTAAACTGGATGGCATTCACAGGTTATATCCCCCTGACCACACCCCTTATTTTCATTAAAAAGTAAATTGCAGGGCTTTCTAAGGGAGAGGCAAAAATAGGTTCAAGTTTCTCTGGCCGCACTTCAGCTAATCACATAGAAACCACATGCAGTCTAAAGGCTGGGCAGAGGAACTCTGTGCACTTTCCAGGCAGGTGTCAGAGGACTTTCCCAGTACAATTGTGTCTTTTCTGAACTGGACTCCTTCCATGTCCAGCTGGACTAGAATGTGGGTAGAAAAGATTGCAACTTGTGACTACCTGATAATTGGCCTAAACTGACTGCTTCTGCCAAAGCTTTAATCACAGAAGTAGTAGTCAGCATTATTGACAGTTTTAGAAGTCAAAAGTCTGATTTAAAGTTTCACTAAGGAACTGAGTACCAGCCAGTGTAGCAAGTTTAAAAGGTTTTATTAATAGTTAAGACATACTATCTAACATTTTTAGAAATATTCAAGAATGCACTAATATAAAGTGTAGTGCAGTAGATATGGGAACTATACTATGCTTAGCTGCATAAAATAGACTCACAAAAGGAAATTTCTGACAGATATATATAAAAAATATGTTGTCTTCTGTTCTTTTTGCATGGACATCCAACAGAGCCTACGGAGCCAGCATGACCCAAAGCTGTGAACCTGCACAAGTGCCTTTTTACAATTTCTCAACTCTGTTCTTTTCTAGTTATTTCCAGCCCACATAAATTTGTAACTCAGTTTGGTCATATACGAAATAAGCTGCTGAACAACACCAGCTGGATCTGATGAAATCAATGTGTACAGCTGGGTATTATCCTCCTACTGGAGGTACCACAACTCTCATATCATCACGGATTTCCTGTGTGGCCTCCTACATATATTGTACTGGCCAGATAACAGAAACAAAGCACAGGGGAACTCCAGCTGAAAAGTTGTCCATGGCAGATTAGTAATTATCCAGTATGCAGATGAGCAATCATCTACTGTTTGTTGTACTCTGTGCCAATCTGTAGAAGCTGACACTATAATACGTCTACAATTATCACTGCCTGAAGTGGCTATATCTAATAATATGCTTTTCCTCAAAGATTAGTGCAGCTATTGAGTACCAAGGAAATCCTCAAATGAGAAAATTCGTAGTGCGCTTGAATTGCTATTGAGATCTCTGGGGTTGATCAACAGATGTGTTTTGGGCATCCTGTACGATGTAAGGTATGCCACTTGCTTTCCCGCAACTTAGTTTTACAATATAAGACGTGAATAATACTTCTCAGCCTTACATATGTGCCAAATACAAAATTCTCAGATACTTTCAAGGCATTCTGATGAGATGGCGATGCACAGGAAAGCATCCGAAAATGAACAGGCACTGATAGGATGAAAATGGATGTCTGGACTGCATTAGCAGTTCATCATTGAGATGTACAGGCTGCCTTGTTACTTCCAAGGGGTGTAAGTTAAAAACCTGGAAAGCAGGTGTTCAGCTGAATTAAAGCCATCTAGTTTGTAACTTAAATGAAATACAGATCACTCAGTGAAAAAGTGTATCCATGAAAGCAGGAATCTAGTAACAAATTTGGTTAGGAGATACAGCAGAGGACAGAATGAGGACAAACAGTATTGCCTGTGGAATGAAGCAGTTTAGAAAGAATTCATTTTACCTTATTTAATTGAGTGCAAGCTACACATTTAGACTAAGATGGCTGTAGACATTCTCTCAATAGTCAGCTGAAAGGAAGAAAGATACCTCCAGAGAGTCTCTCATCTCATCTGCAGTTTGAAAGGTTGCAGGGTTAGACAGTCTCCCCTGTGCTGGCTGCAAAGGGAACACGGATCACTAGCTTTGCCTGGTTATCCACCTTTCAGATAGTTCAGAGGAAAAATTAACCCTACCCTACTTTTTTTCTTAAGTAAATAGCTAGAAGCCTAATGCTAACAGTTATCTTTTAATAATGAACAATCAGACATCGCACCACTACATGAGTGAAGATGTGTCTTTATTATGAAAGAATATATACATATATATATATATAATACCTATAAAAAAGAAGTATAACTAACCCTATCTTTTCAATTTTTGTAGAAGTAAGGAGGGGGGTCAGCAGAATGGCTACCTTGGACATCCAAAAGGCAGACTTCGGCCTGTTCAGGAGCCTGGTTGATGGGTTTGGGAGCAATCCTGAGGGCAAAGGAGTCCAGGAAAGTTGGACATTCTTCAAGCAGGAACAAATAGGAGCAGGCCATCTCCATGTGCTGAAAGATGAGCCAGCAGGGAAGTCTGGCCAGGCCGAACAGAGACCTTTGGCTGGAAATTAGGGTAAAAAAGAGAGTGTATCACCTTTGGAAGAAGGGGCAGGCAGTTTTGGAAGACTACAGAGATGTCATGAGGTTATGCAGGGAGAAAATTAGAAGCCCAAAGCCCAACTAGAACTTAATATGGTTATTGACATAAAAGACAATAAAAATGCTTCCATAAATTCATCAACAAAAGGAGAGTTGAGGAAAATCTCACAGAATCTCACAGAATAGGTAAGGCTGGAAGAGACCACAGTAGATCATCTGGATCAGCCTCCCTGCTCAAGCAGGGTTGTCATAGAGCACATTGCACTGGATTGCATCCAGACTGTTCCTGAATATCGTCACTGAGGGAGACTCCACAACCTCTCTGGGCAATCTGTTCCAGTGGTAGTCACCCGCACAGAAGTTCTTCCTCATATTCTCCATTCTTTACTGGATGAGGTGGGAACATAGCGACAATGGATAAAGAAAAGGCTGAGGTACTTAATGCCTCCTTTGCTTCAGTCTTCAATAGTAAAACCAGTTGTTCTCCAGGTACCCAGCCCCCCAAGCTAGAGCACAGCGACCAGGAGCAGAATGAAGCCCCCATAATCCAAGGGAAAACAGCAACTGCTACACCAATTAGACATGCACAAGTCTATGGGGCTGGATGGGATCCACATGAGAATACTGAGGGAGCTGGCAGAGGTGCTCACCAAGCCACTTTCCATAATTTCAATTATTTATCATCATGTATTGTAGGTGTTCTGGAGCTCTGCCCTGTTCCAGTGCAGCCTGGATCAGTCCATGGCAGATGACAGGGCTGTGTTTCCACTCCTGGGGCAGTCGATTCCAGGTGTACTGGACGCCCCTGCAAATGAAAATTAACTGTGTCCTGCACTCTGCTGACAGGGGACTGAGAAAAATGCATTAGTTGTGACATACCCGTTGGCTGCCTTGGACTCCAGTTCGTATTGAAGTTCCAACATGTCCATTATAGCAGCACTCAGTGGTGGTATGACTTCATTCAGGCCATAATAGCCTATTGTTAGTCTCCATTCTCTGTTAGACTTTCACACTGGCCATATGGGGCTATTAAAGGGTGAGTCCTGCTGATCACTCCTTGGCTCTCCAGCTGACAAATCAGCTTATGGATGGGAATCAGGGAGTCTCAGTGCAATATTGCTGCAGATACACTGCAATGGTACTGATCAGCACTTGCTGTTCTTCAGCCTTCAGCAACACCACAACAGAAGGGTCCTCTAAGAGACCCAGCAAGGTAGACAGCTGCTTCCTTACCCTGTAACTCTAGACCACTGAACCCATTATCCCAGCATCAGAGCAGCCAGGTGACAATGTGCTCATCTGGATGACGGCTGAAATCTTTTCACACATCACTCAGGGATAGGGATCAAGTGGTTACCTCTCATTCTTCCGTTTCATCGTGTTCTTGTAACTCTGCTTTGTCCTTCTTTACTAAGTGAGCTTTCATGTTCCTTTCTTCTTGTGTATAGGGGTAGCTGATACCAGCACGGGTTGGTTCTTGGGTTCAACTGCAGCGGCAGTCACGGGGTTGGATTGGCTGCAGTGTCTGTCATTGGGGTTGGGGTTATGATGGTGCCTGCTATTTTGTTTTCTGATCCAGAGACTTTCTCTTCCCCTGAAGGGTACTGAATAGGGATGAACAGGGCTTGGTAGGCATGGGCCCTCCAAGGAAAGGTAAAAGGTTATAATTATTAATAGCTTCCAATAGATGGCTCTCAAAGTACAGTGATGACAGCAATGCTGAGAACAAATACCAGATTAGTTTCACAACCAGCAATTCTATCATATCATAAGCCAGCATTACAGAGTACAGCAACATGATAATCATAGCCTGGTTCCTATGGGTGATATACTGCAAGTAAAGTATTACAAAATGCAACTTTGAGAACAAGCACACCAACTTTGAGAGCAAATAAATCAATATTGTGATCAGAGACTACTAAACTAACATAACAAATGCTTATAATGAAATTATTCTAATGCATTCTAGTCAGATTTGTCATTATCTCAAGACATCATGCCTCATGTTGGGAGCCAAAAAGAACTGTTAAGGACAGTCAGGGTTTAACCCTGGATAGCAACCAAGCACCTCACAGCTGTTGCTCATCACCACCCCCCACCCCAGCCTCAGTGGTACGAGTAGGAGAACTGGGGAAAAAAAAATAAAACCTATGGGTTGGGATAAGAGTAGTTTATTAATTAAAATATAATAAAATAATAATAATAATTGTAATAAAAAAAGAGAGATAACAATAAAATAGAGAGAAATAAAACCTAAGAGAACCAATTGATGCAAAATATAGTTGCTCACCACCTGCTGACCAATGCCCATCCCATCCCTGAGCACCGATCCAGCCCTCCCAGCCAACTCCTCCCACTTTATATACTGGGCATGATGCTCTCAGGTATGGAATATCCCTTTGGCCATTTCAGCTCAGCTGTCCCGGCCATGTCCCCTCCCAGCTTCTTGTGCACTGCTCACTAACAGAGCATTGGAAACTGCAAAGTTCTTGACTTAGGGTAAGCATTACTGAGCAACAACTGAAACATCAGTATGTTATCAACATGATTCTCCTACTAAATGCAAAACACAGCACTGTACTAGCTACTAGGAAGAGAATTAACACTATCCCAGCCAAAACCAGGACAATGTGGCACTTAGGGACATAGTTTAGTGGTGAACTTGGCAGTGCTTGGTGACTGGTTGGACTTGATCTTAAAGGTCTGTTCCAACCTAAATGATTTTATGATCTTCTCCATATCTCTCTCCTGTGCAACTGCTAGCTGTCTTTTGACAATCGCAGAAGTTTATATCCAGTTAAAGCAACTCGTTTGATAGATTTTGAACATTATTTGAGAGCAATATTTCTTAAGCAGCAAAGAGAAAGAGAAGAACAAAAAAAGAACAGAAAATGTGAGAACAAGAAATAGAGTTATACCAAGGGTAAGAAGATTCTGATTCCCCAGGAAGATGTTGTGAAGAAACTTTGCGAGACCCATACATTCCAACTGATAAAGAATGTTGATCAATTCTTGAACACCAGAGATACATCTCTCCTGAGTCCCATGGATTCCACAGTGTTAAAGGTAGAAAGTATCATTGGATTACCCAGCTTGATCTCTTCTTAGCACAGTTTATAAATTTTCATTTAGTAGCTCTACTAATAATCAAAGTAAGTTATGCTAAATGTAACATACTGTACCACAAGTCTGAGCTTAACTGTGAAAAATAAAGGTATGCATTTCTTTCCAGAGCTTATCACCTGTCATTGTTTAAGAATGGCACAAATCAGGACATCACCTCTTTTCCTATTTCTCAGCTTTTTGCATTGTCCTTGCACCTCCTTTTCTCTGTCCCAGTCTCCTCCAAATACTGAACCTGCTTCTAATTCCTTCTTCTCCACTGGTCCCAGTTTTGATAAATCTACGTTCAAATCTTGTGATCTCATACTTCAGTGGTGGTGGTATTCTTGATGTGGTTATATAGGTGCTCTTCTAGTTGTACAATCCTACTTCACAAAAGATGACCTTTTCAAAATATTCCACTTCAAATACCTTCAAGTTTAGCTGTCCCTCACACAATTTCTCCATAACCACAAGCGAGATCCAGCCAATTTTCACAGTGTGATCTGTCACTTCGATCAGCTGCTCACAGTGTTGTGTTCAGCAATTTCTCATTAAATTCTCTGGATTTCCATCTCCTCTCAGTCTACCTAACCTCCAGCCAGGCCCTAGTCAACAGCCCAATCATTTGCCTGCAGCCTTAACGCCATCTTTGTATCAAGTTTAAGGTAAACATTTTAAATCACCAATATAATACATCATGGATAGAGCCAATCCCTGAGGTATCCTTCTGACATGAACAGCTTAAACACTTCTTATTGACACTTCTTATTTGGAATCTGTTTATTAGCCAGTTTCTACACGAGTACTTTGTGTGCATGCAAATCTGTTCATTTTGCAGACTTTCAGCAAAAGAATTTTATCAGACAACACAGAGAAACACAGGTACAATGGTTCTCTTTATTTTATTGATTGAATGTGTCCATCAATACGGAAAAAAAGTTTACTTCCCAAGTCCAGTCACAAAACATGCATCAGTAATCAAAGAAACACCATGGGAGAAGATCCTCTGATAACTATTGTTCTATATTTCTTACTAAAACCCCCAAAAATTACACATTAACTCTCAAAGTAGCCAGTAGCAACAAACAAGTAGTATGTCACAGAAACAAAACACCTAGGAGGAGTTGGAATACTAGACATCTGGTGATTATTCTCACTACTGAAAATCTTAACAGTTTGTTAATTACACTCACTATTTTCAGAACAACTTCTCAGTCATTGAGGTCACTCTGCCATCTAGAATGTTTGTTTGCCTCTTCTCATCCATAGGTTGTAACAAAGCATCAGGAGTCGGGAACAGTCCAGATCCTCTCACTAGATGGTGTTCATTAAATACTCTGCAGAGCTTCTTCCAAATGCACTTTCCACCAAATCAGCTACACTGAATGTCTGACAACATTTGTAGTCAATGAGCAGGAATCTCTTTTTAGATTAGCCCTTCATATCAGCAACATTTAACCTCAAACACCAAATTGAGAGGATAGGCTAGTGGCTGCCAAATTTTCAACCAGAAGGTCTTTCTCTTATATCCATTGCAGTAAACACTATAGTGTGGTATAAAGATTCTATCAACACTTGAAAAATCCTTCGTGACTTACCTGTACCTTTGTGACATTCAGATTTACAATACCATTATTCAAACTGACACAAAATCTTGTCATATAATGAAGTATTTAGAATAATGAAACAAGACTCCCCTGGTGATAACTCATTACAAAAGACTAAACTGTCTCTCCTTTTGTTCATCATCCAATCTAGTCCTTGCTTTTGCAATTCACTTCTGTCATTCAAACTGGTATTACCTTTAGGTGGATAATTCAGATGGGATACTTCTTATATTCCCTATATATTATGACTTTATAATGAATAAAATAATAAGCATGAACATTTATAAGCAAAAAAAGGATGGTATGGGAACACCACCCATATTTTATACTTTGTTGAAGAATACTAAATAGAGGTTACTTTATTTTTTCTATGAGTACTACAGCCTTTCTTTCTCTGACCTTGCTGCTGCTTATCTTGTGCTGCTTTTTTTCAGAGATCTATCCTATCTTCTGTCTTCTATTCATTTTGGTTTTGCCAGGAATCCATATAGTTCTTGTTACAGCTACAGAAACTAAATGACTGCTCCTTACAGTATTATTCATTTACCAGAACAATACAACTTTCTTCTGCTTTGATCCCATCAAAACTACTGCTAATAAAATAATCTATGAATACGTTCCTCAAGTGAAGACAGATGTAGAGCAGATTTGTGCAACTTGTGCTGCCTCTACATTTTCACTAGATTTGGATTCTGGTTGAACACAAGAGGACCAACACAACAAAACCATCAAGCCCACCAAAAATGTGCATATGCAAGGAGGAGTAAGGCAATGCTGAAAAAATATCTCAAGCAACCTCAGATGAAAGTAAGAATTACTCTAGGCTTAGTATAGAAACACTGCATTCCATGGGATCCTCCATTACATTCTCAATTAGGTGTTTGGACTCAATTTCTCTGCTTCAAATTCTCTTTTTGTTGACTGTAGAGTGAGTTTATATCACTAGATTAGACAAGATACTTAAAATCTAGATGAATAAAGAGGAATTAGATAAACTTCAGTTAAATACCAGTGTAGGTATCACATTATCAATATATCATATGTGGTGTTTATGGAAAGCCAATGATTAGCAACCAATCGAATTAATAAAGCATAAACACACATTTCACTGTTTTTCATAATGTACTATCAATCTTGAAAATATTATAAGAGTAATATTGAAAATACTGTAAGCATCAGAGGACCCATGTAAAGAATACAATAATTACTGCGTACAACCAGAATGCAAACCAGAAAGGCCGAACTGTTCTACTTAGTGCGTTTGCATTACTATAATCCAAGAAGAACGGGACAGCTCAGAGAAGGAGCTGCTTTTAGCACCCTTAGGCACACTGCAGATACGGGATCGGCTTATGAAGGATCCCTCGGAGGAAAAGGTAGAGACGTCACCTTAAGGAGCTGATCAGGACACACAACCCCGCTGTTCTGTTACAGCTAAATGAAGCTTCAAAATATAACCTGCCATCGCTAAAAGAGGAAAGCTTTCTCAGACACATAGTTCAAAAAGCTCCCGCTAACCCCTTTCCGTGCCCTGCGCTTTGCACCCAAAATCTCTCCATCCCTAACGCGCCTGCGCACGAACCTCTCCCGCTCGGACCCACAAGGCGCCGGGGCGGGCGGGGGCGCGCGGCCGCTCTCCTCCAATGGGGGAGCGTGTTTCCTTCCTGTAGCCAATCAGCGCTCGCTTCCCCCCGCTCTGACCAATGGGAAGAGCGCTCTAGGGGCGGTGGTCACATTCGAACGGAGAGCGGCGCGCGCAACCCTCGGCCGCGGGGAGGGAGGGACGGGCTGGGCCGAGCAGAGCAGAGCAGGGCAGAGCAGAGGAAGGTAGGACCGGCCGGGCCGGGCAGTGAGGGGGTAAGATCGGCCGGGCCGGGCGGGGTAGCGCAGCAGGGGGGTGAGGGCGGCTGGGCCCCGGGACAGCGGCGGTGCTGATATATCGGTGGGGCTGCAAGAGGCACTGGGCAGGGCCGGGCTCCGCGGCACCCCCTGGGGCTGCGGCCCTGCGGGCAAGGAAGTCTGGTGTCTCTGTTCCCTTCCCGCACCGCCTCTGCCCGCAGCCTTTGTTTATACCGCGGGGCATCACCTGCCGTACTGCTGCTAAGCCTCTCCCTGACCAGCCCTGTTTTGCGTCTTCGAGTCTTATGTTTTCTGTGTCCGACGTTAGAATTTAATGCTTTCCTATTTCTTTTCATAGGTAGTGTCACTAATTTTTTTTTAAATTGATGGTGTTTTCTCTTAGCATTGAGCGGCTTTGTTTTCCTTTTAAGAAAATCCTGATTTAGGACTTGCAAACAAAATGAAAGATAGACTATATACTTATGTAGGTTTTTTTTTTTAAAGCCTGAGTAGATACTTCAGAAACACCACGATTCTGTGTATTTTGGGAAATAGTTGCTGGATAAAGGAGAGGCTTCTTGTAGTGGTTGCAGTAGAAGTGAGTTATCAACTCTATCCAGGCTGGGAGCTAATTAATAATCTTGTAGAATCCAGTCTTGGGATCAGGGTGATATATGGGTTCAGGGTATATATGTGGTATGAGGGAAGCTGAAGTTGGAGAGGATTTGGAGGGCTTTGCTACTCATTTGAAGTCATATTTTGATGACTGCTTAGGGAAGAATTTAGCTTGTCTCTTTCTTATAACCATTTTTTGACATCTGTCTGAAGCAAGGAAAAGTTGAAGGATTTCTTTCACATGCTTACCATTGCAATTTGCTCTTTAGAATTTAGCCTGAAAGCTTGTATGGTTTAACAAGGTCTTCTGCTTTCAAGACTCCCAGGGCTTTTTAAAGAAATTCAGCAGTGTAAAGACTGCTCCTTCACATCATTAATAAATACTAGCTTCTGATGTGATATCCACAGAACACTATTTGATAATTGAATGGATGCTGTGTGTTTCTGAAGATGGTTGTATGTTGTTCTAGCACGTTCCCATTCTTGCTTTGAACCAAGGTGACAAGATCCTGGAGGCAGGAACTTCTAAACACTGAGATGTCCATATAATAGACCCTGATGTTCAGGAAGGGTCCTTGATAATACTGTAGTGTGTTTATGCGATGTTGATGTAACTGCACTTGGAGATAGTTCTGCTTCCTCTAACAGACAGGATTTCCTGTACTACATGTGAGAATATGTACCTTGCTTAAGTGGCGAGCACTATAAATGATTACTGGAATATGCAAACAGAATAATGGGAATACTGTAGAAGAAGGTGACCACAGTGAGTTTTCTCTTGTTTGTTTGTGATAGGAAGGGAAGGATAGTGGGGGTGTGTGAGAGAGGGTGTCAGAAAACATATGCATGGCTAAAGTTCTGATTTTGAGGGATAGGTGTCATTTCACCTCTTCTACATAGAGGACTTACTTGAAGTTCTTCATCATGTAGTATCTTGACAATAGTAGATGTTTTAATCAAGCCATGTGAACAAAGCTAAACAAATACTTAAGGTAACGGTGTAGCCACAATGGTG
This sequence comes from Chiroxiphia lanceolata, assembly GCF_009829145.1. Classification (NCBI taxonomy): domain Eukaryota; kingdom Metazoa; phylum Chordata; class Aves; order Passeriformes; family Pipridae; genus Chiroxiphia; species Chiroxiphia lanceolata. The sequence continues at coordinate 83,365,072 of NC_045639.1, read as the reverse complement.
TGAACATATAAAGAAAATGTAAGTAATAGGATAATGTTAATTTCTTTTACTGGGCTGATCAGTTCACTTGGAGGATAAAAGCCACGTAAACTCTTGGGCACTTGGTTAAAATTCTTACTGCCCTCTATTCTTCCTTGGGTAGACAAATGCAAAATATCAGTAGATTCCAGGGGTAAGAACAGTGTACCTTTTTGTTCAATAACTAAAAAGTGGTTTTGTACTTTCTTAAAATTTGCATTTGGTGAGAAACTGCGTGTGGCTTCATTTGGAAACTGAGCAAATAGTGAAACTATTTAAAGACTGGATGCTATTACTTCTCTTTTTTATCAATAAATATTTTTGAGTGTGTTACACATGAAATCATATGACTAACCTGTACTGCTACTTCATCCATTTGCAATTATATATGGTTTTTTAGTATGTCCTTTGGCTCCTTGTTTAGTGGGTCTGTGTGACGGGTTGAAACTACTACACTGTATTTAGAGGTAGTTCTGTATCTTCCTGATCTTTACATACATATTCTCCATTTCTTGGTTCCCTGTCCCTAACTTTGTCTCTGGATCTTGGGTGTGCTGCAGTGTAGTTGTTGCAGTTGGAAGCTCAATTCCTGTTGAGTGTGTGTGTAACAGCATGTGGCTGTTTTAGGTCTTTGCTGTTTTTCAGGTTTTAGACACACAGCCAGTGAAATTGATGGCAAATGCTTTCTTTAAAGGTAATCATGCAGCAGATTAAGAAAAAAAGGAAACAATACTTGCTTGTGGTTGGGCTTTGGCATGAGTAGAAAGACTACTGGCAAATCTTGACAATACATAGGCAAATATGCCATTAGTGTATTTTTTTAATCTCCAAACGTCATAACAAGCTGATACATTTAGAAGTGCTTGCCCTCATTCACAAAGTAATCTTCAAGCTTTTTTGTTCTGTTTTTATTGCTATATAGGAATATTTTTACTGATTTAATGAAAACTGTGTTTCTGGGATGTCATAAGCAAGGCAAGGCAAGATTACAAGGTTTACTGATTCATTTACTTTTCAATGTCTAACCATTCAATTTCTGATACACAGGCACTTCTTCAGGTTTGGAGAGCTGCCTTTCTTGGGGCTCATGGGATCATCTGAGGTAGTCTGACCCTCATCCACCCTACCTTTTTGACAAGGCATATCCATCCTTCAGGAAAGATTTTCTCCATAGCAGTACACATTGAACTTTGAGCAGTTAAGCAGCACACTGGAAATGTAAGTTTGATGCATCCTGTTGAGACTTTAAATCAAATTTATGCAGAAATTTATTTTTCTTTTTGTCTACTGCATTTGGCAAGCTATCACTGCAAGAAGAATAACGAACCTTTGACATTAGTGAGGAAAATATAGTATGTTTAAAAAAACCAAAATCCATCTGGGTATTGTTAGCAATTACAGTTGTAATGAGAGATTGAGGTATTACTGAACATGAAGTAACTTTATTTTGGTTATCTTGGTGCTTCAAGTTATGGAGAATCTGACTTCACCTCTACTTCGAGGGAATGGGTAGTGTTCAAGGACAGATCTCTAAGGATATTCTCACCCACAAAGAGGAGATTGGAGTATCTGATTCCCAGTAGTCCTTTCTACTGTACTTTCAAAAGGCAAAACTGCAATGTGTACCCAAATTTTCCTTCTGAAATGAATAATTGTCATCTTTAGAATGCCATGTGAACAGTCTTTGCTATAGTAATCACGTACGTAATTTTTAGCAACGTGATCTCCAGAAGATGGGGCAGTTTACAGACCCACTCTCAGAACAGCCTAAGTTGACTCTTAGGGAGAAACAGATATTAAAGGAAGTTCCAAACAAGTATTGAAAATTAAATTATGAATTAATTATTAATTATTCATTGTATCTTTTTGAAGATAAATGAGGAGAGTTCTTTTTTTGTCTCAGCTCAGGGAAATAAAAATTATATTTCAGATACTACTCATTTAGCATATAGTCTCTACCTTTCATAATTATTTTTTTCTGTACAGGTCTTGCTTGCAGCTGTATTTGGGAGGATGCTTGCTTCTGCTTTACTTAGACCACTGAAAATATTTCTTTTTGTGAAGGAAGGGACCATTTTCAGAACTTAGTGCATTTTTTACTTTTCTGCAAAAATATTCAAGTTAGGTCTTAAAGGTCTCTCCAGACTCTAAGGTGCTAAGGCATCTTCATAGTGGTAATGTAGATGGTGCTTTTGCCAGAGTAAGTCTTGGAGTTTACACAAAGAAGCTGTACTTTGAACCTACAAAACTTCTATATAGACAAGAGCAGGCTTAATGTTCTTGGTGTGCCATTTGTAGTACAGGATGAACATGAAATATGGCTACTATTGCTTGATAAGCAAGCTCTATAAGCACAATAATCTTTCTGATTTATGGTCTCCGCTTGTGGAAAGCTGAGTGGTGCTCTTAAAATAATGCCATCTTGTAGTGACTAATGCTCTAAAAATTAATTGTCAGAATTCCTGAGAGTGGTGCCTGGTTTATTTTTTAAATAGTGGGGTCAGAGGTGAATGAACTTAATTTATCCCATTCAATTTTTTCTCTATCAATAATTCGTCTAAAAATAGATCTAATGTTTCTGAGCCTTCCAGCAACTTTTCATCGACCTTTTATACCTGAGTACCAAAGGAACAATGACCAACGATTCACTGTAAAACTAAACTTACTCTTTCTTTGAACCTCTTTAATCTGTCCAAAGTGCATTACCTTCTTGTTTCTGGGCCAAGCTGCAAACTGTACAGGAGAGGCTTTCCCATGGTAATTCCAGTGAAGGTGAGCTACAATAGGGTTCTTTAGTAACTTCCCTGTTTTTTAACCTTGTGTCTGCAGATGGAGGAGGCGGACCTAAGTGAAAGAGGATTGCCGCAAATTGCATCAATCATGAATAGAGTTAGAAACTTGAAAAACAAATACAGAAATGAAGACAATATCACAGATGAGCTTAACTGTACTAAAATCTCAGCTGATACAACAGGTATTTGGTTTTGTTATTCTTTTGTCATTTGGGCAACAGAACTTAGACTGAGTGAAAAGATTTAGCATTCAGTATTACGGACCACAGAGTAAATTTTGTTCCTCTTTGTTTCTGAACTGCGTTGCTCTAATCCTGTTTAAAAAATAAAATCAGTAATTGTCTTGTGGGATAGCTTATAAGAAGTATTTTCTTCCATTCATGTTTGCCTTTTTAATCAATCATTTTTTGTTTTTATGTCAGATAACTCTGGAACTGTTAATCAAATAATGATGACAGCAAACAATCCAGAAGATTGGCTATGTTTTTTGCTTAGACTAGAAAAAAAGGGTGTTCCTCAGATGGATGTTAGCCTACTGAATAGGCTCATTGGTCGTTACAGTCAAGCGGTGACTGCATTACCTGCAGAAAAGTACAGTCAAGATGAGAGCTATGCTCGCATCCTTGTGAGATTTGCTGAGTTGAAAGCGTAAGTATAAATTTTCAATATAAGAACTCATCATTCTGTGCTTGAATTATGACAAAAATACCTTGTTTTGTAAGTGGTTTCTGCAACAAATTATCACTGAGTGTGTATGTTTTCTTATTGGCTGTTTGAAACTGAGCGGCTTTGGTGAGTCAGCTTATCATTTGTCTCCACAGTGCCTGCATTTTTTGTGTATGCTAATAAGCATATACAAAGATTGTTTGGAGCTGTTTGATATAGAGGTGTTAACACTTTCTTTTTTCTTGGTTCTATATGTAAGGTACATGGGAAAAAGCAGGAAATTATGTTTTTTCAGTTTTATACTACTGTGCTTTCTCCCTTGCTAGTACTCAGCACAGTTAAATTAAATTAACTGCGTTAGGATAGGAAGAAGGTCTCAGAACATTGTTCTGTACTTCCATACTTGGAAAATTTATTTTGATTGTGGTCATTTATTGCTTTATTCGGTCCAGATCTGAACAGTGTGGTTGTTCAGATGTGTTCAGATGTAATTTAGGGCAGGGTTATAATGTGATTTTTTTTCCATAAGGGGTTCTTCTGAAATATCTTGAAATATCATTACAGCAGATGCTTTGATGAAGAACTGTAGTTGAATATTGCAGCAATATAACAATTATTGCTGAGCAGGTAGTCTTCCAGTGAACATGCCTAGTCTTTTTCTTGTATGTCCTTCCTTTATTTGACTCTTTGGCATGTGGCTTTGTCTTGCTGTATAATTGTCTACTCTTTGTACTGTCATTTACATGGGTCTTGCTGCATCACTGTTTACTAAAAGCGTACAGTGGAAGTAATCTGTTGAATCCCTTGTTGAGAAACAAACAGAACTGAATAGTGACCTTCTTGTGAAACCTTAGTATCTTGAAGTAAGGTGTTTATGTGTAATTGGAATAAAGAATCTCTTCCAGAAAGACTCCAAAGATACTGAGAGATAGCATTCTTGTTTAAAGGTTAGTTGCTTTTCCTCAGAACAGAAACTGTGTAACATAGGCTTCTGGATCATACTTTGTGGAATTTCTTTTCCAGAATAGAAATTGGAAGCTCTTATCCAGTCACATTTTTTATCTCGTTATAGAAGAGTTTAAGTTCAGAAAGATTATTTCCCTAGTCACTTGGATCTATTTCCACTTGATCCTTAGAACATGGCTTGAAAAGCAGATACTTCTAAGGTGTATGTAGGAGTTCAATATTCTGTGTGTTGTATTGCAGAAAGTAAAACTGAAGGTGCTGTCAGTTAATATGTCCAGTTAATATGTGTGTTAATGGGTCAGTTTGTCTAGTACTATGTATTTTGTCTCTGCTTGGTTTTAGCTCCTATCAAAGAAAATCCTGTCATCTCATGACTTCCTAGAGTGCTTCTGGTTTATTTTATTAGCTATTGCAAATAAAGCAACACTGATAAGTGCTCTGATGCTGCTGCCTTTGGTGGGAGAAGAAATATGCTTTTCAGTAGAGTTCTACTTGCCATTCTCCCACATGTTCCATCTAAACAAGGTGGAAAAGAAAGTCAGCATCACAAACTTCAGCACCAGTGGCAGTAGTTTGAGATTTTGGTCTCTATTGCCATCAACATTTTCTTCTGATCATAGAATCATAGAATGTAAAGGGTTGGAAGGGATGTTAAAGATCACTTAGTTCCAACTCCTTCTGTCATGGGCAGGGACGCCTCCCACTAGACCGTGTTGCTCAAGGCCTCATTCGACCTGGCTTTGAACACTTCCAGGATTGGGGCATCCACAACCTCCTTGGGCAACCTGTTCCAGTATCTTACCCACCCTCATAGTACAGAATTTCTTCCCACTATGTAGCCTAAATTTTCTCTCTTTCAGTTTGTACCCATTATTCCTTGTGCTATCACTATAGTTCCTGGTGAAGTGCCCCTCTTCGACTGCTCTGTAGCCCCCCTTCAGATGCTGAAAGGTTGCTATGAGGTCTCCATGCAACCTTCTCTTCTCCAGGCTGAACAACCCTGATGTTCTCAGCCTCTCTTGAGAGGAGAGGTGCTCCAGCTGTCTAATTGTCTTTCTGGCCCTTGTTTGGACTCTTGTCAACAGGTTCATATCTTTCTTATGCTGGGGGTCCTGGAGCTGAACACAGTGTTTAAGGTGGGGTCTCACAAGAGTGGAGTAGATGGGGAGAATCACCTCTTTTGACCTGCTGACCACACTGCTTTTGATGTAGCCCAGGATACATTTGGCTTCCTAGGCTGTGAGTGAACATTGCCAGCTCATGCTGAGTTTTTCATCAACCATCACCCCTAAGTCTTTCTCCACCCAATGAGTAGGTGTGAAATTGGATTATTCCATTCTTGGTACTGGACCTTTATTGTCCTGATATCTTCTCTAGCTGCAGTCTGCTTTACCAGTACCTTTTGACCAATTATGATAGCAAGGTTATCTGAAGAACCTTTGAATGTACTCTGAAATAGTCAAAGGCAAACAGTGCATCTGTGTCTGATCTGTATTGTACATTAATCATGCCAGACCTGCTCTCACATAATCCTTCTGACTATAGCACAGTGCCACCAAGTGTGTGGCACTTGATGCCTATTGCTGATGCATTGGGTCTTGTTCTTTGTATTGCTGTCCAAGCTGTTGCTGCTTTCTATTGGAACTTAAATTTTAACATACTCTTGGAAAGTGAATGTAATTCATGTTACAACCTTATTTCTTTTGCTCAGACTGCCTGCAGATGGGTTATTCCATGCCTGTCTTATTGCTTTGGGTGATCAGAGATGAGTTCACTAAACCTACTGGAGTCTGGTAACATGCCTAAACTATGATAGATTATCTCATTCTTAATTCCACAGAATTCTGCTGAAAATATGTTCTCTTTAGTTTTCCATGTTGTATTTTTCTGTACTTTTATTTTGAACCATTATCATAAATCTTTTCCTCCTCCCGCTTTTAAGTGGTACCTTTGCTTACCTGTTGAGGTAGGTGGAATTTTGAAAAGAGTTCCTTTATCTCTTGATTATGGATGTTGCTAGTAAGTGTTACACTCCCTTTTTTAATAATATTAAAAAGGGAGAGTGAGTTCATTGAAACATAAGGTTAATTTGTTATTTCATAGTGATGTAGATTTAGGCCTTCTGTATCTTGATTAGTATTAACGTAGGCTGTAGTTCCTCTAGAATATTTAAATGTTGGTGTGCTGTGTGCGAGCACTATCCTACTTAGCAATCTATGACTGAATGTAAAACTAGGGTTAAAATTTGGTGAAAGTAAACAAACTATGCAGTGTGAAATGTCTTATCTGGACTTTGTGGCTTAGTCTCTACATTTTGAAGTATACCATCCTTGCCACTGCTTCTTCTGGCATGTCTGCAGAAAATAGACTTAATCCACACTGTGCTACCGAATTTCACTGATGAAACTGTGTTGTCTAGGAGTAGGGAGAAAACAGTGAATTACCTACATCTGGTAAGGAGTTGGTGTTCCCATAGAACCCTTAATAGAGGTGGCTATTGGATAAATGCTCTCATTGTGTCCTGGTTCTCTGGTCCTATGGTATTTTAGATGTACCTGCAGAAATAACTTCTTTCAATGACCTACATCTCTGCTAAGGGAATCTGACTGTTTGGGTATAGTTGCAGAGGCTCTTCATTGTAGAACAGCTCAGAACCTCTAGCAGAAGTTTGGAGTTCAATATTGCTTTTATGGAAGGAATTGCTGCAGGCTATAACTAGTAGTGTATATAATGTTTCTTCTGACTTGATTAATATGATAGATTTTTGCATTCTTGGTGTTCCTAAAGCAATCTCCTTGTCCTCTGCCTTGCAACCTCCTTGTATCGGAGTAGTTGTGTCTACAAGAATGGTGATGTTTCTCTGGAAGGGCTACAGGTGGGTGTTCTGTACTGGTTAGTGGGTGCTCCGAGGGAAAATATCGGCATATTTTGAGGCATAATATAAGCAGTGACAAGGAATGAGTCCTTTAGCTTTCTCTTCTGGGTTTGAGCATTTTCTGGATTTTTTGAAAGGTTTAGCTTTATGTATTTTAATTATTAGCTTTCTAAGGTTTGTTGTGTATTTGTAGTACACTGATTGCTCTAAGGGAGAGGAAAATCTTTAACTTGTTTTTCCAGAGTTATCTAAAGCCATTATTCAGCACATGGAACTTGTTTCTCAAGCTCTTCACCTTTTGTAACTATTAATATGCTGTCTTTACAGTCTTCAGGATCCAGAGGAGGCACGGGACCAATTTCATCTGGCCAGACTGAACTGCAAGAAATTTGCTTTTGTGCACGTGGCTTTTGCACAGTTTGAGCTATCACAAGGTGTGTAAAAAAAACTTGTTTGGTGTTGCTGTTCTGTGTTGTTCTAGGTTTTGTTGTCATCAACTTCTTCTCTGTTACATTATTTGCAAGGAAACTGGTAAGTATTAAATCAGAAAGAAAAAAAAGCTGGATTTTCTTTTTTTGAATGAAATTTATTGAGAATGTGGGTTCATTTTTGAATGAAAATATGCACACTGTTCATGATAGTTTTTTTTCCTTTTTAGATATAACTTTCAAACAAATGAAAACTGTCATAGTGTCTTCTATTTTTTTAGCTTAGATCTTGCAGTGGAAGGTTTTTGAGTAAGGCTCTTGCTGTATTGAAGAGCGATGCTCAAATTTGGGTGGTGATTTCCCTTTAGATACTTTGTTTGCTTGTGGAACAAATTCTGCCTTCTTCCAAACAGCGACTGTAGATTCTTGATATGTTTTTTATTAAACCAGAATACACTATCAATGTGCAATTTGGTTGCCTGGTACTTGGTAGCAAGGCTGTGTTGCCTGCCAGTAGGGTATTTTTGGGTTTCTTTTCCTTCCATGGGTGATTTAAACAGTGATCTCTGTCACCCTGTTTATTTCTTCCTTTAACATCTTGCTCTATACAGAAAGACAAACACATCCCATTAAAGCTGTTTTCTTATTTGAAAAGAAAAGGCTTGGTGGATATATCTTGATTTTTTTTTTTTTTGGTTGTGATTTGTTTTTCTTCTTTTTTTTTTTTTTGTATCATGCAAGCTGTTGTATACTGCCTAGTATGAGAACTTCTCCCCAAACTTAGCTACAATAAATAATTAAATGAAATTAATCTGCCCTGGATTCTGAATACATTTTACATTTTCATTTCTCTTCATTTACTTCTATTTATTTTCCACTGGTGGTGGTTTTCTCTATAAATTTTTCACTCCAGTACTACTTTTTAACTGTATTTTAGGATACAGTTTAGATGTTCAAAGTGTGTCCCATGACACAGAGCCATTTTGTTAAATCAATAATACATACTCATTTATCCTCTCAACATCTTCCAGTTTTTCTTAACTGATAAGTTTATTTGTAATGGAACAGGACAGTCTGTGGAAACCCTCCTCAAATACATGCTATGTAAAATAATTGATGGAGGAAGTTTACTGAATATGACTCTACAGGATGGGTAGAAGACAAAAATTTGCATATTGTGACTTGAAATTACAGTCTCTCTGTTTCACATAAATCAGTTATCTGACCAGTCTTGTTCTAATATAATCTTGTGGTATTGAACTTCTAACAGTAGTATATAAGCTAATTGTTGCTTAGTGTAGCTAATAATTTGCTTAGTGAACACTGTATGTTTATTTAAACAGATAATAAGACACTAATACTGCAATAATAAAGATATTGTTAAATAAGTGTAATAAAACCTATTGTGTAATTTAAATGTAGAAATATTGCTACAGGTTACTAGTGACTAAATTCATCCTGTAGCTGTGGGATGTTTTCATGCAATAGTTTATCTTACTTTGACAGCAAGTAGTTAACGTAAAATGAAGTCCTAATCCCAAAGGAAATAAGCCAGTTATGACTGGCTTTGTATCTCTGGTGTGCTCTCTGATTTGTATCTGTTACCCTTGAGCTGATCTAGGTGTCACTTGGAAATGTGTATGAAGCTGTAGTGTCCCTGCTGTGTGCTTCAAAGAGGATTAACGGAACATGTGATTTGTACAGTGTTACTTAAGAGTGCCCTTCCTTTTTCACTGAGTGTGTCCAGCTTAGGCCAGAGGGAAAGGAGGAGAGTAGTGCTTTGTTGCCTCCTCATCCCAGTCATTTCAGCAGTGCTTTGGCACACCTGTCAGTATTTCCCTTTGCATTAAGAATGAAAAGTTAATTGTACATTCGCTTCCTTAGCTCACAGTTTTGCTCCAGATAAAGCTCAAGTTGAAGTTATGAAATTAGAGTTGGCAAATTGGTGTCGATTTCTTAATAATTGAATATTGATGGTCTGAAAATGGAGTGCTGTTTTGGTTTTTTTGTTGTTTTTTTTTTACTTAAATACTAACTACCATTTAATTTAAATAGGTCAGATGAGGATCTGTCTTGTCCTTACTTGGGTGACTTGGGTAGTATACTTGAAGCAAAATTTGCTGTGAATTGGTCAGAACTCGTAACTGTAGATAAAACTCTGCTTTTGGCTATGTAAAATGTTATGCTAAGGTGGATGAATCAGGCTTTTGGTATGTGGCAAAGTGGACTGATTGAAACTCAGAAATACTTCTGACTTTACTTTTGTGCTTTGGATCCTCATCTGTTAAGGGGGATGAAGCAGTTAATTTTTCACACGGGTGTTGGTGTCACGCTCTTTCTTACTCAATGAGATATATAATAATAGGAGGAATTACTTTCGAGTAGCAGGTCTTGTTGAAGCAATGTGTGGTTACTAAATATAGCCAAAGGTAGAACCACAGAATGCTGGTTAAGGATTCTTTAAAGCCCATGCACTTGCTAATGATTTGAGAGAAAAAACAGTGTTTGACTATATGGTTAAAAACCAAGTTACAACAAATAAGCACAAAATAGATTTAAATGAAAGCATAGCCAATCTAATTTTGGTGTTTCCTTGTTTTAGTGTCTGACATCACCTATTTAGTATTCTTAAAATAGGTTACTTAAAGCATGAGTTCTTAATACATACACTGCAGTCCCCCCAACCTGAACTGCAGGCAGCATTGACATCTAACTTGAGTTACTGGTGGGTTTTTGAGTGCTGGAGACATGGTGCTCTTAAATATGCTACTATATAATATTAGAAATAATTAAGTATAAATGTATGTGGTACCAGTAAGAACAAAGTGGCTGATGTTCTGCTGCTTTGAAATTGAGGAAGAACAGCATTTGAGATTTCAGGGGCCTTGACAGCTGTAACAAAACATTGCATCATTTTACACTGATGCTCTTTAAACCAGGGAACATATTATGGTTGCAGTACTCTTCTTTCCTTATTTGACTTTTACTTTTTTTAATAGTTGTATGCGTACGTGTAAATTGACGGCTTCTGATATGTTTTGTTAAAACACTCCCTTTTCCCTCCCAGCTCTCTTCAGTATTATCTGCTTATGGCATTTAATATTGTCTAAAATTGTAATGAAACCATATCTTTGCTTTTCACTCCTCTTTTCTTAACTGTAGTGCTGCCTGGAGTAGTGATGTTTTATTTAATAGCTGCTTTTAAATTTGGTTTCTATTAAGTGCATTAAAGATGTTTTATATATGTAATAAAATTTTTGTGTGGTCAGCTCTAAATGGAAGTTCGTAAAAGTTGTATTTCCTTGCTGATACTACAGAAAAAGTGGATTTTAGAATATTTTGTACTTCCTTACAGTTCCTGTAACACTAAAAAGTACTGAGAATGAGTATTTTGTGACATGGTGTTCAACTTAATGTGAAAAATTGACTTACATGATTCACTTTTAACTTGTTCCAGGCGGTATCCTTAAAGTGAATATTTAAGGGGAGAAGTGCCTCATGAACAATGGCTTCATAGAATGATATAAATATAAGATAGCATGAACCAGCTCATTAAAAAACAACATTGCCCTGGTGTAATTGTTTTTCACTTACTTGATTTCTAACTCTGTGTTTCTTACTACTTAGAAAATGAGAAGAAGTGTAAGCAGATCCTTCAGAAAGCTGTGGAGTACTCTGCTGTTCCACTAGAAATGTTGGAAACTGCTCTGCAAAACTTTCATTTGAAAAAAAAGCAGTTACTTTCAGATGAGGACAAGGAGAACTTTGCAGGTAACTGCAGTTCCTTAAAATATTAGTTGAGTTTATACCTGTTGAAATATTAGATTGGAAAAAAATCTCTAGTGTTTTTCCCTTCCAGATAAGAACTCAGAATCTGCTATTATCTAATAAACAGATATATTTATTTATCTTATCAATCTTACTCCATCAGTACTCTTCTTTATCTTCAGTGCAGTGATAGTAGTTCACAGTGGCCATGGGATAGTGGGTTCTGTAATTCTGCAGAGGGTGTTCCTCTGACTGTCATTACATATTTGTAATTTGTAATAGAGGCTTACAGCTGGAAGTGTGAAATAAGAGCTGCTCTTGGTAGAGAAGAAATAGAACTGAAGCATACGGACTAAACCATACAGATAGATTACTTGGAGGTGTATCTTCTGGCACACTGAGGAAGTGCTGGTGGTCATTTCAGTGAAGTCAAATTTGGGAAAAATAATCCATTTCAACTTTATTTTACATATGGACAAAACCTATGTGTTTATCAGTACTAAAGTGCTTGACTGTATTGTAAAACATAACTGATCCTGATTGCTGGGTATATAATTCAATAAGGGAATAGTTATCTCTTGAAGTTCTCAGGAGATAAATTTGTTTGGAGTGGAATTGAGCAAAACACGTGGTTTGACTTAAATACTGAAGTGTATGTAGCTAAACTCTTCCAAGAGTGTTGTCAAACACTTCCATGTTTTTGCATTGTGTAAGGACAGAATGTAATTTCCTTAGGGATATATTTTCACAAGTGTGGTTTGAGATTTGCCTGTCTCCTGTTGAACCAACCTTTGAGTGAAATGCTAGTTGGGTACAGGGAGGAACTCAAACATTTAGGAACAGTTGTAATATTCAGTTATAGTATTAGTTTTTAATCATTTTTATTTTCTGTCCTGTTCCATTTTAGCTGAGGGAATGCCTCTGAGAGAACACATGGCAAAACCCTGTGTGCCAATTAGGAAGCAGTGAACTTTGGGGCAAGTGTAGGCTTATTTAGTTTTTCACCTACGTGAGCTTGTAGCATTAAGTATTTGTAAAATGCTAAATTGTAGCTGAGTTATTTAGAGATAAAAGTTTAATATATATTTTATTTTCACAAAACTCATTATTAATGTAAGCAGGAGTTAAATTGACACTTCATTATAAGATTAATGTACAACTTCATATAACTTTTGCCAGAACTTCAATAACCAAGCAAGATTTTCTACTGGATTAACATGGGGCTGGTGAATGAGCTGAATGCTTGATATTCCCTGACCTCACACAGCTCATAAGACCACTCTCAAATTTGCTATCAATGAAATCAACTGATTTAATTTAACCCAAATAATTGCTTAGAATAATTCAGTTGAATTTACCTGATATGAATTAGGGATTATTCTCAAGTGTCTTAATCTGAATGATTCTAACTATTTTCCTTACAGTATCAAGTACACAGGAGTCTGGGCTTCAGAACATAGTTGGAAATCACAGAAGCATAAAAAGGAATGATTCTGGTGAAAATTCTTCTACTCTTAACAAACTTTTTTCTGGGTAATGTCTTGATTTCTTATTTAATTTCTTAAAACGTAATTTAAACCAAACCCAAACATGCACACTACAGTGTTGTTTGTTTGGTTTTGTGTTTATTTTGTGTGACTTTTTTTTTCTTCAGGGAAGAAAAGTCCCAGGAACTTGGTGCTCTAGTTAATTATCACAATCCATTGAGACCACTAAACAAATCTAACCAGGTAGAACATGTGATGTTTTCTTAAAAATCTTCAACTCTTCATTCTGCTTTACACATCTGATAGAATTCCATTTGCTCTTAGACTTGCCCATTTGGGAGGGTTCCTGTTCAGCTGCTGTGTGATGATGGTGATGATGTGGAGAATTCAGATGTCATCCCACTTAAGGCTAGTGTTGTGAAGAGGTATGGTTATTTGGTTTACTACAGCACAACAGATTTTAATACTCCTTTTCAAGATTGGTTTATTGGTTAATGGAAATGTCAAATGCTAAGAAGGTTAAAATCAACCTGAAGATACTAGTCAAATAGTCATTATAGTTGCAAGAGAAATGGCAGTATAACCTACTTCTGATGTTACTACTCAGATTCCTTGTATGAAAGCATACAAAGATAAATTACTTGTTCCAACTAATCAGCAGGGTCAAAAGAAATGGAGATTCAGACAAAAATAAATTTTGTTCAAAATATCTTCATGTTTGTGTATTCCAGTTTTTAAAATTAGATAAAAGATAGTCTTGTAACTTTCAAAATATTTTTAAATCCTCATTTTTAACAGACTTCTTTGTATTGTTTCTCACTTCCCTATTAGAGTAGACCTGCTTTTCTGTATATTTGAAGCTTGTAGCCAAAAGTCTTCACACAACTGCCTTTTTCATCGAGTTCACAAAAAGGCCACTGTACGCTGGCGTGTGTTGTAATTAACAATGTTACTTCAATAGGCAGACATCCAGCTCCAAATGTACCGCTTTTGTTGCGCCTTTTCCACCGTCAGAACCAAAATCTGATGGGTGTGATTCATATGACCTGGGAGACTTACAGGTAACTTAAATATCTTTAAAATACATATAAGGAACTCACTCTGGCTATCCTATGGTATTAGAAAGAAAGATACAACACCACCTTTTTCAATTCAAGAAAGAAAGAAGGTATAACTTCCCTTTGTTGAGTAATCAGTAGTAGATAGAAACCTTCATTGTGGCCTTTAGATTTGAAAACTATTATACCTAATCAGGCATTAAGAAAGAGCTTTCTCTAAACAGTACCTCTGATGGGAGCAATAGGGGTAGTGTTAGAAATCATTATATGATTTGTGAAGAGGGGATAAGCAGATTTTAATTTGACTATGAGAACTCTTTCAGATGTTGTCACGAGTTTTAGCATGAGAAGTACTCCATGTAATGAATTCCATTTAACTGAGTTTTTAAGTGCTTTATGGAGCTGTAAATTATGGTTTTTGATAGAGGTTAGTTTTCAGCTGTGGCCTTGCATTTTCATGTCCTATATCCTCATTTCCCAGAAGAAAATTCCAGAATAGAAAGCATTTGGGCCTTTATTACAGAAACTGGATTGTGGAAATTCAGAGGGTTGATGTATTTCAAAGTAGCATCAGTAATACTTGTCTGTGTAACCTGCACTGTTTTCTGAAGCATATTTGAAGATGCTTTGTGACGCATCTCTCGTTTAATTACCATAAGGAAATGTCTTTTGGATACTACTCTTGAGTTCTTTGATGCTTTTAAGATGCTTTTTATGTTCTTTAGTCCTTACAAGAAAAAGCTTCGTTACAGTTGCAGATGTTGAATGAGGACAGCTTAGAAACCGCTAACAATTCAACTGTAACTCTCAAACCCGAAGTGGATACAAGTCTTGTGAGGAAAAGAGAAGGTAACTATTAATGCGATGTGTGAGTAGTTTGAAATAGAGGAAGCATTGAGAATATGCTGTCCTGTATTTTTTAAAACAATTCTAAATAAAATTAATAAATAAATTGCTAAATAAAATGTTTTTCAAAAAGCAGAGGTTGATCTGATTGGAATTGGATTACTTAATTAAAATTTGGCTTTTGCATGGTATCTGTGATAGTTTTGGGAAAAATATAACCCCAAAGCCCACAAAAATCCCAGCTGTGACACTGTCTAAAACTGGACTGCTGGGCTTGATGTAAAATGCCAGTGTATAGTGCTAATTCACTATGTCCTTACCTCTTGCAATATGTATAAGAAATAGCTTAAGATTTACCAACCTGAGAGTGGTGTCAGGAGTGTCAAATTACAGTGCTAATTTATACCACAAAGAAAAAAGTTAGAAAAATTCAAATGAAGGACTATAAAATACTTGAAAGGTCTGTTTAGTTTTTAGTTTTGGTGGGTTTTTTTGGAGACAGGTTTGCTTTTCCTGTGACTTTTCTTGTGTATGCTCCTAGTTTACCCTATAGATGCTATAGATCTAACTTGGTTTGTTGAAGCTTAATCTTGAGATGGTTTTGGCTAAAGTAAACTTAAAAAGGTGAGACATTGTCTTTCACTTAAGAAGGTGCAAAACTCCTACAATTTTCTGTAAATGCAGAATATCTGCACTATCTGTTGCTTTCAGCACTCTTCTTTCTGTCCTGTTTACCCATTAGATTGTGAAACTCTAGGTAACTTTTTCTGCCACTGTTTATGTATCGGAGACTATTTTCTTATTTTAGGATTGTTCATGTATTTCAGTTACTGATTTCTACTTTAGTCAGCCCTTTCTTGGTTTCATCTGTTAAGTATCTGTCGTCTTTGGTCAACTTCACTGCCCCATGCACATTTACTTATAAATTTTAAATTTATGTCACTTTCAGCATTAACTTGTGTAATACAGTGTTTTCCTCACCTGAGTTTTATCACAGCATAGGCATACATCTTAATCTTTGGGCTAAGTGTACATTAAATAATTTAATGTCGTAGTTACTTTCTTATGAGGGTTCTCAAAAGTATTAAAGCACTTTGTCAAAAGGCGAATTGCCTTTTTTTTCCTATATCCTGCAAAAAATCCTGAATTATTTTCACCTTTTTTTTCCCTATACTCAGTGCAATCCAGTTTGTTAAATTATATTGCAGGAGTCCATTTGTTTGAGAGAATGACACTTGTACTAAATAAATGTGTTCTCTTTAGAGGCTTATTAAATTTCAGTGTCAATCAAATGTGCTATTAACATTTTTATTACTGTAAATGCTTTTGCTTTAAACAGGTTGCTTCAACCTTAACTGTATTGTCATTTTTAGAATTTCAATCCTTTAAAGAAATCTAAGTTCTACTATCATTTGAATAACTGAGATATTTACTGCATTATTAACATACTTTTGGGGAATTATTTTAAAGTTCTTTTAAAAAGAGGAAGTTTGGTGTATTACAGAAATGAATACTTCAGTAGATATTGAGTTATCTAATGCATAGATTTGGATTATTGTGTGAAGTCACCTTATGAAATAGAAATATGGTTGGCAAAGAGACCACCTTACGTTGTGATCTTTCTGGGAAATATTATAACCAACTTGGATTTATAGCAAGTATTTCAGGGCTAGAAAAGTTCAGAAGGTTGCTACTAATGACTTTCCACCAGCACCATGCAATATGGAATGCTTGTACTGATCTTTTACAGTTACTTGCTACTTCAGTGTTTCATCAGAAATCTAGTTCCCTGAAGTGGCTTTCTGATCCTGCTGAAGAAATTAGGTGAAAATGTCTAATGTTGCAAGAGTTGGATTTAGGTTTATGTATATGTACGTATGTATCATAGGGGAAAAAAAAGATTTCATTTGAAAAATGGTGATTCTTCAACTTCAGTGTCCCCTCAACCTCCCATTGAAATATTTCTAACTGATTTGGATTGGGAACAGTTTGGAGTTCAGGTCATGCTTTCTCTGTTTGTGCTTCATTCAAGTTTCCAAATGAATTGCACTCAACTGCTCATCATGGGGTGCTGTTTTCTAGTCATTTGAAAATAAAACTGAACAAACCTGTGAAGGGACACACTTAGGCTGTGCTGTTTACAGCCTGCCCTGTAATCTCCCACCAATTCCATGTCCTGTTACCTCTGCAAAAGGAATCATGAGGTGGAGCATGCCACGTCCCTTTAGGCTTCTGGCTTCAGTCATTGCACTGTGTTATAGGCTGCCTATTGTCACAAGTAACAGACTTCTAACTGGAAATGTTGCAATAAGCTTATCTTCAGTGCTTTATAAACCTGCTCAGTGCTCCAGGATGTTGTGGTACAAATTGTTAACATAATCATATTCTGTGTGTTGGTGAAGGAAACAGTGGTATCTGTTACTGTCACAGTAGTATCCTAAGGTTTTGAAGAAAGTTGCCAGGTTCGTACACTGAACTGAATATGAATCCTGAGGATCATAATAATATTTTTTAATGTCTGATTCCAGTAAATCATCTGTTTATTCTGATCTAGAAAATGGGGTAAAATTATTCTAGAAACTGTGGGATAAATCTGTTAGAATCTGTTTCAAGTATGAAATATCTAGTCTTTTTAATAATCTGTTGTGGTTTTTTTTCCAGAAAATAAAGTTCAGTGTCAGGAGCGGAAAATACTAGAGTCCAAGAGACTGGAAAGTCAACAGCAAGAATGTAGTTTTGATGAAACCTATAGAAAGCAGTTAGATCAGATTAAACTAAACTGTGTTAGCACCAGAAAAAAATGGCCAGTTCAAGAAGCGTCACAGAAAAGCTGCTATAGAGAGGTAAAGTAACAGGAATATGTAGTGCATGTAGCACCAGCCTTCTCGTGTTGAAGAAATTAAAGAAATAAGAAATTAAAAGCTTGCTTTGTCCTTTGTAGAGAAAACCAATGAACCTTGAACAGTCTGGTCATCCTATTTCAAAAGGATTATCACCACCAGATCCTGTTTCTAAGAGAAGTGATCCATCACACGTTTGGGGAACACCAAGCACCACGTCTAATGACTATATGGCCTGGTAAGCCATGTCTCTGAGCTCCATGCTCATGAAGGGTAGGTGGTCTCTCGAAAGACTTAAGCAGGTTTTAATGGGGTTTCTTTAGTTTTTCTGTTCAGATAGCAGACATTCCATGTGCTTCTGTGAAGTGCCTGACTTTGAGATTCAGATCGTATTTAGGGACCTTTACCTTCTCTGTCAGCTTCTCAGTATTTGTATGTACACCATCACATCTGTGAGTAGAGCATTTACCTTTCTCTGACCCCTGCTATGTGATACTTTCTTTTAGATGACTTTTTTTGTGGCTGACAAGCCTTCTAGCTTGATAACTCTGTATCAGTCTATTCCCCATGATGCAAGTGTCTGAGGGTTTTTAAAAATACTGTAAGGAATCTAGAGGCTTGCAGAATTAAGCACTTAAACAAATGCTAGTATTTCCTAACTTATCTATGTGATCTTAAAGTACGCATAAACCCCTATGCCTATGTTGGCAAATCTTTATAATTATATGATTACTTACTATTTTCATAAGTCTCTGGGATGAGTCATTTAGGTCAAGGTTGTATGCTGAGTAAGCACTGTTCTTGTTGGTAGGACCTGTCTCTGTAGCTGTAGAATTTAGAATATATGTAGGGAATGAAGTACATCATCTTATGAAGGAACTTGATAAAAGTAGCCCTTGAATAGATTGGTTTTGCTTCTTTCAAACTTTGATAATACAGAAATTTTAAAAATTCTCATTACATGCAGTATATATACACATGGTAAATATGTAGAATGGCTGAGTGCTTCTGTGTTCAATGAGAACCATCCTTTTGACTGGTTTTGTCCTTTTTTTTATTTTAACTTTTGGGATTTTACTCTACAAAAAAATTCTAGGCATATATGTTCTTTTCCAGTTCTGTTCTTGGCATCACTTTCAGTGGGGAAAAATCAAGTATGTTTGGTAATATAAGTAAATAGATGTTAGACACATCGAGGGAACAAATGAAGAACCCATAGGATTTCTTGTGATCTTTCATTTTCTTAAATACATAATCTTTCTGCTCACATGCAGTATGAGCTAAAGTTCTCAAGGAAATCATGTGAGGATTTTTGAAGTTGTCTGTCTCAATATGCTTACCTAAAAAAAAGGTAGTCTAAAAAGGTTTTAAATAACAGTACGGTGGAGAAAACTAAGTGTGGCTCAAACTGTCTTGTGGTCAGCTCTTCTAGCTTTAGAGTGCTTTCATGTTTCAATTGCTGGGAAGTGCCAGCTAGTGTCTGAAGATGGGGATTTTGTTAGTGTTTTAAAAAGTATTTTCTAAGTATGTTACAGTTTCAGTTTACTTCTAAAGAACTTCTTGATTTAGAAGGTGATGTGGTCTTAATGCTAATTATTGAATGTAGTGGAGGCTTGTGCTCTTGCTAGTCAATAGGGTTTAACTTGCAAGAAGCACTGAAGATTTCAACTTTGTTGTTAAAATAATCTTTAAAAAATACAACTAAGTGCAGATGTTGTTCATAATTTTCTTTAGTTTCAGCACACCAGTTGTAAAGAACAATTTTCTACCAGGAAGTCAAATTTCTACTCCCTACAGCCAGTTTCCTTATTATCTACCACATACTCCATCAACTCCATTTCAAAATCAAGCTGGCTTGCAGGTAACAATTTTAGGCTGTCTTCTGTCATTTTTAAATACATATTTTCATTGGGAACTACTTTAGGTAAAATGTATGTATATATTTTTTTTAATCTAAAATTACTACTCATCTTTCTGGATGTGTAATGGAAAGTAATCTGTATTACTTATTCTCAAAATAACTTTCTTCATGTGTACGTCTGAATCTAGATGAAATAAGTCAGCTCTTGAAAAATCAGTTCAATTGTGTCAACATCCTGAAGCCTTTATGTCTGCAGCCTAAGCCTTTTCAGATCCTACTTAATGACAGAGACAAGAACTAGAGTCTCTATTTTTGTTCTGCTGTGCTTTTGTAGTGCTACTACCCACTACAGTGCAGTACCAATAAAGAGGAGCAATGTGTGTTGAAAACCATGAGCTTAGGGAGGTAAAAAACCCGAAGACTTGCATGTCTCCTCCATTTTGTTAGATTTCACAAATTTGGATGCATTTGTTGTGGCCTGAGATCATGTAAAAATGGGTTACCTTACATGTGCTGCACATTGAGGTAGGAATCTTCCCAACTGTAGATAAAACTAGGGGATAGGCTTAAGCTTCCTACTAGAGGATAAGTATTAATAAATTAATAAACAAAACTTGAGGCCTTTCTATGACTTGGTATAGCAGATATGGGCAAGACAGGCTGTTTCAGCTTCAC
Organism: Chiroxiphia lanceolata; assembly: GCF_009829145.1. Taxonomy (NCBI): domain Eukaryota; kingdom Metazoa; phylum Chordata; class Aves; order Passeriformes; family Pipridae; genus Chiroxiphia; species Chiroxiphia lanceolata. The sequence goes on along the minus strand of NC_045639.1, from coordinate 83,344,792 downwards.
AACACTGAAATCTCCTGGCTAGTACTTACTTTCAAATAAAATAGTAGGTGGTTTGAGTACAGCTCTCAATTGCATGCTGGGACTGAAAGTCTCTTAGATAGTCTAGTTTCTGACAAGATATGTGAAGAGGGAGGTGTCTCTGATGGTCTGGGAAGCCTTGTTAAAGAACACCCTTTCCTTGATTTCTGTTGTGAAGAGCATTGGTATCTTTTGCAAGAGTTCAGTGGTGTTATGTTACAAGTGATGATCATTATATAAATACTTTTTGTTTTACGGGTCTTTTAGCTTTCATTTAAAGTTTAGCTTTACTGCTTGCAAGCAATTTTATCCTGTTCAGAAAGACCAAGACAACTTAAAGCATTTTAACTTAATAGACAATAGAACCTCTACTAAGTTCTGTTGCATGTATACCAATAGTTATTTCTAACCTTTTCTGTATGTACACAGGTTCCAGCTTCTTTACCTTCACATGAATGTCTTGCCATCAAAGGAAAAGTTTATACAGTGTTAAAGCAAATAGGTAGTGGAGGCTCAAGTAAGGTAAGATGCTCCTTTTATCCTTTTAGGCAATCACTCATTTACACAGTAGTAGTTGTATTGTAAACTCACATAATGACTGCATAGTACTAACATGTACAAAGTGTTTGACCCAGAGAGTCTAGAAATTTGCTGTTTTATTTAGACTTTTTGCTTTTGAAGATAATTTCTATGGTAGAGTGAGCATTAAAATTCCTAATAAAATCAACTCTTCTGTTGTAAAGATGTGCTGTAAGACTGTGTATGTCCTAATGTGAGGGGCTGTAATTCAGGGCAATGTGTTAACATGGTTGGGAAATGAGTGAGTTGTAAGGTTGATTGAGAGTTCCTGAAGTGAAAAGATCATCTCTCACCACTTGCGTAACTTGTGTGAGATGTAGAGTTTGTAGCTATGTCTGAAGTGGTGAGTGAGCAGCTTTTTATAAGGAAATCTGGGCTCATGGGAGCTTGGGAAATAATTTTGCCAAAATCTCTTGGTTTTGTTATAATTCTTTATTTTCTTAACAACATAAGCAGTTTTGCTGTGGGGGACTGTGTCCAAGGCTTTACAGAAGTCCAGATAGATGACATCTGTAGCTCTTCCCGAGTCCACTGATGTAGTCCTTCTGTTACAGAAGGCCACTGAGTTGGTCAGGCAGGACTTGCCCTTGGTAAAGCTGTGCTGCCTCTTTCAAATCACCTCCCTGTCCTCCATGTGCCTTTGCAGAGCTTCTGGGAGGATCTGTTCCAAAGGCATCAAATTAGTTAGAGATCTTTTCCTTTGGGAACCCATGTTAACTGTGCCTGATCATTGCATTGTCCTTTAAATGCCTTTAAGAAGTACCCAGGATGAAATTCTCTGTAACTTTTCCAGAAGCTGAAGTTAGGCTAACAGGTCTGTAGTTTCCTGGGTCTTTCCTCATGCCCTTCTTGTAAATTGGAATACTATTAGCCAGCTTCCAGTCAGCAGGGACCTCTAGAAAGAAGAACTTTCTGTGTTGGCAGTGTACAGTTGTAGAATGGGGTAGGATGGCAGGGACCTCTGCGTGTCACTTCATCTAATAGTCTGCTTAAAGCAAGGCCAAAATGGAGTAGGCTGCTCATCACACAAGCTTTGTTGGACCTCATGGTTTTTTGCGTTTAAGTTTTGAGTATTGCTTAGGATGAAGATTCCACAACCTTTCTGGACAAACTGTTTTCCTGTTGGACTACATGGCGGTGAAAAAAATTTCCAGATATTTAATTGTAATTTTTCTTGTTAGCTGTGTCTGTTGCATCTTGTACTTCAGTGATTCCTGAGGAGTCTTTTTCATACCTTCCCTTTAAATAGGTGAAGACAACAGTAAGATTCCTTGTACCCTTCTCATCCTAAGAATGAACAGATTTGGTGCTTGCAGCCTCTTATGTACCATGTGGTCTAACCTGTAAATGATCTTGGTATGACAAAATGAATGTGCACTGGCAGATCAAACCTGTATCTCTGGGAAGTGTAATTTTGTAATCTTCATGTTAGGAACACTTCAGACTTGTGATGTACTACACCTAGTGAAATACAATGTGGCACCAAGATGGTTTCTGGTAGAGGGTTGTTGCTTTTGTAAGTGGTGCCTTCTTTATTGATTTTTTTTTTTTTCCTTCTTCCTGCTGACTTGGGTGAACTGCTTTGCATTGCTTCTTCCTTTTGAAAAGGTACATTTTTTCTTTTGATATTCTGGCTGTGCTGAGATGAAGGACCATAGTAAATCAGAACTAGGAATGTGTGAAGTTATTAACTGATGCTGTTTTGCAGGTGTTTCAAGTACTGAATGACAAGAAGCAGCTGTATGCTGTCAAGTATGTGAATCTAGAGGAAGCTGATCAACAGACTGTTCAGAGCTATAAGAATGAAATTGCTCATTTGAGTAAACTGCAGCAACATAGTGATAAGATCATTCGCCTTTATGGCTAGTGAGTAAACACTAGTTTTATTTAACCAGTGTCTCTATATTAAAAGATATTTCCTTAACTTTTAACATAAGTACATATATTTATTTTTAGTGAAATTACTGATCAACATATCTACATGGTAATGGAGTGTGGAAATATCGATCTCAATAGCTGGCTTAAGAAGAAAAAAAACATTGATCCATTGGAACGAAAGAGCTATTGGAAAAATATGCTGGAAGCTGTTCACACAATCCATGAATATGGTATTCTTAAATAATTCTCAGTATTTGTATAGGTTATATGGCAGAAAATATGAATGTGTTCTAATTTTGGAGGTGGTATTGTTCTTAATGTTGGTATAAGGTTAGTGATGTTCAAAGATGGGTATTTACTGTATTGTGGAAAAAAAAATGCAGTGAAACAAAAGACAAAGGTAAATCTTGATGCCAAGCAGACTTCACTAACTCAAGGGGGATCTACAAATAACACCATTTGTGTAATGCTTTCTGTTTCCTTACAACAACCAGAAAATATTTTCTGTATTGTACTACAGTGTATACTCCAAATTCTACTTGTTCTCCATTAGATTCAAATTCTAGCCACCCATTCTATCCAAAAGAAGCTTTGACATTAATGGCCACTAATACACAGCACTGTCACCTTTTCTTTGACAGTGTGTCAGCTTCTTCTTAGAGTTTTTCAGTCCTTCCTTTCATCTTTACCTCTGTCATTGAAGTGTATACATCCGTATTCTGTTTGGCTGTATAACATAAAGGAGAGGGCAGATTTGGATCCTTTTCCTGTTTAAGAAAAGAGTGAAGACTAGTGCATATAGCAGAGATCATCACTTCTTTTCAGCACTAGAACATTCAGTGATGTGGCAAACAGCAAAACCAACTAAAATTCAGGCAACATATATACATGTGATGTCTTTGAAACAAACAGTTTTGTAAAATATCAAGAGGGATTGGTTAATTATATAGATAATAACCAAAATTCTTAAGTCATATAAGTCAGTCATTTGAGAAGTCAGTCACGTGTACTCCTCAGTGAATGGTTAGACTAAGCAATAATATTCTTTTATTTCAAGTACCTGCTTAGCTAATTATTTAAGAGAAAGCTACAGGCCACTGAATTGCTCCAGAGCAGAATTTCAGTGCAGCAGCATGCACATAGAGCTAGAGGGAACTGAACTGAGGGAAGCTGCAACTCAAATCTCTTGGAGCTGTTTTGGAGTTCCTGCAGATTTGAGTAAGTAATAATTAAAAGTGTAAACTCATAGAAGTCGTAACTGTTTAAAAAGAAATGGAAACGCTTTAAGGAATCTGCAGAGAATAAATTGGTTTTGGCTGGTTAAAGCTGATCTGCACCTTCTCTCTGTGCAAGAGTTATGGGAATTCAGAATAGAAAACCCCATTATATATCTTGGATTGACTAAACCTGGATTTACTTTAAATTTTTTTTACAGGCATTATTCACAGTGATCTGAAACCAGCAAACTTTCTGATAGTTGATGGAATGTTAAAACTAATTGACTTTGGCATTGCCAACCAAATGCAGCCAGATGTGACAAGCATCATTAAAGATTCTCAGGTGAAATACTTTTGGAAAATCCACGTGCACTTTTCTGTGAAGTGCTATAGTACCTACTGATAATTTTGATTATTGTAATAACTTCAATTAATATTGAAATTTTATGCTGAATGGTTTTATATGTGCATATAAATATTCATGTATATGGATTTTTACATGTTTTTATTGAACAGAATAACAATGGCCTTCAGCTGTAATAGAAATAAATTTTCAATATGCTCTTCAGTGTTTTGGGACAAAAATCTAAGTTTTTATTAAGTGAATTCAATTTAATGCATGCTTCACTTAAAGGAACGGTTTTACCTTTTTATGGCTAGGTTGGGACAATGAATTATATGCCACCCGAAGCAATAAAAGATATGTCTTCCTATGGAGAAAATGGGAAGTCTCGTTCTAAGGTAACATGATCTTTTTTATCCTATTCCCTTCATGTTAAGAAGAAAGTAATTCAGTAATGTATCTTAACACTTGGTTTTCTCAAAATCTTCCATTGAAACTTGAACACAAGAAAATTCTTTGTGCTATAATGATAGTGGGCAGAGATTGAAGGCTAAGGTTAATCTCCCTAACTACTTTACATTTTGCAGATAGAGTTTAGAAAAATATAAGTACTCAATGAATAAGTAAAATTGAAAGTAAAACAGATGCACAGTCTTGGGCATTAGAGGAGCTAATAATAAAATGATAATATCTAAACTGATAATAAGCACAAATATTTTAAAATCAATTTTTATGGAGGAAATATAAGAGTTCCACTATGTTATCAGTGTGAATAGCATCAAACAGTAATATACAGTGAAATACACGAGCCTTTCACGTACCAGAGGTTGTACTGATGACTCATGTTACAAATGTCTTTTGAGCATCTTAAGGGCCCACCATGCTGTGCACCTCTGAAATCACTCCAGGCTAGAGTTTTCAGGGTGTGTTTCTGGGAGGATCTTCCATGGAGTCACGTGAGAGAATCATTCAGTTACTTCTTGGTTGCCTGTTGTGCTGCTTATGCCCCTTTGTTTTAGCTTCGTTCTGCCAAGAATTGGTGAAGCTCTTATGGTACTGTTCACTGCTACACAGCTACATTTCAGCATTCTGCATCAATAACTTGGCTTAGAAAATTCTTTCTGAAAGCAAGAAAATTTGCTTTCTGATACAGACCATTGTTAGTATGTTTGCTTAAACAAGTTATGATGGTGCTTGTGTCACTGTCATATTTTTTAGTTCTTTTAAGTGAGGGGCAGGTTTTGCAAGTAATGAATAATACCTAATAAAGTCTTTCAGAAGATGATACAATGAAGTCTAGTATTCTAGGGCCACATGTACAAGTTCTGTGAATCCTATGAATTTTTCTATGCTACAGAATACTGTGAATTGTAGAAATTTTTATAACATGACCAGGGCAATGGAATGTGAAAGATGAGGAAAGTACTAAAGGGAAGCATTTTTACGCTGGCAGTCAAACTTCAGTTAGGGGGTGCACAGTTAAGTGAAAAACTATTTAAAAAAAAAGAAATCCATACGTATGTGCATGTACACAAAGACTAACTTTTTTAACAGTTGAATGGAAGTTGTATTACATAGTGAAATGGGATCTTGTCTTTCTAAATGCAGGATAGAATATCTTATAAGCGGGTTTTGTTTAAGAATGATAATTTTTACCTTTTTTACCTTTTTAAAAATTGCATGCAAAGTGCGGGCTTGTTCTGGAGCTCGGCTCATTTAAGCAAAAATGTAACCACTGTACTGGGAGTCAGGTTCTCTGTGTTTTCCCCATGTCCTTCCTCTCCCCCACTCTGTGTGCTTTTCTTAAAGTACTTCAGCTTCAACAGGAGAAGTGGAGAGTTGTCCTGCAAAGAACAGCCGGGGTGTGGTGGTGGAAATGTGGATCTGAATCCTTGAAACCCCAAGGAACTGAACTGTGGCTTTCAACTTTGGGGACATAGCTGTGTTGTCTCACTGTTTTCTGGATTGAATTAATTTAGTATGCTTTTACTTGTGTTTATTTATAAATCTAAAATTAGAATTCAGCTGCTCAGCTTGTTAAGGACTAACTTTAATTTTATTTTAAGTTAGTTCTTCGAGTAAGTTGATTTTCAAAAATAATAAGAATAGCTTTTCTTATGGAATGACGCCACATCACTGTCTTAGTAGATAATGGCATGCTGCCTTGGTGATTTTGTGTGATAGTTACTAAGATGTGGTATCCAATGGAAAGTGGATATGCTGTTAAATGAAACGACTGTACAATTACATGATAAATTGACTGAAGGGGCAGTTTCTTAAGTGAGAAGTAATCTTTAATTTTTTTTTTAAATATTAGATAAGTCCCAAAAGTGATGTGTGGTCATTGGGATGCATTTTGTACTGTATGACATACGGAAGGACTCCGTTTCAACACATAACAAGTCCAATAAATAAACTACATGCTATTGTTGATCCCAGTTATGAAATAGAATTCCCAGATATTCCTGAAAAGGATCTTCAAGATGTGCTAAAGGTAACTTTCCCTTAAGGTTAAGTTTAATTTAAATAATGGCAATTTCTTTATTTAAAGCGTATTTTCTAAAACTAAATGAGTTGTGCTTGAGAGACTTTTTTCCACAAATAAATGCTCACTGCTACTTGTAGTAACAGATCTTATTCCAAAAGAAGATTTAATGAAGCTAGTTACTTCATATACTTTCCATATTAAAGTCTATTTTCAGCTTAATACCAAATAAATAAATACCTAAAGTGGTCTGACTTAACTCCTTTGACTCCAAGTAAATACAGTAGTTTTTGTACTTGCCATCCCTTTCCCTCACCCTGCATATTTGCCTGCTTTTTGCATATTTGTCTGTGCTTTTGCTCGCCCTATTTGTGTTGCTGAGCAGGTAACAAATTGAAATCCAGAAACACTTATCCTCTTAACTTTCCAATTTCATTGTCATTTTGTGTAGTTTGGCAGTAAGAAGTTTTGACATGCATCTATGGGGTCTTTTAAATATCCTGACTGTTAATTCGTAGGAAAATTCTTAATTCATAGGTAAAGCATTCTTCCTCTTTTTTTCATTTCCAGCGCTGTTTAATAAGAAATCCTAAACAAAGAATATCTGTTTCGGAGTTGCTGGTACATCCCTATGTTCAAATTCAAAGTCATTGTCAAACAGGTACATTTATTTGAAAATGCATTTTATTGAATAATATTTATATCTGCTTAAAAAAGGCTTTACTTGTATATGTACTTTACACTTGTTGTCATAACTCAATTTTATGTGGTGCCTATGTCTGCTTCAGAAAAGATTTCAGTGTATTAGTTCTTAAACCTCTTAAAAACTGCGCTGGTAATGTATACAACTTCAACATAATTATAAATTAACTGCAGATGTCCCAAGTGCAAAAGGAACAACAGAGGAAATGAAACGCATCCTTGGCCAGCTTGTTGGCTTGAATTCTCCCAACTCTATTTCTAGAGCTGCAAGGGTAAGTAAATTTTGGTTTGTTTTTTTTTTTTTTATATGAGGCTGAACAAATAATTATCCTTTTAACAATATCATGATGTTTGTGTCCACTGATTTTCATATCGTATAAAGCTTGCCCACCCTGAGTAGACAAATATCTCTCTCCTTCCATGCTGGTGTTTCCATATCAGAGACAAGTAATGGAGTAAACTTGATTTTAAATCTCTGCAACTGGTTGGTTCTCTACTGACTTGTGAAGCTCTATAAGTTTGCTCACACTGCTAATTCAGCTCATCTATCTTCTTTTAGGCACTATGTTGCATTACAACTGGTGCAACTGGGCTGTCTTAAAACTGTATTTTTATTTTCTGGAGAAATTCTGGTGTGGAATACCATAGTATGTGATTTATATCAAGTGGTAATGTTTGTTATGTGGTTTAAATCCATGTGCAATACAACTGCGTTCACCTGAATAATTTGTGTGTTTGTTGACTTTCAGACTTTATATGAACAGTGCAACAGTGGTAAAAGTCTTGATGTATCAGCATTTGCGGAACTTGGCAGTCAAAAAACACGGACAACAAAATGATGTACTACAGTTCAGGATGCAACACGTTTGGTTTGTTTGATAAGTATTTTGTGCTGCTAGCTTTTAAAGGACACTCAGCATGAAGTTTGCATTTTTATATGTTCCTTGTGTTCTTTTGATAATGCTTGCAGGTCATTAAAAAGAATTTAATTGAATGATTTTCACCATGGACTCTTTCACTCCTTGCATACTACTTGGGTTGAACAAAGACAATGGCTACTTGGTGATTATAGTCTGTTACTTACAAAGCACTACAGTGTCTGGAGTACAAAAACTTGTATGAGAATCTGAGTTCTCTTATCCCTCTGAAGCTAAAATTTAAAAAATTCCAAAAATGCCAATTGATGTACACAAAAAACTTGTAAATATCTCTTGAGATCTCCTGTGGCATGAACAGAGTGTTAGGCTTTTCTGTCCTTTGCCAAGAAATACCTCGTGTCCAGTTTTGACTGTAACTAAGGAAATAAGCACTCTGTATAAGCCATCAGTTATAATACTGAGAGAGGTGTTAATGATAGATGTAAATGTTACCCAGTTTTTGAGCTGTTCCTGTGGTTAAGTGGTATGATGGAAGCATCAGTGCTGTTATGAATTTATATGAATAAAATGGCTTTTGTTCTATTAAAAATGCTACTATAAATCTACTAGGCTTTTCCAATTCCAAAATAGTAGAAAACCCTTTAAGATCCATGATGGTCAGAAATCACTAATTTGGATTTTTAAAAGCTTTAATACTAACCACACTCTAAATTGCACTGAATGTAGCAGAACTGTTTTTTACTCTGATTCTTATTGGATTCTTTGAGGTTTGTTTTAACTCATTTACAGCTGATGAAAATGTATGAAAGATGTTAAAATAATGACCAGTAATTTTAAATTGGAACAATAACTTCAGTTTCATGACAATTGCCATGTTGTCCCAAGCACTGGAGTGCAAGTCAAGTGCCTGGAGATTCTTTCTGCCTCTGTGGTGGAGGTGGATGTTCATAGCAGTTCCACCATCCATAGGCTGCCTGGCAGGTCAGTTGTCTGGGGCTGGGAGACAATCGTCATTCTTGCTGCCAGAATTTTACTTTAACCAACACATCTTACTCCCTTGGGAAGATATGGCTGGAGTTCAGAGAATTCTAATAATCTACTTTGAGCATTGCAAAATACTGAGTGGTAGTTTGATATTCTAAGGATATGGATATTGTTCTTGAGGACTTTTGGTTTGACCCTATAAAAGGGGAACTGCTGCAGCCATTGCCATGTGTATTAGCAGGGCTGAGAACTTTGTTCTCTTTGTCTAGGTAAGATTATCTTATAGGAATAGGCATATTTTGCTGCATGCTCTCTTCTGCTTGCCATTGGTGTTTATGGGGAATCACTGTTGTCAACATCTGTTAAATGAAATGTGTTACTTTTTATACTGGAATGCAGCTCTTCCTGCGGTAGTCCAGATACAGAATGGCAGCTGTGCTTTGCATGATTCTTCAGCTCACAGCATAACCATTTTCCATGCTTGCATACTGAGCAATAATAGTTTATTAGTATCACTCAGAGCCCTATCACAATCTCTAGATCTGGAGTTAATAGCAAAGAAAAGAGATATTTACAATTCACTACTTGGACACTATACATGGAGGAAAGACTTTATTTCAGTGTGTTCTTGCTATCTTTCCTGCCACTGATTTAACACTGTTGGATGATTTTATGACCCTGTAAGAACTGAAGAATGAGAGAGAAGAACATGAGAGAGAGCACAACATGAAACTCATAAGAATTGTATTTTTTCCCCCAAACTTTAGTAGCTTTGCTTTTCAAATGAGGTTTTCAGAGCTTGCTAATATAATAAAAGCACTGCTTGATAGAAGGGAAAGTTTGTTCTTAGTTATTTCATTTTGAAAACAGCACAACTATTTGAAGAAGTAGCTTTTAAAAAAGTCTTTAATGAAGAATTGTATATCTGTAATTTTATCAGACCTCAGCTTAACGTCTGTGTTTCAAAACTCTATGCCCTCACCACCTTTATAGGCCAGTTAGGCCTATCCTCCTATGATGGAGCAAATGCTTGTAAAAGAGCTTTATTCTGGGGTGTAGTGTTCCTGTGTCTGTTCAGCACCTGCCCTCCCTTGTTTCAGGTTAGCAGTGATTTTCCGCTTTACGCAGGGAATATGATAAGGGGTAGGAATTATTCCTGGTAGCAGGCTGGTCTGGGAGGAGAGCTGAAGCAGGGGATGCAGAGAATGTGTGCTCACCCCAGTGTTGGAGCACAGGCAGGAACAGCACATCTCCCTTGTAAGGGCAAACTTGGAATGATAAACTTAACTTTGTTGTTGATCTCATTGTCATTATATGAAACAGAGTGTGGAATCTCAATTAGTCATCTGTTGGGGTAGAAGATAATTATCCCATATTTCTAAGGAAAAAGAATTTTTCCCTTTAATGGTCTTGTTCTTTCTGAATTTTTTTTTTTAAATCCCAGACTTTAATGCATAATGAATACAAATGCTAGTGGTACTCCAGTTGTCTGTTTAGTATTTATATAAGTTCTCAAGCTTGCAGCTAATGAGGAAAAATGTTATTGTTCTACACATTTCATATTCTAAACTGTTTGGGAGACTACTTACGGTGTGGAAACTGAAACACTATTTCTGGCATTCTCAGTAGAGGGGGGAGAGTATCAGTCTCTTCAGGGAAAACCTTGTGAAGAAAATCTTTACAGAAACATCTTTTCAGGGAGTTGTTATTGACATGTTTCCCAACTACTTGTCTAGATTACAGATCTTGAAAAATTTCTGCATAATTATTCTAATGTTGTAATTGTTATCTTTTGGCAGTTTTGCTTCTCTAGTTTGTGTTGAATACTGAGAAGCAGTACTTCATGCCTTATTTTTCTCTTGTACTGTATGGTTTATCAAACCTTTCTTTCATTGCATGACTGCTAAAGAACCCACAGGAAATATAACTGGTGTGAGAGGGAGCTTATGGAAAGAGGCCTCGGGCTGATGAGAGGCAGTGGGTTGTTATCAGTCATCCCTTTTAAATAAGTTTCTTCCATTGCAAATGAGTAATTGATTTATACTTCTTCCCCACATCAGTGATATGCTACAAGATGTCTGTCTACCTTGGCAGCTGCTACTTACCAGTCTTCAATCTATTTCAGGGGTTTTTTTTCTGCTTTACAAACATCCATCTCCCTTCTCAGATTCTGCTGGATCTGAAAAGCGTAAGGGAAGTACAGAATAGCTATGTGTGATTATTAGCTTTAAAGAACAGAAAATACCAGAACTACCATCTTAAATGTCAAGTAATAGGTAGCTATCTGAAACTTTCTCAAGGTTGCAAAATGCCCATTGTGCATTACTGTCCCCCTCAAGGCCATGTTTCAGGACATTTTGTGTGTATAAAATGGGAGGGAAGATGGCTGACTAAACCAGAGTATATATCTCTCTATATATAATACTGTATCAGCTAATATTGAGTTACCACAGCTACATGAAGAGTAGAAAAGTAAATTCAGCTGACACTAAAAAAACCTAACTGCAGAAGGGTGACTTGCTTTTTTATTGATGGATGGGTATAGCATAACTCAGTCTCCAGCTTCCTCATGAAGGGAAGAGGAGGGGCAGGCACTGATCCCTTCTCACTCGTGACCAGTGACAGGACCTGAGGATAGCCCCAAGCTGGGTCAGGGGAGGTTTAGGTTGGATATTAGGATAAGGTTCTTCATCCAGAGGGTGGTTGAGCGCTGGAACAGGCTCCCCAGGGAAGCGGTCATGGCACCACGCCTGAGTTCAGGTTGCATTTGGGCAAAGTTCTCAGGCACATGGTGGTTCTTGGAGTGGTCTGTGCAGGACCAGGAGTTGGATTTTGATTCTTGTTGGTCCCTTCCAACACAGGACATTTTATGATTCCATGATTCTATGATTCAGCCTGACCAGCTGCATGATTAGTTGGAATTCAAACACTAAATGGAGTTCAAGTTTTGCAGGCTCTGCTCTTGTAGTCTGTCTTGGTGTGACAACACCCAGAATTGAGTCCTTGACAAATATAAGAAAAGGAGACTGCTTGCTTGCTGCCTCTCCCAGGACACTTGACCAAGGAGCAAGACAAATCCATGCACAAATCTATCCTCATGGTGCTGGAGGAGTCAGACTCCTGCTTATCTAGCCTTGTGGAAAGAACTCTAAGGTCCTACTGCTGAACATGTGGCTAGGCAGGAAGGAAATGGTTAAATCCCAAACAGTCACAAGTGCAGAGCAGTGTATGAGTTAGTCTGAAGGAAAGTGGTCAAATTGTTGCTCTGTTTTGGTCACTCCTGTGTGTTTCTGTTCTTTCTTTCTTTAAGCCCTTGATATTGGTTTCATGCTAAACAGCTGATTCTGGGAATGGTGATAAGTATCAAATTAAAAAATAAAGTTGAAGTAAACTTGAGTTCTAGTACACCCCTAGAAGTCTAACTTACTCCTGAGCTCCTCAGCAAGGGTCACTGGCTAATCCTGGCAGATGCCAGTTATGGCAACTAAGTACTAAAAACTGCTTGCTTCTCCCTTCTGGTTGTCTATGCTCTTATTGCCTTGCTGGTCCCTCAATTTTGTATGAGTTCTGAGCAGCAAGGATAAAACAAATACTACTTTATCATATTTCTCTCTTTGACACTCTTATGGCTAAGACACATCCTGTTTCAGCTAATAGAGAAGTATTCTCTTCCTGCTGGATGCGTGTATCTCCTCCCAGTTTGGTTATCTGTGCCCACCTGCCAAGAACGTGAAGCTTTGTCAGGGAGCTGGTATAGTGTGCCCTTGTTTGCTTGCTGCTTCTCATAAAGTAATTAAGAGAGAAATCTTGCAAGATAAAGTCCATAAAGAATGGAGCAGGCAATACAGTGTGATTTACTCATAGGAGATAGAGGTGTACACCTGTATGGGCACAGAAAGAGTCTTTGTACAGCCTACCCATACACTTTCATGGGAGTTGCTGAAATGAAACCTGAGATAAAAATCTGACTTCTCACCTCAATTCCTCCACTTGGCAAGTAGAATATCCACAGCTAAACGTGATGCAATTCCAACATGCTGGCTCTAATCAGATGAGTTGCTAAAATCCAGGCAGCTTTTGCAATGAAAGATATGACTAATTTAATGTGGAATAGTGGTACTACTATTCTGAACCCTGAATAAACACAAGGAATAGGTCAGTTATTAAACAGTCTCAGTCCATTAGTCTTAACTCTTACAGTATTGTAAGGATCTCTGCCTTGTCTCTATACCCACTTCATATGCAAATTATGTTATAAGTGCAGGTAAGCTTTGAATAGCTGATTGTTACATGCTCTGTCTATGTCTCAGGTTTTTTCTCTGTCTTATATAGCTGTTGAAAACCAATTAAAAATACAATGAAGTAACTATATTTAAGGAATTAGGTTGATTCTTGCTTCCTGTTTAATCTTGGATAGAATCATTTAGGACCTTTAAGATCAAGTCTAACTGAACCTAGCTCTGCCAAATCATGGCTAAAATATTTCTGCGAGTCTTATCTCTTTACATTTCTTGTCTCATCTGTTTAGAGTTTGGCAGAAAGCTGTTCAGTGCCGTGAACCCGTACAGTGCTGCTTGTGTTCAGTGACTTGGCGGGGGATAAAGCTCTTGATGCTGCTATTGCAGAGAGGCATCGTACTTTAAAATACTCTTAAGAGGCATAAAATTTGTCATCCACAAATTTTTGGATTTGTGGTTTGGATGTTCATGCAATGGGCATGATATGCAGACACACAGTTCTGTGCAGCAGAAGGCAGTGAAGTCTCCTCCATGGTGGCTGAGGAACGCTGGGCACTGCAGCAGCTGCTGTGTGATGGAGGGAATCCTGAGCCATCCACTAGGAAGCACTGACCAAAATTTTGGGAAGGGACCTCAGTAATGAGACAAGCAGGAGTCTTATCTCTTTAGTAGGACTTGGGTACCTGACTCAAAGGTGAGTGGTTGCCTGAATCTTTTAGTCTAATCTTGGGACTTCACATTTGCAGTGCTGGACCTCTGCTAAGACATTTCCTAACTGGTGTGTGCTGGGCAATGCAAATGTGAACAAAGAATTGGTTTTAGGGAGAGCAGATGAATATCCAAAGAAATCCTGGCTTTTGGCATGTATTTTGCCTGGAGTTAGAGGATGCTTCTGTTGCTGCTCTAGCTTCTTCTCTGGGAAGAGAAGATTGACAGAAAAACCAAGTCACCTGCATCAGTGTTCAGAGCTGAGGAACTCAGAAATTTTTGTGTAAGAGCCATGCTCTGTTAGAGGTAAGTCCAAGGAACAATTTGAAATTGGTGTGCAGCTCTTTAGGACAGTTGATAAAGCTCTCTGGGCCCAGGTGGTATTGACTGCAGAAGTCTAAAGGACTTTCCAATAGATGTTCTAGAGGTCCTGTGGGATTTTTAAATTAGCCTTAGGAACCCAGAAATGGAAGGCAGTAAATGTGATACTGGTCTTCAAGCATGTTGGAGCTTGTAAATTAGACTACTAAATATGCCTTCCATAATAAGTAAAACCTGTGTTGCCAGAACATGAAGAAATTCACATGGGAGGAATGTATCTTAATATACATCTAACACAAGGGGCTTTGGAGTGGTATTTGGGGAAGAGTCTTCTGCATTATGCATAGTTCCCTGAAAATGTCTGCCAAACCCTTGTACTGAAGGACCTAATTAGGCTGTTAATTAATGGGAGAGGAAGAGAACACAACAAATTATTGGTGTACTGCTACATAAATGCATTTGGTTTGAATGCTGTCTGCAGTCCCTGAAAAGGATCTAGTAAAGCTAGAGAATATAGAGAGAAACAGTGAAAGGGTCCAAAGAGATGGAAATTACTTCCATACAAGACTAAAGGCTGTATGACTTCCTTAGGAAACTATTACTCTGGCTGAGGTGGTATAGGATAGGATAGGATAGGAGGAATCAGCATTGCGTAGGGATAGGACCTGATGAAATGATCAGTCAGACTTTTAGAAATGGATGAAAGGAAGATACCAGAGTTCAGTATGCAAAATGTAAGTGCATCTGGAATTAGACTAGTGGGGGATATTGAGGAAGCCAAAAGTATCAGCCTGTTCAAAAAGAGATTGGATACATTCAGGGAGGTTAGGATGATCCTTGGCACTGGATGCAAGTGGTGAGATGTAATCTCTGGCTTGGGAATTCCTTCTAAACCTCTGATCTCAAGCACCTGGGATGTTTTGCCAGAAATGGAATTGCTTACCTTCCTGAAAGGATTCATGTTGGAAAAGGATTTCAGACCACACTGCCCTGTGCTCTGACCCACTGTGACAACAGATTCCTTAATTGGAGCCCTTTGGTTGGGTTTCTTTGGATACCAGATACTTGATTTCAATCTCCGTGCCTGTCAACATGACAATTTTCGCAAGCAGCATTCAGATGTATTTGAATAGATACATCAGTGTCAACTGAAAAGCAGTCATGTTTTAGCAGGCATCTTGTGCACTGGCAACGGCCATATCTGTACAGCATTATCTTGCTTCCCACTCCCCTTCTTCCTGAGCCACTGCCTCAAGTAGTCATGCAGGTTTTCTAACTTTGCTGGAACTTCCTTGCTGAGATTGCATGCCATACCTCAGACGGGCACCTGGAAGCTAGGATCATGGCGAAGGCTTTTGCCTGGATGTCAGCTGGGAGCAAAGCTACAGGAAAGCAAGTAGCAGGATGGTCAACTACAGTACTCTGTAGTAGGAACAGGGCTCAGGTCTGCTTGTCAGAGGTTTTGTCTTCAGGTTTTGTCCTGCAGATGCACTTATAGGTTCTGTGTACACCCTATGGCTTTCTCTACTCGTCTTGTAGCCCGTACTGACCTAGTTGGCACTAAGTCACACTTCACACGCTGCCTGCTGATAATGCTGGCAGCAATTCCTGCCGGCAGCTTAGGTCGATGCAGGTCGTGATGTTTCAATAGCCACTTTGGCACTCTGGTGGGTTTTTTGGTATATGGGTGGGTCTACAACCAGTCCTGCAAAACTTGTTTAACTAGCCCTTCCTTTGTACAGTTCCCTGTGTGCTCAGTCTTCCCACACCACCTTGCCTCACACTTTGCTATATGCATGTCCTTACACCCTGTTTCAGGGCAATAGCTGGATGCTTTCCAGTGATGGTTTCATGGGGAAATGCCAATTCAAGGAGTTCACGGTGTTTCTTCCAAATTCTTCTGGGTTTCACTTTAGAGTGGTGCCTGGTGTCATTTGGGTAGACTCTTGCCATAATTCCAAACATAAGGCCTCTATGTCCTGGAGTTTAGGTCCTTTCAGGATCTGGAGTAAGCCTGCTGAAAAATAAAGAGCCCAGAGCATTTGCTGTTCACTTTGTGGCCTGTCATTATATTGGAGCGTTAAATCTTGTCCCTTCAAACACTGGTCAAGGATGTGTTTGAATTTAGAGAGGTTCTAGTTCATGGAATACTAGTGAAAAAGTAAACTTTCCTGTATATCGGACATCCTGGTTTTGGTTGTTTGCAAACCTGTATGTTCCCAGAAGGGATGTGCATAAAGACTGGCTTGTAATGAGTCAGTCCATAAACATTACTGATGCATGAGTTGTGCATCCAAAGTTGGTGCGTCCAAGCACATTTTCCATAAAAGCTTATTCATCTTACCTCCTTACAGTAAACAGGAGTCACTACAAGTGCAGGCTTGCTTATTTTATTTACTGAAATATACCTCTCTTAATTTTGTTATTATAATAACTTGAAGTTTATATTGAGATAAGGTATCACAGAGGTTCACTGATTTTCATCCTAAGCATCTCTTAGAACATCACAGCCTAATAATGAAGAATTTTCCTAAGACAGGCCAAGCATAAAAGAAAGATGACGGTAATGAATGCAGGACTAGATGAAGCATCCACTTCCTTCTAAAGCAAAACTATGTTCTAGTTCCTGGTATGAATGGATCCAATCAAAAAACCCCCCAAAAAACCTGAGCACAGAACAAAGCAAAAAAGCCTAACCAGAAACAGGGAGGTGCTGCATCCCCACTTGTCTGTCTGCTGAGCTGTTATGAGCCTCTGAGAGGGTGCCTGTCCGTTCTCCAGCTTTTCCCCAGCCTTCCTTCTTGGCTAAGTGAGTCAGGCTTTTCTGTAGAGCGTTTTTCTGACCCAGCTACTAACCTGTCTTTGCCCTTTTGCACATCCTGATTGACCCCATTCAAAGAAGATGAATTGGAAATTGAATTATTTCAGAAGTCTCACTAGGTACCTTTTTAGAGGGAAATATTAACACTACTTTATCTTTTTAGGAAATACTTATCTGAGTACAATCCCTAGGGTTTGTACTCTTTTATTGTCTCAAGCATAATTGTTGTCTCATTAGTTATGATTCATAACTAATAAAAAAAAATTACTAATGAAGAACTCCTCTTCCACCCTCCCTTTTTCGCTTCCAACTGCTTTTTCCCTTCCAAGCTCACAGCACACAGGTGAAATGCTTTGCTTTTGTTTCTAGATGCTTGACCTGATCTTTGTGTGATTGAGTTTACTGCAACCTATTTTTACCTCTGCCCATGAAGATCACCACTTAGACCTGAATTACTGATCCTGAATTGAGGATGATAAAGGTAGAGGGAATGATAAATTTATTTAGAATATTGGTTTTGTCATTAATGAAAATATTGTCTGTGATCCTTAAGCTTGAAGGAGCCCCATGAGCCTCTTTCAGCCTACTGGATCTGGTTTTGCTTTGCACTGAGCTCCTCAGGCTTCTGATTTCTTTCTGACCAGCATGATAACATCCAAATTCACATGACTAGCAAGAACGTTAGTACTGTATATTGTTGTCTGTCTTAATGGTTCACTTTTTTCCCCATTGTAACCAGTAAGAAGTTGTTTTGCCAGAAGATGCATGTGAAGAGATATGCAATGCCTCCTGATCTGCTGACTGTCATGAGGAAAGACTCTTTCTAGTAGGGTCTGATTTATCATTTAATAAACCCAAGCTGTATTTTGGGTCACTTTCTACATTATTACCATTATGTGCTTTTAAATTTCGACATACATTTGAGATCAGGCTAGTTAGTCTTGCATAAATCGTTTTTATTAGTCTTGGTGATCTTCAAAGATGTTACATGCAGTGTAAAATGAGTCCACCTGCAATTTTATATGCCAATCCATTCAAAGTTACTGAACAGCAGCTTATTGGGGCCAGAATTAAGGTCCCTATTGCCTGATACCTTGTCTCTGGCCAATACTGGATGCTAAGGAAAGAGAGGCCTGGGGCAGTTGTGCAGTGATACTTCCGAGCTGGTGATCAGCAACTTCCCTTGGGTGCAAACACAGTTACCCTTCCAGTTACAAAATGGAGTTGTGCAACACCATGCTTTGTTTCAGTGGCCATTCTGTCTTTGCTCTATGAAGACTTGATGGTTCTCACTGGAAACTGATGCAGAGAATTGGCTGGTTTTGGGGTTAATTGCAAATTTAGTTATCTGTATATTGCCTCATTTTTCCTTGTTGCCATTTAGGTATGAGAATATCCTGTTTGACCTTGCAAAGGTTATCAAAACAAGATGGTGGAAAGCACTGTCATGGAAACGGACTTGTGGGTCTTGGTCTATGGCAAGTTGAATATGAGTCAGCAGTGCCCGGCAGCCAGGAGGGCCAACCGTGTCCTGGGGGACATCAGGCAAAGCATCGCCAGCTGAGCGAGGGAGGGGATTGTCCTGCTCTGCTCTGCACTTGTGCGGCCTCAGCTTGAATATTGTGTGCAGTTTTGGGCACTACAATATAAGAAAGATATTAAGCTCTGGGAGAGCATCCAAAGGAGGGCAACGAAGATGGTGAAGGGCGTGAAGGGGAAGTTGTATGAGGAGTGGCTGAGGTCACTTGGTCTGTTCGACCTGGAGAAGAGGAAACTGAGGGGAGACCTCATTGCAATTACAACTTCCTTGTGAGGGAAAGAGAAGGGGCAGGTACTGATCTCTTCTCTGTGGTGAGCAGTGAGAGGACCCGAGGAAATGGCCTGAAGTTGTATCAGGGGAGGTTTAGATTGGATATTAGAAAAAGGTTCTTCACCCAGAAGGTGATTGGGTACGGGAACAGGCTCCCCAGGAAAGTAGTCACAGCACCAAGTCTGACAGAGTTCAAGAAGTGTTTGGATGATACACTCAGGCACATGGTGTGACTCTTGGGGATAGTCCTGTGCAGGGCTAGGAGTTGGACTTGGTAATCCTTGTGGGTCATTTTCAACTCTGCATGTTCTGTGAGTCTGTAATCTTGCCTTACCTTTTGGATTAAAAAAATTTTTTGAAAAGTTTTTACCCTTTTTTTTTAAATAAAGTTGTCGAATTTTATGACTGAAATTTATGCTTTTTCAGTTTTTAAAAATCAAAAGCTGTATTTCTAGATCTGCATTTGTTTGTTTGTCCTGCCACTTTATTTGACTCTGTGATCACTTATTATTTCTAAAAGAGACTCTTGCAATCCTTAGATCCTCTTTGCTTAACAAAATGAAACCAACTGGCTTTTGGTCTTAAAGATTTAGAAGCTACTTGGTAAAGAGAAATGTCCCTCCCTAGGTTGTGTCTTGAACGCTTGTCTCTTTTTTTTGAACCTGCCAGCATCCCAAAGGATGGCAATATGTAGTCTCTGGTTTAGCCCCTGTGTCTCTGAACAGCAGCCCTTCCCTGTAGGCAGTGCTGCTGCCCAGGGTGGCAGAGGTGGATGTCACCTGCTGATCAAAATGGTCAGAAAGGAATCACAAACCTGAGGAGCTTGGTCTGAGGCAAGACCATAAACCAGTGCCATCCTCATGCTGCTGGTATGGTGCAGCCACAGATCTGCCCTGGGAAGTTCATTTCGAGTCAGGCCAGGACTGGTGCTTGTTGAGCACTAAGGACTAGAAGATACTTACTCAGCAGAAGGATGTTCTGCTGCATCTTCTACACTCCAAGCTCAACTACTTGCCCTGATCATAACATTGCCTTTAATTGCTTAATATTGCATTTCTGCTGTAACTGCTGCTTCCGGTTGCCCTTGTATTAGTGACAGCCAGCTTTTAATGTGAATTGTGACTGTATTTAAATCAGATCTGTACCAGAGGCAGCCAGAGTGCAGCTTTGCTTTCTTCAGCTTTCTTTGCAGCGTCATGATCAGAACAGTGCTGATGTGTGGGGTGGGTTTCTTTTCATGTTGTTGTCGGTGCTGTCCTGAGATGTTATCAGTGATGATGTTTCAGAGCAATATGTCACTGTCCAGTCAATGTCAAACTGATACTGCCTTTGGCATAAGAGTGGGTATGGTAACGTCAGCAGTCCCTTCTGTTCTCTGTGCGGGCCTGTATTTTTGGCGTAGAACTGGTAGGTGTTGAGTGTCCTCAGTCCACCTATTAATTTCAAGCTAATATGAAATGTTTTTTAACCTTCTTGGATCTCTCTCTCTAAAAAAAAAAAATATTAGTCAGAGTCTAGATGCCTTTAAGCAGGTTTCTACCTGTACTGAGAATTTCCTCATATGTCAGTAAGAGATTATGAACAATCTTTTGTATTCATAGCTCTACTTTTTTTGGTACGGCTTTGATTTACAGGTCTTGTAATTGTTGTCTGAGTTGTACAATACTGACACACCACTGGCTCTGGACTATATTTTAGCTCAGTTCTGGTGGATCCGCTGGGAAAAATTTCTGGATTCACCAACTCTCTCCCAGGTTGGCATTTGGTTTGTAGATTATCTGTGTTGACTTCAAGCGCACAGAGCTTTTTGGCGATGTCTGAAAGGTGTGTTTCTTGAGGCTGTTAATGGCAAATGCTTTTTGTCCAGAGTCAGACAGCACTGGTCTGTCAGTAGTGGGTCTAAAATTTGCTGTGACTATAGACTTTCAGTAAACCTGCTGTTCCTGCTCAAACACACTGCTTACTGTGCCCCTGGTGGTGCCTGGTCCACATATTACCAGCCCCTTGGGCTGAGCCATGTCCTACTGGTGTTTCAAGAGTACACTGCCCATGCACTCCTTCAATGCCTCACAGTTACTTTTATGGGATACTTTACTTAACTCTTTTGAGAGTTAAATCTTTACTAGGTTTTGTATCAATGTGTTGGATACTTGTGCATGGGAATACTCTACAGCAGCTGATTCAGAAAGCTAAATTAGATACCCGTTTCTAAATGAGGTAAACATTGGTTTGCTGTTTTAAGGAGGTTTGTATTCCTTCCTGCTCTGCTGGACAGCTGTTTCTGTTTGACTCTGGTTGATCATGATTTCTCTATACACCTAGGAATGCTCTTTCTAATCAATATAGTTGCTGTAGCTTCAGTTTTGTATTGCCACTTCTTTCCACAGTTGCTCAGAAGATTAAGTCATGCTTACCTAATCTGATTGCCTTCTGTGATGAAATGACTGGATCTGGGGATGAGGGGTGAGCAAGGGATGATGTTTCCCTTGACTTTAGCAAGGCTTCCAACACTGCCTCCCGTAAGACTCTTGTATCCAAGACAGGATATTAGGGACTGGGTGGATGGGTGAATGGACAGCTAGAAGAGGGCTGAAACACTGGTTGGATGATTGGTTAGAGGGCAGCTGTACTTTATAGAGCCCTGCAGTTCTCTACTTGTTGCTGGGGTGTGTCCTATTGAGCATCATCAATGGCCTGCAGGAGGCAATGCAATGCATCCTCATCAAATTTGCAGGTGATTAACAATTGAGATCAAAGCTGTTTTTCCTGGGCAGGCTGGAGGAGTGGATCAACAAGAACCCCATAAATTCGACAAGGACAAATGCCAAGCCTTGTCCTGGGAAGGAAGAGCCCTGGGCACCAGGACAGGCTGAGACTGCTGGGGAGTAGCTCTGCGGAAAGGGCGATGACAGGCAGTGAGCTGAGCGTGTGCGTGACTGTGGATCAGCACCTGCATTGCCCTTCTGAGCAAACCTCTACCCATGGTGCATTTAGCTGAGGTAAATTACCTAAGCACAGCTGTTAAGTTTTGTGTCACCAACCGCGATTCAAGTTCTCTTTAGCAGTAGCATGACATGCCCTGTGACCTATGAGAGGTAAGCTCAACCAGGCTTGTTGTGTAGTCTCAAAAATTAGGTATTTTTTTTAAATTATGTGAGCTGGGTGTCAAGATGTTTTTACTTCCCCTCCAGCCTCTCAAAATCTTCCCTGTCTTCTTTCAGGGTGTCTGCTGGAGCCTGTCATGCCCCTACATCTTTCTGATATGACAAAAAGCACAGTACATGGAAACATGGGGAGGAGGAAGCCATATATGGGACCTGTGTTTTTTCGAGTATGCTGTTAATCTATATGTCCAGTTCACTGCTGACTGTGGTAATATCTGTGTTGCTGCTTTCTGTTCATCTTTTGCTGTGACAATGACATTACTGTGAAGAGTAGTAATTGGCATCTGTTTCCAGTTAGATGTTGCCGTGTCTCTTGATGACTAGCAGCACGCTTGGCTCGGGACTCATGATGGTTTCACAGATTTGCTTTGGGCAGTGCCCAGACTGCACCTTCACCCTCATGTGACACAGACCTCCCAGAGGAGCATCCTTCCCTCTGCATCAGTGGTTGTGTCTGCTCTGGTAGATACACAAGGGCCTCCTCCCTGTTCCAGTCGTGTGGCTCACATCCATACACCTAAACTCCCTTCTGTCCCAGAGTATGGTCTTCTCACCCAAAATGCCTCTCCTGAGCTTGTGCCTGTCCCTTGACTCTTCTGGGAAGGAAGCAGTTGGCTCCAGCAAAACTTCAGGGGGGTAGTTTGCCACCAGTGAAGCATCAGGTGGCAAAATGGGGTATTTCACATCTGCTGGCACTGGTGACTGGATGGCATCAGTAAGGGCTGGTGTCAGGCAATTCAGCATCAGCTGCCAATTTTCAGAGGAAGGCCAACAATACTGCATCTGGCATTTGGTCTGTGGTTCGACCCCAAACTATTTTTATTTTCTGCTTACCCCTTGGAAATATCAGGAAAGTAGTGCTGCATCCAAGCTGCATCTCTCCCCCCCCCAAATCAATTTCTTAAAAAATAAATTTCTCTTAAATGAGATACTTTTGGTCTGGCAATCTTAATGTCAAAGTGCATTTATTCCTCTGGCATTGCAAAGGGCTCTTGGGATGGGCAGGTGCTGTGTTTGTATCCTGGGGTAGCAAACCAGGGAGCAGGGACCACACTCAGAAGGATGCAATGTAGCACATTTCTGAGTGTTTTGCATCCACTTGAGGGCACCACAGTATTGCTGGTAGCAGAGTTTTTGTTAACTGCATGGGGGAATGTACCCTGCACTTTAAAAGAATCTTTTAGGGGGGAAAAAAGCAACTGCAAAATTTATTTAAAACCACCAGCACCCTTTAAGAATGTGTATTTCTGCTCTATCTTCCACCAGATTATGGGCATCTTGCCCTAGCACACAAGACTCTCTGTTTTGGTATACATATTATGCTGAGACCTTTCACTAGCTGCAAAGAGCGAGACGTGCTTTGTGGGTGAACAGACTGAAATGGAGAAAAAACATGGAATAATTTAGTTCTTAGCTCTTGTGAGATACCGTTTTTTCTGGGAGAGCCAGGGCAGTGACAAATCATTTAGTTGAGAAGGACCTGTGAGCCAAAGGCAAACACTGTGAGAAGCATTAGAAGTGGGCTGGGCATGCAGCCCCCCCTGCACCATTACTCCAGCAGGCAAAGGTTCTGTCACTGAGATGATGAACCTCTTCTCCCTTCCTTTTTACATCCCATGTCTGCTTCCCATCCTTTCTTTCCCTTCAAGCACGGCTTTAATCCTAGCCTCTGACATTTCCATCCACAACCAGCCTAATCCACTCATATTTGTTATTACCCTCTGCACCATTCCCTGCAGGCACAGGAAAAGTCCAGGTTTGAGTGCAGCTGCATTCCCTCAGCAAAGTGAGTTGCTTTAAACAATAAGGTCACTTGCATGTGACTGAGCAGGTCCCCCCATATTGCACAGCTCCTGAGAGAAGCAGAGGCTGAACAAGCTCCAGGATAAAAGCAGCCTTGGGTCACCCTGCATCCCCTCAGAGGTATGGTATGTAGGCTCGGTTGCTTGAAGGAGTGCAGTGCTGGCAGTGGCTGATGGATGGTTACTTGCTGGTTTTAGGGGGGTTTCTGAATTTTCATAGAATCATAGAATCATTAAAGTTGATAAAGACCTCTAAGATCATTGAGTCCAACTGCTAACCCAGCCCTGCAAAGTCTGCCACTAAACCATGTCCCTGAGTGCCACATCCGCAGGTCTGTTGAACGCTTCTAGGGATAATGATTCTACCACTTCCCTGGGCAGCCTATTCCAATGCCTGC
Source organism: Chiroxiphia lanceolata (assembly GCF_009829145.1). NCBI lineage: Eukaryota > Metazoa > Chordata > Aves > Passeriformes > Pipridae > Chiroxiphia > Chiroxiphia lanceolata. Next base: position 83,320,446 of record NC_045639.1, on the reverse strand, counting down.
CCACCCTTTCAGTGAAGCACTTTTTCCTAATATCTAATCTAACTCCCTATCCCCAGCACAACTTAAAGCCATTTCCTCTCATCCTGTCACTTGTTACCTGGGAGAAGAGACCAATCCCTACCTGGCTACAACCTCCTTTCAGGTAACTGTAGAGAGTGATAAGGTCTCTCCCAACCCTCCTTTTCTCCAGGCTAAACAACCCCACCTCTCTCAGCTGCTCATTATAAAACTTGTGTTCCAGACCCTTCTTCACCTCTCTTGCCCTTTTCTGAACACATTCCAGCACCTCAATGTCTTTCTTGTGATGAGGGCCCCAGAACTGGACACTGCACTCGAGGTGTGACCTCACCAGTGCTGAGTACAGGGGGGCGATCAGGACCCTGGTCCTGCTGGCCACACTATTGCTGACACAGACCAGGATGCCATTGGCCTTCTTGGCCACCTAGGCACACTGCTGGCTCATATTCAGCTGCTGTTGACCAGCACTCCCAGGCCCTTTTCTGCTGGGCATCTTCCCAGTCACTTCCCCTGACCTGCAGCACTGCATGGGGTTGTTGTGACCCAAGGTGTACTTGGCTTTGTTGAACCTCATACAGTTGGCCTTGGCCCATTGATCCAGCCTGTAGAGCCCCTTTGGCAGAGAGGCTTGACTGAAGGTTGGACTGAACCAGAAAGAACAAATGGATGGTCTGCTCCTCTTGGGGCCAATTGCTAACTGGTCAGGAGTCCTTCAAACCACTGCAGAGAGGTGCCTGGGGGAACCTCCCAAGGGGTACTTTGAATTCAAGCTTATTACCTCAGAGAAATAAAAAGGAGGAGGTGTGTGCTGCTCTGGCAAGTGCTGCAGGCCCTGGAGTTGTGCCCCAAAAGTGTTTCTGTTTTTCAGAGGCTGGGCCACTTCAGGCTTGTCAGCACAAGAATAGGCTCCCAAATGCATAAAGCTTCAGTAGGATAGATCTGTCCTACAGAGTGAGAAAGAGTGTGAATAGATTTAATTTGGGGCTCAGCCCAGGACTCCAAAGGGCTCTGGCTGGCAGGGCACCAGGCAAAGAAACAGGAAAAATGGTTTTGAGTCTCAAATCTAACACCAGGTTGTGTGAAAAACTGCATGACCTCTCTGAGCCTCAGCTTCACTAGCTGCACACTGCACTTCATTATGCTCACATTCAGTGGCCTAAAATGTAAGGGTAACATGGTTGTCTAGATTGGCTTTTGTTATTTATGGCCTCATTGAGAACCTTATCTTTCTCAGTGACTCATCTCTTCCAGAGCTGCTCTACAACAGATGAAATTTCACTCGATAAAAGGCTTTAGGCAGGCTCGTGTTGGTCTAAAGGGTGGGAAAGATGAATGCCTCCTGTCACTGGGTGAGCTGCTTCCTTGCCAACTATTATCTCTCTTAGCTTTGCTGAATGAGACTGGTGATCAGGTTGTGAGATTTGGGACCGCCAGTCATTCTAGTGATCTTATGCCAGCCAGGGGTGAGGTGCAGCCTGCACTCCCCACAGAGGCTGAAAATCAGACGCCACCTGATTTTTACGAACTGTTTGGAGAAGAAACATTGATAGAAATAAATCCCTGGCTTTCCACGGTAGGAAGCCAGAAGTCTCCCTGTCACAGAGTTGTTGCACTGAGTGAGCTGCTTGATGCCATCCCACTGTCCTAGTCAGTTAATGGTGCTGGGTCTGTCTCTTGCTTCTCACGCTTTTGAAAGTGGGGTCTGAAAGCCACAAGTTGCTGTGTCTCCTTCCTCTGTCAGACCAGCTAACCAACCAATATTCTGTAAAGAAGTCAGAATTATGTTCTGTGAATGTTGATTCCAACAATGTTCTTGTCATCCTTTTTAAGCAGCTTGGTGTAGGTGTCAGAAGAGAATGGTTCCTAAGAGATGACTATTTAATAGGCACCTGTATAGTTCAAAAGAGCACTGAGAATTAGGCTGGACTGTATGCTTTTGTGGGGTGTTTCCATCACCTTTGGAGGCTTGTGGGCTCTTCCTCTGGTTGGCTGTGAACTCTGTACTCTCCCTTTGAGGCACTGAGTTCAGCTCTGCTTCTCAGTCTTCAGTTTCTTTTCCTTCCTGCCCAACTGATCTATCCATGCTGTGAGGAGTGGCTGCATGCCAATCCCTCTTGCTCCTTGTTTTCTTTCATATAAATCCATTAGCTTGGTGGCTTTTAGTACCTTTTACACCTGCTATGGTTTCACCCCAGCTAGTAGCCAAGCCCCATCGCTCACTCTCCCACCAGTGGGATTGGGGAGAGAATTAGAAGGGTAAAAGCCAGAAAACTCATGGGTTGAGATAAAGACAGTTTAATAGGAAAAACAAAAGCTGTGCACACAAGCAAAACAAAACAAGGAATTAATTTGCTGCTTCCCATGATTAGGCAGGTGTTCTGCCATCCTCAAGGGCCCCATCACACATAGTGGTGACTTGGGAAGACAAATGCCATCACTCTAAATGTCCCCCCCTTTCTTCCTTCTCCCCTCTACTTTAGGTACTGAGCATGATGTCATATGGTCTGCAATATCCCTTTGGTCAGTTGGGGCCACCTTTTCCAGATCCTCCCAACCTCCCAAACACCCCCAACCCCCTTGCCAGCATGGAAGTATGAAGAACAGAAAAGGCCTTGGCACTATGTAAGCCCTGCTCAGCAATACCAAAAACATCTCTATATTATTGTATTCAGCACAAATCCAAAACATACCCCCATACCTGCCACTGTGGAAAAAATTAACCCCAGCCAAAACCAGCACAATATCACATCTTCTCCAGTGCATGTGTTTCTTACAAGTTCTTACTTTATCGCAGGTGCTCTTCCTGGCCACTGGCTCTGGTGCAGTGAGATACAGATTCCACCTAAGACTCCACAGAGTGATTATCACAAACCTATTTTGTATTTCTAGGTCTGTCTTGAACTGCATCACTTCCCAAAATAAGCTTTACACCCCCTGTTTTTGTTTCACATGAAAATCCCGTTGATTCAAACTGACTGAAATATTTACAAGCAGTAGAACATAGGTCTGAAGGTGTGAAGAACTTTGTCAATAAATTTAAATGGATTTACAGAGCTTGCTTTTTTTTTTTTTCCCTGTCCTGTTTCTCCTCTGAATATAAACTGGGAAATTAGCATTAGGATTATATACCACTGGAGAGAAGTACAGCAAGAAGAGATCAGTCATGGGTGATGTTAGCTGGGAAAAGCTTCCTCTGGGCTTTCTCCTGATTGACTCTAAAACACAAAAAAGCATATGAAAAAACCTGATTAAAGAGGCCTGCTTGTGTTTAAATACATGTGTGTAAATGATTATTTAAAAAACCCTTTGCAAAATTGACTTTAAAGCACTGGTTTCTATCATCATGGCTGGGCTTCGCGAATGAAGATTTGGGAAGGTTCTATCCACATTTGTTACAGAACACTGGTTTCACAGTGTAAAGTAAAGGCAAGACCAAAGCACTCCTACTTGGAACCTGCTGTCAAATGGTACTCTCTGCACTATGGCTTTATAGCATAGACATGGTCATATTAGACCAGAGATTAACATTTTCCATTAATTTAACTTGTTGCAGAAACAAGATGAGATTATGTGTATTTTTTGCTTTTGAAACAACATATTTAGCAAGTACATGCTGCTGCTGGATCCCCATTAAAGGTTAACTAAAGTGAGCTGTCATGTTGGTCTCTTATCAGTTGTTTTCTTCCTGTGAAGTCAACCTGCATATAATTCTCTGTCCTTGGAGTTTGCAATTACATCTGGGGAGGGTGAAAGGACTCTTGAGTACTAACCTGAACACTGCACACACATGTTCGCTTGGTCTTTTGTTTCTTTTTACATTTTCACACAAGCCTCACAGTTAAAATGATCTGAATTTCTGGTTTTCAAATCTTGTCTTTATGAACACAATTTCAAGTACATGGCTGGACTCTAAGGTGTCTGTTCCCTTCAAGCTGGGAATTTCAGGTATCAGACACACTCTTGAGGTCAATGCTCCTCATACACACGTTTACCGGGGTAGCTAAGGGAGAAAAGGGTATGTCTCTGCTTAATTTCAAAGGCTGGTTTGAGAAGTGACAATGGATGCATCTCTGAAGGAAAAATACCTCCCAGTAGTCTCTGCAAGCTAGGAGCAGTCACTGGCATATGGCATGATAAAATCACTTGAACTGTGAGTCCCGACAGAGAACATTACACTGAGACTAGAGAACACACTTGACTTCTTGCCCAGTTTTATAATGTGTTTGAAATCAGTACATTGGACACATTTTAATTTCCATTGCTCTAATGAGCTGATGATTTACCGAAACACTTTAATGGAGTTTCCAATGACCTTAATATTTTTTTAAAAAGTGGTTAAGTGCAGACTTTTATGAGACAAACAGAGACAGACTTCTCTTTCAAAAATGTGATTTTTGCAAATGTGCTTGGTTCTAAAAATCTCAGAGCTGTTTTTCAGAGTGACAGAAATAAGATAAATGCCAGAGTAAGCAACAGTTGATCTCACAACGCTGAAGTTTCAACACTAAATGAGCAAAGCATTCATTTACTGCATACAGAAGCAGGTCCAGAAGGTCTGAATGTCTTTCAAACTACCCGTGAACAGCAAGGAAGTGCTTCTGTCTTGTGGCCACCTTTGATTCCACGGGGAATGCACATTTTCATAGGAATATTTGCAAATAGCGTTTATCCTGTCATAATCTGCACTTATTAAATATGCTTAGGTGTACCTTTTCCTTCTTTCTCTCTCTTCAGTTTTTAACCTGTACTACTTAAAACTTTCAGGATCTTCTACCCTCTCAGCATCCTAACTCTTTCTACACAGACACACTGTGACTACTTTACTTAGGGGTTGAGCACTTGAAATTCATTTCCTTAGCCTTAATTTCCCAAGCCTGTTTGTTCAAAACCATACTGCTCTTTGGCAAGGTTTTCAGTCTTCCTTCTTCACTTCTGCAGGTTATCAGAAAGCTAGCTCTTTCCCCAAAGTGTCTTGACAACAGAGCCTCAGAGATAGAAGAATTTAGTTTACAATTGACAATATGTATGTATAACTCAACATCTTTTCTTCTTCCCCACTTTAGTCAGAACAACCTACTCTTAAGGAAATAGTTGCCTGAAGGTTGGCAAACTCTTGCCCTTACTGGTTTTCAGTGGTGCCTGTTAGGTAAATGTTCGACAGATTGACTATTTAGTACCAGAGAATTTCTAAAAATCTGAAGTAATTCAAGCTCATGCAATTGAAGATTTTCATAGACTTGGATGTACAGCTTTTACAAAGATGTTTAAGCTCCAAAAATAGAATGTGTTTTGTTACTCCTCTCGGGTCCAGGGACTCCCTGATGTCCTAGTTCCCGGATGTGGGAACTGCTCTGTCCTTGCCCCTTTGGGAAACAGTAAGAAATAGTAAGGAAATAGATCTGCAGTAAGACCCTACTACAGATGTGTCTGAACTCTTCCCAGCCTTACTTCGGATCAGAAGGGAAACCAGCTGTGAGAGAATGGAGCAGGTAACTCCTTGGCAGGGGTATAGTAGAACAAAGTCACAGCAATCACAGTGGGGTCATGGTCAAAGACAGATAGAAGAAACGGGCCTCTTATGTGCAAACTGTGGTGAGGAGATATTTGATGAAGAATCTCTCTGGGATTGGGTGAACACTTGGAGATTTGTACATAAAGGCTCCATGGGTCATAATCAGTAACCAATTATGAAGAATCAAACCCAAACCACTGATAGATTTTTCTATCAGTTTTTAAATACTCTGAGCTTTTAGAAAATCCAGATTTTGAGATAGATCTTTCTTTCTTCCTTTCTTTCTTCCTTCCTTCCTTTCTTTTCTTTTCTTTCCTCCTTTCTTTCTTTTCTTTTCTTTCTTTTCTTTCCTTTCTTTCCCCCAGTCTGAATAGATAGATATTTAATTCAAGAAATACTGATAGAGAAGTTATCCTATGGCAAATAGTGAGGGAAATTTGGGCATGTTAACTTTGTCACAGGGAAAACTCAATGCCTTAGTTCTATACTTCTATCAGAACTTATTATCATTTTGCCCCTTATATATTTCAAAATAAAATGTTTCATACTTAGTGTTTGGTATTTAGTTTTTTGCACCACAGATTACTTGTTAAGACCTTGCTCATTTATCATAAATAAAATGTGTAAAGGTAAGTCTGAAGATACACACCACATATCTAATCTGCCATCTAACCTTCACTTGCTAATCTGTGGTATTTATAGAATGCTAATCACTAGATTAGGCATTTATCTTCAGTGATATAAGGCAGACTTAGCTTTAACGTTATAGTGGGCTCTATAATATGTTAAAAGTTTTATCATCTCAATCACTCTTCTCAGCAGGGGAGAGGGCTGAAGGGAGGAGTTGCCTTCCCAATGCCACTCTGGAGATGACATTGCTAGCCAGGAGCATTTTCTAACTTTGCTTTTAAAAACTGTGGCCATTTTCTACCTTGTTTTGCAGCACTTTCCACTTGCTGAGCAATAATAAATGGTGTATCTGTCTACATTTAAAATGGCAGATGGTGCCTGTCCCAATGCTGCTAAGGGTGACTGTACAAACACCATCTCCTTGATAAGGGAGCTGCAGAAAAATGGCACAATCTGGTACGAAGTCACTTCTGGTTTACATCCCACCCTCCAAGGTGTGCCCTTATAAAAATTTGCCAATTTACCCTTATAAAAATCCACCAGTTTTTCCAGTACGAATAAAACAAAAAATTGGTGTTGGATGGCTTAAAACCTACTCATGTCTCCGGATTCATACCCCTTTCCACACACTACTTAAACCAATCCCTCACCTTTCACCAAGGGAGAAATGGCCCTGTAGCAGCATGTCTGCTATGGCATCCGAAGTGATGGATGCTTGGGTTTTCAGAGGAAGAAGTCTCTGATCCCATGTTAGTGAGAGGCAGGTTAGAGCTGTTAAAAAAATCAGAGACAGTTTACTTATCCAGCTATTTGTTTGGGTTTTTTCTTGCTTGTTTGTTTGTTTGCTTAAACAGCATAAAGAACTCTTTTGAGTTTATTTATGCACATTCATCCATGGAAATCTATTGCTGCTTTAGATTTATAAGAAGCTGAAGAGTTAAGAAATATATTCCTCTCTCATCCTGCCTTCTGACTGAGGAGCATTGCTGAGCTGTTATTTACTTTCTGTACTTACAATCTTGGATTTGCTTGTAGCTCCAGATGGCACATGTTTGCATTCACATTTGCAACAGCTGAGGTATGGCCGGGCAGCTTAAAATCTCTAACAAAATGTCCGTGGTTTAAAATGAAGACAAACAGTCCCCCTTCTTCAGTCAGTGAGCAGCACCTGTCAAAAAGTCACTTTAAATGCTATTCCAGTGTTTCTGAAGACAAAGAACAGCAGAACATGTGTTAAACATAGATGCCTGGGGTAGGATTTTAAAGAGGGGGCTTTTCAGAGCTCCTATTTCATATTAAGATGTGGGGCAGAAATTCAGAGGCATTTGCCTTCACTGTAACTCAGTAACCAGAGGTAAATTTAAAACAGGCCTAGTTTCAGTGATAGACAACATTTCACTGCAGGGCCTCCTGGGGCAGCTGCTTTTCTAATAATTTGCTACTTCTGTGCAAACAACTATCATCAAAAAAATGCTGATTTTATCAGATCTTAATCAACCAAAGTATTTTAAGGACATGCTTACCTTCTATCTCTTGAGAAGTTCACCCACTGACCTTCAGGATAAGCTGAATGTGTTTAAATTAACTCGATTCATCATATATGTAGACTTGCTTCAGACGTAGGGGCCAAATCTCACTTTGCCATGGCATTACCAGAAGCTAAAGACACTGTTTCAGAGCTTGTTTCAAAGCTGAGCAGGCTTCCACTTGGGTCTGACATTTCCCAGTCTCTGCCTAGCTGACACAGGCAGTCTGAATGGTAGCTCTTGGTTCCTCTAGCTGAGCAATGAATACCTTTATTTCTCAAGAGAGATGGTTTGCACCATGAGACAAGGGGATGGAACCCTTCTAGAAAGGTAATGGTTTTATTACTGTCTCTTTTTATCATCATTAAGGCTGTTGGAGAGGTCAACTGTCCTCAAAAGCACCAGTGACACGAAATTCACCCAGCTCCTCCTAGAAAATAAGTTATACAAAACTTCTAGAGAATCCTGTTCTGAAGTCATATGGGTGTTTATAGGCAAATTAAATGTTTTTACCGCCGCGGCCCGGGTTCGATTCCCGGTCAGAGGAGTCCCCCGGGCAGATGGAGCTCGTTAGCCCTGTAAGGCCATCCATCTAAGAGAAGGTCATTCTAAACAAACCTACGTCCTGAGGACCTCACTGCCACTGTCCAAGCTTGCTCGGCCCCGGCAGATGAACCTCAGGATTAAAGGGTGGGCTCAGCTCAGCGCACACTGTGTCTCACCTAAAAAATCCACTGCGCAGGCTTGAAGGGTAAAGACCTTTCCCAAATCTTCGTTCGCGAAGACTGGCCATACAAATGTTTTTACGAGACCAGAAAGATAAGAGATCACTCGGTCAAGGAATATGTGCATTTATCAACCTGGTGTGATGTCAAAATAGCTGCTGTCAGCTTCCTAGGAAGGTGTTTCCTTCTTGTAGCCCATACGAAATAATAGTGGAAGATTCTTTTTCTCCAGAAATGCATCTGCTTCCAGTCTCACCTTTTAGGAAAGCAGAAGAGTTCACATCGCTGCTTAGTAATAACATAGTTACTATATACATTGTGTCTATACATATACATATAAGCCATCTTGTGTATGTAGACACTCTACTGCAAGGACAGCATCAGATTTTCTTCCCTATAGGTAAATTATTATAGTCTTTTAAACAACTTACAGCATTGAGTGAAATATTCTGAAGAGCAGTGCCTTCAAAGTTTCAGAATATAAATATCTGCTGATGGCACAAAATTATTGAGGTAGACTAGGGCTGTCAGAAGAATTGTAGAAAGGCTTAATGAAAATCATCAATTAGGTGTCAAATGATAATTAGGTGTGTATACCTATATATTTATAAATATATTTATACGGCAAAAGATGCACATACAATAAAACACTCCTAACTCCACTACTGACTAACATAAGAGCCTCTGAACTGATGAACATCATTCAGGAGTAAAACTTGGGGGCTGTGACAGTTTCATGGCAACAACAGCTCAGGAGTGACTTCTGGAAAAGGCAAAATGGAAAACCTCATCCTGTCCCTGTATAAATCCATGTTTTCCTAAGTCCTGGATACTGTGTCCTGTTCTGGTTCTTTTCACACTTCTCCTTAAAGAATATCTTAGAAAAGTGATAGGGCTGAGAAAGATTCAAAGAAGGGTAACAAGATAATCAAAGGCCTAGTGCCACTCTAAAGAAACAAGCTACATCTCTCTAGTTTCAACAAAGGATGACTGTGTGAGTCTTACTGAGATTTGGAAAATAAAGGAAACTATAGAGAGAGTGAATAGGGATTGATTGATTCCCTTTTTCTCTTCCCAGTACAAAAGCAAGAAAGTACCAGATCCAGCAAATGCCATGTTTGGTCAAGGTTTGTCTCACATCACAGGCATCCACAGACCTTCTTGATATAGGCTGAGGTAGATGTTCATGTGGCTTCAGGAGCAGACTGTGCAAGATCAGAGGTTAGAAATTAATTGAATTGAAGGCAAGAAAAACACTCATGAGAAGAGTGGTATATATCATACACTCTTCCTGAAGTACTCATCTTTGGCTACTGCCAAGGTAAGGATAAGATGACCGTGTAAGCTCCTATATTATCTGACAAGTCTCTTAAGCCTTCCAAGTATTCTATTAGCTGAATTAATGCTATGGACTATGACCCAAAAATAATATGTCTTATACTTTTAGACCCAATAGCATATTTATTATTTTTATTCCCAGCAATGGTGTGAATATCAAAGGGCAGTCTGCAGCAATCATAGAATTGCTGAATAGTTTGAGTTGGAGGGGACCTTAAAGATCATCTAGTTCCAACCTCCCTGCAATGGACAGGGACATCTTCCACTATAACAAGTTGCTCAAAGCCCCAGCCAACCTGGCCTTGAACACTTCCAGGGATGGGGCATCCACAATGTCTCTGGGCAACCTATTCCAGTGCCTCACCATGCTCACAGTAAAGAATTTCTTCCTAATATCTAATCTGAACTGACCCTCTTTCAGTTCTTTTTAATTTTGTGTGTGTAGTTAGGACACATTGTTTTGTTGTCCAAATGCTGGCATTTGTGCCTGAGGAGCAATTTTGATGGTTGCAAAGACAATGTGGTGACAGTGAATGTAGGTGTGTGTGCCTTGTAGACTGAAAAAGTATAAAAATGCAAGACAGAAAAAATAACATTAATGTGACTGTGTCTTCCTATTCTTAAACATAGTGCTAGAGACAGCTAAAATAGATAAAATTCCATAGGGAAGTTCTCATATCACAAAATTGGGTTTTGTATCGCATACTTTCTTAACATATGAAAGTATGAAGCATTGCTACTGTAGCAAGAAGACTTAGATGCTTTATATCTAGGTGCGTGTAGCTGCAACAGGTCTATTGGTAAGATTTAGAAAGAAAAATTAACTGTTGCCTCATTTATGCGCATAGCACTAAATTTAGCTACTGGTCCTCTATGTTTGAGAAAATTGGGTCATGCAGAAAGCTCATTTCAGGCAATTTTGAATCAGGACTACCAGTATAGGTTTCACCTACAATTCCATATTGGCTCATAATTCTAAATAATCATTCTCTCAGAAAAAGCTGATGATGTGTCCTTAGCACTCTCATAATGAGGCAGTAACCTTTACTCTGTATTTTTAGTAAACAGTCATAAAGTTATTATAATATACCAGGAACTCCTATTAGAAAAAAATATCATTTGCTTCTGCCACTTAGATATATACACGATCAAAGGAAATACATGATGACAAATAGAAATGGTATTCAACACCACATGCTACTGACATCAGGACTCGCTGCATATGACTGATGCAGATCTCATTAAAAGAAAATTAGGAAAGGAATCAATTTAATCTGGAGTAGATTTAATTAGCACAATTAATAGGAACTGTGAAATAATGACCTGAACTGTGAAACAGTCAACTGTGAGATGGTGCTTTTTTTTCCTTGGATTACAGGAGTTGGGTTTCTCAGAAGCCACTTTCTGACCTAGATTGCTGAAACACCACCATGCTCACTGGCAGTTAGAAGACAGAGCTTCTTTTCACAAGCAAATGCTATGTAAGAATGATTTTAGCAAACTCAGTCTCTCTGTCTAGTACAGCCATTATGCAATCTATGTAATTCATGCTGAACCTCAGATGACATTAGCCCTACAACTGGAGTTCATTCCACTGAACCTCAGGCCAGCTTGAATTTTACCTCAAGAATAAGAGGGATAGGGCTATCTGGGGACTCCTCTACTGCCATGCCATTTAACCTAAAGAACTCTTTGATACCCCAGCAATGGACAACAACAGGGAGCTATTGAATGGATGGAGAGGTGGACAAGCAAATCCCACCAGTGGTGCTCTGTGTGCCCTGACCTTCACCGCAGTTAGTGGTAGCTGTATCTCAGCAGCACTATACTCCTCGATTGCTCAACTTTGAAGCAGTCATCTCTTCCTCCACTTTTTATCTCAGAAGGGGAAAATTTTGCAACATAAATATCATGGAGAGGTAAATAAATGGAAAGTTTAAAATGGCCCAGCATGGAAAAAACAATTTGTAGCAAAACAAAAATTTGCATCTATGCATCTGATGGAAGGGTCTCTAGCCAAAGGCTTGGAGATCTGGCAGATGAAGACCTTTGAGCTGTTGTTTTTTGTGGGAGTCTAAGAAAGTAACACGATCCCAGTTGGAGGCAGAATATGGAATCCTTTATTGGACATACAGGCTGATATTTTAAGGGTCTGGAGTCTACATATTCATAGGGGGAGTGAGATACTACAAACAGGGAGTTTTACAAGGATGAAGTAAGGGAAAAACCCATGTTACACCTTTTGGGTTTAGCACTTACATCATGGGGAAAAACCACTTCTCTTAGGATTACATTTTTGGAGATTTACATGGGGGAGAGATATTCAAGTTCACAGAATACACAGGATACACAGGGAGGGAGAAAACAACAATGGATTTTATGCAGAGGCTTGCTAAAATCAGAGTACAGTCTCTCTGGGTCTGGGCAGGACATTCCAAACTGGTGATATCTTGTCTGGTCCTCAAACTGAGGTTTTTCCCCCAGCTTTCATAGCCCAAGGCCTTTTGCTGAGACCTCTCAGACTCCTTTCTGCAGGTATTTGATTTTGGGATCCTACAGTTTTTAATGCTCATTTTTTGTTAAGATGTGCTAAGAGCTCAGATGGTAGGAATACATAAATATTATGCTTGATGAAAAAAACTTAGTACCTCTTCCTCTGTATAAAAGCAAGTGAGAGAGTGTGAAGTAACAAAAACTTGAAGTATCAATTTCTTCTCATCTAGGCTGAGTTCCTTTTGTTCCTGCTACTTAATGTCCCCTGATGTTCACTGAAGAGTCCTGACAATTCAATCATTCAGCTCTCGCTTTGCTACAGAAGTTCACACATGCAGCAGTACAAAATGCCATTTTTTTCTTCATTGGTTTGTATGAGGAATATTTAATTACACAGTAAGTCTGGGAGAAGTATTCTGAAATAAAGGAGGAAACTGTACTGGATGCCTTGGATTGTCTTATTCTACATCGATGCCAGATGCCCAGGCTGCTCAGGGAAGTGGTTGAGTCACCATTCCTGGAGGTACTTAAAAGACATGTAAATGTGGTGCTCAAAGACACGATTTAGTGGTGGACTTGGCAGTGCTGGGTTAATGTTTGGACTCGATGATCTTAAAGATCTTTTCCAAACCAATTGATTCTATAATTCTAAGTCCACATGTTCTGTGTTTGAAATTATCATTTTTGAAATGCAAGAGATAACATTGTCATGAGCTATAGCAGCTGACCTTCTCTGAAGTTTCTCTCAAATCTCACAGAAATATGAAACAATTCCTAAACATGGGATTTCCAACCCCGGGACACAGATGTCACACATCCTGTTAGTTACAGTGTAAAGAATGAACACTATTAAGTGCTCTATGAAAAATAATGGTAAACATCCACAGCATCTTCAGATGGCTCCTTTAAACAAGAAACAGAAGTGCCTGGTGACACAGCATCATTTGTAAGTATAAATGCATTCCTGTGCCCTCAGGAGCATTAGTTAGTGGGCAATGTCAGTGTACCAATAAAAACATAGACAACTTGCTCCTTCTTCACTTTTGGTGTCATAGTTTTTCCCAGGCTTCCCCTCAGGGGCAGGCTGTATGTGTTATAGAGCTGGCAAAAGGCCACTGCCTGGTGGCAGCAGGCCAGGGGCAGCCTGCCTGCACTGGGGCACCATGGTAAGTGATGCCTGTGCCCTCAGCAGGTGTGAACCCTTCTGCTGGCCCAGAGTTATGGCAGCCCAGTGTGGTACCAGCAGCCGGCAGCCCCGCCTCATTCGAAACAGACTGGTGCAAATAAAGTTCGAGGTAACTTCACAGATCAGGTCATATTACTTTTCAGCTGCCTGTGTATATAAAAAACATGCACTGCCTCACTGTGTGGCAGAAATGCTCTCTCCTGCTGTTGATGCATAGCTCCCCACATGCTGTTTCCTGTCACAGGGAACTCTGGCTCTATGGCTACCAAGATCCCACATAAGAAATGCAGGAAATGTCAGCATGAGACACACCATACTAAGAGCATCCTGTGCCAGATCCTTAACAAAGAGTATGGAAGTGAGACCAAGTGGCACCAGCAGCATCACAGTCCCCACTGCTCCACAGGAATCAAGGACTGCTGTTGCTTGGACAGGAGAAGAGTTGTCCTGAAAACACCAGAAGCCATGTGCAGAAGAGCCTCTGGAGTGCTCTTGAAGACTTCAATTTTTATTAGAAACTTGCCTTCTTTTTATCACATGCCTTTGGATGATTGGCTTGTTCTCATACAGCAGAACTGGGCCCCTCTTTTTGTCCTGGGCATGGCACAAGAAGGGGTGGATTTTGATCTGAGAGAGATTTCAGTCCCTAGTTTATTGAAAAAAATCCTCCTCAATCAGTCTTTGACAGCTAACAATGATCTGGGCAGCTCATCACCAGGAGCATCTTTGGCAAAAGTTCAGAAGATGAAGAATCTCTTGTGGAAATGCTGGGACCTGGACATAAGTGCAAAAGAATATGCCTATCTTAAAGGAATTATTATTTTTAATTCTGGTGAGTCCTCCTGAAAACTACATAGATTATTATGGGCTTAGAGAGACATTTGGCTTTTTAATTGTATATAGACAAATGTTTAGTTTTACTCTTGCCTATGAATACAGCTAAATTTCTCAAAAATCCATATTCCACAATTTAATGACTTTTCTGCCTGAAGTGGTTTATTTCAGTACCTTGGCTGTGTGCAGTAGGTCACCCACTGTAGGCCAAAACAGCTTCTATTAGACAAATTTTAAGTCATAAATAATTAACAGTGTCACTTCAAACTGATTTTCAGTTCAAAGGTAATACAGCAGCCTCATCCGTAGTACTGCAAAGGAGAGATGGTACATGGGTACACAATGTGAGTACTGGAAGTATTTTAACAAAGACTTCCTCTGTAATAAGAACTCTGGAGAAGATAAAATAATCCTTATCAAGTGATTTTCATCAATGAGGCAAAAGGATGCTGCGTTGATGTTACACAGCTTTTATTTATTTATATTCTTTATTTATATAATTTAATATCACTACACTCAAAGCCTGCAACAGCAATCATGGAGCAAACTAAAACTAGTGATTGCATCCTCTCATTTCAGATGCCAAGTTCAGGCTCTTTAGGAAGGAAGGTTTCCTCAGTCAGCACCATGGAGTGCATGAGTCATTAAAAGCTGAGCTCTAAGTACACTAAAGTAAATGGAAAGACTTACTGACTCCAGCCTGCTCTGGCTCAGATCCTCAGCTCCTTCCACAGCAATCACTGCTGTTGGCTGCACTGTCAGCAGTGTGCTGTACTTCAGACTGCACCAAAAGGATACATGAATGCTTCAGTTATTCCATTATATTTCTTGTGGTGAATGGTTTATAGGCTGCTCAAAAGCTGTATGACTTTATATTTGTTTCCAATGGGATTCAGATTCTGACTTTTGAGGTGTAATGTCATCCAGATGTTTGGTATTGCCTTGTGTGTCTGTGCTGCACCATCGAATCAGTGGAGTTTGTTTCAGTGCAAGTTATTTTGTCGTTTTTTTCACAGTAAAATCAAGCTAAACAAAACCTCCAGCTATATCCAGGGGGATGCTAAGAAGAGAAATGCCTCATCTGCAGCAGCTTACACAGTTTAACTAGTAGGCATTTTTATTATCTCTGTGGGTAAAATGAGATTTTCACTTGAGGAGAAAGCAGCAGAAGCAGGGTTATGTTCTGGATTTCTGCCTCCTATGGCCTGGTGCTTCTCTAGGGTGCTGTATGAGAGGGCCAGCAGCCCTTGATGCTGTCTGCAGACACATTCCAGTGTTTCAGGAATGTCACCTAGCTCATAGGTGGGATGAACCCGTTCTCTGGAATATTTCCCCACAAGCTGCCGAAGACAGCCTAGAGAACTTCTGGTAAGCCTAGACTGACTCTAGATGAAACAGTTACAGTCTAACTCCGAGCTGAAACAGGTACTCAGGGCTTATGCACAGCCCCAAACTGCCCTTTGCTGCAAACAAATCTGTACAGCTGTTATTTCACAATTACTATTTTTAAAAACTTTTTAATACTTTCCACCAAACTCAGAAAATATTTTCTACACACATGCAGCACATTTTCAAACTTTTCAAGTTTTGGTGTGATGTTTGGCAAAATGTTAATATTCTGCAGGCCTCAGTTCTAAGAGGATTTCAGGAAGCCACCAGCAGTGACAATGGTAAACCCTTTCTTGGATCGTGAAGTACCTCATGAGGGCTCCCACCCTGAATGTTTTACTTCTGTTAGGACCACCAAAACTGATTGAGGCAATGGGGAAGGGCCAGATACAAAGCAGTTAAGAGCTGGGTTATGAGTTGGAGTTCAACAGGACATCCAGGCATGCAGCTGTAGCAGCCATCACTGGGATAAGAAGTATGACAGGTATGACAAAGGTTTGCTTCTGCCCTGGCTGATCTCTTGTGGCACAGATGTTGTACTTACTATCATTAAAGAAGTTCCTTTTTTGAGAGAGTGGCAGGCAGCATGATGGAATGTAGGTTCTACACTAGAATCATAGAATGGTTGGGGTTGGAAAAGACCTTAAAAATCATCTAGTCCAACCTCCCTTCCATAAGCAGGGCCACTTTCCACTAGATCAGGTTGCTCAAAGCCCCAGCTTGGCCTTCTGGTCAACTTCCAGAGTTGTGGCATTCACAGCATCTCCGGGCAAGCGGTTCCAGTGTCTCACCACTCTCATAGCAAAGAATTTCTGCCTAATACCTAATCTAAACCTACCCACCTTCTTTCAGTTCAAGGCCATTAACCCTAGTCCTATCACTCCATGCCCTTGTAAAAAGTCCCTCTCCAGCTTTCTTGTAAAGCCCCTTTAGGTGTAGGAAGGCTGCTATAAGGTCTTCCTGAAGCCTTCTCCTCTCCAGTATGAATGACCCCAACTCTCTCAGCCTGTCGTCATAGGAGAGGTGCACCAGCCCTCTGATCATCTTTAAGTCCCTCCTCTGGACTTGCTCCAGCAGGTCCACATCCTTCCTGTGTTGGGTATTATTGCAAAGCCAGATTTTAATATAACAGGCCAGATTCCTATGTGCTTATGATGCTGCTCAATGCTCCTTCAAATTATTGAACTACACGTATCTTCTTTTAGGAAAAAGTGTATTTAGGAACTGTTTATTTTTCTATAGAGAAAGTAGTTCTATAAGCCAGAAATCCATTGAAGGGCTTAGAACAGAAATGTATACTCAAGATTTGCTATTTTACTTTTTGTTTTGACAGGACGCTGTGTCCTAAAATGTCTCCCATATGTACAAACACTGCAGCAGGAAGCTCAGCAAGCCTTGATGGAGTTTGTCTCAACAATGTTCCATGGAAACCTGGGCAGGTTTGCTTCAATTCTTCAGCTGATTGCCTCTCTTCGAGACATTGATGCAGATGCTATTGAAGAGCTCTTCTTCAGGCCCCTCCTAGGAGAGGCCATCCTAAATGTATTACTTCTAGAAACACTATATATCAAGCCAGACCGCCTTCGAAAACACATGACATCTGAGCTCTCAAATACCTATTTTGAAGAGATGAGAGGTTATTATGAACTAAATAAACACATTTCAAACAAATCATTGATGCATCTTTGTAAGCCATATTTTTTTTTGTACGAAGTATTTTTTTAACATTTTAGAATTAAAGCAGAGAAATCTAAGCATTTCATGATTCTGTGTGCTTTCAAAAATCCTTAGTTTAAAGTAATCAAAGACTGCCTAGGAGCACCAGCATACTTTCCAGTTGTGCTAGGTTCAACCATATTATTTCTAGTGAGCATTTTTACAGCTGTTTATACTATACGCTTTTGGCTTTACAGAAGTTTTGGCTTTCAGGAGCAGGGGCAACGGTAAATTTTATTCAGTTGATGATGAATAGATACATAAAAGGTTGGTCAATGGTAAAATCAGTATAAATCCTTCCTTTTCTTGGGATGTCAGTCCCCGATCCCAATCCCCTTTTTGTTCCACTGAGAACTCTAATCCCTTGGCTGTAATTGCTTGATGGACCTCCCCCTCACTAACTGCTTTTTATATGTTCTTTTCTAAGTCTTGCAGTAAACTGTGGGCATTAAATCCCTCTCTCATTATTTACAAAGTTCTTCCCTAAGTAAGAAACTGAACAACATGAATAAAAAATTTGTTGACTAGACAAAAAAAGCCGTTGTTCAGGATTGTTTCCAGGATAGTAATAACAAAGGCTGAAAGCTAGTGTGTCATGCCATAAACAGCAAAAGTAATGTAGCCTAGTTTCTTACATATTTACGACCTTTTTCCTTTAGCCCTCCCTGCATCCTTTTATAATTACCTTCACTTCTCTTCGAACAGATGTCAGATGTTCCTTGGACAGCAGAAATGCTAAAATATGGTTTCCCACAGATGTGTACAATCTGTTCCTCCACCTCTCACTGCAAGAGTTCCACGTCTCCACCTCCAAGTACACTACAGCATTCCGCTTAACATCTTGCTGTTGCCCATCCATCTGGCTGGGGAAGAGACAGCACGTGTGTGCTGACCTGTCATCTGTCAGGATAAAAAAACCATTAAGCTTAAACTTTAGCTGTCATAATGGAAGGTATTTGAATCCCTTACCTGTCCCATTCCTCTGCAAATAGTTTCCATGAAACTTAGAGGAATTAATTTCTGAGTTTTTTCAGTAGTAGGTCCAATTTAGTTTTGTTTGGCAAGGGGTGTCAAATTCACCAAATGGGTACTGACAGGCAGGTAGACAGACAAGAGGACAAAGAGTATGATAGCTTAATGCACACTGCCTTAGAATGTCAAGCTAAAATCATAAGAAAACTCTATTTATATATATGTATATATATATACAAATGGACATCAACAGAGATGGATGTTCAAAGGACTTTCTTTTAAAGTCAACCAAGGAAAAAAGAAGTTCAAAAAATAATAAGAGTTTACTACCTACCAGTTTTGACAAAAGGCTACACATTTTCCCCCCACTTTGGTAATTGAGGAATAAATTGTAGAAATAAGGGGAAAAAAGTAAACCCCAAACAATATAAACCAAGTCCCTGGGTACTTGTGATCATGGAAGTAACAACCTCTACAGTCAACAAAACTCACCTTCTTATATTACAAGCTAACCAAACCTTTCAGAAGTGAAGCTTTTTGGACAGATATTTTCCATGGAAAGCCCTCAGAGCAGAAGTTTTCAGCAGGGTTTTTTGTTAAAATGGCTCAATAGCGTTGCCACAGACCAACTGGTGCACGGTAACAGGATATTCCATGTTTAGTTATTTGTGATACTGAATAAAAACATTAGTTCAAGACATTTGATTTTTGTCTGTTCTTAAAATTTAACCAAGCAGTATACATCCAAAAATGGTATTTGTACATTTGGTATCAACAATATCATTTGGCAGTAGACACACAAATTTCTCTCTCTCAAACACCTCCCAAGTCCTTACAACCTCTACAACAGAGCTTCTACCTCTACAACAGATGCTCCACTTGCACAATGAAAGTGCAGTGCAGGTCCGGGCGGAAGGAGCAGGACCCAGCTAGCCTTGCACATGTAGCAGCTTCTGCAATGGGAATGGGAAGAGGATCTCTGCTCTGATCTCAGTGCTCCCATTGCTATTGTGAAGAGAGCAGAGAGGGAAAGAAATACCCTCAGCTCAATGGGAAGAGTGAGGAATTTTAGACAGAGGTATAAAATACAGAAAACATGCAAAATGAGAAACAGTCATGGAGGCTTAGAGAGAGGAAGAGCAAGGGAGATCAAAAAAGGCAGGAGAGGGGGACAGAAGTAGCTTATTAATAGAGCTCATTTCTGTGTAGAGTCCAGCTTACTTTCATAAGCCAAAGTCCTGCTTAGTGACTCATCAACAACCTGAACCCAGGACAGGGCTCATGGTTCAGTAGCCTGAATTTCAGACTACTGAGAACATATCAGACAGTCTCTGTTCCCAACTTTGCTTCTTATCAAAATCTACTGCAAGGTGTTTGACTTTATCTGTAAGATATACAATGGCTTCAATTCAACTCTCCTTGAATTGGAGGGCACAATGCCAACAAGTTCCCATGGCTTGGCTCACCTGGAAGATAGGGCTGTATTCGCTGATGGCTCTTAGCCTGGTGTGTGTCTATGTAACCAGCTGTCTGAAAAGAATGCCTAGCACTCCACAGTGATGATCACAGTCAACAGCTTGGGTTTTCAAGATGATTTGACCTTCTACCGTGAAGGCAAACACCAGGCTTCAGAGGGAACTCCCACAAGATCTGATACTCATGGACCTCACCTCACTGTTCTCTGAATACAAGATTCAGTCCTTCAACATGTCTTTAACAAATCACATCTTTAGTCCTTATGCAATTAAAAACCTCAACAACTTTGAGCTAATGCTCTATGTAAGCACTGTCTTGCTGAGGACAGTAAGAATCTGTATCTACTGTAAATAAACTGCGTATGAAGGTGGAGGCTATGCAGGTACAAGAAACAGGCAGGAACAGGTGAGAAGAGGGATCATGAGCAGAGGTTAGGAGCAAAAGCAGGAGCTTTCCCTGGAAGGTGGAAAGGCACAGCACAAGACAGCCTTTAGAAGCCAGTGGAAATAATGCATTGGAATGAAGAAGCAGAGACAGAAATGAACAGAAGGCAAAAGGAAGACAAGGGAAAATCCTTGCTTCCCCCTCCTCCCCGCAAAAAAAAAAAAAAAAAAAAAAAGAAAGAGAGAGGGAGAGAGAAACAATGAGGAAAGAAAGGCTTGTCACCACTTATTTTAGCTTCTGGAATTGAAACCAGAAGCACTGTTTCTCCAGCTGTGGAATCCACCAACAATGTGTATCCATCTCCCTCTAGTGCCCAGGAGACGACAGTATCGCCGTCACTTAGTGTGTGAGCTTAGCTGATGGAAACCTGCCAAATAAAGTATCTAGTGCTGTTGATGACCCAGGCAGAGCTTTCACTCAGAGACATCTTTCCTCTCCCGGTTGCTGACTTGTTCAAAATAGTGTACAATATTTGTAAATTGTTAGAAGAATCTACATTTGCAAAATCAAGAATGAAAAAGTAAATTCAGTTTACTTGCGAAATCTTACTCCATACTTCTTCTGGATATTATCACAAGCTCTTTTAGTGATCTGATTACAAACTCCTGTGGTTTCCCCTCAGGACTCCATGCCTTACTTGGAGCAAAGAATGGCCTGTACCGGTGGAATTTGTTATGACTGTGCAATGGAGGAGGCTGCTGTTGCCTAAGGCTCAGCTGCTTTTTTTTGCAGCACTAACATTGCAGAATATGGATTAAAATGGATCTACAGTGACAGAAGCAATGCTCTTACAGTTAAATTGGACAAATGACACCTTACAGAGTGTGGGCCAGCCAAGCGAATTCAGGTGGCATTATTCCAGAGTGATAGTGTCCCAGAAAAAGGCTGTAACTAACAGCGTTAACTGGAATAAAAGTTTTTTGTTTTTCACAGTGGCAAACACAAGGCCTGGGAAATGGTGGTTTGCAGAAGTCACTAGGGTCTCACAGTTGCAATCCAGGTCCCAATAGGCTGTGTCTCACACTTCCAAAATAATGCATAGTGCTGTAAGCACAAAATCAGTCTGTGCACACTCAAAGTTCAGGGAAGCTTTCAACAACTCTGATCTTGACACTTTCATTCCTCTTTTGTAAAAGGAAGTGGGTATAATATTACCTCTTTTTGTGACACATCTTTGAAGATAATAATCGATGTTTGTAAAGAGCTAACAAATACTGTACTTGAGCACATTAGAAAGTCACACTGAAAATTAATAAATTCAGTATTCTATGATATATTCAACAGCACAGACTAAAATAATGCAGAGGCTTATGCATTACAGGGAAAGGATAAAAAGAGAAGATACTGAAGAGTAAGATTTAGTAAGCACCGAGTAAAAATAACATGTCATTTGCTATGGTGGGACCCACCTTGCGAGCGAATCACTTGCACTCTCCCTAGAGCACAGAGAGAGGGCATGCTCTGAGGGAGGTATGCCTCCCTTCTCTCATACTTACCTTAATTTTGGATGAACCACACTATTAATTGCTTTACCTCTGCCTATTGATACAGCTAAGGAACCCACCTGACTATTTGTGATTCATTGTCCAACTTTCAGATGGTAAAAGTGAGATTAATCCCACCTCTATGACGTATACAGAAATGTTCTGGATCTGGTTTGCACCTGCAATATTAACTTCAGCATTTTCTAATTAACATTAGAAGCATGCTTGGATTTGCAGTCCTGGTCTTTAAACAATATGTTTTAGACTTGTGCTTTAACCTAAAGGTGTATTTCTAATTAATGAAACCTGATATAGGCTTGGAAAGAAAAATAGTTCTCTGATTTTATTCACCTGCCCAGAAATCACTAAAAAGACACATATAGGTCATTCTTCAGTCTATGTCCTATCTATATCTGTATCAATATTCCTATGCTGCTTCTTTTTGTTTGTTTGTTTTTCCAGTGGAATGCCTTTTCTACCTCTTTTGTAGAAACAAAGCTACTTCATTCAAAACCTAAAATTTCACTTTTGTTAGAAAGCACTTGTAAGTCATACTCTCAGTCTTAGACACAATTTAATTTGCAGACAAGCCACTATTGTAGGGTATGGGTACGTGAAAAATGCAGTTCTGTACTTCATATTAATATAGGTACACATGGAAATAAACATATGCCCCATTTCTACCACAGGTCTGTTGATAAAAGCAGCCTAACTCAGGGAAAAAAATGGAGACAAGTTTCTATAATAAATTTATAGTCTAAAGAAGCTTCAGTTCCTTTAATGACAAAAAAAAGGATCTCATTGAAGCCAGTGATACCAATTGTACAGAAATCCTCAATCTTTCCCAGTAGGCCAGGAGAGAGGAGGGTGAGTCAGTAATTCAGTTTTGCTTGGGCTTGTTATCAGCTGTTGCCCTTATGAGGTTGTGATTTGGAAAGTACAAGTTGTCATTCTTACTGTGTTCTCTCTCTCTCTTTCTCTGCCTGGGGGGGTAGCAGAAATGTTGCAAGATGAAGCACTCCACACCTCAGCTAAGATAAGAACATCTTCATCAAAGGAAGACATGGCCACAGCTATCTGCTAGCAGATAATCTCAGGAGCCAAGAATGCAAAGCTTCAAGTAGCGTGGGAATGGTCCCATTTCAGTCACAGCGGAAACAGCCCGACACACGCACACTCACAAACCATAGATTTTTACTAGGAGGGCAAAATGGAAATTTAGTGTGAAAAATAAATGTCTTGTTTATGCAAATGACCACACAGTGAAGGGTCTAATAATCTTTCCCTATCAGGCTCTTATTAGCAATTAAAAATAATCTGTCATACGCCTATAATAGACAAACATTTGCTTCCAAATATACAAGCATCAGTCAGTGCATTGGAACATGATGCAGTAGATGGCTGTGATCACTGCAGCATGAGCAGGGGGTTGCAGCTTCCGGGAGCACGACGTGAAGTATGACAGACAAGGAAAGGATACTCTAATCAGGAGGAACCATCTCCACCGTGCAGTGTTGTCTAAGAACTCAGCACAACTGAGGGGAGGGCAATCAAAGGTGTACGAGTAAGGTGCCACTACTGGTGACATGGTACACAATGTTGGTGTGTCAGACTAGTCTGCCCCCAAACATCACATTGCATACAGGAGTGACCACAGAGATTTTGCATGCAGTTCCTGAGCATGCTGTTGGATGGCAGATGTTGCTACTACATTTCTTCCAAGATCTTGAGTCCCCTCAACCCAGCTACAGTCCCTGCACCCCTAATCTAAGTAGTTTTCACACTCCTCTGAGGCACTGAACATGTGAGCCCTGCACAGCCTTCTGAGGGTGTATGGATAGGTGGGGACTCCCTCGCCCACACTCCAAGTTAGGCAAAAGCAAGCCAGTTCAGGTCTGAAAGTCATGTATTTCCACAGATTTAACAACTTGGGTACAGCCCTGGGCCACTCCGGATACACAGATTCCAGAGGTGGGTGGCATCCAATTGGCTTGGAAAGTGAGTGAGGCAAATATATGTCTGTCTGCACCTGTCCTGGTCAATATATATGAGTCAATAGCATCATTATTAGGAAAATAAGATTTGGGCAGGGACTAGGAAGGTCCTCCTACAACATCCAATCTGGTCTCACTCATCATGGATATTGATCTTGTACATGATTGCATCCCAAAATTTATCAAGCTCCACCTGATGATAATCTAGGATGTATTTGCATAGCCTATACATAATGGGACAGAACCTCCTGATCTGATGGTTAGGAACTTTCTAATTCCAGAACTTTCTAATTCCAATTCTACGTTATTAACAGCTATTATATGCACATTCTTTCTTGTACCAACATCAATTCAAATAGCTTTTCTCACTCAATGTGTTCATCCAAGATATTTATAGACAACAGTTTTGTCCCATATCCATCTGCCTCTGTCAGCCCCTCCTGCCATCCCTACTCTGATAGTTTTCAACTTCTGGTCACATCTCATTCTCATTTTTGACTGATGATCTAATATTATGCTCACTTGACCTGCTTGAGTCAGAGGATGAATCTCTCTGTTACAGAAGCAAATCTCAGATTTGCTCCCATCTGTTCTATCTTTCACCTGGAGGTCATTTTGTTTCCTGTTCTATGTCAGTATCATATAAGGCTTCATTGCTCTGTCTGAGACTCCACCTCTTAGCTATCTCTACCATATCTTCCTCTCCTCTGTTGCAACTGGTTTCCCTAATTCTCTCTTTTGCCATTCCGTCATCTGCCTGCTTTTTCACATCACTTTCCATTAGCGAAAATTTGCAATTTATTTCTCAAATTATTCTTCTTTATCAGTTAGTCTTTTTATTTTGTTCTGCAGCTGCATCCCTCTTCCTCTCTTACCCTTCAGGTTAGTTTGCTAAATTCCAGCCTTAAAGAAAAGATGAAAATTCTCAGACCTCCTCCTACAAATTGCTACACAAGCCACCCTAGCTGTTGTTTGTTTTGGGCAAGTAGAGCATTGCTTGCAAGAGTAATTTTTCCTTTGGTCTTGCCTGTAAGAGTCTTTCACAAGAAGCTGAATATGTGCAGTCGTAGGCAGTAGCTTTAACAATACATATGAAACCATCAGTAGGTCTTGTACCACCTCTTGGCACATTTGAAGGAAAACAACCTTAGGCATTCTTCTACTGCAATGTAAATCTTGCAGACCAGAGCAAAACCACTCCTGTTTTCTATCTCATCCTACTTCTTGTTATCATCTTCTCAGCATGCTAGGGAAAGTGTACTAAGAAAGCATACTTTTTCCTTTCCACTAATCTCACTTCTGGGTGATGTGAGAAGCCTAGCAGAGAAGACAGAGTAAGATGTTAGAGAGCATGAGTCTTCACAAATTCATCATATGCCTAGGAAATACACTTTGTTCTGTTGATCTCCTGAATGTTTAGACTTTTCCAACTCACCTGTCCTGCTTGAGATCTCTCTTTCAAAGGAAACTTTTCATTCATTAATCTGAGTTAGTTCAGACCAATGGTTTTCCTCCTATTTTACAGTGCAGTATTATCCCTTCTTTGCATTCTGAAATATATTTAAGTTACTGAGAGATCCTCAAAAGAAAGCACTGGAGAGTACAAATTTACAGTTTATTACATAGACATTTCAAGAAAAACAAAACCAAACTGTTCGATGCTTTCTCTAAAAAGGAGATGACGCAGAATAGAAATAATTTTTTTTTCTTTTTGTGCTGAGGTCGATAATTTTTCAAGTTCTTGTCTTTGTTACATCCACCTCAGAAATTAGATGGAAGACAGAAAATCCTGCAAAGGGTGCTTAACTTTGTCCTCGTGGACACAGCTCAGGAGAAATCAAAAAATTGTTTGTGTCCACTCTTGCAAACAACTGTAAATTCTAAGGGGGATCCAGTAAGACCGAATCTTGCTTAGGTCCTTGCATTCTTAAAATATCTCAGAATGTGTGTATCTTCTTCTGGGGCAGACTTTCACATCTGATTGTAAAACAATGAAAGGACCAAAGGTACAAAAGGAAATCTTCAGGATATGGGCTCAGCTGAGTACACAGCTCTTGACATTTCTGATAAAACTGTGAAGAACATAAGGAAAACAGACCGATAACAGATAAATAGTGTTTCCTAGCTTCAGGCATGTGGTAACTCACATTTGAATTATGCAGACTGGCAAGATCTTTCCTTTCTGAAGATCCAAATCTTCATGATACTTACCCGTGGTTTTAAAAATATAAGGCACAATAAGTGATCAACTTCATCTTTATGGTTGTTCCTTCCTTTCCCACAAAGATAAATAAATCATCTCTGCCCCAGACTGAACCAACAGCATTAACCAATGTACTGTTAGGCACTGTGAAAGCTCAGCAGCAGCATTAGTGTGTGCAAGCAAAGCTCATTGCATGTGTAATCCACTCCAGGGCTCACAGTGTGCTGAGGACTCCAGGGGCAAATTGTACTGTGCACGCAGCTCGCATTGCATGGCACTGCATGGCACCTACCTGTTCATGGCAGAGAGCCTGCACAGCTCCACTGAACACAATCCTCTCTGAGAAACACACTTGTTTAGTGACTCCCGTTTCTCATCAAAGACAGCAATTTTTTACTTTTGAGAGGCTCACAGTGCATCAGAAAAAATATTGCTTGCTTGGTTTCACACGGGATCCAAGCTCAACCTTCTAACACACTGCAGCCCCTCTCCCATGATCTCCAGGGCTATGTTGCACCTTTCTGGGGAGATCCATGATCTAGACAGTTAAATGGTAGAAACAGGGTAGGGTGATCTATAGATTGACTGCTGGACTTATCCATTTGGAGTACCAATGTGCTATGGCTGACAGCATGCTGAATTAGATTCAGTCCTGTTTGACAGCTTTCTAAAATCTGTATCTATTATTTGTGAAGGAAACAAATCTCTGTTGAAGACGACCTACCTTTTATACTGACAGCCATGGTGGCCATGGGACTATGATATGCACAGGCATGGAGTATTTATATTTCAAAAGAATCTGATTTTCTGCAATCCAAGTTAATAGAATCTGTTGCTTAAGTCATCTTGCAGTACCATCATTATTATTGGGTTTGGCATTTTTAAACATAGAAGATTCATGTTCAGATACACAGTTTCCCACAAGATTGCCTATGTCTGAACTGTGTGGATACAACACAATGACTAAAATTCAAAGACTACAATACTGAATTCTAATTCAAGCAGACATGTAGACTTCATAAATATTGGGTTTAAAACCTGTGTACTTTCTGTCAGTGTTCTCAGGCAATGCCAAGACTGAACTGGGGGAACAAAGGGCTCCTTGCTTCCAGAGGCAGTTGCCTGGCACAAAAGACACACAATGTAAGTGTTCTGTGAGTTGCTACCACACAGTTTTCCATGAATAATGAATTTCAGTCTCTCTACTGTCACTCACGAAGTCACATTAAAACTGCATTGAGCTGAATTTCTCTGCATATCAGACTAATCAATAACAAATGAAGAAAATGTCCCTCCTGTGCTTTTCCTCCTTTCAAGTGTTAATTTAACAAGTGGGAATGGCAAACTGCAGCTGTATAATATTTTCTGGAATTGTTACTTCTTTCTTTGGCATGAGTTTATTACATAAACATATGGAAAAATCTGCTCTGGGACTTTCCATTTAAGCACATGTGACAATATGGTGCTGTTCCTACTGACAACACTAGAAAAGTTTGAGGGAATATGAATAAATCTCTTAAGGGCTATTCTTCCAAGGGACTTAATTCCATGTCTCTGGGAAATGCTGAGCATGGGTTTCCTTATCTCCTACAGAGTCACTAGTAGTGCAATTAACTTCCCAGACATCAATCATACAGTGAGTTATTAAGCAGACAAGTCTTGCCCTGTGATTCTTGCCACCAACCCTTTCACCAGTGACATCCACTGCAGCTCTAATACCAGCAACCACCCAGATTTAGAGAAACAAAAGTTGCTGGCAGTATAAATTCCCTATCTTTTTACATGCACCCACCTGTCTGTCAGACTGGGTATTTAACCCTTGTCAGTTCAATCTTGTACCTATGCTATGTAAAAAGTCTCTATTTATAGCTGGACCTAGACAAAAGCCTAGCCCTTACAACTAGTTTAGAACCAAGGCTCCCAAAAGAATAATAAACTTTCTTGCCTTCCACCAATGCCCACTGAATTGGACTAGCCTGGGGGCTAATTTCAGTCGGATTTAGCCTGACCAGAAGCAGAACTAAAAGTTAGAAGTAGTGATACAACTGCGGTGATATTTAATTTTTAAAGAACTCCCAATGAGATGAATATGCCTTGTTTTTTTTTTTTCTCATTTCACAGAAGGATTTCACAGAAGTGAAATCTGAAGCAGTTTTGATGAAAGCTATGAGCCCTGTTGGTAAGTCATTTAATAATTAACTAAACAAAGCTCTTGACAGTTCACAGTAGGAAATCTGATTCAAAAAGGGTGGAGAGAACAATCTGATAGATCTGTATTTCAAAATATGTATTTCATCAAATAAATCTTTATTGTTCCCTGCCACCTAATGGTATACATGAAAAATTACGAATCAGTAAGACAATACCCAATTTACGCTATTTCTAATAGACTTTGATATATTTATTTAAATATGGAGAAAGATGAAGGTTAGAGATAAAAATGTGAATTACTGTTACTGGCATTTTGTAAGATCCAGGCTGCCTAATTTAGTCTAAATCCTGGTGAAGCTGTATTTCTATATTAAATGCCCGTGCTGCCTATGGGTGCCACTGAAAACCTGTTACAAGATATTCCATTCATCTAAATTAAACTTAGGCAGAAGTTTGTCATATACTTATTTGAAACAATCTTTTGTATGAAAATTACAAAATATCAATGTATAGCATTGCCACAACCTACTTGTTTTTCTGAATGAGGCATAGAAATGTTGAATGGGTGTTGGATTTCCCCAGGGCCATATGAATTGCATGAGTATTAAGCATTCCTGCTTTTACTGGTGACCAAAAGAATTTGCAGGTACTCTGTGGTGAAGAAAATCTTTAGTCAAAAGATTTTCACATACACAGAAAGATACACTCTTTTAATGTTAAAATTAAAATGCACCTAGACATTTTTTGCTGGGATGAAGAAAACTGATTGGGTGAAGGAAAAGAGAAGTAATAATAAATAGCACAACCAGCTGCTTTATTTAAAGGTGGCTGCAGGTGGGTGATTGCCTTCGTGTAGACACCAGTGCCATACAGAGAGCAGCATCAGAATCTGAATATGACCTGAAACCTTTTTAAATTAGCCTATGAAAAAATACCTAGAACATCCTCTAACTGCACAGATGGTCAAACTAAAAGAAAAGTTATGTAGAAGGAAAAACCCCTGCCATTTGGATTAAATTTAAGTGAACTGACAGCCTGAGTATGGGGTTTTTTGCTTTTATAAAATTAGTAGCACAGGTGTCCCTAGAGTATGATCTATTTTTCGGTAGCTTTGAATATTCACACCCTGAATACAGTTGTTTTCAATCTTCTCACTTTTGACAGCAATGAAATGTGGGTCTGGATACTGCACTGACTTGTGCAATACCGCTTCTCTGGCTATGGATACTAGTGCAACAGATGGACAGGTGAAGAAAAGGAATTGATGTCTCCATACTTAATGGCACACTTTACTATTGTATAGCAGGAATAGGACTTTCACTTGTTCACTCGCTGGTGGAGTACCAATTCTGTATGTTGAATTTACAGAAATTACTATTAACATTATAGGGTGAGATTTGTTACTTTTGTAAATAATCACAGCTCCCACTCCTATCAGCAGCTCAAGGTCAGCTTGTGGCAAGGAGAACAGAATCTCATACACTGATTGAAACCTGTCAAACATGTTGCTTGGTACATATTTATCTCTAGGGCAGCACCTGCCAGCAGTAGGCAGAACACTGTGGAAATCTGTTGGGAACTCATGAGATCCAAAGGTGACTTCTTTAGATCACATGACTGTTACTTAAAGCCACCCAAACTGAATAAACCCATATCTTCTGACAAAAGATAATTCATGGACAGTGCGTTTTTCTTTCTATCTCCTTTTGTAACATTTTTCTAACTGTATATGTGATAGCTTTATGGGTTATTATAATTTAAATCAGAGCTGATTCTATTAGTCAATAAAATAACCAGATAGTGATCTAATAAAAATCATAGCAGAAAAATACGGAATTATGCTTACCTATAGAGGATGAAACAGGCAGCTCACTTAAAAAGACATGGGAACTACACTGTGCTCTAGGGGAATGAATGACTATGGGGAAGCAGCAAGGTTTTGGCTCAGTATGTCCTGACATAAGTTGATCAACCACATGTTTTTAACTTCACTGAACTTGGCTATACTATAAGCAGACACCAAAACTGACCACTGTACTGTAGTATATTATCAAAATATCAGGGAGATATCTCAGCATATTTTATGTATGATCTGAGGAGTGGATATGTTGTATCCTAAAAATCCTGAATACAGGACTTCTGTATATTTGCTTTTTGAACAATATATATGAAGAATCCATCACTCCACTTGTTTCTGAATCTGATTAAGATTTATTGGTGTACTTTCCTGATTGGTCAAATAGGAATTCTTGTTTGTTATTGAACAACAACAGATATTTTAGAACTGCAAGGTATTACTAAGATTATTTTAGTATGACTTCACCCAGTAGTTTTGCTATCAAGATCGTAACTTTTGTTTGAGCTACAGTACATCTTCTACAAAGAAATCTAGTTATTACTTGAAGAATGCAAGCAATGAGAATCCAGAATGCTCTCAGGTAAATTGTTCCTATATTTAACTATCCCCAGGATAGAAATGTGAACGTTATTGCTTGTGCAAATTGGACTTCATTATGACTTTTTTTGCATTAGAATTATGAGCTGTCAACTATTAGAAATCATTTCCCTGGACAGGTATTTCTAGGTTGAGTCACAGTAGAAAATAGAGTTAAATATGCTCTGTGGTTTCAAGGCAATTAAAACTGATTGAATTAAATAGCGGAGAATGGGATTCTCTTCCCGTAATTATGAAACACTAAAATGTCTTATTAAAAAAACTGAATAACATCTCTGTGGATAAACACTACTGTTTCTAGTCTTGATTCACTTAATTTTATGAATTTATCATGTAATTTTAAAATAGGACTGTCTTCAACTTGAGTGCAATCATTATGGTGCAGTGTCTAAAAATCTAAAAAGCAACTGCAGATAAAAGCTCAGTTACTATTTTAGACTGAGTGGGATGCACTCTCTTACCACAGAGGTGGGTCATATGTCAGAAGTAACTGGATGATTTCTGGCCTGGCATGCAAATGAGTACAAAACTACTCCATTAAATCTTCTTTTCCTTTTTTTTTCCTGCTCTCTGCCAGACTACAGCTTGGCTGGACCAGTGCCTCTGGTCTGCTTTTTATGAAAGTGTAAAATAATTTCTCTGCTAAATTGCAAAAGGTTCCCTGACATTTATAAAACCTAAGATGAAACCATTTACTTCTAAGTTCCATTGATCAAAACCATTACTGCTCTGCTCTTGTGCAGTTTGTCTTACTTGTTCTTAGGGGTAAGACAATCCTTTCTGTTCACAGGTCTAATCCGTACAGAACTGACAATGTACAGGTCAAATGTTACAACTTCTTTTCACGTATCCAAGAAAGAGATGACTGTCCCTAACCAGTAAAGTAATCCATTTGTCTGAGAAAGTAAGGATGGGAGAAAGCAGCTCCAAAGTACCAGTAAACTACAGAAAAAGAAGGACGAAGCAGATAACTAGTGTAGAAGTAACATAGAGGACAGCAATCAAAGCAAAAAAACGGCTGTAGTGCCAAAACATAGGGTTAGTATGACAAAAGTGCTTACTAGTAGCTCCTATAAGAGAGGGTGAATCAGCTAATCAACTGTTGGGGTGGAAACATGCTACAAAATTCTTTTAATGAACCACAGAGCAGTGAGGAAAACTTACAGCAGCTCTATACATGCCAGGCAGAATTGACAGAAAACCAACTATTCTTGAAGGAATGCAACATAAATCACCTGGATGCTTCCTCATCTACAGCAATGTAATTTAAATAAAGCAACATCCAGTGGGAAATGTGACGAGTTTAACGTTCAGCTGCAAGCTATGTAAAAATTTTGAGAGATTTTGGAACAGAATAGTAGACATGAAGCCATATGTTTATGTCAGAATCCAATACATGCAGTTTGCTCACAATTAGATTCATGTCAATCACAGGCAAAAACATGGACTTCAAAGGAGTTACATCTGATTGATGCTGGCATAAACATGGGCATAATCTGGTCCATGTCAATGTGATCTGTGATCATCAGATCCTCATTAATTGCTCTGCATGATTATTCAGAACTAATAGTAATCACTGCCAGAGTTTTTAATGGTTGTCAACAACATTCAGTGTGCACAATGACTAATACACAGATGGGGAATGTAGCTGATTTCAGCTCTTAAATGTCTGGTGTATAGATTTAACAGAAGTGACCCCAAGTGACTGAACAAATTCCAAATGAGAAAGCTGACTTCAAAGTGTAATTAAAGTTGCTTGAATATCATAACATATATCAGCAACAACATGGATATAATTATTACCCCATCAGAGCTGGAAAGACATGAATGCTAGGACTTATCTTTGCTAACATATTGGTCAGCCAAAGTACATTTGGATAAACCTCTTTGCCCACTTCTCTTTTTAGTACCAGTGCAAATGCCCAAGGCCATGTGGACAAATCATCTTTTGTACTCAAAAGACAATAATAATTTAGGTCTTAGTATCTCCAGATACTTTCTTCTCTTTCACCTAGGTCTGACAAGCAGGTGAACCCATCTTACATGTGGACTTACAGAAGTCCATCCTTCCATCATAAATGCTATAACTTCCTCTGTAACATACCACATGACCATTCTTTTCCTTTTCAAGTTCCATATATCACCGGGTGTAGGAGACAACAGTCACTTCAATCAGACATGAAGGAATATCCTTTATCTGCCTATGCTGAAAACTGAAGCATCTCCTGGAATATTTGACCAGGTCATTGCTACATTTTATAAATAACACAGCATAGCAAATATTAACTGTACATAAACTGAATATATCTTACAGTTTACAGTGTGATCTTAGCAATTCACAGATCCAACAACTGACATATAAGTAGTAGATTACAGACCTACATGTACAGTAATTACTTTCTATACTATTATTCTCCATTTATAAATTTTGCAGATCTGGCCACAGCAATGTGCAATAGAGCTAAATTCCTCCTCAAATACACTGCTTTCTGAAAGAAGCAAAATATTTCAAATAGTAAATTTGGATATTTGTGATCTCTTCCACTATTAGCCATACAAATAAATGGTTATATATCATTTGATGGTTATGATGTTTGCTAAACTTTTTCAAAGATCTATGTTTTGCCTTCCAGTGAAGCTGGAAGCAATCTCAATATTTGATATTTATACTCCTCTTTCATTGCAAAGATTGCTTTTCTATTGCTTATTAGAATTCTCACCACCTTTAGAAACAAATTCTATCTTTGTCTAATGGGATATACTGGTATATGTTAGAACTTGTTTATCTCATGATCTTGAGTACTTTCTCAGCAGTCTCTAAGGATAAGGGGCATGTTAAACTGCAAGTGAATGGTCTACTCATTTAGCAGCAGGATTAAGCCTTTCATTTTGCACAAATCTCAATGATTAAGAAATTCGAAATACAAACAAAAAATATTTTTTCACAAAAATACATAATAAAACAATAGTCTTCACTGAAGTGGTCCTGTGGTCATTACAGGGATACAGGGATATTCAGTAATGTCTTGGAACTCAGACAGAAAAAAAAAGAATATCTAATTGTGACAGTAATACATATTTCATGTTAGATATGAAATCCTGTATTCCAGTATTTAAAGCAAGGCCATATTCAGGCAGGGTTGAGCCCTGTCATTTGAAAGAGGTGATGCCATATACATATCATTCGAGTTTCTAGTTTCTTTCTCTGAGGTAAGGTTTAGAGTTCTTGGAGCAAGTGAAAATTTAAGCAGCATGGTTGGTCTTATAGATAACAACACAGACAACTCAAAGGGGCCTGTCACATGTGTTAGAGGCTGCATGAAAGGGGTTGATGAAGAGGCATGTGTATGGACAAGATGTGAAACACCGACAAAAGAGAAAGGATTGACGTGGAGGCAACTAAAAGATGTCCATGATGGATATAAGGAGGAAGAACGGCTGCAGAAGTAGAGCAAGAAGATTCACCTGGATAATGGGAGCATCTGGAGAAGGAATGTGAGGTGGTCACTTTGGTAAGGAGAACATGAGAAAGAATGCTTTTATAAAACCTGTCAAGGAAAATACGTACATATGAGAGACCATAATGTCAATAAAACAAATAATTTCACTAAGAAAATCTAATGAAGGTATTAGCAAGAGTGTTTGGAAAATAAGTCCTTGGAAAAAACTAAAAATAAGACAGAGAGTCAGGTTGGATGTGCAGTTGAGGGAGGTTTTGAGAGACAGAGTGGAACAAGTAATATCTGCAGGTCTATGAATTCTTTTTCTCCTTCCGGGCCACCTGCTGGGGGAGAATTTGAGGATTTCAGATATTTGTGAAGGGAGCCTAGAAGAGAAATGGAGGGAGTCTATTTACAGGACTATGCAGCGACAGGAAAAGACAGAATGGATTCAAACTGAGAGTGGTATTAGATTAGATATCAGGAAAAAATTCTTTACTGTGAGGGTGGTGAGGCACTGAAACAAATTGCCCAGAGAAGCTGTAGATGCCCCATCCCTGTCAGTGTTCAGGACCAGGCTGGATGGGGCTCTGAGCAACCCGGTCTAACGCAAGGTGTCCCTGCCCGTGGCAAGAGGGTTGGAACTACTTGATCTTTAAGGTCCCTCCCAACTCAAACCATTCAACGATTTCTCGATTCTGGGATGGCGACGCGACAACCCCAGTGGAACGAAAGAAAAGCGTTTAAAGGGAGAGGCGAAGCCTTTGGTTTCAGCCGCGGCTGTGGCAGCACCGCAAGAGCTACGACGCGCCCGCGCCGCTCACCGCCCCCGCTCACCGTCCCCCTTCCGCCTGCGCGGCGCACGCGCAGCAAAACCCCCGTTCCTCTCCCCCTCCTTCCCCTTCCACCCACCGCGAGACGGCCTCTGATTGGTCCGTCCCCCGCCCGCCGTGGCCAATCGGAAGGCCGTCCCGGGACCCCGCCTCTTTAGAACGTGCGGCGGTGGCGGCGGCCCCGGAGAGCGGCGTTGGGATGGCGGCGGCGGGGTGGGCGCTGCGCGGGGCGCTCCCTGCGAGGCTCTGGGGCCGCCTGTCCCCGCTGCCGGGCGCGCCCCGCCGGGCCGCCGCTCACTTCGCTTTCCAGCCGGACCCGGCACCCAGCGAGTACGGTGAGAGCGGGACTGGGCCGGGGTCCATCCCACGGGCCGCCCTCAACCTCGCTCTGCCGCCGGGTCCGCCCCGCCGCCTCCTTGGGGGACGCCTCCTCCCGGCCGCGACGGAGCGAAGGGAGGGAGGGAGAGGGAGGGAGAGAGAGAGAGAGAGAGAGAGAGAGAGAGAGAGAAGGGTGGGAGCTCCCCGCCTCCACCCCCCTTAGGCCGTGTGACCCCGCTGTGACCTCGGCGCTTCCAGCCCTCGGGTTTTCCGCGGAAGTCCTTGGCTGTGGGTGGGAAGGCCCCCGGGGGCCGCTGGCGGGGCCGCTGGTGCCTCGGGTGGTGAAACGTTTCGGGCGGTCAGTGCCAGACCTGCGCCAGGCCGGCCCCTCGTCTGCTCAGACCTGCGAGGCCTTCCCCGGCCCCTCTCCCAGCGATAACGCATCTGGCGGTAACCTACTCACTGACATCCTCCCCGAGCTTTGTACTGCCTACTTAGGTCATGACCGTGATAATAAACCTGCGGTGAATAAAGGCTGCTGTCCGATGAAAAGTTCGAGGTCGTCCCTGTGGTCACATGGTTGAGAGTAAACACAGATCACTTGGAAATGATGAAAGTTGCTGTTTTGACTTAACTTTTGAGATACATCCCTGCAAATGACCAGTGCCATGTTCACCTGGAAGCAGCCTGGCTGCTGCAGAATAGCTGTTTCTCTCACATGAATGTCACTGTCCTCTGGGAAGGTGTTACTCAGTTGGACATCTTGTAGTTGCAGCTTCATCGTGACTAACAGAGGTGGCTGAGAGTTTTCTCATCTTTTTCTATTAGTGATGAGGAGGTACAGGTCTCCAGGATGTCACAGCAGAAAGCTTGTGTGCTGCAGGCCACTGCTTGAGATGATGGTGAAGAAGTTCTAGTGGGGCGGGCCAGTTGCTGCCATTTACTAATAGAAAACTAGTTCCCTGTGAGTTAAAATACACTTTGAAATTCTGTGAAAAGTAGTGAAAGTAAAGCAAAATTTTGCCAATACTGAACCTGATATTGCTGAGATAACGCTTTTCCAGCTTCACAGTTCACATCTGAAGGGCACAATTAGTTCCCCCTTCCCTGCAAGGGCTGATACGAAAGCCTGTTTTATAAGCAGAAGAAGAAAGTCAGAACTATCTGTGTGAGAAGCTCCTGACAGTGGCTTAAATAATAAGCATTTATTTATATCAAATACTGGAAGGAATGTATCTTGTCGAAAAGGGACTGATGTGGACTAAGCACTGATGTGGATGACTTCAGTGATGTGGTGACTTCCCAGTGATGTGGGAAAGGGAGAAACAGCTGCTGTTCCCCAGCTTTCCTACCCTTGAATTTGTAAATTTTATTTGTAACTTTCATATAATTTCAACAGTTCCCATAACAATTTTTTTTTACATTTTCCTCTTAAAGGGCCAGGTAAAGTGTAATGAGTTCAAGAAGCATTTGGACAATGCTTTCAGGCACACGATGTGACTCTTGGGGATGGTCCTGTGCAGGACCGAGAGTTGGACTTGATGATCCTTGTAGGTCCCTACCAACTCAGCATATTCTGTGATTCTGTGCAGTGAAGTTACCAAGGAATGCAGCTACTCAGCTCTGGTTTGGCATGACATGAACCTTTTAACAAAAAATAATAAAGTTAATTAACAATGTAGGAAAAAGGGAAGCTGAATGTTTGGTGAGAGGTACTGTAGCTACTGGAAATAGTATGTAGTTCCCATTTCTGAATTCTAACACCTGTTACGTTTGTCTGGAATCTTTGCCAAACCATCTTTTTTTTTTTTTTTTTTTTTTTTTATTCTTTATGTGCTGTGTGTGTTGATAGATAGCATTCTGCTGGGCTGTGGCTTCTGGTCATGACTTAGAGGCCTTGCTGGTTAAAGAGTTACCAAATGTCAGCCACCCAATTTCTTATTCATTCAGTTTCTTCTAAGGCATTATTTTATTTGCTTGGAGAATATGAGTTGCTCACAACAGTGGGGACTGGCCTATTTTTTGGTCCATCTTTGCTTTCAGGCCCGTTTATTTTTCCCTGTAGTGCTGGAATGAAGAAAGGCACTCCAGTAGCCTTTCTTGGTTTGAAGGTTTTCTTTCAATTTCTTTCAATTTCAGTTAAAATTCAAAGATTTGAATACAGCAGTCTCATGCATTTGCTTATTTTGGCACCAAGTTGTCTTTCTTTGAAGTATGGATTTGATGCTTCTGACACTTTCTAACTGCAGTGCAGAGAGCAGGCCAGTGGTCTAAAAAACTTGATAATGATACATGTCTGTAAATGGGAAAGGCTGGTGCTTTGAAAAATGTAACTAAAGCATGATGAAATAAGCTTAATGAGATCTGGTGAATCTTAACAGAAAGGATCCCAGTCCTCAGAACAATAATACTTTGAAAAGTTTCTTCCTTTGAAAAAACTGTTGTATTAGTCATTGTTCCTGGTGTTTGACTGAGCATTGCAAAGCTGCATTTTCTCTAGCTAAGAGCATAATTTTTTTTAAAAATGGTTGCATGCAATGTAGTAGAATTATAGTCCTTGGGATTGCGAAGTATACCATACTCAATCTCGTCTATCCCATAATTTAAGTTTATTCGGGAAATGAATCTTGCGTACTCCTAACAGGGATCTTGTTTTTGATGGTTAACTAAAGTTTTTAGTCACGTTTGCACCAGTGTTTTCTAATGTACTTTGTGTTTTGAACCAAACTAAATTGCTAAACGATCACTTTCACACAGGACAAACTCAGAAGATGAACCTCTTCCAGTCCATAACAAGTGCCTTGGACAATGCTTTAGCCAAAGATCCAACTGCAGGTATCCTGTACTTGTTAGTGTGTTTTGCTTTGTATAAACTGTGTTTTGGTTTGCCTGTTTGTGTGCAATACTTAATGCATTTCTTACGGCCTTTAAAGTTTTCTAATAAGTTATTTCTAGATTTTGATCTCCAAAAAAAAAAATCTTAAAAATGTGTTGCTTTAACAGATTACTAATGGATTGTGTGATCTGATATGCAGTTGTGTCTTCTCTTATTAGCTCTGTGCATTTTGCTTGAAAGCCAGGACAGAAAGATACATTATTTAACATACTTCTGGTATTAGTGATGTGAACTATACTTAGGGGCAACTTGAGTCCCATCAGTAGAAGGAGTTTTAAAAATGTAAATATTACTTTTAAATTTCTTAAACTTTCTATTCTCTAAAACTGATATATATTTTTAGAGACTGTATATTCCTTGCTCTGTCCATTCTCCATTCCCTTCTTCCCCACCCTCCAAAATTAGTTAAAAACTTTACTGATTTCAGTTCATCATTATACATAGGCAATGCAAGATTTGCAAGGCTTTTTGTGGTCTGGATAACCTATAACTTTAAAGATTATGGTTCATTATAGCTGGATTAAAAGGCTTATTCTAAACTCTTGGATAAAACTATTTATTCCACTTTTAATTTGTATACATAAGAGGAGGTCTTTTACTTCTGTTGTCCTAACAAAGGCATGATGATTGCCAGATATCCGAAAAAGATGTTTTATGTCATGGACACAGCTGTGAAAGCTGCACCGTCTTGTGTAATTTTATTTTTTCTTTTTAGTATTTTAGTAACTCCTTTTGGCACTGCTTGAAGCGCTGCTCAACCTAAAGTCTGACTGGTCGTCTAATCTGTTGGGGCAAATTTCATGTTGTCTGCCCAGTACTATGCCTGTACACATTCTCTCTCAATCTACAGCTGTGTTATATTCACCTTGATTATATTAAACTTAGACAATTTAGGGTTAATTACTGCCCAGGACAGATTTTCGTACCATTTCTGTAGAATCAGCCATATAAAAGTAAGTAGAATGTTAGCCCAGCAGGAACCTAGAGTCATATGTACGCTTCAGCCTTTAGAGAACCAGTTACTCTAAGGTTCCAGTCTTGTTGCTCAGCTTTGCAGAGCTGGATCTTTGTAAAGCTCTTTGCAAGACCATGTTGGAGTTCTGCAGTCCAGACTGTACAGTCCAGTGAGCTGTCACTATCACTGCACTTACTGAATTAATTAGGACTTCTTGCAATACAGAACATATCCTTCAGATGTTTTTAGTTGTATGGGAATTGAACAACTGTTGTTTAAGTAGTGGGAATTCTCATACTTGTGTTGATGAGAATTAGAATCTGTCCAGGAAAATTAGAATCTGTCCAGGAAAATATGTTTTAGTGACTGAACAAAATGAGTAAAGCCACACAAGTTTGCAGATACCAGCATTAAATGGGATTTTATTTTTTTTTATATGCCAACTGGTTGAAAAGTGAGTAGCCATATGGTAACAGAAAGGCCTTACAAAGGTATTAAGTACATAAAATCCCCCCCCCCAATTATTCTTAAAAATTAATTAGAGAAATAATCTGGGGACATACTTCAATCACATACTCCATGACTACATTCATTTTACATCATTATCGAAGTTATTTTTCTTTAAGTGGTCATTGATGTGACTGTCAGAAGTGTGTTAATCCCCTTTAGTGTTTCCAATCAGAAATTTATTTTATTTAATTTAAACAAGAAGGTTAACTTATTATTTTGCGTCTTTTAGAATATGGAGAGTATTGAGGAATTTGGGAATTATCAGAACTGACCCTAGTTCATGCAAGCTGCTGTTGGTGGTACTGCTGCACATCTTACACGCTTAAAAAATTGAAATGGGCAATACTTATTTCTCTGAAATAAATAACAAAACTGTTTTAAGAAAAATTAGACTTCATCGTTCCATAAATTCAATGGAAAACCCCCCAGATGAGCTGGTACAAAGCAAAGTTTTAAAGGCAAATACTTTTAGTGATAAAACTTTACTGACTGCAAAGATAGTAGTGTTGAATACTGAGATTTGTCCTAGTTATTAGATATTCATATTTTCTGTAGAGGAATTCCTTTGAAGTCACTCTCCAGGGATCTGGCAAGTAGATTTGGAGAAGGTTGGAAATTTCGTGTTGGATCGGTATTTCACAGTCAACTTCAATTTGGTGGTTTTCAAAACACTATATTTACCGAAATCTGTGGATGAAGAATGGTTACCATTTGAAGCAGAAGGCCTAACTTCAATGACTCTATAGTGACTGAATGTAATTGCTTTTTAGAATTTTATTCATTTAGTTTTAGGTATTGTGATATTACAGGATATTTCAGAAAAATAAATAGATGGTTTAATGAAAGCCTAACTGAATCGGTTTCATGAATTCTGTTGGTTCTTCCTTTGTTATAGTGCATGAGAAATGCTTAGGTCTAGATAAATCTTGTAGTGAAACGAAATGTAAGGTGTTACTCATGTTAGTGTCTCATATAAAAACTTTTGAAACATGTTCATTAAAAGTAAGATACATTAGAGTAATATTACCCTCCTCCGCTGTCCTTATTTTCAGTAGTGTTTGGTGAAGATGTGGCCTTTGGTGGAGTCTTCAGATGTACAGTTGGCTTGCGAGACAAATATGGTAAGTTAACTTATAAATCTGACATCAATTTCATTTAACATCTCTGCTCTTTTTTACCCCTCTGTGTTTTTTAGGAGAAGAAGACATAGGAGAGAAGCCTTGCAAATATATTTCTGTTTTCCTTTCTGTTGTTCTTGGAAATAGAAAAAGCTGTGAATGTGTTACCATTTCTGTAAGCTTTTCAAGCTTTTGAAACTTGCTGATGTAATTTCAGGAGTCTTCTATTTCTTCAACTACCTTTATCAATGTAACTTCATTTTTTTGAACTGCTGTCCGACTGGATATTTAATATTGTGGCCCTATTACTGTAATCAGTTATAGCTTAGCAACAATACATGGTGATGTTTTTTCATCCTACCTGTTAAGAACCATGAAGAAATTACATTAAAATGGATTTAAACTCTTTGTTAAATAGTTTTTCCCCTAGCATGGCCTGGAAAGCCAATAGAGAAATTA
The DNA here is from genome assembly GCF_009829145.1 of Chiroxiphia lanceolata. Taxonomy (NCBI): domain Eukaryota; kingdom Metazoa; phylum Chordata; class Aves; order Passeriformes; family Pipridae; genus Chiroxiphia; species Chiroxiphia lanceolata. Next base: position 83,279,371 of record NC_045639.1, on the reverse strand, counting down.
TATAGCTATTATATTCCTTTATCTAGAATGTGATTGGTTTACTTATTTGGGAGACTTATGGGAAAGCATTCAGAGAAATGCTATGACCTTGTCTCAAAGAGTCTTAGACATAGCCTTTACACTGTAGAGAAAAAAAGAGGTTTACAAAAGTATATGAAAAAATAAGATGGTACCTAAGTATCTAATATTTTAGACTGTGGAGGTGAGTTCAATTGAAGAGGAAAAATAATTAATTGCAGGAATTTTTTCTTAAAAACGTATTTTTTCTAAGTAAGCTTTAAATAGGAGATTCCTTTAAAACTTGCAGGAACTTTTAAAATTTTTTTAAAATTTTAAAATTTTTCTGTGTGATTTGTGATTTAAATTAATTCATATATTGTGTTCATTTTGGAAGAAACTTGGTTCCTCAATTTCTGTGGGACAGTCTCCTACAGCTGAGTTTCAGTGGCTTCCAAGGATGGTGGGGGAAGGAAAAGACTTCAAGATCCTATATTGTTGCACAAGCCTATAAGTGTTACATTCACAGTTCTTGATGGATAGAATGTAACCATTGAGTTCTGACACCTGGTTGGCAAATCTAAAGGACTTTTCCAAATCCTTCACTGCTCTTCCAATTAAGTTTCTTCTTTGGTTATCCATTTGGTGTGGTGCTATCAAAACCTGGCCATGCAAACCCAAAACACAGGAAAAATAAATGTTCTTTATGCTGCTGCTGAGGTGCTGATAAGCAAAGACAATATCTGGAATACAAGTTTGGACAGAAAGAGAAGTCTGAAGATAAAGTGAATTTGGGACTCATTTACAAAATGGTAATTTAAGTTTGTAAGGCAGGTAAGATGACAGGTAACTTGACTTCTTTCTTCACTAGTAGTGAAATTCTGTAGAAAATAGGCTGTGACTGAAGAGGGAGTGGCAAAGATGAACTAGAGGATGTACTGAAAATATAGTTACAGTGCTGAGGAGAACCAGGAAAGACTAAAAGTGCAAAAATTAAGGGAATCCAATATTCTGAGGGGTGTGTCTGTCTATCAGTGTTGTCTTAGAGATTAAATAAGTTCTAGGTGGAACGCTTGTTTCATGCAAAGGCTAGTCCTTGTAAAATAAGGAGGAGTTCCAGGTGGAATTGACAAAAAAAGAGCCTCATGGGTCTTACCTGTAAGAGGAAGTTTACATACACTTACTGACTCTTTTTTTCTCCATTCTTCTCCTGCACTTATTATCAACATAATAATAGGTGATACAAGTAATATAATATGAGGTTGTTTTTATATGTTGATGTAAAACATGAAGGAATGAACTTTTTTCTCCTATTCTGGAAGAGAGAAGCTGATTTTTTGTTTGTTTAGTTTCTTTTTCCTTGCAGGTGATCAAAGTCACTAGGTGGCAGTCTATGCCTGTAAGTAGTTATTTTGATACAAATTAATAGTTTCTTTTTAAGCACTTTTATAGAGGTCAAGGTCTAAATATCACCTAAGATTATAGTAGGGAGAATTTAGTATACTAATACTCAGTAGTAGTATTATACAGATGTTTGCAGCTATCCAGAATGTTACTGAAGTCTCTCTGGAGAGACAGAAAAGAGAAAAAATAATTCTTTTAGAATAAATCTGTCATTAAATATAAAAGCTGTATTTTTTTTTCCAGAAGAGCCATCAAACCTGTGCGCAGTGTAATGTGGTAATATAAACACAGCTAGAGGCCTGTACTATTAAGTGAAAGAAGACAAGCTCATTGACTTTGTAAGGAAGTAAATCCAACCTTTTGATCAGATGAATTTTTAACATGCTACCGAGAATTTTGTTTGAAAGTGTTTAATTAAGGAATCATATGTAAAGAAGGCAGAAGGAAGTTTCTTTTCCATGATAACTGTGACTTATGATGCTATGTTTGTTCCTATATATCTTATGTCAAGATCTGAAACACGATTCCAGTTTTCTGGCATCAAACTGAATACTTAGAAATCTTTTTCAGTATAATCCTCCATCCTGAAAATGAGTAGACTTCCTGAAATATTTATGTAGAGTGTTCCTTTCAGATAAGGGAAGGGAAATAAGTATTGTACAGGTTTTTTTTTTTCCTTTGTTCCTTCCCTCTGGTCATGTGCAGTGGAAGGCATATTAATGTTATATTTCTTATCTGCTTTCCCACCGCCCTCTGACAGGTTTTTGGTTGTCACCATTTTGCAGAGGTTACATCCTCTAAACTCTGGAGCATCTTTATTGAAATAAGGAATATGTACTGGTTTATAGTCCTGCTGTGTGGAGATGTGTCCTGTCTTTAAAGCAATGTAATGTTATCTGCCTACTGTGTTTTTATAGCCTAGGTAATGTGTGCAAACATTTTTAAATTTTATTTTCTTAAGGGTAAGTACATTATTATTCCCATCTTTTAGAGGAAATGCTATACAAATGAAATAACTGTACATTTGTCTTTAAGTTCTGCAAATGGATTTGAAACAATGATCTTGGATTGGGAATACATGTGTCCCATTGCTCTATCTGAAGCATGAAATAAAGTTGCAGCACGTAAAGATCAGTATCATCCACATGACAGAAATACAGAGGAGATCAGAGGTAGGAATTAGATGATAGGAGGTAAAGAAATGGGAGGGAAAAACAGAGGATAAGGTAAAAATGGAGAAAGTGGACAGAAGTGAAGACTGAGAAACAAGAAAGACGAAATAGAGATTGACAAGATATGCCACTCAGAAGAATGCCAGGGCAGTTTTTTTTGGGGTAACTCCAAAAAAAAGAGATGTGTTATTCTACTGTAGCCAAAAAATGACGGTCTTAAGATTGTATAAACAGTGGAAGTGAAGTATATATATAATACTTTCCTTGAATGCTCCCTCTGCTGTCCTCCAAACACCTTCAGCTTGAGGGCTTCCTTATCTAAAAGTGCCTCTGTGTAGTCGTTAGCCTCTGTAGCAATTTGTCTTTCATACCGTTTTGGCCTGCACTTGAAGGGAGTCTCTAGTGTGCACTTACTGCCATGTCAAAAGACTGTCCTTAGTGAGGCTAAAGGTCAAGAGCTTTGTGACTATTTCAAAGCTTGATATTCTGAGAATGTGGAATGGGGTCAATCTTTTCTCAGAACCCTGGGAATCCAACAGAAAAAAGGTGGGCTTGACAGGTCTTTCCCTACAGCAGTGCTTTGGAGGAGGCTGATTTTTTTTTGTGTTTATATGTTCACTTTTATAGATGACTTACTGAGATTCTGCTCAATCCCCTATTACACAGCAATCTGCAGTTCTCTTCCATGGAATGTACTTCTATTTGCCATCAAGGGAGTCTAGGTTACTGTAAATTAGATTCTCAGTATTTACAGGCCTGAATAGGTGGTATTTTAAGTTTTTGAGCTATTGAAAATTATTTTTGAACTTAGAGTAGTGTAAATGAGTTTTTTACTTTTCAGGAGGGAAATCTTGAATAATGGTATTTCTATTCACTTACAACTATTTGCAAATGCAGGTAGAATGTGAATACTTTGAATGGGAATTTTTATTTCAAAGATTATCTCAGTTCCTGGAGAGTGGCACTTTGGTGTATCCCATCACAAGTGAGTGCTTGCCCAGGATAGAAGAGACTTGGCCTTAGCACTGTCCCTCAGGAGTTCTGAACTTACTCCACAGATGGTTGACTGAAATACCAAAGCTGATCTTTGTGGAGATACAGCAAAAATGTTTTTCTTGAAATATTTTGGAATTAATTTATCTTTTGCTCACGTGATTCATTTGTCACTGTTTGGGATCCTCTGTGTGATAGCAGAGTGAACAAGAGGAAGATAGGTTTCTTCCTTTCTGAATTAATGTGCTGTCACTGATTATAGAGAGTATTTCACTCATGGCTTTTATTTTTGTTCATTCTGGTTTCTTTTAGGTGTTCTGTTTGGTTTCTGTTATCGCTGTTCTCTCTTTTTGTTTGCCAGTGCACACAGAGATGTACTGCCCACAAGAGCTTATGGTGCCCTCATACAGAGTCAATTAGAACAAAATGCTTTTCATAAGGTTTCTGTGTAACATTGCTGATATGTTCTAGAGTGATGTTTGCTGCCTTTATTAGCAATGCAGTATTGACTGTCAGTTTGTGGCCTGATTTAGTCCCCAAGTCCTTTCTAATCTACTGCTTTGCAGTCACTAATGGTTTTTTTTTCTGGGGGGACACTTGATAAAATGGAACTTGATAGGAACAACTGTGTGTCACTCCTGTACAAAACAAAATCAATCTCAGATTATTTCCTTTCAGGTAATTCTGAGTTACGTACATGGCTAGAGACATTAATACATGCAGACAGTAGTAAATGAGGAATATGCAACTTCAATTTTTTTTCCTCCTTACTCATTTTTTATAGCTAAAATAAATTCCCTCTCGTGGAGCGGAAAGGGTGCAATAAGTACACATGTGTAACTTGAAATTTAAGTATCTTTTTTCCCTAAATATTTTCAAGCATATAGGATTGTTTAATAAATAATCCTTCCTATACTTTATTATTTCGATGCAGCTAGAAGTGTAGATAAAGTTGGTAGGATTTTTTATTTTCAAACCCTATTTAAAAAAAAGGGGGAAATAGGTGGGGAGCAGATTATAAACAGCAATTACTGTCTCTTCAGTCGGTCCAGGATATTTTCTTGCAAATTGGAAAATCACAAAACAAAAAGGAAAATCAAAAGAAGAAATAACACTTGTATTGAATCCCGTGAGAATGGGGGGAATTGAATCAAAAATTTCCCCTGTGGAAAATTTCAAACACATCAAAAAGCAAGTGACTGAACTACATATGAAACCACAGTTATAGTTGTAGCAAGAAAATAGCATCCTTATGTCAGGATGACTTCGCCACATTAGCAATCAGCTGGATGCTTTAAAAATGATTTTATTTATCACTTTCATATTTGTTTTGTTTTCCTTTCCTTTCTGCCTGCCTTGCAGAATTTGGTCTCTGAAGAACAGGGTATGTTTTGGGACAGATCAGCTGGCAAAAGCTGTTTTTAACCTTCAATGGTGGAGATTCTCTGGCTTTCCTGCACACATGGTGCCAGTGCAGGATTATTCTTATGGTTCGAAGCTTTTCCTTATTGATCAGTTTTCTCTGAGCTCTGGCTGCTGCAGCTGGAGGATATAAGCCATCCAAAACTGGATACTTTACTCTGTGTCTTCCTAAAACCTGGTTGCTTACAGCTCTCTGTTGTGACATTTCATGATGATGCTAGTTTGTCTTGCAGCAATAATGTTTATTTACAATATCTGATCCACTGTAATCCCTGGTTGTTATTATGTAGACTTGTGTCTAAGGTGTAAACATCTGTGTGAGTTTTCAGGGAACACTTCATTCTCAGTAAATGAACCATTTGTTTATAGTCCAGTAAAATAATTCAGGAGTTTTTGTTTATTTGGCCAGGAGATGGCTGTGCTTAGCCATGCCCAAGGGACACCAGCCTTTCTAAAATAGTGGTAGTCATTCTTTGAAGATAAGTATTTACATTAGCATGATATTATTTTATGAGCTTGAGCTGTAGAAAACTCCTGAAGGCAAGTTCTCTGCTTTAAGTGAAAAGCCTATGAGGGTAAACATGGGTTTGAAGATAAGAGTTGTCCCTAGGTTGTTACAGTATTTGGTGAAGCTTCTTGGTTAAAGTTTGGATATACTTGCAAAAATTGCTTAATGTACTGTTGGCTTTTAGTAGCTTGAGATAATGGGAGCATCTTCTGAAGCTGAGCTAGTAGAAGTATATAAAATTTATGGTTTTTTTTGAGAAAATTCTGATAGTTTGCCTCCAAAATCCATTCAATACTTTAAAATGTTTATATTGTAAATATTTTTTGCAAGTGATTTCAGGAAATTGTTTATTATCTAGACTTCATGGCATGCTAGTGGTGAGAGAGCAGAGATCTGTCAGTGGAGATTTTAGGTTGTTCTGGTTGTTCTTGTGTTGCCAAACAGGAACAGTGCAAAGGCAAGAAGTACAAGAACACAATTTGGATGGGCTGTAATGCAGTATATTACGGTACTATGCTCTGCCTCCCAGAAACTACTAGTTATTGAGCATTAATTCAACTGGTGGGAAGACACTCTGGGGTTTTATGTGGGGTTTTTTAATCAATAATTATGGGGTCTTTTACTTTTTTTAGAACATAATATGCTATTATAGGGAGGAGGAAAAACTCAGCCTAAAGTAGCATGGGTGTTAGGGGTTTATTATATAAACAGGAAGATAGAAAATGTTATGTTGATGCTTCAGAAGCAGACTGCAAGCTTCTTGGAGAAGCACAGTGCTTCTTTCATGTAGGTGCTGGTCCTTCCTACCACACTGCATGTGGTAGAAGAAAGTACTTCTGAATTTTTGACGTGGTGGACTTAAGCTGAGAGTGGAACATTTTTTTCGGAGTTAAAAATGTTGTATAGATTGAGTAAAACCCAAGTAGTCTGGGGTTTGGTTATCCTTGTTTCTTTGTGGATGGATTTAAGTGGAGAATTCTGCAGCTTACTTGCCTGGTTCTTCCAGAGCAGTTTGGCAAGACCTGGATTTTGTTCTGATTTATATAAATGCCTTTGAACAGTAACATCTGGAGAATGTGTTCCAGTCTCATTACACAATAGTACATTTTGTTCATTTTCATGTTAAATAGCCAATTCTTTTTTTAAGATTTACAGTTAGAAAAAAAGGAAAAGTTATTTGAGAACTTGCTAAAATGTAATATGTCTCTTTACACTGTTTGTATCTGTGGGATAATGATATAAATCAGTCTGTGTCAGAGCTAAATAACTTTTATTTTAGTTTTGTTTTTATTTTTTTTTAATTGTTCTGATAGTGTGCCTGGTGTGAAAGCAGTATTTTATTTGTTTGGGACTTACTAATATTTCTTAAGTTTCTTTTTATATGTTGTAGACCTGTTTGAGGGAAAGATAAAGAATATACTTTTTAATGTAGAACTTCATACTCAGTGCAGAGCTTAAGAAAGCTGTTCTAACACATTTTTAAGATATTTCAAGATACATTGCTGGGCAAAAAAAGTATGTGCTGCTGAGCTTCATAAAAATGGAATTTTCCACTTTAGAAAATACTTGCAGTGAAACATAGAAAAATAATATTTTAATAATATTGTATCAACGAGTTTAAAACTTTATGTGTTAAAGACATAAGATGGAATTGATGAGCATAACTAGTCTTTGTAGTCTTTCCTGCACACATGGTGCCAGTGCAGGATTATTCTTATGGTTCGAAGCTTTTCCTTATTGATCAGTTATCTCTCTGTAATAATACCAGGTCTGCAAGGACATTTTATGTACCTTGTTTTAGATGTCTGTCTTTATGCCTTTCCTATTCCTTAGGTAGAGTTAAATGATTGGTTAGTCCTGTGGTCACCCACATACAAATGGACATCACTTTGAACAGCAGGGTAATCTTAATTTAGCTTGATTCAGAGCCATCTAACTTGATTCAGAGCTGTCTTCTGGTGACCAGGCTGACATGTCATGCTAGTCATTATTTTAAAAGATCTCCTTTCTTTTTAATTTGTAGAAACATTAAATCTTCAAAACCTGGTAAGGAGTTTTCACACTACCTGGAAACACCAAGTATAGATCAATTTATTGATTTTTCTCATGCTCATGCTTTGCATGATAAAGGGACAGGAGTGGTTGCAAGTGAGATTTATGAGATGGTTTTTGTTACTGCAGGTTACTGGTCATTCAGCCCTTTGCTCCTGAGTACTTCTTGAGCAGCATGAAATCCTTGCTCATGTGTTGGGAATAGTTGCTTTACAATTCCAGGTAGATCCAGCATGCTTTCTCATTTACTATAAAGTACTTCTACACTGCTGATACTGAGGAATGTGAGAGAGCATAACGTGTATTTGACAGTTTTGCTTATTCCCTTATTTGTCATCCAGATGGTGTACCCAGCTTATTACAGCAGAATTTTCATTAACATGTTGTAATACTTAGCTTTGGTAACTGTTCTGTGTTTCCTGTTGGATCTCTTTGTCATGTGATGTTGCAGATAGTGTGAAAATGCATGGAGCTGACCTAAGCCTCTTAAATTAAGCTGATATATTGTCCTTTGGTTATACCCACTATAAGTGTTTGGTAGATGTCAATTTTAGAGCGTATTTTTGCAAGTAAGCATTCTGTCATCTGGTAGAGCTTCTCATGTCACACTTAATAGTCAGTTATGCTTTTCTGCAAGTGTGCTTCTCACACAGCAAATTTTTTTTGTGGCTGAGCAAGGAATGTTATTAGTCACAGCTGGAGGAACACTCCAATCCCTTGTATAATTAGGCATCACACTTTTTTTATTTAGAATACAACTGGGTATGTGAGCCAGATGATGATGAGGAATTCAGTGTGATGTGGGCAACCTGCATGAATGTTTGAACTAGCAGTTCTAGCTCAGAGCATTCTCAAAAAGTCATAGTCTTACTCAAGACAATGCATTTTTCTTCCAAGAACTCATTAGATCACAACTACACTTTCATCTCCTCTCCCCCAGGATTCCCTTAGGAGAAAAGTAAAAAGAAATTCTGGTGAGCAAATCTGCCACTTGGATGTGAGCTGCTTATTGAATGTTTTTCCAACAGTGTGGAGCTGAATCAGTACTATTTTATCAGCCATGGAGTTGGCTGAGCTGTGCCAGAGGCATGGCTGGGTCCTTGAAGCCTGCTGTGAATGTCTGGGCACACAAATGTTCTCGGCTCTTGTAGGATACAGATTTGGGATAAGAAAAGGAGAGGAATATAACTCAATTCTGTAAATTGTATTATTCTATGTGCAATAGATAAAAGTCATCTTAAGAAGTTGTAAGCTACTTGCATATGAAATCTTTTTCATTTCATATAGTTACTTTTCATCTGTTAGGTGGATGAAATAATGTATTTTAACATGGACAGCTCTGGAAAAAGCAGCTATTTGATGGCATGGCATGTTAGTGTGCAGGAATTCAAGACTGAGAGGTGAACCATCTCTGTGTCTGTGAAACTGAAGGCCTGCTTTTGAGAAGTAGGTTTGAAATTTCTATATTCAGCTGTAAAGCTAATGTGCTTTTACTGATATCCCCTATAGAGGAATAGGGCCCATTGCACACCTTTTTTTTTAAAGCTTGAGAACTGTGACTAGGATGTCAGTAAACCAAAATGATTAAAATTAATCAGAAATTACTAGAGCTCTTTTGTGTTCACCCAGGAGCTCTAAAAGAGCTGTGTATAAATTTACTTAACTACTTGCTGTTATGCCTGTCCTCTCACATAGTATCAGAGAAATGGAAGATAACAAGTGTCACCAGTTATAAAATGAGGCTTGAAATGGATGGTAGGACCAAGAAAGTTTGACTGCTGGATAGACTGTCTTAATTATGTTACGAAATACAGTTAATAGACTTATGTAGATGTATATCTGTGAAAAATCCTAGATATTCTAGGGTTACAAAAGGTCTTCAAAGGCAGGACTGATTTGAAATCAGTCACTTCTATTTACACTTTCTACAGGAATTCCCTGGTGAATGGCAAAGAAGCTAATCTGCTAATCTTTTCTTTCCAGTTATTTCTGAATGTGCAGCCCCTACTGCTGCATTTGATGTCAAAATTAGCTTCTTACACTCTTCTATTTGACTTCTAGTGGATGTTTTAAATGGAAGTCGATGGGATCATGGGGAAGAATAAAATTCTCTCCAGGTATACTGTTAATAGTACTCCGTACTGACATCTTTTAAGATGCCTTTTTTTTAACACCAGTATCTTAAAAACAAAACACAATTCTCCTTTGACTAACTTGCCATCAGTACTCCTTAAACCAGTCAAATGGTCCAGACTCTTGCAGAATGATATGAAATTACTCAGAGCCGGGGCATTGGGTGATGTGTTAGCTTTTTAGGAGATTTGATATTGTTTGACCATCTCATTTTTGAAGTTACATTAAGATAGGAACATGACTCATTACAGATACTGAAATCTGAAATACTTTTTTCCTGGTGTCTTGGAACAAATAAAGATGAAGCAGGCCAAAACATTAATGCACAATAATCTACTACTTATGTCTGTAAACATGCTCTGTTAGGTTGCTATGAAACTCTTTATTCTTGGCAGACAAGAAGATGTCTTTGAGAGTGCCTTAAAGCTGTTGTCTCTTAGACAGAGGGTCAGTGGTAACTTGAACATTTGTGGGATAGTCTTTGTTCTGAAAATCACAAAAATCAATCTTTTTTTATTTAAGTAAAAATAGATCTGGGCAGGATGAAGTAGTTGTTTGAAAATTGAATCAGGTATTGCTTTTTTTCCTTAGTGTAGTAATTTCAGATTTTCCGTATTAGAGAACACTTCTAGAGTGTTTATTCACTTCCTTAACTTCCAGGATCATTCCTTCCTTCCAGGATCATCAAGTCCAACCCTTGATCCACTGCTGCCGTGGTTACTAGACCATGGCACCTAAGTGCCACATCCGGTCTCATCTTAAAAACCTCCAGGGATGGTGAATCCAGCACTTCCCTGGGCAGCCCATTCCAATGCCTGCTTACTCTCTCTGTAAAGAATTTCTTTCTAATATCCAACCTAAACCTCCACTGGCACAGCTTAAGTCTATGCTCTCTTGTCTTACTGATAGTTGCCTGGGAGAAGAGGCCAACCCCCACCTGGCTACAACCTCCTTTCAGGGGGTTGTAGAGAGTGATGAGGTCTCCCCTGAGCCTTCTCTTCTCCAGGCTGAACAGCCCCAGCTCCCTCAGCCTCTCCTCACAGGACTTGTGCTCAAGTCCCTTCACCAGCCTTGTTGCTCTTCTCTGGACCTGCTCCAGCACCTCAATATCCTTCCTGAAGAATCATCCTCTTTTTCTTTTTTCACATAGCCCTGTTTGCCATATTGCTTCCTTCACTACTTGGCAAATGGCACTGACCTGTTCAGGTGGCTGAAACCAGGGATGTCTATAGAGCTAGACAGGTTAATTGAAATGGACACCAGCATAATGTCTTTCTTCAGAGGCTGATGCACCTGGCTCAGATAATGTAGAGGTGCTACTTTACCTGGAATGACAAGAGCTTGTGGAGTTTGTGCTAGCTTGTTTTGAGCTGTGTAGCTGACACAAATCATAGGAGAAGAGTACATTTTAGGAAATGTTTCTTCATTGGTAAGGAAATGAAATATGGAAAGACAACATATCTCTGGGTTATTTGTCTGCTTCAGTCATATTTCAGCTGAAATCTGACTCAGCTGGTTTGCAAAAGATGATGTAAATGGCTGTTTATCAAAGTCACTTCCTTTTCACATTTTAAAAAAATGTGAAAAATAAAAAACCGTGAAATAAAGTAGATAAAAATACATAGGCTTAATGCATTTAAATGTTAAGAGTTGAAATATTTTGTGTTAGTTTTTAGTAATGATTTTCGTACTACATCAATAAAAGTAGGAAGTTAAAGCTATACCATACAGTTTTTAATATTCAGGTAAATAAATTGAATTTGTTTTGTCCTAATGATATGTATATCTTTTTGTCTTAAAAGGCTAGATTTTATAAAGAAAACCTTACCCCTTGAAACTCTACCCAAGCTTGTTTTCCCATCTAATGAACAGTAAAGTGCTTTAGGATTTACTTTTAAGGGATCGGTATTATTGTTTTAAGGGAACAGTCAAAACCATTCCTGAGTAATAAATCTCATTAATTGAATTCCCTCGCTCAATCTTTACTGTTTTAAACCTTGGTACTTCAGAATTGTGCCTTTAGTCCTGAAAAGTCCAAATTAGGTGCTTCAAGCTGATCACATTACAGCTGTCATGTTACATTTCACTTTTGCTTCATTGATTTTCACTTAATTTATTTCATCATACTCCATTGATGGCAGCATGTTGCCTCTAATTTAATATCTCAATGGTATTTCAGCAGTTTTAATAGGATGTATTTTATATTTTGAGTTATAGAGTGACATACTAGTGTGGTAGAGCTAACATACTTTTAAATTGTTCACCTACCCCAAATTGATATTAAAGAACTACCTTTCAAGTGTGTGGCAATTATTATTTAAAAGCTCATTTTACAGGATTGTTCAAATACATTTCATTTTTTGTGTGATGATATAAAATTATTTGTGAAACCTGTGCATTAGGCTATTTTGGTGTACTCTGAAAAAGTCTGTTAATAAAGAATATGGTTAGGTAAGCTATAAGTCTTGTATCAAAATATCCTGTAAACAAGTGAAGTGAAATATATTGATCTACCAGTGGACTTTTAAGAAGTAGGAAAGAAAATTACCAACATTACCATATGTCTTCATAAAGTTAATAAATTTTTAAAATGAGATCTGTTTTAAATTAAAATTTTATATGCATCATTGAAAGAGAAGGGAAACAAGATGTCTTATTCATGGTGCACTAGATAAATAAAAAGGAAGGAAGATGTTTGCTAAGTGTTGGTAGTGTTACAGATGGATATGAGTACAGGGACAGCTCTTGTGGTTGTATCTAAAGCAGGGCTTCCACACTATCACAATTGGCAATAAGACCTGGGGCAACTACATGTTTGCATAGGGAATTAGTTCATGTTCCTCTTTCTTTGACCATGATGCCTGTCAGGGGAGAGTGCACCAGAGGATGCTATAGAGGAATGGAGATAGTTGTACTATCTCAGAAATGTGAACAATTTACACAGTATTCAGTCTCTTTAGGTGAAAAAATAATCTTTCATTCTTTGTTTCCACTGTCTTGTATGAAAAATTGTGGAGTGTCCTGCAATTGTGGTAGCTCTTTGTAGTTGGTGTTGGCTTGTATAGCCTCACTGACACCACCAACATTGAAGTATCATTCGATGGCATGTTTTTTTTTTACTTACTTTAAATGAATAGTGTCTTAATCTTGTTCCTAGTGGAGGGGGAAAAAAAAAGGAAAGCAGAGGAGAGAGCCAAAAATTTATATATATATAAAATATGTCCCCCCCAATAAACAAACAAAACCCCCAAAACAAATCAGCCGTTGAAGTGGAAAACTGAAAACACCAGGTAAAGCACAAAGACAGGGTACAAGGAGTGACAATGCTGTGCAGGGTGCTGTGTGAAGATGAAAGATATGTACTTTAAAGATCTGTAAAATTTGCCTCCCTTTCGTATATGGTAAATACAGCCTTGGGCAATGGTTTGTTTCTCCCTAATCATCCATTTCTGAAAACTTACGTTAGCTTTCCTTTTTCTAATTTAACTTACAGCTATTGAAATTAGGAGTCTTCATAGTAACAACTTTCTGACTTTTTGGTTTAGTCTATTTTTTTTGGTTAGTTATTTCCTGGTTAGTTATTGTTTAATTTATTTCATAGCCACTGGTGTGCACATTTTTTTCCATCCAGTTTGAAGTCTTGGCATTTTGATGCACGATGGACTCTTATATAGTCTATTTCCCAACGTTCTAAAGGGAAGATTTAATAGCATACGGAGATTCTTCTGTTGTACTCCCTTGGCAGAAAAGTACTGCTGGCAAATATTGTAAACATGTCTTAGAGGATATTGTAGTGTTTCATCTCTCTCCCACTCCTTTTTTATGATTTCATGAACTGAACAATTTTGTCTTTAACCATCTATTAGATTTATGCATATTTGGGATCTGAAATTACTGTAGCACAGAAATATGTCAGGCCTAATATAACCTTTTGCACTTCCACACAGAAGATACAAAATCAAATATTTTAGGTTTGCAACATTTTTTTTCTCTTGCCTTGGAGACAAGGCAAATTCTTTAAATGTGGCTTTACCTTGTGAGAGAAGACTGATAAGAATGGGCACTGCTGATGGGGTGTGTGGCAAGAGGCAGTATGCTTTCATACAGACTTGTAGAACTGTGTGCCTTTGGGTAGGGGCAGTTATTTTTGACTACCTGGAAAAAAATGGAAGAAACAACACTTATCTTTATTGTAAGCTTTTAAAAATGCTTATAAGTATTCTGTGCTCCCAGGTAACCATTGAAGGCTCTGCATGCTTAACTGTATATATATCAGAAAAAATTATTTTCCTTGAAGTGTTAGGAACACTGTAAGTTACAGAAATTGTTCTTATCTTTCATTTAGTTTCTCCTTCTCTTCCTCTGAGTTGTTACAAGTTAGATTGAAAGTATCTGTACCTGCAATGGATGGTTATTGTTTCTATACCTAAAAAAAGCACATCTAAAGCACAGTATGTTTAATTGCATGTGACTTGTTTATAAGTCAAATATTTCTGGGACAATATTTTCCACTTAGTACTAGTGTATTAAAAGAATTGTGTGTTGGAGTCTTTTTGTCTTTTTTTTTTTTTTTTAAATACATAGGTAAAGATAGAGTTTTCAACACCCCTTTGTGTGAACAAGGAATCGTTGGCTTTGGTATTGGAATTGCTGTTGCAGGTGCTACAGCCATTGCAGAAATTCAGTTTGCAGATTACATTTTTCCAGCTTTTGATCAGGTTAGTATAAATAAATTTGAAAGAGGTTAAAAGAAATCTTATGACTGTTTAAATTATTCTTCTGTTAGCATTAGTACTTGGTTTGAATATGTAATTTTTGCAAATATATCCACAGTTGCATTACTAATGTTTATGCATGCTTTAAGTAAACAGGAGTAAACTGCAAACAGTATCGGTACTGTACTGTAAACTGTACCAAGACCAGTTTGAAGGCTTAATAAGTAATGGAAATTAAAGATGTTGTTTGAAGCAGATGCCTCTCTGTTTGTTCTAATTTTTGGTTTTGTGACTGTGTTGGCTTCAACAACCTTAAATTCATCAGCTGTGTCTTCCCAACACAATTTCTCATTTCTGCATTCAGCTGCAGCTGGCCATGTATCCACAGGACAAACTACAGATTTGAACTGGGGTGACTGACAGTATGCAATGAGGAAACAACTGGGTTATAAGGCTACCCCCGAGGCTTAGGCATCTAACTTGAATGCAGTAAATTATTGTTTCATTTGCCTTGAAAATTTTTTGTCTTTGCACTGGCTTACAGTATTTCTTTGCTTCTAATTTGGTCCTCTGAATCCCATGCGTGGTGCAGATGATGTAGTTACATCCCATGTATTGAAGTGACTTAATGATGCATAACTAAAGGTATTGGACTGAATGTTACTTTTGTATATAAATCTTCCCAGATTGTTAATGAAGCAGCAAAATATCGTTACCGCTCTGGAGATCTGTTTAACTGTGGAAACCTCACCATCAGAGCACCCTGGGGCTGTGTGGGTCATGGTGCACTATATCACTCTCAAAGTCCAGAAGCCTTTTTTGCTCACTGTCCAGGAATAAAGGTACAGTAACTCTTATTTTATGAAGATGAATTTTATTTGTTTGTTTTGTAATGGACTGGACTAACAATGAGTCTGGATGCAGGCAGGGGAAGAAAAGTTGTCAGCAAAATATCTGAATATGTTAATTAAAAACTATTAGAAGTTTTCAGTTTATAAAACTTAAACTGTGTTAAGTGTTTGAGAAGTTTTAGCCATTATTGAAGCAATCTTAAGTAGACATAGTATTTTTTACTTGTGTGCTTTTTGCACTAAAAACATACATTTTACACTGTTGTGTGTCCAGTATCGTACAGAACCTAAAAACTTTCATAAATAATACTTTATTTTTTTTTCCTTTCTGTATCTGTCTGAAGTGCATTATTGAATTAATTTATATAAATGACAGTGCCAGGCAGTGGGCACAAACTGAAACACAAGAGGTTCTATCTGAACATGAGGAAGCACTTGGCACGACTTACCCAGAGAGACTGAGGAGTCTCCATTCTTGGAGGCACTCAGAAGTTGTCTGCACATGGTTCTAGGCAACTGGCTCTGGATGGCTCTGCTTGAGCAAGGGTGTTGAACCAAATAATCTCTGGAAGTCCCTGCCAACCTCAACTGCTTGGTGATTCTCTGAGTGATAACTTTAGGCAAGCTTTCCACATGAGGTGGTGGCATCCCTAGAAACTAAGTTTGCTAATGATTAGAGAAGAGGAAGCTGCAGGATCTAGTCATCTCAGATTAAGAGAGCACTTTTTGCCAGCTCTCCATTTTTTTCTGAGTAAACTTTTGTCTATAAACTTGTACTTCTGGGTTAGCTGGCATCCAGACCATTGAGCAATGACTCATAGCTGATTAATGTGGAAGACTTAAGCAGAACTGGTATTTGCATGCTAAAGACACATGTTCACTGTTTATCTGTTGTTTAAACTGTTGTCCATGTATGATTTTGGTATTCTAAATCTTCAGATATAACTCATCTACAGGGAGACCATAGCCATTTCTCCTTCTTGTTTGTCTTTACTTAAATACAATCCCTTGTATTATTCACATTTTATTTCATGATATTTGAGGAATGAGGATACATTTTTGTCTCTGGGTGTTCTTTATGATATTTGAGGTGTTCCTATTCTGAACTTGAAAGTGTTTCCTGATACAGACAAAAGCAATCTCCAAAATCTTTTGCGAGGTAATTGAATCAAATGGTTTCTTGATCTTGTTTATAAACTAAAGTAGTTTCTTAGCATATGAAAGCACAAGATAACTTACATGATTAAAATACTGATGCCAGGTCTATATAACTTTTGCTGATCTTGTTGGTCAATCTCAAATTTTTATATACTGAACCAAGTGCTGAAGTTTAGTGGTCCACTCAGGTGATTAAAGCTCTTTCTAATTCTGGTACTACCTAGACTGGTGCATAGTCTTCTCAATAAGTTAGTAAGTCAGAATTTTATTTAGTCATACTGCGTAATATAAGTTCTTTGCTCCCACCTCTGATATTTCTTCTTGTTGGTTTTTCACTTCCTTTCACTTTTCCTTGGGTAAAGTGCTAAAATAGATTGCTACCACTAAGAGCTGTCATCTCAGTTGAAGATAAAGGGCACATTAATTGGGTGGAACTGATGGAACAAAATACTAGTTTCTGGTGCACAGAGAAGTATTTTAGACTCCATCTTTTGAATATTGTTGCTTTGTGAAAACAGTGCTGTCCCTTTATTATTTTTTGCAAAGGTGTTTGTTAATGCAGTTATAATATTTCAAGATTGCAGATATTTTCGAATGAACCCAAACCTGACCTTTAACACGGGAATCAAGAAGTGCACGTGAACTTGTGGTTCAGATGCATTCTCAAATGTCCTGCGTTTACGCGTATTTTCTCCATTATTACAGAAGGAAAGGCGATGTCTTACAAGCTGAGAAGGGTAGGGTTTGACCTTTGGGAGAGTAGTCTTCATAACCATCCTCTTACTAAACTCTGTGGAAGGTTTTTGCCCTTCTATTTTGTGTTTTTCTTAAGTGGCAGGTGAGATTTGGATTTCCCAAGCCAACGGGAGTTTGTACAACTTTGGCTATTCAGGGGAAGAACTGCAGTCATTGGTACTTAGCGCAAGTCTTATTGAGGTGACAGGACACTACTGAATGGTTGTATCTTTGGTCTGCTGTTGTGAGGATGTACTTCTTAATGGATGGAAGACGTTAATATTGATTCTCTGCATTCCATTGTAAGAATATTTGCTATCGTGGCTAGAAGCTTTCTTTTCATTTCCAGCCTAAATTTGTTCCTGACTAACTTATAAGTTTAATGTATCACTTCTTCACCTTCTGTTTCATGCACTAAAACAGTTGTATTCTCTTTAGTCTTCCTTTTGTTAGACTAAACAAATCAAACTACCGAAGTAATGTTAACAATTTCTGGAGCTCTTTTGACATCTGTTTAATTAAATTTTTTTTTCAAAGGGTTGATATAGTCATAAAGTGTTCTAGTTAAGTTTCTAGCAGTGATTTTTGCAATAGCAAGAAAAGCTCCTTGGCTATGTTATTATGTACTGCATAGTGTCCTAGTTATCGTTTGAGCAGATAATAAATTCAGATCTGAATTTCTGCTGCTGAGTTCTAAATTTGATGCCGTGGAATGTTGGTGCTAAAAAAATAACTCTGGAGCAGTTAATTAGGGGTGAGATAAGGAAAGGGTTTAATGTGCCAAGGCAATAGATGTTACACGACGCGCGCGCCCCTGTGCCCGAGATGTTACATTTTATAATACCATCTATCCAATCCCAAATGTGGCCTTTGCTCCGATCCGCCCCGGGTCCACCCCCGAGAAATGGGTCTGGGGTGTATTTTGGGACCACCTCTTCATCAATCTTCATCTTCTTCGGGGCACAGAGTGCACACAGTCACCTAATTCTTGACTCCGTTTTGTTATTCAGGCCCTGATATGACTGTTCTCCAAACAGTCTAGGCCTTGCCTTGACAAGAGACTAAACATTTCTACTGGATTCGGGGGTAGGAGTGATATAGGGTACGTGGAATGGGGTAAGAGGGTTAAGGAATGTGTAAACTAAGGGTGCTACAGGGTAGAGGGAGTGAGGGTTGCTGCTTTTAAAATCTACTTCTACCACTTTATAAAACTTCTAAGGCTTATAAAAATTAGAAAAATAAAAAACTATTAGGGGCTTAAGGCATCAATTTATAACAAAAATGTGGTCGTTAAACGTGACTTTTCAGTATGTATTTTTCCATTTGCTATTGTCAGTTTGCTATGGGTCTTTTTGGTATCATCCTCTGTAGTGGTAGTGACTCCCAGCTTTGGAATAGTTTTCACTACTATGTTCTGACTTAACATCATTAGTGAATAAGGTAAATAAATTCTGTTCTAAAAATGATCCCTAATGAGCTGTACTAGTAACATCCATGGGTAATTTCCCATGTGTCTGTTACCACATGCTTTGGTGAAATATGGTAGACTGCTTCTCCCTTGTTTAGAAAAATCACTTATCAAGTTAATTTGATGTAATAGCAGATTTAGGTTGTGTTTTGACTCCTTTCTATTACTTTAATATAAATAAATGTTATTACTCTCAAAACATATTTGAAACCTTGGAAACTCCTGTAGGCAGTAAGTTAACATGACTCTAGTAAACATGGATTACTTTTTTTTTTTTAACAAGTGCTACAACTAATGTTTTCAGTCAGAGGGGGCCACTTCTGACTCCACAGCTATAAAAATGTAGACTTCATGCAGCATGTGCCAGCTCTTTGAAGTCTCTGGGATGTAAATTAGTTGGTTCTTCTGATTTGAGGGAATTGAGCTCTTGAGTTCTACTTTCATTTAAACTGTGATAATTTGCTAATTTTCTCTTCATAACTAACATTCTCTTAGATCATCCAAAATTAACTCTTCTGTTGGCAAATATGTTATACTTTTTTCTTCCAAGTATTCAGATTACATTTGGAGGCTTTGCTTAGTTTTCTGTACTTGATATTTAAGGTATGTATCAGTGTTTGTTCATTTCCAAAACGAACACATTTCAGGCTTCCAACACAAAAAAAGAAAGTCAACTTTAAATAGCTGTTTCCTTTTTCAGTCTTCAAAACTTACTGGACTAAGTCTGAAAACCTTCTAGGTCTGTTCTGATGAATCTTTACCCAAGCAACCGAGGATCACTCAGCTGAATTTTTTTAAACATCTACATTAATTTTACTAAGTTTATATATATGTGAATATATATATATGAAGTATTATATATATTTTATATATATTTTAATCTGACTGACTTTCTTCCGTTCCTTTTACTGCAAATGTTGCTGTTAAGATGTTAGTTCTACCTTATCTGAGAGGAGTCTCTTAGTGTTTAAATCAAGGTATAGAGGGGAGCTTTTAAAGCCTCATCAATGAACAAAATAAAATTGAAAATTTAGAATGTGTGTTAGCATCAGTGCTGCATTACTAATTCAGTTTGTAAGAACTGCTCAATCTGTACATAGATTCATTTAAAGCAAATAATTGCTTAGTTTTAAGTAGTATTGAGGAAGTTTCTAGCAGAATTTCAATATAAATAAATTATATAAAAATGTTTTTACAGGTTGTTATTCCAAGGAGTCCTCTTCAGGCCAAAGGATTGCTGCTGTCATGCATAGAGGACAAAAATCCATGCATATTTTTTGAACCTAAAATACTTTACAGAGCTGCAGGTAAAGTTTTGTGGTTTTTTTTTTTTTTACACATATATGTTGATAGTCACTGCTAAAACAATATTTCAGCAGAAGTCTTAACTTGTTTGGTTTCTAGCTGTGTTGGGCCTTGGGTTTTTAGAGGAATTGTGAAAATTGGATGAGATGTCTGAATCTGACTGCAAGGATAAATGAACATTTACAGTCTGATTAATGCTCAATTAAGTTTGGAAGTGGAATGCTTTATACAGTCTTGGGTTAAAAAAAAGAGGAAATAGAACTAAGTGGCATTATTCCTTATCAAATTGCAGTATAAATTTGACAGAAATTTAAGTGCTTTCTTGTGATAACTCTGGATACTAAAATAAGTTTCCAGATCAAAGTTTGTTTCCAAAAGAACTGAACCCCACCATCACCATTTTCGCAAAGTGTAGAATTTCTTTGAAATGTGTAATTTCTAAAAATCTTGAAAATCTTCCCACATAGATTTTAATCTTATTTGAAAGGAAATGAGATTGCCATTACTTTTTTCATTTGTTTTAGTCACAGTGAACTTTTTGGTTCAAAGAAGCTTTCACGACTGTCTTATGTGTAATTTATTGGAACATAGTAAATTGATGATGGTGTTCAAGTTGGTTCTAAAAGTTAGCTGGTACTTCTTTAGATCAGAGAAATCGGACTGAGAACGGAAGATGGATGAAAAATTTTGCATGTGGAGATAGAAAGAGTAATTGGGTGAGCAATTGAGAAAATGGAACTCAAACCATCACTTAACTTTAGTGTTTCTGTGTCCTATAACTTTATGTGCAAACTATACTGGGATCCATCAATCTCATTTATAAGTTGACTCTGTGTGGCCTGAAGTTGAATGAAGGACAAAGTGTTTGTATTTTTCTTTTAGCAGCACTTTTCCATCAGTACATTCATTTTGTTAGTAAATTTATCCTCTTCCTAGAGAAGAGAGAAAAAGGATAACAAAGGAGAGATTTAGAAAGCAGACATCAAAGCTACAAAAAAATAGCAATATAGCTTGGGAACAAATAGGATATTTACTGGTGAAACTGCTTATTTGCTTTATATTTTAAAAAAAAGACTCAGAAATCTGATTAGCAATGTAAATTTAAAAGTGCAGCTATTTTTAGTGTGGTGGGGTGTTATGCACTCAAAGGGTGTTGCATTCCTTAAGTTCAGTGTGTTTTGAGAGCTTACTAAAATTTAGCAAAAAGATTTCCGCCCATTCAATTTAGAGTATTTAGTTTGAAAAATGAGCTTGAGTCTGAGTTCTGTTAAGCAAAGAAAAAAAATGAAGTGTCTTTAAAACAACCCTTTATTTCTTCCCTTTCCACCAGTATTTACAAGTCACAAATACAGACTGTAGAGTTAATAAAATACTTGCTTTCATACTGGCATGAATGGCTGCACATCAATATCACACAGCTTTTGAGAATAGAGGGAGGTTTTTTTGTTTGAGGAAATAACTTGTAAAGCAATTGCTGGCTCATCTAGTGAACATAAATCAGTCTTGTGATTGAAATCTTGAGTAAAGAATGTGGTGAAATACTGGTTAATGTGATTTATGTGCTGGTCAATAACCACCTGCAGTGTTGTTGTTGTGGTAGTTTTCTGAAAGACTGTGATTTCCTCCTAGATTCTGGTGGCCTGATTTTCAGAGACATTACTTATGTATTTTTTGTCTTAAAATTTCTAAGAACATCAGTTTAGCTATGTAGGCTGAAATTTATAGTACATTTGTGTCAACATGTGACAGGGATGATTTTAAGAGGTAACTTCTTTTGTATACACGGACATTTTATTGTTTCTACAATGTAAATTATGAACATTTTATTATGTGAAATGGTTTTTATGTTCCTTTTATTTTCATTGTGAACCTCTCCCTTGGTTTCATTAGTTCATCATCCCAACTGTTAAGCTCTCCTTTGTGGGTCAGCTTGAACAGGAAGATGACTGGTGTCTGAGAGTTTCTCCTATGAAATTAATCTCTGTTGGAGTTCATTCTTATGCTGCTGGCCATAGTCAGGGTTTCTTATATTTCCACCATTGAAACAAAGTGGCCTGGTGGATTCAGAAATGGACCAGGAGCATCATGGCATGGTATAGAACTCCACCTAAGATCTGGGACCTCGTTGTTCCAGACAAAAATTAATTTTCTTTATTTCCATGATGATGACCAACGCACTGAATAGTGAAATTGTATTGCCCCTACCATAACATTTCTTTTTTTTGTAGCTTCATGTTGAATAGATGTGTTTGTTCAGAGAGCTTTGTGATTGATGTTACAGTGGGCGTGTAACATCATTGAAAAAATAAGGTGTCAAAGACATTAATGGGAAGGAGGATTTTCTATCTGTAAAATTAATGTAGGCTTTTGAGCCTTGTCGTTTTCCTCTAATGGAGTTTTCTTTCTCCTTATGAGGTCTTTAAGTATTTGTCTAAGAATTTTCTTTTTAGAGTTGTTAATATACTTGGAATTAAGGTGGTAATGGGCTTAAAGCTAAGATCAAAGAATCATAAAATAGTGTTGGTTGCAAATGGCCTTTAAAGGTCATCCAGTCCAACCCCCACTGCAATGAGCAGGGACATCTTCAACTAGATCAGCTTGCTTGGAACCCTGTCCAACCTGACCTTGAGTGTTTCCAGGGATGGGGCATCCATAGCTTCTGTTGGCAACCTGTTCCAGTGTTTCACCACCATCACTGTAAAAAACTTATATCTAATCTAAACTGACCTTTACCCCTCATCCTGTCACAGCAGACCCTGCTAAAAAGTCTATCTCCAGCTATTTTATAAGCCCCCTTTCAGTACTGAAAGGCCGCAATAAATTTCCCTGGAGCCTTCTCTTCTCAGGGCTGAACAATCCCAACTCTGTCAGCCTGTCTTCATTGGAGAGGTGCTCCAGCCCTCTGATCATCTTTATGGCCCTCCTCTGGACCTGCTGCAATAACTCTGTCTTTCTTGTGCAGACAATCCCAGAGCTGGATCTTAAACTTTGCCTAGGTATCTGTTAATAGTAAATTTTAGAAGTTACAGAAGAGCACTATTTTGTTTGAATGAAATACAGTTGATAAGTTTCATATTATGCATTAGCTCTAGTGTGCAAACAAGTTGAAATAGTCCCCATATACAGATACATGATTTTATGTATAGGTGTATATATATTGTTATCTATGTGAATATATGTATAAGTAGCTAAATATGTATGTAAGACATATCACAAAGTAGTAGCTAGATCAGAAAAGAAAAAAAAGTATATTTACCATGCATAGTTGTAGTTCGTAACTGCAGATTTGTACTTGCCATACTGTGAAGCAGGACAGTGCTACATTTGTGGTTAAGCCCATGTGCCTATTTCTCTAAGACAGTCACCCACTTTGCTAGCAGTTTGTTTAGCAGAGGACTTGCTGTTCCTCATTGTACCTGGGCTCTTTGGAGTGCTCATTGTTACTCTTTGTTGACTTCCCTGGACAGTTATGGCAGTGTCACCCCAACTTGGTTGTACATATGTGGAGTGGGAATGACAGTGAGTGTCCCCTGGATGGCTCTTTAGCTTTCAAAACTCTTGAGTGAAGGATCTTAGCCAGTCTAGCAGCCCTTTGTGGTTCCCATGGGACCTGGTAACTCGTGTTTGGGCCACATGTTATTCCCAGCAGCTGGTGGCCAGGACCCCTACTTGCTCCTGTTGGTCACACCACAGGCTCAGGATTTCTGCACCCTGGTTTGTCTCCACTTGCTGGCCCAGTGTCTTGTCTTCTCATATTTGTCTCACCAGCAGCTGCTACTTAGTCCTTGCAGCACACTGTCCTTGCACTGGACAGGATTTCCAAAGAAGCTGGGACTGACCACCGTGATGAGGCACAGGGCTCAGTCAGACAAATGTGCTGACCAGCCCTGTTTTATGTGCAATTGACCCCTTCTTAACCCTTTCTGTTTCTTCCCCATTTTGCTCCTTGTCAACCCCATTCACCTTCTTATGCCCTCATCAACTGGTCTAGTTCCACACTTGCTCCAATTCCCTGGACCCTCAGGTTTGCATACTTATCAGTTGCAAATTCCTGGTGTGCCCGTCGTTTCTCGATAGTCCTTCACTGAGTGTTCCTGACCAAATTTGTTTCTTGTCTTTGCTGTGTTTATTTTCAAGTTTGTGTCTCTATATTTTGTTTAGAGCTTCTTCTTTTTCTTTATCATCCTATTTGACAAGGTCCTCATAAGATAGTTTTACTGAAAGAAACACTCCCATATTCCTCATACCCTTATCAGTAAGTGGGATTGAGCAGGTTTGGCTCTCCTAACTGCCACCCTCATCCTTTGGTGGTTAGGTTTGTGTCCCTGTGTGTTCTTCCTTATGGCTTCTTCTTCTTCCTCTATACCCTTTTACATTATAAAGTTCCTTGTCCAGACACCCTTAAAGGAGCAGATGCTATCTTCTTCCACATCACCATACAAGTGTTCTTCAGAAGTTTTGTGTATGTTAGTTTTCCTTCAATAATATTAGAAAGGAAAAAAGAAATGTAAGCCTTTCTGGGTAAAAATAGAGAGTTAACTATGCAAGTACACATATATAGAGAGAATTCTGTTGCTATTTAACTTACGACATCATGATATTATTGAAAGTGCTGTAGTGACGTCCCCGTAAATGTCAGAGATACTAAGAAAATATCTGAATTAAAAATAAAAAGGAGGCTTTGATTTATGAAAAGTAGTTAACAGCCTGTGCAGTGTCAAGAGCACATAATGGTTGTGAATCAAAGGAGAAGATGAGTCACCTTGACATTATCAGGTTTAGACATCTTGTGGAGAACCTACTCTAATGTTTTTTGACCTTTTCAGTTTCATTTAATTGTACTATGTATGACATTGGTGGTGTAGAAATAAATACGACTTGCATCACTGGTTGTTATAGAGACAAGACAGGTAAGATGAGAAAACGTGTTTTCTTTCTGCTGTTCAGACTGCTCCTTTAGAAAAACCAACAGATGCTGGAGCCTCTTAAAATTAATGTGATGGCCCTTTTTTGCTGATAATTACAACTTTTTATTAGTTGCTCTATTTGAAACACAACTTAAAATACTTTATTTCTTCAGTAATAGGTGATTGGGCTGCTTTGTATGTAAACATTGTCGTCCTGATTTAGATAGTTATTATGAAAGAATATTCATAGAATAGTTTAATATGCTACTTTTCATCATTATTAGTGGGGAGAGGAGTTTTTGCAAAGGCATATAAAGAAAATCCTGCCAAATCTGGACCTCCCTATAAATTTTTGACTAAGCTGAATTTTGCATTTAAAATTGTCAGGAATTATAGATGAGCTCATCTAATGGACATCTTGTTGCAGAATGGTTTAGCTATCATAAGAAACTCATTAATTTGTGTAATTTTATGTTATATTTAATTTTCCTGAGTGGATAGAACCATTACACAGAGAAAAAGCTCTTTTTTGTATCATGTACACCTTCCAATTCTTCCTGTTGTGCATCCCACTCACTTCAAAACCTTCTCCTTCATGTCAGTTGCCTGGGTTTCCATTCAAGGGTCCCATCACATATTTTTAAGTTTCTTGTTCTCCTGGTTTCATGTAGATGACCCTCTCATGACAAAGACAGTTATGCAAATCCAATTAGTACAGTCGTGGGTTTTGTGTTATCTTTCAGAACCTCTTTCTTTTGCCTGGGGTTTTACCATGTGCAAAATCCATAGAAACCTGGTTTGCTTTACTGTCAACCAGTAAAATGCAGTGAGCAAGGGCTAGACGTGCCTTTCTTCTCTTTCTTTCCCAGCCCTATCTATATTCATTTAGCCACTTGTTATTCAAAGAAATTAATGCAGAAAGGCACTGATATTTTAGTACATTAAAATTGTTTGCAAATAGATCTGATTTTTTGCTATATTGAAAAGCACCTTGTGTTTAAAATACATTTTAAAAGATTGTTTTTTTTTTTTATTAAGTGAACATGTATTGTTGAATTATGCTGAAAAAGAATTTCCTGTTATATTTTTAGAAAGATTGATTTAGTTAATATGTATGTCCCTTCTGTGCCTGTTCAGGTAAAGTGATATATCTCTAACGTAAGCATAGACAAAAACATTTTTACTGTGAGGGTGATCAAATACAGGAACAGGCTGCCCAGAGAAGATGTGGAGTCTCTGACCATGGAAATACTCAAAACCTAACTGGACGTGGCCCTGAATGACCGGTGCCATTGTTCTGAGCAGAGGGCTTGGCCTAGGTGATCTCCAGAGGTCACTTCGTACCTCAGCCTTTCTGTGCTTCTCTGAAATATGTGATATTTATATATCGTTACTGACAAGGAAAAAAAATCGTCTGCTGTAATTAAAAAAAAAATAAATTCCTATTTCATAGAGAAAATGCCTAATTTTTGCCTACTCTCTCTAATTTTGGTCTATTTTTGGTGAAAAGATAACCTTTCTTTAAAGCAAAAATGTTTTAACTAATTTAAAATTGCTATAATGAGAAGTTTTTGCTGACCCTTTATGTGTAGGTTCTGAAAATTTTTCCCTAAATTTAAACATAAAAAGGTGGAGCATTGTTCTTGGCAGATATCAGGAGGGTGCTGACACAGCTGTTCCTTTGTTCCTTCTTGTCTGAGTATTGACGTATAATTTCAAGACTGTCTTGATGATTATTAGAATATACTGCACTGGTTATTTGACATTTTTTTATCAAAAGTAGCAGTGTCCATCTCCAAATCTGATGCTGATATTTTGACTTGTTATACACCAGGACTTATTACTGTCTTTTGTATGTGTATATATGCATCTTATTGTGGTATATAACATGAATTAAACTCTACAGTGAATGTATTTTTAACAGTGTAATTAAAAATAATTTGAATTACAGCTAAACCTTTGAAATGAATGCTAATACTTAATGTTATTTTGATCAATTTTTTTCAGATAGCAGTAACACTGAAGAAAATTTTTAGTGTATGTTTTTATGGGGTAATATTGAATACTAGAGGAATCTAATGCTTATTTTCCTCTTTTTTCAAAAATTTATTCAGTGGAACAAGTTCCTGTGGAGCCCTACAACATTCCACTGTCTCAAGCTGAGGTGCTGCAGACGGGCAGTGATGTGACAATGGTTGCTTGGGGCACACAGGTTGGTAACGCTCTTACAAGCTATTTGTCACCCAGCAAAGCCTAGGCCATGGGTCAGGTGATGTTTGAATTCAAGCTCACATGCCAGACAATAAACTGCATGCATCTTCCATCACTATATGCTTGAATAAATGTTTATCAGTGTTTGTAGTTATATGAAACCTGCTTTTTATTGTGCAAGTTATTAGTCATTTTCAATTGAAGATGATTCTGGAAATGTGGAAGAGGGCCTGTGCAGGAGGTTAATGATTTGTTTACGATTATGAAAGTGACAGATTTAAGAATGGGGCAGTGAGATGTGGCTCTGAGGAAGGTGGTAGGAAAGGAAAGTTCAAAATAGTATGCTGAAAGAAAAATATAGATTTTTACTGCAGGTTTTAAAGAAGTGCAGTCTGGGGTTCCCTTTACACCGAGTTAAAAATTCACTGAACATGTAATACAAATAGGGATTGCTATAGTTTTGATTCTAAGTTACATTTCAAAGCTGTTCAAGAACATGATTGGACACATACAAACATTGCCAAATTAAGATGTGCAAATATTGAAAAATCTGGTAAGAAACTACACCTTCATTTTCCAGAAATGTAGAAAAGAGAAACTTCAGTATAGTTTGGAATTTCCAGAAATTGCTGTTTTCTTGGCCTGATTGTATTTGAGAAGCTTTTAGAGGAGAGAGTGTTAAACTTTCATCACCAGAATATTGAATTGATCTCTGGGGTTGTGCCTTCTTGTTGTCATCAGTTTCTTGTTTGGTTTTTGTTGGGCTTTTGTTTGAAATTTGTAATCTTTGGTGCTTTTCTGTGGTAGTTTCCTTGTCCTCAGGCTACTTGATCTCCTTTAGCACTCTCACCGCTGTGGCCCGGGTTCGATTCCGGGTCAGGGAAACTCCCCCGGGCAGATGGAGCTCGTTAGCCCTGTAAGGCCATCCATCTAAGAGAAGGTCGCTCTAAACAAAACCTATATCCTGAGGACCTCACTGCCACTGTCCAAGCTTGCTCAGCCCCGGCAGATGAACCTTAGGATTAAAGGGTGGGCTCAGCTCAGCGCACACTGTGTCTCACCTAAAAAATCCACTGCGCAGGCTCGAAGGGTAAAGACCTTTCCCAAATCTTCGTTCGCGAAGACTGGCCATACTTGATCTCCTTTATATCTGTGGTTATTCCTATTAACTTCTGATACTTTGCACTAGTATTAAATTGTGGACTTCTTAAATATCTTTACTTGTATCATTTCTCTCAATTGGATATTGATAAAGTAGTGGCTTGGAAGCTGGCTATGGAGATTTAATAATATCCTTGATTTACGCCATAGGGAGTAGTGCAGAGAAGTCTTGGAGTAACACCCTTCAAGAAACCTCTGTACTTTGGTGCTTGGAAAAAGTTAAGACAGGCATTTCTTTTGATGTGAATAGTAATAGGACAGATGTGCAGCCCTAATCCAGATTTAGGAGCTGACCAAACCATGGGTGTGGCTGTGTAATACAGCATAGAGACAGATGTTTCACACATATGCAGTAAATCCAGCATGTTCTGGATGTGCCGGGGTTATGCAGGTCAAATATGTTCAGTGAGTTTGTGCAGAGAATGTTTGTGGGTTGTGTACCTAAACTTTGATTGCTAATTGTGCTACCAATCCTACACTTACAGTCAGTAGGCAGAGTGATTGCACATACTCACTGGTAACTTCTCATACGTTTTTGAACATAAGGGAGTTGCTTGGCTGCTGCTCCAGTGGGATTCCCTTATGCAAGCTTTCCTGGGTGGTGCTAATGAAGGACAGCAAAGGCTTTTAGTTCCTCTCCAGTTATGCTCAGTCTTTTATTGTCTTTAGCTAATCCTTATCCTCTGTGAGCTAGGTAAGTGTTTTCCCTTTTACGTCAGAGAAATGGTAAAAATATCCATCCCGTGTGCCATATTGAACATTCTCAAACATTCTTCTTACAGCTACAGATGTATTAGAAGTTTAAACAAAAATACTGCAAACTATATTTCCTTTCTATTATTACAATACTTCTATTGATATACCCTTAAAAACAGTTCTTTGGTGTTTAGCTGTTCATATTTGCATGATGTAGTTGTGTGTTTAAATCCTTAATCATCTTGTTTCTGTGTATATTTTTTAACCCGTGTAGAATTTATTAATGCTCTCTGACCCTCAGGCAACTGACATGGCCTGACCATGTCGATGTTGTTAAATTCTGTTGCCTTCAAGATCAAGATGACCTTATCCAAATTGCTTATTGGGGATCGTGTTTAGCCTCCAACCCCTTACTATGTCTAGAAATTGCTTGATCGAGGTCATCTGCCACAGTCCAAAACCTATATTATGAAATATTTGAACAATAAAGAGAGCCCCAGAGTTTATTGGCAGCATCATATCTAGAAATTTTTTTATCTTCATATCTCATGAGTAAATACTTCATACTGAGATATTTGTGGAGGATTATCTGAGTTATTGTTGTAACAGTTGTTATTTTCTGTGTTGGAGCATTTGCTTGCAAATGTTTGTTTTAGGGAAGCCAGTGCTTGAAACACATTTTATTTAAGTGTTTTATAACATAATGTCAAATTACAATTTTGAAGGTATGTAGTATTGCTTTCATTTCCACTCTTATACCTTATGAAAAGGATCGTAATAGATGTGGATTGTTTGACATCTACTGTGACGCAGTTACATATGCTACTGAATAGATTCCTTGACTGGTGGAGAGTGAATAATCTGTATTCCGGTTCAGTAATAGCCTCTCGCTAGAGGGGAATACTTTTTTGTTTTAGTAAAGTGTTAATTACAGTAATCAGATAATGCAACGTTTGTTATGGTGGTATTAAACTATTTGCTGGAAGACCAGTAAATTGTTATATTGTCATACTAATGCCCATAGCCTGTGATTGTGGAGGTCAGGACTGGATATTTACAGGTAACTTTATGTGGTGTTTACTTTCTCTCCTAGCTGTTCATAAGATAATGCTTTGGAGATGATCAGTCAGTTATCTGTTTCAGTGTTGTAATAAGTGTAGTTACTGGGACTGCTGGAACCGTCTCTCGGCTTTGTGGCTGAGATCAAATATAGTGCAGCGTAGAATTTTTGACTGTACATAATGCTTCCTGCAGGATTGCTGGTGACTGCTACATCAAAGTGCATTACTCTGAAGTATTTGGGTCTTAGCTTAGTTACAGTTCTAATAAAAAACTTCTAAAACTTATTCAAACTAACTACAAATATAAAACAGTGAGGCCTGATACTCTTCACTGAAAGATACTTTTCTAGAAAGCAAGAGTTTTGTTCTCAGTGATTCTTTGGTGAAGTTAGTTTTTGGAGTGATGCTAAAATACTAGGAATAATTTAAGTAGTAAGTAAGAATGAACTGAGTAATAAATGGTTTTTACTGAAGAGAAATGTCTCTGCTCAACATGCAGATGATATAATCACTACTTGAATATGCATAATTTAGAACAACTTAAACAGAATTTACATTTTTATTTGGTGCTAATACATTACTTTTTCAGGTACATGTGATCAAAGAGGTGGCAGCAATGGCTCAAGAAAAACTTGGTGTGTCCTGTGAAGTTATTGATCTGAGGACCATCTTACCCTGGGATACAGAGACCATTTGCAAGGTAAGAAAATGGTGCACGTTAATTTAAAACCACAACAAACCTAAGCTTTTTTTAAAGACCTACATTTTTTTGCTTTGTATTGTATGTATTGTTCTGTATCATATATGCAGCGTAAATGCACTTTACATGGACCAAACATTGTTTCAGGATTCAAAATATTGTCAGAATTCATGTTGTTTGCATTGAAACAGAGGGCAGGATTTAATCAAACTTCTACCTGAAAACTTCTTTTCCATAGTTTCTGACTCTTTGTATTACCTTTACTGTCTTTAGGTCTGAAAAGATCAGGAGAAATCTTTATCTTTTTTTCCTGCTGTTTTAGTCTAAGACCTTTATCTAGTTTTAGGTCTGCAATAATGTGCCTTGGTTTTGTTTGTCTGTATTTCTAGAAATAAATGTTTTGATTTAAGATATGTGAATACTTGGGTTTCGGAGAAAAGGCAGCATTCTCAGACTATCTAGTTTGAAATTCATGGGTACTGTGAAGTCCTTGTCTTCTTGTGGAAGTCTTTGATTTTGCAAAGCACTTCTTTCAAAACACTGGGCAGCTGAAACTGGAATTTGAATTCCCATATACTGTGAAACCATGGGAAATGGTACTTACACATACCTTGGTCTGCTTACCTCTTTCTTCCCTCCTCCATACTGTTTTCTCTTCAGTAGCTAAGAGCTTTTGGGAGGAAAGACCTTGAATTAAATGGAAGGGGAAGTATTTTCCAAAGGTTTTTGTAAATGTAGGTAAGAATCCAAAGGCACACTTTTAGAAGTATCATTTGTCAAAATTAAAAAAACCCAACGAACCCACACTAAAACCTACCAAAGAAATTTGAGGCCATTAAAACAAAACTTGATTGGGGAAAACTTGATTTCTCCTCTCCCAATGATTATCTTTTTTCACATTGTCCTGATTTAGCAATTTGGACATTATTTTCAGTTTCTGTAATCTTTTTCCTTCATTTTTCACCTAACTGTTTGGTGAGGTACTTTTAACGTTACAAATACATTAATAAACTTAGACTCTGCAAATTAAATGTTAGTATTGTTAGTCATGAAAATTAGTCTTATGTCTCTTCCATGAAACCATGTTTTGTCAAGCTACTTGAGAAATGAGAGAAGAACTACTACCTGAGTGCCATCCAGCAGTACCAGTGCTGATGAACGTGCTTTTGGACTGTAATGCTCCGAAAGGTTCTGCAGGTGCTTTTCTTTCTGCATTATTTACAGCATTAACAATTAAAGCATAGCCAAAGGTTTATGCCTCAGTTTGCAGTAATGGCTCCCTTGGTGTAAACTTGGACAAGGTGTGTGGTTAGCACACTAGAGCTGTGAGCTTCCTGCAGGACCCTGGCTATCAACTTGTTGGGTCCTTATTCAGTCTCTGTACACTAGCTCATTTTGTGCTGCTGAAGGAATCACTCAGAAAACTGACAGATGTCTGCAGCTTTGTTAACTCAGGCCTAGAAACTGTAGTGTACTGAGTTAAGATAACCTAGGGATGAGAAGAGCCATGGGATTGAAAAAGGTGTGTGATTCCATCAAGTACTTTCTCTGCCTGCAGTTTCTAATTTAAGGCATAATGGTATCATATCTACAGCTAACTCAGACTGTAGAGATATTTAAATGGGGCAGATCACACACACCTTATCTGACTCTCTCTATGTACTTGGAATGCCTTAAATGTGTAGACAAGTGTTTTGTTATTCTGTGGTTGCTCAGTAAGGGCGTTGCTTTTGGTCAGGTAAAGCATAAACATAATAAGTGTGATAAAGGGAAAAATGAACCATTGATCTGCTACTCTGTGGCAAACCTTGTATTTCTCCACAGTTATAATTACCTGAGGGACTGGGAGGAGCAGATTATGGGAGGAAAGATCCGTGTTGGAAATCTGGGATCGACAGTGTCCTGCTGCCCGGTTGTGGATGTGTAACAAGTTGTGTACTTGCATGTATAGCTATGAGTTGCTTCATATAAATTTACTCTTCTCAGTTGAAGTGTTTTCCGTGTTTGTTTGAAATGTGTTTCACGTTACCTGAATGTACTTTCCATCTGTAAAAAATGAGATGTGTTGAGTTAGTCATCAATATGAGGAGAAACTTTGGCTGTAATAAATCTTTTACAACCTCTTCTGGAAAAGTAAAATAATTCAATTTTTTTAGCTAAATTTTTTTCCTTCTTTAAAGATTTGAGTTGTCATTCTTTGAAAACAAAGCATCTCTTTGAATTAGCAGTTAAGTCTGTTTTGTTTGGTTAAACCTGCACTGAAATGGTGTCAGGAAAAAATTCAGCTGTGCATAGGAAGTACAGAGCTTTAGCTGTACAATATTTTGCAAATATGTTCTTTAAAAATAGATACTTCATGAAGATTTTCAGCTCCTGTTCCATTCTAGACATCTTTTAAGGTAGCTGTAGCGTAAGTAGAAAGATCATAGAGTCATAGAGTGTTTTGGGTCAGAATGGACTTTAAAGATATGTAGTTTCAACCCCTCTGCCGTGGACAGGGACACCTTTCACTAGACCAGGTTGCTCAGAGCCCCATCCAGCATGGCTTTGAACACTTCCAGGGATGGGGCATCCACAACATCTCTGTGGAACCTCTTCCAGGGACTCACCACTCTCACAGTAAAGATTTTTTCTATTATCTAATCTAAATCTACTCTCTTTCAGTGTGAAGCCATTCCCCCTTGTCCTATCACTACATGCCCTTGTAAAAAGTCTCTCTCCATCTTTCTTGTGCACTCCTTCTAGGTACTGGAAGGCCACAATTTGGTTGCGCCGAAGCCTTCTCTTTCTCAGACTTGAACAATCCCAGTTCTCTTAGTCTATCCTCATGGGAGAGGTGCTCTATCCCTTTAAAAGATAGAACCTGTGGCTTTAAATCTGTTTACGATTAAGAGGGTTGTTTTAAGAAAAGTACAGTGCACATTGGCTAGGCAGTTCAGCTGTTTATTATAATAAATACCAAATAGTAAATGTTTTTAGCATTGCTGTTATGTTAGTTTGGCTGCAGACTGGTCAGTCTGATGGGAGAAATGTTAAATTCTCTTCTTCTGTAGATCTTGTCTGTTTTGCTCAGCTGAAAATAATTAGTGGTTTGCATTTGTGCATTAGTTGGTTACATTATGCAACACTGAAAACTTTTTAACTTAATTTGCATTCTGGACAGCTTTTAAGGTAATTGCCAATGTAAACAGACGGTTGGGAACTACAGTTCTAGGTGCTTGTTGTTGCCTCATCCCAAGAGGAATTGCTTGTGTCAGCTGTTGCAGTTGACAGTGGCTTACAAGGGTCAGTTTGTGTGATGGGACTTGTTATTCCCTTCCTGAGATGCCAGAGTCAGGGACCAAGAGAGCAGTTGAAAAGTTGGCTGTACCAGAGGAAGTCCTCAGCTGTCCGTTGGTCTGCTTATGTTCTCTTTGCGGGCTCTTAAATGAAAATGGAATTGCTTTTACTCCAGTCCAGCCTATAGACAAATTATAACCTGTTACAGGCTGCCCTTTGCCTCAGGCTATTACTTACATCAGCCTCCATAAACATTTTTGTTTTACCTTGCTGTACATCTGTATTTGAAATACATCCAATGTCTCTTTGCTGTGTTGGATGCAGAGGAAAAGGATGGTGCATGTGGTACACTGCAACCTTATTGCTCTTCTGCTGGTGCTGGGATGCATGGTCCTTGGCTGATGGGAGTCTGTGTGGTGTTGGAGAGCAGGACTTTGGGTTTTGCTATAAAAACATGCCTCTCTGTTTTACTACTGGGAGGGGTTGTCCTTTGTGATCAGTAAAGGCTGTTATTTTAGTCTTACTTAGCTGGAAATATATGCAGCTTTAAGACTAATATGACAACTGTGCTGTAGACATGCAGAAGGGTGGGTCGAAATTGTTAGTGCTTTGGAGATGAGCAGTCATATGTCAGAATTTTCATGGCAAACCTAACTACTTAATCTCCTTTCTGTAGCTTTTTCTATAAAACCCATATTTCCTAGAACTATGAACTGTACTTCACAACTGCCACCAGAGGCCTCTTCTCATCAAGTTAAGCATCTGCTTTGACTTTGCATTGCTCCTATGAGCATGTTTATGAATATATAGCTCTGAGTGAAACATAGATAAACACAAAGAATAAATATAGTGAACATAGATAAAATTCCTGCCTAACTTTACTGATATTTTATTTGCATTTTTAAGATTTTGAGATTATGTTCAGTTTTGAAATGGCTTAGCATTTGTCTTCTGCATAAGGAGATGAGGTTGCACCTGCCTGGAGCAGATTACCAGGGGCTCTGAATGGATCCCAGGAATAATTGTAACTTTCTTTTTGGTACAGTTCCTGAGATTGGTGAATGTGCAAACAGGGGCTAGATTTTTCTTTTGTCAATCTTCAAATGTCTAAGGAAGATTAATGAAGTTTGAGCTAGTTACAGTAGCTCATAGAGCTGTTCTAGAGAATGGATATCTCCTGAGGGTCATTCTTCCCAGCTGTTCCAGCAGTCTGGTTTTGGATGAGATAAATTGGCCTCTGGAAATGTCATGGTTTACAAGTTTGATCTTAAAAAAAAAAAAAAAAAAGGAAGCCCTGACTGAGTGTAATGTAAAGTTAGGTGAGATAAATTGTACCCTCATTGTATAGCTCATAGATGACATCTACTGCTGACATGAGTGGTTGACCTGTTTGAAAAACATATCTGAAATCTCTTTGCTAGGATAAAAAGAAAGAATCTGTGTGTGTGTTTTATGTATATTTTTGTACATTAAAACACACGCTGATCTGTAATCTTTCTAAAGTCTTTTGCAAGAAAAGTGGAGTAGATTCTACAGGTTGTATGTGCTCAGAGCTCTGGTGTATTGCTTCTGAATGAGACATGATGCAATTTCTTACGCTTTACCCCTAGAGGATTGAAAGCATCAACTCCAAATATGTAGCTGTACAGATCAAGGTAAAAAGTTATGTTATGTGTCAGAAAGTGACACAAGCTTGTTGAGTATGTGCTGCCTTTGGTGCTTCCTTAGGAAATGCAACAGTTCTTAGATTACTGAGCCTCTTGTCTATATATACATTTTCAGAGCATGATGTCATTTCATGGGCCAGTGAAAAATTTTGTAGGTCTCGTTTATTGTGACAATCTTCACTGATTTTTGACTAAAGCTCTTGCTTTTTTCCCTAGGGCTGGAGTGATGCAGTGGTTATGATTCAAAGAGAGAGGAGTTAGCTGTCCATGGAGTTGATTTTTTTTTTTTTCCTGAGGGAGAGAATGCATTCCTTGTGCTTATTCTAACATCAACATCCTACATCTGTGTGTTTTATTCATGTATGAGTGGACTGGGATCAAGAGAGATTTCTCCCCATTATACCTTCACCTGTAAACAGGAACACATGAAATTAATGTGTTTCTCAACATACCCTGCTGATAGCAAAACCTCTGCCTTGACTATACAGTGCTGACTGCCAGCTGTTGCTTGTACATGCAGACATCTGCATTTAGTGCAGCCACAGGAAAGATGTCAGTTCCTAATCCAGACATTTTCATGCTACATAATTGATTAGCTGTGTTATTATTGAAAGACTAAGCTACCATGAAGGGTGCCGCTCAAGAAAATGAAACATGAGATAATATCTATAAAAATTTTTTCTTTATAACCTCCGAAACTGTTTAAAGATACTTTTTCTCCCTTTCAGAAATAAAGTTTTCAGACAAAGTTTTATTCTCTTCTGTACACTTAACAGATTAGCTTGGAAGCTTTAAATAGATTAGGCTGTGTGGATTTTTCTGTGTATGAACTGTTGGGTGGTGTGGTATTGATTAAAAAGCCAGTGGCCCACTTCCCAGTGCTTCACTGGTCACATTCGGGGTAAAATTCTGCAGTTGTGGTTTTTATATTGAAAAATATGCTTGTGTTACTGGAAGTGGGAAATCTAGCTCAGGATTAAGTATTCTAAAGGGATTCTGCAAGTTACTGGTTTTTAAACTTTATTTAAACTTTAAACTGATTAGTATCCATCTGCCATTTTTACTTTTGCAGTTGAAAATTTGCAAATGCGCATTTCTGTGCTTTTGTATTATTTAGAAGACAAGTATTTGCCACACATAATGATAAAAATTTGGTTTTATTACCTAACTAGGCATCTTAACCTCCTCTGAACTATTGCTACTGTAGTGCAAAGAAATGTGGAAAATTATTCCTTCATGACTTAGTAATAAAAGCACTGTAATCTAAACTGCAACATTAAGGGCTTGTGGATTACTGTGAGCCTGGATAGCTTGGAATTTTGCGGAGAAATAGCGGCGCCTTTGCAGGAGCGTAGTTTATGGATTGACATTGTTAAGGATAGTAATTCTGAAGTTGTTTTTTAGGACGCTATTACAGACAAGGGAAGGGGTGTATGTAGTTCTAGGGACTTGGTGTTGCTTTGCTCTTCTTTAGGCAGGGTTCTGCAGACCTTCGCATTGAGGTCAGCACAAATTCTTGTCAAGCTGCAAAACCATCTGCTGCTCATTGGAAAGAGCGAATCTGAGCGAAAGAGAAAGCAGAGTTCCACAGAGGGAACAGCACTGGGGAGCAGATCAGGGGCAAACTCTGAGTCTGTCTTCCATCAAGGCTTTTTGATGGGAGCCATTTTTACAGCATGTATTAGAGCATTCTCCTTAATGCACAAGTGGCATTTTAGTCAGACATCATCAGCAATTGAATAATTTTCAATAGTAGATCATTGATGTCCTGTACTTAAGAGCCAGCATGTCCTAGCAGACCTATTCGTCTACCAGCTTGTTGTTCCCATTCCTTTAAGTTTACTTCATCTATTTGGACTGTGAATAAAGGAAAATCAAGATCAGCAGGCCTGATGTGGTTTTTTTATGCATTAAATGCACTCACCAGGCATCAAACTGTATAGTTGTAGCACAGGTATCCTGGGATCAGATTTATGTTTCTTGGCTATCTATTCTTGAACGTTTGCCATTTTACATGTTGCTGCTTGGATTTCTTACTGAACGGATCTTGTACCTATAAAATATGATTAAAGTTGTACTGCTTACATGATGACAGTTTCTCACTGTTTCCATGAGAAACTTGTGTCTTTTGGTCTTGTAGTTTCAGGTTGCTAGAGAGTGCTGTGGACTGTTCGTTGGCTTCCAGAAGCAGAACACTGGAGCCATGCTTGCAGGCAGTCATTTTAAAGTTATGAGAATATATACATAACCATTTTAGAAACTAATTATTCATATCTTTGCTCATCTATATTGCAAGAAAACTTTGAATGGAACCCTTGTTTTTTGTTCCTATGCATCTTGTTTTAGGAAAGTACTTCAGTGCTGAGGTGTTTGTGGATATACAGTTCTGTTTTCTCCTTTCTCTCTCCCAATATAAAAGTAGTTCTCAGTCTTTTTACATGTGTATTCATAAGTGATACTTGAGAAAGAATCTGATTATAGAAAACCTTGAATAGAGAAAAGGCATTTGTGTATAGTTTCTGTTAACATTGAGTATAGTGCTGATGATACCATCCATGAATTCTTCATAAAGCCTTTTCCTTTTTGCTCACATTCCATATTACAAGCTTCAAATTTAAAGGCACTTGTGTAAGTAAATGAGTAGTGGTACATAGTCTATAGTTAAATGTAGCTCCAATTTTTTTTTTTTTTTAATTCTTTCTTTGCAACTGATGCTGATTGAATGCTAATGGTAGTTGGGATGAAGCTCCGTGATGGTAATCGTATATGAATCATTATTCCATAGAGATAATTATTGCTTCCCTACAGTATTGCCCTGTAGCTATTTATCCTGCTATTATCACTTAGTTGAGCCAGCTGCTCTTTTAAACTGTTTTGGTTGGTTGGTTTTTTTTTTTTTTTTTTAGAATTTGGATGCTGTAGATTCTTATTATTTGTGCTTTATTAACCTTTACCTCATGAAAATGTAGTTTTAAGTATTTCTGCAATGATTTTAAAGATAATGTTGAAATTTGTGATACCAATATTTAACCTGCTTTTTAGTGAATTATTGTCTAACAGCATATACATTTATTAATAGCAGAATGCATTGTATTTGGCTTCTTGTAAGTATTTTTCTATTCACAGTGAGCTTTCTGTGAAGGCAATCTGAAATGCTTGTAATACAAGCATAGACTATATTGACTGCAGGGATTTCCAAGTGGAAACATTGTTAGGTTTTTTTTTTATGGTAAGATTTTTTTTTTCATTAAGATATTTTCCAAAGGTCTTAGAACTATACCTGGTAGGATGACATCTTAAACGCTGACCTGATAGATATATTGATTAGACTTAGTTTTCATTATGGTCTTGTCTTCTCTGATACTACTAATGTGGGATTAGACAAACCATTTACCATCCCTCTTATCTTTGTTTTGTGCTCAAGAGTCCATACTTACAGGCTGCTTTTATTTTTGGTCTGCCATGCAACAGTGCTCACTGCAGTTGAAGGATTTCTTCTAAATAAACTCAGTATATTCTATAGTAACTTTTTCTGGCAATCTACTATGGACTATTCCTAAAATCCCCCAAATCTCTTGAAATTCTTTAGCCTGTTTGACTGATTCCCCCTGCAAATCTGGTGAGCTGAATTAATGCATAAAATCCTGAATGTCTCATTACTTTCTTGACTCATTATGATAGAAAACAGCTATTTTCTTGTTATATGTATTATGTCTTCTTGTTATGCAATTTTTGTTGTCTCTGACACATGTTAAGAACTTTACCATATTGATATATAGTTGTTTTGCCAGTTTATTTTATTTAAAAATAGGTAAGATTTTCATTTATAAAATTATAAAAAGTCTTTAGGGGGAATTAGTTCAAATTGTTTTTTCTTCTTGTTGACGATAGAATATGAAAAATTATGTATAAGAAAAGCAGGCAGAAATTAAGTTAATAAAGTATGGAAAGGTCTTAATCTGAAGCAATCTAAAAAACCATGCTAAACATTAGAATAATCCTAAGCATTTTTTAAAATAGTATGGTGTGAGGGGAATTGTTCATTCAACCTAAATTTTTTGAAGAAGCTGACAGTATTAGAAATGCTTACCATGATATAATTTTAAGATCAAGCTATTAATTCTTTTTTCCCATTTGATACATGTGTGAAATATTTATCCACTTGCCTGAGCAATATTCTGTTTAAACGGTTGTCGCATTACTTGGATCAGCAGTGCAGTGTGCTGTAAGTTGGAACTGTACTTTGGTTTGTGTCTTGTAGCTTAAGACTTGCAATTGTTTACAGAGAATGCTAATCAAACTTTCCAGGTGAGAAAAACAGTAAGTGGTAATTTAAAATCACCTGGTTACAGTATAATGCTTGTGTTGTAGGTGTGCATTTTGATTTCTCCATCCAACTAAAAAACCCCATATTTCCAGTTTCAGGAATTTAGTTTGTTCTGCAGATGACAAAACTGTATAACCACTCTTTTGGCATGTGGTCAAACCTTACCACTAAGTATTAATCTATACTACATTATCATATTTGGCACTTCTGGTGCTTTTACTGACACACTACCTAGACTTAGATGTTCAAAATAGTGCTGTGATGGAAGGCTACAAATTTCTTAAGGAGGAAGGGCTTAGAAGGCTTTATTGCAAAAGGGGAATCTATTTTGTGTTTAAAGAGTATATGGCATCTATTGATCATTTGACATTAAACTGGTACACTATTTTAGCATTAAAGGCAAAAGTTGATTTATTACTTTTTCCAAAGTTTTGAAAGCTTTCTTTTAGAAATTTCAGTTCCTTTATTATATTTAGAATGTGTGTATTTTCTGTCTTCTCCTTACAGGGAAAATGGAGTTAGCGTTGAGAAGAAAAAAGTAAATTTGGATTATTAAGCACAGTAATGTGACTTTTTGTTTTCCACTTGTTTGTGTTGAAGTATTTGCAGTATGATGGCAACAAATGTTGTGCTTTAAAAAGCCTGTGGAAACAATTAATTTCTGATTACCAGCTATGTTTTTTTGTTCATGTTAAAGAAATCTCTTGATGCTGCTTTGTTTTATTTTTTTTTTTTTTTGGCTAAGAGCTTAATGGTGTTTTAAATAATGGATTGACTAGAGGAAAATTTGATTTTTAGATCTTAAAAACTATGTCAGCAGTTTATTTTAATATAGTTTTATTTTCCTGTGAAAGAAAATAAATCTTTCAAAGGAGTTGGACTTGATCCTTGTGGGTCCCTTCCAACTCAGCAGATTCTGTGATTCTGTGAATCAGTCTACATAGTCATTTGTAAATTGTCTTTTCTACTGGACAATCAAAATGTATTTGGAGTAGTTAATGCATATGTTACTGGGTATGTATGCATCTAGATTTAAAGGATCATCTACGTCATTTAGGTTTTTAAGTACCATCATGATTGATATATCTATTTTGAAGTTAAGCCTGTGAAAGACATTGGTTGTTAGACCTAATTACACTTACTTGCACTGGTGAAATGTTGCAAAATGTAGAGATTTTCTAGGGGCAATTACTTGGAGTAATTTAAAAGCTAATATATGGACCTTTACTTATTTCAGAAATGACTTAGTAGCACACTGGAATTTGCCCAATACAAAAGATAAATTTAGATATATATTTTTTTCTCAGTGACTTCAATAGTTGTTAAATATTTAATAAGATTGTAACCTTTTTTGCCTAAAGCAACATAGTGTTAACTAGTTTTCTGACCTGTAGTAGTCTATAATAAAATACCTTTTTTTTTTTTCAGTATTGGGAAAAGATCATTATAAAGGTCGCTGTGAAGCCGAAGACTCATATTCCCCCTCCCTCCTGTATTCTTTATTAATTTAGTATTAATTTCATTATCATCTAAAGTAATGTCAGAACCAACATGATTGTGCAGCTGGATTCAGCAAAGTACTGAGGAAATTGCTGATGTGATGAAGTATTAAGCTTTCTCCATGTGTTCTCAAAATATTGAGCTGCATACATTGGCAAACTTCTAAAGAAGAAATAAAATATTTACTGATAATACAGAAATGATCGTCCTTAAATAAATAGGAGACTTTGAGCAATCTAAAATTACATAATTTAGAGGCCCAATGCTTTTATAAGTAAACATAATTAGAAATGTGAAAGTATAAAGGAAGAGATTGTGATTTGCATTGGTCGGTGCTTTACGGTTCCTTCTATCATATGCTACTTAAGATATTTGTCAAATTACTCAATTTCTTTGTGGCATGGTCTTGCCATCTATAAAACTTGTATTAATCTCTCCTTTTTCTGGTGTTGT
Source organism: Chiroxiphia lanceolata (assembly GCF_009829145.1). Taxonomy (NCBI): domain Eukaryota; kingdom Metazoa; phylum Chordata; class Aves; order Passeriformes; family Pipridae; genus Chiroxiphia; species Chiroxiphia lanceolata. The sequence continues at coordinate 83,237,496 of NC_045639.1, read as the reverse complement.
CTGATGTAAATACATTGATTTGTTTGGACTTCCAGTAAATTTTAGAGCCTTAGATATTTTGTCTAATTTTCTTCAAGGCATGACAATACATCCCCTTAGTCACATTTTCCAATTTTCTGAATTCTGTGTGCCAGCCATTTAGTATGTGCTTAACCAATTCCCCTTTGAGGAAAATAAGTGACAACAAAAGCTAAGCAACAGTCTCTCTCTAAAATGAATACGTTTCACTCAATAAAGTTTTACCTGAGAAATCTAGAAACTGTGATAAACCTGCTCCTGAATAGCTTTTTGCAGAGTATCAGAGAGCACAGAATTTGTTATGGAACAGTAAGCTGTAGAGCTTCTGTGAGATGGGGTGGTTTTCTGTAAGCAAATGTTGCTCAGAGTAGGAAAATGGAGAGAACTAGTAAACAACCACATTTTGTTTACTACCTACAGTGCTGGGTAATTGGTCTTCCCTCTAGCCTTTCCATTAGCAAACCAAGTTTTTAGAGATCTATAACAGATCTACAGCTCTGCTAGTTATTGCTGTCCAAAAATGAAGTGACACTCTGGTCAAATATAGTTTAGCTCCATTGACAAGTTTGGTTATGCTTTTTCCATTGTCATGTTCTGAGATGTACAAAGCTCCTTGCTATTTCCATGGATCTGTATTTAACGTCTTTCCTCTCTGTCCCCTGCATATGTAGAGGATGTAACTGAGGAGATCTCTACAGGCATTTTAATGATTACAGTGATGTAGAATTAATTCCTGACTTGGAATGAGTGTTATTCAAAAGTATTACATTAGGAAATCAAAGCTTCAGACAAGAAGGGCTCATTTGTGCCTTGTATGGTTCTTATGCCAACTTCATGATTTTCTGTCTGCATCCTATCTGCTGTCAAACATAACTGCCTTAGTGATTTGGGAGAAAAATATTCATGTGACACATAGTCTAGGACTATCACATTTCGAAGTGTTTAGAGTAAACACTGTGTCTCAGATATGTTAACAGTATGAAATAAGCAGAAATGAGGGAACAAAGGCTATTATTCAGCAATATTCAGAACTCTGCAGTGAATGAATTACGGGCTTTGAGTATTTATTCTGTCATGGACGAAGATGACTGCTGTCTTGTAGTTGATAAGCATGTAAAGGGTTCAGCATGTCTTTTAAGCTGCTAATCTAAGTGAGAAATGCAAATGTCTGTGTATCATGTTGAACAGAAGAAGCCAGATAGTTAATTCTTTTAGGAGTGTACACTAAATAGATAAGGAATATTTATAAACTCTTATTGCTCACACTGCTGACTCATTTTGATGCTATGGTGATCAGTACAATAAAAAAAATCTATATCAGTTAATGGAAGCTGGCTGTTTTTTTCACAGCTTACTTTCACAGTTTTTCAGCTCACCAGGAGAGGCTATTTAAAAATAAAGTGTATTTCTTGGTCTGTAGATAGACTTTCTTTTGTGTACCTTTTGAAATTGCTATAATTAGTGATTTTTGGGCTAATGTGTATTTAAGAGTTCAATGATGATGTGTTTAAGAGTTCAATGTAGCAATGAAATGTAGCTCTTGTGTGTCAAGAAATATCTGTCTCAAATCTGAGGCTTGATTTGGTGTTTGAAGAGATTTCTATTGACATCAGTGACAAATGCATGTATTTTGTGACAGTTTTTATGTATATTAATGCTTTATTGTCCTGTGCTAACCCAGCAAATGACATTGTCTTACTATAGCTCTAAGAAGCATGTCACTTTTGCACAAAGGCTGTTAAAATTAATGGAAATGGATAATTGGAGAATGAATTTGATCGAATAATGTAGAACTAAAAGGCATATGATTGACCTTTTTAATGTCTTTGAGCATTGGAAGAGGTTCTTATTTTAGTGTAATTTAATCTTTTTATTAGTTTTATCTTGGCTATGGAAGACTTCGATGGAACATACTGGAAGATTGTAATAGTGGCATTTGTCAGAAAATAAAGTCATGGATTATAAAAGTCAAATTTACAATAAAGGAAAGATTGCTGAATATCAACCTCTGTTTACATCATAGAACTTCAGACTTCTTGTCACATACAATTAGTCCAGAAGACAGGAATAGTAACAACTGCAAATTTATATAGACTGAGTCATCATGTAATCTTAATCAGTTGATATCAAGAGGTAATGTTTTACCTTTATTCCAAGGACTGTACCTATAGTCACTCTTCTGGGGAAAAAGAAGTTATATCAAAATTACTGGATTGAGAGACACACATCAAAAAATCAAACTAATTGTTGCAGAAGCAACAGGGTTGCTACTTAAATAGAAAATAATTATTGTCTCATGTTTGATGGTATTTTTATGGAAACTGAAATTAAAAAGTTACAGGCAAATTACTGAGGATGCTATGTTAACTATTTAAAAATCCGAACAGCATAGTAGGAATGTTCCATTAAATGGAGGTCTGGAAAAAAAACCAAAACAGAACTCTCAGATATATGTTCCATGGATTTTGGATTTGGCCTTACCATCTCTTCTCTTCCCATGCACTGCTATGAAGGGATAGAAATGAATTGATTGCTTTACTTTGGATAACAACATTGTGATAAAAAATGAAAAATAATTACTATGTGAATAGTAAAGCTTGGTTTTGTATGGATTCATGTTCCATATTTCCTACCTTCCACCATTCCATATTCTCCATTTATCTATATTAGGATGCTCAGCTCTTCTCTGAAATGGCTGACTAAACAAAAAAGAGAATTTATTGATGCATACTGGTTGCTGAAAGAGCTGTGGGAAAGACAGTGTTAAGTGCAGATTGTCTTTTGTTAGTTTACTAAGTAGGAGTACTAATCTCCCTCAGAGAGGCTGATTTTTACCAAGCTTGAAGGAACTCAATACTTTTAAGTCTTGCTGCAAAATGACTATCGTGACACTGACAAATGGACAGAAAAATGAGGTCAGGTCACAGGACCCTCATTTTCTTGGCTGACAGGCTGAAAATTAATATATACTTTGTAAATGACTATTCATTCTTCCATAGGTTAAAGTAGGTCAAATACAGAGAGTGTGTAATGTAGAAAAAATTGGAGATTGTTGAAGAAATGACACAAGGATTGCTTAGATGGTTTTGATGAAGAGGGCACAAGAGATTGAGGGAGAATAGGACAAAATATAACAGTGAATGAGTAAGAAGAGAAGAATTGGTTGTTGCTTTAGAAAAATTAAGTTGTAAGTAATACAGAAAAAATATATTAAGAACATAAACAAGGGATACAGTAATTTTTAAGGCATAAGTTTGCAAGATACTTGGCACAAAATTCTGTAAACAATCTGTATCCTTCAAATAGTTATCACATCTATTAGATACCTACTAAAGACTGTTTTTTAAGAGGTCAGAGATGGCACAGCTCTCATTTTCAGACATCTCCCTGACCATCCTGGTCTACTTCATATTTTTCTTAAATTATGTAGTGATTATTTTGCTCAGATCTTTCCATTGTATTGCCTCTTGCTTTCCCATATAATCCGTGTTAGTAATTCAGATTCTAAGTCCAATAAGTCCTAGGCATAAGTGGGTTCAACAGCTGCAGTGAAACCGATTCAGCTGCCTGTGAAGCTGTATTTTTGCTATCAAAATTGGAAGTAAGTCCAGAAAACTGGAATGAAGCTGGATTCATAGGTGCTGAAGCTCCTGCTTCTTTGAGAGTTTGAGTGAATTTTTTTTAGAAGTCTAGTGTAAATTTTCAAAATGGTTTTTCATATCATAAAATGCCTTAGCTTTCAGATTTAGCATACATGCTCTGGTCTTCCTCAATATGATTCTTGTGGTGTTACTTGAAAAAGACAGTTGCTGATATGAAATCTGTCAACAAAGTGGTTCTTTCCCCACCACACACTTAAAAGACATCTTCACAGGTGTTTACTGGTGGCTAGAAACTTACTGACGTCCCCTTCTTCTGTGTCAAAATGTTTTGTGAACATGTGGCAACTGGAGGACACTGAGTTAGTACTGAGTACATTATTTTAGATAAACTGTATCTGTGAAAGTTTGACAATTAGAACATCCTTTTTAAACATCTATTTTCATGCCACGCCAACATCTTGGTAAGGATTAGGACAGAATTTCTCTATTCCTGTTTGTGGTTTTAAAAAACTCCGAACCCCATTGCCCAGTTCTGAAATGTTACACTTGATTAGTTGGGTTATCAGATGTTCTGGCTGGCATGATTAGCCTACAGATAGATGATGTTTTATTAGAGTTCAGATGCTATTTATACTAGTCTTACAACTTGATATTCAATCTTTTTCTGTTGAAAGTTTGGTGAGATGTTTGATCAGATCAGTTCAATATAGTAGCCTGAGGAGGCTTTATGTCTTAGAAGGGAATCTTCGAGCATTGTGCATGGTTAGTTTTGGTGTTTTTCCTCCTGAAAGGGAAAAGTAAACAATTATATTTGTGGTTTGGAAGACTGTCAGGGGTCCTAAATCTTAGAATGGGGCAGAAACAGATGGGAGTCTGAAGGCACTGTATAGGGATAAAGAGCAAATAGCGTAGATCAGGCTAATAGTGAACTGTCATGGCCTGAACAAAGTCTCGCTGCTGTCCTGGTCATGCTAGAACTCCCACTATGAACCAGAGTGAAAAACAGACAATTGGTATTACCAGCACTTTTCTCAGTTCCTTTTTTCATATCTTCTAGAATCTAGGTATTTTCTTTCAAAAACTTGGCATCCCTCCTGCCGTGGCCTCTTCTTTTTTCTTGTTCTTTTCTTCATTGACACTCCTGCGCTTCTCATTTTCCAGCATTCGTGTTTTTCTTCTGTCCTGCCTTCAAGTTCTTACATTCATTTCACAGTCTTTTTCTTCATCTACAGCTTTAAGAAACATCACTTTCATTTTAATCTTTCTTTTCGGATCAAGGCAGGATTTTTGCTGGGATACTCTACTTTTTGTCCTACATAGTTATTTGAATTGTGTTAGAAGCTACTGAGTAATTCAATAGGAGAAAATAAAAGTATTGGTGTGTTCAGCAATAAAATTTCAGACTGTTTTACTTATTTTCTTGGTGACCTGATGCTATTTTGTTTCTTTTAAGAACAGTTGTTAGTTTTTTTCAAGTTCTCTAAACCTATAGTTAGCCTCAATAAAATTATTCTGAGGAGGCCTACTATGTGGGTCCTATCTGGCAACATAGTGTTTTGCTTCTGGTGAGTAATGCTAAAATTTGTTCCAGACAGTGTTTTTATGTGTATAATGGGGTATGAGTATGGCAGTGAATTAGTTGTCCCATTCTTAGATCCTCCAAAATAGCTGGAGAGGTGTTCAGAAGATTTGCGAATCTTACAAATAACTGAATTATCTGTGGGAGCTCTTTAAGAACTGGCCAAGATCCCATCTGTTTTTTGAGAATAAAAGAATAAATTAGGAATTTAGCTGAGGCACTGTTCGTCCTCATAAAGTTTTGTGACTCGTCTTTGCTCTCTGACTTTTCCATGTGACTCTACATGAGAATCAGAGCACCTGGAAGAGCTAGGGTGCTGAGGTAGGTGGTTATGAGGACAGGTGATAAAGTTAGCTAGATGCTCTTAGTGTCTCAGGGGTTTAGGTACTTTGATAGTCCTGAGGTAGATGCCTTAGTGCTATGGTCTAGTAACCATGGTGGTGTTGGATCAAGGGTTGGACTTGATGATCTCAGAGGTCCTTTCCAATCCGGCTGATTCTATGATTCTATGATCTTATGGAAGGTGGGTGTTTTCCCTGCCTTTTTGGTTGTAGAAGACTGCAGTTTTTCCTTAAAAGGTTAGCTTGGAGGAACCTCAACAAACACTCAAACTTAAAAGCTTGGATTTTATTTTATTTTTAATAAAGAATTGTTATAGTGAAGAGGAGATGTACTATTACAGCCTGATTATTCCAGGAATTTGAGGGAGAGATGAAATTTTCACAACCTGTGACTTTTAATAAACACTATGTACATAATTTCTTAAAGGCCAAAGGGCTAAATAATCCTAAATTTTAACTTACTAATAGACTTACAACTTCTAAGACCTAAAATAAGTGTTAGTTCTGAACATGAGTATGAAAAAACTGAAGAGGCAAATTAATTTATGAATACTCTAATTTGTGTTCCTTAGTTTATTTTTAGGTTAAGCAGGAGTATCCACCTGCACAAAACATAGCTTTGCTCCATTGACCCTACATTCTATGACCATTGTTAGCAGCTGCTGCTTTTTTAGCAATTAGCTGTTTTAGGGTACATAAAATGGTGTTACAAAGGTATTAGGAGAGGGTTTGTAGCAGTGTTGTTTTACAAGACTAATTTTACTGAAAGGCATTACTCACTACTTGATAGAATATCAATCCTTTTAATCTGCGTTAACACTCTTCTATTAAAACTGAAGCATCCCAAGCTGTATTGAGATGCACCCTGCTGTGTGTTATACCTCTTTTCTCTTTTTACAGTCTCAGCTATTTAAATTGCAAGCTGCTACTCTGTATTTTTATGGTACCTAACACATTGGGAATCTGTTCTTGGGTCTTGGCTTTGCAGGAAACTTATAAATCTCTCTGCTGATCATCTCAACCATACCCTGACAGTGTTGTGTTGGATCTAAAGGCCATAACTCTTTTATTATTGTCTGTTCATTGCTTCTTCGGATGTTCTACCTAGTCCTGTAGCCAGCCCTTTTGGTTTTGACTGTAATTTTTTAAATCTTTCATGTTACTTTGCATTATTCCTGTACTTGTTTTCATTCTTCATTATCTCTGCACCACCATTTTCATGCTACAGCATTATATTTTTGGTGCTATGCAGAAATATGCAGGAATAATTTCAGAATTATTTTTGGCATTTATAGTGTAAAATGATACATACTGGAATATTAAAATCCTGGTGTGTCGAGTCAGTAAGTTTTATGGTTGTGCTAACATTTCTCTGCAAGATGTTCCATATGTGCATCCCTGCTGTGGTCACATTAGTTCTTTATGAACTGTTCCTGCCATGCATACATTTTAAACTGGGGAAAAGATTCATCCTGATGAGGATTTCAAAGTGGTGAGGCTTAACGAGTGTGTTATGCAACATCAGCATAATAACAAACTATGCAGTGCAGTCGCTGGGCACCACTGAGAAGAGCCTTGCTCTGTGTGGTTTGCACCCTCCCTTTGGGTTTGTATATACATTGATGAGGTCCCTTCATCCCAGACCCTCAATCATCTTAGAATCATAGAATAGAATCATAGAATCAGCTGGGTTGGAAGGGACCTTCGAGATCATCAAGTCCCACCCTTGATCCACTACCACTGCATTACTATGCACTAAGTGCCAAATCCAGTCTCTTTTTAAAAATCTCCAGGGATGGAGAATCCACTGGAGAATTCCCTGCGCAGCCCATTCCAATGTCTGACCACCCTCTCTGTAAAGAAATTCTTTCTAATATCTGACCTAAACCTCCCCTGGCACAACTTGAGACCATGCCCTCTTGTCTTGCTGATAGTTACCTGGGAAAAGAGACCAAATCCCACCTGGCTACAGCCTCCTTTCAGGGAGTTGTAGAGAGTGATGAGGTCTCCCCTGAGCCTCTCTTCTCCAGGCTGAACAGCCCCAGCTCCCTTAGCCTCTAGTCATAGGACTTGTGCTTGAGGCCCTTTGTTGGCCCTTTGTGGCCCTTTGTTGGACTCTCCAATATGTTCATGTGTCTCTTACTGAGGAGTGCAGAACCAGACACAGCACTCTCGGTATGGCCGTATATACCAATGGTGAGTAGAACGGCAGCATCACCTCCCTCATCTGGCTGCAACAGTCCTGATGCAGCTCAGGATACCATTTGCCTTCTTTGCTACAGGGCCACACTTCTGGCTCGTGGTCAATGTGGGGTCCATCAGGGCATCTGTCTGCCTTTCCTGCCAGGCTGCTTTCCAGCAGTGTAGCTCCAGTGTACACTGGTGCCTGGAGTTGTTCCTCCCCAGGGACAGGACTTTGTGCTTCCCTTTTTGAGCTTTGTGAGGTTCCTGTCCACCTGCCCAGGTCTCTCCGAATGGCAGCATAGCTCATCTGGCCTATCAGCTGCTCCTCCCAGTTTTGTGTCATCTGCAACTCTGCTGAGGGTATATAGTCTACCCCAGATGCAACTGCAGAATTGCTCGAGGAGAAAACAACATTTTCTAAATAATGATTTAGAATATAGTTCTGCAAATGTGTATTGAGATTGCTGAAGTGCTCCCAGCTGTGGGTCATCTCACTGTCAGCACTCAGACTGCTCACAGATGCATGTCTTCTACTTCTGTGACCACTCAGTTGCCTTTTTGTGATCAAATTTAAGAAAATGTTATATATTTCATGAAAGAATTATCAGTAAATGCTTTGAGGCTGTTTTTAATAGTTAAAACTAGTGTTCTTCACACCGACTGCAAATTTCACATAATTTCTGAAAGTATTAAGAAGATGATGAAAAGTAAGCATGGCCTTGCTGAGGCTAAATCTGAGATAAGTGCCTGGATCTGTGACAAGGGATGGGCAATGAATGACCCTTACCTTAACTGCAACTAAGCTTTTGAAACTCTCTCTCAGAATACTCCTGTATCCAAGTTAGTGTGTTATGCTGTGATCCAGTGGACAGCTGGATAGGTAGAATGGTGTTTGTGTGGTCGGGCCTAGATGGTCATGGTTAGTGGGTAGAGTACGGTATTCTACCAGGAAGCCAGTGACAAGAAGGTTCTGTGGGGGTCTGTACTAGAGCCTGTCTTTCCTCCTCTGTTCTGCTGGCAGCATACTCTTCTGCTTCTGCCTTTGCCATGGTCAAAAATATAGTCCAGCTTTTCCCTGTGCTCTAAATTGTTTGCTTGTTCCTTTTCCTTTCTCTGGGCTCTCATTAGGATTTACATCCAGCTATATTTTGCTAATACTATGGAGATGGTAAAAGTAGTAATCAGGTGGAAGTACAGCTGGACTGATTGCTTAGGGAGAACAGATTTAAAGTGGCCATGTAACATCAACTTAAGTGCCTATTTTTGGAGCTTTGCTCCTTGTTAGAAATCAATATTCAAATGCACAGTAGTAACTTTGAAAGAGCTGAATAGTCGGTATGGCAACTGTCTATAACATACTGCAGCTTAGGACATGGTTTGATAATTTATTTGATGAAGCATTAATTGTTTGATTTCAGGTAAACGTCTCATTGGACAGCAAATACATTTCTAATACTTCTCTTAATTTTCCCATGTTTTTCTCCATTACTGTGATAGAGTTGTAATGCATTTTACTTTTAGATCTTTTTTTATTTTCTCTAATATCTGGTCTTTTACTGTGATTTGAAGTTAACTGGAAGGGAGGTTAGACAAAATTTCTAGGTGGTGTTTTTTTGTTGTTTTGTTTTGTTTTGTTTGTTTGTTTTTTGTTTTGTTTTTGTGTATGTGTGTATTTTGTCTGTTTTCATTTTTTGCTGCAGAGAAGGCAGGTAAAGTTATAGGAACAGTGTCATAGGGTGTTTGTGCAGCAGGACAGCCTGTCTTACCACCCTGATATGCAAAGGTTGCACTAGTTCAACATTAGCAGAGGGCTGTTCTCTCTTCTTTCCCTTGTCCCTGATTCCTGTTAGTTTTGTTTCTTATGTTTTGCTTCTCCTTGACAGAAGCCAGAATCAAAGCCTCTTCATCTTTGTGTTCTTTGCAGTCTCGGAACCATAAAGGATCTGCTCATCCTTGCCATGTAAATTTATTATCACAGATCTTTTTGCTTTGGGAAAACTCATTCTGAGCTTCCAAAGCTGGTAGTAGGTCCAAGCCTGCCACAGCAGCCTCGTGTTTGCCATCTACAGTCAATGAATTCTAGACTTGTAGGTCAGAAAGCACAAACCTCAGCTGCATCAGCTAAACAAGCAGACCCGAGTGGATTAGAAGCCATCGTTTTGATTAACTACTAAGAGGAAGACTAAGATTTGTGCTCTGCTAATGTGGATTAGTTAAAATTGGCAACTTTTTAGCTATTTGTGTCAAGTTAGAAACGTGTTGGACTTGTTTTCCATTCCCTGCTGTTAATCAGCATACTCAGCTTTTACAGAATTGCCTGTTTTTTCATTTTATTGTTTGAAAAGTTTTGGTTAAAGGTTTTTGTCCAATGGCCCTCCTAAGTGATGGAATAAAAATGACATCTTTTCCAAGTAGCTTATCTTTGATCTATGTAGATTGTTGCCAGTGTTCAGCTGGGATTGCCTGCTATACAGTTGCAATGCTGTGATATGTTTGTTATACTTAACAGGATATTAACAGAAGGAGCGTAAGGCTGACTAGACATCTTGTATCAGTAGTTGAGAAATCTCATTCATGCTTTGGGCTGTTGACCTGTATGTTCTGAAATAATGGTTTTTCATGTCATTTGTTTATTTCTGAATTGTCTTGATTTTACTGACAAATGAGTAAATGAATTTCAGTCAACTTTTGGAAGTGATACAGTACATTTGAAGCCTCTCTCGTTTTCCTTCTCTGAGAATTTAGTTCAGTTGAAACTAACACCAAATGTTATTTTATTTTCTTTTAAGTAATTTTTTCTTCAGTGTGAAGAATTGGGTTTTTTTGTTGGTTGGAGCTTTAAAAAATACTATTTCTAGCTTTTCTTGCTTCTAGGACAAGGCAGTCATGGGCTAGAATTTGCAAACTAAGCTACAGTTTTCTTGTGTCCAGGCCAATAGGACACAACTTATTCCCCACTCCTTCTCTTAGGACCCTAGTAAAAAAAAAAAAAAAAGGTGCTTGAGGATCTGGTTTTCCAGATAAGTAAATGTAATCCTCAGTGATACATCTGGCAGGTTATGTTACATATTTCTCTGTGGGAAGTGCTGAATAGAAATTTGGACTCTTATTTCTATTCCTGTGATTATGGTGTTTGGTACCAAGAATGCTGCTATGCAATTTAATTTGTTATTGAAACATTAAAGGAAAAGTAGAACTAATGGGTTAAGGAAAGTAGCCTCCCTCAGGTTTTATATTTTTCAAGTAAAAATTCATTGAAGCTGATCTAAAAATGAAAATGAAAAATGTTTTTCAAGGCATTTAATGAAACTTTACTGTCTTTTTCTTTTTATGGCTTCCATATTCTGATTTGTTTTTGGTAAAAGCACATGTCTATTAATATTCATTTTAATACATTTTTATAATTGCTTCATACATGTTTAGTGCAAAATAGGATACAATACAAATGCAATTTCAGTACTTTTGCCGGCTTTTAAAAAATTATTGTGGGAAGCTAGTTTTTCAATTATGTAGAAAATTTTTATAGTCTTTAAAGGAAACAATCAAAAGTATGCAACAATTTAAATGGGAAAGTGAACATCAAAATAATTCCTTTTCTGTAAGAGATGGAAAATCTTTCTGTTCTGAGAACAAGATTTTCTTCTTAAAGAAAATAGGCAACTTGCCATTGTGACAAAATAACAGCCATTTATAATAAAATTTTTACTTTGATAATTTCTTTAAAGGCATTTGCCGTGTTAGTGAAGCAGCTGGTTACACTGGCAGTAGTAGTGTTGCTGTGTGTGGAGAGTAGTAGTGTTAAATGCAGTTTACCATCAAACTCATTTTGGTCTGACTGCTTTCTCCTAAGTAAGGGCAGAGAATGTTATTGGTAGTGTCAGCACTTAGGTTTCAAAGTGCTTGGAAGTGCCACACTCGTGTTGTTTTTTTCTGTCATTGATGCCTGTAGGAAGGGAGAAAACTACCAATGTGATGAATTGAGAGTTGAACAGAAAGTGATTATAGAAACTCTTGGATGAAGAGTGTGGTCAGGGAAGTTGAAAATAATTTGCTGAGCTGCTTCACTGCAAAAATGCTGGGTTGCAGTTCAGAAAACCTTCAGAGTGCACCCTGAAAGTATTTGTTTTGCAAAAGCATTAGGGTTTTTTTTTACATTTCCTTATCAGAGTGATCATTAGCCTTTTACTCTGATGCAATGTCAGTTGTTGTCCTTGTGAATGACACCAAGGTAAAACAGTCATGGCAATTAAATTGAGGTGGAAAAGTATAGTCAGTATTGGTGTCTGGTTCTGTTTTAGGGTTGATTTAATAGTATGAAGGTATAGAGTCTCTTCTCTAATGACTGGATATAGCAGAGATGAGTGATGTGCCATAACCTGGGTCTCTGTTGCCTCCCGGAGCGAGAGAGCACTACTGAAGGTTTCTGTGAGTGAATCCTGATGTACCTCCCATCTCTACATCTGTCTCTGAGGTGGTGTTTGCTGCTTTGTGCTAACTGTACAGCACAAATCAGATTATCCCCTTCATCTGGCTTTCCCAATAGCCACATGGGTGTTGAGGAGATGTGAGGGATGGGCTGGGAACAGGAGGTTCTGAGCAGGGTAGGACCTTTCCCTTTTGAAAACCCAAGGTTGCATCATCTGAATTTGTCTCTGAAAGTGCAGAGTGGCCATGACACAAAGGGGAGCTGTGCTCTCTAAATGCCTGAATGTTGCCTCTGACTTCCCTTTATGGTATGTTACTAAAGATGGCCAAAAAAAATTTGTTTTCATTTAATTTGAGACAATGGTATACCTACAGAATCTCTTAATGCCCTCAGAAGTATATCTGGACTTCAAAGATCAGAAAACAACAACTTCTAGTTGTGGACGGAACATTTTTATCAGTGCCAATCTTAAACCATACCATATTCTTTGAAAATACATTTTCAAAAGCACTCTACATGAGCTGCAGAATTTCAAAATCTTAATGCATTTCAAAATTTTCATCTTATACTTAAGTAAGAAAAAGTGTAAAGACTGGGGTTTTGGAAGACAGAGGAGAGATGGTGATGAAATGGAGAATCAAGCCCTTACAGAAATGCAAGTGTCTGGTTGTGAGGGGACAAAATACATTGTTCTTTGAAAGGCTGTCCTTTTCTCTTGCTAATCCAAACAAAAGATTACACTCCTTTTTAAAAGAGGATAAAGCAGTAGGATTCTATGCTGGCCAATTTGTTACACTGTGCTGATTTAGCACTGTTTTGTCCAGTTTTATTGCAGTGATATTCCCATTAACTTTGAAAGTTGAGGACACCATTACCATTACCATGTGACTGAGCTACAATTATTTGGACTGTAAATAGTTTTCTGAACATTGGGCTTTGATTATCCTGGAGGTTGAATTATGGCTTCATTTGAACTAACAGGGACTAATGTTTTGCAATAGAGTTTAAAAATTAAATTAATTCTTTACAGAAGAGCATTGATATCTGCAAATAATCATTAACCATGTCTGCTGTGCTGTATAGAATGCATAGCAGCTAGTTTTGAAATTTTCACTTTTAACTGATTAACTATTTTGCTTCCAGGAAATAAGATTAAATTTTCTTTTGAAGATACAGAAATTGAATAAGTTAGCCATTCTAGAACACTACCAGTGTATGAAAATGTTGGGTTTTTTCATCAGGCTTTCTTCTAAGTTGTATGGACTGAAATGCTTCTAAATGGTAATATATATTTTTAAAATTGCAAGGTATATTTTAAAATTCTGTTTAAAAAAATCACATCTGTTGCTATTGTCTGCTGTTATTAATGTATAGTACTGTCATTTTTAAGATAGAAAAAACAATAACATAATTAAAATTAAAAAGGCATACAAAGACCCAATATGTTTGCTAAATGAAAGTACCTCTCGGCCAGGAATTTATTAGTCTGATACCTTATGGAACAGTTTTGCCACAGAAAAAAAACCTGTACCAGATCAATTAGGAAGAATGATCCATAAACTAGGAAGAAGAATTTATCAAAGAAGAAGGAGCTATTAAAAAATAATTAGAAATACATGACCTACAGTTCATGATCTGCAGTTGTTTGAGCACTCACAAAACAGATTAACATAGTTTGAGAAGTAGGGCATTAGTGCTGTGCTGGCTTCAACTGTATGGCATAGAAGGGCAGTGTTTGTGAATGGAAATACTAAAGTCCTGAGGTCCTACAAAGTTGGATTTTGAACCTGTTTTTTTAATATTTCCATCACATATATGGAAAACATTTAAAACTGTTACTGATAAAAGATTAGAGACAACAAACAGCTGAATAAACAGATAAAATAGTCACTCAGTTACTGATAAAGAGAAGATAAGCTCATTAACTGAGCTAGGCTCAGACACACAATGTATTTTTCAGCACATCCAAATATAATGTTGTGTCTTGAAATAATAAATGCACACTATATTTCCATCTTTATTCCAGGAAACAATTATCCTTTAAGGAGAAAACCCTCTTTCCCAAGAACAGGGAATCGCAGTTGTTAGTTAAAGCTGGACTTGTGTTATTATGCTTTGGCTGAAAGGCCTCATACATCTAAGAGCTGCAATACTGAGGCTGTATTATCTCTGTATTTGGTGGTGTTCTGAGAAAATCTGGAATGCTGGTTCCAGATGGGTGTGCTTCAAGAAGGACATAGGAAACTGGAGATGATTCAGGGTAGAGTAAGAATGATGAAGGAATTGGAAATGTACTGTTTGCTGAAAGATTTAGAGCTCAGGCTGTTAAGCTGATCAAAATTGTGGTTGACACCATATGATCACAGTCTTAACATATTCATGTGGGAGCAGAAATGTGATCATAGATAGGGTCTCCTTCTAGCAAACAGATAAAATAAGAATCAGCAGCTTTGTAGTTGATGTCAGCCAAATTAGTTTGGAAATAAAGTGCAAAATTGTACAGGGAAGGGAGTTAGGCACTGGAAGAACTTACCAAGAGGTGTGATGCATTTGCAAACACTGGAAATACTGTAATTAAGATTGCATGTCTTTCTGAAAGACTCACTGTAGTTTAGGAACACGGTGTTAATGCAAAGTAGAAATTGATGTGGGGACCTTGTAAATTTAGTAATCACAATACTCACATCCTTACTTAAAGTCCTCAGCGCTATTTGCAGTGCAGCATAGTGGTTCATTTCTGCTCACTTTGAATCTGGTTTAACCATTGGAAGAATTTCTTTTTTCAATATTGTGCAATGTGGTGCAGGTATCCATGCTGCCCCTGAACAAGCTGGGGTGGATACTAAAAGCACTGAAGCTATGCTAGCATGGTTTTGTACCAGGAGTCATATATATATATATATATATATATATATATATATATATATATATATATATATATACTGTGTTCTAGCAGGGCTGAGCTATTTGTATGCATGGCTTGGTGATCACAGCTGCTTGCTCTCTCTTAACAACCTCCTACAGGCAAGGGGTCCTTGGAGACCTTGGGAATCGTATATAAACCCCAGGATTTATCTTGTAGTAGAGGCAGGTTTCTAAAAAGAGATTATTTTTTACTCTTTTGTTGTTGTTGTTGTGTGGTGTTTGTTTTTTTGCTATGTTTGGATTTTTGTTTTTATTGTACATGGCTCCAGTTTGAGAACAGTTGAAATAAAAGTTACAAGTTATTTACTGCAAGAGACCATATTGGATTCAGGAAACTGGTGGTGTGAAAATAATTGGAGGCTGAGACATAGTGAAGGAACACACTGAAGGCCCTATTCTTACTTTTCCCTAAACATTGAGTTATCTCCAGAGATAAGATGCTGGACTGCTGGATTACTGGTGTGATCATGTGTGAATTTTCCTATATGCTTTCTAAGAGTGTCTGTTTCATACTACTATATTCTAAAAAATGAAATCTGTAACTTTGTAACATATCAAAATGTGAACCTCTCGGAATAAATACATGCAACAGAATCTTTCTTTAAAATGATAGTAGGAGGATTTAAAAACAAACAAACAAAACCAACCCCCTGAACTTTTACATTGATTAGCTGTATCAGTTTTACCATAGCAACTTGTACTTGATTGTATCAGTTTTATCATATCAACTTAAAACTGGAGCATACGTTTTGTTCGTTGAAGCGTTTTGATGTATTGGACAGATTTACAGTGCAGGTAATGCCTCTGCTCTTTCGGTATGAGTTTCCAGTGCTGGCAAAAGAAAGAAATCAGCCTATGTAACTGGATGACTTTCCAAGTGTTGAAATGCCTTTTTCTGTCTTGTTTAGCTCTGAATGTTGTCAAACCACTTCATAGTACAGTATATGGATCATGTTTGTAGCCTGTGAGTTGCCAGCACATCTGTGGATGAGCTGCTCTGAGCCACTGACTGAGTCATTGTTAGAAGAGCAAAAGAATTAGAAAAATATTGAATCAGAGGGAAAGCTGCATTATTAAGGCATTGTCTTTATGTATTCTATTACACAGATAACACAGGGCTGCCCAACTGGAGACTGTGCTGGTGTAGACATTAAACTGAAGATCACAGTGTTCAGAAAATCTAATATGATAGTGCTGTCTTGGGCTTTTCCACTTGATGACTAATGGTGCACCAGCAGCACACTATGTACTTATCTTAAATATCAGACTGTAACTGTTCTTGAAAGATTAACATACACATTAATATGATTTTTTCTGATGTGCATGTCTAAAAGTTTATGAAAATATTTAATGCACCTTATTAGTATATTAATTTTAAAATGCATATTATGGAATTGGAGAGTTTACTGCCATATTTCTGACCAAAGGTATCTGATACTGTTTGATTCTAGGCAATTTAGTGTGTAGTTGCAATAACCATTAAGATATTTGAGTGTGGTGAAGCTTTATATTCCCATCAGATTAAAAATATTTTACTTTCATTGTTATGTTGCATAATGAACACAGATTTGTTTTTTGATTAAAGATACTTAGATCACCTTCTGTATGCTATATATTTATTTGTAAAGTAGATCACGTAAAGATTGTACAAACATTGAGATGTAAAATTAGAAAATGTTGCTTCTAATTGCCACGTAAAACTTAAATAAGGAGCAGTAATCCATGTGTTTTCTTGCTGAAATTTTTATTTAACAATTTTACTTTCTGAATAGCTACAATTCGTAGGAATATAGGAACTGATTGTGCAGAGATATCAGTGAAGGATTTCTTTGTATGTACATCTTTCAGTATTTTCAGGATTCAAGTTTTTATGGACTACTTGTTAAAATCCTTCATTCTATTTCAGAAATGTTACAGTTTGCATTAATAGTGTAAATTTATATACAATGGATTCAATTTTTGTTTTTGATATTTGCTTAAAATTGAATGGAAATTGTAAACATTTTTTGTAGTAAATACAAAACCATCCTATTAATTACTCAGTTTAGTCTTTTAGGATAATTTTTCTTTCACTGGAAATGCAAGAGTGGAAAAGTAGCTATGTTCTAACACTGCTAATAATGTCCCATATTTCATATGTTCCACAAATAGAACAAGTAAGAAATCAAAGGAGTTGTAATTTGATGACATTTTGGGGGTTTGTTTTTCTGTTTCAGTCAGTGGCGAAGACTGGGCGATTGCTGATTAGCCATGAGGCTCCCTTGACAGGAGGATTTGCATCTGAAATCAGTTCCACAGTTCAGGTACAGAGGTTATTTGTTTTTAAGTGTTCTGCATGGCTGAATATGTTTACTTATAGAAGAAATGCTTATTATTACATTAAAAGTTTTGCAGTTTTATTAAATTTCAGTTTTGTGGATGCCTACCTTGCTTTATCTGAACAGCTGAGAAATAATCTACCTACCAGGCACTGCCTGCTAAGCTAGAAATTTAACTTTCACTGCAAAGCAGGGAGAATGCACTGTCAGATGTGGAGAAAAAATCTTTATGTATAATCTGGTTTTAATTTACTTTTTTTTTCCTCGTACGCTTATCCCTAAAGCTTCTTAAAAATACATTCTAGCAATGTTGAAATCAGACACAGAAAAAGCACTCAGATCCAGTACAGTATAACGTGGGGTTACACATCGTGTTCAGAGACCCGATTAAAAGAAAGGAGTCTGCAGAAGTTCTTCGTGTGTAGTTGAGGTGCTGACACACGTGTTGAGCTTGTATGGTCAGAACAGGTTTGAAAGGCTGTACATCAGTACCAGTTATATCTGGAGCATTAGGCTTCCTTAAAAGTCCTTTTAAGCTTTCTGTTGTGTTTTATGTCTGTACCAGCATACAGATTTTCCCCTTACCTTGATTTCTTTCCTGTGCACACCAGTGACACGGGGTTATAGAAACATGAAACTAAATGTACCCATCACCACCTGATAACTATTTTCTGAGTATTCTAGAATTCTTAAATTATAGGACTAGAGAGACATGAGATTCTAAAATTCATAAAATATAAACTGTATGGTCAGTAATTAAAGCTTGGGAATCAGCCTTTTTGTAGGAAGGAAGAGTTAATAATTTCTGGAATGTAATTTTAAATTAAATGTGCATAAGGAATCAGAAAACTATGTTTCTTGAGCTTTGTGGTACAACGTTTTTTAAAGAGTAGTTGTACTAATTTTAACGTCATTATATTAAGGTCATTCATTTTTTCTGTTTTTCTCTGTTAAGAACCAAATATTGTCTGCATGGAGACCTCATAGCAACCTTCCAGTAGCTGAGAGGGACTCTTCATCAGGAACTGTAGTGACAGGACAAGGAGTAATGGGTTCAAACTGAAAGAGGAGAAGTTCAGGGGAAGAGAGGAAAATAGGTTAGATATATGGAAGAAATTTTTTACTGTGACGCTGGTGAGGCACTGGCACAGATTGCCCAGAGAAGTTGTGGATGCCCCATCCCTGGAAATGTTCAAGGCCAGGCTGGATGGGACTTTGAGCAACCTGGTCTAGTGGAAGTTGTCCCTGCCTATGGCCTTTTGACCTCCTTTCTTTAATACTTATTCTCTTCGATTAAACTATGATTAATAAAGTCCCAAGGTACTGCCAAATGTGAGTGTAGAAAGTGATATTTTAAAAGTTCTTACAAAAATGTGAAATAAGCAAAAGAGGCTGTCTTTTAGTGTCTTATGTTAGTATTTACACTTGAGGAGAAAACTATTCTAAGCCCTTTAGCGATGTCATAATTTACTGATATAACAAAGAAAGCATGTATTCAAGAAAAAGGTGAGCTGAAAAGAAAAAAAGCTTATCAGTAAATATAACTGCAAGAGCATGGGATTGCTAATATATTGCTAAACTACAACATGAGTTTTTAATCTCCTCACACCTCCACTGACAAAGCTACTTACCCAATTGATCCATCTTGGTGTCGTTTTTCATATCAGAGATATATCTTGGCAATTATCTCTTATTTAGAAAACAAAGTTTAAAATGCTTTAGTAAAGAGCTATTTATTTCTGTCAATATTGAAAGAAAATATTTGTTTTATTACAGTTGCTCATAATTTTATATTCATGTTTCTTAGGAAACTAGGCTTTCTGTCTTGAGAAATATTAGTTAATCTATCACATGTGCTCCCTCAGAATAAACTGGAATATAACTCATTGGGATTGAATTTATCCATGACAAGTGTCTTTCATATAAATGGGTTGACTCGAGTCTGTGTTTTGGTTGCATTCTCGTTACTCTGTATATCCATTCTTGAAGATTAAATTTTGATATGAGTTACTTTAAAGACAATACTGCAAAAGATATTAGAATAATATTTACAAAGCATTACAACTTTTTAAAGAACAGTATTGCTTTAGGCATTATAAAGAACTTACCTTTCCTGCTCAGTTAAAAAACTTGATCCCTAAATGGTCAAGTCCATATGTCTAATATCACTGTGCTGTAAAAATAAAAACAAAAAGTGAAATTCTCTTTTGCTGGATACAGTCTATACTGATAATGCCAAAAATTGGCGATTGCACTTGGCTTTAGTTTCCTCTTACACATGGAAGTAATAGTACTTCAATAAAGTGTGTCCAGTTGGATTAGATGGTTAGTTTCCATATTGTTATTCCATCCTTGCTGTGAGGTCTCTTGTCATAGAAATAAGGTGAATAAAAGTACATAGGTTATTTTAAAAGTTAATAGTCACAAACACTTCATGGTGATGTACACTTCAAGGAAAAGAGTACAAATGGAAATGATGGCTTTCACTCATGAACTGTAGGAAAAAACTACATGGAATAGTTTTCTTTTTTCTTGTGTGAGATTAAAAGCAGTGTTTGGAGAGCATATTAAATCAGATTTGTTTTGTGTCGAATACAGAATATTTTAAAGCGGCATATTACTGCACTAAGTAGTCTTTGCTCAAACACATAAAACTAAGAACTAGCTGAGGTGGTGTGGTTAAAACTCTACATGATATGACTTTGCCCTTTGTTCCAGTGTTTTGTATGTGATCTCAGCAAGTATTCTGAAGTGAGCAACAAATGTTAGGATAAATTCAATACAGCCACAGTTAATATTCCAAATTGATTATATTCTGTATAAAAGCTTGCAAAAATGTCATGTTCAGCAGAGAAGCCATTAAACTTTTGCTTAAGGCATATGGTTGGAGCACAGTTTGAGAAGCCTTGGGAGAAAGGCCCACTGAGATGTTGCTTACAAAATAAGGAAGAATCGGGTGTGGAATTCATCAGTACATTAATCACTTGCAATACAAAGGAGTGTAAATCCAGTAATTGTGTCCGTTTTAAAAAAAACCAAAAATAAAAAAAAGGAGGGGGGGAAAGAAACAGAATGTTTTCAGAGAGGGATAAGTGGGTGGAAAAAGGGAAGCAGGAGTAGACTGTGTTAAGTTGTGTGATAAAAGCTCAACTGCTTGTGCAGATACACACAAAGGAACCCAATGGCTCAGTAGGCAGGGGAACCCAAATAACTCAGTCTGGGAAATGGAGCCCCCAACTCAGCTCCTTCAAAGGCTGTCACCAGCCTCAACCCCATGGGCCAGGGTGGAGACAGCCAGCACCAGGAGTAAGGGACACTTTGATGACTGCAGTCTGAGTAGGGTTGCTGCCTGCCAGCATTTGAGACTTGATATGGGGTGCAGGGGAAGAGTTTTGGAATCATGCAAGACTTCTGGGATTTTTAGAGGAGGAACCAAAACTGGGGAGAGGTGGAGAATCGAGGTGGTTTGGAGAGGCACAGATATGGGAAAATTGAGATATAAAGGGATAAAAAGGAAAGTTGTGTTATGGTTGCAATAATTTGTTGGTTACTATTTTCTGATAGGGCTGAGATAAATGTAGGGAATTAGCACATACCCTTTAGCATTGATCTTGCAAATACAGAAAATATATGTCACAGGAAGGTCTTGGTGGTTTCTAGCCATTCTCTACAAATAATGGATAAAATATTGAAAAATAGAATATGCTTTAATAATTTTTAATGTTTTCATCTAAGGAATTTAAAATTTCATTGAGGAATTTTGATTTTTGTGTACATCGATGACATAATAGCAGAATGCACCATGGAAATATATGCTGTTATTAAAATACAAGAAATGCACATGATATAAAGTTGATAGCTGAGCTGGTAAAGGTCATGGCTGCCTATAAATTAGCTAGTCAGCACATTGTTTTTTGTAGAGGGTTGCACAGTTGTGAAAAGGAACATTTTGTCATTCTTGCAGGAACAAAGCAATTTTGATTTAGTTGTGGGTTTCTGTCTTAGTGGTATAGTTTCTTTTCTTATTGCCTGGTAATTACTTTGTCCCTTTGAGCCCTTCCAGAGGACTCAGTGTACTTCTCAGAATTATGCAGGGGTATCAGTCTTCCAAAAGATTGGTATGAATCAGATGATAGGACCAAGAAAATTCAATAAAATAACCTGTTTCTGAGGCTGAGTTACATGATCTTATTTTTTGAAATCTTGGGTTCTGTATCTAAAAATTGAGTATAATAGTATTGGGCTGTTTGATCAGTTGTGCTTTAGATTTCTTCCTCCTGCAGCAAAATAAGGTCTAGTTTCCAATAAGTGGTGTAATTTTCTGCTGGATTGTGACATTAGGGGAAACTATTAGATGAGCTGGTTTTGTGAGAAGCATTTCAGGAAGAGGAAAAGTAGGTGTATCTAGGAATACCTTTCAAAGACATAAGAGTTTCACAGCGGTTTTATTACCATAGGGGAAAAAGTACCAAAACAAAAACAACAACAGTAACAAAATTCAGTAATTTCATCAGTATGAACATTTAAAGTAAAATTATATTGAACTGGTATTGGCTGAAACTGTCTTAAATAACTATTATTTTATGGAGTTCTAGTGAAAAAATTTCACTTTTCCATCAAAGCGCTTTCAGAATGTTTGTCCTGAATCGTTTTTCATATGTCTGTGAAAAATTATTTCTTTAAAGGCATTATATGTCTTTAGAATTTGGGATGTTGAGATATTCCAAATAGTTCCATTATTTCAGTTTTCTTGTGAGCAGAAATTAAGGTGGAATTTCCCAATGAACCTGTGACAGTCCTCCATGGCTCTCTGCAGTGTTTTGAGGAAGTGAATGCAATGCAGTACTCCAAAATATTTGTGAGACCAGGTTTGTGTTTCAGTTTGTCTAGCAGAGGTGGCATTTTTCTCAATCTGTGTCACTTTTAAAAGGAAATCAAAATCTAACAATCAATGCCTTTCACAGGATGGTGCCTGGACTTTCTCCACACTAACTCATTGAAGCCAAAATTGGTTTGGATGTTACACAAAAGTCTCTTATTATAGTTTGACTCACTGCATAGGAGTATCTTAATTTTCATTTATCTCATGTTCTGATACTATCACCCATACTGATGTCTTGGTTTATAACTGCAAAAAATGCAGCACAGGATGAATGGACTTTTAAGACGTTTTGTTTAATGTTATCATATCATAAAGTCTGATTTACTCATGAGGCTTTCTGCATTTAATTTTTGTGAACATAAAGAGGAACAAATTTCTCTAAAATGCAAACAGAAAATTATTGTAATACTGGCATATGTCATCAGTTCAGGCTACAAGGGGATGTTGTGTTCCTCTATTTTGGAATAAATTCAGTACTGAGCAGAGAAAAATGATTTAATGAATTCAATATAGCCAAATATTAAACGGGACACACAGTATTCTGTACTGTGTAAAACCCCCAAATACATTTATTTAAACAAGCAAACAACCCCCAAATCCTAAAACAACATTCAAGTTGGAAAATGAAGTGCTCAAAAATTGTGGTGGATTTTCATAAAATCGGCCCCAGAACACACTCTCTAAAATTGTAAACACTGAGTGTTTACATGTCCAATTAGTCCAGTCTCTAGACATAACAAAAATCAAAATGTCCTATTCATCTGCAGCTCAACTTGAAGTCTTTTCAGCTTCTGTGAAACAGTTTATGAAGAGGTCCATGCAAGAGTGGGCATGTGGGCTAAGACATGTCCCAGCCATGGGGCTGCTCATGCACACTCACTCCTCTTGTTTTTGGGGACAGTCTCATCCTCTGTGTGAGAGGGAACATGAACCAATGCCCTGCCTGCAGGTGATGTTTCAGTCAGCTACTTGTGGCATGTGCTTCTGGTAGCAAATTATTAACCCACACATGAATCCTAGTGGCACTGATTTGGACATGGGTTTCTGCACAATGAGAGTGTGCCTTATCTACTTGTCTTTGGGTGTGTTCTCTGTAAAAATTGTTGGAGTTGGAGTAAGCTTTTCCCATGTGCTATGAGAGCTAAAGCTATTTCTTTTTTATCACTAGAGAGGTAGAGGCAAAAATGAGACAGGAGCTTGGCAGTTTCCATAGACACTGAAAGAAGAGGGACACAGTAAGTACTGGCTCATTAGCAGTCTTTAATAAGTGAGAAAACAAGGCAAGCAGTAAGGTCTTGAGGGGCTGTTCCCACTGTATGGAAGTAAATGCTGGCTCTTATGGAGTGTGCTACACTTGCCAGCTTTGCTGCTAAGGGATCAGAGTTCACTGATGGAAAGGGTGGTAGGATGACAGGTGTGTGCCAGTGAATACCTCACCATGGATGGAGCAGTGAAAACTCAAGGCAGTGATCAGCTTGAGACTGCCTGCTTCTCCAGGCAGACATTTCTGATAGGCAGTGACCAGCAAGTTAGACACCTTTTAGGAAAGCATTCAACTGAGAAAAGAACATTTTTAAAGCCAATGGTTAATTTACATGATTTCTATAGAGTTGCTTATTTTCAGGTAATGTATTGAAGAATGGCTTTTGGCACTGAAGCAAACTGTCCCACTTTCAGCTGTACTGTGTGTTAGGCAGAGGGCAGCATTTCTTTGAGATGCATCCAACCCTGTTTGTCTTCTCCTGTCTGAACTGCTTTTCCTTGCATTGGTGGGGTACACAGGTATGCAGCCAAGTACTTTTTAATTGTTTTTAATGCAAATTCTTGAAGAGGCACAAGTTTATCCCAGGGCAATACAAAGTGGTAAAGTGGCAGAATATGCTGAGAGTCATTCTGGTTCGGTGAAATGAAAAGTTTTAACTACTGAACAAGCTCAGTGTTTGATTCACCTTAATAAGTCAAGTGTATAGTGTTAAGTATGCTCTTAGTGTATTCACTGATAACATTTTTTCCATGTTGTGATATTCAATTTGGCATACAAATGCTGGACCTCCAGCATCATTGTCCTGCTGATGCACCCCTGTTCATTCATTGTAATTTATAACTTTGAACAATGTGTTTGGTCTTCCAAATGCTAATTCTGAAAAAGACCAAAAACATGATGACTGAGGCAGAATTAAAATTTTCTCTTTGCTGTACATTCTCCTCCATTTGCATTTTCATCTTTCTAGCTGTTAGGAGTTGGTCTTCTAATAGAAGGAACTTTTATGTGTTTATACTTACTCTAAGGTACAGTATACATTTACAATTGTAATTCAAACTGCTTTAATTAGAATCATGTTGAGATTCTAACATTTACATTTCTGATAGCCCATGGAGCTGATAGAAATGAGGTGGTTTTATTCCACATTCTGAGGAGAGCAAAAAAACCTTCTGTGGACGGCATATCCAGTGTTTGTTTTCTGGTCTGTGAATGCAGTGATACTGGCACGTAAACATAACAAATGATGATTTAGGAGGACGTCAAAACTATGAACTTCGCTACAGCAATTTTGGGTCCATGTTACAGTTGTTACCCAGCAGGCCTTTTTATTATACCATGTCAAATCACCAGCTCATTGCTTAATGAAAATTAGTGAAAAAAATACCTTTACAGTTCTTTGAAATTCTCACTCTAGTCTGATGAAACATGATCTGTGGTAGGACTCTAGAGTAAGGCAACTCTGCAAAGCAACTACTAACTCAAGGGTATTTAACCTCTCTTCTACTTGAAAACTGAACAATACTATGTTTAACTTGCTTTATTTTGTTTGGCATTATCTGTTCCAATAAATTATGAGTTGCTTTAGAACTCCAAGTAAGTGCTTTGAACAGCAGTTTAGCAGGAGTCCCCTGTAAAAGTGTGGTAATGACATTTCTTCCATTTTCCAGTGCTTTAGAGCTATAAAAACCTCCTTGGGTGGTTGAATTCACTCGACCTTTGGCATCATTTCTCAAAATGCTTCAATGGCATGCTAGAATCCTTATTAGCCACAGGTATAGCAACTTAATATGTGCCAAGGCACCCTGGCAAGCCAGGGTAAAGAATAATGTGGAGGTTTTTATTTGCACTTTGTGTCAGGTTTACTTCTTTGGAGCAGACAGTCAGTAGCTTGTCTTATTTACTTAAAAATTTGCTTTAGTGGGTTGGTTTGGAGTTGTAGAGTGCTGATACATGCAAGTATATTGTTCTGTATTTTTCCTGGCCTGTCATATTTTGATATGGCCATTGGAAATGGTCTGGCTAGACCATTAGTTTAGAGAAAGAAACATAGTTCAGAGTAGTGTGACTGGAGAAGAGTGGTCTGTGGCATATAAAAATCTATGAGGAAAAAGGGAAATTTACAGTATAAAACAGAAAAATCTATCCTTGCATGGTAATGGCTCAGTGAAGTTTTCAAAATACTGTATATAAGGAACATTGCTTTTTAAATTTTCTTGCAGGTTTAATTAAGACATAAAAGGCCTGTAAAACAGTGTGTATTTATTGATGTATGCATGCAGGATCAAATTATTTCAGTTCTGTGGTGAATGTATTTGTAGGAGGGAATGTGAAAAGAGCCTCTTGAACTCTTTTGTGGTTCTGTGCACTTCCAGAGCACTGTGAATTTTATACTGTTGCTGTTGGCTACCTTAAGATCTTCAATAAAGAAGAGAAAATGGAGAGTGCAGTTTTACTACCTGGAAGAACTATTCTAGGAGCTTCTGCTGCTTCCTTGAGAAGGGAACTGCCTGCTCTCCCTGGGGAGAGGCACAGCTCGTCAGTGCCCAACAGTCACTCTGGCTTAAAGCCTCAAGCCTGGACATATGACTGTAACATAAGTTATGATGATGCTGAGTTTCGTTATGATATTTTAGGTAGGCACAGATGAAATAATTGTTGAATAGTCTTTTTTGTCTGATAGTCCTTTTGAATGTAAATGGACACATATTCAGTGCTATCATATAGGGATCTAGCAGTTAAAACACTACAATTAGAAAGCTACAAAGGTGATTAAAGTAATTTAAGAATTCTTGATAAGTAGATATAAGCCTGGAATTAGTTCCTGAGAAAAAGAAAGTTGCAGTCAATTACATGAGACAAATGATAACACTAGGACAGAGCCTTCCATGTCTCTCTGTTCCCATGGCCTTATCTGAAACATGGCTTTAGACTGATAGAGAAAGGTCTATTATATATGTAACACCAGCATAAGAGAATGAGCACGAGATACTCCTAGTTGTACGTATAATTCATATGCTGTATATTGGCAGTGCCTGTGATGCTTTATGTAGTTGTGCTGTTTGCTACCACAGTGGGATGTTGAACAGCAGCTTTATTCAAAGAGCAGTGGCAGTACTGGCATCTCTCCAAATCCCACTGGAAATGTTTGTTACTCCTACCACGTTTAACAGCGAACATCTAAGCAGCAAAAAAAGTTCTAGGCACACATAGTGTAAATCATTCTACGGATAGTTGTCTCACAAGGAGAGAAAGCTAGTGAGGATTTAATGCTGGACATGACTGAGTGAGAAAGGAAGGGCTGCTTCCTCTGTACCAAACACTGAAACAATCATTTTGTAAAACAACATTCAAAATGGTGAAAAAATTGCTCTGCAAAGAGCCAAACCCATCTTTTATTAATCTTCGTATGGAAGTTTCTGACTCTGGAAAAGTTAGTCTGTGTAGCTGTAGCTGAAATTCTTCCTAAGATATATTTGCTTGAAAATAATATTTTGTTCCCTATCATCACTGAAGAAGTGCCTTTTGTCCATGTTACAGCAAGTGCTGTGCTCATCACCCAGCTGTGTTTTGCAGAAGGACTAAGCATGCACAAATGACTAACACTTTGTCTGATCTCGGATGCTTATTTGAAGCAGGAGGCACAGAAGTGTTTCACTCTTTCCCGTCATCTGGTGAAACGATACCATTTCTTCTGTACATTTTAAAGAAACTGCTGTCCTACATTTGGATTAATGGAGATTAGGAAGGAATATAGATAAAATGTGGGTTTTTACTCAAAGGAATATTTAAAAAAACCCTAACTTGTCATCTGGGAGGTGGTAGGAAATGCAAGTTGCAGAGATTTCAGAGTTGTTATCTGGATACCATATCCCCCACTTCCCATGTGTCTCTGGCATTATCAACTTGGCTCTAAGTCACCCATGGTGAAAATATAGGCCCTGGTGATGAAATCTGTGGAATTAAGATTTCATTCTGAATACTCTTTTTTTTGTATTCCACTTCTTTTACATGACAGTGTGTGGAGAGGATAGTTGGCCCTAAGAGGCACCTTTTTTGTTTAACTGATTGCACATGTGTAGAATTGGAAACCTCGAGTTCTTTACCTTCTTTCATTCCGGCAACAGCATTAGTTGTCCTGTGCATTGATGAATAACCTTGCAATGAATAAAAATAAAAAGTTCAGCATCTTTAAGGAAAGAAAATGCCAAGACTGTATTCTAATATTACAGTGTTAGGAATAATATTATTGATAGATTATATATAAAAAAATGTCACCGCATGTTCTAGAGAGGGAACTTTTCTCTGATTTTGTTGATTTCAGCAGTATTATATCAGAATGCTATATGGCTTTGTACTTCATATTACATGAATATCCAGTGGTTATTATATATTAGGAGACCTAAATGAAGCTATTTAGCAGCCAAGTATTAGAGTAAATTTGTAACTTGGACACTTATTTTAAGCTCTAGTAGTCAAATGCAGTACATTTTTTGAGAGGACTCAAGGTTCCTCAGCACAATAATTCAGTTCAAAACTGCACCCATGCCTCGTGAAAGAATAAAAGCTGCGGTAAAGATGGAGTCTTCATTATCCATTAGCAAAAATACAAATTAACAATTACAGGTGTGTCTTGCATTACTGGAAGTTATGAAAGGCAATGCAATGCATTTCTGGACATCACACAACCCTCTGAAAAATATGCCACAATTATGATGGGTCTGTCATGAAGAGTCAGAAAATATAATTTTATTTTTTTAACCTTTGGTTTTAATGGCTATTTGTGAAACTCTGCAGTCTCACTTTTTCAGTCCTTTTTCTATGAGCTTCCTTATTAAAGTTGTCTGGTTTGGGGAATTTTTTCTTTGTAAGGTACATGTAGTTAGACTGAGAAGTCTGTATTTGGTTACCTAAATATATGGACTGACTTAAAAAAAAATCCACATCTGTCCTGGAGCTTAATGAAATGTTCCTGCTGGCTTCTTTCTCTTAGAACTTCTCATTAATGAAAAACAGAGTGATTATGAAAAAGTTAACCTATATATCTCCTTGATGTTCCTTTTAAAGTTGGTGCTCCATAATTCATCTGCTTAAGAAATAAAGAGAAAAATGGCATAATCGCAGCAATACTTTTTCTTAAGAAAGTACTGAAAGAAAAAGGAAGGGTATTGAAGTTTTTGCTTCAAGGGTGATTGAACCCCTGAGATCAACAAATCCTTAGTTAACTTCAGCACGGCCAGCATTTCAAAACTCTATAAAGAAGCTTTTCTACATTTTGAGAGAGATCTGGTTTTTACACAGCAGCTTTACCCTCATAACTGTGTGACTGAAAAGGAGTAAGGTTTTCTGTGCATATCTGCCCATTAATTTACTGGTTTGAGAACATCTTTAAACTTAGAGTGCTTTAAAAATAAGAAAATATGAAATTGTGTGGTTTAAAGGGTTCTCTTAATATGGATTGTAGATTTGGGAATATCTTATTTCTTGAGGTAGCAGCATTTTCATGATTAACAGTGGTGTGTATCATGGTTTATAAATTTAAGTGACAGAATTTGGCTCTCCAGGGACAGAGGTTGATACTTGTCTTGCACATGTATAATGCTAATAGATGCAGAAATCTATTATGGTAATGTATTGAGAATTTATTTTGAAATAAGGATAAAATTAACATTTGGAATAAAAATTACTTTTCATGTCCTTCCATCTGATTTATTTCCTTATCTGTGGGCTGAACTTACCACAGAGCAAGTATTATTGATGGGTAGGATGCCTTGCAAAAAAAGTTAGCTGAGAATTATTGCAGACTATGTTTCAGTCATCTTTTGATGCCGAGTTCAGAGTTTTCATGTGTCAGAGATGTACACCTTTTAATCACTTAACTTGCAGAAAGTTGTCTGACTTCTGTGATGATGTGAGTACATAATTTGGGCCTCCTGTGGTTAAAAACATTGCTTTTTCAGTAATTGATTGAGTTAAAAGATGCAGATGTAGTAATCTCTACCATGCACATAACATTTTTTGGATGGAGGAATATCCACTGTGATAAAATAACAGATTTCTTTTTTTTTTGTTAAACTGTTCATATATTTTGTATTTAATGTGTGCAGACAGTCTAACAAAAAGTAAGCAGAAATAATTGAATTATAATTGATCCCATGGTGAGGCTGTTACTCATTATTGCTTTTGCTGAACATCACAGGTAAATACATTCTGGATGACATAATAAAATTAGCTGATATTAATTTCAAAGAAAATACTACATATCAGTTTTAAATACAGGATTATACTGATACATACAAGAATTGTGCTATGAAAACTGTTGAAACTCTTGCAGCCAAGTGACTTCATATTGCAGAAATGAGTTTCTGATCTAAGTTGTGGTAGTACATGCTACTACTTGAATTAAAGATGAAAGAAAATTCTGCTACTGAAATTTGCATTCCAGTGCTAGTACTATGATCAGAATAAATTGTATTTCTAAGCATACAAATATGTATTGCAAAAGAAAATATCTTCTCTAATCTGACTGAAGCCTGGTAGTTAAATAAAAATGTAGAATATCTTAAATAAAATAGTTTTAAAATGTTAAATAAAATGGAATTTTGGTTTGTTGTTGAAGCTTTATAGGCTACACAGTTTTATAATTATGGGGGTAGTTTTTCTTTAATCAACCCTTAAGTATTTATTGTGCTTATATTTTATATTAATACAAACAAGTCCTCCTCACTGACATTTTAAAATATTTTCTGCAAAAAAGAAAAAAAAAACCTGCTTGTTTACATATGTTCTAGTGCTTTACAGTGGGATGTGGTTCTGCGTAAGTTAGTCCTGCTCTGCGTCATGAGCTGGGCCTGTTGCTAAAAATACGATGAAGATCACTTACACCTGTGTGTAAATCAGAGTAACCTGACTTGAAAAGCCTTTTGCAACATTTGAAATTTATTACAAGTGTGAGATCACAGTCCTTTATTAGCATGCTAACAGGTATGGTGTCGGCTTCAATCGGGAGCTCAGCACTCTCTGCCTTGCCAGTTACCTGGCGCTTCAGAAAACAAGAGGTATGAGTGCTAATTATCAGCGCTTGTGCAATCTGTATCTTAATGTGGTCCTGCTTTGCAGTAGTCAAGGTTGAGTAGCAGCACTGAGGCATATAAATAGAGCTAGTGACTGGCAGTGTTTCAAAACAAGGCTGAAATAAATTATGAAACACCTAAGGGCCAATGTATAGGTGACTTCTATTCCTGACTGAATGTGACAACATTAATATCACAGCCGGTATCACAGTGAAAGTAAACACTTAAAACACTGATTGAAACCATCAGGAAGAAAGACTGAAAATCTCTGAGTGTGGGATAACATTAGGAAAGGCTGTGTTTCATGGTTTATTGGATGCACAGATCTGACAAGCTGTTTGGTTGTGGTGACTGAGTTAAACACATGTATGTTTCCTTTACTTTCCCCTTCATCACAAGCAAAGGGAGGAAAGCATCTTAAAAACGCTGTAAGTTTATTCAATCCATAGGGAATGATATGGAGCATGTTCTCCCTGAGAGGGGAAAGTACAGCCTGAGCAGCCACAAATGCCAGGACAAAGAAGGTTGTTCAAAGTATAAAACCACCCCAAACCCTTCTGTCAGAACGAAAATTTCTTCTGGTACAAATTTATTGGCTAGAGTGGAGTCTTACTGGATATTACAAATGTGTTAAATGTGCTCTTGAATAGAGCATAACAGCATCATTTTGGACAAAACCCAAAGGTAGTATCTTTTCCCTCTCCCCCTTGATATCTGTTGAGGGCTTGAAGGAAACCCAGTTTCAGAACTGTCATTTACACCACTTCAATTACTGGAGCCTTACAATTTGCTTGGAAATAGCTGCACTCTGCAATAGCTTTATTCCTTGAAACTGACAGTTTCTGCAAAGGCATAGAGACAAATTCCTGGCTGTATTCCAGGCAGCCTCACTGTTTTCTCCAGTCAGTTGCAAAATATTCTAATCTGTGTTTGCTTTTAATTCTGTTACAATTTACTAGCAGTAGATATGTTAAAAACACAAAACAGTTGAGGAAAATGGCCGAGATAAGGTTTTCAAATTACTATTAATTTTGGTTTTGCAACTGATTAAAATCAATCATATTGTAACATGCCTTTTTATCTCCTCTGAATGAAGTGGCAATGTTTGTTCTTTCTGAAACCTTAAGGTACACAAATCAGACGGAGAAAAGAATGGAGAAATATGGATGTGGATTTTACTGACAATTTTCAAGTTTGAAAATCAACAGTGAAATAAATATTGTTTTGATATGCTTCCAAAATGGAAGAGTAACTCTTAATTTTTTTTAACTCTAAAATTTTTCTCTTGTTTTTTGGGGGAGGTTTTGCTCTTCCTTAGATTTCAACTGGACTAAGTTACGTGAATGATGCTGAACTGCTGATGTACATCAACCATAAATAATTATGGCAAGTCATCACATTAAGTTTCCTATATAGGTGATTTTTTTTCCCATTTTTCAACAAAATGTTTTCTTAGATAATAAAAAATTATAGGGAAACTAATTTTTGGAAGATGTGTGCCGACATGCTGCTTTCATACTCTTCTCTTACCGTGCTTACAAAAACCACAGGTTTAGGGTAGCCTGCTAAAATGTCATATCGGTGCTTGCAAAAACCATGAGTTTAGGGTAGCTATTCTGCTAAAGAACCTGTGTTTGGTGCTAAAAATGAATATGAATTGGATATTATTGCTTCATAGCTTCTTTTGGGCTGAAAAGGGTGTGTTCGTGCTATTGTTCTTCTGGGCCATTTTGACTACTTTCTCATTTGTACTTGATAATGTGAGCTGTAGCTCTCTAGAAGATCATTAGCAGATCTTGGGGATATTTTCGCAGCTGTGACCACTCTTCCTTCTAGTTTTGTGTGCCTTGCCGATGGGCATGGGAGAGAAATAATGGCTTTTGATTAACAAAGGAATGCATAATCTTGTACTCTGCATTTATGGGGTTTAAAGTATCATATATTGAAATTCAAGAGTGTTATGTTAGCAGAAGGCATGAATGTTTGGTGCCTCTGACATGCAATGCCTGGGACTGTGCCCATCACAGCGAAGAATGTTAATTAGAGAAAGCAGGGCAGTGAGGGCTTAGATTTGTCTCAGTTCTCACAATAAACCCCTATCTGTTATTTTAGAAAGTTTTCAAATCATAAAAGCTTTCTGCAAAAGGTTGTCCAATGTCTAATAACCCTACAGTCCTGATGTCAGTGACTACGCAAGCAGGCTTTCTGGTTTACTTTGCACTTCCCCATATACAATGCAAACAGATAGCTAATGACTGGGTAAATACAATGGGAATGTACTTTGTGCACTGTGTGTTCTGAGCTTGAGTGTTTTGGTCTTTATTTTGTTTGCCTATTTTTATATTCTTTCACAAGCACATTTTGTAATGATGGAATATTACAGAGTTCCTAGCACAGTACAGAGGCATAACACAAGGAATATATTGTGCTCACTCTCTTTAAATCCAAAATCTTTGCCGATGCCAATTATTTTTGGCTTTTATTCTTTTGAACTAATATAGATGAACAGGGGTTATGTGTTATGATTCATTAGCACAAGAGTGTTCATTTAAAGCAGAAAAAAAACCCAGACAAAAATGTATCTGTCAGACTTTGGCCTATCTGTTTTCTTTTCCTAACCTTCTAAGCTATTTTTTAAATGAAAATCCATGAAGAGTCTAAATATGTGAAAGAAAAGACAGTAAGAGCTGAGGAAGAAGTCATTAGATGAAAACTACTACCAGTTGTAGTATTAACCCACGAGGATTATATTTGTGTCATGTAAGAAATATGATTTACAAAACCACAAGAAAAAAGACATTGAAAGCAAAGTCTTTAAAACCAGTATGATCTTGGACTTGCTAGTACTGTGCAGCTCGTTGCCCAGCAGGATTTTTAGCTTCTTTTGTGCAGGGCTACTTTCTAGCCAACTGCACCCAGCTTGCAGTGGTGGTCAGGGTGCTTGGGTCCTGGGTGCAGCACGTGTGCTTCATGAAGTGCTTGTCATTCTGTTTCTCTGTCATTCTCTGCTTCTGTCAATCTCACGAGATGCCTCTGAGTAGCTGTTCCATGTCCCAGCTTATCAGTCCTTTCTCCCCCTAGTTTGGCATCACCTGTAATCTTGCTGTGTGCACTACATCCCGTCGTGAAGGTTGGTAATAAAGCTGTTTGTGAACACTGATCCCTGAGGAATATGTCTACTAATCAGCTGCCAATTGGATTTTGTCCCTCTAATACAGATTCACTTTGAACCTGACTGATCCAGACAGTTTTCAACCCATGCTCACTTTTTCAACATGTTCCTTTATAGGAACTTGATGTTAGGCTGACTGGCTTACACTTGCAGAATCACGTTTCTGTAGATCTGCCTTCTTGCCCTGCCTAAAAGTGCTTACATTACTATGCAGATCATATACGTACTGTGCCTTATTCCTGCAATCATACAGGATTTAAGGAAGAAATCAGCTTTTATAGATCTTTCTGTGGTACTAGGGAATCCCTCTAAGCAAAAAAAATCAATCTTGTGTTAGCCATTTGATTTAGTTTAAAGGTCATGCTGGCTTTTGTTTATACAGTACCCAGTGGCCTGAATGAAATGTATTGGCAGAAGTGCATAGGCTAGTCTGTTCTTACATAACTAATTTTCTTAATTAATTTAGAATATTATGGTGGAAAGAAAGGAAAACTAGTGATAGCATTTTTGAAAAAAACCCACCCAAATCCAACTCAGTGCCTAGCAGTTATTGTGTCAATATGAAAAGCTGCAGTGACCATATGAGACTGGAATGCTTTTGCTATGTATTGTGTTAACATCTTTCACTAGCTAAATTAACTTTCAACTGGTCTATCAAGCCCAGTCATCATCAAACAAGTCAATTTGGATTTTGTTTGAATATTCTCCTGACATACTTATCTTTAAGGTTCAAACAGTGACACTTTGAGATATTTGGAAAAGATAAGCTAAATGAATATTGTATTATTTTTGAGGGAAGGAAGGTATTTATTTTGGAAGTTTGGTAGGCTTTTTATCCTGCAGGGATGCATGGTTTTCAGCATCAGATTTCTCTGAAGGTTTTTTTACATTGCATTCCTTTGAAAACAGTTGGAATTGGCCTCAGAAAGTGGACAAAGCGAACAGTTCTCTGAAGAAAATTTGGAAAAATTTCTTTCCTAGATTCCTGGTTTGTATATTGTTGGCTGATTTAGATAAAATAGAACTTTAGTTTGGAAAGTTTGGGAGCCCGTGATGTGTTTGTATGGGAATAATTATCATAAAAAGCACAGTGTTGTAGCAAGGGTGTCCATCTGGTGTCTGGGATTATTTGTACATATTTCTCCTGATCAGTTCCTTGATGCTGGATAAACCTTGGCTGCCACTGACAAACAGCTTTCACTTTGTCCCTTTCTTTCTAGTGTCAAATAGTTTCTATGGAGTTTTAGTATATGAATCCATTTTATCTTTGGGATAACTGGAAGCTATCTGTGTGAAACATAGTTGTTCTGTATGGGGCAGTGGACTAGATGTTCTGGAGAGCACTTCAGATCTCCACACTATCAAGTTATATGGTCGTGTGACATAATTAATGATTAGATTTTATTTTGTTTCCTTACTTTCTGTTTTGAATGTACCTTTCTTATTTTCATTTTTGTCTTTCCTCAAATTCATCACTATTCAGTTATTTTAGAAGCTCTTTCAAATATTCTTGGAAGGAAAGCAATCGTATGGTCTCATTTACAAGAAAATATTTTAAAATGATCTAAGGAAAATCTGTAATGATAAACTGATTTGTTTTTAACTCAGGGTATAAAAAATAATTAGAGAATTATTTTGAAGGGGCAAGTAAAACTGTTACTGTCTTAAGATGAATTGCAGACTAAGCAAGTGCACTTTGTAAGGGATTTTGCAAAATGCACCCAAAATCTTTATGGAAGTTGCAGAGGTTCTGTGACTTAGAGTGCAGGCTACACCCCCTAAACCTTGGCAGTATTGGCAAGCAGCTCATTGGTCTTGCTGAGACTTCTGCTCTGGGTGGGTGCTCATCAACAATTATTATGTAGTTGTATTGAATTAGTGCATAACTGAGCTTCACTGCTCATGTAATTTACCTCCACTTGACATCAATGCAATCAATAAAAATTTCAACAATTGAAAACAAGTTCTTTAAACTCTGAGTTGTTATAGAAAGCTTACAAATGATAGCAATATATGATCTTTATAGCTCAGCATAACAGATGTGTTATGATTGGTGTATTTACTTATGTTGCTTTACTTAAAAAATGGAAATAAAATTGTTTAATAACACTCAAAGCAAATGTTGAATTTTTTACATTTGTGACTATTTTATACTCTTATGCTACATATATCTATGCTTGAATGGGAATGTTCGCCAAAGGCAAATGTGCTGCTTTTGTAATTGAATATTAGTCAATAGTTTACAGTTGTATTGTGGATAGACAGTTTCTTAATGCAAGCTACTTCATCAGACAGAGTTTTAGTCAATTAAGGTCAGATTTGTCTCATCTAATTTTTTTAATAGCAAATGAAACAGAATTTTACAGAGAGGAGCTGACCCTTTTCTAAAACCCACTGACATATGCAGAAGGTGTTTAATCTCTGATGTGTCTTATATTTCCTTTCTAGAGTACTTTGATGCTAGGTTAGTTAGGATGCCTGACTTAAGCTGAAGTTAGGGAGAAGTTCTACCCTTAGAGGGAAGAAGTAACAAATAGGTGAACTAAACAGAAGAAATTGCATAATTTACAAAAGACGATTTATGAATTCCATGTCTGATAAGAATTACATGTTGAAAATCCCTAATTTTGAGTAAGGAGTGCTAATGTTATCTATTCAGACAGTTCATAAACATTTTAAAGACAGCACCTTGTTTTCAGGAGTATTTTGCTTGGTTTTATTGTTGAAAGGAGACATTAATAATAAATTATTTGTGACTAGCACTTGAAGACACTCAGGTTTGTCTATTCAGAGTCAAACAATTTGTCTTCAGAGTAGACATTCATTGCCCAATAAAGGAGGACTATTACACTATTTCAAAGAACAGTTGTATATTTAGGATAATCTCAATATTTTTAACAAGATAAAGAATGCATTTAGAACCGAGATTAACATGTTTATCTCTGAAGACCAGGTGTGGAGGAGATTAGCTTTAAAATGCAGAGGAAGTTAAGAATTTTGCACTGGGGACAATATTTATTAGTAGTGTGATATGAGTTATAACCTGAGAAACAGCATTTGTGAGCACAGCAGTGGGAGGTGCACCCAGATAGAGGAACTGATCTGCTCCATGACAAAGCTCCAGGAGAAGGAATGGTTAAAGAACGTCAGGGAGTCAAGAGAAAGAGTAGACTACTGAAACTGCACCCTGCTCTTCCCTGCACTGTGCCCAACAGGCAAACAGGACTCATGACATGGAGGATTCCCTGTCCTCTCTTTGCCTGGCTGAACGTGATGACTCAAGGACAGAGGACAGTGGTGAGAAGTTCCTGCCTGATGCAACAGCTGTGTCTCCTCTGTGACTGCCCCACCTCCCCAAGTGCTCTGACATAACAGATGTGAGGCTCTGCAAGTGGAACTGATGAATAATGAGGATGATGGTTTGTCTAGAACAGAGGTGTCACAGAGGTTAGTCAGTC
The DNA here is from genome assembly GCF_009829145.1 of Chiroxiphia lanceolata. Taxonomy (NCBI): domain Eukaryota; kingdom Metazoa; phylum Chordata; class Aves; order Passeriformes; family Pipridae; genus Chiroxiphia; species Chiroxiphia lanceolata. The sequence goes on along the minus strand of NC_045639.1, from coordinate 83,200,257 downwards.
TATGCTCCATGTCAAAACTGCTTTCATAAAGAAAAAAAGATGTGTCATTGTCATAGGAGACTTCCTTATGAAGGGAACAGAATACTCCATATGCAGACCAGATCTACTTCTTAGAGAAGTCTGCTGCCTCCCTGGAGCCTAGGTTAAAAATGTGATGAGAAAATTTCTTACCCTAGCACAGCCCTCAGATTTTTCGTCCACTGTTGGGTTTTCAAGTAGGCAGCAATGGAGTTGGAACAAGAAGACCAAGTGCAATCAGGAGAGACTTCAGGACCTTGGGACAACTGGTTAAGGGATCAAGAGCAGAAGTAGTCTTCACCTCTATCCTTCCAGTTGCAGGGAATGATGAAGGAAGAAAAAGGAAGAGCCAACTCTGAGCCTAGAGTCACTGGCAGAATTTCGGTGTTTTTTTTTTTTTGATCATGGGTTGGTCATGTGACCTACTGTCTCTGAATAGAAAGAACTGTGGGTGATATGGTGGCTGGAGGCTGTTTTGGGCACAGTGATCACAAAATAATCATGAAGTTTTGGTTCTTGAAGAAGTAAATAGGGGGAGTCAGCAGAATGGCTACCTTGGACTTCCAGAGGGCAGGTTTTGGCCTGTTTAGGAGATGGTTTGAGAGAGTCCTTTGGGAGGCAGTCCTGAAGGTCAGAGGGGTCCAGGAAAGCTGGATATTCTTCCAGAGGGAAACCTTAAAGGTGCAGGGGCAGGCTGTCTCCATGTGCTGAAAGATGAATTGGTGGGGAAGAAGGCTGGTCTGGCTGAACAGGGAGCTTTGCCTGGAACTTAGAGGGCAAAAAAAAAAAAAAGAGTGTTTATGACCTTTGAAAGAAGGGGCAACAACTCAGGAGGACTACAAGGATGTCATGAAATTATACAGGAAGAAAATTAGAAGAGTCAAAGCCCAATTTGACCTTAATCTGGCTACTGCCATAAAAGACAATAAAAAACATTTCTGTAAATACATTAGCAACAAAAGGAGGGCTAAGGAGAATCTCCATCCTTTATTGGATGTGATGTGAAACAGTGACAAGGGTTGAGGAAAAGACTGAGGAAATTAATACCTTTTATTCCTAAGACTTTAATAGTAACACCAGTTGTTCTCCGGGTACCCCTGAGGTGGAATATGGGGATGGGGAGCAGAATGAAACTCCCATAATCCAAGAGAAAATGGTCAGTGATCTGCTACACCACTTAGACACACACACACAAGGGTATTGAGGGAGCTGTTGAGGTGATCACTGAGCTCTCTGAAACCTTATTGCTCTCTACAAATGCCTGAAAGGAGGTTGTAGCCAGGCGAGGGTTGGTCTCCTCTCTCAAAGTAACAAGTGATAGGACAAGCGAAAATGGCCTCAAGTTGCGGCAGGGAAGGTTTAGGTTGGATATTAGGAAACATTTTTTCATGGAAAGGGTTGTCAAGCATTGGAACAGGCTGCCTAGGGAAGTGGTAAAATCACCATCCCTGGAGGTATTTAAAAGATGTGTAGATGTGGTACCTGGGTACATATTTTGTGGTGAACCTGGCAATGTTAGGCTAATGGTTGGACTCAATGATCTTAGAGGTCCTTTCCAACCTTAAATATTCTGTGATTCTATGAGCCTATTAATAAAATATAAGCGAAGAAGAAGGAGGAGCTACCCTTTAAATATATATACCTTTTAATATATCTAAGTAGCTATAGTTTGCTATAAAATAAGGACTTACAATTATAAATCTCAGTGAGGGGAAAATGCTCTCACGTGTGATTAGTGTGTGAATAGGTATTTATGGTACCAAACCCTATTTAATCTACCATAGTGTCTTTAACAAAGTTACATCCTGCATGACCTAGCAAGATACAGTTTCCCAAGTATCTAGAAGCGATAGTTTTATATGCCTAAAGCTCACTGGATTGTAGGAGGGCCTTGTACGTGCCTGTGAAAAGAAGGAATTCAAGGCTAAATATGTACTTCTTTTCCTGAAGACAATTGCAAAAACAACCTCTTACCTTATAGTAGGAAATGTTCAGTGGGACGTTTGTAGGTGATATCAAACTAAATTTTTAAATCCCAACCTTAAATTATTCTTGAAAAAAGGGATAGTGTACCCTTTCAAACATTACTTGCTTGATGAATGACAGTTTTGAAATCACACATAAAGAGTAAGCAGTAGTGTTTTACACAATGCAGCTGAGAAATGTGAGGATTATCATGGCTGGGCTTTGCGAACGAAGATTTGGGAAGGGCTCTACCCATGTTTGTTACAAGTGCGCTGGTGGCTAAAAAGGTCAATATGAGACAGGCACGTCCGGTTGCAAAAGGCACAGCAGAAAGACTCTTTAGGTGGTATATTCTGCAAGGCACGATTCTTTCTGCGTTGTCTTTTCTCCTCGAGAGTGATCCTGCGTGAGTTCTCAAAGGAGACAGCTGCGTTATAGATGGTGTGTCTCCAGACCTCCCAATTTGAGGCCAGAGTAGACCAGTTATGATGATCAATATGGCCAAGGCTGAGATGTTGTTTCAGGGAGTCCTTGTATCTTCTCTTCGGGGCTCCTCTCATGCGGCAGCCAGTGGCAAGTTCACCATAAAGCAGGATCTTAGGGAGGCGGTGGTCCTTCATCCTGGAGACGTGCCCTGCCCATCGCAGCTGTGTTCTCAGCAACATGGCCTCAATACTTGTGACTGCTGCTTGTTCTAGAACAAATGTATTGGTCACATAATCTGACCAGCGGATGTTTAGGATTGTACGGAGGCAGCGTTGATGGAAGCGTTCTAGGAGACGTAGGTGGTGGCGGTAGATGATCCATGATTCAGATCCGTATAACAGAGTAGACAGCACTATGGCTCTGTAAACACTGATCTTTGTACTTTTCTTCAGGTGTTTATTTCGCCAAACTCTTTTATGAAGCTTTCCAAAGGCACTATATGCCTTTGCTAACCTGTTGTCTATCTCTCCGTCAATCTTACTGTCTGAGGAGGTGAGGCTGCCTAGGTAATTAAACTGCTGGACTGATTTGAGCACTGATTCGCCAGTGGTTATATGGGGATGATGGAAGACTTCCTGAGGTGCCAATTCAGAATGGAGGTTTTGTCTGTCAGAAGTGTTTGACCATCAGCGCTGAGTAGAGGACTTTGAGCTTGGTATGTAGGCCTGTATGCTGTTTTCAGGGCTTCATAGAATCCTCTGTGATCACTTGTGTCTGCGCATAATTGTGTTTTTTCAGCTAGACTGATCCACCACTTGTTCTGGATGTCACGGAGTTTCTGTTGGAGCTTGCCATGTGTAATGTGAAAGGCTGTTTTTCTTACGTGACAGGATGGCAGTGCAAGGTGTACTTGGTGGGCGGTTCTCTTCTTCCTCAACAATTCCTGGATGTATTGATTGTTTTCATCAAACCAGTCCTTATTCTTCTTGAGAGAGAACCCTAAGGTTTCTTCAGAGGACTACAGGATGCTGTTTTTAATATGGTGTCGGAGTGTTACAGGAGAGGTATCTGTAGAATCTGTGGAATGGTTATCAAGCCTAGTTTGAAGATTAGCCTGGAATTTGTTTCTCACTGTGGCTGATTGGAGATTGTTAACTTGGAGTGTCCTTCTTGGGATGCTGCCCCTTTTAGGTTTGAATTTAAGATTGAGGTTAAGTTTACAGTGCACCAGTCGATGGTCTGTTTGGCATTCTGCACTGGGCATCACGCGGGTATGGTGGACATCGCGGACATCTCTCCATCACACCAAGACATAATTGATGAGGTGCCAATGTTTGGATCTGGGATGCATCCATGTTGTCTTCAGACTATTTTTCTGCTGAAAGATAGTGTTAGTGATGGTGAGCTGTTGCTCCGCACAGAAATCTAGCAGAAGTCGACCATTATCGTTGCAGCTTCCAACACCATGCTTGCCTAATATTCCTTTCCAGGCTTCAAAGTTCTTTCCTACTCTGGTGTTGAAATCACCAAGGATAATGGTGATTATCATCTGCAGGAACCTTTTGGGTAAGGTGGCGCAGGTCGGTGTAGAATTTATCTTTTTCAGCAGGGTCAGCTTGGAGAGTTGGGGCATATATACTAAAGACGACATCGTGTTGCTTGTTGTGTAGTGGAAGGTGTAGGGAGATAATTCGGTCAGCATGACCTGTCGGTGGATTTTCGAGTTTAGGAACAGTAGAGTTTTTGATCATGAAGCCAACTCCTGAGAGATGCCTTTTGGTTCTGGGCTTACCTGACCAAAAGAGTGTGTAACTGGCACCATGTTCTCTGAGGCTGCCTTCCTTGTAAAGGCGAACTTCGCTGAGAGCAGCAATGTCGATTTTGAGACGTGACAGTTCATGGGCAATCAGGGCAGACTGACACTCAGGACGTCCACTATCCGCAGAATTGAGCATGGTTCTGATGTTCCAGCATGCTAGAGTTAATTTGGGTACACCTTTGGAGGCAGGTGTATATGCCTTTGTCTTTTGATCTTTGTGTGACTTTTGTCATTTGTAGATGATGTCGATACAGGGCTTTGCAAATGTGGGTAAGGCCTTCGAGCCCGCGCAATGGATTTTTTAGGTGAGACGCAGTATGCGCGGAACTGAACCCACCCTTTAATCCTAAGGTTCATCTCCCAGGGCCGAACAAGCCTGGACGGTGGCAGCGAGATCCTCAGGACATAGGTTTAATTAGAGTGACCTTCTCTTAGATGGATGGCCTTACAGGGCTGAACGAGCTCCATCTGCCTGGGTTTAGAGTTGTCCTCTTCTGTGTGTTCCGGGCTCCCCCTCTCATCTCCCACGATGGCACAATCCGCACCGGTGGAGCTCCCACTTTCTCGCTCCTTTCTGTGCCCGAGGCCGGGCCCGAGCGCCCAGGGCCGGGCCGTGCCATACGCACGCACCTGGGGCCGGCCAGGGCCACAGTGCATGCGTTCCGGAGCCGGCTGGGCGTGAGGATTAAAAGGTTTTGAAAATGACAAATAATAATTCTCTCAGATATTGAAATACAAGAAGCTGAAATAGATCTGAAATAGTCAAAAGTCTGACTTGTTTAGTGTAATGCTACAAAATGACACTTTACCAAATGAAAGCAAGCAGAAATTACTTGAAATTTTTAAATATTAGTAAGAAATATACTAACAACATGAACTTTATCGGTGGTGATGCATTTGCCCAATGCCTGAGTTTTCAAATATCCTGAAACAGTGACAGAAATCTGAATTTCTGTGCAAAGCAATTGCTCTAATCAGAGCAAAGCAATTGCTTTAATTCTAATCCTCTCATTAATATTACTGGAAATAAATAGTATTGGAGTTCAGAATGGAGTCCAAAAGGAGAACTGAGTTCAGGGGATTTCAGGAGTATTTGCAAAGTTCAGAATTCATAAAGAAAAAAGGAGGGGACATACAATCAAGATGATAGTCCTGAGAAGGACAGATAACATTGATTCTGGAGGACAGGCATATGAAGCACAAAAACATAGCTGTGAGGGAAGCTCTGATATAAAACTAACTCTACCCTTGGCTTACTAGCTTTGGTAATTGTGCAGATTGAGAGGATTACATACATGACAATATTCACAAATCGTATTTAAAAATGCAAGAGGACTATATCAGGAAAATATATTCTGTTGTTGAGAGATATTCTTCCATGTCACTGAGGCTTTTCCACAAATATTTTGTTATGGAAATTTGCTTCGTATGGTTATAATTATGTTGACAGTTTTCTGGACTTTGAAAAGTTTTTGCTTCATTGAAAGCACAATTTCTGGACAATGAGAATAAGATTAAGAATAAAGCATACTTAATTAAAACTTTAAAGGCTGGTCTTCATTTTTTGCTCAGGTTTGTAAGATCCACATTGTTCTGTGGGCACCGGATTTTACAAGTGAGCAGATTTTACAGTTCAGCAGACTTAAGAATGATCTTCTGTGTTTGAATTCTTGAAAATCATGATGTTTGCAATAATTTACTGTGCAAATGGTGTTGGTGCTTTGATTTTATCATGTGCTGTAACCTCTAACTACTCAGCTTGTTGGAAAAGCTGATTCAGACTTAGCAGAGGAAAGCACTTGAGCTAGTTGGAACTGCTGATGGTTTCGTTTCTGTGGCTGGGAAATGGTGAGCTACCCATTACTTATGTTCCTCCTGCAAGTCTTCACCCTTAAATATTAAGAAGACACAATTCCTTCTCAACTCAGAAGTGCTCAGTATTTATAACAAGAGAGCTGAAAAATAGGATTTTCAGCTGCAAAATATGGGTATTTATGTTTTAAACTGAGAGAGGCCAGAGTTGTTATTCCCAGTCGTCTAGGCACTGAGTTGTGTCATAGAATGGGGAAGTCCTGGAGCCAGCATATGACACTAGAGAAGTGGGAAAAGGTTTGATCTTCAATGTGAGACAAGTAGATTAAAGGTGCTGCTGTGCAGATAACCATGCTGATAGTCAAATGTGTTATAGTGATATAAATTGTTGAGCATTTCCACACCACAAAAGTATTTTTATACTTTCCTTTTCATGCTGTAGCACTTTTCGTCATGTGGGAGATTTTAGTACTGGTTCTTTGCAGTTCTTTGGCTGGACAGTTTTTAGGTATTCCTCCGTGGCACTCTTGATTTAAGACGTGCTCTATGGTGACATCTACCAGCATGTATTAATTTATTGCCCTATACGAAAAATAAAGTTTTACTTCACTATGTAGGCAACTGTCAGGATGACCAGGGCTCATGGTAATTGTATACAGTCTGTATACATTTTTTCCCCCCAAGTTCCTTAAAATGATCATCTCACTTCATGAGGATCAGCACGGCCAAGTCAGGTATGGCAACACACTTTCTGAGCCCTTTTTAATTAAGAATGGTGTGAAACAAGGCTGCATTCTCGCTCCTACCTTATTCACAATCTTTTTTAGCATGATGCTCCAAAGGGCCACAGCAGACCTCGACGATCAGGACGGTATCTACATTCGATATCGTACTGATGGAAGCCTGTTCAATCTCAGGCGTCTGAAGGCCCACACCAAGACCCTAAACCATCTTGTCCGGGAGCTGCTTTATGCTGATGACGCCGCCCTTGTTGCCCGCACAGAAGCAGCTCTGCAACGTTTAACATCCTGCTTTGCAGATGCTGCTGAGCTCTTTGGGCTGGAAGTCAGCTTAAAGAAGACAGAAGTTCTCTATCAACCTGCACCTCAGGAAGTCTTCCATCATCCCCATATCACCATTGGCGAATCAGAGCTCAAATCAGTCCAGCAGTTTAATTACCTAGGTAGCCTCATCTCCTCGGATGGTAAGATTGACAGGGAGATAGACAACAGGTTGGCAAAGGCATACAGTGCTTTCGGAAAACTCCACAAAAGAGTATGGCGTAATAAACACTTGAAGAAAAGCACCAAGATCAGTGTTTACAAAGCCATAGTGTTGTCTACTCTCTTGTATGGTTCCGAATCATGGGTCATCTACCGCCACCACCTGCGTCTCCTAGAACGCTTCCATCAGCGCTGCCTCCGTACAATCTTAAACATCCACTGGTCAGATTATGTGACCAATACATCTGTTCTTGAGCAAGCAGCAGTCACAAGTGTAGAGGCCATGCTGATGAGAACACAGCTGCGATGGGCAGGGCACGTCTCAAGGATGAAGGACCACCGCCTCCCTAAGATCTTGCTCTATGGTGAACTTGCCACTGGCTGCCGCAAGAGAGGAGCCCCGAAGAAAAGATTCAAGGACTCCCTGAAACAACATCTCAGCCTTGGCCATATTGATCACCATAATTGGTCCACTCTGGCCTCAAATCGGGAGGCTTGGAGACACAGCATCTATAACGCAGCGGAAGCCTTTGAGAACACACGCAGGATCTCTCTCGAGGAGAAAAGGCAACGCAGGAAGAACCGTGTCTTGCTGAATACTTCATCTAAGGAGTCTTTCTGTTGTGCCTTTTGCAACCGGATATGTCTGTCACGTATTGGCCTCATAAGTCACCAACGTGCCTGTAACAAATGTGGATAAAGCCTTCCCAAATCTTCGTTCGCGAAGCCCAGCCATGATGAACTTAAATCTAGTGTTGGTAACTTTTTATATAAAGGGGACTTAATTTTGTTTCGATTGTTTCTTGACTGTACAATTGCTTGGGGCAGGGTAACTGAAGGACTGGGAAGCTTTGGGGCCATAAACTTCCTCTGCAGTCACAAAGCAGAAGTCGCAGTCACGCAGAGCATCCAGGGTCTGCCGTGCCCCCGGGGAGGCCCTGTCTTCTCCCTCAAACTGTGAGGAGGCTTCAGACAACTAGCTTAAACCAGATGCTGGCTCTAAAATAGCCAGTTGAGGTTAGAAACTGCCCACTTTGTTGGACAGGTTTCAGACATTTTGTTGACAAAACAGTTTAAAATTAAATATTTTACTGTCCAAAGTGCATTTTGAAATTCTTTCAGGTAATACTCAGCTGCGGTTACTGCCATTCCCCTCTGGGTAGTACAGTAACACAAATTTATTAATTGGTTTCTGAGTAACAAAACCTGCTTTTATATGACTTAAAGCTACCAAAATGGGGGTTCAGTGCTTGCTTTGTGACTTGAGGACTGAATTGTGCTACCTAAGGTTGGAGGGTGATCACTATGCTATCCCTGCCTGCTCAGTGGAGGGGAACACTCTCTCCCCTCAAAGAAATGTGGGAGATGCCCCCTGTGGGGTATCCACCCTGAGGAGCTTTACCAGTAACTGTAGTGGTGCACTTCTTGAAATGTGTCCTGAGCGAGGTGGAAGTTTGGGGTCTGGAAGTTGCCTGGGGAATTTGAGGAAGGTCTTTGGCTTGAATTCAGAAATGACTTTGGAAGAGGGCCCTCAAAATTGATTTTATTGAAGCAAGCTTTTGATGAGTGGAGTGGATGGCTTTTCTCAGGGGCTCACTTCCAAACCAGAGGGCAAAGCTAACCTGTCGCTATATTAGAATGAATTGAATTACAATAAGCGTAAAGCAAAATCTGTTGTCTCAGCTTTTACAGTTTTTGACCAGATTCAGAGAAATGTGAATATTTGATGGTGCGTGTCTATCTTCTTCAATGGCCAAAATACCCATGGAGCTGAACTGTGTCCTACCTGAGGGCAAAAAAAACCAAACCAGGGAGTTGTTTTACAAATGAAATGTTTCTTGCTTTTTCTTGCAGTTTAGTGTACTGCAACATGTTCGATCAGTGATATAAGTAAGAGAGTTTAGTGCATTAACATGTTTTGTACTGTTTCTTTCACAAAAAAAATTCAGACCTAACCCTTTTTGTTGTTTGTTGGTGTCATCTCTGACTTAGGTCTGAGAGTTTTAAGAGAACATGGAAAGCATTTTCACAGCTCACAGAGCTGGAGTTTTTAATCTCTATACAACATTAACTTTTTTTGGACAATTCTAAGCCAGTCCTTTTGTTTGCATTGCAGAAAGAATTCAGAATGGTAATTAGTGAAAGTAAGAATGAAAGAATTAAGTGTGTTTTTCTATATGAATATTAATAATAATTATGAAATATATTCTAGAGAAAATGTATGGGTTTGTTATTACCTCAATATAGTATATTTCTTTTCATAGTTTGATACTAAAAAATAATAGATTATCTCTAATTCTCTTTATGTCTACACCAAGCGTATTTGCCAACTATCACCATTTCATATAAGTATTTTTAAACCTAATTTTCTGTAAGCACAGTGTAAGATGATTGCAATTTCATTTAATTGCTTCCACGTGCTCTGGTTCGTAGTAACGCTACAACTTTAAAATCTGAAGACCATTCTCATGCCTATTTCATAGCATGAGATTTTACAGTAAAATATGAAACGTAAATACAGAACTTAAATACAGGACTGTAATGTTAAATATATTCTTTCTATACTACATTGATATGTTTATTATTTATTACTTTTATGAAATTATTGAATTTCATTCTAAAGATCAGAAAAATGTTGAACATATTAGTATTAGCTCTTTAAAAAAACCCCACATAATTTTTGATTCTAAAAGACCACTAAGCAGAACACTGTAACCTTAAAAATAAGTTTTCCACATCTAAAAATTATGATAATAATTATGGTATTGTATATGGAACTCTGTATGTTTAATTTTTTTATATTTTAACTTTTTTTTATGACTAAAGGAAAAATTTTCCTTTTTACAGCTGTTCATAGGTTTTACAGTCAAAAACAGTTTTGAGTAGTACAATGGAAATTTCATGGGGCTACATTTGTACTTTTGCCAAAAAATGCGATTAATTCAGTGTAAAAATACATTAGAGTATAATATAATTATAAAAATACACAAACTTTAAAATTAAGTCCAGTCATCTATTTTAAAACTATTTACTGGATGTGAATACTCTATTAGTTGAAGCTGAAACACAGGTGGAGTTCCATGTGCTGCATAATCTGATCTCAGTGTACAAAATCTTTGGAGCAATATAAACATATGTGTAAATGAATTATTTTAACATTCAATTTTTATAATATAATTGCTCTGAATCATGAAACCTCAGACCTAAGATGTTCCATCAGGGAGGCAGAAATACTGTTAACAGTGAAATCCAAAAAGCATACAAGAAACAGTTTATGAGTCCAAAGACAACTCACGTGGTGTTCCTGCAAAAACTTAAGAGGGGAAAAAAAAGGGCAGAAAACCCCATTCCTTAAATCCTGCGTTATAATGTGAAAGCTTCATGCTTTTGTTGGACAGCTGAGATGGATGAATTGTATTTTAAGATTGGCTGCTGCTCTGAATACAGTCAAACTTATGCTATTCAGTATTGTCATAGAAAAAAGCTATCTGCAGGCCCAAGTTTCAGTAATTAAGTCCTGGAAGGCCCCTTGGGTGGCTAGCATTGACTGGTGTTATTCCAGAGGAACAAGCATTGCATTTCATTTATGAAATACTGAAGTAGAAATATGATGTATCTGTCCCTTGGCCTAACATAGTTTCAGTATTTTCCTTTAAGATGAACTGTAAAAGATGTGCAGACTTATGTTTGAGTATGTCTGCAAGTCATGGGTAGATCCAAGACATTAATGGTAGGGAAAGAAGAAGACAGACAAAAATTGCTGAGGACCTGGAGGAGGATTAACCATCCAATTCCATTGTTTGGGGGCTGCTAGTATTCAGTCCCTGCAAATCTATTGTTTCAATCGGTCAGGAAGCTAATTACATGCAACACTTTCATCCTTTAGCAAAAAAGATAAAGTGTCTCTGGCTGTGGATTTTTTGGCAAAATACTGTTCTGTCAGAAAATGCCAATGTCTTTTTGCCAGTTTTACCAGGAGGATTTTCAGGGAGTAGTAGTTCTATCTTTACAGGTGGAATTTTTGACAAACTTGGTGTTCTTGGTTGAAAGTTTGAGTTTCTTTCATGGGCTGTTTCTCTGTTTTGCATCCTCAGCCATTGCATAAAATGCCTTTATGAGAAATAACAGGAGTTGAGGAGCTGCCATCCCTGAGATGAGCACCCTGGCAATGGGCAGAAGTACCCTTTCTGTTCACTTGTGCTCCCTTCGTTGCTGTTCAGTAGCACTGTGACTTTTGGGATGCCACAAGAAGGATGCTCCTTGTTATAATTTTACCCCTCTCTGTGTCTGTTTATTAGGGAAGTTCTGTATTCATGTGAGTATTTGAAAAATTAGTCTTTCTTGTTTGTTTGTTTATTTTTTGTTTGCTTTTTGCAGATTAGCTGCAGCTATCATACCTGGGGATTAGGTTCCAAATGTCAGATTTTTGCTGGCCTGTGTTGGGAATCCTGTTTGGCTGAGAGTAAGAAATATTGAGTATAAAAAGCTAACATTGAATATTCTTCTGTATGCTGTAGGTGTCAGGTTCAAGTCTGCAGTATATGCATACGTCTGAGTCAACCACAATATATATTGATATTGATGGAATTAATATGATTATAAACTAATAAATATATTGAAGGAATTAGTTATGCTCTATTCAGTCCTAAAGGGCAGAAGTGAAAGGAGAGAAAATGTCTCCGAAATATAAGCTGTAGCACCATATATTGCTATGTGTTGAGTCAGAAAATTGTTCCCATTTATCCAGAATGCTTCAGGTAAGACATTTATCTTGAGAATGTATTGAGAATGTTTCAGATGAGCACAGAACCTGTTAAGTAATACAGAAGAAGCAATCCATTAAAAAATGAAGTTATGTCATCAGTGTTGCATTTACAAGACCATTTTAACAACTTCCCTTAAGAGGAATCCTACTTGGTTAAATAAAACCTGATAAATCTAATTTCCTTTGAGGCAAAATAATTTAATTATTGTGTATTTAATCACTATCTGTATTCAGAATACTAAGAAAAGGATTTCTCATATAAGTACGCATGATGGAATTAAGTGACTAAATGTGGATGTTGCCATCTTTGCAAAAGTTAAGAAACTTTGTTCTGTAAGGATAGAAGTTCTGATGTAGCTTTGAGTAGAAAGATCTGAACTTCTCCCATATTCATATGGAATTTTGAGCTACTGGAAGGAAACATCTGGTTGTAAATACTACATGTAACATTATGGATGGGTTTAGAAGTTTTTAGAGCCAATGAATTAACCCAAAATAAATTATATTTTATATTTTTAATGATATTTTTATATTTTTACTATAAAATAAATTATAGGAGCAACTTCAGAAGTTATTGAATTACCTAATGAATGGCTTTTTTGGATATTATGCCAACTTTGAATTCCAGCAAGTAGCCAAGAAAGTTGGAAGATCTGAAGACTTTTCACCATCTGTGTACTGACAGCCTATGTTGTCTTATACTTTATATCCATAAAGAATTTACCATCCTTGGCAGTGGAATAAGAACTGGAAAGAGAGGGAAATGTGGGTGGATTTTTTAAAGTATTGTTGTCTCTTTCACTGTTATGGACACTTGCTACATACTGCAGATTTTGTATTGGTCCAGCTTGGTATTAAATATTTTCCACAATGATTCCATTTAACTGTGAACATTCGTCTCATATCTGTAACTACCTGTGTAAAGACAGCTGCAGCAATGCGGTGGCATGGATTCAAATTTTTCTTCTTAATTACTCAGGTGGGATTAATCTAAAAATCTATTCACTCCAGGCCTCCTTCATAGTCAGTAAGAGTAAACATCTTCAAAGGGTGGCACATTTCCTTTTAGGGTAAATCTCCCTATAGAGAGATATGAAACTTTTTAGCAGTGCCTCAGAATTAAAGATGCTGTTGGTTGTCTCCTAAAATAACTGTCTCCCTTATAAGAATATAAATAGCATTAATTGCTTTTTTAATGGTGACAAGCCAATGAATTATACAGAACTGACTGTTTCCCCCCTAAGTAATTCTTCAACTGGGGAGGAAATCAGAAAGAAAGAAGTCTTGAAAACAACTGTTTTCAGATGCAAGTAGTGATCATTTAGAAAAGTTATATAAAATAATTAAGAAAACCTACACAAGATATTTGGCTGAAGGGAACCATTGTACTCACTAAGAAAACTGCAAACAAGCAACTTGAAATTCAGTATGCTCTCGTCACTGAGCCACAACAAACCTCAGCCATTACTTTGTTTGGTCACAGGGTCTTCTAGGCTGAAGTTGTTTATTAACCACTAAAAGCTAGGTTTTGCTTTCTCTGTATAATTTCTGGTGACCACTAAAATAAGTAGAAATGCCTTAAAAAATTATATACTGTTTGGAGACAGCTGCTTAAACCTCTGTTTTTGTGGAGCATTCAAAATAATACTGATTTTATGATGGACAAGAGACTATGCAGCCAACAAACCCCATAATTTCTGGAGTATCTCTGATTTCATAGCAGATACAAACCTTGATAATAATGTTACATGTGAACTTTATTTCCTGGCTTTTTTTTTTTTTTTTTAACCAACCACAAAAGAAGACATTTGAGAGCATGTTTCTTGTCTTGTTCAAGAAAAAGTACAATGTCAAACACTTAAACTGGATCTTTAGCAATATAAACCTATGTCTGCAGGATTTATTCTTATAGCTGATAGCAGAATTGTTTGACTGGGTTTCTACTGGCTGGCAAGTGAAAAATCTCACCAAATACAGTGAGAAAAGCTCCATAATAACTTTTGTACCTGCTGGATTTTTCTCAACACTGGTATTCTGTCTTCATAGCTCTGAATTCCCTCCTAAAAGCCTGCAGGTCTGATTTTCTTCAGCTATTGTGTTCTCATAAAAATGTTTGTCAGGCTGATGTTTTTTGAAACTTAGTTTACCACTGAATTCGCTAGGCTTTATACAGCAAGTGTAGGTTGTACCAGATTAATTTAACATATTAGATCCTGACATTACAAAATCTTGTCAGTACAAGAACTGCAAGGTATATGATGTGGAGACTGCAGTGTGCTGGGCTCTCAAAGGTATGAAGTTGTAAGGGTAGTGTTTCTTAAGACTTGGCTACATGTTAACACTCCTGGAGTTTCTTAGTTGCAAAACCCAGAACTTTTAAGTCATAAAGTCAGTCTGTTGTTGATATAGTAAAAATTAGAATCCTATAATGAACCTGGATGATGTTGAGGGTCTCAGAAACAGAATTCAGTCTGAGTTGCTACATGGCTAGGAACTAATAACTTTTTAGTATAAGCTTGTAAATGATTATTTGGGCGAAGGATGAAAACCTGGTATATCAGTTACCTTCGACTCAGTTGTGTATCCTGCAGTTGGATAAAAAGACAAATGTGTTTGGAGAGGCCCTTACAGTAGAAACAGTAAGGACTTATTTTGTTATAGAAGACAGTGGTATGGTCTCATGTGGAATATTGTATCTAGGTGTGGTCAATTAGTTTTTAAAAAGACCATTGAAATCAGACGATGTGAGTGAGGAGCTGCTAGGGTCATCAGAAGCTGTGGAGAGCCTCCTGTATGATAATAGCTTAGCAGTGCCTGCCTTCTTCCCACTATCACAATGAAGACTATAGTAATGTAAGTCCTGTTTATAAATTTCCTGGGGAAATGAGGAAAGGTAATCAGCAGAAGTAATTACTAAAGTAATTATGTGGAAGAATTATGTATGAATGAATTTGAAATGAATGGCTTGAAATTAGAAAAAGGGTTTCAAGATGACCTGTCACACAGGAGTGTGGCTAAAAAAGCCAGTAACTGCATTATCAACACAGCACAGTACAGTACAGTCAAATATAAGCAATTTGTGATAGAAACTATGATTTTCTGTGATGGCGCTGACAAGACTTCTGTTCTGAGACGTTTCTAAATGTTGTGTCCTTATGCTTTCTTAGAAGTCTGTGGAAAAAAAAACCCAACCTTTAGCTGGACATGGCCTGGTGGCCTGATTTATTGAGGGGAAATCGGACACATGGGCTGGTGGGCATAAGAATTTCCATGTCTGGATAACTGTTGTTTAGAAATGTGTTTTGGTTTTGTGGTTGCCCAGCTGGAAGAGCACATTAGTGTCAGTGCACCTGATCCCTGGCTTCTGCCATCAGTAATGACTTCATGTGACAGGAATTCTGGTTTGAACAACGGTGAGTTTGGCCACCAGCAAATGAAATGGACCTAAATAAAAACTCTGACTTCCAAGGAATTCTGCCTTTCGGTTTATTCCTTTGTGCTTCCTCTTGTATGCCATATATCACAGTCTCTGTGATTGCAAGAGGCTAGAGTTTATGCAACTGTACAGTTACAATACTGATACAGGACAAAACAAGAAGCCCAACATGCTTTAAAAAGTATGTTAAATATTGAAAAAAATCATCTCTCATAGAGACCAATCCTGCTTTACTATAATAGTTGTGGATTTTTTTTTTCAGGTAGAGTAGAATTGCTGTTTACTAATTATCTTAATAGAATCAGACCTTGTAAATAATAAATTAATTTCCATTTGTACTGTAATTCTGTTTTATATTTATGATATTGAATACCATTTTTCAGTGATATCTACTCTTATAGAGTCCTGATAGATTGAGCTCTGCAAAAAATTTTACTTAGTGAATAAACTGAGAAAGAATTACTTAAAGTATTTACATGAGGGGAACATTTTTACTTTTGCTGTTTAGGAGTCATATGGGGAAAAAGAAAAATCTCAGCTTGAACTGTATTGCAATTTCCTCTTTGCAATATTACCAATAGCTTATTTTTACATTTTGTTCATGGCAAGTGTATGTTGAGTGCTAACTCTGTGACTGAAAAGAAGAAAATTATGCAAGGTGCTTCACTGTAACTAAGGCAGCTGTGTAGGTATTTTGTTTCTTCATTAAGAAATTTTGCTATACAAGTAATAAAATTGGTGGAAGACATAGGTGAATGTAAAAGATTTATAGTTTTGACTTTAATACAGTAAGTTCATTAGTGGAGTGAAAATTAAAATTGTATAAATGATATAGTGTAAAAGTAAAGTTCACATAACCATTTCATGTATGAAATTTATTTAAACAGTCAGTTCTAAAACACAGACCAAGTTAAATACTTGGGCTTAATTCAGTTAAAACTTCAGTGAGGCTCCTAGAATATACGGTTAACTTCTATCGTTTTATTTCTCTGTTCTGTAAAAATAATTAATTCTGTTATCACTATTTCTGTTTGTAATGTTGCTGGATATATTACGCTT
Organism: Chiroxiphia lanceolata; assembly: GCF_009829145.1. Lineage (NCBI taxonomy): Eukaryota > Metazoa > Chordata > Aves > Passeriformes > Pipridae > Chiroxiphia > Chiroxiphia lanceolata. The sequence goes on along the minus strand of NC_045639.1, from coordinate 83,183,734 downwards.
CAAAATTAGGTCAATAATTTTGAATTGTTTTTTCTGGCATAAAGGTAAACTAAAAACTTCATTGCCTCTGAAATATGTTATTCCTTGTCTTTGTTTTTAGACCAGTTCTTAAAGAGATGTAATGCTAACTGTTTATGGTTTAAGTAAGCATTTTAAAATGAAAGTGTTTCATTTGCAGCACATTTCTTGATCACATGGTGCAGTGAATACTTATAGCTAAATGCAAAAACTAATGAAGTATTAATTTCTTATTTTCTTAGAAGTCTTGTTTTTGTTTGTTTTGTTGACAACTTTTCTTTACAGTGGAATAGCAATGTAGCCTGTTTGAATAATAATTTAGGAAATGTAGTAAAAACTGAACAAAACTATAAAAAACCGCATCTTTCTAGGAAAGAAGAAAAGGTAATTATTGTAAAAGAGTTGGTAAAATACTTATTTCATGCTTTTTAAGTCAGCCTGTACCCAACAGAATGATTCTTTTAGTGTTTCTAAGTATTTTTGCATAAACCATTATACTTTCTCTAAAACCTCATTGCATTTCTTTCCATTCAATTTTTTACACTTTTTCTGTAGAATAAACATTACCTCTCTATTCTCACCAGTCAGCTTTCATAACTGTTACTTTTGCCTTCATATGAGAGAATATTTATTATATGAGTTTAAGCTTTGCGCTAGAAGTCTTCTACCTGTGGGTTTGAATCATCAAGCAGCTTCCTATAAAATAAATATGTAAGTAAAATGAGAGCTTGGTTTAAAGAATACACTATAAAATTCCTTGTATCTTTGTTTCAAATAATCTAATAATTCCGTCCTGCTCTGAGCCTGTTTTACAAAGACAGTAATGCTAAAAAATGCTTTGAAAAAATACTAGGTAAGCCCCGACCTTTTCATGGGAGGGCAGGATAGTTCCTTTGTACTTGTGCCTCCCTGGCTACATGACCAAACTTTGAGTTTGCCCTGGTGAAGGATTTGGTGACAGGGTGACAGCATTGTGCTGCCCCAAGATGAAAATGCTTTGATATAGAAAGGAAATACGCTGGTTTAAATTGTTTAGTAACAGCAGTTGAAATTGCATTTCCTTTGAATTTCATTAGTGTGTGTTGAGTGAAGTACTTATATTAGGATTTTACTGAGCCAGATACGTAGACTGACAAGGCTGTCTTTGCAAGACTCTCTCAGCTGCCTCAACAGCTGTAAAAGTAAAAATACCACTCACTGACTATTAAAACTCTTGGCAGCAAATCCTTCCAGTCACTTCTGGCATGCTGAGCTTAACCAGGAAATGTTTTTACAAAATACTTAAATAAGTAATTAGAATGGAAGGTGATAAATGATGATTAAAAGTATAAAGTCTCATTATATTGGTAGGATATTTCTATCTTTGTTATTAAAAGGTGTACGATGTAATTAGAAGGATGATCTTCAATGCAAATCTTAAAAAGTGTTTGTTATATTGCTCATTCATGCAGAAAAATGACCTGTGATCTGCAAATGTTTTCACATAAGAATAATTTTATGCAGGCACTTTAGCTCCATTGGTTTCTCTTGGATTATTCACCCCTGTTAACATATGTGTAGCAGTTTGCAGGACCATTTACTGAACAGATGAGTTAGTAATGCCAAATAACTAAATAAAGCAAGAATCTTCAGATACTTATGGGCCTGGGAAATCATTCTAACTGTGGGGCTTTGGGCATGCTTTTAGAATATATGTGGGTCCCAGTGCAAATATTCATAATTGCTGCTTAAGAGAGTGTACAGGAAACTTGGAATATCATATAGAATAACAAAATTTGTAGTGAATGTGCTGTAAGGCAGTTTACTGCTGTGCAGAAGAAATAAATTCTATTTGAATAATTTTGTCATATAATGGGTATATAATGTATAGCATATATAACTTTTAGGAAAGACCTTAGACTATCTCAGCTATGATGCAGCAGTAATTGCCTAGAAAAAAATGGTATTTCTAGTAGTTGGGGTGAAAAGATGGGGAGTGACCATTTAGTGGATTGAAAATAATTATCAAAAACCTGACTTATGAAAGAGCATTGCTATGGTTCACTTAAGGCAGTAGCATATTCTGTAATCTGGAAATCCTCTTACATCCTCCTCCTGAGCATATTCATCTTGTGTTATTTATTTTGTGGAGAAGAATTGTGCTGGCTGCTGCATCTCATACCCTAAACAATGCAGATTATATATTTACTGGGAAGAAATGAATTTCTGTCAGTGTGTTATTCTGAATTGAGTATATTTAAATTCTAGACCCTCATCAGAGTGGTTTAAGTTATGTAAAATTTTCATGGAAAATCTTAGCCTTTTTGCATAAAACATAGGGTAGATTGGGAAGAAATGGAAATTACTTTTTATTCGTTTACCTCCTCTTGTGATAAAGATAAGCTATTTGACACAAATTGAATGATGTTTTTGTTTGTTCTGTGAGTTTGTTTGTTTGTTTTGTATTGTAAATACCTGGGGAACATGATTTCTTTGTGCAGTTCTAACACCAAGAAAATTGAGCCAAGGCTCTAATCCCAACAGCTTCTTACTGTGAATGTTTGTTGGAGTGGTTGTTAACTTGATAAAGAAAATTTAGGAAACAATACCAGTCTTACATTGGGTTATTAAAGATTGTTCTGTTAATTTTTTAAGCTGGCTGAAATGAAATCAAAGGCAATCTTCAAACCTGTGTATGAATGAGAATTTTTGTTCATTTTATGTTAAAATACTTTATCTTTTATATAGTAAATTTGACTTCATCTATAAATATTGTTTTATGTGGTTTATTACTATAAAGACAATTTTTGCCATTAATTGTTTTTTAATCATAACAAGCCAATGAATTACACAGACCAGACTTTTTCCTCCTAAGTGTTTCTTTATTTTATAATTACTGAAGTATTTTGTAAGTAAAACTATATCTCTTTTTGCAATCATAAGGTAAATAATTTTAGCAGTGAACTATTCTTCTGTATTTGACAAGATATTAATTATGTAAATTCAAAGAACTGGTAACAAATAAAATGAATCATTACTAATCTGTGCTAAGTTATAAAGAGGTAGTTTTAAAGTGATTTATAAAGGAAAACCCTCTTTGATAGAAATTAAATATTTAAAACATATAACTGCAGAGTTCTCAAAGGAAAAATTGTGTCACTGTTGTAGCTATCAAGAAAAGATTTATTAAAAATATTTTAAAATGAAAATGGCTAAGCTGTTGGAAAAAAAGTGTTCCTCTAAAAAAAAAAAAAAAGATATCTCTCTCTCTCTCTTTCTCTCCAGACAGAATTTAAAAGTATCTCGTGGGTGTATTGTATAGTACTTATGTAGCTCATAGAAGGAACTTTTCATAACAGTGTGACATACATATGTTGTCAAAGCAAATTATGTTTGAAATGTGTAGCATTTGGTGCTTGCAGCTCTGAAGGAAAGTACTGTACAACAATTGAGAAACATATGAAAACTGCAGATGCTTCACTTTTCTGTTATTGAAAGTAAATTGTTCAGATTAGGCATTCTTTTAAAGCAGAAACCAAAGAAAAAGACCTTTAATCTTTGGTCTCAGCTTTATTGCATGAAATCCACCTTTTATAAAATGGGGTTTGATCTACTACCTCTTTGGAAAGCTTCTTTTGAAAATCTTTATCTAAGCTATGAGATAAAAAAATAGATTTTCTTGTAAAAGAGATTCTCATGTTTGTTATTAACCTATAGTAGGTTTCATCTTATTCTTACAATAGTAGGTAATTTGCAGTTAGAAATCCATATGGGGAAGTAATAGATAATTTAATAGTGGTAATAGATTTCTATAGTAATAGATATTACTGTATAAATAGATATTACTATATAAATAATTTCTATAGTAATACATAACATTCATCAATAAAGTGATCTGGAATAAGTTTTCTTAACTATTTGAGCCCCACACTTTAGTTTATGGCAACAGCATAAATAAATCAGAACAAAAATACCAGAACAGAAAGTGAAACTAATGTGATAAGAGTTTTCTCTCTGAAAAATTCTTCAAGCATATATGTGTTTTTTAAAATTTTATAATCAATAGATGAAATTGCAAAATTCAGAGTTCTCCTTGACAGAACTGACCACAATTTAATAAAAAATTTGCAACTCGTCATGTGAGTTCCTGACTATAAATTTTTTAGTTATTTTCAGCAAAAGAATAAGTAGTCTTGTATGAAAAATATTCCTATGATTTGCCTTTTGTAATGGACTTTAACCTTATGTTTAGTCTTCTTTTTATTATAATAGCTATAATACCAAAATAAATATTAAAATTTCTATCAAACTCTTTCTATTCATATTAGCCTTTAATATCACCTTTTTTTTTTTATCATCCTACAGAAAGTAAATTCTTGTACTGAAAAAGGAGTTGTAAAATCAGTGTTCTTATATATCGTCATCTGACATTCTTGTAGCTGTTAATTTTTTGGGGTACTTGTAGTGTTGCAAAATAAGAATAATATGAGGGAGACCCCTAGGACAAAAAATGCTGCAGAAATAATTTATTTTTAAAGAATTTTTTCACTTACTGAGTATTCTACAGAGCAGTAGAAATAAAAAGAATAAAATATCCGTTTTACTGATTTTAATCCATGTCAGTTAGAGGGGAAAAATGGAATAGACTCCAAAAACATGGAAGTAAGGAGGGTAAGACTAAAACAGGGGGAAAATATGAGTCTGAATTTGTCTGACTCGCTAGGTATGCATTAATAGTCTCATTTACCATACTTACTTACCAAAGTGTTTGCATTTGAAGATTTGTTTAGTATGACTGTGGAATGCTAGAAATTCCCTTCAGAGGAAGGATGGTCTGGAGCAAGAAACTCTTTAACTATTTTCTTATTGGCCAGATGCCTAAAAGCATCTAGACTGTGTACTGGATTGCTTTGTTTTTCTGTACATTGCAGAAGGATGAGTAATGTTTTCTTCCAGTAAGGCCCAATAGTGGATTTGTTTTTCTTACTTTAGCCTTTTTGTACGAATGTATATCTCTATAAATGTCTGCAGTTCTCAGTCGTGAGTTTTACACTCGGAACCCTGATTTAGCAATGAGTACCTGAATCTCTGATAAGGAAAAGATGTACTCAAATAAATCTAAAAAAGGCTTGAGTAGAGCTTTCTATATTAGCATACTACAATATTATGATTTGGGGAAATAGAGGAAGTGTACCCAGTACTGGAGGATCCATTTCACATATGAACATGCAACATCCATCAAGTCCTTGGTTTTAGCATCTATTCTAAAAATCAAGGTGTGAGATTGTTTTGAAGTGGTGTGTGGGATACATTTGAGTGATTGCTATGACTTTTAAGACGAGATTTTTAGTGGGACTTGTGAGCTTAAGTTGTTTTGAAAGGTCTTCCTAAGTGTGTATTAAACATCAAATGTTGAGAGGAAATAGTGTGACCAATTAAAATGCCTTTATAGAATATAATAATGTATTTTCCAGGAAGCTTTGAGTGAAAATCAGGCAAATGAAGGTAACTGGCAAAGGTCATATTGAATAACTGAGGCTAGAATTTGGCCTCTGCACTTAGGAAGCAGAGCAAGAAAAACAGCAATTTAATGTTTTGTCTGATTTGTTTTTATTAAGAAAATTTAGATTTGTTAGACTAATAACTGTATCTGTTGCCTTGTAAGCATTTAGTTTTCTAACAATATTTTTTTACTTCAGTTGAATTTTGGAAGTTATGGATATCTTACTGAATATAGTGATTTTCATAGTGATTTTCAAAACTGAGCTTAAACCATTTTACTCTTAATCAGAAATCCCATGCCTACTACTTTGCTTCCAAACCCATTTAATTTTAAAGTTTTTTTCTAAGGTCTTTCCTTGAAAGATGTCAGATTGTTTAAACAGTCTCTCTGAAATATGCAGGGACTTAGTGACGGCTGTAAGTTTCCATTCCTCTCTTGTGCAACAGTGCTTTGGGCTAGTACCAACCCTTATAAGCCCAATTAATATGGAATAAATCTGCTTATTTTAAAATTTTGACATTCTATCACTTTTAAATACTGTGATAGGCCTGTTCTAGTAGGCTTGTACAGTGGATATCTGCTAATTAGTCTTAAAAAGAGCTGGGAGTTCTATATAATATTCTCTGTCACGTTTCTCTACAATGTGGCTGCACAGATGCAAAAAATCTGGCACAGCAGTATGAACAGCAGATGGGGAAGTATCATATTTGGGATGAAGTGGACTCTTGTCTGTTTGGTGGGCTGATCACTTGACTTTAAGTGCTTTTTCAGTGCAAAAGGGAAGATTTGTTAGAAATATGTCCATAGACTATGTAATTTTTTCTATATCAAAATATATATCTTGCTAATACTATGATTTTTCGAAGCATGACGGCATCTAATGAAGAATGTAATTTACTCAAATTACAGTTGTTAAGTTAATGCCATCAAGCAGGCAGTTTCATATTCTGTAGCATTGTGAAAAAGCTTTGTTTGACTTAAAGGACACATTGAATATATTGTCCCATAAATTAGAACTGGTTCCAGAGATAAATCAAACCCCCGTGAACTGATAAGGTTTATTAACTTTATTAGTTGTATTTTAAAAAAGATGGTAGTAATATACTGTGAGTATTGCACTTAATATTTTCAGTGAAACTAATGAACTTTCTCTCCAGCCTTCATCTGGGATGGACTGAGCTGGTTACAATGTAAATCAAAAGTCTCTCCTAGGTAATGGTCTGTGTCGGGTACTTGGAAACAGCAATGCAGGACTGGGAAGTTGTGGGTCTAGAATACACTTGCATGTTTTGTGGTAATGCAACTTAACCGATGGTCTGTACAGTCAGTTTTGGGATGGTCCAAAAGCTATTGCCTTGTCTTATTGGTCAGTTACAGCATGGGAATCAAGGACTACCTAGTATCAAAAATACCCCAGCAGGTTAGAGTAGGGCATCATGATTTACCTCGTGCACAGGTAAAGGATTTAATACACTCTACTTCACAGCATTTTGTACTAATGTGAATCTTTCATTTTACAAAGAAAAGAGTGCCTGAAAATGGAGCTCAAAATATTTGTGTTTGCATATATTTTACCTCAGATCTACTCAGACTCTGAAGTTTTTTAGGTGAATTAGTTCACTAATAAATGTAATGACACTGTATGCAATCACACAACTTCTTGGCTTTTTTATTTCCATCTGTCTTTCAGAAATATCCACTTCACACATGTACCAAAGTGGTAACTGTAGTGAAAGGTTACAATCTTAGTGTGTTATGAATACCTCCTATACTGCCAAATGTCGTGATGTGTAGAAAGTACAGTAAGTAGAGTTGGACTGCTATGGACTGCAAGGCAATGTGTGTTCAAAACAGTTCATCAGTCTGAGAAAACACTTAACTCTTTTCTGTAGAAAAGCATAGCTCTTTAACTGTTTTCCTTGTGGACTGGTGGAAAGGACCAGTAGATAATACTTCATCTTCATTTTGCTGAGCCAAGTACAGGTGGAAGTTGCCAGGACGTCTCAGTTGCTGCAGTCCATAAAGTAGGGGCCAGGATAAGACACATTTTGTCTCTTGGTTTGTCTGCTTCAGAAAGCGAATACATATACTAAAGATTTTAGGAGAATGGGAGTGATAATTAGCGTCAATATCAGTTTGACCTGGCAAAGTTATTTCTACATCTGCTTCTTGCACATTACTTTGGTCCATGCCATCACTCTGGTACTTGCGAGTAAGAAAGATTGAAACTCCACTATTGATTTGGTTATTAAGGGCTGATAATGTTACAGGTTACTTCGGATTACTATGGTGTATCTATAATATTTTGTACCCTACTAGATCAAAAAATGAACTCTCGCAGTTGTTATCAAATCTGTCTCCAAGTAGAGCACAGGCTGTGGGGGTTTGTGTAGAACGGTGGTTTGACTCAAAGGTTGGTGATATGTGAATCCACTGGAGTTCAAATTCATAATTTCCATAACTTCTTAATGCTTAGACAGTCTTAATGATCTTAGAATTCAAAGAAGTTTGAATTATGATGTTCATGTATCCAACAAATAATGCACACTCTTAGATATGTAATTTTTCTATATGTTTAAAAGTGACATAGGAAAGAGACTCTACTCCTTTGTTCCTAAAATATTTGTTTCTTGGCAGCAGGTGTCTGGAGGTATAGCAGATGTACTAAATATAACTGCCTATGATTTAATGCAGCACACATGTAGAAAATGAAAATAACATTATACAAGTTGTTATTTTAATATGGACCTTTGGGCAAAAGGAAGCACTATTCTGGTCTCGACTACTTATTCAGTGATATAAATAGAAGGTTGGAGTTTCCAGGACTGTCAGTCTGGCAGAGTTCATTTGACCTCAATTTGTGAAGCAAGACTCCTGAAAATAATGGCCTCACTAACATTTATTTTGTATGTTCTGTTAACAGGAGGAATGCTTTTGAATTTAGAAGCTCCTATTTCAAGAGTATGTGGCTATGACACTCCCTTCCCTCACATCTTTGAGCCTTTCTACATCCCAGACAAATGGAAATGCTATGATGCTCTTCAAAAGATGATTAACTACTGAGCAGTAGTACAGGTGAGAAATAACATAACTGACAGCTTACCTGGAAGGTACAGACAGGCATAACTGTAAGGTTTTGGGCTATAGTGCTACCCTTTTATTATTTATTTATTTATAATAAGAATTGCCTCTTATGGCTTTGGGCCTTCAGTCTTAAAGATGTCTGAATATTTTAAGTGCTGCCATTGAAGTCAGTGTTTAAAATTAATTACTTGCTTAATAATCTCAAAATTAAATGTCTTGAATCCTAAGAAGTGAAAAAAAAATGCAAAGTGAAAGGTGAAAGGAATACTAATGGAGAGAATATATTTTCATCTCTGTTAGAATACTGAGAGTTATTCATAGGCAAACCATTTTGTTAAATTTATCATTTTTTACTCTTCAGGGTGGCCTGTAATCCTGCAAGGTACTAATAATGCCCAATTTCCCCTGAATATTGGCTCTGCATTGCAAACATACACAGACCACTGAAAAGACATGAAGTATCTGTAGCATCTTACGGTTCTGCTCAAGTATAATTATAAGACTAATATTCAGTATTTATTATAAAAATAATTTTTCTTTATAATCTTTTAGGTAATTTGATCATGCTTGAAGATTTGTTTGCAGAGTACCAGGACTGTGGCATAATATATATTTCTATGACATGTCTGTTAATCACAGTCTGTAACATCTTTTGTCTGTTTCATTGTAATATAATACTAAGTAGCATTTGACTGTTCAGTGGCCAACCAGGACTTAGTGTTGTGCACCAGAACTTCTGGTGTTTACTGACCAAAGTTTAACAGTGTAGAAAATGTGTCAATACAATGTGTTCTCTACTTCTTTTAATTGAACCAACTAGCCTAGTTTTTGAGATACAGTCTTGATGGATCTTGTGCATCCGAACTAAAAAGAAAAGAAGAAAACGGCTGGCCTGTTTTTCTTTGGAATAAGAATCTGTAGTGGGCAAGCAGGGGATTTTAAGCTGTTGACACCAAAGATGGGAGGGCCAAGGGTGGACCTATTTTAGGGGTGCCATCTTCTGTCCATTTTACCTGTACATTAAACTGTGAATTAAATTTAAGGCTGGGGATAGAAGGTTGTCAATACCATAATGTTAGTATCCTTTATATGCATAGTTACTTTCGTGAGATGTTTTTGCATTCCACCCTGTTTGTTCCCCTCAATGGGTGGTAGTGGAATGCCTGTATGAGAAATGGGAACAGTACCAGTGAGGCAGTGTCTCCAAAAAATACTGTAGTTCCACTTTTCTCAAAAATCAGCTGTTATGGACGTACAAGAGCATTTCATAGAATCATAGAATATGCTGAGTTGGAAGGGACCCATCAGTATCATTGAGTCCAACTCCTGGCCCTGCACAGGACACCCCATGAATCACAGCATGTGCTTGAAAGCGTTGACTGAACACTTCTTGAACTCTATCAGGCTTGGTGCTGTGACCACTTCCCTGGGGAGGCTGTTCCAGTACCCAACCACCCTCAGGGAGAAAAACTTTTTCCTGATATCCAACCTAAACCTGCCCTGACTCAGCTTCCTGCTGTTTCCTTGAGTCCTGTCACTGGTCACCACAGAGAAGAGATCAGTGCCTGCCCCTCCACTTCCCCTCATGAGGAAGTTGTAGACTGCAATGAGGTCTCCCCTCAGTCTCCTGTTTTCCAGGTTGAACAGATCAAGTGACCTCAGCAGCTCCTCATACGGCTTCCTCTCAAGGCCCTTCACCATCTTTGTTACCCTCCTTTAGATGCTCTTTCATAGTGTAATGTCTTTTTTATATTGTGACACCCAAAACTGCACACAATATTTAAGGTGAGGATGCATCAACACAGAGTAGAGCTGGACAATGCTGTGCCTGATGCCCCCCCATTTCCTTAGAATTAAAACAAAAGCTCTTTTCTGATCTGTGATCTTTTTTGTAGATTATGTAGTCAATGCTCTCTTATTTCTTTTTTGTTTGGCACCTCTGTAACAAAGGCAGGGAGGCTTTCCTAAAGAGAATGGGTTGGTTGTATCCACTCCTTGAGGCGACTTGCTGGTTGTGCTAGGTAGCCTCTGATCTGTTCCTTTTCAAAGGGAACCAAAGGACCAAATATTCTTCCCTCTGTAAGAAAAGGGAAACTAACCGAAGACATTTTGTGGTTCAGAGACTTAGCTAACCCCCTGTTCCTCCATAGGCTGCTGAAGTGAGGGAGTTATGAGGAGAAAAGAGTGGATTCTGAGATTGCATTGAATTTGCATACAATCCAGTTTCCACACTGGAAGTCCACACTAAACCTGGTCTAGATAGTGGAAAAGCCATCTGCATTCATACTTACATTTCTCTTGTGGGCTGGACCACACAAGAATATCAGAGGAGATTATTGGCCAGCTGAAAATGTGGATTTAGCATATCAAGGAGCAGGTTTATTAAATGTTGTCTGGAAAAGAGTGTAAAGACACAGAAAATTCTCCTTTCTGGTTTGTCTAACAAAACATCTGGATGTTGGGGCCCATAGCACCACATCTTTTGATTGGTATGACTAGATATTAGTGTCACAGAATGAGCTGCTCAAAGTTTTTTCTATGAGGGAACCTTAATGTGCCTTGTTGTAAGGCACATTTCAGAGGAGTATTCCTTTATTTTTCTATGTGCTACACATTGGTCTTATGTGCTTAGCACAGTAGTTGCAGTAGATCTCCATGCTGCTATCGACTCCACAGTTTACCTATAAGGCAGTACATTTCTGTTTCTGAGAAATTGAAGGATTGCTTTACATTTGCTTCTTTTTGTACTCATGGTACAAAAAACTCATGGGTTGAGATAAAGTTTAATAAGGAAAGCAAACACTGTGCATGCAAGCAAAGCAAAACAAGGAATTTATTCACCATTTCCTGTGAGCAGGCAGGTCTTCAACCTTCCCCAGGAAAGCAGGGCCCCATCATACGTAACAGAGACTTGGGAAGACAAATGCCATCACTCCAAATGTCCCCCCCTTCCTCTTCCTTTATATGTTGAGCATGATGCCATGTGGCATGGAATATCCCTTTGTCGGTTGGGATTAGCTATCCCAGCTGTGTCCCTTCTCAACTCCGTATGCACTCCCCGCCCTTCCTCTCTGGTGGTGTGGGGTGAAGAGCAGAAAAGGCCTTGGTGCTGTGCAAGCCCTGCTCACCAATAATGAAATCAACACTGTTTCCAGCACAAATCTGAAACACAGCTACTGTGAAGAAAATTGACTCTATCATAACCAAAACCGACACAGCGCACTAAGGTGTTGCTTGGCCTTCAAGTCATTTCTGTTAGATGCAACCTGGTGGTGTGGCTGGCTGCCTTCCTCTTTTCTCTCATAATTGACAGCTTACTAAGAATTGCTTCATCTACAGCTTTAAGGTAGGCTGTGGGAAAAAAGACACAAGTGGTAATTGTCAAATATATCAATGGTATATGTCAGATTGTCCTTTCTAACATGTCCTGAAATCTCTGTATTTTGAGTGAGAAGCTACCTGAAATGTCATTTAATGAAATCTGCAGCGATATGATTCCCTCCTCTTGTTACTGGATAGCACCAAGTTTTATTTATGATATTTCATGTTCTACCATTGTTTGAAAGTTGTCTTTAGACCTGGAAACAGTTTTTATATTAAAGCATCGACATGCCAATTCCAAACTTTATTTTACTTATGCTTTTAAGGTATTGGTGTATCAAAGTCTTTCTACCCTTACTCACCAAGTAAGAATTTCTCGCTTTACAAAGAAGAGATCTGCATCTTAACAAACAAAATTCTTCCTGAAATGTATTCATCTGTGTACACAAATGTACCTCAACCCAGAAAGGATCTTCTCAGAAACCTGAATTAACTAACTACTTCTTGTCTGAGGCTAATGCAGGGTTTCAAGCTGGATGCTGCAGTTAATGATTTCTAAAGTTACCCTTATTATCTTAATGTACATTTGGTTTTATTCAACCTGTGTTGACAGCATCTCACACATGGATAGTTGCTTATCTTGAGATTGACAGCACAGATGGATTTCCTGCTTAAAGGCAGCATTTGTCAATTCATCCTGTATACCTTACTGATGAGACAGGCAAGAGCAAAGTCTCTATCTTTCAGCAGCTTCTTAGTTATTAAATTTTGTAGCTATGTTAACTATAAGAGAAATAGCTTCCAGGTAGACAGCTGTGTTCCAGATAACTCTCTGTAGTTGGAAAACAGATAAAGATAAAAGAAGCAGTGAGATTAAAATGGATATACATTTCCTGTGTAAATGGGATAGTGTCTAGCTGTTCATTTGAGGGAGAGGAAAAACCCTAAAAGAAGAAATGGAAGAAAATAACCACAAATTTTATGAAATATACTATTATGATACACAAATTTGTTGAGGGGTGACTGTAGCTTAGAAATGGCAGATAGCTAAGTGCTTTTCTGTTATCTTTTGCAGCTTTTACTACCACATTTGCATATTTTGTTTTCTTGTCAAATTCTGAATTTTAAAGCTATTACTTGGCAGGTTACCTCCATGATGATGTGTGTGTTTATGGAGAGACATAATTACTTTTACAAATATAGTCTCTTAAAATGCAAAGCTATCACACTGAACTTCATTACGGAACTATTTTATGGAAAGTTTAATCTTGGTGCTTAAAGGTTAGGTGATGTTAGGGGGTGTCAGGTGGTTGATGTAAATGTAGTTTTCTTTCCAACCATGTATTTGAAGTTGGTTGTGCTGGGAAACAGGAAGGGACCTGGTAGGTGCTTTGGTTCATAACTGTATCTTCCTTGTGGCTGTATCCTCCTGGCTATTCATCAGGACTTTATTCAGGTTAACTTGAGGTATCGGAAAACTATAATTCCTCTCCCTGTTTGGTAAGTAAGGTATGAGAGACTGTGCAAGATCTTTTTAACCTGAGACTAACAACCAGCTTTTTTTCACCACAGAAATTGCAAATGTGGCAGGCTAGAATGCCTACCTAATAATGCGCTCTCTGTAACCCAGGCTGTCTGCAGAGGCTTGAGTAGGACACAGCATTTCTGGTTTATAATCTTTTCCTGCTGGATGACAAAAATCATGCAAATAGCCAGTGAATCATGTCTTATTTACAACTAGTGAGTAGTCCCAATATAAGATAACAGTCTACTAGAGCTATGAGTTAGTCTTTTAGTATGGCTTTTGCAAGTCTATTACTTGCATTCAAACCTTGCTGAGAATTCATGCAAGATCAATAAGGAAATTATCTTAAAAAAGCAACCCTGTAAACAGGAGAGTTAGTGACTATAATTTTTTTACAAGACCCCTCTTCATTGTAATAGTAGAATGATAGTATATCTAGTAGAGCTCCAGAAAAAACACATAACACTTTGCTTAACATTCTAGAGTGGTATGAAAGACACTTCATAAAATTTTTGCATACATGGCAATAATTAATATTGTGTTGACACTAGACATCAGTCACAGCATTTCTAATTTCTGTGGATCTACCTTGGCACCTTTAAAAATAGTAACTAAATAGTATAGAATTAAATAGTATTTAATAAAAAACGAGTAAGTATTTTGTTATAGTTCACAACACTGACGTTAAGACATTATGAATTTAATAAGTAAGATTACCGTGGAGGGCACTGTGTGTTTAAGGTGTGGATATTACTTTCAGCCTTGAGATTTATAATTTGTTTTGTCATCTTTTTCTGCACAGATGAGAACAACAGGGATATACAGAAGCTGCCTTCAAAACTCTTGACACTTTATTCAGATCTTTCGGGTTTGGAATTTACATAGCAGACTGTTTTCTTTTAACTCGGCTATCCTTAATATTCATCTTGGCTACTCTTCAGAAACTTCCAATTTTCCTTAATTATGAAATCAGTGATGGACAGGTGATTGCTGTAATAAGTAGTTTCAGATGTATTTAAAGATATTCCAGATGTCATATGTATGTTACACATAGCCATGCTTCACTAGGTTACATCTCTAGACTTCACTGTGTAAATATTAGAAGCAGAATTTTATTCAATAAAACATATTATGCTCATGTTGTCTCTTAGTTTTGCTATTGTTTTGGAAAAACCCAAAGAAGTGATTTGAATGTGACTGTATTCTCAGCAAAATAAATCTTAGACAGCCAGACCAACTTGTGTGGTGGAGACCTGCTTTAACTACTGGCATTAGCTGTCTTTCAGTTGAGTGGCTTCATGCATAATACTCTGTAATACTTAATTTTCCTTTCTGCGAGGGGAAACTCTGTTTTTCTTGAAAAGGGAAGTGAGAGTTTTTTGCTTTGTTGCTATAGGTGAGAGGCTTAATTGGTACATTCTTTCTGCAATATCTTTGTTTAATTATTTTTCCTCTAGATATGTGATGTGTCTGCTACTAAGCAGTTGTGCAAAAAGCACTTCCCAATTTTTTGGTTGCTTTGCTCTCTGCACAAACCAGTGTTATGCTGCATGAGCAAAGGGGTTGGGGAGATGTATGCCAGTAGCCAGATAATCACATTTCCATGATTATACATGGATATTTTCAGGGAGAAAGAAGAATACCTTTGTACACAAAGCTGCTCAGGACAATCCTCAAGGTGTCAGCTGAAACATGCCAGAGAGGAAGCTGAGGGGGATAACTTCACTGTGGATTTTCATCCCATGCCATTCTATCATCCATTTTGATCACATGGGAGGTGGTTAATTGAGCAGATCCACTGACATCCAAGGGAAATCTGTCCTTGATGGATGCCAAGGTGCACACGCCAGCATCTCAATGGCCTGCGTCTCAGAGCTCCTCGGCAACTCTTATCTCGCTCTCCCAAACCTCAACAGCAATCCCTGTGGCATACTTAATTTTTTGTAATATGTGGCAATGCTTGCCCTCAGCAGAACTCTATTCAAAAAGTCATGTTCAAAGGACTTGTATCTATGGAAAGTGCTAAATGATAATCTTTTTGGGACTTACTACCATTTTGTACAATATTCTGCATTCGTAGTTTGTGCATTCCCTGAAGAATCGCACAACTGATAGTGAAGCTAGTTGTTAATGTCTCCAATCAAAATGAGATTGTTAGTGAAGTCTTGTAAGTCTCCTGTAAATGCCATGTATAGAACTTGTTTATTGTTTTAAATAAAATAGATGCATTATATATTTTATATTTTTTTCCTGCTGGATGGAAGCTATTTTGGTTGTATGAAGTAAAATGGTTTTAAAAATTATTTCTGTCTTTGTAGAACATCAATAGATATTTTAGTAACTGTCTTCTAAAAACATACTGTTACTATATTTCAAAGCATATAAAATAGATGCAATTATATTACTGCCATAGTAAAATGTATTTGGTAATTAATAGCCTTAATACATTATACTTTGTATTTGCAGTTTTCATAGATAAAAGCAATTTCTAATTTAATGCAAAGCTTAAGTTCAATTAACCTGTATGGAAATATGGAATAATATATTTCTTAATAAACACATAGAAAATATTTGCTCGTAATGTGGACTGTGACAATGTGGTTGAGGGACAGGTTTTGTATTGTTGGTGACTGATGATGTGTTGGTTTTAATAGTATGAAAAAAACCGTTCCTTTCTCCTCTGTTTTGGATAATAGAATATTTTTCCTAGGCGGAGGTGGATAATGTTGTAGAAATAGGTGCTGCTCCCAAAAGCCTGCCTAGATGGCAGTATTCACTCACATAACCTGTGCTCAAGGATGGAGGCTGTTTAAACTGAGTGTTATGGAAAAATGACTTACGCTTCTAAATTGGACAGGAAGGTGTATGCTAGTACATAGAAATTTTCATTAAGTTCCTTAGTAATAAAATCCAAAGACAAATCATATTTTCTGGTTTTTCACCACTTAGATCTTTTAATTAGATTAATTAGATTTTGCAAAAAACGTGTGGTGGAATATTCTCAAATTTAACCTGGCTATTGGTTGTTTCACTCTAAGTAACTCCTCAGGGAAAAATCATGTCACTACTCCTTGCTGATAGTCCAGAAAATTATTAACCTGTCTAGCCATGCTCATGTAACACTAATTGCTGGAAATACTTATGGTAGCTAGTTTAGTGCTGGCTTCTGAGATCTTCGCCAAAAGCATTGTCAAGCATGAACAGGCTGCCTAGGGAAGTTGGCAGAGACGCTGTCACTGGAGTGACAGTGTAGATGTGTAGATGTGACATTAGGGACATGGTTTAGTGGTGGACTTCGCAATGCTGGGATAATGTTTGGTCTCTTTGAGGCCTTTTCAAACGTAAATTGTTCTGTGATTCTTTAAAAGACATACACAGCCTTCATGGGACCCCAGATTTATTAACTGCAGATGAAAGACTTGTATACTCCTCTGCTGTCATCTAGCTCTGTTAAGACTGTAGTGCCATGACAACTGCACTGTAATAAACAGTGCACCGATTAATACAAATTGGATTTAAATCATTAGAGTTATTCCTCCTCGTGGCAGTGCACGTGTTTATAAGAGGATTAGTCAGCAGTACATTCTCACTGCAGTAGCCAGGAGTCTTGACACAATGACCTTCTGCTCCTACAGTCTGATAATCAATTCTGAGCCGTTAATCTTTTCTGACAGCTTTCTTGCTCCCAAAGCTAAAAACCGGTATTTCCTGTGTGCACTGGTATACTGCAGAAACTTGCTGTCTAGCCACATAACTTCAGAGGCAGCAACTGAAAGGAATCCATTCAGCAAGCTGGCAGAGATTGTTATCACAGCAGCTCATGGGGTTCAGTGAGCATTATATTCATAACAAAATAAGCTGACACAGTCTGTAAGCTCTGCCAGATTTCAGCAGACCCAAAATAAGGATGCAATTCCTTTGTAGCTTTTGCTGCTTAGCTGCTCTGCAAGATAATGTTGTTAGATATGGGAGACATACAGCTGACTTCAGTATAAACAGGATTTTTAAAACTTAATTTGGTTGCTTATGCTTTGGCATCAAGTACCATTTGAGACACCCTGGGGTATCCTGCATGGGCTCCATGGCTCCAGCTTCTGCTTCCATAAGTCCTATGTGATATCTGCCAACCCCATGTGTATCTTGGGTGCCTTAGGGCATCTCAAATGGCACTAGATACTGGCATTCAGGCATCTAAATGGAGCCCTTTGTTTTCTGGAGCTTGGATAGCTGATGTCTGACTATTTTTCTGTGAGCTTGCATAAAATGCCAGCACTGAGATTGGTGCATTCCTTGATTTTCAAAATAAATTGCTCAAATCCCCAGTAAGTATATAAGGTGGGATACATGACGTTGTGTGTGAAAGACAGTATTGTCTCCTGGGTGATGGGCTGATGCTGAACTGGGCTTTTAGTTCCTTGAGGTGAATAATTTAGAGCAAAACCCGTCATAAATCTCCCCTGGCTGGTGTTGGTTACCATAACTCACAAGGTTTCTGATGAATATCTGAAGATAACATGTGAACACGACCTGCTTCAATTTCAGCTAAGCCATGAGCAACAGTGGTGAGTTAATGGGAGATGAAGGAACTACAGAACACTTGCTTCCTGCAGGCTATGTGTGGGATTCAGCTCAGGATTAAGCCACCTAAAATTTAAGCATTGAGCTATATGTGTGTATGGCTGAACAGAACAGTTGAGCTGGTACCAAGTTCCTTTAGGGTAATCTGACTCATTCTACAGCCTGAACTGACTGCCTTAGTTGTCAATGCACAGTGCCACATTAGATCCTGTAAGGTGTCCTGCCTGGCCTTTGACTGCTCATCAGGAAAGGTTCAGGTCTCCCATCAGTCCTCAATCATACCTACCAGTCAGGTACACCTTTCATGATGCCCTGAGTTATCTTGGGCGTCATTGCTAAATGTGTGGGCAACAGGATCGAATTCTTCAGTGGCTGTAGCTGTCATGGGATCACAGCGCACATGTGGACATTAGATACTTAACTTCAGATGAAATTACCTATTTCATGCTTTTGACAGAAGGGAAAAGGAGCAGAGTGCATGCTGGGGCCATGCACTAAGTGGTGCAAGAAGCTGGGAGAAGATGATCTGTCTGTCCCTCAGTTCAGCTGCTACAAGCAGCACTGGCTTCATCCATGCTTAACATCACGTTAGTTGTCCCCAGCCCTCTAGCAGGAAGAACTAAGCCTCCTGATGAACGACACTGATTAGTTTGATCATTAGCCTATTTCCATATTACAAGTGCAACACTGAAGCAGCCCCAGCTTTGGTTTTATGTTACTTGCTTTGAAAGTGCTCTGTGGTCTTTGGTGATGTTTTTAAAGCCTATGTTTGTCTGCCAAAATAATGATACTACTTTAAGAGTAGAAACTGGGGTCTGGTCTTGCTCATGTAGGTCTGTGGCTAACTGTTCCACAACTGACAGTAATGTGTCACCAGCATTTGAGAAGGTCCCCCTGTTGATTCTTGTGTGTAATTAATTACTTTTATAAGATAATTAAATTGTTCCTGTTTACTTGCACTCTACTTACAGTTGAGTACTTGCTGAAAACAAAAATTGTCTGAATTTATGATGCCTGTGGTTGCACTCTTCTTGCACTGTTTGTGAGTGCTGCCATGCCTGTAAGTTCCAGCCCTGAGTGATCTCGTGCAGTTCTGAGGTAAGTGACCTGGGCTTCAGGCAGATGGTTTCTTTCCAGTCTTTCCATCTGTGCTGGTTTTTGCTGGGGTAGTGTTAACTTTCTTCACAGTGGCTCGTATGGGGCTGTGTTTTGGATTTGTACTGAAAACAGTGCTGCTAATATATAGATTAGTGACAGCCTTTGCTGCCCCCCCCCGCCCACTTAGCCTGGGTGATGAAGCAGTGCAAATGAGCACAGTTGTTCCCTCTCCAGGCAAAGCCTCTCTGGTTAGCTCCCATTATGAATTTGGGCTGCTCATGGTGACCTAGACTTGTCCTGTCATTTCCAGGGGGAAACCTGGAGAGCAAGGGAGTTGGTGGAGATGCAGTGGCTGGTAGAGGGTGGGCAGGGAGTGCAGTCTGCACTGCCACCTCCATCCATGCACCTGCAGGCCAGCAAAAGGCCCCTGCGTCCAAATGTGGTTTGCTTGGCTTCTCAGATCTCTGCAATATGCTGCACAGGGTGTAAAGCTTCCCCTGCTGCTCTGCTGGTTTCAGCTGTGCTGAGGGCCTTGAGGCAGCCCTTGACAAGGGTCTGGTAGAGGACACTGAGGGTGTGTGGAACGATGCCAGGATCCCAAGTACCTCTGGTTTGGCCGGGGGCAAGAGCAGGAGAGCTTACAGAACCCTGGCTCTAGTCGAGCTGTGGCAGCGGGACTGCTTATGCCTGCAAGTCAAAGGATAGGGTCTGGCTATGCCTGGAGCAGCACATCCAAACAGTGGGTCTCAGTGGTGGTTGCATAGAGGAGATATTAGAGAATGACTGTTCTTCAGTGACACAACAGGACCCAACAGCCACTGTGTGATTCCAAGCCTGCATGCATTTGTGGTGCAGCTTTCCACATGCAGCTCAGCTGTCTCACACTCTTTTTTTTTCTAATCCATGGGTTTGCAGGAATGGGAAAACCTAGATAGGTTTAAAATTTTGGGATAGTTTGTGCAGCAGATGCAGGGAAGGTGCCTCCAGCGGGACCCGTGGCTGCAATGTAGTACTGTAGACTTTCCTCTACTACTGCAGAACAATGCCTCAAGTAAATGCAGAAGGCACTTTAGAGGTGTGTGTTATATATTAGAGTGTTTTTTTGGTAATTATTTATCCATAAAACCCAGGAAGATCGTGTTTGCAGTGACTACAATGTTCTAATGCCTACTGGCTTGGCCTCAGGGATTTGCAGATGCCGAGAGAGAGGGAGCAGTGAGGCAGAGGAGGAACAAAGTGCAGCCTTGTTCAAGTGCAGCTCTAATGGTTTCATGGCATCTCATGTTGTAACCTACTGGTCTTGTTTTTCATTCACAAAACAGAATTTGGCTTGGGAAGGAAAGTGAGAGCAGGCTGGCATTCAAGTGTGAATACATGGACAACAAAAAGGATGAAAGGCAAAGTTAGAGTAATCATAACTTATTCCTCTCAAATGATTTTTCCATCACTCCCACCACCCATCTCTTCAGTAAAGTCTTCCCCCTCCCTTTTTGCCAACAACCTAGCTACTCCTTCAATTGCAACAGTTTTAAATTTTTGAAGTGATTTTTGTCACACTTGCTTATAATAAAACCAAAATATAGGTTATTGAGCTGTTCCTCATTTGGTTTTTGTTACACTTGAGTTAGAGGTGACTTAAAAAGAGGCAAGTGGGCATTGAACAGCCTTGCGGAGCAGAGGTGGTCTGAAGTCTTGGCCTTCTCCTTCGATCTTTCCCTTCCTGGCTTGACTCTGTGCCACAACCAACACAGCTTTCCCGGGTGTAGGGAGACTTTGCTGTCCCCAGGCAGGAGGGCCTGAGCCAGGGGAGGTGGTGGAGTAGTACCACACCAGTGGCAGCTGCTGCTGATGGGTGATGAAGAGTGAGAGGGAGGTGTGAGGTGGGCATTAGGATTTCATTGTGGGGTCATAACCCTGCCTGTCCTCAACCAGTGATCCCGGCCGCCCCAGGCTTCCTGCTGTGCTGCCAATCCCAGCCCTGGCCCCTTGGGAGAGGGAGCCAGCCTGGACATCACAGTCTGTGCATCTGTTACCTACCTGTGGTGCCTGCAGCCATTGTGTCTCACCCCCTGCCATCCATTCTTGTTCCATCTCCCCCTGGTGGAGGCAGTTTTGCTGACTTACAGCTATTCATTGCTCAGGGCCCTCAAGAGGCTGAAACACCTACTCAGGCAATGATAGGGGTGTTGTCACATACAGAGCATGAGCCTTTGGGAGATGGCACTTATTAGCTTTCACCAAAGAACAAAGAATATGTGATTCATCTTGTGTTATGAGCAGTGAAATTGCTAAGCATTTTGCTGTCAGCATCACTAACTGAGCCTTCAGCTATCATAGAGCTGTGGTTTAAGTGAGGCTCTGTGCAAATTTGTCTGGGTTTCTACACCAGTTCACTCTCCTCAGCTTCATCTCTTGCATAGCTGTTTTGTGGCAGCACAGGAATTGCCTGCATCCTGCATCCAGCCTGATATTCAAGTTATTAATATGGTTAAAATTATCCCAGTGGAGTGTAGCTGCAAAAGCAAACTGCTACTTGTAGTCTCTGTGTCCATATACACACTGAAATGAGTGAGGCTGCTCTTGAATGAATCTGGCTCCCTGAGACTGAAGTTTAAAGTATTTTTCCCAATGAGTTTAATTAATTTTATTTTTAAAGACAGGCAATCCTTAGGGTACATTCAATTCCTTCCACTGTGCTGGTGACATCCATAGATGAAACCTTGAGATCCTGCAACTTAGGTACAAAATATGGGGCCATTTTCTAAGCCAGTTCTTAGGATTTATTTTCTTGTTTTCGAACTGGGGGAAGTAGTTAAATTCAAGTGAGACTTATTCTTTTATTACTTATTTATGAAACTCTTTAAGCTTTTCATTAATTCTGATGCTATGCTGAGAAATCTGCTATGGAAGTGTCACTGCAGTCCCTTGCAATGAGGTGAGTTATGGCTGCGAACGCTCCCCCTTCACTGCCAGGGAACACAGAGACCTGATGCTGTTTTTGGCTGGGATAGAGTTAATTTCCTTTCTAGTAGCTGGTACATTGCTGTGTTTTGAATTTAGTATGAGAATGATGTTTCAATTGTTGCTCAGTACTGCTTACCCTAAGTCAAGCACTTTTTGGTTTCTCATGCTGTGCTAATGAGGAGACACATGAAAAACTGGTGGAGAGCAAGGCCAGGACAGGTGAACGGAACTGGCCAAAGGGATATTCCATATCACAGAACATCATGCCCAGTGTGTAGTCGGGGGGCAGTTGGCCAGGAGGGGGAGGTTGCTGCTTGGGGATTGACTGGTCATTGGTCAGAGGGTGGTGAGCAACTGTATTGTGCGTCACTTGTTTCTCTTGGATTTTCTCCCTCTCTCTCTCTGTCCTTTCTATTACTATTATTGTTATTGTAATTATTAAAATTAATATTGTTTTAATGTAATTTTATTTTGCTTAAATTATTAAACTGTTCTTAGCTCAACCTACAAGCTTTACATTTTTTTCCCCTATTCTCCTCTCCACTGGGGAGGTGGAGAGGAAGAGTGAGTGAATGGCTGCATGGTACTTAGTTGCCAGCTGGGGTTAAACCACAACACTGAGAAATAAAGCCATGACTATATTGTCCTGTATCCTGTACACCTGGAGAACATCAGTGCTTGCTGCCTCATCACCAGGCCCTGGCCATGCCAGTTGGTTGATGTGACTACAGGGCTTCTGCAGGACCGACCACCTCTCAGGACAACCCTCCAGCTCAGGCAGGGTGCTGAGGCTGCACACTGGCAGGAACACCAGATCAGAAATGTTCCCATGTGCCTTTGCATGTGAACAAGTTGTTCAGGTCTGGGTCACCACCACCACCTAAATGTTTTGCTTACTGAGGCTGAACAAAATTATAGTCTCTCTGTCGACATGCTGTGCATCCTTACTTGCCTGTGGCTGTAAGCTCACTCTCTGCACAATCCTACAGGCTGAGCCCATCAGACAAGAATATTTCAGGCTCTTATTTGCACATAAACCTTCTTTTATTTCCAGGACCATTGAACTGTGTGGGTGGCAACCCTTTCAGCTTCACCGGTCGGTTGTTTCCTCTGCCCACACTGGAAATGATTAGGTGTCCCTCTGCCTCAAGATGAAGGCTTCTTACTTTGTAATTTGCCAGCCCCACCATGATGTGAGTGCAGCACACAGCTCCTGAGGCAGTGTCCCAAAGCAGGGCTCAACTGCGGAGCCCAGGAGGGAGCTCAGTTGGGCCAATCTGGGGCTATTATATAGCCCTGATTTGTTTGATCAGAAATTATTTGCAAGGAAAATCTGGGGGGTTGGTCATCCACCTGTGTAGAAGTGCATGGATTCTAGGCTGGTGGAGCAATGACTACTGTTTGTGCATGAGTGTGTTATATGTACACTTTGGTGAAGAGCATACTAAAGATGCTTGAGTATTTTGGAGGAAAAAAATCAGCAGAACACTGCTCATGTGTTTTTAAGAGGCTATATATAGTGAGGCACTTGAGCTGTGTCCACTATTTGAAATGTTCAGAAACATCTCAGTCAAGAAACAAGAAAGTGACAAAATGTGGTGAACACTATAAATTGTAAACTACAAAGCAAGCCCACATCTTGACAAAAGCTGCTTTATTCAGACAAGGAAGTGAGTTTAGCCATAACTTTAAATAGTATGCATCAGAAAAACTCTCAAATTGTATATAATTTGACATAATTAAATGTAGGTATTTCATTCTACTACAATTTGCTGCCTTGCCCCTTGTGCCTACATGTTGATATTCATTGTAGATTCGAGCAGTTTATTTCAGTGAGAGCTAACCCACACTTGCAGAGACCAGATAATTATCCTACTCCAAAGTGCCAGTCATGGTTCCTCTGTTGCCCATCAGAGTGCTGTCAAAGCCAGCACCAGGCAGAGAGGCATTCACAGTGACTGCAGATCCCTGAGCAAGCTGCTGCCCACTCTGTCCCCTGGTCTTCCTTCTGGACTCTTGTTTTGAAGACTGCTTTGATTTCCTCCTTATTTTGCTCCTCTTGTCCCCAGCATAAAGTCAGTCTTTTGACTGCTGAAGTCTGGGGATGTCACTTTTCCGGAGAAGAACATTGTTTCAGGCAGTATAAAGGAGGAGAAAGTTCTGAAAACTTTTTTTTTTGTCCTTCTGTTATCTTCAAACCACTGAGAGCCCAGTGATGGCAGCTGTGAGATGAACACATGGACCATTAGACTGTGTCTGACTTCTCCTAGACGTGCAAACTACTGGGGTTTGGTGCAGGCTGGGATGTTAAGCATGAATCATAGAATCAGAAAATAGTTTGATTTGGAAGGGGACTTTACAAACCATCTAGTCCAACCCCCCTGTCATATTCAGCTAGATCAGGTTGCTCAGGCCTCTATCCAACCTTGCCTTGAACACTTCCAGGGATGGGGCATCCACCACCTCTCCAGGGCAATCTGTTCCAGTGCCTCATCACCCTCACAGTAAAGAATTTATTCACAGTATCTAATCTAATCCTACTGTCTTTCAGTTTGAAGCCATTCTCACTTTATGCTATCACTACATGCCCTTATAAAAAGTCCCTCTCCATCTTGTAGTCTCCCTTTAGGTACTGGAATGCTGCAATAAGGTATCCCCAGAGCCTTCTCTTCTCCAGGCTGAACAACCCCATCTCTTTCAGACTGTCTTCATAGCACGGGTACTCTTGTCCTGTGATTATATCTGTGGCCCTCCTCTGGACTCGTTCCAACTGGTCCATGTCTTTCCTGTGGTGAGGACCCCAGAGCTGGATGCAGTACTCCAGGTGAGGTCTCACATGAGTGAGGTAGGGGGACGGGGAGAGAATAACCTCCCTCAACCTGCTGGTCACTGTTGCTTTTGATGCAACTCAGGTTACTGTTGTCTGTCTGGGTTGCAAGCGCATATGGAAATAAAATGGCCAATGGCATGCCACAGGAGCACAGGGGCCCAAGCTCTGTCACACATGGGAAAAGAGCTTCCAGCCCATGAAAGAGTGCAAACCTCCAGGAAAGAGGTGGTGGTGTGCTCAGGGGCTCGAAGGGCCGTGACCGAGGTTGTGCCGGTTTGGGCTCAGGTAGAATTAATTTTCTTCATAGTAGCTAGTATAGGGCTGTTTTGGGTTTGTGCTGAATACACAATGATGTGTGATGCACGATCACACAGTGATGATAATATTGAAATGTTTTTGTTATTGCTGAGCAGGGCTTACGCAGAGCCAAGTCCTTCTCTGCTTTTTGTACTGCCATGCTAAGTTGGAGGTGCATGGGAGGCTGGGAGGAAACATAGCCACAACAGGTGACCCAAACTGACTAAAAGGATATTCCAGACCATATGGCATTGTGCTCAGTATATAAAGTGGGAGGAAGAAGATGAGGGGGGGTGGGAACATTTAGAGTGAGCTGTTTGTCTTATCAAGTCACCATTACATGTTACATCTCTCTGCTCTCCTGGAAAGGGCTGAACACCTGCCTGCCCATGGGAAGCAGTGAATTAGTTCCTTGTTTTGCTTTGTTTGCATGCACAGCTTTTGCCTTTCCTATTAAACTCTTTATCTCAACCCATAAGTTTTCTGGCTTTTACCCTTCTGATTCTCTCCGTGGTCCCATTGGTGGGGGAGTGTAGCTACATGGTACTTGTTTGCTGGCTGAGGTAAAACCACGACAGGGGTGCTATTGGCTTGCCCTGAGAGCTGCTGGCACATGGGGAACACCTTTCGTCGGTTGTGACACGAATGTGTCAGTGCCTGCAGCATCTTGTTTATGTGGCTAATGGGCAGGGTCTGGTGCTGAGCAAGCAGGTGACGCCATACCATGGTGCCAGGAGCAGGAGCAGTCCTGCTTTGCCACAGAGCTGGAAAAAGAAGGCTGTTATCCAGTTCAAACTGCAGTCCCTGTGTTATGTGCTGTTTTGGGTGCAATTCCACTGGAATAGATGCAATGAGCAGGATGCAATCCTCAGCTCTCAGTGGTTCTTTCAGGGGGAAGCACAGGTACACCAGGGAACAACTGAGGAGCTTCTGCCTCATCACTGTCAGCATCATCACCTTAAAAACTACCTCATCACTTACATTTTTAGTTGAAACTTACTATGGTACTGTCAGTAAACATTGTATGTCAATAGAGGTCTGTATCATATATTCTCATCCTGGTATATACTATTAGACTGACTATATTTTTTGCTGGGATAGAATCTGAACATATTACCAAGGTTCAGCTTAATTCCTTTACTTCCCCTTTCCTGGCTTATTATGTCATTGTTGGAATGGGAAAAAAGACCAAGAGGCATCTCGAGTGATTCTTGTGAAGAACATCTAAAACTCAGGCCAACAGTGTACTAAATTAGTTCTTTGATGTTGACTTGACTCACAAATCTCTGTTTAAAAGAAGGAAAATTGTTTAATTTCTTCTATATCAGTCCCCCAATCATTTTTTCACTATCATGGTTTTTTTTTACTTTTTGTTCTCTTCCTTTTACTTGTGTAAGAAAATACACCTGAGAGAAAAGTGCTGCAAATGTACTATACACGAGAGATTGACCCAGGTAAACATATTGGAAGAGAGGGATTATGCTTTACTTTGTTTGCTGGGATTTGGTTTTCTCTCCAGAGACTTAAAGCAGGGCTTGTAGCAATGGTAGCTAAAAATACTTCCATGCAGATGTAAGATTTCCAATTTGACAAGGTTTCTTTAACAGAAAAACCTGTTTAAACAAAGTCCTTGATTTATTTTTTTCTCACCTCTGCGTCTCAGACTTGGCCGCCCTCAGCCTTCAGCACAGGTACAGCTAAAGATGATGAAAAACATTCTAGAAAGTATGATGGGAGTAAGCTTGTGTGTTTAGCCGTTCCCTAACCAGCACTGGCTGGGATTTCAGGGAGGGATAACCACATCCATACATTTCTATTTTTACATTCTGCATCAAACATGTTATTACCACTGAACTGAGCAGCCTGGTGAGAAGTGAAACTTCAGGCATTGCCTCTCACACACCCGAGGAAACCAGTGCCACCAGCCCAGCCAAGGGGGTTTGCAGCGTGTTGGCTCTGGAAGCAGTGGTGGGGATGGTATAGAATCTGATGAGGATACTCAGCCCAGGGGAGCTTGGCCCCAACCCCCCCCCCCCCCCCCCCCCCCCCCCCCCCCCCTCCCCAAGGAGCTTCAGTCCTTGCCCCTGCTGCTGCTCTTGGGGCAGAAAGGGTTCCAGTGTGGAAATCAGAGCTGGTTCCTTTTTCCTGTGTCCTCAAGGGCAAGCCATATGCTGGCACCTGGACCCAAAACTACTGGCACCTTCAGGGATTTATGGACAGAAATACTTTTATTGAGCCCTTTGTAAGTTCTCTGTTTTTCAAGTAGACATAGGTCAGTGGTTTGACTGCACACTTCAGCTACCAGGATTAAAGTCACAAGAGCGCTACTGAGCTTCCAAAATAATAATTATAATTAAAAAACCCAAGTCTTCCTTTTGCATGAATATGTCAAAGGATACAGGAAATCCGTGGATTTTTTCTTTTGACAGATCTCGTAAGATTAATACATTTGCTGAAAAGCCCTTTTGCAAGCAGTATTTATATCAAGCATTCCCTTCTAAAGCTTGCAAAATATCTGAAAGTATTAAAAAAATCTGTGTTCAGTACCTGTATGGCTTCCAGTTGCAATAAAGTCAGTCATATGGCAGATATGATTGGCCTGAGCTATTGAGGTATTTTGGGGGTGTTATATATTTGAAGTTTTCTAATTCAGACCCCTATGCCAGAAATATGTAGCAACCTTTTAATGTTGACATTTTTTCAAGTACTTTTTTCAGTGTGTTCTCCCACAATCCCACTTTGCATTTCGATACAAACTGAGAAATCAATAAATGAAAGGTAAAACTGGTGTTACAGACATGATCCTTACTGCAAAGGTTTACTGGGTGAGCTGTCCTGTACAAAACATACCGGGTTGAGCTCTTGAGACCTCTTTTGGGCAAAATTGTTTGTGTGGAAGTGTGGTGCAAATTAACAAGAAAACAACAGTCAGTCCCAGAGAGACATCTTCTGCAGTGGAGATCACTATGGCCAGGTCAGAGGCACATATGCTAACTGCAGTAATAATAACTGGGAATGTCTTGGTTACATGCCTAATTTGTGAAGGCCAGTGATAAGTGACATTCCTCAGGGATCAGTACTGGGACCAGCGCTGTTTAAATCTTTGTCGGGGACATGGGCAGTGGGATTGAGTGCACTCTCAGCAAGTTTACTGGCAACACCAAGCTGTGTGGTGCAGTTGACATGCTGGTGGGAAGGGATGCCATCTAGAGGGACCTGTGAACCTCATGAACTTCAACAAGGCTAAGTGCAAGGTCTCACACTTGTGTAAGGACATAAATACAGGCTGGGCAGAGAATGTACTGAGAGCAGCTCTGAGGAAAAGGACTTTTGGGTGTTGATTGACAAGAATCATAAAATTGTTCCTGTTGGAAAAGACCTCTAAGATAATCAAGTTTGACCATTAACCCAACACCAACATGTTAGCACTAAAATATATCCCCAAGTGCCACATGCATATTTTTTGAACACTTTCAGGGATGGTGGTTTCACTGCTTCTCTGAGCCCTTTTGGGGAAGAAATTTCTCCTAATATCCAACCTAGATCTCCCCTGGGACAACTTGAGGCCATTTCTTTTTGTCTTATTGCTTGTTACTTGGGAGTAGAGACCAACTCTCAACTGGCTACTGCCTCCTTTCAGATAGTTGTAGAGAATGGCAATGTCTCCCCTGAGCCTCTTTTTCTCCAGACTAAGCACCCTCAACTCCCTCAATCACTCCTTGTAACACTTGTGTACCAGACCCTTCACCAGCTTTGTTACCCTTCTCTGGACACACTTCAGCATCTCAATGTCCTTCTTGTAGTCAGGGACCCAAAACTAAGCACTGGATTTGAGGTGCAGCCTCACCAGTGCTGAATACAGGGGAATGATCTGGTCCTGCTGGCCAATCTTGCTGACAACAGCCAGGATGCCATTGGCCTTCTTGGCCACCTGGAACACTGAAGCTCAACATGAGCCAGCAATGTGCACTTGTAGCCCAGAAAGCCAACTGTATTCTGGGGTGCATTAAAAGAAGTGTGGCCAGCAGGTCAAGGGAGGTGATTCTGCCTCTCTACTCTGCTCTGGTGAGACCCCACCTGGAGTACTGCATCCAACTCTGGGAACTCCAACATCAGAAGCACAAGGATCTGCTGGATCGAGTCCAAGGAGGACCATGAAGATACTCATAGGACTTGAGTACCTGTCCTGTGGAAACAGTCTGAGAGAGAGAGGATTGTTCAGCCTGGAGGCTCTGTGGATTACAGCCTTCCAGTACCTAAAGGAAGACTACAAGAAAGATGGAGAGGGACTTTTTATAGGACACGCTGGGAATGGCTTCAAACTGAAAGACAGTAGGTTTAGATTAGATATCATGAAGAAATTCTTTACCTTTGTGAAGGTGGTGAGGCACTGTAACAGGTTACCCCAGAGAGGTGGTGGATGCCCCATCCCTGGAATTGTTCAAGGCCAGGTTGATTGGTGCCCTGAGCAATCTGGTCTTGTGGAAGGTGTCCTTGTCCATGGCAAGGGAGGTAGAACTAGATGATCTTCAAGGTCCCTTCCAAACTAAGCCATTCTATGATTCAATATTTAATTCCAATTTGATCTTCAACCAGCAAGAAAAACTTGGCTGCTGATGGGGGTAGATGAGAAGGCTTCAGAGGTGGGAGGTTGTATATGAGCCAAATGTGGATGCTGACAGAGACTCAAGAAACTGGACTGGAGAGCCTGGGCCAACCATGAGCCATAATGCCTTGGCAGTGGTCTCCTCCCAATAGCAGTGTTTCCAGAGAGCCCAGGGAAGATTATATCACCTGAAGATGTCAGAAGAAACAGGAAAAACAGAACTGCAACTCTATGTCAACAGAGAATGTGGTGTAAAACACAATCCCCAAACCAGCCAGGCTACTTTAAGGCAACAGTAGAAATTAGACAAAAGTGATGACAATCACCTCTTTTTTTGTGTGTGCTGAGGGAAGCCTCAGACAGCACTGGGATGATGTCAGCTTTTGGCAGGAGCCATGGATGTGCAGGTGAGCAAATACCTTGCAGTACCCGCTTGTGGCATGCAGGCGAAAAGTGCCAAGCAGCATCCGACATGAGAGGAAGATCTGGATAAGTCTTGTATGTTTTTCAGTGGAGGAGAAAAGCAAGTGCAGCTCAACAAGAGGCAGTAAAGGTCAGTAGTGCTGAGGAATTTCGTTTCCTTGGTGAGCCCCTCTGGTATGGCAACAATGGAAATGCCAGAGGAAAGATCAAGGAGAGAAGTTGGTAAAAACCCTTCAAAATGTAAAACATTGAATCAGTGACGTACTGTGCTTTCTGGTGGAAATAAATATGGGTGACAAGAGGTAAAGTCATTCACTTACTCTCATAATGTTGACAGGGGATAAGAGAGGACAAATGGGGTTAAGGGTCTGGAAATGTCTGAGAGAACTGGATCACAGCCAGTAAGCTGTGTTAGGAAAACTGGTTAGATCAGGAAGATAGTGAAGTGGAAAGCTGGCAAGGTCCTGTGGCCAGCAGGAATCAAGACAATGTTTGGAAAGATGGGTCAAAGATAACCAAGAGCACTGTGTCAAAATATTAGTAAAGACCTAAATGAGCTGAAGACCAGCTGGAAAGAAGTAGATGAAAGGACCAATGTCTGTGGTTTTGGAGAAGTCATCTGCTGGGTTTATGAGTCATGGAGACCAAAACCAGATAGAAACAAGAACTGGGCAGACACAGTTAGGCCTGCTGTGTCTGGGGATGAACTATTAATTTATTTTGCATGTACTGTATTGCTGATTCCCTCCATATTTGAATTTAAAAATAGGGCATTTTACACCCAGAAAAATGAGTAACGTTTGTGAGTTTAATTCATACCACTCGAGTCACTGCTTCTGTGAATCTGGTGGCCAGCAATTTTAAGTGTATGTGGGAACCTCAAGCTGTTCCCTTGCTTTCATTTCATGTATTTACTATACTTATAGTAAGACACTGGAAGTGGTGACGAGCATTACAAAACCAGATTGCTTTTGCTAGATGCTGCTGTTTCAGCTCCGCTACTTTCCTTTCCCATGAGCCACTGACTACTGCATGCTGCCATGCAGAACATAATGTCCCAGGGCAATAGCTGGAGAGGTGACAGCTGTCATGCACTCATAGGCCAGATGTGTGCCCGTGGCTACATCTGTATCTGTAACAGAATGGGATGCAGCAAACTATGGATTGTGTTTTTTACTATGTGCTGGGTTTGCTTGGAGCGTGGCTGAGGATAAGCTTTTTCTGTCACATTCCTGAGAATTTGGGGAAAAATTTCTGAGGGCCTTTTACAGTGTGTTACTGAAGGCCACCATAACACAGTAATTTAAGTATGTGACACTGACTGTTTCTCAGTCAGTAGCAGCTTCATAGTTCCTACTGGAATGAGATGGCAGCATGACTGTTGGATCTGGGGTTTTCCATTGCTTCTGATGCTCATTGACTCAGAGGGGAAGGTTTCTGATGTGCTAGTTTTTTCCTCCTGTTTGTGTAGGTAGTGGTATATCTCATGTTGTGATTGAAATGTCTAGTAACAGCAATAACCATGGTAAGCCTGTGGTACACTTGGAAAAACCAGTGGAAGAAGATACAGTGATGGTGAACTACCTGAGTTCAGTTTCTACAGCTTTAGTTGACAAATTCAGGATTTTCCCCCAGCAGTCAGAACAGAAACTCTTGCCAAAATTTCTTTTACCTGCAGAAAGAGGCCAGGTCTGTTTTTTTTTCTAAATGAAACTTTGATGAAGTCAGTCACAGGATGTTCTTGTTTGCTGCAGTCACAGAAATATAAGGAATGTGGTTCCTTCACAGATCATTTCAAGCAGTTCAGCTGAACAGAAGTTTGGTTGTTCACTAGAGGAGGTAGTTTCCTTTTCAATTGTCATTCCAAAGCAGTGCTAGGAATGTGGTCAAGAAATGCTATGACATAAAACTTGGACTTACTTCAAGATAAGCTCTAAATTTGTTTTCTACATAATCATCTCTGCTTAAACCCAGATCTCTTTTTTCTAAAATGCTGATGGCAGTTTGGAGACCACAATATATCTCTTCATAAGTGCAGTGAGCTTACGGCCCACACCTTTCCAGAGTCTGTCCTGTCACTTCCTTGTGCAAATCCCACAAAAGATGCCTGTAGCTCACCAAAGAACTCCATTTTGGTTACATTTCCATAATTATGCAAGAGGCACAGGATATGTCTCTCTCCAAACACACTTATTTTTCTCCATATCAAAGACACTTGTTTTCTTGTTCAGATCAAAGACACTTCTCAGTGTTAGAAGTTTCTTACAGGACGAACTAAGCCAAATAATTACAGTGCACTTGCTTGATACCTCTATCAAACCATACCTCAGTACATACATTACTTTTTACTTTGTGTTCCTCTGTATTTATGTTCGTTTTCTTTTAACCCCAGAAGGACAGTAAAGCTGCTACCAGACACTGCAGTAGCTTTCGTACTCCTGTTGTTATACAGCCTTTTTCTTAATTTTTTTTTTTAAGCTTCATAAAGTGCTTGTGTACATATTCGAGAAGGATATGACAGGTATTTAAAACTGGACTACGAGCTGAATTATACTAGTGATAAAAAAAAAAAGACTAATTGCCCAGCCAGGTGGATGCAGCAGGAATGGGGATCTCCATGGAACTGTTTCTTATTGCACTCGGGTGTATTCCTTGGAGTAGTTGCTTCTGTGCCCTAGACTGTCAGGCCACATGCATTTCAGAAGCGTAAGACTATCCTTTGCTATTTACTAGTTAGTCAGAAAGCTCTGATAACAATGATTAAGAAAAAAAACCAAAAGCAAGTGGGGCTGACTGTCTTGGCTGTCTTGTCTCCTTCAGTAAATCTGCCCGAAGTATAAAGACACAGTGGCACATGCAAGCTAAAGCCTCAGACCTGGGGGAGTCGGGTTTGAGCCTTTTCACTATTTTGGGCTATTTTTTATTGATAGGCAAGACAGCCAAAAGAGCAGAGGTGTCTTTTTTTCCTTCTCATGCCTTTCTATAACCACTTTTCACAAAAGACCCCTGCGGGTTAAGCCCAAAAGATTAAGTAGGGATGAAGTTGAGTATATTGATCACTGGACTGCTAAACATACATCAAGCAGAGAGGCGTGAGGCAGGTCTGACTCTTGTGCTTCTCAAGCAGTCACAGCAACTGAGCTCAGCTGCAGGGGAGCTGCAGCTGCAGACAAAATGTGAGGTAAAAAGATCTAGTCACATTTTCGGATGAGACAGACATCTTTCCATTAGAGAAGGGAAGCATGTGTGAAATCACATGCGAAAATCACAGGGAAAGAAAGTAACTGTTTAGGTTAAATGGCAATGTTAATAGTAGGTAAAAAACTGGAGATGATGAAAATTAGGTCAGTTGCTTCTTCCTGTACATCCTGAGCCTCCTCAGGTATTGTAAAAACATCTGGCCTCAGGCTGTGCATGCTGCTGGATTCATGTTACATGTCATAGAATCACAGAATCAATTAGGTTGGAAAAGACCTCTGAGGTCATCAAGTTCAACCTATGACCTAACACCACCATGTCAACTAGACCATTAAGTGACACCTCCAGTCTTTCCTCAAATACTTTCAGGGATAATGACTCCATTACCACCCTGTGAAGTCCATTCCAATGTCTAATCACCCTTTCTGTGAAGGAATTCCTCCTAATGTCCAACCTAAACCTCCCCTGGCACAGCATTTCACTATGCTGGGCAGCACAACGCCCGAGTCCTTTCGTGTCTCTATCCTCTGGTCTCTGTAGTGCCATTCCCAGCTTGCTATAAAGCAGAGCTGTTACAGCCAGGCTGCTTAGCAGAGATGCTGGGAAGATTAATGTATGAAAGATGGTAAGGTGCTCGGATGCTGTAGTCATGAAGGTCATGTGAGTACATAAGGCAAGCAAGCTGGGATTTCAGAAACATGGAAGAAACTGCTGAAAGCCAATAATACCTTTATTCCTGTTTCCATGCGGAACTTCTGAAAACCGTTTGCTCTGATGGCAAAGAAAATGCATTTGTTTGCAACTGCTCCTCTGAAATTTCAGTGGGAGGAAGAGACCATGTGGCCTGTGATTGGCATGAGCAGTTCTACGTTTCTATAATCCCTTGCTGTATACTCCAGACTCTCACTTTGTCCTTCATCATCCAACCACTGCTGCTCAGATTTTCATTCATTCATGTTCTTACAGAACTACTTGCAGCACATGCTACTTAGAAAGCTGGTACCTGTTAAAAAAACACTAGTTTCTGTCCTCTGACTCTTATGAGAGTGTTTTAAAGCCTCTTACCATTGTCAATGGAAGCAGCTGAAGCTAAAATTATTATCCTCCAGATGTTTCCTCCCTCTGGCTAGCGGTCAGTTCCACAGTAATCAGCTGGTCTAAGTTTATCTGTACAAATGTATACTTTCCTGTAAACAGGAAGGAAAAGTGACATGATGTTTGTGTAGTTTGGATATCATTTGCAGGACTTTTGAGGACTACTAACGAATCATGGACAGGCAGGAGTGGGATGACAATTACTTCAACCTGCTGATGGTCTTCAGGATGTCACATGTTCTGTCAAACACCTATGCGGGGATTGTGCTGATCACAACTTGTATTCAGTGCTGGTTAGGATATATCAGGAAAGGAAAGCAAAGGATCAAAGTTGAATCATTCCTGAATGAAAAACAGGGCAAACTACCTGAGATGGGTTTTCAGTCAGCTGAAATAGGCAGCACTGTGCTGCAGCTCTCCTGTTTCTGGGATGTGAGATGAACAAGCCTAGAAAGAATACCTCTTCCACTTGGAAGAACACCCACCCTCTTGGGCTTTCTGCTTAAGTTTTCCTCTGAGAGCTAGTTAATGATTTTCACCTCACTTCTGATAGAAGAAAGATAACCAGCTTGTGTGGCTTTGATTCCTGTCTCATTTATCTCTGTGTGTGTTGCATCTATGGCTTTACTGAGGTTATTTCTCAAAGAATAGGTTTCTGCAGTGCTCTAAATGTTACCCTGGCACAGCTCTGAGGAATTAATAGGCTTGGAGGATCTGGTCAATATAACAACAACAACAAAAAGACCAATTTCCTCCCGCTCAGCAGCCTAATCAGTTTTATCACAGCTCATGCATTATCAGCACTTGCTCTTTGATCAAGACACATTTGAGCTTGGGGTTTGCTGCTGTAGTTTGTCTGCTTAATTCAATTACTTATTTGATCACTTCTGAGAGAAGCATCTATAGATTAAATTTCCATTTAATTTGTATTGGACATGAGCAAAAAACTTATCTTTCCCTCGTTTCCTGGAATTGCAGCAGCAACATGAAGTGTGTATTTATTTGCACAGACATCAACTAAATGTCATTACTCCCTGTTGACGACTTTCAAATGCAAGAACAAGTTACCCTCTTGCCCCGTGGACACCAGCTGCCTGCTGGGAAATACAAGAGCCCTTCTCACTCCCTCTGCAATGACACACACCTCTCCCAAAGCCTCAACTTGGACCTCACAACTCTACTGCGCTATTTTGTTGCATTTGTGTCAGATATAACGCAGACACAGTCTGGACTGACAGAGACCAGTGGACAGATTTTATTCTTGACAGAGCAAACCAGCAAAATAATGGGTCCCCTGAAGGAGCTGCAGGCTCATATTTCAATAAAACTCCATAAATGAGTAGTTTATGAATATCCAGAAAACAAGTCACATATTCATGCAACAAATAGGCTGCAGAAGATGCAAGCTGCTCTCAGGCATCTCAAGCTTCTTTTCCTCCCAGTGCATTTGACAGCAGACAACCTTCTTGCTTCATTTTGAGGACACTTTAATATTTGGAGGAGAGAGCTAATAGGTTGTACTTGATTCCCTTCATCAGCTTCTGGGACACTCTGAACTGGGTTGCAAGAATAACAAAGATTTTTTTTTTTAAAGTCCAAATGTCAATAGTGCCTCATTAACTATTTTTAGTTAGTTGTGAGACCCAAGACTGGTATTACGTATCTCATTGTCTTGGTTATTGTGTCATTGGTGGGAATGATTTTTATAACCAAGAAGGACATTATTGTACACACACCATCAATATGGTGAAGAAATGCTTAAAGAATTTGTAAAAATGACAGAAGATATTAAAAAAACAAGTTTAAAGAGCTAGTTCTTCAATGACTATCCTCAATTGCATTTCTGGATGCCATCTTGATTTTCATAAGCTGTATGAAAACAAAAAGGCTAACAAGAGCACTGATTTTAGCTATAAGAAGCATTAATATCAATTTGGATGTACAGTTGAATGAAACTACAGCTTTGTAGGGCAGCAGTGTTGTATTCAACAGAAAGCAACTGTTAATTAAGTCTCATTTAACCTCAGTCTGGCATGACAATCCAGAGGGCCCTTATCATGAAACCAGCCCAGCTGAAGAGTTGTGAGTGCACTTCCACCCTCCCTAGCTCTTGGTTGCCCAACACATTCCTGTCTTCATTGACATCTCCTTATTACCCAAGGTTCCTACCTGTGCCTTCTCATCTCTCTCCCCAGAACTTCTGGTGCTTAGCTAAACTCTTCCCACAGTTACATTTGTAAGGGTCTACTGCTCTGGCCCCTTCTCTGGCCCTGAAATAACACCTGAGAAGCTAGTCTGTGTGGACATGTTAAAAATCCCATGTAGAAGGCTTTTTTTTTTTGTAGGGTTTTTTATTCCTCTGAGAGGATTTGCAAGCCTCATTTTAACTTGACCTCAGGTAAACTCCAGATCTGTAGGCAGGATTTGGCATGGTTGAACATAATACTTTTCTTCTACTTTCAGCCCTCACCTATGGTAAATTGCTTGTCTAT
Source organism: Chiroxiphia lanceolata (assembly GCF_009829145.1). Taxonomy (NCBI): domain Eukaryota; kingdom Metazoa; phylum Chordata; class Aves; order Passeriformes; family Pipridae; genus Chiroxiphia; species Chiroxiphia lanceolata. The sequence goes on along the minus strand of NC_045639.1, from coordinate 83,146,723 downwards.
CTATTTTAGTTCATGTTTAATATAGAATATACTTAAGAAATGTGGAAGAGTACCAAGCTGTAAAATAGTCCTTAAGTGAGTCATGAGGCCAAAATAGCTCTGCTGACAAAACAGGAGTAGTTCCCAGACCTTAACTTCTCTATATCCACCCACACTTCTTGTGCACCACCAGTGCCTACCAACCCCTCAGAGAAGTGGAGCTACTGAAAAGTCCTATTCTGTGAGGTGTGTTGAGGTCATTACCATGACCTCAGCATGTTTCATATGACCCTTATACATATGACCCTTATGATTTAAGGGGTATTACACATTACTAAATTCTTTTGTAGATGGAAGGAGTTTATGATCCACTCCTATTCTCTGAAGAACTGCAGTCACAAGTGTACATTGCTGGGTCATGTCCAGCTGTAATCCACCAGTACCCAAAGTCCTTCTCAGCAGCACTGCTCTCAATTCCTTCATCCCTCAGCCTGTATTGAGATGGGAGGTTGCCCTGACCGAGGTGCAGCACCTTGCACTTGGCCTTGTTGAACCTCATGAGATTCACATGGGCCCACTTTTCGAGCTCGTCCAGGTCTCACTGGATGGCATCCCATCCTTCTGGTGTGTCAATCGCACCACTCAGCTTGGTGTCCCTTCGTCTATGTCATTAATGAAGATATTAAATAACACTGGTCCCAGTATGGACCCCTAAGGGATACCACTTGTCAGTGATGTCCATCTGGAGTGGGAAAAGATGTTGCCAGTGAACACTGAGACAAAACAGTGGTTGACTATATCAGCCTTCTCCTCATCCACAGCTGCCGGTTTGGCAGCCTTGTTTATCAGGGGCAGTATGTTTCTCTGACCTTCCTTTTCTGGTTAACACATAGAACTACTTAACTATACAAGCCATTCTTGCTGTTCTTTGTGTCCCTTGCCAGGTTCAGCTCTAGCTGCCCCTTGACCTTTCTCACCCCATCACTATACAACCATGAAACTTCCTTATACTCTTCCCAGGATACCTGTCCCTGCTTCCACTGCTTGTGCATTTCCTTCTCAACTGAGCCATGACAATCTCTTGCCTTCCTTGACCAATTTCTCACAACTGGGGATCAAGAACTCTTCTGCTCTGTGAAAACCATTCTTGAAGATCTGCCAGCTCTGTTCTGGTCCCTTATTGGCAAGGGCAGTTTCCTGGGGGATCCTATTGACTAATGCCTTGCAGAGCTGGAGTTTTGCTTTCCTAAAATTCAGAGTCCTGACTTTACTCTTTGCCTGACTCATATTTCTCATGACTGCAAACTCCACCAATGCATGATCACTGCAGCCCAGGCTGCCTCCAATCTTAATGTCTCTGATTAGTTCACCCATGTTGGTGACAAACAGTACTACATCCCATCTTGTAGGGCTGTCTTTTCCCGGCTCAAGAAGTTATCCTCCATGCATTCCAGGATTCTCCCGGATTGCTTAAAGCTCACTGTGCTACTTGTCTAGTAGATGTTGGAGTGGTTGAAGTTCCCCAGCAGGATGGGAGCCTAGTTTCTTGCAGGTTTATCTAAAAGCAAGGCATGTATTTTTACAAATAATTCAAATCTACAGTTTATAATTAAAATCTACAATTTATAATTAACTCCGTAGAAACAGGTGTGTAACTAGTATTGTCTAAAAATATAGTTTAGATATTATTCTTATTTAAAAAAAAATGGAAAACATATAGCTAAATGAAGAGTTGCAAAATATTATTTATTCTGAAAGCAATTTTTCCTGACATTTATACATGTTCCCGCAATTTATTATTGACCTGTGGCAATTTAGAAGATTGTACTCACATGGTAATAAAAGATACTTTATCTTCCATTGACAGATATCATCACAAAATTACTGACACAGTTATGATTTTCAGCTCCAGGTTCAAGTTGTTGAAGAAATATCAGATATGTGTTTTAAACATGATCAGTATGCTTTTTTCCTTTTCCTTTCCTAAGCTGTCCACTATCCATCAGACTTCATGATGATATAAATTATATTAAAGGTTGTAATGGCATTGTAAGCATTGTAACTTAGAGGATTTCACAAAAAGAGTTGTGATATTCTCTGTTCTGCCTGTTAAAAGATAAAGTTACAGTTACTGTAGGCAGCAAGAGAGATCTATCACTTCTACATCAACAGGAAACTCAATAGCAGCAGAATCTGGGTGCTTGATGGTTTAAGGAAGTTTGCTGTGATTTCAGTATGTGCTGGACAGAGCAGCTCCAGTGATGTCTTAGTACTCTCATTGCCATCAGAGAAACAGGCCATCTTAGTAACTTGGTCGCTGATTTTTCTAATCCAACCCCTAGTGTACATATCTAATAAAAAGTAGTTTTGCAGTGGGAGATTTTTCTGTGGTTTAAATGTTACCAGAATGATGGAAATGTAACATGTTTTGACCCCTGTCCCCATTCCCTGTCCTTCATTCCCTGTCCTCCATTCCCTGTCTCCTGTTCCGGGTCCCAAAGGAGGAGCAAGGATTTGGAGCCTGCCTGTCAGTGGGAGGGATGTTGCAAGTGTCAGCTCCAGAGCTGCCTTTCTGGGAAGTGTTTAGCCCAGACAAATTCATCACACATTTACATATCTGGTCTTCATGAGTTAGGAACTTTATGAAATTGGTGACTATTTATTGCATTAAATTTTGAAAAGGGGTTGTGTGGGCAATTAACTTTTGTTTAATTTCTTTTTTTTGTAAATGAAAGAAGCTGCCTTTCTGGGAAGTGTTTAGCCCAGACAAATTCATCACACATTTACACATCTGGTCTTCATGAGTTAGGAACTTTATGAAATTGGTGGACTATTTATTGCATTAAATTTTGAAAGGGGGTTGTGTAGGCAATTAACTTTTGTTTCATTTCTTTTTTGTAAATGAAAGAAGCTTGTAGGCATCAGTAGATATTTTGTGAAGATGGTATTATTTTGAGTACTGAGAGTTAAATTAAAACATCTGTCTGGGCAGTGTTCTGAGGGGCTGCTGCAAGTCTAAGTATTTTTCAGGATGAAAAAATGGTAGAGGACATGGCAAAGTAATGTATGTGTGTGTCGCTGTGATTACCGTGGAAGCATTGTCACCCTGGGCTGAATGCCTGGCCCCAGGGGAAACAGTCAGTGTTTTCATGATAACTGTGAGGATGTCAGTTCAGGATTGAGATATGTGTTTGTACAGTGTCACAAATGGAATCAGACTCTCTGCTGAGTCTGTCGTAGCCAAATTCAGTCCATTTTTTCCCCTTCTCTAAACAAAAAGAATACCTGAAGTAAGTGTGTTATAAAATCAGCACTGGTAACATTGTGTTGAAAAGTAAAATATCCCATTAATTCCTACTAAAGAATGATGACTATAGTGTTGCAAAATGGAAATGTCATAACCATGCTGGTGTATTTACTAGAATACAATAAGGGAAGTTGTGTGATTGACTGGTGTCATGAACTAGATAAATATCCTTTATAGGCAGATACCATCAGCACATGGCCTTGTTTGCTGTTTTTTTAAAGCAGAACTATTGGCTATGTAGGAAGGTCTTTATGCAGCCAAATGCCAGAGGTAATGGCTATTTACCTGGTTGTCACTTTTTTAGCTACGCACACAGCTGCTGTAGCACTTTCTGTATGTTCCTCTTGCTCGTAAATATGTTCTTCTTGGTGGTATTTGCATGTACAATCTGGGAAACAACAGGTTTCTAAACTTTGATTACATTTATGGGCATTTTACTGCTGTCAGTGTGATACTCCAGAAATGTTCTTTCTTTCCCCTGATGATTTCATTGTGCTTATGCTTCTTGCCAGCACTTCTAATTTTAATTATGTCTTCAACTATAGGAGTGCTTCATATGTTTGCTTGAAAATCTACCCAAAGACACCATTACTGCTTATTTAGATGTATAACAACCAAACATCCCTATAAAACTAAGCTTTAATTCTAGGTCTGATGAGCCTGAATTCTAATGAACTGTGTTTGGATGTATAAAAGTATATTTATAAACACAGTTTATCTGAAGAAACATTGACTGCATCCCTGTCCCTGGAGCTTCCATGGGCTGCACTTTGAGGTGGTGGGGAGGAATGAGTTTGAAGCCAAGCTGAGACAAAGGGTTTGTACAGCATTTGCCCAGTGCCAAAGGATGCAGATACCCCTGTCCAACATCCCTGCCTGTGGCTCCAAGGTGGAGCCAGTCTCATGGGTAGCAGCCCAGAGCTGCTATTGCTCCTCAGAGCAGAGCTGCCCAACGGTGTAATGGGAAAGGAGAAGTCCAGCAAAACATGAGGGGTTGGTTCTCAGCAGAACTCTCTCTCAAGACTATTTCTGAAGGGTCTCCATAACTCCCCATCTCTCTTCTTTGAATCCTTGCAATACTTTCAATTACAGCCTGGAATATTTTGAACCTGTAGTTAGGGGAAAAAGTTTTAATTAGAAAATTCTGAGAATGTGCTCTTTTAGTATTAATGTTTGGATGTGGGTAGTTGTCCAATCCTTCATGGGAAAATTAGACATTTGCATTCTCACAGTTTTATTGGAAGAGGAACCCCAGACACAGAAGGGGTAGACTTAGCAATAGCTCCTCTTTAGTACATCTCTGTCCAGAAGCAACCTGTGTTACCTGGTGAAGCATTCATACCTTCAGCAAAAGTTACCTTTCCTAAAATTGTGTGGGGATTGCAACACTATTCATGTGTGTTCATGGGGCTCTAGCGGAGGGGGCAGTGGCCATCAGCACAGGCAGCAGCAGGAGACAACAAAAGAGGCATTTAGGTATCTGTGAAATATGTGCAAATGGCTGTAGTTCTCTGATTAAATTTAACTTCCCAATTACGCTGTGATCAACAACACCACTCTGTACAGCAACTGTTAAACCAGGAAATAAATTCCTGTTTGGAAGTGGAAAGCAAAAAGTGTTGTCCCACACACCTAGTCCCATCAGAGCTCCAGTGAGATGCTAATGGGTGGCAGAGCAAATGTGTTGATACCAGACTGTGAAGAAAGTTTTATGGCATGAGGGTACAGGAGTCAGAGTAGCTGGGTGGAGATGTGGGTGCTTGGGGGCAGGTGCTTCCTCCTGGCTTTGTGCAGTCCCACTAGCCATGCTCAGTGTGCAGTGCAAGCTATCATTTTCAGGCACAGCAAAAGCAGTAAACGGGCAAAGGGAAAAACCCCAAAGCACCAAAACTGTCTGCTCTACACTGTCCTAAGTGTCTGTGTAGGCTACAAGGTGACTCAGATGCTCAGGTGTAGGATGTTTACAGTAATCTGATTCACCCTCCAAGCTTCATCTCTAACGGGATTTTAGTCACTTCACAAGAAGACGTTTTAAATATAGGTGTGACCTTGAATTGCATCCTAGCCTAAATATTCCCTGTAGGAGAAACATTGACTTCTTGCAAGTGAGATTTTCTTCCCAGTCTCTTTAAAATGCCTTTGAGCTCACTTAGGGGTGAAATCAAATAACAATTAAATAAAGCCTAAAAGGAATCAAAAATTGTTGTAAACAATGACTTCTTATGACTGCCTGTAACCAAATAATTTAGCCTTTCTGAGCAGAGCAGTTCCTTTCAAACTTTCCAGTGTGGCTGTCCAAGGCTCACTTCACAAGAAGAGAGAAGAGTTTTGAAAAAATACAATGAAAGTTTCTAAGCTACTGTATAACATCAGATTAGACAAAGAGAATGGTGGTTTTCAGGCTATAAGGAGAAAACAAAATACTGGATTTCTGGAAGCACTGGGCTCCTGCACTGATTTTGGCTGGAACATCATAACTGGAGAGTTTGCATCTCTCCAGGGCTGTTGTTTTCATGCATGTGAATTCTGGTGGAGAGTGGGCAACAGTTATGCTTTTGCATAGCCTGCTGGCAGATTACTGGAAGTATAACCAATGCTGTGGTGCAGAGTGAGGTAAGTAATGTCATACCATCCCTTCTGTCAGAGCAATAGGTTGTTCATCTGTCATATGGAATTGGGAAAATTCTGGCTTCTGTTAGATAAACATAAGGTATCCATTGAAATTGCAGAGAAATAGGAGGAAGGGTGAGGAGCATTGAGGTTACACTGATAAGTTCCTGCAGTTACTTGGTTTAGGCAGGTGTAGGGAGGGCCACTGTTCCTCTTCCTGAGAGTAGTGACTGCTGCTGTGATTAACCCCCTCAGTGAGACCTTCTCCACTGCTCAAGTCCAATAGCCTACCTCCCCATGCACCTTGTACCACCTTCAGAAACTTCTACACCTCTCTGGTGCTGTAGCTTTGTACCATGCAGGTATCTATTTCACCCACATCGCCTGAGTAGTGGAGCTGATGTGAATGTCTAGGTCTGGTCAGCACTGCACAACACTTACCTTTAACTTGATTTTTGTGAGATGTTGTCAGAAACTGAAATGTTTAATGTCTTAAATATTGTAAGATTACCAAAGACTTTTGTCCACTGTAGCAAACTGAAAAGAAACATCTGCTCACTCAGCAAAGCCTGACCTTCCCTAAATATGCCTGCTTCAAAAGGACCTTTAGATGAGATAAGCAGTGCTATTGTCCAGCTATTCCAGGTGCCAAAGGGATATCTGAGGCTACAAACTGGATTGCCAGATAAGGGAAGGGGCAAATCCTGTGAAATGGGATAATCCTTCTTATCATGCCAATGTCCTCCCTTGCATGATGGCTCTGCTATGAAGACTTCTCTGGGGAGAATGGGAGACCCATGACATCATCTATTGTAGAACTCCTTGCCCTAGGGGAGGTACTAGGCTTCCCACCTGAGCTTGGAGATTCACGAAGTCTTGAAGTTTGGGGGGGACTTATCCCACCCCTAAAAGATCAAGACCATCACTTCAACCAACAGACATGGAAGCTGCAACTACCAAGTTTAATTGCTGCGTCCAGCAGGTGGTGACTATATATATCTTAGGACCTTTATCCTTTCTTTCTCTTTCTCTCCCTTATACATGTTGTTAAGTGCTATTTTTATGCTTTAATATTGCTACATTGCTATAGATACTTTAGTATCGCTATGACTTAGTATTTCTGCATTGCTATAGATGATAACACCCAAAAAGCAACATGCCTGTTTACGTTTGAAACAAAATTGTCCTAAAATAAACCCCACCTGTATATGTTTGGAAACACCAATTATTCAGCGTTATTTTACTCTAATCCACCCCACGGGACTCACTAACAAGAACCTGGGCTACCCTCCCCTTCAGGGGCAGATCATAACAGATCCTCACTATAACTATCTGACTTAAGTATACTACCCCAATTACTTTTTCTTCACTAAACCTTGTCTTATAACTTTTTTTTCCATCAGGAAGAATCTTCATCCCTATGAACAGTGAAACTTTGGGGCTGCATGTTAGCTCTGCTTATGGCTAGTGAAGCACAGCTCTCCCAGGGCAGCTGAATGTGACTGCACACGTCCCTGGCTGCTGGGGACCTCATCAGGCTGGCTCAGGGCCACTGCTAAGTGTGGCGGCAGCTGGAGGCAACAGTGGCATTTATTGTGGCATCATTACAATTATCTGCCCGGTAAAGCCCAGGCTAAGGCACCCTTCTGGATAGAACCTCACTGTGGTGATCCTTCCCCTCACCATTACTTCTTTTGTGTGCCCAGTGAAATGGCTCCTCTTCACTGCCTGACCTCACATCCCTCACAGCAGGACAAAACCCAGACAAAAATATCACCTTGTTCGTACATAATAAAAAAGTCATTTTCACCCCAAACCAGGACTAGTTTTGCTCTGAAGCTGGCTTACTCTCAGTGGAAAATAGGCCTGATACTGCTTTAACAAAATGCGCAGAAGCGAACCCACTTGTTTATACTGAGCTAGGAAAATCCCTTCACTTTGCTGTAGTTACAAATGTTTTTCACACTACTGTTCAGGACTTCTGCTTTTATGTCTGGCCCAAAAGACAGATCTCTCCAGTCATTGAGTACTTGTTAACCCCATTTATGGGAAATGGTTGTGCACTGAGTCAGAGGGAATAATGACACATTGAATCACCAGCACCAGCATCCCATGGGTTTTCCTTGGAGGCCTCTCAGCTAAATATTAGCTAGGAAAACACAGGGCTATAGGGACTGCAGAACCAACTGCAGCTAGTGGCTCACCTACCATCCTTCTGTCCACACAGACATGCTTATAATTGATGGAGCCCAGGCTCTGCCTTGGCACAAAGTCAGGCACCGCAGGTTTGCATCCAAAGCTTGCGTCTCACTGCACATTAATTCTTTCCAAGCAGTGGATAATGTTCTATCCCCAGCAGCAGCCAGTCTGTTGCTCTCTGACAGCAAATTAGAATGCTTTCAGGCAATGTCTGCTGCCTCTCCCCCACCACAGCACTGGCTCTGGCAGGCGATGGCAGTAGCAGAGCTTCCCTTCCCCTTGCGTTCCAGGCTTTTCCCTTTGGATGTGATGCTAGCCAAAGCTGTCCTTCTAGCACAGGCTTTGTTATGGCACCCCACCATTCCTCTCCTACTCCATCCTTGCTCCCTCTTCTGAGAAGGTAAGTTATGGCATCCTAGAGCCAGGGAAGAGGAGGAGGGCACCGCGGGAGAGCAACGTGCTGCAGGTAAAACTGGGCTTCTGAGACCTCGGAGGACACAACTGGTTGCATTGGAGGAGTCGTTCGTGCACTGAATAGATTTCACATCTGACTGATCTGAGCAAGTCATGATCAAGAGAGGATCATGGCATGTCTCTGAGTCCTTTACATGCTCACTTCTTTCTGGACTGCAAGGAATCAGGGTGCTCCAACTGGCTCAGAGTTCAACCTCTGACTCAGGTCTGAAGTAAGAGACATTTCCATGTGTAAACAAGCCCTTTCCACCATCAGAATGGGTGAAGCTGCCTAGGTAGGCTGGATAGCTGCAGAAGTGGGTGCCAAAATAGATATTTATCAATAATTGTGACAAGAAGACACTGTTTTGCTTAATCTGAGACCACAAAGCGGTATTATGTTTGCTCTACAGAACATTTGTATCCTGAATTTTAAAGTGAAAAAGTTCTTTAAAAAAAATCCTCTTTGCTATTGACTTATGTGTCTAGAAGTTTGTTATTTTGTGTTGTGTAATAAAATGGACCGTCATTGTTGTTTTTCTGTTGCACAGATACCTTTTTAAACTTTCCAAAAATGCTGAAAATTTGATGCAGAATATATTTTGAGCAGTTTGGATACATCTATTACACAGGAGATGTATTCTATAGTCTCTTATGTAGACTTTGTTTTATTTGAATGTCTTCTATACATTTAAAAACACATTCAGGTGAAAACAGAGAGCAAAGACAGTACTCTTTCTCTGCATGGTATGTGAAAACAAAAGAGAAATGGAGAAAAGCCTTCATGACCACACTTGGGCAGGTGTGAAAACTGCTCAGATCTTTGCCCAGATCTCTGTTGTCCTCCCAGATTAGTTCAAAATATCACCAAGCACATAAGTCAGGAGTGCAGAAGAGGCTGCAGGCTGAAGGATGTCATACTCTTATCACCAGCAATGAATCAATTCAGTAGCATCGGCAATCTCAGCAGGAGATTTCAATGTGTGGTCAATAAAAACTTGATCCAAGCCATGGTCCCTGATGCAGTTGATCTTCCCCTTGTATCGTGAAAGAGTCCTTGAACCTGACTCCAATTGTGTCACCAAATTTCTGGTAAGGTCAGACATTATGCCCTGCCAAATGAGTTTATCCTGATAGAGCAGTTTTCATGAGCAGAAAATTATGGTCTTTCTTTGCTTTAGAAGCCACTGCATAGTACTGGCAACACAAAATAACTTTCCAGTGCAGCTCAAACCTGGACACACTTCAGTGGTGTGTGAGGCTCCTTAGTACTCTCTCTTAGAAGGTCCTGTTCTTAGGCACAAATAAATTTGTTAAATTTTAACACCACAATTTTGTCTGATATTTTACGTACTGGTAATTGGACTCAAACTTTTTTTTTTCTGTTGTTCTAGAAAGTTGATGGAAGAACTGGAAATGTCACATTTTGACATGATTCCTGAACAATCATTTCTGGAGGATGATAGAGGAAAATATACTGATTTACCAGAAGGATGGGGGGGCAAAATCTTATGCCTTTCCCCCTGATTGAATGCCATACCTTTGGGATGGCAGCAGTGGTACAGGCTGAGTGAGAGAGAGTAGAGGAGAGCAAGAGAGAGACAGAGGCTGGGAGGAGGGCTGAGTTCCAGCTCTGGGCTGCCATAATGGGTCAAGGGCCTAAGCACCTTGGCAAAACCATGGTCTTGTGGACCCTGTGAGGCTGGAGAACACAAACTTGTATTTTTCTAGGAGGGGCCAGGTCCAGTTATACTGCAGAACTCCGTGCTGTCTGAATTTTACAGCTTTTTTTCCCTTATCCCAGGTTTGATAGCATATTCATAGATGCTAAACACTCTCAAAGCCAACAGCAGTGTTTTCATTGATTTAACATATCCAAGGTTTCAAGCCAGTCCCAAAAATTAAACAAGAGATGATATTTTGTCAGTTCAACAGTGGCTAAACCATACCATTGAGAATATTCCTTTCCCACTCTCTCTCAGGACTGGAGGATTCAGTATATATTGTGCAAAGTTTAATTCAGACAAAATTTATTAAAAAAATCTGGTTGTGTTGGCTGTTGCTGTACAATGATAAAAGCCTTGAGTATGTAAGCCAGGGTGAGAGAGGGTTTGTCCTTGGCTTTTGAAATCTAATGTGCCTGTGGTCATAATGCTTGCAAACATTTGTTGCAGGTGGTCAAGCAATAACTGTTTCACAGGGCAAACTTTAGAAGTGCTGAGAAGCAAAGTAGCAGTTTCAGGTCTTCTTGGGCAGGTTAAGGAAGGGCTGTTCACCAAGAAGCCTTTGTTGTGTTGACATGTTCCCTCTTTGTTGAAGTTTTGGTATTGTTTTTTCTATTTTATGTTCTCCAGAGTACCAAGGTCTGGCTGCCAGGCAGGATTCATGAACCCTCTGAGAATGCGCAGCAAATCCTGTTGGCTTGACTGCCTGATTGATGCATCTCTGTCTTTCATCACACAAAGCTGACAGGCCATCTTATCTCCTGTCCCTTTCACCTTCTGACCATCTCTTCAGCACTTTGGCAGGGATCTTGATGTGATTTCCATCTCTTTTGTAGGTAAACGTACAACATAACTTCTATTGTGAACTGATCTTTTTTTTTGTGATCAGTTTTTTTCCCTTTGTAGAGGTCTTTTCTATCAGTGGCTCCAAGCTCTTTCCCACTTCCTGCATGCATTTTACCTGTAATTCCTTGAAGAAAGAAATAACTTAATTGAAGTTTCCAGATTTAATAAAGATATTTGAATGATTTGTGATAACTTGGGTATACAGGAAGTTATAACTAAATCTCATTTGGAGATCTATTTCAATGAAAGTGTCCATCCACATAAAAAGGACACTCAGGTCAGCAGAGAAGGGCTACCTAAGAAGGTAAAACCAGATAGATTATGGTCTGACTCTTTTTCAGGCTGGAGACCCTGCTGGAGATAGGGTACTGCACCATGAAGTCCCTTGGTTTGACCCAGTGTGACCAAGCTCACGTGTGCTTTAGCATATTGTAGAAGGGACGTTTGTGCAAAGAAACATTTTCATTTATTTAACTTCAGCCTACTCCTTTCTCCTCTCAGCTGATGCCCCTCAGTTCAAGTATTGGAAAAGATGGTGAAGAATTTATCATGTGTGGAAAAAATAATCAGCAAATATTTTTGTTTAAACATAAAGAGTTAACATTCTGCTCTACTAAATTTTTGATAACAATGTCAATTTCAGCAACATTCCTAGAAGCATGAACACACCTTAAGAAGGCTCTGTTTTCAAGAAGTCATTGAGATGACTTCTACTACAGGCACACATTTTGGTTATTTGCCTATTGAACCTCATGTGCCTGTGGACTGGGGATCTGCAGACAGCAAATCCCCTTGGCTGTTGTTTGATCTTTTCCCTTTGCTGTGTCACATCTGCTGAAATGCACTGTGTGCAAAGGGGATATAAGAAATGGCAATTTATTTTATAAATGACCATGAGCATGTATGGGCTGCATTATTTTATTCAATTTAAATTAGTATTTTTGATTTTATTGCTTATATATGATGGAAATTACACTGTTCTACGGGTCTGCCTATGCTTCTTTCTCTATACAGCCTGCTTACTCTGGGGAGGAGATTTGGGAACTGTAACTAAAGGTTAAGCAGGTGATTTTTGCATTATGTAACTACTCTAGAATAGTGCTTCTCTAATTTATTCAAAAGTAAGTTTACACTTCTTTTCTGTCACAGTTAAATATTAATAGCTACTATTTGGCCAAATAAATAATTACAACAACCAATTTCACTTTGAAAACAATCTAGAACTGCAGTGAATCAGCTAATCTCATCAGCTAATAAATACTGGTCAGCTGTGTTTGCCAGTGTCTTAGGAAATACAAGAAATAAAAAATTCCTATTTAATGTAGTGTACTTCTATTATTCTGGTTTATTTATTAAGTTCCTATGCAAATGTTTTTGTGAGCTGGTGAGAGGAATGCTTATTCTTCTACCTTGCCATTTGGACTAAGGTCTGTCATCCAGGGGAGCTGGTTTCAGGAAATTTATGTGAGTGGGGTAGGGAAAAACAGGTTCCTGCATGCTGCAACAGTGAAATAGAGGAAGAGTCATAACTTCATCTCTGGTCAATTACTGATCTTTCAAGGGCTTTCTCTGAACTGCATCAATCCACACAGCTCAAGAGGCGGCACGTGTCCATGGGAACATGGGTGCATTACCCTGGCATATATGACAGTATGGGAATTAGGTGCACATCAGCTGCTCTCTATCTGTGCATATTTTGCTCTGCCTTCAGTATAAAATAACTGACTCATCTTTACTGGGAAAAAGCTGTGGACCAATTTCTGTGAAATATTTTGCCATACATTCCCTTCATCCTCTTATCAATAATATTCCATCTGTTCTGGATGAGTTGAAAATGCCACAGAATCTTGAAAAATTAGAGTATATTTTTAATAAAAAACTGAAAAAAAAAATCAATATTCTTCCTGGGCACTTGTTGTCACTAAGAAAGTCTGAAAAAACTATTGACAACACACTTGTTCTGATTTCAGTTGAAGACTTCCTTGAACTGAGACAGAGTAGAATTCTGGTGTTCAGCATGCAGCAGCTCAGCTCTTAGGAAATGCTATTTCTCAGCTTGGCTGCTGTCTTCAAGAAATGAAAAATTCCCCTGCTATTTCAAGAAGTAAAGCAAATATGTATCTTTACTGTTTGCACAGTGCAAACTTTCATTTAGTAGCAAACCAAAAAAAGAAATTGGACAACACCACCTTCCCATTAGACAAATGGTATTTAAATTAAAACCAGCATAATTTGTGCAAGTTATCTTCCAGGTCTTTCCATTCTTAAGTCAAATTTTGAAAGATTCATAAATATAACAACATTTTTCAACCTTTTCTGCCATGGACAAAACCTCCCTAGGGGACATGCTTTGTGTTTCAATGAGTGCAAAATGATATTCTGCCTCAGGAATGCATTTTGTAAATAGGGAGGGTTTTACTGTGAGTCATTAGCCAAATAAAATTTATGTTAGAAGAATGAGTGGCAGGGGTAATTTCCATTGTAATTTGGGGTCAGGGTACTTGAAACCATGTTCTCACCAAAATATAATGAAATAGGAGGTTCTTTGACTTGCTGGAAAGGTGAGGCTTTGGTAGGATGGAACAGGACTCAGATTATTTGTTTTTTTAAATTTTTGGAACAAATCTGAATGGCATGTTAGGGGTTAAAATAAGTGTCCAGAGAGAAAACAAGAAGGAGCAATTGTGTCTCATCATTCCTTCTGTCTGTCCCCACAGTGGGCTCCAGCAAGAGGTAATAAGAACAATTGCATGTAAAGTCCTGATCAAGCTCCATCAATCCACAATATTGCATGCTCTGTGAAATACTTTTTGGGATATTTTGCTATCAAACACTAACAAATATTTGCATTTGTCTTTTTTTCTTCTTTTAGAACATTAGCCTGATTTGGGCATACCATTCATACCTGGTGTTAGTGCAGTCTTTCTGCCAAATTTCAAGCCTTTGATACAAGGATGGGAGACAAAACTAGAGCTTTTCAATGAAGGAGCAAATTTGCACAGAGTAACTCAAATATAGATACCATTTCAAAGACATATATTAGGAATGACCTTAAGTGTTTTTCAAATCTTTGTTGTTGGATTCAATCACAACTTTTTTATTATCCTCTCAGTGCTTAATTGTATACATCTACATCTGAAAACACATAGCAATATCTGTTCCAATATAATTTTTTCAATTTTGGAAGAAACTTAACTTGATTACAAGTGTTTTTATTCTGTTCCCTTTACATTTTAAAAGGCAGTGAATGCGGTTTTGCATGTAGTGCATGACATGCACTATATATGCAGACATATATCACTACAGACATAAGCCATCTTCAAATCATTGTGAAGGAAATCATTGTGTTCACTGTCAATATAGTGTTGAGACTGATGGTATTTTAATTTGATGTTTGCCACATGCATGTCTCATAAAAAGCACTAAATAACAAACCAGGAGAGAAAGAACAATCCCTGACTTCTTGCCTTGCCATAATAGAACTGGAGTTATTTCAGGAACAAGCTAGATTGGTTTACCCTGGGACTTAAAAATATACAAGAGACCGTGGTTTCCAGAAAAGAATCAAACTGAATGAAATGCCAGCACTGGAAAAGAGATCCTGCCCAGATGCTGGGTTGTTTTTTACTGAGTTATGCTGGTCCTGACCTCAGGAACATGGCATTTCACCGACCATGATAGCTCCTCCTGTGTTTAGTCACAAATCCACACCTCCCAGGGAGAAGAAAGCCACAGAGGCTGAGGAAAATTAACTTTTGAGAGAAATATGTTCATTATGGAAGCACTGTATAGTAAAACAGAGCAGTTACATTGTCAGTCCTTGCTAACAGGTTTTTCCTCTGGGAAGAGCTGATAACGATATATCAGCACACTAGGTGCAAAGCATGGTCTTTCACCTCCAGTGAGTATGAAGGACAAACTCAGGATGACTAAAAGTAGTGTAGGGTAGGCTTTCCAACTCATAATAGTGTTTCTGATCAGCTTTTTCTGTAAACAAAAATAATAGAAGCTCATCCCTTGAGCTTCATTAGCATTGCTTGAATGCTAAATCCTTTGCTTCAGTGAGTTCTCCTCAATTTTTGCAAACTGTATGGGAAAAAGCTGGTCTCAGGCTCTCCTTCCCTCTCCCAATGTGGGTAAAATGTTGCTGACAGGGAAAATGGTGGTTCTCTATCTGGAGGTTTTGGGGGCCTCTTGTGTTGCAGACCTGCGGATGTGGGTCTTGTTTCGCTGACTGTGCCATTGTCTTGTCCCAGCTGGCAGCCACCTAAGGTATGCTGGTTGTCTCCATTCATCGTGGGTGTGGTGATATTAGGAAAGAGGGGGAATCTGTGTAAAGCAGAATCTGCTAATACAGACAACCACAACATGGGTGATGACATTGCATTATGCATTTAACAAAATGCATTTTTTTTGCTGAATGCATAAAAAGCAGTACAGTAGATCATGCACTCTTCTTGTTCCATGAGAAGGTAAACCCACTCATTTTATAAGCTCATTTGTATTACCTCTCAAGATAAAAGATGCATTCAGATTATCAGCTTTTTGAACCTGGGAAGCCTGAGGCTGACTTGTCTTCATCTTGTGATGCTCCAGACAGCCAGTTGTGGGTCTGGATCCCATTTTAAAAGGTACTTTACAAATATAGAATAAAGAGCTTCTAAGTATGAGGCAATAGATGGATACAGACTGAGGAGGAATGAGAAGCTATGGCTTAGCTTTGTAAGCAATCATAACAGCCTTGCCACTTTTTTTCTTTTTTTGTTGGCAAAAAACAGCTTAAGGAAGGATTTGAAGGATGATAATGAAGTAACTATCAATCTGCACTCTAATTACAAACATGCAACATGAAACCACAGTACTGCGTCATTCCAGTGGTTTGGATTGTCCAGCTTCTAGAAGAGAAATGACTTTGTTTCTTCCAGAGCTTTCCTAGAATCAGAGACTGTGCTGCAGACATCGTGGTTAGCAACCAGCATTTCAGCACAAGGATCACTGATGTGCGAGGGCTGGTTTGTGCTACAGACTGGTCCATCTTTTGCTTATGCAGTGGTTGATGACTGATTCTGCAGTATTTCTGGGATTCAACCTGTCTCAAAGCCCATTGGCTGCAGTGGATTGGGGTTAGACCCTGAAATCTGCTCTATTTCTCAAGTCATGGGTCTATTCTCAGGAACTGCATGTTGTGTGAAAGGTAAGAGGGAAGATAAGGCAGTCCATTTCTCAGGGGAGTTTTCCAATGAATAAACACTGAATTCTTAAGAATTCAAAGGAAAAAGAGAAGTCCAAATCTTTCTTTGATGGGGAAGGTAAAAGTCTTGGGGAAGAAAAAAGGTTTGCATGGGACAGACAGGACTTCAAAGCAGGGAGATTGTAAATATTTTTTATTTTTTTTTAATCAAGTGGAGCACACATGAGTTGGTTTCACTGGAATAAAGTTCCAGGAAGAAATTAAATTATTTTGACTTACTGGTTTACAGAAGGCAGTAAAAAAATGTCTAAACACTAAGTATACTAATAATAGCAGTGCAGCATGAAATTGCCACCGGCTGCTGCAAGAGAGGAGCCCCAAAGAGAAGATACAAGGACTCCCTGAAACAGCATCTTAGCCTTGGCCATATTGATCAACATAACTGGTCTACTCTGGCCTCCAATCGGGAGGTCTGGAGACACACCATCTATAACGCTGCTGATGCTTTTGAGAACGCACGCAGGATCACTCTAGAGGAGAAAAGCCAACGCAGAAAGAATCGTGCCTTGCAGAATATACCATCTAAGGAGCCTTTCTGCTGTGCCTTTTGCAACTGGACATGTCTCGTATTGGCTTTTTTAGCCACCAGCGTGCTTGCAACAAACATGGGTAGAGCCCTCCCCAAATCTTTGTTCGCGAAGCCCAGCCATGATGATGATCCCATATCACCAAGTTTACCAAGCTGTCACAAAACTAATGGTGCCTTGGTAATTTAGTGGAAGAAATAACAGTGTACTGCAGCAAACCTTGTGGTATACCAGATACTGTGTTGCAGGTATGAGGCTACCTGGTCCATGTCTGGTGCATGTGTACACTTCTTGAATACAGCTATTCCATGAGTTCGTTTTTAAGAGGAAAAACTTATTTTTAATCTTTGCAAATATTAACGGTATATTGTTTTTTAAGAAATGATGTATCGTGTGACTGAGAAGATTGCCTTGGTGTAGATGCAACACGAGCTTTTATTCTGAACTGAAACCACTCCAGAGCAGTCAACACAGCTTTGTTCTGCATAATATAAGCAAATGAGAGGAATGTATCTTCTCTCTTTGATTGCAAGAAATTTTATAGCCTGTATTAACAGTCCTCCCTCTTTATGCTCAGGGTTGGTTTGCATCCTGATTGACAGAATTCGGGAGTTTCATTGCTATTCTGTGAGTCTGCCTCAGCCTGCTCCACTGGGACAGTATCTGGGTGGAGGGAGACTGAATTTTATCTTCAGGTTCCTTGTTACTTCCAGGCAGAAGTTTTGCTGCTGTTGCACTGTTGTTGATTGTTGGTATGGACCACCTAAGACCTTTTCTGTGATGTGCCATCCAAGTGTGTTAGGGAGGGACAGTTCATCGTGACTGGCCACAGAATAGAAGTAAGTGGATGTTTTCGGACAGGAAAAGGGTGAGACCCTTGAAGAAGAGTGAGACTCCTGAAGAAGAGATAAATAAATGGAACCTTATTTTAGGCTGACATATGTTTAAAAATAGGGTACAAGAAATAATTATGTTTATTTGAAAATTTATTGAGTTTCAAATTGTTTGGTTTGCATCTTCAACAAATAGAAAATTCTTTATCTCACAAAGATGGCAACACATTGATAGCTTATTGATATTACGTCATAGAACTGAATGACTGCCCTGGCTATTCTTATTTTTCAGAATCAGTTCTGTGGGAAATTGTGCATCAGGGAATAATCCTTTGCAAAACTGAAGACATAACCTTGGCCTTCTACTCTTCTTTTATCTGATGTGTTTGATTTTGTTTTGTTATTCTCTTCAATCTCATTTATGTAATTTTCCTTTTCCCTTTCCATCTTTTTCAAATTTTGTTGTTCTTGTGTTTTTATAGTGTATAAACAGAGATGGAAGGGCTGGATTCCAGCTGCTAGTTTCATTTATCAAAGTGTACAATGATAGCTGAGAATCTCAAAGGATATAATTGAAATCAAACCTCTGAAATGGTTATAAGTAATTTCTAACTAACCAACTGAAATCTGTGTAGCTATGTTGATAGATGAGTGTTTTGTGGTGTCAAGGTCGTTGATATGCTGCCCTGAAGAAAATAAAACCACTAAATAAATGGTTTTCCATTAAAATAATAATAATGTCAAATTAAAGAAAAATCATGTTTAATAAAAGATTTAGAGGTCTTTATACAAATGATATAATATTCTAGTGCATGACAGTTCCCACTTCTTCCCAAACCTAGAACGTAGGTTGCCTTGGTCATGGAAGTTTCCTGCCTCAGAAATCTAGATAGTGATGAGACAGTGATTCCTAAAAAGAATAATAGTGCAAATAAATTTGAGGTTAGTTATTTATGAGTATTTTCTGTTTCTGCAAAAACTTGAGTTTAGAGACAGACATAAAACAAGAAAATATATCCATTTCACTCCCTTAGTTCGAAGCAGATCTTGTGGATGAAATTCAGAACAACTGCAGAAGCCCTCCAGCTTCATCAGAAGAATGAGACATATTGTTAAGAATCTTCTAGGCTTGGAAGAAAAAAATATCCCCTTTTGTTTTCAGCAGAGTATTCCTATCTAGTATTCCTAATGCATCTCGGCAATAGTCTCCTTTACCACTACCTCCTTTAGTTTAATTTTGCAGCTTCATATGTAAGCACATTCCCCGCTTCTTCCTCCTGATTAATGCTGCAAGACTGAAATATTCTCCCATCTAAGTATAACTTGTGCTACTGTAAATGTAGCAGCGTGAAAATTGCTGTTGATAGAAATGATGAATACCATCCTGTGCTATATATGTCTTTCTGACAGGAAATGAAGTTATAGATACTACTATGTACACTAAGAAATATTTTCTTACATCACATTACATTTCTTTACCAGTTTTTTTCTTGGCTTAATTTGTTCTATGTTCTGTGCACAGCAGGCCAGCTTCATCCTCTGGTGCAATTTCGTAAAACCTTTAGCTTTCGGAAAGGTTGAAGTTGGATGGTGATCAGTCAGGGTGCATGTGATTAATATGCTTCTCAAAGGCTGGAAGAGATAGAAGATAAAGAGAGAGCCAGAAGTGCAACCAAGAAGTTTATTTCATGCTATTGACAGATAAGTTGAGCTGCCTCAGCTCAGGTTCTTCATCTATTCGAAATATTCAAAAATTCACTTAAAATGCAACAAAAGCATATAACAGTACTCAGTTGGCCTAGAGGAATGAAGCCAGTTAAATGAGAACACAAACAAATGGTTGGAGCACTGCAGAAGCGGTAAACTGCACAGAAAGACTGCTGTGGATTTTTTTGTTCAAAACATATGATTCTCTTCAGAGTGAAGTGACCAAGTTGAACCAGCATTGGAAGTAGCAGTAGGAGAAATATTCTGGGATATAATGAGACACAGTTATTCCAAATGAACAATGTCATCATCCATTTTTCATGCACCCTAAAAAGATTTGTTTTATGCAAAGGATCAGGATTTTTCCCCTTCCCTTCCCTTCCCTTCCCTTCCCTTCCCTTCCCTTCCCTTCCCTTCCTTCCCTTCCTTCCCTTCCCTTCCCTTCCCTTCCCTTCCCTTCCCTTCCCTTCCCTTCCCTTCCCTTCCCTTCCCTTCCCTTCCCTTCCCTTCCCTTCCCTTCCTTCCCTTCCCTTCCCTTCCCTTCCCTTCCCTTCCCTTCCCTTCCCTTCCCTTCCCTTCCCTTCCCTTCCCTTCCCTTCCCTTCCCTTCCCTTCCCTTCCCTTCCCTTCCCTTCCCTTCCCTTCCCTTCCCTTCCCTTCCCTTCCCTTCCCTTCCCTTCCCTTCCCTTCCCTTCCCTTCCCTTCCCTTCCCTTCCCTTCCCTTCCCTTCCCTTCCCTTCCCTTCCCTTCCCTTCCCTTCCCTTCCCTTCCCGAACCTTCCCTTCCCTTCCCTTCCCTTCCCTTCCCTTCCCTTCCCTTCCCTTCCCTTCCCTTCCCTTCCCTTCCCTTCCCTTCCCTTCCCTTCCCTTCCCGAACCTTCCCTTCCCTTCCCTTCCCTTCCCTTCCCTTCCCTTCCCTTCCCTTCCCTTCCCTTCCCTTCCCTTCCCTTCCCTTCCCTTCCCTTCCCTTCCCTTCCCTTCCCGAACCTTCCCTTCCCTTCCCTTCCCTTCCCTTCCCGAACCTTCCCTTCCCTTCCCTTCCCGAACCTTCCCTTCCCGAACCTTCCCTTCCCTTCCCTTCCCTTCCCTTCCCTTCCCTTCCCGAACCTTCCCGAACCTTCCCGAACCTTCCCGAACCTTCCCTTCCCTTCCCGAACCTTCCCGAACCTTCCCGAACCTTCCCGAACCTTCCCGAACCTTCCCTTCCCTTCCCGAACCTTCCCTTCCCTTCCCTTCCCTTCCCTTCCCTTCCCTTCCCTTCCCTTCCCTTCCCTTCCCTTCCCTTCCCTTCCCTTCCCTTCCCTTCCCTTCCCTTCCCTTCCCTTCCCTTCCCGTACCTTCCCTTCCCTTCCCTTCCCTTCCCTTCCCTTCCCTTCCCTTCCCTTCCCTTCCCTTCCCTTCCCTTCCCTTCCCTTCCCTTCCCTTCCCTTCCCTTCCCTTCCCTTCCCTTCCCTTCCCTTCCCTTCCCTTCCCTTCCCTTCCCTTCCCTTCCCTTCCCGAACCTTCCCTTCCCTTCCCTTCCCTTCCCTTCCCTTCCCTTCCCTTCCCTTCCCTTCCCTTCCCTTCCCGAACCTTCCCTTCCCTTCCCTTCCCTTCCCTCCCTTCCCTTCCCTTCCCTTCCCTTCCCTTCCCTTCCCTTCCCTTCCCTTCCCTTCCCTTCCCTTCCCTTCCCTTCCCTTCCCTTCCTTCCCTTCCCGAACCTTCCCTTCCCTTCCCTTCCCGAACCTTCCCTTCCCTTCCCTTCCCTTCCCTTCCCTTCCCTTCCCTTCCCTTCCCTTCCCTTCCCTTCCCTTCCCTTCCCTTCCCTTCCCTTCCCGAACCTTCCCTTCCCGAACCTTCCCTTCCCTTCCCTTCCCTTCCCTTCCCTTCCCTTCCCTTCCCTTCCCTTCCCTTCCCTTCCCTTCCCTTCCCTTCCCTTCCCTTCCCTTCCCTTCCCTTCCCTTCCCGAACCTTCCCTTCCCTTCCTTCCCTTCCCTTCCCTTCCCTTCCCTTCCCTTCCCTTCCCTTCCCTTCCCTTCCCTTCCCGAACCTTCCCTTCCCGAACCTTCCCTTCCCTTCCCTTCCCTTCCCTTCCCTTCCCTTCCCTTCCCTTCCCTTCCCTTCCCTTCCCTTCCCTTCCCTTCCCTTCCCTTCCCTTCCCTTCCCTTCCCTTCCCTTCCCTTCCCTTCCCTTCCCTTCCCTTCCCTTCCCTTCCCTTCCCTTCCCTTCCCTTCCCTTCCTTCCCTTCCCTTCCCTTCCCTTCCCTTCCCTTCCCTTCCCTTCCCTTCCTTCCCTTCCCGAACCTTCCCTTCCCGTCCCTTCCCTTCCCTTCCCTTCCCTTCCCTTCCCTTCCCTTCCCTTCCCTTCCCTTCCCTTCCCTTCCCTTCCCTTCCCTTCCCTTCCCTTCCCTTCCCGAACCTTCCCTTCCCTTCCCTTCCCTTCCCTTCCCTTCCCTTCCCTTCCCTTCCCTTCCCTTCCCTTCCCTTCCCTTCCCTTCCCTTCCCTTCCCTTCCCTTCCCTTCCCTTCCCTTCCCTTCCCTTCCCTTCCCTTCCCTTCCCTTCCCTTCCCTTCCTTCCCTTCCCTTCCCTTCCCTTCCCTTCCCCTTCCCCTTCCCCTTCCCCTTCCCCTTCCCCTTCCCCTTCCCCTTCCCCTTCCCCTTCCCCTTCCCCTTCCCCTTCCCCTTCCCCTTCCCCTTCCCCTTCCCCTTCCCCTTCCCCTTCCCCTTCCCCTTCCCCTTCCCCTTCCCCTTCCCCTTCCCCTTCCCCTTCCCCTTCCTCTCTATTCCTCTCTCTCCTTATCATTGGCAGACCAGAAAGTTTGCAGATAGTTCAGGATAATCAGTATCTCTTATAGATTAAAGTGTGTGTGTGGGGTGTGCATAGAAATAAATACAGAGATTTTATCAGGTTTGCCTAACTCATTAAAAGCTGATCCTTGGAGTCAAATTCAGTACCGTCAGTGAGGTACTGATGTGAGTCACCAGACTCACAGTAAAATATACACTCTACATTAGGGTACTATGTGTCTGGTTTTCCTAGGTGAATCCTTTTTTTTTCCACTCAGTGGTTTTATCTAAGTGAATTTTGGACATAGTTTACTCTTACCTATGATTCTCTGTATGTTTGGTAGCTTCTAGCAGGCAGGATGCTACTGCACAGATAAAGTAGCTCCAATCTGGCTGCTGTACATGTGGAAACCATAGTTAAGTTCATAATGCATGCATGGATCAGCATGGATTCGTAAATCCAGTTCTGGTGGGATATGTCAGATTGCGCATAGTTGTTACACAAGTGCACCACTTGGTGATATAACAGAAACCTTGTAAAGTGGTGTGATGTTTTCTATAATCCTGAAAAACACAGAATAGAAGGTTGTGAAACTCCTTGCTTTATTCTCTAGAGGCCATATGTGCAAAACATGGTCTGAGATTTTTCAATCACAGTGGATAATTCTTGAAGCACTGCTCAGTTACAGTAGCTAATGCAACCCTTCTAAATATGTGACTACAGCACAGCAACAAGGTCCTGATTCAAGAAGGAAAATCACTACTGAAGAGCAGGACTGCCTTCTACTATTTCTGTTCAGAAATATTGCTCATTATGAAATGTCATCTTGGTTATGAAGCACTGGAAAGATGGAAGAAAAAGGCTGAGTTTTTGATGAATGAATAATGTTAGAAATCTAATGCCTGAAGAAGGGCTGGTTGAACTTCAGATTTTGTTACTGTTTGGTGCCCAGATTGGATCTCCTATATTTTGCAGCTTCACAGAATTTTACACGGAGAAGAGATAAACACGACAGTCAAATAAGCTCTTCCACATCATATGCCCTAAGACCCTACCTATCACTCTCTTTCATGGGAAAAGCTCTCATTTGATTACTGTGAATTGTTACATTCTTCCTTACATTTACCTGGGCTAAAGATGTTTTAGTCCAACTGATTAAACTGTTGTGTCCTCAAATTGCTTGTCAATTTGCAGGTAGCAAAATTATAAATTTAAGCAGTAGCTATATTTTTCTGTTTTCTCTCAGTTCATGTTTAAAGATATTGAGAATAAAAATGCTGAGAATAGAAAAAATTCTTGTTCATTATGTGAAGTAAATGTTGTCATCTCTGAGAAGTAAGACTTTAATTTTTTCTAATAGGAAAACTGTTTTTTTTAACATTGTGCATTCAGATACCAAGGTGATGACTGATGTAACAAGTAGGAATAGAATAGACTAGTATTATGAAATATGCCATGTGGACTGTGTTTTCAATAGTCTTAAACTCTGGAAGTTTAAGACACATTGGTTTTATGTAGGAATCATTCCAGATATTGAAGAAAAGTGTTAGTTTTCTCAGAAATGTTCAAGTAAAGTTGACTTTTATATAACTGTGAAAAAATGTGCTGCTATGTGCAGAAATCTTTAAGAAAAGTGCCAATTTATATGGCATTTCCCCTAATATTCCTAAAATGGTGTTTGTTTTCTTAAAGAAATGAGCCAATATGTCTGCCTTGCCCAGAAATATTATTTGAAAGCATGTTTTGGAAAGTAAATGTGTTGATTGAATCAATACACTGAATTAATTGAAGGAATGACAAGTTCAAAGGCTAATAATGATAATGATGATTGTGATGATGATGGTAGCAACAGAAGTAAAAACAATGTAGCTGTCATTAAAATTTAGACCCTATGGAAAAATTAGAACTTGTCAAATGAGAAAAGACTGGGCTGTGCAAACTGTGAGAAAAAGCAAAGCCCTAGGATTAATAATAAGTATTATGCTATTCATCATGATTTGGATGTCCACGTGGAATGGGATGAAAATATTCACAATTCCTGAAAAAGGAAAGATTTTTAGGACATGAATGTTTTCATTTGAAGATTCATAATGGAAATGAACTTTTGTTTTCATCACTATCCAGATCTAAGCATTTGTCACTGATTCAGGGACTAGAAACAAAGCCATATGGTTTGAGTGGCTAATCACACAGCACAAATAACAAAATGTGGTCAGAGAGAACATCTGGTGAACATTCTGAATCTGAAGATTATCCTGATTATTCTATGAATATTTATGAGTAAAATATTAATAATAAACTAGTCCATTAGTCCATAAGCTGTTCACAGTGAAAAGAAATAATTACTTACGCAATCAATATTATTTAAAGTGAATGACTGAATTAATTCAAATTTAACATACTTCTGATTATAACAGGTCTTTTGCTCTACTGGAATCTCCATCTCTCTGAATCTGGAATCTGACAGCAACTTCTAGCAAAAGATTTTAACCTGTGTTTAGATTTTGTTGTATATTTTATTCACAAATGGTACATCACTAAAAAAGAACTAGAAAATTTGTGTTGGTGTGTTTAGAATATACCTCACAGACTTCAGAACACAACAAAGAATTTATAATAGTGAAATATATTTGTGCATATGTTAACCTGTGCCATAAATTAAGAAGTTGAATTCACAGAAACTTAATATTTAAGAATGACTGACTAGGCATACTTAGAAGATTTCCTTCAGTGTATTAAAATCTTTCCGTAACTCCAAATGCACAAAACTTGAGAAATGAGAGAGGCTCACTGAACATTGATAAAAATTCTTCCGTAACTCGGTAGAAGAAAATGAAACAAGAGTAGTTAAACAAGTTCTGGAGCAGGTACATGCTGCATAGAGTTGAAATGTAAGACCTTGGTCACTCAGCCAATAGGAACTTTGATGGTGACTTTGGTAGATAAAGTGTCAGAGCCTTCAAATTCCTTTTACAATCATAGAATGGTTTGGATTGGAAAGGAGCTTGAAGATCATCTAGTTCCAAACCCCTTGCCATTGTCAGAGAGACCTTCCAGTAGGCCAGGTTGCTCAAGGTGCCATCCAATCTGGCGCTGAGCACTTCCAGGGATGGGGCATCCACCGCTTCTCTGGGCAACCTGTTCCACTGCCTCACTACCCTCAAAGTAAGAAATTTCTTCCTAACAATCTAATCCCAACCGACCCTCTTTCAGTTTAAAACTGTTACCCCCTTGTCCTATCACTATACTCCCTGATAAAGAATACCTTCCCATCTTTCTTGTTAAGTTCCCTCTAAGTACTGGAAGGCTGCTATAAGGCCTTTTCAGAGCCTTCTCTTCTCCACACTGGATAGCCCAGCTCTCTCAGCCTGTCCTCATACGAAAGGTGCTCCAGCTCCCTGATGGTTTTCACATCCCTCCTCTGGACCTGCACAAGCAGGTCCATGTCTGTCATGCTGGGAGGACCCCAAAGCTGAACACATTACTCCCGACTGAGTCTTACAAGAGATTTTAATTCTAAAATTGTAAAAATTCTTAATTCTGAAGCTGTCGAAAAATTCTACCACTAATTTTGCTGGGCTAGAATTTCAGTCTTGCTATTGTGTCATCACCGCACTGACAATTCATCTGCTTGGGGAAGACATTGCAGTAATTCTACCTTGTTTCATTTGCATGTCTTGTTAGGTCACTCCTTACTCTGCATCTTCTGTTTTCCCCCATCACCTATCCTTTGTGCTGCTTGTTCATCTTGAACAGAAATGCTTTGGAGCAGTGTCTGCCTCACTTGCATATTACTTAACACCTTGAGGTGTGAAAATCACTGAAGTATTTAAATGCTATTGCTATATGAATAATACAATTAGAATTCTATTCTTTGAAAAAATCCAAGCTGGCTTGCTGCATAGATTCATCAAATCCTTCATAGGAACAAGGAATATATTTTAAAAGGACGTTAATTTTTAGCACTGCTTTCAACTGATATTACAAGTCTATGCAAAAATGTATGTATTCTGAGTTTCTACAAAAATGTTTGTTTTTTTTTAAAAAATAATGAGTTTATACTAGTTATTTTTGGTGGTGTTTCAGGCAGAAATAACACTATAACTAGTTACAGAAAGTTTTGTGGCTCACACCACAGCAAGTTTTAAATCTTATGAAGTCAATGTTGCAGCTTTCACTTAGAAAAATAGATGAAAATAAAGAGCTTCCTAGATTTTTTTTCCCAAGCCAGATTAGGGGTGTTACCAGCCTAGAGTAGTTTTCTGCAGTCAAATGCTTCTTTGGTTAGAAATGTTAAAATTTATTGAAACCACAGCATTTTTCTTTGAAAAGGTGCTCTTATTTTGTTCTGTCCACAGTCTCCTAGAGCAGCAACAACAGGTCCATCTGAAAATAATATCTTTAGAAAAATTAACTGATGAGGAAAACTTCAGTAATTAATTAATATTCTAATGTAATGCTATCATCACATTTCAAAAATGGTAAAATATTTGAGAAATAAAACATTTCTAATGCTGGTATTTCCAAAGCAGTCATTGGCTCAGTCTTAATTCCATACCTATTATCATTCTGGAAAAAAATAAGTGTTCATGTAATCAAGGTGCCATTGAAGTCAAAATAATTTTCCAAGCTGTTGACAACAGTTTTGCTCTTTTTTTTTTATTTAGACTTCTTTAAAAATCAAGATTTTATTGAAGAAAATCTGTTCCCAAGAAAATGGGATATTATGCCTCATAGTTTTGAAATGCTTGATTTTCTACCCCTTCATGCAGCACAGTAAGTCTCAGGGAAGAGCAGTGTGGTCTCACTGTTCATACTTGATTTTTCCTTCCCACTGTGTTTCTCTGTTCTGTTGTCATCCCCATCACCACATCACATTTCCAAACTCCTGCAGACAGTAATCTGTGTTTTCTCATCCATATTTGAAAACACTTTGCTCTTTTCAGGGCACTGTCAAATCATTTGGTGGGGAAGAGAATCTGGTTGCTAGAGAAGCACAGTGGTGAAATTGTTTCTTCTCTTTAAGGACCATTCAGAGATCTTTTTCAGAGCAGTGTTCAGATTGGTCTCAGGAGAAAGAAGAGCATTCTAGACAATTTGAATTGGGTCTGAATGTCTTGCAGAAGAGAGACTCTAATCCTCGATTTCAACATCCCAGGAAATACCAGATTTTTCCTAGTTTAGTAAAACACTCTCATAAGATAATGACAATTGTAAAAGTCTGCCTTTTTAGTTATGTTTTGCTTAGCCAGCGGGTCAAGAGAAGAAGGATGATGTATCTTGTATAAAGCATAGAATCTGAACCAGAAAATCCAGAAAGGAGAACATCAAAATATATCCATGAAGAGAAGGACTTCCCTGAATCAGACAGATGTTGTTCAAGCTTGTTCTTAGTGCTTAGTATTATGTTGCAGCCTAAGAAGCAATAATAACAGAGGAAAGGACAGAATTAGGGCTTCTGGCATCTGATGCTGTTTTTAGCCTAGTTCCCTAGCTAGTTTCACAAAACGTAATGTAAACTCCAAAAGGTTCCTGTGATCTCCCTAAAGATAAGCAATGAGGTGGTGGAGAGAGTAAAACCTCTTGACATTCTTGTCAGCTTGTGTTTGTTAGACACCAGAGACCCACAGAAGAAAGTAACATTGCAGCTCTCCTAAACTGTAAAGTATTTTGATGAGACATTTAGAATTTAAGGAACACCAGAAAATTTAGTCCTGAGACAAGAAAACACAGGAAGCTGGGGTTTGTTATCATCAATGCCCAAGGAATTACTCGGTTTTGTTGTAACAATCCTAGCAGCATTAGAAAATAATAAGGCGGGACTCCACTTTTTTGGGCGCTTCTTAGAAGGAAGGAGAAATGAATACATGTTAAAATTTTAGTGACGGAGACCATAGGTGAGAGTAAGGGGAAACTGGTGGCAGGAATAGACTCCAAATCAGGTGATCTGGAGCTGGGAGAGCTGAGTACCCTGGTACAGAAGGATGTGCGATGGCTTGCAGCCTTTTGCCTTCCCAGGGACACCAATGCATCCCTACACCCATTTCCGGGGAAGCTGGAAAAATCCTCTATTTATTACCAGACTCCAGTGCAGCCCAGCACAAAGAGGGTAGGAGAAAATCAAAATGTAGAAGGGTGGCAGTGCACTCAAGGACCATGCCCTGTAACGAGAGCGGATGTGAGTTGTCCTGCACAACATGGTCCAGGGACCAGTCTATATATTGTTGAAGCACTTGAGAAAGAGCTCCAGTCGCCTGTCAGATTTCATTGAGATTATCCAACAGCTTCAAACCTAGTGAACTGGGGGAGAATGGGCTGCTGGGCCCCTGAGCAGACAGACAGACAGACATACACACAGCACATGCAAGTTGAATATAAAACAAACACAGAGAAGAACACTTTGTAAGGTTTTGTTTGTTTGTTTGTTTGTTTTTTCCTATCTGTTGCAATGACTGTCAACTGTCGTAGTACACCTACTGAGATGTTAAAAGTCTTAAAACATGAACTTAAAACATGGAAATACCAGCCATCTTCCTGCTACATTTCTAGGAAAGCAGATGGAGTGACAAAGGTATTGACCCCTGCTTCCCATACTTATGCAGGAAACCTAACCATTGGCTCTAGTCCTAAGGTATTTTGTGAACTAGAGAAATGCAAAATATATATACCGTTGGGATCCCAAGTTCCCAAGCAGTATGTCATCTTCTCTTCAGGGAGTATGAGGCACACTCCAGACGTTATCATGGCAGGGGAAATAAATTTAAAGCTGTTTCTCACAGGTCATCTGGAGGCATCTCCTTCTCTTAAGATGACATTGAAAAGCCCACCTAATGTAACTGAGGAGAAATTGAATCTGTCTTTGTTAAGGTAGTAGGTCTGACTTCATTGACCAAGGCTGGGAAAGGCTGAACTGGATTGCCAAGAATCACAGTTGATGCAGAAACATCGAAAATGTTGTGTGGTAAGAGCAGTTTCTAGTCTCTTCTTGTATCAGCTTCAGTTGGGACTGATAAGGTTCACCAATGGGTTAGGGACAAATATGGTGGGGACAAATAAGGTTCACCAATGGGTTAGGAAACAAATAATGCAAAAAAAAAAAAAAAGGGAAACATTTTGTAAATTACATTTGTCACTGATGTGTAAAAAATAGCTCTATGAGTCTACAGAAACAAATGCACAGACTAAGGGCTTTTTTTTGGTATTGCCCATGTACAGGAAAGCAGTCACTGTGCACAACTGCAACACTGGCAATGGGAGATGGAAATCTGGAAATAAGAAAATGTCAAAAAAATGTGGCTCAGCTTTAATCGCACTGACTTGTTTACAAGATAGCAACATTTCAAAATCAAATTTTATTAGTTGAGATGTAGAGAAGAGTCTGCCTGCAGGACCAGGGCTCCCCCTTTTTTTAGTTTTGGGAAAGATTATACGGATAGTTCAGCTGTGTCCCATTAAAATTGGTTTTGGTCTAGTCTTGCACATGCTCCTAAATCAGCATGAAGTGCAGTATGCAGCTACAGTAAGCCAACCCCACCACTAAAAAGGATGTGTCTCCCAAAGAAAATAATTTTTTCTTCTGCCTTTCTTGATCCTGAACTCATTATAAACAGCTCTTAGCTCTATAAAATTGGTAATGCTGTGTGGTGACACAACTGCACTGAGATCCTACATTGTCAGCTGTACAGGTGCACTTGCATACATGCACACTTACTTGTGTTATCTTTTCAGATAAGGTCTTCCTGTTTATTTTTAGTTATAACTAAAAACTTTCAATTGCTTTTATGAAACACAGAGTTCACAGAGCACTGCTCTGCAGAGCAGAAGCTGGTGAAAGGCATTTCTGTCCTCTGTCTAGGGTGTTCCTTATCAATGCGAGCCTATGCTCTGTAGCCCAAAGCTCTGGGGCAACATCTCCCTCAAAAGTAAAAAGCTGTGGCTCCTGTTTGGTTGTATGGGATACTAGATGCCTCTGTTGAAGAGTGTTTTCCAGTGAGTAAGCACAACACTGAAACTCCGAGGTTCCCACAGGAGCTAGTCATGCGTAGCTGACTGGAATGAGAATCAACCTTTGAATAGGATGTCTTAGATGGAATATATGACTACATATGAATATAGCAATACCTTTCCTTACAAATAATAATAATAAACATCTTGTCTCAGGCCCAACCTTCTTGCTTTAGTCATTGCCAAGAACTGAGATGTTTTGAGACCACATACTGACCTTGAAAGAATGCCTTTGACATTGTTGAATTTGGTTTGATCAGTGATCCTCTTAGTTTATGAAAAAAGGAAGAAAGTTAAGAATTGGAATGTCAAAATCTCTGGGCAGCAAATGGAACAGAGGGGTTTTCTTATATGTAGGCTGAAACCTGAAAAACAAGTTAGAATGAATGTTCAGCCCCCAGGGATTAAGTTAAACCATTTCTGTGCTATTTTGCTTCCAAAAAGCGTGACTGACACCATCTTTCTGTTTATGTTCTTTAGCTGGGCTTCTGGGATGATGATCTTAGAGAAACCACTTAAACCACATTTCTCATCCGTTTGGGTTCTAACCAGGTCCTAGGATTAAATGACAGGCTTATTTTGTACTAATTGCTCTTTTGCCTGTCATGTAATTTGTCCTATATACAGTACGAGTCCTCCAGTATTTGACAAAAATTCTGTTTTCTTTCTCTCTATTAACCTATCTTATGTATTTTCTCACCATTCATTGCTTCAGACTTGTGTATTTCTCTCTCTCTGTCTGGCCTCTGATTTGATGAGTTTTCTTGTTCATTCTATGTTCAGTTTTGTTAATGCATGTTTTCTTAAAAGCCTCTTTATTATTTGATATTTTAAAACATCACATTTTGAATAGACTTTATAATATTTTTGTGTCAGTGCTCCTCCACTTTTACCCTTTCCATTTGCAGATAATTTTCTTTTCCTTGGTTCAGTATTTGCAGTTCTCTACATTTTCTGTTCCCTAGGCTTTCCTGTGTTCCTCTTGTCCATACTCGTGATTTTGATCATTTTATGTAGTCATTCTACTTTTGCCTTTACAGATAATTTTTTTAACAAAGACTCTTGTCCTTCTGTCACTAACCTTTTCAGACTCCATTTTATTTGAGAGACCATTATTCTACTGGTTTATCATAATAAACATGATGACCTAGTTCTTCATTTTGCAGCCTCAAAGGATATATTACTCATCATGAAACAGCAAAACTGGCAAAAAGTTATCTTATGGTATATACTGCAATACAAAGGTACAATATCAGAAAGATCCTCTTTTTGGTCATAGCAGCATTTAGCCTTTATCATCATCTGCCCATGTGCCACCTAATAGGTTTAGTTTCATATTTCTTAGTTTCTCAATGGTAAAGGTATGGAAAGTGTTAGAAAGAAAAAGTCTTCTCGGATTTCTGGTAGGTAGCAAATAAGGAGTGTTTTATTAATCACTCTCTGGTACATGTTGTCATGGTGTCATCTTGCTCCCTCTGCCTTTGCCATGGACAGTGGTGGTAACAGTTGGACTCGATGATCCTTGTGGGTCCCCTCCAACTCAGACTATTCTATGACTGTGTGACTCTGTCTGGCATACCCAGACAGACAAGAGTATTCCTCTGGCTACAGTGTGAAAACCTTGTGCTGTTGGCAATGAAAGCCTTTGATGATGGTGAAGGTATATTTTTGGGGCTTAGATTCTGCCTCATTTCAGACAGATAAAACCTGCAATCCTACAAGTCAATTGACAGATAACTGCGTGCTTCCACAAGGAGGTTGCATTATGATCACCTGAATTTGCAGGAGTTGTAGGCAAAAGATTATGGACTAATTGCAGAGTAAATCTGGAGAAAACAAAGGACTCTTTCAAGATTCACATCAGAGTAGGTAAGGAGTAGAAATTTCCCCTGTTTTTCCAGATCTTAGAATCAGTTTTGCCCTGCTTGAGATTGGTACTCTGCCATTTCTTATTCTTAAAACTGAATTATATTAAGTTCCTTCCCTAGTTTTGGTTTGGGCTTTCCATTTATCATATCCTTAGTTTGAAAATATTTTTCTAGTATATTCATATTTATTTCCAGGCATCCAGCCTACTTTTAGTCTGGCTTTTGCATCTTTTTTTTCCTTCTCTGTTTCAGTCCAACATAAACGATTCCCTTTCAGCACACACAGTACCCTGCTATTTATTTGAGATTGAAAGAAGGCAAGAAAGTAGTTTTCTCATTTGGCTTCTAGGACATCTCCAATTTTATGGCATGTTTTGGCCAGTTCCTAGGTAAAGCCCGGTCCTGGTCATCGGTATAATAAGTTAGTGTGTGTGGCTAATAGAACTTGTCTACAGATTCAAACACTTTGGTTTAATCATAATAATGTTTTAAGAGTTACGTACTACAGATTTTTATGTACTGTTTAATTATGTTTGCAAACAGAGATGCAGTGTTTCATTCAAGTATTTTATAATCAACTTTTACATTGCCTAAAATTGTTATTCTAGGTATGGGGCCAGTCTGAATCTTTGGAAATCACCAACACAAAAAAATGCCAAAGCAAGAGAAAAAGAGGGCTCTCTTGACATTCTTCATTCCAAGAAGGAAAGGGACATTGTTGGTTGTTAGAAATGCATATGTCTGTTTTGGTGGCAAACCTAAGTTTTACATCCTTATATTGTATACATTTCTTTTGGGTTTGGTTGTGTTGGGGTATTTTTTTTTTTTTGATTGATTAAAAATGTATAGATGGTTTGTATATTAGAGCAAATTAGCTGCTTCTTTGCAGTGTGTGTCTCAGACTTAAGTCAAGGAAAGTATTAATTCTGTTTGATATATCATCCATTACAGTGGGGTCCTGGCCCATGACTGTGGTTCTGAGCATCAGTAATAACCACAAATATAATAGTTAGTAATGCTTTGGCTCCTTGGGTGGAACATCTGTCTGACCTGCACTGTACTGGAATTTGGGCTTTCTTCTTTAAATAATACCAGGATTGGAATTTGTCCATAGTTGCTACAAAAAGAGGTTTTACCCACATATTTTTTTTCAAAGATCTAAAGCCTTCAGTACCAAGAAATGATTCTGTCTATTTTCAGGACTCTTTCTATTGTGGTACATGAAAATAAGGGTGTTATAAAAAGTTTTGAAGGTCCCAAGCATTCATCAGGCTAGATTTTCAAGATGGATCTTTAGGCATCTATTCATCTTCAGGGATTGAGTGTAGTATGGGTATGCCAGCTGTCTGGAGTGCTTCAGGGGGATTTTTGGTATCCCAGTTGTGATCTGAGCCCACGTGGAGTTCTGGCTGGGTAGGAATACAATGGGAAAACACTCAGGAGAAGAAATTATGCTTATACTCTGCCCCTGTCTTTGACACCTTGACGAAGATGTTGGAAAATTGCTCTCCTACATCCAGGATACTTCGTGAGTGAG
Organism: Chiroxiphia lanceolata; assembly: GCF_009829145.1. NCBI lineage: Eukaryota > Metazoa > Chordata > Aves > Passeriformes > Pipridae > Chiroxiphia > Chiroxiphia lanceolata. The sequence goes on along the minus strand of NC_045639.1, from coordinate 83,113,114 downwards.
GGAATTACTATTGGGCACATGGCTGACAAAAGAGGCTGTCTAGACTTGCAGTTGAAACACTCTCTTGGCAGGTAGGAGACCAGTGAGAGTATTTAAAGCATGGTGACACTCAAGAGAGTGCCCCAGTCACAAAGCCAGTGCCAAACTCTTCTCTGGAACACTTAAAACTGTGAGGATGCTCTCACCTCTCCTGTTCTAGAGCACCCTTCTTTATGGAACTTGGCCAGTGTCCATGAGGCAGAGCAGGTAGCTGGCTCTATCTTGAAAGTTGTGGCATTAGCTGAAGAGAGTGGTAATTAAATTATTTCATGGAAGGTTAAACAGCTTCACTGAGAGAAATGGTAGCACCTTCTGCCAGCTCCCCGAGCTTCTCTGCCTTGGCCGAAAGCCTTCTGGTGTTGTAATTAATGTGTTCATGAAGGACCAAGGTGCAGGTTTAGCTGCTAGATCCAGGTATCTCACAGCTCCAATGAAATATTAAAAACGTAGCCTCCCTTCTTCCCCTTTTGTGTTGGTGAGTTCTGACACCACTGCCAGGGCCTGGCTCTGCATAAGGCTGGCATAAGGAAAACTGGTTTGAGACATAGTCTTGCATTGCCTCATCCCCAAGTAATGCTTGTCATTGCCAGGACTGAGGAACTTCTGAGACCCTCTAGGACAAAACTTGAAATGCCCAATATATTCTCACATCAAAAAAAGAGATATATAGGTATCTACCAGTACCAGGAAGAAGATGTGCTGGGTGAACAATTTTAGCATGAGTTCCTAATATGTTAAGTCTCCTAGGTCCTCCTCCTGAAGTCCTTCTGGTCCAATGCTTATTTTTTTCAGAAGGACCGAAAGCCTGGCTCACAGAATTCTCCTACCTTGGGGAATCTGGTCATGGGTATTTTCTGTGAGTTTCTAACTGTAAGATTCCTACCACAGAGATATTTAAATTTTGGAGACATTTTATGAGTCCTGTCAAACTCCTCCCTCCTCCTTCCTGCCTCTTATTTAGTAGGTAAGCATCTTTTATATCTGAGGAACTCAAATAATTTTTGCATCTTTTTTTGTGTTAAATTTCCTTCTCTAGACTGCACTAGAGCTGCTCAAATGTATTGAGAGTGCCTGAAGAATAGTTTTTTCCCCCATTTTAATGTGTTTAGCAGACCAAAGATTTTAGCTGTGTGTTGTGTCAGTTTGCTGTACCAGTAACTTAAACATTTTTAGCTCCCAGTATGAAGAAAGCTCCTTGGTTCTCCGCTGAAGACTGAAGTTACTATTGCAATACCTTGCTGAGGAGCAGATGAATTTAATTCATCTGTATGTGACAGTCCCACACACCTCCCCCCTAGCAGGTGGAAAAACACTGAAGAGGACTTGGCTGAGAATCTAAGGGGATGTTTACAGGTACATCAGTTATGTTGGCATAGGACAGTAACAATTTCACATGCTCTTGCTTGCATTCCCCCTTTCTTTCTCTTTCTCCCACAACAGCAATATGCTGAATGAGAGTCTTGTAGAAAGATAATTCTTTTTTTCTACCACTGAGCAGAGTACAACTGAAAACCCCTCTGGGCATGGATCTTGGGTCTTGGAACAAAGCCATATTCTAGTCCTTACTGGCAGAGCTATATTCATTGTTTGAAAAGCATGTTATGTCATGAAAGGTTGCATAAAACAATTCATCAACTGAAAGCAGCATAAACATGCCTAATGACCTATTAGAAGAGTGTGGGAAAAGCTGAAGGTTGGAGAAAGGTAGTTCAGCTAGTGCTTCAGGTGCATTTAGTTTCTTCCTTTAAAAAGCCTGAAAATGAAACTCCTCAACTCTTATCCCAGCAGAGAGAGCAGTTCATAGCATCATCATAGGATGATGCAGGTGAGAAGGGACTTCAGTAGGTCTCTAGTCTAGCTTCTTGATCTGCAGTAAGGTCAATTACAAAGTTCTGAAGGGTGATGAAAATAGGGTCAAAGATAAAATAATAGAGTTGAGTTTAGACATTCAGATAAAAGGATAAAATAGCAGGAAAAAAAATACAGGATACAAATAGAGCAAGGAATGAGAAAATTACTAATATATTGGCACAATGGAGAGTCATGGCTTGCCAAAGTCTTGATCTAAGATCTGTTACAATCTGCTGAAAGATTTGAAGCAAAGTCAAAGAGTTAGGGATCAGACTCTGAGACTGATAGTTCACAGAAAGATTAAAGAATGACTTGAAAATGCAGTTAGGCAGGTGAGAACACATTGGCAGCTTTTCAGCAACATTACTATGTGGTGGGGAGAGTTTAATCTTGTTTCTCATTCCATGCATGTGGAGGGCACAAAGCAGAGGTCTTTCTCCTGTTGAGGAGGGAAAGAGCCAGCCCTGAGATCTGCAGCTCTTCAGCCACACTGAGGATTACAGTCACTACTCTTCTGGAGAGTCCAGCAATTCTTTGAATTTCTCAAGATCAGGCTGTCTAGCTCCCCGCAGCTGGTAGACCTGCCCTTGAGCATACTGACTGGTTCCCCAGTTTGGTGTTGTTACGAGCTTCCCCTGCAGGCCAGGGTAACTGAGATTCTTGTTATTAGATCTCTTGGAGTGGATTAGAGTGAAACAACACTGAATGACTGGTGTTTATATATATACAGGATGTATTTAGAATTATTTGCTTGCAATGGAAAGGAGGTATGTAGCAATTTTGGTTATTATCTATAGAAATACACAGTATAAAAGTACAAAGATATCATTTAAGAAAAGATAAAAGGAAAGAAAGAAAGAGAAAGAAAGGATAAGAGTAGATAGCGGAGAGGGTAAGGTATTACCACCCATGAGACTTGCAATGAGACTTGATTGTTGCAATTTAGATGCTCCTTGGTCGAAGTGATGGTTGAGATTTTGATTTTTTGGGGGTAGGAGAAGCCGATGAAATACAAAGTTCAATGGGTTAATATATGTTCGGGTTTGGTGGGGAATGCTCAGGTACCATCCCTGGGCGGGGAGTTTACACTGTCTGAAGCAACATGTGGATCTGTTGCAACACTGTGATCACATGCAGTCCCTGATGGAAGGCCCCGAAATGAGTCTGGGAACACTTTGGGAGGTCTTTGATAGTTTGTGACATCTAAGGCATCTCATATCAGTGTAATTGAGCCAGTTATGCCCCATAAGAAGTGATGAACAACTTCAGGCCTGTGTATGAATGTCCCAGTACTTCCCTGGGGTGCGAGTTTTGCACCTGAGCCAGTTGTACAAGGGGGAACATTGGCATGATAAAAAACATTATCCCAGGGCACAGGATCTGCTTCTTAATGGCCTCCTCCCTTATCTGGGTCAAAACCCAGCTTATTGCTAAACAAAGTTTGGTTTGTTGTGGTCATCCTCTGGTGAGGGGTTTGCACGCCCTCTGCACCCTGACTGTTTTTATAAAGGTCAGAGTTTTCACCATTACATACAAAAACTGTCGTCCTCCTCTTTGTTGGGGGGTGCAGATGTGGCCTCAGAAAAGCACCCTGCTACTTTCCAAATGGCCAATTGTTTGAATCATTAATCCTTAACGTTCAGTCTCTCACAGGTGTCAACTGCAAACTTGATGAGAGGACACTCAGTCACCTCCTTTAGGGTCTTTGATAAGGACATTACACAGGACAAGGTCCAGTAAAGACACCTAGGCAATGCTAATTTGTCGCTGGCTACCAGGGACAGTAATATCACATTAACCACTAACCTATTTACTCTATTTTCCAACCAGTTTTTACTCCCTTGCCCTTCCACCTATCCATACTTTAATGCCTTGGATACAAGATTAGTGTGGGAGGCAATGCCAAAAGCCTCATTCATGTCAGGTAAATGTCACCCACTAGCCTTCTCTCAGCTAGAAATCCAGGACATTTATCATAGAAGGATATCAGGTTGGTCAAGCATGACTTACTACTTGTAAATCCATGCTGGAAATCTGCTTTTCCTTCTCCATGCACTCATGACCACTTTTTGTCTGAGTCAAGTTTTTTGTCTTTAATCCCTGTCTTGGTCTTCATATTGTGCTCTTAGCATCATCATCTCAGAACCCTTCCACTTATCACCAGAGGACTGGGAGACCTCACTGATGCACATGGGCAAAGCAGACATTGAGCACATTAACTTGTCGACTATCTCTAAACCACTACTCCAATTAGTATTTAGCCTTGCATTTTCCTTGTTCAGTGTTTTACTACTACTTTGGTCATAGAAGCTCTTCTTGAAAGTTTAACTCTGTCTGGGCCTTTGGCTTTGTGACACTGTGTATCCTGGAAATGTTTTCAAGTTCTTCCTTCATATATTGGCCCTGCTTCCACTTTACATTGCCTTTTACATTAGAGCTTGGTCATGACTTTCCAGCCCAGCCAGACTAATATGCTGGTAAGTCTGCTTGTTTCCTAGGGATTGTGATGAACTGTTCCCTAAAGACCTGCCAGCTTCCCTGATCTCCTTTGTCTCTTCAGGGACACGATATCACACCTACCTGTTCCGTGAATAGTCTGAACTCTGCTCTCTTATGCTTTACTATCTCTTTCCTTGCTCCCCTCTGAATCTCAAATCCACTATTTCATGGTCATTGCAGTCAACATTGCCATTGATTATCTTATCTCTGATCAGCTCTTCCTTATTAGTGAACAGTAGATCCAATAGTATCAACCTTAGTTGCCCATTGTATACCTGAGACAAAGAGTTATCCTCTTCCACAGATCATCTTGACTGCCTGTGTCCCATCACATTATCCTTCTGGCTGCTGTTGAGAACGTTGAAGTCTGCCTTGAGATGCAGGGTCTGTGATCTAGACATTTCTGTACATTTGAAAAAACTGCTGTGATGGAAATACAATGCTGAATGATGAGAATTTAGTGCGGTTGCTTCAGCTATAACATTGTAAATAACAAATATTATTTCATAGGTCATAGGATCATAGCATAGTTCAGGTGCAAAGGGACTTTGGTAAGACCACCTCTGTCTCAAAGCAAGGGCAGCTATGAGATCAGACCAGATTGCTCAGGCCTTAATCCATATGTGTTCTGAAAACTTCCAAGGCTGGAGACCACACAGCCCCTCTGAACAATCTGTTCCTGTGGTTGACTGTCCTGACCTTCTTATGTTTAACAGTGAATAAATATGCTCATCATCATTTTGTGGATGACAATTTAATGCATCTGCTAGTGAATGCTCATAAATCTTCTCTTTAAAACAGAGATCATGAAAAAATTATAAATTATTCCATGAGATAGCCATTGAAAAACAAATACAACTGTCTTCAATAAATCAGTCTTCATTTTAAGAAGTCATTAGAAGAATCTTAGTGTGTGAGCAGCTTCTCTTCAGAGGCTCCCTCAGTCAGATCTGTAGTGAGTATTACCATTGCAATGCTGCACTGTATAATAAGTATTGAAAAAACTGTAAGTTCAGCCTTATTTTGCTCTTATGGTTTGAGGTTACATTGCCACAGACTGATGGAGGTATGACATAGTAGGTAAAATGAAGCATTACCACATCTGCTGTTGTATCAAAGGCATTTCTCGTGCAGTATCACCACAGAAATTTTGTAAAGAAATAGAATGATACTGTGTTGCCATCATATTAGTACTAGTTACACTCTGACATAATTTTATACCCTCTTTTTCCCACCAGTATTTCAAGTCTGGTATTCATACACCAATTTGGGACATACTTTGGTGATGATGATGTATAAAAACTGTAACAGAGATGATTCATTTTTTTTTTTTATTTCTGGACAACTTTTAGCAAAACTTACAAAACCAACCACTAATATAATATAAATATAGAGGAAACTTTTCTATTTCTAGAGGCAATTGTACTTGCAAAGGTGCTATATTTTAGCACTTTGAGGACTGCCATCATACAGTCATGTCCTATCATCTGGGGTCACAGTCACTTAGAAAGCGAAGCAGTGTCCATTTGCAATTGTGACTATTTGTGTTATTTCCTTTCCCATGTAGAGAGATGTCTTGTTTTTGTTCCTAACAACAGCCATTTCAGCTCCAAGAAAGGCGTGCCTTCCTAACGATGAGATCCGAAGGGAGACCTCATGCTGAAATGACTGAAAGGGCTCTGTGAAAGAAGGGGAAAACCCTGTTGTAATGAACCTCTCCCTTGAGACGTGAGAGGTTTTGCAAACCTGGGAGACAAACTGAACAGTTTCTTCCTCTGACTGAGGAATTCAGCCCTTTTTGTGGGGAATATATAAATGCCCTCCCTGGACTGGTGCAAATACATGACTTACTACTGCACCACCAAAACTGAAGTTCTGGCCTGTTCACAAGGATGTGCTGTAGCAGAGGAGACTTCAAAAGGACTTTAATTTCCTTTTTATTTCCTGTGTGTGTTTCAGGCTGGCACTCCTCTGGTCCTGAGCTCAGCTTTTGGGAATACGGGCAAAGTTGGAGATGACAAGTGACAGAGGGCATTGCATGTTAACCCCAAGAGATATACTGTCAGATGCTTTTCCTCAGACAATGTGAACCTGACTGAAGCTGAGCCATTTCTTTGGTGCTCCAGAGACATCAGTGACTACAACCTGCACCACCATAACCATAAGGTAAGAGAGAAGAGTGTCTCAGATATGTTCCATAGCAGAGCAAGTAACAGCTGCATATGTGGCCGCCATCATAAGGATTGATGGATACCAAAGGAGCTGAAGAAAGTCTGACAGAGAACTGGAAACTTTGCTGTTCTACGGCCCAGGCAGATATCCTGTTGCTACCTTTGAGAGATTGGTGGTTTTGAAATCTTCTTGTGGAGAGGTGGACTGTGAAATATCTGAAATATAGAGCTAAACTTGCATTTCCCACATCCCAACAGGTGACTTTTTTGGTGGGCAGTCAAGGTCTTCATGGTGTCTCTGTGTGGCCCCATAACTGACTTTTTTCACAAATATAAATCAGATAGGCAATGGCCCAAGCAGCTGGGACATTTAAGGTCCTCTCAAAAACTAATCAACACACTGACTCTTGACTATCAAATGTGATCTTTTCCATGAAGATTTTTGTGAATATTGGTTCAAATATGATATATTCTGATATAGAATCTCACAAATAGGTTGTGACTGTGAACTTAGAATTGAGCACAAATCAAGGCCCTGCTCACCAAGCCACTGTCTGCTCTTTAAGTTACTTCAAAAACAAATACTTCTTCCATGGTGCCTGAAGTACATGATATGATTAATATAAGTTAATAAATTTGCAAGTACCATCAGGACAAGCATATGTAAAAAAGTGTGAGTACCTAGTCCCTTTCTACAATTTTATTCAGTTTTTTGCTGTCCTTCCCCTTGTTTATTGGTGCCAGCTGGCACATCTCATGCAACAGACATCTATCTTGTCACAAATGCGAACTACTAAAAAACTAATGAACTACTCTACACTTCCAGTGAGGTGATGCATTTTGCCGCCTTCTGCATTCAGTAGGCATCACCTCCTGCAAGCACCCAAAAACCAAGAGGCAGTCTCTTGCAGAAGGCTATTTAGCTTCTAGGGAAGCTGAGCTGTTGCCTGACACCCACCATTTTTCTTTGAGTGTTTTTACAGGCAACCTGTGTTGACTGACTCCTAAGTTAGGGTCCTTTGGTTAGATGAAATGAACCCGAGCCCTTGACAGGACTTGAGTATGTAAATCTTTGAGGATTTGAGCCTAATCTCTTTGTACAAGGATCAAAGTCAAATCTTGCCTATTTGCTTTTTAATGACAAACAAATTTTTGGATGCTATTTAAAAATAGTAATTTCTCATAATGACTCATTTATAGAGTTATTACTTGCCTCTAGTTTTCTTTTAATAGATCTAGAAATAAGAGAAAACCTGGATTATAATATCTTTATATTGCAATCTTGTCTTTTATTGGATTTTTTTAAAAGCCAACAAAGCTAGAAATTCTGATGTTCCATTTTAATTTGAACTGCATTCATTAGTGGAATTAGATACAAATCAAAGTTTAACATCTTGAATGTATTACCATTTTTGCATTCCTTTTTACTTACTTAAGAGCCTTTTTGGCTAACCATGTAGAACTGAAATGGTGAATTAGTAATTACACAGAAACCTGGAGTATGGCACATGATTGCCCATTATCAGATAAAAACCGCAAATCCACAGAAAGATTATAATTTTTGCAAAGAGATGTTTGCCTTCGCAGAAGCACCTGTTTTGACCTTCTGGTTTGGCAGATAACCATTCATTTAAAATAACAGATAGATGAAATAGGTTCTCTGTAATCTTGCTCTAACGTCTAAACCAGCTGTTGCTATGGGAAATGTATTTCCCATGCAACTCTCCTGAATATTACATGATGATCCTAATCCTTGCCATATGTGGCACATTGAGAAAAGAGAAAGGTTATGGTTTTTTGGTGTGTTCTTCCCTTCCGGCCTCTGCTGTATTTGATCGCTTTGACCTGTAAACATACTGCTTATCTCCACAGCATTTTACTCTATAGAACATAATGCATCTTTTAATGAGTCACTGTCTTGTTGTCTTGTGAATATTACATTTGAAATTACTGGATGAAAAGAAAGCAAGTTAAATACCAGTACCCACTTGGTTAAGCTGTCATACTATTGTTACATTTCTAGTGAAATGCCAGCCAAATTTCCCAGGTACAGTTTCCGTGTCCTTCACATAACATGAAAATAAAATCTCTGCGCTAAAATAATGCATGCAAATATACTGGTGGTTATTAGGGGAAAAAAACCACACATGGTGTAAGTTCATCCAAAAGAAACTATATTAATATCTGTTGTGAGACAGAATTTTGGATAAGCTTTAAGCAACTTTTCATCAGCATGGTTCTCTGAAGAGAAACACTTTCCAGTATTCCTCCTCTTTATAAATGAGCTAACATTGAGCGTTACCAAGCACCCAAACAACCGGGTTGTTTCAGACTTGCAGTATATTAATAAATGATGATGTTTATAAGAGATATTGCAGATATTTTTCCAGGTCTCTGCAAACCCCAACAAAGAAGGAAAAAAAAAATAAAGAAAGAGAAATCCAAAAGAAGTCTCTAAGGTCTTTTGGTTTTTCTGGGCGGCCAAAGATGTACAAGCCTAAAGCAGGAAGGCTACTCTATGTTGAAAGGCCACTGCTGACAATCTGTGATCTGGTGCTAGGGAAAGGGCAGATGTCCTCAGAATGAGCCTACTGTCCGTCTGAACTGGCAGCCCTGGGTTTGTTTATTTATTTGTTGTGGATGTTTTTTGAACAGTAGCACAGCAGAAGGTTGCTAAATACAAGTACGATTAGAAAGGTCTGAAAATCCTCCATTGACACAGCAGATCCAGAGGAACAGATGGTGTACCTCTTCGACAGCCTCCTGTCAGAGAGGGTGATACAAATCCTCACCACCTTTGTTCGAGGTCTCATCACACAACTTTGAGGAAGATTTCAGACGATTATTACACTTACTGAATGGGGTTGTTTCTGTACAGGACATCAAAATGTTGTCACACCTCAGTTAATTACTGCAATAGAGACTCTGTGATAGAAATTAAGTATGAACACACAGAGAAAACAAAAAGGTATGTGCGCATGTACACCTACTCCTCAGTGCTGCTTGCAGTTTTCTGTCTTGCTCAGAGACATATTTCTTCTGTGCACTGTAGCTTACTGCTCTCAGTCCCCACCCACTCAAGGATTTGGAGACAGACAAACTCCAGGAGCAGGTATGACTGCAGGCCGAATTCACACAGTTCAAATGACTGCTGACTTCCTCAGAGCTTCCCTGTTACTCTTACAGCCTACTGTAGGTCTATGTGCTTTGCTCTAAGGTCTACAGAAACCTTATTGCAGATTTCTCTGGAGATGCCTTGGTATGTAGTCATGTTCTAACATTTTCAAGCTTGAAGAGAGGATCTTGGAGTATCTTTAATGTGCTTTCAGGGGCCTTCACTTTTTCATCTTTATCAACCCAGCTATACAGCATGCCAACATTTTTGATAGCTTTGGGTACTTCTTCAATGAGTCGGTGCTCAACATGGCAGAAATTACATCTTCCTGGGGGTACCCACACATTGCTGCGAAATGGAATACCAATGTTTGTCAAACACTTGTGCGAGAGGATACCCAAAACATTAATTAAGCAGACATGATAAGGCAGCTAGAGCTGTTGGATTTGGCAATAATGCAAGTTCCAAGAATCTGGCTAACAGAGGGAACAGATATTTGAGTACTTGCATATGGCCTGTTTTGAGCATTGGGCTGGATCTTTGCTCCAATGATAATTTTGCAAATGATCAAAGAATGGAATTTATAAAGAGGAGAGATTTTATCATCAATTGTATTGCATGTATGAAATATAGGTATTTTGAAATTAACGATTTACTTGAAGATCTTCATCCTGCACTTGTTCAAGACTGTGAAGTCATTAGAAGAAGACAGATTTTAGATTGAGGAATGCGTAAAAAAATTAATATAAAATCTTGGTGGTGTTTACTGGCTAGAAAACAACTCAGTATGCAAGAGATGTAGGGAGTAGAGAAGCTGTGCAAGGTGGTGGTCATCTGTAATCTCGTAAGAAAGCAAACACATCACAGGTGACAATTTGTCAATAAACCCCAATGCAAATAGTAAGTAAAGAAAAAAACACCCTAAGGCCATTGCAATATCAGAAAACAGAGAACTGGAGCATATGCATCTTAAAGAAATGCAGTTTGTGTAAAACAGGAAGGTAGAAAACAAATGCCCAAACCAAGGCACGTACTCTTTTAATTCTGTTTCTCCCCTTGATAAAAATATCAGGCTAAATTAAGCCCTAATGTAACTTCAGCAGTCAGTAGAGTTACACTGAGGATAAATTGCTGCCATAAATCATCAAAATCAATGACAATTCTGTGTGTTCATGCCGGAAATTAATCTGGCCCATTACAACAACAATTTTTTGACACCCAAAGCTAAATTTAATTTCTGATTTCTATGTAACAAAATTAACTTGAGTTTTGATGTGTAACGACATGCCTGTGTCCTGGGAAACATTCCTCCAACCATTAGTCTACCAGCTTCATGGGTGTGAGTGTACAGCAATCCTGTTCTGCCGTCCACTTTCCCTTCAGGTGTGCCTGGCTTCACACTACCCTCCTGTTGCACTGGGATGAAGGGCTTTTGCTGTGCATAGGGGCAAAGAGGTATGAGCTAAGGAAATAATCCATCCTGTACTTGGCCTCATACCTTGATCTTGCTGAATGCAAACACTTGCACACCCAGCACTTGGTGCAGCTCTAGGATGGTTAAGGAAAATTTTTGCTTCTCAGTATAATGACACTTTAGGAGGATGTATATGTGAGTGAGGGAAGTGAGAATAAAGGAAAGGGTTTTTGTATGCTGTCTGAGATTTCTCATGATAAATAAGCTAACATGAAACAAAACAATGGGACTGAAATGGAGGCCTTTGCACTTTAGCCAAGTGTTTTAACGGATAGTTTACTCTGATGTGCTCTTGGACCTTTCCTCCTATTTTTTTACCCTGGGATCCTCCTCATAAACAAAAGCAAAGACCATTCCTGCACTTGGGCACCAGATGAACAGGACTGGAGATGGGATTCACTTCCTTGTGTGGAAAACAGAATTTGAAATGTTAGTTTTTTCATATTTGCTCCCCAGCTTTGAATTCAGGGACCTTTGGGAAGAGTCAAAGGTGGCATAGTTCTCATTCTCCTAGTGTCCAGAGGGAAGAGGGGGATATGCTCTCCATTCCCACTCTCTCCCCATTCATTTTGTGATTTGCAGAGGATACGTATGCTTTTTCATATCTTGTTCTGGATAAGTTTCTTTCATTGAAAGAGACAGCTTTTAGGACTAGTTAATAGTTTTCATGCTGTAGGTAATCTAGTATTTCCTTGACACTTGCTTATTATATGCTCTGAAGCTCAGCTTCCTCTGCTAGCATTACTCCTTCTGCCAAAAAGGAATCTCCTGGTTCTCAAATGATTTGACACCAACTCTAAACGGATATCTTGGAAGACTGATTCTTAAACTTTATGATTGTGACTCGACTTCCAGGTGTAACACGCATTTTCCTCATTATTCCACCCCACATAATCATATTAATAATGATGTTTGTCAGGCTTGCAACCTCCATTGTAACTATTGTGACTCCAAGGGGAGTCAGCTGCCTTAAAGTAGAGAGAGGTTGAGTTTTTCCTTACAACAGTAAAGTGCAAGGATCTATTGAACACTCAGCCAGCACTGGCTGGGCATCTGATTTCCATTTACAGATCCAAAAACTCCCTTCACATGGCATACACCTGGCTGCTCTTTCCTTAGGTTGCACAGTACTGACACAGTGCTAGTACTGTCTACAAGTAACTTTGGGAAATGAGTATTATCTTGGCAGCAAAACAAACTGATATAGCCTTTGCCTTTTATCAAGACTTGTAACAGAGACAAATGGAGATTATTTAGGTAACTGATTTTTTGTGTCCATATGTAAGATTCCAGGTTAATTCATTCTCTTTCTATTAAAAACTCTGTGCTAGTTTGAAAGGCTGTATTTGAATTCCAGCTAGAGTGAAGGTTTTATTTTCTAGCATGAATCTTAGCCTTAATCAGAGATGGATGCAATTTACACCACCTTCAAAGAGCCTGTAAAAAGATAACGAAAAAATGTTAATCAAATGGCAAAAACCACAGAGAAAAATTTGATCCAGAAATAAATTATTTGAGCATGTCTGACTTCCATGGCATTGCCAATGTAAATCTATGCAGTAGGTCACCACAATAGAGTCCACAGTGGCTAAGTCTGAGGCTTTGTTTTATATATGTTTTTTTAAAATCCCAGCCATCTAATTGGACAGTGTTCTGGTGTAACTGAAAAAATATGTCTTTAACACAGTATATGTAAAATAAGACAGATTTCTTTGCTGCTATTACAGAGATGTGCATAATGAAATCACTGACAGAACTTCACTAATTTACTATATTGTGCAGATCTTCAAGACCTCATTATGATCTTTGTTTGCCATGCCCACTGTTCACTTGCTCGACAACCTGTCTTCATAGTCATTGATATAATGAAAGTATAACATTATAGGTCAGGCTGTACAAGGACAGAGGAGTTTTACAGGATATTATTTTAACATTAGATAGACATATATTAAAAATTCTTCATATGTTTTAAATTTAATAGACACAAAATTTAGACTTAAAAAAACCCAACCAGATCACAGGAGTTTGTTTTTGTTATTTATATGAGTTTCAATCCACATTTCTGTAATCTTCAACAGCGAACAAGGTAGCCTATTTCAGGTTCTTATTTTATGGCAGATTTCCTATTGGAATCTGTAAGACCTAAACAGTGAAATGCAAAACAATTGAGAGACCACTCATTAAAAAAAAAAAAAAATAATTCTGCTTAATAAATAACCAAAGCTTTTTTTGTGCATCCAGGTTTTGCAGAAAATCTATGGGCTTGAAGCAGCTATCAGCCATTCCTGTGTCTTCAGAGCAAGAGCTGGCTGTGGTGCAGTAGTCCACGGGCCCACAGAGGGCATGCTTGGATCTCCTCTAATGTACAACGGCTGTGGGTAGGTCTTGGATCCACACACCCTCCACACTTCTTCTTATCTTAAATGGGCAGGGAGGATTGACTGGTTGTAGAAAACAACTCTCAGCATTTACTTCTAATTTAAATTCAAAGCAAAATGACTTCAACCAGATGAACTAGAGAGGGGATGTTTGCAATAAAGGCTATAAATACCCCTCTGAGCACAAGTATCCTTGCTAACCTGGATTTTTGGTAGTCAAGTATGTTCAAGCTTTAGATGAATTAACTTGTTTGAGATGCTGAACACATTCAGAATATCATGAAACACCGCTATATTTATTTAATACTATCTCAACATTTGAAATATTACATTATATGTACTCTGATGTCACTACCCCGTTGACTTTTGGAAATTAAAATTATGAGAAGGATGTGATAATATTTTCACACAGGTACATTTTATTTCCCTGGGAGTAGAGAAATTTGGATACATACAGGCTTCAATGTCAGCATTTCCCCCCTCCTCCATTTCTTCCCATTTAAAATGTATGCAGTGTTGCCATTAGAGCTCATGTACTAAATAACTGGAAGCATCAAACCATCCAAAATAAGCTGCAGAATCAGCACTCCTAGGTTGTGTTTTTATATACAATCAGAAGAAAACTTTACCTGCTGCAAAGATTAAACAAAAATACCCTGATATGTGTATCATATAAGGCAATGATATTAGCCCAAAAATGTAAAAATATGAAGGTCTTGTATTGAAAATTATTTCAATGTATTATTTAAGAGGGATGAAATAAGTTTTAAAAGCTTATGTGAACCCTTAAAATGCCAGTTTTAGGAATCAATATGACAATTAAAATAGCACACATCAGATGCTGGAAAATGTCAGGGGCTAACGTGATAAATTGCTAGGTTTGTGCCTGTTTCGATGTTAATTTTGCAAATTACTTTTTTGGATGAAGATGGCCCTGGGGCATGCAGTCTTTGCAACTCACTCTTCCTAGTAAAGAAGTGAAATGTGAGTAATTATGTCTGAAAGCAAATGTTCTGAAGAGTCTCAAGACTAATTGTTTGGAGGTCTTACTTTTTTTCCTGTATGATACAGCACCACCAGTCCTGGTTTTGTCCAGCTCCCATGAGTGCCCAGGAAATGGCTGCTGTTATCTATGTTATGGAGCCAGAGCATCAGCTGAGTGCAGGGCAGCTGCTTCTGACAGCCCTGACAGCTGGGCAGCTGCTGCTGGATGAAGTTCTGTGGAGCACCCATCCTACACACTGGTTTCAACGTTCCCGCAAGGTGGTGATCTAAAGCAGCCTGGATACTCAGAGAGGCAGATATCTGTAGCAAGATGTGGTGTTCACCATTCGGAGATGAAAATCCCATCTGGAGGAGGAAGACAGAAAAGGAACACCGAACTTTCCTATGCTGCAATATGAAGTTGTTTTGAGGTTTTTTTTCTGCTCTGTCATGCACATTTTTCTAATCTGAATTCAAGCCTAATGTCATCTGCCTTCGTTTGCTCAGTGCATATGTGGTTTTCACATGTGCTCATCACTTTGAGGACAAATTCTTACATGGTAGGGGATGGGTCCAAATGGCTCATCCATTTTGTCAAAGCTGATTTATCATCAGGATCAAAGCAAGTCTCTTTTTCAAGATATTTCCCCTACTACTTCTCCAGCTTCTAGGGACTTGTTTCTCCTCTCCTTGTTTCTGGGGAGGTAGGCTCTCCTTTTCTGTTTCTGTGTTATCTTGTTTTCCTTGCTGCGGTTGTTCTAGGTATGGTCTGAAGCCCATGATCTCTGTGGAGCTGCTGTGCCTCTGGAATTTTCTTTGTCCTCTCTGTTTTTTTTCTTTGCTTTCCTCTGGGTTTCTAAACTTCTTTTGTGTCTCTTCTCCTAATATTAGCATCAGTAACCTGCCTGTGTGCCATGCCAGTGTTTTGAGAGAAAGCACTGTCTTCTGCAGAGAGGTCCTACTGTCTCCTTGTGTTTACACTGAAGTAAGACCTAACAAATTTTGCCATGTATTTGCTCAGTTTAGGTGTTTTTGTAGGAGCAAGCACAGCAGTTAAGACAGCCAACTGCTTTCAGTGTCTCCCAGTGCAGTAATTTGCAATAGACGGACCTGTTCCATGCACAGCTTCTTCAAAACTTAGCTTTCTTTGATCTGCAGAGATATTTTTACATGATTTGTGGAAACTAACAAAACTGTGTAATGATGATGAGTAAAATTTCCTAGCTAGGATGCAGTAACTCTGAGACAGGCAATGAACTCAGACTGGTTTGCCTATGTCTGCATCTATGTGGAGGCCTACCTTTGACAGGTAGAGTTAGAAATTCCCTGTGCCCTTTGAAATTCACTGTGTGCCCTCTGAACTGCTCCTGAATGGTCTTCCAAAAAGATAAACACAGAAAAATCCCAGGATATGTTTGTATCTCTCCTAAAGAAACAGGACTCTTTCCCCCCAGCGTTCAGAGCACCTACTGTAATTTCTGTGCATGCTTTCATTCTACAGATATGAACTCAGCTCATGAAATGCTAATGGCAGAGTTTTTGGGCCTGCCTGGGTGTGGGAGATGATGTGTGCTACAGACAGCAGCCTTGCATGTATTACTTGGCATTGATAAAATTCTCAAACTGTTGAGATGATCTTGAAAATGTTCTTGAGGTTCACCTCAAAATGCAATTAAATAAACTCTATGAGTCCAGGTTAAAATACTTCTGTGTTACTGGTCATCTACCGCCACCACCTGCGTCTCCTAGAATGCTTCCATCAGCGCTGCCTCCGTACAATCTTAAACATCCACTGGTCAGATTTTGTGACCAATACATCTGTTCTTGAGCAAGCAGCAGTCACAAGTGTAGAGGCCATGCTGATGAGAACACAGCTGCGATGGGCAGGGCACGTCTCCAGGATGAAGGACCACCGCCTCCCTAAGATCTTGCTCTATGGTGAACTTGCCACTGGCTGCCGCAAGAGAGGAGCCCCGAAGAAAAGATTCAAGGACTCCCTGAAACAACATCTCAGCCTTGGCCTTATTGAATATTAAATCGGGAGGCCTGGAGACACAGCATCCATAACGCTGCGGAAGCCTTTGAGAACACACGCAGGATCACTCTCGAGGAGAAAAGGCAACGCAGGAAGAACCGTGTCTTGCGAAATACACCATCTAAGGAGTCTTTCTGTTGTGCCTTTTGCAACCGGATATGTCTGTCACGTATTGGCCTCATAAGTCACCAACGTGCCTGTAACAAATGTGGATAAAGCCTTCCCAAATCTTCGTTCGCGAAGCTCAGCCATGACTGTTTTTTCCCTCTCACTGCGTGTATCAAAGTTGGAGGGAGAGAACCATAAACCAGCATGTACATTTGGGTAAATACAGCAGATGATGCTGAAAATGAAAGGAATGGGAGACCTACCACTATAGTCTGTGAGAAAAACCCACAACTTCATTCTTTTGAAACAATTTGAAGAATACTATCAAGTGATTCTTTCTGTACCATCATGTTATCTTTAACACATGCAAAGTAGGAAATCACAGTGTTTCACACACCTCTGGGTGATGATTTGTGGCAAGCATACAAATCTGAATCTTGACACAGTACCACTGATTAGCTGGACAGCACTGTCTGTTGACAGGTGTCTGTATAATATTTGTAACTCTCTATATAGGTTCATGGCTGGGCTTCGCGAACGAAGATTTGGGAAGGCTTTATCCACACTTGTTACAGGCACGTTGGTGACTTATGAGGCCAATACGTGACAGACATATCCGGTTGCAAAAGGCACAACAGAAAGACTCCTTAGATGGTGTATTCCGCAAGACACGGTTCTTCCTGCGTTGCCTTTTCTCCTCGAGAGTGATCCTGCGTGTGTTCTCAAAGGCTTCCGCAGCGTTATAGATGGTGTGTCTCCAGGCCTCCCGATTTGAGGCCAGAGTGGACCAATTATGGTGATCAATATGGCCAAGGCTGAGATGTTGTTTCAGGGAGTCCTTGAATCTTTTCTTCGGGGCTCCTCTCTTGCGGCAGCCAGTGGCAAGTTCACCATAGAGCAAGATCTTAGGGAGGCGGTGGTCCTTCATCCTTGAGACGTGCCCTGCCCATCGCAGCTGTGTTCTCATCAGCATGGCCTCTACACTTGTGACTGCTGCTTGCTCAAGAACAGATGTATTGGTCACATAATCTGACCAGTGGATGTTTAAGATTGTATGGAGGCAGCGCTGATGGAAGCGTTCTAGGAGACGCAGGTGGTGGCGGTAGATGACCCATGATTCGGAACCATACAAGAGAGTAGACAACACTATGGCTTTGTAAACACTGATCTTGGTGCTTTTCTTCAAGTGTTTATTACGCCATACTCTTTGTGGAGTTTTCCGAAAGCACTGTATGCCTTTGCCAACCTGTTGTCTATCTCCCCGTCAATCTTACCATCCGAGGAGATGAGGCTACCTAGGTAATTAAACTGCTGGACTGATTTGAGCTCTGATTCGCCAATGGTGATATGGGGATGATGGAAGACTTCCTGAGGTGCAGGTTGATGGAGAACTTCTGTCTTCTTTAGGCTGACTTCCAGCCCAAAGAGCTCAGCAGCATCTGCAAAGCAGGATGTTAAACGCTGCAGAGCTGCTTCTGTGTGGGCAACAAGGGCGGCGTCATCAGCATATAGTAGCTCCCGGACAAGATGGTTTAGGGTCTTGGTGTGGGCCTTCAGACGCCTTAGATTGAACAGGCTTCCATCAGTACGATATCGAATGTAGATACCGTCCTGATCATCGAGGTCTGCTGTGGCCCTTTGGAGCATCATGCTAAAGAAGATGGTGAATAGGGTAGGAGCGAGAACGCAGCCTTGTTTCACACCATTCTTAATTAAAAAGGGCTCAGAAAGTGTGTTGCCATACCTGACTTGGCCGTGCTGATCCTCATGAAGTGAGATGATCATTTTAAGGAACTTGGGGGGACAACCTAAACGTTCCAAAATCTGCCACAGACCTTTTCTGCTCACAGTATCAAAAGCCTTGGTGAGGTCAACAAAGGTTACATAAAGACCTTTGTTCTGTTCCCTACATACCCACTATAGCAGAAGGGATCCTACCTGAAGTCAGTGTGGTTTCAGAGCCACAGAAGCAACCACAGACATGATATTGTTCTCAGACAACTGCAAGAGAAATCTATATAGGTTACTATCAGAAGAATTAGTACAGTAAGATGCTTATCTCTTCTAGCAGCTATGTGGTTGAAAATGAATGCTGTTTATCATCTTATTCACATCTCTTAGAGCTTGGATACTTTTCTCTGAGTATGTAAGTATCTTGCAATTAAATTCTCAGGTCAAGTCCAGCAGTGAACAGGCATAATGACCTACAGTGCAGGGGAGGGAGCTCAGTCATAGATACCACTTTCTGTGCTGCTACTTAGGGAGCAAAAATGAAGTTCCTTCATTCAAAGGCAGAAATACAGTTCCTCAGACTCCAGGCATCTATTGCAGCCAAAGGTGGATTGCCTTTGCAAGAATAGTCTCGGGTGGGACATGAGTGAAGATGCTCTATTGAATGCAGTGCATAAATATTAAGAAATATTTTCATTCATCACAAGAGGAGAGACGGAGAAACATTGCTTTAATTGCTCCATATGGCACAGTTACAGTGAAAACAATTAGTCATCAATCAGTTCCTCTTTTAACTGCATCTTGTTCAGCCTGTAGCTTGCTTATAACCAGCTGAAAAACATGTAACTTCCTTTAACAGTATTGATCACCAAACATGCAGAACTCCCCTTTGAATTGGAAAAGAGGAATTTCAGTTACTATATGTAGGTCTCTTGATGTAGGAATCAATACAGAATCCTGTGGTTATAAAGTGTTAGTTCTTTCTACAACTTACTGTCTGTTTTTTATAGTACAGTATTTAGCTGCCAAAGGAATACAAATGCTAGGTTCTTGTCCTCTTGACTTTATCCTAATCATTGAAGAAACATTAATACAGCTTGTACCCTGAATAGAAAAAATAAATAGCATCAACAATGTGCCAAAACAAGTGCCATGTTCTTTAAAAGAGGAGAGAAATGGACAGAACCTTTTGCTTCATAAAAGTATTGAAGAATTTAAAGAAAGGTATCCAAATTACTGGTATACTGAGTCCAGAGAATTTAGTGCACAGCTGAAATGGATAGTCCCTTACACTCATATATCTTATCAAGAAGTGCTTTGGTTAAACACACAAAAACATTCTCCCTGTAATGACGCTAGTTGGTGTTTTTTTTCTGCTACTAATTTATTTTTCATGTTCCATGGTATGAACAAATTAAATATCACATGTCTCAAATGTCTCAAACAATTAGATTATCTTGATTATTCTTGCTCTCTATCTGTTCCTCTGTCTTACACTATCAGGTCATGAGAAGTGGCATGGAGTGGGGATACCATGAGCTAACCAAATTTTACAGAAATAGAGTTGAAGTGTCCCTTAACCCTGTTGTGGATTTTCAAGAGGGAAAACCAGCTTCTGAAACTAAGACAGTTTTCGAAGTTATGCTGAGACTACAAGGACAGAAGCAGGTCAGACAAGGCATTTGATGCCTGGGACAAATCCCATACAAGTTTTTTCAGGCCTGGAAGTATACCACTGTGCTAACCCCAGGAGTACACTGCCAGAGGTAGATTTCCCAATGTGCGTCAGTATGTGTTGCTAGCACTGAAATTTTTTACCATCACACATGTGGATAGTTCATCCTGGAACTATCTTCCTGCTAATCCCCTGTTAGCCTGATCTTTCAGCACCAACCAGAAAATGCGGCCCAGATACTGCAACTCATTCTCTGAGACAGACTGACCATTATAAACTGTCAAGGTAATAGCTGTGTTCTTGCATAAAAGCACAGGGCTTGCTTTGTTTGGTTTTAGTTAAATCTAGCTCTACATGTCCTGACCAGTGATTAAATAGTGTCCATGTACCTCTACAGAGATTATTGGCAAGCCCCTGCAACACGAAAGCATACCACACCCAGGTAGAAATTTTGCTAGTACTTAAAAAATGCTTTCTTTGAAAACTGGAGTACATAAACAGCACACCACATTCACTTTAAAAGAAAATAACAATGGTCCCAGTATATTGACTGGATTGGAGTCCCTCAACTTCTGCATATTTCATCTAAGCCCACTAAGCCAGATGCCCAGTACGGCCAGAGCCCATTCCTCTCTGTGTAAGTGCAACAAAACCTTCCTAACCTAAGGGCTGAAAACTGCCAAACGTCAGGGTTTGGAAGATCATATTACCCCTTGGCGTGGGATTTTGGCTAATTGGCTTCTGAATTTTCCTGCCCAGTGAACACTGACAGCCTGATGCTCAGCAAACATTTTAACCTTGCCTTTACTGCAGAAACTGACATGTCTTCAAAGGCATCTGGGGAAGATTCCGGGAGGAAGTGTTGTGCACATGGGCACTTGCTGAACCTGCTTAGGCATCCTGGGCATGGTCTACTCTGTTAGTGCTGTGAGCAGCTTCCTCTGGTGTGCACTGTTGCACCCCCAGAGATGGAGGTGCACTGTGGTCCTATGAACACCCCAGCAGGTTTTTTGGGGGCAGAACTGCAGGGAATACTGTCAGGTTGCCTCAGTCTCATAGCACAGGCCAGCTTGGAAGCATTATCCCTCAAAAGCTGAGCAGACATTGCCACTGCCCGCGTGGGACCAGAAGGCATGTTATCAGCACGCAGATGTTCAGGGTAGGCTGACCACTCAAAAAAAAGGCAACTGCTGCTGGTCCTCCTGGTCTGTGCCCAGGCCTACAGCTGGACCCGAAGGCTGCTGTGCATGAGGCTGAGCATGCACCCTACAACTCCAGTGTCTGTGCACACCTCCACAAGAACTATTTTATTCCTACAGCCGACGGTGCTGTTCTAAAAGGTCAGTAAAACACCAGCCGTGGATCAGTGCCAGCCATGTCAGTGGGAATCCAGATAAATTGAGACAGGTTTTGAATAAGATACAGTACTTTACTGCTGTGCAGTGAGCCATGATTGCATACATACAGACAGTATGGGTGTCAGCCAGTTCACACATGAGTCCACTGCCAGCTCTGGAAATACAGACTGCTGCCTGGTAAGCTTCTCTGCTCACCTGGGCATCAGCGGTGGCCTTGGGTAGAGGTAAAAATGAGCACAGGCCAACAAGGAGCATGCCTGGAGGAGCATGCCTGGAGAGTCACAGAATCATGGAATCATAGAATGGATTGGGTTAGAAGAGACCTTAAAGATCACCTGGTTCCAACACCTCTGCGACGGGCAGGGGACACCTTCCACTAGACAAGGTTGCTCCAAGCCCTGTCAAATCTGGCCTTGAACACTTCCACGGATGGGGCATCCACAACTTCTCCAGGCAGGTCAGACTGAACTGATCATAGTCACTTTCCATTTAATCCACCTGCTCTCCTGTGCTTGATGCTGTAAGTGTATTCTTGGAAATGAAGCCTGGGTTCAACAGTGACCTTTCAAAGTCTGTGTTGCTAAAATTTCAGATGCACACAGCAATTTGCATGTTAGGTGATCTCTGGTGAGGGTCCGTTGAGCATCAAAATGTTGTGAATGGTGCTGCATATCTTAAGACATTAGCTGGTTGGCTAACACACTCCAGGTCATAAGCACAGGACGAAAATGCATTTCTTACAGTCTGTTTAATCTTGCCTTAAAAAGCATGTGTGCTATGTACACTCCTTTGTACAGTTATTCTACTTTTAGCTATGTTTTTCTGCTCCAAGTTAGTAGTTCCTGTGTTCTGAAACTCTAATTTTCTCTCTGCCTCTCCAGAATCTTTAATTCTCTTACAACTTGTGTAGTTTCACAGTTTAGAGATTAGTGAATTGCATTACATTGAAACCTTACTTCTTGCACTGGAATCACATTGCAGCAGCATTATCTGCTCCTCCTCTGCAAGTGCCTTATGAATAGTGACAGTCCTGCTGTGAGAGCATCTAGGGTGATTGGAAAGAGGGTCTCCTCTTCAATTAATTTGTGAAAAAACAGTTCCTTTAATGTAAGGTTTGTGCTCCACCTAAGAGTTGCAGTCACTTATGGGGAGGACGGTTTTAAAATAATTCAGTGAATATGTTCATATTAAAGTCTCATAAAGAGTTTTATTTCACCAGGAAACCCTTCTTTTCAGTGAAGGGGGCTGCAATGCACTTACCAAACCACTCATCCACTGCTCACAGGAATGAGCATGGAATTAAATCAAAGAAACAGATGTGGTTGGGTGAGGCAGGTTTCCTTTGATATGTAAAAAAATAGGGGCATGTTCGTCTGTTTTGTAATTTTCTGATGGTGTTTGATTGGCTCAGTGGAAAATGGCAGTTAGAAAAGCATCCTCATACGGTATTTGTACTCCTATTCAGCACAAGGCTTGGTTCCTTAGGGACCACTGGCATATCTGAACATCCAAGCTCCAGATTTTGTCCACTGCTAGCATGCTTGAAGGTCAACAGCATCCTTTCTGGTTTGCTTGGATTATGCAGGTGAGCTTCCAGCAGCTCCCAAAAATATAAATCTGTGTGACAATACAGCGAGGAAGGGCTGGCGTCACAGACAAGATTAAAAGGGTAAAGGGCTCAGCCTTACCTGTTTCTGCCGCCTCTGTTCCCCTTCTCCTGAGAGCACTGTGCAGCTGGGATTTTTGAAATAACAATAATAAAAAATTTGGATTGTTAAGATTGGATGTACATCAAGGGAAACCCATCTGACACATATTTTATATGATGGCTGTCTTACTAAGATGTACAGACCCCATTTTTGTTGGGTTTAATTCAGAATTGGGTCAGACTGGCTTCTCCTTGTGGAATTCCTGTTGAATTCCTCTAAGCCCTCCAAACCAAAAACACAGTAATCACCTTTTCTTTTTCGTTTGACTATAAATCCAGCTGATTCTGCAGTGCTGCTTTCTAAAAGACTCAGTTTTCCACCAAAAAAAAAAAAAAAGAAAAACATACCATTTTTTTGATAGAAGTGTTGAATCAGAACATTATAGCATGTCACAGACCTTTTGTTTCCATTCTTCACTAATACAATGCCAACAGACCTTCCCTCAGAAATCCTTAAGATGCATTCTCACCTAGATTTTGGACTATGAGTTCTAACAAAAGTTTTTCAATTGTTTTTGTTTTGCATCAAATGAAACTAACTCTATACCTCAAATGTACTGTTCCAGACAGGATGTCAACATTGTATAGCTTACCTCTTCGCAGATACTGTCAGAAAAGACTAAATGCAAATGGGTGAGTGTTTCCTTGCACATCATGTGGAATGCCTACTAATTATAATATGGTTCTGCTAGGCTGTATTCTTGTATTATGAAGTTTTGAGGAATGATCATAATCTCCCAAATGGAGATCTCCTCATCCTCAGAGGCATTACTGGTCTTTGGAAGTGAGTAGGGATTTTTTGGGTGAGTCACTAGTTCAGACCAATTTTTTTGCAGGTTATATGAAAGAGAATGAAAGATAGAGTTAAAAACCCCAGCACTTACCTTCAGCTGTCACTGGCCAGCAGCTAAGAACCAGTTTTTATTTCACACTTCAGAAACAACAAAATATAAGGTACCCTCCCGATATTCATCTTAGTACTTTCGTAATTAATTTTAGTCTTTTAATCTAGCCATGGAGCTGCAATATTATTCTCTTCACAGATTTTCAATGTATCCAAAGCTTTTACTTCCACAATATAAAATTTCTCTGCAGAACACGGTTCTTATTCAGGACAAAGTGGTTGTTTTCAAGGTCTGCACGCATACTTAAAATTGTTAAATATACTTACAATTTTCCAATCCAGCAGGCATGGGAGTGTTTCCTCCTTGTCCTGCCTGTTAAATTTAGTTAGATGTTCTGAAAAGGAGAGCAGATTGTTCACCATTGGCAGGTAAAATCAGGAAATAAAAATATTGACTCAAGACCTTTGCAGGACAATTAAACAGCTATGAAAGGGCTGGAGTTCCTGCAACCACAGTGGGCAGGAAAGAAGGAGGATGTGCCTCAGTTTGGCACTCCTCTGGGTCCTACTTCTGACACTGAAATGTTTTCGCTGTGGAGATTATAAGGGAATTCTGGTGAAGCATCACGAGTAAAAGGCAAATATTTTCTGAAGCATCTCTCAATAAAACCAGACACTTTATTTCCCTATTCTTCCAGACAGGATGTTCACAGTGCTTTACCTTTTCTTGGACAACAGTGGCAGCAAACTTGTGGCGAAGGTGATGCTGAACAATACAGGCAAGCCCAGTCCTCCTGCACAGCTGCTTCTCTGACTGACAACCAAACTTTCCAAGGCAAACATGGAAGAAGTCCAGATACCAAGAGCAGGAGTAGTCTCTCCCAGTACTCCTCACTATTTTGCTAAACCAGAAAGAATAAGCAAGTTTGGTGTTGAAATCCTGGCAGGCCCCATGGACTGTGATTGGGAGTGGGAGAAACAGAGACTCACTGTCCCTTCTGGGCTGCTTTGGGCCCCAGCACATGCAGAGACTGTGCCTACAGTGCCTGCTAGCAGCAGGGAGTTGCAAGAGCAAGGGTACTCTATCCCACTTTTGAAAGCTTTAGCAGCTTGGCTCCCTCTGACCCCGGGTGTGTGGGGACTATCTCCCTGAGTCCTGTGTCAGTCCTAATAACTCAGGATTTTCCCATGGCACATTGATCTTCAAACGTCCAGAGATAACAATTTACAACCACAGCATGACACAGGTTTTTACTTAGCTGAAAATTGCTCCATTTGTTGAACTCTGTTGGCTCAATTCAGCCACATCCAGAATCCCTGTAAAATCCCTGTTTTTAGGTTTCAAAGCAGCAGACTGAATTCAAAGAATCTATGTGTGTGTAGGTAGGGATGGGGGAGAACCAAAGGAAAATATCCATGAAGAAGTGTGAAAATACATAGTCTTAAATTTGAAATGCCACTACATTTCCTCACTAGTCAAAAGACCAATTTTTATTTATGCTTTTTGTCACACAGTGAGAGATTCAGATATCACAGGCTATGCTCAGAGCTGTAGAATATTAGGAGGAACAAGGAAACTTCAAGCAACTAATTCATATCCAAGATTCTGTGTTTCTGCTTTTTCTCAGGGTATAAGACATAGGGACATGAGTTTCTAAACTTGAGGTTTCTGTACCATGCAATGATTTCCCAAACTAATTCATCTCCATTGTAGAATACCTGTGTTTTGGGGCAACTAGAAGAAGATATCATCAGATAAGGGGCATCTAGTATCCAGACTGTAATAACTCCATCAAGACAGGGATGGTACCACCTGCCTGAAGAACAGCAAATACAGAACAGCAAGTAGTCATACCCTTAAAAAGCTGAGTGCTGGGTGGAAGAAGTGATTCAGTTGATCCCATGAGTGGAACTGCCGAAGCTTGCCTTGTTCAGCAAAGGCTAACAGGAGATATGTCTGCCCTGTGTAAATATACTAGGAGGATAAACGCCATGAAGAGAAAAGAGCTGATTAAGCTAAAGGACAATATTGGCTCAGGAGGAAATGGTTATAAACTAATCATGAGCAAATTTGAAGTGGAAGACAGAAATAATTTCTCACCATCACAGTGAGGTTCTGGAGCAGCCTGCTGGTAGGAGAAGTAGACATTAACTATTCTTACAAAATAGAGCCCTGGGAAGGGAATATATGACATGACAGCCTGTGGTAGCAAACTCAGGGATTGATGTGTTCCAAAGTGACAAGAAGCAATCACTGGAAAAAGCCTATTATCTCAGATGAGGACTGCCTTGCCTGCTGCCATTTGACGTGAAATGTTAATGTCAGGCTTATCATGGCTGTCTCCCAGACTAAAGCCCCAACTCCCTCCTGCTGTCATCACGATGCCTTGCTGACTCTGCCTTGCAGCACAGTGCAGGGCTACCCTGGCAGAAGTTGACTTAGAGAGACTGAATTCTCGAGGCTATAAGACTTATTTCTGGTAGAAATTGAATACTTAATAATTTTTGGGTCAGGGTACCAGAGGAAGAATATTTCTGACCTGATCACACCCACTGTACTCTGGATAGTTACATATTTGGCCCCAATTATGCTACCACCCCTTTTCACAAAAGGCACAGAAGTTTAGTGACCTGGCAGAAGGTTGGGCCTAATGTGACATAACTCACTGGGGTTTTGGCTCTCCATGCTGCAGGGAAGCATTAGCAGGTAAATGGGATTTGGTTTTGAAAAATGGCAATGCATTACATGTTTCACTGGATCACAACAGGGCTTCCCTCACTTTTATTGCTTGAACCTTCATTTCAGATTTGCAATGGTTTAGCCAGGTGGTTCCTATCAATACAGGATTAACAATTTACTTGAAATACCTATGTGACAAAGGATTTATTTGATAGGAGGATTCTACTGATAATTTCATACTGGACATATTTGGAGTAGGGATTTGTGCCAACTGTTAGCCCTTAAAAAGACAGTTTCCAGAGGGTTTTTTCTGGATCACGAATACAGATGGTAAAAGGTTAACATGAGTATTGAGGACCAGAAGAATGTGTATATTTTTGTATGGAAAAGAGTTTGCTAAGGGTGCCTAAGATCAGGAATAACTTTTCTTACAACCAGGACATCTCAAGTTCTAATCACCACTTTCTGTCCTTGGAGGGAGTTGTAAAACTACTTGTTCTGGCCTATTTATTTTGTCTTAATATTAATCTTCACGATGTGTGTGTAAGGAAACATGCCAGTGACTGCATTATGTCTGGAAACACAAAGTCTGATCACATTTGTAAATTGTCCCTGTTACTCTGCCACTGCCAGCTGCAGCTATTTTTATTGTTTTTTTTTTTTGTTTGTTTTTTTTTTTTTTTTTTAATTAATCAGCATGGCAAGGAGTGGAAGAGGCTGAAAATAACAGACCAGTGTTTATTTGCGCTGACATCTGAGATCATCTTAAAATGTTTTTGGATATTATGTCAAGAAATACAGGAACTGTGAGTCTTTGGATCTTGTGTTAATTTTTTTTTCTGGGTGTGAGTTTTACATTATCTGGCAGGAAAATCATTTGTTGGAAATTACTTCACTGATGACCCACACGTAAGTGTGATTTTGTGTTGCGATCCACTTTCTGCTGGAAAGAAAAATAATTGATTTTCTTTTGGTTTGGATTATATTTTCTCTGGGAACACTGGAGAGAAATAAAAACATTATGCTTTATGATATACAATATTTTTTCGAGGGGGAGAATGAAGAGCTTGACTACTAATAATGAAAGAAAAGACAAAAGATGCCTTTCAAAAAATGTTTGAATTTACTCTAGTTTTAAGTAGAGACTTTACAGTAGCTTCATATTTTTATTCTAGAAGAGAACCGTCATGAATCATTCATAGCAAGGCAGAATTTCTATTCAGTGTGGTGCTTCTTTACATATTACCTTCATACTTTATCAGAGTCAGAAATGACTCAACTCACTCATATAGTTCAGGAAAACTGCAGAACTGCTCTTCCATACTGCAATAAAGAGAAAAATAACTTTCAATCTTAAAGAAATAGTCTGTAATGGTAAGCATGTCTACTGAGCTGGATGAAAGTGTTAAAATAAGGTAGTTTATCAAATCCATGCCCCAAACAAAGCTCTTCTGCAACATTTTCTTTAAAATAGAAATTTCCTTTCGGCATAGGTACATGTATGTGATATACTTAACCACACGAGGTCACTTACAAAACAGTCTGGGTCTCATGCTGTTTTCATATCCTACATTTTTTTTGATCAATTTTTGGCCCATTCATCTTTCCCTGAGAGTTTGACAATTTGAGTCTGAACTTTGAAGCCAGTTCCTGTTTGAATTGGAACTGAAGTCACATAAAAAACTAGCCATGTGACTAATCTGGGAAAGAGATCTGCCAAAAAGTAGGCCAAACGCAAAGTGTCTGGAGGTGTCTGATTTAGCACCCAGAAATAGTTTGAGCAATGAGTGCCTCAGGCCATCCACTTGCCAGTTGTGCTAGACCCTGCTCCCTTATGAGGCCAAAGGAAAGAAGCAGGCACAGCACCCATGTCATTCATGTCTTTTAGGATGTCTGATTTCAGTTTCTGTCACCCACATCTTTATGCCCTCTATTTTTAATTTGTCCTTTCAGATCTAGTTGAACCCCATCAGATTTTTGGATACTGTTCCTAACGTATTAAACCTGAGACAGAAGTCCTGACCAGTGTTTTACTGAAATAAAACCACACTAAGGTCAAACAGTCAGTAAGAAAATAAGGTTTTCAGAATCAGGCTAGTGAAAAAAAATCTGTTTTCGTTGCAGTGTCTTTGAACAAGCTGCTTTCAGTCATGTATTTCCTTCAGCTTTGCCTGAGTCTTCAAAGATTTCTTCCTTTGCCTTATAGTTCTGTAATCAGAAGTGACTATGAGACCCACCTCTTGTTCATGAACAGTTACCATATCGTATTACTTTGTCACATGCTATCACAAGGAAAATGTGTTTTCATGATAGAGGGTTTCTGTAGTAGAGATTAGTTTGGTTCTCTGCAATTTTGGATCTGAAAGCAAGCTGTTTTGGCAGATAACAGTGAGGTCATTCTCTTGTACTCTCTTCTATCAAGCATTAATAGTATTTAACAAAAAAGAAAACAATATAAGTAAGTAAGTTATCATAATAATGACTGTTTCTAACCCTTGACTTCAGAACTCAGGTTTTGGAGCTTCTGTTTTCTGCGATCTTACCTTTATGAAGAAAAAGATATCCAACCCTAAATGAAAACCTGGCCTGGCCCAAGAAATGCCAAACATAGCAAAAGAAATTTTTTCCTTTTCTCCTCCTTTTCCTTCATTAACCCCATTTAAAGGGATGATTAGCAATTGGTTATACTTCTGAGTATTATTCAGCTACGAAAGGGATCTCAGTATTTTAAAATAGATGAAAATTTTCCATTGAAATAACCTTTATGGGCACTTATCACCTTTTTTTGTTTGTTTTAGCTGTTTTGATTCAGGCAGTTCTGTACAGTTCAGTTCACCTGATAATAATAGAACAAAGGGGAAGAGAAAATGTAAGTAGACATGAAAAGTTCCTAAAGCCAGGATATAGTGAATGTAACAAATACTTATTTGACACAAGAATGTTTTTAATATTTGCAAAAGATATAAAAAAACTTCTTCTAATGTTGAGCTCTGATGTATATCCACTGTACTACTCCAAAATCTCACCCTACCTTAATTATAGAATTAGGTTTGCTATGATAAAATAACTTTTGAATTTTTATATGCCCGGTAAATTTCCTTCACCTCCAGATTTCCATGAGACCTCAAGCTAAACAACCTGTTGATTAGCAGCTATAAAATATGTGCAGCAAACCTCTGAATCAGTGCCACAGGCATTTAAAAATACTGTCTTCTAAAGTTGTTGTTCCCACAAGAGTAAGAACAGTTTTGTATGTGAAAGTCCTAGAGTATTAGACTATGCATAGTGAACATCCGTTTAAATAATTCCATTCAGACATGTTAAACAATCTTTTTGTGCAGTGCATAATGGGATGATTAATAATGTAAAACAGGGTCTCTGACTATAACATTTTGATTTAAAAGGAATTAAGTGAAGATAGCGAAGAAAACATTATTGACTTAATAATTTCTCAGAACAGAGGTAAAACTGCACTGCAATTTTAAATAGAAAGAAAATTTTCTGGAGGACACATTGCATTTTAGCTGCTGGAGGAAGCCAAAGAAATAACTGAAGAAACTACTTTTTAGATAGATGAGTAGTATAAAAAAAAATCTGGAACAAAAGACCTGTAGGTTGTTTGCATATTGTTTTAAACTAAAATCTTGTTATTGGAATTTGTTTTATTCCACTTGTATCTAGAAATGGGTCATGGCCTCCTGCAGGTGGCAGAACTTCAGCATAATGTCTAATGGCACACTGAACAAAAACAGCTTTTCCTGAGTGACTAGCTCTCCGTATTTTAAGATCAAATGAATGATCCGCTGAAGATGTATTTATTCTCTGATCAGCAAAACCTTACAGTGCAATTTTTTCTTAGCCATTCCTATAACTCTAGGTGAAACCATATTTTCGTAAGTATTTAAGCTCAAAAAGGTGGGGAAGTCACTCTATATAATAAAAAGGAGGTGGTGATCAGGCTGCCTGTCATCTGATTGCTTTTACCCAGAGCTATAAGTCTTTGCAGCAACACCAGAATGGTCTATACAAGAGCAATAGGAACAGAACCATGTGTACATTGTCTGTAAGCCCTATATGTTCTGCCTGCAACATCCCAAGCAGTTTCAGAGGGACCCCTGGGCAGCTTGGGCTGTGGCAAGCAGCCTCTGGGGCTTGCTGTGGGGCAGCTCTTCATCAGGGCTCACTGAAGCCAGAAACATCCATGGAACCCACAAAAAGAAGTTCAAGCCGAAATATTGATTTTCCTGTTCATGTCATCTAGTAGCGTTTAACCTCTGTTTTCTAACGCATTCTCTGAAATTGTAATGTGTGCTGTTGCTTGCAATTTTGTTTGGAGACAGGAGCACGTTTCTCCTTTTTCAATGCAGAGTCAGTATATGTTAATTTAGCATTATATTCATTTGCTGTCCTGCCCTATACCAATAGCCTTCCTCTAACCAACAAGTGGCTTCTTTCAACTGCTCTTCAATGCTGCTTGAATGTGCTGAACAATTCAAATTTTATACTGAAACTAGGTTCATTCAAGAAAGTTAGATCATAGCTAGATCAAAAGCACCAGCAAAATCTGTTTCTTTTCTGATGTCTCCTCCTGTGAACTGGGTGCGTATCCTCAGATTTATTCCATTTTAAAAGAAGTAGGGTCAAATAAAGGGGCACTGTGTGTTGGAAATGTTTTTTTTGCCAGATTCTGTAGTAAGAGGATACAGCAAGTAAGAATGAATTTTAAAGTTTTGGTTAAAACTCAAAACAAAGCAAAAGAACAGAAGAGTAGCTCTAAAAATTAAGAGCAAAGGGCCCAGTGTCCTCTTTCTGACAGTTGCCAACATGTGGAATCAGTGACATATAGAAAAAACCAATGTATAGTGATTCTTCGACATCAGTCCTTCTTACTCATTATGACATTTCTTTAAAGAACTCACTGAAGCTAATTTTTTTCTTCATTGTGCTTAGTACTGATATCCCATAGCATTTGATACTTTAAAGAAGAAGGGTGTCAGGCAAACAGCATAGTCTGGTCCCCTTGAATAGGCCATTTTGTAACCCCATGAACAGTATTTAAAAAATTCTTTCAATTTACGTGAGTAACAACAGGTTCTGTGAAAAAAAATAAAATTTAAAAAAAATTCCCTCGCTCCATAATATATGCCTCAGCTGAGGCAGAGGCATGCAGTTACTGGAGGTCATTTAGGAGTTATATCAGCCCCTTCAAGCAACAACATGAAGTCTTTATTCAGAGGACTTAACTGAAAGCATCTCTCTAACGACTCGAGCAGAACGGCCATAGATCAGAGAGCACGAATAGAAGATGAGGCTGAAGACTTTAAGTTAATAAATTGCTTAATTTACTTCAGCTGTCTGCATTACAATTAAGGAGAAAAAATAAATCAAAAAGTAAAAAAGCTTTGTTTGTCTGAAAATCTCTTTCTCTTAGTTCAGGAAAGCGGACAGCTTCAAATAGTACACGGCACCAAACATTCTTGGGCAAAAGCAAATCAAAGTCATTCTGTTTTAGAGGATGGTTTGGGTTTTGTACAGCCAAGTTATGGAGTGACTGCTGTTGTATATGAACAGGGAAAAAAATCTGTTACTTTTTGGAGGCAGGATGATGCATTTGTCCGATACTTCTGGTTGATGGAGTGACAGAACCAGCCATCAGTATTGTTTTGTATTTTCTGATTTTTAGCTTAACAGTCTTCCACAGTAGTTGTGGATTTCTTGCTCATAAGGTTTTACACTCACTTCACACTAGCTTAACGGAGGTATAAATGCAAAGCCATTTGCTAGACAGGGGAAATCAGCCCCTTGACCTGTCCTACAAACCATCGTTTCTTTTACAAAGACTAGTACAAGAAATACATCTGCCCTGAAGCCTCAAAAAATGCTTGACAGTATCAAAAAAGCAAGTATTCGACAGCTTTATGTTTGCTCAAAATGTAGCTACAGTAGAACATAAGTGCAGTCTGAAGGTTTACCAGGCTTTGGCACAAGAATGAAATACAAAAATAGGGAGCAAGGTTAGAAGGAGAGAGGCTGCTTGAATTTTGCCTGCTTTTACTTTTTGTAGAGCTGAAAAGTCTCTAAGTTTTATCAACTTTGTAAATTTCTAACATTTTTATACATTATCACATGTAAGTTTATATATTACTGCAGAGGAGATACTTTGATTCTCAGATGAGAAGGAAATCTTGAGAAAAAGGTCTAATAATTTCAGCTATCTTTGTTCTGACATGCATCTCAAATCAAGTGAATGTAGATACTTACAAATAAATGCAAATACATAAATATACAAATATATTCTAACAGCTAAGTACTATGTCCTTATATAACCAGTGATCTGCATGCAAAAAGCATGCAAAACATCAATAGATCATCCTGATGACTAATTTACATCCATTTTGAGCTGTGAAAAGCAGTCAAGGATTGAGTTCATAACTTGTGTTGAGTTCGAAAGTTAAAATTTAATACTCTTCCTACTTACCAGAACTACAAAGTGCACTGAGGAAATGGGATAAAAACTTAATCTTCTAACTATCTCTACTGGTTATGATAAACAACCTGTAATGACAAATTTGACTGACAATTTTTTCCATAACACATGAAGCAAAATAACATACCAATTGCTTATTCCTGAGCATATTGGATTTGCATTATTAACAGTGATAAAATTGTTGTTATCTGCAGAAGTAAGGTGAATTGAGTGAAAGCAAACAGGAATTTGAAACGATATTTTCCTTTAATGTGCATGTGTTCAGACAGGGTCAAAATCAGAAGCGCCAATGTACTTACACTAGTGTGACTCTGGTATAAATCAAATTGGAATTACAGCCAGGAAATCAACATGTTGAGGTAAAATCCAGTGACACTCCCAAAGAAGAGTAACAGAGTTAGTGAAGGGTCTGGAGCATGAGTCCTACGAAGGGTGGCTGAGGAAGCAAGGGGTGTTTAGCCTGGAGAAAAGGAGGCTCAGGGGGGACTTTATCGCTCTCTAAAACTACCTGAAAGGAGGTCGTAGCAAGGTGGGAGTTGGTTTCTTCTTTTGATTAGCAAGTGACAGGTGAGAAGAAATGGTCTGAAGTTGCACCAGGAGTGGTTTAGATTGAATACTAGGAAAAATTTTTTCCCTGAAAGGGCTGTCAAGCATTGGAACAGAATGTCCAGGGAAGTGTCAGAGTCACCATCCCTGGAGGTATTTAAAAGGTGTGTAGGTATGACAATGAAGAACATGGTTTAGTGGGTGACTTGGCAGTGCTGGGTTAATAGTTGGACTTGATGATGTTATAGGGTTTTTTGAATCTAAATAATTGTATGATTCTATTAAAGAATATTTTGTGTGGTTATTTT
Source organism: Chiroxiphia lanceolata (assembly GCF_009829145.1). Lineage (NCBI taxonomy): Eukaryota > Metazoa > Chordata > Aves > Passeriformes > Pipridae > Chiroxiphia > Chiroxiphia lanceolata. The sequence goes on along the minus strand of NC_045639.1, from coordinate 83,079,123 downwards.
TCTGACCATATTTGTACTTCAAGTGCTACATTATGAATCACCAAGTTACAAAACTGTTATGGCAGGTGGGTTTGTACATTATATGATTTAGAAATCTACAACTTTAAAGAAACAAGAATGAGCTGCATGGGATTATGTATGTTAAACAAATAAAATATTTTAGAATATTTGTGAATGCCAAAGATTAGATAAATTACCTAAAAAATTTCTGAAAGAACAGGGATGGAAAGTCTTTCATTAACATACCATAGGACATTGTGGGAGTTATGAAAATTAGAAAAAAATAAATGATGCATCCTTATGTAAGATGGGCAAAGGATATCATCCATGTAAGTATAAAATAGATAACTTGAAGTTTGCCTTTGAGAGAGCTGCAGAATAGTAGTTATAGAATAAAGTAAAGACTCACAGCATGGATAATTAATCTCTACTTTTTGAGATAAAGCTTTTTATGAGGCTGCTACAAGTTAGATTGAAACAATAGTGTGTAAAATATTCTTAAAAGAAAAACTCATCTTTTAACTCTATTAACTTAGGTGATCATCCCTCTTGAAAATAATTCATATTCTTTTAGTCCATACCAGATTTGAGCTAAAGTTTGACTTAAAGTTTAAGATATATCACTTTTTGGAGATAGAAGGTGTGAAGCAGTTAGAGCAGTTCATCTTATGAGTGGTAACTTTAACTTCCATATTCCCTCACAATCAAGCATATGCACCTAACTGGAGACTCCTGTAAGAGATTTAATTTAACAACAAATCATATTCTTATCAAAAACTTATCAACATACAAAATGAACTAAAAGGTGTTCAAAAAGGAATTGCAAAGGGCACATTTGTTTCCTTACAGGTTTGCATCTCATGAGCTCCTATGTGCAATATGTATTTTACTAATGCCAAAGCCTGCAAAGGCAGATGGCTTGGAGAAAAGGTCAGAGCAGCACTGGTGGATGGCAGATGGATGGAAGCACTGGAGTTACTGTAATACGGCAAAGAGGTCCCTGCTCTGCAGCACCCGATGGGCTGCTCTTTTCATACTATCCCGGTTCTTTTCTCAGGCAAAAGACTGAAGGGCAGTTAGTTCAGGACTGCCTCCAGTGCCTTCTGCCAAACAATCTGCTGCAGCTACTGGGCTGACCGGCGGGTGTTAGTCTTGGCAGGTGCTAAAAAATTTCTTATTCCTCAGGGGTGTGTCTGGAGAGTGATTTAGCAAGTGTAGCAGCACACAGTAATATTTAGAAAACATAATATTCTTCAGTGTTGCTTGATTGTATCCCAAGGCTACAAGGGTTTGATGTAAAGACACTTGGTCTAACCTCATTCTATGGCAGACTATATTACCAGAAAGTAGCTCAGAACGCATCTGCTACCAGTAAATGTCCCAAACATTACAGGAGACGACATCACAGTGGCATCCTTAGTGTTCTGGGAATCTCTGTGGGATATTATGGAAGGAAAGAAATCCTGTCAGCTTGCATAACTGCTGAGGAGAGGGGAGAAAATAGCTTGCATTTACCATGAAAGCTGTGTTTCTGTGCAATGTCTGCAGCTTGCTGTTATCTTGTCTGTGTGTCCTCCTGCCTGGCAGAGGTAGCCTTGCAGGACACTGGCATCCCTGCCTGACATGCTGCTACGGCACGCCTTCGGCTGTTTCCCAGTCAGGAACAGACTGATGTCATGTTACTGGAAAACCCTGGTCTCTCTGGTTTGCTCCTGCAAGTGCACAGCTGGCTAGAGTGCCTGCTGCAGTCTGCAACACGTATCCTGAGTGCCTCCAAATCCAGTACATCACGGAAGAAGCAAGCAAAGAAAGGGCAAAAGTCCCAAGGAATCCTGAGGGTTGTAAGTGGAAGAGATGCCTCCCATGATCCTTGTATCTAAAGGCTGCCCTGCAAGAGTAGATTCACGGATTTAACTCAATGCCCCCCACTTTCCCCATGACCGTGCCTGTTGTGCCATACCCTCTGATGTTGGCAGGGGGAGCACCTCTCGGGCCACGGAGGAGCTTTTGTTGGAACTGGGTGGAGAGCTGGTACTTCAATGCAGGAGTGAAGGGAAAGTGTACATAAGGGAGTAATGGAGGGCAGGAGCAAAAATCAGGCCCAATGAGCCATTGTTTCTGTGGATGTGCACTGAGAGTGTGTGTTCCTTGGATATCTGGTGCCAGTTTGACAGTGGTAATGTCATATTTAACACATTCAAGGCTGAAGATACAAATGTAGCTGTATAAAGGTGTATCTCAGGCCTTTATTTTCTCAGTATTGTTTTCATGATGTCTTCGGGGGAGCAGGATGCTGGGCGTGGGATGATTTCCCTACAGACATTGACCAGAACTGTCACTGTTGTTGTGTGTCAGGCTGTCACTTTCAGCTCTGCAGAGTTTTATGTTTGGTGGTTTTGGTTTTTTTTTTTTTTTGTGTGTATTTTTTTGTTTGTTTGGTTTTTTTTTGGTTTTGTTTTTGTTTTTGTTTTTTTGTTTTTTTGTTTTTTTTTCCCAGAGTTTGAATTTGTTGCAAAATAAGGAAAAGTCCAGATGGCCAGTCTTCATAGCCCAGATGCCTTTTTCTTTGAAACGCTGTTGCAGAGGCTTTGTTCTCCTCAAGCGTCAGCACAATGTGATGGTTTAGTGCGTGGGGGTTATCTGGGATTGTGTTAGAAGATTGTCTCAAGTAGAAGCAGCAAAATGTAGCAAAATCTGAAACTGTGCTGCTTGTAGGCTACTCAGTGTGGACAAAGCCATACCCTTTCCATTATTCTAGCTTCCCTGAGGACAGCAGTTTGGGGTTCCCTGCAGATCATAGCGCAGGAATGAACTAACCTCTGTTCAGTAAAAACTCTGAGGGACCAGAGCTCTACAGTGAAACAGGGACTGAACCAAAATGAAGGTATAGCCATTGTTGCCTTAGAGTTTTTGATTTTTTAATTTTTTTAAACTTTAGAAGTAGTTATGTAGTGAATGTAGATTTTAAAGTAGCTGTATTATATCCCTCACCCTTTAGCACAGTAGTTTACACATTTCCCAACACTTACTCCCTTCCCATATCAAAATTCTGTTAAGTCCATTAGCTGTTTAGTCTTCTTTTCAATGTAGAATTGCAGAAAGCACCTTAACACCTGCCCCAGGGATGTAAACATGGGCACAGTGACGTTCAAAACCCAGGACTTTGGAAGGTCCCCAAGGGCTGCTGTAATGAAGAGGAAAATGATGAAAGAGGGGTCCCAAACTTCCCCAGACTCAATTCCTGAAGGGGTCTGCTGAGGGGGAAAATGGGGCAGAAGCAGGGGGGTGGACAAGCAGGGATTGGGTGGACATCATTATAAAATTGTAGCACCTGGATCGAAAGTGCACACGTGACACTTGTATTCCCGGAGCCTGGTGGCTCATTAAAGCTTTCTACTTTCTTATCTTATCTCCTACCTAATTGGGCCTGGAGTTTTTTTTCCTCAGTCTTTTAGACAACACCATAAATGTCTTACACTATTCTGGTGTCTACCCTTCACAAAAGATATAGAGATGTTAGACAAGGTACAGTGGACAGACCCTGAATTTGGAAAAATGCTTGTGCATTAAAGCTCCTAAGAAGCTGTCTGTTTCTTCTAAAATGCCTTGAGGAATAATATGATCATAATTTAGAAAGAGCTACAAAGGGAATTAATTTCTGGAAATAAAAGAGATTCCCACAGCAACAGGCTTAACATGATCCACAATCTACAGACTGAATAAAATTTGGAAGAGAAGTTGATCTAATATTGAAGAAAACTTGGAAGAGAAGTTGGTCTAATTCTGAAAAAAAATTGTACCTTGAAACATCGTAGATTCTCTACCTTTAAATCAAGATGCCCGTATGTCCGTCTCAATCTAGATGGAAAAATCTCTCTCTTTTTTTTATATAAAATATGCTATAGCTGAAAGAGAAACAGTAGAGTCTTTTCAGAAATAGTTGAGTTAGGTTCTTTATTCTTTGTTAGATAGGAGGTGAGATTAGATGATAATTGCATTTTCTTCGAGTCCTCAACAGTGAAAGCATTTGTGAACTTCATAGAATGATAAAGGTCTTTTGGTTTCACATATACCAGTAAGTGTTATTTTTCACCGAATGCTTTTCAATGGAAAACGAAAACAGAAAAACAACATTCTGTTGTTGCTATGGATCAAACATAAATGCTGATGTGATTTAAATGTGAAAAGATCTTTCTGTATGTGAACGAGAAGATTATTAAGAAGCCTAAAACAAAACAGAAAAGGGCTGAAAAGAGACTTAGGTATCTGCAAACTGGACTTAGGTATCTTTAGGATTCTTTTAAATAACTCAAGCAATTTTCAAATAAAGTATGCAGTTGGTAAAGAAGCACTGGCACTTGCAAGGATGACAGTGGAGGAACCGAGATTGGCATGAGGGGAACAGAAAATCATAGCAAGAATTCATCTGGCATCTGATTTTGCAGGAAAAAATGATGACTTTTTGCATAACTCTGTGGGTTTTTTTCTTCCTGGGATGAGGGAGTCAGAACTGGGGGGGCAGGTGGGGTAACAGCAAAAAATGCTTATGAACATTATAAGTTTGTAAATTTGACATGGTGTTCTGTCCAAAGAAAATATTACTGAGATCTTACAGAAGGGGAAACAGAAAGAGGAGATGTTTTCACAGATATTTTCACAAGTTCACTCAGGTGACATTTCTGAGGACTGGTCACAAGAACTGGATAGCCTTCAAAAAGCATAAGAATAAATGAAATAGGATAGAGACTAGCTGATATACAAGAAAAGTGTAGGAAATGTTTTAAGGAGATTAAATGGAGAAACATTTGTAAAAACAGTGTTTGAAGAGGGATTCCCATTTCATTTTCAACAGGAGAAAACTATGCTTCATTAAATGAACAGACCACTTTGAAGCTCATTAGTGCTAAGACAGAAACAAAGGGTAACTAAGAACATAACTTCTATCTAAGTTTTCCGTCAGAAGGATTAGTCCTTAACCTACCTGAGGTTATCGTATAACATATAAAGTTGTGGAACAGAAAAAACACTAAACCAGGCTGGAAATTTGGCAAAAGTAGAGGATAGCTTCACAGAGACTGATTTCAAGATTTATGTAAAAAAAAAAAAAAGCCCTCAACAATTCATCCACCCTGAAAATGACCAGAGTAAGCAAAATTAGAACCCAAGTATAATGAGACAAACACCACTTATTATGATGAGTGTATTTAAGAGGAAGGTCAAATGAAGGAATGTTTCTGGTCTTTGCAGTGTTTCACTGGAACATGGGACACTCAGCTGTTAGATATTGGAGCCCAGTAAATAAGTACCTGGTAAGACTGGAATCACGACCCACATGGTAACAGCCAAGGCTGGTGAAGGGCAGTGACTAACTCCAGACAAGGACTGCGAGATTCTGATTGTGGAAATTAAAAGTTGTTATGAATATAAGCCTTGATTATTACCTGTCCAGAAGTCTGTCTGCTGTTCATTACTGGGAAAGACATTTGGCCAGGAATGGAAAAATGTGCTTGAAATGTATATTCCCTGAGACTGCATACATTTTAGGAACATAAAACAACCAGTGCTGTGCTGGATCACCCTGCTCTGTAATTTTTCCTCCCAGGCTTTCTTTAGTCAAATTTCTTTCTTGTATATGTCTAATATCTAGTGCAATGAAGCTCAGGAGTCATTTTGCTCTTTTTGGCTTTAGTAGTCTCTAAGAGACCCCAGAGAAAGTTTGAGAGGAACAGTCAGCTGCACACTCTCTTGAATCTGGATGGTTTATTATTTGTTGTTCTGACAAAACTACGAGAAAACCTCCCCAAGACAGATGCCTATGTTTCATCTCTTCTACCTACCTGGCATCAGACATACCTGAAATGTTTTGGGAAGGAGGGAAAAATCAGGCTTAAAAAGATCTGAGCTCCTTAAAAATTTGGCTCAATATGCAGTACAAAGTGGCTCTTTGCTGCATACCAAGTTCTCACACTCTTTTTCTTCAAACTTCAGACATATAAGGAATTGGTTGCATGGCTTACTAGAAAATGTGGTATGGATAAATATATTTGTAATTTGATTTGTCTGGCTGTATATAGTAAGTACTGTAAGTAAGTACTGTACTTACTGTACAGTAAGTACTTACTGTACAGTAAGTACTGTAATAATATAGCATTATCCTCTATTATATAGCATGCTCTCAGCTGCACTCAGGGAGATCCACCCTGGGTGGAGAGCATGGAGCTTGGCTGAACATGGTGGTTTTAAAAAAATGAAGTAACACATACTTGGGACCTAAAGTTTATCAGTAACTTGAAGTCACAAAACTAAATACCTCTTAACCACTCAGTGAATGAAGTTGTCTGGAGTACATTTTTGGACCAGAATGGATTTCTACTGGAACAGGATTAACTCTTGGAGATTTTTGTGCTCTGTTTAGGGTTAGGAGTTAATTAGATGCCATCATTGTAAAACTTTCTCTTGTATGTTATTTTGCCTAAGCTTTCTTTTCAGAATATTTTTATAAGCCTGGTGGCAGTGGAAAGATGTTGTTATTTTTATCCAGAAAAAGAAATAACCTTGTCACTGTACTGACTCTTCTTCCTCCTCTCTGAGAGCAGTCCAGAAATAATACATCATGGGATGAACTATATGTTATGCACTGGTATCTGCTTTTACTGAAACACAAAGCAGCGCGGTATCTTCTGATTGGTAAAACGAGAACTTAGAAGACAAATTTGTAAGTGAACAAGAGCAGGGAGGTTTTTTCCCTCTGGGATCAGCCATTAGCAGATTTGCTTTACTTCTTTGGAAACTTTCATGCCATATTTGCAAGGAAGTTCTGAAGTGAAGCAAACTAAACTAGTTGGGGTAGACTGTCCAAATCTCCAGTTCAAATAAAGCCAGCACTGGTCTAAATTTGCCACAGTGTCAATATGCCATGACAGACATAAATAGCATGTACCTATTAAACAAAGGAAACAAGCTTCTTTAGTCTTATTTTCAGATATAGTAAACAAATCTAGATTTTGTGCATTTTGTATTCATTCTTCCCTTATGAAAACTATGTGCAGGTCTTGGCATACCAACAAAATCCATCTAAGTTAGTCTTTGTAGACTTGCTTGTGTTTGGTTTTGTTGTATTTATTTTTTTGTTGGTTTGTTTGGTGTTTTTTCTGTATATGACAGGAACATTCTAGCCTGGAGAAGTATTATAGATGAACTGTGCGAGGGAACTGCAAGTGGTCAGAGAAAATCCTGGTCTCATGGCAGACCCTGAGTGGAAGGGTGGGAGCAGATTGAAGATATTTCAGTGACTCCTATGCTCTGGTATGAGTTCATAGTGGCAAGAAAACTATCCTTGCTTTCACTGTACTTCTTCTTTTGTAATTTATAATTATGCAATCAACAACCACAAATCTGTATTGGCTGTTGGAGGGAAAAGTTCTGCTCATTACTTTTAGGAATTTAGAGTGAAGTAGTAATTTGTGGTGTAGCTTTTTCCATGGGAAAGCAAAGAAAGAAATCTTCCTCTTCCAGAATACCAACCGGTATCCTGTGTCGTTTCTTTGCTGAGATGATAACACATTCTGTTTATCAGAATGCCTTCCTGAGAAGTGAAGTGGTGGCCTGACAATGCATATGCACTATACCACTACAATTTTATAAGTCTTAGATTTCTTTGGGTTTAATGTTGATGGAGTACTTTTTAAATGGGATTTTATATTGGACTTCAAAACTATAAACAGATGAGAATTCCTGTGGCAAAAAGTGCTGAAAGTTAAGGAATTCCCTGCTCAAATTTTCTGGTAAAGATAGAAAAATTAAACCAAATTTGATATGCATAATTTTTCCTCAGAGTAATAAACAAATTGCAAATTTGTTGGTAATGAAAACAAAATGAAAATAACAGAACTCCTGTTTCTCTGCTAAGGCATAAGTTTGCAATTAAAGGTTTTTTTCTGCTTATTTTTCTCCCTTTTAATTTGACCACTTTATGATGAAGAACTAGAGCCAACTGAGTGTAGGCTTGTGTATGAGGGAATAAGATCTGATCATGCTACTCAGGAAATGCTTGTCCACAGTAGGACTCCAGCATAAACTGAGTGGAAAGATGATTTAGTAGTAGTAATTAAAATCACACTGGTAAGCAGAGTTCATGGAGTCCTGCCTGAAATTGCTTTGGGAACATGCATTTTTAAATCATTAATATAACTAGCCCATTCCAGTGTTTTCTCAGGTTCTCCACTTCAAATCGAGAAGTTTTATGTTTTTGTCTACTCAAATTTTATAACTTTGTATTATACTTTTCATTTTACCTTCTTCCCCCCAGGCTTTTCCTTTCACTTCCTTTCCTCCTGTTTTAATCTACTGCAGGTAAAAAATGCAAATGACAAGAAGTGTAAACTGTCAGTGAAGTCCTGGTATAAATGGCAAGACGTCCTACTGACTTCAGTGGGTGTTACATTTGCTCATTCCAGGACAAAATTTATTTTTATAAGTTAAGAAAACTGGGGCGGGGGGAAGAATTCTGGCATTACTACTTTCCTTCTCACCATGTTTTTGTTTTGTTCACTTTTGACATTACATTTTAAGTTTTTTCCTGTATGTTGTAAATCAATTGCTTTCCCTAAACTCACTGATGCCTACCATCACCAAGTGAATGAAGAAAGGGATGTTTTCTTGTTCAAAGGCAAAAGAAACAAATGATATTTTAACCAAAAGAATTCAGGACTTAATAAATATAATTCAATTTATTTCATAATCAAGCCATTATCTTTTAAAAATAAATCTTAAATTGATAATTATAAAATACTGTCTGAATCACAGGATTTTCAGCATCAATTTGTTGTGTAAATTAATTCAGTCTGTGAATAAGTAATTATTTCTAATTTCAATTAAGGTGCTAAATCCTTGATAAATGTATAACTAAAGGCCCAGCAGACTGTTAACAGCATTCAGTCAATAACTATCTAACACATGGGCTCATTTGGCTTTGAATTGCAAAGGCAGAGGAGAACAGCAAATTTGCACACATGTACAAACTGAAGGCAGGGTTGATAAAGTCTGTTCTGTGGAAATGTAACACTTCCATTTTACACCAGTAGGCACCGAATGACAAAGGTAATTAAAGCCTGAAAGATATACAGCAGGCTGAGGGAGGTGATTCTCTCCTTTTGCTCTGCTCTGGTAGACCCACCTAGAGCACTGTGTACAGTGCTGGGACTCCAGCACAAGAAAGACATTGACCTGTTGGAACAAGTCTAGAGAAGAACCACTAAGTTGATCGAAGGGCTGGAACTCGCTCCTATGAAGACAGGCTGAGAGAGCTGGGGTTGTTCATCTTGGTGAAGAGAAGTTCCTGGGCAGACTTTATAGCAGCCTTTCCAGTACCTAAAGGGGACTACAAAAAAGCCTGAAGAGGAACTTTTACAAGGGCATGTAGAGATGAGACAGGTGGAATGGCCTTAAGCTGAGGGAGGGTCTATTTAGGTAAGGTATTAGGAAGAAATTCTTTACTGTGAGGGTGTAGAGACACTGGAATGGGTTGCCCAGAGGGTTTGTGGACTCCCCATACCTGGAGATGTTCAAGACCAGGCTGGATGGAGCTTTGAGCAACCTGATCTAGTGGAAGTTACCCTGCCCATGGCAAGGGGATTTGAACTAGCTGATCTTTAGAGTCCCTTCTAACCCTAACCATTCTATGATTCTGTGGTTAAGAAATGTGGTGGTACTGCCAGACCAGATCACTCCTTTCCATTTCGTTCGCTACAAATCTTTCTATCCCTCTTCTTCTTGTACACTCAAACTGATAAGTGACTCCTGAATGGAAGATTCCTACAAGAATTCTTTGCAAAAATGAGGAGACTCTCTTGCTTTTTTCGTTTTGATTATGACTGTCAATTATGCTTCAATCACACTTCAAAGCAAAACTTGTACAGTAAAAGAGGTGAAGATTTTCCTTGGTGCCTTTCCCCATCTCCCTCCACTAGAAGTAGCTGTTTTTAAAAATTCAAGAATCACAGAACTGCCTAAAACAAAAAGTTGTAGTACTACTGGAATTTGCAAATGAGGAAGTTCACAGGCATGAGCTAGAATATGAGGGAGAATATCTCCTAGCAGACCAGTTGATTTTTTTTTTGTCTCCCAACAGGCTTTGCTTCATGTGGAAAACTGAAAAGAAATGACAAACTGAATGCTTCTTTTAGAAGAATAAACCTAGATGGTAAAAATATTAGTCATGTAGCGATGGAGCCAGAGAGTTTCCCTAATTAAAAAACAACACTGCCTTTCTCAATGAGGCATTAATTTAGACATTGCTATTTATTCTGATGGGAAATGGTGACATCTGGGTTTTAAGAAGAGGCTTAGAAAAAGGAAGAGGCTCTAGGTGAGGGCAGAAGCCATGAGTGCACTTTGGGACTCCCAAAGTCCCCTCTTTCCAGCTACCCCAATTCTCTGCAGGATTTTGCCACTGGCAATGAGAAAGAGGGATTACAGGTATACCTGTGCCCAACTAGGGTTATCAGAGCAGCTGTGGCTCTTCAGCAGTGCAGAGGTAAAGCTGGACCTCTGCCTGTCTGGTCACCAGCAAACAACAGCAGGGGGTAGTCTGAGCGACTTTTCACTTTTCCTTGGGCTGCAAACTTCCCTGGGGCAATGAATACTTCAAAGAAAATGAACATAAAGGTTTATTTTTGTCTTTCACTAAGCTAGGCTTTAGCGGACCCTAAAAATGGGACCTTTTGATTCAGATATTGTTAGAAAAGATCTTTTTGTGGGAACTATCATTATCTATCTTTCATCACATTTTAAACTTCTGTTATTAAATCATGATAAACCCCACAAAGTCTGATTTACTTTATTTTCACTACTGAAGAAATTTCACTTTTAATTTAGAACAGAGTCTGTTGACAATTAAGTATTTGGTTCAAATTTCCACAGAGATTTCCTCCTCTATCAGCAAGATATAGTTTTTCAGGAAATCACCATTAAGTAAAAGTAGGGATACCATCCAACATACACCCGTCTTTCATGAGATACTCCTTTACTGTGTTCTTTTTTAAGGAATTGTCTCACTCCTTCCATTTGTCTTTTCTCTGCCTATAATCCGTGTCATCTTAGCTTTCTTTTTAGATAGAGACATAATAACAGACTCAGATTTATCCCATTGCTGCTTGTATTACTGAAAAACATGCTATGAGCAGAAGTCGTGCTCTTTCCGTACCATACAGTAGTCTAACTACCTGGGACAAATTCCAGAGCTATACTTTCCTGTTTTGTGGGCAGAAATCTAAATGAGGCATAAGGAAAGCCAGCTGCAGAATGTATCACCTTGTATCAGGACTCAAGTTTGCCCATTGTGCTTAGTTTCTTGAAAGCCAACCCAAAGCAAACCTAACAACTTCGCTCCTTCCTAGTTTTGGAGAACAGTGCCTCAGGGTACAGCTGGAGTGCTTGTGTGATGCCTCATTTATTTGGGCTGCTCTTCCCTTGTGCAATGCTCTAGCAGAAGTCTTTTTGCAGATAGGTATTGCTGTTGCTTTGCTGTGCTAATACCTGCAGCTGCTATACTTCTCTGCCCTACACTGACACGGTACATTTCCCAAAACAAACATGTTAACTACAGATTCAATCGGGGAAAACGTATCTAATTAAGAAAGAAAGATCTTAAGCAAAGTTGTATCAGTGGTGGTGTTGGGGGTATGATATGAAAGGCCAGAATGAGTATTTTTAAAATGTATGTAGGTGCTTAAATTATGTGTTTTACTTGTGGTGTGGCAATACAGGTCCCTGGCAGCAGTATGTACTGGTATCAATCACTGGAGCTACTTGCTTGATCTTTTAGACAATGACATTGAAATCAAAGGCTGAATAAGAAATAGAACTGGTCATATTTTCCAACCTGAAAAATAACTGATGGTTCACATTTTTAGATGGAAAAATCCTACTTATTTTATTTGATATGCTTTCTTCCAGCCCAGCTTTTTTCTATACTTTTAAATTTTTTGAATCCCCACAGCAGCTGGGGAACTATTTACACTGGACACTACAACACCCTCAAGTTTGCTCAGCCAGCTCGATCAAATAACATGAAGGCAGAGAGGACTATCAGTTCTTCTGGTTTCCTTCAAGTCCCATTGGAAATATTCATTGTAAATAACAGCTTTGTACGGGAATACTGACTGTAACTGTGGTAACATGGGAAACTGTAGCCACAGTTGCCAGGGTATCATGGACAAGGATGCACTGTTCTTACAAGTTTTTCATGAAGGACAGTAAGACAGGATATTTCATAAAATAGTTAACTGTCCCTCAGCCATACTGATAAGCTGTTTGGCTTTTCTTTCAAAGGTCTCCTTTAGCTTTTTCTGTCTGAGAGTGATCCTACATGCTTACACTAACAGAAAATAAGTAAAGGAAATATTTGCTACACAGTACTTCAGAATATGATCAGGTAAAGCTAGGTTTCCAACATTTCTGAAAGTTTTTATAAAACAAAAAAAACCCAGCACTCTTGGTCTTCAGAATATCCAGAGGCAGAGTTCCATTTGAGTACACAGCTACTCTCCTCACTGTTTATGTCAAGTTTTACTTCAGGTAGGAACCAGAATGCATTGGAGAAAGAAGGTCCACACAGATCTTGTACTGACATCTAAAATGGTCTGTAGGGTTGTGAGTATTTTACAACTGCATGATGTAGACGTACCTCAGGAGCCACCCTGGACTGTGTGACTCAGAAGACCTTCGGAGGTTGGGCTGCTATAGAGCTATAGACCTAAGGAAGGTCTTCCACTTTTGCTTTATTGTTAGCTTAGAAAGGAGACGATTTATAGGTGTTAATAAACTTGCAAGTTCATTTCACTGAGCATTCTAAGGACAAGGATTACGCAAGAGAGAACCCCTCCTTTCTAAAACTACTGTGTGAAGTAAAACATTTTCAAAGACTAATAAAAATTTGCGTTTAGTTCACTGTTCAAAACATCTCTCAGAACCTTTTTAGACAGAATATGCTTAAGAATAACAGATTAAAGGAAGCAGAGCAATATTGCACTAGGTGGAATAATCCATAAATAAGAAGACCAGATGAAATTAATGTGGAGTCATTCCCATAAAAGACAAAAAACACCATGAGATGAGAAAGTCCTTGGAACACCCCCAGACTGTCAGGTAACTTATTCTCATTTTATAAGGCTTTGGCTTTGTGAGGATGTGACTAAGTTGCAGATTTAAGATAGTCTTTCACTAACTGGTCCCAAGTGATAGCAATTCTTATTAGCAAGAAAATAATCACAAAAAATCTCACAAATTTGTGGCTTAGTGGAAGCACCAGGATTTCTGTGGTGCATCCTCTTTTCAGCCTTTCATCTCTTTTTTCTGCCAACAGGCAATTAAAAAGGGAGCACATTTCATAGGTTTAGGATATACCTTTAACAGCAGGATTTCAGTAGTTTCATTGTAGTTTGTTCTGCTTTTGTTGACAGTAGTACAGGAAGCAGGGAGAACATCTAATCAATGTACCTATTTTCAGCTAAGCGGTTTCTTTTGTTTTCTCTCTAATGGTATAATTTACCCTTTTAAACTCTGTGCAATCAACTGTCAGACAATCAGCTGTGGTGTGCTAGTCTGTGGACAGGGTTTGCATGGCAAGGTTTAGGTAGCAGAGGGGCTACAGGGGTGGCTTCTGTGAGAAGCTGCCAGAAGCTTCCTTCATGTCTGAGAAGACCTGCTGCTGGCCAAGACTGAGCCAGTCAGCAACAGTGATAGTGCCTCTGCGATAATGTCCTTAAGTAGGGGAAAAAACCCAGCTGCACAGCAGCAGTCAGAAGAGAGGTGTGAGAGCACAGGAGAGAAACAGTTCTGCAGAGCCCAAGGTCAGTGAAAAAGGAGGGGGGGGAGGTGCTTCAGACAGTGGAGCAGAGATTCCCCTGCAGCCTGTGGTGAAGCCAGGGGTGAGGCAGGATATCCCCCTGCAGCCCATGGAGGTCCATGCTGGAGCAGAGATTCACATGTAACCCATGGAGGACTCCATGCTGGAGCAGGTGGATACCCAAAGGAGGCTGTGACCCTCTGGGAAGACTTCACTGAGGTGGCACTTGGCAGGACCTGTGCACCTATGGAGAGAGGAGCCCATGTGGGAGCAACTTTGCTGGCAGGACTTATGACCCCATGTGAGACACACACTGGAGCAGCCTGTTCCTGAAGGACTGGGCCCCATGGAAGGGACCCACACTGGAGCTGTTTATGAAGAACTACAGCCCATGCTGGAGAAGTTGGTGCAGGACTGACTTCTGTTAGGGAGATCCCACATCAGAGAAGGGTTAACTACATGTTAGGGGAGGGGAAGAGTGAGAGGAGTCCTCTCTCTGAGGAGGAAGAAGTGGCAGAGGCAATGTGGGATGAACTGACTTCAGACTCCATTCCCTGTCCTGAGTCGCTGGAGGGGAGTAGGTATTGAAAATCAGGAATGAATTGAACCTATTGAGAAGAGAAGGGCTAAGGGAAGGTGTTTTAAGATTTAATTTTCATTTTTCTGATTACATATCCTCTCAAGTAAAAATTGAATGAATTACCCAAGTCTGCTTTTCCCGTGACTGTTACTGCTGAGTGATCTCCCCCTGTCCCTATCTTGACCCACAGACTGTTCATTGTATTTGTCTCTCCCCTGTGCAGGTGAGGAGGGAGTGATAGAGAAGCTTTGATGGGCACCGGAGACCAGACCAGACCAGTGAAACCACCAAACCACTGGTCTGTTTCCCATTTTTAGGAAGAGCTCTCAATCAAACTGTTTGTATTTATTAAGTTTTTCTCATTTAAATATTTCCTTAAATGCCCCTTTTATCACGATACCTGGAAATCACTGTTCTTTGTCAGCAGATGATGACCATTATTGATATTAATATCAACAAACATCTGAATTTAACAAATGCATCTCTCTTTCATCAGGTTGTCTAATCACAGTCTGCATGTGGCCTGCAGCTGTGAGTGTTTCTAACTTACTTGCAAAGTAGGAAATAAATAATATTTTTGTGGGAACTATGGGATTCTGCCCAGAAACTATCATACAAATAACTTATCGATGAAGATCTCTTTAATGGACTGTCTCTTCTGTGGCTGATTTTGTCCCATTTCTTCCCATGGTCCTTGAACTTCCCAATACTAGGATGAAACTGGTCTATTTAAACAAGCTTGTAGCACAGAATCTTTGGGAAAAAAAGATCTGGATTTTTTCCTGTATATTACTTCCACCTATCCACTTAGATTAAATGAAATCAGCTTCTTGTAAATGGACACACTACCATTGTGCTTTACAAGCTACTAGCCTATAAATCTCGTGTTCCATTTGCAAAAGGGAAATGAATTGTTTTCATATCAGTTAGAATAATTATTTTTTGTATTAGAAACTAATGCCATCTGTGTTTTTTGCATGTTAAATAATGTATATTCCTCATTCAATCTTGATGAATTTTATTCCCACCAAGGCACTTTTGAGCAATGAGTACCAAATGTTTTATGGTGGAGGGAAAATACAGTATGACTTGACTATTCCACAGACAGGCCATTTATAATGAAATGAAAACATATTATGTAAAGCTAAAAGCATTTGCTTTATTAATTAATCTGAATGCTCTTCCCTCAGTCTATCAGCTGCTCTGTTTGAGAAAGTAGCCTACTAAATCATATTGGATTACATGCTTATATCCATTTTTTAATTACATTTGGAGGAAACATGATAACGGCAAGAAGAAAAACAGAATCTCTTGATTTTGTGAGTTAGTCAGCGTTTGGCCACATCATCTAGAATTTGGGCAGTGAGATACAATAAAGAAAGAACATCATTATTCTCTTTAATCCTGCCTAAATTTGTCATGTTTAGTATTAAGGAATGCAGGAATCAAGGTTCAAAGAGAAAGCACTGAACATGAATTAAAGGAATTTGTGAATAGCCTGTGAGATTAAAAAAAAGGACAGAGATATGAATGATGAATGGTCACATACAATTTTTCATTCACCTTTTTATTGACTCCAATTATTTTTCCTGTAAATTAAGACAGCTTGCTTTTTTCAATTGCCAAACTCTTTGCCCAGTATGCTGAAGCCTCTGCATCCCTTCATTATAAGTGGATCAAACTGATAATGTAGAGTATGGCATATGTAATCTTAAATCAGAGACATGGAACTAGCTGTAAATGAAGCTTAGGGGAATGTCTAAATTGGTAGACAAGTCTGTCATACTCCATTTTGGGAGTTGTTCTTATTATTTACGTGTAGATCCCAGTTTCTCTTTGAAACTGTCAGAACAAGTATCACAATCAAAATGTAAACCAGAGAGAGTTTGGAGACAAATTTGTCTCCTTTTATGAAGAGGTTGGGAAATGGCACAGAATGGTTTTTTACTTTGACTACTATAGTTTCTAATCTGTGTCTTAATCCATTTTTCTATGCTAGAAATAAATTAGTCAACGACTCTTTTATGAGCACAACATCAGGTCCAGATTCAGACAGTTTCAGATGGTTATTTTTTATTTCATAGACCTTATATTTGGCGTTCTTGTGAAGAAATGATATTTTGACTGCATCATAACTTTTTAATATGTCCTATCCTACATCTTTGGATAAGGATGAATTTTCAGATGATCTTGGAATGCCTAATTCAGCTGGGGAGACAGAGGAACAATTCCACTGTTTATTTTTTTTCTCCTGCTGGAGATTTCCCATTAAAGGAATGGAAGCTTGCCTTCATTTCAAAGCCACATACCCAGGAATAACACCAAAGAAATTTTTGGAGTAGCTGTGACAGAAGATGTGGCACACTAGACAGACTAAAAATAGAATAGTCTCTCAGACATTCATAATGACAAAACAACCAAACTTAACACTGGCACCTCTAGGCAATTATCTGACTGCATACAACAGTGTTAAACATATTCATGCATATATAATAAAGAATGACTTCTACTATTCTTTGTTTCGTTTTGTTTTTTTTTTTTTTTTTTTTTTTTTTTTTGTTTTTTTTTTGTTTTTTTTTTTTTTTTTAATTTTGTTTATTGTCTGCCACAGGTCACAGTTAATTAGAAGCAGATTTCATCCTTTTTAGGAAACAGTGGTATCAGCAACAATCCTTTTTATTACCCCACCAGTGTACCTCTGAAATTTGATGGTAATGATGACAAAGTCCCTAGCAGTATGAACTAGCAGTGTAATCTACCTTATTCAAATGCACAAAGGAGGAATGGAAGGGCCATACTGCCAAAAACAAGTAGATTTCCATTTCCTTGCCCATTCAGCCTGCTGTGTGCCTCCAGTAACTATCCAAAATGACCTCAGTTAATTTTTGGTGTGGTTATGGCTCCTCTATTAGGGACAATTGTCCATGAGAAGCCTGCTTCAGACCGCCTTTTCTTTCCATATGAACTGCCAAAGAGGTGCCAGGCAGTAGTGAGTTCCAGTGATTGACAGCCTAAGCCAGGTTTGAATGTAGATATTAGGAACAAAAGACCTATATCCAAACTATTGATCGCCCTAGGAAAATGTGATTTCTATCATCATGATCATCATCGTCGTCGTCGTCGTCATCATCCTCATTGCAAAACACACAAGGTTTAATTTTGTGGGTAAAGGGAAAGTGGGTGGTAGGCCCTAATCTCAGACAATTAAATATGCCTCAAAGTCAAGTTTCGGGTCTCTGTCCTTCAGTTTCCTTTGTTTTTAAAAGCGTATTAAACAAAGTTCCCTTTAATTTGTAATCCTCTTGCCCTGTACATTGACATTAAGACCCAGGGGCTGACTATGGTGGTCTTCTCTGTTGTATGTTCCTCTGTGGAAAGGAGATGTCCTCCCTGGCCTGCTTGTGGACTGAAGCACTGTGCACCAGCTTTGGCTGACACAGTCCTTTTGATCCCCTTACTACGTGGTTTTAGAGGAGATTGGCGAGGGATTCCTTACAGTGGGAGCAGAGTATACGACTATACAGTACACCAAATCAGGATTTGCTATAAACTAGCAAGGCTAGAGAGAAGCAAGATTGTATCAGCTCTTATGCCCACCAGAACAGGGCACAGATCCTCATGCTGTTCCTTGATGTCAAGAAATCAGGATTTTCTTCTTTCTCCCTTGTTTTCTCCTCTGATTTTTCAAAGTCAGTCCTTCCAGGCTCCTAGGTACTATGCTGACCTTTCCCACCCCCTCAAGGTCATCATGTCCAGGACAAACAGCTGAGTCTTGTTTCACTTGTTCTCCTTGCTCTGGTCTTCCAATCCCTGAAAATAGCACGTTATCATTGAGGTGGGTTGACGAGCAAGTAATCCATTCTTTGCTATAGGTCAGGTTTTTTCTTGGTTGCTCACCTGGCAACTCTCTGGCCCACAGTGCTGTATGGACAGTGCTGTCTCACACTGATTATACAGAGGACATTTCAGCAGTGATGTACTGCAAAATCCTTGGAAGTCTTAATATGTAAAGGGACTTAAACTGTACTCTTGTGTAGAAGGATGTACTGTACTACACAATACAGTGATGTGGAGAGATCCTCATGTTCATGACAAATCAGGTAGACTTAAAACTGGAAGCAGTGAAGATGCAAAATGCAGGTAAGATCACACCTTGTTTTTGGCATTGACAGCAAACTGACTTCACAGCCTGTCTCTTTCATTAATTTGGAGAGGCAGTAGGTTTTTGGAAGATCTGTGTGCTGAATTACATACTTCCACTCTAGAAAGGAGATGCCACAAGAGATATAGTTTGCTAAGGTGCCACAGTGAGTAGTCTGAATATTGCTTTCTGGGAGTCAGCCTAGAAACCTACTGGCTGTCACATTAACTGGACCTCTGTAATGAAGAATATTTGCTCTTTCCCATATCTGGAAAGATAATGTCTCCCAGAATGTCATGGTTTTCAAAGGCCTCATTAGACAATTCTCTAGTACCATTGAATTTTTCTATGCAGGTAACTGGATGGTTACACACATGGGACTTTCTAATAGTAAGGCCTTGCCTGATTTCTTTGAGATTGCTATGAGATTTTGAACAAAGCCATTCCTGTTTTGTTCTTGCTGTCTTTCATAATTCTAGCCTTATCAAATCAGCAATATATACTGCTGTTTTAAGACCTGCATTTGTATCTTTCATGTATCCCTGTATGCCCCTTGAAGCTGTGCTGCAACAGTGACTGTTGTTTCCTGGTTTCTGTCATTCCTATCTCACCCCCTTTTTATTCTGTACCTGATGTTCAAGTTCTTCTGTTTTCATTGTCTAGAGTCATTAC
The DNA here is from genome assembly GCF_009829145.1 of Chiroxiphia lanceolata. Classification (NCBI taxonomy): domain Eukaryota; kingdom Metazoa; phylum Chordata; class Aves; order Passeriformes; family Pipridae; genus Chiroxiphia; species Chiroxiphia lanceolata. The sequence continues at coordinate 83,059,884 of NC_045639.1, read as the reverse complement.
CTTGTTATATAAATGTACTGTTTGTTCCTGAGAACAGGGTTACATTTAGATATCTGGGCTGAGAGGGGTCTTCTGTGTTTCTTCTGTTCCCAAATGAGAGAAATAGGCAAATCCAGAGGTGGATTTGTCCTATCTGTTTCAGGCGCTTAATTCAAGATGAGACGAATAATCTGCTCAATGCATTTTATTTTTTACTGTGACTATAAGGGGAGGTAGATGATTAGAGTAGAACAGATGCAAAAATATAACATAGCTAATGTTAGGTGAGATGAACCTGGACCCTAGACCAACCTCATTGTCCAAGTTCCCTCAGTAGTTAGTACATAAAAAATTAGCACAGCCAACTGATATTTGTTACCTTGTATATTTTGATGGCATGAATTTCTGTTTGGAGTGCCTCTAGAAATTAGGGAAGAAGCCTAGCCTTACCTAAATTAACTTCTGATAGCTAAAGCAGGAGGTATGCATGTTACTCAAACTGTGACACCATGTAAATACTACTGTTATTAATAGTAATATTTTCTTTCTCCTTGGAAAATACACTTAACACACTGCTACTCTTTCATCAGCTATGACAATTTTGTGAATCTAATTTCCCACTGCTTATGGGCTAAAGCTGACCACAGAAATTATTTAAACATGTCCCACAATCTTTCCCATGTCACTGCAAATAAATATAATTTTTCTTTATTTGTCCCATCTGAACTCTATAGAAATTGTGTGTACACAGGAAGTCACATACAAAACCACATTTCTCTTTTCACCAGCCACAAGGATGATGTTAATTTTGTCTTCATTCTCTTAATATCTTATGTTTAATAAGGTGCAACACATTATCAGAAAAAAAAAAAGAGAAAAGGAGAGTATGAATTAAGAATAGAAAGTGAACTTACAATTCTTATGGATAAAAATGAACAACCCAAATATGATGAATGACTTGTAAAGTGGAGTCTGGAAAATAAAAAGTTCTGCTCTCAGTTAACCATGGTTAATTGGGCACAGTGGGTCACTGGGGAAAGACAAGTGTGTTATTTCTCTGAATAGAGAACAGTGAATCTCATTCAGACTTCAGTTTTGTGAGACAACTGTCATAATCTGTTTAGAGTGAGTGTTTGACCTACACAATAATTTGAAAAAAAATTGCAAGTTCGTCACTAAGAAATTGAACAGACACCTATTATTTTCACAATGCTCCTTATTTAAACTTTTATTACCAACAAGGAGGTGAAGCTACATATCACTGGCTGTTACCTCAGTTTAATCTGAGAACTGTTCTGCCCTCAAAATACTGCTATTCAATAGTCTCTGTAGAGAGTCAATGTTTTTGGAAACAAGACACATATCATCACTTATGACATTCAATTTTAAGAGTTCACATTCAAGCTTATTGAATTATAAAACCCCAATTTGTGCAGTAATACAATTGCAAGATGTTGGTTCACTACAGGTCTTATGCTTTACGTAACAGTTTTATCACATAAGAAATGTTATGCATACAACATGTCCTTTGTTCCTTCATAACCAAAACATTTACAGTTCTAATTGGTGCAGTCCCACCATGCAGCCAGAATCAACTATTTACTGAAATCAAGACACTGGAAGACACCTATGGAACTGAATGAGAATTGTATCACAGAAACAGCTATGCAGATTTTTGATGTGTTATTCAAGTTTCACTTAACAGAAACAATTCAGACTTAGTTTATCAGCTGTCAAATGAATCAATGGTAAGAATTTTACTTGGGTAAAAAAGAAAACAAATGGAAATGGCATTGCAGAAGGATTGGTAGTATCCAAATGGCTGTAAAGGTCTGGAGAGGTTTTCAAACTTGTATGAAATCTTCACCTACCTTAGAAGTGTACTTTCTTGCTCAGTGAGCACCTGCAAATTTTATAGATTTTCAGTCAATGTATTAATCTCTCTAGGTCATGCTGAGTTTCTCAAACATAAAAGAAGTTCTAGTAATTAGTTCTGACCTTAAATGGTTTTCATGCAAGTGAAAATAGAGTAATTTCTCATAGTCTTCATGGTGGAACCAGAAGGGAGATGACTGATGAGCAAGCTTGGCTTGGCAAACCATCTAAGCAAGGACACGTTATCCATTCAGTTAGTGGGTATTAATGAAGAACAGCATGGCTATGAAAGTAGGGCATCAACTCTAACGTTGGTTTAGTAGAGACGTCACCATCATGGCAAGCAGCAAACCTGGGTAAACAGAGAGGAAATGAGTTGAGTGGGAACTTGAGTAAGAAGATGAAAAAATTGAAATTAAACTCAGCAGTGAAGTGTGAGTCAAAGGATCTTCATTTATTATCTATGCCCTTCTACTTAAAAATGTCATTATTTGAAGGAAAGGTTGAATGCTTTGTCCCATTTGCTTGGTATGATGAAGTGGGGTATGTGTCACAATGAAAGTGTACTTTGTTCATTAATTGAGTAAAACTATGAGCTCTCTCTTGAATTATTTATTAGTCTAATGAAATGGATTAAACATTTATTGGAGGGTACATATCTAGTAAATCTATTTTTCTCTGTTATTATTAAATCTGTCTCTATATAGGTAATGTAACATTTCTTTTGTTCAACTGTGGGATTAAAATTTTATTGAAACAAGGGTTCTCTGGGTTCTTTATATGCTTTGGACCTGTTGGTGAGATTGTGCATTGAGAAGTGATTAACACTGAAATCCGTGGCAAACCTCAGCCAACGTGCCTATACAGTCTACTGGGACATTTTGTGCAAGTCTCAGATATACGTTCCAAATCTCCCCTAATGAACCCTAAAGTGTTCCTAATCCACTGCCTGTGGGCTTGAGTTTCTCACTGTGCGATGAGCTTCATGCTGGATCACACTGAGGACACATCTGCTGATGGAATGCATGTTGGTTGTGTGATAGGAGTGTGTTGCTGGCTGAGTGGGTTGACTCCATTACCTGCCAAATAGAACTTTAAGTCCTCTTATGGGTGAAGGGAAGGATTTCTGCTTTGCTTTTTTGTTTCTTCATTAAGGGAGTGCTTTGATAACTCCGCTGTTACTATCACCTGCCTCTCACATGGATGCTGATGAGCTCCAGAGTGAGAATGAGGACCATTGCTGTAAGAAGCTCTGCTGAGACCCCTTCTGTCTCTACGTATGAGCACTAGTATTTTTCTTATGTTTTATGTTTTTCTTCCTTGATTTGGGTTTTACGCAATGGTAAATAATTTCTTTTACTTCACTTCCTCCCTTCTGCTCCCCCAGCATTGTGGGATGTACCACCTGAAAGTCATCTGTAGAAGCTAAGCAGCTTCCTACACTGGAGTGCTGTTCAAAATTCTTTCTCTTTTTTCTGTTTTGGTTTGAACAAATCCTGAACCAAAATCCTCTTTGCTAAGCCTAAGTATAACCTTTCCCCATTTTCCTGGTATTACTGGAAAACTGAAAAGCTGTCATACCTTTGAAATGATGCATCATGATGAAGTGCTAAACCAGAGTTGCAATTTACTCTAGCCTGTAAATTTCTGACAGATGCCAAGAAGAGGCAGGGAGCCCTCTTTGACTAAACTGGAAAAAATTCCACAAGGAAAGTAAGTCTACCTCTCATTTTATTTATCATTTCCATAAACTTGTCCACCTCTTCAGTCAACATCATAAATAACAAGGGTAAACAGTAAATGTCTATAGAAGATTGGCAGTGGCTTCCCATGCTTTTAAAGGGCTGTCCCTGTCTCAGTCAGGGCTGCAGTGCACTGCAGGTGCTGGAAAAAGGAGGTCATGTTGCAGACATAGCAGCGAGATTTCAGTCACTGAATATCAGAGGCTACTTCTGCTTAGCACAATGGGACAACTCAGCCAACCTTATCAGACTCACAGACAGCTGATTAATACAGTCCACAATGTACATTCTAAATAGTAGATTCAAGAAATCTCTTCAGATTTTTGGTGTCAAACTAAGTTTTAACTGTAAGCATCATCCAATGACTTTGCAAGATACAAAGTAGTAGAATCATAGCTCTAATTCTGTGCATCCCAAAAGGCTAGTTCTGGTCTTAGAACTCGAAATTCAAATTTGAAGAAGTAGAACTCCTAATCAGCGTCTGAAACACTTTCTAAGGGGTCTCTTAATAGACAATAGAGCTCAGCTGGCATTTTGAGAGTGGAGGTTGTCAGTCTGATTTAGACATCAGTAGGATGAGATTATCTGCTTTCTATTGGTCCATTAGTGCAAAAAGGACGGAAAAGTCTTATGTGCGTGGGTGCTGAGTATCAAACTGGTTCTCATCCTTTGCCAATGTGACATTTACAAGGTCCTGGCAAAAGCATGTGGCAGAGGAAAAATTTTAATGAGACTCCTTTCCTCTCACCCTAAAAAATGGACAATTCTTCATAATCTCTGTTAATTCCCACTTTTAAAAAATAGTCATCAAACTTTGTAATACATTAAAGTGTCACTGATGACTTCTACTCCAGAATTTGCCATGAGCTGCAAAAAAACAGAGGGATACTTCAGATAAGAATCAGTGCTTTTTGACAGAGTTGTGTGTGGGTGGAGAATGTTTAAACACCACTTGTCCATGCTAAACCTGATTCAAATCAAAGCCACAAGAACATGATACTGTGTGATACATTAATAACGAAATGAATGATGAAAGAGACATATCAGCCCAGAGGAAAAAAAATAGTTCTACTTTTTTTTTCTTTTTTTCTTCTGCACCTGAATGAACAATTTCACTCTGAAAGAAATATGCACAGTACTTCCAGAAATGACGTTTCACTGCTGCAGACTCAGAGGAAGGTGTGTACACTTTAAGACACAGGGGTAATTAACACTTCATTTTATCATTACCAGTGGTAATGGTAATGATAACAAATAATAATAAAATAATAAAAAATAATTGGTGAGTAAATGTTAACTTCCTTCATGTCCTTTTTAAATTTTATGATTTAAAATAACCACTGAAAAAGGGGTTTACTATGAACATCCCGAAGAGATAATCTAGACATTCAGGATTTTAACAATTAGTACTGCCATCTTACTATCAAACTTCAGTGTTTTCCACTGATTTGGTACCTGATTCCTCAGGTGTGTAAGTTGTCAGAATGAGATAATTGGATTCCAGTTGTGAATAGAGTCCAACACAGCAAAAACTTTATGGCATGCAATTGGTCCAGAATTGATCTAGTCTCACTTTTATGTGATAAATATAACCTGCTGAAACAAGATAAGGATGGTAATGACTTGGAAATACAGCACATCGACTATGTTGAAGATTGGTTTATTCTCACAAGGAAGAGCACCACGTTGCCTGCAATGCTTAGTTATGGATCTGCTGTAGCTGTTGAGGTGAGTGTGTAATAATTCCTACAGTCTGGTAAAGAAGCAGACTGAACTGTCAAATGAATAATTGGTTCTCTTTCTAAGCAAATCTTTTTCCATTTTTTGGTAGTGAGAGAATGCTGCTGTTGCTGTTGACTCTGTTCTATAGTGAGAGAGTAGTCTTCCTTTTCAGACCATTGGTATTTGCTTGCAGCTGAAATCTGTTTGGAGCCCCGTTCTGGAAATGAAGCCTGGGAGAGATGAGCTTGCAAGTTGCTGTCACCTGGAAGAAAACTATGGTCTGACAGTTTCACTGGGGCACAAATGTATCACTGCATTATACCAGGGATTTGTTTCTTTTCTTCAGAACCAGGTAGGAGCTGGCCTATGGGAGGTCCTTAGAAGCATTTGAACCTACATGATGGACTATCCACCACGAGGGACTAATCTTTCTTCACCCTGTTGTGAAATAGAAAACTTTCTGAAATGCCAACTGTGGATGTTAGCAACTTTCTATTGTACCTCTGCAGTGTTTTTTACTAGCCACACAGGACCGTGCTAAAATTCCAAAATTTTGATGGCTTCTTAGATTTTGTCTTCAAACCTGGACATATGACTTCCAGAATTTGCCCTCTTAAAATTATATCCCACTAAAATAAACTCTAAAATTTTTAACTCACGTAATTTTTGCAAAATGGGCACTTCATAGTAGATATGTCACACCATGTACTTTCCCATGTTTATTTTTTGTGGTATGTAATAAGGGCTGCTTGTTCATCCTTTATTTATTCTCATAGTCAAAACAAAAATAATTGGAGGGAAGAAAACACTGAAAGGGAGGTGGTGCTTCCTTCTCTGCATTCCCTATAACGGAAACATCTACAATTCCAAAAGGTGATGCAGAAATCCAATTTTTGAAGTCAGTACTCTGCCTTTTCTATTGAGAAGAGTTGAGGTGATATGAGGTACTCACTTATCATTAAAGAATGACTCGTTCTGTTTTCCAGAATGACATCTGTTGTTCACAAAATCACAGAAATGCTGAGATTGGAAAGGTCGTCTTGAGATCATGTAATCTACTAGCCTGCTAAATCAGGGTCAGATAAACTAGGTTGGTCAGGGTTGTGTCTTGTTGGGTTTTGACTACCTCCAGAGGCAGAGACTCCACACCCTCTCTGGGCAACCCGTTCCAGTGTTTGACCACCCTCACTGTAAAATACAGTGGATTTGTGTGTTCACATGGAATTTCCAAAGTTATCAGTAGAGCTGCCTTCCAGCCAATTGTCCCCCTGCATGTGCTGGTGCCTCCTCCCCAGATGCAGGGCTTCATATATCCCTTCCTTGAACTTCATGAGATTCCTTTGTGCCCAGTTCTCCAGCCTGTTGAGATTCATTATATTTCCCCCATTTACTAAAAGCCCCTAGAAAGTGAATGCAATCTGTATTGCAATTCACAACTAAAAAAATGTCCTTCTCCAATTGCAAAGATATTTTCATTTAAAGTAAAAATCAATCGAAATCCACCTGCTTTTTTAAAATATGTGAATGTATGCCCCTATTAAAAGTACATGCCATAAACTGAAATTTTATTTTTTTATATAAATAAATTGTAATGGGGAGAAATTGAAACCCAAAAATCAGGACCTTCATGTAGCTGGGTCTTTTTAGTTCACAGGCAAATCTAGATAATGTCTTTCAAAAATATTGTTATGACCCCTGTGTTTCTGCTATCCAAACAGAAGAATTTACTGCCTGTCACCTACTAGCTTTGTCATGACTTCATGTGACTGAGAAACTGAACCACAGAGCTGTTGGAAAGGTCATAGTACTACAAATATTAGAAATGAGGTGGCAGATACTGCATCCAAAATGCACTCCACTGAAAAGTCTCTGTTTTGTTTCAACAATGATTTATTTTTCTGTTTGCTTTTGTGAGATGATGCTGATTAGAGAGATACAGAGGGAGTGAGAGTACTGGTGGCAGGGGAAATGAGAGCAATAACTCAACCTCTCTGCATTCTTCTCCATAGCAGTTGGGACTTTAATTGCCCTCTTATCCCTCAGGCTTGAGATGTTGGGGATGTCTTCCTTTCATTCCTCTTCCCCAACCCCCCTCTTTTTTAGGAGACAACATTGGTCCCAAATGGACATTTTCCAAAGCTTCACAGATTGATCCCTTGCTTCAACTTTGGGCATGTGCTGCCAGGACTCATGTGTACAGAGCTGAACATTATAAAGCAAGATGAGGGGTAGATAAGAGCTGTGGAAAATGTGTTGTAACATAACCTGTGATACTGAAGCAAGAAGGCAGAAAAAAAAGATAACTGATGGTCTGCTAAAGCTATGTTTATTTACCGAGTTTCTCTGTGCTTGGATCTGACAATATGTAAACGTTTCACCTGATTTCTAGTAACTGACCAATCCTATGGCAAATTGTGCCTCAGTGCAGGCAAGTCTTGAAAAGACAAGGGAAGAAAGTGAATGAAGAACAAAGATTACCACATCAATGAAGTCTGAGGGCTGACAAAGTCATAGCAGTGATGGAGGTACAGCTTACCTTGCCAGTCTGAAACAGAACTATTTTCACTCAAACTGTCTCCCGACAGATATTTGACTAGTATTTTCTTGAAACTACAAAAAGGTGAGAGATTTTTAGCGCTTCCGCTAACAAAAACTTGCCATGCAAATCCAATGTAAACATAAACATCCCTTGTAGCCATTATTACCTAATTTTTACACAAGCATTCAGCTTTGGTGCTTAGTCTTCTTTCACTTGCTTTCATTGTACACCTTTCAGAGGGCATATGCCATATTCAGAGAGTCAGGGCACTTTGGATTCCACTCTTATTGAAAACAATACATGCAAGGCCTCCCAAGTTGCTTTGATGTGCACATTTTATATGTTAATTGTGCCAAAACCTTCTGTTTCAGCAGCTAACTGAAAAGATTTCTTAGTAGCGAATTTATAGTGGACTCCTCTAGGACACTACTTCATCTGCACAGCCAGTTTCACAACACATTACTTACACATGTTCTTTGAGCTTGACTTACAACAAGCTGTACTCTATAGTAGTTAGCCAATCTTTCCCCAAGTTATTTATATGTCACATGGGATGATGTCCCAACTTTACTACAGCAGCGTTATCCTAGCCTGGCATCCTGGCTAATTTTCCTGTCAAGAAAGGATCAGGTTGGTTCAACTTGTTCTTCAAATATCCATGTTGTCCATTTCATTATCTTGTCACTCTCTTGGAGCTTTCAAAGGATTTCTAGCACATGTCCCATTGCCCAAGCTAGGCACACTGCACTTATTACCCTGCAGTTTTCTTTTTCTCATAAGAGTACATATTCCACTGATTTGTCTTTAGTGTTTTGGATTTCATTTGCCCTTCGTGACTTCACAGTGGCATCGAACAGTTTCACAATTACTTCACATTGTTCTTTAAGTTTTAAGTACTTCAGGGTAAATTGTATCAAGTCATGATACTAGTTTATCTAAATAGCTCTTGTGTCCCTTTTCTTCCTTTGTTTTCATTTCTGTACCAGGTCAGTTACCTTACACATATGGTCAAAAGCATTCTTTTCTTTATGTGTGTGTGTGTAAGGAATGAATCGAACAGGATATGGAACATTTTGATTTTATCAGTGGCGCCTGACTGTTTCTTCCCGTTTGTTTCAGCATCTGTTTTTGTTTTTAAATGACCACGCAACTGTTTTGCAATGAATATTAAATGTGTCAAACTGTGGAATATTCAGAACATCAGTTCTGGTATACATACCTTTTGTGCACTGGGCCCATCCTCTGCCTTTGAACTCCAGTGGTTTTTTTTCTCCTACTACCTAGTATAATACACTCCTTTTTGCTCTCTGTGGTGACATCACTGTTTTTAAAGCTGAGGAAATAACCTGAGGCTAGGAAAACCATATGAGAGCATAATAAAGATCACTGGGCACCTTGAAGTACATACTGACTTTGTTATTACTCCTGGTATGACAAAATCAATAACATTAGCCGTACTATAAACCTCTACTTCACTTGAGAATGCTTTTAAATTTGCTGACCTGGTTGTTTATGGTTCTTTGTCCTCCCACAGAGGGACACTTCAAAGGATTCTTGAGCTTGCCTTTGACATCTCCCCCTCCTAGTTCGGGCTCCTTCTTATGTCCTTCACTATGTGTTTTTCATGCTCTGCAGGAGCTTGAGCCTATGGACATATATTTTTGTCACTGGAATGCCCTAATGAAGTGTTCTGAGCAATGGAAATTATCATACATGTGACATCAGTCTGGTTCATACAAACAGACTATGGATGTTTTTTGGGACTTCAACTGAAGACAAACACAGAGAGAAGATGTTTGCCTTTAAGAGGCTTTTCAATAACTAGTATCTGCCAGAAATCTGACTCATTTATCACTGAATACTATGATCAGTTCAAATAATGGGAATTTTTGACAAAGAATGAGCTACACTCTCAGATTTTTATGGTTTTCTTTTGGTGTATGGGGGAAAGGGAATGAATTTTTCCTGTTTTTTTGTCTCCAACAGAAGACCTGTGCAAAAAGTGATTAGTGGTTTCTGTGTTGAATGGGTAACATAAAAAACCAGTATCTCTTCCAGTGTCTTAAAAAAAAAAAAAGAGAGAAAGAAAAAATAAGATCAAAAGCTAAGAAAAAAATGACCCAAGAAAAGTACAGCAAAATTACTCAGCCAAGTATGTTCTATATTCAGGTTTATAACAACCATGGTATTCAAAAGCTGTGTTGCCTGAAAGACTGCGGAGAAAAAAAACTCCAGGCCAATTTAGTGTAGGAGATAAGATAAAGAGAGCAGGTGCTTTAATGAGTCCGTAGGCCTAGAGGGATACATACCACACGTGCCCTCAGACAGTGGTTCTATGACTTTATAATAAAGCCCATCCAATCCCAATTCTGTCCACCCTCAGTTCTGCCCCCCAACATGCCCCTTTGGGAGTTGGGTCTGGGGGAGTTTGGGACCCCTTCTTCCTCATCTTCTCTTCTTCAAAGCAGTGCAGTCCTTGGAGTTCCTCCAAAGTTCTGGGCTTGAAGGTCGCTATGTCTGTATGATATCTTCTGGTCCAGGCCTTAAAGTGTTTTTCTACAATTCTACCTTGAAAAGAAGACTAAACACACTAACGGAATTTTGAGGGATGGATATGAGACGGGGTAGTAGGGTTGGGTATGTGTTAACATTATGCTACAGGGTAAGGGATATAATACAGCTACATTAAAATCTGCATTCACTACACATCTACTTCTAAAATCTATAAATATTTAAAAATCAAAAAAGCTCTGAGGCATCAGTTGAATTGTGGAGCAATGACAAGGATCAGTGTATAAAGACATCATTTTCCCTCAGCCTAGAGATCATGACCCTTTCTCTGCTGCTGACACACGTGAGCTGTGTACAGGCAGGCAGTGGGGAGCGTAGGTGCTATGGCAGATATCAGCCATGGTGGGGCTCTGGCACATGAGGCAGTGGTGCTCATTCCCTGGCTCATGGCCTGCTGTCCAGCCACAAGCCCACTTTGTCACCAGTGAAATCCTTCCTTACCTTCAGTTCTGCTGCTCCATTAAACATTCATGAAAAAACCCAGCTTCCTAGTGAGTATCCATTAGCCACCAATGCTGATGTTAATGAGCAAACTGTGAATGCACCAAAGAGCAAACTGAAATGAGTCACAAAATACACTTAGGATGTGCTTCCTGTCAGTATTGGTGCGTCATTGGTAAAATACTGGTTCCTTAACAACAGGAGTATAAAGAGCAGGAATACAGCTGATTGAAAAAAGGCATTTTTTAAAGGAGTTCCATTAAAAAGATTAACTAATTTATGAGCAAATGAATCATATCTGCACATTAGCCCTTTATTTGTCATCCGAAATTGTTTTCTATTACATTAAAACAGTTTTAAATTAAAATGTAGCATTAAATTAAATTAAGGCCTGCTAGAGAAACAAGATGTGTTTCAAAACAGACATAATTTAATTACAGTTAGCCTGTGTAAATAAGAGCAAATAATTAAGTTGTGATAGTAAAACTGTGTTGTCTTGCCTTCTTTGTTCAATTTAAGACATATTAGGGCCTAGAAGTACAGTGGTTTTTTGTCTTTATTAATTCCTTTCAGTTTTACACCTGTCTGAATATTTAATGTGAAGCAGATGGTTGTTAAAAACATATTGATATACATCATTTGGCCAGATGGGAGGAAATTCTTGCTGCATTGCACAGGATGACAGCTGGCACTGATCACAATTTCAGGTGACAAGTCAATCCTCAAAAACTGGCCAGAAAAGGAGCATAATCTGGGTTCATCCCAGCTTCTCTCCTGTCGTCCACACAAGGGAAGGGACATGTGCATTCGCAGTAAGATGCTGGCCACTGCCCCTGTAAGAGTGGTATGACTACAGCCCTGTGCCTGGGGACAGGCATCGTATTACCTGTAGGAACTTCACTGTAGGCTTCAGACACCTGCTTTGTACAGGACTTCTGTCTGTGATGTTAGTGAAGTGCCATTGCTTAAAGCAGGAAAAAACCAGCTTGGAGTCATTTCATAGGGCTGAGGTGAATCAGCAGGCAGAAGAGGAAGTATGGGAAACCTGGAGGTAGTAAGGAAATCAAGCACGTGGTGGAGTCTGCAGATGGGTGCCAGTGGTGGTGGAGGCCTTTCTGGGAGCTCCTCTCTTTTCCTCCTCCATTAATAGGGTTAAAGACCCAACTCTGCCAGAGTGGCTACAACTGGGCAAATTCAGATTCTAATATCTGTATATATAGAATTATCCAATACAAAGGAGCAACAGCTGCCTTAGAAGTGAGCTGTTACCCGCTGGCAATAAAGGTATGTACATGGAATATGAAAATCTAGAGATCGAGGAGCTAAAGATTTAGAGAAAAGCCCTGAAGAAAAACATGCTTGATTTTCTGACATTTTACAGTGTTCGTTGTGACTAGACTCATAATAATCCAGTTTAGTTCCCCCTGAAGTCCATGGAAAGACTCCAGCTGAGTGCAGAGGGTGTTAAAATTTGTGTACAATAAGAATGTTACTTACAGTTGGTTGAAAAGCCACTACGGAAATCTCCACTTTGACCATTCTTTGATATAAACATCTTCACTTTTGAAGAACTTTCATAAAAATATTTGTTTGAATGTTTATGAAATTAAGCTTATGAGCAAGCATTGGCTAATCTGAAAATCAAATTTGCTTCATGAGCAAAATAAATTAGTTCTGGGCAGAAATGGAAGTAGTCTATTTATTAAAAAAGGGGTTTTAGGCCATCTGTCAGGAAACTCAAACTACACAATCTGCTCAGTTCTCAACAGATGTAAATCTGTGAAGCTCTGTGGATTTTGAGTGACCAAAAGCACAGTTCAGGTGGAAGTGAAAAAATTACAGTTTATTCGCAACTGATAAGTTGAAATTTGATCACAGAAATATTTGCCCAAAAAAGTATTCCAAACCAGCTAGAAAAAAACCCAGAAACATTTAGAAATTAATGAGATTAAATTCGCTACATTTTCCAATCATGTATTTAATTTATCATTATTGTATCTGTCTTGCTGCAATAACCCAGGATAGTTTCCCTGGAAGACTTTTTTTCTGCTTCTGCCCCTTGAAGATGTATGCCACACAGCAAAGTGGCCCAATTACATGTACAGTCTTGCTAAATACAAACTCCCCTATCAAAGGGTGGTGCTAATGAGTTCTCTTAACAGTGGTCATACTGGAAGAAATCATAATCTCTTCATTAAGTGGCCTAGGGTAGGCAGTAATGCTGAGTTTACAAAGGACTTCTGTTTTTGAACAGTGCTCTTTAACATTCTTTATTCCTACTAAGGTGTACAGAAAAGAGGAGAAAATCAAGATTGAAATATTTGAGGACATTTTTATGTACCTTAGAAAGGATGTGCTTGCAGAGAGTTAAGTTGCGGCTTTCAGCATGGGGATAAACACAGAGAATTACAGAAGCCTAAAGCTTCTGAATCTTGTGGAAGACAGTGAGCAAATCTCTGGGCTGAAGTTTTGCACTGAATCCCATGAAACAAGTCCAGTCTTAGCACCACTGTCTATAACACACCTCAACCTGGCATGTTTGAAACACAGCTCTGAGTTTCATTGCAGATCTCTATTCTCATTTTGAAAAAACGGGGTCAGTTTTGTCAGCCAAAAATGGTACACAATGAATCTTCCAGTGCTTTGTCTGAATTTTGATGGTCCTCTCTGTTACCAGTATCAGCTCTGGGGTCATAACAGAATCTAAACTCAGCAAAAATGCAGAGCTTTTTCTTACATGAATCCCTGCGTGTCCAGGCCCTGAAACTAGCACAGCATGTTTGCAACACCTGGATCAAAAACACTTAAGGGGGCCACTCTGTATGAATTCTCAGTGCATTTGTTGCTTGTTTGCTAATTAATCTTATATTTGATGCTCTTTCAAGTTTGTACATTCCAGAATCTTAATCTTTGCTTCAAACTGGGCTATAAAATGGCTGCAGAAAGGGATAAACTGTAGAAATGACTGGAGGTGGGAGAGAGAAAAAGGACATGATCTAAATTTCTAATGCCTCATAATTACCAAAGTGTAACGAAAGTTTATTCTATTATTATTTTGTCCAGCTGTCTCTTCCCAGTCTTTGGTTCTGGCCTTACAGACTGTGGCGATGTTGGTGGCAATGGGAGATGGCTGACAAACTCCATCTTCAGTAAATCACCTTCCAGTCAACATTTGTTTTTTTCTGCCTGGATCCCCTGAGCTGGGTCAGCTCAGGTCATAGAGAAGAGGGAGAGTCTGGCTGGATGTGTGAGCTGTTGATGTACTACTGCTTTCTTTGGGCCTGAATTTGTAGCCACTCCCTCTTGAGAATTCCTCTTGAAGGCAGTGGTAATTCCAAACTCGAGCAGCTGCAAAACCAAGCTCTAAATCAATTCTACATGTCTCCTTGTCAATATAATGCTACTGCTTATTACAGCATTGACAGAGAGGCTTATGTATCCATGGCACTTACGTTTAGGTAATGGGAAAAAGGAAAAAAATGATTACTAGTGCAGACTAGTAGATGCTGGGGAGCTGGGGGAAGAAATATCTGCTGAGTTTTCAGCTTTTTTGTTTCCAGAAACTCTCAGTACCAGATTTAATGGAATATATGAATCTTCTGGAATATATCTGGAAGATATAAATCTTCACAGATCCTCGACTGCTATAAGCAGTTTGGAAGGGATTTCTGACTTTTTTTTCCCCCATCAGGTCTTTCATGTAAAATAAAACAGTGCATAGTGGAAATCAAGAACTGAATCCTTCTAAGAAGGAACCTGAATGGATCAGAGAGAAGGAACGTGCAGAAGCCTTTGACAAAGCAGCTGGTGCTAGAAGCAAGTACCTCCTAGTGGAGAAAAGCTGGAAAAAACTCAACTTGAGTCATATACATCAAGTTTCAACCTTGATTTGCACTTCTACACTTTTAAAATGTTACTGTCATAGCTCTGTCAGCATCAGTCTTTTCATTTTAATGATGTTCAAGACAGTGGAGTTCAAGGGAAAACTTTACTGAAATAATTTCTCTTTTTGTTGGCATTGCATTTCTTTCATTTAACAAGCAAACAAGATGTACATAGCTCAGTCTCCAAGTAGAACCTCTAGCACAGTTCTCTGGCTTCCAAGGGGCTTAATTACAGTATTAGATTATAAACATACAGGAATTCAGATCCTGAATATATTAAATCCTTCCTCTAGACTAAGGTTTAAAGATATGACTCAGAGATGCTGGTGATGGGTCTGTTTGTTTTGAATCAAGGGGCTATGCTTTTCTCCTGTAGGTAGATAATGTCACTCTTCCTTCAGAAAATCCAAGCAGATGTTGCTCTTTTCTTTTAATTGTGGCAATACGGAGGGGAATGTCAAGACCTGGATTAGTCAGATAACGGGATGAGTAGTAGAGGCATCAGCAGCACGGGTCTCAGCTTTGCGCCAGTGCTTTCCTGCATTTCCAGGTGTGTCCTCTCCTCCACAGAAGTGAAGGAGGTAGAGGGGGGTTAATTCTCACAGGGCCGTGGGTGACTCAGGAGGGGAGAGTGAGCCATATAGGCACCAGAGGTGAGTTGCATGCATTGAGCTACCGTGATTTCTCAACCAACACACATGCAAGTGTGAAACGGTGTCTTTGTTTGCTGTTGTTTCCTTGGATCAAAGGATTCATGTCCATGTCTCCCAGGAGAGAAATTTCTATTCTCTGAAAACTTGGATCCAAACTAGATGTGAACTCTCTGTCTGTAATTACGTTTAATAGGTTTCACCGATACACGTTTTCTGACTAATGAACTTTAGCTCATTCAAGGTTGCCTTCGCTGAAAGCAAATCACATTCTGCCATGATTGAGAGAGGGAAAAAAAAAGAGAAAGAAACAAGGCTAATGCAGTATTAATAAACCTAATATTAAGCAACGGGTTCTGTTCCAACAGCTCTAAGCATTCAGACATGTACATTTTTAATCAACTGCTGATTCTTATTGAAAAATATATGAATACAACTTTCAAGAGAGGATTACACAACAAGTTTCAACTTGTTTCATTAATTACTTTTTTTTTTTTCCAAAGGAACAGCAGGAAATTGCTGGCAGGAACCTTGGCGAATTGTGTCCATGGGCCATTAAGAATGGATTAAATTTACTTTTATAACCGCATTGATTCAAGACTTTTTATTTTTTTCTTTTCTGAGGCAAGTTGATTTGGAAATGTTATTCAGAATTGTTCTTTTCCTGCAGTGAAAGTGCTAAGAAGAAAGAACACATTATTGGATTTTGTTGTTCTTTAATACTGAAAATGACAAAGGGAAACAAAACTGAGAAAAGCTAAGTCCATCTATTATGTGCCATCGGGCACAACACCTCTAGTAATGGTTTTGTCTAGTAACGAATAAATTCTACTGTCACTTGCTTTGACCATTATTATTAGCTTTTAATTAAAAGATGGTGGTCAAAATGAACTATGTGACCAGATTATAGTGTCCTACAGCAGGAGTTCTGCTGAGGTATTTAGAGAAAAGAAATGTTGACTGCATTATTCTACCTCATTTCAAAAATGTGGAAAATATTTTCCGCTTGCAGTACTAGTTTCATTAAGATTTCTGTTACCATATTCAAGACAAAATCACGAGTCAGTTTGCATGTCTCCTTGAAGGGATTAACGGAGTAGCATCTCCATTCATATGCTTAAGAAACTAATGCAGATCTACCATCCCATCATGGTTTTCCTCACTTTTCTAATTTTTAGTTGGAATGCATGATATAGTTTGGAAGTGAAACAGTTTAAGGTTTTGCCCAACAATTAATTTAATTACTGACTTGAATCCAAACCTTTTACCTAAAATCATACATAGTAGCACTAACTATTATCTTGATGATGTTCCAAAGCATTGAAGCATACAAGCATGAATCTGGTATTAAATATGTGCATTCTCTTTTGTATAGAAGGGATTATTTGCATGATTAAAACTGAGTTTATGCCTAAATCTGTTGCAGGATGACAGCTAGTCCCAGTGATATTTCTGAGTTACTCTATTTGCTCAGGGTTGTATCTGAAAGCATACTCTAATGCAAATGAAGTAATTTTCCAAATTTCAAAGATGTCAGTGGGATCCTGCAGCCTAGCACAGGGTGTATGGTTGTGTCTACTGGAGCAACTAAATTACTATCATTCTTATATATTCAAAGTTCAAGATAAATCCTTTGGAAAGACATATAGTCCGCTACTGGTCCTTTTTAGTGGTAGGAATAATTTTGGTTCATATTAGAAATTGTTTTGGCAGAGAGCAATGTGATATAACTGCAAAATGTGACAATAATTTGCAGTTTGAAGAATGCACGACATTAACTGAAATAATAATCAAGATTGCAGTAGTAGTAGTACTGTGGAAATATAAAATACAGTAATTTATTCTGTGAAAATGATTATGTAGTCCAGTGGATATTTAATTTTTAAGACAGAAGACAAAAGACAATCAAATTGTAGTTTTCCATTTTGGTATTTTAATGATCTTGGCACAATTCTTAAGACAGATGACAAAAAATTATTCATCAAATACACAATAATATTCACTAGAAATATTACATTAGAAAGGCATTGAGGGTGAAAATTACATTCACATGCATAATTTTGAAGAAAGCAATGTAACAAACTGTACTGTTGAATAAATAATTCTACAAGGTGAAAAGGTTTTGTTTAAAAATGAGAGCTGCAATAAATTTAACCTGTTTGTTTCCAGTCTTTTCTGAATGAAGATTTACATATTCTTCTTTACTGTTATATCCAGTTATTTTCCTGAATTTCTGAGGTCCATGGAACATATGGCCGTAAGGGCTTGGATCACACTAGAGATCAATCTAGCATGAAATATTGCTCCATCAGGGAAAGAGAATGAAATCTGGGACAAGACTAAATAACTACTTCCTCAGAATTCTTTCCATTCCTTTTGTTCCTATTTCTTTTACTACACAATAATTTCAGTGAACCATCACTGGGTCAGGTGTGACCATGAGAAATAATGAATCATCATTCCCCAGTCACCCCTCTTTATCCCCTTCATGACTGTATATAGCATTACACTCCTCCTCCACCCCAAGTAGAGAAGTAGCTTTTCCAATCTGAGTGCTAACCTATGTTGTATCTCTTTGAAAAGGAGTTGTTTTATGTCTCAGATAATTTTCATCACCATTTCTTTAATCTTTCGTTTGTGTTAGACCCCTCTCAAAAAGAGATGATTACAGAAGCTGGTCAGATCATTGTAGAGTGACATACTGGTGTCCTCTGCTTTATTCTTCATTCCTCCCCAGCAATCCTGCTCTTTTTACCTTTCTGATCACTGCTGAGTCGACATGTTCAGGGAGCTATTGATGGTGTCTCAAAAATCCTTTTGCTGATTAGAGCTGTTAAATAAGAGTCCACCAGTGTGTATGCAATCTGAGAGGAATTTTGCCCTTTGCTCATGACTCCATGGACATCAACAGTGAATTTCATCTACCACATACCATTCAGATCTGCAATATTATTGTATATTTTTCAGTTCTTTACAAAATTCTTCAGGTTTAACTCCCTCAACTAAGTGTGTCTCACCAGCAGTATTTTTCCCTTCACTATATTCATAAGTAGTATCCTCAGGGATACCTCCACAGATCTGCCCTGTTTTTCCATTTTGGGCCTTACTTAGTTCTTACCCGAAGGCAACTGCATATCTTCAATGAGGGTCTTCACAGATAATTTTATGATTACTCAAGGGGTTTTAGCAAGAGAATTTTGTTCTTGGCTCCTTCAAAGATGTCCTATGACGTATTATTTTCTTCAAAAATTTAAAGACTGAATAGGTCATATTTATCTACTATTTCTATTAATTATTGGTTTATGATTTTTTTTTTTCCCAGTTAACCTAGCTTAGCCATTAGGCTGGCTTCTAGCTTCCAGGATCATACTTGAAACTTTTTAAATAATTGCTGTCACTGTTGCTGTTTTGATCCTTCTGGTGATTTAAGCTACAGGTTACATGCTGTGCTTACTGGTTCAAGAGTTTCACATATGAGGTCTCTTCCAGGGTTCTTGAATAAATGCCATCAGGTATCTTGGTTTGATACCATTCACTTAATTGCTCCACTCTGAAGTTTCTTTTATTAGATCATTTGTTCTTTTCCTTTATCTTTCATAATGCTACCTGCTAACCCTTGGTCTGATACAATTTCTTGCTTAATATAATGTACCCTGTTCCATTTAGCCTTCAGGAGTTCAGACCGTCATGATATAAAATTATTCAAATATTTGCAGAGTGAGTTTTTATATAGGTTTATCATAGCAGATAAAATTACCCCAGCCTAATTCAAAATTTTACTGAATATCTACAGGTTTCTTCTCTGAACCAAGAAGATTTTAGTTGAACTACGTTTTTAACAGCTTAATGGTTACATTTTTGCATCAAACACATCAAAAAGCGACAGGTAGAAAATGTAGCTTGAGGGAAACTGACAACTTTTCTTTCCAGTTGGTGAATAATTCCCCTACTATTATTCACTCATCCTCTCCTGGACTGATCCATGTTTTGGTACTCAAATAATTTCACATGTGCATTTTAACCAGCTTTCCTGGTTTAACTCATATTTCTCTACAGAATGTCCCTTTAACTTGAACATCAAGAAGTTGGAACTCAAGAAAGAGAATATATTAAAGCAGAATGGACTAATTACACACAGCTGTAGGTATTTCAAAGTATTAAAAGCTTTTATAGTTCTGGATTTGTATTGACAGAAAGAGACAAAAATGGGAAAAAAATCAAAAGCCTTAGTTCTACTTTCCACAGATTAAATTTTGCAGGTGGGATTTTTGTATCAAAATATGTTATATTCTAGTCTGGGACATATGAAAGGTCCATGTTCTCTGCAGGACTGACTCTCCCAAAGGATCTTATTGTCATACCATTGCAAAGTTTTAAAAGGAACAGGAAAAAGGGCAAACTTAATAAATGTAACTCCAACTGCAACAATGAAGTGTTGCTTTTGGCTAGTATAGTTATGTGGTTACACATATTTCAGTTTACTCTGATTTATTGTATTGCCTTGCCTTCTTTTTCTTTTAGGAATATGCAAGAGATTGTACTTCATTTTAAATCAGAGTTATATGGTCTGAAATACCACTGTGTTAAAAAATAAGCTTGTGTGAATCAATAGACCTTTATTGACTTTCTCCGATTTATGCAAACTGAGGATCTGACTCAGTGTGTCAAACATGGTGATGAGTTAGGGCAAGCAGAAATAATACTATGCTTTTCCTCTATGAGACTTAACTTCTCACGGAACCTAAGCTGGTGTTTTCTTGGTACCTGCAGAATGTACTTTTGGGT
The DNA here is from genome assembly GCF_009829145.1 of Chiroxiphia lanceolata. Lineage (NCBI taxonomy): Eukaryota > Metazoa > Chordata > Aves > Passeriformes > Pipridae > Chiroxiphia > Chiroxiphia lanceolata. Next base: position 83,039,696 of record NC_045639.1, on the reverse strand, counting down.
GGAAAAAAATTTCTGCGTTTCCTTACCTAGATCTACATACAGCTTCCCTTCTTACACAAGCAAGGTGGCCTGTAGCAGAAGAAGTCTTTGTAGGCATATTTCCCCTTCCTACCACTGCAATTTGTGATGAATACAATACAATTTTCTGTCAATTTCCCATGCAGACCAGATCTTAGGTCTGCTCCTTCCTTGTTCAGTGAGTAAAATGATTTGTCTTTTTCCTTTGTAAAAAAGTTCTTCCACCTTTGACCTAGATGTCAGTTCACACAATATTTTGCCCTTCGAAAGTGTGGTCTTGAAGTATTTAATGTAGCCTTTATAGTTAGGCTCAGAGGTTACCCCCTCAAGAGAGGGTATTCATAAGTATTATATTGATAAATTTCCATAAATGACACTGTCCTAGTTAGAACAGCTGGGACCAGTTCATCACTGTATGGGTGTAACCCAAAACTGTGTATTCTATAGCCCTCCATGCCATTTCCCAGAAACTGTTATCAATAGACCATTTACACCATCTGCCTAGAGCAGGCCTGACCCCTCAGTCTATAAACTGGGTGTTAAGAGGCCTGTGAGATAGGAGGATGTTCCTGTCCTCACACCCATTGTGAAACTCCCCGCCCTGAGGGAGGTACTGGGCATTCCTGCCTGAACTGGAGGATATCTAATCTTGGGGTCTTGGGACTTTTTTAAACCACTCGTGGGGTCCAGAGGAAGACTGCACATCACCGCTCTCAACCAAACCACCACTCTCAACCCGACTGCAACCACCACTCTCGACCGGACTGCAATCACCATTCTTGACCAGACTGCAACAGCACTCTCACCAACAGGTTTTTCCCTTCTCCTTTTACTTTGGACTCAGGGGGCCCAACAAACGCCACTCTGTTCATGCCCCAGGGTACTGGGTTATACATTTGGGTTTTGTGAGTTAAAACCAATTGTTTGTCTGTATAATCGTACTTATTGTATTACTTTATTAAATTGTTATTCTGACTTATAATCTCTTTTAAGTTGGGTTCATTTCCCCTGCTGGTTTACCTTTAAACCAGCACAGACACTTTGCAATCAATTGTGCAGGAATATCAAAGATCATTCAGCATAAGTGTGCTGGTTTAAAAGTTAACCAGCAGAGGAAACCAAGCCAACTCAAAGAGAGATTACAAGTCAGAATAACAATTTAATAAAATAATACAATAAGTACGACCACACAGACAAGCAACAGGCACTAACCCACAAACCCCAAACGTACAACCCAGCACCCCGGGGCACAAACAAAGTGATGCTACCTGGGCCCCCCCCTTGAGTCCAAAGCAAAGGGAGAGGGGAAAAACCTGCTGGTGGGAGAGCTGCTGCAGTCCAACCAAAAGTGGTGATTGTAGTCCGGCCGAGGGTGGTGGTGAGCTGCAGTCTGGCCAAGAGCGGTGAGCTGCAGTCTGGTTGAGAGTGATGAGCTGCAGTCCTCCTCTGGATCCCACGAGTGGTAAAAAGGTTCCGAAACTCCAGATTTATATACTCTCCAGTTCAGGCAGGAATGTTCAGTCCTCACCTCAGAGCAAGGAATTCCATAAAAGGATGTTTAGTCCTTCCCTCAGAGCGGGGAATTCCATAAAAGGGTATGAGGATGCTCATTCCATAAAAGGGTATGAGGGTGCTCAGGAACATCCCCCCCACCACCTCGCAGACCTCTACTGACAACAGTTTCTGGGAAAATGGCATGGAAGGCTATAGAATACACAGTTTTGGGCTACACCCATCTAGTGATGAATTGGTCCCAGCTGTTCTAACCAGGACAAGAAGAAACTGAAATGCTTAACTAATAGATTATATACCCCTTAGAAGATATATCATCCTAAATACATTTGACTTGTTTTACAGCAGGCTCTGGAGACTGTGATCTAAGGACCTTCCAGTTATTCTTCTTGAAGAAAAATGAGGAAATAATATCTATCAATAAGATATTAAACACCATATGTGACATTCAGCTTGAAGATAGTTTGTTTGTTTGTTTGTTTGTTTAGGTTCTTTTATTTTTACAGGTCATTTTTAATTTAATCAAGGTAATTCCTTTAATGAGTTTTCAATGGTGAAGATCAGAAGTGGAATGCGGGCCTTGAATTTTATACCTTTTTGTAATTCCTTGAAAGGAACTACATACTACAGTAGTTTCTGCTAGATTTTATTATCATTAATAAGAAACTGTGTACATATGAACAGTTATGCTTTGTCGCTTCAACTTGAAGGTGAAGATCAGCTGACCATTGGAAGACACTGAAAAAGGAAAGATGGATTTCTGCCTTTGGGCTGTGGTATTTCTTAGTGAAATATGTATTTACAGCTATGTATTACAGTGTGATCAACTTAAACTGAATGATCTGTTGGTATAATATAAGTCATCATTGACCCTTATGGAATAAACCCATGGCTGCAGAGACAGCATAACTTGCGTTGTGGTTTCACTACAGTGTTAACAACAGCCAAATGTTTGCAACGTAAGTTAAAGCCAGCTTGCACCTGCTCACAATATGTCATACAGATAAGTGGCTCAGCAGCCACAATGCAGCAGTCTGAGAAAGGTCATTTGTGGGTGGTAGGGTTTATGACAGTACCTAGTTCCTCGGCTGAGACTTTTTGTGATGGCTCTGGTTGCGTGGTTCTGGTTTCTGTTCTCTGAGTTCTTACTCATTTGAGATTAGACTAAGACTAAAATACATCTTCAATCTTAGCATCAGACCTGAAGTTTTGTCTGGCTTTCTTTCTTTAGGAGGTAAACCACTCAATGTGATTAAAAGTCTGTTTCAAGCCTCTTAGGGGCAGAAGCAAAATATGATTTAAATCTAAATATCAGTCCCATAAAGTTAGCACTGTTTTGCTTCTGTGCACAACTCCAGCAAACACACAACAAAATTTGAAAAGCAAAATAATACCCATTTGGGAAGGCTCAGCTCCAGATGGAGTGCTGGAGACATTTAACACATCACCACCTCGACCAGAGAGCTTTCTGAAACCATCCAATGGAAAACCCAGGTACTGGTGATATGGTCAAATCTGGATCAAGTGTCTTCCTGAGGGCTGCAGGGAGATACTGGTTCCTGCCAGGAACATGGGCTGGATGAGTGGACAGCCGCTACTCATTGGCCCCAGAAGAGCAGGTTTCCCTTCTCCCTCTAGGAAGCTGATTGCTGAGGTAAAAGTGGATGGAAACAGAAAGGAAGATATGGGAAAGGCTTTGATAAACTCATCAAGAAGAGTGACACTGACCCTTTTCAGATCTGTGCATTTGTGATATTCTCCCACAGTCCTCTGAACTTGGAAAAGAGAGAGATTTCAGGCACCTCCAACATTCTCCTCAAGTTGAATTATTTAGAAGGTAGTTCAAGACTGATTGGGCTAAAAAAACAGAACACAGCATGGATCATTGAGGCTGGAAAGGTAATCTAGATTCTGGTTTTAGAATTTAAGGCTTTTAACGTGTTTTATATTAGGCAGACTTGAAATATAGGGCTAAAAGAACAAGGGGGGCAAAGACCAGAAACCCATATATTTTCTCATAAGAAACTGCTACAACCACGGATTTAAACAGACATCAGACATCCAGTCTCCAGAGTGCACCAGTTTTTACAGGAACAATCCTGATAGTGCTCTGCCTATGAAACCATGGCTTAAGGCATAGGGACCTGAATACCATCAGTCAAACAAAGACTTTTTTCTGTATGGGTACTCTAATTACTAAGCTAAGATAGAAAGTTGTTCCAGTCTCCTCCTTCAGAAGTTCTATTGCGAAACAAAGAAAAATTTCTCACTGAATTTTAGGGGTCTGTCCCTATTAGATGAGGCCTCACTTATGCAAAAGGAAGCCTTGTCTTTGAATACTGACTGGCCAAGGAGGTAAATTCTAGGCTGCTCGTACTTAGGCAGATCAGAACATGGGTATGAGCGAAGTACTCCCTGCCAAAGAGAAGGAGAGCTATCAAGTATATGTGTCTAAAGGACTAGGATAGTTAGGATTACTGCCTGAGAAGAGGTTTTTATGACAGTGGTTTGGGATTCAGGTCACTAAATACTGCCCATGTCCTGATTTTGGGTACTTCTTTTCTAACCTAACACTTTGTTTTAATTGTCAAATCCAATAGCTTACAAATGTATATATCAAGAAAGACATATAGCTAGTTGATAGTATACACCGTAATTTATTATTTGGAGATGCAAGAAATCTGTAGTAATGATACAAGCTCAGTGACTATAGCATAGTTTCTAACATATGTGGAAACAATCTGGGTCATGTAGATCTGATAATATGCATATCATTTGAAATTGGAAAGGTGGGATCATTACTGTATAAAGTATGCATTCATTCAAAGGTATGCACATTTGAACTACAGAGAAATGTCAGCTCTTTCCAAGAGTCTGTGTCCCTTGGTCTAAGCTACAGAAACTTTAAAACAAACTGGGGGTACAAGGTACAAAGGTACAGTGAATTGCATTGTGGCAGATGTATATGCCTGTGCATTTGAAAAGCAAGAAAAGGAAGGCATGATTTGATAAGAAGGAATCTGACTACTTGACAAATTTAGCTCTAATTTACCCTGGGAAAATTTACTTTTTTTTTGAATGGAACTAAATATCCTTCAGTGTTTATATCATTGGTCTGAGGCGATTTATAATCATGTCAGCTTGACGTTCCTTGACAGGTTAATGAGGTCCATAGTCTCAGTGAGACTTTAATAGTCAGAAATAAAAACAAAGCAACTTTATTTCAATGTTCTTTAGGACCAGCAATGGAAACACTGGGCAGACAGATGTCAGCAGATTTTAAAGTTAATGAGTCAACATGGACAGTAGCAACTTGAGAGAGGTTGAAAGGACCTTTCCTTGTTTGGACACTCTACAGGTCTTCATATGTGATTGAACTATATGGTCCAACACAGAAAATTAATGGAAAGTTAGATATCGATATTTGGGAATGACCATATTTGAACTTTAGAAAGTGTAAAGCATTGTTTTTATCCATTCGTATTTGGTGATATTCATTGAAGGTAATAGTTCAAACATTATGAATATTGGAGATTATTTGGAGGTCAGTTTTTCAGTTTCAAATAACAAGCGGTTTATTTATGATTTGCACCAAGTGATATGGATTAAAATTTCTGTAGGATTTCTTGTTTCTAAGGATCAATGGAAATAAGACCTTTAAAAATCTGAACTTCAGAATCTGTTTAAAGCACAGGATTATTCTTCTTAACCTTGTAAAATTTACTTCTTGTACTGATTAGATTTAAAGAAATAGTTAATGTAAACTAATTTATTCATTCATGCATTCATCCATTCATTCAGAAAAATAAAATACAACAACAGCAAATCTTACATTTCTGGACCCTAGTTCTGCAGATCATAACACATAATACAATTTCACACCCAAATGAATACCTTGAAATCAAGACTTTTTTAAAACTATATTAATTAATTTTAAAACACATCGTGGAGAAAATTATTAAAGCCACTCTTTATTAATTAACCTACTGTTATTCATTGACACGTATGAGAAAATAAGCAGGCCCATACTGAGTCAGCAACTGTAGAGGTATCCCAGTATGTATGCAGCAGACTGCAGATGTGCAAGGAGAGGGTAAGAAAAGTACGGAATAATTCTCTCCTAGACTTCAGTTATTTTTGGTTCTGTAAATTTCCTGAGTTATATGTGAATTTTGGGGCTTCAATGACCATCACAAAATGGCTTTTCCACCTGTTTCTTCAGACCGTCCTTAGCTGCCCATAAACTTTGCATCCACAGCATCCTTTGGCAAGGAGTTTTGATGGCCAGGTGTCTGATGTCAGTTTTTTTTTCTTTGAATCTCACTTCTTCTTTTCTTTTCCGTCCTGTACTTTTTTCTGTATTACAAAACTGAAGGAACAGTCAAGCCCTATCAATTATGCTTAAGTCAGCATAATTTTGGAGGCTTCTATTCCATCCCCCACCTCCCAGCTCTCTCTTTTCCAGACTGAATCCAGTTTATTCATTCCTACTCATAGAAGGTATTTTATTCATTTAGCAGATCTGAAAACTACGATGAGCACAATTAGTTGCAAGAAGAGTTTTAGCATGTTTTATATTAAAAAAACAGTATTTGGGTTGTGGGAAGATAATACAATGAAAAATATTTTGGGAGAAAATTACAAATATGTCCCTGTTAGCTACATTTCAACTCTGTCTCAGAATTTGCCTCTGTCACTGGTTTAATGAGGGATTCTTCCCAATCTTACCCTCTTTGAAACAGTTATGTTTTCATCTTGAAAAGAAAGAAGAGGGATCCCGCTTTACCTACCTTTTTATTAACAGTTACAATATAGTTAAAATATGTTGAATATTTGGGACAATAAGCAATAAAAATATATATATAATTTTTTTCTTTTTAAGTACTACAACCATTGAACAATGCAAATGAGAAGAACAGAAATAAGAATAATATTATTTTTGTGACTAAAGGATGAAAGAATATTAAACTCTTTCTGCTTCTTCTCCAACTTTTTCCTAGGAGAGATCCAGTTGCCTGTGGTTTTGTCTGTGATTTCCAAAATAGTAGAAACAAGACTCGGATGGATGTCAAATAGAAATGACTATGGCACTAAACTAATGTTCGGATTTGCAGAAATCCCTTGCCTAAATCTGAGATGTCAGTCTAGATTTAAGGTTTTGTCTTGTTAAAAATAAACTGTTTTAGATAAGAGTTTATATCAAGCTTCTATTTCAGCTAAATGCAAGAGGGATTCCTTCTAGCTGACATTTAACTCAATGTTTCCAGATATTTATATTGTATGGAGAAGTAAAACTGAGTTTTGATGGACCATATTCCATTCTCAAAATAAGAGAACAAATTATTCTTGAGATTAACTCTTTCCAAAGAATTTAGCTTTGTTATGTGAACAGATTGATTTCTTTCTAAATTATCTGTATTTCAAGTCTATTCTATAATGATCCCCGAGTATATTACTCTACTGATGGACCATAATTTTACAAACTGAAATGATGCCGTTAAGATTACAGGGCAGTGCAGATAAGACATAAGGTACTTGTCCAGTTCCCTGATTACAAGAGCATGCACAGACTTTCAATCTCAATGCCTTCTAACATTACATTGAAGTTTGATTTTTAAAACTACTTATGAATGTAACTTTGAAATCCGTTTTCCATGAACATGAAATGCAATCACTTGCATACTTCCAAAAAGTAAATCCAAAAGGACGATGAACATAACTAACGCAAATTAAATTGCTCTTAAAAAATGTCAGTAGAAAATCTGTGGTATTATTTTCCCAGCTTCTCGCTGAAGATATTAAGGGATTTTATGTAAATATTATTGAAAGGTGATATCCTCTTTTTTTGCAATGTAGACACACTGCTCATTGTGTGCTAATCCAACTGCTGTGGTGTTCAGTACTTCTGTAGCAATTTCTACAGAGGAAAACACATGAATTTCATTTCTAAGGTACCTGCTGAAGCATTCATCTCTAAAGATTAGCAACCACTCAAAATGATGTTGTATGTAGAACTGTGCCATGCTTTCATTAAACAATCGCATTTGTACACTTTCATACAGAAGCAAGCAAATTTGATTCAGATTTCTAAAGACTTGTGAATTTTTATCATGAGGGGAGTGGGTTTTTTGTGCTTACCAATACATTGTTTTGAAGGTAAAGTTTATGCATGATCAGCACCCCTCCCTATTTTTCCCTCTAAGTTATAATTTCACCTCTTTCTTTTTAACTTGGTGTGTTTCTGCTCATTCTGTATCTGGGAAAAGTGCAAATAGTCCTGCACTTTGGGCTGAGTCCTTGGATGATTGAAAGAGTGCTTCCTGACACCCTCCTGTTTTCCGACTGTGGACTGGAGACCACAACTCGACTTTGAAAGAGATATTTTTCCTCTGTAGTGTACTTGAATAGAGACTAGTCTGTTTTATTCTTTTACCCTGACTAATTCACTCAGAAACCTATGATATTCCAAATCTTAGGTTTAGAAGAGGCCATACACTAGAACCAGTGATGTTGAAGAAGCACGAAACTCATGTATTTCAAAATACAGGCAGTTAATGAAGAGGTGAGGGGACTGAGACAACTGGTGTGGAGACAGAGATTGCAATTCATTAGGGAAGGAGTAAAGGGGTAGAAAGAATCCATGCTTGAAAACCAGGAATGAATTTGCTTTCTGTGTCCAGGAGGGGGTCTGTGTGAATGTCTCAGGTTTTCTTGGCCTGGCTTTACATGCAGGGTCTGTAGGGACAGAATAATCATCATGGTTCCAAAGCGTTTTTGGGGCAGGGAGTCATGATAGCAACAGTGAAGGATGTCTGAGCAGAAACAGTCATGGAGAAGGGACACTGTGTGATATACAGCCCAGGCACAGCCATGACAAACCCAGCTTGCCTTGTGCCCAGATGTGCATAGAGGAGATATACTACTCGGGGGAAGTCCTATTACTTAACCTGCCATCCATTTACATTAGGAAAGAATTAGATGGCCTATCCATGGCAACTGAATACTGCAGTTTGGGAAAGCGTGTTACACCTTGGGTCCTTAATTTAGGGGAGAGAAAGGCCAGCCTGAGTGACAGCAAACTGATCTCTTCCCTTAGCAGTTTGTTTGAATGGCTTTATTACTGATGCCATTTAATATCTATGGTGTAATCTAGATCTGCTTTACCCTGATGAAATTTGTTAATTCCCCTAATCTCCCTTATATCCCTCCTCCTAAGTACTTTACATAAACTGTTATCTATTGACTGTTTCAGAGCACTGAGGTCCTGGGATTCATCCATGGCAGTGAATGTTTCTTAGCTCCATTTTTCTTCTCTTGTGCCATGATTTGTTCAAAGATTCCCAAATAAATACAGCAGAAACTCTTAAAACAGTCAAAACAATGTCACAGGACATGGCAACATATGCCCATGCCGTGACTCTTGGAATGTGAAAACATGAGAATCTTGACTTAAAAGGAATGTGTATTTGCTAAATTTCAGAGAGGAGGACAAAGCTCTTCAGAGATTCAAAAATGCAAATATTATTCAGTCTTCCAAACATAAAAATGATAGAACATGTTCTTACAATGACCAGGATATGTTGCTTCTCTCAATGGCTGATGATTTTTTTTTTTCTGGAACAGTTTTTACCAGATTTTCTAAAGAAGCCACTGAAAAATCCTTTGGAAAAGTCATTCTGGTTTGCAGTATGTTTACTGTTGAACTGATGTAATTTTTCCAACCACGTGAACTCAAGAAAAGTACAGAGAGAAGAATGAAGAAAAAAATCCCACCAGTTCTATTCAGTTAGGGATTTCTTTGACAAAATCTCCAAGTAATTCCTTCTCAAATGTAAGATTCAGCTCCAGGTTCAAACACCTTAGTTGTTGTCAACTAAAGTACCTAAGCTCCCATAAAAGTCATAACCCTGTTGTATCAGCTGACCAGCTGTCTGAGCTAGGAATTCAGGTACCTCAGCTTTCATATCTAGGGCTATTTTAGGTGTCTGATGGTATTTAAGGCACCTGAAAAAAGCTTAGAAATGTGACTAAAAGGAAATCCTTTTCTGCAGAAGCATCTGGAAGCTCAGTGTGATTGTTTATTTTCTTATGACACTCAACACCTACATTTACGCAACAGAGCTGACAAGCACAGCAAGCATTTTCCCCCTTAAATTTACAAAATAATTCCAATTAATTTGGTACATTAAGGACCAAAGAGCATCTTGATGGAGCATTAGAATGACATAAATGTCCAGACAGATTCAGCAACAATAAAATCAAATGTGAAAATGAATCAGTACCATTCAATGCAGGTTCCAGTAAGTTCTCTAGTTTTTTTTGTTTGACAATGTTTCTACAATAATACTTTTTAAAGTCTTCAACCAATTGTTTCATGCATTAAAAATCACAGAAACTCTGCCCAGTATGCATGGTAGGACTTTCTTATTTCATATCCATGAGTTTCTACAGTTAATTACTACACTTTTAATTTTAGAAATAACTGAAAAGTCCTTTTTCCAAGATTTATAACCCTACATCAGCATTAGCAACGTTGTGGAGACTTGGCAACAAGAGGACCAGTCCAACAAAAGATCGGTTAGTCAGCTATTTACAAAAGCTTGTTTCTGCCCTTCTCTGTTGTAGCAAATACACCTTCAACCTTTTCCAAACTCTCCCACTTCCCAAACAGATGGTGTTTTTAGCAGCCTTGGAAGGTCCCCAAATTCAGACTATTTTGGAATGAGAGAAGTAAGATCTAAGTCTTGGAGTGCTCACAGAGAAGGGTCTGCCAGACATAACCTCCTTTGTGCAGAAGACGATCGATTTCCAGCACCCTGCTGACCACTTGCTGGGAAATCTGACACGAGAAGAGGATTCCCCCCTGGAGAAAGCCAGCACTGGCAATTTTAGGCTATGTGTGCTATAATCAGCTTCTTTGAACCAACTGGACTAAATGAAACTGTGTTTCTGAGTCCCCATGTGCGATAATAAGTAGTAGATTTATTTACAATATAATGTACCACTGACAAGACTATGTGTGACACAAGCCTAAAATGTGTTGGATACACTTATGGGCCAAATCTGCCCTCAGTAAAAATCAGCACAGAGCCACTAGAAGGCATGAGTTAAGCTGATTTCTATGAGGTAATGGTCTCATCCAACATTTCGCAGTTTCTCATTTTTTATGGAAGGGTTTGAAGTTAAATATATTTCACATATTTTCTTTCTTTTTTTTTTTTCCTTTTTTTCCTTTGTAATAGTAGAAGGAAAAATTTACTTTGAGGAAAATGATTGCACAACCCCCCCCCCTCCTGTTTTTGATTATTTCTCAGGAAAGGTTGAGCATATTTTTCATCTTTTTGGTTTCATTAGATGGTCATGGTAGAGAATGACTTCTGTGAACACAGTTTTTGCTTATGAGATCTGGCTTTGAATCATCTTGTCATGGTTAGGGTATACAGCTTACAAAAAAATGGCTTTTCTTTTCTGCATTGCTGAAAACGCATAAAAGCCTTTTCAAGCTTATGGATGCTCAAGTAAATAGTTTCATTTTTAAACTTGCATAACAAAGGCATAACACAAAGGTGGCCTGATACACTCTGAAGTGTTGCCAACCTTCTTTTCCTTTTATAGATCACCAAGTATTTCCAAATAATTTAGGGAAGGAGAATAAACAAAATTATTTCTATATAGCTCTAGGTTACTTATTCTGTTTTACACCAGACTTTGGGAAATTCTTTTGATCGAATTCTATTAAGGTAATTTGGACCAGAAACTGTAGTCTCTGCCAGTGGAACAAATACAGTATTTTACTAGAAAAACTGAGATCTGTTTAGTGTATTTCTAATTGATATTTCCAGATCTTTCCATATGCACTATGTCTATGTTGTTAGAAGTTGCCCGTGGAAAAGAATACTTCACAGCCAGAAGGGCTAATGAACTGGGCCATTTCAGGTTACCTTATAATCATTTTTGTCAAACTTTCTTGGCAATATCACTAGAGCATTAAAAATGTGCTAATGCAAAAGGGAAAAGTTGATGTTTGGGTTAAGATGTTTCCAATCCAAACACAAAATCAAAAACATGTAAGTTAATCAAGAACTGGACAGCAAACACTTGGCTTCATAAGGTATAAATGATCTATTTTGCTTATTAATTACCAGTAATAAAAAGAAAATAATTATGACACAACCTATATTTTTCTTCTTTTTCTCTTTCTCCCCCTCCCCTGCTCCTCCGCCACCTCCCCAGTTTATGATATATTTTCTGGATACTGTGAGCTCTTCTGACTGGAAACTCTAAGAAGGGCTTAAATATAAGGAATATCCTGTGTTTCTTTAGACTTCAGTTATTTCTGTTGCAAGGCCCTAAAGCCTGCAAAAATACTCAACCGCAGTAATAATTGGCCAGAACAGATACTTTATACATGACCAGTAGGATTTCAAATTAGCCTAGAGTGCATTGTGGCACTGAACTGCTATGTTCCTAAATACCTATAGCAATATCAATTTCTGTCTGAGTGTAGTTTTGGCTATTTTCAGGTGCTCAATAGTTTAAGGTAACATTTACACCAGTGATATCATACAGAAATGCTAGTCAGGAGATCATATCCACCTAAAAACAGCTCATGTTGTGAAATTGTCTAGAAAGTACTTTCCTATAATTTATATTAAAATCAGTATCTGAGGGAAAGAGAAGTGAAGAATAAATATTTGTGTTAGTTCAATCAGCTTTTAGAGTGTTTTAAAATAAGCCTGAAATTACATCACAGTAAGATAAACATATTTCTTTTATCATCCTGATAAAATCATGCCATGATGTTTGTCACCTGAATAAATCCACACAGTACTTGCTTGCAAAGCCAGAATACTCTTTGGTGTAGTATAGTAAATAATATTCTAAAAATAAAAATCAACTGAGATGAAAGTTGTCCTGTTAGTACAAGCATGGTCTTTTTTTTTTTTTTTTTAATATATATGTGGAATTAGGATTTGGCTATTCCTTGTAACATGAATTTTAAGTTCTGTAAGCCAAGAAGAATAAAAATAAGGCAAATTCAGGTCTTTCAGTAGCTGTACTTCTTGAACCTCTGTACAAGATAAAGTTAATTTGTGTGCAATAAATTTTACACTCTTATCAGAAGTTTGAGCGGAAGTACAAACTCTGTGAAAAAGTGCTATTTTTGCACTTGAAAAAAACCAGACACTGTTGATGGGTGATTTACTGAGGCAAGTAAATATATTGCTTTGTAAGGGATCCTAGGATAAAATATAAACTATCACAGTAAAGAGGACCCAGCTCTTTTCCAAACTGCAGGCGGGATGCTAATTCTGGCAGTCACTTGCTGGTCCTGTGAGAATGAGTCATGTATCGCCTGCAGATACAGTGGTAGCACGTGGGGCTAAGTACCACTCACCCCCAGCTTCAGCTCCCTGCTCTTGGTGCACCCCAAGAGAAGGTGGGAACCCTGCTTCTCTCCTTTCTCTTTACAAGGTACCTTCCCTTGCTTCTCAACACTGCTAGGACCAGCTCAGAAATGAAAAGAAGTTGGGCAAATTGAGGCAAATAGGTATTTCTGTACAATAAAAATAGATCAAATATTTTACACAGAAATCACACACCCACTTAGTTTTAGTGAATAAAGTTAGTCTATGTGCTGTAGAATTATGCTTTTAAAGTTATGACTCATCCCAGGAGTTATATTAGCAGATGTTCATGCAGCTCAGCAAAAAGACAAAAAAATAAGAAAAAATGCCCCCTTACACTTCTAATTTTCTCCCTACCTCATTACAGAGTTGCAAGACACTTCTCTCTCTCACACTTTGAGTGTCACTCCGTACAATATCAATAAATACAGACAAATACAAATATCACATGAGAATCGAGTATGCAGGGAGAGTCAAGAATTTAGAGATTTATTTAGATAAAAGCCTCCAGACAATGCTGGCAAAGATACAACTGGTACAATTTTCTGGACATATGAAAAAGAGTATAGAAATACATGTAAACATAGCATTAGTAAACACAACATTAATAAGATGCTGCTAGACTCATCCTGATGACCAGAATTACTGAAGGATGTGGGATACTTCAGAGTTCAGGAAAGGGTTACAAAGCAATCAAGAGTCTGCGAGCAAAACCCTTCTGCTGTGAAGCTTAAGTGGTTTAAGGTGGTTCTTTTTGGTTTGACAAAAAAGAATATTAAGAGGTAAACCAGTACCCTGTACCTGGTCACTGGCAGGCAGAGAACAAGCCTTACATCTGTTTAATCTACTTTGCAAAACTTTCCAGCACCTTGTGACTGAAAGTTGACTTTTGACAAGTTTACCCTAAGAATTTCTATTCATAAAGGTAGGAAAACCTCAAAAGAACTTTCTGGGCTGATGGTGGAAGGGCGTTTTTTGGATTTCTTAAAACTAAATTTGATCTCTCTAAACATTTGGTTTAATACAGATAGTATCTGAATGACTTTGTTTGTTTTTTGGGTTTTGTTTGTTTGTTTTGTTTTGTTTGTTTTGGTTTTCCTTTTTTGTTTGTTTGGTTTGGTTTTTTGTTTTTGTTTTTGTTTGTTTGTTTGTTTGTTTTGTTTTGGTTTTTTATTGTTGTTTTAATTTTATTTGTTTGTTGGTTTGAGTTTGGTTTTTGGGGGTTTTTTTGAGAGACAATTTGTAGCCAGTTTTCCTTTCCTTTTCCAGGCTAAGCTTTGCTCACCACTCCTGATTCCTATAATCCCTCTTCCCTCAGTGGTGCATAGGGATGGAGAACGAGAGTTGTTGTCAGTCCATAACTCAGCTCCCTTCTGCTGCTCCTTCCTCTTCACATTTTTCCCTTGCTCCAGTATGGGTTTCTCATGGGTTCACCATTCCTATGAGAAAACCTGCCCCTGTCTGGGCTCCTCCCCATAGGCCACAGTTCCATGGGCTCTCCACTGGCTGCAACTTCCTTCATGGGTGAAACAACCTGCTCCTGCATGAGGTCCTCCATGGGTTGCTCTTTGTATATCTGCTCCACCGTTGACTTCCATGGGATTCAGAGGAACAGTCTGCACCACTGTGGTCTTCTCCAAATGTTGGAGAGTCCTCATGGTTCAGGACCTGGAGCACCTCCTCTCCCTCTTATTCCTTTGACCTTGTTGACTTCAGGGCTGTTTCTCTCACATTTTTACTAATCCTTCTCTGCCAAGCAGCATTTTGTTCTTTCCTAAGTACACTTTCTCCAAGGCACCACCATCTCGGTTGCTGGGCTCAGCTGTGCCCCGCGGTGGATATGCTGGAGCTGACTGGAACAGGCTATGTCTGGTATGGGGCAGATCTGGCCTCTCCCGGATCTCTGAACTCAAGACAACGAAAACTAACAGCAATGCAATCACCTGTGACACAAAGGAAATCAGTGTAGGTCTTCTGTTGATCTCTTCTGGCATTAACTCCACAAAAAAGTGTTTCAAAATGGTTTCATGGTCAACCAGGCACAAGTGCTGACAGGTAGCATTAAGTTTTTTTCACACCACATTATTAAAAATATGTGACAGCATGCAATTAATTTTATACAAACTGGTGAGAGACAGCAGCTAGGTACCTACTTTATTTGTTGCCAATTTATGTTGCATTCCAAATGGGGCCTTAGAGTCAAAAGGCTCTTTGTCACAATGCCAGCATGCGTCTGAGCTCAGGCAGCTAAAGGTGAAATCATATCACGGTGGCTCATGTGTGCAAATTTGATAATACTATTGCTTTCAAGTCACCTGCAATGTACTGATCCTGCTCCACAATGCAGTGTACTATGGCCTCCACAACAGGCCTATAATCCCTGTGCATTCAAGTAAAGCTGAATTTTTATATCCAATATATAAAGCTGTTTATCATATATCATTGTAACTACCAAAGGAGTCTCCCCAAAGACTCTAAAAAGGCACTTGTTGTCCTAAACAAGTCCAATGAGAAAAAATGTTTAGAATGTCTTCAAAATAAAGTAAATCAAAGTAGAGGAATACTTTGAAAATAATCTGTCATAATAAAAATATATAAACGTGTATGTCAATTCTTCCCTAACGTAAATAGAGCAATACTGATTTATGGCTGCAGATAAATTCATTCCTAAACTTTAAATCACTACCCTAATAATTTCCTTGAGCTGAAACAGTCCTCAACCCTGTGCATGTTTGAGTGTATTATATGTAACTGAAGGGGGCACATGTGCCCCCTGATGCACTGAGGAAGTGAGTTGAAATCAAACTGTTACAACAGACACACACTTCCAAAGAACTCCAACTTCTACTGTCCCAAGAATTCTAACTTACTGTCAAGAAGCACAAACCCTTGATCTTTCAAAGAATGAAATGCATGGTGAGTTTGTAGAAGTCAGAGTTTGTAGGTTAAATATTGTGCTGGAGGACAAAAATGTATAAAATAAGTGCAAAAAAAAAAGAAGTTGAGAAAATGTTGGTGATTGATGTGACTCTTTGGTCAACATCTGCCTGAGAAAGCCCCTATTCTATGGAGTATCCAAGGCTGGGGAGAGAGAGAGGGGATAAGGAAGATGTCATGGAACAGACTCCCCTCTGCACACCAGGCTTCCTGGTCTCTGTTAGCACTGGCTGTCATAGCACTGCTTCCTGCCACATGGTCCTCTAGGGTGGCAGAGCTATCCTCACATCTTTGTGACAGTATAGATCCACAGTAGCTTATTTCAGTATTGTTTTTATTATTATTTACATTTTAATTGATTTTATTTTTATTTGTGTATCTCAGTTTGCATGTCCTTAATGTTAACATCATGTCCGAAAAAATTACTCCAGACGTGCAGATCAGTGCAGAAAATATATGCATTTAAGATGATCCTCCTCAAAGGTAGATGTCCCAAGAAGGCACAGCAGACAGGAATGCCTGTTTCTCTCCCTTGATTGTAAAGATAGTCTATAGAAAGAGCTCTGTCATGAACTCTTGCATCCTGCAGATGTCTAATGACAGATCAGCATCTGTGTCCAAGACAACATACTGGAGAGCCTGGAGCTGAGAGTAGAGAGTTGAACATCTTGGAGTAGGTGATTCTTGAATATTAACCAGCTTTTTTGGGCTCTGTTTCTTTCCAGGGCATTATCCCACGGTACTCAACCAAGCAAGTCCTTGAAGAGGCCAAAGTCTACTCTCCTGAAGTCCAGGGTAATGAGTTTGTGTCCTACTCACTGCCCTAAGGATCTTGAGCTCCAACATTTCATGGTTTCTGCAGCCAAGGCTGCCCTTAAGCCTCATATTTGCCTCCAGCCTCCCCCTGTTGGCAAGAACAAGGTCCAGGATAGCATCTCTGCTCATTGGCTCCTCTACCACTTGGAGAGTTATCATCAGTGCATTCCAGGAACTTCCTGGATTGCTTATACCCTCATCTTCTTGGTCTCCTTGGTCAGGTGGCCTGTATCAGACCCCTACAATAATGTCACCTTTCCCTGCCCTCCTTTTAGTCCTTACCCATAAGCTCTCAGTCATCTTCTGGATTGCTTATACCCTCATCTTCTTGGTCTTCTTGGTCAGGTGGCCTGTATCAGACCCCTACAATAATGTCACCTTTCCCTGCCCTCCTTTTAGTCCTTACCCATAAGCTCTCAGTCATCTTCTCATCCATCCCTAGGTGAAACTTCATGCACTCCAGCTGGTCGTTGCCATAGAGAGCGACACCCTCTCCTCATCTCCCCTGCCTCTCCTTCCTAAAGAGCCAGTGTCCTATCCCAACATTCCAGTCTTAGGAGCCATCCCACTATGTCTCCGTGACGCCAATAAGATCATAGTCCTACAGGTGTGTGCATGTCTTTGGCTTCTCTTGCTTATTTCCCATCCTCTGTTTGTTTGCCTAGAGGCATTTAAGTTGGGTCCCCGATGAGGTTGACTTACTGACTGGAGTGGCTGGAATTCCTTTGTTTTGCTCTTCAGATGCTCTCTTCCTGACCTCTGCTCCCCCTCCAGACTCCAAGCATCTGCTGCTGATGCTGGCATCAAACTGGTAGGAGTGGGATGGGCTGAGGTTCCCCTGCCCTGGCAAGTTCACTTCAAAGCCCTCTTCACCACTAGCTTGGCAAGCCTGTGGCCTATATATGTGCAGCATTCACACTGCATGGCTTTTGCTTCAGTCTTGATGTGCAGAGTCCCTTCCCACTGGGACAGACCCATACAGGGTGCACATGCACTAAGTCCCACAAAGCCAGTGTCTGTTTCATCAGAAGTTATGAGTTTTGGAGAGCTTGGAAAATTAGGATCCAAGTCCTAGCCTTGAAAAAGACACTTCAAAGTAGGAATTAGATTCTTGTTATCTTGGTGCTTTTTTCTGTCTGAGAAGCTTTTTTAATCTGAGAAGGCCTTTTAAATAGTATATCATAAATCGTGGAGTAGTTGCTATTGTCAGCCTGAACAACAAGCAGAATGTTAATTATAGAGTGTGTAAAATTAAAGAGAGCAAGTTAATTAAAGGCAGGGAAAGGCTAATTGAAATATTTCCTTTTTTTTTTTTTCTGTTTATTATTTGATCCTTCTTCTAAGTAGGTGGGAAAAGAGACCATTTCTTTTTCATTTTTCCTTTAATTTTTTTTTCCAGTACAGCTCTGGGTTTCAGACTATTTCACAGTTGTATATGAGCTGAGCAGCAACTGAGACAGACAGACTTTTTCTTGAAAAAAGGGAGAGAAACTTAGAAAGTTAACATTTAGCAAATGTCAAAATACGCTCTAGGCCAGTTTCTCACTTGGTGCTGCTGGAGGTTAGTGCCTTTGACGTCACTGGAATGGTTCCCATTTTCAACAGGTGTATCCCAGCCCACTAGCCCAATATTTGCACCATATACACCATAGAGGAAACAAAGGAATACTGAGAGAGCTTTATCTATTTACCTAAAGAAAAAAAAGCTGGTTTTTTATGGGTGAGTGTTATAAATTTGCTGGTTGAGTGCATGTGCTCAAACAAAAGGCTATATTATTTGTCCTACTAAGTACAGTCTGTTGGATTTTCAAAGCTGGTTTGCTATTTACCACAAATACAGAGGGCTTTGTACTCACTCTGACCTTTGGTTCAGAATTTATCCTTTAAAATGTTAACGATTTCTCTAGATTTGAATGAAACACATTTTTTTCTGTGTGGTATGGCCAAAATTCTTGTTTCAAGAATTGTTTGGTGGTCATAATACTGGTCTCACTTCAAGAAAGACATTGAGATTCTGGTGGAGGGTCTAGAGAGTAAGTCCTGTGAGCTGAGGGAGCTGAGGTTTTTTAGCCTGGAGAAGAGGAGGCCCAGGGAAGACCTTACTGCTCACTACAACTGCAGGAAGGGAGGTGGAGACTGACCTCTTCTCCCACACAACAAGTGACAGGACAAGAAGAAATGGCTTGAGTCTGTGCCAGGGAAGGTTCAGACTGGACATCAGGAAGAATTTGGTTAAGCGTTGGAATGGGCTGTCCAGGGAAATGGTGGAGTCACCATCCCTGAAATGTTCAAGAAATGCCTGGACATGACACTGGATTAATTGACATGGAGTGTTCAGTCAAAGGTTGGACTTGATGATCTTGGAGGTCTTTTTCAACCTCAATGACTTGATCAAGAAGTTTAACAATGGTAAGTTCTGGATTCTGCATCTGGAACAGGGCAGCACCGGTTGTGTGTATAGATTGGAGAGCAAGAGGCTGGGGAGCAACACTGCAGAAAGGGACCTGGGAATCTTAGTTGATGGCAGGTTGAATATGAGTCAGCAGTGCCCTGGTAGCCGGGAGGACCAACCCTGTCCTGGGGGGTATCAGGCAAAGCATCACCAGATAGTCAAAGGAAGTGATTTTCCAGCTCTGCTCTACACTGGGGTGGCCTCACCTTGAATATTGTGTACAGTTTTGGACCCCACAATGTAAAAAAGATATTAAGCTATTAGAGAGCATCCAAAGGAGCCATGAGGATGATGAAGGTTCTTGAGGGGAAACCTTATGAGGAAGAGCTGAAGTCACTTGGTTTGTTCAGCCTGGAGAAGAGGAGACTGAGGGGAGACCTCATTGCAGTCTACAACTTCTTCACAAGGGGAAGTGGAGGGGCAGGTACTGATCTCTATGCTCTAGTGACCAGTGACGGGATTCGAGGAGATGGCATGAAACTGAGTTGGGGTATAGGATGACCTTATTCCAACTGCTTATTTGGTATCTAGCTTCCATCAACGCTGTCTCCGTACAATCCTAAACATCCACTGGTCAGATTATGTGACCAATACATCTGTTTTAGAACAAGCAGCAGTCACTAGCATTGAGGCCATGTTGCTGAGAATTCAGCTGCGTTGGGCAGGGCACGTCTCAAGGATGAAGGACCACCACCTCCCCAAGATCTTGCTTTATGGTGAACTTGCCTCCGGCTGCCACAAGAGAGGAGCCCCGAAGAAAAGATACAAGCTCTCCCTGAAACAACATCTCAGCCTTGGCCATATTGATCAACATAACTGGTCTACTCTGGCCGCAAACCGGGAGGTCTGGAGACACACCATCTGTAATGCTGCCGTTTCCTTTGAGAACGCACGCAGGATCACTCTTGAGGAGAAAAGACAATGCAGAAAGAATCGTATCCTGCTGAATACACCACCTAAGGAGTCTTTCTGCTGTGCCTTTTGCAATTGGAAATGTCTATCTCGTATTGGCCTCATAAGTCACCAGCGTACCTGTAACAAACGTGGATAGTGCCTTCCTAAATCTTCGTTCGCGAAGTCCAGCCATGATGATGATTTGGTATCTATCACAGAGATTGAAAAGAATCTTTTACCCAAAAGCTTTCCAGTGGTAAGATATTCCTTGCTCTACTGATTTCTATGTGTTTGGGCCTTCTTATTGCTTAGATAAAAAAAACCTTTGTTTTAAAAAGTCTCAGATGATTGGTTGCTGTTTCTGCAGCCAGGTGAATGATGAGGAAAACAGAAAGAAACCATTCTTTTCAATCCAAGGAAAGCTTTAAGGAGACTTAGAACTGACTAAATCCTTTGGGGCTAAAGAGAAAATAGGAACAAGAAGAAAATGTCTGTAGCAGAAAAGCTCTTTCTCTGTGTGTGTGTAAGTGAAACAGTTGCATTTGTTCTTCAGACTTTTAAACCTTTAAAAACATCCTGGTCTGACAAGATTTCTGTATTCTCAAAGTCTTCAATTCGCAACTGCTTGCTGCTGAATTTAAAACCTGGAAGAAATTGCAGCAGACTTTTGCTACATTTTGTACATCCTACTCTTTTTCCTGGTTTTGGCTATGGTAAAGCTAGTTTTCTGTGTTTTGGAATTAGGATGAGAATGTTAACACACCAATGTTTTAGTTGCTGCTGAGAAGTACTTACAGTAAATCGAGGAGTTTTCATCTGCTCATATTGCCCTACCAGCAAGGAGGCTGATGAGGGCCACATGAAGCTCGGAGGGGACACAAGCAGGACAACTGACCCAAGCTGGCCAAAAGGATATTCCATGCAATAAGATGTCATGCTGAACGAAAAAACTGGAGAGAGTTAGCTGGGGGGCAATGGCCTGCTGCCTGGCAGGGCATTGGTCAGTGGGTGATGAGCAAGTGCATTGTGCATCACTTGTTTTGTATAGTCTTTTATCATTGTTATTATTTTACCTTCCTTTTCTGTCCTATTAAACTGTCTTTATATCAACCCATGAGTTTTACGTTTTTTTCCAGTTCTCTCCCCCATCCTACTGGGGAGCAGTGAGATGTTTAGCTACCTGCCGGGTTAAATCCCAACACTCCTTTTTGGGGCCCAATGTGGGATTTGAAGGGTTGAGATAATGACAGATCTGACCAGAACATTTGTTCTGGTTACAGAACAATTTGCTAAAACAAATTCGTTACAAGTATTCATTTTATTAATTTAATAGTCGTTGGTTACAATGTTGATTTATTTACTCTCAGAGTTGATGCAGTTGTTCTCAGGGTTGTGTTATGCAATATCTTTCCTGTTGTGCTGTTTATCATCTCAGGGGTTGGATTAAGATTATAATTTTGCTGTACCTTTTGTATAATACTACTTTATGATTTGATAAAATGACTAGTTGTGAAACTAAACTGGTATTTGTACACAGTATTGCTGTTGTGTCTATACTTCAAGAACCTATCAGAAACTATTAATAATTACATCTTTTACCATTTCTCCTTGGACAAGTAGCCTCCAGGCTAGTTATAATAGCTCTTGAGAATGTTGAATATCATTGGGATGTTCAACTATTACATTCCTACTACTATGTCTCCTTAGTGTGTTACGTGTCTTGCTTAAGGTTAAACTTAAGCAAAAATTGTTCTGAGAGTTCCAGCAATCCAAAGAGGATATGTCCTACTCCTCACCTGTACAAATGAGTACCTTAAGTATGAGGAGTAAGAGTTCCTCTGTTCAAGAGGGAGGATATAGTGGATATACTCCCCAGGGTAACTACAATTTACCTGTGGTTCCACAGGGAAGACACTAGGAAATGGGATAGAAAATTTACCTCAGCCTTAGAAGTATGAGTATCTGAATTGCAAGGAAAAACAGTCACTAAAGGAGAATCCCTCTTGTGCAAAATTTCCAGGAAAATTGCTGCTTCAGTTTCCAATGGGCAGTTCCAAAAAGAGTAGAAAGGCTGATCGTAGTTCTGAACTTAATAAAGATACTTCTCATTTGTATTTACAGGAAGGGAGTTACAAATACTGTGTCCTGGACTAGAGAAGATCTCCCTTCAGCCAGGTGGAATAGGAGTACGGCACAGTTTATATTGGACTATGTGGATCCAACTGGCCTGGCACTTAGACCCACAGGCTCTAGTAGACACCAGTGCGCAGTGTTATCAAAATATAAAGGGGTAAAATCTATCTGGATTCTGTGACAGGGGGAGCATTTGACTTCATTGTTATGTAGGTCATAATGAAAATAGTAAACAGTATTGACTCCTGAAACATGTTGCTTGCGACCAATCTCACAGTGACAATACTCCTCTGTGTGGTGTCAGAATCAATGTGCAGTACCACAGCTTTTGGTATAGATGTTTTTGTCTGGCAAGCTTGGTGCTGTGACTACTTCCCTGGGGAGTGATCACATCACCAAGTTTACCAGAGTTCAAGAAACATGATACTCTCAGGCACATGGTGTGACTCTTGTGGATGGTCCTGTGGAGGGCTAAGGGTTGGACTTGATGATACTTGTGGGTCCCTTCCAATTCAGCATTTTCTGTGATTCTGTGTTCTTCTAAGCTGTGTTACAACCAATGGAGAGATTTAATTTGTGGTTCCATAAGTAAGATCTGAATCATCTTTTAATTTACAGCTATTCAGTAGAACATGGGTGGCTATTCTAAGCGACATTTTCTAAGCTTGAGGATTAAATATAAGACTTGGTCAGAATCTGTTTTCATCAGTGAGAATGTAAAGTTTTTAATGTAACCAAATCCAGTATAAGGGACTAATTTAAAAATATTCTCTTTTCCCATCTAGAGCACATATTTCTTCTGACCGCATGGGCACATGAAGTTTTTCCAGGGTCTAGGGGTGTTCATTCCAGTAAGTTATTTTTCCACTTAATATGTAAAAAAAGAAGAATGCTTTGCTTTTATACAAAAAAATATATTGTTCTTTATATATAAAATCCTTCTGGTATCTCTCAGAAATTACATACGCTACATGTGATGCTATATATAGTTTTGAATCTATTGTTGCTACATTGTATTTACATATTGCACTTCTCTTCCTCTACAGAAGTCTGGTTTCCTCATCCTTCAGAAGCACATAATTATTATTTTGGGGTGAATTTGTTTTTCCTTGCTGACAGGATCTGTTGACACACAAGTACTCACCTTTGAGACTGTAACTTTTTCTTTTTTTTCACTTTTAAATAAGAAATATATTCTGGGAGATTTTCATGGTAGACTTTTTATTTGTTTCAAATGACAGGACTAAACAAACCCATTCCTATACTCCCCTGCTGCCAACAGCCTAAAGCATTCATCAATTGATCCCTTTTAACCTGCAAGAATTCATTTTCTACCTTGCTTCAGTTTCTTGCCAGTCCCAGATCACCACAGCTGTATATTTTGCACACAACTTTTACAACCTTTTCTCAACTTTCCTTCTGATGAGAATGGAGGAAGGCAGAGGAAAAGGAATAATAAATGTTGATTTTGCTTTTGCCTTTTCTCAGAACTAGTAAAACCAATGTTTCTTATCCCACCACTTCTTATATGTGAACAGCTGATGCTTTCTTTAACATACTGCAGTCCAGGCTTAGCACTGGACAGACTGTAACATTTATTAATGAGGTGAACAGTATTGCCTTTTTCTAGGCAAGAGTAAATGTTTTCTGTGGCAAAGAGTTTTTGTGCTGGAGCATGTGAGCTTTTTTTTCTCTGTCGTACTCTTTCCCTGATGTGATATTATGTTGTGAGACTAAGAACAAGGTCAGGAAGAAATATGCTTGAATACTTCTGGGTTGATTAATCCTTAAGTTTTATTCTTAGGAAATTTTGTTTTCACATTTCTGGACATACTGAAGTCTGTGACCTTGCCCTAACTATGCTGCAACCAGACATAGGATTCATGAGCCATTATATTGCTTTCTTTTTCTGACTTTATACCTCCAGTTTTCATATTTTTATATCTGTGTGGGAGGTTGATGCAATGTCTGATGTGCTTCTAAATGAAAAATCACCTCCCATCACCTCCATAACTGGAGTACTTTTTGATGAATTAAGCTAGGTGCTTTTTAGTGTTGAAGAGCAACATCAAGCCTCTCTTGAAAAAGAGAGAAAAAGCACGAGATTTTTCTCAGAAAGTCTTTGAAAAATTTTCAGCTTGTTTCTAAGTATTGTTTCAAAACATAGAATTTATTTTACCTGCTCCAGTCTTCTCCAGTAAATGCAATGCACAATTAGCAAACTATTCTAGTATTTCAATTTAACTTATTGTACGTCAAAGGATAGGCACACTCAGATGGTCTAAACTCCACTGAAGATGGAGCTAGAGTAAAGGCAATTCCAATTGCATTGCATCTCATGCAAATGATCTTGGAGACTTAGCATTCCTGGGCTTGTCCTGTACTTGGATAAGAGACCATCTGGAAGTCCCAGATAAAGTAGGCACAAGCCAAGATGTCGTGGCTGAACATTAGACCACAGAAAGTGAATGAGTTAGAAGGCTACATTCTCCCCCTCATCACTGGGGGATGAGTCAGAGAGCTAAAGTTACCAGTACTATTTTCATTCCCTCAGTGAGAAATGTCTCAGTCAAATACTGCAAATCAAAAGCATTAAAATTAGTGAAGTTATATGAAACTTAAGCTTCACAGGGACCTTTAACCAGGGTTAAGCAATCATACCCTCTATGATGCCTATGTCTGGAAAATTATGTAAACTTACCAAAACTTTGTAGTATTTCTGTACTGGGAGCCAACACAGGGCAACGAAATAGCTGTTTTGTTTTTGCTGCTTTCACCTATCAAGCAAGTCCTGGGTGCTATAACTGGCATCGGAGCTTTTCTCTATCCATAGGTCATTTTACAGAAGTGAAGAGATTGTTTTGGCCCCCATTTTAGCAGAGAAAGGGAAAAGTCTTCTCTACTTCTGAAAGAAACGTCCTGCAGCCATTTAAGGAATAGTATGATGGGGGAGGTTGCCCTGTGCAGTACAGTAACTAGCATTTTTTCAAAGCAGAAACTTTGTGTGAAGTATTCAGTATTGTAGGGAGGGCTTATGCTTCCTTGTGAGAAGAGAACTGGAGTGTATGGATTACTGAGAGAATGTAGGAAGGATGAGGGAAAGGGGAAAGAGAAAAGGGACCATGCAGATAAAACTTACCTAGGAAAAAAAAGAGAGAATAAACTACTAACTTTTCCTTTTATGCTAAATTTTCAGTTCCCTCTTTGCAATGAACCAACACCATAAATTGATAATATCTATATCATCTATGTCAAAGATCACTAGTTCCAACATAGGAGAATTTACACACATTGAAAATTTGTGAAGCTGAAATTTAATATTTGGCCTCATAATAACAAGGCTTAAAGATATTCCTATGGTAAGCTAAAAGATGTGCAACTTTTGAGATGACTGGTTCAATCACAAAAAAATGGAAGAATGAAGTTCAGGTGAAAAGCTACCATGTACATTGTCCTCACTATTTCTCACCATGCAGATTCTGAATATGGAAGCAGTTCTAGCTTTGTGTTGCAGAATTTGTCTTCACTGAGTAGCTCTTTTCACTCTTTCATTCTCTCCTTCTTTTCTGGCAGTGAAAACACATTCTTTTCCTCTGTAATGTAATTATACACAAACTCACAACCTCAACCATATTACCATGATCTAGCGTCACCCACAATCTGGCAGATGCCACTGACTGAAAACACAGCTCTACTTCAGAGTAAGTCATACAGATGTACTGTTTCTACATATAAAAACACAGTTTCCATGGTATGACAGCACTGTCTGTACATACTGGGGACTGACACCTAAGCTTCTTGTGTGATGATTCATTCTTCAGCTCTCATAAGCAACATTAATTCAGAAAAAGTATGTGTAATGATTCTTATTTAAAGATTCTGAATTTTGAATAATTTTGAAATTACAGTAATTTTTACTTTAATATCATTGCCAGTTAGGTTGCCTGACTCAGAACGTGTGGTTTTGATTTTAAACAGCTATTGACTTTGTTTACTTGGGAAGCAGGGTCAGTATTATACTTGGAGATCCTCTTACTCCCTGAATTCATCTTTAATTCCCATACTTTTTGTATAGACATTTAAGCACAGTATACATACAGTATTTTCTATGTGATACAGTGGCTTTATTGTATTCCACTGAAAGCTATGCAATTCCAGTAAAGTTGATTGGATTATAATGTCTAAGACTAGTGTAATGGAGCATGAACTTGAGACCTTGTAAATATTGAAGCACAACTGGCTTTGCCCTAATATGAGTTACAAACAAATAATAAGAGAGATGAACCATTATATTTAATTACTCTAATTTCCTGTCTTTTTTTCTTTATTTTCCATTGAAATAATTTAAAACACTGCCTTCCAAATAGGTTTGAAGGTGTGTGCTGAACATGAGCCCATCAGAATATAGTACTTTTCAAAGACAGAAAACTGGATGTCAGTGTTTGAATCACCTAATTTGAATCACCTGATCACTAAACCCCAAGTTTTAGTTTAGCTAGTTCCTGCAAAGAAGAAATTCGCACTGTCCCTGTCATTGTCTGAGATATGTAATTTATGTCTTTGACCCCTTTGTAGACAAGCAGGATTTATGGAAAATGGAAGGTTACAACAGGGTTGTAAAAAGTGCTATCCAGTTGTGCTGTTGCTTAATTCAAAGGGTTAAGCATGAATGAATCTTACATGAAAAAGAAAAAATTCATTCTCTAAAAGAGCAAATCACAGTATTTAAATATTGAAGAAACAAAATATGAGGAAAAGGTGACAGCACTTAGCAGTCTTTTCAAACATATTTTTTCAAATTTCTCTAGGCAGAGTTTCCTGGAAAGAAATTCTTGAAAATTCATCTTTGAATGGGATTCTAAAAGCACTGTCAATAATTATGACTGTTTATGGGTGAGGACGTATTTTTGTTTAAGGTCTGATGAATCCTGCTTGTTTTGAACCACATCTCATTAAACTAATTTACAAGCAAGCAAATGTAAAATTAATAACTTATTTTCCCGAAACCAAACATTTCAGTCAGGTTTTTATATAAAGTTTTCATTCAAGTGATTTTTTTAAACAGCCATACTAATCAGGATCAAGAATCTTAAATCTGAACTAGATCACCCTCTTTGCATTTCTGCTTATAAAAGTTAGTCTCTCCTATAGCAATACAGGGGATAGACGGTTTTAGAATAAGAGTTGTTAAATTATACTCTCATTCCAGTAGCTCATCAAAACCTATCCAAGAACTGAATCTAACCTTTCAACATTGTTTTTTTTTTGTTTTGACATCCTCCAAATGGCTTGCCAAAAGCTCTGGAACACTATAATCTCTATTGGAAAGTAACTCCCTCTTGGAAATACACTTTAGCTTCCTTTGTTCTTTTCTCTCCTTGATGGGCTGGATGCTGCTTGCTCCCAGAAATGAATAACATGGTGTGCAGTGAGTGCTATAAAGTCAGGGATGTGAGCCAAGAGACAGAGAGAGATGCTTGTTCAAAGTCATTCATCCAGTGACTTCACTGGAAGTTGGAAATTATTTCTCATTGAAGAAAAATGTTTGCCTTTTAACTTAACTGCTCTTGCACTCTCACATTGTAAAGTATGTGAATGCTAGAGGGAACACAGAGAAACTGAGTCGAAACACCACAGTCGCTGTGAAAGTCATTCTAGAAATTCCTTTTGTATTGCTATAAGTTGTTAAAAGAAAAAATATTTTGTGTTCTTGGCTCTGTCAAAATATTGGGAATTTGTAAGAACTAAGTTTCAATTCTACTTGATAACTAGGCAGGAGCAGGAGGAAACACTTTCCACCATCTTGCCATCCATGACAAGCAACATATGTCTTATAGAAAAGACTGCAGTATCGGATCATCTAAAAGTTAGCATATTATATAACCCCTTGAATATCCATCACTCACAAACTCCAGCTTTGTCAACATGTTGGCATATAGACTTTTAACCAACACAAGCAGATCTGAATTATCTTTATTTATTTTTATTTATTCTTATCCTGGATGAGAAGATCCAATGTACCCTCAGTAAATTAGTGGATGACACCAAGTTGTGTGAGTGTCAATTTACTGGAGGGTAGGAAGACCCTCCAGAGGGATCTGGTCAGGCTAGAGAGATGAGCCGAGACCAGCTGTATGAGCTTCAACATGGCCAAGTGCTGAGTCCTACACTTCAACCATAACAACCCACTGCAGAGCTACAGGCTGGAGGAAGAGTGGTTGGAAAGAAGCCCAGCTGCAAAGAACCTGGGGGTGCTGTTTGACAGTGTCTGAAAAAGAGCCAGCAGGCTTGTATCAAGAGTTGTGTGGCCAGCGGAACTAGGGAAGTGGTTGTCCCTCTGTACTCAACACTGGTGAGGCTGCGTCTCAAGTACCATGTCCAGTTCTGGGCCCTTCACTTCAAAAAGGACACTGAGGTGCTGGAGTGTGTCCAGAGGAGGAAAAAGATGCTGATGAAGGGTACACAGGGTAAGTCCTGTGAGGAGAGGCTGAGGAAGCTGCAAGTGTTTAACTTGGAGAATAGGAGGCTCATGGGAGACCTTATCACTCTCTACAACTGTTTGAAAGGAGGTTTTTAGCAAGGTGGGGATTGGTCTCTTCTCCCAGGCAACTAGCCACAGGATGAGAGGACACAGCTTCAAGCTGTGCCATGGAGGTTCAGACTGGACATCAGGGGGAATTTCTTCACAAAAAGGGTGGTTAAACATTGGAAGGGGCTGCCCAGGGAGGTGGTGGAGTCACCATCCCTGGAAGTGTTCAAGAAACTACTGGACATGGCACTCAGTGCCATGGTCTAGTTGACATGGTGGTATTTGGTCAAGGGTTGGACTGGATGATCTCAGACGTCTTTTCCAACATACCTGATTCTGTGATTCTCTGACTTTCCATTTGCTTCTGGATAAAATTCAATATATTAGAACTACTTGAAGTCCCCACACCTTCACTTTAGTTTTGTGGGGGTTTGTTGCAGTGCAGGATTTTTTAGGACAGCATGCTATTCACTGAAAGTATCAAACCACATTCACACACTTCACACAGATATGACATCGCAAACTGTGATTACAATACATTCTCAAACTCTCTATAATTTTATAGTATCTTCCGTGTTTCACACTGTTTAGGTTCAACGTAAGAATTCAAAGGCTCATTACCTCTCTGATATGCTGTGAACTTATTAGCATAATTAGAAACTAAAAAATCAGGAAGTGATATTTGATCCAAGGAGTGGTGTACCAGCAGGCAATACAAGATGGAATAAGTTTGTAAGAGTACTGCAAAATTTGTTTTGTTTTGATTCAATGTTTAAAATGCTTATGCTGCCAAAATTATATTTAGAAGACAAGCTATTAGGGTAGTAAGTACAGAGGAAATCCTTTGAGGACAAAGGACCACTATTGCTGCTTCAGTCATGCAATGACTTTGGCTGTGGGATTTTGGCTGTGGACACTTTAAAATGTGTTTTTGAATTAATGTTGTAGAGAAAGGTGAGAGAATGACATTACTGCTACAATACTGGTTGTATCACAAGAGTGTTGGGATTAGAAGATATTTTGTGTCTTATTTAATGCATATGTTTGAACATGTATTTGTAAATGTATTTCTACGTATGTGATGGTACACTGACACCTACTTACCTAGCCATTCATCTGTGGATAAAACTTGTAAAACAAAATAATGCAAGTCAAGAAAAAGGAGAAAGGGGAAATAAAAGAAAGATGGATTGATTATTCTAGTGACAGAACTTAAGAACTGATCTCAAAGTCCTGCCACATTAAAAATTCTTTGGGTAAGATTTATGGCATTTACTTTTAAGGACTGGAATATTAATAACTGTAAAAGCTAAGGAAAGGTTATCACTGACAGTAATAGTGATTTTATAGAGTGAGAATATTAAAGTTATGTTTCTCATACAAAGAAATCCATTCTTCTAAGGAAAAAAAAGAGAGGATCACACAGGGCTGTGTTTTCTAGCACAACCAGTCATACTTTATTCAGCCCTGGACGAAGGAAACTTTGGAAGCAATTAAGCTGGTGTCCATGAATGCAAAGGTGGCACACACATTTACTGTGCATTGAAATGCTCTCTCTTACACAGGAACCTGATATATTCTGCAGGTCCATTGCTCAGAAGTCCTGGGAAGAGCCAAGGCCCTAATTCTGGGAATTACTTGCTGTCAGGAAGCGGGCAAAGCAAGACCTGGAGTCACACTTTGAATGAGAATGGTTGTCAAGGTTACTGATGCTGAGTGGAAGAGAGATAGGAATATGGAACCAGAATGTCAAAGTGAGATCTGGCATGAAAACAGACATTATTTCAAGGACTTACTAGCAAGCGGACTGGCAGAAAACATAAAGGAAAGATTAGGGTTGGTAACATAAAAGGACCTTGTCTGATAGCATTACAGAAAACAAAGAGAAGGAAGAAATGTGGTAACAACTAGGTCTCTGTAGGGGTTGAGGCCTTTGTATTTGGAACACAGGAAGTAGAAAATAAATTGTTGCAAATGATAGGAATTTGAAAGAGGCACTTATCTTCAGCAAACAGTGTTTATTGTTTTGGTCTTACCCCTTCTATTAGGTAAGATTATCTTTGTGGCACTTACTTGATTAGATAGGAATATGAACACCTGTAAAAACTAAGTGACATCTGATTCTGAAAAACCTTTTTTTCCTGATTTACAGGTCAATATTGCCTAATCTAATGTGTCCTGACTGAACGTTTTCACCCATGACAGGTACACCTGCTGCAGCCCTCCAGCCAGTGACCTGTGTCTGACCTCAGATGTGTAATAGTTGGCTGCAGCCATGTAACACTGACCAGCCCCTGTGCAGGCTGACCCCCATCACGACTGCATGGTGGCTGTTGTGGGAGGCAGGTAAGACCCTCCAGGCAATGAAGGCTGAAGTGACCATATTTAACCACAGACAAGACGCAGCTCTGATATAAATGGAGCCTCACCAGAGCGGGTCAGTTGAGCCGGTCCTCCTTGGAGCAGTGGGTCTGCAGGGAGTCTGCAGCTGGGGCCTCTCCCCTTGGGTCAGATTGCTGCCCAATGTAATTCCACGACGTTGAGTGCTCTCAACTGATTGGGTATATGATTGCACATTATGGGTTATCCTTCTGAAGCATAAAGAATTCTTAAATTATTCATGTAGTACCAATTCCATGTGACATCATGAATCTGTATTGAAATGCTGATATAACTTTATTTGGTTTAACTGTTTTATCTCTCTTAACTGGTTTATAAAGTAAATCTCATTTGAGTATATCATGTGTCTCAATTTTATAAGACTTCATGACATCACCTGGTACCTCTATGCAGAAACAAATAAGTATTTGGAACGTGAAAACTTTCAATAAGGATGCAGGAAGTATATTCTGCATTCAACATCATCCTCATCATCCAAGTTTGGACCCGAAGAAAATGAGGGGAATAAAATAAGGGAAAAGATAATTCATATTGCATTTTTGCCTGCAAATTCTGTCAGTCTTAAGACTTGTTAAGCAGTAAGACAAGATAATCAATAAGAGAATGGATATTAAAAATTTCGTATCCAAACTACCTTCTCTCCTCCACCATTATAGGTATTGTGGAAAATACAATAATTATATTTCTTTGTCTGATGAGGCAGAAAGAGGGTTTTTGTTTTAGTTTTGCTGCTCATAATTCTGGTGTTTTGTTCCTAGTTCTTAGGAAGTACAATTAAAATATTCTAAAACTAATTAGCCTTTGCCTCAAGTTCAGATGAGCAATTTTTTCCCTACATAGTTTTGCTCAGCAAAACCATTGTACAGTTGCAAAAATGATAATAGCATTAAAATTATAACCTCAAATTAGTTCTACTGGGAACTGATCATGTTTAACAGTCAAATGAAAAATAAAATACTGATTAAATACAACAAATTATTTGGAAAATCTCTCTCAGAAAAGATTAATAGAAAGCCTTCATGTCAGACAGAAGAGAATATCAGAAACTATGTGGGAAGCTACAGGAAAATTAGTATAAATTATTTCCTTTTAGTTCTAGATTGGTCAATTTTTATCACATTGGTGATCTGAAAAGAGAAGGAATAGGAGAGAGATGCATACGAGACATTGCTATGAAAGCACTCCATAAAACTACTAGTGAAAATCTACAGAACAAACTAATCACAGTCGGTGAGTAAACAAGATCAACAAACAGGTCAGTCTTGATACGAACAAGATACTGCAGAGGAAGATATGTTTAATCCTTTCTCTCTTCTCAAGGAGGCTTGCAAGTTGAGCTGCTCCTGTTGATAAGGTTTTCTGGAAAGAAAAAGACCGTAAAACTATATAGACCTCAAGAAAGATGCCCTGTCATGCACTGTTATGTGTCTGGATGTGTTGAATTTTCTTGTCTTGAAAGACTATAGCACCCCAAAGAAGTTTTGGAATAGTCACTGATGATTTACACTCTTAGTAGCTAATTCAGGTGAACTTTGATTTTGACATCAACTGATTGTCAACAATCAGTTGTCAATAAAAAATTCATTTTAGATCTATCTTGTTTATGGAGTAGTTTCATTATGAAGACCTGACATTTCTTTAACTTTATTATATCTATTTTACATGGTACTTTATAACTCTATATATCAACTCCAATTGACTTGTTCCATGTAATATAAAATCCAGTTTTGCACTGTACATCCAATCAAGTTCAACCAAGTACCTAATTTGATGTAATGTCAAGTATGTGTTTAAAAACACTATGAAAAAACCCTAGATTAAAATATATTGTTGGCACTGTTCTTTTATTAATATTTATAGATGATGTGGTGATATTAAACCCAATTGATTAACTGAAATTTATTCACTAGAAGTTTAATGCCTAAAGGTTTTAGTACTTGTATGTTGATTACCTATGCTATCTAAAGTACTCAGCCCTAGGGTTAATAATCTTTTGGGACAACCCCAAAAGGCAGCCTAAAAATGATCCTATGATATAACAAAATGAAATAAAATGCAAATATGAACACAAACACAGAATTTGTTAATTTGTATAGATTTCTGTTACAAAAGATTTAGAGAATTTAGCAACTCTCAAATAAATCTAGGCATGAAATGTGCAGAGTCCTTGCTGAGTACCAATTTTATCTCTTGCAAACTTTGCTTTTTTTATTTGGGATTGATTTACTTCAACAGTCAGTAATCATCAGGATGCAGCATATGCATTACAATTAATTAAGGTACTTAGAGAAAACAGACATTCTAAACTCAGCTTATATAACTTTATAGTGTCATATCAGCTTCACTATGGAATGGAAAGTTATAAAATGCCTTGTTTCAAAGATACTACTCAATATATAGATTTTATTGATGAACCAATTAGAAAAGCAAAACCTACACATTTTACTCTTTAATCTACTGGCCTTGTTTTAATGATTTTAATTTCTTTTTCTTCTCCAGATTTGAGTGGCTGTGACTTGCTTTTCTTCTACAACGGTTCCCTGCTCGGTGTGCATGTAGTGAATCTCTGCGGATCTGACATAGTGAGTGCAGTCATGTTCTACTGGCCCTCTCAAACAACAGCTGAATATTTCATTGTCCTCCTTTCTCAGACAGCAGAGTAGCTGCTGTTCCCCTTGGAAATCCTCTTCCACCCTCCTGGGAAGGAGGGTAAGGACATCTTTGAGGCAACATTAGGAGTGCTGGGTGTCCCTTGCCTTTCAGGGAAGTTCCACCACTACTGGCTGTACCATGTCCTACCTGCCCTGGAAGTCCCACCCCTCCTCTGGTCATGAAGTCTCTTTACTTCACCTCCTTCTGTCACCTGTGGTAAAATGGCTTTTCCATGTGTTGGCAGGCAGCCCTTTGTCTGGTTGGCAGGACCAGTGGCTTCTTCCAGTTTACCCTGAAATACAGGAGAACAAAAAGCCCCTACCTACCAGATACACCAAAGTCACCATTATTAAAAATGTCATAACCTCAAGGTTTTCATATGGCAGGTTTAACATTTTTTGAACCTGTCATAGCCATGTGATCACAAAGCACCCTCTGACTGGCTGCTTGTTTCCTTTGGGCATGGAAGTGCTGTTACATAAAAACATATACCTTTATATATATTTTTCTCTATTTATAGATAGGAGTGTACAAACATGCATAAATACATTCTATTTATTTTTGCACTTTATATTTATTTATATATCAATATATATCCAAACATTAAGATAAAAAAATTAAATATATATACGCAAATGTATCAGTACATAATGTACCAGGTATTCTTTAATTAGAGCTAATGAAACCAATAATTAAAGGATAATTAATATGAAGGAGTTAAATAAAAATAAAAGGCACCACCTGTTTGGAGTGGATAGAATTCACAGAGATGTGGGACCATGGGCAAGTTACAACAAGCCTACAGTTAGTCTCTGTCTGTTCAGCTACTTCTCTCAGGAGCCAGGGAGCTGCAGGATAAGTTGACCTGTCTGTCATGATGGGACTGGTCAGCTCTGACTGCACGTTTGAGTCTGTAACGAGAGACAAGACACCAACAGTCTGGCCCCACAATCCAGGGAAAACCAATCTCATCTGGCTGTCGTATCCCTCAAGGCAGAGCAGCATCAATGGGTATCTTTGGCAGCACAGGAGGACCAGATGTCACGGTCTGGGAAAGCAAATAGATTGGTGGCCAGGGTTGGCAGTGACATCATGAAGGCATTCTGGACGAAGTGACCTCAGCAAGGGAGCCTTTCCTTCTCCAGGCTGAACAGTCCCAGCTATTACCCCCTTCTCATATCAAAGATGTTTTAGTCATCATTTTTTTGGCCCTGTGCTGGACTTGCTCCAGTAAGTCCATATTTTTCTTTTACTAAGTTTCATAGAACTGGATCCAGCACTTCACAAGTGATCTCACTAGAGCTTAGTAGAGAGGAAGGATAAACCACATGGTAATGTTCTTCCTAATGCAGCCCAGGATATCCTTGGCTGAAGAGGATATTCATTATGTTTACAAGTAATATGGCCTAGTGATGAAGTGAAATTGGAAAGAATTGCTAGACTGATGCAGGACAGAGAATTCACAATGATTTTCACCAGTTGGAGAAATAATCTGAAAAATATTAAGGATTAAATACTACAAGGAAGAAAGAACGTATCCACTTTCGGAGATAAAAATGTAGAAAGTTACAGCAGACCTGTGAAAGAGAAAATATTACTTATAGAAGATGACAAACTGAACAAAAGTTAGTCACATCACACTCTTAAAAAAAGAGACAATCATCATCCTGGGATATATGAAGAAAAACAAGAGATATATAAAGAGAAGTTTCAATTGCATAAAAGATGAAATCATCTTACTGTTCATTTCAATTTTTCAGAGTCCAGAGGCCAGAATATTGTTTTGTTTTATTCACCACACATTTAGGAAGATGAGGACTTAGAATGACTAAAGAACACCCCCTAGAAACCAGTGTGAAGAGCTTACTCCTTGTCCTAGCTCATCCTGTCTAAATCCTCTTCCCTGTGAATGACCTGGGATTCTCATACTGTGCCCTCCAGCCAAGGCTTGAATTCCTGGATTGTATCCTGGGTTCACTCACAAGAGAAAAACCAACCTATCACTTTTTCCTGCCTTCTTCTTGCAGGATCTTCATCCCATTCCAATCAAAAAGTCTATTCCAGTCTTGAGAAGTCTAGAAATAAAGACACAGAAATAATTACCTGTGAACACGGCTTAAAAGCAGCTGGATAGTCTAAGAAATATGATGAAAGAAAGAAAAAATGGCAGTCTTCAAGTCTATAAATAGAGAGAATGGGATCTGTTCTTCAGATCTCTATTGGACAGGATGGGAAGACATTAAATTGCAGTAGGAAAATGCAACTTGAATATTATGGAAAATTTCCAGCTACGTAAGGGTTTGATTAGCTCTGGCTTGTATGGTCCGGGGAGCTGGGCAAGTTCTTGTCACCAAAGTTTTTCAGAGATGTTTTGATATACTTTTGCAAGCACTGACAAGGGATAGTGGATCCTGCTTGAGTCATAGAAACATCTTACCTCTCCAAGCTTTTCTTTCCCAATGTAATTTTCTATAACTCTCCTATACGGTAGTAAAACAGAAATGCTGAAAGGATTTTCTTTTGGAAAGGGCAGAGTTTAGGATGGGCAGACTGATTTGTGAGATCAAAAAAATGCCATATTCTTCAAACAAAATTCAAAAATAAGAGATACTTCAGAATTCAAGGCCTTTTTTTTTTTTTAACTTGAGCAACTCACAATGTATCATTGACTTTTGAGTGGTACAAAATAGGAGAAATATGGTCCTACAGATACAATTTCCTATGCCAGCTCCTCTGGATTTTGAGTTTACAAGGATTATATTATGTCAGAAAACTCAGACGTGTTAAGAAGTGACAGTAGTCATATATAAAAAGAAGTTTTCACAGAGACCTGCTAACTCAATAAAAAACCCTCACTGGAATATGTATGAGGACATTCATTTTAGCATAGGAAGCACAGAAAGTACAGTCAACACTGAAAAATTTATTCAAGAACATTCCCTGAGCAAAAGCTTCTGTTTCAAAGGTAAAGTGATGTTTCCTAAATCAGTCTGGAATGGCAGGATAAGAATGCCAGGTCTGCTGGGGAAAATGAAGATCAGTCTTTGGCCTGTTGCATGTCTCCTAAGGTTTACTTTGAACTTCTTTTTACCAAAAAAAAAAAAAAAAGGTAAACCAACACATCTATTCTTTCCATAGTAATTCCTACAGATAAATGTAAAGGATTTTGTATATCCTCAAAGACTGGAGATTTTACAACCTAACCCATAGCTTCCTGATGACAATACGAACTGTTTATCAACCTGAATGAGTTTCAGGGGCTTAGTGTGAGATCCTGAAACGCAACTCCAGGTAAGGTTTTGCAGAACATAAAATTTTCTGTCTTTGCATAAAGTGAAACAAATCATACCACTTACCCACTCTTCTTAAATAGTTAGTGGGAGATATAATTTCCTCCAAAGGTGATCTGCAGAATTTAGCAAACATTGTAGGAAGCCACTAACAAAAACAGAACTTGTGAGTTCTGAGGAAAGTTTCAGTAATGTGTTCCCTGTGGAGTCACAACCACTTCTCAGCAATTCCCCTCACTTCTGGGTTCCCAAGCCTATGTATGTGGCCTGTACTGCGCTACCACAGTGGACCAGGCTGAGTCTCCCTCTTTCCAGGCTGGCTTCAGGTTGTAAGGTGCATGTGGGGACTCTGGACTGGAGTTATAGGGCACTTCCATGTGACCATGACATTCAAGTAATTTTTCAAAGCCTTACTAAAAAGGTGAGACATTTATAGTGCACTTACTTTTCATTTCTTTCCCATAGACAAATGCAACAAGTGAGCTTTAAAATCAGTAACAATAACCACAATAAAATATGCAAAGAGTTTGCTATTGCAGCAGGATGTGAATTTGTTTAATGAACACTTGATCAGAGAGAATGGAAAGATTTTGATGTGACTGCTATTAGGGGCTATTCCAGGTATTTAGGAGCATAACAGATGACTCTCTAATCCCATGAAGGGTATTATTTATGCTTATAATTGAAACCTGACCCTTTTATTAAAATTGGAATTAGATAACTGGTATGACTGAAGCTCATACTGATAATATTGTATTGACTAGCAGGGTATCTAGATACTGTAACTCTGCAACTTAAACTCATTGCAATTCAAACCATTAAAGAGAAGTGCTAAAAATTTAAACTAGTTTCCATGTTTTAAATAAGTATTTTTACAAATATTGCAAAATAAAAAACAGAGTTAATGGTATTTTTTCAATATTTAATATTTTATTGTTTATCAACAACAGAAAGTACTATGCCTTTTTGCATATCTCAAAACTTAAAAGGTTGTATAACTGACCTTTCATTAATCTGCTTATGTTGCACCCTCTTACTGAAGCACATTGTTTTGTCTACATTTGTCTCATTCCAGTAGATGATAATGTAAGATAAAACTGTTGGTTATATGAGAATTCTGTTTTTAAAAATTCTGCTAAATAGAACAACTGTTTTAGAGGTCAAGATGGAAGAAGGATCTATTTGTACTTTTTCATGTATCAGTCTCTTAGAGCTATTTCCATGTGCAAAAATGTATGTGAATACAAAGTGAAAAATAAATGCAAGATACTTAGGACTGCATAGTAGGGCTCTACACTAAAATCTAAATTAAATAATTCCTTAATTTGTTCTCTTCTCTGCAGATGTTCCCATTGATTTAAATATGATGGCTGGAAGTATAGGAGACTGCATGAAGCAACCAAGTAAACTAGTCTGCTGTTAACCTAACTAGTTCTGAAGGGAAGGAGGTCCATGGGAAGACTACATGCCTCAGATGTTCAGAGTTGTGGGTCTGGAGTTATAGGAAATACAGGCATACAGAATGCAGGAAATACAGACGCCCCATGCCTACTGTGTAGCCATGGTCAGGATTTGCTGCTATATTTTACAGTTTCCTTGAAGACTTTTAATTATCAGAACTACCTTTAAAACTTCAGTGTCAGTTGTTTCATCCCATGATCAGAATAAAATAGGGCTGTTCCATCTGGCTGTTATTGAAATACTTTGGAAGGATTAAGAAAAGCACTTAGAATCAAAATTACCAACTTGTAAGCGCAAAAAAAATATGCAGTGCCAAAGACAGGGAAGAAGAAATCTTATCAAAAATAGCTGAGGACAAAAAAGAGATGACAATCAACTGAGATGACCTTAAGAATAAACATCACTAGATAATATGCAAAGGGTTAACTGGAAATTCATGTAGTGATAATGAAGTGATATCTAAAACACTCCTCTAATGCTAGGAAAAAATTAAGCTACTACCATATTTTTTCTCAATTAAACAGTTGAAGAAATTAATCACTTGGTAATTTTGTTTCTAAAGGAGAAAAATCTTTACTAAGAGAAACTTTGCTTAAAACTAGTTTTTAGAAGCCCTTAACACAAATATTACTACACTGAAAACCTTTCTACATACGAGCAGTCCAGCTGGATGGATACTGTCAAGTAAAACCAAGATCTCACGTGACAACCACACGTCTGTTGCAGATTCCAAAATGCTGTAAGATACAGCCTGGATTCATCCCACTAATCAGAAGGCCCTTAAACAAAGAAACCACTACTGCAGTATGAAGGCCTATGGTCTCTCAGGGTACCTGGGATCCAAACCAGCTTTTGACATCTACAGTCATCAAGTATCCTCAGGTATCTTGCGTAGTCAATAGCTAAAAATGGCCGCAATCCACCTCACCCACTTTAAATGACTTTGCTATGCCTTCCTGGAAGAACTTTTCTCCTTCACTGATGAAAAAAGAAGGCCAGACAACTGATTCAGATGTGGGTGTGAGTCTATTTGGCCAAAGAATTCCCCCTCATTGTGTCAAAACCATCAAACCCAAAACAATATTAGAAAGATCCAACAGTCAAAACAGTCATTAGAAAACTGTTTAAATTTATAGTCTTTTGTGAAATCTTTATCCTTTTTCTTCCCATTAGCAAAGTTTTTCTTGTTCTTTACTAGTGGTGCCTTATCAGCATGTAGTGTTATAGTATGAGGCAGTTTTCAGCAGGTGCATGTTAAATGCTTTTAGAAATAAATAAAGAATGCACATAATATGCAAAAATTAATCAGTTCCTGAATGGACATCATACCCTCTGATATACCAAATTAAGGGGCCTCTGGAATGAATGATTTCCAGCTGGGAGAAGGTTAGTACAGCTCCTAAGGACCTAACATGGGATGAAATCCCATCTCACCTCAGCAGGAAATACTTGCAGATAAAAATAATGGCATTCGCATGTAGCCACAACATGACTGTGCAAATGCTCAGGGTATCAGTCCTGAATGCTTGGTCTCAAGATGAAGGACTCTCCTAACTTGTTAAGTTTCTTCAAGCTTCTGAGCCCCATCTGCAGCCACTGCTTCAGACTAACAATTGGCAAATTGGCCTGTTCAGGCAAAATGTAAAAGAAAATAGCAAAAACAGACATTGGAAAGATGCAAAAGAACAGAGGCAAGTTAACTTATATTAAAATTAAAGGTATAAAACTAGAAGGACAGTGATTTTTCAGCTCAGGAAACCATCTAAAGTGTTTGACCTTTTCTCATTCTCCAGCAAATTTTTGTTTCCAGGTAAATGAATGTTTACTTTTACAGATGACTTCTAATTTGTCTTTCTATTTTTTTTTTTTTTAATCATGATTAGCTTCCATTTTGGAACAAGCCATCATTTCAAACTGGAAAAGAACTCAGATTATTTTCATTGAACTAAGATTTTTCTGTAACAGCAATTTCTCAGAAGTGAGAAAAAGAAGTATGTTTGTATATAATAGTGTTTTGACCAAAGACACAGTTAATTTCTTCAGGTACAAATAATAAGAGTGGGGGTTGTTAATTTTGTTTCTTTGTTTTTCTATGAAACATGGAGGGCATCAGTTTCCGACTATCTTGGATTATTGTGAGGAAGTCTTCATGAATATTTGGATTGGATACTTCCTCAAAAATCAGTGGAAGAGCTTGTAGTTGTTTAACCTAGATTTCTTGCAATTATTTTTGAAACTAAAGGTTGCTTTGCTGGTGAAATTTAGTGAAAATTGAACAATTTTGGTGACTATTTAACAAATAAAAATGGTTAATAATAGTCAATATCAATACTGCTACAAGACAAGATTCCTTTTTGATTAGACTTGAGAAGTACTGACTCCAAAGAAATCTTTTTGGCTGAGCATTAATTTTTAGATGCAATTCACTCTCTAAGACTGTTGCTTAACTGTCAGTGTTATAGGGTAAACTTGGGAAGATACCATTTAATCACTGCAAATCTGGGCAGTACAGCATTTCACCTCTCTTCAAATGTATATGAGATACAAGTAAATTTTCTGACTTTCCCATTTACCTTAAGTCAGATTCTTTAGTGCAAGAAGTTTCCTTTCTGATTTATTGTCCTGAGAGGGTACACAAAGTGGTCAGCACTCCACAGTGGCCATTACATTAAATCCTTCAACAGTACTGACCTTATTATCAGATAAAAATGATGTTAAAATGAGTGTTAAAATCAAAGTGTGTATGATTTGCTCTCATTTTCTCACTTTATTAAGCTGGGTTCCCTTCCAGCTGCTGTCAGCAGTGGTAATAAGCTTATGTTCATAGCTGGTGCCATCGACTTTCTGGACTGGGCCATGCAATTTTCTAATTCATTCTCTGTTCTGCTTTGTATTTCCAAATACTCTCAATGTTCAGGACGAACTTCCAGGTTTCAGTGCTATTACCAAGCATTCTGTGGATGTTCCTGTACCTGGCATGTATAGATTGGTTTCCTTAGGCAGAATTCACCGAGACAAAGAAAAAGATTTTCATGAATTCCAAGAGGCCTATAAATCTTCATACTTAACTGCTGCATTATGCTATAATTATAGAGTTAAGTCTTCTTTGCAAAAGAATTTTTTCCCTGATTTTAAGTAGCACTTAGATTGTCTAAAGGAAACAAACTAATCAAGGGGAGGCCTTTATGGTATATTTTATAATAATATTGAGAACTGAATTAATTTAAGCAGAATATGTGACAGCTGAAAAACATGCAAAACATTCTTTACTTGAATCCCATCGTTGGTAAGTTTAAG
Source organism: Chiroxiphia lanceolata (assembly GCF_009829145.1). NCBI lineage: Eukaryota > Metazoa > Chordata > Aves > Passeriformes > Pipridae > Chiroxiphia > Chiroxiphia lanceolata. The sequence continues at coordinate 82,997,897 of NC_045639.1, read as the reverse complement.
TTTTTGCAGGAGATTTCCTGTTCCCAGAGCCTGGAAAGTCTGGAACACTAATAACTTTTTCAATAATACTGAAGTTCTTTGACTTTGTTTTCAAAAATTTGTAGATTGATGACAAAATTGTATAATTGCCCATCCTTCCAAAACCTCACTGGTTTTGATAGGAATGTGGATGATTGAACTAGTCTCATTGCATAAGATGACAGCTAACTAACAAAAATTTTCTGCATACGTATACATAAAGCTCCTCAGTCTTTCCTTAAATCATTTTGATTTACCTTTGAACTTTAGCAATGCAATTGAGAGTGATACAAGGAAAGGTTATCTCATTAAGTGGAAGGTAAATGGACAGAAGTTTAAATGGATCTTACAGATGCAACTTGTTTAAACTTTTGCAACTTTCCTAATAAACTGAATATTTAAAATTCACTTTTTCTGAATCTAGACTGATACACTTAGCCATGTTGTGTGAGAAGAGAATTCTCTGCAACAATACATTGTCTCTGCAACATACAACAATACAGGCAGAATAACCTGTTATTGTATTACTTTCTTCTGTTCAAGAATGGTTTGTGGAAATTACCTGGCATTATAAAATGGAAGAAAATTATAATGGATGAGAAAGTCCAGCAAAGACATCTCCACACAAAAGCTTCCAGCTTTTGGTGTCTAGTCTTGGCAATGCAGAACTGGAGTTGGCTATTAAGCTCCCCTTACATTTTATCTCAGAGAGGGATCCTCAGAAAGTACTTCTCACCAGTAAACTTCTAGGCTACACTGAGGTGAAATGCAGAGGAAAAGGATGAGTTTTACCCACCTAACAAGGAGTGACACAGCAGAGGTGGATAGGGACCCAGGTCTTCTGTCTGAATCCTGAGCTCTGAATCTTCCTCTGGAATTCAGTGCCAAAGGAAAGGGATGATTATACTGAATGCCACACAGCCCATGGTATGAACAGTGAGGTCTAATTCCCTGTTTGAAGGACAGGTTTAAACTTGTGTCTGCCATATTAGTAGCGACCACACACTGAGCTTTGGGTCTTGTTTACTAACTTCAGTGTTTTCAGAGACTGGTAATTTTGTTTTGTAGTGTTTTGGGACATGGACCAAATACAGGCTCCCACCAATTCAAAAACACTTTTCTGTTCCCAATGTCTATGTAACCTGCATGCAATTATCTACATAAATATAGGCATCTAAAGGGTTTAGCAATTAGGCAGCAGTTCTGAAGCTGTCAGTGGTACTGAACTGAAAGACTTGGACAGAGAATAAAATGCCTAAGTCCGAGGTGATTTGTTTGATTTTTTTTTTTACTTCATTTTCAAAACTCCTGTTCATTGCAAAAGAAGATGCTTTGTGTAAAATAACCAAACCTAACCAAACAAATCTCAAACAAATAAGCCAAGCTTGATTATCTTTCCACTTCAAGATCATCCTATAAATCTGACACATTATTGTGAGGGTTTTTTTCCCCTCTGGCTCAAAAAGACCTGGCAGAAATGTGGGAAATAACTAGCTCGCAAAGGTTTTGTCGTTGTCAAAGAACACATAAACTGTGAGATAAGAATTGAACAAAAAAATTGTCATTTCTTAGAGCAATTTTTGTCACAATAAGCCAAACAAAGTGGAAGACTGAAATACAAGATCAAAGAAAATATTTGAACAGTTCTAATACATGTAAAAGTTACTGTTACAATTAAATAGAAAAAGAAAACAACAACAATATAATCAAAACAAGCACATCAGCAAAACTACAGGTTGTGGTGTTACTCTTTCTGCCAGAACTGTCATCAAAGATGAAATTCAGACTTCACCACAGCTTAAGCTCAGCCTAGGATATACATCTTGAAAACCTAGTGCTCACTTAAGTAATGAAGTGAGGATCTACAGTCACTGCTACCAAGTTGCTCTTGGGTTACCAAGAATAATTTTGTATTGCACTTACATCCAGGTTTTCTGGAATGCTTGGCAATGAAATTGGTTTAGGTCTACTACTACTCCTGAAGTAAGTGGAATTTTAATCACAAACAGAAATATAGGCTGAATTTGTACTATCAGATAGGTAGTTTGTATGTGGTACTACGTCTGTATCACTGGTCTCTAGTGGATTTTAATGGGAAAAATAGCAAAAATAGGATGGCTCTTTAGCCTTGATGCATCAAAGGTTTAGTGATATCCTATCACAGAAATTGTATCCTGATAATTCCATCAGTTTGAGATATCTGATACTGAAACGATTAAACCATACATAGACTTCACAGCATCCTACAGTAATGTTTTTCACAATTCCACTAGACTCTATGTGACCAAACAGATCTGTGTTTGAAAGTAATATCTGATAATTTAAACAGACATCACTGGTTCTTCCATCACTGAGAGAAAGAGTGAGTTTGCATAGGATATTCAAAATAGCTCACTCAGTCTAAGCCCTAACTTTGGTTCTAGAGTTGGATTCTTGCATAACACTGTTTTTTTCTTTGGTTCTCTATTTCTTTCTAATTATTCAGATTTTTTTCCATCTCCTTCTGTCATTTCTGAGCTGTCTTACAACTTTTTATGTCTCCAAGACTGTCTTCTTTAATAACAATAACAACAATGAACGAATGTACCTCACTGTGAACATAAAATTTTTCCACAGTCATTCTTTTGCATTTCTTTATAGAATCATAGAATAAAATCCTAGAATTGCCAACAAAATGATATATAGGTTAAAGAAAACTAATGACTTTCTACTGGGGATTCTGGCAATTGGGAGCTACATCTGGCGGTAGCTCCCTGTTGCTAAATGCAAGGATTTTTCCTCTCAGAATGCTTTTTAGTGAAAGCAAAAATAAAATTTAAAAAATGAAAATAAAAAAAAAAAAGAAAAAGGAAAAGAAAAGTGGGGGTTTGATTATAAAGGTTTTGTGACCCACAGTGGGACAGTGTTTTGTTTTGTTCATTAAACCAAACATTTCCCTTTAAGGTACCTGTGCATTTCAGGCAAAGCTATGTTCACATCCAAACAAAATTGCAATGTCAAAATTATTAATTTTGCTTGGGATGTGTTTTGTGAACTGCTAAACCAGTGAGTTTAAATATTTAACTTTTTTTTTTTATTAAGGGTGAAATTAAACATAAAAATATTAGATTTCTCCAAAAAAGGCAGATTTTGAGCTTTTTCTCTCAACTTTCCTTTTTACTGATTGAAGTTTCAGACCAAATATTGCATTCTGAACGCTACCTTTCACCAGGGAGATCAGAAAAATGATCAACATCATTTGTTTGGAACCTCTTACAGTACGTTTTTGAAAATTTGGAATTCTGAAATCTGTCCCCTGCACTTATGGGAAGGTGTATTGTATCTGTTGTTGCTTAGTTGCTGGGATGAAAAAAGGTGAGAGAGGAAAGACAGAGGAAGGTCATGGAATCATAAGATATGATGAATTGGAAGGGATTAGGGGTAGGGGTAAGGTTAGGGTTAGGGGTCACCAAGTTCAACCCCCGGTCCTGTGCAGGACACCCCACCAATCACACCACGTGCTTGAAAGTGTTGTCTAAATACTGCTTGAACTCAGGCTTTGTGCTGTGACCACTTCCCTGGGGAGCCTCAACCACCCTCTGGGTGAAAAACTTTTCCCTAATATCCAACCTAAATCTCCCCTGACTCAGCTTCATGCTGTTTACTTGAGTCCTGTCACTGATCACAAGAGTGTAGAGGTTGGTACGTGAACCTCCATTTCCCCTCATCAGAAAGCTGTAGAATGTAATGAGGTCTCCCCTCAGCCTCCTCTTCTCCAGGTTGAACAGAACAAGTGACCTCAGCCACTCTTCATATGGCTTCCCATCCAGAACCTTCATCATCCTCATGGCTCTCCTTTGGATGCTCTCTAATAGCTTAATGTCTTTCTTACATTGTGAGGTCCAAAACTGCACACAATATTCAAGGTGAGGCCACCCCAGTGCAGAGCAGAGCTGGAAAATCACTTCCTTTGACTATCTGGTGATGCTTTACTTGATACTCCTCAGGACAAGGTTGGCCCTCCTGGCTACCAGGGCACTGCTGACTCATATTCAGCTTGCCGTCGACCAGGACCCTTTCTGCTATGCTGGTCTTCAGCCTCTCATTCCCCAGTCTATACACACAATCAGGATTGCCCCATTCCAGGTGCAGAATCCAGCACTTGCCCCTGTTAAACTTCCTATGGTTGGTGATTGCCCAATTCTCTAATTTGTCGAGGTCTTTCTTCAGGGCCTCTCTACCATTGAGGGAGTCAACAGCTCCTCCCACTTTAATGTCGTCAGCAAACTTACTTAGCATTCCTTTGACCTTCTAGGTTGTTAATGAAGGTGTTGAAGAGAACTGGGCCTAAGATGGAGCCCTCCAGAACCCCACTGGTGACCAGTCACCACCCTGATGTTACTCCATTCACTCTTTGTGCCTCATCTATGAGCCAGCTGCTCACCCACTGTATAACATGGTAATCCAGCTGTGTGCTGAACATTTTTTCCAGAAGGATACTGTAAGACACAGTATTAAAAGCTTTGCTGAAGTCAAAAAAGATTACCTCTTCTGTTTTCCTAGATCAACTAGGTGGGTTACACTGTTGTGGAAGGAAATCAGGTTTGACAAGCAGGACTTTCCTCCCATGGAGTCGTGCTGGCTGTGACCAAACTGGAGAACTGCATTGTCCTCCAGGTGTTTTTCAACACCTCCCAGAATAATCTTTTCTATGATTTTACTTGACACTGAAATGAGACTGGTAGGACTCTTTCTAGGGTCCTCCTTCTTGCTCTTCTTGAAAATTGGGACAACATTTCCCAGGTTTCAGTCAGCTGGGACCTCTCCAAATTCCCAATACCTCTTAAAAATCATTGAGAGAGGCTTTGAGATGACATCAGCTAGCTCTTTTAGGATTCTGGGATGAATGCCATCAGGCCCATGGATTTGTAGGGGTCCAGCTGGAGCAGCAGATCCCACACAATATCGGGGTTGACTGGGAGTCTCACAGTCATGGTTCTTCAGCTCAGAGCACTGAGACCCCCTTGGTCCATCATCTGTGTTGAAGGCAGAGGCAAAGAAAGTGTTAAACGCCTCTGCCTTGTTTCTGTCCCTGTTTCTGAGGTGACTATCCTCATCCTTTAATAGACCGATGTTATTTCTAATCTGTCTTTTGCCATTAATATATTTGGAAAAACTCTTTTTATTGCCCCCCACATTTCTGGCCAGCTTCAACTCCAGTTGAGCTTTGGATACATGAATTTTCTCCCTACAGTGACAAGCAATGTCTCTGAATTCTTCCCATGTCATCCTGACCTTGATTCTGCTGGGCATACATCTTCGTTTTTTTTTGCCTTATTTCCAAGAGAAGATCCCTGCTCAGTCAAGCAGGCCTTCTGTTCCACCTACTTGACTTCTGACATTTGGGAATTGCCTGCTCCTGTGCCCTTGGGAGGTGACGTTTGAAAAGTGACCAGCACTGATTTATCCCAGCACCTGCAAGAACATTTTCCCAGGGGACTTTATTCAGTAGTTCTCTAAGCAGCCTGAAGTCTGCTCTCATGTCCAGAGTTGAAGTTTTGCTGGCATTTTTCCTCCTGTTAACAGAGATTTTAAATTTGATTGCTTCGTAGTCACTGTGGCCAGGACAGCCACCAATCTCCACTTCACTTGTGAGATCCACTCTGTTGACAAAAAGCAGATCAAGTCAAGATCATACATTTTTTTCTATTTTTAATAAGAATATTTCAGCAGCATGAAGGCAGAGAATATCACACTACAGGGAAAGTAAATTTGTGCCAAATCTGAGAGCAATATTCACATTAGACATTTTCTGATACCCAGATTGAGGTAGTTTTGTATGGGTTAGGATGTGGTAAAAGTAGAAGGAAATAGTTGCTGTCAAACAAGTCTTGGTTCTGTTTCCTCCTGGTAGAATACTTATTCTGAAAGACAATACCATTATTCTTGTTCCATTTAATATGGTAAACTTTTTCTTGAACAGATGGAAAAAAAAGAAATTAAAAATTTAATTGCATAAATGCAGTTGAAATTAGTATAAGAATGCTGTGATATGAATATGACTGGCAAATACACTGATTAAAAACAGGCATTGTGGAAAAACAAAAACATGGTTAAGATCTCAGCTGGTGGCACTCTGGTGACAGCAGAGTCTTGATGTGACCTGTTCTATTGTAGTCAGCCTTTCCCTTGGAGCTTGGAAATGGCTCTGGGAAATTATGAGATTTGTATTTAAAGCAGTTTTCTGTGCTGGTATTTGAATGTTGAGTAACATAAGTAAACACAAACATCACCTGTATAAGAAACAGACACTGTACATGAAGTTCAAGGTAAATCAATAATTCACATACATAAGTTAATTCAACTTATACATAAATAATTGTGGATATAATGACCAGAGCATGAACTGGGGAGTATTTTAGACTTTTTAAAACCTAACTTTTACAGATCTGTAGATAATAATTTCTGTAGGGATTTTTAAATACCTAAGCTGCAGATGAGAACTGGGCAAAAACACTAGCTCAGAATGTTTTACTACTGGGTGCTTTTTTTCCTGTTTTTTCTTTTTCTCCTCTTTCTTCCCAGTGGGTTTTTCCTAGGAAAAACTGTGAAAAAGGCAGAACCAGAAAATTTGAAATGAGTTCTTATCATTCATTTAGGCAGAGTTAATAAACATTTACATTCACAAATATACATCTGATATCAGACCAACGAACTTTGGTATTTTTATTTAATTTTCATAAACAGCACCCTAAACCAGCCACAAATATAAAAGCATTCATAGTTAATATACTTTAGTTTATGTTATTGTCTCATAAAATCTAGGGATAACAAATATTTTGCTCATCCTCTTTTACTGGGATTCAAAATATTGTTTTTCTACTCACCATGGGTTTGGGTTGTAATCCATACAATCCAGGTAAACACTGTATTTTCTGTCTTTGCTGATGTCAAAACCCAAAATTCAAATAAAACCTTCTGTCAAAATCACCAAGTTTCACCTAATCTTGTGAAAAATCCAGATATTTTGCATGGTATCCATTCAAACCACAAATCAGGACAGCTTTTCTCAGTACTGTGTTTCATAATACAAAAATGCTTGTGAAGTTCAGCAAAACTTTCGAAGAACTTGGTCTGAGTTTTGCATTTTAAAAGAATTAAAAAACAGATGTTTTATGTGATTTGGAGTTTTGTACTGAAAGCTTTGCCCGACTCTTCTCTGCAGTTAAATGAGACAACATTCACTAAGACAACAGTATTTTGTGAAGACTTTTTTTCCATTTCTTTTAACACGGTGCTCTTTGAAGAATCTTATGAGAAAATTGATTTTTCTAAACCCCTAAAATGAAGAGAAAATGACAGAGGTTGACAGGTCACATATAATCCCAGTTTTATGATGCTGTGAATGCACAGTATGTTGCAAGAGGAATAGAAGATTGCAGTGGAGATTTGTCCTGATATCCAGTAGATGCTGAAGATTTTCTAGCCTTCTATCTAACTCCAGACTAACCACGTTCCATTTCACCTTCTTTTTTTATCATTTGAGTTGCTCCTTTATGATTGTATGATTTACAAATACTGTTACCACACTCAGTTTACACAGCTTCGTATGTGACTGCCTAAACAGAACAAAAGACAATTTTTATGTGGCTGGTACGTATTCTTTGAACATTGCTAAGGTCTTACTACACCAATCATTCACAGACACTTGCTGAACTACTAACTCATAACACCTCCAACAATACAAACTGCAACATGGAGAGTTCCTTAATATATCCTAAGGATTGCATTGTGTTGAAGGAAATGCTCCAGAAAATATTTTTCTGAAGGTATGTATTACATTGTTGAAGCAGAACTTGCTTTGAATGACTGTAGGGTAGAATGGGTTGAGAATTGTTCTGTTTTATATGTGGGCTAAGGTACTCTAGGTAGAAAAATGCAAAACTCTTTTATACGTACTTCGAAGTTTAGTTTTCACACGTTGCCATTTATTTTTGTCCAGTCTTCCCCAGAATTTGCCGATTAGCCTCTGAAAATCTGGTTCCTACAGAAACAATCCAAAGAACAAAACTAGGGGAAAAGAAAGGGGAAAATGTGGAGGTAGCAAAGTTTTAGTAATAAAACAATCACCTTAAGATCACATTCTTGATGCTGAGCATGGTGTATACACCAGAAAAATATCCAGAGAGGTTTTAAAATGGAATAGAAAGGCTACAAGGGGAAAGGGTGTGGGGAGAAAAAGGAAAGTTCTCTGAGAGCTTTAGGGAAAGTGTAACTTGACTCCTTGAAACTGGGAGTTAGATAAGAGTATCTCTAAAATTATTCTATGATACTATGAAAGAAATCCCTGCAGCCTGCTAATCCATATCTTTTAGGATACCCAGAACAAGAAGTTCAAGCATAGATCTAAGAGGAAAAATACAGATTATCTTGGAAAGAGAAGACAGAAGAATTTAGAAGTGTTTATCAGGGGGCACATAGTTACTTGTTTTTCAACCCAGCATATGGGATTTAAATGACAAAATATGTAATAAGAGTTAGAAGAACGTAAATTCTGAAACGCTGCAATCAGTCTGACACATTTACTCCCCTTGACAACAAATTAGCATTTGCAGACTTGCACTCGAAAGCCAGACATCCTTTAGTTAGGTCCAGTTTCGAATATACTGATCCTTCCATTGAAAAGAGAGATAAAAATAAGAAGCTGTCCTGTGAAAAAAGTAAAGGCAAAAAGACGTTTTGTAGCATTGCCCAAGTAACTTTAATAGTTATGAAAGGTACACAGAATGCCCATGATCTCATAGGAAAAATATATGTTTCTTACGCCGGGCAATGGAGTTATGAAAAAAACATCTGCCAGCCAAGCTCTGTCTACCAGTCACTTATGCCAGCACTTAGCGGGAGGGAAAATGAAAAAAAAACAAACCACAAAAAAATCCCCAAAAAACAATCACCCCCAAAAAACAATTCTGCAAAAAACCAAAATTCAGCAGTTAATACAAGCAGTTGAGGATAGAAGCCTTTCACAAAAAAATGTCACATATTGAACAAATACATAAGCTCATCTAAATGACTGCTGAAAAAGATTTTTTTCACCTGATCTGAAAGGAAAATAACTACTTGGCAAACTTTTTAAATATGGCTTATGGCTAGATGTCCTCACAGTTAAAGGCAAACAGAAAGAAGCTTTTGGTAACAGCTGCAGCTCTTTCCAATGATGTGAGCTAGTCTTCTAAGGCCCTTTGTTTACCTTTTTCTAAAGCTGACATTTTTGAAATATAATATTGGAAATTCAGTCATTTCAATACTGATCTTCAACTATAAACAATATATATATTGTCTTTAGGGCAATACCTATAGGATGAAGCTTTTTCAGAATAAAAGTTGTGGGTGGTTTTTCATTTTGATTGGGGCTTTTTTTGTTTTCAGAAAGCAAGTTTTTCTTTGTGAAGGATGAAATAGAAAAACTAGTATTGCTTTGGAAAATACAGTTTTCTAAAGTGACTTAAATAAAGTTTTTTCAACTATAGTTTTTGTGATATCCTATTGTTTGCTTTCTTATTCTTATGGATTTTCCTCTTTTTTTTCATAATGAGCTGGCTTTTTGCATGTATGTTTTTGAGTCTTTTCCATGTAAGTGCTTAGGGATGCCTAAGCTTTAAAGGCACGATACCAACACTTGGGCTTTATAAGCAAGATACCAACAGGAAAAAATGAAGAATGTTGTCATTATGAAAATGTTGCTGCTGCTGAAAAATTGTATTTCATACAATACTTGTTTTAAGAAAAAGTATTTTAAAAAATTATTATTTAATAACCATAAGGTCAATGCAAATTACTCATGTCTCTAGGGATCTTGTTAGTTTTAATAAAATTTTGCAGAGAAGATGCAGGTTTTGTAATTTTAAATCTATTAGTCATTTTATGTAGGAACTCGCCAAACAATTTTTGAGGAGGGTTGGAGTGCAGACTCATAGAGATTCTGAACAAGAATTTACTTACTTTATCAGTTCAGTTGTTGCAACAGCTATTTAAAATAGTGTAGATACAGAACAAACTACTGGAGCTTAATGATGGTGAGAGTAAGGTTGAGTTTTACAGGTAAGAATTGGGGACAAGGCCAACAAGCAGATGTCATGGTGGGAGTGTGTTCTAGACCACCTAACCAGGCTGAAGAGGTAGATGAAATATTCCATAAGCAGCTGGGAAAAGTCTCACAATTGTGATGGCACTTCAGATCATCTACTCCATAACCTTTCCCAGCACCAAGGTCACACTGTCTGGTCTTGCTTTTAAAGATTAGTCGTGCTGCTAAAGACTTCTCCCAGAACAACCAGAGAATCAGGCCCACGCCAGCATGGGTTTATGAAAGGCAGATCCTGCTTGACAAAGCTGATCTTCTTCTGTGACGAGGTGACATGCTTAAATGGATGAGAGAAAGGCTCTGGATATTGTTTACCTGGACTTTAGTAAAGCCTTTGACACCATTTCCCACATCATTCTCCTGGAGAAACTGGCTACTCATAGCTTGGATGGGTCTAGTGGTGGGCTTGGCAGTGTTGGATTAATGGTTGGACTTGATGATCTTAAAGGTCTTTTCCAATATAAATGATTCTATGATTCTATTCTTTTACCTGAGTAGATGTAAACTCTCAGTTCATTCTAGTATGACTCAGTATCAAGCCAGACTAGGGGTGTATTCTGGTAGTCTTCATTTTTTGTAGATAAGGAAACACTTTCTAGATCAGGAAGCCAGGTGTCATACCTCCCTGGTGATGTCTCACCCTGAAGGCTAACAGTCTGCCCCATCTTATGGACTGATGCAGTACCCCAGTAGAAAGTGGGTCAGTTCCAGGTAGAGAACCTCATGTAAGAACATTTACCCGAGAAAACAGAAATCTTGGGTGCATTCCTCCTCAAAACAATGTATTTGAACTTAAATAAATTTTAAGTTTCTACTCCATTCCTTCATTTAAATCTTTGTATTAATGTAAAATTCTGAAATATTCATTGAATAAATAATAATAATAATAATAAGGATTTGGCAAGTTGAGTAGTTAAGAGATGGGATACCTGAGCTCAGACACACTACACAAGGCAGATTGGTACCAACAGGAAATAACAAGAGACCCTCAGTACAGAATTTTAAGGAGTTCTAAGGGTTTTAAGTGAATAGGTATTCTTTTCTGGGGAAAAAAATTTCAAAGCATTTAATACGGAAGATTAGAAACAAAGAACTGCAGAGAAGTGAGGTTCTCTTCCATTATTCAAACTACAAGCCTGCAATACTTCCTCTTTTACAAATACCAATATCAGAGTTTTCTCCCTTTGGAGAGTGAAAAGTGTGTTGTATAACTAATTATTTCGCAATCCATTCCTGGTATTGTTTGATCCTCATGACCATGGAAATATCTTGGCACCTTTCACAGGTGGGATGTTTGTGTGAGACCAAGAGTGTATTGTTACACCTGGTCTGAGCCCGGAGACTGAAAGCACATGGAGCAAGTTCCTCTCTGCTATGGCTTTGGCCAGGTTATGTGTTGCAGCCAATGTTACTGACATTGCTGTGCAAGTAGCCTGAATCATTTAGTGTTTTGTTAGAAGAAGAAAATGTTGTTTCTATTATATACATATATTTCTGTACCTAGACATGATTTCATTACAAGTTCAATAAACTATAATTGCTTTTTTCCCCCCTCCTCAGACTTGTCTCTGTGAATTATTTCTGAGAGTAAAAAGGAGTCCTACCAGCTAATGTGTTGGCAACAGATATGAATATTTCTAGGAATTGAATAAGAGATCAGGTAAGAGGGAGTTAAAAATATGGTGAGCAAACTACAGAACAGCTTTCAGCCTTCTACAACAAATCTGCATTGCAACAATTAGTTTTAGATCTGGTAGGAAGATTTCAATGAAGTATAATATGACCGTTTGTTAAAGTTGAAAGCTTATACTCTTACTGTACATGAAACCTTCAGCAATATAGGAAAGGCTTTTAAGAAGCTCTTTGTGTTTGCTCTCCCTGCTTTCCCAGCTCCCAGGTTGCCAAAGAAACAATGACCCCAGGACCCCAGCACTACTGGAGAGGATGGCTTCATGCAGGCTGCTCTAAATCCGAGTTTTCCTAGGTCCCCTTTTTTCCTCTTGTGGTCCCACAGCCTTTCCCGTAAACTGGGGCAAACTTTGTTGTTCATTTCACCACAAATTTCAGAAATATGGGATTGTGCTCCATATCAGAATATTTTGAGATATCACAAACCTCTCTTGATGAGAGCCTTTTTAAGTGCATCTCCAGTTACTCATGTCTCTGACCTCCTGCCAGTCATTCAGGGGTCTACTTCCAAGACTACTCCAACATCATGACTTTGAATAAAGTCATGGGATATTCAAGGTGTTTGAAAATCAGGTTCAAAGTAGAATGGCTCATGCTGAAAATTGCTTTGATTTGCCCAGAATCCCATCAATTTTTAGCAGTACTGAAACAAGCGTAAGATAAGATGTGGAAAAAGTATTTATTACATTTTGGAAAAAAGTTCCACACAACTTTTGCATCCAAGAAATGCTCCAGCAAGTCTTTTGGGATATACCGGAGAATAAGTCAGCAGAAAGTTTAGGATGTGTGTGCACCTTTTCATACAAGCGTTAGAAAGCAAGCTGTGACTGTATGACTGACCATGTTCCCCAGAAAGACACTTGTTCCAAAGCATGTATAAATTGTCTCCGCTAAAATGTGGTGGGTGTTAAAATTAGGTAATTATCCAAAAAGTTGATACAATTCCTCTTTCACAATGTGTCACTTAGCCATGTGTCATGAACCCCCAAGGACTCAAAAGTGACCATAGGGATGCAAAATGTTTTACTAGTAGTCAGTAGCTCAGTTCCTCTGGCAAGGAAGGCATCAGAAACAGCCAAAAGGATCACAGCAGGAACAGAAAATCTGCTCTTAAGTCCTTGTAATGGCTCAGAGAAGCTCTGTCCCTCCAGGGCTTGAAGTGGCTGCCTGCACCTGTGGCCAGCGTGTACAGTTGCTTCTACCTCACCCAGCCTGAAGGAGTTGAACTGCTTTTGGATGAGGTCTGGATGAAGACAGATGTGCTTAAAGGGGGCTGGTTTTGACACAGTTAAAGAATGCTGAAGGTCCTAATTTGGACCTTCAGTAGTCCTGGCTGTGGGTTCCTAAATTATCTGTCCAATCTGGAAATCAGTAATTCCCAAAGTAAACAGTTGTGAGTGGGCTCTTCAGCTAGCTGTAAATGCATCTTCAATAGGGCAGCCTTGAAGTGGGACTGGTCTAGAAGTGAGATTGCAGCCAGATTGGCACTTGACCCCTTAGCTAGTAGCAGCAGTCCTTGAAGGAACGTTATAAATCCTGTGAATTTCCACACGTGGAAATCTTTTCCGGCTATCTTTTCATCTTTTTGATTTAATATTTTCTGGGTTCTTGTTTGTCTGTTTGTTTGCTTGCTTGATTTTTTACATTTGACACCATCAAACTTAACACAATTTCAAAAAGCATAACTGCCTTCTAAGATATTCTGGAGAGCCTTCTGCCTGGATGACCTCCATATAACATGACACTGCCCTGCAGATGCTCGAGGTGAAATATTTGGAGAGATTTGGTGACATGATTATCTGTGCACAAACACCCCCCATCCCCCATCCGCCTTCAGTAAGAATTAACTTTAATTTTAGCCTGAGAGAAAAAGGCAGACTAGTGCTTCCCCAGACAGCATGTGCTTGTTTTGCTGTTTTCCAACAGTTTGCAGTAATCAGTATCTGGATATCTTTATTTCTGTTGTAATTCTTTTTCCTAGCTGCCTGTGTTTGATGACAGCATAGAACTTTTGAAAGTAAAGGTGCAATTCACAAAAACCTAAAGCACAACAGTTTCATAGATGCACATAGAAACTCAATGTTTTTTGATTCACTGAAAATAGAAATGAGACCCCTTTCACCATTCTGAGCTGAAATCCAAAATAAATGGTCCTGTGAGGATATAAAATAATTGAAAAACTCTATTTGTTTCTTAAGTTCTTTTTTGCTAGAAAGCTAAGTCCCTTCCATTTAGGCCTCTTAAGTAAATGCCAAAGGATTTCTTTTTGTTGGATTATTTCTCATTCATTAACTGTCTCAAATTAGGTATTTTAAATAGTATTGGTAAGAGTGGAGATTTAATTTTGCTTTAATTCTCAAGATCTTCACACAGTACTTGCATTAATTTTTTTCTGGTGGATCCTGTAAAAAAGAAATACTGCGAAGAGTTGAAACTAGGGAGTTGAATACACTTCTTGACACACAAAATATTTGCAAATAGATGGAGTTTCCCTTCAGATAACTGGGACCTCCTTCAGACAGAGTGGTTTCTCCTGCCTGTGCAGCAGGCTCCATAAAAAAGAACTATGAAAATGATGGTCAATGCAGAAAGGTTAGACAAACAGCTTTCAGTACTGGGAGTTGTAACTTGAAATTTGAACTATAAGGTTTTATCTTCCAAAGCCTAGGAGAACAAGGCTGAATGTATTCATGTAAAGTATTGCCAGTTGGTTATTGCTTCCATTAGCACTCGCAGGACCTTATGGAGTCAGCTGGACTTTCAGATCAAGAGGAAATGTTAGGATGCATCCCTGCATGAGTAAGTAACCACCAGGGCGAAAAAAAGACACTTAAAGGCAAAGGATACGAGAGTAGGACACTAAGTGGAATGAAGCTGGTGCTGTGACAGCCCAGCCAGTGAGGTGCTGAACTGAGCTTCTGGCATGCACCAAGGAGCTGCAGCAGCACTCAGCCAGCCCTGCTGGGGCCCTGTACCATGCCAGGGGAGGTCATGCTTGCTTCAGACCCTGGGACCACCAGTGACCAATGAAGAGGAGTCAGAAAGGTCTCTGTTTCAGCACTCAACCAGACTGGCTTTTGGATAAGCCCAAAGTTTTCTTTAAAAAGAAAGGGCAGCTTTGTCATCCTACTTTACATAGGCTTTCAATTGTACATGAGAAGGAAAAGATAAACTTAATACAATGAACATGAGTCGAATTCATTTTCTTACCTTGTTGCTGTGCAGGAAAAGAACAAATATTTGGCAGTTGTATCTTGTGGCCTTCATGTCTTCTGGAGGCATCAAACTGTTAATGTGATGCCTCTTCCTCTTTGCTTCCGATTCAGTGATCTCTTGTGCTTTACTTTAAAAGTTAAAGTCTCTGCTATTGTATTGTTGTATAAAAATCATTTATTTCAGGGTATAGTTTTTGAACTTTTAAGTTACCAAGTAATAACAACAATCCCAGCATAGCCTCTAGCCACAAATTGAGAAATCATTTTCATTGCACTTCTTGGCTTCACAGTGAGGTTGTACAGCTTTTCAAAGGGAGCCGCTTCTGGCACTGACTGTTGTTTAAGGAAGTGAAAACTTACTCTTCATGGAGATTGTTGATGTGACTTGGCTAGTTTTCTGTGAATTCAAAGCTGACTTATTTTACAGATATTCTACTTCTGAATACTGGCCAACATATTACAAAATGAACTAATTTTTAAAAGACCCTTAGTGAATACTAGCCCATTTGAAATTATTCTTGTTATTTACATGTTAACACCTGCTGTATGTGAAACTACAGATAAACTGCAGGACTGTGTGATAAACCTGGCCCTTCACCCTTCTAACTTCTCCAAACTAGCTTCATAATGTGCACATTAAGGTGCTTTTAAGAGGTGGGATGGGACACAACATACGCAAGAGAAAGATCTCAATTTTATGCAATGATTGTCACCAACATCCATCTGGAGGCAGATGGAGATAATACATCTCTTACTGCGGACTGTTGATTATGCAGTGTGTTTTTGAACAACCATATTCATGGGAAAAAGAGTAGCTATTCATGGTCAGGAACCAAACACAGTCATTACAGTACTTTTCTGGGCAGTGTGTTGGGGCAAATTGATGACTACCTAGTTAAGAAGTGAGTGGTAGATGGATATGTCTGTCCCATCATGTAGTCATATGGCAGTCACTGTAACAAGTCATCATGAAGCAGGCTCTGGGCATGGTTGCTGAATATGAAACACAGTGGCCCTTTGATGGCTTTCAGGATTGCTTTGATCACCTGCAGAGCAGAAAAATGTGTGAAAAATATCCTAGAAATGCCTTTGTAAATTGTCTAGTTTAGTGGCATTCCTGTTCTGAAGCTGAAGAAAGCATTAAAAAGATGAAACACCAATCCAACCTAAGATATTCAGTGTCAATGAACAACGGAAAGGCTGGACAAGGAAGAAATTGTACTTCTTGCTGGGACACAAGCTTGATATAAAGCGGTAGCTGTCCTTGGCTTATGAAGTTAATTTTGGACAACCCTTGCACTATATGCTGAAGTGCTTGATTAGGAAACAACATGGGAAATTTGGTTAGGTCTTTCTCTCAGTGTTGTTAAATGTGCAACAAAACCCACTGTGAAAAATGGTCATTTAAAAGTTTTACTCTCCTGTATATTGTGCTCTCACCTTCCTAAGCATTTGTGTACTGACTATATACTCTTTCAAAAGTTGCAGGAAAAACGCTGTGGTTGGCTTTTTCTCATTAGCCATAGCCTTACATCTGAGAGCCTGTTCAAACACCTAGTCCCAGAAGACTGTAGACCCCTTTTGTGTTAGGCAGAGAGTGAAGAGTCCTAACCTCAAAACCAACCTACTCCTTGGTCTGCCTGTGGAGCAGAACCCTCCCATTAACAAGTCCCTGTTCCTGAACTCACATAAGAAGAAAGTGTCCAGGTCTAACCAGTTACATCCCATCCCCTGTTCACAATCCATAAGAGCATGCCAGATACCTGCACACTGCTAATCCTTGCTCTGCAGGTGGGCTGTAGGAAATGAATCACTCTCAAATGGGGAAAGGCTAAATGTCAGTTACACTCATAAGAAGCTGAAAGGGAAGTGGAATGTGGGCTGCTGAAACTATTATATGATACCACAAAGAAACAAAAAGCAAGTATAAAGGTAAACCTACCATGGTGCCATGTCTGTGAACACAATGTTGTCTGGATGGTGGCATGACCATTCCAACTCTGTTTGGACAAAGATAAAGCATTTGCCATGCTCTACAGGCTGGTACAGGAGCAAAATCTCTGCTCTCCTGACATGGCCAAGAGAAGCACCAAAGAACAGTGAATTACCACAAGTCTGTGCTACTGCTCAGCACACAGTGGAATGCCTGGGTCACAGCCATGAGAAGGCTGACCAGGAGCTGTGAGAATGCTGAGGCTCAATGAGGATAGTTGAAGAGGTGCAAATAGAATCATAGAATCATAGAATCATAGAATCAGCCAGGTTAGAAGGGACCTCTGAGATCATCCAGTCCAATCCTTGGTCCACTACCACCATGGTTACTAAACCATGGCACCAATCTCATCTTAAAAACCTCCAGGGATAGAGAATCCACCCGCTTCCCTGGGCAAGCCCATTCCAGTGTCTGATTACCCTCTCTGTAAAGAATTTCTTCCTAATATCTAACCTAAACCTCCCCTGGCACAGCTTAAGACCATGGCCTCTTGTCTTGCTGATAGTTGCCTGGGAGAAGAGACCAACCTCCACCTGGCTACAACCTCCTTTCAGGGAGTTGTAGAGAGTGATGAGGTCTTCCCTGAGCCTCCTCTTCTCCAGGCTTCTCCCTTGCACCTGCTCAACGTCCCAGCACGATCCTGTGAGGAGTCAATCCTTTAAAAAGGTAAACTAGCTTTCCACCATGCAAATATTTCTTACTCCAATCTATCTCGAGACAGTGAGAACATTTCTTTGTGATTGAAAGCATTATCTTTTCTAGGTAAACACAAGAATAGCAAATCATGGGGAAAACAACAAAGCTGAGATTCCTTCATGAGCACTCTGAATTGTCTGCTTGAAGGGAAAATATGTAAAAATGCTTCTGAGAGGAAGAAATGAGATCAAAACACAAAAATTATTCTAGCTTAATATATTTTTATTAAGCTTTCTCACATTTCACATTTACTTATCTACAAGAAAAAGGCCCTGCTTTGCAGGATCTTCTATGTTGCAGTAATTAAACTGAGTTCAAATATATTTTCATACTTGTAATTGCAATTTAAGTGAGGCCCTACTGGAAGGCACTCATCAAGTTTAGGATGTGCTTAACTGGTTTTGCCTGACACATTCTATTTCAACCTAACAATTATCTTTTTTTACCTTTCCACTGTACTTTTTTTTTTTTTTGTAGCTACCATAATTTTTAGCACGTGCATGCGCTGGATACTCTTGTGCAAAGCACTGTACAGATCTCATTTGAGCCACTGGAAACATTTGCATCACTACAAGTTCCCTTGTGTGAACCAAATGAACTGCTTCATTTGAGTTTTACCTCAGGCTTCAAGCCTGCATTCAGTGTTGATCTTACCTGGTTGTTCTCTTTCTGCCTCCTCCATCAGGAACTCCAAGCATTGCTAATACTCAACCACAGTGTTATGAAAGACACTAGAGAAAGCTGCTATGCCAGAAACACCAAGTGACAACATGGAGCTCAGCATGGACTGATTAACCTTTAAGAGCAAACGGTAATCAAACAGTCTCTGACTGTAGGTGTTGCCTCTGCCTGCTGGTGGGGATTTTAGTAATGGAAACAATTTATTCCTTGGAGACTAACACTAATAAAATGTAGATGGTTTATAACAGTTTCAAAGTGAACAGAAGTTAAACTAATGACAAGGAAAAATAAGACATGGAGTCAGGGTTGTCAAAATAATATCCAGACCACTGCTGGAGCTTTAGCAGCACAACAAAGGATGGTAACAAAGAGCACGTGGCACAGAAGGAGGCACAATCTTCGGGTTGACTTTATCCACTCTAACTTAAGGTCTTAAAAGATGGATACCCTTAGGCTAAGTAGGATGTGTAAACAACTACTGAATTACTAGAGAGAAGCAGGTGCTTCTGGTGGTAATTCAGCACATCCTGAGCTCAAGGTTTTTAGATGTATGATGATTTAACCTCTGGAACTGACCGTGTTCCCTTGAGCACAGGGAACGATTTAGCTGTGTAATCTTTAGGCAGTAAAAGTGGGGAAGGGGAGCTGAACAAAAGAGATACTGTTGTGAAGAAAGAATATTTAATAATGTGTTACTTGGAGCTTTTCTGGCAATTGTTGTAAGGTTCTACTTAAGCAGAGCTTAATGATTTTGCAAACATCCTGACAGTACATGAGAAAGTGTGCTACAGAACGTTACTCTGTTACCCTTTTTAAGATGCATTTTAAAATTTCTGCAGTGAAAATATGCAGCAGAAATATTCTTACTGCACTGAAACCAGATCTATAATTTCAGAGAATTTAGCATTTCAGTTGATGTTCTAATCTGAAGCTGTAGGTACTATACCACATGAAAAAACTCTCCCTGCAACGTTGAGTACATGAAAATGGATGAATTTAACACCTGGCAAAAAAGGAAAAAAATAAATTGAGGTCAATGAACCTTGTGGAGCTTTAGGAGGGCTTCAGAGTATTGACACACTTGATGCCCTTTCATTTAAATGAATGCCAGTGTCACATAAAGTCTCTGGCTTTGCAAAACTATGTCTGGGCTTTCAGTGAAAGTCAAACATCTAGATACTTTTTAAAATAGCTCATGCATCCTTAATTTAGGTGGTATTTACATTTTAGACTACAAATTTCAATTGCTCTGATCCAAGAAAAGGTTGCAGATGTCCCCTCTGGATATGATCATCAGCAAGAACGAGATACAAAAAGGGTACAGGATGTGAACCTCTAGGTTCTGTTGTTCCTTGTTCTTTTGTTTCTTCATTCCTCCAGCCTGACATACAGCAGAGCACATCCCCTCATGATATGATTTGATGTGCATATCCTGGTGGTATAAGTCAGGGCTTTACCTGACTTGGAGCAAGACTGATACTCCTTTGGCATACTTCAGGCACTTCGTAATAACATCCTGGGGTAGGAGAAGAGCAAAAACCACAGGGTGGGTTTTTTATTTCTCTTTTCATTTGAAGCTTTTCAAACATTAAAGAGGAATTAACCTAGAAAATGCCAAATCTGGTGTATAGTAATATTTCTTCAAATAAAAAATCTTTATTAAAAAATTCATGACAATAGAAAGCTAGAGAAGGATTACACCACACAGCAATAAAGACCTCCTCTGTGCCTTTCAGTCTGGCAAGCTTTGTGTCCAATAGAGGAAAGAAATTCATCTTAGGCAATTTAAGAAAACATCTCAGTGATTTTTGGTTATCATACGGAGGATTCATACGTTCCTCCTGAGTCGCTTCAATGTAGTTGCTTAGACATGCTGAATCTTCATCACTGCTTGTCAATTGTGCTCTGCACAGGCCGGTTATAGCCACTTTTATTCTCTACAGATATTTTTTCTTTCCACAGGAAATATAACTTCTACAGGAAATATAACTTCAAAATAAAAAGTACTGAAGCTGGTATATGCAGTTATCTTTTATCACCTGTTACTTCTATGAACAATATTAACACCGGCACCTTTTCAGTAAGGAAGTAATTTCGTGCTAACAAGATTTGCTTGCTTCAACAGCTATCTTTAATATGTCAGTTACTCTCAGAAATGATGTAAGCAACTGTGGTTACAAAGGTATTTCTTTTATCTTTTGTTCTTTGCAACAAATTCATCATCATTAAATTGTGTCCTATGTCAGAACTCAGTTTATTTTTCCGAATACAAACTGATAAAAGATATATGATATTATATAGCCTTTAATATAGGTGGGGAAAATGCTGATCTTGTGGGGTAATATAGGGTACTTGCAGAAAGTTTAAATATTTCTCTGACAGATTCCCTGATGCAATATTAAAAACCAGTGAGCTGTATTTTACAGTACATGAAGATCTTGACAGTGTGTGCACTACTATCTAATCTTGAGTAACAATGTAAAAATCTTTAATTTAGGGTTTCTGTTTTCAAAACATGTAGATGATTGACCAGGACACAGAGTAACAATGACAAGTTTGAGTAGCCAAAGCCTGAGAGTAGCCATCCCTTGAACTGTACAAGGGTTCTGGGAGAATTCTGTGGCCTAGGCTGCTCATTCTCCAGTTACGCTCAGCAGTCCAGGACCTAATCCTCCTTGCTAAATCTCACATCTCCATCCATCTGGCAGAAGCACCTGAAAGAGGAAGCAATAGGAAGGAGTTATGTAGGAGACAGACATTTTCAGGTCTGAGAACCAACTATCAGGTCTCATGTTAGTTTTATTTAGAAAAGTAGAATTTAATTAAAAAAACTCAAAAACCAAAAAAACCAGACAGATTTAGAAAGAACCCAGGTTTTGTAAAATAAAGGATACTTTCCTGTCGACATTAAACAAGAAATAAACATCTTTTATAAATGGTGTCATCATCTTCTTAATACATTTTTTAACATTTCTGATTCATCCTTTCTCAGAGCATATCCTGATAATATATCATGCTCATACAGAGATTAATCTAACTGGCAAACAGTTCCTCAATTCACTCTTCCTGTGGACCATTGCTTTTCCTGGGAAGAATAATTTAATCAAATCATTCTGCCTTCATAATACAGCAGTTTTTAGTTCTCATTCCCCACTTACACTTTTACAGATGAACTAATAGGCATTCTATAAAGTCAAAGTTCATATATTTTATTGTTGGAAATATTTCACTTGAACAGAGCTGATCAGTAGCTAAGGTCTAATCTTGTCACCACTGGAAGATTTGAATGCCAGCCTTTCTCTAAAGAATGTTATGATTTTTGTTGTTGTTCACGGGGTTAACATAGATCCCAATATTTTTTTAATCTATTGTACTTTTTAATCTTTTGGATTTGTATTTAACAGATCTTTCTGTCTTGTTCTATGTATTGGTCTACTCTGCAATATATTTGCAACCTCTAAAATTTTTTTTATTTTTGCTACAGTACATCAAGAACAAATTTTTTATTGCAAGTGGCTGAAGATATGATGTCAGTGGGATGGATGTCCATTAATACAGTCCTCAGAGGTCTTCAGTTGTTCATGCATTCACATCCTTACAGTCAATATTGTATTAGAAGAGGCTGCCAAGGAAAAGAAATTAATTCCAGCAGTTATGGGTCTTGAAGCACACATGCTACCTCAAACTAATTTTCTACTGTCTTTTGGTGGCCAGTATCCACATATTTAAAAGGAACATGAACAGATGACTATAATGGATAATCAGCTTCTAATGTTATTTCTGTCTTACATCAGTTCTAGTTGAGAAGGAACATCTTCAGGTCAATTCAAATACAAATGGCAAAGTAGTCAATGTATTTCCAAAAGTAAGCTCTGAAAAGCCCTGATGAAATGCTACCCAGGTATTGATGGATTTGAGATACACACAGAGTGGCCAGTGTTCAAATTCTTCAGGAATTTGAAGAGCTTTGGATAAGCTTTTTAAAGTACCTTAAGTGCAGATAAAGTTAGGCTCATTTCAGTCCTAAGTAATTTTAAATTTCAAAGAAAGGGATTCCTCCACCTCTTTTTGTCTGTTTTCTGTAGTGAAAAATAAATTTCACCGTTTCTAATGACATCTGGATTTTTAGTGTTTTATTTTTCCAGTAGTAAAGTATTCTTTTTCCTAGAAGTGTTCAATCTTTCTAAATGACAGATTTGAAGCTTGTGGCCCTCTGATGGAAATCCTAAACTAACCTGGAAATAACTGCAGGTAATACATGCTAGAAATCAATTCAATCCTGGCAAAGGAGCAGATCAGATAATTTAACATGTTTTCAATTCTGAGTTCTATTACTCTATAATGATTCACCCTGTCTGCTCTAAGATTCCCCTGCCATGTTTTTGCTTTCTCTTGTCTTATGCTGGACAGAGAAGAGAATGAAGAAAATGAATGTTTGCTTTGTATCCTCATCTATGGTACAGTTTTTACAAGATGACTGTCAGTGTTGAATAACGCTTGACATTTCCATCTGATAGACAAACACCTTCCTAAAAATTAGGGTGGTTTTGTTTTTAGTGTTAGTGATTTTCAGAGAGTTTCAAGATCTACTCTTTTAAATTGATGACATGACAAGGAAATTGAATGGAAAGAAAATGGAGGAAAATGGTTATTTTAGTTGTGTTTGTTTTTTTTGTGTGTGTGTTTTGGTTTTTTGTGTGTGTGTGGGTTGGTTTTTAATGGAAAGGCAGCTTTTAGGCCAGTGTACAAACTACAGAGCATCCTCCAGCACCCTAGAAATATACTGTCCTTGAAAAGTTCATTCAGCAATTTCCTCCACATCCAGACTTTATGAAGCAGATGTGTCAGGTCATTTCTTCACCCATGGAAGAAACAAAGAAAGACAAGATATATCAAAATATATTTTCATCATAACTTCAACCTTTTCATTCACCACTTCTATATTTTGTTCTTTTTTCATTACTTTCTAAAAAAGTGAAATGAGAAGTAACATAAAGACACAGCTTTGAAAAACCTGTCTTAAAGAAATCGTCTGTGAGTTCCTCCTCTCAAAGCATTAGGTATAAAATTCAAAGGAGGTCACATTGGATTGTTATTAGCCCTGTCATCCTCTTTCAGTGCTTTCACAGTCTTCACACACTGTCAGAAAAGGCACATTACTATTTGTTATTCTAGAATTAAATTTTTAAGATGTAGCAATTAGAAACTGATCCTTGAAAACATATTTTTCTATTGGTTTTATAGTATTCAGTTTTAATTATCTTTATTTGAACACATATTTCTGAATTTCTTCTTACAGAGGTCCTAGTTATTTACTGAGCAAATTGCAATAACTACTGTTCCAATATCAGTGTGCTAACAACACACCAGAAGAATTCTAGCAAATCGGAGAAGTAAATTTATTTTCAGTACAGGCAATGCTTCTCTATCTCTGTACTCTGTACTTGCAATAAATAGAATAAGTAGAATTCTTACCTATGATGAGCAAGAACAAATCCTTGATCTTTATTCATGTATAGAAACCCTATTTCTACGAAAATATCCATAGAAGACAAGATCCAAAGAAGATACGCTTTCCAAATAAGTACACGTCAGGTGTCAGGTGTCTGGAGCAGGATCCAGAGTCCCATACAAAATACCTGATCACCATATGGAGCTCATGGTCAAACTCATGAACAGACAGTTACGTGAGCAGCCTCAACACTCTTTCCAACTTTTGAGAACTGTCTTGTCGGAAACTACACTGACAGGAGTGCACGTGGTGTAAAGATTCCTTCATCTACTCTGGGTGCATAGCCCAAGCAGTCCTGCACAAAAATACACATCTGTCGTGGTACTGGTACTGGGTGATACCTGGTCCTTTGGTATAATAGTCTGCTGATGAGAATAAGCAGTGGTAGACTCAGATGCAAATTCATGTTTATCGTGAATTTATCCAAAACACCAGTCTGGTCTCTGAGATAAACATGTCTGCTGAGACCTCTGTCCAAGGTGTTAAACATAAACAACAGAAGATAAGATCTGTCTGATGACAGGGTATGGTTGTTTTACCTAATAGGGAAGTTACTTGGAAGAGAAGAAAAAGATTTCGATTTTGATTCCAGGACCATTTTTTATGATATTAAACACTGCTGGATATGATATGATATAACTGTTTTATATGATATTAAACAGTTCTGTGCTAACCTCTATAATATGCAAGTGTAACATTACCAATTTGGGGTGTAGGATTCAGAATGGTTTGGAAGTTCTGGAAACCGGAAAATCTTACCCAAATGCCATGGTAGTATATACAGGGTCGAGGTACCTGTATTGGGAGAAACTGCTGGATTTAGTTTTGTGTTAAGTGCTCAGTGGTTTTAGTAGATCTACTCCAGTGCCCCTGTTGGCTTCAGCCTACAGCTGCTACCAAAGCAAAGACTGGAATAGGTGCTGCTAAATTACTTGTCAGTTTACACTTATTTCTGAGATAATATTGGTCATGAATTATTACAAATAACAATATAGTTAATAGTTTCCTTAGGCTATTTTTCTCAATCTTTTCCTGTTACAATTGCATTGCATGTACAGTGATGTAACCTCAGCTTTGTAATAAAAAACATCAACCAGAGCTTTCTAATTAAATGTTATAGAAAAGTGATAGGATCAATATATCAAAACCATCTTTCTGCAACATGGTAAACTTTGTTACCTTCATATTTTCATACTACTTTTCATTTTATTGCTGGTTTACAATTTTTTTAAAAAGTACCAGCATATGTTTATTATTCTCTGTAAGCATATAAAACTCAAAAGCCATATGTCTTTCTCTAGAAAGCTGGCAGAACCCTATGCTATCTATACACACAGGCCAAAAAATAAAGAGGTTACTGTTACTGGCTGTCCTATATCTCTTCCTCTCTAATGACTCTGTTCCTGACAGAGGAAATGTGAAATAATGATTATCTAGAATAGATTGTGCCCACTCTTATTTTTCTTCAAAGGTAACACACCTAGGAGAAACACAAAGTGCATGCACTATGGACTTGGAAAAAGATTAGAGTGCTGCCCAAACATGACATCGTAATTAACTGTAAACAGCTAAAAAATATTATCCTCTCAATTCATAGAGACTTTTTTTTGTGGTGCTTTAAAATAACAAGACGTTGAGATAGGGGTAGGTAGGACATGAAAAGATGACCTTGCAAAAAATAAAGCATTCAAAAATGCCAAGAAGTGTTGTTCAAAAATCATTCCCAGAAAGTATCAGGGATTGTGAAATATGGCTGCATCTGAGCAAACATAATTCAATCCAGTACTTTGTAACTCCTTGTTAATTTCTTGCTTTCCCTTGTTCTTTGAAAATATTCCAGGCTATTGATGTAAAGGAGGTATTTTTCAAAGTCCTTCTCCCTCTAAAACTTCAGCTCAGTAAAGTGTCTGGTAATGCTCAGTCTTTCTTTTTCTCAGTAACCAGTCAGCTGGAACCCAACAGTCTGGCTGTATTAGCAGTCTATGATGACACTAATGCTTATGTAATTCAGCATGATAAAGTGAGATGCTTTGACTGAATTTTCAAATACATAAAAAATTGCTTGTTAAATGGAAAGTTTTGCAAAACTATGACTACGGAAGGTATAGTTGGTACTGCAGAATCACAGGCATTTTACCGATTCTGTAGAAGCAGTGATGTATAAAGGTCTGGGATCCCCTGAAACAAAACAGCAATGCACAGTTCACATTTTCATGTGTGGAAAACCTACGTTAGATGTACAGTCTCTTATGGCTGGTATCCTGTAATGCCAGCTTGTCTGGGTGTTTGACTCATTTTTGTGGGTTCTCTCACTACTCTCAATATCTTTGCTGCTGTTTCACATGGGTGTCAGCAACATGCATGCAGTACTAGGTAGAAAAGTTCAACGACGCCCTACTCAGCCTCACCCTCATCCATGGGGGTAGTATCTACTATGGGGCATCAGGGGAACTGCCAGGCAACAACCACCCATGAATGCAAACTGGCAGTGTCACCATGTCCCCTTCCCAGCTCCAGGGACCATGTGCTTTCCCTAGAGCATCTGATCCTCAAGTATGTGGAGCCTATTACAGCAGTTTGAAGTCAAAATGATTGCATAGACTTAATGGGTCTTCGCTCACAGTATGGTAGGATGTGTGTCTATGCATGCAAAGTACTACCTGTTACTGGTAAGACTTTTGAAAACTTACCAATTAGTTACGGCTTTCATAGTACTATGTTTATATCACACCTTTGTTTCCTTTGGGCTTCATAACAGGCAAAGTAAGAAACCTTATCTCTACATTTTCTACTTACAGAAGCCTGGGGGAGTTAGAAAGACTCTACCTTGAATTTCCTGGCTTTTGGGAAATTGGGCTTCCTCGGGGCTCCCATACAACATGTTCTTGCAAGTTTTCCCTTTGCTTGCAACCTTCACTTCCTCCTTTATCCGTATGCTTGCCTGGGAATTTACAAACAGATTTTTTACTGTCACTGTTTATATCTCTAGAGAAGAGTGCAGCTTTCAGGCAAGCTGTTACACCCAGACTTGGATTCACCCTAGCAAGGGATTTGTCTGAAGCACTGCAGCATTCATGCTAACATATTTTACTGCACAAGCCAAACATACCTTTAAAAAGTTGAAAATCAACCTTTTGGGATGGCATCAAATAGCTCTTCCTGTGACATAGCAACCCAGCGTCCTTTTGCTTACACAGTTAAGTGCAGTGTTTTATCTGTGCTGGGTTGCTTGTTGTGTTCCTGATGGAGAAATCACCTGATGGATATTGGCAAGTTCTTCCCTTCATCAGTTACATTCTGTACTATGGTTACAAATAAAGAACGTGACCGTGGTGTTGAGATAACTTGCAATGGTCAGACCTATATCAGGGCAGGACATGTTTAGAGAAGTCTCATATGGGTCTGTGGTGGTTTGGTCTGGGCCTTCCTTGGTGACCAGTTTGGAACCAAGGAAGGGTCCAGATTTACACAGTATTCCCTACGATTTTTACGTAAGCCAGACTATAAGAAGAAAGGAGGAGAGGTCTTCGTTCTCTTTCCTTCCGGCGGCTTGGAGGTGCAGGTTCCCTGCTGTTGAGTCTGCCGTGTTGGGGAGTGAGGCCTGGTAAGGCCTTGTCAACCTTGGGAGGCGGAGGTTGCCGGCGATCGTTCCAGAGCAACTTTCGGTTGTCCCAACGAGAGTAGCAAGATATTTCTTTGCTAACTCTTTTAGTACTAGATATTGGGCTACTAATAGGGATATATATATATATATATATTATTTTGGTTTTGTTCCTTTTCCCTTCTCCCTTCTCTTTCCCTTGTGAAATTGTATATATTTTAATTGTATATAACTGTAACATAAGTGTAAATATACATATCACTTTAGCTGTCTCTCTCTCCTTTCGGGTTTTCTTAGTTGTTTTTCTCCCTCTTCTCCCTGAGGTTTGGGGGGGGGGACGGACGACTTCTTGTGGTAAGGTTTGGAGACTTGGCAGGGAGCCAGCTTCAAACCATATCAGGGTCCAAACAGCTGGAAATAATGAGGAATTGGAGGATGTACATGACTATAAGGACCCAACACCTGCTTTTAAAAGACTTTGTTACCTACAAAAGGCAATGCACTGAATATTTCCTGGAAATATTTGTTCCTTAGGCTCCTGGTCAGACTTGAGTCAGCATGTTTACTGTCCATGTGCTATAAGCTATCTCTGGATCTTCCCATATCAGCACTCTAGTCTTTCCATATCAACTCTAACAGGGAGACAGAGATTAACTTTACTTCCTGCGAGAGTGATATTGAATAATACAGGTTAAATAGTATTCATGGTTCTCCCAATGTTGAGGTTAGGCATTCGTGGAGTTTGGTTAGTGACAAGGCTGTAGCTGTCTGTGAATCCCAGATCATGCTATCACATTTTCCCTCTGTTATCGGCTCAGATGCAACCTGCCTGACAGTGTCAGCATGTGGGGAAGGAGTCATTCAGTCCAATATCAAGAAAAATGGTACCGACACCCTAAGAAGTTACTAGGAGGTAAGGACTGAAAAAGAAATCAATACTTACACTATATGCAAAAACTTCAGAAAGCTACTTGGTTGCAAAAATTGACCAAAAATAGTGTATTGTGGCACCATATGACAGAGAACTGAGCTCTAAAAATGAAGAATTTACAGAACTTGTAGAGAATTTCAACTAACTCTGCTAAGGTTTAGCCTACATTCAAGAGAACTTGTCATCTGTGAGTGACAGTGGTAATAATTTTTTTTTGGTATCTTTTCTTAGTTTGCTTGTGCATGTTTTATAAACAAATGGACTTTATTCTAGGCCTTGTAGAGTTCCATGGAAATTATTGACTCATAAATAACTTGGCTCAGGAACAGCTATGCTAAAATAACTCATCATTTGAATCTCAGCACAGTAATATATTTAAGCTCATCCTCTACTTGAAATGAGTCAGCACAGTATTTGGATGCTGTAACGTTTGAAGAGAGCTTGTTGTTCACAGTGTTGACAGGCAGGAAAAGGTCATCGTTCTCTCACTGTACTCAGGCTGTCTAACTAAAATACAAATTTAAAAAGGCCCTCCCAGAATGAAGTGCTCCCATTGTTTCACCACATAGAAGGTGAGTTTGGGGAAAATAAACAATAAAAAAAGACAACCAAATCTATCTACATAAATTTATTTATTTTCAGTAAGGTATGAGTGTGTGGGAATTCAGTAGCAGAAGTATTTTACTGACTTGAATCTGGACATGACTTGTAGTGTTGGGTTATGAGGGCAACTTATCATGTCACATCATAGCAGGAACACTAGAAAATATACACAAAAAGGAAAGTGTGAATAAAGAATTGAAATCAGACTAGGTTTAGATTCCTAAGGTACTTAAGTGCCCGGATTTTCAGAGCACCCATTCATCAGGAACTGAACTCTGAAAGATCCCAGAATTTGCTTTAGTATCTCAGCTTTTGAGTTGTCTTGGCATCTGAGCTTCTCCTGCTAAGGATAGAAGGAATCAGCTAAAACTCGGTGCCTAAGCCTCTGTTGATGCAACAGATATGATGAGACAAGCTACTTCACTCATATGTGCTGACTTGCATCCTTAAATCATATTCAGCAAGTCAAGTCTTGCACAAAACTGGACTATGAAAAGCTAGAAAAATTTCTCAGGGTATCAGCTTATTGCTTTTCAAGACCACTAAACTACATTGATACTAACTTATTTCAAAGGTACACCACTGGTATCTAGACATAATATAACTCTTCACTTGAGTTTTTCATGATGGTTATCACAACCAGACAATATAATCATAATCATGGAGTTCTGCTAACTCATTGCAGTAAAAGGTACATTTTTCCAGAAAAAAAAAATTATCTAAACATGACTGTATTTAATGAAAGATTTTTTCCCCTGTAGAAATTTACCCTCTGACCATTCTCAGCCAACATTTTCTCTTGGGTTTCTATTGCTGGCCCAGCGCTTGCTGAAAAGAGCCAAAAGATATTTTAGATGAAGAGAAAATACAGTAAGTCTACATTTACATGTAAATCAGTTATTGATATTTACTTGCTACAGTGAAAAAAAGTATGTTTGTTTTAAATAGGAAAGAAAATGGAAAACACCAAGCAGCCAGCCCTCGATGTTTTCTCATTACTGATGAAGTTAAAGTAGAACTATCATGTCTAACTGAGACATGGGAAGGAAAAATATGAGCAAGCATTACAAAGTACTTTGATTTACTTTCTATTTTCAAGGCTATCTTGTTTTTTTTTTCCTACTTGAAATTCTGAAGGTAAATTTCTCATTGCACTCCCCATGGCAGATATTGAGTCCAATATTCTTTCTTCTTCATACACACAGAATTCTTCACAGCCTTTCTTGTTTCCAAAGAGAGCATTTTGAGATCAAAATTGACTAAGTATTTGTAAAAGGTGACATCCCTCCAAAGCTGAAAACGTGGTGTCTGTACTTTTTTAATGATATCTGTTCAATGGCTACAAACTTCAAATTAGTCAGAATGAAGAAGAAAAAAATGTAGACCCTTTTACATACTATGTTATGAGCAAAATTCACAATGACAATTTGAGGATTTCCTGGTAGTTGATCTGTGTTTAACTTGTTTGACTGAAGTTTCTGGGGCTGAACTTTGAAGTCCAGTCTTTTGTTTTTCCTTGGCACCTCTTCCTCCTCCATTACAATTCTGCTATAAAAGTTTGTGAACAAACCTAAATTTTCTTTGTGAAAGAATTGCTTCTGTTCTGCTTTAAGGCAGCCCTAAGTTATGAACTCTGAGTTGTCAGAATTACAACAGATATTGCATCCTGTCATCTGAGTAACATGAACACGGGTATCTGCAGACTTAATAAAACTTGGAGTAGTTCTATAAGCATCTATAAATCTGTATATAAAAGGCAGAGATACTTTATTTTATCAAAACTCATCCATCTACTTAGCAAGGAAGAAATACCAGTGTTCTACCAACAAGGGACCCAGGAATTTCAAAATTATGAATATTTACAATATCCATGTAAATGAATAATTCCTCATTAGACATTGAAAAACCACAATTTCCAAAAATCTAGAATCAGGAAGAATTTTTTTGTTTCCACAATTCCCAATGCTATTTCAAGAAGCCAGTAATAAGACAAAGAGCTGAAAAGCTTGGATGATTTTATTTTGTCACCCACAAAGAAACTCCAAGTTCCTTTCAAAATACTTTACAAAAATACAATGGATACACAGTGGATTTTTATGCTATACACTCACTAATCCCCAGCAATGTCTATAAATAGGGAATTGTAACAGTGTACTGATGGCTAACACTATTTTATAAAACACACTTGTCCCATGGGAGAGATTACACTAAAAAAGGCTTTTGCACCTGATTACTTTGCAACTAAAAGTCTGATCAATGTAAAAGTAAAAAATCCCAACACAGTGTAGAAGAAAACCCTGCAACTGAGGTGGCAGAAATATACACTGTATAATAATTAAAACCAAAAAATTAAAAAAAAAAAAAAAAAGGAAAAAACCCCATCCTTGAGTTTGATAGGAGCTATTAACTTTTGAATAAATATTGTAATAATTTTCCAAGACATCCATTGCCTCTTCGAATTTTGCTTGTACATTATTGATTAAAACTTACACACTTTCCCTTTCTTTCTTTTCCTTTGTTCTTTCCATCTATTCTGTAGTTGTTCAGTCTCTTATGAGAATGAGATTTCATGCATTAACTGGCACTCGGAACGTGAACAACATGGAAGTAGCCAAGAATTGAAAGAGAGAGACCAGAAAGAGAACATCAGGTGAAGTGATTTATATATTACTTCCATTTATGATTAATCCTTTTCTTTCTAGTTAATTCTGAGCAGATACACTTATTTTCTGTGATAGCAGAAAACCACGAAAAAATGTGGGTTTTATTTATCTGCTAATAATTCAAAAAAACTTCTTTATTTGCTGTTCAATTTTTTCCTATAGTCTCACTAACATTACATAAAAGAACTCTAGAATTAACACTATCTGAAATTATTACCTGTTTATGTAGAATTAGAATTAATTCCATGCAGATGTCTGAAAATATTTATTTAAAGCAGGTTTTAAAACAACCCTAATATGTTGTGCCATCTATTTGTTTTGATTTATATTGGCCTGTTTCACCATGACCTGCTAAAATGATCCTTATTAGAAAAAAAAAAACAACTTTAAATATTTTCCATACATTTAAAACAGAATTTACAACACTCAAGATTTTAAATAAGGTTTGTTTGAAGCTATGTGATGCACAGTGGACACACCTATATACACACACAGTCTCAGCATAAATTCAGCTATGTGTTTATCCCAGCTGAGAGATCAGATCTCTTTTGAGGGCCTGAATTTCAGAGACTGTTATTGAGAAGAGGTAAAAGAGTGTGAAGTTGGTCCAGAAGCATGAGCTCTCTTCCTTCCTTTGGGATGAGTTCCTTTTTCAGACTAGAAATGACACCTACCCATTCATTTGGGGTCCAGAAGGTTTAGTTCGTTTCTGAGAACTCATGCTTCAGTAGATGTCTTTTTGTCAAATAACTGGCTGTTGAGATGCTTACTAGGCAGGCAGTAAATGCATCCTTGACTATCTGCAGCTTCAGATGTCGTTGTTCTGCAGACACCAGGATAATGTAGTGGAGCAGTCTCCGAGAGGCATTCTGATTCCTTTCTCCTGAATAGCAATGGTGTTGCAAGGGATACTTGAGTCATGGTACTAGGAGACCCACCAAAAAATCTGAGGTCTCTTTCCTCATGGTTTGGGCATGTGGGTGGGAGGATTTATGCTTGGAAAATTACTGGGTTTTTAGATTAGTCATAAGGAATAGACTTCCAACAACTTTGATCCAAGTACTCTCTGTAATAAAGGAGCTGTATCTTTTTGCTTCTTCCCTTTCTATCGTGGTGATTTAAACAATCACAGTAAAACAAAGGCTTTGCTTTGACAGAAAGCTGGAGAATATGCCCACCCAGAATATCTGACTGCATGAGGTTTAAAGCACATTTGGGCCCTTGTTCTCCAATGCTGGGATAGGCAGAACCCAAGGTTACAATGCCTTGGGTAGGACCTCTGACGAAAGGTTTGTAATTAACATCACTGCCACTGACTACAAACAAACTCAGCCTTCTGGAGGATGAAGGCAATTATCTCCCTTTACTGGGGGCTTTTAAACTGTTTGGTATTGAAATTTAGGCAGTCACAGAATTTTAACAGCAAGTTGAAAAAATGTTAAATTATCAAATATTTGGCCAGTGTTAAAGAGTAAACAATCAGCGTGACAGGAGGGGACTTTGGCTTCAAGGCAGTGGGTGAACATCAGATAATATGGTTACTTTCCCTAATTACTGTAAGATTATGATTTAGCTTGTTTTGTCATATCATCACCCTATTTTTGCTTTTGTAATGACTATAGATTTGAAGCACTGTTGTTTCACATTTATCAAAGGCCAGAGTAATATGCTTTCTAAAGACCTGTACTGATATTTTTCTTCAATTGGCTTGTAATTCTAATGCAATGCAGCATCCACACTCTCTCACTCAAATTCTTGCCAGCATCTTGAAAATGTAAAGTGATCTCCTGTGACATTCGCAGATATTGTTTTCTCAGTGCTGACTGAGAGCAACGTTTTGTTGATATTATCAACACCGTTGAAATGTAATCTCAGAGGATGCTTTAGAGGTTTGTTCATAGTAGCCAGAGAAGAAAGTGATCTGATTTGTAACACAGTAGGAAAAGCAGAGGATACAATATCCCTGAGAACAAACTGGCCACTTTGGCATCTTCTTCAGCATCTAAATAAGGTAGTAGTAAAATATTTATGGTAGTACAATTTCAAATGTATACGTTAGCTCCTTAGTGGAATCTATAAATTGTTAGGCGATATTCGAAAATAATTTTGTAAAGTATTATTTATGGTTGGTACTGAGGACTAATATAATAAATCGTATTTCTCTCCAAAAAATATTGCACAGACTGTGTTAGCCAATAGGAACTTGCATTTCTTTTCCCCTTGTTCTTGCAGCCATCTCTGTCCACAGTGAGAGGCTGATCTCTAAACTCCCCCTGAGTCTTCAGATTTACAAGTCTGACTGTCCTTGGGTTTCACATGGGTTTAGTGAAGTGGAATGAGCCCTCCCAGTGCTTGAACTCCATCCTACATACTTCTTTCCAGCACCTGCTTCTCAGAGAGAAAAATAAAAGTCTAGCATTAGCAAGGACATCTTTGAGAGTTTCCCAAAAATCATTAGTCTAAAACTATAGTTAAAATTGATCTTTATTCTTTCATTAGTTAACTGCTGAATGTTTGAGTCAGATTTGCTTATTTTCTTTGAAGATTATAACATCATATAATAAGCATCATACAGTCCAAAGTACTTTCCAAGGAGTGACGTTAGGAAAGAAACAGTGAAAGAAAACTGATTACCAAGACACAGGAAATCACTACAGATGGTGAGCTATTGTTCAGGCTGTTATACAAATCTGTAAGATCTGATTGATAGGGAACTGATAGAAACATATCAAAACATGAGACAGGTAAAGGAAGAAGATGACATTGTTACTGTATTATGTTTCTATATAATAAATGATATGGAATTAATTATACAAAATACAGTTTATTAAAAACAGACAAGGTATTTTCTTAGTCCTTATCATTCTACCATTTCCACCAAATGATTCTTTCAGTTTCTCTGAAAAATCAGTGCAGCTGCAGCTCATTTTCCCTATATCAACTCATGTGCAAACAGCTTCCCTCACCAGAATCTGTCAAATTCATTCAGGTTTTAATATATATATCTAAAACATACATGAAAATAAAATGGAAACATCATTAAAATGCTTATTCTGTTATTAAAACAAGAGACGACTTGACACTTTTTGAACTTATCCCAAAATTTTGTTTCAGCATTCCCTATTATTTCCAACAGTGATACCTTGGCTGCTATTTAGTGCCAGGTCCTTGGAAGTCTTTGATATTATTCTGTGTTGCAGCACTTCATCCTCAGCAGCCTGATGCCCAGTCTTTTTAATCTTGATTCAAATTGGGGGGTTTTTTGTTAGTGAGGAGAAAACTTGCAACAAACCACCTGAGAGAATCACCTAAGTCATCTTGCAATGAAATTGCCAGAACAGAAATTAAAGCAAGCAGCACAACTCAGACAGCTGCTAGAGACCTGATGCCTGTGGAGTGTGGAGAGCCTTTATCTTTGCTTCCAAATTCTTATGTTTACTCATTAACTGCAGATCAGAAGGGAAGGACAGATACCACTCTTAACACATCATTAAATTCAGACAAAGTACAAGTGGATCTTTTTCTTTTTCATCCCAAGAAAGATTGTGATCCAGGGTGAGTCATCCACACTTAACAAAGTAAAAGATAAGTTCATTTCTATGACAACTTTAAATGCACTAGCAGGATGATTGTTTTACCATGTCTAGTTGCTGAGTCCTTGGAGGATTAGCACCCTGTATTTGTTTTATTAGAGTATGATAAGCAGTTCATGTGCCAAGCTTGCAGGCTGACACATCGTCTTTCTTTCCTTCCCCTTCTTCACCTCTGCTGAGATATTCATACTGAGAAATGTTTCTTTTGCCATTGATGTGCTAATACAACTCTTGATATAAATTTTAAGTAGCATTGTACAGGTCTAGAACTATTGTAACTAAGAAACCAGAGGAATTCCTTTTACCGCTTTGGCCTTGCCACTATCTCTCTCTTTCCCTCTCCCTCTCTCTCTCTTTCTCTCCCCCCCTCCCCCTTTCAGGAAGAAGGGACATTCCTGTCTGTTCATGGGGAAAGTGTGGTGGAAGGAGGGTCTGTCCAACATTGTTTTGCATTGTCCTAGGCTTGGTGAGCATTTTGCGTGTAAATCACCCTCTTTGTACACTTTGTTATTATTATTGTTACTGCTGCTGTTAGTGTTTTCTTATCTCATTGCCGTTTCCAATTAATTGCTCTTATCTCAACCCATGGTCTCTGCCATCTCTGCCTTTTGTCTCCCACTGGATCGACTCCTGGTTTTCTTTTTAGTGGGAGGACTAAATTGGGAAATAGCATTCCTAAATCATCATACCCACCACACCTACTAAGAGATCATCTGTGCCAAATTTTCCATCTATGTTTGAAAGATAGGCAACCTAAAAGTCAGTAGTTTGCTTTTATCAAATGTCTGTCACTGATTCCTAGGAAGAAATGAGATTTCACTATACCAGATTGTGCAAACACTTTAATTATCCCTAGAAGCACTAAATGCTGTCCTATCTGATTTCTTCCACTCTAGTGAAGGAAAGATATGTATTAAGAAATCAAATGGAATGCACAAATCCAAATTTTCTGACTTTGTAAAGAGATTTTAAATTCTCCCTCTGTAAATTTATTATTTTAAAATCTGGAGTTCTTTCCAAACTATTGGATTCTGTGAAATAGACAAAAGTAATTCACCGAAGAATATAAACAACCTAAAATCTCAGCATATTAACCAGTTGCATGGGTTATGAATGCGTCTCTTAAAGAGGAACAATCCCCAGAGTCAATTGATCATGCCTATTTGTCTGGCATCCTCATTCTGTGTGGTAGAATATATCTTCGAGTTTCTTGTTTCAGTGAACTTTCTCACCTGCAAAATTCTTTGCTACAGCATTTATAGGACTTAAAAAGGGATTTTCCAGAAAACAGTGAGCCCAAATTGTATTTCTCTTAGTAAAAAAACAGGACAGGGACTATTCCCTGGTATATGTGCACACAGCTGAGATCTCTTAGCCCCCAAAATCACATGCTGAATCCAAGCTGCTTATTTATTAAGAGTCTTTAACCCATACTTGTTCCCAACCAGTCACTGCCTATGATCCTGTTAACTCTTGGACCAAAACCATGCCAGGGAGCATGAGAACAGTTAAACTAGACACAGGTGCTAGAACTCAGCCTGGTTCCCTCACGCTGTTCAATTAGCTAGCATAGGCATAGTCTGTACCTTCATTTGACTTGGTTTATTGCACATTTTATGAAATATTCACAAGGAATGTAGTTTTTTTTCTCTTAAATTTAATTTGCATCAGATTTTAAACTTACGTTTCCTCAGAAGCCTTGAATTTTATATGTAAAGAAGTGATTTTCCTAACCCAATAATATTAAAACCCATGCCTTTTTCTGTGTTCCTCATCTATGCATATAGTGATTTTAATAATGATAATATTAGGAACAGTAGTAATGAAGCAATTATTATGGTGCTTGAAAAAAGAATTTGCTTTTAATAAAACTGATTACTTTTCACATAAACATTAGAAGTTTAATTCAGAAAAATTCAACCTATTGTTGATACTTTAAAAGAGATTTATGAAGAATTATAATTATCATTCACATATAAAGGCATTTGGCAATAACTTGAAAATGGAAGGAGATGTGCAGCACTGAGTGAAAGAGTAGAAGTAGTTCAAGAGAAACATAGTGAAATGAAAAGTGAAGATCAATTCAATGCTAAAAGCATTGAATTTCAGATACCTCTGCTGAAGTTTGATGAGGGTAGAGGACAATAAAAGAATCATGGCCACATTTCCATTTTTAGAAAAAAAAAATACAAGAACATCGCACTCAGTTTTCTTAGTACAATTATTGAAGGTGTAGAGTCTATGATAATCTGGCCCTCTGAAAAGAGAAATTTGCAAAGGCTTTTCAATGTGGATTTTTTGCTGGGGTTTTTTGACAATGAACATTGCAAAAAGCTACTTTATATGTTGGAGTCTCCAATCACTGTGACAACATTTATACTGTAGAACTCAGGAATACTCCCAGTTTCCGGTACCATGTGTCTCAGCTGTATTTTATCCCTATGTCAAGGTGAAAAATGGTCACACATATTTGCCCGAGGCCAGAAATTTTTTGGCTTCAGAACAGAGAAAACCCAGACACATGGGCCAAAAAACAGACAGATCTGAAAGGCACATCACTGGAGGCCAGCTCTCCCGAGGTGCACACAAAACTCTTGGTAGGAGAGAGATACCAAAGAAAAGTAATTATGCTGGTATCAATCTGGTAAAACTAAATTAAAGTCAATGGTATGATGCACACTTTATCTTACTGCAAACAAAAATGTGTGTAGGATTCCCAGTACTTCATAGCTCACAAAGGTCTTTTGTGCATTAAATATTGCAATTTACACAAATAAAAAAATAGAAATCTTATTATTTTCATCTCAAAAGACTATCAAAGAGTGGGATTTTTAGACATCAACAGAAAATTTAAATAATTTTCTTTGCTGAAGACAAAACAACACCTATATTCTTGCCATGTTCACAGGGAAGTTTTTTTAAAAAAAAGAAATTCAGGAAAAGGTGTGGCATATTACAATCAGCTGTACCTTTTATTCTGTCACTCTCACAATAAATTTCCAAACGGATCCTTTGGAATATGTCATTTGCATTTGCTAGCACTTAAACATTCTTGTCAGGAGAGAAAAGGAAGGAGGTGAGAGAAGCAAGTTTTTAACTTGTTCAGAACTCTTATTTCACACAGCTGACTTTCCTCTGACTCCATTTTTCCTCCAGGACAAGATCTTGATGCCTACACAAAACTGTACTGATGTCAATGGAGCACCACAAAACATTGACTGAACATACCAATGAAGGTGCAGGGTCAGAGGCCCTGTTTATAATTTTCAGAAAGTGTCTGTCTTGGAATTTGCATGTCAGCCATTCACACAACACTTC
Source organism: Chiroxiphia lanceolata (assembly GCF_009829145.1). Classification (NCBI taxonomy): domain Eukaryota; kingdom Metazoa; phylum Chordata; class Aves; order Passeriformes; family Pipridae; genus Chiroxiphia; species Chiroxiphia lanceolata. The sequence continues at coordinate 82,959,261 of NC_045639.1, read as the reverse complement.
TAATAAAAAGTTTATCCTTTCATAAAAGCCTATTAATAGTTTTGAAACTTTTAAATTAATTTTGCTTTTAATCTGTTGCATCTCCACAACTTTTTTTTTTGGTTTTTTTTTTTTGTTTTCTAAGATATTTCTGTGTTTATTTCTGGCATTATTTTTCTTGGTAATATGGGTTTTTACAAGGTTATTTCAATAACCCGAGAACAATTGGAAGGTATTTGTAATTCATAAAATGGTCAAGCAACACATCATCACAGATAAAAATTGCAAGTTTTATCCAAAATTAGAAAATGTTATTCCAATATCTAAACTGACATTAATCAATTTTTTCCTCTAAATACTGGAGTTCTTTTCAAGCTACTAAATATATGGATCCTTGATGCATTCTAAATAGGCACACAGATATACACTGCAATATGTTTCCATTCTATTTTCCCTTGTGAAGTCTATTATCATAGGAGAAAATCATAAATTTGGGGAAAAGATCAGGTTTGTTACTTGAAATGAGGAACCAAATAACACTGTGGAGAGTGATAGATGCACTCATTTGCAAGTCATTATAATTGTCTATTCTCTGTGTACAACTCTGGCTGCAGGTTGTACATAACAGTCCAGTTATGCTGGACTGTGTAACACTTTAGTGTAAGAAGCTAGATCTAAATTCAGAGAGGGATTAATCACAGATGTACAGACAGGTGTTCTGGAGGGCTTGAGTCATGATTTACAACTGTCATGGAAAGGGCTTACTGGTACAGATATTTTCCTTTACCTCGATGAAAACTGACTGCAAAAGTAACTGTCGTGGTTGAGACCCCTAAAATCCAATTCCTGAGTCCCAAGCCCCCTCCCACATCTCACTCCAGTGTGAGATGGATTTTCCAGACACAACACAAGACTCAATATGGGGGAAGGGATATATTACAATCACTACACAAATAAATATATAACCATTATATACAATCTTAACTATCTCTCCTATGATAAATCAGTAGTTACAATGGATCAGATCTCCTCTCCCTCCAATAAAAGTCCAGAAGGGAAAAGGAAAGATCCTTTCCACTCTCAGGGAGCAGTGTCTCTCTTCTTCCATGCAGCAGCTGTAGCTGGATTGTTGTAGCTGGATCTCTTTCCAGTACACACAAGGGGGTCTCCTCTCACCCCTCTCACCGTGGGCTGTGATGCAGGGACAGGCTCCCTTCACCACATCGTATCACAAAGTGCAGGGGTCTTCATGATGGTCCCTTTCCTCAGGGGATTTACCTCTGAGTCAGAACGTCTTGGGCAGCTTTCCGTTGAAAGCCTTTGCCTCAAGAGTTCTACCAGAGCTCCTATGCTCTGTCTCAAGCTGCCAGCTTGGCAGCAGCAGCGGGGGGGTGGGCCACTTCCCCCAGTTTCCTTCTGGCTGTCCTGGTCCAGCTTCAGGATGTCTCTGAGCTTCTTAACTCCTCTCTCTCTGGTGCTGCAGCACTCCAAGACTCGTCTCAAGTAGGAGTCCATCTCCTCCTCCAAGGAGGGGTCTCAAAAGGGTTTTGGGACGTTTGGTTCAGTTTTTACCCTAAAGCTCTTTAGAGCTTAGTTCTCTCTCTCTCTCTCTCTCTCTCTGTCTCCATTAGTGATCTCTGTCTCTCTGCTAGCTGCATGCTTGTTTCTGCTACTCCTTATCTCCTTCTGGCTCTCTGCCACTGTTCTCCATCCACTGCTGCTCTGTCTCTGCTTTTAGTATTTCCTACTACCCACTCACAGTGGAGAAAGACTCTCAGCTTCTCAGTCACAGACCTCAGTCCAGTTTAACACTGTTTCTGAGTTTCTATAACCCCAGCCGGAGGCCGGGGGGTCACGACCCCCCAGTGGGGCTCCTAGCCCTTCCTCATGGTCTCAGAACATGGCCACTTTTCCTCCAACTACACCATCACCCTTCTTTTCCGGTTGGTTGTGATATGTTTAAATTTTGCATGAGCGCTGATTGGATCAACCCCAAGGGACACCACCCCCCCCTCGGGGGTTACCATTTTTTAAACTCCAGGGGGAAAAAGTTTTTTTTCTCCCACCACAGTAACATAACTTGAGATGCTGCAGTCCACAGACATGTGGAGCTATCAGCAACAGATGGAGGAGCACGCTTGAAATAAATGAAGCAACCAACTGTAGGGCAGAAAACAATGTAGCTCTTGGGTAAGATATGGAGGACAATATAATATGGTTACAAGGAGAGGTGTATGAAGTAGAACAAAAAAGCAATTAGAACATTTAGTTAATAAATATCTGCTGTCCATTTTGTCAAAGGGATATATCTCCAGAGTTTATACAAGATTTAAATGTCGCACTTCTTACAAGGGTTGGGCCCCTAAGGACACACACACATTCATGTGTGCCTAGTACTAGGAGCTGTATGAAAATAGACAGAGGTCTCTTCAGCGCTTTAGTGAAGCCCTCCACAGACTAATGATTTTGCAGAGGCTTCTAGGCCAGAAGAATCATCCAAACTGCAAATCTTACACACTATGGAATTTCCCCCCCGCCACCATAAACCCATAACTTGTGTAAAAATTTCTCTTTGCTCTAATTCATATAGGTCTGAAATTGCAGTTCTTAGGAAAGGAAGCATCTGAAATGTGAAGTTAAAAGGAGTTTTGGTGTCTAGCCTCTGTCTTTCTGCAGAAAGAGATTGGCTAGTACCTCAGGTTTGTATGTCTTGGAGTTAACATACCTCCCCAGCCAAGGCAGTAGTTGTGTCTTCAGCTCAAATGGTCACAGAGCATGGGCTTAGAAAGGACTGGAGGGTCCACTCTAGCTGACATTTTAACAAGAGTTTAAGGACTTCATCTTTTGGCCCTAGATATCTTTTATCGCTAGCATTAATTCCTTGAGTTTTAAATGTCTTACCATTTTTGTGTATGCCTGAGAAGCACCACAAGCTCACACTTTTCCACATTTTTTTATAACATAGCTGTGCTGAGTGAAATGTCACAGAAAAGACTGAAATTCTTCTCTTGTACATTAAATATACTTCCATCTCTAACAGTCCACCATAACAGCCTATAGGCAACTCTGTTCTTCCTGTTTCTATTCCTTCATGCTGTCCTGCTTGTGAGTTATGACAACATTCAGTTAAATACTTTACACAGTTGTAACCAAAACACAATCCTTTATATAGCTTACACTGATTACACAGAACATAAAATAACAAGTGAAAGAGCATTTATATTTGAAAGGTTTCCTCTTGATCTAAAAGCTCGGCAGTTTTGGGCTGTTACTCTGTGCGCTATGTGGTCAGCAAAGAATGCAGTGTCAGCCCCATCTGGGCTTTCTCCAGGCGTAGTGGTTTAGGGAAATCACAAAGCAAAACCATTATGCACATGATTTTGTATTATTATTTAGTTGCCATGTGACTTGGGGCAGAAAATTAGTGCATCAACTACTTTTTTCCGATAAGTTGGCATTATGCTTAGGCAGCAGTGAGCTAAGTGGGACCACAGTTGAAAAAGATGGTGATAAGGGTGACAGGCACAGAAGCATGAGATATGGAGAAAGGCATATTTTTCTACCTTAGCATTTGGCAATTACACATTTGCATTTTATGAATTCATCATATATACAACCAGAACAAATATGATCTTTTGGGAGCTGAGACTTGTGTGAAAATTGGCCATTAATAATAAACATGCATTTCATCTTTAATGATGATACATTTCCTCAGGACTGGAACAGAGTGATATGACAGTATTAGGGAAAATTTTATAGAAGATCATACTTAAAATTATACATGGATTACTGCAGATTTAAGTTATCATTGCTGTCACTGGAGAACTTATGTTGAAAATACTGCTGTTTTAAAACCAGAAGGAAACAAAGGATATATTATAGCTAGAATGAGCAATTTTCACCTAATAAAAGAAATGTGTAGCTACGCAGTTCATTGGATTTGCATTTTATTTGCACTTCAGAAGCTTTAAAACTCCCTGTGGAGCAACACATCTGGGAAGCTTCTTGTTTGGGAGGTTAGACAAATGAAGAGGCTTTAATGTTTTGTGGCAGTCATGTTAAGGAAAATACTTTCAGTAGCTCTACAGACAGATTATACATTTCAGGGCTGTTTTGTTTCATATTTTGAAGTATCATAGTTTAGGTCTTCCCCTGAGAAAAGCTCTGAAAATGCAGATGCCTCAGAGTACAACAGTACAAATGAGAACAATTTGTATCAGTGGAGAAGATTATGACTATGTCCTCAGGTAAAATGCCTTATCTCTTCCATGGAATTCCTTTTACTGTTCCAGGATAATATTGCTTCATTTGCATTATGGTCTGTGCTGTATGTGGAAAGTATGAAACACTTCTTTCCACCGGCACCACAAACTAGAAATTTTACTGCTTGAGTTCTTTAGAGTGTGAGCGCATTTGTTTTGAATTCAATTACCTGTGACATGAAAATGCTATTAAGAATATTAACCTTTAATAAAGTTGATCTCTCAAGTAATCCCTCTTGCAGAAGTGCATTTGTAACCATTTTAATCCCCTATTTTTTTAGAAAATCAGATATTTTGAACAGTCACTGCACATTCTTAAGTCTTTCTGCTAAGCTAAATATGCAGATAACTAAGTGAACATGCAAGGCTGTTATGAAAATCTAAAATTGTTTAGGAATTTCTTCAAAAGACGATGTGTCTTGTTCAAACACAGAAGTTTGGACTCCTCTCATCACAAAAGCAACAGGCAGCACTTTAAGACAAAGATTAGCAAGGATCAGAGGAAAATCACAATAAAGGTGTCACCAAGTTGTAGTAGACAGGAAGACAGGATTCAGGTCCTGATCATGACATTGAAATGTAGGTGTCTATATGTAGGTCATACATAAATGTTGCCATTGATCAGTGAAGCTCTAATCATACAGGCAGGTGTGAACTAGCTAGCCAACAAGTCACCAGGTGCCAACTTCAGAGGGAGCTGAATCCCTGTCAAGCACTTACAAAATATTACCTGATTCCTCCAGAATTTTCTTTTTTTAAGGCGTTAAGAGTCTGATATGTACAGGTCGCAAGCTGACATGAGTAAACTCCATTTGTATTAGAAAACTGCATTCATCTTTATTTCTCTCTGATATGAAGGTACAGAATGATCTTGTCTGTCATGTATTGAACAATTCTACCCTGCCAAATACAGTGGATACGTCTAGACTGAGTGGATATGTCTACTTCTGAGGCTGCCAATTAGCTTAAGCCAAAATTGTACCAGGACAACTGAATAAGTACAGACTCCAGATCCAGTGATAGGGAACACTCCGTGGTGCTTTTTAATTTCCTAGTATGGATAAGGCTACTAAGTGTGATCATTCAGAAAAGCATGAATTTCCAGTCTGAGACATATGCCTGTCTGTTCTAAGAATCAATGACTACTTTGCAACAAGGCTATCACAGCTTTTATTCTTTATGTATGTTCAGTGGTCTTCTCTTGTCCATGTTTCCTAGTGAGCAGAAAATGTCAGCCTTTAAATGTTGTCAAATACTTAGTACAAACAAAGTTTTTGGTAGCATCCTCCAGCTGACTGGGAACAGTTGAACCCACTGAGGCTGAAGGTTAATGATTATGTGGCTGTGCATTAGTCACGGTCTGCAAAGTAAGTAAGGCATCTGGCCGTGAATTTGTTACTGGATTCTGACCAAAGGCCTTCTAGGGTAACCCAGATGTTTTTTGTCCTCCATTATCAAATCAGGTTAGAGACAAGATTAACCACATCGCATCTTACATGTCAGTGGCAGAGAGAAAGACTATGGTAGCCTAGTTTTAGACCTTTGCTTTCCTTCCCTTGTCTTGTTCCCGCCCCTCCACCTCTCCCTGCCCCCAAACATTTTGAAAGTATAGAGGTGGAAAGCCAACAAGGTATTGTGAATAAATTTGGCCATAAACATGTTCCAGAACATACAAATAATTTTAGAAAGTGGAAATTCTTGTTTAAAAAAGAGATCATCCAAAGCACAATTTAAAATATTGCTTTCTCAGCTTAAAATTGTCCTCATGAAGCCAAAGCAGTAGTAATGGAAAACCTGCCTTGAGCTATGCACTGAGACTGTTTGTCAAGCTGATTTTCCTCAAGCCCATCACAATTCCACAAGAAGAGAGCTGCAGGCACTTTATTCATGTTACAAGAATCTAACCTTACTAGCGGTGGTGCAAGTTACATTTGTTTTACCTGCATTCAGCTGTTCCCAGGCTTTGTTGCACCTCAAGCAACAAATCCATTTATGCACCCTTTATAAATGCCTTAAATTCTTGGGACATGCACACTAAGAGAATGGAATAGTTTTTAAATTGTGGAGCTTATTTTCTAGAGGTTCTGTGAATGTCAAAACTACCAGTGTATTCGAAAAAGATTAGGTATTATTTTGACAGATATCCATTGATGGATAGTAAACATGATGGTCTAGCTTAAATTTTGGCTCAAAAGGTTCTGAACCAGATTTAGTATCTGGATTTTAGTACAATGTGCCAGTGCAAAGAGCACTCTTACTTGCTAGGGTTTTGGTGTTCCCAGCAAAAATTACTGTCCTCTGTTGAAGTCAGCCTTTAGACTGATGTTTTAAGGTCATACTTACCATACTCCTTAAGCAAAACAACATTGACTTTGTCCACACACCCCTTTTCCTCGCATTTCTAATGGTCCAGTAGTCCACTAGCACTGTAACAAAATTCTATTAAATCAGTATTTATTTGTATATTGTAATTTACAGAATATGTTTATTCATAGTATAAAGATAAGTAAGAGGAAAATGTTGTTTGGAAGAATTCTGAGTCACATCTGATCAAGTTGCTTAACTTGGAACACACAGAGTAGCAGTTTTTCAAAAATAGTTTTGATGACTTGAAAGTTCAGGAAGTTAAAACTGTTCAGCTCACTATACTTGGTAACAGAGCTTCTATGGGCGTACCCCAAGGTCATGCACATACATTTACCTTCATTGCCATCACCCAAATTAATATTTCTAAGTATAGCATGCATAGGAATAGCTGCAACTGCATTTGTGTGGCTCCTGCAAGGTAGTCTATGCATTATCTAGCCTCCAGAACCCTGAGGAAGAGCCGGTCCTTTATTTCTGTGACCTTCTAGCAAGGCTAGTCAAATGTCCGCTTTTTCAAAAAATGTATCCATACTTACTTCTTGAAACATCACTCACAGTCTGTTGTCATCTTATAAATTGGTGATCAGCTGGAGACTTCAAGAGCTCTTCTTGGCACCAGGCTTAACTCCAGGATTATGTTATTCACTGCTGATTATAAAAAAGCCAAAACAAAGACATAAACTGAACAGCTTTTGTCATTGATTCATCTTGTAATCCCTACTCCAGCTGCTTTTGTAAACTAATGAAGCATCACTAACTTATTGTAAAAGAACATGTACTTCAGCACCAGCATGATTTTCATGGCAAGAGCTATTCATTCTGAATTGTTAGTATAATCTTCTGCACATTTTATGATTACATTCTTATTCAGAAGGTTTTATGTTGCATCCTGGCAGCAGTAGTAATGAAGAAAGGCTAGAGATGCTTTCAAAATCCAGATTTTTATAGTATGTTTGTGACTGATACCACTCTGTTCTTGTGGAGTATATGTTTGGATTTATCCACTGCTGCTTTTGTCAGCAGTGGGCAAGTGGGAGATTGCATACATTGATGTGACGTCTCATAGATGGAAGTGTTACACATAAAAGTCCCACATGCATGTTTTGTATAGCTTACATATTTAACTCAAAATAACCCAGTGTATAAGAAAATCTCAGAGGATTTTAAGTAATGTCCTGATCCTTTTTTATGTGACTTCCTCCTTTTCTCTTGTGTGGATGACTTACATATGTTAATAGAGGATACCAGTCGTATTTTAAAATATACTTGAGAGATTTAGTCATTTAAGGCACAATAACTCTCAAAGAGCTATAAGAACATAATAGTCATAAGTCACTGCTGAGAGAGGTGAACTGGGTTGAGAGGTCCCTTAGAAAATTTTGAAAATGTGATTTTTGCCTCTGATGTTCGCTATTATTCTAATCCCTTGTTACTCATTTTGACATTTGAGGTGAAATAGATCTTACATGCCTCCATAGAGCAGTCATCTACATCTGAATGGTCAGAGAAATAGGTGCTTTTCAGTTTTTTTTGTTCTATTTTGGATCTCTACTACAAAATTCTATGAATTAAACCTTACTAATCATACCAACCCTTTTTTAATTATAAGGAGAAATAAGAGTGACTAGGTCAGTAGTTGACTAAAATTTCATCCTTGCATTCCACAACAGTTTTGAACTATATTGTATTCATAGGCCTTGTAAGATTTCATCAGACAGATATTACAAAAAAAAGAAATTAAAAGAAATTCCAGAGATAAAGGACCAAACCAAGTCCCATTCAAAGCAAGGCTGACTTCTGAGTTAGGCCCAGATTCAATGATGAACCAGGCTGCTCAGAGATAAATCCAGATCAATTTTCTGGAGACTGCCCAGCCTATCCTTACAACGAGTTCCACAGACAACACTTGAAGCTCAGCTGCCTCCTCAATCCTGTCCCCTTCCAATTGTGAGCACTTTCCTGATACACCTCCTTCAACCTCATTCTTCAGAGTTGCCTAACTTTCTGCTAACTGGTGATGCTGCTGCAGGGCTGAATAGTCTCTGTAGTCACTGTCCACATAGAACAGAATCATAGAATGGTTTGAGTTGAAAGGGACATGGAAGATCACCTGTTCCAATCCCCTGCTGCAGGCAGTGACACCTTCTACTAGAGCAGGTTGCTCAAAGACCCATCCAACCTGGACTCGAACACTTCCATGAACAGGGCATCTACAACTTTGTCTCATTACCCTCACAATAAAGAAGGCGCAAGTTTTAAAAAAGACATGTTCAAGGGAACACAAGCACCTGAATCTCTCTGGTTGATTCCTGCAATGCTTGACAAATACAATCTCGTGAACAATTTTCTTTAAAATGTAGACAGAAGATATTGTATGCGATAAGATATAATTGCCTGATTTCTACAAATACTTGGCTAGTATCTCTGTACTAGTACCTACTTATGCCAGTTAACATCTGCCCTTGTAACAAAAATTATATTCTGAGGAATAGCAGTTTTTCAATTGACATTGTAAAACCTTACTGAGAGCTAAAGGTAAGTAGTTGTTGCGTCATAGGGAAAACAAGTTTTATGAATCCATTAGGACTGGGATGGGACCAGGATGAAAATCCATATGATTTATATATATTTTTTTTTATTTGAGTGAAAATATTGAAAAATTAGGTTACTATAGTATATGATAGAGAGAGGGTAGTGTCTTTTCTTGTGTCTGAATACATATATAATACTAAAGGAGGTTTCTGTTTCAGATCTTTTTCTATTTTCCAAAAATAAGAGAAGTCTTTAAATCCAATAAAAAACATTCTGCTGTAAACAGATTTTGTAAAAATATTTTTTCATTAATTTTATTTTTAAAACTAAGTATTTGAAATTAGAGACCTACTAGTCTCCCTAGTCTGAATATATTCACTGAATTAGTAGCCTGAACACTTCCAGGCCAAAGTGCACTTGTCACTTACTCAATGCAGAATTCAACTCCTCTGACCCAGATGTCAGAAAGAGAAATCAATAAAGCTTACACGACTTGAAACAGACAAATCATGAACAGGAGAACCATTCTCTGCCTGCTTAAGAAAAGGTCTCTTAAGTATCTGAGGAGAAGGAAATACTGTGTGAGTAATAGAAGTTCAAAAGAATTTCCTGGCTACTGTTTATACAACAAATATAAAAATAATAGTTTATATTTTAACAAGCAAAATGTGAGACAGCCTGACATATGGTGATGATGTTAACGCCTGGACCTCTAATCCCAGAGTTGTGGTAGGGAAACCCTGAAATTGGAGTGTCTTTTTTATTCTTCCAACTCCAATAATTTACTCCTAAAGTTCATGTAGTCCAGTGATTGTTTGCATGAGCAGAAGTCTCCAAAGGCTTTACTTTCCATGCTGCAGTTTCACAATGTCTTTTGCAGGCTTGGTCTGGAAATTTGTAACACTCTATTCATCCATGGTTTCATTGCTAACAGTGTGGTTTACTGATGAACAGCTGTAAGTGTCTAACAATTTGCAGAAGGGCTGTGCGTGCCTCTTGCACTGAATAAAGGCTATCTCTGTGCTACCTGCTTCTTTGCTGACTCTATATCTTTGTAAAATACACTGTTGACAACTTTAGAGAGTGGTGCTTTTGGAAAGTCTGTAGCAGTTGACAGGCTGGATGGGCAGTGTAGCATTTCTTTTTCAGAAAGTATAATTTGCAGGAAATGGTCTAGAATTTCCAAAGTGACTAGAGCTAGAGAGATTTTAAGTGGTGGTGTTTTTTTTTTTTCTTTCTTCTACTTCTTCTTTCTTTTTTTCCTTCTTTCTTTCTTTTTTTTTTTTCATTTTTTTCCCTTCTGTCCAGCCTGTGAAGTCTAAAACTGAATTTGTTAAAAAGGAACAGCTCAGCCAGTGCTGAGAAAAATTTCTTCGTCTTTCAAATTAGGTGCTCACAAATTCATGCTGCCCGAATCACATTTTACTTTTAATATACAAGGTCAAAATCTTATAAGTGTCAAAGGTGATGAAGTGCTCATGACGTCAGTTCATTGGAGCTGAATACAGAAGACATGATGACAAGGCTTGGCTCATTAAGAAAACAGAAACAAAATCTTTGCTGTCATTTGGCTAAGAACCACCAGTTGTGGTGCTGAATTTTGGGTTGTTTTCAGACACTTTCACTCACCGAAATAACTTGTGTAGGAATTGAACAGACTCACCATCTTCCACAGTGAGACTTCTGAACAGCTGAACTACTCCACAACTTCAGTACTTGTAAACTCACTTTCACTGGGGAGATGCAGCAGGAGGATGCCATGGTTTGACTCAGGGACCAATTTTTCAAAGAAAGACAAAGAACAGAAAAGGCAGTGCAAGGCAGGGAAGGGGAAGGCAAGGAAAGATAAAATCTTTATAGCTGTAGATAAGAAAAAGATAAGAAAAAAAAAGACTTACACACTTAAAGCTAAAACAGAATGCATTGTTTGCTAAATATAATGACTTTCCTCCCAATTTTATTCCTAAAGTTTTTAAAATTTACAACTTCCGCATGATTTTGAATGTTTATATTTAGCAACATTTAAAATCTAAAACTGACATAAGAAACATAATTCAAGATGACATCGTAAACTATAACTACAACCATTTCAAAGTCAAATTTACTAAAAATTATTATAAGAAATTCTTGTTTCAGAATTATCCAACTTCAGCATTCAGTCATGTTTTCTCTTCTAATGTTGTATTTGATATGTTAAAAAGTCCTCAACTATTTAAGCCTGTTTCACTTGAATATATTTGTTGGTTATATACTTTTTAGTTGGGTTTCATTGATTAGTTATGGCTCCAGATTCTGCCTTTGGTTTCTTTTATAAAAATAGATTGTATAAGTAAGATGTATCAACATAAGCACTTTTATTCTAGATTCCTATCAAAAGACAATGATATTCTCTATTTCCATCTCACCATGATTTCTGGTATTCACTATGGTGCCGTCTTCTAATTCTTTATAAACTCACCCAAACTGATGATGTTTCCTTGAAAGCAGTGCTGAGCCATAATTTCGTGATACCCTAAAAAAAAATTAATGAAAAAATAATCTTTTCTCTATTTTTTCTAATGCCAGATATCAAGATTAACTTAGAAAAATATAACTATGTGTATTGTAAACATGGACAGTATCAAAAGCATCTTCATGTCACTGAATGATATGGGCATAACAAATACACAAGAAAAGAATTATTAAATCTCTATTCCTTTCATACAATAGGACTGATAACTTTATGTTCCTTATCTAGCCTTGCTATTCTTAGGAATATTTCCTCCTGCTGAATCTAGAGTACTCTAATATGGTATTTAACCTCCATATTCATGATATTTTTCATCAATACCTTTAGGTTTTTTACCAATTTTAAATTCTTTATCTCCCTACTTGCATAAATTACTTTCAATTTCACTGTTTATTTTATCATTGGTGTTATATCTTCCTAGTCAACTGAGGTTCTTTTGTAACAAAATAAGTCTTCACATATGAACGAAGAACTATGGAAGCGGAAGAGTTAATTATTTTATCAAGTGTTTGTAAGACTTTCAGATTCCTAGTGATTATTTTAAATTTTAGATACATAAATGTTTCCTTCCATTATATTAAGCTTATATTTGTTTTTGCTTCAGGGAATTGAACTTTTTAAAATTTTAAGAAATTAGGATCTGAGGACATAAGATGTTCACTCAACCACTTTCTCTCTTCTTGACTCTATACAAGCCTTTTAATTTTAGTGTTTTACATGGCAATGCTTAGATATCCAAAAGGCATATTTTGTATTTTCTTATATTCAACTACATTCGTTGGTTCATGAGCTATTAACAGATTTACCCACATATTTTTTATATGTGATATAATATAATATTAAAGATACTTTTAATCCAAATGCCGTTGAACATTTTGCTACTTAAGAATTTCTCTTCTCTGGAGACTGCAATAATTACTTGCACTTGAATTTGTCATCTAGACAAAATAATAAAAAGCAGCACTTATAAAAGGAATTTTCAATCTAAGATAAAACAGAAAAAAAATATTCTGAGTAAAAACAATGAAATGACCAATATCCTTTTCAACAACAATGCATGTAAAACATTGGGGCTGATGATGCCTTTTAAGTTGAGTGCATCTTACTCTGTGAAAAAAATACAGAAGTCACGTACCATCCTTTCAGAAACAAAGCCCAGTATAGACCAACTAAGTAAGTAGTAACTAATTAAATGTATAATAAATATGTAACTTTTCCTGACACTTAGGCAAACTAACTCAGGTTGGTTAACACCTACAATATTGACTTTAATCACCATCTAAAACAGGGGGCTGTACCTAAGCCACCTGTGGAAAATGGTATATTGTTTTAATTAATGTTTTCATACATAAAATGGGCGTGAGAAATGTTAGGAAACTTGTTGAAGACTTGGGCCAGAAATGTGCCCAAGGCTGCCCCAGCAGGTTCACAGTGCAGGTAATCCTCTTCCATTGCCCAGGAGCATTCTTGCCTACTCTATCCTTATACAGAAAGAAAAATACAAATATTCATGTCCTAAAATATGAATAGTAATGTCAATATTGTCTGAACATTGAATATTGTCACACACCAAGATGGACTTAATGAAAGGTAGAAGTGTTGTATATGGTTATACAGTTATATGGTTACCGTCTGCTTTGGGAAGGGTGAGAGAGTTCACAGCATTAATGGAAGAAGCTAAGGAAATAGTAAGTAGACCTAGACAAGAAGAGGGCATGCTTTCCAACAATTCAACAAAATATGATGATTTTTAAAATTACTAGCTTCATTTTGAAGTTACCATTTTCTGTTCTAGTATTCTGTTGGGGCATCTGCATTTGTGTAAATACCATGCTGATAAATATATCTGTAACAATATGCCACAGCTCTTAGTCTCTTCTTACTTGACAGTGACTCTTCTTTGGGTTTTTCTTTTGTCATTTAAATCCTCAGGCATTTTCACTTTTGCTCTAGCAGTTTCCTCTGCTTCAGCCTCATTCATATTCATGTTCCACTGTCCAAGTTTAATGACAGCAGTAAAAGTGGCCTAAAGTCCCTTCTCAGAGTCAGACCCTCTCATAATACAGTGGAGTTTGATCACTATTGAAAATAGGAAAACACCCTACAAATGGAGTTGGGAAGGACTTCAATTTACCTGATTGACTTTTTAGCCTTAAGACGAGGTTAAGTGATACTTAAACATTTTGCAGCTGTTTGTCTAACCTATATTTAGAAACTTCCACTCATGGAGATCTTGCAGGCTCCCCAGATAGGTTGGTTCTGTGTTAAATTAATTTTACCACTAAACAGTCTTTTCCTTTTATATCTTACCTAAATGTCCTTTACTGCAGCTTAAAACTGATTATTCTTTTTGCTATTCATCATAGGTACGGATGCACATTATTCCACTCTCTGCAGGATTCTTTCAGATACTTCAATACTATTTTCATTTCTCTCAAACTCTGGACTTAACAGCCTCAGTTCTTTGTTTTTTACTTATTGTTCATGTTTTCCAGACTTTTACTAATTTGCCTGCTTCTGGTAGAATTTCTTCTTACTAATAGATACCCGGTCACAGTAGTCCAGCTGTGGTTTTAAGAGCACTGAATAAAGAGGAAAGTATCAATCACACAACTGATTGGTTGAATGTATTCATGAATCATGATTCATTATTCACAATTCACGAATATATACTCATGAATCTATTTTTGTACACAAAATTAATTTCATATTCAGATTATGATTCCCTATAGCCCCCTGTTTCTTTTCTGGAGAACAACCACCTGGCCTGAAGATAAAATATTGCAGAATGTGCTCTTTGCAGACTATTTCCTTTTTTGAGTACTTCACAAGTATGTGTGTTCTTCCTTCCATCATAGTGTAATCCACAACTTTAATACCAATGCCAGCAAAACTGTTTCTCAATGCTCAAGACTCAATACAGTAGCAGTCAGCAGTAACAATGCTGACTTAAGAGATAGCTACATATAAGTGATATGTATTTCCATATCCCTATTGCATCAGAAGTGAGGGAATTCTCTTCCCAGCAAAAATAATCATCTGAATGAACAGAAGCTAACTCAAAATTAATCCATAAAAGATGGAGCTTATATGCACAAGTGATCTTCTACAATAAACTGTAACATTAACCGTTTTATGCAACTGTAACATCAACCACTTTATGCTCCTGTGATTATCATCATCATGGCCAGGCTTCGCAAATGAAGATTTGAGAAGGATTCTATCCACACTTGCTACAAGAACGCTGATGTTTAAAAAGAGACCAATGCAAGATAGACAAGTCCAGTTGCAAAAGACGCAGCAGAATGTTTCCTTAGGCGATATTGGCAAGACACAGTTCTTTCTGCATTGTCTTTTCTCCTCAAGAATGATTCTGCGTGTGTTCTCAAAAGACGCAGCATTGTTATGTATAATGTGTTTCTATGTCTCCCAATTGGAGGCCAGAGTAGACCAAATATGATGATCAATATGACCAAAGCTGAGATATTGTTTAAGGAAGTCCTGTATCTCCTCTTTGGGGCTCCTCTCTTGCAGCAACCCGTGGTAAGTTCACCATAGAGCACGATCTTAGGGAGGTGATGGTCCTTCATCCTTGAGACGTGCCCTGCCCAACGGAGCTGTGTTCTCAGCAACGTGGCATCAACGCTTGTAACCACTGCCTGTTCAAGAACAGACTCATTAGTCATGTGATTATAACGTAATGTAATATGACATATTTTACCATGATTTTACAATATCGCATTTTATAATGTAATGTAGTAAGAAAAATAAGTTAATCTAAAAGATCTAATTAAATAAAGTATAATAAAATAATAATAGAATAATATTATAACATAATATTATTATAATATAATATAATGCACAAACATATATATACAAACGTGGATATGTAATACTAATACCTTTGAACTCCTTAGCATCACTGGACAACAGGCTAAATGGTAAGCTAAATATTTCAAGGATCCTGAAGCCAGCAGCACAGCTTGGTATAATTTGTACTATTAAATTGTTCTACCCTCCAGAACAGGGTGGTCACGTTCAGACTGCCTATTAGATATGTTTCTTGGCACATGCTTGCTCCTGAGTAATGCCTAGGAGCAGTTTGGGAGATCCTTGATTGCCAGATATAACCACACCAGGGACCATTCTTATTAGTCACAGATGTGTCAATAAAGTTGCAAAATTAGACACTTCTCCCCCTCATCTCATGTTTTAGACAAGATTGTTCAGAGATTTAACCCATTCTCCTGGAATCAGATTTAAAGAGTAATGGCACCCTGTTTTAACCATTGCACCTCATATAATTTCCATTTTACAGAGTAGCCCAGTACCTCTGCTCACAACTGAATTACTTGTTGAATGAATACATCACATGCTTTTATTTAATGTACTTTTAAAAGGTTGCTCTTACTCAGATGTTGATGCTAAGAGAAAGAAGCTTCTGCTGGAATACCATTTTTATATCCCCATTACCATCCTCATCACAGTCTTGATTATTATGACTGTCCCACTCATTATGACCTACAATTACTTACAGCAGCAGTTCTACCATGTTGTTTAAACACCTATGTCTTTGAGCATATTATAGTTGTGTTTATGTAACATACCTGAAATTTAAGGTCTCAAAGGGTTCTCATCTAAAGATGTGGGAGGAAATAATAGTCAGAGATAAAGAAAATAGCAGCAGAAACAACAAAATTGTGATAGAGTTTTAATGAATGTCTACCATAGAAGACTAACTGCCAGCATACTGAGTGTTTAGCCAAAGGGCTGATACTTTAACTACTTATTCTTCTGAACAAACCTAATGAACTGAACATTCACAGGGTCAGGACCCCTGCTTGCATTTTGTTACAACTGTCTGGACATCTATGAATTCCACAGTGTTCAGGTTTTTAGCAAATTTCTGTGACTTTCAACGTGTTGAGATATTTGTGGATGGCTGGACATGAAAGTAATCAGCTGTGCTAACTTCACTGAGAACCCTTGAATGCTGCCAAATTAAACTTTAGGTTGAACAGACAGTTGATAGAAGTAATTCAGCCAAAAAATTCTGTTTTAAAATTGTTCAGATTGTATTCTCTTCATTTGTTAAGTATTCACCTTCTTTGTTTCTGGTGCCAGAGAAAGCCACAAAACCTAGCTTTCCTTCAAAGCACATGAAGAAAGAAGGTACTTAAAAACTGCAAAATTAATTTGGAATTCTTAAGCCTTTTTTCAGTAAGACGATTATCATGATTGAGGGGTACTGCTCTTCTTGCTGGCATGTTTGTTGTAAAATAAGATTTATCCCTCCTTTAAGAGAATGTTAATGACATTTGTATTTTTCAGTATGTTCTCATTACTTTTATGAATCACCTTGAAGATTAGCAAAAAACAACACTTCTACTGTTTTCTGTTTGTAAATCTTTATGCCTGAAAGAATGACTTGCATGTGATCCTACATTGCAGCCTATTGCAAAATCATATTGCTTAGGCTTAGAATAGATTTGATTCTGTAACTATCAGCAAAAAGTTTTGTATTTTGGCACTGAAAAAAATCTGAAATTTTTCTAATACTTTGATAACTCTAAAGATACAGTGACAAAGGGAAGCATTTAGGGTGGGATTTATGTCGTCTAATTTTAGGTGTCTTAAAGTTTAACACTGAAGTCTGAGATAGTTGCTCCCTTTAAAATGATCAACAGGCATCTTAAAAGGAAATTTATTCTGGCATGAATTAGGTATTTATTTTTAGGATAAATTGATCTGATTTGATATCCAGAGATGCCTATTGCTTTAAAGGACTATAAAGAGATCCAGAGTACATTTAGCTTGGACTTGGGGTTAATTTTTAGTACCAGTCAGAATGCTTTTGTACCTCATAGATCAATATCTGAGCAATAAACCAATAGGACATGTAGGAGAGGCTTCTTATTCTTGCAAAAAACTGGGAGTAATGGTTCTAGAAAATTCTTACAGATATACTTTCACTCTTCTCAGATTCACTTTTTATATATAGTCAGATAAAGTCATAAGCATTAAAAGACACTGTTTTTATGACCAAACCTCACTCAGTATGCTTTTTTTAAGTCTTTTTTATTCCACAAACATCTCATTCTCAACCTTAAATGAGCTACAATTTGTTGTTAGCTTTTCACAGACACATGAATCTTAAGTGAACTGAATTAAGGATCGTCAGGGTACAAAACACCAAAGCAGAAAATGCGGTTTTATCCCAATCCCTAGAGCTCACTTGGTTCCTATTTATATTGTCCATTTAACCTGCAAATCAGACTGGAGACTAGCAAACTAAACCATTTTTTTTTAATTATATGCTGCAGTTTATTCTGTGCCTGGAGAAACGGCATGGGTATGAAGTTACTACTAGCCTACTGCAAAGCAGAGTCCCTCTCTTTTTGGCACACCACAGGTCTTTCAGATTGACAGGCAGGGAAAACCTTTCTGAAATCTTACCTGATGTGACAGTCAATGGTGTGCATCGTTTAGTGTTTTCTGTACTCAATATGCTGTTAATTTTGTGATACAGAAATTGTGCTGCTGTGTCACTAGGCCAACAAACCAGAAATTCTATAACCAGATTATTTTTGGTTTCATTCATTAATTTTACATAGCTAATGGAATAAATAATGTGCTGCTGTACTGCAAAAAAATTCCTCAAAGATGTCTATGATGTCAGAGACACGTAACAGTAATCTAATTAAACACACTGGTTGATCAAAACTGACTTGATGTAGCTCTTGTGTTTGCCAACTTCTGAACACTAGGAAGAACCCAGTAAATAGAAACAGAATAATCTTTCTAAATAGGATTTCCCCCATCGTATTTTTAATAATTCATCTACTTTTTAGTGGGACGGTGACCGGGCTGCATTGTGCTTGGATGGTGGCTGGGCTGCGTTCCGCTGTGCCTTTTGCAACTGGACTTGTCTGTCTCGCATTGGCCTCTTTAGGCACCGGCACGCTTGTAGCAAATGTGGGTAGAATCCTTCCCAAATCTTCGTTTGCGAACCTAGCCATGATTACTTTTTAGCCCATTATATCTCTTTAAAACAATTTACCAAATGTATTTTATGCAGATTGGTTTTTCAGTTTTTGCAGTTGCAGCCTTTATTGGCAAGGATGGGAAACAGCAAGTAGATAGCCTGGAAGGTATTTAGAGGTGCTGCAGAGAGCTCTGTGCCTTATGTCTTTCCTAATAACTATGTTTTAGTGAAGTGGTGAGATGCATATGGACCTTTAAAGAGGTATTAAGAGAAAGGTCAGGTTGTCAGACAAGCTGTGGTCCTTTTGCCCTCTTCTTCAAGGATAGAGCACATATCTCATGGGCTGGGATTATTGCAACCTGTTACCTGGGAAAGATATGAACATAGACTGATTTTGGTATCAGCTGATTTGGATTTCTAAGTCACAGTTTAGGCCCATAATATTTCAAATTTCTTGTTTAAGGTCAGAGAGCTTGGTGCTTTTACAGCTAAAACACATTTGTAGGAATGGACAAAAAATTAGTCAACAATTTGCTTGCAATGCAATGGGAACCAGGTGCTCTGTGAAATTTTTAACTAATTCTATCCTTACCTTATAAGTGGACAGTAAACAACTGCAGTGTAAATAAGACTTGAGATAGGTTTCCTTCCATTCTATGCATTGCCAGAAATGACATTTGTGCTTTTATATCCTGACGAGTGGATAACTGGTTTTAGAGACTAGACTTCTATAAAGAAGCAGACATCACTGTGAGCTGTGAAACACTGGGCTTGTATTAATTCATTCATAACTTAGTGTGGAGAACTCTTAACAGCAGCAGTGATGTACAAGAAAGGAAGTAGATAGGCTGAGTACTGCAAGTCACTGCCAGTCTGGGAAGAGGCATAAGTAGGCTTTTGAGATGAGCACATTTGATACATAAATTATTGAAAAATGTAAAATATTGCTAAGGAGAGGTAGGGAATGTGACTGAGTGGAAAGCATCTGAATTTTTTAAAAGCAAAGCAATAACACGTATAAGAAAGTGAAAATTTTTCTCTAACAGTGCATTTAAGAACTATAGTTCCTTATAATTGATCAATTACATTAATAACAGATACATCTAGTATCATATAACACACATCTAGTTACATATAACACACATTTAGTCCAGGTTTGCAGCATGTCTTTTTGGAGAATGAATAGCATTTACCATTACAAATTAAATATTGAAATAAGATACCTGATATCAGAAAACACATCAAAAGCACTTGATGAACTGAAGGCTGAGAGCGTCCACTATATGGATACTAAGCCCAACCTTCTTGTGATTCACTGCTGCAGAGCAGCCCTTCCATAATTAATGTAAGGTTGCTGTTGAGGAATATGGTTTACATCTTTCTTATCTGTTATAGATAGAGTAGGATCAGCAAAAGGAAGGCTTGACCAAGGATGCCTTGTTGCTAGGGTAGCCAATCTCACGAGAAATAGCTCCCATTTGTGGTTCATTATGTTTCAGAATTTGGTTGGATAACAATGCATACAAGCATGGCTTGCACTATGATTTTTCATTCAGTCTTAATTGACTCTTCAATAAATTTCTCTTGGCAAATCTATGTTTTCAGTTCTTCCACATTTTACCACCAAGAGAGATGATACACTGAGCTTGTTATTATCTGTGTGAGTAAATTTACTGGCTCAGAAGTTGACTGTTCTTCTGAGGTGGAGAAAAGAAAGGTGTTGGAGAAGGAGTGAAAAAAGAGTAAGGAAAGGACTAAAAATACTTAATGGGAGAAGTAGGGATGCAATTACAGTAGAAAAATAACCCTTGACAAGAAGATGTTCTTGTAAATTCTGTTTTATTCTCATATTTTAATGACAATGTGAGATCCACTTCATGGACTTCTTTAATATAGGACTGATGCTTAAGTCAAAAGAATCTTTACTTTGGAAAAGAACTTGCAACTGTCTGTTCACTGTAGGTACATGAAGAATGAATCTTCTGTTGCTGAGCTAGAGCCAAAATTTAATATCTGCAGTGGAATATGTATCTAATTTCCCTGGTCTGTCTGGCTCACATACTGAGCTACTGGTCCAGGTAATTTAACATTCTGAAAGGGAAGCACTTATGACACAAGCATAGCAGTCTTTGTTCTGATTTTAACCTTAGATTAGCATGGTATCCTCACGAAAATCTAAAGGATATCATGCTTGGAAAACTCTGTATATATTCAGAAGGGTTCTCATTTTTTTAAAAAAAACCCTGTCATCGGCCTTCCTCTTTTCCTAAGAACTCTCTGATTTCCTACATTGTATGAGCTCCCACTGCAGGTTTTAATTCATGTATCATATTTTACTTTTGACCTAAGCTGTGAAATATTAGAAAAGTATGATAAAGCCTTTTTGATGATTGTGGTTACTTCACAGCAGCTGCTTTTCTTAGGCTTTTGTGCTTAGTTACTTCTTTATCTGCTTTGACCTTTCTTGGTAAAGGTAATTCCTGTTTCCTAAGAGTATAATTGTGAGGAAAATTAAATTGAAGAGTGATTTAATAAATTATCTTGGATTATTAATTTTCCCTTGACAAAAAGTTTGTACTGTTTTAATGAAAATATTTTTGCATATAATTTTCAGTTGCACCAGTACAGATGCATTATTTTTAGGGTTTTTTTAACTGTATTTTGACCACAGGATACTTTTTTCTTGGCTTTGTTTTCATGTGTTATGTCAATACAAAGATTTTCTTTTCAAAAATATAAGACTGAGGATGAACCTGTAAAACCAGTAAGAATGTATCTAATCACCTAAATAATCCCACTGAATTTTTAATATACATTTAGAGTGTTGTCTTTCACCAGGAATTTTTGTGGAAGTGAGATCATAAAATGGCTTCTTAAGTGTGTTAAAATGCATTGGGTGCACTATTTCAGAAGTATAGTAAGCAACTCTTGTTGCACTGTAAGGAGGTTAGTTGGTCTTTTGAGTTCCTCATTATAAAAAGTGAAAGGTCACAGGACAGTATCAGCTCTAAAACGACTGTACAGTCAAGGCCTTTCTCCCATGTGTGTTTTAGGGAGTTTCAGGATATTTAATCCTATGCAAAAAATATCTTTTACTCATATGGAGCCTATCAATAGGTTATACCAAATTTCCTATGGATTGAATGCCAGAAGAAGGAATTAAACTTGATGCAAAGTAGTATATATTTATGGGATTTTTTGACTTTTATGTAAGTTTGTCACAAAAGGTTATAGCAGGAACTCTTAACCAACTTTATGTGGATTGGAAGCTATTAGATTAGGTAAACCATCTAGCAGCCATACTTGTAAAAGATATTTTCTGCCTGAAAGTCTCAATGCTGGTACAAGATTTATATACACAGTAAGCAAAACTGGTAGCATTAACATGTGGCTATAAACTCTTCTTGGCACCCATAATTGCAGAAAAGCTTAGGCAACTCAACTGAAGTGACTGAAAGTATGCACTGAAGAATTGTAACAGCTAAAATACCAGACACCACACTTTAAAAAGAAAAGCTTTCAGTAAAGAGTTGCTATTGCAAAATACTTAGAGCTGTTTATATTTCCCTGACCTATAAAGTGACAATAATAAATGACACACAGAGGATTTTTCTCTTATTCCTATAGTTTCTGGCAAACAAATAGCTATAATGACTTTTACAGGACTATTTAAAAAAAAAATCTTGTTAAATAGTATTTACACTACAGCTGGTGTTCCTCTGTGTAAATGTTTTACTGTTTAAACAGCCTAATGCTCAATTCAGTTGTGAATCATACTGAGAATTAGAAGGGGAAAAGAAAACGTTAATGAAATCCTGATATTTAAAGGATTAAAGCCCAACTCTTGCTGGGATTGTAAGAGAGTAGAGAGCTTTAGCATATAAATTTCCAAATCTTTTCTCATATGTTTCCTGCTGACAGAATACAACTGCATACTGTAATTAGACCAACATGAGAAAAAAATAAAAACTACGAAACAAAACTGGAAAGAAACAGAAATTGTAGTTAACTCTGGCAGAGGTACAGCTGAAGGGCAGAGGATGAGGGCAGGACAGTAGAATGATACTTTTGTACAATAGCAGGGACATTTTCAAAGAAATACCTGACAAAAAGGTTCCTAATCCCCATCTATATTGTGGAAAACCACTTCCAGTATCTGAGATTCTATAAAATTATTTCAGTTATCCGGAAGGCTAGCTGTAACAGATACATTTGACTTCAGGTTGTACTTTGGTTCAGGCTGACTAAGAAGCAGCAGACCTCATGCCCTGTGATGAACCTGGAAGCTGGAATATGCCTGGCTTATTCCTGGATCTCTTGTATCTCCAGTCTCTGAGTGGATCATTATAAAATATGTTACACTGCATCAAATTTATTGAAATCTCTCAAACTATAGTTTTACTTTGATAAAAAATATTACTGCTTCTCTCTTTTGAGTGAGGTGTATTCCACTTATCCGTGACAGTAACTGAACAGAGAAGCTACACCGCAGGCCAGAAGCTACAAAATCCTCTTTCCTGAGACTGTGAGAGTATTCAAATTGGCTAGTGGCTGGGACTCTGCAGATGGAAGTCTCTCAAGAAAACTAGCTAGATCCACAGCTTAAAGAGCAGTTAAGCTGCTTGTCTTCATTTGATGTTTGCAAAAAGCCTCAAAATACTTTCTTTTATTTCAGTCATGTCCAACTTTTAATCCTCAGCTCCCTTTTCCCAAAGGATTTCAAGGCAGATTCTCTACTCTGCTCTACTCTCTATCAATGAAACAATTATGTCTTGCAGATCCTCTATGGGGATTTTCTGTGGAGGTGTGGTGTGTGACTAGAATTAGCATAATTGACTCTTATTCCTGTCTGTGCAGTCTCTGGTGCAGTAGTAGATTTGAGGAGGGTAGAAGAGTGGCAGGAAAATGATGTTCTCTGCCTATCCATCCCCAGAAGGCATCTGATTCCAATGGACCCATTGCCAGCTGTCACAAAATTAATGTTAAGTATATTTCATTTTAATTTGGATAAATAAATCTGTATTTATTTTGGAAAAGCATAATTTATTTAGAAAACCTCAGTGAACTTACACATAAAATTAAGTATTACGATGTGAATAATTTCTGAATTATAGATACTATTAAAAAGTGTCATCAACCTGTGTATCTTCTGTGCCACGGTCCGAAGAGCAGATGGGACACGAGGAATGCCCTGTTCACGTGTGCACACTGTCTTTTGTCAGCTCGGGAGTGGAAAGGGCCAGAACATAGGGTGGAGCATGAGACAGACAAGCAGGGGGACGAACCAGGATAGGGACATGGGCAAAAGGGGGAGGAGTAGGGGAAGCAGGGAGTAGGTAGCCTGGGCATGTCCAGGTTGTGCACTGTGTAGTGTGAATACAATGAAACAACATAATAACAGTAAAGTCCATGTGATAACTGTAAGGTCCATATAATAAAGTCCTGCCAATTGCTGTATGCTTTTCTCCACGCCTGGAAATGTTCCCATCCTGAATCTTGCTCCTTCACACTTCTGGATTCAAATGGGGGAAGATAAGAGAAAATTAAGACCATATTTTTTAGGACATGGGTTTATAATCTGTTTTTTCAAACTACAATATTTTATTACTCTCTAGATTTTCCAGCTTGGTTTTCATGATGTCCTATACCATCCTTTATGCTAATGCTCTAGCAAAAACAACTCTTTGCCAATCTAAACCAGAAGAGTTTTAGAAGCTCCTTGAAGAAATTCAGATATCTAAACTGAAATTTCCCCTTTTACCTTTCAGGAGGAGTGCTGCCTTGGTGATTATTTTTTTCCCCAGCCTGCCTTGCGTGGTACATGAGCAGAAGATATATCTGAATAGGCATTCTTGGATTTACTAACAAATGCTGAGATATTTCACTTCCCCAAAAGTCTTCTAATTCCTCTTTGGCTCCAAGAAATCCCTATAGTTTGTCTGGAATGACTGATTTGCTCATTTCCTACTACAAAGGCAATTCCCTTAGAGATGGCTGCAAAGTCCTTGCAGTACTTTCTACCAAGACCTAAATAATGTGGTGTGGCACTGCCATTCATACAAGGTTCAGTCTCCCAGTATCTGTATGAGCATTAGAGGATTAGGTTTATAGCCTCTGTGGTATTTAGGAGCACAGGGCATAGATAGACATGGTTTTGAGGGGTTTACAAATTCAGTTAATTTAAATCACTGCTTCAAACACTTGCTATATCCACATCATTTATCAGACAATTTGATATAGCTGAAAGTGTCAGTCCATGAATTCCCATTCCAATATCTTCATTAATTTCTGATTAAAATGCAAGGTGAGCTTTAAGGTGATTCCTGGCATTAGCTATAACTGGGAAATCGTCATTACAGAGCTGCGAATTGCTTAGAGTCAAATTTTTTTACTGATCATCTCAAAGTGAATTTCTAGTCTTGTTAACACTTGCTCTAGATCTTTTGCATTAGATTATGTTAGTGAAAATGCAAGGTATTCCAAAACACAACTCACAAAATCCTTGTCATGCTATTAGCACTCTAGAAACCACTAAGTAATAAAAACTTGGGACAGTGGGCTTTGTTTCTCCCTTTTAGATATTGTCCTGTGCCCTTTCTATACTACTTGAACAAGCAGAAAATAGGATTTTTTAAAAATCTCTTTATTTAGATTTCTAACTGGTTCATCAAATGTCATTATATGGTTCAAAAGAAGAACTGGAAAATTCTGAGAAGAGTTTTCTTAAGAGAAAAAATATCAGAATCAATTCTTCCGGTAGCTTTTAATAAGAAAGTTTCCACCAAAGCTGAGACAAAAGAGAGAAAGGACATCTATTTCCCAAGATGAGTTTCAGGTCACTAGCATGAAAAAGTATGGCACAGCAGGAGTTTAGAAACAGATCCAGTACAGTGCAAGACAGTTTATACTTTTGTGCACTGGCTGCTTTTTGATGGCCCTTATGTGGAGGGTGTGACTCTTTTTGTTTCAGAAAAGCCTTTGCTTTGTCTTGAGGTAAAATGCCTACATATGCATATGTATTTCATAAACCAGACTTTTGTCCAGTTCCAGTCAGAAAACTATAATATGACACTGGAGAAAGTTGAATAAGTTCTATCCAGAATTGCTCAGTTTTGATCATAACAGACGTATTTTTATTTAATTCATTCAAAGCAAAGTAGAAGGCCAGGGCTGAACAGCAGAAAACCTTTCAGTCACTGAACCATTGTTTTCTTATCTATTTTTTTTTAAGAATGTCTCAGAACTGGTCTCATCAAATTTATCAGATTAAGTTTATACATTATTTTTTGAAACTAGTATCTTCTATTAAAAAAAAGGTAACTTTTCATGTTCTTTGATGTGTAGGAAAGAGTTTGGGACAGCTAAGTTTTTAATTATTTTTTTCTGGACATTCAATTTTAAAAGCGAAATAGGAGGGTTTTTAAAGACCCTGGTTGTTTTTCATGAGAAATTTTCTTGCACTACAGTCTCTAGGTGTTTACTTTATGAATTATTACATAATTGAAAGTTAAATTTGCAAATTATTTGCTTGACCTGACGAACATTTATTAATATTCCCCAGTGCCAGAAGAAAAGTGGAACATGCACCTCACACGCAGTCCCAGAGAGTCCTCTATGCAGCTCCTTCTGCTGATGGGAATCTGGCATATGCTCCTCCTGCACCTGCTGCTTTGCTATTGCTCAGGGACATATTGTTGCTCTCACATCATCTGCTTCTGATCTGCTTTCAACATCTGCCAAAAACCCAAGGACACATGCAAGATTTTCTGTAGTGGAATGAAAGCTAGTATATTTTCTTTCACAGGAAAAATGTGACTCTGCAAAAGAATTATCAGGTACCATACACTGTGTTACCATAAGCAGATACTTCTTGGGAGAACTTTAGTATCAGATTTGGACTGGCATCAAGGCCTTGTTAACTGGAGTTTTTCTGCTGGTCCTGATGGCTTCTGAATGAAGCCCCATCAAAGAGACTGGCATAAGTTCAATCAGTCTCTGATGAATAACAAAGGCATTTCCAAGGCAGCTGCTACCATTCACGTGCAGTCTTGTCTGAGTCAGGAGAGTAGCTTCTCTGGAGACAAGCCTGTGGAAAAGGAGAAAGGTAAGAGGCAGGAAAGCACAGTGTGGTAAAAGCTCAATCAATACAACTAAAATTTAAGAACCACCATATTGTTTTATCTTCACCAAAGTAAATGTAGTTGTCATTAAGTGCTTTTACTTTTGTTTCCTTTTTTTTTTTTTATAAGGTTGGTTATAAGAGTAAAGGTAGAAATTCAACCTTAGTACTGTCCCTCAGCCCTGCCACTTCCCAAAAAAAGGCACTGTTCAGGTGCTGACAGCAGAAAATAAAATAACTTTCATGGTAGCAATATATGTTTTGTCTGTGTGGTAAAGTCATGAGTATATTACTTTGAATGAATTTCTTAGAGAAGTAGTGGAAAAGCACCTTTGAAGGAACTTATTAGCATGCTGAATGACAAATTATTCTGAAAGTCAGATTTTAAGTGCTCTGTGCAGTGGTAAAGGCAGATGTCACCGGGATATATTAAGATAAAGTGCTCAGTTGAGCCCCCTTAGATCCACCATGACTCTATGCTGTGTCAAGCAAGAGAAAAGTGTGCTAAAACATTAGTGTTTTCACCTATCAACCTAAATGACCTTTCATAGAATATTTTTGTCAGGATTTATTTTTCTTTATGATTAAAACCTCTCCCAAAAAGCAGATGAGAATATCTCCCAAAATAAGGTTTGTTAGAGAAATTAAACCATTCTTTGAAATGGACACCATAGAAATTGTCACGCTATTAGTAACTCCACATTCAATTGCATTGCCATAAGAGTATCATGGGATTAGGAAACATTCAGGGTAAATCTATTTTCTCCTCAAAATTATTGAAACCAAGATTACAACTGATTCTGCCTGGACACCTGAAAGAAAGAGAGAATAGCTATCTTTTTGGCGTATCCATAATAATAGGTGTGCAATGTTTATATAGTAAACCTATGCTCTACTCACTGCTTGCTTAATGTGAGATCTTTGTGGACTTTTAAAACACAAAAGACTCCTAGGAACAGTATGGGTTGAATTTCTTTTAACTATAGGAGGATTGCTTATAGTACTCACGTTTAAACTCAGTAGAAAGTAAATGGAGTCTAACACATATCTCTGTTCTCAAGATAATCAAACAACTCTCAATAAAATAAACAACCGTGGGATTTTGTACATTTGTGTGTGTCTCTGTGTGTATGTTTTCATGTATTTTTCATTTCATGTATTTTATGTACACCAAAAAATGTTTGCAAGTACAAGCGAGTGTCTAAAATTCTAAGGGTTCCAACCCCTTCCATGAAATGTCTAAAGTACTTTACAGAAATGAAAAGTGTGATGATGGACATTTAACCAGTATGACCAATACAATGGTACCTGGCAACAGAGAAAAGAGAAATAATAATAAAGATTTACTGGAGAAAGTAATGATATGCTTTAGTTCAGGGGATCCCAGACTTTTTCCCTCCATGTGTTAACACTAGCAGTGGTGACACACAGCAGTTGTAGCAACACCTAGCATAGTAGCTAGGAAACATGCCTGCCAGAACATAAACTGCAGTAGAACATTAGAAGAGGCCTAACACGTCCTCTTGGTGCGCATGGCAGAAATCCAGCTTACATTGCAGCAATGCTCTGAAAAACTACCTTAAACAATATCTCACATATTTTATTCACACAAAGATTAAATATTTTCTACTTCCTGTCTATTCTGCAATACATTACACAGCCTTGGGCAGGCCAATAGATTGCTGGGATGATACTTGACAGAAAGTAATGTACAAACAAAATATCTAACACTAAAACATGACAAAAATGAGCATGTGTGTTTGGAGTTGTAGAACTTTAGAAGTTCTCTCCTCCTATACAAAAGCCTTTATCTCTTTTATGTGCAGGACTTCCAAATTTTCAAGCTATCAATTCCATAAAACCAGAGCCTCATGGACAAGGAGAGTTCTGCATACTGCCACAAGAATATTCCCACTTGTTCCCTTTTTTTCTCTTATGCATACACACACATGCACATGCAGGCACAAGGGTCAGTTTTACAAGAGCTAAGAGGTTACAGTGCCCCCTCACACAGAGCCAAGTCTGGGTACATTTGAATAAATAATCCTGTCTAGCTTTTATTTCTTCTCACTTCACACCTTTGCAGAGAACAGTTGTCATGCATAATGTCACCAGACACTGTCTTTAAATGTCCTGTGGCATCTTAAAACATGCTAAAATCCTTCTGCAGATATGTAATGGTCTTTAAAGCAGTTATTGGGGAAGGTAGACAAGACTTTTTTTGTGGTCAGCAATATCCTCATTTCTGGCTGGCCTAAAGATCAGTGCTGTGGAAAGGAACATCATGCAAGGAAGTTTGAAAACAGCTAGGAGGAACACAGCGTTCCAAGCCTGAATATCTCCAAAAATACCTCTAAAACAGCTTAGCATGAGTGAGAGTTAAAAGAATGAGCAAAGAGGAGAGGAACTGGCTAAAGGAGTGAGTTTTTCCAGACAGAGAAGTATAACTTGCATTTGTTTGTTTTTCAAAGAAAAATCCCACACTGTATCTGAATGCCAGACACTCTCATAAAGGGACACACATAAATCACTCTCCTCCAATTGCCCTGTCTCTGCATGGTGAACCCTGCCCAGAGCGACAGACAGCTCCTCTTCTGCTCCTGTAAGGGCCTCTGAGCCTCCTCTCTGCTGGAGCTGTTTGTCTGCAGTGATTCATCCCAGGATGTGAACCAGGAAAAGCAGGCTAAACTGTCTCTCCTGCTGTGAGGGAGGGGAAAAAAGGGACCCACGTGTTCCCAAAGCATCTGTGTGCCTCATTCTTTCTGAAAGGGAGAAATAACTGCGGGGCTTGATTTCAGAAGACCACAGAATTTTAAACATCAGGGATGTTTTCAATAAACACTGTAGATGTTTGGCTCATAACCTTGTTCAGATTATGCATTTCAGTCTGCATACTGCGGAAATCTGTCTCCACAACATATGTCAGCAACCTGAGTGTTCAGTTTCACTGAGTTTCTCAGTGCTGAAACAACATGAAATCTGCTGCTCTCGCTTCTTCTGCTGCTGGCACCCATGACTGTCATTTGCCTAAGTTACCAAACTGGGAGGAAGGTTGAGGGGAGGGGGAAGAAGTAGCCAAAGGGTTGGCCTGGTGCATGTGCCTTCAGTGGATGCATAAACTTCTTGGAGCAGATTCTCCCATCTATTTTCTTGTCTATGCTCCACTGTCTTCCTTTACCATGCTGGAGCATGACATGATTTGTGATTTTCAAGAACTCAACAAACCAGGATACTTGTATTTTTTGGGTTACTCCTCCAGTTCCTTCTTTTCCCTCAGAAAATTTTTACTTCCTTTAAGGTAACCTTTAGAGTTATCATGATGTCTTATCATGATAGCCATAGCAGGCTTTAGATAAAAAAAAAATAAAATTAAATAAAACCTCCACATATTTTTGTTCACTATCTTCTTTTTAGCATACCTGGTCTGTACCATACCTGTTTCTAAGTTTAGGACTCACCCTACTTGGTGAGACACAGGTTCTTGTGAAGGATGTGCTGAGAAATTATTGTCTGAGGGCCACCCCTCTGCTCTGGAAGTCTAAACCTGTCAAATAACTATCTAACAAGGTTTTGATAAACAGTGGTTCCAGATGGGAGAAATTGCTGTGTGAGCCATTCAGAGATTTTTCAAGAAAATTGCAAGAGTGTATATTAGTAGCTTATCTACCAAAACTAACAGCAAACAAAAACATAACAGTAAATCTCTTCAGCAGGGATGAAAAGCACTTGGGTGTTGGAAGGGAGTTCAGTTTGCAAGGGAAAATTTCAAATTCTATGAGATAAGACCAGATAATCACACATTACTGTTTACCCACTGGGTAACCCTGTTAATCTTAGACAGAAAAAGAGTTAGATTTTCTATTACTCAAAATTGGTTTACAAGTGGTTTTGCTTTTGAAAACATCTTAAGCAGAAGATGCAATGAAAAGTAGTTCTTTTAACTTCAAATTACGGAACAGGTTTTTTGACATCTGACAGAGGTACAAAGATATTCTAGTTCTAAATATAAGTGCAGTGAAGATGGGGCTTTGCCTGCAGCAAT
Organism: Chiroxiphia lanceolata; assembly: GCF_009829145.1. Lineage (NCBI taxonomy): Eukaryota > Metazoa > Chordata > Aves > Passeriformes > Pipridae > Chiroxiphia > Chiroxiphia lanceolata. Next base: position 82,928,466 of record NC_045639.1, on the reverse strand, counting down.
TATTTGTGTATCAGTAAAGTAACTAGTAACAACAGTAAACTATTATATAAGAAATAAATGGTTTTTGCACATTTTGTCTTGGAACTAGAATGCCACGTTAAGATGACTTTCAGGATGATGAGAATGAAAACATACACATACAACGCACACCATATTTGACTTAATTCTTTTGTGCATCACCAGACAGTAAAGGTGCAGAGACTCAATGCATAATCTGCTTTTCATCTGAAGAGAGAGAATGACAGCACACAGCCAGTCAGTCACAACTTGGAGACAACCCCTGCTCCCCACGCCATTGACTGAACACAGATATGCTGCTGTATGACATGCTGGAGGAGAAAGAGAGTACACAGAGTGACTTTTAGAGGTATAAGGTTAACATGTGGAAATTACAAAATGATTCAGAGGGAGATGCCAGTTGCACTACAGAGAATCCAGAGTTCCTCCAGTTTTACAGTGAGGGAATTGTGCTCAGATTTGGCAGGCTGCTGTGCTTTCCCATGAAGGAACAGGGGAGCTCTAAGCCCGAGTCTGAAGATAATCACTGTATGGAGACTGTAAATTGCTAATTACTGCAATATATAAGTTGATGGACTTTTTTTTTGCTGCAGCTTCAAGACAGCAATAAATATGCAGAAGGCCATTTCCCATTTCCTTCTGTATTATTTTTAATTTCACAGTAATGAATTTTAGAGCATTTTTTTTCTTTCTTAATTTATCCCTCCCTAAGTACCCTACTCACATTGACCCACAACCCCTGCAACTTCCACAGGACTAATTAAAAGACAAGAGTGTGATTTGCTAAACATAGTGAGGAACTCTATGCATAAGTCAGGATCATTATTACTTAAGGATAGCTAGCAGAGTCTGCCGGTTTTTATTTTATAAAACCATAACATACAACTTTTATGCATCGCTATAACGACTCTGTATCTAGTAAATCCTTTTAATGTGTCTGAGTCTGTACTGTTTAAATTCATTATCTCTTTAAACTAGAATTTATACAGATTCCAAGGTTCAGTCTTCCTGTCTGCTGCCAGGGGAGATATTTGGCATGTATTTTGCACTGTGTTGTTTTATGAAATGACAAGTAGACTTTCTAACCTTGTAAATACATTACAGAATTAATGAATTTCTCAGGAAAAGAATCTGATAGAGATTGACCGTAATTTGGGCGTGGAGGGCGGAGGGAGGAGGATGTAAGTAACTAGCAGTAAAAAGCAATGCTATAAATCAATAATATATGATTGTGTAGTGGATCCTCAGACATAAACTATATTTCATCTGAATTCTCCACTTCACAAAGAGAAAGAAAGCTGGATTTGACTGCAGTATGGACAGCAAGGGAGGTCCTAATGTAGAAGAGCAGGGGAAAGGTGATGGAAGCTAGGTTTGGGAACTTTTCCTGAGGAGGTGGTGTGTGAGGGACAAAAGAATAAATTGACTCCATTCCCTGCATGGTAAAATGGCCCAGCACACAGCCAGGGACTTCCATCACCAGGGAGTGCAGCTGCAGCCAGACCCTGATCAGCAGTAGTTCAGGATGCCCTGTGTGAGGGTTTACCACCATGAGGGTTTACCACCATAAGTTACAAGTAGTCTGCTTGACCAGAAAAGGGAGCTGGAGGGTGATCCTCATAGCAAAGCAAACACTCATAGTGTCTTACACAAAGACAAAGCTAGGGATTGCTTATTATGGCAATGGAAGTGTTGTATCTCAGGTTCCATAAATCCAGTTTTACCAATTGTGGAAATTTCCTGGGGCAGGTCCATCGTGGTACTTTGGGGTCAAGACTCACCCTCTGCTATGGTTTATCCTTAGTATGCCTTTGGGTGAGCTGTGAGAAGGGCCTTAGGGAAAACTAGGTTCCATTTATATCACTGTACCCCCCCAGCCATGAGGACCAACCTGTTGTTGTTTCAACAACCCTGGAAAGGGGCTAGGGAGGGTTACATGAGTGTGTGTGCAGGGGAAGGTAGGGTATTACCCATATAAAAGCCCAAGAGCTGACTACCTGAGCTGGTGAACGGTCAGAAATATTGTCCAGATCTTTCAGGACTCCCTTATCTGTCTTTGGTGTATGTTTCAATTCATGCAATTCTCAGACACCTAAGGTCGCACTCTGTCTTCGTAAATAGTACTGCAGCAGACAAAGAGCACCTTGAGTGGGACCTGGTCATGGGGGAGAGAGTAGATGGGACAGGCTTGATATGCAGTGTGAGGTGGTTTTCAGCCGAGTTCATAACCACTTGTGTATGTAAAGTTTGGGTTACTGCCAGAATAAGAAAATAAAATGCCCCATTGAGTCAGCAGAAAAGTCCATCCAGTGCTAGCAGTGGCAGTAGAGGAAGCAGTCATGTGAGCTTTGCCAACCTGTGTCATCTGTCTCCCCTACGACCTCCTCAGCAGTCACAGCATTTATATAAGGGATGCTAGAGGCTGGGATGTCAGAAGATCTTTGGGATCAGTCTTGGTTGATCATCACTGGGTAAAGTAGGGCATTTACTCACTCTCTTATACTCACCAGTGTACAAACACGAGAATGCTTACCTTGAGGTGTCCTCTTATGTAAAAAGCATTTACGAAGCTAAATCTCAGACCTTGCCTGTCCTGGTTTAGAGGCAGGTGGCTTGCAGCTTCTCCTGTTTATTGTAATGAGTTAAGGAACTGCAGGAAGGATGCAAAGTGAAATGTAATTAATCATGTATTATCAACAACTGTTGCTTCAGGTTCATGATATTATTTGTGATACAGAAATTATTTGAGAAACTGGTTTTTTTTGGTGTGGTGTTTGTTTGTTTTTGTACCAGGATTTTAAAAAATCATGCAGTTTGTGATCAACAAGGTTACTTCGTGACAAAGATTTGAACTTGAGGCAACCATGTCTTTCTGAATATGTTTCTAAGCCTCTTTGCACATCTTCTCCTTATCTCTAGCTTTCTTTAACAGGGGTTTTATTGTTGAATTTTGACATGAGGCACACCGATATTAAGGGAATTCTGCTGCTAGCTTTTGGGCTGACACTAAGAGGAACTAGGATAGTCGCTGGCAGTCAAAATAAAGATGTATATTTTATGTTAGGTCAGTTCTGAATGTCACCTGACCATCAAAAATTAATGTGAACCCATGCACCAGACCACTCTCAGAGAAAAAGATGTGCTACTTTTCAATGCAGAATTAGAAAAAGTAATTATAAGTTATCTAATTGATGATTAATAAATGTCTAAAATAAATTTTAAAAATCCCAAGATCACATAATTTATGTTTTTTGAAATAGATTAAAAATATTTATTATTTAAGAAAAATAAAGTACAAAAAAGCACAAATATTATACAATTAAATACAATTTTCTACTCAGGAATTTACTGTTCCTATCCCCTATTTAAGTCTGGAACATTTCATCTTCAATAGATATTTCTATTCCTACTTAGTCTTCTGGAACAGTCCCAGTTTAAATGAAAAGATCAACTTTTCCTAGATTGCCACCTCATTTATACAAGGTTGGCTGGAAAAAGTAAACTGGATGAATTTGACCTCGTTTTTCTAATTCTTAATTATGCAGCAATACACATTTACATATTAGTTCAAGAGGGCTTTTTCAGGACTAGCCTCTGCAGAAAGGATGTACAGCTCTGAGGATTTTGCTTTGCCAATTTCCTTAAAAAGAAATGGAGCAAAAGTGCTCAAAAAATTCTTGCAAATTCCATTCAGGTGTCATGAACTCAGATAACCCTTTGGAAGATCCATTTTAAAGAACTATCTTTAAAATAAAAAAAATCTGTCTCCTCTCTTTGCTTTTTCCTAGATGTTAGAATGAGAAAGCATTATTTTTAATGTTTTCTGGAAAGCAGAAAGAGTAAGAAAGTTGGGTATGGGGAGTTGGGATTTTCAGGCCTTAGAAACGAATGACATGTTTCTTCTTAATTTGTTTGTTCGTTGGTTTTGTTTTTTTCAAAAATAACATTAAGGGATAGGAAAAGTTATAGTGATGACAATAATAAGCAAGAAGAACCTCTGAGCTTGAAGGATGAATGTCAATGACACAAATTCCAAGTGGTAGGTGGATACTGACAGTGTTCCTGAAGGAATGATCTGGGGCCAAGAAATGTTTAAGTGCACCCTCAGTAAGTTACTTCACAAATAAAATCCGTATGAATGAAACTGTCAATAAACTGGAGGGCAGGGCTGCAACTCGGAGGGATCTCATAAAGCTGGAAAAATGGGCTGACAAGAATGTCATGAAGACCAATGAAGGGAAATTCAAAATCCTGCCTGTGGGGAGGAATAGCCCTAAGCACCAGTACGGTCTCAGGGCCAATCACCCAAAAAGCAACTTGGTAGAAAAAGACACGTGAGTCCTGGTTGACAGCCAGGCTACCACGAGCCAGCAGTGTGCCATTTTAGTGCTGCATATCAGGCTGCAGGGGGTAGGCCAATGCCTGCCAGCTGAGTGAGGGGATCTTTCCGTTCTGGTCAGCACTGACGAGATATATCTGAAGTGCTGGATCCAGGTCTGGGCTCCCCAGTGCAAGACAGGCATGGACATACTGGAGGTAGTTCAGTGGAGAGCCATCCAGAAGTTGGAACACTGGAGCACATGATACATGAGGAAACACTGAGAAAATTTGCCTTGTTCAGACTGGAAAAAAGGATTCAGAGGAGATTTCATCACAGTCTTCCACTACCTGAATGGGAGGTACAGAGAAGCCAGAGCCAGGCTGCTCTTGGAGTTGCAAAGCAAAAGGACAAGGGACAGTGGACCCGAGAAGAAGGAAACAAAATTTAGACCCTGTATAAGGAAAAAATTGTTGGCTGTGAAGGCTATCAAACACTGTAATAAGTTACCTGAAGAGATGTGATCATCTTCATTCCTGCAGGCATTCAGAACTCAGCTGGATGCAACTCTGAGCAATTTAGTGCAATTTTGCACTTCTGCCAGCTTTGAATAAGGGTTTGGGCAAGAAAAACCTCCAGAGGTCCCTTTCAATCTACATTATTCTTTGATCGTACGTTAACTTGTCAGTCATAATGACTGACTATATATTTATGAGAAAATCAGATTACATTACATATAATAGTTTTACTAATTGGCAATGCTTACAAGACAGGAAAGAAAGATGGGGTTAAGAAGAAATGTACAGAATATATCTTCAGTGAGTACCCAGAATTTTGTGCCATCTGCGAGAGAAAAAGTGGAGTGCTAGGCCTTGATGAAACAATATCAGGGATCAGACTTGTGCATATGTGAGGGTGCCTTGTCAAAAAGGTAAGTAGGAGGGGGATGTGAGCTAGATGAATTATTCCTATGAGCTGAATTCAGTCCATAGTTGGGTGCATGCTATTTAGGCTGTTTGCAGATGACGTACCACCATAATACGAAAATTACCTTTAACCCAGATGTAATCACAGAATGTGACACAAACATTGCAAATCTCATTTGCAAATTGAACCTCTTTGGATTTTTCCATGCTTGTTCTGATGCTTATTATGTGTTACAGTTGTCCTTTACATAATGGGGAATCTTCATCAAATTCTGATTTATTTACCATTAGGAACACAAACAATTTCTGAAACAAAGTCAAAGGTCTCATGTTTCTAAGCAGTTGCTAGGAGAAGAGATTAAGTTTGGACACATATTTTCCAATTTCCTGGGTCCATAGTTTTCACAAAGCACGTAAATGTTAAACAAGTACAATATAATTTAATGAGAGCCTGCCTTAGCAGAGAGGAAATCTGCTAAAGCTTATGTATAAAGAAAGACCAGTGGTCTTCATACAAACAGTCTACAATAATTAAAAGTCTCTCCTCATTTTATGGAATGTTTGTCTCCAGCTGTCTGAATGATATAACCAAAGTCATTCACCCTCCCCTCCCTCCCCTCCCCTCCCATCCCCTCTCCTCCCCTCCCTGCTTCCCTTTCCCTCTTCCCTTTCCCTTTCCCTTTCCCTTTCCCTCTCCCTTTCCCTTTCCCTTTCCCTTTCCCTTTCCCTTTCCCTTTCCCTTTCCCTTTCCCTTTCCCTTTCCCTTTCCCTTTCCCTTTCCCTTTCCCATTCCCTTTCCCTTTCCCTTTCCCTTTCCCTTTCCCTTTCCCTTTCCCTTTCCCTTTCCCTTTCCCTTTCCCTTTCCCTTTCCCTTTCCCTTTCTCTTTCCCTTTCCCTTTCCCTTTCCCCTTCTTCACAATTTTTGCCAAAATAATCCTATTCTGATCTCTACACCAGCATGCAGGGCTAGTCTTTTGACCTGGGTTTACAATTGGAAATATGAGACAGAAATAAAAAAAAAAAATACCTAATTGACTTTTAAGAACAAAATGACCTATTTCTAAAGTCTCATTTTTAATTCTGCTTCTCTTTCCTTACCAACTAAAAAAAAAAAAGGAGGAGATAAACATTTTTCTGATAGTTTTTCTTGCTTAAACTTATCAACCTCTTTCTTTTTAATCAACTCATGCAGTATGCTGAAAGGATAGCGCTGATTAGGCAGTGCATTGCAACTTCAGATTGCAGTTCATTTTGGGTAGATCTTTGAGAAAAGAGGCATTTCTGAAAATGTGAATCTTTACAGCAAGCAGAGACGGGGCAGGGCTGCAGAGTTCAGATCAAGACGTGTGAGTGTTGACCTAGTTAAAGCTCACAAAAGAGATCTGTCATCTGGAAAAGCTTCTCTCAGGGTCTGATAAAATGCCCATGAACACCCAAGGGTACTCTGAACATTACCAGCCCATCATTTTCTTTTTTTTTTTTTTTAATGAGAAAAATTCTAGACCATGGTCACTAATAAACTCTATGAGCACAGAATCAGCACTGGCAGGAATAAGTGGGAAGCACTGTTGTTATACATTGCAGTGACTAAATCTTCCTGAAAATTTTATTTACATGATGTTTACTATTGCAGATCATGTGAATAGTCAGCAAACCAAGCAGATGGTTATTAGATGGTTCAGCTCTGCAAGTCTTATTTCAGAATATCATCAGAAGAGTGGAAGGGTAGTGGAAGTATTTAAAATATAATTTTATAATGAGTTAAAGAAAAGAAAAAGAAGACTGATTTTATTTGATAATCTATTAAGACTTTTTTTATTAAAATGGTTTATAAAGTAATACTTATCAATGGAGAAATTCACTTTCTTCTTACTTTTTAAAAACAATTTTTCCATCAAAGAAAGAAACAGAAAGTAAACAAGTAAGACACTGTGAAAGCAACAAGAATGATTTCTCTGTTTTCCCACTAGAAAAATAGAGGAATTAAGAAAAACTGATTTGAAATTGTGCATATTACTCTCATTTCTAGGGTTTTGCTTTGCCTTTCCTTATATATACTATACTTTCTGACATGATATAGGTGAAGAAGAGCAAATCTTTAAGGTACAATACCCAACTCTGTCATAAAAAAGTAATAAATTCAACACAGTGGCAAATATTTTTGTAAAAAATTTGTTAAACTGATAATTTTAATTCAAAATTAAATGCATTCTTTTAAAAAAGTCTTATTCTTTGGATAAGAAAAATATAAATAGTATTTAGTCAAGTTATTTGAATTATTGTTTCTTGATATCTAAATATATATATGCATATATTTTTATTAATATGTGTATGTGTACATGTGCATATGCATATATAATAATAGTTTCTATGGTGTGCTTTCCAATTCTGTGTTTGCACATAGAGTCAGAAGCAGGTGGTGAAAAGTCAGTCCAGCCTAAGTGACTGATGATTGGAGTTTTAGCTTAGCCTGGGAGCATAATTCATTAATTAATTAACATTAATTAATGGTTGACTTTTAAGAGTCAGTAAAGTCTTCAATCTGAAGAATCGTAGTTTAGTAGCTACCTTCTATTTTAAGACTAACAAGATGGTTGCTCCCCATTTCTGAACCATTCCTTTCGTATTTTTAAAATATTTGGATTACATCAAAGCTGTTCACTTCTCTGAAATGTCCCTGTTTTTGCCTAATAAGTGCAAATTTGCAAGTGTCTCCAAGAAAGCTCCTCTTCCCGCAACAATAACCCACAAAAGAGCATTATGACTGCTAGTATGAATACATATAGGAATACTTTGCAGTAGAAATGTTCTTATAATTGTTCTTATATTAGAATGTGGTGAAAGAGATTCCTGTTTTACCAGCCTTGGATTACTCCTTAGAGAACATCAGTTAACTATGAATTAAAGGGTGTCTGAATTAAACTATGATTAAACTTTCCATTTCCAGTTTCAAAGTTAATATAGATGTTGCAACTTTATTTTTCTTAATCCCTCAAGGCAATGAAACTACTCATTGCAGATGTGATAGGAAGAAAACCAAATTTCTTGCCTGGGAAAAAGCTTTGAGAATAACAGAAACTAGCTATGAAAAATATTAGTTACATTGGTGTCCCGTCCCAAGGAGAACATTTTCTAACGTTTTTCAAGTTTAATTGGACATGTCCCAGACTATGAAGTTTCCCCCTTTGCCCTTGGGGGATTTGCTATTGCCTAGCAAATTTCATTATCAGGATGTTTTACCTGTCTAAAGTCCCTGTCTTCATTTCATCCCAGTTCTCCTATTTAACACTATTTTCAACCACATTTGCAAGAAAGTATTTAGTGTTCAGAGTCTGTGAGTGATTAAACATGAGAAGAACCATAAATACCAAAAATAGACAATAAAATCTATCCTGCTACTTTCTCATTTTCTAAGATGTGTTTAGTCCTAACACTTAATTGCAGCTGCCATTCAGAGAGACACAAGTTCTAAACCTTAGGCAGGTAGTGAGCAGAGTCGGATTAACAGTTCATTACCAAATCCTTCATGCTGGCATAAATCCAATAAGATGTGTTAAGGAGTTGGTATGAATTCCTAAAACCTTTCCTCTCTGGATAATTATGTACCAATCATTGAAACAGCATTGCTGGCATACTTAGTAGCTCACAATTATGTCAAAGTAAAACTGTTTAATATTTCTCAACATTTTTTTCCTTCATCTTTTAATTTTCTTTCATTTTTTTTCTTTCTCAGAAAAGTGCGGTGTGATGCACATAATTAGTGCTGAAAACAACAGTTTAAAAAGAAAAGTATACTTTTATTATTAACATAAACACATGTTTCAAATGGGTAATAACTTACTGCATATCATAGAATCATAGAATCAGTTAGCTTGGAAAAGACCTCTGAGATCATCAAGTCCAACCCTTGATCCAACACTTCCATGATTACTAGACCATGGCACTAAGTGCCACATCCAGTCTCATCTTAAAAACCTCCAGGGATGGAGAATCCATCATTTCGTCATGTTTCTTTCTGGAACCAAAATCCTGAAAAGATGAGTTTTAGATTGTCTTAGGAAGCCCATTTTTAATTTCTCTTTGTCTCAATATAATGATTTTCACAACATGTATCATTCTGTCTTACAAGTTAAACCTCAGAATCTTATTGTTGTGTAAGTCTATAAAGGAAAGGAATGTGTATGTTAATATTGACACCTATTCTTTTGCCGTAAGTTAATGCAAATTGGTGCTTTTTGGATGTCAGATCTAATTAACTGTCCTTGAAAAAAAATTGAGTGAACTTTCAAACATAATTTTTTCAGTACTTTTATCACATTTTCTGTCTTGAGGACCTGTGAAAAAAAGGAAATTCATCTATACGTTCTAATTTGTTTCAGTTTAAGATAACTTCATCCATCATGATGTTAGGAATTTCAGAAAGTACTTCATACTTTTTTACTCTCAGGGAAGTAAACAGAAGTAGATGTTGAATGATCCTTTAAAGAATGTGCTAATGAACTCCACCATATATGAAATTTGCTCTATGTCATGGAAAACTGGGCTCAGTCAATCACCTCCAAGATTTTTATCCCCCAGGTATTTCAAACAAAAATATAACCTGAAGAATAATAATAAAATAAAATCCTAGATAAAGCTGTATATTTCATTCAAATTTGTAGTATGAAACAATTATTTTTCCTTATTCAACTTAAAATCCTAAGTATTAATTCCCTCCTAATCTCACATTTTCTTTCCTGTGCCACCCAGGCCAATTATTCACACAAATTTACTTCAGAAATGTTGTAAGGAATCATCCAGACATTCAAATATGACAAAAAACCACCCTACAAACCAGGATAAAGAAATTTGACCTTGATTTTTTCAAGGAACATATGATAAAATGTTAAAGGAAAATCATAGGAAATAGGAGACCTAGAGAAATTGTACTGGGCTAATTTTTTCCTTTTTAAATTTCTGATCCATAGGCACTGCTTCAGGCATAATTCCTAAGAAAATTTCTAATTTTAATATTTATAACTGCCTGCAACAGATGTTGAATGCACTTTTCTCCTCTCCCATTCATACAGATGAAGTGTGCATGCCTGTGCTCCAGCGCACTTGTGAAGGGAACAGACAGATCCCCAGCACATCATTTTTGTCAGGAAACTCTCACTAAGAAGCATCACATAAAGCATTTCTTTTCCTGTGCAGACAAAAGCCCCAAGAAGTGGAAGGACTTAATCATGTGTGCCTGAAGTATGAACCCTTCTCTAACACAAATACATTCCTGAATGGGAGGATGTGTATATCTAAGGTGAGAATATTTAAAATAAATAAACAGAATTTGAAGGTAAAATTACCTGTCAGCTTCAGACTAACAGCACATATTTCTACTTTAAAGATCATTTATTGCAAAAGAAACACATAGAGGTTTTAGGTGCAGTTCATCTCAATATCTTTAGTTCTCTAAATTCTACATCTTCAAGAATTATGAAGAGACATAGACCTTTGCAGAGAGTGATTCCTGACCCCTATCTGGGTCACCTGTCTAGGGCATCACCTTGGCATGAGATAAAATCAAAGATTTCTGCTTTTTTCCACTGAATGCAAAAGAGAATCTGCTGACCACACAGTTGTGAGACAACTGTACTCAGTGATGTACCAATTCAAACACAGAAAGACATACAAATGACTGTGAGATGGCTCAAAAAGCTAGGTGGAATATGCTGGCTTATGATAAAAAGTGAAATAAGAAAGTGAAATTTAAACCTACACTGCAGCACACAGCATAAGTATAGGTCAAAGAATTAGAATTAGATATATATGTCTACTGTCTTAATGGGGAATACACACATCAATTACTCCCTCAGGAAGAAAATGGACAAACTGTATTAAAAATATCAGATCATCTTTTGATTATTCATCAGAGACAACTGAAATTAAAGAGGCATCAAATTCCAAGTAAGTTTTTTTTTTTCCAAACAGTCATGTTATGCAAATTCTCCTGTGAACCACAGATCACTACAGAGATTCCAGGCAAAAACTGTTTGTGATGTCCACATAACAGAGTGCACATCAAATGACAGGATAAAAATCTGCAGTGATAAGATACTGAGCTGGGACTGCCATGCAGTAATTGATGCCAAGATAATAGCCCAAAAGCTGTGCTGAGCTGTTTATGTGTCTGGAATGGAAAACATGGACTACTGAAGTTATAACAGTTACACAGTAACCTGAAGGTGGGAGTGCAGAATGGGACAAAGGCAGATGAATTCCTGAAAAACACACTACAGTGCAGTGTCTTGGAAAGGAAAATTGATGTCAGAAGCCGTGAGTTACTGACAAAAGAGTATACAACTCAAGTTGAGTGTCTGAGGGAACAATGCCAAACATTAAGGCATGAGCAGAAATGAAATCCATAACAGTGTTAGCAGGGACAAGTGCTAAACTCTGGTGACATATTTAATCAACATGTAAAGGATGCTTGCACAGGATTCCGTGAAAGTCAGCATCCCCAAGTGGATATATCCCATATTTGTTTAAGGAGTTTATCAAAAATCAGTTAATCTCCAGACCCAGGTTTTACTGGAATGTAAAATACTAAACTAAAAAAAAATACAACTAGCCCTCAAACAAAAACCAGTAGGACTTAGAATAGAAAATACCTCTACTATGCCAGCTAAGACAGATGGCAATACAAGGTTTAAGAACAAATTCTTCTCACTCCTTTCTGCTGTCTCTTTATATTGAGGACCTTTTCTTCCACACTTACTGTCTAGCTCAGCATTTTTCGTGCTTTCTCAGACTGCTAGCACTCCCTCAATCTTTTTTTCTGAAAGAGAAGTTTTGTTCCTTACAGAAATCCTCCAGCTTGCGTTCATGACCAGTCCTCACATCTTCCACCTTCTGCTCTACACCCATCCAGAGATTGTCCACAAGACTAGCATAGTCACCAACTCTCTCAAAAATATTCTGGTCAAACAGTCATCTTCTGTCTCTGCTGTTTAGTCAAACTCTTGGGAGAAGTGAAGCTGTACAATGTAAGGTAGAAATAAACACACTGGTCTTTGTAGTTCTACAGAGTAGATACTTGATATCTCTTGATATCAAGTATAGGGCTTGATACTATCAGCAGTATCATCTTAAATTCCAAAGATGGAATTCCATCAATAACCAAATGTTACAAGCAAATACTCCGTGAGAGCCTTTAAATCATTTGGAGGGGGCAACCACTTTCATCTGGACTTCTCACGTAGAGGAATGTACTGGTGTAATAAGTCTCTCCAAGAGATTTTGGAAACTCTTTTCATCTGTGACATGACAGTATTAAATGCTCCACGTTACTATCTACACCATTCAGACTTGTGCTTTGCAGGATTAATTTGTGGTTTTTCTCCTCCCTCAACATTTATCTTTATTCACTGTAGTTACTGTCACAAATCATTTCCTCCTGAGCATATGGGTGTGTAGGTGTGAGTGAGTGTACCTCTTTTGTATCTCTTTTAAGTTGTTGAGTATTTTGTTGAGCAGAGTATTTTGAAAACTGGAAGCACTGTTAATAGGATGTATTTTTTCTGAGATACATGTACCCACAAAACCTTCTCCCAAAAGCAACCAAAAAACTCAAACTAACACTTAAAATTGGGAAAATTGTGCAATTTGATGCCTAGGTAGACCTATGCTAAGCAACTCAGTTCTCCATAGGATCTATCTGTACTAAACAGTTTTAAGTAATTACAGCATCTGAATATGTTGCAGTCCAAAATGATTGCTTTTTCTTACACTGTACGACTGAAAACTCACTAGATATCAGAACTGAGATCAAGCTGCCTTTTCTGTCAGTGCTTTTGATTTCTCCATAGCAGTCCTTTGGCACAGTGCACAATGATGTGGGTGAACTTCGTGAATAAAACATAGAAGATGGCAGGGTAGAGTAGCGGGTGGCTGAAGAGTGGAGTAGGGGATGGTGGAAGATCTGAAAGAGATACTCAGAGGTGCTATTAGTAGCACAGAAGAGCAAAAGGGATGAAAATATCACCCTTTAAAGGAGAAATGAAGAAGAACTTTCAGTAAATGTAATCAATCATTTATATTTGTTTGTCAGGGACACTGTCTGTTTCAATTCATGCCTGTAGGCTTCAGGTGAGGTCATGATCCACTAGCATTCCATTAAGCAGAAGCTTCAGTTCACTGTGTCTCTAAAGTTATTCCACATGGTTTCGCTATCACATTTTTTCTTCCTTTTCTCTTCATTTCCTCCTGTAAAAGTCTGGAACAAATCTGGAGGAAGTCTGGAATAAAGGATAGCCTTCCGTAATGAAATTACTGCCTTGGTGGATTACTGATGGCACAAGGAAGAAATCAGAAGAATGGGAAAACCTTCATATAATGAGAAATTATCCTGGGATACCTATTTTAGATAAAGGTAAAAGTAGAAGACCTTGATGTAGCAAATTATCTCACTTCACTATCTATTTCTTTGAGGTTCATGTTTAACAGGTCCTGCACTACATTCTATTTTCTACATAATTTCTCCGCTACTAAATGTCTAATAATTGGAGGCCTGATAGGGGCCAAGAAAATAGTAGAGATGTTACTGGGTAGTTTGAAGTTTCAGAAGAACCTGACATTACTTTTTGTTTTTACCCTCAAACCAATTATTTTGAGAGTTTCAGATTTCTTACAACCTCTGATGCGATAAGCATAGTCTGGGACATTGACATACTTCAAGAACTTGTTTATTTCTTCTGTCTCCTTCTAAGCCTCCTTACTTACAACAAAGTTCTCTTCCCTCTGTGAGATAGAAAGGAGTTTTTTCTAAAGCCAAAGCCAGTCTTTCCCTTTTGGATACTCGTGAATTCTGCATTTTTTGTCAGATACAACCATGTTTTAACGTCTGTTTGTATCAGTGCTCAAAGGGTTTATATAAACACATGCATTTCTTTTTTCTGTGGAAATGGTCAAATCCCTACTAAAACTAAAAACCCATTATGTTTCCAGACATTCGGGCTCTAATAACTAAAGAAAAACCAGCTGAAAAATTCAGTTGCTTACTAGAGAATTCTGGATGAATTTTATGACAGTCTCAAACAATAGCTGTGACATTCTATACAAGAATTTGATATAACTTCTGATTATGTACTTTTATATATGCAACTAAACAGTGATGTAAAACCAGGTGAGTCCTGTGTAGATGTTTAATTATCTGATATTTATTATTATTACAAAAGTATCCCAGTAACTCAAAATACACCTAAGTCCAACCCAGAAAATTGTCAGATTTCACTTTGGAAAAAAAAGTAAAGTTTTAAAAATAAAGTTTTACCCATGATCGATAAGAATATAAATCAAACACAATGGACTTATTAAAATTTTTAAAAAGCTCCAGAAGCAAAACAAGAGAACTCCAATTTATATAATCCAAATTTCTCTTATTAGTCTGTATAAAAACCATGGAGAGCAGAAAACTTGCTGAAAATAAATATCAAGTTCATTATACTTGTAGGAACACATAATATGCTGAGTTTAAAATCTTGGTTACACGTTTTTCTATGTCTAAATGAAAATGACTATCAGATGTTTATGAGTCCTAATTTATTTAATGGAAATCATGAATTTCATATGTTAATTTTAATTTCACAGCCATATTTTAAAAAGAGGAAATTGTTGAGAACTGGAATGCAACATGCCCTCATTTCTAGATTTTGAAGATGAAGGGTCTGAATTATTTTTCTTTGTAGGTTTTCAATTTCAACGGGAGTTATTTAGCAAATGTACTCTGGTCCAGATTAGATCCCAAGGGTTCCCAAGTGTAATGTACATTTTAACATGTTGCTTCAAAGTGCAATAGTAATAAATACATACAAGAGATGTACTAAAATATAGCAAAAATGAATAGCCCCAAAACCTAACTGAACCCAAATAAACACCCCAAAAAGAAACCCTAGTTCTCCCAAATGTCACCCTATGACCAAACCCCTCTTCAGCTTTCAGAAACAGCAAAATCGAAACATATGTTTGTGTTATGCATTTCTAATCAATAGAATCCACATGTACTGCATACATCTGTGTGTAATTAGTGAACAAGTGTTCCTCTACAGGGATTATTCATACCTGTTATGCCACTTTCCTCTGTCTCTGTCTTGTGCTT
The DNA here is from genome assembly GCF_009829145.1 of Chiroxiphia lanceolata. NCBI lineage: Eukaryota > Metazoa > Chordata > Aves > Passeriformes > Pipridae > Chiroxiphia > Chiroxiphia lanceolata. Next base: position 82,913,072 of record NC_045639.1, on the reverse strand, counting down.
GTCTCTGAGTTCAGACTGGCAGTCTTTTTCTCATTTCTTGTGAAGATGAAAGTTGTCCTTTCCATTTTTGTCCTTGTCTAATTATTTTGTCTCTGCTGTTCTATATTTTGTACCTTACATTCACATGGAAGGGATGGCTTGCTATTCTGAGTTTCTTTACAGATTTCATCTGTTAAATAATCTTTAGCTTTGTCATCTCCCATTACATCTCTGATTATGTTCCCAAGGAGAGTTTAGTCTGTAGAAAGTGAGCTGATTTAATTGATGCCAACGTAGAAGCTTGTCACTGAAATGGCTATTTAAAAATTCCTAGTAGGACCGTTTCTGTCATACATGCATACACATAGTCCTTATATAATTCTAAAGGGATGTACAAATACAGGCCAGTGTTTTATTTGAAAACATAGGACACTTCATAAATGTACTTTTAAACAAGTCTAGTGGCCATTTGGTCGCATTATCAGCATTGAAGTAATATTTTTTAAGTAATCTATTTAGAAAGATGAAACCCCTACCAGTAAATACTGCTACTGTACAGTACAGCAATACTGCTCACAGGTGGCTAACTTCCTGGAGGCACTACAATGGCAATTTCAGAACAAGTACTACTTCAAACTAAAATCCTCCTTCCCCACCTTTTTTTATTTTTTTTTTCCTGAACTCTATGTTTTGATGCATGGGATGCTAGGAAAAAACCCCTCAAGTATCAAAATAAGCTCAAGTTGTTTGATTTTTTTTTTCTGTATTTCTGGTGATTCTGTTCTTTTTGTTGGTACTCTACAGAGAACCTGAAAGACATATCAGAGCTTTAAGGCCTTAACAATAGGGCAATACAAAGTCTAGTCCCGTACCAAGGCATCATTATGACCAAGCAAAACATATCTGCTACACTGATGCCTGCCTACACTCAACTGGTGCATTTAACCAGCTCAAGTGTCCCAGTGCCACAGCACTCTTTGGACAACAAGGTGGTGGTGGGAGCAAAACTAGCTCTTTGGTCACCTTATCCATGGCAGCAGAAACAAAAGCAGTAATGTCTTGGAGAAGGACAAAATATTTTTATTAAAGGGACTGACAATTTTCTGGTTAAAGCATTAAGTACTATGCAGTCAGAAGTATTGCTTTGCTGATGGTAAAAAATAATGCTGCACGAGAAAGGAAGACAGATATACAGTAAGATATCTTGCTCATGAGAAGGGCTACAGAAGGAGAACAAAGCACTTGACATTGGAAGTCTGCAGAAGAGTAACACCACTAAATAAAATCCCTTCCATTAATTTACTGAGCTGACAACCTACTAAAGGCTGGCATTTCTTCCCTTGTTCCTTAGTGGTTTTCCAGTTCATGTAACCTATTTCACAATGCTCGTTATACTACATTATGCATAATGGATTGCTGCGCTATCTATCCCTGTTGGCGTTTGCAGATTCTATTTTCTGCATGATAAACAATATTGTGTCCGTGTATTGTTTTTTGAAAGGCGATGTGTTCCAAATTCTTACTGTGCTGCCATCCATCCAAGAAGTCTCATTTCAGGGAACAGATCCATTTATTAGCATAAAAGCTTTCTGCTGAACTATTTCCTTAGCATTCTTAGTATTTTGCTCCAATATGGCCATCAGTAACTGTTCTCTCTCTTAGTATGGTTCTTATGCAAATGGTTGCTGAGATCTCTGGTTAACATTATTTAATAGAGCAAGATGAATGAGTGTGTATGGAAGAATATGATCTAACATACCCTGATTTTTGAAACAGCTGGTAGCCCTTGCTGGCCAACTTCTAATTCTCTGCTCTAATTCTACTCTTGGCTCTATATCCTCATTCTCCCTATAAGACTATGACTTTCACATGGTGAAACTCTGTATAGTCACTCATTCAGGGAATGATATGCTTACTCTTCACTAAACAAAATATGGTTTTAAAGCAAAAGAAGAAGTGGTGTGCTAAAGATAGACTGCAAATACAGAAGATATAAAAAGCAGCAACTTCAGAGGAAGCTACTACAGCTCTGGCTTGCATCTTACATGATGTAATCAGACCTGTGTTTCAATTGACGTAGGAAAAAATATCACTTTCACAAACATCACTTTAAAGACAGAATATAAAAACCAGTATTCTTTCTGTGACACCCAATATTCTACAGTTTTTTCCTAGAGTCATAAACCAGCCTTGATAAGGTAGAATTTATTATTAATAAAACAAACCAAAGTTGCCTGCTTTTTGTTTCATCTTCAAAATACATTTTCTCCTTAAAGAAGGTATTTTGAAGATCAAAAGCATCCTATACTGTTCAGTAGGTACATCCAAAGCCTTTTACCAGATCTTCTACACTAAAAAGTTCTCAGATCCTTAATTCACAGTTTATTGTAATTAATATTAATTTAATGGGATTAAATCTATTAAGAAAAGTACAGAATGAAGCTTAGGATTCATTGCTTAAGTCTTCTGATGGTCTTCTTTACCAACATGAAAATAAATATAAATGTGTTACAAAGAGCTAGATTTCAGACTATTTTACTCAGAACTGCATACAAAAGCCTTTTTTGCATAGCCTTCATGTCAGTAATTAGAAGAACATTTGTCTTCACATTCTCACCATAAATTAGGAAAAGCTACCAACAGTCTGACATTTCTAAACAAATAGTTGCACTGAGTGCAAGCTAAACGTAAGGAGTGCCTTGGATAGGGAGGGAGAAGGAAAGTATTTTTCTTAGGAACAGCCTTATAGATTCTGCATCTAAAAGGAGAGTTCTTGTGCAGTCCACTTGAGCTCCTTTACTCTAGTTTGTTTACATACTTTTCTGTAGAAGCACCAAAAGCTGTTGTGGGCCATGCATGCAAATGCCAGCAACACAAAGGCACAGTTTGTACAAAAAGCAGGTGGTGAATGACAGTTGCTCTTTCCCAACCATAGCACTGCTCCCTTCTGTTTGCTTGCTATACAGAAATTAAACCATTCAAGTATTTTTTCTTTATAAAACATAATTTTCCACTCCCTCAGGTTTCCATACATTACTGTTTGAAATAACACATGGCATTGATGGCATCTTAAGTTTTTTTCCCAGTTTTTCACTGCAGAGATTTGTAGAGCAGGAGAAGGTTTGAAGTGCAGCATATCTGTGTCTATCTATCTATCTATCTATCTATCTATCTATCTATCTATCTATCTGAAGCGCAGCAGATGCTACCTGATTCTTGACTAGTTTATATCTGAGCAAGATGTTTACATCTTGGCAAAGTGCATATATGATTTTAAGAAGTCATAAGGGTGGGTTTTTTACATTCACTTCACAAGTACAAAAATTACCCTAGCTGAAAACAGAGAAGACCAGAATGGTATAAATTTTAATATTATTTTCCTTTAGCAATTGAAATAACTATCCGTATCTAATAATTACCCACATTTATAGGAAAAAAAAAATCATCTCATTGCTCACTGTGTAATCTAACAAGTGCAAGGGACTGAAAACAGTAGCTTACAAGTGATATTTCTGAGACATGCATGGAAGTGATTCATAAGGAAGACATTTAACTATAGGGGTAACATATTGAGACTGTAACTCAGTGTGGGTAGAGGAATGGAAGCTGAGCACAGTGTATTTGCTGCTCTCCAAGTAAATGATTTGTCCGAAAAGAATCCCTATTTCGGGAGTCAAAAATCTATTAACAGAAGCTTTTGATGACATCGTGTCTGAGGTACCCACCTGGAAAGGTACTCCCACACTTTTGAAATCTTGACAAGATCCTATAACATCTACTCTTAATACATTTCCTCTTGAAAACATTTTTGGCAAGTTGGCTTGTTGAAAAAGGGGAAATAACCTCTTTGCCAAGAATAATGGCCAACCACTGACTCCAGTCTCAGCAGTCAATGCCAAGCATTTTTCCGTATTTCTATAAATCAAAAAATTCACCAGAAAGGAAAAATCATCTTTAACAGATAACATTGCCATTTTAAGTCAAGCAACTGTATGTGACTTTAAGGCCAATGAGTCTACGAATATCCCCAGTGTCGACTTTATCACTTGATACCTCTATCTGTACAGCACAGTGAAAACTGATGGATAAGGTCAGATCTTCCTAAGATCACTACTAGAAAACAAAACAAAACAAGAACATCACAATTTACACAATACATGAAATAAATGAAACAAACACAGGACCTTCTTTCCTGCACAGACTAACTAGTTTTCTTTCAAAAATTATTATGCAGATTATGCTTATTTTTTCTCTTCCATGCCACTCATTGGTTCCATGCCAGCAACTTTCATGTTGCTAAATTTTCAAGAGATTTAGTTCTTATCTAGATAGAAGGCAAGCATTCATTGTCATATCTCAGATAAGAAGATGATAGTGGGTTTTTTAAACCTTTAAGAATTTTCATGTATATACACTGACTCCAAAGGATAAGCTCATTATTTACTGTTCTTTTAGCTTGTTCAGCTTTATCACTCCAGCCTCAGATTTGTGAAGCTTCCAGTCAGTAGGTTTTTTTGAGGCTGGTTATAATAGTGCTTTTTTCCTCTCTCATATTCTTAAAAAAAAATCAAAATACAATTACAATCTGAAATAACACAGAAACTGTATGCCTCATGAACTCAGACTTCCTCACTTTGTTGAGTATTTGGTTTCTACATTGGGATGAATTTTCCTTTAGATACCACTGCCGCACGAAAAAGCAAAGTAGTCTAGGTGTAAAAATTATTGAAGAGAGATTAACTGAGACTACAGAACCCTTTCCACAGTTTACATTAGTGAGCCTGTACAGCTTTGTTTCATAGCCCAGGAGATATTGTTGTGTTTCTTGTTTACACAACATGGTCCAAACCTGGAGTAACTCTACTTTAGTAAATATGTCTGAGACCCATTCTCTAGCTCTGAGAGTGACACAGTCTGCTTTCTGCCCATATAGATGAAAATTTGTTTCCTCTAGGTGGCCTACAAACCTCTGAAGGGAGACCTCCCTTCCCTGTTTTATCTCCCATATCAGGCCAAGGTATTATTTGAAAGAGTGGTCATTGGTATAGGCCAGAACTCTGCCAAACAGTTCCACAGTCTGGACAACAGCAAACCAGTAACTGAGCCTGGTCAGCCTTACACTATAGAGAAATACATATGCTGACAATGGTGTGGACATATATATATTTGGTACATAAAAATTCTGTTTAGGTCACAATTAGAAAATTATCTATAATTTCAGAAAAATCACATTATGCAAGAAATAATACTCTCTGCAGTCTTAAACATTCAACCTGCAGCAGTTTTCATTTTTCTGTAGTGCAGTTGACTAGTAATTTATTTGTTGTTATGGATATTATTTTTAGCTATGGATATAGACAGGAGGGGTTCTGTCTTCTTCGGTATCTTTTGGGTTTTTTTTCTAATGGGAACCACCCTTGGAAACATCTTTCTTTTTAGTTGTGGTCATGCTTAACCTAGTCTGGTCCAACAGGCAAACAAATGCTGCTTTCTTTTGAAGTGATGATGGAATTGGTAACAACCCAACAACAGGGCGTACCCACACTGAATATATTTGGAAAGAGGCACAGAAATAGCCTGCAATTAAAAAGCACACTTAGAAATAAAACATCCTAACCATGATTCTCATTGGATTCCTCTCACAATTGCCTAAAAATTGAAAAAAATTATTGCAGAAGAACTACTACATCAAAACAAAATAATGAACAGAGTTAAAAGCTATAAACAGCCAATAAATGAAAAGGGAAACATCAGCAGTTTGGAACATGTAACATTCCTCAGAGGGTTTGTAATGTGGGAAGAAAGAAAAACATTACAGAACATAAAAATAACCCCAGTGTGTGTGGAAGTGTCTGGGTTTTACATTCAGTGATTTAACTGTAGGTGTAATGTTCCATATTGGTGCTAATATTTATCAAAGTGTTGATGCTGCAAGGGTAAGGAAGAATCTCATACATCACAATGACGAAGACAGAGCTTTCTGTATAAACCAGAAGGACAAATACCGCTTCGTTTGCTTGAGCTGTTGCATTCAGTATGATTAATAAAGTGTTGTGTGAATTTATGAGATGAAAGCTTCCTGTACATCTATCATATTTACTCTGTACATTTACTGCTCTTATATTGTCATTGTGTTTAAATCTCGCATATGACAAAACTCAATTTATCTGGATAGACATGGTCTATCTAAGTGCTCAAATTGGTTTACTTTTGCTTTTTTCATTATTAAAGGTGCCACAGATTATTTTAGGATGTTTTTGGATGTTTTCCTTGGCCATCTAAAATGGAAACAATGAGATATAAATGCTGATTGCTTCACCAGTGGAGGAAGCAGATGGGGCAAAACCATAAACCTTTAACCTTCTGAGAGACTGAGATGTGCTGGAAGCTTGTACGTAGCAGTAGGAGCACACATCCCATCATTGACATGACAATTCCATTCACATGGAACTGATCATGTAGATATCAAATAAAATCATCAGAGAGAAGTCATACATAGTAAGAATTACAGCTGTGCTAATAATACCAGCTTTGTGAATAGCTCCCTTGGGCCTCATGCAGCATAAATTGAATTATCTTTCTCCTTCAGTGGCAAGATCTAAACCTTTTCTCAAGTACTATATATACTTCTTACATTGTTAACCATTGCTGTCAAGAAAAGCCCAACTGACCATCGGGAAATATGGAGACGACAAATATTTTAATATTTTGCTGTTCACAGTGCTCACATATTCCACTTTAAAGGTTCAGAACCACTGCTGCTACAGAGCATGACTTGAGAAGATAAGGTCAACAACACAAATGTGAGGAGTAACATTTAAGGTAGAAAAAAAGACAAATTGTAGGGCACTGACTTCATACTAGTAAGTCTCAAATGAAATTTAATCTTCCAAGACATTCTCTTTCCACAGTGGGCCTCTCATTAGACTGGTGAAATTAAAAAACTAATTAGAAGCAGCAATTTAGATTCAACCCAAATTCAGCCTGTATTTGCAAGTTGAATGAACTGTCAATTCAGAAAACAAAATGCTACAGAATCAGGAGAATAGAGTATTGAAAAAGCCATACAATTGAGTGATGCAAAATAACAGGCACCATGATGACATGAATTCTCCTAAATCCTCATTCATTAAAGCAAATTAGAATGCCACTCTCATCCTTGCTCTCATTGTTACACCTGCCACAGAAGTGTAAAAATCAATTCCAAACTGATTAACACTTTGGGGAGGAGACTCTGGGAGCCAGCTTTCCAATATCAGGGAGCAGAAGGACATTGAGCAACTGTAGGTCAGAGATGGTAAAATTATTTCTTCCATAGTGCCTGAGCAGGGCAGCAAACTTTAAATTGTAGTGACAAAGTCTGTTCTTTGGGTTGAATCTTTTCTTCATGGTCATAAAATATTTCTCCGCTGTGAGCAGTGGATGTGGTTTTGCTCAGTTTTAAATGTCCGCAATCACACTCTTTGCTATTCTTTTTCTTTGTCGCTGTTACCCATTAAGCTGTTTAAGGAGAGTTGTACTAAATGCATGTCTGAAAGGCCTTACCATAAGCAAATTTGAGACTCACACATTTGGATAGCTTCCTCTATGGCAAGAATCAAGGAATCTGGCTGCAATGACATGAAGGAGAAAGAACATCGTGCTTTCAGCAGTATTCTCTTAGTGATTGTCTTATTGGTCTCTGTATTGCATCAAAATGACTTCATCAAATAATCACACATACGATTAAATACTGAGGAAGCTTAATGAGGAAAAAATCATCAAAGAATGAAAATTTTATTCGAAGAAAACTTGAAAATAATAAACAGTAAGGTAAAAAACTTCTGGATTAAATGATAAAGTAATGCAGTTTTATATCTATGTTAATGCAGTTTCATCTCAGTCTAATCCAATTACATAGATGTTAAAGTCAAAATCTTAACTCCAGTAAAAACAGTTTATGAAGAAGTCAATGGAGGAAGGTATTTTTCACAGTTCGGTAGGAATATTTACTTTTTTTCTTTTTTTCTCTTTTCATAGAGAAATCAGAAGAACTCTCTAGAAAAGCAGCTAAAAAACTGTGGGGGCAGAGGAAAAACCACTCAGTGTTAATCTATCTCTGCTCTCTACAGTGTTTATCTTCCATTTCAATGGAGATAGAGTTTCACAGGTATTAAGTGCTATGGATAAATTAAACCCTGCAGCTTTGGATTGTCAAATCTGTATTTTGAATTGAAACAAAAAAGAATGCTCATATCTATGTTTCTTATAAGCTTCAGCTAGTTTTTAATTTCAGGTTAATTTACTTTGCTTTTCTTAAACCTCTGACAAATTTTCAATTATACACTCTATTATGCTGCTTTTTTTCTGTGAAGGACTGAGTTACTCAGATATTTCTCTACATAATAAAATCATAGTTCGCTTTATTTCACAGCCTTACCCAGTCCAACTTTAAGTATTGCTGATTCAAACTAATTAAATTCCATACCAGACTGTAGCTTCATTCACATTCAAAAGCAAGTGAAAAAGCAGGACAATGCTGAATATTGCCACATCTGACTGTGAGGGACAGTCCAGCTGAATTCATCTGCCCAAGTTAGATGACAGCTACCAGGAAACAGTGACCATCAAGCAAAGCCTGAGGGACACCTAAACTAGGCAAGGAGATCTCTAGAAAAGAAAGGCATGGTCCTAAAACTACATTATGGTTTCCTCCTTGTAAACCTACTCTTGGGTATTGCATCTTCCTGAAATTCATTTTGCTTAAAAAAAAAAACAAAACAAAACTATTGTGTATTTTCATGGGTGCTTAGGTGGGTTTTCCCTTCTATAATTATTTGTAATGTTTTTGTGAATCTAAATGGAAAATTAAAAGCAAGATGAGAGTTAGTACAGGATTTCCCTTCCTTATCCTCTACTACCAGTCAGTAGACATTAACAACTGAATATTTCTTTGACCTACATCATAAGAAATATATTTTTTCATCAGAACAGTGAAGCAACACTCTGGCACACAGCTATTGAAACTGCATAGTGTTTACTGAAAGTGGGACTATTACTTAGACACTGGCAGTAAAGTAAAACAGTAAGAAACATCTCTGCAGTCTATGAAATGGTTTTTTAATGATATTAAAAGAAAATAAAATTTTAAAAGAGCACTACCAGATCTCCATTAGTGTCTCACTGAAAATCCTGAACAGTTTGTCTATCTGCCAGGAATTTACTACCTTTATTGAATGTACTTGGCTTCATTACAGTGCACTATGGTTTTTTAACTGTCAGCTGAAATAACATGTGTGTTTACCTGATAATCTATATATAAGAGACAGATTTTTTCATTAAAGGAGCCTTTTTAATGAAACAAACTATACCTTATTTCTAGAAGTAATGATAACTTAACAAAGTCACTAACACATCTCCATTAAAAGTACTACCATATTACAGGAAAATAATTTAATGGCATAATTAGAGTACTATTTACAACAGTAGCATTTATAATTGTCCAACACTTTCCATTGTATACTGAGTAAATAATACAAGCACTAAAAGACTTTTTTTCTTTTTTCTCTAAGTATAGCTGCTTTTATTCTTATGTTTCAAAGTTTCCTCAGAAACTGAAAACACTGCTAACAATTTTGGGATGTTATCCAAACGTACATCAATTTTCTCAAATTGATTTTGTCGTGATACTGCTGCAGGATGCAGTATCCTGAAAGTCCAAATCTGTTTTAAGTTTTGAAAGCTCCGAGATGACACTTATCTGAGTAACCAGGAAAGTCCTAGCTTCAGTTCCACTGCCTATACAAAACCCAAAATATTCCAGACTGTAGGGTAAACTAAGGTCTTTCAAAAGAGGAAGAATCATAATGTTGACAATTCCAGCTGCAATTACGGTGGTTATGGGCTGCAATCTTCAGGTCATGTTTTCGGGAAGCACAGCGGAGGTGAAAGGATGCTACTTAATTTATCATGGAGGAGACAAATGAACTTAGAATTGAGATGTCTTGTTTCCTTTTCTGGAAGCATTAGTGTTGCTTCTTCTCAGATGCAAGATCACTTCCAATGTAAGCAATGGAAGACAGCTGCCAAAATACCAAGAGAATGAGGTAAGTTTTCTCAGGAACTCTGCTCAGGCTCTAAAGCTTGTACATAGAGAAACTAATTAATAGTATTTTCATCTGAAGCATAGACTTTACATACAGAAGGATCAATCAAATATCATGACTCACCAGAAGGCTTTGTGCTTCTATAGTTTGAAAATTTACTTCTAAGCTACCACCTCTTTCAGCAAAGATATGAAAGTGCACAAATAGGGTCTTTGCGAATACCTACTGGATAAATTTCTCCACAATTGCCATTATCATTGGAGACGATGAATTTAAAGGGCCTTTTCATGTGTGACAAATTGCATCAAACTTTCTCATGACCAAAAAACATGCTTTTTGCAAAAAGCAGTTTCTAAAACTCAGAGGAATAGCAGCCAAGTGAGCAGTGTCACACACATTTGAAAGGTTTTGTTGTGGGAGTAGTTATTGTTAAAAAATCTTATATATTTGATTCTAAGAATTTCATAAAACATTGAAATAAAGTGAACAGAGAGTACAAAAAGAATGGCATGACATTCATATCTGAAAAATGTTGAAGCCATTTTTGGAGATAGAGCTCCCGAGGGAGGGAAGTGAAGAAAAACCAGCTTGCAGTCTTGGATGAGCTGAGCTTAGTGATCTGAAATCCACTGAGGTCATTGCTATCCTTATTTCAATTCTCTGATGGTTTGGAGGAGGTTTATAAACAATTCCAAGATAATTTAATTTTAAAAAAATAACTCTAGCACTTTGTTTACAGTTTTTAAAAAACATTTTATCTTTTTAAACAAACCAAAAGGTAACTTCAAAATATTGGCAGAAGCATTTAATCTAACAGACAGGAATCAAGAGACTGTTTTCAAGAAAGCAAAGATTATTTTTCATAGGCTTCATGGCAAGCTGATGTGTTTTTTAAGCTCACAAATACTCACTCTCCTCTCCAGCACTTGGAAGAAACATCTTTTTTCAAACACATGGTTTGTTTTCTGTTATTGAAATAGCACACTTTCGCTGAGCCATAGATTGTGTCAGCCCCTTGAGCAGCACAGATATTGCCTGAGGGTTCCCAGCCCATGCAACACCACTGCACTGGGGCAAGTTCAGTGGCAAAAGTAACCCTGTGAGAAAAAGCGGAGAGGCAAAAATGTTCTTGTTTTTTCTTTACAGCCAGACTTAGCATACTTTTTAACAGCTGTTGATGAGACATGATGTTTAGTAATTTTCATTTTCCTCCATGCAGTTTCACATTGTGAGGTGTGAAGAGATAACCCAGGCATGCTGACCACCATGTCTCTGTGCATGCCCATGCAAGCCTTTAGGAGCTTGTGTACCTGGCTGCTGCTCTGTTCAGTGCACAGAAGTAGCTGACTGGGGAGTTCCTCCACCTGGAGAGGGGTTTAGTGATCCAGCTCATCTGAGGCTGATCTGCAGAGTCAGATGCTAACCTGCAACATCAACATAACTGACCTTTCCGTTTCAGCCTGCATTTCTACAAGGAAAGCAACCCGTGCCAGGCCTTATTCTCTGCTCCTGAGGCCAGCTGGTATAGTTCAGCAATATACTGGATAAACCATGCAAATCACACAAAACTTCTTATCAACATGATGACAACATCCAAACTGCATTGTTGGGAACAGTCTTGGAAAGCTGGAAACTGTGAGAATGTTACTCAGAGGAAAGTTATGCTGAAGACAATGCAAAAATTAAACTTAAAGACATTTACATTACTATACCAAGGCCTGAGCCCTGGTACTGTAAAATTCATTGGGAAAACTCTAGACTTTATGCCCACAGATGGATATATACTTGAGTAAATATTTTTGTGTCTACTGTGCCCAGTAGATATGACTATGAATTTAAGAACAAGATCACACCATATCAACCTAAACCATACTGTGGACAAGGTCTGTCAATTCATTTTAGCAAGTTTAACATCAGAGTGAAATATGTATGGAACATAACAGTTTTGGATAAGTGGCTTAAAAAAGAAAATTCTTCTGTGCATTGAGAGGTTTGGGTAAAAGACCAGATCTCCCCTTCTTTCTTGCTCCAGAGGAGACGCAGTAAGAGGGAATGAAAAAAAAACAAAAACAAAAAGCAAAAAAGAAAGAAAGAATACTGGATGTCCACGCACCAGCTTCAAACCTGAGAGAAAGCCATCTGCTCCAGTGGAGGTATAGAGTGTGTCTCCAGTCACACTGAATGTACCCTTCTGCTGTATATCTCTACACCCTGCACATGTTGTCTTTTTCCTTTTTTCTTATTTGTTTCTTGTCAGAAGAAAGTGCGTATGATACCTTCCAGTTCCAGGCTCCTTGCACCTAAATATTCTTTTTTCCCTGTAGTTTACTCTGAGCAGTGGTTTTGCAGCAGAATAGTAAGACTGCCTCTGGCCTGATTCCTAGATTTCTTGTAGTGCTAGTTACCTTCTCTACTCAAGTGTCTGTCATGAATTTAATCCTTTCCCCAGATAGTTCATTTGTCTCTACTTTTCAAAAGCATTTCTGGAGGTTGTATTTGTTTTTCTCAAAATAATTCCTGTATGCTGAAATCACAAGTACAACAAATGATCCTGTCTTTCAGCTAAGGAATTTAAAAATCCTTCCAAAGTTACATGCAAATATTAGATATCCCTGCTCTGAAATGTGCTTTGGTTGCCCCTCTAGTTCTTGGCCTCAGGTAAAGTAAACCAGTCTCATTTTAAAACTTAGTTTGTTTTGGGTCACAATTTACATGACATTACTTTATCAATGTTCTGATGACTTTGTTATTCTTTCTGGCAATTATGCTTTATTCACTTCTCACCTCTCGTCTACCTCATGAAACAGTGAAAACAATATTTTTATTCTTTTTCTTTTTTAATCTTTGAGTGTGTTAAGATCTCTGAGTTCTGAATACAGATACAGTTCTGGTTCCCATTGTTTTCCTGATTGTGCAAGGTCTAGAAATCCATCATTTCCACTGGCCACTCTCTGTGTTTTGCCTTTTCCCTTTTCTTCCACTTTTTTGTGTTCACTTTTCTTCTCTGGGTCTCGATCATCTGACCACAATTTCAGCTACTGAATATGAGGTAAGTTCAAAGGGTGAAGAGTCATCCCATACACTTTCTTATGGATTGGGATTCATTGATTGGATCATCTGCTGGTTGATGCCCATGACTCATGCTAGAACATTTCAGTTAGTGAAGGCATCAGTAGTGTTCCCTCTCTCTGCCCAGACAACCTTCTTCATGAAACAGAATTGTTGTCAAGACTGCTGTACGTTTTCCAAATTTGGCTGAACTCAAACCAGAGGCTTAAAACTCACAGGGAGGAAAAACACACATGCACAATCAAGTCAAGCCAAAACCTGAAACTTCTTATCACTGGCAGAGGGGCTTTGCTTGCAGCCAGGATGCAAACCAAATTCTTCCTTCCTGCAGCCTCCAGTCTTTCTTCCAGACCAAAACCAGAAGAAAACATTGAAAGTGAGGTGTAACTGAGGGATGGACCTTACTGACCGTGGGAAGCAGTGGAGCTATGCTTCAGACTGCCCCTCACTCCATGAAGATAGTTTGCATTGTTTCATGCTGTCTGTTGGAAATAATGCACTCTCAGCTCCATGGAAAACAAAAGCCTGTGGGAGGCCATGAAAAGCCTCATGGATTTTTCTGTTTTGCTAATCCAGTTGGTGAATCACTCTGACTACTTGCTTAATCTTACCTTCATTGTGTTATTTATCCTCAGCTTCAGGCGGGGGACGGATGTCATCAATCGTGTGCCAGGCTGCTGTGCTAACACTAAACACTGGGCACATTGCTGTACCCTCTAAACTATGTGGCTTTAAGGATGAACACCACACTCTGCACCAAAACTTGTACATATATTAAAAAGAGGACTTGGCCATCTTTTCACTGATGTGTAGGACAACACAGTTCACACGTGTACTGTACACATAGTAGCTAGGGAACCTTCAGAGCAATCAAAAAATGATTAGCAATCAAAATATGCCCAGCCTCACCCTGTATTGTCTCCTTTCTCAGGCAAATAGCTGTCATTTAAGGTAAGGTCCTAAAATGACTTTATCAGTCATGAAAACAGTCCCATAACCTGTGCTATCTAGAATGTTAATGACACTGGAGTGCAGCTGTTATTTGCTTATTAAATGTCTCAGAGGAAAAGATACAAACACATACAAACACACAATTTAAGTGGCTCATTAATCTGAGGAAATGCTCTCCCTTTGATGGGCTGCAATGCAGTCTGAGCCAGGCAATGCAAAAAACCTTTTCTTGTCTGAGTAATTTGAAAGGAAAAAACTTCAAGTGCTCAGTTAAAAATTACTGCTTCTCCACATTGCCCATAGGGCCTAAGTATTGTGAATTTTGATGTAAAAACATTGAGAACCCTTTCATTTTTCCGTCAACTATTAGGGTGTTTCAAATTACAGTACTGTGCCAGGTCTATGCTTTTCCCTCTGTTAGAGGCAGTCCTTGGTGGTGATGCACCTCCCAGAATGATTTCAAAAGTCTTTGACAAATATCTATATTTGCTGGGCCTACGAATAATAAAATTCATCTCCATGATGGACAACAGACTTAAAAAAACCATGAAAGAAATCTTCATTATTCCCCTCTGCATAAGGGGATTAATATTGAAAGTCTTAAAGTAAAAATATGTTCATGAAACCAAATGATACCCTGGAAAATAATTCCCTGTATTTATCATACTTGAAACTAAAAAGCAGGCAAGCGAAAACTTTCCAGATCCCCCAGCAATAAACAACCTGATTAAAATTTGCTTTTCCCATTAGATATCCACTATTCTTAACTATGCCAGTTGTGATTGCAGAGCACAGTGACACAGTAAAATATTTAAATAATTCAGCAGTTTGTAAGCAGACTCCACAGGCAGATTACTTGACTATTTCAATATACTGAATGACATACCAAACTGATAACTCCAGCCTATCTCTCCTTCAAATGTCATCAAGAAAATTGCAATACCATAAAGTGTGTCAAAGGTATTGGCAAGGATTACAGAGGTGTCAATCAACACTGAAATTTGCATATTCCACAAGTCCTGCTCTTTTACTTGTGTTATATCTGTGACACTGGAGACATGCAAGAAAGGCAATTACCTTTTCCTGGGATGCTTCTCAGACAAATAAAAAATGCAACATATAAAACCACAGGTTTCCTGATGAAACTTACCAAGTGTTTTCCAAAGTGCCATTACTACAGTTTGAACTCTGCATTCAGCAACATATAGTTTTCTAATTCTGACAGTACACACTATCTGTTCTAGCCATGTACAGGACAAAACAGGTTTTTCCTTCATTAATGTCATTGGAGAACAGCATTTTTCAAAGATTTCTAAGTCCTGAGCAAACATAGGCTAGGTATGACACATTCTATAAGCAGCTGGGAGAAGTCTCACAATCGCTAACTCTTGTTCTTGTGGGGGATTTTAACTAAGCAGATATTTGTTCAAGTCACAACACAGCAGGGAGGAGACAGTCCTGAATCTTCCTGGAGTGTGTGGAAGATAATTTCCTGACAAAACTGGTGAGGGAAGACAACTAGGAAAGGTGCCCGCTGGACCTACTGTCTGTGAACAGGAAAGGTCTGGTAGCTGATGTGATGTCTGGAGGCCACCTTGGGCACAGCGATCATAAAATGATCATGAGTTTTCAATTCTCAGAAAAGTAAGGAGGGGTGCCAGCAGAATGGCTACCTTGGCCTTCCAGAGGGTAGATTTTGGCCTGTTTAGGAGCCTGGTTGACAGGCATCTCTAACTCTGTGCTCAGTTTTGGGCCCCTCACTACAAGAAAGACATTGAGGTGCTAGACCACATCCAGAGAAGGACAATGAAGATGGTGAAGGGTCTGGGGCACAAGTCTTATGAAAACCTGCTCAGGGAGCTGGGGAAAAGGAGGTTTAGGGGGTCCTTATCTCTTTCTGCAACTACTTTACAAGAGGGTCTGTCGAGGTGGGCATTGGTCTGCCTCTTCTCCCATGTAAAAAGTGACAGGACAAGAAGAAATGGCCTTGAGTTGCACCAGGGGAAGTTTAGGTCAGATATTAGGAAAAATCACTGCAAAGATTGTCAAGCATTGCAACAGGATGCCCAGGGAAGTGGTGGTATTACCATCCTTGGGGGTATTTAAAATATGTGTATGTGTATGGCACTGAAGGATGTGGTTTAGTGGTGGAGTTGACAGTGTTGGGTTAACAGTTGGACTCAATGAGCTTAAGGGTATTTTCCAATCTAAATGATTGTATGGTTCTATGATTCTTAGAAATTACGAAGGTATATACCTAGGAAAGCATGCTAACCAAATGAAGTCAAAGTAGTTAGTGTTTCCCCCCAGATTCAAATGCATTACAGAAGGACAGAAGTGACAAGCAGAGTATTAAAATAGTCACAACACCCGGATGAACACCATCCTGAAGCTCGTTCTTTCAAGTGATCAGTATAGTGATGTACTGCTTGAACAGGAAAAGGCATGAACCAGACAATGGACAGTTTCAGTTCAAAACTATGTCACTTTGCATAGATATTTTCATAAGCACTTTAGATCTTGATCTCCTCTCCTTCTAGCAGTGATATCTGCATTCAGTCATTGCTAAAAAAAGGTTGTGACCAAACAAGTCATCAAGACATAACATGTTCCACTTCATTTCAGATAATGTAACAATTAAGGGTGTAGTTAACATTTTCTTTATTAAAGCTGCTTTATCAAGCATGTTGAGCACACTAACACTTATCCAAATAACTCAGGAAATCTATACTATGCTTTTTTTTAATGTTGTGCATTAGCCAAAAAGTAGTTGCTTTATACTGTTAATCTGTGCATATTTTCCGGGCAATCTTTTTGCCAGAGCAGCTTGAAGATGCCCTTGTGAAAGGGCCTGCATGAGTTTGAAATGAGGAGGTAAGGGATGTGGTCAAAGCCAAGGCCATGGAGGAAATCCAGGTGTCCCCTTTTCCAGGTAACCTCAGTTAAGTTATTCCAGACTCCAGTCATTGACCTGGAATCACATATCACTACTCTTCCTTACCAGCATGGATGGGTTGCCCCACTGTTGCTCAACTTAGAACTTCCCTCACCTTTTCTTTGCCTTACCTCTATGGTATTAGGCATACCATAACTAGGGTGATGATCCAGATAGGCTTATAATTGACTTCACTGAAAATTGTGATTGCCCACACCTAAGCATTTTGTAAAATGCTTCTCAAGCCTTTGTGGATGGTGGAACTCCGTATTCTAACTTCTCCATGAAACATGGTGTCTTTTTCACTTTTACAGACAAGGTGTATTTCAGTATCTATGTATTCTACTGTTTTACTCTCCCATTTATTTTGATAAATATATTCTCAGTATTTGTACTTTCTGTGAACCCCATGACTCTTGGCAGCAGCTGTATATTTCCACATATTGCGTTGACAGCTATGTCAGACAGAGGTAGAGTTTAAGTAATTGTTTTGTTAGCTGAAAGGCTTTAGACAGCAAACAGAAATAATTGTCTTTATCCGTCAGTGAAAGAAGTGCAGAAAACCAGATCAAGTATAAGTTTAAAACTAAAAACAGATTAAGTAACTCAGCAAATACGGAAGAAGAGATTTGCACATTATTTGCCGTATGCTTACAGTGGAATTAATTTGACAAGACACACATTTTAACCATACAGAACCTGAAAACATATCTAAGCCTTTCCCATATACAAATGCAATGAATTGTTGGCTCTTAGTTACATTTTAAGCTAAAGGAAAAATCCCTACCTAGGTGAAGACTAATTAATAGTTCTGACACACAAACTGATAAAAATATGGGCTTATGGGCTTACAGGTTTCATAGATTTCCATAAGTAATTTATTCTGGTATAGCGTTGCCATTGTTGCTAAAGGTACATAACCATTCTGAGGGACTGGAGACAATTCTTGTTCATCCTTCAGTAAATGTGATCATGACTTGATGCTGCATTGATAGCCCTCCTCAATGTGGTCATAGCTATTGTTCATTTACAGGAACAATGAGCAATTAATATTTAGACAGAAGAAAGGCTTTGCTTGCCTTATGTTAGGTATAATGCTGTCATCTGGAAAAAGGAAGATGTTAATGATGTTATACAGCCAGTGTGATATATTGTCTAAATTGCATTTGGTTTCTCTCTTTAATTTGCTAAGTGCTTCATAATTTTCCTTCTTCTGTTCCCACTATTGGGTTTACAGTTTACTACTGTTTACCATTTCCTCTGCTGATTTTTTATTTCTTTTTCCATAGTTTGCAGTAGCAGGTAATTGCTTCTCTGAACTTATCCAAAACAAGTTTCTCTCTTTGTTTCTGTTTCTTTGGAGATTAGACTGATGTGGTGGGATAAGCTGAAAATTTTTCATTTACTATCATTAATATTTCTCCAGAATCTTAACATGCAGGGGCATTACTGCCTTTATTTAACATTTCCTTTGAAAGCAAAGTACATTAGAGCAACTGGATCACTCATCAAACTTTAGATTTTGATCATGAGTGAGTCTGGCTCAAGTCAATATCACTCAAATATGATCCAAAAGACTGATTTGTTTGCATGTTATTGCATCTTTCCCTATATTTCCCCTGCCTGCTGCAGACTTGTTAGAAGTAAGCTTTTCCAGCACTAACTGGAAAAGTTATTTCAGTTTCTGAAAAATGACCAAAAAAAAAGTAGTAAAATCAGGAAATCTCCTAACTGTGTAGGGGAGTTAAATCTCCTGCTGGGAAAATAAGTAAGATCTTTTATTTTGGTCCAGATCAACCCACATATGAAGTATCCCAAAATATTTGGTTACGTATCTAAAGGAAACTTAAACTCTGCTTCCCTAAGATACTGCTTCATAGCAATTAGACTTCACTGTCTCCAAAGGGTTGAGAGCAATGGACTACATCTGCCATCTTGCAATGTGGAGTTGGCTGATCAATCTGAATTATGCACCCAAATACGTAGAACAGTAGCATGAACAGGCTGAAACACAAAAGGTATGTCCTACTGACCCTTTCAATGTGTTTCCTATATCAATATTGCCACTCCTACTCTTACCTTTGAAGACAAAAGCCTAACACCTTCATGACTGTAGATGTTTTGGTATGCCAGATAATAAACTGGGAACAAAATAATATCATGTAGCTTACTGAGCAGTCATCTGATAGCATCTATTTTTATTTATATGAAAAGCAGATGTCCCAACAACAACTCTTAAATGATGCACTCTTTCCTCTCTGGTTTACCACCTTGGAAAATGTGGTAAAGGAATCACGTAGTTGTTTAAGTCATTCAGCAGCCTTGTCACATAATGTTTGCACACAGCAGCAGCAGCAGCACAGTATTTTTTCACAGGTGTTAAATGCATCTGACAATGCAATAGACCTCTTGGGTATATTTACTTCCCAGCTAAAGAGCCTGCTCAGCTTCAGTTTGAGAGAGCTGACAACTCACGACACTGTGAGTCTCATGCTTTTGGGTGGTGCCCATAAGCAAGCATAGTTGGCTCTTGGACCTTACCAGAGAGCCCTGCTGTTTCTATTTCTTGGCCATGAAGGACAGCCACGCTATTTCTGTTGGAAACAATTTTAGTGGCTGTCAGAGAATCTGCAGTTTTTCAGCGGTCTGTGAGTGGGGGATCCCTTAGATAGAGCAAGGCTGCCACCCCATTACAGTAGTGTATTCTGCTCTCCCTAGAAAACTGATGCCATATTTCCAGAAACCTTGGGACATCAGTGTTTTCTACTTTGCAGGAGTACTTGCATGTAGCTGAAAGCCAGTGGGGATAGGTAACTATATTAACTGAGATTAACACCTCTGTCAACTGGCCACCTCCACCGAGCACTCAGAGCTTCAGGGCCATCACACAATACCTCCATGTTTACAGAGTAATACCCTGGCAGTACAATATGGCCTTTTCCCAATGCTTCTTAAAAAAAGAGTTCATGGAGAAAATTTGTTTAAAGTTCTGAAAAATTTGCTAAAGTTCTGAAATTCCAGGTTAATCCCTTTGTGGAAGTTGACTTCACTTCTACTTCAGATTTCCTATTTAAAATGTGAATGTCAACCTCTGTTTGAACTCTATATGTGCAGAACATATGGCCCCTGCATATAAGGCTCCTCATGCAGTATCTGTACTGTTTTAAGCTGAATTTCCCCAGAATTATTATTTTACCTTTTCAGCACAAATTGCTGCTGGCATGCATGCTCTGAGGAGCGTCTGTTTACCAGCTGTGTTCAAAGGGTTTGATAACATGTTATAAAACTTCAGCAGACTGAATAGCAGCTGTTCCCTATCAATTTCATATATTTGGTACAGAGAAGGAGAGGGTTTTACTTAGAAGAAAAATAGAGTAGCCAATAATACCACCCAAAAAAAAATATTTTAAAATAAGTTTTTAAATAACCATAATATCCCTTAGGGGCCCAAAGGAGCAGTTGTATTCTATGGATTTATCAATTATAATTTCTGCAAAGACCAAAATAAAAGGTAGTGTCTTCTTTGAATCTGAGTATGACAGAAGAATGTAAATGTGAGGGCCAGATAAAGAGCATTCCATGCTGGTGCCCCACAAAATCTCCTCTGTCGACATGACTAATTGCAATTTTGTTTCGTAAATTTTAATGTGAGAAACATGGCTTTCTAGACACAAGAATGTAGGCATATCCTCTGCATATGATTGGCATTTTAAACAGCCTCGGCCTCTCTCTTCTGAAATAAAAACAAGGAAGGAAGTGATTACTGCAGGATTTGTACAACTGTGGAGCCCAGCTGATAATGCTGATAATAATAAAACTCCCTCTGTGTAGCTGTGTTCTCACCAGGAGAACTCAAAGAGGCTCTTTGTTTGCTTGTTTGTTTTACAAAAGACATTTGTACCATTAGTCTCTTTTTCCAGATGGTGAAGCTGAGGCATAAAGGAGTGAAATCTTGCAGGAATGGCTGGGAAAATAATCAAAGCCTTCAAGCCCCCAAGGTCTTATCTCTACCCACTACACCATCTTATTCTTTCGTGCAGTACAAGGAGATGTCCCAATGGAAAATCTAGCTTTTACTCCTTCTTTGGATTAAGTACATTAAAAGAACAGCTCCTTTTTGTAGCATAAAACATGGGGCAGTTTAGGCGCCTAGGAACATGTCAGAAAAAAAAAAAGAAAGCTTAATCTAGTACAAAATGGTCAAAGCTTTTAGCCAGGTAGAATATTTTTCCTTCAGAAGTTTTTGGTTGATTAATAAATGTTTTGATTCAACCTGTTAATAAAAGAAAAATCCCAAAAAACCCCACCAACACCCACTCCCCCCAAAAAACCCACGTCAAAACCCAAAAAGCCTCATCCAACAGTATACCTTAAAACAGTATTTTGTTATGCACTCTTCCTGACGATGGAAATTACACTGTCAGATCTCAGGCTGCATCCTACTGTTAGTGACAGCCATGGAAAAATTTTAAATAAAGAAATGATAGTAAACGAATCTTCTAAATTCAAATCTGAAATTAAATGTGAACTTTCCTTGCATGAATGTGCATTTTTTACAAAACTGTTAAATTTTGTGGAAAGCCCAAGAAAAACCAAAAGTGTTACTGTGTCGTCAAATGTATTACAAAGAATAGTGATAGCATGCATATTTGAAATAAGTTTATCATGACACAGTGACTTGAATCTTCTTGGAAAGACTTTGAACAATTAAGGAAACTATATACCATACTTTCCCTTAGATCTCCCAAGGAGGATATCCACAAAAGTAATTAAAGAAGGACATAGTAGGTTTTTGAGACAAAGAAAAATGCTTCTGAGATTGTTGCCAGGATGCTATGAGGAAAGGGAAAACACAAAAGACCTACAGGATCACTTGCATAAATTCGTCTACAACACAAGTGTTCTTTGTCCTAGGGAAAAAAATACAGGGGTGATGCAGTCTGTGTGCTTTAATATTGAGCAATATATGAAACAACTGCTCTGACAGGTGTTTATCCTGTCATACACGAGGCTGTCATAATTTGCGTAAGTTATGGAAAGAGGAACAGAGTATTTCTAGTATTAAAAGTTATTAACCATAGAAAGCAGCCATGCATTTATAGAAAGCAGTCTGGTCAAGGATGTGTGAGATAAATGGGTCTGACTTGTCACTGCATGATTCGTGACTAACAAAGAACTTAGGACATTCTCTCAGATGTAAAATGCTGTGAAAATGTGTCCCCTGAAAGCTGTCATTCATGGTCAAGTTTTCACTTGACCAGTACTGATCACTTTTCCAAACAATGCGGATCTCCAGTTTTAATAGTGATCACACTGCTGGCACAGGTAGAAATGAGCACTCCTCCATCTCAACAGTAGCTGGACCTGAATGATATCTGAAAGAAATATAGCTTGGCCTCCCCTTATTCTTTTCATAATAGCTTTGCTGTTCATGACAAGCTGCAATCAGACTTAAAACATACTAGAAATTACCTAGGTGTTGTATAACATCAAGAAGAATATTTCTCCATTTGTAGAATTAGTTTTTAAGTAAGAAGTTCTTACGAATGTGGTTGTTCCAGCCTGTGTGAGCTGGGTCCTTCAAAACCAATAATCTCTGTTAAACAAGTCATGCTATGTTAGATTTCGAAGTGTACAGAGAGCTCCAATTTCATCCAGTGGGTTTTTTGTTTCTTTGTTTCTAACAGATCTACAATTGTCATTGGTCAGCAATGCTTACAAATGGATTTTGTGCTTTTGTTTTGTTGGAAATGAGAACTAACCATTGCTTTCTGGCCCTCAACATTTTTGTTGGCAAACATCTTAAGCTGTCTCTTTTAATCCAAAAAAATTCCAGACACACCAAAAACAACCTAGAATTTTGCACTGAGTTCCTCAAGATTGAAAGACTCAACTGCACGTTTCAGTGAATGAAGACTAAGGGCTTACAGATGAGTCATTTCTTGCACTATGTTAGTTCAAATGTTTCGATCAGTTTTGTACCATGTTTCCTTGTGATACAATCTATGCACTCTAAGAAAAACTCGAATGCTAAGGGCACTCTTTGTCAGACCAAGTAAAATAGTGAAAAACAGAGTAGAGCTACATAAGAATTAGGTACAAGAATCTCAGAACTTTTATCATTGCATGTCTTGCTATTGCTTGAAAAAGTAGGAAAAAGCTATATGTAACCCTGGTATCTCTCTCACCTTGAACAGATTTTACTGTAGGGTCTCATCTGCCCATTTAGTAAAATGGAAGAGAGGACTGGTTCTGTGAGAAGCAGTAGACGTTAGAGCAGCCAGGCTTAGGCTGTTCTTGTTGGGTCACAATTATTCTGATTTGTCTATATGATATTGAAAAAGCAATTACAAATGAATGAAATTTAAAGCATATTTAAAAGGAAAAAGAACAACAATGCACTGTTCCCTGCCCCTGGATATTGTCATTTGGGAGATCACTGTGACACATTATTTCAATCTGTACTAGTTTATCAAGCCAAACCAGGATGTGCTGAAAGCTGATACCACCTTGTAACCTGGGTGTTAAGTGCTGTTTAAGCTATTATGCAACTCTGACCTTTTCCGAACAGAAAGTGCTGGGTCCGTTTCCTTGTTTGCAGAGTGTATGGCCATGCAGAGCCCCACAGGGAGCAGAGAGGACGTCATTACTCTGTGTTAGTCTGGCAGGAGTAGGTTCAGTTTGGCCCACCTGGTGGATTTTGTATATGAAGGTTGTTGCTGCTACTCCAGAGTTCCTCGCTCTACCGCCCCTCCACTGGGGGGTGTGGGTGAGTGCTACTACAGAGCTTTCACAGCGGTTGCCCAGAAGAGGTCTCAGTTTTCTCAGCCTGCTATTGCATCCTGTGATAAGGAAACCAAACCATAACTCCATCTGCACCATGTGCTCGACCTGTCCCTGATTTTTCTCTCTGCCTCTCCCCCATCAGTGTCCCCTCTCCTCCCTTCTCACTCCATTAGCTCATGCTCTACCAGGAAAACCTGAGATAACCTGCTGACTGCTCATCTGCTGTACCCTGTTCTTCACTCATTACTTATTTTCATTTTTGGTTTGGTTTTGTTTGTAAGACTTTAGAGACAAGGAGCTTCTGTAGATTAGCTTGCACAGTCTGCCATAACATGGAACTACTTTTAATTACTCCTTAAATGAAGGTAGCATTAATCATTTTGTTTCTATCCCCCTCATCATCAACATCTTAGCATATGGAGGTAGATAGTGAATGAAGACTGTAAAGGCTCCTACTTTTATTTTTTTGTTATCATCTTCCTAAAATACAGTATTGCAGATACTGAGACAATGGGGTCAATAAAGATGCACAGATTAGGCCTAAGGCACAACTTTGTTATGAGAAAAGCTGAGATATAAACATTTAAATATTTGCTCCTAAACTTTTTTGAACCTTATCCAATTAAATTCATTGAGAAATTGTATGGAAATAGCATAGAAATGAATTACATAGCTAGAGTTATAAATAATGATCAATAAGCAAGGATAAACAAATGCTAATTTCAACCTATACTCTAGGGCTAAAGCAATTATGTTCTGAACAGATTTTAAAAGCCAGCTGATAAACTTAATTATCAATAAAAAGACTCAACAGGTCAGTTAAATAAGACAAAAATTACTGTTCGCCTGTGTCTCGCAGCAAAGCCAGAGCCTCGGAGGCTTGCTACCTCTGCACAAAAAGAGAAGAAGCAGCTACAGCCTCTCATGGTAATGATTCTGAAAACATAGCAAACAAATTATGTCTGTCTTTTATACCTAAATTTGTCACGAACAATCAGGACCTAAATAAATCAGATTATGTATTACCAAAGGCAAGACTTTCTACTTGTTGAAGAAAGTTATTATTAACGAGTTCATGCTTGGAAATTATTCTGGGCTCAATGACAGCTGACAGCACAGCACAAGAGAGGAATTCTAATCTAATTTGGTTGTGTGTGCTTCAGTTAACTCCTTCAGAAAAAAAGTACTTAACATGGGACATAATTGTCAAGCATTTGCAAAACAAATGCTTTCAATCTCAGTACCTATAACTGAGGGTTATGTGTTAGATGCTGATATTTAACCCTAGGGTCTTTTGGTTGGAAGATTTAATTTTGGTGCAGTACTTGATGCATGTAATTAAGTGAGTCTGCTATTTATAGGTAGTATTAAGACAAGTATGATGCATTTTTCTGTGTAGAACTTAGAAGCTATGGTTCTATCTCACACAGAGTGGGATAGAGCAAAACACCCCAACCAGTTAAAGAACTAGGGCTTTGGGTAGAAGAACACACTGTGCATGGTAAATCTCTTTATCATCTACTGCCCTTTACAATGTTGCATGAGGGGAATAGCTCACAGAGTGTTATTCATCCATTGCTACAGAAAAAATGGTAGAATCCTTCACATCTTAATAAGGGGGGGGATGGAGAAAGAGAGAGAAAAGTTAAAGACCAGTTTCTAAATCCATGCTTTTAAGTTAGTAGATGTTGGACCTTTGCATCCTAGAGTTTTAAAAGAGATACTGCTGACTGAATACTAGGAATACTGATTTTCAATAACCTTTCTGGGTAAACTCCAGAACAGTTTGGAGATAATAATACATCCTGTCATCAGTCACACAAAAAACTTCAAAAGAAAGGTTTTGTTTATAAAAATTTAAATTCGGGGAAAGGAGCTCATGTTAATTAGTATAAGACTAAAGAGAGAGTGATAGTTAAAGTTGCTATTCTTTTGATTCACTCAAATGGTTAGCTTAGTGTACTCATAGTATTAATGGATTGTTGTGTATTTTTTAATCACAATACGTATTTGTTGAAGACAAAAAAACAGTGATTAGCTTGTTGAACTGTGTCAAAATGTGTTCAAGAGCAACAATCATTATTGAGAGTATTTGTTTCCAGTAAAAACACCTAGAAGACAGGGTTTGAAATAATGAGGACTTTTCTTATGATTTTTGTGAGGATATAATGATTAGTACAAAGGTAATCAATTAAAAAAGAGGCCTTCAATGCAGAACGAGGGGGACTGCTTGCTACATGACATAGAATTGCTGTTTGTTTTTACAAAAGCACAAATAAAGAGGCACATGCAGAAAACCACAATGCAAGTGAACTTTTCAACACAGGAAACAGCTGCTCTGAAAACAACATCAGATCCATAGGACAGTCAGCTCATCCTCAGCTATCTGTGAAACACTAGGGCCAAAAGGAATGAGGAAATTACTGAGTGCAGTGATAGGTCCTGGCAGATCCTGCATCTGAAGTGGATCAGGACTGCTACATTTTCCCTGCACTGGGTAAACAGGGACTGCCTGAATGCTGGCAAACTCTCACTGGCAATCCAAGTAGTGATGAGTGAGACAGGACAAAGAAAATTCAGTAGAGCAGTTGAAAGACCGTAATGATACTTTCCACTCTAAGAGTCCAAGAATCCAGTTTATTTAAGCTAGACATTGATATACCTACAAACAGGATAATAGAAAATTTACATTTGATAATTTTGAGATCTCCAGTCCATCAACCAGAATGTGTGACAGGGTTCAATGAGTGAATATAGAAGCTACAATAATACAGACAAGGAATAAGTAAGGATATTAACTTAAACTAGAATGTAATTTAAAATGCAAATTAAGCTAGAATAATTATTGTTTTTCTGGTGTAACTTATGAGCTTAATTTTCTTCCTTGAAAGTATAGTTACTTAAAGAACATTCTGTCTGATAAACCTGTCCTCTATGAATTTTGGTAGCTTAGTCATATTTGTTATAAATCTAATCTTTTTATACTTCTAATCAGCTTAGAAATTTCAGTAAAATGAAAGAGTAGGTCAGGTTCATATTAGACTATTTTAGTGTGCTGTGCAGCATATAAGAAATATTGATGCACTAAAGAAATGTTCTGAAGAGCATACCACAGGATGTTAGTTATAGTCAATGGACATGCTCCTAAAATATTAGTTTAGCTATCAAACTGCAAAACAAGTTCGATGAAGCTCCCAGGTCCACTGAGAGCTGAATACACTTTATTGTGGAGAGTTTAAAACAGCCCAGAGGCTGAGACAGTTCAAGCTTGCAGCCAGTGAAAAAACAATCACTAAAAAGCTTAACACTCTATAAACTATTTTTTATAACATTAGCTCTAAAACATTGATTTAATTTTCTTCTCTTTACTGCCTTCAGATTTTCAATTTGAAAAGATTTTTCAAGTCACCTGTTTAAAGTCAATGCCTTTACTAGAATTTTTATTTAAGTTAACTACAGATCTAGAAGGTCTGTATTATGGGCTGGTATTGCTGAATTCAAGAAGTGAAGAGAAATGCAGTTAACTGGGAATCCAGACTGCAAAATGCCATGTATTACTCTATAATTTGACTTGACAGATTTGAAAAGAGAATTAACAGACAAGAAAAGGCTGCAGGTATATATATGGATTGGAATAGAGAGAGAGAAGGCAGGTGAGGGTACTATTTATTTTTGAAGAACATGAAAAAGGACAGAATTCTAAAAAAAAAAAAAATTTAAAGAAGAACATAAGGAGTATGTAACAATCTAGAAAAATGAATACATTTATGGATGTTATGTAAAAGGAAGCATGAACAAAAGAAACAAAGACAGAAAAAGGAAGGTAAGAATTACAGAATTATAGAATCACAGAAGGCACCAAGAAGGATCATCTTCACTGTAAAAGACATTTTCTTGTATTCAGAGGCAATTTCCTGTGTTTCAGTTTGTGCTCATTGTCTCTTGTCCTACCGCTGGACACCACGGAGAAGAGTCTGGCTCTTCTTTTCCCATCAGTTATTTAGACACCTTCTCTTCCCTGGGTTGAACAGTTCCACTCTCTCAGCCTTCCCTTGTATGTAAGATGTCTCAATCCCTTCATCATCCTCACAGTGCTTTACTGGACTCATTCAAATACCTTTATATCTCTCTTGCATTGGGAAACCCAGAACTAGACCCAGAACTCCTTCATAAATCCATGTGGACTGCTGATAGTCACCTTCTTGTCTTTCATGTGTCTGGAAATGGTTTCTAGGATTATTTGCCCCATCTCCTTTTCAGGGTTCAAGGTGAGGCCGACCAGCCTGTATTTCATTAAATCCTCCTTCTTGCCCTTCTAAAGATGCACCTTCCCTGGTGGTCATAAATGTTCAGAAATTCAACACTGGTCTCATGGTGACTTAGGGCAGGTCCCTCAATATCTGATAGCATCCTATCAGGTCCCATGGTTTTATGTATGCCTACTTATAAGTGTTCCCTAACATGATCCTCTTTCTTCAAGAACTAATCTTGCTTGCTCCAGACTTTTCCACATGGGTGTGCAGTTGCTGAATGTAAGTTGTATCAGTAAATACAAAGGTAAAACACGCATCAAATATTGCTTCAGCCTTCTCTGTGCCCTTGTCACCGCATACTTTGCCCACTAGCAGGATCATGTTTCTTCTGATCTTCCTTTTGCTCCTTTACCTTTGCCTTTTGTTTTCTTTACCTGTAGAAGCCCTTCCTGTTGCCTCTCACATCCCATGACAGATATTACTGCAGGTGCAATGGATTTTTCCTAATCCCATCCCCCAATGTGTTTATATTCCTCCTGAATCACTTGCTTCTGCCTCTTCTATGTTTTCTTCATATATTAACCTTAATCAAGAGTTGCTCAGTCATCCATGGAGGGCTCCTCTCACCTGTTTTTGATTTTCTGCTTGTTGAGATAGGAGTCCTGAACTTAGAGGAGATGATCTTTAAAATTCAACCAGCTCTCTTGCATCTCTCTCCTTTACAGGACCACATCCAACGGGATTCCTTCAAGCAGATCCCTGAACATGCCAAAGTCTTCTCTCCTAACATGCGGGATAACGATCCTGCTTTTTGTTGGGTTTGCTCCTAGCCAAAGAATAAAAAATGAAGGAGGAAAGAGAAATGGTGCAGTGGGAAGATGAAGTGAAAATTTCTTTTTTTCTCCTTTACTGATACTTCTTTTCATAGTCGTCCCTTCTTGCTCTTCATTGTTTCTAATTGTGTCAAACGCTTTAGAAACTTACAATCATTTAGTCTGGAAAAGTCCTGTAAGATCATTAAGTCCAATAACCATTAACTTGTCACTGCCAATTCCACCACCAAACCACGTCCGTAAGTGTCACATCCAAGAATGGTGACTTTAGCACTTCCCTGAGCAGCCTGTTCCAGTGCCTGACCACCCTTCCCATGAATAAATTTTTAATATCCAGTCTAAACCTCCCCTGGCTGGCACAACTTGAGACCATTTCCTCTTTTCTTATCACTTGTAACTTGGGAGTAAAGACTGACTTCCACCTTGCTACAACCACATTTCAGGTAGTTGTAGAGAGAGATAAGCCTCCTTTTCTCCAGGCTAAATAAGCTTATCCCCCTGAGCCCCTCATAAGACTCCAACCCCTTCACTAGCTTCGTTGCCCTTCTCTGGACGCGCTCCAGCACCTCAATGTCCTTTTTGTAGTAAGGGGCCCAGAAATGGACATAGGATTTGAGGTGCAGCCTTACCAGTGCTGAATGCGAGGGGCAATCACTGCTCTAGTCCTGATGGCCACACTATTTCTGATACAACCAACAGATAATTTTAATATTTACATTACTTTTAACGAAGCAAATTGCATATTTGTAATGCATGAAGCAGTTACATAATTTTAATGACTAAAAATACATGGGGAAGCCAACTTACCAGATGCCTAAATCTGTTTTAAAAAATTAAATTCTGTCTACATAATTTCTAATTTTAGAGAAGATTTTAAGACTAATTCCTCTGGGTACAGGAGTTTTATTTGCTTGATGACAATTGAAACATTTTCAGATTAGTTTCCAGCACATACATTTCAATAAAAATGTGCACAACATTGTCGGCTACACCCCTCTTAATCCATGGCTCAACTAAAATGCATTCCACATGAATGCCAGCAAAGCACTGGGTAACTTGCCAAATGAAAACCATAAGGTATTGTACATTTAATTCCTTACAGTGGAAAGCCAGAGGAAACTTTCTTATGTTATTTAAACTGTATTATTTGAAAATGATGCTAATCTCTTGCAAGTTGGTTTTGAAATATGGCTTCCATTCATATGATATCATGAAAAGCAGAACAATTTTACTAATGTTTAAGGGATGTAGTGAGATGACAGGTAAGAATTTTTGTGTAAGCCTATAGAAGTGCTTACTCTAGGGAATGTTCTCCTCCTTTCCCTTCCCCTTCTTCTTCACTGTGTTTCTTTTTACATCCCAATTTGTTTCAAACTTCTTATATTTCATTGTCTATATTCCTAAAAACATGGTTTCCCTTCACTGACATTTGTGCCTTCACGCCATTCTGTGATAGTCAAAGTTGGAAATATCAGAAACTGCTATGCAGTAGACAGAGATAAGAAGAAAAGAGAAAAGCAGCAGTAGCACAGAGTGAGTATGACAAATGTCACAAAGAGACTGATCTGTTATGAAATAGTTTCCTTCACTTTTAACTAGACTTAATCAAATTAAGAGAGAGAAAAAATCATGGAAAAATTCTATTTGAAAATGCCATCAGATTGAATTTCTAAAGTGTGCCTAGCAGATACAGCAGCGACTTGGGGAGACTGTCCACTTTGTTCAGCTTCCCTGCAATCTGTTTTAACCAGACTGCTGCCTGACATCCCAAAATTCTGGCTCATCAGACCTGGAGTTTCCAGAGTTCAAATGCTATGATGTTCCTGACAAAATCATACTTCCCAATGAAATCCAGATGACTAGAAAGTGTGCTGCTGCTCTTCTTCATAACAGTAGCCGCAAGATTACTTCAAAGAAGAAATAATTTTGAATTATTTGTTTGTGTTTGAACAGGGTCATATCCCTTAGCAAACCATCCACTCCTTTCAGTAAGTAGCTTCAACATAAGAAATGGGGGTATGATAGCTACTTTCACTGCAGCTTCCAGCCACTTTATGTTTTATATTTCCTTCTCTTATCAAATTCCTCTTCCTTGACCTATTCACTTTCAAAGAATTAACGACTGAACTACAGAAGGCATTAATTAATCATGTATTATGCTCATGTCTCCTTGCAGAATGTCCTCCAATACATCAATACTCTTGTTGAATTCAGGTCACCAGGACAGGACAGACCCAGTTTCCACTTCCGGTAGCAGTAGTGTGTCATATGGAGTAGGAGACGCCAGCTTGCTTTCCTGGGAATTTCTGAAGAGTGTTGTATCTGTCAGCTAGAAGTAACTACAGTTTTATGAGAAGTTATGTTTTTTTCAATCTAATGCAACCATGTCCCTTTGTTTCTTCTTTTTCTTTTCTTTTTCTTTTTCTTTCTCTTTTTCTTTTTCTTTTTCTTTCTTTTTCTTTTTCTTTTTCTTTTTCTTTTTCTTTTTCTTTTTCTTTTTCTTTTTCTTTTTCTTTTTCTTTCTCTTTCTCTTTTTCTTTTTCTTTTTCTTTTTCTTTTTCTTTTTCTTTTTCTTTTTCTT
The DNA here is from genome assembly GCF_009829145.1 of Chiroxiphia lanceolata. NCBI lineage: Eukaryota > Metazoa > Chordata > Aves > Passeriformes > Pipridae > Chiroxiphia > Chiroxiphia lanceolata. The sequence goes on along the minus strand of NC_045639.1, from coordinate 82,881,600 downwards.
TTTCTTTTTCTTTTTCTTTTTCTTTTTCTTTTTCTTTTTCTTTTTCTTTTTCTTTTTCTTCTTCTTTCTCTTTCTCTTTTTCTTTCTCTTTCTCTTTCTCTTTCTTTTTTCTTTTTCTTTTTTCTTTATCTCACTCTCTGTCTCCCAGTGTCATGATAAAAGGGGCAGAAAAGATGACTTTTCTATCCAACCTGTATTAATTTCTAAAGTAAATAAGTAAAGTAATAAGTAAAATTAATATATATGTATAAAGCAATCACTCATCCTAAGGTGTCCTGAGAAGGTGGAGGTAGAAAACGCAGCCCATCGCAGCACTGATGAAACTTTTCCCCCTCATCACTCTCTACAACTCCCTGAAAGGAGGTTGTAGCCAGGTGGGGGTTGGTCTCTTCTCCCAGGGAACTATCAGTAAGACAAGAGGGCATGGTCTTAAGCTGTGCCAGGGGAAGTTTAGGTTGGATATTAGGAAGAAATTCTTTACAGAGAGGGTAATCGAGTATTGGAATGGGTTGCCCAGGGAGATGGTGGTTTTTAAGCCCTGGAGGATTTTAAGATGAGACTGGATGTGACACAGTGCCATGGTCTAGTAACCACAGTGGTCATGGATCAAGGGTTGGACTTGATGATCTCAGAGGTCCTTTCCAACCCGGCTGATTCTGTGATTCTATGATTTTTGCTTATTTCCAATCTCTTTTTATACCTTTTTCTTTAGGCAGTTTGAGTGGCTATAGTCAATAAACTAATTTTTGGAGTGATAGAGAGATGAAGTAGGCCTCAGGATCCACTTCCCCAGGGGGAAAGGCCGTGTTATCTCCATATTGCTCCTTTCTTCGTTTTAATCCTTTTATCAGTTTCTGGGAATGTGTCTCCAGGTGTGTGGCGGGGGAAGGGGGGGGAAGGAAAGTTTCTAGGAAACCTTCAGGAGATTGGGGGTAATGCTGACCCCTCATTCTACCTCTCTTTGATAGCAGTTTGCTTAGCTAAGGCTAGATTAGTAATTTTTCTCTATCTGATTTCTCAAAGCAGAAAAGTCAGCCAAAGTCATGGCTTTAGTCATGGTCATTGTCAGGAAAAAGCCAAAATTGTTTACAAGTAACAGGAAAACTTTAAAATATATTCCATTTCCACATTTATTTCACTGCTTCAAGTGCTGGTGTTAAGAAACATTCCTTACACAGACTGTGGTATTACTCAGATAAGACAAGATAAAAAGATTCAGAGTTTTCATGTGGCCCATAAACACATGCTTATTTTCATGGTATTGAACTCAACCATGGGAGAAAATCTCCTTAGTACCGTGGGAAGCCACCTATTCCAAAGAAATGCTCTTTTTCTTGTCAGATCTATGTAGACTTGGGACAATTCTTGTAAATTCTTTTTGCTTTTTTTATCAGCAGTAACATTAATTATTTTTTATATGTGACTTTTTTTTCTGCTTTTAGTGTCCAAACAGAACAACAGAGGAGAGTGTGAGCGCTTCTTGAAGACTCAGAATAATCAGAAGTTGAGATTAAGCAACAGCATATGCAGTAGAAACTTAATTGCACAATTGATCATTTTGCTCAGCAATATTACCAAATTGACAAAGCCAATCTTTAAAACTTTGGTTACAAATAATGGATGTGCAAAAGAATTTATTAAGCTGGACAAGAAGTGATCTATACACCTGTACCTTGAAATCCAGAATACTTTTTCTTTTTAAGGGAAGATATACAAGAGAAAGACAGTAGGATAAGAGCAATAAACATAAGCAATCACCTATCCACAGGTAACACTCTGCTGTCAGTTTTGTAAAACACAGAAGGATCCGAAATGGGAGTCTATGAGAATATTTATGAGAATTTAGAAGGTCCTTGCATTTATTTTAAAACAAGTTGGAAATCAGGTACAAACACTATGTCAGAAACGAAAACAAACTGCAATTATTATGTTGTAATTTCTAGCTGTTTTCTTTAATCAGAGACCATGTTAGGCAGATGCAACTATTTATTTTGATATTGCATTGATATGGTACAGACAACAGGATGTATACAAACGTCACAGTGAAAATCTCTATAAATTCAAAATCCTTCATTTGTTTATTATTCTACAATAACTAGCTAATATACCATATTTTATTATTTTATTAGTGTTATCTGAGTCAAGAAGCAGCTTTTGCATCTGCATTGTACTACTAAGGGTAATATTTTCATCATATTTTATCACATAATCAAGCATTTAAACCATATTAAAAAGCCAAATATAAGGAAGGGAAAAAATATAATTCCCAAATCTGATGGAATGCCATTATGAAATTTAATTAGCTTCAGAAAATCTTCATTTTTCTGTGCTGCTCGAGTCTTGTTCAATGCTTACATTGAACAAGAATGCACATTTTTCAGATAATCTCTCCAAGTGAGTCATTTTAGCATGCTCCATTTCAGAGCTGGCAACTCTGATGATAAAAATTTTAGCTACTCTCTTCACCTTTCTCTTGGAATAAAAAACATGCAGCATGTGACATGCAAAATGAGTTCAGTCCTGTAGAAAGTTCTATAGAGATTCAACACTTCTAAGGTCAATCAGAATGAATACATGAAACACGATGGAAATCCTTGCTTTTGACAATTTTCAGGTCATGGAGTTCACAAGGCAAGAAGATAGACAGAAAACTGTGAGAGAGATCAGTCAAAAATAGATTTTAAAAAAGCGTGCTATAGCTATGAAATATTCTACAAGGGATTTGCTATAGGGTTGTGAAACTACACCTAATAGAAATGTTACCAGCTCTACAGAGATTTGAAGAGGACAGAAGTCTTGACAGCAGTGTTCTCTGGTTGCTGAATGATTTACTATCCAGGAAATATTAGTCAAATAATAGTTGAGCTGAAGTATTTTATGTCACGTCAGCGGCAGAACATCTCCATTTGACACAAGTTTTTACATAGTGTCATTTGCAAGCATTTTGTGGAACACCACAGGTTTACAGACAGGAAGATTTCCTTGCCAAGAAGGATATATTCAACACACACCTAACCCTTGTACGGCAGTGATTGTCTTGCACTGATTTCCTGAATGTCTTTCACAATCTATTTGAACTGATTGAAATATTGTTCAAATTTGAAATGCAACCTGACAAGCCAAGGTTTCACATAAATAGTTTCCTTCACTTCGGTTTACCATAAGGTTAAGAAGGAAGAGAAGGATGTTTTATTGTCCTTAAAGAGATGCTGATATTTGGAAAGCTGAAGCTTTGAAGTTGTCCCTTGGTTCAACACCCCTTTTCCTAGGGCATCTTGCACAGTGTTGCTACTTAGCTGGGCATCCTTCTTGGAAAACCATGCTTGAGCAGCAAACAGGATACAAAAAGCCAAATAGTTTCTCCTGCCTGCCAGAGCTGGCCACAAATAGCTGGCTCCGCACACATCAGGATGGTTGCCTGGAGCAGACAGCCTGGGACAGGAACACACTCAAGGAGCTGCCCGTGCTTGCAGATGTGGGCAGGAGTGGGAGAGGAGCAGGGCAGACTGGGCCCTCAGGAGCCTCAGGGACCTGCTCAGAGGCAGAAACTGGCTTGTGTCTCGATCAGCTTCCTGAAATTGGACCCTTCTGGTGGCAGGCGAATCTCGGCCTTGAAAAAGATCAAGATAAATTGCATCATTAAAAAAAAAAAAAGACAAAAAATTTACACCATTTCAGTTGCACATACAATCACCTAAACCAAACATTAGAAAAGTAAAAATGTCCATATGAAAAATTAGCCTATCAGAGCAGCACTGTTGTTTTATTAAAACAAAAATCCTGGCTAAAAAAGTAAGCTACAGGATTGGAAACAAAAGTGAAGGATGACCCAGGAAGCAAACACCAAGGTTAAAAATACTGTATTCCTCATCATAAGTGCATATGAATTGAATAGAGTTTCTGGAAATACTGCGATTGCCAGTTACTTCATATCTCTTCTTTTATATTCTTTATTGTCCCTGCAGAATGTTATTACATGGATTACCTTTCCACAATAGCAGCCTCTGATGCAGTGCACACTAGTAATATGCATATTTTCATTGAGGGATACAAGGTGAGAGAGATAAGACGATAAAAAAAAAGAAAACCCCTCTCATTTCACACGACATTGTTACTCATAAATGTTAACAGAGGAACATTTCAGGAAGATCTCTGGGCAAACCAATGGAAAGAAAATCCATTAGGGGTGTTAAATGTAAAGCTTCATAATCTTGGTTTAGGAATCTCCCAAACTGTAGATGATAGAAATATATTCTCCTGGTAATTTTTCACAGGTTTCAGCTATTGATCTTTCTGAGGGAAGGACAGTGATTTGACAGGATTCCCCAGACCAGATATTGGAGGCCAGGTAGTCCTTTTTTACGATTTGACATAGATACCTATATGTTTCCCTGTATGATCATGGTTTAAGGGTTAAGCTTAAAGGCCTGTGAAATTGAAAAGCAGTCACCCAAAAAGTCATGCAAACCCAGCACCCTGTTTTCGGAGGATATGCAGGGGGGCTATTACAGTAGAAAGGAGATTATACAGAAACCTGCAGGAGGACCTGAGCAGACTGAGGAAGTAAAATGCTTCAAGGATTCTGCTCACTGGGCTGTTCTAAAAAGGTCATGTATGTGTTATGTAAATATGGGCATGTGTCAAAGAACACTTGTTTATAGTGGCTTTATAGTTTGTTTATAGTGTTTATAGTGGAAGAAATAAAATGCAGTAGTACTATATCCATCCTCAAGGTGAAGGTTTCCTTCATTTTATAGGAGAGTTACTCCTGTACAATAAACTTGTATAAGTGCTTTGATTTTTTAGAACTTTCACTTCAGCTTGCTTCAAAATTCAGCTAGCCACACTCCAACATTATTTTTTGAAGTTCCTTACCACTATGCCTCAAGTGCATAATATTTTATGATTTTCAGAAATGCACTAAAATTTACAAGTGTAACTTCTTGTACCTCTTGTCTCACAGGAAAGCAACTGAGTTATTGAGATACCTAAATTTAGGGAAATCTTTCAGTCAAGTATTTTTGCAGAGAAGAATAACATTTGAGCTGGTTGAATTTTTGTTTTTAAAAGCTAAGCAAAAAATAGGTCCCCTAAGCTAAGGGGACCTACTTGGGAAACTTCCTTTGGATTTTTCCAGTTTTTCTGCTTTTTCCCTATCATTTTTTTAATCTTATGTCCTTTTCTTTTCTACAAAATAAAATGGAATGAATAATTTCAAGTATTAGTTTCCTTCATTGCCTACTCCAAAACAATAATCTTTCATTTCCTTCATTTTTTTCTATGCTGTTCTAACTTTTCTAAGGATTAACGAGGGAAAAAAGTGGAAAGAAAAGGTGGGGAAAAGTATTGTGCTCAGCTGGTAAAATAGTGGTGGTAGGCATGAGTTCAATATTTTGGTTTTGAAACTGAGACCAAAAGTCTAAATATTTAAACTTTTCACAGAACAAAAGCTCTGATCCAAAATATTTCACTTCATCATTTCATGGTAATAAAACACTTCAGAGTTCTTCGTGTGCAGTGGTGTGTGAGTACGATTTGATTTGAGTACAATTCAATCCATTTTAATGGTCTTCTCACACTGTGTCAAATGCAGCTCTGATGCATCTTACTGCTCTATGTTTGTAGACAGCTGCAAGAAGAGCGTGGGTCCCTGGTTGGACTTTGTCTCCTAAGAGGGAACTCGGCAATGCAGTGTAGCTGTAGCAGGAGAACGGGGTAGAAAACACCTGAATAACTACTTTTCTGAGCTTGCGGATAGCTGCAGTGGACAGGGATGGAAACCGACATTCCTGAGCTGCTTTTGTGGGTGCATAAGGAGAGTAAAAGTGATAGAAGCTAAGAAAGAAAAAACTGGTACTCCCAGAAAAACCTCAAAAAGTGAGTGTGACATTCTCTGTCATGAAATCACTACCATAAAAAAAAAAATCTGATGTTTCTTGTAATCAGCTTTGTCCACTCTCATTTCTACCTTCAGGTCTGAGGCCAAGTACCGAAGCTGATCATTTCCTTCTTCCCCTTGAGTTCATCTCCATGTCCTCACTAGGACAGAGAGTGCCCCCAGAGCCATATCACTCTTCTGGGTGGCAGGTAGCAAGATAAGAATCAACTCCATTTTGTGTTGGATCCATTTTTTGTCCTGATGGAAATATTTTTACTTATTTTCAGTTTATAAGTGCTTTTGAATTGCAATTCTATAAATTTGGATTTTTTTTTTATTAAAATGGAAATTAAATATTTTAAACAAAAATTTCTCTGCTTTTAAATATACTGTTTGTTGATTAGAATTATTTAACTTCTCGGAGATGCTAAACTTTGGATTTTTTTTTAAATTGCTCTTTCTTTAAGTCCACTGATATTTGTACTTAGTTTCATTAAAATGGTGCTTTTTAATACAGCAATACTTAATTTATTTGTAAATATTTCTGAGTTTAAAAAGGTCTGTTAGTGACACAAAACCACAGATAGACAGGATCTTTGGAAATTTTTGGAAGAAATTTTTTAGTGAGGCTTCAGACTGCAAAAATATGTCTGTCTTTTCTGAGACTGCTCATATACTGTGGAGTACTTTTTCTTATATACAATTTTGTGTTGAAATTTTAATTTTTCCTTGGAAATTAGTTTAGATATTTCATCTGAATAATGATTTTTCCTTCTATATGGAAAAGTCTGTTACTTTTTTGATGGAAACAAAGTCAAAATTTGATTAAATTTGTTTTCCTGTTAAATGGGTGATTCTGTCAAGTAGAGTTGCAGAAGAAGGGCAGTCTGTAGTCTGTTCACTCTGGACACTGTCCACATTACTGACTAAATGTGGGAAGGTCTGACAACGCATTGAGCCTTCATAAATGCTGTCTATAGAGTTTCCTGTGGTATCACTGCTCCCTTGCACTAGCTTCTATTTTATTCTAATTATTCTAATAATTCATAAGTACCAGAGCATAGACCACACTGTGAAAAGTAGCTTCCCTACATTTTGGTTTTTTGCTTAGGTATTTTTGGAGTTCAGTATATGATAGGTCTGATCCATCAGCCCCTGAAGTCAGAAGGAACCCAGACAGCCTGCTGCAACAAATTTCTTAAAAACTGAGGATATTAGGGCTCTTGACATTATTCTCTGTGATAAGATATTTAAGCTAATTTAATTGAGCATACAATATAGAAGTTTTGTCCTTTTTTTGTGCCCATGTACTATTTAGACTATATTATATAAAACTACGGAACAAGTCCTCCGGAGGACTATCACAAGTCTAATGAAACACATGAAAGAAGAACAAGAAAGAATAAAATCAAGAGACAACACAACAAAACCATTTCAGGGTTTTTTTCCTTCTTTTTTTTTTTTTTTTGGTTTAGGTGCAACTCTTTCTGTCAGCCTTTGGACAAGTACCATCAGAAAGCCTGTTTTGTGAGCTTAATTTTGCTGCCCAATTACCTTGAGCCCTGTTTATTTTTAACTATATTTATTGCGGTGGATTCAAATGCACCGTTTCTGTGCAGCTTTGTCCCACCAGTAGGCTGGGACTGAGACTGCAGATGGGATAAGCATTCATGTCTGTCTGCAGCCACACGGCTGACATCAGACAGACACAGTTCTTTCTATCACCAGATCCTGCTCTTAAAACAGTATAAATATTTGCTGATTAGTTCCAGGCTTTCCTTCATGATTACAGTACAGCTGCAATGCCAGCAGGGCAGGGAAACATGTAAAGCTTGAGGATGTCCCTCTCCTGGTTGTGAGGAATGTAAGCTGGGACTGTTTGGGAAACCCCAGTGTTTCAAGGTTTAAGGAAGAAACCTGAACTTTCAGGATAAGAAACTGTGCTTTTCTTATACATTAAACTGGGAGAAATCAGATCCCCCCAGCCTGGTGGGAGAGTTATTTTCTGAAACAAATGAGGCAGCATATGATCCAAGAGTCCAACACTGAGACGTAGAGACCAGGTTACTTTGAGAGGGAAGACAGTGTTCCTGTATACAATGCTAGCTGGAGTAATACTAATCCATAGCAAGTCCATATAAAAGCACTTAGTGCATGGCATGTCCTGCTCTACAAACTATGACAGTCTCAAGGCCTCTCCACTAATCTCATTATTTCTGATAATGGAAAACAATCTTGCCCCCAGCTATGAAAAATATTTTTCCATTTGCAAACCTTATTTTGTAAGACTGTATTTCATTGCTTAAATGTGTCTCAGCTACACTAGCCATGAAGTTCTGAGTTCAAATAAAAACAAATAGTCTGACTGAATATTTTAAAATATCTGAGTATTACAGTAACTGTATGATTCATAATTATCTGCTTCATCTGATTTTTTTTTTCTTTCACTCTTGCCTGCAATGAGTCATGAGCATGTCTGGATTGCTCTTCAACCATGAAGGAGTGAAATGTACTCCTAATGGACAACACAAGGGTCACATATACCACGTACATCCCCAAAAATAGAACTCTAAGTCCTGTTGCTATGAAATTTTAGTCCTTCCAACAGCTTGCTTGTGCCAGTCAGCTTTTTGCTCAGTGAATAGTTCCATTCACCTCATCAGGGAGGTACGAGTGGCAGGGGAGCTGCTCGTCATGACGGCACCAGGATGTGGTCCTCTCACAAGGCACTCTGTAGCATCCTTAAGCTGATTTCTCTTACAGCTACTTCTGGATCCTTGCAAAGGCTCCCTTGTATATGTATGACTAAATGTGTCTTCATTCATTACTGCAAGTTCTCCTTCTAAAGTAGAGATTTTGAACTACAAATTATAAGGCTCCAAAATTCCACAGCCATGGCATCATTTTAAGCTGTCACTGCGGCTTGCGTAACAACTCATGTTTGCTGTTTGATAGCCTCAAGTGCAGGGAGTTCAACAAGATTCCTTCTTTGAGCTGTGTTACACTGTTTCCATTAAGAAAAACAAATTTCAGGGCTACAGAGATGTTATGACAGTTTAAATCCTGAGGATCTTTGTTTCACACAGCAAACACTTCCCAGTCTGATGTCTGAAAATCCTCTCCAACTAGTGGTCCTTTGGAAACTAATAGGAAAACTATCGTTACAGTGTTATTTCATACACTTTTATTGATGCTGTGTTGATGTTCTGTAACCTTGTGTACTTTTAAAAAGCAACAAATACTCCTTTGTTACGGCTAACAGGCATAGCTTTCAGGGTAATGAGTACTCTGATCTCACGGAAGTCAATAGGCATGAGCTTGAAAGAAATAAGCTGTTCTCAATTGGGGAAAATTAGGTGCATGGGCTTGTTTAAAATTTCTGTTACAGATACTGCTCAGAAGCCTCAAGCAAGAAGTCTTGTTATACCAGCAGAAGTGCAAGACAGTACGTGTAGTTCCCATCTCACACTCATCTGCCACCAGGGAGGTGGGTGGCAGATGAATGTGAAGACATGGTGAAGATAGAGATCCAGATATATTCATTAGCAGCTTTTGAAAGGAGATAGCAAAGAGCATCCATCTGCATCTTTTCTTCAGTGCTTTAAATGGATATTTTTCTCAGCACTGTATGAGAGAGAGAGTAGCATGCAGAGCCACTGAATCAGCTCACAGTGAGGACAGTTAGCACCATACAAACAACATCAGGAGGTGCTTATTCAGAGCTGCTGCTGAAGGAGCAGTTAGAAGAAGCTGGCACCCCTGGTAGGAAAGAATGAATGCCTGTTTGTATCCTAAAGCAGCTGTCAGACTGGAAAGTAGACAGCAGGTTGTAAGATTGTTTTGTTTCATTTTTGCAGCTACATAAAGGCAATAAAGAAAAAATTATGTCATCTTTAAAAATATGCAAAATAAAAAGAAGATAGGTATCCAAATGTTTCTTAGAAGTAGTGCAACTTGGACACACATGGTTTCCAATTATTTATTCAAGCCAATAGTGAATTATCTAGTCTGTCTATATCATTTAGTATCTAGTATAGGAGGGTCCTACAAACTCAGCATTAAGAAACCCAGCTACATTTATTTCTAATGTTTCTTATAGGCTAAATCTCACATATGTGCCATGAAGTACTGTTTTACATGGACTCTGTCAATCTGAGATAATATTTATGCCACCATAAAAAAAGCTTGAAAAAACCACCTTCCAGAAATAACTACCAATTTCTATGTACGTGAATAAGCATATACTGAAACTTGCAGGTCTCTAGTCTAAAATGACATGATGAATCCCATGCCAGTGGCTCACACAGAAATGAACAGGGCCTCAAGTTATGATTTAGTGAATGGTATGCTGACATGAAAAATCTCTGTTAGATGAAGTACTCAGGTCTCTGAACTGTTGGGAAATGGGTCTCCAGCAAATTCTTTTCTAGGGATTTCTGGTGAAATCCTAGTTTCAGGAAGATCAGTGAGATTTTTACTATTGTCCGTGTCAGTGCATTATCCCTGGTACAATGGATACAACTCAAGAGATCCTTTTTGCGTCCTCACCACCTAACAAGAGCATACACAGTCACTCTCTGAACTTCTTAAAACCTTGATGCCCAAGAATCTTACTGCCTGCAGAGTCACCTGGCACTCAGGCCACCGACCTCACCAGCCCTTCCACTCCTCTAGGAGGGAACCAGGGTTGTTGCTGCTGGTTGTGCCATCCCTGGCAAGGCTGAGTGGTGTAGCTGGGAGAAGAAGAGTCAAATCCTTTAGGTAAGTACATCTCAGACTGTGTGCTTAAGGACTCATTTCCCTTATTCTTGGATCACAGCCTGAGGACAGCCAAAGAAGCAGTCCTGGGGTGCCCTAGCTGGCAAGGAATTTAAACGAGCAGCTGTTTTGGCTTTCAGCCGAGCATGAGGCTCTTTCACAGAACACAGACGATGAAATCCATGAGTAAAAAATTCTCATTTCAGTCAAACCTTAGTCCCAGTCAAAACTTAGCTTCATGTCAGGTGCCCTCATTTTGCTGGTTGCTTGAGAGGATACCACAGCAATGGGCCTAAGATTGGACCTTACTTATCTGCTTAAAAAAAGAAAATGCAAATAGTTTTGGTTTTAGACAATGAAGTCTGTTAAACCTGCTATTTTGATACACCCAGATTACCAGTTCATTACTGGGTTGAAACAGCCTTGTAAAAGCAATTCTACTTATTTCATAAAGCTTTGTGATTGTATTGCCATGGAGTAGATGCATGCCTCTCAGCTGGAGCCAGTGACATTACCACTGGTGCATAACATGGTCTTAGAGAACTGTGAAGGTATATTTTTCAAAGATGAACAAGCAGCAAATTGAACACATTTCTCAAGATCAAATATCTCATCCTTTAGATAGTGACAAAGTAACAACATATACTGTAGATATCTGTCTACCAAGATGGAGTATTTTGGAGTAGTCATTTGATAATGACATATTTCACTATCACTAGAAATCTTCCTGTAGTTGCATCTGCAAGTTATGGTTTTTAGCTTTGAAGCCATGCTAGATGGTGTTATAAATCATATTAAGTAGTGGCCAGCCCTGTGAGAAGGTAGATCAATTGTATTACATGTAAACTTAAGCAATCTTCAGGAAAATGTAGGACAATATCCTCATTCCACAGAAATGAATGACAGGGTTCCACAGGGTCAAAATGTCAATTCTTACTTTCTTTTACTTTCAAATGTCAAATTATAACTTACTGAATGTTTTCTTACTTAGACAATGCCTGTTTTTTTTTTTTCCACTGGAATATATGTGTATGCATCTGCATGTGTACATATGCATAATTTTATCTCTCCTGGATAGTGTTTTTGACATCTTCAAAGGACGTCAAGGTTGATTGACCTTTAGTAAAAACATCCTTGTTCTAACTTTGTTCATTGACATTAAATGGATTAAGAGAAAAACTTAGAGCATTTTAAATAGCTTAAAAATCCTTTTCCATTTCTTAAAATTGTGTGGTTCTTTCATTTCACAAGTACTCCAAATCAATTCACCGAGTGAAGAATTTAGTATCCATTGAAGGAATAGAGTAAAAATTAAAATAGCAGTAATTCAGAAAACAGACCTCTCTGAGACATATATAAGGAATATTTAAGGCCTTTTCAGTTCTGATTTGTTAGAAAATATATTTAATTTCAAAGAAGAAATTATTTAGAGAGCTCTCATTTCTACAAGGCTTCTGAAATCAATTCTCTGTTCAGCGTCTCCCGGAATAAAAGGAATGTTTACTGATGCAATGAAAATTAACCTCACTTCTTGAGTTTTATTCTCTATGTGTACTGCTGTTCATTTTTCTTCAAGTAGTCCAGCCACTGTTTTCTCTCAAGAAATAACTATAGATAGTACCGTTATTCCTACAAATATCCCATCAACACAAACATATTTAATTCACTATTTACATAGTTCCACAATGAAAGCATGAGAATTAATTAGCATAATTTATTGTAGACAAGTGATTGCAATCCATTTTTTTTTTAAATTTTGAGCCTTAAAAATTTTTAATCAAGGGGCAGACTTCTGCTTAGAAAATGTAAGCCTCCCAAACACAGGCTTGTTAAGCTTTTGCAGACTACCTGAAAACAGTGCAGGCATTCCCAAGGTTTCAGACCACAGGCTGCAAACTACCACTGAGGTGACTGACTATCTAAAAGAAATTAAAAATCAGAGGCATGGTATAAAATTTCTAGAATTTATTTTCATAAAAAAGAGAAAATTTAAGTAATTCAGTATCATTTGGGAGAGCCACAGTAAGAAGAATGTCTGCATTTCCTTGTACAGACAAAAAAACCCAACAAACCCAACCAAATCAAAACACCACTAAATTACATGTAGGGAAAAGCAAAAAAATTTCTTGTGAATCAAACTTTCAGCCTTGAATATAAAACTCACAAAATGCAGCTTTTATCTGTGGAGCCTGTAAGTTGTTATTGAATAACCTGTATGAAGTGAGTGACCTCAGAAAAGACTCTGAATGATTTGTAATTATATTTCATTTTTAAACTGGCAAACTACCTGGAAAGTTCCCAAAAGAAAAGAAGCAGGAACTTTGAGTCCAGTACTTGAAGCACAATAACTTGCATGATGGTTTGGGGAACAGGTCACACACTTCCTTTGGGTGTGTATCAAGGGGACTTCATGCAGTTTTTAAAAGCACCACACAGTGCACCATAAAACAGAAAGAGATAAGAAAACTCATAAAAAATCCCAGGATTTGATATTGAATGCAAAAGGTATGGAATGCTACCCACTAAGTATAGGAATAAAGAAATATATATAGACGAAGAGTGGCCAAGTTTTCTGAACAAGCAGTCATCAGAAAGCACTGCTTAAATTGGAAAGGCACAAATACTCAGTGTACTATTGGCTGGAAAATGCTTCCATATGTGCATTCAAGCACAGAGTGAAATGTGGGTTCTACGACTTTTGCTTTTTTGCTCCTTCCGAAAAGACACAAGAGGTTAATCAATAAAGTGGTCCTAATGTTAACAAAATGAAATTCATTAGATGCCTGCATTTGGTGAGGATTGCTGGAACAAATATGTTCCATGACGCAGGCATCTTTTCAGTCTCTGGTTAACAGAAGTTTTATATAACAGTATGTTTTCAGGCTTGGGCCAGGAGATCACAGCTGGACAGCACCAGTTCCTAGCTCTGTGAAAGGACTAATATTTGTGAAATTCCCTCTCCTGGAAAGGCAAGTCCTCAAAATAGCTGTGTCTGACTTGGAAAATAGAATTTCATGGCTCCTTAAAAGGCATTTAAACAGATTATATTCCAAATTACTCAGAAGAAAGAGCGAGGTTCATTTTTAGAGTAGGAATGCAGAACCAGCAATAGGATGCAATTCTCTTTAAGATTAGAAAAGGAGATTGGTAGCCAGATAATAGTTTTCAAATTGCCAAAGGAAGCTTAAAACTGAATTTGTTCTTACTCCTAAGAGAATCATGGGGAGCTGGGGTTACTGAATGAATCATGCTCTTCATGATGATTCAGAAAGAGGCCTAGTTTTTAAATGGATGTTGGGATTTTGGATCTTAATAAATAAGGGCTTGTTTTTTATATACAGATAGTGCTGTTACACCAAAGTTGGAAAAAAATCCTATTTCTGGTTTAATGCACTGTTGTACTGTACATACAGGAGTACAGTTTGTACACAACTATGTAATGAGGCATATGGGATTTACCCCTGCTGATTTTTAATGTGTATCATCTATTTTGTTTTCATTTTTAATGAATAGTATGGTCAAATGAAATGAAAAAATTCTCTCTGAACATCAACACAGAATGGCTGAGAAAGAGCAGAGAGGAAAGATAGTATGGGGTTGGAAGAGCTTCTGGAAACTTGCATGCTGATGGCACAGGAGGTGAAATTCTTTTTGTGTTTGCATTCTGGACCTAATTCCTGACTTAGTTTACTTTCCTATGAGCTGCGAAGTGCCAACTTATTGCTGGTGCTACTGCTACTGCAGTGATCCACTGCTGCTATGACATGCATGTGCACCTCCACATATTCTGGAGGTGAATGAACCCCTCATTGGGATGACTTTCATGTGTAGTTTGTAAAGCACCTTTTCAATTATCTTTAAAAGTGTGTTTTGAGAATAACCCACAAAGATGAATTATAGCTTCCAGTGGTATCATAATTATGTTTGAACCCTGTTGTGTTTTATTACACTGGTCTCTCTATGGAGTGCACAGAAGACAGTGCATACTTTAAGATCAGACTATAAAAGGACATTCCTAGGAGTTAAAAGTTATACTTTCCAGATGGAAATCCTGAATTTCAAGGACAGAATTTGGATTTGACTATTCCCTACTGTAAACCCACCCTTGTTTTTATAATTAGACCATATCCCAAAGTGGACATGTAGTTTCTAATTCCCCTTCTAGAAGTGGCCAAAACTTTAAATCAACTGAAATTGGTTAATCTCATGAATTTTTTGTTGTTGAGACTAGGAACAAACAGTAGCAGCAGGCAAAATTCTGATACCAATAATAAATATTCAAATACCCATCCCAAACCACCCTGGGTCCTAACAATCTTGTATGGGCTACGGAAAGAATATTCACAAAATACTACTTCAGAGTAGATAATATCCCTGGCCTGCCCCTACAGAAGACAAAGAAGATAGATGAAATGAAGTACCTCCCTCTGATGACTATAAGAGATGTCTGTGAATATATTCCTACACTTTTACTTTAAATATAATACTTTTATATTTTTGCAAAAAACCTCAAGCCATTCCTTCTTGTTATGCTGGGATGCAATGGCATACAGAGCTATTCAAACCCCTCAGCTCTGATGAGATCATGGAACAGAATTATTCATGAAGTGTTGGCCTGTCCAGACTGCTTTTTCAATATGAGTTGTACCTAATAAATGTCAGGAGCACTGAACAAGCCTATGTCATTGCACATGAGAAACAGCAAATAATCCTGCATCATTGCACAAGTGATGAATGCAGATGTAAATCCTAAAAGAGATGTGTGCTCTGGATAAAGATCTCATACTTGCAAATGGTTCTTACCATAAGGATAGTAGGGTCTGTCTCCACTGGAGTTTTATAATCCTTGGTGAACTCAGAGTCTTCCCTCCTGGAACAGGCATGCACAGTGCCCAAATTAGTATAAAGCCTAGCACCACAACATGGTCCCAATGTCCTGAATGCTTTTAAAATCTAAGTGGGACATTTACTTGAAAGGAATCGGTGCAGCTGTAACTAAAGATTGTATTTGAATGACTTTGTATCATTTGCTTTGCCATCTTTGATAGGCTTTAATATTTTTAAAGTTCATTTTAAATCTTTCCAACTGAACCAACAACTTATAATATACAGGTGTTCATTTTATATTTTTCACATTTTTCTTTTGAGCTGCTCTTGAATTGGTCTTTTCAATGGATTTGCACGTCACTTAAATAATTCAGAAGACCCAGTCAATAATTACACACATAAGATTTTGTTTCTGCTTCCAGTTCTATTGTATGCATTGTTCAGTAATGAAGCATGAATTACACTGTGTATGGCACAATTGAAATTTATTTTTATTTAATATTTGAGTATTCCATATCTATTTCCTTTAGTTTATAAGTGTTTGGTCCAGTACATTTTTATTGTCTAGAATATTAATGCAAAATATATAAGACACAAGAGATTTGAAAGTCAAAAACAATTACAAAAAACTAGTCAAGTTTTAATTTTAACGAGCCCCATGCTGTAAAGAGAGCTGGGGCTCACAGAGTGGGTGCAATTCATGCAGCACTGGTGTACAATATTTTACTTATATTTGTATACAAATGGTACACTGGAGTCAATACTTTTATTTAGGTTTTAAATCCTAAATAAAATCCATGCATTCCTAATGTTCAAGGGTCCTTCAGAATGGATTTTCATTAAGTTGTGTTCTTACATCAACTCCATGAAGTGGCAAACGGCACAGAAAAAAAGGTGGGTCTCATGATCCACTGTGCCCATAGGCAGGCACCAGCTCTCTGTACCGTGCTGATGGGCACACTGAAACCACTAGTTGGGAGATGAAGTGCTCAGGGCACTCCTCCATAACCATGCCACCCTCTTTTCCTCCCAAATCATCTCAGCTGTGCACATCAGGTCCTGCACTTAGCAGAGTTGAACGGGACTCAAGGACTGAGGCAACGAGAAATCAAGGACTATTGGACGGAGCAGGCAAGAAAACAAACAATGTCTCCAGCTGAATCCTCCCACAGTCTGCACAGTCTGGAGCAAATTAAAGAAATCAGCAATAATCCTTCTACTGGACACCAACATCCTATGCCCAGATAAGAAAATAAATCCAAACAGTTACAGACTTGGCTGCTCATAATAGTTCTTCTAGCCCCTCTGCTGGGACTGCTGTATATGTAGGCTAGAAATGAACAGACACATTCAGGCTTAGGCAGAACACACCAGGGAGACACACCACAAATAAACAACAAGAGGAATCTCCTGCTTTGTAAATAGCTTGAAGTGCTTTCAATTTAGTCAAAAGGCTCAAAGGCATACTTATGATGGTATTTCTTTGCACAGAGGTTTGTTTCTGTTCTTCAGCACAGAACCAACAACAGTGGGTTTGGTTTTCACCCATCTCATTTATTTGGTCTAAAATGAGGGAAATATTTCTTACAAAGGAAAAGCTTGAGTAAGAGTTTAGTGAACCTTGAGTGTAATTTTATTTCCCTAAAGAAAATCCATCATTTAAAGACTCATGTATAATGCTCTGATCCCTGGTGTGTCTCCCCAGAAAAAATCTTCACAAGAAGCACAAGAGTTGCTTTGTGCAGCATTGACATGTCACCCAGGTTCTAGGGGCTAGGTGAAAAGGGGAGATGAAAGGAGGTCATTTGGACTAAATTATATTCTTTTGAAAAGAGCTGGTCATGACTGCTGAGGAACTGCAGACACTCCAGCCTTCTATGCCTCCCTTTGGGAGCACAGCCCCAGCATACTGCTCCACAGCCATGGATGGGAACAGTTGCATGGGAAAGGAGCTATTGTCCAAACTACACAGTGCACATTCACGCACCACTGAGAAACACTTCAAGCAATATGCAGACATATGTACTCTGTTTTGGCAGAGATGATCTAAGTGCCTACAGCAAGCTTGGAAACTGGGAGGAGGCTTTTATTTTTTGGAAAAGAATACAAGATTTCCATAGAACTGAATGGTAAAAAAACTAGCTTTAGCAGGAAGGGTTATTCAAATAATGGAGGATTTCAGACAGTGAAGTGCAATAAATAAACTATTGGCAAAATGTGGTCTATCTTGAAATGTTTTATGTCCCTCCTTCCCTTTCCCAAGTGCACTGTATGGGAGTCTCAAACTGTCAAGAGCAACAGAGACATGTAAATATCTCTGCACCTTCTTTTTGGGCAGGATGTTTAGCAAGGCTAAACCCTCACTAAATCCCAGTAATTTGTTCAGATTGATCAAGTCACCTTGCCAGGAAAAAAACAGTTGCTTTAGAACATTTTCAGAATACTTGAATCAACACCAGATGAATCCAATACAGGTAAAGCATCTTTTCACCTAAGGTGAAATGCTATTAAACTGATGTTCTGCCAGTGACAATAAAATCTAGATTTTGGCCCCAAAAAGAATGCCTCTCTTAGTGCAGACAGCTATACCTCATTGAGAGGAAACTGTTGAGGTGAGTGATAATCAGTCTCCATACGGACTCTTTCCTGAGAACCCATGAACATTTGACAGTATTTGGTCAGACAGAAAAGGCCACCTAGTTCGGTTTAGTCTCTGATGTTGATAATATATAATTCACAGGGAAAAGTAAAATCAAGGTATATCATGGTGTTTCTTTTTCCGTATCCCATCTTTTTTCATAGCATGCTCTTTAGAGATTTCTTGAATCAGAGGAAGCAGCTTTGTTTATAATGGCCCTTCATGGATTGCGTCTTCCTAAATCCAATGGGTACAATTGCATTATGAATCTACATTTGCACTTACTTTCTCCATGCAAGTGAATCTGATGGAGGTCATATGATCCTTCTGAGACCAATGGACCGATGGAGTTCTAGTCTTCATATCGTGCTTTTTAAGTGAATGATGTTGACCTTTCAAGAGGTTTGAACAAGGAAATTTTTCTTTGATGTGTCCTTTATGGTCCAGTTTGAATAGGGAAATACAATGTTTATAGTAGGTGCAATAGCATTTATTTCATCTGTATGAATCCCACTGCCATCTGTAGCTGCTGTACATTTGTATATGACATGACTTTAGTATGACATAGTGAAACAGCTTTTCAGGCTTAATTCCGATAGGTCAGTAGATGTAGTTTGCTTCCTTCTTTCCACTATTTTGGAGGCATAAGTGATTTTCTCTCAAGTGTGGAATAGAGTGGGAATATCTCTCCAAAGCTCCCATGACACTGCATTACTAACCACTCAGCTCAGTCTTTCTGGATTTAAATCCAGGTTGTAAATCTTCATTGTTGAGTGAAAAACCTGAAATAGTGATGACCAGAACATCAGTACTAGCATATTAACACTAGACATCTCAGTCTATCTGCTACCTGATGATGCATATCTCACAATCTTTTACTACTCTTAGGGACCAGAGTTCATTCATGAAACAACAGCAGCATTTGAAAATTATACTAGGCTGACTCTTTATATAAAATGTCCTTTTGGATCTTTGAGACATCACCAGCAGAGGAGAAATAAATTTCCTTATCCAAAATGTTGTGGAAGGAGTTTGGACCTGTGATATCTCCACAACTCTGCATTGGTTTTTACTAATCACTGTTGCTTTGTGCTCCTGATGTGCAGGATCCTCTTGGGAGTTATTTTTATTCAAGAGAAGGATTGAAAAATTAAGCTAGTCTGGATTTAAACAAGGGTAGTGCATGAGCTCCATTTTTAAACTCAAATTACAAACCCAGATTTTCTGTTTGATCACTGTGCAGTGGAGCAGACAATACACTCATTCTCCAAAAGCGAGTACCACTGACAGAGCATGCCACATGCTGACCTCCTCCCCCAACTAACCTCTTCTTTCTTCATTTTTATCTGCCTCCAGCATGTTGCCAGGTGGACTGAAATGTTTCAGGCATCTTTGAAACCCTGTCTACTTTCTGAGAATGTTTTGGCACCTCTATATTTATTAATGAAACAAAAAAAAAAAAAGGGGGGGAGTAATCTTTGCTGGAAACCATAGAACATTTGGATGAAATTTTGATAGATAGAAAAGACATATTTTGCAGGCATTCTGCAGAAATTTTAAACATGTCAGAGGTCAGGACTGGTACATAAGAAAAGTGACCATTGTGACAATATGTGCTTACCTGTGCTCTCTATTTTTCCTGGTATTTGCTCTTAAAATATTTAAATCATCAGCATGGCAAGACATGAAGCATTTGAACAAGCTGGTCTTTAGGAAACTCAAACCCTGCTCACAGGCCAGAGATTGACCTCACATATTTAGGTGAGAATCATTTGGTAAAACAGCCAGATCTGTGGTGATCTTTAGCCAAAGTCAATTTATTTTTGTTTATTTTATTGTGGGAGTAGTAGCTTCTGAAATTTAAATGAAATAGACTAAACTCTAATGTGTTTCAGAACAAATGTTTGGGCAGTGTCTTCATCTCCCTGTGTGTTTTTTTTTTCTATTACTTCTGTCTTCTAGCATGTATGCATGTTACCCTTTCACAAGGGAGACAGTAGAGGCAATGTGAGGAGACTCCTGGTGTCCACAGATTCCTTTTCAAGGAAATCCAATACTCAAAAAACAAATTGCTGAGCTATTTTTTCCAATTTACAGTTGATAAAATTATTCCCAGTTTCAGCCTCAGCTTTACTCTGAGGATTCTGTCTCTCTGTAAAATGTTTGGAATTTGTGTACAGATCAACTAGCGTTTATTACCTAATTTTTATTTTTCCACAAATGCATATAAAGAATTCCATACAAAGCTTTAAATTCCACCCTTGTTGAATTCACCATAAGGTTTATTGCTTATTTTTACTTAAAAGTACAAAATATTTCCTGTCATTTCTCCGTAGAGTAATAAAGCCCCAACAAAGGCTTCCAGTGCTTACCTAAAGCACCCTGCTCTGAAGACCTATTGGTAACACCCAAGTCCCTTTTACTTGAGAGTCCAGAGGAAATGTAGCTGAGCACTGCACAGCCTGGTATCTTCACAGAGTGAAACAGGGACATGGATCTCTGCCTCATGGCCAAGCATGCTGCAAAGCGTATTTATATTTCAATGTAAATTCCACCTTAGGTATCTATTGAATGTACACTCTGATGCTGGCCCTGGCACATTCCTGGCATACTCTCCTGGGCATCTTCCTCACTCTTTTACAGTATAGTAGTAGATAGTGCAATACAACACGAGTAGATCTGTAAAGCAAAACATTCACTGCAGGAATGCCTGCTGTCCACATTACATATGGAAAGGTATTTCAGTTTGGCTCTACTCCAGTCCCATGGACCAAAATACTATCAGTAACTGATGCAAATTACGTGCACTTCTGGAGAACATCTTCCAGCTTGGTATGATCAGAATGAAATCCAGTTCATGTGCTCTGACGCAGCTCATGGACCAAAGAACAGCAAGTAGGCATGTTAGAGACACTTGGCTTAAAACACCCTTCTGACACTAATGTAGGCCTACCCTCAGGCAGCTGAGAAGTCTAGGTTTGCAGGCATTCCTTCTCTAGTTAGTGGAGTGCAGATATTTCAGAGGGCAGTTGAGATCTTGGGAAGACTGAATTGCTATTCTAAGAGTCCTCTTTCTTTCCAGATAATGAGCGGAACTTGACTTCTTCAAAAAGCCAACTGAAACTTGGCTTGAAGTCAAAGACATTCCTATGGTTTGGAAATGAAATTTTATAAAAGACTAAAAATAAGAAACAGGATAAAACAGAAGGATGGATCTTTCAATGCAGAATTGATGGTAACTGTCTGGTTTATCAAACTTCTCTGTAGGACTCTGCCAGGATCAAGGAATAGCATATGCTTACAGCTGCAGTTCTTTTTGAAGAGATAGAAGCCAGTACAGAAATAAAAGGGCACCCATGACACCAAATATAAATAATGAGCTGTATAAATAAAATATTTGTCTTTCTTCTTTTAGCGAAGTTCCAAAAAGTGGATCCTTGCTGTTAGCAAAAATCGAGAAGCGTCAGCAACTCTATTAGCAGGTCCCTTTGTTTGATGATTTCTTTTTTTAAATGGAAACATTTCAAGTACCATAAATTGTTTAAGAAACAGTAGGAAAGATTTTGGAGTTTTGAACAATGTAGTCTATTTAGCCAAACATAGCTAATGTAGTATAGAGACTACAATTGGAAACAACTGTTAGTCATGCATCAATTAGCCTTGTTTTAAGACTGAACATAATAGACAGTTAAACCTCCTAAATTAATCAAAGTGGTAAGCTAAAAACAGGTCTTCAAATTGTATCTTCAAATGGGACTCAGAGACTAGGACTCATCTGTCAGAGGTTAGGCAACTGAAACAATCAGGCACTGGAGCCTGGCAGGACACTTGCATTTCATGTGACAAAAATCAGCTGCAGATAGTAGGATCATTTTCAGACATGACACACTCTGTGTTCTCCAGCTGCCTTTGGAAAGAAGAGCATGCCCTAGCCATGTAGGTAGACTTTTCTCGATGAAGTAGAATAGGACAGAATAGGATAAAACAGTTTTCTAAGATCCAGTGACAATACTCCACAGCTTTCCAAATGACTCCTAAATTCCTGTCACAGCTCAGGACAGAGGCCTAGGAAACATGTATCACCAGTTATGTATGTTGGTATCCTCAGAAGCATGTCAAAAACAGTTTTCATCAGGAGAATATTCTTTTTCACCTTCCTGGTAATGTACGCAACTTCTCATCTTCACTGTATTTCCTCCCCTTATCCTTATATTGCTCTGTTATTCATTGCCACAGTCCAAGTGTTCAATAAGTCCATGGTCTGCCGAGGATCAGAAGTATTTATACTGTCAGTGTTCAGTCTAAACAGCCTTATCTATGAAGCCTAAGAACCTAAAGTGGAGGAGGGCTTCAGAGTAGAATCTCCTCCTAAGCTGTGTCTTCAGTATACCACCCCTTGTGATCATGTCTCAGTATAAATATTCAATTTTCTTTCAGGTCTTGTCTCAGGCCTCCCCAGAACTCATCTATTCATTTTCCTTTCCTTGTCCAAGCCTTAATAATCACTTCCTTAAAACATCTCAAACTATCTCTAGCTCTTGTTTATTCTTGTTATGGATACCAGCTAAGACTTTCTGCCGTCTCTCACCAACCTACCTGCCTGATCATATACTAAATAATGTGTATTGTGAAAAACTCTGCTCCTGCTCTGCCCTCCACTTGAGCCAGGACAAACACAGATGGTATCACTAATTAGCTTCTAACTAATGAAGAAGACTGCTTCAGAAGAGCTGGTTGCTGGGGTTTTAAAGATGCTACATGTGCAATTTAGGTGTCTAAGAAGCAGGGTATTCAAAGGTCATAAAAAAGTAGACACCCACACTGTGGATATACAGGACAGGTGATCTGTGTACTTAGAGATTTTTAGCATCTAATTTTAGATATCTTAATAGACAGTAAGAATTTACAAAGGCTATAAAGTCAACAATGGGTAAGTAGATGCTCACACCATCTCAGGAGGAAGCCCAATTTGAGCAGATGAATCTCAGCCCTTGAATAGAAGCAGAGTAGCAGGAGATGAAGAAATTAATTCACAATTTACATCTTCAAAAACTCCATAAAAGTATCCCAAGTGATTTGTCTACTGTTCAAATGTTCTCTACCAAAAATTGTGTGGTTGTGCAGAGATGTTTAAGGGATTAGGGGAATGAACATATTTTTCTGGCATTTTCTGTGGCTGATGTTGAAGCCAGAAATCACAGGTGGAGAAGAACTACAAAGAGTGCTGAAAATAATAAGAAAAAAAAGTAGTGAAAATGAAGCAGCTTGACTTTCAGCCTTTTAGTTTCCAGAGTTTAAAAATGCAATAGTTGGACAGTGTGTGGGGGAAAAAAAAAAAGAAAAAGAAAAAAAAAAAAAAGATTTTTTTAGTCACCTTTAAGAGTCTTACTAGTGTGTTTTTAACTTGATAATTTAACTTGCCTGCCTCCCCATGATACTTATAAAAATAAAAAAATACATTTGTTATTTTAGCCAAAAGTACTATATAAACAAAATCCAAGGAATGTATTGAATTATAATGATAGACTACAATAATGGGTGCACTTGATTACATTTCCATTTCACAAAGCAATTCACATTTGCTACTAATATGCTAAAATTTGTGCCAGTCAAAATAAGCTTGACTATCACAGCAAGAGAAAATTGTCAAAACACACAACTCAATTCCTCTCTCACTCACATTAATTTTATGCTGGAATCACTTCTTTTTTCTTTTTTTTCTCCCCCAAGATATTCTTGACATGACAGTCAATGAGCAAAAGAGACTACTTGGATAGTTCTTCTTATGAACTTTTTGAATATCAGTCATAGACAACCCATAAATGTCTTGAATTTAAAGCAGAAGAGTCTTGAGACAGTTCCGAATACCTACTAGCTCTGCTCCACTTCTAATGCTTTGCTTTTGCCCAGCAATCCAGGACCTATTTCCCACTGGTCAGAAGATCACAAAACACACACACAAAAAATTAAAATCTGTGGCTTGAGCTCATGTCCTGCCATTTTTCTTGGCTTGGAGAGACAAAAAGAGACCTGGTTAGTCTTCTCACTCACTCAACATGAAAAATGAGAGCACAAAGTGCTCTCCTTTTCAAAAAAGTGTATATGTGACCGATCTTTACTGTTATCCTACACTAACACTACCTGTAGACTCCCGGCCATTCAGGTAGCCGCCGCAGGCATTTTTGTCCTGTGTGGCTAGTCACCTATACAGCATCTTTCTTCCTTTTATTACTGCTGTACTTTCAGTACAGATGTTCCTTCCATTGACCAACTTTGGGTAAGGATTATGGTGTACAGCTGATCACACATTAATCAAACATCAGTTACACCATTAACTCGTTCTTCAACTGGCTCCATCTCAAGTTTGCATCCTCCCCTTTGCAGCAGTCCTTGATATGTTATCTTTATTAACATTTTCTTATTAAGCAGAGGCATGCTATTCTGGGTGACTAGAATGTTCTTTACGACATTCTTTAGCTCTGAAAACATTTTGCTTCACCTTCAGTTATGGTTTTTTCCACCAGATTATAACATACTTGTGCGCATGTATGTATATATATGGTAAAGTCAAACACTAAACAACATTAAGTCTTCAGCAAAAAACGGTAACATTCAAACTGACTGATCAGATAAGCTAAAATATATGAGATCTTGACAGTGGGACATCAGATGACAAAGCACTTATAAACCTGAGATCAGCCTGAGGGGCTAGCTAAAGATAACAAAAAAGTGTGGTCATCTTGGACCACTCCTAAAAGTGCTGTGCTCAACAAATGACAGCTCAGCCAAGAGATTAGCAAACAATTGACACAGTCAACAGTCTCTGCAGAGCTACACTAACATGCTGACAGCATTTCCTATCCTGGGCCTCAGGGAGCAAGATGTTTCACAGCAGAATCAGTGCGTGGGAAACAGGCCATTGAGGAACAAGTATGTACCAAAATGGGTTTGATGCTTACAGTTTGCTAATGTTGAGCAACATTTAAACAATATCCTCCGAAAGAATATTTTCATTTTGTGAGAATGTTTTTGGAAGGAGGATTTCTTTTCTCTGTAAACAATTATGAAAAAAAATTTCTGACAATCTTTGTTGAGCTCCATTTTTTAATAAGAGGGGTTTTTTGTTGTATTTTGTTTGAATTAGCTTTTTACTTTCTTATTTCTACCCAACACTGAGATATAAAACTCTTGACTGATAATTGATGTACCTCAGAAATGGCAGTACATGTTCAAGAGGAAACTCAGCTAATGCAGACTGTTTCAGCTTCTCTTTTTGCCTTGCAGATTACACGTCTCGACACGAAGGAACTGGTAACTGCAAACTGATTTAAGTCATAAGTCTAAAGCAGAACCAAAAGACAATTACATAGTATACAAGTTTCATTTTTTATAAACTTAACTGCCATTGCTACTGGAAAGAGTAATTTATCCACAGCAAATGAAGAGTAAGTGTCCGACTTTGTTCTTTGTTTGGAATGCACTCTCAGAAGAAATGAACAGATTTTGCACAAGCTAGTAGTTTCCCCAATAGATCACCACTGGGATTTTCTAAACACCTAGACATCTTCCCTGATTACTAGTAAACTGAAAGGCTCTTCCCTCTATGATAAAATAACAGCTTTCATTTGTTTTGAATATCCCAGAGGAAAAAAATGAAAATAAAGCTAATTATTCCCAACAAAATATTTTTATTGTGTTTCCAATCATACTACTCAGCATCTTTTAGGAAAATGCTGTTTCACTGAGATTCAAGTGTCAGACATTCAGCTCACCATATGAAGAGGCAAGCAGCAGCAAGGGGTTGGGATGGAGCATTGTCAGAGAACTAACAAGTCTGATAAAGGAGGCAATTACACATTTATTATGTTTTTGAGTCAAATCACATTCATAAGGTAAAAAGGGAAGTAAGAAGACCGAGACTGACAAAAAGTGACTGACCCTTTTTCAGTGAGAAATATGGGCAAAGAACTGCCAATTCCTCACAACACAATGAAAGCTGAACCTGGGATAGGCAGCCTGGTCCACAGCAATGATCTTCGTCGTCCTCTGCATCAGGGTCTGAGCACTAGCCTGCAGGAAGACAGGTGGTGGCGTCATGTTGTGGACACACAACAATATCTCACTGTGTGGTCTCATTCACTGGTGGAAAAGCTGGTGTTTTTCTCTATGCTTCTTCCTGCATTATCAGAGTCTCCTCAGTTTTTGGGTTTTGTTTTTTTGCTTTGAGCCACTCATGTGGTTTACACTTTGTTACCCTTTGCAAGGTAGTTTCCTAGAAACACTGAATGGTTTCAATATTCAGAATGTTATTTCACTCCGAGTTGGTGGTCATGCCTGTATTTGACTTCACTCTTTCAGAATTATGAAAGAGGATGCTCACCTGGACTTGGGAGAGCAGAACATATTTTCCCCCCTCCCCTTGCCCCAGAAACTCAGCAGGTAAGAAAACACCAACAGGACAAGGATGGGGTGGCGGGGAGATTGCCATTGATACCAGGATATCTGGCTTGCCAGCAATCCACCCAGCAGGCTAAGATGGTGCTGCCAGCCTTGGAATCTTCTGGCCAGGCTCCCTGTTTAGGACATTGACTTCCAGACCTTGGACCTGCTTGGCTTTCTGATCATTGAAATGCCACCGTTACAAAGCTCTTGGGCTTAAGAACTGCTTGGAAAGGCAGAAATAAAATAGTGCTTGACTTTTGAAATGTGAAGATTTTTTTTTTGCATTTTTGTTTATTTGTTTGTTTGTTTGTTAATGGGGCTGAGAGAGCAAGAATATACTTTCTTTTTGAATAGGGCTCTTTTTTTTTATTTTGAAAATTCCTATGTGATAGGAATTCTAGTTTCTCAAACTATATGTCCTATCATGTTTTATTCTAACAGTAGATTCTGAAGAAAAAACTCATAAGCAGAAACTTGAACACAGGAAAATATAGAACACTATGACAGATAGAACATATGTCCATATCTGATTATTCCAGATTTACTCATGATCCTATTTTTCATGAATCAGGAATAGAATAAATATTTGCTTTATGGATGTGTGTCCAAGGTCACTAAACCAAGTGCTTAATGCATTGGCAATGTCTTGGGGAAAAAAAATAAAAAAGAAAGACTGTCAAATCCCCAGAGGCTTGTAAGTCAAAATCAATTAACAGGTTTTCAGGACAAGACTTCTTATCATTAGAAATTAGAAATGAGGTCTTTAACTCTCAGTTAAAAAGAAAAAAAAGAAAAAAAGAAAAAAAAAAGAAAAAAGTAGGGGTTTCTGAGCTGACAGGGCTATTTTGAGCCTTAAATCCACCTTTACCTCAAGAAAAAGCAAAATTAGAAGAAACTCAAGTTCTCTATGTGTGAAATAGCATTTGGAAGACTATCATGTCCATTCTCTTCTTGTTTCTCCATCACACTGCTCATACAAACACAAACACTTCTTTTGAAATGCATTTTCAGCATTTGATCTTAGAAAGCCTTTTCTTAGAACAAAGCATTATCAGGTGTCAGGTCAGGAAATAAGATACAATAAAAGTGAGTTATTCTTGTCCTGTTCATAGAACATGAGTAAGATAAAAAATAAAAAGTTAGAATTGGCAAGGAAGTTTGGCTTCAAAACATCTAAACTTTCCAGCAGTTATCCAATGCCAGAGAGATATTATTTTATACATGATATCAACATAGGAAAACATTGCACTGTAAACACCCTCTGGAAAACACAATCCTTAACAGTTGTATATACGTTTTGTTCTCAAACTGATTATTTTAGTCTCTCATAGGTCCAAAGAATCTAGGTCTTGGAGCTATGATCTATGTCATTCAGAGCAGGGTGAATAGATCTAAACCAACGTCTGTTTCTTTCTTAATGTCCTAGTATGCAGGCTGTACCGGGAACAAGAGAAAAGGGTAGAGATTCCTATGCTCTTCTTCAGGTCACGCACAATCTTTCTGGCTTGCATTCAACCTCCCTGAATTTCACCGGTCTCTATCCATCCCTGGCTCACCCAGACTATCTGAGTGGCTTCTCCACCATCTCCCTTCCTCCCTGGGATCAGTTGATACTCTTATATCACTGTACTTTCTCTCCCCTCCTCTGCCCAGATTTCCTGCTGGAAGTAAGCCCAGATTTCCTGCTGGAAGCTCCCTGACCTTTGCACTGATGGCACATCCTATAAGGGGGACCTGCCCATGCCTGTGCACCTGTGCCAGCAAAACAGCTACAGCTGTGCGGGCACATTACCTGTCACATGCACACACCTTCCCTCCATTCTCCAAGTGTCCACTGTACATTTAAAGTAGGTCCTAATGGTGCAGGCTTTAATATCCACCTGGTGAAAATTTTACTTGCGTTTTTTGGGAGTTTATGAGTAAGGTTTTGAGAACTCAGTTGCCTAATTCTTTGTGATCTTGCTCAATAGACTTCTGAATTACACAAGGACCTTGTGTAAAAGTGCAGTTCTTAAAGTCAATTACACTAGAGTATCTTTTCTTGCAGGGACACCAGATCAATCTCAGCCTGTTTTATATTGATTTTTTTACTTGCAGAACTCAAATCAACTTTGCTAGCTCCAAATGAGTTCAAGCATGTCTGCATGAGGCTTTGCAAGGATGTAATGCGTCAGGTGGAAGCAAAGCAAAGTGAGAAGCAGGGCAGTGCTATTAGAGCAAACCAATGTCCTGGATGTGCAGCTCCATCACCTGGAGCACCTTTACTCCTGCTGAGTAAAGAACCGCCTAATGTCTATTTATCAGAATTTGATTTTGAGGGAAGGGGAGAGGAGAGTGGGGCTATGAAGCTGAAGAAGAAATATACTTCCTCTACTGCATGGTCAAGGTTTAAGCCTTAAGTTTGTGTCTGTAGGCTATGCTAGGAAGATCTTTTCTTTCTTATTCTACTCCTTTACCCCATTAAAGATCTTAAAAATAACGGCTCAGTAAGCTCAAAGACATCCTGTAAAGACATTTGAGAAACTAGTCACTGATACAACTGGTACGATGAATAGGGTTCAAGATCATTAAAAGTGGGGACTCTCCTCTGTCATGCAATGACACAGCACACAGCTCTGATGTCACAGCAAAACGCAAGAGGCAGTTTCCAAAGCCTACAGTGCTTCAGGAAGGTGAGACTAGAACTCTATAGGGCTTTTTAACTGGTTCCACTTCCTAAAGCACCAGTTCAGTATTGTGAATTAGTGTAAGCAACAGGAAGGAAACCAAAACTAGCTCCATTTGACATTTTAGGAAATTACTGCAACCTCACAGATTCTGGGCATTGATCCGTGCTGGTGCCAGTATAGCTGTTTTGGAGAAAAGAGGTAGAATGGTACCAGACAGACAGGCGGTCCAGGTACTCTTTGCGACCAGTCAACCAGGATGGAAGTGATCAAAAGCCAAGTTCACACTCTGAGGGTTAATTAGTTATTTTATTTACTCTTTACATCAAAAACTGTGAAAATTAAAAGGCCAAAAGGAGTTGTAGTGACTCGGAGCTTCCAAGCACTCCAGTAATATCGCTGTTTGGGTTCCGTGATCATTTGGATTTAATGAGAACGTTTCTATGAAAGACACAATTCAGTCGAGGGGCAGCATGCTAAGCCAGCCTGACCTGGAGGGATCAGTCATTTGTACTGCTGCTGGTTCCCAGTACAGCCACAGGGAAGTTACTGTTAAGGCTTTTCATGAGTTAGTATTTACACTGCACTGCAGCTTGGACACAGTCTGGACTACTTTTTAAAAATGATGGCACAGACACCCATGCTTGTCTTTGAGTACAAGCCAGTCATCATGGTTGCCTAAAATGTTCTTCTGTCAATATCGTTGCTTGAACTAGAGCCATGCTTTGCACTTCATCTTGTTGGCCATCATGGGCAAAGAAGCACAATGGATTTTTCTCCAAGAGTGGAGCCCTTGTACCACATAGCTGCCCCTTTCACACTAACAGAGGCAGGAAAAGGCTGCCAGCAGGTGTTGCAATTGCTCTCCCCTGCAGAAGTCTCCTGAAAAAGACCTGTCTCCTGCAAATCTTGGATCTGTACAGCTGGCCGACAGCAGCCTGGTGATGTACATGTAGTGATGGTCCCTTCTGACAGCCAAGTGTTAATTAAGGCAGCCTGTAAATTATGAGCTCTGGCTTGCTCAGAGGGCAGATGTAAGTCCAGTCTGAATGAAAGAGTTGTGCAACCAGGAAGCCACAAATGGACCGCAGGACACAGGACCCTGCACACTGCACCAGGTCATGCTTCTTCACCCCTTTGCCAGTAAGTCCACCACAGAGGGTCTTAATACAGAGAAAGGTGCAAATTCATCATCAGCCTTCCCTAGAGCATCTTAACTAAACAAGTTTCCTTGGAGACACAGCAACATTAGGAATTTCTTTAACTATAGAGTATGGATATGATAATGAAAGTTTTGTGATGAGCCAGGAGGTGTTAGCCATTGCCTGCAGGTGCCTGGGATGTGAAGTTCATTCCACAAAAGTCAAATGCATTGAGTCTGAGTATGCCTGCTTGTATCTTTCTCCATATTTTGATACTATCTTTGAGAGTATAAAAAAATAATTAATTAAAAGACATGATTTTTTAAACTTTTTTTTTTCTAGTAAGTAAACCAGTCTTGTACAGCTAATCTCCACAGTAATTAAAGTAGCCAAACCCTTCAAAAAGGCTCCACAAAACAGAGCAACCAGGAGCTTCCAGATTTCAATATGCACCACTGGATATATCTTGGTTCCATCTCACAGTGAGACCTGGAAATGCACCTTATTATTCCCCATGTCTTGGCTGTAATAGGAAGGAAGCCCAAACGCATGAACTAGAAGGAGCCTGCAGTATATGCCAGCAATTCCCTCTGCAGCTCCTCGGACTACTGCAGACATGTGGGTGTATGTACTTGATGATGGGACCCTGATTCCCAATTTTTCCAGGATATTGTGCTGCCGAATACATTCCCCAATTAGTTCTCCACACTGCTTCACAAACATGAATGCCAAGTATGGGACACTGGCAGCAAGAAGAAGCTGTGCTCATCCTTTCATTGTACTAGCATTTGCTGTATAAAAGTGACTGGGCAAACACAGATTTCATTTAAATGCAGTGAAATCAAGACCCCTAAATTTATGTAGTGCACCACTGTGTTCAGTGAAATTGTGCATGAATGTAAAGATATTATTTTCAAAAAATCACTGTTTCCAGAAATGAAATTGTTTCAAGCACCTTGAGGTGCATAGAGTTGTAAGCAGTGTCTACTGAGATTATCCTCCAGAAGTCATGATTTTTCTCTCTGTTAGCATCACATCTGATACCTTATTTGCACTTTTATGGGATTAAACACATTACTAAAAATTGGCTTTTACTAGCTGTTGGAAATCAAAGGGCTCATATTCTCACAGATCTGAATCTGAAATATTTGCTCCAAGTGAAAATATGTATTGGTACTACCATTGATTAGGCAGCTGACTGCCCCTGAAACAAGCCAAGTCACTCGGGAAACCCCCACCTCACTCACTAAGTCTTAGGAAATGCTTTCCCAATGTGTCATCCCAGAAAATGGGATGGGTAAAATAACTGTTGGCAGACAGATCAAATGTAGTGGTAAGACACTGACATCAGCCGGAGCCATGTAGCGTGGCCACCTCCTCTAAAAAGTCCTAAAAGGGAACAGTTACTAGTGTTGGCATTAAAGAAAGAGGAGAGGCCTTTTATTCAGGCTGCACTGAGGGTCTCTTAAACCTCACAAATGGTACATAAGTGTGTTTGGGAGAGAAGGATGCACTACTGTGGAGACTGCCATTTTAAACTTCTTGTTTTCTCTTTCTATCGTAAAGTCTGCAAAGTCTGTGCAGATTCAGAGGAAGAAGGACCTGTGTGTATCCTAAAAAAGTTCCTAGCTTTAACATTTTTCTTGGCATATACTTTTTATAGCTAAACCAGTCATTTAATTCATCTGTAATCTGGAGAAAGCAGGAAAAAACTTCAAAGTGTATTTTACTGAAGGTTAACAACTAAACTTTTATCAGAAGAACCTGAGAGGGAGTACAGGGGAAAAAAAGGATGACTGAATGGGATCTTGCAGTATGCATTTGCTGGACGCAAGGAGAAAAGAACAGTGACAACGCCATGGGCTGGAAAAGGAATCCAAAACAAATGTGCTGAGAGGTCCCACTCTGATTCCAACAATCACAGCAGGACAGACACAGCTCTAAGAAATTTTGAAGGTATGTGAGTTCTAACTGATAAACCTAATGAGCCGGCAAGGGCAGTGGAGCAGCTGAGAAGAATTGGTGATGCTATTTATAACCTTAATGATGCATCAGAAGGGGGATACTGCTCCATTACTGTAAATATATATTGATAAGTGAATGCATTTTTTCCTTCTTACATCCTATTCAATGATAAAACATACTCTTATACACCTTGGAAGGTCACTTATTCCAGGGCAGGTCTACAAAATTCTTGAGTAATGGATTTCATTCCATGACAGTTATCGGAGAATCAACACAATTTTATTAAGGGATCCACAAACAACTAAGCTTGCTGCCAGTATACTTAAATTCACACTGCAGAAGTCTACGGTAGTGCTTGAAAACTTTAGAGGCTTGCAGTAGAGTCTGAAAAACACAGTTGTTTAGAGCATACAACCTTGGGTTGTAGAGTATGGCTGGCAATCTGCCACAGGCATCTCCACAGAAGCCTGGCTCAAGCAGGTAACACAGACAGACATTCTCCAGAGCTACTTTTTTCTTGGCAAGCATTAGCCTCTGCTACTTTAGGGAGAAGTGAACATATAAAGCCAGTGAGGCAGATGTCAGTATGAGCTCCTGTCAATTTCACCCTTCCTTCACTCAACTGGAGGACTGTCTGCAAAAGGCAGATGCATAAATGTGCAAACTGTTATGATTTTGAACATTCCTTTTCTGAAAGGAATGTTAATCTTGAAAAATACTTACTGGGTTTTTTTCTTTCTCTTCTGGAACCATCACAAATACGGTAGCAGAGGGGAGCAGATCTTGGCAGGGAGAAAGCAGAGGGAACCTCTTTCTTCCCCTTTTGAATTCCAAGTCCTAAAACACTAGAAAGTGCTAAATATGTTTAACCACTGGACAAAGTGTTTTATATTTTAAATTAATTCCAGTTGATTTCTTGTGCTTTATACCTATTTTTTTCTGGTGAGACAGAGTGTTTACCACAGTTGCTTCAGGGAAGAAAGTGTGTCCTTTTATTGTCCAACAGTCCTTAATTTCCCCCCTCATTTCATGCAACTTTGGTCCCCTAAGAAACTTTTATTTAAGCATGTTTTTAGCCTACTGACCTGTTCTCAGGTGTAAATGTGAAAATAACTTGTAGCACCTAGTGCAGGAGTCTTGAGCTAGCTATAGGGAAATGCAGTGATTTGGTGTGTCCCAAGGGAATGGTCTAGAGGCTAGAAACTCCCTGAAACTGCTCTTAATTACACTTTGGGGAAATGCATGCATCACAAACCAGGGGTATTTTTAAGGAACTGTATTTCTCCATATTCTCAGTACCTTCTTCTGATACAGCAAAATCCTCACATTTTGAGCTGTAATGCATTTCTGCTTTAAATAAACAGTGTTCAGTTATACTCTAATTTAACTGTTCAGTTATACTCTAGGATCATAAGACCATACTGTCCAAGTGTTTCACAAGTGTTATCCCCTCAGGGAGGAAATCATGCATTTCCAGCCCTGGAAAGCAAAGAATGAAAGTGGAGCTGGAACATCGCTCTGTGTGCACTGGTCTAACTAAGAGCACTTAGCTAAGGTGGAATGATCATTGGAGCCAAGGTGAAGTTGAGCCAAGGCAACCATGTGTTCAGTGAGATTTAGCAGTAATTAATTTCATATAACATATAAACAGAGAAGGTGAAATCAAATGAAGGCATCTAAAAGAGGTAAGATGAAGAAAAAAGTGACTGTAGTGTGAAATAGATCTGTCTTCCCACTTTCAGAAAACAGTTTGAAATACCAGATGATGTGTGTGACAGATAAATGAGCTGTGGTAGAAAAATGGTTTTGGTACAGAGGTGCTGAATTCAACACAATATTTGCTTTCTAGTCAAGGGCAGCTCTATTCTGATGAAATAAGGGATGGATCTCTTAAAATAGTGTTGCCTAAAGGTCTGGGAGAAAAGCCTTCACAGGCAAATTTAGTATAGATAAGATAGAGACCAGGTCTTTAATGATGGCCTTCTGGTGCAAGGAGCACAAAGGCATGCGCCTGTGTCCAGGGGCTGCACAGTTTGTGGTCCAATCCAAGAACTATCTGCCCCCAGATCCTCCCTAAATCTGCCCACTTGGCACACCTCCCCAGAAATTGAGTCAGAGGTCCCAAGACCCCTTTCTTCCTCAACTTCCTCTTCTTCATGGCACGTACTCTCTTTGGAGCTTCTCCAAGGTTCTGGGCTTGAAGGTTGCTGTGACTATGATGGTATCTTGTTGTTCAGGCATGATACGTGTATGTTCTTAAACAGAATGTGTTTACTGTAGTCCTGCCTTGAAAGGAGCCTAAACAAGCCCAAAAAATTTAGAAAATTTGATATGAAGTGGGCAATAGGGCTTGGTAAGTGTTAACTACTGTTCGAAAATGTGAGAGACTATACAACTATAATAAAAATCTATATTTACTACACAGCTACTTTAAAATCTCCAAAAGCTAAAAGTCCTAAAAATCCTGAGGCATCAATACTAATGAACAAGGCGATCCATTTATACTGCTGCCTATTGTTTGATTTATTGCTTTTCCTTATATGTATGTCTAGGAGAGTAGACAGTAAAATAAAAAGTGATGTAACTTACATAACCAGTGTAAATATGAAAATGATGGGGTTTAGATTGTCTTGTGTTTCTTTTATTCAGTTACACAGAATTAGCATAAAATGTTTTCAAACAAAATTGCCCTTTACTTGCATCACTGGTATCTCTTTATGCCTTGAATACACAGACATATCTGTCCTTAGATGAGGAGTATGACACTGAAATTGAACTCTTGAAATGAAATGGTGACATACTGGATGAGTAGACATTTCACTCATTCCTATGGGATATGTCTCTGTCAAGACTGTAGCATGATTTAACTAGGTATTGGAGACATTTTGATTGAATAAAATTTCTATGGGCTAGGAATCCAACGTTAACAAAGAGTGCAACAAAGAGTGCAGTTAAGTGCAGTAACAACAACAAAGAGTGCAGTTAAGGATGATAAAAATATACTTTTCCATAATAAAAACATTGTCCCGATCCCAGAAAGAGGAATGGGCTTTTCAAGGGGAGTAAGAATTAGATTTTTATTCGACTCTTTAAGATGGAGCTTGTCCACTTTAAGCTTCTGCTTTCAGCAGCTCTGCTAGAGATAGACTGTTAACTTTTATGGCCTCATCAAATCCACCATATGAAGAACTTTACGAAACAGCGGTATCAAAATTAATAAGGAGGGACCTCTTTTAGACAAATAGCAGAGCCTTAGTCCTCAAGATTACAGTTAAAATATAGAAGGGGAAAAAAAAAAGGACCAAGACAGATTGGGTGTGAGCGATGCTCCAGCCTTGGCAATTTCTCTGTCTTTCAATGGCTCAAGGAGGATTGGAGGCTCAAGGCCTCCTACTGTGAATCCCCTGACATTATAATTCGCTTCCTTTAGTTACACCAGTGTCCCTACTTGGCATCAAGGGAAATTACTCTGGAGCTCATGGTTCTCAGTGTGCACTAGAGGTAACTGAAGTGTTGCCACTTGAGATGCGTCACTGAATTCTCATCCTGTTACTGTAATACCCAGTGGCCATTTTTATGCTTCAAGAAGTGCAGTGATAATATTTTTCCTCTTCTCACATCCTTGTAAGCCTTACTTGTGTTTCTGCTAACTTTGTAATTCCTTTCCTTGCTTCTCCCAATGCTGGTAAAGCTAATGTCCTCTGTCCAGCTCATATACAGCTAGCTATTTCTTTAGAATGTTAAATTTTTGTCTGGAAGTGATGAAGGCTGCATATTCTGTGGGATAGCTAGTGCATGCTTGTGCTTTTTCTCCATTATTTAAACTCACTGGAGTGAATGGACTTCTGAACTAGCTGGCATTTTAGTACATTGCTTCTATGACACACTGTGGCAACAAAAACTTCATATCTATGTATCCTGGTACAGCGTCTGAAACCCTTCCTCATGCTTTGGTAGGTGTGGATCAAACAGCCATTATCAGAAATGCAAGTTATCCCGGCTTCCACAGCTACCCCAGAATTTCATACAGACATTCTTAATACCTTGATAAGTTTCCAAATGACTAATTAATGCGGTGCTCCAGCTTGTCATAATTACTTTATCACTGCTTCCCAAGCTACTATCATCATTCTGACTGCAGGGTAGACACAGGACCCCAGCAAAGGTTTCAGAAAAAAAAAAGCAAAGAATGCTTTTGTCTGTTTTATGGTTGTATATAAATATTAATTGTCACTTGCAGTTATGAAAACTTTGAAAAATTAAGGGAAAAATCAGTGGAACTGACATGAAATCTAATTTATTAAATTGTAGAGGTTGAATAGTTACTTCATTCCAGCATGAATACACTTGTGACTTTATGAAACCCACTATGGCCCCAACTTTGGCCTAGCCCCTGCAAAAAACAAGGCTTTGTAGCATGGTCGGTAATCTCCAAAGCTAATTTGGCTACCAATCATCCAAAGACATTCTTTTTCTACACAAGGAACATCCAGGCTACTACATTAAAGCAAAGAAGCAGTTTGAAGAAGTGGTCATTTTCTAGAATTTTTTTGTCATTCTTAATTCACATTTTAGAAAGTAAATAAAAAAAAAATCTTTTGGTGCATTATTCATTTGGTCTGCCATGCTGAGAAAATTTTGTTTCTATTGGTCTTGAATATCTATCTGGAAAATATCTGTACAGATTCAGAGCAATGTTCTATTGATTTGACTCTATTCTTTGAATATTTTAAATAATTTTTTAAAAATGTTTAGTCAACAGTCAGCACATGAAGGTATTGTCAGCCACACAACATGAAAATGGACTCAATAAGACCTTTGAACTGGAAAACAAGCAGACTTTGGACTGAGTTATTTCCTTCAAGATTCATATTCATTCTAAGGAAATAACTTCTGAGCAATTATGAAAATTTTTAACTCAACTGCTCATTGAAGAAGGGAATTTGAAGATTTACTGCGTATGAAGTTTCTTAAGGAGGAGTATATGCAGGCTGTTCAGGCAAGAATCTGAAATACAGTATATAGAGAAGAAAAGCAGGTACTGTTCATATTCCAGAAAGGACAGCTGGAAATCATTTCAAATTTAAAACTACTGGCATGCACAGTGCATCCATTAGGTATTCCTGTTAGTCAGCACATTCTGACAATCATCCTTACACAATGAATAAAAGAGTGCACTTGTCTACATAATATTTCTGAGAGCTTATGTTTCCAAAAGCGCCTTTTCAAATGTCTGTGGAGGCTCAAGAAACCTAAGTTAGAAAATTGTTATTTTGTCACTACAAAAAAAAAGTGGTTTGGAATGGGAGAAAAATCAGCAATGCACTTCAGCATATAGCCCAGTCTGGTGTTAGTTGCAAGAAAGCTGGAAGAGAATAAAAAGGGACAATGAAAATGAATATGAATGTTTTGTTTTAAATACAAGAAAATTAAGCCAATGAATGATGAAGGCATTATAAGGCTCAAAAGGGGCTACAGGTTTGTCCTGATTTCTTTAATTGCCCAGTGGTTCCTATTCCCAAGACAGGACTTCAGAAGCTTGCTTTCACCTGTTGTTTTTGGCACTATTTTTGTCCTCCTCACCAGCACTAGCCTAAGCAGTGCAGGGTGGTGCAATTGTGTTCACATGCCTGTGTTTCTGCATGCTCTGGACATCACTTTTTAGGGACAGGATCACAGCCTTAGTCTTTAGGGCAGGAGGACTAACAAAAGGACCTTTTCCTCTCCTTCCCACTCCCCAGGTCAGCCAGTACCCTGTAAGCTCTCATGTCAAATACTCAGGACACACAGCCCCTTCATTTCAAACAAAGTTTTGTCCTCTGTTTTTGTGTTCCAAGATCTTCAGCGGGACTGAGAAACTCTTAGCCTTTTTCCACAGGTGTCAGTCTTCCGATGGGATAAGAATGAGGGCTGGGAACTGCTTTGGGGAGCACTCATTCTCTTCTGACTTCCAGGAGCTGAATGTACGTCTTCAGCTCTAGTACAGGGTCCGCAAGGGTTTTCCCTGTTGGTGAGCACAGGTTGCTCCGAAGTATCTTATAGGAAGAAAATCTAAGAAATAAGCAATGGAGTAAGCTTTGGTTTCTCATTTAAGAAAATTAAATTAAAATTTAGGTAGGAATTAAATCTTGATTACTTGCCTCTTTTTTTTTTTTTTTTTAATAGCGCATTGGA
Organism: Chiroxiphia lanceolata; assembly: GCF_009829145.1. Taxonomy (NCBI): domain Eukaryota; kingdom Metazoa; phylum Chordata; class Aves; order Passeriformes; family Pipridae; genus Chiroxiphia; species Chiroxiphia lanceolata. The sequence continues at coordinate 82,843,110 of NC_045639.1, read as the reverse complement.
AGACACTGCAAATGCTCTTGCCTTTGATAGTTGCATTCCTTGCATTTGGCAATTGAAGGAACCTCATTACTAACAAGTAGGAAATGTACTGCTGCCTGTATAACATGTCACCACAGTAATTTAAAGTTAATGGTAGTGGGGATCATGCAGGGGTTCTGTACCTGAAATACACTGGAGAGAAGGGTAGCTGGGATTTGCAATACAGCTTTATTTACTTACACTCCTACTAAAGGATCTGAAAAGCCAAAACATGGTTATTGTCACAGCTCCAGCAGGATTCTGGAGCAGAGCATTTGTAATGGTTACTTTTGTGATGGACTGAAATGTCTTAAACATTGTCAAAATCATAGAAAGACTTTTTGTCAAACTGCAAGGAAGTAACAGCCTGTCTGTGGCCACCAAAGCACCCTCCTCCTCCCAGTGCCTCACAACTGGAGTTTGGACTGTGGCTGTCGACTTGAGATAAGACTATTGTCTAATCATCTCAAATCTGAGGAGAAGTAAACAACGCTCAGGAAAGAAGACTGTATCTGTGTTGAGAATCAGCCCTAGCTGGGCTCAGTGGGTCATGAGGGAGAAGGGTTTCAGGTGTGTGATGGTGAAATCTCTCCACACCAAACCAAAGAAGTAACAAACCCTCTGCCCCCCCGGGAAGACCACATACACACAGGACATTCATATAAGAGACAACTGACAAGGGATCATAAACCGTTAAAGACCGCCAAAGCGTCCCCCTAATTCATTCCTGAGGCCTTCCACCATCAGAAGATTGCATCCAAGTGAGGCATCAAATCTGTTACAAGAGACTGCAGAGCTTCCCCACCCCAAGGGGAGGTGCCTGGCATCTCCTGAACCTATATTAATCCATTGAATGCTATGATTTTTGGAAAACTCTCACCACCAAGAAGACCAGAAGAACTGGACTGACGGGACGCCATCAGGTTACAGAGAGTGATGATACTTTTTCTATTTTAGTCTCTCTCTGTCACTTTCTTTCTTCTATCCACCACCTTTTCCCTATTTCTTTCTACCACTCTGTCTCACATTTGCCATTAAATAAAACCCATACTATTGACTTTGGCATTTGGTTTTGTTTGTATCTTAATTCGAGAAGAGGCATTTTGAATAATTTTAATAACTGGATCATAACAACTTTGCACAGGTTTTCTGAGCAAAAGACAAGATGCTTCTCATTCACTTGCCAGTGGCTGTATGGTGATGCCAGTTCCCATCCACCCTGAAGCCCAGACAGCCCCTTCTCCCAGCTGCAACTTACACAGTTAAATGGCAGTAATGCAAGGGCAAAAGATTATTTAATGTATTAAAACCTGTAAACTAAATCAGCCTGACCTTGGGATGGAGCCAGAACTTCAGTCATCCACAGCTAGTTAGTATTTGTTCTGCTGTCCAGGACTATGGTTTCAGGATGGAACAGTTTCATAGCTTATGATGCAGAAAAACTTAAGTACTGGACTAAAGTGACTTGGTTACAGAAAATTTGCTTCCAAAAATATATACATAAAGAATATTTAGGAGATCAAAACAGTAAAAGAGTAATTCTAGATTGAATAAAACATTTATTTGACTGAAAAATAATTAAGACGTTGAGAGATCACGAACCAGTGAATTTCAAAATGAAGAGTTATTTCTGCATTAAATAGAAAAGTATTGATTTTTAAAGCATCTAATTGTTACCTTCAAACTTTTCCTCATTTTTTATTTAAAATAATTATTTGAAGTTGAGTTAGACATATCAAATGTTTCAGTTGATCCAAATCTGCAATTTTTGTTGGAAAACAAAAAGCTGGATAGGATATCTTGTTGATCTCAGCATATGTCTGTCTGTTCTCAAAATATTGACTGAATGAATAATAAAACATTCAGCCTAAATACATATCAAGTCCTCACATCTGAGGTTTCAAAATTATGGTGGAAATTTAGAGGGTATCATTTTTGCAGGCTTTTTTTCTTGAAATGGAATAACCTGGAATAGCTATGTAATTTTTTTCCTTTTATTATTCTCTCTTTTTGGTTCTTTTAAAATTACCTCATCTTTTCATACTTCAAATCTGAGACTTTTAAGGCTCTTTCTTGGAAGGCTTAGACTAATTCTTATTTTTATTTAAACCAGGCAAATAAAGCTTTGAGAAATTTAATATGAATGAAACCATACTGGCATCAACTAAACAGAATTCATAGCATTAATGGAACGTGGTAGCAAAGTTTGACGGATTTGAATGTCATCTGAAAAGCCTCTAGTCTTTCAGCTGTCTGTATTTTAATCATGTATGCACAGAAAATACCTTTCCTAATGGGAAAGAAACAGTTCATAGGTCAGAAATAACTAGCTAGTGAATACACACTCAGATGTTCATACCATGCATGTTGCAACCATTGGGAACTCCAAAACATTCATTTCCATGTATCTGTGCTAAGCTTGCAAGCATTTTCTCCTTCAAGCCTCGGGCAGTACTCCTTCATCTTATATTTTAATATCAGAGACCAGTAGCTTCTTAGAACCACAGTCTAACTAGCATTTTAAGCTTCTTCATTTACTTTGAAATTTGACTCCCACTGAAGTCATTGGGCATCTTCCCATTACTGAGGTCCTTACTGATGGGCTGATAAAACACATGCACTACTAGATTCAGTTTCACAAATAGGCAACGAAAGAAATCCTGTCTCCTAGAATTGGTTGTGCTGGACCATATGTATTAGTTCACAGTAGCACCCCTGAAAGGGTGATGAGCTAGACCTGTACATGCACACGCTCCAAGAAGAGGTTTTCTAGCTCCTCAAATGTCATAATCCTGTTTATTCCTGATTTGTGAGCTCTTTTAGACACAACAATCTCCAAGAAAGAAAGAGTCTAATTGCAGTAATTCATTCAGCAAGTCCAGACTTGAACAATGCTTAATAAGGTTTATCAACCCTGCCCTTATGATAAACTACTTTATCTTAGCTTACACAAAAAAGGTTTCGTTTTTTCGTAGTTGTTGGAGTTAATTAAAAAAGAGAACAACATTTCCACAAGTGATAGGTACAAAGGTTGTTCCTAAATTTTAATCGAGAATAAACAAACCAAAAAACCCATTCAAACAAACACCAGTCTATTTTATATGTACGTTAGTTTGATCTATTTTGTTTCTGTTGAGTGTGGGACTAAGAGAGGGAGTAAATTACTGTGTACAAAAAGCTTCATGGTATTCTATAAAGATGGGAAATCACTTATTGCCAGAAGTATTAACAATAGCAGAGATGGAAAACACAGATTTGAGTGCAAATGTTTACGTACCTAACAGCAATATAGGTGAGTCCATGAAAATATTTTGTTTGCTATCACTTTCATCTCTAAGTACTGTAATTAGCCATAGCACAACACTGGAGCAGATTACCTGATCTAAACACAAATTGGCTTTAAAGCAATATTCCAGTTCTTTTTCTGTACTTTTTACACCTGGAAAATAACTAGGACATCAGCTATTAAGAAATCATGAACTTGTAATGAAAATCCGTAGACAGTAGCTGCATTTACTGTACAAGGTTAACTGTGTTTGCAATTTAGACAAACTCCATGCAAAAATAATGAACTACTAATAGCTGACAAAAATCTTTAGCTAATTTTTACACAATGACAAGACATTCTGCAAAGTTTTGTTTACCATTGAGCTAGTCATCAGATAAAATAATTGGAAGGCATTGGGTGGTATGGGTTATTCCAGATAATATTTATTTTATTAATCCGAACTTACTTTGCTGCAGATGGACCAGATTATAAGAAATACACAAATTGTGTAATAGGCCACAAACCTCACCAGCCCAACTCCGCTACTGGCCATATAAACACTACTTTTCTCCTAATACTTTAACAGATTACTAAACCATTTCAATAATACAAAGAATACTCCATAAAATGTCATATGTGACTATTTACATTCTGAAACTTCCTTTTACTTATTTTTTTCAAGCAGTCTGTTGGCTCAGGTAGACATATTCCCCTGCCCTTGCTGTCTGGCATGGCATGTTTGCTTCTCCAATTCTTATGGTTTCTTATCTGAATCATAGATCTGAAAAGGTTGAAAATGCAAACCTCTTACTTTATGTCATCCTTTTTCAAATAAAGACGACAAACTGCAAAACATGAAATTACATTTGTTACAGAAGTTCCTTTTTGTTTTTGTAGATATCAGGAGATATGCAGGAAAAAGGCAATTAAGGAGCTGAAGTTTCCTCACTGTGGATGCACAGGTGTTAACCAGAAGGTCCTCTTCATTTCTGTTGCACATCTAGATAGGCTGAGACATCCCGTTTCCTCACACTTAATGGGGAAAGCAGCCTCAATTCAGTTGCTACTGTAACTCCATGGTGGGAGAAGGTGTTATACAGAGTAATTTGTCAGCAGAAGAAAGGATCATGTTAGTGAAGTTTCCATCTGCAAAGGTGTTTAACACTGGTATCACAGAACTTGTAAAGGGGAAAAATCATATTGGTCACGGACTCCGTGGTTGAGGGAAGACCCCTTTGCATCTTTAAAGCTCTGATCTCTGTGACATTTTATGCTTTAAGAAAGGTAGGATTTCTCCATTCTTCTGCCCCCAGACACTTCAAAGTAAAATTTAATTTTATGTATTTTCAGCATTGGTAGGAATCTGATTCCTAAAACTAGAATACGTACTTTAGTTGAGTTGTCTTAAGCAAGGTACTAACAGTACAAAGTTCTCAACTTCTTGGCTCTCAGTCCTTCACATATACTAATCCATTTAACTTGTAGAGTTGGCCCCTTAAATTATCATCTGATGAAAGGCAAAAGAGAATGATTCAATGAGAACATTTTGATTAACCCTTGAAACTTTTACATACTATTTTACTTGTCCTGCAAAGCCTAGTAACCAAAATAGAAATCGCTTCATAAATATCAAATATACATGAAACCTTGTGGCTAACAGAAAGCAATCATCTGTATCAGCTAGCAGAAGTTAAGACCTAGTTAGCATAGTTCTTACCATAATCCCAAGAACTTTAATTGAATTTCTTCTGTGGTAGACGAAATATGATCAACCATCTGCCCTAAATAATAAAGTAGTCTTTGATGTGCTCAGGGAAATAAGGAGTGAAACTATGCAAAAAAAATGTTAATCTTCAAGGAGTACAGAAGTATCCAGGACGTATTTGGAACAAACTGACTGTGGATACAAACAACTGTGGAGATCGAAAATCAGTCAACGGTAGGTCAAGCTGATCAGACAAAATACCAATGAGGTATTTTCCTACTCAATCCTGTAACTAAGAAAACCTGGGAATGAAGGCTGGGATCTTCCCAGGAGTTCCTGATGCCTGAGGTGGGGAAATCACAGCTCTGGGTCCAGATCCAGGACTACCTCTCCAACCTTCATGGAGTTCAGAGGGGAGACAAAAAGCCCAGGAAACCCCATGTTCCTGTGCCAAGATGAAGTACAGGATGACAAAGAGCCACTGTGCTGACCTGCCCAATCTCCCTCTGGGACTGTGCCATCTCACATGCAGAACAAGGATCTCATGGAAGAAATTGTTACGCTAAACTGACTAATTTCTTTCCTTTAGTGCACTGTCTTCTCCATAAGATAAGGAAGGCTAGTGATCCCTAAAACTGCATTCCTCTGTGAATAAAGCGTTCTGGCACCCAAATCCAAAATACTACCTTCTAGGCAACCTGAACAGAAAAAATGTATTAACCTGCCTGGAGAGTCCAGACTCTCCACCGGCAACATTTTACATTCATGTAGGCCAAGAATCACTTCATGTCGAGGAGAAGTGATAAGCAATAAAGGCAATACATTTATTGCAGTTTGTTGGGATGTTGGCAGGCCCTGATGATGAGGTGAAGGAAGAGCCATTATTTGCTTCTAAACACTTTCTCCTAGGCCAGCAAAAGATTTATGACATTAACCTGGAGTACTTGAGGCTAAGATGTAAGGGTTGTACATACCTGAGCTTGTTTACATGTCCTGTTGAGGTTTGTGTAATGAATACATTGCTTCATTTACATCATACACTGTAACCTGGAGAAAGAGAAAAATCCTCAAACTGCACGGGTTCCTATATACTCATTGAGGGACTAAAAGAAAAAAATATGAGACATGAATACACTTGCTAGCAGAATTAATTCCAGTCATTAGTACTCAGGATGGCAGAAAGAACACACAGACACAAAGCTAAATGAGTTGACAGACTTTCTGCCAATATGTTGTCACCAACTGCAGGCCAATCTGAGCCAGCCTGAGCTCAGTTCCAGATGATGAAACACTTTCTTCCTACCCTGCTGTCCCTGTATAGTCTCCATTAGCTGTAACTTAGCTAAGTGCTACTATTCACTTTTTGATCTTTTCTCCCTTGTTAACACTATTATGGATACACCAAGAAAAATTAAAGAAGGAAGAGGTCCATAAATAAGTACTTTGCTGCAGCTTCATCTTTGCCATAACACATGCTTGTGCTCATTTGCCATCACTAAATACTTGCAGACAAGAAAAGATCAGATCAATATAGCTCAAATCAGCCTTTATATTTATAAAATGGTCTGTGTTCATTCTCTTATCTGAGAATAACTAGCTTAATTTTGATTCACTTCAATCTGTGACTAAATTATTTAAAGCAAATTCAAATAAATGTTGCAGTTCCTCTGAAATAAGGTGTCAAAAAGGATGAAGTTTTCTGCATTGTTTTAATTTCACAAAATAAATCTACACCTAGAGCTGTATTGGTGTCACGTTCTCAAGCAGCCTTTCGGGACTTCCCGTCTCTCTTACTCTGCCTTGTGTTTTCTTTTTCTTTTCAAGGTTAATGGCATGAAAACCCAAACACAGTGATTTATTCATCTCTTATTATTCTAAGGAAGTTGTTAACAAGTCACGGATTGGGTGTTAGGTTATTTAAGGCTATTAACAAGAAATGCAAATACCCAAGCATGTACCTGTGACTGACATAGAACTGCACTAGTAAAACACATACATTTTAAAGTTTCCCCTGTCTTAAACTGTGTGGGCAGCATGGCTTAGGGGAGTTGTCCTCATCCGTTAAGGTCTTCATTGCACAGAAATGCTGCTAACTTTTTCTGACTTTTTAATTGCTCTTCAAAGGGCACTGGCAGCATGCTGGGCACAGCAGGCAGACTCAGCACAAACCAGAGCAGGAGATCAGTTATCAAACAAGTAACATTACTTCTCAGGAGAAAGCTAATGTCCTGACTGAAGAGGTCATGAAGGGAGGTTGTTTTGTTTGGAAACAGTGAGCTCTTTGGCAAAAAAGGGAGGAGAGTCCAAAATAAATTCCCTGAGGTAGAAGCTGTGGAATTAGTGAAGTGGCAGCATTTGCACAGGAGAGCTGAGAATGGGAGTGCTTCAGAAACAGGATTTTCTTCACTAGGGACTCTAGGGACTAATAGAGAGCAAGGAGAAATCTAAAGTCTTATCGCTGTGACACTGAGGTGTGTACCTTGTACCTCTCTTTTTGGAGTAAGAGACAGCAGTTGAATAACTTAGAATGACCTGGGTTAGAAGGGACCTTAAAGATAATTTAGTTTCAACCCCACTGCAGTGGACAAGGACACCTGTCACTAGACCAAGTTGCTCAGAGCTCCATCCAACTTGACCTTAAAACTTCCAAGGACAAAGCATCCACAATTTTCTGAACACACAACTTCAGTCTGAATGGTTTGGAAGACAACAGCCAGGCAGAGGTATCAGCTGAGACCCAAAGAAAGAGAGGACAGCATTAAACTGGAGCAGCAGGAGGGAATCAGTGCTTCTGGAAGCAGCTCAGGTAGAGGTTACTTGGGATGTATCTCCTGCACTAGCCAGGCAGAGCTTGCGCCTACTGCTGTCAGTTTGGTACCTAACAGCAGCGTCAATGCAGTGCCTAGCTGAGCACCTCTTCTCAGGAGGTGGAACAAAATATGTCTGTTTAATAGCCTCCTCCTTTCACAAGTACCAGTTACTTCCAGGAAATACTTCAGTATAAGCCTTACCTCTGAGTTGCTAGCCAAGGGTCAGATCATGAAAATAAACATATCAAACATGCAAATTCAGTCTGTCCAGACCTTGCTTTCAGATCCCAGACAGACTGCTTTGTTCTACTTTTCCCCAGAAGGAAGCAAACAGTGTCGCATCTGAAACACGAGGCCATTTAATTTTACCTAAGTTCCTTCAACCCTGAGTGAACACCTAGTGCTAGTTTTAGGGCCACAAGACGAAGATTTGTTTTTGAAGTGAGCATGATAGTACATGTGAATCTTGTAACTGCCTGTTGATTTGGTCTAAAATATGAAATTAATAATCTTCAATTCGTGAGTTTAAAATGCATCGTTCTACTTCAGTGTTGAAAGTCTCCAACAGGGAAGTGGAACACCCTATGGCACACTTTGCTAGAGCCAGTCCATATGCACAAGGCCACTAACCCAGCTGTGTAAGACTGGCTTAGCTGGCCACAGGACATGTAATAATACGTTCATTTCCAAAATGGGAGCAGGTTGAGAGGCATCAGGAGGTCATTTATTTTACCTTCTGGCCCTAAGGCACTATGAAACATACCCAAATCTCTCAGAGTTGTTTGTCTAGAATGTCTGCTCTTTTGCTGGGGTAAGGTCCACTGCAGGCCTCTTGTCTCAGAGGCAGCTGGACATGTAAAACTGGATTTTCCAATCAAAGTCACTACTAACACGTTAGCAGTCAGAGTTAAAGGGGATAGCTATGGCATAGAACCAGTGCTCACAGCAGTACTAAAAATACACGTATAATGTAGCATATATGTTAGTTCTGTAATTTGAGAGGGAATGCTATGCAACTCAGAGCTCTGATCAAACAACACTTTCTACATTGCACTCTTCTGCAAAAAAAGTTGCTGAACTTTCATCTGATCTAATCCATTGCTAATTGTATCCCCTTTCCCTGTGCCAATATTCTGCTGTGCATGAATAATTAGCATGCTGGTCTGAGGCCAGGGAGCTGAGCAGCCCTGCTCACCTCAGCGAGGCTGCCTGTCTGGTTGTGGCTCCGACAGCCGTCATGGCTGCTTCTTACATCGCCACAGCAGCAAGTGCACATTCAGCTATTCCATACATTACAGTAGATACGGGTCAACTGCAGCGCCCTACAAAGCAGCCTAATTCCTCTTCTCTGACTTCATATGCTTTGTTTAGAAAAGACCTATTAAAGACCAACATAAAACAGCTATTAGAGAAGCTGCATAGTGAAACAAGTTATTTTTTAAGATCAAATATGACAAATATTTTGGAATGCATTCAGCCCTGTAAAACTCTTAAGATTTTGACAAGATTCTTTGAAGCTTGTGTCACACAGGCATTTCTCACAAGCACTTTGATTTTCACATAAGTTACAAATGTGCATTCGCCATAACAACTTTAGTTTCCATTTCTTCATGTCTTCAGTAAAGGACTTGACTCCGTGTTCAAAACTGAGCATATACGGGAATGCTTCTCAACCTCAGCCTTAAAGATCACGTTGCTGGATATGCACTCCCTTTGAAAGACTTGGCTTTAATCTTGGTGTTTGTTTCATTTGTACAGTCCAAAGTCTGATCAATAGATTATAAACATATGACCAAATAGATGCCAAGGATCTAGGGAAAGAAAAATAAAATTTTTGTTATAAAAGTATTCCAGCATTACACACTAATTTTACAGCCAACAACAAAAGCTCGTTCTTTGTCACAGATGGAAGAATAACTGATTAAAAATGCCAAGTTCCCCTCTCAAATTATTCTTTTATAATCAGCATGCTGACTCACAAATTTCTGAATATATAATGATGTTCTAAACATTTCTTAATTGAATGCTTTGCAAATAATAATAAAATATTTAAGACTGCTTGTTACTGATGTTAATGACTAATGTTAGAATTTAAGCTAAATATTGTGTAAATGATTATTAGATTCTCTTTGCAGCTATTGGGTTTTTAAACCATAGTACAAGCATATAGATAAGTTGAATTTTTCCTCTAAACAAACCACCCACATCTGGACAATGAAAGCTCAAAGCAAATTCGAGGTAGAGTGTGATGGATTCCTCCCCACCACCAAGATGAAATACTTCATTATCTATGTTAGCATTCTATGCCTTTTAAAAATAATCAGAAAAATAGTACTCAAAACTGGAAGAGTTCTTACTGTGATTGTCAGTACATTGCCTACTAAATCTTTGTCTGTTCATGTGTGGAAAGCAGGGGGAAAAGGGAAATTTTGAAAATCTGATTTTCTGACATTGCCCAAAGTTCCTTGAAGTCTTAATCTCAGGAAGACATATAATCATTCTTTTTGTAGAAGTTATTCTACTGAAACTCCATGGTTAGACTTAGACCAAAAAAAAACCCCTACTCAAAACTGGTAGCTGCCTCTATTCAAAAGCACAGTGGTCTTGTCCTTCAGAGAGGCTAATCACTCAGCTTCCGGTGGAACCACTCATCTAAACCAGGGATGAGATTCATACTCAGTCTGAGGCTCCACACATAAAACTCACGTGATGAAGTGTGGGTATTTATAATGTTAATGTCTACATCTGAAAGTTAGTTGTCTAAATTTTCTTTACGGTCACTAGAGAGAAATAAGAATTTCTGGGTATGAGTCACCTCATCCTGCTGCAGATGTCTAAAATATGTCATAATAATTTTGCTTGAGAAGTGCCTGTTTCTTACCAGTGATTACAAAGGAAGTCTTGAGTGAGTAGCTCAGATGTATGCATCTGTATGGTTGATGTTTAAATTTCCTGAGACAAATCTAATTCCATTTCAGCTCATGACAAGGCATGCCTATGATTACAGAATGGGTAAAGGACCTCACCAAAAACTGCAGGAAGCACCTCTAGCAAGAATCCTTGCTGCACTGGTTGTGTTTTTTCCTAGCAGCAGCACAGAGCCATGGCACCAAGAACCTGGACAGCCAACACAACAGCCAAAGAGTGAATTGTGTCTCAGGCTGAGCACCACAAACAATAAGCACACAGAGAAAAATGCTGGTGCTTCATCATTAATGCAAGAGCTATAGGAACAGTGATGGGGAGTGGACATGGGAGTCAGTACAAGAAACATGATTATCAGGGTGCACAATAGATTATTAGTAGGAAAAGATGGAAAAAACACTGCTGGCAAGATGGCTAATGGAAAAAGACAAAGAGCTTTGTGAACCTCTAGAGTTGGGTTCTGAGTAAAATCTGCTATAATGAACAAGCCAGCAAAAAAAATCTTAAACTGTGGAGGGTAAAGCAAAAAGTTCTAGATTGATTAGAAAATGTTGAAACTGTAGAATGACAAAGCAATCCAAACTATTTTAAGAAAGAAACAAATTATGAAATTCACTTCTCAGGAGAACTATGAAGTTTAAAGCTACCTGAATAAGAGCAAATAAATGCAAAGTAAAGTGACAACCAGATTTAATAAGTAAGTATGTGGGTGATGAAAAGGAGAATTTTGGCACTTCTACTTCAAACATTTTATTGAGCAATCATGAGGAGCTTGCTTATTGACGAGGACACTGGGAAGACAGGGGTGATTTTTATACCACAGAGACAGGAACACAAAAAATATATGGAGCTAAATTATGCCAAAGCGTTAAAAAAAAAGTATTAAAAAAGGAGGATAATATTAGAGACAGTATGGGGAGAAGAGGTATTTAGAGAAATAGAATAAAATGAGAACATCACTGAAGAAATATACTGAAGTGATCCCCTTGAACCAAGTATCAAGATCTTGTCTGGGAGAAGTATGCTGTGTTCAGAGGAAATGCTATTGCCCTTCCTCCAGCATCTGAGATTTCTGATGTCAGCAGATGACAGTCAAGTCAGATGAAAATCTCCAGCATATTTTCTGTTGTTCTAGATATATGTCTTTCTATTTACTGCTTGAACCTGACATGTAACTCTTTACTCCAACTTTTCAGCATATTCTAAGATTTCTAGCAAAAACACGTAGGCAATTATTGTAGAAAGTGAGAGACTTTATGAAGTGTGACACTGAAGTGGAAATTCTCAGAATGCTTTTTAACATAAAACAAATTATTTCAAATTAAAACACCACTGTTTTCAAAATATCTTTTGAATTGGCTTGGCTCCTCGCCCTTGGAAATGTGTTTGGGAACAATTTCCTCTTTGCGTTGTTTTCTATAAGCATAAAGCACAAGCATTTAAGTAGTAAATTTCTTTTCTACACAGTGTTCAAGGATAAAACAGTAGGAGAGTTAGAAGCCACTATTTTGCATGGGAGAAAGATGAGTCACTGCCATGAGATAAAATTAAATTAGTTCTTACATAAGTTTATCATAACCTTCACTTCTTCAGAATCAAACCTCATGACTCAGTATTTGTTTATAAAGAGTGTTCATTGTCATATAATACCTGGCAGTCATCAAAGATAACTTATATGATATATGCCTATATCTACATTTTATGGATCTCTAAGAAGATTGCTGAAATTCCTTCATGACCAAGTATAGGTAATTATATCTCCTGTGATACTGTCTTTGAGCCATCACTCTTCACAGCCTTGTGATGAGAAATTAATATTTTCTTCTAAATTCTCTAAAAAATCTCACTTTTTTTGAGTAGAAATAAGGGAAACAATGTGCAATCTGAGCTATCTAACAAGAATATAGATTCATATATTTCTTCCAAGAATAAGAAATAATGGATCAGAAACACTTGTTTTCCATATCTATGAATCAATGTAAAAATTCAAATTATTAAGTATGAATTATTAAAGTCTTGATCAAGAATTCCAACAGGACATGAGTTTTGTTTATTGTGAGTTGATTAGTCCCAGTAAATTAATATATTTGCTATGTTACCTAGTCTCAAAGTAGTTTTATTCTAAAGAAGTTACTTTGAAAGTTAGTAAATATGGAGTTCAGCTCCCTCCTCCTGCTAAAAACATAGCGGTCCTGAAGTGTGTTGGTACCTTGAGTTTCCACTTCCACAAGAACTCTAGCCAAATCATCAGTACTGCAAAAACTTAGTCTTACCCCAACTGAAGCCTACAAAATTGCTTCTCCAGAAATAAAACCCAACATCCAACAGAGGGGTTTTCTGTGATTTCTAGGGCTCTAGTACTCAGACTTCTGCTAGGAAGTGGCTGACACCTGCCTGCTCTTACTCCTTAACCTCTCCACTGTACCCCTGAAGTCTCCACTTCCACTTTGACTAGATGTAGAATTGCATGTGCTTGGACATGCTTCTTGAAGCTCCCAAATTCCTCATGATTGAAGTAGGAGTGCAAGTACTGTGACTGGATACTGAATCTATGATAAAGCATCCGCTTATGGAGAAAGAATGGTCTGTTGCACATACAGGCATTTTGGTGGAGCAGCTATGTGACAAGCCAGGGGTCCAAATCCTCTCAAGCACCAATGGACACTAGAAGACAGCAGCCTAATGGCAGTTAACTAAATGTCTTGAAGTGCAGGCTTTTGCCATGTTCACAGTGCTCAAAAGGCAGAAAGTCCATGAACTATAATATGAAAAAATCACAAGGGACTGATAAGAATATATTAAGAGACATCTTGAGACTCTCCTGATTAGACCAGTTGATCAGTGTAACCATAGCTGACTTACACTTGAGAAGAAAAAAAATAATGCAGTGATTTTTAAAATATTTTTTTCTCCTAAAATAGACTCTATCTACAAGTAACTACTGGGGAGTAGTAACAGTTCTATATCTATACTGAGACAGCTTCTTCATGTAGGTTGGGCCCCCGATCTTTTTTCCTTTTTTACTGGCCTATGCAAAGCTGACACTATTTTCTGTGAGCACCATGGAAGGAAAAGCATATTCCAGAGGAATGTGAGGATTGGTCCAAAGCCCACTAAAGTCAATGGAAGTCTTTCCACTGACTTAAATGGGGTTTGAATCAGACCCTAAATGAAGAAAGATGAATCTTCGAGTTCTGGGCTAAGGAAATAATTCCATTGGGAGTGGCATGGAAAAAACACATGAAGGTAAGAGAACTTGAAGAAAACAAAAGGATCTGATAACTTGGAGTCAGCAACTGCTTCAGTATTTTAGGAGGTCATAAAAATAGATGGGCTTTCTCTCATGCAAATTCACCCCCCGTAAAGCAGTCTGATTTATTCCTGTAACAGGAACATATCAAGACTGATCTCCTCAGTTTCTTCCTTTATTTGTGCTTCACTTAAAAACTGACTACCACAACGGAAATGACACAATGTTGTCAACTCCTCCCAGAATGCTTTCTAATTTATCACAAGCAATTTCAAATAAGTGGTTATCCAACTTTTCCATTTCTTTCAATTCCATAAGAAGTAAAAATTCCCCAGTGTCCCTAGTGTCCCCATATGGCCTCTCCGGGTTGATCATTATCCAAAACTGACTGTTTTATTAGCTGCTGAGTTTTCATATCCCATAATAAATGCCTCAGAAATGCCAGTGGCACTTCCGTTAGTGTGCAGGAAAAACGTCTTCCAGGTGGACTAAAGAAATGTATATTATAAGGGGAATATTTTGGGGAAATGTAGACATTTAAAATAACACTGATACAGTTTGGAAGCAGAAGATAAATCAAAAACATCAGTTGGACATAATTTAAGCAGAGAGGAAAAAAATTTGTTTTGTTTAGATTAATGCAGAACAGCTGCCTATTAAAAAACCCCAACGAACTGCGGAACAAAGGGCTGAATGAAAAGGTGCAAATTTAAACCAGATCAAGAAAATACATCAAATCAGAACTGAAGCTTTTGAAAGACTGATACAGTCATGTGCATTCTCATCTTGGAGAAGCAAATACAAAAGAGCAGCTAATGTTATTGTCTCCTCCAGGAACCTGCAAAATTTTGCAATTGGTCTCAAGAGAACTTCGCTTTTCTGGGTGTAGCTGTATGCTGTGGAAGAGATTTGGATACAAAAGCATTCACTGGACTCCAAATTTTCTCTCCTGGTATAGATTAAGTGTGCTGCAAAGACAGAGCAGGCATGCCAACTAGCAGTCCTTTACAGTGTGCTTCATTTCTTAATTTAAGGGTGACTTGCTGCCTCAAAAGATTAAATGGTGAGACAGGAGCAAGTGAAAAATTACTCCCTTCTGCCATCAGCACCTAGTAGTAAGAAAACATAATTGCTTTTGCAGATTGGATTTATTTTATTTTTATGTTTTGAAATATTTCCATTTAATATGTTAAATATCTTCAAAGGGAGAGGATCAGAAGGTAAATATTTGCATTAGGATCAAAAATTTATAGTTTTATCTTCCCTTAATAAAATGAGAGAAATATTACTTGAAGCTTTTCTCTTACCCAGAGAAAAGGCATGTGTTGGGCCTTTGTACTATGCTTCCCATGATGTCTCTATAACATGCAGTTGGACATTGCATCATGGACACCCTCTTGCCTCTTTTGGGACTGATCTGCCCCTTGGTGAGGGTAGGTAATGTGTGGTTTTGCTTCCCCTATGTGATACAAACCTTATGTTTATGCTCAAGATGAATTCCTTGTTTTACTGCCAACTGACTGTTCAGTTTTGGAGTGTCTCTTTTAAGGTGCATCTCTTTAAAACTCTCTCACTTCATAAAGCTCAAAGATTAACCTGATAATCTTTTTTGTTCCCCTGACCTTTGAATTGTGAGTTTCTAAAATTCTTCAGTTACTTGCCTCCAAATGCAACTGAGAGAGAAACTGCTTTTCAGCATCCACTTGTCCTATCACACATGTTGCTTTAGATGTGGGAACTAAACTCGAGTGAGGAACTCTCGCTGTAAAGAGTATCAGTTAAAGGAGTCAACCACTGAACAAGTAAATATCCTTGTATGGTGACTCCAAAATTTGATCTTTTTTAGAGTAAAACTCCTTCCATTCCTTGCCCCTGCTGATCTCCCAGGACGTGGGAAGACTGGTTATTCTTGAAGGCATAAAACCCTGTTTCTTGAAGCTGAACTGCTCATAGATGTGTTCTCAATGTACATTTCAATGCTTCATTGACTCCCCTTGAAATAAATTTGCAATCATAATGACCAGTCAGCCTCTTGGGAACATTTATCTAAAGATAGGAATCTTCAGAGCGAAGCCTCATTGCTTATATTTTCTGGAGAGGGGATAATACCTCCTGGAGTACATCTGTGTTGTTTTAAGATGCTACTCAGCCCTGTAAGGCCATCCATCTAAGAGAAGGTCACTCTAAACAAACCTACGTCCTGAGGACCTCGCTGCCACTGTCCAAGCTTGCTTGGCCCCGGCAGATGAACCTTAGGATTAAAGGGTGAGTTCAGTTCAGTGCACACTGTGTCTCACAAAAAAAAAAAATCCACTGCGCAGGCTCGAAGGGTAAAGACCTTTCCCAAATCTTCGTTCGCGAAGACTGGCCATGATGATGACTGCTACAGATATGAACAGTCATGTTCTACTTCTCTTTACTGCTTATAGCAGCCTATTTAGCTAGACCAGAGATGCCTTAAGGGGGTGAGAAGAGTTCTGTCATAGATGTCTACTAGGATGAGAGTCATGCCTAGTACACAAGTCATTTAGAAAGTGGATGGGGACACATCTGGGGAAGCTGTATCAGGAGCAACTGAGGTCAATTGGTCTGTTCAGCCTGGAGAAGAGGAGACCGAGGAGAGACCTCATTGCAGTCTATAACTTCCTCGTGAGGGGAAGAGAAGGGACAGGTACTGATCTATTCTCCGTGGTGACCAGTGACAGGACCTGAGGGAATGGCCTGAAGTTGTGTCAGGGGAGGTTTAGGTTGGATATTAGAAAAAAGTTCTTCACCCAGAGAGTGATTGGGCACTGGAACAGGCTCTCCAGGGAAGTGGTCACAGTACCAAATCTGGCAGAGTTCTAGAAGCATTTGGACAATACTCTCTGGTACACGGTGTGACACTTGGGGATGGTCCTGTGAGGTGCTAAGAGCTGGACTCGGTGATCCTTGTGGGTTCCTTCCAACTCAGCATATTCTGTGATTCTGTGTGGTCATTTTGACTGTCATATGCTTGATATGTAAGTACAACCTAAGGATGAAAGGCTGCAGGCTCCCTGTAATCCCTTTAGTAATTTTTTTCTTCCTTATTTTTATAAATTTTTTTTGAGTTTTACCATCATTAAATAGAACAGTTCAATCTTTCTGTAGCATGACAAACGTTTATGGCAAAATTTGGTTTAAGAGATCATTGGAAGAAGAGAAGAAACTTCTGAGAAGAAACTTCAACTTTTTAAACAAAACAGGACTTGAATCCCTCCTGACCCAGCAAGAGACTGCCATCCTAAATGATATGTGTGTGTGCATGCATATTTGTTTATTTATGTATTAGTCAGAGTCGAGTATTGACATTCTAAGATTTTGGCTGGTGAGATAAAAATCTCCTTCTTTGTAAAGATTGGCCATTTCTCAAGCCACAGGAACTTTAAACAGTTTCCTGGCAGATACTGAGCAAGCAGGTTGAAGTGGGCAATGTGATGAAAGGGGAGACCACCTCTTTAATCCTACAAGTTGATGAAATTTACAGTAGGTTTTTGTTTTTCTCATTACTTGTTTATTTATTTGATTTTGCTTTTTTTTTTTAATCTGGTTAAACGCAGAATCTGCAAAGAAAACGTCTCAAAAGCGCTATGTGCCATATATTAATTTATTTTTTTAAAGAAAATCTTACATATTCCTCATTCTGGTGGATACAATGTCTGCATTCACACCTGCTCCATGGTTACACCAGGCTCCAAGTGGAAACTGGTTCAACCACTAGCTTATTACTTGACTTCTATGGAGATCTGCCTGGATAGTGTTTGCAGCCTTGGGCTCAGATCAGACCTGTAAAATCCCAGGCTTATGTGAAACTGGCCCTGCAGAGACATGCATCTCTAGGAAAGAAAACAGAAAAGTTCCTTGCACTTCCATAATGCAAGGGCTCCTTAATACTCATGCTAACAACTGCAGAGGTGGCTGAGCAGTGATTTGGTGAGCACAGGGATGATGGATCCTTTCAAAGTGAGCCCCAGTGCTCTGGCCAGGTTTCTTCATGCATCTGTAGGTGTTGGGCCTGCTTTTCTTTTGGCATGCTGACTTAAAAGCACCACCATTTAAGGTTCCACCACCAGAGGGGCACATGCTTCTGAAAACCTGATGCAAGATAGCATCTATGAAATCTGAATGCATGTTCTGAGTTTCACCCAGACTGTCAACAGGTTTTGCCTGTGGGATTAGAAGGCACTTTTGTTGCCACATTGGTTGTTGCTGAAGGTCTGTGATGGCAGGGTAGGAGGACAAAGCTATACACGCTCCTACACAGTGAGGCACTGCAGTGAAGGTGACTGAGGTGGAGCTGGGCAAGAGATTTGTCACCCATTTTGAAGTAGAGCTGTGCAGAGCCCCAGACTGTGTCAGAGCTCTGGAGACCTGCAGTAGCAGAGCTGCCTCTGGGCTAATTAATCCTGCTTTGTAGCATTTCTACTGGTAGAAATGAAAACTTGGAAAAATTTTTCCTGAAGTTAACTCATTTTCTCCTCATTATCTTCCACTTAGATATTTACAAAACAGGATCACTTTCCTCTTAGTTTCATCCGGCAAATCTGAGGACTCCAAATGCATAGAAGATGACTGGGAGGAGGATAGGAGAAGTCTGCAATTAATCAAAATTAATATCCACTTTTTTCTCTTTTTTTCCCGAATTGCATTTATTCATTTTTAAAATTAGTCTTTCTTTTCCCATAGGAGTGTTATTTTCTATGTCATCAAGAATGCAGTAGTAGGGTCACATCATTTATCAAAGAGGTTCTAGAATTACTTGTCAATAATTTTGTGATTATCAAAAGGATAGTCCCCAGGGCAAAATGTCCCCTTGCTTGCTCCCTTTGGGAATAGGTTGGTTCAGTTCCTGCAGGAGGGATCCTTGTGCAAAGACACAATCCTCTAAATAAAAAAGACACTGGAGTAAACTCGAGGAGAGAAGGCCTTTACCAGTCACAAGTACCCTAAAGAGCAGGAGTAGCACACTCTCATGAGTGATGTATCAGACATCTGCTTTGCTGTGAGATGGATGGCTTGCAGAGCTTTAGGACTCAGTGCTGCCTGGTCTTACCCTCCACTCTGGGAAAGGTTGTGTCTGGATCTCTTCTGTTGTGCCTAATGCTGCAACACACTTTTCCCAATAGCCAGAGAAATGCATTGTGCCGTGGGAGATGTGTCTGCACTGCAGGTGAACCACACTGATTTCATATGCCATAGGCCAGATGCAACTACAGTTTGTGTACAATGCCTAACATATACACTTAATATTTATTTTCACAGAAAGAGTAAAGAGAGACTTGCATTTCAACTAACCAGGAATAAAGACAGCCAGGTTCAGGTTCTTGTTAGCTAATGGGATGCAAGTGAGTGTTTCATACTAAAATGTTCTACTAAAAGCATACTGAAACTGATTAAAAAGGAGAAAAGCCTGACACCAACCAGAGCAGTCCAACACACTGAGAAGTGTCTTTCTGAGGTACTTTAAAAAATATAGGTGGTGAAAATTTACTTGCAGATTTAAACCTTAAACCATTATTACTCGACACCGATGTTATTAATTTTACTAATCACAGCCTTCTATTAGAAGCAATGAGTACTAAATTTTTTCCAAAAACACTCTCCAAGTGTAAGGCTTGTGCAAAGCTTCTACCAGAGCAGACAAATCCCTGATTTTTTTATGGCTCTGCCTAAAAAATTATTTTCTGTTTCCATGTCCCTGTGATATTCAAACCTATATAACTCAAAGAAAGGCAATCTCAGATGAAGAGCAATGGAAACCGAGGGTATTTCAGGTGCAATAAATACTGTGAGAATAAAGACTAATATGCAAGCACTGAAGTACGTGACTGCTCAGTCTGTTCTCAGTGAGTATTTGGTGAAAACCTGGGTATGAAGAAGTCGGTGAGAATTTTATCATTGAAAGAATGTGGTTTTCACTCAATCTCCAATGTTGCTGGTCAGAGGATAAGGCATGAACACTTCTCGACTTTCCCGTGGCTCATCAGCTGCCACAGTGAATATACTTTTATGAACCTTTCTCCTGGAAACTGCTTGCTACAAAAGTAGTTGAGAACTGCTAGGAGAGCAATTCAACAATTCAGTTTCTGGGATAGTTTTGTTCTGTTTTGTTTTTTATTAATGTGTGATACTTATTTTTCATGCCATGCAGATGTTGCACATACTCTCCAAGGTTCTCAGATCCATTTTGCAAACTCTTGGATGTACACCAACATAATTTATCACATGACTGAAAAAAGTCAGGAGATTTATACAACTAGGCCCAGATGAGTTAAAAGTCCACTTCAGCTGTGATAATGTGGTGAGGTCTAATTACCCTAAATGATCTTGATGATAAAGAACTGTCTAGAATATGTTAAGTCTGGCTACTGGCAGGAAAATTCTGGAAGGGATTTTTGTAGGTACACATATAATATCTGTTTCATATGGACCATCAAAA
This sequence comes from Chiroxiphia lanceolata, assembly GCF_009829145.1. Lineage (NCBI taxonomy): Eukaryota > Metazoa > Chordata > Aves > Passeriformes > Pipridae > Chiroxiphia > Chiroxiphia lanceolata. The sequence goes on along the minus strand of NC_045639.1, from coordinate 82,822,674 downwards.
ATCAACAGAAGCCCATGGTCCTAAATCACTGAGATGGTTTAGAAAAATCCCATCCTTAATGAACTCCACAGCAAAAAATCCCACCCTTAATGAGCTCCACAGCTCGAACTGGGCAATGATAAGAAGGATCTGCCATCATCTGAAAAATTTCTCCCCAGCCAACCTGCAGAAATCAAGGACAGGACAAATCATGTCCTAATCAATACATGTCCTAATGAAGGAACAGATAGTGGTGCTGACTTGACTGATCCCACAACAGTCTGAGAACAGGAAAGTCCTTAAGTGGATCTCCATTCTGGAGGAAATCTTTCATCAGATTTCTGATTGAAAAAAATAAATGGAATAATTCCAGAGACCCTCTTTCTCAACAGAGTGAGATGTTCTTACTAGTTGATTACATTTTCCAAGTAAAATTCCATCTCTTCTTCACTCCACTGGCTCACAGATATACAGGATTTGCTTATAGAAAAGGAACTGCAGAGAGTTATGTTCTTTGCACGTTTCTGAAATATCCCGGGCCATTAAGTTGAACGGTTTGCTTCTTCCAAGTACTAGAACGCAAAGGAAAAATGTGGAAGCATTTTCAATTTACTTTTGGAAAAAAAAGAAAAGGAAAATACTAGCAGTAAAAAGTATTTGGTGCTTAGAGATAGTGCATCATTAAGTGTGTCATCTCACAAAGTTCCATCTTCTCAAAGTCCTTCCTAAATTATATCTCTAACAGCCTTGAGACCAACGGATATACACAATGATGAGTGAGCTGTAGCAGCATATAATACTGATGGTATATAGGTATATGCATTTTGCTCCAACAACTCGAACAACACTTACCATAAAATCTAATTGCAGGCTTCTTCAAATATTATGTTAGAGATAATGACTCTGTGTAAATATCAATTTGTTGTTTTTTCATATACATTACAACTTAGTGCTCTGAGAACTCTTTTCAAGATTTTCAGAGTGAAGCATTTGTTTTTGTTTTGTTTTGTTTTTTTTTTTATTTTGAATACTTTTGTTTTCTTTTGAGATTTGTTGCTGTTATTCCTGAAAATAAAGAATTGAAATTATCAGGCTAATAATATAACAATATTACAAAATAATTCCTTTGACATTTTCTCTCTCATTTTCTCCCCAGAGATTTAAGCAAATTTGGCTACTTGGTTTAATTTCATATAGACCATATTTCCTAAATCCATTGTAACATGGCACTTCTGTTCTGTATACGGATTCAATATGTCTGTATGTATATAAAAACAATACAAGGACAAAGAATTAAGTGTACCATTGATCATCCTCTTTATAGAAATACAAAATTGCTAAATACTGGATTATATTACTGTTAGACTTGACTCTTCCTGCTATTCTGCTGTTCTAGTAGTGCTACTATGAGTTTTATTGCATGTCTGTTAGGCCTTCCAAAACCAAGGAATAAATTCTCCAGAACTGTCTCAAACTGTCTGACATTTTAAAGTGCTAACATATTTGAAATAGTTTCCTATATCCTGTGCCCCTCTGCATTTTATTTAATGTCTATGTCTGCTGCAAATTAGGACCATCTTTTTCTTCTTTTTTTCATTTACATTTGGAGATTTTGCATTTAAATTTCACATATTGCTTTTCTCTAAGACCCCTCTGTTGTACAGCTATTGGTTTCATCGCTATTCAGGCTAATTTAGCTATGGTTTTTCCCTTCTAGGAGAGGTTTAGGATTTTTCTGACTGAAACTATGAATGAAGGTCAGTTTGAATTTAGAGCAAGGTAACAGGCATTCACTTTATTTGGTTGGTTGTAAATGCTGCTCAAAGATGTATTTCAATTATTACTTTTCCCTTCTGGAGTATGTATTTCATCAGCACTGTGCACAGAATTTTTTTGAGAATCAAATGTCTTTCAAAGATTTTGTTATGGTTGGCATTTGTAAATTAAAATCCTTTATATGCTATGCCAGTGCTTCCCCAATGTTATATGCTAGAACTCAGCTAAAAAATTCTCATTGAAAGAAAAGGTACTAATTGTGAAAATGAAGAATGAATAAAACAGCCTATGCAAATACCTGCAAATTCAAAGAAAAAAAAAAAAGAAAAATTCTTAGGTTCAGTGGCACATTTTATTTCAGAAAAAAAAATAAAATTCTTCTTTCTTTAACTTGGAGATCTGCCTGAATATTTATCTTGGTTCAGTTTCCTCTTTACACTCTCTAGTACAGATTGGCTGTCACAGTGTCTATAGCTCTACCATTTACAAGAGTTGCACTATTTAGCTGGAGCACTGGAAAGATGCTTAAGAATATTTTCAGTTTGAAAGCATCATTCAGTCCTTCTCTCAATCTGCTTATGTAACTTAAATATTTTTAGTGACTGGGAGTTCAAAGTTGCTAATGTGTTGTGTTTCTGAATGACAAATAGAGCACACTAAAACCAGCATTACACTGTTTTTTTAAGAAAGTTTCGGGGAAATTCATGCAGCTCTGAGTGAAACCCTACCCTGCTTTTAGCCATCCAAGTATTTCCTTCCTTGTGCAGAGGGCTGAATGATTCATTGTACACAGAATCTCTGTTCACCAGTAGGTATGAAGCTGATGTGACTACATAACACAGTCAGAGAACAGAAGCTCTTCTCAGGCTGAGACTCTGAGACAACCAGCAGCAGCTGCGGAAAGGAAACTTTCCTGCTCAGGATTTATTCATAATATATGGTCTTGACAGCTGACAAAAATGATATCCATCTTTTTTAGCATGGTGTCTGAATTGCATTGTTCCCACTTGTAGTAACAGCTAAGGAATTTTTCACCAGGAGATGTGCAGTGAAACTAGACCTGCAGACTGATTGAATAAGCAAATGATTTCATAAAACTGAATTATTAAAATAAAAGAAATGTGACTGCTGAACATTAAGAGACTGAGAAGAAATTATTATATTTTCTTACTCTATAACTTTACCTAAGCAAAGAAAATCACACACTGAGCTCATTCCTCTAACTGAATTGATCCAAGAACACAAAAAAGCAAGTGACTGACACTTGTGAGTCATGACCCCACATCTTCCCTAACTTTAATAAGCCATTTACTAAGCCTCAATTTCAACCCACTCTTCTAGTCTCTCTCCTTAGTTTATAAAGAGAAGTATGCACCTCCAAGATCCCTCTTTTTGGTGAGAAGAATCACTTTCTGGAGAGGATCCTCTCTCTTCCTTGACAATACAGGATCAAGTAAGACAGACCTACTTTTTGGTAGCTACCATTATGTGAAATGAATCCCCATCCAGTCTACCCATGTCTAGCATATATTTTCTTTTTAAACTGTGACGGCTCTTGTTCATTCAAATGTCTTCTATTATAATCATCTTTCCTTACTACTTCATCTAAACCAGCACAAAAAGTGTTGAAACCGAAGTGAGGGTGGGAGGTTGGGGGATGAAAACAAAAGAAGGCTAGGTAAGGGGGGGTGGGCACAGAAATGGAAAGCTATGGTTATAGAAATCAGAGTTGTACCAAAGTGAGGGAAATAAATAGAAAGAAACATAAACTAAAGTAGTATAAATGCAAAAACAGGGTATGGCATGGCAGAGAATTATCTGAGAAAAAAACTTGCAAAAGCCATAAGAATTTATAATGTATCTTTTTCAAGCATATCAGGAACAGGAAGAGTGCAAGAGAAACTGTAGAGTCAAAAGAAACATTCACAGAATATAAGATGATGACAGGAAAAGACTAGATTTTATACATATTTTAGTATAAGGTCACTGTAGGTGAGTTTGAGAGGAACTTTATGGAGGACATATCAGAAGTCCTGCCTGAAACTGAAATCCCAATAGAAATTATAGAACTCAGAAAGTTCATAAAGGAAGTCAAAGTGCTGATCTAACCATTGCTCAATTTTTTACAAACCATCCGACTAGTTCAAAAAGAAAAAAAAAAAGTAATTTCTTTCTATCTATCCATCTGAGATGTCTATGAACAAGTAATAAAACACAGGACATCTGTGTCAAAGGGGAAATTAACTTTAGACTTACTGGAAAAGAAAATGCAAGGAATTAGACCAAGGAAACAGAGCAGTTGTTTTGCATGATTGGCCATAGGACCTAGTGCTCATATGGCATCCATGCAATGTCTGTATACCAAAACACAAAAGGATTTTTTTTTTGTGCAATACTCTCAGTTTACATGGCAAACAAATAAGGCCATCTGGTGACCATATACTTTCACTATATGATTGACTTTCACAATAGTTCTGAAGTATTTGTAGAACATGGTATTCACAATGGTTTGAGATCTGCAGTGGTTCATCTTGCAGATGAGCCTTAGCCTTTAAAGATGTAATAAAACGCCACAAAAGAATGATTTCCTGAAACTCTCGATATGGAGGTCAAAGGTAAGAAACCTACTTTCACTCTGCCGTCAGGGTAAAGGATTCAATACTCGAGTTTAGAACATCTAGCTTACAATTAGCAACTTTGACATTAAATTTTCATCCTTTGGAGATCAATTGTTAAATGCCTAAACAATTTATTATTTTTTTTAAAGAAATTATTAGTTGACTAATTCATACTAGGTGCATTTACAGCTATTTTACAAGAAATCACAATATGAGATCTTATTTTCCTTATTATTGTCATAAATATTGTCCACTACCATGGACTTACATAGCAGAAAGGATTTACCCTAAGGGGCTGCAGTTCAAAACAAATAAAGACCTCACTTTAGATTCAGTGATATCTTTCCATCAATTTATTGATTTAGGGAAGAAAAGTTATATTCATATTAGAACCAAGCCCCTCTGGAAAAGACCACTTGACTTTTTCAATAGATTCAGCTACTTTTTTTATGCATGCCTGTGCTGAAAAACTCATCTATAAATGTGTTGCACATAGATACATGCTCAGAAGTCATCCTGTTAGTCATCATTCCAAAAAAACGGAATTTAATTAAAATGTATTTTTCATTGATGACATTAAAGACAAAATTGTTCCATGAACTGAAGAGCAGATAAAATTGGGGTTCTTATGTATTTTTGAAATCTATGCTGTCACATACTACAGTAATCCACCATCCATCTCTGATTTCTCTACCAAACTCCTTAAAAAAATCCCTATACAAGGTATCAGTTCCCCCTTGTATCTTTGACCAGAACATCCCAGTTTCCACCCCTGACTTCCAAATGTTTGGCTAACCAAGAGCAATGTGTGCTTTCATTATTCATGTTGATGTTTTTCTTTAAAATCAAAGCATTAGAATGTCTAAGACCTTTCCCTCTCATCTGATTTGAATGAAATTGGCCAACGGACCAGCAAAGAAACCGATAAATGCATACAGAAACAATGCATTCTCATACTCTCCATTTCCCTAGAAGACCAATTCAAATTTTTTATGGACACTGAAGAGTAATTTTTGAAGCCACGTGGACACTTTAAGGAAAAGGAGAGAAAGATTCTCCATGGGTAAGTCACAATCATCTTAGAATTTGATACCAGGATACTGGGAGGAAAATGTGTCCATCAAAAACAGATTTGTTTTTTTTGCACCTTACATGGGAATTACTAAGCTGGAAGCTCAATTCTGATTTTGAGTATCTACCGGGTATTTCTGTATTTCAAGCAAGCTAAAACCTTCTATATGTGAACGTAAGTGTTTTAACACACTGTTTGGAGTTCAGGAGCCCTCTTCGTTAGCATAGCCCAAACAAAGTGAAAGGATAGAGGGGTATTAAAAAAAAAAAAAGGCACCACCTCCCTCCAGTAAACAAGTAGGAAAGCCAAAAGTTCCTAAGAATCCACTGCCACATTTCACTTAAAAATTAGAAGGCAGTAGTAGACAGGAAGAAAAGAAACAAACTAAAGAGAATAAAAACAATTGTCATGCAGTCTTTTTTTTCAGACAGTTATTCAGGTTTTCTGTTAGTACCATGCCAATATCACGCAGACATGGATATTTCAATCTGCTCCTAGTTATGTGTAGTTCAGTTTATATCAAATTTCCCAACACACTGGACTACCCTTGACTGAAGACCTACTGAATTTTTTTTGTTGGAAATACAAAAAACCCTCTAAAACTCATTATATTTACAATCAAATACAAACCCAAAGAAAGAGACAACCCTAGAGCAAATTAGAAGAAAGTGTCTTAGTAAATTTCTGAAATATGCAAATGAGATTGTGCATCAACTGCATAAAGGAACAGAAAAAGTCTGTTCCTGCAAATGGATACTAGGTAGATCTCATTTATTCTCTTTGAGAGAAGGCTTTGTGTTGTATTAGTTTTTTGCTTTGTTTCAAAGATTTCCAGATGTAACATTGCAGACAGTGTTAAATGACCATTACTGTTTGTTAAGGTTATAGGTATTATTTTATTTTGCTTCTAGATGGAATTACATATATCTGTTCTATTAAAAATAGGACAATTGTTTTACCAAAAGTTATGAAACAACCTAATGTTTAAAAAGGCTGTTGACAGTTGCAAATAGGCATTTATTTCTGTCATCAAGTTGCACATCTTGTGAAGACTCATAGATTTTAGAGCCAAAATGGCCCTTCTGAACATATCGTATGACATATACAGGCCAACAGTTACTGAAGCAGTGCCTGTGTTTTTGGGTTCATCCCGTGTCTTATAATTGCATCTATCAGAGTCCAATTTTTCTCTTGCTGAAGCGAGAACTCTTTGCTGCAGGTGTTTTTGTGCGAAAACGAGGGCGATTAACTCTCTCATCATCCTCTTCAGAATTTTAATTTTCTTTTTTTATTTTTTCCCTGTTTGTGTCTGTTCCTTCACACTTGTCCTCTTAAGCAAGTCCCCTCACGTCCTAGGACACACATAGAACTTCACCCATTTCTGGTGACACAAAATTTAGGGTTTTTTTCTCTTTGAATCTTGTCTGAATTCAGTGGAAAATAATTTCAACTAACCTCTTCCTCCAGATAATCTCTTAAAACCACAAAATTTTCCATTAATGAAATATGTAATTTCTTGGAAAATAAAGCAATATTGATTCAGAATATTACAATACTGCAGAAATCATTAGTTTTCCATAAGCTGACTTCTTCCTTCAAATTCAGTGTATAATTGTGGATAGATTCCTAAGTTATTAATGCTTTTAATGTAATTAAATATGAGACTTCAAATTCACAGCCTACTTTTAAAATATAAAATTTATTTTCATTGCAATCTGCCCTACCAGCTCCGAAGTACACAAAAACAACTGCTGCAAATAGAAAAACAAAGCATCCAAATGTTGATAGTAATTTCTTGTTTACCCTGAATATATGCTTCAAAAATTCACTTGAACAACAGGCTCAGTTACACTTGAGATGATATTGCCATTTCTATCATAAAGACTGAAAGATATTTAGATACAGGACAAATTGTCTAGCCAAACCGAATATGTTGTCGTTTCTTTTTGTCAAGTTTCTATTTATTGAAGTCTGACTGATTAAGGGGTTGTCTTCACCTAAAATGGAAGTTGAAACAACAAAATGTGATATGGACTACTGCAGTGTGAAATATTGTGAATACTGCTGTGAATGCTACTACAGTCCTGTGATTACTACTGTCTAACTAAAAATCAATTAAACCACCACTAAAATCTGGGTTGTGAAGGTGTCTGAACCATAGTTTGAATTAGCTTTGGGGTTTCAATAAATTGCCTATTACTTGGCTTTACAAAATGCACCTTCACTTGAACTAAATCACATGTTGTCGGTGAAAAATTAGTTTAAAAGCAGAACTGTTATTTTAAACCCACCACTGACTTAGCAATATCAGCTGGGAGAATAACTTCTTTGAGTTCCCCTAGTGTGAGAAGGAACTATGACATGTTCCCAAAGCTGAATGTTAGCCTTGTAAGATTTGAGGAATTAATTTATACCATTCAGTTTTGGTTTTTCTCAACAAACTGGTGCACTCTCTGAGGAAACATAAGCAGATTATTAAAAACTTTTTTTCTTAAACACATCTACAATTTGGGATTTTTTAAAACTATATTCATACTAATGAAATACCTGGCCATCAGGTGATCAGTATAGTGCAGTACCAAAAAAGAATTGGCAAATTTAGGTTCAGACAATTCCTTACTTCAAAGACAGGAATAACAAAGTAACTAGCTGTTCAGCCTGCAAATAGTCAATTTATATTTTGCCCTGACAAAAGTCTCCGTTTTACATGTTTGTATGTTTTAATTGCAGGGCAATTTCAATAATATCTTATGAGAAAGACATAATATTTTTGGAGGAAAAACTCTAACTTCTTGTTAAGATTTTTGGAGTTGATTCCCAAATGTTACTCTGCTTCTGAGTAGATGTAGTACAGAAAATAGGATCCTCTCAAATCCTATATAACACTAGGACAAAAATAGGAACCAGCCCAGACACCCATTGTGCTTTTACTTATGGAAGCACTGAGGAGAAGTAGCGAGGTTTTGCAATGAAAGGTAGATAACCTTTTTCAGCCCTTCTGATTCTCTTTCCACTGTGGACTTGCTTAACATGGGTATATGACACAATTATGATAGGCAAGCATCTTTGCAATTTGTTGGGGTAATTTAGTAGGTTTCATGGTCAAATATATCAGTGCTCTTGAAGCTGTGGCCATGAATTAGCTTCAGGCTTAGCAGAACAAGTGCCACATATGTATTTGGGCAGTGTGATACTGGATCAGATCCCTGGATCATTACACTCTTATAGTGCAATAGTTCTGTCTCCAGTTTCTTAAGAAAAGGATTTTGTATGGAAAGTTACACCCATGCCTTTTATCTGTAAACAGAATTGGTTGCCAGCAATAGTCAAACATTAATTTCTACCAAAAGTTTCAGCTTTTCCAGATGTTTATTTTTAAAGAAGGTTTAAACAGAGTCACTAAACACAATCAATGCCTCTTCATCTATTTATAAAGAGACAGAAATGAAACAAAGTCAAATGAAACAAAGTCAACTTAGTCCAAATGAGAGTGATTTCAGAACAAAGCTAATCTGCTGATTGAAAAATAAATATTGTCAAAAATGGAAAAGGAACTAAACAAATGAAAAGTACTGTAATCATATAATGCCTTCTAATGCTAGAACAATGTAAAGTTTTATAATACCTTCAAAAGGCTGTATTTTTTCTTAAATTGTACAGTGTGGAAGACAAATGTAATATGTTTTATGAATTGTTGAAGAATACAGTACAGATTAAATAAAGAAGTTACTTATACTAGACTTTAATTCATTGTTAATTTGCTATTGCAGTGCTGACATGTTTTTTGTTAATTCTTCTCCTAGAAATTGGACCTTGGAACTGGCAGTAGAGAACTTCACTGACAAGAAATCATGTTCATGACAATGTACTACTGGTTACAGAGAGGAAAGCCGTAGAAGGATTGTGTCTCTCCTCTGTTTTTCAAGTGCTTGTCTCTCGTGGGATGGAGGGTTGTGTTCATGTATAATTTAAGACACTTTTGGAAAAACATGAGGATCTGAAATATCGAGTCTATGCCACAATTTAGCAGTGTCCTGATCAGCACGGTTGTGGGAGACGCTCGTCTTCACCAGCATGAGTTCACATGATATAACCCTACTGACCTTGTAGTGACAGAACAGAGCCAATGCCAACCAGGTTAAGTTAGTAGGGAGTTCCATCTTAGAGGATCACCAATGCCTCCTGCTAATGAAAGAACTGAGATGCTAGACCTGGCCATATAAGTTAGAAATGCATTAGGAATATCTTGTACCTGTTGATTCAATGTCCGGAGCATGGGTGAAGAAGAAAGGAAAGCTTTTACCTGTTCATTCCTTGCTCATAGCTTTATTATAAAATTTACCCCCTCCTACTTACTGCTGAGATGCACCCAACTTCTGAGGTTACATGAAATCTTTCTCTTTTTACACAATATCCAAGTATACATGTCTGGGTTCATGGGCTACGTACCTCCTGTCTCTACAAAACAGGGAGGAGAGTCTCTTTTATGGGATCAGCAAACTTATGCTTTATGCTTGATTTTTTCATAAAACTCCACAGACTTCCTGCAAAGTTCTTAGAACAAATGCATTCTCCGTTTGCCCAGCCACAGTCCTACCATAGGGCCTTAAATTTAGAATTCCTTTAAGCATATTCCAGTTGAGATTCCTTCATCTTATACAGTGCAAAACATAAAAGTCACTATAGCAGACAAAACCACACTTATTATGATTCTTGCTGAACATACTGATGAAGCAAATGTTTATTTTGCTCATACCCACTCCCTTTAAAAGAAACCGTACTTCAATGACAGCAGCCTAGTCTGATATTCAGTGCCTATATTTTGGATAGCCTACTATAAACCAGTAGCTTTAAGAGACTCATTGCCCAGAATTATGAAAGATTTTTGCTAACAACTACAGCACAGTAGCTGCTCCTTTTCTGATCCTTTAGTTGTCTCCAAAATACTTCTCCTATTTCTCTCAATGTAAATTTTTTTGACAAAAATAAATCCACAAAACTATGGGGAGAAAATGGACTTTGAATGACTTTTCCTGGGGCTTTATCTGGGTTTGAAGACATGAATCAGAGGATTCCTATCATCAAAATTCATCATTACACTTGGCTTACCATTTTCTGTTGAAGCTTTTTTTATTTTACCTTCAGGATGCAGACACATCATGTTGTGCTGCACTGCATTCCAGGGTCAGAGCACTGCAGTATGACTTACAGCAAGCAAGACACTTTACTTGCTTGTCTTGAAAAATTGCCTTTGAGCATCTGCTGTGTGGAAGAATGTTAATGGAAGTGATTTGAAAATGAAATGAGGTGCCCAAATTTCCTGAAATTTTACAACCATATTTGAAAATTGCACACATGTGGTACAATCTCAAAACACACATTTATCTGCATAAGCATTGTTATTGTTAAATAGTTTTCAGGGCTGACTTTTTTTCTGAATGAAGAAAATTATTGTGATGCATGTAAAAAAAAAGGAACGTAAGCTAAAAATTTTTACCAAATCCTGTCATCATTAAGTGAATGGTAAGATAGAAGAGGAATTACTTCTGTTTTGACAGTATCAGGTACCATATCACATGTAAAATATTAATCTTTTTACTTATTGGTAGAGCTGACTGAGAATTTGGACTTGTACTGTTTGCCATGATCCATTTTTTTAGTTTTATTTGTAGTGTGAAAAGGTGAGAGGATCAATTAACAAAAGCATAGTAAATAATTTTTACAAATTTACTACACTTCTTGTGAAACCACCATTTTTATTTTATTAGCTGACTCATTCTTTTGATGCATTTAGCCTCAAAATTAACTTGCTCAGCTCTGTTCTGTACTATAAAGAATATTTTGGTTATCACTAGAAATCAAGAATGATTGTGTAAAGTAGGCAGCGCTGATTCTCAGAGGTGGCCCATGAAACACCAGCTGTAACAATGGAGTTTAGTGCTCCATTTTGTAAAACAAGTTAGATAACAGCAGACAAATATTTTTTTGTCCTTGATATTTCTGGGTCTCCTTGTCATTTTTAGACTTTTAGCTGTCTTAAGGATGAGATACATTTTGGCATAGCGTCAGCAGCCTCTTTTACTGTAGCAACAGCTTGTAATTCACAGCTGCCACCCCATTTCTAGACACATACTTGGTACCTGTGGGAAATGTGAATCTTATCTAAGACTTCTAGATTATTTTCTGGAAAATTCTGATATTTTGAGGGGCACAGTGGACACAAATGGAAATGCAGAAGGTTCTGTCTGAACATCAAGAAACACTTTTTCACTGTGAGGTTCACCAAGAACAGGCACAGAATGCTCAAGGAGGTTGTGATGTTTCCATCCTTCCAGATATTCAAAAGTCATCCAGATGTGAACCTGGGCAACCAGCTCTAGATGGCCCTGCTTGAACAGGGTGGGGGTCGGACAGGACAGCTGGATGTTTCTGCCAACCTCAGATATTCCTTGACACTGCCCTTCTACTTGCCACTGGTCTGTGTCAGGCAGCTACAGTGTTTATCAACATGGGACATGTAGTTAATTAACATTTTGCATAATCAACACATGTAAATAGTGTATTCTACCCCAGTATCTGACTTTAGAGGCAGTGGTCTGTGAAGGGAGAATTTTACGAAGATCTTAGGTAAGAATTCAGGAGAATCTTAGACTAAGTAAAACCAGTATGCAGCATTTATGTGCATTCACAACAACATCTGGGGCAGTCTAGTAGTCCAGTATCAACCAGTATCAGCAGAAGAAGCTGCACTTTTATAATAATGAATTACTCACAAAAAGAAATAAGCAATTCAGTCTGAAACTCTGGAAAATTTATCTTGGACAAGGGGTACAAAAATCACAAATCAAGTAATGAGATACAACTGAAAGGATTAAGCTTTCTGCATAGTTCCTCAGATGAATAGGCTTGATAAGTTTGAGGGAAATAGCAAGAAAGCTATAGGCACTCCCCACCCCTTCTGCAGATATACCAATATCAATGTGTAAATAAGGAAAAAAGATACAAAGAACAACAACTTTACTGGCAACACTGAATGCAATCAGAAAGGCTATCCACATACAAATGCTGCTTATGACAAAGAAGTTTCTCTCTACTGTCTTTATAAATAGGTTCTTTCCACTGATATTTCATTTTGGAATCGTTTGAGAGGCTTAATTTGTTTTGCCAGGTTTGTAATTATTTCCAGAATTGACATCAGCTCCAGTTTTAACAAGCACTAACAAGGCAAGTTCTAATGTACCCCAAAAAACAGTTATATTCTCAAAACCTTAAGCCCACCAGTCTTACCTAAATTGACACATGATGTCATTTTTCCAGCGTATTAAATTTTAAACCATTTTGGAAAAAAACAACTCAAAACTTGTTGCACCAATGATGTAGAAAGTGTTTCAATGATCAGAGAAAAAACTCACTTGAGGATACTAAAAAAAATAACAGAAGTTTTCCTTTCACTTCTTTTCCTAGACTTAATGCTGCAATCCCCTTCCGTTTCCTATATTTCCATTCTAATATGAAGGTTATAGAAAGCATATCAGGTATGTAATAATTTATTTATAACTGGTCCAAGGGGGAAAGCCAACAAACAGAAATGATAGGTTAACTGGAGCTTATTCACCTAAATCTTCTACTTTAACACAGAAGGAAAATCATTCAGTCAGCAGTGTTGCATTGCAAGATTGCATGTATCGATGACAGAGCAATCAGACCAGATGTTTCTCCACTTCTAAATATGTTTTTTGCTTTTCTCCTTTTATTAAAATAACTGCTGTTCTTACCATAGATGTTCTTTCACAGATGGAGACACAGTGGTAATAACATTCACACGTTAAGTCCTATTTTAAATGATTGTTCTATTATTACCAGGGGATTGATTTCAGTGACTACATACCTTATCAATTCCCTCCATATTTCATGGAAAACACACTGCTACTGTTTTCTGCTATAATGTTTTAATTTGTAGTCTGTATGAATTCCAGTTTTATTTAGCCTAAACTGAGTCCAAACTTTTCCTTTCCAGAGTGTTTGCTCAAGCACTAAAGCAGCGCAAGACCTTCTGTCTTCATAACAGATGCCTAACAATGGTGATGGGCACCTAGCACTATTTTTTAAAGCCATTTGAGTTCAGATCCCAGGAGCAAGGATAGGATGGGTTGCAACTGGCTGGAGCCCATGTAGGAATTGAGCAGCATCAGTTTTTAAACAGCAACAGGAATCAACCACATAGAGACGTCCTGCTCTCTGCCAACCAGAAACTAACAATATCTTGGGCTGGGATTGAACTCCCACCTGTCCTATGCTTATGGAGAACTAAGTAAGAAGGCTTGGCATAGTGGTAATTTTATAATAACCTAGGTAGGAGGGAAATGGAATTTGGAAAATATTAAAGCTTTTATTTTTTCAACTTGTTGTTGCTTTCTGAGTAATATTTTCTGTTGATTTCTGAGTAACATTTTCCTCTTGTTTTAATCAAACTGTAATTCTGTGTTCATACAATATTCTCATGAGTGATTTTTTTAATGTGAAATGCTAATTTTATTTCTCAAAAAAATCTAGAATCTCTATGTCTACATCAGATAAATGTATTTCTCTCCATGTGCAAAACCACCAGAAAAAATTCAAAGTTGATTTCGATTAGTTTTTGCTTCAGTTTCTTCATTACTTTTATTTCCTCTATGATTTGAGGAAGATGTGGTGATCTTTTCTTAAATTTTATTTTTTTAAATTCTAGGCTTTGCTCTTTAGTCCGGAGTCTTCAATGCCTGTCTATGTCTTCTAAAAGGACAGAAATAAAAATGTGCATGTGTGAGATATAATGTCAGTTTTATGTGGTTTATTGTAGGGCTGCCTCTGACTAAATCTATTTTAATTTTCTTTTGACAGAAAAGATAAAATGTGAACTCCAGGCATTAGGAAGCCTGCTGTATCTTACAATGCATGAAATATTGCAGTGAGAAAACCTCAGAGGTTTCTACATTGCAACTGAGGTAGAATAGGCTGCAATGACATTGGGGATTTAAGTATTCTGCTGTCAAATATAGCAAATAAAGTAGTACCTGTCACTACTATTTTTTATGACTTTTATAGGGGATTTCTGCAAAAGCTTTGCTACTTCCTGAATGTCACTGTTCACATGGAATTAATAAAACAGAGCTGGAGAATTAAAGTCAATATTGAAAACAAAATACAGCATTAATGGTCTCAGTATAGTTCATGACATGAACATTTAAAGAAAAGGATACTCCTTATTCTTTTCCTGAAAAAGGTGAAAACTAATTCCCAGGTTTAAATCTGCATTTCCTCTGAGCAAATTTCATTTCAAGCTTTAGGTGTAAATTCAACATAAGATTACACAATGGTGACAAGTATGCCCTTTGCTGATAAAGCTGTATAAGGGATTTGTAAAATCTGTCTCCTGATGTCACTTGCAGCCAAGCCCATTTGCTTTTTGGGGTTCTGCAAAAACAGAGATACTCTTTCAGTAATAATGTTCTTTTCCAATAAAAAGGTGTTTACTCTGAATTGGAACAAAATCCATAAATTTGAGCTTTTCCATGGAATGTAAATTTTCAAAATATTTTCTTTTGGGAGAATGAAATGGAATATTTCAAAAAATCCAAGCCGCAGAGCCAGCTGGCTAAATATTTTAGATAGAAATCACACCAGACCATGGATTCAGCTGCTCCTAGGAGTGGTGAGCCCCATAAAACAGCAGGGAGGCCCAGTTTGCCCATCTGGCAGACTGGAGTCTGTCAGGGATTTCAACAAAATTAATGTGTTCCTGCAAGATGATTTCATTTCACTGAATCTGAGTTTTCCAGGGAAAACCAATGCACAAGAACATTTGTCTAATTCTATTGTTCATGGTCTGCATTGCAATAATTTATTGTGTGTTTGTCAAGGGGTTCCATACTCTTTTGCAGAATTTGTGGTCACACCATGATGGGTGTTGTTGCTACCAGGCAACCCAACAGATACAGCATCTACAGACACTGAAATGCAACATCTCCCCTAAAAGTCTCTCTAACAAAGAGGAAGGAGGTAAATGCCTCCTGCATCCTAAGGGTTGCTTCTCTCTTTCTTGTGGCTGAGCATGAGAAATGAAAATGTAACTCATTTAAAAAGGATAATAAACCCCAGGTTTACAGTAGTATAAAGAATAGATCTTTGAGTTGAACGAAGAAAAAACGAGTGGAATAATGGGCTCTGCCACTGCTATTACAGCTTCAGAAAAGCTGAATTTTTTCTTTCTTTTCCCCAAAATTATTTTTCTATCATATTCCATCATAACAAAAAACCCTCCTGTCATTTGTACGTAATTTAATTTCTGTAACATACATATGCACCTAAACATAAGCTCTGAGACTTGAAAATAGAATCAGGAGACAGATGAAATTGCGGGAGTTTTTGTAGAAGACTGGGGAAAAAAATCATGTGTAACATTAGTAATTAATGCTAGAAAGTCAAAGATTAACAAGATAAAGTTTTGAAGATCCTCACTAATAGCAATGAGCTTGAGATATCATCAAGTACTGCTTTAAGTGATATCAGTAACACTTTGCTGAAAAAATTTCAAAGTCAAGTAATAAAAGTTGAAGCAGAAGTCAAAAGGTTGAAGCTGATTCCCCGATTTCAGCAATTAAACTTCAGAGATATGTTAAAAAGGGCTTGAAATTTGAAATTTTGTTGCTTGTCTTTGAAAAACAGAACACAAATAAAAGTTATTTGGTCAGGAGGGTATGCAATCATTCCATATTGTTTTGTTGGTAAAGGTGTTAGCAATTGCAGTGGTCAGTGATATATTAGTTTTTCAAATTTCTGTGTTGAAGAGTTTTGGCATGGTACACATATTTTATGGTGTACATACGAAAATAATGTGGAAAATTTTATCATTAAAACTATCCACTAAACTTTCTTGACCTCTTCATTGAAAAGTGATAGGTAGCAAACTAAATTCTTGTCATCTCATGAATATGACAAACACATCAGTTTCTACAAAAAAATAAGCTTTTTTTCATCGAAAAAAAAATTCCAAAAAGTTACTTAATTCAGCCGTGGAATTTGAGTGTGTCCATTGCCAATATGGAGAAGGTGGTGGTCTTTAGGCTATTTAGTTCATTAAGTTTAAAAAATGGTATACACTGATCTTTTGTGAAAATGAGACAAATATGCAAGAATGTGATTTTAGTTGATGGAGAAATAAATAAAAATGAGAAAATCTCCAGAGGGTAAGTAACAAAACTGCTATTGACTTTTTTTCGCAATTCTTACACACCAAAGAAATACAGTATGTGTTCACATAGAGCATATTCACAAGGAAGCCAAAAATTTAGATTTTACCTTGGTTCTTGCATGTTCTTGTACTCCTAATATTTCTACCTTTAAATACCACAATTTGGGGCAAAAGATATACGTCAATAGAAGTAACAACTTTTTAAAGAAACTTATTTATATTTCACTGACCCTATTGTCATTTGTGTTGATCAGTCATACTGTTCTAATTGAGATTCCCAGATGTTCAGCCTCTATTTCATTATGCTTAGAGTTTGTGAGGCAGAAGTCATCACAAACAGCTAAGCAGTTTGTAGCACTCAAAGAGTGATTGCAAGCAGTTCAATTTTGGGCAAAATAGCTAACATGGAGTGTAACCAAGGAGGCCAAAACACCACTGAAAAGTGTATGAAGTCTTCATATTAGCACTATCAGGGTTTCACTGCTAATTGTGTTTCAGACTTTCTCATGATTCAATATTTTCAGACTATGTACTGTGATATTCAAGGATGAAGGAATACACAAACCAGATGATTCTACCCATTTTCCATGCTGTAAACCATAAGAAAATACTGACCATTATGAGTGTTTCCGCAGGTTATATATGGACAAAATTTATTCTACCTTTGTGCATTTCAAAGGAAATGATCTCATGGAAATACTGAACAAAAGAAATTGAGAACTGGAAGGACTCCACTTTTCTCAGCCAAAGTATAACATAATTAGCAACACAGAAAACTGTGATTGTTCAGTGGTCTGACCTCTGTGAATAATTTCAAACAAATTGAAGAAAGTGAGACTTTTATGTGAGAGTTCATGGAGAACCTGTGTTTTATGTGGGATATTCTAATCATGAAAATAAAATAAAAAAAATTAGTATAGAATAGGATATTACAGTGAGAGACAGTTTTGTGTGTATCCATGAAAACTAGCCAGTGTTTGTACAAACTCAAGATAATGGAGAAGGTTGCAGTTTATGGGATGATGGGGGCTATATATTATCTCAACCCATAAAACTAAAGTCAACCAAGTGCCTTTCAGTTTGCCATTTTTTATGGTTCCATCATGTATTATACTCTGAATATGTGATAGACTCCTTGTAAAATAATGTCTTTTCAAAATATAATAATATATCTGTTAATTCCAGAATTAGTTGAGTTCCCTGTAAAGATATTTGAATTATCTTTATTTCCTTTTATTTTGAGAATATTTCTGGGTACAACCTATCAAGTCATATTTTCATATATTACAGTTTGTTAGTAAAAGTTACTCCAAGCACATCACTGAAAAAAAATGTGTAGGTGAAGATCCAGAGTTCAGTCACCTTTATGTTTTTAAGTTTGAAAAGTGCAGGAAAATCTCTGTCTTTGTGAAGAAAAAGAGTGAAAGAACCAGCTGACTTCAAGGCAGTCAGGATTTTAATATAACTGCTTTAAAGCCTTATCCCGCACTTCATCCAAATTTCTCTAGGATTTTGGAGCCCAGTCTTGGAAGCTGCATAGGTAGATTAATGAAGCTCAACCCCTGAGCCATGGGAGGCTGATGCAGGCAATCTGATGGGGGCTCCCATGAGTTTTCCAGCCGTCCTACTTTGCACTCCACATATCTGAAAGCACTGCTGGGACTGACCTGCAACCACCTACTTACCTGTTAATAAAGTACAACTTTATTAACTTTTGTAATAAACCTGCATCATCAACTGAACACCTTTTCACTGGTAGTCATTACAGCTGGGTTTAGCTAAAATAAATGGCTAAGTCAGGAAATAGTGCTGACTCCCCACTGCCAAAGTGCATCTGGAACACTGTAACCTCACAAAACAGACTGCTCCTGGAGTTATCAGATCAAAGTGCAAAAAAGTGGTGAAAAGTACAGACAGGCCAGTTATGAAATATGCAGATAAAATGTTGTTTGACCACAAAACAGCTTTCAGAGAGGGGTGAAAAGCAGTTCAGGACCAAACTTACTTTACATGTTTAACTGCATTCTGTAAAACCATTAATCTCATCAGGCATTTTTTTTCCAAGTAATATTTCTCTTTTCTGTAGCAAAAGTGGATAGTGCCTTCCCAAATCTTCGTTCGCGAAGCCTAGCCATGATGAATATTTCTCTTTTAAAACAAAGCACTTAATTCCTTTGGTTTCTTCTCCTTAAAGTCCTTCTAACTTGTGTACAATTTATTAATCAACTATTGTTCCTTTACAGGAGACATATGTCCCAATAGAAGCAGAGGCAGATGGAAAAAGTGGAGTATAAATGGCAAAACTAAAATACTTAATACTGAACAGAATGCTGTCTCACTCTAAATGTTCCAGATTTCAAAGCTGACATGTATAATTTGACATTAAAGTACACAATAAGACACTTTCAGGAGCATTTTTTTCACATTGAAATATACCTTTTTGTTTCACACATTAAAAACTATATTCAAGCATCCTGTAGATTCTATTTACTATTTTAAAAAAGGATATATATTATATAGCATACTTGCATGCTGTTCCTAGGCTCAGAGTCAACAAGTGGTACTTGTAATTACTAAGAATTACAGAAAGGTTTGCCAATAGGCCAAAATTCTAATCTTGTCTTGGGCACCTTCAGATGAATGAAACTAAACCTAAAGAAGGGATTGAAGATAGAAACATGGGAAACCCTGGTCTATACTTCCCTTCAGCTAGAAGTAAGAAAACTCATTGTGAGAAGAGACTCTATATAAGATTAATCTGTATTAATCTGAATTCCCCATGAATTCCAAACATTTACAACACATCTTATTCAAAGCAGAGGACAAGCTGGAAGTAGAAAGATTACAATATTATTGATTAGAACTGATCAAAGTAAAGTTCACTAGACATACTTACATTTATTTTTAACATTGAATGAATTAGGGGAATAATATTTTTGTCATTATTATATTATAAGGGTACAGTCTAGAGACTGGTGAAACACCAATTACTTTGAAACACCGAACATTTAGGGTCTGACTTCTTTCTTTCAATCATTTCAAGTATCTGAACCACAAAAGTAAGGTTCATAAAATAAGAAATTTCATAAGAAACTCAGAAAGGTAAAAAAAAATGCCTGGAAAAGCTAGCAAGATGTACTAGACATGAACAGTTTTGGTAGGTAATGACAGAAGAAAAGTGAAGGAAAATAAAGACAGTACATTTAGCCCATGACAAGTGGAGCAAGACCTAAGTCTTTGAATTCCCAAATTGCACATTGTTTTATAAAACTGAAAGTCCTCTGTGCAACATGGTGCATTCTTCTGCATTCTACTGTCTTAATTCCTAAAGATATATTGAGTACTTTTGCTGATAATCCCAGGACACCAAGAGCAATGAAGCAAAATCAGAAGTACATTTCTTCATCCAGGAATCTGATCTAGAAGCCAAAACCCATGGTAGCATTAACAGTGATCAGGATGTAGACTTTGACCCCGTGCTTTGTTCATGGTTAAAGAGCAGAGAACATCTGGATCCCAGAAAACAGCCACTTTTAAAGGGAATTGTACCTCACACTAAGAAGCCAGTAGAACTCTACTCAGAATTACAAAAATCTTTCCTCAGTCATCTCATCATCCATTTCATATGAGCAAGAGACACAGCATTCTAAAATGCATAAAGGTAGATCGATTTCTAATCAGTGTAAAGAAAACCCAAAATTTTTTGTATATTTTTACCAATGGACTCGGGTACCAAACAGTGGCCGTAGCAAAAGTATACTCTTATGGGCTCTACAGGTACATTTGCATATTTACCTGTTTCTCAATAAGATGATCATAAATACATTCACTTTACTCTCTCTTCCTCCAATATCTTCCTAAGCAGTAAATTATACTGTGTCTGTAGTCCTCTAAAGTGTAAGTCAGCTTCCGCACAGTAAAATTAATGAGCAGTGTTGCTAAGAGCCAGGTGCTGCAGCCTAAATGAAATGTCTTATGGAAGCTCAGGCTTTGGACCATTAACCATGGCTAATCGTCATGGTTATTTTATAAACAGAAACAGATGTCCCTCCAGAGCTGTCTTAATTTTGTTAGTGTGCAGGTACCAGGTACTACTTTAAACCAAACTTTATGCATTGCTCTGAAGGCTGTTGGACAACAGGAGTGGTGACATTGATTCATGTTTTATTCTGATTGTATTCAATAATATTGCTACTCACTGTAGTGGCTAAAGACAGTGGAGAAGAACTATTCCTTTGTTGCAACTGGCTGAATTTACAAGAGCTTCCTATGCACTTGTGACTAAATGCATAGTATCTCTGAAAGTACACAAAATATGCTAAGGTACCTTTTTTTTTCTCCAAACAAAATGCGAACTTTTAAAAGTGTTCTGGGGAAAGAAAATGAAAGATGCCAAATGCTAAGTGCTCATTGCTTAGCAAACATGCTGAACAAACACCCCAAACTTGTAAAGCCATTAAGTACAGCAACTCATTTCACTGAAGCCCAGTGCAGGAAGACAAATAAAGAGTTAGCACTACACTCATGATAATAAAGGCAACTGAGTTAAATCTCAATTGAATGTGAAGAGACATTTATTTTGATGCAACTGTAACACATTGCTTTATATTACACTCAAGTATTTCATTTTAGAATAATGAAAGAAGGCATGACAAAAATGACACCACCTTAAGAAAACTCAATGACATAACAAAATAAATCTTCTTATGTGAAACTTTCATCTACTATTTTTACTTTCTTCTCTGCAACAAAGGAATAGACCACATATTCACATAGATCCAACTGAGTATCATCCAGCTGGTTTACTAACATATAGTATCCTTAATCGTTGAACCACCAGGCACTTTCCATTGTTGCTCTGCAAGTTAAGCAACCAAACTACCATCCCTTTCAATGTTACTGCATATGAGAAAAAAACAGGTGAGAGGGTTGACACAAAGTTGTGTGGAAAGCTACAGTAGGAAGAAGGTGTGTGTGTCTAGCTCTCT
Source organism: Chiroxiphia lanceolata (assembly GCF_009829145.1). Classification (NCBI taxonomy): domain Eukaryota; kingdom Metazoa; phylum Chordata; class Aves; order Passeriformes; family Pipridae; genus Chiroxiphia; species Chiroxiphia lanceolata. The sequence goes on along the minus strand of NC_045639.1, from coordinate 82,801,011 downwards.
GACAAAGGCAAACTACGTAGAAAATAAGAAGTCTGCCAAGTTCATTGAAGATACAAGGTCTGTCATAACAAAGAATTTAGGCATAAGCCAAGGGCATTTGTTTGAAAGTAGAAATTATTTACTTTTCCAGCAGAAAAAGTCTCAGGTTCTCAATAGAGAAAATTTGCACAGAATAGCATACCTTGCTCACCAAGGTATAGTACAATTATTTTAGCAGCTGCACCCATGTACTACTCTGATAAACAAATCTTATGTTTTGACAGTCAACCTATAGCTCTGTATTAACTAACAAAGAATGATTTCAAAAAGGTAAACTGGCTACCTGACCAACCCAAAATTTAAATCAAAAGGTAATGTCTTTTGGACACAGACTTTATCAGTACTTAAAATGTCATTTAGTATGATTCAAAGAGAATTCTCTGAGATTTTAAGAGCTTTATAATGAAATGTTCTAGCTCTACATTATTTTTTATGAATTACAAAACTGTTCATGAATTGTAGTCACTGTGAGCTGTTTGCTCCCAGCACACCATAACCAAAGGACATGCTGGCTCATCTGAAGGTCACCAAGTCAGAGCTAGAATTGGTGAGTGATGCTATCTAAACCAGGTCACTCTTCTGTGACTGCTACTAATGCTGGTGGGGCCAAATATAAAGCACAAAGTGCGAGATTACGAGCCAGTAGCTAAAGAAGATTTTGGATTCTGCTTGTGACAAAAGGGAGAAAAAAAAAAAGAGACGAAAAAATGAGTATTTCATTTCCATAGCTAAATACAAAACTGCCTGGTGTGGTCAGTGGTCAAGCAATGTTGACCAGCATAGATTCCTCCTGTGCAGATAAATGAAAAGAAATGGATATGCTCCCCTCACACCCACACCATTCTTGCCAAGAGATCTCAAAAGTGGTGTATTCAAGCATTCAGACAAAGGCCAGTGTTTACTGGAATCTACTCTGAATCGCAAGAGGATATGTATATTATTAGGCCTCAGAACACTCATTGACTCCACCTGGGGAAACGGTTTCCATCTCTCAATGCAGGCTGCAGCCTCCAAAGGAAATCCTGCAAAGAAAATAATTTAAATGAATAGAAGCAACACTTACCACAATGTGAGCCAGTGAAGTTGTAAACTTGACGATAGCGAGCTGCTAATCCAGAATGGTTCCTAACCAGTGTTGGTGGTTGTTAGCACTTCTGTTTCGATGTGCACAACAACAAATTCTTGCTCCATCACAAAAGGTGGTCACACTGCCAAATGCACAGGTAACCCCTTTATGATCTGCAACCAAACAGAGCTGTGTGTCAGGCATTTTGGTAAATGACACTGGAACATCTGTCAGTGACTGAAAACCTTCTGAGCCCTACCTGGAAAAAGTAGGGTTTTTTCTTACTTTGTGGATCCTGATCATTGTGTTATAAATTGTGGACTATTTTGACACTGAAAGTTTTCAGAATTAACTAGTCTTTATTCAATCTGGAAAACAGCAAACATGTCTATACAAAGCTGTAAAGAATAATAATAAAATGCAATATAAGCTTACCAAAGTTTTCTAGTTTATAATAGATCTCAACCCCTAGTCTGTGATAAACTGTTGTTGACCTTAATCATCAGATTTTGGCTTTCTAGAGCAAGCTGATTTCATATTCAGTTCATATATTATATAGCCAAGCCTGAATTTGACTATATGCTATCAGTGGGCTCAGACAGGACAAATGGATTTTCAATATTTAAAGAGAAAGGGTAATACAGAGTCTTAACTAAATTGCCTTTCCAATTATATATATATGGTCATCAATTTTTTTCCTGTTGAGGACACAACTAATCCTTCCATCCTTTCATTGACTATATTAGAACTCAGATTTTTATACAGTATCCCTGATGCTACTGTGAAGAAAAAATTTTGCATTCTTCATAAGCAGTTGTTGTAATCTAAGCTCTATAGCAGAGAAGTATCATTCTCAGTTGACTCAGATGTCTTAGAAAGCACATATACAACTAAAATTAAAAGATTTTGTCTTGAATTGCAGGTGGTGACACTGTCTGCAAAGCTTTGCTTGTTCATTTGAATGCATCATGTCGGAAAAGAAATCAGCAAAATCCTAATTATAAGAATGTCAGGAGAAAAGTTTGGGTTTGTTTTTCTTTTCCTCTTCACCTATTACTTTGAGTCAATTGTCATGCCTTCTTGGATGAAAAAAGTTACACACGTGAAAAAATCACATTGAGACACTGCATAAAATAACAGAAGGGCAGAGAAATAAGTGTTTTGGAATTGCAAGTTGTTTTAATATGAAAATATGTTTTGAAGTACTATAATACTTTCTGAAATAGAATGCAATTTCTGCAGTATTTTTGTGTTCTTCAACTTAACACCCTTGGTGCACTTCACATTCTTTTTAGATCTGAATTCTTCCTTTTTTTCCTTTTTCAATGAAACCAAGACAAATATCCATTAAGAGGCCAGACTGCTTAGTTAACACCACCTTTAAATAATAGATGAGGAGGAATTTCCTTGTGAGTAATACCTTACTGTTGAATTTACATTAAGATGTTGAAGGAAAAGAGTCACTAGTATCATAGTTTACATTGGAAAAGGCAGGTACATTAACATTTCTACCAAGCCACAGTATTATACTGAGCCAATTCTAATGCACAGGGGATAGAGAGGTAGCTAGGCACATTTTACAGAAAAAAAGTATTTACATGGGCACATCAGCCAAGAAATACTTATATTCTTTCCTTCTCCTCCCTCCCTTTCTTTTCTCATCACAGATTTTCTCTTGTCTTAGGAGTTCTTATTTCTTTTGTTGTATTTTATTCCCTAGGACATAGATAAGTTATTTAAATAAATCCATCTGCTCCATAATTGTTGCTTATTCTCGCAGACAAACATATGTTGGCTATGCTGATTCTCAACGTTATCATAGGATGTGGTATGAGAAAATTAACTATAAAAAGAACAAGGATTAGAAAGCTTAAGTTTTCCCAATCTGTTATTCATTTCTCTCACTGAATGCATTAGATAATAACTTGTAATGGCATAATTTGGCTCAGGTTCTCAAGTGTGTGTGCTAAATATCAGTGGCCTGATTTTCAGAAGTAAGATACTCTCTTGAAGACACACAGACATATTCAAAAAATATTTAATACTTTTAGGAATGGGCAAAGGTTGCCATGTCTAGATCTGCATTTAAACCCTACCAAAGGCAGAATTCAGTTTGGATCATACCCAAATTTTGGCAGCTATTTGGAAATGAGCTCCCATGAATTTAGAAAATAACATTTTTAGAAAGAAACAACAAACCCTGCTTACCAGCTTAATACGTTGCCCTGTCAAGTCTCTCCCTGAGTCAAAAGACTCTTCATCACCTGTAATGTGAAACAATGTGTAAAGTGAGTGTTTATGAACTTCTAAAGAGGAGTCTCTGAATCCTAGATTTCAAACTTCAACTGAAGAGCTTGTCTTTTCTCTCTGTCATCTCTTAAATCCATATAGAAATGAAAACAGTAGCAGTTAACAGAACAAACTCTTACAACTGTCAAAGAACAACAAGGAAACATTAAATAAATACTGTTCAAACTGAAAATACAGATGCTGAAACATTAAGTGATCAGTCTGTTAAATTCATCAGTGTACTGGTTTCATGAAACACTCTCAACATTGACCTGTGTCGGTGGAAGCCAATCAGCCCTAAATTCCCAGTAAGCTGCCTCACAGTCACTTGCCAAGCTCTCTTAAGCAGAACTACTGCCTTTAACCAGGTAAGAGTAGAGGAGGCTCACAGAAATGGAGAAAACCTCTGGTTATCAATTTTTCAGACAAAATGTGTCTCATGACCCTTCACAATCCTAGAAAACAGTCCCGGTCCTACCAATGAAAAATGGGTAAGATAGTGGTGCAAGCATCTTTCAATTGATATACTGTTTGATAGAACTTCATACATTTATATAAAACTCTATTTCCACTGTCTATGTATATTTGTGTACATCATGGATACAGAAAGAGAGCATGAGGTGCTCTCACAGAACAACAATACTTTTTTAAACCATTTCTTGACTATACAGTATGTGACAATGGAGAATAAGGTTGACATTATTTGAATCACAACCTTTTTGAAGTAGATGACATTTTCATTATATTTATATATGCACTAGCAAAATAGGAAGATTTTTCATTGCCATTTCCAGGAACTAAATTATATGTATAACTAGATGCATCATAATTATAAATCATTGGCTCATAGTATTTTCCCAAGTATTTTCAAGCCATTTTCAAAAGTATTTTATTAAAATTATAATTTTAAAAAGAGAATGCCTTAATATTTCTAAATGTTCATACCAAAGCTGAATGCATATTTGCAGAAACATATTTATGGCTAGGTAGTAACTTCTCCATCCACTTAAATTTATACAACTTCATCAGAATTGCACAATTTAGTCATGTCCAGAAATAGCTAAGCAATATTCTGCATAATACACTTAAAGTGTATCTTAGGGTGTTTGTTAACTGAGTTAGATGGTCATTTCCATCAAAGTGTTGGGTACAGCACTTGCAGAGTCATCCAGTGTATATTCATCAAAACAAGTGTGAAAACAGGACATCTGGGAGTTGCACAGAGATTTTCATAGGCTGTGACAAAGCTATCTCTACATACATGTTTTTAAGATTAACATGAGCTGAGGTCTGCACTGCCACAACTGTACAGTGATTATTCCCCAGGCTAAAGAGTTTAAACTCTATAAATTCTGTAGCTAAACATTTGGCTGCAGTGTAAGCATATCCTTAGGGAGAAGTTCTCATCATATGGATGCACAAAAGTCAACAAGAATGTATCAGTAATGCTAAAATATTGTCCATAAGATTTTGGTGAGATCATGAGCCTTAACAGAATGGAAAAAAAAAGTATATATTTAAGTAATTATTTCATTGTGTTTACATTTTGTTTCAGAAACATTTAGAGTATTAGAACGTGTGGATCTAATAAATGTTTCAAATTGGATACATTTTTAGTTATTCAAGAGTGAGAAAGCATCTTAAACAATACACTTTTAATTCTATACTTTGTATGTAAAGGCTATTCCACCACCACAAAAAATTTTCATTGAAAAATTCAGTCTTAAAAATCCTTTTCTATTCTAAGGTTTAGAAATATTATAACTTGCTATTATTATTTAAAAACACTGGAGTGTTTAGAAGCACTCAAGTATGCATCTATGTGGCAAAGTACATACACATGAAAAACACACTTCATGATGGTAACACTCACTCAACTCTAACTTTAACATAGCCAGAGGCAGCATTATAATCATGAAAGTCTCACTTGAGATGTCCTGTCTGCATGCACACGTTGATTTTTAAATACCAATTCACAGTTAACAAAATGACAGGTTTAAACAGCTTATACCGCAAATTCCTAGCAAACTACAGAATTAATTCATTTATCAAGAAGACTCTAATCCTGCTTCCAGTGATTATGAATCATCATAAAATCCATGATTTATTAGATGAATTGTATGATTCACAGTAGCTACTGTACTATGAAAACAAAACTATAGGGCTGGATACAATATAGTTTGACTCTTTTAGGTTAATCAAGCTGTAAATCTCTGGATTTACAGAGTCAGCTCCAGCTCAGATCTCTGAAAGGACCTCTTAGCTTAAACCTCCAAGATAGAGGCCACATTTATTTCCACTCTACATTTATGTCTTCTAACACCATGTGCTTTCAAAATAGAAAAATATTATTTTTCCAAACAGAGAAATGTCCATGCACTTTTTGTACATTAGCTTTAGGAAAAGGCTATAGGGTGCATATTGCTCAGAGTCCTATTCCATGTTTGGTGCCTCTCTGGAACACTTGAAGCATTCCTGTAGGGTCAGGTTTTGTGAGACAAAAGAGATAAGTAACTAAAGTCCTGGATCTCTGTGGGCAAAACATGCGTTGTTGCAATGGCAATACAAAATAAAAAAGGTTTTAACTTTTGCTTAAATGAAAAATGAGCAGAACAGGATTTAAGCAAATGATGCAAAAAAAGGCTGACTTCACTGTCTTCAGTAACATGGCTTTGATTAGTAAGTTGAAGAAATGTGGTGTGGAACTGAAACACATTCAGCATGTATCCCTTCTTTTTTTCTGAAGGAGGACTATAACCCTGACTGACAAGCAGACACCGAAAAGTTGATGCTTATAGGATGTCTTTGAAAAGATTACTTTAGGCAGACAGATCTGCTGGAGGAGCAAGCCGCAATCACCCATCATGGCAGCCCTGCCGCAATCAGTGTCTTGTCATGAGAAGTCTGACCCACATCATCAACCTCTGCCAGAGTGTAGTCACAGTTGCCCTTGCTCTAGATCCTTTTCTTCTGGTCATTGTGAAAGGAAATGTTGTACTGTTTGCTACAGTCTGCTCACTGCTGACAAGCTAATCTCCCATGACAGACTGCCTTTCCCCCTAACAAACACGCTCAGGCTGTGTTTGCTGTCAGCTGAACAAACCCCGCAGAGCCCGTACATACTGTATTTTGAACTCTGATATTAAAAATGGTCTAACGATTTTCTTCATTTAGGCTGCAGTGAATCTGAGGGAATGTCAGTGGGTTTTTATTTTTATTTTTATGCTTCTAATAATCTCCACAAACTCCAGAGCCCTTTCTTTTTTTAATTAAAAATTGAATGCAGAAAAACAGATTTATATAATCCTCACAAATTCAAAATTAAGTTGAAACAAATATCCTACATTCTAGTGGAAAAACCTAATCTTAAGGGCAGCCTGAGACAACCACTTTCTTGCCCAGAAGTGTATGAGATGAATAATATCACTGATAAAGCTCTTCTTTCCCCTGCACAGCCTGGCTGTGGGCTTCTCCTGTAACTCTGGGAAGCCCTCTCTGGGAAGCAGTAGGCAGTCAAACTCCTTTCTGATTGAGCTAATGGCATCTGACTCATATCAGATGAAAACAGAGGATCCCTGCACAGATGCACCACTGCAGTACCACCGATAATACGATGGGTAGATATTTATGTTCCCTGACAATGACAGACTAAGAGGGTTGCAGACAGAGAATCATTGATTAGAACAAACAAATTAATTCAAATTCAAAAAAATAGATCTCATAGTCAACAATGTTTAGCACAATCATTTCTCATCAGGATCATCGGCTCAAATTTTTGTCAAATATTGATAGGTTCTTGGTCCTGTCAGACCATTTAAGTGAGTGGAAGAGTTTTGTCTCTTTGTTGAAGCTTGCCCTCTATGCAAAGACACTAAGATGTTTGCAGGTGAGGATATAAAAAACTGTAACCCTAAAAAGCAGGCAGCCTGGGCAACAAAATTGATACCTCATCATTATTCATTATTCAAGTCCAGATTTTATCACAGAAGTTTTTACTTCTAATGGGGAACCTGTCACAGAGCAAGAAAGACATGAGGCTGCAGCAAAGAAAAGTGGTGGTTCTTTATAATTATGTTTTTCAAGTCTGAATTTTGACATGTCAGAGTAAGATGTGAAATAGCCTTTTTCTTACTCACTTTGGATGCTTGCTGTTTTTTATGGCTCAGTATTTCTCCCAACTGAAAGTTTAACATTTAATAGTATGATGATTTAGTTGACAGCGAATGACAGGTCCTTGCCAGGGTCCCCATTATGTTCCTGTGGCAGGATTAGGATTCACCTCTCTTATATTGATTTCCAAAAATTATGTGGGAATGACCTAGTAGAGTAGGTGGTTGGTTTTTTTTTCATGTAGAATGGTGTGTTCCTGCAAAAAAAAAAGTCTTACATTTACTGCTCTAAACTATTTGCTAAATTTGAATTGGATAATGAAAATCTCTTCATGACAAATTTTAAATTTACAGTCTGAGATGATATTCATACACATACCATATACAATGCTTTCAAATGCTGTCAAATAGTTTTTATGTATTACACTTTAAAAGAAGGAAACAACAAACTTGGCTAACATGGTATTTAATTTCCATATTTTTCCATAACTTTCAACTGTTTTAAATTGAAGACAGTAAATTTCGCTTGCTAATAATTGCATCTTGTCATGTTTGAGCCTACATAGTATCTATCTGGGAAAGAGAGGTTCTTAGGTTCTAGATTCGTAGGGGAGGAATAATAACAGCTTACAAAATTCAGCAAACCACTGATGTAAAATACTCTTATTGTGTAATAAACGGTGAAAAGGCTTAGACAATTACTTTCACAGTCAGCTTTAGTTGCCTGTCAGCTTTATTTATGTTTTTTTTTTTTTGCTGCACAGACTAGGAATAATCTCCTGCCTGATGAATGCAAATACTCAGGATTAAGGGTTCTGGGGCAGGAAGGGCAAGAGGAAATAGTGAATTGCTGTCATATGCAGAGGTTTGGGCTGGTGTCAAGTGCTGTGCAGGTGCAGGATTATGATGCAGTTCCCTGTTTTTTCAGCAAGCCCTTCTGTTCATGACTGCATTTGTACTTGCTGTGCAGGTTACCTCTTTCAGGGGCTTAGCCATGTCCCTCCCTGCCAGAATTCAAATGCACTGTGGGAAACAGGGGAATTTTATATAAAACTTCTCCTGTTGCTTAACAAGACAGTAGATTCCCAGATGTTGTTACAGCACTAGATGCTTTGTATATGCTATTTATGTAACTGGGTCTTTGCAAGTAAATTGCTCTGGTATCTCCAATATATAAACCCACATATTCTTAAGGAAATCAGTTTGGAGTTAATTAAACATACTAGGGATATTTTTGTTAGTACTATACTTTACATCTCAGACCAAACATTTCTTGAAAAGTGATTTTATATGTGTTTCATTCCATTTTATGGTGCTATGACTACCATTATAATTGCTAATCATGTTCTTGTAACAAAAAATTTGTGAATTTCAATTGAGAATACAAAGTCCATTGTATCTCTCAAAGAGAGATATGGGGACTTGAAAAATCTACCCCATATCAATAGAAGACACATAAACACTTTTACTGTATAATCTACAAAAGAAGACACATGAACACTTTTACTGTATAATCTACAAATCAACAATATGAAAATAAACCAGAAAAACATTTAAAGTTACATTAATTTTGCCACTGATTTTATAATGCATGTTTCATATTTCATATTATCTAAATGTTTTACTTGTCAAAAATTTTTGTATAACTTTATTATTGCAAAATTTTCAAACGCATCTCCTACGTAGCAAAGCATTTTAGTGTTTAGATCAGAGAAACATAACATCCACATGCTAAGCATGATTGCCATTTTGAATTTTCTCTTCCAGCAACACAAAGTGTAGACCCAACAGTAATAAAATACACTGGTTGAACTGACAAAAGCTTTTGAGGACTGAAATTCATGGCATGATAAATACCATCTTTCACAAATTCAGTACCTTGGTTTTGAGAAAAAGTCTCCTAATGGATGTTGTAAGCCCTTCTTATGGGTTTGTCTTTCATTAATCAGAAGGGCCTGATCCAGTGTCTTACCCATTAATTAAACCACAGCACAAAACCTCATACTGCAGACTTAGGTTTTTTCTATTGCAACAGCTCTGTCACTGTGCGCATAACTACTATTGAAAGTACAAAGTCGTGCAAGCAAAAATACCTTAGTTCAAAAATCAGTTTAAAACCAAGCCTTTCTAGATAGTAAAAAAAATATTGGAGCAAAGGTAATACTTTGAGAAACAGATAAGTAATTTGAATCCTAATTTCAAAAAGTATTCAGAGCCAGGTCTAAAATGGGCTTAGATCTTGAAACGTTCAGGTTCAAAACTGCAAAAAAGTCTTTTAATTACTAGCAATTACCTGTTCTGAAAGAGGCATGAAAATTCCCCGTACAGTACTTGGAGAGAGTTAAATACCTAACACCTATGAAAGAAACACATACTATCCAATTCATTGGGAGAAGAAATATAGAAACTACCATTGAAGAGATGGTTGTCCTGACATGCAAATTCTCCATGACTTCTTTTTGGGGGAGACTTGGGGTTATTTTTGTTTGTTCGTTACAAACCAGGAGTCCCTTGACACATTTTCTTGATAAAACAGAGTTAGCATTTTGAATGCAGTGTGCAGACACACACTAAGTGGTTTAAGTTTATAATGTTCTTTTCAGAATTAAATTCCACAAACATTGCATTATTTACAGAAAATATTATGAAGATGGTAAATTCTGTCTTGGCATTAATGTCAACACACATGGTAGAGGGCAAAAAGGATCTTGGAAAGCAAAGGGATCACCCACATAAAACAATGAGATACAAACAGCAGAGCTTTCAGAAAATTATTTAAGCCAAACTGCATATAAAATACCATGAGACAAATTCTTAATTACCTAGAAGATTAAATATTTTCCCGATTTAAAGCAAATAACTTTCAAGTGGTAGGGATGCTCTTAAGTGTCTTACTAATCTTCTGTACTCAGGCAAGAGTTTGCATGGAAGAAACAGCATTATTTCGACACTGAGGTCTGGGGGAAAAGACTGATGAATGCCTTCATCAGCCAAGTTCCCAGGACCAAAGAGTTTATTGAGTACTGTCTCTCATAGCTCAGTAGAGATCTGGCATGACCTAATCAGGACCAAGGAGGACCATTCATCCTCCTCTGGCTTGCTAACGGTTTCTAGGGGTCACAATGGGGGCTTTTACAGGAATGACATCTCTTTTCCCAGTTAGAAAATGAGAAAGTCCATAGAAACAAGAAATGGAAATTCAAACATTTAAAATCAATCAGTCGAAACTAGTGAGTAATCAGCAATCTCAGGAGCAGCTTCTCTTAAGGTATGTATAACTTGGGAAAACAAAGCTACTAGATTTGGTCCTATCATGCTCAGGGGTCATCCAGCTCAGCCTTGTCTTCTTGTGGCCTCTCAAAGACCATTTAGAATAAATATCCAATTCAACATTTTTCTGCTTTTTTCCTGCTTGACACCTTCCCCTTCTTCCACTGGTATGCCATTATTTTGCCCCAAACTAAAGTTTTCATTCTTTTGTGTTCCCTTTCTGAGTTACAGGATCGCTGTGATCTACCTGCCTTAACTATATCAATACTCTTTCTAACAGTAGATCTGAAGCTCAGAATTTATATTTGATTAAGGTCATTCAACAGCTCTGACTCTCAAAACTAACTAAAAAATTTCTGGCCATGTCTTTGAGAAGATTTTTTTTCCCCCCAAATCTAAATATGTTAGAAACTCATTCCCTCTTTTTTGCACTGAAAATATGCTATACATTCCTGTAAGGCCCATTCATTACCAAAGAAACACAAATACTAATTGGAGGAAGTAAAATTTTTCACAGTGAGTGTGAGATGGAAACATCTGCCAGAACCCTCCTGTTATACTCCACATAAAAGATGAAAAATACTTGGGAGTTAGCTAATCCTGTTCATCCATTTTCTCAAATACTTATTAATTCCTTCTGACTGTACATAATCAAAAGATCTAGATTCATTTTTTTTCCCTAACAAGACAGGTAAAGACACTCCTTATTATATATGTACCAAATGTACAGTATTTCCATTCCTACCTTCTCTCCTTGAAATACAGTCTTTGTTTTCACAAAGAGCCAGAAGTGTCCCCAGGTGATAATGAAGAATCCCTTCCTATTGACTTCTGTGGGAGCTGGGAATAAAACAGACCACCCAGAATCAGAGTTTTAAAGAAAAAGCTCTCTTCAGTTTAGGAGAAGATTATTGCAGGCTCCTTTCCAAGTCAGAAGTGACCTTTAAAATTAATCTTTAGCAAACCACTCACACATCGCTAGCTTAAACAAACACTATAGCTTTAGCTAAACCGGAGAGTATATTTCCTTCCTGTTGATTTGTTCCCAATTACGTGTTGTAACAGAGGGAAGTGGAAGATCCTCAAAGGAAGTAAGCAACAGATGCAAGATATTTGGAAAGTTATTATAATTTGTGTAAACATTATCCCTGAATAAACCAAGCATTAGTCAAATTAGGGGAATCAATCACATTCATAACCAACCTTTTTGTCCAGCAAAACTGATCCATGGCACAACATGGATGCTTTTCCAAAACAAAAGATGGAGTCTTATAAAGTCCTGAAGTCCTTTTACTCCCACTGAGTTCACTAACAATTGAGAAATTGAGAAAGCTGCAATTCAGCATGCAGACAATGACCTCTCCAAACTACCCAGAGTGAGAGTCATGTTCATAAACACCCTTTCATTTACAAAGAAAATCACAGTTCTTTTTCTGCTTAGTAATACACAGTCTTTTTAAAACAAGGGCCAACAAGGTAAAAATTATTAAATTTTCCCCAAGAATCAAAATTGATTGAAAATTTGTGGAAGAAAATGGAAACGTGTCAAAATATTACTTTTTTGTTTCAGTACCTAGGAAATATTTCTAAGGGATGTATGAAAAGTGACTAGGAAAGGCTTTTTTTGTCAGCAGGTTGAAGCTCACTATGAATCCTTTAGACCTCCCCTGGGATGTGTTTTTTTTCAGAGCGTTACACGTCAGAAAATGTGGACATGGTGCTCCAAGAGCATAGGTTAAGGCCATCCTGCAAAAAGAATGACAGCTCATCCAACTGCAACTAAGTAAGTTCATCTGCTAAAAGTCACCTGACTGCAATAGCTTGAAGTAAGACTGATTCATACCTGTGAGTAAAGGTAGCTCAGGGCCCTGACAACACCCTGGAAGGGGGTCCAAGGGAAGCAAAAGGTCTGGCATACTCTGTCTCTACCAGCTTCTCTGTCATCCCAATTTCAGAACAGCTCCCAGGTGCTCCCCAGGGTGCTGGGAAGTGCACTAGCGATGCACTGAACTTGAGCACATCAAATTTCTTGTGCTTTGAAACACAGGTTCTGGCAATACCTGCGGCTATCCTTGAGGTCAGATAGTTTTCACAACAGACAAGCTTGGGATTTTGGGGTTTCCATGGCATGTAGAGTACAGCTCTGATAACTAAGTGATGGAAACCTCACTCATAGGAAAACTGAAGGGGTTAATAGCAGGTCCATTAGCTCCCAGGATGGAGATATCGACTGGGAAAATTTTCAGGTGTATCTTTGATGATAAGGAAGTTAGTACGCAGCCCTAATGGAGAAAACAAAAGCAGACTGTAAAGTTGGTAGGCCTAGGATGTGGGAACTGCAATAAGGCCTTGAGCTTTGCCAAATGTATCGCCCACAGAACCTAGCCAATGAAAACGCTTTTGCTTGCTTACCTAAAATAAGGATACTGCTTGCTGCTAGCAAGGGGTATAAAAAAGCAGATGAAAAAATAAAGAAAAAAGACATCTTTTCTGCACATAACTGACTCCTTGTATCTTTATCGGCCGTCACGACTCTACACTGACAGAAAACCTTACTCTTTTCCCAATAGCAGTGAAAATCCCTGTGGAGTGAATACAACAAGACTAACAATGGCTTTTTTTCCCCTACAGTATTACCTACCATGGATATCTCTAAACTCACTCATGAATTTCTCTGAGGCTCTAAACCATCAGACGAAAACTACAGATTGACATATTAGATTCAAATCTCCCCTCCAGCATCAGCACAACAATGATCTTGTATTCGCTTCAAACCTGTATCGGTCTTAACTCAAATACTGGTCCTACTCCAAGCCTCACCCATGCATGGAAAATTTTAATGCATGTATATAAAGGAATATATATCAATACTAGTAAATCAAGCAGCTCCAGGTCCATTTTCTAAGCAATTGGTACAGAACAATCCATGTCAAAGCTATTAAATTCCCTTCCTCTGAAAAAGCAGGATAAATGGAAAAGACCTATAATGTTGGCCCCAACATGGGCATGGAATGAGGCTGGTTGTGTACCAGGAGCCAAGGGCAGACCTCATAGCCAAGCAGAAGGTATACTGCCAGACACCAATTTAACAAGATAAAGTTATAGTTATTTTTCATCTTTATATCTATATTTATTTTAAAACAAAAGCCCATCTTGTGTAATGTCGGTTTTAAATTTTAAGTGTCTCCATCAAACTTTATACATTTAATACCAAATATATATTTATTTAATACCAAAGGATTTCTACCCTTTTTTTGGTCTATTTCCAAAGTAAAAAGCAATCATAAAGCATGAGGTGTGCCTGTATATGAGAGTACAATGATATGTGTTTGGCAAACATTAAGTTCTTGCTAATGTAAGAAAAACAGGCAGCCATGGAAAACAAGACAATCCCGTGAGTTGGTATAGTTATGTTTGAGTAGAAGCTTCTTCAGGCACTTCTATGTTATTAGATACCAATGAATGCAAAAGGGAAATTCAACCTTCTAGTTCCCAAATTAACAGAAAGTCTGGAGCTCCAATAATAAGATCATAAAAAAGTGAGAACTATTAGTTTGGGTACTAGGGATGTACTTGATTTGGTTATGAAATCCTGTTTCATGGATTGACTATCTTGTAGGAAGTGTTCAATGGTGGTACCACAGCCTTGTCTATCTATGCTGACCGCTGAACACGAAGACAGTGCAATTTCTCATTTGACTGAAGATGCGTTCATCACAGTGCAAAATGTTGGTGTCTATTCTCTATAGGTCACTAGATTAAAATATTCTGGATCATGTGTAACCAAACACCACAAAGCCACAAAATCATAACAATTTGCAGCTGCTTAGAGCACTCGTGAAATAGCAGAGAGGTCCCAGTCTGGTGAGTCAGATGCTTGCATTGAGATACCTGGTACCACAGTTGCGTATTTACCCTTTTGGGTAAATTGTTCAGAAAACAAATGGTTGGGAAACTCAGGACCTTTCCTAACTTGTCTGAGTTAGACAACACGTGGCATGCAGAAAACATAGAACTATGAGAGAGTCAAGGTAGCAAAAACTGGAATGTTACTTTCCCTCTTGTTTACCACCCATATACGACCTCAGGTTTTTGCATTTCAGGTCTGAGACCATCTTAAAATGCAGATGATTATCTGCTTTGTCAAACAAAATAATTAGAATTTAAATAACACCTTTATTATACAGCTTTTTTCCTATTCATCGTTCTCAACACATTTGCATATGACACAAAATTTTATTCTCCTATCTAAATTAGAACCCCTGAAGTAAACTGTAAATACGGATTTTTCTCAAGCTGTTGCTGCTAACTCTCCTGTTGCCCAAGTGAGATGAATAACTTCCCTTTATGACTATGCAAATCAGATATGACCACAGGTCATTTGACAAAACTTACTATCATGAAATTTCAAATTTCTATACATAAAAAGTAAATGAAAGGATAAAACCCCAAATATCTTGAGAGATGGCCCTTCCTTTGAGAAGAGGCTGTGACTGACCTCTCCAAACCAGTCAGTTACACCTGTACTGAACAAGCCAGTTGCTGAGTTTCCATACGGGATCTAATCCTGTTAATAAACTGTTAGCCCAGTTAATAAACTGTCAGTAACTGTTTTCTAGGGTAGTTTCCAATTGTGAGGCTTATGCTGCTTTTGTAGGTGACCCTATCCTATCCACAGCTTTTGAAATAGGACAGAGATTCTCCTGGAAACTGCCTCCCATCTTCCTCACTTTTTGATCGGAGATGTCATGAGTTGCATTGTTCTACAAACTTCAGTCTTTTCATCCTGGGTATTTATTATATTTGCAAAGCTATTGAATAAATCAGTAAGGTCACAGAAAGTGTCTACTTTTTTTTCTAAGAACATCTTGGCAGTGGCACAAAAATATCCTGAAAACCCTTATTGAAAATGTGAGCAGCACCAATACTTTTCAGTTATTTTCACCAGGTGAAAGGTGTTGTGGAAGCCCCGATACAAGGAAATGGGCAAATCAGCTAAAGACTTTCTCTTCCTTTATAATATCTATTACTAGATATTATAAAGGAGCAGCTCAAATCAGATAACTAAATAGGTCTATAGCTTTAGGATATTCATTAACTACCCACATTAATATGTGTCTATACACCTACAGAAGTACCTACTCACTTCTAGATAATCTGTTCTTATCAAATTCCTTCCTCTATCCAAGGAAATACAGATTTGTGATATCCTACATACAAATTTTGTAAATAGACCAGACAGCTGTAAAAACCTCAGTTGATAATGGAGGTGATAGCACATCCAGTTAACTATGATTGTAATGATTTGTGAATAGATTTCTGCACAGGATCTGCATTATTTGCTTAGCATCAGTAAAAACTTGTGTCCTTATAAAGTGGTGGCAGATTTTTCTTTTTTTGCACACATTAAATATTTTATCCTATAAGTGGCTTTCTAAATTCATAATAAAATCAAAATTTTTAAAGAAAACTTCAGGTGGATATTTTTGTCAATTAGAAAAACTCTTCTGAACTTAACCTTTTTTTCATCAACAATAAATAACATTTTATAGGTCAATTGTAAAATAACAGAAAAAAAAATAAAAACAGTTCTGGATTATACCATTCAATATATTTTGAAAGGACAAAACATCAACAATTGCACTTTAAATAAGTTGTTTCCCTACCTTTATAAAGGCATGGATTATTAGGACTGAAGCTGACCAGATATAGGAGAGATATATAGTAAGAACTAGCCTGTGATTTGGAGTCTCCTATTTGTGAGAGGCAGAAAAAGATAATATAAAAAACAGTGAAAAAACAACATACATTATCTCAATTAGAACAAAAAATTCAACTTGACTTATTCTTTCTCTCTTTTATGTAGCAAAACCATTAGAAAGCATTTTGGAAGTGTAGCAATGCAGAGTTGTTCATATTTAAAATACTCTGGACATTTTAAAATAGTGCAATATAAAATTGCACTGTACAGATATGTTGCAATATAAATACAGAGGACTTTTAAAAGTATACTGGACTTCTGAAAAAATTAGATCTAGGCTTTCCTGAGCCCAGTGCTAAAATATGGTAATGACATTTAAAGAGAGAGAACTAAGTTTCATCAGTATAAATCCCTGCTTTTACCTCATATTATCTTATGACAAATCTTGCTAATATGCAAATTTAGCTTCTGCTCTGAATTTGTATTTTCATTTGGTTTCGGTCAGCTCTTTCCTTGCAAAAATATGCTATCTCAGGGACCAAAAAAACCAGAGATTTCTTGTAACTTCCAATTACCTTTGAGTTTGATTGGTGCAATGTGCTCTGGGATGACCCTGCTTGTGCAGGGAGGTTGGACCAGATGATCCGCTGTGATCCCTTCCAACCTGACCCATTGTGTAATTCCTTAATTGGAGCATATTGTTATCTAATATATAATTTTGTGTTTTCCAAACCTAAAACTTTTCTCAATGCTGTTTGAATTATGGAATGAAAATTGTCAAATTTGGTCTCCCAAAGAGAGATTAAAAGACGAAGTAATATAAGCCTTTACTCAGAAATCCAGGTTTCACTTCCTTTACAAGAGCAGAAGCTACTTTACAAATGAGAAACAGCATTATGTCCCATCATTGGCTATCTGGTCATTGCTGCTACACCTAAACGTAACCTTTTCTCTCAAACCATACTCCCAATAACCTCAGGTTCTCCTGACCATTAAGGAGGGTTTCAAATCCTCTCTCTGGTTGTCATGTAAGACAGTCAGAAGAATTCCCATGCCAAAACCATGCAGTCTGAATTCCCATGCCAAACCCACAGACTTCTTAAGATTGAGTGAACTCACTTGAGCCAAACTGCAGTTCCCAAGAGTTAGCTAAAGGCATCTACTATCTTCAGAATAAGACATAAGGATGAAAATTTACAGAGTACATCTGTAATATAATGCAAGTAGTCCATTGCCAAATAAGGAATTCATGAGGATACCTCTGAGAAAAAAGTTACTGCCCCAATTATCTGCAGAACCAACTACTTTCTAATGAATTCTGTACATAACTACTTTAAAAATATTCTCCCAAATATTCTCCCAACACTAAAACTGATGTACATTCCTATGTGCCTTCAATTCTGTATTCATTGTCCTTACTAAAAACAAAACCTTTTTTCATTATAATTAGAAAAAAAAAGAATATCACTCCATAATAGAAGATTGTAGAAGGAAATACACATGCTAGCATTAAGCTGTTTGTCCAAGAACAGTAGTCCTGACATCCAAAAGTTAAAACCTGAATTTCCAGATTCTATCTCACATGATGAAGTCAGAGGGATGCTCCAGAGAACAACTCCTTCCCTACAGTTCAGATGTGGGTTTCTTTGACTTGGATGAGCTCTGTGTTGACTCCAGAAAACATGGGACAGAATGCCTCACTTTGAGGTAGCTGAAAAGAAGGATCCTACTCTGACAAATTTTTAAGGAGAAAAAGTAGTTGGCCTTTCACCAACATATTCACCATTAAAATTTTCTTTACAGACACTCTACTGAAAAAGAATAGCCTGCATTTTTTAACCTCTTTGTATAGATTTGTATTGATTTGTCAGAAAGAGTAGAAACTTTTGTCCACCCAAACACAAGTTAGTTTATTTTTCCTTATTTAATTTAATTTATTTCAACCATGTGCATTTTTAATGCTACTTTATATATTAAACATATTGCATATAGGTATTTTTTAGAAATATGAGACCAACATTACTAAAAAAGTATGCAACATCAAACTAGCTGCAATATGTTCTTTATCAGTATTCAGAAAACACACAACTAGTCATGCAGAAAGTTCAAAGTTGAGACCTGCTCTCTTTTTCCCCTCTGATTCTCAGCAAAAATTTCAGCCAACAAGTGATAATAATTTATTGAAATGCTTCTGCATTACACTACCTCATTAGAGCTTTCATAAGTTCGTCTGACTCTCACTTTTGGTCTTTAATTGATACTTTAAGCTTCTTGCCTGTAGTAAGATTAACCAATTTCCTCTCTTAAAACAGATGTTATTTCTGCTTTCAACAGAGTCTTTACTGAAAGAAAACCAAAACTTGAGCCTTTTTCTTATTCTACTTGAAGTAACATTTCTGACTTTGAAACTTTTCCTTTAATAGAGCATTTTTTTATGTCTCAGAATTTTGCTGTCAGCTTTCTCTCTCATAGTGATGATGCTCTCTGCCAATGCTTTTACTTCCCTCTCTCTGCACAAACTAAACTAATGAAACAGTATTCTACCTGTTATTATGATTTCTCTCTATTAATTTAATCCATTCTTTTTGACCTCAAGAGGGGGACAGTCTAACAGTGTGAGACATGTCATTGTCTTGAAGAATAGAAGCATGAGAGTGAAAACAAGAATGTCATTGTTTTCTGACCTGGGCCAAAATACTAACTCACTTGTCCTGAGCACAACTCTCTTAAGATTACTTTTCTGCTTTCATTTTTCCATATGTCAGCTGATGATAATGTATTTTGTCACAATGAAGGTTTGCATAATTAAGGTTTTTAATGCAATCCTTATGTAATAATTGGGCTTACTTTAAAGAAGTAAGGATATTTCTAGCAAACAGGGAATCAACAGCCTCAGGTTCCAAATATCCCAAACAGTCCTTGCAAAATAGCAGAACAGTTGAATGAACGGACTTTTGATTCACCACATGAGCTGAAACAAAATGTTCCAGTTAAATAAAATATTTTGATCTGGATTTTTCTTTTACTTTAAACTTTTTTCTTCTGTAAAGACGTACTCAGATAAAATTGGAAATGCTACCTTGAAAATAAAAACTAAAGTATTTTTGTATGCTGAAATTCATCTCTCAGTGTATGTCTAATTCTTACTTGGCATATGGCCTCTGACATTCCTAATCTACAGTTTAAAGCAAATAATGTTTAATCAAAAAATTTGTAACCAGCCATGTTAGTCCAAAAGGGGATTAAGATTATATTAATTCCTGGAACAATAAAGACTTGGAAAGGGTTTTCTTTGTATTTGTGACTGAGTCACTTTTGAATGATTATTGTAATGCTACTGGATTACAGTAATCACTGTTGCATGATAGGGCAACTAATGTATTTGTATAGTTTTAGTCCAAATAGATATCATGTTATTAAACAACATATACCAAACTAACAAATAAAACAACTGTGTCACGCTTCACCAGGAACATCAAAATATTACCAGCCTGAACATTTTCCATCCATCCTTCAAATTTTGATAGAAAGCACGCTTTGAGTTCCCAAGTGAAACATTGTCAAAGTCTCCATCAGGTCCCCAGGACTACCTTTCATATGGCACTGAGGGGGCAAAACCCACAGTCGCATTTTGGTGGAGTTGGAAGGAGCAGTCTTGAGGGCCTGATGACAAGGCTGGGGCAGCATTCCATGCCATACTCCCATCTCCAGCACCCCTAACACAGTAGTTCCTCAGAGGATGCTGAGAGGACTCTGCATTCCACATTAGCGTCTGCCTGCACAACATCTCCCGTCAAGGAGGTCACTGTGCCTTACAGACAACATTATATCTTTGCAGATGGCCAGATTCAGGCTTGCAGGAACGCAGCTGCTGAAAAGATCCTACGTCGGAATGGCAGTGAGTGAGCTCACTGCTATTGGATCAAATGTATTTATTTTTGCCAGCACTTGGATGATTCATGAATTGCTTACTTTTCTTCTGTTGGAAAAAAGTGTTCTATAAGCAAAGGCTGTCTCTGTTCCTTGACTCCAACCCAACATCTAAAATATTCCCATTTTAGAAATCCTTCTGTATTTCCCTTGCTCATTCTTAATGATGTGAGGTAGACAACAGAGATGAAAAAAATAAGAGGAAGATGTAAGCCAACAAACAACTCTCCATGTGGTAATGCTTTAATTTGCTAAAGTCTTCATTGGGAGTGAGATATGAATAGGGATTTATTAGCAGATATTTCTGAATGAGAAGCCACAGTCTGGGTCAGTTTGCAACATGGAAAGATTTTATTTTTTTTAAGATTTGCTTTATTTCTAAATGCACTGTATTTTTAATTAGTTCTAAACAGACTTTATTTCAAAAGTTACTGACTTCCTTTTTATTTCCCTTGCCACAGATTTGTTGAATGGTAAGGGTCAGAGATAGCACAGGATTTGGACACCTGAATAGATCAGCACAGGAAAATCAATAGCTCTGGAAAAGCCCCTACCCCCTTTATGTACTTGTTAGACACCAGGTCAGTAATTGCTGTGTCGGCAGCACTTTGTGGGGGTCAGACTCTGCGTGTGTGGAGGGGGAAGAGAAGGGTCAAACCTCATGGAGGTGAAGTGGCATCATATCCCTCATGGCAGGCCCCTGGAGCCCACATGGGAAAGCCCTGGAGGAGCTGTCAGTGACAAGTAGCCTGAGAAAACTTCAACACACCACACTTCCTGGAGCTCCTCACCCACCCTCGGATTGTCAGGGACAGCGAAAACACTGCCCCTCACTCTGCTCTGGAATCCCAGAGCGGCCAATGGGTTGGAGGCCTGTTCTGGAGAGGTTGGCCATAGGGACCAGAGCAGATAAAACCAAAGGCATGTGTTTGCCTTGTGTGGCAGCCCTGCCATCTGGATGTGTGAGAGTTGGTCTTCCACAAGGTTCCAATGGTAGCTATATAATCTGGTCTCTCTCTTTCTCCTCTCTTCTTGCTCCCTCTGCTTCTCCTTCTTTGCTCCTTTCTTGATCCTTTGGATGGCTTGGAGCTGGAGAGGCTGGATTTTAACTTAAGTGTTTTGGATTAGTGTGTACAGGGTCGGTATTGTGGTGGAACAATTTGTCTACCTTGTGTAGTGCCCTTTTGAACTTTTGCCAAGTTCCCTTATTTTCTCCTCTAAATTATCATTAAAAATACCTCTTAGGAACACGTCTGTGGCTTATTCTCTTGAAGCTGTCTCGAGGTATTAAAGTGGCCTATATATATATTTTAAAGTAAAGCTCCAGGCTGAGCCCATGAGCTTGCAGCTCCGGGGCCAGAGCGTTCCACTATGACACAGGTAAAGTCAGGTAGCTCAGAAGGGGGCTTGGAAAGGACCTTGTGCCGTAGGGTATACAATTACATTGGTTTTTTTGGGAATCCTGTGTCTGCTATGTCACTTCATTCCCTTTCCAAAACATCTCCAGAGCTGTAGAATTGCAGCCTGATGCATTAGGAATGTGAGGCAGTGCCGCTCTGCCTGTCATCCAGCACCACTTTGAAGAGTCTTGTGGGTACAACATTTTGGGCAGTCCCTCATGAGCTCACGAGAAACTGGGAGCCACAGGACTGACTTTGAAGTGACAGGGTGTTATTGAACCCCACTCTGGGCTCCTCAACACAGTTCACACAACATAGCAATAGTCTGCTATGTACAGAGACATGACAGCACAGACATAGGTCAATTCTGCCATGCTCCTGGTGGGCCATCCACTCAGAAGTATGCCCTTGCTTTTGCTCACTTGGGGGTCAGACAAATTTCGTATTCTTTCATGCACCTTCTCAAAAGGAGGGGCAGGCAGTAATTTCTATCTAGGCTAGCCTATAGTCCAGCTCCTAGTGGCTGAAGCTCTTTTCTGGGAGATGAGAACATGAACTTCTTCCTGAAGGGTGAAGTAATAGACACCAAGTTATGTATATAAAGTGGGTCCTCTCCCACTGTGCACTTTAAAAATTAGTAGTCACACTGCTATGCTACAGAGCCTGCTTTTATTCTCCAGTATTAGGATTAGGCGTTATCTTGGAGCCCAGCTATTCAACTTTGTGAAGACCAAGGTATTTCTGCACAGAATAAGCTTTTTATGATCTCAGTTTTTCTTAATTAACAACTCAAGTCAAGACTCCATATGAGTGTAGAGATGGACAGTTTGAGACATTTACTGGTTTTCTCAGTATTGCATCTCTGGAACTGTGGTCCCAGGCTCCCCATGTGTGTCACTCATGGTGTGACACCTGTTCCAGCACCACTGGCAGTGCAGGAATGCTCAGCAGCCACTCAACCAGCTTCAGCAGGGCACTTATGCTGAGCTACTGGGATGAGTAATAAGAGATGTAAGGTTTTGCACTGCTGGAGTACCAAACCTTGCTGCAAGACCTGGGCTGCTGGTTTTATGTTCTGCATATCACAGCTTGTGGATTTAGCAGCTGTTGTTGGTGTGGTGCCAAAGCATCTCTGCACCATGATTCACTGTGCAGTATAGCGGATGTTCATCATTTCTATAATCCTATGTTGCTAATCAGATTTTACTTCTCAAATATTGTCCTCACTGAGTTGTCTCCCACTTTGAAATACAAGGCCAGAAAATGCCAGTGGCCAGTACAACACCCCAGTAAAAAGCTTAAAAACTCTCTAAGCACCCTCGCAAGTGTAACTAGTGGTAAATGCTGTGGACTCCAATTTCATTAACTCCTATCACACCCTGTTGTGATTGCACTGACTAGTCCCAGCTGACTTTGGAAGGACCATTTACCATTGCAGTACTGGCCTTGGTTGATTTTTGCAGGAGAAGAAAAGTCACTGGCCAGAAGAAATCAAGAAAACTACCAGGGAGGAATTGCAACACATCACAAGCTTATTCAGTTACGGATTAATTGTGCCAAGTTATAATTTAAAAGGCTAGTTTCTCTCCCTGTTCAAGTCAGAATGGTTATCTATTGGCAGCAAAGTTATGTTCACAGTGATCTTTGTAAAATCATTGAGATTTTCTGTCTTTTTGCCCATGACAAAGAGGAACAATTAAAGCTCTGAGATAAAAAAATCCAAAAATATTTTAATTCTAGTGTCTTGCAATACAAGAAGAAATGGAATATCTGCAAAAGTAGGAAGCCTCTTCAGCTGCTTATCTTAATCAGGAAACTATTTATCCAGGTGACCTGTGCCAAGATCACTGAAAAGAGCAACTCTGTATCATTTCCTCGGGCTTGTTTCCCGGCCCTCATATTTTTGTGAGGGTGCTGAATTTTTAGCAAGATTTTCATACATAGTGACTTTAACAGATGCACGTTCCGACTTTCATAGGAGCGCATATTGTAACCAGCCTAAAAATATGTGCAGAATTGTGCTGAATTTTCTCATACAAAAGCTTTAAAATGTCATGTCATTCCTTATCATATGAGACAGCCTGCAAATACTGAAATAAACATGCCCTTTGCAATGTCCTTATTTCTTTTTTTCTTTTATTTTATTTTTTTGGTAAAAAAAAAGAATTTTTACAGTGATGCACAGTCTCTGTATCTACCTTTAGTACTATAATTAATTTCATGTAGAGGAAAAAATTAAATAAACTGATTTTCATTGATTTATTAATCCTACTTTTCTACACATCTTTTGCAATATCAATCCCTTCCCTATCTCAATGGAGTGCTAGGGCAAGACAGGCCAGAGCAAAGGGTATATGAAAGTGAGACACAGGGCTCGATATGGAGGAAGATGTGAACAGAGGCAAAAGATGTTGGGCTGCAAATAGCTCTGGACTCAAGCTCTTTTGTGAGGATTAATGCAGATTTTGAGAGATCAGCAGAGTGTGTGAAGTAAATGCACAGAGTTCAGAGGTCTGACAACATTTCTCTCCTCTTTTTTCCAGAAGACGATCAGTAGTAAAAACTGGGGCAATCAAGGACTCTGAAAAGATGGTCAAAAGAAAGGGAAAGGAAAAACAGTATATTTAAGAGCGATAAATATGAAAGCAGTAAACAGCTAAGAGAAGCAGAGTAGTTGAATGTCAGAGAAGGGAGATGAGGGCACATTAGGACCACTGTGTTAGAAAATGAGATTTGCACACACCCACAAAGAGTCAGCAAGACAAGATATAAAAAAAAAGTAAATGGCTCTAGCATAAAGCAGATGATGATATGAGCAGCTTTCCTTCTTCTGGGAAAAAAAAAATCTTTGACTTGAAGAGAGCCATGAAGAAAGTAAAATAGAATAAATATGCCAATACATTTTTCTAAAAATTGAAAGCATATGTGTTGTGTTAAAACATACATTTTAAACAAAACTTAACTTATGGAGATCTTTCCATTGAAGGAGGTAATTTGGGGCAGTTGGAGACTTACCCAGTAGCAAAGACTGAAAGAGATCTGCACGATGACATTGGGGCCCAAACTGGGGAGGTCCCTTCTCTGCAACACCAAAAGACATTGCAGCATTGCACAGGAGGCAGAGATGTGATCCTACCACCAGCCCTTGGAGGAACCCACAAGAAGGGAAAACTTCAGGACCTGTGTTTCTTAATCAAAAGCATTGCAGTTCTTCCCTGGTCCATACAGCACCGACTTGACGGGTGTTCAGCTATCTGGTTGTGTGTGTACTGTAGCAGTGCAGACTTGGATCCACACTCACCAGTTGGCCACTGTCTGCTTATGTATGGGATTGAAGAGAGCTAAGCTGGGATGCAGAGAAAGTCATGGTACAGGGCCCTCTCACACCCTCTGCAAAGAGACCTGGAACACTGGGCTCATACTGGCTGCACCCAGGTCCTCTCTCTGCCCAGGAAACAAAGTCATGTCACCGTTACCAGGCAGAAAAACAGCTCTGGGTCTGACTGAGAAGAGTCCTGATGTTGCTGCTATGAAAGAGATGGGAACTGTAACCCTTGGACATGAATATGCCTCCAATAAGCAATATGAAAATACAGTCAAATCACCCTTAGAGCTTTGCAGCCCCATAGGGCTCAGAAAATCTAGTCACATTCAATCACTTTCAAGAGTCAGCAGACACAGCAGCACATCTCAGGATGAGACTTTAATGCATTTTCCATAGACTTAAAAGAGAGGAGGGAGAAGGGGCTGTTTTGTCTGAAAATCCCTGTCTCAGGTGATACATTTAAAATGTGCCTGCTGATGTACTCTTGAGACTACCCCTAGCACTGCTGCAGGGCTGCAGGGAAGTGCTTTGTACTGGGAAGTCCAGATCTAAACACACTTCTTTCTGAGCGAATGAAACTTAATGAAAGTGTCAATTAAGAAATTTAGTCTTATAGAGGCCTAGCCAATACCAAATTCAAATCTTATGCAGACACAGTAGAGTGCATACATTAAAATACTAATGTGCCACCCTTCAGCTTCTCTTGATCCTTGTTCCATTTAAATCTTCCTCCCAAACCAATCTTAATGTGTCCTCACTCGGCCTAAGATAAAGTATTATTCAGACTCAGCATTGGCCCACATTATGTCTAGTCTTTAAGTTTCCACTGGTTTCTGACCCAAGGCATTATGTGTCTCCATCTCACTGTTACTTACTTCAATATTTATGGCATCCAAAGCTGGATGTCTCAAAGTTGCTTAATGTTCAATTCCATTCCCATAAAAATTGGAGCCCCTCCTTTGGCAAACAGGGCAGCTTGTCTACTGCTCCTCCCACCTTTCCACTCAAATGGTGAGCACTGTTCTGCTACAAAAGAATCTGGTCGTTTTAATGCTCATTGAAGCTTTCAGCACTGCACGGGGTGTTTAAAACACTTCTATATTTCTTTACCATTTAAGAAAGAGTGTCACAGCAAAATGGGTTCTCCTCCCTGCTGACTTTCACTAATTCTGTCAATTTATCACTTCACCAAGTGACTCTCAGGCCAATTTCTAGGTGCTGTCACTTGGCCCCTCTTTGGGGAGGCAGGAGGCTCCTGCCAATTCAGTATTCGGAGGCAACTTAATTGCTTGCTGGGGAAACTGTTTTTGCTTCATTCGCTTTGTGGGCTTTCTTTTCATTTAGCTACTTGGCTCATCTATAACACCACCTCTTTGTCCTCATATTAGTTTCTATTCCTCATTCTCAAGTACAAAATTAACAGAGAGCCTTTCCAGCCTGGACTGCAGATATCACAGGCTTGACATAAATATACCAGATCAACGTCCATTATGCCCTTCAAAGCATTTAAACATCCTGACTGTGACTGCTTTCTATTGCACCAACTATCCCTCTTCCCTTTGCACAGAAACTTGTGATGCTGGTTACTATTCACACTACAGAAAGTGCTGCATATGAGCAATAGCATGATATTCTTACATTTGATTATTAATTGCTATTATAAAAATGGTATGATATCTAGATTTGAATTGCACTTTCAAGTTCTTCAGTATGCTACCCATTTTGCCCTGCTTTTGGTCCTTGGGCAAAACTGCTATAATGAGAAAGGATTTATTAATGAAGTAGTAAAGAATTTTTTATTCACAATAAATGTTGTCTTGGGATTTCTTCAATGTTGTTTTGCAATTTCTTCAGCCTGTGCCTCAAAGACCTGAAAGTTTTTGTACTCTGCTGGAACTGGCTGTCCAGGTAATCAGCTGTGATGCTGTGGCAGCGTGGCAACCACTGTGTCTCAAAACAGATCCTCTCCTCCAGCCAGCTCTGGGCTCCAGAACAAATTCAGGTGATGCCCAGAACAAAATTCTTTTCCTCTGGAGGATACAGACAAAATTTCGGGAAGGTGGAAATTATCAGGGGAATTAAGCTTGAAGCCATCCTTAAAAGCAGAACTTGGAAAATTCATGAACTTGTAAGTCACAGAGGATAAGCTTCTTTATAGAAGTATATAATTTGATAGTTATATACTGAGTCACTGAGTAAAGAAAGAGCTAAAAGTACATGATTACCTGAGCATAAAAGGCAAGAAAAGTATTGGTTTACAAGCAATCAGTACACTCTGCTCTTCAAAGGAAAATATTAAGAGTTCATAATCATATATGAAAAAATTAAAGTTCTCTAAAGGTGCGTTTAAACAGACTAAAAAATGGTGTCACTTTCCTCACTGCTTATTGCCAGTCACAAGGACTGACATTTGGGAGGTTTCCTTCTGCATGGAAGCTTTCGTAAGAGTAACATCGTTGGGAAAATATAAGCAGTGTCTAGACCCATGGAGATCTTGACACTGATATCTGCTAGCACCAATAGGTGCAATCCTATCCTGGCGTGGGTAGAGTCCCATGTCACTTCCCATGGTCACCTACATTGGTGTGTTGCCCAAAAACCTCACCTCATTCCTGTTCTTGCCCTTTACTATGACACAATTTTCAATCATACTGGAGCAACAGCCAGGTCCCCTCCTGCATTCACTGGGAGTTTGTTTGCCTGAGACTTTGCCTCCAGTTCATTTCCACAAAACTTAATGACATTGCAAACCAGGTGCAGAGGTTTCGTTACTTTCCTCCTCATCCTGTTTTTCTGATTTCATTCACATCAAATTTTTTCCACAAGAGATATGGAAAATTCAGATCATAAATAGAAAACACTGTCCTTTTGCCATGGTGAAATGGTAAAAAATTAGTGCAGTATTAAAAAAAAAAAAAAAGGTAAGAAACCTATATTTCCACATTAGCAGCTTTGCAAAGCAAATTCTGGAAACTTTAAACAGCTGCTTTTTTCTTAGTATTTTAACTTTTGTGTTCAAATTTCATCCAGGTAGTAGGAGAAACAACAAAACCAAAAAAATGAGCAGAACTTTTGAAATATGATCTAAACTAAAATAGCAGCAGTCTCAGAAGGACTGACTGAAGATTAGAATAAATGTAAGAAATAAACAGATTGGACTCCTTGCATTTTTCCTTTTTGCTGTTGTTGTAGGTTGTTTTGAGAAGCCTTTTTTTGTTGTTTCATATAAACTGCACAGCAGGGGCTATACACAGCACTCACAACATTTTTTGAGCACCAGCTGCAGCTTTTTTCATTTTACAGATAATTCTGAACTTGATAGAATGATTATACAGAGACAAATGTCCATATCCTGTCTGATTCTCCACATGTAAGTTGGTTAAAATAATTTATTTATCTTGCCTGGGCTAAGGGGTGTATAGTTCAGAGGGACTCATTGCTTACTGTTGTTTAATTAGCAATCAGTGTTGATTTCTTTAAAAGTGATTCAGTAGTAGTATCTTTCTCCTGTTAGTACACATTAAAGAAACTTAGTTAAATCTTGCAATAATTATTGCTAATGTATGCATTCCCACTTTGCATTATTTTCTAGCTAGTAGATTCTAGCTATGGTCCTCTTCTTTTTAACTGACAATTTCACATTTTCTCTAATAGGAAATTGGGTCTCAAAATTATGCATACATTGGGCAGAATTAGACAACTGTGATATGAACACAGTGAATTGTTTAAAGGAACCATTATATGAACACGGACAGTGGCTTGAAAAAGGAGGATTCTGAACTCAAAATTAAGCTATTTCTCACAAAATCATTGGAATTCTCCTCAGTGCTCAACTATTTAGATGGAAAAAAAAGAGTAAAGAAAAGAGTAAAATGATTTTCTTAATTTCTGAAAGCTTCTAAAATTTTTACATCTGTGAGAGATCACAGGACACTCTATACACAAAATGACTTGCAAAAATTGTACTGAAAGCAGTTATGAGCAAAGTATTAATGTAATATTGGCACACCAGTTTAGAGTGAACTGGCAGCAATTTTGTCAGGTAATGAAATTGGTATTTAATGGTGCTTTTAAGATGCCAACACACACTCTATTTTAAAAAAAATAGCTGGAGAATCATCAATTATCGTTTTTAGCTTTTATAGAGATTAGTAAACTGAAACTAAAGATGCCACCTACAACAACATCACTCTTCCTACAGGAAAATGCTTCGGTTCTGTTAGAACTTTTAGAACTAAGCTCATCCTGATACAGAAGATACATGAAGATTACACCATGCACACTGGAGGAAAAGTGGGGATTCATTTTACTACTGAAACAGTATCATAAGCCTGCTGCTTTTCCCCACTATGTTATATGATTAAAAACTTTTGAATTTAAAACTGATGCCATTTGCTTCTTAAAGGACAATATATTTCTGTGTCATTTACAGTTCCATCAAGGCAGTAAAATAAACAGTTTGTGAACCTCAGTCAAAGGCTGTGGTATTTATTGCCTGTATCAATAGCCATCCATGCAATAATTTTTATGTGTGGTGGTTTGGGTTTGCCATTTGTTTATATGATACATTGCCACCAGATACAGAGATGCAGTATCCATCTTGATAGAGGGATCCTGCAGATTATTTTTACAGCAACTAAATGGTATTCCATATCCTTAGTTAAATTAAATCAGATTAGCCCCATGAGGAGCAGTGAAGACAGTGATTTGTGTCAGATTAGAATTGAGTTTTTCTCAAATTCTTCCTTTTTAGGAAAAAAAAAAGATTCAAACCAATCTCCAGATGTGCATCACGGCAGGACCAGGTTGTCTCCAACTGTCCAGACTGAGGCCAAGATGAGTTTTTAATAAGGCTCCTGTATGTCGCAGGGCTTTAGTTTCTGAGGAAACCTTGGGGCTGGTGTGTACTCAGGTCTCATGCCAGCGTGGAGTTAGAAGGCAGCCAAGGTGTATACTCGAGAGCTCACTTGGGAGCCTAGACATAGAGACTGCTGGCAGCACAGTGGTTTAGCACACTTACTTATGCCATTATATGTTCTTCTCTCCTTTCTCCAACAGCTTGACAGTATATGGGATCTCATGGATTATTTCCAATGAGAGGCAGGTAGCAGGATTTGCCTTGATGCAGTCTTGCTCATTGATGACATTAAACCCCATTTCTCAATGTAAACATTGAGAAGAGTGGCTATGAAGAGAAATAAATTTAGTGTATTCTTTTTCATGAACACAGATGTGTTTTGAGATGATGAGGTGGCTGGCAGTCATCACTGCCCTCAGAAAGCCTCCTGTAGCATGCTCTGGGGTAGGGTCAAGGTCCCAACCTGTGCCTGCAGGAGGGATGGTGGATTCATAACTCAGAAACCTGCAGCATGAGGGAGCACCAAGGGCTGATCCTGTGCTTCTGCTGAGCCTGCCTTCCAGGGAGAACTTTGCCCATGGCTTAGTAACTGCTTTGGTGAGAGAGCTGTGGGGTCTGTATTTGGGAGGCTGAGTCTTTTAGAAAACTATTTGTTACTAGTGGGAGAGCAACCTTGCAGCTAATGGCATGAAATTTACTTCTTGGTCTGGGTCTTAAGGCTGAAGGTGTTTTAAGCCAGGGACATTCTCTGCCCACTAAGGCTCAAGAAGAGAGCAGGTAGCAAGTCAGATGCCATCTTCTCTAGGATACAGAAGGGGAGATACATTCAGGTAGCTAGGAAGGTCTCTATTTTATAGAGAGATTAAAAGATTTGCAAAAGGCATTTCATTCACCTTGAATGGTCAAATAAGTAATGGACTGTGTGCTTTTCAGGAGCCTGTCCATAAAGAAAGCTTTCTCTACTTGATGCTAATGTATGGAAGAGAGATCATTACCACAGATTTGTGGTAACAAGGCTGTCATCAGTGTACCTTTATGTAGCACTTATACTAATAACAACACTGCCACCACATCCTGACTGGAGGCTGGGACAAGCTCTCATAGTCTGTGGACCCAGATTTAATAATACAGGAAGAAAAAGAGTGAGTATAATACATAGTATTAGATAAAAGAGTAAGAGGTAGAAGAATTCAATGCCAAGATACATATAGCAACTCAATCTGAGGTTTAGTTTTCTGTTGTGACTTCTTTTCTCTGTCATCATACCTATGCAGAAAAAAAGATTTAAAATATGTATCCATCCAGTGCAAGAATAATCTGCATTTTGTTCTTTCAATAATATTATAATTATTTTAGATTAATGAATAATCAATTCAAGAAAATTAATAAGAGCATCCTTTCACCCACATATTTCATTCAAAGTCTTACATGAGTTAATTCTTCTTCACTTGTAACTGCATGTCTATGGCATGAAAATTTTATTGAATCCAGGATTCAAGATACAACAGTAATGTTGACTTTTAAAAAATTATGCAAATTAACATATAAAAAAGTAATTATAGGGTTCTTCCCAACTGCACTAGAAAAACATCTAATTTACTACAAGATCTTCTAACTGCAAATACCAATACATCAGTACTTTTTTTATTTTTGAAGAAACCATTCTTTTCTGAATGGTTTTTCAAAGAGCAAACTGCTGTTTATTTATTTAAATTAGCAGAATAAATCTTTTGTACATAGTATACTAAGAGAAATGGAAAAGCAGAGAATATTTTCCCTGGCACTATTAAGCAAGTGTAATATTTTCATTTATTACAGAAATATGAATAACCGACAGTGACATAACCAACATCCTAGGGGAGTGTCCAAATTGTTTATTTAATGAGAAAACAACTATCTTTGCAAGCTACTATCTCCTCTTTATTTGTATTTGGTTACAGTTACAAATGTTAGGAAAAAGTGCAGTCCTTTTTAGTGAACAGTTTTCCATTCACAACATCTGGTAAAGAACATACAGAGAAAATTAGTTGAATTGGTTTGGGAGGTTTTTTTACAATTATTTATTTAAAAGTAGAAAGGAGCCTACAACAAAACCTTTCTTTCAGCTTTTCAGTTTTCAGGGTTGATATCTCTTGGAAAAAACCTTGCTGCAAGACTAAACCATCGACTCAACTTCATAGAATCAATCTTGTTTTCTCACTCTCAGCTGGAGAAAATCAGGGTACAGATCAGAATTTGAGGTATGGCACGATTTAAAAAAAAAAAAAAAATAGAAAAACCCCAACTTATAAAATTCTCATCTATTATTTCATTTGTTCCTAGCATATGTAGTAGAGGAAGAATTCATTATTCTAATTATTGGATAAATACATTACTGTTAAAGCTTTGGTAGTTCCAAGCACCCTGGTTGGAACTGGTTGGAACTAAGCACACCAGTTGGAACACGTGATGCCTCACATGGTTCATTCTGCTATGCTAAAGCCTATACAAAGAACTCATATGTGCTGACCACCCAAGCCACTAGAAAGCCATGTAAGTTACTTTCATGGTAAGAGTTCATATTTCCTCTTTTTTGTCTATGATTTTTTAATTTTCCTGAAAACAAACTCAGCTCATATGTTTTCTTCCTTTACTAATGACAATTGCGAGTTATGCACCTCTGTGACCAAATATCTGCCTCTGTAAAGGTAAACTGGACTACAGAAGAAAATACACTACATTATCTGAAATTTCAGAAGTTTCAGTGACAGAATCAGAGTTTTTTCCTTCACTGAGGACCTGTCAGCTGATGCCGTGGGCTATGGCTAGAGGTACAGGCTGAGCTACCAGAGCTGACCAGAGCAGTCCTCACCTCCCACACACACCATCCTTCCACACTGTATTAAGAAACCATGGTGGCTGAAAAATTTATGCTGGCAGCAGAAGGCAGTTGTTGCCCAGCACAGTAAATGTCCTGATCAGCTCAGCTGATGGTTTAAACTGGCATGAGACAGGGAACAGGGTAGGGGAAGGACTGAATGCTGGGGAGGAGATGAATCATTCCCCCTGGAGCAGCACAGGCTTATGTGAGCACTGCCCTACTGCCTCCTCTGCCCTGGTCCACTCTGCAAGCTCTCCTCTTGTGGTCAGGCTTGTATCGTGTGGGAAATGGTCTCCCTATTGAAAAACAGCTATTTTTTTTTTAAAGTCATGGAAAAGAAAAACAAAATTATCTGAACAAATTTCTTTCTACCATGGGAAATAAAAGTCTGTGAAATCTCCATCCTCCCAGCAATTTGAACCTCTTTGCAGTGGTGTCTCATCAACCAAACCAACAGTCTACACTTTGGTGGTGCTATAGCTGTTATTATATCATTTTATTTCATTGCTCTATAGACAGAGGCATACTTCATACTGATACAACTGTAGCCAACTAGTATTTTAATAATATACTTACCATGATAAAAAAAAATTATAGCCTGCCATTAAACAGGAATGCCTGTTCAAAAACATATTCAGTGAAGGTGTTATAAAAACATTAGAGAGGGCTGCAGTTGGTGACTCAGCAGAGCCATTCACATAATAGCTGTTAAGCCATCTGGAAAGTGAGGATTTCCAATTAGAAATAAGCAGGAGAAAAAAATTACATTCTGAAACACTATCAGGTTTCCATACAAGCATCTCTTGTAAATAAAATGCAGAAATCATGTGGAGAAGGCCAAAGCCTTTCTAATACTGCATCTGCAAAATTGTTTCAAAACACAAAGTTTTCCAGAGATATCCCTGAGGTGTCAACAGCTCTTTATAGCATTTTTTTTTATTTAAACAAGTTGTTAAAACTGGAAAGAAATTTAACTGACATCACAGCAGGATCATTTACTGGGACAAGGGAAGAGAAACTCAGCAGCTGCCAGTTTGGATAAGGAGATGAGTTTTCTGTCTCTGGAACTGGAGCTCCAGTGCCTTTAATCTTGAGAAGTTGATAGTGCCTGAATCTCTCCTCGTCTACCAGATAGCTCATCATTGCCTTGACTCTCTGCCCACTAAGGTCTTTACAAGACCCACACATTTTTTAGAGTATGAATGCCAGCTTTCTCTCTCCCTCAACACTTGAGCAAGAAAAGCTCTCTTTTCTGCTTGGGTACATATCTGTTGTCTTCATCTTCGTCAAAAGAAACATGCTGTCATTTTAAACTGTTTAAAGCAGAAAACACTAATGTACACAGCTTGTTTAACTGAACAGAACACTTTTTTTGAATAGTGGGCTGGCATTGCTTTGCATTGCACCTAATAAGATGAGAGTTGGCTCTCACTGTGAATATTATCACTACAGCATGTAATCATAATAAATTATAATTAGATGTTATAATTGTCACTAATGTTTCTACTACTCTGACCAGTTCCATTCTGGAATATTCAGTTCTACCAAGTGTAGATTTATTTTCCCAGAAGGGATGGGTTCCCAATTCTCCACAGGTATATTTAATTTTAGACACTGTTAGTAGACCAAAAGCTCCTTATTCTCTCCTGAAACATCTTGCTCTTTATAGGTGTGGTTCATTGATCATTACCAATCAGCTACCAATTTTTGCATTGTCATTCCTGCTAGGATGTTGGAAAGAGGTCTGGCAAAGACCCTGAGCAAAGTCTTCTTCAGGCAGTTTGAAAATTTTAACTTTCATAATGTTTTAAATGATGTAAAACGATTTGTTCCAAAGAAGTTTGCTGCAGCTCAGAAGAGTCACAAATGAAGATAACTCCTGTAGATAATATATTTCCAAGGGTTTTTTTCTCTCCCTTTAGCAAAGTTCTCAATTATTTAGCTGCCAAAGTAGACATGCAAGAAACTCAATCCAAGAGGCTTAGTCATAGGCTAGCCAAGAGAGAAATAAATCACAAAAAGTAATGAAGGGCACTGAAAAAGACCCACATGTATTGATCTTTCACAGCCTTAGAGTGCTATCAGTATCAAGTCATAAATTTAAGACCAGCAAAGGCAACCATATTAAGGGATTACCAACAACAAAGGTTGGCCTCTGCAAATCCTGAAATGAAAGCAAATAAAACTCCAAGGATCTGTCTAATATACATTTGCTTCTATTTTCATTCTTCTATATCCCCCATAAACCCCACTGAAGAAAAAATAATTGGCCCACAACATGGAATCAAGTAAGTACCTTCTCTTTTGGGCTAGTTTAAACCATGCGGATCAAATTCTATCCATTCCTCCACAAAAAAAGTCAGAGTTTGTTTTGAATCTCAAATAGTTGTACCTAAACAAGAATATGAGTTCGCTTGTGCAGAGCTTTTTATTGTAGAACAGAAACAAATGCACTAAGGCAGATCCTATCAGCTCTTCATGGCCCCGTAATGCACATATGGGAGCTGTTGATGCCACTGGAGAGCCAAGCTGCCCACAAGGAAGAGCATGGAGCTTCACAGCTGAATTATTGGCCTTCCAGTAGAAGTAGGACTTGGGGAATCTGTCTCAAAACCCTTGGCAGGTCAGGGGACTTTGAGGGAAGTTTTAAGTAATCACACTATTCTCAATATTCAACACTTCCTTCTCCTCCCTGCCTTTCTTCCCCTCCACATCTTTTCTCTTCCAGGAAGATTTAATGTCACACAAAGCATTTTTCTGAAATCTAAGTCAGCACAGTGGACCCTGAATTCCATTTCTGAGGGAGATCAAGCTGATCTCCTCCTCAAAAGCCCCCAAATACTGTATCAGGTGATTGGTAGTAACTGAGTGGGATTTCATGGTGTTGTCAGCAGACAACTTTGTGGTAAGAGCTTACTGCAAGCCGCATAGTACACAGCTTTGGAATTTGCTCTCCCCTCTTCCAAACACATGCATTTCTACAATGTACCTCTAATTTATTGACATCTAATACATATTTCAAAGTCCAACTTAAATGGAGACAAGGGAAGAGGAAAATTCTAGTGGATTACAATGTACTATAAAAAAATAAATGTAAGAAAAATCATGTATGAATTGAATTTTCACTTTATTCCAACACAGCATCTTTCAGTGCTTGACAGGAATTGCTAGCAGTTGCTTTCACTGCTTTTGTATATTATGTGTCAGCCAAATGTGCTGTTTTCTGGGGGGCATCTTAATGCAATCAAATTGCCCTGCTGAATGCATCAACCCTTCTGGCAAATTAAATAATTTCTCTAAATATTTCTCACTTGAAATTATCCTATGAAGACAAATATACTGATATGAATGTCTTGGAGTCATAGCTCAACTGTACATGAATAATACAGGAGTGGGAATAGATACAAAAATACTGGGGTTTTTCCCATGTCCTTAGATGCTAGACTGTACCATGACTCTGTATATGCAGAATAAACTAGATAGGCATTTATGAATTTAAAAGAATGGTGTTAACTTGAAGTACAGTCAACTTAGACTATATTATCAAGTTCAAGTCTCGTTCCTGAACCCTAATTACTATGCAATTGTTATATAATAACTGTAACAATTACTGTTTCAAAATAGTTCTTTTAGTACAGTATGAGAGATTTCAAAAAGCAACAGCACAATAGGAAAATTACAGTCTTGGCACAAAAGGTGCAATATGAACAAAGTATAGAAGCAAACCAAAGAGTCACTACAATATTCCAGCAACCAATAGCTTTAAATTACACTCTGATCCCTGTTAATTTTTCTGCAAATTAGGAGTGAGCTGAAATTCTGAGTTGTGAGGTACAAGGCAGAAACCTCTCAGTGTTGCATTGTACTGATCTGGCATGTTATGTCACATGCACAAACAGAAACCCAGAAGCTGCAAACGACAACCTAAGTCAGTCAAACTGCCTTATCAAAGACAGGAGACAACCCACGTTGTTTCACTGTTACAACCATTTTTGTAAAGCTTACAATGAATTGCATAATTTTTTCCTATAAGCCAAAAGCTTGCTGAGGACCTGCTGATTTTTACAGGTCAGAACAGGCACTATAACATCAGGGGCTGTGCGTAAGGGCTTGGCAGTCTTGATCCCAGTGGTACAATCATGGACAAACACCAGTGACCTTCTCCAGGTTAAGCTCCTTCACTGTTCTGTGAATAGGGTCATGCAGTAATGCTGTCTACAAAACTCTTTTTTCTGCTGCTGCTTCACCTGTGCTCCTGATCCTAGTGTAGGTCTCACAGGATTCACACGACACAAAGGACTTCTGCACTGGACAGCATTTCTTTCATGGTTAGATAACCATCCAATGTAAAAGCAACCGGAACTCACTTTATGTCTTCAGGAGAAAGAAAATTTTCATCTTGTAGTTCTCATTCAAGTGAAATAATACACAAAAATGGAAGAAAGTCTTTATCTATATTTACATTCTTGTCTTCATGAAAAACAAGAGTTTCTATTAAGCTATCAGTTAATATGCAAAAGTAAACAATTTGAGTGTTCATCAGTTATATGAACATGCATATGAAAGGTTATCACAGGTAAGTTCATAGAGGTCGAACCTGGTAAAGCCACTGTATTGCCTTAGTAGTTTAGACCTTAATGAGCACATCCTCCTTTCCATAAGACAGCTGTTTGGCAGTCCTGGGGCAGCAAAGTGCCAACAAATGCAAAGTGAATGGTGCCCTGAGTTACTAAAGGCATTTCAGGACATAGAGTAGGGCAGAGAAGGAGACAGGCTGCTCCTCTCCCAAGGGCCTCCATAAAGCACTAAAGATTAAGAACACAGTATTTACATGAAGCTGGATGGAGACACCATCAGACATCTGAGTTATGTTAAAATAAGTAGGTGAAAAAGGAAAACAAAGTCATTGGTGATATGAAAGCTTTAATACTTAGCAGACCCAAGTATGCCACAGTGACACAAAATTATCATTCTTTATGCCACAATTGAAGAAAACAGTAGGATTCTTTCATCCTTGATTTAAGAAAAAATGTACTTTTGAGGCTGGAGGGTTTTATTCACATTATGAAAGAAAAAGAAAGAGGAGGTTAATTACTCAATGTCTATTAAAGAATGGCTGACATAGGAAGGAAGATTTAATTAATGTAGTGAGGTCTGAGTTTTCAGAAAAGAGTTTCACAACCTTTGATCTCATCAGGAGAGTCGAAGCTCTTTGAGCTAAGCACAAGCACCTGAAATAAGAAAGAAGAGCTTTATTCAGCAGCAGGCAAATAATGAACATATTTATAGTGACAGAAACAGGATCAGTGAAAGCCCTGGCTGCGTACACCACATTAGGTGACCCTGGAGTGAGGATTGAGTAAACCCACATATCTGACTTCACTGCCTCACCTTATCATTGCTGAAGTCTGGATATTGATGTGATTGCTGATGACATACAGATACTTCTGGAAGCTGAGGGTGAAACATGGCTAAGGTTTCCTGGCATCACACAGAACAGCATCTGCCTAGGAACCAGAATGTGGTACATTGTGGAGAAAAACTTCTCCCCCCAAAGACAAACACTTGACTGTAGACTCCACTGGAAGCCTGTAGACTCCATTGGAAGATTTTTCCTTGGCTGCAGGTGATGGGTTCATCCACTTCAGGAGACACTTAAAGACTTCTGGAAACACAAAAGGTCACTGAACCCTGATGATGAGGCCAATGCATTCCTGGTAGATATGGCAGAAATCTTTCTCCAGCATCACTTTATCTACACAGCTGTGTTTATCCATTTTGTCTAATTTGTTGCAAAATAACTTCATTTTATAAGTGAACCTGTGTTTTCTGATATTTTAACAGCATTTTCTTATGTAAATGAGGCCATTCATTTCCCAAGAAGAAAAGCTAGATGCATAGCAACTACTGAGGGCTATAACGAGTCAGTGCAGCTTTCAACTTGTTGCTAAGGGTCTGCTGCTTACAATTGTCTTCTCCCTTAGTAGAAACCAGAAACTAGAAAGCCTGAGGAAAAGGACAGTAGCGCTTGTCCCTTCATCTCACAAAAAGGGTGGATCTATCCATTCTATCACTAAATTCTTAGCAGATGCTTACAAAGTTTGCTGAAGATTTTTTTTCTCAAAAATTTTGCAACTCCCCATCTGTTAAAGGCACTTCCCCTCATTAAGACTATTTACATGCAAAGTTTTAGACTGCAGCTGCTTTTGTCATGACACCATCAGAATATTTGGAATGATTTATTTTTTTAAAATGTATTTTCCATTTGTACTTGGCATTACATTACTAAGAAACTTTTCTGGTAAAAATCAAGCTGAATTTGCTGTGGTGGCACTAGCATAGCTAACAAAGCTTGGCCCAGCACTGTACCCCTAATTACGTTAATATGTTTCAGAATCCTTTTATGAACATGAATAATGGCCATTCCTTTTGTCTGACTAGGAAGGAGAAAAAAAAACTCGCCTATACCTCTGCCTTTTCAGTCTTATGCTCCTTATTCAGTGTTCCCACACAAAGGTTACAAGCCTTAAAATTTGTTTCTAAGGCTCATTTCACTCTTAACAAAGTTTGTGCCTTTTATACTAAAGGAAATCATATTTTTATATATTAACTCTAAGTGTTAACCCAAGGAAAGTTTGTAATTCAATACTAATTG
The DNA here is from genome assembly GCF_009829145.1 of Chiroxiphia lanceolata. Lineage (NCBI taxonomy): Eukaryota > Metazoa > Chordata > Aves > Passeriformes > Pipridae > Chiroxiphia > Chiroxiphia lanceolata. The sequence goes on along the minus strand of NC_045639.1, from coordinate 82,761,509 downwards.
TTTTTAAAACTTGACTATCCTATGTAATTTATCCATGGCTAGCTTGGTAAACTGAGGTGCTGTGCGTGATGATAGCAGGCAGATGTTTGCTCTGTTGACACAATAGAACTTTTTTCGTACAAAAGAAACTTAATTTTTTCTAGAAGTCTGCTGTCAAGATTAAGAGAGGGAGAGAGCTAGAGGGAATGCATTTCACAACAATGTTTAGGAAGAAAAGAAGCATTCAGCATGGTGGAGACAAAATATTGGTCTCCATGTGTTCATGGCTTATTCGTGACTTTTCTAACTGGTACATCTTTCCCTCTCTCTAAGCTTCAGAAAGCTTCATACCACTTTCATCTTTCTGGTCCTGTGCAGAACCTCAGCTTATTAATTTTAGTGTCATTAATTTACTCCTATTTCAATGTTTCTTTCTCTGATCTCTGAGAGCACCACTGTAATATGATCTTCTCTAATGGCTCAGTCCACTCCTTAACAGGCATTAGGTACGTCAGAGAAACAGCTCAAAGTACAATCACTCCAGGAACTAGCCCACATGCAAATAGCTGCCCCTAGGCCAAATGGTGTCCTGTTTTGCTACACTTACCTGCCTATAAAGAGTTAGCAGATTGCAAAACACCAGACTCATTTCATTTCTTAATTTTGGACCGACCTCAAACAGCCAGAATAAACACAAACTCCTCTTCTTTAAAAACACAGACTCTAAACTGGCAAAGTTATGCCAGCCTCCTTTTCTCTACAAAGTATTTGCATAGGCAGTCAGCAGATATAATTTTGGTCAGAGGTGCCAATGCCTGACAGAAATAATTATGGACACAAAAAGAAGCAACTTCAATTTCTAGCCAAATATAGGAAAAGTTTGTTGGGAGGCAATAGCAGTTTGAGCTTAAAGGCAAATGACTTCAATTGCTGAGATAACACACAGACAGAAGGCTCTGTTAAAGCTTAGTAGCGATGTTAACAGTGTGAGGAAATGTCTGTCTTCAGCCAAATCACGACTATCTCCATAGTGGGGTACTGCAACCATTTTCTGGTAAATTCACGGAGAAGAAGCTGTAGAGGCTTCAGCTTTCCTTAAGCAATAAAAGAAATGTGGAAAGAAGGAAGGAGGGATCCTATTTCAGCCTAGACTGAGGTATGGTTTTTGTTCTGAGCTCTGAACCCCTTTCTCATAATGGGCTGTAAACTCACTGTGAGTGAGGTAAGGAATGGAGGATTGCTCCCAGTAAAGTCAGTGAGTCCAGCTTTTTGCCTTATTTTTCAGAAAATTTGGATTCTGTCACTGATAAAATTCACCAGAATTGAAGTCCTGAAAATATTCTGACAGGAGATTTGAAATAATTCCCCAAATATCATCTTTCTTTTGGTACATCATACAGTTGAAAGTTGTAGTTTATAGCAAAAAATTCTTTGATTTTCCAGAATTTATGTGCAAAGAGCAAGAGAAAGAGAGAAACACTGGTGCAGTTCACACGCAATATACAGAAATAAGGATGAAAGATGGTTTTGGAATTAAAACTGGGACGAAGGAGAGCTTCACTCAGTGTCTATGTCTTTGAATAGGTGAGTATTTCCAAGTCAACTGATCATTCCAACCTCAGGTTTCCTGCTTGAAGACCTAGATAACCAATAATGTGTCTGAAACAGGTATTATCAGGTAAAGTTTGTAATGGTCTGTTCTTGGACCAGTCTAGAGATCTATTTCAAACCTCTTAAACTTTCTATACAGACTCTCTGTGAGAATTTGGAGGTTCAAACAGCACCCACATTTTGTTGAGCACTTTGAGATACATGAGAGAAATGCAAAGGTTATGTGGGTTTATATTTTTGAAATGCAGATTTCATAAACACTAAAAGAAACTTTGGAATATTTTCATGAACAGAAGTGAATATACCTGAAAAATCCAATACTTGGTCTAGTTATGGTGTTGTATTGGCATAATACTAAAACTTAGGTAATGAAAGTTGAATCGGAATGGACCGGCCAGGGAATTGGTCAAGAAATGACTGGCTGTGGCACTTAGGGCTATGGTTTAGTTGTCAAGGTGGTGATCAGTCAAAGGTTAGACTCGGTGATCTTGGAGATCTTTTCCAGGCTAGATGATTCTATGATTCTGTGAATTGTTCCCAAGGGAGAAGAAGATGGGACAACTTGCCTTTTCTAATTTGCTGGTGTCCTGAAAGGACGACAGAAGAAAAGATTTTCTAACCTTTCACCAAAGAAGTCCCAAGTCCCAATAGAGGAAAAGTAAGATAATATTATAGAAATTATATTTCTTGGAAGTCTTTATTTATTTTATTCTTTGGGAAATAGGTGCATATGTTTTTACAAGAATTTATTAACCTATAAAATTTTCTTCTTCCTTCTTCACAAGCAGTCATTCAAGTGAGTGAAACACCTCATCAAAATAAAATTAGAAGTTGCATCTATCTAAATGCTATGGCAATCCTCAAGGTATGAAGAGAATGGAGCCAGAAGACTTAAGCAAACATCTATAGACACATAAAACCTGACCTCTCCAGAGAAGGCCTGAGAGCTCCCTATCCAGTAGCTCAGAGTTGGCGAGGCACTCAGCTGTCTGCAGCAGCCAATCAGAAGAGTAACCAGGGTCTGCAACTTTTATAAAATGTTTTTAGTATGCCTCTAGAGTATGACTCTAGAGATTGTTCAGGAGGATAAAATTAGGGGTTATAAAAACACTGTATTTCCAATTAGTTTGGGAGACAATATCTATCTTTTGGTTTCTCCCTTTTCTCCATTTTTTGGCTTTTCTGTAAGATGTTGGCAGCCTTCATCCTCTGCTGATTTTAAAGGGACTAATATTTTTCCAGGGGTCTAATTCCTGTTTAGAAATTCTTATGTTGCAGAAGTGCTGGGTGGTTAGCAGCTAGCAGGGTAAAGCTTTTCTTTCCTCCTGGTTTGCCCAGGCTTGAAGTTCTCACCATCAGGGACTAACATGTGGTCATTAAGTGTCAAAGTGATTTGTACCTTCCATAAGGCCGGCACATTCAGAAGTCATTCAACACATGAGCAACTCCTACCCGTTACTATTGTTTGCAGGGTGATCATCAACATGGCTGATTGCTATATTTCAAGGCTCTGCCACAGTGCAAAATATGCTTAGGTTTGAATGGGCAGGAACAGGGAATTCAAAAAGGAACATAAAGGCTTTTAACTCCTCCTAACCTTCAATTAAAATCTGTCCCAAATCATGAGTGAAGGCTTATTATTGCTTCAGACAGATGGTTGGTTGCCATAGAGAAACAAGCTGTGGTTCTCATTTCAGTGTCCAGCAAGCCAGTACTCACATGCCAGTATCCATCCTTAAAGCAAGAACCAATTGCCGTGCTGCCTCAGCAGAAGTTAAATGTGAACAGGAGAGGTGAGAAGATGAAAATGCTGTGCTCTACTGTGGTAGGAAAACACACATGCTGCTACATGCTCTAGCTAACCAGAACTCGAAAGTCATAAGTCTCATACCTTCAGTTTGAAGTACAAATAAATTCTTACGGAGGAAGCCTAAGAAATTACTGAATTTATATATGAGCTGATGTGCATACATATGGCTGCATCCCAAACTTCCCTCACAAACTTTCTAAATGCTCCTTGGTTACCATGACATAAAAAGTTATTGCTTGGCCCAGAGAACTGACATTTATGACTATACTGAAAGGTTTCCTCTTGGGAGCAAGAGGTAAAACGAGTGTGACCATTCTCCACAATTCTACCCCTCTAAATTTTAAAAAAACTTGTTTTCTTGGACCAAGGCTGGGCAGACACCAGTCAAACTCTTTTTTCTTTCCAAGCCTCAATGCCAGTTGGTCCTGCTCACCCCACAGAGTCCTTGGAGTTTACTCCAGGGTCCACACTTGGTGGTTTATCCATAGCCCTGCTTTTGTTTATCAGCTATCTCTGCTCCAGGCAGGTACTGCAGCATCAGGACAGGGTGTATCCCACGCCCAAGGCCATGGCACACTGTCTGCTTCCCTGCTGCCTTCCCCACCTCTTTACAATCTCACCCTGCCCCAGGGCCGTGACACCCTGGCCATCTTGGTAATCATAGAATCATAGAATTACATAGTTTGAGTTGGAAAGGACCTTTAAAAGTCATCTAGTCCAACCTCCCTGCAATAAGCAGGGATATCTTCAATTAGATCAGGTTGCTCAGATCTCCATTCAGCTAGGCCTTGAATACTTCCAGGGATGGGATACCCAACACCTCTCTGGGCAACTTATTCTAGTGTTCTTACAACCTTCATCGTAAAAAGCTTCTTCCTAATATCTAATCTAAATCAACCCTCTTTTAATTCGAAACCATTTAATCAGAGCAGAGAGCTCCTTCCGCTCCTCTGCATCTTCTCCCTGTTCCTGAGTGGCACCCAGGCATACACAGGCAATGAGGCATACAAGGGTGCCACCTTGACTCCCAAAAATATTGTCTAATATAGACTTTCTATAAGCTGCCACATGTCAGTGCTATTTAATGGTAACAGAAAAAAATTACACTAAAAACATTACTCCTACGTCCACAAGATTCTAAGGCAGAAGACAAACCTTATGGTTAACATTTCTTGGGAATCCACTATCAACTCTCTAATTGTGTAAATATTTTATAAGAAATTTTGCCCTAATTTAGATGACAGGAAATTTCATAACTTCTGCTAGCTCTGATTGTACCATGAATTACTTTTCTGTACAGAATGTGACTTTACTCCCTTAAATTCTTTGAAAAAATATGACCTTAATATTACTATGGTAGACTTTGTAATAATTGTCCTTTCTTTGGAAGAAGAAAAAGAGAAAAATCAGCAGGTGCTCCTTTGGGATAGCAGAAACGGCAGTAACAAGAAAACTGACAATTTTTAGAAGAAAACAAATGTATCATGGATAAAGGTTTTCTGTACATAAACAGTTTGATTAATAACACTGTTGGCATGTTCATAGAACTGTTATAACAATTCCGTGGTAAAGATAATATATTACTAGTCAAAGCAGGAGTTCTACACAGGAAGGTCACCATCAGCCTCAAGACTGAAGACTTTCCCTTGGTCAAGGAAGATTGCTTTAGAGAACACCTAGACAAACTTGACATGCACTACTCCATGGGCCCTGATGGGATACATCCATGGTGTTGAGAGAGCTGGTGGACACCATAGTAAGGCTGTTTACAATCATCTTTGGAGGGTTGTGGAGATCAGAAGAGGTGTCTGAGGACTGGAAGAAAACAAATGTCACCCTAATCTTCCAAAAGTGCAAGAAGGAGGACCCAGAAAACCATCAGCCAGTCAGCCTCACCTCAATCCCTGGAAAGGTGATGGAGTACCTTATTCTGGAGGTCAACTTTATCCATATGGAAGATAAGAAGGTGATCAAGAGTAGCCATCTCATCATGGATTCACTAAAGGTAAATCACACTTGACCAACATGATTGCCTTCTACAATGAAAAACTAGCTGCATGGATGAGAGGAGAGCAGTGGATATTGTCTACCTTGACTTTAGCACAGCTTTTGACAATGTCTCTCACAACATCCTCACAGACAAATTTGGGAAGTGTAAACTGGATGAGTAGACAGTGAGGTGGGTTGAGAATCAGCTGAACGGCAGGACCCAGAAAATCATAGTCAGTGGCACAGGGTCTAGTTGTAAACCTGTCACCAGTGGTGTCCCCCAAGGTTCAATACTGGGCCCAGTATTGTTTAATTTATCCATCAATGACTTGGATGAAGGGACAGATACCTCCTCAGAAAATTTACTGATGACACAAAGCTGGGAGGAGTGGCCAATACCCCAGAGAGCTGAGACTTCAACAGCCTGGAGAGACTGGCAGAGAAGAACTGTCTGAACTTCAACAAAGGCAAATGCAGGTTCCTGCGCTGGGGGCAGGAATAACCCCAGGCACCAGTGAAGGCTGGGGGATGACCTGCTGTAAAACAGCTCTGCAGAGAAGGACCTGGGGGTTCTGGTGGACAATAAGCTATCCTTGAGCCAGCTATGTGTCCTTGTGGCCAAGAAGGCCAATTGTATCCTGAGGTGCTCCAGAAACAGCATTGCCAAAAGTCAAGGAATTTGAGGGTGGATGCTTATGCAATTTTGCTATAGTTAAATCTAGTGTCTAATCTTAAAGAAGGGATATCCATAAGATTCTTAAGACTGTGATTTAAAATATGCATCTGTTACACCCTCTCAATGCTGGGACACATTGGGAATGTTCTGTCTTCTGGAACACTTGGAAAGTCTTTCAGCTTTTCAAAAATAGCAAGGACAGAAACCTGGCTATGTTAAATCAATTTGTTTAGACTCCATGAAACCTTACTGATGAATCTTTCTTGATGGATGATTTTACCTATATTTAGGATTTGCTGTCAAAGCTTTTTTTTCAAGAGGGTCTTTTGTATCATACTGATGGCATCATCTCTGGAAAACTCACCTGAGGTAAAACAATTTTGTTTAAAAATATAGTGATTCGAGTTCCTGACTTGTGAAATATAAAGAAGATACGAAAAAAAAAAGGATAGAAGTAGAAATTAAGCAACAAACAACAAAAGAAATGTAGCAGTAAATATACTGCTTCTGCCAGTACACAGAAAGCAGCTGGAGTGTGGCATGTTGTGTAGCTGGGTCACCAGCTACATCTGTGCAGATCAGACAGCCAAATGTTGCATTTACAGCATGCTAATTAACCAGACCATTCCTGGAATTAGGAGAAAGAAATTGCCCAAAGTTATTGCACAATATTTCATTCTTTTTCATGTATCCATTCATCTAAGCACTTCACACGCCAATAAACTTCAAGCACTTTGAAAGAATGTGGATTACTTGTCCAATTGTTGAAAGATCTGAAGATATTTCTCAAGTACTTGTAGCTGTCCTGAGTGTTTCTTTGTCAGCTTGTGGCATTGCCTTTTCCCAGTTACAGAGGGTGGATACTAAATATTAAACTGATGAAATCTATTGACACTTCTGCAGTAGATCAGATGAATTTACATTGGGAGAAAAACATTAAAGTTACTGATTAGAAGTGTTGTCTCCAAGACACATTTTCCAGGACACCTAAAAAACTTAGCTGCCCAAATTCTGCTGCATGATGGTGCAACAATCCACTCTCTTCAAAAGTTTGCCAGTAGAACATGGTAAATTTAAAAGCATTTTCAGTTGGAAATGTCCAGTTGCTTTGTAATGAAATAGGATGGACAAACTTCAAAACATTTGCTTTAGAACCATTCAGGCAACGAAAAGTGTTCATGCTTATTTCAGTGTTTCAGACTAGTAAAAATGGGATGCACACAATATGATAATTGCATGCCACACCATATATCTTGTAAAGCTGTAAATACTGCTAGAAAGAAGTCTCTTGAGGTTTCATCCCCTTCACTTTAAGATCATATTTCTTCTGATGTTTTGATAAAAGTGTATGCTGCACATATGATATTTTTAACATCCACCAACTGCATAAATACTTTGGTTATATAAGTAATTCAGCCTTGACAATATTTGAATAAATTTGTCCTAACTGGGAGCCAGAAGCTGCTCCTTTTCAGAATGATTTTATTTTAGGGAATAAATGGACCTGGAATAGCCTGGACCATTTCTCAAAAGTATGAATTGAGATTGTTCTGCAGTTAATTCACTCCCCAGCTGTGACCATCATCAGCTGTCAGTCCATTTCACCAGCAGCCAGAATATATACGTCTTCATTTAAAACGTTAAACTCAAAGCATAGACCATTCTGGAAGGCAGTGCCAGACACTGACACTTTTTCAGGACAAGAGTTTTTTTAGCAAATAGTATATGAAGAGCTAAATATAGTACAGCTCTACCATGAAAGTATGTGGTTATCCTTGCTTTTGCTCAGACAACCACAAAAGTGGTTTTCCAGCCAAACTATTTGCTTATTTGTCTATACCAAAGGTTTACATGTTTTGGATAGGAAAAATAAATGTAAGCACAATAAATGAAAGGACAATTCCCCCCCTTCAGGGAGGTGGGAAGATATATTTTCAGAGGAGAGTTGTTTTTGTTAATTAAAATGCTAACAACAAACATGTCTATACAATCAGCTTTTGTCTAATTAATTTAAATCTAATCAAATGCAGCATGAACTCAAAGTACAAAGGAATTGATCTTATTGTCAGAACTTTTCATAAATAGGAACATTTGCAATTGCCTTAGCAATTAAAAACCAAAACTGCAAGAAGGCCAGCTCTTAGTCATTATAAATTAGCATTGCTCTATTAATTTAAATATGGCAGTATTGATTACACTAGTTAGAGTCTTGACCTCATGTGGAGTTAAAAAATATGTGAACAACTATAGATAAAATGTATAAGCGACTATGGTGAGTAATATCCAATTGTAGGTAACAGAGTATTGGCCATGTTTACAAGCCTATGGAAATATGTTATAAATCCTCAGTATGTCCTCTTCATCCATATAAAGCTGCCTGTGAAATCTTAAGTATGTCTTTCACTAAGGCTACACCATCAATGTTCTCGTCCATAACCACAAAACATTATCCTACTTCGTGTCTATTCCTGCATGTGCAGTGCATAGACTAGACAACATGCATACATGTAGACCACAGAGAAATCTTTTCAGCATCAAAATAAGCTGCTAACCAAGGCCTCACAAAAGCACAGGAATGACCTTTAAAATGAGAGGGGTTTTATGACATGGTACCACCAAGGAAGGAGCTAAAATTTAGAGAAATATTTGGGTGCCAAGGAGCTCTTCTCCTTGAGGAGCTACCCCTGTGCAGAGGTGCTGATACTCTGAAGGTTTTAGGTTATGGTGACTTGGTGGTTGCTCACAGAATGGTGGTTTTGCAGGGAGCAGGAAGCCATGCAAACAATGCAAGTGAGAGAGAAGGAGATCTCTCAGAGTTTTCATATCTGCAGTCTTTGCTTCTTCAAAGATGAGGAAAATGCTTGCTTCGAAAGAATTAGACGGATCAGGTTTCCCACTGAAAAACAAATGAGACATTTTTTCAGGTCTTTATCTGATATTCCTTTTTATGTAAAGTGATTCAGGAATACTGCTTCAAATCCACCATCTGCACATCACTTTGTAAGAAGAAAACCTAGAGTATTCTATAGCCTAGCATATCACAAGAGAAAGCCTGGCATCTAGCCCCAGTAAATATGAAAAATGAGTAACCTCCTTCTCTCTCAGTTGCACTGTTTGCATGGCTTCCTTCTCCCTGGAAAACCACCATTCTGTGAGTAACCAGCAGGCTTTACATAGGACTAATGTCTCCCATAGCATAATACAAAGTTGTACCTGTGATATCTGCATGGACAAGACAGTCAACTCCAGTTCCAGCACAGGAGCACTATTCGGGACTTCTGAAGTCTGGTCCTTTTGAGGTGAGGTGTCACTGTGGGAAAATGTAGCTTAATTTTGAAAACAACAAAACCCAAAAGCATCTCTTACTACTTGAATTAGCTGAGAGATAAAACTTCAATTTAAGGAAGTCACAATGTCTCAATTCATATTTTTCTGGAATTTTCATTATAATATTTTTTGTCCTGATTTGAGGAAAAAAGCAAATGTTAAACTACGCAAGTTTCCTGTGGGATAGAATATCCAAATTTAGCTCTGCTACAGTAGACATAAAAGTAAAGTTGTAATAATCCAGAAAGATATGCGTTTTCCATGTGTACACATAATTCTGTACTCCTACATTCTCCTAAATTTTCTAAGTGGATTTTTCCTACCCTAAATGATAGGAAATTATCTTTCCTTTTTAGCCTTTATGTAGATCTAGGTGCTTGGTATTTGTGTACCCAGGTTGCTCAGACTCAAGAAAAAAAAATTAAAAAGAAAAAATTGTTCGTCATCGCAAATTAGAAGAGACATACTCGGTAACACCAAGCTGCGAGCTAGTATCTGTAATTATCAGAGTTGAACACCAAAAGGAGCTTTTACCAAACCAACAAAGTACCTTAAGAGAAGGATTCCAGCCTGCATTTATCTGCAAGTTTCAGTGTCTTTCTCCTAAGCCTTTTGTATCTCTTCTTCCCAACGGTCTCTGGTCATTCTTGGGTGCTACCTCTGCTGCATCCTTGGGAAGAGCTATTTCTAGTTTATCCCATAACTCTTACAATTTCAGGCATCCATGGAAGTGTTGATAATTAAACTGGTGCCAACCATGCAGATAGTTTCTCAGTTTAGAACCTTTGTATTTCCAAAGGAAAAACTAAAAAGGACAAATGCATGGGAACTAAGGAGCAGAAGTTCTACAGTTACTCCAAAAGTCTTTACTGATTCAAAGGTAGAGTATCAGGGCACAAAGCAGCTGTTCTCTATTTCTTAGTTAGGGCCTTATTCACTTAAGGTTTTCATGAAGGTAGATGAGAATTAACTTCATTCTAGTCAATTAATTTAAATGACAGTGAAATTCATACTACAGAAATGGAAAGTCAGACCTATTTTATTGATGAGAACACTGCCCAGTACATCATACCAGGCATTGTAATAATTGTCATAGAATCATAGAATCAACTGGGTTGGAAAAGACCTTCGAGATCATCAAGTCCAACCCTTGATCCAACACGACCATGGTTACTAGACCATGGCACTAAGTGCCACATCCAGTCTCATCTTAAAAACCTCCAGGGACGGTGAATCCACCGCCTCCCTGGGCAGCCCATTCCAATGTCTGCTTACTCTCTCCATAAAAAATTTCTTCCTAATATCCAACCTAAACTTCCCCTGGCAGAGTGTAAGGTTGTGCCTTCTTGTCCTATCTTTGGTACACTTGCTTACTACTAGTATACCCAAAATAGAATGAGTTTGAAGCTATCAAACCATTCTTCTGCCTGCCAAATCTGAATTTACAAGCTTCTGATGAAATGTTAAATGCATCTGTTATATTCTCATTCCACACAGATACTTGAGAGTTATTTCAGTTGCAATGTTTTCCTTTTAAAACCTCACTCCCCAAGTGAGAAAATCCTTTGCCCAGGAAGGTTTGGAGCAAAGAAATAATTTCCCAAACTGAACGTAAAGCAGTAAAAATGTCCACACTTTTTTTCTTTCCTTCCTTTTTTTTTTTTTTTTGGTAATAATATTCAGGGGAAGAGGAGGGGTAGACAGTGATCTCTCCTCTGCAGTTTCCAGTACCTGAGGAAATGTTCTCAATTTGTGTCAGAGGAGGTTTAGGTTGGATATTAGAAAAAGGTTCTTCACCCAGGGGGTGTTTGGGCACTGGAACAGGCTCCCTGAGGAAGTGGTCAGAGCACCAAGCACGACAGAGTTCAAGAAGCTTTTGGACAATACTCTTGGCACATGGTGTGACTCTTGAAGACTGTCTCGTGCAGGGCCAGGAGCTGGACTCAATTATTCTGATGGGTCCCTTCTAACCTGACATCTTCTGTGATTCTGTGAATAAGAAGTACCTCTAACCATGGGTATGCTGCAAACTGACAGTTACTGTTTTACCATCCACACAGCTGAGCTACTCACAAAAATCAGTTGGTTGGAATCTCATTTCTATGTCTGTGCAGATTTGGAAATAAATACAATTATCCTCAGTTGTCTTCAATGTACATTGTGATAATATATAGATTTTATATTTTGCTCTTTTCAGCAGAGAAGTATGAAAATCAATTAAATTTAAAATTAAATTAGATCTGATTTTGTGTGAATAATCAAGTGGCTCAGATTAACCATGTCATGGATAACTTAGAATAGTTATACTAACAATCATGTGAACCAAAGAATGATAAAATCCTTTTCTTCTGTATGTTTTGGGTTTTGTTTGTTGTTTGGTGTTTGGGTTTTGATGTTTTGTTTTCTTTTTTTTAGAGGAAAGGTTGGGTTAGCTGGGCTACTCAGAATAAGTAAGTTTATCAATGATCTCAAAAAGAAGATATCTTTTCTGTGTGGGTGACCGTACACTGGAACAGATTGACCAGAGAAATTGTGGAGTCTCCCTCACTGGAGATATTCCAGAAATGTCTAGATGCAACTCTGTGCCGTGTGCTCTATGATGACCCTCCCTGAGCATCGAAATTGGACCTGATGACCACTGTGGTCCCTTCCAATCTCACCCATTCTGTGATTCTGTGACTCTGAAATTCAAGGCTTTGACATTTTTTATTGCTTTTTACATAGATTCAGGAAATGGTTCCCCCTTCAGCTGAATATAATTTATGGAGAGAAGAAGAGAACTGAACTTGCAGGGTCAGGACCAACAGAAAGGTAGTCTTACAGTTTTGTATGTTCAGCTTTTTCAGCCACCGGGACAAAAAAATTGCATTTTTATCACAGAAAAATTACTTAATTATTTAACAATGTGGTTCAAATTCTTCTCTAAACAAAAGTTCTTTTTTTCAAGGTCTATGTTTGCTCACTTGGCATATTGCAGAACTGGAAAGGGCAACCAGATAGGAGCCCAGTCATCTCCGGCCTGCTAAAAGACAACAGATCACAGCTGCTTGAAGTGACTTTACAACCAGACCCCTAAAAAAATGAAAACTAGAGATTAAAAGTTAGAAATAGCAGTTTTAAGGAGTATAACTAAAGATTCATGCTTTGTGCTTACACTAGACTAAGACATCTATATTTAACAAAAGAGATGAAGAAGAGTTCAAAGATTTCAAGCATTTTAGTACTTCTTTCCCCAGTGATGCATGATTACTGCAGTATCCATGAAGTATGAAAGAAGAAACGGGGTATACTGGTAGGATTTAAAGTCCTGTTTATCCCTCTTTCACAAATTAATTGATTGTTTACATTGTCAAATTTCTTATGTCATAATATAAACGCAAGCACAATTATTCCATGGAAGCAGTCTGATGTTGGAATAGTGCTTATATTCACTTCTTCTAGAAAATAACTGTTAGGAGATACATGATACATAGCTGCCAAGGAGAGAATTGATCTAGTGAGAAATTCTGAACATGAAAATACTTTTTTACCAAAAAATGTTGGTTTTCAAATTTCTACTTGTAACTACTGTTTTCTAAATTTAATTAGACACCCTCAACCTAAATCTGTTAAGTGAACACCAAGAAAGTGCTACAAAACAATTTCTATTTGTTTATCCATGGTTTTTCATTTGCACTCCAATCAACAGATCCTGATTATGATGAGGAACTCAGATTCGTTCTGGAGAAAACAGAAAACTGGATTAATCCAGAGCTAAGCAGCAACACTGGGAGATTTTGATAAATTAAAAATATTACCTTTTAAAAATGTTACCTTTTAAACATCTTAGTTTGTTGTATACTCACTGCAGCATACTGTAACACATGCTAGTTAGGTTGTGTGATAAAGGGCTCACCTCCACATACACGCAAAAAAGGGCCCTGAAGCACAGCAGCAGAAACAGGAAACCAAGAAACACAGCCTGGGAAATTAAGCCCCCAACCCAGCTCCTCCAAGGGCTTTCCCCAGCCTCAGTCTCAGATCCATGGTGTAGGACAGAGACATCTAACCCCTGGACCACCCTGCAGACTGAGTGGAGTTGCTGACTGTCAGCATTTGGTATTTATTTTGGGAGAGCTGGAACCAAAGACAGAGTGAATGCAATAGCGTTTGAAGGACTTATATGGCAGTGTCAGCCAAAGGAGTGAAGGAAAGAAGAAGCAAAAAACGATGACAGAAAACAAAAAATAAAATAACTTTTGATATATTTACTCATGCTTGTGCCTGTTTAGCTGTTTATCTTTGGCATAACACATCATCATCATAATTCTTGAACCATATTTTCAAATGAAAACAAAATTCTTTTATTTTGGATGTGCAGAAATATTATGAAAACCTGCTTTAATTGAAAAATTTGAAAAGTTGGCATTTAGTAATAACGAGGGTAAATAACTTTCTATTGTCTTCCCTTGTGACATACCTTAATGCATTTCTCTTACTTGCAGAGACATCCCTTGGACAAATAGCGCTCTCAAAAGGATAGATGTACCAGCTGGTAAAATTGTTACCACACATTCCTCTGCCATTTATAACTGAGCTTCTTTCCTTCCAATTATTTTTGTAGTAACTCATATTTTAACGTTACTACTGCTAGTTTGCTTTGAGGGTGATGAGGCACTGGAATAGGTTGCTCAGAGGTCACGGATGTGCCAGCCCTGTAAATGTTCAAGGCCAGGTTGGATGGGTCTCTGAGCTACCTGGTATAGTGAGAGGTGTCCCTGTCCATGGCAGGGGGGTTGGAACTAGAGGATCTTTAAGGTACCTTCCAAAACAAAGTGTTCTATAATTCTATGATTAATCTCTTCTATTTGTCATATTCTCTATATTGAAATTCTGTATCAAGATTAGGTTTAAGAAGACCCTCCTGTCTATCTCCCATCTAGCTCACAAACAACTTGATAAATCCTGCCAAATGTTGTGTCACAGAGTCTGGTAAACCTAACCAACTGGCATTGTAACATCATAAGTTATAACATTCTTTCTCATTTGGCAGCAAAGAATTTATGAGAAGATCATCCCTATCCTTTGAGCTGATCCATTTTCCACATCTCTACTCCTTGATGTGATGTTCCATTATTTAAGAAAAACAAAAAAGAAGAAACTGAGATTTGTTTCCATCTGTATTATAATCAGATGCATAAATTTGTAAAGATAGTTTCTTTAAACAATCATTCATTCTGCCATTCTAAATTTTTTTATTGAAAATTTTATAGCCTTGCTGTCATGACATTTCTGAGGTTTGTTTGTCTTTGAGAAGAGACAAAATTACTTGGGTTTTGTTTGTTTTTATTTTTTTTTTAGTCACAACTATCAAGAGGATGTTCTCCTGAGTCTCTGTTTAAGAGTGACCAAGGGTTTGTTGTATTGTCCTGAAAAACAGAAAACTTTCTAAATCTCTTTGGTCACTGTCTTAATCTTTCTCTGAAGTCCTATGGGAACCTATTTTGTTTTTCTGCACTGGGATTTGGATGAGGCTATCGTTTACAAGCCAGTGACAGATGAGGCTGTTCTTTTTTCAGGAGCTGTTAAATACAGTTCTGACTGGAACGTACCAATCACAGACTTCCTGATGTTACTTTGATTTAACTGCAGAGTTGAAAAATATTGGCATCAGTCCTGCAGTGCCTGTTTTCCTACTGAGCAGCTACATACATTTTAAAAGGCCAATTCAGTTGAAATCACAATGAAATTATATCTCAACAGATACTTCTTTCCTTTAAAGTCCTGCTATCACCTTCCACTTTCTATACAAAAAGAAGCTGTTACAATTTACTCAATAAACATCTGTCATGCCATGCATTTGTCACCAAAGCCCTTTAGAAAAGAGATTTTCAGGTACAGCAAGGTATGTTCAGATATTCATTTGGAAGGATTTGGGCATTGCTGCCCTAACTTCCAGCTCAGCACCATAGATGGCACCGTGATGTCCCGTCATGTCTATATGAGACCCACTGCACATTTATTAAATTTTATAACTGCAGGAATTGCTAGAGTTATGTGATAATAATTATTAATATTGTAATTGTTTAGGCCTCTCTTATGCAAAACCAGTTTAAAAAGTAAAAACCAGATTGAGTCAACTAAGGCAAAACCAGCTGGTAAAGGCAGAAAACGTATGACAAAACATGTGCTTCCATTTGTATAGGCACACAAACAACATAAACACACCTGTAAGCAATTGCCTTTCATTATGGCTGCTTCTTATCTCTGTTTCCACTGGTTTCAACTACTGTTGTGATAATGTGGTTTGTTCATATATTCCTGGTAGCAGAGATGAGATTCTTCCCACTTACATAAAATCTGAATTTTGTTACTCTTTTCACAAAATTAAAATGAGAACCATGCTCTCCAGATAGTCTCATGCACAGCTTTGACAAACACATGCAGTTGTCATGATTCAGAAAATGCTAAAGGTCTTCTTGCTTAGACAGACACTCCTAATTAATTTGATTATAGGGAATTTCAGTGTCCACCAGCAAAAACTGCAGTTATTGATTGAAACAGGGCTTTAGAAAGTAATGTGCCTTTATTAGCACTCAGCTTTAAATTTTTGATTATGTGCAGAGGAAGAGGTAAGATTTACACTTTTTCAGGTTTAGTTCATTCTGAAAAAAATTAATTCCCCTTCAGCAGGTGTGAATAGCTGATCCAGAAGCAATATACAATCCAACCTGCCCCACACTGTCAGCTAACTATGGAAATATGGGTATCCACTCTCCATAGATTCACCTTTCAGCACTTTAACTTCCATTTCCCATCAGTTTCCCATCTGATTTATGAAAGGAACTACTTGGTCATCTCAACGACAGCAAAAGGCCACAAACAAAACACCCACTTTATCAGTGGGAAAAGTTTTATATATGTTGTAGAACTTTTTCTTTGGGAAAACAATTGTATCCTGGTGTTAGGAAGTCTGCCACAGTAATCATAGTGTTATTTTCATCAGTGTATGGACAGTTGGAGGTAACACACTCTGGGAGTGTAAAAAGGACTCTCCTCACATCTCTGAAAAGTTGTTATAGTTTCAGTTACTATCCATTTACTAATGCTGAAATGTGAACCAGAAAGGTCAAAGGCTCACTTTCAAAATCCTAGCTAAGACTGAATTTTTTAAGAGAAGAAAGTTATCTTTTTACTTATGTATTAAGTCTAGACTATATTGAAGAGAAAAGCATAAAAGTTAATAACATTAGTGGTTGCGTATACAGTGTTTATCATGTTCAGAATACATCAGTACTTTAAAAAAGGTGATTCCAAAGAGCTTTTATGCCTTCTCGCTACCTTTGTAGTGGCTGTGCCCCTCCTATAGCCCTTTGGAGTGATTTAGAATCTACCATCATCATTGATGACAACAATAACTACTACTATTGCCAAAATATATCAGAAAAATTACATAGACATATCTGGTAGACTCTCTTGCAGTCAGAGCAGGGTTTCAGTCACCATGGTGCTGAAGGCAAATGCCCTTGAGTTAGTGAATTGAAACTGCAGAACCCATCTCAGAATCAACAGAGCACCCTATTCTTCCTCCACTGTTGCCTGGTAGCTTGGAAACACTTGTCATGGAGGAGGTAGTCTTCCCACTGAACATGAGTACTAACACAAGTACACAGGTTCCAGAGAACAATGAAAAAGCTCCCTCCTTTCCTTTCTAAGTTTGTAAAGCAGCAGCCTTCTGTCAATTAACACCTCAAGTCGTCAGGCACAGCTCATTATCTGCCCATGATTATACTGAAAAGCATGGCAGAACCTGCTGTATTCAAACAAAGTGGAAGTGGATCCTCAGGATAGAGTTCATGAGTAAACTACAGACAAGGCTGCAATCATGTTTGTCCAAGACATATGCTTTACCAGGGAAAGAATAAGGAGTTTCAGTTCCTCATCTGAACATGTCTTGGTTGCAGGAATTTCTGCCCAGTCTCTTCCATACTAGACCCAAAGAACAAAGTATACCAAAGTTGATGAAAGAAGAGTAGGAAAACGCACCTAAATCCTTCTTCCTGTATAGATCAATTTAATAGTGCACAGGAAGGGCATACTCCAAGGTCCTCTTCCATTCCCGGAAAGGTTTGTGTTGCACAGGACGGGCATACTCCAATACTCCATACTCTTCCATTCCTGGAAAGGTTGTATAATCCCAAGACCTTCCAAACGTGACCAAGCATGATACGATCATTAGTGAAATCTTTGCAGGAAATGCAGAATTTGCACAAGCATGTACCATCATTAGGAGAAGAAAAGAGAATCATAGGCTCAGACAGGAAGAATTATGAAATGCTGAGACTTGTACATTCATAAAAATAGAAGGAAATCCAGAATTCACCAAAGAAGATTTAACCAAAATGGAACAAGATGTTTATGTATTTTCAAGTAGAACAAATTCATCATAATGGTTGCCCATCACACGTATTAAGCGCCTCTGGAAAATAAAACATATGACTCCAGCAGTTGCTGTATTCTTTAGGTATTTTATGTGGTAAAACTATATCTGTTTATCTACAGCAAAACTGGCAAGTTTTTATATGAAGTTATGCCAAAAGTTTTGTTAACCATAAAATATGAGAGTATAAGAACATATGCCATGCCTTCTGGGCATAATCATACTTACAGCAACATAAATCAGGAGTTACTTCAGGAAAGCTGAAAAAAAATTCTTTATGAAAGAAAATCAAAGACAGAGTGCTCCGAGCTGATTGTGACACAGGTGTGTGTGTAACAGCTCTTTTCTGGTTATATTATTTCATTTTTTAGGATGACATAAAGTTATTGAGAGCCTGGTTATTTAATAAGGAAAAAAATACGGTGCAAAAGTGAAGAGGCAACACCTCATGAGCTTGGCATCTTCCTGTCTCTTTTAACCATCTGGCTGAGTTTTGTGCTGAATAAATAGGGCCCATGTGTTTAGCAGCTTTTTTTTTGTACCAGTACTTCTAAGAACAGGTCTTCAGAACTAATACAATATAGATACAGGCAACAGATGTTTGGCTTAGGACCCTTTCTTCACTCTCTCCCTTTTACTCTATAGAGAAATTATAGCTGAATTATAACTAAAAGAGTTAAAAAGTACTTAATGTTGAATCACCCTCATTTGCAACCCCCCTTTTTTTTTATGAATGGTTAAAATTCTCCTGAAACATGAAATGATGGGGAAAATCATCTTCATGTTTTATCATGCAGACTTGGGAATAAAGCTTAGCTAAAGTCTCGGCCAAGATGAGCTAACTGAAATGCATTTTTGCATGCTAAACATAAAACAAAAACAAAAATGGTTATTCCTTCCCATTTCTTGCCTCTTGTTAGCCCACCTTCCAGAATATCACATTCTACAGGTCAGGACTTCTGTCAGATGGTTGTGTAGTATGAATTGCAGTGCCATTCCCCAACAACTGGTCAGGAATAAAAGCAAATGGAATGGGCTCAAAGTCTATCAAACAGTTTTAGGAGACCTTAGAACATCCCAAAGGCAGACACACTGGGAGCTGTGGGAAGGTGTGTGGAAAGCCGTGCACAGCCCCACTCTCTTCAGACCACTTGTATAGGGAACTAGACAGTTTTCTTCTTATGGGAAACAAGGTTAACCTCTTTCTTTCTGGTCTTTCGAATCTCAGACAACAAACATAAATGATTCTGTGTAAAAAAGAGCCCACTGAACCACAGCGTATAAAGAGTTGAAAATTTCTCTTCCATTTAAAGTCTGGTTAAGCACCGTTTTTTTCAAGAAACATTTCAACGTTAGCCATGGGTCTATATTTCCTTCACATGAATGACAACTTGCATTGGGTATTAGCCACCTCTCCACAAGACCCCTCTTTGTGCCTACCCGATCAGAAATACAATCACTTCAAGATGCGAAGTGGAAACTCAGAGGGTGGAACTGTGTCAGAAAACATCCTGTAGCAATAACGCTGTCCTGAGAGGCTTTAAACAAGATTAAGTATTCTCTGCCCTCTAACAGCCTAACTCTAGCACAAAAAGCTGTCTCATGTGCACTAGATAATTTGACAAAAATGTGACTCTCAGCTCAGACTGGCTCTAGATCAAACCTGCCTTGTTAGGTGAGACGGTGAGGCACTGTTCCATGCGGAAGCTCAGCCTAAGACAGAAGTCTGGCTACAAATATGGTATTGCTCAGACAAGGTGAAAACATTTTGACAGATGAATTTTAGACCAGAAAACTCAATTTCTGTCAAAATAAAAACATCTCAAGGGAATGTGTTGATTTTTAAATCATTTATCTGAAAGTGTCAAAGTATTTTCAACTTTTTTTTTTTTGTATTTTGACAGCATCAAAATATTTTGTTTAGGTACAGTGAAAACCTTTTTTTTATTGTTTCATCAATTGATTTTATGATATTCATTTTGACATACCATAGTAAAATGAGTATTTACTACAGCTGATAATTTTATATTACGATATGTCAACATAATCATAAAATACTGTCAAAACATTTTAATGTTTCCCAAGTCTTCATTTCTCAAAGACTTTAGGACATTTGGTTTGCTTTAACTCATGATTAAATATATGGGGAAATAACATAATTTCTCAGTGGATAAGGATTCTTCTTCATAAACTGCCCCAGATTCTGCAACTTTGTTTTACAATGCTGCATTGCAAATAGTGAGTCTCACACTAAAATCCTCCTCTATGTGAAAATTACTGGAGATGATCTTTTATATTGGCAAAAATAAAGAAAAACTGAACAAAAAGATAAAAGCTTATCAATGTTGTTTTTCTCACATACCTGAAAAGACTTTGAGGAATACAAGGTGGTGGACTAGAAGAATTCTGCATTTTAGAAAGACAGATGAATACCAAGTGAAGATTAATTTTGTTTTATTCTAGTTCTAGCCTAGAAATTGCTGTAACAAGAGCTCTGGACTTTGAATCCCTAGTGTCACTATTCCCATCTGCTTCTGAGGTGGGCTCAGCTGACAAAGCTTATGAAATGAAGAGTTAAAGTTTATAAAAGAAGAAAAAAAATTACAAATGGATAAAAGAAGACATTTCTGATAATTAGTTGCAGAAATTTAGGTTTTAATTAATACAAATCTTAAATATATTTTCTATTTATTTTAAAATATTCTGTATTTTTATATGCATAAAATCAAATACGTTTAAAAGTGTAAACCCATTTCCAACCCTATGACCTCCCTAAAAAATCTAAAATTCTGTGTTCTCCCCTAGCCACAGTTTGATAAGCCTTGACAAGCTGGAGGCAAAGAACCAGATGTTAGGCAGACTTCTGATTACCAAAGCAGATACTACTTAGAGTTACTCTAGCACCCTTGAAATTTTTGAATGAAAAAAGTAAAGATTACAAGGATAGTTCAAAGATGTAAGGCTTAAATACTATTTGATTTATTTATTCTTTCAATTTCCAGAAGTGAGGACAAGCATTTTAAGACAAAGTAATCCATAAATCAGAACTCATGACGTATTGTGCATCATGCAAGGGAAAAAAAAAAAAAGGAAAAGTTGCACATTGTTGAAAGATGATAGTAACCCTTGTGTTTATATGTCATAGTCCTGGAGATGCAATCTTAAAAAACAGTAGGTAAACTCCAGCTAGTGTAAATGCAACAGATGTTTTTTCTGGAAAGGAGAAATATGTTACAGAGGATTACACCCTGCAAGAAAGATGTTACGTAGACTGTTATATCACCATTAGATTCATTATATGCTTTCCCATGTTCCTCACTTGACACAAGGCTGATAACCTCAAACAGTTTGTAATTGAAGGAGCAAATGCCTCCTGTAAGTAACCTGTCTTATTAATAGTTTTTTTCCATTTTCACTATAAAAGATAAAGAAAAAAGAAGGTTTTAGTGACTTTTTTGGGCCTTGGGCCAGCATACTAACTATTCAAGGAATGTTTTACCATCCAGTAGACTCAGGACTAAAATGGACAAACTTTCCCACAGATTCTGCCAATGTATTTGAATTCTGCCTATAATAACAGTACTGCTATTCCCAGTATCAGGCCTTTTGTGCGCAGACAATCTCAGCTAAGTCCAAATTACACAAAGAATAAAAATGTGTACTGAGATGTAAATTTTAAGTTCATTTCCCTTTGTGTTTTTCTCAGATATCTAGGCAAACACTGCTAACCTCTCCAACAGCACAGCAAAGGCATATGTCTTTAAAACAAATGGGAGCTGCTTGCTTCTAGGGAAAAGCAGTTTAATTAGGTAATAATATTTCAGTGTCATGCTGCCACGGGAAGACTAGGCAGTGCTCACATCCTGTGTGAGCTGAGCAGAGGGTTAGTCTAAACGTGAGTAAATCAGAGATGTGGGGCTAAGATGGCTTAAATTCTTCCACCTGAACAATAAATAGTGAACGAACCCTGAACAATAGTGCTTAAGCTACCTAATGTTTCATTTTCTTCTTTGAAAATCCAGCAATCGCAATAATGCTTATTGACTCTCTGTTTGGTTGTTACCAGTAGTTTGCAGTGTTTCCCGGATGAAATAAATTGCTATAAACTTAAGAAAAATATTGAGAAAAATATTACATGGCTAAACTTTCTTGTTTATATTCAAAATATGGATTTTTTTTTATTGTAATAGGGATTTGAGGCTGCCAGAAATTTCCAGACTCTGTGCCCTATGCATTTTATTTCAGTCTGTTTATCATCATGACTTTCTTTCTGCATATTTCATTATAAGAAAATATTTTTACATGGAGAGATTACCAAGGAAAGAAAATAACATTGAAAGCAAGAGTCTAATGTGTGGTTCTATGCAGATGTGATACTGGAATGCATATCCAAGTTACTATAGTTTTAAATAGAGTATTTATGTGTCATTGTCCTAGTTCTACACTTAGGAAATAGCAACTGACTCAATGATTTGTGCTTGTCTTACTACTGGGAAATGAAGGAAAAAGTTAACCACTGTTAACTAGAAGGCACTATTTCTGCTGTGCTATATGGACAACCCTTAATACAGCAGGTCAGATACACACCTATGCAATAATCCAGTTGGTGAGTTCCCACTCCCACCAGGATCTGACTGGCAGCTTCCTGGCCAAACTAGTCTTCTGACACTTCTCCTGGCCTGCCACCCTTCCGTGAGAGCTGACAGCAGCCTGACCATAAACATCTCTTCCTTTGCCTGCAAAGAGCCAGGATCTGCAAGTCTGAACTGCAGTGAACACCCCGTGTGAGGAAAGGCTTGTGTCTGAAGGACTCCTTCTCTTCCATATGCATGCAGTCAAGCTGGAGCTGTGAGCTGTTTTGAAGCCAGGGGAAAAGCACTTGAAACCTGAATTGTGCTGAAAAACCAGGGCACCCCATGGCATGCTGTGGTCCCTTTGCCAGACTGTCCTCTAGGCACCATGACACAGCTTAGTGGACAGTTTCTCTACCAAGCAGGTCCCCTACCACAGGCTTCTACTTCTTGCTTCCTTCAGGTAGTACAGCCACAGGTAGTGCACATGATGAGGACCTACCTGCTGCCATTCCCTGTGGCCTGGGACACCTTACTGACTGAAGGCATCTGAAGGTTTTTTAAGTAGGTGACAAGCATGAAGTTGAAATGCAGTTAAGCTCTCTAACTTCTGTTTGGGCTGTGTTCCCAAAGATCCTGGAGTAAGCTCAGCTTTCAGTGCCACTTAACATACGGCAACACATAAGAAACTCAGTTACTTTGATTACAGGCTATGAGAAAAGCAAACAGGATCAAGGATATACCAAACTGTGGCCAAATTGTGTTCTGTGTTCATCAATACGTACGTACTCTGGGACAGGTAAAGAAAGCAGCCTGATCAAAGCCTTTCCATCATATTAGAGTCTATTTCCTATATTTCTTCTGCCCTGGTGGAGGAGTTTTCTCCTGGGGTACATCCTAGGGGAATGCTTTGAGACTGAGCCTTGACCTTGCCCAAAGGTTTAAACAGTTTCACAGCAGAGATTGGCATGAGTCTAGGAGAAGTCTATATGGCTCTGTTCTCTGAAAGTTCCCCTTTGTCTCCACAAAACATACTGCAGCACAGCTACAAGTGGCAGGTATAGGTCTGTCTGTGTAGATAAACAGCCTTTTGGGGTGGAAAGGGGGTGGAGAGAACAACTCGCTGTTGGAGATGTCTCCCACAAAGGATTCTATTACCATTTGATTACATTTCAGAGGATTTATTTCTGCAGTGCCCTACAGATGAGATATGCCAAAACATTGGCCTAGGTTTTTACTAAACATAAATTCTACAGAGTCCAATCAAAGTGTCAGCAGCAAGCTTTATCTGTTCCGCATGTATGTGATGCAATGTAATTGTCAGTGGGTTTGATCAAACATAAAAAAACCTGCTGCTTTCAAGGCATAGAGGGCTTGAGTTTGCTTCTCAGGATTTTTGCTAATTGCTTTGAAACTCTTCATTAATTAAATAAATACTGTGTGGGAGCAGAATGAAGATGTCACTGAACAAATATCCCAGCTGTTTTCAAGCCATAATTTTTTTGCCATACTACTCAGAAAACACAAAATGTGGGACTGGAATAAAATGTTCCAACTAACTGAAGTGTCATTGTGATGGATGCCTCACTGTGGTTTCTCAAATGCTGAGGATGAGTTATGGGCAAAACTGAAGGACTTTACTACCCACCACCACATTCAGCACAACTGTAGACATGAAAAACATTTTCCATTCTGTAGAAAACTGGGGGTAAAACCTTTGCTTCTGCATCAGGAGTGCCTATGAGCAGTGCTTTCTAAACAAACACGAAACATCAGTGCTACCTGGTTTTAGACATAAATGTATATACACATATAAGTAACAGAGAGAAAGTCTAGAAGAAGCAAACTGATTCAGTAAAGATTAGAATTCTTAAAAGACTCTTGAGATATTAAAAGGGGAATTTCCCAAATGAACTACTCATCTTTTACAGGCTGCTTCTGCAATTTTACATCTCTAGGTGCATGCATTCTGCCTAATAAGAAAAGATAAGCAAATTTTGGTCTAACAACATATCAAGTACTGGGATACATTATTCTTCTTTCACAAGATACGCTTGAGGCTGAAAAACAGAGACATCTTCAAAAATCCACTTATGGCTCCCTGCTCCCATATGGTTCCAGCCACAGCCCTGCAGCAATCCAAATGGATCAAGAGAAAGATTTGGGAAGCAGCAGGCTTACCTCATACAGCTCAGGTGATACAAATGGAAGCCAAATGATGCCAAGAAATTATCCTGCAGTAGCTGACCTCAACACTAATGTATCAACAGCATTTTAAGACACAAGACTTTGATAGTGATTATTATTAATGATACAGGAGACTGTCTAAATAAAACTTGATATTTCAAAGGATTTCTAAAGGATCCTTAGTATCATTCATTATGTTTTTATGTTAATAGTGAAGAAAATTTATTTTCAATATGTAAGTTGTAGTCAGAAGAAAGTGATTTATCCTTTAAACAACCACAGCCAAATTACATCTGATAATTTATTAGATGGGAGCACCTAATCTCCCTGAAATGTAAGTATCTTGGGATATTTTTGTTCATTTTTCTTGCCTAAAATCAAAGAAAGAAACAATTAGAATCAAGTCACTTGGCAAGCTGAGGCTTTTCACAAAACCAATTCTTACTCTGATAAGAAAGGAACAAGTTCCAAAATTATTCTGATTATTCAGACAAGAAGGTCATGTATCAAATTAACTAAGAAAGAATGAAATAAGATTAAGTTTGAATGAAATCCTCCCAGTGTCATGCCATTGTTGTCTGGCACTCACATTTTAGCCACAGTTACCAAGATTACATATCAATGCCTGGATTTATTCACTGAATTTACTGCGTTATAATTTTCCTTTTTCAACAAAGACTGAGTATTATATTTGCATGCAGTAATTACTGAAGTGTTTGTGTCTATGACTAGAGATATTTGTCCCAGCTATGACATCCCCTTCTATCACTGACATAACCAAGCCAGTATTATTTGTGAGGTTTACTCTCATCTTCCTTATTGGGTAGCACAGATCCCACTCACTATGGAAATCAGGGCTCTGCAATGAGTTGGAAAAATGGTTCACAGTGTGCTAAAAATGGGAAAAGTGACCAACAGTGCTGTTATACAGATCAAAAATTTTGAAGATAGGCTTACAGTACTCATGTCATGATACTGTATATCTTTACATTGCAGCTTTCTATCTACATGAGCTGTTTTGTAGACAGATGTTCAGCATCCTCCCAAGTCTTTATACTAATAATTCCAGAGGATTTGGAGCAAGTCCAGAGGAGGGCTATGAAATTGATAAGGGGACTAGAGCATCTGCCCTATGAAGGTAAGCTAAGGAAGTTGGGCCTGTTCAGCCTGGAGAAGGTTACGTGGAGACCTCATAGCAGCCTTTCAGTGGCCTGGAGTGGCCTTCAAGGAAGACAAAGAGGGACTCTTCATCAGGAACTGTAGTGACAGGGCAAGGAGTAATGGGTTCAAACTGAAAGAGAGGAAATTTAGGTTAGATGTGCAGAAGAAATTCTTTATTGTGAGGGTGGTGAGGCACTGGCACAGGTTGCCCAGAGAATTTGTGGATGTCCCATCTCTGGCACTGTTCAGTACCAGGTTGGATGGGGCATTGAGAAACCTGGTCTAGTGGGAGATGTCCCTGACCATTGCAGCAGGGATTGGGACTAGATGATCTTTAAGGTACCTTCCAGCCCAAACAATTCTATGATTCTATGATTCTAGGAACCAAAATCTAATTTGTGATGCACAGTAATGTGAGAGCAGCAGGAAAAACCTGTGTTGCACTGTCTCCAGGAAGGTGATGTGACATTGCATCTAAGAGCACTTTACCAGAGTACGCCAGCATCAACTCAAACAGACCTAAGGGCTCTTCCAGGTTTTATTGTCTCACATTACCCATTAAGGACTGCTATAATAAACTTGCAGCAAAAAGCTACGCTCTAGTCATTTCCCCTTTCCTTCTAGCTCTTTGCATTCAAATGGTTAATGATCATTTTGACTGTTCCCACACATGCCAACAGACTGTCACTTTATTAATTCTTCACATCATGTTTGTTATCAATCAAATTCATTACACTCTTTGAAGTATACCAATTATCTATTGGATTTCTTTTGTCTCAGGCTGCAACATAGGAAAAAAAGAACAATGCCTCTAAAAATAACAGAAGAGAAATGCCAATGAAAGCCACTTTCTATTCCAACATTGCTTCAGACAATGTCACTAATAAAGTTAAAATGCTGCTTACTTTTGCAAATTGATTAAAAAAGAGAAAAGTAATCTCTTTTCACAAGATCAAGAAGTTGCTCTGCCCTGCTCACTCACACTACAACCACTAAAAAGCTCTTCATTTACTGAATCCTGAACTGTTTTCACCAAAAGTCTGTTCTTCCATCAAGTCATTAATCAAGTACATATTTACTAAGTAGGTTTGAATTTTTACTTTTTCTTTTTTAAACATCATAATTGTTAAAATGGGATTAAATACAGTTATTAGCTGAGTAATTTTAGTATTCATTATGCTTTAAATCTTTAGGAATTTTTTGAGAGTTATTGTCACTGTCAGTTTAATAGTTCTCTGGTAGGAAGGTCAAATTGTTAGATATATTGAATAAATACACCATTTACAAACTCATATTATGAGGGGATTTGCTTTCTCCCAAATGCCAAATAAAGATCACAGAGAAAACTACCCCTCAAGTAAACTGCATGAATCAGCTGTAAAATTCCATAGCTTGCAATTGTTCTCATTCTACTCCCTCCATAAATTATTTTTTTATTATTTTTAATTTTTTTAACTCAGTTTTGATTAGTGGATATGAAAAATAAAAGTATTTTTATCTTTTTATTGTGTGTGTGTGTTTTGCTTGTTTTTTTCTTTTAAGCATTGAAAGACAAATTATTCCTGCTCAGTGGACATAAAAGATGACCCAGTTTCTATATCTGAGCAACAAAGAAAACAGATTTCCTTTATAAAACACCTTTGCAGCCACTAGAAGGAATACTTTGCTTCAAAATTAAGTCTGAAATTTGATCCAGCTTTCAAAAGACTTATCATGTACATCTTGCCTCATTTTCTCATCAAGGGCGGGATTCACCTCTATGAATGTTTGGACAAGTTACTCTGGATTCCTTCAAGAATCATCACAAAGGGACATAAACATCAAAATATAATCGATCCCCTTTGAAAATACAAATCTAAAATAAAATTAATAGGTTTCTGGAGAGACATCACAGTTGATTGACTGTGGAGTGATCACAGACACCTACACTTGAGACCATGAAAAGGCAGCAAATTGCACCCCATCTCTATGCACCTATGCACCATCAACACAGTCATTTCACTTTTGCTAAATTCTTTGAATTTAGCAATATTTTTTTCCTTTTAATTTCCCAACTCATCTGTAAAATTCAGGCACTTTTCTTCCTTCTCACTAACACTGAATATAGTATCCTAGCTCAAGAAGAAAAAGTGAATGACCAGCCTATCCAGAGCATTACCAGCCTCTGTGCAAAGCCTAAGGCTAAGGTATCTCTCCTTTCCTGCACTTCCCAGTTACCTGCCTGAGCTCAGATGAAAAAGGAGATAATAAGCTCTGGAAAATTTTCCCTTCTGCTGCCTTCCTGTTTACACACCTGGTACCTCTGTGCTGTTCTGCATCCATCCAGTCTGTCAGAGTCTGTGCAGCTTCTCCGTGCTTCCTGAATCTTGCCAGCAACGTAGAAGACTACAGTCTCATTCTAAAAAAAACTAGTTTGAACAGAAACATGATTTATATGTATATATAAAAGTCTTTGTCTGACACACACATACATGGCAATGTAATCTGAAAGACACAATACCTGTACCTAGTGAGACATGGTCCCAGTAAGCTTTATTTAGGTATCCAGCATCTCATTTTACCCATCTGACACAGATATTCGGAGTTACAGAACAGTTGCTTAAGGTCCTTCCACTTCCACTTCCCACTTCCACTGTGGGAAAGTCGAATGCACTTTGTCCACTTAAAAGTAATTTCTCTCAGTCTGTACAAGATTTTAGTTGAGACATTTTTTGCTGATTGACTCAATTGTTTTGAATACTTAAAAATGATACCTTCCCCTGTATTTAGCACTTTTTACCAGATCTGTAAGTGCTTTAACAATCACTATTTTGCACACACAGAAAACTTCAGTTTTGAGGTGTGCACTGACATTTCCTATCATGACCTTGAAAGTTCACTTATTGTAAACAAACGGAGAGAATGGAAAACCAGCAAGTGGAATATATTAACTGAGTTTTAGTTTTGGAATGTCAATGAACTCGCTGAAGCTAATTTTTTCGTCTTTCAGCTGCTTGACATATTTCTCAGCTAATTTAATACATAAATACACAAAAAATGAAATTTTAACGTTACATTTGCATGTGAAATTCTGGACTGTAAGCTTGGTTTGCTTAAGAAAACCAAATTCTCATTAGCGGAGAATAAAAGTGGGAGCAAAACCACTGCTTCCAAATAAAATTTTAAAATTAAAAAAAATACATGTAAAGACCAACACACATACAGGCAAATAAACAATGGTGCTGAACTTTCTGGTGGGAAAAATGTATGACATTTCTGTGAAATTCTAACACCACTTATGTGAAAAAATATTTTTTTCATATTGATTAAACATTATTTAGCTATATTAAGTAGCTAAATTATGTTACATTTCAAATTACAATACAGATGAGTGAGGAAAATCATAAAAGAAATGTCTTCTTCATGCAGATAAAAAGGGATCATTAATTACTAGTAGAAAACACAGAAGTTATTTGGTATTTGTGTGGGAAGGCAGAAGCCATAAACTTATGAGTAGACCATTTTTTTATGTTACAAGTCCTGCTGTAGTGCTGGATTTTAGAGATAAGTACATTTTCAGAGAGACACCATTTAAAAGAATCTATTAATATGAATAGAAGTGTAAGAGCTTCTAATTTTTTACTGGCTGACATGGTTCATGATAGTAGAAGGAATATAACTGGAAAAAATTTTCCGTAAATGAGGCACATGCTGTTCATAGACTTTCTTGTCAGCTGTCACATCTGAAGCGAGATTTCAGGGCTTCTTAAGACAGGTTAAAGCTGGCAAATTTTAGTTCCTAGGTTGGTATGCATTAGGAAAGTAATGAGAAAAAAAATCAAAAATTAGAAGAAATGTAAATATTTATGCCTATGTGGAAAGTGCTAACCCACCAGTTTGTAACATTATAGCATGGTCTAGACAGTAAAAAATGACCATAAGTATCTCTGAAAGAGAAGATTTATCATGTAATTAGTTTATTCTGCCACACAAGATAGGGATGTGATACAAAATCTGTAACAGTAAAAATTGCACATAAGCAAGGAAAAAGAAAGTAGCTGCAACATTCCCTCTGGGAAGCAGCATGCAAAGCAGTATGGTGTTTCACTGGATGCAATTGATGCCTTTTACATAATTTTCAGGAAGTTTACCTTAAAAATAAATCTCTGAGGTTTCATTTTGGAAACTTTTATGTCTTTTTTCATAACATATTTTTGAGTGAAGGTCTCTGAAACATCGAATCATGTGGAGTATATTTAGCTTCTGTAACACAGCCGGTATAGATCATATTGTTTTTCTTTTTGTCCTCAACACAGTGAGATACTGGACTTCCTATAGTTGTAATAATACAAGGTGACAGTCCTGTTACAAAAAAATGTTAAGCACACCATAAAACCAAGCTTGTGAATGAGGCAGCACCAACACAAAATCAATTCTGAATCATCCAGCAAAGGGGATCACCCTAATCTTAACAAATGAGGACGCTTACAAACCACCTGGCCTAAAGTAGAAAGACAACTATATAAAATCCATCTGACTTGCAGACTTCTGCCCTGGGCATGAGTCACCCATCAACATCTGTGCAAGCCCAGATGGGCTCAGCCTCAGCCAGGTGGTGATCAGGCTGATCTGCCAGATCCCCAGAGTGTCATAACCATTTAGATTTCCTGGGAGAATTTGTCATTCACCCAAATAATCCTGAATCACACATAAAGTGCTACTCTGCCAGCCAAGCAGCTGCTGAGAGCTCATGTACAGGTCTTGCAGTTTTCTCTCCAAGAGTTATCTAATGTGAAATGCTTCAGCTCAATTGAGAACTACTTCATCTTCCTGAGAGTCCTTACATTTCACCTGCAAAGTCAGGACTTTTCCTTCTCACTCTCCTTCCAGGCATTCAAAATGTATGTGGTGTTCTGTTCACTCCAGGAGCTGGAACATGAATGTTTCTGTGCCTTCAGCCTGAGGAGGTCAGGGAACCCAAATTCTTCTGTTTTGGGATAACTGCCTGACTGTGGGTGGTGCTATTTCCTCCATGTAATGGGAGAGCCCTTCTCAGTAAGGCATTTACCCTCAAACAAGAAACTGTGGTATTTGGTTTCCAAGTGTATAGAAATGTCTAATGAGCTGTGGACCTCAAACATCTACTCCCTGTGAGGTGTGATATTTCAATCCTTTCTGATGGCAGCCCCCCATGCATTTGGGCATGAACAGCCCTGTGAGGGTAACCCTCTGCAGCACTGTACTCCTCCTCTCACTGAAGTCAGAAACCAAGTACCTCTGCTACTTAACATCTTACTGATAGGTAAAGTATAAAATTTTTTGGTTTCCAGAAGTCAAGCAGGAGGTCTCTGAAATCTTAAAACCTCACCAGGACATTAAAGTTAACCTATAGGTATTTCTCACATTGATATTCATGTTCTTCACCCACAAATACTTTAAATACCAAAAAGAGAATATCAAAATGCCACTATAACTCAAGAAATGTTTTTCTGCAGTTTAGTGATTGCAAGCGGTAATTAAATAAATCTGAGAGAGATAAAACTGACAAGGTAGTAGCTTAGTCCTTAGGAAAAACCTTAATGAAAAGAGAGATCCTGACAGTCCAGGGTGCAAGGATTTGTGTAGTCTTGTAGGACATTAGAAGGACATCAATGCAGTCATTTCTGGAGCATATACTGACACAGTGATACTGAGATGCCTTATCCTTATCCATCTATCCTAGGTGCTTTTCTGCTGACAAGGAAGGTACCATTCATGTACCCAGTCCTCCTGACAAAGGAAGCAGGTTCAACACATGATTTGGTCAGAAACAGGTTTGGTTCATTGTCCTGTTTAAAGACGTGGTGAGCTGCCCCACAGGCAGCCCCAATTGCACAGCTTACATAACTATGCATATCTTTTCTGATTTCTTGACCTCTTTGCTCTTGTCACTCCTTTTATCATCTCCATGCTCTCACAACTAAATAACTATGATTATTTCTTCTGCCATGGTCCCAGTTTTGCTACACCTGTACCCAAATTTGGTGGGTTTGATATACCACTATTCTGGTTTTATATGCTGTGTCTGATATGGTTACCCAGATAGTGCTAGCTTTGCATAATCTATGCCCAAAAAGTCACACAAATTCCAATTATCTGCAAAATCCAGCCATTCCTTAGGCAATTTTCCCTTAAACATCTGTGAAACTTAGCCTCCCTTTACAGTGCTATCTGTAACCTTTGTCAGATTCATGCATTGTTAGCAGTCACATCCAGAAATTCCAGCTATGTCATGTCCAGTGGTTTCTCAGATCCCTGAAGTTATCTGCACCTGGGGTCAGAACCCCATCATCTGTCTGCATCCCTAACATAATCAAGATGTCCCTTGACCTGCATGAAGATGCCAGGTGAATACTGAATTGATCAGCCAAATAAGAAAGAAGATAAACTTGTTCTACATGTGGGAAAAATAGAGAAGTTCAGGTGTGCACCACCTATCTGGTGTTTTGCCATGGGCAAATCCACAGCCTAAGGATGGAAGACTTAGATTAATCTTATAGATTTTGAGAGCAGCATTTATCTCATATAGCATGAGCTATCTAAAAGTTGCCTAACAAAGGTATCTATGTTTTTTTCTGAACTCAAAACAAACAAAAAATAGAGAAAAACACTCCCCATCAAAACAAAATAAACAAAAAAAAAAGGAAGTTGGAAGAAGTTTTTCCCTTGACTGATCAAGAATAATTTTTTTCTCTGCAAGTCGTAGGTGGCCTACATTGCTATAATGCAATGCTGCTCCTTATGCCAATTTCATCAGCTGCTTTTCTCACTCTCTTCTTCCTTTTTTCCCTTTCCTACCACTATGTGAAAATTCTAGATGAGTTTAAAGAGAGACACAACTGGAACCAAAATCTAGGGCATTAATCTGCATTCCTTGCTTGTAGCACTGTGGACAAGGACAACAGCAAAGGAAGTGATGGTTGTTTACTAGCTTTGATTGACAGAGCTACTGCCTCGCAGTTTAGTAGGTGAGGTCATCATACTGAGTGTGATTTTTGGGATAGATGGTGCAATTGGGACAGACAAGAAAAAACAGATGGGTAATGGGAAGTACCAGAATAAAACGTGGTTTAGAGCTGGACAGCTTGCTCCTTCCACATCAAACAGTTTAAGTGTTAGTCTATTTAATTCAAAATTTAGGTTTTCTATGAATGTCATATAAAAGCCACAGTTAGTACCATTCAGACATTTAAGTCCAGCATTTTGTCTGCCGAGGTAAATATTCTTACTAGGGGAAAGTTAAACTAATTTTGCCTTTTTTTTTTTTTTTTTAATTTAAACACTAGTGGAAAGTGGTGAAATTCTGGTTTTTTTTCAGGGATAGTAAGGAAACTTTAAAATATTTTAAAAAATACTGGTTTCTGCTCTTCCCACTTTTTCTGCTAGAGAAAACTGGTTTCATAGCTACAGGGTGAAGAGAAAAAGTACTTGTATACAAAGGTCATCTTCATTTGCCAATTTGACAATCAGCATTAAGGGGCATTTCTCGAATCAGCCTAATTCATTTCAAACTAGTAAAAGCACCATAAAAAGAATAGAATCAGAATAAAATAAAGTAGAATCACTGAATCATTCAGGTAAAAATTTGGAAGATATTTTGTGACTGGTGCATCTCAGTGAGCTTGCTATTAAAGCACTATGGGATGGGAAAAGATGTTTATGGACCAGAATAAAAGTCCTTCCTCAAAGGAGGATGTTAAATAATCCTTTTACTCTTGAGAACACAAATTAGATAAAATTACACTGATTTTTCACCAGTTGAATTCCTACATGCCTTTATACAGCAGTGATTCCACAGCAATTCTAATTACAGAAATTTTATGGAAGCAACCATTGATTTTTTTATTTTTCACCTGAGACATCTTTGAGGATCCCTAGTGGAGTAAGCTGCAGAAGAGAAGTAATATGTCTTTCAAAGGTCCAAGTCCTCCAAAGCAAACTTCATAAAGTGCAGCCTTGATCTTATTTGCACTGCTACTCGCATAACTTTATCTGTTCCAGTTGACTTATTGGTGCCTAGTATTAGATTACATGCTCAGAGTCAGTGTGTTTAAATGGCACAACAACCTCTGCTCATTTTAAGGAAATGACCAGGGTTTCCATTCAAAACAGAATGAACTGAAAAGGATAAAAAAATTAACAAAAACTAGAACAGCTAGCTTTAGTGACATTCAGGCCAAAGTGAAGAAACCTAAAGGACACTACCAAGGTTAATATTTCAAGCGAGGGCAAGAAAAGACACAGCTGCTTTCCCCCTATGAACTTCTACACACAGAATAAAAAGTTACAGTTGAGTTTCTGGAACCAACTTATACTCTGGGTGCTAGGATACCTGAAGATTGCTGGTTTTGGTTTCAATTTAGGTGCCACAAATACTGATCTTCCGCAAACTGCTTTAATTCCTTTTTTCAATAAATGGTCAATTTTATAAAAGACTAATACACTACCTCTCTGATTAAATAGCATCATGTTATGTAATATAATGCCTACCCGTTTTATAAGGATACTAGTGAAACATGATAAGATTTGGAGATCAAAAGTTCTATGGTACATAAGCCCAAAGTTATGTGAGAAACTCAATCTTCAGAAACTGAGAATCCTTGTTCAAGATCTAGAACCAGCACAGCAGATTCTCTTCTCCAATGTTAGAGTAAGCAGATAAGTTCAAGACAGACTAAAGGTTATGGTCCATAAATACATCCTCTTTGGCTGAGAATTGATAAAGAAGACCTGGCCTCTGCCTAGATCCTCTCCTCTCATAAGTATTTAGCCCTTTCTTTTGCCTCCTCCTCCTCCAGCTAGCATCATTCCGAAGAGGACTCAGACAGGCAGCTGCTGTCAGATTGCAACCTCTGTGCCCCTTAAGCTTTTCTAAAATCTTCAGAGATGTCATGGACAAATTCTACATAGGAATTGTAAATTTTGCTGAAGATTCTCCTGATACTGCATTGAATCCTAAGTGTCTGAAATCTCCTAGGTGTCCACCTAGCCTAAATAAAATCATTAAGGTAAGACAGTGGGCTGTCTGAACTGTGGGAAGAGGCCCACTGAGTATGACAGAGGTGGTTCCTATAAGTCCACATGATTCCATGGTAGGCAGACCAACATGAGGCATTTAACATTGTTTATACAACCTGCCTATAGAAGCACTCCTCTTTTTACAGTTTGTGAAATTTACATTAACATCTTGAAATTAGGCTGAGCATTTCCTGAATTAAATAAAGTCTCCTTTTGGTAATTAATGTGATTTCTATTTGCTTCCTAAAAGTCTTAACACCTCAGTTATCTTGTTAATATGAAATAATACGCCATTTTCTTCTGAGCTTGGCATAAATAGACTTTTCCACTTGTCTACTGAAATAAATAATTTTATAATTCATATATCCTTTCAATCTCCTCTCAATGAATAGATTGACAAAAGAATATCATATATTTGGTGTTTTTAACTTTGCCAACAGTGTACCTTCCCTGTTGGGAGAATAGAGATTATGTCTGAACAATTTCCTTTGCATTTCTGTAGGCCTTGCCTTGGCATGGCTGGGTGCAGACAGTAAAAGAACTGCATAGCTAATACGGCTTCAGCCTTTGAAGTTAGGACAAAGAAGGCTCCCTGCCAAGGCTAAGGTGGAGTTTCAAGAGGGTGAACGTGTGCCCTCAGCTCATATGGACACCTGTTGTGGTCCAATTAGCAGTGGACAACAAAGTATGTTTCTCTTATGTATCCAATGCTGTGTGAAGAAGAATCATGCGTCCGGGTGTAGCAGCAGTATATAATGAGTGTTCTTCTTTTAATCAACCGACATATTGCCGACCAATTTGGCCTGTGAGCAACCTGTTCTGTGCCCCTCCACCGATACTTCCCTATTGCCAAACAGTTAACATTTAGCTGGAAAGTCCTTACCTAGTTATCTAAAGTTAACAACATATATATATGCATATGTCCATATGTGTGTCCTACTGCTGAATTAAACTACCATTTCATTTTTAAAATGCAGATGGCAGAATAACAGAAAGTGCTGTTATCAACAGTTGTACAAATTTCTCACCAATAAACATATACACAAGTGGTTTGTTTATTCTGATGACAGGATAACTGTGATTATACAAGTAGAGCTGTGCATGGGTTATACTTTATAGAGGAGTCTGATAATTACTCCCAATAGAGGAGAGAAATATTATAATTATTTTATACATGTCAGAACTGATAAAATAAATTACATCTTCAAAGCTATTCAGAATGGAAATAGACTAGTTTAAAGCATTATTTAAAGTTACTGTGGACTTAGTTGTTATACCATGACATTTACATTGAGTTTAATGTGATTATTTCTCTTAGAAAACTGTCCTGTAAATCAACGGGAAGTTTTAAACATAAGAAGAAATTTTTGCTGTCTTCAGACTATCAGGTTACAGAGCTGATTCAGCCATTGAAAACTTAGCTAAATAAGTAACTATTAGTACTTGTCCTGCCCTTAGAGTGCATACATGACGGTTTATTTTCTTTGCTAAGCAACCTTTTAGATAGTGTTACCCTGCTGACACTTCTGTCTTTTCTGCTACGTCAACATGCGTCAATCTGAATCTAAAGTTTTCTCATGAGTTAGTCACTCAGATGGTATTTGTAAAATTAATTTTGTCTGCATTCAACATCCATATGAAACATCGTTCCATATCTGAGGGCATCTCAATAACATCACAGCAACAACCTCTTAATATTACTTAAACAACTCTTCACCTTCAGGATATATTGATTCATATCTGATTTTTATCTGCAGCTAGGAAGACAGGAATGAGTGGCCTGATCTCTTTCAGATCATCCCCAGATCCTCACTCAGAGCCGTTACAGTTCACAGGAATTACCAGTGTAAAGTGCAACCAAAGTAGCTCTTGGTAACTGTTCTTCAGTGGCTCATGTGAGGCTTTTGTATGACCACATGTTGTGTGGACTGCAGAGGCTGTTTGGCAGGTGACTCATTCCTGTTTTTCACTACCTGTGACATATTTCTTTCTAGTAGAGGCCAGGACTTGACCAAAACCATCCAGGCTCAAAGTTCCCATGTGAGAACAGACTCCACACATGCCAAAAAAGGCAAAACTAGCAGTGAACTGAGGCTTTCTTTTGGGGGTTGGTGGTTCAACCTTCCCTAGCTCAAATAAACTTTTCAAAGTTCTTTTGCCTTAACTCTCCCACAACACTGGCTTGTTAGGTGTACTTCACTTGTTCACACTTCTTTGTAAGATGTTTCATTTTAAAGCTCTTTTCAGTTAGGTCATCCTGGCCCTATGGTAGCTACAGTAATGATCAAAGGCCACCAACTCAGTTAGAAAATCTAGGCATCCAGAGCTTTCCCCAGCAATAAACCTCCAGACTCACTGATGAGAAAGACCCCAGGCAAGCCACACACCACCACCAAATGAGGCAAATTCAGCTCTAAGAAATTAAGTTTCCATTCTTTTTTTATTTTTGTGTCCCTGCAAACTTCTTCACCCATTATCTTAATACCATGGAGAAACATGTCATCTTCACTTTGATCTATTTTCCTGAATAGAGAGTTAAGTGGTATATGCTCATACTGACAAAAAAGCTTCCCTAAATATTAGTTAAAAGATAGATGTGTGTAATTACTCAGCCTCACTCATTTACTCTTTATTACATTACTCTTGATCTCTTAGCTGTTGATAAAAGCTACAAAATGAGGACTGGAGAAAAAAATGTTACCACATGTGCTGATAGGGCACAAGAAAGATTTATTGGGAGCTAGTTACACAAACTGAATAAGAGGGTTTTTGTCTGGACTGACAACTAATTGACATGAATTAGATTACGAGATATCTGCCTCAAAACCTCTACAACCAGAACTGCTAGCAGAAATAGCATGTTTGACATCTTTTAGAAAGCCAACATGGCTCTCTCTGAGTGGAATCCAGTCCAACGATGTAGTGAACAAGTTTGTCACGGGAAAACATTTGAATTATTTGCATCTGTTGTATTGCCATGGCAGGGTAAATTCCTCTCTACACACAGTGAGTTGCATTTACAGAAAGTAACACAGTTTTTTCCCTTCTAAAATCAGGATCAGATGAGGTCATAGTGAAACACATGTTAGAGTGGGGTGGCAATGCTCTTCACAGCTGCAGTGCATGGACTGCAGAGCACACAGTGACAGTGGCTCCATTAAGGGGCAAAATCAATCTTTGCTTTCCCTGTAATTCCAAGGGGAAGAAATCCTCATGTCTGGAAACAAATGCAGAATTTAACATACATACCTTCATATTGTAACAACAGAAATTAACTTAGAAGGAAGCCACACTTGTGAGGACACTCAATATTGTAGTCTATCTCAAAAATAGGTACTTTATTTAAAACAAATGGAACAGGCTTGGTGGTAGAGTTGTTTGTTTTGTTATGTTTTACACCTTTCATAAAGCATGACATGAATTTTAACAATCTTCATATCCTTTCATAGTAGTTTTTGATCACAGTCTTCACCTGTGCTCTGCATTCTAGCATTTCTTGAGAACTGATTTTATGAGATCAAAAAAGAATTTTAAGTTCAGATTAGTTGAGCTGATTACAATACTCAGAGTACTATGGTTCAGAAAAAGCAAAGTGTTTAAATACTAAAGGCTAAATAATAAATGCTAAAGGCTTAGAATTGACCTATAGATTTGAGTATGTGCTAAAACATCAACTTGAAGTGTATTTATAAGATAAGCCATAGTCTCCCTTTCTCCCTCCCTCTTTTCTTCAGCATTTTCAGACCACTTTCAGAAATATTGTAGATTTCCCCTGTTTAAGAAACAAAAAATTAAAGCACCTGGAAACCAAAGATGATTTTTTTTTTTAAATGTCATCTGAAAAGCTCTGAAGCCAATAAACCACACAGCACAAAAGCTGTCTTTCTCTTCATCTACCCTTCCACCCTACTTCAATATGTATTCCCTCCAGTGAGACTGGAATACAGTTGCAGCTGGAATCTCAGTTCTACAGAGTCTACAGAATCTACAGTGGTAAAGCAGTGGGATTTAACAGTTACTTCAATAGTATGTTTTTCAGATTGATGACTTTGAAGCTTCTGTCCAGAAAGCTTAATAACCCAAACTGAGGAAAATGCAGGGAAAAAAAAAATGAAAAAAGAAAAGAAAAAAAAATGGAAGAAATTTCTCACTAGAAGATGCTTGAATGTAAATGAAGCAAGACTAATCTATTTTTACTGCAGCTTAAATTACTACTAAACTCACAGGGAAAAAAGTTTTCAGCGTATTCTCTCTGACATTACTTTTTAATTGATTCCTTGCTATGAACATGTTGCATTAGGACAATTGTGTTGATACTGGCTCTTATTAGTTTTTTTGTTTAGTTTTGTTTTTGTAAACCAGAAATCAATTGCACTTAGATAGGCAACAGTATGCAGCAAATGAAATACAGTTTTTGTTATGCTTTTATAACAAAGATGGTTTGGACATGTTAACTTCAGCTAAAGTATGAATAAATATACTTAATCTATTTTTGGACTTGTGTTGTGCTAAGAGCCAATTTTAAATCAGAGTTCAGCCTAAGCTATACAGATGGGATCTTAAAACACTCTTCCCGTGGACATAGGTTCCTCCACAATAGTCCATTCAGTGACAGGGAGCTCAAAGCAGAATAGCTGTTTCATGCAATCTCTGACTCTTTCATCATCTAAAGCCAAGCTGAAGCACCTCAGCAGTGCAACCAGAAGAGCAGATACTGGTCGGGAAGAAAACAAATGTGCAAAACAAGAATCTTCATCTAATTCCCATCGTGATTTACCAACATATACACGTGCAATTGTCAGATTCAGTTTCACTAGTGGGTGCACAGGGCAAGATGTTGTTATCAGGCCTTTCTGCAGCCCTGTGCCACGGTCCGAGGGGGGATGGGGCCATGACACAGCACGGATGGGGCCAGAGACAAGGTAGGGGTGCAGACAGAATGCTTTATTGATATTTTATCAGTTCAGGCGGGGAAAGGGCCAGAACATGGGGTGGAGCATGAGACAGACAAACGGGAGAACAAATCGGGATAGGGACACAGGCAAAAGGGGGAGGAACGTGGGAGGAGCCGGGGAAGGAAAGGGCGAACGGTGGCTGTGTCCTCTCTGCAGCTTCTCCGGCCAATCAGAGAGGGAAGCGGGGGAGCCGGGAAGCAGGGATGCCTGGGCACGCCCGGGAAATATAAATAGAGGGGCAACATACAGTGTGTATATAAACACATAAAAACTGTAAAGTCCATATAATAAAGTCCTGTCAATTGCTGTATATCTTCCTCCATGCCTGGAACTGTTCCCATC
This sequence comes from Chiroxiphia lanceolata, assembly GCF_009829145.1. Classification (NCBI taxonomy): domain Eukaryota; kingdom Metazoa; phylum Chordata; class Aves; order Passeriformes; family Pipridae; genus Chiroxiphia; species Chiroxiphia lanceolata. The sequence goes on along the minus strand of NC_045639.1, from coordinate 82,721,446 downwards.
CTGAATCTTACTCCTTTACAGCCCTGCATATCCCCATCACTGCAGACAGAGCTGTCCTCACTGGATGTCTTTGAGGCTCCCTCCCGAGTGGACAATAGTAGTGGAAGTTTTGTTTGCTGGATGAAAAGAGTTAGTTGCAGACTGTAGGACTTCATGCCTAAATGTTATTTTCTTGTTACATGGTACAGTAGCTAAATGATCAGGACATCAATAAAAAGCTACCAGTAGAAAAGCTGTATGAAGGTGGGAGAGGGACAGAGCCTTCCCATAAAGTTGAAATGAAGATACAACAGAACAATAAACAAGAAGTCAAGTGCATTGCATGGTGAAAGTAAGCTGTTGGGAAACGTCCAGTATGTGGACCTACAAAGCAATAGGAAACTGAGGTAGACATACAGCAATTCTCTGTAATGTTTAAAGAACCACCCCCAGAGAACATATGAAATGATGCAGAAGTTGTTTTTCCTTTAATAGATAACACCAGATATTTAATCCAGCCTAGTGCAGGCACTGACATACTTCCAGCCCTGTGACCTATGTACCAACTCCACACAGGACAGAGGGCCTCTAGACTGGGCAAGTAAGGATTAGGATAGTCCAGAGGCAGTGAATGAGAATCGCTCTGCCAAGAGTCTCACTTCTCTAGTGCAGGACAGCACTGGGCTGAGGGAATTGCAGCCTTGGAGGAGTCCAAGCAACGCCAGCCTAGCAGCCAAGTTGTTTCTACGAAGACCCTTCATCCCACAGCTAGTGTTTCAGAGAGGTCATCAGACCAGCATCAGCACAGTTCCACTACCAGTGATGTGCTACAGCCCCAGCATGGAACTTGCATCTGGACTCAGTCCCAAAAGTTCAAGATTCACAGGTTAAACATGTCTTTGCAGTGCCTATATTCAGCGAAAAGGTAAATCTGTGGTTAAGCTGGTAGTCTGGGACTCACAAAATCCAAATTCTCCCATAGCCTTCTCATTTGAACTTGAGCAATTCACTTCATCAGGCTGTCCTCTGGTTCCACAGTAAGCGTTGAAAGATTTTTTTTTTTTTACCTGGTTACCTTGTCTTTTCAGAGCACAGGATGCTCCTCAGAAGTTCTCACACTGCAGGTATGAGGTGTGCTCATAAACAGAAGTGTGATTGAGGCTTTGAGGCACTACTGCACCAAAAATATATAATACTTGCTGAAAAATAAAATATCATATTGAAAGCAGAGCTAAGATGACAGGAGTTAAAGGTCAAGAAGCTTTTTCAGAAAAGTAAATATTCCAGAAGATATATAATTTCCTTTTTGTTAAACTCAATGCTATCTCTTTCTAGTTTTGAGAGGATTAAATGTGGGTTCTAAAAATTTTAAATATTTACAGACAAGATATATAAGTGAAATGGATATATACAGAAGTTCTTCAAACATTATCCTTCACTAATATCTCTACTAAAATAGCAACTGGAAACATGCAATTAAAATCAGGGCTTGGCATTACTGTGTACAAGACCTTATAACAAGGACACTGCTTGTATCTCAGTAGGGAAGCACTTCTGTCTTTGTGCTGTTTATCAAGGCCATTCAGAACTTGTGATAACTCCAACAGAATGTAGCTCTTCTTATCCCCTGATCCAAAGAGGTTTTTATTGCAGACTCAGCAGTATAGGGCCAGGACTTACAGCTGAATACTCTCCTTTTATTCACCAGAGGACAATATAGACAGACTCAAAATCGTGTTCAAGTATTCTAGACAGTTACTCTTAAAAACAGGAAAGAAATTATCTGCACACACTGTGGCTTTCATTGAGTGTAAATATTTCCACTTGTCTGCAAATGTAACTGTGAAGTACAAAGAGGATCTTGCACAGCATTATAACACCTTTACAAAGGCATGTATTTCTTCTCCTGCTGTTTTTTCTTATGTAGATTTTTTTATCTATTTTGCCTTTAACACTGTGAAGGTTTTAGATAATTTCCTCTGAAAATTATTCTTCTCTGAAGGCTAGTGTCAGTTGAAATATGAATAATCGAGCTCTATTACTGAGCTTTTCAGTATCACAGTAGCTCACAGAGACATCTAGACTTTGAAGCACAACTGAATATGGTGTCTCAAGCATCTGGAGTTATATTTTCCTCAAATTACATTTTCCTGTGTTAAATCATTTGAGGTCATCCATAAACACCCAAGTGTTTAAATCAGCTTATTCACTTTCAAATGCTTATGTCTTCCTTAATGCTGACAAAGAATTTTTACATTATCCAATCACAAAACTTGCAGCATTCTACCACCAACTTTATGGAAACTGTATCACTCTTCAAAGCCCTAGACCAAATTCCCTGGGTTTACAAGTTTAGCCACAACTCACTCAGTTGAGAATCCTTTTGCTCAGAGACAGGAGAATTCCATTTCTTAATCAGGCTCTCAAAATACACCTACAGATGCACACACCATAGTTCCTTTGGAGATAAACAGTTAAATCTCTGCTACTTGATACAGATCAGGGACATCGAACAAGGGTAGATTGGGAATTGTGCCATAGACTTCAGTGATAATCATAATAAAAGAGTTGGAAAAGGAACCTGCCTGGCTTTCATAACATATTTTGTGGGATTAAAGCTGTGGTGGTGAAGAAAAGCCAAAGCTTTAAAGTGCTGAACTTCATTAATTCCAACCTGGAAATAACTAAGATGAACAAACAAGAAATCCCAATGGAATACTTCTACAGTACTTTGCAGAGTAAAACAAGACAGATTACCTTAGTGATCTTAGTGAGTAATACTCATTATTCGTCCCTGCAAATCTCCTGCCTCAGGAATTCATCTTGCATCACAAGTGTATTCTGTGTCTCGGATCCTCCGCTCTTTGCTGTTCTCCGCTACTTGCAGAAAAGAAGGCACTCTCTGAATACCTAATGAACATAAAAATATACGTGAGCTGTTACAAAATAGGAAACTGTTTAAAGTGGATGGCAGTCCCAGAGGTCAGACTTGTCAATTATCTGAGCAGTCTCTCCACTTTTAAAACATGTATCACATTTATTTCTTTATCCAAAAGTGAAGCGTGTCATCATTCCATAACCTGCTTTCCAAATGTTGAAAAAATCAGTTCAAATCTGTCCCACATCTCCCTTTCTGACAGTCAGTCAGTTGCAAAGAGACTCTAGGAGAGAAATCAGTCTTCTGCAATATTTTTGTTGTCTTGGTAGATACATCAGTGCGCAAGGTAAGGTATCAATTGCCCCTGCACAACGTGAGAGCCGAAGTGCGATGGATAAACTCCAGCAAATCCCATGACTGACTTTCCCTGAGTTAGGGAAAAAAAAAGGTTAAGGAACCCCTCAGAGAAAGTCTAGCCTGTATTTCGGGACTACCATATTGCTTTCAGAAATCAAGATAGATATCTTCCCTACAAGCCTGCAGAAGTGCCTACCCTCACAGATGAGAAATTCCCTGTCCTACTGTGCCCGCATGGTTTGTGAAAGAGGCACAGTCTGTGCAGGACTTGGCCATTGCCACATCACAGGGTGAGCAGGCTCTCATATGTGCATGTTTATGTATTTCCAATCTTTCAAAACTATTTACAGTTAATTTCCAAGCCTCTATAAAAATAATAATTTTACACTGGCTTTTCATGAATGAAAATAGCAAAAAAATAGTAATTTCTATCACTATGGTTTTTAAAATATAACCTATAGCACTTGAACAATGTGTCTGGTTGCACTTTCAGAGATTACTACCAATGTATTTTTTACATTCCTTGAGCGAGATGTGAAAGTCGTGGAAGTTTTAAAAATTCACAGTGAATTACTTGATTTATGTTCTTCCACATACATTAATTTTTAGTACCATGCAAATATTTGTATTGGCACAGTATGCTCTGCTCTGGAGAATTTAACTGGATTCACAAATTGTTACAATATCCCTCTGTTAATTTAATCCTTTCACAGTAAATATTAATACATTACTATCTAGTAGGAAAAGATAAAGAAAAAATTAACTTGCAAATTAGATAAAGGTCTGTAACAATTACAGCATTAAAATTCTAAAGAAAAACTTTGGATAGGTTTTTAGTCTGACTACTCCCAGCTACTTAGATTTTCCTCAGTTTTTATGGAGGGGATTATATGTATATACTGACGTTGGCTGCAAGAGCAGCGAGTCAGACCCAATGACCCAAATAGATCCCTTCTGCATCTGTGTTTCAATAACAATGCTGTCAAATTAACAATAGCAGCAAGAAATGCAAGATTGCAAGTATCTCTGCTTTTTTTACTGCATATAAACACTCCTAACAATTAACTAAACATTGTGAGACAAAGGTTGTTGAGTTTTACTATTCTTGCTTTCAGTGAAAATAGAATTTAAGAAATTTTATAAAAGACCTACCTTTTTCTCCAAGCAAGGAATAAATAGACAGTGTTTGTTAAACCTTTTTATTCAATGCAGTAAACTGCAAATTTTCGCCCTTCTGGTTTACTTTAATTTTGGCTCTTTGTACCAAACAGGATGAGCATAAAGCAGTCAAACATGTATAGAGGTTGAAACACCCTTGAAAGGCTACCCTGTTCTTGCTTATAATCTCCTCCCACAACACATAAGCCCTACCTACTAGCCTCTTTAGTATTGGTTTTAGGTGTCCAGGATCTCTCTCTATTCCTTTTAAGTTTCTGAAGGGGAAAATGAAAGTGTGAGAGAGGAACCAGGATAAGGCGAACCTTGCAAACACACAGGGGTTTTTTTCAAATATTTATTTTTCTCATCTTGAGGCCTTTAGGTATGTTTGATTTAGGCACTGAAAGAGCAGTCATCCCAGCTGGTAGAAACTTTTTCACTAAGCAAACAAGCACAAGGATTAGAACCCTAAAGGTGTTCATGTTGCATCACACTTGGTGGTAGCTAAAATTTCCCCTCTAACCAGCTCAAATGAGTTGCCAAGTCAGCTGAGCAATCTCACAGATATTTTTGTGACATTTTACTAGCAGCTCTGACAAATAAATGGATCTCATTAAAAAGTGGGTGCTGATTTCTAGTGATAACTTTTGCTGGTTTGAGAGATATCTGCAAATATTTTCTATTGACTTATTTTGCTACAAAACCTGTTCTGTATACACACGTGCTTTATGCAAATAAAAGCTATTGAGACATATATATTCAGATCTTGGTTGCAGAATTGTGCAAGTGGCTTTCTAAAGGCTAAATAAAGGTCTTTGCGTACAGTGAGTGCATGAAAATATCCTGAGGGTCTGCATGATGTGTTGTAGCAACACTGTTCCAGGAAGAGCCAACAGTAGCCTACAACCAAAGTTCTTTGAATGATTTATCTGGAATTATCTTTGAATGATTTATGTCCTTTGAGAAAAATTAGTATGAAGTACGTGAAAAAATCTCATAAAAGCTCCCTTTCAAGTGAATGAAAGAATAGTTGTTCCAGGAGCAAAAATTACATTGGTGCCCTCCAGTAGCATGGATGGTATCGAAATACATGGTCTACAATGTCAAAAATATTTAATATATTCTGGTTTTACTTTTTAAGGGAGACACATATTTCAGAGGTATGGTACAGCAAGCTGCTAGATAGAGACAGGAGTCCTTCACTTTTCAGTGATGTTAAAAGCTAACAAGATGAGCTTATTAAAGCTCAGGCTTCCCAAAACAATTGGACCTTCACTTCTTTGGTTACCATCTTCATCCCAGAGTCTTCACCAATTAACTCCGTCTCTTCAATGTTTCAATGGTTACTGCCTGGGAAGTAGCAAATCTCTGCAGAATCCAACCCTGTATTGCTGGCTTTCTCAAAATACTCTCCTGTGGTCAGGTACAGGTGTGCAAAACCTGCTGTGATTACTGAGAGCCTTAAGCACTGACCTATTACATTCCTATCTACCCAACAATCTGGACCACTTTTAGGGAAAACACACCAACTCTTGGAGAACTTGGCCCATCCAGGAGAGTGTCAGACTGAATGGGAACCAAGGCAGCCAGTAAAGCGAATATCCAGCAGAGATCTGAAAGTCTGAAAGGATAACAGTACCCCATTCTGTGGCTGCAGGGAAGGCAGAGTGCAGAGAGCCCAAATTGTTCAGATTCATTTCCTAAGCTGGAACAATTCTCAGAACCTGAGAGACCTACTGGCAAACACTGTGACAAGTCACCTTTTATTACCACACACACAGGTTTGCCCACACCTGCTGATGTGCATTGAGAATGTAGCCAACATTTCTAGTCTCGACTCGTCATCCCAGTAAGACAGTGGTCTCCTACGAATGTTTCACAAAGAGGCATTATTTCTGTGTTGCAATACTACACAATTTTTTCTTGAAATTTCATAATTTTTGGACCTCTAGCACACCATCAATTGATATGTTAGGTTATGTGATAAAAAGCTTGTTTACATGCCCAGAAAGGAGTACAGATAGATGAAGGTGGGGGGGAACAGGAAACCTAACTAATACCCTGTCAGGCCCATTGCAGGATCCATCAAGTTATCTCACCAGAGGAGGACCTAAAGCTGCAGAAAGGGAGGGATCTAGATGATTTGGGAAGGAACAAGTGTAGGAAAACAGAAGAGAAAGGAGATGAAAAAGGGCTAGATGTATGTAAACAGCTACCAATTGATACATTTGTCTGGTCATGGTCTATGCCAGGTCAGCACAGTCTCTCCCATTTTCTTATAAAATTCCTTTCTAGCTCTTTTCCTGGATGAAGGGTGTCTATTAGGTGTACACATATGGATGATGAGTGCAGCACCCAGAATCAGACTGCAGCTTGGAGGAGGTGCATACACACACACATATATGAATATGTATATGTGTTTTCACTAATGGTCCTCCATCATGGTCTGCAAAAGAGTGGAGCAGGATGAGGACTTTAGTGCTGTCTGTGCTTGTGTGACTGCTCTGAGTGTCTTTTAAAATAGAAATCTACTACAGAAATCAATTACTTTATAATTTTTTTTTGTTTTTGTTTTAAAAAGAAGGAAGAATTCAACATTGCACTATAAAAAAACCACTTAACTTTAGGTTGATGTTAATGGATGATGCCATATAACACTATTTCCAGATCATTTGTCTACTTGCTGTTTACCACGGACCTAGCTCATCAGTCAAAATACCTCTCCTGTAATGCATCTGTCCGTCCCCTGGGATCTGTAAGGCTATGATGACCACTCCTCTTGTTCAAAAACATGATTATATCATCAAAGAAGAAGAGGGGTTTGGTAACTTTTTTATTCAGGTAATAATGTGGCTCTTATCCATCCAAAGGTGAATAGTCAGTCACCTGAAGTTGTGCCAGGAGAGGTTTAGGTTATAGGTTAGAAAAAGTTTTTTCACCCAGGGGGTGGGCAGGCACTGGAACAGGCTCCTCAGGGAAGTGGTCACAGCACCAAGCCTGACAGAGTTTAAGAAGCATTTGGATGATACTCCCAGGCACATGATGTGACTTTTGGGGATGGCTGTGTACAGGGCCAGGAGTTGAACTCAATGTTCTTTGTCGGTCCCTTCCAACTCAGCATATTCTCTGATTCTGTAATTTTATATTTCCAGTATCTTTACAATGTGTGGAGAGGAAACATGGAGAAATCTGATGGGTAGCTGGTTTCCTAAACTGATACTATTGCTGATTGTAGTTTTAAGCAGCACAGTGTTTTCTAGGCAAAGTATTACTGTTCCTGCCCCACCCAAAAAATTTGGCTATATGCTTAACACTCTTTAGAGAGTCACTGGAATTCTTCAAAGACTGCCATCTTGTCCTCTTTTTCACACTAAGAAAACAAACCAAAAAGAGTTTGAAATGTTACAAGCTGTATAAAAGCATGATATTTCTTAAGATGACTAAAAGTAGGAAAGTCTGGTCCAACATCACATAGGCTCCAACAGTGGAAAACTTTTGGAATATAATTAGATGTTCTTTACATTGTAATCCTTTTGTTTAGGGCAAGCTGAAATGATGCTTTGTCTAAAGGTTTGGGTGAGGTGTTTTTTTTATGTAACTGGAAATGATGTATAGAAATTTCATAGCAAGAGTTGAAGGGCTGTGAAGATGTGAAAAGCAACAAAATATGGTTTCAATATGTCAAAACATTCCCCAAGGAAACTAGATAAGGGTGTACTGAAAATTAAGCACAGATTGTTGGGTGATGAACAGCACAGGCCTGTACTTACTAAATAGTGCTCTCGGTCATCTCAGTAACATTTAGCTTATAAAAAGCAGCAGTGATTTGGTTACAGCAGATATGCAGCAGAAACAACATAGTTGGTGGTCCTAGCTTTTGCAGACTGTTGCTTTAACACAATGTCAAATAGAACAAATTTTGGTGATTTACTGTTGGACTAGATTTCACTCTCTGGGCAGCATGCCACGATGTTGGTGTCAGGGCTCTGTGGGCTGCACTAAACATATCTTTTCAAACCCTACAGGCACATCTGACTCCTAATCTTTATGCACTATCCATTAGAGTCTTACTGGCTGTACCCTATCCATGATTTACTGCAAGTCTCTATACATATTAAGAAAGTGAAAACACTGTCTACCAAAATGTCACAAAGAGTTTTTTCACACATGGTCAAATTCATAGCTGGCACTGAAAATCAGAACTATGTGAGAGTGAGCAGAAAATATGTTGTTACACTCATGGGTTTAAAATAATATGTCTAGTTAGTATTTCATATCACAAACACCAGTATCTTAAAATGCTGGGATATACTTCTGCAATTCAAGTATTCTCCCCATGTAAAGGCAGATCTGACACAATGTAAAAGTTGCCTACAGAGAGAGTGATGAGCCAGCTGCAGCTGTCTGCTGTCTTGAAGTGAGGCAACAGGCAGCAGCTTCCTTTGGAGGAGCAAATGCATCCTGGGGTGTCTCCACAAGGGTCAGAAAAACAGATGAGAGAAAACTGTCACTTCAAAACATGACCATCAGCTCATACTGATTGGCTTTATAGTAATTGTGTAAAAAAAAGAAGAAAAAAAAAGCAGAAATCTCTGCCAGTAAGGAATAAATTAATAGCCTTCAAAACTAGGCTTCAAAACTCCACCAAACTAGGTCTCTTGGGCCTGGCAGATTAACTCAGCACTGCCCTCTGAATCATTTTGCTGCCAAGATGAGATAAAACAGCTATCCGCATAGGAGACAACTATGCACAAACTGTCCTTGCTGAGCACATCGAAACTACCCAGACAGCAACTCCAGAGTTTTGGCTAGAATTTCTACTGCTGTATTTACACTCACTAATTCTTGGTATTAATAGAGAGCTTACAATTATAGCAGAGAGTAAGATGCTAGCCAGGATTCCAGTTACAATCCTTATTTGACAGGAAGTTGATATGATTAGATTCAAATGATTGCAAAGCTACCTGGGGAGTATTGGCAGCTTTCTGTAAAGCAGAACTCTAGTATGTGATGTGAGTAAAAGGCTTAGGCTCCACACAGTAACACTTGATCCAAATACTTGAGATTAATTATCTGGATTCTGCAGTTATTCAGCTACTCTGTCATTGATACTCAAATCCACTATCATCTGCTCTGTCTTCCAAAATAATTATCCCCATCAATCACATTTGCTTAAAACATAAAAGAGCAAAGGAACTGGGAGTTTTATACAAGAAGAAGTTATTACACATAAATTATATGTGATGCCTCATATGAATATGCGTCATATGAGTACATTAGAGTTTATAATTCTAAAACATTATACATTATAATGTCATTATTCCTCAATGTGTGTGAAAGAGCTATGGGAACCTACAAGCACCCTTCTCTCTTTGGCTTTTCTTAGAAGTCACATTGAAATTTGCTCCCACACCACGGTGCTCATAGTTTGAGGAAGACTGCAGCCAGAGGGAGTGTTGGGACTGGTTCTTTAAGAAAAAGGCATCCCACACATGTGTGGCTGCAGCTTAGCAAGTAAACAGGGTTAACACACAGGCATTGCAAAATAGCTTAATTCCAGTCTATTCCTGGTACTTTGTTGGTGTGTGGTAGCAGCTAAGGCTAAATATTTTTCATACCAGTGCTTTCATTAGAGAAAATATCTTATAGTTTAGGAATTCTCAAGGAATATGTTACTTCCAGATTACCAGAGATAAAACATGACTTGTAAGTATAAAAACCAATGAATTAACATTGCACATAGTCAAAATATGATTAGATAAGGTAAACATGGCACCTAAAATCAGGCTAAATTCAGTCTCAGTAAAAGGCACTCCATTTTAATCTTGCAATATTTTTTTTCATCAAAACTCAGCATATTCACAAGAATTTTTTTGTTTTCTTTATCTAGCTGGAAAAACTACCAGCAAACATAATTTCCTGAACATTATTTGATGAATATTTTCAGCTACACTTTGTCTTTAAACATCTGTAGAGCCAAGGAGCCATGAAAAATATTTTTATTCTCTAAATGTTATTGACTAAAATTGTAAAACTGGTAAGAAATACTCTGTGCCATTCTGTCTCCCCTATCCCAGCCTATTCTAACAGGTGTAGTATAATCTGCTACATCCTGAAAATTGTTTTCTGTCACTAATATTAACAACCTCCACTTTTTCAAAGCATCTTGTGCCACAAGAGTTTAACAAAGAGCAGACTTGACATATTATCATGATACCAGAAATTATAAAATAAAGCACAAATAATTGAAAATCCAGAGAAAAGACTAGTGAAATGTTTTACTCTTCTTCTTTGTTTATGGAATTTTCTTCTTGGTATTATTAAATTCTTTTTTCGCTCTGTTAGAAAAAATATACTACCACCACATGGGAAGCATCTTCCTGGGTAAGGAAAAATTGGTAAATGCAAGACAAGCTTGAGATATGTAAGAAAACATTATCCAATCTTGAATGATTTAAATGAATAAGTTATTTTAGTTATCATCATTTAATTTTGTGAATAAAAAAATCATAGTATTAAATTTGAGATTGAAGAAATATGGAAAGTAATAAGACAAGTAGGTGGTAACAAATAGCTAAGACAGAAGCAAAATTTGAAATACATATGATTTTACATTATTGACTGCGCATAAAGATTGGAACTCTACTAGAAATAAAACTACTGTAGTTACAATCAAATTATATAATATTAGCATCAGTAAGTGAAGCTAAACATATACCTGGAAAGTAAAATAGCTTACAGCTTTGACCTCTAGATTTGTATGGCTGGTAGCATTTGAGAATAAGTTTACTCATGTGCAATAAAAATGTTCTAATGAACTCAAATCTGCACTGAAGAAACTCCAAATAACAACCCATAATTGTTTTAAAACAAGTCCTCTCTATAGACAGGATTTTAAGACACTGATCAAATTACTGTAGACCTCTTAGAGTGTTTGGCTTGATTTGGTAAAATCAATTTTGCAAAAAAATACTCATGCAATATTTGAGGTAGCACAGAAAACCTTAGTAGAAACCTGAAGGATGGCCATCTCAGTAACTGCTTTCTTTTTTTAGGCATTTTACACTGTGATAGGAGAAATATAAACGTGAGAGAAGAAACCTCCTATGTGAAAATCAAAGCATGAAATGAGTGAATCTGCACAACTTTGTCGCATTATATACTGGTCTTCTTGAAAACAGAAGGATATATACTCAGCCACAAAAAAAAAAAAAAAAAGACGATAATCGGGATCTAAAACACAGTATGTATTGGCCTATATATACAGAGAATTCAAAGAGAAATATTTCAGACTGTTTTATTTTTCTTTCAACTAAATTGTCTTGGACAATTTGCTGCAGACAAAGGAAGTAGCTCCTAAAAGAAAATGTAGTCCCCTTTCATGAGGAGCTTGAAGTGTTTTCAAACAAATCCCTCATCTGAGACAATTTGCCAGAAAACTGTACTGGTTTTGGTATTATTCAGACAGAATTTATAGAGCATGTTTTATATCTGACATTAAACTGAATTATGATGGAACATAAAGATTATGTTATAACATTCTGGCTCCCTGACAGCTTAAGGCACATGTTCTAAACAGCAAATACTCTTGAATTTGAAACTTGCTTTCCTTAAGCTTCCCTTAATTAATTTTTTTGTGTTTAAAATTCCCTGTTCCACAAACATCTCACACTTTATTACATCCATACTCCTGGAAAACAAGCATCAAAAAGATGAAAGTGGAGGTAGGGTTTTATTCAAGGAAATAACTGTAGGAAATCACGAGTTTCCACCTCCCAAAGGTTGAGTGGCTGAAAAGGAAAGATTAATTATCCTTCAGAGGTGCCTATTTCTATAAAGGGAGCCAAGGGTAACAAGCTTATACTTAACTTGTAAATATCTAAGAAACACTTCTCCCATGACAGATTTTAACCCTTTGTTGTTACTGCCTTTCCAGTGTGGCATGTACGATTTGATTTAGAACAAGTCAAGCACAAGATACCTCGGCAAGAACATAATTTCTTAGTACTTTTGAAATAGATACATAACAAATTTTAAACCTTTCCCAATCTTTTAAAGAGGAACTTAATAAAACACCATAGTAAATTGCGCAGAAAATGTGTGAAATTTTCCCAGACGCCAAGTCAAGCAAAAATCTCATGGGAACACCGTAAGTAGTGCTACTCCCGAATTAAGTTTTGCTAGATGACCCATTGAGGTCCCTTCCAACTTACTTTGCATGTTTTCATGGAATAAAAAAAAGTACATAATTTTTTCCAAACTTTCCAACACCTTCAGACTCAATGGTTCCCCTGAACATTCTGTATCCTTGCTAGAGCAGATCTTCTCTAATCATCTAGAAATTTATATCTGTTTAGATCTCTTTCTACATCTCTAATCCCACTGAATGTGTTCGCAGAGGATTTATATTTTGCTATTCAGAAGAAATTTTCAGGAGAAGAACCACCCCTATTTCTATCACATTCCCAGTTCCACATTTACCCAAAGCAGTAGGGACCAAACTCTCCACCTCCGATGGATATCTTGGTTGGAATTACAGAAAAAGAACATTCTTATTCTATTTGTTTTTCCGCCATCTGCTTTGTCAGAAAAGTGTCAGCAAGGCTGCCAATATCAACAACAATGCAACATTTCCTGTTCAACCTTCTAGAAAGGAGAGATACTTTCTAAAATTCTGTTGGAAGTATATTTGACTACAGCCTCAAACAAGAGCCAAAACTGTTAGGTTTAGATCTATTAAAAAGATATATCCTGCACAGTGAATGAATTTGACTGTGTTTCTGTAACCAGTTTGCAGAAAAGCCCTGCTGTGCACTTTGCTTTTAAAAAAACCATGAAAATGTGTGTTAAAATATAGTTGTATTTCTAGATATTAAGTAGAATATTCCTGCATCTCATTTTCTGCTTCTGTGTTGAAACAAATTTACATTTGTGGTAGTTTAGTCTAGGCCTTCCTTGGTGACCAGTTTGTAACCAAGGAAGTGCCCAGATTTACCCGGTATTCCCTATGATTTTTACGTAAGCCAGGCTATAAGAAGAAAGGAGGAAAGGCCTTCGCCCCTCTTTCCTTCTGGCGGCTTCAGAGGTGCGAGTTTCCCTGCTGTTGATTCTGTCGTGTTGGGGAGTGAGGCCTGGTAAGGCCTTGCCGACCTTGGGAGATGGAGATTGCCAGCGATCATTCCAGCACGACTTTCTGTTGTCCCAAGGAGAGTAGTAAGATATTCTTTTGCTAATTCTTTTAGTTGCTAGATCTTGGGCTATTGATCGTGTATATTTTATTTTGGTTTTGTTCCTTTTTTCCCTTCCCCTTCCCCTTTCCCTTTCCCTTTTGAAATTGTATATATTTTTTCAATTTTATATAACTGTAATATAAGTGTAAATATATTTATATATATTGCTTTAGCTGTCTCTCTCTCATTTTGGTTCTCTTGGGGTTTTTTTTCCCTCTTCTCCCTTGGTTCAGGAGGCAGGGGGTGTTTTTGTGGCAAGGTTTGGAGACTTGGCAGGGAGCCAGCTTCAAACCATATCAACATTCCATAGGGGTTTTTAAGTCAAAGTATTCCTGCACAAATTATGGCGTTATTAAGCCAGATTTTCTAGAAAACTTCTGGGCTCCAAAGACCAGCAAGATTAAAGAGATGACAAGAAAGACTATTGATACTTCGTGCAAAAGACATGCAATAGCTGTGAATCACTAAACTCTGAAGGATCATCCACAGTCAAGCTTCACTTCCAAGTGAGTGACTGCTTTGTGTTTGATGGACCTTTGCCAGCAACACACACTTGCAGCAGACAATACAAGCAGAACTGTCTGAATACAAGTATTTAAAAAGGAACTCGAAATTTGTCTTGTCAGCAACACTTAGTCACCTAGAAAAACCTGCTAAAAACTTTGTCTGAACACCTCAATATTTTGCCCTGCATTCTCTGACAGTGGTTACTTGAGTACCTAAGATGTTCCATTCAGGTTCACATTTTGCTAGTGTAGAGATTTCTGGATGACTGATCTCTACACAGTACATGTTTTCCCGGGATTTCTGGTCCTCATCTCTAGAGCATAAAGCATGACGCCATTGAATAATTCATATTCTAGGGCTCTGAGAAACTCTAGGGTCAAAGGGCAGAGGAAAGACAGCATATACTTAGGAGACAGCATATACTTAGGCACTTTGGTCTCTCTAACTGGTTACTTCCCACTCTCCTACCAGTAGCTGTCTTTGCAGAGAATCTGCTAACAGTGATGACAAATCACTAGATCACTTAGTTATGAAAGAATTCAGAATGACTAAAGCATGAGAGTAACACCTTTACTGTGGAGGTAGTTCATATAATTGTGAAAGGTGTTCCACAAGAGCATCTGAAATGTGGCAGTATGTATGGAAGTCACATGGTCCTGTTGTCTCCATGGAATCTATCCTGGGAAACAAGACAGAGGCAGCCTAATGCTGGGGACAATACAGGAGAGCACACTGATGCAGGGCAGGGGACTAAGAAGGTTGGAACCCTCAACAAAGATGATCTCTATGACAGTTGCCTTGATCACAGTTCCCTGCTTTTGCTACTATAATATAGTGCTAAGTGTTCAACTGAGTAATAGAGAGCAGAGGTATTACTCTGCTCTCCATCGCTGGTAAAATCCTGGCAAGAATACTCTTGAACAGACTAATACCCACTATAGCAGAAGGAATTCTACCTGAAAGTCAGTGTGGTTTCAGAGCCAACAGGAGCACCACAGACATGGTATTTGTCCTCAGACAACTGCAAGAGAAGTGTAGGGAACAGAACAAAGGTCTCTATGTAACCTTTGTTGACCTCACCAAGGCTTTTGATACCGTGAGCAGAAAAGGTCTGTGGCAGATTTTGGAACATTTAGGTTGTCCCCCCAAGTTCCTTAAAATGATCATCTCACTCCATGAGGATCAGCACGGCCAAGTCAGATATGGCAACACACTCTCTGAGCCCTTTTTAATTAAGAATGGTGTGAAACAAGGCTGCGTTCTCGCTCCTACCCTATTCACCATCTTCTTTAGCATGATGCTCCAAAGGGCCACAGCAGACCTCAATGATCAGGACGGCATCTACATTCGATACCGTACTGATGGAAGTCTATTCAATCTAAGGCGACTGAAGGCCCACACCAAGACCTTAAACCATCTTGTCCGGGAGCTGCTTTATGCTGATGACGCCGCCCTTGTTGCCCACACAGAAGCATCCCTGCAGCGTTTAACATCCTGCTTTGCAGATGCTGCTGAGCTCTTTGGGCTGGAAGTCAGCTTAAAGAAGACAGAGGTCCTCCATCAACCTGCACCTCAGGAAGTCTTCCATCATCCCCATATCACCATTGGCCAATCAGAGCTCAAATCAGTCCAACAGTTTAATTACCTAGGTAGCCTCATCTCCTCAGATGGTAAGATCGACGGAGAGATAGACAACAGGTTAGCTAACGCATATAGTGCCTTTGGAAAACTCCACAAAAGAGTATGGCATAATAAACACTTGAAGAAAAGCACCAAGATCGGTGTTTACAAAGCCATAGTGCTGTCTACTCTCCTATATGGTTCCGAATCATGGGTCATCTACCGCCACCACCTGCGTCTCCTAGAACGCTTCCATCAGCGCTGCCTCCGTACAATCCTTAACATCCGCTGGTCTGATTATGTGACCAATACATTTGTTCTAGAACAAGCAGCAGTCACAAGTATTGAGGCCATGCTACTGAGAACACAGCTGCGATGGGCTGGGCACGTCTCAAGGATGAAGGACCACCGCCTCCCTAAGATCCTGCTCTATGGTGAACTTGCCACTGGCTGCCGCATGAGAGGAGCCCCGAAGAAAAGATACAAGGACTCCCTGAAACAACATCTCAGCCTTGGCCATATTGATCACCATAACTGGTCTACTCTGGCCTCCAATCGGGAGGCCTGGAGACACACCATCTATAACGCAGCTGTCTCCTTCGAGAACGCACGCAGGATCACTCTCGAGGAAAAAAGGCAACACAGAAAGAACCGTGTCTTGCAGATTACACCATCTAAGGAGTCTTTCTGCTGCGCCTTTTGCAATCAGATACGTCTGTCACGTATTGGCCTCATAAGCCACCAGCGTGCCTGTAGCAAAAGTGGATAGTGCCTTCCCAAATCTTCGTTCGCGAAGCCTAGCCATGAGGTGAGGAAGTGTTCAACTTTGATGGACATAGGCAGATCATTCCCCTCAGACAGAGGCTTTTCTTAGATTTCTACCTTCTTCAATGAGAACTTCTCTCTCTTCTTGATCTGTAGAGGTGTAGAAGTCCTGAAGGCTGAAAAACTGCTGTTCTGTCTCCAATGGATGTATTCAAGCAAAGTTCAAGATGTCACTTCAGCTACTGTCCCCATATGCTTCTCAGGTAGCAAAAATGAACTCTGGTGCTTTTTTTGGTTTGGGAGCTGATGAGATAAGGACTATGGGATTTTTCTAGCTCACTGGGACATATAAAGTATCCATCTGTTTGTGATGTGACCTCTCTTCAAGTGGGGAATTCTTCAAATACAAACCTTCCTGAAGACACAGCACTTAAGAGACAGTTTAACAGATTGCTAATGGACAACAAACTAAGAGCTACAAAAAACCAAGCTAACACTGGGATTAAGAAAAAATAAACATAGAACTGTGAGGGAAAATCAAAATTTTTTCTGGAAGAGTGAGTTCACAGAGTAAGGAGCTCTAATCTGAATCACAGCAGTAGCTGTGCAGCTCTACAGCGTGAAACAGGAGGAATCATAGGCGAGGTGATTCAATACGGAGACTTGAAGACAAAAAAACGTGCACATGCAGGTGAACACATGTACACATGTGGAAACAGATTGACATATCCAGGTCTATTCAGCCATCTTCTGACATCAAACCTGGTCTCCATTCTTCTATGCAAATGCTGTGCTCAGGCAAAATGAAATTAAGGAAAACAACATCCAGACACTAAAGAGGAAATAACATATTTCTCTCCATTCTGTTCTGTCTTCCCCCTGCTGTGTTTCTGTGTTCATTTTTATAGGGCAACCTTCCACTGCAGTGTACTGATGCTTCTTTTTTGCCTTGAGGATTCTTGCCTCTTTTCTGTCTCAGGGTCCCTCAATACACAGGTGTGCCAAACAAGCCCACACTCCAGTGGATCAGGAATCCCTCCACTGCAGGAAGCAGATATTGTTAGTTTTTTTTCTGCTTTAGTGTTTTTGGGTTTGGGGTTTTTTGGGGGGGGGGGAGTTGTGTGTGTGTGTTGTTTTTGTTTTGTTATCTTTTCTTTCTGAAAAAAAGTCAAAGCAGACTGAAAACGAAAAAAAGCAAAAGAAACTCAACAATCACAAGTTTACTTTATTCTAAAAGTTGTTCCTGACCAGTCAGATCAGATCAATTTGTCTTTAATTACTAATTAACCTGAAACTTACTTTGAATTGTAAGTAAATGAATAGGAACGTATGAACATTGCAGCTTCCTTCTATACGAAAGGGCAGGTGGATTGGATCATGTTTTCACTGGCCAAAATAAGGAGCAGTACAAATGCAAATGAAGACAGCATTGAAGCAAGGTCAAACTTACTGCTCCAGAAATTCTATTCCTTCTTCAGTCCCCATTCAGTCAGACGTTATTCTTTTTCTCATTGTCCTTAATGGTTGGCTTGTAAAAAAGAATTGTCTGGGTTTGGGTTTTTTGATCTCTTCCTAAATAAACATTTCTGAATGACCATTTCAAGTGTTTTGGAGAAAGCTTGGAGTAAGCCAGCAGCTTCTCGTCAAATCTGTTGTGAAGCTAACATGCAAGTACTTCTGCATATCAAAGCAAAAGGATTTGATGAAGAGTCCAGCTGTCCTGTTCCTGAGGTCAAAAACATTGTTTTGTTTTCAGCTTCTACAAAACGCCTCAGGATTCCAATATCCAGCTCCAGCTTTTGCACAAAGTAATTTTTGCGAATATGTTTTTCTTTGTTCACGATCATCTTTAATGACTTTCATTTTTCTTCACTGAAGAGGAGGAAGCAGTGAAGTGACAAACTTAAAACAAAGGTATCATTTATATATGACACTTTATATGTTAGAAGAACTTGAAGAACTACTTTGGTTTAAAGCCAAGCATTCAGAGGTTGAGGAAGGCCAGAATGAAAACTACCGGGGCAAACTTTATCAGGCAATACAGGCTTTCATTACATGAATGCACACAAATATTTTCTGTTGGACTCCTATCATTACTTGGCTATTGTATTGTGCTCATTACAGTACATTATGTACAACCTGGTTTTAACTCCACAGTAGGAATTTCTTTGGGGAATAGTTTTATTGGTATTTCTCTTTTTTTTCCTTCTCAGTTCAGCTTTTCTCTCTCTTTTTGATCCCACCATATTCTGTCTCCACCATGTGTGGGCATCAGCAAGGTGGTTGTGAGCAGCCACTAATTTTATTTTCTGTCCCAGTATCCAAACTTGAACCAAGATGCATGGCCAGACTGCACATGAGGTACCCTTTTCAAGATGAGCATGACTTTAGTAGACCAGTTGAAGGGCATATGCCAAAAAATCCTAAGGAAAGTGCATGTGCAAAGTCCAGTTCTTCCTAAGACCTAGGAAGGAACTGAGCACAATGAGCAAGGACTGACTTCTGAGCTTTGGAAAGTTTCCCAACAGTGTAAATTATAATATCTCAAAGGTGAATTGAGGCAGATAATCATGAGGTGTACATAGAAGACAAATTTCAAGCCTCATTATTAAAGAATAGTAAAAGTTCCCAAAAGAAGAGAAATGCCAAAATCATTACCTTGCCCTCAGACAAGCCTGATTTTTTCCAACTATAAGATATAATACAGAACTTGAGGCAAAGTTATGGCATGGAAAAGTCCTAGCTTGGCAAGATTAAAAGCAACTTTAAAAGCATGGTTAAAAAGAGTTTGATGATGGGAAACATCTAGCAGGCTTATCCATAGATAATATTACTGAAAATGCTTGCCAAATGCAAAGATCTTCTTACAGTACCTCTTGTGGTGGGTAGATACTTCTTTTCTAATAGGCTTCTAGGCATTTTTAAATGAAATGAAATTCAAACCAAACAGACATTTTGGTGAGACCAGCCCACTCCTGCATGATTTTCTCATTCCTTATCATCTCTGTATGCCCTATGAAAGTTCAAAATCTGATAGATGTGTTGGTTTAGCAGTGAGTAAACGTCATAGATTTTCGCTTTTTGAGCTCACAAATCACATAATATAGGTTTTTTCTGCAGTGTTAAAAGGGTGCTCAGATCTCTACAAGAGTAAAGCAGACCTACTTTGTGCCTGAAAGATTGTGCAGTCTCGCCTCCAAATATTTTTCCAGCATGTGAAAATCCTACCTAAGAAACCCATCTCAGTACACACTTCTAACAGAAAGTTAGAGAAATTCCATTGGCTCACCAATATGCTTTGGCATCTGTATTTATATCACCCATGTAGGTAATAGACCTTTAGAAAGTCTATCTGACAGTTTGTCTGAAAAACCAAAGCTGACTGACAACAGGAAGAGGATTTAAAATCACAAGAATTTCACTACCAGACTTCCACTTTGCTTTGGCTTAGCAGATTTTCTTACTTTTTCAATTTAGTCTATAAAATTTACTGAAATGTCAGGATCAGGGTATCAAAGTCATAATTAAGTTGTATATCAGACCCAACTAAACATCATATTACTTGCTAGGTAATATCTCAATTTCTTCAGTATTCCCAGGCAAGCTTTCCATTCTGACTACAGTTAGCTTCACTGTGAGCCAAGTAATCCTGTGGCCTTTCTGAGGTGTGAGGAGAAAATGTCACAGGCATCCATTGCCATTTATTCCTATTTGCATAATTCTCAAACAGAAAAGCAGGTTGTCCTGGAGTCTCAGTAGACTAGATGCTACTGTCTCATGGCCATTACTCACACAGGACATACAGGGCTCTGTAAAAAAACCCAGAGCTGAATAGTAGGTCCAGTCATTCAACTGCTTGTGATATAATGCTACAAAAGGTTCACCTTTCAGAGGAAGCTTTCACAAGGTCTGAAGTGGAAAGCCTTCGCAGCATAAAACCTGCACACCTAAAGAACTCCCCAAGGGGAGGAGTGCAATGAACAAGGGACATCTTTAATATAAAGTGTAATGGTATTTAGCCAGACCTTAATGATTGTGCTTTAAAAGCATGCAAAGTAATGCTTGAATTTATTTGATATTATTTCTGCACATCTGTCTTTACATATAGTCCAGTGAAGGTATAAGCCTAAAATACTTCCATTTTCTACTAGCACCCTATAACTCTGTTGGGCATGAAGAAAATGTGTTTTACTGGTGATGACCTAGATTTTCTGAAGAAAAAAATTTAAAGAAAAGGTAGGCTAAGACAAATATGCTTATTTTTTTCTCATCTGTCCAAAAGTTATTGTAGTGGTCTCTTGCTTAGTCAGTTGAGGTTCTAAGAAATAAGAATAAAAAGGGAAATTTGTAAATGGCTGCTTTATTAGTGAAACTAACACCAGCAGTGGAGTTCTATGCATAAACTCACCAAAAGCATAGTTTAATGCTTACTTTTTGTAGCAATAATGGCAGCATGTCTCTAAGAGAGTCTGCTTGAATCAGTTTAGTGACGATATTTGTAAACGACTGCCTAAGAGCTCAGCATGTAACCTCCATTGTAAACTGAACCCATCAGGGGCAGTAAAGACCTAACTAAATTTCAAGCAAAAGTATTGCAATTTTTTAAAGCTCTAAGCCTTCTTGAGGAAGAAAACTTCTGAGCTATAAACGTTGTGCACTTTATATTCTGTAGCAATAAATTCTGAAATATGTCAGTATTGACAGAAGTTTTTCAACTGTGTCACCCTAAATGTCCTCAGTATATTACAGAGCAAATAGTAGTGCAGGTTGTGTCACAGGAGGGAAATATTCTTTGGCCACTCTCTTGCCAACAATAGTTATAAACCAAATATTGCTTATTACAAGTATTTCTTTTCAGGCTGTTTCCCAGACTGCCAAAAGATTTATAGCATTTTCCCTATTGAGATTGGCTCATGTACAAAAACATCTTTATGAAAACAAGCCAGATGAAAAGGTTTTTTCCTACACCAAATAAATATACATTGCAAAATTGCCCCATATTCATAAAAATATATGTGCTCATTTTCCAAGAGGAAGAGACAGATGATATATGCCATTCAGCTGAACAGGCAGTATTAAAGGCATCAGAGTGCTTTGTAGAAAGCAAACTAGACAACCTGGCACCATATTAGAGCAGTTAATAAGTTCACCTGAAAGGACCTCTTACTTTTGCCTGGCTCATGATTAGTACATTTTCTTTAACATTTTCTCCGAATGTTTTTCATTCTTTCTCTTTATTTGTAGGTAGGCAAAGCAGAATATATAAGGTAGAAAGACAATCTGTAAAGTCAGTCTAGTTGAGCCTAGACTGCATGGAAGATGTAGACTTAGTCTTGATCTTCCGAAGGAAACACTTGTACAGGATCAGAATCTACAGTTCACTCCTGGGCTCCATCATCAAGAGAAAATACTGAGAGTACTTGCAGAGCTCATCTGCCCCACAGTTCAGACACAGCCACTATCTATGTTAGTAGCTCCATCCTTATCACCATCTTCAATTTTGCTGGAATAAAAGATATTCTTTATTTCCACTAGAATGGAAAATGCTTTAAAAAGTCTTAAAATTTGATGACTACAGGAATTTCGGTAATATGAATCAGCCCTGCTAATCAGATTATTTTCCATAGACTTTCCACAAGTGAAATTTCGTATTGCTAATTTTTTTTCTTTCTATTTCTGCTTTTGTCCCTTAAGAAATCTGCCCGTCCATTCTCATATCTTGCTTGGCTTAAAATTTCCTAACATCTCACTGTAATCTGGGCTTCCACAATTCGTGGGAATGCAACATTTTCCTCTTTACAGCAAGCCCTTATGAAACATGAATGCTACAAATCAGCAACCACTTTAGGCATGTTGAGAAATAAACTGTAGATGATATTTGGAATAAACCCAGTGATATAAGAGCATCTTAAAAAACCAAGTTCTAATGTACTTATGCTTTGGCCACTATAAATCATTTCTTTGATTTGCTGCTACCTGAAAAAAACACATAGAAACAAACCAGTACATATATATATATATATACATACTCCTTGGACCTATCTAGGAGGAAGGAACGTCTTTAGGAAGATGTAGTAATTTTACAAACAGAAGGTTGTAGACAGTCTCAAAGGTGCAATACTTTGTCACTAGTATGTTTGGGGTTTTCCTTCTATGAAATATTTCTGCAATGAAAAGCAGGATGGAGTGATCCCATAAGGAAAGAATCGCACCACCAACTGTTTCTTCACCAACTGTTATGTGAGAGGGCAGAAAAAACAGATCCTTGGACCACATGGCAGCACCCACCGTACATGAAAGTGTAGTACAATGTGAGATGAAATAAATAGTGCCTGTTTTCCTCGCAACCCTCAGTGAAAACGTAAATCTTTGCCTTTACCAGAAGATTTTTCATCCTGTGCTTCCTGCAACCTCTGAGTACCACTGACCACTACAGCTGTCTCTCTCCCAGACCTAAGTGCACCTATCTGGAAAGACACATAGTACACTCACAGTTTTTATCCTAGTTTTATCAATGTATGATTTACCCAGGAAATTACAAGTTCCAGAGTATCACCAAGAACATGACAATAAATACCATTTCTGCTTTAGAAACAGGCATATTAATACAAACTAATTTTATATGAAATTTCAACATTGCATGCCAAGATCCTGAAGTTGTGGAAATGATCCTTAGATGATTTAGATGCACACATCATCATTCTTAGAGCTATGTGTGAATAAAAATAAGACATTACTTTATTCAACACAGAAACTTAATTTCAAGTGCATGCACCTTTAAACGTCATTATGTCAGGGCACTGAAATAAGGTGACAGGGACTCATTTCAGAAATCTTTTTCTCTACCTCTGTGTCTACATTTGTCTTGTACAGTATCTCTAGGACCAGGAGGAAAGGTTGAAATCTGAATCCTGCTTACACATCTGTTGTTCAATTCCCAAGCTTAGGCTTTTGCTGTTGATCTGTGTTGCAGAATCCACAACAATGGCATATTGGACTGGGAAAGATTTCAAACATGGAGAAGAATTTATGATGGTTGAGAAGAATTTGTTACATGGACTTTCAAAGTTTCAATGTGTTTTAAAAACTGTTAATATAACACCCCATTCATATGCATTGTTTGGGCATGTTCAGGCTTGCCCTGAGTTGTTTGCTCCCTGCTCCCCTACTCCTCCCTCTGACTGGCTGGAATATGCCACAGTGTGGAGTGAGCTCCCATTGGTCCTCAGTCTTCCCCAGCTTCTCCCATATTCCTCCCTCTTCTCCCAAGTTCTCTCCCTCATTTGTTCCCTTGATTGTCAATCCCATGCTCCACCCAGTTTTCCGGCACCTTCTACCCAAACCCTATATAAACCCATGTTCACCCTCCATAAAGAGAGATAGCTTTGACCTTCTACCTTGTGTTGTGTCCCTTATTGCTGTCTCGGTCCCATTCCTTCCCCCTGGACCATGGCACCCATCCATCAACCCAAAGCATGGTGTCAGTTGTTCTCTCATGCCTGTCTCCAGTCCTCTGGGAAGCACTGCCTTGACCTGTCCTGTGAGTTTACTATGTGTGCCTTCTTGTGTGATCTCCCCTTACAGAGTGACTGAAGAGGAGAGACTTCAAAAAGGCCAATCACTTCTCCTGGTTTCCTGCTACCTTCTATTTTATAAAAAACCTTCCACAAACAGGAACAACCTTGTGCTGTCAGGCTCCCAGGCCTTTTACCACTCAAGAGAAAAAGCCCCAAATAAGTGCTTGATGGAGGTGAATCAAAGTATGTCTGTTCAGCAGCCCCTTTGTGCCCATCTCTTAGCTTATTATCATTACCTAGCCGTGAAATCTCTATACGTCAAATTAATCTCACAGTCCCACTAATAGGTCTGGGATTAAGTTCTATGCCAGTCAAGAATATAACCAGTGTAAAAACACTTTACCTTTTCCTTGGTGGATATGAGAAAACAGCTCCTTCCTAGTTTGTGATGCTACTCTTCTGGAATTCTGGATAAAGATCTTGTTCAGGTGAAAAAGTACTGCAGCTTCTCTTGATGTCCAGCTGCAGGGACCTGGGGTCCCAAGGTCCAGTCCATTCCATAGCATTCCACAGAGGAAAAGCATTTTAAAAGATTGTTTTCAAGCTTTTCCTACAAGCAAAGGCTTTAAGTTCAAACTACACTCAACACTTTTTAAGAACAGCATAGAATCATGGAGTCATCAAGGTTGGAAGACACCTCTGAGATTATCCAGTCCAGCTGCCCAACCAGCACTAACACTGAAACTCCTAAACCAACTAAACCACGTCACCCAGTGCCAGATCCAGACACCTCTTAAACACTTCCAGAGGCAGTGATTTCACCAGCTTTCCGGGCAATCTATTCTGAGCCTGACCACCCCAACAGTAAAAGATTGTCTTCTGATATTTAATCTGACTCTCCTCCGTTTCAGGGTAATTTCCTTTTGTACTCTCACTGCAGGTGCGGTGGAAGAGACCGGCCTCCGCCTCACTACAACCTCTTTCAAGGAGTTGTAGAGAGCAATGAGGTGTCCCCTGAACCTCCTCTTCTCAAGACTAAACAAACCCAGCTCCCTCAGCCCTTCCTCTAAGACGTGTTTTTTAGACCTTTCACAACCTCTGTTGCCCTTCTCTGGACGTTTCATCACCTCAATATCATTTTTAAAGTGAGGGGCCCAGAACTGAACACAGAATTCGAGGTGCGGCTTTGTCAGTGCTGAGTACAGAGGGATGGCCACTTCCCTAGTGCTGCTGGCTACACTATTCTTGATACAGGCCAAGGTGTCATTGGTCTTGGCCACCTGGGCACAATGCTGGGTCGTATTAAGCCAGCTGCCAACCAGCAACCCCAAGTTCCTTTCTGCTGAACAGCTTTCAAGCCACTTCTTCCCAAGCCTGTAGCACTGCATGGGGCTGCTGCAGCCCAAACGTTTCATCTCATCTAAACAAAAGGAAGGCATTAAGCAAAGACTCTTACCAAAGCAGATAGACAGAATTTTCAGAAGTCAAATGCTTAAAGAAAAGGAGAAACTGGCAAATAAAACCGTACAAATACATAACAATACTATCTGCTTATTAATAATTTAATACATTTCAATATTTTAATTCAATTTAAATTTTCTCTGGTGATAAACAAAGTATTGGAATTAAAAAAATAAGTTGGACGTGTTTATTTCTGTAATGAGGTTAACAAAGGACAGATCACCAAAGTGACTTTGGGAGGTCTGAATCTTCCCGTTTGTTTCTGCTACATCCTTTGGCATCATGAGGAACAATCACAGTTCTGTTACTTGAAGCACCACCTTTTCTCTGGCTATGAGGAATTCAGTAACGCTCATATCCATCCAGGATGGTATTCAAAACAGCCTTTCCTTCACTTCCCCTCTTCCCCTTCTTTTTTGTTTTGTTTTGTTGGGTTTTTTTTTGTTGTGTCAAAGTAAGCTATTCCTCTTTACAAACCCTTCACAGTATATCAGGTTATATACGCCACTTCTTATTAAGTAAGCTCTGAGCTCAACTGGCTTACATACCTAGCCCCCATTGCCCATTTATTGAATTTTTAAGCAGAAAAGGCTCTGTTCAGTGTTGAGGGATGCATTAATAAACATCTGAATAGACATGCCAACTTTTTTCAAAGCTTTATGTCCCATATCTCCTTTTATGTGAGGTCTTCAGAAACTTTGAAGGCTGCCTGTCATGACTGTCTTGCTAATTCTGTTCTTTGCAAAAATGTGGCCTTTTAGTAATTCACACAATCATATAAAACCTAATCTGTAAAAGGAATCTCAAGTTAACTAGCAATATGAACAGTCAGAAGTTCAAGTCTGAAAAAGAAAACAAGTACCTTCTTTAGTGAAAAGTAGTGTCAGGTGAAGATTATAAATTACAAATCTGTTTTCTAGAAGATTATAATGAATCATTTTTTTGCCTTATCAATTTCTTCAGGTAGAAGTGTAGATGTGATCGTGAGCACCACATTTTTGTAAGCTCAAAAGAACTAAAGTTTTTCAGTAATGTTCTACACCGTATCAGAAGGTGGATATGAATATCCAACTCCATTTTTACAGACAAGAAACCAGAGCAGAGGAGAATGGTTTTCCCTCCAGTCACATGGCAGAGCTATGCAAGGGTCAGGAACACATGCTCTGTCCCCTGAATACCCGTCTTGTCCTCTGCCTGCTATGTCATGCAGCTTGTCTGAGATGTATTTGTATTGCTGTCGTAGAGCATGGGTGCTAGATGGGATGAACACCTTTTAGCTTCAAATATTGAATGTTGGATTTTGCCATAGATGTCATATAGAAGGGTCAAAGGCAAAGGTATTTCTTAAGAAATAGAAAAGAAATATACTTGCTTTTTGAATAATGGAGACTTGATTTGAATCTTTTATGGTTTTTTCGAAGAGGAGAGTGAATATTTTCTTAGACACAATCTTTATTTTTTTGGTCTGTAAGCCAAGGTAAAAAACACTCAGCAATATAATCTGAAATAACTGAGTGAAACTATTGAAAACTTTCAAGTAACCCTTTTTAAACACTAGTGGCTTACTTTCATCCTCAAGCTTCCTGGAGTATTTAACTGTTAGTTTCATAGTACATTTTGGACCACATTTTTTTTTTTCCTTCAAAAAACACTGAACAATGAACGCCTTCACTGTATCACAGTCCATAAGAACAAATACAGATACAGATACAGTCAATGAGCAACTTTTCTGTTTTACTTGATTCATTGTCCAATATCTCTAAGATATATGTCATTCCCTGAAAGACTGGTTTTAAAATTATGTAAGCAAAACCTAAAGACAGTTTTCTTGGCTATAAAGCAAGTAGTCAGAAAAAAACCTTGAGGTTTGAGTAGATGAAGTACTTGAACTGGCACTTGTGTTGTTACTTCTGGAACAAACCTGGGCAGCAGGGAAGACTGGCTGTAATTAAAGGCGTTACATACTCTGATAAATACAGCTGCATATATCGTTACTAGCAATTGCCACTGGAAGGGTGTCTATAGTGGAGAAGGAAGGGTAGATTACTGTGGAGCCAGGAGAGTTTAACGTTTGGCATAGAATAAGGGCCTTCTCTTCTGAAGGGGGTAAGTTAAAGGATTTTTAATTTTTCACACATTTCTGAGTTTAAAATGTATCACCTAATCAGTTTGGTTTTTTTTTTTACACCGTAGTTTCAGATTCAGTGATCATCAAGATGAAAGTCTCCCAGGACTGACCACACATGCTCAGTTATTTACACTCTCAGGTTGATTGTAACAAACAGCAAGGTTTTCAAAGTAAATATCACAGTGTGTGGTACTTTTATGCTGTAGAAAGCACTACACTTTTCACTGTGGAATTAGAAATGAAACTTATTATTAAAGGGAAAAAGAATGGCACATTTCTAAAATGGGTCCTTCCATTGCCACCTACAAAAAAAAAAAGGGAGCGAAACTATTTCAAATCTTAGCCTTCCCCTTTTGTCTGCAGCCTTCCTAGTTCCTCTTGTTGGCCACAAGTGTCAGGCTGAGATGAAGTCCCAAGCTCTGATCTCTTTCTAGCCCTAAGGTCCTGTGCACATCAAGTTCATCTTGAGAAGTATAAGTATCCAATAATCCCTGCACTGATAAAAGGTCTCAGAGCTTCTGCTAATACAAACCCCTAAAACTTCTCTCAAGAGTTTCTCTGTTGAATGTATGTAAACATCTCTGACACATTGTGGACCCTCAAAAGAATTTTACTAACATAACAAATTTAAAATTATAAAAATAAATCACTAGCTGCAGAAAGGTTCAGCTTATACAGTGTGACAGATTTTTCCCTCTTTTAATATATTAAATAGATTAATGTTGTTTTTTTCAGTGATAAACAGCTATTGGGCGTATTTAGAAGTGTCCACACACATGAAGACAAAGAATGAAGCTGTCTTGTGCTTAAATCTCCAAGCAAAGTAACTCAGTACAAAAAAACTTCACCAAACCTTGGAAATTACTTGCTCAGTGTGTCATGTAGACACAAGGCCATCAAGAGCAGCAGTCTGGAGCTGAATTTCTACTGGCATTATTTTCTTATCCACAAAGTTCAAACAGCTAGCTAAAGACACAGGAGTAGATTTGTGCTAGAGTAATAAAACAGTTTGACTGAGAATGAAGAGACAACGTGATATTAAGTAAAGTCTATACCAATCAGTGTTGCTCCCCTCATAAGGGAAACAATCACATATGCTCCCCTTGGCCTAATTTAATTCTAATGTTATGTTATTTTCCACAATAATACTTTAACATTTCCCTTCAGCTTCCTTATGAAATGCTTGAACTCTTTAATAACCGCTCAGTGGGAACTCAGGTTAAAAAGCAAATAACAGTGAATTCAAACTAAAACTTATTTATCCAGTCACTTTTTAGGCTATGAATAAACCATAGAATATAGCATAGAAAATTTGTTATCTTAAGCATTAACTTGTTTTGGAACATTGTCTTGACTGACCATTTGAACTTAATCTGAACTTGATATAGTAAGTGATAGCTCTTCATCTCTTACAAAAGAAAAGCAAAGCCCAGCCCTGGAGACCCTGAAATGAGTCTAACACATTGGCTTGAGACATGGATTCTATCCAGCTAGACTGCTTCCTCTTCATTTCAGTAATAGCAGCCAATTAGTGAGCTTTGATAGCACTGATTTTGTTGCATTTTGCCATCATTTTTGCTACAAAAATCACTCTGTCAATGACAGAACTTTGCTATGTGTTGCATATGTTTATATGTATTTGTAAACACAAACAATGCCTGGGAGGTGAAATGATGCCACAGTCAAGCCACAAGCATACTCCATGGGGCTGTTTAAATCTGTGAATTTCCTGCCAAATATTCCAAGAAATGCTACAAAACATCTGGGGAAGAAAAACTCTAACTGCAAATACCAAATAGAGACATGCATAAAGCAAATTAGTCCGGCATGTACTAGGGTGGATTGCGTGTTAACAATGAAGTAGACAAGTTTTCCTAGCTTCTGCTGCCTTGACCTTCCCAAAGAATCTCTCTTTGTGAGTAGTTTAATTTAGCCTGCAGAAAAGCACTCCTGGGAATTCGCAGAACTATGTGGGTTTCCAAATAAGAACCTTTTTTTTCTCTGAGTTTTACATGAAAATTTGCAGTGCTGTATGAATTTGATGAAGAAATAAGCTAGAATTTACTGGTAGGCAAAGGAGTTCAAAGTCACAGTAGCTTGTCCTTATACACAATAATAGTCCTACATGAGTTGATGGGCACAGCAGTGAATGCTCTCAAGTTCTGCTTTTCATTTGTACAACCGAAAGTAATGTTTGGATTCACAATGTTAAACAGATTTAAATATTTAGAAGTATAATTAAAACATTTTAAAAATGTAATTTTATTTAATTGTTCTAATTCACATTTATCCATGAGATGAGGCTGTCCTGATAAGACAAGGCTGTCCTGATAAGACAAGGCTGTCTACCAAGATGATATTTTCCTCCCTCAAATGACAATGGATTAGGTTCAAATACACAGAAGGCAGATTTTAAACACAATCCTACAGGACAGTCATAAAGTTTGTACTATTTTTTCGGGTGAAATATCAAAACTGTGTAACCATATATCAAATTTAGATGGCTTCCCCAAAAGAACTGGGCATTGTTACATTAACTTCCATCGCAAGACACAGTCACTAGCTGTTGTTCAGACAACAGTTCCAATAAAAGCTAGGATCATGTATGCCTTTGAGCAATTTATAAATCACTTATAGGCATGACAAGGTTAACAGTTAACCATCTTGCCACTTGAATTTCATGCAATATAAATGGATGGCGTCGTCTTTACTTTTTTGTTTTATCAATCCTCAGCCTCCTTTCTTTTATGAAATGATGCCAAAAATCTGTTTCTTTAGCTGCTTGCATGATTTTTTAAAATTCTACTCAGCAACCATTGCACATGAAAAAAGTATAACATTGAAGGCAATTGTAATAACCCCATTCCATCTGTTTTGTAGCTCTGTCCCCATGTCCTGCATTTTCTGTTTAACTTGAAAGTAAAACATCTTCATCTGCTAACATTACTTCATTCCTCCCAGTCTACCAGGGGCTTATTCTTCAGCTTCCACTTTCAAGGTCTAAAGTAAAAGAGAAATAATGGAGTCCCTCCCTCCGCAGTACAAGACTTCCTCTCTTAGATGTCCATTCCTGTTTTCTCCAATATTCCAGATGGATAAAAAATGGAAGTTGTTCAACATAGTCTACCAAAATATGAGGCTGCTCAACAGAAGAAAACATACGCTAGGTCCACACCAAACCTTCCTTCACCCCTTGTTCAATATTAAAATAGAGAATTAAATAACAACTGTGTTTTTATAAGTTGTTAAATTAATTTTCTTCCAATAGGGTCTGTTTGAGACATTCTGAGGTGGCAGTTTCATCTGGAATCTTTCAACAATAGCAAAATTCGTTTCTAATAGTTGGGGGGAGGGGACAGAGAAGAGAACATGCAGAACTATTCCATCAAATTTCAAGGACCAGCTGTGACACAAAAGGAAAGGGTGGGAACAGGATCAGTAAACAGTCTTTCATTTCTCCTGCAAAGCAAAACACAATTAAAACCAGAAACTAGAGCAAATGAGAGAGAGGGAGGGGAGGTAAAGCAGAAACTGGAGAGGATACTACTAATAATTTTTTAATTGTAACTTATAAAAAATCTGAAAACAGAGTTTATGTTGAACTGGGAAAGGGAAATGATAACAGTAAACAATGAAACAGACTCCACAATGTGGGAAAAGGCTGCTAAACAGGTGCTTTACATCCGTTGCAGAAATGGTCTCTTCTGGGACCATTTTTGTGAGGAACTATTGTTCCTGCCCAGGATGTCTCCTCTGGTTGATCTGTCCTGGCAGAGAAGAAGACAGGAGTGCATGTGAGCCTGGCTGTTCCATCTCCTTTCCCACAGCACCTTCTTGGATGTGGGGCTCAGAGTTCCCCAGAGGGAAGGGCTCAGGTGCAGTAGGTCTCTGTGTCCAGGGCAAGGGTGGCCTGAACTGAACTTGTGTTGTGTGATACACAGTTGCAGAACAGAAATATGAGAGCACTGAACAGTGAAAGAGCTCATCACTGATCTTTGTGGTCTGAACATAGACCATGAGCAACCTCATAGCCCAGATGATGAGCAGCCCAGTAGAGGATCAACCTCTTGTTTGCCTAAGGGACACTCATGACTGCCTGGCTGAAGGTATCCAACAGATGAGAGCAGTTCTTGTCAGTGAGGGTAAAAGAAGACTCCAGCGTGTGCTTGCTTCTTTTCTCAACAAATCTTCTAGACGTATTTAACATACAGTAAAAATATCTGGAATCAGCATGGATTAGCCAAGCTCTGCTACACCTTGTCCTGAAGAGTCACTTCAAGCAAGAGAAGTGGACACCTTGCTATGCTTCCTTTTCCTACCAACATTACTCAGGAACAGAGATGTCAATTGGTCTCCCTTCTTTGGCTGCTGTTAAGCATCAAGGAAAGTCTGAGATGAAAGTGGATTTCAGCACATAGAGTTGTCTGTATTGGCAATGACCCAAGGTACAGCACCTTGTTAAGAAAAGAAGCTTAGGGAAGGAAATGCTATGAGTGGGCATAACCACAGAGAATGCAAAGCAAAGGCAGATTTGCATTGCCTATACTTTCTATTTTAGTGTCACAAACATTTATATCCTTGATGTATCCCAAGTTAGTTTTCTAAAGCATCTATCTGGAGTGGGGACAAAGTAAGGATCTCCTTTTCTTGATCTCTGTCACTTGGCTAGTGGCTTTTGTTTCTGGAAGAGGAGCTACACACAGTTTGGCCCAGGGGACTTGACACATCAGTGGGAAAAAGACCTCCTTACACAAAGCAATGGCCCCTTGTTTTGTGGTTCTTCATTCCTTCCACCGGAATTCTGGAGAGGAATTTGTGGAGGTAACACTAGCTGACCTACCATGCTTCAAGTGCAAGGAAGTACACAACTAATTTCTCTGAGCCTGAGAGCTAAACTTGGAGAAACAGCTCATCTCTCACCAAATTCTCTCTGCCCAAAACCTTTTTGCCAGTGCTCAGCAAGGTTGTTCGCAAAATAAAGGAGGAATTCAAAACTGTGGTTGTGTGAGTAAGGTGAAAGGCAAGTTGTTGACACTGAACAACTGGCACAGAGATAAAAAAATCTGCTTACCACTTTTGTAGAAGGTAGTAAGAAGCTGATGTATTTGAATAGAAAACTTACAAGTGATATCCTTCAAAGTTCAGAGTTTTAAGCTCAATGCTGAGCGCTCTGACTCTGAGAAAGAGAAGCCACAGGGATCTGTGGTTTGTTCTCATTGCCTGCATGGTGCAAGCCCATCCGTGTCACCCTGCTGTCCCTCAGCAGAGTCTAGTTACTTGTGCTTTGCTGAAACACATCTCACAGGACATCAGTTTGCCTTCATCTGATGACATGATAAGATGGAAAGCCTATCACTTCTCTGGTACCTAACTTCAGTTGTTCCTACCACACTTCAAAAGGCACATGCCTCATTTCCTGTTTGAATTTGTCTGCCTTTGACTTAAAAGCATCTTTGCTATGGCTTTTTCTTCTAAAGAGCCTTTTAATGTCTGCTGTTTTCTGAACATACTTATGCACCAGTCAGGTCACCTCTAAAACCCATTATATGCTGTGAATAATCCTGCTTCCATTTTTTACACTCTTCTTTCAAATCCAGGGCCAAATCTGAAGGCAGAATTCCAGCCTCTTTCTCATTGATACAAAGCATGAAAGTAAGACCATTTCCTTACTCCTACCACTCTGTTGATTTTTTTTTTTGTATCATCAAGGTGGACAAGTCACATCACTTTATGATTTGTCTGTTCTCATCCCTGAGTCTACTACTGGTTGCCAAACCACTTCTCTATTTGTCGGTATAGATTTTTGTTGAAAAAGCAGCACTTGGACAGTAGTGAGGAAATGACTAGCTAGTATTTTCTTTAATACAAAACCCAAATAACCTTAGATGTTAAAAATCATGAGACTGGAAAATGAGAGGCTGGAGAGAACCATTGTGGAAAGGGACCTGGGGATCCTGGTTGACGGCAAGTTGAATGTGAGTCGGCAGTGTCCTGGCAGGGCTAGCAGTGTCTTGGGGGGCATCAGGCAAAGCATTGCCAGCCGGTCAAAACTCTTGAATAAAGTACTCTCTTGGCTATATGGGCTGTTGGAATCTGAACTCAGCTCTGGACTGGAGTGGCAATTAGCAAAAGCCTTGTAAACAAGTGTGAGACAAATCTCCACATTTAAATTTAAGTAATAAATGGGACAGAAGCACACAAAATACAGAGCTAAGCACTCTTCATGTGTGTCTTCTGAAACTTTGTGTCCTAATGCTGTGAACTTTGTAAATGCTTCTTCCACGTTACATCTCACAGGCAGCTAAGTAACATTAAACTGTAATTGAAAACGAATTTGATTTGTTTAGTCTACAGAAGAGAAGCCTGAAGGAAGACCTGATAACAGTCTATAAGTACAGAAAGGGCTGCCGCAAAGAGCAAAGGAAAAATCTGTTGTTCATGTCCTGGGAAAGAGGACAAGAAGAAATACACTCGAATTACAGCTAGAGAAATTCAGGCTAGGTATCAGGAAAACCTTTTTATCTGCAAGAATCACCAGGCGTGGGAATAGGTTACCTTGGGTGATTGTGAAATCTCTGTCGCTGTGAGCTTCTAAGGAGGGGCTAGACAAATGTTTGCCAGGGATGGCAAAGGCAAAGTTGAATTCTTGAGGCTGAATGTAAACTAATAACCTCCACAAATCTCTGCCAACTCTATTTTCTATGATCTTTTCCTTTTCTCTTCCCACTTATATAAAGGAATTCTGCATATTTACAGAAACCCTTCAGTTCCATAAATCATTTGAAACCACATATTTATTAACAAACTTTCATAAAGACAGAGGAGTAAAAGAAAAAAATCTTGTAACAGCATGTAAAGAATAAAAATTAATAGTACATTACAAAGGCATGACATTACTGTTCATAGCATCAACCCCAGAAACTCACAACATAACATTATAATAAATATTCTTCATGAAAACCTTTCATAACTCAAAAGCGATAAAGGCAACAAAACCTGTGGCTTCATACATATACGTACAGCTCTCAGTTGTTAAAGCATATTTATTGGAGTCCACATTTTTTCTTACCAAAGCTCAAAAGTTCATAATGATGAGAGAAATAAATGTGCTGCAGGTACCCAGATCAGGTGACTAACTTGTAAATAAGCTCCTCTCCCCCCAGCCCAAGGAAAAATATCTATAGAGCTAAACCTAGTGGTTTTAAACACAAGGCAACTTTGTTTTTTAAACCACATACCTGATATTACAATTCAGACAAAACATTATTTCCAGAATAACTAGTACACAACCCTCAGATGCAAAATTTCAGCAATAAGATAATCAAACCAGTCCTTTACTTGCTCATTTTGTAAGCTTTTGTAAGTAAAAAATGAAACCATTTTTCTTTTTCCTCAAAGAGCCCCCAGACTGTATTACTGCTGCATTTGTATCAGCAGTATCATAATATACAGGATTTTTTTTCCGAGAAACAACATTTCATACTGACCTGTGGCAACCAAGCAATTTTATAATTTGTTTCCAAAGCCTTTGCATCCAAACACAATTTCTACAAAGTCTGTCCTAGAACTAAGAGCAATGAATGCATAGGCATCTTAATACCTTTTATCTGAGGATCTGAATCAACTTTCTTTGATGACAAGCTTGCTCTTGGCAATAATGAAGGCAAGTAGGATCCCAAATTGGTCATTCACAGCACCAGTCAATGACAGTTTAATAAGAACAAGGACTCCATTATTAGGATAAATATTTGGTATGATTCAAATCTTTTGCAATATAAGCTTAAGGCAAGATTCCTTTTGGTGCCTTACGCAGTCATCCTCATAGTGTGACTTGTCATAAATCTTCTTTACAGGAAACTACAATAGAGACGTAGAAGCAAAGGGAACACTATAGCTATAAACCACAGTGCTCACACCATGTGAAAGTAAAAAGTAGGAAAATTTAACAACTTATATACTAAATTATACATCTGCTACATTAAGATTTTCATTTTATCCTCAAGTTCTTGCCATTATAACTTTTTCTTTAACAAAAAAAAATTTGCTTAAGGGGAATTTGGTGTAGTTTTCAAGATCAAAATAAAGTCTATCTTTAGGAAACATATTTAGTTAAACACTCTGTTCCAGCATTCCTAGAAATCTGCCCAGCTTCCTTCCTCAGTGCTCTGAATGCAGCTGCATATGCAAGTTTCCTCGCTTCTCAGTTAGCTCACCAAAGTTGTAGAAAAATGGCAGTATGCAATTTTTTAAGCTTTGTATTCATTTAGATGCTTATATACCTTGCTTTGTAGATACTTGGTACTATTATAACCCTTGTCTTTTCTCATCCTTCTTCTGCAATTTATGTTTTTTACTTTGACCCTTATCTTCTAAGTTCAAAACATGCCTTTATGTACATATGCAGGGATGTAGCTCAGTTTTTGCGTCTGATGGTAAGTGATTAGCACCAGAACTGCAGTGAAAATCAGTTCAGTTTGTGGGAAAATACAAAAAGTTTTGCTTGTCTTCTTTATGAGCCAATATATTCCCTAAGTATCTTGTTGGTTGGGTAACAGTCCTTTATGCATTTGGCTTCATTTTCTAACCTTTAGGGCTTTGGTACTCTTGCCTGTACTTTTGCCAATGTTTTAAAATAATAAAAAACCCTAGAGCATGTAAAAACTAAATAAAAAGAAGTTGAAGTTCGCAAATTATGTCTGGCCTGTGCTTTGGACCGTGTAAGTCTTGTAACTATGCAAGCTTTAATATATAATCTAAAGCATACAACTCTGACATTAAATAAGGAGGAAAAAAATGTTTACGATATTTTCATTGATGTGTGGATGGACTTGAATATAGAAGCATTCCCTGAGCATAATTACATAAATAGACCAGCCTTAGTGTCACTGCCGAGACACAGTCCTGGCTAACATCAGCTGGAAAAATATCAGAATAATCATTCTAAATTCTATTAGATGCAATTTTATTGCCAGAAAGAATATTGTGAAGAAAATAAACTATATGGTCAAAGAATACTTTTATACTATTATAATATGTCTCATAGAGAAGCATATAGCTGTTTTCACTTGTATTCCATGTAACTCTGTGTCCTACAACAGTTGTACAACCTATGGTTAACTCGCACATTATCTGTCCTCAGGAGAATAATGTGGAAAGTTATTTTTTCTGTATTCTAACCAATATAAGAACATCTACAGAAATTCAGAGAATAATGTATGTGAAACTGACTGTCACAGCCTGTAAGCAAAAAGGGCACATTTATATTTGGAAGAGAGAGAACCCAACAAAAAGTCACTCAAGATGATGGGGATACCATCAATACTTACCTGCTTGCTAAAATTCTGTATGCCACGTGAGCTACCAGTGGTCACTGACAGCATGCAACTGAGCTTCTATGCTTACCACAGACTTCTTATATAGAATTCTAATTCCTCTTGAGGGTGTTATTGTTCTTCAACCCTCTTGTAAACTGTGGGAACATAAGTTATTGATCAGATGTTATGCTCCATGCTTCCAACACTGGCTCTTTCTCTGAGTAAAGCAATACCTAAATATGTACATACATATGTACATAAATATGGACTTTGTATCTCTTGGGGAATTAGATCTTGAAATTTAATTGCAAGATGTTGTTTTACTGCTATAAACACTCACTAGTTTTCCCAAAACTACTCAGTCTTGGAACTGTGGTACGCTGTTTTCAGGAGAAAAAGAATGTTTATTGAGCTTATGTTACATTTCCTAAAAGAAGTTACGTGTGACCCTCAGCTGGATAGTGAGGAGGAGGCAGTATGTTCTAGCTCATTTATAAAAGAATCTGGATTACTGAAGGTAAACTGATTTGTGCCTCTTTCCCATCAAATAAGTGAAAGAATCCATCAGGAAACTTTTATGGAAAACTACTTTTCTGTGATTAATTCTACAAAGCAGTGTCATTAGATGTTTCTGACTGATGCTTTCTTATTTTCTTGTTACTTTTTACCAGTTGTGACCTTAAAGAGAATAGTGTCTCCTCTTTCTGTATACCAAAAAAGTCAAAGGTCTAAACAAGAGATGAAGATCTTTTTCACCTGAGAAGGTGATCTCACAAGTGGTCTCACAAGGTCTCTCCCACATTAATGGCTGAGAAATCCCAGTATTTACAGGCACCACAGGACAATTAGCACTGACCTCACCATTCTACCCAGGGTGTAATGACTGCAGCTGTAAAGTAAAGGCATCTCTCTCCTGTGGGGATTCTTTTGTGTCACGGATATAATATATCATCATTTTCCAGTTCACAATGCCTAGAATAATGAGAGGGTTGTGCTGAATACAGTTTGGCACAGGTCTGTTTTTCATAGCATTACACCAAGGATATGTGCTGCATTACCACATGGGATAATGTGGGAGGAATGTCTTAGATGGAAGGAGTCAATCTTGACGTGGGCTGCATCCAGGAACAGACCCTGCAACAAATTATCAAGTCAACTGTTTCTAGGTCTTTTTTTTAGAAGAAAACCACTGGCTCAGTCCAAAGCATAGCCTGGGAGTAAACCAGAAAATAGCTAATTACTAATGTGGGTACAGATGCACCCAGCTTCATATTCAGTAGGACCAAATTTTTTGCCACATTTGAGCACCACCAAGAGAATAAAAATTCTTTTTTCTTCACATTCTCCAGCTTTGAATTTTTTTTGAGATTTTGTCTGTTTGATATTGCAAGCAGAGTAGCTCGGCAGGGGAGCATAAACTGTGCTTTGCTATAAAAATGATGAGGCCCACAGTAATTCTGCCTGTGTACAGAAGAACACCCAGAAACACAGATCAACTGAGTAGCAATCCCTGTCCTTCATAACAACAGACATCAGATATGTCGCTGAAGGTAATGTTTTTCTCTTCAGGTGAAATATTATCCAATGTGGAAGAAAAGCTAATGGCATATGTCACTTGGGCTTGGATGGTATTGAGAACTTTAGTCCAGTGCTGTCTGACATGGACCTATCTCCAGAGAGAGGGGTGTATGGTTGCTGTCTTCTCAGCAGCCTTTGTCCATCTGCTGAATTATGAACCAGCTGAACATTTTTTAGCTTAGTCATCTCATTCCTGCAGATAATAATCAAACCCAGAGGTCAAAAATGCTTGGGACTGTCTCCTGGCATGCAAAACTGGCCAGTGACTGCTGACAGAGCTGTAAGTGCTCTATCACATACTGTGGGGGAGAAAAACAAAGCAAATCCAAATAGGTCAGCAGCACATGCAGGAAAGCCTGAACTTCACGGTAGAGTGATCATTTTCCTCAGAGGCCACAAAGATGATCACGGGGCTGGAGCTTCTCTCCTATGAAGACAGGCTGAGAGACTTGGAGTTGTTCAGCCTAGAGAAGTGAAGGCTCTGGCAAGACTATAGCAGTCTTCCAGTACCTAAAGGTGAAAGCTGAGGAGGGACTTTTGACAAGAGCAGGAAGGAGCAGATTCAAACTGAAAAAGGGTAGGTTTAGATGAGAAATTAGGAAGAAATTCTCTACTCTGAGGGTGGTGAGGCACTGGAACAGGTTGTCCAGAGAAGTTGTGGATGCCTCTTCCCTAGAAGTGTTGAAGGCCAGGCTGGATGGACCTTTCAGCAATCTGGTCTAGTGGAAGGTGTCCCTGCCCATGGCAGATGATTTTTAAGGTACCCTTCAACCCAACACTTCTATGATTCTGTGGTTACACGACTCTCTCCTTCTTACCTACCTTCGCAGCATTCTGGAGCTCTGGAAGGATTAAGTAGATCTTTGCCAATAGGCTCTCCTCGGTGTCTACCTTCACAATCATATTTCTGCTTTATCCTACGATTCTCAGTTGAAGTTTTTAGTCTTTACCTTGAGGTGGGGAGACTGGTTGGAGAAGACTCACTATCCTCATTGTGGACTCATGACAGTGTGTCCACAAGGTGGAGAACACTCAGGATTCAGTATCTCAAAAACAGGTTGTGATACTTCCTCTCTCCAGATGGAAAAATGCACCTAGAAGTTCAAAGAATATTTCTGTACAAAGAACAGCTTCCCTCTGGTATGCTCACAGATTCAGCAGGCAACTTTATGCACCAAAACACCACACTCTGAGCACATTGCTCCTGAATCCAAACATGACTCCTGCACTCTTCCCACTCATCGAACACATTTACCATCTCTGTGGGGCTTCACTCTGCTTATGGCCTCTTCTCCTAACACTCAACTTCTGTGTCAGCCTTTGGCAGACTCTCCACTGCTCCAGTCCTGCAACCCCGTGATCGCTGAGGCCTCGACCAGCCTATTGCCCAAGGTGTTTCATGATCAGTAGTTGTCTGTTAGAATTTAATGACCTTGCCAGGCAGGTCTTGTCAAGCCAGCCTGGATGGACAGAGAGGTATTCATGACATAGCAATTTTCATTGCAGTAACTCCATTAATAACTTCATGATCTGAGTTTATTGCTTTCACTAAAACAACATACTGGCCACATTCTAATTAATCTGTTAAGGATTATCTTTATTTCACAGACTGGAATTTTATTCATTATGACAACATTTATTTAATGATTATGACAACATCTCTTTTGAATTTTTTGCTTCTTAAAACTATTGATTGGTAATCTAATATAACTGCATTAAAAATGCATAAGAGCTCAGGACATAAAAGTAATTAATTTCATTTTAGGTGTTAATGTATATAATATACAGTTGCAAGTCAGGTTGCCACCTCAGTTTTAGCATGTCTGAAAAAAACATGTTTGGAAACTCCCTGAACACCCTTTTCATAGAAGTATGGAACTAAATCTCTGTCCTAGGGATACTTGTTTTCTCTTTGATCTTCTCTTAATGCTAAAGGTGATCATCTAATATTAGAAGATATATGTTGTGCTATTTTTGTCAAATACATATGTGAGCAAGTTTGCGCTGTCTTCCCGCCAAAATCTCCAATGCTCAGCAAAAACCCTTCCCCTCCCTCCCTTTTTCAGCAAAGAAAGGAAAGGGAAAAAAATTATAGAAAATGAGAGAAACCGAAACCAACTGACTTATACCAAAATATATGTGTATTTTTACATATATACAGTTATATACAGCAAGAATATTATGTACAACTCCCAAGAAAGGGGAGAGGGGAAGGGAAAATGGGAAAGAGGGGCAAAA
Organism: Chiroxiphia lanceolata; assembly: GCF_009829145.1. NCBI lineage: Eukaryota > Metazoa > Chordata > Aves > Passeriformes > Pipridae > Chiroxiphia > Chiroxiphia lanceolata. The sequence continues at coordinate 82,680,716 of NC_045639.1, read as the reverse complement.
AGGGACAAAACCAAAACAGGTATGCACAGTCAAGAAACCCAGTAGCTAACAAAATAAAGAACTATTAAAATCTCACTGCTTCCCTTGAGAAAAGCAGGATGGCTGGACGCGGCCCAGCACTCTCCCCTCACGCGTAGTAGACAACAGCAGTCGCTGTAGGCCTCAGCTCCAGATAAGCAAGACCGAGACAGGGACCCACAGTTCCCAAACCTCGCCGGAAGAGAAGAGAGCGAGGTCTCTCCAGTCAGCTTTATTTATACCTCAGGTTACATAAGGGAATAGCATGGAATACTTCCTTGGTCACTTCCCTAGTTTTTTCCTGGTTACAAGCTGGTCTCCAGGAAGGCCTAGGGTGAAAACTATCACAATACGATATTTCTAAAAATAAAAGGAACCTGGCTTTGCTTCAGATTGTACGTTATCTCCATCAACTGTTTGAAATTTTGTGAGTTTTTTATGAGTCAGGATTTTAGGTCAAATGCTGCATATGTTTTAAAAAACAGGGTGGGAAGTCACTGCACTGAATCCTGGTTATCTGTTGTGGAGATCAATGCAGCTTTGTCAATGTTTCTACCCTGAGCAAAGCCATGACTTACTCTGACCTATTCTCTTTCAGGTAAAAGATGTGCATTATGGACTTCATATAACATAATTATGATGATTCTGGATAGGATGAATTAGATTATCTCTTCTAGCTAACAGACTTTGTACTAGAGATACTAATTTTAATGGTGGAGATGGGAAATACTGACATTGAGAGGTGCACCATTAAAAATTAAACTCAGCTTTTTTATTACTTTTTATTCTTTATTTTTACTTTATTCTTGGTAACAATTGGCAGTAGGCAAACCCCTGGCCTGTCTGTTTAGCTGCAAAAGTTATGCAGTTTAGCTCTTACTTTGTTGCATCCTGGAAGATGCCCTATCAGCTTTGGTTACCAGACCGTCTTAATTTGGGAGTTAAATCTGCAGCATCCAAAGTCAAACTCTATATTCCAGATGTTGATGTTTCATCTTGGCAAACTATTCACTCATTTAGCCTACAGGCAGGCACAGAGGGTTGAGGTAAAAAGACCAATGAACAAATTTTCCTCAGGACAGCTGAGCTATCATTTACAGATGTGCTCTGGGGGTTTTTGATCTTAAACATTCAAAATTTTTTCTTGTAGAAAGCAAAAAGTAAGAACATTTAGTATGATTCTGGTGCTATTGCTTATTTCTTCCTTTCTTTTTGGAAATATAGACCCAAAGGGAAAAACCTAATGTCATGGGTTTGGATTCAGGATTAAAACAACTATGACGCCCAATGGACATGGTTTGTGCTTGCAATTTGTGGAATTTGTGGCTATTTGGAAATTAAAATTTTTGCTTGAAAAGGCTGACAACAACTACACCATATTTAGTTAAAACAGCAGATGTACCTACTTCTTAATTAAATGCTTAGGCTAACATTCCTTAAAATGGAAAAAAAGCTCTTTCTACTTCAAATATATCCTCATCAGGGCTTCTTTCAGTGTGTTTTTGAAAGTCATGTCTTGATGGAACAGTGAATAAAAGAAAATTTCATCACCATTAAAGAGGTCAGATTAACAGGAGTTCAGTTGTAACAGTGTTTTGCACCCCTGCCATTCATAAGCCGCCTGCAACTGCCTGGGATCCTGGGCAGTGTGCAGCACACTCCATAGGTCTGTCAGCCTCGTGGTCCCTCTGAGGTCACCATGTGACTGTCCCGCTGGAGGAGAATGAATTCCAGCCACAGCTTCCCAGAGCAGCACCCTGTGGAGATGGAGCTGACAACTCCTTCTCAATCACTTGCTGCTTGGGTCTCTATAAACCAAAGAGTAGAATTCTTTTCAAATTTCCACATTTTCAGTAAAAAACCAAAGTAGACTTACAATTACAATAAAATGCCCTTATATAGAAAATATGTTCAGCTAGGGATAAGACAGTATAATAGATGTTTAGTGCCCCATCTGGCCTCATCTCAGCTTAAGGGCTTGATCCATGTAATATACATGGCTTTTGCAGTCTGTCCTCCAAATTCAACCTGATTCCTCTCAAAGTCAGTGCTGAAACTGTCTCCAATGCTGGTGGTCTGGTACTGTACCTTACTCTGATTTAAGAATGGAAGGATGCGGGTACCCATGGATTTATAGAGGAAAAATGTACTCCTGGTACAAAAGTACTCATTAATGTGCTCCTTTTTTCAAGACAAAAGTGAAAAGAATGAGCCATAAATTTGAAAAAGCTCCAAATGATGATTTTTACCTTGAGCTTCTGCAACTTACCTAAGCTGACCATTATCGGTTTTCTTCTTATCTGTGTTTGAAATTATACGCTGCTCAAACATATTTGTCCCACAGCGGATGAAAGCTGTATTTTAATGCAAAGCAGAGCACTGCAACTGAACTCATTCACAGCACAGGTTCAAGATAAACCATTTTTCAGCAATTGTCTGCTCCGAAAAACAGGTGGTGTTCTTTTTGCCTGAGCTCATCAAAATATTTCTGAATCAACTGCAGCAATGTTTCTCTGAGCAGAGGGCTGGCTGCAGTGGATGCGCTGGTGACTATCAAAAGCCAAACACAACCTTCATTACATCTTGGGGCTTCTCTTGTGGTAAATTAAGATTCTCACTAATGTGATATTCCTTGGTGAGAGAAACTGAATCATTAGTTACACTCAGGAAAACACATTTAGAATTTCTTTGAGTATCTTGGGTCACGTGACTTTGCTTGTATTTTCTTAGGAATTTTTTCCTGGAAAGCTCAGGCGTCCTAACTCTGCAAATTCAGTTTTTCTGATGGATTTGCTCCCAGAATAAGCTGTAGTTTTTAGATGGCTGAATGGAAAATTTCTCGTGAACCTGCTTGCTTAGTGCTGTAGCATCTGGCCCATGAAGACTTTTCAACAGATCATTTGTTTAGGACTTCGTTCTCTCAGAGCTGAAAAGAACAGTTATTCCCGTTTTTCATTTTAGCTGCCTTGCCTCCCCGTTCAGACCCTGTTTCAGACTCTCACTGCAGACTTCACAGTGCCCTTTACCAAAGGCAAACCAATATAAATCTCAGAGAAGGAATTCAATGGCATTTTATTAGACAGGAAATATTTGTCTATCAATATAATTATAATTTCAAATTTCAAAATATTCTAGAACAAATATTTTGTTTGAAAAAAATTCAATTCATCTTGGAAACAGCTACAGTGATATTTCTTCTATTAGAAAGGAGTTACAGGACCATATTTCCTGGTTCATCCTGTTGCAAAGGAACTGTTACACACAGTACTAAGTCTGCTGATTTAGCAGCACTGCTCGTGATCTCTACAGATCCACAGATTTAAATTCAATCATATTCTTTCAAATATTAATACAATTTATACACTTCAAATGAGACGGTGAAATTTTCATGGCATTTCCTCCAACCCTGTACACATAAAGTAAATTTCTCTTGACTGGAAAAGGGTTTTGAGTCATCTGTTCCTCACAGTGTTGGGTTTTCTTTCTTTTTCACTACACATCATGTTATTCAGAGCCACAATTGTTATTATTTCATTTTGAATAGTCAGATATGAGTACTTGTGAATGCACTTTGAAATATGAGGCTCATACACTCTTGAAAGCATAGATGTTAAAAATCACAGTGCATGCTGCCATTTGAGAAAAATATTCTTCAGGCAGAGAACAGGCCAGCTTCCTTTTGATCTGCAGTATTGTTCTGCTGTGCAAATCCTGACAATAACTCATGCTAGTGAGTGTTTCCCTTCTAATAGACCTTTGTACTTGCTTATAAGAATAATGAAAATGTAAAAAATTCATAACATTTAATCAGATAAATGGAAGTTAGAGCTTTCAGACTTCCACTGTGGTCAGTCTAATAAATTGATGACCAAAATTAGTTTTACTGCATGTTGCACTAACGTCCTTTGAAGACAAAATGCAGATATCAGGCAGTTATCATTTCAAGTGACACATGAACCTGCTCTCTATGCCTTACACACTCTCAGAAGACAACCCACAGCACCATTTTTCTCACAACACTGGGAAGCCATAACACAGAGAACGTCTATTCCTCAAAAACAATACAGATTATAATCCCATAATCATAAACATTCTGCCTCAATATTTTATAATTCTCTACAGGTTGTTTTGTATTGGAAACCTGTTAAGTGGGGAGACCTTTTTGTTGTTGTTCCTTGGTAGGGTGGAAGACTTTAGTATCGCATGATCATACAGAAATAGCTATAACTTGAAATATTATCTTCCATTTTACTCAACCAGTTTCTGCAGCTGATAATCTATATTAATGCTTGTCACCAAATATTTGCCTTTCATTACTAAAATAGTTCTAAATAAACTTCATTCGTGTACTCAGTGGGTTGATTATTCCATGCCCTATGAATCAGGTGACTGATCATACATCAAGAATAAATAATTGAGAATAGGGAGAACTCAATGAGCAATTGATAGGAAGAAAATTGTTGAACTTACTCAGTGACATATTGTGACTAATGCACTTGTATGTATGATAAACTTCCAATTGTTTGTGAGCATAAACAAGTATAAAGAAGATTAATTTGTAGTATAAACTGGTTTCAGGGGGTATGTGTGCTGAAGTGCTAATTGTATGCAAGAAAACATCTTGAAAAGATAGATCTATTTGAAGCATGAACTATTTCTAGTGGTGAAAACATTTATTTTTATTATTTATTGTAATCTTTGGTAACTATACATTCTTTTTCTGGAAGGTGTTACTTCCTAACTTACCAAAACAGATAAGGCGTTTCCTGGACTGGCATCAGATTAAGAAAATTCCTGTGACTGCATGTATATCAGGAGGGCAGACAGTCTGCTTCCACAGTTGCCTGCCTTTGGTCGTCACCTAAACCTTTTTTCCATGCAAGTCTGCCAACAAAATCACGGAGTGACTTTGGCCTTGTCTTCCCTAGAATCAGAAGGGCATGTGGGTGCAAAAGCCTCTCAGTCCCTATGACTGAAGTGTTGATTCTAAGCCTTTGGACATAAGGAAAAGCATGATACGTTCCCCACATTTACTGCCAGTGATTTGCAGGTTAAACACAAATGCACAGCTAAGGTTAGTGTGCACTAATTCTATGAATTATTTTCCAGGCACATCAGGTTTCCCCATGCCTTCCTAATTGTTCAGTGTCCATTCTGTAGGATTAGCATGACACTGAGGACACATCTGAAAATTTATAAGACTTCTAGTTATGCAGAAAAACAAAGCTACATTTTCTGATCACATCCTATGTCCAGCACTATAGTTTCACCATTTAGATGAAATTATGGATGAAAGAGTCAACAGAAAGTTCAATTTAAGAGTCAGGAAAATAGATAAGTTCCATCAGCTAGCAGTGCTGAAGCAGTCAGAGGCAAACAGTGACTCTGCATTTAATTTCTTTACCTTTCTTTTGTAAATTTTTTACCTATTTTCTTTTATTGTTTTTAATGGTCTTTCTGAGCTCCTTGTTTCCCTCTTACAATCAGATTTGGCTTATAGTATGCAAGGACTCAGAAAAAAAATTTCAAAGGACAACTGATGTTAATGAAAACATCAGAAGCGATCTAAAGTACCTGACGTCTTAAAATGAGCATTTCAACATTTGCCTGTGAGAGAAAGAAGAGCTGTCAACAGAAAAGTAACAAATCATTCCGTATTTTATTTGTCAGCATTTTTTACTATGATACAGGTTTAAATCAACTGGGAAGCATATTGAAATTATGGCCTGAGAGTCTTTAAATTTTTCTTTTACCATATTGCACGGCACTGTGAAAAAGCAAGGTAATATAATAAACTATCTCCTGTATTTGAATACGCAGAAAAGGAATGAGTTGGAAGGAACGGGAAAGAATTATATGAGGATTTTATGAAACTTCATCCAAATTCTGCAGCTGACTGTACGCTGAACTTAACATTCCTGGTATGGGAAACGCACGCTATCATAAAATCTAGGTGTTTCTATACTTGGAAGTGTTGTTGGTTGCTTCTTTGCACAAGTATTTCTGTCTAAGAAGAGTGTGATCTTCTCAGTTTGAATGCATGAACAGTTAGTTGATCAGGATCAACTCCTTGTATATTTAACTAATTAAAAATTTAACTAGTTAGCAGCAAAAACATTTGGTCAAACACACACAAAAAATGCTTAGGGCTATCTACCCAGGAAACACAGAGTACTTTGAACTGTTTGCAAGATATTTAATTGAATGTGATAGGAAGTTTAATGAGCAGTGCACACTTGTGGAGCTTCTTTTTCCTCATTGAGGTGGCACAGAAGCACCAGATGTACATATTCTGCAAGTTCCCCCAGACCATTTGCAAGCTTGCTTTAGAACATCAAGAACCTGAAGCTGCAGAAAGCCTTTAAGCTCAGACAGTATAGCTCTTGGGAGTGTTTTTCAGGAGAAGATCTAAAGCAATGTAGAATTGCAACAGGAATTTCTGAAAAACTGTTGGTTCTGCTTTTCTTCTGTAGCAGTTTAAAACTGGTAGGCACAGCAACAGCAGAAGCCACTAGCTGTGAGAAATCCTATACAAAGTCCTGGGCAAGCAGAATATGATGAAGGATGGAAAGATTCTTCTTCCCAATATTTAGTTTGGTGGCAAGTCAGAGGTTAAGCATATTTTGCATGCATCATAAATTATACAGATGTATAAAAGCCTTACTGGGTTGTGATCTCATTTTAGCCTCTCCTACTTTAAGTAGAGATCTAAATGAAAAAAATGGGTTCTTAATCATTTTCTAATTAGAAAGAGTGTAAATTAAATAACTGTCTGAAAACCTTACGTGAGTCTGAGACTCAAGAAAAGAAACCCAGCAATGAAAATGCTGCCTTCAGACTAAATTGTTTGGCAAAATCACCCCCTCTTCTGCACTTTAACAAGCAGTATTCTAACTACATTAAGGCACATCAAGTGATTATTTTAACTATAAAGTGTTAACTTCCTCTCACAGTATAGGAGACAAAAGGTAGATGCCCCAGACAGTCTTTTTGCTTTCAATGTGTTGGGTCTTCCTGGACCAAATCTTCCCCAGTCTTGCACCCACACCTTTTTAATTTACTACAGTATATTTATATTAATTTTTAAAGAAATTAAAAAATAAACATGAATTTGGGGGGGGAAAGCCACCTAGACTCTGGTAGCTTTCCTGTACAGATTCTAAATAATTAATTACAAAAGTCACTCTTTGCAATTCTTTTGTCACATGTTCAAAAGGCATTAAGGACAACATTTTCAAAAATGTTCATGTGACTGAGGGATCTAAAGCTCATTGATTTAGGGTCCTTTGAAAGTATCTCTCCTATTTAGAATGAATGCAGTTCTTAAAAGTTGATGAACTTTTTCAGTCCTCAGTAATTTTAGATGTTTTATGAATCCTGTGTCCACTTAGAAGCTTGAGACACTCATATCAATACTTCATAACATATTTAGAAATCAGTTTTAAGCACTTCTCTTGAAAAGTTTTGACTTATGTAGTCAAATAATTATTCTACAGGTAAAAAATAAGACGGTAAAACCAGTTTAACGAACAACTAATCTCACACACCAACTCACTGATACCATGCCAAGACTGCAGAAAAACCTCATAAAAAATGGCAGGATTTATAGGGATTTAGTAGGTCACAGACACCATCTGCCTGCAAATCAAAGTCTATTCATTACTACCAAGTCATCATTGCATCTAGCTTTGACTGCATCAGAAGATTTTGCTCTCATCCCTCCTGAAGAGACCACTGCCTTTCTAAGATTATGTGATCTTTTAAAATTATAATGTGGCAGATATGTATATTGTACTACTTTGGAAATAAAAAAAAAAGGATGTTATTTTCCCATTAGAATGAATATATTACAGTTTGTAGATTCTACAATGACTTAATTAAAAATTGGAATTTGCAAATTAAATTCTTTGACACTGGGAAGTACCATCCTTTGAAATAAATCTGTTTACCCCTCTTCTGTAGTCTGACATTCATGTACAAATATGGTCCAGCATCTCCAATTATTACTGTTTCAGAAGGTACTACAATTTCTAGTTACATGTGCCCCGCTTGGACTGGTCTGTAATAAAGCTAGAAAGCATTGAAGGGAAAGAGATTTTTTTTATTTAACTTTTTGGCAGCAGCCCTTTTAAACATTGTGACTCAGAGCACCAAGGGATCAATAAAAACACATTTATCTCTCCAGTTGCTTAAAATGAACTCTGATCCTACTCTGTGCATTTCCTGATTGCAAGAGGGTAGGAAGAGATTCCTAGGCAGTAATAGAAAAATATTTTTCAAAACTTATTCATAGTTATCAATTGAGAAAAATCAAGCTTTTATGGCATTTTGAACAGCTGTATGAAGACAGTTCTGTTTGATTTGATAGAGATGTAGTTGTAGAGATGAATTGCTCATAAATTATTATATATTCTTAAAAAAAATAAGAAATTTTTTTGTATAACAAAAAAAATATGAAGCCAACAATCACACTGCCAAGAAAAACAGATTAGCTGCTGGCTATTTTAATCTTCCTGAGTTTCTGAGTTACCATGTTCAAATTTCACTTGAACCTGGTGTTTTGTTCAAAAAAATTTGTGTTGGAAAAACAACAGTGAGAATTAGGATTACCAGGCACTCTGGTATTACAATGAAGTAGGGCACTAAGAGGCATTCCTATCCACAGAAATCTGCTGTGAAACAGAAACTGTATATTTTAACTTTTCCTCCACAAAATTCTGTCTTAAATAGTTTGTGAAGATACGATAACTCTACTATAATGAAAAAAAAAAATTTCTAAATGAAAGAGAAGATAGACTGTCCTTGAGTCAGAACTGCAGTGCAGAGGTGATCTGCACTGATCATGACTGGCAATAGAGCATAACTTCATTGGACATGTGGGTTGAATCAATTTACACAAAAGTTTAAATCTCATAAACCAGAACCCCTTGGGAAAGCAGAATTAATATCTTTTTTGATATAAAATAATTTCCAAGTCTGTAGAAGTAAGTGTGGCAATAGGAGTTTTTGTGGATTATCTGATATAGCCTTTAAAAGTAAGTCCAGAACTCTGAATTACAGAAATTCTTGAGTCTAAACAGAGTAGAGTTGAACAAGTACGTTGTAATAAACTATAGATTTGCTTCCATTTTTCTGCCCATGGAACAGCCTTAAGAGGATTAGCCCATAAACTGATCTACTTCGTTCCTGATTTTGTAATATTTTTTGTATATATGTGTGTACGTGCAAATGCTTAACTTTTAATTGGTAACCAGGAGTTCACTGAGTGTTCAATATTTGGCAGTCTAGTTTTTAAGATTAATTAAGATACTAATAAGTCATGTAGCATGTTTTCCTTTGCCTCACTGCATAAGTCTACAGCCTCTTCCAAACAAATTAGATTATTCAAGTCCATTTACTTAGCATGTTAAATGCTATGGACACTAAAGACAAAGAGATAGTTGAAGGAAACTGCCATACAACTATTATTTTGATATTTTTTCTCTATTTTGATTTTTTTCTCTATTCATCCAGCCTTAATTAAAATGGCAGAGGTAAAAAAGTACTGCTGTTAAAACTTTGTGAACGTAAGAAATATTCGTCATACGAACACACTCAACGCAGTTCTGTCAGACTGGATAGCTGCTATATAAAATCAGCACAAAAACATGGGTCACTGCAACATTTTAAAAGAAACACACAAGACATGGTAAAAAAAAGAGAGTTAGTTATAAGTCATTCTAGGCAAGATGTCAGATCTATAGGGAGGCAGAAACTGCTTTGAGACTCAGACAAGGCTGAAGAAGCTGAGGCCAGATCAGTTCCATTTTTGTAACTAGAAACAGAATCTGGCCCAGCACATTGTGGAAGGATGCCAAGAAAATTCTTGGCATCTTGAGTTAAAGCTGTAGGTGGTTAAGGAAAGTTAAGGTCAAATAAGGAGACCCTTAGTTGGCCTTGGTTCCATCAGATAAGACAGCCCACCAGGCAAATGGCAGTCAGACTTCAAGATTTAAAAGGCTACTCTTCACTGCAGTTCAAGACTCTGTCAAGCAGAATGTTGCACTTCTAGAATAACATAGGTTTCTCCAAATAATGACATTTAATCGTTCTTTATTGATGTGCCGAGCGATTGAATTAAAAGCAGTGTTCCCATAATAGATTGAATTCTTTTTCATTCCCACTATACCAGGCATATATAATATATATCACATAGATGAACACTGAAAGAAGAGTGTTTATTTAAGTTGTATCTTCCCCATAATTTGAGTTTGTTTGCAATCTGCAGTTGAGCAGACTGATGATTGAAATGCTGAGAATATCTTGGTGGGCTGGTCAAGAGCTGCCTCAGAGGAGATAAATCAGATAAGTGCACAGATAAGTGAGCTCTTGTGAATCTTTTTCCCAAGCCCACTACAATACATATTCTGGGTCCTTATTTTTTCCTTACAAAAAGTGTGGGGGGAAAGTGCCTAGTTCAAATAACTAACTAAAAATATTTCCAAAGAGAAAGCAAGAATCTATAAACTTCACATATATCTGGAAGTCAAATGAAAGCCTAGGTTCCCCAGGGTCCTATTAACCTGTATAAAAAGCATAGATTTTGCATCTGAATTTGCTTCAGAAGGACGGTATAACACTCTTAATTTTCATAGCTATTTCATGAGTTAATTCTGCCCAAAAACATATCTGAGGAAAAGAAGACAGTATTAAGTTACTGTCTTATATAGTGTATTCTGGCTGCCAGTCATCAAGACTCTGGAGAAGGAAATATACTATTATTATTTTCCTTTCACAGATACCAGAACCTGGATTACTAGCTTATATTCAGCTGCTTTTTTGTTACTGCCATTAAACACCTTGCCCAAGAATGCTTTGGATTGCTACCAGCCTTGGGATGATAAGAGCTTAGCCTCTACTGTGATTTCCTTTATGCCTTGAAATCAGCAGAGTCCTTAAGAATCTTCATCTCATGGTTGAGGATTTCTATGGCCAAAGTAATTTGGACAGAGTCACGTACATGCCGTGTACAAAGATGCAACTTTCGTTCCCTGCATAAGGATGCAGCTACCCCACCTGATGTTTGATCCTCTGTCATTTATGATCATAACCTCATCCAGAAGCAGTCTGAGGTTAGTATACACCAAGGCCTATCCTGCAATACAAATCTAACACATCCGTCTGAATGCCGTGTCAGACTAAGGGAAAGTTACTGATGCATCTCATTGGCCTCAGGAAGGTGGCACTGAAATTACACTGCTCTTTGATGCCATAAAGCAAGCAATCATTTCCAGGTCTTCGCCTGTTGCAATGAGTCATTTGTCTACTCATTCCATGCCTTTCCAAACATTTGAGAATCCAAACAATCAAACACAGAAAAAGTCACGCTCTCACTCTAACCATAATTTTAGGCTATTAAAGAAGAGCCTGCTCAAGCTAGTAATTATTCTGCCTGCTAACAAACTCTGCCTTCTAGATGAACCAGAGAGTAGAGGCACTGAGGTGGCTATGCAATTCTGAATTAAAAGCGGGCTTGCGTCTTCCCATCTTGGAGCAGGGGTATAGCTAGCACATGATAGTCAGCACTGACACCAGAGGCAAGCCCATTCTCTGTGAATAAAACATTCTTTGTGTTGCCACATATACTTTTTCTGCAACATAATGAAGAGATCATTTCAAGAACTTACAACGCTGTCACATGTTAATACTTCCTCTTCACAGAAGACAAAGCACAGAGCCCAACTGCTGCACACTGTAATGAAGCCCAGATATTTATTTGCCAAGACAATAACATTTTTATTATGGAATCACTTTATTCTAGAAACCTTATTTTCCTATGTAAGACTATGAAGGTAATAGATGCTGCTACAGTCTCTGACAAATGATTGCTTTGAGGAGAGGGTTTGATGGATCTACTGATTCTACAGTTTTATCAGTGCTTACTTTGGCTGCCATGCCAGAAGGACTCCTTATTTAATGTCAATGTAATTCAAAAGAACGTTTATCTACAGAGAGAATATTTTTGTTAAAAATTAAACACTTTGAAAGGGGAATGAAATATTCACAAGGTAAGATTGCTAGCACAAAAACACATAGAAAGGGAAAACATGTAGGAAAAGAAAAAAATCAATACTGACACATACATGTAATATATTTATATATATATGTATATATGATTATTTACAAAGAAATCTCTTATTTCAGGTTAAATTTGAATGATACATAATATTTGCATAGAAAGGTTGTTTTATTTTCACCTGAACAGTAGAACTGCACATAAGCAGACCTTTCAATGGTAAATATTTGATCACTTCTGTAAATATTAATACTGTTTACATATTTCTAAATACAGGAGCAAAGAGTTAATTTATTCTGAATAAGAAAAATTCATAACATTTGTCTTCTACAAATCTGTCAAGAACTGTAATTAGTTAAAAACATACTTGAAAACCTAGTAGAAAAAAACCTACTAAAATTTAGGCTCAAAGAATTTCTATTATCAGCTTGCTTTTTTTTTTTTTTTCAAAAAAGACACAGTGAGCACCAGTCTTTGTTTTCCAATGAAAAGGAATCTCATTTATGATATTTGAAAAATGTCTTTTTGTGATCATTTAGTTTTGCTCTAATCTAGCTAGGCAAGTCAAACTTCTCCAGGAAAGATTGGATCCTGAGCTTGAATGCACTCTTAAACATTCTCTTTTTAAAGATAAACATACACTCCATAAACTTTTCATTGTTCTAAACATCTGTTTGGACTCATAAACAGCTTTTCAGCCAAGTCCTGCAGTAGAGAGGCTGACTTAATATGTGCATCAGTTCTTTACTTCTTGCAAGCAACAAAACATTATTTCTGTAGTCAGTATGATGTACCATAAAGAATAGCAATAACTGATCTTGCCCAGAAAAACTGATAATTGAAAAAAATAATAAAAACAATTGCTTGTGGATTGTCCTCTTTCCCCACCTTTAGATTGATATAGATATAGACGTAGATATACAAAGGGAGTCCAGCCCTGAAGGGTCTGAAAGCAGGTGGATGATCCCCAATATTTCTTCTGAATGATTTCCTTAGCCAGTATATTATAGTCTTTGTTGTTTATCTGGCTCAGTGGAAAAAAAAAATCAAGTAAAATAAAACTGCAACTTAAGAAAAGTGTCACCCCATGATAACTTTTAGAGGGAAATGTAAGTACTTAAATTGAAGACCATTCAGCTATTTGCAAAGCGACTGTAGCCTGGGCATTGCCCCAAAATGTGTGTTCCAAGAGTTTAATACGTCTTGTTCAAACTTTCCCGTGTTTCTATAAAGTTCAAGAGGATTGTTCAGACCCATACTCAGAGACACCAAGTCCTCTGCTTCATAGATTATTCGTGAGTTAGACCATGAGCCCCATGATGCTGAGATCTAATGGCTTAAGAAATCCAGTGATCAGAGCTGTCCTTCTAAAGAAGATGAGACAAGACAGAACAGGTAACACAGATGTGAATGTAACAAAGGAAATGAAACACAAAGAAAAGAGATTGCACATGTTTGACATTAAACAAGATAATGAAAAGTGAAAACATTGTTTTGTTTGTTTAGTTAATAATGATTCATTGAATGATAAGGTTTACAAGGACCTGATCATATAATATGGCTTAACCATGGGTTTTATAACTGTGGGATGGAAAACAATGGGACAGTAGGAAACACGTTTGACCTTCGTAACATTGACAAACAGGTCCATTGGTTGCAATATTTCTCTTCTGAGCAATATTTCTTTTCTCTTGGATGAACTCAAAGATGGATGGGACTGCACATTGTCTTTTTTTCAAAGTGTATAATAACTGAGCCCATGGAAATACTGAGCCTGTCTGTAAGGCAAAGAATTAGAACGATCTGAGGACCAAATGTGAGGCTTGTCATATTGCAGTCATGTGCTCCCAAGCAATGAATCAAAAGTGTAAATTTAACCTAGTTAAAGATGTTATTATTTCTGTATTGGATATAGGATGGAGCAAAAGAAAAAAACCTCTGTGAGAACACATACAATTAATTCAATTTTGTGCCCCACCCTTGGATTAACATTTTAGTTTTCTTTTGCTGGCAATGTCTCGGCCAGAAATTTTGGTCCTGAGAAATGTAAAACGGAAGTTTAATTGCTGGAACAAAATATATTTTCTAACCCTGAGACCACAAAGCAGAATAAGGCCAAGATACAGAACACTGAGTGCCAAACTAGTGTGCAGCTGAGTGCAGTTCCTTCATGATTTTAAGTTCTGCTTTTCATTTGGGAATGGCTACTTCTGTCCATCATGCAAATAAATAACTGCCACCACTTAGGTGAAACCATGGGCAGCTTAAGGGCTGATCTTCCTGGTTTATCCATAAAGACTCTGGGATTCATGTAAAGTGTAGGATGTAATGGACTTTTGTGTCTACTGGAATATTATTTCCAATTCTTTTGGCTGGTATGTGGACTTTCCTCATTATTTCAAGCTGTAGAGCAAAGTTTATGGATTTTAAATTCCGTCATTCCAGGCAATCTGTAAGGAAGGGTCCTCCTTAAAATGTTTTCAAATTAAAAAGAGTTTTTAAGAAACAAATAATGGAGGATGGTTCAGGGTGGAGAGGGGGGTTTGTAGGTTTTTTTCTATGGTTTTTTCTTTGTGATACATAACCATAGAGAACACATAATAAAAGCTGATTAACTAGAAGGATTTACTATATAATCAGATACCAGCTACTCTGAGTAGAGGAGAAAGAAATGTGTTTTATTTATGGAAGATAAGTTTTGTTTTCTTTGTGTATTTGAAGCATCACACTTAAACAGTAATTTCCTCACTGAATTGTTCTGTCACTGTACTGCTTCCATCCAAATTTAGGACTATTAAATATTCACCTCTTCAGAAAGTTAATCTTCCTGGAATTCTTAAATTCCACATGGAGACAAGCCAGATGTCAGTGTGCTGACTACTACATGCTGGCAAATTTTTCTTTGCAACTTTCTTTTTCAAGATCTTCAAGGAAATGATTTAAGGAGCTCAGCTTCATGTACTCTGATACCACAACAACAGAAAATGTTTCACCTTTTTATCTTACTGATTATCTCGGAGAGTGGAGTTCACAATAGCATAACTGAAATATCCATTTTGTGTTGAATACAGAGTTCAGTGGACCATATGTCACAAAATAGCTCTTTTCCTAAGTCCCTATCCCTAAAAAATATTTACAACTTCCATGCCCATATTCAAAAATTATTTTCAAAGTAATTTTTCTCTTGCTTCTGAAAATATTTGCTCCCTGAAATGTGACCTTTTTCCATTGGAAAAGGAGGTCACGTGGTACTGTATGATTCACATACCTGAAGCCTGTGCCCTTTTCAGTGTGAGCTCTCAACCATTATAAATACAACTGATGCTTTCTAGGCTTGAGATAGTTGTTTGACCTTTGCTAGATCTGTAAAAATTCTTGCCAATATATTTGTTTTTAGCAAATACTCTAAAACAAATAAAGAGTGGCACAAACACTGCCAAAGTGAATTCATTTGAAATCATGAAAAGATATACATATAATGTTTTCTCCAAGCATTTCTCTTTAATGATCTGATGCAGAACTTTTTTCCTGGACTTACACATCTGGCTGTGCATCATTCATGTATTATGCTATGTGGTCTTGCTTGGTGCCATGCAAGTGCATACAGCAACCACTGTCAGACCACTCTTTCTTTGCTTCAGGAAAAACAAGTTTTGTTCCCATACACATCCTCAGTTCAAGCAGTGTGTACTTTCCTACAGAGAGGTCACCTCTCTCCATACCCATGTGTTGCAGCTGCAGATGGCAGGGGTATTTTGGCAGTCAGTTCCTGGGGCAGGCCTAACAAGGACTGGATTTGCATTTGCAGCGGGAAGCCTTCAACTGTGTCTGCCTTTCTTGCTGCATAAAAGCTTCCAAGAGTTGTCCTCTTCAGAGTACAATACAGGACTCCTCATTGTCTGGGCTGTCTAGGCTCACCAAATATGTCCTGGAGGGTCTTCTGTGCATGATTAGGTGCCGTGCACAAGTGCAGTGCCCACCCTTTAATTCCCCTTAGCCAGCTCCAGATGCCATTCATCACCTTCCTTTTTTTATGTTGCTTTGTTTAATTTTTTTTGTTTAATTTTTTCTGTATAATAGCACCTGAAAAATATTAATTCATCATACTTTCTTATTTCCTCAAACTTTGAGAACTTTAGTGAAGGATTTCAAAACCCATGGGTATCTCTGCTTTTTGTTTGTTTATGCTGGGTATGATAGACTAACTATGTAGCTGATATGAATGTATAACTAATATTTATCATTTTACAATTAAATTAATGTAATCACTACAAAACTGAAAGATCACACTGTACACTGCAGTTAACTCGGAATAAAGCTACAATAACATTGTTACCAAATGGCCTTACATTCGTCAGCTATAAAGTTCACTTCAGATCTCACATTAACCATTTGCTTGAAATGCAGCCAAGTGAAGATGTGTTTCATCTCTCTGGGATCCAGAAAGCTACCAGCTGTTTCTTACAAAGTGTTCTGCTGTGTCCAAGACTGAGGGTCCGTATATTCAGTATCCTTTCTCCAAGAGCTGCTGGCAGCAGATGTGTACTGAACAGAAAAAGAACAGAGCACACATTAAAGGGTTCTTCCTGTGTTGTAATCCCCTGTTTCCAGCTATCAGTGGGAGGGTCTGACACAAAGCTTGAATCTAATGGCTGCATGGAATAGTCACAAATGGACTTAAATCTTCATTAATCTATCCAGATCCTTTCCAATTCTGTC
Source organism: Chiroxiphia lanceolata (assembly GCF_009829145.1). Lineage (NCBI taxonomy): Eukaryota > Metazoa > Chordata > Aves > Passeriformes > Pipridae > Chiroxiphia > Chiroxiphia lanceolata. The sequence goes on along the minus strand of NC_045639.1, from coordinate 82,663,924 downwards.
TATACTCTTGGCCTCCAAAATGTCCCGTGAGGATTCCTAGAATTTAATATGCATCATAAAGATTTCCTTTTGTTTGCTTTAAATCTGCTGCAGGAAAGCTTCACTGAGGCCCACTATTTCTTCCTCTCTAAAAAATTATAACCGATCACTCTTTGCTCACATTTTTCACATCATTCATGATTTAACAGGCCTGCAACATACCCCTCCCCAGCTCTGCTGTTTATGAAAGTCTAACTTAATTTGCTTTTATATGTTTGTTTTATACCCTTTTATACAAATTCTAGAATATTCCTACACTTTGTTTTTTATCAAGGGATGTTGCAGAAGAGTTCAGTCCAAGTGAGGTGAAGAGAACAATTTCAGTGTCAGAATGACTCTTGCAAAATCTCTGATATTATCTATTCCAAAACTATGTCAAAGTTTATTCCAACACCTCATATAAATTCCCTAGAAACTGAAAACCGCACCCTTTATAACAAGAATTTGGGAGAGAATAATTAGCTGTTGCATGGGATATCCTAGAAGGTCTGTATCATGCTAGCAGGGGGAGAGAAGAATTTCCATGTCCAGGGTCTCTTTCTTCACTCCTGAAAAGTCCTGTCATGTAGCTAATTCTGTCTTCTGATTCAGGAGTAGCATTATGAACCTGATTGGAACAGGACCTATATATATGGGACCTATATATTCAGAAATAAAATGATGAATAATAATGATAACTCCTATGTCTTGTGGTATAAAAGATAAGCAAAAGGAAATCAGAATAACCAGAAATACAGGCAGGGAATATGTCACAGATTTTCTTCTTAAAGTATATTTTCCACTGTGTGTCTAAATGGATGAAGGCTTGCACACCTGACTTGGCAAATCATTTCAGCATTTTACATGGCAAAACAAAGCAACACAAGTATTTGTCCTAATGATTCAGCTAAATCAGCCTCTCTTAATCCCTGCCTGATGCTCCTAGGTATGTTAAGGGCAAGGATATACCAACCCTGTTGGCCTTTTCAGCATTCCAGCATCTCATACTTTATTCCCTGGGGTCAAACTTTCCAATCTTCACATATTTTAGTGTCTTCAAACTTTCTTTAAAACCACCCCTCACCACACTCCCTTCAAGCCTCCTACTTCTCTTGCTGTTCAGTGATGCAGTTCCTCAACTCCAGGGTAGAAAATGTTGAAGTTAGCACATCAGGCTCATCACTTCCCGCTTGAGTAAGACAGTTTTGGCTCCTTGGGATCTGGACTACACTGCAAAGTCACACGTAGAGCATTACTCTCTACTACTTCTTCATTTATTTGGGGAGTGTTGTTTTTCTGCATTTCCCCTTTACTCTAAGACTTAATTTAAGTTAATTAAAGTTTCTCCCCAGAAGTGTTAGGACTGCATTAAAAAAGAAAAAATTGTCTTATGTTATTTACTATTGACACTTTCACTTTAAAGATGAATACAAATCGAGTGTATGGTTTTCTCACTGTTTATATAACATATTCACCCACACAGAAGCAGCCCTGCAGCGTTTAACATCCTGCTTTGCAGATGCTGCCGAGCTCTTTGGGCTGGAAGTCAGTTTAAAGAAGACAGAAGTTCTCCATCAAACTGCACCTCAGGAAGTCTCCCATCATCCCCTCATCACCATTGGCCAATCAGAGCTCAAATCAGTCCAGCAGTTTAATTACCTAGGTAGCCTCATCTCCTCAGATGGTAAGATTGACGGGGAGATAGACAACAGGTTAGCAAAGGCATATAGTGCTTTCAGAAAACTCCATAAAAGAGTTTGGCGTAATGAACACCTGAAGAAAAGTACAAAGATCAGTGTTTACAGAGCCATAGTGCTGTCTACTCTCTTATACGGATCTGAATCATGGGTCATCTACCGCCACCACCTGTGTCTCCTAGAACACTTCTATCAACGCTTGTCTCCTTTCAGTCCTAAACATCCACTGGTCAGATTATGTGATCAATACATCTGTTCTAGAACAAGCAGCAGTCACAAGTATAGAGGCCATGTTGCTGAGAACACAGCTGCGCTGGGCAGGACACATCTCCAGGATGAAGAACCACCGCCTCCCTAAGATCCTGTATTATGGTGAACTTGCTACTGGCTGTCGCAAGAGAGGAGCCCCAAAGAGAAGATACAAGGACTCCCTGAAACAACATCTCAGCCTTGGCCATATTGATCATCATAACTGGTCTACTCTGGCCTCCAATTGGGAGGCCTGGAGACACACCATCTATAACGCTGCTGCTTCTTTTGAGAAAGCACGCAGGATCACCCTTGAGGAGAAAAGCCAACGCAGAAAGAATCATGCCTTGCAGAATATACCATCTAAGGAGTCTTTCTGCTGTGCCTTTTGCAACCAGATGTGCCTATCTCGTATTGGCCTTTTTAGCCACCAACGCGCTTGCAACAAACGTGGGTAGAGCCCTTCCCAAATCTTCATTCGCAAAGCCCAGCCATGATGATAACATATTCAAATATTACACTGAAGTAAGTATCTGAACTTCTGTATTTCATTTAAAAGAGGCAGAAAAATCTTAATTACTTTAATAAACCTAATTAATGTTACCCAGATATGAGATGGGGAGTGGGCATAATAGCATCAATAAATGGTCATGAAGAAGTTAAAATTGTTTCAAGGTGAACGACATCTGAAATCGTGGTCTGTTTCATACCAAATTTTCAAAGAACTTACTCTACCTGCTGTGTTGCTTTCTTTTTTATATATGCTGCCCTCTAATTCCTGAAGAAAGAAAAAAAAAAACGACCCTCCACAGTTAAACCTTAGGCAATAAAAGAATACCCAACTGTATACATAAGAGAACAATAAAGACATTCCCCACCACTACTAGAGTTCCATCTGAGAGAGTTATAGCCAAGTACATGGCCTAGAGCACAGCTCATCTGGCCTTTTTTTTCCCCCATATAGTTCCCTGGTGAAAGTGCTGGGATATAAGTTGCTGTTTAGGTCTACTACAGAATAACAAGAGTTCAAGAAAGATTCATGTAGTACGAGAGCTGTGTCATGAAGGTGCTGGTTTCTTTACTACCACATGAGAAAAAAGCATCAGACAGAGGTTTCTAATCCAGAGGACCACAAGTGCTGTGAAAGAAGTGAAATGACTACCCTAAGAAAAGAGATTTGAGAGGCTGAGTGAAATCTGCACAGAAACATGAAAATGGCAAGAAGCAGTTGAAGCTTAGTAGCATAGGGTAGGGTTAGACAAACCCAGGCTTGATGTTATAGAGCTGACTGCCTTAGTGTCCCTGCTTTGAGCCACTGTAAGAAGACTGGTGTCAGAGTTGGAGGCTCCAGGCAGCATGTGGGATGTGACCAGAGCAACAACAAGCGTTTTAAAGAAAGGGAGAAGCTGATGTTTAGGCTTGGGTGTGCGGGCTTTTTTTCTTTCTCAAAGTGAAGGAAAGGGGAAAAGTTTTAGCAGAAGTTGTAGGGTAAAAAAAAAAGAAGACAATGGTTTGGTTTATGGTGACCCAGTGTCTATGCTTCTGAATAACCTTGTATCTGCTCCTGATGGAGGAAAAGTAGAACAGATTATTTGGTTCACTTATTTAATATGGACTGTTAATTCACATAGGCAGTCTGTTGAATCTAATAGGAAATGTGGTTGCCATCAGTAGAAGATGGTATGTGAAGTTATGGAAGAATCATGAGAGGAGACTCCAAAGAAACAGTGAGAGGAATAGGAAAGAATGCCCAAAAGAACAATAAAAAGGAATATTTGAGAGAGCATAGTAAGATATTCTATAAAAAATGTGGAACCTTCAATCTTGTAAAAACCTCCTAAGGTCAGGGAAAAGTCACATCAATGTTAACATGACACTAGACTAGAAGTTACTGAAGTTTCTAAGACAATATCTTCTGTCACAGATCCGCTAAGAAATGCTTGTGTGTAAGTCTTTTTATTAGCTCAGTTAACTTTTTCACCCTGCTTAAAAAACAGAATCGTGAAAGCCACGATATCCAGGAGATCCAGGATATTTTTCCCTCTTTATCCTTACATAAATAATGAAATAGTGGATTGTGACTATCCCCTTTCAGTATCAATAAACCAAGAAACTGCCAAGTGTTAGCATTCAAGTAGCAGGATGCACTACATTTATACGCAAACATGTGTGAAGAAGAACATTATCTCAGAGGGAAAAGTTTACAAATATAGTCTGCTTACCACAGCTGAAAGAGTTTGGAAGGAGATGAGAGTGAAAATAGTGAAAAACAATAGTCATAAGGAACTGTAATGCATCTCCAGGGCATGATTAGAAGGCAGAACAGGAAGCATTTATGCATGGAAAAAAAGGACAGTTGTAAAAAAGCGCAGACACTGATCATGGGGATTTCAATTATGCTGACATTTACTGGAACACAAGTGACAAGTAAAAGCATGTTCAAAAACACTCAAAGCTGCTGCCATATGGAGCTTTCTGTAGTCAATCAAATGGCATATTCTAATCAAAGCTAATTTCTAGGCTTTGCCTGCAAGGTGCCATGAGAAGGTGTTCAAACTAGCTCCAGATGAATGAACTCATTGACTGGAAGCACTACACGTTGCAGCCATACAGCAATCCAACTAAGTTTGTTATCCATGAGGTTTAGTAGCACCTACATTTTCCATAGTTTTCAGAGATTTGCTTGCAATTGTTGCCTACAGTTGGCCCATTTCACAGCACTGTAAAATGTGTGCAATAAGTAAAAGGAGATGAAAAGCAAGAACTCTTCAAGATATTTTCAGAGAAATAACTAGGCAGGAACTTCAAATCCATCAGGTCAGCAAGGAGGGTGATTAGTTGTAAATGTGACAATGAAGTGACAGCATTCACTTATCCTTGCCAAATTCATCAGTCACTGAATATCCTCTATTTACAGTAGACACGAAATTACTTCTAATTACACTTGGTGCTGAGTGTTCCCAGAGAACACAGAAATGGTTGTTCAGAGTCACTGGCCTTGCTCCTGTATGTATGTTCTACCTAACTTGGTCCTGACAGATAATTCTGCAACTTTTACCAGTGATCTTTATTGCTTTATTCAGTGAGTGATTCTCACTTTAAGACTGAAACAAACAGAGCTAACTCCCCATATTTTACTGTAATGATGTTACTCACCCTCTAAGCATACTACTAAGTACAAAACTTTGATCAGAAGCAAAAAAAAAGAGATCACATTTTTTTCACTTTTCAGGTCTATGCCTACATAATTAGCAAAGAAACCTCTTTTTTTTACAACCTCTAGCTCTCAGTTTACAGCTAACTCTTTTCCATTTGCCCTTCTGTGCATTTCGTTTCACTATGGCAATTGTTTGCATAGGACTAATTTGTACCAACAATTATATTTACATATTTTAAAATATTTATCAATTGGAAGGTAAGTCCCACTTTCAAAGAACTCGATGGTAGCACCAAGGGAGGAGGAGCAGAATGTGGGGGGGGAGTCGTTTGTGTTTATGTAAGTCCCAAGAGAGAACTGGTATTAAGAGAAGAGAGTGACAAGTGCTGCTGAGTAGGAAGAAAAGCCAAGGTTATTAATTTCTGTCATGCAATCTGATTCCTAGACAGAGAGCAGAAGGATAAGAGTGTAGGTGAGAGTGTCCAACCTCCAAAAACACTCTGGTTACCTGGACACTGAAAAAGGCAGGAGCTTAATTTTACCATGTAAGGAAATGAACCAAAATTTACTTTTTTTTTTTAAACAATTCAAAAAGGGTCACTGAAAGGTTTGAGTAGGAAACACTAAGTATAGATGGTACTGAGGTACTGTGCTAATGACAACAATATAAATAATTTAACTTAGGCCATGTACTTCACCTCATCAGAGAAAGACTACTTGCTCTTTTCTAAACTTTGGACACTACTCCTTGCCAAAAATTTCATCTTTAAATACCTTTGCCTATAGTTTATTTCAGAAAGATGGAATGGAGAGACAAATACATATGTACATGCATACAAAAACTTACAAATAATCATAATGTAGCTCAAACCTGAAAGAATTCAGGTAAATACAGATCAGTGTGATAAGAAAAGGCTACTGATACAAGGCTATTGATCATAGTATGCAAGAGGATTAATTACTCCTCAAGCTCAAGGTTTTTTTGGAAGAAAATTACTCACATTAAAAACATATTGAAACAAAAAGTGGTTGGACATTTTTAAAGGGATGGTGGAGAACAGTCTTACCCGAAGATGCACCTCAGTGTGAAAACTAGGCGGGTGTTTCAGATCTGCTTGTAATCAACCAAAATAACCCATTTATTAGACTGGAGCAAGGGAAAGCAAAAGAGAGCATCCACAAGATATGTGTGCACACATGCAAGCACTTCAAACAGGGCTAGTTCCAAAAAGGTAAGGATGCACTGGCTAAAGGTTTTTAAGACTAGATGGGTCAGATAATGGGAATGTAAGATTCATTAAATGGCTGAACAAATGATGTCAGAGTTACTGATATTCATGTGTAACAGGTCCTCAAACAGAATAAAAATTCAGGAAGAATGGAAAATCTAAGTCTTTTACAAAAAGGGCACCACAAACCCACAAAGTTCATATTGCTTTGGCCACAGGTATAATGATGGAACAGATGACATAAGATTGTATTAACAACAAACTAAAGCAAAACTAGTAGGTTTGAAAGATAATCCGTAACAATCACCATAATTTTATGGAAAAATAGTCCCACTAAAAATAAACCCGATTTCACTTTTTGAGACAAATTACATGCTTGATTGATGAAAGCAACTGTTCTTTTTTATGTTTAAACTTTTGAAAATATAATCCATTTGCCTTACTAAACAGAAATTCCTCATCAGATATATAGATTAACAAATAACCAATGTATGTATTTTAAAAAGTCACCATTGACTAGAGAATGAAACATAGTTGCATTTCTCCAGGTCTAGCATTCAACACTATCAACAACAATTTGATAGTACAAACTACATACTGTTCATAAAGTTTACAAAATGTTAAATAACACAAAATTCTAAATGGTCATATATAACATTTGGTATTTTTATCCAGAGAAACACATCTATATAACACAGAATCTTTGAAATCTAAGTGGAGGCATGTCTGGAGGTTATGTACTCTAGCTTCCTATCCAAAACAAAGTGATCTCCTAGATGAGATCAAGTCAACCATAGTTTTGTCTAGCTGGTCCTTTCCCTCTAAGGACAGAACCTGTTCAGGTGCTGCATACTCCTACAAATGAAAGACTTCTTCCTAATGTCATGTCTGACAAACAAGCCAAAATGCAGATTTTTGGCCCTCTTTGTAGCATCTGCCATCAATGAAAAGAGCTTGGCTCCACCATCTCTGTATCTGCCTGCAAGTATCTGCAGGCAGCTATTAGACCTCACCTTAGCTTCTTCCTGCCAGATTCAGGATTCCCAACTGTGGCAGTTTGAACCACATTAGAAATCCAAAATCCAATTTCCAGGCTCCCCCACCCCTTCCCACAATTTATCCCAACACCGGAGAGAAACTTTCAGGCCAGAGGCTTCTATAGGGGGAAGGGGAAATATATACATTTATTTACACAAATAAATACTATACAAACTAAAGGCAACTATATATATATATATTATTACACTTCTATCAGCCCTTTTAAGCCCCTCCCTTTAACTTTAGTCCAGGAAGAGCCTTTCAAGGCTGCTGGGTAACGCAGTCTCTCTCTCGTGGGAGTGTTCTGGGCCCGGACGCTCCCCCCTCACCAAGCTCCAGCTGTTTGTGGAAGTTTTTCCTTCTCACGAAGTTCAAGAAGGTAGCTTTGAGTCTTTCTCCTCAGTCTGCTGTGTGATCTCTCTTTCTCAGTCTCATACCTCGGTTTGTAGGCTGCTGCAGTGTAGTTCAGCTTATCAGGTGTCCTCCGAGTCAGTTTTCGGCTGCCCCTGGTCAAAACTTCAGCAGGGCAACTCCCGAGCTCTTGGCCCATCTTCAACTTTGCTGGGATTCTTCTCCTGAGCGCCAAGCTGTTTTATTATCAACCTGTCCACTTGGCTCTGCTTCAAATGCTGAGCCTCTCTTCCACTTTACAGTGGAGGGAAAGAAAAGGCCCCCCTCCACAGCTTAACCGCAGAAATGGGGGGGAAAGGGCTTGGCTGCAAAGCCTACCTCAGGTGCTGTGAGTCGCGTCCCTCACAAACACTCACTCTAAATGCTGCCTCTAACTCTGGCCTAGGCAGAGTTGGGAGGCCGCAGGGCTCCCCTCCCCCCGGAGTGGGGGAAGAAGGAACCCAGCCACCCCCTGGCCTTTTCCACCTACATGCAGCAGACACCACCAACAAAAAAAACCCTGCCCGCAGCTTCTGGTGGCTGTGTATACATGATTTTGAGCAGAAGCGAACAAGACGAGTGGTGATTGGCCCTCCAGGGAACACTGACCTGGCTCCCAATCACCTCTGAGCCCCCGACTCCCGGGGGGGCCATCTCAAACCATGACACCAACTCATTCAACTTCTCCAGGCAGGTCTTGTGCCTGAGGCCTCATACCGTTTAGTAGCCTTCTGCTGATGTCAGCCAACCTCTTAACAGCCCTTTTGAACAGGAAGCCCAAAACTGGAAGCAGCCACTACCAGTAGTGCTGAGCAGAGGAAAAAAATTACTTGTCTCAATCAATTGACTTGACTTCCACTCGTCAGGGCTATGAGACCACTGTAAGTCATGATTGTTCCTGCCCAGATTTAATGTTAAGTGTTATTATTTTGCCTCTGGTGTGGAAATGTATGCTTTCCATGGAATTTATAAAATTCCTGTTGACCCAGTCCAGTCCTTAAGATAATCTTGGCTGAAGTTCTGTCATTCACCAGTCAACTCTCTAAATTTAATTCTGTGTTTAAACTTTCATGTTCTCTTTACATTTTCTAAGGAATTTAATCCTCCAGAATGTTATTCAAAAATAGAGGCTTCTGTATTTATACTTGATGCACAGTATTTATCCACTCATTACTAGACATCAAATCATCATCTAAACCTGGATGACCTAAAACAAACCATTTATCCCATCCATGAGTTCCTCAGCTTCTAAATGAGAATGCTGAGGAGGGCAGTATCAAAAACTTTACTGAAGTCAGGACAAGTTTCATCTATTACTTGCTGATCGTCTGCATTGAAAAGCATTTAATCATAGTAGACAACCATGCTGCTCAAGCAGGTTTTCCCTTTGGTAAATTAGGTACATAATTTCTGCCTTTTCATCTCTTGAGTGCTTGGAAATTAATTTGAAGAGAACACACATCATTATATTTCCATGGACTGATACAGGTTGACCCACATAGAGTTCCCAAGTCCACTTTAACTTTCAGAAAGATGAACATAATATTATTTTTTCCAGTCCTCATAGACTTCCCCTAGTTCTATTATTTTTTATAGATAATGGTAAACCACCTTGCAATCACAGAAGCAAGAAGTCAACTCATGAGAGAACTATGTCCTAAACAACAAAATATATAGCTATAGTCTTAAATTTGAGAAAAAAAAAAGAATTATTTCTCTTGCTAAGGCTAGAACAATATAGAAAAAGACAGCAGTGAGAAAGATTAAATTACACAATTTGTATATGGAATATTTTTTAAAAGTATGCTGGATTATACCAGATGTTTCTGCTACCCCTACTGCAAAGGGGATTTTTGAAAATACCGCAGAATGTAATAGAGATCCACAAAAAATACTGGGAATGGGAACAAATGCCTTGCAGTCAGAGTTTTACTGTTTAGTTCATTTCAAAGATGATGTAGAGAGTTCTATGTTCTGTAATTACAGTACACGTGGGCCTTTAGAAAGTGAGAACTGGGATGATTAACTTCTCTAAATTTCTGTGAAAGGTGTTAATGAGCTACTGCTTGACATTAATTAATCAAGTTCATGGCACTTGGCTCAAGGCATTAGTAACTGGACTAATTATGAGGCATTCACAGATAAGGAAATGTGATATAATGGCTCCTTTTGCTCTTTTTTTCTATGAAACTTAAATTTTATGATGGTACCAAGATTATTCTCAGAATGTTAAATATAATACAACCAGTAAATCTATATCAGAATATCAAGTGTAAATCTTCAGAATATCTGACCTATAGAACAGAAAGCCAAATGAAGTATAAAATAGAGGACCTCTTCTGCATAATAAAACAAAAGCTCATAATTTTTCATGTGGCAAGGCACTAGCATTGTGACCAAAATGCTAAAAAAGTTAATGTAATACACAACATTAAAAAAAAAGACTTATGCCTTTAGGTCAATGTGCAGCTGTGGACCAAAACAGAAACAATGCTTTGTTGCATTAGAGAAGCAACAAAAAGAATTTAGAAAATCACTAAGTTGTTAATGTAATAAGAGTTAGGACTGGATATCAATATATCCCAATGTTCAAGCAGATACATACCCACATTAAAGCACAGAAAGCTCTTAAACCTTTAATTAATTTCTATTTGAGCAACAGATCCCACACAAACTTTAAAAAAAAAAAAATAGAAAAAGAAGTAATATTGTTAGTAATGAGATAAATGAGCAGGTTTCTGTAGAGCAATAACGCTCTACTGCCTTAGTTCTTTGATAATACTTGAGACTTTTCCCAAGGCAACTTTTCCCAATTAGTAATTGGTAAAACAATCTTGGCAAATATCAATCAACATCAGAATGAAAAATATATAGAGAATGTTAATCTTTCAGGTTTTTCCTGCTCTTTCAAAGTGATCTCAGATTTTCAAGGTGCTAATGAGATCTCAAAGGAGAGTGATGCAAGCTCTCCAGAAATCATCTGTTAAAGAAATACTTCCAAAGGGGTAGATACCCAAAAATATTTTTCTCTATACTAGACTGTGCTCAGCTGGCTAGCCAGTGCTTATGTAGCTTTGGGATAACATGACAAACAGGGGACAAAATTAAGGGACACAGAAAAGTGGAGTGTTGTTGGAATGTGATTCCTAGGGAGAGGGGTGGAGAGAGTAATAGAAAAAGGAAGGAGAAGCAGGAACTGAAGACATTGGGGTTAAATCAAAACATATAAAACTGTAAGAGACGTGGTTTCACTAACTTTGCTTTCCAAAGAACTCCTTGTTTTTCTGAAGAGAGCAGTGTCCAGCGCCACCCCAGTGACAGGTTATTTTCTGAATCGTAAGTCTCAAATGGCTCTGCTCTTGCTTGGCATAGCTGCCAGGCAGGGATAAAGGGAGAAGACTTGCACAGGACAGACATATCTCTGTCCCCTCATGTGCACAAAGAAACAGGGCAAGACTTTAGCTAGATTAGAGAACAGTGGAAGGTGCCAGGTTCTGTCCCATTAGCCAGCAAGGCTGTGGGAACGATGCAGAAGCAGTAACACAACCATACATTTAGAGCCTTTTAAAGCCCTCCAGCTTCTTTTAGACCACAGATCTGATTTACATATACAGCGCAGACCCCATTCAAAGAGTGTGAGAGAAACCTGAGCCAAACTGCTTTGTTTTCTTGCTTGCCTTCTACCACTGAAATTTCCCTTGCAGTAAATTACCATAGATAAACAAATGTCTTAAAAATTAACATTTGATTGCCCTTAAGTTAAACCCTTGCTTTTACCTCAGAGAGCTAAGTCCACGAACAAGAAAATACTATCACATTTTTACTGAATACTTTACTAGAGAGATAACACAATTCGGAATTGATTCCCTAATGGAACAAGGTTTGATAGGTAATCATGCAATAGTATTCTGTGAAAACAGTTGGTAAGTTCACCTCTCAGTATTCATTTTCCTGGTGTATTATTTACTTGGCTTAACTAATATTACAACCACAAACCCAGGTGAGGAAAGCTGGCATTGCTCCATTAAAAAAATATTTTTTTGCTTCTTGTGACTTAAACATGAACTAAATTAGAAAAAAAACTAAAACATATACCATGAGTGCTGCACAGTTAACACTGCTGTGAATGGCAAGGCTTCTAGCAGATTTAACAAACTCATGACTGCACTAGAGCAAAGTTTGGGTAGGTGAAATGTGCCACTGGACTCCAGTTAGCAAAGTACAGATGTCCAGTGCCTAAAGGATCCCCTCTGAGCTCCAGATACCAGCTGACAATCAAGAAGTAGCCTGGTTGCCTGTAGCTCAAACCCCAGTCATTGCATTCAGGAAGTAGGCAGTAACCAGATCTGATGAATGAAATCTTTCATGCTCTCTTCTCCCTTCCCCCAAGAGGACTCTAACCTGCCTCTGATCCCTCACTCAGGAAACTGACAAGTAGCATCTGCTCTGGTTTTACTTTTCAAGGAGTTGCAAAATAATTGCAAATATGTTTTTAAATAGACCTTTCCACTTAGATACTCATGATTTTAAATTTCAGGTAGCGTTACAGATAACACTATGGCCAAGGTGTTTCTATCCTCAGGGTTTGAGACCAGACCTCAATAAAGGATTTGTTCCCATACATTCTTCTGGGGCATTGTCATCACCTATTTCTTGACAAGTAGCATAACACCTTCATTATTCATCAATCATTTAAAATATACTGCTATGGCACTAATAACTATATGTTTTGGGTTGTTTCTTTTTGCCTCTCAAATATTTTTGCACACAGAACCTCAGTCATTTCTCTCGTACAGAGTTGAGTGACTCAGATCTCTGATAACACTGCATGATATCCCACCAACACTATATTGAGTTGAAACTTCAATTATTTTCATAAAGTCTATTTATAGGCAAATGTTTTATGAAGTTTGTAATAAGATAGATAGAGTACTCCATTATGAACCTGGGAACTATTAAAACCTTTCTAATGTCAGATAGATGCTGGCAATCTGAATAAGTATTACAGTAGGTTTGCACAGATTATGGACAATGTTGTCCCTGAAAATATATAGAGAAAAAGAGCTAATTCACACAAATGCAACAATTGTGAAATTCTACCTTGGTTTTGAATTGGGTGCAGAAAGAGATTTTTACCTTATACAAAAGCATTTCTGCAAAATACCAAATCCTGTTTGCCAAATTAATCTTGCCCTTCAAGAGCTTCACCTCTCTCCTCCTACTTCTACTTACCTGAAAATTCTTTCTGTAATTTATTTTTTCTGTCATCTATGTCTGTTTGAAGCACGGATTTGAATTAAACAAGGTAACAAGGGGAAGTGGTTCTCACTTGAGAGAGTTAAAAAAGAATTAAGGTGAGGGACTATTTTCTGAACTCTATTGGCTACAGACTAAGTCAGAATTTACAAAATTTTAAAGAAAATCTCATTAGCTTCTGCACTAAACAAAGTTCCATTAGGTTAAGCATTAAAACAACAAGAAAATCTCCCATAAGTTAAGATATGCAGCTTGAACAGACAGACTGGATTAGGACCCAACACTTGTTCTTTTAGGCAAACTATTCCATGTTTACGTATTTGTGAAGTGAAGGCAAATAAAAATAAAAATATTAATAAGTTAGCACATGCAGAATATTTTCTGTATTTGCACAAGCCAGTGTTCATTTTCTCTGCACAAAAGGAAAAGAAAATTGAAAGGGTTTTGAAAGGGTTTTTGTTCTTTCTTGGTCTAGGAATAAATCTGTCTTTTGAGAAAGCCTTCTAAATATAAAAGATCACCATATATTTAGTTTCCTGCTTGTTTTTACCAATATTGCTCAGACTTGCCACCAGTATTCTTTGCTTTCTCCAAATTCTCAAGCAAGAGAAAGCACTGATGACTTTTTAATTTCTAATTAAACATTTTTAGTCTCTGTTAAAACTGTGGGCTTGAGGTTTGTTTTGCAGTTTTAAATAGCTGAGGACATGCCTGCTGGCAAAATGCAATATGAGCATTCCTGCTGTCAGTGACTGGCCTTGTATAAAATGCCTAGCAACTTCAATGGATAGGCTTTGCTGCATGTCTTTACATGAAGCATCAGAACCTCCCCATTCTTCCAGAAGAGTCTATCATCATTGATCTACACAACGTAGTTAAAAATATGATAAAATAGACAGCATTTCTGAAGAATGGAATGAAAAAAATTAAAGTTCTCTGAAGACATGTAATGTTAACAGTCGGCTGCCTAAATGGACAAAATGTGCTTTAAAAACATGTGTTGGATCTTAAGAAAAATAAACCATCAATTAGTTTTGTTAAGTCTTCATACTTAAATCCGTCTACTGCACATGCTTTAAAAATAGTCCAGTTAAACCTGATGCAGAGCTATTTAAACAGAAATATAATTAGCACTGGGATCCGAGACAAGAAACAGGCTCAAAACCTGTCTGCTTATAGCACGTGCTCAGACTTAAAAACTATTTCTCTTTGCATGTTTATGACATTTGGCTGCTACATATGTTTCAATACAAAACTCTAATACCTAGAAGAAAAGGATTCTCAGTGTTGAACCATCATGATCTCTGGATCTCAATTTCCTGGAAAAGCGTAGAGGGTATGTTCTCTTTTTGATTTAGAGGAATTCCATTGTTTTGCGGGTTAGTTTTTAAACAGTTTCAGGGGTTTATTTTTAGTTATTTTTATTTAGTGTGCATTTATTAGCCTGGCATTCCTTATCACCCTATTTCAGCTGTTTCAGTTGTGTCCTGTCTTTGATCTATTTGTAAATTTAAAGCATTCCAAACAGAAGAGTCTCTTAAAATCTTTCAAGAAGTTGTTCTTATAGTGCTATTTTCCACAATTAAAGGGTTTTATCACAGTATTAACCAAACCATTATCCATCTATGGGCAACTGGCCCACAGGAAAAGCATTAGTACAAACTGTGGCATGATTCCCGAGAAGGATGCTTCATGCCTGATCCAATTTGGACAACCACCACCGAGACAGCAGTGTCAGCCAAATATGGGAATACACAATCTGTGAATGATAAGTTGCATCACCACCTGAAGCAATAATTGGTCTCCAGGTACCACAATGGGACAGATTCTATTTCTCAAAGTTCCTTCTTATCTTTCAGCTCACACACGAGAACACGATGTGCAGCTGAGGAGTTGGCATTGACCAAAGAATAAAAGAGGATTTCTAGCTGGATCCCTGAAATTCTTCCTTCCGTAAGAAGCACGGTGTGGTTAATGTCAAAAGAAGCATTCAAATGGATTAGCAGAGATCCAACTTCCCCTTGTAACAGATACCTGCAGAGTATCCAGTGTACAATACCTAGCTACCCAATAACATCACCAGATGCCAAACTTGGGACATAAAACATAAAGGTAAGGGGAATGGAAAAGTGTCACAACAACTAATAGTTTTGTAGGTGAGGGGGGAAAAAGCCTACAAAAAATTACACTGTCAAGCCCTTCAGGATGTTATCACTAAACAAACAGTTAATTTTTTTTTTATTATGGGATCAAAAATTTCCCAGCAAAATGCAGTTAAAATCACCAATCTGCAGGTGCACAAAGTTAAAAAAGTATTTTGAAGAATAACCATGCTGGGAAGCTCTGGAAAAAGACAAAGACTGTAAATCAAAATAACTGGTTGAGTGTCAAAGCCTCAATCAAACACAATCATTTCTACAGTAAGAAGGCTTTGGAGGAGGGATAGCAAGCCAAACTCTGCAAGTGGAGCAGGGATAAATACCTGCTCCAATGTACATGCTTAAACTAAATAACCATTACAGTCTGAGTCCAGTACAGAGAGAGGAAATCAAAGAGATAGAGAGAAAACATGAAGAACTGATCATCCCCCAGACACTTGAAATCTCTCTTAGGACTGAGTTATCACACTGTATTGAGAAGACTATGCTTGCTGCTGCAATCAGTAGAGACTGTGCTGTAAAGACTTCTATAAAATCTTCTTTTCTCATAACCATGGAAAAAGTCAAGATTGGGTGCGGGACAGGGAGATAAATGGTACAAATAGCTAAGAGAGTTGGCTCACATCCTCTTGAACTCTTGCCATAAACAATGTCTGGGAATGGCCAGAGGCTCCTCCAGGATAGGAGCTTTGCATGTTCCAATGGCAGAAAACTGGAATTTCCAGCACAGCTCTGTGTAAATTACAACAAGGTCAAGCTGTCCAAAGCTGCACTTTTCTGAAGACCCCAAGAGAACAGAACTGAGATACCCACATTTAATTTCATCATTATTGTCTCAAATCCTCAGTGAACTTAAGAGAAAACTGACTTGGCAGATCTGACAGTTGCACTCAGAATCAGCTGGGAAAGAGCACTGGGCGGTGGAGAGATAACCGGAGAGATAACAACATTTTAAAGCTTTACCACGCCAAGACAACCCTTTTCTTTTTCTCCTTTGCTCAGCATAGCTCACTGCATGTCCTGTCACCTTGCAGAATCAGTGGTAACCCCTAAGTGACACATGAATCCACTTTTAAATATAGGATTTAAAAATAGCAGGAATACAGGAACAGCTTAAAGACTGTACTTTCAAAATGTCCCCAGTAAATACCATTCAGATGCTGGGAGAACGTTTTTTTAAAAAACATTCTACATTCTCTTTGTTAAAATAACATCAGAGTGATATAAATAATTTCTTGTTTTCATTTTATGAAAATAAAGGATATGTTTTAAACTCCAGATAGTCACCAGGAACACTGAGAATACTATTAGCATTTGGATTTTATAATGATGAATTAACAAGTAAACAGGAAACCATAACTTTTAGTCTCATGAGGCAGATAAGGGATGAGAGAGTTCTGGCCCAACATATATCTCTTCACATATTTCTATGCATACCTAATAACTACACTTTACATAAACACATACATGTTTGAGTACACACGTGTGGAAATACTCAGAGAAAAAAATTTTCAGATTAGCCTAAATAGCAAATACAAACAATTTTAATTGAATACAGTACTAGGGTAACACAGTTAAGCTTTCAAAGTCTAAAATGTGTCCACATAAGTTTGCACGGGAAATCTTACATTTTTCTTCTCCCTTCTGCATGCCAAGACAAAGTTTCAGTCAAGTATTATACACAGCCCCTAGAGAGTTTCTGTCCATTTAACGGACAGGATACACTGTTCTCAATTAAAAAAACACTTAACATAAATAAGTCAAAATATTTGAACATTTAAAAACGTCATCTCATGGCTTATTTACAGGGTGTTACCAAAAATCTGTTCTGAAGGCAAACGAAGTTTTGTAAGTGCTCGATTCCATGGAGTTAATCAGCATAATAACTATTTTATAGTAAAAAGTTGATAATTAAATAAGTTTAAAAAAAAATGGAAGAAATTGATAATTAGCAAAATAGAAGTGTGGGTTACAACTCACAACCAAGTCACAAAAGCCATCTTCTCTTCTTCAGCAATCACCTGTCCTTCAATTTTGTTGGCCACAAAAGGAGGAAGGGATTTCACAGGGAGCAGCTGCCTTTATGACACAGCCCAAATTCACACTCTGAGCACTGGACAACCTTGGAAATAAATGGCAAAAATGATTGGTGCTCCTGCAGTTCAGAACTGCATCATTGTGCACACATGTAACTCCTCCAGAAATTGTATAATGCCAGCATTCAGCACTCGGCTTTCAGCTGTCTTATTTCCAAGTTTCCTGGTCTCCTCCTATCCCAGCATCTCCTTCCTCCTTCACAATGCCAACACCCATCTCGCCATCTGCACAAGACTCCTTTCCCCCCAGCAATCTGGTCACCATCTTCTCTTTTCTACTTGCATCTTTGAACTAAGAGTTACAGGTCCCAAGCCCAAATGTCACAGCAGATCCTGGCCATGGTCAGGACCAATGGGTCCCATGCCACCTCATGAAGGGACAAGTTCGGCCTGGCTCTGCTGGCAGGACCTGGGTGCTGACAAGGGATAGGAGCACACACATCATTACCATCATCATCTTCATTAACAGAATAATTAACTGCCAGCTGTCATAAGTCTGACCATCTACTAACAGGTTTTTAAATATTCAACTGTGAGTACATTTACAAAGGAACAACTACAGAAAACACCTTCCATGCCACAAACACCCTCTGCTGTCCTTGTCCCCAAATGGGCAGATAAAAAATACACATATGTCTAGAAGAGAAAAATTGACAAAATCCTACAGAATCTTCAGCTTTTTTTAAGACTATGCATTTATTCTCATGACCCACTATCATTCCTCTCTTCCCCCTTCCTGTCCCTCCCTCTGTAAAGAATAAAGGATTTCTTGTGGAAAGTTAGTAAAAAAAAATTAAAATCCAGAGAGGTTTTAAGTCATTGAAATCAGTATTTTATAATGGAAATTGCGAGGCAGTTTTGGCTGGAGCCATTTCTCTTTGAGCTGCCTGTAATAACTAACTGTGATGAGTTGGAGTAACAAGAAGCATTCAGACCCTGGGGTGACAGGAGCAGTTAGCATGGGCTGTACTGCATTTGGGAAATGCATCATTCAAGTTCTAATCAGATGGTCTGAGGAGCACTTGCCTGTCACTCACGAAGAACTGCTTGGTTACATGATGCTGAACCTCCTCATTTCCAACTGCTAAATTGCATTAAAAGACAGATAAGCTTTCCTAATATTTGTCTCAATGTACACCAACTACTGCAGAAAGACGTGTTAGTGTAACTGTTTAGAGGAAGGGAAAGCTGGCATTTTCACAGATGAAAGAGAAGCATGTCTGCAAGACAAGCCCTCTCAGAGAATGCAACCTGTGTTGTGAAGTGGTAGTAAGCCTTGCACTGGACCATTAAATTCACCAGTATTTGTAGAATACTTTAGATGAGGAAACCTTTTCCACATCCTTCTGCCTCTCCCCAGCCTTGCAGCCAATTGTTTACTGCATCAGTGGGGAAACAGCAGAGTTGTTCCTTATGAGCCCCTGGCCTTACTGATTTCTGTGGAAGTCCTGCACATCAATGTGTTGTTAACATTATTCTCATACTGAATCTAAAACATAACACTATACCAGCTACTAAGAAGAAAAAGAATTCTACCCCAGCTGAAACCAGGACAACATGCATCAAGAAAGCTGCTTCTATCTTTCTCAACTGCAATAGAGATAAAAACCCCTTCAAGGGTCTTGCTCAATTTCATCTGAAAAGCTTCTACAAGAAAAATAATTGCACCAAAGTGAGTTCCTCCTTCACTCAGCATATTCATTGCAGTTTCAATACAGTCATTTTATTGTAAACATAGAAAAGAGAAAAGGAAACAAAAAAGCAGAACTAGCCGTGATCTCATGCACATCCATGCACTGGAGGGAACCATACAGGGTAGAGCTGAGAGAGGGGGACAGACAAAGAAGCAGTAACTCCTCAGGCTTTCTCACACAGGCAACTATGGACAAACACACCACAAAGCTAGGACTTCTCAAACCGGGATGAAACTACTTGCCTTCATTTACAGTAATACCTTCACAGAACACTGCAATTTCTATACAAATATATTCATCTGTGTCACTGTTGGTCCTAGATACAGCAGGCCTTTCTGCATTCAAAGGTTTGCATTTAAAGAGGGCCTGTGATCTTCCTCTTTGAAACATATCTCCCATGAATGGTCAGAAGAGGAAAACAGGAAGAGAAAAAGCAGCTTAATGAGCCCAACTAAGGATATTTTGATACTTGGCGTTGCCCAAGTCAAAAAAAATCCCTAAATATCTATATACACACATACAGAGAAATTAAGTATAAAATACATATATTAACACTTTAATATTTTAAATGCTTATATACGCATTCATGTATAAAGTTGTATGGAGATATATATATACACAAAGTAAAAATTTCAGTAACTACTGTAATTTTTGATACATTGTTATTATCGCATATTGTGTATGGTAATATAATGTACCTAAAAATTCAACTTAAAACCAAATTCTTGTATCTGAAGTAATTCCAACATTGCAGTATTTATCAAATGTTATTTTTAGAAATAATAAGTAAAGAGAACATGGGGTGAGTAAATATTTTTATCCCTAAAGAAAAAAAGAATTTCCTATTGGGAAGACTAAAACATTTTTATACCAGTAAGACTTCTGGTTAAAATTTGTGAGCAAGCAATTGCTAATTTTTTATTCAATAATTCCAGAATAATGTTTTCAATACCCTGACAGTGGCTAAGAAATTCATTAACACATTCTGAATCCCAGAAAAAAAAACATTGAGAAGATCAGAGTCAAACATCTAAAATTTGGCAACTCAAAGAAAAAAAAAAAAGAAAGCAGAATATAGTCAGATGTCTAATCAGAAATCAAACACCTGGTGATGATGTTTCAGGCAGGGACATGTTACCCATTGGATTCAGGGTGAGGGTTCCTCAGCTGCAAGAAGTTTCTCATTTTCAGCTAAGAACCATCTTAAGTGGCAAATGGGAATACAAAAACAAAGCAGACATGCTATTTTGTTTCAATAAAGTCAGCATCTGCTTGCCAGCTACAAACCAGAAATCCTACACTTACACGAGTTCCATAGGAGCAGTCTTGTTTTTCTTCTCTACATGGCAGAAAGGAAGCACAGTCTGGAAGCCAGAGGCCTATGTCAGAAACTGTGGGTTTGGCTCTGCT
Source organism: Chiroxiphia lanceolata (assembly GCF_009829145.1). NCBI lineage: Eukaryota > Metazoa > Chordata > Aves > Passeriformes > Pipridae > Chiroxiphia > Chiroxiphia lanceolata. The sequence goes on along the minus strand of NC_045639.1, from coordinate 82,643,531 downwards.
TCCAAGTCTGTTTTCAAACTGAAGATAACTTAAGGCCAAATTGCAGTCTTTATTGGATTATAATAGGTTAAAAGCTTTATATATCACTTTTTATTATTGTTTTTTTATTTTTAACCAGGGTTTTTTTGGTAGAAAACAGTGATTGAAAGATTTCTTCTGAAACATCCTTTGATGTCTCAAGGTCTGGATTCATCTTCTTTAATTTCAGACACTTGCCTAAAGCACTAAGCACCCTCCTTTTATTCAGTAGAGACTATCTGCATTTTGAGTCATTCTGAAAGTCCTTCCGTCAACTGCAGAAAAAACCTTGTGTGACTAGATTTATAATTCCATTGTCTCGTTTTGGGTGGGATGGAACCAAAGGCAAGGTTACATGGCAAGATTTCCAGCTTTTTGTATTCTTAGTAAATCCAAATTCTAACTGAAGGATGAAGAGAACAGTCCCATCTCTTGGATTTTGGTGCTTGTTTATGTGTTTGGGTTTTTTAAAATCTGTTTGAGTATACCTCAGCCAGATATTTCTCTCATTGTCTCAAAAGGTTTAGGTCTCATGTCTTTTCCTTATAAGCAGATGCAGTGATGGCTGCTCTACAATGTCGCCTGATGATATCTAACTAAATGTTTTATTTCATTTATTTCATTTATTTCATCTTCAATGCAAGTAACTAATCCCAGCATTTCAGTAGCCTGTCTTGCCCAGCAACTTAGAGCAAACTGTGGTGCCCTGAGTCGTATTTTATTTCAGGTCAGCTTGCATGCCATTCTTTGATGGATCCCCTAGAAATTACAGGGCATAACTGAGAAATCATTTGATTAAATTTTAAGCCATAAACATGTCCATCAGAATAGACAAGGCTGGTGGGACCCAGTTGGACTGTCATCCAGACCAAAGACTTCATATCTGCTCCAATGGTGTGAATGTCTACTCCAAAGGACAACAGATACAATGTTCCTTTACTGGAACTGAGTAAAAAAAGCTGAGTCTGTAAACAAAACCAGAATAACAAAAGAAACTGGGAAGAAATTAAGTAGTTCACTGGATCTGATAGAAACATTTCAGAAAAAAATGCTAATTTTTACTTTAAGATATTTTGAGTTTGACAGCAGCCACTTTCTCAATCACTGAATGAACAACTTCATATTCACTCATCGCATAGAATATCATCCCTAGTCTCAAAGGCAAACCCAGAGGATACACGTTGTGCTTTCTTCTATATGCAGCCATTTGTTGTGAGCCTGATCTGGCAGTCTCTGAGGTTCTAGCTCATCAGTGGTCCCTTTGCCCCCTCCCCAGGCCTAGACCATAACCTCATAAAGGTTGGAAAAGACCTCTAAGATCAAGTCAAACTGTCAACCTAGCACCACCATCATGTTCACCACTAAACTAGGTTCTCAGGTGCCATATCCATATGTGTTTTGAACACTTCCAGGCATAATGCTTCCACCACTTTTCTGGGCAGTCTGTTCAAATGTTTTACAACTCTTTTGGTGAAGACATTTTTCCTAAAATCTAATCTAAATTTCCCCTGGTGGAACTTGAGGTCATTTCCTCTCATCCTGTCACTTGTTACCTGGAAGTAGAGGCTCATTATAGCCTCTTTTCAGGTAGCTGTACAGAGCAATAAGGTCTCCCCTGAGCCTCCTTTTCTCCAGGCTAAACAACCCCAGCTCCCTCAGATGATTCTCATATGACTTGTACTCCAAGACCAGATGGTGATGGGTACACATGGCACTATGCTATCCATCTCACAGGCCCATTGCTCTCATGGAAAGATAGAAACACAATTATAAGGGGCAACTCTGTGGAAGAAGGTGAGGAAGAGCTGCCACAAAGAGATGTGGATGCAGAAGCAGTGTGAGAGGGGGGGTGGGCAGCCCAGACAGGGCTCTCCAACACAGCAGTACCTTCTAGACAAGAAGGAAGGAACCCAGATGGCCTCTCATAGCACAGACTGAGCACTTAGGGCTGCTCTCAGATGCCCTCACTGTCATGACCTTCTCACATGTTTCCTTTCAGAGTCCTTGTGATCATACAGAGCTTTTGCAGTAATTCTCTTTTTTTCCTGCCTCCTTGCAGCACCTCTTCTTAATCTCCCACCTCTGCCTCCTCTGTTGGGTCTACCACTCTAGTTACATCCTCTGAGGTTTTTTTCCCCTCTTCTTGTGAACCTATTAATGCATCTTTCTGGAATTTCCAATTTTCTTCTTGACTAGGCAGACCATATATAAAGCAACCCATGAAAAGAATAATTTTAAGTGCTGTCACCAAACTAGATGTTTCCATGTTTCTTTCCTATGCTGTAAACTTGTAGGAAAAGGGAGTGTCTCACATGAGATACATGTATGCTCTGTGTATCCCTACTGTAGAAGGGGGCCATTCTCAGAAAAATATTCTTTTAGATGACCCCAAAAGTTAACAGTACCAATAAAAAGCCAATCAAATTGAAAAAAAAAAAAAAAAGTAAAATCCACTCATAAACTAGTCAAAAGAAATGTTGGGGTTTTTTTCTATCCGTGTGCACATATATCCTCACAGCTTTTTTGCAGTAATTATTTGTACATAACCTTAGCATGTACTGGGAGATGGCTTACTCAATGGTTCTAGCCACAAGCTGTACAAGTCTTCCCAATTATTGGGAATAGGTTTGCTTTGGGATTAGGATTGCCTAGGGAACAGATACCTAGGGATTGCCCCTGTGCAGAGTCTACATCGCAGGTTGGACACGTCTGCCTACCAAGACCTAGGCACAACAAAGTACTGGTCTTGATATGCAAAAGTGGCCTGTATCAAATCTTCACAACATTCTTTGCCTATTCCTTCAACTAACAGAATTTTTTCATGCTTCTCTGTTCAAGGATATTCAAATTACATACAAAGTCATCCACTGCCTACTTGAGCTTTTAAAAGACCAGTCAGTAGGTGTGGCAAGCAAATGCAAGGCAAGATGGATGCTTGATATCTTTAGATTTATAGCTATAACACTTTTTCATAGAAGCAATGGCAAAAATGGAAAAATAAATTATTCCAGCCTTGGTTCCAGTGCAGACCTCCTGTAGCAAGATTAATCAGTTATAGCTAAATGAAAACACAAATCTATTCTCACATCCTACTTCCCTTCAACTAACCTAACTTTGGCTAAAATAAAAAAGACATGTGGTGGGAGGAGGCAAATTCCATGAAGAAGAAATCTTTTACATTTAAATTAAAAAATAAAATATTAAAAGAAACTACTGATGCAGACAACAATGTTTTAAACTATCCATTTCCAGATCTCTTTCAGTGGTTCTGTGGAAAGAAGTAGAAAGAAATGGACCTGGTTAGTCATCATGGTTGTAAAGCAGTTCCAGTTGTTCATTACTGTTGATTTCATGAAAAAGAAGCTCGAAAAGGTTCAACTGATGGCTGAGATTGGACTGAAACTTTAAAACACATTCTGAATTTTTAAGTCAGAATGTAAAGACTGGATTTGCCATTCCCTGAGAGAGACAGACAGACAGAGACTCTGAGAAGTGGTAACTGAAGAAAGAAATCAAAACACAAAACCATACTACTTTCTATGTGAGAAGACATAAGGGAGCTTCCTTGTTTTGGTCACTTCCTCTTCCGTCTTTCTCACCAACAGACACACACATATGCACAGTATACACACACCCTCAGACGGCTTCTGACCTGTAATCCTCTGCTGAAAATCTTTATTGCTGCTTTAATGAGCTGAATTCTCTTTGGAATGAAAGAGATTAAATAACAATTCCAGCACAACAGAGTAGTCAAGCTGGAGGCAGGAATGAATGGCCAGAGCAAGATCATGATAAATAAATAAATAAATAAATAAATAGAAAAGAATGCAGAAGCAGTGTCAAATCAAAACTGTCATTAAAATATAGCTCTTGTATGTCCCTGTTCCCAGCTGGCCATTAAATCAGTTGAGTTTTGCTTGGCCTCAGATATGTCTTAGAGACTTCCCTGCGAGTCCAGGGTTTAAAGGTTGACAAAAGAGAAATTTCACTAGTAAAAGTCTAATCACAGAAATCTTCACTTTATTTATTCACAAAAGAAAGGGACAGAAAAGAACCAAAGACCAAAGTATTTTAGGAAAATATTCAAAAAGAAGAGTACTAAAATTAAATTAACACTACAATTTATTTAAATTTAGAGTGTTTGGAAAACACTATATTGCCTAGCACCATACAACATAGAGGAATTTAGGAACAGTTGATTCTGCTTAAACAGGATTACATGAACTTTTCAGTTCTATGTTTTATAATTCTTCAGTTTGTGACGGGGACCATTTGTTGCTTTTGCAGTGCTATTAGGAAAGGTGCTGCAGCACTACAAAATAACAATAATGAGATCATGACTCCCACTAATCTGATCTGGGCTATCAAGCCTAGTTATTCAGCACAAAATGTAACCATACAGCAGAATTTTAGACCATCCCACAGTTTCACTTCACCAAAAACACATACCATCCATCCACCCTATAATAAGCCTAAAGCCTTTCACACACAAAATAAGAAACTTCAAGAAAAGCAATTATGTCACCAGAAAGGGGAAAGATTCCTACAATAGCAGGCAATTACTCTGGTGAAAATGTCTAGAGATCATGAGGGTGCCTAGAGATGCATCATTATAGCTGCAGCACTTAGGCTGAAGCTTTGAGACTGTGCTCCTACCAGAAAAAGACAACGGGCTGGCCGGGAGCTAACCAACAGTTGGACCAGAGACCCAAATAACTCTGACCACTGGAAAGTTCTCAAAAACAAAACAAAAAAACCACCAACCAAAGAAAAAATGAGAGTAACAATTCTTATCAACTTGAGAGGAAAATCTTTTCTAGCCATTAGTTTAACACTGGGTACACGAGAGAAATATCACTGAATCATCTGAGACTGAAAATGGAGCAAACAAAGAAAATATCCAGGAGTCAATGTAAGGGATTAGCAAAACAGGTCAGGAAGGATTGGCCTTATAGATGGCTGCTGTATAACAAGTGTCAGTGTTTGCTGGCAAATAAAATGAGCTAGTGCTAAATCTACTTCCATGTCTCCCCCGAGAGCATGAATAAATCCAAACACCCAAAGTCTTAAATGTGTTATAGGGTTGACTATGGAAAATTGCATTATCTGTTCATACAATTTCCTTCATGTGATGAGCAATCACCTAGTCCTACTATGTGATTATTATTCATATTTTAAAGGCCATATAAATGGACATATGGCTGGTGGGGCAGAAATTCACTCAACCTTACTCTAGACTAAGATTCTAGATCCTGCCTCTGAATCTAAAAAAACTCCTGAATGGTGAGAAACACTGCTTTAATCTGTAACTTAGGCCACAAAAGAAAACATTAAAGAAATTCCACTTACAATTTGCAGAAGCTTCATTTTAATTAAAAGAAACAAACAAGACCAACAAACTTGAGGAGCGTACCAATATATTGATATGAGTCCTGGCCTCATGAAGTCGTTGGTCTCACCAAAACATAAAAAACAGAACACTTAATCCTTTTATCTACAACAAACTCACAGGACATGGATTGTAGAATATGGTTTCAAACTTTTAATTATCTGCATGCAATCGTCATCCAGATTCTTCAGATGCATCTGAAAACAGTTTAAATTTCTGGTATGTACAACCAAGAGTGCTGCCCATGGAAATATCATTCTGCTTTATCAGTAGTAAAAAGTGATGCAATTTAGGAAGTCACAGTTCAAAAAAAACCAAACTCCATAGTTTAACTGGAAAGTTTCTGGAGGGAAAAAGAGAAAAGTATTTAGAAGAGCAAAAACCCTCTAATTCCAAAATGCAGGGTGCTAGACCTATGGAGAAAAGACCAAAGACCTTAAATAAAGTGGGAAAGACAGCACATGACTCCAAGTAAATAAAAATCTGTACAACAAAGGTGCCTGTGGTGGACAGAATGAAAGTTGCATAAATAGTACACTAACCTAGCATGGACTTATGCATGTTGCAGTTACATTTAGGTAAAAATTTTATAATTAAAAGCATAGTGAAGTAATGGAATAGATTACACACTCTAGGTCTTAAAAGTTACATCTGTAATTGTAAACATCTGTTAACTTGTTTAAAATCCAACCTAATTAACACAAATCCCTGTGTGGCGTTTCACTGAGTTAAACTAAATTTATAGACTTCTTGAACTGGAAGAGGCCTCAAGAGGTCATGTAGTCCATTCCCTGTCCACAGGTAGGATCAGGTCCTCTCACATCATCCCTGACAGATGTTTATCTGTCTTGTTTTTCAAAGACTACCAAGAATTGAGACCTCTTAAACAATCACTTTACTGTGAGACTTTTGCTAATCTACACAGCACAATATTACACAGCCATAGCAAACTAGGGCATTCATAGTCAGACACCTAAGTGATAAAAAGCAATAATGATTGATTTTAATCATGTGAATATATTTATTGTCATCTATGAACAAATTATCATACATCAGCTGACAGGTGGTAGTAAGCCAAGAACACACACAACCTATCATAAATCTGAAGTGAAATAAAATAAATTTGCTTACACTGAAGTTAATCTTTTTACCTGCATTTGCCAGGGGCTAAAACCATGCACATGATTAACTACTTTTCCTCAATTAGCAGCTGATTTAGTCAGGATAACTCTACATTTATACGTTATTTACATAGGTTGATTTACATATTGTTTTTTGAGAAGAACATTATTCTACTTAGAGTGCTAGTACACTTTTCTTTTTCTGCCTATCTATATGACTAAGTCTGGGCTATCTAGCCAGACTTCGACAGAGGTATAGAAGAAACACATTCTACCAACTACAGCAAATAACACTCCTTGGCTTTTTTTTCTTTCCAAAAATACTTCTCACGCTTTTGACACAGTCACCAGTACCACTAAAATTGTGCTGCAGAATCATAGAACAGTGCAGGTTGGAGTGGACCTTGAGCGGACCTTGAAGGATCACCTAGTCAACCTTCTGTGGAAAAGTGCTTAGACGAAATTATCTAGTACTTGCTCGATAGCATCTTGAAAACCTCCAGCAAAGGGGACTCTATCACATCCTGGGGAAGGTTGTTCCAGAGATTGTTCTCACTGCAAAAAATTCCTGTCATACATCAACATGAAATCACTCTTCTCCTCAAGCATTCTTCCTTTTGAGTTTAAATCTAGCTCACTTTGCATCTGCATTAATGTCAGCATAACATATATGCTGTTATGATGCATTATTTTGGCTACAGAATAATGTAAAAATCATTTTTAATATTTGTGCTGTTGAACAGAGAGTGTTGCCCCCCTCAACCCCCAGCTGACAGTTGTACACGCTCCTAATGCCTACACTTCCCTCTGCCATCATGGTACTTTTTTTTCAGATGAGAATACAAGCATAAAAGGTATTTTTCATCACATGGAAGTATACTGACAGACAACTTCAGAGACAATCCTGGAAACTTGCATCATCCTAGAAAGTCAATATTCCTTTGAATGATGTTAAGTTATCTCACAAAGTCTTTCATTTCCCTCCTTTAAAACTAGGTTTATCATATTTTTTACTTCTTTACACTATTAAAAAAAAATCCATTTCTTAAAACATAATGATCAGTAATGGCAGGTCCCTTTTTCCTTTGTTAGATGAAAAGATATTTGACATATGTTATATTAGTTCATGGTGATCCTTCACAATTCCAAAGAATGAGTAAAGAACTAGGCTTATTTTTCTCCAAAAGACTGAGTTATAAAATTAACATTTTATAAATCCTTTCATTTTTTTCAGGTCTTTTAACAGTCCACTTTCATCAGTGTATCAGTTCTATAAATTATAGTAAAATAATAAATCTATCACACAAAAGAACAGGGTGAAAAAGTTATTAGAATATTTCACTACTTTTAAATACTTGATAAATATTAAAATGCAGATCTTATACTAAAAATATAATCTTATAATTTTAAAATTTAAAAAGCTACATTAAAAGAGAGAAACATTGCTTTATGTTGTAGATATTTTGTCATTTCATTTTGATCATACATTTTGAGAGGTGGGATGGGGAGAGTCTGATTTCTTACAGAATTACCTTAGGCAATTGCACTGTGTGTTAATAAGTGCTAGCAATAACATTCAAATCCATCAAATTTAAAAAAAATAGGAAAAAAGGATTCATCCTGGATAGAGGAAAGACATGCAAATTACTTCCTGGACTAAGGATAAGGCAATAATTGTTTTGTGAATTAAGAAAGATGCTACCACATGCCTATGGGTTGCCACCAACAGGCACTTAACCCATGGGAGAAACAAGATGCCCCATCCTGTGCAAAAAAACAGGAGGCTGTGTCAATTTGTCACTCTGGAAAGCAGGACAGAAACCCATTATAAACCAGGCTTTAGTACTTAAATTGCACTTTGACCAGTTAAGGGTTGTATTTTTGTCTTGTTTAAAGTCAGAGCTTTCCTTACAATGATGTCTGACAAGGCATTTTTTACTGTGAAATTTATATACATTTTAGTATGTTTGTACCCCATCACCACTTAAATACATTCAAAGTTTTAAAAAAACTAGACAAGCTTGTGCTGACTTTCATAAAGACACCACATATAAAACAAATATACAAAAAATACAAAAGTAGTTCTCAAATGCAGACATATCACATGTTAATTGGAGTCCCTTTTATTTCCAAAGGGTAGCAATGTATTAGAAGTTTATGAAAAACACTAACAAAGATATTGGATCATGTAAGGATAACATAAAAATTCCCTCTTAATTGTTCTGTCTATGAGGTTTTTGGGGAAAAAATGTCCTAAAAAATAATCTATATCTGGAAGACCTTCCACACAAAAATCCCAATACTTTTCTAATCGATCTGTAATGTGGGGTGGAGAAAATAAAGGAAAAAAAAAAGAGAGAGGATAAATTAAATTGTATCATTACATTCTACAATGAAAAGTTATCCAGAGTAAACTAACCCCTGCCTATTTAAACTTGTGCTGGTACTTCAAGGCAGTTTGTTCTCATTTGTTCTTTTTGGAGAAAGAAAAACACTGGAGAAAGTCATACTATTTTTTTTTTGGTTCTTTCACGTTGATGTTATGACACTGGATGACTCCCCAGACTGAACTAGCTGTTTATTTCTAAAATAATTTTTTAATGTTCATTGGACCAATTAACTTAGCAACCTTTATAAAAGAGATTCAGAAAAAGTTAATTAGGTCGGTCTAAAATACAACAGGCAGAAGGCAAATAGCCTCATAGATTATTTGTTCTCAAATTGTAGAAAAATTGATTGTAATTGTAAAGGAATTGTAAGGAATAAGTGAGGTTAGCACTGGTGTACATTAGCGACAAGGAAGGGCATTTTGACAACATAGATTCACTGGGATGTATTTCTGCACACTGGTGTTGCGAGTCCTGATGAGAATAAGCTTCTGAAGTGTTGGATAACCATCACTGTAGACTACCTGACGCTGGCCAAACAACAGGTGTTTCCTCCATTCCAATCTTTAGCTGGCTTTAGCATCACAACACTCAAGGATGTCGTTCTATATAACACCCTTTAAAGAAAGCAATATAAAAGAAAGTGCTTTCTCACTAAAGAGGGATTTAAATCACTGGAGGTAACAAGGATGTTCCTTACCCAGAATCAGAAGTCTTTCATAAAGATTTTGCCGTTTTTATCCTTGGATAATAGGGACTTTGCCAGAGTCTGGGAGCTTTACTTTCTTCCTCTGTTAAATAATTTATATCTGACAGCAAGTGGCTACTGACCACTTGATAGAAAAAAAAGTCCCAAACTTCTACCAGGTTCATGAACTGAATGCAAAACACAAATTTTGGCTTGGTGGTTCAGAACTGAAATGGATTTGAAATTATTGAGCTCTGGAGCAAAACATATCAGCATTAATGAGCTGCGCAGTTGTAGTGTGCATGAAGTAACATATGGGTAAGACTAACGTGGTGAAATATAAGCTGTAGATAAGTGCTCCCAAGTCATTCATCATCTGAACATCTGGATACACATCTCATAATCAACTGAAAATCTTTTTTAACAAAGCTGTCCCTGAGATGCCTGTTCATGATTTTCTCTGATGGCTGGAAATCATCGGAAAGTATCTAATCAATAATCCCTGGAAACTCAGAAGCCAGATGTTTCAGCAGGCTATCAGCAGGGGGAAGTACCAGGTAAAAGACCAAGGGAATGCAGAAAGGACACTTAAAAATAGGACCAGTTTAAACAGACATGGATGGGAGACATACTTTTGAGGTTGTGACCTGGCAAGCAGGCAACAAATACCTTGTAATTGTCACCATCTAATTTTAACACAGAAACACATTTCTGGATTCTTATTCCAGGCACACTCTAAGCCATATATCCCCTATATTCATGTAAGGTGTTTTACAAATACAGAGCACTCAGGATTAGATAGTTTCTCCAATCACTTAGTTTTAAACTTAACTGGATCAAACTTCAGCTTTTATTTTGTTCTTTGGTATCAGCTGGTGCTTCTATGACTCTCTTCACTCAGGCTTTAAAATTCTAATCAGCAAATTTTTGTGTTCCACTACTATGCAAATCAGTTACTAAGATGTTGAGTACTGCAGATCCCAGAAAGTATTCTTGAAAGATTCCAATAAAACTGAATTTTTCAGAGTTCTCCAGCTTTTCAAAAGTTTTTATCCTTGTAAGAGCATTATCTCTTGTATTGCAGAAACTTAGACTGATTTTCAGGCATGTAGCTTGTCAATTTCATTAGAAAAACCAGCTATAATATATTAGCCAAGTCTCCTTTATCCATAACTTCTGCTATAAATTCTTTAAGGGAGTCCAAGCATTTGAATGTTCTGTTTAAAAGTAACACATTTGCATTTTACTAGTAGCCTGCTCACAGAAAGAGATAATTTTCAGTGACACAAATTGGACCCAGACCTTTATTTGGCCAAAATTTAATGGTCTTTGAATTCAGCATTTTGATCAGAGTTGTAAGAAAATAGCAGGTTCATTGTTGTGAATATAGTCAAAGTGACAAGATGTTGGCAGCTAGTCCATATAAGCTATTTGACTGAATAAGCAGCTCTCATGCTGAAGTCGCCTCCATTTGGTCTTCATTTTGTATTTTCAGTCCCATATCGATACAAAGACACAAAAGTTCACTCACAGCTTTGATTGCTGCTGATGGCTTATTGTAAATAAATAGTCTCAATGCAATGTAAGAGGAGCATGTGATTGACATAGTGACAAAGAAAAGACAAGCCACCACTGAGAGAAGAAAGAAGGAAGAATCAAGGGAAACCAATTTTACTTAGCTTTCTTGATGACAAAGACATTCAAATACAGTCATCAGGATGCTAACAATAGTTTGGAAACAAAAAAATCAATCAAAATAAAAAGTGAATACAAGCAAAGTGGGAATCAAAGACTGAAAAATGATCCTGAGAGATATAAGAATCCTCCTCATAGTGCAACTGGAAGTCTGAATGGCCCTGAATAAGCTATTCATTACATATGCAATCCATATTACTTTGTTACTCTGAGTTTTTTAAAAGGTCTCCACTGGAATTTCTTTTGTAAAAGGTGTCAGGAAAAGATTATTTACATGGAAATACAAAGAATGCACTTTCAAAGAAGTGGTCACAGTTCTATGTAAGTCCCTAAAAAGAAGATTGAAGTGGCTTAGTGTTTGTATCTCTACCAAGAGAGCATTGCATTTGTTTTCTGCACTAGTCAAAGCATGAAATGTAAACTTGGCTGACCTACTTTCAAGTTACTCATACTGGAGTGTGTTCCTTAGTGGCCTTCTTTGTTGATGGTAAAAGCCAGTGAAACCAATCAATCATCATGGCTGGGCTTCGCGAATGAAGATCTGGGGAGGGCTCTACCCACGTTTGTTGCAAGTGCGCTGGTGGCTGAAAAGGCCAAGACGAGACAGGCACATCTGGTTGCAAAAGGCACAGCAGAAAGACTCCTTAAGTGGTATATTCTGCAAGGCACGATTCTTTCTGCGTTGTCTTTTCTCCTTGAGAGTGACCCTGCGTGCGTTCTCAAAAGCATCAGCAGCGTTATAGATGGTGTGTGAAAGGTCAGCGAAATATATTAAATACAAATCACCCACACAATAATTAGTCTGTTTCCTCAGCAGACTTCTGCTCCCTGAATTCTGCAGCAGAGAAGTGGAACACTGGAATGTGCCGACTTGATCTGCAGAAGCCTCCTCAAATAATCTATTGCATTAACCTCAACAGTTACAAAAAAAAAAAAAAAAAATCCATTTTAATTATGTAACTGCAATGATACATTGTTACTCAGAAAAATAAACATACTTTCACATTTATTTAGCCATCAACTGCTATTTGTTCTGGTCTTTAGGATGTTTCCCACTTTTTTCTAGCAGTGCAGGGATTGGGTTGAACCTTCAGTTGTTTCAAAAGTGACACTGAAAACAAGAATTTTATTCAGCTCCGGTAGAGAAATTTCTGCATAGGTTTGCAAATGAGCCATTTTCTGTCCTTCCTTTGAATGTTCAAGGAGTCCCATAAAGAAACAGAGAGACATCAACAAGAACTAGATGTAGGTACAGGGATCATCCTAGAAGTGATACTGCCTTCTCAAAAATGCCAGTTCAGAATAATATTTGAAAAATCAAGACTGTTTAATTTACCTATGCTGGAACCCTTTCCCTGTATGCAATATTATACTAATTTTTATAGCCTGTATCTTGTTCATAGTATCCACCTTATAAAATTGGTTACATAGTTTCCTAGTTTCTCATATTTCGAGGAAGTGCTTTAAAATATTATAAACTGTGACCCCTTTGAGTTCAGTAATGTAAAGTCCAACTCTTCAGGTACTGTCAAAATGCATCAAGGAGACCTGAGTGAGGTTCCAGAGAACCTCAAACATCATCTGCCATGTTCTGCCACACATCAGTTATCACCTCTCTTTGCTTTTGCCAACCAACCCAATGTGGTGCTTGTACCTCTGCTGTTTGGAGTCTTTCTGCTTAGACATCTCACTCATTATCACATAATTCCTCTCTTTGGCACCGACCTTCCTCACCCCAAGTCACTAGTTGCTTCTGTTTTCTTCAGGTCTACAAGCAGTACAGCCTACCCCTTTGGTTATATCTCACAGAGAGTAGAAATCCTAAAAGGATTTCTGAAATAGCTCTTTCAATTCCCTTCAGCACTACTTTTAACAGAAAGAAAAATCCAAAGATTCAAAATTCAAATTTGAAAATTCAAATAACTTCATGATTCCCAACAGCTGACTTTTACCCTAAATGGAAAATATTCCCCGGTGCTGATCTAGATTCAGGTCACTGAATCAGTCATGTCAGCTTTTTGTGATGACAGCACCAAGGGATGTTATTCAGTACTTTCAGCCATACTAAATCCCAAAGTCATCTATTCTAACAACAACACCTCTGTTGTTAATGGTCAGTGAGGAGGTCTGTTGCCAGCTAAAAGGAAGGATGGCTCTCAGAGACCACATCTGGTCTGACTGCCATACTCTGCTGTTAGATCTGGTCAGGCTGTGGTGTTAATAAGGGGGCTCTCTTCTGTCCCACCTTCCTGAAGTTTCTTCCTACACCCTAATCCCTATTCATCACCCCCTCATGACCTCACAGATCCTCTTTTCCACGCTACTGTCTTTGACTTTTACTTGCTCAGCTAAGGAGTTTTGAGCTGGCTTTAATCTCAGTGATGACAAAATTTGTATTTTGGTAGTTCAAGCCGACACAGGTTCCCCCCTGTCCCAACTCCAGTTATTTCTGCTTTTCTGCACATACAGTACAGATTATGAAAGCTCTAACAAGGTCAAAACTCAATATAATATCATTGAAAGGAGTGATAATAGTTTTTCCAATCTTTCTACCCTCTTCCTTTGTTTTCAGTCTACCTTAGGTGTTGTTAGTTATACATGAACTGCTTGCTACATGAAGCAAAAATGAAACATCTGGTAGCAGATTCAATGCAGTATTTTTAAACTGAGAAAGTCTACATATCCAATCTCCCCACTGAATTCAAAGGACAGAAGAGGTATTCATCGAGAAGTGTACATATTTATCAGATGTTTATTTAGATGTCTAAAAAAGATATGTTCTTCTTCAAACTACATGTTGCTTTTACAGTGGGAATGCCAGTCTCTGTACTGTATTCAGAGACTGAATTTTAAAAATTATACCTGCAAGAATCTGTGTAGAATTTGGTTTTACCAATGTTAGTAAAATTTAATAATGTAGAAAGTATAAAGTGTCCTTTGAAGACACCGAAATCAGAAGATGTCATATATCCATCAGTAGCCAAATTCATTATATTATTATATTGGAAGTCAGCTGAAACAAACCATTACAGATATAAAGTTACTTTGAAATTAAGGGAAAAAAAATATTAAAATCCACCATTAGCTCTTTTTTTGCCTGTCAGATTTCAGTAAACACCTTTCTAAACTTTTTAATTCATTAAGTGTTGAATATATTTTATCAAGAGTTTCAATATGCATTACTAGCAAAAGAAATATTAAAAAATTACTTTAGTATGTACCAACACTTTTAATTAGTATATGAATTTAATCTGCTGTCGACAAACATGCATATTTTCCATCTCTAAATACACCAATGAAAAGCTAACCAGAACCAATACTTCAGATTGCATCACAGATACAGGAAATGAAGAACATAGTCACATGGAACTGAATTTAAAAAATGGTGCTGTGAACAAATTATATCATTGTATTATCTGTAGTGTACATGCCTATAAAATCATGCATTTGAAAAATAAAATCTAGTAGAAAACTGCAGATCTTGAAGCAACCACTGTAAATGCCAGGCTATATTTCATATTAATTCTTTTTTCCACTTGAGCCAGAGTATCACACATGGTTCATATTGCAATACTTGCACACGTTGATGGCTTTCTAAGGCAATTTCAATTGTCTAGATAAAATAGATAACAATGTAGTCTGAGTTTCTTCAAAATAAAGCTTCAGAGGGATTACATTCTCTTTGGATTTTGAATTAGTGTAATGGAAAAAGAAGAGATGTTATAGGGCAAAGAATTCTGAGGAGGAAAGCAGTTTTATTTTCCACGTAACAGATGCATCACAGTTTGAGAGTAAAATCAGAAGAGATCTGGTAGAACAGCAGCATCTAGTACTCTAGACATTATTTGCATGTCCACTGGAATATAGTATTTTGTTACCATTCCTTGGAAGTTAACATCTAGTGGAAAGCTAGATCTAGGTAGGGAAAGAGAAACTGGGAGAAGAGAGATCTCTAGGGAAATATAGAACAAAATTGTTGCATTGACTCATATCAACTTTGCTCAACCAAGAATACCATCATAGGTACCACGCAATGAAATGCAAAAAGCTCCACAGAGATACTATCTGTTTTCTTGAACAGTTACCACATCTATATAATAAACCTTTAGTCTCTTAGTCTAAAATTAATCAATCTCAGAGCAAGGATTTAGCTGTCTAGCTGAAAGAGTGTATCAGGGACAAAGTTATCCATCTAGCCGTGCTGTGTAGTGTTCTATGCACATTCTTAAAATCTCACATTAGTTCAATTACTTTGCACAACACATCTCAAGTTGCTGGATGAATATATCACAGCTTTGTTAAATATTGCAAAAACTACAATTTTATCACAGCACATAACTAGATCAAAAAGTACACAGCCTTTATAACAGGAAAGGAGTGTCTCCACAACAGAAACTATCAAAGGTAGAAAACTAAATTTTATCCAGCACTGAATATTAAATAAAAAAAAATGGAAATCTCATTCATGGAAAGATGTGACTATGAGCAGCAAACTCTGACAAGCCTCAGACATTATGGTTGTTTGCACAGAAGAAGTATTTGGCATCAGGCAATGCGGAGTAAAAGGTTCCTTGCTACTGCTGCTGTTGCATTACTGCCTGCCTTGTCTTTATTGCCAGTTTCCTCTGCACTTCATTCCTTCATGCTGACTTTCAGACTATTTAATAATACTGATTTCTGTAGCTTCCATTAGATGTAGATGTAGAACAGAAGGCACTATTCAAAGAGAAAGGACAATATTCACCCTCAGCTTATCATCAGGAGCTCATTGCATTATACGGTGTTGCTGTTATCAAGTAAAGGAAAAATAAACAGTATGAGAGTAGCAAAAGAGCTTGTTACTATTACTATAGAGTCTATGTGAATGGAAAATATACAGTGTAAGAGAGAAATGTTTTCTCTTGGTGGTTCAGATAAGTTTGCACCATATTTCATGATCTCTTAGTGGCAGCCAAAAATTAGATCACTGTTTGTATATCCCCTAAGCCTGTGTCAGTTAAATAAACTGTTAACAGGGAACTATGCAGATACAAAAAAAAAATTAAAGAGCAAAAGAAAATCTCTTATTTGTTTAAATTCCTTAATTGTACTAAACTCATTCCTTGTTCCACTAGATTTGATAAATCCAATCTAGTGGATCCCAGTAGATAGATTCGATATGATCTATCGTCAGGGCTGTCCTCTGCTAGAAAACAGTGGCAGACAGACAGTAATTTGCCCTGCAGATGTAGCACAGCCAGAAAAAACAAGGGGTTAAACAGCCGGAAAGATAATAAAATTAGGGACTGCAGAGTGCACAAATTCAGTACATCTCTGCAAGAGCATCTGCCAGGAAGAATCCTTCCTTAAACATACCTGGCAGGGAGCAAACTCCTTCAGATGCACTGGCAGCACTCCCTCACCACTGAGCCCACATTGGCACAGCTCACTGCAGAGTAACTTCACTGTCTTGTGACAGAATATGTCAAGGGCTTTTATTTTGCTAATGAGTTCTGTCTGTCTGTTTTAGTAATTCTAGCTGCTGCTCTGAAATGGAAATTTTGTTTCTCAATTACTGTTAATTTTTACTTGGAACATATCTGCAAGCACTTTTGATCCAGGTGGAAAGAGGCAATCACTCTAAAGGGTGACCTCAATCTATCAGGAAGCAAGTTTATTTTTAGACTGTGATTGTTAGTTGTGTAAACAATATGGCAAGTTGAACTTGCAGTTTCCCAAAGAATCAATCAGAAAATCATGCACTAGCAAAGCAGTGTAATGTTAAGACATTCCCTTGGCAACAAGATGACTACCAAACTAACAGGCAAAGAAACACATGTACAGAAAAAAATCTTATGCATACTGTCATCCAGCTTTAAAATAGAGTCAAAATTCAAAAGCCTAGGCATTAAGGAGAACAGTTGCCTATAGCAAGCAACAGCTCTGTGAGGTAAAATGGTTAGGTAATATCATAGCAGCAGTGCATCAGCAGGCAGTAAGAAGTCACTCTAATGAAGTCACTTTGTCAGATGTTCAGGAGCAAAACGCCACCTCTAAACTTTATTATAAAAGAGCATGACTACTAAGTTTGAGACACCAGCACTATGGCTATTAAACTTAGCTTACTCAGAAGTCATGTATGACCACAGTCCCCACTTCTTCCTGTGGCTGTGATCAGCTCTGTTCCCTGATTGTCTCTGCAAGGCAAACCACAATAAAAGGTGATGCTTGTCATGTCCCAAGAGAAGAAAGCCTGAAAGATAAGGTTTGGCTCCATTAACTCTTCAAAATTAACATGATTCCTTTCTTCCCCCTAATTCAACCTGAGAAAATACATTACTGTCCTGTATGATGACAGCATTTGAGGGAACTCCCAATGTTAGCACTCAAGTCTCTGAATTGAGATAACCTCTGATGGTTTCTCCTCCACGAGCATGGTACATAAGCTAGCAAAGCATTATGCTTCTCTCATTAGCCAGATGAAGCTTATCCTTCAGATGACTGTCTTGGAAAGCACCAGAGCAGGGAGAGCAGCAAGGCACTGTAAAGGCCCAATTCTACATCAGTCTGTGATAAAGTTGTCATTACAGTTGTCCTCCTGAGGCTCTGAAATTTTTGTTCTGTAGAGAGCAGAAATCCCCTGCAGAGGATAAATAAATGGAAAGAAGCACATGCCACCAAGTCTCCTAGATCTTTGTATTTGTACATATTTCCTTACCTACTGACGGGCATGGATCCTCTCAGGAGACCCATCTACTACTGTCGGGGTGAACTACAACATCTCTCAGGCCAGCTGAGCACCATTCTTCTTTCAAGGAAAGTAGCTGCAGTACCATTCACATCATAGTGTACTATCAAAGGAGCATAGCAAGAATTTGCATCATTGTTGCTTGTTTTCCCTGGTTTCTGCACTTCTGAACTGGATGGGTCAATTGGTTTCCCACAACAGCAGCAAGCTATTCATTAAGACAATTTAAATCCAGGCTGGTGCAGCAGACAATGCAGGAGCTCTGCAACAAGTACCAGTGTTTGTAGCACCTGAGTCATGGGCTAAAATATGTTTCAAGGAAGGAAGCTATAAATGCTTTATGGTAAATACCCTACACCGACATACATTTAAAAAAATAGAAAAAGTATCCTGTTCAGCTAAGTTGAACAGCAAGTTGGCACCAACATGATCCTGAAGTAATGATATTTGTTCCAAAACAGGATGGTACCTCAAGGACAAATCTTTTCTGATGTCAATGGAAAGGAGGACGGCTGCAGAGAAATTCTCCACCTCTGCTTTCTCCTCTTCATTCTTAAGCATTCAAAAGCCTTCCATTTTCATATCTGCACAATCTAAATTTATTTTTTTTTCCACACCTGCTTTATGGAATGACCTCAGAAACATAAGGAACCATAGTACAGCCTAGGCTCACCCAGCTGCATAAAAACTGTTACTAAAGAAAGTGGATGATAAATTCTCAAAGAGCAGAGAGAAATCATAACAGTAAGCAACAACACAACCCAAAGTCTGTGAAAGGTGTCCTTATCAACAGCATGAGTTCAGCTGCATAGATTCCTACAGACTGCAGTTTTCTTGTCCATAGTTCACAATTATTCCTTCTGAGTTCTCCCTACTGCTCTGAGCTCCATATTACCTATGCTGAAGTCTATAATGAATAAAGGATATGTCTCACAGATGTTGCTTTCACCATTACGCTCATAAATTACTGCATGGAACTACATGTACTGCTTAAGCCTGTAACACCATTTGCAGAAGAATATAAAGAAAAAATAATGCAAAGGAACAGTGAAACTAATGATGAATGACAGAGCTCCCTTCCACCACACCTGACTCCTAGACCAAATTAAAGCAGAGGAATATCATTTGCTTCTAAGTGTTCTGTCTTAGGGTTAATAATCCTATAGAGAGGTTCTGACTCGATTACAGCCTATACATTGACTGAGACCATTTTACCATTTGTGCAGTCTGTTCACATCCCAACAGAGCCTGAGTGCAAATTAATACTTCTGTAGCACAGACTACCAGGCGAGCAGGCCCTCAACTTGAAGGCAGATAGGCTGATCTGACAGTCTGTATGTGTGAAAATTCTTCTCTTGAAAGGAAGTTGTCCCATTATTCAATTATCTTGGTGGATGAATCCACTATTCCCATCCTCCAATCTCACACTATGAAGAAAGACTACTCCATTCATTGTCAGGCAGAGAAAGCAATGGGGAAAATTATACCAAATAAGAAATTTGGGATTCACGTAACATGTTAAAAAGAAAGAAAAAAGAAAAACAAGAAACAACAATCAAACAAACAAAAATAACCAAAACCCAACAATCCAATCATAAAATTGGACCATAAAGAGTTCTACTCTTGGTCACTTTACTTCTCTGCAAGCTAATCCTTTTCTGGGGCAACATGTATGACTTACAGGCAATTTTTAAGTTTCCTGGACTGGCATATCATTCTGACGTTGCAAGATGTCAGGTCACGTTTTTAGGCTCTCGTAGAAATGGCTAAAAACTAGTCCTATTTGTCAACTGCATACAGAACAATTCCATTGCATGAAGTAATTCAGGCATGAATTAGAAAAGGCACAGAATTAACCTGTGCTTTAAGTCTTTTCTCAAAGAAGTTCACAAAGATGTCATAGCTTTCCTGTGTTTCCAACAGGTTACAGAGGTTCCTGCCATAACAGTTATTTCTGTATAGTAAAGGAGAATTTTTCAGTTACACTTTTTTATCCCAATTCCTGCTTCCAAAATTTTATTTCCTTTCCTCAATAAAACGTGCGCAGGCATGACAATGTTGCATTTCATTTTTAGAAGTGAAGCATACATTGGCTGAACCTCATGGAAACCTTGGATAGAGAAAGCAGTAAGCCAGAGCAACTGAAGCAACAATAAGAGGGTTTGAAGAATGTGGTTTTTTCTAAACACAACAAGACCCTTTTAAATAACAAAAAAAAATGCTTTTCCCATAAATTTCCAGATATTATTTTTAATCTGCCTGTATGTTTTTCCTGACATCATAAGGGCATGTTGTATCCTGGCATGCAGAACACACATGCAATGCACTCTACAATTAATTTTTCTTACCCATAGATTCACTGCTTGAATCACATCTCTGGGCTTCTGCTTTCACACTCCACACCTAAATACTGTTACAGCTGAGTCAGAAACTAAGTGACCCATGCATGTTGCTGACACATCGGAGTGGATTCTAGGAAGTACACAAGTCAGCTTGTATGTCCTGGCTCATGGATTATTCCTACGTGGCCTGGGGCACTTATGCAGAATTTTTATTGTCTCAGCAAACAAAAACAAAGAGAAAACTGTGATCTTCCTAAGGAATAAACAACAGCTTTGCTACCAGCACCTTCCAGCTCGGAGAGTTCCAGAAGAGGCTGTAAAGTCCTTGAACAAAACATTAGCCTCCAAGAGCATGGAAACATCTTGCTTGGTAAAAAAAATTCTCTAAACAAACCGAAACACAACATAAACAAAGCTCCTGGTGTTAAATGTATATATATTTTACTTTTTTTTCCCCAAACCTTGTAAGGCAAACTTTCACCACTGACAAATACAGACAGAATTAGATGTGTCTTAGACAGCACCTGCATTTTACTAGGACCGATGACTACCAGAGGCATCATCAAAGTAGTGATCTTATACAGAAGGGCTCTTCTCTGATCACTTTTGTGAAAGCTAAACATGACCCAAGGGGCAACATTCAGACCTGCTAAAAAAAGTGGTTATTGCAGTACTTAAAGCATGTGCTCCAGTCTGTACAAAAGCATGCAGGATCCCTGTGCTGTCTGAAGGATATTCACAGATGCTTTGACACGCAGAGTGCTACCTAGGTACAGCCAGGAGGAAAATCACAGATATTTCAATAGCATCTGAACTCCTTGGAACCAAAATCATGTCCACGTGAGTTTACATCCACCTATTACTTGGGTTATCCCCACATATCCCAGCTGATACAGAACCATGACTAGGGAAGGTAGAAATGGCAAAACTTGCCTTTTTTGCATCATGGTGGTTAGAGCCTTCATCCAGACATGAAATGGAAACACTGGCTTCAAATGCTGTTAGCTTGAGGAGATTCAGACCTATAACATTTGTTTCTCAACAGATCTTGCTATTCTTGGTTGACATATTTTCTGATCCTTTATTTAAACAACTGGCCAGAGGTCAGCCATGAACTCAGGGTTCACTCCACCACAAGGCTAAAATGCAATACAAACAATGGGCCCTGCTTCATAGAGGTTACCATGTCCACTGGAAAAGTGTAAACCTGAATTCTGCTTCCTTAGACTTTGAAGGCTTTTGGCTTTGGTTTTACTTGTCATATGGAAAATGCATGCATAATCTTAGAAACCACACCTTTCAAAAGCTCTTTCTTCTGGCTGAGCTGCCTAACCAAGAGATTTCTGGGGACTTCTAGAGAAGTAAAATGACCAAGACACCTCTGTGATTGCAGGGTTGTGAAGTACAGTCACCAGAATTAGGGAGGATCAAGCAGCATTGCAGCAGCCCAGAGTGGTTCTGGAGATCCAAGTGCTACAAGCCTCATCTGTCTGCCTCCAGAATCTCAAGTAGGTAGCCTGAACCTTCTCCAAAGATTTCCACTGAGATTTTTTTGTTTACCTACACTGTTTAAGTTATAAATCCTGAGAAATAATGTCTTCTGTATTGCCAGACCCAACTAGATTCAAACTGCAAAACTTTCTGTCTTGTAAAAGAAGAGATGTCACCTTAGGTGGAAGCTTTGACTAGTGGAAATGCACTGACCTCCAGCCCCTGCTGTCATGTACAAAGTGAGGTTCTAGATCTGCAACCAGCATGAATGATGCTCAAGAGAATATCATCAAACAATAGCATTTACTACTGTATTCTGTCCTTAATGAGGCAATATATAACCATATGAAGACATAGTTCTGTTTGCAGTTCAAAATGACTAGAAGCCAAAAGCCACCTAACCTCTGAAAAATCAAGCCAGATGGTAGGTATCAAAATCTGAAATTGGCTTCACCTAATCAGATATTTGGCATCACAGGAATATGGCAGAAATTTATCTCATTGTTTCAAGAGTAATTTTCTTGGACAGACATGTTCCTAATTCTCACTTTCAACAGCACAGATAATAACTGTTGGTAGTGGCAGAACTCATAAATTTGCTCCACTGTCTATTTCACTCTTTATTAATATTGACATTTTCTGGCAAAACTCCTTTCCAAGGATTTAAGAAATCAGATCTGGTGAGCTTATAAGTGAAGAGATCAATAAATCCATGGATAAAAACAAATCCCCTAAAGTCTTGCCAAATGTATTATGGGATTCCCTAAATGCTTACTTGAGAAAAAGAGATTCATTTATTTTTCCTCACCAAGAGTCAAAACAACAGAAATAATAACACTGGAATACATATATATATATATATATATATATATAAAACCCAGATAAAAAAGAAATAAAACTATCTGTTTGGGGTTAGCATTACCAATGACAATTCCAGCATGTAAATAAAATTGCTATTTAAATTGCATGAGGTCAATCATTTCAGAGTAAGTTTCTTGAGAAAATATTTTGTAGGTTGATAGGGAAATAGGAAATTAAAGTAACTGCATGTCCACATTCTAAGAAAAAGTTTGGATTAGTGATAAAAATGATATAACAAATGACTTCAACTCATGAAGAAAAAGGAAGTCTTCAAATAGAGCATCATAATCCATTTTTGGTACATGTTTATTATGATCAAAAATATTAATTTTTTAAGAATTCAAACAAGTGGCTCTAATTTTTTGTCTCTGTAATTTATGATTAAGGTATGCATTCAGATATCTCCACTGGAAGAGTAACTTTAAACTAAAATTCATTGTCTTTTTAAAAATTTCATCTGACTACTGGCACCTTTTTTATCTATAATGTTTAAAATTTTAACTATAATTCATTAATAAGAAACAAACTGATAACACAGATCCCATCTATCAGACCCTATAAGACTTCAAATTAACCTCAGTTGAATTTGCCTAAGATTTTAATAAGGTTTGAAGTCCTGTAATAGGAAATGTTGATAGTCCCATTTTGAATCCTTTTTGCTTCAAAGAAGAAACAGTTTTACTGATTTACTATTAGTAGGTTCTTAATCATATTTGGATGAAAGGCCACTTATATGTATTACATGTCTGCCTCAATTCAAAGACCCTTTTTATACCAAGGTTGCAAGCAGAACTCAAATTAAGAGTTCTAACCTAAACATTTATGCAACCATGGAGAAGTTAAAATTAACTCTAGGCAAGAATATACATATTAAAAGGAAAGGAAAAAGATGACTGAGTAACTTCACAGATTTTTAAGTTTAATTCCTTCTTAACAGCAGTCCCCACATATTCTCACTTGAGCATTGTCCTTTTACTATGACATGCTTCAGAATGAGAAAATCCATGAGAAGCTCCAGCATCAGATCACACACACAGCAGACACTGATATCTGCTCACACCTGACCCTGACAGAGGTAGACTCCTTACTTTGGTACTGAAGCTTGGCTTTTGCAGATCACTTCAGGGTATATTGGGAAGGACAGGACTTGGAGGAGCAGAACTCCTGGTTTCAGCGTACAGCAAGTCAAATTCTGCTGGGTTCCATTTTCTCTCCAAATCGTAACTAATTTTTCACTGCCTGTCTATGCTTCAGTGTGAATATCAGACTTTTACATCTTAATAGCATGTGTTTTACATCTGCTAATCTGAAAGAAACACCAGACTCATCAACCTTCTGTTCTTCTCCCTTCTTCTCCCATCACCCCAACTGTAATCAGTCTTGTAATTGATCCTAACAGTAATTGACCCTGATAGATTTTTTTTTTTGAGCTTTCTACTCTTTAATAAAACCTGCTCTAGATCAGGTCGATGTGATATGGCCACAACCTTTTCTGTCTCCACTGTCATCATACATGAACACTGCAGTCAATTGACAATGCTTGAACAGGCAACAGCATCCCAGTACTAGGAACCATAAAGATTTACAGCTTTATCCCACCCCCCAAATCAGTCTGATCCCAAAGGTCATCCACCTTTCACTTGCTAGATTGCTTCCATGAATAAGTATGAAATTAACAGTACAGTTTTACCTGGCCAAAACCCAGTAGTTGTGAGAAAAGAAAAGGCGGGGGGGGGGAAAATCAGCTTTCTTTAGGTAGTCAGTGCATGAGAGCCAAGTGTGACAAACAGTAACACCAGTAAAAATTCAGCTGTAAGTTCACAAGGCACATTCAGCTTTCCTGCCACAGTACCAAAGTTAAAGTCAGCAATGAGTAGCTCAGATTCCTTGTCAAACCGAGATCAGTGAGTCCAACCATTAAACCAGCACTGTCAAGTCCACCACTAAACTGTGTCCCCAGGTGCCACATCCACGTGTCTTTTGTATACCTCCAGGGATGGTGACTCCATCAGACTGCCCAGGGTAGCCTATTCCAATGCTCGACAACCCTTTCAGTGAAGGAATTTTTCCTAATATCCAATCTAAACCTCCCCTTGCGTGACTTGAGGCCACTTCCTGTTGTTCTACCACTTGCTACTTGGGAGAAGAGATAAACTCCCACCTCAATACAACCTCCTTTCAGGTAGTTCTAGAGAAGGATAAGGTCCCCCTGGGCCTCCTTTTCTCCAGATTAAACAATACCAGCTCCCTCAGAGGCTTCTTTTAAGACCTGTGCTCCAGAATCCTTCACCAATTCCGTTGCCTTTCTCTGGATATGCTCCAGCTCTTCTTTCTTGTCTTTCTTGTGGGGAGGGGCCCAGAACTGGACACAGCACTTGAGCTGTGGCCTCACCAGTGCTGAGTACAGGGGTACAACCACTTCCCTGGTCCTTATGACCACTCTGTTCCTAATACAGACCAGGATGTCTTTGGTCTTCTTGGCCACCTGGGCATACTGGTGTATCAGAAGGTCTAATTTGTACCTATTACATGTTATCTGGCTATGATCAGAGACAGAAAAACAAGAAAACACTACATAAACACAGAGATACTCTTTCAAGTTTTCCCTGCAGCTTCCTGGTGAGGAGGGGCCGGGGGATGGAGGGGAGAGGGAAAGTTGCTATGCAAAGGAACAAAAGAA
This sequence comes from Chiroxiphia lanceolata, assembly GCF_009829145.1. Classification (NCBI taxonomy): domain Eukaryota; kingdom Metazoa; phylum Chordata; class Aves; order Passeriformes; family Pipridae; genus Chiroxiphia; species Chiroxiphia lanceolata. The sequence goes on along the minus strand of NC_045639.1, from coordinate 82,618,132 downwards.
TAGTGAAGCAAAGGAGGAAAAGCACTCCACTTCAGTGAGCAGCAGACACTATGGCAAGAGGTGCTGCTACAGTACAACCCACTGACCCACAACGGAGGTTGTGAACAGCAAGAGCCTCCTGTTCAAGCCTGAACAGGGTCAGCTTGCTCATTGAAAATGCTTTCTTCCAAGTCAGAGTTCCTTGCATTTTAACAAGGGATAAAATAGGAAGGTCATAACACTTATTTGCTATTTAAAGTAATTACAAAAAAGAGGTTAGTTCATATATTTGCAGAAGCATATATAATACTTAATGCTATTCAGCCCATGTATGAGATTTACAAGTCCAAATTTTCCTCCTGTTTTTTTTCTGTGGTGCAACTTTTCATTTATCTTATGTTTAACAAAAAGTTTGGACTATTTTTGCAAAGGTACTTAATCTAAACATGAAGGATGGAGGAAGGCAGCAGATAGTAAATACAGGAACCCTATGTGAACATTTCATCTTGTGAAAGACGTGGACAGACAACGAACTGACCTCTGCGATAGCTATATCACAGAGTCATAGAATATACAGAGTTGGAAGGGATCCCCGAGGATCAATGAAGTCCAGCTCCTGGCTCTGCACAGGACAGTCCCAAGAATCACACCACATGCCCAGATGCTGGACAGGGGAATGGTGTAGGAAATAATTTTGTCCTCTATTCCAGCACTGAGTCCTCTTTCTGTGGCTTGAACATAGTCTTTCCCCTCATTTTTCACCAAACTCTTTCAGTGACACTATTCAGATGAAACTCCTTGTGTAATATACATAACAAATTTAAGGTAGGGAATAAAAAGGCAGCCTGGGAATCAGTGGATTATTATTCAGTGTGATTAAGACAATATGGTTATGTTAACTAACTATTTTAAGATGTTGTGATTCAATTTTATTTTAATTGCTTCTTGTTGAACTTGTAACCTTTCACTCCACCCTCTCCCTCTTGGTAGTGCTCTTACTGAAGTCACTTGGATCTCTGCCATAACATATACGGGCTGCAAGCAGTGGTGTAGAAAAAGCATTACAGAAAGTTTGTGTGATGGAAGAATTTGGCATCCTTTTCAAGGAGAAATATTATAACCACCAACTTGGCATTTGAGTTTCTAGAAGCTGTTCCCCCCCTTTCTTCTCCAATCTTTGATCAAACACAAAAAAAAGAAAAAATAATTTTGATTTAAATAGCACTGCTTATAGAATTACAGCTTTTGCTAAAAGGAGTGTCTCACATCTGGAACAATAGACATGTCAAACTTAGGAATGAAGTTCACTGGCACACGTGAAAAATTAATATAGTCTCTATCCATACTTGCTCTGCTGCCTCTTAGCCAGTGCTGCGTTAGTAATCACTCATTTTCAAGTACTGCCAGCATTTTTACTTAAATATTACAGAAAGCAAGGGCATGAGCACTAGAAGACCTCAGAATTGTATTATGTGTGTTCAGCTTCTATATCTAATAATAAATGGTTTTAAGGTACACCTCCCCTTTCTTACCTTCCAATAGCTTCCTTTAGGATTCAATATGGAATCCAGGGAAAGGAAATGTCATCAAGTTAAATCCTTACTCACATCTCTAGATGTTTGGTTTTTCTCCTCTGCCTTTGATTTGCAATAGCATCAGCTCAAGAAATATCAAAGAATTAAAATGGACAGAGATATGAGAAAGGATCTTCCCAGAGGAGGAAAAATATGTAAAATAGTGTCTCCATACAGAAAGAAAATGAGAATTTCCCAGACTTCTCACCAGTTCACAAATACCAATCTGGTGAGAGATGGGAACATACTCCACACACAGAACTTTCTAACCACTATAGATTTAACAGGGGTTAGAAAAGCAATATTGTTTCAGTGAGGCTATTTTGATGTGAAATGGAAATAAAAATTTCTTTCAACACTTACAGTCTCTGAGCACAGAGATAGAGGTCTGATTTGAAAGAATCCACTTTACAAAACAATTTCAAATGTTGCTTTTAAGACTGACTCAGCCTTCTCTGTTTCACTAAGCCCTCACAACACCTCACTTGCTTGGCAAATATAAATGAATAATGTGATTTTTGAAAGACTGAAGAAAGTCAGAGAAAGAAACTGTGCAGCTTGATAACTTTAAACCACAGCACATTAGGTCATACTCAGAGGGAAAAGTAGTGAAGATCTTTGACTTTAGTGTAACCAGCAACACAACTAATTTAGAGAAATCCAGTCAGCAGAAAGGCACCCATATGAGTGAAAATTACAGATTGAAAACATAACTGGGGGAGAAGGGCTGTCAAAGAGAATATTATAGAACAGTGTTCACTATTGAGTATTAATAATCTCACTTGACCTAGAATAATCCCAGCTCCACATGATGCCAGGTACAGGAAAGGTTTGAAGTGATAGCCAGTTGGACCACCACACAACTTCCAGGTATCTTAAACTTACCTCTGCCTCAAAATATGCATGAAGCTGCAATTTAACAGCCGATCATTATTTTAGACTCAGATGTCCCAACAGGCTCATTTCCTTTCAGCTTGTCAGCCATCCCATTTAACGACATCTTGACATATCCCTCAGCCAAGAGAGAGTATTCTAATCATATGTTTTGATCTCATGGGTAAGACATGCCCATATACCAGCTCGCGCAGGAACTGAACTGCATGCCCTGAATTCTTCACTGGGACAAACCTTCCAAAAGCCTAATATTCCCACATTAATGAAAGCATCTCTGGACTATACACTGCTGTTCTGCAACATGCACTTCACAGAATTCATCTGGTACTGTTACTAACTCTCTTGGGAAACTATACAGGCAGTTTAAAAACTTGCTGATCTTTATCTCTCAGCACCCCTGAATTATCAAAATGTCTTGAAGCAGATGGAAGTCGTGTGTCCCAAAGCAGCAGTCTGGTTCAACAGAAGGAGGACTACATAAAAGAAGAAGTGAAAAAAAAGAAAAAGGCAACAACCAAAATCATTGATCTAATACATGGAGACTTGGGCTGGACTTGGTAAGTGCTCTTCACCCCAACAGCCTGTGAAGTTAAAACGACAAAGCTTTCATTTAGACATCTTTCTGTTGGCACCTACAATAAAGCCACTCCTGACTTTTACTGTCATGCTATGAAATGCAGATCCATAAGACTTGAGAATTCATTTTTCAGTTCAGTATCTAAGAATCCAAATGGCAGAAGTTAGTACTGAGAATTTGGAAAAATTTTGAGCTCTGAGACTGGAAACTGGGAAAAATAATACATCCTTACCACAGATGTTATTATTACTTAGCAATTAATGGATAGAACACAAAAATTTTGGGCACAGTTTACTTAATGCAATCCACTTTTTCTTCTGAATACATCAGTCCAGGTCTTTCATCTACTTAGGCACAAAACATCCTTGCAAATCACATAAACAGCAAGAAAAGTATTTTCCAGACATAAAACTAATGGCACTGGTTGGGTTTTGGTGTAACAGGTAGAGCCAAGACAGAGAAAGTGCCAGTGCCTCTCAGAGCAGCTTCTGTTCCAAATTAATCCCCAGGAGTTCCCAAGTTGCTTGATATATCAAGAGAGCTATAAAGGTAATTCATCCTTTGAGTGCTACTGAGTCCAAGGCTGTAGCTGCGCTCAGCAGGATGGCATTTATTTTTCAACAAACAGGAATTGCATTTTCAGTTATAGTTTTACCTACCACTAGAACACTGAGAGCCTGATCCTGTGAAGCGGTTAGTGATTTCTGCAAGGTGAGAGACTAATCCCAAGGGAAACAAGAAGTATTCTCTACTTGTTATATTAGGACTTGAAGTTTTAGTTGTGATATTTTACCAGGCGGATAGTAAACCTTGATGACTGAACTGCATAAACCTTCTTTGCATCATTGAGCAGGGATTCTCACTCAGCCCCAGCTCCTACTGCCAAAGTCTCATCAGGCACTTATTCTAGCAACCAAAAGCTATCTGTATTATTTCATAGACAGTCTGGATCAGCAAATACATATACTGCTCATTAGGAAATTTAAGAACACTGACTGGAAAATAAGACAGATTTTTTTCCTCATTCCTTAGCTTCTTGTCCACCAGAGGTGTTCTTTTCACCATATTTGTAGTTTTCCAATCACTGATCTGTTCAGTACATTTGGAAAAGGTTCTTTTTTCTTTTTGAAATAGTCACTTTGACAGAATTTCACTATTAGAATTTCAATTGCTTGCAACATTATTTTCTTCATGCAGTTATTTCTTAGCTTTCACTGCCTTCCTCAAATTTTTCAACTGCAATAACAGATTATATATTTACATAGCATGCAAGAGCACACACCACAAAACCTTATAGACTCTGTTTGCCTTCTGCATTTACCTTGAACAGTTGTCCCCCACCCATCTGAAGGAAAATTCTACTTTCCCTCTATGCTTACACAAACCTTTACTAATATCTCCACTCCAAATAACTCACATCTTCCCATTTCAGAGATTGTTTATACTTCTTTGCCTACAGGCGAATGACATGGTCAGTTTACAGAACTCAGTGGTTAATTCACCTTACATCATGACAGGCTGAGGAAAGGCTTTTAATACCCATACCTTTGCACCTGTAGCTGTATAGACTATATATATATTAAGCTCCCTAGATGAACACAACATTACTGACCAAAGTACACATTATAAGATGCAGAAAGACTTATGAGAACAGGCTTCAACCCCAGAGATCCTGGAAGCAGATGGAGAGGACATAAGAGCAAGGAAGGCAGCCAGCTGTAAGAGGTGATGGGAGTAAACTGCAATTAGCTGCTTTGAGTCCGCCTCCAGGAGTTATCACTAAATTTAAAGGGCTAGCACTAAAAACATCCTGTTGAAGGAATGCTTCTAAAAGAGAGTAATTTTATATTAATTAAATGTATGAACCAAAAAAAAGGAATAAAAAGCTGTCAGAGGAGAGAAGAGTGCAGAACAATGTCTGAATGTCATTACACATCCTAAAAAATGGTGATATCAATTCTTAGGGTTTACAAAAATGAACAGGAGACACAGCATTATATTTTGTACGTTGCTTTGGTTATGCTTGCCTTCACTATTATCTTATTTTTTTTTCTATTACTTTTATTATTGTTAGACAATTGAATACGATTTACACTTTTGGGAAGGACACTTCTCAATAGCACTACTTCTTCCTCCTGTTTTTTATGAGAAGACTTTTTCTGTAAGTGTGTTCTGAGAATATTAGGAGTGGGAATGGGTCATGTGTAGTTGGGCAGGGACTTTCAAGTCTATTTGTATAACTCTTTAGACTTCATATCCTCAACAAATTCTGGTGTAGAGAACGTGGTGAAAACACAGACCTTTTAAATGTTTGTTTCCCTACATTGAGGTCACCACCAAGCGCTATTTTTTGAATACCTTCAATTTAGACTCATGATGACATCCCTGTTGAGGATCTGGCTCAAAAATTACTCTGGGTCCTGAGAAATTCAAAGACAAAAAAAGGGGAGTTGCTGGTATACAGGGAGTTTGCAATTAATCCAGCTTAATCAAATCTACCTCTATGAATCATGTACTTTATCAAGTGTAGGTCTCCTCTAGGTCATTCATAAAAGTGTTAAACAGGACAGCACCCACGTGTAGAAAAAGCACCTGATATTCCTTCTAGTTGTTGCCATTAATGAAAAAGAAGAAGGAAGCTATGGTTTGGCACACCTGACAAAATTGCTGGTGATCAGAAAAGACTGGAGATACCATAGGGTGCGCGTTTACAAAGAGATTTACAGTCCACTTGACTGACTTCAACCTACAGCAGTCCCCTGAACATCTCACACTCCCTGGTGCTCACTGACCTCTATTCTACTCCCACCTACATGCCACAGGTGGTCTCCCTTGCAGACAACTTCATTGGCAGAGCCAGCATAGAAGTCTGAGTGGAGATGAAGCCTGTAGTGGTGCTACAGTCAGGATGTACTTCATACTGCTTCCTGTTCCTACTGCAATAACTTCCCAGCCTGTCCATGCTGATCGACTATATCATGCAGACTTTTCTGGAAGACAGAGGTTTTTCAAAGCGGACACGGGCCTCTCATTCTTGCAATTCTCTTGCTTTTGCTTATGATTCAAAGGACAGTGATTTGCAACCACAAGAGCACAGAAAAAAACACTTCTGGCCCATTCCCACTCAAGCATTGTTACTGACAATCCTCTGGGTACCTGGCTGAAGAATTCTAATTCAGTATAAAAGGTTATTTGCTTTATGTTTTAATTTGGCTTTCTCGTATATCTTCTATACAGCCACAAAAGTGCCTTTTTCTATTTTAAATCAGGTAGAAAATCACCACCTTGACTCCAGTGCAGAGGGTGCAATATCAAAAATATCAGTATCCACCTAAGTAATTTTTAATGAATTGAGTCCTTTGTCCAACAACAGATGAACTTGTCGCTTTGGTGGAGTAATACAATCTAATCTGTTCTTATTTTTGGATTAATTTCAAATACTGTCTCTCTGCATTTGAAAGCTTTCACTTATCCCTCTTTGTGCTATTTTTCTTTCTTAAAATAAACCTTAAGCCCTATTTTTACCTTCATTTCTAATTTCCACTTGGAGGGAAGATGTCTTACTCTGAAGGACTAGAGTTAAATTGAGAAATCCTTGCCAATGTGTAGTTTTATTTACATTTACCTTGCGGAAATATAAACAGTATATTTCTTATTCTGGCTTGAAGGACATAGGCCCTGAGATATTCAGTCCACGGATTCTACTCTGACACACATATTTTTTGTTAGACCATGCCATCCTTTTACCCTCTATACCTTCAGGGAAGTAGAAGACAGATATTAGTGTTGTTACATTCTCAAAAAAACCATCTGGTGTCCATGGTTGATTTATGCAGATTTTTAATCTGAAAACCTTGGGCTCTCTCTTTTCATTGTATATAACAGCTCAAATAATAAAAACAAATAAATAAATATTTTATATGTTAAATTACATGTCATAAAAGTCTTTTTAAAAAAAGACTAAATATATTTTGAGTTCATCTGCTCTCATGAACCTTTTTAGTTTTCCTGTCACCTCACAGTTCATGACAAATTCTTTTGTCTCCTTTTCATGATATGCAGCTATTTCTGTTTCTGTTCGCCCACTGCCAGATTCTGACCTCAGTAACATTGGTGTTGTTCCAGTGTAAATCCAGAATGGCCCCCTCCATCTGGATGAAAGTCTGATACTTGTGGATTGATCCAGATAAAACAGTAGTAATGCTTGCTGGCAGAAGGCAGCATTTTTGGGGATTTGACAAGGACTGTGACCAGACTTCAGACTGAGGGCAAACATGTATATCCATCTGTTTTCAAGACAATCTGCAGTCCCGGGGTCTGTTGGGTTTGGCTGAGAAGGGTCTGCTGTTGGTCCCCTGGGCAGGATTCACAGGCTATGTTCTCAGGATCCTGCACTCCAGCTTTCTTTCCCACTGCTCTTTGCTACCATGGGACCGGCCTCAGCCCCAGCACACTGTGCAAGAGCTCTCTGGACCAGCTTCTTCCTCTTTGGCATCCGTCCTGTCCTACCCTTAGGCAATCAACTCTTCCAGACAGTGCTCTGCAGTGGACCGAATAGGAAGGCTGTGCCCTCCTGAAGAAGAAGGAGACTTTTTCAGGATGTTGCAAGACATTGTAGCACAGATGTACAAACTCCAAGCTACTTAATTATCTTAATCACACCCATGAATACTATGGAAAGTGTAAGAACCTTTTTTTAAAAGTGGAACCAATTATAGTATCATATACATTAAACAACACAGACATTAACTCCAAACTATATCTTTGAGCTTTCTGACTCACTGATGGCACCATCCCATCAGTATCTACAGAGGCCAACAGAAACAAAAGCAGTTGTGCTATGACTAAACATCTCGCTCTACAAGGAAGGAGCTACTGCTGGAGAAGTACATCTTGTTGGGATTTTTTAAGAGAAACTGGAACCTTTACAAAAGCCAGTTGACCATACCTGAAGCTGAGTCAACATTAACAGGCTGGGATAATGAAAATCTGTTTTTATTCTACCCTGTCTTTTCAATTTCATACAACCCTTCCACTATAGAAAAATGTTACTTATTATACCTAAAAGAGCAATGATGTTTTTCCTGCTTGACACATCCAAAGACATACAAATTTTTCTCATCTACTGTGGCCTTTCCTCTTCTGGTATGCCCTACTACACTGTTTGTATTCCATAGGTCTTTTAAAACATCTCCCTTTACTCATCATGCCTTACTGACTTACTCACTGAGCCTCACTTCTGCTCTGTTTCCATTTCAGTTTGGGTGTATACACAAGTCCTGCTTCCAGGGTCTCACACAATTTGCATTTCCACCCAGATCCTGAGTTTTAACTGAAGTCTGTATCAAACTGTAATTTTTTCATTATGTTTGGAATGGAATTCTAACTAGGGAAGAAATTTGAGCTGTTTATGTTGCTTGTATGTCTATGCCAAATAAAATCAATATTAGAATAATTATATTACCATAACCCGAGAAATTCCTGAATCTGTGGGCTGGTGGAGGAAATCCAAGGCCACTACATCAAAGTATGACACAACCGTCATTTCTATGTTTGTACATGCCACCCTAGTGAACAGTAATAGCTGACGGGCACTGGCTGTTCTGGCACGCTCAGATGATGGTATTTCTTACCATGCTCAGTGAACCCATTATTCATCTGGGAATTGCACCCTTTGCATGTTTCAGCTCTTTTCCACCACACTGTTCCATGAATCAAAGGCCTGACACAAACCTATTCTGACAAGTCTGAAAGGGAAGGGTAACTTCACAGGAATATCCCAAACTCCTGCCCAGGGTCTCCATTCAATATCTCAGCCAGGGATTTGTCCACAACCCTCACACTGTGAACCATCTGCTCACATGCTAAACAAAACTTGCAGGACTTGCAGGACTATGACAGCAACATATTTAAAATGTTATTAAGCTTGAAAGGAGTTGAACTATATGTGTCCTCCTGTTTGCATTGATTATTGTTTGAATACTGGTCCTGTACCATGATTTTACAGTAGAGTATTTGGAGGGGAAAATAAAAGATAGAAACTTTGAAAGTGCTTATAGGAATTAAAATCAACATAATGCAGAGTGATGTCTGCACACATACACTGCAGACAGGAGTGCAGAGACAGCTCCTGGAGTTATTCATCTGCATCCTGCAGCATGACCACATGCCCGCCTTCACCCTGCCCATCTCCACTGTACCTCTTCTTCCAGAGCCCGGGCAGGCAGAGCAGCTTCTCTCCCCCAGCATAAATATACTTTCAGGCTGCCGGAGTCTGACAGGGGCTGATTCAAGCAGTGTAGGGGGAAGAAGGATAACATACACTGCAGTTGCTGCAGTCTGGTAGCCTGACTCCTGATCTGCACTGTTCTTTCAATCATTACTCAACAGGATCAACTGCTCATTGCATCCATTGCACACTCCTCTTTTTCTCTATCCCAGTTCAGGAATTCATCCCTATTTAGCAGAACATTAGTATGCAAACTGAAATGTCCTTAGAGCTGTCAAAGTAAGGCTAGAGGTGGATATGTAGGTGCAAGGAGATGTCATTATGAGACACAAGAGCTGGGTACAGAACTTCAGTATGAAGTGAGGCACCAAAGTATCCTGAGAATTGAAAATGGTCTTTGGAGACAGCAAATAAAAAGACCAGCTTTACTCAAAAAAAACCCCCAAAATACTTTATGACAGGTTAGCAAAAGAAGAACCAGTTGTGAAGCAGAAATTAAGATACTGATTAGAACAAATCAGTTGCCCATGTAGGCAAATACAAGTTATTTCCTGTTCATGCAGTTCCAAAATAAACCTATGAAAAATGTCAGAGGATTAAACTCATCTCACTTCATTTTAGCTACCCAGAAGTTGAATTTCTAGTATCAGCTCCACACAGAGGCTCTCTGTAGCCAAAGAGGAGACAGACAGAAACCTCCAGCTCTGTGTCCTCCCCTGCTCTCACCTGTCCTACTGGAAAGGATTGGGTTGCCTCTTTGCTCTCTTCTTACACTATTTTCAGGGGAGAAGGGGACTGGAAAACTGCTGTGTCTGGCTTTCTAAAGCTCTTATGTAAGTGTCTGCAAGGAAGTTATACCACTGGTACATCAGATCCTACACACTATTACTTGGTGGCTCTACTTAGTGTACTTTTTTGGAGTCACACCAGTCAGGAAGCCCAGGAGCAGAACTACATTTTCATTTTCATGGTAGTTATGCTGCAGCTAATTGGAAGATACTTTGCAAACTTCAAAGAGATAACTGAAAATGCCAGGAGGCAGCACACTGCAATGACTATTAATGTCTGAGGGGTTGGTTTTTTTCCTCCAAGACCCCTTTCACTGCAGTGGCAGTAAGCAGTACTACTGCAAAGCTTTGACAGTGTGTCATTCAGTGCTCTCATCATGATTCTTGGTCTCAACATGAAGTCATGGCCTCACTGGTCCATGTGCTTCCTGCTGAAGCTGGCCAGGGAATCCCCATTGCAGGCTCACAGCTGTAAAGAGGAGTCTTTCAGCAAAACAAGTGACATGTCATCTGCATCCTTGCTCACACTCCTATTCCCTGGGGACACAGAGGACTACAAATGAAGCATGAAGGTACACAGGCACTCAGTGGAAAGGGAGCATAATTGGAAGGGAGTCTGAATTTCTACATCTTTGTTCTTGCTTCCAAACAAGCAGTAAACTCACCCTGGGATCCCTTGCAGAGACTGCATGAAGCAGAGAAAAAGAGGAAAGTATAAAAAAACATCTTGGCTCTGCTAATATCCATGAGCTGAAAAGCAAGACTGGGAAAGAGGCTACCAGGAAGTTGTTTACCCATCAACAAAGATGTTGTCGAAGAGATTTGTCTAGTAGACTAACATCTCCCAAGACAGATGGTGACAAGTGTTCAACTTCAGAGCCTGTCTGTGCAAAAATTAAACTCAACAGGCTTATGCTTTGTGCTGGAACTTTACATAACCTGTAAATACATACATAACTATCTTCATCAAGAGAGTGTTTATTTGTATTCTCCCACCCATGTCTTTTGCATCAACAAGAAATCTCTTTTATATTGAAGGAGAGGACTGTGGACTTTAGTCCCAGGTGTCCTAGACATACCCTTCAGTCTGCACAGATCACTGTAGTTTACACAGGACCCCGCATGTCTCAAATCTATGGCACATACGCTGATGGTGTACAAAGGACCAATAAGTCAACCCTGTCTCACTGCAGTCCTTTGTACTACTCCCACAGCCCACAAGGTATGTCAGACACACATCACCTGTAAAAATGAGACCTACCTAGCAAACCCCTCTTCTCCCCACAAATCCTTACACCTGAGTCCCAATCCATCTTGTACAAAGCTGCTGTTTCTAGCTATTTTTAATACTCTAGTTATTAAGGTCAAGAAAAGTTTGTCCCTGTTTTTCTAATAGTCTCTCTTTAGGTACTGGAAGGCTGCTCTAAGTTTTCTCCAGAGCCTTCTCTTCTCCTGGCTGAACAACCTCAACTCTCTCAGCCTGTCTTCATAGGAGAGATATTCCAGCTCTCTGATCACCTTCATGGCCCTTCTCTGGACCCACTCCAACAGATTCATGTGTTTATTGTGCTGAGGACCCCAGAAGCGAACACAGTACTCCAGTTGGGGTATCATATGAGAGCAGAGTAGAGGGACAGAATCACCTCCCTCAACCTGCTGGACACGCTTCTTTAGATGAAGCCCTGGAAATGGATGGCTCTTTAGTATGTCTGGTATAGCACCACTCAGCAGTGGTGGGACTTTGTTCAGGCTTCAATAGTCCACTGTTAGGATCCACTCTTCGTTAGATTTTTGCACTGACCATCTGGAACTATTAAAGGACAAATGAGTTTTACTGATCAATTCTTCAGTCTCCAGTGGTCAAATCAGCTTCTCCAGTGGCCAAATTATCTTATAATGAGAACCTAGGTGTCTCAATTGATAAGACACTGTCACCAGTGAACTCTCATGAAAGCAATCAGCCCCTGCTGTTGTTTAACACCCAGTGACCATACCACAGAGGGACCCTCTGAGAGACCAGGCAAGCTAGACAGATGTTTCGCCTTCTCCATACTCAGGGAAGCTCTATCAAAAGCCTACTGGTACAATTCTGGGTCTTTGAAGTACCCTCTCCTGAGGTAGTCTATGCCGAGGATGTACAGAGCCTTTGGGCCAGTCGCAATCAGTTGTTTTTACCACTCATTCCCAGTTAGGTTTACCTCAGTTTCCAACACAGACAGATCTTGGGATCATCCCATCACTCCAGAAATACAACTGGATTCTGCCTTTTTGTAACCCGATATCACTAGGGTACACTATGTGCCAGTGTCCACTAGAGTTTTATGCTTCTGTGAGGCTAATGTTCCAGGCCATTGCATCCATACAGTTCAGTAAACCAAGTTGTCCCTTTCCTCCACCTGGCTAGAGGCAGGGCCCTAGTGCTGGTCAGTCTTCATTATTTGCTTGTCATAACTGCAAAACAGAAGTCCCTTCAACAAGGTGAAAAGTACTAACAGACACTCAGAAAGACACAACAGACACTGGAGCAGTAATTTTCCTGAATGGATGTTTTTTGACTGTTGTCTTTCCTTGCAGTTCCTGTATCCAAGCTTCTAGTTTGCATGTAGGTTCCCCATCCCACTTCATCATACCCTCCATCTGGTCACTCAGGAAGAACTAAAGGGTTGTATGTGGTGTGTGCCACTGACCCTTTCTGTTGAGGAGAAAAAGGTTGACTCTTGATAGCTGAGACCTTGGTTGGAATGCTTGAGCAAGAGCTATGCTTCTCAGCTGGCTAAGATATTTTTGGGGCCAGTTACTTCACAGCCAAGATGCAGGTTATGGAAGAAGCAAGGTTATCTTCGTATTTTTTCTGTTAGCTATCAATCTCTCTCCTTTAGTGTGAGGACTTGGCTGAAGTCTGGTTGCGTACTAGTGTGTTTACACTAAGATGGATAGTATAACTACATCTATCAGGGTACATCTCCTAAAAGCTCACCTAAAGCATCAGTCTCAGAAATATCTCTAGAAGGACATACGTTACCTCTTTACTTTTTAGTTAGACTATTCAACACTTCCACCATTCCCTGAGCTGGCTAGTATGGGGATGTAATTCTCTGATCTTCTAGGAAAAAGTTAGATAGGACTGGCATTATTTGGTCTTCCAGGCTAACAGTAACAGCCATTAGTGAGGGTTTTGCTACACAGTGTTGGCCTGCTGACTTGAATCCATGGCAAGCTGCGTTATGAAACAGCAAATCACCTGCACTGCACCTCCAGAACTTTTGCATAAAAAGAAATAGTTTTCTTTGTTAGTTTCTTCCAATGCATTGATGACTTTTCTGTGAGCATGTAACCAGATCTTTATGAAATGATTGTAATAGCAGCCTGGAGTAATGGGGGGAAAACCAGTTTTTATTCTCCTGCATAAAATGTCAAAACGTGGATTGGATTGGCTGAACATCCAGAAATTCTTTCCATCGGATCACTGGATTTGCCAGCCATTCTAGGATGTCTTTTTCAAAAAATGAAGATGACTTATGAAATTGTCTAGCTTGAGTAAAGACAGATACTGTTTCCAATAGGAGGAATGAGTTTATTTTCGAGTTTTATATTATCTGTTTTTGAAGTCTTATATTTAGGGATTGCTTTCTTTCCAAAATAGTCAAAGATACTTTATGCCACAGCAAAAGGTCCCTAAAATGGTCTTGTTTGTTTGTTTAAATGACACATTATCTTATTCTTAGCATTTAATATAATCCTTTTGGAGTTCATTAGATCTTGTCCAAGTTGCTGATTGTGTAAAATTCCAAAGTATTTAAACAGAGACCAGCAACAGCACAAAGCTTAATAAACAAAGTATGAATAGCCAGCTTTATGTGCAAAGAGAAGTGCTCATTTTGGGGGGAAGGTTGATTATCCTTACAAAGGGCAACTGGAGAAATTGTAGCTTTCATGATAAATGGCTCTTTAGTAATGAAACTGAGAAGGAGAAAAATAAGTGATGTACAGTCTTCAAAGACTTACCTAAACCTTTCTCTGCAGGATTTGTATGTACATGTGGCAATCAGAACAAAAACTGACAGGTATGAATTACTTACTAAATTTGATGTTGCATTTAGCAGCTACAGGTGGTGGTGACAAAATTCTGTCAGATTTCTCTGCTCTGTATGCACACTCAGCAAAACTTCAGGAAAAAGCAAAAGAACATTTAGAGAGTCTGTGCTGTGCATGCTTACAAAATTTGGAGCTAATTTGAACAATTAGAGAAGTGGTCAATGAGAATAAAAGCTGCTGCATATATGCATATACGAATATGCAGCATATACGAATATGCAGCATATACATATACTTGCTGCACATACATGCTGCAATGAATAAGCAAGAAATATTTGCCACCTGGATAAGTCATAGTCTCTGCTGGAGCAGCCATAAACCAGTAAATCTGACATTATTTTTCCTGCCTTTGTCACTAGAGCTTCTCGATGTGTCCTTCTTTGGCAATGCATTGAGATGTCAAAACACCCAACTCCAAAGCCCTCAACTTCTTAAAGTTATTGACTCACAGATGTGAGGACAGAGCACATCTGGGAGTATCTGCTCTGCTGAATGCAACCAAATATCTCAGCCTGAACCCAAAGGAAAATTGTACTCCTATCTAAGCCGTCACTAAACCCTCAGACTAGTTCTTCTGGTTAAACCAAGGCTGTCCTTCCACTTCACTGTGCCCATTGTCTTTTAATGCCTGCCAGGATCACATCAATGCTTAAGACCATGCAGTATATCTTATACAGCAGCACTTCTGCACTACATCCTTCAGTGCTTAGCTCAGGAAGTGACATGTGGTTCAACTCAGCCTGGGTGCCACTGTTTTGGCAGTTCCCATGGTGGTAGCGCACATACTCCTGTTTCACCCTTGTGAGAGGCTGGATCTCTCCATCAAGCAGGTTAGGAACTGAAGTGCTTTTGGCCTGAGACTCCTTCTTCTAAGGGCAATACACTGTGTCATGGTGGGCCGCACCAACCAACCTCTGAAACCTGCCAGACTTCAAAGCCATGGGGAGCCAAGGCTTTGCTAAGCAGCCTGGCAAGTAGGAAGAAACACCATTTCTTTGCCAGTCTAGCCAGAGGATTCCAGCCTGAACAAAAGGCAAGGGTGAGCTACTTTTATGGGACAAGAGGATCTGGAGAAGTAGAAGTCCCATGATGGAAGCACAGGAGAGGTCAAATCTCAAGAATCTCATGCTTTTATATTCACTAGAGGAGGAAGATGCCCGGTTACTCTTTGTAGGTAGTAAAAAACCTTTTCTATAAGAGGAAAGTTAGTGTATATGGTGTATGTAGTATATAGTGTATCATATAGGCCATGATTTTCCCTTGTTCCCTGCTTCTCCCAATACAGTTTTTGGACTGAAGATAAAAAATCAGCTACGTGAACATGGCAGTAGCTGCTTTTATTCAGTCATTCCCAAGAAAACCAGGTGGATGCTTCAACAAGGCTGTTTTTGTCAGAAGATAGATTTACAAAGGAAAGATTTACCTCAAATGACCTCAGACTAAAGATGTAACCAACTCCCCTCTGTCCTTCAATTTTGTAACAGTGAATTTCTATATGAGTAAACAAGCCAAGACCCAGTTGTTGACACCTATGGAGAATGATTCCAGAATGATACAGGACACTGCTTTATGTGTAGAGACCATCTAACCTGAGTACTTGAAATAAACTTATGTTTCTAAGTTTTAGTATTAGCAACTGTTCCATAAGAAAGGTGATATTTCAATTGGCAATTTTCAATTGCAAATAAAATATTACAGCTGGAAAAAATACATACTGGAATTCACAAAATTCCCATGAAAATGAGAGAGGAAGTCTTCTCCTAGTTTGAAGTTGTATGTGGAAAAGACATTAGATATTGTCATAATCTGAATTGAAGCCCGATATCTTTTATCCTGTCATTAATGTGGAAAAATCAGTGACTTAACGGGTAAAAATAATGTCTATATGAGCAGTCTTCAGTTTTTTATTTCAGCTTCTCAGAATGTGGAACTTCAGGTACTGCAGTGGAGCACATCACTGGAAAATTCAGCCTAGAAATGCAACTGTTTGAACACACTATCCTAGGGAAGCATATAAAATCTGCCTGCTTTTTTTTTTTCTTCCTTTTTTCATAGCAGGATTTTAAGTTCATTGAGATCACAAGAAAAGACAAATAACGTAGAGTCTTTTGGTTAAGATTCAGATATTTAGGTGAACACTAGATAAAGATACAGATTTTGAGATGGCAAACTAAATCCAAACCTTCTCATATCCACCTATAAGGTAGGTGATGGTGAGTATCTCACACAATAAATCACCAGAAGAAAGTCCACAGATTCACATACTGCTTTGATTTAATTTCCCTACAGTCTCAGAAGAAATGCCAGATGTTCTCATCTAACAGAGGGGAGTATGCACTCTATACTGCACGAACATTATGAGTAAGAGCAGGAGTGCAACCAGCAATACTACTTGGAATACCCAACAGTCAAAACCAATAGAGTTCAGTAGGTTTTTTGGTCAAATATCTGAATCCCATCGATTCTTCCAACTCCTGGTTAGCAAGAGTGGAGAAATTAAATGCATACTGGTCGGTGGGCTCAAGGAACAAAAAACTATTGTGGCAACTAAACAGAAACAAACTGAGATCTGGAATACAGGGCTACTTGAGGACTTCTCAAAAGAAACTGTGGGCATCTTTGAGGAGCTGAAATTACTTGGAGTCTGCAAGTAACCATACCCCGGAATGCTAGACACCCATGACTGGCAGCGAGGAAGCAGAGGAAGCTGAGGGTACTGTGCTGTTACCAAAATTGGTTTTAATTGTTTCAGTTACAGAGCAAGAAACAACTCCAGATCTCATTGAAGCCAATGCAAAATCATTGGGTCTGGGCATACAGATCTACTTTTCTCACTGTTAAGTTCTCCTTGCTTTTCAGAAAATTCAGATTGCTTTTAGTGATATTTTAATTTCTCATCAACATGCTACTGTTACTTATTATTTCTAGGCAATTCAATAACCATTCAATTTATAGAATTAAATATTGTCCTTGGTGCAACTTTCCGTTTTGTGCTTATTATCTTTCAAATTTTTCACTGCTTATACTTGCAGATCCTAGTGATGATCAGTATTTCACATTTTCCTACATCATGCCACTTGCTACAATTATCATTTTACCAGTAAGACCTCAGGATTATATCATACTCTCCATCACACTCATCTGACTAAAAGAAATTTTTGGTTCAGTTTTCACTATGAAGAAAAGAATTTGCTGGATAGTATATGAAGTTCCAGATGTGACAAAGTCTGGCACTCAAGTTCCCTGATGCAAAGTACAGCAAAGTGTTAATAGATTTTACTGAGTAATCAGCTTGAAAAGGAATAGGGGATTTAAGCCATCCTTTATTGGTAGAAACTCCAGACAAGTGGGCAACTCTCAAAGGTTTTTTGTGAGGGTTTTTGATGTCTCATGACCTGTTGAATTTTGCATTTGTATTACCCTGAGCAAACTTCTGTGGTTCTCATTACAATTTATGTATAACCTGCACTGTTTGCAGCCAAGGCCTAAAGAAGAGAACAAATCTCTGAGGAGTTAAAAGTGGCAAAAGGGTAATCTGACCCCAGAGGCGAACAGAAGGAGAGTGACTGGGAACACAGCTGGTTCACGTAAAATCTGAACTGTCACCAATTAACCATGACAAAGAACTGGGGACACTCGAAACAGTCTCCAACAAGCCTGTTAGAAAAGGGACAAGACTACATATGCCATGTCATCGGAATAGGCTTTCAAAATTACACTTGTATCAATAAAAACTCAGCTATCGTTTCATCCTGTTTTCTACTCCCCCTGCTAAAGCCAGCGTCATCTGTTGAGAGTGCCCAGATCTGGAAAAGTGATTTTGTGAGAGTGAGATGCTCTTCTGATGGTTTCCATCCTTTAGTCCTGTTCTGTGAGGGCACAGGTCTCCAAAGATCTGTTATTTTTTAATAGGTAGTTGGTTCTTAGGTTCTTGGGTCAAAGGCTGTGAGTGGAATGACAGATCAAATGTGCACTGTGTATATCAAAAATGAACTCATTCTGCTCCAAGAAATAGTTTCAAAGTCTGCTCAAGCATCTAAGGAGAAGGCAAACAAAATCCATTGCATGACCAGGGCTCCTGTTGTAGCTGGAAGTCAAAATGCAATGTGAAATGTATGCTATGGATGAGCCTCTGTAGCACCTCATAAACTGCACCCACTCCTCAGTGTAGTAACCTGACTTTGTTGTTCACAGGTTACTAATAATTAATCTTTCTTCACAGTTTTTTTCAGCAACAGAGACCCTCAACCACAAAATAATACTGCAGAAATGGGGAGGAAAAAAACCCTCAAATTCTGCTTGGGGCAACTGTTGCCCCAAAAATAAATGGCAGCCAGGCACAGCAAAAACATCAGGACACTCTATGCAGGATATAGCAAAAGAACTGGAGGAGAAAGATTTGTTACTGGGCTGTGCTGGGCAGCATGGGAAAAATGAGAAAAGAATAAAAAATTATTTCAAGTCAGAAAAACAGCAAAAATTGCAAAGAGTGGGAAAGAAAGTGAGGGATGGGCATTTATTACACCATTTATTACACCATTTATTACACCATTTTGGTGTAATAAATTTTGGACTAGACTTGGCATGTATCTAAGGATCTTCTCTTTTAAGAAAGGGTCCCAGTACAATATATGGGAAGCCATGTAGAGGACATTGCAAAACAATTTCAAAAGCAGGATAGGATGCAGCAAGCAAATCCTCTGATATCTATCTCCAGTAACTATATGCATGGAGCAATTCTGCAGGATTGAGCTCTGATATGCCAATTCTCACACTGACATAGTTCAAAAACCCAGACAAGGAATGAGTCACCTTGATGTTATCAGTCCAAGTCTCATCCCTGCCATCTTACCCTGAACTAGTGTCCCTTGCTCAATCCTCTGCTTCTAGATTTTACATCATCTCTGTGTCTTCTCCTGGGCAAGAATGAGCTTGAGGTGGTAGGTGCTGCAACACTGCACAGGTGCACAGCCTCATCCCTGGCAGCCAGACGCTAACTGCTGCAGCCATGCCAAGCAGACAGCTACACACTGAGAGTCACAAGACAGAGGCATTAGGAAATGAAAACTCAGCAATAACATTTGATGTCACGTCTCCCATTCCTTTTTCTCAGTTCCTTAAGCAAAAGGCCTGTACCTTAAACCAGCTTCATCCAGTTTCAGTGTTGAGAAAACTCAAAGGCTCAGAAGTGCTGAAATTCCATGGGACAAACAGACCTGCTGGCTTGAAGTCCTTACTCTGCTGATCCTTTCTCTCTGTGCCTCCTGCACAGTTTTTAAACAGAAATCTTTTCACTCTTCATCTCCTGCCAGGTCCTGATGATTCCTTACCTGTACCCATCCTCCGCATATATTTTAGTTTGAGTTATGAAATGCTAATTATCTGTCAGCTTTGGAATATGATTGATCTCTCATGGTTTAACCCTGGTCAGCAACTCAGCCCCATGTAGCCACTTGCTCATTTCCCTTAGCTGGATGGGGGAGAAAATTGAAAGGGTTAAAGTGAGAAAACTCATGACTTGAGACAAAGACAGTTTAATAGGGAAAGCAAAAGCCATGCACACAAGAAAAGCAAATCCAGGAATTTATTTACCACTTCCTATTGGAAGGTTGGTGTTCAGCCCATCCCAAGGAAAGCAGGGCTCCATCATGTGTAACAGTGTCTTGGGAAGACTAAAGCTGTCGCTCCAAACATTCACCCTCTTCCCTCTTCTTGCTCCAGCTTTATATGGTGAGCATGATGCCATAGGGTATGGGATGTTCCTTTGGTCAGTTAAGGTCAGCTGTCCTGGCTGTGTCACCTCTCAAACTTCTTGTGCACCCACAGCTTCCTCACTGGTGGTGTGGGGTGAGAAGCAGAAAAGGCCTTGATGCTATGCAAGCCCTGCTCAGCAATAATAAAAACATCCCTGAATTATCAATACTGTTTTCAGCACAAATCAAAAACATAGTCCATACTGGCTACTCTGAAGAAAATTAACTCTATCCCAGCCAAACCCAGCACCACACACCACCAGCACACTGCTGGCAAGGCAGTGTGGGACATTTGCCTGTAGCTGCCTGACCAGACAGAGAGGGCAAAGGACTCTCACAGCAGAGGAGCTAACCTGAAACAATTTTATCCCACCCAACTTGAAGGGTTTGCTACAAGAAAATATTTTAGATATTTGTTTACTCTGGCTGTGAGTGCTCAATAAGGAAGAGTTTAAGGACAGCTGATCCTGCTTTGGGGCAAGGAGACATTGCAAAAACACTCTTGCTGTCTCTTCCCACTCCATGGAAATCTCATGCAGTTTAACAATACCATATGCAAGGTCCTGCACCTAGGTTGGGTAACCCCCAGTATCAATACAGGCCAGGTGGTGCACAGATCAAGAGCAGACCTACCAAGAAGGATTTGGGGATGCTGGTAGATGAGAGGCTGGACATAAGCCAGCAATGTGTGTTTGCAGTCCAGAAAGCCAATTGTATTCTGGGCTGCATCAAAAGAAGTGTGGCCAGCAGCTCCAGGGGGGTGATTCTGTGTCGCAGTTCGTGGGGTTTCTGGGGGGTCACTGCTGGCCGCTCTGAGAAGGTTTTCAGGGCTGGAGTCACCCCCCCTGCCGCCCGTCCCTCATGGCAGGGACAGGCGGCAGAGGTACTTAAGCCAGGAGACAAGAGACCACGCAGCACGCAGGAGTCCAGCAGTGAAGAAGAAGGCTTTATTCAAATTTCCCGCAGCTTATAAGGGCTGCTGGGCCAAGCAGGGGATTGGCCATTTGGCTAGCCAATGCAAGGAGACAATATAATAACTATGGCAACACAGAAACCAATGGTAGACAAGTGAATTAAGAGCTTCCAAACCCGACAATTCTGCTCTCATGAAACCTCACTTGGAGAACTGCATCCATCTCTGGGGTCCCCAGCACAGGAAGGACACCTGTTGGAGCAGCTCCAGACAAGGGCCACCAAGGTGATTAGAGGGCTGGAGCACCTCTCCCATGAGGAAAGGCTGAGTGAATTGGGATTGTTCATCCTGGAGAAGTGAAGGCTTCTGGGTGACCTAATTGCAGCCTTCCAGTTCCTGAAGGGAGCTGGAAGATGGAGAGAGATGTTTAACTAGGCCATGCATTGATAGGAAAAGGGGGAATGGCTTGAAAATAAAATAGAGTAGATTTAAATTAGATTTTGGGAAGAAATTGGCCTGAGTTGCCAACCAGGGTTAAACCATGAGAGATCAATCATATTCCAAAGCTGACATATAATTAGCATTTCATCTCTCAAACTAACAGTTTGAGTACACAGTGTGTGGAGAGGATGAGTACAGGCAAGGGATCAGTACATCTCATCTTTACTGTGAGGATGGTGAGGCACTGGAACATGCTGCCCAGAGAAGCTGTGGATGCCCTGTCTCTGGAAGTGTTGAAAGCTGTGTTCAACGGAGCTTTGAGCAATCTGGTCTAGTGGAAGGTATCATGGCAGGGTGGTTGGAAGTAGATGGTCTTTCAGATCCCTACCAAACCAGGCCATTCTATGATTCTATGGTTTTCTCTGATAAAGGGATTACATGGACTGACAGTTTTAGAGTTCCCCACTAGTAGCACCAATCACCCCCCAGGTGTAGAAACAGCCTATGTAAAGGCCCTTCACTGCTTTATATCCCCCCTGCCCCAACTCACTGCGCTGCAGCAGATTCAGATATTCCCAGCAACTGGCTGGGACCCCTGGGAGGAGGAACTGAGCAATCCAACAGTTGTGCCAGGTACTCGCGGCACTTGATGTGGTTTCTGTGTGCTCCCCAAACCACTGGGCTCTTCAGCGGGAAAAAAAGCTGATCGGCAGCAGGTCTGCAGCATCATGAGGGAGGGGCCAAAGTCGTTGGCACTTCCTTGGAAACAGTTCCACAGACACAGTGATTTCTTGCTAGGAAGTTAAAATTTCCATGTGGTTTTTGTGACAGCAGACATCCTTGTGTGGATTATTGCCAAAACTCAGAAGCCTGTAAAACAAGCTGGGAAGTGCCCGCCGGGGAAAGAAATCCCTCCACCTTTCATGAGAAGATAATAAATGTTAGAGAAGAAATCTGAAGACATAATAATGGCTGTGAGTATTAACTTTCTCTTACAGCAGCAGTGCAAGATTATTTATTGGAGATATATTTTTCCTATTTGAAGTTTGTTTGAGGGTTTTTTTCCTTAGAAATAGGTAATCAAAGATTTATGAATGAAAGGCATACTGGGAAAAAAAATCAACCTAATACACAAAATTAAATTTCGGTGTTAAAAAGCTTGGATTTAGCACAGAAGGAAGAAGGGTATTTCTTGCAGGCATCCTGCTGCAAAAAGAAAGGCCACTGGAAATTAATGAGGAAATAAATAGGATTAATATATAAAGACTAAATAGGGAGGAGGTTTGGGCCATAAGAGATTAATGAAGAACATACAGCTACTCTTGCTTTGCCACCACAGCTATGAACTGAATTGTATTTTATGACTTTCAAGGTGAATTGAAAGTGATTGAACAGCAAAGAAACATTCTGAAGAGTTTTCACTCATAGTCCTGCTAGGACTCTTTCCCTCAGAGGTGGGAAAGGCTACTTACGCTAACTCTGCAGACAATGTGCTAACTCTGCAGTCTTCAATGATAAACAGAGGAAGTGCCTATAGAAAGCTTTGTTGGCACATGCTTTCTTCCTTTGAGCACAAGACAACCAGTGAAAAGGACTTGGTTTTGCACAGAAGTCACTGAACTGCTGCTGAATAGGCCTTACCTTTTAAATCATAAAATTAAAAGCAGCAATGAAAAACTTAAAAGACCTTATCCAGTCTTTACATTCTCACTGCCACGTGTGCACACACTTGCTGTCAGAAAAATTTGCTATTTCAAAACAAATTTACCACACAACTTCAGATAAATATCTAGACTATGAAATGTCAAAAAGCTTAATATAAATTTTAATCTAGAAATTGCATTTTTTTATTTCTACATTGACTTCATTTTCTTAAAAGAGCTGAAGCATATTTTAAAATAATTTATTCTGCTTCAGATGGAATAAATATCTCAAATGAAGTTAAGACAAAAGGAATTGGGTAATTATCATTAAATCCCCTATTTCAGTACCAATTTCCCCCCATCCTCTACTCCTTCTCTTCATTTTCAAGTGTGCTAACCTAAGCCATTTCCCAACCCCATCTGCCTTCTGATGTTTTGTCCCAGGACCAAAAAGTGCTTTCCTGACCAAGCTCTTAATTTACTCACCATCTCCACTCCTGACATGGGTCAGCCATAACCAGGGGTGCCCCCCACGAGTATCTGAGACCCTCAGCTCTCTAGCATGGCAGCCCACCACCATTTCCTTTGGTCTCTTTCCCTGCATACTAGGGGATGTTCTGGTTTATTTCAAGTCCCTTGCTGGGTGCAAAGATGGGAGAGGTGTTTGAATTCTCTGATCACTATATCCAAAATCAGGGCTGCCATGGGGGCAGCTGCTGGAGTGCAGTGTGGGCCAGACATAAGAGTGGCATTTTTTGCATGTCCAGTATAAGAAAAGAGCTTTCAGGCAGCTTCAGGCCTGCCTGAAAACCATGGCCACCTTAGGTCCCATCACAAGCAGTGTATGAAATCCTATATCCCAGATTACCACCAAGTAACACCTGGTTTCTTCTGACAGCTCCACCAAAATCCAGCTCTTCTTTGTTAGAGGAAAGTTGGCATAATTCAGCTCTACCGAAAAAAATTTCATAACTCACTTTTCCCCTGGTGCACATCTAGCTAATTAAATGTACACCACAGCTACTGCACAGGTCAAGGCCAACTGCAAGGTGACTCTTCGTCTGACCACACCCATTCCAGGCTCTTCTTGCCAGTATTCTGCAAGGGCTGTAGACGCTGAGAATGAATACTGCCCACAGAGTTTTGGGGTGACCAGAAATTAATAACAAAATAGCAAGCTGTACTTTCTATTGCAAGGATAGGGCAAGAGGCCTCGCCCAATACATGTGCTTTTTGCTCTCATCTATCCAAAGAGAGTAGAAATGACATCAACTTCAAAATATATAGGGAGTCTGAGCCATGAGCTATCACTGGTCTTCAAGAAAGTCAGCTTGGAACAATATGAGAAGGACATTCTCAGTAGTAGACTGACTATACCTCTGATTAGTGAAGCAGTTGCTTCCGAAGAAATCAGGGGGGTTTGTTTAAATTTGCCAGTTTTTGCTTTCACTATGTCTATGAAAAACTGAATCTAAAATTATTGGTGTAAAATAAATAGGTCTTGGCTCAACCATTCCAAACAAGCATGTTTCTGTCTATTGCACAACCAAAATGAGCAATATTTGAAATACTTTAAAAAAAAAAAAAGTTCTCCTTCTGGTCTTCCTTGGCATGCTATTTAAACTATACCTAACAAATGGATTCATTTAGAAATGCATATGCCTTTCAGAAAGTAAATACAGTTCGCATTTGAATAAGTTTCTATATTTGATGCCAAGCTCACAGGGAAAATGTCCACTAATGTTTATCACAACATCAGAGACATGAGCCAAACTTTTGTCAATGTACCACATTATACTTTGGGGCGGAGGGGGTGGAATTATATATTTAGAAATAGCTTCTATTAGTCTGAAATTTATTAGCTGCATGGAGGAGATCACCCACAGGCTATCATCCCTCCCAGTGGACAGCACAACACAGTGCAATGGACTGGCAAGGGGGCACGACAGGGAGTTCCAGCCCTAATTCTGAATATCTTGCCTTTTGTGGGTTTAAGCCATATGTGAATTCACCAAATTTTTGATGGGTGTTTTACACCTGAAATGTAAACCCTGAAAACAAGGAATGATGAGGAAAACATAGACTACACCATGACCACAGTCCACAGCTCTCATGGGAACTGCCACAGTCACAGGCTTACAGCTGAGTTTCAAATCTTCTATTGAAATACAGAAAGGGCTGCTATTAGGCTTCTCTCCCCTCAAGCTCATTATATACAGTGGTTTGCCATCATTAAACCATCTTTCTAACAAGTTTTGTCCATAAACTGCTTAGCGTATCAAGATTTTTCTAAACAATTAGAATTTTTCTAAGCAATTTGACATATTGAGGAGTTAATACACATTCAGTGAGACTATGTACCCCAGACTAATGATTTCCTGCTATTAGTTTAGGGCTTGGACATTGTAGATTTGTGACAGTGAGTATTGTGGGGATGATACTGGTAGATTCACTGGTCAGCTGGTGGAGGCAGCCCTGCAGAGTGCTCAGGGTTTGCTTGTTAACAAAATTCCTGAACCTCATGCATTTGTCTGGTAGCCAGCCCAAATTAAAAAGAAAAAAAAAAAGTAGTATCACCTTCATATAAAATAAAAATCAATAAATGCAATCAGGACACCCACTCATTTAGGGGAAGTTCAGTTTCAAGAGTTGACATTTATGGGCTGTATCTTCTACAGGTTTGCTGTGTGTGGCTCTGCAGTCATTTAATGTTGCTGCACATTACTCCATAGTTGTTTCTTTTCACCTACTGAAGTGATTGCAATTCAAGATGGAGGGAAGAGAAATGCACCTGTGTCTACAGTGACTGCAGAACTGATTTCAGGTCTCTGACAAAAGTGTATTGCATCAAGTACACAGATTTTTAAGAGAGCAACTAAGTTCAGTTATTCATGAAGGCAAGCTGAGATTATGACATGACAGGCTTAGCAGGTGAGCAAATTTACAGAATTCTATAATATTTTAGGAAAATTGCTTCTTTGGGAATACTTTCTGCAGTATATATCCCATTTCTTAGAAAAGCAAGAGCTTGCCTTAAGCAAATGAGTCGACTTACTGTGAGACAGCTAAAGGAAAAGAATAAGCTCATTGAAATCTCCACAGCAAGAAGCTCTGAGGGAAGGGACTTATACAAGGGTGTTTGCACAGTGCCTGGTACAATGGGTCCTAACCTGGTCATGCCCTTTGATTACTGCTTCAGAGCAAACATTCAACAACAAAGACCTAGCAAGTAATGCTAAGGTCAAGCTCAGCTACCAAACCTGCGTGTATGTTCCCTGAATGTCTTCTCAAGTACTGAGGCAGCTGCTACAGCTGCATCCAAAGTCTGGCTAAAGCCAGCAGAAAAATCTATTGTCCCCACCAGCTTCTGCTCAGGTGTCTGGTGCATTAGCCAGAATTTCATCAGATGCTTCCTGTCCCCCATGGATGTCCCAGCTACTGTGAGAAGGCATTTTTGTGATGATGAAAAATCATTGTTCCATGGGAAAGACTCTCGTGTAAATGTATTCAGACACCAATGATGGAACTTTTGGCAGTGGATAGCATCTAGTAGGCACCTTTCCGCTATGGAAAATACCCTCTGAGCAGTCAAAGAGCACAGTTTAAAGAGCACTTCCATGTGCATTGGTCAATAATGTTTACCAATAAGAACTAAAATGCAAGTAATGCAGCAGATGATCTGTGACAACTACGTCTGCCCACAGAACAAATATATCATGTTCAATGTTGAGGTAATACTGTGTGCATTTCATGGAAAGATTGACAGTAGTTCTTCACCAGCACCTGAAGCTCTTTTATCGCTATTCTTAGTAGATTATCTTTGGGATGGCCACCAATCCAGCATTGCAGAGGCTCCGCTACCTAGTGCATTGTCTTCATAAAAGTCACGGCAATAGCCTGATCCAAGACAGATGCTGTAATCATCATTTGCATACGAAATACAGATATTCTTCCTGGGGGCAGAGAATGATGGGTGGCAAGGTGTGTCTGTAAGACCCTGGTGACAAGCAGGCAGCTGTCTGGGTTTGGGTTTTGGTGAAAACTGGTTAGTTTCAAGTTTTTGGAACTTCTGTGACTTTTTACTAATTTTATGAAATGTGACATATGTAAAGAGCTATGGTAGCTATGATGGCTATGGTGGCTGCAACAAGGCAGATGCTGCTCCCAAAGCATCTAGCACACAGCACAGATGCCTCTGCGTGATCCCACAGGGGTCCATGACCAGCAAAAACAGGCAAGAATGGGTTTGGCAGACTAGAAAACCCCTCCTTTAATATTTGACATTAATAGTGACAGAGGGTTGGGAAGAATTGAAAAGCATGTTGGAAAGCTCAATCTACAGAAAATGTGCTATTCAATTTTACAGTTTCATAAAAAATGCAACAGAGCTGTTTCACAGCTGGGGAGAAGGAAGCCCAGCCTCTTGATTTCGCTTCCTCCACTGGCTGACATTTATAGGATTTTACTTGTAAACAGCACTTACATAAATCAGTCAAGTCACAGTTCACACCACTATCTCAAAGCAGACAACGATCATGTATTTGTCGCTTCCTAAATGACAAAGCCTGAGGTGAGGAACAAGAGACATATATGCTTCCTCAGTGGGTAGTTTAGCCTAAAGCCCAGTGCCTGGTTTGCAAAGAGTATGAACAGGCTGCTGAAATCCAAACAAAAGCCTTCAAGGTGAGGAAGAGCTTCACCTACTAGTTTGCACACAGACATTTTTAATAAGTACCTTGCAGTGCATTTTATCCCTGATTGAATCATAATTGTTGTTTTGCTAAATTTTGAATTAATTCTTATTCTTCACTTGAGATGTCCAAGTAATTTTTGTATAAGCCTGCATGAGTAATTCCCTCTGTCATGAAGAACTGCTAGTGGACAACTTGGATTGAAGTATTTCTGAAGAACATTTCATGGGACACCCAGGACCCCTGGTTACACAGAGATGTACCTCAGATAATGACCCATCTAGCACCAACCTTACATCAGTGGCTCTCAAACACCAGTGACTAGCAGGATTGCTGACAGCCTGAAGAGCATGTGCTGGTCTCTCCATGTCTTCTGCAAGAATCAGGATGAGAAGGCAGCAGAGAAGCAAGCACAGAACAGCAATGCAGAAGTGAAAGTGAGAGAAAGTACTCAAGAACAAAAGAATAAAACCAAAAAGACTATAGCTTTATCTTTGCATCAAAGCATGAGTTAAATTAAGATTGGTTGCAATTACAGGAAGTTTTCCATGCAATTACTTTTCCACATTAGAATGTAGTGCAGGAACTCCATGGATATCTTGGATTGAGGGAATAAGCCAAGGAAGGGAGTCCCAGCAAAAATGAAAGCCATGCAATCATTGCAGACACGCGAATACTCTTTTAGCACACATTCACTAAGAAACACGTTCCCTTGGAGAAAATTATCACAGAGCCATGTACACCTCCCTCAGGAATGCCTGCCAGGAAGGCACCTCTCATCACCTTTGTTCAAACTGCAGAGAGGTAACCAGAAACGCACACTGAAAAGGATGAGCTGGATGTATCCAAAGCATATTCATTGTCTACTGTCTTTAGCTGTGACTTTAGAAGTGACAGCTTCTACACCTTTCAAGGAAGGAACTTAGAGAAGAAACCCTGCATGGGTTAGGTACAGAGAGTTTCACTTTTAAAGGTGCTGACTGTTCTGAATTTCTCCTTTTTCAGGAAGAAAAACTTAACTCAGGACAGTTGTCCGTCCCGAACAGTTGTCCACCCCCAAGTCAAATAGGAGGTAAAGTACATTTAAGAATACTATTCTCTTGAAAAGCAGCAATTTATGCCTTCAAAGCCATCATGGGAATCTAAGGGATGTTTTTACCAAGAAGAATACCCAGGTTTTGCACACAATATTTAGATGTGTACATAGGACATAGTTTTTTGCCTAAAAAATGCAAAAGGAAAACTTTCTGACATGTACTGGCATTGCACATCCTAGGGCAACAGCCACATGAAATGGTGGAATTGTGCATACACAATTGTGCATACACAAAACAAACACTCTGGACAGCCTAAGGCTATGTAAGTGTTTTGGAAATGAGTCTGTTCATCACGTATTATCAGACCTTTGAAGGGTGAGTATTTCTAAGTATTTTGAAGTGAAGATTTTGGTTTTGTGCTCTTGATCCTTACATGCAGACTAGAGCTGCACTGCAGAGCTGCTTCTGACACACATCTATAGAGATTTAGGTAATTGTTGCAAAACGACACAACTCCAATGCAACTATTTAAAAGACATGTAGATGTGGCACTTAGAGACATAGTTTAGTGGTGGACTTGTCACTGCTGGGTAAAAGGTTGAGCTTGATGATCTGAAAGGCCTTTCCAACCTAAATGATACTATGATTGCTGATGACACCGCCCTTGTTGCCCACACAGAAACAGCTCTGCAGCGTTTAACATCCTGCTTTGCAGATGCTGCTGAGCTCTTTGGGCTGGAAGTCAGCTTAAAGAAGACAGAAGTTCTCCATCAAACTGCACCTCAGGAAGTCTCCCATCATCCCCATATCACCATTGGCCAATCAGAGCTCAAATCAGTCCAGCAGTTTAATTACCTAGGTAGCCTCATCTCCTCGGATGGTAAGATTGACGGGGAGATAGACAACAGGTTAGTAAAGGCATATAGTGCTTTTGGAAAGCTTCATAAAAGAGTTTGGCGAAATAAACACCTGAAGAAAAGTACAAAGATCAGTGTTTATAGAGCCATAGTGTTGTCTACTCTCTTATACGGATCTGAATCATGGATTATCTACCACCACCACCTGCATCTCCTAGAACGCTTCCATCAACGCTGATTCCACACAATCCTAAACATCCACTGGTCAGATTATGTGACCAATACATCTGTTCTAGAACAAGCAGCAGTCACAAGTATTGAGGCCATGTTGCTGAGAACACAGCTGCGCTGGGCAGGGCACGTCTCCAGGATGAAGGACCACCGCCTCCCTAAGATCTTGCTCTATGGTGAACTTGCTACTGGCTGTCGCAAGAGAGGAGCCCCGAAGAGAAGATACAAGGACTCCCTGAAACAACATCTCAGCCTTGGCCATATTGATCAACATAACTTGTCTACTTTAGCCTCCAATCAGGAGGCCTGGAGACACATCATCTATAACGTTGCTGATGCCTTTGAGAACGCACACAGGATCACTCTTGAGGAGAAAAGACAGTGCAGAAAGAATCGTGTCTTGCAGAATATACCACCTAAGGAGTCTTTCTGCTGTGCCTTTTGCAACTGGTCATGCCTGTCTCGTATTGGCCTTTTCAGCCACCAACGCGCTTGCAACAAACGTGGGTAGAGCCCTTCCCAAACCTTCGTTTGCAAAGCCCAGCCATGATTCTACAATTCTATGAAAACTAGAAACTCAGCCTCAATCCTGCACAGAGGAGTTCCTGGGGAATTTTTTTAAGGCAATAAAATAAAAATGTGCCGCTGCAGCCAAGAAAAACTACAGAATGTTACTTATCTCAAAAAGAGACAGCTTCCCTGATCAGGCTCATTTTAGCAGGGTGAGCAGAATTTAAAAACTGGAGCCATTTCTCCTCCACTTCTATAATCTATCAGCATGTCCTCTAGCTTTCTACTTTGTTGTTTTTCAGGTGATTCCCATTCTCACACTTTGCTTCTGTCCTCCCTCTTCTTCAGTCCTGAACACTTACTTCCCCCCAGAAAAAAACAACATTCTAAAGTAAGCCATCAGTTGGCTGCGTCCTCATCATACTCCTCCTCATCATACTCTTCAGGAAAGAGGACTCAATGCTCCAGATACTCAAGGGGCTATCAAAAAAAATCCCTCCAAATTTAAGCAGAGAAATGGGAATTAACTCGTTCCAAAGCATAGGAGCATCCATCTGGGCTTAGATCTTGAGAGACAAGCAAAGGCATTTGGATTTAGATGGTTTCTAATCCCCCAGTTTCCATATGTGTCTTTGGGCAGTTGCCTTTGTCAAACTGCCTAAAACATTTTCTAACTCAGCAAGTTAACAGGAGGAAAGGTTAGGCCTCGTGCGCCTCCATTTCCTGGCATTAACCTGGGAGAAAGGTGATGCTGTATGGGCAGGGATGCCAAGCGCATCCCCCTCTCCTGGCCAGGCTGGCCAATGGTCCCATCCCACGCCCAGCAGGTTTCGAAGGAGGCACTGGGCAGAAGGCACCCAGCATTTGTCAAGGGGGCTGCTCTTGTGCCTGGAAAAACAAGTAGTCCCAGTAGCTTGTTTGTCTGGGTTTTTTTACAGAGGAATACAGGTTCACTCATCATGACAATAAGCATATTCACACTCACACTGAACTGGTTTGAGACTTCCAAGACCAGCACCATGTATGAATGAGCCTAGTAAGAGCTACATACTGCAGTCTTAGTCAATGTTTTTCAAGTTTGGGTCAGTCTGAGGCACCGTAGCTGAAAAAGTATTGCAATGAGCATTGTAAATTAATATTTTATATTCCCTTGAAGTGTTTTTTGAGGAAATTAGCCTTCATTACTGAGGCATCTCTCCTGTAAACACAGAAAAAACAGAAAATACCTCTACTGACAAAGACAGCATTGTAGGGTAGGGAAGGAGAGTAAACATTGAATCTGATGGGAAGAACAGGGTTGATTCAGCAGCTGAATCAATCAGGCATATGCATCTCTGCTCCCCAGCAGCTCCCCAAGCTGCAAGATCTGCAGCACCCATCCACTACAGGTGGCCCCAACTTTACACCCAGGGAGCACCACCCCATTGCCCCCGAACACCTACTGAAATGGTAAGGTGAAGACTCCAGCCCCTATTGAATATATCTCAAGGGCATCAGAAGCCCCACATTACTGTCAACATGGTGGTTTGTGGTGCACAGGTTGCAGGCATCACAAGATCCTGGTCCCTAAACTGGGAGGGCAGCAAGGGCGTGGAGCTGCCACAACGCTGTTTTGCTTTTCGTGTTTTGGACCATTTGCACAGCCCAACCAGTGCTGGAGTGAGTATTTTTGGCACTGGCTGGGGAGGTTCCTCTGCAGCTGAATGCAGCCAGCCAAACTCAGCTGGCACAAGGCAGGGCTTTTCAAAATGTTCTGCACTCCAATCAGAAAGCAGCCGAATGCTACTCTTCTCAGAAAAGTGCTGCCCTTGTCCTTTTTTAATGAAAGCGAACTTGGTATTCAGTAGGAGCAGGCCAGAGCTATTTCAAACACGGAAGACAGCAGACACAAATCAATAGAAAAAAATAACTTCTTTTTATTTACAAAAAAATCCAAATATTGGATGCTGTAAACAAAATTCACAATCTGTTCCCTCTAGAGTCTGTTTTCCATCAGCTCTTTTTCTGTCTGTGACAATGCCTATAGTCAAAATGTTCCAAAAGAGCAATCCAAGGAGCAGTTTGCTGCAACAGGATGCCTTGCAGAAGGCAACAGTTGTAAGGAAATTTGAGGGAAAGCAAATCTGCACAGACTCCTACAGACT
Source organism: Chiroxiphia lanceolata (assembly GCF_009829145.1). NCBI lineage: Eukaryota > Metazoa > Chordata > Aves > Passeriformes > Pipridae > Chiroxiphia > Chiroxiphia lanceolata. Next base: position 82,585,776 of record NC_045639.1, on the reverse strand, counting down.
GCAGGAGCCTGCAGTGCCTTTAGCCAAGCTGTCTTGAAATTTGCAGGCTTTTTTTTTTTTTTTACTATTTATTTTGTTAGCAAACCACTATTACAACAGCAAAACAGTACACTGATTTTCTTTCTTGGAAGGGAAACTCTCTGCATAAAGAAAACCATACAAAAGAATATATGCAAATAGGAATATGCAAATACAGTTTTTCTCTTCTGTGCAGTTTTATCTAACACACTTTATTTTCTCAATTTACAAAAGCGACTTTTTGAACCGGTAGGAGCTTCTGATGTGATGCAAACCAAGCATTTAATAAGAGCTGTTTAGAGGATTTGTGTGAAGGCCTTTGTGCAAGATAAAAAATATTTTAAGTGCAATAAGAGTTACTAGAAAAATATCATCTTTTTGGTCTTCTAATTGCCCTTCTATTTTTAGAAGAAATGTTCTTACATTTGAGAGGACAGTTATATCTAAGGAAAAAAAAAGAAAAAAAATCCCATTTCAAAGCTCTTGGTTGTTTCACGATTGCTACATTTAACCAAGTTTAGTGCCCCATTGGTTAGCAGGAAATTCAGCTGTGGTACAAACAGTTTTACTGTAATCAGGTCAATGTCTTTAATCAGTTCAGCTCTTTAAAAGGGGCACTGTCTCCTGCAGTACAAGCTCTAACCTTACAGCTGATTGGATGGGATAGATGAAGTCCACAAAGCAAGAAGGCGGTTGTTAACTTTAAAAGTACCAGTGTGCCGAAGAGGAGGGGAAAAAACAGTTAAAAAGAAGTCAGACTTTATGGAGGGGAAGGTGTGCAAACCACAGAAACAAGCCAGCTTTGAAAAAGGGTTCTTATTTTACTCTTGGCCCAAACTCATGCCTTCTTCCCACCTCTAACACCAGGTACCTTTTAAGCTACCAGTCACAAATAAAACAAAGCTCCACCAGTTCCACCACTTGATCATCAATATATGCAAAACAGATCTGGAATACCTATATAATATATATAAAAACATATTATATACGTATCAAAATGCAAATACCAAAAGGTGCAGTTTAGCTCAGAGCCCTGCTGTATGCACTATAAGGTAACTAGCTGCTGTCAATCAAAAAAAAAAAACAAAAATCCAAAAAAAAACACAACAAAATTTGAGCTGAGAGGAAATAATTCAAAACTTTCTTTCAAGCAATGGCAAAAAAAAAGGGTCCTTCAAAGGAAAAATTTGTGTCATGTATTATCAGCATTCTGTGGTTGTGGCACAGCTATAGATTCTCCAACCCTTTTAAAGAGTGGATGACTCATTTATTTGCTGCAAATAGTTGTGGGAGAAAAGACATACCGCATTACCAGCTGATCCTATTTCCCCAGCCCTCCCCTTGCTTCCGCTAGCAAACCGGGAGCAGGAGGCAAGGGGAGCCAATGGGCCAGGAGCACCCAGCCCAGACCCTCCAAGGGGCCGGAGGGAACCTCGCTGGGACAAGAAGCCAGTGGGAGGTTGCAGCCAGCACCAGAGGAAGGGAAGGTGGGGACAAGATCTGCACGTCAATGCTGGGAATGGCAATGAACCAGCTTTTACGTTTCCTGAAGGACTCACGGGGAAGGTGCTTCAGTAAACAAATCGGGTTCCTATTAAAGTGCCTGCAGAGTGAAAAGTACAAAGCGCGACAAAAATAGATGTGCCTTACTCTCTCCATAGGGAAAACACACTGCCAGAACTCGAGCCCTTTCCCTCTCCCTGCCTCTGACTCCAACACCAGACCCTGCTTGTGACCAGACAGGGCACAGCCGGTTTTCCTTCAAAAGCCTGAATTCCCTTTTTTTTTTCCCCCCCTCAGCAAGAAAAAGCAAAATATCAGAGTCAAGTGTCACTTAGTCATTAGGTTTTTGAAGCTCAACAAAGAATTTAACACCTTCAGAGATGGCACTGAACTGAAAACAACAGCAAAGGTTGGGTTTTTTACCCCCTGCTGATCTTAGGGAGAGGAAATGAAAGTGAATAGTTATTGTTCCAATGTAAAGTGATTCCATTTAAATAAAGTACAGTACTGAAATTGTAAATGCAGTGTGACAACCAGATCAAAGATGTTTAATATTTGCATAAAAATATATATATAATATATATATAAAATATAATTTTAAGCAATCGTGCAACACTCTTAAAAAGGGTTCATTTCACATTTGCTAAATTCTAGTGGTCCTGGAATGCATAATGCATTCTATTAAAAATACTCCTTTAAATATTAACAATTAGTGTTCAAATAACCAACTAATACAATATTCTTTAGCTGTCAGGGGGTTTAAATAAACCTATCTTTGATCCACGTTCCACTGAATTACACATCATGGAGGTATGCAGTCACAACATTAGTGGGTTAAATGTCAAAATGGCATTACAGTACAAAACAGTTAAAAAAATCAGCTAGTCATATGTTTCTCCATCTGTGGAATTATTATGGCTCACAAGCAACCCACTGAATTACTGTAATCCTTGTTCTTGCAACCAAAGACATTATCTGAATCCCACCTTAATCCTGACTGGTTCATTTACTCCAAATTTCTCAGGTGTGGGTTAAAAATTCACTGCAAGGTGCCCACTGTCCTATGACATCCTGTTGCAAACTGGAAAACAAGTAGTACTTTATTTAAACATTCCTTAATTGCTACATTTTCATAGACCACATTAATATATATTGTGTGTGTATATATATAGATATACACCTATAACATGTACATATATACACACACAAACATATATACACACATACACACACGTACCTAGGATAATAGCACACTGACATAACGTTAACTCTATACAGGTATTTGCCAAGAAAAAATATAGGGCATTTCCTCCACCACTTATTCACAAGCTTATGGGGTTTTTTCGTTTTTAATCCTTGTGTCCCTGATAAAACAAAATGCATGGTTAAACCATAAAACTATATTTTTTTTCGTCACTTCAAATTTTATGAAGGTATCAGGCACTTTTGATTACTATTGGTGTGTACAAATATAGGAACATCTTTCTTTTCTTTTACATATATATATATATATATATATATAATCTACTGTATCTTCTTTGCTCGGATAACTTATTTGAGAAATCTTTGGTCCTTGAGTATATTCTTTTTGCCACAGCTGGTTTTCCAGCATTCTCGCATATTTAAAATGTGAGGCATGCACGCAGCTGGAAATAATGGACTTTGTCATTGTACGTGTTTCTGTTTTTATAACTGTACCAATCCACTACTGTTCATTTGGAGCAAGCTGTTTCTGGTAAAGCATTCTAGTCAAGCAAGCTATACATTCTACACGGTCAATCCATAGACGGCACTTGCTGCAAGCCCCAAATGCAGTAATTCCAATATACAAATTTTATTCAGCTTATCTCTGCTTTATGCCTCTAACTTTTAATTCCTGAATATACATAGAATTGTTTTTTGTGAATTTTTTCTTTTTGTTTTTTTTTTTTGTGTGTTTTGTTTTCTTTCATATTCTCCCTTTTGCAGATCCCATTCTAGAGTAAAAATAAAAATAAAAGAAAATAAGGCTTTCCCACCTTCTCTATGCCAAAGCTATGGGAGCAGATATTGCCAACCCATATTGTCATCAAGCATTCCTCCCTCACTTATTTCAGGGGAAGCTGGTTGCTTTTAATGACAGGCCTCTTGTGCTCTGGGGTAGGATCCAATTATTTTGGGGTTCTTTCTCGATCATGCTCCCATTATTTATTAGAAGAACCACAAGCTTTTCCCAAGCTTGAAAACTAGAGCAGATCATCATTGCACAAAACACCCCATTTAAAAGGGACCCGTTGCCCCTTCCTACGTATTAGAAAACATTCTCCCCACCGGGTCTACTAATTTTGGTCCTTAATTACAGGGCAGCCAAGTAGAGTACGTGTGCTGCTGGCAAGGGAACACCGTCTGAACCTGGGCAATATAGTAATTGCTGAAGTTGGCATCTGCTACGTATGGGGCTGGCTGGTAATAGCAGGTGACATTGGCCACATTGGGGATGATATTTTGCTCAGCTAGGACCCGGATGGCCAGCATGGTGATCAGATTCAGAGTCTGTCTCCTCTCATGTCCCATCAGGCACACTGTGCTCTCGTTCACCACACCGTGAAGGGTCATGAGATAGTCATACTTGCGGTCCTCTAATCCCACAAAGTGGTTCTGCAAGTAGGACTCCAGCTTTCTCTGCTGTTCTCCAATGTCTGAGAAGTCAATGAAAAACCTCGAACACATGTATCTCTGCAGGGACTTAATCTCAGATTCAGAGGCAGCCCTAAAGCCCCTTACCAAAAGGTTGCAGTACTTCAGAAGACCACCTCCTCTGATTTCTTCTGGGTTTCTGGTGGCAATTATCTTGTTGCAGAGGTGATCAAAGGCTTCCTGGAAATCCCCATAGACACTCTCACCAATGATAGTTGGATGAAAAGTTTCAGTCATCGGATTCTCTGAGCACTCATAAAATAGCAGTAGGGAGTCCAGCTTGATTTGAAAGGAATCGACACTGAATTCAAACTGCCGCCTCAGAGAGTCCACAAATTTCAGCTCCACATTTTTGCCACTGTTGTTGGACAGGGAGATGAGACTCCATCGGTCTGAATCATTGCATACTTTTACCATTTTCTGCACATAAGCCTCCTATAATTGGAAAGACAAAATGAGCAAATCAAGAAACAGATGCAAGAAATCTCCCCTTCAGTGCATTTGCTTGTACCTCTAAAGCCCCCCCCAACCCTTGCATTTCATAAAAGATTTCATGGAGCCTGCAGATACAAACCAGAGAAGAAATGCTTAATGTGAGAGCTCAAAATGCAGGAGGATGACAGAGAAGGGTGTTCTGCTAGGACTGTGGCATGCAAGGGAAGCATATAGCAACACTGTTTCTTTCAGTCACTTTTAATACATCTACACACTAAGCCCATGACACACATGCCAAATATGCCTGCACCCACACGCAAAAGGGTGCTACTACAACCAGATAAGAAATCTTATTTATCTGTTTCCACTTCTCTCTCTCCTCCCCACAAAAACAACTTAGCAAGTGTTCACTCCCCTCAATCCTTCCAGTGCAGGTTCCACAAATCTGCCCCATATTAAAAAAAAATCCGTCTAAAAATCTGAAAGAGATCTGGCATTCGGTCTAATCAACTCAAGCAAACTGTCTTCGAGGGGAGGGAATATGCCTCCCCCCTAGGCACTTAGTGCACCTGAATGCATGCCTTACAGGCGGAGTTTCGTTCTTGCAGATATAAAATCCATCTATGCTCCCCTTGTACCCAGGAACCGGTCCCGCACACCGAGCTGCCGCCAAAACAGGCTGGGAGAGAGTTGTGCAGCCCCCCTGGCACACACACGGCCCAGGTAAAACAATGCTCCCAGCAAATCAACCGAGAAGGAGGAAAGGCTAATTAATCCTGAAGAGCCCCGGCCAGGGCGCTTCATTGCAAACTCCTTCTCGATTTTAAGCGTAAGGTGAAAAAATCGTTCAGGGTCCCCCTGGGTCGCGGGATGTGGGGGAGAGCTGCATCTCTGAGTCCACCCCTCCATTCCCAGTGGGAAGGTGCCCACTCCCCGCAGGCAGGCGCTCACACTTGCCCGCTCCGAGCGTCTGAGCACAGGGCAGGTTTACCTTCAGGGTGAGCGGCGTGATCTTCTCCTTATTCACCCCCTCGGGTAAGAAATCCAAGAGGCAATCCAAGACCACGTCCTTCACAGTCTGAAATTCGGCTTCTCCTTTGAGGTCGGCGCAGAAGATGAGGTCCAAGTCCTTGTAGCCCAAGCCACTGTCCTGGTGTAGGACGTGGCTGGCGGCCGAGCCGTTCAGCCGCACGTCGCGCAGGCCGATGCCCTTCTCCTCCAGCCGGCTCCGCACCACCTTGACGATCTGGCGGGGCTGCATGGCCAGTGTGGGGAAGTTGCCGCGGCCGTGGATGGGGATGGTCTCGCTGAGGATGCGGTCCAGCCGCTGCACTTGCTCCCAGCTGAGCACGTTGCAGTGCGCGCTCTCGCCGCCGCCCGCGGAACTCCCGCCGGGGCTGCCGCCGGCCTTCTCATCGTCTGCCATGGTGTGCGGCCGCCGCCTCCTCGGGCTGGATCCAGGCACCGCTCCGGCTCCTCGCCGGCCCCCCGGGCCCCCTCTCCCTCCGCGCCTGGCAAAACAGGAGGAAAAGCCAGCGGTCAGCAGCTGCGCGCACCTGGCTCCCGAGCTCCGCTCCCCAACGGCCGTCCCTTCCAGCGGGGAAGCGGGGGACACACCTACTGATTAGACTAAAAAAAAAAAAAAGAGGGAGAAGAGGGGGAGAAAAAGCCCCCCGAAGCCCGGCGGTGCTGCAGGATAGAGGAAGGCGCCCGACCTGCAGAGCCGCTGCTTGCGCCGCTCTCCGCGCCCTCGCCGGGGCAGAGGCTGCCCCGCGCCGACGGAGAGGCCGCCCCGCACCGCCCAAAAGGCCGCCCCACTCGCTGCCGCCGCAGGCTGCCGCCGTCTCCGGAGCTTTCGTAGTCCTGCCCGGGAAAGGTCCCCAGTAGTTTTTATACGGGGTTTCTCCGCTCTTCCGGGGCTCCGAGTCACGGCGCCCTCGTCCCGCCCCCTCCATCTGCATGGCCGGCCCGGCGGTGCCCCCGGCACGCCCACACCCCGCGCAGCGGCGGTCCGCCCGCCCCTCCGCGCCGGCGGAGCGCCCAGCGCCGCCGTCCCGCACCGCCCCGCGCTGGGAAACCCGCGCAGCGCAGCGCAGCGCAGCTTTTCCCGGCACGGATCCGGGGAGGCAACAAGTGCAAAACCCCTCCCTGCCTGCGCAGGGGGCGCGGCCCGTCCCGCTCCCGCCGTGCCCAGATGCGCGCCCAGGGGCACCCAGCTCCGTGCTAATGTCCATTCCCCCACCCCGCCTTTTTACCTCTTGCCCCCCTCCCCTCCCCACCCCCCCGCCCCGCGACATTCCCGGTCATCCCAGGCGCAGCCAAACTTCATACCAGAGCGACGGAATTTGGCAAGGGCCCCTCTCCAAACAGATGCTGAGGATCCCGGGCCGTGTGGTTTGCGCTGCTCAGCTCCTGATCGAGATTTCCAGAGCTGCCTGCAGCAGCTCAGAGGCACCACGCCGTGTCTGCCCGGCCCCGACCCGGCCCCCTCCCCCGCGCGCGCCCGCCCTCCCTCGTCGCCGGCGCGGAGGGGAAAAAGAAATCCCGAAGAGCACGAAGGAGGTCGTGCCTTCCAGGCGAGCATCCTGCCTATAGAGCATACTTGGGTAACTGCGGAGTGGGAAAAATAACGTTTAAGGCATGCATATTATATAAACATAACACATATGTTTTGTTTCAGTTACGTTTTCTTTTGAATAACAATGGATGTACCTGCTTCTTTTTCATCCCTTTAATACAAATACATATAGATACTATTTAAAATACGTATGGATACTATATACATATAGTTATTACTTAAAATACAGACAGACACTATTTAAAACATAGAGATACTATTTTAAACAGGCTAAGCGCGCACACACACAGACTACACCCCGCACGCATCAGCACCCGGGGACCCCGGGGTCCGCCACCGCGATGTAGATAGCGGGTTGCGTGGAGAGATGCAGGGATGGGGGGAGGGATGGGGTGGGCAGGACAGCGTTGCATCATTGCTCGCAGCTTTGTGACGCGCGGCTGGAAAGCAAATGGGGGTGCGCAGAGACGTGACGCGCGGCTTCCTCAACCAGGCACCTCGCCAAAGTGGGTGGGGGGCCAACAGACCCCGACGGGCTTTACTGCCTCCTCTCCCCAATTTTAGTGCCCCCCCCCCCCCTCCATAATCCCCTGCCTTGGAATTGGGTTGGGGCGGTATGGGGGTGTGTCCCGCTCCTCACGGGGAAACACCTGAGCCGGGCGACCTGGCGTGGTTTATCCTCCCCCCTCCAAGAGCAGAGGCGGGGGTCTTGCCGAGCTCGGCGTCCCTCCCGTCGGGGGAGACCCCCCGGCCCGGCCCGGCCCAGCCGCGGGGCAAGAGCGCCCCCTGCCGGGCTCCGGGCGCTCCCGAGGGGGCGGGCGCAGCCGCGGCCGGAGCGGAGGGGGGTGTTTGTTCTGGGGGCGGCCTCGGCTTTGATTCACTGCCCAGATTCCCTCTTCTGCAGCACGTCTGTTCCTGACTCTGGAGCAGGCAGGGAGTAGGGGCGACGACGAAGGGACCTGCTGTCAAGGGAGCCTGGGCCACTGGCTATTGCTGCTGGACACAGAGAGCCTCCACTCTCTGCTTGGGTGCAACTGACAGTGCATTCAAAGAGGAGGGTGCCAAGCAATGCCCATCGCCCTGCAGGGCAGAGAAATGCCCGAGTCTCCCCAGACCCAGCTGGGTCACAGCTGAGGCCAGGGTCTTACGGGGTTCCCACGGGGGAGTGCCTGCCTACCGCACTGAGGCATCACTGCCCTCAGTGCATAGTTATGAAGCTCAGAGAGGTTAAAGCATAACCTCATTTGCGGACTGGCATCACTCAGGTGAACCACAGTTCACTAGGGCACACGATTTAAACTTTCAGAAGGAATAACTACAGCCTTATTTATAAGCAAATTATCACTATCAGTAATCAACCAGATTACGGATTTCTAGAGTAAGGGCAAAGATCAGACCTGGAGGCATATCCCATATTAAGCCAGGACATATCCAGGAAAATGAGACTGCTTCCTGGCTGGGAGTAGTGAACAGTTCATTTTGTTTGTGTTTGTCAGCACGTTGCAATGAAATTTTAGCAATATTTCAAATACTGCAGAATATATCAGTGAGTTCACACTGGTCAGTAGGATTTAGTGTTATTTTATACAGACCTTGTTTCATTTCCCCACGAAGTGTGGGTTTTAACCTCTCTCAAATTGCTAATTCTTACCCACTTAAAAAGAAAAATGGGCAGCAGTTCATCCTGAGGAATACAGATTTGCTAAAGACAAGGGGAATATATCTCAGAAGGAAGACCTTTGCACTGCTGAGCTTTGCCAAAGGAGCAAGGCCAGCCAAACCCTGCCCTCACCTCACCTTCCCTTTTTCAGTGTAAGCACCTGCAAATCACCTCCTACTCACTTGAAAGAAGAGAGGAAATCGTTTCCAGTCAGAATCACTGCATTTACACTTTTTCAGTTCAGAAAGGTATGTGGGATATTAATCATTGTGCTCTTTGTATAGATTAACAACTATTTGCATTGTTGTGCAATTCCCCCCCCCTTCTCTTCCCCTAATTAATGGGCACTAGGTAAAGGGTGTGTTGTGGTTTTTTTTTTTTAATAGCTGTCTAAATATAAGGGAAATATATACTCAAATATGAAAGCCCAGGTCACTTTAAATCAGTAGAAATCATTAAGAATTTTGCAAGAAATTGAATTAGAGTGTATTAGCTTACAAGAAATTCAGAAATATTTGCATGATTTACATCAATTACAATTATTCTAATTATGAGTGGTAATGCTGCTGCTAATAAAAGAATACATTCAGCTCATGAACATGTTCTGTCCCTTTAATGACAAACTTACATTTGGAAGGAAAAGGTAGCGGGGTCAAAATTGTCAATGTGAGCAGTAATTCTTTAGCAGAATTTTGATTCTGTTACTCACACAAGTTGTTTGTACTGCCCGAGCAATTAGTAAAAACCCAAGATATGTGATGTGAATCATGTCTTTCTGTATGTCTGCACAATATTTTTCACTTAGTCCTTTCATTTAACCCATACTCTCAGTCCTGCTCTAGAACAAATGAAATTTAATAGCGATACATGTGTTTCTTGTATATGCATTTGTGTATATTTGCTAATAAAGTCCTCAGTGTGAGATGTTAATTCAGCTTGGCCATGTAACAGAGATCGCATTCTCCAGGTGAGTTCTGCTGAATTTAAGAATTTAAGTATTTTATTGACTGACTTATAACTGACATGTACTGTGACTGTAACATCATTCTGTCTCCCTTCTGCCCAAGACATGGTGCCTAAAACAGGAACATGTTCTCTTTGGACAAAAAAAAGAATGAGAAACTGTGACTCTTTGGCTGTCCCTATTCTAGGAATTGGTGCCCATTTGCTGTGCAGCAGGAGCAAAACTTCCAGTTTAGTTTTTTCCAAGAGGAATTGAGTTCATGTGACACAGCTGCTCTGCCGACATGGCCAACATGCGTTACCTACAGTCAGGGGATTCACTTCTGAGCAGCAACACTATTTCAGTCCAAAAACTAGCGTTGACTCACCTAGAGGTGTTTGTTAAAAACATAACAAACATCAATATTGCTATCGTCACTAGGTATTAAAAGCAGCAGCCTTCTGTCTTGTATTGACTTGGTAGAAACAAGGAAGTCTAGGAAGTCCAAAATACACTGGTGAGAAGTTTGGAAAAAAAAATTATCATAATTGTGTCATGAAAAGTTTAGTAATATAATTCCTCCTTTCTTTTATTTATTTCTAATCCTTCTATTAAGGACAGTGATTAACAGTGGAGACAAATGGCGGGTCATGATGGTTTTCCCTATCTCTTGACAATGTTAAAAATGCATATAGATGTTCAATATAATAAAAAAGCAATAGTCTGTAGCAAGATGGACATCGAGGACCACAATTTTCAGGTGGCTGCATATGCAGTGTATCGAGTGTGGATGAACAGGCTGCGCAAGGGGAGCTCTGGGGCCCCTCGGCAGCCCTGGCTGCAGTGGGAGCACTGGCAGTTGCATAGGGATACAGCAGCCCTGCAGCTTCCCACCCAGGCCTGGCACAGCTGCTCTCTCTGTCTCTGCTCAATAGTGCCTTAGCATGGCTGGCGTGGTCTATCTCATACAGAGGCCAACAGCAACTAAAACATTAAAAATGAGATCTTGACCTAATTTTTTGTTCTCTGCTTGCTAGAGATGGAAAGACATTGCTGGGCAGCAATAGCCGGAAAACTTCTTTATGTTATTCACTGTGTTGCTACACAATTATCTTGCTGGAAACAGCAGCTATATGAGGGAAGAATATTCATAGCTGTTCTCCACCCAGACAGTATGAAAATGTATCAAGTCAGCTCCAGATACAACTTTGTGGAGAGTACCGGCTGTTGTACCCTTTCCCTCCCTCCTCATCACCTCATGTGCGGCTGCTGGCAGGTGCTCTGGGCAGCTGCCAGCTCCATCCCACTCCCCACGCAGTACAGTTGGATGCCTCTTCTCTGCTGGTTGCTACCCCAGACCAGAGAGTGGGGAGATCTCAAATAGACATCAGTCAACAGGACAAAAGTGCAGAGAACTTGACTTGGATGGGAAATGCTGGGAATTGCCTCAAAGTTATCAGATCCAAACAGAGCCCAGCCCAGGGTGAACCTTGCACCACACATACACGTTCCAAAAATTAGCTTAATGAAAACAGCCCATAGTAAATGAAAGTTTGCTAGAAATGACTTTGAGCACCAAAATTTACTGTTATTGGCAATAGCACAGAACAAAGTACCTTCAAAATTAACTGTAAGACCTTGTCTATACCATGACACAGTTGTAATCCTTTCCAAATTTTTTAATTCATATATTTCCTCAGAACTAGTCTGGGCAAAGTTTGAGCATGGGTGTGGAAGTAGAACTTAAAGGCTGATTTTGTTTATTGGTTTTGTTTTGGGTTTCTTTATTTTTTTTTTCTCACTAGAGTACTCAAGTCTGATTTATTTTTTTTTTTCCAAGGGCTTTGTCGTTCTTTTGCATGCATGCAAAGTATTCTTCTGATACCTTGATATTCTATAATTTACACTGGTTTATTTCCAAAATTTATTTCCGTGTTTGACATTTTGTGATGGAATAATCAATACTAGGAATTATTACTGGAATTAACATTGGCTGCTGAAGTAGTCAATACTAAGGTTCTTTGAATAAAATAAAAATCAGAGTTACTAGAAAATGGTATTTCAAAGATAAATAAAATAAATCTTTGTGCTTTCAAAGTACTACTGTTTTCTTAGTTTTATTTTTCTTCTGCCAGATTTTACTGGAAAGATGTTTTACTCATCCTGGGAAAAATGTCAATGTTTGGTCTAAATACTGTGATGTTTTGAAAAGGTGAAGTTTGAAGAAGGCCAAATTATCAGAATTTTCTGATGAACCTGCCAGGAGCTTTTCTGCAATTCTGCTGAGAACGTGTGTGTTAAATGAAATAGTAGTATTCAGCATGTGCATTGCTGCAACAACCACTGACTAAGTCAAGAGATCAGGGCACCAAAAGGTTCATCAAAGGACCTGTTCCTACCTCATCTAGGTAGTTCATAGCCTCAATACACCAGTACATAACAGTATTTTACGTTAGACAAAATCATCAACATCTGCTCCTGAGTAGGATTTTTAAAGCTGGAGCTGTAGTCAGACACAGGAGATGGCAAGCTTCTCACCTTCTCCATGCCAGGCCAGCAGCCATTCCACCTACGCTGTAAAACATAAGATGGTGTGCTCCTGGCAAACCCTTTTTCTCTAGTTTACTTGCATAAAAACAGTCATGCTCTTAGTTTCAGTTATGTTTTACACTCAGATGCTGTTGTGATTTTGCCCATATTGATCTTTGGGATCTAAGTGTGATAAAAATTAACTATACAAGATCTAGGTATTCCTAGTCATATGGCAGCCATGCATAAGATTTTCTTTTTCTTTTTTTTTTTTTTTTGTTAAAAAGGCCACATTTTACATTGTTATGTAGGAGAGTTTAAAGCTTCTGTCTTCCTACCCCCATAAGAAAGACACCCCACCAATATTTCATGTCTCATGCATTCACGCAATATTAGTTTCTTGTGACTGATAGGATTTTATGCTGATTTTACTTCTCGTGTTTTGTTTACCTTACAATGCATTAAGCTCACATGGGAATACTCCAGGGGATTTCAGCATTCTGCCTTTTATTCAGAAGAGATGGAGAAACTCATAATTTCAGATTTAAACAAGCTGTCTTGCTTTTGGAACAGCAAACTGCAGAGTGAAAATACAATGTGAACTAGTAGAAATTAGGTTACTGATCATTCAAATAGAATTGGTTTCACAGAGTCAAAGCCATAATTTAGTTTTGCCAAGTACTTTCACTATCAGGACTATGACTCCTGATGGACTCAGGGCATCTTTCAGTCTTGATTAAAGCCTATAAATGCTTGAAATTAAGTGGTTTACTATTGAAAATGTGTTTCATTATCCAATTAATCTCACTGTTAAAAATGTGCATTATGTTCCTGGTCAAAGGGCATATTTACACAGAACAAGAGTGTTTGTGTTGAATTTGCTGTACACTGAAATCACATGTATATTCCCAAAGTGCAATTTTTAGCAACTAAAAAAAAATTAGATATACAGATTTGGTGCTCCTCCTGTTTAAAACTACCTGTTGAAGTAATACCGACAAACATTTGCATAGAGGCACAATAAGAATTCCTTAGCTGGCATCTCACACAATTTTACATCTCGCTCAAGACTACTGAAGATGGTAGGCTGCTGTTAAAGAAGGTTATCTATCTCTAACTGTTCCCAGGGAGGCAAAATATGTTTGTTTAGAGCAAATACATAACCATTACCCATACTACAGCAGATTTTTATTATCTAGAGTGGTATGGATGGGTCTTTCACTTAAAGGCAAAGAATCAAAACTGTTACCCAAAAAATGCAATGTTGTCCCTTCATTTTTTAAAAAAAACTTAATCCCTTCTTCTTTCCCCATCACAGATGATTCCCAGCTCTCTACATGCCAACGATGGCAGCTGGAGCAAGAACTCGGTTTGGAATCAAGCAAGAACTCGGTTTGCTGTCACAAACAAGAATACAATGGTGTGCTTTGCCAAAGGACCCACCTACAACACTCCTTTTTTCTTTCATAGATCTACTTTTCATTCATGGGAAACCCTGCTCCTCCACATCATACATTCCTTTGGTATGCTAGGTTCAAAGAGCAAAATAGTGTTAGAGAAGCGTGTTTAGTCAGAGTATGAAAAAAAGTGAACTAGGCAATTTATCAAGTACATTCCACAGCAAAAGCAGGGTATTTTGAAAAAAAAAAAAAAAGAAAACAAAAACAAATAAACAAAAAAACCCCAAACAATACTTTTTTTTTTTTTCCCAGATTAGAAAGGGGAATATGTCATAGAGGAAAAAAAAATAAAAAGGTGTTTTTTCCCATGCAAGCTTTTTCCTCCAGAAATGTGAAAATTATGCAGATCAGTACCTTACGCAGGTTGTTATGTGGCAGTAAGCCCTGCCTCCACATCACCAGGGGGTTAGAGAGCCACCTCTGATGAGGAGAAGACTCCAATCTGTGCTGCCAGTTCTCTTGCTGAGATCCTGCAGGATCTCAAATGGAATGAGCTGCCTCTCACAGCTGCAAGTTACCAAGTCTTTGTGCCACGCAAGCCAGAAACCCTGGGGCTCCAGCCCTTCCTGAGCATCACAGGAGCATCGCCAGCACTATTTACTGCTGGGAGGGATGGGCAGCTGCACGACAGCAGCTGCAACCCCGTTTTAGCTCAGAGCGGGATACAAACTCCTGCTGTGCAGGCAGGAGAGTTGTTGCTTTCCTGAGGAGCAGTTGTCAGAGCACAGCAATCTTCACTGCCCTATGCCACTGAGGCATGGGTTTTGAAGATCTCAGAAATTGGCAAGACCTAGGAGCTGGGAGCCTTTTCCTGACTGGGAAAGGACCAGACCAGCTTCAGCTCCCAGCTCCTGCTGAGTTTGTAGCTCAGCTGTTGCCCCACTGCTCAAGAGGCAGAAGCAGGCTCTTCTTCAGAGCAGCGGCTTCAGCTCCTCAGTCCTGCTGAGCTCAGCAGTAGCCCAGCTGAGCTCTGAACCGTAAGCTGGCTTTGTGGATAGACAAAAATAGTAAGGCATGAATAACATTAACACTGAAATAAGGGCAACTGTCACATTTCTGTTCCTTTTTTACTGTGAAGCCCTCACAAGGCTAAAAGGGCAGAGTCTAGAAGTCCAAGTGCAAAAACTCTCTTAGCCACAGCACTCCATTGTCCATTTAGGTCTGACTTGTTTCTGGACAGGCTCCTTGGGCATGCAAACTTTCAAGTGGGCTCTGCTAAGGAATAAGGAGGAGGCATCACAGCATGTAACTTCAACCCACCATTGGGATTGCAGAAAGGAGCCGAGCTGAGAATGGAACCTTTCTTTCCATCTCTGATGTTTAAAGGTTCCTTGTCATCTTCTAAAACAGCTTATCTGAGCCAAAATGCAGAGAACAGTTTATGAAATTTTGTCCTTTTGAAACAGAGCCCTGAGCTTTCCTCCTACTCATATCCAAACCTAATCTTATCCCAAGCAACAGCCTCAGCTACTTTGCAGCCCAGACTTCTTCTCAGGTCTTTCCCTGACATTAAAGGATTTCTTGTTGTTGTACCACTGTGCATCTGAAACAGCTGTTGTGTGTTACAGTCCTGTGAGGTAACCTGGTAAATGAAAACATAGTGAATGGCATACTAATATTATTAATCTATTTCTTGTTCCTTCACTGAGGAAATTTGCATAATTAACCCCCTAGAGGTTCTTATTTATCAGCATAACATTGGTTTCGTTTGCCATTGCATTCCAAATATTGTTTTGCCCTGGAGATCTGTTGTGCTAGAGCAGAGCTTCAGAGGAAGATTTCTATTCCACATGCCAAATGTTGCTATTATCCCTACTAGAATAATAGGGGAAGGATTTTGGCTCTAGATACATGGAATTTTATGAAGAGGCAATCTATGCTTTTACACACAGGGTCCCACCTGGATTATTTCTTGAGGTGGTGCTCAGAAGAGGGTTGATCCCAATGCAAGAGGGGTGATTCCCCATCAATCCCAGTACACTGTTTTGGTAGGAGCATTGTGTCTCTGGGCAGCCCACTGATGAGGCAACTTCTTATGAAAAAGAAGTTCCTGCCCTAAGTATTGCTTTGAAAGCCATCCAACATGGTGTTTCACAGCAAGGAAGGAGAGGTACATTGTCCCTTTTTTTCTGATTACATCACACTGTGTCCCCACTTGAGGCAGGTAATACATTTCGGTCTTTTGGTGACGTTAAGTGCCTGCTGCATAATTTACAGTACTTTGTTGCTTTGAACATTTGCATCCTAATTACTGTTAAGCAGCAGATGCCCAATAAATGTTGGGATTACATGTGTCCTTCCACCATCTGTCTTAGATTACTTCATCTTTGTAGGTAAACTCATAACATCTTAAAAGCAGCTGATCCCCTTCCGGCAAAGTGACTTGGTGTTCCTATTAATCACTTTTCATAACTCATTGCCTTCCTCACCTAAATTGCAGGTTGCTCTGGATGTGCACAGAGCCCTGGATGTGCACAGAGACCCAACAAGCCCTATGTAATGCTGTGCCAGCCCTGTGAAGAGGCAGGGGCATAGGTATCCTACGTTGCATCGCTATTGACCTCATGGCAAGTCAAACAGGAAGCCCAAAGCAAGGCAACAGGGCAGGTGAGCAGATAGACAGAGGAAAAAGCCCTGAGGCTCAGAAGAGTGGGCTGATCAAGGAGGTGGTCACCAGGAACAGAGGAAATCCAGACCTAACTGAAGAAAATCCCAAGGCCGTTTCTGCTTTGATGGGAGCTGCAACTGCTCCACCAGTTTTCATCTCTGTCTGCCTCCTCCTATGTTTTCTCTTCCATGGGTAATGTACTGGGGACAGGGAAGGAAGTACCAGGACTACTTAGTGGTAGTTGGCTCCGATAGTTTATGTGCTCATGTACTAAAAGAGCAGAATTATCACATGCCCTTTAAAAAAACACACCTACTGAATGCACAAAACTAGAGATGAACAAAATTGCTGTCTGCTAATGACAGTATGGAAGTAGTGGGTCAAAAAACAGCCAGAAAATGATTTCCCCAATTTCCCCTCTAATAAACCGTAATCCTGAGCTGATTTGTTTTTAAGGAGTTCTGGCATTACTCCAAAGGGCTGCATTTTCCAGAGATGAGCTATCCATTTCCTCTGGTCTTTTGAACATGGTTGCAGCTGAACTTTTAAGCCAGATCATCCCAATTTGCCAGGCATGAGATTATTGCTGGTGTGCAAAATGAGGAAGAGAATTAAAAATAACCATGCCAGTAGCTGTGCAGTCTGTTGGTTTAAGGCTTAGAGGTTTATGTGTCATTTGGAAGTACTTCAGTTCCAGAATAGGCTGTCCACTAAGCCTCTGTTGTAGGGAGACACACAGTACAGATCTGACTCCTTGCTTTTCACAGATCAGCTTAGGATACAGAAGCATGAAAAAACACTCAGACACTCATTTTAGAACTGAATAGGTCAGTGCTTTAACTGCACATGATGAAAGCCAGTAGTGTACTTGGGTATACTTAGCTCAGCTTAGCTCAAATTAATTGTATTATGCACATGTTAGGCTGTATCATATAATGCAGCATAGCACACGCATGGTCCTCAAAGGCAGAAATGAGTGACTCCAGCCACATAGAAAAGATGCTGATGAAATTTCAAAAATCAGATTTCCTGATGGTTTATTTATTTTTGCAAAAATGCATTTTTTGAATGTAAGCATTTTTAGATTCTTCCTTTTTATTGCTGAGCAAATGCCCTACATTTAAGTGCAGTTCATAAACCTTCTGTACCCACTAATGAGGAAAACGTTTGCAACTCTTAGACACAGGCCAGACAAAGAACCCAGTAGCCAAAGCTGTTCATATATCCCAAGACTCTCTTATTCCTCATCTCTTTTTCGGGTATATGTGTTTTAATTCCTACATAAAGAAATGGAACTTTCTGTAGTCTTTCAATGTAAATTTAGTGCAGGAGATTTACTTCACATATCTCTTGTGAAGTAAAGAGGTTCTTTAAACTAGATTTGGACACTTTAAAATATATTACCAATTCATCACACACCATGTAACTTAATGTGTCATTTTGCATCCAGATATCAGTAGCTTTTCTTAACATTAAAAGAGTTGCTACGTTATGGTCAGCCTTCTGTCAACCCAGGTAAAGAGCTATTCATTACCTTTTGTTTTTAATTATACCTACCTAAGGCCTGGGCCTGATGCGTTTTGAGCCCATGGTAACTCTTTAGCAGGCAGTGATCCTTTAGAGGGGAAATGAGGAATGTTTAGCTGTTAAAAACAGTTTTTAGTGGAGCTGATGTCCTCAATTAGTCCTTTTTACTTAATAATTGCCACTTCTTTTTCCTCTTGCTAGCTAAGTACATCTTCTTTTGTTTTCTGAGATGTCCAGAGTGTTAAAACTAAACTTCCTCCTCACCTTGAATAATACAAATGCAGCAGTCACCACTAAACATCTGGCAATTACACCTGAAATATCCACCAAGGATTTGCTATTATGATTCTAAGAAGAGGGAAAAACCATAAGTGGTTGGGTTTGTTGTTAGTATCCAACAGACAAAAGTACATCAGTGCTCTTAGGAGAGGACACAGGATTTCATAATCTTTCTGTGTAGATGATTTGACTTCTAATTATTTAGTTTTTATGGGCCTCCCCCAACTCTGTTCCTCCTCACCCTGAGCAGAATGAACACACATCTTTACAGACCCTGTCTGTTCCAGCCAGCATCCTGGAAGTGACATCTGCCCAACCTTTTTTCAAAGCCAGGTACTGTAGCTGAGTTGTCCAGACACTGCTGGTGTCAGGGCACTGGCAGCTCTAGCCAGAAAAGCACACTGGATGGGTGACATAGCATCCACATGTGTGGGTTATTTCAAGCAGCTCAGGCAAAAATACATCCATTGTTCAACAGTCCCTAGAACTGTTAATCTTGTTCCTCTATGCCAACAGCTGTCCTATTAATTGTGTATTTTTCATAGACGTAGTTCCGCAAATTCCATGTGATACATAAAGATCAATAAAAATAAGGTCATTTATAAACACCTCCTTCTTTCTCAGCCTCTCTGCCCTGCTCCCAGGATATGCCTGTTGGCAGGGTGAACCACCTGTCACAGACTTCGTCCACTTCGTCCACACCAAACGATAAAGCACTGAGAGGCATAATGATGGTGAGCAGTTAAAAGCAAAATAAAAGGGAAAAATAATAAAAGAAAAGCACCTATAAACATATTGGTGCATGTATAGCTCAGCCAACATGGACTAGAACCACCAAATACATTTCTGCTACCTAGTTTATACTTATTGAATGCCCTCATGTATTTTCCACAAGTGCTTACCTTCCATTTCATTTAACGTAACCCATTGATTTCAAAACTTGACGTAGGAAAGGTCTCTCTGGGGCCCCACAATTATAGCAAGTTGTGCAACCTGAGTATCAGCCATTTTGATAGAGACTTCCTGCCACACAGTGGGTTTCAGTTCTGCAGGCCTCTGCTGTGCTGAAGTAAATAAAGGACCATGTACACAAATACACCATTGGCTTTGTCTGCCTCTCCCATCTGCAGTCACACCAACTGGGGACTTGGGTTTCTGACAAGATATCTGATCTCTGGCATACCAAACCACAATGCCTTGCAGGACAGGAAGATTTGGGGGATATATAATTTCAAAACCATCTGGGTGCTGCAATACCTCTGATCATTCATGTCATGGGGAAACACTGAAGAACAAGATGGCATTTGCGTGCTGACCTCTTTTTTTGCTCTTCTACCTTTCTGGTCATGTACTGTATGTCAAAGTTGCAAAGGATTGTCATTCATAAGAGTAATCTCGTGCCAATCCTGTAAAAACTTCCTTTTAACAGAGATAAGATAATTCAGTCTAACAGTTCTTTAACTAAATAGGATTAATTAGCAGGAAGCTGGCTGCTTAATTCACCACTGACCTGTAAAACCTGATAAGAATGAGGTCACTGGACATAACAGAGCTATTTAGGAGTTTAGCTCAAACTCTTATAACAGAAAACTTCATTTAAAGATCAGTCTGATATAATAAAACTCTGGGGTAACAAAATATTACTTATTAAAGAGAGATCTAATCTTTAAAATAGTGTGCTCTGTATACGCAAAAGCATATTCCTTCCAAAACAAGCAATTGCAACATCTAAGCACAGTCAGTGGACACCAGACTTTGACATTCAAACCAAACCCATCCAGTTTCACATCCTTTCCCCCAAAATTTGTTATATAAAGCTCATTTTTTGTGACCTTAAGAACTCACAGGAGCTTTACATTATGAGAATCTTTTTTTCATGTTTCACTCCTTTGAGCATATCCTGAGTAATCGTCTTGATTAAACGAAGCTTGTTTAAGGATCAGAAAAAAATAAAGAGTGTGCACGTACCTCCATAGCTCCCCAGTTTCCCTTCAGCTTCTACCTAGCTTTCACTGGGTTTTTTTTCTGACAGCAATTGTTTGCAAATTACAGTTTATATTACTAATACAAATGTGCATCTGCATCATTTCTACCAAAACAATGCTCCTGTTTTCCCCCGGGAATCTCCTATTTCTTCCCCAAAATTATGTCCTGTCTCTTTTCCACTTTAAGTAAGGAATATCATGCAGGGTTTCAGTTGATTTATCTACTACAGTGGGCACCATTTTTGAAAGAACTTGGTCCAGAACCTTTTACAGATCAGAAATACCACCTGAAGGCACTCTCAGAAACTAACTGGACCTGTTTTAAAACCTTGCAGTCCTGTAAAAACCAGACACAACATCTGAGGTAAGGAACTGTCAAAAGAAAAATTATTGATTTTGATGTATTAGGCCAAGTTGTAGTCTGATTCCAAAGCAGAGGGAAGAATGGTTACACCTAGCTACCCATCTGGGAACAAAAAGATTTTCCTCTTTAATTTTTTCCCTCCTTTTATTATTCCCTTCCATCTTCAAAGCCTTCATGTAGTAACTGGCTAGTGTCCCACCTTTGCTTGCCAAGGAAGTTTGAACATATTCCTTCAGATAGCTAAAAAGGTTGTTATGGTTTGAAAGAAAACATTTCTTCTACCCAGGAGCTCAGCACACCATGTCCCCATTTCTCCAGCCTGCTGCCAATACTGAAAAATGAGATTACTTTTCAAGCCCACAGCTCAATAACGAACAGTTTTGTGTGTCTACTACAAAAGATCAGGAATCCAGACCCACTTTTGTATTTAATATACAGAGCCGGATTCTCAGCTGGTATAAGCTGAAGCCGCTCTACTGGTGCAAAGGAAAATATACTGATTAACACCTGCCAAATTTCTGCTCTGAATATTATGTTTGCAGAGTAAATGGCATAAATCATGGAAAATGTACTTAGTTTTTCCACTTAGAGACATTCTTTTTCCAGCTCACTCTGGGAAAACATTGTTCCCCTTAATAAAGTGCTAAAGATTCAATTAAAAAAAGGTAGGGCCAAACTGCTTCCAGAAAACTCAAAATATTTTCTGGCACCATTCATCACAACTACCTCCACAGCCACAGAGACAATGGGATGAATAGTTCCTTGTCTAGAATTTGTCCCTCCTGTCTAGTACTAATATACCAGAACTGGATGTATGTGTGAAAGGAGGGATGTATGCACACACACGATACACTCCTTCACTTTACCTGGTGCTGTCTTTGTCTCCGGCATACAGGGCTCAGGCTACTGGAATTCCCATTAGTTCAATCTATCCAAATGGCCAGATGATCCATCAGTAGAAAACATCCAAACTTTGTCTGCCTGCTACATTATTTGTAAGAAGTGTTGTACATAGAAAAAACTCTTCCAGATGTTTCTAAGTTTTATTGAATTAATCAGTCTTCCAGAATAAGAGTGTAGAAACTACATTTAAACAGGTAATGTCAAGGGTTATTAGAGATGAAAACTAACATTGCTTGTTAGTTTCATATTGAAGTTCATATACTGAAGTTCACATCTTCAGCAATCTGTTTCTCATGCAACATTTTGGGGTATGGATGCAGCTTTACGAAAGGGGATGCTACTTGGTGGTAGATTCTTAATGCTTAGATTCATTTTTTTTTTTAAGTAGACATACAAACCACTGCAACATGCATAGTGAGTAAACAAGCACTCCCACGCTGCCAGAGAAGATAGGGATATGTGCAAAGTGATAGCACAGCTAGTTTACTTTTATCCTCAGATTAAATAAGCATTTTTACCTTTTAATAGATACCTGAGCTGGCAAAATGAGAGGGAAGAAGGCAAGGCACGGGAAATTTTGAGAAAGACTGTGAATAGTCCTTCCAATCACTCCTGCCTGCTTGGGATATGGGAAGAAGGAAGCAAAGACAGAAAAGGATTATTCTCGTGTTGTTACAGTCTGTCAATGAGCTGAGAAAACCCTTCCAAAAAGCAGTGTGTTGAAATGGATACACTTCCAGGATTTCTAGTTCCTATACTCATACCTCTGTCATCCTAATAAAAAACCCAAACCCAAACAAACTGTCAACTACATGAAGTCTCATTGCTTGAGATTAATCCTCCCCTCCATGCTCCAGTTGCTCAGGCTATAGCTGGAAAAGGTTTAGTAGCCTTAGAGAAAATCCAGGCTACGCCAGATGCAAAACCAATCCTAGCTGAGGGCCAGGAATTTAGAAGCAACTGAAGTCTGCTGACATGCCTAGTCCACGGAGCATCTCATGTTCAAACTGATTACTGGTATGGCAAGACTCAGACAGCTCGGTGATTTTGTCACGTGCCAACAAGTTCATCCATGATGATCTTGGCCTTGCATGCTGAATTTCTGTTGTCCAGGGCAGGATCATGCCCCAGGCCACAGTCAAGGCTGGTAAACTGGATCACCTAATGGGTGACCTTCTGCTGGTGTCACCCAGACTCCTCAGACACTTCTCTTTGCATTCAAGCTGTTGTTCAGGCTCCCCAAAAGCACAGGTTGCCATTCTCCCCCCAGCTTGGCCCATGCCTCAGAGATGCCCTCTCAATGCCCTGAGAAGCGATATCCACCCCAAGCTCCTCCTAGGCAGCGTTATGGCACATAAGCGGCAACTAAATACCCGGTGTCCAAAACCTGGTGAGAAGTTTGGACTTCCATGGTTGTTTAGTTTCAGAGACACACACAGCTCTTTGAAGGTCATTGCTCCAGCTCTTTCACATCCATCTCTATTTTTTTTACTTCCCTCCTGCCCAGGACATATTACATTTGTCAGCTCTGTCAACACCAAGTTTTTATTTTCCCATTTTGTTCTTACCCCTTGTTACCCAGTTCATCTGTTTTCCTCCTGCCTTTTCTCTACTCTCATAAAATCAGAAGCCTGGAACTAACACTTATTTCAAAAGTGGTGGTGGAGCCATCAGCTGAAAGTAGATTTTTTTTTCCAAGCCTTGAACATCTGTCAGCAAACATTGTGGGGTAGTGCTTGTTAACATAACAGGTTGTGTGGGAAAACACAGCAGTGTCTCTCCTCTCTCTCCACAATCTTCCTCAGTTTTGATTCACTGGGACTGTCCTTCATCTAAGGCCTACAAAATGGGTAAACGGGCATGTTTATCAAATCAAAATGAGAGGGAACATTTTAGGGAGTAGGCTGTATAAGGGACTGCAGGCAAAAAAAAGGGCAGAAATCATTGCAGCATGCTGCTGCTATCAAATCTATAAGATATAACCTCATTTATTACTCATCATGTTGCCACTTATGAGAAAATGAATGAAAACAGTAAAAAAATTTAAGTTTCAAAAGATAAGTCGTGAAAACAGGTATGTGATGTACCCTTCTGGGCATGTGCTGGTGGCTTGTAGGATTGGTTCTGGCCCTACTCGTATGTGAGAAACCCCAGTGGTGAAAGATCATCAGAATATACAAACCCTTTAACACATCTGTTGACATGTGCCAGTTTTACATGAACCATTCATTTACTGGCCTTTTTTTAATTAGAGATACAAAGTGCAAAGAAATAAGCTGCACAAGATACTATGCCCAGGAGAATACCAATCTCATGTGCAGGAGCAGCTCCGGGTTTTAACTGTAAGGTATTTGACTAAGTATAGTTTACTTAACCTCGACGACCTTTCATGAAGGTGCTCTCTGTTCTGCTGCAGCAAAGGAAAAGTAAACATTGTTATTTTATTAAAACCATTTATCTTAGGGTATAAATGACCAATACCTTACAGGGATCACCTCTCGCACATACACTCTGAGTTTGCACTTGCACAGCAACTATTTTGATTTAGAAGAGATATTTCCCCAAAATCCAGGACCACTACACTGTGGTAGGTCTACAGAGTACTTCATAGAGTATGCTGCTCCTCCCCACTTACAGATATGTTGCAAAGCACATTGAAACCAACGTATGACTTTCCACCCACTCGACTGGGCTTCAGACCAGGATAACTATACCTTTGTCTCTTTGACTGCCCAGTGAAATTGGCATTAGCCCTACCCAAATGTGGAAATTGCCTGATACAGGCAGACTGGAATTTGCATGATCTTGGCTTAGAGCAGTTGCTTTTGCCATGCCAATATTCAGCTTGTTCTATATGCTTAGTTTAGTGGGGAAATTTGCTGTTGATAGTGTTTTTACTGATAAGTGTTTGCTGTCATAATTCAAGAACTGGTTTCCTGAGCTATGAAATATCTGCACAGAAGAGTTCTAGTAGGAATTACTGCTCCTCGGGGGTGCAGCCAGACTTGGGACTGTGTGCAGACAGCAGTGGGGAAGGAAGGCGGCAGGGAAGGAAGGAGGGATGGCAGGGAGGGACAGAATATTCCTGACCATATTAATTCCTATTCTCACTTACTGCTTTCTGGACAGTGTTTCTGTAGCTGGAGTTCTGTCATACCAGAAAGGTCCACCCACTTGCACTGCTCTCTGTGTCCCAGTGCTAGAGAAGTGCCAGCATTAGTAGATGACGTATTTGTTTTGCATTGTGTGTGCCATAAATAGCATCAAGACGTTACCATGTTCTGGGACTGATTTTGTCCATTTGCTGTTGCTGTTATATGAAGGAAAAAATTTAAATAACCATGAAAATGCAGAGGAAGCATATGACTATTTCACACAGGCTCTGCCTATGTGCCACCTGCTCCCTTTTTCCTCAGCCAAAAAGAAGCAAGCTTTGATTGGATTTTTGGTTTTGGTGCCAGATTAGACCTGTAGCACTATTGCAAGTGTCCAGGCTGTGCCACTCCATCCCAGATGGAAGTTTAAGCACTTCAGCAACCAGACTCTGGGGCAGCATGAGCACCTTTGTGCTCTCATCTCTGAAAAGCACAGTGTTGGTAACTGTTATGTCTTTTCCATTGACTTTTCTTAGCCTCCACCTGTGATGCAGCAGAGTCAAATGCAGATCTTATTTCCCGGCCAGGTCATTAATCCATTCCTTCCTTGTCCCTGTGAGATGCATATATATATAAAATTCTGTTACAGTACCTGTGTTTCCAAAACTACTTTGCTTTTTGTCTCTGTGGTGAGCTCTCTAGCCAAGGTAATGCTTGGTTCCAGGTAAACAGTCCTTCAGCCTCCAGGTAGGCTGAAGTTGTTCTTGTGAACAACTCTAATGAGAGTGAGCAAAGCCCTCTTTTTACACCTGTGTTTCCTCAGTGGGCAGAAGAGAAAATGCAGCTTTGATTTTTTTTCCCCCCAAAGTCTTAATGCCAAATTAAATTCCAGAAAAAGTTAAATTTTAAAAACTCTGAAGGGTTAATAAAGCTGCTGTCTCCCATCTTCTCTTTGCCTCCAGAAAGGTGGGACCCGAATTTTTTCACTGGATACCAGAATCAATTTTTTTCAGCAGAAATCCTTTGACTGAGTGAAATACGCAACATATGCCTGAGAAAAAGTGAATCATTGCTGCCTTTATTGCTCGTTCTGTTTATTAAAACTGCTGGACCAAGATTTATTTTTAATGAATTCTGATTAGTCACAGCCAGTGATTTCACAATTCATGTTAGTAATGTAGGCATTTGTTGCACTGAAAACAGCTCATTTGCTTATTTTCTGGAAGACCTTTTTTTTCATCTGACTTGAAATTGGTCACACAGAACTCTCTGGGATTTTTCAGGCTGAGTATATTTGTTCCCATGGATAGAAGCCATATGTCAAAACCCTTTATTGTCACCAAAGAAAAAAACCCTCACTTTTATTCTGCTAAGTCGTTTCCTTTTTTTTTTTTATGTTTACTCTGCCTTGCCATCCTGCCTCACTAAACCATACCTCATCCTTGTGTTTCCTCCAATATGAATGTGTGTGTAAGGCAAACCACATACTTTACAGATGGGAAAAGATAACATATAAATCAAACTGTATGCCAAAATAGAGACAGTTATAATGTAGGTTGTAGAATAATGTGTCTGCATTATATCTTCTTTAAAAAAAAATAAAAAATAAAAATGGAGCGATGCAGTAGAAATCAATGTGCTCAGTTTTAACCAAAAAAGAGCTAAAACTCTGTAGCAGTTTTTTAGTGAAACTGGAGCTTTTGGACTGGCTGTTAGAATGGTAAGCTATTGCAAATCAGTCCAGAAGGCCCACACAGCAGGGCTGGGCTGACACGAGTCCAGCGCCTGGCCAGCAGCACTGCACCAGTTCCTTCTCTTCCTGCCTGTGTTCCCCAAAATCCATGAGAATGAACCCACTCATTCCAAAGGGGTGTTTACTTTCATTTTCTGAAACAGTTTTAAAGCAGCTGCTGGAAGATGATTAAGCAAAATATTACAGAAATGGCTCCAGATGAGGCAAGGATCACACTGTGTGGCGCTGGCACCAGATGCCCATCCGGGTCATGGCTGCAGGTACTGATGAAGCAGCAGTGATGGTCCCCAGCTCAAGATGGGTGTCCAGCTGCAGGGTTTTACTCACAGCTCAGGTAGCCCAATCTCAGTATGCTCCTCCTCTCCCAGACAGCTATCAAAGAGACACCACTCTTTAAAGAAACAAATTATACTACAACTCTGCACAAAGCACTGCTTTAAGAGGAGATTCTTGCCAACTCCTCACTATTTCCTTCCCTTTGCCTCCTCCTGGTATGGTGCAGTCTCATCTTACATGGGAAACCATGGCAATTGGATCATTCAATGCAACAATGCTGTATTAGTCATTCTCCACACCTTTTTCCCTTTTTTACTGTCTCACTGTCTGTGCTGAGGTTGCCTGCACTGCCAAGAGCAGTGGTATCTAATAGTATAACAGAGGGGGACAGGATTGACACGCAGATAATTCATCTCTTTGTCTACTCAGAGGATGGATTGTAGCCAAGATACAAATTCAGAGGATGCTGGAAGTTTAAATTCCTCTGCTTCCACTGTTCAATCAAATACCTGTTTGCATCCCCGTACCCTTCAGCATTAGTAATGTTGACCAGTTAGTAACGTTGGTATCCACTAGTAATTTGAGTAAACTCTAAGAGAATTCAGTCCCAATCTCCCTGTGAGGAGCCTGGTTTAGTCTAGGCCTCAAGCAGTGAATTGTCCCCTCTGTATCTCAGAAGATGGGCAGGAGCAATATTCAGAGCAGAGTGGAATTTCCAGCTTGCCTCTGAACTATGGTTGAGGTTCTTTGTTAGTGGGCTGGGTTGCACTCTGCCTTTAACATTTGACCATCAGCACCCTGAGATGCACAGAAACATGGGTTCCCATGGTAAAATCCAAGTGTCTGGCATTTCTAGCTTGTGACTTGGGCTTTGTGCTAGTTTACATTTATCTAGTACTACCAGAAGAGTTGGTTCATGCAACATTATGGTGAAAAGAAAATAAAGCTTACGAAAATATAAAAATATTAAAATTCCACTTAATACAAATATTTGCATACCAGAAACTTGTGAAATAGATAGATCCATCTATCTAAAACACTAATATTTGCTTTTACATAGTAGTACTCTAGCATTTCAGATTTGAAAAAAAAAAAAAAAAGGCATGTTGGCAGCAAAATGCATGGCCATGCTTGTACTACAGAGAATAATGGTTCTATTTTCAGACACAAAATCAGAGATACTCCTCTGTTTTACTTTTTAACATCAATGCATAAGGAGTTCACTTGATATGGGAATACCTAGACCCAGCTAAGTTCTGATTCATTCTTGCTTTGCTTTCACGAAACATAATTAACAGATACAGACTTTCTTTTCTAAGACATTTCATGTTGACTCTCAAGGAAAATTCCACATTTCTATTTTTAGAGTTCTTTCAGATAAAGGTTTACTTTTAAAAATATTAAAATATAAAGTATAAGTTTTAGCCCAAGAAGTTGCTGTGGGTGCCAGATCTACAGCTGTAACCAGATGTCCAGGGACAAAAAACAGGACAACTGTTTCTGTTTAGTGGGATTCCAGGACTGACACTACACCAGCACCGTGACAAAGCAATATATGACCATTGCCATTTTAGGCACTCCTTTTCTCTGAGAATAGCCTGTTAAATTCTAACGGTGTAGAGTGGCTGAGAAGGAGCAACGCAAACTGAATTGTTTCTGACGCACATGCAGATCGTCATTGACAAGTAAAGGATAGCCCTCCTAAACCTCTTCTCACGTGGATAAGTCCCTCCTCACTTGGGTAATCCCATTAACTTCCTCAAAGATCTAAATTCCCAGGCAGTCAAAGAACCCAGAATGTTTGTACCTATGGTTATTTTTCAAGTGGAGAAATGGAGAAAGATTATATGATTTTTTAGGGAATACAGGTCATCAGGTAGAAAACAGCCTCTGTATTGGAAATTTGGACTTTGACAGTTCTCTCAAAGCTAATGGTGGCTTTGTTTGACCTGAACTAAGCCCTGTTTGGCAAATACTGTGTCTGACTCAGTGAGAGAAAGGTCAGAAATGAGGAAAACCTTTGCTGTGAGAGTCTCATCAGTTTTTTATGGCATAGTTCATAGTTCTCTATTGTCTGCGATAGATGTAACTTTTAGCCAAGTCAGAAACCCCAGTTCTCACTCAGATGCTCAGCATTATTTACAGAACAGAAGAAGATCTCATAAACTTTTCAACAAAACCCAGCTGAATTTTAAATATGTAACAAAGCAGCTGAGTTTTGGATGGTTTGGAAAGTAACAACCTCAAATCTGGAAGTATTTTATATGAAACCTGCAGATCTGTTTTAAAAGAAAACATTGCAATAAATTCAACACTGAAGTTGTTGGGCGACTTAATAGACCTAACTTCCTCCTCTAACAAATGAACTGCTTACATGGAACAATTAGTCTGAGACTCTGCAAACAAAACTAAAAGAAACTACTTTCTCCTTTTCCTGCTTTTTCAAAGCATTTATTCTGAGTTTTACAGAAATCCGTAGGAATGTACACAACTGTTTTAATGCTTCCCATTGCCTTTTGGTCTTCACTTTTGCAAATTGATTTGTTGCTTTGTTATGTGCCTCTTAATATCACAAGGACCTTAATTAAGGCTTTAGGCTTCCCTGCTCACCAAGTTTAACAAACAAGCATACAGACTAGAGGCTCATTAGCTCAAAGGGGCACACTTTACTATTCAGAGCCAAGTTTCAGGCTGATCCATTGTGAAAACACTAGCATAAAAAGAGCAGTTTCACAATGGAAATCTGAACACTTAGCCCTTTTTTTATATACTACAATGATAATTTATTATCTTATTCTTTCTTACCTTCAGTCTTAACTCATATTTTTACAATGATTAGACAAGCTTTATATGACTGCAAAGCAATAAACATAATTTATTAGTGGTTTGATCCCAGAAACCTCTTTCAGATAAAACTCCTACTGTTCCCGGGGAGATTTTGTCAAGCAAGGATTCAGGACAGAGTGTGTTCAAAGCACAGGGCTGAGCAACCTTCACGGGCTAAGTGGTAATCACCAACACAGCTGGCTGCGGATGAGCTCACTAAAGGGTGTCTCATCATCATCCACATGCCCCCGTTTCAAAGAGAAAGGAAGGTACAAGGTGGCATTTATGGGCAGAAAAACAAGAAAAAAACACCTGGACCAGGATAATGGACTGACACCAGCAGCCCTGAATTTCAGTGCTGGAGACCATAGGTTCCTGCTCCTCACCAGGAAGATAAGAGGCTTTGGTGTGACTTCACATATCCTATGCAAGCCAAAAGCTCTGTCTATTAATGAGTTTTTTTCTTAATAAATTACTTAAACCTCTTTCATCCTAATATAAAAAGGGTCTATGGTGTTGCCATGCACTGGAGGCAGCATGTCTTCAGTCTGTGGTGTAGTTGCCTCTTGTGTGAGCAAAGCAGCAAAGAAAATTTTTGAGGTGAGTCAGTGACTTCCTTTTGCAACGGCCTTTTGGTACCTTCAAGGCAACATTTCTCCATCATTTTCCACTCGGCATAACAGCACGGTTTGGAATCTGGATCAGCAGTGTTGGTTATCCGAAATCATTTTAATTGCAGAAGTATATTGACAGTGTAAAAATGAGAACTGTGAGATAATTCAGTCTTAATAAATATTCATACATTTCAGTAAGCATACAAATATTTTGACTGCAGTTAGCATTTCTTTTGGAACAGATAGGCAATATCAGTGTGCAGAACAGCAGTGCCCCTTCACAAGTGATTCTTTACTGCCATAAATTAACTCCCTTTTTCCTTTCTCCACTACAAATATTAATCTGGGTGATTCTAGAAAGCCTGATAGATAATTCCACTTGACAAATAACCCCAAGAAAGCCTGACAAAACTATGGCAATTTTCCCTCCCTAAGCGACATGACAGTTTATCTGTGATGTTTCTGAATCAGTATTTAAGTGTTTGGGTCATGAGCTGTGCAATAAATGGCCAAAAGAAGCAGTTTCAGCAGGCTATTGATTGCTTGAGTGGAACATGCAGTATGTTAGAAAGACAGTGGACCCAAGAGGCCTTTCTGAATATTTGCTTGACACCCATAGATAACCAATACTGGGAATATAAGGCACCAGGTCGTCTCTGAAATAGCACAACAGAACAGCCTCAGGCTGAAAAACATTTTACCATCCCCAAATGAATTTCTACAGTTCAGGATGCTGTCTTCCAAACCTGCCTTGTTGCACTTTGTCTGGTAAGACAGGGATATAAAGTGTGCTACAGACACAGGACAGAGAAAATAACCTAAAAGTAACTAGCTGCCTTTTCTTGTGCACATGTCCAGTCGCACTTGAGGAGATCCTTGAGAAATGAAAGCACAGAGCAGCAGCTTCCTCCACTTTGGTGTGGGGCAACCCTAGGCAGCCTCTGTTTCCACTCCCTAGCTTGCTTGTGGAAAAGCCAGAAGGGCTGGAGCTAGAGATTGTTGTCTCACCCTGCACAGAGACGTGGACAGAGGATGCAGTACAGCTGCTGATGTGCAAATAGATGATGGGCAAGAAAATATTGCTCTTTGCTTAGATTGCCTTTCAGCCACAGAGAACTGATCATATTGTCCTGGCTGCTCACTAAGCATGGACACTTAGATCTAGACAGAGCGAGAGAGTATTACTTAACCTGTAAAAACTCAATGCAGGACCTTCCTAGGTCTTAATCCCTGCCCCTGTTTTTGAAACAAGTCATTGTTTCTTTGTTCATTTTCTGTACTTAATTATAGATTTTTCTCAGCCCATTTAGGCTAATTCTGTTTAAATATTAATTTTATTAGGTGTTTATTTTACTGATTTACATTGTACAGTATGTCAGATACCTGGAAGGAGTATCATACAAAATAAAACCCAGTAAAATATTTTTAAGGGTGATTAAAGACCTTCTCTATCTGCTGAGCTTTAGCAATCAAATGAGTGTAATTCACTGCATCTGCACTCAGAGTCTTCAAAGCAATTGTGAATAAGTAGATTCCTCTTTCTTTACAATATGATGACCCAGGAAATTGAACTTAATGGAAATTACTCTGTGAAAGATGGATTATACCCCTTGAAGTTTACTTGGCAGTGTTGTCACCACAAAGTTGTGCAGAATTTTGCAACTGGGCCTGAGCTCCATCACTAGCTGCAAGACAGTGTCAAAAACAGGGTTAAAGGTCATCATGGCATTTCAGCTATTTACTAGCATTTAATATATATATAAACTTATAGTATCTGGAGAGTCAATCTCTGCAAATCCTGCAGTAATCACTGAATACTCAGAATAAACCACAATTACATTGTCTGAACTCTTTGATTGGTGGGTAAAACCCAGTTGAAACTGAGAAATATGAAAGTCTGGCACCTTTGGGGGAAGCTATATGATCATGCCTGGGTACAAGTTTGGAAGCTAATTCACAAGCTTCAGTTTCAAATCAGTGAAATTGTAATTGGAAGGAATTTCTGCAGTCAATGGCAGGAACTGCCACACTCACACACAGGGAGAAGAAATGAAGCATAGAGAAGCACCTCCTTCAAAAGGGACTGTGGGTATTTAGGTCAGTAGTCATCCACTTAATCTTACGGACTTAAGAAAGCAAAAAAGGAGAAAATGAGTTTCATCTTCCTGCTTGTAGAACATGTACCTACAAAATGGTCATCTGGACATCACAACTGATAGATACCAGCTAATGAACATCCACCCAGTATGAAGACCCAAGACACCTCTAACTTCTGAAGATCCATGATTTATCCCAGTTTGTGTCCTGTGACAAAACACAGAAGAACCCCCAAATGTAAGGAAATCTGCCATGAATTTTTAGAAATTACTAATGGATCCAGATGCAAAATCTGAGCCCCTTATTGAGGGTCTTGGGTTTTGTTGGGTGAAAAGAAACTATCTTTCAAGTGCCCCAAGCTGAACACCAAACATCACTGATCAGTTCTAAATTATAATGCAAACATGTGAAACAGACACATGCACAGATGGCTACATATATGTGTGCATGTCCCATTCTTGGAGTGAATTTGTAATGTGTTCATATGGAGTCACTTGATCATATGAGAGACTTATAATAAAACTGATTATTTAAATGAAGTGTGAACTACACAAACACTGTCAACTAATTCTGAGCAGCTACAGTATTACCTAAAACAATTGTTTGAGGATTAGAAGGATTAGTTGTTGAGATTCAGTATAAACAGATCACAGCAACAGTGCAATTGCTTGGAGGGCTTTGCTTCAGCATACATGCCGTGGCTGTAAAAAGTGCAAGAGTATAAGGTCTGGAATATCCATTCAGAGGCAATGGCAATCCATGGCTGGATGCTGGATTTCTCTTCTAACTGAACACCAGTATTCTAAGGGATATTCACCTCCTGACATTTATTTCATTCTTTCTTAGGCTGGTCTTTACCCTGTGAGACAACATGTCAGTGAACCTGTACTAGAGACATATTCAGCCGTATCTATTCCACTTAAACCTCATTATCTGCAAGGCTTCAGGCTGGAAGGTGAGCCAGAGGCAGCCGTGTCCAGCTGCGAAGAGCAGTGCTCAGCTCATGTCACATAAACAACAAGCAGAGATTGCCTTGGAGGTGACCTAAGACCTCTCTGGATCTGTTCACATACATGCGCTTTTTTGAAACAAAGCTAAATCCTTGGAGACAAAGTGTCTGTGTACAGAAAGGGTCTCTTTCTTATTTGATCTTACAAGATGTGAGTTACGGTTAACAAATGCAAACAACCCACAGCCCGTATTTAGTGTACTTTTTGTTAGCTTTAGCCTGTCTGAAATGCTTGGAGCCTGGTTGGTTTTGGCAGAGACCTATGATGCATCATTGCATGGGTGAAGAGCCTGAGTCCAATAGGTCCTGTAGGAGTGCATTTGCTCCATAAAGAGCACATACAACGAAGTCCAGAGGATTGCAGTTACTTACATGCAGTCTTACTAAGCTCTGAGGGGCATCCATTTCCAATGAAATACCAATGTTTATGCTCTCTGTAGGCAGAAATTAACTCCACTTCTTTTTTGTACTTTGTGAAAGTTATGGAGAGGTTTCTTGGGTTTGAATTTGCTTTTAAAAGCCATTTTGTCTCCACTATTTGTGCCTGTCTAGTTAGATTATCTTTTATTGCGTAAGGGTACATAAAAATTTGAAAAACAAACAGAAATTCAGCTATGAGCACAGTTAGAAAAAAGAAAGCAACACAAACCCTGGATGTGTTAAGCATCTCTTTCATCAGTCCACCCTCTTGTGTTGGACTGGGACCAATGAAATAACACGGAACATCAATCTTTTTCAAAAAACAATGTGATTCTTGCAATGTCTAGCTCACTTCTGGGATTTGAGACTGTTTACTACAGTTTCTGAACTATTAAGACAATGTTTATGCAAATGACAATATTTATCTAGGTTACTGCTGTCAAGTACCCACTGAGAAACATTTTGCATTTATAGATGACCTTAAGCAACAATAGCAGAAGAAATTACTAGCAGCCAACATTCAGGATAGGCATGAAACTCTACATAAATCTAAAAAACAATAGTCCAGATTCTGCCGATAGGGACCACCTGGTGCTCCTAGTTACGCAGCTTTAATTCCCATTAGAAACATAGAATTTTGCCTTTGGATTATGATGTTCAACCACAGAAACTAAACTACAGCCACTTTTCTGACAGAGCTATTTATTTCTGACACTATTTCATGTTGTCAGTGACAAGTTTTATAGAAAATTATTTTCTATCCTTTTAGGCACAGGGGAGGACCTTTTTTTACCATTTCAGTATATCAGAATAATCCAATACCATCATCAAAATAAATTAACATCAACTTACCTTCTGTGGACTTCTACGATTTTGTAGGGCTGGATGTCATATGACATAAAGTCATGACTGTATTTAGACCAAGGGATGCAGTTTCATTAGCCTTATAAAAGGATTTGCCTGGATGAAAAGGATAAAGACAATTAATCTAAGCATTTTAAGTGGGTTAGTAAAACGTTTTTAAGACAGTGAGCAGACAGCAATGATAAGAATTAAAGCAGTCCTTACTAAACTTAGTTTATTTTACTTCCAACTGAGCTTTCAACTGATGATAAATCAGAACTTGTTTCCCCTTTGCAAAACTTAAGGAGCGTTTGAGTCAAGTTATAGGCAGACAGTGGGTTAAGGCTAGCACCCACTTCTGACACATGCTTTCTGGTTGAAATAATGAAAAGACATGTAGGGAAATTATGTATACACTTTTTTTTATCAGGTGGACTTACAATTGCCATGAGTCTTCTTGGGAAATGGTGATGTTTTTATTGTTCTTCAGGAATTGTTGAGGAAGAAGAGAACCGCTCACCAAGCACACCTTGCACTGCCATCCTGTCACGCAAGAAAAGCAGCCTTTTGTCTTGCATGCAGCAGGCTCCAACAGAAACTCCGTGACATCCAGAACAAATGGTGAATCAATCTAGCTGAAAAAACACAATTATGCGCAGATACGGGTGATCACAAAGGATTCTATGAGGCCCTGAAAACAGCATACGGGCCTACATACCAAGTCCAAAGCCCTCTACTCAGCGCAGATGGTCAAACACTTCTAACAGATAAAACCTCCATTCTGAATCGATGGTCTGAACACTTTCAGACTCTTTTCAGTACCAACCGTGTAGTCCAAGACTCAGCAATTCAGTCCATCACACAACAACCAGTGAAATACGAACTGGATACTGCCCCCACTTTAGGACCATACAGCAGGTGAAAATCAGCAAGGCATCTGGGGTTGATGGAATTCCACCCGAAGTCTGGAAACATGGGGGCCTTGCACTCCACACCAAATTTCACGAGTTTGTGGTGCGCTGTTGGGAACTAGGCAAACTATCATCAGACCTTCGTGATGCAGTCATCATCACTTTGTATAAGAAGAAATGCACTAAATCAGACTGCTCAAATTATCGTGATATTACTCTGCTCTCCATTGCTGGCAAAATCCTAGCAAGAATACTCTTGAACAGACTAATACCAGCTATAGCAGAAGGAATTCTACCTGAAAGTCAGTGTGGTTCCAGAGCCAACAGGAGTACCACAGACATGGTATTTGTTCTCAGACAACTGCAAGAGAAGTGTAGGGAACAGAACAAAGGTCTCTATGTAACCTTTGTCGACCTCACCAAGGCTTTCGATACTGTGAGCAGAAAAGGTCTATGGCAGATTTTGGAACGTTTAGGTTGTCCCCCCAAGTTCCTTAAACTGATCACCTCACTCCATGAGGATCAGCACGGCCAAGTCAGAAATGGCAACGCACTTTCTGAGCCTTTTCTAATAACTAATGGTATGAAACAAGGCTGCGTTCTTGCACCAACTCTATTCACAATCTTTTTCAGCATGATGCTCCAAAGGGTCACAGCAGACCCCGATGATCAGGACAGTATCTACATTCGATACCGGACTGACGGAAGGCTATTCAACCTAAGGCAACTGAAGGCCCACACTAAGACCTTAAACCACCTTGTCCGGGAGCTGCTTTTTGCTGATGACGCCGCCCTTGTTGCCCACACAGAAGCAGCTCTGCAGCGTTTAACATCCTGCTTTGCAAAAGCTGCCGAGCTCTTTGGGCTGGAAGTCAGCTTAAAGAAGACAGAAGTTCTCTATCAACCGGCACCTCAGGAAGTCCCCCATCACCCCCATATCACCATTGGCCAATCAGAGCTCAGATCAGTCCAGCAGTTTAATTACCTTGGTAGCCTCATCTCCTCGGATGGTAAGATTGACTGAGAGATAGACAACAGGTTGGCAAAGGCATATAGTGCTTTCGGAAAGCTTCATAAAAGAGTTTGGCGAAATCAACACCTGAAGAAAAGTGCCAAGATCAATGTTTACAGAGCCATAGTGCTGTCTACTCTCTTATACGGATCTGAATCATGGGTCATCTGCCGCCACCACCTGCGACTCCTAGAACACTTCCATCAACATTGTCTCCGCACAATCCTAAACATCCACTGGTCAGATTATGTGACCAATACATTTGTTCTAGAACAAGCAGCAGTCACAAGTATTGAGGCCATGTTGCTGAGAACACAGCTGCGTTGGGCAGGGCACGTCTCCAGGATGAAGGACCACCGCCTCCCTAAGATCCTGCTCTATGGTGAACTTGCCATTGGCTGCCACAAGAGAGGAGCCCCAAAGAGAAGATACAAGGACTCCCTGAAACAACATCTCAGCCTTGGCCATATTGATCAACATAACTGGTCTACTCTGGCCTCCAGTCGGGAGACACACTATCTTCAACGCTGCTGATGCTTTTGAGAAAGCACGCAGGATCACTCTTGAGGAGAAAAGACAGTGCAGAAAGAATCATGTCTTGCAGAATATACCCTCTAAGGAGTCTTTCTGCTGTGCCTTTTGCAACAGAGCATGTCTATCTCGTATTGGCCTTTTTAGCCCCCAACGCGTTTGCAACAAACGTGGGTAGAGCCTTTCCCAAATCTTCGTTCGCAAAGCCCAGCCATGATGATGATGATGGATGTACATATGGATATGTGGATGTGAATATGTACATCCATGTATGTGTACATGTGCATTTACACACATGCACACTTTCACATATAGGCCAACAACCAAAGAAGTTGAATTCACAGTGGCCAGAAGTTCTCAGGAGATTTGTTACAAAGTGGTTTTTACAGTCCCATTTCCACCTATGGACCAATCCTCTAGCATCATAAGCAGCTTTCTTCCCCTAAATACAGAAAATGTATCTACGATAAGAATTTCATCATAGATGATGTAGCATGACCAGAAAACTTGATGCCTAGAAGAAAATGGATGTGTGAAACCACTGAACACTTGTACTTAGGAGACCTCCACTGGATTAAAAACAATTTTAGACTCTTTAAATAAACTCTTTTCCAAAGACTGTCATTTTCTGAGAAAATGTCACACCCCAAAGAAGGCATTTTACAGAAAAATTTTCTAGTTAAGAAATACATTTTTCAGTTATTAAACAATCCTGACAACATATTCCTCACCACGAGGGTGGTCAAAGAATGTGGCAGGCTGCCCAGAGAGATTCTGTTGTCTCCGTCTCTGAGGGTTTTCAAAACTGGAGTAAGCATGGCCCTGAACAATTTCCTGCCTGGAGAGAGAGGCTGGACTACCCCACATTGCACTTTTTTGTATGATCCTGTGATTTTCAGCTGGATACCACATGTAGTTTGTGCTGGTCATATGGCAGGCTTTTATGATTTAAAAAGTTTCAAGCTCTTTCTGCAGCCCTCTGTAGAGACTAGAATATTTTCAAGCTTACAAAGGATCCTGATGGATTCCTGTCCTTAGTTGTCATGGAATCCCATATTTAGCCATATCTAATTTATTATTTCCTAGCTAGCAGCAGCTAAAGGATGACAACTTGACCGAAGTGGTCCAAGCTTTTGTAGCTCTAAGAGTCTCAGTGAGGCACATGAAATGGGAGTTGGCAACAAGCCTCTCAGAAGAAAATTCAGCTCCTTCAGCATCCCGCTCAGGAATAGAGACAGAAGCACATGTGCCACGTGATTCCTGTTCTGCTCTCGCAAAGCTCTGGATGGCATCTGCAAAGCCTTATTCACCCCTCTCCAGCCTGACACAGCACATTTGCAACACTGCAGCTGGTGAAACTCATTCCTCAAGATCCCCCAAGTCAAGCTGAAGAACTGCAAGGATGGCTGTCAAGAGAGCCTGAAGGTCTGGTACCTCAGCAGGTCCATCGAGAGGATTTTCAAAGACCAATCTGCTACTGAAGGGCTGAAGTGTGTATGGTACATAACTCAGCTATACTTCACATTTTTCTTGAAACTGTTGTAGTTTTCATCTCTTACTGTCTTTTCACTTCTGTATTTCTCATCTTTCATTTTCCATGGTACATAACTCACCTATACTTCACATTTTTCTTGATACTGTTGTAGTTTTCATCTCTTACTGTCTTTTCACTTCTGTATTTCTCATCTTTCATTTTCCACTTGTGCAAATAAACAAGACATAGCATTAATACTAACTCATTTAGCAAAATTGTAGCCTTGGCAAAAGAGACCATTTTCAAAGAGAACTGGCAGCAAAATAAACATGGGAGAAAATAAAAGGGGAGGGCTGTCTTTTTTCCTGAGCTGCCAAAGTTGCCTTTGATCTTACTGGTTCAGAAGAGGAAAAGAAAACTCAAATGCAAAGTGATATGGCCAAGTTTACCTAGACTCTATGTATCTCACAAGGAGAAAACCATATAATTCAAAGTAGGAAAAGTCTGACATTCTTCAGACATCATGTTATTGAAGAGGGACAAATTCACAACAGAAGTAATGTGAAGGAATGAGCAGCCCAACACCAGCCTCTAACCGCTCTTTGTTCTGCTCTCCTTCAACAAGAAATTAGTGTGGTAACAGCCAAGAAAATCCTGGCTTGCACATCGCCATATAAGCAGGAAATTCCAGTAATGAAAATATAATCCTGCAATACAAGAACAAGCAGAGAAAATCAGAAAAAATATTTGCAGTTGAGAGGAAGGAAAGAGAATTATATAAAATTGAAACACCTTCCTTGCACCTGTTAAATGCAGTAACAAAATCTTGTAGTATATGACTTTTTTCCCCCAAGGGACTAATATACATTAGATTTTTCTTATTGACAGTAACTGCTATAATAATCCCTTTGTTCACATCCTCACAACATTCTGGGAAAACAATTCATTTTGGGGACTAAAAATTCTTTAAATTTGGTCCCAACCCAGAGACATTTCTGAAAATTTGAACAAGATGCTGTCAAGTATTTCTGAATTATGTACACGTATCAAAACACATATTTCTTTGTTTTCTTTTTTTTTCCTCATTCACAACTTACAATAAGGCAACGTTGGTTTAGCATAAAATTTCTCTTCTATGCCTATACACTTTCAAGGACAAATAAGTCAGCTCCTTGTGATTCCTGCAGAACTAGAAGTGTTAGTGGCTATGAGCACACTGTACATTTGTACAGAAATAACCTTTTTTCAATAATTGTGTCAAACTCACATTGCCCCTGGTCAGTGGATCATTCCCAGGCAGGTGGGTGGGAGGCTGAGATTCCCTTCCCTCTGTGCTGGGTCTGTAAGGCTGTAGCATGGAGCTGAGACAGCCTAGAAAGCCCTGACCCAAGGGGGCTCCCACAAGAACCCCAAAATGCTGCTATTCCCAGTGAAATGTGTCTGTGATGCTGGAGCTGGAACCCTGCTCTTACTGTAAATGCCCTGTGATTTTCAGTGACCACAAGTGATTAAGATTTTAGTTTTAAATTTCATCCATAAGCCGGAACAGGTTCACTAAGATCAAAAAGAAATGCCAGAGAGGAGGGAGAGGGACATGGATGTCTGGGAAAACTAGTCCTTAAAGAAGAAAAGAGTTGAAATTCCCCATGGACTGTCTGGCTTTGTGTTTTGAATGCCGTTCACTTAAATTAGTCGCCTGGAGTAGCCATATCTGCTATAATTGCAGCAGATGGCAGTTGCTGAAACATCTCCTGTATGTGTACCCTTTCATTATGGCATATAAGCACAACATTTCCAGTAATTTAGAGGCAGCTAAAATCTCCTATTCCTTGGAAGCTGCTTTTCCTGTAGTAGTTCATGCAACATTAGTGGAGCAGTACAAACTGGAGACAAGTACAGTAGTTACTATGTTAGAAGTTGATGTCACTAGTTAGAAGCTTCTACTTAGATTTAAAAAAAAAACCCAGGCTGTTGAAATCTGAAAAAGAAATACGCAGAATTGTACTCAAATTTCAATTAGAAGCAAAAAAAACCACTGCGGTTTTGTCTCTTTCATTAAACTCTAGTGTCAATTTGACAGTTTCTGTCTAGATCAATGAAGACTTGTGATATATGGGTTTTTAGCATCCTCTGAAGCAATAACTTGTTTTTTTAAGGTACTTTGCCATGATGTTCTTTCATAACAACCTGACAGATGGTATGATTTATGAGAAAAGAGGTCCAGAGTGAGCCACAAAGTCATAGTGATCTCAGTGTCACCAATTTTTCCAAAACTCAATGTTTTTCAAGAATCACTCTCTACTGGAAGTGTGTTTCATTAAAATGAGGTAAATAAGAAAAACACTAGAGGGTATGAAGTGACTGCAGGAACCTTTACGCAATTAAAAAAGAAAAAAAAATTTGATTCTCATGAAATCTTAAAGCAATCCCATGATTTCTTAGGATATGCTTCAGGAGTTTTGATCTCACACAGCTGGGAGTACTACACTCTTTCCCAAACTATGATGTGGCTTCTCTTTCTCCTTATTTAAAAGCAATTTTTATGTTTCAATAAAGCGTCAGCCTTTGGAGTTATGCAATTATAAGAACCCTCTTCCCTTTCCCCACCATTGCAGACAAAATTTTGAAAATATAAAGCCTAAAAATTAGGATATGAACACAAAAAAAACCCCAAACCAAACACCAAATAATGTGTTGCCTTTTTTTTTTTTTTTAAAGAATATCTCAATGCTTATAACTTATATTCTTGTGAAAAGCTAGCTTATGGTTTGTGGACTAATAAAATGAGTACTATTGCTAGCTAGCACTTGAAGGAGAAATAACATTGTATTTTTCATTTTGCAGTGCCTT
The DNA here is from genome assembly GCF_009829145.1 of Chiroxiphia lanceolata. NCBI lineage: Eukaryota > Metazoa > Chordata > Aves > Passeriformes > Pipridae > Chiroxiphia > Chiroxiphia lanceolata. Next base: position 82,544,597 of record NC_045639.1, on the reverse strand, counting down.
GTAAATGGAGAGCGCTGTTTGCCAATAATGCCATATATTGTTTATACTTTTATATCTCTTTATTATTTGTACTACTGTAGAGTCAGAGAGCCTGCAGTAATCACAGGTCCATTCCACTACTTACTACACACAGCATAAGCAAGCCTGGTGTCTAAAGATCCCACAGTCTAAATAGATTGCTGTGATCAATTTGTTCAATTAGGGGGATTTTTCTTTCATTTATCTTTGATAGTGGAGAGGCACTAATTATGTTTTATCCAAAGATGGCCCGGGAGGCTCAGAGGAGGGATGATTTTAGGCAGACAAAGGGAGGCAGCACTCATCCTTCACTGGAAGAGGCTCTCAGGGTGGCTGAGCTCTTGCTCCAGGTGGAGCTGCCAACAAGCAGGGAAAGCAGAGGGCTCTGCTGACTGCAGGGGCACAGCAAAGCACTGCAGCATTTACAGATACTTTATATATTCCCTAACTTTGTTTTTTAACATCATCCAGGGGTTAAATATATATACATACAGCATAATCCAGAACATAGACAAGATATGATGGCATCCACTTGGTATTGAGGCACTACATTAGGCTTCCTATAACCAATGGGAGGTTCTCCATTGACTTGAGTAGGGCATTCATGACAGCACAAAGATAGCATACAACCTTTGTGCCCCAAACAGAATAGTTGCGCCCTCTCATCTCCTCTGTCTAAAAATAAATATAATTCAGGAAGTGTATATAACAGGAAATTAAAAAATACTCCCATTTAAATACTAACCAGAATAAGAACCAGTAGTGTAATAGCATTATTGATTTCCAGCCTGATCCTAATCAGGTTTTGCAAGCCCTTGCAGCTGCCAGCCATTCACAGACTTTTAAAAGGAGTTCCAAGCCACAACCAGCTGAAGAGCTGAAAACTAGAGAGCTGTTAACACAGGAGCTGTTGGTAGAGACAGTCATCTGTCCAGCAAGGAAGATATTTATTTATAGAAAAGCCTTTGAACCAGACCACTACATTTTAACATAATAATAACCAGTTATACTGAATTCAAAGAGCAGTAGGGTGTAACACAGCCGTGCATTATATACCCTATTGTAAATGGTCTCAAAGGGAAAGCTTGTAATTTAGGAAGGTTTGAATGGCAAACCCTGGGTCATTGTAACAGATACTTTTTCTTAGTTATTTTTATGGAGAGCATGAGAAAGAAAAACTGGCTTGAAGAAGTCAGGCAGTGTGTGTTTTCATTCAACCTTAGTTAGCTCTGAAGCATCCTGGAGCTCAATCCCCCTTGGCCAAATATTTGTTTTAAGATTAATTGTTCACACAGGAACTAAACAGCAACTTGCTGAATTCAAAGCTTTTGAATGAGATTTCTGTTCCTCCTCAGGACATTTTTCTCATGTGTTGCTGGCTTTTTTGTATGTTCTGTCACCTTCAGGAAGCAGGATTCAACCAGAACCAAGGAAATGGCTTTTTCTGTTTGTTTGTTTGTTTTTAAAGTTTATCCACGTATGATAAACTGGTTTCAGGATTAATATTACAGGAGAGCCTCGGGGCTCCTTCAGAGGTCCTTGTTGTGTTAGATCACTTCACTGCAACCACTCAACAGGAAACGTACCCCAGAGCACAGCCCAGGGAGCAAAATCTGGCCAGTGCCACCCCCATTGTGCAGCACCACCTCAGATAGGTGCCAGGTCATGTTGAAATCTACAGGCAAGAAAAGGAAAAATTGTGAGAAGCGAAGCAGAAGTTCAGGTAATGAAATTCTGATTGCCTTGAAGTCAGTGGTCCAGCCTGGCTTCAACAGAGTCAGATTTTTCACCAGGGAAGAGTATGATAAAGGCATATCACCTAACTCAAGTGAAGAGCAGGGAAAAAAGCTAGACCTTGCTCCTTCTACAGCCCCCAGTTTTGTTAAACAGCTCTTTCAAAAGCCAACTGCACCTTAAATCCAAACTCCTTGAACCATATAGTCAGTTTGGAGCACAGTATTCTTCTTTGGCTTTTCTGGCCAGATGGAGACTCTCCCCCGTCTCATCTGATCCTTTGTACCTGCACCTTTCGTTTTCTTAAGCAGTTCATTTTTCACTCCCTTTCTTCTGTATGCAGAGGATATGTATTCCAGTCAATTATCATTCTTTTGTCCAAGGCTGTAAATACATACACCTCTGTGAGTACTGTCATCAATTACTGTCCAAGGACTCTGCTGTGGGTGGGCTTTAGTATATAGCTCTAGCAGCTTTAATGTTCCTTCGGAAACATTAGAGTTAAAAAGTGAGAGAAACTACCAATCAAAGCCAAATACAAATATTAGAAACTAAGATGTGCAAAAGGAAGATTTCAGTAATGCCATAGAGTGCTTCCAGGTTATTATTGCCAATTAGGAAATTAAATATGAACACATGTAGTAAAACACTGCTTTCTTGTTACTAAAAAATACTTATTTTCAAATTAATTTATCTCCTTATTTCTAGCTGCCTACTATTAATGATATTCTACCCAGAATAGATGCAAATTTTATCTGCATGATTGTTCTCAGCTCCTTCATCCTAATTTCCTGTTTATGCAGAATAATCACAACTATGAACTGGAATTTTAGTGTGAGAATAACCTGATTTTTGTCTGTTTTTCATGGATTATGTTTATAGATGGAACAAATTAGAAATAGAAAAGGAAACATTGACTCAACCAAGACTTTGCCCTTGTGTTTTGTTCAAGAATTCTTCTCTGGCTTCCAACAAACACTTGATTTCCATTCAAATATTTAATATCAGCATTAAAATACTAGGTTTTATCATTGGACCCCAAAATATTGAAAGATATCACATGCATTTAAAATGGTGCAGAACCATTTTTAGTTCAAATGCAGTATCACATCAAGCAGTATGTTACCTGTGGAATACTTTAAGATTAAAATTTTCCTTCTTTTTTTAATCTCTTTTTTTTTTGGGAGGAGTGCAAAATGATAGAACTACACTGGATATGTGTGGTATGTATTCCTACACTGGATATGTATTCCTCAGCAGAACCATGTGCTGAGGAACCCAGTAAAATTACTTACTCATGACACCTGTTGAAAAGGAAAGTGTCTTTGGTGCCAGGTGTTTTAGAATAAGATGAGTATAAGGCACACGCTGTGGTAAGTCTGACTCTCATTTATTATAAATCACTTCTTCATTACTCCACAAAACAACCTACCTGAAAGCGAATATTAGCAATAAATGAGAATTAGCCTCTGTACTATTGAAACTGAAGCCAAAACCAACTAAACAAACAGAATCAAGACAGCATTTAATACATAGGGCATTGTTTCAGATAATAACCAGAAAGTGATAATTAGCCACTCTTCCTAGATTGCCTTGAGCCCCTGCTGTGTAGCATATTGATATTAGCATTCTCTTTTGTAGTAAACAGACTATTTAGGTCTAGTAATTGAGCTGAAGGAACAAACCACCAGTTCAATTTTACATTCACTAACACTGATTAAATGAAAAACATGACAAAGCACTGCTACAAAGTTTTAGGGTGGAAAAGGATAAGCAAACTCTAAGTAACAGTCAGAATCTCTGTGTGTTCTATTGTCAGAGTATGGGTTCTGATGTGAAACACATATTAATAACTGAAGTTCAGAGTATGAGGTCTGCTACATTGTGTGGTTTGATTTGGTTTAGGGTATGCTTAAATCTTTTTTTAGGATCTAATACCATCATGCAGCAATGTCTGGAGCTTTTCTAACATTTACATGGAAAGTACAGTTGGGTTTGTGCTCAGCATGAGTTAAACATGCAGACTCTGGCTGAGTTTCACATGCAGATTTCTGCTAATAGCTCCCCTATCTCAGCAGTCCAATTTAACAATACATCAAATATTCTATTCACGCTTTTCTAGTATAAACAGTTCAAATTGCAGTCATTTAGTGACACTTTTTCCCAACTACTCTCATGTTAATTTTGATATTATATAAATACAGTAAGTGATCAGAAGAAAATGCTAACAACAGTGCACTGTGGATGATAATACCACTTATTAACCAGAAAACTTCAAAATACATTTCCTTTCTTCCACAGCCTTCTGATATATAAAAAAAAAAAAAAAAAAAAAAATGGAAAAATTGTGCATGTGAATTTGGCATAACTAGAGACTGAGATTTTCTGCGTGAAATATGGTTTTTATTTAAAATAGGTCATTAGTGCAGCTGTTAAAAGTGTTTAAATGTAATTGCTGCTAAGCTATGTTTTCAGAAAGTAATATTTTGTGGATATAATTTTGGTCAGAGAGCTGTAACAGAGATAAATATTATTTAAAATATTTATTTTACACTCCAGAGGCTTAACAAATATATCTGAATCAGACACTGTTCCTGGCCAACATGATGACTGGGATTGGTCCAAAGACAAAAACAAGTGCAGCTAAAGCCATGCATTTATTTTCTGGATTTATGGGTGAACATGCCAGCCTTTGCTGTTGTTTCTAACGTTCAAGCATCTTTCCATACTTCCTTGCCTTGCCTAGCCTCTCTTTTTGCAGATAATGCATGGAAGAAGCAGAAATTGTCAGTAGAAACAGTAGTTCCAGCCCAGATATCAGAGTGAGATTGGTTCATGTACAGGAGGACACTTTGAAAGCAATAAGCAAGGTTAATTGTGTCTAACACCTGCACTCATCCACCCCACCACAGCACAGAAATCCTGGAAAACCAGGTGTTTCTGACAATAAGACCACGCAGGGCAGTGAAGCTTGTGCCTGGGACTGAATCAGGAATAGAAACCAGAAACATCTTGTTTCTCTTCATTATCTGCACAGGGAGACCTGAATAACTAGGTTGGACTTAGTTAATTTTTAACTTCTGCAGTTAGGTGTGATGAAGCAAAACTGAAGTTACCACAGGGCAAAAAAACCTGCACACTGCGTCTTCCAGTTTTGGCCTGTATTAAGGTAAGGGTGTAGCACCAATAACAACACTCATTGGGAGTATCTAACTGAACCACTGGTTTCAACATGTGACTTCTACGTCATAGTCCTTTTGCATCAAGGTTCATAGTTTTACATAAGTTTTGGCCCTGCTTAGAAAAGAAAACTGTAGACTTCTAAAGGACTAAGACTGCACTATCACAGTGCTCTATGTAGCACACATTTCACCAGCTGAACAATACTTTCTCCTCTGCATATGTGCAGTGAGTATAGCTAAATCACCCACTTCTTTTTCCTTCTGTCAGAAGGCATAAAGGAACAAACACCAGAAGCCCAACCTTCTGGGAATTTGTCAGAGGCAATACAATTTCCTCCAGCAACTCCAGCATCTGATGTGATGACTTGTGCTTGAAATGGAATATACATTTCAAAAGGTTTAACACAATATAGGCTTTTGGTTTCTTGGAGGTTGTAAAAGCTGTCGATTGCCCCTACTTATACCATGTTTGATTTTGTCAACATCCAGATTCCAGACCTTGCGTCCATGATTCCAAAGTTAAAGAGCATTTTCCTACTGGACATGTTTTCATTGTGTGATTATAGACATATATATATACACTTATCAAGATCAAATTCAGTTTCATCTTTACATTCAACTCTACAGATTGATGTGGGAACAGAATACCATTGTTTCAAATGTTTTTAACTTAAAACATAAGCTTTTCTCTGCCCTTCTCATCACTTCCAAATTTGGAGTGTTTCAGGAATACCCATGATTATCTGCTTCACAGTGGAGGAATATCCCTTCATGGAAAAACCTGGAGATGGCTGGGAGGAGAGTAAACAAGATAAATCAGCTGATTTGAGAAATCCAGCATTTTAAATGCTTTTACAATTCATTGCAGCTAATCTGATTCATGGTCAGGTATACATGATATGAGAGAGCTCTAATTCCCAGAGTGCAAAATCCAGCATTTGTTGCTTTACTAGGGTTCCCAGTCCCACTAATATGCAGAAGCATAAAATACCGCACAACACAGGGCTTTTAACCCCAAAGTAAAATTAAAAGACTTAAATGTTGGAGGTTGGGAGAGGCTGGTTTTATTGTGGGGTTTGCTTTTTTTTTTTTAAAGCTCTCCTATAAATCATGTTCAAGTAACACTGGAAAATCTTAAACTGATCTGTCCCGTAAGCTAAGAAAATTCCAGACACTTCATTGAGGGGAGACTATAAAGACATTGTTAATTCTCCAGTGAGCCCTGTTATTCTGTAACAAGCTGATTAGTCATCTGGCAGCCAATGGGTTTTGATCTAATCATCCACAGAATGCAACTGGCAGAAGAGCCAAAACGCATCTCCTGTGCATGGCAGTCTTTCAAGTCTGAAAGTTGGTTCCAAAAATAACAAGAAAAGAAAAGAGAATTAGGCTTACTTAGTACCAACACCAAGATGAAGGTGGGAGAGGAAAGGGGAGGTGGAGAGGAAGGATGGCTGAAGATTCACTGCAAATGATTTTTTGCACATCTTTTCACTCACACTGAGTTTAGTCAATGGTCAGCCTTTATGGATCCTGATGGGAAGGTGGGTGCCATAAAGATGCAGCTGCCTGAGTGTTTACCATGAGGAGAGCTCTCAGATGAGATAATTCTGCCAAGAAAATTCAAGTTAAGCCCTCAAAGCAGGAGCCAGGAAAGAACAGTGCAGTGCAGTAGCTATATATGGAGAATAAGGCATGGGAACATGGCATTCCACTGCACTGCATATGCTTCACTGCTTTCCTGACAGCTAAAAATAGGATGTCATGCATGGGTATCAGAAGAGTAAGGTTTATTAGGAGGGAGAAAAATTATCTCTTTTTATTTCCAGTTATCTTTGTCTACTTGACTGCATTAAAAGCTAATTCAAATGACAGTTCAAAGGCCAATTTAAAAATACAGATTTTGCTCCTATTATATTTCATGAAGTTCATCCATAAATTTTCCTTAAGTCCATGTGACACTATTTATTATTTTATATCCTAGTTGATTCCAATATCTCAATTTTTAACAGCTTAAAAAATACTCTAAAATGCCAAATTGCATTAACAGCAATATATCAAGTCCTGCAATCAGATCTTAAGCCTAATTTCCAGATTCAAAATATATAGTTACCCAGAAAACCATTTCTTGGGAAAGAGTAGATTTGGTTTGGATCTGATTTAGTGGGAACTGCTTACAAACAAAACAAACAACTTCAAAATTTATTTGAAAAAAACCTCCTATGTAGGAACTAGATACATCCAGGAAATTATATGATAATATTTTCCCCAAAATGAGCATAAAAGATTTTCACCAAAATGAGCATAACAATTCAGTGTAATCTGATCAAATAAATCTGCTGTTTCTGAATCACCTTTAGAGCAAGATATGAGAGACATTATTACTTTAGACTTTGAAACAAATATATACTATGCCTGAACATCTACCCAATGAATATTATATATGTATGTAATACCTGTTGTAAAACGCAATAGAAAAAGGGTGTTTTGAGGGAATGTATTTAGGCAGCAATGTGTCGTTGGTGCATTAAGAAGAAACTTCTGCTTGCAAGATATATTACTTACTTTGCCTTTATGGCCATCGAATTGTGTATATTTAGCTTTCCAGGTACCCTATTTTACCACCATATGGGTGCATAAGGCCAAACATGACTTCTCTCAAGGATCCTCAGAAGACTAATGCAATTTGTTCTGACGCTAATCCAAGCTGATAAAAAGCTGGTAATTCACTAACAAGTGACTCTCACCACTGGCCAGACTGAAGCCTGGTATGAGCAAGTGCCAGAGTCTGGAAAATTCAGGGATGAAATTCTGACAATATAAACTGGTTCATCTTTTTGATTCTCCAGAAAGGAAAAGCAAATGCATCACCAACATCACCTTTGGACAAATGCAGCCCAACTCAGCATGCTCCACTTAGTAGCAATTTGGACACCCAAAAAAAGGTCTTATCCTGTGTCTATAAGTTCTAGACATTTATAAAACTTTACATGTAAACATCATGGCAGAAAGTGACCCTATGGATGTCAGTAGTGCTATAAGCTGAAGTAAAGTTACAGTGTTTGTAACCTCTAGCTGAAATTTACTCAGGAATGGGACTGTGATTTTGCTACACTTGCATACTGTATCCAGCACAAGCCTGCCCTGACTACCAGCTGAGGCTATGAGGCTTCTTCCATATTCCATTTTCACACAGAAATGCTACTCCATAGGAGTAGAAATATGCTTATGCATAGAGACACAAGGCAGAAAGTCCAAATGTCTGTCTAAAAAAAACATTGAAATTATTTAAGATTTCCTCTCACCGTAATTATTAAGAATTTCAGTGTGAAAACTTGATTGAGGTGAATAAAAAGACAAGACAATGGTGGTATAAAACAACACTATTAAAAAATTAGATTTATTCATTTAAGTGTAATGGCCATGACCCTGATTAACATTTTCTCTAGGCTCTCACAGGTCTCATGAGGAATTTTGAGTTATGATTTAAAAAAAAAAAAATCTGTAAAAAACCTTGTCATATGGGAAAATACTGATAACTATATGCATTCTCAGTGAGCACCAAGACATCAACAAAATGCTGAAAATACAATGTTCTTCTTTCAGCAGTTAGTTGCTAGCTCATTGGTCTGGTTTTACAAGCTAATGGTCCACATGATCCTCTCTCATAGCAGCTACAGCATTTTGATAAATTATTTACTGTCAGACATAGATGAATAAATTTTCATACTTTTCTATTTAAAACTTGGAGGGAAGGAAAAGGAAGGATACCACAGTTTGCCTGGGATGGGATTAGACCAGTCATGGATATTTCTCAAACAAAAGTAACTTCATACTTGCTTTATACAAAAATGTGATCCTTTTTATTCCAGAAATGGAAAGTTTCTGTCAGTCAACCCCTTTTACTGCTCATACTTAATGTGATACTTGCCCTCATGACTTTTCACACGTCAGATATAATTTTGCTCTTCTCATTTCTCATGTTCTCCCTGCCATTAAAAGTATAACACCATCATTCAAGGCACAAGGAGGAGTTACATATTATCCCTTAACTGACTCACACCCTCAGCTTCTGGATTTCAGGCACCTCAGCTCTTTCAGCTAAATATTATACTGTATTTTAAATTCAACTCTTTCATTCTCATATAAATCTTCACATATACTGAAACCCAGAGAAAGACTTCAGCTGGTTTCACTAGGCTTTCAGTCAAATCCAAATTACTTTCAATATCAAACCAGAAGTACATTAGGAGACTCTTAATGAAATAAGCCAGCTCCAAAAGCCTCCTACATTAACACGCCAGATTAATCTCAGCTACTCATGCTACCATTTCATGCTTAGCACATGCAACTAGCAATTACTCTATGAGAGCTGAAGTGTTAGAACAGACATACACCTGACTTAGGATCCTAGAAAACCTCAGCAGCAGCCCAGCAGAATAGGTCACAGCAAGAGTGTAACTGCATTGAGTCAGCTGAAGGAGGTTCACTCAGTTGTCTGTTCCGGTTAAATGCCTGGATAAAGTAGGAATGCCCTGGTGTGACCTCCCCTTCCTGCAAGTCTACTATGCTGCCTTATATGATCACTATACTTATGTAACGCATCCTGCAGTTGAAGGATGGAAGTGAGCTGTAGATTTTTTTCTGGCTTTCTTTGGCTCTTTAGACCTGTGCTATTGAAACTCTGAGAGATCAGGACAAATCTATGGATACCATTATATCTCTGCATCCCTCAGATCTGCTTTTTGAGGGCAGGAGGTGTACAGGTCTGTGGGTTCCAGCAAAGCCTCTCCCAACACAGTTATCATTGGTAGGCTTTTGAATATTAGAGACTAGCAAATATCTTCCTTACCTCTCTGGTGCTTAAATTTCCCAGTCTAAGCCCTATCTCATGAGATATATAGCAGGGCTTATAAAGGGTTTTCACATCCAGAAATCTCAGTGTTAAAAATATCCAGTTTATGAAACTTCAGAGTTATATTCACGTACATCCCTGGAAGTGTTCAGAGCCAGGCTGAATGGAGCTCTGAGCAACCTGGCCTAGTGAAAGGTGTCCCTGCCTACAACAAGGTGTTGGAACTAGACAATTTTAAGGTCCTTTCCAACCCAAACTATTCTATGATTCTATATTACAAAAATGAGAAAATGCATAAGAAAAAAAGAATCAGTTGAGACAACTGAACATTTAAAGCATCAATACACTAAATCCTTATTAATTAAAAATATCAGTTAAATACTTGAATGATACCTACAACTTGCATGAAGGTGCAACAAGACTAAATTTTCCACAAGAATGCCAACCCAATTCCTTTTCTCCAACTTGCTCTATAAAGAGCAGTGATTTGGCAGATCGCTTGACAAAAGGAGACCAAATAACTTCTTTGTTACATTGCCATGGAAATACAAATACAAACAGAGCACCTCCTGCTCCACAGGCTCCAGTGGTTCACAGCTCAAAGGTACTGTAGAGAATGAGATGTAACAGACCTAGGAACCCAGGTAACAGCAGAATTCAGTTGCTGCCCCCTTTCTGAAATTTTTCTGAAGTTCAGATCATTTATGTGAGAATCAGCATGCTCTTGCTGTAATGCTGTCATTATTTTGCATTTGTATGTGACTCTACTCTTTTTTGTTGCAACCGTGAATAGAAGCAGGAATACTGGAATGCCATATGAAAGGCTGTGGCTTTTTTCCCTTTTTTTTTATGTGAAATAGAAAATTCCAGAAACTTCTTGAGTGATCTCATTTTTATAAGGTCCTTAGGCTGGTTTTTGAATAACCAACCAAGTCTTTTCTCATTAAGCCACAAAGTCTTTTGAGGGGCAGCCAATTGTCCACAACACTCAACCTTCAAGTTTTCTTCTCCCTGTTTTTTCTTCTGAAGTACTGTTTGAGTGGAACTATTCCAGCCTGCTTCAGCAGACACTCTAATGTCTCCTCCATATCTATATGCCATGAGAAGGAACTGAACCAAGAGTTACATGGCAAAGTTATCAGTGAGATCAAACAGGTAAGCAGGTAAAAGTCATAATTCTACATATTAATTGGAATAGGATATGTAAAAGTCATAATTCTACATATTAATTGGAATAGGATATGTAAGAAGTTGTTTCAGTAAATGAGAATTGAAGGATAACAGCGCTTTGTTAAATGCTTTCATTGAAACTACCCGCTGCTATTTTTCAGAGAGGAAAGTTCCAATCTGCCTATAAATAGTCTTTATCTATAGTTTTATTTTTGCAGGAGGAGGAGGAACTGTAGTGTTCCCCTGCGCATATGCAGCTTGTATCCCTTTTCATATATTTTTTGCTATATACCAAACTACTGTGCTTGTTCAAGGTTCAGATGTGTCAGATGCTTCAGACTCGTTGGAGTCTCTCCCAGAACAGGATTACAGGTGTTCACTGTGGAAATGTTAAAATATTGTATATACAAAATCTCCCCCCAGACAGCTACAATCAGCAGCCTGTGCCCTTCAAAGAGGCTCTCCTGGACTTGGCAACACCTTTTTTAAACAGGCAATTAATCTTCTGATAAGAAACAGAAAGACTTCATTTACAGTTGTTCAATGCTATTAGAGCCTATGCACGCAATTTCCATAACAAGGTAGGAAAAACAAGCCAAGTCTTCTGCGTAGGATTTTTCTGATCTCCAGGATATAGGAACACACCTATGGTATCTTGGTGTATGAGTCACTGGGTTGCTGATGTCACGTAGTATGTGCTGTTAGGCTCAAGTAAGTGATAGAGAGAGTTCACTACAGGGCAATAGCTGCTGGTACTCTGACGTATCACCTGCCTGTTACAAAGTGGTAACCAGGAAGAAAGTTATTCTAAAAGATATAAAAAATTACATTTAGAGACAGAAAAGAAACATTCTATTTTTCATTTGTAATGTCATGCTGTTAAGCCTGTGACTGTAGTGCTGAGCATGGAAAATCAAAAGCAGCACTGCCCTTTGTCCCCCCATCTGTCTCACTGCCACTGGGCTTCGCGGGCACCCTGCAAGCCTGTGAGGCTGTGGCAGCCATGGTGTGCTGCAGGCAAGGAGAACTGCAGAAAGGGTTGCCAATTTTAGTTGTTCCTCAAGGTCTTGGAAAGTGTTCTTAAATATGGTTCAGCAAACAAAGCAAAACCACAATCCTGAACAGTTTGCAACATTTAAATAAGAGTCTCATGTTTACTATCCAAACAGCTGTGTGGGTGTTGTCAGAATGTGCACTCACACATCCCAGACATCCTGACACACACAGGGCGAGGAGGGAAAGCAGTTTATTTCAAGTGAAAAAGCATCAAAAAATCTGTGAGTCCTTAGACAAGTGAAAATGAGGCTTTGCAGGGGTTTCCATCACAGGTGGGAACACAAAATGTTCCTGTGGTTTGCAAGGACCACTGTGACTGCACCAAAGGAAATAAAAGTAAATGCAACTGGCTATTACAGTGAAGAGGAATTGTTTGCTTATAAACCTATTGGACATTCTAGAACGTTCATCAGCCAGCTATGCTCTATGCACACACCATAACATACCTTTTTTGAGACCTAGACTAGTAAAATACAATAGCAGTTCAGTGTCAGTTTTTTCCTCTTACATCCAATGTTCCCTCTTAAACTCTCTGCTGAAATACCCAGGTCCTGCTCCCAAAGGTCTCCTTTGTTTAAAATCCTGCTTCTCTTTATCCTATGGAAAAAGCAACTCAAGCCACTCCCTTAGGGTTGGTGAGGTGAGTCCATTCGTGTATCTTCTAGGATCCTATTTTTTTTTCTGCAAATAACTCTCTTTCCCTGCTCTTTCTTTGTGCTTTCACTTTCCAAAGAATTGTCACCACAGCAAGCACCCAAATTCTCATTTGCTCAATTCACTCTTTCCTTAGAAAAGAAGACTACCAGCTGGGGTAGTGCAGAGAAGACTACTGAGCCGTTTGAAAAGCAAGAGTTAATCCAAGGGGAGAAGACCATAGACATTATTTTACCCATTTGCAGAAGCTTAACTAATAAGATAAGGACTGCTGTCTGATAGTGCCAGAAGGTAAACAGGAGAGTCACAGAAATAATCTCAGCTCATCTGCAACAACTGGGCATAAATTAGCTGTGAAGAAAGTAATGTAAGAAATCAGATAAAAGTTTTTACTTTAAGGCTGATACTCTATAGAAATAATAATAGCAGAAAACCAATTTGTTTTCAAGCTTGAGCCCTTAATAAACGGGGCAAAATTGTGTTTATTGTCATAGTAGAAAAGAGACCTTGAAAATTCAGAAGTTCTCCTCTGGTTGTTTTACTCGGTATTTATTGAACTATACTTGCAAACCTGAAAAGAACAACAGCAGGAAATGGTGAAAATAAAGGAATCACTCTAATGCACTCTATATGAATCAAGTAACTGTTAAAATATGGCCAGTTGGATCCATACAACTGCACTGGAAGCCAATGTTGCTATCAGACCTGTGTGATCCTGAAATAGCTCTTTGTTACTTGTGGAGGGCTCCTAGTTCTGCTAAGCAGTGTAACTCATAGATGGTTCACAGATGGTGGTCACCTGTGGGCACTCTTTCCCTCTAGCCTCTTTCACTGCCAGTCCAGCATGACCTGAGGCTGCTGGCTACAGGGCTTCCCAGGAGGTACAATTGTCTGCCAGAAACCACAGTGTCTGACTCTTTTAAACTGCAGATGAATGCAGGGATTTGTTAATAGTGATTTATGGCTGAGAACAAAGACTTCATAATAAAGTTGGTGAAGATACCTGTATTCATTTTCACAGAATCACAGAAGATGCTGAGTTGGAAGGGATCCACAAGGATCATCGAGTCCAACTCCTGGCCCTGCACAGGACCATTCCCAAGAGTCACACTGTCTTCCCAGGAGTATCATCCAAATGCTTCTTGAACTCTCTCAGGCTTGCTGCTGTGACCACTTCCCTGGGGAGCCTGTTCCAGTACCCAGCCACTCTCTGGGTGAAGAACCCTTTTCTAATATCCAACCTAAACCTCCCCTGACACAACTTCAGACCATTCCCTCAGGTCCTGTCACCGGTCACCACAGAGAATAGATCAGTGTCTGCCCTTCCTCTTCCCCTCACAAGGAAGTTGTAACTGCAATGAGGTCTCCCCTCAGTCTCCTCCAGGCTGAACAGACCAAGTGCCCTCAGCCACTCCTCATAGGGCTTCCCCTCAAGGCCTTTCATCATCCTCATTGTCCTCCTTTGTATGCTCACTAACAGCTTAATATCTTGCTTATATTACAGTGCTCAAAACTGCACACAATATTCAAGGTGAGGCTACACCAGTACAAAAATTTTCTTAACAAAGATGGCCAGAGCACTTCAAGGCTATGTGATTTTAAGTGCTTAAAACAAATCAAGACCATTAGCTTTCCACCATTGTAAGTAAAATGTGGAATTTTATCCACACACCATCTATTAACTCTTTCATTAACAATCTTTTTTGGCTAATGCTGCAGTAGCTATTAATACACATTTCAGAATTATAACTGTGAAACATAACCAGATGAATGGATATCTGAACATAGTCAAGAATTTTACCAAATCAACTAGAAAAGAAAATATATGGGAACTGCTTGTGACAACTTTCAAACAATTATTCAGCATGCTGTTTTCACAGTAATGCCAGGATCATGACTGAGTTCAAATACGAAGCCCACATCCCATAGTAATCCAAAAAATACTTAACTAGTGAAAGAAAAACCATAGTGGAGTGAAATCCAGTAAAAAAATAACAGTGAAATATATAATGAATACTTAGCATTAGTGGGTCATGTAGATTCTGCAGTTAGGGGACACTTGGAGAAAGAGGATAGAAAACAGTCACTGAAATACCGAAACTATTAAAACTGGAACAGCTAAAAAGCTTGGAACCATATGTCTCAGTAAAGCTTCAGAGAAGTCATGTTTCTATTCCCTGTCATATGAACAAGAGCAAAGAGGCATTTACCTGTATCGGGAAGTAAAAGATATAAATCTTGTTATGCAATTTGATCTTGGAATTTATTGCTCCAGGATGTCACTGATGCCAAAAATCTAGATAAACTGAAATAATAAATACCTTTTCATAAAGACAAAGATATCCATTGTTGTAGCAATTAATGTTAATATTACAAAAGTACAGGAAAGGGTGTAAAATAATTTTTCACAATTTATTCCAATCCACATTTGCTAGGGAACAAAGGAACTCCCATCTATTAGATGGAGTTCTTGCGTTTTTTAATTATCAATACCTTATTTTCATTATCTGGTTCCACCCATCTTCAGAAAAGACACAGAAAGCTATTCTCTTATACTGGCAATTTCAACATTAAAATTTTCACAGAGAGTAGGAGGAGGCATTAGAGAAATATGTTAGCAGAAGAGAAGATGAATAGTAGTTTTAAAGCTTATTAATTCTTCTTGCTCCACTGAAGGTAAGAAAATCCTTACTATGCCCTCTGCACTCTACTGAGAAATATTCCAAAACCTTGTTATGTTCCAGTATTATGAATTAATGAGGACATGACACAGCTAGCTAAGAGCATCTCCCAAGTTAACCAAGACAGTTAATACATCAGACTTGGTGGCACTACTTGGTGACATTAGGTCAGACTTTTTGTCATCACTTACCCACTAGTGCATTCTAAAAGAGTAAGAAAAATACAAGAAATGGCTGTCAGGTCAAAATACATATAAACTGGAAGGACAGGTGGCTTCAAATAAAATTCGTTTAAATAAATTCATTGCTGTTTCATAAGTATCTGTTGCTGGTTGTAATGAAGGAAGGCAAACTTTCCTGACAGAATTGAAAACTAATTTTGGAAAGGAAAATATCTCACAAGCACTAGATAAGGAATTACAAGAGGGCAGACTAGGAAGGTCTTCAACATGAGGTTTCTTCCTGTAAAGCGAGATTCCATTTCAGTTGTTTATTGGAAATCACATCAGTTCCATGATCCCTACCAAGGAACAGGAAATTGGTGTATAAAGACAGATAGATAAATAGATAAATCAATAATCAAATGCATATTGTGTGTGCGTGTGTATGTGGAAGTGTTGGCAACACTGAAGCAATCATGAGGTCTCCTAATGGAAGATGGAATAAAAGCCCATATAAGATACTGGTAGCATGCCATCCCCTGTCAGTGTCCTGATAGTTTACCATTTTCCCCACTCGGCATTATAATTTGCTAAAGCAGAACATGAAACTCTATAAATTTTAAACATATGCAGCCAAGAAGCGGAAGCAGCAGAGAATAGAGACCCTATTAATAAGTAAACTTTGAGCAGAAAAGCAGACTTCTCCCTGTTTTCAACCTTTCAACATGCTTATCTGGAAATGGACTTTCTCCCCAACTTGTTCTCTAGTCTCCCCCTTCCTCCCCACCCAGGAGTTGGAAAAGTCTTGCTGATTCCTGGGTACTGCTTTTTTTTGTTCAGTGCCTATAAAGCTGATGTTCCATCCTAATGCAAGTCAGCTGCACAGTAAGGAAACAAAAAAGGCCTAATTAACCTGGCTGCATAGGGAGCATAACAAAGCATATTTAGTAAACCACTGTGTGGCTCCTGTGGCTCTCTGCTGTCTCTCCTCCGAGGCAAGGGTAAGTCTGTTTGCCTTCACTAGTTCAATAGCCAGTGTATAGCTACACTGTTCTCTGGAGGGCAGGGCAGGAGGGCATTAGCCAACAGGATAATGGCCCTGTGCCAAGCAACATAAATAACTTCCCCCTCTGACTTCTGCCATTTCTAATAGAACAGGTCAAAACATAATGCTTTTTTTCTTTAATTCCCCTATGAAATTTTGCCTAGATGTAAGGATACAGGAGTAGCAGGTTGGGGCTCAGTGCTCTGAGCAGATAGAGCAATGCTGCAGGAGAAAAAGCTTACTGAAAAGCTACAGCTTAGCTCTAAAGCTTCTGACCTTAACTTAGTAGAAGCACAATTAATGGCACATCTTTGAAAGAACTGGGCATCCTAAGCATAAATGAATCCATTTTGGGATTTCAGAAACACAGAGAAACTTTGAGCTCAGGTTTGTTGTTCTTATCAAGGTAGTCAGGCTTACCAATCATGATGTCATTATCAAAAAGCTAGACAGGCCCACAGCCAATTTACTAGTACTGCATGGAAGAAGAATAAATCTCACCTGGATACAGTGAAGCTATATAGTATTTTCCTTGTCAGAAGAGCATGTGTTCACAAAACTTAAATGTTAATCGCTCTAATACTAATAACTGAAAATATGTTTGGAACTTGGGAAGGATTAAGCATGCATCCAACAAGAAATCTTCCAGCAACCTACAAGAAATCACCCCCTGCCAAACACAGGCACAGGCCTAAGATTAAAGACTCAAGGTTTCCAGCCCCACCTTTGCAATGGCCCCTGTGCCTCATCTTGAACAAATCCCATTCTACCTCCCAGTCAGCACAATTATGTAGCATAGCTGTCCTTTAGTCGATGGAGTTTTAGATTACCCTCTCTAGTTTGCAATATTATTACATTTATCTTTCCACTTATCAACCAAATATCTAAACTTCAAACAGCATATCCTTTCTGGTTGAGTAACAAAATAAATAGCATAATTCTATCAAGGCAATTAAGCAAACATTGCAAAATATCACCACCTGAGGCTGTAAGTCTATCAGATACCTCCTATCATCCCAGCTATCCTAACTGAAACTTGATATAATTAGGAAATAGAACAAAAGTGACTCCTGAGCTGTAGATAGGAATAAGCAAGAAGTACTAGATGGGCACAAAAGGTGGATGCTTATTGTGGATGTGATGGGTCCATGTCACTGATAAATGGAAAAGGTTGAGAGAGGATACACACACAGACAGGGAACATGTGTTATTGCTGCCAAGTTTCCCTATGATTCTGGCAAGGGCTACCTCTGTTTTTCTGGTTTAAAAAATTGCCCAGCAAGCAATATCCATTTGTCTTTTGACCGTCCTATGCTCCACCCTTATGCAAGCAAAAATTCTGAGCCTTGAACAAAAAAGGAATCAAATTATATGTTACTGTATCTTTTGAAGCAAAATGTTTAGGAAGATTGTTGAGGAAAGTAACTCTCAGTTTTATATCAGCCAGAGCTAGGCTGTCATAAAGCACTGAGAAACAGCCAAAGTACAAGAGTGGTGAGATTACAGAAAAGGCAGGATGAAAGATGAAAAACATTTTCATGTATGAAAGGACAGTAGAAAAGGGTGTTTATTTATCAGAGGAAGAGAAGGCAGATGCTCTTCTAATAAGAATTGAGGTCATATGGGATATGCAGATGATACTCAGCCCAAAGGAGTGCTGTACACACCTGAGAGTCAAGTGTTAATTAAGGCTGAATTTCAACCTGGGGAGACAAAAATAAAAAAAAGCCTGACCATATTATCCAACATATATAACGGGAAAGATATTTAGAATTTGCACAAATTTACAGAATACTAGATGATTCCTTAATGAAATATAAATATCAAGCACTCTTTTTTTTTCATTTCCCATTCTTTGCCTACCCCTACATTCTATTTTTCAGGTTTGCTGAGTTTCATTTTGAATGCAATAGAGTGAAGAGTTTGCCATTCATTTCTATTAAATGGCTTATGATCTCCTTGGAACAGACTTACTCTGTGTCAGCCAGACTAAATATTCCCCTCTCTTACATCTGTCCTTGTCAACAGAGCAGGTCAAAACAGAATGATTTTTCTTCTCTTCATTTCCCCATATTGAAATTCTGAAAATATTCAGGCAGTTCCAGTTCCTAATTGCCTCCTTTTATCTCCTTAGATTACTCATCTGTGACTCCTTGGAATCCATTTCCTTCAAATGCCACAAGTAATTAGGTCTCCCTATAGAGTTATTTAACTCTAGTGGTTTTTGTCATTTTTACTAAGCCATGCCCATTATAACTATTGCCCTCCCCAGGTTTGTTTCCTGCAATTTTCTTGCTAAAGAAATGCCTAGAAGGAGCATTCTAAGAACAATTGAGTGTGAACTGGAATAGCAATACCTCACTTTTCTAGGTCCCATCCAGCTCCCCACGTACTTATCAAAAAGACACGTGCAGTGTGTTTCTCTCAGGGGCGCCTCTCCACATTCTTCTCCATAGCATCTTCTTGGCCGGTGCCATTCAGCTCTGGAACAATGGAAATTTAGACCACAATAGCTTGCTCGGGATAATTTAACACAGTTGTAGATTAAGCCTTTTCAGAAGGCTTCATGTCAAAGGAGCGAGAGTTTTACACTTGCGTTACGCTGCAACAGCTCACAGCACGTTATTTCTTCTCCAGAAACTTAGACCTGCTTGAGTGCCAAGCTCTAGTCCCTGAGATGGATGGATGTGGCTCTTCCTTCCCAGCAGGAGTCAGCTCCTTGCAGCAGGACTTATCCCCACACTCCAGGTGTGACGACACAGTTGTCTCCCCAACATGTCCAAGTAATGAGCTTATCATCTTCAGTTATCCTTATGAGCTCTCCCAGTGCCCTTCTGCCACCACTGATGGCTCCCCAGTCAGAGCTCAATCCATGCTACCCTTTCTGGAAGGTGCTCACTGCCATCTGCCAATCTGGGGATTTTTTATTGACATCTTTTAATCAATCTTAATAAACGTTGTCAGTGTAAGATTGCTACCGCTCACAAACTCTAAGACTTTTAACGTGTACCAAATGTTCCTGCAATATGGCTGGCTCACTCCACATTAACATAAAAAATACACACCATAAACCCATCCAACTGCTTTTAACATCAAAAGGAAGTTTTCCACTGAATTTTATAAGAGCTGAATTGAGGTCTTGTGACCCTGCTACACTGAAGTATTTACACAAATGCCAGACTCCAAGTATGTGAAGAAGCCCCATGAATTCAATAGACTTCTCAGATGCTTAAACACTTCAATCAAGGCCTTAGGTTTTTTTCCAGGTTGCTGTAACAGGGATCCTGTTATACAAAATAAAATCCATGTGAGAATTCCCTTCATTCCTATGAAAGGAGGAATAGGCCTTTACATTAATATAGATGCATACATATAATGTGCCTGTTTATACACATATGCACACACACTTACATATGTATATTAGAATCCCTTCTTCTGTTCATTTTTCTGAAAGTAAAGCTTTCATGTTATTCATAAAATTAACTGCAAAATCCAGTGTTTGCATCCCATTCTTTACAGTGGAAAAATACCTTCCTTTTAAATGCCCTTGTCCCAGTGTTGATGAATGCTCTCCAACCTGGGACACTTTCACAAAATAGACAAATCAAAAGCCTGAACCTAAGAGGAAGAAATATTGGCCTTAGAAATATGTTAAAAAAAAAAAAAAAAAAAAAAAAAAAAAAAAAAAAAAAAAAACAGTTGGGAAACATACTGAAGGATTTACCTCAGAGATCATCAAAAGGAAGAATCATTTCCTTTCCCGCTTTAGGGCAATGTTTATTTAGATGAAAATGTAGAAGGTACAGTAGAAGTAAACATCCTCATTGTTGTCTATAGAATCTTCAAATAGACCTTCACCTTCTAATAGCTTTGAGGGGACATTTTAGGTCTTCTTTGATTCTTTTTCCCTCCTTATCTCTCTTATAAATATATATATATATATAAAATATGCAGACTTCAGCCTATAAATTCCCTACTGAAATTGAGTGAATTCATGCGTATATATGCTGAGCAGCTGCAATCACATGTGATGCAGAAAGGGGAAATGCAGCATTTCAACTGCCAAGTCTCCAAAAATTAAATGAGAACAATGAGACTTTACCTTGGGGTAAAGGCTGGCAGATTAACACCAGAAGAGACAGAAACAGTATGTTCCCAATTCTTTTGTCTCTGGTGGAAAAGACTGAATTCTTGCATTTCTTTATTGAGGAACAAATTCCTCCAGATTCACTGTAAGTCACCGCAGTATAGAAACACATAGGTAGCTAAATACAATCTTCGGTTTAACTAGCAAGTTGTTTCTGCTCTGTTTTTATTTGATTCTCCACAATTCATAAATAAAATTAAATCAATAACATCTGTGAACATCACTGCCCTTCCTCTCCTCTCAAATACCCCATAAATTTCCATAACTTTCTTTATTGCTCTCAAGTCTCATGTCAAGCTATCTTAAAACTTTTAGCCCAACAGGAAATAATGTCTGGACTACAAACTCTTGGGTTTTTTTATCATGGTAGGCAGGGAAAGGAGATAACACTCAAATTCAGGAGTATTAAAAGGATTATGATAACTGTCGTGCTTTGAGGGGTTTCTTTGGAGTCTTTTTTCTCCTTCAAATGCAAAACACCTGGGAAGGCAGCCAGCTGGCAGAAATGGCCTCTGGAAAATTCAAATCAGCAGAGAAGAGCACCAATTTATTCTGCCATATACTGTTAAAAGCTCCCCAGGGGCTTAGTTTCCATGAAAGTGGTCTGTGGATAATGCCAATGTCAAGAAAAGCAGCTGTGACTAGTGTCAGGACCTGGGGGTTTCATCAGTGGCAAAGCCAGTTCTGTAACCTCAGTGACTGGAGCCATAATCACAACAGTCCAAGAGCTAGCCCAGTATTCCATCTGTGCTGTGCCATTTCTCACCCGGAACTAAATAAGCACAAGGATATTTCCAGAAGGCAGCTGGCAGAGGCAAAGGCTGGTAAGGAGAGACTGCTTTGGCTGGTGAGGTCTTGTAGTACAGCTTAACAGGCACGTTGCATTACAGCACACTACTCACAGCTCTGCTGGGACTATGACTTCTCAAGGGACAATTCTAATTTTTTTTTCTGTTTTCTGCTTTTAAAGTCTCTGAAATGAGAGGGTTGTGGTCGGTGTTCTGCATGCCCTGGCTCCAGCAAGAGAAGGTGTTTGATGGTGACAAGCTTTGGGGATAGAGTTGAGGACTGAATAGTGTCACGGTCCGTGGGGGTGGGGTGAAGGAACACAACACTGCACAAAAGGGTTCAGGCGAGATTTGATGTGCAATAGCTACTTTAATGAGGGTGTGTGGGCTTATATAAGGTCTGGCGTGGAATGCACCAGAAAATGGGGTGGAGCATGAGACAGACAACCAGGGAACAAATAGGAACAGGGACTCAGGAGAAGAGGGAGGAACTGGGGAAGGAAAGGACGAATAGTAGCTCTCTCCTTACTGCAGCTTCTTCAGCCAATCAGAGGGAGAAGCAGGGAACAGGCACCATGAGGCATGTCTGGGCAAGCCCGGGTATTACAACTGTACAATGCACCTATTTAAAACCACGTAATAACTGTAAAGTCCATATAATAAAGTCCTTTCAATTGCTGTATATCTTTTTCCACGCTGAGAACCCTTCCCATTCTGATTCCTGCTCTTCCACGGAATAGGATAAAGGAAGTTAAATTTGTTGCCGTTTCACTCATACCAACTATTGGGAACACTGCCTACAGTGTAATATCATTTCAACCAGGTTTGGGTGGCCTAGGAGAGAGGTGGTTGGGGCAGAGTCAGAAAGGAAATTAACAGCTAACTGATGATCTAGGATCTAGTTCTTGAGCTCATTCCTTGACTCTTCCTGGACCTACAAAACTATTTTTCCTCTCTCCACTGAAGGAAGAAGCTATTTTAGTTAGTGTTGTTAGTTGCCATGCCTTCATATACCAGGCTTTTATAGACCAAACTTCATTTTTGGAGGAGATGTGGTAATGGACTGAATCTACTTTCTGGATGATGGAAAAATTTTTAATGTTAATGGTCGCATTTCTTCCCAAAATTTATTAACTCTGCATGAGAGATCACAGGGAGCCTTATATGAATATATTTACACACATAATCCCTTTTTCCTGTGTCACTACCTTCTCCCTTTTCACAGGCGAATTGACAGCCACAATTCAGAGCCACAATTCAGACCCATCCTACACAGTTGCATACGTCCACCTCTGAATCTGAACATGGAACTAAACGCACAAAAAAGTGGTATGCAGGTCAATTTGGTAGATAGTTGGAACTGAGTTTCCCAGACCTATGTCTGAACCTTATGTAGTTGTGGTACATCAGACACTAGCATGGATGGGACATGAAAATCAGAGTTTTCTCTAAGGGATCATTAGATTATGCTCTACACTGTAATTTCTGAGCAAGATGATATCAGTTGATGTATAAGCACAGGCAGTGTATACCAGGGTAAAGGCAAGCCCAGCGCTGAGAGCAGCATAGACTAACTTGCACTTTGTCCTCAGTTCACTTGAAGTACAGACACGTTCAGTTATACGATGTGAGACTGCAAAAGTAGCTGCCCCATCTTCAGATCTCATGTCCCAGCTGAAAACCAGTATTTGTGAAACCTGCACTAGGCAGGCTTTGTGCATGTCAACATACCAAAGGTGGGTGTATTCTAGACATTTGTCTTGTCTTGAATGACTTCAGTGCTCCATGTGTAACCCTGCAGCCGTATCCATTTTCATCAGCTTTTTCCAAACTCAGAAGTTACCATTTGTCCCTCCTAAAGCATTTGAGCTTTGCATATTAGCCCCCCTCATATACCCTAACAAAGGTTGAATACTTAATTACACTGATCTAATTTGCTTAAGGAAGCTTACAAGTGCTGTTATTTCTTACTATCTGTGTAATTTCTGTTTATCTAATGATTTTCAGCATATACTTCAAAGGGACTCAGGGACTACACAGTTCAGATCCATAACACATGATCCAGAAAATCTAGTCTATTTTCAGCAAGCTTAAATCAGTTTATGCTGACTTCTAGTCATTATCAAATGAAAGAAGTTAAAAGAAATTCTTTTCTGTGTCAAATTTATTCATTTCACTTTATAATTACCATGGACAGATGCTGTATTTAACTATCCATGTTCAGTGACATGTTAATCCTTGTTTTTCTAGCCCATTTTTTTTTAACAAACACCTAGACAGTCTTTCTGAAAGATGAAAAGAGATGACACCTCTAAAATGTCCCATTTCTCTTTGCCTGTTTGGAAAATAGATAAACCCGAAATCGTGGACTTCTTTCTTCTAAACAAAAGATTATCGCAGAATGTCAAGATTATTTTTCATACCCCTCTTCTTTCCTACTTGCATACTACCTCCCACACCCACCTCCTGGTAAGTCAGCAAGCTCTGTGCAGTCAGTCCCCACTTCAGTGACTCAGCCTCAGAGCATTAAAGACTTAAGCTTGGCAGATGTCCAGGATGAAGAAATATTAACAAATCTCCCACGAAGAGCACTCCAATCATAGCAAGCACTAAAGCCTTGAACATAATATTTCCTTCATGTATAAGATTCCCAATTTGCTTAATGGCTTATCAAACTTAGCAGTATGATATTGCAAATGTTCTTTTAAAAACCCCAAGTCCTCCCCCAACACATAACCAGCGTGTACATTACATAAAGAAAAAATGTAATTTACTATTCATTTCTGGCTTCTGCTGAGAAGTATTCTTCCAAGTATCATTTATTGGAAAATTAAAAGAAATACCATGTTCAAGTTATCTTTCAGAACTGCCTCATCTTCTAATTCCCATTGCAACAACAGAGGCACATATTTCCATGAAACATTGTTGTTTATCTCTTTTTGGGTGACCTCACTGAAGGTTATTTGGAAGAAGATGGAAATGCGGCCTGATTTATTGGTAGCTGGAGCCTAAATTTCACACTAAAGTTCAAATGGCAGACTTTATAACCACAGCTAAAGAGTCTATTCTACGAGTCCATGTTTAGTTGTCTGCCTCACACTACGCACTCGATCCTCCTGCTTTCTTTTATTATATGAGTTGGCACTGCTTCCAGATAGTCACATTCAGAGCAAGGGTATTTACAAATATATGCAATTGCACTCATTTTTGTTCATACCTAAGGGGTATGAAAAACATTCACCTAAATCCAGTTTTCCTGCATTATCTGTATTTAGCATGTGGTAAAACTGCAGCAAATATTCTGTATAATGCTTATCTGAGGCCTGTAAATCCATCTCTATGAATAATTACAATTTAGTTACCCAGAGAAAGGTGTATTACAGCAGTTATTCTCCTTATTCATTGGCATAGTTATGTCTGCCACTTTACAGACCAAATGTATCTAAGTGTAGAACTGCATTAAACAGTAATTTCAGAGGACTTTTCAACAGATATAAATAATCCTTCTTTCCCTAAAAGCTTCCCTGTCTACACTACCGGGACATTATTTGTTCTTTGAACATTGTTCTTTAGTAAAAATCTATCATACACCTGTTATGCCAGCTAGTATTAATGGAGAGAGAAAAATCTATGCTTCAGTTACTCATGTGCTATAAAATGCCCCAACTGTGGTTTTTAAACTCTTATTTACATTAACAGAAGGTCTTTTCCATAATCCCCAGCCCAGGTAAACGCATCCACTTCACAGCAATTCTGTGCTATGCCTGACATTCCTCAATCCCAGGCTGAATATGAGCTACTGCAATTTGCTTTTGAGCTAGCAAAGCTTTTCAGCTAAACTGAATTCAGCATAGCTCTTTAACTTATATTGTTCTTCACATTTCTTCAATTTCTTCATACTAAATATCTGTTTTTTCTTGTACCATTTTTTACATCAGTGAAAAAAAATTGCCTTTAAATGTTTACCTTTTTTTTTAAGCATGGGAAAAGTCTTCACTTGGACATCTCCCTGAAATCTGGCACAGTCATTTAAAAAGGGTACAATGCACAAATTTAGTAAATGTGGAAATAAAAAGTTGTGGTGAGTCTTGAGTCATGAGTCACAAAATTAATGAATGAGATGTGCAAGCCCCACAATTTCCACATTCAAAACTGATGAGCAAATATTTCCCTTAAATGGTTCTGACTGGTTGCCAATGGCCAATTTCCCACATCCTAGACAACAGACACAACTTCAAGATACAAATAACCCTCTTCATAGAATGAGCACACATACTTCCAGTGGGGGAATAACATTTGACCATGACCACTGAGGAATAGATTTGTTCCTTTCATTTAAAAATGAAGAATGTTTTAATTTGAAAACCAAATTGTTGTTTTTCCAAACCTATTCTCCAGCTTAAATCTAAATATGTTTTGATAAACACATGCTCTTAGGAAGCAGAGCATGGAACTGGAGAAAATGAAAGAACAATTAAAGAGCTAAGTAAAATTAAGCCCCTTGGTTATACAAATAAAAGAACGATAGTGATCATCTCCCCCATCTAGTCTTAACAGCAGTCTTTCATAAATTTTCTATTAAAATCGAATGAAAGTTTGAGTATTGCCATTTTAATTAAATTCTTTGCAGCTGCATGTCTCTCAGCCCAGTGCTAGTATTAAGCATCTAGTGAATTTCTTTTAGAAGTTAATTCAATAGTGCTTGCCATTATATAGTTACTCTCTCATTTTCATTTAATCATCGAGACATTATAATCTTCCAGAATGAAACTGTTTCAAAAGCTATCTCACTTGGCCATGAGCATTAATTTCAATGAATAGTCAATACTTTCTACATTGTACTTTCTACATTGTACATTCTGACATTAAGTAGCCAGCTATTCATTTGCAAGACACCATAATCATTTTAGTAACATCTTTTGTTGGTTTATGTCCCCCTTTCAAAATAATATAATTTACGAGTATGATCTAGTCGTAGCATTTAAAATAAGATATATTTCAAAATTGGTCAGATCATTCTTGAATTACATCTTCTGGAAATAATTTAGTATAACTAGTTCAATAAAGGGTTGAAAAATGTAAAAAACCCTCCCTGGTTGATTTAAGATACCTTTTTATGGCAGCTCTGTTCATAAATGTTGCAAGATTGACTTTTGTCTTAAGCAATTCTTTCCAATAATATCTGTGGGAATGGGGACTTAGGTTTCCTTTTGTACGATGGCTATTTACGAAGATTTTGAGATCTTCTTCTTTATCAAATAAGTTAACAGAGTACATGTAGAAGTATTAGATTTCTCATTGTAATTTTTTTCTGTTAACCACCTTCATGGTCTCCCCAGTATATTATTAGATTGACACTCCACCAAATGCAGCCCTTCAGAAGCTGTGAATTCAGAAGAAGTGAATCTCATCTCAGTTATGTGAAGTGGATTTTGCTCTCATTTCACAGCATCTCACTTTTGGAAATCTGGTTCCTAGTGTGGAAAAGTCATAGACTAGTTTAGGATTAGGGACTTGTGAAGGTCATCCAGTCACACCTCCAAACTATCAGGGTCCTGCTACATGTTAGCTTTGTACTGCAGCCCTTAAATCACCAGTGTAGTTTGTGAACTTTTTGAGTTTGATGTCCCATTGCCCAAGTCATTGATGAGGAATGCTAAGTAGTATCAGCCTCAGGTATAACCCCTTAGGAAATTCACCAGTGCTTAAGAACCAGCTGGATTTCAAATGACTAATCACAACCCTTTGAGTTCAGCAGTCCAGCCAGGTTTCACCCATCTGTAGTCCACATGTAGTGCATATTGCACTGGCTGAATTGCAAGGATCCTATGAAGACTGTGATGACTTGGTTGTTAAGGTCAATGGAAACGACATCCACTGCTTTCTCCTCTCATCAAAAAAAGCAATTAGGTTAACCAGTCACATTTTCCCCTTGATTAATCTGTGCTGGCTCTTCCCTCTCACCATCTTGTCCTTCATGTGTCTGGATGTGACTTCTGGGAGAATTTGTTCCACAAGCTCCCAGAGACTGGAGTGAGGCCTGTAGTTTCCTGGGTTTTCCTTTCTGCCATTTTTGTTTGTTTTTAATAAAGTGGGACACGACTTTTTTAAGATTAAAAAGTTGCTCTGACATTTCAAAGAGGATAATTACCTCCCTCAGCACTCTCCATGGATTTGTATATGTCTAGTTCCCTTATTTGGTCTTGAATGTGATCATTCTCTATTGCTGATAGTACCCCTTTCCCACAAACTTTGCACAGAGAGCTTGGAGGCCTGAAAATAGACCTTGCCAGGAAAGAGCAAGAGACAGACAACATTGAGCACATTAGCTTTTTTCAAGCCCTTTTTCATTAGATTGTCTTCCCATTCAATAGGGATACCACGTTTTGTCAGTTTTTCATTTTTGCTGCCAACATAGCAAGCTCCTAGTTAACCATTACATCCCTTTCCATTTTCAGTGCCAGGTGACAGATTGTCCTTCACAAGCAACAAACTTTCCTTCCCTCTAAATGATGAGCTCCTGAAGTTCGTGCTCTGGTCTCTGGTACTTGTTTGCCTTGCTTCCTGAAGGATATCAACCACCACTATGCCATGATCTTTGTAGACAAGATTGCCACTAGACTACCTCATTCCCAAGTAGTTAATCCCTGTTCATAAGCAGCATGTCCAGTGGAGTACTTCCCTTTACTGTTTCATCCAATGCTTGCATCAAAAAACAAAAACTGTCACAAAATTGCCTGGATTACTTGCCTTCCATGCTCCTGCCCTTCCAGCAGATATTTGAGTACCTCATGAATCACCAGGATCTTTGTTTCCTGCATGAGGTATCTTTTGATTCTCTGAAAGAGGCTTTGTCTTCCTCATCTTCTGACTAGGTAGTCGGTAGCAGTTTCCCATCTGAATGATCCGTTTTGTTGGCCTCTCTTCTGATCTTGACTCATAAGCTCAAATGGCCCTTTTCTTCTTCTGTTAAAGAGCTCCATACATTTGAGCTTCTCCTTGCACAGAGTGCAACCCTACAGTCATCTTCCCTGCCTGTTCCTCCTATCCAACCAGTGCCCGCCCACTGCAGCTTTTCAATCATGAAAGCTCTGCCATCCATTAATATCTGTCATCTCAGTGATGTTGGATATATGTGACTGTTCAGAGGCTTCCATGTTCTCCTGTTTGTTTCCCAAGCTGGATGAGTTTATGCACTTTACAGCAGGTCCCTGTTGCCCTGCCATCTCAAGCATAGTACAAGAACTTTCCAGGTTGCCGTTTCCCAGGTACACTTCCCCTCTATTGCCCTTTCCTTCACTTAGCTGTGGGCCAGTCTGCATCCTTTAATGAACCTCCTTCCAAGCTATCCTTGCTAGCTTTAGCGAGCCTGTTGGCAAAGATGCTCTGTCCCCTCTTTTTGAAATAGATCCCATCTCTTCTCAGCAATCCTCATTTCTTCAAGAGGGTCTTACTGCCACAGTCAAACCTGTGACCAGCCACATAGCCAGGCCTTGATGTGTGGGATACATCCAAACCTTTGCTCATTACTGACAGGACTAAGAACATCAGCTTGAGTCCTAGACCCCTCATATACAAGCCCTTAGTGCTTGTATATAAATGTGCAGGAAGACTGGGACCCAAAGAGAGGCGGAACATAAGAGAAGGCCACCTGGAACTGTGATAAATGATGTCTTAGATCCTTCCCAACCCTAAGACTTGAAAGTTTAACTCTATAGGCTTCTTTTAAAGCATGATAGGATAGCCATTTGAGTTTTGGTTGGTTTTTTTTTTCTTTTACCAACAGCTCCATGACTAGCACACTTACATAGAAAACGAGAACCTTGGGTCCTAGATTGTGTTCAGAAAAAGGAGTTCAAGTCTTCGTCCTTCACTACCTGGAAGAGTGCCCTAGCAGCACATATACAGAATATTTGGGATTGAAGAATAGGTAGTGGGTTTAGTTCTTTCTACTGGAGCTGTTCCACCTTTACGAAGGAATTCAAGATTTAGTAGGTCAGGAATGTTACTTTCTAGCCAAACCATTGAGGGCACTCTCTGGGAAATAGGAAAACCTGAGTTCCAAGCCCTGCTCCAAGAGTCTGTTTATTTTTTTTTACATTAAGCAGTCATTTGATAAAACACATGAAGACTCCAAGGCAAAGTACAATGCACGTGTCTCTCTGCTGGTGCATGTGTGGCAGCCAAAACTGAAAACATCAGCCTTCAGGCAGAATGTCTCCAGAGAGAGAAACCAAATGCTTCCTTCAGCAGATTTTTCAATTTTTTAATCTAGTCTGAATAGTACACTCCCATACAGAGAGCCAGATTCCCCTGCCCAGCTAACCTATTCACTCACTGAGTTCCTCTGTTCAGCCTTAGGGAATCGATAGATTTTATGGCAGGACATGTGGAATGTACCTGTTCCCTTTAAATCACAGTATGTCTAGACTCATGTCCAAACAAATGCTTTCCTGCTAAAAGTAGAAGCAAAGCACTTTTGGAAAAATACAATTTAGAGAGAAAAAAAAAGGAAGAAGAATAAATGTCTTTTTAGAGTTGTGAATTGCATAGGATGCGGTAAATTGTCTAGTCAGTGTTTGTCTACATGTGGTCTGAGCATTTTTTATGAAGATCTTGGATTTAAATACATATATTTTTTGTCTAAAGATTAAAATCCGAAGAGTTTTGATGCCAATAGCAAATTACAGGGCGTTTTCTTCATCTGCAAGATCACTAGCTTTTGCCATTGGTTTTGGGTACTGATTTACCCATAAATATGAAATGGAACAGTCACTCTACCAGAAACATATATTGTGTTTTCAGCACAGCTGAGGACATAGTTCAAAGAGAAACATACACAGGCACACTTTCTCTGTTCCCACTGTAGTAAATGTATCTAAGTTTAAAACTACAAGGTACTTTGTCCAAGAGTGTCTCAGGAATTAAATACTTTCCTGTAGTAACAGAAACTTCAGAACCATTCAGCAGTCTTTCATTTTGATTTTTAATTTTAACCCTAAAAATACTCTTTTTCTGAAATTATAAACTGGATTTTATCACTTCACACTTTCCTAGGTAAAAGAAATAACCACTTACAGGCAAGTTGCCTTTATTCATATATTGTTAGTCTCCTAAAATGGCTCCTACTAAGTTGCATAAGTACTTCTCATGCCCCATTAACTTAACTGGGGAAAGGTTATCTTTGTCTACTTAAAGAAACACAGTCTTCCCAGAGATGTGTAGCAAACCCAGAGTTTAAAATATTCTTGGCATGGGTGAGGTTGTTCAGGCAGCTTTAGGCAGATGCACATAATTCACAACATTCTTCGGGAATTCCTACCAAACGACCATCACTCTTAGGGCAGAATGTCCTAAGACTATTTTTAGTATTTTATCTTGCTTTACTGTCTGGTAAACTTTTAGATTTTTTTAGTTATAAAGGCAGCACAGAATAGTGATACCAAACTCAAAACAAGCCAAGTCGGTACAGAAGAAACTGCACAAAAATTTCAGCAAGCAGGCTAATTCCCCCTTCTGTCAAACAACTGGACTTAAACCTGTTAAGCTGATACCTAGTGCTTTTAAAAATTGTACTCAATGTGGGCTCTTATCCTGAAACACAGTATAACATGCCTGCAACAGAAGTTACAACAATTTAAATACTATGCAGGACTTTGGTTTTTATTAATATCACAATTACCCTTCATCAGTAGTAGATATTCTTCTGGCTTGAAGCTTGATGCTTTGGAACAGATTAACCTGACTGACTTGACTAGTCAAACCAAACTGCTGCCACCTCTGCTCTCTCAGTCCCACACAATGATTTCTGTATGTAGTACCTTCATTTTAGAAGTGGGATTTCTTTCCTTTTTTCTTGCATCAATATAATATTTTGTGTAGAGAAAATGCTCCAGGCTTACTGAAGAGTACTAGTAATCACCACAGGGCTATAAACTCCCACTAATCCAAGCATTAATGCAGTCCTAAATTGCTCAGCAAGGGATTTCTATACATGGTTCAGACCCTCTCCAATACTGTGAATATTTTTAATTGATTTAAAAAAAAAAAGAACAAAAGAGAGGCACTTTTTTGCTTTTTCTCAAAACTTATCAAGAAGTGAAATTTTTCCATTAGGGCCTTTCCATCCAAATTTTATGATGTTCTTTGGGACCCTTTTATGACTTGGCTAAGAGTAAATGGGTTCCTCAGTGGGAATGAATCCAGAGACTGAGCATTTCCTCAACAGGCAAAGGCAAATGCAACCATGACTTAGAACAGCCAGTGCCATCTTCTGCTGCACACATGCACTACTCCAGGCTTGGGAAGAGCGTGGACATAGGAAAACAAATTGCACTCAGATGAGAAGAGCACCCATGGCAAGCTGAGGTAAAGACTTTATTCAGAGAAAATTTCTCAGAAGTCGTGTAAAAAACACTCACAGGTGGCAAGCACTGGGAATTCTGGCTCCGATGCAGAAGTTTTGGAGAGCACACTCTCACTTTGGAGGATCAGAAGAAAGCAAAGGCAGTGCTAACATCCATGGGAGGTCAGTACCAGAATACCTGGGAGGCAAACTAGAGGGCTTTGCTATGAGGAGTGCTGTCTTGAACCACCACTGAGTTAAACTGGGAGCTCACAGAAACAAAAGGTTGGAAATGGAACTCTCTTACAATTTCTGTGTGCCCTCCTGCTGACTTTCCTTCCTCTCCTTGGATGGGTTCATTCTCATGTCCCAAAATCTCTCCATACATTAGAGCATAAATAATGAAAGTGAATGGGTAATAGACCCAGGTGGGTGATCAGCTATAAAACTGGAAAAATCAGTCCAAAGAGACAGCAGAGTAGAACATGAAAAAATACTATCTGTTTGCTACTGAGACCCAAGTATTAGCAAAGCAAATACCATGATATATGAAAATAAATTACTTTGAAATAAATACGAGGCTGCACAGTACGTGCCTTACAATTAATTTTGTGTGTTTCTGAATCCACCGAATAGCATCAGGCTATGTGCCTAAGCATTATACCATCAAGACCAGTTGTGGGATATAGGAGGAGAAATATAGAACTAAGTATAACTAGTGGAAAGTTTATCCTTGAGAAACACACTAACATTTTTCACAGTCAATTAACCTGTAGGAAATATGTACCACACTCACCACTGTCAACTGCAAGAAGGGTGTCATCACTTTCCGGTGATAAGTATTTGTCTCTATTTACCCACATACATAACCCTAAAAAATTGTTACTGTTGACTGCAGTGTCATGGCAGATGGAGTCAGGGACTTTTGGTCAAACAGTGCTCAGCTCTCAAATAGTGAGCACTGCACTCAGAACCTGCTGGCAGTTTTTTCAACCTCTTCAAGTATGCACTTTTTTATGACTATCATTCACTTTCTACTTTCACAAACAAAACATAGCTAACAAATGGAAATGAATAGATAGAAATATATAGAATTTGTAAACTGCAAAGGCAGTTTACAACAAGCAAGGACACTCCAACTATTACTAAATGTTTCCTTCCTTATTAAAATGGAGGAAGACAAAATGACAGGTGAGAGGAAACTCAGATACAATTAAGCATACAATGATGAAACTCAGTTCTGTGTTGCTGCTGCTGCTGTTCCTTTTCTGCCATGACTCACTGCAGTGTCCTTGTTCTGCAAGGACCACAGCTGAGAATGAGCTGTTATGTTCCATGTCCTTGTGCTAAACCCATGAAAAGCAAGATCAAGACACAGAGAAAAACTTAGTTATCCTTGGGTTCATTCTGATAAGCTGTTATTTTGTGCCAATATTTTTCAGTTGCTTTGCCATTTTAGCAGGAATTTAATAACCTCAAAGTGAAAACAAAAATATTAGTTTAACGTGCACACGAAACCCTCACAAATCCATACCTTATGGCTGTTGCAACGTGTCAGGCTTACCCCTGATGACTTTTTGAGTCTTGCTGGAATTAGACTAAATATGAAATTAGTTCATTCTTTACAGATATTTAATATAAGAGCTGGCTAAGGACTGGACCAGAACAGATTCTTCTGAATCATTAATACTGCCAACACTTACTTAGACTTTGTTTGAAATAGTAAATTACCCTCTTGCTGCTATTAGATTCAGTTATGTCAATGT
Source organism: Chiroxiphia lanceolata (assembly GCF_009829145.1). Lineage (NCBI taxonomy): Eukaryota > Metazoa > Chordata > Aves > Passeriformes > Pipridae > Chiroxiphia > Chiroxiphia lanceolata. Next base: position 82,510,995 of record NC_045639.1, on the reverse strand, counting down.
ATATTTAACTACTTTATTGCTGCCCACTGTACCAAGTATATAGGGCAAAATACTGTGTGCTTACTGCGTTTCTGCTGGCTTAAAGGAATGGCATTGTATTCATTGCCATGCATTTAGGAAGACAACTGAAGTCCACTGTGTGTCACATCATCTCCAGTTCTAGGTACCCTTCCAGACTGGAGCAGCAGGCAGTGATGGAAGGCTCTGAGAGATCTATCTACTTTTGAAATATGGGAAAGTTAAAGAGCAACGAAGTCAGACCAAGTGCTCGAAGTCTTGGTGAGCTATTTGTAGATAGGGATATAAAAGGTCATCCCAGCATGCACAGTGATATAAGAAGGTGAGAGGACAGCTTTGCCTTGTGGTTAGAAAAACAGGATTGAGCTTTGCTGGGAAGGATTACAGGAACAAAAGGGCACACCTTCACTTGTTTTGTTTTTGCTGCAGGAACAGAGAGAATAAGAAATTATAATATGTACCTGCACCTCCCTGAACAGATCGAGAAAACAGAGAGAATGAATAGGGAAGGCATCATTTTAGAGTTATTTTTCCTAAAAATCTGCAAAGATTGACATCTTGAAAAATCGTTTTCCATAAAACTTGAAGGATTACAAAAATACCTCTGTTCATTATTGCCCGTTCCACATCTTCTAAACCTGACTGTCATTATGCTGATAGCTGGACTAACAAAATCAGAGGTAGAGTGAAAGCAAAGTTTCCTTTAGAGCTGGAAGGTTACGTGTCAAATCTGAACTTCCAGGTGACAGTAAAGTACACTCTCAAACCTACTATTTGGAGCACACTTGAAGCATTCTTCAGAAACATTAATCCGAACAAATGCTCAGAAATCCTCCAGAATGACAGTTCACCTGCCAAACAGTAAAAAAAAAGTGATACCTACTATCCAAAGAAAACCAGTGTTGCAAGTTAAATCAAATGTCTTTTTATTCTTCTCTAGCAGCTACAGAAAACAACCGATTTTTTTTATATGACATTCCCTAAATTGTGTTTTAACGTTTTGCTGTTATCCAAAGTGTCTCTCCATTTCTAAGAGGCGAAAAGGAGTGAGCAAAAGCCTTCCAGGTGAGACTGTGTCAGTTCAAGTAGAAGAAAATAATATTCTCTTCAGTCTGACACTAAACTAAATGTTCCCTCTTTTTTTATTTGCAACAGAATTGGTTACTCGGGTCCAGTTTTAAGCATTATGTTGTTGTCATTCTGTACGTCTGAATTAAATTTCTTCATGTACAGCTTAGCACAGTACATATCTCATATTTAAACTGCATCCTGGGGATTTCCTATTACCATCCCAACTGTAGGGGTGTGGTATGCCATACAGGTGCTGTGTGCCATCACTGATGACAATATAACTGTAGCAATACTAGCAATTTTTCTTTCCTTGGATTTCTAGTGAAGACAGCACCCTCAGTTTTAGAAACTTCTCCTAGCCCACATTTGAAATAGGAAAAATAAGTACATACCAAAGAAGAATAGAAAAAAGGATTGAATATTAAATAATCATCATCATGGCTAGGCTTCGCGAACGAAGATTTGTGAAGGCACTATCCACATTTGCTGCAGGCACGCTGGTGGCTTATGAGGCCAATACGTGATAGACATATCCGATTGCAAAAGGCGCAGCAGAAAGACTCCTTAGATGGTGTATTTTGCAAGACACGGTTCTTTCTGCGTTGCCTTTTTTCCTCGAGAGTGATCCTGCGTGAGTTCTCAAAGGAGACAGCTGCGTTGTAGATGATGTGTCTCCAGGCCTCCCGATTGGAGGCCAGAGTAGACCAGTTATGGTGATCAATATGGCCAAGGCTGAGATGTTGTTTCAGGGAGTCCTTGAATCTTTTCTTCGGGGCTCCTCTCATGCGGCAGCCAGTGGCAAGTTCACCATAGAGCAGGATCTTAGGGAGGCGGTGGTCCTTCATCCTTGAGACGTGCCCTGCCCATCGCAGCTGCGTTCTCAGTAACATGGCCTCAATACTTGTGACAGCTGCTTGCTCTAGTACAGATGTATTGGTCACAAAATCTGACCAGTGGATGTTAAGGATTGTACGGAGGCAGCGCTGATGGAAGCGTTCTAGGAGACGCAGGTGGTGGCGGTAGATGACCCATGATTCGGAGCCGTATAGGAGAGTAGACAGCACTATGGCTTTGTAAACACTGATCTTGGTGCTTTTCTTTAAGTGTTTATTACGCCATACTCTCTTGTGGAGTTTTCCAAAAGCATTATATGCCTTAGCTAACCTGTTGTCTATCTCTCCGTCGATCTTACCATCTGAGGAGATGAGGCTACCAAGGTAATTAAACTGTTGGACTGATTTGAGCTCTGATTGGCCAATGGTGATGTGGGGATGATGGAAGACTTCCTGAGGTGCAGGTTGATGGAGGACCTCTGTCTTCTTTAAGCTGACTTCCAGCCCAAAGAGCTCAGCAGCACCTGCAAAGCAGGATGTTAAACGCTGCAGAGCTGCTTCTGTGTGGGCAACAAGGGCAGCATCATCAGCATAAAGCAGCTCCCGGACAAGATGGTTTAAGGTCTTGGTGTGGGCCTTCAGTCGCCTTAGATTGAATAGACTTCCATCAGTACGGTATCGAATGTAGATGCCGTCCTGATCATCGAGGTCTGCTGTGGCCCTTTGGAGCATCATGCTAAAGAAGACGGTGAATAGGGTAGGAGCGAGAACGCAACCTTGTTTCACACCATTCTTAATTAAAAAGGGCTCAGAAAGTGTGTTGCCATATCTGACTTGGCCGTGCTGATCCTCATGGAGTGAGATGATCATTTTAAGGAACTTGGGGGGACAACCTAAACGTTCCAAAATCTGCCACAGACCTTTTCTGCTCACAGTATCAAAAGCCTTGGTGAGGTCGACAAATAATAAGGCAAATTAAAAAGTCTTGCCTGGACCTTGTGGTAGCACACAACTTCCAATCCATTTTTGACTGTCATAGACGTATATAATTTCTGTGAAGTAGTTGGCAACAAGGAAAAATTCTCAACATATTCAAGAGGTACAAATATTACAACTACCATTTGGTTAGTAAATAATAGTTTTCCAAGTTAAATAATAATATTCCTGTGCATGCAAGGTAGCCTTACGGCAAGATAAAGACTAAAGTGCAGCCCATGACACGAAAAACTTAGATCACTTCTTGTTAGTAGTGTTTACCTAATGAGAGTCTAAAAAAATATTCCTTTTTGGTTTCGAGAATTATTGAAAATATATATATAATATGAACTGTCTGTTAAATGAGAACTATTAAAATAGTTTTCCATGGCCAGAATTTCCTTTCCTTCTTACACTGGTGTAAGATCAAGTAGGAGGTGGGGAGTGAGAAACAAGCTTGAAAATGTGATCAGCACCAACACAAAATAACAGAGCTTCACTAGGAACGACAAAGCTGTCCCAATGTACTATATATAAAGAGCTGGCCAGAAAAAAGACAGTCGATCAAATAGTGATACTTTATCAAAAACATTTGGTTTAATTCTAATCTCTGAGTAACAAACCACAGGAAATGTCAGTTGAAAGGAAAGGTAGCTATGAGTATGAGCAAACATATATAAATGGCAAATGATGCACACAGTAAGCAATACTGGGAGAGGAGAGGAGGTGAACAAAGCAGCTTTAATCTGCATTTTGTAGTCTTGGATAGAGATACTTTAAGCTTACAAACTCCATGCAGTTCATTTCAGTGTCATCAGAGCTGCTACCTTTGATTTCTTCTCACTTCCAAAATCAGGTGTGGGGGCTTGATCTTGGCTGGATGCCAGGTGCCCACCCAGCCACTCTATCACTCCCCTTCCCAGCTGGACAGGGTAGAGAGCAAGATGGAAAGAACCTGTGAGCTGGGATAAGGCAGTTTATTAAAGCAAAAGCAAAGCAAACACTTGCGCATGCGAAAGTGAAGGGAAAGATAGCAGGGTTTATTATCTACTTCCCATCAGCAGCGATGGCCGGCCGCTTCCAAGAAGCAGGGCTTCAGCACGCATAAGGGTTCCTCAGCAGGCAGCCACTGGAGACAAGGAATGCCTGCCTTCCTGCTATTAGCAGCCTATGAGGGGGTTCGAGCTGCCTCAGAAGTTGTTGGGACAGAAGCATGTCTTCTCTTGGCACCGCGTTTGCCTGTGCTGCACTGGATGTTCAAAGGGAACATCCCCTCAACCCGTCATGAAACCAGTGCTACATAAAGTAGGTAGCTTTGATTACAAAACGAGCCTGAATGGGAAAACCCAATTTCCTGTGAATCCTGGAAGAGATTATGGACTGGCCAGAGATTTTGGAGCACTGCCTGAAGAGGTGACTCCTGTCCAAGAAGCACCACCATATAATGAGCTACCAGAAAATGAAAGAGGCTATGCTCTATTTACTGATGGAACTTGCCTTGTGGTAGGAAACCATCAGAAGTGGAAAGCTGCTGTGTAGAATCCCACACAACAGGTCATTAACACCATCTCAACCAGACCCAATACATCAGGAAAGCTTCAGGAGACACTATTAAAAAGGTTATTTTTACTCCTCAGAAACCTTCAAATCTCTTTCATCTGCTTCATTTTACAACACATAAATGTGTATTCAAGATTCATAGAAACAAAATGAACTGTTTCAGAGGCAAGAGAGAGACAGGGGTAGGGAGTGAATGGGACCAGCTGATGATCAACAGACATCTAGGGCAAGATAGGGGAGGTAATTCAAAGTCATGCTGACACACACTTGTGTCAGAGAAAAACAAGCAGATGATTTTTTCCTCATTTTCCTAATATTTTTAAAAAATATTTTCTGCTTTTCCTACTGAAAGAGCACAGGGCAAAAACTGAATGGAGAAATAAACAAAGAAAAAAACTTTGAAAGTTTCTGCAAGCAGTGATAAAGAGCAGAAATAATTTCAAAATATATTAGACCAATACACCGATTACTCCATTATCAGGAAACAAAGTTAGGTTTATTTCTATATTTCAGGGAAATCAAGCCCCCAGAGGTCAAGGAGGTTGCTAAATGGGTGAGGGAGCATTTTACAAATTCATCCTCTAATTTGGAGCCAAGGTCAATGATTTAAACTTTGTTGCTCATCTTGAAACCGAACACACAATGAGCATAGGTGGAACCATCCCAACTAGCAATTACCCAGAGCTAGGCAAACAAGAACTGCAGAAGTAACTATGGCTGTAAGTGAATTCAAATTTTCGAAACATGACATCAGCCCTGCATGTTTGCTAGCCACTGTTCACTTCTGATGGTGATAACTTGTTAAGCCACAATACTCAGCCACATGCCTAACATCTAGCTGTACCGGGAAATTGCAACTGCCACAAGTTGTCCTACTACTAAGAAGTCTCAGCTGCAGCCAAGACATTAACACTAAGCTCTCCAATACTTCAGAACCCAAGCCTCTATGCCACAGACAAAACCAAATAAAATATGACCTGGCTACCACCGTATATATGAAGTTTAATGCTAATTTACCAAGGAACACATCCAACTTCAGCCTTTAAAATATGTCAGTGAAAGATGTTCTTTGCAGAGCTAAATGGTCCTGTAGAAAAGTGAAAGAGAAGAGAAAAAACATTTACTGACTGCATTTCAGTAGCTCTGATGAAATCTTCCCTGCCATAGCATGAATCCCATTTCTATGGTTCATTGTTTGGTTTTTTTAGCCCAGATCTAATGCAGCCCACACAAACTGGTGTCATCTTAGTGCTTATTACTGTAAAATATTGACCTCGGCATGCTACATCATGAAACAGTTTATAGAAAAGATTACAATATGCTGTATGTAAAGGAATCCCACACCCAGTCAAGTTTCCACTACGGATATTTAGTCTGAGGTTTGAAGGGAAACTGAGGGCTATGTTACATAGTACCGAACTTAGATCTTCCCTATCCAAAGAGAAATATTGATGCCAAATACAATGAGATTTTATCTACTGAGGCAGAAAATAGGCACTTGCTGGAAGTTGAAAAAGCAGTATTTTACAGTGAAACACCTAAATTATAAACTTACAACAAAAAATGGAAAGAGACTGAAGTGAAGCTGGGGAGATTGAAACTAGCAGGTTCCTAAATGGGCTTGTTAGAAATGTATCACAGAATGACTGATGTTATGGAAAGGACCCCTGGAGATCATTTTCACTTTGACTACACACAATCAACTTCCAAGATTGCATTTTTTACAAATAAAATACCTTGAGAGGGAGAACAAATTGCAGCATTGTTACTATCAAAGCATGCTGAAGTTATGGCAACAGCAAGTTGAAAGAAGCCCCACGTCCTTCTTTAATCTCACCTTCCTGTATTTGCCCCATATCAAGAGGAAGACAAGGCTGCATTTGGCACTTCTTAAAGAAGAAGCTGTATGAGGTATAAGGTCAGATTTTCCCTTCCTTTCTAACCCTTCTGATGAGAGTTCTGCTTTTGGAAGTATTTAGTGTTTTTCATTAGTAGAAGCAATAATAGAAGATTATCTTTGAATTTGTACAACTGTAGCATGAACTTAGTCCAAATAAATTCTATTTATAATTTTTTCCCTTCGAGTAACCGTTACTGATAATACATTCCCTGAAGCTCAAGTTATGATTTTCTTTGTGCCAAACACTTTGAAAATTATACAGGCTTTTGAGGTAAATTTGCCCTTTCAAAGCTGAATCAGGGTACCAGAACTATGTGATTTCTGTGAAAAGGTCAACAAGAAGTTTAGTATATAGTAGGTAAGAATGCTAGATTACAGAAAAGAGTCCTGCCTTTGGAGACTTTTGAGGAATGCTGAAATGACTATCCCCCTCTCAGGTAGCACATACATGAGTAGTTAATTACTCTAAAATAATTCTCTGAAAGATACCAAGTTAGCTTTTGAGCCCCTCAATCTTCATATTGTTGTAGTTCTCCATGTGCCAAAGGCAATTCTAGGCTGACAGAGTGCTACATGGAATATTGCCATGACAAGGCTGTTGCTGCTGAGTGGTGGGATTTTTCATAAGGAATTATCAAAGGGCAGTAGTAAACACAGTCTAGGAGTACTGACGTCGATCCTGAGAGACCCTCAAGCCACCACTTGCCTCAGAGCGTAAGCTCCAATTAAGTATATTTAAACATTAACCCTGATATAGAACAGGCTAATTGCTGGTTTCAGTTATAAGTCAGACAGTCTGTCAAAGCAGTAATAGAACTGAGAATGTCAAAAAGCACTGTGTTCAGTTCTTCAGTTATAGGGATACCTTTAGCTCTTTACCATATAAGCAAAAAAACCCCGCACTGCAAACTTTTAGCTTCCCCCTTGGAAAACTAGGCACTCTGTTTATGAAACTCTCAATTCATCATAGGATTAGAGGAAAGTATTTAACAGACCTTAATGAAATGATGTGAGAACTACACTAATTCTGTCACAGTAGCAGAAAACCAATTTCACTAGGGAATTAGAGAAAGTCAAAGATGCTTGTGAAAGGGAGGAAACTACAGTTGCTAGCAAATGGAAATACTGTGAGAATTCACCACAGTATATTTTAAATAGGCTTCTTTAAAACAATGTTAATATTATTTGCATATGAAGCCAAACTAACTGCTCTCAGTCAATGGGAGATTAGGCATGAGTGATGAGCTATAACATCTCTAAGAGAGGAAAACCTTCTTTGTGGTGCTCTTAGCTTTTATGTAGGCAATCAGCCCATGTAAAAGAGAGGAGATATTAGATCTCACTGTAGGTGTAACAGGATATATTACTTTCTTAACTATGAAACTTCTTTCTGTGCCAGAGTGCTGCCATCAACAGCGAAAACGCTGCTACTTGTCCCAGGAGAACAGTGAAGGAAGAAGAAAATGAAAGTAGCTGTGACCAAAAGTCAGGGCCCCGAGATCACTGCCAGCCCTGCCTGCCCTTGTCTGCCCCTGCCTATCCCCAGGGATCCCCACACCCTGCCCGTGTCCAGGACCCCATTTCAGAACCCCAGGACTGTTGATCCCTGTCCCATTAACACAATAAGGCCAGTCCCCAACTGCCCACAGCCCTGCCCACCTGGGGGCCCCACCATGCCCTGACTGGCCCCATCCCCTCTGGGAGATGCCCAAAGTTGGGGTTGCCACAGTGCCTCCCATCTGCCGTGCTTCTGGCCAGGGTGGTAGGACAGGCTCTGATTAGGACCAGGCAGTTGCTTGAAGCTGTCACCAGCTCTGGGGCATTGACCCAAGTAGGCTTGGTCTCTCTGAAAGAAATTATGTAGGAATGCAAAGTTAAAGAGATGGTATAATGCAATATGAGTGAGGGAAAGGGAGTTAAGCAGGGAGAATAGGATAAACAATTTAACTGCATCCAGGAGCACAACAATTTGTATAGTTATGAGAGTCTTGCCCTAACAGGAAGCTTGGTATTACCAGCCAAGAGGGCAGTGGTGTGACTTTAACCTTCTTAGACAGAGGTCAGAGAAGCTGCCAGAGCAGAACGAATAATAAACATGGGAGAATTCAATTATACCTATGTAAACTGAAGGAATGTCATTGTGAGAAATGATACAGTTTTAAATATCGTAAATGACCACTTGTTAAACTTATGACTCAGAAAACCCACAAGTGAAGAAGCAAGTTGGCTTATTCTTGAGCAGATGAGATGTGGTTTTCAATGTTACTTTTGAAGAGTTGCTCTGTAATTATGACTACTATATATTCAAATTTAGCAATTGCAAGAATGAAGTAGATTTCATTTCAAGAAAATGTGAACAACAAAAGAATGAAGAAGCTTGTTAAAAACAAAGTGAAAGGAAGACATAGAAGAATAAAATTCTTGCAGGCAGATTTGAGATTGTTTAAAAACAACTAAACTGGAGTTTCACTGTAAAAATACTTTCCAATCAAAGAGAAATAGAGAAGCACCCACCAAAGACAGAATGACTGAACAACAATAAAAGAAGGCATTTAAAGTCAGAAAGATTTCCTTCAAAAAGCAGAAGTCTTATCTGAATAAGGGAAACAAAAATTAGGACAAATTCAGATAAAACTAATATAAAACCATAAAAGGCATATGAAAACAGATTTTGAAGATTAATTTGAGTAAATAAGAACAACTTTGCTCCCTGGCAGAAAATTTGTACAGTCCGCAGAGCTAGTAGAACTAAAAAAAGGGAAAGTTATAATGAAGAACTTGGATGAATTATCTTTATCCACATTCATTTAAGAAAAGTTCAGAAAGATTCACAGCCCCTTTCCTTATAAGCATCAACTTTGGTGAACCACCAAAAGGTCAGTAGGGAATATTTATGAACAGATTGACAAAGTAAATGCTGAAGAATCACTTGGGCTCCATTGCATTTAAGACTAGGTTGTATAAAAATCAAACTATGAGACTATTGAATTTCTAGTTTAGTGTAATCTACTGACTAATGCTTCCTCAGGAATGGAAAGTCCCAAGTGTAAAACTCCCTTTTTAAAAGGGTATTGAGAGGGTGCAAGTAACCTACACCAGAAAGTCTGACTTCTGTGCATGTGCAGCTATGAGAAATTACAGATCTGCTTAACATTTGATGTCTCAGTTATATTGGAGCAGTTTTTGCAGTAGAATGTCAAGGATCACATACATAGGCCTGACTGAGAGGTCAGCAGGTATATTGAAAATGACCATGTGATTCAAGGAATTGCATAATAAGTTTCCAGAAAACTGTTGACAAGGAGCCTCCCCAAATTGTAAGAAATTAACCATTCATGATATAAGGAAGAAAATCTTTATTGTATATTCATAACTAATTTCAAACTGAAACCAGAGGGGGCATAAATAAAAGAATTATCTCAGGAACTGAACCAGTTTCCAAACAAAAACTATTCAATAGATTTCCATATGAACTGTCAAATGGGATAAGTTATGAATTTACAGATAATATAAAATTAGTCAGGATAGTAAAAATTAAAGCTGTCTTTACAAAAGAGTTACACAATATAGCATGAATTTTTACACTCTTTCTAAGCATCCATTCCTGATGATTGAGATAGAATCTGGAATAAACACACCTTTGATTTTCTTGTCCTAATGACTGCACCACTGTTCTAAAAAGGCTGACACAAAGATAAAAAATTACAGACAGATGAGCTGAAGTGTATAACAACATTTCATCATTCAGAGAATGATGAAAAGAGCTGATCCTTCTTTCCCTAATATAACCTCTGCTCAAATAGCTTTTATGCTAACCCCCTGTCATGATTTCAAAATATTTCTCTATGGAACTACTATATTGAGCATTCAAGACATGTACAGAATGTTTCCCCCTTTAACAGTTTGTCCCTGCATGGCAAAGAATCGGTAAAGAAATATTTTTAAATTACAGAAATTTAGTACATCCAGTTTTCATTTTCCAGCCTTCAAATTGCTAGCAACTCCCAAGCTTTGTCACAAGGCCAGGATATTTGGATACTCAGCCTTTCCAGCCCCTTTATTCCAGAGGAACTCCAGAAACACCTTCTGAAATAATATTTAAGTGATTAAAAAAAATCAGGTTGTATTTTCACAAAAAAACCTGATACATCATTACTGCTGAAGATACTGAAAAATCTCATATGACAGTCAAAATAAGATATGAGAATTTTATTTGTGTAAAGATACTTGTTTTCTTTTGGCTTTGCTGTTTCATCTTCAGCAGCAGGTGACAAATGCTCACCATTTCTCACTAAAAGCATAAGACACTCGAGGCTTAAGTCAGTGTTCTATAAACACTCAAGACAATGACATTTCCATCTGCATTGTAAGCAAACCAAAAGGACAAGGCTGAACGTTCATTTTCATCTCTCAGATGTGCCTGTTCTTATCAGTGGGGTTTCCCAGGATCTGTGTTTCTGTCTATAATGTGCGCTGCTGTGTAACAACAGCTACGTGGTGGAAAATAGGTCCAGTTTTAGGCTTTGGAGGATAATTGTGTTTCACATCAGCCTCACTGGATACTGGAATTCACATCATGCAACCAAATATTATAAAGAATACAAAGGAAATATGTTAAAAGTGCAACTCCATAGCTATAGCTGGAAACGTTTGTATGAGTACTATACAAAATAATGCAACAGAAGTGTTCTGCTCTTCAGATACGAGTGTCTTCAGTCCATTATATTCTTCACAATGAAGTTGTTCTCTTCCCCTGCTGCCCTCACAGAGGTCCCAAGAAACAAAAAATTTTGCAGAGGGAAAAGTGCAAGAGGTTGAAAATGTATGTGACTCTAATGTTCTTTCATCTTTGCATAATTTGTACAGTCTACAAAACAAGCAGTGAGAGCAATGCCACCCGGATGATAAGCAGAGAAGAGGGAAACATTCAGGGGTATGGTTGGTTGTGACATTTGTTCACCGTATGAAGAAATGACCATGATTGGATCTTTTGAATAGACAAAGTGCCCTGAATGCGCTTTCAGGCCCATCTTTCACTTCCAATGAAATATATTTGGGCTGTCATTTATACCAAACAAGTGTTGGTGGCTTAAATTCAACTCCACTCACATTAAAAAAAAATCTTAATCCTGTGACCTCCATGAAATACCCAATATTAAGTCTCCAGGTGTCACTTTTAACTAATAGCCTGCAATTAGTGTTTGATGGCCCATCAATGCATTATGCAGTTCCTTCCTATGAAAAAGTTCTCTCTTTCTTTAAATTACCAGAATTGAAAGAATTATGTTCTAATTCCCTGACTTCATCCAGCTCATTTTGAAACTTAATGTTTTCCATTTAAATACCCTATTGGGAACTCATTCACTTCCATCGCACCAGCACAGAGAGATTGCCTTGATTAATTACTAGCACTTACCCTTCTACTTCAGTAAATCTCAGTATGGTGTCTAATAACTGGAAAGCTTTAAATAAATGTTTTAAGTCATTAAAAATCTGCAACTCTGAAGAATTCTACAAAACTGAAGAAAGGCAGTGGGCTACAGGGACTCTGTGTTTAAGAACTGAGTGTATGAGGTTCAGGGCTGATTCAGTGCCCAAGCTAACAAACCAAATTCATACTGGAAAGCCAGCTCATATTCATCAAATAGAGATCACAGGTTCAGGAATCAAATTACACTTTCAGTCCTGGAGATGCAACAGAGTTGCTAGATTTACAATTTCTAACATATAGGAGATGTATTTTAAATATCCATAGGTTAACATAGGAAAGGAAGCTCTTTAACATGGAAAAGATTAAACTTTCATTCATGTGAAGTCTACAGTGTTGACTACACAGAGAACAGTTATTCTAAGTCCAGTTTTGAAATGGACCTTCACACATGGATCAAAATTTTCAAAGAAAAGCAAGAAACAGATAAACAAAACAAATCAGAGAACTACAAAATTATTTAGGTCAGAAAAGATGTCTGCAATCATCGAATCCATCTAATCCAACCATTGGCCAATCCCCACTCTGTCAACTAAACCACAGTACTAAGTACCATGTCCAATCTTTTCTTGAACCCTTCAGGGAAAGTGACTACACCACCTCTCTGGGCAGCCCATTCCAACGTTTAACCACCCTTTCTGTGAAGAAATTTCTTTTGATGTCCAGCTTGAACCTCCCCTGGCACAGCTTGAGGCTGTGTCCTCTCATCCTCTTACTAGTTCCTTTAACCAGCTGCAACACAAGTTAATTCAAATTTCTGTGGCTTCATTGAAATCAGGCAAAGTCAAGTGAAACTATGTTCCATTTACCGGGAGTGCACACATCACCCATCACCATCACTAAACCCATGAGCATAAGCTGTGGAAGTTTAACTCCTTAGAGCAGATCTGAACAGCCCAGCTGAAAGGCTGTGTTTCGAGAGGCTTCAGACAAACCTGAGTCTACTCTAACCATACTGCAAAACCCACCATCTTTCTCTCTCTTTTCTCTGGATGCCCCTACATCCACCATTTCTCTGCCTCTTGTCCCCCTCCATTTTCACCACTCTTCATCTCTTACAGTGTCTACTAATTCCACATTCTTGTTGGGCAGCAGGCAGTCACATATATTATTGCCACCACCTCAGATGCTCTCAGCAGGGGGTCACATACCCGAATTTGCGGCCAGACAATCCAAAGCAGTTTTGCCCTAACCTACTCTGGAACTATAAAATGTACATGTAATTACAATCAGACCTTGATAAAGAGTTTTGCATATGTCCATTATCATTATAGTAAGCTGACCCAAGAGCCCAGGCTCAGATACTTCCTGAACCGGAGCCTTCTTGAAAAGCAGAGATAAAATTTCCAGTCTAATTTTGTAAATGCATTTTTAAATTGTCTGTAGTTACAGAGATGTACAAAGGCTAATAAAATTAAATTCCCTATATAAAAAAATGAAAATGATCCATTTGTTTTTCTCAAGTATCCTTGTTAGTTGACTGCTGTGTTGTATTTTATTAAAACTAACCTTTTCAAAAATCTGTAATTATCTTGAAATACATTTTGTGATTTATGATAAGGAGTGGATTATATGAAAATTGGGATGATGACTTCATTTATGTTCCAGATCTGATTCACCTTTAAAATTGTCTTTAGTTTTGCTTTCTGAATGCTTAGTAAAATAAAGTATTTTCCTCTTTCTAATTATATGATTTAATGATTTATTGAGAGTCCTTAAATTCCACAGAGGTCAAAACTGTCACACAAGGTCAGATCCCAGCAATACTTTAAAGTGAACTGGAAAATTTCTGCCATGGTACCACTACCTTAGAAACAGGGTTAGAGGAAAAGTGGCTTCCAAAAGTGTCTTTCTTTTTACTTCCCTGCATCTTTCTCAGATTGTATTTGTCTTTGGTCAGTTTTTAAGCCAAATTCTGACATTCTGGGGGCTTTTTGAAATTCAAGTTCAGCTCTGTAAAGGTCAAAGCATTTCTTTCAAGAAATATGAGAGAGAGGCACTCAGGACTCAGCTTGTCCTGGTGTGCTATCCTGAACAGCAAGGGAAAGTTTTCACCTTTCCTTGATGCCACTGTGGACCTGACAGTGTCACACAGCAAAATCATACATAGATATGCTGCCACAGAAGTCAGGTAGATCACTGGCCCTGCACTGCATTTGCTTCAGGAGCGCAGGTCACCTCGTTCCTGCCTTGCAATAGCAGAGGGGTGATACTGCTGACTAACCAGCGACTCTATGTCTTGCATTGCCCACAAATAGCTCTGCTTTCAAAAAATGCAATTATCTGATTCCTCTCTGATGAGCTGATAGACATGCCTGGTTTTGAATAACATGGGAACAAAGTGGTAGTGCTGGACCACCAAATGGAGCTCCCACAGAGAGCCTGAAGGTACTGAGCCATGATTCTTCATATGGGAACAGTGCAAACAAAACCACTTGGCATTTTTGAATGACTGTTTATTCTGTACCTCTGCTTTCTGCGGTAGCAAATCTGTGGATTCTGCTGTACTTTCCTCATCCTAGTGACAACTCCCACGTACTGCTAGGCAACTATTCACAGTATCTTTGTTTTCCTGCTCCAAGGGCAAGTTTCACACAAGTATCTTCATACAGAAGGCATTTGCCAACCAACTAGCTCAGCTTCATAAAAAAAAGTTTATTTTCATTATGTTCTTTTTAATTCTAACCTTCAGACTAGCAGCCAAATATGTGACAAGTACTTATAGGCTGTGGGACTAGTTATAGACAGTGTCACATTTCCTGTGTAGATGAATAAATAGAGCATAGATTACTTGAGCCTAAGCGTCTGTAGTGAATAAGAACTTCACTTTGAAAAGACATAATATTTTAATAGGCACAATCCCATAAAAATACAGAAGGTGAAATTAATAGATCTGATCTCAGTAAGAGTGTCTTCTTGTATACTCGCTGCTAAGGTGGAAAACTGTTCCTGAACCAGTTGCTCCTCCTGCTCCTGCAGTTCTGTGTCTTGCCAGCACTCATGCAACTCACGGTGACAATTTTCTCTAGAATTTGCCTGTTCTGCCTCATACTTTAACATTTGGGAAGGGGGGGGGAAAAACCATAAAAAATCCCAATTCACTTCTATTAAAATCTCATTATGTATGTATATTGGCGTAAATAACATAGAAAATTTACAAACAAACTAATCTGTCTCATTACAAAAAATTTTGAGAGAAGTAATTCTTACATCAATAAAGCCAGCTGCATATCTCTCCAGGCAAACAACACTAGGATCACTATTCAGGTATACAAATACCTCATTTTTACTTAGCACTTTTAGGTGGTATTGCGCTGTCTATGTATTAATCTAACGATAGTTACATCTATATTGGTAAATTAAACTTGATAACCATGACTGTGATTCACAGATTATTGAGAAATAGTATTTGAAATGAGACAGATCTATGCCAGGGGTCTTTCTAACAATTTAAGTGAAGAAAAGGTCAAGCTCCAGAACCCTGAAATTCCCTGATTTTTTGATGAAAATACAGTCAGTGTGTCTGTGCATGCCAGAAATGTATCGAGTACCCATTCACACACACTTCAACATTTCAGAAACGTTGTCCATTTCGGAGTGCAATGCTGAATTCTTACAACCTAAAGGAGCTTGGTGCTACCTTTGGAAGTCTTTCCAGTTCTAACTCTAGACGTTTGGTTTCTAATACTTGAGCAAGTAAGGTTTGGTTAGTATTTCTAAAAGCACATCATTTCTGCAGTGGGTTGAAGGGCAGTTTCTAGCTACAGTGAACTTGGGAACAATACAGATACTCACCCAGCAGTAGGCACTCTCCCCCTCCCTAGAGGCACAGCCTGCCCACACCACACAGGCAACCTGTAGGAAATCACCCTGGGTCAGGGGCTACTCCAAGGCCAAGAAAAAAGGTGTGTAGCAAGGAAGCAAAGTAGGGACAAGCCTTGAGCTCAGGCTTGCAGGGAAGGTGGGTGTTCGCCCAGGATCTTGACGGGTGCACTACCTGTCCCTTTCTGCAGTCCCATATCCAGTTAGGATTTGCCAGACACAAACCACAGTCCTGTGAAGACACCAGAGCACTCCTATGACAGTTAGAAAGACATTATTGTTAATGATGTAAAAATGAGTTGGATGAGAAAGCTGTGAGAGGCCAGGATGCAGTGAGACAGTGATGAGGTCTATCTTTCCCCCACATCTACACATTCGTTAACTGCCTTGTCATGGTCAAACCACTAAGTCAAAGCAATCACGTTCATGTCTGAGTTTTCTCTACTCAGCTATGAGAAGTAATGTCGCAAAAGCAGCCTCACACACACCTCCTGGCATGAGAGAGAAAACCATGCAAGCCATATGCCAACCGCACCATATCAGCCCAGGTTGCAGAATGGTCTGCAATGGCTCTGACAGGCGAAGGGGCTCATCTTGCCTCACAACAACATATGATGAAAACACCATAACTCTTGAAGCTTGGAGGTTAGCCACAGGTTGGGCAGAGCTGTAACAAGTAACATTACAGGAACAGTCACACTTCGGCTTCCTTCATGGGAGGTGCAGAGGGTGTCTCTGCACACAGCTCTTTCCCCAGATATAAGTTAAACTAGATCAGCTGGGCCTAATTCACCACGTCTCACCTTTCTGGGCTGTGTCAGAGTTGAAGGTGAGCATCCAGGGGTGACAGATTTTGCTGCCCTCTTTTAGGCATATCTGGAAACAGGTGTCAGCTTAAGAGCAAGAACACACCACTGTGTTCAAAGGTGAGGTACTGTCAAACTAGCAGTATTCCTCCTTTCTGCCCACATGGCCATACCTCCAGCTCTTTGTTTAAGTTAAGAGGCGGAGAATACTGTATTAGAGAGAAATATATACATATTTATTTATTTGATATATATGCTTTAGGTAGCTACCAGTTCAATGTAATGACCAGTAGATTTAGAAGGAGCAAGCTTTATCAACTGTGTGCAAGCATCCTTTATTTTGAGCGCCAATAAAACAGTGAAAACAGTGTCATGAAGAAGAGACAGATCTGGGCACTAAGGGTATACAGTATAGCAAAATAGTCTGGAGAAGTGCTAGGCCAAATTCACAACCACCTGACACTGACAGTTTATGAAAATACAGATGTCTGAAACAGTATTTTTGTCCTGTTAATTTCCCCGCTCCTACATTTGTCATTTTAGACATTTCCTTAAGCATCATTCACACCTTGTACCAAGATTTTCATGACAAAAACCTTATATTTGCCTCCGTTTTGATCACCTCTTGGCACCCAACATTCAGGAACTCTGGGCACCACTTTTGTTATGCTCATCCCTCCATCAACTGCTTTCTGGCAGTACTTCTGGACAAGTCAAGTCCCTTCCCTGGTTTTCTTGCTTAAAAAGTAGTCCTAATCATTATCTCATTTGGAGAAAAGAGGAAGCAGGGTCAGTGTATAACAGGGTCTGTTTAGCAACTGAAATCTGTCTTATGCTTACTATTATTAGCACCAGATTGTATATTACTTAATATCTTTCACCTGTGTCAATGTAGGACTGCTTACTACTGTTGCAGCCATAGCCAGCATAGTGGACCTGTCAATCATCAGGAGTTTCCCACAATTACCTCTATTTTGTTGGGGTTTTTTTTAATACCTCCCCTTATTTTTCTTCTCAGTGACATAAGTAGGCTGTGAGTCTTCCCACCACTTACGGGTTTACTCTGGTTATCAGGACTGGCAGTACTCAAAGCACAGGAAGTGGGGTGTAGTGACTGTGTGTGTCAAACTGTGGAACATGACAGCTAGAAGCAATGGTGTGCTTAGCTAAAGTTATGAAAATAGGCTTTTTTTACCCTTCTCTACTTGTATACAGTTCCAGTGCTCTAGTTTCAAGCACAACAGGTTCTTGGAAAGATGCAGTCAGAAAGGCCTTTTTTCACACTTTCTATGCATACCTTGAGAACCGTAAAGGAAAGAAGAGCTGCTGTTTGCAATTTTTTCTTGTTCTATGCAACTCTAATGATTGAAGTGGGGTTACAATATAAATCAGTGCATTTATTTTTTCTGTCATCTGTCACACTATATTCTTACTGTCCAAATTTATTCTCTTTATTTGGGGGGTGGGGGGAAAGTATTATCAGGAAAGGGAAGAGAAGGGAAGGAAAGGGAAGGGAAGTACAAATATCGAGAAAAATAAATTCAAATTTGAGGTAGAAATGCAATGATATTGTTTAAAATGTGTGTAATATCCTTCATTCAAAATATTACAAACAAAAGCTGTGACAAGTGACAGTTGGACTAATCTTTCACAAGACCACTGCGGTATGCACCAACATAAAACTCGGACCATCCCCAAAACTTAACCACTTGATTTCCTAAGTAACTGCCTTCTCTTTTAAAGATTTCAATTTGTTGGACAAGAAGGAAGTGGTAAGCCAAAGAATGATTGAAATCTATGATCCATCACCACAGAGGGAGGTGATGCATAGTTATTGTAAAAAGAGAGAGTATAAAACAGAAAATTAGATAAGCCAGATAGTGTGAGTACAAGATGATTGTTTATTTGTCTGTGAATCATGAGAAAGTGGTGACTTCATGGGACATGAAACCCTGTAAAATGATAATACTTAGGTCTGAAGCTTTCGCATGCCCAAAGGACTGTGCAGGATGTGCAATTGAAATTGCCTCTTCGTGTTCTTGGGAAATAATGTGATTGCATCTCAACTACCCACATGGGGCAGTTATTTCTGGTAACCGTGGATTGAAGGCATTTAGAGGGTAAAATATGCATGTGAAATGATACTTATATCACACTCAGTGGGAATCACAGAAGATGCCGAGTTGGAAGGGACCCAAAAGGATCCTCAAGTCCAACCCTTAGCCCTACACAGGATCATCCTCGTGAATCACACCATGTGCCTCAGAGTATCATCCAAATGCTTCTTGAACTCTCTCAGGATTGGTGCTGTGACCACTTCCCTGGGGAGCCTGTTCTAGTGCCCAAACACCCTCTGGGTGAAGAAGCTTTCTCTGATATCCAACCTAAACCTCCCCTAACACAACTTCAGACCATTCCCTCAGTTCTGTCACTGGTCACAATAGAGAAGAGATCAGTGTCTGCCTCTCCTCTTCCCCTCATGAGGAAGTTCTAGACTGCAATGCGGTCTCCCCTCAGTCTCCTCTTCTCCAGGCTGAACAGACCAAGTCACCTCAGCCGCTCCTCATACAGCTTCCCCTCAAGGCCCTTCCCCATCTTCATTGCCCTCCTTTGGATGCTTTCTAAGAGCTTAATATCTTTCCTTTATTGTGGTCCCCAAAAGTGCACCCAATATTGAAGGTGTGGCCCCACCAGTGCAGAGCAGAGTGGGAGAATCCCCTTCCTTGACCAGCTGGTGATGCTTTGCCTGATGCCCCCCAGGACACAGTTGGCTCTCCTGGCTGCCAGGGCACTGCTGACTCATCTTCAACTTGCCATCAACCAGGACCGCTTTCCAGCCTCTCATTCCCCAGTCTGTCTGTACATCTTGGATTGCCCCATCCCAGGTGCAGAATCCACCACTTCACCTTGTTGAATGGTTGATGATTTCCCAGTCCTCTAATTTGTTGAGGTCCCTCTGCAGGGCCTCCCTGCTTTCAATGGAGTCAACAGCTCCTCCCAGTTCTGCATCCACGTCATTTATGAATAGAATTGAAGAGCACAGGGCCCGAGATGGAGCCCTGTGGAACCCCACTAGTGGCAGGTCACCACTCTGATGTCACCCTCTATTACCCACTATTACCCTCTGTGCTCGACCCATGACCCAGTTGCTCACCCACCACATGATGTGTTTATCCAGCTGTGTGCTGGACATTTTGTTCAGAAGGATACTGTGAGAGACAGTATCAAAAGCTTTACTGAAATCCAAAAAGATTAAATCAACTAGCTTTTCTTGATCAACTAGGTGAGTTACCTTGTGTGGCAGTTTGAGCCACATTAGAAATCCAAAATCCAATTTCCAGGCTTCCCCCCACCCCTTCCCACAGTTTATCCCAACACTAGAGAGAAACTTTCAGGCCAGAGGCTTCTGTAGGGGAAGGGGGAAGTATATACATTTATTTACACAAATAAATACTGTACAAACTAAAGGCAACTATATATATTACATTTCTATCAGTCCTTTTAAGCCCCTCCCTTTAACTTTAGTCCAGAAGAAGCCTTCCAAGGCTGATATGTAGCGCAGTCTCTCTCTTGTGGGAGTGTTCGGGAACCTGAAACACTCCCTCACCAACCTCCAGCTGGTTGCTGAAGTCCTTTCTTCTCACAAAGTCCAAGAAGGTAGCTTTGAGTCCTTTCTCCTCGGTTCCATGTATCATTTCTGCTGTATGATCTCTCTCTCTCTCAGTCTCATACCTCAGTTTGCTGTTGCTGTAGTGTAGCTTATCACAGTAGGCATTGGAATCTTCATTCTTCTAAGTCAGTTTTTGGCTGCCCCCGGTCAAAACCTCGGCAGGGCAACTCTCAAGCCTCTTGGCCCATCTCCAATTTCGCCTGGGATTCTTCTCCCGAGTGCCGAGCTGTTTCGTTACCAGCCTGTCCACTTGGCTCTGCTTCAAATGCTGAGCCTCTCCTCCACTTTCCAGCAGAGGGAAAGAAAAGGCCCCCCTCCACAGCTTAACTGCAGAAAGTGGGGGGAAGAGGGCTTGGCTGCAAGGCCTGCCTCTCTCCTCTTACCTCAGGTGCTGTGAATCGCGTCCCTCACAAACACTCACTCTAAATGCTGCCTCTAACTCTGGCCTAGGCAGAGTTGGGGGGCCGCAGGGCTCCCCTCCCCCCCCAGCAGGGGAAAGAAGGAGCCCAGCCACCCCCTGGCCTTCTACACCTACACGCAGCAGACACCAACAGAGAATTGCCAACACCTTCCAGTGCTGTGTATATATGATTTTGAGCAGAAGCGAACAAGACGAGTGGTGATTGGCTCTCCAGAGAACACTGCCCTGGCACTCAATCACCTCTGAGCCCCGACTCCCGGGGGGGCCATCTCAAACCATGACACCTTGTCATAAAGGGAAATCATAAACAGGACTTTCCTCTCATGAAACCTTGCTGTCTTGTGACTGATGACGATGTTGTCTATCAATTGTTTTTCAATACCCCCCAGAATAACCTTCTCCATAACTTCACCAGGCACTGAAGTGAGACTGACAGGCCTGTAGTTTCCATAGTCATCCTTCTTTCCCTTCTTGAAAATCTGGGCAACATTCTCCTAGTTTCCAGTCTCCACATTCCCAAGACCACTACAAAGTCGAGAGAGGTTTTGCAATGACATCAGCCAGCCCTTTGAGGATTCTGGGATGAATCCCATCAGCATGAATCCCTACAGTCCTCATAGATTTGTAGGGATCCATCAGGAACAGCAGATCCTGCACAGTTTCAGGGTCGACTGGGAGTTGATCATCCTTGCTGTCATGGTCCTCCAGCTCAGGGCACCGAGTCCTCTTTTGTCCCTCCTCTGAGTTGAAGATAGAGGCAAAGAAAGCGTTAAACACCCCTGCCCTGTCTCTGTCCCTCTTTGTGAGGTGACGATCCTCATCCTGTAACAGGCTGATGATATTTCTATACTTCCTATTGCCATTAATGCATTTGTCCCCCACACTTCTGTCCAGCTTCAACTCCAGTTGAGCTTTGGCCATGCAAATTTTCTCCCTACGGCAACAAGAAACCTCTCTGAATTCTTCCTACGTCACTTGACCTTGCTTCCATTGAGCATACCCCTTCCTTTTTTGCCTTATTTCTAAGAGAAGATCCCCGTTCAGCCAAGCCTGCCTTCTGCTTTGCCTGCTTGACTTCCAACATTTGGGAATTGCCTATTGCTGTGCCCTTAGGAGGTGATGAAAAGTGACCAGCGCTGATGGACCCCAGCACCTGCAAAAACATTTTCCCAAGGGACCTTTACTTACTACTTCTCCAAGCAGCCTGAAGTCTGCTCTCCTCATGTCCAGTGTTGAGGATTTGCTGGCACTTTTTCTCCTGTCAACAGAGATTTTCAAAGTCAATCACTTCATGGTCACTGTGGCCAAGATGGCCACTGATCTCCAGTTCACTTGTGAGGCTCACTCTGTTGACAAGCAGCAGACTAAGGAGGGCATCTTTGTGAGTCAGCTTCCTTAGGACCTGTTCCATAAAGTTGTCATCCAGGTTTTTTAGGAATCTTGTGGCCCAGGTTGTACCTGCTGTGTGATGCTCCCAGTCAACTTCTGGCAAGTTGAAGTCCCCCGTAAGGATGAGGGCAGTTAATTTGGAAGTGTCCTTTAGTTCCTCAGAGAATAATTTGTCAGAAGTCTAGTGCCTTATCTTCTTATCACAGTACTTACTATAACTTCTCAACCAAGGGTTTATCTCAGAGCACATCAGCAAATATTTACTTCTGTATGCCTACAGTATACAACTTCCACACAAACATACCCTCAAATACCAACTATACCAGTCTCATAATGTTTTCCCATGAAAACGGAAATAAATGCTCCGGCTATTTTCCTGATTGTTTTTAATAGCAAAAAGATGTATGAGAAGGGGTCTTGACAGATTAAATATATTTAGGTCATAAAGCTATTTCTTTTGTCCTGTAGTTCTAGAAATGACTGCATTTTAGCATCTACAGATGACTGTGACTACGAACAAACTGCCAAAGTTAATGTATATTGTGTTATTCCTGATCAGTGACAGAAACTTATAACAAGCATTTCCAGGGCATTTATGGGCACTGCTAGCACTCCTGCAGCAAAAGTGGTGGAAATTTGGCAAATGCTGTATATGACATGAAAAGAGATATGCACTTTTCCCTCTGTTTTATGCCTGTCTTGAACTAGTGTAAATCTTCTTCAGCCAAATAAATAAGGTTGAAGACAACAATTTTTAATTTCTGATGTCTCCAGGATTGCACAACTGCCTCTGAACTGAAAATCTAGTTTCTTCACAAAGTAGCCTGACCTTTTCTGTTTCACTAAAAAGAACTATCTTTTCCTTGAGCTTCTGTTTTGCCCTTTACAATCCATCCCCATGAAGCAAGATTAGGTTAAATAATGCTGATGAGCACACTGAAAAATTTGAAAAAAACCCAAACAAACCACCACTTCTGTTATCAGGGAAGGTATCAATTTCATTTTCTCACTGACAGATTACACACCTCCGTGCCATTTCCCCCTCAAACAAGCACTGAAAATTCATCTCATATTATC
Organism: Chiroxiphia lanceolata; assembly: GCF_009829145.1. Classification (NCBI taxonomy): domain Eukaryota; kingdom Metazoa; phylum Chordata; class Aves; order Passeriformes; family Pipridae; genus Chiroxiphia; species Chiroxiphia lanceolata. Next base: position 82,487,965 of record NC_045639.1, on the reverse strand, counting down.
AATACTCTTCTGAATATTATCAATATTATCAATATTCTTCTGAAATAATTATTAATTGTGTTTTCCTCTTTGGCCAAGTCTGTCCTGCAGACATTGGTTGGCCTTGTCAACTCTCAGTTTCAGGTCCTTTGCAGCAGGGGATAAAAAAGAAGATAAAAAAGAAGTTACTACCTCCAGCCACCAGTGTCTTTCCCCCAGTAAGTGGAGATGTCTACCTCATAAATCAGCACCTGGGCTGCAGAAATATTCAGCTAGCATATCAAGATGAACCTAAATAGCCAGACCAAAAACTGTAGCGGCAAAAGATTTACCCATTTCTAGTGACAACTTTAACACTGAAACCAGCTGTTCAATGCACAATACCGTAATGCAATTCAGCAGCTTCTAATTGCAACAAGCTTCTCTCAAATACATACTCTCCTTGCTCAGTCGGTGTTTTCATGCCTACCCCTCATGATTTCATATTCAAGAAGGCAAAAAATCTAATTAATGCTAATTATAATAATCATTAGCATAAATTTTTCACATCCAGAATCTCTTAGTTTTCCTTAATGAGAAGTTTTTCCTAAAGTGTTCTTCATTTAATGTAACATACTGTAGCAAGTTCTGTTTTTTTAAAATGGGTTTACAACTTTGAAAGCAAAAAAGCCAAGGAGGAGTAACTTTATATTTCATCCCAAACTTTCAAACTGGGAGAAGAGTTTGAACATAAAAGCCTATACATCTGACTCCCTGTCTAACTTAAAGACTATGGGGAAAAATCAAACCTCAGCAGAATTTATTTGTACTCCCCAGTGGAACTGGAACCAGTTAAAACCCAGCAGACACACTTATAGGCCTGGACACCAGTTTCCAGTTTCCAGTCTCCAGATTCCCAAGACTACTGAAAAACCGAGAGAGGTTTTGCAGTGACATCAGCCAGATCTTTCAGGATTCTGGGATGAAACTCATCAGGCTGAATTCCTACAATCCACATAGATTTGTAGTAGTTTTCAGCAGGTTTTGCCTCTTGAACATTTAATAATTTTTCTAACTTGAACCCTGATAACTGGTAATCATAGAAAACAACAAAGGGATCCAGTGAAGAGGTTTTTCTCATCCTGCTGTCAGAATTTGCCTTGCATGAAAAAAAAGTAGTTTATCTCACAGATTTCACAGGACAACCTAAAACCTGCAAGGATATTTGAAGAGATTAGGATCTTGCATCCATGGACACCACACCTAGGGGTATGGCTGCATTTCTCAGGAAGAGAAGATCAGTGTGGGAACCACACACTTGGACCCCCGATCAGTCTCCTCATGAAGTCAGTCCTCACCTCTATTTTGGACCTCTTCAACAAGCACTCTGCTAGGCATTGCCCAAACACAAGAGGAGGTGCTCTCAGTTCTTAATGGTCAAGTGTACATTTGTTTTGGCTCTGTCTCAAAACACAGCCTTATAACAGCATCCCAGTAGATGTTGCGTCTTTGAACGTACCACTTCCTAAAGTGTACAACATATACTTTCTAATTTGTATGCTAAAAACATCCATCTGGTGGGTTGTAACACAGCCCCTATGTTATTTCAGGCAGTCTGAACAGCAGAGAAACATAAATATGTCTTAAGGCCAGAGGGGGCCCAAGACAGAGTAAAGCCAATTTATACTTAGTGTCTGCTTGAGATGGTGCATTGAACATATGGTCCAAGGGTTTGATAAGTGCCTATGATTTCTTCAGCAATACAGGAATTGCATAACACCCACTCTGTCTTCCTGGATGCCACAAAGTCCCAGTCTGAGGTTGCCCTTTGTAAAATGTAGTCTTTCGGGTTACAGCTTCTTAACATGGAGATGCACACGTACGCACAAGTGAAGCTATCATTTTACAGCACAAGAGATCCTCTGCACTAGCACATGGCATATGTAATCAGGCTGTGTTTATTCCCTCTGGCTCTGAGGCCATCTGGCACTGGTGAAGTCTATTATCATCCAAAAAAGGGTGCCTGCATCCAAACTACATGTTGGGCATGGTGCCTGACCCGTGCTAATTCTCAAAACATGCCCAGGAACTGTTTGGAAGAGGCCTGGGCTAACTGCCCAGGGACAAACCATTCCAGGGGCTGCTCAAACAATTTAGCAGTGTAGACAATGAAGTTAGTGCCTGGGCCTGTCTTCTGGCACTGTGTAATTTCCAGTTTAAGCAAAGCCTGCAACTGCAATGATAAAGGCTGTTTCTTTCATGAAGCACACTTCTGTTTGAGTGGGATAAAGTACTTCACATCTACTGCATGCTAAGAGTGTCTCCAGAGATCAAAAGACTTCTGCAACTCAAACTAAACACAATTTACTGTATCCTTGGAACACTCCAGACTGAACACTTGAAAGTGTAATAACAAACTGATAAAGGAAAGATCCATTTCTAACATCTGTCACTTTAAGTTCAATACATGTAGATCTCCACAGTGGGCAGAGTTCTAGAGGAGTTCAGGCAAGTTGAGGTATGAAGGGGTGTGTAGAGGAACAGGCTTGTATGAGTCAGGCCATAGAAAGCATTCAGCTGAGTAATCTAGAGCCAAACAGCTTTCAGGATGCTGGGGCATCATATCCATAGTGGTGAGCATGGTTTTCACTCCTTTGGTTTTCTTAGATTTATGAGGAGACCACTTACAAAGAAACAAAAAAAAAAAACAAAAAAAACCCCAAGCAAACAAAAAAACCCAACCAAACCAAAATAAAAGATCCAAAATAAACAGAGAGGCTTTAAAGGTTCCTCATGCAAACTATGTACCCTGTAGCCATTTTAAACAAAGTAAGAAGTGCAAACAAAAAAATCATATTCTCTCATTTATCCTAGATTAAATGCTAGGAAACTGGAATAAAAGTTTCCATAAACATAAATTGTTTTTCTGATTCCAACACAAGATGCTTTCAAACTCCCATTTCTTCTGATTCTTTTATTTTTTCTTTTTAAAATGTTCCTAGGAATTTGATGGGTATGCTGCTTCTATAATAACCATTGGCATTTTCTGAAATAATTAGAAGAATAGTTGGGTTTAATATCTTCACTTATCAACATACACATGTGCACACTCGCAGGACAGTGACATTTTACACGGCAATAGTCAATGTAAAGAAACTCAAGAGTGGAAAGGATTCCCGTGGACCACTGGGTTCAGCTGTTTGCAACTGCGGCTGACCACAACATATGGTTTCAGACATTTATCAGGATCCATCTTCATAACTACTTATTTGCCTCAAAGTCAGAGATGTTCCTGAATTTTCGCACTCTGGCAATCAGATACCTTCTTCTGAAGTTATTCACAGGAAGTGCACACCACTACTCCTCGTGCTATCATGTCATTGCTGAAATCTCTCTGCTCCCTCCTCTGTTGTTTCCAGAGACAAGGCCTATCCCACTCTCAGCCCTGGGACTAACTGAATCTCTTTACAATATGTTGACACTCTTAATGATAAAGCTCTTTGCACTGTTAATGGCAAACCTTCAATAACAAGCAGATATCTTTTGACGTGAAGTTATTTCAGCAAGTTATCAGATTAACGTGGCATAGTCTTCCTTTGGTAAGTAGGTTGTATTTTTTTTCCTTTGCTGCAATAACTTTCACTCTTTATTCTAATACTCTGCAAACGACTCAAGTCAGATTAATGGACACGAGGTTGCCGTTTCCCTTTTGTAGATACAGATATTACAGGAAAGATGAATATAATTTCATGAGCTCACAAAAACAGTGTTAATGAAAATCATAGAAGTTCTTTATCCTATATGTTTTCTTGTTTCTTATTTTCAGGTTTATTTGCAAGGGGATTTTTGTCGGGTTTTTTTTGGTTGATTGGTTGGTTGGGGTTTCTAAATTATTATTTGCATGAAGAAAGAGTCAGCAAACAATACTGGAGAAAAACATAGAAAATTTAATTTTTTAGCCTTTAGCTTTGCACTGTTGCATTATAGGATAAAGACCTTTCAGTTATAAGACCAAATTGTGTCACTGAATTTTTCCTAAAGAAAAACATACAAAATCCAGAGGTTTTTTGTTGAGAATCAGCAAATCCCAGTGAATGAAAATCCACAGGAGTCTCAGAGTATTACTGCAGCACAGGTATTAGTCAATTGCTTTATTGAGTTGACTCTCTGAGATTCAATTCACTTGCAAGTCTCAATGGGTATATGCTCTTCTGCCTCTAAAGCTGAAGTGGTCTTAGCAGATCGTAAAAGAAAAGGCACTTTTTTTCCCATTACTGGAAACTCCTTAAGTGGATGCTTGGATTTAATTTAAAGAGTCTGGCAAAATGGGCATTCAATGCAGAAAGCTTCAGCTGAAAACAATTTGTTTGTGAATGTTATAAGCAATTGAAAAAAAAAATTGGACTGGAAGTTAGACTCTAACCATAACTCTAGCAAACATTTGTCTACCCCGATTTGCTGAGAAATTTTCAAAGTAGCGCTGCAAGTACCTTTGATCCGTGCATGCTTATTGCTACATCACATATCACGTGTATGAGCGTCATGTGAGACGTGTCACGGGTCGGTCATCTGAGCTTCTGACTGTGGGTGCTGCTTTCGAGTAAAACCGCAGGCAGAAATACTGTCACAATTATGCCAACGCTTAACCTCATTTCAGTTCTTTTATATTTAAGTATTGCTGTCTTTCTAGAGCTGTGCATCTATTACGACAGCTACTGTATTTGGGCTAAGTTTCTGTATTCCTTCTAGTTTTGCATAAATCACAAGCTGTGGCTCCCTGGTATCCAAATTAATTTTTTTGTTGTAAGCAGCTTCCACCACCTCCGTCAAACACAAGCCTTTTCTAACTTCCACCACCTCTATAACTGCAATGATTTCTTCTCTCAGTTCAAGCATTCTCCTGATTTTCCCTAAAATTTCCTTAATGTATTTCTCTGTGTGTGTCTTTTACCTTTCTGTCAGCATCTACTTTCTGAGACTACCAGACAATCCTTGAACTTTCTGTTCTTATATTATATTATAAAAGATTATTATTATATATTATCTTATTTATAAAGGTAGACAAACATAAACACCAACTTGTACATATCCCTAGGTATTTGGATTGATTTCTAGTGTAACTACATTATCTACCTTCACCATTTTATCATGCTTTCCTGCTTATGGTTAGTTCTATTTGGTTCTTTGTGCCCTACCTATGCAGAAATTCATTCAATAGTCTTATGAAACTTAAACAGTAAACTCTTCAGAGTATGAACTATTTGCTTCTCTCACATTGGTCTTTATTTGTTTTTGTAGAGTGCTATGCACGCTTAAGTTTGAAATACTAAGTGTAAGGGCCAATGCCGTTAACTCCTCAAACTCCAAAGTCACATACCAGGTTGATTTTAAGACTGTATATTCTGCATAAGCTATCTTTCCCACAGTCTGGGAAACAGGATGGCTCCAGGGACTGCATTCATGCCTCTCTCTTAATTTAAACATAGTGAGGTATCAAATGTCTGGATGAATACGGCATGTTGTACGCATAAATTGTTACCTAAGACTACTTGAGAGATGCCAAACAAAAACAATATTTTGAACCTTTGTCATCTTCAAGTGAGAAAATTTGCTGTGGACACAGGTGTCCAAGCTCACATTACACACAACACAAAAGTCACACTGGCTCCTGGTGCTGCTGTATAGACTCAATGAGAGTCTGAAGAGAAAAGCTGCTCTTGGAAAACTATCTTGGGAGCTGATTTTGTCATCAGCACAATCACATATTTTCTGCTGAATGTCTCCAGTAATTTGGTAGTTCATCACACAGAAACGCTTTATGTCACTGATATCATACTATCTCCTAGTAATTTAAAAATAAAAATATGTCACAACAGCAGAATATATATATAACATGTTACAGATATTATTAATCCATGAAGATATCCTGTATGGTTAAATTACTGTCCAGTATCTTAAACATTCATTTATTTTATTAAATCAAACTTTATTTCTAATTCCCTTTCTCAGAGTAGCTATACCTATCAAAAAAAAAAAAAGAGAAAAAAATTACAAAGCATTACTGCAAGATTAATCAGCCCAATAGACAGAGACCAGAGATTACTTGAGCTGTACACAAGGAACATTCTTCTTCCCATTTTGGAGGTGTACTCTGCAACAACGTTGAGTCCTCATCTTGAAGTACTTACATTTATTCAGGCCTCCCTTTCCTCACAACACTGTATGTGCCTGCAGTTTGGAAGCTTCAGCCCTCACCCTGTTAGCTAATGTGAAACTCAGTGCTCACTCGGGAATAGCTCTCAGAAGGAGCTGTTGAAGACTCTGGCATGATGGGACTTCCCTGACAAACCTAGCCCTGTGGAAACACTGGCATCCCTTGATCCCATCAGTTACAGACTGAGACACTCTTCCCTATATTGCATCACCGGACCCTTCCACCAATGCAGTTTTCTTCTGTTCTTGACCTACTTTGCACAAATGTTCATTCACTCATCACTGACAAAACTACAAATCACAGCTTCCCTGTTTTCTTTTCTTTTCCCCTCTCTCCTGAATCCCTTTTCCACATGCACACCAATCTTTTCTCTTTTTTATTTTTATGCTTTGTTACTTATAAATAGATGTCTTATTGTATGTGCCCTTTGGTTTGCAAAGCCTTCTCCACCCTATGGCTCAGGAGAGGCCATTTTAGTCTTTCTGGTTTTGCAGTTCTCCCAAGAATGCAATTTCTTTGAGAAAAGGAAAAATAAAAATGAAAAAAAAAAATCTTCCCCTTCAAATTGGATATCAAAATCCATTCATCCACTTCTAATTTTAGTTTCCCTTAGCAAATACTACCCTGTAATTAAAACATTGGCAGATGAGAATATTATAGAGCTGTGCAGTTCAAGTGAACATTATTGTTAAACATAATAATTTTGTGTCTGACAGTCTAGTAAACTGACTGAAAACATGAAGGACCATCCAGATTAAGGCTGGTAAGGACCAGTTTACACTGCATCATTCAGGCAGACTCTGTTTCCACAGGTAGCATTTGCAACAGGACTAAAACCAGTGAACAGCTGACAGAGACCAACATGTCAGGGCCAATGCTGACCTCTACCAGCAGATGATTTAACTTCCTTTTCAAAGAGATGTGTACAACCGTTCCAGAAACCCCTCGTTCACATATGTGTTGAATGTCAAGTAACAAGACCATTATAGATCCAAGTCACCAGAATCATTTCCTTCCCATGACCTAAGTATCCATCTTCTACAGACCTGCAGGTTTTCCTGACCTGGGAAGAAGGATTCAAATTATTATGTGCCACACTCAACAAAAAAAATGCCAGTGTCCACAGACACAGTTATACATGCATTTTTACTTGGAGTTCCGTTTGCAGGAGACTCCCTGTGATCACTCATTCCTATCCTCACTGACTTCCATTTCATTAGCCATCCTCTCCATCCCCAATCTCATTTCTATCCCAACCCTAAATACAGCTGCACCTGCAAAACTGAGGTAGCTGTGAGCAGCATTGTAGAGGTAGGAACAAATGTCTGGGAAAGGGCAACAGTTCTTAATCATGATTTATGACAGATCAGATTGTTTCAAAGAGGAACTATCCCATGATACAGAAACAATCTGAACTTTTTACAGTTAACATACACCTGTGACAGGATTTTACCTTTATTACAAAACAGGGATTTTGTCTTTTTTACATCAGCAAAATGCAAGGGTGCAAATTCCAGTCAGCTTTCTACCCATCTGTTTTAACCTGACAACTGAACTCCTACAGCAGATATTTCTGCTGAGTAGAATAAAATGAGAAAGCAAAGCCCAAGAGGCATTAACAGTTTCATCAGTCCAAAGAAAATCAGCAAGGATATGTCAAGGAACACCCACAGCGTGGCACATGCTAGCTCCTTACTTCATTCTCTCATCTGCGTTACAATGCAGAAGTTTTAGTTGGGTGTATAGTCTCCCATCTTTAAGTTTTCTCTTGTAAACAACATGAGTCAGAATTTCTCACAAAGCAAATCAGGCCTTAGGGCAGACAGAAGGAGAAATCGATCACGTGTCCTCATAAGGAAGATGTATCTTCCTCTTATGAGGAGAGACTCCGGGAGCTGGACCTGTTTAGTCTAGAGAAGAGAAGACTGAGAGGGATCTCATTAATGCATATAAATATCTCAAAGGCAGGTGCCAAAAGGATGGTGCCAGACTCTTTTCAGTGATGCCCAGCCACAGGATGAGGAGCAATGGGCATAAAGTAAAACACATAAAGTTTCACCTCAACATGAGGAAGAATTTCCTCATGTTGAGGGTAGCAGAGCACTGAAACAGGCTGCCCAAGGAGGTCGTGGAGTCTCTAGAGACAAAACCCACCTGGAAAAATTCCTGTGTAACCTGCTTTAGTTTATGCTGATTTGGCAGGTGTGTTGGAGTAGATGATCTCCACAGGTCCATTCAAACCTTAAAAATTCTGTGATTCATGCTGCACTTCCTAGAGATAGGAATGCAGGGTTGTGCTTTCTTCTAAAATAAGGAGCAAAATTGTAAGACATTGGCTGCTTTTTTTAAAATTTATGTAGATGAGCAATTATTTGCTTTGCTTTATACGCAGGGGAAATCTATTTTTACATAAAGAAATAAACAGGCTTATTTGGCCCTGTGCTCTTCAACATCTTCCTAAATGACTTGGACGCAGGACTGGAGGGGATACTAAGCAAGTGTGCAGATGATGCAAAACTGGGAGGAGCTGTTGGCTCCATTGAAAGCAGGGAGGCCCTGCAGAGAGACCTCAACAAATTAGAGGACTGGGAAATCATCAACCATATGAAGTTCAACAAGGTGAAGTGGTGGATTCTGCACCTGGGATGGGGCAATCCAAGATGTACAGACAGACTGGGGAATGAGAGGCTGGAAAGCGGTCCTGGTTGATGGCAAGTTGAAGATGAGTCAGCAGTGCCCTGGCAGCCAGGAGGGCCAACTGTGTCCTGGCGGGCATCAGGCAAAGCATCACCAGCTGGTCAAGGAAGGGGATTCTCCCACTCTGCTCTGCACTGGTGGGGCCTCACCTTCAATATTGGGTGCACTTTTGGGCACCACAATATAAGAAAGATATTAAGCTCTTAGAGAGCATCCAAAGGAGGGCAATGAAGATGAGGAAGGGCCTTGAGGGGAAGCTGTATGAGGAGCGGCTGAGGTGACTTGGTCTGTTCAACCTGGAGAAGAGGAGACTGAGGGGAGACCGCATTGCAGTCTAGAACTTCCTCATGAGGGGAAGAGGAGGGGCAGACACTGATCTATTCTCCGTGGTGATCAGTGACAGGACCTGAGGTAATGGTCTGAAGTTGTGTTAGGGGAGGTTTAGGTTGGATATTAGAAAGGTTCTTCACCCAGAGGGTGTATGGGCACTAGAACAGGCTCCCCAGGGAAGTGGTCACAGCAGCAAGCCTGAGAGAGTTCAAGAAGCATTTGGGTGATAAGCTGAGGCACATGGTGTGACCCTTGGGGATGATCCTGTGCAGGGCTAAGGGTTGGACTTGAGGATCCTTGTGGGTCCCTTCCAACTCGGCATCTTCTGTGATTCTGTGAAATAAAAAACAGGGTTGGTTGTTTAAAGTTTTTCCGAACCAGTTTCAAAAAACTCTACCTCTGCACTCCTAGACACCTAGCTTGCATTAACATTTTACTGACGAAACGCAGAGTAACATATGAACAGAAGTATTTAAATTGTGCTGTTACCACTTCAATAGCTCTTCCCTTGAGAATTCTCTTGTCACAAAGCTCCTGTAGGAATTTGCTGGTAAATTTGCTTGGCATCACAGTCCCTGTTCAGATGGTATGTTGTCCTGCCCATTTTGATGTTAGATATCCAAAGGGGATGGTGTGTTAGTTGATAATGGACTTAACATTCAACCTTCAATTATAGTTCTTTCACTTAAAAGGTTGCAGAACCAGCCTGCTTAATGGCTCCTGAATATTAAAAATTGGAGTGTTTTGCTGTGGTAAGTGACTCAGGGCTACAACTGAGAGACGTCCAGTATTTCTTTTGTCTGTAGTGATCCACAGAGCAGAACCTCAGTGGAACTACCTAATAGGAAAGCAGGCTCTTTGCCATAAGTTTGTCTTTTCCCTGCTCTCATCTGCTTGCACTGCAGCGTGCCAGGAGGCAGACAGCTTTCTCCCTCATTCCTCCAGCCTGCCCTGGGAGCCTTCGGTGCCTTTTTTAAACTCACTTCTCGTGCCTGGGAATAAAGGGTTAGTCCCCCAGATTCCAGCAGCAATAATGCATTGGCCAAGTTATGAAATCCAGCATCTCTTTAGCATGTTCCCTCCTCCTGAGAAGGAGTTCACTATCTTGATACTAAGAGATTTTAATGTGCAAAGTACATGCCAGAGGAGAACATTACACACCCAGCCAACGTGCACAGAAATCAGGATGAATCCACTAACTGATATGGTGCTACTTGACAGGAACTTGCTTCTGCTTCCCAGTATAGGAATATTTCCAGTGAAGATATTCAAGGTCATCTTATACAGAAAAGAGCATATCACAAGTGCATGCATGATTGTTCCTTGAACTACAGCTAACGTCACAGAAAGCTGAGTTAGTCTTGGCCAATCTAAAATAGAATATTCCAGAGACTGAAACTATTGTGCAGGGGAGCTACAGAAGCTGTCTAAGTGGTTAATTAGCAGTAAAAGGAACCATGGACAAAATGTTAGCGGTGAAGAAGAGCTTAGGCATCAAGTTGGATACAAGCATTTCATTGTTCTCCATCATTTCAAAAACAGGCACTTATAGCACCAGCCTGCTGTACATGAGTCTCCTTTTTTTGCCCTGAAGGATCTTCTCCAGCTCATCTAGATGGTCCTTTCCTTAGTTTAACGTTAAATTTACATCAAGTTCAGATACGTGTGCGGATATTCTTGTCAGTCATATTACCATAATTTGTTATAGAAAAATAAAAGTGAAGCTGCACAAATAAAAGTCACATTAAAATAAATGGGAGCTTCTGTTTAGTTTGATCTAAACACAGTAGTTTATATGGCAGTAATACATAGTAAAACATGTAGAACAGACTGCAAGTAAATCTAAGTTTTCAGGTTATGTACATGAGTTCATATCTCTTATCTTGTTGTCTTGGATTAATATCATTACAGTCCACAATCCTTTCCTCAAGACCTGAGTTTCCAATCATTAATGTAATTTAGGCATCCTGAATTGCTGCTAGATAGAAGTCAAACAGTACGAAATTTACTTCTTGGCACATTAATATTTTCACAGTGACAGCTCTTCATATAAAGTGTCATTCAGACTTGGTAACTAAGTGAAAGACAACAATCCTCATGCAGGGGTATCCATCCCATCAGCCAGTCTTTGAATCCCATAAATTTTTTGTGCACTAAATTAAATTCCTTTATTAGTAATACATGAAACCTGTTCGATGCTTGCAATATTCTAGCTTTATTTTTCTAAAAAATGCGTTTCTCTTATTATTTTCTACAGTATTTGATCAGCCTTTCTCAATGCTCAGATATGTTCAAAGCTATTCAACGGAGCTACAGATCCTTCTACAGTAAATTTGAATTTGTACTTTTGTTAGCTACATTTTGGGAATTCCTTAGAAGTAGCCAGAGATCCACGGCTTGCAAAGCATCTGTCACTTTTAGCCTGTTTTCAGAAATCTTTCCCCTGTTCCCCTTTTCCCCTACACAGAAAGGGGGTTTAGAGGCAGCCTACTTACATAAAATAACATCCTAACCATCTTTAAACTAAATCCCACACGAGTCCTCAAATGAAGAGACTGATAATTCCAGTGGTCACTAAATGGATCAGTCTACGAACAGAAGTGAGTTCCATCTAATGGGTGCTCGCTGTTTTCACCCCACAAAGTTCTTTCCTTCTCCTTTTTCTTTTCACATAAAATGCAAATCTTTCTTAGAACCTCATGTGAAAAGCAGAGACCCACTTCATGGACAAATGAGAGGGGATTTCAGATTAGAGCAACACACATGATTAAAGGACTCCAGAGACTAACTGTACAAAGAGAAGTTTTATAAAATGAATACAACACACTTCTCTGACTAAGAATGGATTAAATTATGAAAAAGGCATGATCATCATTTTCCCTCTAAATACTTGAGGGCTATAATCATGAAGAAAATAGATGAATTTCAGTAGTTTGCTTTCTTGAATAAGAAACAATATTTTTGGCGATTACAGACAGTGAAGAAGGATTCCCACTTCTGGACCAACAAACTTTTACCCATTGCCCAAGCAACTATGCATGTACTATGAATTAATGCCAGTCTACAGCCCAGCCTAGCATTGGAACAGCTCTTAGGGAGCTGCCTGTGAAGACTGGAGAGGTACCAGTCTCTTTTCTAGGTATGTACATGAGATTTCAGGTGGAGACAACTGGGATAAGAAATACTGCCAAGGAAGGCAGAGTAGTCAGGCTGTGTTTTTCTGAGTGCATTCAGTAACTCAATCCATGTATTGAAATGAAGTTTTACTCCAACTAACCTGACTTTGTCAGAGGAAAAAAGCCCCTTTGAGATTTTAATGTTAATATAAATTACAATAATTTCAACACAATGACATAGCACAGAAGGTTATTCATTGAACATAGAGTTATAGGCCTGCAGTCTATCTTCCCTGTATTTCCTCCCCACTTTTCTCCTGGCATTGACTCCACTCTCTCCACACAAGCAAGTACTATACAATTATATTACTCACTAAAAAACATGACAGCCAGTTTTCCTCACGTGTGATATAAATGGTGAGCCTTCAGAGCGACAATATACAAGATGAAGGTGCTGACTTTGAGTTAGAAAATCAATTCCACACATAATAGGACAGCATGAAAGAGAAAGGAGATTTTTGTGGAGTGCCTTGGTCTAGCACTGAGTAATTACCTCAGGAAAACCCAAATCAGAGCAAAGCAGCAGCATTATTTATATTGGTGAGTCAATTCCAGCACACCTTCCCCCCACATCTGAAGTGTCGAAAGCAAATGAGAAAGGCTATTCAGAAGAGGTGGGATGGTGCTCAAAGACAAAATGTGAACTACTGAACAAAACTCAGTCCATATGGTCACTTGAACTTGAACTATGCAAAACTATGAAAAAGATATTTCAGCTCATTTTTTAATGATTATTTCTTCAAGCTTCTTAAAACTAGAACCATTTCCTAGAGAGGTAAACAGTAACAACACTGCCCAAAGCAATTAAGACAACACTGGACAACATTTTCTGTCAGAGGCAGCCCAGCTTTAGCAGTGGGGAGCAGACATAAGTGTTACTTCTGTAACTAATTTCTAATTAATCAGGAAGATTTCTAATTCATCAGGAAGAGATTTCCTTTGGGTTTGCTACATTCTTTTTAAGTTCACATTTCTTTGTTCCCCTGTCTGATGTAAATCCACAGAACATGACATGTCTCTTTATACACAGTTTTTTGCTTTAGAGTATTATTTTCACAATACCAGTTTTTAAAGCCTTTTAAAGCATTACAGACTTGGTTGAATACACCAGAAGTCATCTCGTAGGTACAGTCATAGAATTAGAAATAAAAACAGAAATAGAAATTGAAAAAGGAAGAACAGAACTTCACATCTCAAGTGCAATTCCACTCCATACAAACTGCACCATCTCAATTTCAGCAATATTCAGTTTTATTATGAGTCTCATTTTTATGCACAAGTTACTTATTCTTCTTGCAGCAAGAAGTGCAGAAAAATGCATTAGTTCCTGTTTCTTATCCCTTCTCTCTGGCAACAAACCATTAGACAGCCCACTAAACTGGAAGCATGCCTTAGCTGTGGTTGACTGAATACCTGTTTTCTTCTTCTTCAGATTCCTCTTTGAAGTGTGTTTTTTTTCTCAGTAAGTGTTTAATTATGAGTTTTGCACACCCTGCACAATTCCATTGTTTCTTGATTTTTGCTTTTCTGTATTGTACTGCACATCCCTCATGGTGGTGTTTGTAAAAGAGAGGAAAAAAAGAGCCCAGTCAGTCCTGACCTGAAAAGTTCATTATTTAGTTCAGAATGTTTCTGAGATGAGAAGTGCTGCATACCCAAAGCAGATGAGGCCACACTTCACATAGAGAAGGAGGCACTGCTGCTCAGATACAGAGCAGACTTCTGAAACAAGGTGGCCCATGAACAGACATGAGCAAGCAGGGACCAAAGCATCCCAGAGGTGGCCACAGGCCTCTCAGCACAGCAGGTAGAGTCTTTCTGGATGAGTCCCTATCCTGCTCAGAGCAGCAGTCACAGCACAGATCATTAAAATGGATCAAACGGGGACCTAAGATCTGGATCCACTCTGTGGGATTGATTCCTTCTGACATTTTTGCCTTCTCTTCAAGGTCTCACTACCTCTTAGAAGCTCTTCTCCCTTACAGGAGATCAGTCCTTGTTCTGAGGAAATAGCTCGGGGTGTATATTTCAATAAATGAAGAAGGACCCCAAAATTCTAGGCCACAGGCTCTTGGGCATCTGACCTGAATAGACGGACAGCTCAGGTCTCACCCAGCAAGCCACTCAATTGTGTAATCATCTCCTTTAGGCACAGTCCAATTCAACAGAAAAATTAATTCCAACATGATTCACAAGTAAGTGTTTAATTCATTGCAAGCAAAGAGTTCTCGGTACTTTATTTCCCCTAGGAAGAGGCAGAAGGGATTTCTTAACTATCAACCACAGTTCAGGGTGGAGATGAGCACTGAAACTTTTCCCCAGAAATAGAAAGTTTGTTTAGGTTTTTTGTTCTGTTTTTTCTGAGCTTGATTTCTCCATCTGTAGGTGAGAAAGAAGGTGAGAAGAAGGCAGAAGACAAACGTGGTGATGGAAGCTGGAAAAGAAGTAAAAAGGATTTTGTTAGCACTTGCATCCAGTCTGAACTATGGAAAATACCATGACCTTTTGCAAACTGAAACATTGTAGATGTGTACAATGCATGTACTTACACAAGAAGAAGAAACCTCTTTCTGGATTTTTCTTTGCTTTTTGCCTATCAGCATCAGAAACATGAATTTTGCCCCTTGCAAGAGGCCTGGACTTCTGTTCTTGTGCACATTCTGGAGCATGATTCAGATGAAGTTCTTTTTTTGCCACTAACCCCATTACCTAATGTTTTGCAGCCTTGCCCAATAAAGATTTATTCATCTCATATGTTCCTGGTTGTGACCTTATGTTCAGCCGCAGTTGGACGGCTTTATGCTCCAAGGCTCTTGCCTCAGCATTCCAAACCTGGGAACTGCTGTGCCTGGGAAGACTAGCCTGAAGAGCCTCGCTGGACAGTAAATCTGCCCTTGAAGACACAACCTTTTTAAATCAAGCATTCCGCCTCATCTGTTTTCTTATTGTGCTTACACTGCCCCGAGGAAAATCACAAATAAGAGTCCAATATATTTCAAATATGTTATTTGCTTAGATTCATTTTGAATTGTTTAACTTTTCTTTGAATATCCCTATGCACTGCTTATGAAGAATGTCTCTCAGCAAACTTTTCCTGACAATAGGAGCCCACCATGAGGATTTACATGACTAAAGGGGGCACTGTACTTATCTTGCTGCCCCCCCCCCAATCCAGACTTGTTTCACACTGAAGTTTTCTGCAGCTAAATCTTATCCTTCCACAAGGATAAACTACGTGCAGATGTGCAGTTCAGAAAATGTGACTCAAAAGTTTTCTTTTAAAGTATTGCCCTCCTTCCCTCTCCCTTGCTGGCCGGAAGTTAATGAGGATCATCCCCACATTTCTCTTAATCTCTTCAGTATTTAATTCCCCAAACCAGCTATGTTCCCCTCTTGGTGAAATCTTGTACTGAAACTAGCAGCAGAACTAACTTCTTTCTCTGCTCAGGGAAACTCTGAATAACACAGGACAGGCTCAGTGCTGCCATGTCTCAGGAAAGTTGGTGTTTCAGTGTCATGAGCTCTTCAGAGCTATACCTTCTAATATTTATTTGACAATGCTCAAAACATCTTTTATATTAATTACAGCTAATTTCTACCACTCATCATGCTGAAAGTAAAGTTCAGACTCTGCCAGATTAATGGTGCTTTGCTACTTATGAGGTTCTTTATGGTTAATTTTTCACCATCCATCAAGCTTTGTTCATGCATACTCAACAAAATGAACAGGATTCTAACCAGGGAAGGTGAGATAGTTAATAAAAAAATAATGAAGGATATTTCTGAGACACTCTGATGAACTCAGTGCTTAAACCTTTCAACTTGCATTTATTTACCCAGAGGAGTATTTAATGTGATCTTCCAATTTTAATAATTTTGCTTAGTGTATTGTTTTTCCACAAGTTTAACTATCTGTAAAAAAAACCAAGACATCAAGAACATAAGAAAAATAAGCTGTCAGTTTAACACCAGTGATCTTGATAGGAGGAGGGGGGTCTAATAAGTTGTTTTATCTGCACTGAATTCACTGTGACTTTACATTGATGAGGTGCTGCTGGTATCTGAAAAGTACTTCTCGCTGCTCTGAGAAGGAACACATGTGAGACTAGAATCACTGTGTGTTTTCTTAAGAAACAGAAGTTCATCATAATATCAAGGCTTTCCTTCAGCTTTTCTTTGTAAGAGAGAATTCAGCTGTGTTTAACCTCAGACTTAAATATTAATAGCTGCAGGAAAAGAGTTTTTAACAGGATTGCATTTCACAGTTTCAGGAAAATGTGAGTTTCCTTCCCTTTGTGTGGAGATTTCTCTAAACAGGGAAATCCAATTCCCTTTGGATTCTTCCCCTCTGAGTGAGGGTGAGACTGAGTCATCCTCTGTTTGTTTGTCTTTGATGACAAATATTACTCTCAACTTACAAACAATGTCAGCAAGAAAACAGGGCATCTGAAGCTTGGTTCAGTTATACTTCTATCATTCCAAAATACTACATAGAAAATATGCGTATGCTTAATCTTAAACACTTGAATAACTCCACAGGTTTTAGCTGGGATATTTTAGCTGGGATATTTGTATCATTAAAATTTGCTGAATGAAGACCATCATCATACTTATTGAAGCTGCGTCTCATTTGTGATAGTAATTTGGCATTGGTAGAGCTGTGGCATTTCTGGCAATGAAACAGACTTAACAATTTTTTAGTTTAGACATACTTTTCTGGAAGCACCATGACATTCAAGATTTAATACAATGACTTATCCCGAAGGTGTCACCTACACACAGGTAGGACAGACCATACTTCATGGTCCCCCTGCAGAGAGCACTGCTAGATGGTCAGTCTTGCCTTTGAAAGCTGTTAATTCCATTTGTGCACCTGTGAGTGCCAAATGCAAGGTGTATGATGGAAACCATTTGAAAGCATAGTCCATTCTGCAACAAGGAACAGGTCCAGGAATTTTTTGTTTTCTTTCTTCAGTGATTCAATTATAGTTTTGTCTGAAGCAGTGACAAAAGCCGTATTCTGGAACTTTAGCTATCCAACTTAAAATAAATAATAAATAATAATTCATTTTTATTAAAATAAATGAAAAATAAATAATTTTGTGGCAGACTACAAAATGCTGCACACAAAAAAATATGAATATTAATGTATTGCAGTTTCAGCTGTCAGAGTCTTTTCTCCTTGCTGTCTTTCGCCCTGCTGAGCAATGAAATAGGTGTTCTGTCGAGCCAGGCTCTTTCACAGCAGAAGAATGAAATTGTTTCCTTGGTTAGACAGCTCACCCTTGAGGTATGCTCAAAGCATATCCTTTTTTGCACATCTATATTGCAGCTTCCAATTAGGGAGGCAAGCAAGGGAGAGAATAAGATGTTCTTTGCCTCCAGACACAAAATTCCTTTCTGACAAAAAACGTAGGATTCGGCAATGCAAAATGCTTTTATTCATATGAGAGAATTCACATATACGTGTATGACTTTCCTTGAGGCTTTTGGAACAACAGATCTCAGAAGTTGGACTATTCAGAGAGCTGGAAATGTTTGTCTGATCCTCTGCAGTAACACTTTTATGGAGAAAAGCTTTTTTGTCCCAAGAATATTCTCATCTGCAAACACAATACAGCCTCTTCTCCATCTGATAGTGGTTTTCCACTAAATTCAGTCTGGGCAAAATACCTAAGTAAATCCTGCTGTTATTTCTACTTGCTGTTGAGTGTTGATTTTTTGTAGTCATTCCTAATGCAATACAAGATGAGAATTTTTTATTTTTTTTTTAATAGGGGAAAACACAAATACACTGCACAAGATTATTTCCAAGTTGCTGCTCATCATCAAAGGTTGAGACAGCTGGACAGTCTTAAGACAACGCCAAACAATGAACAACTCAGATTAGATATTCAGGAAAGCTCTGTCTCAGCTAGGATTCTAAACAATGACCTAGAGTAAATCTTAAGGAAAATCACCAATAACACTCCTCATAATTCATGACTTTTTTTCTGACAAGAAAATTTTGATTTGATTATTTTCAGGCTTGACAATATACTAGTCTGTGTTTGTGCCTGCAATAGATTGCAATGCTTTGATAGTACGCCTGTTGTTTACTTGGAAGCAGAGAGGCTAAGGAGCATCTAGCTCAAACCAGCATGAAATCTGAAGTAGATTTGGGTAAAGTTTGAGCTCTTCATGCCACCTTTGCAGTTTCTCAGTTTTTCTTTAACTTTTGGCTTTGTAGCCTCAAAGTCACTTCAGTGGAAATGTCTGAGCATTGTCAGGTTTCAGGTCAAAAGTATGTCAAAAGTAGAGTTTTACACGATTCCCACCCAACAGTAAATCCCTCACTGCATTTGATATTCAGCCTAAGCTCCTATGAAAACTTTTAGGTTTTGTGGTGAATATTTCTCACAGCTTTAGGTTGAAAAAAACTGGAACATTATAGTCCTCTCAGCAGGTTTCATCCAAATCCCAGCTAATTTGATAAACATCCTCATGACTATGAGGAGAGAGGATCAAGGCAAAAACTTTGTTGCTATGCAGTCAGATTCTCAAACATTCTGCACAGGACAGTGCCAGGCAGAACAATAAAACAAGATAGCAATGGTCTTTTTTTTAAAAAAAAGTAGCAGATATTGAGGGCAAAGTTCTTGGGGAATACCTTATGAAACACCTTTTTTTAGACTCACTATTACAGTAAACATAATTTTAGAGTCAGAGCAACAAACATTTTCTGCAGAATGTTAAAAACAGGCAATTTTTCACCCTCAGAGGCAGTCTCAAAATCTCAACACCCCAGTTCAGCTGCTACCTACCTTCAAGAATGCACAAAGCCCCTTCTTTTCTCTGTTTATCAGAAGTCCCATGGATAGTTACAGTTTTGTAGATAGGTGGAATAGAACTCCCTTTGTCCCAGCTACAGAGAGCACAAGCATAGGAAAATTCTGCAATAGATATGAGGGGATAGATTACAGAATAACAGAATGGATAATATTGGAAGGGACCACCGCGGCTCATCTGGTCCAACCTTCCTGCTCAAGCAGGGTCATCCCAGAGAACATTGCACAGGATTGTGTTCAGAAAGTTCTTAAACATCTCCAGTGAGGGAGACTCCACAACGTCTCTGGGCAATCTGTTCCAGTGCACTGTCACCCACACAGTAAAGAAGTTCTTCTCCATATTCAGGTGGAACTTCCTGTGCATCAGTTTCTGACTGTTGCCTCTTGTCCTATTGCTTGACACCACTGAGAAGAGCCTGGCTCCATCCTCTTGGGACTCTCCCTTCAGATACTTATAGACACTGATGAGGTCCCCTCTCAGTCGTCTCTTCTCAAGGCTGAACAGGCCCAGTTCCTTCATCCTTTCCTCTTAGGAGAGATGCTCCTGTTCTTTAATCATCTTTGTCACCCTCTGCTCGATCTGCTCCCGAAGCAGCTGGATGCATAGTCCTCCAGCATCAAACAGGCATAGCCCAGCCAGCAAAAGACCCAACTTGACAAGATTTTTGTCAGTGGTGTGGTGTGACCATGTGTCCTAGTTAGAACAGCTGGGACCGATTCATCGCTGGATGGGTGTAGCCCAAAACTGTGTATTCTATAGCCTTCCATGCCATTTCCCAGAAACTGTTGTCAGTAGAGGCCTGCGAGGTGGGGGGATGTTCCTGTCCTCATGCCCTCTTACGAAATTCCCCACTCTGAGGGAAGGACTGAGCATCCTTTTACAGAATTCCCCGCTCTGGGGGAGGGACTGTAATTCCTGCCTGAGCTGGAGAATATATAAACCTGGAGTTTTGGAACCTTTCCACCACTCGTGGGATCCAGAGGAGGACTGCAGCTCACCGCTCTCAGCCGGACTGAGACCACCTCCCTCAGCTGGACTACAATCACCACTTTTGGCCAGACTGCAGCAGCTCTCCCACTGGCAGGTTTTTTCCCCTCTCCCTTTGCTTTGGACTCGGGGGGGAGGGGGGGGCCCAGGGAGCATCGTTTTGTTTGTGCCCTGGGGTGCTGGGTTGTACATTTGGGTTTTGTGGGTTAGGGCCGGTTGCTTGTCTGTGTGGTTGTACTTATTGTATTACTTTATTAAATTGTTATTCTGACTTGTAATCTCTCTTTTGAGTTGGGTTGGTTTCCCCTGCTGGTTAACTTTTAAACCAGCACACCACGAACAACCTGTGTCTGTGCGACGGAACTCTGGTGGGGCCATTATATGAGTGAAACTGCAAAGACAGTAGCTTTGGATGGCAGGTAGGCCGCAAACCTCTGGAAAGAGATGATGTTCCACCCATGCCAAACTGTTATTCACAAGGCAAATTGCCTGTTTCAGACTCAGGCTGCAGTTTTCAGTGTTGGTGTCAGCCTTGAAGAGGTCCCTGGACATAACTACCTCACACATAGGAACATGCCTCTTCAGTTTTGTCATTCATTGTCATGAAGAAGGGCCAAAAATTATTTTACAACAATTTTCCTTGTCTTTTTCTTCATAGCCATTATCCAAAGGCCATGAAAAAAAACTAGCTAAATATTAGAAGTAATTTTCCTTCATTTGAAAATTTAAATTGCTGACTCTTATCTGTAGTGAAAAACTTTTTTGCAACACCACTTTTAATTTGTCATGTAGAGTAGATTACAATATCTGAAGAAATTAGATTGAAAACATTGCAAACCAGAAAATAATACTTGCAACAGTCTTCATCTAAATTATTTCAAACATAACACTCATATTGCAAGTTCCTTGACATTCTACCTGTATATTTGATCACTGGAGGCAAAGATTCTCCTTCATCAAAGAGGACATTCAAGGTTTCCCATCACTCAAAGTGTCCTACAGGAAAAATATTTGAGCTGACGGTAAACTGATGGTAAATTCTGTTCAGGCATGTGATCTGTCAGGCTGCATTCAGAGGACAATTTCGTCATCCCTATAGGCTTAAGAAACAATACAGCCTGTTATACCAGTCAAAATTGAGGCCCTGTGGGTCAGTTCTGCAAAACCACAAACACAGCACCAAATAGAAAGGATTATAACCTCTATTCAAACAGGGCTCCCTTGGTAGGTTGTGTTATGCAACTTTTCCAAAAGCATATTAGATATTGGCAGAAACTGAGAAATATTATCCAAGTCCTGTTTTCTCTCGCCCCCCCTCCCACCCTTTTTCTTAATTTTTTAATATAGTCAGTCAATTTGGGGTCCTGGAGAGAGAAAAAATGTTCCATGAAGAAATCACTTCGAAGTTTAATTTTTCACTGCCAAAGTACTTGGGACACTTGTTTTTTCCAGTATTTCTCTAACTCTCGTTATCACTACTGCTGACTCATCTCCTGATGCCAAGGGAAAAACAGTTTTATGGGAACATGAAGAGGTCACGACTGAATTATTTTGGCTGTTATAAATGGCTCTACAACTCATTCTCTGCACTGCTATTAAACAGATTTTCATAATTTCTGGATCAAAGCTAGAGTTCCAGAGCTGAAAGATTCTCAGACAGGTGGAGAAGCATATAGCCTTACCTCTCAAGCAGAAGCAGCATCTCTCAAACAGCTATGGTGGACATCACTCTCCTGCATACTGTTGAAGCAATCCTCCACAGCAATCCCATTCAGGTTTCCCCAGTGGGAAAAAATATCTCTAACCTCCCCTCTAAGTTCTTGGAGGTGCAGTAAATCAGGACTGATATATCAAGAAACTTCTGGAAAACATAAAAGTTCTGCTCTTTTTTTCCTCTTTTCTCTCTGCCTCCAAAGCTTGCATAGGGATTTGTTTGTACAGAAAAAAAAAATTGAATTATTTCTCCCTCCTTCATAAAATCCCACACACTCTCTGCATATGCATATAAATATATTTGAAAGCAAATTAAGTAATTGCAATAAATCACTATTTCAAAGAATTTTACCTGCACTTGCAGCCTACAAATCCTTGACAGAGAAGTTATGAAATACTTTTTTCAAATACTTTAGCAGAAGTTATTTGTAAATCCTTTAACAAAAAATGCTTAGATATTATGCTGTTTGTCACTAGTTCACTGTACACATTTATAATGATGCTGTGTGTAACAGTATCCCATTAATCAATCAGATGATTTGTGTCTATTCCTTTTTCAGAGGCAGAACATTATGTGATGAGAATATGAACAGACTATGCAGCTGAACACAGCATTGACCTGGAGTGAATCTTGAAGCCTTTCTGCTTTTCTCAAGATTTTTCAAGAGTATTAATCAAATATGTGTGTGTGTGTGTGTGTGTGCGTGTGAGAAGATGTCAGAGGTAGGTCAGGAAGAGACATAAAACTGAAAAATCCTTTCTGTCAAGAACCAGTCCTGAATCTTTTCTTTATCATGACTGCACTGTACAAGCCATGAGGCATATGTGAGCTAGTAGGATGTTTAGCTAATCCTCCTCTGGTGAAATTAAAGAGCATTTTACAGCTCACATGCTAAAATGAGCCTCAAATTATTTTTAGGCAATGGGACATAGTAACGGAGGGGAAGCTTCCTCTTGTCCCAAAAATAGATTTCCCTTGCAGTTTTCACCCTCATCAGAAAAAATATCTGACAAGCAGACTGAGCAATGCATGGACGGGACTGTTGCATTGAAGGGACACAGTGCCAGACTTAGGACAAAGGCCATTGCTGCTGCATGTTGTGCATGAGACCATCCTGGAGGAAGTGTGCCCTTCTCCCACCACCTACTGCATTCACACCTTCAAGCAGACGGAAGAAGGCTGCTCAAGATTGGCATTCTCTGAAGTTTTAGGCATGGGATGGTTGCTACGTGATTACCATTATCACAAAGAGGATTGTTTTGCACAGGGGAGAAGTCAAAATTTGGCTGCTTAGAAAGTCAAAGACTAGGATGCCAACACATTTTAAACTTGTCCAGTATTAGGCTGCAGCTGACAGAATGTCTTGAAAAGTGCAGTATCAAAAGTAAGCACCTACATCTCTTCTATCTCAAGTGTCCTCTTCCTTGAATCAAGTTCTCAGTGCACTTTGTTCCATCTGTCAGTTACTTGGAACTGTCACTGAAATTTGGAATATTTTTCATTAAGATCTGCTGTGGGAAGTCTGGAATAAGAACAATAAAAAAGAAAGGCAAAAAAAAGGAAGAATAAATCTTCTCAGTACATGTTCAACTGAGGGTTGATGGCTCAGATTATTGTTGGCATGAGCTGCTTCTGAGTACTTCTAGTCCTGGCATTCATGAGAGTAGTGATAAAATATGGTTAATGTCTATCAATCCCTATTTCAACAGTGAACTTCACAGTTGAATAAACATACTTCTAAGCATTGCAGTTTGATTTTCTTTTTAAGCAAGTAGCTTCTTTATCCCTTCGCATAGAAATGGTTTTTATAGGAAATTTAAAATAAATAGAAGAGTTCAGTATAGACATGTGGTGTTCATCAAAGAGAACTTCTAAGTCAGCAGGAGTTTTCCTTCACAGAGCTGGAAACCATCACCATGCCATCGTCATCTCCTCATTTGGATACCACCAGCTACCATGGCTGAAAACCATTGGCCTCCTTGTCTCCCAGTTTGACCAACAGCCCTTTCAGGAGTTTAGTCTCCAGATGTTGATGAAATGAGGGAAAAAATAACCTATAATGACAGGTATTTGCCTATTTATGTTCCCAGGAATGGGTCTTGAGCCAGTTACTCCTTTAGTTGCTCTTAAAATGCCAGATCACCATAGCAATCATAGCAGAAGTTTGCTTGCTATGACAATAAGAATTACTCTTGGCCGTGCATCATACAGAAGCACAGGGCACATTTATCTCTTCCCATGAGATGAAAATACATGTGGCCACTTAAAACTTCCAGGATGAGCAGTCTCTTCCTTGAAGCTTGGATGGCTTGTTTTGAATCAACTCAGGAGAAACATTAAGTAGCATTTCCACAAGAGATCACCATGTTTCTTCATCCCACAGAATTTTCAAAGCCCTAGAAAGAATTAAAAGCATCACTAGCTCAGTTTTACTCCAGAACACATTACTAATGAGAAGCAATAAGTGTCCTTTTCATATATTTATCTATACCTCTAGCTTTCTTCTGGAATATTTTCTCTGTTTTATCCTGACATTTCCATTTAATTCACTTATTCTTTCTTTTTTCATGATCATATTAGCTCCTGTCAGTTTTCAATTAGCTGTTTCTAATGTTCGTATCTCTTAAAAACTGTAACTATTTTGTTTCTCCCATTACATTCCTTTTCTGGTTTGTATGTTGCATATATTTACATTAATGAAGTAGAGGCTTTGCAAGTTGCAGTCCTCCTGAGGTAACATAAGATATTTCATAGGCCACTACACAAAGGGGAGACATATTATGGAAGGCAATTTCTTTTTTCAGCATGAGAGATGCTTTCCATGACCCTATTGGATGAAAAAGTTTTGGTTATGCCAAGTGAAATCCTGGCTCTGTCAGGAGAACATTTGTCACAGCTACAATTTCTCCATTTTTATCTCTCTCACCACAGCTCTGCCCTGAATGCCATAGAATGAACTTGTCCAATCTAGAAGATGCTGAGAAAGGTTTCTGGTCTGATTCCTCTCCAGTTGTTTTCCTAGTTTCCATTTCTCTCCCTCTAATATGCTTTGTCCAACAAAAATTTTCATCGTGATATTTTTAAAATTAATTTTGCAGTCTAATTTGATCATGTGGGAGTGTAAGGAAAAGATTTATTTCCAAAAATCTGTAAAACTGTTGCTTTTGGCAAGAGTATAATATTCTTCTACTGGTTTTATAATATATAGCCTGATTATATACCTGATTATTGTGAAAACTAGACTTGAACAAAGATTTGACAGCAATGTATTACCATCATAAATCCTTTTGAGTATTTCAAAGCCAACGGACGTTATGGCAATAACTTAAAATATGTCTTGATGAAGATTTTAACCCAGGATGACAATACCAAAGAAGTTCTCTAGGATAAATAGCACTGCACATAATACTGAACAAGAGACATTGCCTCTTTATCTTTCAAGTTTTGGTAGTTAAAGGATACAAGCAATGTCACCTGCTCTACTCTGCACTGGTGCAGCCTCACCTTGAGTATTGTGCAGTTTAAGGTGCCAGAATATAAAAAAGATATTAAGCTATTGAAGAGCATCCAAAGCAGAGCCATGAGGATGATGAAGGGCCTTGAGGGGTAGCTGTATGAGAAGCAGCTGAGGTCACTTGGTCTGTTCAGCCGGGAGAAGAAGAGACTGAGGGGAGACCTCACTGCAGTCTACCACTTCCTCGTGAGGGGAAGTGGAGGGGCAGGTACTGATCTCTTCATTTTCATGACTAGTAGCAGGACTGGAGAAAATGGCATGAAACTGAGACAGGGGAGGTTTAGGTTGGATATCAAGAAAACATTTTTCACCCAGAGGGTGACTGGGCACTGAAACAGGCTCCCGAGGAGGTGGTCACAGCACCAAGCCTGTTTCAGTTCCGAAGCATTTGGACCATGCTCTTAGGGACATGGTGTGATTTGTGGGGTGTCCTGTCCAAGGCCAGGGGTTGAATTTGATGATCCTTGTGGGTCCCTTCTAACTAAGGATATTCTATGGTTCTCTGATTCTATGACCAGCCATGTGGGATTCCCTTGCCTAGGTCCCTTGCTAATGAACTGGATCAAAAAAAGCAAAACCCCATCAGTCTGAATTTAGCCTTTTGCTCAAGCAATATTCACTCCTGCAGAGGCAGCAGTTATGTCACTAACATAATCCTTTGGAACAAAATTCAAACCATTTGTTCGGCATCTGAACTGAATTAACTCTGTGTTTGAGCTGTGGCAGGGTGTAATAAATAATTTCTCTGCAGCTGCTCATTTGTAACTGGCAATAAACTTCACTACTTGTGCATCCTTTTCCTTGTCAGTAGGGCACTGAAATATGGATCACAGAAAAGTAATTGCCATTTATAGTCCAGCAGAGGAACAGATAGACCCTACACCAAAATAATTTCTGTTCATACAGACAGCAATTCATTCTTTCTTCATATTGCAAAGCAGAAGACTCACACATGAACATTTCTGGGGATGTGAACTTGGCAACTTGGGGCTCATTTTGAATATCCAGGAAGTTTGCAAACCTCTTCTGTCTACTCTCTAAGAGAGGGTAGTGGAGTTTCAGCACAGACAATTAACCCAGATTAGGTCTTAATTTCAGATTTTGCCACTGTGTTTGTGATGTTGAGCATAAAACTTATGTTTTCAATGTTTTTGGTGTCTTGCTCAAAGCTAAACAGTCAGATTCTTCATTCTTCTAAACATCAAGATAACTTCACAGAATTTTTATGTTCAATTTATTATTTCTATCATGTTCAGTTACTGCAGGCAAAAAAAAATCAGTAGGATTTTTAAAATAATGAATATTTGTTGTCTTTCAGCTGCAAATAAGCATCTGCACTTATAAAGGAACAGAATCTTCATCAAGAAATTCTGCCATTTTAGAACTTTCCCTATAATAAATTCATTTACCTCCATTAAGGATATTAATGGTCTGCCCCAGAAGAAACAGCATCCTGCAGTGCAGGTTTTGCACATACGTATCTCTTTGAAAACTCCTGATACCAATAGACACAGCAAGCCAAGAAAAGTAAATGTTGAGAAATCAAGTACTAGATTATTCCTTTGAGATGACGAATAATGCCATACTTTATTGAAAACTATCTGCATTTGGATAATCTCTTATTTCCCTTTTCAGGGCCAGACATGTTATTACTCCAGGTACTTCAAGGTTTTGTTTCAATTTTCTGGAGAAATATTGTTGAACCTTACTTTCTGTCTCATTTTTACTCCATTTATTACTTCTAAAACAACAAATGATGAAAACTTGTATTTATTCAGTTTCTCACTATGAGGTATCATTTAAAGGTCATTATGGTCTTTGCATTTGCTCGTGCACTTAATTTGGCTGATGCAGTTCTAGTGGTTTAACGTCTTTCTTACATTTTTTCTGGAAGTAGTACCAGAAATAAAACAACTGATAAAACAAAATTGCTGAAATAAATGACCTGCAGGAAGGAAGGCTTCATATGTGACTAAGGAATCCAGCTAGTATTTAAGACAAGAGAAATGCTGATTCTGTCAGGTCCTCACAATTAGATAATGAAATGGTGCAATTAGGTGTTTCTCTACTGATTTAAATAAACCTTTACCCAATTTCACAAGCAGGAAATTTGACTCTGAGATTGCAAATGCATCTGGTTAGTGAAGCCTCATGTGATAAGGGCTTCCCAGAAGTTGTAGCACATGTTGGTCTACTGTACAAGAAAAAATAAGAGGAGTGCTCTCTTAGATTCAGATATATTCAAGTGGATGAAAATTTTTTCAGTTGGAAGGTCTTTTCTTTCAAAAAGAGTGTAAAACTGATAAAAGCAGTGCTGTATATTATAAGGACAGTCATAAAAGCTTTGATTATGGTACCAAATTAATTTGGTGACCTTGCTAGACAAACTGCATACATGTGTTTTGAACGACTGTGATGAGAATCACAGACACGTGACGAGTTTGTGTGACTTTGGGTAGTTGGTAGGGTAGGTGAAAGAACAGAAGGATTGTTATTCCAGCTACAATTGCAAAAATGTTAGGAGTAGTTACACTAATGTTACAGGACAAATAGAAAAATTAAAACACCATTTTTCTGAACCTTCCTAAAAGTATGTTCACTGTGGGTTATAGGAAGAATGAGCAGTGTCTGGAGCATAGCAGTGCTGAGGGTTGTTTCCATAGTGCACAGACAGTTTATAAATAAGATTTATAAGATAAACTGATACAATAGCTTTTTCAGAAAGAGAACATCACCAAGATCCCCTACTGACCCATGATCTTTAAATACAAGATTTCCCCCCGAGTAATATATGCTACACTGAAAGCTTATCTGCCATCCATTACATGACAATGGGGAAACAAAAGACTCCTTGTATGCTTTGTTCTCAGATGTCAAACTGAAGTCACTAGAAAGCAGTAGGCAGAACTTCAGATGAAGGGTATCCACCATTAATGTGCATATATGTGTCTGGATTAAATTCTAGTAGTGTATGCCCAGAATACCTCCAGAAACAGATTTCATTAGCTTACTGAAAAAAGGGATTTTGAAAGGTTTAGAGCAGAAATGAACCAGGTCATCTGGAAAGCTCAGGTCAATCTGGATGCAATTTCCCAGGGCTCTTCTCTCCACAACTCCTTAACAGGAATCAAAGTTTAGTTTAAGATCAGGTCCTAATATGCAAGGCAATCAAGAGATTGGCTTAAGTTACCTGATTGAGAAATTACCTATGTACCCAAAACCAGGATCACTGTTATCACCTTTGCCATGATTTTGCATTTAGAGCTCAGCAGAAAACTGTTGCCAGGGCCAGAGTCTCAACTTCCACCTTGGACAGCCTCTTAACTGACGTTACACAACTAAATATAACACGTATTGGATTTATATTTACTGCACACTGATGCTAAAAAAGGATATAAAAGGCAGTTATATCATAGAATGTGGGAAATTATTTAGAATAAAAAGCAGCTACAAGTTCTGGAAGATATTCAGATGCTGCAGGTTATGTAAAACCATGCAGATTTTGTGTTAGAATGATCTTCAAATTCCTTGCTTAGAGATCCCTCCTCCTGCTCCCTTTTTTCTTATTTTATGAAAAGGTTCAGTTACAAAGTAAAAACAAATCTTCCAAGCAGATATCTTTTAGTGCACTGATTAACGTTTATATTTACTGTGAACCAAATCAAACTTATCTGGGAAAGAAACTTCCATTTCAGTAACCTGAG
This sequence comes from Chiroxiphia lanceolata, assembly GCF_009829145.1. Lineage (NCBI taxonomy): Eukaryota > Metazoa > Chordata > Aves > Passeriformes > Pipridae > Chiroxiphia > Chiroxiphia lanceolata. The sequence continues at coordinate 82,458,843 of NC_045639.1, read as the reverse complement.
GATGTTTTTGCAGGTATTTTCATTCGATAAGTTAGTTTTCTAAACTAACATCTACTATTGCATTAATAATAAGAATTTCAGGTTGTAATATGATCCTGTTGTGTTCTTAGCAACAGCTTCAACCTGTCAGAAAATCATGCAGAAAAGCCTGCAGTTCACATACACTTTTCCTTTGCATCTCTTATATAAGTTCTACTAACATGTCTTCCTATCTTGTTCAAACCTAGGTCAAATTTGGGTTTGAAAGGATCAAATGCTTTTACAAGTTTTTAGATTTGTTGCTGCTATAAATCTGGTAAATGTCTGGATTCCAAACTCCTTGCTGTGAAGGTATGGGAATCAAGGAGGGTCCCTTGTTTAGGACCCTTCTCTGGCTCTAACTTCTACATGGGAAAACGTTACAGAATTTAGTGCAGATAGACCTATACTCCAGACTTTATAAATACAGGCACAAAAGCTACAACTTCTGCTACAGGACAAAACTGCTAAAAAATAGTGGTTTCATTCAGTAAGTATTTCTCCCCCTGGAGAGCATGAAATGTGGAATGCTTCCAAAAATCTGCCGTAAGCACATGGGCATGCAAGGGCCATGTTTGAAAACACTGGTTTTAATTTTTGTTTGCAGCCGTAGCCCTTTCAAATCTATTCTTCCATCTGCTGAAAACACAGCATATAAACCAAATTCTGGCACTTGCTGTGCTCAAGGACAGCAGATCTGCCCTGCCTCAACACTGGTCCCCACTGCATATCCCAGAACTACTTGGCAAACTGCAGATAATTCTTCTGGGGTGCTGGAGAAGAGCAGGGAGCAGCTCCCTCTACTGAGAAGGGCAAAGTGACAGACAAACTCTAGCCATGTTGACCTCCACTTCTTGATGCTTTTGACAAAATTTATACTTCAGGAGTGTTAGGAAAGATAAAAATGGCTTTTGATTTCTCAAAGTGGGGGTAGGTCTCAAAGCTCTAAACAGAATCTAAATAGACAGGATATGAACTGTTACTAAATTAATGCCCCCTGCTGGGGTGACAAGTTTGTTTAGTACACATTCTGTACAGATAAATATTTCTGTAAAACAGACCTTGAAAAAAAATAATCATGATCTAAAAACAAGGAAGGCAGGAAGATGCATTGGGTATAAGTGCTGAGGAGCTGGCAGTGGGGGTTGCAGAGGGTTCCAGCCAGCTCCAGTGAACCCAATGCAGGGTACAGCTGAGCCCAGCAGTTGATACTTTTTCATTTCCTCCAGGTATGCTCAGCTTACTGTTAGAGGCAGAAGAATCCTGGCTCATCACTACCATTCAACACCAGCTGGAACATCAGAGACCTAAAAAGCTGTCAAAGAAGGTGAAAGTTGTTCTTAACAACACTTCGAAAAAAACCAATATACAATCCTCAGCCTACTGATATGATGTACTTCTGTCTGCTGGGCAACCAATAATCATTGACAGCACGTGCTCAATATCAGATCAAACTAAAACAGAAGCGGAAACATTGATTATGGATCCAAATGCTGATTATTTTTGTGCACTGTGCAACCAGTAATTTACCCTACACACTTCACTTAACCGAGGCAAACAGCCTTTGCCAGACAACCAATAATATGATTTCTGTCTAATTGAGCAAATATCACTTGCAATTCATTCTTGATTATAAATCTTAACTGAGGCTCGCAAACCTGTTTTCATACAAATTCATGTGAAAAGAATTCTCCAATGAGCATCAAATTATACAGTCCTGATCTGCACCTGTCAGTTCACATATTATTTAACTTAGGGATAATATTGCCTGCAAGTTTGTTTTCACATACAAAATGAAAGCAGCACATGCATGTGATAATTCACCTTTGGTGCTCACTGCAATTTTTTTAGCACAAACATTGCTGGACTTGCTTTACCACATAAAGAGCAAGTAAGTTCTCTAAAGAAGAAGTAGTCTTTTACTGGACTCACTGTAGCAACTGCATAATAGATAAGTTTTCAAGCACAAAAACATTTCTCTGAATGTGTCCTACAAGTTCATGTTTTCCCCAAATCTATCACTAGTAACAGAGAGATAAGATGATAGCTCTCCCTAAAACCTTGCCCTCACTTTTACTCCAAGATTTTATTGAACGTTCAATATCCTAGTGGACATACAGTGGCAAATCCACAGCTGCTGCAGAGCTAAACACCTTTCCCTTCATCTAAGACCTGCCAGTTTTCACCCACTGAGAATGCAACCCAATGCCCTCACCCTAAATTCTCCTCATGTTGCAAACTTCTAACAGAGTGCAAATATTTGTATGTATCATAGGATTCTCTGTTCCACTGAACAAACAAGGCAGTAAAGCCTGTGAGCACACAAATATAAGGAACAGGGCTTGAAATTGGAGAACTGCCCCAGACAGTTGCAGGGTGGACAACGCCTGGGCTCAGGAGGGAGCAGAGCAGCTCTCATCCATCCACCTAAATACTGAAAGCTATTTAAATATATCTGGAGGTGTTCTCCAGGGTTTTATAATTAAAGAAAAATAAGAAAACTGTTAATAAGAGACTTTATGTAAATAGGCTGTTTAGTTATAAATTACCTTGTGTTGAAAAGGCACATACCTAGGAGTAATTTCCATTCAGGTGAAACAGGAGAGTGCTTCTATCCCAAACACACAATATTCATTAACTGCAGTCAAACATAAGCCACAAGCAAGGAAAATAACACAGAATTGGAAAATATGCAAAGCATTTCAAAAGAACAAAAATTCAGCATCTAAAAGGAATTTAGTTATTTACACCAGATGTTACAGATGAAATGCAGTCTTGCAAAAGAAGATGGATGCTCTCCAACTGTTCAAACATCAATGCTTTTTGAGGTGTGACCAGAATGTGGAGATCACAAAAAAAAACCCCAGTCACTTACTTCACTTTCCTGTACTTCCGCAACATGAACTTGAAAAACTTGGAATCACAGAATGGTTTGGGTTGGAAGAGACCATTAGATATCATCTAGTGCAACCTCTCTGCCATGGCAGGGACATCATTCACTAGGTCAGGTTTCTCAAAGTCATGTCCAACAAGACCTTAAACATTCCAGTGATGGGGCATGCGCAGCTTCTCTGGGGAACCTGTGCTAGTGCCTCACTGTAGAAGAATCTCCCTTGTATCAAATCTAAACCTACCCTCCTTCGGTTTAAAACCGTCGTCCCTTGTGCTGTCACTACAGGCCCAAATAAAAAGTCTCTGTCTTGCTTGTAAGCTCCCTCTAGGAACTGAAAGGATGCCATAAGGCCTCCCCAGGCCCTTCTCTTGTCCAAGCTTAACAACCCAAACTCTCTCAGGTGCTCCAACCTTCTGACCATCTTTGTGGCCCTCCTTTGGATTTGCTCTGTCTTGTACTGCGCAGCAGACCTGGATGCAGTGCTTCATGTGGCACCTCACAAGAGTGGAGTAGGGGTTGGAAAATCACCCCTCTTGTCCTGCTGGTGATGATTCTCTTTATGCAGTCCAGAAATAGTTTGACTTTCTGGGCTGCAAGTGCACATAGTCGGATCGTGTTCAATTTTTCTTCCCATATCTGTAATCTAATTCTGCTGGGTGCCATGGAAGTTTTTCAACTAACTTGCTTTGGCATGAGTGGCGGTCTGAAAAATAAAAGCTAGACACGATCCCAGTATGGGGGAACTGGAATAGTTTATTGAACACGAGAACACTATTTTAAAGGCATCTGGGGCTGGACATGTTAATGAAGGGGACGAGCTATGTTAATTAGGGAATTACACAAGTTTTTACTACCGTTGCCCAGTGGGTTAAACATTTCCTTCAACCAAGATTACATAGGGGGAAAGGGATTAAGGGGTTTAGACATGGTTTGATACAATCATCTCAAAAGTCTTTTCTGATTTCTGCTGGAGCCAGGCTTGATCCACAAGGTAGAACTTTAACAGGTCTTGTGAGAAGGGTCCAGCTCCTTCAGATCACGAGGTTTTTGTCAGCCCTTGTTTTCCTTTGCTGAAAGCTGGGTTTGGGCTCCCACAGGCATGAATTGAACAACAGGAAATTCATTGGACCTCATGCACAACCCTCACTTTTTGAATTGATTAGTTGAGACTATTACACACATTCACAGAGCCCAAAAATTACACTGGGTAATAAGAAAAGAATCCTAAAAGGTTATTTATTGTAAAATTTAGGTTAGCTACATGTTAAATTAACTAAGCTGTTGTCCTAGAATAGTCTAAACACAATAGCCTGCAGAGATTTAAGAGACTTATTTGTACAGAGAGAGGGCAAAGTCACACCAATAAATCAGAAGAACATAATAAGGTCTTTGTGAGGCCCTTTGTTGTTGACTTAAGTTACAGTCTTCTAAATGCCAGAAAAAGGGAATATGAATCTTCACTGAAAAAAAGCAAACTCAAAACAAGGAAAAAACAAACAACCAAAAACAAAAAAAAAACAACCGCCCCAAAAACTACAAGGTCTTTATTTGCCATTAAAATAAGCATAAGATGATGAAAGTGAACTGAGTCTTATATTATGACTGTAATTTGTTATACAGTCACTAAACTAATATCAGAGCCTCAGCAATCTGTTGACTGCTCATAAAAACATTCTATTTAGGAAAAGTTTTTCTGATACTATATAACAGTTTTGCTGCATTTTCTCTTTCTTTCCCTTTATTGCAAATATAAAAATAGAACACTTGCTTCTGAGGAGTTAATCTGTTCCTTCTGGCACTTCCACCCCTGTTATTACAAGCAGATGATCAAGACCTGACACGGAGTAACAGCTGAGGGAGCTGACAAACCCTGCTGAAGCAAAAGGCCTTGCTGGTGATTCAGAACAGAATATTCTCTCAGGGCAACTTACAGATCAAGGCTTTTGGACATTGACCTACATTTGCCATAGAGTTGATAAGTAATATGTCACTTCAACTTGTGTATTTGTGTTTCTGTATACACACCTATTCTCTAGTTCATATGTGTCCTGCATATTGTTTCTTGTTACTAGTATCACTAACAAAATAAAAAGAGAAAGGAGCTCTTTGAATTATTGATTGATGTTGTCATTAATCCTGCCATGGTACAGGGGAAAAGGCAACTTAGATCTAATTCAAATTAATTGCCATGGATTTTCCCATATCCATTGCATCAAGCATCCATCCCACCACTCTTCCACTGGGACACCTTCAACAGCCACGTCTGGATTCTTTTGATTTTAGCTGCTACTGCTAAACAAAGTCTGGCAATAAAATGGATTCCACCTGATTCCAAATACCTACCAGTAACAATCTCCATAGGATTTTTTAACGATCTTCTTCCTACTGGACGCCTGTTGTAGCAAGGGAGTTGTAGATGCTTAAATTATTATTACACTGCTATAATTTGTCATTGTACAGAAATACTTATCTAGTTTTAAAAGCTGGTGAAGGTACTATCAAAATAACTGAACACTCCACTAAACAAATTCAGATATGTATTTTAAAATAAAGAGCCTGACTTTGATTGTCACTGGTAAACTGAATTAAGGCAATACAGTGAGGATACCCTCCATCCAATGTAAAAGCTTGCTCAAAAGAAATTCTATTCTTACATTAATTTCAATTACAATTGCAAAATGTTCTCATGACATAGGCCCTTGGGAGAGTTTGTGCTATAAAAAATTCCTCAATCCTGGTTCTCAGATAGCAGGGACTGGTGTACAGAACATCCCAGAGCAGTAAGATTAATGGTAACAGCTGGGTTACTGATAAAAAAGTGTCTAATTTTGCAAACTTGCCAAAATCAAAAGCTCCCAGTGATGTCTCATTTTCTAAAGACTGTAAGACTGGAGTGATTCATCATGGATCTTTGCCTTTTCAAGTTCAAAACCCCCCGCAATCACTGCCTTAGGAGGAGATCCTGGTTACTTAAAGTTTGAAGGAAAGGATGGAACTGTGAAGTTAATAAAAATATAAAGATAACCACTGGAAACCCAAATACACTGAATGCCCAAAGGGTAGGTGCCAACTTGATCAAAGTTGTGAAAAAGAAAGTTGGGGTTTTTTGTTAAGGAAAAAAGAAACCTGTTTAGGGAGCATCCTTTCTGTGACAGACTCTGCAGATCCCACTTACTATTCCACTTCATCCAAAGGAGTTGAAACCCACTAAATACACTGTATGCTGAGGGCCAGCACAGCCCAGTAAAAAGAGCAGTGCAAGCAAGAGTATCTCTTCATCTCTTCCTATGCAATGTCAGTTCATGAATAACTCACGGGGTCCTTTTTCCCCAGTGGAGGACCATGACTCTTGTCCAGAGGGAGATGTAGAGGTCCAGAAACTCTCATCCCTTCTTACCTATCAAAATCCTCTGTGGCAGCCAACAGGCTCCAAGTGGGGCTCATTTCAGCACAAAGAGTAACAACAGCACAACATCACAGCCCTTAGAGGAGGACAGCACATTCTTGCTGAGTGGAAAAGGGTAGTGCACAGGTCAGTCAGGCTTTCCAAATAGCATTGTAGCATTTCTTCTTTTTTCCTTCTTCAGTAAAAATCTGTTCTGTTATGGTCTTTTATTTCACACAGTGCTGGTAAAAGGGAGAATTCTGCTTCTGGGAAGCCTAGGCTGTCTGATTTTATAGCAAAGGCTTTGCGGTGAAGTGAGTGAGCCATGGTAGTTTATGTTTTCTAATTAAACTGGCTGGAAAAACAGAGCTCTGCCATTGACCCTGCTGCTCAGTACCTTATACAGAGTTACAGTTTGTCTTCATCTTTGCATTTTAATAGTTTTCACCAATTGCCTTTGCTATATCTCAGTAAATCTGATGGAATTTCACACAACTAAAACACAAAACATTTCAACAAAAGAGTTCTTAGTATCTCATTCCTTCCTCCCGCTATACTTGTGGGAAAATAATGGAAATCTAGCATGAGATCTAAAGTTACATAAATATGGTGTGGAGGCCTGACTGCTGAGATTCAAACAGGGACATGACCCTGATAGAGACCATCAGAAGCTTATTCTGAGAAGGGAGGGATATTGTGGTATAGCTCTGACACATCTGATGACAAATTTCAGAACCACCAGAGATTCTGACTCAGTTCTCACCACAACTGTCGTGCTTGAATGGCATCCAGCAAAACAGATTAGCACTTGAAAACTAGTTGCTAGAAAGGTAGGTGGGCAGCAGATTACAGTTGCCACCTCAGAAGAAATTTCATCTTTGGAAAAAAAATAGTGATTTTATAACTATCTCCAAATTACATCTGCATAGTGCCCCAAGTCCAAACAGTACTGCTCTGTCATGAATTCATCAATACAGTCTAGAATTTAGCAACACCAGCAGCAGATGACAGGTGTACCAAACAACCAGTCACTGAGTTACACTGTGTCTGTCCATCATCTGACATGATCTGTTTTCAGAAGGTCTGACAGTTCAGATTTCCAAAGAAAACATAAGAGGTGTGGGTGACTTAATAACTGCGACCTTTCCTTCTGAGTAATGGTCCGGTTCAGTGGTTCTTTCAAAAAGAAGAATCTTTCCAATGATGTCAACAGAAACTGACCATCACATCGTAAGTCAAGAGATGGTGAAACTTCTTGGTCTCTGTGGTTAAACTGGTTTTAAGAAACAGTCCAGTTTCCTTTTTGGCAAGTCTTGACCAATAAACTGTCGCTGATGTTAACAGTTTGCCATGGCTGTTGAGAAGGGGACCAGCCCGCGCTGAAGGTCCTGGCAAATTCTGTAAACCAGCTTATTGACGTTTAGTGATGTAGTTACAGTCAAGGACATGAAGGAAAATGCTGCATAATAGTTCAGGAAAGGTGGTCACGGAAAGAAACTACAACTCTAAAAAAGAAGAGAAGAAAGTAAAGGGAAGTGTTTACAAATAATGATGACTTGATGAAGTCTCTTTAGCAAAGACACAACTAAGAGTCTGATCCATCCCTCACTAAAGCGAATAAGATGCTTTTACATAAACCTGATAACTAAAGGCTACAACAGAAATCGCATTTTCTGGCTCAGATTTTATACCATGATTTGCATCCCTCTCCCATGCCCCATCTGCTTCTCTTTTCTCCCACAAAAGAGTGTCCCTGTCCAAACTGTTTATCAGGAATAATCCTGGGCTATGCTGTGCCTGAACTGTACCACAGCACTATCAAGGCACATGCTAGTTGCCAGTGACCAAAATCATGCCTGAGAGCATGCTAGGCAATTAAATTATCAAAAGACAGTGTTCTAACCTGTGCCTCAGCCCTCCTCTGACCTGATCATATAGAAATAAGTAGAAAAAAGAGGGGGAAAAAAAGCATTGTGGAACCAGCTATAGTACTCCTTCCCACCATTAAGTGTCAAACTGTACTGCTGTCTGCTCTTCGGGAGGCTTCAGGTTTCATGTTGGCTTTGGCTTGAGGCTCCAGCTCATTCACTCAGAAGCTGTGTTAATGTGGAATGAAATTATTAAAACAAAACTGTGTTCACACCTTAAAAATTTCAATAAATAAATAAAATACTAATCAATTATCACGTATCCGGTAAAGAAAAACCATGTCAAAAACATGTACCTGGCCAAAAGACTCTGGAGACGTAGATTAAGCCTGGGCTCCAGCTTCTAAGAAACCATGCAGCCAGGAACAGTGTGATTACATTCACAGGTCTAAGCTTGCTGGCCAGTCTTTAACCAGCTGTTTGAGATATTTGAGGGAAAACACAGATAGCATACCACTAGAAATTGTATACATTATCTTACAACAGTAAGTTCTGTTTTGAATTTTTGGCTTTTAGTATTTCTGTGGGAATAAAAAGGAAAGACAAGCATTGTGAAGGCAAAACAGCACTGCAGTTTCCATTTCCATAACACTTTATAAATGCTGTCATTCCATATGGTGACTTTTTGCAAACAGTTTTGAAAGGAAAGGAAAGCTTTCAAAGCAAATGCAGTGGCCATGTTCCAAGCAGAGGAAGCAAGGAGATCTCAAGGTATATTTGAGATTTAGGACTCTACACTAAACTTTGGCACAACTTAGAGCTGGTTTTCACTGGAACAATCAGCTCGGAGGTTCTCTGCTTGTTGGTTTGATTTTTCCTCCATATGATTCTAGAGCTGCCTCCTGACATAATAATTTTACCTTTCTGTTCCTTGGAATCAGCTCTGAAAAGCTCATGTTTGTTATAGAAAATTACAGACCTGAAACTTAACAGTTTTGGGACAAGAATTAAAGACTAGTGTCAAGACATAGAAAACTTGCAGGACAGAAGGAGTCTCTGCTACTGTACATGACTTGCCATGATCTGCTGCTTCCACACTGCTTGGATGCTTGCATTTGTTCAGCTGTGTTTGATCTTTTATCACAGCTGGCTATCAGCCTGCTGCAGCTGCTCCTTCCTGAGCTTTTTATTGAAGTTTATTTTTTCCCCAAAATCTGTTAAGAGGCACAGGGCTGGGCAGCACTTCCTTGGGGATGACAAATGCCATCAGCAAGGCCCATTAGGAGGAAAGCAGCCTCATACAGCTGAGCAACAGTAGTGCAGAGGAAAAGAGAAAGATTTACTGTTTCAGGTTGCAGCTTTCTCATCTATGAATTAAAGAGAAAACAAAACCTGTCATAGGTAGCTATTAGAAAACAAGGGACAAGGATGACACTGACACAGGGCCTACGGCAATGCAATATTTCCCAAAAAATCATTAATTAACAACAGCCTGGCAGGATGGGAGAGAAATCTGGACTTCAATAATACTGGAAAGATGGCCCTCTTGCTGGCTGTCTTTTCCCTTTCTGCCTGCCAAGAATGCTTTTCTCTCCTTGTTGACTACAAGGCAGCTCACAGTTGATGCCTTCAGAAAAGTGGGTTTTTTTGTTCCTGGAGTTCAGATCATCTCTGCTCTCTTAGTTATAGCTGGAATCCCCCTAAATTACACAATACAACCAATGGAAATATCATGATTTTTCTCTTGGGGAAGGGGAATAGCAATCTACTTTGTAAACCCAGTACCTCACTCATCTGAGCCTTACCAATAACTAAAACAAAAAATCAACTAAAAACAAAAATCAAAAAATCATCTGAGAGTACCTCAATATTTCCCATTCTGAGCTCTGTAAAGGAATTGAAGCAAATCAGTATAGGTCTGCCAGTTCCTGAGCCCCTTGGTTTGGAGGGCTCCTAAAGTGACTCAGTGGCCAGTCTAGCCACAAGTAACTCGTACAACTTACCACCAAGGATTTTGGCATGAGCACCAGAGAACACACTCATATGCACACACCTGCATTTTGTAACACAATCTCATTTAATCAGGGAACAAATGCTAAATGTTAAACAATGTCAAAAATCTCCTTTCAAAAGGAGAAATTGCCATGAGCAGTTTTAACCTCTTACACCAGAATAACCACGTGTTGAAAAGCTCCTTATCCAGGGAGCACAAGACAGATCATTCAAGAAAGAAACTGTAGATCCCAGTCATATCCCTATCAGGAAGTGCAAGAGCAGACCCACTACGAACCCACGGGAGCAGGATGGGGCTGTAATGGGCTCAGCTCAGACCTCACTGCCACAGGCCAGTCCGTAGCCATGGGGCCATCCATGGTCAGGCCAGGAAGTCCCATCAGTGGGTCAGGGTCAGATGGGGACATGGACATACCTGTGGGGTAGCTCCTGTGAGGATGAGAGGCTGACAGCCCCAGGCAGCTCTATGTGGAACTGGGGGAAGCTACTGACACATCCTCATCTCTCATCACTCCCCAACCCTTTAAAGGTGCCCAAACAAGGCTTCACAGCTTTTGGGGAAGAATTCTGAATGTTCTCTGTTTGCATTTTTCATTGTTTTTCATGCTAGATATTCTTCATACACTTTGAAAAACTGACACACTCTCTAGTCCAGGTCACCAAGCAGCAAAAATAGAGGTAGCTCAGCTTTGAACTCACATTAGTGATATGCCCCTTCATCTATGCTCATAGCTGGAGAGACAGACACTGTCATATACATGTGTTCAAGATGCTTCTGCAGAAAACTTAAATGCAAACATCACAGTTTGTACTTTTTCTTGACTTCTTTTTTCCAGCCATAGCCAGATACCACACTAGGAGAAGCAAATTACTTAATTTTATAAAAGTTTTATGGGTTGCAGGGAAGTAAGTTAATCCAGGCTTCTATTGATCCAATCATCAGCATCCTGTTCTTGCCATTTAAGTATTCCTCTAAATAACAGGTAGCTAACAAACTTGTGCCTCTTTAGGGACATCAAAACATTGAAGACTTGTACATTTGAAGTCACTATCATTTTTCATTTCTCATATAGTTTACACAATTTGCTCAAGATTATTCAAAATATTCACTGAGAGAAGTGGGCCAAGCTTTGGGGGAGAAGGGTCCAGGGGTGGGTTACATATATTCAAGGGTTCATTTCTGAGCATTCTGACTGTAATTCAGCAAGACAGCTAAGAGCATTGTAACACAGCAGTACGAGGGCACATGTATGCTTAGACTTAGATGCAGACATGAAAAGCTTCCAAAACTGGAACACATAGCACTATAACTCCACTAAACAATGAAATTCAAAGTGAAAATGCATTTTATAGTTCAGGTTTTTTCCTGTCAGCATCCCAGGAGCAAAAGGAAAGAATAGAGTGTGGGAAAGATGAAGTGCTAAAAGCCTCTTCAGAAAGGGTTTTTTGTCCTTAAAGAAAAAATGTACATTTAAAAAAAAAAAAAAAAAAAAAAAACAACGAACCAAAAAACCAGAAATTCCCATCACTCCAACATTTCACAACACACATTTCTTGATCATTTACATATGAATATAAAGATTAATGCAACTGTGAGACTGCGAGAAAAAGGCATTTTTTTGGTTATACAAAAAAAAAATTTGCACTTTGTTGTATGTCTTGGAACCATATCCTTGGCAATATCCCGTTCCAAGCTTTTTAAGTTCTCTCATTGATTGGATGGAAGTACAGTGTATGGAACAATGACAGACAAGGTTTATCAAAATTCATATATTTTCACAAGCTGGACACAGGCCTTCAAGATGTAGAAGAACCATATTTCAGAGTAAAGAAAACAGCTGAAAAATGCTGCTCTGAAATTACTCACTCTTTATAACATTCGTAGTTATATAGGAGCCCTAGTTTAATAGAAATACTAAAAAAATAACTGCACCTCAAAAACAGCAAGGTTTTTTTTTTAATCATCTATTTCACAATACCCAATCTGTTACACAAAGTTAAATGTTCAGACTCTTAAATCACAGGGAGGGTGTTTTTTAAAATAATTTCTACAGGAAATTCAAAGCAAAAACTTTGTGCCTCTAAGAACGTTACAAGTTTCCTGGCATTCTCTTGGCTGGTACCAACAGGCAAGCTTAGGAATCCCATTATTTTAACAGAACTGGATAGAAAGTACCTCATTTTCCCAAGGCAAGAAATCCTCTCCAGCACAGCAGATAAGAAACTGGTCTTTCATTTGACATACAGACCCATATGTTCTAATCCAAGTGGTGGAAATCTCAAGCCATCAGTTTGCTCTATTCCAAGAGCCCATAAAATTCCAAGAAATCTCTCTGGAGTTCACCTCAGAAACAGTATCTCAAAGCATAACAGAGAGGATAATTAGGAATTTCCTTTACCAACACAACTCTTTATTCTATAGCTAACACAGCCTCCCTTCCTATTGGCAGTATGCACAGAGTGAGATAATATGGATTAACAGATAAACTTGGGGTTTTGTCCTTTGATTAAACAACTCTTGACAGACTTCCTTTTCTGCAGACAAACAAATAAGACCTAGTGCTAATGACCATAGAGGAGCTCTGTTGAACCCCTTATCTCCATTTTTTTTTTGAGGTGCTGAATGCATGCGATAATAAAATCACAAAAAAATCTCATAAACAAGCTGGAAACAAATCAAAACTTTCCCATAATGAAGATGAACATCATCCCAGCTCTTTCAATTTGCTTACACTTAATAATTTCCTCCTATATTTCTTCTTCATATTTCCTAGAGTAATTTAGATTTTACGTAGTACATTAGCAATAACAAGTTGGTAGATTCTGCTCTTTCTTACAGAAATATGTCCAACAGGTTTGGAAACAAAAGCTCCCCTGAACATTGGTCTGAGTCTTGACTTTTCTGTAACTCCACCATCACGCTCAAACAATTCATTCATCAGGGCCTGAATTGTGCATGAACAGATGACTAGGATTGTAAGAGCTCACAAGAGTAAAATGTGAAAAACAAAACTCCTGATAGACGAGCACTGGGCAGTTTTCCCCCTGAAACAGTTAACTGGAAAGAAAGGGCAACAGTAAAGACTGTCCACCAGGCCTTTTCCTTAACTCAGAGCTCTTCTTGCTACACAGTGGTTTTGTTCATCTGAACTGAATGCATGAATCTTACTGTCTTCAAAATTTGTATGGCAATTGGTTTTGTAATTACTGTATGGTAATTGTTTTTGTAATATCAGAGCTACTTGCTGCTGGTAATCCATGTTCCCTTACAAGATCCCTGACAGTTAGGAAGTGCTGTTATCCCCATTCTGAAAAAAATAAGCATAAGCACTAACAACGCTGAGGGTAAATGGAGTTTTTTTCTAGTTCCAGAGGAGCCACAGCAATGCAGTCCTCATCTTGGGTAAAAGTTAAATAGCCAGATTTGAAGCATACCTCAGATTGCTATAGGAGGCCAGAGAGTAGAGCAGGGAATTAAATTCAACAGAATCCGGTCTCAGGGTAGCTCCCCAACCATCAGGCCAACCTGTCTTGTTTCCTTGAGTTTAAAAACTGGTTTGATTATACTGCAAAATCTGCTACGAAAGTCCTTTGTTTTATTTGTAGTATCTACACAGTGGATGGAACATATTTGACTAAATAAACTTTCTCAATAGATTTAAACTAACATAACTCTTTCATGAAGATAAGGCAGTCTTCAAAGTCCATCCCAATAAAATTCAGCCTCAGAAGTGAATTGTGGGATCATTCATATTATTGTCAGTAACAGCTCTTTTTGGCTTTAGATGAAATTATTTCAACTGAACAGTCATTTGAACATCTGCACTGACATTCCATAAGCCTGTAAACAAGAATATTTCATGCAGATCAGTGGCAAACTGTGCAGCACAGTGGGTGCTATGGGAGAGGCAATCCCAGCTCAGCACACACCTATAGTTACACACATGGATAGAGCTGTTGAAACGAGTGGGTTCATTTGAATGTTTATATTTTTTACTTTCAAGTGGGTGTGGGCCACAGCAAGAAAAAACAGTGAAATCTCGATGTGTTGCAATCACCAAAGGTCCCACTGAAGTCAGTGCTGTAAAGATGCCATCTGTGTTCGCAAGAATTACACCTGGCAATTTCTGCAGACTTGGAATGCTGTCCTTTGCACTGCTGGTCTGGTCCGTGCCAGTAGTATTGAGTAGATGCTTTTGTTTCGTTACTTACCTACTTTTTCTCCCTCTCCCCCCCCCCCCCCAAAAAGATTGTGTCTGAGACACACAATTTGTGTTATTGCATACCCAGGGATTTTCTTGAGTCCTGAAGAAATTCATGCAAGTTATATTAAAAAACGCATTAGGTACACGGTATTACCTTATGCATGCCATGAGTTTATAGAACTCATTTGAATGAGCTCACGGTTAACTTGTTATGCCAGTGCACTGGCAGAGGGGAGATCTTGCAGAATGTATGCAACGGTGCCATCTATCTCCCTGCCCTCCCTTCCTCTGATGCCTGTGATAACTGACAAACACCTTCAGTGCTACATCCATTTTAACAGGTAGGGATAGAAGGACTTTTCCAAAAAGTCTCACATAGCATGACAGGAGCTTCAAGTGAGCACACCAGGTTCATCAAGTCCAGGAGAAACCCTTCAGCATGTAGCTCCTTAGTGACCATTTTTTTTTGTTCTTTTCTTTCTTATTCCCTGTATAACAATTTTTAGTGTCACAGATTCAATTTCAGAATCTAGTGAGGCTCCTACATTTGTATCTGTGCTGGGCAAGGCACTGTTGCAATATAAGAGTCAACAATCTCTAAAAACATGTAATGGTGCACTTGCTAATAAACCACAATTCTGCCAGCCAATTAGACATTTGTATGCAAAAAGCACGCAGATGGCTTATCTGGCAGCCTTATGAGCAGACACAACAGCAAGAGTCCATGTCGGGTATGCCATATTTTGCATTCAGGGACATCCCTACAGATATTTGGCTTAAACTGCGTTCCAGACACTGGTTGAGTAGCCAAGGAAAACACAGCTTCAAAGAGCCATTGTTCCTTGTTCACTGTTTTATTTGAAAGCATGCACACATGAGTACAAAACTCAACAGATAGCTACAACCATATATCTGTTCATCTGTGGTCAAGCAAAAAAAGACAAGATCCCTACAGAGCAAAAGGCATAGGCAAATATGACATTAAATTTTTCCACTGAAGCAACCATCATCATCCACCACAAGAAAAAAATCCACTCAAAATTATGATGCCTAAAGCATCAAACAGATATGATTTTCCAAATAGCTCAACACTGCATAAAGAATAATCTCCTAAACTTACACACTTTCTATTAAGGAAGAAACTATTATTCCCTTGTCAGTCTCGCTGACTGACTTCAAAAGAATATAGTAGTCCAGGAATGAAAATCACCATCTGCCATTAATGCTTCACAGCAGTTAACCTATCTAAAATCCAAAGCCTTGGGTTTTGGTGCTTGTAACTTTCTGCCAATTCCTGCTTTTGAATAAACAAATATTTTCCACGGTGTACAGGTTATGTTTAGTGTCAAGGCCCAGACACATACATAGAATCATAGAATGGTTGGGGTTGGAAGGGACCTTAAAGATCATCTATCATCTGCCATGGGCAGAGACACCTTCCATTAGATCAGGATTCATCAAAGCACCATCCAACCTGACCTTGGACACTTCCAAGGATGGACTATCTCACAATTATTCCTGCCACATGGCTTTGTTAAACATTTCAACAATCATTTCATTTCTAATTTGTTTCCTTCCATAGAGGAATGGGAATCCTCAGAGCAGCACAAACAACCTTATGCTTACATAGAACTATGAGATGCATGCAACAGTAAATGCAAGATGAGTAGTACAAACAGTGATACCAGTGCTAAACATGTGAAAACAATGCACCTACAACTCATGTGAAAATGTTATCCCACTACAGGCTGATTTGTCCTCTCTGCTCCCATTTCTTTTTTTATGGGAGCCAGAGGGCTCCGGGAGCACCAACAGAGCCTCTCACCGACTGCATTGCTCAACCCTCTCCCTTCTGGATTTACTCCCTCTTTAATCTTCTGATTCCTTTTTTGACACAGAGTAGTAGTTCACTTCAAACCCCTTCTCAGTGCTTCAGTCACCGAAGCGTGATGGGGTACCAATATAAATCAATGGAGATAAGCTGATAGGTTTTAAGAGGCACAGTCAACATCTGTACTCTGAATAATTCAACAATTGACACATAAACAAGAGCCACATTTCCTAGCTTTATGTTTTCATAAGTTAATGAAAAGAAATAGGTTTCCCATGAGAGGTGCTGAAGCTCCACACAGCATTATTTACCCTTCTTTCAAGAGCATAATTTTCATCAACGGAAATTACTCAGATGCAATAAAACATGTTTTTCTAACAAAATGAAGTCCAAATCCTGCTTCCTGAACCAACATGAACTTTCCAATAGAGGACAATACAGCTACCTCTTAGACTGGGAAAAACATTATTTGGGCCTTTCTTAGAACCATCCAACACCGGTAAGTAAATATAGAGAGACAAACATTTCACCTCATTATGCTTTGGTTTATGGGTAACTGTGGTGGTAAGTGCACAGAAAGATTCCTTAATGATCTCAGGTTGACCCTGACCAGAACATGCTGAAAAGCTTTCTTTGGTTCCCTAATCCCAATCAAGTAATGGTGTTCCAAATATCTTCCAACATAAACATCTTTGTCTGTGCTTTCAAAGAATTAGCTACAAATCAAACTTGTTTAGATATAGCTTAAAAAAAAATAAAAAAAAATTAAGGAGCCTTTTTTCTTCCCTGTGATGCCTTAAGGTCCTTTTAGTTTTTTTATTTTTCTAATTTTTATAAGTTTTATAAGAAGTTATATAGCAGAAGTAGGTTTAAAAGCAGCAGCATTTCATTCCTTTACCCTTAACACAGAAGCTAAATAGATTACCAACCCCCTAACCCCATTCTATGCTCCCCCTATCAATTCTACCCCTAGATTCCATTAGAACATGTTTAGTCTCACTCTAAGATAGGCCTGTTCTGTTCAGAGGATGCTTGTATCTTAGCTTAAACCACAGAACATGGTCAGAAACTGGGTGATCGTGTACCCTTTCTGCTCTGAAGAAGATGAAGATTGACAAAGAGAGGGTCTCGAAAAGACACCCACCTCAATTCCCGAGGGGCAGGCCAGGGGTAGATCAGGCAAAAGCCACAGGGTGGGAAAACCTCAGATTGGACAGGTAGTATTATAAATGGTAACATCTGAGACACGGGGATACATGCTCACGTCTTGTTACTGAATTAAATCCTTTTCTTATCCCCAATTAAATTGCTTTGGAGATTTTTTTCCTCAGCTCCTTTAGGCGTCACCTGTATGTTTTTAAAGCTGGAAAAAGAGGGTTTTTCATGGCTTATAAAGGCAAAAGAGTATTTTTATTACTAATCCATCTGCTTTTATTCTGTGGAGCTGTTTTCCTTTAACTGCATCATCTCGGGTCTGCATTAGAAATTTTTACCAGTTTTGTACTGCAGAGTGTAAGTGGGATGATCTATTTCTTTCTTGAGTGACAATAGCTTTTCAGTTATATCATCAGGGGGAAAGTACTTCAGTACTTCCTTAGTGTATACATGCAATGCCATGAATTTCTGGCAGCAAAATGTTCTTTTGTAATCATAAACTATGTTTACATTAGATGAGTTCAGCATTCTGGTTGGAGAGAAATATTTTCTAATGAGACTGTGAGACCATTGGAACTTTTCTTATGAATGAATGGCTGCACTGTTTTTAAACAGAAATTTATTTCTGTTCAAATGGGTTCTTCGTAGAGCATTTTCCCATATTACAATTGTACATATTCAATCCCAACAAGCCTCTCACTGCTGGTATGTCTTCGGATGGACAGGCTTTAGGTCTTGGGTGCTGACAGGAAGAACAGGTGGTTGAAGAAAACCTATCCCCTTATTTGAAAAACATTTTAAAGAACTCCCCATTTATTAAAGAGACTATTTAAAACAGAAATAGATCAAGGTAAAAATGTTAAAAGATATTATATGTAGAATATTGAAATAATCTTGAAAACATCATCATCAAAAGAAAGTTCACATAAATGAGAAAGAATGTACTAATCAGTGAACACAACTGAGTTGTAAACTCTATGAGATGCTGCATACTACAGTTGCATTGAATGGCAGCATGATCTAATTTAGGAACAAAACCAGCATGAGTCTTCCAGGTTTGGAGTCTCAGGTGAAAGTCTGAATATCTTCTATGACAAAGAGCTTGTAACAACTCCACTAATTTATCTTCTATGACAAAGAGCTTGTAACAACTCCAGTAATTGTGTTTAAGTAATTTTCTAATAATGAGTTCCGGGGTTTTAAATGTTCTTTATTTTGCTGCAAAGACTTACTAAACATGTTAAAAGAATACAGAGGTATTCAGAACAAAAAATGAGGACACTTTTTAAACCACAAGACTGAATAAATAGGATCTGCTCATTAAAAAAATTTAAATTGGAGAAAGAGTCCAATAAATCAAACCATTTACTCCTTGAAAGAGAATTTTACTGTCTCATTGGTGCTAACTCTTTCAATGCCCAGTTAGCCATTACTTCATCAAAATTACAAGTAGAAGAATTACTGGTGTGCTCAGAATGTCTTCAGATTTCCCAGTATTTTCTCATTAATGTTAATACGCCATTAGAACATTCTGCACTTGAGTTAGTGACTCATGATATTAGGCATAGCCCTAAGGCAATCAAAAAAGTCACAAGTATCTCACAGCACACTTTAGTAGCAATGCCCTGTAAAACAGCTTTTGCATCTGAAATTCATCACTTCCTCAGAAATCTCATAAAAATGGTAACTTTAGAGATGCCTGCAGCAATGCAGGCACCACACCAGCCCTTCTTCCAGAAGTTACTTCTCATTGCTGTTATTGGCATTCATGAGTGGTAGAGCTGACTGATAGGGGGTAAAGCATTGACTGTCATCTTGTCATGTTGCATCAGTCACCACTGATACCCGCTAGTGAATAACGTAGCATAAATGAGAACTTCTGCAGATAACGGCAAAACATCGAAACAACAGTAAGGTCATTACTGAAAGATACTCATTTCACAGTGCTTTTTACTTAATAATACTGGCAGTGAATAAGACCTTTTAAATGCAGTAAAGAGAGCTGCTTCTTGGTGGCAACTTAATATGAGACATTAGAGAAATCCAGGCTTATGAGAAAGGAATCAAACAAACAAGTTTAAGACATCTTTGATGGAAGAAAAACCTGAAAAAATACCTTTGATGGAGAAAGAAGAATGTAAAGAAATCTCCAGTTTCACATACACTACCAAGCATTTAACACTATAATCACCATAGGAAGATTAGCAGATGTTCTCTATACATGCCTGCTAATGCTCACCTTTCCCCAGGCTCTAATAGCTTTTACATGGAAAGATTATTTTTCCTTCAGTGCTCATTCCACTAATGTTATCAACAGTAGTGTTGATCTGTAATTAATCATTGCACACATTAACCCAACTGCAAAACACCCACTCCATGTACACACAGAGACTTCCCCACACAGTACCAAATCCGAAAAGAAATAAAGACATACTTAAATTGTGTGACAGACCTAGGAAGAAAGTTCAAAATAATCTAGGAGCCATGTGTTGTGCATGAAAAGTAAAAGAACAGATTAATATCTCTAATTACAAAATGAGGATTATCCTTAAATGTTGCAATTTGAACAGGCAATTAACTGAGTTAATGGTTGCAAATACATGGCCTGAAGTGTTCTTACCTTTCATGTTTCAGTAAGGCTAATATCCGTAAGAAAGAAATGTTCTCAAAGCATGCTTATCATTCATCCAGTCTTCCTCATAAGATGCAAAACTCTGCTGGCTTATCTCTTTAAGCAGTAGATTTCCTACAGAGATTTTGTTTAATAGCTTGCTACTGCATGAGCTTCAGCAGATTAATCTGACTCCAAAGCAGACAATGCTGCTTCGATACTCATTTGCACAGAGTTTTGTACTGAGGAAATAAAGTTATGCTGCGTAGCTTGCTTGAACATTAGTCTTTCATCAGTCAATTGATAAAGCACTGAAAATAAGCTTTGGTTAAGAAATAAAAAAATACAGTTTATGAACACAACTGCTATAAGTGGGCATGGCTCTGTATTTTGATTTTTTCACAAATGCACATTTTACTAAAAGCCTACACAAGTGACTGATAGGACATTGCCTTGTTGATATAAATAGAATAGCTAGACTGAAAACCAGCTAATAGATGCTTACATGGTAGAGGTAACAGCTGCACATCTCATCTCAGCAGCCCAGGGTAGCCAACCATGCCCTTTCTGTGGCATATTTTCTTATTCTGCACTTTTCAGAATCAGAGTTTGGTTTTGTTTAATTCAACAGGCCATGCAACATTCCAGAAATTTGGCTGTATCTTCAGACCCAAACTTGGTCATTCCTGCTCAGAGCTACTGATGAGGGTACAAGGTACATCATGCCTGAAATGTACCAAAGGCAAGTCCATTCTTTCCTGGAAACTTCCCTGCCCACTCCAAATTCTGAGTAACACAGTCATCAGCAGATGCAGAGAGGTTGCTGTCCACCTTGAGTTCACAACTGGGAACTAATTGGTACAAACATAATCAGAACATATTGTCACTCCATTTGGCAGTAAAAGCTGGGAAGGAACATTCCTCCCCCAGACATTCAAACTGATCCATATGCTCTTTGTGGTAAGCTAAGTGGCTGCAAACTTTCAGCTATACACCAGTTGGAGAGTAGCTGAGCAGGGAAAGTCATAACATGCTATGGTTTCCAGCTGCTCCCCTACGGCCTGACATTTCTGGAGTAGGTGTATGTTTTGTGAAATAATACCCTTAGGCTTAGTGGAGAGTAAGGGGTTTTTTCCCAGAGCAACCACCACCAATGCCTGTACACCACAAAATTGCTGTAATCCTCACTGTTTTAAATGACTGACTCAGACTTAGTAAAAACACTTGGTTATACTAAATAAATGTAAAGATCTTAAGCATACCTGCTGGGAGACTGGAGGCACAAGAGATGAGATGCAGCAAGCAGGAAAGCAGAAAGGAGGGACCTTTGAAAATTACAGGATGTTTTGTCTCTAAAACGCATTTCTGAAAACAAAACAAGGAAGAAATATTTCATGTAACAATGAGATGACAAGAAATTGTAAGAGAAAAGGTATCATATAGGAAGGTGACAGGAAAAAAATTAGCAGGAAGAAAAATGAGGAAATACAGTAATAACTCACACTGCAATCAACTGGGAGAAGTTTTAATTTCAGAGGAAATATTCATGGTCAGGCTAGGTTCAAAATGTGTTCAGACCATGTTCACCCACAACGATCAAAACTATGCTAGCTTTCTTTCCAACAGTTTCTAATGCCAGTACACATAGTCTTACCCCTGTACAAGACTTGAACAGCTACCCACATCTTAAGCACTAGGTCTGAGACTTTTCCTTTGTTGATTTAGAGGCTATGGCTTTGAATTAAGGCTACACCTTTTATCGATGGCCAGATGTTAACTGTTGTGGTGACTTGTGTGTGTGTGTGAAATGGGGAGGAATAATGAGGGAAAGCACAGCAACAAGATCTTGCTCTGGACTGCCTTGTCTGAGTCAGTTCCTATTACAGTTTCCAGACCAAGAACACACTGTTTGTTCGTGGTCTGTGGAAACCTAACTTGTTAAAGGCTTTTTGGCTCTCCTCGTCATTTCCACTTGCTAAATTGCCATAAAAAGCAGCTATGTTATGCAGGGATTTTCACCTTTGGCATTTCTGAGATGTCTAGCCTTGTTTTTCACATTCCTGCCCGGTGTCAGCAAGTGGTGTGGCTTCAAGAAACATGCTATGTAGTCATGACTAGCAGAGAAAAAGTCCTATGGAACTGTGAACTGGGAGGTCAAGAAGTGTGATCCACTTGCTGGTTTGAAAAAGTCCAAGAAAAAGGGTCTCCTAAAAAAAATTCTGACTTCTCGGTCCTACTGGTGTGTGTCAGCGGTGCAGAGGGTCTGGCACAGAGAGACTCAGACCCTTCACAGACCCCTGCTCTGGCCTCAGCCCCAGATTCTTCTTTACCTCCAAATTAACAACTAAGATTCACCAGTAGAGGCTGCTGATTCAAAGGTCCACTAAATCTCCTCACAAGAACAGGAGGCACAAGAGTTATGATGGGACAGCAGGGGAAATCACATCTTGTAACCACTCTTCACAAATACCTTCATCATCTAAATCAGGAAATAAATAAATATTTCCAGAGTTGTCAATGGGTATAACTCTTACAAATAAGGATGGGGGTGTTGGGGGGAGTGCAGTGGAGGAGGGAAGCAACAGATCTATAGAGTGCAGACACAGGAGATGCTCTTAGTGGAAAGTTGCAAGTTCAAGTGTACTGGAGGTAAATGGGGTGAGAGGGCAAGAGGTCTGAAGGCAGAAAGAAAGTTTTCCTCAAGGTAGAGAGGATGTTTTTACAGTAGATTTTGCTTCTTATTCGAAACAGATTTGTTTTGTGCACATTGTTTAACTTGCCTTGTTCATAGACCAACCCAACATTCCACTGCCCTGTAAGGCTTCTAGATGTCCTCTCCTTACTGCAAAGCGAGTGTCCTCCCATCCACTTTGAGATCAACCACAGGTAGATTGCATAATTCTGGGCTAATTCTAATGGTATATATTGTGGGAACTGAGCCCATGGCACTAAATTTATATGCTACATACTCTCTCTCTTGCAGTGGTATCTAGCCCAAGCAATCTTAAACTGAAACACTGCATTTCTCCAGTGCCCTGCTCAGCCTTGCTCTTCCTTTTCTCGAGAAACGTCAATTTATTTCCTTCACTTAGACTTAATTTGTGAACCTCCTTAATGACATCCAAAAGTGGGGGAAAAAAATTAAAACGAAATCAGCCAGGCTACAGTTACTTCGACTGAGCTAACTATAACTATAAATGAGTACAAAAAACTTTGGGAAACCATCACCACAAGAAATGCACTTGAACTAAAAATATTGTAATACAGTTTGACTGAGTCTTGATCACTGTGTTTTAATCAAAAGTTTATCTTTTAGTGTTTGTTTTCAAGCAAAGGTCACTAGAAAGCCAACTGTTATGTATAAATTCTAAATGATCTTGTGATTTCTTATCAAAACAGTCTCATGCCCTTTGTTTTACTTGGGGGGAAACTAATTTAAACTGAAACCCACAGTTACTATACCTAATTTAGAGGTTCAACACTGCAGAACTCTTTTCAGAGAATGGTTTAATTTCTGCTTCCGTAGATGATTCAACACAAAAGAAGGTGCTCAGAAGGTGTCCAATAACTAATTTTCAGCAACTGAGGGGCTCGGGGACACTATATGAAAAAGACCAGGGCTAAAGAGACTATGCAGTTACTATAAACTATGTAAAATGAAGCAGAAGCAATCAGGCACTTGCGTCAACTTGCTTTTCTTTTTCATAGACACTGGCACATCCAGACTGCTATTGTACTTCTCCACTAAAAGCCAGGCACTTATGCACTATACTTATCCTTCTGATTGCCCAGATAAAAGCACCTGGCTCTTGCTTCAGTTACTGGATTTTCCAAATCACAGTCACTCTTTTTTAAGAACATAACGGGGTTTTAAAAATGGACATTTTACGCAAAGTCACACAAGCAGAGTAGTGTTAGTACGCTATTTTCATTGAGACAACACCAAGTTCTACTTGCTCTGAATGACATTTTAAGTGCACAGATGCATATTAAAAGCCACTTGCTTAAATAAACTGAAATAATTAAAATAATTTCTGATCATGCTTAAAGAAAAGTAATTTCCAAGCAGTAAAAATTGATAATCAGTGAAATCTTGTTATTCAGCCATGGCACATGAGATATATGCTTTGATGTCTATTAGTTCTGTAATTTTTTTCCCTCCAAGCATTCATTTGTGGAGATCTGGTATCTCTCTGGGGTTGTTATTAATTACTCTAAAATAATTTCTCCTGAAAAAATTGCCGGTGCTCTTAATAAGTGGCAAGTCTGAATGCTTAGCTGCATGACTCATGAATATCAACCGTTAATAACAAGTCCTCACTAAAAATACTAAAAGTTCCTTGTAATAATAACTTCTAATGCAGAACCTTTCACATAACAACTGTCTTTATACAAAGGTCTCTTTCATACAGATGTCAGCATCATCCTTTTTAGGAGGATGTTGATCATGATTTCAGGTGAACTACTAAGCAAAAGGCTATCTACATGAGAAACAGAAGAAATGGCTTGGATGGGGACCTAGTTCACCTTATCCTGAGTTGGGATTAATTACACCTGCCTTCATCCAGTCTAATTTTAAAGACTTCAGTGATTAAGACTGCCTAGGAAAGTCATGGCAAGGTTTCACCTTAGGTGTTATCACAATGTTTAAGCCAAGTCCTCAATGGTCCAGCTGTGCAGTATGTTCCTACTGCTTTGAAAGATCCATTTCTATTCTTTTCTTGAGACTAAACAACTTCAGTTTTTCCAGTCCTTCCTCAGTGGTGATATTTACTACACCTGAAATGACTCCTGGGAGAAAATGCACCTACTTCAGCCAGAAAGCTGAACAGGAAAGCAAGCCCAGCTCGCTTTCACAGGTATCATTTTACTGCAGAGATACAGCAGAAGGTGCTCCAAAAGGCCACTGTGACCTCTGAATGCAACAGACATGTACACACCTAATACATAACTCCTAATACATAACATTAATTTTACATTAATGTAAAATCATACCTATGATTAATGCCACTTGTTAGTATGAGAGATTACCCAAGAAAACAGCAATGATGGAAAAGTAGGGATAATAAGATGAACATAAACACTGAGTATGAGGTGGAAGGGTTACCAGGATTTTTGTGTGTGTCAGCAAATCAGATGAGAACAGCAGGGAAACTTCATATATCTCATAATCTGGTTATACTATGACTTCAGTGGAGTGCTGTATCAGATCATGGAACCCAAATATTCACATTTCAAAGAGGACTTCAAGAAGAAAAGAATAAAAAATCCAGAAAGTTTCCAGTAAGAGTTGTTACTCGGTTACATACTCTGGGATTATAAATACATATATATTATAAATATATATATTATAAATATATATATTATAAATACATCGCACACAAAGCAAATGATTGGAAGCTGAAGCTAAGGAAATAAGATTCAAAGTCAACCCACTACTGTAGAAGACAAAACTGCTCAGAGTATTCCAGTAGACCTATAGATCTGTCAGTTGTCTTTCAAAAAGGCTGTGTGTATTAAATGTAAAAGAGTTGCATTACATCAAGATTTGATTAGGTTAATGTTGCAATTTCAAAACTTGCTGAGTTTTTAAATTCTTAATTCACTAGGTTATTGTCAGTCTTTACTTTTAATATAAAGTAGTTTTCTTTGTTCAGAACAGAAAAGGAAGGTAAGAATATGAAGTTTTATATTGGAAGAGCCACTGACATTTTCCGTCTCAGAAGCTCTTTTTCAGCACAAGAAAAATAGGATTTTTTTCAAATGCAAAATTACTGAATAAGTAGAGAATACTTTAAAAAAGGATTCTAGGATTTGCCTTCAGCCCCCATCTACAGCACAAACAAACTCAAACATGAATCTTGCTGACCACCAGGAAAGCTTCATTGCTGCTTCTTCATTCACCTGTTTCAGTCCTCTGTGCTTCCCTATTTCTTCTCAGGCCAGAACGGCATGCTGACAGACTACCCAAATCAGAATTTCTGACCTCCTCTGAAGCATCACACAGCATGTGAGAAAGCTTCTTCCAATGTCACAGTCTTGTAGTAAAGCCCACAAGGAGAGAGAACTCAGCAGAGACTTTCCCCTGCATTGCAGGTGTCTGCACATGGCATGGCCAGACACCATTCCTGAGACAGAAACACACTGTTGAGCTTCCCACAGCAAGCTCTACATATGTTTCTCACAAAAGTCTGCATCCCTCTTCACCAAAATGATGAGAGTTTACACAAGTCAGGATGAAGGAGACATGCTTGGTACTGGCAATTTTCAGCTAGAAGTAGCTGAAAGACCTATTTTCCTGGACTGGCAGAGTTCCTCTGTTGATTTACCTTATCTTACTCGATTCTCATTGACTCCTCTGAATTTGATTTCACAGATATTTAATTACACTACTTAAAACACGAGCACTAAGTGTTGAAAAGTTACATGTGAGATAGTACACTAAAGTGTATCAGATAAGGGGAAATCCCAGGGGGGTATGAAAGAGATTTGGCTGTCCAATGTGCTGGCTAACAATTAGCAAAACACTGTGGGAACAGAAAACTGCTACCAGAGATGTGTCTGACTACAGTTTTATAGGCCCCTGCAGAAGCACAGAAAAGATAGTAAACATCAATTCCATTTCTAAATTGTATTAAAAAACCCTTAATATGGGCTAAAAAAAATCTGGATCTAATAAAAAGGCTAGAAAAAAACTAGAGAGTGATTGTGGCTCCACGGTGAAGCACAGTTGGAAACATTGCAGCAACAGACATGAAATCAGATATTATGAATATTGCAAAGGAATGTATAAATAAAATATAAGCAATGTGAATCTGTGAGTAGATTAGATTCTGATTTCCAAGTAGATGAACTTTAAACTGAGGATGTATAATAAGTAGCGTTTCCCTAGATAATGAGAGATATTATGAAATTGCAGTAATAGGAGAGAAAAAACTTGGGAAAGAGGAAGCCAGGTACAGCAGACCAATAAGCAGCAATTAAAAACTGCTGCTACACAATGCCAGGGCATTTAAATAAAACAGAATACTTTGGGGGGTGAGGGAGAGGAATCCTGAGAATTCTCCAAAAGCAGTTTAAAGCCATACAAAAATGGCATGTGTGAAAGATATTTTTGAACAGTGTTATCAAGAAGTTGAAGGAATCCCACAATAATATTCCACCAAGCTACTAAAAAAGACAGACTTGTGTAACTACCCAGTTTCCAGAGATGAACAGATGGCACTAGTAACAGAAAAGGGAAAGGTCATACCTGAAATGAAAGCACAGAAAGACACAAACCCTAGCAAGCAGTAGAGACTTGCATAAACCTGATAAACAAGCTTATATGCAAACACAAGTCACACAGTGGCAGAGACAAGACACTGAGAAGAAAGGGGCAAGTGACACGGAAAATAAACCCGCACTCAGTCAACAGCAAATGTACAAGATGCAAAAAAATAAAAGAAAGATGGTGATGTCATGTGGAAAACTTAACAGGAAAATCCTTATACATAGAATCATCATGTCAAGGGTTTCACGAACAAATTTCCTTGCCGGTAACTTTGAGATTTCTCACAGATGACATTAATAAAACACAAAAAGTAAAAAGGTAAAGGTTAGTCATTCCCCCCCCCCAAAAAAAAAATAAGACAGCAGTGAGTGAACAGGAAAACAGAAACCAAAGAGAGAAAATCAACACCTTTTTTTTCCATGAGAAACTCTATACTAAATAGTGCAAATTAAAACTGTACAATAGGAGGAGTCTGGGATCTTTATTATGAACAACAGTTAGTCACATGAAAAGGGTAAAGATTGAAATTTCTCATAGGGAGGAAAAGTCACGGGTTCCAAATAAAAACATGCATATAGCAACTAAAACCTCAGATACACTAAACCTAAGATACACAACAAAAAAAAGTAAAATTTGATAAAAACAGGATAGTTATGAGTCAGTCATAGCACATAAGTAACACATTGTTTATCACTGACTCTGAAGAAGTAAAAATGCTACTGCAGATATCCATCCTTAGCATTATCAGTGCAATAACCATTAGGATTTAAAACTATCTGGTATTTTCTCAAAAACTTGGAAGTACTTTCACCATCTGAGACAACAAATGGAGTAAGCTTCTACAGGATACTGTCTCAGCACACTGCAGCTTAAATTTTGATAGGAGCTGGAAGCCAGCTACCACATCCTGAAAAACAAAGTGGTGAATGAAGAGGCAATCAGAATACAGCATGAGATCAGCCAGGCAGAGCAGAAGTACCACTCCAGCAAAAGGCACTGAGCTGCTGGACTGCACATCAGCTTCATTATCAACAGATGGTCGAGAAATACTTGGAAACAACATCTTAAAATAAATGTCTGCTTGACAAAAGCCAGCCAAAACTTTTAAGAGTAGGTAAAAACTAGTGGCAAAGGATATTAGAGGATATTAGCCAGTAAGGAGAGGTTTTTTTTTGTTCTTTTCCCACTTAGTTGATTACTGGGTTGTGGGAGTTCTGGGGTGTATTTTTTTGTTCTGTTTGGTTTTTAACAAAAAATATCACAATCAAAACAGGTACTTCACTGAAGTGACTGAGAGGTAGAGAGCAAACTGCTGAGGCAGAGTGGCCTTGCTATGAGAAAACACATCAACTGAACAAGAACTTTGACCTCGCAACGAAACAGAAAGCATCAACCACCCCAACTAGTTGAGAATTTTAATGCAGACACTAGAAGGAAACAGGAAAATAAAGCAGAAGTACCCAAGTGCACATATTCCTTATTCTGTCAGGCTTCCCCTGTCCCCACCTGCACTTGGAGAAAGAATTCTTCTCTGTGCCCACAAAGAAAAGAACCACAGAGACAAGAGTCACATTCAGAATCAGATTGAAAGCATTGCTTAAAAGATGAGTGGATCATCAAGAACAAAAGGGTTGTAAAAAGTCAGAGCCACTATGGGAGGGAAGGCTATTTCTGAAAAGTCAGATTTGCCAAATTCTGCCCAGGACGCTGGGTTAAGTGGTCATGATACTTGCAGAAGTCAATTTAAGTGGTAAAGAGATAATGAGAGCTCATAGCACTGGCAGCAGGTTTTATATTTTAGAGTATTGTTAGCTACAGATAAATCTTTACAGGGTTAAAAAAAAAAAAGGGAAAAAACTTAAACATCAAAAACTAAGGAAAAAATTTAGAAATTTAAAAAAAAAAGAAAAAAAAGAAAATGGAAAAAATAGAGAAAACACAAAAAAAAGGAAAGAAAAAAAAAAAAGAAAGAGAAAAAAAAAAAAGAAGAGCCCCAATAGTATTTCAGTGGAAGAGTATGGTTGTTTTCTTGCAGTTAGTTTGTAGAAATATGTGCATATAACATTACCACCATATCACTGTCACATATGGAGGAAAACCAAATCTTCTATTAAAATCCCAAAGAATACATTTTTTAATTGAAAAAAACCCTCTTCCTTGACAACACCAATGCTGAAATATTTCAACCTAAACATCTATGGAGGTCACTGGCTCTAGCATGTCCACAGACAGAAACAAGAGTAGGACTGATCATTCAGAAGAAAGATGATTACAAAGTGTCCAAGAAGCCCAGATCTGCTAGAAATACAAAAGCTCTGTAAGCATCAATCTTTCTCCCTGGGAGATATTGCTACATACATGAAAGAACTTACTTACAAATTCCCTTCAGTGTAGGACTGAGCACTTCAGTGAATCACCAGTAGTATGGAGAACACTGTGTTTGTTCAGGTTAGAGATAATTTTGTATTGACAAACTGTGCTGGTTTTGGCTGGGATAGAGTCAATTTTTTCCATATTAACTTGCATGGGGCTGTGTTTTGGATTTGTGCTGAAAACAGTATTGATAATACAGGGATGTTTTCATTATTTTTGAGAAGGGCACAAGGAGCTGGAAGGGGACACAGCCAGGACAGCTGACCCCAGCTGACCAAAGCAACATTCCATTCCATATGGCATCATGCTCAGCACATAAAGCTAGGAAAGAAGAAGGAAGTGGGGGATGTTCACAGTAATGGCATTTGTCTTCCCAAGTCACCATTACCAATGATGGGGCCCTGTTTTCCTGGGAAATGCTGAACATCTGCTGGTCCATGGGAAGTGGGGAATGAATTCCTTGTTTTGCTTTGCTTTTATGTGCAGTTTTTGCTTTACCTACTAAACTGTCTTTATCTCAACACATAAGTTTTCTCACTTCTACCCTTCCAATTCTTTCTCTCATCCCACTGGTCAGGGGTGAGGAAACAGCTGTGTGGGGCTGAGTTGGTGGCTAGGATTAAACCATGACACAAATATATAAAGAAGTCATCTAATCTACCCTAACACAACATGATTTGATTTTAAATTTACTGTCTCAAACTAATGTGACAGAAGCACAAGTGATGCAGTCTCCCTGAATAGGTAGCTATGATCTTATGTAAAAAAACTGAAAACAACTTTCAGGACCTTTTACTTGGTGAAGACAGCACATGTGCAAGAAGAAACAGAACCCGGACAACGAATTCTTGTCTCACTCTTGTCTTACACAGAACAGGAGGGAACCAAAAGAGTCTCCGTGATAATTTATATGCTTGAAATACTTTTAGCCACAGGGGACCAGGTCAATTTTGCCTGAAATTTTCTCTGCTCATTTGGAAGCATTTCCTGTCATGGATGTGAGTATGTGAGGGTGCATGAGAATGAAACTGGTTCCTGATTTCAGTCTGCTCTCCATCCTCCTCTTTGCTGCTTAGCTGCCTATACCTCCATACTACTGTCTAGGAGTTACCATAACCTCCATGTCACAGGTCAAGAGCATGAAACAGTTTAATGAGAAAATAATTTTTGCTTTTTTGTCTTTTCTACTCAAGCAAGCTTTCTGTACTATATAACTAGTACTTAGCATCAAAAAACCATGATAGAACCTTAACCCAGACCTTCATAATGTTATTACTGCAAGGCAGCATTTCAGTCAGTTCACTGCATAAGACATTAAAATAAATGCAACTGAATTTTTTTTTCTCCCTTTCAGCCTGATCCAAAATGGTAAACTGATAGAAGAATGCCAGAAATATTGCAAAGGCTCAAGTTCAATACATTGCATCTACAACAGCTGAACTGTACCACAGCTGCACCACCACAGGAGAGTACATGAAGAAGCAGCCATACTTTTAGTAGATATTCAAGGCACAGATACTCTGGGGGAAACAGGGCTGGAAAACTAGCATCTGATTAGAATCTGAGAAACTGCAAGAGAAATACTCTATATGTACAGCTCAACAGGACACAGAACTCTGTGAATTCATTTTTCATCTCTGCTTCACACTTTCACTTAAGCTTTAGTTTCTCTTCCCATGAACTGGAATTCAACATCCAGTATGTGAAATTAATCATCATTATGCTATCAGCAGTAGAATCCAAAAGAGATGTTATTAAAAATGCGAGAAATATCTAGACAAGAGTAAGAGTCAATAAATCAGCTCTTGAATCTGTTGGATGTCAGTGTATTGTTTCAGAGTCCAAAGCAGCATTACGAACATCCAACCCTGAACTTACAGATGTCACTTTTAATATGTTAATTAAAGAAATATTAAATTCCTATTCATAAAATCTTCCTTCTTCCAGAACAGAGATTGATTAATGTTCTCAATAAATAAAAGATCAACTTTTATTCTATGATAAATCTTTCAGTTGTCATGTGTTTGTACTTTCCTGCTCTACCCACTGCATCTCCTCCAGCTGCTATGAGCTATTACTAATATTTCCAGAATGAAAACATGGAACTGTTCCTGTTTCTTCCCAAATGCCAGAACTGACAAAAATGAAACAGAAAGTGACATTTCCAACAATTTTTACCTGACCCATCGTCCTTGCTGAAAATAAGTGTCCAAATAATAATGCAAGGCATAACTACTCCCACTTGATTTAACCTAAATTTTCCTTGGACTTAAGTGGGAGGAGATTCTTCATATGCTAGTCACAATCCCTAACCAGAGCCAGTGTCTCTATACTTCTCATTTCTCATCTGTAGCTTCACCTGGGGGGGGGGGGGGGAGGAGGTCTGTGTGGATGGAGTGGTGACATTTACCAAAAAAAACAAACCAAAAAAACCAACCCCAAAGAACAGGTCATGAAACAAACAAAACAAACAAACAAAAGTCCTGATCCACACATCATAGTTTAGTGAATATCTAGCCATGATATGCAGTGTACAGTTGTTTACAGGACCATATTAAAGAGCAGAATGTGTAAGTTTGTTATTTCCACATAGTCACATGCCCACTACCTAAGTTGGGGCTGGCCATGATTCTCCCAAGCAAAAAACTTGTGAAGCAGTAGTCTAAAGCAGATAGGTTTACAGAGAACTATCTTGCCAAAACATTTGATTTTTCAAAATATTCCTCAGCTTTGTAGCCCGAGGTTACTAAAGTAAACAGCTTTACAGTCCTTCAGGATAACCCAGTTCGACTAAGATGAAAATAAAGGAACAGTGATAAGTATAAATGTGATAAGGCAAAGCATTGATTTTCAGTCCATTACATTGCTCCTTTAAAAGGCATAAACCTCCTTGCATTAGCTTCACGGGGAGATTAAGTTCCTGTGCTTTCCTTGCCTAAAAAGAACTGATGCAGAAATTCTCTTTTCAGAGTTCCTTTTCTCCAATATACCCATCTTACCATGGTAGAGATAAGAAGTCCTACCCAAAGAAGATCATCTTCAATAGTTCATAAATTAATTTCCTTTCCTATTTAACATACAACACATTTTGTGCTAACAAAGCTTTAAGAGCTTGCTGGACTTTCATATTTCTGTCCCTGCAGTAAGGTTTCTGAGAATCTGGTCAAGACCTCACCCCAACAGAAGCACAGTAATAGCAATAGATATATTATAATGTTATACAATGAATGACATGGTAATCTGCTTTAAACTCTTGTTTAAGGATAATTCTGACCATGCAGACATTCCCTATCAACAACTCCTTTAAGTAAAGCTGAGAAGGACATGTAAATGCAGATGTGAAGGGAGGTGGTGAACAGAGAAAGCTCCTTTCCCATTCATGAAACAATTGAAACAAGCAAACAGTACACTATCAGTAAGCAAACTCTGACAGCTTTCCCCCTAAAATCTTACTAACACAGAAACATGGAGGCAAGTAGGTTGTGAGGCCTAAGATGAATACAGCCAGTAAAGATCTCTTTGATCCATCAGTGCTGTCTCATCCAAACCACGGGGAAGGAAAAGGCAAGAGGGTACACATCCTAAGTGGAGAGAAATGGGAACACTCTCCTCAGAAAATGAAAAGGAGGTAGATATACTAAGACTAATGGCATTAGTCTTTAGGCATTACCTCTTCTACTGGTGTTTTCCCCCAAATTTAGGGTCATTCCCCTTCAAAGATCCAACTGTTTGAATGCAGCCTCTGAACACTCCAACTGGAAAGCCTGTCCCTTAAATATTCCTAGACAGTCCAAAAGCACAGGCATTTAATTTTCCCTTGGTGAGAGAACTAGCTTACCAAGAGGGTACCCCCGACTACAGATGTAACCGTTGTGACTTCCAACATGGTGCGACAGAAAGGTAACGGAAGACAGCCTTATGCTGACCTCTGCAAAACAGGACAAGACAAAGATGTTGCAAAAAGTGATTTCATGTTCTAACAAGAGTTTGCACCAGGTCAGTAGTTACCTTCATTTTGCAATGGTTTTCAATACTAGACCTTCAGTTACTGCTGCTCCTTCTGAAGCTTCAAAGGAACAGGGGGAAAAGGACTGTAAGAAATTGTAAGATGAAAGTGAACAAAGGGCAGCATAAACAACTGCAGCTTGCAACTTATACAATGAGTTTTCAGAATTCCAGACAAAAGAGAGAGTGCCCTTGGGAGTGCAACTTCCACCTCTGCTTGCATTGCTGTCCAGCCCTGAAATATTACACGTATCAAATAATACCACATGCTTTGAAATCTAAATATATTCCTCTTTTCCCCTTAATCAATTATGCTCATGCCTTTTTTTTTTTAATTTTATTGTACTGTTTAACCATTTCCTTGTCTCTCTTCTGCCACTCCCACTCCCCCTGCCCCCAGCTTAACTACTGGGAATAATTTTAATTTTATTGCTTCAAATAACCGGAATTTCAGGTCAAAAATTTCCTAGATTTACAAGAGGACATTTTAGAGACTCAAAAGTTGTTTACCACCTGTTCTTACAGGTTAGATGAAAGATGTTACCTGTTAAACACCTCGAAGAGAATATCTGTGTTGAGATGAATACACGTTGTGATTAAAATCTTCACCTTCTCTTTGCTTCTTTCTTGTCCTGACAGTACTAAGATAATACAGTATCTTTAACATAGAGATGGATTGAACATGTGATGCAAAAAAAAAATGATGTACAGAAATATGTAAAAGATGTACTGTAAAACTACTTCTACGACATGAACAACAAACCGCAGAGGATGTAAATTCAATTTTCTTCTCTTTGCAGTTCACTTTCAGACACCTTACAGTCAGCCCATCACTTCTCCACGCAAGTGGCACTTATTATTTTGTGCAGTTCCTGCCACAGGTTAGTGTGCTTTCCCTCAAGGAATTCATCATTACCAGTTCAACTAGTTAAGCTTCCCTATTTAAAGTGACATCATCACACTAAAACGTAATCACAACCATCATAGACTTATCAATAACAGGTCAAGCACTTTTTACAAAAACATTAGTTTACAAGACTAGAAATTGCTCATGAACATGGAAACAAAACAAAAGAGAAATATGACCTGATCAGCTTGTGAAGGGCTTACAGCCCCTTCAGAACAGTAATGAACAGATATAACCAAACAGCTGGGAGCCCAGAGGAGCATGTTCTGGCAGCAGATGCACTTGCTTTATAAAGACGGTCAGAGAAAGAGAAGAACAAGTTTTGGTTGAAAGGAATTTCTATATAGCTGATCCCAGAAAAGCTGCAGTCTCCACATGGGACTGGAACAAAAAAACTTATAGACTCTCCTTCAGGACATGACCATAAATGAGTACATTTAACCTCAGACTAACCAAATTCCTACTTGTGTGCTGACAGCCACCACCTGGAAGCTGGGTAACAGTCCACAGTTAGTGTACCTCACAAATACAGTGAGACGTAATTGTTAACATTTGCAAAGCATAGAGATAAAGTTCAGATGAAAAGGTTCACTACCACTCAGTACACACAGATGGAGGGAAGAGATAACACATTAACTGTATTTGTTGAAGTGGTGCAATATATTCTAATTCTACAAAGACAAGCAAATATGGCTATGCACACGTGCATGCACACACATTCTCCTTCAGCCCATTTGCTACAAGCTGTATGTGTAACACAAAGATGTGATCCTGGAAACCCTGCTGCACTCACAGCTCATTCCATCTTTGCAGTATCCATGAACGTGGACAGTGTGTCTTGTAAACATCTTAAAATACAGTGGGGGAAAAAAGACTTATATTCTGCATATTTTTCCCTTCTGTTGCAATAAAGGCAGCATATAGAAGGCAGGGTAAGCAAAAATATCTGTATGTGTGTATAAGGAAAACAAAAAAACAGCTTTATGCTTAATACATCCTTTATATCTTTTTGTTTTATGCTAATGTATCAGCAGTTGCTTTTGTATGAGTACAGTTCTCACCAGGAAGTGCTGTGTTGCCATCTATGACATTTAGCAGAAGTGGTAGGGTCCCCTTCAGAAAAAACCCTGCAGCAGAAGATCAAAAATACCCGTAGAAGCCCAGTCACGCTGAAGGCAGTCACAGCTGATGAATCAGGATGACGGGAGAGAGCTGAGCAGGAGCAGGAGCAAGTAGCTTGTATTCCCTGTGCAGCTCTCATGACCTCTTCACCTCCTGTACAGGGACAACAGCCAGGCTCATGCAGCAGGTACAGCTACTGTGCTTAAAGCAAAGGGCACCTGGCACCCTCCCAATCACGTAACCTATAGCACAGGCAGCTATTTCCCTGTAGTCAGGGTTCAGTGCCTGACAAACATACGTGACATATTCCTGCAGAATTACAGAACAGTGAAATGACTACGTGAAGAAGACTCATCTTTTTCTTTAATGGTACTTCAATTCGAGGAGACAGAGACCTGTAAATATTTTTAGTGCTATGAGAAATTAGTTAAGAACACAGACTCAGGAGTTGCATTCTCCTTATCTTCCTGAAAAAACTTTTAAAGAATATGGAAGGGGGGGGGGGGAGGTGAAGAAATCTTGAAGTATTGAGAATGATATAAAAAAACTTTTGGGTCCATTATTTCCTGCCTACTTTCTTATTTGAGAATGATACATGAAAATTATGATTATTTTTTATTAGGAGAAAGGAGAGAACTGACTCTTGGCTTTCCCCCAGCTGTACATTAGTACTTGAGAGAATACGCAGTGGATCTGTTTCAGTCTGCTCTAAGGTAAATTTGCCTTTTGTTTGTTTGTTTGCTTGCTTATCTGGATCTCATGCATGCTATATCCTTTATGCAAATGAAATCAGAAGAAAAAAAAACAATAAAACATACCGAGGCTTTTACCAGTTTTACTCCCCTCATTATCTGAAAAGTTTATGCACAATTTGGAAGAATCGACCCCAAACATTAAAAGAATGTATTTTAAAGCAACTCTTAAAATCGGGATCAAGGGGCGTGTGATTATCTGTTCTAAACCATCCCTTAACTCAGACCTCGTGAACTTTCTGGATCAGTTTCTTCTCAAAAAAATGCAGTTGAATGAGAACATTGTTATCCCACTGTGAAATTATTAATCCTATAGAAGGTTTTGACTGGGTATTAAAAGCATCCTCCAAGAAGGGCTACCCAAAGAAAATGCACTTGCACAAAGCCTCATGCTTTTGACAAACTCATGCTGTTCCTGTGAAAAGATGAACCAAAAAGTTCTTTTCCTTCTTTGGAAAGGCTGAGACATGCAAATTCAAGTACCTTCATGTGGTCTGAATGGAGCTGGAGAAGACCCATCCAAGGCAAGCACCAGAGCCTAGAGAACTCCACTGAGCAGCCCTCAGAAGCCCACTCCAGGATCTTCACGCTCCCTTGACTCAACTGCCGACCTCTTTACTGTCTGCAGCAGCAGCTTAGTCACATAACTCCTACCCCAAGGCCCGGTTTCAGGCCCTGATACCCATACACAATCACATCTGAGCAGAAGACTGCTGGCATTTCAGTCACTCAAATTACAGGAAATACAACATGGTTTAAGCAACACTTTGATAAATTTGAGTACACTCTTCAAGGCTGACCTACAGAGCAGAGTTTCAACTTTTATTAGTATATGTTAGTATTAGTTCCTGCCAATCCTTATCTGAAGCCATTGCAAGTTTGCTGAATTTCTTTTCTTATTTTATTCAAGTGCTAAGAGAGAAAAAAGGGGGGAAAAAGGCCATGCTAAAGAAATAGCATTCTATATGAGTAATAAAAGCAAAAGAAAAGGGGAAAGGGAGAATAAAAGAGAAAAGGGGGGAAAGGGAGAATAAAAAAGGGGGGAAAGGGAGAATAAAAAAGGGGGGAAAGGGAGAATAAAAAAGGGGGGAAGGGGAGAATAAAAAAGGGGGGAAGGGGAGAATAAAAAAGGGGGGAAGGGGAGAATAAAAAAGGGGGGAAGGGGAGAATAAAAAAGGGGGGAAGGGGAGAATAAAAAAGGGGGGAAGGGGAGGGAAAGGGGGAAAGAAGGTAGAAATGCTGCTGGAACAATAAAGATAACTCATCTGAGGAGTATCTTCATCTTGTTTCTTTACATCCAACTGCCTTCCTCCAGAAAAGGCCTTCAAGGCTCCTAGTGCTGAAGCACTAGTGTAACATAAGTCCATGCAGGTCTTATCCATCTGAAAGCTGCTACAAAATTGGTATTTTTTTGGTGCCATGATATACACCATAGTTCAAGAAAGTTTCCTGAAAAGCAAAAACTTTCTAGGTAGAGTTTGTGTCAGATACAACTCCCTCATCCAAGAAAAATCTCTCACAAACATTAGGGGAACTTTCTGAACCCAAAGAATACCTTTGCTGCACCATTGCTAAAAGCCTTTCCATACATGTATTGTATGTGTGTGAATTTGTTGGTCTTCTACAATTAATAAGTTCTTTTTTAAGGATAGACACCTAAAATGCTACAAATAGTCTCTGCCCTCTTGGCGCTTATGAGGTCTGCCACAGCTTGAGTCTTGACAGGAGGGATTCGCCTTTTGGATGCCTTAACATCTCACTTGACCAGGCTACAGAACATCACATGTTAAAGAGAGAAAAACTTTCCCTGTGGTTTAACTAACAGGCTCTTTGGTGGAGTTTTACAAACTTTCTTTGGAGTAAAATGGATGGAATCCATTCTGAAATCTTTCAATACTTTAACTGACCAGTTCCTGTTACTGGAAAGGAACATTCTCTGATGACATCACGCAAGTCAAGGTTTAAGGGTTTAAGTTACTTAATTCCAGTGTAAATCTTTTATATTTAGAGTGAGATCTA
The DNA here is from genome assembly GCF_009829145.1 of Chiroxiphia lanceolata. Classification (NCBI taxonomy): domain Eukaryota; kingdom Metazoa; phylum Chordata; class Aves; order Passeriformes; family Pipridae; genus Chiroxiphia; species Chiroxiphia lanceolata. Next base: position 82,420,413 of record NC_045639.1, on the reverse strand, counting down.
AAAATCCAGTGTTCTACTCTGACTTATGTTGTCTTTACATTATAGCAAGCAATTCTTTGGGTAAGGAAGAGTTCAGATTGCAAAGGGGCTGCAAAATGTGATTTCAATAGCAGAACGATCAATGAACTTCAAGTTGAGCACTTTCAAAAGAGTTCAAAGAGTTTCTCACTGTATTATTTACAGAAAAAGAAAAGAGGGGGATGGGAGGACGTGTGGACACAAATGGACACCAAAATCATTCAAAGTCCAAAGGCTTTTAAAGAAGTTCAGTTCCACAACTTGACTATTGCAGTAGAGCCTTCGTGAATACTTTCATTTTAGAATATGTAGCTTTTTAAAAGGTCCTGTTGCCACCTATAAATGACACCAATCACAAGGGGCAGGGAATGGGGAATTCAGTTAAAAAACATATGGTAGGAAGGTATCATCAAGATTTATACAAGTCAAATTAGGAAATTTAGTAACTTTTTGTCAATGCTCTTCTGTGAAAGATTGTATAATCAGTCCTTATATGGAGATTCCATTCAGTGATACTCTACTGTCACATTATTCACTAAAAAACAACCTCTTGAGGAACAAAAGCAGTTAAGGTTCTCTAATTGACTGAACTCTCCTACTTTACTTACATTTTCATTTCAATATACAATGCAGAAAAGTTATACATTTCTCAAATGCCTTGACACGACTATAACAGCACGTGCTGAAGGCAGTGCAGTACTATTAGAATTTTAGATGTATTTTTTCTCCATTTTAATGTGAAAACATTTGCAAGTTTTACTTATCCTTCCATTTTTTAAGAAGTGACTAAGGTTGGGGATAATGAATGATGAAGAAAAGACAAAATGCTTACTGTTGTTCAAGAAACCTGTTTCGGGGGTTGGTTGGTTTGAGATATAACAAATATTTCACTAGAATCCTTTTGATAACTTTGCATTTCTTACACTAATTAGCCATAATACATTTCCTTGAAATATATCTGTATCCTAAATATTGTTTTTTACTGCAAACTCTGAGGTGTTGCTTTATGTTTGTAGGAACCTGGGAATTCCACCCTGTTTTGGTGTAAGTTAAAGGAATTAATAAGCCCAGAAATGACAAGAAATTATTAGAGTTGAGTGAACAAAGATTTTTAGCATTATGAGAAAGGTCACAAACTTGGGCATCTGACTTAGAAAATGCCAGCCTTCTGTGTCACAGTTTAGCCTTAACTTTAAGCTATTCTACCACAACAGTTTAAAAACATTCTCAGCTCAAGAAGAGTGGCACACTGATCATTCCTTATTTTTGTTTAGGAGTATTACATATAAGTGATGATGCCTAAACAAACTGTGACAATAAACCCAGAACTTAAAGCAGTCAAGCTCCCTGGCACAGTGGAAGCATCAATCCTCTTACAATATCAGGAGAATGAGATTTTAAACAGCATATTTTGAAAAGAAAAAAACCCCACAAATTAGGAACTTTACAATAATTTTACATTTGATAACAAATTGGGTTCACACCTGGAAAGGTCCACTTCTTTTATAGCTGTTTCTCACAGTACATAAGCTTTCTTTTAAATCAGAAGTATAGTTTCAGCAGGCTCTAAAGCCCTGCAGTGCATCAAGTAAAGCCCTTACTGCAAGCAGTACCATCAGTATAGTGAATGAATCACCAGTAGAATTTAAAACAGAATTAAAAGTTACATCATTTTTCACCTGTGCAGCTTCAAAATGCCTACAATTCTTGTTTCATACAGAAGAGAAATACTTTTAGATCACTCTGCAGTTACCTAAATCATTGATTATATATAGACAGCACATAGAAGTATATTAACTTTGTGTAAATCAAGATTTTATGGTTTATTGCGTTTGTTTACAATTTTTGTGGGGAATTTTTTTGGTGTAGCTTGACCTGAAATCATTAAGACATATCTACATAAGTTTTTTCAAGATTCTTTTATCACACAGTGATCAATTCTCTACATTCATTTTCTATAGCTCTCTCAATTCCAGTTTTCCAGAGTTTGCAAGTACTAACACTACTGAGAAAGTACAAGTTCAAACACACCTACACAAACAAGACAAACTAGACAGAATATTGCAGATAAGGCTACCTTTTTTTTTTTTTATATACAAATTTGTTTCAACCAGGCACAGAGAACTTTGGAACACACTATTGAAAGCCATCTACGATAATCTTTGAAGGTTAGGTGTTTGCAAATTCCCCAGTCAAGCACTCATCTCTATAGCTTTAATAATGCATGCTCAGATCTTTTATTTCCTTCAGCATTTCAAGTGAATTGTTCCTCAAACACAGTGGTTCTAAAACTGTACCATATTTACCAGAATAAGACTACAGATGGGCTAATTAAGTGCCACCATCTTCTATCCAACTGTGTGCTTCACTTCACAACAGAGCTCACTGCTCAAAGGCTGATCTCACAACAGTGGAAAACATACAATTGAGCCAGGAGCAGGCAAAGATCGGGCACTTGGGAACAGCCTGGGGCACAACAGTGAAATGTACTGGCCACAGCAACCAGAGAACCAGTACCGGCACACGGAACTTAAGGAAAACTGCATCATCAAACTATACCTTTACACAAAATCCAAGCACAAACTTTTTTCCAATAATCCCAATTGGTCAGAAAGCTCTAAAGGACATACTATCCCCCCAAACTTTTCAAGTGTGTAATTCTGCACATTCAATTCCACATTAAATCACAAAATAAGCACTCGCTTTCCAGCCACCTGTAAATTTAACAAAAAACCCTTACAATTTAAGATTAGCAAATGCATTCCCAATCTACAGCTTCAAGTAACATTACTAATAGTATGTCTTGTTAAAGAAATTCTCTCAAAACATACATACAATAGATACTGTGGGAAAAGGACACAGTGAACATATTATTTCATTCTCTTTAACAAATACCTAGTGATTATGGGCAGTGTTTTAATGCTGATGTTAAAAGTTTCATGATTCTTATTCTTCCAGTCCTGTTTTACTTGTAGCAAGAATTACAACTTCAAAAGTGCACATACAACTGTGAAGACTGTGTAAGGGAGGACTTTGAAGAGTACGGATTAGTGCTTGTTCCACATAGGTGCAGCTATGGGTCCCTGTGAAGCCCTTTCAACAGTCACAAATTCATCAGGGTTGTCAAAAGCTTCATAGTGGATTAATAAATCTTGAATTGCACACTCCTCGATCTGGAAGAAAGAAAAAGAACATGTATGTCAGTGTCAGATCTACATTTACAACACTGGCATAGTTATGAACTGGCTTTACTGGTCCTGAATGCATGCCTGTTACAGACCTCCTAATCAGGAAGGAGTAGTAGGTGAGATTTTCTTCAGGCAACTTGAAGAAACCTCATGTTTTCAGGCCCTGCTCCTCATGGGAAACTGAACTACCATAGTATCTGCTGTAAAGGCAACACAGTAGGGCACAAGCAGTCCAGGAGGTTTGCATTGGTGAAAACTTCTTAACACAGATGATCAAGGAGCTGATCAAGGGAGACACTCTGCTGGATCTCATACTTGCAAAAAAAAAAAAAGGACTGGTCAGGGATAAGAAGGCTGAGGGCAGCCTTGGCTGTAATGACAATGAGATGCTGGAGTTCGGGATCTTGAGAGTTAGGAACAAGACAAATAGCAAATAACAACCTGGGACGTCAGAAGAGAAGACTATGATCTGAAGGGGTCTGCTTGGAAAAAATTCAAGAGTTATGGTCTCAGAAAGCAGAGGAGTCCAGGTCAGCCGGTTGATTTTAAGGATCAACTCCTCCAAGCTCAGAAATGGTTCATGCCAATGAGCTTCTTAGCCCAGCAAGAGTGGTAAGATGACTGCATGGACATAAAAAGAGCTCCTGACAAAACTCAAACAAAAAGGAAGCATATAAGAGGTGGAAGCAGAGAAAGGTGACACAGAAGGAAAACACAGACACTGTAAGCACACAGGAACAGAATTAAGAAAGTCAGTGCCCATCTGTAGTGGAATCTGTCAAGGAACTTGAAGTGCAACAAAAAAGGCTTCTACAGTAGCAAAAAAAGACAACATGGGTCCACTGCTGAATGACAAAGGCACAGAAAAGGCTGGGGACCCAACAGTCGTCTTATCTTGGTCTTTAGTGGCAAGATCAGTCTTCAGCAACCTCAAGCCCCTGAGATAAGAGCTGGCTAATATATCTGCAAGCCTCACTCTCAAAAAAAAAAAAAATCTTTGAAAGATTGGTTCCTGAGAACTTGAAGGAATCAAATGTCAGTGCTACATTCAAAGAGCGCAATAGGGTGACTACTTATCAGCAACCCTCATCTCGATCCCTAGGAAAGTGTTACAGCTTAAGTATGGACTAAGAGCTTAAGTGGACAAGCCTAAGAACAGACCATATAAATGGCATGTGAGAGACTGAAAACTGGCTGAACTTGTGATCTCAAGGGGTTGTGTCCAGTGGCAAAAAGTCCAGCTAGATGCCAGGTACTAGCACCAATACTGAGACTAGGGCCAGTACTGTTTAACATCTTCATCAATAACCCACATGATAGAACACAGTGCACCCTTATCAAGGCTGCAGGGGTGGCTGATATACCAGATAGCTGTGCTGCCACTCAGAGAGACCCAGACACATTGGAGAAATGAGCTACAAGGAACCTCATGAAGTTCAAGAAAGGAAAACACAAAGTCCAGCTCCTGGGAAGAATAATCCCAGGCACCAGTACACACTGGGAGTCGACAAGCTGGTAAGCAGCCCAGTATAAAAGCAGCTGGGGTTCTGGTGGACAAAGCTGACTTTTAGCCAGCAATGTGTGCATATGGCAAAGAAGTATGACAGCCTTCTGTGCTCTGTGAGGGACAGCACTGCCATCAAAATGAGATAGATGACCCTTTCCCTCTACTCAGCAGTGGTGAGACACATTTGGAGTGCTGGGTCCACTGATGGATTCCTCAGTACAAGAGACACACAGATATACTGGAGATAGTCCATTGAAGAGGTAAAAAATGATTAAAAGCTTGAAGCATCTGACACTGAAGAGATGCTGAGTACACTGCAGTTGTTTAGCATGGAGAAAAGAAGGCTTTGGGAGATCTTATCAAAGTATATAAATATCCGATAGGTGAGAATAAATACAACTGAGCCATGCTCTTCTCAGTGGTGCCCAAAGACAGGAGAAGAGGCAAAGGGCACAGATTGAAAAACAGAAAATTGCATTTAAAAGTCTTTTTTATTATGAGAGTAGTCCCTGGAATAGGTTTCCCAGAGAGGTTATTAGTCTCCATCCTTGCATGGCAGCTTTGAGAAACCTGATCTGACTGGCCGTGCTCTGAGAAGGGATTTGGATTAGACATTTCCAGAGGTTCCTTTCAACTTCAACCATTCTCTGATGCTGTGAATATATTTATCATGGACTCAGTAGTCAATCTGACTTTAATACAGGTCTACCTTATCAAAGAGCAATGTAAAGTTATTATTAAATTATATTTAACATTATCATATAAATGGCATGTACTAATACGTAATTAATACTATTAACTGATCTCTGAAACAGCCATTGGAAACACGCTGTGTTACTTTACAGCAGCAGTAACTTGGCACTTCACCTGGATCAAAGCCAAAGGTTTTTCTCTGCTCCTAATAAGAGCAGCCTCTTGCTGGAGCTCTTCCTCTACAATAGCTGAAAACATGACAGGTGCCATCACAGGAGAGCTGGCTGGTGACGCTGCTGACCAAGGACTGCAAAAAACACAAACAACATTATGAAGCAACATCAAGAACAAAGTCAGCACAACACACAGAAAACAAGCTCCAGAATCTAAGCCACTGTCAAACTTACTTATGATTCTCCAGCTGAGGAGAATCCACAACATGGTCTTCCAGACCTGGGCTACTTCTACTGGTGCACCTGGAAAAAAGTAGGAAAGGAGACTGAAAGTCACAGACAGAGCATTCTCCTACATCACATTGTGAAGTACAAACTTCCAGTAGGCAATTTGAACAAATGTGTATGATTTTTCCAGAAGAAAGGCATTACAATGCAATGGTGAATTTGTTTTTAAGTGTGATACTGTGACTAAAGGAGACACTGATGCTCATTTTTAACTACTAGAACTTAATGGAACTTCAGTTTGGGCATTAATTCTGGCATTTCCTAACATTTGAGCATTTAAACAAAAGTGCGCCATTTTTGGGTTTGGTTGTTTATTAAAAAAAAAAAAGGCTTTTTTCCTTTTTTACATGTGAATTAGCCAACTGAGTTATGCACTAACAGCACTGACTATAAAACTTTGCAATTAATATGAAAAGAACATGGTTTCAAGATAAAAATCCAACTGTCCTGCATTCAAATTAAGCATTTCATATAAAAGAACCAGTGTTACAATAGCACTAGAGGAAATTACTTCCTCAAGTGTAAGCCCAAAAATTATGGACTTTCAGTACTTACCCTGTAACCACCCCCCCACATTCATAAGAATAGCATAAAACCAGAATTAACAGAATAGAAAAAAAAAATCTTGAAATATTTATAGAGTTCCCAACAGGATGATATTTTATGCAGTTGCAAAATGTTAACCTCTTAGTAAAATAAGTCACATTTGGTATATTGTATTCCTCAAGAGACAAGGATTTTTGTAAGAAAAATCCTACACCAGTAGGAAGAGAGGACACTATTCTCATGATTTAATACCTCTCTTTGACAACCTCTGCAATTTCCAGAACTCTAAAAAAAGTGTTACAGCATACTATGAAACACTGGCAGACTTTTTTGAATTATTCTGTGGCATTGCAAATAACTCTGAGGGTGTTGCTATTACAATAAATCAGTCTCAACTTTCTTTAAGGTTTTGGTAATCCTTTGTAAGTGACCACAAACTCTTGAAAATGACACAAAAAAACCCTATAGAACGCTAAGAGAATTCCAGTAACTACTAAGTTCTCCGTATGGAATATTTTCCCCAGAACACAATTCCAAAGACAACAAAAACCATGATTCCTACCGCTAAGCAATGAGGGCAAGATCTCAAAAACTCTGGAATCCAACATCCATCATCAAAAATGACATTTAAATGAACTGTGTTGACCTCTTTGTCAAAAAATATAATTTGCCCACCAAACAAACAATGCACATTGCCAGGACATGTATCCTTGTACTCAGTCTGAAAAATATGGACTGAGTAAATGGACTACAAGATGGGTATAAAATAGGCTGGAAATGGATTAGCTGTACAAAGTCCAAATGGAAACCAAGTACTTGTGGTGGTTCTCAAGGACTGATACTGGAACCAATCCTTTCAAGTGTCTCTGGTACAAGAAAACACACCCTCAGCAGGCCACAGATGGATGGGGAAAGGATGTGGACAGTGCACACTCTGAATGCCACGCTGCCACTCAGAAGCCCTCAAGAGGCCAGGGAAATGTGCAACTGATAACCAATGAATTTCAACAGCAAGTGCAAAGTCTTGTATTTGGAAGAGAACAGCCCCACAACGCAGTACAGGGTAGGGGCTGACTCGCAAGAAAGCAGCTCTGCAGAGAGAAAGCAGAACCTGCAGAGTCCTCACTGGCAAGAAGTCGAAGATGTCATCAGCCTGTGCCTTGGCAGCAAAGGCAGCCAACTGCATCCTGGGCTATAATACAAAAAGTATAGCAAGGCAGTCAGAGGAACTGATTCTTCATATAAATGAAGAATAGCTACCCTGTATCTATTTGTCTATAAACAGAGTATCATTCTCACTTTTGTGCTCCTCAATTCAAGAAGAATGCTGTCAGGTTGGAACAAATCCAGCAGAGGGCCACCAAGATTAGGTGTTAATCCCAAAGGGAGTCAGCAAAGGGCAGATCTCACTACTGTTGTCTTCAACAACCTCACTGGAGGGTAGAGAAAAGATGCAGTGAGAATCTTCTTAGAGGGGCACAATAAGAAGCAACATACGCAAGAGGCAAAATAGGAGATCCCAGACAGATATAAAAAAAATAAAAATCCCATATGGAGATGATTATACACTGAAACATGCTGCCCAAAAAGTTTGGGGTATCTTCACACTTGGAAGCAGTCACAACTCAACTAGACCAGGTTCTGAGCAAAATTATCTAGTTTGACTTACTTAGAGTGGGAGTCTGAACTACAGAATCTAAATTATTCTATGATTTCAACAGCAGGGCACTACTTTTTATCTGCATCCAGCTTTGGGATCCTCAGCACAAAAAAACATGGACCTTGGAGCGAGTCCAGAGGAGGGATATCAAGATGATCAGAGGGATGGAGTACCAACTCTTGTATGAGGAAAGGCTGAGAGAATTGGGTTTGTTCAGCCTGGAAAAGAGAAGGCTTCAGGGTGACCAAATTGTGGCCTTCCAGTACTTGAAGGGAGCGTACAGGAAAGACAGATAGGGACATTCTACAAGAGCGTGTAATGAAAGGACAAGGGGGAACGGCTACAAGCTGAAAGACAGTAGGTTTAGATTAGATATTATGAGGAACTTCTTTGCTGTGAGGTTGGTGAGGCACTGGAACAGGTTGCCCAGAGAAGTTGTGGATGCTCCATCCCTGGATGTGTTCAAGGTCAGGCTGGATGGAGCTCTAAGCAACCTCATCTAGGAAAACATGCCCCTACACATGGCAGGGGGGATGAAACCAGATGATCCTTAATGTCTCTTCCAATCCAAACCATTCTATGATTCTATGATAAACTAGCATCCAGCTTTTACTGCACGTTAAGATAATAACATATTAAAAGCATGAAAGAACCAGAGGAGGGAAGAAGAAGAGGAGATGAAGGCAGCTTTTTGCACTTTTATACTCATGTTATCTCTCAGTTTTATCTCTTTTTCCACCTGCTTTAGTAATACTCACCTTCCTGCACGTTTGACAGTAACCAATTTGACAGTTACACTCTTCTTCCCACTCCCATCCCAAAGAACTCACAGCACTACTATAAATGACCCCAAGTAGAATGTTGTACTTGACAAAGTTGTCTCAGTACAGACTAAAAGTTCTTTCCAGAGTAAGATTTCTATACAAACAAACAAACAAAAAAACCTAAACAGCCAAAAAAACCACCTCAACAGGAATTTCCAAAAACTGGAATTGCTAGTTCCAGCATCACAGCATACTCTAGCGATCAGTTAAAAGACAAGTAAATACTTGTGTCATCTCCCTCAATTTAAATGTGGCTTTAAAATGTAGGAAGCAGTCGAGGTATTTTGAAGCTGTTTGTACATATATACATCTGTGCTGCTTGCTAGCAAGATATTCAGTCCAGATATTAAATCAACTGCAGATATTTCAACATACTAGATTAATTCCTCAGCTGGCATCAAAATAACTAGGAGAAATGGAATAGACAGGAAATGTGAAGCTAGCATATACAGGAAAATGGGAAAAAAAAGGCTCAAAAATATAAAACTTGGAAACCTGGAAGTCCTGGAATTTAAAGACTGATGCAGACATATAAGTGGTTCTGCATGATAACAAAGTAGCCACATATCATCAGTACTGAACCAACCGGATTAACTCAGTTGGCTGAACTTGCCATGATTCCTGCACAGCCACCAAAATGTCCCAGCACTCAGCTCCCCAGTGTTTCTTTAGGATTTGTTCATTCGAAGCCAGGTCAGGTCCAGTGCCTCCCTGATCTAATAACTGCTCTCAGAAAAAGAACATAAAGCGTGGTCTCCTGCAGAACCTCTTGGGTTTTGCTGTACCATTTGAGTCATATACTACTTATTAGCTCATTATTAGCCATGACAGAACTAGGTCGTTCCCACACAAAGCCACAAATGCTTGTTTCCACTAAGACTCTTCACTGCTCCCCGGAGTAAAACAGTGAAGACAACTCAGGCTGCCACAACAAAGTTAAGTCACGCCAGGCCTGTGTTTTTAGCTTGGACTATGAGCTACACATGCACAGCTGCACAGCGTAACTCCCAAGGTGAGGTGCCCCTGGAAACAATGCAGCCACATCCACACACCCCGGCTTTTGGGATGATCTGTGTCTGGACAAAATCCAGTCCACATCACCACAATAAATGACATGGCTTACACACAGAAAATTTCTGGGTTGCATAAATTTGAAGGTGGCATAGAAGAGTGTTTATGCAACCATCCAAAATCCACAGACATAAAATTGTCAGTTTAATTACCACACATTTTATCCAAAGAAAAAGTAAAAGCAGGAACATTAGTCATGCAAGTATCTTCAGTGTTCGACTAACAAATCTCACATCAACAGGTGAGGATTACTTATGTTCTACATGTGTGTAATTTTCTTCCCTTAAAAAGGAAGAGGTAAGGGTATGGATAATTAATCTTCACAGAAATAGTCCTTGAATGCCACAGGGAAAAATCAGAGCCTACTGTGACAGGAACTGTACAGTCAAAGAAGAAAATTACCTCAAACTAGAAACTCAGCTCATAAGTTTCAGATGGAGGAAAGAGTCACTGAGGCTCTTTATACCTAACACAGAGAAATAAGTGTCTTCAGACACAATTCAAAACCATCCTGAAATAGCTCTAGAAGTACCTTCTTTTCAAACTGATGATAGTCAAATTAGCCATTACTAGGTTTCCACTGGCTTAATGTAACATTTTCAGACAGTTAACATATTAGACCTGGATTCAGCTCAAATAATCCACTTTGAGAGCATGCAGACTGCCCAGAGTGCACAGACTAGACAGAGCAATGTGAAAGGAAAAGAAATGACTTCATGAAGATTACAAAGCTGTTGTGACAAAGCTAATAATAGCATCCAGTGCACCAGCCCTTGTCATCTCCTATATGATGAAAAGTTTTATTATTGTGCAAGCAACAAAAAGAATACCTGGTTTTGTGTGGATTTGTGTTTCATGTCCCTACACATCCACTCACTACAGCAACTTCAGCTTTATCCCTCTGTTCCTGAAGAATGCATACTCATCACACACACTCTCCAAATCTCTCCTACATCTCTGCTCCGACATCATCCCACACACAAGTGTTCCTATATTTCTACCCTCGTTTTGTTCTTTGTCTACCGATAAGACATGTACTACTTCTGTCCTAAGGAAACACCAGTTTTTATACAAGCTGAGCAACCAAAAGTGAGGTCCAATAGAATACTCTTTTCCCTAAAGAGGAGTCAGTTACTGGAGGAGAACAGAACAGGAGTTCATAAGAAAAACTAGTAGATAATGAGTGTCAGGGCTCTCTATGCATCAATGGGCTCTGCAAACTCTTCTCCCTCAATGCAGCTGTGTAAACTTGAGTCAAGTTGCTGTGAGGAGAGCTGGGTTGTAAGGAAGAGTTGAAGGACTACAGAGGCTACTGCTCTTTACTCAGGAGCTGCATTTAAGCTCAGTCCCTCAGTCTTAGCCGTTCTTGAGCTATGCTGCAGCTATGCCCAAGCCCAGCCTTGCTGTTCCTGAGCACGACATGACTTGCAGGTTTGACCTCAACCCTGCCTCATCACAATGGAATGCTCTGTGGTTCATCCAGGTTTCTGTCATACAGTCTGCCCTGCTCACCTCACTCTGGCACACTGGGGCTCTGTGCTTGGCACAAAGGCCAGCGCCCAGCCAGTCCTGCTGTCATCTCGGCTTCTGCACCACTGTGGGTCAGCTGGCCTGCATTATTTCCAATAGGAAGTAATGGGAAAATCTAAGATTTTCAGGTTCTCTGTCTTGTGAATATATCTGAAATGCCTAGCATTGAAAGTTACTGATGACAGAGGGAAGAGATGCAGGTGAGTGGGCAGCTCAGAAGCACCTTAGCAGTACCTTAGAACTGTAGTCCTGCAGTAGTTATAATACACAGACATAACCAATGCATCAATATTTCTGTAAGCCCTCCTAATCCATGAAAAATTCCTCTTAAACAATTAAGTCAGTTTATAAGCAAACTCGTATTAGGAAATGCCAGAACTGTGTTTGAATAAACTGATTTTATCCAGTCAGTGGTTACACAGAAATACCCCCAAGCAAACGAACTATGTAATGAATACATAATTTCTACAGAAGTCAGAAAATATAGGATTATCATTTTATACATACATATACAAACAAACACACACACACACACATATTTTGTTTGGAGGCTGAAGTGTTTGTATATATATATCTATATATACACATATATATCCATCTATACAGACACAAACACTTTGACCCTGAAACAAAGTATCAGCAGTGGCATTAAACTGCTTCCTATTCAAAAGAGTATTCTATTCATAAATCCTATTAATAGAATCATTAGAAAAATGTTTATGGGATTCTTTTTTCAAATTACAATTTTATTATTTCTTTTTTCAACAGAATCTAAACAAGGTCACTGTGATTCCTGTATAATGATTGATCAATTAGAAAAGACTACATTCTTACCTTAAGGTGTTTTGGACTAATGAATCCTCAGATCCTTTATATCCACATCTTCTGATACCAGTACCAGATGAACTATTCACACTCATACTTTTTTCTTCTTCCATTACAAGATCACGGAATGACTTGGGCGAGGCAGAATGTAACGAAGACGACCTTTTTAAAAACAAAACCCAAACAAAACCAATTCACTTTATATTTGCACTTTCCAAAACTCCATATTGTTCCATGATTCAGATATTAAAGAGAACCTTTTCACTTGCTAAAAATAAAAATATAATATTACTCAGTTTTTCTATTTCATCATTATCCTGATAGACCCCATTTGCTAAAATAAGTCATTTTGGGTCAAATAGGTAAAGAACAGGAAATAAATATCTGTGAGAACAGAACAAGCCAGTAGTTTTGAAATTTCATTAGAATTAAAAATAAAAAAATCAAACCAAAAACCCATCCCTCCTTCTATTCCCCCTAACACATCCTCTCAAAAATCAATTTTTTTTCCCACAGTACTAGCCTAACAGTACTAGTCCACGAAAAATATTTTCACAAACCATACGATGCCCTAGTACTGTTGATCTAATACTGGCAGTTTACCACCATGAAAGTCAAGTATAGCTGGTCTTTTTTCCCTGAGATATTGAATGAGTTACTCGTACCTTTTAGATGCTCTATAAATCACTTAATCCACAGTGAAGCTCAACTGATATCCTTGATTTTCTTTAACTTGACCAAGCATAAGTTACTGAACTAGAGCCTGCATATTATCTTTCAAAAATAAACCATTATGAAAATATAGCAATTTAGCACCTTGGGTATTATGAACTCTTTCTGATCCCAAAGCCTTTTTGTTTACAGAATTCAAGGCAATTACCATCAGTCCTTCCCTTATCCATCAAGGCTTTGGAATTAATTCTTCATACATTTGCAGTCCCATTCATTGTTAAATATACCAAATACATTCTGGAAGTACAGCTCTGCTCATTATCTACTCAAAGAAACAAAGGACTAATTATAAACACTACTGAAGTAAAACAAGCTCTTTATACAATGTCAATTGTTTGTGCAGCTGCCATAAGAAGGCAAGCATCTGAAGTCAAAGACTTTCAAACTATATCTAGGTGGAATACAATTTAAGATAAGAAACACAAAGGAATTAAAACATTGTAACATTGTATCTGAAATCTTACAACAAAAGCACCTGAAAGCTATACATGATGCCTGATGTTAGACCACCCCAGCTTTTGTTTGGGTCTTTTTCTTTTTTCTTGGTTTTTCTTTTTCTTTAAGTTGAATATTGGATGAGCAGCTCAGCAGACATAGAAATCAGAATGGGAACCTCCAGATGCAGGGGCTCAGAGTCATTTTGAACATCCTCTGTTCCTACCACCAGTTGGCACACAGAGGTCAAGGCAAGTGTTTGAACTTCCCCAAACCTATTATACCAAGTTGGCAGATGGTCCATATGATCTGCTTCCATAGAAGTTTCTTCTGCTACTAACATTTTAAGTAGCCTACTCATTTTCACGAAAATTCTATACTGCAATCAGAAATGTATTGCAACAGAGAACAAACAAAAAAACACAAACATCAAAACAATCTCCCCCCCAAAAAAATCAAAAAATCAATCCAGTTTGTTACCCAAAACAATTATTCTTGGCTTAAAATGGTTTGTCTTAAACTGGTACAAAACGTTTCTAACAGTAACAACTCTAAATTTCAGCCTGTCCTGTCTGATATATTGTCATTTCAATCTAATTTGTAAAATTAGAAAAACTAATTTATAAATTTTTTTTTAAAAAGTGGAATATGACTAAGTTTCTCTAAGCTGTAACTGCAAAACATCAAAGCATGAAGTTACAAAACAGCTGTTGATGTTTCAGTATAAGCTGGAATACTGTCAAACTGACAACCTAGACAGTAAAATATACAATTGTTAATTCTCAAGAGAGACTTCAAATTTCTTTATGCCTCCAGTCTTGAAAAGCCAGAGGTTCCCTTGATCTTAAAAAAGTCCCAAAACAAATAAGCAATACCCCCCCTCCCTCGATCAAAGTAGGTTTCAAGAACTAATAAAGTCAACATCTAGTTAACTTTAGAGATTCTTTCAAAGTATTTGATTTATTTTTTTTTTCCCTTCTAATTTTCACTTTTCTTTAAGGGAGGAAACATAGGTTCAGTTTCCACAAAAACTATGAAACTGGAGGTTTCTTTTGGTGGAAAAGGTATTGTGTATGACAGACTCTGACTTTCAGTCAACCAAAAAAGAGCCAGAAGGTCCCACACCCTTCTGGCAAGTGCACTCACTGCACATCCAAGATTATCTGATTTCACTGGAACACAAGTTCTATGGCTCTTACTATATTGCATGTGTGGAAAGCTCAATCTATTGACAAATGCACTCTCATAATCCACTGTGAATTTCCAGACTATAACTTTGCAAATATAATACTAGAGCAGATGAGTAACACTTATCATTCATACATACAAAAGATACTTTGAGAAAATAGGAGGGGCAATCAAATAATTTACTGCTTCCCTAAAGCAGCTTAAAGTTTATTCCAGCAGCTAGAGCTAATTTTAAATATTCATCTAGCTCTCACTGTTCTTTGCTTGAATTCTTGAGCTATTGGCATTTTCCAGAAGAGCAGCCAGAGCAACACAGGAGAGGAACGTACGGAATCATGCATGGAGACCACATGAGCATTAGATTGGATTCCATCCTCCTGAAATATACCCTAGCCTTTCCACTTAAGATGTTTGTGTAACACAGTAGAGCCCAGCTCTTTTCAAAAACTCTTTAATCAGAACCTTAAGAGCACAATATATTTTTTGGACACAGTTATCTATGGGTATTCCAAAATCAGTCCATATTTGCTTTTTAAATGCAAGGAACAGTTTATAGGCAGTTGGTAGTTTAAAATTAAATAACACCGAATACGTAAAGAATTATCTGTCAGAGAGTAGATGGGCAGCATGAATAGGACAAACTATTCAGGCAGGACTGCCCTTCATTAACCAGGATGATCTGCTCCATGACCTTCCCTGAAGCTGAAGTCAGGCTGACAGGCCTGTAGTTTCCCACATTCTCCTTCCGAGCGTTCCTGTAGATGGGCATCACCTTGGCTAAACTCCAGTTGTCTGGGACCTCCCCGGTTAGTCAGGGCTGCTGGTAAATGATGGGAGGTGGCTCAGTGATCACCTCCATCAGCTCACTCAGCTGGATCTCATCCAGCCCCACGGACTTGAGCGTGTCTAAGTGGTGTAGCACGTCACTGACTATTTACCCTTGGATTACGAGAAGCTTCATTCTGCTCCCCCCATGTCCATCTTCCAGCTCAGGGGGCTGGGCACCTGGAGAATGACTGGTCTTGCTATTAAAGAGTGAGGTAAAGAAAGCATTAAGTATATCTCAGGCTTTTCTTCATCCTTTGTCACTGTGTTCCCATCCACATCTGATAAAGGATAGAGATTCTCCTTTCCCCTCCTTTTATTTCTAGAAACAATTTTATTGTATTTATTTTTTAGAACTTTTATATTTCATTGCCTTTATGCATAACTACATTAGTAATAAGATTGAAAATGCAGATGGAGTATTATTATTTTAATATAATAAAGGATTGAATAACTCAGTATTCCCTGTGTTCATCAACATGTGATTCAATTGTCAGTTTCTCCAAGCACATTTTAAGCCTCAGAGCTATAACTGCCCTGTGATACCTCCAACAGCTAAGGCAACTAACAAGGGTGCTGTTTGACCTGCAGAATCACCTGTGTAAAGCAGGTAGCATGTTCTTCGGGGCATTTGAGAGGACCAGTTTTAAGGACTAAAATTCATCTGGCTCAATAGACTTCAGAAGATGAATCTTGCAAACCTTGTTTCTCCTACTGTGAAGGTCTTCGATTACTGTTCAGAGGTCAGGAAGAGTCTGAATCGTTAGGTGCAAAGCAACTCATTCTCTTTCCTCTTAAGACAAAATTGTGGATTTTTACCAATATTATTTCAGAATAACTTTTGGGGACTGACGGAGCAAATGAGACCCTAAATTTTAGTAGTAAGCATTCATGGATGAAAATAAATTGAGGAGACAGATATCTAAGTCTTGCCTGTATAAATCATAGAATCACAGAATCAACCAGGTTGGAAAAGACCTCTGAGATCATCAAGTCCAACCCTTGATCCAACACCACTGAGGTTACTAGACCATGGCCCTAAGTGCCACATCCAGTCTCATCTTAAAAACCTCCAGGCATGGTGAATCCACCACCTTCCTGGGCAGCCCATTCCAATGCCTGATTACTCTCTCCATAAAAAATTTCTTCCTAATATCCAACCCAAACTTCCCCTTGCAGAGCTTAAGATCGTGCCCTCTTGTCCTGCTGCTGGCTGCCTGGGAGAAATCAAAACAGCCGAATTCAACCTCTTCTTAGAATCATTTGAAATACTGAGTGCAAGGTATTTTTAAAACCAGGTCATCTTAGGCAATTTATTTTTGTAAGTAGCTACTGTAGTAACATACCTCTATAGCTTGTAAGCTGGACACTAGAAAAACATAGATATAACTATTTTTTTTTAGTTATAATCAATTTATGACATACAGATGCCCAGAAAAGACTCCTCGTCCCTGTTTTCACTGGCTCTTGGAGGAATCCTTGTCATCACTACCAGAATCACTACTTGAAGGAAACATCATGCCACACTACCTTGAATTTACCAAACAGCTGTCCATTTCAGATCAGACTGACATGATCCTTGACAGATCCTTTAAGATACTAAAGCCTTTTAACCATAAGGCTGAATGTACTGCGTACTGTCCAGTAGACAAGCAAAGCTTGTTCTGGTGTCATAACCAGAATATCATTTTAGAATCACATTTTTCCCATACATTACTAATATATTGAACACCAGTTCTACATTGCTGTTGTTGTTTTCCAGGATATTACTGTTATTACTATGGTCTTAAGACAATAGCATACCAACAGACCTCTGTGGAATCTCAAATAAATCTAAAGGCACTTAAAACTCAAGGTGCTGATTATATTAGCATCCACCCAAAATAGAGAAATGAGGTAAAAGAAACATGAAATGAAGCAGAGAAGCAAGCAGTTCTAGATATTGTCCTAAACCTTTTGACACAGAACGCCTTTCAAGAAGGGACTATCACCAAGAAGCAGCCTACCTTTTCCTCAGCCAGTTAGCCATGTGACTTTTTTTTTTCCTCTTCATACAATCATTAAATAGCTAACAAGTTACTTTCTGTTTTGAACTTGCAGGAGCATAGCAGAAAGGCAAAGATTCCAGCAGATACTTACTACCGTTATTTCTGAAAGGAGCACCCAATTCATATAAAAGATCAAAGGAAAGAGAGCCAAAAGACACAAGAGGGAGATGACTGTGGAAACTAAACATACTCTTTAAAAGACAGAATGCTAATTTACTTTGAAATCCATCCAGTACAAAAACCAAACTACTATAATAGCATTTAAAACAGCTAAATTGTATAAAAAAAGACTTCATTTAAAATAGTGACTGTGGAGGGTATGCAGCTACCTTTGTTCCCACTGAGTTACAAAAAAGTAAGCTATAGAAAGAGGAGAATAACAATTCTTCTAGGGTAACAGAAGTAACTTGCAATAAAAGTCCAGACCTTCTTGAACAGGGAAAACTGGAGAACTGCCCAACATTTACTTCAAGCTTAAGAGCATGCAAATAGGTATTTATCCTGTAAGAATTAAACACATTAAATTTACATAACTTGCAACTTTTACATTTTGCATTTGTGCTTTTATCCAATACCAACAGTAAATATGAAGAACAAAGCATGAGTTGGGCTAGCACCTCAACAGTTATAAACCTCGGTCATTGAACAGATGATATACTATTTTTCTGTTCTTGATATTCTGTGATATTAACTTGAACACCTAAATTGTGTGCAATTAGCATTAAAAGTCACTTTAAACCCATTATGCATCCTTCCACCATAAAAATTTTAGAAGCATCCAACACCCCCTCCAGCTCCAAGACTCCAGATAACTTTGTTATCTCTAATTTCAGTTGATTTTGCTCTACTTCAAAGTCACTGCAGACCTTTCCCCCAGGAAGGGCTAGCATTTTTCTTTATGTTTTTGACAGAAAAAAACCACCATTTGTAATGTTTTTCAGTAACTCCTTCCTTCCTAAGTTTCAGAGTTTGTGCTCAGCCTTCATCTATGCTTTACTTGGATACCATCTGCAAATACCACATCATACACAGGAAAGCACCAGATGGGATGCAGTCTTCTGACTCATATAGAAATATTTCAAAGAACTGTTAAACTGTAACCACTGCATTTCTCTACCCACTTTGAATTTCTAGATTACTACCAAATGTAGACACAAACAGTTCAGTCTGCTTTTAAGAGGCTATTTCAATGTCAAAACCCTCCAAAGAGAAAGAATTGATAGATTTATAACATACCATGCATTCCCTAGTTTTGCAACTTTTGTAGGTGGGGGTGGTGTAGTTACTATAGTGGTAGGCTCCGTGCTGCTACTGATTGATCCATTATCTTTTGCTGCCAGGGCAATCATTTTCCTTTGCTTCTGAGAAAGTTTGGTTCCATGAGACATCATTCTGCTGTGAATGGATATTACAAGGAGAAAAGATGTAAGATCAAGGTCCTTTGAGATGACTCACCTTTAATCCTGCAAATTAAACTGAGAAATACTTCTTTCCTGGACCAAAACACTTTGTTTAGAGTGCCAGGAGGCAAGGAAGGGAGGGCTCAGAAGGCTGGGAAGCAAAAGGAGGATCAATTAATATCAAGAATGACAGAAAGAAAAGCATCATAAAACTATTCTTCACATAGATGTCTGTAAATGAAAACATGCAGAGTAGGAATCAAGTGTCCAAAAGAGATGGACTACCACTAGATGAAAACTACTATTTTCTAATTTTATGATTTTTTTAGAGACTGTTAAGCCTAGCTCCCTTAAACCAAAAATATTCATGGATTAAAAAAAAGTATAAAACAGTATATAGCCATTTTTTCTATTTGTAATAATTTTCTTTTCTAAGTTATTTGGATTCTTCAGTCTTGGCTGTTTTGTTTGCAGCTTCTGAATCTATTTAGCAAGCAACCCTTTACCAGGCTCCATTACTACTGTCCTAACTCTCTTTTACAAGAATGCCACACCTCAAAAGGTCCCAATAGTCATCTCCAGTTCTCTTCCATATGTTTCTAGTTAAAAAACACTAGGTTTAATACACTGCCTTGTTAAAAAAAAAAAGTACATTTATCTCCCTGTGTCTTTTGGGACACTTCTCCAAGCAAGAACTACCATTGCTTCTGTCTGAGGAAGAACTGTCAATATCAAGATATGAGTGCTGGAGAAGGTCAGAGGATGAAAGACAAGAAACAAACTTATCAAATACAGTACTCATCCACAAGCAATTTCCAAAGTCCTAGGGAGAAGAATTAATTCTTTCTGGTTGGAAATACAAAGGCTCAGTAGAGCAGGGCACTTATTTAAGATACTAGTTTATTAGCTCTTTCGCAGTAGCTGACAAAACAAGGTTAGAGTAAAATAAAGGGATAAATTTTGCATGCCTACAGAAAAACAACATAATGAACTGAAGTAAACAAAGCTGTTCAAAACCAAATAGGACAGCTTTTCTCCTGCTTATTTTAAACTCTGAACTGCCTAAACCACTAAGTAAATTCATAATAACCCAGCCTATCACACTTTTTTTTTTATAGATTTTGGTTTTTTACCAACCCTGAATTTGCCTTTGGCATGGTTCCACATTTCTGCATATTTTCCTCAATTTCCATGATGGTTCTCAGATCCATAGCAGGAGGGCTGGCAGGGCTAAATGAAAAATAAAAAGTTACCTTACAAGGCACTGATTTTTACTTACATTCCACAGTTCCAACCTTCACTGAAATCCTCTAAATCATACATGAGATTGGTGACCAGTTGTATAATTTATGTCTGTTTCCTCAATTATGGCAAACCTCAAATAAAATGTTTCTGACAAAACTTTTATAAATATATACATATTTAAGAACACACTATAAAAATACTTTCAAGACTCATTATACTATGAAACAAAAAGATGTGAACTATGATTACTCTAAAAAAATTAGATACCTAAATCCAAGATACTTATTTAGTAGTAAAATGCTCATGCTACGTAATAGAGAGGCACTGGTCACAGCTCTTTCATGAAAGTTGAATTTGATCTTTCTTTGAAGAACAGGATTAAAACTATTTCACATGATGAACAGAACAGTCTTCGCAGTCAGAGGTCTGTACAAACATCAGTAACATTCTCAATCTTTAGGAATCAGTCTTTTTTTCATAAATGACCTAATTTTCAACTTCCAAAGAAATGAGCATGAATTAAACCTAGACATTTTCAAGTTTTACATAAAACTATAAATTAAGACCCATGTACTTAAAAGCATCCGTAAAGCAAGATGTGTTACAACCAGATCCGAGGACGGGCTTTGAAATGAAATATAAGCAGCACTCCCTCCATCTCTCCCTACGTAAACCCAATGCCACAGTCTAACTAGCGAATTAACCACTGGAAGGTCACTGCTCCTCCAAAGTATTTCAACAAAATACACTACAGTATGAACCCTTTAAACAATCTACACAGCAGCACTGCCTGCTTTTCTCTTGACATCATGCCAGTGATATTAGAAAAAGTTAAGAAATAGTACAAGAGAAACACATAAAGGCACAGTGACATTACAACAAAGTCTTATGGTTTTATTTCCTCCTATTCCATACAACCCTCTAGAAAATGATCACAAAGAACCCTAAGATAGAAGATGAGAGTCAAGCTTCTTCCAACTAGTCTGAAGATCAAAGAGTTGGTAGACATAGTGAGACAAACATAGATTCACCCTGCTCATGATACACTTCAGAGCTGCAACTTTAATTTCTACAGCTTTATCACCTGTATTAACAAAGCCCATCAGCCACAAACCCACAAAGCCTGGGAAAAGTGTCAGAAATTAGCATTTTAGAAAAGTAGCACTGCTTTTTTCAAAGAGTAATTAAAAAATGTACCACTTTTATTAAAAACTACCAAAATCTTGAGTTCACATGTCAAGTAACATATGATCGTTTTGAAGAGCAGACGGCTTTTCAATCTGAAGAGAATATTATTAGCATTCACTACCAAGTGTAGAACAGTGATTGTAAGTATTACTCCACCTGAAAGTGGTTGCTACCCAATTGGGAGAGCTTGCAGAGTTGTGTCTGGCACTGGGAATGGACTGTGGAACAGACTGTTTCAATGCTGATGCTCCCTTGTATGACTTCATCTCCTTATTAGCTTGAGAGGGTTTCATTCCCTGAGCACATGCTTTGTCTTTCATCTAAAAACCAGGCAGAAAATTGTTGAATAAATGCTACAAACACTAATTTTTATTTGCTTAATCAAACAAACAATAACTACTTAAAGTTGTCTACTCCATTTTAAGTACAACAACTTTGCAGAAAGACTCCAAAATACAAACTCTGCCTTTGATGAATGAGATAAAAACAAACAAATATATTGTTAATCCAACCTCAGTCCTCTCTGGATGAAATCCTTTTGTGAAGTCAGGTGACTGCAAGTCTCTGGGACTACCCACTCCTGCATAACTACCTTCAGAGTCAGATGTTAAGAGTTCTGGAAGTGATTCTACAGAGTTAGTTTTATCCAGTTTTACTGAGCCTAGAAATAAGAAAATATAGTAGAACTATTAAGTCATAAGAGTCAGACTAAACAATGCTTAAAAAAACCCCAAATTATTCACTCCATATGATGAATACAAAATAACCAAAAGTTTACCTAGTCCAGAATACTAGCCTGTAATAAGCATAAGCAAATTTTAGACTACCTTAAATATTTTTCTCAGAATAATATTAGTCCCAGTTTTCTTCCTGTCTCACAACATAAAGTTTTATGAAGTAACACTGGCACTTTTTCTTTGAAAATGAAGCTTTCTACCATCTTTTCAAAAAAAAGGGCTAATTTATCTTTTATATTCCAGAATAAAACAAACAACCCACAACACATTAGTAGAAATGTTCCAACTTATTAAAAACACATGAGAAAGTGTCCATTATCTTTATTTGATAAAATATGTGCTTTTATCAGAACTTTGGGCACAAGCTTAAAATGACAAAAGTCCTCCCAAAAAAACCTTAATCTTAAGAATTCACTATTCACATTCAACTATGGTGTTCACTACAAAAGAAATAATCTTTTTAAGATTTCCTTCCTGAAGTACGGAAATTGCATTGCATATTATACTTTATGTTCTGGTTTTATACCTGAAAGGAATCTCTTTTCCACTGACCTGTAGAGGCTGGACTCTGAATAATATCTGAGAGATTATATCCTCCAGAGCTGTCAGACCGCTTTCGTGGCTTCTTTTTTGCCTTATTTTTTGCTCTTTTGAAAAGGGCTTCTCTATTAAAAACAAACAAACAAACAAAAACAAACAAAAAAAACCCCAAATGCGTTAAGCCACAGAAACTGAGGCTCAGAACTACCGGTGTCAATGTCAAGTTTTTCAGTCAGCAACAGCCATTATACTTCAAGCAGTAGTACCTGGTCCCACCCGCTGGCAATAGCTGCTTGTTCCTGCTCCGTTTATGCACTGGCACAACTATTTCATAAATGATTTGAGGAGACAAAAAGAATCCAGGAGGAAAAGAAAAAATTCTTTTCAATCTAGATCTAGTCTCCGGACTATTACACTGCACAAAGACTTCTGATGAGACAGTGGAAGATACAGCTGCTGCACAGACTGGCACTGCCACCTAGGTCAGATTAAACCTGCTACACAGCACAGCAATGGACATAAAGCAAATGACATACAAGTCTCCACTTTCTTCTCTCTTGATTTCTCCTAAATTAGTGAAGTTCAATAAACTCCACCATTGGTCTCATTTTTCCCCAACACAAACATTCCCATCATAATAATACGAACTTTACAATAAAGTAGGTATAGGGCCATGCTACCTAAATGTCATGTGTTCCTGTATATGCTATTAGGAAGAGTGGAATAAAACAAAAGGCATCTTTCATTTTACAAAAACTACTAGAAATTCAGAGTTATATGAATCACAGTTACAGTACCCTATTTCAAAAAGTTTCTTTAAGAAGTTTTTTGTGGAACAACAGTACAGCTACTCATTATTTCTTAATATTTCAATTCTGAATCTAAAGGGAGTCAGGTACCATGAAAATGAGGATTTAATACACACAGTTCATCTAGTTAAAAATGTTGATGAAAAACAGATACTTACTGAGAATTTTGTTCTGTGTTCATTTCTTCCCTTAAAAAGACAAAATTCTCTCCATCTTCAGGCTCAAATGAACTTATGTCAGGCCCATCTGGATATGGGGTAATTACTCTCCTGACCATAGCTGGAATCTATAGTTGTAAAAGCCATTACATTAAGTTTCTCTTAAGCTGTATGCTAGCAAATATATGATCTCTTGTAAAAGCACCAAAACTGACTGTAATTTAAAACACTTTCACAGATCAAGTAATTAATTATTTAACAAGCTTATAAAGTTAAGTTACGTCTTTAAGCAAAACAGGAGAACTATTTTGACAGACTCAAAATGTCTGTTTCATCTGTCTATAACTCCTGACAAAATATGCTTCAAGATTTTGCAAACATTTATCTTTTACAATTAAAAAATACTGGATTATAATGTGTCTTGGTTTTCACCTTTGCATTAAAGCTCAACTTTCACATTATTCTTCTTACTGATTTTATGATCTATAGAATCACCCTGAAAATTTCACTGGAGATATATAATTTTCTTTTTTTCTCCTTTCTTCCAAGTAGCAGATGCTCTTTTCCACAGGTTTTGCTTACACTTTTTCATGCAACAATTGTTAATTACAGAACATTAATACATTTAATGTGTATAATTCATTAATTCTAAAGACACGATACCGTTGCAGCAGTAGCTAGTGAATAATGAAATATGAGCTCCTTAAGAGTGATAACTGCGACAGCCAACCTCATCTTTTGAGTCAGATGTTTCACATCTAGCCTGTCATCTACAGAACCTGCAGGTATTTTTATTACTCATCTATTCTCATTTTAAACCTAATCAGCTTACACTCAAGTTGTACAACTTACCATTTTCCTGTAATAAACAGAAAGATCCTTCACAACATCATCACTTAAGACATCCAGAGTCCTAAAGGAAAAAAAAAAATTATCTTAGCAGTTTATTAAAAAAACAAAAATCACAGTAATGAAAAATTCAAATTAACATTTTGGATGAATCTCATCTACACAGAATATAAACTAATCAATGCCTTTGCTGTAAGGCAGGATTAAACACACAACCTTTCCACTTACTTTTATTTAAGGTCAGAGCCAATACAGGCCTACATAGTTAAGTAACCATGAACTGGTCATTACTTTCTCTATTTCTGCATATTTTCAAGTTTTCCTGACATGTATCTAAACACCCCAAGTCTATGTAAATTCTCCTACAAAACTCAACCCAACATCCCTACACACTTATGCCAAAAAATAATTCTATAGCAACAAACTGGACTCAACAGAACTGTCTTGTCCATGTGAACAGTTCTCCTTGCACGAAGCTGTCAGGACTAAGTTCTACCTGTCTTAGGTATCAAATTAAAAGTTTTTCTACCCAATACTAACATTTTCAGATTTTCACTAAAATACAGATGCAGTCTTAATCGTAGTCAGAATGCTGCATGTCCTTCAGGCCTAAGGTGAAACAAATCTGAATTCAGAGTAATATTTAAAGCAATTTTATTAGATTTTTCTCTCCAAAATCAAAGGTTAAAATGTTTATACTTTATACAGATGTGACAAGGCAAATGGCTAATATGAATAAACTCCTGTGATACAAGTGGAGCAGCTATGTGACATGGCAAGGAAGTGCTGGCATTCTGAACTGTTTCAGATCTCTAAAAATTTCTTTAGGTGAAAAGAAGTCTAACAAAAAGGACAGTGAGGACTAACAATAGAGACAGATTTTTTTTTCTTTGGCTGGGTCTTTTTGGTGGTTTTTTTCCAGTTTTTGCTAGAAAAGAAGTTCAATCAGTGCTGATAAGATTTGCTCTGAAAAGATGGTATGTACTTAGGAAGCAACCTGAAGACCTGTCCAAGAGAAGGAAGGCCAGAGCACACCTTCAACTTCTTAGAACTTTAGAAGAATCACTGTGGAAAGCAAGGATAATAAATTAATTTGTTCAGCTCTCACTGCAGACAGTTAAAGCAAAAAGACTACCAAATGGCAGGCCCATCCTCTTTGGAAAATGCAGCAGCTATATAATAAACCTACTTAAAATAAATTAAATATGTATAGTAACAATCATGTTTAAAAAAAACCCAAATAATCCTAAAACAAAGCAAACAATCAAATAAACCACACAACTCCCTTCCCCCCAAAAAACCAACCCCCAAACAGAGAACAAAAAAAAACCCCAAGTAGTTTTATGCATCTTCAAAAACACTTCTAAAACCCCAGAAATGACTATGCATAATGTCAAAGCCCACTGAATTCAAGAGAGGTTTTTCCACTTAATTCAGGCTCTTCATGGTAGACAGCAACATACGGTTTTGTTCTATAGAACTGGTACAGTATGTACAGATATTTAACTAGTTTTTCTCTCCCTCTCTGGTAAAAATGAGCCTACCTTTAAACTAGCAGCATTCAGTTGCATTTTAACATTTAACTGCCTGTATTAGTTCTTCCAATCCTTTTGCCTTTTTGAGATGTTTAAATTCAACAGTTAATATATGAACACAAAGGCATTCCTACTAACCTTGCTTCAAGTAAAGCTGCCATATTGAGTCCTATGAACTGCAAGCAGGACAATTTTAGCTGTTCAGCATTATACATGGCTGAGAACTCCAACAGCTCAGCAGCATTCTTTAAAGTAACTGCAGAGAAGAAACAACAAACTAAATTAGATAATCTGCTGCACTATCAAGCAGTAGTTTTTAAGACTTACTGTACAGCAGGATCTAGTAATTGAAACATATTATATACTTCTCCATTCCTAGAAAAAATGCTAATGCTCAAAATGGTTATAAATTATAGCAAGCCCCATGTAACTTTGCAGCAGTTTGAATGCAATGGCTAATTCACAGAAACAAAAAGTCCTACCTGCAAACAGATCAGTTTCAACAGCAGTCCAAAATAAAGGGGGAAAAGCAAGCTAAAAATAGCAAGTTTCATATATAGCATAAATAGTTCTTAAAGTTCCAAATGTTCTAATTTAGTAGGGAAAAAGAAAAAAAATAAGGGGGGTGAGGGGGAGAGAGAGAGGCAGGGATCGGGGCCAGGAGAGAGGAGTGAAATGAAAGTCAGTAAGAAAGCCAAGCAAAAATATCAAGTTATGCAACAACACAGTGTTTTCTAGAAGAGACAGGTCTTCACAGACATACAAAACCAGCACTGTATCAAACAAACAACAGAAGAACTAGTAGAACTAAATACAAGGATAGAAACAGAAACATATAACTAATTTTGTCGTATTTTAAAGAGAAGAAATTTGAATTCAATGAAATAAGGGGGTGTGGGGGGGGTGGTTAGCTTTTTGCTTTTTTTTTTTTTTGTCTTTTTTTTTTCTTTTATTAAAGAGCATGAGATGAAGACAATGATGCATAAGGAATGAAAGATTATGCTAACCGAGAACATTGCTCAGACTAAAGATACAACTGTTAGCTGTGCAATGAACAGCAAAACATAATCAGTGCAAAGGAATATAAGCAAATAATTCTGTGCTGAAAAAGGCAAGAACCTCTAAAAACCCTATTTTTTATTCTCTGACCCTTCATAATACAAGCGAAAGAACTCACGTTTTTCTGCAATGGCTACTTCACAGATTTCTTTGAGTCTGGATATAAGAAGTTGGTCTGCTACCACCAGAACGTTACACATGAATTCCACGTTTTGAGAATCTGGAAAACAAAGCATCACGTAAATGCTGTGGGCAAATCAAAAGCAATTATCACACATACAGCTTCAATGAGATTTTACCAAGGGACAAATATAATGGCTTTGCAAATTTCCGTGGGATTTTCACAGCACAAGGAATAGCTTAGAAGAGCACTGACAGTCAACTTTTTTAAGCAATAGGAGAGAAAAGGAAAATTGCAAAAGAAAAGAAACCTAGGGTACAGCTATCACCTCACACTCTTAAGCAGAAGGCATAAAAATTGGGATTTTTTTTACATATAACTTCAGCACAAGCACGTTAAGTACTGAATTTCTATATTAAAAATACAAAAATTGCAACAGCTGCAGTTGAAAATATGTTAATTGCACCTTTTATGGCAAGAGCTTCATCTGTATACAGGTAATCCACAATTATCTGTAGTATGTCAGAATGGATTGGCATTTCCAGAGCTGAACAACAGGTAGCCTAAAAGTATTTAAAAAAAAAAAAAAAAGAAAAGAAAAAAAAGAGTAAGAGAAGCTGAGTGCTTGGAATAAAATACAACATTAAGACAGTAATTATATTTAGCAAATGACTCAGACTGAGGGTCATATTTTCAAAGTTAAACAATTATTTAAGCATTTGTACAAAATCTGTTCAAGTTCTCCAATTAAGAATTGACCGTAGTAGAGCAATTAAGATCTGCCCAAACTTCTGAATAAATATACATAAAACAATTCGGTGTTTCATCACTTTGATCATCTTATCTTACAATCCTCTTTGATGATATTACTTTACCCACAATTGTCTAAAAGTAGAACTACAGGAATCCCCTATGCAACTACTGAACTGTTTTCCTTTCAAGGTCAAAAGATCTAGTGAAATCACAAGTTCCCAAGGAAAAACGAAATTAAAATAGTCATTACTGTTAATCTCTCTGAAAACAAGGTCCTCATCAAACCCTCCATTTGAAGGACCATCCTAACCATTAAAGTTTTTGTATGAGCAAACATTAGCCAGTAAATCATGTGTCCCCATTCACTTTTTATATAGCATCACTGCTTAACAACTTTGGTTTATTTCAAGTGGTACTGAAGTAAAGCTTCATACTAAAATATTTCTTTTGCTTTAGAACATGCTACTGGTAATGACATATTTTCCATCTAAAGTTTAAAACCTCTTACAGACATTAAGATTTTTATACGACATCTAGAGCACTTGATTCACAAAATATTTATTTATTAATTTAGGTTGATTTAGATTTACTTATGAAATAATAGATAACTTATGAACTACATACAATTGATATAGAAATCAATGATACAAATGGACATTAAATGCTTAAAAAAACCGCCTTAAATCCATCATTTGTCTCACAGTGTTTTAATTTGTTTCCTCAGGGTTGACTGAGGAAAAGGTAGCACGGTAACTTAGAGGTGAAGTTCTGTTTTGCAGCAGAAGAGAACTGTCAGTACTTTAGCAGGTTCTTAGATTTACATATTGCCAGAAAGCTATGAAACTGAAAAAACTCCTGCCACTGCTTTAGCTTTCAGTCTCAGAAAAATGCTTCTCCACTTACACCTCTCCTCTCTTTCCATAAACATTTTCAATAGTATTCAGATACTTAAACAGAGGTATTTAGTGAAATTACAATGTCCAGGAACAACCAGGGCATTGACACACAGCTAGCAAATAGGAACCATGACAAATTAAAGATCTACATCTTTTGAAGCACCAGTTGATGACTAAGTAGAATAGTCCTTGATATTCTCTATTTCATTAAACAGCAGAAGTCAACTGGAGGTTCTATACATTGACTCTTTATCCTGTTGTATCTTGTACTCACTACAGGACAAGCTATTCCAAACTGCATATTATTTAAATTGTAAGATCTTTTACAGAAAGAAAATGAAAATTCATTCAAAGCAGTATCCCGTAACTCCAGTACTTTTTATAAATCCATGAACTAGCTCAAACTAAACCTCTAAAACAAAAGCAATACTGTAATTTCCCCTGATATACAGTATTACATTTACTACTCTCATTTAATACACAATGTAAATAGCACAAATGTAGAGTAACCAAAAATGTGGTTTGTGGGTTTTTTTCTTGCAAACAAGACCCAAGAATCCAGCCTTTCCCTTTCCCCATTATTTAGGTTATCTTACTATAGGAAAAAGCTGAAAATCTCTCACTTATTTGATGCGAAAAAAACATAGCGCCACACGTGTTTGGCAAGCTTACCTCAATCCATGAGCTGCTTAACATGCTGTGAAAATAATCTGTAAAGAAAGGCATTTCAGTTCAAGATGCAAGAAAATGACAGTTAAAAGAGACAATATGACTTATGTTATATAAATATATATAAAAATACACACACATACCAAGTCTTGCACAAAGTACACACTTATGACACGGGAATTCCTTTCCATCTAAAGATTTCAGGGTCACATCGCAGAGGTATGAACTAGAAGATATTTAATAGGATCAAAACTGTGACTATTCAGAAGACCTACAAGCTGTAAACTCTACAAATGAATGCTAATTTTAGCAAGTTAGGATTTATTCTTTGAAATAAAACACACCTGAACTTTAATAATATCACAGAAAATGAACCCAAAAGTACAAGCACAATAGCTTTCGGAGAGAATTTTTTTTTCCAAACTTGAGCTCTCAAAATTCTATCTGAAGTATTTCCTTCAAAATAAGATCAATTACCACTATGATCAAATAAATTAATTATGGCTAATTTTAGTCAATCTTAAATGGTCTATGTTAAGTTACAGATTTCTTTTATATCAGTAGCTACTATAGGCTTTCATGATGCATTTTAAGAGTGCAATAATCCAAATTCTGTTAAGAAGTTACTTTTATGCAATGCTGGTTTTACTATGTAAATAAGACTATTCAAGACTTTGGGTATAAATAACTCAATCACATCAATGGAATTAAAAAAACAATATCACTTAGCTAAAAGCAAATTAGAAAAAGTATTATCCATTTGCTTATTTCCAATCTGTGTAGTCTTATTGTCACAGTAAACACATTTACAGAAGTCAAATTGCTTTTGACTGAATTACCCACAACACTTCTCCTGACATTAGCATTCTATGACACAGTTAACCCACAACACATTGAGGTACAGTAAAAAGAAACAAAAATACACCACACGAAATCTATCCCAGATTACTAATTTAGAGATCAGTCTATAAGCATCTAGAAAGAACATCCAAACATGAATTACTGTGAAAGAGACAAGTGTACACCAGAAGTGAAAATGCTGCTATCAACCTTAGTTTGCACTTAATAGAGAAAGAGATAACATTAAAGGAAGATGATGGGGGTAGGAGAAGCTTGATTTAAAAAAAATTACCATTTCTTCTGATTTAATTTTGGTTTGTTCCCATTCTTCTTGTTGACAACAATAATTTTTCCATTTTCTAACCTGACTCCATCCAACCTGCAAGTCATTAACATTAGTAATAAGCAATACAATTAGTAGACAGTTCAAACCATTAAGAACAGTTCCACCAAGTAACAGTACTTCAGTGGTCTCATATTGTGAATATGAAAAAAAATCAAAATGATTCATCACAGAAAACTATAAAAGGGCCAGTTCTTATTTCGAAGTCTTCACTGTAGATGTAAAATACAACTGACATTCTTTCCACATCTTAGCTGTCTTATTTATTATCTTAACTGAAAGCTATATTGTATAGTTAAGGCCAAAGTCCCACATGTCAAAATGTACAAATAATATATACTGCTACCAGTCAGTTATCTGAGTAAAGACAGCAGTTTAGAAGAGATGCATGTTTCAGCACAGGCTTTTTTAGCATCCTAATTCATCAGAGAGGCTCATGAATGGGATGGTAAAGACACAGGAGTACTGCTGGCAGATTACAAAGTAACACACTTCCAAAGGCAAAGTGCTTTACCGTGGAAATTTTACTCAGGAACACAGTTTTAGCAGCAGTTTCACATCTTTGCTGTGTGTGCAAAAACTACAGCAAAGAAAACTGTCCTGAAAAAGCTCATTCCCTCTTTTGAAAGGACAAATGCAGAAAAGAAACCCTAGACAACTGTGTAATACTGTTCTACAGAGACATTTGGTCTCAATTCCATTCGTTTCACCACGTAACATAAAATTAACAACAGTTAAACAAGAATTCAATTTTGCTTTGGGTTGTTTTACACAAAATATGTTTGTTGTCTATGGAAAAACTGCTAGACTATGGACCACAGTATAGAAATTAGTCAATCTAAAACTCAGTTAGATCAGCTGTCTCTAACAAAACAAGTACTGATGTTTTAAAACAGCCATTCTGGAAAGTCACATGATCTATATCAGATATCAAATCCCATAGAGCTCATGCCTTAAAAAATACTGCCACAGTTTAACCTGGCTGGCAGGTAAGCGCCACACAGCTGCTCACTCACTCTCCCCCACCCACCCACCAGTGGGAGGGATAGGGGAGAGAACCAGGGAAAAAATAGTAAAATTCGTGGGTTGAAATACACAGTTTAATAAAGTATAAAAGCAATGGAAAATATTAATAATAATGGTCAAATAAAAAACAGTTGACACACGATGCAAGAGTTCACCATCTGCCAACCAATGCCCACTTCCTAAGCAGCATCCCACCACCATTTCCTCCCAATTTTTATTCTAACATAAGTGTCTTTACTTACATTATTGTCATAACAACTAAAGTTAAATCAGCTGACATAAAAACACTCCATGAAGACTTTGTTATAATATAAATTTAATATATATATAATATAAATATATAATTTCCTTTCACCTACCTTCCACTTAAATTGCTGAGTCCAAATTTCTTTGCTGCACTTTGCAACATTTTAATGAGGTTAGCTTCTTCACCAGCTTTGCCTTTTTTAGATTTGCTCTTCTGTTTTTCATTCAGAACTTGTACTTGGTTATTTCTATAAATCTCAAATGCAGACTTTCCATTAACATTTTCATCAAAACTCATTTTGCTCAGATTAGAAATTAAAGTATTTTGATATTCTTCTGATTTTTCTTTATATGGGATTTTTGGTTTATAACCATGAGTCAAAAGATCGCAAGTATCAGTGTATATAAACTGCAGGAGGTATGCAAACAGATCTGGATGAACTTTCTCTATCACATAAAGATCACATCCAACAGCATCTTCATCTTTACGGTAGATGTCTGGAGTGTCTAGCTGGTTGTCACTGGAAACAAACAGCTTCCTGAAGAAGTCAGAGCGTACAGCCAAGATGTATTTGTGCACGGGGTACGTTCTTGTGCCAATCTGAAAAGTCACATCATGGATGCTGTCCATTTCATCTGTTTCATCTAACAGTTTGCCAAAATCCATTCCAAAACTTGATAGTGACACACTTGGAATTTCATAGAGACTAGAATAAAATGAAATACATTAAAAAAACCAAAATCTACAAGCTTCACAAAACTTTACATACTATGTTTGATGAGGAAGATGAGGTTGCTTCTGTTTGGTTTGTTTGGGTTTTTTCTTACATTGCTGCACTACTCAACATTTCTTGTCCTATTCTTCACAAAAATAACTAATAATATGGTATTTAGGCAATTACACCACACATGTAAGACCTCCCTAGCTTCAGAATATCAAATATGGTATTTTGTCTTTATAATGTACCCAATAAATATGTATTATCAGAACTATCTTATCTTCATCTCATTTTTCCAAGAAGAAAACACAAAAATGTTTGCTGTATTTCATATTACAAACCAAAGTAATATGGAAAAAAAACCCCTAACGCTTAGCTGTTTATCAGATATATTGGAAACTATTGTGAGAGTATAAGAAACATGGTTCAGTATTCTACTTATTTATTTTACTTTATGCATTTTTCTTCAAACAAGTAAAAATTCACTTTTCACTTCTATTTAAAATCTGATTATTGGTGATTACTGAAGAGGTGAATTTCTACAGTATTTAGAACTCAGAGTGTGTTAGGAAATGTAGGGCAAACACTTGCCTTAAACACCTTAGATAAAACAACACTGTCTATACAAATTATGCAAATATGCTAGCTGAGGCTTTTGGGTAACTTCAATCTAGTTACTAACAAGTGTGTCCTCTAGCAGGATGGATAACCGTATTTACTGTGACTTCTGTATGAGTCAAAAATAGTTTGGAAAAGAATGATTCAATTGCAATCACACACAAAAACGCGAAACATTACCATTGGTGTTTTAAATATACCTGGTTTTAGGATCTGACTGTAATACAGCAAAATTGCAGCCACTAGGGTCAGTGGCAATACTAACAGCTCGGTGGACAAAAGTTAGCTTCTGAAGTCGAATTCTTTCATACACACTGTTTGCATCATGTTCACAAGACACATCGCATGAAGAATTCTGAAGGCTCGATACAAGTTCTGTTAA
The DNA here is from genome assembly GCF_009829145.1 of Chiroxiphia lanceolata. NCBI lineage: Eukaryota > Metazoa > Chordata > Aves > Passeriformes > Pipridae > Chiroxiphia > Chiroxiphia lanceolata. The sequence continues at coordinate 82,386,729 of NC_045639.1, read as the reverse complement.
AAAAAAGTAAATACAAATCATAGAAAGATCCTGATAATTAAAATGCAACAAATAAAACAAAAAGGCAAGACTGACTTTTGTATGTCCACTGATGGAGTCACTGAATAAGACTAAATCATGCTGAAGATTTCAGCTAGCTTATATACAGCATATATAGGAGGAGAACTTACCCAGAACTTCCTGCGGAAGTGTTTTGCCACTTCTTATGTAAGGGAAAACACTCCACCTAACATTCAATGCAACCTCTTGCAGAATGAAACAAGCTGTGCATCAGCGTACAGCCGTGTAAGACTGTTCTCTTTTCCTGTCAAATCATTATAACAGAAATAACACAATTGCCTTTGGATTTCATATTATATCTGTTTAAATTATACCCAAACTAACCAAATACTATTGAAATAACATGAATACATCTCTGAATGCATCTCTAGAATTTTCCATTATCTGGTAATTGAAGACATGCACACCATTCACAACATTCATTAAAACCTTGCAAAAAAACAGAAGCCCTTATTCATTACAAATCACTGATGAATATCACAGATGTTCATCTATATGAGAGGAAATGGCCTTAAGTTGCACCAGGGCAGGTTCAGATTAGACATTAGAAAAAAAAAATTCACTGAAAGTGTGGTTAGACATCGGAAAAAGTTGCCCAGGGAGTTGGTGGACTCATTCTCTCTGGAAATATTCAAGAGGCACCTGAGGATATGGTTTAGAGATGATTATGGTGGTGCCAGGCTGACGGTTGCACTAGATGATCTTGAAGGTCTCTTCCAACCTTGAGGATTCTGTGTATGTGTCATTGTGTGTGATCAACTAGGCATTCACCTAGTCAACAGGTGTGGATTCTGAAGTTTCCCTGAAGACAATAAAAACTACAAAAAAGAATAGCAATAAGCATAAAAAAGAGTGCCTACAGACACATATCAGCACCAGGACAAACAGCAAAAAGGAGATGCATTCGGTGCTTCTGTACTATGTGCTGTGTAGAACAAAAGAAAGTAGCAATTGACTGTGCAACTCTGAATTAAAAAACAGAGGAAAGATTTTTACTGTGAAAGAATACAAAAATGGACTGAAAACTGAAGATGGATCTCAGTATCAAAGGAAGTCGAACTGCAACATACAGTTATAAAGTTCAAATACATCCCTGAAAAAGAGCTGACAGTTTCAATTAAAATCTTGTCCTGTAGCAGACAGGCAATACGAGCCAAGCTAGTAAGGTGGAAATTGCTCTGGACCCTGTATTCTGCCAGGTAAGGGTCAAGCAAACACGATAAGGTTTCACACACTTAGCAGCACAAGCAAGAATATGCTCCTTCTTTGGGTTAATGCCAATTCTCTTAGGACTCATTATCTAATATGTGACAAGATCACTGCACTAGACCCTCGTGCTCCTATTACTCTTCAGAAGCACTTTTCCTCCCAGGAATCTCCACCTAAAGTTTAACTGAAGGCTGCAAAATAAGTAAATCTTAGTATTACTGAGGAAAGTGTAGAGTAGGAGTCAATACTAACAACCATCAGTCACAGAGGGAAGAACAAACTCACCACATAATATGGTTAGACTGTAAAGATTCGATTTAACTTTTATATTAATTTAAAGCACTTAAAAGCCATTGAGAAATCATGGCTAACCTTTCTTTTCTGAGATTTTTTTCCCTTCTTCCAGCCACTTCCCTGTAAAGGCTTCACCATCCTGTGTGACAAACATTATTTCGTTCCCATTTAAAGCAACATCAGACATGAAGACTTGCCGGCTATATACCCAACGGCACTGCTTCATGGAGCTGTTAGATGACTTCCAGCAGAACACCTACAATAAAAATATTTTAGAGAACGGGGAAATCTTCATATCGTATAAAAGCAGTCACATATTACACACTACTTTTTTAAACACAAGAACATACCACCTCTAAGTTGCATATAAAAGGAGAAACATATTCTTCAAAATTTTAGAATAAAGTCTTATGAGCATCAAAGAACCCACAAGTAAAACAGGGAAAATCTATTATGATATCAAGATCCATTTGCCCATGAAGGGCATTTGAAAAGTTTCTCTGAATATTCAAATATCTTCAAGGCAGTAATATACAGTACAGGTTTTACTGACACGTCAACAAGAACAGCAAAAGGTGTCATCAAGTCAAGAAACAGGTTTCACCTAGTTCTTAATTTACAGCTTTGCCCAAGTGGTTTGCTTATAAATCAGACAAAATTCAAAGCTAGCACACCAAAAATTTAAACTGTTTCCTGCTAATTGTTTGACAAAAATCTTAGATTTCTCTATACTAGCCAAGGTTTTGAAATGGAGACCATGACCAAACACATTCAAAATATTCAACAGGAATGTGAAACACTGCATGCACAGCAAGTCCCCAACAAGGTAAACTGTACATGTCAAGGAAGCGAACATAAAGAAATAGTCGCAAGCAAGGTAAAGCCCAGACATGGCATTAACAGCACTAAGGTCAGACTTTCATCTTCTCCCATTGAAGGGCTTGCACAGGTCTGTTAACACCTACATAAGGAGAGGACAAAAGAACCCGAGCAACCTATTTCCTTTCCCGTCCCTCGAGCCCTACAGAATCACAGAATGGCTGAGGTTGAAAGAGATTTCTGGAGGTTATCTAGTTCAAACAGAACTACCCAGAAGTAGCCGCCAAGGAACACATCTAGACAGTTTTTGAGTATTTCCAAGGATGGTGATTTCACAACCTTCGTGGGCAACCTGTGATAGTGCTGGACCACCCTCATAATGAGAAAAGTGCTTCCGGATATTCAGACAGAGACTCCTTTACTTCAGTTTGTGCCCTCTGCCTCTCGTTCTGTCACTGGGCACCACTGAAAAGAGCCTGTCTCTATCTTCTTTACATCTCCCTTCAGGTACACATTCCTAAGATCCCCCTTGAGCCTTTTCTTTTCTAGGTTAAACAGTACTTCCTTAAAGGAAGTATAACCAAACCAGACCAGGAAGCACTGATTTAGGAAATAGAAGTATTAAGATCACATCCCTTTCCTTACTCAATAATTTATAATGCCTAGAAGCACTAAAGATCCCAGTACTTGTCAGTATGAAATGTACATTGACATAGTTCCACTGATGCAGGAAGATAAAGTAGTTTCTTACTGCTAAAGCAGTGTCCCAAAGATGTTAAAAGGGCACTACCAATACCACAGATGCTAGAGGTTAAAACTCACATGCACAAATACTACACTGACCTAATGAACAGATAAGGGCATCTCAAAACATAATTCAGTCAAGGGCAAGGAAAGAAAAGGAAATACCCACATAGCTCCCTTATTTTGATATACAAGATCAGTTTTTAACATTCTTTAAAAGGTATTTCAGTAAGAAAAATTTTTTGTAAACACCACTAGATGGCACTGAAGGCTTAACTCTCCCAAGGAGCAGATCTTAGAAAAGGCCGAGATTCTGAAAGGTCCTGTAAAATGGGACTTTATTATGGGAAGAAAACAATAAATCCACCACAGTATTCCAGTTTTAAGACAACACAGTGTCTACATTTAACTATAAATAACTTACTCTTCCAGCTTCATCCAGTGTCAGAATGCAAATCTTCTGACCTCCATTTTCTTTAAGATGCTGGGTATCTACCTTATATTCCAAATATCCCCCACTGACAAGAACTTTTTTAAGGTTCAGTTGTCTAAAAGAATACAAAAGGTTAAATTCGTATTTCTTTATTGTGTATTTATGTTACTTCTATGACAGTTATTTTTTTTGTTTATAAAGCAGTAAAAAAAATATAGTTGAGGCAGTGACACTGAAAAATTACTTATGTTTAATTCTGCCCCACTGATACTATTAGCACAACCGCTAGTAGTATTCTATTGCTACTATAATAGTATTCTACTACTACTATTAGCAGACTAATTTTTGTTTTAAGTAAGCACATTGTATCTACAGGTTCTTCACAAAATTCCATTAGTGAAAACCAGTAGATGATGCATCTTTGATTTCAGAATTACAAAAATTCACTTAGCTGTTTGTATTAAAAGACCTATCTTATCCAGGTTATTTCTCAGGGATTTGGTACATTTTGGCTTTTAGCTGATCAAAACCATATTCCTTATCCCTTCTCAGTTTCTTAGTATAAGAGCACAGCATGTTGTATTAAGTTTCTACGAGTGCCAGCACCTTCACTTACAGCCACGTAGAAATGAAGTATAAAATAATCTTTAAGCTATAATACGTCAATAAATACTGACAGAATTTGAAATGAAGCTGAAAACCTAGTTGGGAGTTAACTAGGCAAAATCTAATCTAAACAAATCCAATCAATTCTAATCTGTTATTGCAAACTAAGCAACAGAGAACAGGATCAAATAATTTCCTAAATTTATGAGTCAAGGATCCAACTTCTTCAACAGGTTTTACATGCAGGTTTTAGCATATGGACCAGATGATGTCACAAGGGCCCTCTTGCAACTTAAATTACTCTTCATAACATACTTTATCCACACATTAGTTATGAACATCAGACCCTAAATTACTGATTCAAAATCATAACAACATAAATAAATAGAAAAGTTGATCTTCAATGCCTCTACCAAGATGCACTTATACAAAACCGGGCTAACAGAGGAAGAAAAAACACCAGATTCAATGTTTTCAAATCAGCAGAAAATATTTCCTCTTAGTGTGTTTTTTTAAAATATCTTTGGTAAACAGCAAGTGGCACCTTAGCCTCATGTCCCAACAAATACAAATAAAGAAACAAACAAAAACGATAGCCCTGGTTCATACAAAAGAACTGCAAATGAAGAAAACATGGGGGACCATTGTATTATCTGCACAAAAATCTTTAAAGACCTTCAAGTATACAACTACAGTGTAATCTTCACCTATTGTTTTTCACGACAATTTAGAAAAGTAACACATACTTTGAAGCTATCTTTTTGCACTGATAGTCTGCAAGTAAATAAATATCTCCTCTTTCAGTAACACATACTGTAGCACCATCACTTGCAGAGACCAAGGACACAGAGATGTCTTTATGATGTAGAGCAGAAACTTGGCGAGGTGCAGTTACACATTTTTCTCCATTAGGATCCAGCAGATAACCTAAAAAATACAACACACCCCAAAAACATTATTTGCTATTCTACACGTCGTACATTTAAAGGATACTTTGCTACACTACTTTGAACAACCCTTAAACTCTAAAAGATTTTTTAGGTAGCTGGATAATTCATCTTCGAAATAATTAAGGTAGGTAAGAAACACACCACACATACTTGTTAGTTCACCACAAACATCAGAAAACACTCAAGATTTGATACATAAAAATGAAGTAAGGCATATTCCACTAGGAAGCTATTTAATGAGGTTGTACTGCTTTGATTCCAAAAAAAAGAATATTAATTTGATCATATTACAGTCAATACAGTAAAATACTGTAACACTGGCATAAACTACAGCTTATTTCAGCCACTGGAAGACACCAAAAAAGTTTTTCAGAAAAACTACTGTAAGTGCACGAAGGTAGCAGTTACATGAAACAGACAAATTTTCAGCTGTAATGCAAGATCTCTGAAAACATTAAAAAAAGAAAAATAAAAACAGGCCATTGCTGCTCTGCTGGGATAAGAAATCTAACAACAAGAATCTCATATATAATATAACCCTGCTTCGTATGCAGGGCATAATTGCAGGGCACTTAGGTCTGCACCACTGAATGGAGCAGGGTACAGATATCCAGGAACAAGCAGCAGAGTTACCTCTACAGTTGGAAGCAACACTGCCTTATGACAGTGTAGGGCCATGCTCAAACATTTTAAACAGGCAAGGTTTACCAGCACAGGTCTATCATGGTGCCCAGCTGACATAACTATACCGTTTACAATTCACTTAGTGTCTCTATGGTACTGCACTGGGACGTGTGCTAACCAGAATAATCCCAACAACACTAGCAACCACAAAAACAACTTATATGATGGGTGCATATGAAAAAAAATGGCAAAAACAAAGAGATATTCACTGTAAAATACTTCTCTGACAAAGACAAGTTTTTGCACATACCTCTTCAACCTTAAATAGAAACACAAAAAGTGTTGGAACCTGAGGCCAGAGCTGATACAGATTAACTATAAGCACCAGAACTAGCTAAACAGTTTTGTTTGCACACAGACACAAAACTGCAAAAATGCAAATCCAAACCAATACTGCAATACCTGTTTATCAAAAAAGACAAAAGCAATTAAAATATACCATTCATACAACAAATCAAGAAGTTCACCAATTGGTAATACGTTTTTAGTAGGTTCTTTCTTGACTTCAGAATAATACAGAGTTAAGTGAAGCTTCTGGTAATGGCGTTGTTGGAAAAAATCTAGATATAGGCAAGTATCTAACTTTAAAAAGTTAGTATGGAAAAAGTTATCAGTATCATGTTTACAGTGCATGATGAAAGAAGGACATAGGCAGGAGAGCTGAAGGCTGGTTTATAATTTATTAAGGGCAGTACAAGCCAGACTGTTGGAAGGAGAAAAGCATGTCTTGGGGTAATTTCCAACACAAACAGCAACATTCTGTTTCCTGAAAGTATTCAGCAGCAGGACCATACTTGATACACGTAAGGCAGAAGAATTATAAAGAGTTCAAATAAGACAGTTAAGTCTGACTAGCTCCTATCATCTCAAAATGTGAAACTGGTAGTAACGAAAAATATTCTTCAAAAGAAGTGTGAAGGGATGATGTCACCAGATCGGTTTAAAAAAAAAAAAAAAAAAGAGGGAAAAGAAAGCTTCAACCAGGCTTCTGTTCTAAGAAGCAGATGACAGGTTAAGCATGAATGACATCTTTAAATGGTTGGATTTCAGGTTTTACTTTCAGAACACTTCTACCTTACCTAGTTGACCGCCATTCAGCCCCATGGTATACACTGCTTCCTTAGTCCATAGCACTGTATGGAATCTGCCTGCAGCCACTCCAATCACCACTCTACCTTTCAGGTTTTTTGCCTGAACCTAAGCACAAATCCAAAGTACATCTTAATATCAAGTAGCAACAGGTGAATTTCACATGTACAAACTTCTGACAACATTTAACTCCTAAAGTCATTAACCATGAAGCACTGACATCAATCCACATACAGTCTAATAAATCAAGATTATTTCAGAAGTTCGTCAGGTGAGACACTATTGCACTAGTGACAAAAAGAAATAAACTTTTTTCATTATCTAATCAGAACTGGAATCGAGTCTCTTTACGCTGTCTTCATATGTAAGATTTTGAACAAGACTGCACAGAACATGTTATAAGACAGTCAAAGAAGATTCAGGTGCTGCAAAATTTCAGCTAAAAGTTTCAACTTGTAAATCCTAATGCCCTAAACATACTGCAGAACACTACAGTACTAATTCCACACTTCAAATTTAACTTCATTTTCCAGATTAAGATGAAAAACTCAAAACAAATCCTGTGGATACAGAGCTGTCATTACACTAATGAAGAGCATCCCATGGTAACCCAAAACACTATCCTGTTGCATTTTGGCCAATAATTCTTTTCTACTTTTATAACACTGGTAGTGCAGTGTTGTTCTACTTCAGATGAACCTTCCTTTCAGTGAAAGGTAATGTAACACTTTCTTTACTTACAAAAAAATAAAACTTAAGAGATTAAGTATAGAAATATAGTTAAATTGTTGATGCCTATACCCTCTCTTCCCTGTAATTATTCTTCCCAAAGCACTGACTCCAGAATCAACAATGCTTCCAGCAAAGGATATAACAATCAAACCCTGAGAGCCATCATTCAGTGACTCAAAAAGAGCAAGAATGTCAAATAATACACACCTATTAATGTTACATCACTTCAGCTACAGAACAATTTGAGGAAGAAAAGGGTTTTGGCAATTGTACCCTGTATCATACTTCACACTACAAACTTTAGTAGTGTTCAGGTTACAAACTAAGACATTTATCAGGACAGAGTTAAGCATTTAAGATCTGAGATGTATGATAAGACAGAAACAAGATTTATCTGAACTCACATCAAACTTGGTTGTCCTGAAAAGGTTTAAGTTATTTCCATAACCTTCGCATTTTACTTTCTGTTAAAAAAACCAAAACCAACAAAAACTAAACAATTAAGCTTTGACTGATGTTATTTTTACCTGTCTAGGAACACTACAGTTAGGAGGAGGAGGAAGAATACCCAATTGATGGAAAGTATTCAAACCAAATGTGTAAACATATCCATCTTCTGTTAAAACAACAGTATGATCCTTAGCTGCAGCTATCTGGGAGCACTGATGACCAGTTAAGCCTTCCACAAGTCTTGGAACCTGAACAAGAAAAGAAATACTGATATAAAAATATACTGGTTTGATATTAACTGGTGGCCATCTATGACACCAAAGTAACACCAATAGACAGTCATGACCAAATACTGAAATACAGATAAAAATGCATCTGAACACACAGTACACTCATTAACATAATTACCACATCCAGTGCAGTAAGATGAACTACTTTCATTTGAAATGCATCCTCTGCTATGAAGTGAGATGACTTTTAAACCACCTGTTCCAAAATTAGATTGGAAACTATATCTTTAGAACAGCTGAACAGATATTAGCTATCACCTCTTTTGTTTTTCTTTTTAAATTACTATGAACATTAAAGATTTCTCCCTCCAATACAGAATAATTCTAAGAAAATTCCACAGAATAAGGAAGCAGTGCTGTATCCTTGACTCTTCATGCCCTCTAACATGAGTTCTCCTTTATTCAACTAGGTAACATCCTAATTTTGAAAGAGCAATTTGGATAAAAAATTCTAATTTCATAGAATTGCTTTAAAAAGCTCTCTTCTTCAAAGAGCTCCAGTCTTCACTATAGCATTCACCAACAGAATATCCAGTTCTACCAGATACTGGATATTAGAAATTTTTAAAAATGACTGTGCTGCAAGTTAGACACACACTACCAGGTAATGTGCACAGGATAAGATGTTTAAGAATTGCATTGTCATCATATCTTAGTCTTCTCAAATCTTAGTTTTCATATTGCAACAATGTACTATTCAAATGAAAGTGATCAGTGAGTTTGCACTTAATAGCTGTGTAAGTCCAGTAAGAAGGAACCTTACCATCACTCTTCATGCCACTACAGCTCCACAGTACTGCTGTTTCCTTTGTGACAGCCTTGCAAACATCAGAAGGCATCACAAACCTACTTAAGAAGCCAACCCAGACAAAAGACATTTGCTTCCACTTATCTGGCATCAGCTAACCTTTAAAACAACTCAGCCATAACACAAAAGTCTGACTGCTCTGTCTAGCTATCTTAAATCCATCATCATCATCATCATCATCATGGCTGGGCTTCGCAAACGAAGATTTGGGAAGGCACTATCCACATTTGTTACAAGCACGGTGGTGACTTATGAGGCCAATACGTGACAGACGTATCCGATTGCAAAAGGCACAGCAGAAAGACTCCTTAGATGGTGTAATCTGCAAAACACGGTTCTTTCTGCGTTGCCTTTTTTCCTCGAGAGTGATCCTGCATGAGTTCTCAAAGGAGACAGCTGCGTTATAGATGGTGTGTCTCCAGGCCTCCCGATTGGAGGCCAGAGTAGACCAGTTATGTTGATCAATATGGCCAAGGCTGAGATGTTGTTTCAGGGAGTCCTTGTATCTTTTCTTCGGGGCTCCTCTCTTGCGACAGCCAGTGGCAAGTTCACCATAAAGCAAGATCTTAGGGAGGCGGTGGTCCTTCATCCTGGAGACGTGCCCTGCCCAGCGCAGCTGTGTTCTCAGCAACATGGCCTCAATGCTAGTGACTGCTGCCTGTTCTAGAACAGATGTAGTGGTCACATAATCTGACCAGTGGATGTTTAAGATTGTACAGAGGCAGTGTTGATGGAAGCGTTCTAGGAGACGCAGGTGGTGGCGGTAGATGACCCATGATTCGGAACCATACAAGAGAGTAGACAATTAAACTATATTTAAATGCACATTCCTTTACTCTCTGCCACCTCACTACTAGCACTGGAGAGGTTTTTGTTATTTGGTGGGGAGCAAGGGGGCTGGTTTGAAATCAACAGCAAACTCGTTTTGAAAGTACACTGACAGAAACTCCAATTCACTTTTTAAACTTGCTGTTTGAAATAAAAGAAACATTATGCTAGACTACATTAACATAAAGCAGCATACCAGGCACGTTTGTTCATCACCATGACCCAAGCGCCCTCCTTGTCCATGTCCACATGTATAAACTTGACCTTTGTGGGAAAGGAATACAGAGTGGAATTTGCAGAGTACCACCTGAAAAAAAACAAAGGCAAAAAGGGAGGGGAGGAGGTAATATAGGGCAAATTAATTTTCCTGGATAATCTGAGAACATCTGTCAAAAGTACTTTGTGAAGAAGTTCTTCTTTAATAAAGATATGTTCATGAAAATACAAGTAAGATATTAAAGCATAGGACTGCCAAATCAAGGTACAAGGAACACAAAATATATATACATATATTAAGTATATTATGTATTGCTTTAACGTACTTGAAGAGATCAACAGTTTCAGTTTAATAGCCCCCAGGCTAACAGAAGCTCAAAGACTGAGTTTTAAGGGCCATAATACTGCCTCAGAATAGCTGAAGAAAACATGCTAAGACTGCAGCAGATTGTCTGCCCTGAATGTTTGCTCATGTTCTACTTTAAACTTCCAAACATTCTCAAACTGAAGTCCCAAGAAGTTATTAGAGTTCTCAATAATTGATAACTTCTTTGATACTTCTTCCTGCTCACGCACCCGTCCAAGTTCATTGAGAAAGGTGCCTATGTAATACATTAAGAATACCTGTTTGATATACACGCCATTCCGAGGAAAAAGATCCACCAGCTCAGGATGATGTTTACCCTGTTGACCACCATGACCCAAAGTGAAATTTATATTGTTTCCCCAGGTGTAGACTTCTGTGGGATCTGTAACGAAAAACATTCTCTCTGCAGCTTGTAAATTTACCAGTCTTGCGCATACTGACTCCAAAAACCAACTGTTTCTATCTAAAATTTGAAGAGGAAAGCTGTTTCTTACCTAAAACTAAACTTTACAAACATTTAATCCTATGAGAAGTAAAGTGTTACAACAAAATATTTTAACAATATTGTACAGATGATCAACATTAGTTATATTTGCAGAAAATGTGAACATTTTGCAGCAGTAGATTTACACATCATTTTCAGAAGACAACTATTAACCACCTTAAGTTATATATGCTTTGTTTCAATTTAGTAAAAAGCCTTTCCCAAATTCAAATCAGAGAGGTGGCCAAAAATGACATTTATATTTTTTAAATAACCTTTCAGAGACATCTGAACACCATTTTCTGATGAGTAAAAAACTGAAATCAATGTGTATTTCACCAAGCTGCACCACTGCCCAGGGAGACCTTACGGCAGCCTTCCAGTACCTGAAGGGGACCTATCAAGAAGGCTGGAGAGGGATTTTTTTATAAGGGCATGTATTGATAAGACAAGCAGGAACGGTTTCAGATGGAAAGAGGGTACGTTTAGGATAGACAATAGGAAGAAAATATTTACAGTGAGGGTGGTGAGGCACTGGAACAGGTTGCCCAGAGAAGTTGTGGATGCCTTATCCCCGGATGTGTTCAAGGCCAGGTTGGATGGCACTTTGAGCAACCTGGTGTAGTGAAAAGTGTCCCTGCACACAGTAGCGGGGTTGGAACTAGATGACTTTTAAGATCCTTTCCAATCCAAACCATCTCTGATGATTTTAACTGAGAAAAACAGCAGAATAACTGAGGTCAAAAAACACCTCTGGAGATCATCTAGTCCAATGCCTGTGCTGAAGCTGGGTCATCTAGAGCAAGTTGCCCAAGACTATTTTCTCTCATGTTTTGAGTATCTCCGAGGATGGAGTCTGCACAACTTCTTTGGGTTACCTATTACATCACTTGCCTTTTTTCTTATTTTTTTTTAACCTCTGAGTCAGTCATTATTCCTACATTTTTTCAACACATGTGCATCCTGTGCCTACCACCAAGATTCTGTTCTTGCTTTCTTCTGATATTAGCAACCCCCATACCTTCAGGTATCTCATAATTTACAAAGTCCTAACTAAAAACACAAAATATTATCTACGCTGGTACATACATTAATACATTGGTGACACATATCTTCTTAGAAAACACAAATTAAGCTATTTAATCTCCTACCAGTTTTCTTGAACACCACATGGATAGGTCTATCTTTCATCACAAGATCCAGGGCTGATAAGCCTTCTTTATCCTGAACATACAGACTAACGCCATGCTGAAAGTGAAGGAGAGAAGGGGAAGAGAAGAACTGAAGTTCATTTTAACTGCACAGCTTGAAGTAAACCAGGTAAACGTTTAAGAATCTATACAAATCTTTAATTGAAGTTTAATACTGATAAAAGAAACTCTTCAGATTCAAATAAACTGTGAGCAAATCTGAAAAAAAAATAAACAGTGCAATTCTGTTCAGCCACATATACATCGTGTTGACTTATTAACTGGGATTTTATTGTCTGAATGCTGACTGTGTAATAGGATGTAATCAGTGAAATACAAAGTAAAGAGATTTGAAGATAAAGTACTGACATCTAAGAATCACAAATATTCATCAAAAATGCATTCACCAGCTTCAAAGAACATATTTTCTTAAATTGGCATGTTTATAGAATCAGTTTTGACAATCTAGAGAAGTAAAAAATAAAAAAAAACTAATATGACTTTGAAAACAAGCAAGGAACAGTGGTTCACAGCTACTGAGAAAAGGCAAGAGGACATAGTCAGACAAGAGACAGTAGGGAAGGTTCAGAGGCAGAAAACATGAACAGTTCATTCCTTTAGAACTCAGAGAGACATAGACAATCTCTGTAAATACCATTTGCTCATTACAAAAGAGTGTTGCTACACCAGCCTTGGTTTTAAGGAAATCAGGTGTCATCAACCACTTCCCTAAAGGGAGGAACTGCAGATGTTCCCAATAGAACCTAATGGATAAAACAGCCGTACCTTGCTAATGCGAAGGAAAACCTTACAGAACCTCACACTTAAGAGGTAAATACATGCAATACAAAAATGGAGGGAGCACAGTTCACAATTCCTTCAAGCATGACAGAAGGACAGCCAGCCATATCTGAAATAGGGATTTTAACCCATAATTTTCCTTGGAAAACCACTAGCCAGAAGAACAACAATATACATTCTCCAAATTATAAAGCCAACCCTATTAGCTACAGTGCTGGTATTAACTCACTATAAAACAGAAAGACTGATCTATTTCTTTGACTTAACCAGTTGTTGGATATTCTTCACTTTGGAAGTCATTTAAGTCATTCACAAGCAGACAGAGGCTGCAGTGATATTCACATGGCCTGAATTTGTGAAAACAAACCCCAATCGCTGAGTGGCAAATCTTGTAGTAAGATACAGTCTGAGAATAAGGTATGACTGCCTCCAGCCCACAGCAGAAGTCTGTCATCCCCATTAGCTTAGGGCACCAGGGCCTGATTCTGGGGCCAGTACAGGAAGTTGGTTAGAGTATGGTGCTTGCTAACAATGCCAAGGTCACAGGTTCAATCTCCATACAGGCCATTCACTTAGGAGTTGGATTCAATGATCCTGGTGGGTCCCTTCAAACCCAAATATTCTTTGACTAAACTATGCTGGTGTTGCAAACAGTACTGCTTAATATCTTCGGACAACGGGCCAGAGTGCTCCCTTAGCAAAGGTGATGATCCAGGAGGAGCAGCTGATAAGTCAGAGGATTGTGCTGACATTCAGCAGGAAGGACCTTGACAGGCTGGAGCAATGGTCCAAGAGGAACCTCATGAAGTTCAACAAACGCAAATGCAAATCCTGGCCCTGGAGAGGAACAATCCAGTGTACCAATACAGCTGGAGGCCAAATGGCTGGAAAGCACCATAGTAGAAAAGGACTTGGGGCTTCTTGTAGACAACCAGTTGACCGTAAGCCAGCAATGTGTCCTCACAGCTAGGAATGGTGAAAGCACTCAGGGCTGCCTGTGGGACTGCTGCCAGCAAGCATTACTCAGCACTGGCAAGCCACAGCTGGAGTGCTGGCTTCAGATCTGGACTCCCAGACATGGATATAAAGGACCAAGTCCAGCAAAAGATCATGAAAACAATGACTGAGGCATCTGACATACAAAGAGAAGCTGAGAGAGCTGGGATGCTTGCCTAGAGAAGGTTTGGGGCGGGGGAGAAGGACAGCATGCTTTATCAATATGCATAATAAACAGCTGCTTGGAGGTGAGAGGTGGGATCATAGCGATACTCAGTGACAGATAAAGCGGCAACAGGTACAAACTGAAATATAAGAAATTCTGTTTAAATCTAAACCCTGCTTTTACTGCACCGGTATTAAAACATTGGAACAGAGATGTCTGATGCTCTTTTCAAAATCCAGCTGGACACAGCCCTGGGCAATCTGGTCTAGTTGACCTTGCCTGAATATGGGGGTTGGACTAGACAACCTTTAGAGATATCCTTCTAGCTCAGCTATTTCGTAATTCTATTCTATAATCTGTTCCTGTTGTTGCTATAATACCTTAAGAACATATCCTTTAAATAACACAGTACAGCAGAGGATTCACTTAAGGAACTGGGAGACAGAACACTCTCCATGAGCTGTTTTTTTCTGCTTCTTAGAAGAGTATCACAGAGTTGGCTATCACAAAAATCTCATTTTTTTATGCAACTGACAGAAAAGTAAAATACATCTGGGAAAACCTGTAGAGGCCTCCTGTAAGCAAATATCAAAAACACAGATATACACACATACACTAGAGGATTGAAAATTTTTTCATATATCAAGCACAGAGTTACTAATTTTCTAGAGAACAGAATCATGTACAATTCTTACAAAAACACCTACTTTTGTGAAGTTTAATGAAAAACTCCTCACTATGCAAGGGTACAGCACATATTTAACAATTACCAGACCTTCAAGAAATATAAAACACTGGATCCACAATCTTTTTGCTTCAAGTCTTGTTAAAAGCAGAGAATTCTACGTCTACAAATGGCTAGCCACTCTAATCTAAAAAGGCTGAACTCAAAATGGAAAATTCTCTGCCTTAAGAGGTTTTTAAGCAACTCTGAACCACAAATATTTCCTTTTCTCACATGGTTAAAGGGATATCGGACACCTCAAACAAATGTAGCTCTTCCCTTTGCTGTACTTGGGACAGGAGGAACAGAAGGAAGATTAATTAAAAATACATACAACTCGCTAAGTGGATGGGAAGAAACAGCAATTGTAAGAAAGGAATAAGGGGGACTGAGCAAAAGCCACTTAATAAAATATGCCATATCTTGAAGTGCCTCTCTCTCTCAAATATAAGATTCATTTCTAATTATAACGCCATTTAATCTTTCGTTATTTTATGTCCTCTTACACCAATTGGTACAATTACTGAAGAGTCCTTTCTTAGAGTATCTTTAGTCTGATCACTCTCCACTTTTAAGATCCTGACCCTGACATCACCCACACAAACAAGAAGAACTTGTGGACTTCAGGAACTCCACAATTAATCAGGGATTCTTACTCAGTGTTGATTTCTGCCCGGGCAGACAGTCATTTTTCATGAATACAGAGACAACCTTCAAGTAAATCAATGCTCTGAGATCTAAATACAACATCATTAAGACATATATTGAGAAAACCCTCAAGAGGCTTTCAGTCAAATTTAAAAACACACTTTTACATAACCAATACAACTCTAAAAATTGTAGATGCTGAGGAAAACTACAGTTGCAAATTACTCACCTTCAGTAATGACAAAACACAATCAATGTATCCATAAAATATACTTCTGTGCAAAGCTGTCCATCCAGACTCTTTGTCTTTCGCCAAGAGATCTACTCCTTTGGTCTCAGCCAACCAGTCTAGCACACCTTTTTTGCCACAAGACGAAGCGAGATGTATAACATTTCTGCCAAAGGCATCCTTTATAGTTGCAGCATTGTAGCAGTAAGAAGAGAGAAAGGCCTTGATCTGGCCTTCACTTCCTCTGGTTACTACAGAAATAACATCCAAAGCATGCTGTAGAGATCGACACTTTGAAGTGCACTCTGGCATGTAAGAACTCATCTTCACTTCTAAAGCTGCTCCTCTCCTTAAGGGGAACAACCCTTAAGTGTATCAAGGCACTCTGATTCAGTACACAACACAGTGCCCTAGAAAAATTGTAATTCCAAGGATGTAAATCCAGTTTTATTGAGCTGCCATTAGAAAACTTTGTTCTATTACGTTTGGCACTTGATTCAAATAAATATTTATAAATATATATTTTTAGAAGTCTTATTTCACCATCTTATATAACAAATATTCTTGTCCATAGAAAATTCCAAAAGTGAACTACCTCTAGTGTGCAGAGGGGGATTCCCCCTCCACACAACCTTATTCTTCTAAAACTCCATAATTGCAAGGGAGACCTGAAAGAGAACAAACCAGAACAGATTAGCAATCAAAAACTCTTCTCCCCAGCAACTGTACTGATTTAACCGCATACCAAACCAGCACTTTGAAGTACAGGACAAGACAATGTGCAAGGGTTAACTGACCTGCCCCATGCCACATGAGCTTATATTCAGATATTCACTCTGTTTAAAAAAAAACATTACTCCCTTCCCCACCCCAACCGCCAAAGGCACCTCCTACCTTTCTTTGACATAAATCTTGTAGCCTACAATGTGAACTGGATCCAAAAAAGTCATCTGAAGAAAAAAAAAGTATGCTTTCCCAACCTTAGGGTCCTCAGCACCCTGTTTACTGTCTAATTGTATCGTTACTTTGTTATCAGAAAGCAAGAACTGAACTAGAAGATTGACTGGGGGGCAGGGAGGGGGGAGAAAGAAAGAAAAAAACCAAAATACAAACAAAACCAAAACCAAACAGGCATCAAACCCCCCCCAGCTGTTGAGCGCACTTTGGCTAATAGAAGACTTGTCAGTAACACCCAGGGGGAGGGAGGGACCACCACAGTTTCCGTAGCCACTGCAAAAAATAGGATTATGCCCCACTTTCTCTTCCCTGCCCTGAATGCATACTCATGTCCCTACTAATTCTATTCCACAGAACCAACAGGAAGGTTCCTCTCCACCACTCCCATAGCTGCTAACACAGGTGGGAGAAAGGATGGCATCAGAGCAAATAAAAGCAGCTTGTACAAGATACATGAATTCAGGCAGGGCTAAGGTCTAAAGCTCCTGAAACAGGCAGGAAGAAGTGAAGGTCTAGGTTGGAAGAGGTAAGGGAGGAAAAAGAAGGAAAAGGAACCAAAGATACAAATTTTTCTTCATGAAAATATATTCACAATCTGGGGCATACAGCATTTCTGCTTAGCTTGGCATACTTATCTTTAGCACATCCATCTTTCTCTGGCATCCTCTTTCTCAAAAGTAAAGGCCTGACAGAAGCACTCACCTTGCATATGAAACATGTACAGTTAAAGTCAAAAGCGTCACAATTCACAAAGTGCACACAGCAGTATAAAAGTCACAGACAAACCCAGAAAACAGAGAAACTACATACATCACTGATACACTGCTGAATTAATTGTGAACTGCTATTAAGCCCCCAAAAAACAATATGCTTCAATCTTCCAAGCATAAGTTTAGTTTCAAACTGAGTGAAATAGGACAAGGCACAACACAGTTAACAACCCCCCCCACACACACTACTACTTCCAGCTCAGCAGTCATTAGCAAGTTCAGGTCCTACTCCTTGACCCCCACCCTGTCCGAAAAACCTGTTGAGCTTAGCTTCCATTGCTTTTCAGGCACTGAGTGCATAACCATATTTTGTTAACATCTCTCTCTGCAAAGACACGCCACAAAAAAACTTATTTTGTTCGGAAAACAGAAATCCCAGTCCTCCTCCTGTTTCAAGAATTATCATCAAGATTTCCATAAAGCTGCAAGCAATCAGTTTAGAGCAAACACTAGTAATGGAATGTAAACTTCAAAGAAAACAAAAGTCTAATTCAAGAGTATTCCTTTAAACATTTCACGACAAAGCCTTCAACAATTATTTTTCCACCTCAATCACAAGGGATTAAATACTCGGAATGCAAATCTACAGATCAGAGGTTGTTTCAGTGTGTACCTTCAAAACAATTTCACAGAGAGGCAAATGAAGAAGAAAAAAAAAAGTAGTCTTTATTTACTACAATTTAGTCCCTCATCCCTGACCAGGAGTAACAATCAGAAAGCTTTATGAGACCAGAATTGACCAAAACTTGTATTTGTCAAAGCAAGCTCCAGTTCACCCTACAGGTCATTTTCCAACCAACTTACAAACTTCTGCAGTAACGCAAAAAGTTAAACATATATGTGCATCGACTTTTCTCCTCTGGTCTTCTCAAGCTTGAGACTATAAAGAGAAGTGAATCACTGTCACAAGCTTAAAAAAAAAGCTCTAATTTCAAGAATGCAGCCTGACTTGCTGCTCCAGGGAATCAAAGTGTGATAGGTGACTATCAGCAGACTCAGATTGCCAATGCAAACACCGTTCTAAACACTAATAATTAAAAAAAAATATCTGGAGATCTACAGGAAGAACATCAGAAGTGCCATTATCCTCAAGTCAATTTGTCAGATTTCATCAATATGCCACTAGGCAAAAAAATTATGCTGTGGCAGAAGGATGAATTTTACACATACCTTTTAAAGTACATCTTAAATATAGTTCATTGTTTAGACATTATTATCAGTGCTACAAAGAATAAAACTAAAAACAACATCAAGAAAAATTACTCAGAGGAGCCATAAAACAAAGTAGACTAATCTCTTAGGTAAACTGGTATGAAATGACACCACCACCCAAGGGAGCAGTCCTGCTGTGCCATGTGCCATACCTCCCCTTGTGCAGATACACACCTATTTAAGACACTGAATTGCATGAGAAAATGATTCAGAAGAAATCAAATCCTAGTTTCAAAGAAACATGTGCCATTGCAAGAAAGGAAGAGAGAGGCCAAAGAAAAACCTATTTAAGGTACCTGAGGTCTAGCCTCACCAAACACCAAAATGTGAACAACAAATCAAACATTAAAAGAATAAAAAGTCTTCTCCTAGGTCACACTAACTCCATCATGGTGACATTTACCACAGCTATGTGAAACCTTACTCTGCTGAATTATTTCTTTATAAGTCATTCCAACCCATCCCTCCTTTACTCCAAACATTACAAAACTAGATACTATAATAGTGTATTCATACATACACCTTGAGATTCAAGACAGAAGGATGCAGATCAAGTTTTCACCTCTCCACAACAGACTGGCACACCAGTAACAGACATTATCATGTTAATACTGCATCTGAAAAAGGTTAATAATCAGACCTGACTGTTACACAAAGGAAGTCCTTAAGTGAAACCTTAAAACTTTCAAACTGTGAGTTGAAGCTCAGGTCTGTGTAAAAGCCTTTCTGCTGTTCAAATGCTTACTTCTAGTACAGGGAGTCCCAAATGAATGATCAGGATCTAAAATAAGCACAAAATAGGAAAAGCAACAGCATTTTTCAAACTTTTAAATGAAATGTCTAGAACACAGTGCCCTTTTGATTATGTGTCTCTACTTTTATTTGCAGATATTTCTGTAGGCTTCTCAGCACTAGTCATATTCATGCTATAATACCAGTGTCTTCCTAATGCTGTAATTATCAGAAGACATAAATAAATAAGATTATAACATTTTCAACATTTTTATGATAAAATAAGTATCATTTGGAGTTCAAAGTATTTTTAAAAACAAATTCCTAATTACATTTTATTATAGAAAAAAAGTCATCAAAAAATGGAGTATAACAAAGATGTTTTATTTCTGCAGCAAGTGGGTTTCTAAATTTTTGCCCTAGAGTCGTGAACTACTTATTATACATGTTCACAGTCCAGGAAAATTTAAAAGATTACAACCAACTTGGAAGCAATTCCTTAGAACTAAGAAAGTGTTTGTAGTATGTTGCCTCCTGGAATTAAGTAGAGCTGTCTCACTCAGCTCTCCCCTTCAGATAAGGCAAAGCACCACAGATGTCAGACACCCTCCAAGGAGGTGTGTGTCAGATGTGTCATCTGACCTTATGGAGTCAGAACATTTGCAGTTGAAAAAGTAGCTCTCTACCTATTGTGGTTGTTTCTTTGAAGAAGTCACTACAAAAATCACAGCTGTCACACCTCTCTTGAGTATGAAATGAACAAAGATTCTACACATTTGTAAGACCAAGCTAACAAATAACTTCATGACTAAGGATGATGGTGGCAGATTTCATTTCCTGAAAACAGCAGACAGCGGACATGAAATCTCAACATTTGAGCAAGATGAACAGAGTTGCAGAAGCCTTCCACTGTGAAGTTCCAGAAATCTGTGTATCACATTATCTATCAACACATCTCCAATTTTCTCTTTTCCTAGAAAGCATTTCCACAGAGATTGTCTGCTCTTGGCTCAAAGGTACAGGGGAACAACTAACCCTCACCTTATGGCTGGCAGCTTCAGCATATGTTTCTGACAACCAGTCTGGGAGGCACACATTTGATACTGGAACTCGTATCTGTGGTCCTTCCACTTCTTCCTGATGAAAGCCTACACTGAGGTATTACATCCAGCAAAATCTGGCTAACAAGAATGTGGATATCAGTACCAAGGCAGTGGCTAGTAGCTGTTGTAGCTTTTTTCATCTTAATATAGACAATGGTTTCACATGAAAGAGAATACAGAAGAGATTCAACTACTCAGAATTCAGTGCCACTTGAAGACAGATTGATGGGTTTGCATCTTCCACGTGCACTGCATTAAAGTAACTCAATTGCCAAATGAGTGACATGGTCTTGAAATCCATCCTCAGGCTGCTTTACTAAGACCTTAAAATTGGCATAACTTCATTCCATTCACTTTGTTTTTTATTTGTTTTTTAAGATGTTACTAATTTTACTAAATACTAGTTGCATCTAAAATGCACTTGGTGAAAACCTACCTAGCATTTGACTCTTCTAAAACAGAACTAAATAATGGTCTCTATTTTCCATATAAAAGAAGCCTAGAGCCTTCCTTGTCAATCATAATACCCTTCCTTTACAAAAATAGTGTAAATAATATGGCTTTTCTGAAGGTGCAAAATTCACTTGCTTTTCCTTTTGATAATAAGTTGCTAAATGAAGTGAGGGATGACTGGCAACGTCATAAACTTCAGGAAGGCTAAGTCCATCCTTATAAGGGATCCTAAAGATCCTAAAGATTTCCGTTGTGGAATGGAAGGGGAGTTGTTTTTCAAACAAACTTGCTGAAATTTCATAATGTTCTCCAAGTTGGTCCACTTGCACTTGTTTCATAAGATCACAAAAGATCTGTAACCATAACAGCATGAAAATCCTGAAAATATTTGTTGCCAAAGCAAACTTCACCACACCAACTACTTGACTAATAAGCTAATCAAAGAAGCAAATCTAAAGCTTACATAATTAAAGCCACAGGAATTTGCTATCATGCTACTAATTTTTCAGGATTTTCTGTTGACTATATTCTTACCTAAAGGCAACTTTCACTAATACATATTAAAGTAATAGTTTAGAATCTGACAAAAGTGACTAGAAAATTGAAGCTGGGTAGTAATATAACAAACTTAGCACTGGCATTAAGCAACATATCCTTAAGGAAACACAGATGAATTCCTAGATAAACAAAGCGAACACACCTTTAGGGTATAGGCAACATATTGTCCTAGGTTTAAAAGAACAGTTAGACTATTAATTTCTACTCAAATTACATAGCCACAGATAGTTTAATCTGTTTAAAAAGTCTCTGTACAATTGTTGAAGTCTAGGAAAAAATCTAAGCTTTTCAACCCCTTGAACGGTATTATATGAATACAAAGTACATTTTATGGAGAGAAAAGTGATTGATTATACAAGGAAAACCAGGTAAATCTAAGCCATGCAGCAGCTCAGAGTGGTTTGGCAGTCTCAAATTCTCACATAGAGACCTTTAAAAAAAGTGTTCTGCTCTTCTCAATGCAAAAATCATCAGGTAGAGCCCTGCCTCTAGCTCAGCTATCAAGTTTTAAGAGAAGTAAGTCAGTAGAGGAAAACGTTGGAAAGAGTCTGGGATTCAGAATGTTTATGAAACAACCTGTGAGTACAGGTTGAGCAAATTGGATCTCTTTTTTCCTTCAGCTGTGGCTTCAGCAGAGCACCCACAGCCTCTGAATGCAGCATCTGTTACATAAAGAAGAAAAATCAAAACTCCAGTCTGTTTTACCCCCGACAGTGGGATAAGTAGTCATTTGTTCAAATTCCATAAAGGATTCAGACAGGAAGGATTTTCAGATGACAAACTGAATGAAAATAACACTCTCAAAACAGGCTAGACAACAAGCAAACTGCTCAGGTTATAAATAAATGTGACCTGCCTATAAGTAAAGCTATGGAGGAAGACCGAGTTGCTTTAGAAACACCATGTTCCACCATGGCTGCTGTGTCCCTCGGGCCATGGCAGATCCCAGCTGCTTCATTTACTGGGCTGGGGCCTCTGTGCCACCGCTTGGCACAGGTACACTCTGGCACAAGTGGCCTTTAGAGGCTCTCTCCAGAGTTTCTATAACTTCCTCCTTCACAGTGACAGCAGCATAATCCTTATCAGAATTAAAACTTTCAGCAATCCAGCAACTCTAATTCAACTGTTCTTAACTGAGCAAACAAGCACTACCAACTAAAGGCAGAAACGTCTGTCAAAAAAAAGACCAAAGCACCATTGGTAGCTAATTTCAGCTACAACACGTCAGAGGACATCTATTAGTCAGGAATCATAGTACATAAACAGTAAACTGAAATATTGTGCTTGGCTTATCTAGAAATAGTCAAGACTACTTACATTTAATAACTTAATACTGTCCAAAACAATTAAAACATACAGAAAGTGATACGGACAAAAGTACAGTGAGTGCAGCTATAGGCATTTCCACAATACACTGGGACCTTGCTATAGATTTTTTATTGAAACAGATAATGCTGAAGAGAAGTCAAGCACAACAAACCACAAGTGTGCTCTAGAATTTCACCACACTTAAAACCGTATTTGATAAATCCATCAAGGATTTTTTCCATCTTAGGAAAAGTTGACTTTTTTGAACAAACTCTGAACTTTTGGTACATTATTATTATAGACTAGCCATACCAGATGTTGGGCGATTGCTGGTTTTTTGTAAACCATAAATTGTGATCAGTTTCCATGAAGACAGACAACTACACTAACCACGTCATCAAAAAAAAAAAAAAAAAAAAAAAAGAGTTGATTTTCCCTAAGAAGACTGGATGAAAGTATCCTTTTAAGC
Source organism: Chiroxiphia lanceolata (assembly GCF_009829145.1). Lineage (NCBI taxonomy): Eukaryota > Metazoa > Chordata > Aves > Passeriformes > Pipridae > Chiroxiphia > Chiroxiphia lanceolata. The sequence continues at coordinate 82,363,350 of NC_045639.1, read as the reverse complement.
TAACTACGAGACCTCAGCTCTCTAGGGCTAACACTGCTGCTCAAATGGAGCAGCAGCCCTGTGAGCTTCTACCAAACGCCACAGACAAGGATCACGGCAGGCTTCCCGGGAATCTCCAGCTAAGGAAATCTGGCAAGAGGCTGCAGCCAGTGTCAAGAGGGGGAAGGTCTGAAGTGTTTCAGAGCCGGGAGAGAGGCCAGGGGAAAGCAGGGGGACCGAGGACCGTTCTGACTCCCACTACACACGTTCACATAGCCGGGGACCGACGAGGGACACAAGAGACTCCTCCACACCGGCAGCCGAGCCACGAAGCCGCTCCCCTCCCATCCTACGTGGCCGGCTACCCTTTACCCTGCCCGGCTACCCTGCTCAGGGCTCTCCCTCTTCCCGTCTCCACAGCCCCCCACCGCCCCCGCCCCGACCTCTCCGGCCGGTCCCCCCGCGGGCCACCCCCACCCCTCACCAGTCGCTAGATGAATGGGCTCGGGCGGGCAGGGCGGGACGCGCGCTGGGCAGCGCGGGGGCTCATCCTCAATGACTGTGGGGCAGGGCCAGGCTGTGGCTGTGTCTGCAGAAGCTACCGCGACACCTCAGCCGGCGATAGTGCCAGTGACACCGACGGTGACACCGGCGGCGGCAGCGCCAGACGGGGCCAGAACTCTCAGCAGGGAGTACCGACAACCACCGCCGCACCCACCAACAAGCGAGCCGCCGATTGGTCGCGGTGCCGCCGCACCTCGCACGCTGATTGGCTGCGACTGCCGCCTCGGCTCCGCCCCCTCCGACCGAGCCCGGATTGACTGACAGGCGGGGGCGGGAGGGGCGAGGGGGAGAAGGCCGCTCGGTGGGCGTGGTCTGGGCGTGGCGGAGCCATAGTGGTGGGCGGGGTCGGCTCCGTGGGCGGGGTGTCGAAGGTGCGCAGGCGTCAAATCAAAATGGCGGCTGCGGGTGAGGAGGGCTGAGGGTGCTGTGTGTCTTGTGGTGGGCGAGGGAGGGGGCTGGAATTAACAAGGAGATTAAGGAAAGGCAGGGAGCTGAGGTGCCTCCCGCTGGCAGACTTCACGGGAGAAGCAGCGTGTCTGCAAAGAGAGGGGATGGGTTTCTGGCAAGGCAGCGCCTCCCTCCAGCATGGCTCAAAAGCAAATAATCAGCCTGCAGGTCTCCTCAAAATAATAATCGAGAAGGCTGTGCTGATTCAGGTTGCGTTATGCTACTGCAGTTTGTCTCTCCGACAGAGCAAGTGGTCTAATTTATGAGACATAGGTTGATTTTTTACGAGGCTTTTGACGCCACCTGGGGGCAGTCTCACAAGCAAACTTGGCGTGTGGGCGGGATTTGCAAAACTGCTCTTGAACCTGTGGTTCACTTCATGTGTGCTTCAAGTAAACTCCCTGAGGGCTCAGTTCAGTTCTTGATTAACGTCTCAGATGATGCAATGGGTGCTACAGATTACAGTTTAATCTGGAACAGGATTAGGGCGTAGTATTTTAGGGTGGGAAGCTGGAACCAAGACAAGCAGTACCTACTGTAAAATACAGAGTAAAAAAAACCACACATCACTTTTTTTTTTTTTTTTTCAAAAAAATCGTTAATGATATATTTTTTTCCAAGAAATACATGAATGATGCCTTAATGCCAGTGGCCAAAGTTTCTACATGTTTCTTTAAAGCCACAGTATTATACCATGTGATGTGAGCATTAAGACCTTAAAAGAACCTAGCTATTTTTTAAACCACAAAACAGTTGAAAGAGAAGTTATGTGTGTGCTTCAACAAAAGTTCAGTTTGGGAAAGATTGAGTAGAAGTTGTATATAGATGAATCTCAAGCATTTTTATCTGTGCCATCTGACGATACAGTCTGCTTTCTGATTTTCTCTGTATGAAAGTTTAGTTTGCCAGCAGTCGTTCACCATTATAACTAACCCCACACGCTATATGAAATTTATTTATGCATTATTTTCCTAGTGATAGCTTCTTTGAGCTCCAGTCACAAACGTACTTCAGAGATGGCCTTGCTCCAAGTATGCTGCCAGCTGGCCTAAGAACAGTGATGACCATCTGGGGAGATATGGAAGTCCAAATGCAGCTGAAGTCAGTCATAAACAATGCTTTGTTGCACAATAACAAGTTCAAGTGAATAGCTGGGGCAGGCATCCTTTGGAGAGGTAAAGAGCTCGGTGGAAAAATAAAGGGGTCTAAGTAGAATAAGGCCCAACATTCTATATGAGAAAAATAATTTCTAGAATCTGGACTGCCCCTCAAGTCTTTAAAAAAAAATACTATTGTAAAGAATAGAAAACTACAGCAAAGAACAAAGAAAAGTTGGAAAATAAGTCATGAATAGGACCTAATGGAGTCCGAGTCAGCCAAAACCGTGACATAATAACCAAAGACTTTTAGCAATAAGTTTCTATGCAAGATTTTTATCTTCTTTACAGGACTTTTAATATTTTCATGGAAAATTAAGATATTAACTACTTTACCTGTTGTTTATTGTTCAGGTTTTTGTAATCGACCCCATCTTATAGGTCAGTAACAGAAATTCCTGCTATCTTGTGCTGCCTCTGCATAAGCAGCAGCAAGCTAATAAAGACCTTTCACAGAACACGGGTGCTGTAATTTGATTTGCTGGTGCTATGCTGAGGTGATAAAGTAACATTGTAAAACAAAAGTAGCTCAAACAGGTTAACCTGAGCCTCCGTTTAAACGACGTCTTTTGGTTTGGCTTTTTCTACTCCTGGAAAGCTACAACATTGTTACAGAAAAATATCCTATTTTAAGACTTTCTGAAGAAATTACAGGCTGTGGAGATAAAAAGCCAGGAACAAGTCGCTGAAGAGTCCTTTTTTAAAGTTCAACAGCCCGATTTGTGTACTACTTGCTTGACAGTAAGGAACTGTCCATCTGGCTTTTTTCAGTCGGTGATGAAAAGGTTTGAATTATCACAAATAAATGTAATTATAAGAAAATAATAAGCCTCTGAGCACCATTGTTACTTTTTATAGCAGCTCTAGACTTTTAAGTCAATAATCCGTAACACAAAAAGGTAGAATGAAAAAAGCAGCACTTAAAAAGGAAAACGGGTATACTTGGCCATCTTCAGAATTTGAGGAGGAACATCAATTTTGAGTGACTTAACCAGCGTACAGAGGGTATGTTTGTCTTAGTTTTGCATCTCAGTTCATTCATGGTTGAAGGGTTATAGGTTGCCTGTGCTCCAAATGTGTATACTCATTTAAGGTTAGGGGAGACAAATCTAGGCTATAGGGAGGACAGTACCCCAGTAGGCAGCTTTCTGGTGACCTATTAATCTTATCAATCCATCCAGTGTAGTCTGGACCAGGCTACTTGGAGGAATTAGAGGAGAAGATGTAAATGACAGTAAGGAACAAATGAACTCTGCACTCTATGCTATCTGAAATTGACCCTGAATGTTGAAAAAAAATGGTAATCATTTTTATCAGCCAATAATCAAAAAGTTCAGTCTATATATCAAAAATTAAAATAATTAATTTTTTTCTTTTCAGCTATGCTAAATGTCAAGTGACAGATTTCCCCCTTCACATATCTATTTATGGTCCATAAGTGGCCTAATTATTACCAGTGTCCTCTGAAACCTTGAGTAATAATTCTTATTGGTAGCAGTAATACTCTGATTAAGAAAAAATTAATCAGCTCCAGGCTTAGCTTCTGCTGATACTAAATAAGTTCCTCGTGATCTTTCTCTTTTATGAACTTGGAAAAAAATGTTATAAAATACTGGAAAATTTGTTTTACAGAACTAATAGAGGAAGATTCAAGGTAACACCTCCTAGCAGGGAAGACTTGCAAAAAAATATCTCCAAATTTATTAAAAGTATGTGCACCTTACTTTAACAAAACCTATCCTCCTACTGAAACAGGCAGGGTTATTAAATTCCATGTGACAATACTGTTTAAGAATAGTTTGGAGAAGAAGTCTGGGGATCGAACAGCGTGGAAAGGAGGATGAGGTCTCCCCGAATTCTGATCAATCTACTTGAGAGTTCCCCTGTGAGGGTGAAGTAGGAAATCGAGATGCAGTGAGCACCCAGGAGCTTTCACTCATCAAACCATGGTCAGCAGAGCAGGGTCTTCATCTTGCATGACTGGGAACACTTCCACGTAGCTCTGTCATGGCAGATACTCTGACATCTCTTCTTTAACTTGCAGGATTTCCAACTTATCTCATTAGACCTTGGGAGCATCTCTGATGCTCAAGGTAGATTTTCTGTTATTGTAGTAGTCCAAATACCAGTGATATGAGGTGTGTGCAATGAGAATGTGTTGTCCCACATTTGTTCAGAATTCCCATATTTAAAAAAAAAATAAATAAAATTTAAAAGAATTGTAAAAAATTGTGCTAAAGGGCCAAATGTACATGAAACAAAAATTGCATTTACATACTGTAAGTAGTAAAAGAAGTTTTGTGGAAACTGGCAAAGGGACAGTCACTCTCAGTGATTGGTATATAATCTTCAATACAATCAGAAACTGCAGTATGTTTAAAGTGGATGTTTTCTGTTGTGATGTGAAATATTTTGCAGAAAAGCATGATTTTTAAAAAAGTGGGGCTTTTATTCTGTGGGAAGTTTATTGTATGAGTGCAGCAAGAAAATTCAATTTTTGGTCTGTCTTTCCTGCACATCTTTCACCCTGATCTTCCTAAACAGAAGGAGCAAAGCTGCAGACTATTTCAGAGCATCAGCCTCCTATGGAGATAAGAGAATAGACGGAAATATGCGAGAATCAAAGACATTCTCTTGGGCTTCATAAGGACTTTCCTGTGCAAATCTCAGACTCCTTAACCACAGCAAATAACACTGCTGGTCATGAGACAGTCTCATGAGACAGGGGAGAGGCAAGATCATGGTGGTTAGGAGAAATGGAGGATCTGTTTATAGCTTCTGAACTGGTGAGAACAGAGAGGAACTGCCTTTCTTGCCCTGTTCCGATGATTGGGAAAAGAGATTGTTATTTTTCAAAACTTTTTTAAAGACTAGTTAAACGTCCTGTTTACAGTACAGCTGATATTTTTCTGGCCATTTCGTGCCCAGATGCAGCTATTTGGGCCATAATGGTGCTATCCCCGAACAAGTCATCTGATACCCTCTCTGGCCCTGAGCGCTTGATATAGTGGCTTTGGGGTTGGTGCTGCCAGTATGGTCCCACTGTGCTCAGTCAGGGTGGCAGAGGGTGCCCACCTACTGCCACACAGTGTGCCACACAAAGTGCCATGGCCAGGATGCACTGCACAGCACTGGGCACAGCGGGATGCACCCTATCTCTGAGTGTACCAGTGTGACCTCTACAGGAGTTCATGGCCCAGCTGAAGTCATGCCTGGAGACCTGGATTATCTTACCCCAGCTGCATGACCAGGAATGCCAGGAGCACCTGCAGTCACCACTCCAGTACATTGGTCTGCAGTGACTTACCACTGTTGTGGTAGGTATTGGTTCCCACAATGGGATAGCCCTGCATTAAATAGTATGTTGGCAAAGATAGCATGGCATTCCCTTTACATCACCGCCAGATAATTCTCCTCTGGCCTTACCTTACTTCTTTCTAGGTCTTCTCATGTGTTAAAAACCTCTTGATGGCAGTGTTTGGAAGATAAAAAACCTCAAGGGAATAAAATCACAGCTACTAGGCACACCTTTGCACTTACCATGCAGTGCCATCTACAGTTGAAAAACACTCAGATGAGACCACAGTATTGTTTGGTTAGCAGCTTGCAGGCTTAGCAGAGCAATTCTGCAACAAAAACTATAGTACTGCAGTTTTCTTTGCAAGCCGAGCTTGTTGAGTGCAGGCTCAGGACTCAAGGCAGATCTCTTACCTAGTCTCAGCATTGCCAGTGGCTCACTGAATATTGCTTTAGGCAGTGGGGAGAATATTCATTCTTCCTCACTTCCACCATAGTCTGTCTCCATGCACAGTAAGAATAAGCTCCTCCACTGGAACTGTAGAAAACAGGAACTTAACTATTTTGCTTTAAATTGTCCCTTGTAGGAGGTTGCTTCTGATCACTGACTCCCCAGCAAAATAGAATCATACAATGACCTGGGTTGGAAAGGACCTTAAATATAATTTAGTTCCAGTCTCCTGCCATGGGCAGGGACACCTTTCACTAGATGGCTTTGCTCAGAGCTTCATCCAACCTGGCCTTAAACACTTCCAGGGATGAGGCATCCACAACTTCTCTGGGCAACCTATTCCAGTGCCTCACATCCTCACAGTAAATAATTTCTTCCTGTTGTCTAATCTAAACATGCCCTCTTTCAGTCTGAAGCCATTCTCTTGTCCTGTCACTACATGCTCTTGCAAATAATCTCTCTCATTCTTTCCTGTTGGCTCCCTTCAGGTACTGAAGGGAAATGGAGGGAGGTGGCTAACGAGGCTACCTAAAGTGCTTTGAAACCTATGAATAAAAGGCTGAATAAGAAATGGTAAATATTTCAATAGCTAAAATTTGAGATTCAATTTTAGTTTAGTGTGTGATGAAATTACAAATGAAGATACAAGCGAAGCGATAAAAGAAGTGAGTAGGGTCTCCTTTTTCTGAAATTTTTAAAACAAATATATAGAGTCATAGAATTTGGGTTTGAGTCATAGGTTTAGGTTGAAAGGGACCTTAAATATCATCTTGTTTCAACCTCCTGCCATGGGCAGGGACATCTTCCACTAGACGAGGTTGCTAAGGGTTCCATCCATAATAGTTCCTATTAGCTCTACTAACTGAGATATTCTTCTCCATTTCCCCACAAAACTCAAATTCGTAGTCCTTATGCTCACTGGTTGACTCGCTGTTTCAGACTAGCTTAAAGAACACTACTTTCTCAGAAGACACCAGTCTCCCTTTATGGTTTCATTACACAGGAAATATTTTCAGGTGTGCAAAAGGCCAGTCTTTCTCAGCAACTGAACTAAAAGTGTGGACCTCTTCCCGCAAAACATCATCTCCTGTGCAAACTGCTAGAAATACTCTCTCATCTGTTCTGGATGGACGAAGTCTTCAAATCGCCTGCAGGGAGGCCTCTCAAAGAAGTACAAATCTGTGGATCAAACATTAATCAGGATGTAGAAGAAGGTGGCTGGCTGGTTGTCCCACCCAGCTCAGCGGCTGCGGTTCTCTCAAGGACATCACACATATGGTGCCACTAGATGCCACTGTCGAGACACATTTGTTCTTTGATCCGCCTTCTCCAAAGGTATTCAGGAAAATCACATTAAAAGAATGGCAAGATATGTTTATTTGTAGCGTTTTGGGTGGTCTTATTCTGAAAACATGACAGGAAAACACAATCAAAGAAGCTAAAATTTCTAGCGAATAGTTTCCTGAAGTAGAACCAGGGACATATCTTTTCAGACTACTCCAAGTAAGTTCATTTTGTATTTAGTTGTCTAAATACTTACAGTACCATTTAGAGACAGAATAAAGTTCTTTCACCTAATCACTATCCTACTTAAATATTATAGAATCAAAATTAGGGAGCGAAAGTGGCCTGTGAGATTTCTATTTAATTAGACCTGGAAAAAATACTAGTTCTTCCCTAGTTTTGCCAAAGTCCTCTTATCTGGGAATATATGCCTTCCTTGCTCAGCTGCAAGACAGCTAATAACCAACAGCCAGGACAAAAAGAAAGGAACCCGTAAGCTGGACCGTTCTTCCATTTCCTTTTTCCAATAGTGAAGAAAATAAGAAGTATCCCATTACCCTGAAGGTATATTGTGGAGGACTCCATCCAGCTATTTGACTGGGACTAAAGCAAATTTGCAATCCTATTTCTAGACCCTAGAAACTGAAATAATCCCTTAATCATGAGAAGTTCTCCTTCTGTCGCAGAACGTGTCCGCACGCTCCCACATTTCTTTGGTCTGGTGGTTACCTGAGCAGCTATCCTTGTGCTAAATATTGCTCAGCTCCTGCCAAGGTACCCACAGGCAGTGGGACCGTTTCCAGGCTCGGGTAGGCTGGCACAACAGGGAGACTGACCTGAAGTTCCAGCTGAGAAACAGTGACACACTGCTGTAATTCTGATGCTGTTTTGAGCAAATGTGAGACTATTTTAATTTGGCATCATTTGGAAATGAAAAAAAGGACTTGTGCTCAGAATCTGTAAGTGGCAATTCAGTGAATGTTCAGTATTTTGAAAAGTGAATCAAAACCTGTAGTATTTGAAATTCAAAATGATGTTAAAAATGCAAAGACATTCATTCATTTTTCATTTTTAAAAATAATTTTTACCATACATACATCTTCCCTAGCTGTTGCAGCTTGAGAGTTTGGTCACCAGTAAATTGCTTGCAGAACATGTGGCTGCTACTTCTTGAAAAACAGCCTTATCAGCTTGCTGCTTTTAAGATTCTTTTTTTTTTTTGAACAGAATAAACCTGTCAAGGCAGATTACATACAGGATTGGATTAAGTTTTTACTAAACCAGTAAGTATTTTCTCAGGTCAGTGAAGATACTGTAGACCCACATTGCTAGATCTACACTATATCCTTAAGTTATGCGGATTTCAAAAATACTCCTCTTTTTAATACAAATCAGACTAGATCTTGTTTTCAGCAGAGCCTCACAAACATGCCTGAGCACAACAGAACAACTGCAGCACAGACGTGGGAATGAATTTGTAGGACAGAGGATAGGATGGAGAGGCAGGAATTTCGTGGGCCAACTATGCAAAAAAAACAAAATGTGGAATACACCACAGTCTGTTACACAGCTCACAGCACCCTTCCAATGTCTTTCTTATCAGCAATAAAACTGGAATACTAGCATAATACTGCCCAGACTGCAAATGGATGTTTTAGCAGAGGCGTCTAACATTTTCAAGATAAGTGGTAAAATACTTTGAAATCACTGTGACAGCCAGGAAGCTCCAGGTTGGCTCACCATACTAGTTCTATTTCAGCCATTCACATAATGACAGTGTAAATGGAATAGAGACTGCCAAGAGTACAGACTCCTTGTCTTGCAAAATAGTATGGGAAAAGATTCTATGAAAAAATATTCACAGATTAAAATGTTTTTTAAAAAAAAGGAGAATGAGAGGCAACACTCAGCTATAAGTGCTGGGCATCAGTTCACCCACTAATGACATGGTTAAGAAAACCTCAGGAGCCTGCTCTGCTGTGGTGATGGGATCCCTGGCTTTGAGACCCTGCCTGCCCCAGGGGAGCCCCTGCCACTCCATATTCCAGCCCCACTATGCCCTGACATTTGCTTTATTTTGAGGAACGTGGTCATTTCTCTCTGAATATACCCATTTGTTTGCCATGTACTCTTCCTTGCTCTCTCAGCTCTATTTTTACAGAAAATAATAGAATGGAAGAAATAAAGAGCATTTTTCATGCCAAAGCTCATTAAGCAAACTTGGTTCAGCTCCCAAGCAAAAAGAAAAGGAAAGGAAAAAACAACTCAGAATCCTGTTTTCCCCTGTAACTCAGTAGCATCCTTAAAGAGCTGACCTGTGAGAAATTATTTTTGTCTATCTTTTAGTTGCCTTAGTAAAGAATTCACAGCAGTGTTTCACCTCAACATTGTCTTATGTCTTGACTTGGCTCTATGGCAGCACAACAAAACCTTTATGATGTTCTAACCAGTGCAGGTACATTTTATACTAAGTGGCATTATGCTATCCTCCCACCAAAGCATGGAAAAATAAGGCTGGGGAACAGATACTCAGAGGTGGTATTGAAATAAGAGACCCGTAAGGAATTTTTAAGTGACTGGTGTTGCATAGTGGTGAAAGGGATGAGACACAAAACACAATTTCTGTAATAAACAGGTCCAAATAGATGGGGTTTAATGATATCATGTAATGATTCACTCTCTACTCTGTAGGGCATTGCTGTTACAAGCCCTCCTTAGCATCCTTTTCTTTTTGCAGCCTGCTTTTATATGAGTTAAAGCCTTGCATTCAGTCTTTTGCAGCCTGAACAGATTATGGCCAGCTTTTTCTCCACTCTGTCCAACAAAGAGGTCTGTATTACCAGCACAGGCAATATCGTTGCACAAGAGTATTTTCCATGTCCTCACATAGTCAAACACCAAAGTTAGTGTAGCTTTATGCAAAAGACAGGATGGAGGGGAAGAAGATAACAGAAAACTTCTTTTACAAAAGCAGCTTCTGAAAAGTAAGAAGCTTAATCTGTCTGCTCCAGTCTTTTAAGGAGTATCTCCCTTTAACAGCTAGTAAATCTCTGATCTGGGACTCAGCTGCTGATGACATAAAAATGGCATATGTCACTGAACCTTCAGATGCCTCAGCACCTACATATATTTTAAACTCATAAGCACTCACAAAAAGTCATGTCCAGATGGTATAAGACTTAAACCTGGTTTCTCCCTCTCCTTGGCACTTGATTATCTCCTAGCTATGCTCTTTATATTGCTTGCACTGCTTGTACCTTCTAATTTATATCTCTGTAAAACACTGCCATTTTGGTAAGGTGACACTACACACATACCTGTAAGTGGCTGCATCGGATATAAAGTAACAGAAGATTATGTCTGTTGTTCCAATCTGTCCTGCAGAAGGTAAAAATCTAGAGAAAAAAGGAGAATGGGAATTACCAGCTGCTAAGACAGCAGAAGATAAACAAAACCATTATTCTCCCATCAGGTAAGGAAGCAGAAAAAAAATTCTGGAGTGACCTCATACACTTCATCTAGGATTGCTTTTCTCAGATTCTAAAATGTAGGTATGTAATGAAAGAAAGTCCATTAAAATGTTTTAAGGAATTTTACCTGAAAACCTATGAACCAACGTCACCCTGTTACCTACAGCAGAGTGCTTGATCACTCTAACAAACAGCAGTGATTCATTCTATAGCACACTTACATGACACTTATCAGTATTTACCTATGGGCAGCAAGCACAGCAATGCCTATAACAATACAGCTGAAATGCTAGGCATCTGGCTCGTGCACCTGAAAAATGGTAGGGAGGTAATTTCTTCTCTCAACACAAGAGAGAATACTCCCAGTGCATCTCTCGTGCTGCAAGAGGAATACTGAAAAGATTAATGCCTCTCAATGAGGAAGCCAGGCGATCATGAGCTGCCTGTGCCACTTGCAGAAGGAGGGAGGAAAGCATTCCTTTGCTGCCCTTTGTCTCCTGGGGGACATGACAGCCTCCTTGTAAAACTGCAGCTGCTAGTAAAAGCTCAGGTCAGCGACTCTGTAATGTGTCAAACTGGTCTTCTTTTACCAGTATATCTATAGTGTTTGTGCATCACTCAGAGATACATATATACAGTTTATATATGCAGCTAAGCAAATGGGGCTTACTCTGAGTGCTTTTACTTTAAAATAAATACTTCTAAAATTACTTTTGAGTAATTTTACAACTATCACCCCTTTCACAAGCCATTTTACCTCAGAATACTTTTTTTGTTTGTCTTTAGATATATGCCCCATGCCAAATGGTATCAGCATTTTAATTCTCTAAAGTAAGATAAACACGTGAATCCTAATACTCCTTATGAAGGATTTAGACAAAAATGAAAAAAGGAAACCAAAAACCGCACAAGGTTATAACCAGTTGCAGTCAGCTTGTTCAAAATGTAAGTTTTGAAGCTGTCCTGTGAGAAATGCGGATAACAACAAAAACTGATTCAGCTGAGTTCATAAATCGGATGATTCCTTTCAAACATTAAGAGTTAATACATCTGTGATACTGTCTAGAGGCTGCTCTTTATGGTAAGTCAAAGAAAAGCATGGGACATCTCCAGGATGCTCTACACATTATCGCAGAAGCTTTTTAACAGCTGAAAGGCTACTTTGTCCAGAAGGGGAGTATCAGAGAACCATGAAAGTTGTAGATGCATTTTGGATATCAAAGTACCAAAAAGGAACATCATCAGTAATAAAATGCTGTGCCCTAAGCAATGCAATCTGGTGAATAGCTTTAATCAGGCTCCCAGAAAAGTCCAGAAATGGAAGCGAGAAACTAGGAAGGGAGAGGAAGGGGTTAAAAGAGCTCAGCCCTAACTCTGCTTGAATGGAAATCAGTGCCTTCCGGAGGAACAGCACAGGATAGTTTCTTTAAAAAAACAGTACCTGTAATCCTTCCTTATTCATTACCTGTTTTTATAAAGTAAAATTTTCCCATGGAATGAGAAATAAGCACTGCATTATCCCAAGGATCTAGATTTCTGTTACTCTTACACTAAATAACAGGCAAGTAGAAACATTTCAGTTGATAAAAATGCTAGTACAGGGCTGATTTTCTTTCTGTTTCTGTATAGACAGTGCCCAGTTTGGAGTGCAGCTTACTTCCTGGGACTCAACTAGGAACAGAAATGTAACATATGGAGCTGTTTGTAGAATTAACACTGAAATTTAGTCAAGCAGCTTCTGTAATTTTACATTCATTCTGACCCAGCGGAGTTATTCCCTTTCTATAATTAAGTCTATCGTCGCTGTAATAGGAACCATATCTGAGGCTGGAGAAATGTCACTTTAGCAAAAATGAACATGCCTCATCAAAACCAGAAAATGTTCAAGCATATTAACTTTTCAAAAACAAACAGTAAATAAGTCATCTAAGCTGCCAAAATAATTCTTTTCCCTATTTTATTTCCCTAAATATATTATTGTGTTTATACAAAGACCATCTTGTAAGCAAAATAATATATTCTATAATTTGCATTTAACATTGCACCTGAAATAATTTCTAGCCATTGCAACAAAAGCATGCTTTTTACTTTGGCTACACGTAATGCATCTCTGGAATTCTCAGGCTGCCGGTGTTTTATATATAAAATGCTTATATCAAAAAAAGAAAAAATTATATTCCACTCCTATAAAAATAGCATATTAACACAGTCAAAGCAATCTGGTACACAAAAGAAATGAAAATAGCTACAGCAGGTTGATAAGGAACAACCAGTATAAGAAACAAAAGGAGCCAACATAAGTGATGAACTTTTAATAAATTGAAAAGTTCTGGTTGACTTAAAATTTACAGAGTGTGAATGCCTCATTGATTGCCAGGGCTATCTGACAGGGCATGGTACAGTCCAACATAACTGATGGATAGGAAATAACATTTCCATGTTACACATCATGACCAGTTTCAGACAGGCACATGTCGCTGCCAGTGAGGAAATGGTTAGTACAAAAAAAAAAGGAATCCATGTAATGGCTGAGGTTACAGCCTAAGAAACCCACATGCAAAGGCTTTCTCCTATGGATCACCTTTCTTCCCCATAGGATGGAGTTATATGCATGGTCCCATGCTCATTTGCAGAGGAGTGGCGTAGATCTGTAAGAAAGTGGTTTTATACTAATCCAAAAATAGAAGCAAACCTGAGTGTATAAATATAAGACAGGTTAGATTTCCAGAACCAGAATTGTTTTATTACTGCAGGTAAACAAGTCAGCCACTGAGATACAGAAAGTCAATTGTAGGCTTAACAAACTAAAAATACTCCTATCAAAATTCACTTGACATTTCTGCATTAAAAAAGTTCCAGCCTTTAGCACACATAATTGAAATGAAGAAAAGATGATTTGTTCAAATCTACTCCAAGCTTTGATGTAAGGTTAATTTTTTTAATTAATTGAATGAAAAACTAGTTTCTCTTCTCCATCCAACTAAAGACCTCTGGTACACACAATTAACATATGCCTAGACAAATTTAGCTCTCTTTTATTCTGAAGCTCGACATTTGACCTTTTCACACACTCAGTATTACTTTCTACAAATTATCTTTATTTTTAGATTAAACAATTGCAACACTTTTTTTTCCAACAAGAAGTGACATGAAAAAGTAATTATGAGATACATTCTCCCCATTCATGTTTCACTACTAAAGACATTGCCTGAACACTTAATAAACCTTCTTTAAGATTACATTTGACAAGGTAAGACATGAGATTTAATAAGCATAGCCTAATTTATATCCCATTTTTGCCTTATAGACTGAGTAGCAAAATTTACTCAATAACAAGAAATGCTAATTGCATTTTCTCCCTATTCCCAAGGGACATATTTTGACATTATGCATAGAACCTTCATTTTTTTAAGTAGTGCTGTTCTATTCATCAACAGTCTACAAACAGTATAAATCTACCTTCTAGAGGCACCAACTGTGAGTATTGGGCACAAGAACATCTCTGTAACAAGGAAATAGTTAGAAGCCCTACAAAGTGCCCTGACTTGAGAATTTAGTTACTTACAATGAATGAATTAAACTCCTGAAGACAAAACAAGGTTAGTTAAAGTGTGCTAAATTTGCTAAATTTGCTATTTTGCTAAAGTGTGGGGGGTTGTCTGAATTCATATGCTGTTGGATTATTCCTTAGCCTATTAGCATTAACCTGAAGAAAATAAACAAAGTCTTAAACCAAGGAAGAAATAATGAGAAGAATTAACATGCTTTTGAGAATGCTGAAAAAGATTTGAGATAGTAAAATGATTGTTCTAGCTTTCACATTCAGTATCTCTACCAGTGTAAATGGCAACTATAAAACCTGGGAATTATTTTATCCTATCTGAATTGGGAAACGATTTAATTCTGAGCCTGCAACATAAGTAATTGTGTAACCAGATGAAAACATTTCTATAGAGCTTCTGCTCCCATTAAAAACATCTGCAGAGTGTCACATTATCTGTGGCTTTTAAGACTTTACATTATCGTCTGTCTCGTGCACATCGTGGTTAAAATGCCAGTCCTAGACTTTTGTGAGAGTTTTTCAAATATATTTTCCCTCTCTGCTTACACAGGCTTATTTTCTACACCAGCCAACATTTTTTAAAAATAATCACACCCCATCCAGGGCAAGTATGTAAATAAGTAATGTTCCATCAGCAGGCACCATACAGACAGGGTTTATTTGGCTTTTTTAAAGACATGTAGGAGACCCATAATGAAGTGCTGAGAGTTAAGGCAAAGAACAAGATTAAGTGATCCATCAGATTTTGGGAAACTGTCACTGCCTAGCAAGTCACTAAATTCTTTAGCTCATGAAACTGTGGCCAATAGCCCTGGCAGTCATCCTGTGCTCCTGAAAGGCAGTAATGTTCTGTCACTGAAAAGGAGCATGATTTTAAGAGCATTCTTGAAAACAACAAACCGCTTGCTCAGCCTGAAACATAAAAGTAATTAAAGTATACCTTTACGTAAGCAAAAAAGACAAGTCAAGCTATGATCTGAGAAATGTTCACAGGGCAGATGATACAAGGTGTCAGTTATGGCCATGCAGGTGTCTGTGAAGGAGCAAAAGAATTGAACATCCTGCTGCAAAGCTGAGAGGCACTCAGTGCTTTAGGAGGATGCAAGTGATGGATGCCACATTATAGATGTCAAATTGCTCAAGGAGCTGCTTGCTTCTCAGGCAATATGTGAAACCTCAGAGTTAGTAAACAGAGCTGACAAAGGTTGCAAGCTCTATTTGATCACTGTCACAAAATCACTAAAACAGACAAGACTTGGCCAGAATTGTCCATGATGACACAGTCAACATTTTTTTCTCTTTGCTGTAAAGAAGAAAGGTATTTAGCTCTGTTGATCATGAGAGATGTTAACATCATTGATTCCAGAAGACCCAAGTTTGATTTCCTGTCTGCTTCTGAAGCCCTCTATTAACTTCAAGTAGAAGAAAGAATTTTTTTGAATAATGTTAAGTATCTGCAAAATCATACGCATGAAGGAGAGTTTTGGAAACATACGTCCCATGAGAGTGATGGATGTGCTTACAAAGTATCAGTTGCATATTAAGTATTTTCCAAAGCATATATCTTGTATGCATGCTTAAAGATCAGCTAAAAATCAACCCATCATTTACCTTCTAAAGCAATTTATCAACTTTCAATCACGTTTGCCCTCAAAAAGCAAGGACCAGAGAGAGGGGACAGAGCATTTAAGAATGTCTGCTAATGTTAACGTGTGCATAATGGTCCCAAGTGCCAATATCTTCTGTAAAGATTACATACCAACTAACGGGGATGCTTTTTTGTTCATTTACTAGAATATGGGTCCAACTTTCAAAAACATCAAAAAGGGTTGGAAACTGGGAAACCTGGGCTCCATAAAATCAGTCATTTCTGAAGATAAAACTTAGAAGAGCTTTTATCTTTGCTGCAGGTTTCACTGTAAGGCTAGAGATACCTGAATTATCTCAGAGCAGCTTAACTGAGATGCTAGTAGCTCTAGCCACAGCTATGAAGAACAGCAGCTGGCAGTGTGTGCATTATGTACAGTAACATATTATTTCCTGAAGGAAGATCATAAAAATACAGGGTTTTGAAACAGATCTAGCCAGCACTAGATCTCCTAGCAGCATTAAATGAAATCTTGTCCAAGGCCAGTCTTTTTTCTCTTATATTTTTCCAGCTATTGAGTTTGCCTTCTCACATGACTCTGAACTGTGACTTGGGAACGTAAGATTGGCAAAGTGAATGCATTTTTCAAACTGATACTAAATCATGGACAAAAATGCCAGCTGACTGGAGATTTAGTTGTCATGGTATATAGAAAAGCTACCTCTACTTTATGTAAAGCAATAAATTATTATTTTTTAATACTTGTTGAGTTTCAGTTGAAAACACAGTGAAGAGCAAATGAATGCATCCTGACCCTTTTTTCCTCTCCTATCATCTTGCCTGGTTCTGCTTCCTGGCTTGCAGCAGTTCTGTAGAGGTACATGCATTTGCAGTTTGTCTAAGCATGTGATAAAGAACATGTTGACTGAAATAAATAAATAGAATACTAACAGTGCAAAAAAGAGAGCTAACTACTCTTCTGTCACTGTAGAATCATAAAATTAAAAAAAAAAAAATAATTTTACTTGCAGCCTCAACAATTCCAAGATACTATGCAGTTTCCGCTCATTTGAATAGGAATCTATAAATGCAACAGGGCATGTCCCAGTATTTTTGCAATTACTAAAAATTGACTTTTTCACATTAAAATTACTATTAAATACTGAAACTGATTTACCCTCAAGAAAGGACTCACAGACTAGTATAATTTAGAACTTAAACGCAGCCAAGACCTCCACGCCCAGTGTGATCAGTTATAAGTACCAGAAGCAAATATATATGAGAAGCAATAAAACATACCCAGCACTGAAAATTTCAGCGGGATTTTTTTTTTTTTCCAGTTTGACCTAGATGATTTAACCATCTTAACAACTGCTTTCTGGACATTTTCCCCAGGACCACATTAATTTTGAAGTGTCATGTTTATTTACTCAGGATTAGCATCTCAAACTTCAGAATATTTTAACCCAGCTGTAAAAGAAACAATCTTTCCAGAGTGGATCTAATTTCATGTCATGAATCTCTTCAAGCCAGGAAAGCCTCAGCAAGAACACCTTTGTTATGTTACCTTGCATCACCTGCATCGCAGGCTGCGACGGTGCCATCTTTGCCCACTCTGCCGTGTTTCAAGCGATACATCTGTTCCATTTAGAGGAACCTCTCTATCTCTGTGTTTGTATTGCCTTGAGGTTATCCACAACTGGAAGCCTTTTTTTTTCAGTTACTTCTTTAACCTTATTTTTGCTTTTGTGTTTTTGGGGTAGGAATTGTAGGAAAAATTATATGGGCACTGAGGGTCAGTCTGTATTGTAGGCTGTGACCATTCTTTCCCAAATGTGAGCCAGAGCAGTCTCAGGTAGTTTCTGCTGTCCTCAATACCCATTAAATAAATTGCAGGTATATATGGTTTGTTCTGAAACTAGCATGACCCTTCAAAATGTCACTTCAATACTGCATTTTTGTAGAGACCTGCACACGGAGAAGAGAAAGAGCTTCAGAAATCCATTTTAACTACTTCAAGGCATTTTTACTCTGTAAATATGGCACAAGGAGGCCACAATAAAACAAAGAAACAATCCAACAACTTTCTCTGTGGGACTTTGCAAGACATATATTGTGCAAGTGTCTTTCTAACAGTTTATACAATAACATCAAGCATAAATGATAGTTCTGAAGTGTATTACAAACATACAGAAATCTAGAATTAATGTGGCTAGCATTAGATCAACTGTTAATTTTTAAAGGCAGAAAGTTTTGAATCCCTTAATAAATATTTTAATCCCTTAATAAATATTTGTGAATAAATATATTCAGATGATCACAGAAATTCGTAACTACAATTGCTTGAAAATTGAATTTCTCCCAGAAAAATGTTCAAATACTTTTTCATGTCATCTGTTAGTTATATTGTAGGGAAAGCTAGATCAAAAATAGATCTAAAAAAAAAAATCAAATGTTTTCTGTTTCTCTTTATATTCAAAAACTACAAATTTTAGAATTTCATCCCCTTTATTTTCATCTCTCCACCTCTGTTTGGCCACGGAATGTAACTGAATTAATCAGGTCCTCTGCTTCACTTGCATTTTTTCCATTCTTTTTTCCTTCTATAACTGAAATTTTTTAGAGCTAGAAAATTAAAAGAGGTGATGTAAGTTTGTAACAGTTTTACTTTGTTTTTAAAACATTCAAGATATTAAGGATTCTTAATTTTGTTTTCAAACTTCAGATTAACAGAGAAGCATATTTCACCAAAGGAAGAATCTTGATGGTAAAATCTTTTAAGTGAAAATATTAGCTAGTGCCATTAGCTAGTGACATTAGCTAATGCCAGTGCTCATGTTCATAGTACTGAAGATTTTTGACCTCTGACTTAAGAAGTGCCTCAGCTGCAAATCAATGGAGGTTGGGAAAAAATATTGAGGAGTCTGTATTTGAATAGAATTTAATGTCCTTCTTCAGCAACCTCTCTTGGCCATCATAAGAGACAAAATCCTGGACTAGGCAGATTTTTCTCCAATGCCATAACAAGACCTTGTTTCCTTTTTCTGGTGCTGAAGTTCTCCCCAGTTTATATTCAGAAATAATAAACCTAATGGGCAGACCTCAAATCATTTACAACATCGAGCTGATAATTAGTCTTTATAATGTAAAATGCATCTATTACCCATAAAAGATATCAAAATATTTCAGTAAGCCCAGTAAGATTAATTTTCAATGGTTAGCTGGTGATGACACACATCATGCTTCACTATTGCATTAAATCCTTAAAACTAGCATATTTTTAAGCATGCAAAGTTGGACAAAGAGCGCTGTGGCATTTTGATCCTGACTTTATTTTTTTTTTGGAAGAGACTACCAGAACAGATACTTGTTCTACATATACTTGCAGAGGACCCTGTGATTCTTGGCCGTGACATCACAGAAACAGAGAAATAAAAAATTAAGGACATGTATTCCTTAAAAACACTCAATTATTACATCGGTTCCCTTTAGCTTTTTGCCTGTCACCACAGTGGCCTTACGCATAGATAGTGGACTTCCAAGGGATACAAAGATTGGACCTTAGAGGTTCTTGGACTGCAGCAATAGTGAGAAATTGCACAAAAACCTGTAAGTGTTCACAACCATGAACTAAGGAACAAGTTATGTTATGCAACTTCTTCCAAAGTTGCAAGAAGAAGTCAAGAAAAATGAAGATTTGCCCTTCATACGTACAGATTTACATACACCCACCTGCCATTGTGGTCTTTGAGACTCTTTTCAGGCCTAGCAGAAATATAAGTATTTATTAGAGTCATGTGTTCACTAGGGACAGGGCACCTACTATGAATTCTGAAGTACTGTCTTTAACTCATCAGGGAACCTACTATGGGTAGGACAGGGAACCTACTATGAATTCTGAAGTACTGTCTTTAACTCATCATCATCATGGCTAGGCTTCGCGAACAAAGATTTGAGAAGGCTCTATCCACATTTGCTACAGGCACGCTGGTGGTTTATGAGGCCAATACGTGACAGACATATCTGATTGCAAAAGCCACAGCAGAAAGACTCCTTAGATGGTGTAATCTGCAAGATACGGTTCTTTCTGCGTTGCCTTTTTTCCTCGAGAGTGATCCTGCGTGAGTTCTCGAAGGAGACAACTGCGTTTGCCTTTAACTAAGTACAATAAAATACCACTAATACAGTGTACTAAGGATACAGTTCTCTAGCATAGGCAAGTTTATATCTCATAGCAAGGATACATTTTTCTTTTCTGCATTTCATCCAATCATCCCTATCCACCTGGAAGTACTATAACTAGCTCACCTCTTCACTCAGTTTTACAGTCTGTTTTGAAACAGAAGTATCTCCTGTAGCCTTTTGCTTGGGCAAGCCTTTGCTCAAACTTTAAAAAGTTAGTTTAGTCTTTTCGCTAAGTCCTTGTACATCTAGCCTCCAAATCACTTTTATTGCTCTTTTCTTTCTTTCTTCTTTCTTTCTTGTAATTTTTTTCCAGTCATAGGATGCCAGAATGGAATGCAGTATTTCAGGCGTAGTCACCAGTGCTAAAGAGGAGAGAAGGCATCATCTTCCACCTTTGCTGACAGAACGTGTGACCCTCATAAAAAAAAATCACCGTTTCCCTTGTTTCTCCCACCCTCTTTCAACCTCTAAGAATGCATTCCTTTCAACACACTTCAGATGTAGTAACCCAGAAAGATGCAAAGACTTGGGATAAAAGCAGAAGGATGGGAAGGCAAAGCAAGACAGGAAGTTTTCAGTAGAGGAGGACTATATAAACAAATATGTGACATGGTAGTCAAAAGTGGGTAACAAATGATCATTGATCATGGAGGAAAAGATGCAGGACACTAATTCACCAAGCTTTTTAATCTTCTGTATTCAATCATACTTGTGGAGGCAAATCTTAACCAGGCAGTGAGTTGCATTTTTCATCTGCTTTATCAGATTGTAAACAACAGCACAACGTGTAAGACAGTGGAGAATCAAACCCCATATGTTCTCAAATCTGCTGAGCCTTTTATATGCCTTTTTTCTTTTTTTAATGGGGAATTCATCAAAGTCAACTCTCTGCTATGAAGACTTTCAGTTTCAACAGATGAACATGTTTTCATGAAAAAGGCTTTACATGGAATTACTCCCAACTTGCAGTCCTCTGTTGTTAGAGCTCCTGCAGCCCTGTGTGCTGAAATCAGCCACCCTTACTTGCTGGGGAAGCAGGGCAAACCGGGAAACACCCTTGGCATTGTGAACGGCTGCGAAACCTTGGCACAGCACAGCCTGCAGAGTGAGGAACGAGTGGGACTGTCGACAGAAGTGTGAGGAACACATTGGCCCAAATTCCCTGCAGATCTGGGTTTCTGCTTTTCAGAGCCAAGAGAGAAAGCAATGTATTTCAGCTCTCCCTTCTTTTCCTCACTGCAGCTAGGTGACTGCCCTAGCCTATGCCATCTTTTAAGAGTCCCCTCAAACCATGGGCAAATGTGAACTGGAACCCAGCACCTCAATCCAACCTGGTGTCTTCTTCACACACTGTAATGAAGACAAAATTGCAAGTTGGCCCATAAAACAGGATTTTGAGTTCAGTGTCAGCTAGGAGGCACTGTGTGCAGCAAGGCAGGTTGCCATAGCACGGAGCAACACTAATCCAACAAATAATCCGCTCAGCCCATTTTCCAGCATTGCCATTAGACTTCTAGATTGCTGCTCCTTGACAGGACATCCCAAGTGGACATGAACAACATACAAGCTCTCCAGCTGAAGGTTGCTCATATTATCCACCCTGTGGTGCAAATCAGAGTAATAAGGAGGAATCAGAAGGCAGGTCATTTTGGTCCTTTGAGAAGGACTAAACTCAGAAGGCTTATTTTGTGGAAGGAAGAGTTCACTGGCTGTAGTGATTTACTCTGAGTACATAGTACATAGAACATAGCCTAGGTTATAGAACCAAATTTGCATTATTAAAATTAGAATAATAAAAAAAGAATCACCATTTTAAAATCCACATAGTAATCTATCAAAGATAGCTTGAAAGTAAGACATGCATTGTTTCTGAGCAAAGAAAGAATAAAAGCATGATTGAAAGTTTAGCCTGACCTGTTTAAGCATGTTAAGTTCTGTTATTTTGTGATGAACTTGTAAGAGGTTATTCAGCTTGGTCCCTGTTGCAGATACTCTACATGTCAGAGCATGCAGAGCTGGAGTATAGACAGAGGGATATGCACAGGGTGGCAGCACCTAGAATACAGCAAGTCCTCTTCCCAAGTCTTTTTTCCTAGTGTATTCTTGACTCCAGCCCTGGTACCCAGTTTTGCTGGAGGAAGTCACCATTGTTTCCTTCTTATTTGAGTCACACATTGTTTTATTATTTTTAACAATAAAACACTACAGGGAAACATGGGGAGCAGGTAGAGTCTATCTTCACAGTTTCACCAGTTTTCAGTGTTGTTTACATTTAGATGGGGCTGCTTTATCTCCTATCATCCCTTCTATCCCCACCTAAGGCACGCAGGAGACTCCAGAAGTTACAACAATGCCCTATTACAGACACCAAGTTAACATATTTTAAAGACTCCCCTCCCAAAATGTTACTTTTGTTTAAAATATTTTTTCTGTTAGTTCTGGCAAAGTTTAATATGTTTTCACAGTATTAAAAATCAATATTCTCTGTGCTAGATTAACTTTTATTATTTCAATATAAAAATGGGTAACATACATGAAAATGTAAACATAGATTCCTCGAAGGTTGCCATCTATATTGCTTCAATAAAAACTATTATGCAAGTTTAAGGGCACCTAAAAAGAAAACTGGAACCTGAATGCTTATGGGTGTGAACATGTGAATGCTGAATAAAATTCAAACAAGAATATGAGGCAACATTTGGTTTCCTAAGTATTTTTATGGCACCATCTTAAGGATTCTGATGGTGTTTCTTCAAAGGAAGCCAAGTCCCAAGAAAAACAGGTGTCCCTCGGAGGACCTGCTGGATCTCTCTGTGAGGTAGCAGACGGAACTTGCAGCTTGTTCTTCCACTTTTGTGGGAAGACATTTTTGGTAAACGAAAAGATTTCTGGTGCCTGAGCAATTGCTCACTTGGTGTACGATCTTTAGCACATCATAAATGCCCTTCCAAGGTCACTTCCTATGAAGTATTGAGTATCTTCATGCAATATTAAGGCAATGAAGAAACACTTCACTGAAGAAACATAAATTTCCCTGTCGGTAAAGAAAATAAAATATAAAAAAAATATAATTGCTATTGCATGTAGTTCTTCCCCAAATTCTTTCAACTCCTTGGACATCAGTTGCAATTAGGCTACTCAAAAGGGGCATCCAGCATTGTTTGGTATCTGTTGAAGGGGTATTGAGATTATTTAGGATGGGAGCCATCTCAACTAACTTAAATAACAGCCTTAAATTTGAGTGTCTAAAATAATCTTCCAGATTTTCCCAAGGAGAGTGGAGAGGCATAAGCATCTACAAATGCCACTTTATTCCTTTGTAAGGTGAGAAGATTAAAAGGGAAATAGCAATTCTGAAATGGTTGAGCAGTATAGTTATCACAATTTGTCTCTATGACTCTCTGCGGTCCCCTTAGGTAGTTGTCACACTTTCACATTGTGGAAGCTGAATTACTGGAGTACTATTTTCAAAAGCAAGCAGTTCTCATCACTATCACATGAAGCAAGCTTTAACTGTTTGGAGGAGGATGGCCAGAGGTTTACTTCATGATTGCAGATGACCAGCATATTATTCAGCCTCAGCCTGGAGCCGCAGAACCACTGAGAAACTGAAGCATTACCTCAACCACCCCTATCCCTGAAAATGAGCTTCTCATTTAATGTCTAGGAATATCAGCCACAGGAGCAGGAACAGTTTCCTTATGGTAAATTAACTTCCAGTTGGAGCCCTTTAGCCAAGACAATATATGTTCAAATCCTGTACTTTAACTCGGGCAGAAGTTTTGCATAACCTTTATGCAAAAAACTATGAGATTAGACTCTATGGGCTTTGCAATGCAAATTCACAAATCAATCAACTGTAATAGCCAAAACTGACTAGAAAACATATCAGGTTTTTTTTCTTCATTTTCCTAGTGCAGATTACAAACACATCCAGGAAATCACTCAGCATACACAGAAATACACTTGGTATAAGTGTATTCACCAGAAAGTAACATTTGTTTTTTTGGAGTGTGCCTCTGAGAAAAGATGTTTTATTTAAACAAGAAGAGAAGAGAGCAGTGGTTTTTTTCCTCTTGCAAACTTAAGTAGGCTTAGCAGGTACAATTTACCACTGGAATAATAGGAGAGAATAGGAAAATACTTGTTATCCATTATTTGCATTACTGCAGCACATTCAAGTACCTGTCAGTGAGCACTCCATAGACATGGAACATAAACACATTCCCTGCCCAAAGAGCTAACTTGCTGTGCAGGGCAAGAGGCACAATCCCATCCAGACAACCATAAAGAGTCAGGAACTTCTAGGAAAACTATGGTCAGCTAATGAGCAGACCAGCATAATTGCTCTTAATTGTATTATTTAATTAAAAATGACATTGTATCTAAACATTTTATAAACTATAGTTATGGGTAGGCTGATTAAGAATTTTTTCCATTATTTATTTTTGTAAATATACCTTTTAACAAACTAAAATCTCCTGCAGTGTAGTGCCACTGTTTTTTAAACTCAACATCAAAGGAACAACTTCTCAAACTTCTGGAACAGCTGGCAAATCCAAGACCTCACTTGTATCACTATTATTTCAGCCACCCCTTATTTCCTTTTCTCCATAATCTTCATGTAAAGAGCACACTGGTCTATCAACTGGGCAGCCCTCACCTGTCACCCCAACCCCAGACTTTTCTGCACTGTAATACCACTGTCAGGCTAGAGGGAGGAGAACAATCCTGCAGAAACAAGTGTTTTAGCTCATTCTCCAGATTCTGGGGCCGATTTTATCAAGTCTTCATTCTGGATTTATCTGTTCCCCTATGGCTTTTGGCAGCTCTGAGATTCCTGCTGACTTTACCAAAAAAATGAACCTAGTTTATCAGAAAAGCAGGAGTATAACTCTGACACATGAGAAGAAAATTTTTTGTAGGCAGTCAGCAGAAGGGGAAGGAAAGCCCAAAGGAGTTACCGACTCTCATTCTGTTTCACATTGCTGAAACTGGTTATTTGAATACACTGGTAGGTCTTCTGTGTTAATTAGATGTTATTTAATGATCTCAATCACTTCCTAAGGACCAGTGGCTCAATACAGCCCCCACGATAGCTCACACCATTCATGTTTTCCTCAAATATCCCGAGTTAGTCAATATTTGTACCACCTGGATTGTTCAGGGACAGTCAGTGGATGAAACTGGAAAATATTTTACATACACTCAGGTATTTAGGCTTTTCCTCACCATAATAAAGTTTAAATCTCAGGCTTGGGCTGTCAATGCGGGTCCTTTTCTTTTTTAAAAATTATTATTGTTTATTTTAGGACTTTTAAAAATCCCGGGTTGGGTTTTTTGTGGGTTTTTTGCTTTAGTTTTGGAGTTCGGTTGGTGTATTTCACGGCCGCTGTTGCACTCCCTCTCCCGAAAGGCGATCCCTGGACAGACGCGCGGGGGCAGCGGCCGGCCCCGCGGTCCCGCGCCTCCAGCAGCGGCGTAGCGCCCCCGCCCTGGAAACCCCTCGGGATTCCCCATCCTGCCGCCGGCCTGAGCGCGCTCATCGTGGAATCCGCGGGAAGCGGCGCCCAGCATTCAGGCTCCGCCGCGTCGGGGCAAGCACAGGTACGGCGCTGCCAGGGCGGGGAGCGGAGCGCAGGGCTCTGGCAGCGCTCACCGCCGCCGGCTCTCCCTTCGCACGGCGGCCGGGAGCTGCTCCGCGGCTGAACCACCGCATGGTGCGGCTCCACATGCCGCGGCTCCGCTCGGCGGCAAGGTGAATCTCCGGCAGCACCACCTGGGCCGGGGGGGGGCGAGAGGAACGGAGGGCCGAGCAAATCCTCCCGACGGGCTCCCAGACAAGGCCTCCCGGCAGCGGCGGCTGAGCCGGAGCGCGGGGGCGGCGGGCGGGAGCCGGGCGGGGCGCGGACGGCGGCGGGGCCGCCCCTCGGGCAGGCGCGGGCGGCAGCTCCCCCTGGGCCGGCGGTGCTTGGTTTCTTCTGGCAGCGGAGGCAGGGCCAGGCGCGGCGAAGGTGGGCGCGGAGTTGGCGGCGGGGCCGGGGGCAGTTTGTGGCGGCGGAGTGCTCCGGCTGAGTTTGTTCCGCAGGCCACGCGGGAGGTGAGGGACGGGGTCCGAAACCGGGACTGGGCTTGGCTCCGCTGTGCTCCGCGGAGGGTTTGCGGGCGGGAGTTTGCAGCGGTTGTGGCGCGGAGCAGCGGGGAAGAGCCCCGGGGTAGGGACGGCAGGTGGGGAGCCATGGGACACGATGGGTGGCGGCGGGTTAGATCTTTCCCTCTCCTCCCCTCACTTCCCTCCCGTGCTACGCCGGCGGAGTCGACGGCCGGCTGAGAAGGCGGCGACGTGAGCTGGAAGTGGGCGAAAACTTGTTCCTTGGCGGGTTCCCCCGCCTTGCCGCGGGGTCGGTGCCGCTCGGGCGAGCCGCGTTTTGGGGGCGAGGCGCGGGCCGGGGAAAGGCGGGTGGGCGCAGGCAAGCGGAGCCGCGCCGCCCCGCCGCTGCCGTCTCGCTTTCCTCCCCTGCCACAGGTCTCGCTGCGGGAAGCGGAGCGGAGCCAGTCCCGGAGGGGACGCGCCCGAAGAAGGGGCTGCCCGAAGCCGTCCTCCACCTCGCCGCACCGCCCGGAGCCGGAGGCGCCCGGGGGCGAAAGTTGCGCGGGGGGCCGGGCGCGATGCCGGGGCGCGGCGCGCTCTGCCTGGGGCTGCTCCTGCCCGTCCTGCTGGGCTGCGTCTCGGCGCAGCAGCCCGGCGGCTGCCCGGACCTCTGCGAGTGCTCGGAGCCGGCCAGGACGGTGAAGTGCGTGAATAGGAACCTGACGGCGGTGCCCCTCGACCTGCCGCCCTACGTCCGCAGCCTCTTCATCACCGGCAACCCCCTGACCCACCTGCCTGCCGGCGCCTTCTCCGCCCAGCGCCTGCCCGACCTCAGCGCCCTCAACCTCAGCGGCAACCACCTGCAGGCCGTGGAGGCCGGCGCCCTCGCCCTGCCCGCCCTGCGGCAGCTGGACCTCAGCGGCAACGCGCTGGTCTCGCTCAGCCCGCAGGCCTTCGGGGAGGGCGGCAGCCCCCTGGAGGAGCTGGCCCTCCGCGGGGCCCTGCGCGACTACGGCGTCCTCTTCAGCCTGGCCGCCTTGCTGCAGTCCGGGGCCCTGCGCAACCTCAGCCACCTGGACCTGGCCGACAACGGACTGCTGGTGCTGCCAGCCGGCATGTTCACTGCCCTGCCCGCCCTGCGGCAGCTGGACCTCAGCAACAACTCCCTGGTGGGCCTGCAGAACGTCTCCTTCCAGGGGCTAGGCCAGCTGCAGAGCCTCAACCTCAGCAACAACTCCCTGGCTGTGCTGTGGAACAGCACCCTGGCCCAGTTCCGCAGCCTGCCCACCCTCCGGCACATCGACCTGGACCACAACACCTGGGTCTGCGACTGCCCCATTGAGGACCTGGTGGCCTGGCTCAAGGAGAGTGACCAGGTGGAGGGCAAAGAAGCTCTGACTTGTGCATACCCTGACAAGATGTTGGGTAAAGCCCTGCTGAAGATCAGCAGCTTGGACCTGAACTGCTCTGTGCCCATAGACCTGCCTTCCCAGCTCCAGACTTCGTACGTCTTCCTGGGAATAGTCTTGGCTCTCATTGGGGCCATATTCCTCCTGGTTTTGTACTTAAACCGAAAAGGAATCAAAAAGTGGATGCACAACATCAGAGATGCCTGTAGGGATCACATGGAGGGCTATCACTACAGATACGAGATCAACGCAGACCCCAGGTTGACAAACCTCAGCTCCAACTCAGATGTCTGACAAAGTGCCCCAGGTGCAGGGCAGAGCACAGTACCTATGCATGAAAAGTAGACTTATGCTTTACCCTCATGCTTGCTTCCCTCTCTTCTGAGAAGTCTCAGACATGCTTGTAACCTGGGGGGGATATACCTCCTTGTGATTTCAAGTTCATTTTTGTTTTGAGAAGCTGGATGGCTGACCACGACGTTCAGCTGTATGTAGGAAACAAGCTGCTACCTATTTTCCACCTTGCCTGTCTGTACTTGTGGGAAATTTTTTTCAAGATGTCAGAAGAAACGAAAGAATTTTCTCTGATGCTCCAAAGCCACCAGAGTTTATAAAACATTTACCGACACAGATGTTGTTCAACAAAAGCTGCCTCAACGTTTTTGGAAAAAGATGTTATGTTCCTCTGTGCCAGTTTTGGTCTTGTATATCCGAATCTTGATGCGATGATTACATTTCATAGACTACCTTGAGATTTTAAGAAAATAACTCCTTTTAAAAGCTCCTCATTTACATAGGAGGAAATCAAATAGCATGCACAAACACTGTATAGTTTTACATGTTAGAAAATTTATGATCTCAGTAATCTCTTACTATTTTGTAGATATTTTTGATTGCAGTTTACCTGAATCGAGAGATTTTTTTATACAAACTGCATCTAAACTGCATCTCATTTCTTTCTGAACTGTTAAATTCAATAAATGGTCTTACAAGAACTGTTGCGTTTGCTATTCAATGAGAAATGTATGGACATCTAGGAATGTGAATAGTGCTACAGTCTCAGAAGTAATAGCTTTACAGTAGTAATACGAATAAAATTTTATACGAATGTGTAGCTTAAAGACGTAAATGTTTGGCAGTTTTGTGATATATGCTAGAAGGATTACACTGATCAATGATGGGAGCAGTTTCGTTTGGCACAAACCCCACAGTCTGCTCTCAAAGCAACTGCAAAACGTTGAGACAGATGCTAGGGTCCACCTTACTGAGAAGGTACAAGCTAATAGAATTTTCAAAAGATATTCTCCAGATTTAAAAAAATAATCAAAATAAGTTGTAGGGTTTGTTAGCTAGAGAAAATTTTACCTGAATTGAATTATTTATTATAAAAAACCATACTTAGGTACCCTGAAGTAAATTAAATGCAGCTCAGTTGTACAGTTGGCAAGTTTTAGGCTTATAAATCACTGCAGCATTTATTAGATTGCTAACTGGTTCCTTTTTAAGGTCTCTGTTCTCGTGAACTTCTGTTGTGATCTACATCTAGTAACTTGATGGAACTTTATCTTAAAGCATTTAACAGGTGCATTTCAGTATGGTATGGTACTCATGCTTCTTACTTGCTTGGGAATGCATTTTCTTGTAAATAGATAAGGCATGCAAAAAAACCCTTAAAAATGCATAATTTAATATGCAACTCTGATGGCATATAAAAAGATTGGCAAGAATCTTCCAATGGCTGCCAATAATCAATGCACTTTTTCTGATCTATTTATAGTTTCTTAATGAAAAAAAAATACACCAGCTGTAAAAGTGATGTGACTTGATATATATCGGTTTATCTGTGGAGCTTTTTCCATGGTCACTGTTACTTGAAGCTCTTGAGCATCTCTCAAATTTTATGAATTACTGGCTAATTCCTTTTGCTTTCAAAAATGACAGTTTTCTCAGATGTATGCTTTTGGTAAGGACTCATAAATATAAAATAGCCTTTAAAGTATCAGAAGAAATATAATCTCTTTGGGCTATCAGTATTATTCAAAAATATTTTTCATCTCTGCAACTTCAGACAAAGCAAATAGCACAAGTTGGTTCAGATTGATTTTCTATTGCTTTAAGTTGGATTTATTTAACAGTAGTGATTTTTTTTATGTAGCTTTGTGCATTTACCCTTAAAAGGAAAAAAAGGAATAGGTATTAAATACAATTAAAGTATTGTAAATCAGTATATTTTACTGTTAATGTAAGTTAAGTGATAGCCTTTCTCTTCTGCTGTCATTTAAATGTATGAGCAATATCTAGTTAACAGCATATGAATTAAGTTTGTGGATTCTTAAACAGCAGACTGCCAGTCTGAATATTAGCTGCCCATATTTTAAGAATAGCATAAAAACACCAGTGTGAAGAACTATTACTGTGCCCCTATGCAAACTGTTCATACTTGGTATACATCAGATAGTTTATGTAAGAAGTAAGAATTTAGTAGTTACGCAGTGTGCTTTGTTGTATCGGTCATTTTGGAGATTATCAACTTACACTTACTTGTACAGTGCCAAGAGGAGCAGAGCATCATCCTTGCTTCAGATGCTCCTGTAATATAATAGATAAAATATGTATAAACCAAGCCAATTCTTAGGCAATTTCCTGAGTTTTGTTAACAGACACTTTAAAGTAACTACAGTAAAAGCAGTTTTCCGTGATGTTTTAATGTAACGGCTGTGCATTTATAGAGCTGTGTAAGGACAGGCAACAACTTTAATTGCATTTTCTCGCCAATGGAGCAAGTATTTATATAGTGGGCAAGTGTAACTGTTATACTACACTTATTATTCTAAAGATTATTATTACTATTATTTTTGTATCTTAGAAAGTCAATGTAATAGAAATTTATTAGAGATCTGGTAACAGCTACTTTAAAGCAATTTTTGTCATTTGCTTACATGTGTATTTATTAGGATGTATCATTTAGCATGTGTCACTGTCGTGGTGGATAATGTTCTCCTACTGTGTTTGACCAGCAGTGAATGCTTTGGTGTTTTGTACAATGCATTATTTGATCTTAAATCCCCTTTCATAAACAGTGCTTGAAATTTGTTTTGCGTTCCTTTGACAATATACTTAACAGTGGTACTCTGAAGACACAGAAAAAGTAACTCCCACAATACTTGGGAACTTGGTTAAAAACTATAAATCTAAAATAACATCAGTTTAAAGGTTCTTCTGAAGCACATTTTATAATCTTACTCCGCTTTGACACCAGAAATTCCAGTTGCTTGCTAATTCCGGAGCAGCTTAATTAGCAAGACTGTTTTATTCACTCATTCTTCAATAAAACACATGCAGTACTAAATGCCTCTAAAATGTTTTTTGTATACATAAACCCTTTAAGTTCTGTATGACACAGTTGTCACTGAAAAACGTCCAGACTAAAGTCGTGGGCAAAGCTTCAGGGAAGGCTGCACAGCTAAGTGGAAAGGATGGCTTTTCCAAGGTTCAGCTGCTTTCTTAAAACTATTTTTAGTTGTAACAAGCTTAAAATTTTCTTGACATAGTTTTAATATATTTTCTTAAAATACTTTCAATCGATGCTGTTGCCAGGTAAGAAAATCCGCAAATCCTTCTTTATCCAAGGTAGCTTTATATTAGATCATCTGGCATTTCTTTTATATCATCAAGCCATAACATTACCAATAATTTTGACATCCAGAAAATGGCTTGAAGTTTTGTACAACTGCTTTAAATGCTTTCATTCAGGGTAATTTACCTTTTAAGCGCTGGTGACAGTCCTCGTTGATGTGGCAGGTACTGAAGCAGTCTGTTCAGACCCGTATTCTGTTGTTGACTGAGACGTCACTGAAAACAGGCATAGCAGATTATTCAAAATATGACTGCACTAGGATCCCAGTCCTCATTATTCTACCAGCATTTTCCCTGTGGTATACTCTGGTCTTTATGTATCTGCATAATTTCTTTTTTGCCTCATTTTCTCAGGAAATCCATTAAAAAGAATATTGTGAATGTCACAGGTAGAGAAATCAGTCTGACTGCACCTATATTTTGAGGTTTAGAATCTTCATTTCCCTTCAAACCTTAATGTGGGAAAAAGAGCCTTTGTCAAAGTGGACAGAATGAAAATTTGATATGCACTTTTTTTTCTCTTTAGCAGCTGAATGTTCGAGAAGAACCATTCATTCTCAGCATAAGATGAAGGAAAATAGCATTTGGTAAGAAAAACATTTTGGTTTCAAGCTTCGAAATTACATTTATATTCTATGAGAGAAGGTGGAAGGGAGAATCTTGTAAAGGAAACAGGTTTCTCTTCATAATGGGTCAGCGCTGGAAATCACAATGCTATGAATAGGAACAATTGCTGGTTGATTCTGTCCGTTGTGTTCTGGTCATTTTTTTAGATACAGCTCTAATTTCTTCCTGTTGCTATAAATAGATTTTGCTAACAAGCTGCATCCCATCTTACAATATTTGTAATGCAGGTGTTTCCGAAGTGAGTTTCTTGTTGAATATAATGGAAGATTTAATTTAATTCAATGCCTGCTGATTTAATAATGACCAGATCAAGCCCATAACTTAATGCTCCTTTTTCTCTTGCACACGTTCTGCTTACTAGTTGCAAAGACCTTGGCTTGAAATCAAACAATAAAAGCCCACCAATGAAGAGAGAAAGCAGAACGCTTGGAGAATGTAGCATTTATCTGATATTTCGCACAGAAAAGAGACCTAAACCACGTGGGAGCTGAGGGTCCCCTTGGTGATACAGAAGTAAGTGTACTCTGTTAGCTTCTTAAGTCAATACAGCAGTAGCAGAAAAGCGATGCTTTGTACCAACACAATAAACCTAACAGCACTTCTGTCCCACATTGGCAA
Organism: Chiroxiphia lanceolata; assembly: GCF_009829145.1. NCBI lineage: Eukaryota > Metazoa > Chordata > Aves > Passeriformes > Pipridae > Chiroxiphia > Chiroxiphia lanceolata. The sequence goes on along the minus strand of NC_045639.1, from coordinate 82,330,985 downwards.
AAACCCCACTTCTTTAGAAGTAAGAGTAGGGGTTTGCAGTATAAGTATGTCCTTAGAAAGGACTTTGACTTTCTCAACTGTGTTACAATTTACGTGTTGTCACATCCTTGGAAAACCTTGCTATACCAGAAATCATCTGTTGCGTAGGCAAAGCTTGAAATCAGGCCTTGCATTCTTAATGTTAGCCTAAATAGAAAAAGCAAACTATTAAAAAAATTAAGCCGGTAGTTTGGACAGCGTACTCATGGTACGCTTAATAATTTAATACTTGCAATTATTTATATTTTTCAAAGTATTCACTAGATAGCTTTTCCTTTCTGATGATTGACTAGCAAAATAACAGATTTGTCTTTCTAGTAATTATGCATGGAAGCATCTGAATAAATTAGCAATGTTTCAGTACATACAGTGATGAAAATGCTAGAAATTTTGTGTTCTAGAATGTTTCACTATTACAGAAATTTTAGATGTGCTAAAAACAGCTGTAACTTTTTCAGATTGAAGTTTGATTTCCTAATTAAAAATTATTCTTGAAGAAAACCCCAATAAAATATTTACCAGATTGCCTGTAAATGTTGTATCTTTAGCCTCTTGATTTTGTTACTGTAAATCCTTACAGATACTGAGGTCTTTACTAAAAGTGTAGTTGTATTCTTTTTAGCTTAATTGATGATTGTGCTGTGGATTTGCATGATAAAATAGGAAAAAAGCAAAGTCCATCTAGACAGCCTGTTTGGTTTATTTAGAAAGAAATAAAGAAATTTGGCCAGTGAATATAAGGGATTGTGTTTTAATTGTTCTTGTTATTTTGGACATAATTTGATAGATTTTTGGGTTTTAATATATGGGATATTGGTTTTCAAATTGCCAATTCTAAATTTAACAGTAATGTATTTTCAGGGTTTTAATGACTAGATCAAACTGTGTTTTAAAGTCTTCCAATACATATTTACATAGTGAAATATAGAGACACTGTTATTACTGATGGAACTATTAATGAAAAGTACTGCTGAAACAGAGAATGAAGGGTGAAAACCAGAGAAAAAAAAAGCATCCTGATGTTCTTCAACTTCTTTTAATGCAATTATTTATATTGTAACCACATGGAAATTCAAAGGGAAGGGATGATGTTTTCTCTTTTTGTAGATAACCAGTGCAGATGTCTGAAATTTTAAAAGGTAGGAGTGATTTTTTGGGGCTGTCCCAGGAACACAGCTGGTAACTTAGTCTTGTGTTTTCTATTGTTTTTTTCATATTCCTGGGACAGCTAACATGGAAGAGTGTTTGGGTTTACACATGACAGATTGATCTGTCCTAGGTTTTATTATAGGACTGATCTGTCTTAGTATCTGTCCACAGTCTGCTTCAGGTGTTCCATTTGTTCTAATAGAAATTCTCTTCTGTGACATAGCCTGGCATAGCCCAGGGTAGCTTTGCATGACATTGTGGGCATGCATACAATAAAGAACTCATATGTCAAATTGACATTATCAAATGTCAAATAGACATTTCAACAGAATTCAGTGTATATTTCATGCTGGCAATGTAAAGCTATCAAGTAATGGTAGTGAAATAGTAAAATAAGAAAAAATATCTATTATTGCAAGAATGCTGTAAGCACTCGTGAACTGACACCACTTTGGGGCATGTGAGTAATTTAAGCTTGTTCTGAAGACAGAAAAAGAAAGAAGAAGTAGTTACTGCATTGACAGTTTTTTTCTTCTGGTAGGTGTCTTCATTCATTCTCCTTAATAGGAGCAGTAACCGAATCCTATAGATAGTTATACATTTGAATCCATTTAAGTCAGGGGCTTTACCCCAGCGATTTTCTGGTTCCCTCTTTTCAGAGGTGGGTGCTTTTGTGAACCTGGAGGGGAATAAGAGCTCTTAAACATCAGAAGAAAAGAATTTTTATTTTGTATGTACAGATATGCATTTCACAAATGCACACACACATACATGTATAAATATAATGGAGACTGAAGAGAAGTAGAATCCAAGGCACACTGGTCTCTCCAGAACATTCTGTTGGCTAAGTTAAGGGCCTATATTTCTTCACACTTTGGAAAGAGGACCTAAGTGCCTAAATGGAGTGGGTGTGCCTCTGAGAAGCACTTAAGGCACGCTTGATGTTGTTGCATGCCTAGTGTGACCATTACCAACAAGTTAACATAAATTGGTGCTGAGTGGCCAAGATTTTCCAAAGTGGACACAGTTAGGGGTTCTGCTTTAAAAGTAGCATAAAGGGGCTTCATTTTCAAAAGTTGTTGAACACCTTTTGGAAAATTATACTGGTTTTAAGTGAATTGAATGAAATGTGTAAAGAACAATTTCAATGTGAAAAGGCATATGTCTGGTATACACTTGAGAGAAAATATAAATACTTGTAAGAACTGAAATTCTGCAGTCTTTTCTCTCTCTGTCATTTCTTAGATTGAGATCTCTTAACACCGTCTATCCAGAATATCCTTCCTCTTCTCCAGCTTATTTAATCATCCCTAACCCAGATGACTTGTTTCCATCACCTGTATGACCAAACTTGATTACTTCACATTGATAAGCAAAGGTAGAATTCCTAGGAAACAAGTCATGCATAAAATCAAATATTGAATATTTGTCACTAACCAGATTAAGGTTTTATCTATTTTAGTCTTTCATTCAGGTTTTCCCTTTTCCTGTTTGTTCCTTTCTGTTTAGTTTTTCGGCATACTAAAAAGCTTCTGTGGTAGCCCAGAGGAACCCTCTGATTCCAACTCCCAGTAACGAACAAGATCTTTTTTGAGACGATAACCTCAAAAAAAACTTGCAGAGACAGTGTTCGAACTTTTCTGACAGGATAGTAAAATGTCACTGAAAATAGCTCTGCTAACATATCCATTTGTCAGAAATGCTACATGTGCAGAAAGAGCTGGAATGCTGAATTTGTGATACTGATATAGATGCTGTTTAACGAGCCTGTGAGGTTTCTACCTCTGCTCTGATTTCTCCTCCTTGCAGCCCTACACACACTCCAATATGCCTGAACAGGACTCAGATGAGTTTAGGACAGGCATTCAGCAGATTGTAGTAATTTATTTATATTATTAATCATATGTGAAGTCCCTTATTTTCAGGCACATAAAGAAGTATGTTCTAGTATTTGTAATTTTTAACATAGAAAAAACTAGCTGGCATATGCCTGGTTTCATAACTTATCTGTAAATACAAAAAAATGCTCTGAATTTGAGTTTGCAAGGAACAGATGTCTTTCAGCAAGCTTGAGTGTAAATTCAGCAGGATTTCCAATTTAATCCAGGAAATAATGACACAGAAATTTACTGCAAGGAGAGAAATGATTCGTTCTTCATCACAGTTATGCAGACTATGCCTTTTCTATGAAGCAGTGCAAGGTGTTTTATCTCCTAGGTTTCCAGGGAGACCATCACAATCCAGTAGGGGTTACTGTTGTTCTTAATAAAGCTCTCTAGATTTGTAGTTTTAGCAATTTTTCTGACCAAAATCACAGAGATAGCAGATAGGATTTGATAAATGACACTGAGTAACGTGAGTTGATGTGACCTATTTCAAACACAGATGATGCAGTGATGCACCAGCTTAGAGTAGATGGTAATAGTGCTTTCACCAGCTAGAATCATTTTAACTGGCAGGAAAAGACTCAAAACTGAGTATTAGTAAATGTAGAGAGCTATACAAACTATGCTTAGCATTTAGCAGTTGATATAGAATATAGGATATCGAAAAGGTTTCATTTATAGGTATGAAGAACCACCTCCACCACAGTAATTCTGTTTTTTTTGGTATACAAGTTGTGTATGAATTCACAGAAATCTCTATGTCTGCTATGTGATTTAGAAGGAAAATTGAAGCAAGTGACAACTGATTAATGTAAATCACATTAATAGCCAAAAATCTTATCTCTCAAAATAATATTAGTTACTGATCTTATTATTGATGAAAATTCAAGAAATTTTGTTCACAGAAATATCTTTGCCTCACATATTTCTTTATCCTTATATGTTAATCAGTGAAAACACATAAATTTGCAGAGGCAGTGTTCAGTACAAGGAGATCAATGGATAGTACAACAGTGCTACTGAGGACCCACCAATATTATTTTCCATTATTTTGCCATGTGAAGGGGGGAAGTAGAAAAGGGAAAATCTTCAACAGAACAAACTGTTTAAGAAAGGAAGGTGGTAGAGCCAGAAATCTCCTCCAATGGCAGTTCTTTTTGCACTTACTGAAGAATGATGTGACAACGTTAGTGATGCTGACGGAGAGGATAGTAAGGTTTCTTTCAGAAGTTTCACAGAATCACAGAATATGCAGAGTTGAAAGCAACCCGCAAGGATCATCGAATCCAACTCCTGGCCCTGCACAGGACCATCCCCCAGAGTCACACCATGTGCCTCAGAGTATCATCCAAATGCTTCTTGAACTCTGTCAGGCTTGGTGCTGTGACCACTTCCCTCAGGAGCCTGTTCCAGTACTCAGCCACTCACTGGGTGAAAAATCTTTTTCTAATATCCAACCTAAACTTCCACTGACACAACTTCAGGCCGTTCCCTTGGGTCCTGTCACTGGTCACAATAGAGAAGACATCAGTGCCTGCACCTCCTCTTCCCCTTACAAGGACATTGTAGACTGCAATGAGGTCTCCCCTCAGTCTCCTCCAGGTTGAACAGACCAAGTGACCTCAGCTGCTCCTCATGCGGCTTCCCCTCAAGGCCCTTCACCATCTTCATTGCCCTCCTTTGGATACTCTTTAAGAGCTTAATATCTTATATTGTGGTGCCCAGAACTGCACACAATATTCAAGGTGAGGCTGCACCAGGGCAGAGCAGAGCCTCCCTTGGAAGCTTCAGGTTATTTAGATTTACTCAGGGTTTTACATTGTTGGAGCCACAGCTAATTAATACATTAATATTTAATCTAGGTCACCATAAAATACTACTGCCAGAATGTGCTATACATTTTCTTCCCGTAGTTTTTACACTGCACTCTGTGCCTTCCAGTAATACATGAAGTGGCTGTTGTTCTCTCCTTCCCCTCCCCAGGGAGGTGTGTACACTGGCTGAGGGATACTGTCTTGCCTTATGTTTCTGGGAAAAGTCATAAGCAAAGTAAAGCACCTTGTACTTACGAGTTGATTTGCTTTATGGTACTCTCTAATTCCTGGATGAATAAGTTCCTTTGGAAAGCCTACTGCTAGGAAAAGTTTTGTCTCCTGTGCAATAAGCCTTTTCTCTTCTTTAGAAGTAAATGTTAGGTACATTTTTCTCCTCTTTAATTTAGCCCTAAATGTTCATCTTTTCAAAGGAATATAATAGTCTTAAAATTGTCTTTTGCATCAGTAAATGGAATATCAGCTGTGCATAAATTTGGTAGCATGATGAAACTCACAGGAATATTATTGTTTAGAAACAGTGAAAAAATGAGTAAAGATCCTACCAATTAAGTTTTTAAAGTACATCACAGTAAATAAACTCCCTCTATAAGTCTAAGCTTATACCGTTGCAGACCCCCGCACTGCTCCTGGTAACACTGCTCCAAGCAGAAAGCCCTGTGTTATGATATAGTCAGCTCTCAGGGCTAAGTGTTCCAACAGCAAAATGAGGTTTGCATTTCTGTATTGGGTCGATTCTATGAGTTTGCTATGGTATTGATTTTTGCAAGAGGCCAGACCATAGGCAAAGCTCTGAAATGTGGGTGCCATAATACCCTGTGAACTCTCCTCTCTCCTGTCTCCCCTTTCTCCCCCATCCCTTCTCTTTTCTCTCCTCTCTCCTCTCTCTCCTCTCCTATAGGCTGTGTTGTCCTGACTGATCAGGGCCCCACCATCCAGCTAAAAGGACATGAATTTCACCCTTTTACCTTCCTGGAGACACAATATTTGCACCTCAGGGATTTATTTTAGTGTCTTTTCTGCATCAGCCAAAATTTAGCATGTGCTGATCTGAGCTTTGCGGTTAAGTGCATCAGGGATACAAAGTAAACTGGAGATGTGCATGCAACTGAGTTATCTTGTGAATTGCTTTCATTGCCTTTAAAAGATGAGGGGAAACATCCCCATACCCCTTTATTTTATACAAATAAATAAAATACATTTTATGCATTTTCAATTTGTATATGTACATGCATATATATATACATGCACATTTATGTAGTACATTTTAAAATTCTTCCATACTTGATATGTATGTAAACACATGCTCCTTATATACAGGCCATGCAATTCTTGCTGGAAAATAATATTTCAGTTTTATCTCATGTACAGGCTTTTACAAATAATGCTAACTGAAAGCTATTTATATTTTGCTCACTTTTTTAGATAAAAGAAATAGAGTCACTGGTTTAAAATTAATTATTGCAGTAAGTTCTGCGATAAATATTTTTTATAAGAGGAATGGTAGTTCAGGTTAGCATGGCAATTTTTAGTATCTATTTGGCTTTCTGAGTAGGTTTAGAATTCTGTAAATTGTAAAACAGTCAGACAGAAGCCTATCCTGGGTGAATAGTTTAGCACAAAATACTCCCTTGTCTTTACTTTGTTTTTATTGTTCCTTCAGCATGAGGATGCTGCCAATATTTTGACACTTTTTTCCTCCTTAAAATCTGCATATCTCTGTCTGTGGTGGTATGCCTTCAGAGAAAAAGAGCAAGGGGTTGGGATATTCTTGAATTTTCTTGTCAAAACACCGACAGGATAATTACCAAGAGATGATACAATTTGTCAGCGGGAGAGTGGGTGTTTATGCATTGTGAAGGAGTGTTGGTGTGGTGAGTGCATTGTGCAGGTGTCTCATCCTGCTTCTGTAATGTGAAAGGGTCTCCATCTTCAAATGCGGTTGGGGAGCAAGGGCACTTTGTGAAAGGTGGCCTAAGATCAGCGTTGCCTTTGTCCTGGAGTGCCTGTTTGCTGGGTTGTAAAGGATAGAGGCCTCCACATTGTGCCAATATCTTGCAGGTCTTAAGAGCCGTTGTAGTGAAGGAGGTTGTCAGACATCACGTAATGGCTTTTTGGCATTCCTGCATCTGGTCTCTCTATGCTCCCAGTGATCCTTTTGCAGCCAGTTATCCTGGCTTGGTGGCTGTTTTGTACAAGCAAAGCAACATAAACCAGACTGATTACAGGGGAGGACTAGACCTCCATCCTTATTCCAAAATCACAAAAATGGATGATCCATAATGTGACCTGGGGCACTCCAACAAGAACAACAGGAGCTTCAGAGGTATTTCCTTGAGCCCTGGGGATAAACTGTTCTTGGCAGAGATTATTAAGATTTGCTTGGGGAGAGAGAGCTCTATCGGTGACAGGAAAAATATTCTAGGGTACAATTTGTGCTAAGCACTCATGGAAACTCTCTTTAGCCCATCAGTTGCCAGTTACCTGGTGGCAAAAAGTAGTAACACAGAGGACTGCCTTTGAAAAAAGAAGGGGAAAGGCAGTTGATTTCATTTGCAACTTTATTTTTACTAATGGATACTACAAAGCAGGACTTGTGAATAGTGCAAAAATTAGGAGTCAGTGGAGGTCAGATCATGACTATATGACTCAACAATAGAGTATTGTAAAGTAGGAATAGTAAGCGTTCTGCCTACATCAGGAACAATGTTTTTAGAAAATAGTAAATAATACCTTCTAGGTACAAAGTACTTAACATTATGAAAGGGCTCTACCAGGAAAGAGATTTTTAAATGAGGAAAGTTGAGGCAAGCCTAAGAATTCTTCTTGAAACAGATAAATAGTACATGCTAAACTGAGGGAAAGCCTCTAGTTTAATGTGGAGATTCCCGAGTTGGCTTTAAATGCTTTGCTTTGTGTACAAGGAGTCTAGCTGTGGCAATACAGAACTCTTTGCAAGAGAATTTACTCTACCAGAGAGACTTCATCTTTGAAGAGCAACAACAGTAGCAGCAAAAAGATACCTTCTTTTTTGCCATAACAATTCTTCAAAAAATATTAAAAAACTAATACAGGACAAATCCCTGGTAGAAAAATAATTCAGAAAAAGAGATCCTATTTAGTGAAGAAGAATGAAGCTGTGAAAAGACTGCAGTGAAAGAGGATGAAATCATCCCAGATGCTTTAGATTGTACCAGAAGCAGATTTTCTGCTGGATTTCATGCCACTTTGAACATCATTGGTCCCTGACTAAGTTCCTTGTCAAAGCCCAGCCAAGCCGTGCCGTCTTTCCTGGGGACAGCCAGGTGTGCCTCAGCCATCACAGCACCTGTGCTCATAGCATATTCCCTGTGGAGGAGGACAGCAGTGAAGCAGATCATGAGCTTTGTTTTAATAAATAAATTGATAAAAAGGTCTGTGCAAGAGACTTTGCAGAAACCTCTGAGGGATGCTCTGGCCCAGTCAGTCTTAAGGACTGTGGCCAGTTTGCTTTGAAGTATTTGTATCAAAGTAACATAAGCACTGCACTGCTTCTCTTTCATTTATTTTCTTTCACATGCTTCCAAATGTGCTAATTTTATGCACAGATGTCTGTTAGCTGTAACAAATGTTTATCCCCTGCTAGAGCTGAGCTCTTATGAGTACACAGCAGCACTTACAAGCAGACGTTTGAGCAAGGCAGGTATGCAGCTGCTCCATTCCTTCCTTTTTTTTTTCCAGCTGGTCCTTCTCAAAAGACCTGAACTTCCTAAGGTCTGAGTTGTAATTAATAAGCTTCGGTGGGAGCTGTGCATGAAATACCTGAAAGTATCTGAATGCTCAGAAAGGTGTATCCAATACTTGAAGCAGGTGATTTCTCTGAGCTAACTATTCATGTTCCTGGCCAGCAAAATAAGCTAAACTTCTGAGCAACTCAGTCACAAAGTAAAGTAATGCATTGGTTTTACAAGTAAAAGTGTCTTAACACACTGCAGCAGGAGGTAGAAGATAGTTTTCCCAAGTGTTTTGTATTGTGTCTTGTAAATTTTGACTCCACTTCAAAGGAAAACAGGTAGATGTGCTGCCTTCGGACACTGCACCTCCGATATCCTGAAATAGCTTAAGTACATTCTGCTTATGATCATGTCACATCAATGATACTTTTTAATTCATGAGGGGGGAGAAAAGCTTGGAGAGAGCAGGTGATTGACTTACATCTGTTCTGGGAGAGCAGATCGTGATTTGTCTCATAACTTTTCTGATCCATCACTAGAAAAGATGTTAAGTACAATGAGCTGCTAAACCCAGTTTTTAGTACTTTATTAGTAAAATGAGATTAGTATAGTCTCTAATGGTGTGATTTATATTGGATTTTTAGATTTTTATTTCACCCAAAGGCCCTATTAAGTCCTAAGACTCATCTTGCACTGCAGCTAAACATCCTTAAAAATCCCATCACCAAGGTGAATATGATTTGCTCATCAAATTATGACACAACTTGGCTTTCCATATATGTTTCAAATTTATATGTCAGATATATATAATTATACACACACACACCCCTTTAGGAAAGACTGAAATAATTCTAGGACATTGTGACTTAGAGAATATATAATGTAGTTTGGGGGTTGTTAGGTCAGGAAATAAGCAAACTGAAATTCAAGCGACTGCAACCCTCTGCTTGCCAAGTTGTTCCCTTGGACAATTCCTTCCTGTGACTGGAGTCTTTCCCCAAATTTGCTCCTACAGTGTGGTGGGTTGACCTTGGCTGGATACCAGGTGCTCACCCAGCCAGTCTATCACTCCCCTTCCCAGCCATACAAGGGAGAGTGTAAGATGGAAAACAACTCGTGGGTACGGATAAGGCAGTTTATTAAAGCAGAAGCTAGATGAAAACTTGCACGTGCAAAAGCGAAGCAAAAGATAGCAGGGTTTGTTCTCTACTTCCCATTAGCAGAGATGTCCAGCCATCTCCAAGAAGCAGGGCTTCAGCACACATAGTGGTTCCTCAGCAAGCAGCCACTGGAGACAATGCCTGCCTTCCTGCTCCTTGCCTTAGCTTTTATATCTGAGCCGATGTCATATGGTCTGGAATATCCCTTTGGTCAGTTTGGGTCAGCTGGCCTACTTGGGTCCCCTCCCAGGATCTTGCCCTCAATTGAGGAAGGAATGTTACAGTGCTGATGCTTTGCTCAGCAGTAGCCAAACCACCGGTGTGTTATCAGCATCCTTCTAGCTACCAATGCAAAGCACAGCACTGTGAGAGCTACTGTGGGGAAATGAACTCCAGCTCAGCCAGACCCAATACATACAGACACATCTTTTTTGCTGTATTTTGAAGGAAGAGGCTGAACACTTAAGCGGAAAGGCTGTGGAACAGGATCTTGTAGAGCAGGGGTGAAGAGAGGAATGATTGGAGAATGATCGCAGGTTTTTACGGTCATGAAGACTTCAGCTTCTTAAATGTCTGAAGCCAAATGACTTTGCCTGGTCCGTGTGCAGATCTGCCAGTTAAAACTATGAAGCGAGGTAGAGATTGCACAAAGAGAGTACTTAATCACAGACTGGCTCCATGGGTCCTCTTTTACTTGAAAAGACAAGGCTTGACCCTTCTGGAGAGTGCCTTCAGGTAAGAATTTCTCTTCTTCTTCTTCTTCTTCATGCAGAGAGGGAAGCATTTGACTCAATCCAATAGCTCCAGTGAGCTGCCATATCATTCACTCAACAGTATTTTCAGATGATACAAAACTGGGAGGAGCTGTTGACTCCCTTGAAGACAGGGCAGGCCCTGCAGAGAGACCTTGACAAACTGGAGGACTGGGCAATCACCAGCCACATGAAGTTCAACAAGGGGAAATGCTGGATTCTGCATCTCGGACAAGGCAACCTTGGATGTAAGTACAGACATGTACAGACAGAATGATATGACGTACAGACTGGGGAATGAGCTGCTGGAAAGCGGTGCCAAGGAAAGGGACCTGGGGGTCCTGGTCGATGGGAAGTTGAATATGAGTCAGCAGTGCCCTGGCAGCCAGGAGGACCAACTGTGTCCGGAGGGGCATCAGGCAAACCATCGCCAGCCAGTTGAGGGCTCTGCTCTGCACTGGTGCAGCCTCACCTTGAATATTGTGTGCAGTTTTGGGCACCACAATGTAAGAAAGATATTAAGCTATTAGAGAGCATCCAAAGGAGGACAATGAAGATGGTGAAGGGTCTTGAGGGGAAGCTGTATGAGTAGCAGCTGAAGTCACTTGGTCTGTTCAACCTGGAGGAGACTGAGGGGAGACCTCATTGCAGTCTACAATGTCCTTGTAAGGGGAAGAGGAGGTGCAGGCATTGATCTCTATTGTGACCAGTGACAGGACCCAAGGGAATGGCCTGAAGTTGTGTCAGTGGAAGTTTAGGTTGGATATTAGAAAAAGATTTTTCACCCAGAGAGTGGCTGGGTACTGGAACAGGCTCCTGAGGGAAGTGGTCACAGCACCAAGCCTGACAGAGTTCAAGAAGCATTTGGATGATACTCTGAGGCACATGGTGTGACTCTGGGGGATGGTCCTGTGCAGGGCCAGGAGTTGGATTCGATGATCTTTGTGGGTCCCTTCCAACTCAGCATATTCTGTGGTTCTGTATGTAGATTTTGGTAATGGAAAGCCTTCACTGAGGACTGTCCCAACGTTCCTGTAGCCTATATTTTTACTTTATTGCTCTGCACTGTCAGAGCAGCCTGTCAGGGCATATCCAGAGCAGAAGTCTAGAACAAATAGCAATTTCAGTTTTAAAATACTATACAAAAACCTTTCTTAATGATGAAATAGGTGATGGACAGGAGTCAGTTCACTTTCTTCTGAACGTACTACCCTATGGAAAAATTTGATTTTATGAGTAGTGATACAGATGCTGTTAAACCAATGACCGTCTAGGCAATCAGCACAATTTTTTCAATATAGTTATTTAGTAAAATCCAAAGTGTTCCTTCTTCATGAATATGATCACGCCAGTTCCACTTTATTTCATCTAGAGAAAAGATGTTTTGACAAAGCTACGTGAAACAGTACTTCATGCTGTAAAATACAGTTCATTAAATTGCATTCTTGTTGATTTTTTCGCTGGCAGTATTTGCCAAGTAGTTATTAAAGGAAACAATAAAAGATATATTTTTATTTATATTATATGAAACTGTTATTAATCATCTATATGTTTTGTTTTGTACAAGGTTTGTTCATTAAACCTAACCTTATTAAAGAAATTAGTCTGGGATGGAGAAATTTATCGCATTTCACTTTTCATCAGCAAGAGCTGACTGTGGTCTGGTGACCTAAGCTTGTTTACACAAGTCACAGCTCAATGTTTAATGCAGTAATACAACCACAATATGTAGTTCCACAACTCCTTTTAAGCTCCAGCATAATTAGCTTCCGTGAGTTAGTTAATGAATTAGCTTTCATTAGTACCTCACCTCTACAGTTACAGAGGTCACCTTCAAATGCAGACAGAGGAGTTTCTGACCGTAATTCTAAGAGCTGGGAACTGTCCTCATTAATAGCTGTAGATGTTAACTCTGAAGCTTAACAAATGCCATTAAAATTTAAACAGTAATATCAGACTACTTTTTACCTGTCACTTCTTTATCACATGCAGTGAAGGTTCTCCCTACCATGATCACAGCTGTATCCATGATGTATTTAAAACCATTCAGTTCCTTATTAACTGCCATGGGTTGCAAATATCATGGACAGAATCTGTGCTAGCCCTTTACAATGTAATTGTTTGGGTTTTGGGTTTTTTCTGATATTCAAAATATCAGCACAGAGCCTAATGTGGTAAAAGTGAGAGGGAATGGGATCTGGAGGCTGTGCAGCACAATTAGGTTTCACATGAGGTGGAGAGCTGCCTATTGGGATCACATGGAGCCAGGGCAGCCCTGAGTTTTACAGAGGGAATTGTTACATGGACGTGGGAGTTGACTCCTCTGGTACACGTGCCTCCAGTTTGTGGTGACATCACTCATAAACTCTATGCTCGCTTAGAATTCTCATTTTGCTCAAGAAAGAGCTATGGTGTCAGTCTCCGTGTAGCCAGGGGTAAAATGTAAAAAAAAATCCAAACAAACAAAAAAAACCCAACCCCAAAACAAATAAACAAAATCACCAAAGCAAAACTGAAGAAAGATTTTAAAAATTATTTTCTTCTAATGCCCAATGTACTTGGCCATTTTGCTGAAAAACTCTTAGGGTTTTTATGGCTGTAAAGAGAGAGGGTGAAAGACAGACCTTCAAGAAGAGGGTTCACAAGTTTACAAAATTGTTTCTTTCTAAAATAGAATAACCATGGAGAAAGACCCTTTAGGATGGAAATGGGAGTTCTCTATAAAGGCTCTTCATGCTGATCAGCAGCGACGAGATGTAGAAAAAATACCAGTGGCAGAAAGCTCACCTAATTTGCAAATATAATAGTCTACAAGAGAGGTTTTCATACAGCCAAAGACGCTACTCTGCCTACCAGTCATTACTGAGTAGTTAGTGTAAGGGATGTTATGATCATGCCAGGTAAATGAGGAAGCAGGTAACTAACCTGCACCACTTTGAGGGTTTCCTTTTGAAGACCTGGCCTCCTGTGGAAGCAGCATAATACCCTGAGATGCAATATAAAACATTTATAGCCTCCTTTTTAAAAGGCTTCCAGAGGGGAAATTTCAGCTTTTCCATTTTGTTGCAGAATGTTTTGCTGGAAGAAATATACTGTGAAGAAAGGGGCAAGCAGAGAAAGTTAGCAGTAATCATGCTTTAGGGCTTTTTTTTAGCACCTTCCTTGGTCATTTCTACAAACTAAAATAGTTGAAAGCAATAAAATGTGTAGAAATAGTTATTCCCATTTAAAACAGGAATAGATGATATGTTAAAAATATTTTTCAAACTTTATCATATGGAGTCCTCTCTGAGTTTGAAGCTGAGCAGTGCAACCACAAGACAGAAAAAGCCTCATGTTTCAAGTCTAGAGCCTACTGACATACAAACAAGCAGTTAGAATATCTGATATACCTTAATGGCCATGAAAATGTTTTCATTTATTTTCCAGTAAAATCTGTACCTAAACAGTTAAATGACAAATACAGTGCAAGAATTTCCTCACTTGGTATGGAAGTCTGTGGCATGTGGCAGGATGTCCACTCTATTAATTTTGTTAGGAAAAGTTAATGAAATCCAGTAACATAGTGTAAAAGTAAAAATAGCCTAATAGAAAATGGCATTATTTTAACTTAGTTCTACTTCTTAATCCAGCATCCTGAAAAAAGAATTTCATAACCCGACCAAATTTATGCTGGATTTTACCATCTGAAGATAGGTATTTAAAAGGAACAGTTTTGAAAGAGAAATCTCATTTTAATTGCATTTTAATCCACCTGCAGAGATGCTGCATTTTATTGATTTGATTAGCTGATGGCCATTGTGTAGTCACAAATGCAATTTTTTGAGTATCATCAGGCAATTTCACTTGTACGAGTGAAGTATGTAGATGCATACACTGAAGAGAGCAAAATACAGAAGTCCTTCCCCTGCCTCCAGACTGTACTCCTTCTTTCTAACATGTTATCATTACTCAGAGCCATGTTTGCACATCCTACCTCCTCAGGGAGAAGAAGGGTCACAAGGAGATGTTTTAAGTGCCACTTGTCTCCATTTCATACCAGAAATAATTTTTAATGAGCATGTTCACTTGTTTCAGGGCAATGCCCACCATAGAGCATCCCTTGGAGCCAGAACACCTGGGAGTCTTCAGTAAGGGTATGTGCATTGTGAGCAGACAAAAAAGAGCCCTGCCGAATAACCCATGATAAATTGCTAGCTGGTGTGACTTGCCTTTGAAACATGAGCTGGTTTGCTTCATTATTCTGTTTGCAGCATGTGTATGGGAAAGTTCAGTAAACTTGGCTATAAAAATTTATGACCGGTTTGAATGTGTACAAAAATAGTGAGTTCATGTGTTTCCTGATGCAGATGGTGATGGACACTAAGAGCTTATACTACTCCAAGTACAGAAACCCACAGAGCTTTAGTTAGTGTGACCTGTCACTGGGCCCCTACACATTTCTAACAAGGCAGCAACATTGGCCAATGCACTGCACAGTGAACTGCTTCAGCTTAAAAAATAACAGAGTGTTTCTTATATGCATGAACACAAACTATGGTACTAGGTTCTGCAGGGAATTTAAGTAGAAAAATCTCTACAAAAAGTTAGAAAGATTAAACACTGCTCTCCCTATAATGTGGGCTGAAGACCCACATTTCCCCATCCACCCTTTAATTCTGTGTCCTTTTACACCCAGAAATCCACCTTTAATTTCCCCCACAAGTTTGCAGATCCCTGCACAGGGTTGGTTCCGACAGCATAGCAGCAGGAATATTTGATCCCAATCCAGGGCAGCCCTGCTGCCAGTGACGCAGTGTAGGTGGACTGGTGCTGGTGCAATGGCAGGAGATTTCCTGTACATTTTGGAACCACATGGAGCCAATTAGCCCGTAGCGTGGATTTTCCTTTTATGACCTCTAATGTTGTTTTATACTCGTCAGAGGAGTGAGATGAGCCTGCTGCTGGAGCATAAAGCCCATATATTGTGTTTCTCAGAAAAAAATAATAAAAAAAAAGGATTTTATCTTTCCTGTGAAGTACATATGTTTTATTATCATATTATCAAGGCAGTAGTCTTCAAAAACTGGGTAAGTCTCCCTTCCTGATGGTATTACTCATTTTCCCCCTGTGACAGAAATGGTCAGGAAAAGATTTGCTGTGGTGGCTGGGCAAGACATGGAACAGGAAAGCTTTATATTAGGTAGTCTTCTGCTCCGTCTCAGTCTACATAAATCTAGCAGAGATGCAAGCAAGCATAGTTTTATCCTGCCCATGCTTCTAACTGAAGAAAATGGAGTTTGGAGACCTTACATCTCTTTTCCGAACTCTGAGCTTGGATGTGATACTGCAGTCCTTTTCAATAAGAAGTGGCATGTCAGTAGAGCAACTTCAAAGCAGCTTAGGGCAGCCCTGGTCTTTGCTTACTGCACTGGTTTTTTTTTGGGTGATGAGTTCCCTTCCAGTGGTTATTTCAAACGTATTTCAATATTAATCCATTTTGCATAAGGTAAAGTACTATATTCCTCAGAAGAACCCAGAAAAGTAGCAAAGCTGGTCTTGTTTGATACTGGTGAGAGAGAAATCACAAGCTCAGATTTAAAATGAGAAATTTATTGCTACCTGATAATGGCTCACTGTCTCCTCACTTAATCTGAAGACAACCTAGTTACCCTGTTCCTTTGGTTTTATGAACAGCCTATCGATTCAAAGACTAACTAAATAAGATATCAAAGCAAAGATAAAGCAGCTGTAGGGTATAAGTTGCAATATAACTAATGCAAGTCTGAAGAAACCGTACTAAAAAAAAAAAAAACCACCACTGCTGGAAAATAATATGGATTAAAAAACTTGATCCTTCTAAACTTGAAGATATTATTGCACACATGATAATTTTCTACAATCTTTAAATCATGCATGAATTAAGTTTTAGGGTAGAGACGTGAAAGGAGGATAGACCTGAGAGAGTTCTTTGAGTTGCTCTGGGAATTTGAGAGAGAACTTCTGAACTCCTCTGGGAACCTAATGCTCTGCAATAGATGTAGTTCCTGAATTATTAATCAAAATAATATATGCTCTCATAAATGATAAGCAACAGTTGAGGAAGTGACCAGAAGACTATTTCCAAGGAAGCCGGGGGAGTCATGCTCAGACTTTCATTGTATGAACTGAGACAGATATAGCTCGTCTGATTCAGTAGCCTTAGGACAATTTACTCAATTCCTCTATAACCATGCTCAGAGATGGGTGAAGGGTAGCAAATACCACGCTGTCTCATTTTTTAGCCAAAGAGTGACATTTGGAACAAGCAGCCTACTCCACAATGCCAGGAGGCATTGCACCAAGGCAAGACACAGCTAACAGACCATGCCAAGCAGGACAGTGCTTCCCAGCAGGCTCCTACAACCCTGCTGCAGATGGCTGGTGTGTGAGCCATCAGCCCAACAAGGCAAGTTCCTGTGGTGTCTTGCCAGAGCACCTGCAGGAGGGCAACAAGAGCCAGGAATCGCTGCCTTGCCCAGATCTGTTGATGGGTAGGGTGTTATCAAAAGGGAAGCAATAACTTCAGGCCTTGAATCTAATTCCTCACTTCTTTTTACCCTCCTTTGTACACTCTCCAGCTCTAACCAACAAATTGCTACCTAGAGAGCTGGGGGCTTGGCTATTTAAGAAAATGTCAAATCATGAATGCAATGCCTCTTTCTGCAAGTGTTGAGAAATGCCTAAAATCAAGACTGTGGTCCTGATAAACATTTCAATGTTTTACTTGTGTTTCAAAGATGTGAAATCTTGGGCTTCTACTGATATGCAAGAAAAGGGAAGAAATGTGGGATAACAGTATCCAGATCAGTCTCCAGAAGGTAGGGAAGCAGTTATTTTCGCTTGACTTGTGATTGTGTGGAAGGATAAGGTCTTGTCATTTCTAACACCTAAAGAAACAGGGGTGAGAGATCAGAACAAACAGGCCAAATTGTATCCTTATGAGGAACTGTACGCATTGGTGGAGATGTGCATAACTAATCTCTTAGAGCAAGTTAGTGGTGGGAAAGAGGTGATGCAGCATAATTTGGATTATTCTATCTAGAAAATAATTGCCTATAATACCAGAAGAAATGTATCACAGGAAGTAATGGTGAAGAGATGTTTAGTTAGTTGCCTGATTAATTATTTTAAAAATGCATAACCTTATGTAAATTATTCTGAAAAGGGGTTGACCAGTGTTCCACTTCTTGCTGGGATGATGTTACAAGAGTATCATGCGTGAATGAAGCTAAACTTGGTGTGATTTATATCTAAAAGCTCTTGCTTGGAGGAGATTGTGGAATGAAATGTCTGTTCATGGGTTTTCTTTTAAAGAGAACAAACTGGTTTAATTCAGGGAAAAAAAAAAACAACACAAAAAAACCAAACAACAACAAAAATTTAAAAAAATCCGAACAAAAAACCAAACAAAACCCCAAACAAAACACAAACAAATGAAATACACCAAACAAAAAACTCCAAACCAAAACAAAAAAAAAAAAACAAAAAGAACCAAAACAAACACCCCTATTTTCTATGCAGTGTGGATGAGAGAGCCCAGGAATGAACTGAGGAGCTAAGTGATTTGACAGCTCAGCATCCTCACATGCCTCTCCATCTCCAGCCCCCTTTGAAGCAGAGACATGGTCCCTCAGAGTGACTGAGGGGGACAAGTTTTGAGAACAGAAACCCCATCTACAGCAGCTTCTGAATCTGAATGTCAGAGTTTGTTTCAGTGCTTAACAGATGACATACACTAAAAATGATTGATGGTCTCAGTAAGGCAGGGAAACTTGAAAGGCAAGCCTTGAGTCCTTCAATGCATAGAAGCAGCACAGGTTTGCTCTGCTTCTGGCTGGGGAGGACAGGGAAATTTCTCCACCTAATGGTACTCCTACTGGTCCTTGTAGGACAGGATACCTACTCCTGAGCAGGTATCCAAAATACAGAAACATAATTCTCAATTCTCTACACTGTGGTAAGGAGCAGTACTTCTGGTACTAAAATCATGAAGTGCAGTGCCCCAGAGCAGCAGAAACCCATACCATGTCCCGGGACATATTGGCTCTGAGTCCCAGTGTACTATAGCGAGCATGAGGAACTCAAGAGTTTCAGAGAGACTTGGGAAGGGATACAAAGTCCCCAGGCCTTGAAATTACAGACACAAGGTGGCCTGATCATGAGCCATGGCTCACAGAGAGCTGGGTACTCTCCCTAGGCTTTCCCACTAATTGTATGCAAAACCCATCATGCTGGGTGTTCACCCCTTCCACACACAGTTCAGTGCAGAGCACTGTGCCTCATCCAGGCTCCAGCCTCAGCCCACTGCAGCAAAGGTAGGAGTTCACCCAGTGCTGGGGCTGAGTACTATGCCTGCAGCTGCCTGCCAGTAAGGAAGGTCTGTGGTGTATGGATCCCCAGTGCAGTTACATTTTTCTCCACCTCTGTGTCAGGCATGTGAGCTGCCAATAGGGCAGATGCTCTCCTTCCCTGTTTTCTTATCAGGAGGTTTTGGGCTCAGTAAGTAAGCTGGTTTTGAAAATGATTTTGAAGCCCTTCCCTGTCTCACTATATGTAGTCTAAGGTTTCCTCCTGCGGTCAAGCAAGGAGGCAGTTACTTAGTTCTGCTTCTAGGACAAGGGATTTTGACTCCTCTGTATTCTTAAATTAGGCAAAGGTAGAGCTTTTGACCGCCTCAAACCATTTTCTTCTTTCTCGTAGCCAGTAAGAAAGAGACTTTTTTTTCCCTCCTCCAATGTTCCTACGTGTTTGTGACAGCTTGAGTCCCTGGTTACGCTGTTCCAAACACACAGGAAGAAGAAAAATCACTCTCTTAAAGAAATTGTCTACTTTGCACCAGAAGGTCAGTATTTTAACATTAAACTATGCAACATCTACTTACAGTTTGCAAATTTTATTTGCAAAATGATTCACCAAAACATGGGTATAGTCTTTAGTTTGTTTGTTTAGGCACAAAAAATACATGGATTTAATTGCAAAATCAAATACAAGAATAAAGAAATAAGACCAAAAATTGTGTTCTAATTTAGATTAGCATTCACATACAAATTTATGCAATATTCAATTAAACCTTTTTTATTGGACCAAAATCAATGAACATCCATCTGTTATTTTGCTTATTTTTTAATGTAATACAAGTAAAAGCTATCTTCAAAGAAATAAGGTAGTGTCTATCAATAATTTACTTTCAATGGTTATAGTATTTAAAGTTAATCATCCACTGGACCATTTATTAACCCTGACAGAGTGAATACAGTGTCAGATATCATTGAAAGGCCTGGAGGATTAAGGCACCAATGCTGCAAACTCTGATACACTTGCCAGTCAAACTTGTCTCCGGGATATAGTTAAACCAGGTCATAACCCTTTGCTTGAAGTAAATGCATTTAAGTCTGTTCATGCTTTGGATCATTGCCTCTCTGGCTGCAGGGAAAGTATAAAAGTCAGCTCAGTATTGGAAGAAGAATTTTATATAAATGCAATATACCATTCTTTTTCTTGATACGTCATATAACACATGGAGTCTGTATTATTTGTCTATAAAACTGTACTGTCTATAAAATATCAGTCTGATGGGCTCTTTCAGTGATGTTAGGAATGCAGTAAGCAGATAACTCTCAGCAGTTCTTTTAAATCCTTTAGTTATGTGCAAGAAAGAAAAAGCTTTTGCTTCAGATATTTGAACCATATTTGCTTATATAAAAAACCCCAACTTTTCATCCTTGTTTTCTTGTTTAAATAGTGTCATAAAATCGGATTGTACAGTTACAGCATCATGATGCATTTTATTCATTTAATAGCTATGATTACCACGATTTTTAGTGCATCCAGGGAAGACAAAAAAACCAACTAACTAACATTGTTTTTTCCCTAATTTAACACCTTGTCATATTGGGCTAACTAATAGTATATTACGATTAGAAGCAATGATGCTAAAGGAGGAGAAAAATGAAAGACTGAGTATTAAATCTGATCCACACATCCAAGTCAATGTTGCTGGATCATGTAGCAAATGCTCTTTTATTGGTATTATCCAACCCTTTCTGTGATCTCCTGTATGGAACGACACACTGGTTGACAGGTGTACATTAGTCACATTTAACATTCTTTGTCCTGGAACAGCAGGCAGGACAACAGTTGGGTTGAGCTGTCTTTGGAGAAGAGCCCCATAACTGCCCATTCTCAGCCAACGACTCCAAGCTGCCCGTGCCATGATGCCTGTTTGCTTCCTGAGAGGAGCAAACAGCACGGTGGCGGCAGCACCATTCCTGACCCAATGCCCAACCTCTTCGTGCCCAACATCCCAGATGGAAGGAGGAGAGCTGTCACGTCTCCTGCTCAGCTGGTGCCTCACAAACTGCCCCACTGTGCCCTGTGGAGCCATTTCCCCACTGCCTCTGCATGGGATGGCTTTATCTTCCCTTTGCAGCCACTGGCTCCCTGCTCCCAGGAGGGTAAGAATTTCCTGCCAGCAGCATGACAGCCATTTTATTGCCACATCAATTCCATGAACTGCTGGAACAGAGCCATGGAACTTCCCCTAAATGGAAAATTAAAATTTTTGAGCAAACTGGGTAAAATTAGTTGTGTTCTTTACTGCAGCAGCATGCGTAGTGCAAACTGTGACCCCTCGTGATGCACTGTGAGAGTAGAGCAAGCCTGAATGCCTCTACCTTAGGCGCAAAGAGGCTGGGCTTTTCTTGCTTAGGCCGTGCTTAACTTAAACTTATCCACTTAATTATTAAAATGGGCATATTTAGTCCTAGAAGATCCCTTCTACCCTGGAAGTAAGATCTCAGTAAGTTTTTCTTCTTGCCAATTTTCTCAGGTTTTCCACAGTAAAGAATCTGATTTCTCTTTTTCCATTGGATCTAATTTACATTTATCTTAGAGTTACAACTTCTCACATACAATAAGCATTCGTTGCTTCCTTACAAAATACAGTTTCTGGGAGCTTTGCTGGAGCTGAAAGAAAGCGTGGATAGTATCTGATATTTGAGAAGAACAGAAAAGAGAGTAAGGGAAAATTTGTTCTCATTCATTTTTTGTAGAAAATAATGTCAGATTATGACAGAAAGAGCAGTATTATGAACTAATAAAACCCAGCCTGTTATTACATGGCAGTAGCTGAAGGCAATTAATGTTCTGTGTACCTTCTTGTATTTTAAATAAATGAGCTTAATAATCAAATATAGAGAAATTTTTGTACACTGTAAATTATTTGATTTTATTGTGTTCCCGTCAAGACCAGAAAGGCCTTAAAATTCCATGAGAAATAATGCTAAAAATTATTACAACCTTCTAAGTTTTATCATAAAAGCTGAAGTAGCAGCTAGCTGTGTCTGAAAGTGGCAGGTCCATCCACTTCAGAGGTCTTGTTCCCAGAGGCCGTCTCCCAGGTGGACTCTCAGCTGTCTAATAATGCAGCCAAACACTGCAACCTTTTTCTCAGTGGAGTAACTAATTTGGGTATTTCATGGGGGGAAAAGGAGCCAGGGAGAATTAGTTTTTAGGTATGTAATACCTTTGAGATTTCTACCCTTT
Organism: Chiroxiphia lanceolata; assembly: GCF_009829145.1. Classification (NCBI taxonomy): domain Eukaryota; kingdom Metazoa; phylum Chordata; class Aves; order Passeriformes; family Pipridae; genus Chiroxiphia; species Chiroxiphia lanceolata. Next base: position 82,308,889 of record NC_045639.1, on the reverse strand, counting down.
TGGTCAAATACAGCCAAAATTATCTGACAAATGAACAATTATAAAAGCAACATCTGAAAAACAGATCACATAAGCCCAAAATCCTTCAGAAAGTCAGCTATGAAGGCAGAATGGACCAATGAAGCTTTTTTTGCCTCTCTTACACACTTAGAAAAGCAAACTTGCACTAACAAACAAATCCAGAAAAAAACAGCTGGGATGGCTGCTGATGGAAAAAAACAGAGGGTGGCAGGGAAAAAACATACACAAATGCTTTAAAATTTACAAAACATTATTGCTTGCTGTCAGTCTTTAACCCTGGGGCTTTAAGCCAAATAGCATTATTTTCAATGACAGAAGCAGAGATTTCAGGACAGAAGAGGAAATGCTTCAATAAAGGCAAAGTTTGAAAGGCCAAGATGCTGCAACTCTACTTCTATGTCAGAATGAAAGACTTCAGTAAAAAAAAGTTAAATTTATCTTTGGTACAGCTCTCAGGTAATTTCACCAACCTCAACAGAATATCTGTCACCCCCGGATGTTTTCTGATTTTTTGGTAAAAGCACAGAATACAGAGGTATTGGCTGTCTCTGCCTCTGGGTTCCCACACTGGAGCCCAATTTAGCCACCAGCTTGAGACCATGCCTAATTACATTCAATGTCAGTTATGCTTTCAAGTTTTTTACTGAGACTGAATCACCGTCTGTGTCAAATTTTGGTGAGGTGGTCATTGTGCCAGTAGTAGATACAGAATGAATATGTAGACTTAACAGCTGTTTTCAAACCTGTTTCCAAATTTGTAACTTGGTTCATATGTCAAGCCATTGTCAGATTGCTATGCTGAGTAGAATCAGTGCAGTGTGCTTTAAATATCTAGACTGAGACAGCTACAGAAAATGATCAGCAAATGGCACGAAGCAGTTGTACAGCAGCTATAGAAACCACAGCTTATACAATACAAATAACCATGGACCATTACCTACAATTTAGTTCACGTTCCTTCAACTGTGTCATGACATCTGTTGTAAGGAACCTTGTAGGATGGGCTGAGAAAATATGTTAAACACAAATATTGCTGAACAAAGAATAAAGACATTTCAAACTTAATGGTGCTACAAGGGTATTTAAATGTACTAATAAAGTAAGTAATGAGGGATGCTGTTGGTGCCAAAGCAAAACACTAGAGAAAATTAGCTACAGCGACTTGCCTGTGGAGCAGCATACATTACATCACACTGGTCCAGGCTGTAGCAAGACAGTGTTGTAATAGCTTTAAGCATCAATTTAAAAAAAACCAAACTATTAAGAAGTTGGCACTATTTTTGTTACTTGATGGCATACAATATCACCCTTAAAGATTTTGGAGTTTCCCCAAAAAATCAGACTCTTGTTTCAAAAGTAGATTTAAAATAAAATTATTTGAAATGAAGATTGGTTTGTAGCTGATAGCAGTGACCACAACCTTCTTTTCCTCCTTCTGGGCCTCTCCGAGTCCACCAAGAAAATACCTGTCTTGTGTCAAGCAATAAAAATTGAAAAAAACCAGGAGAAGGAGATGTAGAAACAGATATAAGAAGTGGTGAGATATTATGACTTTATCCTAAGGCACAAAATATATTCTTGCAGCTCACCCCTTCAGGTTCTCTTTGCTTTAGTTGTAGATCCAGTGGCCTGATGCCCTGGAGAGCACTCTGATTCAGGTAGGTTCTTTCAGTCTCTAAGTCAAGATTCTGAGTTTGAAATGTAGATAAAACCATGAGAAAGCGAAGAGAAAAGTGAGCCAATACCATGAGTGGTAGTGAGGCTTTGTCCACAGACAGGACCACAGCCTTTATCAAGAATGAATGAGAGATGGGAATAGCTACTGGTCAGCAACAACGCTGAGCCCAAGTCTGAAAAATGTCTTTAATTCCTCCCTGGAAAAGTGTTTGGCATCTGTATTTGGTAGAGGTTTGGCTGACTCTGTGCCATTAACTGCAGTCACCCTACTATTAGCCAATTTTGATCCTTTATAGAGGATCAAAAAGGAAAACTAGGAGGGATGAGCAGCCATGTGCACTCTAAATCCTGGAGTCTTTATGCATCAACCAGCAAAACAAGAAATTAAGATTGGGGAATTAACTAGTTTCGTAGAATCATAGAATTGTTGAGGTTAGAAAAGACCTTTAGTATCACCGAGTCCAACCGTTAACCTGGCACTGACAAGTCCACCACAAACCATGTCCCTAAGTGCCACAAGAGTGCCTGAGAGCAGGGCACACCCTGCAGCTGACACCTGGGTGGCAGCAAGTTCACCCCAGAGCTCTGTCTGGGCAGCTGCATCAGTCGTGGTGGGTGTGGAACTTAGAGAGGCCGTGGCTTTCTGCTGAATGGATACCACTGCTCCCTGGTCAAACTGCTCTTCGGCACCCTTCCTGCATGCTCTTCCACATGAACCGCTGCCCAAACTGTCATACTCGCTCTGCTTGCGGCGCCCCTGGTTGCTAATGCTCCACTGCACTAGATGATACAGAAATATATTAAAAACCTTGTCTGTTGAACATGTTTTACAGATAAAAAACTGACATATAGGGAAATAAAACTTCAAGACACAGAATCTACAAGTGCACTTAAAGGAGTATTCCTGCTCCTAGCTCCAGAAAATATGTTCGCAGTCTGCCAGTAGCCCGTATACTCATCATCATCATGGCTGGGCTTCGTGAACGAAGATTTGGGAAAGGCTCTATCCACATTTGTTACAAGCACGCTGGTGGCTAATAAGGCCAATACGAGATAGACATGGCCGATTACAAAAGGCACAGCAGAAAGACTCCTTAGGTGGTATATTCTGCAAGGCACGATTCTTTCTGCATTGTCTTTTCTCCTCAAGAGTGATCCTGCGTGCTTTCTCAAAGGCATCAGCAGCGTTATAGATGGTGTGTCTCCAGACCTCCCAGTTGGAGGCCAGAGTAGACCAATTATGATGATCAATATGACTAAGGCCAAGATGTTGTTTCAGGGAGTCCTTGTATCTTCTCTTTGGGGCTCCTCTCATGCGGCAACCAGTGGCAAGTTCACCATAAAGCAGGATCTTAGGGAGGCGGTGGTCCTTCATCCTGGAGACGTGCCCTGCCCAGCGCAGCTGTGTTCTCAGCAACATGACTCAATACTTGTGACTGCTGCTCGTTCTAGAACAGATGTATTGGTCACATAATCTGACCAGTGGATGTTTAGGATTGTACGGAGGCAGCGTTGATGGAAGCGTTCTAGGAGACGCAGGTGGTGGCGGTAGATGACCCATGGTTCAGAACCATATAAAAGAGCAGACAGAACTATGGCTTTGCAAACACTGATCTTTGTACTTTTCTTCAAGTGTTCATTATACCATACTCTTTTATGGAGTTTTCCGAAAGCCCTATATGCCTTTGCTAACCTGTTGTCTATCTCTCCATCAATCTTTGGTGCAAGAACGCAGTCTTATTTCACACCATTCTTTATTAGAAAGGGCTCAGAAAGCGCATTGCCATATCTGACTTGGCCGTGCTGATCCTCATGGAGTGAGGTGATCAGTTTAAGGAACTTGGGGGAACAACCTAAACGTTCCAAAATCTACCATAGACCTTTTCTGCTCACCGTACTGAAAGCCTTGGTGAGGTCAACAAAGGTTACATAGAGACCTTTGTTCTGTTCCCTACACTTCTCTTGCAGTTGTCTGAGAACAAACACCATGTCTGTGGTACTCCTGTTGGCTCTGAAACCACATTGGCTTTCAGGTAGAATTCCTTCTGCTATAGTGGGTATTAGTCTGTTCAAGAGTATTCTTGGCAGGATTTTGCCAGCAATGGAGAGCAGAGTAATACCACGGTAATTTGAGCAGTCTGATTTAATACCTTTCTTCTTATACAGGGTGATGATGACTGCATCACGAAGGTCTGATGATAGTTCGCCTAGTTCCCAACAGCGCACCACAAACTCATGAAATTTAGCATGGAGTGCAAGGCCCCCATGTTTCCAGACTTCGGGTGGAATTCCATCAACCCCAGCTGCCTTGCCAATTTTCACCTGCTGTATGGCCTTGAGGGTTTCTCCTAAAGTGGGGGCTGTATCCAATCCGTAGTTCACCGGTTGTTGTGTGATGGACTGAATTGCTGAGTCTTGGACTACACAGTTGGTACTGAAAAGAGTCTGAAAGTGTTCAGACTATGGAGGTTTTATCTATCAGAACCGTTTGACCATCATCGCTGAGTAGAGGGCTTTGTACCTGGTATGTAGGCCCGTATGCTGTTTTCAGGGCCTCATAGAATCCTTTGTGATCACCCGTATCTGCGCATAATTGTGTTTTTTCAGCTAGATTGATCCACCACTTGTTCTGGATGTCACGGAGTTTCTGTTGGAGCCTGCTGCATGCAAGACAAAAGGCTGTTTTTCTTGTGTGACAGGATGGCAGTGCAAGGTGTGCTTGGTGGGCGGTTCTCTTCTTCCTCAACAGTTCCTGGATCTCTTGATTGCTTTCATCAAAAGCCCATATACTGAACTACAAAGAATTAGTATTTCCCAGGTTTTGAGACCAAGATCATTTCACAAGTATCCTGGGAACAGTAGTAGGAGTGACCACTCAGTATAATGATCTGTCAGTATGCAAAGTGCAAAGAAAAGAAACAATCTTCTTCAAGGAGCCTCTTTTTTTCTAAAATCACGGGCTCTCTTTTTTCTAAAATCATCCTCTGTAATGGCTGTTACCAACCTATCCTTTTGTTCTTTGAGTTATTCTGCAGTAATAGCCTCAAATATGGCATATAAAGATTTGATTGGTATGTGGAAAACTGATGTATGACAAGTTAGAATCGTGACATCTAGGGCATTTAGTTTCCCTAAAGGATTATTGAATAATATTCCTCAAATAACTCTCTCAATGCATTTAATGATATTTTTTCCATACATTATTCATTTTTCATTACTTTCACATCTTATAGAAGGAAATATTTCCCCAAAAGTTTAAATCAAATATTTGCAATTTAGTTCTTTCCATTATTCATTGAACTCTAGCTTGCACTTTCTTTTTCATAAACACAGTTCATCAAAAACAAGTGTTTAAGGACAAGATAGTGGGTGGTGATATAACAGACACAGAATGGAACTAAAATAAAAATTCCCACATTTTTATGTTTTGCTACCTGGAAGGTAGGATTGAGAAGGGGAATTACATGAATTTCTCTGGGAACAAATATCAAGTTTGCAGTGGAAGGGAATGATGGAGAACACTCCCAGGGCTGCCACTAGAAAGGTGAAAGTAACCTTTTTTCCATGAGAGGGAGTTATATATGTCTCTCTGACAGAGCAGGACATGCTGAACTATGCAGGCTTGCTATGCCTTTTTAAATTATTTGGTATTGATTTTGTACCAGCTTGTATTCATTTCTGGTGAGTGGCTGGAAAAGGTCAGGGGTACATTGTGAAGAAGTGGGAGGCATCTGAGCACAGCGTATCGTCAGAATTTAATGAGATGATCCAGTCTGTGCATGTGCTTGTAACATGTCACAGCCATGATAATGAAAACCATATGTTTGTTGTTTCTTTTTCTCCTTTCCTTGATAGATATAGGAGTTAAAAATGGGATAGATAAGCTAATAGGAGGAAAAGGAAGGAAAACTAATAGTTCATACCATGTTTCCCATTCTGTAACAAGGTGTTGTTTTTAAGATCTCTTGTCTCTGGTTAGCTGAATGCATGTACTGAATCACTGTCCTGCTAGGAATTTAACTAGTAAACTCCAAGTTTAAAATGCAACTCTAAGCCTAATTTCCTTATTTTCCCAAGGGTGAACTGTCAGCTCCTACTCATTGGCACTTTTTATGTTACAAGTTTTGCATTAGACTTAATGCATCTTCCCTTCCTGAAATGTGTGTAATTGGTGTTAATTAGAAAGTTTAACATGAAAATCTGTGGTAAAAATATTAGAGGGAAATTATGTTAAAAACAAACAGAAAATTGCTGAACATTATGGAACATTAAAAATATGACAGGAGTCAAAACTGTGATTGTTGGTCAGCCAGTCCTGTATAGAAGCCTCCAGAGCAGGACTCACAGGGTCATTGTCCAATCCCCCTGCTCAAGCAGGGTCACCTGGAACAGGTTTGCACAGGGCCTTTGTCAGGCTTTGAATAGCTCCAAGGACAGAACTCCACAACCTGTCTAGACAAATCATTCCAGTGTTTCACCATCATCACAGTAAAAAAACCCCAACCTTATTCTAAATAGAATTTCCTGTATTTCAGTTTGTACTCATTGTCTGTCCTGTCACTGGGCACTGCTGAAAAAAGCCATCATTTTTAATGCCTCCCATGAGATATTTATACACACTGTCAAGATCCTCCCGAGCCTTCTCTTCTGCATGCTGAACAGGTCCAGCCCTCATAGCCTCTCTTTGCATGTCATGTACTTCAGGTCCTTAACTATCTTCATGATTCTTCTTTGAACTGTCTCCACAATGTCCATGCATTTTGCTGGGGAGCCCAGAATTGGACCCAGCTCTCCAAGTGTATTTCGCTATTGCAAATGCTTCTTCTAATGCAATCCAGGAGGCTGTGGCCGTCCTTGCTGTGAGGATGCACTGCTGGCTCATGGTCAACTGGTTGTCCTCCTGGACCCCCTGGTCTTTTTATGCCAAGATGCCTTCAAGCTAGTTGTCCCCAGCTTGTATTCATATACTGGGTTATTTCTCCCCAGGGACAGGACTGTGCATATGTCCTTGTTGAACCTCATGAGATTCTTCTTGGTCCATTTTTCCAGCCTCTTAAGGTCCCTCTGAATGGCAGCACAACTCAGAATTAAGAAGCAGTTTCCGAAGCAATCAAGTCTACCACTCCTACTTAGCTTTTGAATGAGAGCTACAAACCTAAAGACTTTGGTGTATTTGGTTTCAAATTCCTGCAATATTTTCTCAAACGGGTTGACAGGGAAAACTTTCACAGTCATTTGAAGATGCTTCTGTGATGTGGGAGATCCAGGCCCAACAGTTTCCTCTGCTTCACTTATAAGGAATGGCTTTAAGCTCCTGTTGGAACTGTTTGAGTTCATGCAGGTTATTGTCACAGGTCTGCTTTATCCCAAATGAACAAATCCTTCACTCATTTTTCACTAATTCTTCTACAGCTCTATCAAGATCCTTTTAACTTCCATTATTCTTCTCAGAAGAGCCATGAGCATGTCCATTTACACCCTTTAGGGTGTAGAAAATTCTTGGCCAAGGCGGATGATCATTCCAACATTTGTATTTTGTATTTATTTAGAAATAAGAGAGAACTAATGAGTTTATATTCACATGGGAGTAAAGTCTCTCAGAATTCTGCTCTACCTGCTCTTTATTCCTTATTTTAGGCCAAAACTCAGCCACCAGAAGCAGGTGCAATCAAAGTAACTTCTTTTTTTTTTTAAATGCTATAAAGAGGATCAGATAAGCGCTGAAAAGCCAAAACTCCTCAGTGTGTGCAAGATAGGAGGGATTTATTCAATTAAAAAAAAAAATATGATCTGCTTTTGTCTTCAGAGTGGGGGCATTTTCTCAGGAAAACATAATCTAACATGCCAACTGGGTTAGACATACTACTTATTATCATTAATATGCAATATTTTTGTCCTCCTACCTGACATTGAGTCTGGTAGAGAAAAACAATGCTTAATGAGCAGAGAGAGACCAATTCTAGTTAAAAAAAATTACCTGTAAAAAAATCAAAAAAAAAGGAGGAATAGATTTTAATTTCCATGACAATAGTTCTTTAAAAAATACAGCCATGTAAAAATGTGGAAGTGAATGTGAAATACCTAAAATAAATTAGTTGGCCCCATATAGTTTTGTTTGCCAGTTAGTCCTGTGTAGGAAACTAGAAAGTTGGCATATACACAGTGATAATTATGTCTTATATGTTCAAATTCAAATTATGTTTAAATCTGTATTTTCTAGGCTCTACTTTATAATACTTTCCTCTAAGGATCTCAGGGAACAGGGGGCTTAATTAAGAGTGTTTTAGAAGTGGACTTCAGAATGATGTTCCTTTTGTTTACATTAACGCCTTTAGCAATCATTTTACATGGAGATCTGCAAACATTGGTCTATCAAAAAGGATTTTCACCATGTGCAGTTATTCATCATGTGGCTTCAGACTTTCATATCTTTGACGCCATTGTCATTTTTTGCATTCTTAATACTTTAAGTAATATAAGAGCAGTTATTAACACTGCAATTGTAAAAATTAATTTAGGGTTAATTTAAAAGAGTTTATAAAGGAAATCAAAGATTCCTGTTGCCTCAATTTCTTTTTTTTTTTTTTTTTTTTAAACTAGAAGCTAGCAGTACTGCATATTTAACACCTGATCTGATGTATTATTCCAAGGTGTTACCTTCATAGGACTTGCTGATGACAATAACATAGACATGGACACTCAGGAAAAGTACATGTAAAAAAATAATAGATTTCATGTAACTCTATACTTAGCTTGGACTTTTCAGCCTTTTGAAGAAAAACTTGTTAATTCTTTCCAGTCTATAAATGGTAGAAGAATAAAGCTTCTGAAATCCATTTGAATATTTCCTGAAATTTTTGTAATATCTGGTGGTAAAGAAAATAACAAGAAAGTACTTGTCTGCGGAAAGAAGAATTTTTTTTCTGGAGATACAAACAGTGTATCATCCTCATCTGCAGTTTACTTTGTTTTGCTTCTCACTAACTAGCATATTTCCATGGAAAATTTATGGTTTAAACACATTTGCAGGCAGGAAACGTTAACCCAGTGTGTTCTGTAATACATACCTAATGGGGTTTCAGTCTGGTTTCCCAGGGGAATGCAGTTTACATGATCTTTCTGTCTCTGTCCATCCATCTATCGTGTGACGACTACAAGCCCATCTGACAGAAAGGGAAACTATCAATGACAAATCAAGTCTGTGGCCAGACAGATGAGAGAGATCTAAATAATGTCCTGTGCTGAGAGAAGGGTTGCAGAGGGAACCTAACCTGGTCAGAACAAAGTCATCATGGGCATTAGCTGGCTGATGAATCGACACGTGGGCAACTCTGACCCACACACAGCCCTTGCCTAGCCATGGAGAAAGAGGGACACAACCAAGACATAGGTGCATAATGAGCATGGAATGATGAGCCTCTCAAGCCCAAAGAAAGAGGGAAAATGGAGATAATAGAGGGGAAGTTGGACAATGATACAAGGGGATATCTGGTGGGTTATCATGGCAGGGCTTAGGGAAGGCACTGGGTTATTGTTGGGAAGAAATGAGGCAATGAAGAAAACAAATCCCTATGATGGCATATGTATTAGTTTCACTGGTTCCAATGAAATTTGTTTGCTTGGAATAATAATGGAAATTACTCTTGCGTTTGCTGTTTTAATATGACATACTTGAGTGTGTCAGTGCAGTAGAGGAAGAATGCAAAACTGTTGGGTTTATTAACATGAATTTTGCTGAAGGACTCAAAATGCTGAAATTTGAACAAATATTAGATTCAAACCTCTTGAGGGGAAATAAAGCCGTGTTTGAAAATGTATTTAATATGTGCTATTTATTTATTTATTATACTGTAGTTTCTCAGGCACATTTCCTTCCACAATCACTGCTGAAAAAAACCTAAAACAAAACCAAAAAAGCACTAAGCAATAAAATTACATTTGGTATTATACAGAAAAAGAAATGGAATATCGTTCTGGAACCTTAGTGGCTGAAAAGATTTAATACTCCTATTAACAACTGCAAATAAAGAGTGATTGATTATATAAAGCCAAATAACTTGTGTTCTGTTAAAGTATATCTTCCATCGAGTCATAATTTGTAGTTATCTAGAAATTAAGAATCTGCTACCAGCACTGGTAATTTGTTTCTCATTGATTACAAATAATGAATGTTCTTTGTTTTTCATTTGTATTTAACAAGCTTGAGCTTATAGCCATTAGTTCTTTTCACCACAAAATCATTGAGATTGGAAGAGATTTTCAAGATCAGCTGTTAACCTAGCGCGTACAAGTCCACCACTAAACCATGTCTGTAAGTGCCATATCTACATATCTTTTGAATACCTTCAGGGATGGTGACACCACCCTGGCCAGTCTGTTCCAATGTCTGACCACCCTTTCAATGAAGAAATTTTCTATAATGTCCAATCTAAACCTTCCCTGGCACAACTTGAGGTCGTTTCTGCTTGTCATAATGCTTTTACTTGGGAGAAGAGACCAACCCTCAGCTGGCTACAACCTCCTTGTAGGTAGTTGTAGAGAGTTATAAGGTCCCCCCTGAGCCTCCTTTACTCCAGACTGAACACCCCCAGCTCCCTCAGCCCCTCCTCATAAAACTTGTGCTCCAGACCCTTCACCAGACTTCTCTGGACACACTCCAGCACTTCAATGTCTTTCTTGAATTGAGGGGCCCATAACTGGACACAGGACTTGAAGTGCAACCTCATCAGTGCCCAGTACAGTGGGATAATCACTGCCCTGGTCCTATTAGCCACACTATTCCTGATAGAGGCCAGGATGCCATTGACCTTCTTGGCCATCTGGGCACACTGCTGGCTCATGTTCAGCTGCTGTTAAACAGCACCTCCAGGTCATTTTCTACCAAGCATCTTTCCAGCCTGTCTACCCCCAGCCTGTAGAGCTGCATGGAGTTGCTGTGACCCAAGGGCAGGTCGGGCACTTTACCTTGTTGAACCTCATATAATTGGCCTCAGCCCATTGATCCAACCTATCTAGATCCCTCTGTAGAGAATTCGTATCCCCCAGGAGTTCAACACTTCCACCCAGCTTGATTTTGACTGCAAACCAACTGAGGGTGCCCTCGATCACCTCATCCAGATCATTGATAAAGATACTGAACGGGGTTCATGCCAGTACTGAGCTGCCAGCTGGATGTAATTCTGTTTACCACCACTCTGGGCTCAGCCAGACACAGCTGGTAAACACAGACAGGCACCTGCTTATATCAGAGGCACTTATAAAAATTATCTCACTGACTTCAGTATACATAGGTAGATGTATTCTGCTGCAGAAGAACCATCATTGAGAGTAAAAGTGCAGGTGAGATCTAAGAAGGTGAAATTCCATCGTTGCTGATATTTGAAAAAGCTAGAAAATCATCAGTCTTGAAATAAGGCTGTATTTTGAAGTACTTTTCTTTTTTAAGCACCTGGTAGCACTTGTGGGGTAGAAAGTCTGTCATCCTTTTCAATATGAAATTATGAACACTTGATAAGACCTAGGAGTTCTTGTAGTGTACACAGTGTCAAGCTGGCAGGCCTGGTTAGTTGTTGTTTTTTGTTTTGTTTTTTTTTTTCCTTTTTGAGTCACTCTGAAAGCAGTTGTATTTCTATAAAAGAAGAATGGGGACATTTAATTTGTTTCATTATGACAGGCAAACTAATCCTTAAAATGTCTAATTATGGTTTAAAAATATATTTAATAAATAACCGCTGTGCTGTAGCTTAAATCCTGTGCTACACACTGATTTTGACTGTGAAGTTTTCCTCTTTTATTTAATATTCTTGAATTCTTTAAAACAACATGGGGTTTTTTTGTCTCTCTCCTTGAGGCAGTATTTGGTATCTGAAAAATATAAACACTGGCTCATTTTAAAGCGACATCCCCTTGCCTGCTGTCAGCTCTGCTGGAGTTCTCTTCTAGGTGCTCATCTCCACTCCCACTCCACACCCTGTTGCTGCCCAGTGCCCAAAATGACTTTGAGCCTTAGCCCTAGTAATGCTGAGGCCCTGGTGGAGGCAACAGTAAATGTGCAGAAGGTTAACAACTAACCAATGTGCAACATTTGTATCTGATAAACATATTCCAGTTAGCGCTAATAACATCACTGACAGGAGCAACGGGTAGAAATTCTGTGCAAGTTTTGATGTTCCAGGGAAATAGCACGGCAAAAGTCCTTCTCCTCCTGCTCCTTGTCATTTTCATCCCTGATACCAGCTGCATTGGAGACTATCCCCAGGGTATGATCAGCTGAAACCTCACCACTGCTCTTCATGACTATGCCCTGGGGAAAGTTCTTCTGTTCCTTTCCTTTCTCTCTCTTTTTTTTTTTTTCCCCAATTTTCCCACAATTTGATTTGTACCATTAAAATCAACATATTTCACCAGCTACAGATGCTACTAATCAATCACTGTGTATGTGGACCAGCCTCAGCATCTTCTGTGCAGCTATTTCTCTCAGTATGTGTCTTTGACAGCAGGCATTAGTGAATGCCAAGAGTGTAACAACAGATAAGCCCATAGCAATGTTTCTCCAGAATACCTTTCTAGACCAAATAACTTATGATTTAGGAACTTTCCTGAGCCAGAAATTCTCAAGTGAAATGTTTGCAGTTAGGCATCCTTGTTGGAATTTTCTGACACAAACTTTTCCCACTTATTTCAACCCATGCAAACTTTTAGTGCCACCAACACACAGTAGCAAAGGTTTCCATGTCCTTCTGCAGTGTGTGAGTGACTTCATTCTGAATCATTTGAACCTGCAATTTTCTGACTCCACATGGTTCCCCTCATTCTTGTATTAGAAGGAACCATAAACAGTAGTTTTCAGACTTCTCTATGACACTCTATGCTTCAGCATGACCTGTTGGCTGGTTTTTTTTCAAGACTGTAAAGTTTCAGTCAGGTAAGGCAGAAGGTACACAGCTCATGGAAGAAGAAGGAGAGGCATGGACCAGTTCTGCTCCAGTCAGACCATTTTTGTATTTCTGAAAGGCTGGGAAATTCCACAAACAGAACAATGTGCAGTCTACCACAACACAGTGCAGGACCATAAAAAACAGCCTAATGAATGTCATACCACTATGCACAGGACAGTGAGTATCTGTACACAAACTTTCAAGGGAATGCACATGGTGAGATTTAGACATTCGTCATTTTCTGTATTGTCTGGCTGAGCTGGAGCTCATTTCCCCATAGTAGCCCTCACAGTGCTGTGCTTTGCATTGGTAGCTAGAAGGGTGTTGATAACACACCGGTGATTTGGCTACTGCTGAGCACAGCATCAGCACTGTAACATTCCTTCCTCAATTGAGGGCAAGATCTTGGGAGGAGACCCAAGTAGGCCAGCTGACCCAAACTGACCAAAGGGATATTCCAGACCATATGGCATTAGCTCAGATATAAAAGCTGAGGCAAGGAGCAGGAAGGTGGGCATTCAATATCTCCAATGGCCACCTGCTAAGGAACTATTACACGTGCTGAAGCCCTGCTTCTCAGAAGTGGCCAGCCATTGCTGCTAATGGGAAGTAGAGAATAAACCTTGCTATTTTTCACTTTGCTTTTGCACACACAAGTTTTTCCTTTGCTTTTGCTTTAATACCCATGAGTTGTTTTTCATCTTACTCTCTCCCCTGTCTGGCTGGGAAGAGGAGTGATAGAGTGGCTGGGTGGGCACCTGGCATCCAGGCAAGGTAAACCCACCACATCTTCTTTCCCAAGACTTTGAGAAAGCCAGTTTCATTTCTAAGAATGAGGAACAAGGTACTAGAAATTAAATTTGATTATCAAAGTCCTCCATAAGCAGCTTCTGGCTAAAAATTCAGCAAGTACAAACAGTATTCTTCCAAATATACAAATTGCTCACGTTTGGTGTGCAAGACAGGCACAATATCGAGACCACTGCTGTGAGCATCTGCACATGTAAATTCTTGTTATGTATCTGTAAAGAAGACAATATACACTGAAGTATTATTTTGATTATTTCCTTCCTTGCCTAGAAAGGAAAGGAAGATTGCCCATGTCAGAAGAGTGTCATTTGCACACACCTCTAAATTGAAAAGTGCTTTATAGTTTCATGTGTAGCCACATAAAGAACTCCAAACAAGCCAAAATCACCAACAAGAGAGAAGGCTTTTCCCTTTGAAAAAAACCAAACAATATTAAAAAAATAATTAACTATAAAGAAACTCTAAGTGTATTTTGTTATGGCATGATGGCTGAATGATAAAAGGGGATTAATTTACATCATAACATCTCATAATTACATATCAAACATTGTAGTGTGAGATAAACAACAGCTTGGTAAAATGGAAGTTTTGCTTTTAATTTGAATTTTTTTGTTGTTGGATTTTTTCTTTGGGTTTTTTGTTTGTTTGTTAGGGGTGTTTGTTTTTTTGTTTAAACCTGCTTTGTAGCAGCCCTTAAATCTATATTTTCTGCTTTAATTAACAAAAGACATAATGTACCACTTTCTAAATGATAGCATGGAAATCAGTTTTGTAAACTGCAGTTATAAGTAGTTTTGTTAAGTTCATCTCAACTCATGAATAAAAATAGCACATGCTGCATGGTAAGCTCTGCATACTGGCAAAAGAATAGAAATAGGGAAAGGAAAATTTACTATCATTTAGTCTTGTCACAGCAAAATGGATTAAAACCTTGTTCAAAGGAGGTCAACTCAGCATCCAATGGCTCTCAGAATCAGTCCCTTACGTTTCTGCCAATCTGATAGATATTTCAGGCAAGGGGATTAACACACTGAAGAGGAGCTGAATAAAAGTATTCTCTCTTGGTCTCAATTGTGCAGTAAACACAATCCCAGGAGTACTCATGAGTTTAAAAATTAGTGCACTAACCAGATCCCACAAATAATAAGGAAATGGAAATTATTTGGTTAACATATGCAGGACTAACTTTTGCTTCAATGATGGACTAATGCTTCCATGCCCACTCACCTCCTACACTGTCTCAGATTCTTATCTCTCCCTGATTTGCATTTGGAACTATGTATCCAAACCATCAAAAAAATTCTGATTCTACATGTCTTAAAGTGCTAACCAATTAGCACCAAGATACAAATTGGTCTCTTCCTTGGTCTTTCTTTTGTGGACTTTCTAAACGCAGTCGAACAGCTAGAGGACAAATGGCAAAACTGGAAGTGTATCCCAATGTGAGAGTCATTGCTCAGGTAACAGGTTTCTACCTGGAATGAACTCCCAGTAGTCACAAGCATCCTGTCTTTTCTGTTCTGAGGGGCTCAGTATAGTGCTGCTCACAGGCCCAAGGTTCTGTCTTTCCAACAACCAGAGGTTAAAACCATTTAAGAACCACAGCAGAGAAAACAAAAAAGCCATCACAAAAAGCCGAGAGCCAGCAGTTTGTCTGAGCAATGGCTTAAGTCACTGAGATGCTCTTTGTATGCATTTCTAATGCAGTCATTACCATAAGAACAACAAAACAATTCCTTTTCTTCCTTTCTTTTTACTGTTATGGTAATAATTTATTTAAAATAGCAGTTACATCAGTCAATGTCATATATTATTACCCATTCACAAATGTTACCTATAATGGGCAAGCAAGATCTGTAATACAGAAAAGGTTATCTCCAGAGGGTCACAGCATCAACCACAACATTAGGTTGCATATTAGGAAGATATTTTTTACAGAGAGAGTAATCGGACATTGGAATGGGTTGCCCAGGGAGATGGTGGATTCACTGTGCCTAGAGGTTTTTAAGATGAGACTGGATGTGGCACTTAGTACCATGGTCTAGTAACCACGGCGGTGTTGGATCAAGGGTTGGACTTGATGATCTCAGAGGTCCCTTACAACCCAGTTAATTTTATGATTCTATGATTACTACATACAGAGAAACACAACCCAGCTATTTTTTGCAATAAGAAGCTGTACAGTGGCAGGTCAGCTCAACATATATTAACTGAAACTCCTGAGCATACATTTTTTAGGGCGTCCACAAGGATGAACTTTTTGAACCAATACTGCATGCCCAGGTCACCTCTTTCTGACTTTGTGTAGGAAAAGTATTTTCCTACCAAGATCAGATACATGCCTAGTGAGAAAGGAAGAATATGCTTTGTTTTTAAGATATAGCTGCACTCAGGGAGAATTCTGGTGCTTTCTTGCACACCATTCCCACAGTTACCTAAGGGAATCGGGCCTAGCTTAAAATATCATAAAAGCAGTCCACAAGCGACTGTTAAAAAACACTGAGAGAAACGGAATGGGAAGACATTTCAAATGAGTTGCTTTACGAGTCTCTCCTCTGCTTAGTCTGCTCCATATTTTCATTTATGAATGGCTGTAAAATGGTTAACGAGAAGTTATAGAGGTCACAGAAGTTGTGGAAGACCAAAACAAATTTTAAAATGAACTGGTGATGTGGTTGTCCAGAACCAACAAGATTAAGTTAGCCTGTCTTTGCCTCAAATGGAATGCGAAGGGTTTATTCCCAGGAAACTATTACAGAACAAATCAATGGGGATAACAATCAGCTAGACAACTGTGTGTTGGTGAAAGAGCCCGGCTTACAGGGGTCACAAAACTGGTATGTATGCAGCTATCTAGCTCTGCAGAAGAAAGGCAACATTCATTTTGGAAAGCATTACAGAAATGGGGTGTACAATAAGACAAAGACACTTCTTCTGTCATGCAGAGTGCCAGTGAAGGGCTTCCTGGAGCACTGCATCCCAGCCTGTATTCTTGAACATAAGCCAGTGAAAAGGCAAGGAAATGTGAGCAGTAAGAGCAGCAAGAGGTCTGTAAAAGAAAATCTACAGAGAAAAAAGAATAAAAAAGACCAGTGTTGTTCTACTTGGAAAGTGAGGACAGAGGAAGAAATGGAAATCTTCCACCATCATAAAGATTTTTACAAGTTCTTCCTGCTAACTTTATATTCAGGGCAGACACTAGGCAAGAGTTCTTAGTAGGGTAGAGAGAGGGTAGCATGGTGACCACATGAGATTATGAACTTTTCATCAGTGCAAGACACTCAGGTTATGTTAGCATTTGCAATTAGCAATACTAGAACATAGACCTAGGCACTCAGTCATCCTCCCTGCAAAACCGTCAGTTGTTCTGGGTCCATAAGCACTCGCTGTACACTTTCTGGGTGTGGGCTGGCAGTTCACATGGGCCAGGGACCATTCCCAACAGACAGGCTTAATGGGAGCATTCTTCATAGCAAGGTAGGAGAGCTTCAAAGTGTATTTCCCAGTTCCATTTGGTCTCGGGACCAGACAACTGTGTCAGGCACAAAATTGTGTTTTGGTACTGCAGTCAACCAGTAGAAGTCTGTAGGAAGGTAAACCCACTTCCACAGCAGGAGGAGTTAGGAAATATTCTAATGCCTTATCTAGCCCTATGTGCTTGCCATCCTGTGTTACATCTACTAGTGACTTTTGTTGGAAAATACAAAAAACTTTGGGCTATAGTACAATCCCAATTAAATCCATTCTCCAGGATCGTTATAAAGAGGTAATGAGGCTGACCTTCATACAAACGAAAAGTCAGTCTAATGTAAATCAAATCCAACATCTCAGCCAGAGATAAACAACTTTTATCAACTAGAAGACGCTGAACTAGATTTATTGTTATATGGCATCACAGGAAGAAGCATTAGCAAATGGTGCAAGGATATTACCTTTCCATCATTTTGGAATTCAGAGGAGGATGGGGGTTCCACACTGAATCACAGCTCTCAAACAGCCTCTCAGCACCAGCTGTGGGCCTAACTTTATCAAGCTTTACAAACAAAGACAATGTCTATAACACAGTCACTTCTCCAACTGTGCCATGATGGATAGCAGCTTAGCTGCAGTGGCAAGGAGCTCAGCATGGGCTACGTATCCCCCCGAAAGGGGTGACTTGCTCAGTCTGCACAAGCATGTTGTTGCCCTAGTTGGATTCCTGCTGTTGTACGAGGCAGTTAACCTAATCCTAGCCCAGGTAGGTCTTTGCTGCAACTCCAGTGTAGATACAGCAAAAGAAGTATCTCCAGTGGCCAGCTAAACCACTGAGACAGTCCCTGTGTTTCCTAAAGGGCCTTGTTCATGAAGGCTCAGCAGCAAGAAGCACCTTTTATACATACACTGTGAAGTATTTTAGCATGAAATCAAGGTTTTATTGTCCTTTTATTTTCTTATTCACTGTCACCACTCTTCCCTCACACACAAAAGTCCTGCTTCATTTCACACAGCACATCTTGGCATCCTATTTTTTTTGGGAGGCAGTGGAAAGAATGAGAGTATGTAGCCACCTGGGTGTCTGGAAAGTGTCACTGAGTGACACAGAAAGTGGAAGGTAGGGTTATGAATTTGTCCATTAATAATGTGGAAAAAAATGTTCAATTTGCTTTGAGAAAAGAAGCAGAAAGCTGAGTGGCATGGGCCAGCTCATCAAAATAGGAAAATGTTGAGGAACATGAGTATTTTTCTGTTGCGAATTTCATTCACCTACTCCTTTCCCTATTCATAGACAGGTTCAGTTTAGGCATGTTCAATTAAGATGTCTAGTTTGATCGATAAAAAAAAAATACAGATGAAAACACTGGATTTAGTGAAGGTAAAAAAGAGATCATGAAGAGCTCCAAATTCTTGAAATCTATCAGTAGCAGGAGAGTAATAAAGGTAGTTCAGTAAAATGTGTTTTCTGAACCCAGGATACGGTTTAAAAATAAAGAGAATCTGAGATACTTGAAGCAAGGTAGCTTTGAAATAAATCTAGGTATTCAAACCTGCTTCTGAGATGGAAGGTGACTTTGAGGAATGTTTGAAGGACCTCACCCCCTGTCAAGCCTCAATCTATTCCCTTGCAATCCCACACCATTTGGTCGAAGTCACCTGAGAGAAAAAAAAACTAGTGAGTGCATATTTTTTTTTCCTGTTCCTTCTGGGTGGTCTGCTGCATAGCTTGAAATCTGTATTTTTGTAGCAAATAATGAAATAAATTGATCCCCTTGAGCCCCAGCATATAGGTAGAACATTCAATGCACTGCAGGACTGTCAGTCACCTCTGAGTCATCAAACCTAGACCCCTGCTATCTCCAGCAATCATGCCACATAAACCAATTCATAAATCTATCTTGTCCCATACTAAAAATGTTGTGGATGATTGCCCAATTTCTAAGCCTTTTTAAGCTCTATTCTTAAGGAAACTTTCTTCAAATCTGTAATTAAAATTTATTTACAGACAGCTGTACCTTCTGGTTTTGTGGCATGGAACCCTTTATCTTATCTCTTCACCCTCTACATCACTAACCCACAATCCAATCAGCACAAAAACCAGCTTTTCCAGCCCTATATAAACTTCACTTTGCCAGAGGGAGCAAGCCAAGTTCCTTCCGGTCTGCCCTAGAATGACAGAAAGTCTCTACCCCTCTGAATGACCTTCCTCTGCATCTACGGCAGCTGGAATCCGTGGGTTTTTGGAGTGGCTTTTTGTTGTTGTTTATTCATTTTTTTTAAACTGCCTGACCAAAGTTGCAATCGGTTTTCCAGAAAGACTTTAACAGCAGCTTATACAATGGATTAATACTTGCTTATCTGCAGTAGGAATATTTAATCTGGTAGGTTTCAGCTGTGTTTTTCCTTTCTTCATTAGAGCATCTCATTAAGTATGACTGAACATCACATACATGTTTCTACTTCTTTCTTGATGATAAATCTCAGGTTTATAATGATAGTTATTGCTGTAAGTCCCTATTAAATTTTCTCCCACTTCCATAATTCCAATTTAAAGGTTCAGCCAAGTTCTTTTATTTGATATTCAAATCCTTGTTTGCAGTGCTGGCACTGCAAAGTTTTTATTAGCAGCAGTTTTCATTGCCACATGATTTTCTTTTCCTGCTGACTTAATTGGTAAAAACACCAAATACTCAAACTTCATCACATATAATATATTTTTAAATCCAATATACAATATTGCAATTTTTTGTGTAAAAAATACATTCTAGAAACTCACAGTACAATCCATCATTTCTCAAACTGGCTTATTCTACTTTCACTTGCCCCCATATCTGATTATTTTAATAAATATCTTTCTATTACATGCAGGGTTTGTGAGTGACAACAACATGTAAACCTCTGTTTTGAAAAAAAAAAAGAAATTTTAATAACTTCATAAACCTTTCTACCCTGGATTGATTTGGTAATATTTTTAGCCTGCTGTATTGAACTGTTCAGTAGCACCAGAATTACTGTTTTATTGAGGTTTTATTTATAAATGTAGGACCAAGCATAGCCTTTATCATAAGGCTGCTACCTTAATAAAAAAATGAGTCAAAGTTTGCTTGTTATCTGAGCTTTGCCTTGATGCCCGAGGTTTTGTACCTAGATTCATATTGAAATCCCTAAATAAGTGCGGCCTGAAGTGCTGCATAACACCGTTCACTATTGATTTGACTATAGGTCCAAGTTATTAGTTTTGCTGTCCTTTTACAGGACAAGAAGATTTCATTTTGGCGAGAGCAGAAACTGGTGTTTCTGTGCTCAGTGTCTCCCTCAAAACATTGTATCACTGTTTTCTTTTCATTGTCTTTGGACATAGGTTAGGCAAGAGAGCCAGAGTGTTTTGATGCCCAGTACTATGAGACAGGCAGCCAGATACAGGCTGTTCTGAGGCTGGGTGATTCACGCACACTGAGGAGAAGGCGGGTAGGGACAGTGCACTGTCCTCAAAATTAATCCCCTATTGACAGACTCCAAACAGGAGCAGATTGAGAAGCACCAAAATGCTTGTTCATGCCTCTGCTTCCTCTAAGGTCATAAACATTTGCCTGTTTATATTGAATTAGTTTCAGTTTAGTGTTTAACAGTGGAGATGTTCAGAGTTCCATATTTTGAGCTCTTTCTTGCTCCTTCCCCAGAAAAACCTGAGATAAACTTTTTCAAGCAGGACTGCAAACGTGGAGATCTCATCACGTAAGATTAACTTCCAGACAAACCAGAAGCCTGGGACTTCCTAACTAACGAGAAGCCCCTGTGAGTTTCTTGTGCTAATTCGTTCCTTCTGTTTTGAGCAGCATTTTAATATTGAGCTCAGCCAGGGCCAGGTGGGTGGTAGGAACAGCAACATGTTCTTTCCCCTCTTTGCTTCAAGGAGCCCTGAATCTGCTGACTAAAAATTTTATTTTGAAGTACTCTGGGTTATGCTCTAAAGTAGAAGCAGCAAAGTTTAAGAGCATGTAGAAAGTAAAAGTGGCAGCAGAAATTAACAGGCTGAATTTGGAAGTTTATATCAACTATGGTGTGCATCATCTGAAGAGGTGTCCAGAACCAGGAGAAGTCAAAAGGGAAAACAGTGTAAATGACCAGAAAGGGGAAAGAGACGCTGGAAGAGATATACAGTGAAACCCTGGAAGATTAGTTCTTTTTATTATGAATAGACAAGTGACTCTCGAATGAGGAGCCCTCACAGGTATAATCCAAGTCCCCCTTTAGCCTTCTTTGCCCTTGCTAGATTAAGCAAGCAATCACAAGAAATTGGACAGCAAGCCAGTAGGAATTCCCCTTCAATGCACTAGAATAAAATCAAACTGTTTTGGAGCTAAATGCCACAAACAGTGCCCCTGATGCACTGTGGTGGCACTGCAAATGGTGTGCATATTGTGACAGCCAACACAAGGAGCAAGGACTGCTCCCCTGGGCACTCGTTAACTCAGCAGAGCCCTGAGAACTGGAAAAGCCTCAAGACCTCTGGGACCAGTGTGTTGCAGCTGTATGAAGGACAGAAGGAAAAGAAAGGCAAGAAAACCTTACATGTTATTTCGCGTTATGACTGTCCTGCACACGCTGCACTGAGCACACCACATCTAACTGTCAGCATTAAAAAAGAACAAGAATAAGAAGAGTAAAGGGAAAGTTCTGTTTACTAGTAAAAAGAAAAAAAGTCCCAAAAATTATAAGCTGACAAGAAGGCTCTCTGCAGTGTGGTTTGTGGTACATTTTTCAAAACCTAACATGTCCAAATCTATTATCAGCCATGGACAGCGTTCTCAAGTTGTGCTGCTCAGAGCCTAATTTTCAGCAGAAAATCTCACCTCTGCTAGCTGCTTTCTGTGGTGTTTGGGTTGGGAGGAGTAAAAAGCTCTGCAGAGAAACGCTATTTTAGCTTTCTACTATTCTCACAGGAATACACTTTTTCAATTACAAAATAAGCAGCTGTATGAATATTTTCACTAAAACTAACTTTAGAAAAGAGGGAAATGTATACGCGGAGAGAGAGAGACAAGTATGTGTATGTATTTATTTGTGTTGGGTTTGGGTTTTTAATCTTGCATATTAGGATATATTATGGCCAGCTAATAGACTAAAATTCAGGACATTGAACATAAATAATTCTGTCTGTCTGTCAAAGGTATGAGCCTGTAAACTTAATTACAGAAACAGTGTGGGACTATGCAAGCAACAAAAAACTAACAAAACATGCTGAAAAACCCAAAATTTCTCCACAGAAAAATCACAAAGTCAGATTTTCTCAGTGCTCATATTTGTGTACCACATCTTGTTCGCCTTTATTCAGGCTGAATTTATACAATTACAAAGTAATAAAAACACCGAGGGAATTAAAGCATCAGGATTTTTTGGTGTTATGACAAATTTAAAACTAAAAGCCTGGTTCTTTTATTTCCTTTTTTTTTTTTTCCTTCCTTCTTTCTGGTCTGCAAAACTCCAAAATGCAATGCCATTTATTCAGTGCCGCTGAAATGTCTTCTTGGATCGCTTCCCACTGTTAAGGCCCTGACACGTGCTGCTCTTCCCTGGCTCTGACCTGCGAGAATGCAACTCAGCCAAGAGCCATAGCACTGGTCCCTCAGCATTGCTGGCAAAACCCCTTTGCTTTCGAATCAGCAATGACGTGCTAATGCTGTCTCCAAAAAGCAAAGTGTGTGCCTCTCACATGCTATCCCTTCTCTTCCCACCTCTCCACTGCCTATGGGACTGGGCAAGGACTGGAGTTTGCTTGAGGACTGGTGAAGCATCACACTGGAGATCTTGGTCTTGGCTGAGCAGTTGTGTGCTGCTGTAATACAAATATTTGACAAGTGGTGTACTCAAAAGATATGCTAACAGCTCTGGTTTCTTCACTGGGTAGTTAGGTTTGATGCTTTGCTATAAAAAAACCACGTCATTTATGTAAGCTCTATAGTACATAGACCTATAAAAATCACATGGGCTCTTGGGTAGACTCTGGGGATTCACTATTTCGGCAGGTGAGTAGAATCTAATTCAGAACTAAAATGCAGGGAAAAGTGTGAAATCAAAGTCACATAGCCATGTGTCACCTTACAGGAGAAGTTTGGGCATGAGAGCAATTAAGGTGTATAGGAGCTATCATAAATATTTATATAGTGTTGCAGAAATACCAGGTGTCTTACAGTGAGCAAAGTGTGTCAAACAGATAGAGGCTCTGAAGAGCTAACCCCCAAATGGTGTAAAGCAGAACAACACTGACTCTGCAGATGGGATATGGCACCTGTCTCCCTGAAGTGGAAGTTAGTGCATCAGGCAGGATAACTCAATATACCAGAATCTCATGTGTATGTTAGAAACCAATTCAATTTACCATATCTGCGCCTCGGCGAACACCTGATGGAAAGACAAGCTTTGGATTGAGAGCACAAAGCCAAGAACAAGATCAGCTTCATAAGGTGTGGGGTTGCACTAATTTTTTGTTCAGCATTTTCCAGGTGAAGATTCAGAGATACAGATAAACAAAGCGTCTCTGAGCCACGCTGGAGATGTACCTCTCCTTAAATCCTCTCCTCTGTCCTTAGTTAAACTGAATTTAATGCTTCCTTCCATGCAAGACAATCTGCGATTAAGACACTAAGAGTTTAAATAACCATTTTTTTAAGAAGAAAAATTGTAAAACATATTCCCACAGAACCAGCAGAAATGCTATCAAATCATGCTATCAATTCATCAGCATGTTGACCTATTACAGGGAACCCAAGCCAAGAAGCAGATACATTGGAAACACACGGGTAATGGTACCAGGAACTACTTTTTCCCTTATGGCTTTATGCAATCCATAGCAGGCACCTCTCAAATTAAGTTGAAAAGCTGTAGAGATTCTGTTGATGAAAGTTTTGATAGAGTTTAAAACTAACTGTAGTTCACCCATGGGTCTGTGAGTTTTAGGTTTTGGGATTTTTTTTAATATACAAAATTTAGTTCAGTTTAAACTATTTTGTTCCCTGTTTTTTACCTATTTCATCTACAGAGTGATAAAACTGGCTTGTTTGGTATATGTCATCAGTAATGTGCAAGTGTGACACACCGCTGTGCTACTGCCCTGAGATAACTGGGTACCTCTGTGTTACTGTCATACCTTGTTACTTGCCAGCAGCAGATTCACTTGAGCTGAAGCAACTTTGCCTAATAGTAAATTTGTCTGTATTCCTGTATAATCTCAATTGCATAAAATCAGTTTATCATAACCTCCTTACACTACTGCAAAGTGGCATTTACAGGTCATACATTTCAGAACCTTACAGGAAATAACATTAACTACTTTAAATAGCAGTTGGGTCTTAACGCCCCAGAGAAGATCATAGAATCATAGAATAGTTTAGGTTGGAATGGATCTTTACAGGTCATCTACTTTAACCCCCCCTGATCTTTACAGGCCATTTAGTCCAACTCCCCTACAGGGACACTTTCAACTAGGTCAGGTTCCTCAAAGTCCCATCCAACCTGACCTTGAATGTTTCCAGGAATGGGGCATCCACCACCTCTCTGGGTGACCTGTTCCAGTGTTTTGCCACCCACATCATAAAAAATTTCTTCCTTATATCTAATCTGAATCTACTCTCTTCTAGTATAAAACCATTACCCCTGTCCTATCTCAACAGGCCCTGCTAAAAACTTTGCCTACGTCTTTCTTATAGAACCCTGCAAATATTGAGAGGCCTCAGTAAGTCTCCTCTTTGATATCTTTGCATAACAGACATTTACCTTTCTTCAGTAAAATTAGTTCAGCTATTTTATTGTCTCTATGCTGGGTACACTTTTTTCTATCACTTTGTCACCATGGTGAGTAGACATGATGCTATTCAGCTTTTCTGCTTCAGGTGTTTCTAGGTTTCACCATGAGGTAAACTATGATAATATTTAAGTGGAAAAGCTGGGTAGTTTGTCCATTCAGCACCAGGAAGAGTCTGTGGTATAGTGTGAACAGAACCCTTATCAATTCAGCTAATAATAGTTCCATTACTCACACTAATAAAAAACTCATGAGAACACGCTCATTTCTTTACATAGCTCAGGTATTTGTAAGTCATAGAGGCACTCTTCTTAGACAGCAGGATCTACCTCTCAAAAATTAGTTTCCAAACTCTCAGCTATTTACACTGCTTCCCATTATGGGCATCTGGGAAAAGCAGGCACATCCAGGGGGAAATTCATCTCATCTGGAGGTAGGTAGTTAAAGTAGGTCAGAGAGATTGCATGTGTGGGTTGCTCCCCAACAAATGCAGTGGAAGCCTAGAGCAGTCAGTAGAGAATTAGACAACTAAACCTAAGTATCTGTACTAAGATTGTAATAAACTTGCCTAATATTTCTCTGTCAAGGATAAATAGCTGCTACAAGGAAAATTGTGCTCTTGGTTGTAGTTTCATGACTTTGCTTGTAAAACCTGCCTTGGTCCAGGGTCTCCCATCTCCCCACATGCTCCTCAGAGTGTTATGGTGTGTAAGTAGGTCAGCACTCATGTTAACGTTATACCACTCCAGTGCTGAACCTTTTGTTTCTGCAAAAACAATGTCCAAAGGGTGCTTCTCTGGCATCTGTTTGGCCATGATAGAATGAGCGTGGCTTGCAGTATAATATTTATCCCTTTCAAATAGATCCATTAATTTATTCCCCGTGTAGGAAACCTGTGTACAGATTCACTGCTGGAAAAAAATAAGAGGATAAATGCCTCTGAAAGGGCAGACTGTTTTCAGCTGCATGCTGCCCACAATGCCTGTGCTTCTTTTCTGTTTTACAGCATAAGCATTATATAAAGTAAATAGAAACTGTGAGGATTGATGGGACTTTTTGGTGCTCTTTATATAACATTTTTCCCAACGATACTCTGATTTTATGTTTGCTAAATTAAATTAAGTAGAAGGGTGAAACAAAAAAAATTTGGAGTCTTGAAGGATCAAAAATAATTTTACACCAGTTTCTCTACCTAACTGCTCCATATATTTGGACACTGCAATCCTAATTCTGTTTTTGTCTTTATTTACCATCCTTATTTGAAGATAATGACAAATGTCTTTATTGTAGCCAAGTACGAGAACTTGGTTATTACAGTAATAGAGCTCTACTCTATATTTTTCCAGATATGAAACGATAATATATAACCCACCCACTAAGAAAAGCTTGATATTGTAATTATTAAACTTCTGTCTTATTTTCACCTTACATTAGGTTAAAAAATGAGCCACATCTTCTTATTTGTAAAATAAGTTCTGAGAACAAGTATGTCTTCTGACCTCAACTCAAAACTTCTTTCAAATGTTTCAGTCAGTTAGAAGAGTCAATCATTTATAGAAATATCTGTGGAAAAGTACAGAATAGTTCAAGTCATTTTGAAAAGTTAAATTTTCAAGAACAGAGTTCTTCCTGAGCTTAATGACAAGGGAGCACAGCTTGCTGTCTTCAGTTCAACAGGACCAGCTGGCCATTTTCTCTTATATTAAGTGAATTGTGGGCATATTGCAGGTATGAAGACTGCACACAGCAGTTATCACCAATTTCTCACTGTGTGTCAGTATACTTTTCTAGATTTCATTCAATCAATAATGTTACTCCCTCAAGATGTTTTTAAGCTCAGATTTGAAAAGCCTGTGTTGATCTAGTAAAATTTGGCAACCTTAGCTAACTTAGAAGCTTGAACATCTTTAACTGAAACTTTGAAGCCAAATGGGACTTTTTCTTTTTTTTTTTTTTAAATTTTAAATTAAATTTTAAATATTCAAGCTCTTAATTTAAAAAGACAGTGCTAACATTTTTTCTGTCTCATGGTAATGTCAGTATCTCAGTAAAACAGATTTTAAAATGTATTTGAAGAGATTCTCTAGACTTTTTTGAGAATATGGATATCAGCCTAAAAAAATCACACTTTCTAGTATGTTGAAGACCAGCTAAGTTGGATACCACATTAGAAGACTGGATAAGACCAGGTTTCCAATGCTATCTTTATCACGAAGAACATGTTATGGTGATTCAGATATGAAGGAGACCTGACCTCATAGACCAATCAACTACTCCTCACAGAAATGCAATTAGTAAATATTATTATATAATAAGAATTAATTTAGACCTAATTATTTTTCCCATATATTGCTATTTTTAAAACGGAAGTGTCTGAAGTTGCTGAAATTATTTATCATGCAAAAAGCAATATGACGTGTTGTTTTATTTATTGTGCTCCTTGGGCATTTAAAAAAAAAAAAAGCTATATTTGAAAGATCATCTCTCTATATACATATACATAAACTCAAAACTTGTTTTAAAATAATTGAGAGCAGTAGTTTTCATGGCCATGAAGTTCAGACTAGATACCAAAGTGCCTGAACTTCACTGGAAAGTGAAAATCAATGCTCACTTTCCTCATTCGCATTTTCTATGTTAATGTCTTATTGAAGGTACCTCCACAAGGAGGAACCGGGATTATGTGTCAACAGCCAGATCAGGGGAATTGCAAATAGACCCTGAACAGGCATGTAATTACAGGCAAGCTGTACCCTTGATCTCTCTGCTTCACTCCATGTCCAAACCTCAAGCTCCTGGTTGTCAGAGCAGAAGCCTCAGACTGCTGGCCAGACAAAAACCCTATTAACCAACTTGTCTCCACCATGGTCCAGCCTATGCCCAAGCTCTCACTTTTGGCATGTCCCCGTGACTCTGACAAGCTGTGACTCCCCTCCTCTCTCCCTGTGCCATGTTTTTGCTTCCATACCGGTTGAATACCTCACTTAACCACAGCTGTAGCCATTGAGTTTAAATATGAACGCGAAGCTAAAGCTGATATAAGATTTTCTTGGCAATATAATGCACAAATCCATCAATAAATATCTCCAAAGTTCTGCACACATAAAACAGTGCATGCTGTTATTCTAACAGCCCCACAGCTCACAGTATCCACCTTCTAGAGAAATTCCAGTAAAGCCTTATTATTAATTAAAATCTTTCTCTAAAGCAGAAAAGATTTTTTCAGATCTCTTCTGCACATATCTTTAAATCATCCAGACCTTTCTCCAGCTTCCCAGTCTGATCTTAAACTTAAGATGATTTATGGTGTTATTCTGGCTACAAATACTACAGCAATGAGCCAGGGCATGGATATTTTTCAAGGTGAAAACCAGAAAAGAATAATTAGATACATGATAAATCAATTATTTGAACAAAAACACCATCATGAATGAAGAAAGAAACAGAAGACAGTCCATCAGTCTTAGTGACTGACAGCAGAAGTAAGATATAGGTACAAACTATTTTTTTCTATTTTGTTTTCTTATGAGAATACAATATGCTTAAGCATAGTGATATACTGTAGCAAACCATCATGCAGAAGAGGAATCCATCAGCAAACAGGAAATTGGAAATAGCAACTAGGGAGTATATTCTCTGTGTTTCGGATCAAATGTGATAGAAACACACGTGAGTAATAGAACTGGCCAAATATGGTACTTTTACATATTTGAAACAGCTGTTTTTCAGCTTGACCAGTATTCTTGCTTATGACCATTCACAAAAGCAAATGTTTGTCTGAACAGATACTTGGAGTATGACTGGTGTTCACACAAATACTCTTCTTCACCCCTGAGCAACAATAATATTTGTTATTCAACATCTGCACTTCTGCTTATATTGCTCTGATTCTTTGCTTGGGAGGCAAAAGCAGATTCTGGATGATACAGGTGATCAGAGATGATGGTGAAGACACAAAGATTGTGTTACTGGACACCCATCTTTTCTAGGGAAATTGGCACAAGAAACATTTCCTGTGCATGGAAATAGAATTATATTTTTCAATCAGTCATAAAACCTGTGATATAAAGTTAGGTTAATAAAACGAAGGACAGATCAGAAGTTGAAGGATAAATCAATAACTCTAACACAACTATTGCACTGCTGTCTGTATAATAAGAGAGGGTTATATTGGATTTTCAAAGGTGACTAGATTTTTGCTCTCTGCAGCCAAGGCTAACATTCCTTATGGCAAGGCTTTTGACCAGGATTGGATACAGAGCTCTCAGTCCCATAAAGAAGACCTCCATCACTTGAGCTTAAGGACTAACTTCTTCTTTTATCAATGATGATGACAGCAGGCCCACTGCAAGCTCTGTCAGAAATTCGGTGCTAATTTTGGCCTGAGCAATTGAAGCTGACACTTCATCCAGTTGTTCTCCCCTCAGCAAACCTTCCTACTCCACTGCAACTGGAGGACATCCTTAGTTCAGTCACCAGAGCTTACAGCCTAGTAGTGTAGAATGGACTTCTTTAGATATTTCAGCTAAGGTACCAGCCTGAAGTGGGATACCTGAGGCTCCAAGTGCGTGTATTCTTCTACTCTTACCTCAAGAGCAGGCAGAAAGGGACCTGGGAGTTTGGATTGACAGGAAGCTGAACACGAGCCAGCAGTGTGCCCAGGTGGCCAAGAAGGCCAATGGCATCCTGGCCTGTATCAGGAACAGTGTAGCAAACAGGTCCAGGGCAGTGATTCTTCCTCTGTACTCAGCACTAGTGAGGCCACACCTGGAGTACTGTACCCAGTTCTGGGCCCCTCAGTTCAGGAAGGATATTGAGGTGCTGGAGCAGGTCCAGAGCAGAGTAACAAGGCTGGTGAAGGGACTGGAGCACAAGTCCTATGAGGAGAGGCTGAGGGAGCTGGGGTTGTTTAGCCTGGAGAAGAGGAGGCTCACAGGAGACCTCATCACTCTCTACAACTCCCTGAAAGGAGGTTGTAGGCAGGTGGGGGTTGGTCTCTCCTCCCAGGCAGCTATCAGTAAGACAAGAGGGTATGGTCTTAAGCTCTCCCAGGAGAGGTTTAGGTTAGATATTAGGAAGAAATGCTTTACCGAGAGGGTAATCAGGCATTGGAACAGGCTGCCCAGGGAAGTGGTGGATTCTTTGTCCCTGAATGTTTTAAGATGAGACTGAATGTGGCACTTAGTGCCATGGTCTAGTAACTGCAACAGTAGTGGATCAACGGTTGGACTTGATGATCTCAGAGGTTCCTTCGAATCCGGCTGATTCTGTAATTCCATGATTCTAAGAAGAGTCTGCAGCCAAGGGGCAAAAAAGGTGACAGCTACAGGTAATAGCTTATCTCCCTCATGGCTTACTTTAGCAGGAGATGTGACAGGCCTTGCTCTTATGTTACTTCTTGCTCCCTTTGGTTCCCCAGTGAGTTCCCAGGGGTCATGGAATTAAGTGGAGTAGCCAAAATTGCTTTCACCTTAAACCAAATTACACAAAAGGTGAGAGGATATAGCAGTTGAGCAAAGGATGGCTGAAAGCTCCCAGCTTGGTACAGTCAGTCTCACAATACATTTGAGCAGCCATCTGCAATATGGGATAGATATATTGATGCATCAAGCACAACATGAAATATTAATGCACCTGGAAAGAGCAGGTGATGACTGACAGGGAATGTAGCAAACAGTGCTGGTCATTTCTGCCCCAGAAAGAGGATCTCAACCTGTAAAAGACACAAAGAGCAGCTACTGCAGGGTGAGGAACTGCGGAAAGTCTTCATAGGAGAAGATCCTAAAACTGCTTGCCTTGCTTACACTAGAAGAATGAACGCCGAGAGAACAGGTGTCTGCTTCATATAAATACATGTTTGTAAACATCGAGGAGGCAGGAGGGCAGTTTAGGTGAAAGAAAAAGTACAAACTGATCACAAAGAAATGTAGCTTGAAAATTAAAAGATTGTTGCAAACTGCAAACCCATAGACATCAGCAGTGTGCTCAGCCTCTCTAGCCGCTTACGCTACAGATACCAGTGTGCAACTGGGCACTGGGGGCAGTTCTGGCGTCCAGAATCAATATGGTTATCTTTAGGTTTCTGGGAAGACTCCAAAGCTTATAATGAGTGTGAACAATGCCATATCACTGGGGGATACCTGTTCTTATAAGGTCCTTTTAAAGTCTCTTTCACAGCCCTGCTTTTTGACGAACGCTCTGTGCCAAACTTACAGTAACCCAGCAGATGCCCCATAACATTTTCCAGTGCACTGAGAAGTTTAAGATTATGGTTAAGAACTAAGCAGTGGGGTGGCAAATTTGGCTCTGACATTACTGCAGAATTAGGGTCTCCAAATTGGTATCAGCGTAATCACCCCAGATTACCCTCAGTGGAAAATAAACAAAATTCTGCAGATTTACAGCTGCAATCCTTTCACTTACTGTCAGGCAAGAAATACATGCAAGCATCAAGTAACAAGTACATCATATGCCAAATTATGTTCTCTGTAGCACTTCAGTGACTTCAGTGGACCACAAAGCAGGGTACCTCAAAATAATGTTTTTTCTTGAATTCGATCTTGAATAAGAGGTTATTTACAACTATCAAAAGGGATATCCCTCAGCTTTGGAAATTCTTGACCAACAGCACTTTGGCAAAGTCTGCTTGTCTTATAGCCATTCCCTTATGAAGGATTTAATTCCAATTTTCGAGTTATCCCATGTATCTACAGGTAGGAGTTTACTTAGAATCTACAGCACTCACCTGTCATTTTAATGGCTTACTTTTCAAATGCAAAACTAAAAACTAAAAAGAGCTAAATTTTCCAATAATAGGCTTAGTTTTCCCAAGTGGTATTATGATAGGTAGAATTTTGTAATGGAGTTAACAATACCTTATTGAGCACAGACATTGAAATTTACATTTTCATTTATAGAAAGATTTGCTGAAGAACCCTAATTTAAGGAGGGAGCTTGCTGTACAGAACTTGTAAGTAACTAAGGTACAATAAGCCAATGAAATCATGCTCCAGAACTGGCCAAATTGAGTACTGAAACTGGTATACTGATAAACCACAATATTAATAGATTGGGATGATCCATTAATATATTCCACAACCTAAGCAAAAAGTCTTCAAAGTTCTATATAGTTCACTGATGTAAATAAAGTGGCTATTTGTAAAGATAACAAAATATAGCAGAATTACACCTCTTATTTAACAGCATTGTGTTTTGCAATATTGTTCTCCAAGAAATTCTGTTTTGGTAATTTTGAACTGGTCTCAGAGCCAGAAGGTCCAAGTTGTGCTGCTGTCCTTGACAGGAAAACTGTCATTTCACTTCTTATGAATACTCTTTGCAAGTGGCCACCTTTCCTCCGCCTTCAAAGAAAGGCTGCCAGCCTTATTCCATGAGTATAGTCGCCTTGATGTCTGCATATATAATTGTTGGCTATTCAGAGACATTCAAAAGAAACAAGCAAATTTCTGCAGAATGGTAAAATGATTTAAAGTGATCCATAAAACCAGGCTTAATCTGTAGTTGGTGTGGTAGTTTTAGTCTAGGCCTTCCTTGGTGACCAGTTTGTAACCGAGGGAGTGGCCATATACCCAGTATTCCCTATGATTTTTACGTAAGCCAGGGTATAAAGAAGAAGGGAAGAGAGGCCTTCGCTCTCTTCCCTTCCG
Source organism: Chiroxiphia lanceolata (assembly GCF_009829145.1). NCBI lineage: Eukaryota > Metazoa > Chordata > Aves > Passeriformes > Pipridae > Chiroxiphia > Chiroxiphia lanceolata. Next base: position 82,276,502 of record NC_045639.1, on the reverse strand, counting down.
GTGGTTGTGAAGGCGCAGGTTCCCTGCAGTCTGTTCTGCTGTGTGGGGGACTGAGGCCTAATGAGGCCTTGTAGACCTTGGGAGGCAGAGGGTGCTGGCAGTCATTCAGCGTGATTTCTGCTGTCCCAAGAAAGTAGTTCTTTAGTTTGCTAGGTCCTGAGTTTTTGATTGTGCATATCTGTTTTGGTTTTGTCCTTTTTTGTCCCTTTTTTCTCCCTTCCCTCTCCCTTTTCCTTTTGGGATTGTATATAGTATTTCAACTGTATATAACTGTACTGTATGTAAATACATATATATTTTAATATAGTTTGGCTAGTCTGGATTTTTCATCGTTTTTTCTCTTTTGCTCTTTACCAGAGGTTTTGTGCTGGGTCTTGGGGACTCATCGGGGAGCCAAATCAAAACTTAGACAGTTGGTTACTGTAGTTCATATTGCTGTTATCCAGGTAAGATGCTGTGCAATAAACCTCCTATCTGTGCAGTAACTTGCAGGGCTATATACTAAGAAAAGCAGTAAAAACTATTTGAAAATGTTATTCAGGCTCTAAATGTTTTAAAACTGCCTTTCTGGGCAGCATGGTAATACTGTACTGAAAAGTTGCATTATTCCTTTGCTTTAAAAGGAAAGTAGGAAGTCAGAAGTAATCCCAGGACTGCAAGTGACTTTTTCTACTGGCACCTGCACTAAATTCTTCTCAAATCTCTTACCAGATGTGCAAAGGTAAGCAGCATCTCAGGAGAGAATATTTCTACAGGCAAAAAAAGGGAAAAAAAAAAAGAGTTCATTTTGTGGAATATATTCTACCATTCTTTTAAGATGCATTTTCATGTGTTTTTTAGAAGCCTGTGGGTTCAGTATTGCTGTGCAATGTACTGCAAGTCTCTGCATGGTAGTTCCACACAGTGAGTGCCAGTGAAACTAAAACTAGGTTCTGCTGCATCTGGTTTGAAAGGGGATAAGATATGCATTTTCCATCATTTAAAATTATTTCCTAACGTGTTTTCCAGCATGTTTACCATCACATTTCCCTTTTTGATCACAAAGGAACAATGTGCATCTCAGGGCCAGAACCCTAGCTGAGCTAGTCATTCAGCAGTAAATATTGGCAAGTGTTGACATTTGAAGTGCCACTGCTGGAACACTTATTTGACCAAGAGAGGTGAAACTTAACACTTTGTACTTGGTGCTATAGCTCAGGAACCTTCCAATTATTTTAATCCCTGTGAGTCTGCACTTCTTTGGAAGCAGTTTGCTCTGATTTGATCTCATCTGCACACCTGCTATTACTGTCCTTGAACATAATCTGTAGCCCACCCCTGTTCTCCAATAGCCCTGAGGCATTTCTTCTTTGCTTGGCTCAGCAAAAGGTTTCTCCCCTTCTTCACCCATCAGTTATTTCAGCAGTCCCCACTAGGTCTGCATTCCTCAAGTTATTCCCCTTCTCCTGAGGATCTTCTCTCAAAGCAGAGGATATTGAAACAACATTGATGCTATGTATGTGACCTTGTTTAAGATCTCTACCCTCTGGCTTTTTACCTCTGAGAAAGGAACCTCTCATACTCTTTGAAGGTTAATTAATATTTGCACAGTACTTTGTCCTTCACTAGCACACTGTGAGTGCCAAGTAGTATTAAATAGTGAGGATTCCAGCCCTGGTGAGGTACAAAGTAAACATCTGTTAGATCTTTTCCAGATATGAAATGTTAAGTCTCTCTTTTATCTAGTGAACTGAAGTGCCCTCTTAAAACTCCTGTCTCTCCTAGGAGAAAACCCAAATGTCTCAGCTAGCTACCAGCACTGAGGTACCTGACATCTGTAAATGCAATATTGATGTTTACCTGTTTCTTCAAGCACTTCTGGAGTTGACACTAGACTTACTTATCTAATGACTGTTTGGCAATGGCAAAGAGATGACAAGCCCCTCACTAGCTCCATTCCTTGTGATTGGTGTCAGCATCCAAACCCAGGGGTGTTTGGAGGACTGGAGGACTACATCTTTATTAGAGATTGCTACAGCACTGCAGCCACTGTAAGGGAATTACACTCCCAAAAGAAACATGAATTCAGACTTGCCTCCTCCTTCTTACACATTTCCTACTTATTAGCTTTGGCTCTCTGTTCCAAGCAGGCTGGCCTCTCTCCATCCCATTATGAGCAGCCTTGTTCTCCCCCTGAATTTCATCGAAACCCTGGACACCTGCAATGGTGGAAAAGCCAAAAGACACTGTGCTGCCATAAGATGTTGTGATCAAGCCAGAACATTTTCTGCTTCTGTGCTAGCATTTACACAGCTAGCCTGTCTCACACCCACAGCCTAGCTGGATAACTCACCCTTGGAGCCACACAATGCCTGGAAGGTGAGCAGGGTTAGAAGACCTCATGCTGGGGGAATCAGCTCATAGCCATGCAGCTTTGTTCAACCTGGTCGTACCTTGTAAACAGCAGTAGGAAATGGCAGGCGTGTGTTAGTGTCTGGCTGAATAACAGCCACAGACCATCAAAGGATTTTTCCCCAGGAAGGCAGAACTGATGGTGGCAGTTGTGTTTGCTCAAATGCTTGGAGAAAGCTGGCACTAATTTTGGACAGGAGCCCAGAAAGAATCTTTTTAATGGGTTGTAACTTGGAATATGTTTGATCTGTGGATGAAAGCACATCCTTTACAGGGAGTAATTGTTAACAATTTTTTTCAAAGAGAGGTGTTTTTTCAGTAGAGTCTGTCAAAAACCTGGGACCTTCCAACCTCTGAAGCTTTGAGCCTCATTATCAAGGGGAGATTTACTGAACTGCCTCGTCAAGAACTGAGGTCAGCCTACGATTCTCCCAGGAATTATATTCAATCATCTCTACCACCTTTCAGTTTTAAACTTGGCTGTTGTCCTGGAGTAATTCTCTTTTCTTCTCCCTCTCACATTTTCTAAATCCTCAGTCCAAGTAATTTAAGCAAATTTTATGATTCAAAGGAAAGCAACTCTCTAATCAACTTGGAGGTCACTGGGCAGCTCTATACAAAACTGTCTGTCTGACGCAGCTTTGCATGATCCTTTTTACTTCATGAACTCTGTTAGGTGGTTTTGGAGCTTGCCAGGGCTGCTGCTTTGTACAAATTTGTGGGACTGATACTCAAAGCTGGAGTCCACCAGCTCAGAGGTTTAAAGGGAGTTCAGGGTCATAGGTCAGTCTTGGCTGTGATCTTGTAGCAGGGATAGTCCCAAGGAGTCTGGTCCCACAGGCAGAGAGAGCCATCCTGTTCTTGCTCTCTGCCTTTGAGTGCATGGGAAGCCTCTCAAACCATCAAAAGTGCAGCTGTGCTGGTACAGGCCTGTATGTTTGCTTTAGTGGATGAAATTACAGCGTTGCATTATCTTCTCTAATTTTTAAGCTTCTCAGATAGAAATATCTGCGGAGATGGTATTGTGCAAGCTGTTCCTCCTTTGCTGTTCTTTCCCAGTAAGATCAGCAAAAAATTCATTTTGTGTACATTTTTTGCTAATTGTTACACACTGTCGATCATCCTTACTATACCTCTGTCTTGTGTTTTGTTCCTCCACCTTCATCTGTGCCCCCAAGAGATCTGTATGTGTTTGACAGACAGCCAGAAGAGCAGCACACAACAAAGCAGCTATACACAGCATAGAGACCACCAGAGAAAACAAGAGAATAGATTTACATTCACCTCTATTTTAAACAGAATTTCCTTAGACTAAATGAGTGTTCATACAGCTGCACTGCCAAGATGTAAAACATCTGCAGTGCATCCAGTCTTTCTCTGTTTTACTAAGTGGGAACATCCATTTCTTACTCTAGGTGATAATAATCTTAGCCCTTGACCAGGTTTATCCTGAGTAATTTGTTAGTTTTTATTGTTTGCATAGATATAGTGAAAAGTACTTGAATAAAAGAACACAGGACAGTTCTCTTCAAAATAAACTTTTGGGTCTGTCCTCTTGTCTACAGCAACTTTTCCTAGGATTTACCCTTTTTCCCTGAACCAGACATCAGCACCACACATTTTTGAGCTTAGTAGTTTCAATGACCCACATTCATGTGTAGTACAAGGATACTTACTAATCTAGAGACTTTGTTAATGACAAACAATTATTTTCTTATCCTGCACATAAACACACACATACACACACACAAGAAAACATATGGAAAAGGGTGACTATCCTGAGAGATCCACAAATTGCATGGACAAGCAGCCAGTAGGAAAAACCACAAACAAATCCAGAGTAAGCTCTTGGTCTATAATATAATTTCATTTGTAAATGTTGAAGTCATTGACTACTTTCTAACAATTCTGTTTGATAGGGTAGTATCTGGCAAGAGTCTTTCTCTGTATAAGAACAGTCTGACCCTGTTAACTTACTATGAAAATTGAGAACAAATGCTTTACTTGCTTGGTGGTGCTTTAGATAAAAGATTTTGGCCACTGAATAAAAAACATTCTTTGTGTGCACATTAGTTCATATTTGACTTTGGATGCAGAAACCTGAACCTGGTGGAGCTCCTCATACGCAAAACAGTTAACAGTCTTTCATGAATCCACATGTACACAAAGACTCAGACAGCTCCCATTTGGGAAAAAAAAAAAAGAGAGAGATATAGGAATCCTGGTTTTAAGGGTCCTTTATTCTCATTTATTAAGAGTCAGTGAGACAGGAAGAGGACACATTCATCTGGAAATCATCTTGCTGGCAATCTCTACTACGAAGATGAAAACCAGTATGATTTACATTAAATTTTATTCCCTGATGAGCAACAAGACCTATTCTATGGACTTTGCTGCAGGAGCCTGATGGACACCTAATGCAGCACTGACCTAAATTCATCTATTTTCCACCTCCACTTTATTTTTGGTGGAGCATGACCCATGTTTAACTGTGCTACCCATACAGTGCCTTATTTGGAACTTTTTCTTGTATGTTACTGTGCATTGTAATCCACAGCTAGGCATGCATAAGTGATTTCATTGTTATCACTGATGATGATAGAAAGATCTTGAGCCAAAATCTCACAAAAGTAAGGTTATGGTCAAAATCAGAGGTTAAATCTGTGGCAGCTTTTTTGTATTTCAGAATGACTTTGTTCCTCAGCTGAAAGGATGAGCTCTTTCTATTTTGCTTTTTATTTTAAAAAAGCACCTATGAGAGAAACAAGATGTATCCTCCAATGTCTCGTACCCCTGCAGAACTGACCTTGCTTTTACACTACAAATGAGCACAATCAAGTAGCTCTTCTGCAGCATATCAGAAAAATCCTGGCAGACAGTGAAGATACTTGTACTCTTTATGCCAGTAAGGCCGCTCCAGGGTCAGCCCCTGAGGTTGTTAGAAAAGTGATAGTTTCTCCTTTTTCTTTCCACGACTTTTGGCCTCTGCTTTGTTTTTCGTTCCACTTTGCATTTTTGCCCATTACCATAAGAAACCCCACTGACTGAAAAATTGTGTCAACAGGGTGTAGGCTATTGTAACGTCTGTTAACAAGCCAGGTCGTGTATATAATAAATATGTTTATGCTCATAGGTGTTGTATATTGTAAAAAAAAAATTTCATGTTCAACCTTTCTGTTTTGTAGTGTAATGCAAGAGCTATTTTTACATAAAGGAATTGAAAGCCAAAATCTGATTTTTATTGTTATTCGTAAAAAACAAAAACCTTTGCAATGTAACTGAAGTTGGTGAAACAGAGCTCAGGGGATTGCAATCATTCAAGCTCCACCTATAAATATATCTCCATCAGTGTCCTTAAATTTCATCTAAATATTTAGACCATATATTTACCCCACTGAAGTTAGTTGCATGCTCCAACAGGGCTGACATTTCCATTTGGGTCTCCCTCAGGTCCTAATTTCTTCTTCCCTCTCTAATGTCCTCCCACATCTTCCTCTATTGAGCGATCTCAAGGAAAGTCTACAACTTAATTTTTTTTCCTCTTCTATGACCACTCTTTTCTTTATGTATAGATGTAGCAGATTATCAAGTGGTATTGAGTGATGACTTAAAGCTCCTCACCTTGGAAGACTTTTTTCTGCTGAGAAGAAATCACTTTTCTCCATCACAGCATCCAAGGATATGGAATGTGTCCTTTGAACCATTTCTGTGAGAGTGCCTTAGGCACCAATAGCAAAGAGACAGGTAAGTAGCAAAAATCACAGCATCATTTCCAAACCCTTTGTATGAAATGACTCATGTTCAGCTAAAGTTGACTCGTTACCATCTGTCTCTCTGATCGTGCTTTTCTACTTTGTTGTGTGTGATATAAAGGCTTGAATCGATAAAAATACTTAACTGCTGAGCTACTTTAAAACTGCTTTTTCTCTTCGTGTCTCTTGACACAATACTGGCACTCAGCAATGAGAAGAATACAACATCTCTCACTCTCTACAACTCCCTGAAAGGAGGTTGTAGCCAGGTGGGAGTCGGTCTCTTCTCCCAGGCAACCAGCAGTAGGACAAGAGGGCACGGTCTTAAGCTCTGCCAGGGGAGGTTTAGGTTGGATATTAGGAAGAAATATTTTACAGAGTAATCAGACATTGGTATGGGCTGCCAAGGGAGATGGTGGATTCACTGTGCCTGGAGGTTCTTAAGATGAGACTGGATGTGGCACTTAGTGCCACGGTCTGGTAACCAGATGGTGTTGGATTAAGGGTTGGACTTGATGAGCTCAGAGGTCTTTTCCAACCCAGTTGATTCTATGTTTCTATGATATGATTCTATCTATACTGTTTGACACAAATTACACCTTTACTGTCACAGTAGCTTCTGCATTGCACACATTATGCATCTGCTTATTTAGCTCAGCCCTGAGTTTGTATCCAGATCTGGAGCTTGCTCACCCAGTCTTCTCTCTGGCTTGTGTTTCAGCCTACTCTTACAGACTATATAGACAAAACTGGCTTGAGCTGGCTTTGCCTCAGCTCTCAGCAAGGCTCACAAGCTCCTTCATACCTTAATGCCTCAAACCACCAAATTCTCACTGGCATCCCCCTGCCAACTTCCACTGGTATCAAGTCTGCAAAGCTGCTCTCCCATTTCAGATAGTATCAGATAGTTTGAAGATCTTATGCTTACAACCCCTAATTGAGTGAAGGACTACCCAGCAATCAACATAACTTTGCAAATGGAAAAAACAAAAAAAATCCAGGTGTCAGCCAGCAGAGCTGAAATCCGGCTGAGAAACATATTAAGGAGTGTAGCTGAATAGCAAAAAAAAATTCGAAAAAAAAAGCCAAAATAAAGCAGCTCAGGAACCTACATCTATCTTGACGAACTCTTGCAAAACCAGTAACTAGCTGTGATCTGGGGTTTGGGAAGAGCTGTGTGTGAATGTGCTTCTGCTCACCCTCCTGGGTAGAAAAGGCTGTTCGTGTTCCTGTGTATCAAGGACCAGACATCAGGACAGCCTGACCCAAACAAACCTTTCTGCTCATCTCTCTCTGGGCTTTTCAAGCCCTCTGGCCCCTTCTGTTTGCTCACAGCCCATCAGACTCAGAGGTGCAAAATGAACTTAGGTGATTTCTGTATTGAATCTAAGCCAAGAGGAATTCCAGGTGGTCCCAGTCCAACCTGGCTGGTGGCTGAGTGTTTTAAAGTGCTACATTAAAGACATGGCCTCTCTCCTGGATCTTTTTATGGCATCATATAACATTAAATGGGTCTTTAGTAAATGAGCAGAAGCCATACTCTCAAATATATGCTCTAGTTTCTAGAGAGGGATCTGAACAAGCAGGCATTCCCCAAACCTCTCATCACTCACTAAAGACTAGAAATAAGTACAGTAGGGACATACTAATAACATATCATCTCATGCAGCAGAGCCTGATCAGCATCCCTCCCTGCCTCCATCCCTTGCTTGATGGTACTCTCTCCCACTTGTGTCTTCAGCAGATTCACTAACAGCCAGGACAAGGACCAAACAGCTAGGCTGGTTGATTAGGGACTCCACTAACCAAAGACACCTCCCTATGAGCCTGGAGGATTCCCAAAGGGAGATGAGAGCACTGGTACTCTCCTGCAGGGAGTTTCTGCAGTAATATCAACCCCCAGAAGAGGTTTCTTCCACTCAGTCTTCCCATTTTAGTAATTAGTAAATTGGGCAGTGTCACTTAGGGAAAATACTCCCTGTTATCCTCTGCATGCCCCGGAGCAGTACTCTGGGCAACTGTGCTGAGGACTGCAAGACTGCCTGGCCTTTGTGAGCGCCCAGGTTGGCAGTAGCACAGTGCCACGCAGCACACCAGCTCACCTGTGTGTAGCTTGATTCCAAGGTAGGATGTAAAGATGATACAGTACATTCATATAAGGACACAGGAGAGTGCAACAATGAAGCAAGGCTACAAAAAATATATATATATATAAAAAAGGAAACACATTGCCAAAATTAAAGACATTTTAAAAAGTAGCAGCATTCCTTAGTTGTTTCAGTACCTTAGCTGTGATGGGAGGCTCTCTAATTGGTTTTTATGGCTCACCCCAGGCAAACAGCTCTCAGAAAGGCTTTTAGAGCAACAATATTTTTTTCTTGTGTTAAGATGGATAGCAGATACAGAGCAGGTGCTCTAGGAAAGTTGCCTCTTCCCTTGCATACAGTGGAGCAACCCCCCCAGCTTTTGTCTTCTTGCAGGTGTGTCAATCCTCTCTTGTGACAATGCCCTACAGCATTATGTGATGCTAAGGCTGGGGATCAGCCCATTTTGTTCATAAATGATTTTAACATGCATTTTGTTGTGTATTTGAATTAACCTAATTCTGGTTTTTTATGTTCTTTAAAATGAAATTCACTACAAAGCTATTAATTAAATGCATCTTTTCATAATATAATGAAAATTAGCCTACTCTTAACATCTAGTAGCTTAAACACAATAGTTACGAGTGATAAAACTGAGATATAGGGTGTTCGAATTAGTTGGCATGTCTGCTGTTAACTCTAAAGAAAACTCTACAGGCTGCTACCTCTAGATCGTTTATGGCTGAAGAAAATACATGGACACTCAAGAGGCTTATAAGTGGGGTTGCATGTAGTGGGCAGGAGCAGAGAGGTGATTCAGGGTGGTCAGCAGAACAGGTCCTTGTACTCTCCTACAGACATCACCTCGTGACTAAGGATGGTGCATCACCCCAGGATGCACCAATTGTTTGTCTGTGATCTGCTGACAGCAACCATTTCATTGCAGAGGAGCAGGGAGAGCCATGGAGACTGTGGCTGGAGTTTTTCCTGCTGCAAACCAGCACTAAGGCCCTGGGCACTAACCCCTCAGCCCTTCACCTGGAGGGTCTGAGAAAGCCCTTGTTTCTTCCTTTGATGTGATACAGCCAAAGCAGCCAGAGCAAAGAGCTCTTTGACATGGCACAGCTGCACAAAGGTCTCATTTTCCCTAGCTACCCCGTTAGCAGCTTGATTGGAGGGTTTTGCTCTACCCAGCAGCTAAGCACGCAAGGTTTACAAATAGCTTTCCCTTACCGCTGAGTTTTAATCTCTGCTGCAGTAAAGTCCCCAGATAGGTCCCCAGGTAGCTACTGTGAATTATTCCCAGGGCTGCTCATTCCTGTCATCATTCACTTTGATGGCCCCAGCACACAGAAACAGAAATTACTAGAAACTTTTGTATCAAATCCAGTGCCATCAGGAGCTTTCCACACATTGTAGAAAAACCCAGGTTGGTATAGGAAGTTCTTCATTGCTACAGGCAAATGGGAAGGCCTGAGTGATGGCAGAGCCCCTCCTTACCATGAACCAGTTTTGTGCTGCCCCCATACAGGTGAGTTAAAGGTTGACGGAGGCTGACCACCTGCTTATTTTGTTTTTCTGATTAGTGCAAGTGGCAGTGATGGTGTCAACTTATCCTGCCATAGGCAGAATGCTGCAGACCTACTTTGAAGTTTTACAAGGGTGATTCAGGGATCCAAAGAGCGGTGGGGAGCAGAGGCAATAACAGAAGTGAAGTCTGCCTTTATTTCTGCTTCAGAACTATTAGACTGAAGAGCAAAGCATGATCTGAATGACTGGTACTTACATGGGAGTGTGATGAGATCTTGAAACCCATTTTCCAGTAGTGATTTGTCAATAAGCAAGACTTTGAACATAGTGAAGGTGACTGACATCTACAGTGGAGAAAGAAGGGAAGAAAAGAGGTTCAGAGTATGACTGTGATAACCAGAAATGAGATCACCAAGGAATGGCAGAGGGGAGGACAGGGCTTGTCAGCAGACACTGGAACAACTCCGTGCTCCCAAGCATGGTATAAACTTACCTGCAAGAAGTCAGGTGTCAAGGACATGGTGACACTTTCAACACTTGACTTTTTTACTCTTGAAGCCACAAAAAAAGTAACATTTATTACACAGCAACTGTGAATGTTTTGAAAGTACTTGTGAAATCAAGAAGAGAAAACATGAAACAACACCTCTGTATATTTATTTCCACCGGTTTCCATATGGTGGGAGGACTATTCAAGGAGATCTTCCAGGTTTCTTCCATGATTATTCCATAGTGTAAAATATGAGTATTGTGTAGAGGAGGTTAGAGAAAAGAATTTTCTTCTGTTTCGTAGGTTTATAAACTTTTTTTTCCCTGACAGTTGTTCTTTTTTCATCAAAGAAAAAAATAACATTTACTGAATTATGCCAGGTGGCTAATTAAAAATTATTTTAGAGAAAATATAGATCTTTAATAGCATATTGAACTGTTAAGACAACAACTTCTATAATGATAAAACTTTGAAAACTTTTTTTAACAAGGAAGACATAAACAGGGTTTGTGTGCAAAATTAATAAACTTATGTAGAGATTACAAATTCCACAGGGACTCTCAGCTACCACTGGAAGGAGAAAAATTGGGCCTAGGATACAGCTACCCCCTCCCTTCCTTTGTTCCATTTCTGAGTTTTCATGCATTAAGGCTATTTTGAGTTCCATAAACAAACAGAAGAAACAAATCACGAACAATATCCCTAATAAAAATCTTCTCTCCACAGTGACAACGGGAGTTATGTAAGACACTTAAATAATGTAACTCTTAAATGTAAGAATTGAAAGTGTCAGGCTGTTACCATTAGAAGAAGAAATAAGCAGCGTGAATTTAAATATTTTTCTGGAAGTGTCAGCAAATCAGAAAATAAGAACCACTCAGCTCATACTCATAAAGCTTAGAAATAGTCCCAGCACCAGTCCTCAATGTGAGGCAAGTGATGACCACAGCTGTCCTTTAAGTATCAGCCATGAACTCCAGAAAAAAAATTTTACAGACTAATTTCTCCTGTTGTTTGAATTTGGAGGCCAAGTCCAGAAAATATCTTCAAACTAATGTTCAGAAATCACAATGCAGACTCTTATCCATATTTATCCAGTACAAGACAGGTTTTCCCAGCATCCTGAGGACTCCTAGCAGAGTCCAGATCCTGCCTTCCACCCTATTTTCACCATTTACAGGTATTTTCCTGACGCAGTGAAAGCTCCTGTGCTTTACAAGCCAAAGGGAACTTTCTTAGCCACGCATCAGAGAAGGAAATCAGGTAGAAATTTCAGGTATGCAGGACAACCGATGCAATTCACATTTTCCGATCATAGTTACAGGAAAAGAGTCTTGTGTGCAGTATTTCAAGCTGGATTAAATTAATTTTGCCTCTGAAGTTATGTGTGCTGTTGCTTTGGGGTTTCAGTTCTATTTTCTGGATTGGTTTAGTTATGTTCAAGTGAAAACAACGGTTGTCAGGTGAAAGGACATTGTCAGTGAAGGAAACAACGTAGAATAAAGTTGGAAACTGCAATAGCAATAGAAAGAATAATAGCATTGCATCTTGGCTCAGGCATTGGATCAAGTGAGGTAAATTTACTGTACGGTTTGTGTTACTCTTTTTAGTTGAATTCATATCCAAACAACAGCTGGTGCGCAGCAAGTTTTTGGTATTGAATCACTTTTTCATCTCATGGTCATTAATAATTTTCCTAAAAAGGAAACAGGCCCCTTAGTGCCCCTGGTTGCTCCTTGCAGATGTTGCAGCCAGCGCGACACCAATGCCTTCCACCCACCTCTGCCTTACAGCGCCGTCTGTGCTGGGAGCTGGGGGTCCTCGCACCTGCTTATGCTGCTTTTGCTCTGCCAACACTTTAAAAAAATGGTGAAAGCAACATGGTTTCAAACGCCAGTCCAAATCAGTTGGCATCTGCTGGGCTTTCTTGTGGGAAGGGGAACAAGCTCAGAGGTATTCCTCATGACAACCTTTACAGTGCCCTGAATGTCCTCTCTGGAGGATTGTGCATCTGGGGAGGTTTTCACTGGCTTCAAGATTTTCAGGGGGGCTGTGAAGTTCAGAGTCTAACTCCAAGTCCCTAAAGGTCAAATACTTAATAATACTTGGATAAAAGGATCACATGGAAAATGAAACACAGAGAATAACTGAAATATCCTGGAGGGAGGGTACTCTTCTCCAGCATCCACTGGCAGATCTGGCATTGCCACAAGAGACCAGTGGCAGGTGTGAGCACTGGTAGCTGTTCATGTGAGTGCTGTGCAATAGAAAGAAGGTGTCTTTATTCTTGCTAACACAGAGTGAAGTGTTTCAGTAATAACTCTGAAATAGAGAGTATTGCTGCTAGGGAGTGACTGGTGTGCCTGAATGTGTTCCCCTAGTAACATTTCATGTGCTTTAGGGTACCTGAGCCCTCCTTGCAGGGCTGTCAGATCTGACACTGAACTTCTGGGAAAGCAATTGCCCTTCTGGATCAGCCAGTGGAAGTCAGACAGAAAAACAAGGGCAGCTCAAATAATGCTAAACACGCATGTTCAGGAACCTCAGTCATTCCCAGAGGATTCAAAGACATGTCCTTCATTTGCTGTATTGTTTGAGCAATGTGTTCTGTAGCAAAAATAGACACAAAGACACATAAAACTAAAGTTAAAAGCTATTTAACAGCAAAGAACAGTTTTCACCTCAGCACTATGTGATTTCTGGACTAGGGAAAAGTCACCTACTTTTTTGTCATTGTTAATATTCCTTTTTATTAGTGTTAGTCTTTCCAGGTCTACAGGCTCTTTCTCTGGCTCTTGAGGTGCTTTCAGGATAGTTAATCCTGTCCCCTTGCAGAACAGGTAGCTATAATCTTATTTGGCATGTGGGTTGCCAGCAACATTAAATGCTGTGCCATTATGTTACTTGGTAAAAGAGACCAACTCTCGCCTCGCTACAACCTCCTTTCAGGTGGTTGTAGAGAGCAATAACATCTCTCCTGAGCCTCCTTTTCTCCAGGCTAAACAATCCCCGTTCCCTCACCTGCTCTTCAGGAGACTCGTGCTCCAAACCCTTCCCCATCTTTGTTTCCCTTCTCTGGGCACACTTCAGCACCTCAAAGTCCTTCTTGCAGTGCAGGGCCCAAAACTAAACACCGGATTTGTGGTGTGGCCTGACCAGTGTTGAGTATAAGGGAAATGATCACTGTCTGAGTCCTGCTGGCCACAGTATTTCTGATACAATTTCGTGTGAGAAGGACTCTGATGTGCCCCTTGTCACTCTGCCCCTCCTGCCCTTCCATCAAACTCCTCCTAGTTCATTCCTCCTTATTCAAAGAGACTCAAAAACCCAAGCCCAGCTCTGTATTTTCATTTAATTTCTCTCTTCATTAAAGTCCTTTCTCCTCTGCCATACTTAGATGATTTTCTGGACAGTTTTCTTATGGAATATGGTTTCTACATATTCACTCTCTACCTGAAAATCTGTCTTGAATGCAATATTCTTGTAATGAAGAGGGAATGCTCCATCTACATTTACCCTCTCAAAACTTGTTCAGTCTTAAGTGAGACATGTGGCCGTACCTGCATGATCCACAGCTCCAGATGCAAAACCCTGGCAAGCTTTGATCATCCAAGCTTTAGTTGTACTCTTGGAGTTTTCATGTGATGGACTCGCCGTCTTCACCGTTCTCCTGTTTCTACACTAAATATCCTCATGCCTCAGTTATCTTCTACCAAATACAGTATCTGTGAAACTGGGATTTTGCAGGTTGGCAACTTTTTTGTTTTTAACTGTTGCTTTTGAAGGATAATGGTAGATCCCAGCAGACTATTCTTTCCTTCTACTTTTTAAAATGTAAATAATTATTTGAATAGGGAAAAAACCTTCAGATATCCATGGATGGAAAAAGAAATGTCTGGTTCCCAAAACATGTGTTCAACAGATGGTTGAAAAAATGCACTACTCTTTTTCTATTTGAAAAATAGGTTTTAAATCTAATTTTTTAAGAAATCAAACCAGGAGCCAATTTTCTACTGTTTTAAAGCTCGTGCTTTTAAAAATAATTGCACCAAAGTAGATCCTAATTATTTTGCCAATCCTACAGTGTTTTTAACATTCACAGCATTTTGGAACTTTTTCTCAAAGCAAAGAAATTCAAGTGAGTGACCACTTGCAGGGCGGTTTAAATGGTGATCCAGTGTTAGCTGTAGAGGCTCTTTGCAGAGAACAGTTAGGTCTGCTGGTTTTTTCCTTAATGTTACAGTAGTAAAACAAATATGTTTCCTAATGGCACACCTACGTCCTCCAAATAGTGGTTTGCATCTGGTGTTAGCCTTCACAGGCAGCATTGACAGAAGCTGCTCTGAGTGAAAGCCACCTGCAACTTGGAGAGCAATGCCAATTGATGCGTTGAAAGCCCCATCACTGCTATCCTCTGAGTACTGTTTACTGTCACAGAGGCTGCTCAAACAGTGGTGGTCAGAGAATCACAAAAGTAGCGTGTGCTCCCTGGTGCTTTCAGCAGCCTTACATAAAATCCTTCTATTCTCTACTGCCATTAAAGCTGATCTGCAGTATTTAGACATCCAGCTCTTTGGAGAGGATGTACTTCTTATTATTTATTTACTCAAACACAGGGAAACCTCGTTTTCAGAGGGAACATATGCTGATCTAACACTACCATCCTGCTGATCAGACATATTCTCAGAAAATTCTCCCCATTGCAGTGCTCACTATGCTCTCTGATTTTGCTCATAAAACCTAGTTATTTCTAGTTTCAGAGCAAATGCCTCTCCTGCTCTACTTGCTCAGTTTACCCAATGTACCTCAGTAAAGGTGATCTTCTAACTGGTTGAGATAATTAAATTGTTCCACACTGGGTAATCCAGGCAGGCTGTGCAGCAAGATCAAGTACCTATGTCTGCCATCAGCATGGGCAATTTTCTCTAGAATTAGGCAGACCTTCTGAAAAGTGAAGAGCTGTATGTGCTTACAGCCAAAAGAGAACATGACACAGTATGACAGCGTCATGCTGAACCACAGACAAGGGGATGTATAGTACAGGTCCTGTCCACAGTAGCACGTGCCTTAGCACAGCTGTAGGAAGGCAGTTGTGTGCAAACATAAAAAATCCTTGTAAATGTATGCAAGCATATAAAAGAGGCTGGACACAAAATAAAACATACCTCTAGTATACCAAACTTTTCTCCTGAAGCAGCCACTTATCATGAGCTCAAGTCTCTCCTCACGTCATTGTAAGAAAATGTAGAAAGGTCCCTTGCCTCCCTTCTCCTCACCTCTGGTATCCATTTTATTAAAGCAGATCGATTTTCAGGTGGAATATCACCAGAAACCCCTCCCTAATAGAAACACAGGAGACAAGCAGTTGTCACGGTGAGATGCTGGCTTCCTGCTGATAACTTTGTGGTGGCTCAGGCAATTCTCTCCTTATGTTTCCACTGAGATGGAATGATAAAACACCTCAGTGCCAAAGAGGTATGAACATGTGCAGTGATTACAGTACTTGCTTCACTTCCCTGAAGTCGTGCTGTCAGTAGTACTTTTGGACCTGGTTTGTCCCACCCCTGTGCCTATTTCAGTTGCCAGTAGTAGCAAGCCTGAAGTGCTGAAGTCAGAAGGAGCAGAGGAGAGGGGATGGAGGCTGCCCCTCATAAAAGCACAAGGGGGTCATATTCAAGTAAGAAGAACAGCCAGGCAGAAATCACACAGGGTTTCTGCTGGTGCCCTCTCCATTCTGATACGGGCTTTCAAAGGATTGTGAATATAAGGGAAAGAAAGCACCTTGTTCCACCTTTGTTTAATGCAAAACTGCAGATTGAAATCATTGTGTGTGGCTGATGAGAAAATGATGAAAGAACCTTCAAGTCCTTTTTATGGGAATCTTCTGCAATGCGGTGCAGAAGTTATCGACACCTTTTACCAAACCAGTCCCTTAGAGGAAAGGCTGAACACTCATGAATGGTAAAAGAGAAAAGGGACTGCTTTTAATTACAATATTCAAATATTCCT
This sequence comes from Chiroxiphia lanceolata, assembly GCF_009829145.1. NCBI lineage: Eukaryota > Metazoa > Chordata > Aves > Passeriformes > Pipridae > Chiroxiphia > Chiroxiphia lanceolata. The sequence continues at coordinate 82,260,246 of NC_045639.1, read as the reverse complement.
TTCAGTATCAAATATTCCCTTTCAGATTCTGAAAAGATCAACTGCTTGTTACTGCAGCACACACAGCCATGAACATTTTCCTACATAGCATGACTGGGGGGCTATTTAAAGATAAATGCATCTAAGAGGTTCAAGCTGGAAATTTCCAAATTAGTGCTCTTTCTTCCTCCCCCCTTTCTGTCTTGTCTACCTGCATCACAAGCATCCTACTTTTGTGTTTGCCTAATGCATCAGGGTGATGTCCTGTGAGGATTTTAGCTATTTCATCACTTTATACCTGTGGTTCAACAGTAACATTCCAAAGTCCTCAAGAGGCACTTTTCTCTCAACATTATACATCCCCTCAATTGCCTATACGTGGAAAGAGATTCATAACTAACATAGCTGGTGTCACAAAATTCCACCAGCACAGCAGTCAATATGAAATGAGGCACTAATTGTGAACAGCACCTATCTGCTCAAATTACTGTAGGAATGCTAACCTTGGGAAAAGATATTTTTATGCATAAGCTTTTCTGCAAAAGAAATATTACTGGAAGTGAAACAGCCAGGCTTTCAGTTATGCGAATGAATTCTGCTTTTGCCCTTGTTACTGCTGCTTTCACAAAGGAAGAAAATATATCTTCAGACTAACTTATCACTGAAGTTAATAAAAATAAAAAAAACAAGTGGTCATGGTGATACTGAGAGAGAGAAAAAAATATCCAGATCCTGTTATTTTACAGAGACAATGTTGTTTGTTTTGGAAAACAGAAATTTCTCAGATGACTTATAGGTACAAAATGTAATGTGAAAATATTCTCATTTGCAGCAAGTGTTTTTAGTGGGGTCTCTATGCTGTATGGGGTATAACACACAGAAAACTTTTTAGCATACAGAGAGAAGTATTTTTCCAAACACATGTCACAAGGGACTAATTTTAGGGTATTTCTGTGCCACTTGCTTCTACCAAAATCCATACATGTTTTGCTGCATATGCAAAAGAATCTGGCTTTCAGAGGTGGCTCCTGTCATGAGGATCCTGCAGCCTAAAGACCAGCCACCCTGGACAGCACTTTGGGTTCAGGACAAGAATGTGGTTTTAAGACTTGTCAACACGAAGCTCAGCACAAAACAATTCCCTGGGAACAAAACAACAGCAGAGAAGAGAACCTGTTTTAGGGATTTGGAGAGACAAAACAGAGAAAGGATGCCAATTGCATCCACCAGCAAACTAATTAGTACAAACTAATGATCTTGATGACAACAGTGTAATCCCAGACCCAAGCAAAATATTCTTTTCCCAGAATAATCTGTCCCTTGCAATCTGAAGATTGTGTAAATTTTCCAAGGGAAAAAATTATGGAAAAAAAAAAGGATTAAATCAAAGAATTCTCAAGTCTGGGAAAATAGTTTTCATAGGTTTTTAACTCCATCTTTAACTCCATAATGGACTGTTTTAGAGAGTGCTACCATTTGTTTCAGCGAACTGTTGGCTAGGATTTATTTCTTCTCTCACAAAAACCTCCTACCTGGAGAGGAGGAAGTGTTTTTGAATCATACTGCTGACCAGAATAGTTCCGTATTTCTCAGCATGCCATTTCTATTAGAGGTACATGTTTTCCCACTGCACTTGAGAGCTATTCAGTATCAAAACCCCTCATGAATTATACACTCAGATCTCACTAACAAAATGTTCTCATGTTTACTCACTGTACAGTTTACTTCTCAAAAATCTGGTTAAATTACCTTTCGATGCCAACAGACTCTTCAAAGGGACGTGGGTCCTGTGTTCATTTTCAAAACACAAGCAATCAGCTGAATCTAGGGGTTTTGTTCTCATCCTTCATGAATTCCCTGAACCGCAGTTTTAGGTACTTGCTCATCTTTTGTTACAAGGACTAGCAGCAAAATAGTTAAGGTGGTGCACTGTGATGCTTAAGACACATATTCGTCTTTCTCCAGATTCATCCTAAAACCTGCTCCCTATTGACCTGGCTTAAAATAGGTACCTGGCCACAGGCACTGGGAAGTGAAAAGTGGTCAAATACTATGTTAACTTTATATACAGATGCTCTAAAAAGGATGATTGTTACAAAAAGCATAAAAAGTCTACCAACATCTTTAAGACAAAAATATAGTCCCCAGATAAAAAATGGAGTTACTGGAAGCTGAAAAAAATTCCTTTTCCCAGAATCACAGGATGGGTTGGAAGGTATCACTGGAGGTCATCTAGTCCAACCTCCCTGCTCAAGCAGGATTCCCTAGAGCACGATGCTCATGATTCTGTCCAGATAACTTTAGAGTATTTCCAGGGAAGGAGATAGTCACTATGCAAGTAAACGAAATAATGATGCGTTTTAATATTACTTCTATCTCATTCACACGCTGTTCATTACCTGAGCAATCCAAGTTGAAAATTAAACCTTTACATTCATGCTTATACAAGAAAAAAGCTGGGGCAGCAAAAACAAAGTTCAATTAGCAGTTACCGGGCAGCTCAATTAGAAGTTACCTTCAATGAGCTTCACCTGGGCTGTTATAGCCCACTGGCTCTGGGATAGTTCAGCAGCAGCAGCTAGCTAGGTTATTTGGCTTGTACTGTTATTATGAGAAATTGAAACAGTGTTAAAGTAATTATTCTTCAAGACACAAGAAAAATGAGTGTTTTGACTAATGAAACATGGTAAGTGCTGAAGCCTCCATTAATATTATCAACTTTTTTAATGTGTTAGATGATGAAGCATTAAGATATATATAGCATTTGCTGATTTCAGCTCTAAAGAATACTGAACTTTTAAATTTTATTGTTCAAGTGACTGTATCCTAAGTTGCTATTCTTGATAATTTTTTATAGGTTTAAATACATTTTTCTTTAAATTAGGGAAACAAATTCTTTGAACTTGACCTTTGAAGAACTGAGTGACATTGGTACCCTTGTAACTACTTCTATTACTATTTACTGACTGGATTTTTTTTTTTTTTTGCCAGGGGATAAGGGTTAGATGTGGGACAAACATTAGTTTGTTCAAAGCAGCATCCAGTCAGCAGTATGAGCATCCAAAGAAAGTAGTATTCAAGCAGCTGGTCCACAGATTGTCGGTGAGTTTGAAAGCAGCTCTATTTGAGCTATTTCATATTTCCATCTGGTTGCCTTATTGTCAGAAAAAAACCTGCATATAAATAAATCTTCAGTGAATAATGTGGGGGTTTCTTTCCTTTGATGGGCTAATATTCAGTCAGGTTTAGTTTTGGTTTTTTTTACAAATGATTCTGCATTTAACAGTCAGGTAACTCTGAAGAAAGTGTTTCAATCATCTCATGCAGAAGCCCTCATCAAAATATGGGTTGATTTTCCTGACTTAATCTACATGTCACCTCTGTAATTTCGTGTTCTTTCAAGGCAGGGAAATGGCCTTCCTCTTTCACTCTCACTGAAAAGAAATACTGAAAATATTCTCCAACCCAGAACCCAAAATGTGTAGCAAAATTCATTTATCCTCTTGCAAAATAGAGCAAAACCAGTCAACAGAGTAAAAAAAAGTGTATTTTGCTTTATTTACGTATTTACCATTTCACTCTCTCGAGTCCTTTTCTCTGTCCTCAAGGATGGAGGCAAAATAGGAGGGCAAAAGACATGGAGTGTCCACTGACATTACCTAAAGTTATTTCCCAAGCCCCACCAGCATAGTAGGGAATGCTGACCATTACCCAGTCTGTCTGAGTTTCTTTGTCCGTGCTTGGACTGACACTGACCACTCAAGCCAACAACTAGAGAGCACATAACCTGGGAGACCATTCAGAGCTTGACTGGGAAAATTTGCACTGGGAATATTTTCATTCTTCATGGAATGCTGAACAAATGCCCACATAGCAGCCAGGGCACAGTGCCATGCACAGCCACAAACAGGACCCCTCCACTGCCTTGCCTGGGTGACAGAAATGGCACAGTTCTGCCAGAGCAGTGCTCTGTCTCAGCTAAAATACACGTCAGTGTTCACTGAGAATGTCTCTACTCACAAAACTCAGAGAGTGACACATGTCTCAGAGCAGTTCAAAGTGACAACCCAGAGGAGCTAACACGAGACGCTGGTAGGATTAAAAATGTAGTAAAGGTAACCATAGAAATATTTTCCACCTATCTTCCTCTGAGGTAAGGTATTACAAAAAATTCTTACAGAATCAACAGCATACGGTACCTTCTGCCCAGCAACAAGCGATAGGACCTTAGGGAATGGTTTCAAGTTGTACCAGAGGAGATTTAGGTTGGATATTAGGAATTTTTTTTCATGGAAAGGTTTGTAAAGCATTGGAACAGACTGCCCAGGGAAATGGTTGGATGTCTGTACCTGGAAGTGTTCAAAAAACATGGGGATATGGCACTTGAGGACAAGGCTTAATGGCGAGCATGGTCGTGGTGCCAGGTTGACAGCTGGACTTGATCTTAGATGTCTTTTGCAACCTTAACAGTCCTGCAATTCTGTAATAGCAGTGTTACATTAAATAGATTAAGATTGGGTTAATCTGTAGATGAAAAGTAGCTGTCATTAGAGAAAGGCTATGTGATCAGCAGGGATGTTGTTATAAGCTCCAATTTGTTGAGAATCTTTTCTAATGGTATGAAAGCCCAAAGCATCACAAAGTTTGCTGCAACAACAGTAGCCTGAGGCCACCTCTTCCAAACCACTGGATTATCCTTTCTCCCCAATCCATCCTATATTACTATCAATGCCAGATTACTGTGCACAGCTGTTTCAACTTCATCTTTCAGTTTCTTCCTTCACTAAATAATTCACTGTTTCTTAGTGCAGCAATACATACCAGGGCTTCTGGGCATGGATTTTTTCTTCTGGATCTGTCTCTCTGGCCTGTCTGTGTCCTGGTCACAGCTGGAATCCCAGATGCTTCTTTCCAGCATTGGCTCCAAAATCTGCTGCTCCAGAATCTCTTTCTCTTCAACAAGCTGAACTTCTTCGTCCTTGCTTAGCCACACAGCTTCACTTGACATAGAATTTGGCCCATTTTTAGTCCAATTTATGTGGATAGCCAGTATTGCACTGTCGCTGTAGTCAGAGATGATGCATGTTAAGGAAGAATCCAACTGGTCAGTGGCTTGGATCCAAAATACTCGAGCTTCATCTCACCTATACTGTATTTAATTGGTTCCATCTAATTTCTCTGGTATCTAACTTTCCATCAGTAACAGTCTCAAGGTCTTCACTATGTCAGTGGCTCAGCTAAAATAAATAGGAGTTCATGTTCTCTACTCTTTAATATCTGTGCTTTAGGCTAAAGCAGCGGTGAGGTTTTTTTGATTGCAGACTACAAGTGGTTGCACACAAGGAGTGTTCCTCTGTTCAGAAAGGTTAGCATTACCCAGGCAGCTACTAAAAATTTGTTCCATGGTTTCATACAGCAGTGCTTGACACATTGCATAGCCCTGCTACAGATTTACTTGTAATGACATTTTTTAAAAAAAACCTCAAACCACATTGTGTTTATTGTACCCCCAAGCTGCACCTGAGAGCAGCCAGGATCTCCTTCCACATAAATGTAGGTCTTTATTTTTTGTTGTTCATTTTCTTTTTTTTTTGGGGGGCGGGGAGGGGGCAGGGAATTGATTAGTTTACTCTGATCTACTCTAGTTCTGTTTTAGCACCTATGTGCAGAACTGGGACATGTGGGGGCATGAAACACAATAAAATATTTGCATTTATATATGGTGCATATTTTAACTGTCTTGTATTTCGTGGTAGAGTACAGTATAATGTCAAATGTAATGGACTTTCTACTCTCCCAACATACTATAGTTGCAGAGAGCTTAACCTCATGCTAACACAGTACTGCTCCTCCATCTAGAGTGCACATGGACCCAGCAGCAATGGATTTTCATCGCTGTAGCGCAATCCTCAGCTGTCATAAATACAGCACAGAATTGGATTTCCTGCCTTTTTAACTGATTTTACATTGAATTATTGGGTTATTGCATGGTGAGCAACCACCAGCAGTAGTAGCATAGTTGTGTTGAGAGCTGCTGGACTGTATGATAAGAGGTGATATAAGCAGGACACCAGGATTTTGATAGAGAGGTGTAAATGTGAGTATGATACACCTATGAGCATTGATGCAGTACTGCCTAAGCTGTCAAAACACAGTCAAATTTAAGAAAGCACAGTCTGAGACCTGAAGTTCAGCCACTTGCAATTTTAACATTAAATGGATACTTGCATGAAACAGGAATGGTCACTACTGGCCGAGACACAGCAGGTAGAACTGTGCTTGAAGAACAATTTTGCTGATATTGTCTGGGTGCAAATACCATTAGAGAACAGTGACTGGGGCTGTCCTGGTGCTAAGTGGATGTGAATTTTGTCTTCTGTAATCATGGAGATCTGCCTAGCGTCCCTATCCCTGTTCCTTTCCCCACGACACCATCAATGGACTCTACCTCTTGAAATATCTCTGCAATGAGCAAGGTCTGTCCTTTCAGTCACCAGCCTGCTTGAATGTTATTGATAACCATGAATACATCTCCCTAGAGGTTGTCTTTGTTTATTTTTAAGGGGCAAATAATATATTTAATTTGTTCTATGAATCAGAAGAAAGACTCCCTTCTTCTACCATGGTGGAACGTATGCAGCATGGTATGACTCTGTCCTTTTGAGCCACACAGTCTCTTGTAGAAATATATCTGCTATTATTTCAAACTCTTACTTCGTATTAATAACTCAGCATGTACTAATTAATCCCAACTTCACCCCATTTCCAATACAGTAATTTAATCTTTGATTTTGCACACGGAAGAAACTGTGGTAACTACGTCCTGTTTCCACTTCCCCCATACCCATATGATCTTTGTCTCTTCCTTCCTTACATGAATCACACATAGATGCAAGAAGGATTAAAGTGGCCAAGACTAATGGAATTATAAAGCCCCCTGAAGCCTCTCTTGCCTCTTGTGGGGACACATCTGAGTCACTCATCTTAGCCTTTTCCACATGGAGCAGTCATAGTATTTCAGAAATCTCTTTCCATCTACCCCATCAGCCCCTCAGAGGTGCATCAAGAAAGATCACCTTGGTGTGCAAGCTGTTGCTTGGCCAGAAAAAAGAGAAATTTGATGCATATTTTTTCATGCCTCACAGAAATTAAATTTGCCAGACATCTTAAGGAACATCAAATTTAGGCAGTGAAAGTAAACTGCAATTTTTTCTCACCTCAATTTTTTTATTGAAATGCATGTCCACGCAGCTTCTAAAAACAATTGAAAGTGGTAAAGATAGATCCTTGGTTACTAATTTTAGAGAGATGATCATGATTTTAGTAATCTGTCTCACCCACTCTCTGTCAGGAATGCTAATTTCCCACTTAGCACTCTCCCTGCTGATGGCTTGATTTATGGAAAGATTTGCAATTTTGAAGGACTTGGGCGTTTTTTCAACTCCAAGAGTGGATGTTGGGTGCCAGTTTTTGAGGATGGCAGACCAGTCAAACTCCAGCCTAATTCTGGAGCTGCTGACATCAGTGCCACTTAGAGTGATTCTCAGGTGCAAACTCCTGCCTGTCAAGTTTGCTTTGATTTACAAGCACTTATGGCTTTTCTAGGGGAGGGATTTACTTCTACTCACCTGCAGCCTTAAGTCCTTCAGCCCCACAGACTAAGAGCACTGCAGATTAACTTCAGTCTTTGCCAGCAAACGTGTTCCCTCACAGGGTGAGAAGGTAGAAGTGAAATGTCAGGTGTAAAAGAGGTGAGTTTCTCAAGAAGGAGACCCTTTGGTTATTTGTGAAGCAGTGGGGACCTTGGTGGCTGTGAAAATAACTCAGTCACATTTAAATGACACTTCACATTCGGGAGCGAAGACCTTTTCCTTAACCTTGAGGAGTGATCTTTCCAGGTCAGTGTTGAAACCAGTCGACAGTCTGTAAATAGTCTCTCCTGCCATAGCCATAGCCTCTTAGAGGATTAAAATGATTCAGTGTTTGGCATGCTCAGATTATACTCACAAACATTTATTTAATCACTCCCTCTCTGTATTCCCATTGTGTGAATGGAAAGACAAATGCAAGAACATGGAAATACAATGTTTTGAGATCATGGATCTGGACCTACGCCCCGAGTCACTTCAGCTTCTCTGCCCCTAGATCACACATAAACCATTCAGCTGCTCAATATGTCATATCTAGTCTTAAAGTCTGGGCTCACTGCTCCCCAACCTATAATAGACCCTGTGAGAAATACAAGCATGACTTTACACTCCAACTCAGCTGTTTCCAAAACCCAAGAAACTGTTGCAGTAAAGAGAGAAAAAATGAGTTTAAAAGGAGAAAATAAATTGAATCTGTCAAACCAAATAGCAAGTGGGCTGCCTGGTTAGGTAAATAATTTTTATTGGCTTTTTCCAACTAATCTGCCTGCAGGATTTATTAGTTTTCTACTATATGCTCAAATAAAGCAGCTGACTTTAGTTCCAGTTTATGCTTTATCCATTAATAATTTTGTACATCCTAGAGAGAATTTATATTATTTATTAATTTTATCTAACCATAATTACAGTCATCGTGGCTGTTTAATGAGAAGTTACTCCAGGCCAAGTTGCTAGAATTCAAATTGCATTTTATCATTCTTACAGAGAGGGCTTTTGGAATATTTGGCTCCTAACCCAAGGGCGTTCCCCTGGCCGGAAAACATTATGAAGAAGGGATAACAAGAACGGGTTATACCCTCACCCCATGCAAAAGAGAAGCACTACCATGCCTTGTTATTCTATTAGCACAACCAAGTTAGAGTGTGACCACTCCAACTTGCACCATTCAGATGTGCACCAATGTCCACATACAAGTTTCATCTTGCCAGAACCAGGGCAGAGAAGGAGAGAGGAGGCAGAAAGACACTTCGTATCTCTCATCTCCCTGGTTTCTGCAGTAACACTGAGATCAAAGCTTCTGTTTTTGAGACTGTAGATGCACTTGCAGCTCCGCGGTTTACAGTAATGAGCCAACAAGTACATCTTTATGCAGCTCACTTTTGGGTTGCTCCATGGCTCTGAAAATAAGAACCTTGAGTTACATAAAAACATATCGTCTTTAATTTTCTCATAGTTTTCCTTTGTGGATCTTGTCAGTTTGCTGAAGAGCAAACACTATGGGGCTCTCAATCTTCAAAGTCATTCCTTCATACTGCAGTTTTGTCTATTTAAAGTTTTGAGCATCTACTAACCACCAGCTATTCAAGAGACAGCATTGAATGAAATCTCTTCTGTTGCTCGTGAATCATACACCTCATTACTTCAAAGTGGGCAAGAGAAAGTTTCCCCCATTCATGTATGCCACAGGAAGGGTCTCAGTGTATCAACATATTGCAGTATAGAAATGGCACTGCTGTAGATTACAGAACAGGGACAAATTCATTTGATATTTTGGCTACTTCTTTTCTTTATAGAAACTTACAAGTTGGCTAACCTGTTAGGAAAGAAATCTGACCCAGCTTATCTAAATGCAGACAATCTGCTTCAAAGAAGATCTCAAGGCATTTGTGTGTGGCAGATTCAAAGCTCTATGAATGTATCTCAGAGAGAAAATTTGCCATTAATAAAAGTAATATTAATCTATATAATATAACCAGATAGCATTCATAGAAAACTATCTTATTCTATGTTAGTTAAATTCATATATATGCATTTACTGTTGATGAGCAAGCTGGCTTTTGGACCTTTGCCTGTATAAGACCTTAATGATTTCCTATTTTTCAGTCAGCTTAGTTTCTACTTTTTACGGCTTTTTAACTTGAACAAGTCCAGCATCAGCCTAAAGTCTTTCTACTCCTTCAGCAGTAAGTTGTTCTCTGTATCGTGGCCCCAAGATAATTCTAATTACTGAGACATTTTCATGCATAAGGGCTTACAGAATGAATTAAGTTTCAATTTTAATTTTAAATTTAGACCCTGAATTTTAAATCCAGGTCTACATCCCCGACAGTCCAAACCAGGGCCTGGCCACATGATGCATTTGGTCTTCCCACCCAAAAAACCTCTGGGGTACCAAGAGATGTTTGCTCAGCAGGGATGTGAAAACTCTGCCTGCTCACAGACCTGCTCTGTGATTCCAGTGTTTCCACATAGCACTTCTCTGGGATTACTCTCTTTCATCACAACACTAGATTTTGTCAACTAAGGGCTGATGTGTTCTTTTGAGATACATAGAGAAGGCAGTCAGGCATTCAGCAGAACCTAAAAAGGTCTTTGAACATAATGGAGTGGAGTGTGCAGATTTAGGCATTTGGAAAAAGGTGGAGGAAGCTAACAAACAAGGCCAAGGAAGGAGAACAAGGAAATAAATAGACATCAAAAGGGAGCAACCCACAGTGCCTGACGTAGTTGCTTGCAGAGACATGCGAGATTTTGTGCTTGCTCAGACACCTGAGTGAGGTTCCTGGGTAGGAGGGTAGGAGGCCCTGTGGATGGGCTCAGCAGTCTCAACTGGCCTCCCAGAGCTGTCAGTGATGCCAGCTATATCCCAGTGCCAGCGGTATCACAGCCCAAACCTGCAGGACAGACAGGGGAGATGGTAAGTGGTAGTGCAAAGACTGAAAAGATTCCATGCAGGGCAGTGACAGCCTGGGGAGCAGCAAGCAGAGTCTTGCCATCCCAAAACACAACTCTATTTACAGGATGCTGCAGTCTATTGTCTTCTACCCTCAATAAACCTCAAAATTATTAGCTCCAGAGCAGGTGAGCTCTCATGGTAGGTGTACATGTCAATCACTGTTATATATCAGACAGCATAAACAGGAGCCCTGGAAACTTTTGTGTCTCTAAGTTTACCTTATGCTGCAGAATAGCCTACACCACAGGGTTAATGGTCATCTACAGCTTCAAAGGGTTTGTACACCCATCCATCTTGGTGGCCTCTGCTGGACCAGGCACAACCACAGACCAGAGAAATCACAGGGAAGAACAACACAGGCAGGATGGGAAGATAAATTATTTGGAGGAAAGTATGTGTTATGACAGTCTTTTTTGCTATTGCTTTCTTTTTTCTTTAAAACAAAGGGAAAAAAAGAAGAATTAAGGATGTCAGAATTAAAACTGGAGAAAAGAGGAGATACTGACATATAAAAAATAAAGCATATATTAGATTATAACAAAGGTGCACAAATTTCATAATATTTTTCAAGTTATAGTTACATTAATAAACACAGTGCCAAGAACTTGAATGGAGCACTAATTCTCTTGTGCTTTTAACCACTTAGTTCTCAATCTCACCTGTTTTAAAGCTTCTGTTTCAGTAATGTCTCAGTCAGCCTGATGAAATCAACAGGACTAAGGGCTCAATCCTTTCTGCAAAATACTGCTTTTTTCACATGACCACTTTGCATGAAATTTGAGACATTTAAAAATAAATATCGACTACAGAAATGGCAATGGTATATATTAACAAAATGTATAACATAAAAATATAAATTCCATAACTGCTGCTCTTCCCTTAAGTAACTATTTTGCAAAATACCAACAAAAATCTATCATTTTATAGTTAAAACTAAACCGCAGCTTGCAAACCAGCCATGATCTGGAGACAGACATAAAATGTTAACTGCTAAAGCCTTTAGACTCCATGCTTCTTTACTCCACAGAGGAGAGAATGCTGGATGAGCAGGAGAGAATCCCAGGACATCAGATAGCCAGCAAGAGACAGAGAGAAAGAAGGAGCACAGGGTAGCTCTTATCTAGAAAAAGAAATAGCAGCTGACGCAGCTGTGAACAGGTTTATATTATTTTATTTCCAATGTAGGAATGACATGCTTAGCAAACATTTCGTGAGAATTGAGGGCTCTACCTCCCAAGCATTGCAAGTAGGATGAGCATGGGTACCCACCGTCTCCCTCTCCATCTCAAGGTTATTAAAAGAATGAAGACATAGGCATGGATTTAGTGCCACTGGAACCTGTTCAGTCCTCTGAATTGAATTGTATCTAGCCACAATGAGACCTGCAATTTTTTGCTCAGGGACGGCCATTAAACTTCATTAGTTTGCAGTTCCTACTAGCTCCCACTGACGTCAGAGGTGCGACCTGTCCCCAGAGATACACAGACCCAATGCAGGTGAGTAGCAGTTACCGCAGCACAGCTCTGGTCTGAGCTTCTGGCTGGATCATTGCTGCAGTATCAGTGATTCATACCTGGAGAGGACAATCCAAATTGAATTAATAACTAGAATTTGCCCATCTAAAATTGTTTATAGAAAAAATCTGGAAACACTACAGCTGTGGGGACACAGGGAGTCTAACAACAGATGCTGCATCAGGGGGTCACTGCTACCTCCAGCCATATCATCGCATTTACTATCCTTTGAGTGACTGCTGCCTGGACTGAAGATGTCAAAATGCCTCCCAGGGGGAGACACCATGCTATGCCTGGGGCTACCATGGTGGAGACAGGCCAGGAGCCTTCACAGACCCCCAGCGATCCCTGCAGAAGCCCACCATCTACCACTTACATGTTCCCCTGCCTCTCATGGTATGGCAGGTTTTAATGCGTGAAATCCATGAGAAAGCAACACACCTTCCCACAGAGGAGGCCAGCTTTGGAGTTTACATTTATCTGACAGCCACGAGCATAGCTGAAGAGCAAAGTAAAAGGCCCATGGTTAATCTCTTTCAGGTAGTTCTAACTATAACTTTCTCAAAAAGCTACCACTGAAATACTTGGCTGATGAGAAAAGGACAAAGAAGATATTTTTACTTTTCCAAAGTGTACGCTTTTTTTCTATTTTTCATCCAGTTTGGAATTATTGCTTCATCTTCTGTTTTTGTGGGAGAGACCAGGGACACGTCAGGAAGTCAGCAATGCAAATAGGGCATTTTAGGCCATGTCTATACCTGTCTTCACCATGACTTCCATATCTTAAATTTGGTTGCTGCTTTATGTGTCCTCATCTTCCCTTCTCTTCTCACAGACTGCTCTCAGATTTTCCATTGCTCAGCCTTTCCCACTGCAGGCTTTCCTGTCCTCCTTTCCACAGTGATTTCCCTAGTCCTTTTTTTTTTTTTGCTGTCTCTTTTCCCTTTCCTTGTAGTTACAGATATATTCTACATATCTTTTTGCAGCACAAGATTTCACTCTTCTCTTCTGCCAATACTCTTGTTTAGAGCCCTCTTTCACTGGTTCCCCATGAATTTTCTCTCCATTAGCCAGTTTGAGTGTTCCCATCTCACACCGCATCCTTACCTTACTGCACAGCCCCCCATTCAAATCGAGGCTGGATACATCCTTGTGCTACTTAAACCTATATGTACAGTTTTGTTAAAAAATTTCAGAGGACCCATAACGGCATCTTTACCATGCACACCTGAAAGCAGCTCACCCTCCCCTTCTCTTCACTGAAGTCACATGCTTTGTTTATTTTCTTTATTTGACCTCCTTACTGTTTTCTTCACATCCTCCCTGTTGATTTAATTTTTCTTCTTTGTGTCCTGTTTTCGCACATAGTTTGGGTTCTGCCTCTCTTCTCAAAGAAAACAATACTCAGGAAAAAACCTGCTCTTGAAATCCATGTTTCTCATAGCCATTTTACCGGATTTCTTCCCTGAGTCATGAAATTCATTGAACCCTCAGCTGTTACCCTAGTCTGCAATGTTTATTTCCAGCTCTGGCCTGGATCTCTTCCAACCTGCTTTTTATTTTCACCAGTCTTCACAAGCCACCTGGAGCTTCTAGTCTGATCTTGGCTATATTCCGAGGCCTGAGCAACCTCTTGATCTTTCTACTGCTCTTGCACAGTCATATATGGCTCCTCCATCCTGTGCTGCCTCCCCTCAGTTGGCTGCCCACCACAGTGTTTCGTGGTGTTTGTCTCTCCTATTGATCTCCTCCCTCTTCCCATTGACTCTAGTGATGATATTGGCTAGTCTTGTTGGTTTTCTCCTTCCCTCTCCAGCTTTCTGGGTGATCTAAGCTACATATGAGGTTTCAGCTTCCACGTGTGTGTCCAGGGCATTGCACTTTAATCTGGGCTTTAAGTCTCAAACCATCTCTAAAGCTCTCCATTTATCTGTAACTATTGACAAGCAGAGGAGTAGTTATGGGAAATTAATGTAACACAAAGCAGTCAGAAAATGCGTGTAAAAACTGCTCAGTCTGGGCTTCTTCAGCCTCTCAACACTGATTGGAGTTTATGAGCCTCGCTGGGACAGCAATGGGCACTTGTGATTGAATAAGAGCTTGTGACACAAGTGGGGAGAAAACCTGGGGTGCAGGGTTAGGGACATTATGGCACCCTCTCATTTCTGATGAGAAAAAGACAGTGGTAATCTGAAATGCTGTTGGGACAGCAAGATACACAAAGTGAAAATGCATTTCATGTGTTCTTTTCCTGTAAATGTGATCCAGCACCAAAATGGGAAAGAAAACAATTGATGTGGGATGTAACTGAAAGCAACACCATTCCTTGGTCTATAATAATATGCTATGGCAATTTATTGATGACAGGGAAGGAGTAGTTTATGGGAGAGAGTATGCAATATGAATCCTACTGCACCACCGGGGGCTTCTCTGTTGTGCTTGAAGGGAATAGTTGACATTTGCCAGGGGCATACCAGCCTGTTGAGGTGTTCCTCAGGTGTGGCTCAGAGCAGAATGGACAATGTGGAAACCAATGTTTTTCTTTATGTTATGAAGTGGAACCTTTTACTGTCAGGATTTTGCCAAGAATCCTTTGCAAAGGTGAAAAAGGCAATGGGGGGACAAAGGAGCGGCACTACAGGAGCAGTCTATAAGGAATATTTAAATACAAGCAAAAAAAGTCATGACAGCTCTGCTCTTTTTTGACTAAAATGCAGAACATCTGATCAACAGAATGGAGAGTCCTTAAAAAGAAATTAAAAAGAGGTAAACATTTTCCAGGCATATCTACATGATATGCTCTTTCGCCTGTTCTGGGAAAGAAGAAACGCTCTAGGGACCCAAAGACTCATAAAAATAAGGATTATTCTACTTAAGTATATTGGAAGCACCCTTTCCAAGAAGCTAGGAGGTAGCAGACACTGTCTGGAGTTTAGATAATATCCATTTACATTTACAGCTAAAAACTCTAGAAGGAAGGAAAGTCTGCAGTCAAATACTCATCTTTTTGAGTGGGTAACATTGATTCCCTTCCCCTTTTCTTCTGCTAAGCACACACTCTTCAATGACTGCAGGTTTATCCCCACAGTTTTTTCACCACCTATTTTAGCAGGCAGTATGTCTGGTGTGGTTTTTTAACCATTTCATTCATATTTTTCTTAGATTGTGACCTTGTAGACCCATCACAGGTCCAGGATTCATCTTCAATAAACGTCAGCACCATCTTCTCTGATGTTTTTTTGCTTCCAGCATCATCTGTGCTGTTTCCAACACTCCTGTGCAAACCCGTGCTCAAAAACAGCCTTCTTTTCAGATAGGTGGAAATTTCTATGGAATCTCGCATTTGCCTCTGTCTGGACAAAGGTGACCAAGCACAGACTTCCAGGGGCAGCTGAAGAAGATGTATCCTGACTGGCTGCTCAGCTTGCACAGCATCTGCTCTCTTACCTCAGGAGATGGTCACAGCTGCAAAAAGGCTGCTCCTGCAGACACATTCTTCTGTATTAGTCTACGGTGATTCAGCCACTTGCTTTCATAAATGAGCTCAGTGAATTGGTTAACTTTATTTTAAATGAAGCATGCCAAGTGAGTCCACCAGCTTCAATAAGTCTTACTGATAGTAGCATTTTTCCTTTATTCCTCTGGCTTATTATTAGTTAAAAAAATGACACAATTTGCTAAGAGTATTCAGCCTAAAGTCCACAGGTATGGTGTGGGGAGTTTCAGCCTGGGTGAAAATTTTCCAAAGCTACAGGCACATGAAAACAGGTTTGTGATGGAACTAGAATTTTAAGCAACATAACTAAGACATGATACAGTTATACAGCCTGGAGAAAATCATTCACGCTGACTGCAGTGGTTTAGGTGTATGTTGCTCAGCCATAGATAAATCCATCTGTGGCCCAGAACCCAGAGACCCACTTCCATGATCAGTCCCCATAGCTGAGTAGCATCCATGGGCAGACAGAGGAAAGGGAAGAACATTTACTTCCTTCATGCTGTGTCCTGATCATCACTGTGGGACTGACTCTCCAAGATGAAGATATCCTAGAGAGTGGTCAGGGAAGCCCATGGGAGGACCAGAGCCTCATTTGACACAGGAGGCAGCAGCCACAATTTCCTAATTTGTCTTGAGTTACTGCTCTGACGCGTGAGCTGCTCCATTCCCTGAGGTGCGGGTGATATTTGTGTGGATGCAGATTTTAACCTTTTTTAATCTTTACTTTGTTTCCATTTTCAAAAGGCCACAAGATTATTTGTATGATTAGTCAACTTGAGCAGAGCAAAGAGCAGGCACACACCAAAGGACAAGGAAAACCAAGGAGTTGTCCTCGGGCCATTTCTGCCATCCTGTAACACTGTGTGATAGCAGAATGCAGAGAAGGGAGGTGCAGGAAAACATTGCTTTCCGGTAAGATTACTGTGTTCTGCAATACTGAATTTTCCTTTGCAGAGGAAAGAAAAACACTAGTAAAGATAAATACTTTCTAGCTGACCTTCTTGTCTGCCTCCTTGGTGCTAATTCCAAGAAAACAAGGTGCTCTCTAGATGCTTTCTGACACCAGGCTGAACAGAACCATGATTTCATCAGCAATATTACAATGGCAGGCTTGAAAATGGGAGCAACTTTCCTCTAAAGGGTCAGACTTTATGTGCTGCTCACAGTATGCCAGGGTTCCTTTAAAGGTTTGTGTTGATATTCCTCTCCAAGATCTCTCAGGCTTTTCAGCAGCATTTCACTTTTTTTCAGTCTTTTTCTGGTGTAAGAACTCTATCTCTCTACCAACAGTAGGTAACCCAAACACTTGATTCCTATGACACTCTTCCAGAAAGACATCTCCTATATGCTATTTTCATTTAAATCCCGTTATTCCCTTGATTCCTTTTTTTCCCACTGACATATTTGCAGCTCAGATACCTGACAGGGAATAGGATTGTCAGTCTCTGCCCTGCACCATAAAGCGAAAGCTGTGTGCATGGCTTCTTGACTTGGCTTGCCATCATTTGCAAAGGCTTTGCAAATCAGTAGGAACAGAACGTACACACTTTTGGTAGGCAGGCTGGAAAACACTGGATTGATATGCATGCTAACAGCTCTGCCTCAGAAACACAGAGTGGAGCAGGAGCTCATTGGCAGGTGGGATTATGAGAAAAACCCACACACTTGATGGCAGGGGACAAAAAAGTAATCCAAGGAATAGCAGTGTTCCCACTGATCTATAAAACTCAAAAATATATACTGCCTTTCATGACTTAAGCATCTAAGGAACTACAGCTGCAACCCTGCTCTGCCTTTTTTGGTCATCCTCAAAATATTGCAACCAGTGTTGCAGTTGAGATCTGTCACTTAGACTTGCTGTAATGACTGAAATCGCCACAGGAGAGAGGGGAGCATCACATCGTGTTTTGTACAACTAGAAGGTGTGAGGTCATTGCCACTACTCCTCAGTGCCAATGAGTAAGTAATTGTGACTGCATTAGACCCAAATGCAGAGGACCACAAAATCACTCACATGGGAAACTCCAGTTTAAGTGGCATTTATTCATATGCTGACAACTCTTCAGTTTCTTTTGCAAGACCAATAATTCTCAACTCTGAATTGACAGGTAGCTAAAAATTAACAATATGGCTTAAAAGAAAAGGATGCTTAAATCTGAAACTTCCAGGGCAGTGGTGAATTTATTGAACAGAAAACCATTAGGTTAGTCCAAACGAAGAAACTTCTGCAAGAGCTGTGATATTTTTTGTTTACTAATCAAATAATTCCTACTGTGGTTTTACAAAGAAAATATGAAACCACCGGCTGTCAAAACAGAAGATTAGGAATGCATAGCCCTAAATCAGTTCTGTTTGGCTGATAAGTGGAACAGCAGGATTTCTACCCTTCCATTTATTTTTTTTTACAGAACTCCTAGCTGTGCACAGTCATTTAAATGCAGAGCTAATGCTACCTCTGCCAGGATGTAGAGTGACAAAGATGGATAACAGAATGATGGAGTGTTGATTCACTGGAATTTTTTTACAATCCTGAACACCCAGCAAAATGGTCCTATTGAGTAATAGCACCAAACATTCCTCCATCCATATTCATTTAATTGTAAAGTTGACAGTTCTGTTTGCATGCACTGTAGTGTAAAGCCAGAATAATCACTACAAGCCAAAAAATGATGGTCTTTTGCATGAAGCAGAATGGAAAAACAAATTTCAGGGTTCCTATTGGCCTTATATTTCTTGTTTACAATGGTGAAAGAGTTTGAGTATTGGCTCAAAAACAATGGACCTGCAGATGATGTTTATTTTAGCTTTCTATTAACCGATATAAAATTGACAAAACACAACTCATGCAACAGCTGCACATTCTTAACATCAAAAAGTAGCAATAGCCAAAGGGCTCTTTTTCCTCATCCTCTCTCACTGAACTCAAAATGTCAAGTTAGAAACAGGACTGGTAGCAAATAACAGTCATTGTCACATACAGTGAAGTATAAGTGACACACAGCATAGGAATGATGCTTCCACTCAGTAATTCTGTATGTATATCTGGCAACCGGTGCTGCTTCAGCCTGTCCCAATAGGGATACACAAGCTTCAGCTGAATACATGGTGACAGTCCCTGCAATTCAATTTCTGTGACTTTGTGTCAAATTTCCAATGAGAATTAAGATTCTTTCATAAACATGGACTCTAGCTTTATTTAGTCAGAAAAAGCTCAATTGGTTCAGTATCTTCTATCTAAGAAGTGGGCAAAAGCAGATATCTGGAATATAAGAGTACCAAAAAAAAAGAAGCACATGCAAGATGTTCAGTCAGCAACCCCCAGCCTCCAATTGCTTGAAGCTCCAGGAGTTCCAGACCAACTGTATTTCGTGTTTCTCTTCTGTGATCTTGTCTCACTTCTTTCAGTGTAAATTCTTTATATTTCTTCTACTGCTTGATTAACACAGAACCAACTCATTGGTACGTCTTGATCCTAGCTCCTACTAGCTTCACCTGATGTGTCCTCGTTCCTTATTGGGACAGAAAACAATCAGTCCATCCCTATCCATTCATCCTCCACCAAGCCTCTTGAATTTACCCTTCAGCTGTCTGTGCTCCAGGTTGAAAAGCCCTTGCTCGCTCAGCAGCTCTTCACACAGAAGGTATGTTGATCACCCTCCTCTTGACTCCTTCCAGTTCCAACTGCACCTGCCCTGAGCCGGAGGGATCAGAACAGCACAGAGCACTAAACACATACCTGAATCTTGGGCTTATGCCGATGGCACAGGGCTGTTCTCCCTTCCTTGTGTCCTCTCTAAACTAGCTGTGGTTTAGGACAGGTTTTGAAGTCTCCCTTGCTCTGATTCTCCCCCTAGTTGTGTCCCCCTAATCATGGCATGGAGAGCACCAAATATTTCTATTTGAAGCTTCAGTGCTTCTTTCTCCAGCACAAATATTGTCAGCCTATTTGTAGTGTGGCTGGGTCAAGGACTCAGTCTTATTGTCTCTCGGGGCAGTACACTTTCAGGCTCAGGTCATGCTGCTGCCCTATAAATAGTATTTCCCCACTTCAGCAGCCTAAGAGTACACAGGACAAATGGAGTTCGTGAAGCATCCAATTCACCACTGCACAAAGTGAAGTGCATTTCTGCATTCCCTGATCAAAATGCACCATGATAAAAAGATTTTACAGCTGTTTTCTGGAAACTTGTCATGGCATCGATGTTCAAAGCTTCATAGAGCAGTTCAGTCCCACTGCTCAGGGCTGCCTGAAGCAGTTTTGCTATTCAGGGCCACAGAACAGTTAAGTATCTTTCTCTGGCAGTGCAAAGCTACCTCTCTCCTTCGACTGCTTCAGGGTCTGGAAGTCTGAGCGGCTCACTCTTCTCATCTATGCAGTGGGTGCCCATGTCCACACCTGGCCCCTGGGAAGCAATGGGAAGCCACCCTTAGACAAGCAAAGTGGCTCCCTCCACCAAGACCATTGTGTTTCATCAGCCACAGTGAGAAGTTGGATCAAGCTGATCCCTGAGCTCTTGTAAGCAGTGGTGCCCTGTTGTCATCTTGCCATAAACAGCCTGTAAAGCATTTTAAATAAAAAATGTATGATGGTGTTATTGTTCTGCATGAGCAATTCTGTGAACTCAGCACTCTAATAAATCACCCATATGCAGGGTAAGGGCAATGTTTAAAAATTAGAGGGAGGTTTGGAGGTTGCAGAGAGAATGAGTGCAAAATCCCTTTCTGGGAATGAAAAGGGCCAGGGGGGAGGGAGGAAGGGAGAAAACAGGAAGAATAATTATAGGTGCTGCATCTTTTTGATAGAGGAGAAGATTTTCAATATTTCAGCCATACTTGCATTAATTAGAAACCTACTGGTAGAGGAGAATTGAAGCAGGTTTGTAACTAACCACTCAATGTAGTCATCATAGCATGAAATCATGCTACAAGGCCAAAAATATGTTTTGCTAACCATCCATTAAATCTTAATCTCAAGCTTTGCAATTCATTAAAATTGAAGAGAAACTTCACTTCAGCCAAGTAAATAAGGAGCAACACAGCTTTTATGCTTGCAGAAACAACCCTTAGCGAGGCAATCAGCTCAGAAATGAACATAAGCTTCTCCTCACTTTGCAAGTCTCATATTTGTAATTTTATCTTAAAATTAATATAATTCTCACAAAAAATGTTGGACTGGAAGAGCCTGAAAACAAACCTCAGAAGTAATTAAATGCTGGCTTCAGATTTGCAGGATCTATTTATCGACTCCTCTCAACATGCCTTTGATCTGACTTGAAGTAACAATGCCTCAGACAGAAGTAACTCAATTTTCCAGCTTTCCTAAACACTGCTTTCTCTTCTGAGATTACTGATGCTAATTTAATGTTGATTCTCACCAGCTCTCGAACAAAGGGAGAGTATTCTGGCCTTTGGGTAAAAATTTAGCCACTGAGATACTAAATAATCTCTGCCTTTGCTTCTATGGAGAATCAGCAGAATTGGGCACCACCAGCTTAAAAGTGGTACTGGATGAATCAGTCTTGGAGGACAAGATTGTTTCCTTTTGAAAGGTCTCTAATGCCTGCATCAGGAGGTACATGAGTGGCTGAATTTTTCTAAGTTCTAAACAGCCATCAGCTTCTGCAGAGCTGAAGGGTCTAAATTTTCGGCACCCATTTGTTGAAAGCTTTTTCTAAGAATCTGTTTCACACCCACCTCCATTGCCTTCATTTTGCAAAGTGTGAGAACCTGACATGCAAATGACAATGGAGTTGAGCTATGGCTGAAGTAGTTTCTTTAATTCACTGACATTTCTAGGACAGTGAAACTAAAAATGTCTGCACTTTCAGAAGAAGAGCTTTTGTTTTGTACACTAATAGTTCCCCTTGTTCTGCTTATGCAATTGTCATCATTTATTCTGATTCCCAACCCAGCAGTGTCAAGCCGATACCAGGGATGGTGATACTCAAGAACACTGCCCTTTTCCCTGTTCTTAAAATAGAAAGAAACATATGGACTGGCTGCAGACCCCCCAGTGTTCATCTCCCCAAATCAAACACTCACTCCTGTTGATGCCGTGCTGACAAAGCCATTATCTTTTTTTCAGTGAACCTGTCCCAGTGGAGAGAGGAGCTGTAAAGCAGGATGCCTGTGCAGGTCCCCTCTGCCAGCAGCCTCTCCCCCTTGCTGCTTGTAGCACTCATAGATCTTGCTGTAGTGATTCATCTGAGTCACCTGTCACTGCATCCACTGTTGCATTTGGAAATAAGCTGACCTCTCTCTGGGGTCCAGGGTCCGTGACCCTACAAAGTTAACTGAAGAAATCCCAAACTCCAATACACAGTTGTGAACTCCTCTCCCAAAATCTAGTTGTAGAACCTTGCATACAAATGCAAAAAAGTTTAAAGATGTTCATGCAAAATAAAAATATTGTAGGAAATCCTTCTATAAATGCATGGCTTGCAAAACAGGAAAAAAAAAAGAATCCAAAAATGTAATGTATGCTATATTTTAAATTTTACTTAAGCTACAGTCACAGTGAAATAGGTGGGCAAGTTCTGATGGGAGATATTGCTTTATTTGGAGGAGGCGGGAACTTTTTATTTACCTTCCTAGTCAGAAATTGTGTAGCTACAGGCTTTGTGTAGAAGTACATTTTCCTGTTCTTTGATTTTATTTTGGTGATGCTAAACAGGAAAGCCATTTGTCCCTTTTTCTTAAATGTCAGAGTCATTTTCTACTAACATTCTCCCTCTTAAAGGCTTGGACATCTGAATTTGCAGAGCCTTTCGTCTCATAGTCCTTGCAATTTTTATTGATAACACTGTCTGCTTTACCCTGGACTAGTACATTTTATGCTGTCTTCACCCTGCACACAAATTCTCTCCCTCCCTCGGTGAAAAGACGTTCCACCACCTGCTATGTCCCACATAGCACGTCCAGTCTATGCCTGCAATGACACATTTGCAGAGAGCTGTCCTGGACACCCACAGAATTGCAACTGCCCAGCCTCAGCACAGAATGCAATATTTGCACTGGACCTTGGGTGAGGAGTGGGACAGGATGCCCACAGTGACCTATACACGTCATGACCACCTGGTTGACATCCCTACCCAAGCTGGGCACTCTAATGCTACCTTACATGTCAGCTTTATCAGCCATAGTCACAACATTTTGCCCTTCATCCCACAGCCAGGGAATAGATGTGAAACCAAAACTCAAGAAACTAGAGCAAAACAGGACCTCTTACCGCAGATACTTTACTACAGATTTAATTTGTAACACATAGTTTAAAACAAAGAGAGGATTCGACATTTCTCTCTTTGTCCCAGTCATTGAACAGAAGCAATGTGGAAACTGAGAATATTCCCAAATGTGCTTCAAGCCTAGAGTAAACCAGAGTCAGGTTGACCTGTGGGGTACAGCTGGCCTGCACAAGGTCTGCCTGGGCTGTGCAGTCCCCATGACACCTCGCACCTTCCCACTCATGTCCCACAGCCACAGAAGCATCTCTGCAACTTTCTCAGGGATACCTTAGTCCTTGTCAATGACAATAGAACTTAATTTTCCTAAACATGTTTAATTGTGCAGTGGGAATCAGTTGTTCATCAAATGTTGGATATACCTCTTAGTCCATGCTTGCGAGTACTGTCAGTAATTTAGCATGCATCCTTGCTCCCACTGACAAATAGTCTCAGAGATTTATTAGCAATTTTGGATCCTTTCCAAAAGGGGTCAAACATGCTTAGTTCAACATGTAAGAGAAAGATTGAGTAAAGGTAAATTATATAAAATTCTAATGGTAGTGTGCCCGTCTTGCCACAAGCACTAATAAATACAATTGAATTCAAACTGAAGAACTTATTCTGTATCATTTTGTGTTCCATGACACATTTACCTGTGCATGACCAGCAACTCAGAACACCTGCCAAGATATTATAAAAGCAAGTTCCCAGTTGCATCTGGGAGGCTGAGGTGGGGAATTAGGGGCACTGTGGTAGAGGAAGTAGGATGTGGGATCTGGGTTAGGAGTCTACAGGGATAAAGTGTTAGAAGGGGTAGCTTGCAGACAACCTCCAGGGAATGCACATGAGAATAATGGAGGGAGTGTGTATATTTAGAAACTGACCTGGAAAAACATAATTCATGGTTTCTGTTGTGCTGAGAGTGAACTGAATCAATGTAAATGTTTTTCCTCTCTTCCTTACTGCAGATCAAGTGAATGTCTGGCTCATAGGGACTGTTTTTCAGATCTGTGTAGTTGTACAATTCCAATCAAAAGCTCCAAACTTATTACTTGCTTGTGCAAACACCCTGAATAGACTTGAGACGTGAGGCCTGTAATTGAGTCATGTGAAATTTCATGCCCATTACCCTTTTTGCCAAAATAGTACTAGTTAAAGCCCTCCAAATATGTTCTTTGACAAAGAGTGTCAAAGATGCGCCCTGCTCTAGAGAACAGCTGCATTCTGCACCAAAGTCTGCTCCAGGAATTTCCCAGTTGGCATTGACTGATCAGTGGACATTTGAAGAATGTGCTTATCAGATTAAACACACAGCACTTTATTTGAAAATTATTATTAAATATGCAAAATAATGAGTTTATTCTGCCATGGGGAAAACGGTAGACATTAAAATGAAGTATTGGAAATAATTGCTAAAGAAAAACAGGAACATGAATAAAAATGGATGAGGAAATAAAAGAACTCTGTAGGGTATGCCATTAAAAACTGTCCACTTCAAGCTTCATCTTCCATCTTTCCTGCTTTTTAAAAACGTTTGCTCTTTTTCGAGGGTTAAGTGAAGGCAAGCGGCAGATGTAGAACCAGAGCCCCTAATTATCTTTCTTCTCTGTCCCCAGGTTGGAATATCCTGTACTAGTTACCTATTCCTTATAAGTGCCTACTTTCTTAGTTGCTCTGACCCAGTAGAGAAGCATTATATAGTGAAGGAAGAGCAGGTTCCCATCCTATGGAAATCAGCCTTTCATTTGCTTCTCCTACTTGGCACATCTTCACTGTTTGTGTGTTTTTTCCTCCTGCAGCTTTTGAAAAACATTGTGTAAAAACTCCAAAATCACAAAACATAAGAAACAAGCAACTAATTATCATTTTATCAGGCTCCAAATATTATTGCCAAAATAATAGCATCTGATGCATACATCTGAAAATTTTTATTTATACAGTAGTTCACCAGTGATAGAAATTCTGAAGTTATGATCAAGATCTGCATTGCAAGTTTAATACACAGATACTGTAATCTGTGATAAAAAATTGAGTGAATTTATAATGAATAAATCACACCAGAAATCTGACTGTTATGCTTGAGGAAATTATAAAAATAAATGGGAAATAGGAATAAGGTTGATGGGTTATTTTGATCTTGCAAATCATGAAAAAGTGGTATGAAATCTACAAAAAGATTACATCAGGATTGGCTAGAAGATGAACAAATGGTTTGTGAAGAGATTAAAAACTGTAATAAGGGATGACAAATAGTTTTCACGATAAAATGGTAGTAGCTATGTGATGAGATACAGAAAAAATACTGTCGAGTCTGACAATATTTCAAGAAAGCATGAGTCCTTTAAAAGTTGAGATTTTGATCCTCTTCATGGAGCAAAACCAAAGAAAATCTCAGGAGACACCTTTGAAACTATAGGCATAATACTCACATTTCAAATCCATTGGGATTAGAGCTGACTTTGAGAAAGAAAATGTAGGTGTTTAAAACTAATCAGAATTCAGTTTAATTTCCTACTCGCTCAAACACCTCTGTAAATGTTACTAATGCCTTGTAAACAATTTTTACTGGGGATCCATAAAACGCATTCTGTGTATAGGCAGTGCTAAGATGGAGAGGTTAGCAAAACCATGCAGTGCTGAGATGATAATATAATGAGGATCAGAAAGATAAGAGCATAAATATTAACAAAGTGAAAGCTACCCAGGAAAAAAAAATTAGGTTGCTCTAAAGCAAGCAAGATAAAATATTATAAACCATACAGAGAGCTTAGAGAACAATGAGCTAAACCAGGAAAAGACTGGCAAAGGCTGTAGCTGTGCATGCTAGTACACACTGCTTGGAGCGGGCTGGAGACACGTGTGAAAGTGCACATAGCTTGGGGTGTACAGGGACTGTGCACACAAACTGTACAGTTCTCAAACTCAGGGTTTGAATTGTATTTGAAAGCACAATGAAGCCCTGGAAAAAGCAATATAGGCAAAATTTTTTAAAGATTCTATGAAAATCATGTAAAAGGAGTCAAAACCTGAGGTGGTGTCCATTGAATAGCAGAGGGTATCTGCTTCCATCAGTCAACTGTCTAAACCCAGTTTATGCCTCTAAGGAACAAGCTCCCTTTTCCCATTTTTAAAAATATTTTTATGTTCAGGCTACAAATATTTCTCTTATATCACTTGAAAAGTGTTTTAATGCTTTTACTTGCATTTCTCGCCCATTATGAGTACATGCAGAAAAACAAAAAAGTAAAATGGATGAGAAAAGTTGACAAAATCTTCCCAGAACTCAAGACAGGCTTCATCTGAGAAGAGAGCAAGGTTCTCACTCTATTTTTATTTTAGTTGGAAAAAGCTGCTCACTCCTAATTGTGATTCTGATAAAAACAGACAAGCATGACCTGTTGAACACAACTGGTCCTATAGTATTTTCCAGCTTCTGCAATTAGTCATATGTCAAACAGTGGGATATTGGTGCATGAAGAGGAGATGCAAACAATATTGCCGTGCAGTAGCTGTCTACCTACAGGCTGATTTGATTTACTGAACTGAGAGAATGACACTCATCTAAACTTGTTCACAATTAGAATAACTCCTACCCAGATCATCAGAAAAATGTCCTGTTCAGGACAAAGAATACCCCCAAGGCACAGATATAAAAATAATGGATATTATCTACTAGCATACTGCCATGGAGTTTGGAATTAAGTTAGGGTCTTACCATCACTAGGAAGGAGTATTCGGTTTTCAGAGCTGACAGGGTGATTCATATTCATAACTGCATGGATGTGAGGAGATTGGAGACTTTCAGAGGGAGAAGAGGAGGAGACTGGGAAGACTGAAGTAGCACAAGACTGTCTGAAAGGTCAGAACATCTAGACAGGGTACCTGGTGAGCACAGGACTCAGGGAGTTCTTACAATTCAAAGCCATCTTGAAAGGATAACAGTGGCTCCTCTTTATTCAGTTCTGCTCATCTTGATATCTATCTAGCCACCATCTTCATACAGAAACAGTGACCACAATTATTGTAAGTAAATTTGTATTAAGCAAACTGCACTAACTCTGCAAAGATACTGATTAACATTTCTAGATACTATAATACAGACTGGAAGAATGGCACACCATGTTTTTATCTCCCACATGTCAATACTCAGAAACGCTCAGACTGTTTTTCTCTAGTCCCACTTCAGCCCCTGGATGAAAACATCTTTCTTCTTGTGTAATGAGCCCAAGAGTGGGGACACCTTTTGCCCACCCCAGTGACCATTTCCCCTCTGAATGTTGTATCTCAGAGTACCACCACCTGCCACAGCAGACTGCAGACACAATTTTCCCTCCTGGGTGTCATGAATTAACTTCAGAGACAAGATAATGTCTTGTCATGTCTTTTTTTATCTCCATTGACAAAAGGCATGACCTAAACTGTGGCTCTGATATCGCCCTCACCAAACTAACCAGGCTACTAAATAACCTCCTCCATTACCTGCCACATTGTGGCATTCTCCTCAGGTATTAGGAGAGTTTTAGTTGCAGCAAGGAAGATGCCTTCACCTATGGCAAGTGTCATGAATCTCACTTTAGAACTACTTGAAGCTGTAAGCAGCACTTTGGTGGGACATGAAGGTGAATTTTTTCCATTATCTGTGAAACATGACAGGACAGGGCATTTCAGAAGTGGCTGTTTGCTTTCCGTTGAAATGTCTTCAACTAAAGGAGAAAGCAGTGCTTGGATGAGTAAAGGGGAGACTGTCCTGAATCTGAGATATTAAATATCTCAGTGTTAACAGGATAAAGTCTATTGTAGTTACTCATCAGATTTTCTTGAAGACAGCTCGATGAGCCATGCAGTAACTTTAAGGTCTCAAATTTCCATTAGAAAAGGAAAAGTAGATTCTAGGTATAGCAAAGTTGTTTTTCAAGTAAATAAAAAATTTTGGTGTATATTTGGAAAATTTCCAAATTAAGAGTAATAATGAAAATAATCACTAGGAAATAGATTTAGACCCGGAAAGTAAAGACAGTCTTTTTGCTACCAAATGCAGTGTGCCAGTTTCCAATTCTTGATGCCCTCTGGCATAGTGTGGCCTACATTTATGCTGTCACCTCTGACCCCTGTGTGTGCACCTAACCATCCTGTTGGGAATGATCCTTGGACCATGCTGACACCCCAAACATGCAATGTGACATTCCATGCTGTATGTAAAAGCAAATATAATCTAAGAATTATCTGTATCAAAATACTTTACTGATTTTTTTAGATTGAAAAAATGTAATTATCTTATTAATCAAGAAAGTTAAACTAATCAATTCCTGAGTGACAAAGGGTATATTTCTATGATAAAATACAACCTGATTCTTTTATTTATTCTCCCTCCAAATCTTCATCTTCATAAATGTCTCTTAGGACAAACAGCTCCTAAGGTTCAATTACTAATATATAGGAGTTCAGTAAATAAATTATCTATGGGATGATTCATATAAATCAAACACTTATAAATCTTACTCTTAATATATGTAAAAAGATCTTACACATTTTACAGAGATATGGGATTATAGACAAGTGCATAGATACGATGGCAGCATTCACAATAAGACAGAGAACGTAAGTGTAGTATTTCATAGATCCAAGGGACCCACTAAATAATCTTGCCTTATTTCTCAAACAGCTGTTGATAAGAAGTACTTAACTTGTTAGTTAAAATTTTGCCACTGATTACAACTGCAGCTTCCTACTCAGCATGACTGAAATGGCAATTGATAATCATTTGAATGTGAAAACAGCTGCCATGGTCATTCAGGAACACAGAAGGGTGCAATGCCACTGCTGCTGATGATTCAGCAGTTGGCTTTGGTGGAAAAGGTGAATGACTCTGTGCTTCCCCATCTCCTACACCTGCCTGGACAACTCATGAAGCTATCTCAAATATGCAACAACACTAACCTCTTTTGTAAAAATAATAAAAAAAAAAAGCACAGCCCAAGACAATGTTATTTTCTTGTTCAATTTTAAAGAAATTAAAGAAAACATATGGGCAAATCTTCTAGCTTATTGTTTATTGGAGCAAAGGAGCACTCTTCAGACAGTCTAAGCAATATGATTAAGAGAGGTTACTGGAAAAGCACTTACTGATGAATAAATACTAGGGAGTAATCAAAATATCATACGTGCTGAGGTGGTTGTCTTAAAAAAAAAAAAAATGATAACGAGAAGACCTGAAGTCCCCTAACTGTCATTTCAGATGTTATCAAAGATGGATGGAAGGTTCCTTCGGGGATAAAAGAAAAGGGAAACAGCTGAGATGCACAGAAACTTCTGTTATTTGTGTCATTTTTTTGAAGACAGGGCAAGACAAACATCCACAAAGAAATAGAACAGGAAAATCAACAATATAGAGGAAAATTCATCTCCATTGGACAGGTCTCTTACCAGAGAAAGACTTACTCCTGGAGGAAGACAAGTCCAGGACTCAGCCTGTCATCCCTCCTGAGCCCAGGCAAGCTCATGTCAGCCCCAAGTCATGTGAGAAGGGTTTGTTTTTACTGTCTGCCCTAGCTATGTGGTTCACTGCAGTGCTGCACAAGATACCATGCTGGTCAAATACACCTTCTGAAACAGAAACCAAAAGCAGAGAAGACTTGGAAAACAACAGTCCCAACTTTAGCACTGTTCCCAAGACCAGTGAAGATAGTTTTCTTCCTTGAATTCATTAGTTCTTATGTATTTAACTTTTGCTGAAATGTATAAACCACTTTATGAAATAAACAGAGTTATTTTTAACAAGTCAGACAAGTGCTCGTCTCTATTCAACCAATGACACAAATTGAATATTCACAAGGAAGCAAATGCTACCTAGAAACCTGCTTGTAGCTTGGATGATTCCTTCTTACCGAAGAAACACAACCCAAAATCTCATTTTTTTCAGTTTGTTCCAGGATCAATGGCTTTTGTTTGTTCCTTATGGGTGGCCATCTCCTTTCCTTTTCTCTGGCAACTGACAGAGCACTCTTGAAAAGCAGAAGTCCTTCTCTGAGGTAGGAAATTTACTGCCTAAAAATAAAGTTACAAAATCTCAGCTGCTTTAAGATTCTTGTTTTGCAGATAACTTTACTAGATTTCAGTGAGGAGAATAAATCATTGCAGAGTAGTTAAAAGGCACCTCACATATTCTAATATGGCACATGTGAAGTATATTATTAAGTTATACAGCAACATAATCATCCAGATGGGAACCCCTACTAAAAGTCCAGCTCTCAAGAGGCAAGGAAAGGCACAGTCGTAAGATAGACAAGCATACAAAAAGGGTATTGTATGGTCCCAAAGCTTTGTCTTTTGGGAAATGCCATTTCATCACTGAATGGCTATTTTGCCTGATACTATTCACTTTTATTGGTTGAAGCTATTACTGTAGTACTGTTATGGGAATTTTTATCTTAAAAAGTGGTGATGAGTCACCTGGTCGATTTAGCACAAATGAGAATTCACTGGAGGGTTTCTGAATGGGTAATGCCTTCCTAAACTCAGAGTTCAATTAAGCAACTCAAGAGCGATTTCTTTTAGGAGAGCTTAGGCACAGGTGGAAGCAAGAAACATGGTTTGGGCAGGAAATTCCAGCCCAGACATGGTATTGCCAATCTGGAGTTCAACACAGAGTTCTAATCAGTTGGGAGTAATTTGTTTTTATACACCAAAAATGAAAAAGTTTCAACATAAACTTCAGAGGCAATATCTGCCTAGAAGAGAACAGGTTTGGTCACTCAGACTACCCACTGGTCTAGGCACAGAGAGAGCTGCAGTAGGGTCTTCAGGATTGTCTAAAAGTCCCACCAGGAAAGCTCTCACCCAGATTGCGTTGCTGTGAAGGGAGTTGGGAGTTCAGACACTCATTCCGCCTCATGCTGGTCCATTTTTCCAAAACAGGCCACTGCCTCCCCTGCACGGACAAGTAGCTGAGAACATGCAGGGAGTCACACCAGGTTCTCTGGCTGTGCATGCCCAGAGCTCCGCTCTGATTTCAGGCATACAACAAGAAAATTCATCTTTCTGCACAAGGCTAGAAAACAGTTCTGACAGTGCTCCTGTGATTCCTTTCCCTGTTTTCAATTTTCTGACGTTTCACTGGCAGCCAGCATAAGAGCAAAGCCAGTGTCAGGCTGCATTACCTCTCCTTGCACCAGCAGCCACAACCTCCCAGTGCTGTAGTGTGGGTTTGCAGGCTCTCCCGGGAGCAGCTCTCACTGAGCCCTCACTCCAGTCACTGCTGCCTATGGACAACTCAGAGCAGGAGAGATCACACGGGAAGTTTCATGTTTTTCATGCTAACAAATGCAGAGGCTTGGTAGTGTTTGTAATGCATTCTCTTCAATTAAGCAAAATCTTTCTTTAAAGATTTTTTGAATCATGAGGTTTTTTTCTTCCAAGTGGGCTGTGTTAAGGCTATGGATGTCCGTCTGAAATATTTTCATCACATTTTGAAAGAGATATTTATGTAATATTTTCTCACCAGTTTTCAGAAGCTTTATCAAACATGTTAACTTTAATGATTCACATACAAAATTAATTTCCTTTTTCTTATTTTCTTTGTTTATGTCGCTTGGATGGAATCATACTATTTATAAAATGTATAGACTGCTGCTATTTCCGAGTAAGGCATAGAGAAGTTATGGAAAAATCTGTTCTGGACGTGCAAGAAGAGAACTAGCAGTCAGTTTACCAGATTAACAGAAAGGTGCCTTTCAGCTGAGAGGCCAACTTTTAAAAGCTGTATTTGTTCTGCCAAAAAGTAGGCTGGCCATTACAAAGAGACAAAGACCAAGAATGGAAAAGCAATTAATCCTTGACAGATACCTTTCAGGAATAGCATATTTCCTAATGTCACTACCGTTTTATTTGGGTTGGTTTCTAAAAAGATTCAGTATTATTATCATACATTATCACTCTTGGAAAGTGCTAAAACATGGTCTCACAAGAGCTACAGAACGTGTGCCTGGTTCCATTTTGAAGAAGAGACTCTGAGCAGCATCACTATGAATCTCAGCCTGACGGACAGCTTTGATGCCACTAACCTCAGGGAGAGGAATTGCATTCCCATGGCATTCATTAGGTGTAATGGAAGTGGTAACATAGGTTAGAAAGAATGAAGAGACTAAAATAGCATGTGAGAATAGGGGGGATATTTTTACTCTCCAGTGCACATGGAGTGCCCATTAATTTTAATAGGAGTTTTGCACTACAATTATTAGTGGAAGAACATGCCTTGTTGTACTCTTTTATGGGACTCTGGCCATATTCAGTGACATTGCAAAGGAAGGTCAGTGTTGACATAGAGAGAATGGAGGAAGGAAATTATGTGGCTGTAATAAAGAGGTTCATATAATTTAAACCAAGATTACTTAAGGAATGGGACTAGGGTTGAGGTCTCTGACAAGTCACTGACCCTAAGAAGAGAAGGTTGGGGAAAGGGACTGTACTGCTGCAAGTTACTGTGGAGAGCCCCAAAAACTTTCCTAGAAACAGTGGAATAACACATCTGAAGAGATCAGCCAGCTATTGAAGCACTTTAATGTTTCAGCATGTCACCAACCTGAGAACCTGGCCCTGTTCATTTGGCCTAAAGGCTGCTGGAAATATTCGGGAACCTCCAGGTGGTGGATTAATGGGTGCACTGAGATGCTGTGCACCACTATCATGATGAACGCCATTCATCACAGGTCTCCACAGTATGAGTATAATAATGTATGTGTATAATATGGTTTTTGTATGTAACTCCATAAATTCATAAATAAGTACAGACAAGATGATGTGAAGTACAGCAAGTGAGACAACACATCTGGCTATAGTCATACCACACTGCTAACCTCACTGTTGCCAGTCGCCTTTCCTATATGTTATGAAACATCAACACTTACACAATGTTAGAATCATGTTTTTACTTTGTGGAGCTATC
Source organism: Chiroxiphia lanceolata (assembly GCF_009829145.1). Lineage (NCBI taxonomy): Eukaryota > Metazoa > Chordata > Aves > Passeriformes > Pipridae > Chiroxiphia > Chiroxiphia lanceolata. Next base: position 82,227,486 of record NC_045639.1, on the reverse strand, counting down.
TTTCATTAAATTAAGTGCTTACAAACATCAGTTTAATTTTCCTTCATTACAGACATTTTCCTTACTATAACAAAGAGCTCAAGGAACATAAAAAGGAAATTATTTATGAAATCCCAGCGCTTTTATGTCCATTAATGTTGGCTTTTCTGATTCAGAGTAGAAGTTAAGATTTATTGAGTGACATCTGGATAATTAAACGTCTATTTCTTAAGGCATGTTAAAAGAATCATAATGCAGAAAGTCAACATTGGGAGAGTAATTAAAGTACACCTGAAGAGCAGAACTAACCTTGTAATTCACTGTAATTAGAAACAAAATGGGAACAATATGTTTAGGGAATTACCTCCTTTATTACGTTGCCATCAACAGAAACCTGTTTATATATTTGAAATCTCATTTTGCAAGCTTCCATTTTACTTGTACGCATCAGTGTAACTTAATCCCTCAGCATGGATGACTCTATCAGAAGTAAGCAGAGTTCAGTTCTGTTTTGAAGACATATGCTATCTCAGGGGCATTGTAGTTACTTGGGAGTACAGCATCTCTTTCTAGGTTTTCAGTATGTTTTCTTCAACAGCGTCAGCTGCAGAAGATTTAGAAAGTTAACAATAATTTTGCAGTCATTGGTAAATGCCTGTTAGAAAGTACAAAATTACCATATCACCTAAATATACAGTGGCTTTTCCCTGAGTTTCTACCAGATTGTGCTTGCAAAGCCTCAGCTACTTTTTCTGAACAGCAGATTTCCAAGTGAATCTGGATGTGAGAGGAAAGGGAACCTGGGGTAGCAGGAAAGAAATGTCAAACTGATCAAGAAATTTCCTGTGTTTTGATAAACAATCACTCATGGCTGGGCTTCGCGAAGGGCGATTTGGGAAGGCTCTATCCACATTTGTTACAGGCATGCTAGTGGCTTATGAGGCCAATACGTGACAGACATATCCAATTGCAAACAATCATAGCTCTAAATTAAATAGACACAGGTGATCTGTACAGAACATTAGATTTTGGCCACATTCAATTTGCAGATATGGAGGTGGCCATCTAGCCCTTTCATGTCAGGTTTCATCTCCCACCTGAGCCCTTCACTCAGAGAAGTGTCTCCACTCACCTTCTCCCTAAGCTGACACCTTCCCACTACCACAGGGCACAAAATCAAATCTGGGCCCTTATTTTCAGTATGACTGACCTAAAGAAATGTATTAAAATCTTCAACTGAGATCCACAAAGTTGGTCCAAGCACTCTGACTCAGATGGCTTATAATGTGCAAGAAATGGCCAGAGAACAAACCATGTTTCAAAGCTTTGTATTTAGAAAGCTACTGTTCAAAGTTAAAAATAAATAAATAAACAAAAACATCTAAAATCCATGAAGCAGTCTCAAGGAAAACTGTGCACTATTTTGATTTTCTTTTCATCAACAAGGATAAACTTATTTGAGCCTTCTACTTAGGCTGCCTAATGTTATAATTACCGCTCAAAATCTTTGTCCTAGTCCCAGAAATTTGACACCATTGACATCATTGGCATAGGTGCAACCTGGTGGGATGAGTCTCTTGATTGGAGTGCCCAACAACCACAACAAGGGGGGGAAAAAAAAAGGAAGAAGAAAAAGAAACCCCTAACACCGCATTTTGCACTAGAAAAGAAGAAATGCCATGAGTTTTCTTAAAATTGACATTAGATTTGCTAAGTGATGGCCATATTCTCTTTAGCCTGCACATGTCCTCTTCCTCTATCCCCCACTTTAAGCTTGCAAAGCTCCTCTTTGGAGGCAATTGTCCTGGTTGCTTATCCTAAATCAAGCTCCACATCAGCCCACAGCACAAGCTTCAAAGAGGTCTTTTAAATAAATTAGTCTCACAATAACTTTCTTTGCAAATCATTAACATTCCCATTTCAGGTAGTAGATAATATATGCAACACATTAACACTCTTTACAGAACCTTTATGTTTCTTTTTAAACTGAACAGACCTGAGAATACATCTAGTTTCTCCAAGACTCTTGCACTATAATAACTTACTTCGCACACTATTACCAAATTGTACATTGCTTTTATATTACCTTTTTTTGCAATTCTGTTTTCAGAATTGCCATTCTGTCCTTTTCTTATTTCTCGGAAATGCTTTGCGCTCTGCTAAGATTTTATTCTAATAAACATCAGGACTGATCCAAGCACCTGGATTTTTTTTCTTTTCTCTTTAGCAAACACAGGAAAAAGTGGATGAAACCAATAACATTTACTCTCAATCATCAAAATCTTTTCCAGGATGGTAGATTTTCTCACCACTTCACAACCTATCGCAAAACAAGCAGCTTCTGGTAGTTTCTCTGGTCCTGGTCTCAATCCTGTTTTAATAGTCCACTAGTTCTCCTTGTTTACATCCCAAATTTTACATTTTCTGTGGAGCTGTTGTAATAATATATGCAGGATATGGAACATCTGTGAGGCTTTTAGCAGCTCCTTCAGTCTAATCTCTTTCATAATATCACCAGCAGCACTATGCCTCTGCTCTTCTCCATGACAGAGCACCAGGAAGAAACCATGGGGGTGGAGGAAACCATGAATCCACACACAGGTCTAAGAATGAGCTGGTACCCTGAATATCTTCTGGCTGATCATGTACAGTGAGTATATTTGGGAGCGAATTCAAAGCTGAAGAATTAAAATTAAGTCATTATTCACTGCAATTGTACCCATTGTTAACTAAAACATCAGTTCCAGTGCTCAGATCTGCCATTTTGTGCTCACATGGCACAGTGAATTGAAGCTTTACAATCTGGAGCTCTTGGGTGACCTCTCCCACACACAGAATACGCATCTGCACAGGGTTTAGTTTCAATTTAAAGACTTGGAGTGGCATGAAATCCATTACATACTCAAGTGCATTTCACCACTCAGCCACATTCCTGCATCTCATTTCTAGTCTGAAATTCTCTATATGTTGTTTCTGCCCATTGAATGCCTTTGTTTGGAATCTTAAATAGTTTTTTGTCATGAGAAGTTTTTCCAGGGAACGAAGAGCCAAGCTGTGCTGTGCTGGGTGACTTTCAGCTCACAGTCACTCTTGCCTCCTCTGTCGTGGCCATTCTTGAATCGTCAGCAGCACTTTGCTGTGCGAGTACTGCACTCTTCTCTGCCCTATAGTCAAGTGTGCTTTATCAGACTTTGAAGCGAGTCCTTAACTAGAGAAGACTGGTTCAGTCTAGTTTCTCAATCCATGCTGAGAATGCACACTCACTGACAGCTTTGTGATGTCAAATTTAAAAAAAAAACAAAACCAAAACCAACCAAACAAACAAAAAAACCCACCAAACTGGAAAATACTCACCTTAAAATCAGCTTAATTTTGTCTGAGGCCTCAGAATTATTTCCTGGCTTTTTAATTATGGTCTAATATAAATGCATATACGTTTTAGCTATAGCTGTTTGCCTGCTTTGTTCACATCAGCTTCTCCAAATCTGTCCCTCAACTACTGCGTTTCCAGACATGCGATGCTCTGAATGCTAACAGTTTGGAAAGGTGCCTCTCTCAGGATACGCAGGGAGCACCTGGATGAAGATATGGGTTCAGTCCTCCTTATAGTTCAAATGCTTCAGCTATTTAGGTATTTTGCAAAGGGCAGACAGGATCTTGCCATAATCACGTCTGCAAGTAACGCGTGAATTCTAAGCAAATCCCAAATTAGGGGTAATTTAGGTAGCTTTAGCTTCATTTTGATATTCATCAAATGTTTTCATTAGGAGTATCTTAAACAAAACAAATATTTCCAGTTTGTTTAACTTCACACTTTTGCTTTCATTCAATATTAGATGTTGAAAACCAACCATTGAAATTTGGGGGGGGGAGGTCTCTCTATTCTTTCCCCATTTTCTCTCTTTATCACCAAATGCCTGTTGTTTTCTAATCTCATTCTTTTTTTCTCAATTTCTCTGAACTGCTGAAAAGAAGAGTGTTAAAATAGTAATTAATCTCACCTTTAATTTTTCTCCTGCTCCCTCTGAGGGTTTCTGAAAGTGGAAGAAATCTTGAAATGTTAAGAAGTAACTTAGCTTAAGAGTAAGAAAAAAAGAGCAAAATCCCTCTGAATCGAACTCATTTTATTGCATTTGGTGAAAAAATGTGCATGCAGATGGGAGTTGTGTAGGCTGACATCGAGAGAAATTAAAATGATATTGATTTTAAAAGATCTGGTGAAAAGTATTACCTGGAAATAATTTAAACAATAAAAACTAATGAAAAATTATTTGGAAAGTTGTTTTCCTCTTTGGAAAACAATGCTCTAGAGGAACTATATCCCACTAGAAGGCATAAACAGAAAAAATATTCTGAAGTCGTCTTTGAATTGTTTATTTTAATTTGGGTTTTGTAAAAGGAAGTCCCAAAGGGAACAAAAGAGTCACAAAAACTTCCACTTGGGGGAGAAAAAGAAGGAAATAAGTGTCTATGCACACTCACCAAACTACTGTCTTGGAGCTGTTATATTTCATATATGTCAAGGTTTGCTTGTGTTTACATTCCACTTAAATCATTAGTTTTTAAAAGGAAGTCTACTTCTAAATTTACAAACCTGTATTCCAACCACCAGCTAAAGTAAATATCAAAGCAGTTTCCATTTTGCCAAAACACTACAAATGAAAACTGGAGGTGTCTACACATATTGAAGTGAGACTACTACATTTGCACACAGCAGTACAGGCAAAAAGCCAGAGTACAAATCTAGGGCATGAGGGTAAGTAGCTGAAGCAGACTGGTTTTTGTAGTAGAAGGGAGATTCTTTTTGCACAGGGTGCAATCTACAACATTTCATCGAGTAACCCCTGTACCAAGACAGTAAACAACATTATAGACCCTACTGCAATATTAGAATATTAGTTTAGTACAGCTGACAGAGACTCGAGAAAGAAATTAATTGAATTTTGCTGGATTAAATCAACTTAGAGGAGAAAAAAAACCAACATTGCAACCCTATAAGTAAAGGTTATTCTACTTACAAATCCCAGCTCTTCAGGTTTTTAGGAAGGGATTACCTGAATCAAAAGGTATTACGAAAAGAAATACAATAGTGTGAGGGCAACAATGAGTTAAACTGAAATCTCTTTAATGGGGAAGATAAGCAGACTGCATGATAAATTGTTGCTCCAATATAAGAGAGAGTGAGGAAGAAGCCTGGAAAAGAAAGCCAGGAGGAGCTCACTGTGTATTGTGTTTTCAACGCTTGCAAGCTAAGAACATACCTTGTATGCTTTCAAAATATTTTGTAGCCTGTGAAACACATTAATCCATACAATTCAATCTGAAAGAGATCTATTCATATATGCACTGCTCTTTGTAGTAGTCACAGAGCTAGGTGGAAGCCTTGCTTTTTGACACTTTTATATATAGATGGCAGCATCTTGTGTTATTGGTTTGTAATTCTGGGTACACAGTTTACAGTCTGAGGTTGAGGACCCGTGTACCATCTGTCTGCTCTGTCTAATCTCATGCCAGCAAAATTCCTACTGAATACCACTGTGCTCATGAAAACCTTGTATGACTGCTCACCAGGACAGGAATGCCCTTCAGATTCTATGAAACTCTTACAGTTAACTTCAGCGGATGACAAAGCCCAATGAAAATGATGTCATATTTGCACCACTACTAGTTAAGTGCAAAAGCAATTATCATAGCACCAGCTGATAGATCACTGATTCTCACTAAACCTCTCTCTCTCCTTCCTTCCCACTTTCTGAATATAGAAATATCTCTGTATTTTATCTAAATCAAATTAAGTAAACCAGTAAGTTAGTTAATTGATATATTTTAAGAGTAGAAGGAACCTCTGTATTCATGTGTTCTGGTCTTCATAATAAGGGCGTAGAACATAATCCAGTTAATGCTGTGTCTCTATTATCAATGTCATAAGGTGATACCAGCATGAATCTTCTAGAGGGACATATAGGGTTCATTAAAGGATTCAGGCCATGGGACTCCAGAGCAGCTAAGGAAGCTGTGTAATTCTGGTTGCCTACAACATGTTAAAAGCAAGCATTTTATTTCCTCTAGGAGTTTGTGCTGATTGGGCTTAAGGCACTTGTGAAATCTCTCACTGCCAAACTGAAAGGGATACCAAACCCCTTTCTGCCAGTGTACATCATTTCAGACTATGATGAGGGAGCCTAAATGAAAACAAATAAAGAGCTGTGTATTTCCTGAAGAAACAAATTAACATCTTTCCACCCTAAATTAGAGAGACAAATTGGTACAAACTTTGTAATAGCTTGCATCAAGCTGAACTAACATTGGTTGCTATGTTCTAAGGGGAAAAATTATTCCTCCTTCTATTCTGTATATACCACTTTTTGTTGAATATTAATATATTTAGTTGTTAAATTCCTTTTCCCCCCACAAGGCATTATACAGTAATATATATGCAAAATATTAAAACAAAATTAGATTTGCCTACACATCAGCATTTCAAACGCTCATTAACACCAGGACAAACAAAACTCTGCATTCTGGTCCTCCCTACATCATCTGTTATTTGGATACACTAAGTATAATAAGGCAGAACCTTAATACTTTTGGGGAAAAAAAAGAAGTTATTTTTTATCTTTCATTTCCAACAAGCATGACACAATGCCCTTATGCAGATTAGAAACCAGAAAACCCCAGGCTGGATATTGGGGACATAGATCCAGAACATAGATGTCCCCAAGAAGTTACTTTTTCCAGTATGTTCACCAGCACTTTATGGTGCTTCTGCCACTGCTCTCGGTCCATCTCCTTACTATGTTTCCTCATCTTTGTTTCAAACCAAGAGACTAGGGAATCTATTTTTCATTAAGGACTAACTTGAACATATTTATGTGGATGTTCCAGTGCCAGAAAAATGTAATTAATCTTACAAGGCTTTTTCAATGCTACACATTGTAGATTACTACACACAGTAAATCTATTAATCTACTGTAGCCAGTACTGATGTCAGTTGAGATCACCAGTCAGTGGTCAGATTTAGTCAGAGAGTAGCTTTGGGACATATGATGTTATAGGGTATATCTGAACAGTACAAACAGAGAAGACAAAATGTGTTTCAAAGACTAGAATGCTCCTCAACAGCATGGACATTTTATTTTCACATATATTCAAACAGCTTTTACTGTGATCTAGCTATGACAGACAGAAAGACTTAAAAAGCATTAACACAACCTATGCTGATATTAATTCAGGTTACTGTCTGTGGGGAGTTTCTGACGGGACAAGATGGGATCGGAAGATAAAATATTCAGGAAACCCTGCTTCTAACCTAAATTATTTATATTTTGTGAGACCAGGCATTGTGTCAAATAATCAATTCACTGTTGTTCTTGTCTTTTCCAAAGTTATTCCCCAAAGAGTTTTGTTATGACAAAGTACTCTGTTGGAAAGGTGTGACATTTTCCATTTATTTTGTGTTAGAATAAACTACAAAAGGAAAAAAAAAAGAGTATAAAGCATAACCAAAAAAACAAGGAGTTGTTTTTCTTAAGAAAAAAATGAACAATGTTGGAACAGAAGTATGTAGCTACAACAGCAATCAAATAAAGGGAACTGTCTGCAATATATTATGCTAAATTACAGCAAATTAGTTTTAAAATATTTAATTAAATCACCTTTTCTTGCTTTACAGATGTAGTTAGAGTATTTTATGTGAGATCCTTTATTTTTGGGAATCCTTTCTTGTGTTGTAAAAGTGAAACTTTTAATGTTACCTCTTGATAGCAGACAAAAACCAGAACAGAATAATTAAGCTTATAAAAAAATTAAGGTCAATAATAAATATATTGGAAAGTACTGTATTCTTCCTTTTCTTTCTTTTCTTTCTTCACTAAGATCTTGAGCAGCTTTCAAATCTTTTTGTAGTTTCCCTGTTTAATTTCCCAGTGAGGCATTTCCCCACACAAAATGGCAGATAGGTGTGCATAAAACCAGAATTTGAGGCTAGGAAGCTATTGCTTTGATTTGTAACCTTTTCTTCATGCTTCAATCCCATAAATCTGGTAAAAAAGATACCTATACCTGTTAAAGAAGATATAAGTCACTAGAAAAAATCATCTCGATCTTCTCAGATATTTGCCATTCTCCAAGTGCCACCAGCAGAGAGTATTTAACTCAAGAGAGACTAAATTTTAGCTTGCAGGCATGACAGTATAATAATATAAGCATAAAACCAATTTGTTTCTCATAAACACCATACAAAGTGACAGTCCAATACTGACTAGCTTGAATCTCCAGCAGTGCCCAAAGATGACATTGTCAGAGAAGCTCCATGAGTGTAAGGGGCAGCTGTCAAGATGGACTGTAAAGAACAAATCCCCTGGATTCCATGTGTACCCATAACATCTGTGATGAGATTCTAGGAAAGTTCCAGCTCCCTCCAGCACCCTGGGGTGCTTTGCAGCTCAAGCTCAGCTAAGCAGCACTCTTTGAAACAAGTTTTTTTCTGTTTTACACCCAGAATGAACCAGCTGAATTCCATACTGCCATCATCAGCCTCCACAGGATTTTATTCCCTATACCAGTCTTCTTTTCAATCCTGTGAAAAATCAAGGTGAGTCTCAAAGCAATGAGGGCTCCACTTGGCCAAGGAAAGCAACCAGTTTCACCAACAGTACCACACTTTTGGGGATGGCAACATGGGAGGTTGGTATCATTTGTTGTCACCAGCAATCAAAGAATTGAGAATCACAACCTTTAGATAACATGCCATCAAAATCCAAATTAAATACTAGTCCCTTCATATTCTAAAAGTTTTCAAATATTTGTTGAAATAATGTCCTGGTTACAGGGGCCAGTACCAGTTTGTCACTACGTGGGTATAACCAAAACTGTGTATTCTACACACATGATAATGGATCTTTTGCAGCAGCTGCCTAGAGCACATCTGACACCTCAGGCTACAAGCTGGGTGTCAAAGAACCCTGCTAGGCAGGGAAGTGTTTCTTTGTCTTCACACCAACGACTCAGCTGTGATAACTCCCCTCCAGGGAGGCATTAGCACCTTCACACCCTGCCTGAAGGGTCATCTCTGCTAATGGCCCATACTGGACTGGCATAATAGGGAGCTGCAACACCTAGACCATCAAAGATTCCAAAAATATCCCATGACTCACAGAGTTAAATCACCCACTGTGAAGCTCCTCGCCCTGGGGGAGGTACTGGGCATTCCCACATGAGCATGTATAATCTTGGGGTTTGAGGACTTCTGGTACCAGTCGTGGGATCTAGAGGAGGACCTGAACTTCAACCAGGACTGCAACTGTCACTCTAGACAAGACTGCAATCATTACTTCAACAGAACTGTGACTATCATCTGGACCAACAGGTTTCCTTTCCTTTTACTTTGCCCCCAGGGGGCTACGTGGTGCTCAGCAGAGGGGCTAACAAACACTGTTCTCTTCTTGTCCCAGAGGGCTGGTTTATATATCTGTCTTTGTGGGCTAAAACCAGTTTTCTCTGTATCATTGTATTTATTGTAATCTTTTTAGTAAATTGTAACTCTGCCTTGTAATCTCTCTCGAGTTGGGTTCACTTCTCCCATGAGTTTACTTATAAACCAGCACAAATAAGAAGACTAATTTTCTCGAGGCATCATCTTTTGTCCAGCATCATTTCTTTGCTATCACATAAGGCTCAGTGAGTTTGCTGTGTGGCTGATACTTACACTTCTGCCTTGACTGTGACAGCAGAGATTTATCATCACATCTCTTGATGGTCAGAAAATGCTTAAACCTGGTTGTTGTTTTAAAAAATGTGGAAATGTTTATTAGTATTACTCTTTCCCCAGGAAACTACTCAGCAAGGACAGCCCCACGTTTCAGCTGATTTCTACAATGGCCTCCTTGGGTTAGGAAAGATTAAGGGAGTCCTTGTCCCTGTTAAGTGCACCTACTGCCAGGGAATAAATGTGGAGGGAGGAAGTTGGCTCATTGATATTGCCAATAACAAGTGTGAGCCAAGAAAGTGAGGGTACAGGAGGTCTCTACAGTCAGCTGCACAGCTGACTTGGTTCACCCGCCAAAGAATATTTATTATCTAAATACTTCCGAAATCATTTTCTGTGCAGGCAGAAGGCAGGGCAGTGCTGACCGGCTGTGCGCATGCAAGTTCTGGACATGTTCTCGGATGTGGAAGTCATCCCTGCTGCAATCCTCCTTGGGCAGCTTTCCTTAGAAAGGACTCATTTGCACTGTATGGACCCTGCTCACAGGATTCACAACAACCAGCAGACTGCAGCTAGTGCAGAAAATAAAATGCCAACATCTGATCAGAGGAACAAGGCCACTGAAATATTCACAGTGGATTTGTATAAATTCTAGATGGGAATAAGGATACACTGTCAAATAATAAGGGAAAGCATCCTAGTTTAGAATAAACTTGGTTTTCCTTTTCTTAACACTGAAAGAGGAAACATTATTTACAAAGACTTTAGCTCATGCTTATGCAAAACATGGGTCTACCTTGACACATCTTATTTCTCTAGAAACTTCAAATATAATTTCTTCTTCCTTTTATCCATATGCTCTTAGTCATTCAGTGACTTTAATAATGACACAGTTTTAGGTCAGAGACCTGATACAGCTTTAAATCTGAAAATTGAAAGCCTTTTCTAATAGAGTAAGATCTGTTATTCCAGCCATTTAAGGCTACATCCATGAAGACTTGCATCCTATAATTAGAATTTGTTCTCTAGGAACTGCAAACATAACAGATGGTCAAACAAAGGGCAAATCTGTGGTCTGCTTGGAATAAAGTTGAACATGAGCTTGTTTATGCCGGGTTGCAGAGTGAATAGAATACAATATGACAAAACAACTATGCTGTTCTTACTTGGAAAGAACCAGACAATGGACTTACTGCAGAGCTGGTGATGGTGGAGTTGGCAGCATAGTTCATTTTAATAAATTACATTACATTAGATATTTAATTTGTTTAGAACAAGTCAGGATTCTTTCAAGTGAACTATATCATGTCCTTCTAATGCCTAAGAACAGTAGAAATCATAATGTACCTATACACATATACACATGCACACACATATATACATTTATACTTTGTAGAAGCAGCAGTCATCAATAGTTAGGAAACCAAGTGTGCACACAGAAGTTGTCCTTCCACTCCTTGCTCATCATTCCGTCTTTCTGTCAAATCCTACTTCTATACCACTTATTTAAGTACATAAGCTATGCTTTGTATATAAATATGTTTAAATGCCTTAATCCTTAGGATTCCATCTCTGTCAACTGCTGCTTCCACTGCTAAATACACAGAAATTCATGTTGCTCAAGGCTATTGTTAACTCAGTATCATTAATATCAAATATGCACAACAACTTCTGGCTCTTACTAGTACTTCTTAATATACGACACATCAAATATGTGTATCCAAACTGACATCCTGCACTCCAGGTATAAATTAACCCTGCACATGTGTCAAATCAGTCACTTATTGGCAGAGACTGTGTCACTCCTCACACAAAGTATTGAGTTTGGAAACAACTATGGAATGGATGTAACGTGGACTGCCTCTCCCACAGGGCAACAATGATACACTAAATAGTTTAGCTGAGGTGGTAGAAATCCAGATCTTCCTACCCACTTATATGAGGCAAAAGAAATTCTCCAGCAAGACAGAAGCAAGAAAAGAAAGGTGTTAGCTGTGAGGGGGAAAAAAAAAGGTGTTCCCTTTAGCTTGGGTAGGAGCAAGAATGGTAAATAGAGTCAGGGCAACTAGAATTTTCTCACACTTCCCATAAACCTTGCCTGAAAAATCAACTGTTTCTGATACTTTTTCTCCAGGTGCCTAGTTAAGGTATTAGGAGCAGGAACAAATCTTGACAGAAATACTGAAACTGCCTACTTTGATTTCTCAGAGATAAATTTGTAACACTGAATTTTAGTAGCAATTCCAAAAAAACCAAGGAGATACATTAATATAATGCATTTTAAAAGCCCCATGTCATGTTGCATTTACTCCTGAAACATGACAGATGAATTTCTGACAGCAGAATACAATATGTATGCATTCATATATTTCCTAAGGAAAATCACCAGCAAAAAAAACTCAATCAAAGGGAGAAAAGCCTCATAAAACACTCCAGCGTCAAGAGAGAGGGAAATTTTCTGGGAGATAATTTTGTGCTAGCAAACCAAAAAATGCCATTACATACAAGCACAAAGTGACTTCTCTCAATCATGAAAAATAAAAACTGGGTTAATAAAAAACTGGGCATGAAGGAATCATCTTAGAGATTTGTTTGTTTGTTTCTTAGGCAATCACTTTTATATTAGCTTTGAAGTTTCTCGTCCTCTAACACTTGTTGAAGTTGCCTGCTTTCTTCGTTTATTGTTATATATGTGATACCAATAAAGGCTGAGAGATTTGGGGCTTAGCACACTGAGCTTAGACTGGAGATGCAAGATCTCTGCTCAGGCATATCCTTCCCATACAGTCCAAAGCACATCCCACAGATGTTTCCAGGATCCACTGCCTTGGCCCAGCAGCTGCCTGTGCACGAGACATATGCTGCTAAAAAGCCACCAGACAAGGGCACATGAAGGTCTCACTCGAGGGATCTCACAGTCACACTGCAAAAAAGCCCTGGCCATGCATTGGGCCAGCACAGTAAACAACTACTTGCATGGGAGGCAAGAGGAGGGAGACACAGGGGAGGACACTGTGCTGACAGGGCATCACAGATGCTGATAGATGGTGTGGGTCCTCACACCTTGCTGAAAAGCTCCATAATTCCCCAGAGCCCCAGCTGGATGGCCAGACAGGAGCATAACTAATTACTGTTCAAGGAGGAACATGACGGAAATGTCTGAATAACATAGTTCTTAACTTTCTTTTCTTAATAGAGAGACTATTAAAAAAGATGCTTTGTACCTCATTGAGAGTTCCACCTTAACATCTAAGTTTCAACTCAGTTTTCCATTCAATTAGGGCTATTAAAGTCATCTTGACATTTGAGAAGTTAAGATGATTTACAGAATATGTAAGTTTGAGCTCAGTAGATAAAGGAAACCATTTTTTCTTTGTGAGCCTTATGAATTTGATACTAAAAAAAGGCAATGTGTCCTACTCAAATTCTCCCTGTTACAATGCCAGATGGGAATCTGGCACTAGAAGCTGGAGCTGGCAGTAGGCAGGAGTCCTGATTTGTGGTGTGAAAGGCTAAATAATGCTCAGAAATAACTGTCAATCACTGATAGAGATGGAACCATTTTAGTAAAATGAAGTCTAAGTAGCCCATCTGAATAATTTATTGTGACAGCATAATCTGCAGATTTCAGCTGTGATTACAACATAAGACTCCATTAAAGACTAAAAAGTACAGAGGCTAAAGCTCAGGATAAATTAGAATCGTAAAGCCACTGTCAGCGAGAGGAGAGAAAAAGTTCCCAGCTGAAACTGCCTAGATCTGTGCGCTGCAGGCACACAGGGGTGTGTTTTTCTAGAGTTGCTGGGAATTTGGTCCATGAATTTTGATGACAAGCTAGACATCTAACTAGCATTCTGGTTTGGGCTTTTTTCAGAAAGGTGTTGGAACTCCTTGTGAAGTTAATGCAAATTGTGGACATCGATGTTTCTGATGATTCAAGCATTTATGAATACAGCTTTCAATCTGGATTCCACAAAAATCAATGCTGGGACATTGCCACAAGAAAACTGAGATTTCTGAGGAAAGTGTCGTCTCTGCAGATTATTGTGTTTTTAACAAGACAGATTAACACAGTAAGTCCTTCTCCTCACTTCTTCCTCTCAACTCTACTACCAGTATTAAAGTTAGATACTAAATAAAATACTGAAAACACTGGGCTTTATGAATGGAGCATAGTCAGTTAGTTGGACTTAACCCCTTTTCGTATAACAAGAGAGTTCTGCATTTTTCACTACTCTATGAGATGAGCCCTAACTTACCCTGAACTGCTTTTTATGAGTTGGACAGCCATATGAAACACACTGGTTTTATTCTTTGAGTTTGGAAGGCACAAATGCTTTCAAATCCATCCCCAAAACAGCTCTGGAGACAGCAGCTGTCTCTTTTTTTCTCACACAATGGGGTCTCAGTCAATGACAGTGGCTTCTGGGCAGTTTATGCTGAGCATAAATAAAGAAACCAGAGCTTGCTGCACTGGCTCTGAGAAGCACAGGAGTGAAGGAAAAATGAAAAAGGCAGTGGTCCAGATTAAAACCTGATGGATAGAAAGGCAGCAGTGATGTTTGCACAGATGTCTCCCAGTGGAACCTGTCTTCAGTTTCTCCATGTTATGGTTGTGATGAATGACATGGAAGAAAAAAAGACTGTGCTTAAAATTCAGCAAGGAGAGGATGTAAACTTACTTTAAAATTAAAGCAAAACCTAAAAATGTGCTTTCCTCAGCAAAAAGTGATAACTAGATTAAATCTCCCACTGAGAACAGGTCTAACAGGAAAGGCAGCTGTAAACAAAAGATTCCTTGCAATTATATTTGTGTCTTCTGGCCATTATTGAGTCTCCCAAGATTTCTAAGACAGAAAAGAGAAAGAAACAGATCCAAATACAGATGAAGGCAGCTGAAAGATAATGAAGGCAAATTTGGAAACCTAAGTTCAAACTGTGTCTGTGGGTTTCTTCTCTAGTCACATTCCCTAAACATATGGAAATAATAGGTAAAATGAAAAAAACAAAACCAAAAATTTTAAAAACAGAACTCTATGCTGTAATTCATGGCAATAGAAACATATATGTAAAAATAATGCATACAGGTAAATAGATGAACTTCAGAGTAAACCCCCACATTTTTTGAAGTGTGGTTTTCTACCATGTGCGCTTCCAGACTTTTTTAAGCCAGACATTATTTTTAAAGTCAGACAATATTTAAGACACGATATTTAAGCATCTTTATTGCTGGTTGTCCAATTCTCCCCCACAGTCTGCTCCAGGGGGACATATCAAAGCTTTCTGTGCTGGCGTCTGTGGCAGAAGTAGCAGTTTTTTGTTTTCCAGTTTTGAAGCACATAATGTGCTGCTGGATTAGGCCAACAGACGGTCTCACCCAGTATTGGTCTCAGTTGTGACAATAAAAGAGGTTATTCACAAGAGCACATGAGCCTCAACATTTTCTCATACTTTATTTTTACTAGATTCTTGCTTATTCCTGATGGTTTCTGTTTATACACACGTTGGACATAAATGTGTTTAATTGCTTTTTCAACCTGCTGACATGTCCTCATTCATGTCCAGTGGTGCCAAGCTCCAGAAGCTCACCACCTGTTTTCACAGCAGCCTTTCTTGCATCTGTGTTAAACCATTCTGCTTGTTTCAATCAGTGCTCTTTTTTGGGTTATTTAATGACTACTGATACTGCAGGCAGCACACCTGGTATCTCCATGGTTCTGAAAAACCCCAGCGAAATTCCCCTTCATACGTCTCCTTCCCTACCTTCTCTTCTCAGGAGGTATGGTTGCTTTAGAAATAGTGTTTTCATTTAACAAGTGCAATTTTTCAGAACTGGATATGATTATATAGTAATGAGAGTCCTTGGAAAGTACAGTAGTCAGCGATATGAAGTGGCATTTATTAACAGTAATTACTGTATTTTTATCCCTGTGCTTAGGTAAAGAAAATAGCTGTGACAATAGTTGGCAAACCAAGTTCTCATGATATATTCCATTCACCAGCAACCCTGTGCTTATTTTGGTTAGTTCTCTTGACCTTCACTGCACAACACAAGTAAAACCTGCTCTAGTGTGTAGCAGTTTGTAATTTATCTATCAAAGGTATTTATAGAGCACTGGTCCCCAGAGTATTCAGGCTCTAGCCCCACTGACGCGTTAGAAGAGAGGGAATAAGGCTTATTAAAAAGGATTTCTTAGCATTTTCACTGGAAAAGGCATGGTGAAGCTGCTTGTATAGACCTCCTTTGAAAAGCTGGACGTTTTAAGAAAATATTATTAAAGGAAATGTTGCAGCCTGAGTGAAAAAAAGGTGAAGAAGAGGAGATAGCTTAAGATGTAAAAAATATTCTGTTCGAAGTAAAAGTGTAAATAAAGCTCAGAAATCAAGACATTTTTTCATATCCAGAGAAAAATATTTCTTTTAATTTCATTTTATTTCATTTCAGTTACTTCTGACAGTTCCATTTCTGTCCAAAGCACCAAGGTCCCAAGCAAGCAAGGTCATACATACTAAAAAGTCATCCTGATCAATTAAAGTCGTGTTTTCATCAATAACACTGGTTGTAAGGTGAGGTTTCTTACCACCTTGACACAGGAAAAGTTTATGGGGATTGAGGTCTAGTGACAGACGTGAGCTTTTAGGATTTTCCCCTTTGACAGTGCCTTATGCCTGTTCTCCCAGTATTCATCTCCTCTGAAAGAGCTGGAAAAGAAACAAGTTTGCCAAGCCACACAGGCTGGAAAAACACTGGTTTCAGACTTCTCATCTCCAGTCACAAGACAAATGAAGAAACGGGTGTCTCAGTATCTTACAGTGTGATTTATGCTCTGCTCAACACTGCTCTGAGTTCAAACTGACACTAGCAAAAACGGCTCGATGGGAGTCAAAGTCTAACCCAGACATGAGGTTAATGCTGTACATAAGTTTCATTAACACTTAGAAATATTACATGCAAGAAAGATGTATGAAGGCTGATAGATAGACTACAAGGGCTGGGTCTACACATGGCAGGTTTAAGCACTGTGTTACTGAAGAACTGCAGCCTGACAGCCCCACATTACTCCTCCTAGCGCATAAAGCCCGCCCAAACACTGGAGATGTTGTGAACAGCCTCCTTCCCTTCCTTCTCTGTCTCCAGAGGGCATTGTCAAGAAATCTTCCTGGCAGCGTTTTAAAAGAAGATGAGATTAGCTATGCATTTAAGAATAAATATATATAAAACAACAAGCCCAAAAAAATGAAAACACATTTGTTCCTGCAGAACATAAATTCAAATACTATTCATACGCACTTCAACTCAGTGCTTGTGAGAAAAAAAAAGATTAAGCTATGTGCTGATTTACTTGACAATGTTCATGTGAGATGTCCTGCTTTACAATAAAAAGCTGGCTACACAGCAGGAAGTGGCTCATTTTAAGGCAGATTCTCCTGCAGCCACCAGATAGGTGAGAGTGAAGGGTTCAAAGACTGGAGGTTGAGGGATTGTGGAAAGATGGCTGGGAGTAAAGTTAGAGGAAACTGAGAAGTTACTTTCACACCCTAACAGAAGTTATAATGGTACAGAAATTAAAGGGATGACCCCCCCCCCCGGGCATGTGCCCTATATTAAATTGCCTGCATGTTTAAGAGCGAAGCAAGACAATTTTACACCAATCAGTAACACAGCTATGTATGACTAGAGCCACTCAAGTTCCATTTAAACATAAAGAAATAGTATAAAATTAAGTCAAGAATGAGGGAAAAGTTAGGGAAGAGTCTATCATACGTGCTGGGATCAGGCAACATGCTGAACCTGTGTTCACCTCCATAGGGACACCTACTGGGTAAGAACCATACTCTATGCACGTCGAATACTTTTATTGGGAATTAGCGCTTCCCTGTGTATTGCTTTGAATACACTCCTGCAGTCAGGTACTATCACTGGTAACCCTTGAACCTTAACCTGTTACAATTTTATATTTTGTATAACTAAAGAGTGTTATTCCCTAAACTATGTGAGTCCTTCACTGGTGCTAGCAGTCGCCGGCAGTGAGTAACATACTTGAAAAGTGGAAGACCTGGTGAGGGGTCATAAGGTGGGAAGACCTGCTGAGGTATCTCCCTTATGCTGTTGGTTTGTGTCCCTGAACAAGTCAGTAGAATTGTCCTCCAATCCAGCAGGACTGTTCAGTGAAGGGTTCCAATAATGGAACACTGACAGACTGGTAGGGCACAAAGGTCTCAGATTTCCCGGGGCACTGATAGGCAAAATCAAACACTAAGGTCAAGAAAATCTCCCCTTTTCACATGACAGGATATTAGGGGGTGAGACCTAAACACCCTGTAAGTAACAGCGGGTGAAGAAGAGACAAAAAGATGTGGTGGGATGGAATAAAACAAACTTCCTACAGAAAGAAACTGGGCCTCCTTTAGAGAAAACGATGTCCTCTAAATCAGGAGACCCTTTTCCAGTAACCAGGAGTGGGCAAATGGGTTCATTGCCACAGTCCGAGGGGGGATGGGACCGTGACACAGCACAGACAGGTCCGGAAACAAGGTAGAGGTACAACTGGGATACTTTATTGGGGGGTGTAGGGGTTTTATGAGTTTTAGGTGGGAAAAGGGCTAGAATATGGGGTGGAGCAAGAGACAGACAAACGGGGGAACAAATCGGGATAGGGACACAGGCAAAGGGGGAGGAACGTGGGAGGAACCGGGGAAGGAAAGGGCAAATGGTAACTGCCTCCTCTCTGCTGTCTATCAGAGAGGGGAGCAGGGAAGCAGGGAGCTGGCATGCCTGGACACGCCCGGGAGATACAAATCCTGGGGAAACATACAACGTGTATATTTATAAACACATAAGAACTGTAAAGTCCGTATCATAAAGTCCTGTCAATTGCTGCATGTTTTTCTCCACGCCTGGAACCTCTCCCATCCTGAACCTTGTTCCTTCACAGTTCATGGTATCCTTACTCAGCCTTACTGGGAGAGGCAGAGTTTTACCTCCCACACGTGAGCAGTGGGAGGTGGGAGTGCCTAGCAGGGCATTACATAAACCAGCTGTCCCATGGAGCTGGCTGGGAGGCACAGAGCAGGCAGCTAAGGAATCCAAATGACTTCAGTTCACCAAAGGCTTTTTATCTGTCATCGCCACTGGAGCCCATGTTTTTTAACCTTGTAAGACAGCAGCTGGCTGTCAGGGTAACCTTACCAAGGATGAGAGAGGGTCTAGGAAGCTTCTCATAACAAATCAGGCTGGCGCCTCTCTCCTTTGAAGTCAGAGAAGGAGGGAGATCCTTGGTGAGGGGCACAGGTCAGACCAGCAGAAACCAAAGCTCCTGGGTTTGCTTTCGCCTGCCCCTTTCTTGGCTCCCCCTCTCCTGGTAATGTTGGAGGCAGCAACGTCACACTGGTGCTGAAGGACCGTATCTTATTAATTTGATAGGATGCCAAGGCTTTCCAGCAGAGTACCAGTGAAAGAATGGAACAGCAATTTAACAATCAGAATCTCCACCAAGGATAGATGAATTTTCAAGGGCAGAAGTGGAGAGGAAAAAGCATTATCAACCCCAAGCATTTGTCTTCAGCTGAAGACCTCAAAAGCCTGACACAAACAATGATGTTAGACTTCCTTATAAAAAGGCTCCAAGATTTTTTATAATAGCACATAATACCCTAAATATAGGGTTGTTATTGATTTTCCTAAACAGAGACAACTAAACCACAAGTGGTACCTGGTCAAAAAAAGTTAAATATTTAAACCGTATGTTCCAAAGAAGTTTCCTCTCACAGGATCATTCTGTTTAAAGAAAGAAAAATATGAATGGACACTATACTGGGCATTATTTTTGATCAAACCTATGACTTCCTTTTCTTTCCAGAAAGTATTTTATAGGGAAAAAAAACCCTCAAAAAAACCCAAATCTGAAATATAACACCCCTCACAAGAAATTATCAAAAGTGTGGGTCTTGGTGAAAAATCAGAAAGGACCAAGAAGGACAGCCATAATCCCAAGATTAAAAGAAATGAGATATAAGAACAAGTTAGAAAACTATGTTGATAAGTAAGGACTTAATAGAATTGACCAAAATCATAAATATCTGAGATAACAGAAGATTCTTTTTTAGTTTCAGTGCAGAAGACTGGATAAGGAGAACACATGTGGAAGTTAAAGAAAAATAAATTTAAATCAAGCTTTAAAAAATCACTTTTCATCTTTCATAGCAGTAAGCACATTAAATGACCTGCTGCTCAGAGCTGTGAGGTGATGACCTTTGGATTGCTCAGGAAGGGGACTGGACTAGAAAGTGTTGTAAAATAAGAAAACTACACTAAGTAAAATAGCTGCTACTTGCTGGTTCCCATGTGTTCTGTTTTTGTAAATGTTCCTGCTTTAAATATCATCTACACATGCTGGTAAATCTAACATTCTACACTGTGATTTTTCAAGCTTGTAAAAATACTAAGTATTTATTAGATCAAGAAAATGACAAGTTTCTGTAAGAACTTGAGATTTAAACAACTTGATATTTAGGATGCAGCATTTAAGCATCATTCCAGTGTTTTAGGTACATGAGAAAACAAACACTGCTGATCTCTGAACATATAACAAGTGTAATCATGCTAATGACAGGAATCATAACTCAGTGCAAATGTTGAGAAATAGACCTGTCACGTATATTCTATCACATTTGTGCTAAGAGGGAAGTTTTCTTCAAGCTGAAACACTGAAAGAAGCTCTTCTGTACCATGAGCATTACATGACAACCTTGAAAGATCATTGTGCATCAACATCTCTTTGGTGCCCTAGTAACCCTCCACAACCTGCATAAAGCAGGACTGTCTCTGCTTAGGTTTCCTGGAGAGTGGTTCTGCATGGCAGCTGTAAAGGACCAAAGGCAAGCCTGTTTTTATTTAGCCCTTATACTTTCTTGCCTGACATATTAATTTAAGCTGGGATTCAGAAACCTGCTCTGGCTTATGAATTCAACAAGGCACGCAGGGAAGGCACATTTGAAATCCTGCTGAAACAAGGTCTGAGTCACTGTTCCAGAGCCCAGTAAAATCAAAGTCTTCCTTGCATTTTGGATCAAAGCAAAAGCCGGTGGTGTTGGGTTTTTTTCTCCCCACCAGCTCCTCCGGGTATCTTTATGCTCTTCACACAGATCAGGCAAGTCACTCTCCCTTAGGAGCCTTGCCTAGATGGTACAGAAACTAAACATCCTTTAGCCATGAAAACTGACGTGCAGTTATATGGAATTATAGTATGACAATGGTTTGATTGCATGCACCAACATGAACCTTTCTTCAAAACACAATGTTAATAAATACGGTAATTGAAATTTGGCTGTTTTAATGGAATTCTCCAAGTAGAATAATTTTAAATGTGGGTGGTTTATCAGATTTTCCAGATGATTGGGGGAGATCTTTTGTTTTCCTCGGGTTTTTCAGGGGGAGGGCAGTTGTTGTATATGTGCTGTAATAGAGATGATTCAACTGAAACTGTTTTCCTCTCTCAAATTTTATTGCAATAATAGGCACATATAGGTAGGAGTTTTGGTCATAAGTACAGAGATGATAGAGAGCAGCTCATGTTGAGGACAGTAACAAACACAGCCAAACCGATTTTCCATTGGTTTCTTCCCCAAGAACCTTAAAATGTTTGAAATATATTTAGTCAAAGTTATCAGACTCACCTAGGAAAAAGCAAGATTTAATTAGCCATCTCCTAAACAAGAGACAGAATTTAAGTGTGGGGTTATTTTACATTCCTTTCTAAATGCACATCTCTAAAAAATGATTTTTCAACAAACTTCTATTCACAGCCTTTATTTAATTATGCAGGTAATAAGTAGTTGTGAAGCAGTTATTCTGTTCTTCCTTTGATCCACTATTAGAAGCGTCGTTATTTATTCAACTTTGATCATATATGTGAGAATAAATTGAGGACAAAGAGTGTTTTTAAAAAAAGATAAGTCCAAAGATAGGTCCATTGTATTTCCTTGAAACAGTCAAGATATCATCTGTTAGATTTTTTCCGCCATAGGAAAAGTTCTCAAGACCCATTTATTAAAGTAACTAAGAAAGTTTCTGCAGTTAGTATCAAGGAGAGAGTAAGGTACCAGGATGGAGGTGCTGGCTCAGCAGTTGTTCAGACTCTTTGAATGACTCCTCAGAGATACTTTCATCTCTCCACATGGAGAAATGCTGATGAATTTGCACTGCTGGTGTCTGTCCTTATCACTCTCTGGGAGCAATGTGTAAAGGAGGAAAAGCACTGGCCCACGGGTATGGTCTTGCACACAAAGAAAGGATGGCAGGGCAGTGTCATCCTCTCTGTCTTGTACTCCCCACAAACTTATTCCACCGATTCGGTGTTTAAAGGGAAATTGGCTGGTAGAGGTATGCAGAACTGTGCACCACTCTTTTATGGGACTCCTTGTTATGTGGCTCTGTCTCAGGCTTTTTGCAAGTCCTCCTTCTTTGAGAGCTGTCACTATCCTATTTTAGATCTGAAAATTCTAGTTTAAAGAGTGATTTGTGAGCAATTTCTCATTGTTTCAAACTTTTTTTATAATTTCTTGAAGAAAGAATTACTGGTCCATTATTGCCAAGGCCATTACTACTGGGATTTTTTGTTTGGGCTTTCTTTTTATATGAGTAAGTGTTTGGCATTTGCCAGTCCTCTGGGGCATAATATGAAAGTCTATACTAACTTGATAGAAAAACTCTTAAAGCTCAGATCAGCACAGGCTAGAAAATGGACAGAAAGTGTATGTCATATTCATTGATTTGACAAGCACATCTTCTCTTGACATCTTTAACCTCTAACAGTGAATCCGTTCTCCTTTCCATAAGGAAAAGGACTGGGCAAGCCTCTTTTTGGCATTTTCTGGTGTAAATGGAGGTGAGGAAATGGCCTTGCTACTGTGCTGTGTTCATATTGCCTTTGTCTGTCCCACTTTTCTCAGACTCTCCAGCTAATCTCATCTTTGGTTCTGCTTCCAGTTTTCAGAAAAACATTGAGGTACAGAGGAGAGATTGTAGCAAACTGTCTACACAGCTCTTTAGACCTGCATTTTGCTATCTCACCAAGGTGTCTAAAAAAAAAAACTATACAGATAATATAATTAGTACAGAGAATATAGTAAGTAGTACGTGTTACTGCACACAAGCTGTTTGAGAGGAAATTAAGAGCATTTTAGTTTATGCTTTGACTGCTAAAGCTTAGACAAATATTGATGTCCATGTTAACAATCACCCTCATTGAAGAGACGTCTGAATTGATTTTCCCTTGAATTTTGTAGACAAGGAAATGTATATTTTTAGCAGATTATTCTTTAAACATGTAATGGGGTAAAAGATACTACTTATTGGCTCAAAGGCTATGTACCGGTCTTTCCTGCTTGTTTAATGTCACTGGGAAGCCTTGCTGTACTCCACTTCCTGCCTTCTCAGTGACCACTCACTGGTGCTCCTCCAGATGCCTCTCCTCAGATTGAATCCAAGAAGTGAAGGAGGCACAGTCCTCCCCTCATCTTTGACTTTTCCCTTCTCGTTTCACATTTTCCAAGTTCATTTTCACCATTATACTCCTTTGGAATGATTGAAAGAAAGACTGTTCAGTGTTCGGTAAAATGACTCGGCATCTGGCTCACCTGCTCTGGGTCAAATTCCAGATTCTTCATTCAGACAGGGCACCTGTGACCTGAAACAGTTGCTTTGCCCTCCACTGTATGGGATAGGCACCTCCAAGGGATTGTCTTGACCTCACTGAATTGCCTGGAAGTCATGTGCTGCATTTTCTATTTCATCATGTGGCTGCCTGGGTGCTGCTCTTCCTCCCTCTCCAGCAGGCACAGAGGGCATCCCACTACCTTGCTTCCCACAGAAGCTGCTGCTGCCCTTTCTGCTGCAGAAACTAGAGAACTGTAATGGATACCTCTGGACATGCTCTTAGTCCCGCTCCGGAAGAGCAGGAGCAAAGATTTATTTCACAAGCAAGTCTTAGGAAAGGGAAGAAGTTCTATCCCTGATCCCACTCCTCATCCATGCCCAGATCTATCCAGATCTTATTAAAACTTCTCAAAGAGAGAGGGAGAAGGGCTATGTGTCTTCAGAGTTGTCTGTGCTCTCAATATGGTCACCATTTGCCCTAAAATGGTAGAAAGAGTGAGAAGAGCATTAGGTCATACCTGTACCATTGCAACAGTTGGTATTTTAAAATAACAAGTTTAAATGAGAAACATCAAATATAAACCTTGACAGATGCTTACTAACGTTTTCTTTATTCATCTGTATGAAAATATAACAAATACTTCAGTCTGACAGCTTTTTTATTTTTTTCCTGAAAAATTAACAGAGCTCTTCCTGTTTGTTCACAGCAATAAAGAAATTACATACATATACATAATTAGCAGTGATTTAAATATAGAAACATATGGATACATGGAGGAAAATATTCCTATATGTGCCTATTTCAGTATTTCAGTGGGTGTTCAGGTTATTCTGATAGAATTACATTAGAAGGAGAGCACATATATAGAATTTTGTCAATTCTAATGCAGTTATTTGACTTGCATAATGGTGCATAATTATGTAATTCAGGTAAATATACTTAGTACTTGTAATATGCAAGTATCTGGCAAAATGCTATTCAGAAATGCCGGTGCATTGTGGTGACATACACAGGCCAGTTGAAATAAGGCAATCACAAAAGTTCTTCTTTGTCCCATTTCTCACATGAAATGCCCATTTTCTCACTGCACTGAAAATTTACCCTTACCCCTGCTGCCTTGCTCACATTCATGTTAACATTTCTTTCATATCTACTGGCATCTTCTTAAGAATTTCATTACTAATTGTTTTCCTCTATCGGGAAGTAAAACATTGCTGGCATTTCTGATCTTATCTAACCATGCACAGCAAGTCTTTCATTTTCCAAGGGTTTACATTAATTTTCTGGGTGACTATTCAGCATGAGATAAGAGACCAAAACCAGCTCTGACTTCTGACCTTGGTCTCAACTCAATAAAGCACAAAAATTGCCCTTCCACTGCAAAGGCTTTACATCGGGTGCAGGTATCAAGGCACTGGGGGTGTGCAGGGGTGGCCCCTGCAAGAAATGGCCAGGGGCTGCCCTGTGCCAGACACAGACATTTCCAGCCAGAGGAAAGTGCAGCAGAGAGAAGCAGTTATGGACAGATGGCAAACCCCAGTTTCACGCTGCCCTGCGCTTCTTGGTGGGTAGAGGATCGGGAGTGAAGCAGTAAAGCTGAGCATGAAGGGGGAAGGAAAGGTGCTAGTTTAATGTTTGTAATTTTGCTTCTTCCTGCTCTAATCTATTTTAATTGGCAGTAAATTAAAACTAATTTTCAAGTCCTATTTTCTTCCCCCATCCCACTGAAAGGGGTGAAGTGAGCAGCTGGGTGCGAGTTTGGCTGTTAGCCACGGCTAAGCCTCAGCAAAAGATTTTGTTTGGATGTTTGCATTCTAAATCCCCCAAACCTAAGAGAATTTCCATCAAACTCAAAATTTCAGAAACAGGACTGAAGCCCTATCTGATCTCTGTTTTCCTTTTATTCCTGTTCAGTGAAACATTTCAGCAATCCACTTAGATGCAACAGCTAAACAAAGCACTTGAGCAGGATATAGCCATTAATAATTAGAAACTTTCTTCATTTTCACAGCCGAAATACTGGTTCGGTTCTCTTTCTGCCAGTTGCTGGAAGGTCTCCAGAAGTGCATCACGTTTTTCTTACTTAGCTTTCATTCTCAGAGCACTAAACTGGCCTATATTTCCAGCTAACACATAGTTTAGCAGACCTTCCTCAGGTATCTCCAAAGCGAGGAGGAAGGTGGGCGCACACACACACACACACACACACAATGAAACAGGAGAAATGAACAGTGGGATATAATTAACCACTGAACAGCTGCTAAGGGGAACTATTTGTTGGAAGATTTAAGACTGGTTTTCATGAGCAAGAAATGTTACCACTGCATTTCCAGGGACTGCTGCTGTTCTTAGGGATCTGGGCTCACAGATCTCCATTTTGGGAAGTTTTAATTCATTACAGTGCTCTGCAATTAATTAGGAACCTCATTAAGGGAAACAAGGCTTTGCTATGTCATAACATTTTGAAGGGAATTTGCAATGTGACAGACAGTGACCTCTTAAAGTGAACACAATCACCCTTCCTCTGAAACTCAGAAAGCTGCTCTTTAACACTGCAAGCATACAGGGAAAGCTAAAATTTTTATTTTCTTATCTACTTCTGCTGTGGACAATCCCCACAGATATTTACAATGTAAAATATAAATTTACTCATAATTCCCAGAGTCCTTTTAAGGTCAGGAGATATTCTTGAAAAGGATGTCATTACCCAATCTGACAATTTCATGCAGCAAGCACGCACTGAGTATAGTTTAATACAAACATTGTTAATTGAACTTATGTCAAATACAAGTAATCATTAAGATGACATACATGATGGAAGAAAGAAATTGTCATTTAAAATCAACTTCATATTGTAGTTATATATTTTTAATATACCTTTAATTACAGTGATTACAAGCCCTTTTAAATTATCAACTAGGTCTTTGGGAATATCACTGTCTTCATCTCACTCTGCTTTAATTTATTGTTCCTAAAATGAGAACAATTAGCATTTGCAGCCAGCTGCTCCTCAAGACATATTCAAGAAAGGGGATTTGTTTCTGAAGCTCTTTCTCGGTTGTTTCTTCCTTTATATTTTTTACACAAACATATTCCAGATGCTTCCTCTTAAAGGCCAACAGACCAACCAGTCTTACAGACTCCCTGAGTTTAGAAGGACTAATAGTGGATGCCAGGGACATGCCTATGAGGACCCAGGTAGCCAGTTGTGCCTCTATCTGTACAACTGAGCCAATGTTTGTCAAGGATGGCAGCTGTGGTATGTATCCCTGTCCCAGAAACTGTAAGAATCTTGCACTCATCCAGTCAAGCAGAAGGGTCCCTGCAACTGAGAGAAGGGAAATGTGAACAGAAATTAAGTGAAATGGCAATGTGTCAGAGACAGTAAAAAGGAGATATTTACTTGTCTTTGTTACTAGTCAGTCTTCTGGTCTGGTCTGTTGAAGTACAACAGCCAGTAATAACATACATATATATGTTTCATCAGTTCTGTATTTAATCAAAAAGGAGAGATTTAGGCCCAGAGTCCCAAAAGATGCAAAGCTTAACTACAGGAAGATCCTTTCCAGAATTTTAGGTGACAAAGGAGTATTGTGCTCTCACCTGGGCTGAGAGCTGGCACAAACAGGCTGAGTGTGGTGACCCATAGGTGGCAGGGTGATGGAGACCATGGCATGAGCCTTATGTGGGCCACGGACCAATGTCTGACAGGACAGCATGTCTGAAACCACCGCAGAAGTAAAGCAGGATGTCAACATGGCCAGAGGGACTAGCAGCCACTGCTGACCCATGTCTATAATGACCCCCAGGGCCGCTGACAAGGGCAGCACTGTCACATGGATGTCCGACAGTGTGTAGCATCTGAGCTGGCACCATCATAGGCTGGAGCCAAGCCAGTGCCCAAAGCTCGTTGCTGTGACCAGCTGGAAGGAGCATCTCTAACTCACTGAAGAGATGAGAGGGGCAGGTCTTGGTTGATAGAGTTGTCTGAGTGCAAGAAAAGCTGTGTCTGGCAGAGCCCGTCCCTTGCTCAGCCTGCTAAATTAGACTCAGCTTTGCAGCATCACATCATCTGGTGTCACTTTGCCTCCCCTCGGCATTAGGCAAATCACATCATAAGGAATTGCAAACTTGGAATATTCATTAGAAAAAGACCCAGGAATATTTTATTTTTATCCTAGTAACAACCCTAACAGAAAAAGAAGCTGGAAAGTTCTTATTACAATTTTAGACTTTGTGCTCCTTTAGCACAAAGGAGTAGATAAAAAAGCTTAAATAGCTGTAGATAAAATCTTGTTTAGAAAAACAGGGCCACGGTACAAGGAACACAGCCATCAGTCCCCCTAGGGGTAACAGGCAATGCTTTTCATGAAGTTTTGTTGACACAAACAGGACTGCTGTGAGTGAACTAAGGAGAATGGTAATGAATCAAGCTTAATGGAGCATTCTAAATTTCAGTGCTTTGTAAGAATTAGAGGTAGGTAACTGACAGCGGGACTGTGACAAGTGTCTGTTAAAGATGCCTTTGGTGGAGGACAGACAAAATAGCACTGTAAGATACTACACTTTCAACAATGGATTAATACCCATGGTTGCTTTTGGGCAGAACACCATTGGTCTCTTTTGCTTGAAATCAACATTGGTCATCTAACCAATGGATGCTTAATTGAATTTATCCCTTTGTTAAATGCATAAGAAAATGCCCAGGCAACCCAAATGGACTCCATTAGCAGAGTCTTAATGATTCATCTGTGTATTAAGGAGAAGAAAGGAAGGTACAAGGCATCATTTTCTCACAAATATGCAAGATAATCATGGAGGAAAAAAAGCTAGGTTGACTCTTTCCCTTTAGTTTTAATGCTTCCCTGCCCTTTGTCAAGCGGATATCTGAAACAACAGGAGTAGAGCTAATGCTAAGGGAAATAACAAATTTGAGATGTTTTTTAATCTCAGGCTTATACCTCTGAGACCATGGTCCTGTGATCATTAGTGCTTATCAAGGTGTTATGAGGTTACTCAACAGTTCAAATATGATCCAGAGCAGGCACAGGGAGATGGTCATATTTATGTTGAATCACCTCCACAAACAACAAGGGATTTATTCCAACTTTATGGAATCAGGAGCAATGACTGCAGAAGACAGCTGAAACCTGATCTTGTGTGAGGCTTCTCAGTACAAAGTCAGCCCATCCAACCTTTATGGAATAAATCTGAAACCAGAGGGTGAGTTCATACCATGTCAACTCATTGTATCATTTTGAGTCCAGTATCAGGAGCCCCAAGCCAGACATACCATGCCATACAACCACAGTCTCTGACCCAAAGTCCAAGCAGGTCTCTTTGCAGTCCCAGAGAGGTTAATTCACTTTTTGATTCACCTGAACTCTTTAGAGAGATTGTTGTCTGTTAACTCTGGGCTAATTATATTAATACCAACCAAGGCTTAGTCAAAAGTGAAAGAGGTTTCTGATATTTCGACACTAAAACAACCAAGATTTCAGATGTGCATTATGCAGCATTAGTATTGCATGCAGCAGCAACAGCAGGGACTTAATTGCCTGGACAGAAACGTGAGCCATAATGTCCTCTTCATCCTCACACTATGACCCCAGGCTGGAAGCACCGAACTACACAGCTCGTGTTGACATCTTACAAGTCTCCACTGTGGTCTCATTGCATGCTTGCTTGTACATGCTGTTACATGTGGCAGTGTGCTGGTGTAGGGCTGGTGGCAACAAAGGAACATGCTGCAGTTACTTAAGCCTAAAACATGGCTTTTAATATTTAATTAAAAAGTTGTAGGTAAACACCATTTCTGCTTTCAGAGGCCTTTCACGGACTACTGCTTTTGGATTGGTAGTGTATATTGAACTTTCATGGATCTTTTCATCATTGGCATGATGCAAGTCTGTTTGAGGGATATAGTCCATTATACTTGTACACATCTGGGGAGAAATTCAGTTAGGACAATGCCTCAGAATCGCATGTATTTCTCTATAATCCAAATGTGCTCATTTTAAGGGCAAAGCGGAGCCAATAACTGTTGCATAACCCCCATGCCACTGTGATTTTCCTCACTCCTGTGGATGATCTGAGCTGCACAGCAAGCATTTTGCAACCCTTTTTAATGGCAAACACAAGCCTGTTCTTTACGTTTGCCTTACTTTCCTCATTCGCTTCTTGCAGTAGGCTTTTTCCTGGCTCCAGGGACAGCAGAGATCAATAACACAAAACTAATATTAGAAACATTTTCAGATGAGCAGCATCCATGCGTGTGGTGCTCGCAAGCCATGTGCCCTCCAGCAACAGTGCCAGGACATAACGCTGGACCACCCCCAGTCATGCACTGGGAGATGTGAACGGCCCAGCACTCACTCCCTGCTTGCAATAATTGTATCCCTTGCAAGTAATTGGAAGAAGGAGAGGTGTATAACAATGTTTACATGATTATTTTCCGTCACCGGTATCTTAAGGGTAGATTAAAATTATTCTCAGGGTTGAGAATAGTAGTTCTATATTGTTGCAAGGCCTAAGGAGCTACAGCAGTTTGAAAATAAGATGGATATTACTTTTTCTTGAGTATTGGGCTCATCTATAAGATACTAAACAAGTTGGACAGTAGGAGGCCGCAGTTTGCTACACAGCCATGGAATTGTATGGTTCTCACAGAGGGTATTTTGAGCAGCACCATCACCAGTACTCTCATCCTACAGTACATGGCCAGGTATGCTTGGAATTTTCCATGTTTAATATCTATGTACACAAATCATTGAAAGGAGACTTATGCTCCTGTCTACAGGCATCTCACTACTGCCCAGCGCTAGAGAACCGCATTTTCAAGGAAGACCATTTGTGAATGAAATGCAAAAATGGCAAAAAATTTGTTTCTCTTACCTCTTATTTCACTGTGGGAAAGATGGCATGCAGTTCTGTAATAGCTATGTAATGTCATGACAAAACCAGAGGTAGTATCCAGAGGTAGCAAGGTTATTTTTCAGTCTAACCAGTTTTCTATAAGACATTATCTTCATCAACACCCTTCTTATCTTGTTATCAGCATAAGATTCTCTTTGCAGCTTGTTCAGCTCTACTTCCACTGCTTAAATATGATTTGATAAAAATAGCTCTTTCAGAAACCACAAAATAACGTTTCAAATCAGGTAATCAGAGTTTGACTTAAGGCAAAATAGATAATGAAGTAATATTCAGCACTGTCTGGTAACCAGAAATAAATTGAGAGAAGAGTCATCTCGTAGGGTGCTGGTCAGCACCAAGTATTTCTGCTTCCAGAGGAGGCTGGCAAGGATGGAGAACAAAAGCTTTCTCTTTTCACACACCAGTTGAAATCCAAAATGCCAAGGTTTTTCCATAGAGACCACCTCTAATGCCTCCAATACAGGCAGTGTGGGTTGAGGAAGCAGGAGGGGGGGGAGGATCTGACCTTAAGTGCCACTTTCAAATTGAAATAGATTTATAACATACAAAAATAATTGGATTAGAGTTGCTTCCAAGAATAATACCTCCAATTAGTGAAAACATACTGACTGGAAAGCAATTTTCTAAAAAACAGATCCTAGGACTGTCAGTGAGTCTGAAAGAAAGCTGTGTAATGACAGCAGCCAATTCAGTGGAGAAGGAGAGGTTAACTCTGCCCTTCCCATCCTCAGTTTAATTTGAAGTCAGGAATGACAGACAAGTTCAAAGGACTAAGGTGCAATTGGAACAATCTCAAGGAAGCCTCTGTGACAAATAAACCTACCATCCCATTATCAGCATCCAGCATGAGACTGGAGAAGAAAAGACGACAAAAACCCAATAATATGTTTCAAGCTCATGCAAGGTGAGAGGAAAAACCTCTGTGTGACTGAAATCTGCATGTCCCTTATATCCACCCACATGCACAAGGAATGGATATATTAATCTCAATTTACTGTATTTTTCCATCAGATACACAGAGGTTGCGCAAATAGCGCCTTCTTTTCATAAATCAGATATCACACAGAAGCATAGGAAGAGCCTTGAAATGTAGTGGAGTGCATTTGATTTCCAAAATCTCTATTACAGTAGCAATAAAATTACAGAAAGTAGAGGCAGAAGTGCCTGTATGCAAATAAATGCCTAGTAAAATTGGAAGTTTTTAAAATGTATTTCTAAAATGCAGAGCAATAAACCCATGCTCACATTATTATCAACACTTAGGCATTTAAAGGCTAGACACATTCACCATGACTGCATCCTTCTCCTTTTTTTTCCCCTGTACAATCTCATTAAATGAGCAGCAGGATAACATTTCTGAAATGTAGGCATAACAGCACAGGCAAATATGCTACTTCTGATTCTTAGGCTGCTATTCTCAGTGTAAATATTGTCCATCTCTGCTTTCTCATCTGTATTTTTAAGAGGATGGATAGGAAGACAACACACACAATGGATATCTTTCAGTTTGCACACCTAAAACTATAATCTAAGAAGGGCACAATATAAAATATGTGCCAGTACTGGAGCATGGTACACATGGAGGCTGAGGGATTCTTCTAGTCCGGGCAACACCTTTGGAAAAGGCTGCAGGGTAAATCAGGGGCCTTGCCCATAAGATTAGCAGACTTGCCAAGAAGGAGCAAACAGTGAGGAGAAGACTGGAGGAAGATGCTGGCATTGTTAATAGTCTTTTATAAAGCTTTACAGCTTTATAAAGGCTGTCCCCCTGCCAGACTGACAGACCTGGTGGATGCTGGCCCAGTCTTGAGATGAGTTCTTGGAGCTGGATGAGCCACAAAGTGCTGTACAACCTACGTAACCTCACATATCTAGGATGATTATGGCTAACTGATGCTTTGCTAGAGTCTTGTTGAGTTTCAAAGAGGACTGAGTGGGAAGCAGAGGCAGGGTAAGCTCTGTGCCCTGGAATGGGCTCACAGTAGCTGTAGGGAGAGAGGATCCCCTAATCCTGCCAGCATAACTGGGCAGTGCTCCCTTTACTGGAGGCCAGAGTGTATTTTTCAAATGGTTGGTCTGCCTTTTAGGCCATACATACCTTTCTGGCCAGTGCACTCTTGGACACAGACACCTCTGTCAGACATACAGAAGATATAGACTTGCAGTGACATAAATATAACCTCAGCTGCAGAAGGGTGGCCATTTTAAGTTTCTTTGCCCTGTTGTTACTGTCTCAAAGAGCAATTTCTGTGAAAGGGATTCTCCTCTGTCATCTTCTGGGCTAGGAGTCATGCCTGGGACTTGTAGCAGCTCTGTGAGCACCACAGTCCTGACAACCAGCACATTCTAAGGTCCTGAAATATGCACATTCTAATGGGATTCAGAAAGCTTCACAGAGGACGGATAATGCTTTATTTTACAAACAGCGTGCAGAGGCATGGGCAAATGGCAGTTGTTTCTATGGATGAGGAAGGGAACAGGGTCATTTTAATTCTAGAAGCAATTTGGTTACTAAAGTTTGTCTCCATTTACATTTGAGTAGTAATGCATCCTGCTTATGCATTTATGTCCATTGTTTAACTTAAGGCTCACAGATGGTACATAGACAATGTTTACACTTTTTCAATCAAATATTTCTAGAACATTTTCCCTTTGTTCTCTGTCCTGTAAGTTAAGCTTCAATGTTGCATGTCATTCGGGAGACCTATTTTCTGCTGACTAGATTTTTTCAGGTCTTTCTGCCATGTCTTTTTTCAGTTCTTCAAGAAAATGGCCAGCTTTCTTTTTTAAAGGCTTCTGGAATCCTTCATGGGCGTCCAAAAAAGGAGTTTCTCTCTTCTTTGCAGTACAAAAGCGTTAGAGATTTTTTCAGTCTTCTACAGGGTGAAGGTCTCGAAACGTAAAGTTATTTTCCTTAAAACCTTACAAGCTTAACATCAATGCTTTCTGTGGAACAGCTCTCACTGGAAGAGATTTATATAATCCTCGTACCTCAAAAAGATATCTTGCAATTACGCCAGATCTTTTTGTGAGAAACTCAGGAAGTTTTAGTGCATCACTGAGCAGTTAACATCTGTGATTTCCTACTGAGTTCTGAGATTTAAATCAATTAGCAGTGATTGGGACTGTTTATAGAGGCCTTTCAAGTGGAGCAAGCATATGCTGGAATTTGAAACTAAGTTTTTAAGTTCCTGCACCAAGTGGCCATCCTGCAAATTTTAAAAAATATTTTGACCAAAATTGCTGATTTATTTAATAACTCATTGTTCTTAGAAGAAGCTATTTCTAGTCTTTTAAACAAAACTGAAATCATAAAGTTTGGAGAAAAAAGCGATTTTCATTTTATTTTCATATTTTCCATTTCTCAACATTGAACTGTTCATGCTGCACTAAAATCACATGAACCTGAAATAACATGAATTAATTAATTGCAACAAAACAACCAGCCCTGCATGGAGTGGTCTTGAAAATTTTCTCCTGCCTATTAAATTTATAAACCTACCGCACCAAATTACACTCAGAAGTGCTGTATGCAGTTTTTGTAAGGGATCAAAGCCACTGATAACAGCAGTTAGTTTTGCAGAACTGTACTGCACAGTTTTGAACAAACTTGCTTATTTTTCAGTAGGGAGAAGGTATCAAATCAAGAAGTTGACTGGGAGTTTGCTGTGGCATTTCCCTAGCCACCCAAAAGTAAATTCCCCGGTTAATCTCAAACTGCTGCACCGCGAGGAGGGAAGGAGCAACACACTCCCAAACTTTTCATGGTCTAGGAGCTTTCCAGACCTTCAAATGAGAAAGGAAAGTGGACTGATTAGAGTCTACAAGTTCTTAGCGTCTTTAAGTGGATTTACTAGTGCTACCACTTCTGGAAACTGCCTTCATAGAGGAGACTGAAAGTAGGTGCCAATGTACTGTAGATGCCTCAGCACCTGCAGAGGAAGGGAGATGTCATTTATCCCTTTAGTGAATGGGAATAAGAGCTACTGAGAAGCTGTGACACAGAGAAGCTGAGATGCACTAGTGACGCTGAAGAGCAGTTTCACCTTTACACTGAAGGGAATGCTAGATAGTGGCTGTTGATGTAAAAATTACTATTGCATATTAGAACTGAGGCAGAAAGGATTAGTACAAATGCTTATTTCCATACTGTTATGTTGTCAGGGAAACCTACAATAAATACAATTATTATTGGAGAAAACCAATTCAATGAAGAAATGCTTTTAAAAAATTGAAAGTTGGTGGGAGACACAATTATGTTTTATTCAGGTCAATAGGCACTTTCACTGAAGAGGACAACTATTGAATAGCAAACAAGATCCTAAGCCATCATTACTGAGTAGCGAACTAAGCCTGGAGCTGGCCTAGGAACTATAACCTGGGAACAACATCTCAACCATTTGCCCGTGACTTTTTAAAGCTAAATAAATGTTTTCATGAAGAAAAGTGGGGATGGGGTGGAGTGGGGGGATGTGTGGAAGTGCACAAAATGCAACTTCTTTGTGGATATACATCTGAATTTTCAAAGAGGGCTCTCTGTCTCCGTTGCTCCCTTTGTAAGTTTCCTTTCCTGGGGCAAGGACATGGGGGCCAAGAAAGTCAAAGATCCTCACAATGCTTTTGCAAAAGCTGCAGGGCTGACTACTGACAGGCTACAGCAGGGCCACCAGATCTTTCTCTTGCCGTTGCCACCCAAGATGTTTTCACAGCTTCTTCTCACAGTCATATTCATTCCTCTTGCAAAGACAGGAGCCTGCAAGTTGCATTTTCCCCAAATCTTCAGCCAAATGGCCACTTGAACTCTGGTCTTCCTAGTCTGGATGTTATGTGTCCTGTTTCTCCTCTCCTCTTCAGCCCTCTGCATTCTTTGGCCATCCCACCAGCACCCTTGCCTCACAGGCATGTTTTAATTCTTTCTGCCCTTGACATTTACAGTCTGAGCAAATGCAGCCACAGAGGTTTTGTCCTGTTGAGCATCATGTCTTCAAGGTGAACATTTACCTCCCTGGCTTTGCCTGCGTGGTAAGTGCCAGCAACGCTGTTACTCCAACAGTAATGGGCTTTCCTTAGAATCACAGAATGGCGGAGATTGGAAGGGCCCTCTGGAGGTCATCTCATCCTAGAGACAGTTGCCCAGCACCGTGTTCAGACAGCTTCTGAATGTCACCCAACCTCCCTGGGCAACCCATGCCAGTGCTGGCTCATCCGCATGGTAAAAAAACTATTTTCGGACGTTCAGACAGAACCTTCTATGTTTCAATTTGTGCCCATTGCCTCTTGTCCTGTCACCTGGGACCACTGTAAAAAGTCTGGCTCTGTCTTCCCTGCAGATATTTATACACACTGCTAAGACGTCCATGAACCTTCCCTTCTCCAGGATAAACAGCTCCAGCTCCACTGAGACGGTCTGATCCCTTCATCATCCTCGAGGTCCTTTGCTGTACTTTCCAGTAGTTCCATGTCTCTCTTGTGCTGGGGAGTCCAGAACTGGATATACACTGCAGGTGTGGTCTCAACAGTGCTGAGAAAAAAGGGTCAGGATCATCTCCCTTGACCTGCTGGGAACACCCTTCCTGATGCATCAGCCTTCTTGGTGGCAAGGGCACATTGCTGGCTTATGATCACCTTGGTGTCAACCAGGACTCCCAAGTAATATTCTGTCAAGTTGTTTTCCAGCTGGGCAGCCCCAGCCTGTCCTTCTGCCTGGGTGATTCCTCCTCGGGGGCAAGACTTTGCACTCCCCTATATTGAACCTCATGATGTTCTTGTCAACCCATTTCTTCAGCCAGTCAAGGTCCTTCCAAATGGTGACGCAAACATCTGGTATATCAGCCACTCCACCCAGTTTTGTGTCTTCATCCCCCTGACTCACCTCACCTGCAGGGGAAGCCATGACCACAGCCAAAAGTGGGGTGCAGCCCGCTGTCCTACTCCCAAATCTGCCATGGGAAGCAGCCAGGTGCCAGCAACCCCGTGTATCACCGCTGCTCGGGCTCTCTCCAAGCAGCACTCCTGGTGCAGAGATGGCTGGAGGAGACTGTCCTCCAGAAGTCTGTGTCCCTGGCACACCAGTGACCTGAGAGTGACTATTTATTTTGCCCTGCATAACTTGAACCATTTTAATCCTGCCTGCACTGCTCAGCATGTGGATGAAGGCTGTTTGTGTAATTACCTTTCTATAACCTAATTCTGCGGAACGTGGTTCTCATCTACATCGTATCTCCTTTCCACTGCTCTGACATTGCAAAAAGGCACAGGCAGTTAAATCCACTTCGAGAATCTTTGAACCAGCAACTATAGCAAAACAAGTGAAAATTAGTCTCACAGCCTTCCAGAAGTGTGTATTTCCTTTAATTGTGGCAGCTGTTCCTTGTTCTTTCTTCTCACGTGCTACTTTTGTGATATTGGAGTTTTTTTCATCCTAGCTGATTTCATATCACTCTCCACAAGCTTTCTGCATATAAGGCAAGTGATGTAAATTTAGAAATGTGTCCTTCCAAAATTTGTCACAGTCCAATTCTTCCACTATGTTTTCCATTTCAAACACAAAATGCCTCCAATTTGAGGAGCTTAGTAGTCTGTGATGACTAGGGTGATGACAGACCAGGACAACTGATGTATTTTTTTGTCCTGACATCTCCTTCCATTCTCATTAAGAAAAAAATTCAAATTGCCTTGAAATACAAAATTCGATATCCAGGCTTCACTGTCTTTAATATAGTAATACTGAAATGCTTTACAATAATTTCTAAGTCTTTATTTTCCACTGAACAACACAGGCCTCATATTAAACAGTTTCAAGTGTATTTGAGAGACGAAAGGTGACAGAACTGGTAATTACCTCATTTCTCATTAAAGATGACTTAGTACCCCAGGGACCTATATTAGAATAAATATTCTATCTCCTGTTTATTAACCTTTGTTCTTGAAAATGGTGAATGAGCGCTGATAAAGCTATCATTACTGTGACTGCCTCAGGAGCTGCCTTCCCAGCTCCTAATATGATTTGGAGTCACCTTACCAAAACCAAATAGAACTTGACTATATTATACTCCAGACTATCTGTATCTCTAACATATACTTTAAACCTAAATATATAGGCAATATCAGCGGATGTTTCACTATCTAATATGAGTGAAACCTACTAAATCTTGCATAGTGTTATATATCCTAAGATAGTATATATAAAGTATATAGCATATATGCACTTATAACATAATGAGATTTATAACATATATAAGACACATCTGCTGTAGTGAATCAAGTGCAGAAATACATGGAGTCCTTAAGTTACCTTGGATAATGTTTATTTTGGAGGGTGAACTCTTTTTTGGTAATGAACACAAACTTTCTTATGTGCTATGAGAACGTGTTGCTTCAAAACGAAGTTCCCAAAATCCTAAATTTGGCTGTTATAGAATAACTTATCTGCTCATATCCAAGACATATGTCCTGAAGCAGAGAGTTATACTGCTTCAATAACTGATCATTTTGAATCTGGCAATTTCCCCTTAATGTCAGCACTAATGAAGTATTATTATTTCAACTGCAGAACCTTAAAAGAAACAGAACAAACAATGAGGAAATAAAATAAGCATTGATTTAATAACAAAACAGGACCATGCCTTGATGGAGAACAGTCAGCTGCGGAATATCTGAGTGGTACCATGTCATTTTGGGCAAGCTTTGTAGGATTCAGTCAAGTATAAGAAACAAGGTAACTGAAATCAAGAGTACTAAGCTCTCAATGTGCTCAGTCACCCTATTCAGTGTAAAGTAACTCAGTAAGATTTATTATCCTTGTGCATATTGATATTTTTGGGCTCAGGGACCAGACAACAAAAAGTTTTCCTTTATAGTTGTACCATATTTTTTTTTGCATAAAACTTCAAATTTCTTTTTCCAATCCAAAAAATTGACAAATTTGATGCCCTGTAACAATTTCAAAACTATCAAAAAGATTTAAGGCTGAATTCAAACATCCTGCTATGGATGCCTGTCATGGACACTGAAATTATTTTAGTCATTGCCTATCTAATAAGCCACGACCCTGGACATCAGACAATGAATGTTCTGAATCACTCAAGTTTCTAAACTGTACATGGGGGATGGATAGAATATGGTTGTCAAATGCTCTGCCTCTACCAGCACTAATGGATCTGGGCAACAGCAAGTTTTCACCGGCATTAAAAAATCTCCAGAGAAAAAAAATCTGCCATTTATATGGCCTTTTTTACTTTTTGCTATAAGGATCCCCAAGAATGATGACAACCATTTTTGATAAGAACTGGAAGATATACTTGAAACTCAGCTACACTGATTGCTTTGTTACCTTTTAACTTCCTTGCCTGATGGTCACATTGACAGGTTTGACACTTTATTTAGTGGGGACTGGTATTAATATCTTCTTGGTTAGACATACATTAGACACCTACTTCACCTTATTATTTTCCTATGCATCTCCTCAAAGGGCTGATACCTTTCAGTAGCATTTGTTGCAAGTAGAACCCACGGGAGCACAAAATGACAGACGAGAATATGAAGACTTCTAGCTATCCATTATCGAGCTCAGTACTCATAAGTGTCATAGGAAGCCACACTATGGACAGGTAACCAGTACATTTGCCAAAGTCCCTCAAAATTATACATGTTTATAAGTTTGGAAGGGAACACTCAGCTGTCTTGGTTTATTTAACAACTGAAGATTACATAATGTGAATCAAAACACAAGCAATCCTACATTTCTCTGCTTGAGAGCCCTAGCCAATTATTTTAGACCACAGAATCTCAGTTTTACTGTATATGACAGGTATACAACTGGAATGTGCTCAGTATGATTTCAAATGGAAAAAACAATACAGCGAGAAATACATGGCAAGAAAAGAAAGTCCATGTCTCATCTTTTGAAGATGAGCATTTCAGCTATGGGCTAAAGAGTCTTTATCAAGCTCAGGGAATATTTTACAGTGATATCCTGAGTGAGCAGCTTTGACAGGTGAGATCATACATAAATGGTACAGCAGGGTCAAGTCAATCAGTCATTGATACTCAAGGAACAAAGTCCTGCTCTTCAGAACCTTTGTCTTCCCTTTTTAGTCCTCTTCCAGGAGAAACTAAACCAATAAAACCAGGGTGAATGTCTTCTGCTTTGTGAATCATAGCAATGTGTTGTGAGGTCAGAAAGCCATCAGAGCTGGCACGGAGAAGTGGGCAGGACTGCACAGCTGGCACAGCAGAGCCACACCTGTTGTAGAGTCTTTAGATGGTACCACTGAGCCAGCCCCATATCTAGGAAGAGTCCTGCCTTAGATACCCCACATCCTGGTGATGAATATATTCATCAAACACTGATGGTCAGATCTCCTGAGGCAAAGGTAAGGTCTGAATCTGTGCCTCCTACAGCCCAGGTAAGTGCCGTACCCACCTAGTCAGCATCTAAAACTGAGACTTTCACATCTCCACTCCTGTTAAAAAGCAAGCCTAACGTTCACCACTTTTTTTTTTTTTTTTCCGAAAAAAAAAGAGCACAGCACTCAACTCTTAGAAAGGGTTCAGAGTTGCTAAGACACAGAAGCCTGTTTCATAAGCAGCTCCTGATTGCCAGCTTAGGTGCCTGCTTGCAATTTTCCCATCCCTGTGACTCCCAGGGATGCAGCCTAGTGGGGCCATGCACAGCATGGGCTTGATAATTCCACCAGGCTGCTCTGCTAGTCCCACATGCTGCAGCATCTCACTTTCATTTGTCAAGCTTGTTTTCAATGTGCCCTCAGCCTTAAAATGGTTGCTACGGAGTGATGCTTTTTGCTTGGGAAAACAAAAAGAGGAATGTGAAAAAAAATGGGCAAATACTTAGGGGCAGGCATTATTACATCTATGCCTTTGTTGCCTTGCTTAGGAAATGGCAGCAGTAATTCCCTTTGCTGCTTTATGACTTAAAAGCCAGAGTAAATTGCTAGCAAATGTTCTGACATGATTGCTAGTAAACTACTTCTATCCCCAGCAAACCAGGAGCTGCTCATGAGCAAAGAAAGAAATGGAGAAAGACAAACTCACTCTAACACAGAAGTTCACTCTTTCAGAGAGGAATTAAAACACAGCATGGCTCAAGTGCATGGGTGACAAATCCCTTCAGGACCACTGAGATTCAGGTATGCTCACCAGCATCCTGCTAGGAGCCTCCATAGCGATCCCTCACTGCGGGAAGAAGTGACTTCCCCTCATCGCTTCTAGGTGACCACATCCCCAGTTCCCTAGTGGGGCTGTGCCAGCCTTCAGCATGAAATGTCTTTTTAACCAGGTGCTTTAAGTCCGTCTGAGTTAAAGCAAAATCCAAGTGGATTTATTTACAGCACCCAAAGTAGACACCACTGTAACAAAGGAGTTTAAGGCATAACAAAGAAGCCTATGCTCAGCCTGCTAATAAGGAAAATTATGAAAGGTTCTTTTTACTCCATATCCTACTCATTTGCTGTGGGTACTCTCCTGACACGTCAGGGACACTGTTTCCCTGCGTACCATATGTCACAGACTGCACTTGTTAGAAAAAACCTCTCCTCCACACCAATGTCTACAACTACAGTCCTTTCCAGGGGCTCTGAGTAGATTTAATTTTTCCTCTTGAAATTTTCTTTCTTTCCATCTGAAACTTACTTCCTTCTAACTTACTCAGCAGATGATCTTGACACTTCTCCAGTTAAATTAAGAAAGTCTCACTTCTCTGGAGATGCAAATGTCACTTTGTCAGAGCAGCTGTCATCCCCTGTACTTTACTAGCCAAGAAGCACCTTCTTGACTGAGTGCCACTTTACCTGCTGAACCTCTCCTTCCCTGCTATGATGAGTCAATTGCTTTTAATACAAAGGTGTCTCCAGGCATTGAAGTTTGTATTTAAAATCAGCTAGAACATTCATAAACACCCTTGGCACAAACATCCAATGCAACAAGTGAACACAGTCATTATCATCTCTTGAATGAGATGGTAATGCTGGGCTTAAGGCAACTGAAGGAGACAGAGAGAAAAAGCTTTCTTCCAAACATGCCATGAAAATATCACAAAGCATTGACAACAGAACAACCTTTGGCACCTGTAACAGATACTTTCCTGGAAAATGTCATATTTTCAATACACATTAACTCTCTGTGGAACAAGAGGCAAATATAAATAGCAGTTGAAGTGAAAAGTCCAAGCTATTTTGCATGTACTTTTTAATAAGGGTCAATTTTATTTCAAGCTCCTGGGATGACCTTTAAAGTTTTCTTTAAGGTTTTCTATATGTTTCGGGACAGGATGACAAGGAAATGACAGGGGAGCTGACAGCTCTATTAACTGCAGGAAAAGGATGGGCGAGAGCTGTGTTGAATCACCTCTGGATAACAAGCTGGATTTCAGAATGCAGCCCCAATTCTTGCAGGACAAATCACGACGTGACAGGTTAGTGGTAGATGAAGCAACAGAACCTGAGGACTTCTTTTATATTCAGGGCCTTTGCTAACATACCTACTATATATAGTGCAAAGAAGGCAGGAAAAGTCCTGCACAAGAGGTCCAGGCTCAGCAAAAAGCAGATTTCAGTAACCTGCAAAAGGCTTCCTGGACAAGTCTTTGAGTAAGATGCTGTGTGTGTAATCATGCCAGTGATTACAGCGCTCCATCCTAATGAATCTACTGGTTTGGTTGCTTATTCCTTACCTTTCCCTTCCCATTTGCACCACAGCTCAGGGGTCTGGAGTTAGTGGTTGTAGGGGTGCAGGGAGGGCTGTTGTCACAGTTTCCACTCCAGAATCTTTCTGTTGCCTCATTACAAATCAAGAAAGGCAAGACAGGATTCCCAGGGAGAACCCAAGCTGTGTTCCTACATACTACCATGCTGCAGGGATGGGGGCAACTCCAAGGGCATTAGTGTGTGACGATCAAACGCATTTATGTCACAGAGTCCAAGTCAAGGTTAGTGTTTGCCCACAGCCAGGAGGCTCTCTCTTGGGGAATTACTGGTATTCAGTGCATTCAAACAAACTTTGGGTTTCCCCCTATTAAAATATATCCACTTGAATCATAACAAGCTATCCAGACATGAGCTGTTGGTAAGCTAGGCTTGACTAAAACATTGGCAGTTTTTCTTTTTTGTTTCCTCTTTCTCGGTTAGCTGTTGTAGAAATGTGCTTCTTCCAAGCTCTTCTAGAGAAATGCTTAACTGGAGAAATTTCTTCCCTTGTCTTCCCTTTTGTTGGCCTGTGAAAAAGAATTGTAAATAAGGATGGAAGAGAAAAGAAAAACAAAATTTATAGAGAACACAAAACCCCGAAACATCAATATTTTTGTTTCTGTTCTGAGGTGGTATTGAAAACACAATTTACTGGGGGACAAAACCCCCTGCAAAATAGCCGAGACAATTAACATATTCTGAGAGATATTTAGGCTACTGTTTTTGTGGAAAAACAGGGATTTTTTTGTGTGGAATGGTTTTAAACCTCTTTTATTAGGTCTTTAATACATTGCAAAAGTCAAGAAGGAACCAGAAAAAGGCTTTCTATTATGTGGAAGCATAGAGACAGACACACAATAGGCATGGGGACAATATTCTTTGCCATATTCCTTACTCAGATCCTTGTCAGTGCTGCAAGAGAGCGAAAATCCTTGTAGGATTTTTTACATTCTTTAATGTAATATCTCTCAGCAGCTGTTCTCTCCCTGCTTAACACAATTCCCAACACATTGAATAATAATAAAAAAAGTTATTTCCATTGTTTATCTTGTAACTTTAGTCCAAAAGACACAGAAGGTCCTCCATTTGTGAAAGGGTGAAAATAAATTTAATGGGGAAGCAGGAGGTGCTACCAGTTACCTTTCAACTGTTCTCTTATTGGACATACTAAATATACTTCTCAAACTTACTTTCAGATGAAACTGCTGTATCTGCTGAGAAAGACTGAAAAAATTGCATGTCAATCTGTGAAGAGCAAATACAGAAAGTGTTCCATGGGACTAGAGAGTGACAAGAAATTCAGAAACTGCAAGACATTAATGAGATGTATTGATTTAATTAGCCAGCGTAGCATCATTTATCATGCTAACCACAAGAGATGTGCCCATAACAGCTAGTGCTTGAAGGTCACACTCATATGGAACGTATCTAGTACGCCACACAAATGTCCAGCTGTAAAGATCTGTTTTACTTAGGCTTGGAAAGAAGTCATTGAAAGACAATTCTGAAAAGCCTCCACAGGAATAACACAATGCTATATGCTGTAATCATGTCCACTCAATACCTTAATAATCTGGAGTTTCTGGATTCCCAATGTTTAGTGGATTTAAATGTGGGAGGTAAACAATAAGGACTAACTTGAAGAGTGCTAACTATAACAGAGTCAGAATCATCAAGTTTCAGGTCATTTTATTGTTTTATAACAGCCTGTCAGTCTTTTCTCTCTGCTGTCTCTGCCTGTTCATTATTCAGGAAAGAACTTAAATAATGATGAGGCTCTGAAAGAATTCTCAGTAGCAAAAAGCTTCAAAAGGGCTCATTTATGGTCTCAGCTACATAGGGGTAAGACTCAAGTACCCTGATGAAGTGAAAAGAGTTCCCGGGGACACATGCCAGCGTAAATGAGAGTTTAATTTGGCCCCAAATTAGAAACCATTTGTCAGCTGAGGGCTCAGATATCCAACAGCATTCCGTGCTGCCCCTCTGACACTGGATAGTTTTCTAATTGGAACCTCCTTGCCTTAGTGTGAAATTATTAAAATGTTTTAAAATTAAGTTTTTAATGTCATTTTGCAAGTGTTCATGTTTGTTTCAGTTTTTAAGCAGTGTGTGGATCCATTACTGTTTCCTAAATGTGTATTTCTTTAATTTAAACTATTTTTAAAAAGGCATAATAGAATTCATAATTATTAATTTCTTCATCCACCTTCCCACCAGGAAGAATTAGAAAGGCACCCCTCAGGAGCACATACATTCCAGTTCCATACCTTCTACATGCTGGCCTGGAACCTCAGCTTTACAAAGCACATGAACCTTTGACCAGGGTAATTTCAGATAAACTGCAACAACTGAAAACTTTGCAAAGCAAAAGCCCTCCTGCATTCCAGGAGGTGAGAAAGTGTTCAGCACTAACACCTACACAAGTGACGATCACCAGGAGGTTGGACTGATTTGCAGTGACTTCTGCTCATGGACCTTTTGGATGCCTGAGTCGAACAGGATGTTGCAAATTAGAACCTGCTCACAACTTTGTCAGTGAGTCAGTTTCTGCTGTATTTAAACTGCCTTTGCAGTGCTTGCACAGGAGAGCCAGTCTAAAGGATTTTTCCTGTTACAGAGAGAATGGGGTACTATGTTATTCTGGCTCTGTTATATGCAGAATATGGAGAGCTTAAGTCTAGTTCTTCTCCCTTTGGCCCCTTCTTGTTACCTTTTAAAGTTCC
The DNA here is from genome assembly GCF_009829145.1 of Chiroxiphia lanceolata. NCBI lineage: Eukaryota > Metazoa > Chordata > Aves > Passeriformes > Pipridae > Chiroxiphia > Chiroxiphia lanceolata. The sequence continues at coordinate 82,182,782 of NC_045639.1, read as the reverse complement.
ATTCAGGGTAATTTAAAACTTTTTTTTTTTTAAAGTTAGTGCAGTACCAAATGACCATTTCTAGCACAAAATGGCCAAAGTAATTGTCCAGGGAAGTAGGTGTGACTTTCAGAGGTTAGAGGGCTACATTCTTACTGACAAAAGAGATACAGGTTACACAGACATCAGATTATTTGCATGGTGCATTAACAGCATGAAGGGAAAAGGCCTGGATGGTAGGGTTTTAGTGAGAATGCAGCCAGTCATCATGGCTCACTGGAAGAGTTTGTCTTCTAGCTTTCTAGCCTGTTTCATATAATATTTGCCTTACTCTTCAGGTGCTGTTTCTCTTGCTGGATATTCAAGTAGCAAAGGAACATCAGCAAATATGTGAAATTTTTTCTGATACCATCTGTATGAGGGACAGGACATTTCTGTGCGTGCATCTCTGTTAAACCTTCCTATATTACATACCTTTCCTAATGACCTGTAGGATGTTCAGCCCAACTAATACAATGAAACTCAGATTATACAGAAATAGCACATACTTGAGAAGTTACCTCCTGTGCTTCAGTCAGTGGCAACAAGGATAGACAGCATCCCTCCTAGGTCTTAGCAGCTGTCTGTAAAAGAAGGGACACTCCAGACAATTTATCTGAGCATCTGAAGTGCAGATCTTCTACTTTGGAAAAGGGGTCTCCTAGAATACCTTGCAAAGACATGATTGTTCCCCCTTTTGCAATGCAAATGTTAGATCTGGGTGTTAGACTGAAGTTACATCTTTAAGGCTAATCTTTGCTCCTTTATATGAGGCAGGAAATTCCAAATCTGTGATCAAAGCAACACACATACTTCATAGCCCATTTAACTTTTCGTTTTTCAAACAGATGGATTAGGACAAAACAAGCAGCGCACATTTTAAGAAGACTGGATATTATATTAATGACAAGTCCACCAGAGTATGAACAAGCTGCTGCAGTTTAATAAAAAGCAGAATTTCCTAGACTCGCATAAACTATTAGCTCATTGACTAAAATAGACCTACTGTCTCTGTTTGCTGTAGAAGCCCAGCTGCTCTGCTGATCTCAACAAAAGAACAATTGCAGCTACAATAAAAACCCTGGGATCTTGAAAAACATGGGACGATATCAGCTGTTAAACAGGATAGAAATAACACAGCAGTGAAACTAATAAATAAATACAAACAGGTTCAAGGTGTTCTCTTCAGAAACACTGTCCTATGGGTTATAGATCTGAAGATTAGCTTTTAACAGTTCTGACATACAAGGAACCCATGCAAGCACTTACACATCTCCCCTGTGTAAGTGCTTCAGTTCTTGTTCCTGGCTACATAAATCACAGGCAGGGTAAACGCATTACGAGTAAAGAGAAGGAAATAATATGATCTCCTAGCAGACACTGGGAGCAACAGCTTTTCACTTACGTGCCAAAATGCCACACAGCTATTAGTATGGAACAAGATACGCCTTCTTTTAGAAACAGTCTATAGCAAATTCACATTTTATCTACTAAATCCTTGGCTTCTTACAGTCTTTTAGCACATTTCTCCTAATAACATCCCTCTCAAGACTAGACCGTGCTTTTCTGCTTTTCTCCCATTTTGTAAGTACAGAAGAAAGACAAAGCAGGTACACATGCACAAAAAAAGAACTAAATGTCCAAATCCCAGCATGCCAGCCACAAAGCCCCAGGATATCCAGTTACACTGGGCAAAAGCCATAGTGCTGAAAGATAGAAAATGTCTCTGTTCTGATATAATTTGACACTAAAGAAGAGTTGACAGAGTCCATATAGATGCTCCTGACATATAACAACTCCCTTAGGATAGTGAATACACATGAAAGTGGAAGACAAACAGATAATACAACATTGACCACGTTGTCCAAATTCAGTGATCACAAATCAGTTTTCTGTTGACAAGACTCATTTTTCACAGCAGTATCTTTGTCTCCAAGCCTTTGCCAAACACTTATAACTTCATCAGTGCATTTGAGAATACATTTAACAAAATTGTCTTTTGCAGAAGTGAGACGGTACCAAAGCAATGCAATTTTGAAAAACAACAACACAGAGGGAAGGAGAAAAGTTATCTAGAAAAACTAGTGAAGATGGCCCTCAATTTCCTGATAAAATGCTCCGGTGCACTGTTACTTGCCTATTCTCTTTAGGAATTACAGGAAAATGAAATTACCAGAGATTTGCAATGTGTGCAACACCATTTCATTAGAAGGATAAGAAGTCCAAATTTCCTTATTATCAACAAATTATGTCAGTATTAAGACTGATCTAATGTTACCTTTGATCTTGAATTCTTCATGAAATCAGATGCACAAGGTACAGTTACCTGAAGTAGCAAGTCCCCATAGTTTCATTGGAGACTGTGTCTAAACACATGACAATATCAGAATTCCTAATGTTTTCCTCTAAATAATTAAAATCCTTTTCATATACATCATCAAAACCTTAAACCCCTGCTTAGATTATGTGACAAAAAGCTTCATGGCAGAAAATACCAAATATAAATTTACGTGTCCTTTTGTGCATTACTGTATCATCTTTGATTAGAGGATTACATTAAATTAATAACTAACAATAGCTTGGATTACCTTCTGCAGCTGTACATGTCATTCCTGTGCATTTGTTGTGCATGCATCAGGGTAATAAAGACCATGGTATACATAAATCACATTGGTAATCAGACAAAGATTACTGCAGAGACTCTGCTCATTCATCCATCCTTCCCTAAAGTCAGGCCACTACCATTAGCAAGCTTATGTTTGAACATTGCTAAATTGACATGAACTGTTACTTGAAATGGACTTAAGCAAGACAAAACATTTCTAGTTGTTGGTGGTAGGCAGAGGAATGCAGAACATCACGGTGACAGACCAACCAGCCTTTGGCTGATCACTGTAGCCTGTGCTTTAGAAAGACTGCTAGTGACAGGGCAAAAATGGTGCAGTGTATATTCAATGTTTTTAAACACAGCTTAACGATAAAAAAATTTCTTCCAACTAGACTTTAATAAAATACGTCAATGACCTAGCACCTGCTGTCTGTGCTGCTGTCTCATGGAGCTTTGAATCAAATCCATGATCCCAAAGTAATTTCTTCAAGATACCTGAAAATCTGAGCTCAGGATAGCTATACACTTCCCACAAGAGAAAAACTTTTCACAGTGGCCCCTTCATTTATGGAGGGACCTCACATGGAAACTCTGGACTATGGCAAACCCAAACACCTTCCCCTCCCAGGCACGCTTCTGTCACTTGCCTCTTCTAACAGTGTCACCAAGAAGGTCGTACATTTAAAACAAGCAGGCAACCGCTCCATGTTCATCCCCACAAGATGAAGACAACAGGCATTTTGCACCTCCTTTCTGCAGAGAGAAAGGGTAGGTCACACTTGAGAGGTGCTACCTGTGTTACAGAATGCACAAAGCTGCTCCAACACTACAGTGATGACAAACTCCCACCACGCAGAATGACGGATCTGGAGAGTTCGTAGTTAAAAAAAACTTATATAGGATATAGTGAATTATTATTAGCCTGGGATATAAATAACATTACATATGGAAAAACCAAAGCACAGATCTGTCAGAGGTCTGTCAGACATCTCCTTGAAAGTTTGCCCACTCAGGCAGGAAAAGTTTGAATCTTCCAGGTCCTGTCTCTAGTCACATAGCTATCAAAGCTGTAGTATGAAGTATCCAAGCTCAGAGGAGCAACACTTTCCATTAACAATACTGGAATTTGACCAGTGTCTTGCTCCAACTACTATAATTTGATTTCAATCTATCATGAGGCTTTGTTTGGCATTCATGACAGAAGGGATAGAGTATAACACTGTGTTTTTACAGGAGTATTTGGTCACTAGAATCACATTCTTTTGTAGCAAATATTAAAATTAACAAACCACTCCAGAATTCAGTAGGGACAAAAAAAAAAAAAATCAAATGGACCAGCAACAGAGCATTAAATAACAACGAGATAATCTGCAATTTTTGCCTAATAGTTGTAGTATATAATATATCAACACCTGTTTACTACAGACCAGGGGGAACTCCATTCACTACAGCATTTTTCTTATGTGTATAGTCAGGAAAATGTATGGCCCAGTGAGTGTCAATAACAGCTGAAGGGGTGAATCTGCTTAGTAGATCAGGACTAGCACAGGGCTCAGGATAATGGCATTGAGATCCTGACTCCTGCTGAGGTCTGAAATGAACTCCCAAGGTTCAAATTCTCAATGGAAACCAGACAGAGAAGTAACCAACTTCAGGGAATAGTAGTTTGCCTATAAGCTGATCTTAATAAACATTTTCACTAGTAGCACAGTGACATGGTCCACTAGAAATGTTTTAAGAACATTTACTGATGTGACAGTCAGAAGCATCATAAATAAAGATGAGGATCAAGAAAGCTAAGAAAAGGATCAAACACACAAAGCACGAGGTCATGCACTTATGAAATAATCAGATTTTTCTGCCAGAGAATAATGGCATTCTTTGGGTCTCTACAGTTGGAAATGGAAGAAGAGTTGGAATGTTTGCTATGAACCACCAGTTACCTCAGAAATCAAAAGATTCCTATCAGAACAGTGAGACTTGGGGTCAGGTTTCCAGTAAGGATAGCAGGACAGGCATCCCCCCCCCGCCCCTCTCAAAGTGATTAAATTTAGGGTGGATCGGGATATGAAAGTACTCATATGAGAGAAAACCATATGGAAGAGCACCAGTTGTAACAGGAGATTTTGTCTAATTTACAGGTTCTGAAATCCAGCCCTTTCAAAAATGCTTTAAAATTATGTTCTATGATCAAAATAAAAATGTTAAATACTGATACTGTAACACCTGCTTAGTAGAATAAGAGACAAAAATCCAGGCTAAAATGTGAAATGATAAACTACAAAGAAAATAGCCCATGTGAGGTCTTTTTTACTTACTAGTCTTCTGATAACTATAACAACAAATTGCAACTCATTTCTACTTCAAACAAAAATTTTCTAAATTTGGTGAAAGCTAATATACTCTTGTGTAAATGGTTGCTCTTGCTGAGCAAGTGTCAAAATCTGGAAGAGGAGGAAGGTACAGATTGTAACACATACATTAATAAATCCACAGGTAAGTAGATATATTTGCAAACTAAATCAGCATTACTGTATGACAAGATGTTCTTTTGAGTTCATGTTATCATTGAAAAAAAAAACCAACAGGCCAGAAAATGTTTTCATTCACAAATAATGATGCCAATTCCAAAATCCCCAGCTTATCACGATGTTTTTTATATGCCTGTTGCAATCTTAAAAGCACTTTTAAGGACAGAAAAAATGTTTCCTTCAGGTGCACTGTTAATGTATTTTCCCTCTAAGCATCTTACAGAGAGCCCTCTGTTGCGCTATGTTCCCTGTCCTCTACGGGGCTCACTCATGCCTTATTTACTTACCTACCTGGAGAACTGCCTGAGCTGCCAGAGCTGTGCTTGCTGGATCGGAACAGACACTGCTCTTTGTACTCTTGAGATAAGAGGCTGCAACAGTTGAGATATTTTTGTGCACCTCAACCACAAAATATGATCTTAATAATCAACTAAAACAGCAACATGTATCTTCTTCCCAATAGCCACAAATTTAAAAGGCACTCTTAATTCAGTGCATTTTCATCTTGCTTCACGTGTTTGAAAATATTTATTCCATTAAAGTCACAAAACCTCTTTACAGCAACAAAGCACAAGCTGTAAATTGCCCATACCTCCATTTTCTTTCAAAGCTCAAACAAAGGACTGTGCTTGCCCTTTTCATATTATGTCCACACAAATCAAAGTCTGGTAAAGGACAAGTCAAGTAATCTGAGCAAACAGCCTACACTAACTATACAATTGGATTATTGCATGTCATGCTTCCCATTAGTCACAGACAGAAACTAGAAACTTCTGACACAGTTGACAAAGAAGTTGAGAGCAGAGCCGTTGCATCATGGATATACTCAGTAAGCCTATTAATCTAGGACTACATCATGCAGAGCTGACAGAGCACGGAATTTCTTTCTCCCCTCTTGCTTTACAGCCAATGTCTCTCTGCATTTTCACTTCTGAGCTCTGCTGAGCCTTCACATTAGGATGGCACAGCGACGGCAACTGACTCTACATCTGTCCGGATGTGGTCTCAGGCCTTTTTCAGACCAGCCCTCTTTCTATACGTGTGCCAACTCAATTCTGTATTCTGGAGTGGGGCTGACAGGAGAAGACAAGAGACTTCATCTCCTTCCTATTACACTGAACATCGTTGGCTGATGTAAACTGGCAATGGCTCCATTAAAGTTGGGACAGCTACATCAGCTTTATTGTACTTGATGGTCTGCTCTTCATCTGTGTAACTCAATTTATGGCCAAACAGGGACTTTTTTCCCAGCTACACTGCTGAACAAATGACCTTGTCACTAATAGGAGAGTCATGACCTTTATGATACAGTCATAGTTTTAAAGGAGGGGAAACACACATAGGTGAAAGACAAGATAGTCGACCCATTGCGATTGCAATTACCTGGTGTCAGTAACGAAGGTGTAAAGAAGGTGTAAAGGCTGTTTCACAAGCCCCTGGTGGAGCTGACACAAACATGTTGCCCATCTGCAATTCTGCCATCCTGCCTGCACTACAGAAAACTCAGTTTTGCAAAAGAAGATAAATACTAAAATGCTTTGCAATCTTGAAGAAGTGACTGAAAGCACATAAGATATGCTGATGTTTTATATTCGGAAATAAACAGTTTTCTACTGTTTACTCTGATAAATTGATACACATTTATATAATCACTGAATATAAGTGGGTAGAAGAAGTATCTATTACTAAAAACACAGAATACAGACCTATATAATCCATGTGTAAGACGATCGGAAGGGAATGGAGCATGTGACAGAGAGACCATAGCATTACTGCCACGTTTAAGAGAACACAGCTGAACACACTGAACGACAGTACCTTGGGATCTGAACACAGCCATTGCTGTCCACAGTTAGAAAAATGCCCTGCTTTAATCAATCAGGTATTGGAAGGCATAAATGTTGCTACTGAGCAATTTGCATGTGAACCTGCAAAATTTCCTGAATCTGTGAACATCAGCAAATGCTCCATGGTGTCTGCTGTGAGGCAATTCAGCATGATCTGAATGAATAAACTGAAACAGTTTCAAAAGACAGAATTGCTCAATGTTTCTATAATTTGTCCATCTGCAGATTTTGCAGTGCTTCTACAACAGTGATACAACAGTAGCAAGAAAACCCATGGAGGTAAACCAAAGGGAATAAGAGTTATGAGCTAATTCAATACCTCAAACAAGCTATCTGTCATTTATAATGGAGCACAGTTGGCTAGAAGAGAAATGGTAGGACACAAAGTCTAAAATTGTAAGCACAAAGTGATGTTCTGGAGGAATGAAAAATAAGGTAGTAAAACAAAATGAAAATTACTGAAAAGCATTTGCATTTAAGCCCAGAATGTTTGAGAGCAGAATCATCCATTGTAAATTTTAATTAAAGTTGCTTCTTATATATAAAAGTTTCTCTACACAGAAAAGTAAAATGGAAGTAAACTAGAACTTGCCCCTCAACTCACAGGGTAAGACCAGTACAGCTCTCTGATTAACTCATTTGTTATGATTGTTCAGTTTATCCTAACCTACTCTAGCAGGGATTTAAACTAAGCTAGAAAGTCACACTAATTTTGGAATTAAAATAGCCCCACTGGGACTCAATTTGGTATGCCAATTTAACTATCCTAGTTAAATGGTCAAACTTGTTTAAACGAAGCAGCAAGCCCTACACAAATAGAATTGCCCTGTGACCTGTTAATGCCAGAAACAAAATTGTTGTCTGTTGTTGCAAATGGCGAGTACAGTACTGGTCTGACAGGCATGTTTTCTGCACCACACCAATAGCCAGCTTTATAATCTGATGATATATTAGAATTAAAGCCGTCATTTTTAATCTCTTCTTGTGCCATACACTATTTGGTAACTGCACATTATGAAAGGATGCACATCTGTCTCAGTTAATGCAAGCTGGGGACTTCTTGATGTCATTGTTGATTAAATATTATTACTTCAGGACTAACACCATGCTTGGCACTACAGAAAGCAAAAATTAAGACACTTTCTGCAGTGAAGAATGCGGACTGTAACAGACACAAAATGCCGGAGAGAGAGGGCAAATGATAAGAAGGACCAAATATTTTGTAAGAGCACAGCTGCTAGGCCAGTCCCTACCTTGCTGCATGCTTTTCCATCTGCATGGAGATGGTGTCTGCACATTTCAAAATGAAACAGCTTTCTGTTATGGATGTATCCAAACATGATATTTAGACTACTAACTCTGGATGCAAAGACAATAACACAGTACCTAATTACGCTTTGTACTTACGCTACTTTTCCAAATGCTGCTGTCAACAAGAAAACAGTAAAACTAAATATTACACTCTTCAACAGAGAGAGAAATGGAGGCAAGAGCAGTCATAGGCAAAGGTCAAGAAAGAAGCCTTGAGTTGAACTTGACAGTTTTTCTGAACCTAAGTCCATTTTTTATGAGAGCCCATGGTTCACTGCAAAGATAAAAAAGGCCAAGTTTTGCTTTTATAAAGAATTTAGAATGCAAGAAAGTGTCAAATGAAGCTGTCACGCCTCTAATCCACTACTGGCTCTGTAGGAAAGGTGACATAATAAATAGGAGGTGGAAAAAAAAAGCACCAATAAATTTGTCTTCAGAAACCAGAGTTCTGAATAATGTTTTTTATATGCTGTTGCAATCTAAAAAGCACTTTTAAGGACAGGTGCCTGGTACCTGGGAAAGCATAAGACCAGATCTTTTCTGAACATGGCCAAAGAAATCTACTTTCAAATGGAAACACCCCAATTCTATATTATCAATTATCAATTATATAATATCACATGTGGTCTGATATATTCCCTATAATTTCAATAATTAAATGTCAATGGAGGTCTAAGAGCTCGAACCAAGGAGAGGGAAACATGACACCAAGTGTGTCAATTTGCCCTGCCACTCCTATAGGTACAGACAACTGTGACCATTGGGAAACTGGGGCAGAAAAATGTCCCCAAATGGGAGGGCAGCTGGAACAGAGTTTTTTATTCTTTTTCCTTTGGTGATTTCACAATTCTACTTCCAATTGTGGTACATCAACCCTGGCCAGCAGCTAAGCACCCATCCAGCTGCTCGTGCACCCCTCATTCCTCCATAAGCACGATGGGGCAGAGAACAGGAAGAAAAAAGCAAGAAATCCTGTAGGTTGAAAGACAGCTTAATATGTGAAGGAAAGAGAAAAAATCCAAACAACCAAACAAAAATGAAACCAAGTGATGCAAAGGCAGTAACTCATCACCTCCCACAAAGAGGACAATGCTCAGCTATTCTCTGAGCAACCAACACCTTGGAAGTAACCCCTCTCTTCCCCTTTCTTCCACTATCCCCAGTTTCTCTGCTATGCTTGATGCTGTATGGTACAGAATATCCCTTTGGCCAATTCAGGTCAGCTGTTCCTGCTGTGTCCCCCCTCCTAACTTCTTGCCCACCTTCAGCCTGTTTACTGGGATAGGTGGGCATAGGGGGGAAATGAGAAAAGGTTCAGCTACAGTCAAAACATTGGTGTGCTACCAGCACTGCTGGAGCCACAAATCCATACTGCAGCACCAAACATGCTGCTATGAAGAATGTTAACTCCACCCCAGGCAGACTCTGCTCACCAATGTATAGGGTAAAAAAGAATAAGCAAAAGCTTTAAACATACATAGAGAGGACAAGCTGACAAGAAATTTCATGTTTTAAGTGCACACACTGGGCTTGGCACTCTCTCAGGATTTCCTTCCTGAGCCTGATGCAGCACTGACGTTGTAGTAGCATAACGGGAGCCATTAACTCCTAGAGGTGAGAGACAGACCAGGTTGGATTGGGTTGATTGGTCTTTCATCTCTGGAAGGGCACTGTCCCAAAAAAATACTTCCAATGGAATGTCTGCAGTCATAATTCTGGAACCATGTATGTTACCAGAGGCCAATTAACTCTTTATGGCCACGATACCAAATGGGGCAGGACATAACAGAGATTGAACCTTAAAAGCACAAATATTCCCTAACCTAAGATTGCCCCATATATGCAAAACAATAAAAGGGGTCATTTAAAGAGGCTGAAAAAGATTTTAAAGTTGGAGTATTTCGGTGTGATATGAATGACTTTCCTCTGCAAATTGCTCAGTCGTACTCTGGGAAGCTGAAGCTGTCACAGAAATTAAGCAAAACAAACAGTAAACTAATTTAGAAAAAATATTTTATTCATAAAATGACTAAACATTGGTGCATGGACAAAATATCTTGGAGCTAGATAACTTAGTCACTGAATACAACATTCAGAATAATTTTGTTCATCCTTTAATACTGAAAACTAAAATAATAGAAAAATAATATACAAACTGGGTGCTGGGAGGCCTCAGCTACCTGTCTTTGCATGTGTAAAACCCAGGTGTTCCACACTTTGTAGGGTCACTTCTTACATTAGGATCATTTCATAAGTAAAGAGAGTGTAAACTTTCCTTGAAATTCAGAAATTTTCAAACTCATCTAACAAGAATATTCCCTCTAGAATTCATTTCCCCAAAATATTGCTGTAGGTCAGATGAACCATTCCAGTACCTGACTATTTTGCCAAGAGCAGTTGTTTAAGGAAATCTACAGATAAGCAAGGCAGGTATGGAATAAGACACTGGAATGGTCTGGGATATCTGGGATAAGATATTAAAGGATCACCTCCTTCTAACTCAAGAGCAGTCCATCCCAACAAGCAGGAATTGAGGCAAAAATTGCAGGAGACTTCTTTTCTGATCTTTGGCCTACGAACTTGGGCCGTCCTGCTTCCCTGCACAAAGGAAGGCAAAACTTGCTGGCAACTAAGCAAATAATCCACTCCAAAACCAAAATGGTAACAGCTTCTGTGTCCCATGTAAATATGATATCACTCCCATGGAAGGCAGCTGAGCATCCACAGCAGAGAACAACAGTTCAGAGCAGCTGTATTGACTTTCTACAAGTATCTTTCAGCTCCAGCAGTTTCTGCAGAGTCACTCATCACACACTTTTTTGAAGTTGAAGGAATAATTATTCCCAGTAACCAAAACATTGTCAGTTTAAAAAACCTTATATATGGTGTAGGAATACAGAAACTGCCTTCCCTCACAAGCAGAAAGGTAAACCTTAATGTGGAAACAATATAGATGAGAAACATATAAGTTTTACAAAAACTAGATTTTATGTTTTAAAGTTGGACCTCTAACTTCACCAAAACAGAAAATAAAGAACTTACATTAGTATCCATGACATTAAATATTTTAAAATATTTGCTACAGTTGTGAACTTTCCTAAGGACATATACATTGCTACCAAACACTGATAAAGGTGTTTTGGCAATGAAGACATCATAATAGTCATCCCAGCTGGATGTCAGAGGAGTCACAGGTAACTCACTCTTAGAATGACATCTAAGAATGTACTGGATGCATAAGTCAGCTCTGTCTTTGGTTTTGAAACACATTCAGATATGAAGAATACACACCACACACCCATGTTCTTTTGGATTTGCCAGTGGATTTTTTCTAGAAGTCACACCGTCGGAAGTTATCTGTACATATTTCTGCTGAAAATAAATTTGACAACAGTTTTCAAGTGTATATGCATTCTTCACATCTTCAAAAAGGCAACCTATAAAAGGAAGCAGAAACAATATTCTGATTAGTCTTTACAGTGCAGGTAAAACAAAGATGTTTCTTTGTATCAACAGAAATTATATATTATAATAATATTTTTACCTAATAACACACTAATGCAATAAGAAAACAGAGGCTATATTTGAGAGCAGTGTTACTTTCCCACGTCTTTTCTACCTAGTAGGTCTCCTAAAAATTCCCAAGCTTTCTTTTTGCTCAAGCACTGCAAGGGTTGCTGAACTACGTATCAAAACTTTCTTTTTTCCCCAGAATAAAAAAGCACAAGGTAGTCATCTCATCTAACTTAAAAGGCTATTTAATAGTATTTTGAAACTAGTTAAGATTAAATCTTTGATACATTCCCTGGTCTGTCTGAATACTGTTTGAACAGTGCCGTCACTATAAGTCAAATCCTGATTCCAAAGTCACAATGAAAAGTCCAAAGTCACAAAGAAAACATGCCTTACATTTTAAAATGACCAGGAACCAAAATCCTACCCTAGGAGAGAAGACAAATACTTGTATACAATCAGAAGATAGTAAATGAGGTACCTTTTCTCTTTAGTGGACTAAGTCAACTGTGTAAAAGCTATTTAGAGGGAAGGTGATCTATCAAACACAAGAGACCTACAGGATTTCTGCTATCCCAACTCATTTGTTCTTTGTCACATCCATGCAGCAGTTTCTCCTGTATGGTTTTGGTTTTGGTTTGGCTTTCTTCAGGACCTGCATGATACTAACACAGAAATTAAGCCAGCTGACTGGAAACACAATCACACATCCAGATCTTATCTGCCAAGGAGATTGCTTCACATATTTTTTGCTGATCACAAAGACAGAAAAACTGATGGACAGGTTCCATCACAGAAGGGCATAAAAGAAAAGAAAAAAGAAAGAAAGGAAAAAAAAGTCTACCAGGTTACACAACCATCTTCTGAAAATATATAACCTGTTTCTCCTACCTCATGAAAAACAGACCAAAAAAAAAAGTGAGATAAACACTTCCCCTTTGTTCTCTCCAAGACCTTTCAACAGTCACTTAAGTGAAGATTCAAATTACTATCAATTACCACTTTGGATTTTCACAGCTGACCCTCAATCACCACTCTACTCAACACTGTGATTAAAGAATGCATGAAACATGATCAAGCAGAAGGAATTGAATAAAAGCATAAAATATCACTGAATGGAGTGTTCAGAACAAAGGGCAAAACAGAGTTAAAACATTCATTTTGAATCCTATTGCCAAAGTATGTTTCAGAGAGTGAAAAAAAATAAAGCATTTTTAACATAGCTAAGAGGCTTCTCAGAGAATCAGTCGTACAAAGGCCCATGTCTAAATAACATGTCCACAAGGCATAAATGGGACATGAAAATAACAATTCTTGGTTAAGAATAGAAAAAAACCCCATGCAATCTCAATTCCTGAATACTCTTTTGCTACTCCAACACTAACAGCAATAACCTATTAGAAAGCTTCGATGTTACTACATGGAAGGCTTTGTACAGATAACAAAACTGAGATCCCTTAAAGCTTCCCCATTTCCAAATAATTCTTTTCTGTTTCCAAACTGGCACTAAAATTCATGTCTTAGATTAAATATAAGAAAGAAATTCTTTATTGTGAGAGTGGTGAGACACCAGCACAGGTTGCCCAGAGAAGCTGTGGATGCTCCATCTCTGGAAGTGTTCAAGAGCAGGCTGGACAGGGCTTTGAGCAACCTGATCTAGTGGAAGGTGTCTCTACCCATGTCAGGGGAGTTGGAACTATTTGGTCTTTAAGGTCCCTTCCGACCCAAACCATTCTTATGATTCAGGTGGAATACACATTTTCAGAAACGTCTATAGGCAATGCTGGCCAGCAAACAGCTGGCTGGCCAGGGTGAAAGTCTGCCTGCTTTCCCATGAAAATCTCATCTCACTGACATATTTCCACTGAGTGTTTTCATTCAGCTCCATCAGCATTTCCCAACAGTAAGCTGCAACATCAAAAACATTTTTGTCAGCTCAGCTAAGCGATGTCGTAAAAGCTAGGGACTACTCATCATGTAGGGAAATTTACCCACCATGCTAAAGACCCCCACCATCAAAGACATAAAATGAAAATCAATATGCTTCCCACCTTTCTTATGATATAGTTGCTCAGATGAATAGAGGCAGATTCATAATTAATAGCAAATGTAAAATTTTACCTATGTGGAAGAATCATACACGCTAGGGATGAAATCCTGGCACCAATTAAGTAAAAAACTAAACTTATATTGACTTTAACAAGGTAAGAGATTTGTCCTTGCACTGCAAGGAAGAAAAAGAAAGATCAAGATAAACAATAACCATTTCAATACACAAGATTCAAAATTTTAAGCAGATTTTCTACCTGAGGTTGCAGACACCTTTGCTACACAGCTTTGAGGTACCATTGGAGTGAATATATTTGTTTAACTTGACTACTTGCTATATTTTATAATGCATGAAACACACTTTTTCTCTCCTTTGAGAGGATTATTTGCAACATAATGTTTCCCTAGACTGCCAGGTTCTCTGACTGCCCAATAAATTGAAAAATAACAAAAAGAATCATTTATTACTGTCTCAATTTATATTTACTACTGATGTGAATGAAAAGAGCACATTAGATCACTTCTTCAGTTGACATAGCCAACAACAAAAACCAGATAATACGTGGAAATCATATGCTGCTTAACAAACCTCTGCAACCCATGAAAATATTTGAGACCAAAATCAACTGAAATCAAACCACTTTCACCTAATCAAAAGTTCAATATGAAGCACATAAAATATTTCTTTATTATACTGTTACTGTAGATGCAGTTGCATCTCTGAACAGCAATAAACTGTATCTTCTACATAATAAAAGAGGTTGGGAAAGTGGGACTAAGTGGTTTTCCCCCAGTTCTCCATCTTTCAGGATATTTTCTGTGCAAGACAGACAACTACTGACCTCTTCCAGCTCTAGTAGCAATGAGTTCAGCAAAGTCTGCAAATCCAGTATTTCACTGCTACTAGAGCACTTTGAAAGAAAAATAATGTGCCAAACAGTTATCTCATCTACAAACTAAGGTTTATCACTAAATTCAGAAACAAAGTCAGTTCTCTAATCAGTTTTTTTATTGACCTTACCTCAGCACATTGTCCCCTTCTTAAAGCACTCAGGGTAGCTAGTATTAATCCACTGTTAAGAATGATTTATGCACTCTACGATCCATACTTCTATGATAGGAGACATTGTTTTTTCATTTCCTCTCAATTATTTCTGAAGATTTTAATCTTACTTTATCACAGAGTATCAAGTCTATCTCAGCCCTCTACCCCATTAGTTTTCCACAGAGCCAGAAGCCGCTAAGACCTCTGGATAATGAACAAACATAAACTCCACATTTTCAAGTATTTTTAGAGGTAACAATACAGAGGGAGCACCAAAGCACCAGACATATGAATGATATATCTTACAAAATCATTTCTTCGGTAAACAATAAAGCAGCAGCAACTTTGTTAAAATCTCTCAGAGTCAGGACAAATTAAAAAATCCATGTTGTGATGTTCAGTTTTAGAAGCTGTGCTCTCTTAGCTTTTCCAGGAAAATCATGGAATCACAAAATGGCTAGGGTTGGAAGAGACCTTAAAGATTATCTAGCTCTAATCCCTCGCTGTCATGGGCAGGGAACCTTCTACTAGACCAAGTTACTCAAAGCCCCATTCAGCCTGATCTTGAACACTTCCAGGGATGAGGCATCCACAGCTTCTCTGGGCAGTGAATGGGTAAGTGCAAAATGTCTAACTGTTAAGCATACCCCAGAGTACATCAGGGTACATAGGAATGGTACTGAGGATTGAGAAAAGCATCCTGAGAGAGAGTGTACTTAAGCAATCAAACTTCTCAACAGGTTGTCCAGATGAGTTGTGCAATCTTCATCTGTCTTTTGCATATTTCAAACTCAAGTGCAAACAGCCCGGGGCATCCAGTTCTGGCTGACTCTGCCTGTGCAGTGTGGTTGGATGGGGCAGCCTCCAGAGCTGTCCTCCAGCCTCAGCCATTCTGAGACTGTGACATTTTTGTATTTATACACAAATGTATAAGTGAAAGAGATAAGTGAAACAACAGCGCTGTGCTGGTGAAAACTCTTTTAATATAAGCTACAAAACCAGAGGCTGGCAATAGTCTTTCCTCAATAGGAAGAAGGTAGCCATGGGGTTATAGGTTTCTGTCTTTGTGAAACCTTCTAATAATACTTTATTTCATCAAGTGTTGATTTAGACATAAGGAAACACTTTTTTTGGTGAAGGTGGTAAGACATTGGCACAGGTTGCTCAAAGATGGAATGCCCCATCACTGGAAGTGTTCAAGTCAGGTTGGATGGGGCTTTGGGCAACCTGGTCTAGTGAAATATGTCCAAACACAGAGGAGTAAAAGGTGAAAGAAAACAGTTGTAATTTCAGAAAATATTTTAAAAACTATGGAGATCTAATGAACTCAGGGGATAAAAGAAGGTGGTTCCACATGGCAGAAGCTGGTGAAAAGAAATCTCTTCTACCCAAGTGGTAACACTGGGTGAGCAGGCAGAGCAGATGACTGCTGTAAGAGAAGCAGGAGCGTGACAGAGGAGGCAAAACAATGTACTTTAAAGAAATGCAATCTGCAAATTCAGTGTGTGCCATGTCTTGTGGATCTGATGGCACAGGAAACACAGCACTAGTAGAAAATTTTCTCAGCTAAGCAACACAGTTCAATCATTGAATCAGCTGCAAGAACCAGAAAAGAAGCCAGATTCTTACTTCCACAAAACAGGAAATAACTCATATGCCAAAAGTTGCATTCCCATGTTATAACACAAGCTTTTAAAGTGTTCTTAAGTTTTTATTTCCTTTAAAGGAGACCAAGTGAACGGTGCATAAAAATCCCTGTGTGTGTCTCTTGAAGACAATGCATGTCTCTCCTAAGAGCTAAACAAAAGTATGTAGAAGGTAGAGAATTTTTCTTCAGAGAGGGAATTGTACTTCTGTTTACTCCTGGAATAATTATAAAGGAAAATAGTGGGTTGAAAGTAGTTACGTATGCTTTGGTTTCAGCAGAAGAAACTGAACCTACTAAATCTATGAATGCTTCTTGAAATATGACTGCTCTGGTTTCTCTTTTTTATTGCACAACAAAGAATAAAACCCCATCACCAAGCTCAAAACCGAAGTTTAAATGTATAAAAGACATTCTACTGTTGTCTTTGAACATTAGATTAATTTTTAAACACTACCACACACAGTTCATAAAGCTACATTGTATTTTAGAAGAACACAACTTACATGGCTGTCTCAAATCACATCTACTGCAACACACAATCAATCTGTACATAAACAGATACCCATGCTTTAATCCTGCACATGTGCTAGTGTGAAATCAGGAGTGATGGAATGACAGCAGAGGAAATGTTGATTACGCATCAATACGGCTACAGCCTACAATCAACATCAAATGCTGTATCTATTTCCATTCAAGGCTGACAGGTAACCAAGCAATGCCATGCCATCCATGTGCATAGGAAGAGAATAACCTGCCCAAAAAGGCACAGACAGCTGTAGGCAGACCTCTGCTCCTAGATCCAGTTGTGCAGGATGACATTACTCTCACAGGCCCATGGTGTCCCTGTAATACAAGTTACTGTTCCTCTCTCCTCACAAAACATAATTTCAAGCTTTCTGCCTAGTGTCTGGTGAAATCAGACTGATATGCTAAACTCTGGTCTGCACTAACTGAATTTATTTACCCTGGAAACAAGAAAGAGAGGGCTTGCATTAACAATTCCACTGGCAGATAACAGGGGAGAGACTAATCTCTGGTGGAAAAGAGTGAAAAGCTGAGAATAGTGTTTTTTTCCACATATATAGCTGGATTTGGAAGATAACATATACTCAAAGACTCAGACCAGTCTAATTCACATACAGATTTGTATAGCCATAAAAGCTATGGCTAGTGCTAAGTGTTATGGTTTAAGCCTTAATAATTATAGCTGGTACAACTGCTTATGTTGTTGCAAATTATAGTGCAATCAAGATACCCTGTACACAGAATACCTTGAAAAAAGAATCAGATATAAACATGTTTGTGTGAATATAACTGATCCTACATATCCCCTATCGCCATATTTAGTAAAGCACGATACCATAAGAGGAACAATGTGCATAAACAGACAGAGGTGGCCATAACCCTGCCTCACACATTTCTCATGTCCGTAACATAAAGATAGATCAGCGAATCGGAGGAATTAAAGCATCTGCACCACATGTAGGTTCCAGATCTACAAATATTTGACTTCTGACAAACTCTTCTCAAAGTTTGGTGTTGCCACAGTTGCTCAAAAAGGGATGGAGGAGTTAGAGGAATAAGGTCTTCCCTAAGGAGCAACAGTGCTCCTCCCATTCCTGCACCCGCACCAGAAGCAGATTCTTACCATTACCCTGTGGATTAGCAACTATTGGCAATGGCTGATTATAAACAGCCACATTAAATCTTAGAAGTTCACCTGCCTAACCATACAGTACAGTTCACATATTTATTCTCACCCAACAATCTGGGATCAAGTCTGCTGATGCACAAATAACCTGTTCCAGAAATACATTTTGGTACCAGTGTGAATGAATGGACACAAAGCAGATGGCATTAGATGAGCAGAGACGTGAGAGAACATTAACTGCTATATTTACACTTGCTCCCACTGAATCCACAGACCCATAAAAAAGCAGCTGTCTTTTCCAGACTTGAACGTTACCAAGCCGTTGCATATTACCCCTAGATCTCTGGGGCTGCTTTGTGAGAAAGCAAAGGCATTTTTAGAGGAAATTGGAGAGGAAGGCAGTGTATTCACTACTTGAAGAATGAGCAGAGCCAGAGACAGAATCGCAGAATTATTAAGGTTGGAAAAGAACTCCAAGATCATTGAATCCATCAATCATCTGACCGTGTAGTATATACTTGCCCTAAGAGAGCCTCCTGGTAGTCTGCAAACTCCCTGGCTATATTCCAATGGCAAAGTTGTCCTCTGTTATGCTGATGTTTAATTTTTTTTTTCTGTACTCTAAGATCTTGGGATAATAGCTGTACCTTAGGTCACTGGGTGCCTGTTTCCCCTGTGGCACAGAGATCATGTAAGTAGACTTGGCTGCTCTTATATCCCCTCCACAGTCAATCAACGGCAGCCACTTATCATGACATGTCAAAAATAATTGTTTGGGGTTCTCTCGGATAGGGAAAGTTTCCTAAGATGCTTTAAATGCCATGCACTGAGAAGCCTGGTTTTGAGTATGCAACAGAACATGAAAAAGTGTTTTATGTAATTACCCTTCCTTGGCATTTTTGGACTAAGCAAACCAAGGAACCATCAGCCTGTGCTCATAGCAACAGAACTTCATATCACTAGGCTGGTTAAGTCTTAAATAGTTTACTATTAAATTAATTTAATTACTACTAATTCAAACAGAAATGCGACTGAAGGCCAATGTCATCCTGGCCCGTATCAGGAATAGTGTGGCCAGCAGGACTAGGGAAGTGATTGTCCTTCTGTACTCAGCGCTGGTGAGGCCACACCTCAAGTGCTGTGCCCAGTTCTGGGCTGTCACTACAAGAAAGACACTGAGGTGCTGGAACATGTCCAGCGAAGGGTAAGAAAGCTGGTGAGGGTTCTGGAGCACATGTGCTATGAGGAGCAGCTGAGGGACCTGGAGGTGTTTAGCCTGGAGAATAGGAGGCTCAGGGGTGACCTCATTGCTCTTTACAACTACCTGAAAGGAAGTTGTAGCCAAGGGGAGGTCGGTCTCTTCTCCCAGGCAACCAGTGAAAGGACAAGAGGACATTCTTAAGCTTCACCAGGGGAGGTTTAGGTCGGACATTAGGAGGAATTTCTTCAAAGTAAGGTTGATAAGATATTGGAATGGGCTGCTCAGGGAGGTGGTGGTGGCACCCTCCCTGGAGGTATTTAAGGAAAGGCTGGCCATGGCACTTAGTGCCATGGTCTAGTTGACACAGTGGTGTTCAGTCATAGGTTGGACTCAATGATCTCAGAGGTCTTTTCCAAGCCAATTAATTCTGTGATTCTGTGAACACGAGTCCCTTGAAAAGGTTATTAAAACAATACTAAAATACTTCAGATTGACTGAACATATATATTTGGACAACCTGAGTTTCAAATATTTAATCAAATAAGAAAGTATACTTCAGTATAAAAGCCTTCATGACTATCACTAGTATGCTTGAATTTCAATGGAAACAGAAACTAAAATGCATCCAGAATATTTTCTCAGCCAAACACAGCAGCACTGTGCTGTACAGGACTATGTGGTGATGGCAATAATGAAATCAACAGAAGCACATGTTGTGGAACTGTGTTATCCTGACAAGCAAATACCCCGCAAATTCCACTGAGGAATAAAGGCATGTGGAATGGCAGCTTTGCAATGCAGCCCACTAATGCCTACAGGGCTCAGATTTGGGTGTGGAGGAGAAGACATTTTTTGAAGGACTCTTACCTCACTCACAGAAGGTCAAGGTCATTCTTTAGCATATATATCTGCATGGAATTTCACATCTCAAAGACAAGTTGCTTCAAACAGCTTTAAGGTCTTAGAGGAGATATATTTTTGGTCAGTGCTACACTACCACAGAAGCAGAGGAACACAGGTGGCAACCAAAGTTGGGGAGAACCTGGCTTCAGCAGACCTATCATCTGAAGAGTCAAATTCCCCAGGGAATTTGGGGAAGGCTGGGGAAAGACAAGTCCTCTACTGTACAGTGTGAAAAGCACTGTCCACCTGTCAGCTTCCCAATCTTCAACGTGGAAGAAACTGTTTAGAATATCACTCTAATAAATTACTTTATTCTTCTATCCAAGCTAGAGAAAATAATAAATATAACCAAAATGACCAAGCAGGAAGAGAATTAGAGTCCTTTCATTCAATTGCTAGTAAAATTAATTGCAACCAAAGCAAGGACTTATTCTTTTAAATATGATTTCTCAATCTGGTAATGTCACTTCAGGATTTATGAAATAAACCAGTCTATAAATCAGCACTCATTCTTTCAAGTAATCCTTCCTAAAAGTATTAATTTCTTATAAGAACGAAACTAGATTTGAAATTTGACAGAGATAAATGGGAAAAAGTAAGAGATTCCTCTGAAGACCCAGGTTGTGCATGTGTACTGCAAACTATCTTTTTCCTAACATAACAGTTGCGTGCTGAAGCTTGCCAACGCTTTAGAGGGAAAACCATAAGCAGCTTGCAAAAACAGTAGAATATAAATCTCTGCATGTTTTTATTTTATATGAAAACCACCATTTTTTTTAAATTTTAGATCAAGTAGTTCTTTGTGTGAAAAAAAAAGTAAAAAGTTTTTTGGGTTGGTTTTCTTTCAGGATAAGATGGCTATTAATCTTTCATTTCTTTACATCTAGAAGTATCAGAACTTCATGGCTTTATTTTGTTTTCTGCCAAGCCTTCCTCATTAGCCTGTACTATTTTTATTTCCACTGCAGATGTTACTTCTTGTGGTCCCCATCATTATGACAAGCACAGAAAAAGTAGTATTATTCATCTTTGTTAGTCCTACATACACTTTCTCTCTTGAATGTAAAAAATTGTGGGGGATGTAACTTGGTATTAATGTTGCATTGCAACTACTGATACAAAGCAAATCGGGCTACAAATTCCATGGAAATCAGGGTTGTCTTAGTCAACCAGACGATGTTTGGGTTTTACTGTAGTAATTACCAAGCCAAACTTCAAACTAATCAGGCAATTGGAGTATCACATATGTTCCTGCATCAAGTGGTTCAAGTGGTTTTAAACTGCTATAGAAAAGACATTTCTTTAAGTGCATACATGCATGGGCAACTGGGAAATACACAACAAGCTAAAACTAAACAAGGCTCTGAAAGCTTTCGTGTCAATTTACAGCATGCTGGCTGTATTCTAAAGCTAGAGACATGTAAAGAAATTAATGCTTGGCAGCCCAAAGGGAAACATAGGATGCAGCTTCTAAAAACTTCTCAGCCTTGCCAAAAGGTGTGGCACAAGGCTGAATTAGAGAAGGGTGAGTCTGCCACCCTTTAGAAGACCTGCACTCCAGTGGGCCATTTCACACTCACACACACTCCTACTGTCACAGCAGGATTTGCTTCAGGCTGATTTCCTGGAAGTAACATCAGTTTAAGCTTTCACTGGGTTTTTGCAGTCCTCATACCACTAGATTACTCTGCACTCTTGGGAATCTGTTTCAACTGACCAGCATCAATAATACTGTTGTATCTTTCCCAGGAAAAGAAATATGACACACTGCTACTGCTGTGGTATTCAGCAATTATACCTCTTGTCGTATTTCAGCAATAAAGAAGAAAGGAATGAATAAAGCCCTGAACAAGGGCACTATATATAGTCTGGTGTCTTAAAAAAGAAAGGGATGAGAGGGGATGCATCACCACAGGTCTGAACAGAGAAATTTTCTTGACCATGAAGCAAATGAATTGTACCTAATTCCAGAGGGAATAAATAGGGTCGGCTAAGTGGCAACAAAATCTCTCCCTAACAGTGAATCATCTCTCTCAAAAGTAAACTGATAAAGAATGGTGCATGTCAGGTGTGAGATAAGAGTAAAGACTTATGTCTTTGATTAGATGTTGGCTCATCCAGATGTGTAATGTTCTGGTCATTTGCTTGGCTGTTGCTCTCAATTAGATGCTCGTTGGTGGTATTCTCTGCAACATAATTTATGAAGAATCCTATCTCACCAAAATATCCTGTTACTGTATTTCAATCTTATTACTCCTTAAATAGAGGGAAGTGCTAACATAAGTGAAAGAGAAGCACTGGTTTTAGGTCTTTATTACACAGTAACACACACAGCTGGATTCTAAGCTGGCAAATGTCTCCTTTCCTCTCCTTCTCCTGCCTCTTTAGCCATGAAGTACTATAGCACACTTTAAAACACAAAGGTGACTTTTAAGTGCTGCATCATCCAAAACAGAAAAATGAATAATATAGTCTTCTATTACCAGCTTAGTTTTCCAGCTCAAATGATCCCTTCATCATAAACTAACATTTTCTCTATTATTCCCTATTACTGAACCATTCACCACAGTAACTATAATCTTCTTTCTCCTATTTTTAACCACTACCCCTAACATTTTCTTCTCACTCCAATCAATCCTTCTCCCTTAAACCCACACAACACAGGATTTACCGGCAGCCTGTACTATGTCATGTATACTACAGTAGGAGATAAAGTCACCATGCAGTCTTTCTCACAGTTTCTCCAGGAAAAGCAATATTACTACAGAAATAGTTTTTTGTTTCCCAGTTGCAGCATCAGATAAAATCTGCAAGCCAGAATCCCCTTCAGAGCCCAGCTGGAGATACCAGTTTCTTGCTTGTGTTTCTTGTCTTTTTTCTCCCCCCAGCTCCTCTGCCCTTTATAGGAAAAAACAGCAGGCTAAGATTATTTCAATTTTAGAAGCAGAAATGGTAGAAAACTAAAGAGAATAAGGAATTGAACTGGAAACATAAGAAAAAAAGAGGAGAACGCAGTATATCTTGCTAAAAACTGAAGTTTTTAGTGCAAGCATTTGCACTAAATAAAACAGATGTAACTAGTGTGATGCATTATCAAGGCTATCACACAAGCATCAACTAAAAAAATTATTTGGGTTTCCCTCACACTCTCCATAACTCTCACTGTAATAGCAATATAGTTACCTGCAGGATTCAGCACTGGCAAGACACTAGAGACATTAGATATTAATGTTGTAGGTCAATGCATCTTTGAATTTTAATTAAATGAAAATTGGTCTTTTTCTCTTTGTCCAAATTTAGGTACCTGTTCAGAGTCTGTATGAGGCCAGTCATAAGACAACCTTCTCATCTCTTACACCAAAATGCTATATAAAACCCCAAAAGACAGGTAAAACTGACATGAGAAATTATAGAGCAGCACCAAAGGTCACCTGCTCTGTCTTCATACTGACTGTCAGGAAAAGCTATATTAAAACTACTGTGGTAAGGTGCTTTACAAACAAAGAGGCTGTGAAGAAACAAGTCAACCACCTCCAGTTAATACTCTACTTGTTGATCACCTGGAAGGAGAAATTGCATTTTAATTTTGCTTTTGTCTTTAAATCATTAGATTTATACATAAAAAGAAAATCTACCAAACCCTGAAAGCTAAGAAATGGTCTATCATCTTCATTTCCTGCAATGTTTATAGTTAGTTATATCACAGAAACCAGTACACAGGTGTAAATTGGGTTTGTAAGAGTCTCCCTTAGCAAATGTTACATGAGCAGAGAACACTGTGATGTCATGTTGAAACTGCTGGGATATCTTGTCATGTATGCAATATTGCCACAGTGTAAGACATGGCCATCTCCTGTGTGCATATCCATTTCTCAGTATGCCAAACCCAAACACTACCTGACATATGATTTGAAATAACAGTAAGATGTGGGGAGAAGGCAGAGTGAGCATGATATAGAATTATAGAACAAATAGGACAAATTAGAGAACAGAAATAAATGATATTTTCTAATCAGAGGTATTTGGTTATATGCTCACATTTACATGCAATTCATATGGCCCAAACAGCCAAATGTACCAGAACTCGAAAAAATGAGGTAGAGGAGATTAAACGAGAATGTGGCACTGTTAAGTAACATTTTGAAACTAGATAGGCTGAAGATATGTCTTTATTAGGTTATCTTTTGAAAACTTTATGGAAAAAAAGCAAGTTTGAAAAATTAGCTGCCTAAATTCTCTTTGCTTCCTGGTAGTTAAAACTGGAATGAGAATAAATACATCCCTGCATGAGGTATGAGGATTAATTTGTTTGTGTATATAAATGGGTATTTAAGTATCAACTACTATTTTATTTTTAACACTTTATTGGGACTACTGCATTCCTACCAGAGCTCTACTTTTGGCAAGAGATTAGAATTGAGTTAAAACAGGAACAGGTGTTTAGAAGATGATATGGCTGTAATAAAAGCGCTAACCAAGAAGATGAAGGAAAAAAATAATTTATATAAGGCATTCATTTGTATCCTGTGAAATAGAGAGACAAACAGAAGAAAACGTAAAGTCACAGCAACTAAGAGATATTTAGGAAAATGTCTTTGCTTCCTATGACTCATGCCCAGGGGGACAGAGTCTGAGCAGGGTGGCCCTTTGGTCCCAGGTCATGCCATTCTTGTACAATCTCATGATACCTATTAAAAGGCCAGGCATTCAATAATACTGGTTGGGTAATAAAACATTTTCAAAGCCTCTAAAGGTTGTCGGAGTTTAAGGCCACTCTTGGTAAGATCTGAGCTCCTAAATTATATCAGGTATTTTTGGCCTCTAAGATCCCTACAACCATTACTAGGTCAAACTGATTTTTATTTCTAGGGACTGAATACATTATTTTGCCAGCTGCAACCAGAACAAAAGCTGAAACCATCCATTTCAAGGCTCAAACTCATGAAGACAGATGTTTTCTTGGTAAAAAGAACAATTCTTGACCTTGAAGCTTCATAAGAAAATACAATATTTACCATTTTTAGAATACTTTTCCCTCAACAATAAGATAATTGAAGATAAAATCTCTCAAGTGGCTTTTTTTTTGAAAGCAGACTGTGCTCAAACACGAATCCTGCAAGTTAAACCTCTTTGCATCAAGCTATACTATTAATTTCCTACAAAGTAAAAGTAAATGAAGCAAAGACTTTTAAAAGCCAAGACTTAAAGGGGAGTAGGTGTTGCAAGATGTATGAGGTTTATTATTACTTTGTTTATTGCCATACTCCAGACGGTGTCTTATAAGAGTAGGACATGATGTACAAAATTAATAAAATTTAACTACGGAAATACTGGGAAGACTCTCCATGGGCAGCACGAGTCCTCGGCTCTGGGAATTCTCAGCACGGTTGAATCTCAAAAGTCAAAAGTTAGACTGAGGATCTCATAAGAAACTAAAATGGTTGTCTAGACTATATTGAAGTCTCTTATGTCTTTCCCTATGGAAAAGCTTGCCTGTAGAACAACTCATGGAAGAAATGTAGTAATGTAATTTCTGCATGCTAGATGGGTTTTTTTCCTGGTATTATATGATTCTTGCATTTTAAGAAGGTTTAATACAATTAACTTTGACTTCAGTACATTTAAGTTGCATCCTTTCCAAGCATTTCTTGTCAGCAGTCACCCATGAGAGAAAAGTCTATTAAATTAGCAAGACAGTAAGAAAGGTTTTAAAATGACTGATGACAGAGAATTATCTCCTTGAAAATAATACTGAAGAAAACAATTTTGACCTGAGACAAATTCACATGTCCTTTTGATTCTAATGATTTCATCAACAAGAACATGGTTATTCAGAAGCTGAACTTAGGCCTGTATCATTGATTCCATACACACGTTGGAACAGCTCTATTGTCCAACGGAGGCAATTATTCATGTGGTGAAGTGCTTATGGGAGTCAAATCTAGACTAATAAATGGCTTATGGGTGCTCCTGACAGGCATCAGACAATTTTAAATACTTACTCTCTATCAGGGCAGAACTGGAAAATTTTGATGAATACATCAATTAATGGTAATTTCTGAAGGCACCGTAAGAAAACGAATTGGCCTTCCAAAAGGAAGGGCTGTACAAAGAACCAAAGAGATTTTAAGTTGGAACTTGTCTAATTGATGATATATGGCATCTGTGATAGCAGGGGACTAAATTTAATGAAACACAAGAATTCCATGTGGTCCTAGCTATAAACTACAAAAAATACTGCAAGTCTATAGGGTAAAAAACTGATCACAAAGGCTAAGACAAACATCTGACAGCACAGGATACAGAGTTAAACCCTTTCTGAAAGAGTCTTTTCATCAGATTCCTATCCCAGCATGTTAAAAGAGCAGCAACAGTGGGAAATGCAAGTTAACACTCTCAAGCAGAGGTCAGACTGACCACACTCTCTGGTATCAGGACAGCAACCTCCACTGCAGGGGCAGCACTGACCTTTTGAAACAATGACCTTTTGCATACCATAGCATCACCAGAAGATTCTGAATCTCAGAACCCTAATATATTTCTTCTCAATAAACCATGACTATTCAAAAACAGGAAAAAAAATACATACGTATTTAATAATTCAAGTCCAAACACTCATTCCAAGCACAACCTTTTTTCCTCACCAAATAAAATACCAAAGATTATACAAGAACCTTAGTAGCCTTCACTAACATATTTCACCACAGAAGTATGCATTTCTTTGGTGGAAGGTTAAGCAGTAAGCAAAATGTCTTGCAAACATCCTCCTCACTGTGTTGGCACAGCGGCATCGTCACTGGATAATGCCAAAGAAGTAGAAGTGACAAGGTTTCATGGGCTCTCTGAACAAGATGGAAGGGTTCAAACCAGATTAAATAGGTTGCTGCTGAATATAAAACTGCAGCCCTCAACACCACAGCAATGGGAGCTAATGCATTAAAATAGTCAAAATACATGTATAGGCAACGTCATGTGAAAGAACACTGAATGAATATGGTATTAAAACGTCTGCAAATACACTCTAAAGTAGCATGTTCTATAAAGAGCTTTTCACGGTATTCAGCCTTGTACATAAAAGTCACATAAGCAGTACAGCAGGCAGCTTTCCCTATTATATTGTATTCTGTTGCTTTTGTAAGTTATTTTCATGTCTGATTTATCATGGGAAATATGGGTAAATGATTCCATTTGTCTTCCCAGGCCTCCAAGTAACACTGTCTAGAAACCCCAAACCTTTACTCTCTCCAAAGATTACCGTTACTTGTACTAAACTGTGAGGAAGAGTTCACATCCTTAAAGATGTGAAATGTGAAAAAAGTAAAGCAAGCAAACAGAAAAACCTCAGGCATTTACACACATTTAAACACAATTACCAAACCAATCTTCCAAGAAAACCCTCAGAGTGCTATGATTTACAGGTTTATGTACTGAACAGTGTAGGTTTACCTATCGAACAGTGCACCCTCTCCTCTTCCATCACTCTTATTTATCTACTTTTTAAATAAGAACATACCTGCTCTGAAACTGAGGGATGTGTGTGCATCTACTACCTCAGCATATGCCTGCAATGTGATGGAATCAAAGGATTCAACAAGAAAGAAATTACTGTAAGCAACAGTCATCTCCCTTCACAGCCATTTTATGCAGCTCATAAACAAACTGTTCCCCCAGTAGTCATCTTCTGCAGCCTTTCTTTCCTGTCCACTTTTGCCATGCTTTGATTTAAATTTGAAATAATCTCCTTGGATCATGCACCGTGCTTTTAATTTTTCAGCCAAAAGCCATGCACAGCTTTTATCTGTTACTATTAACAGATTGCCCAAGGACACACACACAGTGAGTCATGGAAAGAAAGAGTAAGGATTTCCTGGCTCTTAATCCAATGCTCAGACAAGACCTCTCATGTTTCCAATTTTCAAGGGCTGGCAGGTGGAGGGAAGAGAAAGAAAGGAAAAAAGATGGAGACTTTTTTAGATAAGCAAAATAGGCAACCAGAAAAAAAAGCTCTTCCCCTTCTCAGTTTCAGATAACTGATGTAACAGTAATCAAAGAATCTGCTGAAGAGCTTAAACTGTTTTTTAAAAAAATGCAATGGATAGAACAGAGGAAAAATATTAACTGACAGCAAAAAGACACAAAAAAATTACATTTCTTAAAGCAGAAACAAAATAACAAGTTTGCTCCACAAGCCTGGAAACAGAAGAGAAAGGAATTTACATGTTTTCAGACCAAGGGGATTTGGGAACCGTGCTCCCAAATAGGAGAGTAGGTAGCAGCATTAGTGTGTGCTCACCACAGAACTGCAAAAAAACCTGGTTGCGAAAGTGCAAGAAGGTGACGTGAATCATCTGAACACACTTCAGAAACACTCTGTGTGTTACACTAGTCTATTTAACTTAGGAGGCTGATTCCCTCAAGACCACCTATAATTAGCTAGAGAAGAGGAACATTCAAAAGACAAATATAGATCATGCAGAGATGATGTATCAGCAGCCTGAAAATAATTAATATCCATCCTAATAATGCCACTTATTCCAAAAGACAATGCAACAGTTTACAAGACCCATAATGTCACAAAAGAACAGGAAAATAATATTTCATACGCACAAAAGTAGGCCACCCATCATACTCTGAAAAGGAAAAAAAAAACAAATGGATTTTGAGGCAAGTTGTACTCATTTATCACATCTCACACATGGGCTTTGGCAGCACCCTGGATAACCGGCTGAAATGAGACCCATTTCAAAATGAAATAGATGTTAAAACACTGGTACCAGTCAAAGACATTAACTGCACACATGTATGGGACACTTAGGGACTGTTCGTCTCATTGGACTGGGATAATGCGATTATTTAGAGACTACTTTTGAACCAGTATTTGCACTCCCAACCTAACCATCACTGAAGAAATCCTGAGTGACATCTAACAGGTACAGTCAAGCCTACACTGTAGAAACGGCTTCTTCGCGTCCCTACTCACCCTAATTAAACAATTAACTGCAACAACAGCCATCACCATGAACAGAAACTATTTCAGCAGAAGATGAGAACCAAGTGAGCCAGCAGGCAGTTCTTTCCAGATTCTCAATGAGACACAAGCAGTAAGTAGTACAGTATTAGCCTGCACATTGCCAGAGGCCCTGCTGACAAAGGACAATGAAAGGTCAATGCCCTCTCTGCCTCAGCCTTTACTGATATGATCAGCCTGCAGGAATCCAAGGGCCCTGAGACCAGTAGGCAAATCTGTAAGAAGAAGACTTACCCTTGGTGAAGGAGGACTGGGTAATGGAACACTTAAAGTGGACATACATCCGTATCATGAAAAGTGCTGCTAGCAAGTTGAAGGATGTGATCCTTCACCTCAACTCAGCACTCGCAAGGTCACATCTGGAGTGCTAGTACAGGAAAGATATGGACTTACTGAAGCAAGATAAGGGCTAAGAATGGGCTAACAAGAGGCCATGAAGATGACTAAGGGATGGGAAGGAGCATCTTTCATATGAGGAGAGGTTGATAGCTCAGACTGTTAGGCCTGGAAAAGGTCCAGGAGGATCATATCAATGTGTAAAAATATCTGATGGGAGGGAGTGAAGGTGAGAGAGCCAGACTCTTCTCAGTAGTGCCCACTAACAGGACAAGGGGCAATAAGCACAAATTGGAGAGCATGAAATTCCTTCCGAACACTTTTTGACTGTAAAGATGGTAGAACACTGGCACAGGTGTCCCAGGGCGGTTGTGGAGTCTCCATCCTTGGAGATATTTAAAACCCAGCTGGATATGGTCCCAGACAACCTGCTCTAGCTGACTTGTGCTTTAGCAGGAGATTGGACTAGACGATATCAAGAGGTCACTTCTGACCTCAATGACTCTGTGAATATATTTTGGTTGCAGCATTTCTGAAGTGAACCAGCTAATTAACAAAGATTAGTAATTAAGGCATCCTTGAAGACAAACAGTTCAGATGTTTTGTAAAACCTAAAAGCTGGACTTTTTCCACTCTTTTTGAGTGCAAGTTTCACATTCCCTCTTCATTTTGCTGACTAAGTTTCCTTTTATATACCAACTTCCATCATTCACTTGAAAGATACTGTAGTCAAATACTGCACAGAAAATACTTATGAATTAAACATTATCTTGTAGTTTTGGTTGACTCGCCTTCTCTTCTCCTTGCCTGCTCCTTTGCAACCTCTTTTCTCTATATTTCAATATAGTATGTGTCTGTCCTTCAGCTGGTGGTTCCACGCAATCTATATTATTCTCTTCAAGCTTCTTTTTTCCCCCCTTCTTTTTCTTTGTCTGTTTTCCTGCCCTTGAATACTTTCTGGTTTCAGATGAAAACAAGAATTAGGTCTTATTATTATGAGAATTTTTCTTGTACTGATAAAGATCTTATTATTCAAAACAAAGCTATCATGATTTCTTTAACAATGAGATTTTTATGTTAATTTTGATCTTCTTTTTAGAAAACATTAATAATCTTCAAGGAGAATCAATTTTCCGTATTCTTTCAATTCTTTTTCTTATTTTTTTAATCCAATCTTACCATCAAGGACAAGTATATATGAACAAAGTTTGCACTGGAGCTCCCTTAAGGTATCATTCTGGATTCTTGAAGTATAATTATTATAGCATATTGGTCTGCTCTACAACTTCCAAAATACTGTTTAAAACTTCTTCCTTAGGGCAAGGCCACTAAAAAAATATGCTGTTGAAACATGGTAAATTATCTGCATGATAAAAAAAAGATAATTTAGCACTTCACAAAGTTCAATGAATGAAAAACAGCATAAATCAGTAGAAATGCAGAAAGATGATAATCAAGAACAAGTTAGAAATATGCAAGATCCAAAGCTGAGGATCACAGCATGACCTTAAAGTCTGACTGAAATAACCTGAAGTTGTTAAAAATTTTACCAGCTTTATAAGATAAATATTGAGAACTACCAACGACTGAAACCAGGCACTTAACATTTCTGCATGAAAACCTTTATTTAATACAACTGTATCAAGTAAATGAAAGAAAGAAAACTGAAAAATCATTTGCCTCAAACTTTAAAAACAATCATTCTCCTGGACTTCTCACACTAAAACCCTTACTGCTTGACAATATGAACAGATATTTTTATTCATTTTGAACATTTGCCACATCATTTCATTCACTTCGTATTCTGAATTAAACCATTTTATGCAAAATCCTATTGTACTGCACACACAAATAAACAAACAAAATAAATCTCAAAAGGGATTTTGATCCCCCAAACCCTCAATTTCCTTAGTAAGTCAAATTAAATGAGCATGGTTGTTGGTATGTGTAAAGATTGCTTTTATAATATGACTGATCCTACCTACCTTTAATTATTTAAAATAACTCATTTTTCCCTTAGCTTACTTTTTAAAACAGGATTTGTAGTCTTTAAATCTCAGAGATCATTCAAAAAATCTCATTTTTTCACCTTACATACATTTTATGCACAGTCATAGATACATGTCCACTGTGTATTACACAAAGTCCAACTAAAGAAAAAAAATGCTTTGCACTTTTCCCTTTCTTTTATGTCTCGCTGATTTTCTCTTCCCAACTATAAAACACAAACAAAGCCTGTTTAAAAGACAGAAAGACTGAAAGACAGGAGGAAAGAAAAGCACAGACCTTGAACACCAGGAGTAAAATTAAATTAGTTAACTGCTGTAAGCATGAAGCATTAATGAAATAAAAATAGAGAATTTTCCCCTTATGAGGAACATTTATTGTGTTAATTAAATTCTTTTATTCAAAATCTATACTCACCCAAGTGTAGAAATATTACATTATATCAATAACTGCAAAGTATAAGCAAGAACTACCCTATAAGCATCTTCTCCCCATCTAGTGGAGTGAAGCCTTTAAATCATTTATACTGACTGAAGAAAGAAAGGACAAAAAATCCAGCAGAAAACTCCCTGCATGAACCAGAAGCCACAGTTATTACTTCACTTGTCTAACAAACAGCTATCAGAGATTAGCTTCAAGCATTTGCTTGCAAAGTTCACATGCAATAATGTTAATGAGGAACTTTCAGAGAGTCTACAATAATTATTTCTCTAAAATATATCCAGCTGGCTGGTTTATTCATTTGCAGGCCAGTTCTGCACCACTGAAGCCAAGGAGAGTTTTTATATTAACTTCAATAGGTTTGGGTCCTTGCCTCCAATGTTGAGCTATCACCACAAATGCTTCAGGTGCATTTCTGTAATACCTCACAAACTAATTAAAAGCTATATCTACTAAGGGACCATCACTAGCATTTTTAAGCTTACGAGATGAGAAACAAGCTCCTAAGTCTTCAGATGGACACCCTAAATGATTGCCTAACTTTCAAAAACACTCAGTATTTGTTCATTTGAATGCAAACACCAGGTAATCCAAAGCACTGGCAATTTTTATTGGAATGGCTAAAAACGGACTGGCAAGTCACTTCTGCATAAGCAGAGCAGCATGTGAAATTAAGATAATGTCTTTATGTGAAATTTTTTTTTCTGTGACTTGCATCTTCTTCAAGATGATCACCTTGTTGTAAAAAATATTATGGGTTCTTCTGAGAATTATTTTCAAAGATTTAATCAGGTATTCAGCTGCATTGTAACTTATCTGAACATAGAGTTGGGAAAGGAGTGTAATTCAACAGTGAGTGTACTGCACTGTAATAAGTGTTGGTACTTTAACCACTATCAGTACTGTTGAAAAGAGCCCCACTTGACTTCTTCATGGTTTTGTATCAGGAATACATGCTTTGCCTTTGCAGGAAAGGCTGAAATAAAATGATTAGTTAATAACTGTCACCAAGGGTCTCTTCAGCTACTGAGCTATACTTAAAAATATGTAAACAGTGTCTCACTTCTGACAGTTCATTTTAACTAAATTCCAGGAACACAATAATTTCCAGGTGGAATTGGAGCTCTGTTTCATCTAAATTTGGTGTTGTGGATACAACCTTGTTGAATGCTAGAGGCCTCAGAAGATGATCCAAATACCAGGTAAGTGACAGAACAGTCTCCTTCCAAACTCCTCACACAGAAGTGGCTTAAAAAACGGTAATATTCTACTCAGTAGACTCAGCAGCTCTTTCAAAATTGGTCTAATCATTAAGCCACATAAGCTCACCATTCTTATTCACACACATCAAAATTCCCTTTTGTTTCAAATCTTATCAAATTTTGGCCTCACCAGAATCCTGTCTCCTAGAAGAGTTCAGAGCCTCGGGACACTGTTGGAGCAGTGGACTACTTCTCAAATTCCGGTTCTCCATTAGCATCAACACTTGAGCAGAGAAAACTTTACTTGAAATTAGTATTTACTTGTGTGTTTAAATTTCAGTCCCTGAGGATTTACTAGCTATGTGAGATGTCACGTGGATTTATTTTTATTTGTTCTTGAATTTCTTCTCACAGAACTCTAGGTTTAATATTTCAAACTGAAAAATTTCTTAATCTCCTTCACTAGTGCCAGGATTAAATCCAGATTTTAGAAAGAACACTACATGAGAGGGCAAAAATATGTAGGAAATACACAGTAGAAGAGGTGAGTAAAAGCTTACAAAATACAGTAAGTTTTACAGACAGTATTTAGTCATATTCTACATCTCATCTTAAAATAGAAAAAGTATTCGCTTAATGGAATATATCCCTAGGATAATCATGCAGAATAGACACTTCTGATTAATTTAACCAGTCACCAGCTACCGCTCTATAAAAATATAGCTGAAAATGCATTTCCTTTCTGTGGAAGCAGAGAATCCAAACTGAAATATGAAGGTTTCTGTATGTTCAGCAGACCTTTTTTCTTTTAATTTAAGAAGGAAAGTTGATTCTACTTCATTTCAAAGTAGAATATAAAGCCCTGTTGTTATCCTCCCAGCCTCAGTTTTTCCACCTTACCTGAAAAGAGGTAAATACAAGTAGGCAACTGTAAGCACTAAAAGTTAGTTTCTAACCAGTGAAAAGCAGTAAGAACTACAGGGCTGTCTGTTCCAAAATTATACGAAACAAAGTAAATTCGTATCCAATAGAAATTAGAAAGTAACATGGAAACTCAACAGTGCAGAAAACTCAATGAGGTTAACAAAGAGGAAAACAAGACAGTTCTAGAATTTAATTTCTGAAAATCTGGCAATTGATAAATGGAACAGGCTTTGTATGAAAACATGAAATAAAGGGTAAGCAGCAAGCTCTCTGGTGAGTTAGAAAGAAATATGTTAGCTAGTTACCCCCCATTACTCAATAATAGCCTTTTTTTTTTATTTGGTGGGACATATGAAAATAGAAAAAGTTATCAAAGACTGGAACATCAACAGGTAGAAAATCTTCTATCTCAACTGAACTATGCAGCATATAATTATTGAACTAGGGTCAGTGGTACCAGTCACAGAAAGTGAGACTAACTGACCAGTACAATGTTCAGTAATTTTCAGGATCATTTTTAGAAATGCCAGGCATTCTGGAAGAACTTGGAAGTGGACTGAGCAGCCAAAATAGTCAGTAAGATTAAAATAACATCTTCATTTGTACAAGTCTGCAGGCAACACAATTTTCCATGTAGCCAAGGTGCTTAATACTTACTTTTTTCTTCTATTTTCCTTATAAAACTCAAGCTCACTAAAAGCAACAGCAGAAATACAGCTCCCTGATGTTTCATCACTTCACAATGCCACAGCTCACAAAAATAAAGAAGGCTGGGAACTGGTGTTTTAAAATAGTCTCTTTCTCTATATACCATGCTTTTATAATTTACATTCGTGATATGGGAATAATTTTTTAAATTTTCTTTTTCCATAAGGCAGAATCACTTCCCATTTTACTTGTCAAGCTACTGGGAGACAGATAAAGAAATATTAACCAGAAACCCTGGCAAAAGTCCAAACAGCAATCACATTCTGCCCACCCAACACTCCCTGTGATCTCACTCATCTACAGTATCTTCAGATTCCTGCAAGTTTTTCCACATCTTACTAAATGGTTGCCAGGTTTCACGCCAAGGCATAACAGCTTTCTGTTGAAGGCTAAATTGTTTCCTTATTTCAGTAGGTTGTGTTAATGCTTATACACCTTTTTGACCTTCTCTTTCTTCTTCCCACAGGAGTATTCCAAATCTTGTCTCAGAAGTTCTATAAAATGCATAGGCTGAGATACCTCCTCACACTCCCATGCATAGAACAGCTTGCTTAATTCAAAAGCAGTGGAGCTATTACAAACGAATATTCACACAACTGATCTTTTTTACTGGTCAAAGCAGCAAGCAACTTAGAGATGATGGAAATACTTTTGTCCTCTTTATGGCCAGTCAGAACTGTGCTGGTGTACGTCAGTGGCAACAGCACCAGCCTACCAAAAGGGTAGTTGGTCCATTTTATCTGTTATACTTCCCTTCAGGTCTATCCCCGCCTCTGGACAGACAGTGATGTGACCTGTTTCCCCATGTCATATTTCTGCCCATTCTAG
Source organism: Chiroxiphia lanceolata (assembly GCF_009829145.1). Classification (NCBI taxonomy): domain Eukaryota; kingdom Metazoa; phylum Chordata; class Aves; order Passeriformes; family Pipridae; genus Chiroxiphia; species Chiroxiphia lanceolata. The sequence continues at coordinate 82,146,983 of NC_045639.1, read as the reverse complement.
CTTTCCTATAACACAAACCTAGCGTTTTCTTCCTTAAGAAGCAAGAGCTTTCAAGCTCCACCATTTGTCATCAGCCACCACCCCCAGAACACAGACCTATGATTTAAGAACGGAGATTTAGAGCACACCGCTCTCTTTACTGACATTGCAACTGAATGATGGACTTCCAGTTCTGAGGGAAGGCAAATTGTATGTTTCTCACTGGAGGCATTACTGACTTCTTCACCAAAAGATCCATTCCAGACTCATTTTCAACTGACAATAAAAAGAAGAGAACTTAACAACCCTCTTCCTTTTCGTCCACCACGTACTTTATCTTAGTCAAGTCACTGATTCTATTATTATGCTCTGGCTTTGCAGGCTCCTGTATATGTGTCCATTTGTCTCCTTGAAGACATCATTACTGTTTCCAGCTCTTTAACACATAATGCTCCTGAGCTGCTCTAAGTGCCTTGGTAAGCTGACCCATCTATCAATAAAATGCTAGAATTTAGTGACATCCTCCTTCAGGATCCCTCAAAATTTTGTTATCTGTGATAACATCATACATATTTTCAGCCTACAGCTAAAATCTAACAGAGTTGGATCCATCCATTTTTAAAGCACTTTTAAACCTTCTAAGAAGCACCTTTATAAATACATCTGTTTTTCTGTACAGCTTTCTTGATTTCATAAGTAGCTTCAGAGCTTCCATCCAGACTCTTAATGGAAATGAACAATGTTGTAGCTTTCCATAATAACACGCATTCACCAAACACACAGCATAACAACATGAAATTTTAAGATAAATTTCCATTATAGAATCATTGTTGTCCAATGACTCAGCATTATGTGCAAAGCAACAGAGCTCTATGTAGCTGATAACCTGATTTCTGTAAATTTTTAGCTATGGCCTTGAAGCTTACACCTCACATAAATCAAGCTTTTACTTATAATCTGGATAGAGCTAAGACTAACTTAGAGATGCCAAAGTTTTGGAGGGAAGCAGCCCTATACAAATCATGTCGAATATATATTGCAATATTTGGTTGTGCACAGGGCTAAATATATCTTTTGAGCACAGCTTGTTTCTCCGTCACAAAGGCAACAGCCTCAGTTAATAAAGAGAAATGGATGTTCTAGAAGTGTATCAGACCTCCCATAAGACTCTTTTTTATGTATATATTCAGGTATACAAAACAAGAGAATTTGTCTTTTCCATAACACACTTGCAGGATGGTGTCTGTTGATAAAGAAGACAAACTCTCAGTTTGTGTTTCACAGTATACTACCTACACAACTACTCGATAATTACAACGTAATGGCTACACTTTCAGATTTCAAAATTACTTGGGAAAAGCAGAAAGCTCCAATAGATGAAAACTGGAAAAAGAAAGAGTGGCACCAATCAGGCATTTTGATTCCTAATTAGTTCTTTCAGAACAGATGCACCATTTGCCAAGGCCAAGCCTGTGAACAATGGTGGTAGTGTCTCTGGGATAACAGATTTAAGAAGAGGTAGAACAGCAGCTGGAGGGAGAAATGAGACTATATTAGAGCAACAACTGTGCAGACACCAAGGTCAGTGAAGAAGAAGAGGGAGGAGGTCTTCCCAGACATTCCCCTCCAGCCTGTGATGAAGATAGTGGTGAGATATGTTCCCCTGCAGCCCCCAGAGGTCCATGCTGGAGCAGACATTCCCCTGCAGCCCCCAGAGGAACCCCTGCCAGAGCAGTGGATGCCTGAAGGATGCTGTGACCCCATGGGAAGCCTGCATTGGAGCAGGCTCCCAGCAGGACCTGTAGACCCATGGAGACAGGAGCCCATGCAGGAGCAGCTTTGCTGGCAGGACTTGTGACCCCATGAGGGTCACATACTGGAGCAGCCTGTTCCTGAAGAACTGCACCCCATGGAAGGGACACCTGGTGGAACAGTTCATGAAGAACCGCAGACTGTGAGACAGACCCATGTTGGAGAAGTTCATGGAGAACTGTCTTCCATGGGAGGGAACCCACACAGGAGAACGGGAAAAGTGTGAGAGTCCTCTGCCTGAGGAAGAAGGAGCAGCAGAGATAACGTGTGATGGAACTGACCACAGCCTCCATTCCCCATATTCCTGCACTGCTGGGAGGAGGTGGTAGAGAACTGAGAACAAAGTTAAACATGAGAAGGGAGGAGTAGGGGGTAAGCGTTTTTAAGATTTGGTTTACTTCTCATTATCCTGCTCCAATTTGATTGTTAACAAATTCAACTAATTTCTCCAAGTCAAATCTGTTTTGCCCATGACAGCAGTTGGTGAATGATCTCTCCCTATCCTTACTGTTGACTCATGAGCTGCTCATTTGTTTTTCTTCCCTGTTCAGCTGAGAAGGGAAGTGACAGAGCAGCTTTGGTGGGCAGCTGGCATTCAGCCAGGGTCAAACTACTACAATGACATATTTGAACTTCTTTTCTAAGAAAACTGCTTTGAAATGTATTACCAGATGCTTATGTAACAGGTGGCTTTCGCCATATTCTGTGCAAAGGGAATTGCACACAAACAAGTTGTTCCTCTGGCAGATCTTCCCTCTCAAGCAGCGGGAGACTGTATCTTCAGAGAAGGCATTTGCCTGTCTGCTACATGTTCGCTGCTTCTCATTTGGAGTTCATGTGTTTTTTGTAATTAAATCTACTTGTGTTTAGGATATGCCCATGTTCGCTCTCTCTGACTTCTCTACTGGAGAACCTCCTTGGAAGAAAAGAAGCATTTACCTCTTCCGAGAAAATGACAACAAATTTTGAAATTCAGGTCAAGGCCACTGCTGTCAAGGTCCTGATTCTCCATAACTGAACACTGAAGTAACAACAAAATTTTGTGTTTTCACAAGTAAGCTTAGCTTGCATTTTTCCCATTCATAGCTTCAGTTTAGGTTTGTACACGATTGATTTTGTTCTGTTTCAGGCCAATATAAATGGGCAGCTCCTGTGCATTGGAGGAAATGCAGCCATGTCACATATCAGATGAGATATTACCTTCTCATCAGCATGTCCAAAGCAGCCCCAGATATAACAAAACCCTAGCCTAGAAATAAGAGCCTGTGCTACAGATATGGGTGAGTCATATGGGGGCACATAAGGACATACAGGTCATCGCTGAATAAGCTCCTGCATATGCAGAGCTGAACAGTTCTCAGCCGGCAGACATTATGCTTTAATAAAGTTTATGCAGAATCAGTATGTAAAATTTTTGGTACACGTTCAACAAGGACTTAAAATACTAATTATAGTTCAATAAAAAAATTGTTCCATCTCAGCTTGAGGCCCCAAGAATTGATGTTAAAAGAAATGGATAATCTCAGTGTCCAAGAAATATGCCTGAACACTTCAGAGCTACTTTTAAAAGACAGTTTACAGTGAACACCAAGTAAGATAACCCGAGTCGCATAATATAAATCAACTTAACATGGGACGATTAAATACCAGACAAAAAAACTCCTCTTAATTGAACATAGAAATCTCTATAATTCTGCAAAGAAATATTCAGATTTGTCTTTGAAACAGTAACTCTCATAATACCATTTGCTTGTCAGCATTTGTTCAATACAGTTTTATATTTTTTTCCAAATTACTCTGCAGCATTTCAACACATTTATTATAGCTCTTGGTAAATGCACACAAACATAAAAAAACTCCCATATATACATGTTATAACCTCTTTTATTTTAAAGTCAATGAAATATTTCTATGCATATTTTACAAAACTACATCTGCTTTCATATACAAGGCTTGGGTACTTATTTCCTACTTAAAATAAATTGTTTTAAATTGAACTTAAAAACTTACATATAATGATCACAATTAAACCAGAAAATAAATCCTATGTCATCCTGGCAATCTATCTGAGTGAGTCAAAACTGGAAAAAGCACATAGTAGGCACTTTTATACTAATTAATCCACAAAAATTGAAACACCTTTATTTTGGGGAAAACAGGAGCAGCCAAAAGAGCCTGACGCTAACTACACTGGGTTTGCTCACTGTAGTTTACATTATGTAAAACCCGTCAGTTAAGGGAAACAAAAATTATGCTATTTCAACAGAGATTGAAATGTACTTGCAGTCGTTGCTCCGTACTACTGTCAATGTTCATTCAGAAGTTTCAGAGACATAAACATTGTCAAGCTTCAGAGAAACATTTAAAAAATCCCCTTAATGGTCAAAAAAATTCCTGTAGTATTTAGGAAGCCATCCTTTGTCTGTGAAATATTACAGAATATACATATTCAGATCTATAATTCATTTCGAGGGAGGTCCTTAGTACGCAAATAATGGGGTGTGATTTTTAAAATGTTTAAAAAGATAAGAAGCTATTTTACTGCATAAATTGAGTTATGTATTTTTCCTTTCTGGGATGGTTTAATAAAAGGCGCAATATTTTGAAAGCCATTCCTTCACTCTTGATATTTTCATTTCTTATATGACTATGGCACATATAATTTTGAACCAGAGTAGATCTCTGTCCTGTCTTTGTTGCTGTTTGACAGTGCTCCAAGGGAGGGGAATCCATCTTAAATAATCTGTGCATCTTCCCCAGCTCCAAATGCCCAGAACAAATGGAGGAGCTGAGCTGAGCTGGGCTAAACTGAGCTGAGCTAAACTGAGCTGATTTTCCTAAATTTTACTCAGCTGTTTGCTTCAAAAAGGATTGTCAGAAAACACAGGAGCATCTGTAGGTGTTCCCTATCTGCAACTAACTACTTCTTCTCATAAATGATTTTGAAAGTGTTTTTTATGTATATAGACACACATAAAAGTATATGTAGCAATATTAAAAAACATCAAATATCAAGGGATACTTTAGTTTGGACCATGCATAGGCCTGAGAGACAGCAGTAATTTTACATTTTGCTTTTCATGAGTCTTTAGAAACTCATATGCTAGAGCCATTAAACTATAATGAATACTGTGTTTGTTCATTCTTATGTTTTCTGAGCAACTTGTTGTCTATATCACTAAACCTGTTGCCTTTAGCAAGCTTTCTGTACTTTATTAAGAGACTTTAAATGACAACTTAAAGGACAGAAAACAGGCTGTTTTATGAGAAACCTCTGTTTTCCTCATTTTTTTGAAAGCAAAATAACTGCAAATGAATTTTCCTTTCAGAGACACTGGCAGGAATTCTTACTGCAATGGTAGAATGAACATTTTTTGTTTTTTCTTAAACACTGGCTTCATTTCTCAACCAAAGCAGACAGTGTACTGAAAGCTACCAGTGGCGCTCGGTGCAGCTCCAAAGACTATCAAGAGCTCTTTGAAATGAAATTTTGAAATGGTTCAGAAGTTCTTAATCACAATCTTCTTTCAATTTCATGCAACTGTAAAAGTAAAAATAAAACCATAATCTGTTTAACTCTAAAACTGTTGTTACAGTCTGTGGCCTTATGAATAGCGCCTTGAGAGGGGAAGTACCACTATTGTGGTTTCCCACAATAACAGCAGTGAGATAAAATTTGCTCAACAGCCTCATTTATCATCATAAAAATTCAATATCTAGGACATTTTCTGTTTACTGTGCTTGAACTCAGAGAAAGACGAGATAAGGTTAGAAAAGCACATCAGAGATTACTTGTCACTTTAAAGCACCTCCTTGTGTTAACTGTTTTGTGCCGTAGGCTCTAAAATACCAAAACATCCTCCCAGACTGTGCCGAGACGTAGCAGCTGAGCAGTTCTGTGATAAAGTACACGATAACTCAAGTGAGTGCTAGCTACAAGTGTTTGCAAGTATTAAGAATAATACACTAAGTAAAGCTCAACCATTCCTAAAGCAAAGGGCTGACAGCTCGGGTGGGTGGAGAGCCATAGAGATTAAGAGTGTAATAAGGTAACACAGCTTTCTGTGCAGTGTAATGGAGCTGAAGCAAAAGTGGCAAAACAATGCTCAGAGCAAAAGCAATCTAAACCAAAATTAATCTTCTGGCATCAAACTACTCTCTTTCTTCTTACTGCTTTTTTCATTGCTCCAGGATAAGTATCAAGTGCCTCATTCAATCCTATTCCCTTGACCTGAGACATCCTAAGTATGGGTGAGGGATTACAAGCCTGGGATAGAACAAATCAGGGCCGAAAAAAACATGTTCTCCAGTAAACCTGGGGGCAGCGATCTACCAGCAAGAAGCACTTCTTTGGTCCCTCAGTTTCCAGGCTCAAGCTTCCCAAGATTTAACTCTCTACAGTACACTAGAAAAATGTCAATGCAATTGCACAGGTGAAATGAGAGATGAGCCAAAGACAATCTAAAAACTACAATCAACAGATTGGGAAGCTTAAAAGTTGGCTGCAGTGAGCACCTTAAACTCAGCAGAGAGCTATGTGACATACTCTTCTGCTGCTGCTCTCTTCCAGGCTCCTCCAGCTACATAAATCACACTGAAAGATCTTTACAGGGTCAAAACAGAATTGAAAAGTGATTTCAAATATTATGTTACTAAGCAGTAGCACACCATTGGAAAATAAATGTAATTTATGTCTCGGCACAGATAAGGAGTCTGCTAAGCTAGTCCCAGAGAGCAGTTCTGGAGCACAAGGCAGAACAGAGTTTATTACAGATTATTAGCAACTAAGCATTTCCTTTGTGTGCTTATTACATCCAATGCATATGTATATTGACTAAAATTTTGGCAGTATTGTAATATAATTGAGAGAGAAAATACATTCTCAAAAACATGGGTGTGGTTGACATCATTTTTGGTTACCTAATTTAAAACAATAGGCTTTTTAAAAGCTATACTGACATGGTATCAGATGTTAAACTGTAACTTTTAGATCACCACAAATACAGCTGCCATATGTCATACCAGGAAACTCTGCAATTATTTTCAGTTCAAATAGTTTTATTGTAATTCAGAATTACATTTCAATTTTTTTTCTAGGCTACTGCCAGAAATATGTCTAAAACAAAATAAAACAAAACTAGTTTTTGTTTTGCTATTACTCCAGTAAGATACATGAAATATCAGTTTTCAATTAGTGCTCTTTTGTTACTCCCTGTTTGACTCACAATCTTCACTATTTTGGATGAAGAGAGATCTTACACTCAGGAAACAGCACAGTTAAATATCATTATGCAAGCTCTCTGCAGATCTTTCCAACTTTTCCCAATAAAAATACAGAAAAACTAGGACCAGTAATTCTAATATTTGCTGTACAGAAAGTGAACATGAGTAGAATGAAACAAGCCAGAAAAAAAAAAATTCTAAGGCTGACAGACCACTGTAAAGCATCAGTGAAAAGCTTGGACAAACTTTGTTTGGATTCACAAACTGAGATCTAAACAAGGTTTGCAAGGATAAAAATAAACAAACCGATATTTTCCTGGACAGTGTTTGCCCTCTAGGACAAACACTTGGTGATATTGACTTTCTGGCAAGGAGAATGACAGTTGGAGTCACAGAAGTTTATCAAAAAAGCCATCTTCCTTTCCTCCCACTTGGCAGAATATAATATTACCTTAGCAGAGCAGGTTTCAGAACTTGGGCTTTTCAAAAACCATGAATTTTTACCTTGTGTGTTACTATAAAAGCACAGACCCTGGGAATCACCTCAAAATATAGTATCTTCAGCCTGAAATTCTGTTTGCAACCAAGACTGGACATTGTCACATCACCAACTTTGGCACACAGGTGGGCAAACCACAATCTGCACAGGCTGGTGCTGGAAGACACCATTCCCTTTGGTTTAGCAAAGCACTGTGACGTTTGCCTTCATCTGTTCCATGGAAATCTGGGGCTGAAAGGCCATAGTCAGAGGGTTTCCAGGGGATGCATGAGGCTTTCCCACCCCACAGCTGACATAACCCTATGCCTGGCTCAATTCCAGACTCTGCACATGTGTCTCTAGGGTGACAGTTCCTTTACAGAGACAGCCTCACAAAGCTAAAATGACCCAGGAGCAATCAAGCACAATCATGGAGTGAACAACAAGGAAAAAGAAAACTCTGATATTCTATATACTCCAAGAAAAAACCCTTCCTGAGCTTACTTATTCATACCTGACTTCATACTTGACAGCCATTTATCACTTCCTACCTCTACCCCAACACACAAATTAAAGGGAATCCTGAATGCACAACCTGGGACTGAGTGCATACAGAAACAATGCAGGACATACAGCTTTGGCATACATGAAGAGACTCCTATTTAATCTATCATGTGTAAAGCAGAGAAGATTTTACCACAGATTACTGGCAGTGTAATGGACAAGAAATACATCCTGCTGGATTAGACAACAAAAATGTTGATTTCTTAACAGGAAATATACGGACCATTCAACTGCATGGATAACTAGTACTGGCCAATTCTTGAAATTACTAATTGTTGCAATCTCACTGTGTTGGTATCCAGGAGATTCTTCAATTTTATGGCCTCTGAATGTACAACAGAATAACAATTCTGTCCTTGGGTATTAAAATAACATGTTGAAACAATCAATGGCTGCTGTCATACCCAAATGTTTACCATACACAGATCCCCTGTTTCCAAGCTCACAAGACACAAAGTGAGTAGACAATACAGGTGCATACTTATTTCCTAACATCTAGAGGAGTTTTCAGCAGTTGTACATCAGTGTAACTCCACTAAAATCTATTACTTGATTTTGGCTTATGACCATATTCTTTCTGGCTCCAAAATTCTACAATAACATTATTTTTCAGTAAACATAACTCAGGAACACTAATTAAACAGGCCTTAACTTAAATTAGGAAGTGCGGACAAACAAAAGCTACCTGATTTCATGTTACAAACTGTTTAGGACACTCAGTCCCACTAAAACAATGATTCTTCTATAGCTGTCAAAACAAACACAGATTCAGTTACACTTACTGCTCAACAGCTGGTTACTTTAGATTTGCATCAATACACAACTGATGGATTATGTAACTACAAGGGAAGACAGAAGCATCATAAAAATATCATAATTCAGTTGCCTGTGTATTGCATTTGTAAAAATCCTAGTCTCCAGACATATCACAATGTAACAAGCCTGCAACAATGTTTTCTTAGAAAAACTTCTCTGAGTGCTTCTGTGAGTAACATACAGAAGAACACTGGAGAAAACTCTGAATGCTTCACTCCAAATTTTATTTTCACCACTGGAAATCTCTACTTTCTGCTGAAGATTTTTATTGGTTTTTAAGCCAACAAAATTTTATATAATGATTCTAACTACTCCAGCCTAAGTTGATGAAATTTCTTTAAACATCTAATTTAATTTAAATAGTGATTCATTGTTTAAAGATCCAATGACATTTCCTGCCTTGATGTAAATTTAATACAATTGAAAGAAACTGAGCACTACAAGAAGTCATTCATTGCTATATTTAATATAATGAAGAGTCATGTAACCACAGAATATAAACCTTTACTCTGAAAGGGTTTATGGGCCCCAGGAATCTCTCTTTCTCCTAAAAGTAACACCTTTATACTGAAGTAGCACTATTCCTTACCTGAAAAGAGTTCATGCATCGAAGCGAAGGTGGAAGAGATGCGGTGCTCAAACCCAGCACTAGCAGTAATTCCAAACATGTTTCTGATGGAAACTTTAAAGGATGAACTCCCATATCATTTTCCCATGCATCAGCAAGGCTATAAAGTTTAAAAAAAAAAAAACACACCTTTTTCATTTTCTTAAAATATATCTAAACCATAAGTTTCAAGTATTAGAATTTGTCTTATTATTGTGAAAAAAAAACTCCTTTCACATTTTCCTTGTAAAAGTCAGTATGTTTTACCAAAAGACAAGGTGAATTTAGATGGAGCACCTTAACCATATCACCAACTGTTAAAAACAATGTGAAAGGAAAACTTAGCATACATAAGAGAAATTCACTCACGTTTCTAATGCAAAGTTTCATTCCTTTGGAACAAAATTTCATTTGTCACTGGCAATTTCCCAAACTGATGTTTATGATGCTCACACTGCAAACTCACTAACAGTCTACACCAAGCAAAAATGCAATTCCAGTCCATTTTATACAGCTTTCTGCTTTAGATGTATTAAAAGAATAAAGATTTCTACAGCTTTAAGAATTAAGATTTCTAAGGCACCCTCTGACTCCTCTAATGGCAGTGCACCATTTAAGATCTCCACATATGTCTCAGATGCTACAAAAGGACAGAGGCCAAAACCTGTCACACATTAACAGCCATTATAATATGTACTATCTCACTGGACAATTATACTGTGCCACACAGATCTGGAAAAGCTGTTAAAAGCTACCACAAAAGAAACCCCCAACCATCTTCTAGGACTGGAAGGTGAAAAGTTTAGAAGACACTCTGGAGTATTTTCACTATTGAAAGACACAAGCCTTCAGTTAAGTCCCAAATACTATATCCATATTGAAAGGAAGCAGGATTCTTTTAAAAGACTACACAAGAGACCAAGCCCAGAAGAGGTAGCCCTGCTCCAGAGATCCAGGTTGGATGGGGCTCTGAGCAACCTGGTCTAGTGGAAAGTTTCCCTGCCCACAGTAGGGGGATTGGAATTAGATGACCTTTAAGGTCCCTTCCAACCCAAACCATTCTATGATTCTATAAATATTCCAGAAGGAACACTCAATGCTCAGTGATGAGCACTGAGCAGCCAGTAACCAAGGAGTCTTGTTAAATGTAATCCAGAACTGAGTTTTGTATTTCTTTATCAGTTAGTAATTTCATTTCCACACATAATTTGAAACTTACCTTTATATGTTCCTTACTCAGTGTTTGTTCTACATTTTTTACAATGTGGTGATAAAGGCAAATTTAGGTGAAGTTAGTAAAATTGGGGCTTTCTATTTTTCAGAAATCAGCAAGTCTAAACAAAGCACTGTGCAGGCACCTTCAAACACAGCTAGAGAATTTGGAGATTGGAGGTGATATGCTAAGGTTCTGGGTCTTGGGAAGGTGTTTCCACAGATCAACACCCTCTCTGCAAAGAAACTTTTTAGAACTCCAAGTAATATTCAAAACATCACAACTTACTTTAGTACCTTAATTCTATTTTTGTGTTTTGATTTGAGGATATTTTGGAGATGCCTTCTTGTTTTAAAGTCCAACTAGTACAGCCCTGACACTGAACAAGGGCTTTTTTTTGTGGCTGTTGGTTTATTTCAGGGAAAGAATGTTTGCGTAAAGACATTTGGCCTAACTATATTGCAATTCTTGTTTATTAATTGCTCGGTTATTAGTATTTCCTGAAATTATTCCAGTGTATTCCCTTACCACAAACAAACCATGTGTATCCTAGCACTTACTGCTCCAGGAACACTCATGTTAGGAATTAGTCTTTGCTACTTGTCCTTTAGCAGCATTTAACACAAGTGGTTGTGGGAAGTCACTGTTTTATTAGATCCTTTCTCTTTGTTCTTTTTTAACTCTATTATTTTTAGAAGCATTTTTCCCTAATCTATATAGGAAGGAGGAAGGAGAAAAGCACCTATGCTTAAAACAAAAGTAAAACAAAACATGAAGAACCCACTGTTTTTCACCTTAGTTTCACAGTTTTCCTGTGTAAGGAGAGTTGTCTCACTTCCAGTACAGGACAGGAGACAGCTTGCTTTCCATTTACTGCAAGAGGTAGATTGGCTGCTAATGCTCCCTAGGAGAGTGAGCATTCATGGAGGACAACTCAGCCCATCAGCTCAGTGTTTCCTCCCAGACTAATCTGAAATGCCAACAGAGCTCCTCAAACATGCAAACAAAACTGTGTTTTGCTCTCCTGATCTTAATGGAAAAACAAAAAAAATTCAATTTGACATTAAGACAGGGCAAATTGTCAGAAGGAGATTTTGGAAGGGCTGAAAAAAAAGACAAGAAGAAAATGTGTAGGACTCAGATGTGGTAACTCTGAGTTACCATTACTCTGCATGGTAACTTCGGATGTAGGGCTTTGCATCCATGTGCTCTCTTCTGCTACTTCTTAATACTTTTACTCAGCAATGAATTCTTGCTTCTAAGCTTCCCTTGAGTGAAAGCAGTGTGAATAAAGGCAGAAGACAGCATAATTCCCAAAGGAGACAGCACAGCTTGCTATGCTGGCTGAAAGAAGTAAGGGAGCGATAAGACGTTAGCTGGAGGAAGGTAGGAAGGTGAGGGTAACAAAATAAATAATGCTCTTCTTTCTTCAGCAAACATTCATCTTTTCTGCAATGCAAAGAAGCCTTGAGATTCTGGACTTCATAGTCTGATAAAAGAAAAAATTATGACTCTCAGTATCAAACAAAATTCATAAATTCTACAAAGATTCCCTAAGTCATTGCGGGGTGAAAGACTGGATCTACTTTGGACCAATTTTATGACAAGTAAAATCTCACCACTACCTACTGACCTTGACAGTGTTTGAGGGAGATGTGAGTCAGCTTTAGGAAACAGGCTTTAAAATAGTAAGAGGTAGTAAAACATACTCAGTAAAATGGTCCAAACTAAGAGCATGTTCTGAGTTAAGAAAAGGACATGTCAGAGTGCATTTTTTCACAGGACATTGAATCCACCTCTGTAAATCACCATCATCATCCAGTTTTGTCTGTCAGTGACCTCACCAACAGGAAAACACAAATAATTCTAAGCATTTTGTCTGTCGGTCCATTTGTTCAATTTTCTCCTTGTTTTCTTTATCCCACTCTTCCCCAGAACTTGTATTAACCCTCTTAGCTTATTTCAACCAACTTTTCTTAAGAAAGATCACAAATAAATTAGATTTGGGGCAGTTTTTCATGTTTTCCTGAAAATCAGTGTCTGAGTAGTGAGAAGAAATGCACATTAGTTACTCCACAGAGAAAAGCTGCCGATGGAATGCAGCAACATACATACTGGCTAATCAAGTGATGTTTACCTGGGAGAATATTAGCATAAACTCAATAATATGACATATCTATCTAACAAAACCAACTACTATAAGCAAAGTAAACATGTTCTTCACAGCCCACTCCCTAATGAGTGAGCCAAACTGAGAGACTTGATGCTTTCACTGAAGTGCAGTCAATTTTGTGGGTTCAGGACAACTGAAAAAAAAATCTTAAAATTTTGAGGCAAGAAGAAAGATCGGTGATAACAGAATTGATCACCAGTAAGAACAACAGTCAGAGCTGTTCCCAGTGTTAACCAGACTTGAGATGCTGCCTCTGCGGATTAAAGCAAAACCTCAAACCCGCTCCTTCTGTTCCATCTAAGAGATATCTATTAGTCTCACCCACGAAAATACAACAAATAGACTTAAGATTAAAAGGTATAATTAGAACCTTCATATAACTTTAATTTTAGAAAGACAGAACCACAGATAATGAATGCTAATAAAACTTCAATATATTTCTGGCAAACACTTCAGAACTCAACTACAGCTGTACAGAAAGTGAAGAAGTAAAACTCTGCTTAAGGGGGAGATACTTGGCTACTGTGCTAGATACTGATGAGAAATAACTATGTGCTATGTGCTAAACTGTTATGAATGGAGCATACAAAACAAGTAAGAAATAAAGATGACAGGCTGAGATTATCTTCCCCCTTATCCTTTTCAATGCTTTCTCTAAGGAATGGGTTGTTTGAAGGAGAATATGACACGATTGCCACGTTCCCACAACCATCCAAAGAAATACAGCTAGGAAAGTAAAATTCCTGTACTAATATGTATAAAATGTTTCAAAAAATTAAGTGGTATTTTCAAAGCTGTTTAGCTGACAATAATGGGAAATCCAGGAATATTTTGATTTCTTTAAAAAGTAAAAAGAAATCAGTAAATGCTATCTGAAATTCAACCAATTTAAAATCTGAAAGCAGAGATAAGCAAAACTTGAAAACAACTACTCAGATAAGACTAAAGATAAGACAGTTACTTCTGCAGCAGAAATAATTTATCATATTTTTAGATAATTTTTTACATTTGACTCACCACGCATCAGAGAACGGTATTTCTCCACTACTGACTATGGAATTGATCCCAATGAATTGCCTACATAAGTCAGAGTAACATTTCAAAACTATGTCCTTAAAGGAAAGGTTTAAGACACCAAAATATTGAAATACTTTTATTTCCTAATTCCTTGATATAAGAACTAGTAAACAAACACAGTCATCCATCAGGTCGTGGAACCCACCTACAATGTCCTAAGTCTTCAGGAAAAATGCAATATTCATGGTATGTCAGTGAATGAAAAGAATACTTTGTATTTCAAAACCAGGAAAAAATGACAAGGATTCTCACAAGATTTTGAAAAACTGAACCAAACTTCTGACTACACTGCAATGAAGAAATCTGTGACTTCTTTCAAAAGAAAAGTGCTAAAAGCCATTTATCAGCAGTAATCACCCTCCATCGTGCATGAGATTCACTTCAAAATGCAACTGAGCCGTCTCATCAACAGACAAAATAAGTCTGCTTTTGAAGAGGAACAGCGCACACCCCCCCTCTGATTTAGCAGGCTGCTTCTATAAATACATTAACTGTAGGTAGTGTACAGAGGTCAAAACTAGAAAATGAAAAAGCTCTTACTCAGGGCACTACTCAGTGTTGCTGAGGCACTAGATTAACTTGACTTGATTAGTTACGATCCAGGTAAACGCACTCTGCATTTAGGGCTCCCAATGGCGTGAAACCCTTGACAGAGATTACCGTTAGCTACAGCTTCAGCGCTTTGCTGTATCAAGCCTGTGCTGAAGAATCCAATATAAAAGCTGACAGAAGCTCAGCCCTGACTCTCAGAGCTCACTGAACGTTGTTAAAGCTGCCCTTTCCACAAGCTACAGCTCTGACAGAAATGACAGATGACTTTATTGAACCAAAGGACAGACCTGCTAAATTAAATAACTATTTGTAAAAATGATTTAATCTAAAAACAATTCTAAATTATGGTTGATGATGTGTCTATATACTTAACGTACCAAGAGGTTAAGGTATTTATACTTTTAATTATCCTTACAGTGATCTAAAAATGACATAAAAATCAATGCATGCTCATTACTCTTGACAAAATTTAAATAATATGGAACACCAGGAAGTGTGGTACTTTCACAGCCTACAGCAAATTCCTATGGAAAAAAACTTGCTTTACAGAATCACTGCTTCCCTTCTAAAACAAACATCTGTGGTCATGTTCTAACGCAGTTCATTATTCATTCTCAACAGCTGGGAATGTCAAGTGTGGGTTTTGAGCACACTAGTAAAGATCCCTGGGATCCCTGGGATCTTTACTAGTCGCATGGTATCCCAAACCATCAGGTATTAAGTCTCTCATAAGAGATAAAAAAGGGAAGAACTGAAATTTAACCTGCTGGTGTCCTTGCAAGGGAATGAGCAAGAGAAGAACAACATATCTATGGAAGTAAGAAGACAGAGAGCATGCATTATATTTTTTGCAATGGACTACAGTGGTCAACAACAGAAGCTCCGTCTCTGAGTTTTAAACCTTTTCTTTTTTCCAGTCTTAGCACTGTAGTATAGGATTTCACTTAACTGAATTTCTATACTTTCAAGGAGTCTCAAATACTCTCTTCTGCAAAGCATTCTTATCAGAAAATTACTGATATATAATCCTTGTAATAAAGTGAATTATTTATAGTACACCATATACTTTAATATAGTATACATAATTATATTAGTTATATATACATTTATCATATTAATATACAATTTTGCATATTTCTATACATTAATATGAACAGATCCAATAGTTGTATACACAAGCATACGGTCATTATTGACAGTATTCTATCTTTTTTCACAGCAGTGCATATTTTGAATGGAAAAACAATGTATTCTAGAGTCTGGTCAAAAAGAATTCAGCTAGAAATCCACTACAAAAACAATTTAGATGGTTTAAAATACCTCATCCTACAAAATATAAGTCCTTCTTGAACTTTCAATGTGTCACCATCTGAAAAGGCCATGTTATTTATTACTAATAAGAAAGTCTTATAATGGAAATTAAAATTTAACCTCACCAGAGTACTAGTGCTATAATATTTTTCAGAAGGGCTGACATAAGAAATATCAAATGGTCTTGTGATATTTCAAAGTGCCTTTTAAGTACAATCATTCCATTTTCTCTGATGAATGCTTTTATGATTTAAAAATCGATATTCCACATGCACTTTTCTCATTTCTAACTCCAGTACGTAGCATAGATTAAATAACTCATGCTAAAAGGTACATTAAAAGGCAGTGGACTAAATTATTTTGTTTCCATGAAACAACTGCATATGAATCTCATTGACATTAATTTTATTAATGTATTTTAAATTATTTTACAACTTCTTGACATGCTTTGATCATTTTAAGCTATTTAAGGGAAGTTAGAGTAGTAAAAGCTGTCTATCTCAATCTGTAAAGCACAGCCCAAATTATTTTTCTTTTGTTTCACACCAACCAACATTTTTATTAGACCCAACTGCCCTATATTAACTTAAACATAATTGTATTGGTTTTGGTACAGTTATTAAAAAATGTTGTTAGCACAAATAAAGACTTTGAATAGCCCACAGAATTCAATTCTTTTTTTCTTAAAGTGGTAAAGGGCAAAACCAGAAGACCAAAGAAATGCGTTAGTATATTGTGCCAAGACAGACTAGTGTTTACAAGTAGATTATTCCTCTGAAGCACAGAAAAGCTATCTCAACATCCTGCAACTTTTTACATGGCAATAAATCTTGACATTTTAATCCTGTCCAGGAGTAACTTTGCTTTGGAGTACGTAATTTCAAAGTAATGCTCAACATACTTCTCCAGTCTAAAGATTTTTGGGTGTTCACCAACAGCTTTTTTACATTGCCTTCCCTCCTCCAGATGACTGCTATGCAATTTCAAAAGCATTACTTTTAAGTCATAAACTCTATCACCCATAAAATATTTTCATTACATTGCAAAACAGCACCAACTGTACTGTTTCTGCTGAAGATAAAACAGAATTTCAGCTGCAAGAATCACTGAAATAAAGCTTAAACATCACAGAAGGACTAGCAGGTGTTCATCTATTCTGCAACCTTTAGGTTGAAGATTCATAGTATCTAAAATGAACCTATGAAAACCTAAATCAAGCAACAATGTCTAAAGCAGACTTAATGTTCAATAGGGCACCTAGATGCGTGGGATCATGAACACTGCAAAAGTACTAAATTTAAAATTCACAACAGTACTCAAAGCATGCACAGATGGTCAATGAGTATAACTAAGACATTATCATCTTTATTTAGTTTCAGCACCACGGAAGCAAAAATAAGCTGATCAAAGAATGAAGAGAAAATGTGATCTCAATTTTCTGGGAACTGACCTTGGATATAAAATCACAAGACTACCAGCTATGTCCCAGGATACATCCTACCTGCAAAACCACAGTCCATAAATGTACAGCAGCAGTTCTACTCACAGAGCCAACCCACAGCAATAACTGCCTATGGAGAGAGACATTCTTTCTCCATTCATCTACAAGATCAAGAGTTCATTGCAAAAGCTAAAGATGTAAAAGCAGAAAACTGCAGCAAATTTTCATCAATTAAAATAAAGTTCTGCTTTAGAGCATCTGACTGAGGGATACAAGCTCATGGAGAAAACAGCTCCTGCTGGGCTCATGATGTCAAACATATCTAGACATAATAGGAAGAAAACATGGCAGACAGAATTCAACTGACTCACAACATATTTTCTTGAAACTACTTTTTAAAAATTCCTACTAATTTTTGCCTAGCTGGCTGCAACAGTAGAATCCACATGTTAATTTAGAAGTTCTCCTAAAAAACCAAGAAAAGCACAGGAGTTTAGCTCTTGTTGGGCATCGTCTAAAGTCTGCTGTGACTGCTCTACACTATACATCCACACTATGCAGAACTGCTGAAGCAGCTCCAAAGTACTAATTGCTGACTTCTCAGCAGCAGAGCAACATGGTCCCACTAAATGGAGAAGCAAATTGCTCTCATAAAAACTTCATGGCTGATGCTTGAGAATATGCTTCTTCACTTTAATGGTTGTGTTAAGGTTTTAAGCTGCATTTTCTTCATGTCTTACTGCATCCCAGGTGGAAAGAATTAAAATAACTTCTCTGAAAACAATAAAGATCAGACTGTTGTAGCCAGATCACTGCTGATCCATAGTGGAGGATGGCAGTGCTGCTGGTCATCACCATCTGGATTAGCAACAGTTGTCCTATGCCTCTAGACTGCAGTTTTCTTGAATATGCCTACAGCTCAGAACAAAGGGATAGCTTTGTATGTCCTTAAAATACTTTTCTTCACCTTAACCACCTCTTGATTCCTTTCTGGATACATCTTGGTCTAAATTAGAACAGATGGTTCATAATTTCCCTAGTGTATGGCAATAACTGTAGACTACTGTGCTTGGGATGGACACAGAGGACACAGAACAGTGTGCTATTGACCTATGCTAACAACCTGACTGGTGCCATCTTACTTGAAAGGAATACCAAATGTGAGCAGCAACACCATCAACCTAAAAAGCCTCCTTCCCAGCATGTATGAATCAAATACTCAAATTCTAAGGTTACATCTCTTACAAAATCTTATCAAGGGACTCTAGTGGTGTGTCATAAAAGCAGGGCGCCTCCTCCTTGTCTGCATCCTATCCAGCATCTCCTGTACACAGCCTACCTTCCCAGCTGAAGGCTGAGACAACTGGCTATCTCTCAGCCACCCCAGCCATCATGACACTAGGCAAAAGGCCAAGAGAAAACACAAAATATCTCTGCTCTCTCCTGGGCTAAACTTCCACTAAAGTCTCATACAGGAATGATTTTACAGACACTTGCCTGCCTCTTTCCCCTTTTACAGATTGAAAACTCCAGTCATTATACAGGGGGAAGACATAAATGTCCTTGCCAAAAAATACTGGCATGTCTTTACGTTGAACACCCAGATGCTATCAATAACACTACTCTCCTAATGTGCCTTTACATCTCTCCATGAAACTATAACCTTTATTTAAAATTCATCAAAATGAGGTGTTATATTGGTGAAAATAAAACACATGGTGTCAAGTATCCTATCACAAATGCAAGGGCCCTTTACTTCACAGAAAGATTTCCTGTGTACAAACGCTATGTTCAATATCTGAGAATTATTTTGCACTATGTAAAATGTGAAAGGTTGATAAAGAGCCAACCAAAAAGTCCAAATCCATCATTCAAAACAGTGGCAAGGCAAATCAAATACAAAAATTAATTTTTTTAACTAGTTCAGTACAAAAGGTTCCAAAAATCTCACAAGCAGTATGCTCAGACCTGTTGAGGGTCAGATGCTTAAGAAAGAGAAGACCAATGCCATTTGAAATGGCATTTAATTCACTTCAGTTCACCCAATCAACTCTCAGTTGAGCAAATTATTCAAAGAGCAAATGCATAAAAAAAAGCTCAAAGCTGGAGAGAGTAAAGGTAACTTTGTTTTCAAAGAGAAGTAGAAATTCTCCTAATGAAAATAGGGGCAATGAACCAATTCCTTCCACCACCTTAGCAAGGAATTTTATTAGTACAACTATTTCAAAAGAAACTAGTACAGATTGACAAAGATTAAAAATGACTATACATGCCATTCTTGACCTCCTATAATAATTATAACCATCACAAATACAAGGATAAGAATTATTTGAAGTTACGGCAGCTCCTAATTTCAACTGTGATTTCCAGTTTCATCTGTTTGAAGTCCTCCTTTGCTCACCGAGACATTACCGGAGCTGGTCCAAAAATATCTGGTTTGCTTGACCAAAACAGCTACCAGATGATTTCCAAATTCATACATCTGACTGAAATATCTACAGATTAGCACCAACTGGGTCATGTATGCTCAATTCCAATACCCATTACTGACAAAATCTCAAATCTCACAGATGCTGCTGAAAAAACAAAAAAATCCCAAACCAGCAAAACAATTCAAGAGTTGAAAGATAACGGTTTGGTGTTTAATCAGATTTAAAGATTATTTTACCAATTCTGCATCCATAAAAGTAGAATTTGTATCCAGATTAAATCATTTTACATTAAGCAAGGTGAATACAGTGACATTCCAAGACAATGTTCCCATCATTTATTGAAATAAAACCTCATTATTATCTGGGGCATAAGAGAGATTACATATTCCTCTGGTATCTACACAGTGTAAAAATACATGCACACGCTTCTTGAAGATCAGCATCTGTAGCTTAATCGGTAATCCAAAACATCTATGTCTGCAGCCTTTCATACAATATTCAGTGTCACTGCTTGTAAAAAAGGTAATACCAGCCCCAGCTACACTCAGGCTTGCATTTTTTCTTCAAGGTTTTCTGGGACATGCAGTTCACTTACCTGCAGACAATCCCTGTATGGATTGCCAGTCAACGTAAATTATTTCAGAGGAACCTCACTGAACAGCTTTTCAGATCTAGTTATCAAAAAGCCTTTATAAATGGGGACCTTTGCAAAGAAGAGGAAGTATACTTTCCTAGTTTCAAATAAGGTTTCTGACACTAACAACATAAAATTTACCCTTACTAGAGTAACTTATACCCTTTAG
Source organism: Chiroxiphia lanceolata (assembly GCF_009829145.1). Taxonomy (NCBI): domain Eukaryota; kingdom Metazoa; phylum Chordata; class Aves; order Passeriformes; family Pipridae; genus Chiroxiphia; species Chiroxiphia lanceolata. Next base: position 82,126,502 of record NC_045639.1, on the reverse strand, counting down.
GCATTACAGCAAATATGCTGTGTTACAAATTTTTGTTGTGTTATGTGGAAATTTAAATCTGAGGACAGAATACCCTGTACAACAGGATGTAGACATGTCTACAGAAGCAGTGAACTCAGTTTAATGAGATTACAACATCGTGTCTGACGCTCCAGTTGTGTCTCTGAATGATCTACAGACCAGAAATCACTTACTAACTCTGAATTGCTGGCAATGGAGTGCACTCTTACTGGTTTGGTAAAAAGAAGTAAGAATCAAAGCTTAATCCGAAACAACAAACACTGAAAATTAAAATGGCAGAAATTTATCCAAAGGAAGGCTGAATGAAATAGTGAAGGTATTTATCAATGTGTATCTCTCACAAAAGCAGAATGCCTAATTTCTTGAGAGAGAGAGACAAAAAATGTCTTTAAGTTTCTGGATACACAGATTGCTCAGATTTACAAAAGGACTGAAAACATCTAAAGCAACTCTGGTGCTTTGAAAGTGTGGAACTTAAAACTTTCTACCAACCACACTGTGGCCTCTTGTAAAATATCTTCCCTAAAATTATTAGGTTCAATTTTTATAATTTAATTAAATGGTCTAATTTTACATTAGATTTTTCATTTTCAAGCCTGTGGAGACAGTTTCATTTCCTAATTACTGAAAGAAAACAAGAGGGAGTTGAACATAAAGTATCTCGTGAAATACATTCCACTTAATTCTCCTTCTAGAGCTTCCTAGGAGAAAGAAGTAGGGGACTGTTAAACTGAGGTCCCAACAGTGGCATACATGAGTAAAAATTACCTCTCCGAGAAAGAACAGAGATTTGGGTGCTGAAGAATGAGGCTAAGAAATCAGATTAATTGTAGAGGAGAATTAATCCTCCTGCTAGGGAATGAGGCATACCTTTTCCATCTTCTGCCTTTTCTCCAGTGTTGCAAATAGTTTTCTTCTAACAATGTTAAAAGTTTTCCACTGTTGGCTCCTAGCATAGTGAAATGGCCTTAAAATTCAAGAGGTGCTGTCTCTCTATTTTACTTTTTACATTAGTAGCTCATAGTAACTGTGGCTTTGCAGTAAAAGAATTCAGAGGGAAGATCCTTTATACTTTTCTCCTTTATTTCAACAAATTCTCTTTGTTTTTAAAGTGCCCTGGACTGTCTGAAGAGCAGCTGTCCTCTGGATGGCTAAACATTGAAGAATTTTTGTCTTCAATAAAGGCTTAGATAAATAATCCCAAATCCCAGTGGGCCTTGCTAAAGCAATATCATAACTTCTTTACACTTCCTTGTGAGTTTGGGGAAAAAAATTGTCTACACATCAGTTTGAGCTTATACTGACTAATGTGGTTTTAGGGAAGAGACTGTTGAAATCCTTGCACCTAGCCATTAGAAATGGATTTATAAATATAATTATGATAAATCAACATAGGTTTATTAAGTAATTATTAGTAGTTACAGGTGAAAACAGAAGATATTCAGAGCCAATGCTTAAATGATGCAAAGCTGGTGTGATCTGCTGTTTCTGTGCACTGGGAGGTATTTGCATCACTCAGTTTTAGGTACTCAGTGACCTGATGGATGAGCAATGATGAGATAACTGATGAAGCTACTGGTCTCAGCTGTTAACCCTGCCTGGACATCTGAACTGCTCATCCCTCATTTCCTAAACTGTCATGGTTCATAGTGCAGTGTCTTTAAGCAGTCCAAAATTGGTAACAATTTACCTTCAACCATATGCTCTAAACTGCAGCAGTTGAGGACTTGACTGTCAAGTGGCTCACATGTCTGTGATGCAAAAGCAGGGCAGACGGTTGGTGTAGTAACCTCACGTAAGGCCATGACCGAAAAGCAGAGTTAGCTTCTGTGAGACAATCTAAGTTTCTCATCTAGGCATTGCAGGGGGAGCAGCAGAGAGGTGGTAAGCAGCAAACCCAGTAAGCAATGTGGTATCCCCCTTGCCTTGCTACTAGTGGTCACACCACAATCGTCAGTAAAGGCTCCAACCACAAACTAAGGGCATTAGGCCCTATGCAGAAAATATAGCCCATAATACGAGCCTACAGAGCTCATAGCCTAGCTATCACTTATTATGACAGAGCCGCCTGCTGAAACTTGTAGGCAAATTATGTGCACTGTACTCATGTTAGATGCCAGTACCTTCCCACCAGGTCTCTCCAACCGCCCACCTGCCACTGCTCCTCACTACCACTGTCACACCGACCAGCAGCCTCAACACCAGCACCTGGTACCAGAGGGGATGGTGTCTTTGCTACCTTGTCCTAACAGGGTCCCAACAGTATTGAAACAGGTGTGCCTTCAGAGCCATAGACTAGCAACAAACAATAACACTTATTTTGTCAGCATAATAAACCAGGCGAGTGGCAGAGAAAAATTATTTAAGAAAAAAAATCAAATGAAATCAAAGTTGAAAGAACCAATGGTCTGTATGATCAGTGATGGGACAGCACTGCTGTTACTCTGTACCTGAAGCCTCTGGTTTCCTAGTCACTTCCCTGGATGTTCTCATGGAGGTTATTCCTATCAGCTGTGCCACGTGAATACGCACATGCTCTATAAACTTTAATTTCCTTTTTAAGTCCTATTATACCAAGCAGGGGGCCATTTCTGAAGTTGAAATGGATATTCAGAACAATATAAAGATGAAAATGTTTTCTGGCCTCTGATTTTTAAACCTTTGGGTAAAATTAAATCTTTTTCACACTGCTGTTGATATTCCATATAGAAGTATTCACAAATACCAGGCACTCCAGAACATTATGTCTGAATCCAAAGGGAGAAGTTATCCTGCTGTACAAAAAAAATGCTGTAATCACTGTTAAAAAATCTCTCAGCTTGCTGCTTTAAGGTTTTTTTCCCTAATGTTCCAACTTCAGAAGAGAAGGAAATTCAGTATTTCAGGATGCAATTACCCACAGCAAAGTAAGGAACACTACAAATCACAGAATTGGTTGATCCTGAATTCGCTGACAGCAAAATTTATTATTTCTACTCATTTAATCCAAACCTTTGCCAAACAAAATTACTAAAAGTTAGAATTTCACGTCATATTTTCACTTTCACACTGAAACCACAATTTTAATGGAAGAGTTTATTTTTATCATCATTTTCCCTTTCTTTCATAAAAAATCGTACCTCTGGCAAAAATTGTACAGAAGCTCACCTATGCAGGTATTAACACAACATTGACATTAAAGTATCTGATGTGGCTATAAGTCAAATTTAACGAGCAATTAAATCCCAAATAAATGAAACCAGCAGTCAAGAACACAGCTTCCTCTCCTAAAAATAAAATTCAAATTAATTCAAAATCATAAACTGCTACAGAAACATTTTTTACAGATTTTACTACATCCCACAGCTCACTTTGCAAACTCACAGCAGACTGATTGTCAGTCTGGAAAGATCAACTTTCCACTAGCCCCTTTTCCCTGTCCCCTGCCACTATGTCCTCACACGTCTGTCAGTCGTCCTCTGTGCAGGGAAATACCCTTCCATAAATAACCGCTCCACCCTTCACAAAACTGTCCCCAGTTTTAACACGTCCTCTCCTCAGAGCTAATTCCCAAGTTTCCCCTTTCAACCACTCTGAAGCTTTCCCCTTCTGTTATGGCAGAGATTTAAGAGTGCCTGTATGATCCCCACTGATGCTGATGAAGCCCTACGCAGAGCTTTTGCAGAGGTGTCCTGCTGTCCTACTGCAGACACGAAGCAGAGCTGAGAAGTTACACAGGCCACACGCCACCCTTCTGAGACAGCACTGTTGGGGCTGCACTGCACACACACACATACCTAGACAAAGGCCGATCAGTGAATGCAGATTATTTTGGCTCTTCAATTTAATTTTATGAGCTTTCTTAAAATTTTATGGATCAAGAAAAAGGGAAAGCTAGTCTGAGCTTAGAAGTGTGAGAAACAGGAAAGGGAGACATACAACCTGGCAGCTGAGTTCTGGACACAAGCAAGAGCAGAAGAAAAAGGAAGAGAAAAGGGATTTAGAAGGAAGACTAAATCTAGGTTTAAACCAAGTCAATGCTGATGCAGGAGTTGATGTTACAGACAGACTAAAAAACAGCTTTGATGAAAAGAAGTAAAGTAGGAATGGAAAGACTGAGTCACAAACACCAGCTCAACGAGAAGAGAAGCCTTTGAGTAGATGACCTTATTCAAAGTGGAGATGCAACAGCTGAAAGTAAGACACCTGCAGATAAATCTTTTCCATATAAGTTAATTAGAAAGGACTTCAGATGTAGGACAACACACCATAGGTAAAGAAATAACGCCACACTTGAAAATTGATAAATTGTTTAATAACAGTCCAACCAAGACTGTGGTACCAGTGAGGCTTTCTATGCAAAGATGTCAGTCCTAAGAGCTTCCAGAGAGCAAGAGAGATATGGTGAAGGTGAACTTTAAAGTCTTCTGGCAGGTCAGTGACAGAGCTGGAAAACAAAACTAGAAGGCATCTCCCAGCCAAAAGGCTCACCTCCTTGCAAGAAGAGGCATTGTACTGAAGCATTCCTTTTCCCCAGTTTTAGCGTGCTTCGCCTTAAAAGCAATTGTTTCTTGACGCTATCATTCCTACTGGAAGGCTCTGCAGGAATCTCACCTGCCCTGATGTTAGGAAGTTTTGAAGGTCCAGTCTAAACTTTTTCATGATAAACTTTTTCATGATCGACTGTAGAGGTGTATGTTCTTTCAAATTTCTACTGAAAGCAATCAATGAACATTACAGTTATTTAGTACCCACTACTACACTATATTCTTGAAAAAATTTGCTGAGTTAGACTTGCATCACACATAGCTGGTGAAACAAGAAATTCACCTGTGTTAAATTAAATGGTCCCTTGTGTAAAGGAGAGATGCAGAGGTGCTATCTGTAAGTGTCTGCAGAATTGCTATGTTGGAGGGCAAATAACAGCTTATCAGTTACTGATTTCTTCTTGCAACACCTAGTGAGAGTTTCATCAGTTTCAGAAACCAAAATATAGTACTCAGTAACATAACTCAACCTAGACAAGAGTTGATAAGCTTAAAAAGTTAGAGGCCTTAATAACATTAATGACATGCAGCCATTTCTGCATCAGCTGAACAGTAGTTTGCAGCAGTAAAATTCATAAAGCTGAAAACGAGAAGTAGAGAATACTGACAGACAATTTTTTTAGTAAGGCTCATATTAGATTCAAAATATGCTAAATCGTTAAATATCGGATGACTTCTCTTGGAGACCTTTTAATTGGTTTTTTTAGAAGATGATTCTTTGCATTACCAGCATTAATTCTATTTGGCCAAAACCATGCTGGATTCTTTAAAAAATACCCACCAACTTCTGGAGGAAGTTTTGAACCTGGAAAAAAATTCAGTGTAAAAAGTACCTAAGAAATGCTTCATCAGTGTTCTCTGTGGGCCATACAATTGTTTCCATCCTAAGATATCAACTTTGGACAAAAATGAAGAAATAGGATATCTTGTTCAATCACATCGCTTTGCAAGAGACACAGTTGGGAAGTCAGTCAACAAGGAAAAACAAGTTCCTACAACAGTGCAACTACCTCAACAACACATCCATACTGAAATAAAATGGTTTTGGAGGGTTCAGAAAAGTCAGTGTCTAAAGAGGAAAGAAGAATTGTGCTCAGCTTAAAACTCAACTTCTAACCAGTTCTGCTACTGATACTATGCAGCTGCACATTAGTACCAGCTGAAAAGCTGCACCTGCAGCTTTGGAGTCATGGACATCCAGTTGACGTACATGCTTGCAGTCATTTCCCTGGAAAACCATCCTCAACAAGACCCTATGAAGGCTTAACAGGTATTACAGTAATGCACACACTCTGGGAAGAATGTAAATGAACTTTAATACTCGTAACCGTACACAGAAGGAAAATAAGCATGGTCAATCCAACAGCTCACTTGTGAGTAGATCTAATAGTTCTGCCTTTGGCAATTACTTGAATGAGGTTCTAAAATTCTGTAGCAATTATATCCCAGCAAGTTTGCTGGTGACACAAAGCTGGGAAGAGTGGCTGATACACCAGTGCTGGGACCTCGACAGGTTGGAGAGATGGGTAGAGAAGAACCTTTCGAAATTCAACGAAGTCAAATGCAGGGTCCTGCACTTGGGGAGGAATAAACCCAGGCACCAGTACGAGGGGCTGCCCTGCTGGGAAGCAGCTGTGCAGAGAAGGACCTGGGGGTCCTGGTGGACAGCAAGCTGTCCATGAGCCAGCTGTGCGTCCTTGTGGCCAAGAAGGACAATGGAATCCTGGGATGCATTAGGAAAAGCATTGCCACTAGGTCAAGGGAGGTGATCCTACCCCTCTACTCAGCCCTGGTGAGGCCACATCTTGAGTACTGTGTCCATCTCTGGACCCCTCAGTACAAGACAGACAGGGAGCTCCTGGAGTGGGTCCAGCATGAAGATGATGAGGGGATTGGAGTATCTCTCTTATGAGGAAAGGCTGAGAGAGAGGGGCCTGTTCAGCCTCAAGAAGAGACGATTTACAGGGGACTTTATCAATGTCTCCAAGTATCTGAAGGGAGGATGTCAAGAGGATGGATCCAAGCTCTTCTCAGTAGTACAAGCAATAGGACAAGCGGCAGTGGGCAGAAACTGATGCACAGAAAGCTCCACCTGAACACGAGGAAAAACTTCTTTACTGTGTGGGTGACAGTAGAGGCAATCTATGAGTGACAATCTGTGCAGTGCAGAGGTTGTGGAGTCTCCCTCACTGGAGATATTCAAGAACCATCTAGACACAATTCTGTGCAATGTGCTCTATGATGACACCTCTTGAGCAGGGAGGTTGGACCACATGACTCCACCAGTGGTTCCTTCAACTTTATTCATTCTGTGATAGGTATCATTTATTATGGCTATTAGTTATACAAATTATTTACTCCATAGCTTAAAGCCAGTATTCAGAGCAGCCAACAGGAGAATTGCTTGTTCCGTTTTGATACTACCAGACTCAAAATAAGCAACCAACAGCAATATCCTGTTGTCGCCCTCCCCCCCCCACAAATGGAAATATCCTGACCAGCTTCACAAATTAGCCTTCCTTGATCTCAAGTCATAAACTTCCAATTTGCTTTAGCCTTACTGATTTAAAAAGCATTTCCAGTAAAATTGGCAGTAAAATTTTTTTAATCTAAGTACGTTAGTTTACACGGCCTGTCATGGAGAAACACAGTGGAAACAACAAATGCTAATTAATTTAAAACAGACCAAGATCCTCAAATTCAATAAATCAAGTTTTGAGGTTTAAGTAGTTCTTGTCAGCAATCTGTCCAAAAACCTTTTATAAGCTTTATTTTTTTCACTCTTGGCTCATTATTTGATTCATCCCTGCTCAAATAAATCTCCTAATTTAAAAAGCATTATAAGAGTTGAGTACTTACAGTTCCTGAGTGAACCCAACAGTCTTTATAACTCTGTGAGAAACAAACTGTAAGCTTCCAAGTGGAAATCTGCTATAGTTTGATGTACAATTATACAATTATCCTCAACAGATCATCACTATCACAGTTAGGCTATCTGGCTTTCAAAAAGGCAGTGCTATAAGGAAAGCAAAATGAATATAATAGAGAGATATATATACATAGTAACACTTGAATAGATGTGACATTCATTTCCTTCCAGCAAACTGGCCTGTAAATCTAAGCCCTAAATGTAATCAGCAAGACCACTGCATGCTGTAGTTTAGGATCCCCAAGTCCATTTTGCTGGTAAGAATGCAGAATTGTTGTTCACTACATCCCCACTCCTAGATCTAGCAGGACATGAGTTCAGAAGAGGTTAAAAGAGTACTACGCATCAATAGTGAACTTCTGGAACTTGCTGTTACAAGAGAGTGTGGAGGCAGACAGCAGTAGTAAGGTCAAAAAGTATTTATTCAAACAGATGGTCAAAAGATGAATGGATAGATTGCAAAGGAAATTGGTAGGGCTGTACTCTCTAACATCCTTAAAACAACAACTGCAGAGCTGAGAGTACAAGGAAGTGCTGGGGCTCACACACCAATCTGAAGAACATCCCTGGATGTCAGAGGGGGAATACTGAGCTAGATGTTACACTGCTCTGACCTAGCATGGCAATTCTTATAATTGCATAAAAGTGGAATAAATTATCTAAAAACGCAGTTGTTTCAGACTACACATTTTAAATTAGTTTCAGATAATCTGGTCGCTTTTAATCTACAATTTTTCCCATCCAAATTGACATTTCTCTTATTACCAATCCTAAGATTCCCAAAAGAGTTGAACTACAGCACTATGAACCAAAGAGACAGAGAACTACCAAAATTGTACTTACCTGAATTGCAGCGTTTCACAAATAAATATGGACAATATGGAAAAAAACATATAAGCCTGATTGTATTTTTTGTTCTACCATATTACAGAATCACAAATCCTAATTCAAAAGCATATTGTGATAGATCTTTATAGCATATTTATCAATTTTTTCTAAAAAAATTAGACTGTAAGAAGTAGCTAAGCTACACCACTTAGAGTAAATTTCTTATTTTTACATTGCCCATGTATATAGCATTTAACACTTCTAACGCAGAGTAATACAGCAGTACCCTGCAAGATGAGTAGTGACACATCAGCATCTTTAACGCTACACAAGAAGAAAGGCAGGCTATTGGTCCCATTACTAACAAATGCTAAGCAATTTGGGATTACAAATCCCCTTTTTAAAAACCAGTCAGAATCCTTTCTCCTCAGACTTCAACATTAAATTTCAAAAGATGAGCAAAAAATGGCAGCCTATGCAAAAATCTCAGCTGGAATGATAACATGAGCAAAATTTTTGAGCAAAAATATCAGAACTTATTTGGCAGACAAAGAGTTTATTCCAACATTTTCCTCTACTTCAGTTAGTACTTCTAGCACTATTTATAATGGGAAAGATTAGATACAAAAAAATATGACAGTTTGGAAGAGCTGGAAGGATATATCAGACCTGTGTTTAGAAACAATAATTAAGTTCCTAAGTAACTACCATAAAAGGATGCTGAGCACGCAGGTCTAGTTTCAATAAACAGGAAAGTCAGGATATTTCTCCTGAATCTTACACTTAAAAGTTGCATACACCTTTTCCAGGAGGTGGGAGAAGATGTTACTAGTACTGAAGAGCAGTTTGTTGCCCAAGCATTCAAAGTTTGTGAGGTTTATAGCTTCTACATCTCTATGAAACTCTGAAAAGTATTTTTTTCCTTCCCTTCCCAAAACCCTGATTGGCATCAGACTGCATCTTTTAAAAAAAATTTTGCCTGACTGCTCAGTCACGTCTTTTAAGGCAACCTAGCCCCTCTGTGGTGTCAGTTCTCTTAACCTGACACCAGGAAATAATTCAAGAAGGGAACAGAAAAAAAAAATTATCTGAAACAAACCAGATCCTTCACCATCCTTTTACAATCACACCCACTCATTAATCATTCCAGATATACAGAAATCAGCTTAAAGAGAGCACAAAACAGTGAAACATTGGTCACCCTTCAGTCAATTAACTCTTGATCTGTATGCTCCCGTAAGTTTTCTATAGGCAGGAGTCACTGAAACACTAGGAAAAGACATTTTATTTCAGACATACAAAAATCAGTGAAATCAGTGAAACAGTGACACAGTTTGATGTTTTTATGACAGGTGAATTACTCTAGAACTAATACATCTGTTCTACAACAAGCAGCAGCTACGAGTATTGAGGCCATGTTGCTGAGAACACAGCTGCGCTGGGCAGGGCACGTCTCCAGGATGAAGGACCACCGCCTCCCTAAGATCCTGCTCTATGGTGAACTTGCCTCCGGCTGCTGCAAGAGAGGAGCCCCGAAGAGAAGATACAAGGACTCCCTGAAACAACATCTCAGCCTTGGCCATATTGATCAACATAACTGGTCTACTCTGGCCTCCAACCAGGAGGTCTGGAAACACACCATCTATAACGCTGCTGATGCTTTTGAGAACGTTCACCCTTGAGGAGAAAACACAACGCAGAAAGAATCGTGCCTTGCAGAATATACCACCTAAGCAGTCTTTCTGCTGTGCCTTTTGCAACCAGATGTGCCTGTCTTGTATTGGCCTTTTTAACCACCAGCGCGCTTGTAACAAATGTGGGTAGAGCCCTTCCCAAATCTTCGTTTGCCAAGCCCAGCCATAATGATATATACAGAGTGAGAGCCATTCTTGGGATAAATAAACAACGTTCTGGAATACATCAATAACAGCTTCATAAACAGCTCACTATATATGGACTGTAATAAGACCACTGGGACTCAAAACCTCCAGGTTTTCAGCCACAAACTCGATTTTCAAGCTTATTCTTGTCCCTCTAAAGCTAATAAAATGAGCAATTTCTAGAAGTCATTTTTCAACTCTCAAATTATAAGCAGCAAATTCTTACACAAAAGAAGGCTTCTGCAAAAGCTGTAAACCATTCACAGAAACTCTAGATGCATATGAGATACAAAAAGTTCTCAGTGACCTTCTGACAAAGCTTTGTCTAGCACTCTACTATAAAGGGAAAAGTGCAATTTTCCTCCAACTGTACCTTCACATATATTTTCTGAGATCAAGTTATGGTTGAATTGTCATGTTACAGTGTTTTCAATTTTCTTCATACATTTTTACAACACACTCACTTCAGCAGTATTTACCATTATCACTCCCACCAATCAAGGCTGTCTGCATAAGGTGTTATTTGCCAAGAGCCTGTTACTTGAAAGGAAGACCTCTTCTGTCTGCACAGCAGATTTGTAGGTGGAGGAAAGGAGCCTTGCAGAGAGAAAAGTGGGGGGAACCAACATAATCACATACTCATGATCCATAAATACCTAAGTAAGGATGGAGCAGAAAATGCACCAGGCATCCTTCTCTAATGGGACTCAACCACATTCATAAGACACTTTTTTCACGTGTGATAAGAAGAAATTGACAGCATGTAATTTCAACTAATTTGTTGTGAAAGGATTGTCATAAAGCTCCCCCAAGGGCTGAAACTCTAACTGTAGATGAACCTATACAGAATTTGTGTTATCACACATAACACACACCTAAGCGCTTCTAGCCCTGCTTAACTGCTGAAGGAGTGATACAAATCACTACAACACTTAAAGGCTACCCTCAAGAAGATCAGAGGAATACAGATCTGCAGGGAGAAATGCCAAAAACTACACTATAAATAGCATGTCTGGATATTCCTAGCCATATTTTAACTTCACAACGCCTTTAAAGCTACTGAATGTTCTTAAGCAGCACAGTCTAACATACAAAGAATACAGAAAGCACGACTGTTAACAATTCATTGCCAAAAAAAAGGTATATGGACAGAGGCTCCACATGACATGCTCTTAGTTTGTTCCTATCCAATATCTCAGTCGCCCTCCCAGAGACTTGAACAAGACAGATGCTTCTCCTTCCACAGACAACATGGAGCTGGGAAGGGCCATCACTGGCCACATGTTGAAAACAAAAATGGCCATGGCCAAAAGAGAAAAAGGTTCTGGACCAATTTAGGATATAATTTGGCAAAGGACATGTGCGCAAACACAATGAGGAAGGCTGCTTATTAGACTGTAATCCACCGGAAAGGATCTAATGGTCAACACAGATCAACAAATTGAACATGAAATCAGCATGTTGTTGATGCCACACAAGGAGTAATCACCTTGTAGCAACACTCAGTCTAACTCTGACCACAGTTTTCTTACAGCAGGCTTCAGGATAGCTAACCCTAAACAGTTACCACTTCAAATGGGCAATTACCACTCAGCAGCCAGTAATGAACCATGGACATTTATCCTACTCAAATGTTTGTTTCCTTTACATTGTTAACTTTTAGAGTAATACTGAATGTAAGGTAAAGTGATAGATTTCTGTCAGTGATTTACTGGAGGAAAGAGAGTTCTGTTGCTCACTGAAGCAGTGCTCTTCACAGGACATAATTTCTAGTTTAAGGGGAAAAAAGCACTTCCGTATCTGAGGAAGAGACATAAGCATTAAGTTAATTATGAAGAATTCCAAAACTGTGCTCTGAATAAAGAAGGAATAAAATGAGTTTTGGAGTGAGACAATAAATTTCTTCTGACATCTCAAAAGTCTTGAAAAGAAAGATCACACATAAAAGCGACTACGCTCCCCATAAGAAACATATTCAAGTGAATCCCCAGGAATCTGAACCTAAGGCTTAGTTCAAAAAAAGGTGCCTGGATGCGAATTATTAAGCAATCCCAGTCCAACCCTCTCTAGCAGCAGCAGTTTGCCTAGGGAGACTTTCACAAATCCCGAGACCTCAACTGCTACCATGGAACCATGTATTTCTCTCAGAGTAAGTAGATTTATGCTTGTGTAAGTAGACTAAGTACAGATTTTGTTTCATTTCGTCACCTGTGTTTTACAACTATGTGATTATGTTATTATATTTAGATATTACAAACAATACTTTTACTTCTAGTTTACCTTAATCTGTCTTACCTATGGCCCAGCTAACCAGCACAGACTCTGCAGTGACCACACGTAAGGAGGGTGTTTTCTTTCCCTCTCATTACACAGTTCAGATTCTGGCCTTGCAGGAATTGGACAGGACCCGAGTGTACCCAGGGACTCACAGCAACTGAAGAGGCTCTCTGATGTGCAGTAGGTTACCAGAGTGTATGCTTATGCCTTGTAGCTATTGGTGTCTGCTGGTGTCTAGGTCACAAGCAGACTTGCTGCTGACTGCTTCCTACACAGAAGGTGTCCTTGCTTACTCCCCACTCACGGGGAGCAGGCCATGGGCTCCGAAACCTTTGCATTATTTCAAAGGCAGGTGTACATAGAAGCAAGCAGGGTAATATTATAATTATTATTGAAATGTGGGCATCTAAAATATTTGGAACTTGCATGCTTGGTTCAGAATTCTTGAAATAATATTTGAGATCTAAATGCAAACACATTGCGTTAAATATGTTGTACTGGTTTGGTATTTTTCCTTCCACTGTGTTTACATTCATGTTCAATACAGAAAGACTTCAGTCTTATTTCACAGATCCAAGTAGTAATTCCAGCCAACTGACATGATTTAGTGGAAACAAACTGAAGTGCTAATGTCCTTTTTACTGTACTTTACTAAGAAATATAAAAATGGGAAAACAATACCAAACTAACAGTTCCTTTAGTTTCTGAACCTTAGAAAAGAATCCTCTGTTCTTTCTCTTATATTGTTGCATTTGTCTAGGGACTGGACAGGGAAAAATGTCAATTACTGTCAGATAAGAATTAAAACCTCAGTTGTGCCTTATACTCAGTGCAAAATCCCAAAGACAAATACAAAGTAATCTTCAGAAAAAAGTGATTTGTAACAAGTCTGTCTGGGGAAAGAACTGAATATAATTTCACAGTAAAATTCTGCTGCTGAGAACTCCATTCAAGAAAAGGAATTGTGAATGCTAGGTAAATGACTAAGTAGATATGACTTTTATCTCAATAACGTGTCAGAGTAATTGAACGTGTGTTAAGGTAATTCAATCTTCTCAGTGATGTAGAACTGAAACTTGAAAAGCAAAACTGTAAGTTACACTTCTGTAAGACTTAAGAGTGGTATGTGAAATATCTTTCATCTTATAGCAGGTTGCAATATCTCCCATTCTCAGAAGAAGCACTTTAAGTGATAATACTTTATGATGTATTTTGGATCATTAAATAACATTTGGATCACAGAGGTTTTCCAATGCCAGCTTCTGAGGCTATTACATTAATAAAGCTATTTTTCTTACATGAATTACATTAACAATGTAGAGTGACCTTTTTGCTAAATATTAGAATTTTGTATTCTTTCCCTATGTCAGTTAATTTCAGCTATTTAGCATTGGATCTGTTTGAAAAACAAAAAGGATACACTTGGCAACACCCAGGATAAACACATTATGATGAATCATACATGCTTGCAAGGTGTATGTTTCTCCTACAAAAATATTAAAATCATACACAGCTTTGCTAGTTTGTGTGACACAACATTTTCGCTGTACTTCTAGGAGGTCTTGGGCTATGAATTAGCTGTGTCTTGACTGAGTCTGGAGGGACTGTCTTCTAAATTCTAAATACATTCATACCTATTTAAATTTTTCATCTGGTTTCCAAAAGGTTAAAGAAATAACAATACCAAACCACTATTTAAGTGTGACTTATACAAAATCAATACTTTTTTCTCTATCACTGCAAAAACAAACACAGAAAACTATGTTAAAATCATACTCCATCACCTGCAAACATTGGAGCCACTGCTTAATCAATATTCTCTTATCTTTGCTTTCCAACAGATAAAGGTTTTAACATGTTAGGCAGTGTATGTTTTTCATAATGTTGAATTCAAAGCTTGCTGAAATCCAATGTTTCCTTTATGAGGGCTCTGGTAGACTTGAATACATCCAAGTAAAACATCTATATGACATTGTACTCAACTACCTCCCTCGCCTCTTCTCTTTCCTCTTCTCTTAGGGCCCTGCTTCTTTTTGAAATAATGTCACCACTGGGCTAAAAGCAAATTAAATTGAAACACTAATATCTACGTTATCTACAAGTGTCCTTAGAAAAATCATAACTCTTTGGTCTATATTTTAATATCAGAACAGAAAAATTTAACAACCAGATTCTCTCTGGCCCTAACAGAAACCAAATACTACTTCTCTGGCATTTTGCTTAAAAGAATATTTTAAAAAATGAACATCAAAAAAATACTAATGCAAAGCAAATCAAATATCAGAACCTGACTTCAGAAAAGGCTGTACTTACTCCTTATTTCTGCTTTTAATGCATGGCTGGTAAAGGACTTTGACAGCATTCCAGGTCCCCACTGGTCCAGAGCTAGGCATGAAAATATCTCCAAACAGTGTAAGAACACTGAGAGAGGAGGAACTTCCTAAAGACTCCACCAGCAATGTGTCAGAATTTAAAAGCCATATCTATAAATGAAGAAATAATTTATTTTACTGCAGATTATATCAATTTCAACTTGTTACTTTACTCTGACTCTAAATCAGCTGATACTAAAGCTACATTCTTACAAAGTTTCAAACAATGTTTTAACAGACATAAATTGACGTTTTATTATTCAGCACAGTCTGCACAGCATCTAGTGGAGAAAAAAGGATTAATACAATGAACTGATGCCTGATTTATCACAGTCACTCTTAAGATCGTTTCTGTGAAGCTGTCTCTTTTATTGACTGTAGCACACTTCCTTTGATAGTAACAAAACAGTCCCAAGTTATCTCCTTCAGTAGCAGATGGATTATTTCTCCAATTTCTTTTTTTTTTTTTTGGAGGTAGTCAAGCATATGGTGTTGAGCAATTGAGGGCTAAAGACAGGGAACTGAAAGACTACTCACCGAAAGTGCCAAAAATTGAGGATTTTTTAAGTGGTAGTCATGACTAGATGGAGCTAAGACATGCAAGGAAGAAGACACCAACTAACATGGTCTAAAAGGAACGCTGAGATTTACAAACAGCTGTAACAAACTCTTACTTGGAAAATAAATCTTTATCAAATTTCATAATGGGACTGGCATTCTTCAGCATTATTTGCTCCCAGCAATTCAGGGGATATTTACTGGAGCAAGTTTTGAGAAATCTGAACTTTTTGCATCACATTAAGGATCTTATTTAATCTTTGTGTGATTGGGCATGAGTGTTCCGACTTGGAACCAGGGCTTTCATGCTAAAAACACTGTACAAAAAGTCAGGCTTTTCCTTTATTCACAGCCTGCAGCAGTGAAGTGATACGAGCTAACAATGGAAATCAATTTTTGCAAGTGCAGAGCCTGTATGAAATGTTTATATATGAAATATTTATCATAGAAAGCAGGATTTACGCAGTGCTGCTCACCAGAGAGCAATCTTCTGCTTCTCATGATCTAATCAGCTTCAAGTAAAACAAGTTACATGATGTTAGGTAGCAGACACATGATATCCCCTGGTGGAGGGAAAAAGCCACCATTAACAGGACACATAGTATATGTTGTAATTGAATGTGACAGTCACAATTTATCAGAGCCCAAGGCTCAGAACATTACAGTGGAAGCTTCATAAAGAAGGAATGAGATATATTGATAAAGATATCTTGGGAGGGATGGGAGGAGGAGAATCACTTTAGCATATGCACATAAATGATGACAAGCAACTGCACTTGGCTTAGCAAGCGGTTGTTCATCAGTTTTGCTCTGGTAACTCAATCTACACATTTATAGCCTAAAGTGCAAAATACACCTCATTAGCTGGGACCATTACACAAGGTGCTTTAAGCCAAGTGCTGAGGCGGTGTTGGAGACAATGGTGAAAAAAGAGAAATGCCCTTTACACACAGGCCACTCTGAACACTTTTAGTTCTAATGAAATAGAATTTCTTCCTTTTGAAATTACTATCAATTCCCTGTGAAGGAGCTTCCTGGGATGCTTTTCAGAAGGGAATATGCTTCAAACTAGTCTAGGGAACAATGCAGCCAATAGATGTCTACTCCTTTCAGAATCCTTCTGCAATTTGCCTTAGAGAAAGCAACTAAAGCATTTCATTTGCAATATGGTTCCATCTGACAAGCACTTCTTTCCACCACAAGTGTTGATATATGGCATCTGAAAATCACGTTCTACCACTTGTTCAGAATATGTATTTGTCTCAACAGCAACGTAACAGGTCTGTATTAATAATTTAGCACACAATACAGAGAAAGAAAATGGGGGCGCGAGGACTCCTGGCCATGAGAAAATCAACTTCTGAACCACATTTACTTCTTTTGGCAGTATTTTCATTCTTTTCCTCATGCATAAATTAATTTCGATCTTGCTTTCGGTCTGAACGAACAACCACTCACCCAGACTCAGTGTGTTGACTCAAAGCAGTTTATGTTATTTCTGGCTAAGACAGTTTCATATTTTGATCTGTGCTTTCAACTACGTTACTCACAACGTGCTATCTTTCCTTCCTTTCTACCACTTCGTACAGCAGAGTTTGCACAACCAACTTCCCTTCATATTAACTCCAGTAAGTAAAGAACCTTTACAGAAAGATAAATATATAAAGTTTAGAATTCATTAATAGTGCGATTGATGACTTTTTCTGAAATGACAGCATAAGAAGAATGTCTCTGGGTTTTTGTTGGTCTTTTTTTCATTGTTTTCTTTCACTTTTGAATCACTTTGTCAACAGACCTCAAAGATGTTCTTAGGAGAAAAGCTACAACAAATCTATCTCAGTTCTACTTCACAAGACTCAATCCAGGTAGGTGAAATACTACAATCTTGTGAACAATTAGGCATCAATTCAAACTTAATATGGGTTGAAAAAAAGCTTTTATTTTTCCTTGCTAGTTCTTTCTTAGTTATTGCAGGCATTACTGTTACTTTTATCATCACACAGGTCACTAATGCAAACATCTTTCATTACAGCTACTTTGTCCTCACATTCAGACTGTTCAGGTAAAGATGTGGTTTGCCCATATTTCACAAAGAATAAAGGTCACTAAGAGAACTGGGTAGCTGAGTCTCAACAAGGTTCTCATTAACGCACTTCTTGATCACTGCAACCTCCACCCCTTCTCCAATCTTAACAAATGCAAACTTGTTTTGCACATGCTCTTCAAGACATGGCCCAACAATCAGGTCTCTCCCATTTTGTTACACATTAAATTTCTTGGGATATCTTCCCACTCCCTCTCCAGTCACTCCTGAAATACAAGCTGCCTTACTTTCCAGGCACTTTACACTCCGAAATAGCTCTTTCATTCAGTACTGAAAGACTGGAGATAGTATTTAAACTCTACCACACACTTCTTGATTTTCATAGATGTATCTTTTTGGGTTTTATCAGGTTGATCCCATCCATTATATGAATTCTCTGTATCTATCCAGAAAACTACTTATTTACCTCTTTCAAAGCTATACTTTTTAATAGTACAGAAAAACCAGACATCTATTAAGATGCTGCTATGCTGACCAATAATGTACCATTTTGCTCATGTTCTCCTATCTCACTGCCCATTTGCTGTCCTCCTCTTATTCTTAGCTTGTAAGTCATGCAAGGTAGGGAACACTTCAACAGTTTAGCAAAGAGAGGAGGCAAGTGATTCATCTTTTACCTGTGGTTTAAAAAAAACTTAAACATACTTGTTAGAAACCTTAACCCTAATTATCACATACACACCCTAAGCTGTGTGCATTCATGTATGTAAGCACAAACACTGTCAACTACAATCTTTGGCTCATTATCAAAACAAACAGGTGGGACAGCTGGTTCACAATGCATCAGTGATGAGACTCCTTGTGTAACTTGGCTGTATACTCACAGCCTCAAGCACCTACATTTTTACTGTTTAGTTGTTGACAATCATTAATATAAACGGTTTTTAAACTATACTTGTGTCCACAAGGCCTCTGAGCCCTAAGCCTTAACCTACAACTCCAGAATACCTGTTGATGCGTATACAGTTGCCAGAACCTAACTCCAGACATGAGTAAGGGCTTTCTGAGGTTAAACACAAAGAACACCCCCAAAAAACTAGTAACTAACTAACAAAAAGGAAGAGATGCCAATCAGAAGCCAGCCCTATCTCATTCAGCCTGCTCCTCTAATCAATATATCAGCAAAAATGCAACTCAGAGCTAAGAGTAATGGCAACCTACTAAACAAAGTGATTTTTCTATTAGCAAATAACCAGTTTGTTCTATGTAAGCTACTAGACTTAAGCAGCAGAATTTTAGGTAACTTGGAAATATGTAAGCTAAAAAGGAAAAATCACATCAACTTTTAATGACTCCTCAATTAGATAACACATAGTGACAATTACAGGTCCGTTCATGAAACGTTAATTTTGCCATCACAAAAGAGGTATTTCTCAGTGGTTGTACAAATGTTATCTTGGCACTAAAATTTACTTAAAAGCAAGAGATATATGCTTTCTTCAGCACCTGGGTGTTCAGAAATAACAGAACTTGGACAATGTATATATAAAACAATTTATGTAATTAGATTGTCTGCCTCAAGAAAGTGCATCTATAAGTTTATCCAGGGCAGGAATCTATAATCACGTATTTCTTTATCTTTGTGTCTGAATTTTTTGTATAAACTGCAAAAATACCTATATTTAGTTCAGGAATAAAAGAAAATATCCTTAGTTACAACAAGTGTATAGTATTAAAATAATTCCTATCCATCTCAAAAGTTTGAGGAATCTAGCTGTCACTATTTAAATATCAAGCTTAACCAAGTTTAGCAGCATTGGAACATTAAGTATAGCAGGCAATTTTAGTTTTGTTTGCAATTCACTTTCCAATGCAATGTACTGACTACATTAGTAGTCTCTGCTGACTTAAGACAATACATGGGAAAGATGCTATGCAACTTGATTCACTTCTTGTTATTAAAGATAAGAAGCAGTGGAGCAAGAAGATGAGATATATATTAAAAAGTTAAAATTTAAACTTTCCATGTTTTCTGAATACAAAACAGTGCTACTTCTGGTGTGTCTGTAGTACCTTCATTAATATAACAACAAGAGAAAATTTCTACATGTACATCTACTTAAATTAAAGAACTGGGAGATTTCTTACTTGAACAGAACTCTTCAGAACTACTTCAAGAATTTGAATTTGTTAATTTTCTTTAAACATACAATAACAAACAGCAAAAATAATAAATTTTAGGAGCTGGGATACATACGTTAAACTTTTTCAGTAAGATGAAGATTTAAAAACTTACCAGAATATAGGTTTTTCCATTATCCCCTTTTACAGTGAATCTAAATGTGCTTTTAGCAGAGGATAATTCCAAAAGACACTGAGCAACCATGCTCTGCACAAACTGAGACCTGTTTAAGAATGAACCACATATTATTATGTTTTCATAACAGTTAAATGGGCAAAGTCATTCATATCAATGCACTACAGATACATGAGTATCTCCATACCGTCAATTTTACTATATCCTACAATTTTCTATTTCCTGCAACGGGAATTTTTTAACAGACCAGCATTCTAAAGTGCTCCACATCCTTTATTTGGGCTGATACCAAAAGTCAAATGCTGAACAAAAGCTTTCCCTTTACACATATGATCTCTACACAAAGTTCAGAATAACGCACATATTTCAAATACAATTTACAAAAAGAGAGAATTGTGACTAATGGTAGTACATGATACAAGATAGATAGATCAGATTCTGTTTCATTTTAGTCTTAATTTCAAACTGAATTGCTTGAAATTTCAAAAATCTCATTCCAATTAAATATTTCAAGCTTTACTTAATTTAACTTTACATGATGTAACCTTCCATTTCCATAATTAGTCATCAGAAGTCACGTAAGCTTAAGTAGTTCAAAAACTAAGTATTTGAACTACATTACCTTTACAATGCTTAATTCTGGGATGATTATGTAAAATTGCACTGTTAATTATATGTAGTTATTCAAGAAACTACAACATTAGAGCATTTCTAGAATCCTTTCTAAAACATACACATGAGCAAATTGCCTGATTTTTTTTTGTTACCTTGGTATTGGGCTGAAACTTCCCTCAGATGGTTGAATAATCACCTCGGTGACATAATATTTAATAGTATCTAAAATGACAAAAACATTTTTGAAGTATAATAGAATAACCAACTTGTTAAGATTAGACTGTAAGACAGCCTATCGCTAAACTAATTAAACATTTGTTCAGTACTCCATTAAGAAGTGCAGCAGACGGTCAAATTCTGCTTTGGTTTGTAGGAGGTGAAGCAACCATAACAAAAAACCTACATTGCCTGCAGAAAACTGTTCTGAGCTAATTACATGATCAGCAATTTATCATTCATATTGATCTTTGTTAACGCTGGGAACAATCACCTTGAAACAAAGCAAGAGCTCAAGCCAAACCTGAAAGATGAATTGAAAGGACTTTCCTAAAGCACTGAGATCAGCATAGCTTACATAAGTATTTTAGTACCCTCTGCTGCTCAGTAATGCTGCAGTGAATCACAAGAGACAGTTTTAATAACAGCACACACAGGAGAATAATTTTCTTCTTTGCTTAAAGAACAGAATGGAACTTCTTTCCAAAAATCACACTTACTCAACATTAGCACTGCATACATTCTGAGTTTCAGTGTAACTGTTCACCAAAAGCTTCACTAAGACAGCCTTTAACACTAAATGTAAGTGTTTGAGGACATAATTTAATCCCCATCAAAAAAGTCAGGTCAAAGACGATCATATTGAAGATCTGGGTCTACGCTGCAAACATAGTCTATGAGAGGGCCAGCAAAACAGGTTAAATATAGAGAGAAATAAATACATTCTACTAAGCCTTAGCATGTGAACAGCTGGAAGATTCATCAGTTCCATAAATTTTAAGGGTGAAAAGGATTATCTCATCTGATCTCTGTCCACACATACCATTAAAACAAGATGAAAGTAAGCATTTCAGGAAAACACTTAATGTGTTTTAAAGACTCCAAAGGCTTGGTAATCCAATCCCTTCTCTAGATAAGTACTAGATAACTTTTTAAATTATCTTCACTGTTAAGAAATTATATTTTACCTCTAAGTTTAACTCAGTCTTCTCCACACTGTACTAGTCCGAGGAGACAGGAGGAAAATAAAGTTCAGTCTCTTTAGTTCCTCACCCATTACCCTGACTAAGGAATTAGTGCTACTGCTACAAAGGTATTGAGAATTCAGATGTTTGCTAGCAGAGAGATAGAAGGTGTGATTTCCCAAGAAAAAAATCATACAAGTGTCTGTGGGTAGAGTTGGGGAGAAATTCAAATCCAAATGTGGCCTCCACAGCTACATCACTCTAATCCTGCTTTATCATCAAGGCATTGATATCTGCTCAGGAGGAAGTACCAAACCATGACAGTCAAGTTTGCTCTCTAGTCCCTTTTCACAGAGATGGTTATGCCTAGACTTATACCATATATTGCTGGTTAGTTTGTCTGTTTGTTGAACTCTACCTAAATTTCCTACAGTACTGAAGAAGCGTGGTCAAAACAATGGATATGCTATCTAACTTCAGCTACGTGCAGAGTCCACACCAAATCCATGCACATCTATACAGTGTTTGCCTTTACCCACTCCCACTGATTATATCAATCATATCAATTACTGGGTGCTACAACCATCTGAAAGCTTAGAATAAGGCATCTATTACTCATGACCCTATTATTCATGCTCTTTTCCAGGCACTCCTTTCCCAAAGTCACATCCTCCTTTGGAGGCTTTCAAACATTTTACCTTAAATTTGGTTTTATTAAAGCCTGTGTTGTTCAGATCCCTGTACAGGACAATCAGAACGTTCTGTACAGAAGACCTTCTGTCTTGCATCACCTCGTGACTGACTTCTAAAACAGGCTTTGCATTTTCTGAGAAGTTTTTATATTCACCAGATTTCTGAGCTGAAAGAGGCTCACACTGACTGATGCAGTGGAGTAGAGGGAGAATGAAAGAATGAACCCTGCTACTAACAGTCTTATCATTGCTTCTCTCCTGTTAATAGCTGAATTTTAAATACAACCAGATCTTTAGACTACTTCTGGTAGACCCTGCTGATTCAGTATTATTACACTTTTAAACCATCATCTCATCATCAAACGAGGATGAGACATAACCTGCTTCTTTGACAAGGCTTTCTTCCCACAAAATCAGGCTGTTAGCAACCATATCTTCAGCTTCTAGTTCTGTGTTGATCAAGTTCTGAATTAGCCTCTCAATTATTCTGTAGAACTGACAGGAAAATAAACAACCTGTAATTTCTCAAGGCTCCTTTTTTACCGAGCTTCCTAACAAACTGGAATCATGCATTGAGTCTTCCAAAGCTTTGAAATTAGCCAAATATGCCACAGAAACAAGGATGAGGAAAATCCCTGCTGAAAGTCACTTTCAAGGTCTAACAGTGGAATAAACAACGTCATCTGTTCCAGAAGGAAATGGGATGAACACACAGGAATCAGCCCTGCAGCTTACTGATAAAACTACTTTCCTTCAGAGTTTTTAACCTCCAGTGCTCAATGGCTGATGCAGTCAAGTCTAGTTTTGTTTGCACACTCATACCTGACGATGTTGTTTCTCCCAGCATTTTCTTGCAGCGCTTACAAATTACTCTGGTATTTTCCTTTGATTTCTGTAGGACAAAGAAATATCATTTAAATGTCTCTCTGATATTCTGAAAAAGGAATGCATAATTGTAATATAATCTACAGAGTAGACAGTAAACTTCGTACTTGTTTCTGTTCTCTTTATGTTTACATGCACACAGATTTGCCTTCACTACTTCAGCTCTCTGTAGCTGGACTTGCTTGCAAGTTTCATACTAGTTTTAAAATCTGGCAATATATCCTGACCTCACAGCAAAATAATGCACATGAAATGAAGTACTCCATAATATATACATAAAATAGTATGATGCAAAGTGACTACCATTACTCAGTAAAAAGTTCTAGCCATTCTGGACAGTTTTATACGAGTCAAATACCAATTCAACATTCAGCAGGTAGCAGAAAATGTCCACAGACTGTTTTGAGTTACCAGAAAAGAGCTGAAGAACACAATATAGCATGATATTCCAGAAAGATGGAGTCTATTCTGTTCTTGAACAACCTTTCTCCCTCAATTCAAGCAGAAACAGAAAAGGTATTGACAAAGAATAATTGTCAGAGGTGCAAAACAGTCTCCATATGTGGGAAGAAAACACACGTAATAGGAGGAAGCACAGAAGACAGAAAACTGAGAGCTATCATTGAGATACATAAAATCACTAATGTTTAGGAAAAGCTGAATAGAAAAAAAATCATTTGCTCTCATAGCTCATGCCATGAAATTATAGAATCACAGCATCAACTAGGTTGGAAAAGACCTCTGAGAGCATCGAGTTCTGTTTGCATCAAAGAAAAGGAAAGCATTTGTCACACAATGCACAATATAGTTTGGTACTCACTATAGGAAAGTATTTTTCATAGTGAAAGTATACACAAGTTCAAAAAGTCTTCAAAAATTCAGAGGAAATGTTCATCAAGGTATTATTAAAAATAAAAAATGTGGCTAACAGTATCTAGTTCAAGGAGTCTCTACAATCTCCAAAACATAACTCTATACTTGCCTTACTCTCATGCATCCATTACTGCCCTTTGAAAAAGATCTCCTTTCGACATGAAATCTGCCCTATAACACTCCTGCTAATTACAGTGTTAATATTTAAATTCAGTATCAAACAAGTAAGCACAACTCCTACTTTAATCCAGAGTCCAAAACTGGTTCTGTGTGGGCTTATTAACCTGGATGTAGCACGCTACAGCTCTGGCCTGAAAGCAGTACATACATATAACGTCTGTAATGGTCACAAATGACAAATCAAACTAAATGGCCCAGGGAGAGTCCAAGAGCTGACTACATTGGAACTACAGCCCCCTTGTTATGGAGATCAGAAGAAATATCTGGTTCATATATACGCAGTTACCCCCTTTCCCAATTCCTACCTTGCTACTCCTCTCAAACATACACAGTAAAATCACTTGTCTGATGTGAAAAACAAGGATAAGTAGACAAGGTTTTGTGAATACCAGTATTTGAGACAGGTACAAATACTGCACAGTACAAGTATAGAATATATACAGTACTTCCTTGAAAGCTACAACTTGAGTATTTTTTTCTGACTACAGTTACAGATGCTGGCTGAGAATTGTGCAGTACGGTACTAAAAAAACACCACTACCTCATTGGATCATGCTTCAGTGGAAAAAGCAACAGTTCTAGCTTGACTAATTAAATCAATATATCTATTTGACAACTTGCAGCTGCTGGCAATCTGCAGGTGGAGGTGGATCACAAGCCTAATATTTTCTGTTTCTACTCCTAAGGATCCCTGATATGGTGTCAGGGAAAAAGACTTTCCCCAAGAGATACTATTAGGATGCTGCAATACCATGTGACATTTAAAAACTATGTTACACTGGAAGACTAATAGATGTGAAAAATATGTTTGCAGTGGACGGACGCTGTCTTGGTCCCGCTGGAGTCTGGAAAACATTGTTTAAGCATCTCTGGTACATTCCTGCTACTATTTTGGTCATAGGCGAACACTTCCCAAAGAACTGCAATGCAATTAGAAAAGAACTTTCATACTGGGGCAGGCTGCAAAAAAATTCTCTGAAATGAGAACATTTATGCCAATAGCAATCCATCTTGCTTGTAACTTTCTATTACTCATATTATGGAAGAATTTTCTCTTTCAGTATGAGGGTTTTTTCCTTATTAGTCCAGTTTCTGCTGGATCTTAGAGTTTTGCTCATTTGCTTGGCAACTGAGTGATGCTGGAAATAAGCAAACACAGAAATGAGAATTCACTGCTAGTATGAAAGATGTAGAAAGAGGGATTTGACACAAACAAGCAATAAATTCTCAATGCTTTTTTTTTTTTTTTTAGCTTTATAAAGACTTGGGAAAATCAGAATGTGTTACGGTTTCAGATGTGGCTGTCTTACATTCCTAGGACACAGTAAGGACACTGAGTTTCTCTGACTGCTCTGTCTAGAGAAGGGGACCTGACATCCCACATTACAGCTCTTCATGCTGATGTTTCTGAGGCATTTAAGGAAGCAAACATGAAAATTCATTACACTAAACTACTATAGTATGCCTCTGACATAAAACAGCCTTCTCCCTCATTTAAAAGTCCTTCTTTTATCCTGGTGTGACTCACATCTCTGTAACATCTTTGTTCTGCATCCTTTTATTATGTGTTTGTCTCAAAATCAATCCTTTGCTGCCAAACATTCTCTTTGACTGATGAAGAAGTGTGCAATATGAACTCCACATACCCTGCCTCTTCCCATATTTGTTCCCATTCTTCTAAGATCTCTTTTAAGACTGCTGAAATGTGAGAATTCATTTTGGGGACCTCTGGCAGAAAGCATTGTCCTCTTTGAAATTCATAATCTTCTACTCCACCTCCTTCTTAAGGAAACTTAGAAGAAATAACTCCAATTGTCACAGAGTTAATCCAAATTAATCTGCTTCTCCCATGCTGATATCCTTTCAGGGTACCAGTCCTTATTTTCCCCTCCCCATATTCTGCTTTTCAAAGAACAATGGAACAAGAAATGAAGGGGACCACAGCAGTAAGAGCTGGAGATATGGACTACAGGACAAAACTGTTCCCCAGGCATTGCACCAGCAACCACTGAATTGTGAGAATTTTACTGAGGATAATACAAATCACTAATAAGCAGCAGCAGCAGATGGAAATCAGGGTCTCTGGTGTTAGTTCTCAACAGATTAAAAGTTTCACGCTGGGAATCTGAATACAGAAAGTCATCAGTTGTTACAGACACAAACTGCCAAGGTTGCAGTGGTTCCCATAATTGTAAAAGGATTTCAATAATTAGGTTTAACACTTGGTATTGGGAGAAAATACGGCATCTTCAGGCCCAACCACTGTCAGCATAAACGCAGACAAGCTTTATGGAAATGTAGGCTTTGATGAACTAACTTCCTGGATGTTCTTCTGGCAGAAGAAAAGATTACTGCTTGAAATTTTATACACGTGCTATACCTCCAGGACGAGTAAAGCACCGAATTTTCTTTCTTCATGGGTTTTATCCCACCATTGAAACATCAGCATCCCCAAAAATGCTTTTTTTCCCTGGAAACAACTAATTTTGACATTTCTGAGCCAAATGATAGCCTTCTTCCTAGATACTCAGGTGATGAATATATCCCATCCTGGAACACCTCAGAAACATCCACACAAAGAGCTATAATGTGACATGGCAGGCCCCCTCTCTAGACAGAACACTCAAACAAACTCAATTTCCTTCTAAGAAGACAGCCACATCTGAACCCATAACACATTTCTAAGTCTTTCTAAAGCAAAAAAAAAAAAAAAGAAAAAAATTCCCACCTTCCTGTGATCATATTTATGGTTATGCATCCAGTCATAGTTTGAGAAGAAAAATAATTGTTACTCCAGTTTCCTCCTCATTCTTTGCTCCACTATCCTTTGACAAACACCTAACCCATTACAGTTATCATCTTACTAAATTTCAATGCCCTTCTGCCCTTCACTCGGGATATTTTTGGGGGAAAACTTTTGGGTTTAGAACTGCATAAATGTAAACCTTCTAATTCAGTCTATAGGAGAAAGGTCTTCTTGCATATCTAGGTGAATATCAAGACTGTGGTGTGAGATTAAAAAACATAAAACATAGCTTAGAATATTTTCTGGCCTCTGTACAACTGGATGTCAAGAACTCTCAATGACCTTCAAAACAGTTTTGTAATACATACAAGTTAAACAAGCCAGGAAATAAAAAAATGTACTTTATAATTAAAGAAGTCCAAATGCATTCACCTGAGAATTATATTAAGAAAATACTTTACCAAGTTGAAGCCACTCTGAGAAGCATGGTGTCCAGCCTCTGAGCAGCACATGAGAGATTCAGGCACATGTGATTCATTTCCTGAATTCAACATAAAAAACGTGTCTCCAAGAAAACAGTCATCATGCTGAGGGTGCAAAGTGCTTCTGGCAAAGGGGTTAGGGTGACAACACCACTCTTCAACTAAATCATTCCAGTTTTCACTCGGTAGAGGAAGAACTCTAAGAAATTTCCTAAGAGGGAACAAGAAACAAACATTTCAATATAATTCTTTTCTAAGATACTAAAAGAGAGCTTAGACTCCTGACAAAGAGAGGGAGGAAGGAGAAGTATGGCATTTTCTCAAAAGAAATACTTGACTCTCTTTTCAGTCAAAGGCACTTTGTTTGGGTGAATTCTGAGAAAGCCATGGCTGAGTGTTTCCTGCCAAGTTTGTGATAAAACATTTCCCAAGGGTGAATCTGAAGTGATTATAAGGCATAATTTGGTATAATCTTATCTTGAAATGAGTCATATGTCAAAAATAAAACAGTTCTATCCAGTCATGCAAAACACAGCAATGGGCATTTTGCAATTACACTTATTATTACTTGTAAAGTTCTCTTGCACCAAATGTTGATATAAAACCAACAGAAACAGACTCATGCCACAGCAAGATTCAGCATGTACTTTGAAGCCCTTCAGAGTCAGATACCAGACTTTGAAAAAGGTAAATCCTGACAAAAATACCACAGTACATCTTCATTAAAAAAACCAGAAACAAACAAAACAACAAACAAAGGATAATGCAATCTTAATTCAGATTCCAGTACTCAGATCCAACTTTCAGAAGTCACATTAAAAAAAACCCACAAATCCCTTTCTCTGGGGTAGCTGTAGGACCAAGGACACTGCTTCAGGACATACTAGACTGCCTTTGTTATCAGTTGTACTGGGTTTGCATTTTCTGCTCTCTGCCTAGTTTCCTTAAATGCTTTCCTTTTGTTCCCCCATTTATTCTGCCGTCACCTGAAACTTTTGCACAGAGATTCTTGATTCTACTTCTTACTTTAAACTTGCAAATATGACTTTGCTTATGGTACTACTCTGCAAATAAAAACACAGATGCTAAGCCAATAGTTAGACATCCTCCGTTTCTTGCAGTTCCCAAACTAATCTTTTCTGAGGATGCCAATTCTTCCCATTGTAGTTGCTTGTCCCTTTTGAATTGTTCAATAAGTGAAAGTAAAATCTTTTATCAAAAAATCCTTCCTCCTAGATCGACAATACATTTTAAACTGTGCTTGCCCTACCTGCAGATGAAAGTTGGAATAACTTGTCCTCTGATCCAGCTTTACCATAACTAAGATAACCTCTCAGCACTACCCATCTCTGTCTTCATTTTCTGTGCTCTTATGTATTGCCTGAGATACAACCCAATACTGCCAAGGTGAGACTTTAATTCTGGTATTAGCCTAATGACTCATTCTTCACCAGCCTTCACAATTAGTTCCAATGCCTGGACTCACACTATAAATAAAAAACTATGAATTGCTCTTTACATTAAAGAACAAATAGCTGGTATTGCTCAGCAACGTTTTTACAAGTGTTACATACAGGAGAAAAAAAAGCCAGAGACTACCTTAAGCTGCATACTAAAGCTGTCTCTATTCATTACATGACCCTTTCTTTACCAGTCTAGAGCATCAGGATCTTCACTTCTTTTCCAACAAAAGCAGTTGCTCCAACCAGTAGGAATTTCCTAAACAGACTCTCTTAACTTTGAGTTATACCGAAAATACAGCATTTCCACTATATTTTAGGCTTTCACCACTCATACGCAGGAAGCCATATCCTGCATCATCAGAACTGGAAAAATGTAACATTAACAAAAATGTAGTTTTCTGGAAAAACAAACAAACAAAAACAACTTGAGGTTCACTGAGTGCTGACTAAATTGAGGCTGCTAAACACAGTGATAAAACCTAGCAGACAGGGGGACTTATGTCCCCAAACTTGCTCCTAATAACAACTGAGATTCTACTTAAAAACAGTCACCTAGGCTGCCTTCATGGTCAGAGCAACAAACAATTTTTAGGTTGGGACTTTTCCCCTGTCCAGTTGAGGAGGGGAGTAACAGAGTAGCTTTGGTGGGCACCTGGCATCCACCCACCACAAACCTTTAAGAATTTCTTCATGATAGAAATAAAGCCTTAAAGAATTATTTTATATATAAGCTATACTTAGCCCACCTGGAAGGAGAGAAAGAAAAATGAAAGCATCACAAATTCTTTGTAGTTTTTACATCGTGGAAGAAAAAAAAAATCTAATCACTTCCTCTAACATGGATAATGTCAGAGTAATGGAGAAGAATCAGAGAACATCCCCCTAACCTCTGAAGAACAATCAGATTCAAAGAAGGAAACAGACTGAACCAGAGGATTTCAGAAAATGCATAGTCAATTTTCTTGCACCAAGGAAGGTTTACTTACATTTAAACCATTCCTAATATGTTTCTCTAATCCAGCCTTTAAAATGATGGCTGCTTATGCAGTCTTTAACAGTAAAACATAAGCTTTAGAATAGGTTTGTGGCAGGTTTGGATTTTTTTTCATTTTTAACCTGAATTGCTCTTGCTTCAGCTGAAGACTACTGGCACCTCCTTTGCATTAACTTCTTTGATATTGGAAGAGTCTTATGTCTTCTCCACAACTTTATCTAAACTAAATCCCATTTATTTCAATTTATTCTCAAAGATATCATTTTCTAGATCTCAGGTTTTTCTTATTACAGATCCTTTTCTAGTAATTTACGTTTTAATAAGTTCTCCTTCACACAATTATGCAATTTCAATCCCTCCACCTGTGTTGCCACTGTCATACTTAACTCTCCCCAAAGAAATGAACACATGAATTCTGTAGCTGAAACTTCTGACTATGCTACTCTCTTCCGTTTGGAAATGCTGGGACAGAAGGTGTTTGATACACTGGCAGTTCCACTCTTCTACCCTCTTCTTAGTCTTTTTTATTGGCAACATTCAAGGGGCTCAGAGGTTCCCTGCAAGAAGAAATGCCAAGTAAAGAACCATGAACACGCGTTTTTTTTTTCCTTTCTCAAAAATTCTGCTTGCATTATATTATAGGATTCAGAACCAAAAGATTTAAACTCCATGCACATGAATTTGATGTGCTGAAATTCAAAAAACACCCACTGAGATATGAAAACATAAAAGTGCAGTATGTTTTGAAAGCAAACACTACTGACTAGAAATTACAAGTTTCACTACTCTGCAAATGTATCAAAATAAGAGTTATTACTAGATTTTCTGATGAGAAAGAGAATTTCTGATTTCAGAAGAGAAAGCCAAAAAAATCCTCATTCAGTTACATTCAGGCTAGCCATAAGTCTACATCTATGACAAGAAAGTAACAAAGTATCAGAAGTCACACAGATCACAAAAGGCTGTAAGCACATCTGTAACTATTCTTATATATACAACTGAAGCTGTCAAAATTGTTCATCAAAAGAGCCAGATAATGCAGCAGCTTTTTACTGAAATTCTCATTCACTCTGTAGACTCTGTAAGGAACAGAGACAAGGCCAAGTCACACCTCTAAGATAGAGCTCCTGTGTTCTCAAATTCAGCACCCCAGAACTATGTGGAGGTAGGATTTGTTTAACAGCTGTGGTCAACATCCCCATTCTGAGCAGACACTCTATAATTACAGCACAATGACTGAAGGAAATGTACAAGATACTGCAAAGAACAGAAGAGGATGCCTGAAGTGCAGAGGAAGAAAGAAATCAAGAATTAAATGAATGGTTAAAAACTGCTTCAGGTAATTTTGCTTTTTGTCATTCATAGTGCTTCAAATGTGTTCTTGTCTATCAATTTCAAAACAAATAACTTTTAGCATCCTCTATGTAGACAAAATAATGTGAATACAAATCACTATGGCACTTATTGCTATAAATACAAGACACTGCAGTACTCACCTGTCTTTTACTATGACGTCACCACAGGACTGACAGTAAAAGACATATTTCTTGTGGGGTTTCAGGCTTTCCCTCAAAGTAAAAGCCAGATCTATTAATAAAAGCAAACATATTAATCTTCAAAACTGTAAAATTTTCAGTCACTTGTACAGAAAAATCCTGCCAAATACCTCAGACTAAGAAAGATAAATCTAATAAACAATGCAAGATGCTGACATTTTAAACACAACCTTC
Source organism: Chiroxiphia lanceolata (assembly GCF_009829145.1). Classification (NCBI taxonomy): domain Eukaryota; kingdom Metazoa; phylum Chordata; class Aves; order Passeriformes; family Pipridae; genus Chiroxiphia; species Chiroxiphia lanceolata. The sequence goes on along the minus strand of NC_045639.1, from coordinate 82,094,909 downwards.
ATTTATTTACCTGTAGAAACAAGTATCTAGATTGAGGAAAAACTTGCATCTCCACCTCATGCTTCATATTGCTGAATAGGAACTGTATATGTGAACAATAATTTTCAAGGTGCAAATCCTCTCCACAGGGGGAGTTGAGATATAGATATCATTAGAGAGATTGTATAAATCAAAATTCAGTGCCACTCTTTTGTAATGATATTTCTGATACTCAGTGTCTCTGCAATATGAGGATACACCCCAATACGTAACACAAAGTAGTCAGGACAGGGAGCAGAGGGAGGCACCAGTTTTAAATTTTCAGGCATATAAGAGGCCAGCCACTGTAGTACCAGTCCAGGAAAAGATAGTGAGCAACGGCCTCTGCAGGCCAGCAAAGCAAAAACAGTGTCACAAAAGCCTGCTCAGCCAACTTTTCCAAATTAAAAAAGAAGCTATAAAAGCCTCCACAAATAATCCAACAATATTAAGTGGAAGAAAAGTAAGACTTTAAGCCAAGCTCTATGTATGAATATGCTCTGCATCGCCCACTTTCTCAAATTTAAGAACCAAAGTATATTCTCAGCACTGGCATTCAGTACTTAAAATTTAGGATTCAACCACAAGAGAAAAGTACTTTAAAAGGTTCCAGAATTTCATGTAAGAGACAACTGGTTTTGCATAACAATATCAGCATTAAAGGCTAACTAAGATTTTCCAATATATACGTTGATTACCATCTGGTTCACAGACATGTTTTTCACTAGTATGAATTTCCAACGTAAATTTTTAAAACTTCATCACTGGTCTCCTCAAGCATGTCTCATTAATAGGACACACTAAATAATTTTACTATAATCAAATTTTTAAAGCACATGCATAATTTCAGATTAACGTAAAGATGCAACCTCAGCATATCCTAAAATCAACAGAGCATTCCAATGTGTTTCTGGTGCTGAAATCATTACTGTATATCACACACTTTATTGGCCATTTCTACTTTAAAACCACAGAATGGCAATTCTGTGTTACTTAATATATCTTTCTGTGTCACATCGTATGCCATGAATCTAAACATATTGAGCTTCGATGCCAGGACGGAAGAAAGCACCAGCTGTACTACCATGCTTTCTATTTATTGCAAAGTCCTAGACCTGAATTAGCATCATGGAAGTAAAGAAGGTAACTTTGCAGATTTTACCTATGCCATTAACCTACGCAAACCCCGGCTATGAGATCAAAGAGCCCCAACACAAACCCACAATCCTTTATGATTAAGCGGTCAGGGATGGACAATCTTAGTCTGATAGCCTGGATGAATCAGATTGTAGCATTTTTGTAGTGATAGGACAAGGAGTAATAGGTACAAATGGAAAGAGGGGAAATTTATGTCAGATATTAAGAAAAAATTCTTTATTGTGAGACACCCAGAAGAGGTTACCCCCGGTGGATGCCCCATTCCTGGAAGTGTTCAAGGCCAGGTTGGATGAGGCCTTGAGCAACCTAGTCTAGTAAGAGGTGTCTCTGCCCAAGGCAAGGGGGGGTTGGGACAAGATGATCTTTAAGGTCTCTTCCAACCCCTTAATATTTTATGATTTTCAGCTACTAAACATGAAACAGGAGAGAAATTAAATAATTTGGAAGTACTACGGGGAAGCATGAGTGGAGGAATTGACTCTCAAAACTCCTACAGTCTACGTTTCCCTTTCGTTACATCATTCTAATTGCACTTCAATATTTTAAAAGTGACAACTCCATTAAAATTTTCTCAGTTCCTATTTACACCTTCAAGTCAGAGCTAAGAGAGCCTTTGAGAAACAGCAACAACACCCACTCAGCGCGAACCGCCGGCTTCAGGCTGAGGGGCGGACTGACAAGGGGAAGAATCAGGGGTGGTTTTTGTATAGAACCTACACTACAAAGCCTTTCAGCTGACCCCGCGCTGTTTCACATCCCCACCACAACTGTTTGATGGCCGGCCCCAGCCGTGCCCCCGCCCCACCCTCACCGGCAGGGGGCGGAGGGCGGCGCAGGCGCATGCGCAGGTGCAGTCCGTCCCCGGGGAGGCGGCGGAGCCCGCGGCACGAGGACGGCGCCAGCCTGACCCCTGCCGGCAGCGCTGCCGGGGCGCAGCTCCCGCTGCTCCGCACTTCCAGGGAATCCGCTGACACCGACACCTCCACCGGCGTGCCTGGGTCCTCCGCCGACGCGCTGGGGAGGAAAAGGAACGGCGTTTGCCTCGGGAAGGAGCCGTCAGGCCGAGCTGCTGCTTGACACAGGCCGGCCTGCAGCTCTCCCGCGGCCCGAGTCGCGCCCCGGAACCCATGCGGTGAACCGAGGTCTCTCGTGGGAGCGAGGAGCAACCGAGAGAAATAAACTACCGTTCTCAGGAAGCATTTATTTGCACACTAGCCCGGGCTGTGCCGAGCCGCACAGGCAGACGAGAGCGGAGGGAGGCGCCCGTACACAACCCGTTCCCACTCGTTCAAGGCTCAGGACGCCAAAAGCCAAGCCCGCCGTCCCCGCGCCGCGCCCCCGCCTTCCCCGCACGGCCCGAGTGGCGGTGGGCGGGCAGCGCCCACGCACTACCGGATAACCAGCAACGCGCTCTGCGTCCCCCGCCTGATCTCCATGAGGAACCCTCCCGCCATGCCGGCACCGCGCAGGAAGCGGCCGCTCTCGCGACCGGCGCAGGCGCGATGCCCCCTTTCCCGTCACAGCGCCGCCTGCATGGAATCATCATAGAATGACAGAGTCCTGTAAGATCGTCTAGTCCAAACGTCCCCCCAGCACTACCGCTGTAATCCCTACACCCCTAAACCATATCACCAGAGCCAGATCCAGATGCCTCTTAAACAATCCAGGGGATGGTGACTCTACCACCTCCCTGGGCAGTCTATTCCAGTACCTCGCCACACTAACACAAAATTTTTTTTCTAGTATCTAATCTGGATCTCGCCTGTCTCAGCTTAAGGCCATTTCCTCTTGTCCTTTTACTGAACGCACAGTAGAAGAGACTGGCCCCCACAACCTCCTTTCACGTAGCTGTGGAGAGTGATGAGGTGCCCCCTGAGCCTCCTCAAGACTAAACAAGCTTGCTGCTCCTCATAAGACATGTTTTGTAGACCCCTCACTATCCTTATTGCCCTTCTTTGGACACACTCCAGCACCTCGATGTCCTTTTTAAAGTGAGGGGCACAAAACGGAACATAGTACTCGAGGTGCAGCCTCACAAGTGCCAAGTACAGGATCACTTCCCTAGTACTGCTGGTTACACCTGGGCACACTGCTGGATCATATTGAGCCGGCTGTCACCCAGCACCCTAAGTCCCTTTCTGCTGAACAGCTATTGCCAAACAGTGTTTGCACACTGCCAAGGCCTCCTTGGTGTCTCGCTCTGAACCCCCCAGTAAGTAGGCTGGTGGTGGGCAAGAGGCTGGGGCAGGGGGAAAGGTAGGATAGCTGACTTGAATTGACCAGTGATATTCCATAGCACGTAATGTCATGCTTGGCAGTCAAAACTGGAGTGTAGTCTTTCCAAAGTGGCCATTGCTCAGAGACTGGCTGGGCATCATTGGTCTAGTTGTGGGAGGTGGTGAGGGATTGTCTGTATGTTTGGTTGTTTGTTTTTTTTAAACTCTGTTCTTCACTTACTAAATCATCATTATCTCAACCCACAACTTTTCTTGCTTTTGCTCTTCTGGTTCTCCCCCTGTGCAGCAGTGAGCTAGCAGTGGGCTGGGGTCACCCCACCACACCTGCAAAATTCAGACTGAGCAGAGGCCTCTGCTGAGCCAGGCTCCCCAGTCAGCACTGGGCACTGTGTCCTGTGGCGTGTCACTACACCACCACTTACCTCCTACCTTGTGAACAAACCCCTCTCCGCCCTTTCTCACAACTTTACAAGTCTGCCTGAGTTCCTCCTAGTCCATGTTCACCCAGCTCTTGAATGCTGTCACATTGCACTCATAACAACTGGACACTCAGCACAAGCAGCTGCTGCTCTGGGGTGAGGCTTCCTACTGCCTCTCATGAGGTCTTTTATCAAGAGACCGTAAGCCCACTCGGATACTCCTGTGTGACTGTTCTTAGCTTATGAGCACTGTCACGACTGCAGACTTCATTCAGCATGCCAGCTTCACAGTATATAGGAAGCTGATGGTCAGTATTCAAGGACACCAAGGAAAGAAGCTTTTGCTTTGAAACAAGGAGTCTTTCTGCATTGTTAACTGCTTACTTTTTATGAAAGTCACAAGACCCTCTGCAGTTGCAACTAGTTGAAAACATGATCTGTAAAGCTTTAAGCAAAAAAGCAAATTTGCGCATGCTAATTTTACAGCAATTTACTACAGAAGTCATGATTACTTTGAAGTATTCTTAGTCTTTGGAGTTATCAATACCAAGTAGGAGAGTCCCAAAGAAGCAGATGGAGCAACGTTAGATTTTGTGGGAAAAATACAGCAGATAATAGTCAACTCAACTGTCTCAACCAAGTTTTGTTGTTTTTTACAAAGCATGGATTTATTGGAGAATTCTGAAATCCAGACTATACTGTCTACATGCTGTTCGGAGTGTGGTGTTTGGGGATTTTGCTGTTGTTTCCTTTTTTAAGGAAGAAAAAAATTTGGACCACATGGTAGCTTTTATTTCCAATTACTTCACAAACCAATGTACATATTATGGGTTAAATTGTTCTGAGCAAGTACGTCATACATCAAACATAAAATCCATGTAATTATTGGAGAATTGACTCCTAGGATTAGTAAAAGGGCCTTGGGCCCTGACTTCAAAAGGACTTACACAAGGCTACAAAATTATGAATAATGTGAAGTATTTGCAGGGTGTGAGCTTCATTTATACAAAATTGTTTATTATGGGTTTCTCACCATTTCTGCTGTGAAATAATTACATAGAAAGGAAGGTAAATATCCTACAGAGTGAGTGCACCTAGCATTAGTGGTGCATCCAGAACATTATTCTGACTTCAGTGTCAGTAAAAGGAGATCCTAGTAAGGAAGAGCTCTGTAGTGTGGTCACTTCCTTGATGTGTCTCACTGTATTAGGGATGCTGGAAGGTTCATCTCTGCCCAGTTCCTTCAGTGTCCACTTTTGGATGTGTTTGTCATCAATATGAATAATGCCTCCTTGGACCTACAGATATTGTCAAAGTCCCCAGTCCCTGGTGCCTATACATTCTAGAAGTTCACAATCTGCTTAGCAGAAAAGCATTTTCTGTGCCTCCTCATTCTTATACTGTGGGATTTGGTTTACCTTTACAACTTTGTTACCTTTCATGATTTGGTAGATTTTGATCAATCCTCTCCCCTGCCTTCTCTCTCTACATAGAGCAGTCCCAGTTGTTGTTGCTCTCGCTGTAAGACAACAGCGACATATCTCTGCTGTGCCTTTCCCAACTTCCCTACATCCCTCTTGAGCCATGAAGACAAGAATTGATGCAGTAATCAATCTGAGGCTGTGCCAGCCTTTTATATAGCAGCCAAACAACTACCCTCGTCTTGTTCTCAATATTCTTCCCAGCAACGTACAATGTTTTGCAGTTTGGTTTTTTTTGTGCCAGTGCACATAAAGTCGATGAGACAATTTCAAAGAACTGTTTGGGAGCTCTGAACTGTAACTGCCACTACCACATTAAGCACAAGGGAAGCTTAGGAATCCAACCACCCTGCAGTGCAGCAGCATGTGTGAAAGCTCGTGGTCAGCTATTGACAGTGCCTTCCTGTCAGTGATGTTCACCATTGTTAAATAGCTCCAAAAGCACCACCAATCATAGTTACAATTACCTGTGTAATGCATTTGTAAGTCTGTTCAATGAAAAAGAAATTTAAATGCACCAGCTTAATTAGAAATACATGACACGTAGAGTCATACTCAATGCTTCAGAAAACCAGTGGGAATTGTCAGCTTTCCAAAAAGTAACTGTTTCTCATCTACCAATTCCTGGTATAGCTTAATGAGAAAAGGAATAGCATTTCCTCTTTATTATTATCCCAAGTCTGGAGAGTAAAATTAGACTTCATAAAATGTTGGCTGACAAACATAAGTCATGAAGTAGAAGATTTATAAATATTATGAGATTTTCCCCTGCAATATTCTAGAAATACGTGTGCTCACACAAAGTGTAAAATATTTATCATGTAAGCTGGATGCACCTTATTTTTTTGCAGTTAGTTAAGTAATCTATAACTGTAAGAACTGTTTGCTATTTTGAAGCCTGCTGAAATTTGAGATTTGCAATGATGACTTTGAAACTAACAGACTGCAGCCTAAGAAATGTACCCTTTATTCTGTGGCACTGGTCATTTGAAAATAACTCTTGCAGTGAAATATTCCTTCTGATAGCGTCCATGTGGGCACCCATACACCTTTGTGTATGGACTCAAGCATACAAATCCCAACAAATTTTAGAAAATTCCTAGTACAACTACTGTAAACATAAGCATAGGCATCATACAGACCAGTTATCATAGCATCACAGACCAGTTTGAGTTGGAAGTGACCAGGTGCAGGTCAGCCTCTTCTCCCAGGCAACTACCGACAGGATGAGAACACACAGTCTTTAGCTGCACCAGGGGAGGTTAAGTCTGCACATTAAGAGGAATTTCTTCACAGAAAGGGTGATTAGGAATTGAAATGGGCTGTCCAGAGAAGTGGTGGAGTCACTGTCCCTGAAGGTGTCTAAGGAAAAACTGGACATGGCACTCAGTGCCATGGTCTAGTTGACACAGTGGTGTTCGGTCAAGGGTTGGACTAGATGATCTCAGAGGTCTTTTCCAACCTAATTGATTCTGTGATTCTGTGACCTTAAAGGTCATCTTGTTCACAATCCTCCCACCATGTGCAGGGACACCTTCCACTAGACAAGGTTGCTCAGAGCCCCATCCAACCTGGCCTAGAACACTTCCAGGGATGGGATATCCACAGGTTCACTGGGTAACCTGTAGCATATTTTGTAAATTACCACCCGCCTTCTATTTTTACCTGCACTATATTTGGTAAACTATGTGAAGATCAGGCAAAATAAGTATACACGCATACCCAGATCCATATCCATACCCATATCTACATCCATACATCTGCTCCGCGCACCCGCCCCTCCCTCCGCGGCCGCCATGGGGCGCAGCGCGGCGGCGCGGGGCGGGCGGGGCGCGGCGCGGGGCACGCCGGGAGCTGTCAGGGCGGTGCGGGGGTGCCGGTGTCGGTCGGGCTCTTCCGGCTCGGATCGCTCAGGTAACGTCGTTCCCGCCGCCCCCTCTTCTCATCCCCCGGTACGGGCGGGCTGCGGGCCCCGGCTGCTCTGCTCCCTCCGTCTCTCCCTGTTGCCGCGCCGGTAACGGGGAGGGTCCGCCCCTGGAGTGGAGCCGAGCGGAGCCGGCCCTCTGCCCTGCTCTGCCCTGCTCTGCCCTGCTCTGCCCTGCTCTGCCCTGCTTTGCCCAGCTCTCCCCTCCCCTCCCCTGCTCGCTCCTCTCCTCTCCGCGGGCACCGCCGGGCCGTGCTGGGCAGTGCGCGAGGGGCAGGTGCTGAGCAGCCTGGGGGCGGCGGTTGTAGCCTGTTAATTGCGCCGCATCAATTAACCTGTGGCACCTGCCCGCCCCTGCTGCTGTCCCCCCGCGGCGCCCTGTCGGCTTTCGGGGTGCGGAGCCTCTCCCCGCGCCCCCACCCCGGCACCGCGCGGCGGGGCCTGGCTTCGCCCTGCGTGGAGGAGCTTCCTCGGGCGACCTGTTCCCGCTGGGGGATGAGCCCGGCGTTGGGCTGCCAGGGCCGTCCTGCTTTGACCTTGAGGGCTGTGGGCCTCTTTTGGGTCTGGCCCGACTGCTGGAGTTGTGTGTGGTGTTTGGGAGGATGCATGGGGTGTACGGCTGTCCCTGGTTTCTGTGGTGCAGGGTTAAATTTCATCTGTTGATGAGGGATGGCTTCAAATCTTGTGGTGCCCGTTTGAAAAGCACAAATATGTGACAGCTTCTGGTGTTATATATTTCTTAGAAATAACATTTTCATACTTGTGACCATAACTAGAAAAGCCTAAACAATTTATCTTTTTAAATGACCTAAAATATGTTAGATATGAGGTGCAGGTTTTGATGAGCCAAGGGTGACTCAACCCTTGTGTTTTCATTGCTGATTGTAAGAACCCTTTCACTCCTAGATCTTCTTTTGATATCCAGCAATAGTGAAAGTGTTATGGTTCTCAGGTTAACTGCACAATGTGATACCTGAATTCCAGCTGTAGGAGTGTGAAGTGGTGAGAAGACTGTATCTAAATAGTAACAGGCTAGATGCTTGCAGGTAGTAAGGGGGCCCAGTATAAGGTTGAAGATCCTAGTCTTTTGTTTTGCTACCAAGGCTTGGTCTGTCTGTGTTAAATCCTTAGGCAGGCCTGGCAGTCAGATTTGCTCTTTCTGGTTGATTTTTTTTTTTTTTAATGTTGGTGCCTTTTCAAAAACAGTCTGAAATACAGCAGCTTTTGCAGGTCTAATAGTGTGATGTCTAAATATCGTGATTATACAAAATGTACAGTCATTTTCAATATAGCATCTAGAAATGTCATGAGGGGGAATGTCAGTTGGGAAACAGGCAGAATGTTTACAGCATAATTCCTGGTTTTGTTTTCATTGAAATGAGAATTGACCCATTTGGAAACTAAGCAGCCTGTAAATGAGACAGGGAGAGGCTGCATTTCTAATTTACTGAATGTCTTACTTTTCCAACTTGTTGGTAGCACCTGTGACAGGTGTTTAAACAGCATCTTGCAAAGACAAGTTATCTTACATCTTCCACTAGTGGAGTGGCTGTGCATTTGAGTGGATGGTTAAGTTCATAAGTTAGGCCGTGTTTATACTGGTACTGCTTTTCTTGAGTAAAAATTCTGGCACACTACGCTGACCATTAGAGATACTCATTGCAGGCACAGCAAACTATGTAGGTAAGATTGCAGTTTGTCTGGTTGTTGTCGTTCAACTCCAGCCAGCAGCCAAGCCCCATGCAGCCATTGGCTTACTCCCCCACTAGTGAGATCAAGGAGAGAATCAGAAAGGTAAAGCCAGAAAACACGTGGGTTGAGATAAAGACAATTTAATGGGGAAAGCAGAAGCCGCACATGCAAGCAAAGCAAAACCAGGAATTAATTCGCTGCTTCCCATGGTCAGGCAGGTATTCCAACATCTCCAGGAGAGCAGGGCCCCATCCTCTCATGGTGACTTGGGAAGACAAATGCCATCACTCCAAACATCCTTCCCTTCCTCCCTCTTCCCTCCAGTTTTATATACAGAGCATGGTGTCATATAGTATGGAATTTTCCTTGGGTCAGTTGGAGTCATCCGTCCTGGCTGTGTCTCCTCCCAACCTCCCATGTACTCCCAGCCCCCTGGCCAGCATGGAAGTACAAAGAGCAGAAAAGGCCTTGGCTCTGTGTAAGCCCTGCTCAGCAATAACAAAAACATCTCTATATTATCAACACTGTGTTCAGCACAAATCCAAAACACAGCCCCGTAACAGCTATGGTAAAGAAAAGTAGCTGTACTGCAGCCCAGACCAGCACACTGGTGTAAACGGGCTCAGCCTGTGTTCTGCCGTTGATTTCTGTTTGAATAAAGAGAGGATGCTTCCATTGTTGGCTTAGTTCTCTTGGCTAGAGTTACTATTGTCCACCTTTAGTGTCTTCTTACTTAACTAGGAATGACTGCTGGATTGAGCTGGCTGAAAATGCTTTTTACTTTTGTGAAGCTGTATTATATCAAATATGCAGGGTGTAGAAGAGAACCAAGAAGAGGTATGAAGTATGTTGTAAAAAAACCTGTTTTGAAAATGATTGAGAAAAATAGACCTGCAAAAACATGAAATAGAAAAATAGAAGTAATTGGTCTGTGTGCAAATAAATTGTCTTTCAGATTAATAATCACGTTGCCCTGACTTGTAGCTGAAAAGAAGTTGAATGATAAATAGAAACAGTAAGCAATGTGTTTCCCTCTGACAGGTTGGGGAGAAGAAACACTGCAGGATCAACCATTTTCCCCCAATAACTGAAACAAGAAATGAGAAGAAAGCACCAAAGAGAATCAGTAAATGGTTTCACTAGTCAACACATTCCTATTTTATCAGAAATTTGTTCTTCAATATAAGCTTAAGAAGTCAAGGAATGGTGCTTTGTCTAATTTTCTAGTTTCTAGTATAATTTGAAGAAATCAAAGGGAATTTAACCTTTTATTTATGTCTGTTCTGGATTACTTCAGAGGATAAGGAGAGCAAACAAGTTTCAGTCCAGCCCCTGTTTTCTCAATAGTCAGAAAAGGATTCTACTTTATGAATTCCTTTGAAATCCACTTGTAGAACTGTGAAATCAGATGTATTGCAAAATGTAACCACAGTCTAGATAATGTGTAGGTATATATTTGGCATATGACACTATTTCAGAATTAAAATCAGAATAAAATGATCGAAATTAGTTGAAATTTGAAATTAATTAATTACTAATATCTTAGACCTCAGGGTATAATAAAAAAGGAAGTTGGACAAAGTCTTGCCTGAATGCATCGTATTAGGTTACCCAAGTAAGGCAATGATAAGGATGTGAGAACTTCTGACATGCCTTTGTGAAAAGAAGTATCGTATTTGTTTGGAGACAGAATGTTAAAGTCACCTGAAGCTACATATTATTAGATCGATAGGTATGGATAAATGAAAGATTTGTCTAAATCTTCAATTTTTGAAGTTATTGTGAGCAAAGAATAAATGAATAAATTACCAAGTCACCTTTTTTGTTGTTGTTGTTAAGTTGGTAGATTCTGTGTTAAACTGTGTGTCAGAATATTTAAAGAGAAGTTTCAGTGTGAAATCACAGTGGAAGTTGGCAAACTCTCCTTTAAAGCAAAATGTGTAAAATATATCTTTAAATGTCATCATACTGGTTTAAGTTGACTTCATTGATATGTTTGCTATGGTTTTGTTATTTATATTTGACTGTATTACTATATTAATTGGAATTACTAGTTTGATAAGAGTAAAATATAAGAAAGAAAAATGATACCTCAAGGTAAGTCTTCCATCAGTATATGACTGGAAAGGATTGGAAGAGGGAAGCTAGCCAGTTAAAAAGGCCGTCTTTTCAGAGAGGGTATAGTGACCATTTGAAGGCATGAGGCTGAAACACATAAAAGTGAAAATAAGTTGCAGTTTATTTTAGGAAGCTTGTCCTGTTGTTGTGCTCAGGCAGCTGGAGAGAAGAGAACTGTTGGAAGTTGTGTACTTACCAAGCGTTGCTCAGCAGAGAAGGCAGCAGCCGCCAGGTCCAGCGGCTGCACGTGAGTGCTGGGCAGTTCTGCTGGGACAGGAAGAGCACAAGCTCACGGTGCTGGCAGGTGGTGTGGGAGACACGGGCAGGGTGCAGCTGCACTCGCACCACAACATGCTTGTTTGCTCTTTCATAAGGTTTTTTCCAACCCACTGAACTTGTGTGGTCACTATGGATTTAGCTATGATGGGTAAATACCTTCCATATCCTGTTCAGAGTAATCCAAAACAGCCTTATTTCTAATATGCAGTCTCAGGGTCTTTTTATGAAGGTGGGGAAACTGCTTACGCTGTGTGATGCTGCAGGTTTGCTTGTGTAGAGCTAAAAAAGGCCTTACCAACCCAGGGTGCAAGCCAAGCTTTTTTCAGCAGGCAACAGTTTCCTTTGGTCCAGGGAACAGTAGTTGATACACTATATACAATGTTAACACTTAACTTCTGAGTAAGGATTTTATGTTTCTGTTTGGCTCAGCATTGTCCAAGTGACTGGTGACTCCAGGAGGTTGCATGTCATTCTAGTGGAAGGTGTCCCTGCCTGTGGCAGGGGTGTTGGAACTAGATGCTTTTTAAGGTCCCTTACAACCCAAACCATTCTATGATTAAAAGCAACAACAAAAAAATCTTAAATATTATATTCTGCATTTGGTATTGTTAGGATGTCAACTGAATGAAATGAAGATTATTTTTAAAATGCTTTTACCCAAAATGTTTCTTTGATGAATGTATTGCTGCCAAAATTTAGGATTTAAGTTGTGTATAAAGATGGTAAATTTGGGAACTGAGATGAAATAAAGTTTCAGGAGGAAACCCTCTGCAAACATGTCAAATGAGTCCAGGTTATATTCTAGGTGTTTTGTTGTTTGTTTTTTTTTTTTTTTCCTACAAATGTGTGATTGAATATAGGGATCAGTTCTAGATTTAGATTGAAGTATTGGTTGTTCAAATATAGTGGTCAACAAAGGGAAGAAGGAGACAAAAAAAGTGCTTGAAAATGAGCATTGAAGGATAACTACAGATTCAAGGAAGCATTTCACCATTTTTCTCTATGTTGTGTTATTCTGACTTAAATTACAATCTGTTTTTTAGTAAAACGTGATAGAAGTTTTTGTGTACTTTAGAATAAAAAGTGTGGCTATATGGAACTTTCTTGATTTTTAGATGTAAAGTGAATGTTGATTAAGCTATAATATATTACATAGATAACTCATCAATCATTTATTGCCAGAAAGGAAAAGACACAGGAAACTGTTATAGGAAAAAGAAAATATTTTCAGTCAATGGTTGACCTGAGTTGTAACAAAGATGCAAATCATTATCTTTCATTTAGTGAGTGACATAAGTTCAGACCTGTGAAATTTGAATATTTGATTTGATCTTAAGATGAATTTGGTATTTTAAAAGTAGAAGCTTTAGTGTAAGATTCTGGTGTTCATGAAGTGCAGAAGTACTTAACTCCAGAAAAGATGATGTCTGTTATACTCTGCCAGTAAGATATTCCTGAGCAGTATGCAGGCACAGTGCTCAAGGGCTGAAAGAAAAGGAATCAGTAGTGTTCTCTTGGTGAGTCAGGAATCAAAATCAAAATTTCAGTTCAGTACGTCAAACTATTTTGTAGTTCACCTGTTATATATTGAGAAGGTGTAATAAAGTAGAATTGAGTAGAGGGATTAAAATGTCACCCTAAACTCAGTTTTTAAGAGACAATTCAAAGAGACGTATTTGCCAACAAGACTGAGAAGTGTTTGGTCATTTTCTTCTCTAACAAACAGACAGATGTGATACTTTTTTATTTTTGAAAAATTATGCTCTAGAGAAAATTCACTAGTGTTTGTTTATGATTATAAATTTGTTTTCTTAAACAGTGAATAGAGAAGTTGAATCCTGAGAAGGCTTATTGTATGTTCCTTATGAATTTTTAAGCTTGTTACTTTTTCCTCTTTATGAACTCATGTCTAATGTAAGTCATACTTTGGAATACCATATGACAGTAATAGCAGAAAGAACATTTTACATACCTTATGTATTTCTGTCAGACTATGCTCAGTGCCAGACTTAGAGTTTTATACCAGTCTTTTTTTTTTTCTGTGACAAATGTGCAAAAGAAGGAAAAATGTACTCAGTTTCTTTTTGCTGACAATTTTTTTTGGTGTAATAATAAATAATAAACAATAAACGTGTTTTGTAGATTCATAAGTGAGGAGGGAGCACATCCAGTTGGGTACCTAATCCAATCTCTATAGTACAAGCCGTAGGTTTTCTCTCATTTAATTCTTGTTTGATATGAGAGTCACTCTCAGGAAAACACCTTGTATTGATTTAGAAGTTGCCGATATGGGTAATGCACAGATTGTTATGCTAGTTTGGTTTGATTTGATTTAATTTTATTGTGGAAAGAAATTTGAACACCTAGAACAGTGCTGATGTTTCTGTGGAAAAATACAGTGCACTGTTTCCACTTGTGAATATGACTAGGTAGAAAAGTGTACTGGAAAGTTATTAATCACAATATTCAGTCTTATTAAGTGAGGTAGACTGTTGCAGGATACTAATGAGATCATGGCTAATTATAGTTAATAATACTGTCTGGTGGGGTTCTTTTGTGTTGGTTGTTTGTGTAATGGGAGGTTTCTTCTTTCGTTACTCTACTGAATAGCAGTTGGCCAAAATAACAAGCTCAAATGGTTCTTATTCTTCAGAAGACATTAGAGATGTCTCTTTGAAAAATTCTGAAATGAGGAATTTGTGGAAAGTCAATCTAGAAGTAATCAGCTGTAATTGGAAAATCTTTATCTGTGGTTATAGAAGAATTTATGTATTTCCAACATTTGAATTCTATCTGAAGAGTCTAATCTGGGAATTGCAGCACTTATTTTGCTATTCATGTTGTTAAGTGCTTCTGAGGAGAAGCAAAGCAAAGCATAATAAATTACCAAATGACAAGGCTTCTGTTTCCCATGTATTCAAATCTGTGTTTGTTTTAAAGTATTAAGTCTATTTAAATAAAAATGTGTTTCTGCAGTTGCCAGCTTAGTATGTGGGCACTATACACGGCTTAAAAAGCAATAGCTCAGTGTTGTGAAATTAGAAATTTTTCTCATCTGCTTTTTAATTATCTATTAGTTCTTTTACTGTACATCCCGTGACCATGCTTTAAATGGTAAACAGTTTTAGAAATGCCTTGAAATATTGCATTGCAAAGCCGAAACTTTGAGTAATTCTGAGGGAGCAAGCTTCTGAGCTCAGGCTCTTGCAGTTATTGGAACAAATCTTAAGAATTCTTGAAGTGATGTGATGTATGCAGATTTGTCCTCCACAACCATCAGCCCCTGGACCTGTACCAGCAAGCAACTGTTTCAGTCTTGCAGATTGGTGTGAAGGAGACAAATGGAGCAATTATGTGAGGCTTGAAAAATGTAAGAGTGGAACAGTAGCAAATCAAACCTGAAGAGGAGCTTTGGGGTACAACAGATAATGGAGAGCTTATGAATCAGTGGGAAGTCTTACAACCTTGTGATTAAATCTAAACAGATTCTAGATGAAAGCTGCTTTTATTGAATTGATTTGATGAAGCTGTTGTTCTTCTAGTTTCTTTAGCCTCAGTGTAAACCGTTTAGAGCCTCTTAGGTGAATAGTTTGTGTTGATGTGACACAGAAGGCTCTTAGGCACATAAGTTATGAAGGATGAGCATTTGCTGTGGAAAACACAGCTGTAACAGTATTGTTTTAACATGACTTGGAGGAAAACCAATACCACCTTACTGATGAAGGGAATTGAAGGCTGCTCTGTGAACATGCTATACATAACCCCTGGCAAAAGAAGATCCACAGCCCCAGGCAATTGCTTTCCTTGTCAAAGTCATACACTAGGACTCCACAGGCATCCAGGTATACCCAGAATTGTGTGGAGTCTGTATTTTAATCCCCCTGAGAAGATGAAATAGAAGGTAGTAAGTGTCAAGGCCTACTTCTGTAATCAGTTGTGGTTAAAATATAGTAATATGAAATTATTTGAAAGTGTATAGCACTTCTTAGGTAGTTTCTTCCTTATTGATAATTAGCTTTCTGCTCAGGCACTGCCATTTATTTTTTCCGTTGCAAAAGGCGAGGCCATCTAACAAGTCAGAGATTGCCTATGTCCAGAGTCATGAGAGTGGCTAAACTTCAATCTGAGAAGCTTCTGGTATGCAAAAAGGGGGGGAAAAAACCCCAAAACAAAACAAAGGATTGTGCTCTTTGTTCCTTTGTTTAAAAAGAGAAACAAATAAAGAACATTCCTTGGAAAGTTTGCCCTCATGCTAAATGGTGATTGTGTAATGGCCAGATAAATGCTTTATCCTCTGGGCTGTTTGATGATGTAGCATAAACTGCTGTTTTTCAATTTTTTTGATCTATCAAATTTTATTATTTATCTCATTTTACAGAGTAGTAAACTATGAAAGAATAAGGGTGTGATACTTTTAAGGAGATAGACATTAACAAGTTTAACATTGTATTGAAATATTAGCTGTAAAATTAAATGTTGTTAAATCTGCAGTTTTATTACAAATGAAGAGAACAGGAAAGTATTGATAAGAATACATAATAGAAACAAGAAAAAATTAAAAACTACATTTTGAAATATATTCAGACTAAACAAAAAGTAAACCCTGTAGGATGAGTGTATTTTTATATACGAGAACTAATAAAAATGGGCATTCCTGTAGTTTCAGTGATCGTAGAATAAAAAGAGTCCCAGGTTTATAAAAATAATATATAGTATTTACATAGTAACTTCTCTATGTGCCTGGCTTATTATGGCTACTCATATCGTTTGGAAGATATATTGTTTAAAACTGAAATTTCATTGTGGGGAAAAAAATGCAAGAAATTCTTTGTCTCCCCATCATCTCAAATTGCATAATTTTCTTTTCTTTTTTTAAGAAAGAAAAATGAGACCATAAGCACTTGAGGAAGACGGAGTCTTTCACGCTAACCATAAGTGCTTGCATTTATGCTTTAGCTGGATAAAAAAAGGTGCTGATACTTTCACTTAGAAAGCATTATTTGATGTGTCAAGTTCTTTCTCCATCCTTTGTGCCTGGAAAAATTAGAATTGTAATGCCTTTGTATGTTGGTTCTTTCTTCTTTTTTAGTATTAATACTTACTTTTACTTTTGGAGATCAGACACTGGTGGTAGTGCAACTGTCTCTGAGAAATCTGTTGGCATTTAAAGCTTTTACAAAGCAAACTTGACTTATTTCTGGACTTAATCCAATGATGGTTATTATAAAATGAAACCACAATAATTTATTTTTGTTTTAATAAAAAGTGTGACCTAAGTGCCTTATGCCAGCAGGGTATAATGAAATCTATCAATTCGACACCCAGGATATGGTTTTTAAGTAATGGTTTGCATTTCTGTTGTACCTTGGATACAGTCTGTCATTACTAGTCTACCATCAGAATCAAGAGTGCAGAAGGTTTGTGATTCTTGGCCTTTTTATTCACTTCTGCCATCCAACTCTTTTTCTTTCATTTTATCTGTTCTTTTCTTCTTTGTTCTTGGAACTTTCCTTATCATACCTGGTAGACAGTCTGATGAATACAGCTGCTTTATACCTGTTCCATGGTTTGCTTGGTTATTTTCAGTCTACCATGCTTCAGCCTGTGCTTCTGCACATAATTTTCTTCCTATTTTCCTTTAATCAAGGCAGAAGAGAGCAGCATCTGCTGAGCGCGAAGTCTTTTCTGAAGCCAAGAATCAGAGAGATCTTGAAAGGTTTCCCACAAGACCCTCATTAAAAGGGGTGCTAAATCTGCCTTTTTGCACAGATGTGCTACAATAGGATTTTCCTATTGAGCTGTATTTGCTTGAGGTGAAAGCAGCATTAAAAGCTCATCTCCTTTAAAAAATTATTGCATCTTTCCTAAATCTCTACTAAAATAAATAGTCCATGACCTATAAAAGTATGGGGTGGTGTTTTTGAATCTAGTATATCTTAATTACTTGGTGTAGACTACCATGGGATGAAAATATGTTGAGTAAATTGCAAAAGCCTATGATTACAGAACACTAGTAAACATGTACTTTTTTTGTGCATGGATGACAATAATATTTAAACAAAGTAGAGTTGCATCACTGGATTAGAATAGCAAGGAAGTGTCGATGCACAGAGGTATTCTTAAATAGCATGTAACTATTGTATGTATCCTTCATTCTTGTCTTCTGCCTGGAAGTGATTCAGAAAGGTTGGTGTCTTCTGTTTGCAGAAAGGCTGACTTGTTAAAAGGTGTGGATTTCTGGTGATGGACCCAGAGGAAGTAAAAAAGAAAATGAAAAATCCCTTTGTTGCATTGTTTAGAACAAGCAGTGCTCTTTTTGGGATAAACAGGGCATTAATTTTCTAGGGATTTTTCTTTGGTTTGTGATGTTGTGGATTTTTTTAATAGGACTTGGTTTTGGATGTGTTAAATATCTGTTAATTTTTTTTGCAATATGTTAGCTTTTGTTAAGGGTTGGCTGTAAACTGATCTCAGATTGATATTTTTACTGCCTCTGAGGAAAATGTAGTGGTTTTTTTATAGAATTATTTTAACAATATGTCTCTGTGAACAATGGTTTCAGGGTTTTTTATTTTAAATTTTAAACAGGTAATGTCTGTACATGAATTGCAAGCTAGTCTCTAGTGGGGACACTGTGGGAGGATGAACACGGAGGAGCTGGAGCTACTGACTGATTCCAAGTACAGAAACTATGTAGCAGCTGTTGACAAAGCACTGAAGAACTTTGAATATTCAAGTGAATGGGCAGATTTAATATCGGCACTTGGGAAACTAAACAAGGTATGCCTGGCAGGTGCTCTTGGAAAAGACTCAGGAATTGACAAAGGGTATTGTAGCAGGGGTGTAACAGTACAGAAGTGCAAGGTTCCAGCCATCTAATACTCCTGCAAATATTTTAGCAATCTGAGCCAAATGTTGAGTGTGTGCAAGGAGCAAACAAATCAAACAAATGCCTTTCTAAGACTTAGAGGGAGCCCTTTGTAATTGTAAGTAAAAGAAATTATTTACTTTTTTAGTGGAAATAAATGCAACATCTTTTTTATTACTAACATTTACTTATAATATCATTCAATATTATTGAAATAGCGTAAAAAATAGTAGCCAATATAAACATCAGCAGTATTTTTATAAAGCATGATAAAATGGGGCTCAAATCATTTGTTGACCAGAGAATGTTATCATTCAGATTAATTTTAACAGTTAGTAAGTTGAATATGTAATATCATTGCAATCTTTAATAGCAATTTACAAATAAATATCCATAAAAATCTTGTTTTAGTCAGTTGTATGTGTTTCTAGGGAGCTTCACTGAGGAGAATGACACTCACTTGGCAATTGCATAATTGTCTCATTTTTTTCATTTTTTTGATTGTAACAGTTGTTGCTGCATTTTTATGCAAAGTCAAGGCTATGATATTGGGAAAATAAAACCTAAATATGTAAATACAACTCTGTGTTCCAGTCCTGAAATGATTACATAGTTTCAGGCAGTGGTAAAGTGCTGCATGTTGTCTCACTCTATGATATTTTCTTAAAGTTATCCCAGGCTCACCTCCCACAGTTTAATAGTCCTCTTAGAGCTACTGTGGATGGAAATAGCAATTTTTGTCCTCAAAAGGATGAGTAAAATGAAATGGACAAGCTGTAGGTAAGATGCCCATTGCAAGTGAAGTTTTAAATGCCTTGGCAATTCCACCTATAGCAAGTGTACAAGTGAAAGGCACGGCAAAGAAAAAAGCTCATGGTATATTTTAGAAGTGTGGGGGGGTTATGTGTGGTGACTTACTGGCCACGTTCAGGAACTTGTTTATGAAAGTGCACTTTAATTTGTTTTGTGCTGTTCTTTATGTGTTGATTTATCAGGTGCTCCAGAACAACGCAAAGTACCAGGTAGTACCGAAAAAGCTGACTATAGGCAAGCGCTTGGCACAATGTCTTCATCCAGCTTTGCCGGGAGGGGTTCATCGGAAGGCACTTGAAACGTACGAGATAATTTTCAAAATCATTGGGCCCAAGCGCTTGGCCAAAGATCTTTTCCTGTACAGGTACAATATTTTAAACAGCTCCATTCCAAATGCGTAGTTGAGATGCTTTTGGTTTCCCACTTTTTATATTAGCACACTTACTTTGTTGCATAGCAAGAATCAATTTCTTTACCTTGTGTTACTGGTGTTTGTCTAGTACATTTCTCCTGACTATTGTATATTATATTAGAAGATAAACAGACCACTTAGATATTTAAGAACTGACTTTAGTGCTAGAAAATCTCAAATTGATTGTTATTTCCTTGAAATAAACAACGTTTTGTGCATATATGTACAGTATGTGAAGTGTGAACATCTATTTCAATGTGTTCACATTACATTTTTCTATTGTGATTTAAGTGATATTGGAAAAAAATTTGAGTATAGTTTGTTGAAAGAAACTTTGTCATCAAATCAACAGAACAGAAAGATTGTCTGTTTTGTTAGAATGGGGGACAAGTACAAACTTTTTCTCACTGTCAGTCTCTGGAACTGATGATAATGTAAAGGAAGAATAAACTTGAAAAGTTAAGAATAGTGAACGTATTCTGATTCCTAAACCTCCATTAGGTTTTTGGTTGGTTGGGGTGGGACAGACATGAAGTTATTTATTATATAATTCATAGAGGAGTGTGTGCATATGTATATACGCACAAGTCACATGTGGTTCTTATTCTTTATCTATCCCTGGAGATTAAAATTTCATCAGTTTGAAAAATAGTGGGGTAAAACAGAATTCTGTTTGGGTAGCAAAGGTGTATATTAATACTTGGAAATAAATTGTATGCCTGGGAACTCATAGCTCACATTTTTTGCTTGTGCAGTGATTCAGTATCTGCAATCTCTCGTTAACAATAAGTTCTAGGATAGTTGAAAGTGCTACCCTGTGTAATCTAACTAAAAGCCTTTGTTACGGCTGCTTGGGAGAAGACAGACATTCACATTAAGGCATTATCAAAGATTCCAGTATTTTTCATGAAAGCAGAATGCCAGCGTCTGAACATGAAATCTTGAAGGATGAGTAATAGCCTTACAAAGAGACTATAGGGTAGTGTGCTGGTTATTGAACAAAAAGGCATTTTCTGTAGAAAAAAAGAAGCCAAATGACAATGGTAAAGGCCTAATTCTTCTAAACGGATAAAGGCAAAAATTATTTTTACAAGAAGTTTTGTAGTTTGGAAAGAGTTTTGTGGGTTTTTTCCCTCTAGTATGGATAACACTGTATCTACAAAGATATTTTTTCTTTTAATAGTAGATTTGTAGGTGTAGATTTCAAGACCCTTTCTTAAACTTACCTTTTTTACTGTTTTTCCCTTTTCTTCTTTGTGTGTCAGGGATCTTCTAACCTGAGTCCTTAGTGATTTCGCAAATTGCAATTATGTTTCTATGACTTTGATTATCGATGCAGTCTGCAGTAATTTGTGATATTGAGTAGCAGTAGCAAAAATGTTTCCAGTGTCTGGGTAACTTCTGAACTGATCACCTTTGTAGCTTTCATGAACTGGCATTCATGGTAAACTCAAAACATACTTCCAATGTTAAATGCTACAGCATGAACCATGGGTTTATTGTTAGTTGGAGAATCTGTTTTCAGACTGAATTTATGAAATAAATATATACTTTATGCTACTTAACAGTATAAATATTGTAAATTTTACCTTTAGGTAACCTGCTGAACTAAAACATCATTATTTTTCTTACAGAAAATAATTTCTGTAAATTTACTCAAATTGATCTCATCTTGTTTTTTCTTAATAAGTGCAAAGCAAATGTATTTTTAAATACAATTTTCATTGTGATGTAGTTCAACATGGACAAAATTAACATTCCGTCATGCAGACATGTTTTTGGTTTATCATATTTGTTTTATTGGTGAAAAACACAGTCATCTCTGGACCTTCAGTGCTTGTTATCCCAGTACTGCTAAGGCTCATAATATTGGCCTTGACTTACCAACTTGTCCATCTAAATGCAGTCAGTCATATCAGACAAAAATCTGATCCTTATAGTAACTACATTGGATATGCCTGTAGCACTCTTGAAATAGAAATGAAATTGTCACATGAGCAGCTTCCTTAAAAAAGATAAAATTTATTTTTTGCAGTTCTGGACTATTTCCACTCCTTGCCAATGCTGCTATGTCTGTCAAGCCAACATTATTGAGTCTGTATGAGATCTATTACCTCCCTTTGGGGAAAACATTGAAACCAGGACTGCAAGGACTGTTAACTGGGATTCTGCCTGGGTTAGAGGAAGGATCAGAGTATTATGAGAGGTAAGGATAGATATGTTACTAAGGTGATATGCCTGATTTGGTGATTTGTTTGGGGTTTTTTCTGTAACTTTTCATTGAATACTTGTGGATTTTATTTTTTTAAGATAAGTGGTATTTAATTTCATCCTGTCTTATTAATTGCATTAGAATAGTACGGTAGAAGATTCTTAGTATTGATTAGGACAAATTAGCTGTTAGTTGTTCCTCCTATTGAAAGGAATTGACATTAAGTAGACTTAGTATATTATGTCAGTCTCTTCTTCCAAGTAACAGGCAAAGAAACAAAAAGAGGAAATGGCTTCAAGTTGCACTGGGGGAGGTTTTGGTTGGATATTAGCAAAAATTATTTCGCTAAAAGGGTTGTCAAGCATCAGAACAGGCTGCCCAGGGAAGTAGTGGAGCCACCATCCCTGGAGGTATTTAAAAGAACTGTAGATGTGGTGCTTAGGTACAGGGTTTAGTGGTAGAGTTAACAGTGCTGAGTTAATGGTTGGACTCAATTTTGAAGATATTTTGCAACTTTAACAATTCTATGATTCTTTTATGGATTGACATATATAACATGTTTGGAACGTGCTGCTTGTTTCTTTTCCATGAGTTTCCTCTAAGCTAGTACTGCCATATTATTTCTGGTCTAAAATACGTATCTTAACTGAATGTAAGATACCAAACAAAGCTTACATCATTAAAATATATTTGTTGTGGTATCTAATTTGTCACTGAACCACCCACGTAGAAGACAACAATAATTCACCCACCTTCATAGATTATTACTCTATTTCTAGCAGAGTGACCCAGGAGGCAATAACTTCTTATCAAGCAAGCCTATGCCCCAGTTGAGTTATCTTGACTGCAGAGTCTGGGGTGCTGAGGTAGCATCTTAACTTATTAAAGGATGAAGTTACACTCCAACACTTGGAGGTCTTGGAATTGTTCATGTACTTACATATTCTTGATATTTCCAACTTCAGAAACAAGAATTTTCACAACTTATATGTGAAGAGCAATTTAACACTTTCTTCTATTTCTGTGTAGGCAGACACACAGTGCAGTTGGCATCACTACAACAGGGACAAGGGCTACCCAGATTGCCTCCTGGGGCCTGCCATAGGGTGTGGAGTTGCTGCCACATGAATGGGAAGAAACGAAGACAGGGCAAGGGATTGCTTGTGCTCAAAGAATTGTGGTATTTTTATGCCTTGTTTTTACCAGAAAGGCTCAGTGTGAGGAATGAGAAGGCAAAAGCCATTTGCTTGATTCTTCAGTAGCTATGCTTTCCTGCTGTCTCTCTGAAACCTCTGTCTGTAGCAACACTTGGCTTTAAGTAGCAGATGAGGGGGTTATTTGGCTCTTTGAACATAAGGAGAACATAAGGAATACATAAGAAGTTGTGGGTAGGCAAAAGCATTTTGCAAGCCAGATTGGCCCACAGGCTTGCTAGTTGGATCACTCTGTTCAGGCTGCATTATAAGTTTCAGTGTATGATGAGGCCTCTCAAAACAAATTTTGACCTTCCTGGAACAATTAATTGTAATATTTATTAAAACTGGGAGCAGGGATGAGCTGTGATACATACCCTTATTCAGCTGACTTGATTTTACTGCAGAACAAACACGCTGTTGGAGAAAGTTGCCTCGGCTGTGGATCAGTCGGCGTTCTACAGTGCCCTCTGGGGCAGCCTGCTCACAAGCCCTGCAGTTCGCTTGCCTGGCATCACTTATGTCCTCTCCCACTTGAACAGGAAGCTTTCCATGGAGGACCAACTCTACATAATTGGCAGTGACATTGAATTAATGGTAATGTTTTAGTGGAACAATGAAGACATTGATGTTATTATGTAATGTATTTTGGGGGGATTTAGATGCTTTCTCTGTCTTTGAGCTTAGCCTCTGAAGAGATAAAAATGCACCTTTATTATAGGTCCACTTAAACTAATGCTTTTGTGCATGATAAAAGTGTTGCAAAACTGAATGAACTGCTTAGGTTCAGAACTGCTTAGGTTTTGTGTAAAACTTTCCATTCATTACAAGCTTCAGTTAAAAGTGATTGAGTTTTGTTATATGTTTTTAAAAAATCCATAGAGTGTTATTTTGTCTTTTAAACTTAAGGTATTCATTGGTAATATAAAAAACCAAAAGCTTAGTTTTTGTATTGTTCAAGGAATCTGTTGATTCTGTGATTCCTCAGTTGCGAAACTTTTTACTTTTTTGTTTTATATTGTTTCAATGTTCAAAATTTAAAAATAATTTTATTTTGTACATACCACTATTGATAAATAACTGTTCTTATTTTTGACTGCTCTTTTATATCTATCTTCTTAAAATAATAAATAACTATTTCGGGATGTCTGCCATTACTTTAGGTAGAAGCAGTAAGCACATCAGTGCAAGATACCAGTGTTTTAGTACAGAGGAGCACGTTGGACCTTATCCTTTTTTGTTTTCCTTTCCACATGAGCCAGGTAGGTTATTAACATGAGAGATGAATTGACAAACTCCTAAATGTACTCCACTTCTTAAGTCAGTAGAAGTGTTTCGTTGGTTTTTGTTAATGATTTTCTCCAAGCTTGAACAAGAGTCGTATGTAGGAGTTTCTCAGATAGGTTTGCTATTCTTATGTCATAATCTCTGCTTTTTTTTAACTTGATGTGTTAATTTTGAAGTTAACTTCTGTAAACTCAATATAAATTATCATGTTTAGTCTATGAAGAAGCTTTTAATTTGCTTCATTTTGATGAGAAAGCAAATTTATCTGTTCATTTGCAAGTTTCTAATTCTCAGGGTTCAAAGTCAGCAAAAGTTAATCCTCTTAGCATAACTGATTCAGAACACTAGAGAATTGAAAATGATTATTGGTTTTGGGTGAGTAGTTAGCCCTAGCAGTAGTGGGAGATAGATGTTAAAATTTGTGGGGGTTTTTTTTGGACAGCATTTGTTGTTAGTCACTTCCTATTTTTAAAAGATCCATGATTTATTTTACTCCTGGAGGAAAACTAATACAAGAATAATTTTCACCTTGTTAGAAATTAGAGAAAACCTGCACTTTTATGTAAAAAGAACTGTGTTCTTACTTGTGGAAGTGCTTCATTCACATTTATCAGTGACTATGGAAATATTTGAATTGTCTCTGTTTAGGTACTAGAGTGATGAAATTATCAATGCAACACTTTTTAATATTAACACTTACAGAAGCGTTTAAAGCAGTAAGAAACTGAAAGGGATTTAAAATTCTTCAATAATTTTTTTTTACACTGGATTTCATTTGAATTTGCTTCCAAGGCTTTTGCCTCCTAAGTAAAATGAAATCTCTTGTAACAAAAATGAGCTGTTAATAGAGTCAATTATTTTTGCTGTTTGTAAAGGGTGCATGTTATTACAAAGTATCTATTCCAAATAATAGTTATATTTTGGTTTCCTAGGAGCAAGATCATGTTTTCTTGTATCAAATTCAGAAATATCAAAACATGAAATTAACTGTGCTTTAATGACCGTTAAGCTGATAGCATAGAAAAAGGGTTATCTTTCATAGTTAAATTCAATCATGTTTTTGACTTCTTCAGGCAACACGTCCAGACATGATCAGAATTCTGTCAGCAGCCCTTCATGTAGTACTGCGCAGGGATATGTCACTCAACCGAAGGCTCTATGCGTGGCTTCTGGGTAGGTTTGTATTTCATGTCATTGCTCACTGAAAGTAGAGGGAGAATTGTATGTTCCTTAGCAGTGTTTGCGATATTGTGGAGAAAGATTCTTGGAAAAATGAAATCCTTAATTTACTTCATAAGAAAGAAAGGCACTGTCTCTCTCCATGGACACACAAGATGAAGAATGTCATGCTGGAACTCTTCCCTGTTGTATAAATTATTGGTGTGTTTTCCTATAGCAGCAGTTATGGGCCACATTCAGGCTAGAGCCTGGTGTACTAGGCCCATGGAAATAGACACTGAAAGGCAACTTCTGTATGTCTAAAAACATAAAATGAAGAAAACAGAGAATAGACATTATAGAGTTTAAATGGTAGTTGGAACACAACAGTATAGAAGATATGAAAAGAAAAGAATGCTGAAAAACATTGATATTATGGCTTGAGTGTGCAAACTTTAAACTTCATTAGATCTTTGCATAACTGAATTAACAGATCATCAATCACTTTTCAACACTTTTCTGGAATAAAAATCGAGCAATTGCATGGTATACACTTTTACCTCTACCAAATGGCATACTATCAATATAATACACATTTAAATATTTATATGAAACCAGCATGTATTCAGAAGAGGGTAGCAGAGAATAATAGCTATTAGAAGGCCCTTAACTATTTAGGGAATATTTAGAAGACTAGAAATTCTAAAATTTTAGAAAACAATTACTCTTACTCAGCCTTGTTATTTTAAGGAAATGAAGCCTGTAGTCACATGAATCTGGCCAGTTACTCTTTAAACTCACTCTGAGAGAAGACAAAATCATGGGAGTTCCTAAGTGTACCACAGGAACTGGAAACTGAATGGAGAGACATAAAGTGTTTCTCTACTTGAGGGGAAGATTGTTACCTTTTTGTTTGACTTCCCAGCTCACCAGCAAGCACATATGTGCTTCTCAGGCTACCAGAATCCTTCCCATCAGCTCTTGTATCTTTCCCAGCTGATAGTTAAGACATCAGAGGCAGGTAGCCTGTGGGTGACTGGGAAGAAAGGATGTGAGTAGTAAAGGGTTCTGAGAGAGAATTGAAATGATGAAGGGAGGGATGAAGTCAGCAACAGTGTTTTGCATGAGGGGGTTGGTTTTGTTGCTGTAGAAGTTGCAGGGGTTTAGAAGATAAATATGAGAAAATCTTGGCTTGTTTAGTTACTAATTTCTCCAGACACTGACTTGTAAATTACTCATATTTTAAAAAAAGACAACGAAATGCAGTGTCATGCTCCATACCTGCGTTTTCCAATTTAGGGAAAAAATAATTTCTATATTAAACACTATACTAATAATTCATCTAAATTTGATGGATTAGATGTGCCTTTTGCTATCATTGAAAAAGATATTTTATGTGTTTAAAATATCGTGCTATGTATTTAGTTGTGGAACCTTCTTTTACAGCTATTTCATGAGAACAAAGAAAGATAATACACTTTCAGAAAACAGTTTTGCAGTGATTGTTCCTGATCCTGTGTTGTGAACAGCTACTGCCTCTGTTTGTTGTATATTTGGACAGACTTTCTGGCAATATGTTTTTTGTTTGTTTTCCATTTGGTTTTGTGCTGCTTTTCTATTATTATGATATTCTACTCCTAATATAAAACATTGAGAGAGGGGGTCAGTTACGTTGGAAGACTCTGAAGTCTGATGTTCTCTTTAACGTTATTTAACTTCAGTGTTAGCTATTTCTTCCTATTGTTTTATAGCTCAGAGTGACTATTAACATTCGCTAGGAATAAAAATCGTGTTACATCTCTTTAAATTAGGTTATCTTAACTATTGTCAACTGTGGTTGTTTTAACTTGCTGCTAAAGGGCGTGCATCTTCTTAAGCTTTCCTTGTATTTTTGTCACTTCAGGACAAAACTGGAAAACTTTTCTGTGGAACAGGGTGAAATCCTGACCAACCTGATTGTTGGGGGTTTTTTTATTCCTTTAGCCTATTTTTTCTGTGGGAAAAGATACAAACTAACAACACAAAGGTCCATCTCCTTCATGTAATTTTGAATAACAAAATTGATTTTGTTTTTGTAATATGGCTGATATTCTCTCCAAGTGCCTTAGTCATGTCATTGTGTTTTGATGATCATCTCTTTATATTTAAAACACTGAATTTTGTGTTCTCATTAATATTAAAATATTTTTGTGCAACAGGTGTTTTTCTTTTAAGATACTCTCTGTGGTTTGTATGGTGTTTGTGAACATTTTTCTATAGTACAAGATGTAATTTGGTTAATAATGTTGCATAAAACTAAAGTTTTTAATTTGTGTGCAAACTACTTGCATGGAAGTATCACTTAGTTTCTCATATTAAACTCTATGAAATCATCTTTCTCTTGCCAACATGACTTGGACTTCATCTTGGTAAGTTATCAGTGCTAGTGAGTTGATCTCTAGTTTAAAGAAATTGGCAATATATTTTGTTAAGGGACAAATACTTATTTGCTTTGTCTTTTGTTTGCTTGAAGGTTTTGATAACAATGGTGCCCTTGTAGGACCCAGAAGCACAAGGCACAGCAATCCCGAGGAGCATGCCACTTACTATTTCAACACCTTCTCTAAGGAGATGTTAGTCCAGGTAGCTATATGATGTTTTATTGTGGCATATATCTTTATAAATAGATCCTGATCAAAGTTGCTGTCTCTTTTTATATTTTGACTTGTCATTGCAGTGTGACCATGTAATCTGTCTTTTTGTGGTATTCTGTCCTACTCTTCCAATACCTTCCCAGTGGAAAAATTAAGGCATAGAATAGTGTGTTTCTTTAGAATAACAGTGTGACCAGGAAAAATATTAGATTTCTCTCTCTCCTTTTCCACAATGAATGAAGTATATGCGGAAGATATTTGATTATAAGCCCAGCACACTGGAGCCTGTTCTTTTATGAAATGGAATTGGAGAATTCTTTTCTACTTCTGTTGATATGGAAACTCCTCTGTGTCATGGGAATCAGAAAAAGATTATCAGATGGTGCTGAGAAAGTCTAAATAAGAAGAGTCTTTCTGCCCTCCAGGCAAAGGGGGAACATCTTTTCTAGTCTCTGTTGGCAGTCAGGAATAGTTGAGAAAATTGACAGTTAAACTGGTTTACCCTTAAAGTCTTGCTAAGTGAGCTGAGGTTCACTGGCCCTAAGAACTGTGCTTCTTTTGTCACAATAATTAAAGCATACAGTTGTCTTTCAAGATGCTGTTGAGTCTGATCTTGAAATCAGTAAGACATTTTGTCATTAAGGCAAATTGATAAGGTCAGAGGTTTTTTGATAGTCAGAATTGCACTGCTTTGTATAGGAATGAGAGTGGGGATTCCGACAGTAGTAGCTGACACATGAATATTTAGCTCATCCCAGCTCTCAAAGCTGATACCCAGCACAGAGCTAGCACTTCAGTTTTGTCTGAAGCTGGTGAGATCTGCTGTTGTACAGATGAGGAAACCCCAGAATTCCAGTGCAGCAAGGACCTCTGTGACACTCTCACCCATCTGCCTCCCATGGCAGATGATTCAGAAGTTATCCAGGTGTGGAGGAGAGCCTTGAATGAGCTACAGTTTTGCCTACAGGCATTTGTTACTAGGTTATAGTCTTTTTTAATCTGTCCATCTTTCTGGTTTAGTTGGTGTCATTAAAGCTTTCCTGTCTGAAAAGACTGTGGACATTAGAACATGTGGCTTGCTCTACATAATACAAATTTCATACGCCTTCTAAAACCGTTTTCTGTCTTTTGAAAGACTTCAAAAGCATTGCTTCTTTCTGCCTTCTTCCCTAGCAGTCTCTTTGTGTTTTGGCTTTGCAGTCCATCTCCATATATTTCTGACCTTCTAGAGGCATATTCAAGTACAGAATATTTTTCTTTCTGGATACTGGCTGATAATACTTGGTCTACAGCAGGTAGCGGGGTTGAACCAGTTTTCATGCCTCTGTTCTTTCCTATCTCTCTCCTCTCTCTTCTCTATTCTCCTTTTTTAGAAACTGTGAAAGAAACTAACTAGTTTAGAGAGAAAACTAAGCAAAATCTGTTCCTGTTTCATTGGGCTTTTTTTAATTCTCTGGCTCATTCCCTAAAATGCTTTGGTTTAGAAACTCAGTTTCCCCATTTGTTTTGAAGTTGGCATTGCTATTCAGCCAAGAAAGTTTTCTGTCACCTTGGTGAATATATTCTAGAAGGGCAGATTATTATTTATTAAGCCCATAATGTCTCCATGCCTTACCTTCTCAAATAATTTCTTCATTACCTCTCATGTCTTCTGTCTTATTCTGATGAATTATTGAGTTAGTATCTGTATATAATATTTTATTCTGATTTTAAATATATACAAGTTATCAAGTTCTGTTCAACAGAAATATTCTCATAGGCAAAGTTGAGAGAATACTTCAACATAGAGAGATTGAGCTGCAGTGAGATGAAATAGTGGTGTCCACTAATAATTTTCCTTTTATGTGCAGCTTCTATTGCTTCTTTTTTTCCCCCAAGAAAATGTTTTCTGGTTTTATTTTTGTTTTCCTGATTTGCTTTTTTTCTTTGTAGGCAATGGTTGGAATATTACAAATTAATGGGCAGGGAGAAGAAAGCACATTAATGCAAGACTTAAAGCCTTTTCGAATTCTTATCAGTTTGCTGGATAAGCCTGAACTAGGTAATTTTCGTATTACTGCTAATCTTTAATTTGTTTTATGTAGTTTTGCTGTGAGAATACTTCTCTCTTGTTAATCAAATTGAAAAGCTATATTCTTAGTACTAGCAGGTGAGGATTTCTTAGGTCTGCCAAGCTGTATGTATGTTTTGTGTTTAATGTAATGTATTCATTAAATTTACCTTTTACCAAATGCCATTTCTTCTACCTTCTACACAGGAAACAGTAAGTTAGTCATAGAGAGAACTGACTGCATGTTGGAAAAAATGCAGATTGGATCTTTTCCATTTCTTTCATCAAACAGTGACTTTCACTATTTTAAAACCTCAGCTGTTTTTGGGAATAATTTGTTCTTTCTTCTAACATACACACAGAGATGATAGATTTAAAAAAAAAAAAAAAGTTTGTTGGGTTTTTTTTTCAGAAGAATTTATCCAAAGGAAGCAAGTATTTTGTTTGTTATGTGGGTAGTTATTTTGGATTTGTTTTTGGTGTTTCTTTTTAATTTTCCTTTCCCCTATTTAAAGTATTTAAATGCCTTCTTTAATGAGTGCAGAGGACTGTGGGACAAAAGTATTTACAGCATTTAAGTGTTGGATATCTTGCCTTTTTCCTTGGAATATAATTTTGGAGGTGACTGAAAAAAATCAAGATTGGACCAGAAAGAATTTTATGGTTTCAGTGACCAAAGCTAGCTAATGATTTGGATGGCTTTCAGCTGTGGACTGTTGGCAGTGCTATAATGCAACTGCATGACTACTGGTATTTCTCCATAGGCCCTGCCATACTAGAGGATGTATTGATTGAAGTGTTTCGAACATTATATACACAGTGCAAAGCAGAACTGGAGCTTCAGACAGAACCATCTCTCAACAAAGATCATGCACAACTAAGCAGGTGAATAATGAGTAGAATGTATTTTCGTAGAATCATAGGATCAGTTGGGTTGGAAGGGACCTCTGAGATCATCAAGTCCAACCCTTGATTCACTACTGCCGTGGTTACTAGACCCTGGCACTATGTGCTGTATCCAGTCTCATCTTAAAAACCTCCAGGGATGGAGAATCCACCACTTCCCTTAGCAGCCCATTCCAATGCCTGATTTTTGTATTAAATAATATATCTTTTTGTTGCTGAAATCATGACTGTGAAGCTTGTGGGACTGTGAGTTGTTTTCTTCATGATACAGGATCTATTGACATTAATTGCATCTTCTATGTTTAGCACAAAGGTATGAAGGGCTATGGCTTTTATTATTTTTACTTCTTTTACTATTTAGTGTATGTTTTATTCTTTATCCATGACAACAATGCTTGTTTGATTAGTTGTGGTATTCTTTACATCTGTGTTCTTAAAAAAAAAAAAAGAGTAGAGTAAAAATGAAGAGTGCTGCAAGACAGCCAGAGTGGAATACAAAGTGTTTCAGGATTTGAGTTGAATATCTTAAAGGGTGGAGAGAAAAGGGGAGTTCAAAGCTGGGTGGGAGAAACAACTGTAGGAACAAAGTCATGGGAGAACAGATTTATTAAAAATGTAGTTAAAAGACAAATACTAAAGCAAGGATGGAGAAGAAACCTAGCAACTTTGAAAAGACATTGATATGATCAGCCTGCCAATATACTAAGCTCTAGAGCAGCAACCACTGTAGGAATGAGGGGAGGATAATTTGTCAGTGTTAACTGGCAGTGGGCAAACTCACAGCGATGTGTAGTTATATAACTTTGAAATGAAGTGTAAAAATATAAAATGTTTCTTTTTTTTTCTTTCAGCAAACTGAGAGAAAACAAGAAAACGGCGGAATTGATTAAAACTGCCAATCTTCTTTTCAATTCCTTTGAGCCTTATTATATGTGGGATTACATTGCTCGTTGGTTTGAAGAATGTTGTAGGTAGGTGGTAATATTTAACCTCTGCATGTGTAAAGTTGAAGTTAACTTTTCTTAACGTTCTTCTTCGTAGAAGTTAGTCTTATGAGATCATTTAGTCTGTAAGTCTTTTTTTCCCCCATCCCTTTAACTTTGATCTTTTGACCAATATCCAGAGTGTGGTTGTGGGTTTCAGGAACGTGAGTTCTCACAAACTCAGTGTCTGAGTAAAGTCAAAAGTTGGAGTTAGCCCAAGGGGGCTAACTGAAGGGGACGCTCCAGAGTGATCTCAAAGCTAGTTTTTGTTCTATCTGTTCGGAATGGGATTACTCCTTGGGGTGTCTGGCAAACCTGTCAGCTTTACCAAGAGTGACTTGTGGAACATGTTGTCTTTTCCTCCACTCTTTTACGGAAGAAGAAGGATGGGAACCCTGTGCATGACAAGGAGAACTATGGGAGGGGACATAGTAAATAAGGGATAACTGACTATATTAATGGAAGAGAAACAGATGAAGGGACCACAGTAGTGCAGGTGTTGTTGCTGTAGCGAGGGATAGATGATGTAGGGATTTCAAATGAAAAATGTAGAAAATGTTTTTTCATTGCTTACTAATATATTAAGATAGTTTGACACAAATTTGTCTTATGAGGCAACAGTATGCTGTACGAAGCAAAGAAAACCATGTCTTGGACTACGTTGTGAGGAGCCTGGGCAACAGGTGAAAGGAAGTTATTTTTCCTTTCACTTAGTGTTTCTAAGGTCACATGTGGAGTATCATGTCCAGCTTTGGGCATTCCTGAGGAGGAGTGTTGAGAGAGTGAAGAGACTCTGGTAGAGAACTGCTAAGATGGTCAGTCACAGGACACTGCATGGAAAGTTGAGTTAGGTAAGCTTGGTTTAGCCTGGCAAAGAGGGAAATTGAATAGCAGCCTATGACTTCCTGAAGGGCATTTGCAAGGTTGATACAGCCATACTTTTGGTAGTGGCTGATGGAAAACAAGGGACAGGAACAAAAATTGGCTGAAGGGTTAAGACTGGACTTTCAGAAATGCTTTGCTAAGAACATGGTGCAGCAGTGGAAGAGATGGAACAGCAGAAACCAGGAAGGCTGTGGAGCTTCCTTATGAGATTTCCAGAACTCTGCTAGACAGATGTGGATGAATTTATCTAGGTTTTTTAGCAGTCCTGCTCAGTGTGAGAAGTTGAAGTAGATGAAATTCCTTCCAACATATCTGTGACTTGATTTTTGTATGTTGGATTGAATTGCTAAGGTAAACAAAGTCATCTACAGCCAGCTAGGAAGCAGGTGAGTATTTCTCTTCATATAAATAGTGTTACTGTAAACATGGATACCAAATTGCCTTATTAATAAATAAATGAAATCTGGATAATATTTTTGTTTTTTTTTCTTTTTTTCTACATGAACTGCTGTATTATGTAAGTTATTGTCTTCCATTCTCAATTTTCTGTAGCCTGAATTTTTTACAAATGAAGACTGTTTTACACTGAAAGGCTATTTGCTGCTTTTTCTGACAGAATGCCATGGGGTGAAATAAGCTACTTAACAGCAGAAAAAGAGGTTGCTTATCGGTTTATAAGCATCCCCAATGTGTACAGCTTTGCATTAAGTTACATAAATATGCTCAATGTAAGGGGAAGGGAAAAATATTGTGAAAGCCTATTTGAATTTTGCAGGAGGACATTACATGCCAGACTTCAAACTGGGCCTGGAGGTGATAGCGAGCAATCTGAGTTACCTCTGACAAATTTCTGCTTGTTAGTGGATTTTTTGTTGGATATTGTTTCTTTGGTAAGAATTTGCTTTATTCATTGCTAATATTGGGATTCTGTATATTTAGAGTCTACAGAAATACTATGTGTACTTTATTACTTGTTTTTCCCTGAAAACATATTGCCATTAACTGGTGGACACCATTGAAAGAAATTTTTGTTTTACTATATGATTCTTGATAGAGTGATTGGATATAAGTGAATTGTTTTTTATGATGTTTATACCTGAAAATTTTGGTCTGTCCTCATTTTCTCTTCTCTGTATTCATTACAAGTATAGTCTTTTGTAGCTTGATATGCTAGTTTAAATGTGCAGCTTTCTTTTAAAGATTTTTTTAAATGTCACGATAAGATATATCTTCTTGTTCTGTTGTCATTGCTTAATGTAGCAAAGACTGTTGGAACTTTTTCTATAGCTGTCTTTCCTCAATTCTTTCCTTTCTCATTTTAAAGCCTACTAGAAGTATGAGAGTGCTGTGTCAGGTATGGCAATTAGCCTGTTTTTCCTTTAGTTTTTAATGACTTATCTTTCATTCTTAAACTTTTATCTTAAGGTTATTAAAATAATAGCATTCTTTAGTCTTATTGTTATGTTTTGTAGTGTATTTGTTATGTAATGAACAATATGCAATAGTTTGAAAAAGAGCTAAATATATTACTATTTGTTTGCTACCCAACTTTAACATTAATTTTCTAAATATTTTTAGTAAAGCATGCATTTCTTATTCTTGGATATTAAGATATTAATTTTCCTTTTTCCATGATCCATATGTTTAGAATACAGTTAAGCAAATGGTAGGTACCTCAGGGTGGAATTTGGTGTTACAATTTGAGTTTTTTACTACTCCTTTGTTAGGAGACTTACATTGAAATACAGACAGAACACTTGCCTCAGCTGTTGCTCAGGATGATCTCTGCGTTGACAAGCCACCTTAATACTCTGCATTTGTCTGAACTTACTGATTCTCTGAGACTCTGCTCGAAGATCCTTAGTAAGGTTCAGCCTCCGTTGCTATCTGCTGGTACAGATGGTATCCTGCAGCTTCCTAGTGGACACAGCAGCTCCATCAAAGAATGGGAAAATAAAAAGGTAACCAATTAAGTTTTGCAGCATTTGGGAAAAATACTTCTTGTGTGGGAAAGAAAAGCAGGCTTTCTAAGTCAGTGCTGAACCATCTACAATTTTTTAATTAGATTTTAGTTTAATATACAACAATACATGAGAAACTTAGATCATCAAAAGAAATTATAATTGTGACACTATATCTTGACTCTTAAGGAATTTTATCCAGATTTGATATTAAACATGTATAAATCACTTCAGAATCAGGGCCTAAGAATGAATTAATCAACTAAAGTTTCTAATGTGCTTCACAAGTCTGATCAAGTAGAATAACTGGACTCAAAAGAATTTACCATTTTGGTTACATATTAGTCATACTTAAATTCTCTTTTTACCCAATTTATGTGCATTGGATTAATACCCAGCACTTATTTTAGTACCACTTTTAAGTTCTTAGAATATTTAATAAAGAAATAAAAGAAACAAACTAGCCAGCAACTCTTTCACTTTTAACATAGTTTAGTTTGGTCTACACAGAGCTACCATGGCTCTGTGAGGTATGTTAAGTGACATGCCCTGAAATCCTTGCTTTCCAGCTGAAGAGAGTAAGGAAACATCATAGAACAAATTAAGTTGGAAGTGACAGTTGCAGAGTACGGCTCAAAGCAGGGCTAATTTCAAAGTTAGATTTTACTTAAAGCTAGGCCATGTCACTCAGGGTCATATCCATCTTAGTTTTGAATATCTCCAAGGATGAAGTGACCACAACTTCTCTGTACAGCTTGTTTGTTTGCACTGTGTTATTTAGTCAGAATTTCCATTGTTGCAGCTCATGTTGGTTGCCTCTTGTTCTTTCACTGTGAATTTCTGAGCACACCTCCATCTTTTCAACTACTTAATGGGAACTCTCAGACAGCAATAGAGACACTTTCACTCCCTCCATAACTTTTAACGTTCTTTCAAACTGAGTAAATCCAACTCTCTGAGCTTTCCTTCTATATCAGGAGCCCCTGTGGTGGCCTTCTAGGGGATGTGCTCAATACATCAGTGTTTGTTTTGTTCTACTGAGTGCAAACTTGGATACAGTATTCCGGTTGTGGTCTTAAACTTGCTGCATAGAAGGGACTGATCGCTTCCCTTGACTAGCTCAAACAGATTTTCATTCTTACTCCAACTCTGGTAAAGCAAGACATAATTTCCCATATATAATGATGTCTCTGTTTTTATTTATTAATAGAAAAAGTAATTAGTATTTTTACATCATGCTCAAATTCCATATTTAAAATGTCTAGGGATTAGGGTATCAGACGGCAAAACAACTTCTGGGCCTGTTAGATCTCAGTCAACATTTGCCATCTCCAGTAAGATGTCAGGTTCAGAAGTATGAGAGGACCTGCATTTACTGCCATCGATTCCTGCATTTCTGTTTTAGTTGTTTCCACGTGTTCTCACCAGGAAGCAGAGACTGTGCTACCAGTTACCAAGAAAACTACAGAGGTCAGAACAGTCCAGAATGTCACTGTGGGTTCTTTTTGAGAAATCATTCATCAGATTTGTACATATTGTGAATTGATGGGGAATTAAGGCACAAAATGAGTCACAAAGAAATGTTGTTTCTGGAACAACCCTTCTTTCTCATTTCTAAGGAGATGATTTATATCCTTTCTAGTTGCAAATGATTAGTAGTTTTTAAATTAAAAGTTTATGTCTTCTTTCATAATTATAACTCTGTATTTGAACAAAATACCCATCTTCCAGATCTGAGGATTGATATACAAAAAGAAAGATGCTGGTTAGTTAAAGTTGTGCCATATATATAGCTATAAATTAAGATTCCATACACAATTAATAGAAGTCAGAGAGCATACATTTTACTGATAAGTTGAGCTGGCTTTATTACTATACATATGGAAATGGGAAAAATGTTTTTAGGTTATGAAAGATTTTATTCTTGTATTACAGCTCCACCGTTCACTTTCTAAGGTGTTTTGGCAACTTGTAGTTGTTCTGTTAAATTATACCGATTGTGCCTTCCAAATGAGACAAAACTTTGATAGTTGTGGTTCTTCTACCATTAATGTATTTAGACAGTCATTAGGTAAAAATAATTGAATATTTAATGTGATTATTTACCTGTACAGCGAGAACTTCAAAAGGATGATCAGAGAAGCGTATACTTTTTCACAGTTTCTCACATCTTCCCATTCTTCTTGGCTGACATCTTTTTTGTCTCCTTTGACTGCAAGCACTTTTTACTCCTTTATGACTGCAGCATTAGCAGATTAACAAATAAATATCTTGTCCTTTTGTAAACATGCTAAAATCTAAAGTATTAATATAATCTTGCTAGCTAAAATGACTATGTGCAACATAATTCAATGTCCTGCTTTCTGCTGAAGTGAGGGTTTTTCTTTGGTGTATGAACCTTTTGGTTTATGAGGCTGTATAAATTAATAATACCTTGTGCCTGCACATTTCACCATTCTTTCATAATAAAATAGACATGATTATGATATGAAGAAAAGGTTAAAAGCAATAATATTTAAAACATTTTGCTTGATAAGCATTTTTTTTATTAGCTTGGTCTGACAGGCTTACTGAAGCACCAAACATCATTTTGCATAAAATATATTTATATTAATAGATTTAATACCGTGGAATAAACTTTTTGCTTTCAGATGCAGTTAAATGTTTTCTCACTAAGACTGAAATAACCCATTTTGAATAGTCATTAAACTTTTATTTCACTCAGGTGCCATCAGTTTCGCTTGAAAATCCTAATGATGTGTTTGAAGATGGTGAAAATCCTCCAAGCAGTCGATCATCGGAAAGTGGGTTCACTGAGTTTGTACAATACCAGGCAGATACAACTGATGACATTGACAGAGCACTGAATGAAGGTCACAGTGCACCTGGCATTCCTATTATCGGTAGCACATCCTCAGAGACTGAGACAGCATCAACTGTGGGATCTGAGGAGACCATTGTACAGCCTCCTTCCATAATGACACAGGGGGCAGCAACTCGTAGTGGTAAAACGATCCAAAAGACTGCAATGCAGTGCTGTTTGGAGTATGTCCAACAGTTTTTAACCAGATTTATCAACCTGTATATCATTCAGAGTAATTCCTTGTCTCAGCCCTTAGGGGCAGAGCTTCCGGTGGACCTCACTACAGTGCAAGGACAGAGCACAAAACGGGACAGAGAATCACAAGATGATGCTAAGGTAAAGAAAACAAACAAGAGAACACCACCAAAAGAATACCTTCCTGCCTTTATTGCTGCTTGTCAACTGTATCTTGAATGTTCGAGCTTTCCCGTTTACATTGCTGAAGGAAACCGTACTTCGGAATTACATCCTGGGAAGCCTGAAGTTGGTAAGCTGCACTCTTATTTGTTTTAAGATATTAATTTTTATTCCCCCTCCCCCCCCAAAAAAATTAGATTAATAGTATTCATGCTTTGTGTGTGTTGCTGTTTGCTGCTGTTCTCAGAAATGCAAGTTTTCTTCTGTAGCAGTTGGTTTGCTTTTTGGAAACTAAATTATTTTCTCATAGATTTTTAAGAATATTGCTGGCATGGGATTTGATACCAATCAGTATTTGGGGTGACAAATATAAATTATGCAAACTGAAGCCTGAGAGTAGAATCGGGATTGTCAGATGTTCTTCTTTACTGTATGGATCCACGATGTTTTCTTTGTAATATTTTGTAATGGCCACAGCTCACATCAAGTACATTTTTAGCTTCATTTTAGCTTGATGTACACATTGATAACTTTGGCAATACTTGGAAATTGTATGCTGCTGTCTAATAAAAATCATACCAGATAAGAAATACATTAAGTCTACTTTGCTCCCATTAAAGGAACAGTTCTTGCAAAAAGTCCTTCAAGCTACAGTTGCATTAGTAAAAAATAAAAATGGTGAGATTTGTGAAGTATGGGTATGTTCACAGATAGGTGAAACCATTCAGATACGGATAAAGATGTAATTTAAACATTGACAGTTAGGGATTACTGTAAAATGGGATGTTCTAGATGGACAGTCTAGTTTTACAGTTTGTAGTCTTCAGTTTACAGTTCCACTTTTTTGTTCTACTTTTGGTCTGCAGTTTAAGAGTTGCTCCTTAAAATGGTGCTATGGTGAATATGCTTGGAGAACGCAAGAAATAGTTACAGTAATTTTGGCTACTGTCACAGTCATCTTCTGTGATTTTATTTTTTTTGAGGAAACTTCATGGTTGCAGCTTTTTGTTTCCTATCCACAATTTTCAAGATCTGTTCAAGGCTAAGGGGTGGGCAGTGTTTGGAGATGAGTAGTTTTTTGGCTTTTGGAAACAAGCATGTTAATTTGACTGCTGCTTCTATTTCTGTGGTCTTTAAGATGTGTTGTGTATATCTCTTCATTACACAGCCAGGAGCAGAGCACATATTTGACTTCATAACATCCAGACATATCAAGTATTTATGTCAGTTGAAGGCAACTTGATTGTAACTGTTTATTAATTAAGGGTATTACAATGCTAAAGATCTGCTACCTTTTGTAAGAGATCTGTCTCAGGATATGACCCTGGAAATGTGAATTTTTATTTATATATTTTTCCCAAAAACTAGCAGCCTACAAATGAGTGTTGTGTCTAAAGGCTAAAAATATTTTAAAAGTCAGCTGTTTGCTTCTGACCTGTTTATGGATGTAGCACTTTTGATTATTGCTGCCTTGCCCACTGCAGAGCAAAAAGCCTCTAGAACTTGAGTAGTATGTGCCTCGTATGAAGGCAATAATTCTAGGAGTCCTTTTTACTTTTTGTTAAATGCCTTGGATTTGTGTTTCTTGTTCATCACCTGAACCTTCCCATTTGTGATGTCCTATTTACAGTATTAAACAGTGTAAGTTTGAGGAATAAGCGTAAATTGTAGGTGGGTAAAATCGATGGGAAGAATTGTGTTTCAAATATAAACATTTGTTGCACAGAATGGCAGGGCATATGGGAATACTGAGGGGAATGGGGCTGTGTAGCTGTCCTGGAGTGCTACTTCCTGTAACACGGAATTCCAGTGGAACAGAGAATGGAAGAAGGTAGTTACCGTAATTCTCACACCACCCTATCTATTGATATGGGTTTATATACTGCAGAAGAGGTTGTTTTTATTGAAGAGTTCCTAAATTTGGAACATGTTTTTGATGGGTTCCATTAGTGATGTGACCCAATTGCTCTTAATCACCCTGGAGAGTCATCAGTCTGTTTATTTGAAGGAACCAAAATAATCTGATATTGATACATAATTGTGCTTAGATTTTGCTGTATGCTTAGTTTCTCAGTTATCTTTAATTGAAGAAATTAAAAAGGGAACTAAGTGAAACTGAGAACAATGGTTATATCTGTAAACTCTAGAACACTGTATGGAATTGTTAGGAGTATTTAGGCTCCAGTTTATATTTCAAAATTAA
This sequence comes from Chiroxiphia lanceolata, assembly GCF_009829145.1. Lineage (NCBI taxonomy): Eukaryota > Metazoa > Chordata > Aves > Passeriformes > Pipridae > Chiroxiphia > Chiroxiphia lanceolata. The sequence continues at coordinate 82,054,799 of NC_045639.1, read as the reverse complement.
CTACTGTGGATATAAATTAGAAATTGCATTGTTCTGCACTTGATTCTAAATAGATGCTATATTTTTTCCTGTTAAATAACACTTCTTCACTTGTGTCTGATTCTAGCAGCATTTGCCTTTTTAGGAACGCAGACAATACAGTCTTTTCGAAGTTTTAAGAGAAGTTACTTTGGTATCTCTAAAATAAAAGGGTGCAATATTCACTTGGGGAGTTGACTGCACACTTCAGAGAAAGGTGCTTCCACTATCAAGCCAGAGTATGTGACATTAAGTGAGAGGACAGTAAGAAGAGGAAAACGACCACTTACAGTGAAAACAGAATATGGTCTTGTAGGATCAAGTTTCTGCACACAAAACCAGCAATTTTCACAGAAACTTTTAAAGTGTTGTCAGGAAAATCTCTGGGTTTTTGTCGGTTTAAACTTAGTTTATATATGTAAATAATTCTGTCTAAATGTATATTATAATATTTAAGATAATATATAGTAATGTCCTAGGTATTTTTATATATCTATAGAATATACCACAGAATTGTTTCAGACTAAGAACTACAGTATTAAGGTCTGATTGCTGGTCAAGACTTTTGAGAAGGAGGAAAGTGAATGTAAGGATGTACAAACTACTAAAAGTTCAGTTTTGCCTAAAGCATGAAATCATCTGGATGCATTTCTATAGAATTTATTTTTCTCTTGCTTTTAAAAATTTTCTATTCTTGCTTACTAAATGTTTGAAGTGATACAGTATTGCATTCTTAATTGTATTATCTTAAAGATACATCAGGAATTTTTTCTCTTGCATACATTTTCCTAATCCCATACAATGGACAGATTAAAATATGAAAGACAAAAGACAATTGTACATATAGTTATGGGATATGAGGGAAAATCCATAATATTTAAAATTGTTAAATGAATATGTAATCTGTGATTTTTATTTCAGACTGTGAACAAGTACATCCTCCACTGTGGTTACAGACTTTAATGCATGCTTGCAAGCAAGCAAGTGATTTCAGTGTTCAGGGTGTTACTATTTCCCTTGTGATGGACTTGGTTGGATTGACTCAATCTGTTGCTCTTGTCACTGGAGAAAATCTGAACAGTGTGGAAACTGCTCAGCCTCTTAGTCCTAACCAGGGGAGAGTGGCTGTTGTCATCAGACCTCCTCTTACTCAAGGCAATCTGAGATATATGGCTGAAAAGACAGATTTCTTCAAGGTAAGATGCAGTATCTCATTGCTGTTTTCTTTATACTTTTTTACCTTTCTGGCGAAGATAAGTCTTGGCCCCCTTACCATCCTTGGTGTGGTAAACCAAATTTTCTTGCTGAATATTTTGATATCAGTTGTAACCTGTGTTAAAATCTAAATGAAAATACACAGTAAGTTTTCCTGCTGCGATTCTCTTACTGACCAAGAGTGAAAATCCGTGTTTAAATGCGTATTTTAAATGTATAAACAAAACCTGATTGAATGGCAGCATTTATCAGCAAAGGTAAAAACTGAGATGTGCATAATGTAGGACTGCTAAACAGCAATCTTTGCATTTGTGTAATTTATGTAAGAGATCATTTACAAAAGATAATCAGCAGCAGAGTATATTATGTAGTTAACTATATTTCAATGAAAATTTATTTCTAGAGTTCATAAGTTTCATAAGAGTTCTGACTCTTAACAAGAAATTTTTATGTAGCGAGTAATTGCATTGTTTAAAACAGTTTCTTCTGTTCATACAAAAGGAACCATTTTACAGATTGCCTCTTGGTCACAGAGTGTCCTCAAATGTAGTGTCTCCTGTCATTGCATGGAGATCAATGTAGTCTAGAGTAAAACAAGACATGATAGTCATTCACTTATCTCTTGCAACTTTTCATGTACAAAGCATATAGCTTTAACTCTTTGGGACCAGTTGGGTGATGGAACTCCTCAGCATCATCAGAAGAGTGTGGAGCTCTTCTACCAGCTGCACAACCTCGTTCCATCTTCTAGTATTTGTGAAGATGTTATTAGTCAGCAGCTGACTCACAGAGACAAGGCAAGTTGTTCATATATTTACTAAAAAACCAGTTAAGTATATAACTATAGAAATATATGTAGAAAAAGGACTTGTCCCTTGAGAGGGGGGTATAAATAACTTCAAAATTGAAAAAATGTTGCCTTGCATATTTTCAAATGTTATTTTAGCTCTGTGATGAGCCTGTAGTTTCATGCTAGACAAAGGAAATTTTTCAGCATTCAGCAATAGACTTATGTAGGAGACTTCATATCTTATCAAAAGTTATGCTATGCTTCCCAATATATAAAGCACGTGCTTAGCTTTTGCTGTGGTTAGTAAGAGTTCTTGTTATGACAGATACTTTAATTTTTTTCCTCACCTAGAAATTTATTTCACATAGAGACTGTGAATTTGACATTTGAGTTTAGGCCTTTGTAGTGCTTTAAATTTTAGATCCATGAGTTGTTTTCACAGTCCCAACAGAATGAATGGTTACACACTGTAGCAACACAAGGTTGTGTGACTTCAGAAGCAGTTAGCTTTTTGCCTTTCTACCAGAGTTACCAGGTCAGCAAAAGTGAATGTGAGCCACTCTGTCAGTCTCTGCTGTTCACAGCTTGCTATATTGTTAAAATTGGTGGTGATTTATAGTTTCACTTATTAGGCGGGTCTGTGAACTGCTGTGACCGTGGATGTGGCATTCGCTCATTTCTGCCAACCTTCCTGTGAAAACAGTAATTTCTTACATCTTCCCAGCATGGATTGGAAGGGCTCACATGGAGTCATCTGTATGTGTTTGAGAATTGGTATTTTCACTCTATTCAGCAGATGCCAGTGTATTGTTTTGTGTAACTGTATATATTTGCAGCAGTGTTGTGGGTTATTTACCTGTGAGAAGCATATTTTTCTAAACACAACTGATGTTTGCTTTACTTTCTAGAATGCTGCTGTCGCTCTTGGTTTTTGTTTCTGGTGTAGGATGGTGGTTTTGCTTTGTTTGTTTTTAGTTTTTGTCTAATGTGATTTGTCTTGTGTCCTTTTTGTAATTTTCATAGCTTTTACTTAAAGTTTTCATTATTATGGCAGATACTAGTTTTATTAGCTGTTGCAAAGCTTCTGAAGTTGTATTGATGTAAATGAAGTCTGGAAGTATTCCAAACTGTCACAGTGATTTTAACAGTTTTTAATTTTGTCTCATTTTGGTTAAACCCCTATTGCTCATTCCCTATAACAATATATTTTAAGAACAAACAAGTGAAAATCTTTGTCCTTTTGTCTCTGCTTATCATCTAGTAATTTAGTTTAAGCCCTTATTGTACTTGAAAGTAATTTTGATGTTTTATTCAGTGTAATTGTCCTGATTGCTGTGCTTTGTTCACCCCTACAACTACTTGTCTGTTGTATCCATGTATTCAAATCACAGCATGACATTTACTGTTGTTTGCAGCCTTGCAGGAATACCTCTTTGCCTTGATCAGCCCCAGTAAAGAGATAGACATAACAGTTGTTACTTTGGACCATTTTTACCGTTAAATATAAGAAGTTGGACTTCGATGATCCATGTGTGTCCCTTCCAACTCAGGATATTCTATAATTTTATGAATATTATATATATTATTACTACTTATTAGAAGTCCTTTGGGCAGTAAGCATGTCCAATTTTTCCAAGTAAAATTCAAAGTTCCGGAGCTGAATTTGAAGAACTCTTGTCTACAACATATCTAACTAGAAAATTCTTGTCTCTTTCTAGCCAACTTATTTTCATTCCCTTATTGCCATGTGTACTGTGTTTAATCCCATCATTCCAGATGCTATAGCTAATATTTTTTCTTCTTTCTCTGCCTTTTCTCTGTCTCTTTTTGCTTGAGTTTTCATATTGAAAAGCTTGCACATTTCTTCATGATCTCTTTTAGTGCCAAGATAACCTCACTGAAAACAGAGTTGTTTAATTTGTGAAAGTAAAATAAGTATTGTTCAAGCTACCGCACTTTTAAAATTTCTAAAACTTTTTTTTAGCTAGACTTTGAAACTAAGTCATTTAAGATCATGATGGGGGAGAATCGTTTCATGGTACTAAATTGCTCACAGAGACCTATTGTTGGCTATTACTGGTTTTAAGATTAGAAAATAGTATTTGAACGTGTAGTCAAAAAAGATAATTTTAATAATTTCATTATATCTTCTGTGCTACTGTATGACTCTTTCCTTTTCCAGTTCTTATCAGGAATTCTTACATTCTGATAGATCTAACTTATTATTTGGTCCACAGAAAGTAAGAATGGAAGCTCATGCTAAGTTTGCAGTGCTATGGCATCTCACCAGAGACCTTCATATTAACAAATCTTCTTCCTTTGGCCGTACCTTTGACAGGTTGGTGATTGCAAGGATGATTCAATTGAAATAAATTTACTTCAAAATCTTTAACTACTTTATACTGGCAACACAGTGTGTTTAGAGGTTGGAGAACTACAGTGTAACTGTGAGAGCAAGGAAGAAGGACAAGAAGTGAATTTGTGTTAGGCAAAATTGTTTTCACAATGATGATTATGTAAGCTGTAAATTTTTCTGGAAGCTATAAAGAATGGGAAAAGAACGGTCACTCTATCACTGTGTTTAAAATCAAAGTGGTCTATATTGAACCTAGTATCTGAGTTCTTGCTATGTTTTGATAAAAACAAAAGCAGGAGAGAGAAGCCAACCCAGAACTGAATTATATGAAATGGAAAGTAACAGTAAAACTAAGAAAACCTAAGAACAAAATTGCAAGCAAGTGCTAAAATATGAAAGTTCTTTTCCTTAATTTATTCTGTGTGTTTTGTGTAAGAGGTCATTTATAGCAAGCAGCAGAGGATTTCTGTTTTGTGTTCTGGTATCAGACTACCTTTTTAAAAAAGACTAAATGATCCAGACTCTGAACTAGTTTTGTCTTCCTTAGCTAGCACAAGTGTTGTGGAAAACTGTTTATTTATATTTTCTAATGCATACTTAGCTGTAGGAAGTGGAGTAAAAAGGTTGTTCTTTCCTTGGCTTGATACCATCACTCATTGCATAAGCAGTGATAAATTCTATGTGTACAGCTAAAAATTTATGAATATGTACTACTGGAGGATGTAAAACAGTAGGTAAAATTCAGAGTCCAGTATATGTATTATTTTTCCCGAAGTCTGGAAAGGATTCTAAAGGCTAGAACTATTAAAAAAGAAAATAATGACAGCAGGAACTGCTGAATTGTCAAGTATATTTCTCCTCTCTGTTCTTGAGGATAAAATCTTTGAATAAGTTTTCTTTTGCGTGTATCCTTGTGAATTGGCTTTTAAAGTTGTATATTTTTAATGGTGGTAGCACTCAGAAGGCAACAAAAGCTTGTTATTCTAGAAGCCTTACACATATTTGAACTGACTATGCAACTGCTACTATTAGAGCAAATATCTTAACTGACCTTATTACTAGCTCTTTCTGGCCATTTCTTCATTAGACAAGACTAAAATATAAAGCTTCAGGTTGCAAAGTTTGGATTCTAAAGAAAATACTGGTTTATATGGAGAAGACACTGGAGTATGTACTGGCATGTTAAAATTTGTCATATATCAGATTAAAGGGGGATTACTCTGTAAACAGTGTAGAATTTCTGCTAGATTCATTCATCTTTCTGTTCTAGGTCTTTGTTTATCATGCTGGATAGTCTCAATAGCTTGGATGGTTCTACATGGTCAGTGGGACAAGCCTGGTTAAATCAAGTGCTTCAAAGACATGATATTGCAAGGGTTCTTGAACCTTTGCTCCTACTCCTTCTCCATCCGAAAACTCAGCGGGTTTCTGTTCAGCGAGTACAGGCTGAATGTTACTGGACTAAATCTCCCAATCACCCCGAAGAAGAAAATGAAAAACAGTTCATGCAGAAGTTTAGCTGTGCTGATGGTATGTATACAAGAAGGCTGGAGGAAGTTCCTCAATAATTTCTTTGACTGTTGTTTACATGCAACATTAAAAACAGCAGAAATTTTTGAGGGTAGCTTAAAAAACCAGGTGCTGGAATAGCTACTGCTTATGTGTACATTTGTGTGGGTTTTTTTCTATTTCAAGTGTCATGGAAGTTTTATTGTTCTCAAATTAAGATGGTATGCAAGTGTTATAATGCAGAGCATTTTCTTATGTTTTACTGAGCCTTGGTAGAAATTAGGAATATGGCTTGAAGCTTAACCAAGAAATGAAATGCTTTTATAACCAGTGACTTGGGGCTGGCTGAAAACATACCAATAGGGTTTGAAGGTGTTTGCACATATTGTGCAATTTTAGTAGCATACCACCAATTCTTTTTTCATGAAAAAAAAAAAGCAGATAAGACTGCATAATATTTCATGGGAGAATTATATTGTTTTGCTAAGGTGTGCTGCTAAAATAATCTTGCTTTGTTTATGTGAATATGTTGTTTGCTTATTAACATTTTTTTTCTGCTGTGAAATGGAAAGACACTATTTACCATGTCTTTATAATTTGAAGTCTTAATAAGAGTTTAAAATCTAAATTTTAGTTCTAAATTCTTATTCTGAAGAACAAAATCTTATGTGTATACATTTTTTGTGTTCTTTAAGCATTTTCCCATGTGCCTGTAAACCAAGGACAACTTATTATACCTAAAGAAGGCAATGAAAAACAACTTGCTATGGATGAAATGGAGAACTTCAGCCTCACTGTCAATCCTCTGAGTGACAGGCTTTCCTTGTTAAGTACCAGCAGTGAGACCATACCAATGGTTGTGTCTGATTTTGATCTTCCTGACCATCAAGTTGAAATACTGCAGAGTTCTGACTCAGGCTGTTCTCAGTCATCTACTGGAGACAACATCAGTTATGAAGTGGAAACAGAAAGCCTGAGTGCTCAAGATAGCTCTCAGACTCTGAAAGAAGACTCACCTGATGAAATTGTGCAACAAGTGGTTACAGATCTTATATGCAAAGTTGTAAGTGGTCTCGGAGAAGAAGTTGAACTGGTTAAAGATAGTACACACTCTGAGGATACTTCATGTAAATTCAGTCCTTTGGATAACTCTGTAGAGATGGCAAAAAATGATGATCAAAATATTGAAAGTAGTCAGAGTAGTTTGCTTAGTAATGACAGCTCACAGTTGCTATCAGCCTCAACTGAGACTGGACTTGAGAGCTTAGGAGATGAAATTTCAAGAAATAACTCTTCACCTTGTATTGCAGAAAGCCAGCAATCTTTCTCTGATCTCACTCTTTCTTCCACTGAATCAAAGTCCAGAAAGCGAAGCCACAGTAGTATTCAGTTCAGCTTTAAAGGAAAGCTACCAGAAAAAATGTCAGAAAAAGAAACGATCGTTAAAGAGGCTGGTAAGCAACCAGGTGCAAAACCTAAGGTGAAAATAGCCAAAAAGAAAGATGAAGAGAAGAAGAAATCACAAACAGAAAAGCTTAAGCAAACAAATGTCTTTTTTAGTGATGGTCTTGATTTAGAAAATTGGTACAGTTGTGGAGAGGGAGAAATTTCAGAAATAGAAAGTGATGTGGGGTCCCCAGGAATGCGAAAATCTCCTAACTTCAATATCCATCCACTGTATCAACATGTGCTGCTTTATCTCCAGCTGTATGACTCTTCAAGGACATTGTATGCTTTTTCTGCAATTAAAGCAATTCTGAAAACAAATCCTTCAGCTTTTGTAAGTGCCATCTCCACTACCAGTGTCAACAACGCATACACTCCTCAGCTTTCATTGCTCCAGAATCTTCTAGCCAGGCATCGGATATCTGTTATGGGCAAGGATTTCTACAGTCACATCCCAGTTGATTCTAACCATAACTTTCGGAGCTCTATGTACATAGAAATTCTTATCTCCTTGTGTTTATACTACATGCGGAGCCACTATCCAACTCATGTGAAAGTCACCTCACAAGATCTAATAGGAAACCGCAATATGCAAATGATGAGTATAGAAATTCTGACACTTCTCTTTGCTGAGTTGGCAAAAGTGATAGAAAGCTCTGCTAAAGGCTTTCCTAGTTTTATTTCAGACATGTTGTCCAAGTGCAAGGTCCAGAAAGTGATCCTGCATTGTCTGCTGTCTTCTATCTTCAGTGCACAGAAATGGCACAGTGAAAAGATAGCTGGAAAAAACATAGTGGCTGTAGAAGAAGGTTTCTCTGAAGACAGCCTTATAAATTTTTCTGAAGATGAGTTTGACAATGGCAGTACTCTGCAGTCACAGCTTTTAAAAGTACTTCAGCGGCTGATTGTGCTCGAACACAGAGTAATGACTGTGCCTGAAGAAAATGAAACGGGGTTTGACTTTGTCATAACAGACTTGGAGCACATTGGTCCCCAGCAGCCAATGACTTCTCTTCAGTATTTACATTCCCAGCCAATAACCTGCCAAGGCATGTTTCTCTGTGCAGTGATACGAGCTTTACACCAGCACTGTGCCTGTAAAATGCATCCCCAGTGGATTGGCCTTATCACTTCTACGTTGCCTTACATGGGAAAAGTTCTTCAAAGGGTGGTTGTTTCAGTGACTCTTCAGCTCTGCAGGAACTTGGATAATTTAATTCAGCAGTATAAATATGAAACTGGATTATCTGATAATAGGTATGTGTATGTAGAGTTCTATAACCGTTTTAAGTACATTTGATTGGGTGGAGTTACTTTATCATCAGATTAACCCACATTAAAAAGATTTATCTCTTCTTTTAGGCCTCTCTGGATGGCATCAGTCACTCCCCCAGATATGGTTCTTACTTTACTAGAAGGGATCACAACAATAATTCATTACTGCCTCCTGGATCCATCTACGCAGTATCATCAGGTAAACTTATCTGGTGTCCGAGAGTTTCCTATGCAGTACATGTCAAATTAAATCTGAGTGGGAAAAATACCAAATATCTTAATTTAGCTATAAATTTGTTTTTTATTGATAATATGTGCATCTCAAACAGAGAAAAAATTTTCTATGAATTGTACTTCTAAGATTTGTTTACTTTTTTTGTTGTTTTGGTTTTTTTTTGGTTTTTCTTTTGTTACCCTGAAATAACTAGAGTGAACTCCTTCACTTTCAGACCTCTAAAATGCCACTTTTTAAAACTGCTGTTATTTTGTGGAGCTTCCCAGACTGATGCTTATCATATCACTTTCTGTGTTTATCTTGCAATATGTCAAAATTATCTTTCTGCTCCTTCTGTAAATTCACAATTTGTCTTTCAAGTCAAGCAATATTTTTAGATCTGATATTCTGAGACTAGTCTCAGTTAAGAATTTGGCCCAGATTCTGTAAGAAGCTTTTGTCCTTTTCTCTCTTTAGTCTTGTTTTTACGCTTTTTTTCCTGTTCTTATACCCCTTTCCCTTCCATTAATTCAAGAATGACTAAAAGTGTCTTTTGTTTGTGTAAGTAAATAATTTTACCTAGAATATTTGTTACACTTAAAATTCTGAAATAATTGTTTTACAAAGGAACAGGCAGGTGATACAAAACTGATTGCTATAGACATGTGGCCTCAGATGTTCAGAATACATTTGATATTGCACAACTGAGTCAAAAGATTCTTTAATTATTATTTTAACAGAATCAAAACTTGTAAGCACTATAAGAATTATTGACAAACTGTTTTGAAAAAGAGTTAAGGTTTAAAGCTTCCATGTCAGTTGAGTCTCAGTTTACACTCTTTTAATTATGCTGTTTATGTGGATATTTAATACTCCTCTTCTCTCCCCTGAAAATCTACTAGCTTTTGGTTAATGTAGATCAGAAGCACTTGATTGAAGCACGCAATGGGATACTATCTATCTTGCATATGATCATGTCTTCTGTGACTTTGCTGTGGAGCATTCTGCACCTTGCAGATTCTTCGGAGAAAACTACTGCTGCTGCTGCTGCATCCATTACCACTATTAATCTTGGGTCAACAAAGGTCAGAATATCAGGGATAATATAATTTAAGTTGTTCATTAATACCTCTGTGAAAATAGTTTCAATTCCATTCCCTTAACTCTGAATTTGTTTTAATACCTTTGTCCTCATCTACTCACTCACTCCACAAACAAGGATAAATGGATGTTGAATCTGCTTTTAAACTTGAGTGTATTGGTTCAAGGCAATTAATGTCTCATCTCTTTGTTTCCTGCAAACAAAATGAAATCCATCCCGAAAAGGTTTAAGCCACTATTTTATGCCTCAAAAGATATGCAGTAGTAATGTAAAATCTTGACAAAAGAGAACTCTCCTCTTAAAACATCTAGTACTATATAAGAACACTTGTGAACTAGTTCCTTTACTCATTCACTTTCCATACAATGATGTCACTGTATGGGGAAATGTTGTAGCAGATAGTGAGCTAGTGATCATAAAAAAGAGAACCTGAGAAGGAGTCAAATAATACTGAGAATGCTGTTTCACCTTCTTATCAGCTCAAACTTATATTTCATGGTATTAAATAGGAAAACATAATTTAATTTGAAATGTTTTAAAATAAGATTTCCTCAGTTAATTTGAATATTCTCAGATATTGTTTGTGATGATGCTGCTACATCCTTTTCAACATTTGTCATTCAGATTGAAGGAATAAGACTCCATGTTTTTTCACAGACAGCATCCATGGTCATATTTGTGCTGCCTATAGCGTTTCCTATGCACTGAAAGGATGGGGATATAATTCTTGATGGTCTATAATGCTATCTATTTTCTATGAAAAGAAAGAGAAACATTTCTACTCTGGGTAAACATGGCAAGTTTTCTGTACATCCCAGCTTTCCTTTAATTTACCCAAATCTTTATTATTCAAAAGATTGTTCAACATGTCCTGTATGTAAAAAAGTCCAGTTTGAATTCAGCTTATCTGGTGTAGTATTCCATTTTTATAAAAGTTAGTGATAGTTGCCATCCAAATATGGGTTTGTAGCTAGTTGTTTTAAACATAATGCTGAGGTGGTTGTCTAAAGGAGTATGTGCTCTGCTTTCACGCTTTAGAATTTGAGGCAACAGATCCTGGAACTTTTGGGTCCGATTTCAATGAATCACGGTGTTCACTTCATGGCTGCCATTGCATTTGTATGGAATGAAAGGAGGCAAAACAAAAATACTTCTAGAACAAAGGTATGTTTATACTACAGTGGTTACTTCAAATAGTGGTAATAGCTTTAAGTGATTTAGAAGCAGGAAGAAAAAATTCAGACATTGCAGTGGAAAAAATACAATGAAATATGGACAACATTTACATTTCTGGTTAGCAACTGTACTGTCAGGGAGCTACCATTTTAGAATGGGATAATCCTCCTGAATTCTCCAGGAGAAGAGTAAGGGATACCAAGTCTCTAGATGGACTGTTAATTACTATCATTTCAATCTCATGAGGCCAGCTGCCTTAATTTTGACATAGCCATTGTCTGTGATGATAATCTGTGACATACATTTGATTCTTTCAGGTTATACCTACAGCAGGTGAAGAACAACTTCTACTGGTTGAGCTGGTTCGCTCTATCAGTGTTATGAGAACAGAGACTGTTATACAAACTGTGAAAGAAGTTTTGAAGCAGCCTCCAGCCATAGCAAAGGACAAGGTATGAAAACTGTAGAGATGCTGTTGATTTGTTTAATGTTCTTTTAATGAAGCCTAGAACACTGATGATACAGGTACTTCGTTCACAAAGCTGAGCAGCAAACTGCAAAAATTTTCACAGTATCTAATAGATGGAAGAACTTTTGGAGGGAAGTCATACCATCTTAAGTCACTGCTATTTGCTGAACGACTCCAGAATCCTGCTTACTGCAGGATTGTAGTAAACATAGCACAAAACATTGTACAAGACCTTCTTTTGTCTTCCCTAATATGCTGCTCACATTAGGGAAACAGGTGCATTCCTTAGCATCAGGTTGATTTTTTTTCAGGTGGGAAAAAGAAGTGGGGAAAAGAGGGAATTAAAAAAAAAGGAGAAGAATAGCTTTATAGAAAAATGTCTAAATGGTCATTTGGTAATACCCTAATGAAATAAGCTGCATATTCAGACACTCAGACATTAGATCATTGTCAATTTTGCCCTGGCAAAAAAAGGTCTCTCTTTTCTTCCTGATGACACAAGTTTCATATCTTTTTCTAGAAACATCTTTCATTGGAAGTCTGCATGTTGCAGTTTTTCTATGCGTATACTCAAAGGTAAGAAATGAAGTTAAATTTTATTACTGCCATCAAGAAGCAGATGGAAAATTTGAATATTTTGCATCTTCTTGTAACTTCTATGATGAGAAATAGCCTGTGTAATATAAATAGTGAAGGAAGAATGGTTTTAAACTGTAGGTGTCATAAAAAATAGGTGATTTATTTTGTGAATTTCCTAGTTCTGCATCACCTTTCTTCCCCCAGCTAAAAATCCTGCAGGTAATCTGTCCCCTGCCCAAAGAAAGCTGATCTTAATTGGGCTGTAACTCATTGGTAGCACTTCAACTTCGGAGTGAAAAGCATGTATTTTGAATATGCTGCTCTTCTGCCTTCCTCTGTTTGTAAATGACTTGATGTAGCTACCTAGTATTACATGAAAAATCAAAGAATCTGTAAGAATGTTGATTCACAATATCTGACAGGACAGTTGTGAGGTAGAAAGCCAATAGGGGACTACTTGAGGGAGACAATGTTGTTTTCATTGACGTTGCTGCTCTCTCTCTTAGGATTCCAGTGACCAGCTTAGTAGACAGCTGGGCAGCGCTACTGCTTCTATTAAAAGATTCCATACAGGTTGGTCTTCCAGCTCCGGGACAGTTTCTCATACTTGGGTAAGTGCTCTTGATCTTTGCAGTTTCCAAATAAGCTGAAATGTAAGTGTGTGAAATCATACTGAAGTGTTAGTGTTTTCAAAATTCTATCACTTACTTTTGACTGGTAGAGTAATTGCATGAGTTCTGTTCAGGGTCCTATCAAATCAGTGTCTTCTCTGAGGAATAGTTACATAAATTAAATTTTATATTATAATATGATATAAACCATGATCTTACCTTACTGATTATTTGAGTGATTTAGGCTCTTTAAGCAGCAGGCTTTAAGTTTCTGACTTTTCTTAGAAAATAACTACAATGACTATTTCTTAGGTATGTGAAAATTCTCAGCATGAAAACAGTTTCTAGAGTGTTAGAAATATAATTTTGAATATGATTTTCTTTATAAAGCTTCAGGGACCATTTTCTTGAATATTTTAAATTTATCTTCCCAAGTAAACTGTCTCCAAAGAGACTTTTGTATATAGTCGAGTAAAACATGTTCTTGGTAAACTCTTATGATATGATCAAAATTAACTAAAGGAACTTGAAAGGAGGCTTTCTTGAATATTGATAAATAGCAATCACTGAAGGCTTAGTAAATAATAGTACTGTGCAAATAAATGTCTTCAGATTTTTCCTAATCCTTAAAATTAATGAATAATGTATTATGAGAAGAAAACCCATATTTACTTGTGTATTTTTTCAGTGTTCTTAATGAGTTCATCATGAAAAACCCAAGTCTGGAGAATAAGAAAGATCAAAGAGATCTCCAGGTAAGAAATTTGTTGTATTTTCTTTTGAAAATACTGAACAATGAATCATAGAATGGCTGAGGTTGGAAGGAACCTTAAAGACCATCTACATCCCAGCACAGGAAGGATACTGACCTCTTGGAGCAAGTCCAGAGCAGGGCACCAAGGTGATTAGAGGGATGGAGCACCTCTCTTATGAGGAAAAGCTGAGAGAATTGTATTTGTCAGCCTGGAAATGAGGAGGCTTTGGTACCTAATTGCAGCCTTTCAGTATCTGAAGTGAGCCTGCAAGAAAGATGGAGTGGGGCTCTTGTAAAGAGCATGTAGTGACAGGACAAGGGGGAATGGCTTAAAACAGAGAGAGAGTAGGTTTAGATTAGATATTGGAAAAAAATTCTATGCTGTGAGGGTGATGAGGCACTAGAACAGGTTACCCAGAGAAGTTGTGGATGTCCTCTCCCTGGAAGTGTTTAAAGCCAGGTTGGACAGAGTTCTGAGCAACCTGGTCTAGAGAAATGGGTCCATGTCCATGGCAGAGGATTGGAACTAGATGCTTGAATATGCTAGAATTTTTTGATGTCGGTTCTCTAGTCTGACATCTTAGTATCTTCTTCTAATATTTATAATCTGTTGAAAAAGTTCTCATTTTCTGTGGAGTTATTATTCACTGATAACATAGAACAGAAGTGATTTGAAGGCAATTCTGTGTTTGGTTATATAGATTTTCTACGTGTCAGGACAATAAATAAAGCCCTTCTGCACAAAATTCTTAAAATGCTTGGTTTTTTTTCCTACCAGGATGTAACGCACAAGATAGTGGATGCCATTGGGGCGATTGCTGGTTCTTCCTTGGAACAGACTACTTGGCTAAGACGAAACTTAGAGGTTAAGCCTTCCCCCAAGATTATGGTTGATGGAAACAACTTAGAATCAGATGTTGAAGGTAGTTCCACTTTCATCTTTATTTCAAACAAAACATTAATTATCAGGCCAAAATCAACAAAGAGGACAGCTTTGCCATATTTGAATACATTAAAAATGCTGTAGTATTGTTCCAGCATTAGTATCTTAAACGGTGAATATGAGAAAAGTTTGTTCATCTTCAAAGTATATGTTTTTAAAATGTGCTGTAAAGTAAATAATAGCTTAAGAAAACTAACTTTGGACACTTTTATTATTATCTTCATTTAGATATGTTGTCTCCAGCAATGGAAACTTCAAACATAACTCCATCTGTTTATAGTGTCCACGCATTGACCTTACTTTCTGAGGTAAATGTCTCCTTGGATGTAATTAATGCTGTCTTAAAATAAACTTCTATATTGTGAAAAGCTTTGGACCAGAAGCTTGAGGAAGGAGATTTGATGGGAAACACTGATATGCATGGATTTTGCATCCTGTCATGTACAAATTTATAAAACTTCATTAATAACCTAGCTATAAAGATTTGTTGAGGTGGATGAAGCATAAAGCATGGCCTTTCAGATGTGTGGCGTAGGAAACTTTGTTGATGGCAAACTTCATGTGTAAAATCTTATTTAAGTGGTATATCTTTCTTGTTGTTGATAATCACAGTCAGTCTTTGAGGTTTTTTTCTTTGTTTGTAGCTTATTCTGTGGAATGCTTTGACCAAGAGCTTATGCTTCTATGCTTTTACCTTAATTTGTTTTAAAAATGATGGGATCTTTATATTCTGGATTTTGTATGGTACCTGAAATTTTATAACTTCTATCGTAATGTTCAGTCAAGAACATTATACAAAAAAATGCTGAATAGTAGATAAAAAGCAATTTGAGAATGCATGGTAACATATCTTCCTCTCCTTTTATAGGTTTTGGCTCATCTTTTGGATATGGTTTTCTACAGTGATGAAAAAGAGAGGGTTATTCCTTTGCTCGTAAATATTATGCACTATGTTGTGCCCTACCTCCGTAATCACAGGTACATTTACAGTTTATTGAATTGACATAGATCTCTACAGTCAGTTGACATTTGGAGGGTGACACTTAAGTTGAAACAAGTGTGGTAAGGATTAGATGCCTATCAAACTTTCTATAAAGCAGCAATCCAAAATTGATGTATGTTGACTTTTTTGTTTGTTTAGCGCTCACAACGCATCCAGCTATCGAGCCTGTGTCCAGTTATTAAGCAGTCTTAGCGGGTATCAGTACACAAGGAGAGCATGGAAAAAGGAAGCATTTGACCTCTTCATGGATTCCAGTTTCTTCCAGATGGATGCTTCATGTGTTAACCAGTAAGACTCTCTTTTTACTGCTTATATCAATGGCCTTTACAAATTTTACGTATACCATTAACATGTGGACCAAAGTTTCTCAACAGATGTCTGTTGAGAGAAATAAAGAAAGATATTCTGTGGTTTAGATTACTGCATGAAATGTGAAACTTGCTTACATAAGGTATATTTTTATACACAAATGTATTTTAAAAAATAAAAATCTTAAAATTGAATTTATTTTTTTTTTAATGAGGAAAAAGTGGTTAGCATTTTGTAGAATCATAGAATGGTTTGTATTAGAAGAGACCTTAGATATCATCTTGTTCCAACCCTTCTGCCATGGGCAGGGACACCTTCCACTAGACCAGGTTGCTCAGAGCCCCATCCAACCTGGCTCTGAACACTTTCAGGGATGGGGCATCCACAGCTTCTCTGGGCATCCTGTTCCAGTGCCTCACCACCCTTATAATAAAAAATTCATTCCCAGTATCTAATCTGAATATGCCCTCTTTCAGTTTAGAGACATTCCCCCTTGTCCTATCACTCTGCCCTTGTAAAAAGTCCCTCTTCAACCTTCCTGCAGGCCCGCTCTAAGTACTGGTACGTGTTCTAAGGTCTCCCTGGAGCCTTCTCTTTTCCAGGCTGAACAACCCCAGCTCTCTCAGCCTGTCCTTCACAGGAGAGGTGCTCCAGCCCTCTGATCAACTTTGTGGTCCTTCCATGGACCCACTTAAACAGGTCTGTGTCTGTCTTATGTTGGGGGTCCCAGAGCTGGATGCAGTACTCTGGATGGATTCTCACCAGGGCAGAGTAGGATCAAGGCAGAATCACCTCCATTGACCTGCTGGCCACGCTTCTTTTGGTGCAGCCGAGGGTGTGTTTGGCTTTATGGGCTATGAGCACACACATTGCCTGCTCAAATTCAGTTCTTCATCTACCAACAGCCCCAACTCCTCCTCAGTGCTGCTCTCAATCCATTTTCTGTCCAACCTGTCCTTGTGCTTGGAATTGCTCTGACCCTTGTGTAGGACCTTGAACTTGGCTTTGTTGAGCTTCAAGAGGTTCACATAGGCCCACCTCTCAAGCTTGTCAAGGTCCCTCTGAATGGTATCTCCAATTTTGTTTGACAAGGGGGTTCAAGAAATATAGTTTCAGATTAAATCACACCAAGTGATTGGTTCCTGTGAAGCAGAGAGCTTGGATTGGAATTTGTAGGCTGAATTAAAAGAGCAGAAAAAGCTCTGTAAATATTCCTGAAAATTCTTGCTTTTTATTTGACTTTCTGATTTGTGTACAATCTACCTCTTTTAGTTGGAGAGCTATTATGGATAATTTGATGACCCATGACAAAACCACATTCAGAGATTTGATGAGTAAGTATTTGTTGATGTAATAGTGACTTTTCACCAATATAAATGGTAAATAAATGGGAAAAATTTCTTGAAAACACTTGTTCAACATTTATTGCAATTTGTTTGATTTATTCAATGTTTTTCATGTTTACTTCGATTATTTGTTTCTGTAAATCCATAAATAACTTGAAATGAGAGAATTTGAGGCCATCCTGGCCTACAGTGAATTTTGCCTATATTGCAAGGTTGATTAAGCAGAGTGGGTGAGGGTGGGTTTTGGTTTGTTTGGGTTTTGTTTTCATTTTGTTTTGTTTTGTTAAGATTTGACAGTAACTCTGCTTAAGAAAAAATTTATTCTGTGAATTTCTGGAACTTCTGAGCACCTATACACGCAAATTTTTTTTTAAAAAATGACTGAACTCCGTCCCCCCCAGGTGGTTAAAAACACAAATCGCAGAACATGCGTTTTCCCAACATCTGCTTTTGAATTCCATTAATGCAAAGAAAGTAAGAGTTACTTGTGCTTTAAAGTGAAACAGAAGGGAAATTTTTTAGTTCTTCTCTGCACTTTGTCTTTCCTCTTTCAGCACGAGTGGCCGTGGCTCAGAGCAGTTCACTCAACCTGTTTGCTAATCGGGATGTGGAGCTGGAGCAGCGCGCTATGCTCCTCAAGAGACTCGCGTTCGCAATTTTTAGCAGTGAGATAGACCAATATCAGAAATACCTTCCAGACATACAAGGTCAGTAAAAATGCATAAATTAGTGGTCTTCTGGACTCTGCTGTTAACTGTGGAATGTTTGTATGACAGTAACAGCCGGTAGATTTTTCCTCTGGAATATCAGTGTGTGGTACTGTTTCCATGGCTGGAACAGAGTTTCTGCAGATTTTGGTTAAAATGTTTTTAGCCTTAAATGTCTACAAACCACACATACTTTGTAATTACCAGTTGACTTTTATTCAGATTATTTCACTGATCTGTCATTTTATACCTTGATCGATATCCTTGGATATCTGTATCATAAGTTTTGATATGAACATCTGAGGCATAAACACCCATCAGCTGGGGATAAATAGAAAAGCTGACCTTGAAGTTTTCAACTTTTGACTTCTCTTGCTGCTTTTTTTGCTGTTCTGTTTATCTGTCCTATTTATCACTGAAGTTTATCTCTTACCTTTTACTTTAAGTGATTGGGAACAGAGACTGCTTAGCTTTATTTTAAGATGATGTAAATAGTTAGGGCAGAATTTTCTAGATATGTTGTCTTTTTGTGCCACCAAGGTGGACACTTTGGTCTCTTCTTCCATATGGAAAATCAATTGCATCATCTTTCTTGTTTCATTTGTTCCAGAATCTATCTTTTTTCAAGTTGTTTAGGGTTTTTTGTTGTGTGTTTGTGTTTTTTTTAATTCCCAGTCAAGTCAGAAGCTGAGATTACTATGTTCATGGTATCAGGTCGTTTCACTGGTTTGAACTGCAACATGCATGTATGTTGGCTTGACTGAAAAAATTCTTTATGGATCTGCCTCTATATATGCTGAAAGTTTAGAGGTGATTATAGTTGAATAAGACCATATTGTCCATGTGTAATTTCCCATGTACTATGATGGTGCAGCCTTTTAATAATAATAATAAATCCTAGCTGTTCCAGCTGGTTTTGTATTGTTTGGAATCTGTTAACTCCTCTTTTAAGCTCTACATAAGATGAGCAAAGCTCCCAGATGCACTATTGCATTTATGTGGAGAACTTAAACAAAATAGACAACTGCACTGTTTTGAGATTTCTCTTTTGTTCCATTCTTGGTGAAAATTATTATTTTTTTATATTGGCAGAATAAAAGTAGTAAAGTACTGAAACTGTAACATGGCACATACTTAAAAAAATAGTTAAAATTGAGAGTAAATGAGGGAAGGAGAAAATGCTGTTTGGAATTATTCTGAACTGAGGAATTCTTCTTGGCTTTTTGTTTCAGAAAGGCTGGTAGAAAGTCTCCGGTTGCCACAGGTGCCCACCCTTCATTCCCAAGTGTTCCTGTTTTTCAGAGTATTGCTTTTAAGAATGTCTCCACAGCATCTTACCTCACTTTGGCCAACCATGATCACTGAACTGGTGAGTTGCAGCTGGCATTCATTATTTGGAAGGCTGGTGCATATCTGAGACACAGCCTCACTCCTCAATATTTTTAAGACAATCTCTTCTAGAGATTGTGCATGTAAATGTACAGTGTACACAAATTGAAAGCTGACTTATTTTCATAGTCCTCATGTCTGTTTTTTGCAAACAAATTGAATATCTGTTGACTTACACTATTTAAACTGTTCAGCTGTCTCTTGAATTAAATTTGCATTTGCCCTCATAGTTCCCTACTGGCTCCTGCTTAAATTTCTCTTTATGTACATGTACCTTCTCCACCATTCCCACTCCTGCTTTTCTTTCATATTGTCCCTGTTTCTACTTTCCTGGTCACTCAAACTTCTTCCTCCAGCAAAGAGGATGGGAGCCTGGGTAAAGGAGTTGGAATCTGTGTTGTAATGGCAGCTGATGGTCATTCAGATCATATTGTGGCTAAATTTATTGACTAGATTTATACAAGGCTTGACTCAGATTTTTTTTCTTTCTGTTGTTTTACCCTGCATAACAAAACAGTAAAAGCATCTGTTTTCAGAGCTGCTACTGGGGAGTCTCCAGTGTTGGTTGTTTGACACCCTCTTGTGGGTTTCAACTTTGACAATGGGAATGGAGGAGAGTGGTTGGTGCATCCTGTGATCCATTTAGCCTGTTATCCAAGGAGTTACCAAGGGACTGGATAACACAGATAGTAAATCAGAGTCATTGCTGTGATGATTCTTTTTTTTCTATCTGCAAGTGCCTAACCTAGCCCTTGTTTAACTACAGATCCAAGCAATAGAAGGAGAAAAGCTATATAAAATATTTTAAAGATCAAGTGTATTGTTTTAGCAATAGATGCATCTCATTTTAACCTGTCAATAGTATAAGTACTAGAAAAACTATTCTACTTAGTGTGGCCTTCTGATTTCTGTGCTGTCCCCTGGCCTTTACACGAGTACCACAGTCTTGGAACTACTTTCAGTCGACAGGACTGTGTTGCTTCTGGGAATTCACACCTGAGCTTTAGGGTGGCAGTGTCAGGGGGTTATTTCATCATCCAGGAATGGAAATAAAGCTCCAAGCAGTTTGTCTAAGACATATTACTCAAGCCTCCCTATAGCGTTTTCCTGAGTCACAGTCTATTAAAATATGATATTAAAATGTAGCATTTGATCTTCAGGTGCAAGTGTTTTTACTGATGGAACAGGAGCTCACTGCCGATGAAGACATTTCCAGGTAAACTTTGTAACAGTCCCTTTGGCATGCCTGATGGGGAATTAAGTCATTCTTTAGAATAATTGGTCTTAGAGTTGATGAGCTCAAATGAGAAGGACAAATAAAGGGTAGCAGTCTAACTGCAGTACCAGGGACATACTGTTCAGGACAAAATAAAAGAAGTCCCACTGTCAGATTGCTCATAAGTCACTAAGCTAAATTATACAAGCGTGTGAGTTTAGCCAGTGTCTTCCTGGCTAAAATGACTCTGCTGCTGCAATTAAATTATTCACGGCATGACTTTATACCTTTTCTGTATCATACACTTACTCTAAATAAGACCAAGCTTTTGTCTAAAAAATGTGGTTTCTTCTAGTATTAGAAAGACATAAAAGTGAGGTAGGTGATTTCTTTTGTTTCGTTGTCCATTTTTATCCCATCTGCCTTCTGCACAGTGTGATCTAATTTCAGTCAATGCTAGCAGCAGAGGCAGATTTCTCAAATGGGCCAGACTTATTTGCCCAAGTCTTGTTCACTTTTTTCCTAGATTCTCTTTGTTTATTTGAAGAATTTTCCCTCAAATAAAGTAATATTGATATAATCGGCAAATTTAAACTTTCTCTTAATTTGGATGTCTGATGGGAATAAGATACAGGGCAACATGTTTTATTGTATATTAACCTTTTATCACACACACACACAGATATATATATATATATATATATGCATACAGAACTCTGCCAATAGCACAGACTCGCAGTG
This sequence comes from Chiroxiphia lanceolata, assembly GCF_009829145.1. Lineage (NCBI taxonomy): Eukaryota > Metazoa > Chordata > Aves > Passeriformes > Pipridae > Chiroxiphia > Chiroxiphia lanceolata. The sequence goes on along the minus strand of NC_045639.1, from coordinate 82,033,631 downwards.
TTCTGGTTTGATTTATGAATTCAGGATTAAGCTGGTAAATAGAATTGTGTGTTTGTAAAGGCAAGTAAGAAAGATAAAGTTTCCATAGTGGCAGAAGGTTGTTATGACTCACCTGCCTGCCCTGATTTGCTTTAGAACTTCTGGCCCATCTGTTGCTGGTCTGGAGACGACTTACACAGGTGGCAATGGTTTCTCCACATCCTACAACAGCCAGAGGTGGTTGAACCTGTATTTGTCCGCTTGTAAATTTCTGGACTTGGCCCTAGCTTTACCATCTGAAAACCTGCCTCAGTTCCAGATGTGAGTAGAAGAAACTGTCATTTAAGTTTTTGGATGTTTGTCCATGCCTCTTGGTAAAATTCTGGCGTATAAAAATCTGTTTTTCTCCTGCCTTTCTTTCTTTGGACTTCACCCAGGGCAGCCTATAATAGTTCGTTCCCTCACAGTATCTGAGTGGCCTCCAGGGGAAATTATGCTGCACATCAGTTTAATTCAAGGTGGTTTGATTTAGCCTGTGGCAAGAGATCCTCCAGACTTGTGAGCTAATAAGTAGTAGCGATTTACTCAAGTATTCTATTTCTAAAGTACTTAGTTGCAGTAATGCCTAAGAACTCAAAATACACCCACTCTCAGTGACTAATGCATGAGATCAGAAGACTGCATGTCATCTCAGCATGACTTGCTTAAATTACTCCTGCATGATCTGTCTGGAAGATGTGGCAACAAAACTGCTTAAAAAGGGGACCCCATGGGTTTTTCTTGGTCAGTAGCATTCACGTGTGCAAAATGCTTCCTCAATGCCTCTGCAACCCTGTTCAATTGGAAAAAAATGAATGCAAACTAACTGGAATTTGCTGAAGACCCTGGAAATGAGAGACCACCAAGGACAAAAGAAAGTATCTTGTCTCTTTCTTTACACTGCACAATGATGACTGAGAGTACTGCCTTAACACAGCTCTGTAGACATTTGGTCACCCCTAGTTATTCTGTTGTTTAAAAGACACTCAGTGCGAGTCAGAAGATGGAAGGACTTGCACACGCAGTGCCAGTCTGTGCCCTGTAGTATTTCTACATTTCTAAAGCTAATGTTGAAGGTTCCTTCATTTATTTTATTTTATGGGTATTTGGCTCATAATTCTTGTCCAGTTCTCCTAATCCCTGCTATTAGTCAATCTAGTTTTATTTAGGCTATTACTGTGCATTTCTGAAAAGACAAAAGTCATGCTGAATCATACTGGGTTTTATGGAGTTCTCATGGAGGCTTGGATTGAAGTTTTAAGGACAGAAACTTTGATTTCCTTTATATTTATAATACAAGTAGCCAGTCCTTGCATGCAGCAAGGTGCAGGTAACAGAATGGTCTGCTTGGTCTCACTGGCCTATGAATAGGTAAAATAAATGAGTTTTTGTTATCAGCATGGTATGTTGAGAACATTTTGTGTGTACACATTGCAAATGTGCAGCAAAATTTCAGTAATTTATATTTTTTTGTAATTCAGAACTGCTTTCAGTTCTCTTGCACACAGTGAGAATGTGAATACCACTGGTTTTAGCTTCTCTGCCTTATCTTGCTCTTGGCATCCTTAAATAAGAAACTCTGAAGGAAAAATGCAAGGCCACATTACCTCCTGCTTTTCAGAATGTGCCTTTCTCATTCTTTCTTGTCAAAGACTAATGTTCCCTTGTGAGGGTTGATTTGGTTTTTTTTTCCCACTCCTTGTCTGATACTTCTCTAGATTTCCTTATCCACTCATATTTTTTGATCCAGCAGAAGAGCCTCTATGTTCAGTAAGGATAATGTCTGCTTTTGTTATCTCATGACAGGTATCGTTGGGCTTTTATTCCAGAAGCATCAGATGATTCAGGCTTGGAAGTACGAAGACAGGGTACACATCAGAGGGAATTCAAACCGTATGTGGTGCGTCTGGCAAAACTGCTGCGCAAAAAGGCAAAGGTATGTTGCTTTCTTCCAGTTCTTTTCTTTGCACTGAAAGGATTCCTGTGCAGTAACGCACAGCAGTGTTTCCATTTGGGTATTTTACTTTTTCTTAACAATGAACTTTATCTGGTGTGGGAGATTCCCACTGAAGTAATCTCAAGTCAACATCAGGCAAAAGCCACATGTAGGTATAGAAGACAAACAAACAAACCCGAACCCCAAATCAAAACAAACAGACAACAGAAAAACCCCAAACCTGCCATGGTCAAAAAAAAGACTATGGTCACAGTCGTTGGATTTCCCAAGTAAAAATATTATTTTTGTAAAATGTAAAATATGCTTCATTTTCTAATATATTTTAACATAAAATTGCTTTCAGATAGCCAGTCATATATGTAGATACTAGTCTAACTACCTTTTGAAGTAGAAAAGCATTTTTGTTAATAAGAATCATATTTAAATATTTTAAAGACTGAGACTGTGTGTGGGAGTGGGGGTGGGTTTCTTCCTTGAAGCTGCTACGATGAACGGAAGAAGGCAGAGATCAGTAGCAACAGTTCTGGGGAAATCTTGGCTGCACAGTTTGTAGAGTGGGAGCAGAACTAGGGTTGTCATGTTGCATGAGGTATATTAAAACCTCAGTTTGGGTGAGGCAGAGGCCTAATCTGCTAGTGAAGCTGATGGAAGCTGGCCAAGCTTTGTCCCAGGGAGAGTCCTTCTGCTGCCACAAAGTAAGACCATTGCTGTCACATACATTGCTGCTCCTGCTGTGAGGACAGAGCCCCCATGAGCAGGCACTTCAATGGTGAAAAGTTGCTGGTGGGCCAGAGAAGCAGGGAGGAAGTGCAAAGCCATGTGGGAGAAAGCTTTGAAGTTTTATTCTCAGGTTTTCCTCCAAATAGATGGCATGGTCTGGGCTGTAACACCGGCAGTTTGCTGCAGCTACTGCATTTACAGTCTCCAGTGAGTGTTTTTACATAGTAAAGAAACTACTGCTGAGATCCAAGTGGCTACGTAAAGCTTAGGGATAACTTAGTTGCAGGAAGATCTGAATTATTCGAGCAAGGCTCATACCTATAGGGGATAAAACAAGTATCTGAAGCATATCTGCATTCTTCATTTTATCATTTTTGAACCATGAAGATGAGACTAAATTTCTCTTCTTGCATTTATAAAGGAATGATCAGTTTTAGCTGACTGCTCATCAGGCATAGCCTCTAACCCTGGTGTTCAGTGTAGTGTGCTGTATCTGTTAGAAAGTTGTCACACTCCAAGTTGATCTCTGTGCATGAATTATAAAGCACATATGATGTGTAAGATATGCATGCTTATGGTAAGTACTGTATGTTGAGATAGATTTCTGAAATCAGAACTTCCACAATATGCTTCAAGAATATAGAAAACTTCCTGGAATTTCTGGAACCCCCTAGTCACGGCAGCAGTTGCACACTGAACCATAGGTAGGCGTATGATGATGAGATAAACATGAGGTAATGAATATTGGCCTACTTTATGCAGAGGAGAATATTGTTGCATATAGCTGTGGGGTTTTCTTAGAAAACAACTGAGCAAAATGGAGTGTATCTTAATTTTCTTTCAGGGCACTCTGACTAATGCTTAGATTCACGTAGTACAGTGTTGCTCAGGCTGTGTTATCTGAGGGGAAACATGCTTAAAAACCTCCTTCAGCACTGCTGGAAATAAACAGAAGAACAAACTGGCAGTGCTGTTTCTGTCTAATAGCGTCTTGGCCACACTAGCTCGAGTCTGCCATTTCTGGATCATGCACTCATTTGGGGCGGGTGATTTTTCTAGCACCCAACCAAGCAACTGCACGGCCTTCACGGCAAAGTATTATTTTCATATCTGAAATGCAGTCTGAAAGTTCTCCTCTTTCCTTCCACAGGACAAACAGGAGGACTTTAAGACGGTGGTTTTGGAGGGAATGGAGATGGCCAAGCATCAGGTGAGGGTGGCCTTTGATGCTTGAGTTGTGAAACAAGCTCACCATAATAATACCATCACCTCAAGGCCCTGGGCGCTATTTAGCCTTCAGTAAGAACTGAGAGAGATCAGATTCGTTGTAGAACAAAGCTGAGATTTTTGAGATGAAAGAATCATAAGCACCCTTATTTTTATAGATAACTTAAAAATAAATTTAAGTTGATTTCCTATATGAATGAGATTACAAAAAGCTACTGTTACTTCTAAGAAGAATTATGATCACAAATAATGATAAAATTAAATTGTAAAATAATTTTTGTCAAACACCAGGTATGAAACACACAATCCCTAATCAGGGTCTCTGTCAAATTAACTGTTGTTTTAAGTATCTGTGGAATTAGTGGTGTTTGCTTAGCAGATACGGCCATGAGGAAATGGCTTGGATTGGGTTGCATTTCATTGCTCAGAGAATCAGTATTTGCACGTGCACCCCATTTGTTTGGGTGGTGTGTAACACGGACACCTGCTGTGTGCTGGAGGCAGTTTGTGCTCACTGCTGGGTAATGCTGAGCACAGTACAGAACCAATATGGAGAAGCTTCTCTTCTGTGAATCCAATGAGAAGTTTTTAAAGGAGAAACTCTAAAAACTAGTAGCTTCATTAAAAGAAGGAGGCATCAACAACTCCTTCTGTATTGGAAATTCAGTCTTCCCTTTTTTCTGGTTCAGTGCGAACTTTTCCTTTCTGGAGACTTGTAGAGCTGGAAGAGTGATCTCCTGTGGCAGGAAGCCAAACCACCAGATTAAAATATTATATACAAACATACTGAATTTTAACCAAATTGGGTTTTGTGAAATAAGTGTCATGTAGGCTCCTGAATTGCAGGAGTTGCTTCATTTAAAGGGTAAAACCTGTATTTGCTGAAGAATCATCTCATGAAGAAAATCTGTTTGCTCAAAGGCTGTGCAGTCAGTAAGTCTTACCTTGCACTCTGCTCCCACCGCTGTTCTTTCCCCTTCATTCTGCTTTCATTACCAAGCCTATTCTGCAGGAGCTCTGCAACCTGCAGGGGTCTCGGACTCCCGCTTTGGCCACAGGCAGTGGGACAGAGGTGCTGGACAGAGGTGCTGGTCAGGGGTGGATCAGGAGGTGGCTCTCCTTGGTGGGGCCTTTGTGCTTCTTTTCTCCTTTCTCACAGGATAAAATCCAGTATTGCTGGAATTCTGCTTCATGGTAGAAACTTTCCTGTACTGGTTTGTCAGTAACAGTACAAACAAGGTGTTTCTAGTGGTGATAGTACCTCATTGTCTAGATTTGAATATGTTTTTTGACTCAAAGAGAAAAAGGAGATGAGTGAAGACTACCATATAAGAACCAGAATGTTGGTGCTCAGGTATTTCAGTACACAGGTATTTAAGGCAACCCTAAACAGGGTTAGAGCAGTGTGCTGATACTGCCGGTGAGCATCTGGTATGTGACTGCTGCCTTTGCTTGTGGGGTTCCTGAAATTCCCTCCCTTGAAATTTTCCCATGGAATGGAAGGAGCATAACTGAGTTCTTCTGAGAGCATGTAATGAGTAACTGAACCATTTCTCTTTGAGGACAACTTCAAGTGTTTCTCAGAACCTCAGTGTGTGTTCTGATATTAAAACCAGCATTGCTTTTGCTCTTCCTGAAAACTCTGAACTCAAGCTGCAAAGTGAAAATGCTTCGTATGTATTTTAAATTCCTCTGGGGTTTATCATCACTGATGCTGGCAGCAGGGTGAAGTGTGAGTGTGACCAGAGAGGAGCCTGCTTATGAAAGCAAAGCAGCTGAAGTAGCTCACAACTTCCCCAAGCAGCCAATGGTGGCTGTCACCAGTTTGGGCCATTTGTGTTATCCCATGGGGTGCTGCACCAGGAGCAGCTCTGCAGGGCAGCATGGCAGGGACTACCTCACTTTGGGACAGCCCTGGGATGAGGTGTTGGACTCAAATTCCCACTGCAACTGGCTGACCAACTGCCACCTGTACACTCCCAGCCACCACTTCTGTGTGGTGAGCAAGGGATCTGCTTCGGAAGCTCACTCCAGCATATGTCTTGTTGATAGGACAAATACTTTTGGAATATAGAAAAATACTTTATTACGCATTACTCTTTTACTTTTACCTGTGCTTTTTCTGTTTTGTCCTGTATTATTTGCCATGTCTCTGTGTTTACAGAAAAACCCGGAGGAGGATGGCTCAGGGAAAACACTAAGTTGGGAACCAGGTCACTTGCTTTTAACAATCTACACCGTTCGCAGCATCGAGCAGCTTTTGCCTTTCTTCAACGTACTCAGCCAAGTTTTTAACAGCAAAGTCACAAGCAGATGTGTTGGACACTCAGGGAGCCCTGTCCTTTACCCCAGCTGTTTTCCGAGTAAGGACATAAAAATGGAGAACCTCAAGACCTTCTCCAGCAAAGCAAGACAAAAGATAGAAGAAATGGTTGAGAAGGATTTTCTTGAAGGTGTCATAAAATCATGAACCAAACTGGTACTACGCAGCCTATGTGAAATGTAACTATTTAAATGAAATACTGTATCTTTCCCAGGTGTATAGTATTCTTTTCTTACTTTGTATGTAATGAAATACTTAATGTTGTATTTAAGTTAAATATTTGTAAATAAGAGAAAAGTTCTGGATGTGGCCTGAATCAAGTTTAAATATTGGTGGCTCATATTGATTATGGTGCCTACTATTTGCAGTAAATGTTTTGTTGTCTTGAGTTCTGTCTTTAAAAAAAACTAAAAAAAAAATACAAGGTGCACATTTTTTCAATTTGTTTCCAGTTTATTTCTGTCTTTTTTTTTAAAATCTATTAGAACTTGTGCTTATTTAATAATCTGGAAAATGCCATTACATCAGGAATTAATACAGGACTACAAGAACAACGTCAGAGGTAGACACCCTGAATCAAAGTAAGCTGAGGAGGACACTTGTGTGTTTAAAACACTACATCCCTTGACCCAGCCCCTTCATGGTGCTGGGCAGCAGTAAGGGCCACAGAAGACAAACTTGTCTCTGTCCCTTCCCTCTTAAGTGTGACTATAAATACTATTACTGCAAATCACTTTCTAATTAATTTCACAAAGTATCTAATGAAGATAATATTGCAATAATAAGTTATTATTTGCAAATGTTCTTTTTTATTTTCTTGTTTCCCCCTCGAACTGAGGTAAACTGAATCTGAAGACTAGTGACAGCCTGTGCCTTATGCTGTTTGCCCACAGATGACTGGGCTGCTGTGGGAAGGTGGGGATGATGTTCCTGCAGCAGGCACTGTGCTGCAGCCACTGTAAGCACAGTCACAGCAGAGCTCCAGTCATGCAGCCATGGCCAGTGCTCTGAGGGTGCGGGAGCTGGATTTCAGGCACAATGTGACAATGAATTAAGCTGGGCTGGGGCAGATTTCCTTCTAGGCATGGCCATGGCCTGTCAAGAACTTAGACAAACTTGGGGAGGGGAACATTCAGCAGCAAGTGCATCTCATTAAGAGGTAAGTTGCTAAAGGAGGTAAAGAATAAGTGGAAAAATATTCTGTTCAGTTCTGATCAATGCTTGTTACTCCCAGGAAGGGTTGAGTACGTGCACAAGAGCATGTGGTAAAAAAAGTAATATTAAAAGATAAGCAAAGCTGTGTAATTTAACTGCTGTTGTATCATTCGTTATATAGGCTGGGGTGGTGCTCCCTTTCCACCAGCGAGGTGGTAAACGGCCAGGCTGACTTCGTGGGCAAGGGCATCCGCATTCTCCTGTGGAATGTTGGAAAACTTAGTTATGCTGCTGTCACCATGAGGAGGTTAGACCAAATATGTGATATTAAGGCAAGCATTTTCTTGCAAATGCTGTGCTCCCTGTATTGCTCCATCAGCCTGAGGTATCTTCTGCCACTGCCATCATGCTGGCAGGGAGAAGCAGGCCAGAGCATGTGAAGGAGGTAGAGCAGGACCACTGCTTTTACTGTCAACTTTAAGTTCAGATGTGGACTAACTTAACAGCAGCAAGAATTTTTTTTCTATTTTGCCTCTTATGAAATCATGCAATTAGGCAGTGCTTTGGTAACTTTCTTCTTAACCCTGAGATCTCAGAAAGCTTTTTAAAATCATCTAGTGTCAAATCTGCCTTTATAAACACATTTTCCTTTTAAAGATCAACATTGAGAACATGAAACATTACTTTTCTAAATAAAAGAAAATCCAAAGAGACTTTTTGTGATCATTAAGTCTTTTTTTCCAAATTTGGCATTTGTTAAGTGTGATTAAATGAGAAGTATGTAAGCATACTACTTCTGTCACCCATGCTAAGGAGAACATTGTTTCACATAAACAAGATGTTTAAGCACTGACCTGTGTGTCTGCTTCAGCGTATATTCTGACGACATCCTCTGTTCCTGATGGACGGACAAAAGCTCGTGACAACTTGTACTTCTTCACAAGGGCATCAATTTTCTCCTGCAGTCCCGGAGGTGTAACCGCGCGTCTTTCTGCATCCGTTGTGTCAATAACACGCCTGTCTGCAACCTGCGGCATCAGAAACAATTTATTTGTGTCGTGGATAAGATATAAATTCAGGTTTCCATCTGTTGGGTTGCCTGAAGAAGAGTTCAATTTGAGAGTTATTAAAGGGCTACTCAAACACTTGGGATCCCTGGGATCCCTGCTCAGCATGTATTAACCATGTCCTGACAGGGCTCAGCTGCTCAGTTTGGAAAAGGGTCAGTTCTGAACATGCCTCCTTGGTCAGACTCTGAAGTGAAGCTGCAGTTTCTCCCAGTAGATCAGAAAGCTGAAATTCTCTCCTCTGGTTAATTTAAAGCCCAGAGCTTCCTTACTTTGTCTAATAGAATGTTACCACATGGCAGCCTGTTCTGCTCAAGCTCTTTGAATATTGGAGAGGATAAAGAAGCAAGAGCTGGAACATTCAAGTTATAAAAAGTGGCACAGCAAGAAAAATCCAGCTGCCCAGCAAGCAGGGCCCTTAGAAAAATGGGATTTTTCTAATTTGAAAGTTAAGAAGGAAATTCTAGGCTAAAATTTGAAGAGTTCTGGTCAGGTTTTTCCATTTAACATAGTTAGCTATTCTTTCATCATTTTTGTAAGTTGTATTTTTATCTTAGTCCAAGTCAAATTCTGGTCCCTCCTCTGGGTCATTTCATGGCTTGTTTGGCCTACTTCTGCCCTTTAATGGGCTGTTTTCAGCTTAAAAATAAGCTTATCTAAATATCTGCAGGCACAAGATGCTCACAGCAGGGCCCCAGAGGCTGCTGTAACCTGAGCCAGCATGGTGTGTAACTCACCTGAACTTTGAGCAGCCGATTGGGAAGGTCAGTGTAGAGGGCATCCCACTGTTGCACAGTCAGACCTTTCAAGGCCAGGATTGCTTCAATAACCAGCATGTCTGAGATGGCATCACCAACAGTCTGTCAACAGAAAGGGAAGAAACACTGGAGCAGTCAACAGTGAAGAAAGGAAGGCACGATTTGATCAGTAAGCTTCCAGCTGAAGAGTGCAAGTACAGCCAGGTCAACTTGCCCAGTGTAGCTGAGCTTGGTTGGTTTGGTTGCAGGGGGAGGAATGTTGGTTTTGTTGCCCATACCACGCTGCCCCTGAGGTAAGAACAGCAGCAGATTTGTACAGCTCTGCCAAGAGCAAGTGATACTCCTCACCTCTCCTAAGGAGGACTGGCACCTCACCGTAGTGTCTCTGGCACTACCACAGACAAATAACATCTGTGCTAAGACACGAAGTCTGAGGGCTGTGTGGATCCAGGCACTGGAACACCCCCATCCTCCTGTACTATATAACTTAGTGAAAAACTTCAGACAAAAGATTACTACTTGTTGAATCATGAACAAGTCACATCCTAGCACTAGGTTCCCGTGCTATCCCACTCCCTCTACGTCCCACAGCCAGCAGACTGCACCAGATAAAAGCATTCTGCAGCCACTCATGAGAAAGTATCACATCTTTCTAAAGACTGGTCCCACCCTCCTCTTCTTGGCCCCTTCTATCATGGCACCTGACTCCCTGCTCCAGCAGTCCCCAGCAGTAGCCTGACAGGAACTCACAAACAGGATTAGCCTCATGACTGCCAACATAGCGATTCATTTCTCTCAGTTTTTACCTGATTAATCAGGTCAATCATGTTTTCAAGCACCTTTGCTGCTTCTCTTTTTTCATCATCCTTCTCCTCTTTCACCAGTTGTCTTATTTTAGTTTCAGCAGATTTACTAAATAATATCTGGAATAAAAAGATGAGAGCTTGTCAAGCTCAAACTAGGATATGTGAAGCAACAAGGAAAAAATTTTTACTATCTAAGCCCAAATAACCATCATTAATATTTGCTATCATGAATTCCCATGCCCACATAAACCACAGAGAACCTATGCATTACATGGTCACACTTACTGTACCGTGTCCATTCGCCTCGAAATAAACACCAACATCAAACTCCTGGGCCTTGTGATGCAAGTGTTTCACTCCTGTTTTGACACAGTGCACAGGTACCTGCAGCCCAAGGATATGCAGAGAATGACAATGATGTTACAGGCTGTCCTCAGAAGGTGGGAACTGCAGGTCAAGTGAAATGCAGGAACTGAGCGCCAACCTGGATAGAACTGGATAGACTGTTACAAACTAACCCATGTTTCACAGCCACTGACTCCGCAGAGCTAATACTGTCCACTATTTCTGCAGACCCAATTAAAAAAGATTTCACTTATTCAAGTGTAAATAAAGGCTAATGAAAAAAATCGAGAAACAAACTCCAAAGCTAGAAAAACCCAGTTCAGCTTATGGCTTCAGGGAACACAACAGATTTCTATACAAACAGAAATAACACCTCTGCTCAATTTCTGAGTGAACAACATTTAGCTTGTCACAGAAAATTAAACTCAGTGTCAAAGTATCAAGGAGCCTTTACTAACTCACTTTGCTGCAAAGTTATGAAGTCTTCAGCTTGTTCGAGAAGGAAAAATGGATTTTAACGTTTTTAAGTTAGTAAAAGCTGACTGGAACTTTTTCAGCTTTGCTCTCTTGGGTCTCCTTTGCCACCAAGAATTTAGTCAGTACTGCAGCTTCGAAGGAGTAATTTATTTTCACCCAATTAAAGTTTTCCAACAATCATATTACAGAAGCATTTATTTTAAAAGTAAACAAATTTGCATTAAGTAACATTTGCAGGAAACTAGCAAGGAAAAATATGCAGAATACCTTTAGTGTTTCCTCGAGGTAGCGTGTCGAACTCCCATTGGCATACGCTGTTTGTACCACGGCCATCTCGAAGTTCTGTCTCACCTGAGCAAACCAAGAAGCCAAGTGCTTTAGTGTACTATGGGCCCATAGCCAAACAAGTAGGACAAACTGAAGAATAATTAGAATTGGTAAACATACACTTAAAACTCTTGGGCATCAGAGGAAGGCAGGAGCTCACTGAGAACTTTTTATGTTTAAAACAACATGAATTCTGTCCAAGTCTTTGTATATCCTGTTTTGTTTTTTCTTGTGGCTGGCTGAAGCAGCTCTCCAAGCTCAGACTTTCCCAACTGCTTTTTCAGATTCAGTTAGCTCTGTGCACAGGCCAGACACATGGCATTACATGAGGCCACAATACGCAAGCAGTAAAGTCAAAGCTTCCAGTGCAAAGTAAGCACAGGCTGGTGGCAAGCACAAGTTCTCACTGGCCAGCTTCTCTGACACAGAAATGAACTGGTCTCTGAGAAAACAAAACCAGGCTGCCTTGTCTAGGTTCAGTATCATAGACACTGAGTCCAAGAGGACTTCTGCAAAAAAAAGAAAAGCTTTTTCTCTCTATCCCTTGTGCGGAGAGGACGCTATGATAACACACAAACCCTTGACTGCCACAACCAAGTTCCTCAGACTCTTTTACGCTTTAACACATGAAGTGAATGGTGGCACTTTAGTTTGTAAAGTTACCTTGGCAAGAAGTTCTTTAAGGAAGATACTAATTAAAGTTGCTATTTTATCTCCATCAATTAGGTGAAAGTGGCCGGTTGCATCCTTATAGTAATAAACAATTCTATCTGCATCGCCATCAAAGGAGCAGCATCTCTCATTGGGCTTCATGTCTAGCCCTAGTGCACACACAGTTACAAATGCAAGTTAGAGACAGAAAAAACCACAAAGTGCTCAAATTAGTCCCACAGTGGATCTCATAAGGAAATTAGCTCTGTGAACACACAAAAATAACGCTCTCAGACTGAGAGACATGTAACAGGCAATCTGTACTGAATGGCAACTGAAGAGCATATTCAAATAAATACAAATACTAACATCAAAAACGCAGGTTCTCTAAACATTAATGATAAGACACCTTCTCCTCAGACATGTATGAAAAGCAGTCCCAGAACTACTGCTTATAGTCACATCTCTAAAATTCAGAAATAAGGGCTGAGTATCAGTGATGGCACAAGGCTAAAAACCTTGCAGCAGTGGAACACTGACCCCTTATTTTACGCACCCAGTCACCAGCAAGCGGACATCCATACACCACAGACAGACCATACACCACAGACAGACCATACACATCACCTTCAGACAGAGGCGAGTCACTGTCCCCCACTGCACGGCAAAGCGAGCCCATGTTTGCTGTGACACCTGGAGCCCTGCCTGACACCTGGGCAGGAGCCTGAGGCAGCGAGTGGCAGCTGAGTGGCCTTAGCTGGACATGGGCACACACCCAGCCCTCCCTCACTGCTCCTCTGAGCAGGGTGTGACACGCTGTGCAGCCCTGAGGGTGGAGACAAACTATATCCAGGCAGAGGAGGGCTCTGGGGCCATGTCACTGCACTTCCCTGCTCATGGCAGGTCCTCTGTGTACTCTGTACTTCACCCTCCAAGACAACAATTAATTATTTTTCCCTTGGATCAAGAAATGCTTTTCCTCAGGAAATACTTCTGGCCTGTTTAATTTTATTCCATTCCCACTTGCCAGACCTGCTCCTCCCCTTTGATGTCTTTCCTAATGCAAGGCAAACATGCACCCCCACACCAGCAAGGCCATCGCTGAAATACAATTACAACAGGAGGTGGCACATAAATCCAAACATTGAAAAAACTACCCCTCTCCAAAGTAGCCATCACCAAGATTTCTCAGAGCTGTACAAAAGATATACAAGTGGATGTGCTGGCTATAAAATGCCTCACATTTAGTGTGCTTGATATTAAACTTACACAACAATGTATATAATGCATAAGGAGTACCTGCCTCAAAAACTTTCCAGGCTTAATTCCAAGAGAGAAACAGTTAGGAAACAGTCCTCACTGACACAGCAATGCCACACAGAAATGAATTGTTTTAGTTAAGGTAAATCTTGCTTTTCTTTAGATGTCATAAGGTCGCATTAACCTCAGGGTCTACTTCTCAGAAACTGCAGCTGGCCATTCTCTAGGCTGGTTTGAGAGTCCCCCAGGAACCCAGCAGGGAGCTCCAAAGGACATGCTACATCCTGTGCCCCCTTCTTGGAAAAAATATTTTAGTACACAAGCAGACAAAAATTGGCCACCTTGCTGACACCTTGCTCTTCAGAGCACAGGAAATTATACCCCAAACTTTGCCTGTTTCTTCTCCTGCTTGCCTGAAGTGATACAGGGCACTAAACCCCAGTGCCAGTGAAGTCCTGAAGCCAAAGCATGAGGTAATGGCAACTGCAACATTTAACAAGCTGAGACTCCCTATGACTTTAAACAGGAAGCTGATACCACCTAACTAACCCTTCAGAAAAATCAGATAATTTGTTTCAGTGAGTGATTAGGAAAACCCATTTTCTTTTCGGAGCACAGCCCTGCATGGAAATGATCAAAGAGTCTCTCATCAAGCACAGTTAAAGCCAGGATCCAGAGGTGACACACAAGCCTCCATCCCCAGCAGTGACTGACACTGTGCTGCTCCCACTGTGCTGGCATTTCTCCAGCACACAAGCAGCATGGGAAGGAGAAACCACACCATAATTTGGTGTTCAAATTTGGCCAGCAGTTGCAGCGAGAATGCAGTTGTCCAATGGAGAACCCATTTTAACCTCAAATAACCTCATATCCAAACCACCCTGCTCTTCCAGTTCAGGGATTTTCTTTCATACACTTTGCAGGAAATCAGTTCAAATAATTTCCTCTCTGGTTTATGTCAGTCACTAATATGTCAATATGCCGGTCTGCTGGCATCAAGCTGTTAATTATCCCAGATCTTCTTTGGGAACTCGGAAATATGCCTGCAAACCCAGCCCACAACGTGAATGTTTCTTCATATCACAAAGGGAAGCAAAATAAATAACATTAAGCCAGTCCTGACTGATCTTTGTCAGTCAGGACTGACACCAGCTTAACATTCAGAACAGATTGTCAAACATACTTCAGCCACTCAGAGAGATATTGGACTCCTCCAAACAGTTTAACATAAACTAGAGCTGTGCCAAACCTGGCCATATGATTCTCTCTTTCCATTGCACCAGCAGAACCATTCATGCAGTCACTAGTAAGAAATAGGGAGTGCAGCTTATCTGAAGATGATGCACCCCTGCCAGATCCTCCGCTTTCAGGTCTAGAGAGGAGGTAAAGGATATAAAATTACCAACTACATACCTCTGGGTGGTTTCTGATGAACTTTCACAAAATCTGCACCACATAAATGATTGAGTTTCTCCTTGGTTCCATCATTATATATGTGAATTAGCACCTCTTGTGGAAAGTAGGGCTTCATTTCTGATAGTTTCAGGGCTCCTATTCCATTGGCACAGTCAATCTTCAGGTGCCTCTGACACTCTCCAGAGCTGTGAGACTTAGCACAAGGAAAGAAGGGGCAAAGTGAACCCTTGCCCTAGCGAAACCACAACTAGAGGCAAGCTGAATTCCAAAATTCAGGCCCAAGCAGGCTAACAATCAGAAGATAATAATTTTGTACATTTGCATGAAAAAGACAACACCCACTATTCACCTGTTTTATCAGTTCCATAAAAGCTTTGGATAGTTTTTCATAATAGCCTTCCAGTGTTGCTTTCCCATACTGCCCTTGGGTGTTTTGACAGCAGACCACATAATGTAGCTGTGGTGTTGTCACCAGACCATAATCTAGCATGAAATAAAAGGCATAATATTCAGAAATAGAATTGCAAATTAACTGTTGATTCAAAGTTGTCCGGTATACAGACAAATGCAGTGCAGGAAATACATATGAAATTTTTGAAGTTCTGTTGGAAAAAGATGACTCCCACCCCCATCCCTCCTTGCATTAAAGCCATACAAATACCCTGAAAGGACACTGTTACAAGCAAGAATGGAAATGTGTCTGGGCTACTGCTTTAGGCCTGTATAAAAGAGTCACATCTACATAAAAAACTTGAATCAAACTAGAACTGCAGAAGTTTAACATACCATGGTACTGACCATCCAGAACAAGAATCCCATCTATTACTGACTGGGAGAGTTTCTCGCTGCTTGGCCTGGAAAACAACAAATACAATGGAAAACAACAAATACAACTGATAACCTTTGCAAAGACATTTATGTATGGACTTGGGAAAGAGACGTGGAAGACTGTACAAACTTCCTGTCAGTAGGTTTAGACTCATAATGAAGAAATCCATATATTTTTCTATATTGCAGGCAATTCTCAATAAAGAAGTTTGAAAGCCAACCCCCAGGGAATTGCAAAGACAAGTAAACTGCTGAACATAGGTGGACATCCCACAGTACCCACAAAAACACTCCACATCACAATAAAGCATCGCGTCCAGAAACAGTGATAAGAAGTTCTCGTAGCTATCAGGGCAGCTAACATAGGAACAGCATTGGAAAACTTCTGCTTATTGCTATAATCATAAATTTAGGCATAGAAAAAGCATAATCTGGCTGCAGGGGGCAAAGCACCCCAAAAGCACCCATGAACACAGCACTGGCACCTCTATAAAAGCAGCATACATCTACAGCATTTTGTAACTACCTGGTGTCTCTACCAATAAAAACCAAAGCATCTTTGTGCAGGTTCACTTCTGCTTTTTGGCAGATCTCACTTATCATTTCCTGTAATTCTTGCTCCTCTGCATTTGCTAGTTGTGTGGCATACTCTTCCCAAGAAGGGTGCAGCATTTCTCCAAGAGGATCAACCAGCTTTATGCCATTGTCTTCCTTAGTAGAAAAAAAAAGAACAAAAGATACTAAGTCTACAAGTGGGGAACTTAGTAAAACCTCTTTGAAGACAGCCAACATATGGTTCAAACACATTGCTTCTTTAAAGATGCAGAACTGCTGAGATGCAGAAGCTTAGCTGTTTATTTAAACCTCCAACAAGGCCCCCAAAAGTACCATAACCAGCATACTAAGTAACCGACTTTTTCCCCCTTATAATTTTGGTATGAAACTAATTTGACATTGCAATGATGTAAGGGGAGATTCAAAAAACTGCAATGCTCCACAGCAGCGATAAGTCTAAGTGCCTGATCTGTAATTGCTGCATTTGGGTGTTTATTTTTAAAACTTACAAATTTTGCTCAGAAATTCCTCCCTTCTCAAGGGTGCTCCTAGCTTGATAACATCAAAAAGTTACGTTGCAACATAAAATGTTTTCTATGTTACACCATTTCCACATAAGAAAAAATGACACTTGGGTCAGAGGGAAAAGTAACTTCAAATATGCCAGAGATCATATTTACAGGGAGCAGGCTAAATGTGTGCTTTAAGTAGGTTCAAGTGTCTTCAGTATTTGGTGTCTCAGTGCCATGATGAGCTTTGATTCCACCAAACTGATCACATCTTTCCATCATTCTACCAAAACATTTCACATCACTCCACCGAACTGGTCACATGTTTAAGGAAAAGGTTGATCTTACCTCAGGGTTGTGAGATGCTGTAACCATGACACCAATAGTTGCTGCCACGGCTTTGGACCTGAGGACTGCGAGCAGGCCCATGCGGAACATGACGTGATCCAGCTGCTGGGCCTTGGTGCGAAACCCAGCAGTGCCATACTGCAGAGCCAGGCCGGCAGGCTTGGGATGGAAGGCTGAGTATTTTCTGAGGGCTTCGGGATCCATTTCTAGAGCAGGAAGTAACACAGATACAAGTCAGAGAACTCAAGTCACTGTAATTAGTTCCACGTTTTTAACTTTGAAACCCACAGGATACTTTAAACCACTCGTATCAAATCCCTTGGTGGGAGTGCAGCCAGGCACCACCAGAGTGAAGGAGCCTCTACATTCCCTGTACAGCACTGGATAAACAGAGTTCGACCAGATTTAAACAGATCACGCACGGAGGAGGCGAGGAGAGCCGCGATTCCCGGTCGGCTGGATCCAGGGATCCCGACAACTTCCCGCCCGCTTCTCACCGCAACATCAGCGCCCACCACGCTCGGCCGCGACCCCTCAGACTAACTCTCGATCCCCAAAGCAGCCTGCCCTCCCTCTCCAAGCCCTTGCAGGGAATCTCCCAGCAGTGTCCGCGAGACGTTTCCCTCGGGCGGCGGCTCTGCCGAGGCGCTCCATGCCGACCCACCCGGCCACGGCCACCTGAGACGCACAGAGCCGCCGGGACGGGCTGGGCGGGGCCGGCCGGACACGCGCCACGACGGGCGCCTCCACAGCCGCCTCCCTGCACGGCTGATGCCCTGTGCACCCCCTGGAGCCGACGCCCGGACCCACCTGCGGGGAGGGACAGGACGGGAAGGGACGGGAAGGCACGGGAAGAGACGGGACGGGAAAGGACCACTCCGATCCCGCTGCCGCCGCGCGCCCCTCACGGAGCCGGCGCGGCCACGCCCACAGGCTGTGCAACCGACCAATGGCCGCGCGATGGGCGGGGCTTAGTCTGCGACGTGGCGCCTGGACCACGCCCACCCCTCTGAGGGCTGCGGCCGGGCCGAGTGCATCCCGCCCGTACCCCGCTCCTGCGGGAAAATCCGGCTGTGTCTGGGACGGGTCGGGCTCTCGGGGATATCCAGTCTTGCACAGCTTCACTGACGTCACGCTCGGGCTCCGAACTGCCGCCCCAGTGTGCTGGTTTTGCCTGGGGCGGAGTTATTTTTCTTCGCAGTGGCTGGTACGGGGCTGTGTTTGGGGTTTGTTCCGAACACAGGGTTGATAATGTAGAAATGTTTTTGTTATTGCTGAGCAGGGCTTACACAGAGCCAAGGCCTTTTCTGCTTTCCGTACTGCCACGCTGGCGAGGCGGCTGTGGGTACGTGGGAGGTTGGGAGGAGACACAGCCGGGACGGGTGATCCCAGCTGACCAAAGGGTTATTCCAGACCGTGTGACATCAAGCTCAGTATATAAAGTGTGGGGAAGAAGGAGGAAGGGGTTTGGAGTGATGCCGTTTGTCTTCCCAAGCCACCGTTACACATCTCCCTGCTCTCCTGAACACCTCCCTGCCCAGTGAATTAATGCTTGTTTTGCTTTGCTTATGTGCGCGGCATTTGTTTTTCATATTAAACTGCTTTTATCTCAACCCCGCGGGTTTTCTGGCTTTTGCCCTTCCGATTCTCCCCTGATCCCGCGGGTGGAGGGATCCCGGACCTCGGCTGCTGGCTGGAGTTGAACCCCGACACGCAGACACGGCCGTTCTGCCCGCGCACATTGACGGGGGTCTCCAGCCTGCGCTCTTTCCCGTCCCCGAGCCCGGCACGGTTCCGCCTGGCTCTGTGGAGCACCGAGGTGCCAGCCCTGCCCGGCGTTTGTGGAGCACTCCTGCGAGGGACTGGCTGCTGAGCGCGGTGTGCCCGGCCGTGTTTAATCAAATTCCGCCCTTACAGAATCGTGGGGCTTCCTTGTTGCGTTGAGACGTGGTGCTAAACCTCACCGTGTCCTAAGCACCGGGATTTGACTCCAGGCCTCTCGTTCCAGGCGGGCGTGGAGGACAGCGCAATGGCGGTCACGGTAAAAGAATGCCTGGAGCTCCAGCTACTGGAAGTGGAAATGCTCCTTTCGATGTTTCCCAAAAGAGGTGAAATCAATCTGGATAAAGATGCTGTGCCCAGCGTCCAGCGCTACCTTAAAAACTCTGGTGGAGCTCTGCCCCCGCAGCTCGAATATTGCATCGCTCTTGAGGTAGGGGAGGCGAAGGTAAGAACTGCCAAGCAGACGTGCTCATGTGTGTTGTTTTCTTTACTCCTACCTACACTTGAAAACTCTGCTCTGAAAAAAGGAGGGGGGGGGAACCCACCTCATTTTTGTTTGCTTTTTCAAAAACCGAGAGTAACAGAAAAGTCTTGGCTGTTATTTATTTGAGTATTAACTTTCTCTGGTCAATAAAGGCTAATAGAATGGCACATAGAAATAGACACCAATATCAATGGCACACACAGCATTCACAAGAGGCTGTGAAATCAGAGTTTACTGGTTTACAAATAGCTGTGCATTTCAAAGGCAATGTTCCCTGCATGGGAATACATATGTTGGACTTTACATTCTTCTAGCAAAATCACTCTATTATTTCTCTCTTCCACCCTTTGCACATGTACTAATATTCATTGGTCTGCATTTGAAATACAGTAATGTAAAAATAGCCCCACATAGCAGAATAAAATTAAGAGGAGTCACACAAACACTAAACGAAAACCAGCTTATGACCAGGGAAATCAAACTTACAGTATAAGTTGTGATAATAGTTTATCTGATTAAAGAAAGGGCTACAATATGACAAGTAAGTAATGTAAATACTTGCATAGAGAACATAGGCCTGAGTGTATAATAATGCAATGACTAGAAATTGAGAACAAGCTCAGCCTAGAAGCCATTTTTCTCAAGACCAGGATAATTAAACATTAGAAGAATTTACTGGGTAATGAGGTGGCCTCGTGATTATTTGGAAACTTAGAAAAAAACCCACTACTCCAGTACAAGCCCTCCCTACACGGTTCATAGAACTTCTCTCTGAAGGCTGGTGAAAGGGTGCATTTTAGAAAGATACCTAAGCTTGTACCTATGGCAGATTGTCAAGGAACTTGGAAAGATAATTAGTCATTTCACATTTCACTTTTCTCTGCAGGACTAATCATGGGATTGTACACTCTAGTGAGAATCCCCTAAAGGTCTACAGGAGCCTCAAGCACTGAGGAAACATAAATCCTCTCCTGCTCTTGGACCAGAGACAGGGTTCAGTTTCCAAAGAACGGCGGTGCTCCGTTTGAAGACACTGTAGGAATAATCAAGAGAAATTCAACAGCCCAGAGTTCATAGGAGATCAGACAAGATAATCTAGACATTTCCCTGACCTAAAATGCACGTAAATCTTTTTATCCCCTATAATCCTGAGGACACTTCCCCTTTATTGTGAATACTTGCTTAAAATAATAATAATAATAATAATAATAATAATAATAATAATAATAATAATAATAATGCATAGAATGATAGAGTGGTTTGGGAGCAACCTTAAAGATCATCTAGTTCCACCACCACCCCTGCCATGTGTCTCTGTATACAGTATGTACAATCATAAACACTGTTTCATGCAATTCTTGGCCTTGTTTTCCTGGGGTAGATCCAGCAACTGGCCTGAGTTCATTGATCAAATGTGGTTTGGTAAGGGATAAGATTCTCAGAACCCCCTAACAGATTCATAGTTCATCACTGTAGCAACACTGAGCACATACTGAGAACCCACAAGAAATATCCCTAGAGGGTAACTGTGTACCTTCTCCCAAGCCATAGCGTTAGTTCTGTGACTAGCAGAAGAGCAACCTGGATAACACGAGAACTTTTGGGAAAGTAACAACATGATGCAATAAAAGAAAAGGAGCAGACAAAAGAATGGGCTATCGGGACAAAAGGAAAGTGAAAGTAATTGCAGCCATTGGGATACTGCAATCTTAATTACATCTCCTCATAATTTGCCTTTGACAGGGAAGAAGAATCTAGCATGCCTTCATTAGCTACAGAATTAATTTTCTGTGTGTGTGTGTTCTGTTTTTAAGGTAAAGGTGGAATTGCAGGTACACCTTCCTCATATGTATCCTCAGGTAGCTCCTCAGCTTTTTGCCAGATCAGATGCACTGCACAGGCAGCAACAGTTGCAGCTCAACACCCATCTCACTTCTCACATCAGCTCTCTGGATTCAGGTGATCTGTGTATATGTGAAGCTGTGCAGTGGGTGAAGGACAACAGCCTGCCTTACTTGGAAAACAGTAAAATCTCTTCTGAATGTGCTTCAAAAGAAGTCAGAGTTAAAGAATTTTTGCATCGCATGTGGATCTACAGCCACCATATACAGGCAGGAATTGAGAAAAAAGATTTTTGACTCTGCAAAGAAGTTAAATCTGACTGGCTTCTGCCTAACTGGGAAACCTGGTGTCATCTGTGTGGAGGGGCTCCAAGAAAACTGTGAAGAGTTCTGGCGTGTTATTAGATATCCCAACTGGAAGCATATTTCATGCAAGCACGTGGACATCATAGAAACAGAGGGAAACATTGATGATATTCGTCTCTTTCATGGTTTTGAAGACCTGCAGTTTCAGGCACATGGTGGTTACGGCCTGAGGAATGACTATCACATGGATCTTGGCCAGTTCCTAGAATTCCTGAAACAGCATCAAAGTGGACACATTTTTCAGATTTTATTTGGTGTTGACGGCAAACTTTCAGACAAATAAGAGAAACTGTGTAAGGGGTTCTAATTTTGGAGAGCAACCACTGAAATACTGGGCCTTACAGCTACTGTGAAAAGGCAAACTTTAAACACTTGAACCATTCTTCTCGGATATTAATCTTAGCTTCTGTTCTGAATTGCCACATATTTTTGAGAAGTGTTCACTGATTTTCTAGGACCCTAGAATTGGCATTTGTGACTACGAGCCAGGCCTCAAAGTGCCTGCAAGGTGATAAACACCCCACGCTATAGTATCCTGAATTACACACTGCTGTCTCCTCATCTCTACTGTGTTGTGTGTTCTAAGGTGTGGTGCAGGCCTGTAGTTAACTTCTACATATAGCTGTGGGATACCAAAGTGGCTGCACTCACAGATGAACGTGGCTTCCAATGCGAAAGCACACCCAGCTCAAGGAAGACTCACTGCTACATTAATGAGTTTGTGCGTCCAGTGTCCCACTGCTTCGCAGAGCATCCACTTCTCACTTCATTCAAACAATCCATTAAATGCAAAGGCTTGTGTCCAACCACAAGACAAAGTTTTGCTTTTAAATAAGGGGCAGAGGGAGGAGAAAGAAGCCCACATCACCCCATCCCTTGTATGGGTTGGGTAGTACCTGTACAGTTATGTTGCCAAAACTACTATTTTTGCATTTCACTTCGTCTCATAGAATAATACAGTGCTTTAGGTTGGAAGGAACCTTAAAAATCATCTAGTTCCAACCTCTCTGCCATGGGCAGGGAGACCTTCCACTAGACCAGACTGCTCAGAGCCCCATCCAACCTGGCCTTGAACACTTACAGGAATGGGGCACCCACAACTTCTTTGGACAACCTGTTCCAGTGTCTTACTACCCTCACAGTAAAGAATTTATTCCCAATATCTAATCTAAACCTACTCTTTTACAGTTTAAAACCATCCCCCTCTCCTGTCACTACATACTTTTGTAAAAAATCCCTTTCCAGCCTTCTTGTAGGCCCTCTTTAGGTACTGGAAGGCTGCTATAAGGCCTCCCCGAAGCTGCCTCTTCTCCAGGCCGAACAACCCCAATTCTCTCAGCCAGTTTTCGTAGGAAAGGTGCTCCAGCCTTTTGATCATTTTTGTGGCACTCCTACTGATTCTCCCCAACAGGTCCATGCCCTTTTTATGTTGGGGGCCCCAGAGCTGGGTGAAGTGCTCTTTGGGGTCTCACAAAAGTGGAGTAGAGGGGGAGAGTTGCCTCCTTCAACCTGCTGGTCACGCTGCATTTGATGCAGCCCAGGATGTAGTTGGCTTTCTGAGCTGAAAGTGCACATTGTTGAGTCATGTCAAGCTTCTTGTTGACCAACACCCCCATGTCCTTCTCCCCAGGGCTGCTCTCAATCCATTCTCCGCCCAGCCTGTATTTGTGCTTGAGATTGCACTGACCCAGGTGCAGGACCTTGCTCTTGGCCTTGCTTGAACTTCATTAGGTTTGCAGAGACCCACCTCTCAAGTCTGTCAGAATCTCTGGATGACATCCTTTATTCCCTCTACTGTGTTGACTGCACCACACAGCTCGGTGTCATCGTCAAACTTGCTGAGGGGGCACTCAATCCCACTGTCCATGTTGCTGACAAAGATGTTAAAACAGTGCCAGTCCCAATACCAATCCCTGAGGAATGCCACTCATCACTTGTCTCCACTTGGACATCAGACCATTAACTACACCTCTTAGTGACCATCCAGCCAATTCCTTATCTACTGAGTGGTCCATCCATTAAATCCACATCTCTTCAATTTAGAGACCAGGATGTCATGTAGGGAAGTGTCTGTCTGGTTATGTTGATAATAATTTTTTATCTGCTCAACTCAGGGCATTTTATATTTACACTGTTAGGCAAGCACCTTGGAAAGGAAAACGGGTAAGATGCAATAAAGTTTAATGTTTCCTCTGTTTGTCCTCTACATTACATCAGGAAACCCATGTAAAATATAGAAAACAGGAAAAAACCCCTGTATATATTATATATTACATAAAAATACATATAACTTTAAGAATCCTTTCTATGTCAAATTAGTATTGAGAGATAATTTTCCAGTAGCTTGTAAGTGGACATGATAGTACTGATTCATCAGATAGCGTTTTCCTATGGGGTAGCATGCTGAATGCATATTTAGGTAGTGAGTTTTCCAGTTTATAATGGATGATCATATTCATAGATCATCAATATAATATGTAGTTGAAGAATGCTCCTGAAAAGTCCCCAGCAGCTGTGCCTTAAAGGACCATCAGCCTACTGCCTTCCACTTTGTGCTTGAGTGCCATAATGTGAAAATCGGTACTGAGCAATAACAACAGACTTAGTGCTGAGCTGCAGAGGTCTGGCTGATCAAATCTAAAACCCAGGCCACTCAACATCAGCTGTTTATAGACTGTGTTTCTGTACACTCAGTTGATGACTACAAAAATAACAGATATTTTATTTCAAATAAAACACAAGGAAGTGTTTTAATGCTCTTCTCACAATAGCAATATCTTGAAATGCAGAGGACGGCAGTATTTCTGGTTGCTCAGAATGATGACTACTGTGCATTCCTTCACTGCTATAAGGGTAATGTTTGTATGATCATAACTTTGGCCAAAAGCAGACTGAGACAAAAAATTACCCATTGACGGAGAAAGTGAATTCGAGAATGTAATGGTTTTGACTCTAGGCCTTCCTGGCAACCAGGAAGGAAGGAGGGAAGTATTCCATCCTATTCCTTTATGTAATCAAACATATAAATAAGACAGGAGAGAAGCCTCTTCCTCTCTTCTCTTCTGGCAAGGTTTGGAGACAGCAGACTCCAGCAGCCAGTCGCTTGTGTGGGGGAGCTGAGGCCTTGTTCGGGCCTACGATCCAGGGTCTGGTAGCATGGGCGGCAACATTGGGCGCGATTGTGCTACCTCAAGGAAAGTATTAAGATTTTCTTTGGCTAGTTCTTTATTGAGTGTGTATACCTGGTTTTGTTTTTTTTGTTTTGTTTTGTCCCTTTTCCCTTTCCCTTTGGGGCTGTTGGGGGTTTCTTTCTTATATGTATATAGTCTTAGTAATTGTATATAAATGTAATAATATAAGTGTAAATATATTTATATATTGCTTTAGCTCTCTTATTTCGGTTCTCTTGGTTTTTTTTTTGGTCCCCTCTTTTCCCTTGGTTTGGGGGTGGGAAGCTTTTGCGGTGGGGTTTGGAGATTTGGCAGGGAGTCAGCTCCAAACCACCACAGGGACCTGCAGTCTGCAGCTGTGGCAAAGCTGAGGGGCTGGACAGATAAAGTTAATTTTTGGTTTTCTAGAGATAATCTCTATCGTAGAGATTAGAAAGAAAGAGATAGCAGAAAAAAAGTTTAAGTACACTTTGTTTCCAGAACCATCCAGAAAATATACTACATTTTTCCTGGAGTGGTAGTTGTTTAACAACTAATAATTCTTTGACGCCTATTCCTAGCATTTTGATAGTCCTTTTTTGTCAAGAACATGGAGTTCAAGCACTTCCCTAAACTTCAGGTCAAACATTTGCAGTGTATCAGAACAGCAGTCATCTTGGCGGAGGAATTAAATCCTTGATTGTTTACAGGAGATTAGCTTAGCTAATGTTAAATGTTAGTAATGTTAAACGCTATTGTTAGTGATGTTAAAATATTCTAATTAGATGTGGACAAAAGGTTCTGCAGGTTCAGTTCTTGTTAGAAAATTTTCATTACTCTACACAGGAGTGACCAATAAGTTTTTTCTTTGGAAGAAAATATTCTAACCTTACAGTTGTTTAAAGTTTGGGGTTTTTAAATAATAGGTTGACAAATTACTGTGATCTGCAGTGGATTAAATAGTCATCAAATGCATTTTTTATTTGTCCAAAGTACTATTTGTCTGCTTAAGTTCCCATTGAGAGTTTGTGACAAAACTTTCAATTCAACATACAACCTTATTGCAAAAAGATCTATCAGACTGTAGTGGAGGATATCTCAAATAAAATAACAATGAAAATAACCAAACAATGCAAGTATACTTCTCAGATTAATTTTTATTTTCTGATGTATGATTCATGATTTCTTGATTTGAGTTGCTAATGAAATACTATGATTTAGAAAAAGTTTTCTGAATCTTAAAAAATTAGCTATTCTTGGGCTTCCTAGGCAGAGATGATCTTTATATTTTAATGCTTTTTAACTGCTGCTGGTTTGTTCATTCTTCATTAAATATTTACAGTTTCACTTTCATGGCTTCTTCAGGCCAGGTGTAGGTGTCAGCCACAAAGGTGTTGTAATCAGTGTTGTAAATCTGAGAGCGGATGAAGGCTTCTAGGTCCTTGGGCTGAGGATAGGTGGAGGCGGTGTTATTCCTGTAGGCTTCTTCTGCGATCTAGAAAGATGCACAATCCTAATTAGTGCCGACAGACTATTTGAGTATACTTAGCAGGATTTAAAAGTAGGAATTAGTTCAAAATCAACATGAGACTTCGTCTCCTCTGGTGTTGACAGTCACCTGTACTCACACTGGATCCGGGCTCGTATACAGTGAATAAGTCTAGAAACAGGATGATGTTTGTGTTTAACTGGGTCTGACTGATGCTACTTTTGAACAGGATTTCAAAAAGTCTTTGCTGTTACAAATACAGTGCTCCTCCTTGCCCAGTAATATCTTAGCTTAAAGGGCAGTGGTGGATAAAATATCCCACAAGCATCAAGCACTGAGATACAATTTCTGCTTTTCTATCCTCACACTCCCCTGGTTAACCATCTTCTCCCAAAGCACTGTAAGAAAAGTGTGATGTGTTCAAAGCTTCCACATTCCCTGCATACTAGAGAAGTCTAGAAACTATTATTTGCCATCGTTTGATAATATACTTCAGAAAAGGTAAGCAGAAAAGGTAAATTAGTCCTACATAGTGCAGAGATTTAATTCTAGGGATAGCTGGGGCAAATACAACTATTTGCTTGCTCTTTCTTCACCCTGACCATACCTAAGTGAATCAATTATGCATCACAAGTATAGCTGCAGTACGAATTAAGTTTAGAAGGGGTTGAAGCCCACTCAACGTATCAAAGTAGCCTTTTGTCTTCTAAAGAACACCTGCTTGAGAAACATGTATCTTTAGACTGGACATTCATCTACGAAACAAAAGAATTCAGTCACACTGGTTTTATGGAGCAGCACATTTTGGAAAGATCTGCTTGAAATTATACTTAGGAAACAAACTAATACTTCTTCTTTGAATAAAAGGGAGATTGTCTTTTTCCTGCTCTCCTTAGCTCCCTTTAAATGTTTTAGTTTGGTGAGAAGCTGATACCCAAAGTCACCGTATGTAGATATCTTTTTTAGGATTAATCTGAACCTCAACTCGATTTGACTCAGAAGCACTTTGGGTGTTTATGTTAAGGCTTATCTTCAGGTCTCTGCACATAATTACCATGGTTGAATGAGGTCTGAATTTATATCCAACAATTGGTATTCCAAAATATTTTTATATTGCTACTCTCCTGGAAAAGGCAGAGGCCACTGCTAAACCTCTTGGACTGTATGAGCCAGAGCAAGTATTTGCAGAAATAAAGTTTCAACAGAGAAAAGGCAGAGAGAATCATTGGGTAGCATTTTCCTTTTTTTGTTTTTTATATAACATGCACAAGTAGAAGAGGAATTTCTCTCACTATGTTTCTGCCAAACACACAGTCAATTTGATTTTGCCTGAGGAATCCAGGTAATGTTTTGGCTTCTACAGAACAGAGTTTTTACTTGCCTAAGATGAAGTAAATTGTGAATAGGAATTTTTTTTCTTAAATATACAGAATGAGTCAATCTAGGGAAACTGTTTCATGCATGAGGGCTTCTTGTTATTCTTTCTAAAGAATATAGAGTAAGTAGAATTATTCACATTAAGGTGACCAAAAGAAAAACAATAATTAGAGGAAAAAAAAGCACAGAAGACCAGCAAAATAACCTCCTAAAATATTGAAAACATGCCCTAAAAACAGAATGAGGGAGGAACTTGGATAAATGCAGTATTTGAAAGCTTCTTCTCTCCAGGACAGCCAAATTTCTGGGAAAACTGTGGGTTTAGGTCAGTTTCTGAAAATCCATCCTCATCATCTGTGTATTTGCTGGTAAAAAACCAACCAATTAATTATTTGCTGACCCGAACCCAAGCCATAAACAAAAAGCATCCCCTGTAGTTAATTATTTTGATAGGCCAGAGTGACCATGGGAACAAGAGGGAACAGTGTCTGGACACAGGTGGACATTTACTCTCTTGACAGGCAACTGATAACCATGAAGGGCCAAAGGCCTTCAGATGTGCAGCTGGCATGACTGGGGCTGGGAATCTGCTCCTGACTGGTGGACAGTACAGTCTGGGCTCTACAGAGAAACACTTGCTATAGTTCCATAGCTCTCCTTCTTGCATTTGGGATTACATTTATATTTATGAATTTAAATTTAATTTTGAAACTGGTACGTGTCCAATATTGATTGATGTAAACCAACTTCAACTTGTGTGAAGGTGTGTTAGTTGATCAAGTCAAATGTTCAGTTATGTAGAGAGTGTGGGAAGAAGAGAAGCCATGAAAGACTGAAAAGACTTACCCTCACAGCAATTTTCAGTGACACATCCTGAATAGTGACTAATGGAGGGTAGAGACGACCTTCCTGTAAATTCTCCTCTGAAACTTGCTGAGCTATAACCTAGAAATGAAGTAGACATGTTTAACTTGACATGCAGATGAAGCTGCATTTATTAGATAGTGATCTAGTCTTAAGCAAAAAAATGTTTCCACTTTGGCAAATCACACAGATATTCCTTAATCGACCTAGGCAGTGTTTTTTAGAACCAGCCTTTTCATTAGGAGTAGCTACACAAGAACTAGAAATGTAGGGAGTTACGCCCTTTTCTCACTCAGACAATAAGACTTATTCAAGTTTTGAGTAAGTCCATGACACACATAAACTACTAAATAGTTCACAGTGAGATAAACATTCCAGCTAACAACTGTAATTGGATCAAAGACTTCTAGAATTCAAAGCACCTATTATTCTGACAGTTGTCAAGTCAACCTGTACAGAGAACAGCTGAAACCCTTAAGTGTAAAATGCTCTGAATGAAATTACTGGTGACTGAGTAGGTTTGCTGTGCGTCCAGCTCACAGATTTAGCCTGTATGAGATCATAAAAGTAAGTATGGTCAACCACAGAACAAAGCAAAATAAGATTATCCAGAGCCTTTTAAAGGCCTGCCGGTCACTGTAGTTGGATTTTGAAACAGAAGGTCTAATGCTAAATTCTGGGACAGAAAACGATGCTGTTAGAACAGTCTGTCCACTCCACTTGAAGGCTGAAGGGGGTCTGTTGTCTCAACCGTATCAAGTAACTAAAGAAATTATTTTGCTCTTTGCTTGATTTTTCACCAGACTGACCAGGGGAGGAACAGTGCAGGGGTTTTGATGTATGTCTGAGAGCAGCATCTCCTTTATGGCTTGAATTTTCCTGCTTTGTCTTCCTAGCAATACTGGAAATGTTTTGTTGCCATCACCAGCAATGAACAGATCAGGAAAGCACAGCAAGCTGGAGAAGTTGGTTTTTACTGTTTACTCATTGGCCACATGAGAAACCTTCTGTTACCACAGAGTGTGAGGACATTCTGTGCAGAGTGAGGAGACACTGCTTGCACTGTCTGCTTATGGGCTTACTTCATGAACTTCCCCTATTCCTGCAACAGAGATCTTTCAAGAAGCAAAGGGTCGTGGGGTTGCCTTTGGGACTAATGATATTTCTGGTATCATCAGGAAAAAAATTGCTTGTCATTTGGGGAACAGAAAATTGAAATAGAAAATAGCCTTTTGGGGTGATCCAGATGTGGATATAAGAAAAACTCTGGTCTGGATAGCATCTGATGGCAACATGTATGACCCAACAAGACATTCTGAAAACACCAGGAAAATCTAGAAACACTGAGGAATGCAACTGATAACAAAGAGAAAGCAAGAAGTGCACTTTTGAGGGAATTTAGTATGAAGATACTTGAAACAGAGCAAACTGCTTCCAACAGTTCTTGTTGAATGTGGGAAATATACATTACTTGCAAACAACTAGAATAGCCTCAGAACAGATGCCTGGATATCATCAATGCATCCCTTCTGGCAGAAGTATGTAAGTAGTTTGAACTAAAGGAGCTCCAGGTTCAAAGAGAACCAATGTCCTCTGTGTGATCTAACTGCATGTTGGTAGGTGTTGTAAGTTTTTCCATTTGGAGTGAAAATGCAACCCAGAAGAGTAATAAGAGATTATACTCTTGAGTGTAACAAGTACGGGAAAATTACTTGCTTACATTTAAATCTGATATTGAGGAATTTAGCACAGGAAAACCCTCTAGGGGGAGCTAAGAGAACGTGAAATCTAGTTACTGCTCCCCATAATAGTAACTGGGTTATTTCATAAAGATACACACCCCTTTGATGTGCATCTGAATGAGTAAAGAGGAGCTTGCAACATGAAATCTCTGATTTTAACAGTTTATCAGGGCTCTGTAGAAAAGATGAAATCTGAAGAAATCAACAGCAAGCTGCTGTTAGTATAATGCATCACTGAAAAAAAAATGGTTCAGGAGTGGAGTACTTCTGTTTTGTGATGGAGTTCATAGAAAGTAACAATATTTAGGCAGTGCTTGAAGTGGGAGAGGGAGCAAGTTCAACTGTCTAGATGCCACACTGCTCCTTCTGACATAATCCTGTAACATCATTAAAAACTATGTAAAACCACAGAAACAAGCATTTTTCAAAGAGAATGACACCTTCATGTGGTCTTTAAAAACACTCCTTGAGAACACCAGATCAGTGGCAGGGGAAAAATGATGAATTAACATTTGGAATTATTGAGAAAGTAAGAGGTGACACAGGAAATGTAACTGAACTAATATATAACTTCACAGTGTAACACTGCTTTGAGCAGTGTGTGGTTTTGCTCCACATACTTCAAACAAGAATGGAATAGAATCCAGAGTGGTATAAAAAATAACAAGGATGATCAAAAGGTTATATTTTGTACAAGGAGACAAAAAATAATAAAATAAACTTGGGAGAAAAAAAAGAGAAGACTGAAAAAAATGCAAAAGACAACTGAAGGTGAGCATTTTTTATGGTTCTATAGGGAAACCAGATCATCAGACAGCAGAAAATTGTGCAGAACTCATAATTGTGACACTAATTGTCAAAAGACGTTTGAATGTATAAACATGTTTAAAAAGCCACTAGGCTCATTTATGAAGGAGAAATCCATACAGGGATAAAACATCCAGCACAGGAAGGCCATACAGTACAGGCTGCCAGATACTGAGGAGCCATTTCAGCAGAAGGATCACTCTATTTCTTCCCTATTTATCCTCCTTTCCTCAGCTTCTGCTATGATTACTTTCACAGGAAGATACTGAGCTGTTTGGATCTTAGGTCTAACCCAATATGGATATTTTTATGTTTTAAATTTTCATTAATTCAAGGTTTTTGTAGAAAAATTAGCTAAGCCTTTTTGCAGAACCTAAATGAAAAACAACCAAGACAAGACAAATGGCATAAAGCAAGTTGGGGCATCTTGGTTTTTGGAGGACATATTCTCTATAATGAAACAGGATTATTTCTGGAGAACTGAACCATACGACACACATGCCAAGAATATTTCATTAGTACATAATTCTCTGTCCCTTTTGTTATGTTTGGTAGGACTTAGAAGAATAGGTAACATCCCCTGCCATCACAGAGCAATTGCCTGCAATTAAGAGGTATTACAGTTTACAGTACCTTTGATTTATCATCCAAAATCAAAGTTACATTCTATTTTACTTGGCAGGAAAAAAACAACAGGGAAGTAAAATCTGTTGTAGTTACAATAAGCTATTTGTGACTTCAATCATATTTAGTTGGAGAGGTGGCAAAGCAAGAAGACAGGAGGTGCAGGTATGCAGCCTGGGCTGCTACTTTTTATAATTTCTTTTTTTCAAGTAAGCTACCGCTACAATCTAAGAAGGTCCCTCTGCCCTAAAAAAGGTGTGGTTTTGGTGCTTTAAATTTTGCAGCATCTTGGATGCTTTCATTTCAAATGAAGACTACTAAGCACTATTCTAAAACCCACATGAAACTATTCTGATTTTATCCTTCCATCGAAAAAAGCCAGGAAAACAAAACAAAAAAAGCACTTTTGGTTTGTACTATAATTTCAGCTAAGGGCCTACACAGCCCTCCCAGTCTTCACACCCCTGACATGTCTTCTGGCAAAGCCTCCTCTGACATCCATGAGCTGTCGCCATGCCCAGTGACTGGCTGTAGCTCACCCACTGCTCCTCACATCCATAAGAAGACCACACGTGAACGCCCTTAGCTCCGAGCTGTAAGGCAAGAGGCTATCCGGGGATCCTGCCACCAACAGAGACTTTCTATGAGAGACAAACAATACATTTTTACATTTCAAAGTTTTCTACGGATTTTATTAGAGGAAGGCAATTGTGTAGCAAAACCTTTAGCAAAAAAGAAGGGTCAGGAGAGAACCTCTACCTCAAGAGAGAATTTAAAAGCTTCCTCACCATTTCTGACATTATTTTACTTCCCTGTTAAATTTCTTTGTTCAGAAAAGACTTTTTTCTGACTTAGTAGACTGTCACTTGGAAAACAGTTCAATCCACATATGTGCCACCTTTCATCCATCAGAACTCTATGTATAGGAACCATTTCACACAAAACAAATTGAAGCAACTTCTACAATGAAACAGGACAACTGTGTAACACAGCAGTTTAGACTGGAAAGTGAGGATCACTGTATCCAACTGAAATTACAGGGGAGGATTTAAAGGGAAGATATAATTATCCAAAGACTTAGGAGATGGATCATTGCCCTCCTAAGATGGTTAAAGCCAGTGGAGACAGTCTGGGCCTTGTGCTAATTTTAAAGATGGAAATTGTGAACATCTTTCTTACAGAGGGCAGGCTTCTGGCAAACTTTTTTAAAGATGCCTTTAGTATGCACCTTAAAAAACCTGTCAAAACCCAGCAAGGGAAGCGTGTGAGTGTCCACCCTTTAAGAAAGCTTCATATGACACACTGCCTGTCATAGGATCACATTGCCTATCAGTTTCCCTTGAGTGATAGCCAAGAGCCATTTTCTTCCCTTTAATCCATGAAGAAGACAGAAGGAACAAGAATCTGGAATGCAGTATCCCTTAGAGAAGCTGCAGGAGTTGAGTCAGGCATTCACACATCTGCTAATTGGTGCAGCTTTTTTTCCTTTTTTATTTTGTTCTGCAATTTTAATGTTCTAATTTCATTGCTTTGAGCCTTCCTCTGTGTGGTACCTACACTATCCATGTATTCCCAAGTGTGCTTACACAGCTTCTTTGAAGACTAGGACACTGCACTTTGATAAAGTTCTCTGGATTGTAACTGGTATGAGCTGGACTGGGTAGAAATTCCCACTGAAGTGAATCTAGGTCAGTTAGAGTTAACGTGGTAAATTGAGGGTAGCCTTCTTCTTTATTTACATACCTTTTAAAAAACCCAAAAGCATCAGACTTTTAATTACTTTGCATGGACGTGGTCAGACCAACATGCACTACCCAGGGCTTTCCAATCCCTGAACCTGGGCCCTTTCTGAGCAGGATGAGCTTAGGAACATGTTCCTGGGAGCTGAGTAGCCAGGAGCTTAACCTGGCTGATAACCCCCATCACTCTGGATAGAAGGAAGCTGAGTCCTATGAGGCTCATTAAAGTGATCTTGCTACCAGCCAAGAGCAGAACCAACAGAGGCAACGGAGGAGACAGGAACTCTAGGACAATGCAGAAAGAGAAGGAAGAGTGAGTTTCAGAGGCAGGAGTGGTAAGGGTGCAATGACGCTGTAGCAAATAAGGAGCAAAGATGCTGGACTGAAAAAACACAGAAAGTTTAAATTTCCTTAAGTGAGAAACAGCTGAAGAAAGATTGACATTGTTTTGGGGAATTTTTTTGTAAAAAAAAATAAAAATGTGTTAAGCATTTTATTTCAGCTCCTGATACCCATTTATTTTGCTTGAATAAAAGATTCTAAAATAATAAAGGCCAGATTCTTCTCCCATATATATTGAAGATACAATCCTGTGCATTTATGATATCATAATGTAAGACAGTGGATGTCAGATTTGGAACAATCACTGGAAGTAGGTGGTGAATGGCTGCCAGAACCAAAAGTGTTTGCTCTCTGTTCATCTTTTGCCCACTGAGTGGAGATAAAGGAAGAGAGATCACATGTTGGAAAATGTCAGAACAAAGATAATAAAAAATTGCCTGAAGAAGGAGAAGAACCAATGGAGAAAACGATAGGGAGGAAAATGGGAAGAATAATATCACATTTGTGTAGAACAGTGATAGAAGGAACTACAAGGCAATGGAGCACTTCCACCTGCTGTTGACAAGGGATGACCACAAAAAAATTATGCCAATGGCTCTACTAAAAAAAAAAAAAAATGGAAAGAAATTAAAACAATTTTCGTAAGCAACACACACACAAGTCATTCCAAAGCTACTATCATCAATAATAATAATCCTTTTTATCTAAAATGAAACCTCTGTGCCTGTGCATGCAAGTACATATGTGCATTTACATGTGATAATACAGTACTGAAGTCTTTCTCTTTTTTCCTTCCCAATAGAAAGTGAACTTTATGTCAGATGACCTCAAGTACTAACTTTTTTAAAACAACTTATTCAACAAGAATTTATAAAAACCAACACGCTTTGCATATAAAGGCCTTACACAGGAAGCAGTATTTTTCCAGTTTTAAAGTTTAGCCGTTTCTGTTTAATTGCTCAATAATACTAAGTCACTAAATAAAGGAATTTAAATAATTTTGAATACAGTACCTCAGCAGTTGTGAGGAATACATCCTCACCAATATGTCTCAGCCCACATGAAATAACGCCAAGGGCAACTCCTGGGAACACATAGGAATTGTTACCCTGTCCAGGATAGAGAGTTTTTCCACTTGGAAGAGTGACAGGATCAAAAGGACTTCCACTGGCAAAAATGCCACGTCCCTAAATCGTAACAAGAAAGGCAAAAAAAGCATGTTAGATGAGAGACTGCTGTTGAAATATTTCACACAGCCTTCTAAATATCCATCACTGTGGAAGTTGGGTTGCACCTATTTAGTATCTTTTCTGAGGGTGTTAGAGCTATTTGACCGAATATGGCTCAAGAACATAAGGATGCTGATCCTAGAAATCACTGGTGATTCTCTGAGACTGTCTGATGTCAGAGAGTAACAGCTGCCTTATTCAGGTAAGAGCTATCCATACAATTTAGAAGGGGGGAAACTGAAAGCCAGCACTCATTATTCACTTTGTGAGTCCATGCCAGCAGAAGGGTACATGGGAAGCAGGTATGCACCTGGAGCTGTAAAACTCAAAGTGGACAATATAGTCATGATAGCAACAGGTGATGCTACTGGATTCCTTTTTCCCAAAAAGAAAAGCATCCATGAAAATGACACCAAGGCAATTAAGTGTTGCATTTTTGGGTGGGGCAATTTCTGAGGAGTTATGATCAGAGCTCTTTGTTCTTCCCAATTCCCCATTTCAGGCCCTTGGGCCCACTCCACAGCTCAACAGAACAACAAATGGGCAAGCTCTGTCCCAGGAACATCACTCCACAATGTAACCTACAGCACATGTTAGTGTAGGACCTCCTCTGCCTGGACCTTGTGGTTCCCCTCTTTCTAATATACTGAGCAGGGTGAGGGCACCAAGTCAGGCACTGACCAGTACTGATGAACCATTAGAATGTTTCCCAGCAGATTTTTGGGTAATAACAAGTAGGACTGTGGCTGACAGGGCCCAGGCACCATGCCCAGACTGGTGCATGTAAGCAGTATGGAAGAGCCAGCCTGTTTGGGGGAATTAGAGAATTTAGCCATAGCAGTACAAGTTACACCATACCACTTGTCCCGAGGACAAGACAACTGGCTCTAATTCAGTTTATGTTGTAGCTTGTGTGAGACCTCTGTATCTTTTTCCAGGATCCAAACAGTGGCCCATGTGCTGGCACAGCACACATCAGGCAACTGCAGGGAAGGAAGCCTGTGGAGTGGCCCAGAGGTAGCAACAGGGCTTGCCCCTCTGGGGAGGGAGCACCGTCAAATTTAAGCAGTGAATTTAGATGGAGAAGAAAAGCCAGCCTTTATTTATGCTAGCACTGCTGAAGTGATAAATGTCACCGTTAAATACTTCAGAGGCACTTTATATCAGAAATACCTATGCCTGTTTTAGAGAACTGGAAATGTGCATTTTAGAATATGCAACTGTTGCTATTCAGCTCTTCAGAAGAATATTCTGTTTGGTTTGGTGTCATGCACTATTATCATGGGTGGCTTATTATATGTTTTGATGACAGATCAAATACTGCAGTGTGTCTTTTTCTCCGTTTACCAGATGTGGTTATCCACGATAACCAATACTCATGTAGGCTGCTTCCCTGGCACCTGCACTGTGCTGTAATTGCATCTGTGCAGTGGGGAATAGACATGCTAAATTTGTCTTCTAAACACTGCAAAACTGTCATTCAAACTGCCTCGCATTTGACAAGAAATCCAACACAATCCAGTAGGAAACACATACAGTCAAGTACACATACCTTTCAAATTCTAGACTGAATTACGGTATAACATGATTATTAGCACTTCTTTAATACAACAATAAATAAGCAAGTACAGTTCCCTTATTTTTCACCTATGTTTCTATAATAGAAGTCTTTGTAAGAGGAGTCAATTACCCCAGTTCTTAATGAAGAATGATTTTCAAGATTATGTTTCATGTATTGAAGTATTTTCTTACCCTAAAGAGTATTTCTAAAATCAAATGAAAAGCATGCCACTGTGTGTATATATTTCACAAAGTGGTGCAGTTCAACAACAGGCATAAGGCTTTAATAATTGACGCCTACTGATGCTTCAGTTATAATAAAGGTTATGAGTCTTGCCTGACACCAGTAAAAGCTATTTTATGTTTTTACGAGAGTACAAGCATGTAGAGAATTCAGTGCAATTGTCTTGATAAAATCCGAAAAACCTGTTACTTAATTTAACTAATTCTATTTATGCACATAGACATGATTAGTACTTGCTACTCCATCCTCTGTCCTCCTCCCATTTTAAATTTCATTTCAGATTTACTTTTCACAATGTATACTGGAGAGATGTTAATCTTTCTTTACCTCTGTATATTTGTAGCACTGCTCAGCAGTGCATTCTGCTTTGCTGGTAGGATTACTGAGAGCAAAAATTATAGGACGTTTGTTTAAAGCAGCCATATCCTGAAGAATTTGTTTAGTAAAAGCACCACCAACTGCAGCAACTCCTAAAGAAGAAAAACACACACATAACAGCAGACAAATGAAATCAGTTCAAGGTAGGACACACATGTCACTTGTAAATGAACAGAGCTCTTTTTATTGCCTATCTCCCTCTTTAAAATGGAGTAAAACCTTTTTCCTAACGTGGTTAAAGTACAGTTTTGTTTAAAAGATTTTGCAATGAAACTTCAGTATTATCCCTAATATAATGCAGAACCTATTGAACACTGTACAATTAGGTGAATTTCTCCTTTCACTTTTCTCAGGCTGTCTATATAACATAGAAATGCATCTCTCAATCTGCAGGTAAATCCAGTAAAGGATAGACGCAACTCTGGCTCCTAAAGTCTTATGCAACAGACTGGATAGTTTCTCCCAAATCCAGTGTGTCAGATTTCAGTCTTTTCTGACATGGTGAGTAAAGTCTCTGCCTTCTACAGCTGAGCTGAGCTGATAGATAATCCCAATTTTGAGTCTAAGCCTTCCCTGACAGTAATTTCTTTTTTTTTTTTAATACATCCCTTTTCATCTCACCAGAGACACTTTCCTAGTCCCTATACTGTCCACACTTATAAATGCTTTTCACAGAACTCAATGCCAGTCTTGCAGCATGAAAGCATCTAACTTAGGTTGCACTCTGCTGCATCACAGACACACAGTGACACAGCAAGTATTACGTTTTGGACCTCAGACACTTTGCAACCAAAAAGGGGGGTGTGTGATATTTTTGAGATACCAGGTCTACCCATATTTCTGACTAATCTATGAGAGCTGGCAATCCAAGCATAAGGTCCTTCCTCCCCACATTTTTACTGAAAAACAAATAAACAGATCTTGGAGTGAAATTAAGCATCTTTATTTTCCAGGAGGCCTCTCTCACCCGGCTTGGAGAGAAGGGACTCTCCTTGCTCAGGGCCCACAGTGCCTGACACCCCATTCTGCTTCACACACAGAATCTGAGTTTCCAAAGCAGGAAAAACAGCTGGTTTTCCCTCTCTTGGGGGGAGTGGAAATGGATTAAAACCTGGGCAGGGAGAGGAGAGCCTGGAACTTGGGTCAGTACTGTAACCTCTTGTCACTCATTCTCAAATGAGCACCCCGACATTGCCCAATCTAAAAGGACATGTTGGTATCTGCCTGAGGAAAGCACAAGGTCCTTGGAGGGAGATGAAAGGGGCCCTCACTGCACAGAGCTGGCCAGAAGGTCATGCTTCAGGACTAACATTTCTGTAAGGTGCCTCAGAGTATTTTCTGACTGATTCCACATGAAGTATGGTATCATCTGTCACACAGTACCATTTTTTGCAACGCTGAGCTCTCTGTACTTCACCTTCTATGAATGGACAAGAATGCTTAGATGCAAAAGCTCTGCTAGACCAGCTGGGCCACTTTATGCTTGATGAATAGTTAATGCAGCCA
Organism: Chiroxiphia lanceolata; assembly: GCF_009829145.1. Taxonomy (NCBI): domain Eukaryota; kingdom Metazoa; phylum Chordata; class Aves; order Passeriformes; family Pipridae; genus Chiroxiphia; species Chiroxiphia lanceolata. The sequence continues at coordinate 81,995,361 of NC_045639.1, read as the reverse complement.
TGATTTTGGCCCACTTATATAGGAGCCCATTACACACCTTGGTTTCTGGTTAAATCTTCAGTTGCTAAATGTTTGCTGCATTCTAAAATTGCTTCTGGACAGCCAATAGTAAGAATGACAACTATCTTCAAATATAAAGTTAAAACAAAATGCTCATGAACTATTTTTTTTTAATTGCAATTTCTTATACTGAGTCAAACTAAATTAAGGCTTTTTCTTGAGCCATCACAGGCAATGAAATGTATATGAGGATTTGCTGAGACAGAGCTAGGTAAAACATTGGGAGAAGGACTATCAACATATTTCCCCATTACTCCTGCTATCCCAGGGAAGCTACTGAATGGCTAATCACCCAAACCAAAAATCCTCAATATTAGTTTTCATTGCTTTTTCTGATGAAAGAGCCTTCATTTTTCAGAATTGATAACAGAAAGTGACCTTGAGGGAGAGTCACATAGGTTTATATATAAAAATAACACACAGTAAACACCATATTTCATAACAGCAAATTTTCCCTAAACATATACACACCTTTATCTCTACAAATATCATGGATAATTCAATCTATTCTTCTGTTCCTCTAGCTTTTTCAGCCTTGTATTCTACTAAATAAATTTACTAAATAAATTCTCTAGACTACTTGGTCTCTGTCTTACAGTCACATCTTCCTGTAGCATAGGAAAACATAAACTTTATTTATCTCAGTCATGACCACTGTCAAAAGCAGATTTTACTGAACAACAACCATGAGGTCTAGGCATAGTCAGAAAGATAGCTCATAAAATGCAGGATAATTTTCACTGTGGCATTTCAGTTTTTCTAGCATCTGATAAATGATTTTACTAGCCAGATAATCCTCAAGTCTTATGTATAAAAAAAATTACTCAAGAGTACTTGCAGTTCATTCCTGAAATTGTCACTGAAATACAATAATCAAACTACAGAAAGCTGAGCAATCTGTTACTGAGATCACAATCCCGCAGCTTTTACAAAAGACAAAGTCTTTGTAAAATCTGCATTTTGGTCTACATAAAGGACTGCTGGCTAAGGACCTAAATATGAGCAAAGACTCAGATACAGCATACTCATACTCACATAGCTTAATATGTGCTTAGCTCAGCTTTCTCACTCTAAGTTTGATGCTGTTTGTACTACATCTACATCAAATCAAAAATAATTTAGGAAGGTGGTAAGGTCCTCCATCAGATGTTTAAACTGACTTGGATCATCCTCTCTGTAAATGGGTGGCTCAGAGTAAAAGCAGTGTTACATGTGTGGATAGCTACTATTTGTTCAGTTGCTTAATAGAGTCCATTATGCACCCAGTGTTTTCTAGAAACACACAAAGGTAAACTCTGTTCAGAGGAACTTGATCTTGTCTTTAGACAAAGCCACATCCCCATTTTTATTCAACAAAGAATAAGGTCATTGCTTTAAAGTCAAAGAAATACCTATTAACACAGATGGTTTTATATCTCTAACAATATCTTCTAGATCCTTCATTTCAGCATGTTGGTGGGCAAAACGCTGCTTCTCAGACGTTAATGAGGCACGCCCCTGAGTAAGGAACAAAAAGAAAAACATATTTATTTTAAGTTTAATGGAACCTAATATCCTGGGATAATCAGTTTACAAAGTATCTGGTTTAACACACTCTATTCTCATTTCTACTTTTGCGTATATCATATCAAACAAAGTTACACTGTGCACAGTTAACATGCTTAGGATAATTTAAGACTAACCTATTTCTCTAAGCAGTAGCTAATAATTTTACTTTAAATTCATAACAGTTGTAGAATACCACTCTATTAACAATTATATGAAAGCATCATTAATTTCTTCTTTGAAACATCTTAAAGATGCTTAAAATTACTAATGATAAAGCATAAATATATTTATAGAGCAAAGAGTGCAGATATGCTGGGGAGGCAACACAAAAATAGTTTCTCCCAGCTTTTTCAGCTTTGCTCTTGTCTAAAAGTACATGGACTGTATAGGGTGAGTATATAGACTATAGGGGAGCCTATATTTTGCTTCACAGTGTTTAAGTCACTCATTATTAAGGATGGAATAAAAATAATTCTAACCAGATGTCTGGTGCACCATTTTTGCATTAACAAAATTGACTCAGCTGTGAAACAACTTTCACTCTGATCTATACCAGCAATTTCCACCCACCAGTGCCCAACATGGTTCCCAAATGGAATATAACAGATGCTGGAGAAAGGGCTATAGAGTATCATTGACATGGACTGGGCTGCAAAGAGGATTTGAGCTCACTATGGGTAACGTGGAGTGCAGGGCAAGAAGGGGCCAGAATTTTTGAAAATTGTATTAGTTGTCTCAATATGCAGAGCTCTGTCTGCAGACATACATCTGAAAATTTCAGCAGAGGAGTTTAAAATGTGTACACTTCCACCCCTCATTTTAGTCTCATGCCTGCAGAAAACATCACTGCAAAAGCACTTCTCAAACACAAATCTAGAAGATGGTTCCAGCCCCTCAAACATCTTACGATTTCAGACAGAAAGAAACAGATTAAACAGATATATAGGAAAGTACATAAGGAAAACTGACTGCTAAATGTAATTTTGACCAAATAGTCAGAACAGATACATATTGGTTTCCCAGCCATACCTTTTCTGCTGATAAGATGAGAGTTGCTTTAATCTTAGCAAGTTTATTAAGACTACACTAAAGTATTGGAACAGAATTCCAATTCCACAATTTCACCAAAGTCTATGAATTCAACAACTTTGGCTCAATTTATGGCTTTGGATGTAAGCCAGGATTAGTTTTTTAATGGCATTTATTGTCCATTTTAACAAAACCAAGAGAGTTGACGCTACATTTCAGACCACAATTCTGCAATGTGGCAACATGTGGCTGTGCCAGTCCCATCACAGAAGCTCCTCTGCAAGTTCTGGGACAGCCACTGCAAGAGCTGGTAGGCCGAAGAAAAGGCTTTTTTTCGTTTCCAGCTGCAAGAAAAGCACTTCCACCCCAAGGGTACCATTGGAAGCTGTGGAAGGCTGTTATGTGGTTGGGACTGACTGAGCTGGTCTGCCACACAGGATGCCAGCTTCCCTAGGCTCATCTGTGATTAAAAGGAATTTCCAGAGATTTCTCTTCTACAGATTTTTATGTCTGGATGGGCTTATGCAGGTCTTAAGTGTTCTCCTAGAGCTAATAGCACAGAAACACTGAGATATGGGCCCTTGGTTTCCTTTGTGGATAAAATGTGAAATTCTCAGCCTTGAGGAAATGCTGCAATATTAATAATTTTTGGCATATTCCTGCTCAAATCATTCCACTATGAATACGCATTTTGCAGTCTGCCCTTTCCCCGCATCCCAGCAGATGTCCTCACATTTTAAAGCAGGAATTTTCCTTAATGTTTTCAGGGGAAAATATGAAGCTTTCTTTTTAGTCAGCAAAGAAAAATGAAAAGAGCATTTATGACTACCAGGCCAAAAGCTTGTTACTAGGAATAACTCAAAATACTAAAGCCACTTTTCATTCTAAACCACTGCTTAGTTGGAATCAAAACGCTCAGTGGAGCCTGACTTGGAAACAGATTTCCTGGGGAGCCGGGAGTTGGTGCTGTGGGCTACTATCAGATCCAAGGCTGCTTCTTCAGCTGCTTCCTTAATGGCTTATCGTACTGCTGTTGAGGAAGCCAGTTTTTAATCTGGCCTTAAAACACCCCGCCTCTAAGAGACTGCCTTGGGCTACCAAGAAAAAAGAAATCACCTCCAAGAGCTGTGACCAGCTCATTCTTCAGCCTGTAGCAGGCTGGTAGATCTGATCACCTCCAGGATCTGCAGATCTGAGCAGATCATTCGGGAAAGGTGACCTTCGATTTTTTCCATAGTGCATAGCAGCCAAGAGGTCAGGCTGACATCTTAGTGGATAAAAATGTTGATATTCTTTCACTTTTAGTCAAAACAAATAAACAAAATCCTTCATGAAGTAGTTACTTCTTCATACAGTTTTCTACTTGATTGGCTTTTGAGGAGGTACTTCAGTATTTTAAAATTAAGATAATGACAAAGCTGTTAAAACACTTTCTGATGCAACAACCAAGGATTTAAAGTTCTGGCATTGATGATCATCTCTCATTTAATTAGCTACAAAGAAGTACTCAAACAGTAAGGATGTGATCCACTGCAACATTTTTCAGGCTAGTGAGATCAGTGCTAGCCAGATGGGTCATCTTAGGTCAGATGCCTTATCTTAATTTCTATCTGCTCTTAATTTCACACATGAAATTCTACCATTTAAAAAACAAAACAAAACAAAAAAAACCCCAAACAAACCCCCAAAAACCAAGCAAATAAAAAACTCAACCCAAGTAAAATCCCAAACAATTTTAAATTTATTTATTTATTCAGCTTTGGTCTGAATTAGCTTAATCCCATTAGTCAGAATGAATCATGTCTCCAAGTAAATATTTTTCTAGTATATTAACTAAGAATGAAATATTAAATTATGTGGCTTAGCAAAAATAACAACAGTGATGTACATAGAGATTTTTGCTTGGAAAATGCTTATAAAAGAAATTCTATAGTTAGGGTTTTTTTTAACACATATTTTAAAATAGATTAGAATTATGGAATGGTTTGGCTTGGAAGGGACCTTTAAAAGGTCATCTAGTTCAACTCCCCTGCCATGGACAGGGACACTTTCCACCAGACCAGGTTGCTCAAAGCCCCATCCAGCCTGGCCTTGAACACTTCCAGGAATGGGGCAGCCACAGCTTCTCTGGGCAACCTGTGCCAATGTCTCACCATCCTCATTGTAAAAAAATTTATTCCTAATATCTAATCTGAATTGACCCTTTTTTATCTTAAAGCTATAATCCCTTACCCTATTACTCCATGCCTTTGTAAAAAGTCACTCTCTAGCTTTCTTGTAGGCCCCTTTTGGTACTATAAGGCTGCTATAATGTCTCCCCAGAGCCTTCTGTTCTCCAGGCTGAACAATCCCAACTCTCTCAGCCTTTCCTTATAGGAGAGGTGTCAGAAATGTATTTTAACTGCTAATTAAAATACATTTAAATAATTGATCCTAAAGGAGCTACATAACACCTCCCTAAAAACTGCACCCAAGATTTCAAGACCAGATGATTTGGTTACAAAATACCGATAATTCAGAGGACAGTGCTTTAGGCAGTATTTTTTTTCTCCCCAAATTGACAAATTCTCAAGTTCTGCCCTCTATTAAGTAGAGAGGTGGCAGCAAGAGCATGGCTAGCTTTCCTCTGTGCCCTGCCAACAGGGCAAGCAATGGCTTGCAGGAAAAAACTACTAAATTTTGTGAATCTTAACCTCAAACTAAGGGCTTCCAGTCCATTTAGTACAAGCTTCCAGACATCTGTCCCTCAATGCTTCTAGCTGGAATAAGAAATTACAGAGGTTTTGTCAGTCAGCAGAAGGAAGAGGATGGAGCCAAAATGCAGAAGTCTCAATTCTAGGTTTGTGTGGTTTGCTGCCTTGTCTCCCTCCTGACACTGAAGAGATGCAACGTGGACGAACCTGTCAGTGTCGAGCTGCTCTGACTAAAACATCTTCCAGAAGCACAGAGCCCCTCTTCTGACATTTCTATTTCCAGCCATGGTTTAGCCAGCTTTTGTACTCTGGCTGCTAGGAAATGAGCTGTGGAGGATCGACACAAGGCAGCATAAATCAGAAACTGCTCTGGTCTTCTTGCATCTCAATAATCCTAAGATACTAGCATGGCACACAGCTCACTGATACTTCCTTTACTCTTCTAATAGGAAAAAGAAAAAATGTGAAATACTCCATACTAAGAAAGAATTCAAATGAGCTCTGGTGTATGAAGCTCTGAGTCTTAAGTAGAAACATCATCTTCAGTCACATTTGGATTTGCCTTCTAAGTCCACTGTCTTGCTCTTTTAGCATCATTAAAAATTCATTCGTTCAATGAAAAGGGCTCAGAAAAATCAGCTTAAAGATATGTCCTTTTCAGTACACCAAGCCTCCATATAGTCTCATTGTTTCACTGAAGGACTTCAATGCTCACCAAAGAGGGGAGAGATTTTTACAGGGGTTCTTATCAAAGGATGTTATTGCACTGTTGTTCAAATGGCTATATGAAGACTTACCTAGGCCAGACATCAGCTGTCTTAAGTTGTATTATGTTTCCTATTACATATAACATATGTAGATGTACATAAAGATATATGTATCTTTCCGCCATCAAGTGACACTCTCCAAATCCCAAAAGAAAGTCTTCCACAATGAAATCCACAGGTGAATCCCCTGTGCAGCTATTCACAGGGGAAGATACAAACTCATAAACTCTTTCAATAGGAAGAAGAAGGTAAAGTTAAAAAAAGAGACTATATGTTCTTCTTCCTTTTACTTCCCAAATGTATTCAGCATCCCAAGAAATAAAGAACCACCATTTCCTTATAATTTGTAATGCTATATATTCTTATATGATTTTCTTGTCTTTTATAGAACAAGTAATTTGCTAGTGGCATTGTAATAAATTTGCTTGAATTAAAAAAAAAAAACACAAAAACCAAAACCAACCAACCAACTAACAGACTACTAAAAACTAATGTATTACGACAACATTCGTGGTATCTTTAAAGCATAATTAAGCTGCCTGAATGAACTATACAATACACTTTCACAAGAATGCTGAAGGTTGAGAATATTAATAACACTCAAAAATATTAATAAACCTTAAGTCCAAAAACTCTGTGAAAAATCCAGAAATTACTTTGGAGAGGAAAAGTATTGCCTCTATCACAGTATAATTCTGTACCAAGAAACCTATGGTATAGTTTGGATTTGAACAAAAGAGAACAAAGCAACCTGAAAACACATATATTAGAAGTCACTGTGGTATCTTGGAAAGTAATATGAGTTAAATCCTTTATTAGCAAATTAATTACAATGTGGACTGTGTTAAATCAGTAGATGAAATACAGAGATAAAGAAACAACAGCAGCATTCTCTGATGGTGACATTATGCATGAAAAATCTTGGCAATCCTAAAATGTCTATACTCCTTAATGGAGCAGAGTAATTTGTATTATATATTATTAATACCAATAGTAAAACATAGTCACTTGGACACCAGGACCTTTCAATTCAAGGAGAAAAAGGAAGTAACAGGACTCAGTATTTAATAGTTTTATGAAAAAAATGCTCATACGTTGGATTTGAAATGGAAGCAGTTCTTACTTTTAGGGGAGGGTTTTGAAGTATTCAGTTTTAGTGTCTGATCAAGAGGGATCAGACACTAGCAAATATACATCACAGTTTTCACAGAAAGTTACCCATATCATCATATTATAGCCAAATTGAGGCTCAGATAACAAACAAAAATGACCCATCAATAAAACCCTGAGAAAATTCACAGAAAACAGCTGTAAAAACAGGAGACTTAGACTGCACAGCAGACATCTATATGGGATATTACAAAACAGGAGGCAAATCTTGCAAATATCACCAATGTGAAGTCTAATGCCACAGCCCATTTGAGCTGGTTCTGCTGGGGCTGCCCCACGAGCCAGGGCTGAAGAGCAGAGCAGCTCTATACCAGTGAGGCAAGAGAGGCAGGGCTGGAAGCTCTCCAAGTATTGCTCTCTCCATCAGCTGGGAGGCAGCTGTGAATAAGCCAGAGCACCCTGATGACTGCACTGTCCCATATTCAGGCAGCGCTGGCACTCGTCCCATCTAACAACCAGGGAGGCACAAATCTATTTATATAAACACTTGCCTCCATTTGACTCTGTCAACTGCAGCTTATTTAAACAAGAGAACAGAGATCAGTACACAGACAAATTAATAAATTCATTGGAGGTTCTTAAATATTGAAGACGAGAACTGTAGACTAGAGAGCAAAGCAGTCCATTAGTAGGTAGAGTATTTCCAGCTGCAAATGTTTTCATTTTATTTGAATTTTTCCTGTGAGTTTCCCACTGCACAGTTAAGAGCAAAACAAACAAAAAAACAGTTGTGAAAAAAAATGTGGTTTAAGAGTCATGGGAGAAGGTGGTGAAACATCTCCCTTTTGGGAGATGGTCTCTACGTGGCTTTTTATCTCTTCATCACAAGTAAATCCATGGTCTAAAGGTTGTTATGAACCATCTGGTTCAACCAGCTCTAGGCAGGGACTGCAGACAGTGCTGGGAGATGAGGGACCTCCCCTGGAGAGTCCAACAAAGTCATGATAGGGAAGGGACAGGAGAGGCAGAGAGAGTGGGCTGGGAGGGGACAGGCCAGGCTGCCCCCCTAGCCAGAACCACAGGACAGCATCAGGTATGAGGAGTCACAAAATGCAAAACAGAAAAGGTGGAGGTATGGATATGGACTCACTGGTCAGGGGTTAACTGAATTCCAGTTCCTGCAGGTGACAGGCACTCCTGTGCCACCTCATTTAGGAAGCAAAATAGCAGAGACATGCAAGCCCTCCCAAATCCCTGTACCAAGGCTCTAACTATAAAGTGACAGTGCCTCCTCATCAGGCTCATCATCTAACACCTAAGGGTGAAGAGAACACATTAAAACCAGATCAGGCAACTTGGACACAGAACTAATAAACAGTTTGTTATCACATGTGTGAAAAAACCCATAACATTTGGAAGAAATAATGTCATAATGGTTGGCCATTTCAGACTAAGAATTTAGGTAAGAAATGTAATTCTGATGTTGACTTTAGAACACACTGTTAGAAGATTAGGGCTGTTTAAGTCCTGTAAAATTTATAAAGTGCCCTTTTCATGTAAATAAGGATACATGGTTAATGGGTTAAGAAGGTTAATAGGCAGGACAAAATTATAAAGACAATTATTTCAAGAAGATAAGATCTGAGAAGTGGAGCAAATCACAAATCCACAAAGCAATTGAAAATTGAGCCAAACAATCATTCATCTCAGTCACAGAGCACGAGCGAAAGAAAGCATAAACCATCCAAATTAGGTGCCTATCTCATCAATACATCTAATGTACACAGTGTCAAAGAGTTACATGCTAACAAAGTTAATAGATTTTGATGGTGTCTCTTTCAGAGAAACAGCCCACCAATCATCCTTTTGCCTTGTGCTCACTTGTTTTCATACATTACTCACCAAGCATGAGTCATGTTCATGAGTACAGAGACAAATTAATGTGTTTCCTTTTTGCAAAACTTATACTTCATATAGAATACAATAAAGGAAAGATGAAAGCACACACATTGATTCTCCAGACATCAGAATAACTGACGAAGCAAACAAGGATCGCTTCATAGGGATGTGACATGAGTAAAATAAGGCAGAAACTGCTTTGAGTGATTGTCATGCCTCAGAGATACCCAAGGCATTGCATCGTTGCTAAAACGTAAATAAATTTTTTTGGCTTAAAAGGTCATAGCCAGTTGCAGTCAGCCATAAAAGAAGTGATCAAGAACAGAAGTGTCAGAATAATGGACTGTTGATAAGAAGCTAGAAATAATTAAAAGTTAGCAGAACAAGGAGTTAAAACATTAGGTGGTATATAAAAGTCAACATTAAAGCCATTATCAAATTAGTATCTAGAATGAAATAGAAACTTCTTTAAAGAGTGATTATTGACAAAATAATAATAAAAAAAATAACAGTCTGGATGGTATTCAGTTCAATAATACAATATTTAGTTGTGAGCTCTGAAGACTCTTTCACTTGTTACATGGGGTCTGCTGACTCTTATGGAAGCAACCACACCTATATGGCACTGAGGTTCTGGTGTCAATCCCAAATGTACCTCTTCCATCATTTTCTAAGCAAAGATTTGAACTATGTACGTATCCAGCTTTGACCAAACCATAAACTTTAATCAAGGTCATATCCCCTGCCAGTTATTTGGTTGTGATGATCTTATCCAAATATGGTTGCCAGGGATAATGAAATGGGGGAAGGAGGAGGGAAAATGAAATCATTTTATGGGATTATCTAAAGGTTTACCTGGTTATCTCAATTTTAAATAATTAGGACCACGGAAACTGGTAAACTTCTGGGATCTATTTCAGTCCTCCTCTTAGAAAGGTCAACATTCTGAAGCCTTCAACCATTAGACCTCAGTGGATGTTCTTGTGCTTGCCATACAGGGGATGAGATCACTCATCTAACGGACATTTAAAATACAAATCACTTGACTAGATACAAGTATTACTCTGCTGAACTAGAAAGAATAGAGTACAAAACTGTCAAAAGCAACACTGCTCCATGTTGACATACTCTTTAAAATTATGGAGAATATTCACGCCTATGTAAAGGAACTTCTCCTGTGCACTAGGGATTATGTGGCATACAAAAATCTAATGATGCCTTGCAAATTGCAGACAAACTTCACCACAAGAGAATTACATTTGGCAGCCCAGGAACATTCCCAACGGCATGTCCATCCTCAGCATAGGAGGAGCTATCCTTGGCAGAGGGCAGCGGGGTTTCTAGTGAGTCCTTTTAAATACTAAGAATGCCTTATTATTTGCACCATATTCCCAGGAATATGGTGCAATCATCATGCCTACTCTGTTCTTGGTATTACCTTAAAAAGAAGAAGAAGGCAAATAGAAGTCTTTGCAGCACATTACTGAAATGCTCAGACAATCGTGAACATCACGAACATCCTAAAACTGATAATCACATTCTGCCTCTTCTCAGCTAGTTGACACAAAAGAATTTAGTGTCTTTGAGGTTCATGGGCGAAGATTTGACACTAATATAGCTAAACGTGTCACTATGCCAGCTATGCCAGCTTTAAAGAAGACACAAAATGTGTTCATCACACATTTTGCAATTTGTGTGATTAACAGAAAAAAATATGGGAACACTGAGAATATGGGAATGGAAAGGAATGTGGAAGACATAACCCATCAATGTTTTTATATACTTAAAAAATTATTAATCAATCAGAGAAAATGTGATCATGGGACAGAATTCAGAATTAAAGATGAGTCCCAACTGCTTATGTATAATCTTCTGTATTGGGTCTGGCTGAGATGGACTTTATTTCCCCAAAGCCACCCCCACAGTGCTGTGCTTTGCACTGGTAGCTAGAAAGAGGTTGATAACACACCGGTGTTTTGGCTGCTGCTGAGCAGCACTTGCACAGCACCAGTGCTGTCTCACCAACAGTCACCCCCCTATCATTTGCTGATAGGAAGTAGAGAATAAGCCTTTTTTCTCTGCACTTGTGAGCACACAAACTTGCACTTTTGCTTCAGTAAACTGCTTGATCTCAACCTACAAGTCATTTTCCATCTTATTTTTCCTCCACTGTCCAGCTGGGAAAGGGAGCAATAGAATGACTTGATGGGCACCTGGCATCCAGCCAAGGTCAACCCTCCAGTCTTTTATTGGCACCCACTGTGGGGCTCAATCCCATGACCCTGAGATTAAGAGTTTCATGCTCTATCGACTAAGCTATCTGGGCTCCAGCATGGGCTCCTTCATCCACAGGTCCCTGCCAGGAGCCTGCTCCAGCACAGTTTCCCACAAGTTCCCAGCCCTCTTTCAGACATCCACCTGCTCCAGCGTGGATCTCCTCCACAGGCTGCAGATGGACCTCTGCATCCCTGTGGTCCTCCATGGGCTGCAGGAGGACAGCCTTCTTCATCATGGTCTTCATCACAAGCTGCAGGGGAATCTCAGCTCCAGTGCCTGGAGCACCTCCTGTCCCTCCTTCTTCACTGACCTTGGTGTCTGCAGAGCTGTTTCTCTCAGATGTTCTCACACCACTCTTTGGTCACAATTTCATCTGCGCAATAACTTTTTTCTTTCTTTCTTAAATATGTTATCACAGAGGCATTACTCTCATTCCTGGTTGGCTTGGCCTGGGCCAGCAGCAAGTCTGTCCTGGAGCCGACTGGCATTGGTTCTACCAGACATGAGGGAAGCTTCTGGCAGCTTCACAGAAGTCACCCCTGTAGCCCCCCCCCCTTCCCCCGCCACCAAAACCTGATACATCTTCAACTACACAACAGTGCAAAAGCAACTTTAAAGGTATCTTTTAATTAAACATTAAAATTTCCATTTGAATGCACTGGGATACTTAAGACAGTAAGTTTCAAAAAGTCACATAGTTTACGTGTGGCAAAATTCTAATGATATTATTATCTGCAAACCTTCCTCACTCACCTTTGCAAAACAATTAATTTCAACTGGTGAAAGCATTCTAAATAAATTTGAAAAGACCAAACAACAATCCCAAACGAATACCAACAACACTATAAGGTCTCTAGAATGCAGTATAGAACACAACTATAGGCAGCATAATAAACACAGCCTTCATCACCAGCTCTTTCACCACAACATAGCAGAAAAGTTGGTCATCAGACTTGGTTTAATGAAAACAGATGGTTCCCATGGAGGGGGAGGTGGGAATAAAATCAACAGGAAAATGAAAACACAGCTGCACTTGAATTAAAATTAAAAAGCCACAAAGGACAAAATTCAGCAACACAAGCCTGATAAGTGACTTCGTGGCAGCTTTTGAGGGTGGGGTAAGAAGAAAAAGGTGGAAACTGCAGTTAGGTCAACAAAAGTTCCAAGGTTAATTTTCTTTGGTTAGAACTGGTTGAAACACTACAGAAAGCAGATGAAAGGAGAAGCAACGTTCAAATCTATAATCACACATCGCAAAATTAATGATCAAAGGACAGCATAGAATATAAATGATGTAAAAATTAGTTTCGCTGGACAAAGTAATTGCTGAGTCTTAAGAGATTCTCCTATTTCTCACACTGCTAAAGCAACAGATCAGAACATTTCTAGGACTGAAAAAGTCTCACTGCTTCAAGTAAAATTCTTTTGATTAAGTAGGTTTTTGTAAAGCAAAGTTGAAGGGACTCTTTGTTGAACAGATTTCTATTGATACACGTCCTTAGTAGTGTGTCAGTTTAGTTTATGCAAAAGTTGGTTAAGTAGTGATCTATGCTGTAGCTTGGCAATTCTTACCTTTGCAATAATGAAAAGGTTGTTCTGATTGTACAACTTTCTCATAAATTTTCCCCATTTTACTTCTCTTATCTCGTTTCTAAGAATTTGGAAAATCTTACAAGCCTTTGTAGCACTTTTCTACAATCAGCTAAAGCCCAAAAAATTTCCTAAGCGGAATTAAATCACAGCATTCTCTCTCAGGCCAGAAAAAGGAACCAGGAATTAGCTTAATTATTTACTTGCTGTACATATTATTTCCTGGCAGTTAAATCTCAAGCCTCAAGAGGCTTCCATTGTATTTTCTTTGTATTTTCTTTCTTTTGGGGTAGGAAATTTTTCTTTTCTTTTTCTTACTTTTCAGGGGAACATTTCTCTGCAGAAGAAGCCAAGAGAGGACTTGCAGCACCCTAGGCCAAGAACATGCTTCCTTATGCCCAGCTCAGGCCTTGTCCTGACAGATCTCCACCTTCTAGACCCAGCAGGCTCTTCATAAACACAGTGCAGCAGTAAGCACCCACACATTCTCAAGCCCCCCATGATGGCTAGATGGGAAAATTAGTGCTCCCAGGTCTTCCAGGAAAACAAGCAACAACCTGAAATGTGCACCGTTGGCTCCTGCTGCTTGCGTCAACATCTGGCCACAAATTCAGCCCTAATCTACCTCAGACAGCTGTTATGTCTGGCTATCACAACAGTTCACAAATATACTCCAGGCAGAACATGAAATTCAGTGGACTGCTTTTTGGACAAAACCCAAATTAAAGCTCCAGCAAGAAGAATAAGAGAGGAAAGGAACATCGAAGCTGTGTGAGACACTGATTAGTTTTGGCACTGCCTGAGAGCACAGAAACTAGAAGGTGGTGAGGAAAGAATGCAGTCACTGAGTCACTAAAAATTTAGAACCCGTGAAAGGAAACAGTCGCTGCACACCAAAAGCAACAACCCGGCTTCTCGGCTGACTAGCAAATTAGCAGTGAGAGCTGTAAAGAAGCAGGGAGAAGAAATGAGGGAGAGAGAAGAAAGGCTGCTTAACCACCTCGACTGGACAGACAGGCAGCTGAGACCTGTTTTGCTACCTTAGGGCTGGGAAGTTCCTACACTGCCCCTGTCAGTTTGTTCCCTTAACAGTACCAGAAGGTGATTTTAGTTCAAGTGCATTATTTTATAATCCCAGTCTCTACGGCGGAAGAAATGGTGCAACACATCACTCTTCTTAGACAACATCAAGGTTTCAACAGCCACAGACAATACACAAGCCTTCAGTCATCTATGTTTGTGTGCAAAATCACTTTAAGATTATTAGATGAAAACAAAAAGGATTAAAAAAACTCACTAAAATAAACAAACAAAAAGAAAAGCACCAACTCTTCCCCCCCCCCCCAAAAAAAACAAACGAAAACACCTGTGTCCTAGACAGTGGCATTCTTCTGTACCTGATCAGGCTACTTTTGTGCCTTCTGGCAAGGGGTGTCCAAGATGACCTTAGTAATACTCTCCCATCTCAGAGTCTATGATCCTACTATTTTCTCTCGAACAGCATGAGTGAAAGGTGCTCTGATGCTGTTCAATAAGCCAACAGATACTGGCTGCATCCCCTTGATGCAAAGGAATGTGAACCACAAAAGATCTTTCATATCAGATAGCTAAAGAACACTGGGCAGGAGTGTGGTACCAACAAACATGACCACAAATACTGCAAAACAACCAGCAAGGTGAAAAAGCAAAGCCAATTGGCATCTCATCCATTTCCTTTAAGTAGCTCACAAACTATTAAATGCATAACTACCTTTTAAAACATACCAGTTTCTTTATTCTGGCACATGGAATTCATATGTTTCTTTATTTTGGCACATGGAAGGAATGAGGTAAAGGGTGACTGATGAAGTCTCTCAGCAGCTTCAAATTCTGACCAGCGTTGATAGCACTGCAGACCACAACATCTGCAACATGAGCTATATCACTGTGCAGAGGAGCTATTTGTTGCAAGGTATGTCAGTTGTTGCAGAAGGATGACTTGCCTGCCATCCTAATAATGTATGTATATGTCTTTGTGCAAGACTGTGCTCAAAAATAGTAGTCACATTAACATGGGAAATATTAAACCCCTAAGTTGAACATTTCTTTCTTCACACATTTTTTAATGAACTGCTGAAAAATTCTCTTCATTATGTGCTCATCCCTAGGAGAAATAGAGCAGGAACTCCAAGCATAATAATCCCCCACCCTGAAGTAACATGGAAGTCTGTCATTAATTTAATAAACTTTAGAAAAGAAAAACAACTTGCTATGCCAAGAGAGATATATTGTTGCAGTTGCTTTCACAAAGAACATATTCTTGTCTTTATCTACAGAGTGCAAGTAATATCATGATATTTAAAGGAATGATAAAATCATATTACCTTTACTACTAATCCCTTTGAGTCAACCAACCATATCTTTTTGGTAGCTGCATCTTTGGAAATCCCTTCTTTTTCCATAGCCATAACAACGAGGTCTGCTATCCCTAGTGCAGCCTGAAGGAAAAAGAAGAAAAGTAGTATAAAAAACAAGAAATAAAAGAAATCCCCTACTCACTTGTTTCCTTTACCCACCACTTTAGGTAAGTTTCTTAATTTCATTAAACAATAAAACTGAATAATTATTTTTTCATAAAGTAAACCTAATGAACTGTTGCTACCATTTGGTAATTAGAAACCATAATGTAGAAAAATAGCATAGATAAATCTTATATCATATAGATAAATCATGGTACAGATAAATCTTCAGATGGCACTTAGAGTGTGGAGACTGCAATAAATGTTTAAACTAGAAAATGCTAGAACTAACATTTATTCCACATAATAATACTTACAGCCCTGGAAGTGTTCAAGGCCATGTTGGATGGGGTTCTAAGCAACGTGGTCAAGTGAAAGGTTCCCTGCCCGTTGCAGTAGAACTGGAACTAGATGATCTTTAAGGTCCCTTCCCAAACCATTCTATAATCCTATGATATTAATCTCAGAATGCATTGAGTATTTTTACTTCTTTGAAATTTTTGTAATTAAAACCAAAGGAAATCACAGTCTGCATGCCAGAAAGTAAAAGACAGTTCTAAAAGATTTTTTGCTTTTATCTTTTTTTAAAATGTCCATCAGGAAGGTAAGTCTCCTTTTACCTACTATTCATTTATTTTGTAACTCTAGATTTGGCTGTGCTCCCAGTGAAAGCAAGGAAGAGAAAAACTCACTTATCAATATTTTGCTGAAATGTGTGTAATTCTTACTGGATTTTATAATATTTCATCCAACAGATCAAATGTCATACAGGTACAGATTGAAAACCAGGCAAAAAAGCGAGCCCAGACACCACTTGGTATTTCTGATTACCGACTCACATACATATGTAGGGTTGGTTCTGTTTCTTGTTCACTGAGAATCAAGTGAGATTACCCTTTTTTCATTAAGAAATAAGTAGTTTTATTAAAAATGAGCTCCTGCAGGAGGGATGACATCTACCATTACCTCTTTGCAGTAACAGGTGCGCTGACAATACTAATAAAAAAAATAAACATTAGACCATGGATTAATCTCTCTGTTGAACATGGAGCAAAACCAGGGGAAGGAACTCCAAAGAGATGGACAGTCTTGATGCACCAAGGCACTGACACACCAGACATGGATACAAGTAGTTCTGAAAACTACAGACTTAACATCAAATATTTAATGAAATTAAAGAAGTCTCCATGGGATTGAAGACTTCATGCAAGAGATGCAAGAGGTGACAAGCCACACTGTAGATAAGTACAACCTTCACTTGTGTGAAGTGGCTTAGAAATTAATACTGAAAAATTAGTATAAAAAATGTGCATAAAATCTTCAGAAATGGATGATCTCAATATGCAGAATACTGAAAAACTGTATTCAATGACAAAAAAAATTCAAAGAGGCACTGCTTCCTCCTAAATAACACTGATTTATGTAAATATGTTTTCTTTACTTTCTCTGATGTATTTCCTCATCTTTCAAAAATGTTTTGTTTGCTTATATTAAGAGCAGTTCAATAACTTACAGGTGAAGAGCTAAACCCAGAAGTTCTAAAAATAGAACAGATCTCCAAAAAATGTCTTATGAAAAATACAAGGTTTGAAAAGATGATGAGAGATTTTTCTACAAGTTTACATTTGAATTAAAAACCACCTTTCAGCACGTGTTAGCGATTGTTCTACCCATTTAATCATCTTGTTAAGTGGACACATATAACTTGATTAAATACTAAGAAAAATCACCACAGCACAATTTTTCATGATGTATAAAAATACATACCTCTCCAGCTCCCTGGAACAACACTGTGTGATCTGATAACTTGTTCTTGGTAATACGCAGAGCTGCAAGGAGACCTGCAACAGCAACAGATGCAGTTCCTGAAGGTAAAAAAGAAAAAAGAATAAATTTGGTTATTCTGGACACAATTACAAAACATTACATTTTAAATAATTCCACAGCATCTTTTGGCTAAAAGATACAATTAGTGAGGGTAGTAACAAATAGTTGAGTGGAACTGGGGTTTGCTCTACTTTGTTCTTATGAAAGTTAAATTAAGTGGGAATATCTTCAGAGTAATGTGGAATTAAATATGATCAATTAATTCTACTGGATGGGTATAATGGCTAGGGCATTCAAACTATTATAGAATACTCTGGTTAGGACCTTTCTTAGAAGGGAAGGGTATGAAAACCCAGACAGGTGTATTTTGAAGGACTCCAGATACTGAAAATTAAGATACTGGTTTCATTCTTAAAATAGATATACTCCAAGTACAGTAAAATACAAGACTACAATAAGCCTTCATTTCTCATGGAGAGGTTGTCAAGAGTAGATGAACAAACTGAACATTTACAGAGAAGCAAAGCTAGCTGAAGGAATAGGGCCACCTTATTTAAGGCTCCAGTCCACTGTGAAGGGGGTTTCAGCTCACCAGCATCTAAAACATTGGAGGTGCCTTTTAAATCTATCTCTGAGTTATGCTACACAGGGAAAAAGGCTAACATTTAGTTTTAAGATTTAGCCTGTGGAGGCCTTTCTTCTCCAAATCAGAACCACAAAGAACGAGATACCTGTCTGCCTTTGAATGGAAAAATTTTGGTCTTCATTGTGAGAAACAGCTATTAATAAATAGTAGGGCAATAAAGAGAACCCAAGGAGGGATCAAACCCAAACTTGTTCACAGTGGCAGGATCAGTCATACCTCTGTGACTGCTGATGTATCTTTGTCTAACTTGTCCCTAAAGTCTTCTTTTGAATGCTCTTATGATCTCCTCAGAAAGCTACTCCAGTGCTTACCTATACTTTTGGTTGAAAATTTCAAATGTAAATGTTTCTTTTCTGCTTCTTCTTGTTCTATTTTGGTCTCTTATCTACTACTGGAAAACCTTTAATTTTGTCTTTGCAACAAGTCATGTACTATATTTGAAGATTAATGTTGTCCCAACCTGTTTTTCTTATGTGGAACAATCCCAATTCTTTCACACTTTCTAGAACAGCACTCATTTCTCTCCTTGGGCTGTTTCTTTTATTTCTTGAACTGCAGCACCCAAATCGATACACTAGACTGCAGGTGAATTGCCAGCACTGCTAAGTCTAGCTGTCAGCTTCTGTCATGCTCAAGAAAGTTGTACTTAGTCATCAGGACCTCATATCTGGCTCTTCTGACCCAAAGCTTGAAGGTGACTCCTTCTCCCCAACAAAGTCTACTGGAGGGGGAAGATCTTCTTTCATGAATTTTTCTTTCATGAATTTTTTCTTTCATGAATTTTTCTGACTTCAGGCAACAAGCTTGTATTTTTCACAAGTTATTATCCTCATTAAAGCCCAGGTATAAGGTGGACCAAAAAACCCCAAACCAATCAGACTCTATTTCTGCAAGGATCCATTAAATACTGGAAAAAATGCTGAGAAAGTGCATTAGTTTTCAACAAGTTCACAGAACCCATAAAGACATCCTGCGGACGGGGATGTGGTAGTGACATAGATAATACCAGCAGCAAAGTTGTGCTCAGTGTGTTTCTTTAGAGGAAATTCTGAAGAACCAATATCAGACAGTACTAATTTCATCAGAACTGAAAAAGCTGTACTGGACACTAACAATTAGGTATTGGAAGTCAAAAAATGGTTTTCAACAGTGTTTGAAGATTTAAAATGCCTATCTGATTCAGAGAGAGCTGAATCACAGGAAGACAAACACAGACCCCGCGATGTCCAGTTCTGGGAAAAGAAATTAATCCTTCCTTCTCTGGGCAGCAGCTGCCACTGACTGACCTAAGGAAACCAAAGATGAGGCCACAAATGATTTTGAGAAGCCTGTAAGAACTTAAAAGGAGAATCACAGAATCATAGAATCAGGCAGGTTGGAAAGGACCTCCAAGATCATCAAGTCCAACCCTTGATCCACTACCACCATGATTACTAGACCATGGCACTAAGTGCCACATCCAGTCTCATCTTAAAAACCTCCAGGGACGGTGAATCCACCACTTCCCTGGGCAGCCCATTCCAATGTCTGATTACCCTCTTTGTAAAGAATTTATTCCTAATATCCAACCTAAACCTCCCCTGGCAGAGCTTAAGACCATGCCCTCTTGTCTTACTGAGAGCTGCCTGGGAGAAGAGACCAACCCCCACCTGGCTACAACCTCCTTTCATCTGCTGGCTTCTACAAACCTATTCCTGATCATCACTGCCCTAACTGCTTTTCCTAAGCTTTTGATCCTAGGGTGGCTTGCATCCAGAGTGTGTGCAGAGCACTGGATGTTGTGTCCCTAATTTCATGGGATATTCTGAGTTGGAAGGGACCTACAAGGATCATCGAGTCCAACTCTTAAGTGAATGGCCCATACAGGGATCAAACCCATAATCCTGATGTTATTAGCACCATGCTCTAACCAACTGAGCTAATCTCGGGGTCAGCAATTGCCTACAAGCCACCCAGTTGCTTTTGAGGGGAAAATTCACATTGCTACTGATTCTTCCTTCATAAAAAGTGTGAAATAGGTATGACAAGCCCTCCAAAAGTGTGTGGCCCAGAATCTGCACATTGGACATTTGCCCTCAACATGCAGCTCCCCTAAATTTGCTCTTCATAATTTTACTTTCTCATAAACAAGGCGAATTTTAAAGTTGAGAGAACAGTAATCTCTACATTAAACTCCAGGAGGTGCTCAAAACAGACATTCATACCACAGGCACAAAGACCATTGATTTTTCAAGAAATGTAGCTAAGGCACTAAAAAAACAGAAGTAATAAGAAGCCTGGTAGCATGTAAACCTCTTCTTAAATGACATCATCTGGGTGTTGAAGGCTGAGTTTGAATCTGTGATTCATAGGTAGGATCATCTGAGTTTCAAGAATGGCTACTTCTTCAAAAATAAAAGATAATGCATAATAGAATTTAACAACACATTTTAAAGTTAGGAAGTCACTTTTTGAAGTAAATCCACCTGAGCAGTTAAAAAACATGTGCCTTCAGAACTAAAAAGTTTGTTATGTGCTTTTGATTATGACTTTTCCCTTCAATCATCAGAAATACAGGACACCTCGTTCTCAGCCCACTTAATGTTTAGACCATACAAATTTGGCATTTTTAGTTATATAGTAATTTTTATGACTTGTTCAGTCCTTCATTTCTAAATAAAAATATCTTAAAAAGGGTTCCTCTGAGGCATGCCTTTGGGAACAACAACCATCAGGCTGAGACACTTCCACCCCACAGAGTCCAAGAGCCAACTTGTTTCTTTCCCAGATGACATTAAGTCTTCCTCTGGCAAGGGCCAAATTGGCAAAGACCAAAAATGGCAAAACAGAGAAGTCAGGGTGTGCTCTCAGTTTCCCTTGGTACTCTACCAAACAATCGCCATAATCAGCAAGAAAAAATCCCATCCTCTCGTTGGATGCAAAATTCTTTCTTCTATTTTATATTACACAGCTATTCTTATAGGGGAGGAGAAGCAGAGAGCCTACATAACACAGCTTATTCCTAAGACCAGCAGTCTGATCTCCTGAAAAGGAAAGCTGAGCTGGAGCACTGTACAGTCCTGTTTCCAGCTCTTGAAGACAGAAGTTGTGGTCACCTCAGAATCCTGCCCTCATCAGAGGACTTCTCAGAGAGCCATGAAAGCTGCACTTCAAGCTGCTTTCTGGTGACATATCATAGATTTATAACAAATGGGAATGCTAGGATACCATCTCATCTTCATGGTTGATGTACTGTTGCTAAGTTTGTTAGCTAGAAAAAGGTACTGCAATTAAGTATTACCAGTTAGGATACTTTTACATTACTATACCATCCTCTGTTTTAAGGAAAAGTAAAAGATATATGAAACATAAATAAAATACTACATTGATTGTCAGTAATATTTTTCATTGATTATTTGCATGGGATGTGAGCTAGCATTACCTGTATGTTCATTATGAGGCTGATTCAGAACAAAGGTTATAATAGCAATATAAAAAGGCTTAAATATGACATCTCTCTCAAATCACGATTTGCACAGTACTGCTCTAAAAACGGTATTTAAAAGTAGTCCACACCAATTTTATTCAGCCTTTTGATTCTAAAAGGGATAAAGACCCAATTTATTAGATTACTGAACCCACTATCACTGCTGCTGGCAGTGGCTGTCATCATTCCTCGTCAGCAGCTTCCCTTATTCCTTCCTACTGAAAGGGGGGCACCGTCAGCCTGAATAGCAGATCTGTTTAACCAGAACTGCTCTGACTAACAGCATGACCTTAAATTTCACCCTGAATACTGACTCAAGGTTTTGAAAAGAATCAAAATGCAATTCCCATCCATCTGCCAAAGCCTAACCACTTTGCGCAGACATGATGAAGCAGAAACAGAATTTTGCTGCTTTTCTGACTGTCATCACTATAGGAAGGAGAGAATTGACTTGGCCCTCTCCTACAGAGCACACGTTAAATCCTTCGTGTGCAGAATAAGATAGACATTGTTCATGGATATGATTTTGAAAACCCATTCTATTTTCCACAAATTTCTAGAATAGCCAAAATAAATTTAACAAAGGATGTTTTTCTAAAGCAATGTCAACTGCTGTGACAGCAAACATTTCATGATAGTTTTCTAGGAAGGTGAGTCTTGTAAAAATACAATAGATGTGAAATTTCAAGGTACACCATTCTACACCAAGTCTGTGTTTTCTGTGCAAGATTCTTTAGCCTTACTTACTACTGTAAACTGTGCAACTGAGCATGAATATGTGAAGGGATATCCATGGCCTTTTGGGGTTGGCACACTATAAATGCTTTGGAGCGCAGAGTATTCTTTCAGCAGATACATAACTGAAGACAAAAAATGGGGGGAAAATCCCCAAAAGATGAGGAATAAGAACTTCATTTATATTGGATGCAAATTGCTTATGGCTATGAAGCATTTGTCCATTATTTAGTTTCAAAAAATAAAACTTGTAATCAAGTATTAGTAGTTCCTTTATGTAATTTTACCTACCTTGTCTTAAAAAGCTAGCAAACAAGAAGAGGGGATAACTTTCTACAGCACATCCTAAAATCTGAGGTATTCAGTCTGGACTAAAAGATAAGGAAGTGGTAAAAGTAAAATTCATATTTCTTAATACAAAGAAGAACAGAAATCACATGTTAATACAGCCAGTCATCCAAACAGCACTTCATAGAGTGCTAGGGGGGGAAAAAATCCATTCTTATCTCCTAGATTTACTGGGTAAAAGGTGAGAGTAAAGATCCTATCAAAAAGGTATAATCTCAGTTCTAGTGAGGCAAATGCTACTGCTGTGGGTAGTTCAAAAGGACCCTTTTTTAAGAGATGGGAACTCCTTCTCCTTGCTATGAACTGGCTTCTCAAAGCTTTGTGTGCACACTGCCCTGCTCTGCAGCTGCAATAGTCAGGCAGTGCAAAGCAGGGAAAGGCTCTAGGGAAGGGGAATGTATCCTTTTTAAAACAGCAACCATTTGGCACACTTGGAAAGGGATACCGAGTCCCAGAAGCACAGGGTGGCTGTGACTGGGAGGTCATTTGGTGCAACTCCTTGCCCAAGCTGATTGCAAATGGATTTATTTTTTAAACCCGTAATGAGAAAAAAATGAAACAGAGGAATACTTGTACATACACATATTTGTATATACACATGGAAACTTATACAAAAGCTACAGTGAGGCATTTACTTTAAAGCACACTGATTTCGATGTAAATTTACCACTGAGGAATGGAGAGGTGATATCCTGAACATACTAAAAGAAAAATACACTTTATATAGCTCTACAGCATATGTCTTAATAGGTTTTTTTAAAAATTATTTTATTTTAAAAATCCCAACGTGCTTCACTTGTAAGTAAATTTCTCTTCATATTATGAAAGAAGTTTTCTACAGTTTGCACATCGTATCAGAATTTGAGATATACAATATCAATATATGAGCTATTACATGTCATTCAACTTTGCATTTTTAAAATTCCTGGTAAGAGAATGAATTGGAAGCCCCATGCCCACCACAACCACAACAACAAACCCAAAACCTTCTTTACAATGCTATTTCAAGAACTGGAATTTCCAGGTACCAAATGTATACTTTTTGATGTTAATATTAAAAAGAATTAAATCTTAAAAAGGAGAATTGTTGTGACAGATAAATTCTGATCTCTGAGAATGGCAGAGATGACTTAATAACTGACTTAATGTTGAAGTGGTCATAATGTAACTTCCAGGTATAATTTGCCTAATTATTCAAATGGCAGTCTGGTGATTTAGCATATATTTCAAATCAAACCATATATGTAAAATCAAACAATAATCTTAAGTTATATGGGCTCTACATTTTTATTTTAGGTTTCTTTCTTTTCATAAAATGTTGATGCAATTAAACAGCACAGCTGTTAAAAACTAATGACATCTAAGGTCATGATGAATACTGAAATTAATTCCAATCCAGTGCAGTCTCTCCGAGTAAATATTTTTGTTGGCATAAAATACAGTCTCTGTGTCCATAATAGGGGGAAGCATTATGGGCATTGTGGGACAGTGAAACACTTATTTCATGTAGATTGGCTTATACTGCAGAAGTTTGTCATTGTCAACTGAGACAATTTTAAAGTACAGGAGTGGGAAAAAAGATTACAACAATTTAAATAATTGACCTGCATAGAGGCAGCAAGGCTAGAGAAGTTTATATCACTATTTGAAATGTACCCACATCAGCAATGACTACAAGCAGCTACCACATGATAAGCAGTGAGAGACCCACATAAAACAAATGCACCACCCTAAAGACGTCCAAACATGCCTTAAGCCACTGATTGTACTTGAGTAGCAAAAACTCTTTCAAAAGACCCACCAAAATCAAACAGGTGTGGAAAGGGAGCACTATGGCATCCTGCACTGCTCCAGGTGGATTTGTGAGGGGCAGGCAGGTATGGCTTAAGCCAGTTCCACCTGTAAGCAGGACTTCAGACACAGTAGTCCTGGCCTTATACCTAGGACTTCTTCTTTAGCAGGTCTTAAGAGACTTCTCCTGCAGCAGGGAAGGGAACTGGGTAGTTTCTCTTAGGGGATTTTCAAACCATGGATCCCAACCCTGCCTCATTCTAGGGTGATCAAGCAGAGAACATCTTCCACCTTGATAAACAGCTTTGTTTGACAACATAGGCTCCAGTTCTTCTGGCATTCGTCCGTTGGAGAGATAAAAAAGCCACGTATCATATCTTCAAGAAAATTCCACCTTTTCCTTATGACTTCACCTTCCTAAATATATTGGAGATAAGCAAAACTAGCAACCTCATCTAATTCAGGAATTTCTAAATGTTGTGAAGTTTGACATTACATAATTAATTAATATTCCTCCCATATAGGAAATCATGATCAAAACGCCCTCAATTCTGGAAAACGTTAGTTAGACAGAACCAGATAAAAGTATTTGTTTTAAATCCAAGGCTTTCACTGATTTTCTTTTCCAAAAATCAGTTTATGTGTTTCATAGAGAAGAAGAAAAAAAGCATCAAGCTGATTTGTGGTCAGAATAAAACCAGACAAGAATCCAAGGAAAAAAGTGAATATTTTCTCCCTAAGGAAACATTATTGCTATTGTGTTTGTAAAAGAGTATTTTGAAAATATAAATATGAAGAAATTACCGTAACTACAGAGGGAAGAAATTCAACACTCATCCAAAACCAAAGATGCTTTCTAGAATGCTAAAATATGAAGAATTTTATTATTTCAATATAGTTTTATAGCAGTTAGTCAGAATCCTGTTCACCCTTGTTCCCAATTCCTTGAGTATAGAGAGGGGATGTAGGAAAAGTTACAAAGCTTTCTCCGAAGAAAATGATGTGACCTCACTGTAGCAGGGATGGAGACAAATCTGTTTCCAGAAGTTCTTAAATATATCTATAGGTGACCCTTAATGGTCAGTCTCTAGTGGTTCCATAAGATCAGTGTTTTGGCAGACTTTTTCCAAATGTTCTGCAATGACGTCACTTAGGGGCATACTGACACCCTGTAAATACCTGGGAGCTAAGAGAAGGCAACTGCATTTGTCCAAGTGAGTACCTGCAGATGGGTATGCAGCTTTCCATGTTTTCTTTGTCTTTTATAGTGTCTGTCAGAAGTCAGGATCATTTAACAGCTTGTTTAGATTGGAGATACTTAATGGTTCTCATTGCATCGCTACGATATATAGGAATCCTTTCACTGGATATCCTATGGCAGTGAAAATCCTCCTGAAAAAAGCCTTTCCATAAAACATATTAAAGATTTCTTTTGATCTTAAAGTAGCTTTCTCTTGAAAAATATTAAGACTAGGAAAAACTTTGTTTAAAATATCAAGTAAGCACTATCTTCAGAAGATGAAGGCAAATTAGATGCAGTGCTGTGTTTCTTTGCTTTTATTGGTCTGACACCACTTGTCAACTTTAGTGCTCTAGGGGTAGAGAACACAACTTAAATAGAGAGAAAGCCACTCTTTCAAGTAGCATGGAAAAAATAATGCCATTTAGAATCTGAAAATCTCTAAGGACTGCTAAAAAACTTAGCACCACCCATCCTCATTTAAATTGTGAGGCGAAAGATCCTTAGAGTTTATAAAATTGGAATAGAAAGAGAGATAAAAGATCACTGGATCTATATTTGGGCTGTTATTCTACTTCCATGCTATAGGGGAAGATGACATCCTATGAAAATAAAAAGTTACTGAAGGTGATTATGCAGCTGTGACACCTCCTTCCAAGGTGCTTGAGAGAGAATGTAGCGGTTTGAAAATGCAAATAAAGACACAAAAGACTTTGTCAGCTAAGTTTACCCATACTTGGTACACTTCTGCTGAAAAGGTTCCCTTCTATTTCTTTGAACCACATTCTAGTTGAGTCTCTCTCTGATTTGGACTAAGGACCTTTGTCCTGCAAGGAAAGAATTCCCTGTAGGAGCTGAGGCTCTAAACAACCAGGGAAACTTCCAGATGCTGTTTGGTGTGCTATATTGGACTGCTGTAACCATGGCTACACTCAGATCCTGCAGGGTAGAGAAGCATCATGCTTCTTACAAAGGGAAATGACATTTTATAATTAGTTTATTTCCCATCTGGGAGGTTGTCCTTCATAATCTGTTTCAGATGCGAAGTAAAACTCAGCCAGGCTTGTAACAGAAGCATAGTTCATGCGGCTAGCCAAATCCCTAACACCAGAAAGACAAGGGCTATTTGAATCCATTGCCATGCACTGAGTCCCTGAAATAAGACCTAGACCCCAAGTATGACTCAAAATAACAACCTCTGGCATACTCAAGCTCCTTATGGTTGGCTTAAAGTGTCACTGAAAACTGCAAGAAATGAAGACAACAAAACTCCATTTTTGATCCTATCACTGCTGAGGACCTCCATCTACCCAAGGGAACAGAGGTAAGAGGCAAATGGGTGCCCAGAGCCCTCCTTGGGTACCTCTCTGCAGCAGTTCTTCTGACTTCAGCCTCCTCGCAAGGATGGGAGCCAGTGCACTTACTGCCCTAGAGAAAGTTATTTTCCAGTGCTCTTTTCCCAACTGGATATAAGGCAACCCAAGCAGTAGCATATGCCACTTCAGCCCTGTTTGTCTTTCTTTCTGGGAGGGAAGGGACAAGATCCCCGTCTAGATTGAGCACTGGGGAATCCCCCTCACTGACATTTCCCATCCTAGATACTTTCCCTTTGCCAGCTGTACAAATGATTCAGATGGGAAAACAGAGTCATTTCCCTCTAAAACTGAATGAGACTGTGAGGAAAATTACATGAATATTTAACTGAGTTGTCAGTTTAAAAACTGAAATACAGTCTGACATTTATCAAGCATGGAGGAACAGTGAAGCAGTTGTCACTGCAGTGACAAAAAAGCTGAGGGAAGTACAGTCCAGACTTGAGCTTTGACATTTGCTCAAAATCCTGAAGACCATAATTTATATGGTGAAAGCCACTCACATATTAAACTATTAAAAAAACCCACAAAGACTGAACATCTACACAAAGCATGAGGTGTAAATGAGAAGGGAGAGGTTAAGAGCAAACACAGCTCACCAGAAACCCACGCTGAGGAAACCCAAGGCAAGATATGAACTGTACATCTACCAATATCACAATAAAGATGATAGATTCGTTTCCCTCTGGAAATTAAATCTTATTTTTCTGGCTTGCGAGCACATTAATGAAGAGAAGAGAAAAAGTCTCTTACCTTGAATGTCGTCATTGAAAGTGCAATACTTGTTACGGTACTTATGCAGGAGGCGGAATGCATTAGCATTAGCAAAATCCTCAAACTGAATGAGGCAGTTCATGCCATATCTAGAAAGACAAAAAATTATGCATCACATTAAAAAAATCAAAATTTTATATTAAAAAGCTATTAACATTTGCAGTCAGATTTTGATTCATACATCAACTGATATGTTTCTGTTATATTTTGTATCTTTATGTTCATATAGACTAACTAGAAGGCATGATTATGCTACTAGTAGTATTTACTCAGTTCTAAGTTATGAATAAAAGATCAGTGAAGAAAGTCTTCATCTCTCTGCAGATATCTCAACAGAAGTCTTCACTGAGAAATCAGCTAGTGAACAAAAAAAGTTGTTCTCAATAAAAAGGTAACACATTCAGAACATGGATTTTATTTTATTGTCATTATGCAGGTCAGAACCATGTAATCACTCACAACAATTTTGCTTGACCATTCTTATTATAAAAGAAGTATTGATCAAAGCCATGGTTAATCTAGACAAACAATAAACATGAGAGAACAATTTAAGGAAGTAAAGTGAAGCTGCAAATTTGAATCGAGTTACACTTGGCTAATATACATTAAAATTTTGGGTATATGCAAAAACAAGGTTCTCTACGTTTCTTACATCTGTTTCTTAAATAATATGCTAATAATCAATGTTATCACCTATTTTAATGTTTTCTTATCCTTGTAGCTAATGGAAAAATGCAAATTGGCACTTCCTACTTTGAAATCTCCATATACTACATTTTGAAAATACAGCATGAGGTTATATCAGCTGAGCAATTTCTATTATTTAGGTGATATGACTATGTAAGTCAGTTCAACAGCATGGGACAAGTAACTTTTGATGAACCTCATGGTAACAGTCTCATTGCCAATTCACTAGTGTACAATTTCTAGTATAGGTAGTTGCCTATGATGACTTCAACAGGCACAAGGCATCTCAAATACATCTAAAAAATATAAAAGAGAGGAACAAAGGAGTATATACATGGAAACATCCAAGGTCAGGTTGGACAGGGCTCTGAGCAACCTGATCTAGTTGAAGATGTCCCTGCTCACAGCAAGGGATTGGACCAGATGGCCTTTACGGGTCCATTCCAACACAAACCACTCTATAATTCTATTATTCTATATCTTATTTTTTTTTAATAAAAAAACTGAAGACTCCTGGCACTAGACTTGTATGCCAATACCTAAAAAGTAAACAATTGCCATGCTGTGCCAATAAGGTTACTCCTAAAACGAAAGCTAATAAGAAGTTAAAATAAATTAACATTATTACTATATATCATAGAGTCATAGAATCACAGAATGGTTCAGGTTGGAAGGGACCTTAAAGGTCACCGACTCCCCTGCCAGGGACACATTTCATCTAGACCAGCTTGTTCAGATCTTCATCCAACCTGGCCTTGAACACTTTCAGAGATAGGGCATCCACAAATTCTCTGGGCAACCTATTCCAGTGCTTCACTATCCTCACAGTAAAGAATTTTTTCCTAATTATCTAATCTAAAGCTACTCTCTTTCAGTTTGAAGCCATTCCCCCATGTCCTGTCACTACATGCTTTTGTAAATATCCTCCAGTCCTTAGATATGCTTTTTAATAGTATCGTCTCTGGATTCCTCGCCTACCATTCATATGTGGCATTTTTAAGTACTTTCTTAAAACAAAAGCAAAAAATCCCACAAAACCACCAAAAACAATGAAGATATTTTCTACACAAAAACTATGTAAAGACTGAATTCAAGCTCACAGACACTGACAACAGGAAAAAACCCAAATATAACTTGAATACTGTCAATATCATATGGGGGAAAAAAAAAGTAAAACATGAAAAGGTTAAAATACAGTGTTAACACTAAAACTGCTTGCACAAGTTTGGATCTGGAAATATCACATAAACGTTATCCCACTTTGGAATAATATTACAAGAAAAAATATTTTTAAAAAAGGTATTTCAAACTTAAATAAATCAAATGGCAATTTGCAAAGACTAAGGAGTCATTTGATTAAAACTTAAAAAAATATTACATTAAGGTGTGGCTATGAAATTACTACCACTAGTGTCTAACAGGATAAGATTGCAAAAGCACACATCCTGATTGATTTAAAGGAGGTTTTCCTTATTTGCTAACAGTGCAAATCTATGAGAGATAGTCAAGCAGTTCATGCTTCATACACAAAAGCAATACATACATGTCCTGGGAAGCTCAGTATAAATAATAATATACTGAGCAGTTCAGTATAAATACGTTAAGTTTTTCTTTAAACCATATATGTGTTTGGCAACCACAATAAGCAAAGCCATCAGTACTAAAAAAAAAACGACAAAAATTCCTGTGACTAAATTAATTTCCATGGAAATCACATATTTACAGCCATATTACAATTAGCCAAATCTACGGGGATTTCACTGGCAGGAATGGTAATCCCTGCTGAAAATAAATACATTTTCAGGTTTTATGGAAAAACCTGGACTTCTTCAGCAGCATAATGACAGGCAACTCTTTAAAAGAGAATTTGGCAAGTCAGTAATTCAGTACTGTAAATCATAACAGGGTTCAAATAAGAAACTAGAGCTGCTTTCAATAACTAAGTTAAATTTCTAACCTGATTCAGTTTCTGCAATGAATTTCTGTGATTCCATAAGGGTCCAGGAGCTGACAGTTGCATAATAATACGGAACTAATGAGATTAACACTCTGGAATTCTGGAGCTTGGTTATATGTGTTTCTTGGATGTCATTAGGCCAGTCTGTTTCTTTATTTTAACATACATAATATTCCATTTTCTCATCTGCAGTTGATTTTTCTCTATTTTCTTATCCATTACCTTTGTAGACACAGACCAAAACTTCCTGTGAGTTATATTAAATAAGTGTCCCTGTAGAAAACTCTCATCCTATACTGGGTACACTATCCATACTAACTCTCTGGGTCAGATATCATGGTTGTTTAATTAAAACAGAAAAAACCAAGCAGTCTAACTCTGGACCTCTGAGATTTTGGTATCATAGCAGAAAAATTTCTAAGCAGCATTCTTATTCACTGCAAGTGTAGTACGTTACATTCAGGTAAAAAACTGACACTTCAGTACTTCCCATACTGTAGTAGTACCTCATAAGACCTGTGAACTTTGAGGTCTATGTTCTTGAAAAAGTCTAATCAAATCCAGTCGGTGGGAGCCATGAAAAAATTAGTGTTTCGCTGTTTGGAGTACTCCCATTCTCAAAATCACTAACAGATGAGACATAGAGATGAGGTAATACAAAATAGATAATATCTGGCATTCCAGAAAACCCCCTTGCAATAAGGAATTAGCTACAAAGTTGCCACACAGTTCTAGAAGCAACAACCATACCAAAATAGCCACCAACTCTTCTATGACTTCCACATCTTATTATCACAATCACTTTGAGCAAAAATTGAGCCAAAACCTAAGACAATGTTCACAGCCAACAGCTGAGATCCACTTTCCTTCAGTTATTACTCTGCAACATCCTTCCAACACTTTCACACTCTGACGGACAGTTTTAGCTTGCGGTTTCTCCGCTATAAAGGGAAATTGTTCGAATCAACCCTCACAAAAGCAGAACATGTCCTCTCTGTTTGCAACTCATACTCTACTGTCATTCCAGATTTTCAGTTTGGACGTGCACCTCTCCATACGTGGGTACAGTAGACAAATAACTGCTGGATGTGAAGGGAACCAAGCACTTTATTGCTTGCCCATGTGCAGTCATCAAATCCTGCTGTGCCTTTCAAACCACTCAAATTCAAGCAACTGTGGGCCATTACAGTTCTGTAACTCGTATTATCTTTCAAACATCGTGGAAAGAGAAAACAAGCATACAGCTATCCTAAAATGTGACCATCTATCATCAATACTTGATATAGATACAGCACAGATTGACTTCACTAAGTTTCCTTAGATGACTCAGAGTGACTGATCAGGCAGGTCCAGATGCAAGTAATGGACTTACTACCAACAAATTCATCAGATGTAAAACCCTTGAATGGTTGTGGTTGACTGTTACAGTGAGCACGTCAAAAGCCAGTAACTTCAGGCAGAACAAGATTAGGAGGCAAAATTACAAGGAGTTGTCATGACAGAAAATGCTGTAAGAGGTACTTCTCCACATTTTAGCAGTAGTGGACTATTTAATATGGAAGTATGAAATAAGGGTGCTAACCTGTATAGTGCTTATCTATGTGGCTAAACTTGATCATCATATACCTTAGGACAATTTCATCTTCCTATGTGAAATCTGCACGCACACATTTTTACAATGTAACCTAAAAATGTTCTAATTTGAATGTGTCACCAACAGTAGAATCCCAGGAGCAGACATCGTATTCGGTTACAATGCTGCCCCTACAACACATCATGCAATACATCATTCCTTACTGCTTGCTCAAAACAGAGACAACAGTTCTCCATCTATCACTACTTTTGACCTGGGGACACATAGGGGATTAATTGGGGAACTGGAGGAACACGTAACTAACGTGCATTTTCATACTGAAAGGTGGTACAACTAAACGGAAGAACCTGTCCAGTAGGCACAAAGTGTCCTAACCAGAACACCTGAAGAAATTATAGGATCTAGTCCTACACTACCAAAAGTAAATTAAAAAAAATCTGGGAGACATTCCTCCTCAGTGTGTAACTATAACAAATGCCCAAATGAGTTCTTGACTATTTTTGTGCTCTGAAAAACACTTCTCTGAAAGTAATAGCTTTGCATGAGTGAGCCCTGGCTAGGATTGCTGAATTTTTGCAGGCAAGTGATCTGTAGCTGTGAATTCCTTTCTTCCACCTATTTAGAATGTGTCACAGCAGTAGCTGATTAAACAAACATAAATTGTCCCTAGAAAGTGATAATCCAGATCACTGTTCCCCCTTGTAAATCCTGTTTTGTCACTCAGGCCTTTCTGTGTACTTGGATCTTAGATTCCAAGTCACACAGGCAGTCTGAATCAGGATCCAACTGGACAGACGTTCAAAGCCATATTTCCCTTCTTTGTTATGAAGAGAAAATGTGGACAAGAGAGATGGCAAGCATGCAGCATCAAATTTGTCATCAAGTATGAGAAGCAAATACTGGACAAGGAACCATCCTACTGAATAATGTGTGGTTGCCAGAAAACAATGGTTCCAATACTTCTCCCAATTTACAACATATCTTCGTGACAGTCTTAGCTTAGTTTATCCCATTTATAAATAAATTTATATTCAGTTGTCTGTGACAACAATGTTAATATTTCAAGTAATTCTACAGAGTATATCTTTATGTAACAGGTTGGAGAAAAATGTCCAAAGCTCTTTAATGATCCCAAATATACAGTACCAGTATTTTGGCAATCTAATGCTCTCAAGAACCTCAAACACGGAAAACCCTCGAGAATCCAGTGGGAGCTATAAAAGTGTGGGCATAATTTTGAATTCAAACCATATGATCAGCAAAATCCATGCTTACTTCAACAGCTAAGAATTTTTTCTGGAAATAAATTTAGATCATTTGTTCTTACTGCCAGCCGTTGTTTTGGAAACCATCCTAAAGGAACAAGTGGTTGCTTTTTAGGTTTTTAGCTTCCAAAATCCTATTTGACTATTTTTTTGTTGTCGTTCATATGTGCCTGGAACTGAAAAAACCTTAGAAACCACCAGAAGTGGTTGCTGCCACCCATTCCTAGGAAGGAGCAAACCAAAATGATAGCAACACTGGTGCTCTCTCCCTTGCCTTGTGCGTCATGCAGCTGCTCTGCCAGCCAGAACTATTTAAAGTGCACCAGGATGATGTGGAAATCATCTCCTTCCTCCCTGCTCCAAATGCTGTAAGCTTGCTCATTACCACATATCCCACTGCTCAAAACAGATGTAAAGCACAAAGGCCACTGCTACAAACTCTGCTTTGTGACAGGGCTTTCATGAACACATGCCTTCCCACCTTCCCACCTCCACTCCTGACAGCTCTTAGGACCTGGATGCCTTCTCCTTCTGCTCTCTCCCAAGCTATCTTTAACTTCATTTCATAAAGCAACTAAACTGCTGCAATGAGGTCGTACATCCATCCTAGCACCTCTTCCACTACAGTTTTACCCTGCTGGTTAAATTTAACACAATTTGAATGAGGGGGATAGAGTTTTCCACAATAATTGCCACATAAGTGTTCTGAGGAAAAAGGTGGCCAAGATGAGATACCCTCCAGCAAGCATCCCAGCCCCTCTGAAGCAGATGTTACTACTCATGCTGCCTTTCTAACAGCCTGATGTGCTACAGCTGCACAGGACAAAAATCTGTCCAAGGTGCACTGAGCTCTAGCCAGTCCTACAATGCAAAAACCTTCCTAGAAGAGGTATCATTGAATTACAAACAACTTTCTCTGTCCTGAATTGGACCAGTAAGTCAGACAGGACATTCTTCACAAAAAGAGACTTTCTAAAGAACTTAATAGAAACTATCAGCATCTCTGCTTTCCACATGAATGACTATATTTAAAATTCTTTTTTTATTCCCCTATAGGCAGCCACTGGTTTTATTTTATCTACAGAAAGCATTTACTTTCACAGGATTATTTTTCATAGCCATTTTCTGTATCAAAACCAATCCTTACCTCTATGAACTCAGTACACATCCAAAGTAGGCATGGAGGTAGGGATGATGGCAGCATTAAGCACCCACCAGCAGCAGACCCATGTTTCATTCACGTTCTCTTAAGGAAATATAATCCTACAAAACCTTTCCATGTTACCATTTCTGGCACAGCCACAGCGCTGTAGTGTCTGCAGTGCAGCCCTGCTTTGTACCAGCGCTTCTAACACTCTTCTGCTTGCATCTTTCCCTGTCCTGAGCAGATTTCGTATTTATCTCCATGGCCTTTCTATGCCAGGAATAGTGAGGAGAATGGGGTGGAGATGACTCAATTTTCTCCCTTCCCCCCCCCCACCCCAGCCAACAGCACTGCTACATGTGTGGGCTTCATTGGCTTTGGGAATAGCAAGTC
Source organism: Chiroxiphia lanceolata (assembly GCF_009829145.1). NCBI lineage: Eukaryota > Metazoa > Chordata > Aves > Passeriformes > Pipridae > Chiroxiphia > Chiroxiphia lanceolata. Next base: position 81,960,650 of record NC_045639.1, on the reverse strand, counting down.
TTAGCAGCAGAGCAGTGCTCAATGAGGAAGGTCTTGAGGTTGGTGGCCCTAGAATTTTTTGCTAAGCAGAGAAGCAAAACCAGATTCTTCGCCCACAATCAGGCACTATGTACATAAAGGGCTTCTCTTACAAATAAAGGTAATTAAATGAAAAGCTTTTGTGATATACTAGCATACACAATTACTGTAAGTAAAAGTCTGGTTTTTTAACTTGTCATCAGCTTGGTTGCATCACAATCTGCAGCAAGAACTATTAGGTCTTGAAACTGAAGTCTTAGAAGTCCATTCTACTGAAAAAATGAGCTGAAAACAGTTCTAAACATACCCTCTCTAAGTTTTTGTGCATTTTCAAAGTGCTGTTAGGATTAATATGGACAGTCATTAGGGAACTTGAACTAGATTTCTACTACTTCAATACCTGATTGAAGTAACTCTCAGATGTCTCAGGGCTGTAATATATAAAGGCTATTAACTGTAAGTTACCATAATTGTAAAGTTTGATTTCTTCTTGTTGCAAAACTATTTGTATTTCATTTTTGATTTGGATATTTGTTTTAAAGTATTGCACACAACAATGTTGTCAGGAACTAGACTTGGTCATAATTTAGACTTTTCCAGTTCACATGTTTAGAGTCTTAAAATGGAATTAGGGAGGGTGCTAGCAATGAAGTATGAATGGAAATGTGTGTACTACTAGAAGGAGCAGCAAAACAAAGGTGAAAACAGTGGCACACATGGATAAGGAAGGACTAAACTGACTGCAGGAAAATTAAAAATGTCTCATTTAAATCCAGATGAGCAGGTCTGAGCCTTGGTAGGGCCACAGCACAGCCAACTCTGGGACCATGACCCTGCATTTTGACAACAGCAGAAGAGCAACAGTTGCTATCACAGCACATCACTTATGCCACTGTGAGCACAGCAAGAAGTTATATTGCAATCTGAAGAAATTCAACATGAGAACATACAGACAAACGGACAGCAGACACAAAAAAATTATGGAGGCTGAAGTAAGCAATACCTTGAGGCAAAATAACCATGCCAGCATAGCTGTTGCTAAGGGCATAGAAGACCTATATAAAATCAAGTTTATCACCACTAGAAGCCCAGAAAAAGCACTGAGGACTTGACAGCCAGGGCCCTTTTGCCTTCAGTGTCACACATGAGCAGTCCCGCTCAGACCACATGAAGATATGGATGCTGATGCTTTGAGTAGGAAGGCATGAAACTGAATAAGTAAAATCAACTTGTTTAAAAACTTTTAACATAAATCCACCTCTCTGTTCCCTAAGAACTTTCACTGAGTGTTGTCAAATCAATTTCTTACAGTGGATTGTGCCAAGTTTCCTCCTTTCCTCTGTGAAACAGTCCCCTCAGCAGGAAGGTGGCTGGATAGCACAGTATTGAGATATGGTATAATGCACATTACACAAATAAATTACACTTTTGAAATTTCACAAAGTCAGACATGAGCCAAAATCTTACACTTAGTTCTTGACATACACAAACATCAGGCCCAGTAGATTAGGTCACTGCCATGAAAAAAACACACCACCAAACTTCCACAAATGCAAAGGTATCTGGGCTTGCCTAACTTTCAGGTTAAATCTGAAGAGGAAGAAAACTATATTGTAAATTTCAGTAGTTTTCCTCCCTAAGAAAAAAAAGTTCCATGTGAATTTCAAGTAAACAGCAAACTGAATTACTGTGATGCACTCTCATGAATTTGTATTGGTTTACTTGTTACCTAATCCTGACCCTATTTGAGCCAAAAGTAAAACTCAGGGAGCCTGAAAATGTAATTGTACCTCTCCTAGCTATTCTACTGCCTTTTTAGTGTTACCATTTAGCTGCTTTAACTGTGACTTAGACCAAAGAACAATCTCAAATTACCTTCAGTTTTATATTCACTTAAAAGAGATGAGTGAAGATTTGAAACAGATGATCTGAGATATTTTTTTTCTTTTCATCCTCTTCAACTCTTCTTTAGAGACTTGGCACTGTGACACTTTAGGTTGAGGGAGGGAAGGGTACTGAACAGATGGATTGGTCAAGTGTCTGAGCAGGCTAAATCAGAAAAACAGAGAATCAAGAAAGAAATCCATCTCAGATGGAAATAGTAAGTAGCTTTATTCCTCATGAATCTTTAGCTGTAGCTAAAGGTGTATGTCACTTCTTGCCATCCCAAAATATAGAGTGGTCTTTTTTAAGCCCTTCAAGCTTACTTTTTTATTTTAATTAAATGGTTTTGCATTAAAACAAAAAAGAACTATTGTTATAAAAAAAAATGTATAAAATACACAACACTATTTGATAAGTCATCCTACACAGCTTAAAATCATTTGAATCTAGTTTCAAATGGGTGTTTACTGGTCACTTCTGCAATCTCTAAATCAGTGATCATTACTATCCGGCTTAGATTGTCAGGAATTTTACTTTGCCAAGAAAAACATCATAAAGCCACAGTTCTGAGGTTTGCCAGGGTATTGGCATGCACCTGAGCACTTTACTAATCAGATTTTTAATGCTCTAAATTTTGCAAAAGTTATCAAAAAGAGATAAGTATAGCTGCACTTGAACAGTGGTCAACAATTGCACAGGGCTGTCACAGGGAAGTCTTCTAGAGATCTTCTAGTATGAACAATACTGTTTTATATCTATTACTATTCATAATTACTGTGATTAGTGGAACCATCTGTTCCAAGAAGCCTGTATTCCCTAAGCATGGACACGGTGTCAGATTTCTATATTAAAATAAAAGCTGCACTTGGAAAAGGTAAAGGTTTCATTTTGGATGGACAAATTAAATTTGTATTGACTGTGTGCACTTTAAGGAGGCATTTTACTTATACAAGCTGCATTTTATTTTCTCGAGAATGACCTTTCATATATTCACTGCCCAGACACTAATTTTCCCCATTTTCCAAAGAGGTGAAAGGGTCTGCCTTACAGCAACAAAAATAAAATAAGATCCTTGGCTGATAATTCTACACCAGAAAGCTTCCTAATAATTTTTCAATTATAGTTATTTAACTGAGTCTAATAGTATTTAAAAATACTATTAAAAATAAAAATACTATTTAAAAATAAATAGTATAAATACTATTTAAAAATAAATAGTATATAAAAATACTATTTAAAAATAATAGTATTTAAAAATACTATTTCTAAAAACACTAATTTATTAAGGTATTTACTTAAATACATGAGAATTCCAGCTTGGATCAACAGGACCACTCCTTTATTTTAACTTAAATGCCTCCCTTGATGCCTGATTGAATCAGGTCTGAGTGATTTATAGCAACTCCAATGCCTTTTTGGAAAAGATATTGTATCTTTTGCCAGAATCTAAAGATTGCTAAGTAGCCTTAGGAGGTTAAACCAAGATGACTGCACTTCCTTACATATTTGATGATATTCATAGGAGTTTACAGATATTTTCCATAAAATAAAAGATGCAGATGGATAGCCAAATTAGTAGAAAGCCTGGGGCATCACATCTGCTCTTTCTCCCTGCTACTTAAAGTATAATGAACAGATGGAAATCTAAATTCTACCACTCACAGCCTTCACCTTGACTGTAAAAAGGCAAAAAAGTAATGAGCTTTCAGAAATGTCAAAGGGAGGTTGTAACGGGAACACTTAAAGCATTTCTAATAGATGAAATACACTCCATAATATTTCTACTGTTTGATCATTTATGAAATAAACGTCTCCCTTTCCAAATTCTTGATGGTCTTTTTAAGGCATTAAAATATCTTATGTACCTGCAACACAAATAACACTTGAGAGAAAAGAAGCATAGTGGAGGCTAGACTGAAAAAATGGAGAATGTACTATTCTGAAGGCATTATTTAGATGGCGTGCTGTTTGACTTGAGGAACTGTGAATATTACAGTGGAATATCACAGAATCACAGAATGGCTGAGGCTGGCAGGCAGTCATTTTATCCACTCACCTGTTCAAGCAGGGTCAACTATAGCAAGCTCTGCAGGATCACATCCGGACAGCTTTTGGATATCTGCAGGGACAGAGTCTCTACAACCTCCCTGGGCAACCTGTGTCAACGTTCGATCACCCAGGCAGTAAAATGTTTTTTTTTCTAAAGCCGAAACTTCTCTTACATTTAAGCACAATATTTGTGTCTTATTTTCTCTTGCCCTGTCACAGGGCACCACTTACAAACAGATTGGTTCTTTCCCTAGCAATATTTGCACACACCCTCTGAGCTGCTGCTTCACCTGGCTAAACAGCCCCAGCTCTTAGTCTTTCCTCACAGGAGAGATGCTCCAGTCCATCATCTCAGTGGCCCTTCATTAGTCACTCTCCAGTATCTCTCTCTTATACTGAGTACAGCATTCCAGGTGAATATGGATGATAAAATCTAACTAAACATATGATGTGTAGAGCACTGATTATTTGACACAATAATACAAAGACCTATTTCTTCTCCAATTGGTCAACACTAATTTTGCAGTGTGAGAAGTAATTTATATATAAGTAATGAAAGGTAATGAAAATGAGGAGAGGATACTATTTGGTTTTTAGTGCCAAACCCACTTCCATTTACATTAATGTCTTTAGAACAATATCTAGATGATCCATACTGTACTTATGAAGAAAGCAGCTTACTGTACACAAAACCAGCTATTCTGTTATGCCTAGACTTGATGCTGGTCTTTACTTAACATCACTATTTCAAGGGGAGGTGGGAAAAGGGTTTCTTCTGTATGTATATATATAAACAGTTAACTTTCTAAAGCTTTCTTCAACCTGCCCCTTCTGGATTACAACTTCACTGGCCCTCTATACCACACTAACTGTGAGGGGTTGAATGCCTCAAGTTGGAGGTACTTGACACATCCCATGGTTAGATCTGAAGAACACACTTCCTTCTTCCACAATGGTCCCACAGCAAACACGACATGCTATTACTGCCTTCACACTATTATGTATGTACCTCAGACTGGAAACCCCTGTAATTCACAACAGAGCTATTACTCCACTGTGCAGGAAAGATTCAACTTTATTACACTTATTTCAGGATAAACTTCAGCAAAGAATTGCCAGGATCAGACAGAAACTTGGGACTTCTGGAAGGATATCTGAGAAGCCATTTACAGCTACATACTCTCATGGTACTTGATGGTAAAGGAACTGGTTCTTTAAGTCTCTAGTATTTCCCCAAGACTGAGGGAAAGCAGGTTTCAAGAGAATGTTTTTGTAGGTTTTAAAATTACTGATTTTAAGTTTCTGCAGTTAACAACATGAAAACTTGCAGTTGACCTGTGATTCTATGGTTCTGTGACCTATTCCAGGCAACTTTTCAATTCCACTCTGAGTAAAGGGGGAAAGAAAGAAACATGGAACATCTGCTATGTTGGTATCAAGACAGTTTATGTGTCTTATGCCCAGTACTGCACTAGAAAAAGAAATCTGTCCAGACAAAATCTGAACTTATCCTATGTACTTTTAAATTCTTCATAAGCTCGCTGTGATTATGCAGTTCACGCCACCATCCTGATCAAAGATTTTTTACATATGAAGAAATAACCTTGACATTGATGATGGCTTGAAGTCAGTCTTGCTGTCTTTAGGGATGATATTACTCTGGAAAACACTAGATCAGTGTGCTACAGCTTTTCTGTCGTCTACATCTCGTGTTAGATACAGGCCCAAAGGACATCCAACTTCAAATTTCTCTTCTGACTCTTTTCCAAGAACACCATCTACATGGATTTTAGGATATTTTTCTGCAATGTATTTTAAGCGTTTGACCTTTTTTCCACTTTACTCTATTTGCATTGCTAAGATTACTTGACAATTAAACTATACATATAAATCTCTGCTCTCCATTACATAATATCTAAGTATCATGGGAAGACATGTCCAGGGGCAACTAAATAAAAGGAGATGGGAAGGAAGAAAAAGAAAGAGAAGCATTTATCTCTCCAGTGATCTCTCCAGGAACTAATGCTTATGTACAAAGTTATTAAATATCCATAATAACAAATAGATGGGGAAAAATATAATAAACAATAAAGTTTACACATGACATAAAGATTGAGGTTGTCATAAATTATGAAACAGGGTACTATCTTGTAAACTGGGCGAAGACAAATACATTTATTTCAATGTAGCCAAATGTAAATTTATAAACCAAGGACCAAAACTGAAGAATGCTATTTTAGATTAAAAAAAAAAATAAATCAAAAAAAGCTATAGGAAATGGACATATACCATTGCTCAGCGACTATCACAGCCAAAAAGGTTAACATAAATAAGGGCTGTACAGATAAGGGATTATCAAATATGGATATGGTAATATCACTTTTTGTAATAGTTTCAAAATAGTTTTATCACTATTCGTTATAGTATAACCAGTGCTATAGTACTCTGACTGTTTCTGATGTCTATATTTAAAGAATTAAACATTAAACCCACTTGATTCTAACTAAATGCCTCATATTATGCAGAAGGTCAAACTACTTTACAAAAATGTTTTCTGTCTTTGTAAACTTGCAGTACATTGAACACGGCTAGAGGAATGCTTAAATAACATAAACTCCAAACGTTCAATTATGTTGACACACTCAGCACACTGTGAGACAGCTGAAAGAACTTACAAAAGGTAGGTTTTGAATAGCAATCTGAAGGAAACAAAGAAAAGTTGAGTTACAGATGTAACAGGGGAAGATATTTCACATTAAAGGAGAAAAAAAAAATCCTCTTAAGCAAAACATGAAAAAAATATAAAGCAGCAGAGCTGTGTAACTAAAGCAGAGATGAGGTAGAGGTACCAATAAAGCTGTGTATAACCACGAAAGAATAAAAACTATTTTGGTATAGTAAAGCCAATAAGAACATTTTCTCAAGAGGAAGTGTGAACAAAGCCCATGAGAGGAAGAAGAGTTTGGCAGCAACATTTGGACTGCCTGGAAGGAAACCGGGTTTGCATCACAAAGGCCAGAAAGTACTGTAATCCAGAAGGGAGATTATCCAAGACTATAAATATTTTCAAATCTATCCTAATAAAAGATATACACAGAGAAGAACTGTGCCTAGGGAAAGACATCAGATTCATCTTACACATCCTAGCAAGATGGAGAGCACTGTCACTTCTGTACAGAAGCTGAGTGGGTTCTGTTTGAGTAGCCTTGCCAGAGCAATTTAATTTTCCAGCTCAATGCTATTCAGCAGAAATTAAATATCAATAAACAGAGGCAACATTATCAGTGCACATCACATGTAAGATACCACAAACCAGAAAACATTATAAAAATGAATGTAAGCATGTGTTCAACCAAACTCCTTAGTTTGTGGGGAATGGTGACCTGCTGCTCCTCAGATAGTGTTCTTCCTTCTTCCTGCCCTTCCCAGGGCAGACATATTAAATAGTTGGAACCTGGATTACAGCTTCCATACCACGTATCATTGTAAGAGCATCAGAGATTCTCTAAAGATAAAGGCACCAGGCACTTTTGGGTCATGCCATAAGTTTATTATTCTGTATGAATGAAAAGCTTTCCCAATCAGCCTTATGAGTGAAACTGCAACTCAAGTTGTGGCCAATATACATTTAACCTGCAGCAGTTGGCATCAGTGAGCTAAAGTAAATTGTTATCTTTCAGAAGAAAACAGAAATTAATAGAAGTTCAGGTGGGCTCCATAGGATTTACACAGTTGCCTTTAAGAACATTTCTCCTAGGCTTGTGATGGCTGGCCTGAAGATAGAGCACTTCCCACTCAATTATTGCACATTTTGCGTCTCCCTTAGCACACATGAATTCAATTACGCCAATATTACAAAACCAGGTTGCAACTGCTTGGTTGCTCTCTTGATTTCACATGTGATGAACAACTTGGGTTATTCTGGACCAGGAAAGAAGAAGTTGTTCACAGGGAAGAAAAACCCAAAACATTTTTAGACCAATGACTACATAAAATCAGGTCAGAACTATATCACAAATTTTTAAAAATAATCTTGTAGTAGAAGAAATTCCATATCATGTGTTTAAAGGTAAGAAAGAAAACAAAACTGACAGAATACTTTTCTAAAGTACTCAAGTGTTTACTGTTTTGAAAATATTAGCTAGAACTTAAGGGAAAGCCACATTTTATTACTACAAACGAAATGCATTTTTCTACAATTTTACTAATATGGTTTATACAAGTCACAATGTTCAAACTTCCACACAATGAGCAAAGCTTCAAGGACTAACAAAATCTCTTTTCGTGGCTCCTCGATACTCCAGAAGTCGTTATTGCTATTAATATTTAAACAAAGTCAAGACTTCACATATTAATTTCAAAATTACTCCTAATTGGGCTTTTACTTGGGAAAAATTGGAAGAATGTTTATAAACTTTGCCATAGAAGTGGAATAATCAAGCTCAGTAAAATGGTATATTTATAAGAGTAATGTTTTTTCAAGAAGTTATCGTAAAGAAGTAATAGCCACTCTTGCTTTCATTGCAGAAACAGAAGCTTTCTGAAATCCCAAGAGAAAAGGAAAGTATGAACATTGTATTTTACACTGAAAAATTGGCAATGCTTTCGGCTGACCTACACTGGACATATTATTACAGCCTGTGCTACTGGCTACAGTTACACTTTAGCATCATGAATTTAACTTTCTTAAAAATTGCCTTTGAAGTAAGTTCAAACTTTTCAGTCCAAACTGTCTCACTGGTAAACTTATATTCAAATCTTTATTAACAATGATTGGAAAAAAGGTTAATTGGAGACTAAATTAAGGTCCCATAAGTGTTCTAATTCTATTTTAACATTTTAAACAGGTGGTTAGAAGTTCTACATGGCTGCTCCTCAAATATTCAAGATCCTGGAGATTATATCAGTGATCTTAAAAGAGCACTGTATAAAATTATAGCTTTTATAATTCGGGACTAAGTGAGAAAAGGAAGGGGTTGCACGTTCCTCAGAACTGTTTATAATCCTCTCCTAAGAGGATTATAATATTATCTATCCTTTTCATAGTATTATTTACACCTTCCTCAGGGAACCTCATACCAAATGAGGATACCAGGTATCCTAATGCCTGGTACAGAGAGGATACCAGGTATCCTAATGCCTGGTACAGAGAAGTAAGAAATTGATGTTTAATGTTTTATTTTAGACTACAGAGGCAGCACACTAATCAGATGCAATTTTTCTCTGATTTTATTTCAGACTGTTTAGAAAGTAACAATACATCTAAACTAGAATCCTTGGATATGGCTCTGGCATATAGACTTTGCAGAATATACATGCATTTCAAATTAGCTGGTTCAGATACCATCTTTGCTGTATTGCAAAAGTAGGATATACCAAACAGTTAAAAAGAGCAGGTTTTATGTTGTTTCTACATTCTATTTCTATGTATATTATTTGCCCTTTGCATATCACTCACTTATACCTTCAATTTATCAATATTAATCCAACAAATAGCCTTGTATGTATTTTAGTGGACTTGGTAAATTGGTTTTTCAGAGATGAGCTGCTGGAATTCTTACTGGATACATTCACCATTGAAGATGCATTGAAACTACATCCAGGCCACACTCTTTTGGAAGGACTGCAGCGAATCATGAAGGAAAGAGGTTTATACTAATTCCAGATACTCTTATTTTGGTGTTTGACACAAAAACTTTCTGTTAAATGTAATTACTGGCAAATTCTATGACTAAGTATTCAAAGTTATTAATACATATGCATTCCAAAGACTTTAGAAAATTTAATTGTTTTAATTGGTATGCTCAGGATACTTTGCCTAAAAACAAATACATCTTGGTTACTTCAGTAAGTTTAAGTCCCCAGTTCATGATTTATTGATCAGAGATCCATCTGCCTTTTAAGATTAGTTAATATTCCTTTTCATTAGCCAGTAATCTGACTTCTAGTCTTTGTTGTCTGATGAGTATTGAAATGTTTACATCCATGGTTAGAATTACTTGGTCTACTTGAGTACTCATTATTTGAGTGTGTTATATGGAGAACAGCGTAGCACCAACTGAGAGTAGTCATATTGGAGCAGTTCAAGAATGCCAGTTAATACAACTTTACTCTTTTTTAGGGTTACTCATTCACAAAACTATAGAGTTGGATTCTACAGACTCCTAAGGCCACCTTGCATCCCAAAAAATAGCATCTTAAACCACAGAAGCAATCAACTGCTTGCATAGAGGAATCATCCTGTCACCTCATGCCAACCAGAAACTTTACTTCTGAGAAAGGAAAGGGTATTTAATAGCTTTTGCAGAAAAAATAAGTGAATGTGGGAAAAAATGGCAAAGTATTTTACACCTGTGCAATGTTTACACTATGTAATCAAAGCCATAACACAGAAAATCAAAATAAGAGTTTTTTTCTTTCTGTAATGTCTTCTTGAGAATAAACAAGCTCAGCTTGAGCTTCCTTAGCATGGCAACAACTATTATTACATAATATAAAGCAGAGCTTTTGGATTGTCTGTATACTTTCTATGACCATGAGTTTTCTGAAAGAAGCCTGAAAATGTATTCATAGTAATAGATTACATGGTCTAAAAAAGTGTAAAAGGTTAATTACACTTATTCTATAATAATAATAATAATAATAATAATAATAACAATAATAATAATAATATCTGTTTCTTTCCACTACCTGCCTGAAAGCTATCTTCCCTATCACCTTATATATATGACCTTTTTAAAGGCTATCAACTCATTACGTGTTTGGGTGATGCCAAGCACAGAACACTCACAAGAGCACTGTGTGACCCAAAACTCCAGTGGGTGGCTGTAAATGAGTGAACCTGCTCACCCTAATCCATCTTCAGCAGTAACACTGGATAATTCTCAAAATACTTATTTTTTGCAGAAATGTGGGGAGGAAGTAGAAGAAAGTTATTACAATCATATTTTTTCCAGTCATGCAGAAGCAAATACATATATGCACATATTATCTTTCTGGGAAGACATTTTTATATGGGTAGAAGTCTTATGAAGAAATGTGAGTTAACAGACTGAATAATGCTTCAAACCTGTACAGTATCAAGAGATATCTAAATGTGCATGTTAAACATTCATTGTGGCATCTGGGGTGGCTCCCAAAATCTATCACTCACCTGCTGGTTGTAGTTCAGTGGATGCATACAATCCATAAAATACTGATTATAATCAGAATTATGCCATCAAATGCTGTTCCTCTTATATAAACTGTCATGTACTACCAAAGAATCTCATCTGAACTCCCTTAATGAAAATTTGCTTCCTGATAATTTTTTTTTCTTGCACAAGATAGCTTAGAGCTTGGCATCTATATGTCTCCTTGGTCCTCAGCCTTCAAATTCCACCTTTGCAGGATAAAGACAGAGTTAAACCTTGGTTTGATTAATGTTTATATTTTCTGTTAGGCTTTAATAGATAAAAATGTAAATAGGGTCAATGATTACATCGTAAGATTTGTTCATACTGGGAGGATCATCTGTATATTAAAATAAAAAAATAAATAAATAGAAAATAAATAGCAAATGTCTCTACTCATTGCCAATAAACAAATAAACCAAAACTGTTTCTGAATCTTATATCATGTTGAAAAAACCCATTGTTTCCATTTCAAGAAGCTATGAAAGACAAGGCTGACTAAAAAATAAGAAGAGTGTAAGAGAGAGTAAGTGTCACACTTTGAAACTCTTTACTTACTTAAATCGTACATTGCAGTTAATGAATTAAAAGGGAAGCTCCTGTAGTAGTAAATGGTCAGGAATATTGGACTGTTCGTCTACCCTACTATTAAAGTACTTTTTATTTTCATAATTTATTTTTGAGAGCAGCAATAATCAGCAAAAATGACAACTTATGTGATTTATACTAATGAAAATGATTAATTATAAAATGTGTTTTTCACAAGCTTTGGGAAAGCTGCCATCTGACTCTAACCACGTAGTGAAAGGATGACATGAAGAATGCTGTTGGTAGGGGATTGCACCACTATTGAACATCCTCCTTAAGAATTCTGGAGGAAACTCCTCCAGAATTCAGGAAAATTTCTTCTTACAAAGAAACCCAGCCAATTTCTTTTTGTTTTCATTTGTCTCAGGGCTCTGACAGGCAACAATAAACTGAACTCAGCTGAAAATTAGGATCAGATGTTGAACTGAGATTAGTTCTGTAAACTTCTCACAATTTGACAAAGATAGAAGAAAAAAAGTCTCTTTTCATTCTACATCTCCCCCCTATATGATTTAAGAAGCTAGATCATCTGGACCAAGACATTAGCTACTGTGATTTTTTTGTTGTTGTTGAATTTGTTCAGTTTTTCATCCAAATGCTCGCAAGACATTGACACAGTACTGGATTTTTGGTCAGGAAACACATATCCATTACACTGCTTCCCTCCCCCACTTCCCTCAATAAGGCCAGGAAAGATGTACAATAACTGTAGTTGTCTGCAAAGTCTCTTCCCTAGAGATGGGAATAATGAGCTCTTGGAAATGTTTAAAGTCTACTAAATAAGAAAAGCATCTAGCAATGATCTGGTAAAACAGTTTTAAAGCCATGAAATTCCACTCAATATCTCCAGTGCTATTATTTTTAACTGAAAAACTAGGACTACAGCCAATTTTATACTTCTGGAATTACTGTTGTTTTATAAATTGAGTACATATATACACACACATATGCATCTTCTAAGATGTCTGCATTTCCTGGCATTCAATGTAGACAGCTAGTGCTTTAAATCTTCACAAAATTCAGCTAAATAGTCAAGTCCCCACCCATCTCTAAATATGTGAAGTATAGATGGGTCCAAAATGCTTTAAGTTCTTTTCCCTTTGTTGGAGCCATTAAAAAAACCAAAAGAAAAGCATATTAAGATTTTGCAAATTTATAAATATTATATAATTTCTGGGATAACAACTCAGAAGAGTGAGAAGAGACTGTCTCTAGGGATTCCTCCAAGAACCTCCTGGTTGGAAGCATGGATAGTATTGTGAAAGTAGTTACAACATTTAAATACAGTGAGGCAAACTCAGTTTATGCAGTCCAAGTCATGGTACAGTGGCTATGATGTACAAGCTACTGCGTAGCATAGAGACTAACAACCCCCACACAGAGAAACACTACAAATAACAGCCCTGAATGTCCACCTGTCAACTTTGAGATGTTATTTCTTATCCTTCAAGCATCAATAGAGGTTAGAAGCATCACAAAAGCTATATTGTACTAGCTGCATGCCCAGAGTTCAGCTCTTAAATGAGGCACTTAGCAGCTAAACTTTTTCAAAGCCTGGTTTGAGTCTCCAGCAAAAATTCTAGAAGACTTCTGAAGTCATAAGCAATAATGCCATAACCTGAATTCCAAAGGAATCTCCTCTCTGTGAGGACAAGTGACATTGTGGCTTTCACTCTGTCCTACAAAAATCCCTTCATTAGCTCTCAGCTTTCATCTCTAGTCCAAAAAAAACTCTATTGCCCTTTTGGTAGCTTCAAAGTACTTTAAAGACGTTCTTAATAGACCAAAGTGGTTTTTAGATGCTGGAATCCCACATTTTTTCTGATATTCTTGCAGTGTTTGCTTGGTAGAATTTGAACACAGATCCAATAAGTGTTGCTGTATGAGACAGCCTTATCTTTATGCCAAGAGATAGACAACTTCTTCTCCTAGAAGTACAGGGTATACCCTCATCAGGACTATCTGTAACGTACCTGATGTCGGAAAAAAACCAACAATTTTTCAAACTGTAACATCACAAACAAACCACAGAATCCATATTTACATTAACATTGAGGCCTCCTCACCATATTGCACCATCCAAAGTGAAAAATACACACTTCTTTCGACAATGCCAAAGCTCACAGAGAATAGAGAAGTTGAAAGGGACCTAGAGCAATCATCTAGTCTAACTGACCACCTCAGGGCTGACCAAAAGTCACAGCACGTTAACAAGGCCACTGCCTCTTAAACACTTACATAATGTGTTTCTCTCTGGTCCAAAAGACTGCTAGAAAATAGCAAGAAGCTTGTCAGTGCAAAAATAAGGTTGTACAAAGTGTAATGTTTAGCTGGATCCCTTTAAACACATTAGCTCTGCATGTCATTATTTGACCAGAGCAGACCTAACTGGAAGAGACTTAGCAAACTGTGAAAGAGGGAGCTGCATCCCCAGGATTAAGCCAGATGGTTGTTACACAGGGAAAACAGGTGGGGTCTATCACTGGAAAGGAGCAGCTACACATAAAGAAAGAGGAAAAACAGTCCTGTGGAGCAAATTTGATTTTCTCAAATATATTCCCAGCTATTTACAGCAAAACGTGCTGATAATGACCATATGCTTTTGATCATAATTGTATGTTGCAGCATTAGTGTTCAAGTAATATTATCAAGTAATATATCAACTACAAAAATGATCCCCAAGTTTTCATTTCTTATTTTTGTTTAGTAGTAGGGTATGTGACTACAAATATTTTGAAACTCAGTATGACAGATTTGGAATTATACCAACAAAATTAATAATAGTATAGGAGCAGTCATTGAGACAGTAGGATACGTGGCAAAAGTCCTAAGTCTGTATTCACCACACAGTCTTTTTTTGGATATTTTGCAGAGTTTAAATCATAAACAGATGTTTGTGGAAAGAAACTGTCTCCTCTTTCTTACATACAATGTATTAATCACTCATAAAGATAGTATCTTGCTGACTCCTTTGTACTTAGCAAGGTTGCTAAATACTTAATTTACATCTTATTTAAGATGAAGCTCAAGAAGTAAAATTTGAGATGCTTCAGTGATCTACAAAAACAGTTCTAAAAACTATTCAAACACTTATACTCTGGAAGCTGACTAAAGGATCCCGTTCCCCACCATACTGGATGGTGGCAGACAACAGAATCTCTGCCTTCAAGCGTTATGGTTCCAAAGAAAAGAAACCATCCTGCACCCTTCCTGAGACTGAATATACAAATAAATTAGTTTGAGAAAGAATGAACACAATTTAGTTACATTATGACATTCCTTCCTTATTTTTGTAGTGACAGTGATAGCAAGGAAGTAGTAATGAAGCTGAAAAGTGGTAGTTGTTGCTTATCATCTGCTTATCCCTTAATAAGGGACTGGGAAGGGTGAAAACTGTGGTGTGCTATGACGGAACCAGCCAAGGAACCACGGCTGTGGGACATACAGCTGCCAGCTAGAGCATGACAGAGACAGCAGAAGTTAGGAGATCATTAAATGAATTAGATAACCAAACTAACATATTTAGAAAACCTCATACTTTAGAATTACAAATGAACAACTGAGGAGGATATAAAAGAGGGAACAGCTGTGACATAGAAGGATTAGAGATAATTACAGGTGGGAACAAAAATGGCTGAGAACACAGGTAGGATTAGGATTGAACAAACCTTTCCAGAGAGAAGTGGGCAATAAAGGAGGAAGCAGAGTAGGAATTAACAAAAGTCAACCAGGAAGAGAAGGCAACAGGATGAGATATCATTAGTAGAAGGCAGCTATAGGAAGTAAAGAGACAAAAATATAAAGAGACAAAAAATGTGGAATGAGTCAATGAGGAATTGCAGACTATTATTACATGCAAGCAAGCTTTTCAGAACCCTTAGGTCTGATTTCCACACTAACTTAAAGCTCAGGCACTGCTCAGATTGCACAATATTTTGTGCTAACCAGCTGAGGTAGATGGTTTGCTGCAGACAGCAAGAGGATTCATTTTCTCATTTACCAGTGAAGTAGGGCGCTGTTGTGCTAAGCAAAAAGCATCCAAGCCACAACACACCAGACAAGATTATTGTTTTTAAAAGCTTCTACCAACGCCCCACCAAGGGTGGAAAAAAATTAAGCAGACCACAAATAATTGTGCCACAACACTGGAAACTTAACTAATGTCTATACAATATTAAGAGAAAAAATATGTCATTCTGCCATCCAAAGCTCTATCAGGAATGCTTGAATCCACAAAATCTGGCAAATTAGGTTTTTTGTTTGTTAGTTGTTTTGGTTGTTTTTTGGGGTTTTTTTGATGCCTTCACTGTTCTTATTTCACAGCACTGCTGTGATAGAAGTTGCAGTAATTTAGTGGTGGTGTAGTTCACTCACTCATAATGGTCCTTACAGTCAGGAACCTCAGCTACCACTTTTTATAGCACAGAAAGTATAACCCATTGGTGGTCTCACACAGCACACATAAAAGCAAAGCATACAAAAAGAAGATATCAGATTTTTCCCAGTAGAGAACTATTTCCTCTTACATCCTCTTTCTGAGGATATAACAGCCATGCCTGCATTAACAGTTTCAAAGTGACACTTCTGAGCAGCAGAACACTGGACTTTATTACCTAATAACTAAATAAGAAAAAACAAACATTAACCTTGTTAAAAACGAGGGAATACAGGCTCCTGTAAAAGTCATATTTAAACAAAATCTTCATCCACAGGCACAATCTCTACATCAGGTGCTATAAATGAAGTGTTCATAGCATAGATGGTAGTTAAGTTTATGATTACCATAAACTGAATAACATTTCAAAATGATAAAAGCAATATAAGCCAGGTCTATTTTGGTACCATCAGCACTGCTCAAAACTTCAAAATTAGTTCATAGCACAGCCTTGCCTTTAACTAACAGGTGAGTAGCATGCTAGCATTTGTTTTCTGCTCCTTCTTCTAAAAGTTAGTCTCTTTTAATTTAGGAACATTTTACTACCAAAAGCTGCCTAAAATTAAAAGCATTTTCTTTTTTAATGAAAATAATTACAACAAAAATGGAATTGCTTTCCATTTCAGCCATTCTGATCCAAAGGAAATATTTACTATTGTATCTACATAAACAGATGACTCAGCTTCTTTGGGCTATACATCCACATTTGACTTCTAAAACTGGACACAGGAGTAGGGCTTGATGCCCTTTCTAAAAGACACTTTTTTCTATGTGAAGAAGTAAAAGTTAGCCTTGTCCATTTCTCTTAGAAAGACTAAAGTTCTAAGATCAGTTCTGTAACCCAGAAGAAGAAATGCAATAGAAAGCACCTGAACAGCCTGGGCAGTTTAGTTAATATGCATTTTCAGGTTTTATCTTATACGACTGAGCATTTTTAAAAAGTCTCCTCAAACTCTGATAACATATTTATCACTTTGCTTAGTTTATATCAGTGCAGTTCAGTCATATATCTGAAACCCTATTAAAACACCTACATGCAAAACAATTGTTTCAATGACTCAAATAAGGCACAGAACTTTACTTAAAACCTCCATGACTGGTAACGCTAAAAAAAAAAAAAAGTTACTTAGGTGAGTTCCCCATTTTTTCCAATCATAGTAGGATTTCTAACAAAGGCAAGGTGACAAAAATGGGAACATTAAAAAACTGCACCAGTACCTATATAAGCTGAAACTAGTTTAGTGGTTTTCTTTGGAGCACACACTATGTTCTTTGTCAAAAATCCGCTTTGTCCCATGTTCTATTAAGTGGTTCTTTGACATTGCCTTTGCTCTTTAAGCTAAACCTGCTGCCAACAAGCCTCAACTGAAAAAACACTATAGCTCCACTGTCCTTTTCAACTGTTTACATTCATATTAGCTCCTTGTTCTTGACCACCGGACCTCTTGCTCCCAAATACAGAGTAAAAAAATCTGGTTTAGCACCTTATTCTAAGTATGCCATGCAGATACTTGGGCCACAGGAAATAGGCAATTCCTTATCTTCTGCTCTCAGGTTTTTCCATAACATGGTTTTACACCTGCTGCAATTACAAAGTCCATTGTTCTGATATTTTGCAATACAACCAAAGCCTAGAGGAGCAGAACGATGGCTACCACGTCTTGTGGAAGAAGAGGTTTTCCACCAATGCTGAATATTTGCACAAGGCACCTTGAGGCGCCCTTGAGGGCATCCCAAAGCTGACTGTAGTACAAGCAATGGCAAAAAAGTTTTATCAGAGCTGTAACTTGAAAATGGTGATAGTCATTCTGAAAAATATTTGAATACCAATCAATCCTCTTACTTAGCTCTTTTGTTGAAACAGACTTAGGAGATACAGCATCCAGGGACCTCCATGCAAGCAAATAATGAAGCCAAGCTCTTGAGAAGGGGATTTGGTAAGGGTAGTAATGTGCTGGAACAGGTTGTCCAGAGAAGTTGTGAATGTCCCATCCCTGGATGTGTTCAAGACCAGGTTGAATGGGGCTCTAAGCAACCTGGTCTAGTGGGCATGGCAGGAGGGTTGGAGAAAGATGGTCTTTAACGTCCTTTCCGACCCAAAACATTCTTTGGTAGATATCAAAGACTTGATTTTTTTTATTAAATAACTGTAACAGGAATATTGTTGAATGTAACTTCAGGACAAAGTATGGAAATTCCTTTTCTGTGATTAAAAAAAGTCTCTTGGAAGTCTAAAAAAAAACCAAAACAGGGTTTTCTGGAGAACTGGGCAAACTCAAAATTATTTTAAGCAAACCTCTTTTTTATGTGCTGTAATGTTTCTATGCTTTATGTACAACAATTAGAGTGTTTCCATAATATTTAATATATAATTTAAAATAAAACAAGTAAATATGCTGCAGCATATTTTATTATTGACCAAAACTTTTAAATTTTCCTAATTTATTAAACCTTGTGTTTAATAGCATGAGAAAAAAATGAACTAATATGAACTAATATTTAGCCCTACACAAACCCCATGAATAGTTAGTATAGTATGGCCAGTCTTCGCGAACGAAGATTTGGGAAAGGTCTTTACCCTTCGAGCCTGCGCAGTGGATTTTTTAGGTGAGACACAGCGTGCACTGAGCTGAGCCCACCCTTTAATCCTAAGGTTCATCTGCCGGGGCCGAGCAAGCTTGGACAGTGGCAGTGAGGTCCTCAGGACGTAGGTTTGTTTAGAGTGACCTTCTCTTAGATGGATGGCCTTACAGGGCTAACGAGCTCCATCTGCCCAGGGGAGTTTCCCTGACTGGGAATCGAACCCGGGCCGCAGCGGTGAGAGTGCTGCATCCTAACCACTAGACCACCAGGGGTCCCCTCCCTGAATAGTTATTAAACATGAAAAATGCATCCAGCCCAAATGAACTTGGTCCCAAATCTAAATCAAAGGCCTTAAGAATGCACTGTTCACTGCAGCCTTGTGTTTGACTTCTGTTAACAGTATGACCTAGATTTAATTTTTTTTTGTTGGCACCCCTGCTGAAAAAGTAGTTCTTATTTAAAAAACAAAAAACAAAAAACAAAAAAACCCACAAAAAAACCAACCAAACAAAAAAAAAGCCAAACCAAACCAAACCAAAACAAAAAACCCAACAAAAACCAAAACATAAATCCCACACTGCTGACAAATCAGCAATAACAAGACCAAAGCCACATAGCCTGCCTCTACCCGCCTCCAGTGCTGTTTTCCTTCCTGTGCCTAAGGCCAGCCTCAAAGCAGCCCTGTCTACGGAGCTCAGAAGAGAAGGCATCTGGGACAAAAGCACAGCAGTGCCAGTTCTTATGCCCAGAGATCAACGCTCAGGAGCCGCCTGCTCAGATGGAGATGTCTGCTAATGCAATTGAACAGCACAGCTGCAAGGGGCTGAGTAATTCAGGTAGAAAGCTAGCTGAAAATGTACAGTGTATGCAATATACCACTATTTCCTCGTTGATCCTGGATTTTTTGCAAACAAATCACTTAAGTGTCTTTATGATATGGGCCTGCAGTGCTTGAAGATGGTGCTGCGATTTGGTGAGGACGTGCAACTGAATTTGACATCAAGATCATACCCAGTGATCCTCATGTATATTAGTTCAAAAATGGCTATCATGCAACAATCGGCATATGCTGGCATTTTAGCTAAGAGCAACAGATGAGCAGCTGGTTCCCATTTTGAAATCTGATTTGGAAAATATACAAACCCAGCTGCACTCAGTTCTCTTATCCTGAAAATATCATTCTTTAAAAATATTTTCCATATAAAATCTACAGTTTCTATACTTTTCTGATGAAGAAAAGAAAACAAACTCTAACTGTGTAGTCTGGCTTAAACTGAAAAATCATGGTTTTAATTCAAATTTAGAATCATTAACAAATTTAATATAGCGTTTTGTAACTGTTACGGCATTCTTAAATCAGCTGGTATAAATGTGAAGGATGAATGATTTAACTAGCTGTTTTCCCACTATAAATCAGTAGAATCACTGTTGCTTCACAGCTGAGGAAATTCCAGAAGTCAAACATGTGCTTAGATCATAATCAATTCTTCAGAAGAAAAGACTAATCAAAGACTTCTAATAAAAACTTGATATTGTAAAAAGATCTCTAAATGTCTGGACCATTATGTCTGGCCAGAGAAATGGACTCCATAGGTTTTCAGATGATGCCAGGGCTGACAAATGCAAAACCTCTAACAAGGCAGGCTTTCTATTCTGAAGCTACTGAAAAAGGCTAAAAAAACCCTATAAAAATACATTCATTTTAATGGTGCAGGACCAAAGTATATGTAAGCAAGTGGACTTAAATATTGTTGATAAATCTGGAGATTCTCACAGTTGGTTAAAGCATGTGAGACATAAGATTATTGTGAGAACTGTAGTATTTCACAGACTTGCACAAATGTTTTCTGTTTCCAAGTATGGAACCACAAACACAGATGACATGTAGGCAAAAAATAAGCTGATTAAACATTTTCAAGGCTGGTACAAAACCTGAAATAAACACAATATAAGTTTAATTCTTTGTGACAGTTAATGGCTTACTAAAAGAGCAGGTTTTTTTCCTGCATTTTTTCTCAACGTGCTTTCAGATTTGAAGACTCTTCTGATATTAGTAACTATCATACCAACATTTCAGTTTATCTAACAGACATAAATAAGCTTGTTCCCATTCATATGTTCTGTTAAAGGAAAAATAACTCCTGGGCATGTTTTCTAGATCAGAGCTTCATCCTGAGAAAGAGCAACAATTCCAAATATCTATTCCATCAAAGTCTTTTAAAGCAGGGAAAGAGGAAAAAAAAAAAAGGAATTTACTCACAGCAGTAGAAATTAATCACAAAGAAATTATAATCAAATTAATTTTATAGTATCATTTAACTATTTGCAGAAACATCTTCTATGGTTCTACGATTCTAGAAAGAAGGTTTGACTTTTTCTAGCTGTATTTAACTCCATTTTTATTAAAATCTGCATAGTTCATTTTCAGCAATCCCTGCCAGCGATCTCTTTCCAGTAGCCATTTAGGCTTGCCACAGACCAGCAAGTGATGAACTTTGATGACAAAATCCACCAAATTCTGACATACAGTTCACTGATTAAGTGACACTTCTCTCGCTTTTTCTAAAATATAATGTTTGAAACAGACAGCTTTCTGGTTTTGCACTAAGCTAGGTTGCATTTTTAGAAGGAGAAGTATCAAAGTAACAACATGCCAGATACAAAACAGTAAAGACTTCTTCTGCAGGAGCCAATGCAGGGAGAGCAGTAGAAATTCTTCCCACAAAATTACTAAGAAAATCTGAAAGAGTAAGGGATTAGGAAAAAAAGGATCTTTGAATCACTGAAACCCATCTATTTTGCAAAACGTGTTCCTTTTTCCTCTCATATACACCCCCAGTTATATAAAGATGACCTACCAGATCACTATTATCTGCTTCTGGGGACACAATCAGCATTCTTTGCAACTCCAAAAATCTAGCTATTCAAATAAATTCACTTACAGAATTGCAAAGAACTTTTATAATTTTGCAATTAAAAACACATTAGCTAAAGAGGTAACATGATTTTTTCAGAAGTTGTTAGCACTGGCACAACTGTGAGTGTCAGTGAAGTGTCAGTTAACTGCACTTACATATGGTAGTGGGTTTAAAGTGTCATATTGCATTTTTCAGCCATTTTCAGGCTAATATTTTTTACAGGGGTGTATAAACACTAGTGATTGCTAATGCAAAAAAAAGATGTGTATCTGGAATTTCCAAACAGTGTCAAAAATTCTGAGGATACCAAATACTGTCTCCTCACCTCTAGATTAAATAAAAGGGCAAAGGATCAGTAAAATTAATCAATCGTATCATCTTGCAATTAAAAGCATCAGTTTTTAGTTCTCTTCAATTAAGCAAGCTCTCAGTATGCCTTATTGGCATGAAACTGGTATAGAGACACTGCTGGGTGAGCAGGAGAGAGGCAGTCCCAAGCATTCAGCTGACAATGGACACAACTCCAGAATTCAGTTCTGGCATGTTTTCCAACCCCATTCCCAAAACCCTGGCTGACAGTTCATATCACAAGGTTTGCACAGCTGAAAGACTAACATGGCCATAATCTCAGGACATGGTTGAATACTTGCATTTTACAAGTCAGTATTTAATTCCACAGATAAGCACCAAAAGAGAAGTATCCCTGATTTTCAGAAGTGCAGTATGTCCACACTTCAATAAGCTATATAGCTGGATATATGGATTACTAACTACTGCAGATTCTAGGATGGCCATGGAAGCCACTGAAGTTTCCATTGCAATTTCCTGGGAAGACTGCACAAAAACTTGTTGAGTCTAGCAAGTGCTCTGTCTCGCAAAATTCTCAAAGAGTATGGATAATCAAATTCTGGGAATATTGTAGTTTCTCTAATCTGGCACTAGAGGTGTTTGTCTAATGTCACTGTCAATTTTTAATACAGTAATGACAACACAAGAAAAAAAACTTGCTACTTGGGTATGAAAAGATCTAAAATCATTTATTTCAGTTCTAGGATATTCACTGAAGATCCATGGCAATGTATCTCTCATGCTAGATTTTATTTTAAAAGGGTACAACTACAATGAAAAACAGTATAAAAGTAGTTATACAGAAATTTGCAAGTACCTGACATACAAACCAGTGAGCCATGATGGTTTATTGCTAAATCAGCCAGTGGCAAAACAAGTTAATAACAACCAAACGATGACTAGGTTATGTCAGTGATATTTACAAATGGCTTATTATTTGTAGGCAACCAGACAGCAGAGGCACCACTGGGCATGGACTAATCCACTGCCATGGATCAGGAATCTCAGCAGTAGCAGTTCAGGTGGGATACTCTGAATAAAGCACAGCAGTGTTGCTGTCTGGTATAAAGGACCAGAGAGGGATGAAGCACTGAGGTACCCAAATCCCATTAGCCAGACTGACAGTGAGTGAAAGTTTTCCCGAGAGTTGAAATATAGGTAGAAATAATTCTTGACTTCTGGCAGGGGAGAGACAGAGTTGGGATAAGAGGCACAGATAAGTTACTGCATTCTGATGTAAACTACAGCCAAAAATTTGATATTTTACTTACTAGAGTTTCCAAAGGGGGAAAAAAAAAAAAAAAGAAAAAATATGAAACTGCTGCTTCTAACAGCCTGGAAAACTACTGTACTTCCGTAACAACAATATATACCTTGTTAAAATATTACACTCATACAAATTATTCAGATAAATCAACATTCATTCCATTTACAATACAGTTGCACCAGCTAACTTCTGTTGGGAATCCTGCCCACCATTTGCTGGAGCTATAAAAGATGAAGGAAAGTAACTGAGATTACCCAGGCCTTTTCCATTTGAAAAATCCCTTCTTAAAATAGTTTGGAGAAGAAAAGCCTAAGAACAGCATGTTCTTCTCTTGTTGGGTCTTGAATGGCTGCAGAAAGTCTGGGACATAGCTGAGCATTATTAGAAGATGAATACATACAATTTGAGCTCCAGAATTAATTTTGGTACAAGAAGTATATTAAAAATACTAAAATATTCCCCCACTCTATCTTGTTGGCAAAAATAAAACAACAGCTTTCCCGCTTAGTACTGTGTTTGAGGATTTCATTACTTTGTGTTTTCTATAAGGGATCAATGAGGCTTTACTTCTTCAAGGTTCCTCTGCTGATCTTTGCTCAGAATTTCTCTAAGGTCTCGCATTCCAAAAAATAATAGGTCTCTCTCTACAAATAAACTTGATGTGTTTAGGGTCTGTCTATCCTGCCACAATTTTGCTTCACTGACAGACTCACTTCTCCTTACTGTGTCCAAAAAGTTTGAAAAGCATACATTCGTAACATTTCCAGCAATCAGGTACTATTTAACCACCAAATGAACCAAGAGGAAAGGGAAGAAGAGAGATAAAAGGAACTAAATAATAATAAAACCCCCAACAATCAAACTAAAAAAAACCCTACCCCCCCCCTTACCTAACAGAACACACAGAAGTAGATGTCTTCTACCCAGAAGACATGGCAGAGTCCCCTGGTTTTGGTAACTGAAGGAGTGCCAAATGTGCACACAAGCATCCCATCTCAAAAAACACACTACACTGAGGTTACTTCTCTTTTTCCCCTACACAGGCAGGTGAGGATGATTCCAAGCGTGGTACCGCACTAAGCACCACAGCCTGGGAAAGGGTTCAGGGTTCCTTAACAAGTTTCCTACAGGTGGCATCATCTGCTAACAATTTAAATGTTGCAAGTGATAATAGTTACAAGTCATGTGGTCAATCCCAAAATTTTCCTCAGGCAAGACATCACAGTTACTTGAACTAGGATAAAAAAAAGGAATCCTGCTTATGTAACTGTTGGAGTTTTTCTCTTCCACAGCACCCTCCATTATCCAAAGCAACAGTCCCTGTTTTAAAACCACAATGTGGGGTTTTTTTTTAGTTCAAGGGTCTTTTTTAATAGTCAAAAAACATAAGGATCCTCCTGAATGGTTTTACCCCATGAGTATAAAAGCAAAGTCCACCTGGGAGTCTAGGTGGGCAAGGAAGCCTGGGTCCAAGCAGTTTCAGGAAGAATGCAAGCCCATCAATTACCGGACATCAATCTCAGATGTAAAACAAGAAGGAACTGAGGGGGTAGGTTCAAAGAGCAGTTGTAGTTGTAGTCAAGGCAGTCTAGGGGCTACTGTCCAAGGACCCACCTTTCTCCTATCCTGCTGTCCACAGGGATCTTCACTAGGAAGTTAATGTTTGCTAAATAATGGAAGGAGCAGGTAGCCATAGACTTGAAAAATTGCCTCCAAGGGCTTAAGTCCCACTAAGCAACAAAACCTATAAACAGAAAGGTCTTCACAAAGTCTGCCATATGAGGGAGTTGTTGCAGTAGCATTTCTTCCTGCACGTGTTTTGACAGCCACTTTAACTTAATCAGTATGGGAACATACAGGCATGACATAAGTCTTGGTCTTGCACCACTACAGAGCAAAAGAGAATAGAGACACAAATGTTCTTGTACTCATAATCTGTGCTTGAACACAATGTCAGAACCACCACAGTGTCCAGCCACTCCCTTAATGATGCACAGCTATATGCACCTTTTAAGTTGACTTCCTGCTAGTATATTCTCTTGCCAAAAGTAAGGGCTGTTTGAATTTATTTATTTACAAATTGAACTATATTCTAATGAAATCTACCAAATGAAAGCACCTATTAAAACATTTTTGTATTTGTATTTTGTGGATACATTGCTTTTACAGTTGTTCTCAAAGCTAGCTAAACCATATTTACCATAAAACACTGTTTTAAAGTAACACACAAAGTGAAATGAAACACTGCTACCATCTGTGAATAATGTAATCAGGCAAATGAGGAATAATGACTACATCATGGTAATTTAGGATGGAACATACTGAATTACAATTGTCAGCAGCTCGGTTTATAACTCACAAACTTGAGAAAAGCATAGCATATAAAAAGAGCAGGGAAGGATTTAATCAAAATATGATTACAGAAGAGAATGTAGACGACACATGGTATTACTTTTCAAGGGTCCACCACTATTATTTGCATCTTGAAGTGAAACTGAAAACTTACAATTACACACACACAGAAAGATGATTTCAGTGATACAGGGTTTCTTTTACACGTCACAAATCCATGGGGAATTTAATTCCACCCAGCTCCTTGGGGCTGTGGTAGGTAGACAAGGAAACAAACTACGGGAATTCCATCAGATTCTTTCCATTTTCTAAGTTTCCTTTCTGTTCACAGGCCAGAGGTGTAAGTCAGTATTGTCCCTGCCCAATGTACAATGACTTCCACCAGAGGTGATCCGCATTAGAAAGCACGCTGGTACGATGCTGTTCTTCCCTACTCTGACATTTTTTGGAGGGCTTCAAGGTGGAGTTATTTTTACCAGATTTGTGAAAATGAAATATCATTTGAAACATGGAAAAAAATTTTCATCCCTTTTAAATCTATTTCTTGCATTAGACAATTCAAGTCCCTCTCATTGAAAAGGTGTTTTTTCCTCTTCTATCATTTTTTGTTCCATCTCCATTTTACATATTTTCCTCTCAAGCATTTCCATAATCCCTTCACTACTGTACATGAATGCCTCTTGGCCATTTATATATTTCTCTTTGCATTAGCACAGTCAAGTAGGGAAGAAATAGGAACTGGAATAAAAACATAGAGTTATTTTCTCTGGTTACACAGGAAGTCTTGGTGGATCAATCCCATCTACCAAAGTGTTGTTTGGAAATCCCTCCTCTCAGAGTTTCCTCTGTAAACATAGATATTTAAGAACAACTTGTCATTTAAAAAAATTTACTTCTTTGTATAGAAACTTAACAAACGCTTCTGAATTCCAGTTTATGTTCTTCACTGATGAAGACAACTGTCCATTTTTTCCTCATGTAACAAAACATTCCTTCTATTTAGAATATTCTTGTTCCCCTAAATTACCACACTGACACAAGAGCAAGAAACATCTGGCAATGTCCAGAGAAATTATAGTACATGCCCTCAGAGAGGGCAGGTGCTGGCACTGGTAATAAATAAATAAACAGATAAATGTATAAGTAAATAAATAAAAGCTGTTCACTGGATTCATGTCAAGAGAAATCCAGACACTTTCCATATGCTTCTGCCTTCCCACATCTGGGAAAAATCACAATGTACTAGTTCCATTCTGCCATGATAGTGTACTGGATACTGTACCAAAATCTTTTAGTAATGAATAGTTTAAGTTGTGGGTTTGTTGGTTTGTTGGTTTGCTTTTTTTTAATCCTGACTCTTTCATAAATAATTGTGTTTCATAAGAAGATCTTTCTGGGGGTGAATAGCAGTGGAGGCTGAGAAGAGGAAAGTATTGCAGTTGATAAAACTATACCATTTTCTTTATTAAACATTATGGTATTTACTGTATAAAGGTCATGTTTCAACATGAAACACTATAAATTATGCTGCATCAGCTTATAAAAATCTAGGTTTTCAAAATTTAACAATCAATCAAGATGATGTGCGTGTCTAGGAAAATTCCCTGGAAGCCAATGAAAAGCCTGTACAAAGTGCACCACCCTGTACGGCTGCCTGCTCCTTGTTGCTCCCAGGCAGTGCTGCTAAAACCTGGCTCTCACTTCTATTAGCATTTGGCCTCTCTGGAGAATTATGGAGGTGAAAAAGATCTAAAATAGGTATTTCACATAGTTTTCCAACTTGAAAATATCTGTCATCACCATGTCTTTAACTTAGACTTATTAAAAATATACAACGGCCTTGTGCTTTACAATGTTCATGGTTATGTATGTCTTGGAGATGTACTGAAAACACAACAACAGATTTCTGCAAAACTTCTTCCATTCCAGGAACTGATTAGGCAATGCTAATTAAGAATGCTTCTTTTGGAGCTCTATGGCAATAACTAACTATAAATACGACTGACCTAAAATCTAACAGACCAAACATGCATCTAAGATTAGTGAAGCAAATACTCCCTCAGTGAAACAGCCAGCAGAAGGCTAAGAAAAGTGAAAAGAGGAAAAACATAATAGAAACTTTCATAAGGAAAAAGTAACTATTATTTAACCAAAGTATACAATTACCTAGATCACCACAATGGCTGGCAAGGGAATCATGACCTGCATCTTTAACAGTCAGACCTGTTATGCCAGAATCAGCTGCAAGTGCTTAGTCTGCCAGTGGCACATTAAACACAAATTCAAATTTAGGAACATGTGAAATTATTGATCAAATGGACTTGATTTTGACTTAACTACATCACTTTTCCCTTCACCTTAGCAAATAAGTATCATAATCAACATAGATGTCACAGTATAGCCAACGCAGTTCATAAGTAAACCACATAAAGTCTGAATTATAGTTTTTAAGAGCCCCACTTCAAACATGAAATAAATTACACTATTGCTGACCATGAGCGATTTAGATGAGAACAAAGTGATCTTTCAGAAGGTCAAGCAAACACAAATTGCTCAAAATTGCTCAAAATTACAGAGCTTTAAAGATGTTTAAGTAAAAAGAACATGTCAACCAGACCTTCAAACATTACTGAGATAATCTTCTGCTTGACTCTGATGATTTCCTTCAGTAAGAAGAACAATGGTTCATTTTAAAGAAAGGGTGAGTTAGGGAATGCATTATGTTAGAGATTCTCAAAACATGGACCACAGAGCAATTTCTTAATGCTTTAAACCTTCTTTTAGGGACGTGAATCTATTAGGAAAATGCATCAATTTTATCTGAAATGGAATATTCAGCAGAGGAGGAAACACATTACAGGATAGAGCCAAACTAGCAACTTTCATAGCAAGATTATCAACAAGGGAGTGGCAGCTGACTGGGGATGATGGGGAAGAGTATAGTAATACATGAAGGAATACATGTTTCAGGCATGGAAATTAATACCTCCTGCTTGGCCAAGTTTCTTTTGCACAGCAACCAAGTCAGGAAGAACAGAGGTTGTGCTTGTCCAGGTAAGGTCACAACATGGGAGTCAAAATGCTGAGGGGCACAAGGCAAGACTGAAGAGCTGGAAAGTATTTCCAGGTTCCACAGTTCAGCCTCAACTTTGGGATGCAGATGCAGAAAACATTTTCTGCTAAGGATCCTGGCACTTGAGCTATTTTAGGTATACACATTGAATGCAGGGCTAGAACTCCAAATATTTTAACAAACAAGGAAAATATGAGCAAACTTTATTTGATGTGTAATGAGAACTATTTTATGAATCATGGTCTAATAATACATTTAACTACTTTCTGTATAGGAAAAAAGAAGCAAGTGAAAGAGCTGACTTGGTATAGGTCCATACCATGACATTTAAAATTAAAACACTGAAAGCTTAGTCCTGTTGTGGCTTTGGTGGGAGCAGAGGCAGTGGTTGCCAAGTGTGAGATCTTCTTTAAGGCTGGTGACATCTCACATATGAAATCACAGAGACAGAGAAAATCATGTAGGCACAGCACTATGCATAGAGAATTATTAGGCAAATACTTAGCCATCCAAATCTTGAAAAAGAAGTTTGACAAATGAGTTCGCTCATCTCAAGATGAGTTTTACCACTCATACAGTGAATTCATATATTTACAATATTAAAGGTAAATAGTTAAGGCAGCTATAAACTCATAAAATCATATGCTCAAAATAAAAATTATTTGGAACCTAACAACTCTGTCTTCCTTTCTTAAGCTACTGACCTTTATTTCTGGCAATATGAAGTTCATAGTGGAATTCATCAAGGACCAGCACAGATATATCGCTTACCTTGAAGTCACAGCTTCCATGAATTCATCAAGAAGATCATCGTAGGCTTGACCTCTAATTCTCTCATGTCTCAGCCCAATATACAAAGGATCTTTCAACAATGTCTGTTAAAAAAAATGGTTGAGCTGTTACATGAGCAAGCTACAATACTACACTCTTATTTAATAAGAAGGGGAGAACAATACAGTGTTTGAAGATTAATCCAAGCATATGAAGTACATATCCACTTATCCATGTCTACATAAAGACTGAGGAAACATAAGGAGATTAAAGAAACACCCTTTTGTATCAAAGAAAAGGGATACTCTAGTCTCAAAGGAAGTGTATAGTTTCCAACTGAAAAAGTTTACTCTGGGAAGTCAGGTTTCAAAAGTATCTTTTAAAGCTTTAGTTAGCACTTTTATATTTTTCCTTTATATCCTGACAGCGCTCTGACATTTTAAAAAGGACATTGTCTTTACTTCTATCATCATGTTCCACAATCTCTCCCAGAGCCCATCATTTCAACTCTGTTGATGAGCTGATACTCGGAAAGTGTGCTGCTTTCTAAAATTCAATATGCCAAAACATAAACAAGCCTTTGACCTCTTCCTTCCATGCTTTTCAGATTATCAGTTTAGATTCCAGCATTATCCATTTCAATTATCCACGTTCCGTCAGTTGGATAAGATTTCTGAATTTGCCTATGCTTAAATCTTGTACTTTTACTTTCTTTAGATTTATGATACAGACTTTTCCCCTAGGTCCATAAAAACACCAAGCCTGAATTATTCCATGTTTTCACTACTAGAAGGTCCTGGTTTGGTCTGATATATTTCCAAATTGTAACTTACAAAATACTAAATGTGTGCAAAGTGCTTTGCAATCACTTTTGACAATCCACTTCAGCTACAGCAATTCCCCAAACTCACACTTTCACTGGCTCTCTCAGGAACTCAGATACACTCTTTGCTATTATTTCTCACATGCCTCTGAAAATGAATAAGCTAATTTTGCCACTGTATGTAGTGTACAACGCTCCTACACATGCCCAAACAGCTAGCAGAATCGGTCAGAAGCTTGACTAAATATTTTTCATTCAAAACCAATTTGGAAACCCAACACAGCTACAGAAATTTGTTGCACACCAACTTTAGAAAAACATCGTAAAGAAAAATACAGACAACCTCTCCTTCCGTGAGAGCCTTCAGCATGCAGCATGAAGCAAAAAGGCTGGAAAGCTTTCTCAGCCTGCCTCAGACAGAGAATCGGAAATGAGATTTCTGAATTTTAGAGAAATGCCTAAATTGCGCTCCCAGCTTTTCTATGTTGTAGAACTGAAAAATCTTCTGGGTCAGAAGTCCCTGTTAAAGATTGATTTGAATCAGTGTGAAACTTAAAACCTCTGGTAGTATTCTGCATCCTCTGGGAGTATCCTGATGCAGACCTACAGATAGAAATGTTTGTCTCTCCCTCACTTTACTCTCCACTTCCACAAAAAAGTAAAGATGTAAGATTAGAATGTTTTTAAACATCAAGCAGGTTTAAAAGCTGAATTTTCTAAAACAATTGCTAAATTCATCACCAATTCAAAACAATTTCTAACGTGTTACTTACAGTAGCCTTTCAGAAGTTATTAGTTCAACTTTTTGAATTGACAACTGAATATATCTCAAAATTAAAATTACTTTGTAAATGAAGGTGAAGTCATTACACTGTAAGTATTTTGTTTCTTCCCTGCATCAACTCATTGTAGCATTCATGTTTAAGTAGCATATTTTTTGGCTGAAACAATTTTACCTGTGTATTTACATTATTTTAAGTATTACAGCAGCAAAATCAAAATCATAATTCTGTACCTCTCCGGATACAGCAGGAAAATGCAGGCAAGAATTTGATCCGATATCTTTCTAAGTAATTGTCCCTTTTCTGTATTCTTCTTTTCTTATGATCATTTCAAACTTTGTTGTCAAGAACTATTTCTGGAACTAGTTTTTCATTTCAATTTTCAGTTTGTCTAGTTATTTAAAATTACCTCAGGAAAATCTGAAAAATCAAGGATAATTTTTTTATCTCTGGGAGATAAACTCACAGGAAGTATAAATGAACTGTTCAGCAATGTGTAAACTTCAGGCAAGCTTGGAGAGCCCATTGCTTCCCACCAGACTGAGCACACAAAGAACTGCCAAGCCCCAGGAGCCTCTGACAGGAACATCACAGTAGGACTCAGAAACAGGAATCCCATTTCTAAAATCCCATTGCCCCAGCTTTTCATGCCAGTTCATGTCCTATGCAAACATACTGCATGTTCCACTGTCCAATTAACTTAATCTCTTTCCAACTCCTGTAATTCTTCTTCCTAAATTGATGTGCTCTTTTAAAAGAGTTTCCACAAGTTTTTTATTAAGCAATGTCTGTTTTCTCATTCTTTCTCACTTTGTAAAACAATGCTTAAAATAAAATAAAAAAAACTTCGGTCCCTTTATTTTTTAAATACTGAAGATGTTTCCATAACACTTTGCAGCCAGACTGTCAGGCTTATTCCTTCAAGAAGCCAGATCAGATGGGCAGTGATTATGTGAAAGTTCAAGAGAAACAGGAATCACAGTTACTCTGGTCAGAAAGTGCTAAACAAGACATGGGTCTGCCTTGAAACATAGGCTCTTACACTCCTTTCGCTACTTTCCTTTTGCATCTCTCATGTCTGTGAGTATTTAAATCTATAGTCAACACTAAAACTCAGAACTTCAAAGCAGCTCCTTTTGTAAGACCACAGCTTGAGTTTATTCACGTATCTTTGATGCTGAAATTTAATGTGGAATATTTAAAAAAATTATTACAGTGTTTCTGGAATATGTTTAAACCTCTAGCCTGGGAAGTCTCACAAGTAGAAACAATTAATTCAGCAACACATCACTGATGAAAAGCTTGGCCAGCTATATACTCAGAGTTCAAAATTCCTTTACAGCTCAGTGCATTCTGCTTAACAAACGTTACAGTTTGACAAGAAATAGCCCCAAAAAGTTCCTTTATAGCCCTGTTTGGAACAACGTATGAAGAAACCCTGGGCGGAGACAAAAGAACGAAACATTCAGAAAGTGAAAAGAACAGTGGTCACGTCTGTGCCCTGAGTGGCAAACCATTGTGGAGCTGCTCCCTTTCCAAAGGGCACTGAAGAATGCATAAGCTGCTTAAGCACATTATCCCTTTATTCAGGTCAACACCATGCAAACCCGGTCCATAGTGCTTGGTTTTTTTAGAGGGTTCACACATCTTGAGAAACTAACATTTGCTATCGACTATTTCATGGTTTTCAAAACAGATTATGGGAAAAAAGTTCCATCCTACAATTGAGTATGTCAAGCTGACATGATGATTAGGTACCTCTTCTCAATGACTTTGGTTTCTTTTGTCACCCAGCTTGTTGCCAAAGCTGGAAATCAAATCTCCTTCAAAACATAACTCTGCTTTTTTCAGTTTAGTGGGTTTGTTATGCATATTACATGATACTGAAAAGGTTAATGCCAGTTTATTTTTAGACACACTTATTCTAAGGCTAAAAAAAAGTTCTAAAACATTTAGGTTTACTAGTGTGGTACATTCAAGCTTTAACAGAAATATGGTTTGAAGTTCTGGTAGTAGAAATATCATGTACATCTATTTAGAATTATCTGTATAAAATAACATGTTCTTTGAAGCACCACCTGAGTGCAATGACCTTTGGGGTTCTAAGAAAAAGGCAAGCCATTTATACCACCTTACTTATGCACACTTAAAGGGATCAGCAAAGCATCAAAGTTCAAGCAAGGCTTGAGCTGTGCACCTGGCTCTAATTTATCTACAAAAGCCAAACCAGGGAGAAACAGAAAATTGCACACTTAACTATTTCATCAGTTGAGCACAAACACACTGAAATGTCATCTATTCTCAGACTTGGTACTGAGACGTTTCTTTGGAACAGGTACATTTTAGCGAACAGCTTCATGGAAAATTGGAGGTGAAGAACTGCAAAACACTGAGCCTTTCCACTGACAAAGATGCCAGCAGCAAGTGTTCAAAACCAATCAGTGCCACCCAGACAGAGTTTGATGTATGGTGAGACTCCAGAGCAGAAACTAACTGCACACCATCAAAATGTCAAAACCCTCCAGCAGTTCTAGAATGGAAAATGATGATTTGCATTAGAGTCACAGCTATAAAGTTTAAGGAGAACTACATTTGTGTGGGACGTCTGAAGCTCTGGGACAAAGACATGCCATACACCAGAAATTAAATACATTTCAGAGTATGATTGGTCTAACAGGGCACACAGTTACCAAGAAAACTAGGGGAATACTGCTGCTTTTTCAAGTGTTAATATTTTCTTATGTTAATACACTATAAATTCTTTCTGTAACCTTCTTCTTGTCTCAGTTTTCACAGGTTGGGGAAGGGCTGGTGAGCACAGTGGAATTTCTGTTCTCCAGGAAAGTTGGACATTCCAAACCTTTTTTTGTTTTGTGTTCCACAAGACTGAAATTTCCCTCAATGTGAAACTTTTTCCAACAGAAGAGTTAGCCAGGTAGGAACAAAGCCAATGTTTTGGACTTAGCTGCAGCTTCTATCAGTACTCATTATCCAGTAATCAATCCGTGTTCATTTAAATTTTTCATTTGTAAGCACTAACATGCTGAATCACAATTTTCTGTCCTTCAAGAACAGCTAACAGCTGCAAAGTGTTTTTCATGGCATTAAAAAGAGTGTATAAGATTTCAATTTATATTAGACTAGGAAGCCTTTCCTTTCTTAGAAAAAGCTTATTTTGAAGTCTGAAATACAGGATGATGTCCTTAAAACATGTAACAGAGTCTATGTTTCCAAATGCTAAGTGAATTTTCGATGAGTTGAATGCTACTAATTGGGTTTGAGGGTGCAGAATACTTTGCAAAAAGAAGTTTCATAATCAGAGAGCTAAAGATTTTTTTTAAATTTTGTTTTCTCTGAACTACACTGGCCCCATGGTATACTTACTAAGAAGAGATCATGGCCCCTCCTATCTAAACATCAGATTTTTCTAGCAGGAATAAAAAGAGGTCTTACCCTCTCTGTCTCCCAAAAAGGAGATCTCATCTTTGGGAGTTTCAGCTAACACTTTATCTGGACATGCCCAACAGACAGGCACTGGCACATAAAGCAGTATCTCTCTTTGCATTCCAGTTTCCTCCACAGGAATTTCCATAGGACAGGATGACACAAACGGTCCCAAAACAGGAGGCCAAAAAAGGGGTATCACACTGGATCATTCTAGCTATAAATAAGGGAGGAAAACCCCCACACATTGGACATGAGTTTAAAAAGTTGAGCCCAGCTGTGTTCACCTTGCCAAAACCAAGTGGCTGCCAGTACTCGAGAGGCAAAGATAACAGTGTATGCAGACAACAGCTGTACTATAATTAATATTTTCCGATCTGTAACCCTAAAAACATCACTATAAATCATCCATTGTCTGTTCAGACAAAATTCTAGACCTGAAATAGTCAAGAGTTTAAAAAACAATACAGTCATAATGTTTAATTGTCATCAATCTTGAGTGTAGTGCTTGAAGGGAACAAATTCCATGGAATAAAACTATTCCTGAAGAATATTAAGAGTTTTTGAGACAGTTCAAAATATAAATATTTATTAATATTCTGTTGAAGCAATATCCTAATGTAACAGAAAAGAAGTTACAGTATTTCAAATTCTGTTTAAAAGAATTTAAGGTTGTGCTAAACAATACAGAAAATATATTCTCTTTCATACACGCATAGTGACACTATAGTTTTTCACACCTAGACTACACATTTTCAGTTATTTCTCCCTGAAGAAAGGCTTCATTTATTCAATTCAACTTGTTCTTTAATTTTATAAGGTTGTTTAAGTGTCAATGTGACTTTTACATCATGTGCTTGATTCTGCTCAGGAAGCTTATTCATTTCTTAACCTGAAGAGGAATTACCAGTTGTAGCTTTGAATACTCACTGAATCCTGTTGCTTATACTCTAGTTTCCCACGCACGCAGACAGCTTTACCCAGCTGAAAAACTGTCAGCTCCAGCGAACTTTAACAGCAAAATAAAAATCCCTCTAATGGCTGGAAAGAATGCTTCATGCAGGAATCTTCTAACACGCTATGAAATTACCACAGACTGTCCCTGGGCAAGAAGACTGCACAAAGCCAGGCTGTGCCAGGGACATTCTGTGGGATGTTTCCGGCGCACGTATGTGGCACTGCATAAAGGCCCCAGTGTGTGCAGGCTGTGGGCAGACAGTGGGCTGTGTGGCGAGCGGGCGCCAGCCCTCCAGACCTCTCGCACTGCACACTCTGCCCGTGTCCCCCCATCCCTTGTCAGGGCACCAGAAGGGCTCCCCCAGGAAATAAAACTCATTCCCGTGAGCGAGCATGCAGAGACCATGCAGTCCCCTAAGGGCAACATTTACAAACACACCTAAGATATACAAAATAGCACAAGCTGTGTGAGCCACCAAGCGCAAAACACAAAGACAGAAAGTTGCAGTAGCAAGATGCACTTGATTTTTCAGAAGGCTGTTGTGCTGTCTGCTCTTCAAGTCACGCAATACACTGGTGTTTGCGTCCAGTCAGTTTGTGGAATCCAGTGATGGGTGATAAGCTCAAGGGTTATTGATGGTCCAGGGGTAAGGAGCAGTGTTGCCTTCTAGTGTGAGTCTGTAGGTACATCTAAGTCATTCTTAGTTTACCTCCAAAATACTGGAAATTATAAAATACTTTATAGAAATTCTACTTTTATAGAAAGTTCATCTAATGATTTTTAGGTGTAATTCAAGATTTCTGAGCACCTGAAACAGACAATACTGGCTACAGCCAGGGGCCTATCAATGATGAATGTGCATTCTTTTCTGATTTTTCCATTCCAAACAACCTGGAATTCACAGGGACACTTTAAGTTCTTTTCTTGATTGGCTCTGAAAATTACAAGTATAGACAGCATAGCTAGGCTAACTGTATATATTGCCATACCTGATATTCAATACCAAAACCTAAAAATTTTTAAAAGCAATAATACACCCAACATCAGACACAAGATCAGAGCAATTTGGCTTCTGTTCTACCTCCTCACCTTTCTGGTACACAGTATAGCAGATTCACACAACAATGACAAAGCTTTTGCAGTAACTTACTATTTCTATCAAAAAAATTCTTGTAGTAAACCTAATTGGACAATCTAGCAAAAAACTGCTTTATTCACCTTGTTCTTCATGGCAGTTTCCAATCAGGAAAGACCTGGGAATAGCTAAGTAGTGAACCATACCTCAATTACAACTTTGCTAGCCAACAGATAAAGCAAAAAAATAACGGTATTTTCCTGAAATTTAAATGCCACTGGAATCGTTTTTTTTCAGGTCAATCAGCTTACATTGATGATTTTCAACCAATTTAACTTCTAAAAACTACTTAGAAGTAACTATGAAAGAACATCCATCACTGAATCTGCAGTACAGGTCATGCACTGTTCATAAGGAGAAAAGCAGGCATTTTCCTGAGGACTGGATTAGATGTTGTTTATGAAAGTAATGTAATTGAAGAAAAAAAACAAATCTGCCAAGTTAGTTTGACAGTTTTTCATACCAGAAAATGAAAAACTAAAAAGTTTTTCAATTGTAAACATAAAATTGTGCCAACATATTCTGTTAAAGGAAGGTTAGCTTCAAAACTAAAATAATAAATTCCTTGTTAAACTGATCCTTATAGCACTAAAGTTCTTTTCCTAGTACTCTGCCTGTGTACCATCACCACATGGATGCATCAGGTCCTTCTTTTAAATCAACATTTAAGCTTCTACACCAAGTAGAAGTTATACCAAGCAGGTCATAACTAAGGCACGAGATTAGCAGGAGGAAGGGGAAATAATTTCTAATCTTGGAATTTTCTTAATTTATACAAAAGGAAAAGTATAGAAAGATCCATTTTCTGTGTTACTTGTGGCAATCCAAAAATAACAGCATGCTTTGTATGAAGAGGGCACTGTCACCATGGGTGGAATACAGAGGCTTCCTCACAGAAAGGGTTGTCAAGCACTGGAACAGGCTGCCCAGGGAAGTGGTTGAGTCACCAACCCTGGAAATATTTAAAATCCATGTAGATGTGGCACTTAGGGACATGGTTTAGTGGTGGACTTGGCAGTGCTGGGATAACAGTGGGACTCAATGATCCTAAAGGTCTTTTCAAACCTAAAGAATTCTATGACACAATTCACTGCCAGAACCATATTTAGCAGTGTTAGTAAGGAGAACAGAGAGACCTAATTCATTGTGTACTTTAAGAAAAAAAAGAAACAGCAGGATAAATACTCTACATTATGTTTAACAGTCTGAGAGATTTCTCCTGATGTTAATATCTGTCTGCAGGGACAGGGATAATGCCAATTCCACAAATGCCTGTAATTTGCGTTGGAACTTGGAAGATGCTCAGAACCATGGTTTCAGAGGAACATTTCATCAGACACAATTTTAGCATGCATAACTCTTTTACACAGTAAAACTGAAAACAAATGGTTGTCTGCATGCCAGTGGCATTTCTTGAAAAACTTAATCATTTGCCTATTGAGAAAACAATAGTCCTGAAGAATCCAAAATCGTTTAGAACTTCAGCACATTATGCTGCATGTAATCACTAATATTTTAACATACAAATAATAATCAGAAAGTAAAAAAAATGAGAAATCTCACGTCTTTTATTCATATAATTTCAGAGCACCTCACAAGAAATCTCCTAAAACTCCTAATATCTACTTTCTATAAAAGTTTTTACTGAATCACAGAAAAGGCTCAGATGAACCATTAAGCTCCCTGCACAACTGACCTTCCACAGACCCCATACAGTCAATGACTATTATTTCTTCTTCACGAAGCCCAGCAGTTATATGTCTAAAATTTCAATCCCGTGTCCTGTCACACATCAAGAAACATTTAACAATACCCTCAATGCTAAATTTTGAAATATAGCTGATAGATAATGGGAACTGTAAGCTATAGAAATACATTATCACAACCAAACTTTCAAAAGCTTATTGCTCTCAAAAAACCTGAGGGATGACACACTAAAACCTACTTGAGGGTCCAGCAGTAAGTGCTTATAATAAATCACAGAAGGTGGCTAAACAATAATCTTTAAGAAAAGTCCAAATATTACTCATGGTAGCCTATACAGTACCTTAAAAACAAGTCTAGCCTCAATGAAATGCTTTATAGAAGTTGGAGATTTTTTTTCCTGCAAAGTAATCAGGTGTGTTGCTATCTTAATAAATTATTTTTTTAGCTTAATCAAGAGAGTATAAGATACAGATGCTTGATGTGATTCAAACACTGTGAATACATCAAACTTTCCTATACCATTTTCTGTGAAGCAACAAACACATATCATTCCTTTTATTTTCATGCACTTACATTTCCAAATTTTGTTTAGGATAGGCACTGGAAACGTTTGAATGTAAGGAGTCATCCAGTTTTCAAAACCAGACAAAAATTAAGAAAAAAAAATCAAAACCAAAAAACAAACACCAACAAAGTGAATCAGAGAATAGCAAAGAAGATGGCATCAGTAAAGTTTTAACTAACTATAACAATGTTAGTAACTAACAATATTCAGAAGAATGCTGTTTTAATAATCTTGCATCATGTGACAAATGACAGATAACATAAACTGTAAAAAGCCCCTTGAAGATCTTTTTCATTCATCTTTAATATTCTATTAATAAAGAAGATTTTGCTATTATTGTATCAGGTCACAGATTATGACAGCACAAGTGTTTTGAGTCCATCAGGTATGTAATTGAACAGAATTTTAACATATCAACAGATATCATTTACAAAACTGAAAATCTTGTTCTAGGTTACCAGTACATCCCATTTCTATACCAACAGTTCTGATATTTTGTTTTGATTTCTTTTCAATTCATATGTAACTGTAAATCTCCACTACTTGTTGCAACCTCTTTTCAATTTTATTAAACTTACATATATTTATTTCATTTACTTCCATAAGCTACTCCCACATGGTCCTTCATCAAAATATCTTTGACTCTGACATTCCTGTCTACTGTGCTGACAATCAGCCATTTTTTTACTAGAGCCAAATGGGTTGGACCTCTTCCTACATCAACAAGTCACATCAACAGTGTTCCCTTGACTGACTGGCAATTATGAAAAAAGTATGTTGATATTATTTCAGTGCTGGAATGCCAGCTATATATCTGTCCTACCACCAAAAGAAAAAAAGGAAAAAATAATTCTGTGCACAAAGTAGACCTGCTAGTGCAAGGCCAACATTTGTAAGAACACCTTTATGATAAATAGGTGACATGCTTTGTCCCAGACACTCAGTTGTCTTCTGCGGAGCCATAAATGATGCATATTATCCCATCTTTTGTGATAGCAGCTATATTTATGCTTACTCCTTCTCTTTTCTTCTCCATTGCCTGTGAAATTCCTGAGGAGGCTGATAGCTGGCAGTTACACGAAAGCCAACCAAAACAAACACTATCTGTTGTTGCCTTCTGAGCATGAAGAATTGGAAATGTCTAATGTATCTTGAAATAAAGTCTGCCATCAGTTTGGCCTGTGGATATTCATGCTTGCTATCCAAAATAAGCATTTCCAGATATTCATTTCTGCCCTCTTTCATAGATCCCCTTGTGTTGAAAAGTGAAGTAAGAAGAAATTAAATGGACTGACAGAACTGCCAGTAATATCAGTACACAGCTCGTTCTTTCTAATGCCAGCTGAAACTGAGACTTAAATCTCAGGTCACCATCTCTGTTCTCTCTGCTAAAATTCTCCCCTCTTCAACTTCTCAGGTCTTAAAAATCATTGCCAAAATGCTGTTTGGCAAATGCGGAAATCTGAAGCACCACCTGACTTTGACACATTTTCCATGGTCTAATGAAATAGAACACTTCACAAAAGAAATATTCATAATAGCAAATTTCACAAAAATAAATTAACAGTCTCAGAAAAAGAATACCATATATTCCTAGCCAAAATGACAAAGTTCAAAGGATAACAATGGATCAAAAGTAGCAGACAATTGCTGAGATCTCATGCACTAAGTAGTAGAATGGCATTTCTTAAAGAGCAGTAGAATGACACTTCTCAAAGATAACAAGGGTTTGTTTAATACGAGGTTAACATAAATTCTCTATAAAAGTCTCCCAAGCCACACAGTAACCACATATCAGATGTAGACAGAGGTAAGTGAAGTGCAAACTGAGTATGAATTCATGTTAAGTAACTTAAGAACCTATACTGGATACTTCAACATCTAAGCTAGTCTAGGCTCCTTTTATAATCAACAGGTAAAACAATAGATTAAAGAACATTTTAAAACACAATTAATTGAACAAATTTGACACAGTTCCTCTACAAAAAGCAGCATCTGTTGCTCTTCATAAAATTTCCCAAGGAGGATTAGTTTAGGTTCATATGGTTGTCAAGCTCTGTGTCTCTTTTTCAGACATTCTGAGCTTACCTAACTTGGTGAACGGGTCCCAGACTCTCAAGACTAGTAAGTCAAACACAAGATTGTAACTGGCCATTCCATTGAATCTTAAGCATGGGAAAGATTAAAAAAAAACAGGAAAACACACTGCTGCCAGGACAGTGGGTACACTAGAAAAGTCTAGATTTGGGTTGACTAGAGAGGCAACATGGAAAGGCTGGATGGTTACAAGAAGATTGCAAACACTGATCTCTAGTATTTTATGAAAGAATAAGAGAACTTTAAGCAAAGCCAATATAGAATCATGGCGGATGTAAGTCTGGCACTAAACATATTGCAATATATTATTTTATACAACATACATATTAAAAAGATAATATGAACTTGAAAGTCTCCTTTAATTTAATTGAACTAAAGCAATTGAATGAATTTTTAAAATTGCAGTAACCTTTTGTTATATGATAACAACAGTAAAAGTCTGGTGGAAAAAAATCTCTCCTCATTAGTTTTTTATTTATTTAAAAAGGACTGTAAGTATTTTTGCTACTGACAGGAAATATAGATCAAGGTATTTTTCATCCCCCTATTAGGGTAAAAGGAGACAAGCATTATAATAGTAGTAATGTAAATACAAAATGTCTTTCTACTGTTTTAGTAAATAACAAGTGAATGCAGATTAAACAAAATGCTGATAGTGTGCATACTATGAAACTGAGAAAAATATTTTAAAAAAATGTTTAAAAGCCAAGCCCATTTATATTTGAGTTTTATTGGAAAAAGTGCTGGTACTCATAGCTGCTGATCTACGCCTAAGAAAATATGAGAAAAGCAGCTAAATGAAAAAAAGGGAGGTGATGCAACACATTGCCCTGGGAATACCACGGTAAAGAATAGCAAGTGATCTACATTTGCAAATAAGTCAAAACTTTTAGCAGCTCTAAATACAGTGGGGAATGCTGTTCCCCTTCGTACACAATTACTTCATAAAAGGGATAGGCAATGTTTTGTATTTCAGCTCTCTTGATTCTCACTGGTAGA
The DNA here is from genome assembly GCF_009829145.1 of Chiroxiphia lanceolata. Taxonomy (NCBI): domain Eukaryota; kingdom Metazoa; phylum Chordata; class Aves; order Passeriformes; family Pipridae; genus Chiroxiphia; species Chiroxiphia lanceolata. Next base: position 81,918,682 of record NC_045639.1, on the reverse strand, counting down.
ATGCATCCTCTAGGAAGCACAAGACATTTATACACAGTCTTCTACTGAAGGTTTAATATAACCAAGGAAATACATAGTAAGGCAGAAGATACAACTAAAAAAAATTGCAGAAGACTAGGGACACAGTGGAAGACAAACTCAAAGATTCTTCAAAAGGCACTCTTTAAAAGACTGAAACACGTTGAAAACTTCAGTATCTTGGGTGAACCTAGATTTATTACTACACTTACAAATTCTCAACTCATCTGAGTTAAAACAGTGAGTAAAAATAACTTTTGAAATTTTCAAGTTGTCAATGTATTACCAGACATATTGTAACTATTCAATTAGAGCACTGAAGAGCCAGAAAAGGAAAGCTCTCAAAAATTACTGAAGAACATCAGCTGTCAGATATTTGTCACCCACCAATCCCTACACTGAGAGGGAAATGGTGACTCTTGTAAGTACCATCCCTTTTCCAGCTCATTCCTTAGTCTGTAAGTGTAATATGGATGCTGGCACAGTTTCAGGTGTTCCTATTGTTTAAATAAAGCACATTTACGAGTGACTGGTGATGCTATATTTATTTTAGAGGTAGAATCTTTTGAAACACACTGGAAAGATGACACTAAATGCCCCCAATTTTAGGATGCACATCTATAAAAACAGATGCACTCGTCCATTCCCTCTTCTAAAACATGTTCAGTCCACTTCCAATAACTTAATAGATTTAAAAGGAGACTACCAATTCCAACAAAATAAAACAGTATATGTTTTTTTAATCTGCATAATGGGCTAGACAGAACTGTAAATTCAGAAATTAATTTACTTTTCAGTACTTCTGAATAGTGAAAAGAGAATAGAAAAAATGACTCATGGCATTGACTCTAGGAAAAATAATATCCAATCACACTATTTACTTGCCAAGTGGAAGCAGGAAAAGAGGAAGAAAAAGGAATATTCATGTATTTTCTCCTTTGTTCAAGTGCTGTCCATGTGCTACCAAGGAAGGATCTAGCAGCAAGATCTAAGAGGGAAAAAAAATCCACTTATAAAATAGAACTTAACTGGTGAAGGAAGTGCAATTACCTCCTACCAGACTGACACGGATAGGCAGCAGCCGAAAGATTAGAAAATCAGAAGATTTACTTCATCAATAGTTTTACAAATTTTCATGCCTGGAACTCAGCACCACTGGGCCACAGCATTACCTTTGAGCACCTTCCTTGGCCTGACTGTTTTGTGGAGCATGGAAAAAAGTCTCTTTTCATCAACTAGGTTAAGTTGGTCCATAACATTTTAACATACCTAAATGAAAAGCTGCGCATCTAGAAACCTTCTGTTTTGATCACACATAGTGTCATTTGTATTGCAGGAATAGTCAAAACTACTAAGGAACACAGTGGAGAATATAACCTTGAAATGTGATTCTCATATATGCACCAGATACAAAAATAGATCATTTTTAGATAGACAGGACCAATCTCTATTCATAGAATTCAGGAAATATTACTACTGTTTTACAGTAAAACTGTCACTGAAATGCTGTCTCTAGTTCTAATGATCATCATTCAACAGAAAGGCAAAAGGACCTTTTTAAAATCAGAGCATAACCATTTCAGTACATACTTACTACACCAAAAAAAATGTAAAAGTGCCACTACTATGTAAAAGTGCCACTACTCTATACATGAATGCAAACTGTGACTGTCTTTTATTTAGAAATCCCTGCAGCTGTACACAATTTACATTATTTGTTTGATACATTTATATATTTAGATTGATAAGGTATGAAATAGCAGGTTGGCTCTATATTCAGCTTTCTACTACCCAGGTTTCTATTTTGGTTGGAATATGAATAATAAAAGGAGCTTTGTTTATGTTTTCTCAACAGATTTCATTTGCACATTCACAGGTAGGTATTCTTCAAGAATATGAATTTTGGAAAGCTGGTACCAGTTCTTATGACAACTGAAAATAGTTTGGTGAAATGCAGAAAGTTAACTATAACAAGCTGAAGAACTGAGCCTGAATTTGCACCTCAGCTTTTCTGGATTCCATATTCCACCACGGAAGCCTGCCATTCCTCCAGAGGAATCAGAATTGAGAGTCAGCCACAGTCATTGATCTATTTAGGGCAACTGTGAGAACCATCACATTTCTCCATTTCAATATTTTAGTAAGTTAAGAGAAAAAATATTCTGAAGCAAGCACGCAGGAAACAACTTGAAATAGCAGCCCACAAATCCCTGAAATGTTGCAGATGGAGGAGCAGCTGCCCTAGGAGCTGCCCTGCATATTTCTTTCTCTTGTGCACTTTTCAGTACTTAAATCATAGAATCATAGAGCTGCTTAGGTTGGAAAAGGCCTTTAAGATCATTGAGTCCGACCATTAACCCAGCACTGCCAAGTCCACCACTAAACTATGTCCCTAAGCACTACAACTACATAACTTTTAAATACTTCCAAGAATGGTGACTCAACCACTTCCCTGGACAGCCTGTATCAATGCTTGACAACCCTTTCTGTGAAGAAATTGTTCCTAATATCCAATTGAAAGCTCCTCTGGCACAAGCGGAGGTAATTTTCTCTCCTCCTATCTCTTGTTACTTGGGAGGAGAGACCAACAGTAATACAAATAGAAACCAGTTCAGATACACATTTTTCAAAAGCAAACTGACCATCACAGCTCATCAGTACATTAATGGCATATACAAGTGACCAGTCAGCTATTTAACTATATAGGTGACCAGACAGCTATTTAACTACGTCTACACAGGGCAAGAGAATGTTGACATGCCCAGCTTCCTTGCAGCCATCACAGCTGCAGCTGGAGTGACTTCTGACAGCCCATCAGTCCTGATGGCCAGTGTATGGCACTGTCCTGGTGCTCAGAACACCAAGATGCCTTCTGCTAAAAACTGCCTGAATAAGAAGTCCTTTCAGTCTGCTAAAAACTGCCTGAATAAGAAGTCCTTTCAGTAAGAGCTGTCTTGGCTTTTTCACATTGTGTGAAGGTACTATCTAAAGGAGTTGAATGCCTTCTAGTTAGACTGAAATTTATTGTAAATGGTTTAAGTTTAAATGCTAACACGTAATCTTTCCAAAGCTCCCACAACTGGCCATTGCCAGTATTGAATTTACACATTAGGTTTAGAATTGCTATAGCACCCATGAACTTGTCAGACTTCTCCTCTAAGGTATCAAATAAACACAGTTTTCATTCCTCTGCTAAGCATTCAGTATTAGATTAAGATTTTTAAGGTCAAAAGAAATCCTTTCACCACTGGTTTGACTTCTATATAACACAAGTTATCAGTCTTCCTAGATTTCATTCCTAGTCTGGCTAGATAATAGTACTTTAACTAAACTGTGTCTCTTTTGTGACCCTTAAACAACAGAAATCGATAAAGATATTAAACATTGCAGAGCTGAAAAAAAACAACCCTGAGACACCATAAACTCACAAGTATTTTATTATTCCTCACAGAAATATAAATTTTAAATTGCATTTTCTCTAGTAACACAGGAGGCCTGCTTTGCTTCTTCACTGGTGTAGTTTTAAAAGAAACACTATGAATTCAAATGTCTTATAAAGGTAAAAAATAAGAGTCAACCCAAAATCTGTAAACTCACATTAGACAAGGACCATTGTATTTTAAATAAGAGCCTTACCTTTAATCCAATCTGCCTGACATTCTCAATTTATCCCAAATATAACTAAGAAAAAACTATTTCTTCCTCCCCACCCAGATCAGCATGATACAGAAAGCTTTTACCAGAGTTTTTTTTAAAAAAGACTGGCCAAAGCATTATTTGGACATTCTGATTTAAGGATCTTGACAAACTTTTAAAGCTTTCGTTCAACATATTCATTTGCTGTTAATACAATGGAAAATAAGACTTCATGCCAAGACAGATAAAACTGACATTTAAAAAATATCTACTACCACATTTATAGTGACAAACTAATACATCCACATGCACCATCGTTAAGGAAAAGCATCAGGAACAACAGAAAACCTCATTCTTATTATTCATAATTATTTTCACTAGGTTGCCTTTCTTTAGTGTCTTTTGCTTTTTTACTGCCTATAAACACATTTTCTGAACTTGGTTTCTATTATTTGCTGTTTGTTTGGTTTTATTAAACTGCCAGTTTTCACATCCCTGTAAGCCAGGCTGATTTTTTACCTACAGGCTTGCCTCAACATTGTTTATTTTGTGAGACTTTAATAGCATATTTTAAGTAGAAAACAATCATCACTCACATTTTAATGTTTAAATGTTTCCCCATGATCCAGCTTGATTATTTTCATCATTCTTAAACCATCCCACCTCCAGTGCTGAGAACATGTGTTTTGGGTAGGTATCCATTAAGTTACAGGTGTTTGTACCTTGGCAACTATTCCTTTTCTTCTACAGTCTATTTCTTTAATCATTTAATTTAACCATATCTCTACACCATTAGATGAACACTCAGGATCCAGAGATCATATCACCTCAGTATTTCCAATGACAATTTCCTATCAGCACTGAGACTGGTACCTGAGTATAATTTAATTGGATTGAAATCCCACCTAAAGAACCATCCTCACACCTAAAAAATACGTGGCTACTGGGTAAGGCACAACTTTTAGTGAGATTGTCATGGTTTGAGGTAAATAACTAATAGTACTCCAAATAACATTTTAAATGCTTTGGATAAATATGTCCCTCAATAATTACTTGCCTCCAATTTGTCAATATTTTCCAAAACAGGCATATTATTTTTGGCAGCAGTCAATACCTCTTCTTTTGGACACTCAGTCCCACATAGATTACATAGAGTGATTTACTAGTTTGGTCACATGAGACTTTCTACTAGGTCAATTTTTACCCATAAAAAAGCAGTTTCCATTTCTCTTGCTTATTATCTAGGCAAACGTATAAAAATGCTTTATTTCCTTCTCGTTTCTTTCTTTGGTTTTATGAGTAACAGGACAATACCCCAGCCAAAAATACCTCTGCTAAAACTAACTAACAAGGATTTTAATAATCATCTGAAATTTAGTGAGTTGCTTCTCGAAGTTACTGTTTCGAGTCCTGTATACAACAAAGCAATCCAGGATGAGAACCTGTAAAATCTTGTGGTTTTTTGCAATCTGCTGTAGAATAAGACTTAATCTTTCTTTGGAGAATTTGCAGGTTTTGCACCTCCACATTATAGTTGCCAAAAGTACATTTTTTAGAACTTCTTTTAAAGCAGTGAGGCCCCCGCAGAATGGGAGAAGGAACTAATCTAAATGGAAAACATCTGCACATTTCAAAAAATATGTTCAGCATAATTATTATTTATATGTGCTCAAGTTGTGAGAGTGATTTCTATTGTGTTTTATTATGGAAAATACTGGCTAGACTAAGAAAATATAGCATGAAAATCGAGTTATTTGTCCAAGAGGTTTAGATTTTAAGATAAGGAATTGCAGTGCAATTCCATAGCAGCTTGACCTAATATAATCAGCTTAGCCAGCAAAATGTGAACACTTTTCAGTCATTTCAGCTCTCTACAGTGACTCACCACCAGGTTACATGAACACAGGTGTTAAGGACGGAACAGGGATGTGGGTGAGAGGAAGAGTGCTGGAAGAAATTAAGGGACCTGGTGCCCCAAGTTTTCTGACTGACTAAAGGAGCCTGGGAACTATATCCAAGCTTCTATTAATGAATACTATCAGGCCCATGTAGTCTCATCAGTCAAGGGGTACAGCAACAAAGTCCAACCTCGTCATGACCCAAGGGCAGACTTCAGGTCTCATTCCCTATGGTCCTAATATAAGAAGCCATATTCCGAATTGAAAAACACGAAAGGCAATCTCCTGAGCAGAATGTGAATATTTCAGAGCATCGAGAAACTCTAGCTCACACAAATTTTATGCACCTTGTAATACTTTATGGGTGCCACTCTTTCATACTCATTGTTTATAAAGATGTTTGACAACAACTTTCAAGAAAACAATATGCTATGCAAAATTAAAAAGTACAATGAAACAATCATAAAAGCAAAAGGCAAATCCTACTGAAGTATAAGAAGTATCTAATGCAATTAACTGCCTAGAAACATTCAATGATAGATTACACAACTGGCCCAGCTGCTCAAACCAGGAATAAAAACATTTTATAGCTAATGATTTGATATGATTTGATATGGCTACATGCTACAGTGTTCAGGTACATCTCACAAGTAAGTCTGTCTGCTTTTAAAGGGAGTTTCTGGGGGGACAGGGAGAAAGGGTAGCAGGCATTTCTGGTTCAGTAATGCTTTAATGTATTGTAATTGTCTAAATTATCCCAGTGGGGCAGGGGTGGATGTGTGTGTATAAAGCTGAAGATGCACACACCCAACCCAACAATCTAGAAGCCCTAGCTAAATTTACTGGTACAGGAATACTTTATTTAGCTATAATACACAAAATCTTTGATACATTTATCATGCATAAAGTTTAATGCTTGCATTATTTATAGGAGAACATGTGTTTACTTCTACAAAAGCATAATGATATTGCAGATTTTTTTTTAATTTGCCATCATTCATAGTTTTCAAGTATACAAATATTCTTTCAGGTAAAAAAATAAGAAGAAAGAACAGGGGCCAAGTAATTAACTAGTAATCCCAGAAGCACTGGAAAGCAAAGAGCCAATTTTCAACAACTTTAAATCTCTGCATTTCACACAAATGGGAAGCCAAGTTAAAGAGGGTAAGGTCCACACACCTGAAGCACTAGAACCTCATTTGGGGAAAATTTACAGTGCCTTCTATAACTAAAATGAATGTACAACTGAAGTACACAGACATGCACACTTAATACTCACTACACTTCAGAAAAGGATTTACCTCATTATTTGTTCCCACATCCAACATCACTGGCAGACACTCGTAAGGTTTTATTCCTCCACATGCCGTATAAAGTGCCAGTTTACCCACGGGAATGCCCATTCCATAACAGCCAAGGTCTCCAAGACCAAGAATACGTTCTCCATCAGTCACCACAATAGCCTGGAGGAAGCAATAAAAACATTGTAAAAGTCACTTTGGTTGTATGCACTAAATATTCCGTTATTTTCTTACCATCATTTTTTAATTTGCATGCAAAAATTCTAGCAGGTACAAACAAATCAATACTACAGGAATTTCTCAGTATTACTATTACTACAGTAATAGTAATACTACTATTTCTCATAGTAAAGGACAGAAGTGCTCAGTACAGCAAGCAGCTGAAAACACAAAAATCTCCTTGTCATACTCTGTGACAAGGCATTTCAGTTGGAAATTTAATATTTCTTTTGAGAGAGCTCATCAAGCATCACAAATGGAGAACTATTAACTCAAACACTAGAATGGTTTGCCAAGAGATCTTGTGGAGTCTCCACTCTTGGAGAGATACTCAAAACCCCAAAGGTTGGACATAGCCCTTCCTGGCTGACCTTGCTTGAGCAGGAGGATGGACTGGATGATCTCCAGAGGTGCCTTCCTACCTTAAAGACTCTGTGATTCTCTGAAATGCAGAAAAAGCATTCAGAGTTGGGGTTTTTTCATGCATAATATTCCGTGTAATTGACTAATTCATAAGCCTATAGTCAGACAAGTAAGGGTTTGAATGCCTCAAACTTTGGCTGTAACAGCATTCTTTCTGTTTAAAAAATTAGTTAAAAAAATCACTGAAATCTAAATTGATAAAAAGCTTAAAAATCATCTTAAACAAGTCATCTTGGCTACAAAACAGCATCAGCTTTGTCATGCAACTAAAACTGCACTTACCTTGATGATACGTTCTGGCCAGGATTTAAGCATTGTAGCAATGTGACCCCGGTCATGGATAGAAATAAAAAGACCTCTGCAAATAGAAAAATACTTTTCATATAAGCAGGCAATTAAATAATTATAAATCCATTTAATATAAATAAAGTATAAATCAATTAAATAATAATCAAACTCTATGTAGATGTGTTTCCAACATACAAAGATTCCATTCAATAAAAAGAGCTCAGTTTTGTATCAATGAGTAAATTAAACACCTGCATTTAGTAGAAGTCAGAGAACACATAACTCAGTGAAGTTTCATCGAGCATTGAGAATGTGTAAGAGTCTTTTCTGAAAACCGTTAAGTTTGATTTTAAAGCTCACTAAGCACTTCATCCGTTCAAATGTGTTCATTAGTTGTCCCTGACTACAAAACGAGTTCCTCATATAACCGTGATCACTAGTGCCTCAGCAGTCCTAACATTTACAAACAAGAGGCCAAAGTTTTAAGCTATGAACAAAACCTGAAATAAGCCATATATTATCATTACATAAAATAATTCAAGAACATTCAGTTATGTGTTTAGAAAACAGTCTATTTCATTAGATTGCCCCTTTGAAACTCAGAGAAGTGGTAAGTTACCTTCTCTACAGTGAGAGAAGGTCCTTGGTGCTGAGCAGACCAAAACTTTACTCTGAACAATGTTTGTAAATTTGCCTTTAGTTCCACCAGTACAGAAGAGTTTAAAACAAAATGACAGAAAAGTTTAATTCTCATTTCTTTTTCTGTTTATTACAAATTTGATATTGTATCTTATCCTACTCTTCAGCATTTTAGTCTTCGATTTTTTTACTTGACAGGCAAACAGACATTCAGGTCCACTCAGAGATAATTTAATTTCATTTCTTATCAACTTTTCTCATGTGAGATAGTGGAAAAATACTCTCCCATTGAATTCAGTCTCTAAAAACTCAAAAAGAAAACATCAGTGGAGAAGTACGTGTCAAAGATGCCTTCTTGTAATTAAACTTTCATTAGTAATTATAAGAAGTTGTCTTCTAGAATTATTCTAAAGCATTTGATCCACCATTATATAGTAAAAATTGGAGAAAAGTACTGAAAAAATAATTGAAATCTAGGTCTACTACAATATCACCATATTCATACAAGTGAGTATATGCTCATGCAGGTCTAAACAAAACTAAGAACTCAGGAAAACACTTTTCAGATATGATTGCACATACTCCAAGTCAAGCAAAAAATTTCCTGCAGTGTTAAATATATACTAATCAAGACAACAAAATGAGTCCAAACATTACATGTGATTTCTTATGTTTATATATTTCAAACAGATTATATGTTTATATATCAATTATAATGTGAACTGTACTTTCATATTGATATTTTAATATAATTTTGTATTTAAGTGTATTCTTCCCCTCTTTGCTGTCACAAACATTCAAATGAAATTGTTTATTATTTTGGACAAAAAGCAATGTAAGACACATTGCAATTAACCAAAGCGTTCCATTTGATGCATTTTCCCCTAGAATTAGAAATCTTCTCATCCTGAAGTTTCTAATTAATTTCCCTTCTGCATCCGCTTCCTGCACTCAGAACTAACTCACCAGGCTGGATATTATAATCTATCAGTTGTTTTTTAATGAGTAAGACCTGTCAGTAAATTAATTCCTCCACCTCCATGGAAGTGACAGGTCCTCAGGGACAGGAGGATTAATATATACAGCACTTTTGAAAAGTTCTGGTATTTACAGCACACAAGCATACTATTTGTGAGCCAGCTACCTGAAGAAAGATGTTCCTAACAGTGAAATGCTGTAAAGCAGCAAAGAAAAGTAAATGCTGAAGCTTCTTTTCTGATGTATTGTACAGTGAGTCATTAGATAAAACAACCTGTAAACTGTTAAATCATAAACTACAGCTTATCAAAACTGGTCGCCTCAGAGACAGACAACTGTCAGAGACGAGCGTGTGAAAGGAAGTGAAAAGTGCTGGAAGAAAGCTATCTTGTGGGATCACTCCTCTCCTTGTCTCCATCCTCCAATTTACATCAGCCTAACAGATTTGTGTTAAATGAAGCAAGATTTTGTATTGGTTTTCTAAAGAGCCAGAGTCCAGCCCAGTGTGCTTGAATGACCTCTTCCTTGCAAGCTAGGGAGAGAGGTCTCCACGGAATAAATTTCCCAGCAGAGGAAAATAAAGGCAGGGTGGCTGCTCCAGAAGGAATTTTGTTAGAACATTTGTAAGGACTTTGAATAAGTATTGAGAGTGTATTTCAGAAATCTGTCCTAGCAGGATCACATTCAAGCAACAATGGAAAATAGAGGCTGAAGTGTAAACAGAGTCATGTCAAAAGCACTTCACTCCCCTCCTTCTTCCCTTCCTTCCATTCTTTCTGTAGTTTAGTAAAATGTTTCTGGACACAGAAGACATCTCTGACTGAGAAGACACCTCTAGATTTAGGGTACAGAATAAGAGACAAGAATTTCTTATTCTTTTATCTGGACCTGTTTTTCTTGTCCTTCATTTCTTTAGCTAAAGCACTTTTCTCCTTTAAGTAGTCCTCTGCAAGAAGCCACACAGGGTTGCAAGAGGAACCCTGGCTTGCAAAGGTGTCAGCCACAAGACTATTCATCCCGTATTTCTGGGACTGAACTTGCTGGCAATTCTACCTGGAGGCAACCACCAGAAAAGTAGCATTATGTTGTTGTTTTGTTTTCCACAAGGTCCAGGAAAAGCACACAAGTGAGGGGGAAACGCACACAAGGACATCACGATCCACTTGACAAAGGGTGGATCTATTTTGGGTCACTGAGCTCACCACACTGTAGCACATTTTACCAGTTATGTGGAGGTCATTCTACATCACATAATTTGGGTCTGTTTTATTAGAATTCTGATCTATGAGAACAAAGTCAACAGTATTAAATGGAGCATTTGTTTATTATGTTTCAAGGAAGCAATGTTCCAGCAGCAATGTGTATGTCTATTTTCTATTAAAGAGCAATTTAGAAAAATATGTCATACCAACAGAATAATCCTTTCTTTCCTCTTCTTGTAACAACAGGAGGCAAGCTAACATGCCTCAGAAAATGCCAAACATGTTTTAATGAAAAAAGTTCAAACTTTTCTCACAACCCTACATATTCAAAACTGTTATTTGAATGATGAACTATACGTAGCATTATAGTAGAGACTTCACTTCTCCAGGCAGCCTAAATCAACAAGCTTAATAATAATAATAACAACAACAATAAAAAATCTCAGGGTCTAATCAGTTAATTTCTCAGCCCAGACTATCCTGAACTCCTGCACTTTGCAAGAAAGAGGTAAACTAACTTCCCTGATCCCTGTTGAAATTCCCTCCTATTTTTAAGATTATAAAAACCAGTACAATACAAACATTGCACTAGAAACTAAGAGCACCTATATCCTCCCCAAAGAACATTCTGCTTTTTTTCCCATTTCCCATTGTAACTTTTCAATATGGTTTCCTGTCTTCATATAAAATATACTCATTACATCCTACCTTACCAGGCTACTTTGCACTGCAACACCACTGAGGCCTAATAAATACAAGTGGTGGGCTGATTTAAGAAATGTAGCTGTTTTACCTTTCCCTCTATACAGGGGTGAATTTCCTTACTTTGCAATGCACAGGTACATTTTTCAACAAATAAAATACTTGATGCTGAAACTGCTACTGACCATCAGACTGAATTCATCAGTATTAAAGAAACCTGGGATTTACATTTTCTAGATGTTGCATACTCAAACCGTATTTAAACAAAAAAGTTTGTAAGAAGCAAAAGAAAGACTAAATCAAAAACAAAGATCAAAGATACAATAGGAGCATCAAGAAAACAGCAGGTATTGCTAACACCTCTGAAAGCTTGGGGCTGTACATGAGCAAGATATAGTTCATAAAAAAGTACCAGCAGCATATGAAAGACAATGGAGAGTAAGATACCAATCCTGAAAAGATATAAAAGTTTATAAATATTATGTGTTATTTCACACTTGGCATATGGTTTCCTAAATGGTTACTGATTATAAATATTTATTTTGTAGAAGGCTTCAAGTACTCTGGAAGACAGATGCTAACATCTGCCAACCCTACTTTGCTATGCATAAAAGAATAATGGAAGCCTCATTATAAATTTTTATAGTGATTCAAAAGCCCAGTTTGGCACAAGAGTGTAAGGAAATAATTAAAATACAGGAAAACACAGTGTTCATAATCAGTCTAAGTGGGAAATGCTAATGTCAAGGGGTCTGAACAATCAATCTTCAGCTTGAAAGAGCATACCAGCATTTAGGCTTATTTCAAGAATCCCTTCTGAAAACAATTTCATGGTAGTCTTTATCCAATGTTGGCAGCCTGTGTAGTACTCTTTTACATGCCCATGTCCATCAAAGATGCTCATCAATCCTTGTCAGTAAGTGTAGTGCTCTACTAGTTACTACAGTTAAAAGTAACATCTATGTAGAAGAGAGAATTAAGTTGAGAGCACTTACAGAACTGTGCAGTCTACAACGTGAATTAGTCTTTAGAGCAGAAAAGTGATGAACCTAACCTGAAAGAGAGCAGCCATAAGCCTGACGTTTGAAGATACGACCTCAGGGTAAGGTTTCAGAAAAGAAAGGAAAGGGTTTGGAGGAATAAAAGATACATAACTCTAGTGACACAAAGATTCAGATGCTGGGGGATCTTTTAGTATAGACGCTAAAAGCTTATTTAAAAATAAATAATAGTTATTATGATAGTAATAAAAACAAACAAACAAAACCATTGTAAAAAGAAAATTGGGATAGATAGCTATGTAAGATTATTTTTCTGGTGTAAGCCTCAGAGTGTGGAATGCTCCAAATGCTGCCAAAAGCAAATACAGTATCCACACTATGCTTGAACCTGACCAAGATCTTTGACTAGATTCCTTGGTTCTGCCTTGTTTCCTTGACAGTGGACACTGTGTGCTTCAAAGAGACTCATTCAGGTGGCACTACAGTCAGAAGAGCTGGTTCAAACAACCCCATGGGCTCCAGGAACTTCCAGAGAGATTCCCTTTTTCCACACGTTACGTCTCACTCAGAAACCTGACTTCAGATCTCAGACCATTTCCTCTTCCACTCCATGAGGGATTAGGGAAGCAGGGAATCAGGGGCTCCTGTTCCATAAGTTGCAACACAGCAAGCTATAACACTCCTGACACATCTCCCGGCAGAGGCCAGATCACACAGACATTGCCCCATCTCCCCTTCTGCATCTGAAACAGTCTCCAGAGTTTGCATACAGCATACATTTTCAGAATTATAACATAACAGAGTAGGTGACAAGTTGCCCACAGCAGCGCAGACTGAAGGCAAATGAAAAAGGAAGAGAGAAAAAACCTGTACCAGTTCTGTCCTATTACTTTTCTCCATAAAGTCTGGACTCTTCCAGCCCCCTGAGACACCTACGCTTGCTACCAAAGTATGTAATCTCTATGTAGTGAATATAAGTGTATAGAGATTTCTTGCAGAAAGAACCTTTTTTCCTTGGAACATTTTGCTTTCACTTCGTAAAACGCCCATTAGGTAAACTCAAGCTCCAGAACTGGGCAAAGAAGTTAAGACTTTTGTACAATAAAAAGCAACTTAATGAAGTAATTCTTCAATTGCTCTCATTCAACACAAAAAAACCCCATTACATTGTAAAAATAATCTGAGTAACAACATTACATGCCTTACACTGCAAAGCTTTAAAGCCAATTTTACATGGTACCAAAAGCAATTATAGTGTGACACTTCACTAATAATCCAAAAATCTTTACTTATTTGGAAACTATAATGTGCACCTCAAACTACTTCAGATAAAAATTAAGAATACAACATACTAAAAGAAACACTTCATGGACTTAGTCATTGCAGACTTTTTGCATCATTCATATAAAATACTCATTATTGTATATCTAGGTATTTAACGCTTTTTTAATTAGTGTCGCACTTCCTCGACTTGCAAAAGCAAACAGCACAGAATTTTTTGGTCTGGAATTTCAAACTGTAATGATTCATCCTTTTCATACAGCAACAAAGTAGATCAAATCATATCTTCACTTCTTAAAACATGGATTTGTTGATTTAGCTATATTCCTAAAGTATCATTCATCTAGACAACCAGTTTTTACGTATTGTTGCTTAACCGGACAACTGCAATTCAATGGGATGTGTTTGCGAAGGAAAAGGCAGACTTTGCAAAATACTAGCTGTTTTCCTCCAGAAGCTACTTATATTCCTCTGACAGTTGCTCAATAAATAACTTAATTACTTACACTCTAATAGACACATATAGAACTATTTGAAGACTGTGAATGAGAGAATGGTTTACCAGAGACAGACCCATTCATTTTTAAGACAAAAAACAACCTACTGCTCTGCTTCAATAGCTATCATGTTGGTATTGTTTTATGCTAATATTAACTGCATAAAAAGCCACCTACAAACAACATCAATCATGTTATCTACTAGGAATCTTGTAATGCCAGTGATGTTTTTCTAAAAAAACCTTTTAAATGCTGTTTAAACTGTGAAGTACTTAACAAGTGAGATAACTGTCCTTCTATTTACTTCAGCAACTTGTGCTGCCTTGGCTCATTGGAACATGGAAAATTTCCAGTATTTAGACAATATCATCTTTTAAGGCAGTTTTCATTGACCTTTAAATCACCATCATTTGCTCTCAATAAGACTTATTCAAAAAAAATGCCTCTTCTTATGGCACATCCTACTCAACTTCAATGAAAAAGTCACTTCTGAAAAGACACACTATCTTCCATTTGTAGTGCTGACCCTATCTGCTGAAAATGAACCAAGGACACTGCTCAATTTCTGTCACAATGACAGAACAGTTCCCTGCAAGGAGCTCCAGGGCTACGAGGTAACAAGGCAGGTAGGCTTATGGGAAAGTGCCAGGATTAAATTTATCATACAAAATTTGCAGTGAGCATCCAGGCACAGAGTAGGGCTGTTTCACCGAGGCTTAAGCTGTCCGTGTGCAGCATTTGGTGACATCTCCAGGACCTGCATCCCAGGGCACACAAATCAAAGCTATCTGGGGCCACTGGAGATCCCCCAGTCCAAGCCCCCCTCATGAGCAGGGTTAGCTAGAGCAGTTGTTTTGCCTTGGCATCTCCTGAGGTAAAATTTTCTTATGGACCATAAATTTTCCCTAGTTTTTAGTATGAAGTGTTAGCAGTAAACAAAAATACCTGATCTAGCAGTTTTTGCTGTTCCTAAGATCAGATTGTTTCTGCATGGTGCTCAACTCCAAACATAAGCAGAAACTTATTCCTGCTTTCAGTGGAAATTGTATCAGCAGATACCAATTGAAAATATCCTCTATATTTTAGCACACAAAGGTGGGCATAACACTCTGAAAAAGTACAGATCTCAATTTACCACCTGCACATTTTAAAAATGTAAACAATCTGATCAGCAGCACTATTTCTGTACTTATTTCCTGTTATTTACAGCATAAATGAATGCATGAGACAGACAAAATTTTTAGTACTGTGTTAAATAATAACAACTTTTAACATGGGAAAAAAGCTTCATGTCCAGCTCTATCTCAGATAGAAAAATTGAGAGGCATACATGACGTTTTTTAAGACTTAGTTATCTGATGTTAAGAAACTTCCAACATACCAGTTGTTTTCTGAAATTCACTCACAGAGCAAGTGAATATTAAAATTTTATCATCAAAACCCAGGAAATTTATATGACATGTATATTATAATTCTAGGGAATTGAATATATTTAAGAAAAAAATAGTGATATTCTGACTTGATTGAAAATTACTAGAAGCCTTTATCATAAAATTTGAGAAAAAAATTATACCAGATGGAACCCCAAAGAAACATTTTGAGCTTTAAACATCTGGAATGTATCTGGCCCACTGCCATAAAAAGTAACCTCATCCGTTAGAGGTAAGTGGCCTTACGCTTTCCCTCCCTTTTTTGCAAATTCAGTCATGACTCCATGCAAAGTTTTTCATTTCATAAAGTCAGTATCAACATTTTGGGAAAAAATGTAGCATGCAACAATATTGGCTAACACAAACTAACACTGCTAACCTTCACTCTGCACCTATGTGAAACAAAGCAATACAGGATACAGAATGGAGTCTTGGAGGCAGACTTATGGGGTGATGGAGTATTCAAAAAGCATCCTCTAGCAGTTACAATAGGAGTTTCTGAAATGTTATTTAGGAGCTTCCAACCTGTTCAAGGTAATCAAAGGCTTGAGTCCAACGTCAGAAAGAGGCACAAGCTTTTCTGAGGACATTGCCATTGAAAGTCTATATGCCATATTCTTTCAAAGAGGACATTTGTTTCACTGTGAAGTTTGAATGTGGCATGCCAACCACTCATCAAATGACTACCATTACAACCATCCTCCAGAAGAATCTCACTTCAGTGCCCGCACTGGAGTATTGCTACATTCTATGTGAAGTGGCAAATTGAAAGTAGAAATAGGCACATTGCTTGCAGAGAATGGAAACAGGGTTCATATACTAGTCATTTGTGGAGGAAAATAATTAATTGAACAGAAAGCAAACCGTGTTCTGTACTTTCATTTTCTGAAGCAAACATCTACATATTATATTGAGGAAGCTCCTTCTGGATGACCAAGGAAAATGCTCAAAGACATACTGTTGCCTAAAACAGGCAGCATGAACAATCTGCCCCTCAACATACAGTGAAGCAAACCTGTACATTCGTACGTGCTGAAACTTGTTTTCCTTTTTTTATATATAACAGCTGTTATATCAGAGGGTATTTTTGGTTTCTTTTAACTTTTCTCTTGGAGTTCTTTAGATTTATTGTAAGCACGTACGAATGTAAGTGGAAATGTGCTGCTGTGTCTCTGTAAGCTACATTAGAGCTTCATCTCAGCAACAGGAAGCTCTTCCCTTAGATGGAAAACTCCACCAGAATGTCCAAAACAGCAGTTAATTTCCATACACTAGACTACATTAAAATAACGTTGTGAGGTCTCCTAGACTCCCTTTTTTCCTTAAGACTAACAGAAATTCAAGTTAAATGTAGCCACTTTGTGAACGAAGAGGCAAAAATGAAAACTGGCTTTTGAACATCTTTTTGCCAAAGGTAGAGGTTCTCATTCGCTACAATCTGAAACTTGTTTTCCTTTTTTTATATTTCTCAGTAAATGGTTCCCTTATTTCTGCCAATTGATTTAAGCCTTCCCTATCACTTTCTGCCTTCGGCCAGAAGTCCTTCCTTTTCTTACAAAAATGACTTGCTTTGTTTGGCTTATGCACATTCTTACCATTTCATCTATTTGATCTATGTTCCCAGTAGCCTCTTGCATATTGTTTTCTAAGAAATACTGGTTTTCCTACATATGGTTTAATCAGTTAATGCTCATTAGCTGAAGAAGGTCCTTGTACAAAGCAGAACTGACTTTCAATGTCACCACTTAACTCAAAGAGCGGTGGTCAGGATGCCAGATGCCTCACAAACCTTTCTCCACCCAACTGCAAATTACACTATGTTAATGTTACTCTACAAGAGATTTGGCAAAGTTATTATGACCTAGTCTTTTTATGCTTAAGTTTTTTATAACTAACACTGCTGACACTTTTTATTGAACTGTGCCTGTAAGAAAACAGTTTTATACAGCTATAAAACTTTGCTTAAAAAGGATGGAAATGCCTTGCAAGAAATAAAAGCATTAACTTCTACCCCCAAAATTTTTTTCTGTCTTTTTCAGGAGCCTCATAACAGCAGCAGCATATGGCTTTCTCAAATGTAGCATGTAAAAATCTCCTGGACTAAAAGCATCTAACCACAAATATAGAGAAACACAAGATATATTACAACACACAATCATCCCATTTGAAAATCATATGCCTACTCTTCACTTCTGATTTTCCATTTTAAGATCTGACTATTTACCCTATCTATTTAGAAAGCTTCTAGACAGAGACAGAAAACTATGATTTTAGAATAGCCAAGCTGCTGCAAAGTCACAGGGATTTCGCTAGGTTTTTTCCTTCCTCTTTGGAACTTCATCAAATAGAATTACAGGAATGACTGTAGGGTTGGTTGTTTGGTTTTTTTTTTTAAAGCTACAAAGTATCCTGTATTGGAAATGCAACAATGAGACAATGTTAGACTGCTGAGTAATGAGGGTATTTTGAACAGAGAAGCTGCTGAACGTATAAGCAGGGGATTTGGGTGGTGCCGAAGGATGTGTGTGCAACAAATTTACAGAAAATGACAGCTGGAGAAACTCCAGTGTAAGCACACCCTAAAGAAAAATATCCTCTGGGCATGGGCTGGGATATATACAGAATGAGCTAATAAAGCAGTGCAATGCTTCTAAATCACTGGTATGTCATCTGAAATACTACTGGTACCTTGTTTTGCAGTATCAGAAGACAGCACTGGGAATTACTGGGGACACCGAAAAACTCTGCATAGAAGGAGAGCATAGGATTTTCTATCTGTAAGATCTTAGTATTTAAAAAACCCCCAATCAAACCAAACCCACCCTAAATGCTTATCAGTCACCTGTAACAGTTCTCTGTTACGTGCTCATGTTACCAATGCATGATGATACTGTTGATGATACCCAATTGTAAACACAGGCAGTAAGACCATTTATTTTTTATCCCATTGGAAGTAAGCCCTTTCCCTTCCACAGTATATGCAATGAATCGCAAGTTTAAACAGCACACAGAAGAGCAAAGGCATAGGCTATGAGCACACACACTTCACACCTCAGAGCATTTCATATCCCAGAGCATCTCACAGTTACAGAAAGGTAGCAGGTTTTCTTCTTTTCAGTGCACCTTGCTAAGCAATCCCTGTAGTGCCTGCCCTGGGGAGCATTACCTCCTCTTAGGAGGGTTTCAGAATAGATACTTTTATAAAGCTGAAGGAATTCCATCCAAAATGGAAACTCTAACTCCTCAGCAACAGTCAGTTCAACACAAATGTTAAACAGACATTAGCACCAATGGCTAACCATCTCTTTGAAAGTGCCTGGGATGCCTCAGCACACCACAGATAATATGTAGGTCTTCTAAAAGGATCTTCTATTGTAAATCTAAAAGCGTGCCTGATGTTGAAGGTGTGCACAACACGCTCAAAAAATGGGTTGCAGCTCCTCTTCCATTCCTAACCAGTTTTTACAAAAAACCCCAGATGTATTCTCCACAGATAATGTAATTTCTTACTTTACAGTTTCTGGCTGTATTTGGCTGCACTGAAAGATTCACCTCACCTACTGCAGCAAATCAGTTGCAGTGCTCTAGAGAGAAGCCTAGGAATAAACTAGCATAGATGTCATGGGCAGTGACATGGGAGATGTCATGGGAGGCCAGAGCCCTGGAGCAAAATATGGGGCAACTAAGACTGGTGGCAGAAACATATTTATTATTACTAAGTACGTTCCTGAAGATTGAAATGAATTTGTTCACTCCCTGAAAGTCACTCCAAATGATAAGTTTGAGACACTTCGGTGCAAAGCTGATACCAACAGACTGAAAATCACTAACTGCAAAAAAGTTCGAGTCTCCAAGAAAAGGGATTCAGATCATAAAACCAGAATTATCACCTGCTTTATGCTGGAGTGATCAGTATCAGTGCTGTGTCTTGCTTTACTTTAACCATTGTCTTAGAAGATCAGACACTACCAGGATCATCCACAAAGGGATTCATGCTTGCTGGATAAGAGAATCTGAAAATTCAAGTTCTTGTTCCAAAGGCTGATCAGACACCTGAAAAAAATCTTGCACCATCCTGTTTGTTCATGGGGCACAAGCTGTCACTTCTCTGTGTTGTCCTAAATGAGTGCTAGGATGGTGCAGAATTCCAGTCCATGGGAATAGATGCAATATGCAAACTACTGTCTACAGCAAGCCACAACTTCAGGGCTGTCCAAAGTCTCCTGGACCAGAAGGGAGGCAACTACACCTATAATTTTGTACAAAAGGTACAGTGGCATTCATTTGCAGATCTTGTGTGGGATTTGATAGGCTGCCCTTGACAAGGTGTTGAACTAAGGAAAGTTTTGGCTCTCTTATTGAAGGAAGTGACTCAAAAGGTTTGTTTTGGGGGCCAGATGATGTTCACAATTAAGAAGTTCTATAAATCTGGCAGAGGCTGTTTCATGAGGGGGAAATTTTAGTATATAAATACAGCTTGAATAGAGCAGGACAGAGTCAATGAGTAGACCTCTCTTGTACTGTATGACCTGATACTTCAGTGTTGAAAATAAAGTCTTCGGCCAAGTAGAAGTGTGAAAACTTAATAAAATCTCTGCCCTTTAAATACATTTCTTTAAGGAATGTACTGCTTCAGGAAATCTGAGAGCTTGTAACAAGGAAGGTCTGGCACAGAGTCAAAATCTCCCCAAAAATTAAGGAAAAAGGAAAACATTGAAGAGTAACACAGTTATATTGCTTGCCAAAATAATACTGCTATTTTAAAATGCAGTTATATAGTTTATTTGTTGAAAAGCCTATACTTTTTATGTGGTATTGGCACTAGAAAGCAAAGATTATTCAAAGACATTTAATTTGGGATCACGTACTTTATGTCCAGTCTTCTGCACGTAGATCCACCAGATGACTGCTTTAGTAAAGCAAACAAGAAGGTTCTAATAAATACTCCATTAATAACTGTCACACAAACTGTGTTTCCCATGTAGTGAAAAGCATCTGTATGAAACGTCTTTGTTTCAGAGGACTGTCTCAGTAGGATGTAAGGAAATGAGGAAGATAATCACCTGCCAAACCCCATAGATTTTGGCATATGTTCTCATTGTTTCAGAGTGCAGATGCCCTTTAAAAGATAAATTTGAGTCCTCTAAATTTATGGAGGAGGCAGAATGCTCAGTTTTAACCTCACACAACAGATAGTGGAAATGTGTAGAAAATAACAGTACAAGTCAAATAAGGACAGGGACTCCCTGGAAACATCTAGGACTCTGTGAAGGAAGTAAACAAGGAAACAGAGAGAAAGTCATGGTCAGTACTTCAATTTTGGCCCTCTTGCACAGAAACTGCCAAGGATGTCTAAAGAAGAGCACTGAGCCTTGCTAGCTGTCTTCCTCAGAAGACTGTTAAGACGGGGAAGAAAATGACCAAACATTGACTGCTGCCAAACATTTTGAGATTCATGTTTTGAGAAGGGATGGCCTCATTTCCTCCTGCTCACAGCCAAGATGTACTTCCTCCAGGCAAAAACAGAGCAATGCACCATTAAGAGGTAGAAATTTAGGTCTGAAAGCCAGTAATTCCATGCTTGTGATGTGTTTTAGGATAAAGCTTTTATGAACATAATTACAAGTTTCTTAAAGATTACCTGCATAAGAAATCATGTACGCAGTTCATGAGAGCAGGAAGAGGCTTATCATAGGTAAAGCTTCAACTCAGACAAGATTAAATGCAAGAATAACTTAAAGCATGACTTCTATAAATACCATCCCCTTCCACTATTGCTATAAGTTATACCTACATGGAAACACCAAGTACACACAGAAAAACCCCACCACATGGAGGACATTATATTTCATAATGCTAGGTTACGACTACCTATTCTCAGTCTAGCACAAGCCAATCATTCATGATTTTATTCTAACGTGAAAGTTTAATAAAAAGATAAAAATTCACACTGTAAGTAAATGGTGAAATATATTGCAAAAATATTAGTAAAGGCTATGAATATAATGATTCAAGAGAGACCAGATGACTACATGCATATAAACTAAAGAATATCCCAACGTTTTCAAAAATCAAGACATAACTTTTTTTCATTCAAATATTTCTTGAATGAGAAACTGGCTTAATATTTACAAAGCACTCCAAGACCGAAATGATGCCAACTGACATCTCCTGCGCAGGATTCTCACACCTTTCCCTGCAGCAGCATTACTGGCAGCCGACAGACCAAGTTCAATACACTTTATGCACAATCCAGTGTAGAAGACAGTCTAGAAGAAGAGAGGAATTCAACACTCTTACATCGTGCCAATTCTCCTTTTCCAACTTTTCAGAGCAGGATAAACATTTTGCTGGGAGATTCTATTAGTTTTACTTTCAAGGCAAGGAAGCAATGGCACGCTAAGCTAAATTTTAGCTGGATGAAGGTAATAGAGCAGATTAGAATCATGCCTAAAAGTAAAATTACTGGGTGTCATGAGACGTCATGGTGCTTGAATTCAATTGCAAGGCTACTGAAAAAAAAAAAAAGAAGAAAAAGAAGAAGACAAAAAGTTGCCTGGAAGATGTCAGCAGCTATCATCTTCACAGAAGTGAAAATGACCAACATGTGTTTCAGAAGTGCTTGGGTAGAGGTTGCAACTGCCATCATTGTCAGGTTTTTGAAGTAGGAAAGAAAGATTGTCTAAAATCAGATGAAATGCTACGCTATGCTAATTCTCTGTCGAAATGTTAGAGAATAACCTGCCACCTGAACCATGTGCTTAATACACAGAACACACATCAGTGCCTCCTGGAGAACAGAATTCCAACCTGCTATTTTCAAAGAAGCATTTTCCTGTATTTTATGTCTTTATTGCAAAATATTTTGATTTCAGAGACTGTCCTAACAATCAAGCCCTTACAAGCAACTGGTTAAAAAACCTCCACGTTTCCTCTTTTTCACTTCCAGGTGAAAATTGTGCACAGTTTTCAGAGAAGAAAATATCTGGAAAAAACAGCTGTGAACTGTGAAACTAGTGCTTTGCTATACCTCTTAATATGTTAAGAGGTCTATGTTACACAACTATCACTTTTGACTAAATGAATATAATAAGATAATTATCTATAGCAACAATCAGATTAATAAAGTCCCTAAACATATATATATATAAACATATATATATATATATATATATATATATATATATATATATATGCTTTTCCAGGAAAAAAACCCAAAACATCT
Organism: Chiroxiphia lanceolata; assembly: GCF_009829145.1. NCBI lineage: Eukaryota > Metazoa > Chordata > Aves > Passeriformes > Pipridae > Chiroxiphia > Chiroxiphia lanceolata. The sequence continues at coordinate 81,895,944 of NC_045639.1, read as the reverse complement.
AGATGTGTTGAAAAAATCTAAGGGAGGGGGCGAGGGGGCTGTTATACTGCTGAAAAAGTTAGGCCAAATAAATCCAGACATTCTAGTCTCAATCAAGAAAACATCACGTATCTGAGGGAGAGAGAGTCACACAAAAGCTCCAGGAACTGAACTTTTTTGGCTCATGTGATTCAGGAGTACTTGACAAGTTTTTGGCCTCCAGTAAGCTGAATCTAGTTTCTTAAGAGACTTGCATGCCACAGACAACCAATGGAATTAAGGAAAATAGCTTCAATAAAAGCCTCATTAAAAATCACAAAAAATCAGCCTTGCACTGGCCAACAGACTGCAACTTCTGATGCCAAAGTCTAACATTTTGCATGTTCTGTGACAGGAAATAAATACTTCCCTGTTCTGTAAGTTATTTTCTTTATTAAAAAGTGATGCTATCCTGCAGCTGGCAATCTCAATATGTAAACATTACTATGTCAACAAAAAAAAGAACTCATATTTGCAACATTTGTGTTCAATACACTGCATCTGAATAATTGTAAATGTAAACACGTACAATAAATGTAAATAAATACAGCCTCTTTGATAAATACAAGGTAAGGAATAAGTCTCAAATTGGTATGTGCCAAGTCAGTCACACAGTTCAACGAGGAGGCAATCTGCTAAATACCTTCAAATCTAAGCCCAACATACTCTGCCTTTTAAGAGAGTGCATCTCTATCTTCAATATGCTACATCAGATACAAGATAGCTGCTTTAAAAATGGTTCCTAGTCAGCTTGATAGTGTGTGACTGCATCAGGAAATTATTTCAAAGGAACTGTGCCATGCCTGTGTGGCTGCAATAGTTATCAGGGCTCACTTTGTTCATATTCTGTTTGAATGGCTTTTCCTTCTAGGAATGGCAATGCATAAATGGTCACCCAACATTTTAACAGCATCCAAAGTCTTCAGCATAGCAGTACTTGGCAATTTTTCCTCCCTTTTCTGAATGCTGAGTTTACATAAGAACCTTAAACTCTCGGGTGTTCTCTATACAATGTAAAAAGTTGATTTTGGATTCTTAGAGGAAATTTCCATTAAGCTTTCCCATATTTATTCTTGTCGGATGAAAGAACTGTTGTATTTCAGAAATCCATTTACAGAAATATATTGTTTCTTGGTAAGTCAGCAAAAGCTGTCATATATATGTACACGCTTTGTGCAACTGAAGAATTTTTTACTTTAGGAATTTAAATAATAGAAACTCTGCACCAAAAAGTGACCTAGTAGAGATTCTGAGATAATGCTCTTAAAATGATAATGTGAGCACTGCAATAAACCCACAGCCCCATTATATTCCCAGCATAAGCAAAGCTTTTATCTGTACAGGTCCAAATTCCTTCTCTGAACAACTCCCTGGAGAACCCTCTTTCTTTCCTCATCCTCCTCAACAGTTAGGATGAAGACAGAAAGACTGGACTTCTAAATTACTTTAGAATGCATGTTAGAGATCTGCTATCAGATCTGTACTGTTTATTTCTATAATAACACTCTTATTCATTAAACTGGTGGATTTAAAGCCGAATACTCAGAGCGAGTAATGCAATCTTGAGTTGAGCCTCAATTTTAAAAATAAAATCCATACGAGCTTCAAACCAGTGAGTCAAGTTACTTTGCAGCTGGTTCTCTTGAGAAGTAATGCTTAATTAGATGGTCAGCTGCTCAGCCCTGAATAATTTTTCTAGAACTGCAAAATATTGCTTCAGGATAAGCAAAAACCTCTCGCCTGAGCCACAGAGTCTTTCCATAACTGTAAGCACATCATGTGAGCCCATACAGTCTTCTAAAAACATGTAAGGCAGTCACAGAAGATGATCTCATTTAATGATTCCATGAGACACCTATTTTTTAAACTCTAAATTAATTTTCGTTGTTCCTTGTCTCAAGATACAACCTTTGAGCCAGAGGCTTCAAACTTCACAAGATAAAGAAATGTAACTGAATATTGAAAAGAAATCTTACAGATGTAAACTGAATAATAAGACACTGCCTTGCAAATTCCAGTGTGATAAATATGATCTGCAGCAACTGGGTAATTTTTAACTTATTTAACTATATAAACAAGTCTGTTTCTAATGGGATCTTCATTAAACTATGATATATCAAACATTTTCTGAGCTATGGGAAGAGACAGTAATAAAAATACTCTGAAATAAAAAAAACATTCTGAAAGAAAAACAGTCACTTATCAGTAAAGACAGTATTTACATATGAGTCAGCATAAAACAAATACACACAGTTCTTACAGATAAGAATACCTTTTTTTTTATGTATGATCAGATTATACCTTTTTCCTTAATTGCAACATCTGGAAAAAAAAAATCAATCAGAATTGAAAAATTGTACAGACTGGACTAAATTTTACATATTTTACTGCTTTTTTCCTTCTGAATGTTAAATTTAATGTTTATTTTTTCTTCTCTGTCCATCTCATGGAGGATGCTTTTTATGAGGGATTCTGGTCTATAAGGCTTAATGCTAAATGAGTCACAGTCTAGAATGTAATTCCAAAATCAGTTATATTGGTTGCTTTGCATAGTTGGTTTTGGAATAATTTAGAAAAGGCTTTTCTTAGAAAAAAGCAGATCTCTGTAATAGAGCATAGTGAAAGATTGCAAAGTATAGGTATTTTCCTTAATCAGGACAGTCTGTCAAAGATCATAGAATCATAGAATTATTTGGATTGGAAGGTACCTTAAAGATCATCTAGTTCCAACCCCACTGCAAAAGAGATATTGGGGTGCTGGAGCACATCCAGAGAAGGGCAAGAAAGATGGCAAAGGGTTTGGGAAGTTGGTCATTTTAGGAGCAGATGAAGGAGCTAGGGTTGTTTAGCCTGGACAAGAGGAGGTTCAGGGGAGATCTTACTGCTCTCTAGAATTACCTGAAAGGAGATTATGGCAAGGTGGGGGTTAGTCTCTTCTCCCAGGCAACCAGTGACAGGACTTGAGGAAATGGCATCGAGCTGTGGCAAGGGAGGTTCAGGTTGGACATCAAGAATTTCTTCACTGAAAGGGTTATCAAGCATCGGAACAAGCTGCCCAGGGAGGTGGTGGAGTTACCATCCCTGGAAGTGTTTAAGAAATGGCTGGACGTGGCACTTAATGCCATGGTCTAGCTGACATGGTGGTGTTCAGTCAGAAGTTGGACTTATGACCTTGGAGGTCTTTTGCAACCTTAATGATTTCAATGACTTTAACAGATCTGGGGAGAAAGTGAAAAGTACATGCATGGGCAGAGGTGCTCCTTGTGAAGTATTTTATATGTCAGTGGATATCAAAACAAGGGGTAATGAGGCCAGTGTAAGCAAAGACTTAATTTCCAGGCACAGTTAGCACTTCCTGGAAGGCCAATTAAATCACCATGGTGGTATATACTGAGGGGAAAACAAGAGATGACTTCTCTTGCTAAGGGAGACACCTAAAAGCCACAGATCATTAAACAGGTTTAAGTTAGCATTCTTGAGGTATTTTTGAAATTTTTAATGCACAGAGGAGTGGGAATTCTTGTTTTCTATAGTTGACCAGATAGTCGTGACTCATTCTGTTAGTCATAAGGTCAAAATGATTTTCCCATTAACAACAACAAAACCTCGAAGCCATAAGTCTCCCTCAAATACTGCCTGCTGAAGAATTTGTGCAGTCATTTGTTCCCTTAAATCTGGCAAGCTTCTTATTTTTGATCAATGCCTTGACTGTAAAAAACCTATTTCTGTTAACAGAGCTATGCACATGCAGCTCATTTATCTCTTCCTTCGCCAGAAAATTCTACAGAAGGCTCCAAAGTGTTGTTCCGATTTGCACTTGAAGGCAGTAATATACACAAGAGGCAGATGTTCAAGAGGCAGAGTGAAACAGAAGGATCTATCCTTCTTTCATACCACTTCCCCATCACTCTATAAATACAGATACTGTTTACAGAATAAAAGCACTCCAGTAACCAACCTATGAAGCAACAAATTATTAAGCAGTGAGACAGGCACTTTGATGATTATTGATTATTTTTAAGATGTCAGTAGGCACACACATAACGTATCCTTAGTGTTTATATATATATATATATATATAAATACCTATAATGTAAATATTTATATAGGCAAAAGTCTATGCTCTTGAAGTTGCTAAGACAAATCTAAGACTACGGTTCCACTCTTCTCCAGTCATGTAACGTGCAGCTAGGATTCTAAAACAGTCAGTTAATAAGATTAAAAATATACTCATGTTTTAATGCAATTAAACCAACCATTTGCCTTCTTAATGCAATACAAATTATTGTTTAATGCAGAGAAAAAGTGTAGCTTGAACTATCTTTATTCCAGTTTTGGATTACATTCAACTATATTAGAAAACCCCTGTAGAAATCTGCCAAGAGGAAAATAAAATACAATTGTTTTTATTTGAAGTATAAATTTACATACCTTGGCCTCCGGAATGCTAACCCATAATGTTGGCAAGCCAGTCCCACAGTGGGAGTATAAACAACAGGCATGAACCTTTCAATGTCAGAAGCCAGCACTTTATAGAAAAGCTTTTCGTTTCGATCCTGAAGACTCATTAGTAGAATATATCTGTGGAGAATTACATATAATTAGACAGACATCAAGGGAACATATAAAGTAGATTTAGAAATACAGAGGTGTTTAGATAATTAAAGTTATCTTTGTTCTATAATAGCCTCTTTCTTGTTAAAAGTATTTTAATTCCTCCTTGTCTTAATAGAACAAATGGTTCAGAAACAAACAACAAATTGGTTGAGATAGAGAAGCTGAAACCATCAAGAAGTTGACAAATTACATACTCAAGAAGCTAATCCCTCTCAGGTATAAAACACTGACGTGCACTGAAGGTTTGGTCTGTCAGAACCTTATCTGTACCTATCAGCTGTTCCACTTGAAATGAGACCATCATTAAATATAACTTAAACAAGCTTACTCATCTGCCCAAAGAAAACAAAACTAAAAATGTTAAGCTTTGCAAGCTCTTGTCTCAATAGAAATTTATCTCAAATCCAGAATAATACTTCACATAAATACTGAAGAACAAAGCTTTCAAAAACAAAGCATACACGTATGGCCTTTCATCCCTGAACTCTGTATTTGTCATGAAATCTGCAATGTTTTATCTCCCGATGAAAATTAATTTTGAAGAAGTTCTGTTTGTTTAAAAAGAAAACCAATGGAAAAAAAATCAGAGAAATGAGAGTGAAGAAAAAGTTAACATTTAGCTTGATCTACTTTTAACTACCATCAAACTAATATTGAATAATTACATTACTGCTTCAAGATCCCAACCAGGAAGCCAAATTTCAATGCTGAGTATGATAGATGATATGAGTCTGACAGTGACTTTAAGTTATACCAGTTCACATAAGTATGACTCTGGCCACTTTGTGAATACTTAATACTTAGGAATTTGGTGATCCTAAACCTCACCTCTCTATTCACTAGTTTTAGTAATGTTAAGTATTACTTTAAAAATTAAGTAGTCTTCTATACCAATAGGTTTATATAAAATCTTTAACTTATCTACATAATTTATGCAAGGTTTGTGTTTTTGTTTTTGTTTTTTAATTTGCAATGGATTATTAATTACTTACACTCAATAAGCTTAATATGCCCATCATTTTATTACACAAGTGTTGAGGAAACATATACAACACATTAATTCCAAAACCCTGGAGGTTTGTGTGCTTAAGTATTATTCACATGACCTTTTCTTCTGCATTCTCATGCATCACATGCCCCAATAAAATAAAATTCATTCTTTAGGAAGACATAGTCAGGTAACTATCTAAAAAAGAACAGCTTAGTAAATCTGAATTTGTTTCATTCAAGCTTATCACTGTATATCAGGGAAGCACTTCTGCGATCTACTATATAAACTTCACTATAAGCAAGGCTAGTGCAGCCAGTTTGGCAGGTGATGACTGTAATGTGGTGACACGAGTGAAGCAAAACAGTGTCCCTCCCCTTCTGTCACCAAGGGTATTTTATACCCTAAAATGATGAAGATCTGGAAACTAAAAAGTCGCAGAAGTACTCTAATACCATCACCATGAGGCAATCCTAAACACCTTCCATCATACCCATTAGTTTTGAATGTTCTCCAAGGTTAAATTATATCCTGCTCTTATAGTTCTCAGCTACAAATATACATACATACTAATTTTCTTTCCTATTATTACATTTCCCTACTAGCCTTTCATTTTCCCAGTATTTCATTATGGTAGAGCATATCTTCCAATGTCCTTGAATTCTTCTTCGTTAAAACCTTTCTCCTGAGGACGACTATCCCAACACTTAGCTTGAAATACAAGTTTCATGCACATATAGTTGTGAATACACATGAAGACATTAATTTCATTTCCAGAGAATATTTAAAGTGATGTTAGAGAATATTATGCATATTTTGGCTCGCTCTGTACTGGAGACTGCAAGCACCACGCAAGCCACAGCACTGTTTTGAAGCAGTTGCCAGTATTTAATTTTTTTATCTGTTTCATTTAAAATGAGGTGTGGCTGCTTAAAACTTTAAAATACCTTTTAATCATCCTTTCTTATTACTCAGATCAAGCCTAGATTTTAAATGGGGTTAAGAAATCTTTTACAAAAGAAATTAAAAGTTTAGCAAAAGCTTTTCTCGAGGCCTTCGAATTAAAAACTGTTTGTTAAAGCTCTCCATTTTGTTTTTACTGTCCTGTAGCACTAAACAGGGGGTTTATTTTTTTATTTGTATTTATTGTGCCACTTTTATATTCAGGATATGCTAAAGAACTTGCAAAGGTAATAACTGCATACTATTTATAATCACATTTTCAAATATTACATACTTGATTATATCCAAATCAGTATAAGAAATATCATTATATAGTGAAAAATACTTTTCAATGGCAGGTATACATCTTCTTTCTCAGCACAGTAACTTGTTTAGTCAGAGGTATAACCTTTCTCAAAAATTCTTTATAAGAAGAAACGCAAAAATGCTTCATCCTCAATGTGGTGATGGTTATAACATATTAGACAACAAGTATGCATCTTTTAGCAACATCCAAGCAATCTACACAACTAGAAGCCTGAAGTGGTTTAACACTGTAACAATTTCTGCAAACTTTTTAAAACAAAAATATTTTACAATAATATATTGTATTATATTTGATACAAAAAATATTTTTGATACAAAAATATTCACTATATTTCACATATTAGTGGGGCTTTATATAGCTGTGCTGTTTCCTCCAATTTTTAGCAAAATAAAATAATTTGTGTTACGTGTGTAGGTCTACATTTAAGTCCACTGATGGAAAGACTTGGTAATATTTGCATGCGGAAGATACTTCCATTGAAGACTGTCACCAGTGACATCTTGGGCTCCTTTGCAGATAAAATGCTTGTGTGAACTGAGTGTGCAAAAAAGTTGCATGTGCAAAATGTGATTTGCAGCTGTGTTTGTAAGTCAAGTGTCTGACAATTTTATTGGAGTATGTCAATGAAGATCTTACAGGACCATGTTCAGTCAGGTTTTGAATATCTCCTATGGATGGAGATCCTACCACAGCTCATCCAGCATTATAAAATGGGGTCACACTGTTTATTCTGACTATAAGGGGAAGGAGAAGATACAAATACCTGTACCAAAAATTACAGTTGAGAAAATACCACTGCCACATGTCACAGAATAAGACTGGGAAATAAACACAGCTTCTCATTTTTAAATATGTTAATTAATAAGATCTTAATTGAAGTATTTTGACTAGTTAATACATTAGTGAGAAAAAAGCCTAACTTGTAATAGTTTCAAACTATTTCTATGAACCGAAGACTTGCTAGTTTTGTCAGGTGAAGTATTTCACTAAAACCAAAGTAACGATAATAAATTTGTATTGCAAAGCTGTACAATACAATATAACCTTTATACTAAAACAGGCATTATAATAAAAACTGGCTTTATAGTATAAAATGGCAAACTACAGTCTAATACTCAAGACACATGGATGTAATAATTCAATGTTAGTGCTTCTGTTTTAGGGATGTCTGATCACAGGAACAGGAAACAAATTTCTTCCTTATCTAACTATTTATTTGGAAAAGAGAAAATGCACAAGAAGACTCAGGTGGGAAAAGAAGACACCAAATTTTTGTTTAGTTAAGTATTTACAGATCTTAAGCTTAACAGAGACGAATTTGGAAAAATATTATCTGAAGTAAATGGTTTCTCAAAAAACTTTAATTTACATTTATTTTAAACATATTGTATTTCTTTATACTTGGGTATTACTTACGTCTATTCTATGTGGATTAATTGTATTTTTAAAAAATATTCTTTCCACCCCTAAGACAGACAGATTTTTCTTCTCTTTCTTTTAACATGGTAAAGCAAGTTTTCTGCAAACTATACCCACAATACTTGGAGACAGTTATTTTTATTTCATTATTCCCATTGCAATCAAAACTTCAGTATACAGTGGTTTATTTCAGTTCAAATGGCACAGCATTCAAAGTTTTAGTACTCTCTAATTTAAAACTCATAGATTATTTATTTTTTGCCTAAAAGCCATGTATTATATACAGGTAACAAGACAACCCACAACAGAGAAAAGCAAGGCACAGGATGAAAAAAAATGAAGGAACAGTTTTTTGTTCTAGAGCCTACAAAATCTGATTTTTTTTCGGAAAAAAAAATTCCACATTTTAGTATTCATAAATGTTTAAAGCCCTCCCCAGCTTTTTTCTTGAAAAAAACCCAAACGCGACAATACTTCATGATACATTAATTTTATAATATTTTATTATTTTTATATGCTTTAATGCATATGTATCTATATGCCTGTAAAGACATTATTGACTTTTACTATCACATGAGTTCCTTTGCTTCTGATGACCCTTGTGTCATTTGGTTATCAAAGTAAGTTCATGTGAACAGCCCTGGAACATTACAATTTTAAAGTCGGAGTTGATTTTTCGAAGAAAGCATTTCAGCAAAAGTATATATTTAACTTATAGATTCCCAATAATCAATCACCATAGCTTGAAAAAAAACCCCAAAATTTCATCTGTACTACCATAAAAAAAAAAAAAACACGTAAAGGACTCATGGTTTGGTAATTAGGATAAAGTTCCATAGCCATACTTTACCTGTCTAAATCAGATGTCAGCCTTTCGAAATTCTTAAGAATTGTAAAAACCTGAGCATCTTGACCAAGAAAGCAAGGTGGCAATAATCCATGAATATTCAACTGTTGCCTCTCCTCCAAGGTAAAAGCCATGCCCTGAAAAAATAAAAATAAAACCATGTATAGATACATACATGAGATAATTCATTTAAGAAAATTCTGTGGCAAATTATAGCACAGGTAAAGTTAGCATCAGAAAAACTATTTAAAATTACATAGTATTTAAAATTGTGCAATTATTTTGGAAAAGGATTTTATTGAGTCATAAGAAAACAGGTCTGTACAGTACAATAACTCCATCCCAGCACAGAACAAGGTAAGATCTCCCGACACCATAAGACTATTAATTGCAAAATCATTAACTTACAGCTGAAGCAGAGAGCAGTTGTATATTCTCAATCACTCAATTGCTGCTTTTTAATGAGGTCTGTCTGTCTAAAACATATTCAGAAAGTACCCAAGCTAGTCTGAGAAAGATGATGCCTTTACAGCAGAAATATGGCTATGGGTTTAGGACACTAGTATTGAGCACTCTGCTGAAGTTTTACTGTGCTGTGGTAACTACAGCCAGGCAGGACTGACAGACTGGATCAGACCTCTGACAATTTTAGGGGATAAAAAGAAATTTCAGAGGAGTTTCTTCCCTATATGACCTATGTATGCATTTGTTTCACACTATAGCCACCGACCGGTGGCTCCACAGACACGTTACAGCTCTCCTTTAGCATCACGCTGCTGCACGGCTTCCACTCCAGAGTCAATACTGGCAGATATGCAAGTGTCTTTGAGGTCTCTCTTAGGTTACACTAAAACTGTCTATAATCTTTGCAATATACTTATCATGTAGCTTAAACACATTCAGAAGTTCACATAGCAGAGATTAGGTAGCATTTATTACTCTATCAAGATGTCTGTGTGTGTGTGTACACACATATAAGCCATTAGACAGTTGCCTAATATTCTATACCTATCATACAACTAGAGAAAATACTTTGTTTCTTATGCAAAAAGTATTTGAGAAAACACCCTGAGATGTATCAAGAGTTAAAAATGGTAATGTAACGTTTCTGCATTTATTCTTCTGTGGAAAATAAACACTACTGAGGTACTTCCGTAACAACCTCTATAAACAGACTTTTAAAATTTCTTTGTTCATGTTACCATTAGAATTAGCTGCGTCAACAAGTGATAGGAAAAAACAGGTAAAGCAACAAATACAAAAGGTATCCTTCATTCTACATTTGCACTACTCTTTCTTTTTCAAGAGAACAAATCCAGTCCCATACACAAAGTTCTTCCTGCCTTTCACACAACACCTAGTGAGTGATACAAAGTGATAAATTCATACCAGTTAGTTTGATTACCTGGACAGGCTTCTTATTTTTTGTTTGTTTTTTTTTTTTTTCCTGTCTTTTTCAGAAATAGTCACCTCACAGGACTTACTCTTACAAAACAAAAGTATACTACAAAATCTTTCTGTGTCTTACTAGGTTACACTTCTTACACCATTTTAATCTAAATTTTCAAGTGGTTATGTCATTGTGGCTTGAAAAAATGTAGGTAAAAAAAACCCCAAAGCAGCTCCGTCACTCTATCTGCTTCATAATGCCATTAATCAAGTTGTTACCCTCAAGTGAAATGATAACTCAAAAAAAGATAAATACTTCATAATGAACACTTCACAAAACATCACACATTAGTAGAACGTGCTTCTCCCATATGAGACAGAAATGAAAGGAAACCAAGTTTAATAAAAGTCAAAAACTGTTTTGCTGTAGTTCTCCACGCATACAAGATTTCAAAGGTTTCCAAAACCGTACACAAAGCCTGCAATTTTTTCACTAATGAACTTTCAGTGACCGTAAGTGAGTGTCTTCAACTGCTATCACATTTTGAAAGACCATGGAAGAAGGGAGAGTCAACTGTGAATAATAAATAAATAAATTCCTCACAAGTTTATTCAAAGCTGATCCCTCTTATCTCCATTAGACTTTTTTTGGCTTAAAGGACCCACATGAAAGCTATACATGTGTGCTCACACGCACATAGACTTCAGAATCAGTTCCAAATGACTGGACTCCAGGGAGCTGCGTAGTTTTAGTGGATCTTTCAGTGCTGGCAATAAAGTGGCAATCCAATCATTCTCTGCATCTCTCCTTTCCTGTTTCCATTAGTCGAAAGAAATGAAAAAAAAAATTCTAAAAGTCTGTGTTTGCCTTCACTTTAGGAATAAGATACAGACTTTAATTACTATCATAGGGTTTCCCCTTGTACTGGAAAATATATTTTATTTTAAAACAGACACGTGTTACATCTTGCCAAGTGCCTTTTTTTAGAAAGTACTTCATCTTGTAATAGCCTATTTTCCACATATTACTACAGCTCCTCCAGTAAGAATTAATTTCTTTGGAGCATTACTACAAAACACATAACCCATCTACACCCCCTATGCTATATATAGTTTGAAAATCCTTTACATGAATACTCCTCTTTGGTAGAGATATTATGAATTTTTAAAATTTCTAAGATGGAATGTTAATTCCTCTTTCCTTCCTCAGATCTCATATATACTCAAAAGAAAAGAATTATCATTTAAATATTTCACCTGACAATTTAATAAGAGAAGGCCATTTTATGCAATAAGTGTATGCTATTTAATTTGCTTATAATTAGGGAAGACCTTAACTACCTAGGATTTATAGTTTACATCTAGCTTTCTTGCACTAGCCTCTCAGATTTTCTTTTTTACATTAGAATTCTTATTTTTTCCTGTTAGAATTGTTGTTTCCCAGCCATCCAGCAGAGAGGGCTCTAGGTCTAGCTTGGTTTACACACTCCTTTCCGTTCCTGAGAGGTATACTTTGTGCACACCTGGATGGGACAGATTTCCATCATCTAGCATCTCAACTATAATAAACGATGTGGACATTTTTATTTTACAGTCTGTATTACAAATAAATTTTCCAAGAAGAACAACAGTGTGATGAGCTAAAAGCAGTGTAAGGGCGAGATATTACTACCATAAGTATTAACCTTTGCCTAAGTAGTTTTGGTTATTCACTGCTTTATGCCTCATACACCATAGAGATGAAAAGTATAGTTATTATTAACCCTTCCAGATAAGAGTTTGCAATTTTTCAAGAGTTATGTTTCATACGCTTCTTTATAAGCTCTGGTTTTGGTAAAAACAAGTTGTTCTTCAGCCACCTCATTATTCTTCCTTTCTCACAAACCTTTTGGTCAAAACTTTGGGTTGGGGTTTTTTATTGCTCCTTAGGCATAAATAGCCTTTCATATTCTCAGCTGTACACAGAAAGTTCTCTGAGTCTGCCCTTTTTATTCTCAAGAAGTTTAACTCATTTCAAATACATTTAATTCTGAATTTTCCTCTCCATTTGTAATGTTGGGAAGTTTTGTAATTGTAGCAGTGATTTCTATTACTGCACATTGCTCAGTATTCTTTCATTATTTAATCTCTATTGGTTTATCAACTCAGCTCATAACTACATGTGCTCCGCCCTGACTCTCTTTTCCCCCAAAGCCCTCCATCTACAATGTTGTTCTAGTGCAGCTACACACACATCAATTCTCTTGTTCAGTTGCAGTACTGAAAAGCCATAAAACAGAATACACAGCACAGCACCCTCTTGTATCAGACAGCTTTTTGAACTGGCTTTTGACTAAATTTTCAAGCTGTGCTTGAAAAGACAGAGAACATGTTCAAAATACTTCAAGAGCTGTCTCAGCCTCTGTTCACAGTCAACAGAGACAAGTCTTATCTTTTAATACAAACAAGATTGCAACGACACAGTTTTTGTTCAGATAGAATATCTGAAGCTCATATAATTACTAGGTTTACATAAACTTCTCAAGAAAAAAAGAGTGTACTAAAGCAATATGTGCATCCTGTCCATGCACTAATGAGATTCAGCTTCACTAAAGGGTAGCCAGTATTCATTGCAGGGATCCTTCTCCCATTTCTTCCAAGACCTAGCCCTCCTGTTTTGTTCTAGTAGACTAAAACCGCCATTTTTAAAAACTCCTACTCATTTAGGAAGAAAACTCATTTCCTTCTGTTGGCCTCACTGCAGGTATGCCACAAAAATATCAGCTTAACAGCATGCAGAAGGAGGCTGGCTTAGAAGAGGAAACCATGCCCACATCCAAGGTTCTTGAACTCAGTGACTCTTTCCTCAGCCTCTGGCAGAGAAGATCAAGGCCTGTGTAAGACTTCGGGTCATCCCTGGGACTCAGTGGACAACCACCAACACCAAGCTCAAGTACCTGCATGCATATTTGAACTGACTGGATACGTGAAGGAGGAAGGAAGAAATGAAGAGGAAGGTAAAAAGGTGTAGCAAGGAAGTATATATAGAAGTATCATCTATTCTACAAGAAAGAAATCTCTGGATTGCTGATCTAAGATACTGCTACGGAAAAATTATCATCTCTAAAGTACTTTGGGGACGGCAGACAAGTAGGTTCATCACTGTCTCACAGTCCATCAAAAAGTGAAAAACCCTCTGTTAAAACAACTCGTTCTGCATATCTAAACCATAAAAGTGCAGTGAACCAATTTCAACAACATCATGAAAATAGTACACAAATTTGCAGGACTCAGATATGCTCAGCATCTGCTGCCATGGCTGGAAAGAGGAGAGATGGTGCCTCACTACCCCTTGCAGCCTCCCACCACAGCAGTTGGTAACCCTGAGCAGAGGCCAGGGATTGCTCTGTCAGTCAAAGCTCTGAGAAAACCCCACAGTTACCTGAAATCCGTGTCTGCTTGAGATCTGAATCATTTTTTTGAGCAAATGGATCTACAGAACCCTGCAATTCCATATTCTTAAAAACAAATGAACAAAAAAGAATGTGTAAATAAGATGAATGCTTTCGTCTGAAAGATCGAAAGCATTTTCCCATTACTGGAGAAGAGTTTTTTCCCCATTATGTCCCAAATGAAAAATCAGTGGCATCACTACTAGTTGCCAGTCACACATCATCCCACAATGCTTACACCACTTCATGCACAAGACTGTCTCCAGAAGAAATTCAACTGCAGAACCAGAAGCAGTCCTTAGGAAAACATGATCTTTGGTATGCATAACTGCTTGCAAGCAATTCTTTTGCTGGTCAAGCTTTTGCCTTCAGCATTTTTGGCTTCTTATACTACTCTAGTACTGTTATGAAGGAATCCAAGTCAAAATTAAAAAAACTAGGGTTTTTTAAGGAAAGCTTCTTAAACTGAGGAAGCAACAAAATATATGCATAGTCCTGCTAGGTATGAGCTACATGAAAACAGTTTCAGGCATCTAATATCATTAAGACCCTTTAGGATTAGAATATTTTAAAAAACCCCACAACCCTGCAAAATTTTACACATTCAAAGAAATTATGATAAAATCTCTATAAAAATATAGAACATATGATTTTTCAAGCATTTTAACCACATTTAAGAGTTTAATGATCTGCAAATCCCTTTGAGCTATTTTATATAATTTGTGTTTTTAAAAAAAAACACCTTACAAATGGGCAAAAATAAAGTTTTACAAGCATTTCCCCTCCATTCTGCATTTTTATTATCCAAACATGACTTCAGAGAAACCAGCTACACAGTTTTAATACTCCATGTCCAACATTCATTTCAAGACACAATACGCCAGGAAATACTTAGAATAACTAATCTGAGCACACACTCCATAATGAACTCATTCTGCTGAAAACAAATGTGGTTCATGGCAAGAAATTGGTGTTGGAGAACTACATATGGCTAAAGATCTTACTGCTAGTTTCTCGACCCATATTTGTCATGACTGCCAAAAAACATTACAAGCAGAGGTAGTCAATGTAGCTGTCTGGGTAAATATTTCTTCTGCAATCAGTGCTCTAGGCCAGACACGTCACACCAAGTATCTCTGTAGGTAAGGAGAGGGAGTAATTTTTTAATGTTTCAAATTCACACACAGTTTTCTGTTAAGGTGGTTTCCTTTGGACATGAAGAAAAAATTTCTCTGCAAACTGTCAATTTACATTAACGTAGAGCTTCATGTTTCTCAGGAACGATTTGTTGTAAAGACTATGCACAAAAGAAGGGCTCAAACAGCAGAATCCAGTTTCTTTTTTTTTTTTTTTTTAAATCAGTATTATTAAAATTTTAGAGAAAAAAAGAAATCCTTTCAAATGGTACTCATTAAGACTAGGGAGAAAGATAACAAATACAAGTTGATAAGAAGAAATTATATGATCATCAGCAGAAAGTTACCCCAGTTTGAAGATGTATAGCAGAGAGTTAAGAAATGAAAACTGAACACAAAAATACAAATTTTCTACTGCAATCCTCTGGTAAATCACACAGACAAAATCTCAATAAATTTTCAGAAGGAAAGAACGTCAGTAACCATTTATAACACACACATTAATTAAAGTAATACTAGACTGTAAGTAGAAAAGTCACTGTGACAGAACTGCCATCTTTTTCAAAAGTACAGTTATTTTCCCCCCAAACTGCTCAGATTCCCCTTTGGGCACACTGGTTAGCTCTGGATTATGCATTTTGGATTATGGTTTAAAAATCACTATACAAACGAGCAATTAACAATCCATTGGCTTGTTTCGCAGAGGAACTGTGGGTTTCCTGTCTTTCTACAGCACCTAACACACAGGTCTTGTACAGGCCTTAGCCTACAGCTAAGATCCCTAAAATAGCAGTGAATCCTGCTAAGTGTTTTCACTGGAGTTTGAAAAGCCAGGTACGTACAGGTAACTACCCTGGCTGGGACAAGGAAAGAAAAAGTTAGAAAAGGAGGACTGGTGAAATGTAAGCAGCAGAACCCAGTTTAGATACAGCACTTGTGCTCCTTTCAATAAGCCCTCATGCACAGGCACCCATCAGGACCTGTGAGACTGTGAGGTATGCTGAAGGTAAATGAAAACAAAAATACTATAGTTGATGAGCACAGTTCTAAACACACAAGAAAAGAAGGAACTGTCCGAGTTTCAGCTAAGAAACGCCAAAAGGCAAAGGTTTTATTTTATGCACTTTTTTTAAACACAGTTTTTTAATTATTTTAAGTTGAAGAACTATATTCTCACATTTGAGATTTATATTTCAAAGCTGTTTTTCTAGAGTTGTGGTAGATCTGCTGTAGTGTGTTGAACACACAATGTTTTATAGTTTTCAGGAAAGCCAAGTGACCTGAAGTATATTCACAGCCCAATTCTAAGTCCATAGGATTTTCAAAAGCAAATTTACACAGTCAAGTCAACAGGGGAAACTGAAACAAAAGTCTAAACCAGCTTCCAACAAATAAAGCACAAATAAATACAGTAGCTAATACACACACCCATGGACTTATGACTCAAAAGAAATGCAGAAGGCCAAAAGGAGATCAGACTTCTCTTGGCAAATTCATCATGGGAACATGTGGGCAGCTTGGCAGCCATGCAGTGAGCTGATACAGTGATTGCATGAAGCGTGATTCAGACCAGCAAATTAGAAATGACACAACACAGCATTCTTATTTGAGCAATCCTTTAACCTACTGTAAACAATTATCTGAAAGTAAGCTAGCTAACCTATTTTAAGAAACTATGTGTACATATTTGTTTTATTATACATATTATACATAGTAAAACCTTTTTCAATTGCATAATCTCATCTTAAATTTGAGAAATCTGTATTACACAAACTGCAGACAGCAACAAATAAACAGCAAAAGAAGTCACCAAGATAATAATAGGTAAAAATATACTGCATATTGTGGTATAATGTAGGATGATGAAGTGGGTCTAGTTAAGATTCTAAATTTAGATTTTCATATGCAATCTAGGCACCTATCCTCCCATGATAATTATAGGATGTATAGTATTGATTAAAATAAAAAGTCTAAAGACAGATAAAGCTCACTCTAGAATAGGTACCTTGCAGTCACTCATCCAAATTGCTCCAATTACTATATTGACTATAGACCAAATTCAGATTTGCACACATAAGCACTTACTGTCAAGTGGGAGGGTCAATGGTATCGGAGCAATCAACACTGCTCATTATGGCAATAGTATTAACTATAAATCAACTGCATAAGAGGCTTTCACAGCACCAGTTGACAGCCATGCACAACACTGTATCTCAAGGAGCACTAGTTGCCTGGATGTGGGCTGCTACATCAAGCCTCAACTGTCCTTTTGACTCTTCAATCCACAATCCACCAAAAAATCATCTTACTCTGAATCATTCATATTACTATGGGGATTTTTAATCTCAAAGCAACCAAAAAATTGCTAGAGCTGCATTTGTACACTTTCAACCAGAGCTGGCTGTCTCAAAAGCATGTAATTTTAAAGCCATAAAATAAGTTACAAAGCACAATACATAAGGGGATAGCAACACCCCACCTCCCAGACTGACAGACCTGTAGGTCTTACAGCACCTACAGATGAAATGATTTAGATGCTCAGGAAGAGATGTGTTAGAGCAAGGTCTGCAGAGATTTCCAGGCTCTCGCTTTTCATGTGAGAACAATTTTGCAGGCCAGAAGGTATGAGCTGATGTGAATGTCCTCCATAGGTCCCATGTCTGAGGATGGAACAATAGTTTCCAGCATAAGAGGCAACACTGTGCCTGCCAAGAAGCAGTGTGTGAGCTCTCCCAAGATCTGCACAGCTCCTGAGCCTGGTCATGCTGCTGACTCCATGAGAACCAATAAACTCATCACACCCTGAGTCACCAGCTCTGCACAAGGCCCTAGCATGCACTCTCCTCAAGCTGAACTCAGATCACAACCAGAAAGGCAGTGGTTGCTGCATGCAGATAAGGGTCTGTGGAGAGATACCTGACGAAACAAGGTGCCCTGAGGGACTTTCTGAATACCCAGCTCGAAGGTACATTAGTACAAGCCTGGCTTCCCAGCAAAGAGGGGAGGCTGCGCTCCCTATTATGGCTCCTACCTGGGAGCTACAATGAACCTATGCATGAGCAAACTGGGACTTGAATCAATGGGTGCAGTTATGTGCTACTAACAGCAACACCTCGATTCTGTTTGTTATAGCAGCTAAATTAATAAGAGGTATACTAACAAGTACTGGTTGTGATCTGTGCTTCCTCTGACTCAATCCCCTATCCAGCACCTCCCACCAGTGCAGAAAGATCTATCTTGGCTCTCTTGGTTGCCCCTGGCAGACAAGACCAAACAGCAGCATGAAACACAGCTTAAACTGTAGAGTCAGAGAAGATGAACAAATATTCAGATGTTGGGTTTTGGGGGTTTTTTTTGTCCCTGGCTATTTCTGAGCCATCTTTATTTGTTTAAAACTCCTTTGGGTTGTATTGACCTTCAAAGATGCCTATTTGGGAAAGCTCTGGCTACAGGAACCACTCTGGAAAGAGACAACAGCAGTTTACCACATCACTTACAAAATTATTGAGCATGTTCTTATGACAGATGTTAGTTTTCAACACAGATTACCTATGCCATAAATTAAAAACACTGGTTGTAAGCCACTTGAGAGCTCTAATCCCCTGGGTGAACCATGGTAAATCAATCTGGAAAAGGTAATAATCTCGTTAGTTACTGCCTTTGTCAATATTGTCTTCTAAAGATGTATCAATGTGCAGTTTTATTTTCAGATATATAATTTATATAATAATAGTATATTAAATTGCAATTTAATTCATGATAGTGATTTTTTAAAAATACAGATGTCACTAAGTTTTACTATACCGTATCTGAAATTCTACTTAAAATATTGGTTCAGTTGTATAGTAGATGCTATGAGTCAGTACCCTGTATCTCTAATATATAACTCTAATCAAAGGATGCCTGCAATGCTATCAGTGGAATAACTGACAAGGTATCCCTATTTATGGAGGGAATTTAGATGAACATAGTATCAGGTGACATAAAATATATTGTTAAGCAGAATGATTACAAATAAAATGGCAAATAATAGCTCTCTAACTGTAATAATTTTACAAATAAATACAGTTGCCAGGCATGCAGTCTCCAATACGCAATGTTTACATTTGTAAAATCAGGTCTTATTCAAGAGTCAGTCATGTAGGTTGGAGAGGAATTTCAGTAACTGCCAAAAATTCCATCTGTCTGAAATAAGTACTTAACCAAATACAGGTTAGTAAACCCTGAAATCCCAGGGGAATTTGATAAACCTCATATGCTTAACAGATTTTATTGTTGCCTTTCAGGGATTAAACAGATTATCAACTACTATATTCTGGTCTTCTGACAAGACTAAGCAACTAATTTCATTAGCTTGATAAACAATTAACACAAATAAATATTTTAAATACTGTAACACAGAGTTGCATAGAGGAGAGCAGAGACCCATCTCAATACTGATTTTCTCTTCTAGTACTACAATGGTATCCATCAAATCTAAAAGAATAGCCTAAAATAATGCAACAAAAAAGGATGTGAGCAAAAATAGATGATAGAAGGCACATCTGCAGAACTACTTCAAAAAAGATGCACACTTGAAGGCTTTTTCAGTGGGCAATTAAAAAAATAAAAGCTTTCCACACAGATTAGCATACCTTAAAATTGTATTTTCAAGCATCTTCCTAATTATGGCAGCACAAAAAGAAGTTAATCTCTAATGAGCAAGCTATGAAGTGCCTACTTGTCTTGCAGATGCTGACACATAAGTGACTGCAGTAAACCTCATGTTTCATACTGGGTAGATGCTTTTCCTTGACTCACAGCAGCTCCCACCTGTGTGGTCCTCAAGCTGAAAGACATTGGAACAGCTCCTTCCACACCTGCAACAGTACCAGCCTCATTAGCTTGTAAGGATTCTCCCTATAGCACCAAAGTGGTGACAGGGAGACTGGTCAGCCTGGTGAATTACAAAGATTTGACCTGAGAGCCGAGGGCACTGAACTGTGTCAAGTGACACCAGTTACACAGACTACCAGACTACTCAGGAGTAGGGTATTGTGTCTAAAAGTTACGTGTCTACTCAAAATTAGTCCTCTGGGCACCCTCCACAGACTAGGAGGAA
Organism: Chiroxiphia lanceolata; assembly: GCF_009829145.1. Classification (NCBI taxonomy): domain Eukaryota; kingdom Metazoa; phylum Chordata; class Aves; order Passeriformes; family Pipridae; genus Chiroxiphia; species Chiroxiphia lanceolata. Next base: position 81,875,728 of record NC_045639.1, on the reverse strand, counting down.
AGACTGAGTAGGACCCTAGGTGGTACCCTTTCTTCTTTTTTAGTTCTATAATGTAAAGAACTATTTCAGACAAAATGTGTGAAATTAATACTTTCCATTGTCACAGGCAACCCAGGATTTCTATTACTACAATCTGGTAATACGATCTATAAGCCTTTCAGGCATACACAGACATTGTATATATTGCACACCTATTGACCATTTCCCATTCTACAGATTGCCAACTTACTCTTCCTTTAATCACCTCAGTCTACAAGCTGGTAATACATGTATATGTGAAAATAGCAAAGCCTATCCAAACCCTTTGTTTTTGGGGAGCTTGTTTCACCTAACTTTGGCATTTTTTCCTCAGAATTTGGCAGTACATTAAAATCAATGTAAAGTAACATGCAAAATTTACACTCTGAATGCACTTCATCTATAAGCACAGCCTTAACTGCTATCCAGAAAGTAACCATTCCATTTTTGCTGTAACAATAAGCATCCTACTTGCAGCGTTCTCTTGTAAATAAAAGTCTTTTTCTTCTTGCTGAAGTCACTGAAAATTCATGTAATCATGAACAATGTGACAAAAAAAATTGCCAACTTACGACTCTGAGTAAGCTGACTAGTGGGTAGCAACAGATTCTCTTTTTTAATCCCAAAGTGAGCATTTCACGTTGTGCACAGGAATGGTTTATTACTCTGTTTACATCCTTTTTTTAAAAAAATAAATAAATCGAACAGGCTTTAGGACAGAGGCCCATTTATTACTGGTGATCATACAGCATTTGCTTCAGAAGATGTTAACCAGGGGCTTCAGCTGTAGTTCTGTTCTGTATACTATTTTTCCCCCTTTCTTTAAATACTTTACCCCAGAGGCACTACCATCATCACTAATGGGCTCGGTCTTGAACAGTGGTGGGTCCGTCCTGGAGCCAGCTGGCACTGACATGGGACAAGCTTCTGCAGCTTCTCACAGAAGCCACTGCTGTAGCTGCCCACCCCTCCCCTGGCTACCCAAACCCACACAAACCCAATACATAGTGAAAGAATGTATAGATACTTGAGCTATATCTTCTGTCATACATTGTCTGTTAGTTTTGCTCAGTACAATGAAACACCTGTTTTCGTGACATGGCCTTTCTTCCATTTTGAATTCTTAAACACTCAGAGTAGCCATCAGTAGCCTCACTCATTACTAGAACCACAGGGCAGGATCATCACAGCATCTGAAATACCAGCCAAGGGATAGAACAGTGCACGTAACTGTCACACAGTTACACCTCTTCCTGAAAACTGTAAGCTTATCTGAACTTTGCTACAATTTTGTTTGGTTCTATCCCTTTAGATTAAGGCAGGAGGAAAATACAATTAGGGAGCAGATTGACTAGGAAGGCAAACCCTGAAACTCAACAGGAAAAATAAGATACAGCCGGTGCAGAATTTTAGTGTGAGCTCTGATTTTGTAAGTTAAAACTGTTATTTAACCAGTTATAGAGAGAAGGCAAAGTCATGCAGCAGCCTTTGACAGCATGCAAAAAGTTAGTTGATTGAGGGAAGATATCTACTAATGGTAGAACAATTCCACTTAAAACTGCTGTACCAGATTCATTCATACAGCTCTGCTTTTGCCAAGATACAACCTGTGTATCAATAGTATCTATTTGCATAGAAAAGATCAGACTGAAATGAATCATGGAAAAAGCCGTGATAAAATGGGGTATATCACTTTTCTTTTTATTTGACTGCTCTCCAAAAAAGCTTGACTCATTAAAGCAGACAGCAGATTAAAGAAAAGTGAGTATTATGGAAATAAAATCTAAATGGTAGTTAAGGAAACCAGCCAATATGAACCATCTGAATTTGCTATCAGGCACATAACAGCTCTGTCTGAAAGAAAATTCGCGACAGTGAAAAAATGACAAGAATCCTCTCCCAGTAAAGCCAATTAATTTCAAGTTGCTAATGTTTTCAAAGCAAACCAAGGATTTAGTTGCCCTCTTATCTAACTGTGCCACTCACAGAAACTCAAGTCTAAAACAATATGAAAACAAGAACTAAACAGAAAAGAAAGAACAACAACAACAAAAACACCCCCAAAAAAACCATTATATTAAGAAACCTATTTTCTTTCCGGATGTTGAAAAATGTATCCTGGCAGTAAACATTAAACACAAGACTATTTGAATCTGAAGGAAATTTTGCTCCTCAATTCCAACTTTTCATTCCAATTTGCTAGTAACTAATTATGCAGACCAACTACAAGATTTTTCTAGCTACCTAACTGAATAACTGCTGCCTTTCCTAAAGGAAACTATGGTGCCAGATCCATCACTAGTACAAAATTAAAACAAATATCTCGTTTGATCCTAATCATTAACCACTGCTCTTGATAAGGTTGTTCTGCACACACTGAGCTAGCAGATCTATAAATACATCATCTTCACAACATAGTATGGAGCAACCAGGAATACAGAAGAGGAAGAATTTTGAGATAAATTGGCAAAACACTGTATTTTCAGACTAATAGTTACGGCATCTCACAAAAAAAAAAATACTTCTAACAGAGTTTTTCAAGTCTTACATGGGGTCCTTAAGCTTAAGGTGTTACTTGCAACATATTTTAGGCAACAGTGAGAGATCTGCTCAGGTTAAGAAAGATGATGGATCATCAATTTTCATCAGTTTCATAATCGATTAACTATAAAGTAAGTCTGTCCACTTCTTGAAACCTATCAACAATCCAGAGCAATGTCAATCACCCAGTAACACCAATATTAAGCCCCCTTCATGCAAAATTGAACAAAAAACACAGTAACAAAACCAACTCAGAAAGGCATTTGTATTCTATTTACTAACCTCTACATACAAATGAGCACACTAAACTTATTTTGTGAGTTCCTAAAGTTCAAACTGCATATTAGCATCACTCATTAGATGGAAACATGCAAAAAAGCACATAAATAATAAGGGCTATATCAAAGAAACCAATCCTCTCCACCAAAATCCTAGCTGAAATCCATGATGCAGTGGATCAACAGGTCTTGAGCAAGAATCACTTCTAGCCTCAACCTCCCTTATCACACATCAGAAAGCCTCCTTTGGGGCACATTAACTTTCTGGACATTGTTATGCAAATATTCAGGTGAGTGGTGGTTTGACATGAGAAGTGCAGCCACTTCTCTGCCATTTTAATTAAACAAAGTTTAGTGTTCACCAGGCACCTGATGGTTAAAAGACCAGCTCATGAAGAAAAGCATAGCACAGAAGTACTAATTTTTCTAGTGCAGGAAACGTAGCTGTAGCCATCACTGGGGATTTTGTTTCATTAGTTTTACTATTTCTACACATATATGAGACTATATCTTATTTCCAGTCTGGCAGTAGATAATATTCAAATGCATTTGTTGCACACTATTACAAGAACTCCCACGTGAGTATGTTAAGGATCTGTGTTGTCTTCAAGGGCAAGAAATAGAGAGATAAGAAAAGAAACAGTAACAAGAAAACCCAACACAGATTCATTTTGACTCTAAGGCATGAGTGTCATGTTTCTTCTCTAAAAGATGAAAGGATCACAATAAAAAGTCTGACAAGCTTATGCAATAAAATACGCATACTTATTTTCTCAACTCAAACAGCAAACAAATTGAACCAACACTGTTTCAAAGAACATAAAATCCTGCTCTTTAGCTTTAGTCATCGAAACTGCCTTTTGGGGGTTTTAGACAGCTTATGGTAGTAACTTTAAATGCAAAAGTAGACCACAATCATGGTGGTTGTCTGTCCCTTGCCTACTTATACTGTAGCAATACTGCCAGCTGCTATTCAGACCATTTCACATGCAGGTATAGGAGCCTTCAGATATTCACAATCACTCCCAATGCCTAGGTACTGAGAGCTGGATGGCAAGCTCCACAAAACAAAATCTTCTATTTTACCACTGGTCCTGACTTTTTGGCAAAGGTAACACTGTTTGCCGTGTGAAATGAGAGTTGGCTGATTTTTAGAGGAACTAGTTTAGCTCTCCTTCCCCAAAAGTCTTGGTCTCAAAAGCAGTTTCTGCTGTTGTACAGAAGCATCAGTTTTAAGTCTCTCAGCATAGCAAAGCAATGCCTGAAATGAACAGATTTCTTTCATCAGTACTGGTATTCAAAATAAGACTATAGGTCTAAGCTATAATATGCAAGATTTTCCAAAGACTTATTTTCCAAAGCTTATTTTTCTAGTAGGAAATGGGATTTGCATACACTGAACTTTAACATTTATTTACAAGATTCGCAAGAAAAACTGGTTTCATTATAGTATAGAAAAACTACTTCTCACTGCTCACAGGAAGCAAGTTTCAATACTGCAAAGTCACTAGCCTTCCTAGAAACACTGACCCAATTTATTTACTGGGTGGTCTGTGAGGTCTATCTGCCTCTCACAGCGGCCAAGAGAAGTAGCTGAATTTTCTAGAAAAAAAAGTAAAAACAGGAAAGGCACACCAAGGAGTTGTTGGAAGCTGCTGAAAGAGCACAACAACAAGCAGAAAAAGAGCGTCGAACTGATGTGACTGAAAGCAATGGAAATGAAAAAGTTAAACTGAAGGCCCAAGCAGATGGGGAATGAAAAGCCAGCTAAGCAAGTGAAACAGTAACAGGATTTATTTTCTATGAATAACTGAAAGACAGCTCAAAGGTAGGAGTCACAGACAAAATAGAGCAAGTCCAAACTGTGCATAGAACACTAAGATCAGAGAACATGCACGAATGCAAATGTGAAGGCTGAAGAAATGAAGCTCAGAAGAATACAAGAAGGAAAAAACAGGTGCAGCAAGTAATTGTGCCAGAAGAGCTTTGGACTGCTGCAATCTGCTTTGCACACACTACGGAAACAAAGAACCTTACTTTGCCGTTTGCTCCTATTTATGCCCGGATGGAAAGCTGAAATCACACTGCAAAAGGCAACATTTCTTTTTCCAGGCAGGCGTGGGCAGCACTACCCCACTGGAATCTCATAAAGATGAATCCAGAGCCCCAGCTGGGTTTCAGCGGGAATCACAAATCACACGCTTAGAGGGGAATATGAGAGTCCCTCAAACAAAACAGGTACCCAAAACAAGTCATCCATGGGGAAAGCACCTCCCAGCTTGGCAAGTTTTTAATGCTGGAATCTTTAAATTACTGTGTCGAACCAGAACTATTTACTAGTCCTCTGCAAAATGAATGCTTTTGTTTAAGGGCTAAACAAGTCTATTATTAGTAGTACTGTAGAAAATGGTAAAAAACCCCCCTACTAGATACTCTTAATTTATTCCACATGTGTGAGAATGAGTTGAGCAGCATTTAGAGATTTCTAACCTTCTACATTCTAAAGTAGGCATACAGGTTGTGAAAGGTACATATACAACTCCAATAAACACAGATAATTAGAAAAATTCTGGATTTTTGTGTACAGAATCCACATTTATCCTGTTACACATACAGACATATTCTTGACAAATTAGGTAACTTCCTCCATAGACTACACAATTTGCTAAAGAAGAAACATCATCTGGCAAAAACAATAAAAGAAAATACATTTTTAAAGTAAAGTAATTAAGTCACGAAGCTTTTGCTTGGGTTATTATCTGTGATACTATGGTATCTAATGCTTGCATTTCTGAAGTGTCAGTGATAGCCAAGTTTAAGATCTGTTACCTAAAAGTAGGTCAGGAGAACTTCTTGGCTGGGCTCATGTAGCTCTGCAGATCAGTAGATCTTGTACTCACAACTGTGTTAAGTTTGAATGCCTTCTCATTCTTTGCTATCAGTTACATTGTTAAAGAAATCTACCTGTTCAAAACGAAAAACCCATCAACTCACATCCTTCTAAGAGGAATTCTGCATTCCAGTAAATTCCCAGTCTTTCAGAAATAAAAAAAAATGTTTATTTGTTTGTTTCAGATAAATCTTGTATGAAAACACACAGCACTGGCAGAAGTTCACCAAGAAAATCCCAAAGATTTCAGCATACCTTTTAAGCCATTAAAGCAAAACTTTTATCTAGACTATTAGGTATCTTTTCACACACTTCAGACACATACACAACAGTAACATAAAAGTCACCATTGCTTATTCCGTTTAGAAAATAACATTTTGCTTTCCATAAGCTTCCCAAGCATTTGTACTGATTTTAGATGTATGGTCTGACTTAAGGGGTGGGTTTTTTTAATAAAGAAATGGAATAGTAAATTTCATAAATAATACTGCAGGCAGCTTGAATAAAACAGAATTCAAGTAATAAAAATCACGTGATTATAGAAGTCCTCTTCTCCCTCCATCACTGCCCCACAAATCCAACCACATGCTGAGCTCTAAAATGGCTGACCAGAAATTGAGAATATCTGCTTAAGTTAGCACTGTTTCACAGATAATTATCACTGGAGAGGGAGCACATCTAGGTTGGCTTCCATTGTTTGATTTTTCTTCTTTTTCCTTTCCTTCTAAAGAGAGGGAAACACTAAAATACATCCCAAGCTTTCTTCAAAACTGGATGCAAAAAAGTCCACATGCCAACATTAGACAGTTTTATATGCACAGTTCATATGCCCTACGTAGACTTGTTCTTAGGGGCATATATATTAACTGAAAAAACCACAAACTTGTTTCCCCCTTTGAGAAGAGCACTCAAGTTACAACTTTGAAGCTGTAATGAACAATTGCATCACTAAATATTTTCCTGGCAGCTTATGCCCCCATTAAAGCAATTATACACTTTACTTCTAAAATGTTCGATTTAGAAAAAAAAGCTATCCTTAAGTTGATAAAATGTCCACAGGAGACATAAACCATGGATGACAAAACTTTAAACTTTACAAATCCTTCACTTGTAAAAACAGATGGAAATTCACTATTGAGTTGGAAGATGAAAGGCAGGACAACAGATAAGAAATAATGGGATTTATGGGGTTAATTTTCTCTTGTAGTATCTAACCCTGCACATATATGGCACTTTGGCTGTATTAAAGTGAAAAGAGAGATGCTGTTTTTAACCAGATAATTTACAGTCCCACATAACTCATAAAACCAGTAAGCACATAAAACCTAACTGTCTGAACCATCCTTACCCATCTAAATTAGTTTTCATTGTTCCCTAGAAGTCAGCTGTCACTGACTTTAAAAAAAAAAACAAGAAAATAGTTAACAATTGGACATTATTTTAAGAGAATAAACATTTATAATCTAGTTATCCGTGAAGTCCAAACCATTATTATATGCATATAGTTCATGACAACAACAAATAAAATAGAGTCATGCAGCTTGAAAAGGACTTAAGGAGGTCCTCTGGTCCAGCTCCTTTGCAATTTAATCTTTAATTATTACACAGTCCATATTAAAATGCTGCCCCTAAACACTGTTCCCCTTTTGTTTATTTTGGATTTTGAGTATTCTTTTAGTTTCTCAAAATCTATGCAGTCTCCAAAACTAGTTGTTTACTTTTTATCTAACAATAAATGAGAAAAAGGATAATTTTAACTTTCTCTTTGAAGGTTTTTCTCATGTTGTTGAGATATGCTTTCTTTCCTTATCTTCCCTGGGCTTGGTCTGTCCGTCCTTCAACTTCTACTCCCCTGTGGTGCTTGACAGGATTTTTTGAAACATAGGGTTTGTTTGGGTTTGGGTTTGTATTTTGTTTCTAAATATAGGTTTTTAAAAATGGAAAGGATAATTTGCAATAATTCTTCAAAAATGGAAAAGAAAAAAAAATCAAAATGTTGCAGAAGTATTTCACCAAAGACAACCGTAAACATTTATTTTTACATTCTCATTTTTCTCTTCAAACTTTGTCTTTTTCTGACAAAATCTAGCAGCTAACTTCTTTCTCTGTTCAAGGGCTAAATACTTTGCAACAAAAGAAAGTACAATAAGAATCTGCTAATGTACTAGCAGCTTTACTGTGTTTATTTGAAAGAAATTTTTTCATTTTAAGGCACATTTTTGTAGTAGCATCTACTGGTATTCCATAGGAAACTTTTAGTTGAGGTTATGACAAGTGGGAAGATTAATCTAACCTCAATTGTTCTAATTAACAACATCTTGTTATCCATTTTAATGTAAATTACTAATAGCTGAAAGACAGATATCTCTTTCTTTGTACTGTCCTAAACATAGTTAATATTACTTCTAAGTTAGATCATAGAAATAGTTATAGCACCAACACAACTTTTTGGTTTCAGCATAGTAGTACTTAGATAATTAATTTCTTTTTTTCTTAGCACTTATACTCAACTTACACTATTCGGCAAATTAGAAACAAAATCTGAAGTCTGACTTTGTCAAAAAAAGGACATTGATGGAGGGATTTTTTAGGTCAATTCAGAGCCTTGAACAGTTGCAAGTACAAAAAAAAGAAACAAAAAAAAAAAGGCCATGGACATTGCAGTACATGGATTCTGAGAGGATCATCAAACCCACAAATATTCTGTTGCTAAACAGCTGTCATTCTCACAGTTCAACAATACTTCCCAACAGAATCTGTTAAATAATTAATATATTTAAAGGTACACTCAAGAGATGAATTCCAGAAGGGATCATTTTCATCTGCATGCAGAAAAATAATTCAGAATTCTGGTTTTTTAATCACTACAGATAATAAGAAGTATCAGCAATGTGGAGGAGAAAGCAGAGAGAGAGAGAGAGAGAGAGAGAGAGAGAGAGAGAGAGACCCCTCTCTCTCACATTGTTTCAGCTCAAACTCCGCAGATATCAAGACCTGGTAGACCTCTATGCCTGCTCTTGGCCAACACGGGACCAGCTCACATTAAGCCAATAGAGACAGTTGTGCCAGGCTGGATCTCACGCAGGAAGTCACGAACTCTAGCCAAGCAGCAATGTGAGCAACAGCCTGATGGATGTGCCAGAATCAGTTCCTGTTATCTAAGATAGTAGCAAAGCTATGCTGACAAGAAACTTCCTCCAGCAGGCATACATCCCATCTCCATGAGAGGGCTCTACTGACACAGCCACACCAGTAAAGGCTCTGTTGCAGCTCTCCACAAAATCACCGCCCATCCTCCCCATGAGAGCCTTCAAGAGCTCTTTACATCACTGCCATGGGAAAAAAAAAATAAAAAAGAAAAAAAAATGATGTCTGGCTAAACGATTTCAGTCTGTGTAGCTTGTTTCTGTGCAAGCCACCCTTTAAACACACACACACACAAAAAATGGCTTCAATCTGGTCACACATTTGCGACCAAATGAAATGGAAACTAATACATAACTCTGATTAATGCAGTACCATGTCTGAAATTAAAAGCATTGTTATTTTCCCTGCTTAGGGAGAGCAGACAGCAATGTCACTCACGTCATTTTAGAAGTAGGGAAGGGGAGACAGAACATCAGTCAGGACACTTTCCCAGTAGAACATACTTAAAAACCTGAAGCATTCCAGCCCCTTGAATGAAGTGATTCTTGTATTCATTTCATCAGCTTTCTCTTCTTAGAAATACAAGAGAAAACCTAACTACTCTTATAATAAGAAATTTTTCTGGAACCATTTCAGGCTGTGACACTTAGGAATGTACACAATTTGTATTCTGCCTTGTTTTTGAAATCTATCTCAAAGCCCCTATCCAGACCTGCTCTATATCCTACAAATATTTTAAATTTTGTCAAGGATTAGTGTCTAACCATCATAAAGATTTACAGAACCATGCAAAACCAATTTTCCAGGTGATACTCCTAATACAGGACTCTCTAACTCTGGAAGCTTTTTCCCAGGTATACACCCATCAGTGAACCAGAATAAAAATCAGGGAATGTATCACCAATATTACTAAATATAAATACCATTGCATGTGCTTTCCAATATTTTCTAGGAGAATTCATGGAAAAGCTGGCCTGCAATGGTCTTATAGGCTGTCAGAACACGCTTTACCTAAAAAGCTGGTTATTTGCTCTTCATCTCCACATTTTGCTAATATAAGCTCTAAGATCCCTTTATTAATTCATTTTATGAGGTTTTTTGCTTTGAATGAATATGCAGAAAAATGTATAAATGGAAGGACTACAAATTTTGTTTCAAAGCCACCAGACTTTGGGAATTTAAATGCTGTATGTGCTGCCAGGATGAGGAGCTCCAGACAGACTAGCACCTGGGCAGCAGGTCAGCAGCAGGGGAGTAAGGCTCGGAGAATCTTCCCCATTTGAACTGTAGATCAGATGCCACTGTTTGCATCTGAATTGGCACTAAGCAATAGCAAGAGAGACTTTATTACAAGATACTACTAGCTTAACAGCCTAAAGGCAGTCAGCTATTTAATGCTTTTTAATATGCACAAAAACATGTTGAGACCTATAAAAGTGCTTAAACCGAGAAAACTAAAGGTTTTGAATCCCTTATGTATTAATGACACACATTCAGTGCACGCACATTAGGTATTTTGCTTAAATGGGATGGAGGCTTTTGAATCAAGTTTCCTGGCTGTCACCACTCACTGTGTTTGGCTCATACTGTGGAACAGTCTTGGAGCACCTGAAATTAATTCTTTTTGGATAAAAAGAAATTAGAAGACAGGTTCCAGGAGTTCACTTAATATGTTCACGTGCCTGAGCTGTAACCAGACATTCAGTTCACAGGATCAGACTACAGTTAGCTCAAAAGTACAAAAAAACCCTCCAGCACAACACAAAAATACCCCAAACCTCCTGCTCCCTACTAAAGAAAACAAAATAAACAAATTAAAAAATTAAATTTTTTTTTTAAATAGCTCCAAGCCTCAAAATCTCCTAAAAAAATCCTTGCCATTGTATACTGTATACTGATCAGATGATCTACAGAACAATGCTTTTTGCTTTCAAAAATACAGGCCATAAAACACAGTGTTTGCATACTGTTTGCAAATCTATAAATGTAAGCACACTATTTTAACTAAGACGTAAGAGATTGGTGTGGAAACTATTCTAATATGAGCACTGCAAGTGCTACTGCAAGTGTTCTGTTTTTCTCTCCAACAGAGTAAAGAAAAGAAAAATGTCACATTCTTTTCTATGATGTACTTGTTATATTTCCACTGACAAGTTAACATAAGCAAGAATAATACGATTAAATTATTCTGAATTGTGCAGTCATAAGAATTACACATGACTCAGACCAACTGCAAATTGAAAAAAACAGCTTACACCTCCAAGAGGAACAACAGCCACAGATTTTGGCTTTCTCCCTGAAAAGATACCCCTGTTTAGTGGAGATTCTGACTCACCAAGGGTTTTTTGTGCTATTTCTACTCTATTATCATTGATTAGGTCAAGTGAAACCCCAATATGTCTTCTTTATTCTTAGCCAAATTTTATGGTTTATTCTTATCTCTTGTAAGCTCCGTAGCTAGCGAAGCTCTAGAAGACGAGTTTCTCCTCCAGTTGCCGAGATTACTGAACGTAGAGCTGCAGCCTGTTTGAGTAGGATCAGAACCACAACAAGGAGGGTGGTCAGTTAGCCAATGACATGGAGGTTGCTTTAAACCTTCTTTGAAGTAGACAGCACATTCAGCAAGTTTTCAGTGAAATGGGGCAGGCTTTTTAAGGAATCCAAAGATAAAAGCACACAGGCATCCCCATTTCCTCTAAGCTATAACTCCACCATACTCCTTTTATTTTGGTTTCATTCTATTCACACATGTTGCAGTATTCTGAAGCTGTCCCTGCTTTGAGCAAAAGGCTGGACCAGATAAGCCGCAGGGGTCCCTTTCAACCTAAATTATTCTGTGATTATAGGTCTCAGTTTCTAGGCTACTATTAGGGCATCCAGAAACCATTGAGAATCCAAACAAACCTCAAAGCTGTAAAACAACTTTAAGAAAGGTACTTAGCATGGGAATAGCTGACAGCTGCTCCCATGGACAGGAAAAAAGGAGAATGAAAGATTCCAAAACTCAGAAATCTAGCAAGACAGATTGCTTCCTTTTCCAAGTGAGTGAAATCAGCTGTGACAGGAAGAAAGACCATCCTTTCTACCTGCTTTGAACTCTCAACGGCAGCAACCTATCTGTAGGTTGCTAGCCAGGAGAGTTAAGTTGCTGCTGCTAGCTTTCATATTACTTTATTTAGTAACAGAGGTAGGACTTACTTTAATAATTCACTCAACTGGAGCAGACAACAGCTTGAAACAGTTGGTGTGGAGCCTTTTCAAACCTTTCATTTATGTCTTCTCTGCAGTACACTTGGACTGTGCCTTGCAGTTCAATTTCCATTAAAGGACTCTAGACTTAAGCCAAGGGTAAATCATCCCTGATCAACCTGATTGCCTTCTACGGTAAAATGACTGCATTTATGGACAAGGGGAGACAGAACATGTAATTTACCTCACCTTAAGCAAGGCTTTCAAAACTGGATCCCAAAAAATCCTTGCACCCAAGTTGAGACACTATAGTGTAGATGGGTGGACAATCAGATGGGTTTAAAAAACTGCTGTTGGACAGTGGGGCTCAGAAGGGACCAGTTCATGGGTTATACTGCACCTCCCAATAAGAGTACTGCAGAGTTATGTAATGGGACCTGTCCCATTCCGCATCTTTATCAATGACCTGGAGAGGCAATGAAACACACTCTCATCAGGTTTGCAGGTGACACCAAACAGGGTCAACTGTGGATACACCCAAGAGCAGGGCTGCCACCCAAAGGAACTTACCCCAGAGGAATGGGCTGACAGGAACATTATGAAATTCAACAAGGACAAATGCAAAGTGCTGCAACCTAGAAAGTAAGCAACATAGGCTGCAGTGATTCAGCCTGGCAACAGAGTGACTGGCTGAGAAGGAGCAGGTCTGTTGAAAAGGACCTGATGGATGGCAAACGGAGCAGGAGCCACCAATGTGCACAGGCAAAGGCAGCCAATGGTATCCTGGGCTATATTACTGCAGCAGTATAGCATACTAACAGGAGTATGGGTTGAGGGAAATGATCAGACTGCTTGACTTGGCACTCACTAGATTACAGAGTCCAACTTTGGGTCCCCAATACTGGAAAGACATTAATAAACTGGAGCGAGTTCAGTGAATAGCCACATAGCTTCAGGGGCTGAAGCACACCCCCTATTAGAGAATTGGGCTTGTTTAGCCTGAAGAGAATGTTTTGAGGGGACCTAATTGCAGCCTTCCAGCACCTATGCTTAGGCTATCTAGAAGAGCTAGGCTCTACACATTAGTACAGGGCATAAGGACAAGAGACAACAGGCATAAGATAAAAGAGAGGTTCAGAACGGATATAAGGAAAAAAAAATTCCTCCTGTTAGTACAAACAAATCCGTAAGTTGCCCAGAGAAGCTGTACAGTCTCCATTCTTAGAGGTTTTCATGACCTGATAGGATACGACCCTTTAGCAACCTGGTCTTTCTCAATATCTGACTATGCTTTGAGTAGGAGGTTGGACTAGAGACCTCCTGAGATCACTTCTGACAGAAATTATGCTCACATTCCCCATGATCATATTACAAGCTTCTTCTACTCAGCAACATTCAGACGTGATCTTCATAAAAAAAAGAATCATTCAAGAAACATTACACTTTTTAGCATCAGATACTGAAAATAACTAATTCATGTTGAGGAATGCCAGGTACTTTCATTTCAATTGGTATGTGTTGTTATGATTGCTGATATACTCTTTGAGTCAGCAAGGAAAAAAAATGAACACACATCGGTTACACAAATGTGTGTAAGCCAGATAAATCTGGGCCAAAGCATTGGAAAGCCTTATTGAGATAGGCCAATTGCAGTGCAATAAACATACACCAAAGAAAATTCCCTAAAACTAAACTAACATGCTTTGGCAAAACTTACAGATAAATGTCAGAGCACAGATTAAATTGGGTAAGTTAAATCATGGAAAAGGTTTATAAAAATACTCTCTTTGCAAGTTCCTTAGCATGGAAAACTACAGGAGGGGGATTAATTTTGTTTAGAAGGTATTCTTCTAAAATCTAGGATATGTTGTAGTGATTACTTCAAATACTTAAGTCTCATATGCCACATCTAACAAAACCACTCAGTTGTTAATTTGCATTTTCCTTTAACTATTCATTTAAAGGCAGAATGGAATAGCAGCATACATGATCTAGAGAGGCTGAGGCTCTCTTCACACTATGACTCAAGTTTCCAGCCATTCCAGTTCTGCTCCTGCAAACATGTATTTAGTGTTGGAAACAGAAGTTCATTTGTCTATAAAAATATATAATGTCAAACAAAGAAAGGACAGGACAGGTAGGGAAAATTCCTGTTTGATTCCTACCACCTTCGAACCAAGCTGCATTTTTCACTTGGATTCTAACACCCACAGCACCAAAATGAGATTAATGAGGGTTTTATTATTATTATTAATTAGATTTGCTGAGGATAACAGATAACAGAGTGCAGAGCAGATTCACCATAGCAGATTCAGCTTTGGTTCTTTACAGCTGTATGTCTAACTACTGCAATATTGCTCTTTTCTCCACATGACAGCATTACCTGTGTAAAGTAATGAAGTGCAAGTAACAGGCCAGTACAAAATAAATGAGGCTTTTATGCACGTGCCACATTTCTTCATGGTAGCTGAAAGATTATTTCTCTGTATTTAAGTAAATAGGTGTATGTAAGTATTTTTCACTGCTGGCAAGTTGGAGCACAGCCAGACAAACATTACCTTTCTGTAGCTACTTATATAATTATTTTTAGGATTAGGTTCACAGATATTAATTCATCATGTAGGCTTTCTAGTCACTGCTGAAACCCATAACAGAAAACAGGAATCTACTTTGAATTAAGAAATTATTACAAAATATGATAAGAGGAGTAAAATATAATTCAACATTTTGACATGAAAATAGATTAATTTTGCTAATTGTTAAACCTTCATTGAGTTATCTTTCAATGAAAATCAGGTTTTGCTGGGTATTTATACTACAGAAGTGTATTTTCCAAGAATATCATAAAAATTCACACATAAAGAAAATGCAGCTCCTTCTGTTTAGAGGACATACACATGCATTGGTTTTAGCACATTTTAGGAAAGAATAAAAAGATTTTAAAAATATATCTTTGAGGGTAAAAGTCAGTTTCACCATACAAGGTACGGTAGGAGTTTTATTCAGCCTTTATAGACATTTTCTGTGCCGGAAATTTTCTCTAGAGAATCAACATCAGAATCATAAGTGTGGGAAAATAGTGTGTTTCATATTCGTATCACCTCTGCCTATTCAACAGCTAGCAAAATCTTCAGATGGCTAAATATACCCTTAGATAGCTAAACATACTCTTAGACAGTCAGCCTTCATTCACATTATCGCCAAGAATTTAAGTCCTGGAGATATGAATTGGAGCTTCCTGCAGAAAGGAAATTTCACTGAGTTAAAAACTACTGAGTAGTGGCTAGATGGGGGTTGAAATACCTTTCCTTGAAGAAAGTAGTGACCTGAGCTTCCTCAGGCATTCAGGTGATAAATACTGAACACCTTCTCAGCTCTTCTCCCCACTCAGCTGGAATGGATGCAGGCCTTCAAATGCTGCCCGGGACCAGGAGGCTTAGAGGAGGCAGCCAAGGGTCAACTACCACTTCATCTAATTGGAACTAATCTGAACGTAGCACAGCAGGGCCTGAAGCCAGGAGCAGGTTTAGGTACACAGATGGATGATTTCTTCCTGCCTATTCAGATCTTCCTCTCCCACTCAGCATTCAGCACTGGCCATAATTTGCAGTCCTATCTAATGTATTTTCATGCCCCTAGGAAACTGTATGTGCAGGAGACTGCATATCCATTAATACCCTCCCTACTTTCAATCGCAACACAGCAGACGGTAAAAGGACGTAGATAAAATATGTCAGGAATATACAAATCTGACACGGGTCACTTAGATGTGACTTTAAAAGAAATATAAGCCTGCTGACTGATTACTGCAAAAACTAGATGATGATTCCCCCCCTCCCCAGAAAGAAATTGTAAACAGAAATTAGATTATAGCAGTACAAAGGCAACATAGTAAACATAATCTAAAAAGACTAATTATATAAGACCAAGTACTTCATACTAGTTATCATCCTGAAAATTTCTCAAATGCTGTTTGTCTTTTTTGGATGAGAAAAATAAATCTTAGTGCATGACCTAGTTTCCAGTCCAATGCCCAATCTACTACAACATTTTGTCTCACTCGATGAAGCAGAGCTCACTAATTAAGGAAGGAAAAATGTGTGTACTCAGAGGCATTACATAGTTCTGAAGTAAGACAAAGAAAGCTTTTAAAAATTTGTGAAGTGTACCTCAAAGCAAAGTGTACCTTAGTCACACACCCTGTTTAAATTGCTGGAGGAACATTATAACAACTAAACGATACTTTCCTATATTCATCTATTCTTCTTACCTGCTTTTTACCCACTACATCCTTACTGCACAGTATTTAGAGGACTCAGTAACTACAGAATTAGAAGAAAGTTATTTCTTGTCATAAATTAAGAAGTTTAGGAAATAATGTTTGAAGGATGTGTGTCTTTATCCTACAGAAATATTTTCTTTTCCTGAGAATTACATCTCAGAAGGAAGTACTCACTTTTTATTTCCAACTTGGAGTTTATCCATGTACTTCAAGAAGCACAAGAGCTCAGTACCATAACAGCCTGGCAGGAGCACAGAGGCTCCAGTTTCATGCAGACTCTTGATCTGGAACACTTTTCCTCTTACAGCAAATGCAACACCAGGCTATAAGACAGAGCCAGACCAGTTATGTTTCCCCACGTAAGATGCAAAGTGAGATACTCTACTTTTCCTGAGCTTAGATAAAATATTCCTTTCAAGCAGCTGCTGAGGATGTGTGCTAAGAGACACCGCTGATGCAGAAAAAAGGCAGTACAGTAAGACACTTCTTCTGATACCTGCTTACATAGACTAACCACATTTATTTATTTATTTATTTATCCTCACCTACAATTGATGTATTTAGTTCAAACACTGCATTCTGCTAAATGTAAGAATTTGCATGCTCTAATAGGAAGTAAAAAACACAATTCAGAATTAGCAAGCTACTTCTTTACCTGACCCTTGACTGACCTAAAAAACCAGACAGATGCCAAATCCTCTATCACATGACCTAGAGCAATGCTTTATCCAGACTTCATTTACAGAAAGCAACGCAACTGGTAAGCCTCAGAGAATTTGGCATGAACTCTGTCTTAACAAAAAGCAACACAAAAAGGGGTTTTATGCTTTCCCAATACTATAAGAATTGTATTGCCTTAGAGTCATAAATTTGCATCACTGAACTTCAAAATGCTCCTGGGATAGAGGCAACTTGAAACATTCCAAGATGGAGTTATCTTGGAATTGGAAGGACAACTGTCCCACATGGGCTCCAGCCAAGAGCAAGGGAAGAATTTCAGAGAAACCTTGGGGATTAACTTGTCAAACAGTCACCTAAAGCATACGATCTGAGGAAGACCGAAAAGCCCGAGCAGAGGGAAAAACAAACTGCTGCAAGATCTCACTGCTGCAAGATCTCCCTCCTGAAGCCTGAATCCCAATCCTGTGGCAGAAGGTTCTTCATTCTGGGTAAACCCAAAGCTACGTAACCTAATGACTTTAAGGAATTATTACAACTACTGCTACAGAACCAAATAAAAAGTCTGAAATGTATTTTCATAAGTTTTTTTTTTCCATTTTCCTATAAATAGCAGCAGATAAATTTGCCTTTCAATAGTCAGTATCTTGAAATCCAATACAGATTTTTTTATTCCATATATTTATTACGGACTAAAACTGTTGAATATATCAGCTTTAAAGTTCAATACTTTGTACTTGAAAGAATCTTAAAACTTTTTTTGTTATTAAATTGCTCTTCTATTTATATAAAGAAACTCAGTTGCAATTTTAACACATTTAAAAACGGCAAAAGTGTCCTAAAAAATCCTATAAGTCCTTTTTAAGAGTTTTAGAACCATACACTTAATCAGCCATCAGCAGGTGAAGTACTGCATTTTAACACCTATCTTTTTCAACCTCAGTCTATTAATTAGATAGTAGTCTTTTCAGATCTTAAGCAAAGAGAGAATGAAGTGTGTGTGTATGAAGCTAAGATGCAGAAGCACCATTAAAATCTAAAAAGGCATCTACCCACCAACAAACAGGCTTCCTCTGCTTCAGGTGCACTGCTCCTGTCCAACCACTCCACAAATCATCATACAGGACTTGAAGAGACTCAAGTCAAATCAAACCAACATTAGATCAAACCAACATTAAGTGCTTGGCAGACTCAGGTAGTCATTTGACTTTGGCAATATTGTGTTCTATTCTGACTTATCTGTAACTATTCACCTCTTTTTTTTACTATTTAGGCAAAGAGGCTTTACTGTCTCTCTCATAAATACATCCCCCACACACTAAATCTGCTTTCTGAAGTCAGGTATCTGGAGGCAGAAATCCAATAAGTCAGTTAGACACCAATACTGAAAATTTTATAACATATTTCATAATCACCACTATGCACTCCTCTCCAGGACAGATTTAAGGCAAAGATTTTTTGTCTTAGTGATTAAAAAGCCATAATTATTTTCGTCTTTGTGGGAAAAGGAATTATATATTTCAAAATAATTCTTGTTCTTCTCATTCAGAGCAGTGGTTCTATACTATCCAATCTCCATAACAAAAGCAAACTTAAAAGTGTATCACTTATGAGGGACAAGCGGAAGAAAACTAAACTGTGATATCTGACCTGAAGTGGACACCAAAATGATTTCACACCTCATCACACCGACTCTCTTCCAAAGATAAACACAATTCATGAATAAGACAGATGAACCTCAAATATTAACAGAAGACTCAAGACTACATCTATTTAAGCAAAATTACATTGAATCAAAGGTGTTCGCAATTTCTCAAACCATTTGTAATGATAAGATGGATAAGAAGAGGCAGAACAGTGACTTTAGTTTGATATTAAACTTCCTTATCAGAGAAAAAAAACCCAGTTTTTCTAAGCCAGAAATGGGTAATAGTTGTTACTTGAACAATAAAGTAAGTAAAAATCTAAGCATAAACATGTTTAATGATAAATGATAAAATGAATTGTTGCTCTGTGCCTCATCTACATTTTAAAACTGATGAATGTGCTTTTTGAACTCTTAGACTAGATGACTACATGCTGACATATTTCTACATCTTTGGCTGAAAGCCACAAATATTGAGAGGATAAGAGCTCTTTTTCTTCAGTTCTACGTTATGTATTCTTTATGTATATAAAAAGTGTTCACTCCACACTTCCTCTGCTTCCTGTACATTGTAAACAACCTCAGACCCTGCTCAGAGTATTGTGTTTCACCCAGGAGTAGGCACTAACAGTGTTCAATTAAACTACAGACACAGATTTCAACGGAAAGTCCACAGTGCCTGCAAGGACTGCCTCCAGGGTGCCCCGTGACCTCCTTCTTCTAAGTCGGGATTTCTGTTTCCGGAATTATGCAAAAAATTACATCAGCAAAGCTTAAGACCAAAACTTGTTTCCTTGTGCATGCAATTCAGGGACTATTTTTCATTAACCCCTAAGATAATCTATACGGAGGAATACGTGCAAATAATTCGCATACAAAATTAATTCAGACATCTGTTTTCAACAGAAACAAAATTGCCTTTCTCCACAGCAATTTTTTTCCTCTGAAATCACCCAAAGATTTGGACTATTTAAACTCTCCTTAATTAATCAAAAAATGAGATGCTATAGTATTCATCATTTTAAACAAATTAGTCAGACTAGCCAAAACCACTTACCTTGCTAACTATGAATATTTCATAATTTCTTTCCAAATGGGCTGCTAGGAATCAAGTTTTAGAAGTCTGTGGGGGTTGTCACTCTGTGACAAGTGACAAAGCATTGGTTTTTGGGGTTTTTTTTTGAAGGATTAATGCACATAGGCTAATTTCATGCCAGTTTTGGAGCAGCTTCTGCTTTGGAGCAGAATCCTTCTACCATTCATTTACTCTCAGTTTACATAGAAATTGGTATTAGAATCAAGATCTTAGGTCTTTCCCTAATATCTCCCTACACAAGTTTGTCATCCTCATAAAGATTATGAGCTTATGTGTGATTTTGGTCAAACCTTAGATTCTCCATGGCTGGGAGATCCTGTCAGTCCTAACTCCTGGAGTAATCTGTAATGTGCATCACACTGATAATCCTTTGAGGAAATCTTAAAATTTCTACTATCTTGCTGCATGTCATGAAATCAAGAAAATTAGTCATAATGACAACCCAACACATCATAACCACCCAGCAATTTTCTTATTTCTTTGAAAGCATATAATTATTCTACTACTGGCTCTAGGAAAAAAAAATATTTCTAAACTGTAAATTCATGGAGTCTCAATATGCTTGACAGCAATCATTTACTTCTCAATTAAAGCTATAAATTTGCTATTGAGGGGAGAAAGGGGAAGGTAAAGAAAAAAGTGACTGACAGTTTAATCTATGCAGGCTGCATAGGGTGGATATTAACAAAAACAATTCAATTTATTTTGATATTTGCTTGAAGTATCTATTAGATGGCTTCCCCTACCTTCCTGTACTTCATCCATGACTTTGATTTTTGGGGTTTTTTGAAGATGGACAGACATATAGCACATTCCACAGAAAGCTTGTACAGTTGCTATTTCAGAAACCCAAGTCAATTCATAGTTATTGATAATAGGACACCCAAAATAAATAACACAGCCTAATATATCAATTGGGTAAGGTAGATTTCTCAAGATTGCAAGCCCTTCCAGGAAGCAGTGCTGGTGCCTGTGCATGGTACTCTTCTCCCTGAATGATAAGGCAGATTATTCTAGCATTAAGCCAAATTCATCCTCTACCTCTGAGTAGAAACCATCAGCATCTGTATTTGAATTCCTATGTCAGGTAAAACACCCAGAAGCACCAAAACTTTTGCCTGGTCTCTTACAATTTAATGTACAGTCTTGCTACTTACAACTATCTATGAGGAAGTTTTTTCCAAGTCCCACCTATCCCAGTTTTGCAGACACATGGCTACTGTTTCATGTTTGTCTGCACCTTTCCTGTACAAAACTTTGGCTGCATGTATTATGAATTGGTAATCTGATCACATTCTATTGCCTTTTTCCTATACAAGATTTAGCTCCTTGATATTGTGTTAAACCAGACAATGGAGATAATTTCCGTAAAACTATTCCCAGTTATGGGCCTGGTCTGCTCTGCCCAGACACAAAATGCAGAGAAAGCCCCTCCATGAATGACAAGGACATTCAAACAAAGCTTAACTAATGGCCCACTACTGACAACCTGTATTACATGTTTTTAATCATAGCATAACCAGTATCATTAGAGAGGCACACAAACCAACAGTGGTATTTCTATTCTTTTCTGCCCTTTCCATGCTACTCTTCCAGCCATGATGTGCCACAGTGCACTCACACAACCACCACAGATTTGCTTTGCTTCAGCCACGGGAGCATAAATGACAGCTTACAAGAGCTCTTCAGATTTTCAAGGAGGACAAACAACTTGCTATTGTGGCCGAAATGCCAGAATCATATCCTCCAGCAAATGATGCTTTTGACACTTCTTCAAAACAGCTGTTCCACTGTAAAATTCTCAAATATAAACTGGAAAAAACTAACTGAACGACCTAGTTGAAGGTTATTAATACTCCATCAGTAACATACTTAGCATAACAGCAGTGGATCACTTAGTCATCAGAGCCTGGAGCAATGAGACCTTTGGCATAAAACTCTGCATCCACCCCTGTGGGCCTGGGCAACAGCAGCCAGAAGCATGTCATGCATCAAATACGCAGCCAACCTGAGCCGGCAAGGAAGGAAAGGGAAAGCATGACAAAGCAAAGACGGCACATTTTAACCTGGGGCCATGGGTTAATAAGAAACATTGCTGTCACATACATTTCTCTTCCTCCTCCCCTCCAAGAGGAAAGCAGGGCCGGGGGAGAGAACCTTGCGCCTGCTACAGCTGCAACTTCTGTTTTTGTCAGAGACAGCTTGATACAAGACACTGATTCAGCACAATTTTATACATAAAGTACAAAAAGAAAAATAATTTCTTTACTCTGAAATACACTTTCTGCAGAAAGCACAAATACTCTCTGCAGTTTATTTCACCTAGACAGAAGTACAATTTCTCAGTGAGCTCTTACCCTACTTATTGTCTGCATCCATCAGTAAGATTAAAAAAACAATACCCAAGTTCTCTGGCCAGCATCTCTATAAAACCTAGTGTATAAAGGCACGTTTAACCCATTCTAAATACACATGATAGTGCTTACAAGGTGTTCTGTGCCTGGATTAAAGTTTCTATTGAAATAGGATTTATAAGCAATGGATATAAATTCACAAGAAAATTACACAACTGAAAACTGCTTTTAATGCCTAAAGCAATTCACAAAACAATTCCAGGTTTCAGCTTCCTGTGACAAGTCATACCACTATTCAGTTGCTACTACTGCTATATAGCTTACTTCCTAACTTTTTCTCCTTCATTTTATTTGCTTTTAATTCAAGTCACAGAACTTTGTTCCCAACTCGCTGTCTCAGCACTCTTTTTCATAACTGGAAGCAAAGAACTGGAGGTCAACAGGAAGAAAAGATTATAACACCAATCACAGCAACTTACCTACTAGGTCAGGAGCAAAGTATTGGAGGCAATGAACACTGTAAGCTGTATACATGAAATAGAAGACAGTGATAAAATAATCTGTTAGACATACTTTGTGCTTTTCCCAAGACTTTTTCATTATTAACAATATGCAGGACAAAGCTGCCTTTAAGTAAGAAAGGTGGAAAAAAGCACAGAATTGAGTTTTAAACCCCCTGCACACATACTGTAAACAAAGGCACTCATACAAAAGACATCTTGCATCACAACTCCTCCCTCACACATCAAGAATGTGATTACAAGAAGGAAGAATATACTGCCAATGTGACAACCTCCTCACCCATCCCCATTGTACCCAGCAGTGAGCCACTGTTGAGCTCACACCCTTGCCCAAAACCCAAGCAAACAAGGTGGCTGCAGTTCTGCCAGTCTGCAAATTATGGTCCTGAATGTCAGAGGGCAAGGAGTCCTGGTACAAACCGACCTCACACTTGAAGAAACTTCCATTTTAGAGGGCCATTCCACAGAAGAGCAACTCCAGTGTCAAAGGTCTAAAGGTTTTTGTTGTTGTTGTTTTGTTTGTTGTTTGTTTGTTTGTTTTGGTGCTAGCACAACCAGGATCCCATGTACTCTTGACAAAGACCAGAAAAATTACATGTGCTTATCCCTATCAAAATCAGAACTACCTAGTCCGCTAGGTAATCTGACAGGGATAGAACCAAGAACTATTACTGTTAAAAGCTATAAAGTTTCAAAGGGCAAAAATTTAAAGAAAGTAGAAGATAGGGAGAGTGATAAGCAACTATACTAAAAAAAAAAAAATTCCTTGAATTATACGTTTACTTTCATATGGAGCTGACAATCTTCACCTCTAAAAAACACTATCATACCTATTACCACTTAATATGAAATCATTCCTTGCAATAAAAAGTAATCTCCAGAAAACCTATTTTACAAATTAGTATAGATACTTCTAATATGCCATTTAAGGAGTGCTTTCCTCCTCCATCCCCAGCTTCATCATCTTTCTTCCCAGAATAGCTATGTACAGCTAAGGCAAAAGCAATACTCAGTGAGCACTGGCCACTCCAGAGGACCCAGCCAAAGCCCACACATGTTTAACATGTGAAAATATGAACATTATCAATGGAAGAAAAAAAGTACTTCTGCTGGTATTTGATAAAGAAATAGATTTATTTAGAGGAGCTTCTAAATACTTATTTTACCCATCAGATAGAGAAAACCTCACTGGAATGCTTCTGATTTCTTACCGAGTTTTGATTTTTTTGAGGCCTGTTACAGGCCTAGGTCATCAACTAACATCAAAGTCATAAAACCTTTTTTATATGTTACCCACACCAATCACAGCTTTATACTTTCTCAAAATCAAATTTGATTTCAGTGAGGCAACTAGCTGTATACAGAACAAAACATATCTGTATTTCGTGAGTATTCTCCTCTCACTGTCTGAAACGTAGAGCCAAAATGTGAAGTCCATAATTCTCTCTAAAAAGCTTATAATTGATTTTTATTAAATTAGTATACACAGCATGTGTAATCTTATAGGAAAGACAAACATTAATATCTTAATAGCCCTCTAATAAACGGCTCATTTCCTCAGCCTGGAACTGATTATTCACTAGAGGCATTCTCCACTCTTCTGCCTCTGCTGAGGCATCCAGTTTGGTCACTGTTAGAAATAAGACATTGGGATAAAGGAACATTTGGTCTGTTTCAGTATGGTTCTTCTATAGTAAATCTCATAGTGAATCAATGCACTGACAGTCAACTCCAGCCAACAACTAATGTCACTGTCCAGCTGAGAACCTGCTAAGTTCTAGGGACATCACATACAGGAAACATAAGGATAAAACACCAGTGCCATTGCAGGTGGGATGGACACTGGGAGCTTTCATATATTCAGCAGGCCCACAGTCCGTTCAGAAACTCTCCAGTGCTTTAGTGGAACTTGAATAAAGGTAAAGTAAAAAGAGGCACCAACAGTTTACAAGCACACTACACACTCAGCAATGATGACAGCAGTCAGTCAGGAGAGGGGTTATAATGATGCATGTGGGGAGGGAAAAGAGCCCTCCAGCACTTAAATTTGATAGAATCACTTATTTACTGCTCAATGAATTGCTCTGCAAGAATACAAACACAGCCTGGAAGCAAAGCACTTCTCCAATGGCAAAGTTTCTCCATCAGGGAAGTGTTTAGACTTGGCAATTAATACAGGCTATTGGTAAAGTTTTGTACTGAAATGTGTGTTTGTATATCTTCACACCGCAATTTTGAAAATGAGCAACTTATGGGACACTATGATTTCTTTAAATATTAAAAGGTAAAAAAATTAAAGATGAGAGTGTAGTGATAAATACACTATTTCTGTGCTTTAAATAAAATCGTAAACTCATATATTGAATAAAGCATAAAAGAGATTGATAGTAGGGATAGAACAAACTACTTTCACACTTCTGTAGTTCATAAGCTTAAAAAGCATACAATTCCCAGCCAAAAGTTTCTAATGCAATCTATTTTAGTGAAAAGAAGTGAAACTGTGTTTGTTTTTCTTGTAATCACTATTTGCAATGTGTTTAGCTTCCTGAGGGAAAAAGACAACTACCAAAGAGGTTCTAAATACACTTTTAAATGCTAAGGATCTAAAATTTCTTATAATAAACTGAATCATGATTATTGTCCCTAGGCTTGGACACACGTCCTCAAGTAATTAAATTCAGTGAGTTACAATCTACTTTCCTCATGATTTTTGACGTATTACTGCTGCTGACATAGCAAACTACAAACCACTCAGTGACCCAAAATGCTTTAGCATGGGGGAAAATAAATAAATAAATAAATAAATCACAAACCCACCAAACATTTTGTATTAAGCTTTTCCCCAGTGAAGTTTGTACATGTTTGCGAATTACGAACAATGTAAAACATAAAGGATTTAAGAATGACATTACTTAGAGCATCAACGTACTTCAGTGCTTAGTATGTTCTAGAAATTTTGCCATCCAAGTAGAAGCAGAGTTCAAGTAGAAAATAAGAAATTTGGGCGTTTACCCTGGAATTGCCACAGCCCTTTCTCTCACCTCTCACCAGGTTAAGTATAAAAAGCAATGTACAAGGGTGCAGAAATCCAGCTTTATTGTTGGATGAGTAGGGCACTTAGATAGAGTACCTAAATGGAGACAGGGTTTTGGGGTTGGATTTTTGGGTTTTTTTGTTTGGTGGGTTTTTTGGTTTGTTTAAATCTAGCAATTATTTTTTCTTACATCTATTTTTGAAGATGTCCAAGTACAAATGGTTCCACGTAAAATTTTCAATGTTTCTGAGAAAAGGAATGCATTATTTAAAGATGCAAGCCCCAAGCTTCCACATATTGCAGCATACTTTATTTTTACCTGCTTGACAGGCCATCTGTCTTAAGACACTCCGAAAACATAATTCCCCTTATTTTTTATGAGTTATTGCTAGATACCATTATTTAGTACTTACAGTCTACTTTTGCCAATAGGACTATTAAAACTGTCACTATATCCAAAAGAAAATGCTGATCCTGAGAAACTGCAACTCCTTGACAGGGCTCAGGAGATAGCAGAAAGTTCTGGCACCTTGCAGGACTGTAAACAATACCTGCAGAATCATTAAAGGAGATATTTTATCTGCTTCAAATTGAATTCTCAGCAACCTGATGCTTGTTTAACAGCCTTGGCAATAGAAAGTGCACTGGGAATATTAGCTTCCATCCATGCAGGTAGGCCACGAACTATCAAACTGGCAACCATGATGGCAGTACTCAACATATTTGAACTTAGTGCATATATATGGCAATGAAATATATACATATTAGGGTGTGTCCATATATATATATATTAGGGTGTAATAAATTCACATCCAAACAAACAAACAAACAAACAAAAAAATCACCTGTCTCAGTCAGAAAACTGGATTACCTATTCTTCACCAGACCAGGACCAGACTTTCTTTACAGGCACAAAGACCAGATTTTTCAGCTGAACATTTCTAACACTGAATTCTGTTCACTGGGTAGATATGGCTGGCGATGAACAACTATTTTTTCCCACTTCTCTGTTCTATGGTACATATGTGCTATACCACAGCTTAGAAGGTGTGAAAGTATAAAGCCTAATCCAGGAAGAGCATGGAGTTAACCCCCAAAGGTTGCAGGTTCGATTCCCGTTCACTTGAGAGCTGGACTCGGTGATCCTTGTGGAACCCTTTCAACTCAGAATATTCTATAACTCCTGTCTGCTGTAATTTAAAATTAAGCAAAATCCTTCCTCTTCAGTGGCTCATCTGACCCACCCTTAAGGTATGGTGTTCAGAGGCAAGATATATGATGTGTGAGGGGAAAACGGTAGCAATGAGTCTGCTTCTGACTGCCCTTTATTTGAGAATAAGCTCCATTTTACTTCTTAAAACCAGGTGGGTTTTCTATTGGGTTGGCCTTCTTGGTTATGCTGAATTAGATTTTTTTCTATGAATATTACAGCTGCTTAAAAGCAACCCAGCTGTAAAAGCAAAACAGCTCTCCTTGGTTTCTTCTTGCGAGTTTTATAGTTTGCTTAATTTTCCTTTAACCTGACCTCAGGAGACCTTCTCAGGCATACACACACACAGAGACACAGAAGAGCCTCTAAGAAAACTTTGTAGTCAAGCACCAAGACTAATAAAAGCACTATTCATCTAACTAATATAGAGAGCTTTTAGTGATGAGTCAACCTCACCAGTAAAACTAGGGATAGTTTTTTGTCAATTTATCCAACTCAGCAATAAGCAAAATGACTGTATATACATTCTAATGCAGATGTATAAGTCAGAGTACCACTACAGGTAATGTGCAAGGTGAAATTTGGGGCTAAGGTTCTGACCAAAGTTTCATGTGCTAGGTGTGGTTTATGATTTACCTTTTTGACTATTTTTCATTTTGGCAGCAAGTTCCGGCTTGTCATGCCAATTTAACTATTTTACTCTCTGAACTTTGCATCTTTATAAGTTGTACAAACAGCTACTCAGCTTTATTTTTTCCAGATTAGTCTTACATGTTTAGAAAGCTTTATCAAGCTGAATTACCATTCTTAGGCAAACTGGAGATGTGACAAAAAGGTTTTGCTGTGCTATGGCATCTCTTAGAAAAGCTGGCTGCATTCGCTGATGCAGAGTAGGGAGGAAACTGCATTTGCATTTTACAGCTCTAAGAGGAATAAGGGTGATAAAACTCATTTTCCACCTGCAGGGGAAAAAAGGTTGGACAGCACGAATAGCTGGGTTTGCCCGCAGGAAACGAGATGGGGTATCCGTGGGAAAGAGGACTGGAAAAGAAGGAGGGTACCGGGAAAAGACAAGCACGGCAGCAGGAACTCGCATCAGAGCGGCTTAACTTTCAGCAGCATCCTCCTCCTCCCCGGGCTGCTGCTCCCCCCACCCCTCCCCAGAGGATACAGAGGGGATGTTTCCGCGCCCCTGGGCCGGCGGTGCGGGGACGGACGGGGCGCTGGCCGCCCCCCGCCGCCCCGAAGGAAGAGGAAGCGGCGCCGGGCCCGCAGGAAGTGTCGCTGCCCCGCGCCCGTCGCCCCCGGCCCGGCCCGGCGGCTGCTGCGCGGGGGCGGCCCGGGCGCTCCGCGGGCGCTGCTCCCTGACAGGTGGCGGCGGCGAGAGGCCTCTGGCTCCGCGGGCAGCGCCCGGCAGGATCGCCCGTCACCCGCGGCGGGCCGCGGCGAGGGCTGGGGCTGCCGCCCCCCTCGCCCAGCGGCGCACCTGCCCTGCCCGCCCCTACCTTGTTGAGGTGGGGGTCGCGGAGCACCTCGTAGCCCCTTTTCATGGTGAGCTGCAGGGGCTGGCCGGCGTCCCGCCTGCTCTCGGCTGCCTTCCTTGCTTGCATGGCGAGGCGCGGCGGGGCTCGCTGCCGTCAGGTCTCTGCGGGAGCGGAGGCGAAGCGGCGGCTCCTCCTGCCGAGGTGACTGCCCGGCGGGGTGGGATGATCCTGCCGGGAGGGAGGGAGGGAGGGAAAGAGGGAGGGGGCAGAGCCACGGCGAGACGCCGCCACCGGGAGGGGGTCACCGGGGCGCCGCTGAGTCACCGGCAGCTCCGCGCACACCCGGGCGGCCGCCCAGGTGCGGGGGGGGGGGGGGGGGGGGGCCGCAGGGGTGCAGACCCGCGGCCCTTCCCGGACCTGCCCGAGGGTGCAGGGTGTGCGGGCTGCGCTGCCTTGTAGCTCTGCAGACAGCCGCTCCGGACCGCCCGGAGGAACAGGCCGGTCTGCGATCACCTGCTGAGGGGGAATCGCAGCCGCGGGTCTCCCTCGTCGCGCCGGGTTTGGCGCAGGAGCCGCGGTACCAACGCGGGGAAGCGCCGCGGAGCGCTGTCAGCACCGCGCCGTGACACCCTCGGCCGCGACCCCGCGCCCCAGCGGAGCCCCCTGGGCGCGGCCACGCGCGGGAGCTGGGCCTCTGCGCTTGAACAACAGTCAAGTTTCACTTTCCCTCTGCTATTTAAATGGCCTTGAAATCCAATCTTTCCCGAAGGGGACGGGCTGCATAGCTTTGTACAGTCAGGAGCAAATGTTTGATGTAATTAGCTGTGTGTTGGCTTCAGCTGTGGTGGCTGGGGTTATGCCTGGTCAGGATGGAGAGCACTGGGGTAGAGCAGGTGTTCAACTGGTTTATACTGCTAGCCCTCATATTTGTTTACAGTATATTCTGAAATCCTTCGCATACAACCTGTTGTGTACAGTATGACTGTGACTTTATTCCTCTAAATTCATGTATGTAAGCAAAGATGATTTCCATACAAATGCCATAGTCCTTGTGGAGAAATTATGCTGCTTGAAATGTGTGACTAGAAGATTATTTTAGAAGGGTTTGGTTTCTGTTGTCAGGTAGCAACAAACAGATCAAAATTTTACAGCTCTTTCAAACTTACCTCTTCACATTTAATCCACAGGCCTTGTATTCATATAATTACTTCATATTTTATTAAAAAAAGCTCCCACAGAATCTGGCTTCTCCTGAACTTCCTGTTAAGTAGCTCCTAAAAGTTTATTTGCAGTTAGCTAACAAAGGAAGGTTGGAAGGGTTCCAAGTCTCTTATTTCTGGAAACTTGATTTCCAAGTCAGCAGAAAACTCAGTAAATAAACTTCTCCCTTTGTCCATCACCTCAGTATTAGGGAAAGCAGTAAACTAAAACTAGAAAGTTTCTTCAAAACTTTAAACCTGGAGCCTTCCTGACTAAATAGCCAACCTTCCTTGGATTTGTCTGGATAGCTAAATACCTGCTCACCCACCCAAGTCCTGATTATTACCTTCAGTAGGTATCAGGGATAAGGGGGTAGCATTGCAGGACTTTCTTAGTTATAAAATTGAAAAGCAACATAGAAACATATTTTTTCTTTTCTTTGTGGCTGCACTGAAACCATTCTGATAGAATGCTAACCTGATGCAATATTTTATCTTCATGTTGCAACACTATTTATAAAAAAAAATCTCTTTGATTTGTGCCAAAAGTCACTGCAATCACTGTGAGTACCTGCTCAGGGGTCTGACCCGTGCTAAGCACTTTGTCCTGACTTGCCTTGCGCCAGTTATAAAACATATGTAATGAAACAGCTAATTAAAGTGAAGTTCATTGGGATAATATATATTTTTTATGTAATCAGACTTCAGAAACCATTTACTATTGTGTTTTAAGTACAGATTTACTCTTCCTTCCTAAAAATACAATTTATTTCTCTTTTTTATGTTCAAACTCTAATAAAAACTAAATCATAACTATCTGTTGAGGTAAATGAGTTATAAGAATGGCAGCAGACCTTTTCAGCCCAAAAGGAAGACCAGAAAAACATGAAAAAGTGGTGTCTCCTGTCACCTGTAGAATCTTTCACTTAAGGCCTGGAACATTTTACCATGTAATGGGATTAGTACAGATTTATTTGTCTGAGTCTGCTGCTAGCGATTGCTTTTCTTCCTAGTCTTTATACCCTCTTGCAAATTTTGTTGTGCATTTGTATTGCATTTGCAGACAATCTGTGAGCGAGAGAAATTTTAGAATGGCTCTTGCGGGACCTCACAATATTTGAACTGCAAAAATAGTTCAAAATAGTCCAAAGGGGTAATGTTCAGCAGTTACATATGCAGTCAGAGGTCATTATTCCAGAAGAGGATGGCATTGCATAATAAGACTGTATTATAGGACTAGAAATAAAGCTTTTGTAAATGGCCAAATTATTTGTAATGGCTGTGTACCCAATACAGGTATTTTTGTAGATGTTAGCCCACATTCACATTATTAGTGAGCATTGTACATTATCAACGTGTTTCTGACAGAAAGTACAGTGGCTTTGCCCTTCTGGCAGGCACCTAATTCTTTTTCTGAAGTGGTTTCTATATGGTACACTTTAAAAAATCCTACTCATGATTTTTCATAAGTACATATGGTTTCGTCCCACCCCTGTACTTGTCTCTCTCAAATCTCCTCAGATGTACTAAAGATATATGAAGAGCTCTACTTGAAATAGTCCTAGGAAAAGACTAGAAGGAACACTTATGGTGTGATTTAACCCCAACCAGCAACTAAGTACTGTATAGCTGCTTGCTCACTCCCCACCCTCACCTGCACTGATGGGGTGGGAAGGAGAATTGGGAAAAGGTAAAACCCAGGGGGTGAGATAAGAACAGACTGATAATCAAAGTAAAGTAAAATATAATGTAATAATAGTAATTAAAAGGGAGGTAGCAAAAAGAGAGGAATAAAGCCCAGAAAAACCAAGTGATCCACAAGACAATTGCTCACCACTTACTGACCAAAGCCCAGCTCAGCCCCTCCCAGCCAACTCCTCCCAGTTTATATACTAGGCATGACATTCTGTGATCTGGAATATCCCTTTGGCCAGTTCAAGTCAGCTGTCCTGGCCATGCTCCCTCATGGCTTTTCGTGTGTCTCCTTGTTGGCAGAGTATGAGAAAAAGGAAAGTCTTTGACTTAGGACAAGTACTGCACTGCAAAAACTGAAACATCAGTGTGTAATCAGCATGATTTTCCTACTAAATCCAAAATGCAACACTGTACCAGCTACTAGGAAGAAAATTAACTCCATCTCAGCCAAAACCAGGACAACTGGTCATCTAGTGTACCTTTGTATCTCAACTTAGTGTTAAAAAGCTTCAATAAATGAGACTTGACAACCTGCTTTGATAAGCCAATAGTAGGGAGATGTTAGTACAGGACAGTATATTTCTTTATTCCTGAAGCAGTTAATTAAGATGACTCATTCTGTTTAAATATTTAAGAATGGAACTTGGGAAATATCCTTCTGTTAAGCTATGGCTGATCAAAGGATTTGGACTCCCTTGAACCACTTTGGAGTTTGGGAGCTCCATATCGTGCTGTGACACTGGGGAGGGGTTAGCTTCCAGGGCTACCAGTTTGGAAGAAAAGAAAGGGACCTCCTATATCCTGATGTAAACATCCAATTAACTACTTTTTTTTATGGTGGTACTTGGATATCATGTCTGACTCATCCCAATAAGAACTGTAGTGGATCTATTACCAACTGATGGTAACTGTTGGGCGCTCACTGTGGTTCATGGTACTCCAGTCAACCTTAAATCAATGGAAGCCTTTACTTCACATGTTTTATCATTGGCAATTCCCTTCATACTGCTCAGCACAATGTTTGCTTTTTTTGCAATTGTGCAACACTGTTAACTTCTGCTGGGTTTGTGATCCAATATAACGCCGTGTCCTTTTCTGCAGGGATGGATGCCAAATGAGTTCATAGAATCATTTAGGTTGGAAAAGACCTTTAGTATCATTGAGTCCAACTGTTAACCCAGCACTGCCAAGCCCAACACTAAACCATGTCCCTGCGTGACACATCTACATGACTTTTAAATACCTCCAAGGACAGTGACTAGATAAAGGATGGACGTGCTCCTTAGCCCTCCTTTTGTTGCTAATGTATTTATAGAACATTTGTTTCTATGCATTTGTTTATTGAGTTATAAATTTTTATTGAGTTATAAATTTGTTTATTACCTTAGCAATATCAAGTCAAATTTCACAGGGACGCAAGGTTAGCTTTAAAAAAGGTGAATTGTTTAATGATTTAAAAACAGAATTGAAGCATTTTTAAAGCCTATAACATAAACATTTTACAGTGTTAGCAGTCCTGGCTTGTGCTTGGTATTTGAAAATGAAATTCATTTTTTGATCGTTGGGACATATGTTTGTAGTTAGGCTGAAGGAGAGGCAAAAAGTAAACAGTATAAGCAGTATGGGGTTATGGTTTAAGTCTGACTCTTTTTATTATCTAGAAGTGTTGTTTGTAACAACATGGATTTAAAAAAGAATTACTTTAAGCTAGACAATGCACTCCTGAAGTTACGAGAAGAATCTAGTGATAGCTTTAAAATGCCCAGAGTGACCTATTCTGAGGTAACTGCCTGCTCTGCCTGTCCCTACCCACACTCCCAGGGGTCCCACCCACCCTGGCCATGGTTCAGCACCCCATGTCAACTCTCAAGGCCGTCTATCACTGCCCCAGCAACACCACAGCCCTGCTTTTGTCTGGCCATGGGCCCTGCTGTCCTGAACCCTGACCACCTGTGGGCTGACTTCCCAGTCTGGCTTCAGTGACCTTGTCACTATGGAGTCACTCAGTGATCACAAGGCTGTATCTGACCCTGGTTACCCTCACCAGGCCTGGCCCTGCTTCACTTCCTCAGCTCAACCTCAGAGAAGCCTCAGCAGTGCCACAGACAAGGCCAGGGGGCTGCCCTCAGCTGCTCCCAGCCTGCCCTCCTCCTTTGTGGGTGATGAGAAGAGCCCTGGCTGGTGAGACCTTGCCTGCCATGCTGACCCACACAGGGAGTCCCCCACCACACGCTGGCGTGGCAGACAGATATGGAGAAGGCAGAGCCAGGCTCTTGTCACAGATGAGGAATGCAGTGCCAAGAGGCAGCAGTAGCAAGGTGCACCCAGAGAATGTCCAGTTGGGCTTAAGCACGGCATTTTCCAGCATCGAGGTGGTGAGCACCAGAGCAGACTGCCAAGAGAGGTCAAGGAGTTTCATGCCTGGAGCTTTTCAAAATTTGACAAGGCCCTGAGCAATCAAGCTTTGAAGTTCAGCTTGTTATGAATAGCAGGTTGGGCCAGATAAACTTCAGACACCCTTTCCAACCAGGACTGTTACATGATTCTGTACACTGCTGAGAATGGCAAATTCTCTGAACATGCAGGCATTTCTACAGGAATTTCATTACAGCCCCAAAAGTCTGTTCCTCCTCATAAATTCACCAACATTCTTTTAGCTTGCTCCTCAGTTTCTGTCTCTCTTTCTACTTAGGCATATATTTGTTTGGCCAGTGGGATTTTTAATCAACTGCCTTCATACCCCTCATACTTTATCCCTTTCTGCTAAGGATTTTATCCTACATGCCTTAAATTAAACTCTTGAATGTCAACAACTAGTGATAAATATCTTAAGACTCCACAATTTTGGAATCCAGTGCTGCATTCATGGAGATACGAAAATTATTTCAGTATAATACCTACATAATATATATATAAATCAATAAAATAGTAAGAATGCTTGTTGCAATTTCTATTAGTTGACATTACATTGTCCAGGTGTCACAGGAAAAAACCCATACCTGGCCTATACATGTTGTTGGATGTGTTGGGGCACTGTGAGAGAACGTCCGTACATATAGGGTACCATTAGGAACTTCCATCTGTTCTCAAGTCAGATGTAAATTAGGGAGAGACACACAGAAGTAGTTGCATGCCTCATAGCCAGTCATTTGTGCTTCGCAGTATGCCTGGGGTAGAATGAGAATTTATTTCTCCCACATCCCAGTGTTAACATTTTGACTTGAAGACCATGTATTTGTTATTACAGTAAATCTAGCACAAGGCAAATAAAATATGTATGCCACAGTGCATCATGCTCTCAGAAGATATTCTAGCTGCATTTATGATTCAAGGAGATTAAATAATGCTCAAAATAAGCATCCTACCTTTCTTTCAGTGTTTGTCCAAATAGTGCAGTTTCCTAAGAATTTTTCCATTTCTACCTAAAAACCCCCAAAAATTAAACTGTAGAGGCCTAACTATTCACTCTTTGTCTCTTAATCCCACAAGAACAGAGCCAATGTGAGCAGTAATAGATTTCAAAGGTGATCTAAAATGCCTCTATTTTGAATACACAGACATTCTGGAGTGACTTAAATGACCTACATAAAGGCATGAAAAATCACATTCTTTCTCTTCAAACTATACAAAATGTTTCAAGCAAATCGTCCTTGAAATATCCTTTTAAAATTAATTTCCTGAATTGGCTGGTGATGAGGAATGTCAAATATTTCTAGATTCCCAAGCTTGCTTATCTGAAAGACAGGAAATCTTGATAGTGCTATCTTTTCATCACTAATGCAAATGCCTATATTTAACACTGCACATAGTTTTAGAAATTTAGATGTGCACATTTATTTCAATCTCAAATATTTTAGAGATATTTTGTGGAAGAATGTTTCAGATTACTAGAATTGAAAATTTTTAGACTGTTTGGTTAACTGTCTCAGAATAAATTTTTCTTGGCTTTCTTTTAGTTGCACTAACAATGAATTCAGAGCTGAAGATTATTCAATGCCAAAATTGAATTACTGTGACTTTGAGGTATGATTTGTATCTTAATACTGGGAGTTCACTGTCTTGCTAGAAATAATAGGATTTAGAAAAAGGCCCCAAACAGCATTTTTACTTCAATTACTCTATCAGATCTATGTTCCAGCAATAAGAGTGGAAAATCTGCAAGACTCCTTCCATTGTTTATAAAAAGAGGATGAATTCTTTCAGCTCTGCCAATTAAAGACATAATTTCAAACAACTTCAGCACCTTTAGGATAATTTTGGAATAGTATTAGTGAGTGCACTTCCATTGTTTGCTTCCATGGTTACGTCTGGCACAGTAATTTTAACAGTTTAGCAACAGACAAAGCATGCTCAGAAATTTTCCTCTTTTAAATGCTTCCTTTCCTATATGCTGGAGCCTGTGAAGGGCTTTTTCTTTTCCATGTCCTAATTACCATAAATATTTTGAAGATTGTTCTACAAACTCTGTTTTGTTTTCCAAATCATTAGCAATGTTAAAAACAAACCTTCTGACAAAAATGTTGGCAGAAGCTCAAAGACAATTCCTAGTTCATCAGAAGCCCTTGCTTATGCAAAGGGAGCCGTATGGGGTCCTTTACACGCAGTGCACTTGCCAAAGCACGCGAGCCTTAGTGCATGACATTCCAGCCGTGTTGGCTGTGTGCAAATGTGCAAATCATTTAGACAAGACCAATTAAAAGTTAAAATCAGCTGAATCAGCAGGGAAGAAGGATGAGGCAGTACTTTTTGACGTAAAGAATTGCTACCAGTCTGCTTTAATAGGATTCTGCACAGACCAGGTACAAGGAGTCATGGGCATCAATGGCTATGATGCTTGGTTTGTAAATATCTGTAAAAGGCCTGGACAGCTTCAGCATGAGTACAAAATGCAAGGGAAAAAATAATAATAGAATCATAGAGTGGTTTGGGTTGGAAGGGACCTTAAAAATCATCTAGTTTCAACCCCCTGCCCTGGACAGGGACAGCTTCCACTAGACCAGGCTGCTCAAAGTCCCATCCAACCTGGCCTTGAACACTTCCAGGGATGGGGCATCTGCAACTTCTCTGGGCAACCTATTCCTATGTCTCACCACCCTCATAATGAAAAACTTCTTCCTAACATCTAATCTAAACCTGAAAGAGTAAAGTCTAAAGACAGTCCTCCTTTTCCCATTACTACATGCCCTTGTAAAAAGTCCCTCTCCATCTTCCTTGTAGGCCCCCCTTTAGGTACTGGAAGGCTGCTGTAAGTTTTCCCTGGAGCCTTCTCTCCTCCAAGTTGAACAACCCCAACTCTCTCAGCCTGTCTCCAGCCCTCTGATTATCTTCATGGCCCTCCTCTGGACTCGCTCCAACAGGTCCATGCCCTGCTTATGTTGGGGCCCCAGAGCTGGGCACAGTACTCCAAGCTGGGAATCATGAGAACAGAGTCAATGGGGAGAATCAGTGCCCTTGACCTGTTGGCCACGCTTCTTGTGATTTAGCCTAAGATGTGACTGGCTGCCTGGGCTGCAAGTGCACATAGCCAGGTCATGTTGAACTTCTTGTTAACCAACACCCCCAAATCCATTCTCTGCCCAGCCTGTATTTGTGCTTGGGATTGCCCCAAACCAGGTGCAGGACCTTAGACTTGACCTTGTTGAATTTCATGAGGCTCACAGAGTCATCTCTCAAGCCTGTCCAGCCCCCTCCAGATGGCATCCCTTTCCTCCAGCATGTGGACTGCACCACACAGCTTGGTGTCATCGGCAAACTTGCTGAGGATGCACTCGATTCCACTGTTTATCATTTTACCAAGCTTAGCAACCAAAGAGAACACTTGAGTAAGGGCTCATGAGTTCAGACTTCACTAGAGCATAAAGAAGAGCATTTCTCTCCAACCACTGTTAAGGTGATTCTCACCTCAGGATTAGTCAAGTAGTAACGGTCAATGTCCCATGAATTAATTTGCTGACAGATCTGTTCACCTTGTCATCCAAAAGATCCTTCTATAAAGCTCTATAGAGGCCCTCAAAGGTCTGGATACTACAGCTTTAATGCAGTGGTTCCACATACCATAAATTCTTAATATGAAGCTAACAAGCATTTAACAACAACTCCTACACAGGTAAAAATATCTTCCCATACCAAAAACCCAAAAGGATGCGGTATTTCTAGGACAATATTTTGAAGATGAACCTGGTCATTTTGAGTTTTGACAATATTTTCCAAACAGCATTATGTCCTTTTACAAAGTTAAGATTATTTCTTCTGAGCTAAATTTATAAAAATGTCTAATGTTGTTTTCAGTTGTGCCAAAGAAAGGAAATAACAGAGACTTTGTTTAAACACCAAATTTTCTCATTAAAAGTGGTCATGCACAAGATAATTTACCATTACTGTGCAGTTACAGGAAAACTATGACAGGGTTTCAGAAATAATGTGGTGTTGTTGCCTGTGCATAGCAATTAGTTAGTGGCCTAGTTCAGCTGAGAGTTTCAGTGTCTTATAAAATGTCCAAAGAATAGCTGTCCTAGTTAACATAATTGACTGCAAGGGACAGTTGAAGGGCACAGTTTATTTATTGAGGAAAACATTACCCAAAAATTAAATAAATTTGAGCTATAAACAAACTCTAGGTAGAAATATGAGTAAATGGGAAATTCTAGGTAGAGTATATGGAGTGGACTGATAAAAACATTACTCCACAGCACTAGATATCTTAGCTGGCAAATAATCAGATGTCTTCTTGCTTAAGACTGTGAGCTGTTTTATTGATCCATACTTACAAGAAGAGATATTCTGAAGAAAAACATTACTCAAAATATCTTTGAGTGTTTATATAAAATAAATACATACATAAATAAATAGAGCTACATACCACTACTTGTTGTTTTATCCTACCATTACTGCTTGTAGAGTCCTCATAACTCTATAATGAATGTTCACACCATGGGTTTCCCATTAAAAACAGAATGTTCTTGATTTTCAGCAAATCCCCCCTCTATCTATATAGCCCATGCAGTCTGTGCTGCAACATGCCTCAGAAGGAAGGCACTACTAGGGGAAGGAGAACAGCTACAATGGCTCAGTGGCCTCTTTCCTAAGTGGCCCTAAGTAAATTAGAGTAATCCATTTTGTATGCATAATATTTGGATTAAATATAATCTGCCATTTTGTTACCCACTCACTTGCTATTGCAAGGACTTTTGAAACTGCCTCCCTCCTGCAGCTGTAAGCGTACAGTGAGGCTGTGTTTTGCCAAACTCTGTTTGGCAAAGAAAACAAGTTTCATGAGTCAGAAAAGACAAGACTTTCTCAAAATCATAGTATCATGTGTCTTTCCTGTAATTCTTGGAATAGTTCTTGTGAACTTGCCCTGATGGTGAACAAATGCTACAGGTGACATTTGTGATAACTGAACTAAGGGTACAAGTATTATCCTTGTTCCCTACGAAGTGTGAACTCCCCATTCGCTGAAAACCAGTGCTTGTTCTACTTCTAATACCCATAATCTTTGTTCAAACCACAGAACCTCCATTGTCGCAACTGTTTTAATGGTTGGTTGGCCAACACTAACCAGGACTGCAGAACATGTATACAGTGTGCACATGGGCTGTGCTGTGGAGAACGATGGCAATTTACTTCTGCACTACTCAGCTGCTCATCTGTATGAATCAACTTGGCATTCAAAAGCATAACAGTGATCCTTCTGTACTGTGCTAATTCTGTTTGTTAGAAGCACTGGTCTACAGAGAGGCAATTATGCATTTATTGTGGCTGTCCATGAAGTGGTTATCATATTCAAGCCCTGTATGCTGCAGTCCCAATAGATGCTTATTCTGACGTAAATTAATAAACAGGAATCGATCATAACAGTTTGCTAGTTGATGCCCTAGCAGAAGTTGAAAGAAGCAAATAGAAAACAGAACATAAAGTGTTTTGACGAATACCTTCAAATACATCTGCATGAAGGATGAGGAAAGGCAACAGGCTTCTAGCAATGCAGACCTGTCCCTAAGCAAATCGAGTTAGTGTGGCATAATGAATGTGGGCTATGTTCCCAGAAATCGTAGTGTAGCTGAAGTGCCTTTGTTATAAGGTTTAGTATCTGTTTATCTTTGCTAATGCAAACTGCAGGTGGTGGATTTAGACATGAGGAAACCAAAAAGGAATATAGGTGGTATTATTAACATATGTTGAAGAGAAATGTCACTATTCTTTATCACATGAAATAGTGTTTTTCCATCATAAGATGACAGATCTTGCCTCCTAAAACAGTCACCTAAAGGTGGTAGGCTTTTTTTCCCTTTTGTTACTAGAATAACCCTTAATTAAAAAAAAAAAAAAAAGAATTAAATGCTTCCAGTGCAAGAACCCCCTAATTTATTTTTTTTCACTGTGTGATGTAGATACAACATTAATTAGTGAAATTTAGGTGGACTGGAAAGGAGTTTCACTGAAGGCAGAAGGTAATGATCCACATAGTGCATTCATAAAATAGATAACTGAATAGGCAGCATCCTTCTCTGTAATTCTTGTAACTGACTGTAGGTTTTCAGTTGAAATGTAAGTTTTCATAATGAAATTATACTGCATACCTGCTTTTATTTCTCTGATCATGTGTACCTCAAAACTGAGCTAATTTGATTTCTTTCTTGCTGAAAATATATTTATTCCAACTAAGTCAGAATCCAGTGTGCGTTCTAGACCCCAAAGGAATTGTTTGTTCTTAGAATCAGCTGTGTGGGATGTGCAGTGAGTCCAGACTCAGGCCTTTGGACAAATTGTTCAGCTGAAAGGGGAAGGGTAACTTCCCTATATACAAGGTGTCGATTTTCATTTCTCTTTAAATAATATCTCAATTTAAATGGTATATGGTTCTCAGGTCAAGTCTTGGTATGTTCAGTTTTAGCTATAAGGTTGTGTTATGTTTGGATCCTTAACAGAAGGTGTGAGAAGTGTAATCTACCTCTCAGAAGAGCACTACTGTAATTACTGTGTCCTAATGAGCATGACAGTGCAAAGAGGCACTGACAGCATATATTTTAATAACATGTAGCCTTTGCACAAGATTTAAGCTCCAATATTTTGCAAAGACTAAGTGAATAATCTTCATGTCTGGAAGATCCAGCTGCATCTGGAAACATGTAGCTACACTTTTTGACTTTCATTTTGTAAAGCATTATACTGATTGTTAAGAAGCCTGAATTTCTTTTCGTTTCCAGAATAAGCCAAGGGCTTTTCTAGAACTATGCCTTTAAATGATTTAGCAGCTTTCATATACACTTAGCTAGTCCCTTCCCCTTTGAGTTTTAAATCTGAGGTCCTCATCCAGCAACATTTCTCCGAGTATTATATTTTTATGTGTGTGAGAGGTT
The DNA here is from genome assembly GCF_009829145.1 of Chiroxiphia lanceolata. Classification (NCBI taxonomy): domain Eukaryota; kingdom Metazoa; phylum Chordata; class Aves; order Passeriformes; family Pipridae; genus Chiroxiphia; species Chiroxiphia lanceolata. Next base: position 81,835,108 of record NC_045639.1, on the reverse strand, counting down.
CACATTAAACTTCCACTGGGAAATATTTACAGAAAGACCACACCTGCTGAACTTCAGCCTTCTGGCAAGTGCACTATAGAGGCCTAATGGGAATTCATGGAGAAGAAAGGTTGCCTGCATTTAAAAAGGGTGGGAACTCTCCAAGCTCTGAAGCTATGTGCAAGTTTATATTTGGATAACCCAATAGCTATGCATATAAATCGTCAGGGAAAACTAATGTACATGTGCTGTATATCAAACATCTTGATGTCTCAGCCATGACTTTCATATGCACCAAAGTGCACATTCGTTGCTGAAGGTTGTATGCAATGAGACATTTAGAGTTTAAAAGGACACATTGTTTGAATGTATCTGAATGCAGAAACCAGTGACTCACTTTCTTTAATAACTGGAAAGCACTTTTGTGTTCTGTCAAGGATTTCTAGAAGGATTTGTAATCAAGCAATCCTGAGACGGTACAAACTAGAATTTAATATTGAAATTTAGAAGAAATGAAATGGAAGTGCTGTCCCAGCCACAGCCTCAGTTTCTAATTTTTTTCCCCAGCCACATTTTTTTTCATGGAACCTACTGTAATGTATTTTTAAGAAGCTATGTCATGTTTTATAAATGAAAAACACTATGAATTAAGTATATATCCTTTGTCTTGTTTATTAATTCCGTACTACAACTTTAAATTTTACATTACTTCTTTCTTATTTTTTCTGAGTACAGACATTAATGCCTTCATACTGGCTTTGGCATGGTATGTGTTATTTATGTCCTAAAGTTCCAGTTGTCTTAGTAAGATTGGGTGCTCTACAGCTCTTGCCAGCCTTGCAGTGACTCTCAGTCCCCTTGCCCTTCAATCACCCCGGGCTCCTTAACAGGTCTATTTCATTTGGGGATAAGGTACAGCATGTCTCACAGTTTTAGCTTCTCAGTCTTCTCCCTTGCTGTAGATGGTATCCATACCAATTTGTAGCATGATGAGCTTTCCCTGTATTTTCTAAAAATATGTTTGCTATGTCAAAATAATTTTTCTCAAATGGCAATACAGATTCCTGAGCACCATAGGTTTAATTCAAGATATAATTAAAAGACTGCGTGAAGACTTTAAATCTGCTTTTATATTCAGCTTTTTTTTTTTCACTCTTAACTGAACCACATACTGTAACAGCCTACTCATTTCTAAAGAGCAGTGATCACATCTCCTGCAGAGGCTGCTTCACTACGAACTCCCTCCTGCAAGGTGCTGATTGCTCTGGCCCTCACTCATTGAAGTCCTTAGATGCTTAGCTGCTGGACTAAGATCAGCGTCTAATACTTTTCAAGATACATATCTGTGCTCCAAGAAGGATCGTTCATTCTTTGCTCCTGTCAGAGGATGGGTCCTAAATAAAGGAAATAATTTAGTCTTTGGTTATCTAGCAGGAGAGAGATTATCACGCTAGAGTGGAGTACCTTGAAGTCAGCTCAATTTACAGTATCCCATCTGCTTTGCTCTATAATGGTGTTCGGATTATGATAAGATGTATATTTCTGTGTTAAAGTTAAACTAATAACAAAAATAAATAGATAGCAAAAAAAATCAACATGTTTTAACTTTACTATTATTTCATCAAGCAATAATGAACTGAGAATTTGGCTAGTATATTAAAAACATAGCCAATAAATCCAACATTATTTTATAATTAAGCACAGAAAAACAGTGAAATAATTGATCCATGTATGTAATTACTAGTGTACCAATAAAACCAAAATGTTTTCTTGGAAGATAGTCCTGAGTTAGGACTTAAACAGTAACTTACTGGGTGTACTGAGAGAAGAACAGCGAACTATTTCAAATATGCTGGGGCATGTTCTTCAGGAAAGGAAAAATTTTTGATTATTTACACTAATATATAAGGACTCCCCTTACATAGGCTTGCCTCACTTCAGCCAACTGAAGTAAAGGTCTAAAGCCTGAGCCATTTCAGGCAAGCTGCAAAGAGGAAGAGGGTTCTCTTACCTGTGTTGTCATCCTCTGGAGTCAGGATCTCAAAGTTTTCTTAAGGATGACTATAAAACCGTGGCTTTCACTACAGCACCCATTGCATTGCTGTTGCTCTCAGGAGAAATTTATTCTCCACAGCCACACCATCTTGTAAACTGTTGTGACAAGACAAACCTTTCTCATGCCACAAGAGAGAGAGTGAACTGTACATCCTGTTGGTAACATATAGAAGTGGTCAATTTCTGTAAGTACACACTTATTTAATACATATATACTTAAATAAGAAGGATCATAAAGACATGTGTAGTAGATCCACTGATTGTAGTCCCTAAAGCCATGGTTTGATGTGCAGTGGTGCCACCCCAAGTCACTCACTTCTGTAGCTGTAGCTGCTTTTGGAGGCAACACAGTAAAGCAGATCAGCAGCTCAATTTAATTAAATTTAACTGTTTTCCACACTATTTTTGCTAACTCAAGTAATTATCCACACTCTGTATGACCCACGTAGAGCTATATACCAGTATGTAGAATTGATGCAAAAAGGCTGAGGGCTGGAATACCAACAATATCTTCACTTGGCAGTGGCACTACATGGTACACTTGTCCCTGAGGTACCAATGGAAACACACAAATTTGTTTTCAGCGTAAATGGAAAACAAATATTAAAAAAGACCCTTTCTAGGTACACAAAAGAGCTTTGTAGTTCAGACTCTGAAATGGACTTGACCTTCTGCCAGAGAACTTGCTTATGGACATGAGCAGTCTTGCAATTACTGGCTGTTCCATTTTGTCTGAAAATACAATGTTGTAGGGAATGTTGCAGAGATACATTTCTTAAGTTTGTAAAGTAGTTGCATGAGAAAAGCCAGACGGGTAAGAGGGGCTGGAATGAAAAGCAAAAACACTCAAAAAGGACTGAAGTTATTAAGGCATAACATGCTATGTTATGTATATTGTTTTGTTTCTTAGGAATGGACTTGCATGTATTTGCAAATACTATTTACTTACTATTCTGCAGTGAGGACACTTGTCTCTTAACTAATTTCACTCGAGTTTCAGCTTTCCTGTGACTTCTTACCTTTCCCAGGTGCTGGAGAAGTGATTCTGCAGCCCATTGTGAAGACCATGGTGAGGCAGGCTGTCCCCCTGCAGCCCACAGAGGTCCACAGTGGAGCAAATACCCACCATGGAGCAGATATCCCATAGAGGAACTCACAACAGAGTGGGGGAATGCCTGAAGGAGGCTGTGACCCCTTGGGAAGCCCATGCTGGAACATGCTCCTAGCAAGACCTGTGGCCTCATGGAGAGAGGAACCCATGCTGGAGCAGGTTTGCTGGCCCTGTAGGGGACCCATGCTGGGACAATCTGTCCCTGGAAGGGACCACACAGAAGCAGTTTGTGAAGAACTGCAGCCTCTGGGGAGGAGCCATGTTGGAGAAGTTCATGAAGGACTGTCTCCTATGGGAGGGACTCCACGCTGGGCAGAGGAAGAGTGTGAGGAGTCCTCCCTCTGAGGAGGAAGGACTGGCCAGAAGCATTTGATGAACTGACCACAACCCCCACTGCCCATCCCCCTGCACTGCTGGAGGTGAGAAGGTATAGAATTTGAAAGTAGAGGTGAGCCTGGGAAGATGGAGAAGTGGAAGGAAGGTGGTTTTTAGATTTGTTCCTATTTCTCATTATACTCCTCTGATTTGATTGGCAATAAATTAAATTCATTTCCCTGGGCGGAATCTGGTTTTCCCATGACCAGTAATTGCTGAGTGGTCTCTCTTGTCCTTGTCTTGACCCAGGAGCCCTTAGTTTTATTTTCTCTCCCCTGCCCAGGTGAGGAGGGGAGTGATAGAAAGACTTCTGTGGGCATCTGGTGTCCAGCCAGATTCAACCCACCTCGGTCAGTAAGAAGACATTTGGTAAGTGCAATCGTTGGGCATGTGACAAGACAGCATTTGTAATGTTATCCAAAGAATCTGTAGTGATTTAAAATCCTATTGTAGTTTCTGTATCACTAGTTTCATTATTTGATTAAAGTCCAGCAGAGCATTAAGGATTACATTTGACTGAGCATGAATGATTTACAATTAGTTAGAAAAAATAAAGGTATTAAGGAATGTGCCAGGTTAATTTATTTGACAAATGAGTGTAAAGCTACTTACACAAACATTTCAAAACCGAGAAGCACCTGGTTCATAATGTATTTTGTAGAAGCAATGAAAAAAGTAATTATAGAGAATTGTAAAAACATTACCAGGACGTATAGCTGAGATCATTAGGAATGCAGGGGCTGACTTCCACTGCACTTCATGGTTGTGCTGGGTCCCTCCCCTAACTGACCCACTGGGTGACAATCAGTAAGCTGAGGAATCCAGAGGTAGGGAAGATATAAGCTATACTTGGCAGTTAGGGCATGGTTTGGTATTCGGCCTGGGGTTTGTACGAGGGGATAATTGTAATTCATTTGTATTACAGTATCTGCTAATGCCAAGCTTTTAGTATTTTTCCAGTTTAATGTCAATAATTCTACAGTAATGTTGATATCTAGCTTTTTAAACGCTACCCGTTTTTAATTTTTTTATGTTGGCAACATTTGTTATTTTACAGTAGTATAGGAAACATCTAGTGGTGACTGATGTAAGCCACTTCCTGTCTGTTTTTACTTGATCATGATATTGCTTTGTCAACAGGATCAACAACATAATGTGCAGCATTGCAAATGTAAAGAAATAAACTTTTCCAAAAAGCCCAACTATGCAGATTTATCTCTGTGGGTATTGTTGGGTTAGCTTGTCGCATTCAAGTATTATAAAGCGTCCATATGTTCCATATCTATCACTTCACATAGATATTGTGTTCCACATACTTTTACAGTCCTAAGTATTTTAGTTAAACTTCTAAACTTTGAAGAAAAGCTATGCTGGTCATCTGGCCATACTGAAGTGGGAAGGCACAGAGGTAATAACCCTTACAGCTGATAATATTCAATCATTTCTAGCTTCCATTAAGGACAACGTCCTTTCTTTTGTTCACTTCTTCAGCATAGAGGCTATTGCCTCTATAGCTGGGATTTTTTTTGAATATCTTCTTAGCAGGTGAGGACAGGCAGATTATAGGAAAGGCAGTACAAATGGAAAGTATATCAATGCTCATCTGACAAATAAACAAGCCATGATTTTACCATGGAAACTGCACAGGCTATCTCTTCACTTCTGCTAGTCTCAGTCAGTGAGGCTCTCTGCAGACATAGGATCTGAATCCCTGCTTCTCTCTGCAGACCTTGGGGCTTGAAGATGGTATTCTTTATGCTCCCTAAAGAAGGTGTGCTTCACTTTGCAGTCCTTGACTCTACCGGAAACTGCATTTCTCACAAGGAGCAGAAATACCTCTTTTGTTAAAAAAGCAGTGCCCTGCTAAGAACATGTCTAGAGACTGGCCACATATCTTCCCCTGAGAGATGTATATTTGTTTTTTTCCCTAATCTTTGCTTTATAATTCTCATTATTAAAAAAGATAAAATGATCGAGGACTTCATCTAATCAAAGGCTCATCATCAAAAGCAGACATGAACTGAGGGAGACCAAGGACCTGCAGTCTGACTCTACCCTCCTACATAAAGCTTTTGCCTAAACTTGCAAAAGCTCCCCATTGCACCAGAAAAGGGCACAGGGTAGTTTCTGGCCTCTCCCAGAACTACTTCTGTCTGTACCCAGGAGTGGTCAGGGGAAGTCTGAGAGTTTAGCAATGAGTCATTCTCCTGCCAGGGACTTCTCAGTCCAGTCAAACCTACAGGTTTCAGTGCTCCTAAAATGCAGTTGTAGATACTATTTTGAATGGCTAATGCTCCCCATCCACTTAATATCCTAGGGGTTACAATAGCTACCAAGTAATTTGGAGCCTTGTGCTCACCTCCCTTCTCAGCCTGATGGGGCTTGATGTCTTCATGGTGTCTTTCATATCTTCCATGTCTCACAGGAGCGCTTGACCAGCTGGGCTGAAGTTACTGAAACTGCATGACAAATAGGAACAGAGAAGGTAAGGAGTACTTAGATGTTCCTTCAGGTTCAGGTACCACAGAAGAGGGCTCAGGTGGACCTCAAGTAGGCAGGATTCTTAAACCTACAGCTTGATCTAAACTCCCTTCAAAAATTACATGAGCTTACTAGGTTTGTCTAAGTTGGAAAGGAATTGCATGAGAAGCAAATCCTTTAATTCAAGACTCTGGACCCTATCATGTAGCAGAGCACTTAAATAAGTAAGACTGTTGGAACAACTGTACTTGGCCAAACCAAAAACCCACTTAGCTCTAAACACAGGTGCCAAATGTGCATTAAGTACTTGATGAGCTCACAGTTTCCTGCAGCTCATGAAGGTGAACAAAAGGAAGCACAAGAAATAAGCACTGGTGTTCAAATGAAATGCTTGCCTGCACCCCTCAGAGAAGCATACTTTGTTAGGACCAGTGGCAAAGAGTCAGAACTGCTGGAGACAATTCCTCATTAATTCCTGGCATAACAGATGTTAAAAAAATAAAGGCTTATTTTCAAATTTTCAAAAAAAAAAAAAGATTAATAGAATATTCTGTTGGATCTGCATCTTCAAGATTCAGATATTGTCAGCAAATGTGTCTTCTGTAGAAAAAAGATATGCCCTCTTCTGGAGTACCAGGAGCTAGTCTTTTTACTCAGCTTGTTCCATCTTTGAGAAAATTCGCTGAGATCATCCATCTCAGTTCTCATGTCTCTATTGGGGGAGGTATTTTTATGTCTAAAATATGTCAATAGCATCTTCCACTGTAAATAATAAAACTGTGGTCTCTGTCTCTTCTGCTGCCAACAAAAGTCAAACCAGGTTAAAAACCAAAACAATGACTACTAGTAAGCATTTTAGTGACAATTCCTGGAGTACTCCCTCGGTAAATGCTGGCTCAGGAGCTAACCAAGCTGGAGGAGGTGCATTTACATTCAAAGTCTGAAACAGATTTTGCTTCCACGAGTTTGTCCAAGCCACTTTTGATTTATGTGAATTTTTACTATCCATAACATTTAGAGAGTTTCGCAGGTTAATTATGTATGCATGCGAAGGTACTTCTTTTGTTTATTTTGAATCTGTTACTTGCTTGTTTAATTTGATGTTGCTTCTCTTGAAAAAGACAGTGAAAAATCATTCCCTATTTCCTATCTCTATACTACACAGGATTTTATAAACCTTTATTGTTTTCTTCTAGATCAGCTGTTTTCCAGAATGAGTTTTCCATTTTCTCATGTTGAACCTGTGTGATACTTTGCATTTTCTTTGTTGCTATTCCCTTGATTTATTATATAATTTCTGAGATGGATGAAGAGAACTGCACGTTGTATTCAAGATGTGGAAACAAATTTATTTTTGGTGGCATAGTAATGTTTTCCTTTTTTGTTTCTCTATTCTTTCCTAATAATTCCTAACTTTCTGTCTGCTTTGACAGCTGTTCAACACTGAGGTGGTATTTTCATAGAACTATCTATTTATATGGCATGATTTCAGACTGCAATGATAATCATTACTCTGAGTGCCCTGTTGGGAACTAGGCGAACTACCATCAGACCTTCGTGATGCAGTCATCATCATCACTTTGTACAAGAAGAAAGGAATTAAATCAGACTGTTCAAATTACCATGGTATTACTCTGCTCTCCATTGCTGGCAAAATCCTGGCAAGAATACTTTTGGACAGACTAATACCCGCTATAGCAGAAGGAATTCTACCTGAGAGCCAGTGTGGTTTCAGAGCCAAAGGGAGTACCACAGACATGGTATTTGTTCTCAGATAACTGCAAGAGAAGTGTAGGGAACAGAACAAAGGTCTCTATGTAACCTTTGTCGACCTCACCAAGGCTTTTGATACTGTGAGCAGAAAAGGTCTATGGCAGATTTTGGAACGCTTAGGTTGTCCCCTCAAGTTCCTTAAAATGATCATCTCACTCCATGAGGATCAGCACGGCCAAGTCAGATATGGCAATGCACTTTCTGAGCCCTTTCTAATAACCAATGGTGTGAAACAAGGCTGCGTTCTTGCACCAACCCTATTCACAATCTTTTTCAGCATGATGCTCCAAAGGGCCACGGCAGACCCCGATAATCAGGACAGTATCTACATTCAATACCATACTGACGGAAGGCTATTCAACCTAAGGCAACTGAAGGCCCACACCAAGACCCTAAACCATCTTGTCCGGGAGCTGCTTTATGCTGATGACGCCGCCCTTGTTGCCCACACAGAAGCAGCTCTGCAGCGTTTAACATCCTGCTTTGCAGATGCTGCTGAGCTCTTTGGGCTGGAAGTCAGCTTAAAGAAGACAGAAGTTCTCTATCAACCTGCATCTCAGGAAGTCTTCCATCATCCCCATATCACCATTGGCCAATCAGAGCTCAAATCAGTCCAGCAGTTTAATTACCTAGGTAGCCTCATCTCCTCGGATGGTAAGATTGATGGAGAGATAGACAACAGGTTAGCAAAGGCATATAGTGCTTTTGGAAAACTCCATAAAAGAGTATGGCAAAATAAACACCTGAAGAAAAGTACAAAGATCAGTGTTTACAGAGCCATAGTGCTGTCTACTCTCTTATACGGATCCGAATCATGGGTCATCTACCGCCATCACCTGCGTCTCCTAGAACGCTTCCATCAACGCTGCCTCTGTACAATCCTAAACATCCACTGGTCAGATTATGTGACCAAGACATCTGTTCTAGAACAAACAGCAATCACAAGTATTGAGGCCATGTTGCTGAGAACACAGCTGCTCTGGGCAGGGCACGTCTCCAGGATGAAGGACCACCGCCTCTCTGAGATCTTGCTTTATGGTGAACTTGCCACCGGCTGCCGCAAGAGAGGAGCCCCAAAGAGAAGACACAAGGACTCCCTGAAACAACATCTCAGCCTTGGCCATATTGATCAACATAACTGGTCTTCTCTGGCCTCCAATCGGGAGGTCTGGAGACACACCATCTATAACGCTGCTGATGCTTTTGAGAAAGCACACAGGATCACTCTTGAGGAGAAAAGACAATGCAGAAAGAATCGTGTCTTACACAATATACCACTTAAGGAGTCTTTCTGCTGTGCCTTTTGCAACCAGATGTGTCTATCTCGTATTGACCTTTTCAGCCACCAGCGTGCTTGTAACAAATGTGGGTAGAGCCCTTCCCAAATCTTCATTCGCAAAGCCCAGCCATGATATTGTATTTTTTTTAATATGATTGATATCTCTGCCAGAATTGCTATAGCTATTAACAGAATTGTGGATAGTTCTTTAAAATGAAAAATGCTTAGATACATTATGGTACTCCGTTTTGCCCTTAATTATTGAAGTATTTTATATACTTTCAAATAATTTATTATTGTGTGAGGAGGAGTTTGATAGCCAGACACTAAAATATGAAGGTTTCCAAATTCAGATCATAACCCATGCTCTTTTCACTTGAAACGTGAAATTACAGCTCTAAGTTTGACAGGAAATACTTACCCACACAGACAGCTATAAGAATAGTTACTGTGTAAGGCACTTATGTGATTAAATCAACTCATGAAATTCCCTGAATTTATTTATTTTGTGTCTTGTTTTCAGCTATGATGTATGTGTTATAGCACAAAGATCTGACAGTTATGAGGCAAGTCTTAGTGAACTGGCAAAAAGAAGAGCCCTTTCCCATGGGCAGAATCTAAAGTAGGATATCTTGAAGATTTCTTTATTATGCCACTCATTTATGTAAGAACAGGTCAAACATGAATGACATTTATGTGGATTTTTTGCATTCTCCAAAATCATAAAGTGAGAGGATAGGCCTATAAACTACATATTGCTGTTTAATTTTCTTTCTGTTAGCAGCTGGATATTGTGGCAATTCTGAAATTTATATAGACCTTTCACAATTCACAGTGTAGCATCTGCAAAAGCAAGATCATGTACAGTCTTACTTTTGTTTCACTGTACTGGAATTCCAGAACAGTGGAAAACAGGGAAGCAAAAGAAGTACAAAACTATCATGAGAAATCTTGGATAAAAAGAGGGAATGAAAGAAAAAAAAAAGAAAGGAAAGAAAGGAGAAAAGAAAGGAGGGAGGGAAGAAAGGAGGAAAGGGGGAAGGCAGGAAGGGAGGGAGGAAAGAAGGAAGGGAGGGAGGAAGGAAAAAGAAAGGAAGGAAGGAAAAAGAGAAAGAAAGAAAGAGAGAAAGAGAAAGAAAGAAAGAATGAAAGAAAGAGAGAAAGAGAGAATGAAAGAAAGAGAGAAAGAAAGTGAATAACTGCCATTCCTGCTAAGCTAGCAAATATAAAAGCTCAAAAGTCAATGTTCTTGCAATGAATTTGGATACATGGCTTGATAAAAGAAGTTTGACAGTACAGAACACTGATATCTCTTCTCTGAAACTGATATAGTGGAGAATCTGTGTAAACAACCACCCCTCAAGTACTGAATTTTTTCTCCTTTTAATCTGCTGTTTCTTACAGAGAAATGTAAAGCAGTGGTATGAGAAAACAGTATGATAAAATTTTAAGAATATTTAATGTGAAAGATTTAGTTTCAAGACACAATCTCTGATCTGTATTTCGAAAGAGAAAGAACAGTGTGGATCCAGCCCACAAAAGACAAAACTCTGGAAATCTTGGAGAGACAGATTCCATTTTACATAAAGATCTGGTTTACCATTTCCATTTACACAAATATTTCATGAATAAGGTATCCTAAAAAATTACAAAGGAAGCATTGGGAGCACAAAACTTAGGCTTTCAGACACTATTCTAAAAATCTTTGGACTTTAATTCACAGGTCATTTCCTGTGACAGGGATTCACAGTCATTTCCTCACAAAAACACAAGTATCTCAAAGGATCAATAATCAAAAAAATTACTACTACCTTGCTGCTTGGGTTTATTTCTTTTCTTTAAATCCATCAAAAATATTTATTCTTTAATTAATCTTCTAATTCTAAAACACTGATAATTTTTTTAAAAAAATACATTTCAAAATTATCTTAAATTATACATATTCATAACCCCAGTCCAGAAAAAAATCTGTACTCTTCTCTAATTTTCATCAGTAGGAGACAGTTGCTATAAAATAGCTCATGATTAAGTGCACCACACTGAGAGTGGGATTTACCTCATCTAAATTTAGCCACCTAAGAGTTTGGCAGCTGTGAGGTATTCCAAAAAGGTAACTTCAGCCATTCAAGCTAATCTTTCTAGGCTCCCTCTATAGTTTTCTACAGATTCACAGCCAAAGGGTAGAATTGCACTGCACTGACCCTTGAAAACCTTAGAAAATGCTTCTCCTTTGTCCCACATGCCTTACTAGCCCTTCTTGTCTTTAGTCATAAAGTTTCCTTTGATAACTCCTAGAGACAAAAAACATCTCACCTTAAAACAGATGGAGTAGACAAAGCTACAGAATATTGTGACCTTGTAGACTGAATTGCTTTTTTCCCTCGATTGCTAAATACAGTTTCTGGAGAAAATCCAGAGAAAGATAATTAACTTAATGAAAGATACAGAAAGTTTGAGTCAGAGGTACTGACAGTATTGAAGCAGCTTATGCCTGTGTCTCTCAGAAAGAAATCCAAATTGAATACCTGGAATATACTGAAAAAAATAATTTGTACTTACTTTTTCTGAGGTCCTGTCTTAGCTGAAATCAATAAACAAATGGATACATATCAGGTTTAAGCTTGGTCTGAAGGTTTAGTTTTGACTGAAATAGTTGACTAAGAACAATGAATGAACAATAAAAACAGTGAGGCCTCTCATGCTGGTAGTGCTTATTCCAGTATACTGATATTGATACACTGAACGTATTAAAGTGGTATGAAAACAGTCAGCAAAATGGGTCGAAATATGTCATTAATTTTTAAATGAAGGTCACTTCACATAATTTATTTTATTACATTCTTTTTTAAGAAATTTATTATGATAGTATTGGCTAAGTTATTTTAACATTTTTATGGAAACTGCAACTTATGACACACTAGCTATGCAAATTCTATGGGCCCTTACTCTGTTGCTAAAACTGCTATGATGTCAATCCATGTACACTTTAATTTTTAAAGAATGCACTGGAAGACTGACAGCTATGAGAACAACTTGACGTATACTTTAACAGTTTTATATTATATGGAACTTAGCTTGATAAAATGTAAAACCAGATCTTTGGTTATTAGTTCTTTCTTATTAAATGGATATAAACTATACAGTGTAAAAATTAGCAAAGCTTCATATATTCTCCCTTAGTTATTATGCCTGGTGCTGTGATAGGGCTATTGATCATGGGTTTGTTCAGCTGATTTCCAGTATCTTCAGGGAACATAAGATACTTTGGGGTGAATGAAAGTCTTAACAATGAGGCTTGCAGCTGTTTCTATGAGCTTGTGAATACCCAAACCAGGCAAAAATACCCAGAGTAGATCATATGGCTATCACCTATTTATTTAAAATAAGTGGCCTTTTTTCTCTAAAGGCAGCCCGAGACTCTGTTTTTCAGCTTTTCTACCAAGTGATTGCAGTAGTGACTATCCCACAGGATTCATCCTCAACAGGACTTTCTCTAGTTATTTTCTGTCTTCAGAAGTAACAGTCTCTAACTGGCCTTTATGAAGTTATTCTGCCTGGAGATAAGACCTGATCGCTCTCTTTATCAATGAGCAGTGTCTGAAACCTGCAGGCATTTCATCACGTACAATACAAGATTAATCAAGTGAAACACCTGAGGGACAAAAAGGGGGGTCAGTGCTGAGAGAGGCTGAAAGCCCAGTGGGCTCCGTTGTGGATTCTCCATCCTGTGAGATGTATCAGATCAACTGCACAATTACAAAGCACAAAGCCTAATTTTGAAATTTTGTAATAGCACAGCATATGAAACTTAAGAAGCTGTTTAAGACTAGCTAAACTGATTTTAGGGCTTCAGTTAATAACTGTAACTAGGGACTACAATCAACATGGGTAGAAAGATCCCATACCAGCTATTTCAATTTCACTGTCGTGTGCTGGGAATGAAAGAGGAATAAGAAAGTTTGAATTAAACGAGTTTAATTTTCTTTGATCATCATCTAATACAGGGTTAATAAATAAATCTTTGATCCTTTAACTTCTGTGATTTGATTGCCATCTTTCTAAATTGGGTGATCTTGCCAAATGATGACTTAACCATGTGTTATTTTTAACCCACTGAACTTTTGATCCAATATCTGTTTAAACTTTGATTTTAAAAATTATCTTAATTTCTACATGGGCTATCGATATTTTCAGTGATAAAGACTTAGCAATGTCAGTTTTGTAATGTTTGCTTATTACAAAGCAATGGAATTTGCCTTCTGCAAACATTAGCAGAACTGGTTTGTTCTTTTTGTAGCAGAATGGGCTTGAAAAATAAAAAACAGGTAAATTAGCTGAGGTACATAAGCTTGGCCCACTCTACAAATGAAAACCTTTATCCAATGCTATTCAATAATTCTAGTAATTCATAGCAGTAATTAATAATGTTACATCTTTTTAGAATTATGTCTAAGAAGTCAAAACAAATCTTTCATTGAAGCAAAATATGAACATTTCATAAAAGGACAAATTTTCCTGAAGTCATCTCTAAAAAGACCCATTCTAGAATTAATAAATAAGACTAACCAGCTGCAATTCAGTAGGTTTTACAGGAAAGAGCTGAATCAGTGGAACTGAATGCAGTGTTTCCAATTCTTCCTGGCAAGTGAAGGAATAAAGAAGTAAAGAATGAAGTCAGAATCACACTATGGGAATACTATCATATTTTTTTAATTAATTCCATTCAAGAAAATCTTAATTGAATATTTTAGAGTTAAGATAACAATGCTGTTAAACAGCAACACAATATGATGAAGTCAACAAAGTGTGACTGTGATAATGTAAAGAAAAATTCAAATACATTAATTTGCCCATTAACCTTATCCTATTCCCTTTGGATTTTATTTTCTGTGCTTTATTTTTTAACCTCAGAGCTGCATTCATGTATTATTAAATCACTAACAACTGTTATTTAAAAATCTTGGCTTTCTGAGCCCAGTAAGTAATCTGGATGAGCAATCTACCTCCTTAGGGGAATTTTCCTATGCAGAAGCTGGTATGACCTCCATTCAAACAGTTTGCATGCATAGTTATATTTCTGATGGGCTCTAATTGTAAACATAAGATGAAAATAATTTGTAGTGAATTTTGTCTGGAAATTTGACCCTTTACATTTTTTTTCTTTAATTTTACCTTACCCATGTTAGTAAGCAAATAATGCATTTTTGTGCCATGGATATTCAAATTAATCAAATAACTATTAAATTATGCACTTGACATAGCATATGCCTGCATTATTTGGCAGAAGTCAAATGTACAAATATGTACACTGTGGAATGCTCCATATCTGTGTATAGTTAAACCAACATGAGGACAGTGGTTATACTGTTCTAGGCCTGTGTAACCACACAGTTTGGAATCTTTGAATAAATTGCTGAATGAACCTTATTAGGAATTATATGTATGAGGTTTACAGAGGGCAGATGCTCCCTTTATAAATACTGATAGCTGCCACATCCCCATTCAGATCTTTAGTAGGTTCCAGGTAGGAATGTAAATACACTAGTCCTAAGTAAAAAGTATCCATCAGTTGAAAATTTTGGCATCTAGCAATCTCTGGTAATGTGCAAAACCCCAAGCCAGCCAGCCTGTGCCTTTGTTTTTTAATTCCTCCCCTGTGATTTGACAGATCTTCAGGTAAAGTGCAGAAGAGTTGATGGAGACACTGACAGTTCTATAACTTCGCTCAGCCACTCTGAGGTTCATAGAGCCTATCACAGACTGGAGTAAATGTCTATTCATTATAAAACCTTCCCAGGTTTGAGAAAAAAAGGGTAATAAACCTGAACAAGGAATTACAAATGAGCTGGGAGAGGATCTCAGTGACTTGGGACCTTCATTCTCTGGAAGAGTTTTACATTGTCCTAGAGGACTTCCTTTTATTGTGCTGTTAGCAACTGGGAAGACTTTCTCCTGGCTGGATGCTTGTTTAACTTGGTGGGCCAAAGCTATTTTGTTCTGTAGTAAGTTTGTAAATTAGGCATATAATCTTCAGCCTATACTTGCCAATGTAAATCAAAGGACCGGGTATTTCCATAGGATTTTGGCATTCTATAGTTCTCTTTCTAACCTATATGACTACTGATGGTGGCTTCCTATTGCTACTCAGCACTGACTGTCAAATGGAAAGGAAGTACCAAGCTGACACATGGCAAATGAATCATCTTTTTATAAAAGCTCATAATAGAGATAACTGAAATGCAGAACAATGTCATCACAGTCACTTCTGAACATAGGAAAATGGAATAATGCTTTCTGGAACAACAAAGGTATCTTTGTGCTCTTAGATAAAATTGCTGAACTAACTAAATATATTTAAACAGGAACTGCTTCTAGACTGTAGCTTGAATGCCAGTTCTCAAATGAGGATATATTTTTAGACACAGTTCATGAATTGCTAAACCCAAGATTTTCAATTGGAAATGCAAAGCTGCTGCTGCAACCGTCTGCTATCGGTAATTGTGATTAAAACAGAATAGGCAATGGCACAAGCAGAACAGCTGCATCTGTTTAGATTTCTTCCAAAACCAGTATTGTGACAACTGAAGTAATGTATGTGCATATGTATTTCATCCCATGCTGCAAAAATTAATTTATTATTTGTGATATTATTGCTTATATAATCTCCATCCTAAACCAGGACTCTACAGTCATGTGCTGATATATATGGTAAATGGGATACAGACAGAAGGAAGACTACAAAGAGATATTAAAATAATAATGATCTACATGCTTGGTTTCTGCCTATCAATAGCCTCTGTGTGGTAAATATTCTCCAGGTGTCACAGAGAGGGAGAGCTTTACGGAAGCATTTGAAGCATCAGAAGCAGATGAAGGGTGATGGTGTTTGCTCAAACACTGCATGATGTTACAGGCAGCAAGAGGAGTTGGCACCATAATAACAAGAAGTGCCTTAATGAAAATAAAATGGGGAAGCATAAGCCACAGGTAAAGGCAATGAGCTTATGCCTGCTGTGGTAGAGAAAGATTATACACTGAGAAGTCCCAAAATTTCTGGTAATAATCTGAATGTGTATAAATGTTTGCCTCTGCTGAAAGTGAGGTGAGGTTTGTAGAAATACAAGAAGCAGGCAAACCCCTTCTTAGGGAGTTTTGACAAAACATACAGATAATGAGGATTTGGTAACTAAGTCATGCAGTTTTTAGTTTAAAAATCTTGGCTGAGCAGAAGTATGTGGATGGGTGATAATTCTGATGAGTATCAGTTTTCCATTACAAGTTGGGGATATAACTTTCCATTTATTTTAACTAGCATGAAATTCATTTTAAAGTCAATCTTCTCACATCTGTTTCACTTTAATGTTATTACACTCTGCAAGGAGACTGTGGTCTAGAGAGTTAATCAGCAGCAAAAACTGTAATGGGCAGAGGAGGAGAATCTATATGGTTATTGAATCCCCACTATTGTTTTTCTCTCTTAAGACCTTATACAAAGGCCTGGGAAGTGAAAAAAACCCTTCCACTACCTCGCTTTGAGCTTTGGATTTGTCTCCTGTACCTTATTAATTGTACCAGCAAGCAGATCAAATAAATTAATAGGGACGAATATTGCATTGGTATCAAATAATCTATAGAATTGCTGAAGATGCCATCGAAGATGCACTCTGTAGTATGTTTAATTCAAAAAGTCATTCAAAATGAGAAGTGCAGATATGCTAGGATAATAAATAAACCAATATGCTACTGTTGATTTGATGACACCTCTGAAAGTATTGGTCTGATATAAACTACTTCCAGGTGCTACTGATGTACTGGTCTGCACCGCTTGCATTACGTGTTTTACTGTGTTATAGCTCAACCAGCCTGCTAGAGAGTTGTGAGGCAGGAATGAAAAGAAGCAGAACTTTTTCCCAAAAACCTTCAGCTCACATCATGATTAACTCAGTTCTTGTTTTTCCAATTACCCTCCCAAATTTATACTTTTTCCAACCAACATCTTAAAAAGACTACAATAACATGGTTTTTAATTTCTATCTTCTTTCTATTTTATTTTTTTTTTTTTGGTCAGGGAAATTAGCATATTTTGTTAATATGCATGCTGTATCTTCCATCTTCTGTCTTTCCTTTGTCACAGTACTGCTCCACTGAGAGAGACCCCAGTGAGCCTCTTTTTAACTGTGTGAAGATGCAACTTGCCTGAACCTGGGAGCGTCATGACTGACAGTGAGTGAAAAAGGATGGGATACTAGACAGCCTTAGGACATGTCTTCACTAAGCTAAAGGTCAAATTCAGATCAGGCTTAATGGAAAACAAAGATAAATCATCCCTTTATAGATATGCCTGTTTATCTATGGGTTGCCTTTGAGGATACTTCTGCCTGTAACCTCTTGAGAATGACACTAGACCTACAGAAATCCTTAGGGTACTAGCACAGTCAGAATAACCATCAGGAGATATGATTCTGTGAAAATACTACTGCAGAAGCCTGTTCTGAGAAAGTGTAAAGGGATGTCTGATGAACGCCAACAATTTCTGTCTTCCCTCTCCTCGTTAACTATTCACTGGGTTGCTAGCATGTGGAAGTGATTCCAGCAGCAAGCTGAAAACCTACAGACAGCTTTAAAACTATTAGAAATATGCAGAGGCTTTGAAATCTAAGAAGGATGGTTATGAGTATTGACTTCAATCTCCTGTATCACCCACAAAAAAGATCCCCCATTACTTCAGCTGCCGCTATACTTCCCCTCAGTTACCAACGTGACCGAGTCCTGCCTAGCACAGTGGAGGTAAGTAAGAATACATGAACAGAAGACACAGGATAGGACCACATGGGGTGCAAAACAGAAGATGGAAGACTGCATTAAAAACATGTCCTCGATATTGTTTGGTCCTAGTTTTTCCTGCCAGCTTCAAGGGCACAAAAATAATGTACACTTAATGCACTCTGGACGGCAACAAGGCATACTTGGCAATCTCAACGCTGTATTCACCATGGGTTTTGGCAATATATGTAACATTGTTTTCCTATGGCTCTGAGAGGTATAAAATGCCTGATATTCCAGTGGAATATCAAGTTTAAGACTAAAGTGAAACCTTAAAAATTCCATTATTATTAGTTATTACAATGTTAATAATTTTAGCAGAAATATCCAGCTATTTGGGGGTTGTGAATGGAATTTTAGAACAGTATCACTAGGTGTTGTTAGATCAGACTTCATACCTACAGTTTACTAAGAATAAAAAAAAAAATTGCCTTGTGATTGAATACTATTCTGAATTCTGGTGAAGTAAACGGTTCTTTTAAGGTGTGTGTTTCCCCTCAGATCTGTATTCAAGTTATGCTGCTATAGCTGAAAAATGAGTCTTGTACTCTCCTGAGTATATTTGCAATGGCATTAAATGATTTGTGGTCATCTTCAGTTAACACTGACAATAATTCTATAATATCTTTGAAGTAAGGCCAACACCACCCTTTTTAACTTTTTTTGGTTTTTAAATGCCATTTCCATTATTGCATGTTTTCCTGCTTTGCTGATACTTCTGGAGGAAGACTACTTCAATATTCTGTTTGGAAGTACCCCAGTTTTATGTCACCTTTTCTCCCGTAACATATTGCTGTTATTTCTTCAGATTTCTCGGAGTTTTTAATACGTGCATTTCACTGCCACTCACCCTCTACTGGTTTGAATGGTAAGAATAGGCACCATGTCCCTCACCAGTTCATCTTTCTCTGGAATCTCTCTCCTTTCTCTTGGGTCAATCATGCTAAAGGTAGATAAAATCTATTTTATCTAACATGTCAATGTCACTCTATTAACTTTCCTCTGTGGTACACTGTTTCCGTTATAGGAATTTAGAAGCTTGGGAAGGAAATGAATATGCAACTTTAGCCAGGCAAATTTGAGTTTTCTTCCAAAGCTTCTCAGGATCTCTGGTCATGCACTTCTTTTCTCCTCACATCAGAATGTCATTTATTCATATCATAGTCTGCTACATTGCCATCTATAGTTCACTAGTTTTCCAGTAAAGCTGCTGATGGGAATGCCAGTTGGAGGAAACTGTTTCCTTCAATGTAATATGCTCACAAAAATGATGTGGTGTTGGTTTTTTTTCCTTAACAGTACCTGCTTGCAACCTGCCAACACATTGTGTGTATAAAAATATTTGCCATCTAACACATCTCCAGAAGTACCTCTTCTTATGAAAATTTTCCTTGAGGAAAATGTTCACTTCACATATATATATGTATATAATCTCCATGATGCTACACAGCAGGTAAGAATTGTAGGTTTTGCTCTTTTAGCAATGATGAGTGAACTGACTCTTCTTTTCTACTAAACACACAATTTTACAACAATGAGCCTGTCTGGCTTCATTTTCTGCTGCTATTCAGGGGGGAGAGAAAAATTATATAAGTCAGGAACGGTGTGGTGACTGGGCTATTAACTCACTTCCATTCTGCACAGTTAAAAGAGCTTCTCTCCTGTGGATCATATGCTTAGACAGAACCACATTTATTTTTGCTTGTTGCCTCACTAAAGAAAGAATTATAGAATCATAGAACAGCCTGCATTGAAAAGGTTATCTAGCTCCAACCTCCCTGCCATGGCCAAGGACACCTTTCACATGATTTGCCCGCAAGCTTGACACAGTTTTAACTCAGAAATGGGACTTTACCTCTTTGAGCTATTACAAAGTGCGTTTTTGCATGTCTACTGTTTACCCATATATCTAGTTCCTAAACTCATATTGTGAAAATCAGGTCACAATTAGATGCCTCAATTTTCACATCCCTCCCTCTTTTTGTAATCCGTAAGTTCTTGTGTTGGCGACATTGCACTCATTGCTAAGATCCACATTTCTGGCACCATAGTACCTTGTACACCCATACCCAATTCAAAACTAATACCTCTCCAACCTGTACTGTGATGCTCCATTGGTTTATGCAGAATTCTCCTGAATTCTAGCAATTCAGGAGAGCGAGCAATGCTGTTTTCATCCTTTTTTGTCCTCACTGTGTGCACTCTTAAAAAAATGATGTGATGTATTGCAGTTCTTGTATCTTTTTCAAGTCCTCAGAACCAGGATCTCTAAGATCTGTTTCATTCAGTGTTTTAGTCTAACTGGTCAGCACTGTGTCACAGGCACCTCTGAACAGCACAATAACCAACCCCACTGGTCCACAAAACAAAAGGCCTTCTGTGGCAACAAGCTGCCACAGAAGAGACACTACCATGGAGACCATTCGTGATCCTGTAAGAAAGATCCATTGTATTTCACATCCCTTTGTTCTGAAAGCACTAGGAATTATCTCACGTCCATTCATCATGAGCCAATGAGTTATCCCAAGTTTAGAGTTTGGGAACTGCAAAAGTGTTAAAACTCACAAAAAATAGGCCTGGAACAAGAAAAGTAGAAAGGAAGTGAAACCTATATCAGCTGAGCTGGAAGTGTACCCAGAGGTACTCAAGCTCCAGCTTGAGACTTAAAGTGTGAAGGAAAGGAAGTTACTTGCACTATCCAAGTAATCAGTAGCTTTATGATAAAGCATGTGTACATGTATACATAAGCAGAAGGACTGAAGAGAAGAAAAGAAGAGATTAAAGCTGACTTCTTGTGGGGTATGGCTGAGGACTATGCATTGAACTTTTAATTTTGTTATAGGCATTTGCATTCTTTTTGACACCTATGAAACTTGTTTCA
The DNA here is from genome assembly GCF_009829145.1 of Chiroxiphia lanceolata. Lineage (NCBI taxonomy): Eukaryota > Metazoa > Chordata > Aves > Passeriformes > Pipridae > Chiroxiphia > Chiroxiphia lanceolata. The sequence goes on along the minus strand of NC_045639.1, from coordinate 81,814,351 downwards.
GTTTTCCTGAGTTGCACCTGTCTGTTTTCCCTTAAGTCAGATGTGAAAGAATATATTGTGGGTAGGTATATCTGCCTGCTGAGGCACAATGCACTACAAGGAGTACAATTTGGAGACTGCAGACAAGGCACATTGTTGCTATGATCAAACATTTTTCTTGTGCATGCAAGACCCACATGAGAGCAGAGTGTGTTCCTCCAGTGTTGTAAAGCCAAATGACATTCCAGAAGCAGCTGCCCAGCCAATACGTCCACGCTCAGTGTAGGTTCTCCACTCGGGAAATTTGAAGCTCCTATCTCAAATTTCTACCTGACAAAAAAATCTAGGACAATCTTATTTGGGAACTTTGGAGCTCATTTTGAGCTTATCTTGTAAGATAAGATTACAACAGATCTGTGACTGAACTCAAACCCAAGGTACATCTGGTGGTAAAAATTTGCTTTTTTTTCTTCTTTATTTTCTTTGCAGATATGCAGGAAGAATTTTGACTGAAGTTAGTACATTCTTGATGTTAATGTAACTTTTGTTTTACTTTTTTTCTTTTTTTTTAAATTTACGTATCAGTCTTTCAAAGCTCACTTCCAAGTGAACATCTCTCAGTTGGTAAATGATGTGAAACTTATTTTTGGAACATGTAGGAATAGCAAAAGGGCTCACTAATCTTCTAATAAGATAAAGTTACTTCTGAAGGATAAAATTAGCATGCTGGAAATTTTCCAACAATTATATTTTTACAGCCCTACCATGTATATTATATAGTGTGTTTCTGAAGAATTAGTACTCCAAAACGTATGTTCCTCATGTCTTCTGCAAACTTTATTTTGAGGAAAATTTTAATGTGATAATTTAAAAAACAATATTTATTTATGAAGAATTATCCAAACTGTATAATCTTATTATTACGAGAAATAAAATATTAGTAATGAAATATGCATCCTGATTTTGGCTAAGATAGAGTTAATTTTCTTCCTAGTAGCTGGTACAGTGCTGTGTTTTGGATTCAGTAGGAGAATGACATTGATAACACACTGATGTTTCAGTTGTTGCTCAGTAGTGTTTACCCTACATCAAGGACTTTTTCTCATGCTCTGCCAATGAGGAGACACAGAAGAAGCTGGGAGGGAGCAAGGCCAGGACAGCTGACCTGAACTGACCAAAGGGATATTCCATACCATAGAATATCATGCCCAGTATATAAACTAGAGCAGTTGGCCAGGAGGCACAGATGACTGGTCGGGGCTGGGCTGCGCTGGGCTTTGGTCCGCAGGTGGTGAGCAACTGTGTTGTGCATCACTTTGTCTTTATGGAGGCTTATTCCTCCTTTTTTTTTTTTTTTTGTTATCTCCTTTTTTCCTACTATGATTGTTATTATTGTCATTATTATAGTGTTCTACTTTATTTCCATTATTAAACTGTTCTTATTTCAACCCATGGGTTTTACCCTTTTCTGATTCTCCTCCCAGTCCCACCAGAGTGGGGAGGAGTGAGTGAGTAGCTGAGAGCTTAATTGCTGGCTGGGGTTAAACCACAACACAGGATTCAAGAAAAAATGGTTTTACATTACTTAAATTTGAAATTTAGATTCTGAAATCAGGAGTCAGAGGACTGATGGATCAAAAGCATGCTGATCCCATCATCCAGAGTTCAATAAACAGAAATGAACCTATGATATCTGTATTTTCGGAAAAATGGGAAAGAAAGTATAGGACTAGAGGATCAGTTTTTCTAGGGATGATAGGTTACCAATAACAACTTGCTGTGTCCTGCACCATTGAGCGTATTCATAAATGATCTGGAAAAGGGATAAGTAGTCATATCACAAAGCCTGATGAGGCTATCAAATTATTTAGCTTAATGAAGATGAGACAACCTTGATTATCTGCAGACAAGTTTATGGGAGTGACCAAGCAATAAAATGGCAGATGGAGTTCAGTATAGATAAATGCAAAGTACTGCACAGGGAGGAAAAGGATCCTTACTTCAGGTATGAAAAGGCAGGTTCTGATCTGGTCATTACTTCTCAGGAGAGAGAGTCCTGGAGTTATGAAAGTGGCTCCATCATAACATCAGCCTGGTGATCAACAGATGAAAAAAAAAACTGTTAGGAAATCAGTAGAGAACAAAACAAATAATATCTTTTTGTTGCCACAGAAATCTATATTTTGCTTGCATTTTTTGTGTAGGTAAAGAATTATAGAAATATTGGTTGAGAGGGACCTCTGCAGGTCACCCAGTCCAACCTTTCCCTTGAAGCAGGACTATTGCCAGATCAGATCAGCTGTGATTTTGTCTGAGTGTTTATCTGAATGTTGGAAACCACCAAGAATTGGCAATTCCACAACCTGTCTGGGCAATTTGTTCCAGTGTTGCATGTTCCTTTTGGTGAAGAAAGTTTTCCCCATGTCCAGTTTGAACCTCCCAAGCTGCAGTTGTTCTTGCTCAACACAGCTGCCCAATGCAAGTAGCTGTTGTTCCTTGTTTTCTACTTGCCACTGCCAAGAAGTGTTTGGCTGCATCTTCCTTCAGATGCTGTTCTGGCCCCTGAACTTCAGCAGTAAGATGGAAAACAGGAACATATTTCATGTGAAGCACAGCTAACTCGAATAGAATCCTTCAGGTGGGAGAGGAATTACAGAGCACATAATAACAAACTAGTGAGCATCAAATGAAGCTAGCAGTAGCTAGGTTGAAAGTACACAAAAAGAGGTAGGTTTTTGCACAACACGTGTTTGACCTGGGGAACTTGTTACTAGAGCAAGTTGTAGGTGCTACAGATCTATATGTTAAAGGGAAGATGGGAAAGTGCCAGACAGAGAAATCTAGTGGCTACTAAAGTCATAGAAATTATATCTGCCTTATAAAAATCTCTGAGTTTGAAATATTGGTGGCAGCGAAAGTGCTGAAGAGGATTATTGCCCTTACTAATACAACACAATATTGGTCCAGCAAAGCACTTTGTCTGACCCAATGTGGAAGCTCTTATGTTCAAGAAATTGCTTGTAAAATTTAACTGCCTTACCCTCATTTCTGTCCTGTCTTGTTAATTTCACTGGGAAATTCTTCAGCTCATTTTCTCTGGCACACAAATTATTATTATTTCACTTTGGTTTTAAATTGTGCACACAAACAACAACAAAAACAGAATTGCAAGCAAAATTTACATTTTGAAGAAATCAGCTTCAGACTTTGAAATGAAACTGCAGTTGCTGGCCAAGGCCTTATTTCCAACCAGTTTACATAATTGGTACCACTAAATTTCAGAAGTTAAGACTTTTAAAGGAAAGATATGCCTATCATTAAGACAACCAAACAGCACTCTGGAGATCTCACTGATCTCCAGCAACGCCACAAATTTCCTGATGGTTTTGGCAAATCAGTGGGCCTTCATCTGGCATGAGTTGTTTTCAGTCAATGAACTTAATGAAAGTGCTCAGGATAAGCACATGCAGAAGTGCTTAGTGAGTGAGCTTTTCACCTTGTGCATTTGTGTGGCAGTGGAAAACTTAGGGGAGGACCCTCTTGTAGTGCAAAGGGGTGATTCATGGAGGAGAGACCACTACCCAAAAGCTTTCTGCCTTGAGAGGGGAGACAAAAGGGGCACCGAGAGAAAGGAGGAAGGCAGAAAAAGAGGAAGAGTGGTGAGGAAAGGAGGAAGGTGCTTCTCACCTGGCTTTGTGGCCCTGAAGAGCAGGGATGGTCTGGAGGAGGGGGGTCGGGAGGGTCCCTGAGGAGCGGGACGCCCCAGAGGAGTGGGGCTGGGAGACAGGGGGCGAGGGCAGGGAGCGAGGGCAAGGAGGAGCGGGCAGGCCAGGGTTCGTGGGAACGCCACTCCCCGCAGCCGCAAGCCCCTTCCCGGCCTGAGGAGCCTCCCGTGGAGCCGACAGTCGCTCCTCGCCTCCCCCAGGAGCCCTCCGGCGGCTCAGGGCGGAGCCGCCCTCCCCGCGGGCACCTCCCGGTCCCGCCACCCATAGAGGTGGCACGGTGCGGCCAGTGCGAGCCCTCCTGCTGTTCCCTTGGGACGGAGTCCCTCCGCCTCCCCCTTTGTCCCCGCCTCGCTCCCCCGTCCCTGCAGCCTGTCCCGCCCCGTCCCTGTGCTGGTCATCCCGGCTCTCCGCCCGACGCCGAGAGGAAGCCGCTGCCGGGGCGATGCGACTCCCCGCCCCGCAGGCAGAGCCCCTTCTTCCCTTCCCATCCAAGGAGACACCGGGATCTGCCTCCGCTCCCCTCGGCCCTCCCCCTCGCACCCTCCCGGCTTCCTCCCTCTCGCCTTCTTTTTCTTTCTTTTTTTTTTTTCTTTTCCTTTTTCCATCCCCTCCCCCTCCTGGGAAGACCTGGTCGCTCCCCCCGCCCCGTGCTCAGTAGCCGCGGGCTCTGGGCGGTGGACGAGCGGCGCGGAGCGGGGAGCCGGGAGCCTGTGCCCCGGGGCTGCGGCCGCCGCCTGCCCCTCCGTCCGTCCTGAGGGGTGCCAGGTATGACCAAGACCCTTCCTGTCGTCCGCCGCAGGGGGAGAGGCAGCCCCCAGAGACCTAGGTGGGCAGGAGAGGAGCTGGGGATGGGGGCTGAAGGGGCTGCCCGGGGCCGGGGACCGGGCAGTCCGAGGTAACCAGCGTCTCTAAGGTGATACTCTTTTTGCGATGTCGTTCTTCCTACGCGGGTCGTTTTAAAAAAACTGATGAGGCTGAGAGATGTCAGTACCTTGGGTTTGGCAGCTGGGAGGTTTTGTATAAAGCTCCTGCCTCTTTAGCCCTATGGATATATTTTTGATAGGACTAAAACGTCACACGTTTCTTTGGTACTTGTTTCTTAATATTTAAAGCCATTTTATTTCACAAGACGGCTTAACGGGACTGAGGCAAGGGGCATCTTTATTGGGCTTTCGGGGGGTTGTCTCTGTGCTGTGCCATCTGCAGGGAGCAGGCAAGGAACCTCTTCACCGTTCAAAACAAACTCTCCTTAAATTCTAATTCATAGCCTCAGTATTCGGGCTACCATCCCCGCCGCTCCCCTGGAATTGACACTAATTTCATCCAGATTCGTCACTGCTGGAAGCAGATTTATCTTGGAATAGCAAAAATAAAAGAGCCGTGCCAAGGTATTTGATTTGCAGGCTCTGTAGAAGGGGAACTTCTTTGGATGAGGAGCGGAAAAGCAGAGCCTCCCGCGGAAAGCAGGGAATGGCTAAGGAGCAGTAGAATTAAAGCCTACCTCCGCAAATCCTCGCCTTTTTTCCGGGAAAGCCCTGGGCTTTAACACGCGAACGCATAGGAGCGGCCGGCAACAGCGGAGAGGGCAGTGGGAAAGCGGCTATCCTGGCAAAACCATCCCTCCCCGCCGTTTCTCCGACCTGTTCCCGGTCGGTGCCCGCTTGCTGCCGCCCCGGAGCCGCTGCCCGGCTGGCAGGGTTAGACCCCCAGAATCACTCAGCGGCAGAGCAGCGGACGCTACGCGACCTCTTTCCCCCTCCACCTCCAACTCCTCCCGGCCCGGAGGAGCGGGGAGAAGAGCCCAGCGGCGGAGAGGGTCGGGAGGAGCCCGCCCGGGACCCGGCGGATGGAGCCAAGGGACGGAGCCGCTGCCGGCTGTCCGGGAGCGCCGCCCCGCGGCCGGGAGCGGGGAAGCCCCGCCGGAGTAGAAACCCCTGTCCATTTACCGCCGATTCTTTATTTCCCCCCACTGTTGAGCTGTTACGCCTGCCGTGTAAAATTAGTTCTTCCTATGCGGTCTGAAGCTGCTTAAATTTTGTAAGAGCCAGGAGCGGCAGTGGGTTTTTCCCCGTAAGTCAGAGCAGAGAATGATATCGATGAAGATGGAGTGAACGCACCCAGAGGAGGGAACGGGGGATAGTGGCGGATAAGGTCAGGGAATGTGAGATTTCAAAAATTTGTTCTTTATTTTGCTTTGTCAGAGTAGAACTGTTAGTTCCAACTTTCAGGTCATTTCAAGAATGAGGCCAAAAGCAGTTAAAGGAGATGGTTAGTGTAGCAGCCTCTATCAATTTATGATCTGAAAATTGTGTTTAAAATTATGTAAGCTTAGTTTGAAATGTGTTGACCTTCCTACAATAAGAAGGAAACCCCAGAGCAGAAGCTGCACTGAACAGACCAAGATAAAAACTGCCAGGTAACTGGGTAGAACTTTTCTTCTGTCTGAGCTACACCGACATGTAAATTCATGATGGGGTAGTCTGAAGAGAAACATATTCTAGTTCTGCTTGACTACAAGCCTTCCCCTGAGCATCTGAGATGCATTCAGCTGCAGTCAGGTAGGTTATAGTGACAAAATACTTGAAGGATGCCCTGAGAAGTTAGGTAGTTTTTGTCCTGTGAATGCAGAAAGATTTGATGTTGGAAGCAAGAAGTGAGAAGAACTGAAAATAGTTTTAATTTCATGGATATGCCTGGCAGCTGGAATGCCATCAAACAAGGAGTCCTCACTGTTAGCATCTGGGTTTGGAGACTGGAGGAAGAATTTTAACAATTTCAGGTAGCTGGGGATCTCTCTCACTTTCTAGGTTCCACCTTGTCTTCTAGCAATTCATCCTAGCTTAAAGAGCTGACTCAAGAATTCTAATTATTGTAAGCCAACCCAAAATTTGTATGGGAAAGGAGTGAAGGAAAAGAGAGGGCCAAGGATCTTGGGATTTGGAGGAAGACAGGAGAACAGCATGGCGGAAAGGGTAACACGTTGAGGGTTTTTTCTTGCATTCAGCTTGTTGCCTTCTCAGGATTTTTCCTCCCTATCCTGGAGGCTGTATTCTCTCTCCCCTTCCCTCACCCTGCAAAGGTGTCTTTACAGCCATTTACATCCTCATCCTCTGGTAAGAGGAGCCCCTGTGTTTCTCTCTTGTCAGCAACCTGTGCTGGGCCATGGCAACTGCTGATGTTGCCCATGCTTGAAGTTGGCTTTGCTCAAACAGTAGAGAGGGGGTGAGTAAACAGAGCTTAAATGCATGGCTGAAAATGACAATGCTGCCTAGCAGGACCTCTGGTCTGTGATGACAATTACCATTTTTATCAAGTTCCTCAGCTTGGACTTCTTCCAGTTATACTGAAGTGTAGTTAGTTCATTCCCAGTGACAAGTGGTTCATTATAAATGAAGAAAATCTTGGCTTCCAAGAATGCCTTTGTGAGTAGTGAGTACTTGAGTGTAGTGTTTCAAATGGGAGGTTCCAAGGCATTTATTGAGTGTCCTGTGCTTTGACTGTTTGCATTTTTTTCTTTTTAAAGAGTGGCAGAAGGGGGCCATAGTACTCCACCCATTTGCTTATAGAAAGTCTCTTTATAAAGCAGAGAGGAAAAAAAAGTGAACTTCTCTATAAAGTTAGTTATGAGTCCAGCTAGGAAGACTTCAGCCATCACAGTGGAATGACATCAACCCAGACACATTAAAGACTTTCTATATGAACTAGCAGTTAGTGACTGAACTTTCCTATGGGCTCACAAAGTTCAGCTACAGAGGAATATAAAAAATCCAGACCCTGAGGAAGGACTGAGAAACAGAGAAATATTCTAGGGAAAAATAGAAACATTATTCTTGAGCCTGACATAAGAAACTTTCTCATTCAATAGCTATATTAGGGTAAAGCAAAATAAAACCAGCTTTTCCACATTAATATTATTTATCCTAAATTATGTTAGTTTGTGACAGGCTGAAAATAAAGAAAAGAAGATGCTTCCTCATACAACATGTAGTTAAGCTCTGGAACTCCTTGATGCAGAACATTATAGATACAAAATTTTGTATGTCATCAAGGGAAGACTGACAAACTATGGAAGAGAAATCAACTGAGGTTTCCCTACACTACAGAAACTACCTCTGCTTTAAAGTCCATCAGGTACAACTGGTTGTAAATTAAGAAACTATGAGGGAGGAGGGACATACATGGTTACCTTATTCTTATCCTCTATCCTAGGCATCCACATTTAGCCAGTGTCAGAAACAGGATTTTAGACCTGGCAGACCTTTGGTCAGGCCAGGAAAGCTATTCTTATGCTGTCATTACAGTATTTTCTTATTTTGACACCTTATAATTTATCCCTAGGTATCACAAAATCACAGAATGGATGAGGTTGGAAGGTACCACAGTGGGTCATCCAGTCTAACCTCCCTGCTCAAGCAGGGTCATCCTAGAACACGTGGCACAGGATTGCGTCCAGATAGTTCTTGAATATCTTCAGTGAGGAAGATTCCACAGCCTCTCTAGGCAATCTGTTCCAGTGTGTGGTCACCAGCACAGTAAAGAAGTTTTTCCTCATATTCAGGTGGAACTTCCTGTGCATCAGTTTCTGCCTGTTGCCTCTTGCCCTATTGTTCAGCACCACCAAGAGGAGCCAGGCTCCATCCTCTTGACACCTTCCCTTCAGATACTTATAGACAATGATGAGATCCCCTCTCAGTCTTCTAAAGGCTGAACATGCCCGGCTCCCTCAGCCTTTCCTCGTAAGAGAGATGCTCCAGTCCCTTATCATCTTTGCAGTCCTCTGCTGGACCTGTTTCAGGAGCTCCGTGTCTCTCTTGTACTGAGGGGTCCAGAACTGGGCACAGCACTCCAGATGTGGCCTCACCAGGGCTGAGCAGAAGGCCGGGATCATCTCCCTTGACCTGCTGGCAATGCTCTTCCTAAGACACCCCAGGATACCACTGGCCTTCTTGGCCATAAGGGCACACTGCTGGCTCATGGACAGCTTGTTGTCCACCAGGACCCCAGGTCCTCCTTCACAGAGCTGCTTTCCAGTAGGTCAGCCCCCACCCCAGCCTGGTGCATAAATGTATTTGAATGGTGCTTGATAATACTCTACACAGGCATTCTTGGTCTGACAATTAGTTGTTTTGCCTATAGTATGAGGCAGATGGGCGAATTATTTTGTTCACATCTCTACATGAAGAGGCGTGGCTATGTAAAATCCTCTCCGTGTATGCAGGCATATGTAAAATAGTCATTCCTCTTCAGATTTAGTACTAACTGAGCAATAAACAAACCAACACTTTGAAGGCAACTTTGTATATAAAAGTTAATGTTTAAATGTATGCATTTCTGCTATACCAATAACTTAGACTGCTATGAACAAGTATTGTCTCTACAAAATCTTGTACCTGAGATGATTCTGCTCTGCTTTCAAAACCTTCAGATACCTTTTCATATGACTGCATACACCCCAGATCTTAGATCTGTGAGTCACTGTAATCTCCAGATGTCTTAGGGAAGTCCACACATCTTTTCCAAAACCTGAGTTAGCTACTTTAAAGCCAGGGAGGGTTTCTTTATACTGTATTGTAAAATGTGGTTTATGTATATCCTAGTAGGTGAACTCTGGCTCAAACTTGGTGTTTCATGCTGGCCAAGGTAAAAAGTGCCAAAATTATGCTAAAACAAAAACACCCTCTGAATTTGGCATCAGAAGCAACAAGCTGTGGTTGAACTGTAGTGTTTACTTAGCTAAAAAATGATAATTATTACTTCTTATAGACAGCAACTATGTCTGTAGGGTGAAGATGCCTCAAAACCATAGGAGTCATTGGTCCATTATCCAGCTTTAAAAGTCACATTGCCACTTCTTTTCCCATGTTGCACATACCCCTATTTCTTATGCTAGAGCTTTAGCTAGCCTGTGACCAGGCTGTTTCACTGGGAAGCAGCACTTGTATTATTCTAAACTTAAAAATGTGGTTATATTTGCCCTGGCTTACACTGTCATTGCAATATAAACCAGAGAGTTTAACCACATACATATCCTTGAATTGCTTGGCTTTTAAAGTTTAATCATAGGTCTTTTCTTTCTTCACAGTTGAGGTTTCCATGTAATTGGAATGAAGGATGTTGGAACAGGTTTCCCAATGGCAGCCACCAGTAGCTGAATAATGCCACTGACATCACTACTGCCAAAGGAGAAAAACGGTCTTTTCAGTAATGTTTTGAGCTCAGAATCAAGAGTTCTGGGTTCAGTTTCTGGCTCTGCCACAGACTTCTAAAAATCTTACTTTTTTTCTGCATGTTTCCCAGCTACAGATGGGAATAATACTGTATTTTGTCTTTCCCATTAAAAGTATTAGCTCTTTGTGTGGTGCATCACCTCACCTATGTGGGGTATTCCACATGTGACAATAAGGCACAGACAGCACAGTTCCTGCAGCCTTTGTGGGATTCTACAGGAAAAAGGCATGTGATGAATAAGCAGACTTGTCCCTCCTACTTGGCTGAGCTTTCCTGCATATATATGTAACCTGCATATATATATGTAGACTCCTCTAGACCAGCAAGATTCTACTTTTCTCACTTGTCTGTCTGTCCCCTCCAACCATGGATTTTTAAGTTCTCTGACATTCTGAGAGAGATTCAGACACCCATACATAGGTAATGAATGAGGTTTTGGTGGCAATGGCACACAGAGGAGGAGATAAAATACAGGATCAGCAGGTGACCCACACCTTCAGAGCAATTGAAGCTGAAAATGTTTAAAATAGGCTGTGACACCTTTCAAGATGCCCAGATTGTGGGCACTGTGACAATCAAGACAACATAACCTTTGTAAGAGGAAAGGAAATCTTCCTAATTTGGTTCCTTGGGATAGCAATTAGCAAAGTGCCATTTTTCACAATAGGCAGATTCATAGTTCTTAGCTGGGTGGGTAATGCAGAAGTATGTGTGACTTTTAGGTCACTTAAAGGTCTTACTTTTTGGCCATCACATGAAAGAGCACAATTGTTCTGGTTTCCTAAGGGTCTCACAAGTGTGGTCTGTCTGTCCATCTCTGCTTGGATCCCAACTTTTGAATACATTGGTGATTTTCAACTATGTTCTACCTTCAACCATAGAGAAGAGAAGCAGAAACATAATACATAATTGCATTTCTATGGGATAAATAAAACCCGGTTGCTCTATGCTCCAGTGAGCAGAATGACTCCACTGAGGGAAAAGCAGGTAAAACTCAGCTGGTTTCACCTTCCAGTAGGTAGCTCAGCATGGTTGTTGGCTGAATTGTCTGCATTCATCTTGCTAGAGACCATTGGAAGAGTTGGAGGCAATACAGGAAAATATTTGAGGCATTTCTATTTTGAGCGGAGTGTTGAATTCCGTTCCACTGATGTCAGTTCTAATATTGCATGATTATACTTTGAAAGATAACTGTGTATATTTCCAAAGTGTATTTTCAAATCTCTCTTTCTTGTTTTAGAAAAAATTAAATAAAATGGAGCACATGTTACTGCTATTCATATTTTTCATACCTGTATTGGGTCTCAGTAATGGAACAGAAACTGAACAAGATTTTACTTGGCACTTAAAGAAGATTCCTCAGATTGTGAGAGAAAGAACTTTCTCCCTTGACAGCCCTAAATTTGAAGCAAAAACCAAATTAGAGCTGAACAGTGTATGTGGAATTGAGTGTCAAAGAAAACTGCCAGTGCCAAGCTTGTCTGACTTGAAGGACCTCTTATCCTACGAGACTGTTTTTGAAAATGGTACACGGACCCTGACTGAAGTGAATGTCCTTGGAGCAGTGCTTGACCCAGCTGGAAACACAACCACACAAAGGTCTTTGAGAAAGAAAAGGCAGGTATATGGAACAGACAGTAGGTTCAGCATCTATGACAAGCGGTTTATGACCAACTTTCCATTCAACACAGCTGTGAAGGTCTCCACTGGCTGCAGTGGCATTCTCATTTCCCCCAAGCACGTGCTGACAGCAGCCCACTGTCTGCACAATGGCAAGGATTATGTCAAGGGCAGCAAAAGACTGAGGGTGGGCCTGATGAAGACAAAATCCAGAGGCAATGGCAGGAAACGCAAAGGTGCTAAAAGAAGTAGGAGAGAAGTTTCTACGGCCAAAGAGGATCCCAAAGTTGCCACAGAACAAAGGCAACAATCCAAAGGCGACAGGAAAAGGCAGAGGAGGCCTGGGAGGAAGCAAGGGACCTCAGATGGCATGCCCTCCTTCCAGTGGACCAGAGTGAAGAGTACCCACATCCCAAAAGGCTGGTTTAAGGGTGTTTCTGGGGATATTGCCCTGGATTACGATTATGCTGTTCTTGAGCTCAAGCGTCCCCACAAAAGGAAATACATGGAGCTGGGAATCAGCCCAACAATCAAAATGATGCCTGGGAGCATGATCCACTTCTCAGGTTTTGACAATGATCGGTCTGGGCAGCTGGTCTATAGATTTTGTAGCATATCTGATGAGTCCAACGATCTCTTTTACCAGTACTGTGATGCTGAGCCTGGCTCCACTGGATCTGGCATCTATCTCCGTCTTAAGGAGCCGAACAAAAAGAAGTGGAAACGCAAGATCATTGCTGTTTACTCAGGCCATCAGTGGGTGGATATCAATGGTGAACAGCAGGATTACAATGTAGCAGTAAGAATTACTCCTCTCAAATATGCCCAGATTTGCTTCTGGATACATGGGAATGATGGGAATTGCACACAAGGCTGAAGAGAGCTGAACCTTACTTGCTTAGCACCTGTACTGCCATAGAGTGAAAGTCGGCTGCAGCAGTTACTGGAAGAACGTCACTCCATGTCAGAATGTTTTTGAACTCAAAGCTCACAAGTAATGCTATAGTAACTTGAGGAATGCTGAAATGCTGGGGGATGGGTAGAATTGTCAAACAAAATCTTTCTAATTGTAATCAACCCTAGATATGCACTTAAAATCCCAAACTATATTTCTGTTTGCAATTGTGATAAATTCAAATCATTCACATGAGAAAAAAAATGACTGCACCTGTTAGTCATTTTTTTTTTCCAAATGGAAGGGTTGAAACATCCCCAGCTGGTATTATTAAACAATATCTATTTTTTTTCCAATGGATGTACTTTTCTCAGGGTTCTGTTCCAATTTTTCAGATTCAAGTAGAGCATATTACTGTATGTGCAGAATGATTCAGAGAACTGCACGAGAATAAGACATTATTCTGGCATTCTCTAAAGACCACAGCTCTATGTTGAGAAGCAGCAGTATAGTTCATGCTTGTTAGTTTGGAAAACTTCCTCTTCTGGTTGCCACAGGAACACTTCCATGGAAATTTCAAATTTATGTAGCTGAGGGTTAGACCTTAGACAAATTTCACTCCATTACTCAGTAAAAACGGCAAAAAGAAATTAACCAACATAGAAGTTTCCATGTTTTGAAAAAGAAGAAACATCAGGAAATAATTTAATGCCTTTGAATTTTCTTTGAGAAGTTATAGAAGTCTTAAACACGTGCATTTGCATTACAATTAGTATTTGGAGAGCTGTAGGTTTAGTTCTTAGTTAAATGTTTAGCTTTGTCTTTGGGAGAAGTCACTGACTCCTGAAGTGGCTATTTGACAATCACTTAGATCATTTAAATATCCCAGATTATGTATTTTTTGGGTGCTAAACATTTCTTCAGTTTTTATAAATTACTTTTATCTGAGTTCAGCTTCATAGATAGGATAGTATGTATTACACTGGGCATTGGAAATCAGTATTTTAGTTTGGCTTCATACAGTTTTGCAAAGTGGGTGGTTTTAATCATGTCATATTCAGACTCCAACTTTCCCAAGTAAATTATAGCACTTTCTGAATGTTAGAAATACCCTGTACATTATAACAGGTATCTTGTTAGGTAGCAGCAGCAGTTAGCAAATAATTTGGTTCAATATGTTTGCAGAACCATATATTTAATGAAAACAAAAACTGAGCTTGACTTTTACACACCTTTAAACACAAACCACCTACTTAAAAATTGTTGATGATTGCTACAAAAGTCTATATCTTTTATTTTATGTCAAGATTCTGAAGCGCACAGAATTGTTATGGTGCTACGTTAATCTAATAACATTAAGTGATACTGTGCCTTTCTGATCATATCCTTTGGGTTGCAATACTTTTAGAATATTCACCACCATAATATTTAATTTTTTTTACCATAAATTTATGCTGACCAAAATACATTTTCTTCCTTTGCAGAAGAAAGAAATATAACAAGTTTTAAAAATATTATCTGTTTGCTGGAATCTTTAAAACATACTTGTAATATCTTTTAATGAAATAAGATGATTTTTAATAACCCACTTTTTTTTTAGATGATTGAAAGTATATAACCTGACACACTGAATGTGCAGGCAACTTTCTTTGTCATATCATTACCAAAGCATAAAAATTTAGGACTTGCATCCATATCATAACTCTAACAATATTTCATTAATTGGAAGAGATCTCACTTTAAAGAAACTATTTCTTTTAATGTCAGCCTTTCCAGGGAACAGGGAACACTTAACTTTTCCTTTTTTTTTTCTTTTTTTTTAAATTTTATTTTGTGTGATTGTTTGCAGGAAACTAATAATAATTTTTACAGTTCAGAAATTAATCTCTAAGATTTTAGGGTTAATTATTTTTTATTGTTGTTAACATCTCTGTTAAGATACATGGCTCTGCTGACAGCAATTTTAAATCACCTCAGTCCAGTATTTAATACTCTTGTTCTATGCAAAGGCCTACAATACTCTTTAGTCAGCTCTGTAATATTTTTCTTAAGTGCCTTTTTCCATAGTTACTGTGAAAAATAAGGTACCACATCATTAATCTAATACAAGACAACCCAAATCCATGGATTTTTTTACAATTATCCTCATTGTGGATTTGGGTCCAAAACTGATCAAGATAAGGTGGCTTAGTAAATTCTTTATTTTGTTGAGTTTTATTTAGGTGTGTTCCTTAGGAGCAGAAATATAATGCATTCCTTTATCAGTTTGGGAATTGGAAAAAGGTAAGAATGAAAAATGTTGATGTCAGCTTGCAAATGGTCTTGTTATGATAATCATCTCCTGTAAATGTCTCAGCTGTGACCTGAAGTTCTCATACCAGGCTGATAACAAATGTTTATCCCCAGAGAATAAATATTAAATGCTCAGTGCCTCATTTTATGGTACCAAGAGATTAAAAAGGTTGTCCAGAGCAACATAAAAATTAATCAAAACTATATACACATATCTGTATCTATACAAACCTCTGTGTCTGAGTGCACATGCACAAACACATGCAAATGTACAGGTGTGTAGAAAGAGCATGTGCTGTTTTGATTGGGTCAGCACCTCCAGGCAAGGGAATGCAAGCATAAGAAAACCCAGATAAAATGTTATTCCTATTATCTCTGCATGCCAGGCAGTATTTCAGTCTGTCACTTGGCCTAATAGAGCAGGAAATACTTAATGGAGGCATTGGGACTACCTACTACAGGGCCTTCTGGAATAGTTAATAAATTTGAGTACTTACACACAATCCCAGGAGTTCAATGTTCTGCGTAGAGCTCTTGGTTCCAACCACTGCAAAGGGGTCAAGAATTTCTGAGCCTTGATCATCTCAGATTTCCTTAAAAACCCTGCAGTTGCTATCTAGTTATTGATGAGAAAATATAAGGGAGTGTTCTTAGTAGGTTAGATCTTGCTGTTGTCTAGGACACCATCACCAATGTTGAGTTTCGAGCCTTATGATGTTTTCCTAAAGGATTTTTCCTCTTTCAGGCACCATGCTGTACATCATTTGTTTTCATCAGTACTAATGCTTTTCCACAAGAGTTGGTATAGTAGATCTTTAACTGTATTCCCGGCTTTAGGAAAAAACCATATTCAGTCAAATCTCTTTTCTGCTAGGGGGGCTACTGGAGTTAAAAAGTAAATTTTTTTCTGGGCCAAAGATAAACACGCCCACATTAACACACCCACACCAGCTTCTGCAAGGTATTTGTGCATGTGTTTAATCTGAGGCTCTGAGACATACAGTGGAAGTCAAGAGGCTTAAATGCAATGTGAAAAATTAAGTTGTTATTATCTCAACAAAAGAAAAGCACTGTGTTACATAGCAAAATTATTTCTGTTATCTGAGGTATAGAGGACCCGGTGCTTTAAAAATCGGTTAAAGAAACTCCTCGACTTAGTTCATAACTTACCATCTAAATTTTGCAGATTTATGAGTCTGTGTGGAATATGAATCAGCACGAATATGGCTTAAGTAAAAAAATATTTCATCTGCATGTGGAGGAGAGAAGCAGCTGGGGAATTCTTTCTATTCTGCTGATAAGGGATGAACTGGCAGCAAATAGCATACAATGCAGAGAGAACAAGAGAAGTAGAGGGTATGGAAGACTGGGGAGATGGATGTGGTATGCAAGGGATAAAGAAAGTGTGAAAAGTAACAGATGAAACGGCTGCAAGGTAGCAGAGGGACCTATTGTAAGAAAGAGTAGGCAGCTGGTAAAGACTTAACAGTATAAACTAAAATGTGAAATCCACAAGTTTCATGGACAACCTTTTGCTGTTAAAGATGAGGCCCTTCTTCCCAGCCAACAGCAACAAGGAAAGGGCTGTGAGAGGGCTCAGGTTGTGGCAGGGACCCCTAGCAGGCAGGGGGTTTTGACCTTGATCTACAATCCCTGCCTGAATTCGCAGGGATTACACTTCTGTTCATTTAGGATCCTTGGAAAGCAGCAGATCCGTGTTCTGACCTAAAGGCTTGGCAGTGTGAACCTTCCAATACACTGGATTACCAAGAGTGTAGTGAGTAAAGGGAGTTTCTCAAACCTGACCTTCTGTTGTTATTCCTGTAAAGGCTGTTTCCCATTGGAAAAAAAAAATAAAACAAAAAATCTCCAACTTGAGGCATTTAAATGTTGGCTCAATTTTTTTGCATGTACCTAGAAATTCTAGCCAATAAATTTTCTTTCAAATACATTATGTTTGTGTTTGATATCTTCATACAAATTTAATCAACCGCTTCCAATTTTAAAGCACAGAATATTGAAGATACTTCCATCTACAAATTACTGGATTACAGAATGACTGGGGGAAAAATAAAGAATATTATTAAATTGAAAGCTTAAAATTTCACTCTAATCTCAAAGGATTTAGAAGTATATTTGGGTCCCTGTTGTACCAGCCTTTTGCTCTGAGTGTCAGAATATCTAGGTCAAAAATGTCCAGAGGTAGCTTTGATGTTTCTTTAATGTTCTTAACTTTTTAAAGACTGACAGAAAACTTCATAATATTTTTAGCTGCACAAGATGACAATTCATTTGAGAAAATAAATGCAAACGTTTACTATGTTAAGATATTATATGATGCACTTACTACGCCAATAAATATGTTCTGTTGTTTTTCTTTTCCTCTGTCATGATACAGTTTGTTAGCTATGGTTGTATTACACAAACTTCATTCTGTAAATGCCTGTAATGTGTTATCAGTGAATCATCTGGGACGTGACCTTAGAAGATGCTAATGTCTCTTTAAATTTGTTCTGGGAAAAAACCTCCCTGTCTTGAGGATAATTACTCCATGAACAATTTTGATGAGTAAAAACAAAATTAGTTCAGTAAGGAAATGACTCATAGTCTATGCCAAAACTTATTAATTCTAAAATAAGTAATTAGCTTTGTTTCTGCTATTTGCTATAGTTATACTTTCTACCTCAAAGAGCTGTTGAACTAGGCCAAAATAGAAGTGTGGAAAATATTATAATCTTAGTTCTTAGAATTATCTTAAGTCTGTGCCCTTGAAACTGGTGCTGATTTTATCTCTGAGAGTAAAAGGAGAGACTTTTGGCAAGGATAAGAGCTGCTGGAAATATTTAATGGAAAGTTAAGAAATTATTACAGACATGATTAATAGTGTGTCTAACACAAGCAATATTTGCCAAGGGTCTGGCAAGGGCTTACCCACTGGCTCTTACATGGGGGACAAGTTAAGTGCTATAGGGAAATAAATAGGATTGAAAGCTTTGTCACCTGGACCAAAGTCCATTTGGGGCTGGTAACAGATCTAAATCTTTTCATTGCTGGAGTCTACTTTAGCCACCATCTGGGGAAATGTCTTGGTGCCTGAGAAATGTTTCTCGGCCTCTACCCAGGGAACACAGAGACCCAGAGGTGACAGCTGTGTTCCTCTACAGGCCATTCCCAAGCCACTGGCACGGATGTGGTTTCTTTGATGGAAGATATGCTCTAACATGGGTTATGGATCTCACACACTCATGGGCCCTTGGGGGTTTGAACTGGAATCCTATCCAAATGTCTATTCAGCCCTAAAATGTTCCCATACAGCCCAGATCCTTGTGCAGGTGTTTTCCAGTCATACTTCCATTTCCCATTGTCTTTAACAAATGCTCCAAAGGGGTTCATCAGATAACATACACTCAAATCCACCCAAGAACTGGCACCTTACGCTGTTTATCATGTGGGTATTCCTGATGAATTGTTCATTCCTCCTGCTTCAAATATGTCTCTAGACCTTGATAATGGCTAATCCTTCAGCTGTTATTGCTAAGAAAAAAGATCAGATATACTGGAAAAGCCACACAAATATTTTACAAAGATTGTGCCTCTTGGTAATTATGTATGCATCACACTTATTATAGTTGCTAGGGCTCTACTTCTTTTCCATGTCAAAGAATTTGAAAACATTGGATGAAAACAAACTGGGCTGGTTTTCAGACAAATTGCTCAGCTGCCCTTTGGCTGCAGTTGCAGCACTCTCCCACTCCTCCCCTCCAGTTTAATTTCCAACTTTATGGATGAGATGCTGGTTGTAGCTTTGCTTAATCAAAGACAAAAGCAGCCAGGGGACAGCACATGGCAAAGGACCCTTTATGACTGTATCTCTCTGCAGACATTTTGAAGCCGGGAGGAGAAGAGGACAAGAGAAGGCAAAGGTGAAGCCCATGTTCAACAGTAAAAAAAGTATACTGCCCTACTGAATGGAAGAAAACAAAATTTCTATTTTTTCCTACTGGGAAAAGCAACGCTGGTTTTTACATTTTACATTCCTTTGCCTTTTCTTGAATGATTCATCAGCTAAATATTTCTGGCTCTTGTATAGGAGTGAGCCAACCCATTCAGCAGTGGGATTCAACATGGCCTTGAATGCCAGCAGGGACTTCCCCTCCCCAAAATACACACACAAAAAAGGAATCCTAAATTACCCCAAAGGGATTACAAAGGAGGTAAAAAGGAAAAAAACCGCCAACAGGGAAATTGGGAAAAAAAGTTTATGCATAAAGGCAACGCAGACTTCATAGCATATGGGTTTTTCTGTCATGGTTGTCTGTGTGGGACACTGATGCGTTCCAGAGTTGTGGTGAGTTACATGGTGAAAAAAAACCCAGCTGCTGGTTGTCTCTCCCATCATCTCCCCACAGCAACAGGACTTATTGTGCTACCAAACTCTTTGGTGAGTTTGGGCTCAGATCTGGTCTTCTTAAATGGTGGACATCAACATAGGCTTCCAAGGACATGGCCACTGACATTTTAGGGTTTATACATTTTTTCCTATGTCTACATGGAGGATGTATGATGCCATTTTTAATAACAGTGAGTTGAAACAATAAGCTCTAGTAATCAAACTCTGTATGACATTTTCCTCTCATTTACAATGCTCAGCCTTGAAGGGAAATTTGACCCATTGTATATGTATTTACTTGTTATAGGGCACTAGACACAAAGCATTTATGATATGTGAATTTCTTTCTGAAAGAAAGAAATAAAAGGAAGCCAATAGTCAAAATGGAAAGTACTTTTGTCAGTGTTCACTTTAGATGTGATACTTTCTTGTAAATTAACCTGTTACAATAGTGATCTGTGATTCAATAATCCTGTTTATTCAACTGATGTGCTTGCATCCTTCACTTCTTGAAATTGATTTTCCTTACCAGTTAGGACTAAATAAAATCAGACATCTGTGTGAAAACAGTGTTCACATGCCTTAAAAAAAAAACAAACCACAAACCAAAACCAACAAAAACAGCTGCCACTAATTGTATTTCATTATTTCATATCAGCTCTGCCCCCAACCAATACTCTACTCATTTATCATCAGGTTAATGAAGCACCTGCTCTTGATTTTCTTTTTTGTATTAGAAAATTTGCATACAGACCACTTCTGAACAATGGTGGAGTAAAATCCTGGCTATCCCTGCTTCATTAATTTATGGACTTGATGCTGCTGCTCCCCACAGGGATGGCTGGGAAATGTGTACCTCGGTCCTACAAGCAACAACCTCCATTGATTCCCTATTCACTTCTGGGTGTTGCTTTAGACTATTTTCCTTAGTCTTCAAACCACTTTACATCAGGCATGCACACAGTCGGGGGATGGAGGCAACTGGAGAATCTGTGCCCTGCTCCACCACAGAGACCTTGGAGGAAACTCAGCTGGAGTGAGCACAGATCCCCTCCTCCCAATATCATCATCACTGATGTGCAGGCTCAGACATCCCTTATTCTGCGAATCTCATGATGTGCCTCTCCCACTACACACATCACATCCTTCCATCCCATCCCAAACTCTCTCTAGCAAAAGAAGCTCCTTGACTGAGCAGGACAGTGGCAGCCAGGAACCCAGGCAGGAGCTGTACAAGTGGGGGGGCTTCCTGTAGGTCTCACCTCAGCTCCCCTTGCTCCAGTCTCTTATTCAGTGCCTTGATTGGCCAGAGCATCTTCACAGTCCTACTGTGCCCACACTTCCTTGGAGTCCTGCCCTTTGGAGCAAGTCTATTTTCTGTCTCCGTACAACCATTTTTAATGCACTGTTTGCAACCTCACCTCATTCTTTCCTGCCTGTCTTGGGTTCTCCCTGTTGCTAATTCCACTTCTTAATTTTCTTAATTGTTCCCATTTTGGAGTTTCACCTCATTTTCTACTTTAACAACAACCATCTAAATTAAATTAAATAAAATAATGCCCTACCACTGATATACAATGGGGAACTTGGGTTGCTGTTTAAGAGAAGCCACTTCAAAGTGCTATTAAGGTAACAGCTGCAAACAGAAAATGGAAGGCAAAATCACTGAAAGCAAACCAATGTTCATAGCTCTAAAACAACACAACAAATCTGGAGCTAGCCTTGGGAGATGCTTTCATAAGCTCTGAGTCAATGTAAACACAGGCTACCAGCTGAAGGAAAAATCTTGTGACGTCCTTACAAAACAGCTCTGGGCTGCCCTCACAGCTCCTCCTGCCACAGATGCTGACTGAGGGAGAGGTCACAGGCTCTGGACCCCAGCAGCAAGCACAGGGTTTAATCTCCTAGACACATCCTACTCTTCAGGGGAAACTGTTAATTTCACTGATTTAAATGACTGCAAAAATAGCAATGATTTGATGCTATTAATAAAGTTATAGTAACTGGGCTGTAAATGGCTCCCACTGCAAGATCCACTGGAATAGCAGTTTCAAGGAAAAAGCAAACAACTCCTAACTGAGATTTGCCTGTGTGGGATCCACAGCTGCTCAACACCTGGAGAAATCTGGTGGAAACTTTCTCAGAAGCTGGCTGTGGGTGAGGTTTATTACACCTGTTATTTAAGCCTGCTGCTAAGGCAATGTCTCGTTGCAGCAGCACAGCCATCTAGTGCTAATCCAAGGACAAAGCCTGGAAAAGAAAAGATATAGATGTTTCCCATAGGTCTTATCTGCAGCATTTCTTTACATACCATTTGCAAAAGAGAACATCACAACTCTACAGAAAGGGTAAAGTCCTCATATTCCAGTATGTACAATTCCCTTGTCTTGTCCACCCACACTTCACCCCCAATGCCATTAAACAGCATAAATTTAAAACACTATAAATATTGGAAAGAACTCAGGAAATGCCATGCTTCATTATATCCCTATTCCAGCCCTTTTTAAAACACTCAAGGTGGAGCCAGGACTGTAATCAAAGCCTTTTTGCCAAACCCATGCTGGCCCTTGTGTGCTCATCTCTTGCCACAGCAGTCAGAGCCTGCATACAGAGACAAAACTACATAGTCCTCGGACAGAAGGGCACAGCCATCTACTTTTCAATGCCACAATGCAGTTTTCTTTTTTAATTTGGCAAAGACTAAGCTTCCAGGTAAGTGCTTTTAGACACAGAGAAAGTCGCATTTGTAGATCCAGAAGCCAGCTCCCTTCTCCTTATTTAAAAAGAAACTTTTTGTAAATTTTTAGGCTTGTCTGGCAACATCACTGTGGATCCAGCTCCTGGTAGAGACATGATAAAGATACATTTCAGAGATACAAAACTGGTGGGAAACAAGATTGCCTATGAAGCAGATAATTGCTAAAATTACTGCAAGACTCACAATCATTCTTAAAAAGATTTGACATGATTTTTTCTACTACTTTTTGACTATGTGCATGGAAAGAATTTTCTTTGCTTTGTTTTGTTTTTATTTTAGTGAGATGCCAATGCCATTCTCCTCTTAGCAGAAGGCTTTTTAGGCAGGTCCACCAATGACAGTAGTAGGATTTCAGCAAATAGTGTTACCTGGCCTGCAGTAATCC
The DNA here is from genome assembly GCF_009829145.1 of Chiroxiphia lanceolata. Taxonomy (NCBI): domain Eukaryota; kingdom Metazoa; phylum Chordata; class Aves; order Passeriformes; family Pipridae; genus Chiroxiphia; species Chiroxiphia lanceolata. The sequence continues at coordinate 81,792,079 of NC_045639.1, read as the reverse complement.
AAAGGCAGTAGTGATGGTGATGATGATCAACCTTCTACTGATGACAGTTTTTTTGGAAGAAAAACTACAATCCAGATATTATGGCCATTAACATCCACAAAATTTTCCATGAGAGCAGAGCAGTTCAGACCTGTGTCCTGCCTCTCACCATTGCCCCTTCCCCATATTCATGGCATTGTTCTTTTCCTTGCACAGTTTTCTTTTCCTTGCTAGCTGTGCCACATTCACACGCCATGAATGTGGTGCAACTATCAAGGAAAACAAATTGTGCTCTGGATCTGAGAGGCACCTAAAACTCTTCCTTCTGCTATTTCTGGCTACTTGCATCATTATATTTATTTGGAGATACCCCAGATCGGCACATTCATCACCTTGCAAGTGAGGACCTTGCCACTGACCCCCACTTGCACAGCTGGGCATCTCAAACAAAATGCACAGCTCCATATGCTTTTGTGGCAGGGGCAACAGTGAGCTTGCAATCCAGAGAAACAACATGTGCATAGGAGTGTATCTGTAATTGGAACTCAGTGTCTGAAGAGGAGCTAATGATACTGTTACAGTGTGTAAGACCCTGATCTTGTGCCCACACACTGCACTGTCTCCTCCCTCACCTCTCCCATCACCCTGCAGAGACCTGCAGCTACTTCTTGTTTCTGCCTGTCCTGCCAGGCACCTGAACAAGCCACATGTGGGAGAAACAGGCTGTGAGGATCCTGCATTCAAAGGTCTGAGGCAGGATGGATAGTCCCATCTCCTCCAGAGCTGCTTTGCCCTGCTGTCTTTGCAGTATGATGAATTCTCCCAGGACAATTCCCCATGCACACAGAAACATAAGCAGCTAAAAAGCAGGACATGGAGAGACATTCAGCCCACAGCCTCCCTCTTCCTCCCCAGATTTCTTCCTTTTCTGAAAATATTTAGCATTGTACTGAGTCTTATTAATGTGACAAAGAGCCCCACAGTAATGCTCTATACTGAAATTATTTAAACAGTCAGATTTCTTCCTTTTTAAAATTACTTCAAGATTTTCATTCCTGTCTGTCTGTTTGTTTGTTTGGGGGTTTTGTTGGGTTTTTTCCGCCAAATGGCTTCATACTATGAACAAACGTATGCTGAAGGGCAATTGCTTAAACCACAGCTCTTCATGAGGGCCTTTAAGAGCAGAGAGGAGCATAGGCTGCTCATGCCTGAACAATGCAATCCTGCTGGGGAAAGTGCAGTTGAAACACTTGGATCCATAACTGGGAGCCTGGCTCACAGGCACTGGGACATGGTGTTTCTGTTACACATAGCACAGGTGTGCTTTCGTTCTGCTGCTGTGTCCCACTTTGGATGCTGCACTTCATGGGAGGTGGGGACCGGCTGAAGACAATGTGGAGAATATCAAGACTGAATAAATATCTAGAAAACTTGACTGCAAGGAAAGTTTGAAGGCAGAGGGCATAAGCCAAAAGAATGACCATGATAACTGTCCAAATACCATCACTGCTGCTGCAAAGAACAAAGAGACAGAAGAACTAACAGCTCAATGTGCAGCAAGGAGGGATCAGGTAACAGAGCAAAAAAACCCAGCAGCTCTCTCAGGGTGAAGTTGGTGATGTTCTGCAGTGGTGTTTGGAAAGGCTGTGGTTTGATGTTGGTCTTCAAGAAAAATCTGTTTAGTATTACGCAATTTTGGTTTTAAAGCAGGGGAATAAAGTAGATAGATACATGTGATTTCTATCTTATCATCCTGCCCAGCAGTCTTAAAGTGGAAACTTCACATGCTTTGAATGCATTGCCTTTGCAGTGGAGTGCAGAAAGGCTATGTTAGTCTTGTTTATCTGCAGCAGAAAGCCAAATTTTAAGTGAAACAGTATGCATAGTTATACTTTTATACTGGCAATAAAATGCTTTGGCCAAAAGAAAGGTATTGTATTTCACAATTAGAGTCTGTCTCAGGAAAGCATAGATTGAATCAGCTTAGCTCTTTGATTTGGCCAGGGGAAAATTATTTCAGTTGCACCTCTATCTCTAACAGATCTATCAAAATACTGGACTTACCAGTTAATATTTCCAGCCACTGTAAGTTCAGTCTCAAATGGCAAAGCCTGGCCGGCAAGCTGAACTCTGCTACTAGAAAAATAATATTCTCTAAGCCTGCCAGCTATTTTAAAGGTCATTAAATGAGAGAAGCACATCCATAACAGGCTCTTCACGCAAACTGTGCTGATCTGGATGGTAAATAGTTCATACATGAGACCAGCTACTTAATTTTAAGATTTCGAGACCAATCGCTTGCAATACTACATTTGTGTAAAGTATTTTACTTAAAATATACGTGAGGCCTATGTGTATGTTAGCCTCAAAGGGGTACAGCAAAGATATCATTGTGGGTTTGAGATGGGGGATTTTCCTTGCTAATGACAATAACTGTCTGTGGGATACAGTCTGGCATAGGTGTCACTGCAGCTTCCGGGGCTTGCAACTCTTGCAGTTTTCTGTTTCTCTAAAATATGCATTTGAATGAAATATAGATGATTTGCCCATTTCTCAGTGCATATTCCTCATCCAAAGAGTGATGGGGGTTGTTAGTGATATGTTTGCAAATTCTTTGAGGTATTTCTAAAAGCTGTCAAAAGCACAAACCACCTAAATTCAGCCTTCAACATCTGTTAAAAAAAAAAAAGGTCTCTGAAAAATCCACATACCAGGCTAAATGACAGAGTAGGATTAGAGTCAATCTTGATGATCAGTCATGAAGCCAAATGTCTAAAGAAACAAAATATTTTAATAGACACATAAGCTACTTTATTACACTAAATGCTTTCCAGGATCCTGAAATCCTAGGGAAATCAATCCTGGATACAAAATACTATATTTTGGGTGGATAGAACAGTGTAACATTTTTCCAATTACATTTATTTGCACTGATTACATATGTGCAAGACATATACATCCAACCTAATATTACATGTTCGTAATAATCAAGAATGTAATCTGTCAAGCTATGTTTAAAAACCTTCAGAAAACAAATCTTGACTTAGGAACCACAAGATGCACCTTTTTGAGATAACTGAAAACACTGGAGAAACCAGGTAAGCTTCAGGATACACGGAAACAAGTATTAGCAGTCCTCCAGTAACACGGTTAAAGAGCTGCTCATGAGAAATAGGTTTGTTCAGCGGTATCTCAGACTAAACAGTGTGTGGAGAGCTACAGACATACACACACATGTTAGTTTCAAAATTACTACTTACAATCCTAAAAATAGCTCAGCATTTAAACAGAAAAATCTGCTTACTATCACTATGTAATTTTTTTATGTTAATTTGAAAAAGAACAGCATTTTTGTATGGTTTCTGTTAATAAATGCAAATCATCTCTCTTGTCTTTACAAGGACTATGGTAATAAGATGTTTTCATCTGCATATCTTGGATTTTAAAATATAAAGTTCAAAAGAGAAAAAAAAAAAAGAATTACCGAAATAACTACCCTAATTTAGTTTCACATAAGTTTAGGAAGATGCTTAAAAGCAGCCCATTCATGAACCCAGATATACTGCTGGGTAATGTGTATGCAACCGGAGTTAATGGACCTTTTATGTCAACTGAGAATTAACTACAGTATATTGGGTGCCGCCTTGCCTCTCTCCCTGTCTGGGCCTTGACCATGCCTTAAAGACTAACACATTTCAGCCATTCTATAGCCATCACAGGCAGTCAAATATTTTGAGGGAGAAAATCTCTTCCATCATAATAAGCTATGTTTAAAAAAATATGGCTAAAATTTCACTATGTTCAATCATGAGCATTTGGATGTAGGTGTTTTACAGTGCTGTGTAGGATGGACATTCACCAGACCTTTCACAGGTTCCTCTACATAATCAGAGAAGATATTTGCTCTCCTTAGTCCTCATAGTGGATGTCACACCCATATACAGGTTTCTTGACTCGCTTCAGTTTCTGCTTCTGGTCTACCACCTTTGCTAATTCCCGAAGGCAACTATTCTTACACCTTTAATTGCATGTAGAGATGTCTTAGGCAATGGAACAAGCTTTGGGCCTTTGCTACCCGCATAATTTGCAGAGTTTAATTAAGGGAAAGGGAAGAGGTGGTGAAGGTTTAGGATCCAAGATCTGGAACAGAAAAACCAGAAGTGATGTCTGCTTTAAAATATGTATAGCCTCTCTCCTTCTGTAATCCCATCTCTGAAATTCTTATTTCACCCCCTCATTACCACTCAGCGTCTGCCACTTCCCACACTGCTCACAGCACCAGTAATATATAATATGTGGAAAAAAAATGTTCTCTTTTAATACCATTTCTGATATATTTCATGTTCCAGAAGATCTGAATCACTAACTCAGTCTATTATCTTTGTGTCACTGCCACTACTTGTACCACAGCAAGTTTCAGTTGGCTTGTCTAGGCATTAAGAATCATTGGTGGTTTTTCTTCTCCCCCATGCAGAGTAAGATGCTTGAGCATGCAGCTCTTATTCTGGGGTGAGAGATGGGGAGGAAGGGGCAGGAGCAAAGACTCATAGCAGAAAGACAAAACAATGTCAGCTGTAGCTACTGGACAACTCATGAACTAGATATTGTCTCCCACCACTAAGTAGTATCTCATAATACCGAAGTCTCAAACACATTTACAAAGCAAATCTTCCTTTTCTACCCTCTCTCCCCCCCCACAACATAGGTTTTGCTCTTGACTTTCCTGCTTGATTTTTAAGGCAAGTCTCTAACCTTTGCAGCTGCCTTACTAAACCCTAAGAATGAAAGTTTGGGTAGCAGCCCGATTGTGCAACCAGCTTGAAATGCTAAGTGGTTCCCAGGATCTTAGGAGACAACAAAAATTTAGTTTTCATCATAGAGGAAACAACAGTTTCACCTGAGGAAACAACAGTATCAGTCCAGAAGCCCTCAACTCAAGCTATAGCACATTTACAGCTAAACATTTCAAATAAAGCCAATTAAAATAAATGACAAACCAACAGAGGAGTAGGAGGCAATGCTAACTTCAAACAGTCAAAAAAACGAGTCAGTTCCGCAGAATGAGTTGGGGTTTTTGTTCTGCAGTAAAATGATTTCATGTTCTCCAGGTATTTACAACTCCTAGGGCATTCATGGCTTAAGGGGGAGCTATAAAAGTCTCATGTGGGCAGAGGTGCCAGCTTCTAAAGAAGCCAGCACACAAGACAGCAAGCACTTGGGTAAGGGACGTACCAGCTGTCTGAAATCTGTCCTCCCTGAAAATGCAGGGGAAGGAGACAGTTTTTTCCTTCCACAGATGGGAGCTCTACTCCCCACCCACTCTTCCCTATAGCTTGTATTGAAAAGTAGTTAGTCATAGCAGGACACAGATGCATTCATGTCTGGATGATGAAACTCAGATGATAAAACAAGAACATGTTCTTGTCTACAGGCCAGGAGATGACCACGTGTTTTCCTCGCAAGTCAGATTTTATAATTCCTTTGTGCCAAGGAGAGCAAGTGACTTTTGTTTAGCCTTACTCAGCATACTGAGAAAAAACATTGGTTCTACTTCCCACAGTGATCAAGCTTACAGATGTTCTTCCACCAAGTTTCCTTTCTGTCCAGGCTTCTATTTCTTCACAGGATACTGAATGACAAACATACACATACACACACACACACACACAAAGCTGTTGGCCATGAGATCCACAGAAGATCAAGCAAAATGAGGACCAAAGGTTGTTGACATGGATGAAGCTGATGCAGAAAGTCGGTTACTGTATAGCAGGGGCATGTACCTGGCCAGGAGAATGCCCTCATTCTGAAGTTTGGCCCTTTGAAACATGTGACATCACAAACATTCATTTGCAATTCAGTGAATAGTAGTTCATCATCTCTGATTTAAATGAGACACTACTGAACTGGTATAAATATATTTACCTGTTTGGTTATGATGCTCCTCTGAAAATGTTGTCCTCACTTTGAGAAGACATGCACAACACATTGGTCAGAAATCAAGTGTTCCTTGCATTTGGCAAACATAGCACATAGGCAGGGCGGACAAAACCATGATGAGCCTTTCTGGGGGTGCAGAAACTGACCTTTTCCAGGTCTTCATGCTCAAATAGTGAGAAAACACAGTGATTTGCTGAGCCTTACCAATTTCTAAGACAGAAAACCCTAACGCAACAGAGTAGTCATCAAAAAGCTGAGGTATAAAATCAACCTTTCCAAGATCAAATTTAGTAGATTCAGAATACCAATGTACTAGCAAGTAAAAACACAAACAAATAACCAAAAAAACCTCTTAGACAGTGGAACTCCTCTACTAGTTGCACAACTTGGAAATGTCTTTGAAATCCAATTCAAGGTTCAAAACTTACCAGAGCATGATCAAGTCATTCCAGTATTTTCTTGTCTACGAAGTACTTTGAAGCAGCCTTGGCATTCAGTACTGCTTCATCACATCATTTAGTTACTAAATCAAGGAAGTCTTTAGTTAGTCATCTCATACCAGAACAACTTTATTGCACTAAACTATATGAAAAGGTTTCTCCTCCTTCCATCCTGTCATAAGACAAACCATAGCACAAGCAATTTCTGTAGGATTATAGTTATGCTGGCTCACAATTAGCTGTCGAATGATACCTCATAGGAAAGAAATCAGGACCAGTATCATGAACTTCCACTGTTTCAGTATTACTCTAAGGAAATGAAGAGCTTTCATGAAGCCTCCTGAGGCTTCATTAAAGGTTAAACTAGAGAATTCTTCTCTCCCACTCCCCATTTTACTGGTGGCTTTGTGATCAGTCTGGCTTTGTATGGATCTCTCCTGTACTGCTTAAAGATCAGCAACTGCCAGGAACAGGAAAGCAGCCTGTGAGAAGAAAGGACTGTCATCAGTGTCACATCTTAGGATGAAATACTCATATACTGGTCCCCATTATCTGAAGAATGAGAATTTGAAGAATGAGGATTGGGACTGTAAGGTGAACATACACAGGTATTCTTCCCAAAAATGCCAAGGCAGTGGAAGATTTAAAAAAAAGGTTTATTTCAGATGCAAGGACCACTTTTTTATAATGGTGCACGCATTGGGCCCCAGGGGCAAAAGGCAAAGTCCCTCTTCCTCCAAGGCTTTTTGTATCTTTTCTCTCTTCTCCCGTACTCTCTCTGGCCCAAAGAGGCCTTGTACATGTCTGCAAACGTGTTATCCCTGTGCATACCAGAGAGCCAAGCTGAGAACTTTTCTTGCTATGCAGGGGGCAGAGAGGGGGAAAGCATTGAAACTGCCTTTGAGAAAGAGCCATCACCTAGGCAGAAAGCCTTCCTAGCAAAATGAGTTCTAACTTTCCGTTACACATTCTTCTGGAAATGTATGTATTCCTACAAGGACTAATCACTCACAAAAGACGAGGAGGAAGAGGAAGTGGTATGTGGTATTTTCCAAAGCACTACACTTAGGCCAATCCTACTTTTTGCCCTCTAAACACTGCTGCACTGTGCTTCTTGGCCAGTGATGGGAAAGGGAGCTAGAGCAAGCCAGGACAGGAGTGGTGTCTGGGAGGTGCAAAGGCAGCAGGCAAGAAGTGAGCCTCAAGGGCCCAGTGGAGCTCTGAAGCAGAGCTGTGCTCATGCTGCAGAGGACAAGAAGCAACCTCTGTGGTCCACCCTTGCAGTCACAGAATCACAGACTATGCATATTGGAAGGGACCCACAAGGACCATTGAGTCCAACTCCTGGCCCTGCACAGGACCATCCCCAAGAGTCACACCATGTGCCCCAGAGTATTGTCCAAGAACTTCTTGAACTCTGTCAGGCTTGGCGCTGTGACCACTGCCCTGGGGAACCTGTTCCAGGTTTCCACCTAACCGCTGGCTGGGTGAAAAACCTTTTGCTAATACCCAACCTAAACCTCATGACACAATTTCAGGACATTCCCTCGGGTCCTGTTACTGGTCACCACAGGGAAGAGATCAGTACCTGCCCCTCCACTTCCCTACACAAGGAAGTTGTAACTGCAATGAGATTTCCCCTCAGTCTCCTCTTCTCCAGGCTGAACAGACCAAGTGACCTCAGCTGTTCCTCATACGGTTTCCCCTCAAGGCCCTTCACTTTCCCTTCCTTTGGACACTCTCTAAGAGCTTAATATCTTTCTTATATTGTGGTACCCAAAACTGCACACAATATTCAAGGTGAGGCCGCACCAGTGCAGAGCACAGTGGGACAATCACCTTCCTTGACCGGCTGGCGATGCTTTGCCTGATGCCTTCCCGGAAACAGTTGGCCCTCCTGGCTGCCAGGGCACTGCTGACTCATATTCAATTTGCCATCCACCAGGACTCCCAGGTCCCTTTCTGTGGCATTGCTTTTGAGCATCTCATCCCCCAGTCTGTAGGTACATCTGGTATTGCCCCATTCCAGCTGCAGAATCCGGCATTTTCCCTTGTGGAATTTCATATGGTTGGTGATTGCCCAGTCCTCTAACTTGTTGAGATCTCTCTGCAGGGCCTCCCTGCCTTTATGGGAGTTACAGCTCCTCCATGTAAAAATCTTTCTCCCCCTGAAGACAAGGCACTTAGTGGAGCACGAGCAGTAGGCATTTGGCAAAAATGGCCCAAAGGAGCCCTGACAAGTGGTCACGTTTAATGCTGTAGAGGAATGTAAAAAAAACCCCTGGGAGCCAGTGCCAATCTGCCCTGGGGGAGAGTTCCTTTCTGACTCCAGAGCTGGCAACCAGCTATTCGCTGAAATGCGAGCAAGACCTGCCTCCTCATCCCACAGGCTGGTTGTGCCCCTCAAGAGATGGAGCCATCTCAGAGGGTTCTGAGAGGGGCCACATGAAGCAGGTCTGATGACCTTGGAGGCAAGGCTCATTCTCATGCCTGGCAGGACATCAATGGGTGCTCCAAAGCACTGGGACCCCTCACAGTATCTCTGCATCCCATTTCTTGTGACCGCTGCCCCTGCCTTTGCAGGGGATGAGGACAGAGAGCTCTGCAGTGCTCCTCAAGTGCTCCTCCAGAAGGCATTCCCTTGATCTTGTCACTGAATTCAGTAGTTCTGCTCATCTCCTGAGGAGCTGGTGTCCCCTGAGGGCTGAAGCAGGATTTTGACCCATCCGATGAACTTTGAACAGATGAATGTGGCCCTATGAGAATCTGGCCTTGCAATGAAAAACCTCCAGCAACCTCAACCAGCCTCCAGTCTTCCTCCCTGTAAATAATTCCACCTATTACTCAAGTACTGTTACTCAAGTACTTCATCTCAGATGTCTTTGGACTGTCTGCTGGACAGGCTGGCCACGGGACAAGGGAGGGTGCTCCCTTTATCCTGCCCTGGGGCATTGTGAATCCTGCATTTCTAGGTGGTGGTACTATGAAACAGGGGTTCTGGGGCCCCCAAAGTGCAGTCCTGCCCACAACCCACCCCTCCACGCAGCATCCTTCCAAGGAAGGCCTTTGTGGTGGCCCCGAGGCAGTCCCCAGGCTCAGGAGGCCAAGGGGACTGTCCTTACCCTTGATGGCCACACACCGGGCACAGATGAAACCAGCTGGGAATGGTGGTGAAATGAAATTACTGATGAGGTTATACAGACACATAATGGAAATGATGAAAAAACAATCCTCTAGCACCCACTTTGGTGTGCAAAAGTGGTGCAATGAGTGCAGAAAACTGGCAATGTCTCTTCAGCTAAAGAACCTCAACATTTGGTGCCAGTTCCAGGGGAAGTGACAGGCCCTTGCACATGTCTGGATGTATCTCTAATGGATCAGAATGCAGAGTAAGGCTAGAGATAATGTCCTTGAGTGGAGTGCCACCTGTCCAGAGGGCTGTTAGGAAAAAGTCTGTCAGGAGCAAGGACCTGGTCTCCCCCTATGACAGCATGACCCACTTAGTGGATGAGGAAAAGGCTGTGGATGTTGTCTACCTAGACTTCAGTAAAGCCTTTGGCACTGTTACCCACTACACTCTCCTGGAGAAGCTGGTTGTTCATGGCTTATATTGATGCACTGTTCACTGGGTAGAAAACCAGCTGGATCACCAGGCTCCAAGGGTAGTGGTGAATGGTGCCACATCCAACTGGTAGCTGATCACAAGTAGCGCTCCTCAGGGCTCAGTATTAGGGTCAGTCCTGTTTAATCTTTATCAATTATCTGGACAAGGGGACCGAGTGCTCCCTCAGTAATTTTGCAGATGACACCAAGTTGGGCAGGAGTATCAATCCGTTGGAGGGTAGGAAGGTAGAGGGATTATGACAGGCTAGATGGACAGGCCAAAGTCACAGGTTTGAGGCTCAATAAGGCCAAGTGCCAGGTCCTGCACTGAGGTCACAACAACCCTGTGCAGTGCTACAGGCTTGGAGAAGACTGCCTGAAAAGCTGCCCAGCAGAAAAGGACCTGAGAGTGTTGGTCAACAGCAGCTGAAGATGAGCCAGCAGTGTGCCCAGGTGGCCAAAAAGGCCAATGGCATCCTGGCTTGTATCACAAACAGTCTAGCCAGCAGGACCAGGGCAGAGATTGTCCTCCTGAACTTGGCACTGGTGAGGGTGCACTTTGAGTGCTGTGTCCAGTTCTGGGCCCCTAACTACAAGAAGGACATTGAGGTGCTGGAGCATGTGAAAGAAGGGCAATGAAGCTGGTGAAGGGTCCGGAGTTAGATGAGTGGCTGAAGGAGTTGGGGGTGTTCAGCCTCGAGGCTTAGACCTTATTGTTCTATACAACTACCTGAAATAAGGTTCGAGTCAGGTGGGGGTCGGCCTCTTCTCCCAGGTAACAAGAGACAGGACCAGGGGAAATGGTCTCAAGTTGTAGCAAGGGAGGTGTAGATTGGATATTAGTAAAAATTTCTTCATGGAAAGGGTGGTCAATCATTGGAACATGCTGCCCAGGGAAGTGGTGGAGTCACCATCCCTGGAGGTATTTAAAAGATGTGTAGATGTGCCACTTAGGAACATGGTTGAGTGGTGGACTTGACAGTGTTAGATTAACAGTTGGACTCCATGATCTCAGACATCTTTTCCAATTAAAATGATTCTATGATTCTATAAAAGTCATTACCATATGCAGCAGCCTCAGCAATTAGTGTCAGGACCTATACACATTTTTCCCCTTTCAAAGTACATTATTGTGCTCAACATCTCAATGACTATGAAACTGGCAACAAGATATTTACTTTGATCAAGGTGTTTATTGCATCTCAGAGGGCACACATGCACTGGGGTTTTTTGTTTTCTTTTTTTTTTTTTCCTGTTTGGGATTTTTTTTAACTGAAATACAAAGAAAAGCCATTTTGAAATCAGCTTTTTATAGAACTTTCCCATTACAGTGTTATCCCCACAGCAAATTCAGATACAACCACTTTTAATGGTACCATACATTGATTAAATAGTTCATTTGAAAGACTTTAGGTGAATATCTTTCCAACCCAATATGCTTTTACAGAGAACTGCCAAGCCACTTGTAACACTGATCAACAGTGACCTCATTGAAGAGTCAAGATCTTACACCAAGCCATCAGCAGAAACAGTATGAGAACAAACAAAAATTAAAGAAACACAGTATGTACAGTAAAGGGCATGGATCTCTGGATCAGAATTAAATCTAATCACCAATAGTACAAAAGCTACTCACAGCGCATTCGGGGCAATGGAGAAAACACTAGCCTAAGGCATACACAGGTAAGCACTAAATTAAGAGATGTACATAAGAACTGAACAGAGATGAATAACATCACTTGTAATGTTTTGACTACAGATATACCAAAAAGTGCTCTCGTATTTGAAATCCCTTAATGCCAGTACAACTATGGTTGCTTTTTCCCAACTACATGGAGAGAAACTGACCCTTTACTTATTTTCAGTGCATTTAGCAAGAACTGATGAGTATGTCAATTTTAAATGTGAAAACTCAAATAATTAAAATAGATTTAAAAATAAAACAGCAATAAATATGGTACTTTTCAGACATGATTTTTCATTCTTGATAAATCATTGAAAAAGTATTTGTTATGGAAGTTTTCCTTTATATTACTTTAAATTATCTTAACATATACAGTGCCACAAAAATAAAACATTTTTTTCACCACCATTGAGATTCCTGTGACTGGGGGGGAAAAAAAAAGTATCCTGCACAATTTCTTAAGTATTTTCTTTACTATCTGGTATTATCACACTATGCTTTATAACAGATAAAGGAGAAATTGAGTCCTAGGGAAATTTTAGGTGTCCTCAAAAAGTTATATACATTGAAACCTTCAAAAACCACAGACATAGCTCCAAATGGCTCACCAAACAACAGCTGCATAATCTGCCCCCATGGGATAGGTTCAGAAAAGCACTAGAAGGCATCAGAAACATACATCCATTGTTTAAATTGTAAAACACAAATAACCCAAGTACACAAATTCCGAGAGAGAGTAGGGATAACAGCTAAGGTAGTACACATTCCTAATGTTCACTTTCACAGCTGTGCTACACGTTTCAGGAGGAAGAGAAAGTCTGAGTAAGCGCTAGGTTTGGTACTGGTGGCTCACTTTGAAACTCTGAGCATCCATTTGTAGACTCCAAACTCACGTTTTTAGCATCCAGTCAGAAAAACTGCAGCTGTGAATATAGAAAAGTATTAGATGAAAACTGGAGTAATGAGTTAGTAAAGCACATACTTGAAAGAACACCAAATCTGCTCATCTCTTCACACCTTCAAGGATTTGCTATCAGTTTTTAATGAAGCAGAGTCTTCCCACAGACAGTTATTAATCTCTCTACTATATATATTAGTTATCTCTCTACTATAAATACTAGTTGGAAGCAGTGAGTCCCAGGAATGAAGGTGCATGCCCACTCCTGGCCATCTCCACCAAGTGCCATGTGCACCTTCCTGTGGCTGGAATTTGGAGAAAGGTGAAGTGGGACTGGGTGATGCCTGCTAAGAGCAGGCTAATTCCATCCACTGCTGCCAACTCTGGTGCAGAGGAGGCTTAGAATTAAGCTTTAGGAAGAAAGAAAAGTGACTCATGAAGAAGGCTTTAAAGTTATGTAATGGTTGTCCTCCACTCACCTGGCAAATTATTCTAGTCTTAATTATAAAATGCCTGCCTTACTTCTGCATTATTATTTTTTAATTGGCATAAGTGTTCAATTCAATTTGACGTTTAACATCCTTCTCCAAAACCCCCACAGTAATATTTTGGTATTTTTTCCCTTCCATTCTGCAGTACTGTTTTTTCGCTTCTCCTCCATTTTTTCTTTACATTTACTCCTCTGTTCTTCCCCACCATTGTTCTATACAGCCCTGCTCAGGACCTCATGCCTCAGCATTCATAAAAGCAATGCCTTGAAAAATTGTATGGCAGGGGAAAACATTAGCTGGCAGCAGTTAAAATATGCAAATAACCTTCCCTTCATGACCAGAACACGTAAGTTAGTTAGTTTTTCCTCTTTTGAAACCTTTATACCTATTATACAAAATCTGTTTCAACACCCCCAAGACTGGAATATGCCTCTTCAACACCATTTCCCCCCTCAGAATTTGTACCCTGTTATAATTCTATATGTTTCAGTATTAATTTAGGAAAAAACCCAAACCTGAATTCTTAGATTTAATAGAAGCAAGGTAAAAATGGAAGTTAGGAGTTGAAGATAATGTTTCCTGGCAGTCACTTTTGGCAAAAAATGTAGTTAAAAGTCAAGCTTTCAGGCCAAAATTAAGAGTGTGGACAGAGATTTCAGTTTTCATTATCAGTGCATGTTTCTATCTATCTATCTCTGCAGCTACTATTTTATCAGTCATATTCAACCTACTGGCCTAAACAACATCTGTGTGCCAGACATGTACCACAGTGTGACATGCTTAAGCAGGCAGTCACAGAATACCTTATCGTTTACAAGAAATCCTTGATGTTAAGATCCGCTAATGGGTCCTTTGTTGGAGGTTTCTTGGGACTCTGAGTAGCAGGAGTTGGGCTTGGAGAAAGCTAACAGATGCCAGCCAGGAAGGCAGGAAAAAAACAAAGCAGACAAGAACACACAAGCATTAGATAAACATAGACGGTTCTCACACAAGCACATGACAAGCATGCTAAGTTCTCATTTTTCTGCAAGTTCAGCACGGTGCCACTTTACTCAAGCATTGTTTAGATTCCATCCGTACTACAGGGTTAACAATGCGTGGCAGGTTTAATGGATAAGGCTATAGACACTGTAGATCCTAATTAGCCCAGCTTGAAATCACTCTCTGCCTGTAGGACAGAATGACGTTAGGATCACCAATCCAGACAGAAGATAAGCAATTGTTAGATGTTTAACATCAAGGTGCAGAGTAAGCAGAGTACATGCTGCAGAGCACGACTGAAAATTCCAGCAACTGGCATTTAAGTACAAGTTATTCTACACTGGTAATGTAAATAAGAGTCCAAAGTGTAGTGAAAACATGACTAGATTATACACGTTTCCTCCTTTGGCAGGTAAAAAGCATCAGTTATTCCATAGAAAATGTCAGTTTTCAAGTTCCATGCAACACTTCTCACTGTGGTGATCAAATGATTCTCTTATCCTGTCTTCACTCCTCCCTATCCGTACCTTAACTCGGGGCACAAGAGGTATTTTGTATGTAGCCTTGGCATCTTGATGACCACTCTTCTAGAATAATTGTCTATGTCCCATAATATTATTCTTGGTAAGTGCAGAGACAGTTTAAGGTGGGAGGAAAAGCAAGACCAAGTATGTTCTTACTTGGAGCAGTTTCAAGATCTTACCACTTCCACATGGAAAACCCTGACAAGCCTCATTGGGAACGCAGTTCCCTACTTAAAAAGTGTTGCTACACGTTGGTTGCTTGATATTTGCAAAACAAGGGAGGTGACTTGGTTTCCAGGGTTATGAGTGAGATTTTTAGAGCTGAAGCATCAACTTCCATCTCCCACCTTACTTGAAAGACAAGATGGACTTCTGACTCACAAAGAAGCAAAGTACTACAGCGAAGTCATTCCCTGCCTCTCCTCTGGATGGGTCCTTTTCTTTTCAGTTATTATAAACCAAACTCTACTTTGAAAAAATAGCCTGGAACAGGTATTATAGCTAATGCTGTATTGCCTACTGGCTAGGAGCTAAAAGCTTTGCATCACAGTGGGCACTTCCAAATTTATGAGCATCCAGTTTAAAAAAATTCTTAGGAAACTATGGAAGGCAGCTGTTAATACTCACTTCAACAGGAGGGATGGCATGGCTCCACTACTCAACCTACTTCACCAATAATTACCCTGTTGGGTTTTTCCAGCATATTAAAGAAGGGCCTCATCCCCCTGGCAACCAGTAACTTGTGACACAATGTTTCCTGCTTATTCTTAATTAGTGTAGAATTAAAAATATGTTTGCTTTAGTTTTAGATGGCCAAACTTGTGTTCCCTCTATGTTGAAATATGTGAATGTCACGAAGTCAGATATAGTTTAAAAACAAGAAAAACTGAAGCAGTCATGGATCTCCCACTTAAAAAAGAGCACAGTGATCAAGATTATTCATTTGCATTCCTCTACCATAATGTAAGTTAGAAAAAAACCTTCATGGTATTTAAATCTGTGCATTGCTGTGAAAAGTGTGCACTCCAATGTCGCACACACTATGGTAATTCATATTTGAATGCAGTTGTTTTGCACTGAAAAAGATACCTAGCAAGCTACCAGCCTGAAACAAATAAAGTTGTATTTATTGAGAAACAGCTGTCATGGAAGAACTGGAGATCTTAGCTTGTTCATAAATAGAAGGCTGATTTTCTGAGGAGTCTCTTGTTGGGCTGGGAGGAAAGACACCGAGTACAGTTCTAGTAAATTATGATAGGCTGTGAACAGAATAGGAATGCCCATCAACTCCACTTTGAGCTTTACCCAGACATCTCCCAGAACTTGAACTTAGTTAGCTGCTGGAGACTTTTCAAACCTGTTTCACTGGTCTCATACAAGGCAACTGGTAAAAATCAAGGTGGTTCATGTGATCTGCTGCAAATCGGGCAGCTGATTTCTGCAAGGCATCTCATTTACAGATCTACAGCTAGAGTTAAACTGAGATAATGCATACACATAAGCTACTTTCTAGAGAAATGGAGAGCAATCAGTAACACTTACCTGTACACCAGGGCCAGTGGCGGCTCCAAAGGGGGGCCTCATCATAGGCTGCCCGTACATCACTGGCTGCTGAGGCATCATGGGCATGCCTGCACCTGCTGGGGGCTGTAAATTAACATGGAGTCAGCAGGGTTCTGGGTGGAGGAAGGAGAGCAGTGTGACAGACGAGACTCACCATCCCAAATGCTGCTCCTGGCTGTGGGACAGGTGGAGTACCTCCTGCAGCAGGAACAGCACTTGCTGGAGGCACACCTCCTGCCTAAAAAATAGATTAAAAAAAGTAAAAAACCAAGAATCTAACACCAACCATCTGGAAACCACACAGTCTCCAGCATTCTCAAAGCTGTTCTGGAAAGTAGGACTGTTATGCAGCACATATGTAACCTCAAAACCACAAGGCTTCAAAGAATGAGAGAGCTGAATGAGTCCTTATGCTGATGCTCAGCTTGCTTCTTCATAAGAAAGCAAGGGTGACAGACTTCATTCTCTTCATGAATAGAGTCCATTTACTGAATATAACACAAAATAGGCCCAAGAAAATACACACTTTCCGCTTCCTTCTACACTGCATAAGAAAGCATTCCAATTTCACAACAGCTAACACACTATAGCACTTATTGCAGCACTGTATTTTAGTAAAAGCTTAAGCAGATTGTAAAGCTAAGGCAAATAACTGCTACAATTAGTTTACAATGAAAAAATCAATTACACACCAAGATTCATTTTAAGTTAAAGAGTAAGTTAAGCCACTTAAGCCACAATCAGAAACATTACATACTTTACTAAGGACAGTTTAATTTCTCTTGCTATGCTTTTCATTCCTATGCTCGACTTGCTATCATTTTCATTCAAATAACATAAGGGATAAAAAAGCCTATCTTTCTCTAGAATTCAGGAAGAGGGAACTGTTAGTTTAGTAGTTCGACTGGATATAGAGCACAAGAGCATCTCTGAACAGGGCCATCCCACCCTACTTACCTAGCATGACCTGCACATCATCCCTTTTGACTCCCTTGTCTGTAACTTCCCATGTACAGTCTCCTTATGGCCTTGAAAGCATCCCAGTATTTACTTTTCACAGATATATATATAATCCAAATTATTAATAACTCTGAAGAGAGGCAGAAAGCATTCAAGGAAGGGATTTAAAAATGGCAGTAGGATTTCATTACTGCTATTGTATGGCCTAAGCATATTGGCACAATCTCTCAAGCTGTTACAGATGCATGTATGGTCATGCCTGTGCTTCCACATCCTTACCTCCTACCTTGAGTCAGTTATATCCCACTACATTTGGAGAGCAGCTAGCACACACAGTTCAAAGGACAGTGTGTCTTTGGAGATATGCTGGAATTACTCACTGAACAGTTCACTTCTGTGAATGCTGCATTTAGTGCCCTTGGGTGATCCTTACTTCTACACTAAAATATGCCAGTTTCTCAGGAAGCTGGAGACAAGTCAAGATAACCTGTCCCAGATTCATTAATCAAACACCCTACATTTTCTGGCTGAGAATTTATGAACCTCTATTTCAGTCTGAAAGTTTTCTGGGGAGAATTTCAATTAACAGCTATACTGTGCTAGCAGCGTCCACAGACTAAAACAAACATCTGGACACTCAGGTATGAAAAGCAAGAAATAGAAACACACAGGTTCATGACATCAGATGCACTGATCTGACTACTCACAGGAACGCACTGTAGCTCAAAATTCAGTTAGGCAGATGCCAAGAAAATGGCCACACAAAATGCTTTTGCCTCAAAGCACTAGGGTCACTCCAGGGAAGAGGCTTTTATGAAATTCTGTTGATTTTAATCCAGAAATTGAAACATCACAAGGAAGGGAATAAGTGACCAAAACTTAAGTAGTTCAACGGTGACACAAAGAAAAGTTTAATTTTGGTCTCTACATTTATTTTTCCTGATGATCTGGCTTTCTCTAGTTTAAAAAAATACCTAAGTGTACGATTTTGAAGAAATATATAAAATAAATGTTTAATGAAATGCTATCAAAACTACCCAGCTTCCCAGAAAGATTAGTTACTTATCAGATGGTAAAATCACTACAAGATCAGGCTGATCTTAAAGAAGTTTGAAAATTCAGGCAGGACAACTCATTAGATAGTTCACATCCAAGTAGAGCAAGGACTGTTTGAAGACATTATTTTCAAGCTTACAGCACAGAAATGGTTAGTTACTACTACCATATCAACACATTGCCTGAGAATTGCCTGCTGGACAGACAGTCCAAGAGGAGCTGTGTTAGGTAGTTTTAAGCCAGCAGTAATAACTGTAGTGCAGGTGAGGTGTTGTTAGTATCTTCATGTTTAGTACGTAAGTACAAAAAGAGATTAAAATAATATGTGTTTCACTTACATTGTACAGTATTGCCCAGCCTTTCTATTAAGAAAAAAAGTTGATGTTACAACTAACACATTCAGTGAAGTAAAGGAATTCTTGTTCCTTCCATAAAGTTAAGGAACATGCTTAGAGTCATGTTAACATCTAGCTGTGGCAGTAAGAAACTGAAACCTCTTCGGAGTTCTTTCCTTCCTTTCCTAAGCCAACTTTTTTCAAATGGAGGCTGATTTATGCCTTGTGAGACTTTTGACGAGATCAGGTATGACACCTCTTCATATTACTCTTGTAGCTTACTCATGATCAAGTTGCTCTTGTGCCAAAATCTAGACATTTAGCTTCACTCGATCCTCTTCTCTCAAAGTTAGTGCCTTCCGAATCTTTTTACAGACTGCTTTACCCTGCTAAATAAGCTACCCAATTCTAACCTAACATCAATCCCCTAATCAGTATGAATACTGTGTAGTGTTTTGATCTACTTCATTCAGGAAAACTTTAAAAAATCCTATTTATTTTCTCTCCTTCCAGTACTTCAGCTTTGGATCAATAGCATTTTCTTTTGGGGAAATCGACCTGGGCCTCATGCTGGCAAGACTTATACAGCTAATCACACACTTAGAAATGTCCACAGGTATTGAATGTACATGTAGAGCAACATCTTGATACATATGTTAGTGTATTTTTCATTTACGCGTACTCAATGATTTCTTTATGCCAGCTGTAAATCTGTTCTTAAAAAATGTGTCTTGAAACACTCATATAATTTATACAGAAGTTGTATAGCTTCTTTAGCTGAAGTAGACTGGAGCAGTGCCTAGGTATGCTTGCAAAATCTCATGAAGTATCGATAGTTCAATACCAGTGTTACCTATGGATTAACTACCTACCAATGGAGCACCTGGGACACCACCAGTTGACCATGTTGCAGGTGCTACTTTTGGCTGCCAGTTGGCTCCTCCTGTTAACTTTTTCTCTCCAGCATTCCACTGAAGGTCTCCCCTAATAGAGAGGGAGACAGGCAGGCTATTATTTGCATACTCCCACAGTGAAAATGAAAACGGATTGCAGCATACATTAACATTAGACGTGCAGCTACATTAGCTTATGGTGTATGCAGTTATTAACAGAAAGATATACTTTTAGTGACACTCAGTTTCAAGGGTTGTTAGCAGTAGACATCAGTACACTCTATACTGAAGTCAGTTACATGGTTATGGCCTTTGTGGTGAGAATTAAAGAGAAGTTTTACTTAGTATTGACTGAAGGTAACATTGCATATACCCTTGCAAAGTAGGAAGAGGGACTGCTACTGCCTATTCTACTGGGGCCAGGCAGTAGAGCTGCCTGATAGATGTCTTTGAAAGGTGATTTCATTGCTGGAAATCTTGCTCAGACAGCTGAAGGAGGAAAGGATTCAGTTCTGAAAAAAGTTGACAGATACAAGAGAAACAAATCATTCATAGAATAAAAGGGCTGTTGCAAAACCAGGTTTTCTTAGAGGCTGCTCTATCCAGAATAAAATACATAATTTGAACAAAGTAGATTGAAAGAAGATATGTTTTTGGGGATAAACCTTTTGATGTGTTTATACATATCCCTCCTATCATCTCCACAGTGGCACAAAACATTTTAAAGTCTTGCATACAGAGGAAGACTCAGGATTAAGCAGCTAGACTAAGACAATATATTAAAAAAATAAATGCAATGTTATAAATATTTATTTTTGCAAAAAGAAGCTTTTCACTGCATGGAATGAACTTCTTTTCTATTTTGTAAGTATTTTAATGCCTACACAATAACTACATCCAGCATCTGTAAAAATATAACAAATTATATCTTAGCCTAGATTACTGAGAGGAGCTATACAATTTATTATCTGGACAATTTGTTCACTATAAGCTGTTTGGAAATCAGCCATTCAATATGAAGACAGTAATTTACAGGAAAAAATATTTCTCAGACTCAGATTAAAGACAGCAAGTTTAAAAGCTATGTCAGGAACATTTAACCTTAATTACTCACTGAACCTGTATCAAACAGAATACTTTCTCCAGAATTTTTCTGAACTGATTGGGAAGCAGGGGAACATAACCAATTCATTGTGTCTTAATAAACACTGAAATAGATGTAAGGCTATACAGTAGATTTGAAAACTTCCTTTTATTTTAAACAAAGTTGAACTTACTTTTTTGAAGTAGTACCAGAAATTCCAAGATCTGAAATTGAAACAAAAAAAGGAAATAAAAAAAGAAGTCACATGTTTAGTAAATTAAAGAATGTCCAAGTAACAGCTTACCTTTCATTGCACATGGGCTTAAAAAGAGTAAAAAAGTTTTGGCTATCTTCATTTAGGCAGCATCAGAGGACTGAGAGGACTGGCCACATCTACCCATTCTTCAGGACAAACATTTGAGAAATCCTGTACATGTCTTACCCTTGGAGAAGGCATTTTTGCTTCATAAGCAAATCAAAGTAACAATATATTTACGTCTACAAAACGCTAACTTATTTAAGAGCACCAAACTATTTACCATGAATGACAACACTAGTTTCTGTTCCTCATTATACAAACGGAAATAAAAGGTTGATTTTCAAATACACATAAATCTGAACATTACCTATAAGTTTTGCACTGTTTTATCTGCTCTATCACACATGGAAATCCCAAGTAGTTTCCTTAATTATCCTTTGGAAGAAGTTTTAAACTAAATTTTAAAGAATACTTTTGTCATATGACCAGTACAAGTCCTGTAAGTCAGAGATTGCTCAGTTTGACTGTCTCCCCAAACTTGGATATACCAAATGACTTGCAGAAGATGTTTCAAGGGATTAAGAGTTCTGCTAACTTCTAAGCATAGTAGTTTTCCCCCACATCTAATGGACGTGTATGTATCATAAGATCAGTTATATCTTTGCTGTGGTGTTGTTGAGTGTTGGTACACTCATCACTCCCCTGCTCCTCTTTTTTTCATTAAGCATGAAGTCAACTATTTGTGTCCACCAGCTTTGCTGCTTAAATTCCACGATGCTATCAGATATGTTGGACAATTTTCACTTTTCCATCTATTACCCAGGAGCACATCCACTTAGGAGTCTGATGTCTCCCTGGAACGTACCTGAGACAGTCACACATTACAAATCACACCTACCAAACAGATGCCATTATTTGACTCAGATCCTGGGCACAAAGAAGGACAAGTCACAAACCCAGACTACCAGCTATCTGGATCAGGCCTTATTCCTGTGAATAGCTTCCCCAGTTTCTCCAGCAAAACAGAAGGATACTGAAGCAAGCTAAAATATACAGGTATTTGACTCAATGGAAAAGTAACACAGCTGCATGCCACAGCACTTAAAACCAGAATTTGTCACTTACTGCCTACTAAGTTTGCAAGAGACGAATCAAGATCACTTCCAAGGCCTTTGCTTGCTGCTGAAGCAGTGACTGTTGCTGCTGCTGTAGGTGCTACAGGTTGACCAGAAGGAACCATAGTTGGCATAAGAAGATCACCTAAACCATCAAAAACTGAAAGTGAAAAGAAAGTGGGTTAGAAGAGCAGTTGTGGTAAGAAAAGCACTGCCTGCCACTTTGCTGTTGCTCCAACAAATATAGCACAGACAACCACATCACAGGTCTTACCAAAACACCATTTGACATTAAAAATAATGCCAACAAGGGCATGCATGTCATTTTACTAGACACTGAATGTACAGTAATCCTGAAAAATCTATACCAATGAAAACTAATATGAGAAGACATGCCTAAAAGGACTTTAATTGGAGCATTCAATCTACATAGATACAGCACCACTTCCACACTACACTATTTTCCCAACAACCATTCTTGGAGAGATGTCAGATGCACACACATTATGTCAGGAGATATTCATTTAAATGCTTTTAAAATGAACATCTTGCAGCAAACACCAGTCAGAATTACTGTGGCAAAGGTAGTCTTATACCTTGACATCTCACAGCAACAGGATTGGTAGTCTAAAGTTGTTACTATTCACTTGCAAGCAGCAGGGAATTGGGAAAACCTACTAACATGAGATCAGAAGGAACCAGAACCATCCACACTGACAGTGCTACCCTCCTTAGTCCAGTCATCTAACTCAGAAGTTCATTTTTTAGATTCCTTGAAGTCAAACTGCTTGGTATATCTCATGCCTGAGTTCTATCTTCTGATCTGTATTTGAGGTACATGCTAATGTTAAGTCAACAGGAAAGGGTAGCATGTGCACTGGCAAGCAACCAAATACCCAAGCAGCAGGACTACTTCCACCTTTTTTTCTTATACAGTTGCAGGACTCACCAATTATAAGTTTGTAGCAAGGACCCAGCATGAAAAATATAGAACGGAAGAGATGCAAACAAAATGACAGCAGTGATAAAAGTTTAGGCTTATAATCAGGCAAAGAACGCTATGCCACTTTCTGTTGTGTGTACCCTTAGGTGCCATGCAAGCTCAAGAACACCTGCAGCAGCAGCAGCAAGATGACTTGCCTATATAAGTTACTTACAGAATAGTGTTTTCCTTGCGTAATTCCTAATTCATGCTATTAAGCACATGCAAGGATGATGTTCACACTAGTTTGATTTTACTGACATGGCAGTATAAAAAATGGGTACAGAGAGCCCTTGGCACACATCAGCCTAAACACTGCCCTGAGGTTCTTCCAGTAGAGAAAGAAGAGAGAGTTCACTGATTTGCTTGTACTCAGATCCTAAATAGGGTATCATTAACTCATCTAAACACATTAACACATTAACTAAAACACATTAGAAAATTCACAAGAGGAAACCCTGTGGCTCACCTGATGCATCAAACGAACTGCCAGTTGTTGGAGCTGTTGTCCCAAAAGCTGCATCGAAGTTAGGCTGTAGTAAGCTGGTTTGAGCTGGAGTGACTGGGGATGGTGATGGAGAGGGTGCAATAAAAGAGCCTCCAAAGCCTTTAAAAAGTTACATAAGAGAGGTGTAGACATTAGAGTCAGCCTTATTAGGCTGTGTTTAACAAAAGCTCAATCTATAGAGGGCAGAATGATACAGATAATTCTTACTAGACCATTGTAAATAACTCGGTACTCCACATGCATCCTTGGTATGCCAGGTATGACCATGGAAATGTAAAGACTTACTATGAGTCACCAATAAAAACTTTGATGTTCTATACTTAGTTTTCTGTAGAGGCAGACCAGCAGCGGAGAGAACGCAATTCTTCCAGCTCTACATGCTATTGTTCTACGTAAGTAATCTCAGAGGCAGAATGCAACAAACAGCTCAGAAAAAAAAAGAAGCAGAGGACTAACGTGAGAAAAGCATATAGATCACCCATCAACTACTTTGGAATCTCAATTCAGAAGGTAGGGTTTTACTAATCAAGCTTAGCTCTTCTCAGCATCTTAAAATATTTTGGTTTTCCTGGTCAAGATGTCTTCAAGCTGTCCCCCTGCCCCCATGTCAAAGCAGGATCAACAGCATGCACAACTGAACTGCTTCTAAGGTGGAGAATCTCCATGATTAAGGTTAATGTAAGGTTATAAACCTGATGTTTGTATAAATATACCCTATTCATGGAGCCTCATCCCTGGCAGTGTTCAAGGTCAGGTTAGATAGGGCTTTGAGCAACATGGTCTAGTGGCAGGTGTCCCAGCCTATGACAGGAGGGTTGAAACCGCATGATCTTTAACGTCCCTTCCATACCAAACCATTGTATGATTCTCTAGCCTACAAGAAATGCACTCCAATGCTTGACTATCCTTAAAATCTCTCCCTTGCCCTCTATTTAATTTGATTGCCCTTGCAATTGAAGAAGACTTGTATCTACAGATTCTGGAAACTGATTAAATATGCAAAGACTCCAACAAAATGAGAAGAAATATGACACTTTCTCAATTCTCTTTAGTCTACCACCCATTTCTCTAGTCAATCTCTTCTTGAAGTGATCGATGAGACCTGTACACTGTATCTTCAGTCTCTTAGCCTTGGATTTTCCAGCTGCCCTTGCATAGAAAGGATCAGATCTGAGCTCCAACCAGGACTATGTAAATATAGCAGGAAGAGCACTTGGACAACCAGCAGACTGTACTTCTTTCCCCTATACCAGAATAGGAAGTGTTTTGCTCCACAAGACAGTGATGAGCCCGTGATTAACCACTGCCTTTAGTTTCTTTTTATGGAACTTCCTGCCTTACAGTCTACTATCCTTATCTGTCCAGCTAATCATTGCTGCCTTTGGACAAAAGCTTGAACATTTACTCATCTGAAATTTCTCCTTTAGATAATTTTGTCCAATATTTTAAATTCCATTTTCTTCCAAAGTAAATACAGTTCTTTTCAAGTGGATTGTTGAAAATAAATGCCCATACAACTTACCAATTTAGAAGAGATCATCTATTTACACTGAACCCTTATCACTACTTGCCTTTTACCGAGTGGTTTGCACCACTGTTATGTAAGCAGTCAACTGATTCCTTTCTTCCTCATCTTTCTCCAGCTTTCTTTAGTTATCAGTTCAACAGGGATGTCAGTTTATTAAAATTGGAAAATAAAGAAAATTCTGAAGATTTTCTAAACACTCTTTTACACAAACTGCTTTCCATGGTCACAGGATATATCAATCACAGTACAGTATGCAGATATCTTACTGTGTTGGTCTTGACTGTTGGAGAGTTAATTTTTTCCATGTTAGTTTGCATGGGACTATGTTTTGGATTTTTTGCTGAAAACAGTATTGATAATACAGGGATGCTTTCATTATTGCTGAGCAGGGCTTGCACAGCATGAAGGCCTTTCCTGCTCCTCACCCCACACCACCAACGAGAAGGCTGGGGATGTGCAATAAGTTGTGAGGGGACACAGCTGGGATAGCTGACCCCAACTGACAGGGACATTCCATACCATATGGCATCATGCTCAGCATATAAAGCTCTGGGAAAAAGTAGTTTGTCCTCTTAAGTAACCATCACGCATGATGGAGCTCTGCTTTCCAGGAGATGGCTGAACATCTGCCTGCCCATGAGAAGTGGGGAATGAATTCCTTGTTTTGCTTTGTTTGCACATGCAGCTTTATCTGTTAAACTGTCTGTATCTCAAACCACAAGTCTTCTCACTTACTATTCCAATTCTCTCCCCCATCACACCGGAGTAAAGTGAGCGAGTGGCTGTGTGGAGCTGGAGTTGCTGGCCAGACCATGACACTGTTTACAAACACTGACAACAGCACATTTCCCAGCTGTGAAATCAAACACCTGCCAGACATTTAAAGACGTTACAGGCCACAGCTCAACATGAAGAACTCGTGCTCAAATCGTGAGTCTCAATTATATCAAATATTACTGTGAGCCCTCAAACGCTCTCTCTGAAAATTTTGCTTTCTTAGAGAAAAAAGACTAAATACC
The DNA here is from genome assembly GCF_009829145.1 of Chiroxiphia lanceolata. Lineage (NCBI taxonomy): Eukaryota > Metazoa > Chordata > Aves > Passeriformes > Pipridae > Chiroxiphia > Chiroxiphia lanceolata. The sequence continues at coordinate 81,766,240 of NC_045639.1, read as the reverse complement.
AAACACTTAACAAATGTTGAAAGAATGAGAAAAATTTATATATGCACACATTGGATGCAAGCATTTACAAATCATATTTTAGAAGAGAAGCAGGTGAGCATTAGATAACTGTATTCAAATCAAAACCCTGCGCGGGCAAATGAGAGCAGCGTGCCATCACTGGGTCCTGGGCACCAGGCCAGCAACTTGCTGTACCTCCAGCAGACAGGCTTTAGTTGTGGAACGCCTGGCCTGTATGAACAGATACACTGGCCCCAGACACAGCTGGGAGAGGACAACAAACCTGACTAAGCACTACAGGTCCAGGAGAATACAACCTGATTAGAAACACCTCATAAATTACATCCTTCAGCTGAAGCTTCCCAGATTGCAGGTAATGACTGAAAACACTCAGATGGTAACCTATACTGGTCCCTTCAGATGCCACTGACCAAGGGCACCGGCTGGAGCCAGGGAAGCAGGACCAGGAAAAGCACAGTGGCTTGCTTTCTGCAGTCCAAAGTAAAGAACATTTCAACAGTCTGTGTGAGCTTCCCTGTGTTTATTAGGCCTATTTCAGTGCAATGGAACCAAGAAGCCTTTATCACCCAAACCCCAGTCTACAGCAAGTCACATGCTTGCAGATGCTAACCCTGAATGTGGACAAACACACTGGGATCAGAGATCTGCCCTCAGCTCTCCATGGTCTATTCTTGAAACAGGTTTGTCATGGGATAATTTAGGTTGGAAGAGACCTCCGGAGGTCAGCCAGTCCAGCATCCCACTCAAAGGAAGTCTAATCAAATCAGGTTGCACAGATATTTGCCTTGGCACCTCCAAGAGATTTTATTGCTTCTCGGCATGGCCTGTTGTCATATCAGACCATACGTTAGAGTATTCAACCAGAGTTTCCCCACACACTCTGCCTTTTTTACTGTCTTTGTGCACTTCCAAGAAGAACATGGCCAGTCTTTTTTGTATACTCCCATGAGTTTAGACACCTAAAAGGCTTCCCTTTTGCCTTCTCAAGGCTGAATCAGCCCAGTTCTCAGCCTCTCCTTATGTCATGTGCACAAGTCAACATCTGTGTGCTTCTCCACTGAACTCACTCTGGTACATGTTGATCACCCACACCAAGAGATTCTCCAGTACATTCCAGAAGTCCCCTGGATCACCCATGCCCAGCTGTATTCCCTTTCTCCCTTTCAGCACATACTATGGTGATGCAAGTTGCCTGAGTGCCAAAGCTTGTGATAGTGATGCTTTCTTCAACTGCTTAAAAAAGGCTTCCTCTACTGCCTCTTCTTGATCAGGTGGTCTGTAGCAGATATCTGCTGAAGCATCACTGATGCTGGGCTGTCCTTGACACAAGCTATGTCCTAGATCATCACCTGTCCCAAGGCAAAGCTCCATACATTCAACTACCTGCAGAAAAGTACTAATCTCCAAAAAAATCAGACCTAGAAGCAGGTTGACGAGATCCAGGGATGACAAAGGCATTCACTACTGCAATTCTAAATCACAGGACGCATTTCAAGAGCCTGTCTTTCCATTTCCTGAGTGAGAACAAGGAGTCTGGCAGAAGGGTATGATCCAATATCCATAATTAAGATTCTGTTTAGAAAGTTCTGTAAGCTTTTGCAAAGCCCCATAAAGTGGCTGTTTCTCCAGCTACAGAAGAGAGTACTCGCCAGCATCTGCTGAAAATCTGCATGATAACTGGTCTTAATCCCATAGCTTTTAGCCTTGCACTATTTAACAGCAACATCAGACACAAAAGCCATAAAAATCCTTTAACAGACCAAGTTCCTAGTAGTCTAGGTCTTGCACAAGACCCAGAGCAAATCTGCACGAGCAACTGCAACCGATTTAGATGTGGTGTCTGGACATCCCCAACTGCCTGATTTTGAGGTTGCTTTTATTTACACATTCAAGTAAGATTTTATGTAAGAACATGTTACTGGAGTAAATACTGGGACATGCATGCACACAGTTTAACTGGATAGAAAGATCTAGAAGGGAAAATGGCTAGACTGTTGTATTTATCAGCATAGACCTAGTCTCGTCTGCTAAAAGGCTTAGAAGAGTAGGAAAGTATTTCTACCATATTTCCTACATCAGTCAAGAAGGAACAGAAACTTATTAGACAGCACAACACTTAAGACAACTATGAATAGTAAGTATACTCATAACAATATTCATATAAACACTTAGTACAACCAAACACTCATAAACCATGAAGGACAAACCTTCAGCCACTATATGAACTCTGGACACTCTTAAATTTAAAACTGGATTACACTGCAGGCTATACATCTGCCATTATCAAGACCGAACAAATGCTTAACAATATGCTGCGATGTTTACAGACTCTCTCTGTCTGCCAAAAAAAAGATTCAAATCTACTTGGAGCCCTTTAGAATGTATATTCAAAGTAAAAATAAAATAAATTTTAAAAAATCATCCATTCATCCCAACTGCTTAAGGTGGGCTTGAGTATTTAGACTTAGAACACTCCTTTTATAATTTAGGTTTTGATTTAGTGCAACTCTTCAGATTCAGAGACCACACTGCTGAGGTTTAAGCCATCTGGAGCACAATTTCTACTTGCATTTAAGCTTAGTTACAGATAAGGTCATAAAATATTTTGTATTGTAATGTTTGCACAAGCAGAATTAGCTTCTGTCCAACAACATCTTTGCACTCAGTCCCCCAACAACACACATAACTGCAAATGACTGGCATGTTTCAGAACCTACAGTTAAAGCTTGATCTTTGGCCTTAAGCTATCCATAAACTAACTAACACAAAGACCTATTGAAGCACATATGAAGAATATAAAAACAAAAAGTAGTCTTCTACCTTAAAATCTGAAGCTGTCTGCACTAATGCTTTAGCATGCACTTAGACATTATGTCCCACTTTGAGTATCTAACTTGCATCTCTAGTATCTGGAATGATTGAGAATGAACATATACATTATTTTTATTATCTAGACTACTTCTACCTTCCTATGGCACAACTAGACGATGCCCGCTCTTAGAGCGGGTACTAGAAAACGTGTCGTCTTCTGAGATGGCTTCGGTGTGCAAGCAAACACCTGTATCAACTCACAGCACTCAGAGCAGATTACACACTGAATATCTCACACTATGTACTACTCCTAAACCAGAGGACCTCTCATGAGCATATAAATAGCAAAACATACACAGGGCTGAACTTTTGATACAGTGTGAGTCGGCTTGAGAGACCTGCAAACATAGGGACAGCAACTGACGCCAGGGCCCATCGTAACTAGAATGGGTTAGCAGTAGCATAAAGGGCAGACTGTCACTCCAGCTCAGAATTAAAGCCACAAAGCTAAAGCAACATGAAGCTAAAACTCACCTTTGAAATTCATGAGGGATAACCTACCAACCAATTCTACTGACAAATTGTGCTGGTTTTGGCTGGGGTAGAGTTACTTTAAATCGCAACACAAATTCACCTTTCAGAAACAAGGGAGAACTTAAGACAAATCTTCTATAAAACAGAAGTGCATTAGTTTCCTTCCTCTTGATGAAGACGTGGCCTACAAACTTCAGACTGGGATGGGTAGGAGTGACAACTGTTTAGCACAATCACTATAGCCACTACAATACGTGGTATAGCAAGAATTTTGGAGAATGGTACGCACAGAATTCAAGGGAAGCTCCTTGTCTGTAGGATGCAGACTACAATGATACAGTTATTTCAACCTTTGATATAATGTGTGACACTGATGTCACATTCAGCACCAGCAGAGACCTCATCTTGTCCAGTATAAGGAGAGGGTCTCTATCACTTCTATGCCCTTGTGCTGAGAAAAGTGTACTCTCACCATCCCACTCTCCTTGGCTAAATACAAGACTGCTACCAAGTCATTCATTCAAGCTACTAACATTTAAGTGTTCAACCTGCCTCACTTAAAGCAACCAAACTGAATGAACTCAATGCAATGAAGAATAATTAGCAGTAGGAACAAGAAGCATAGCCTGAAACACTGCTTAAGTACTGCTACAGACAGCCAAAGAAACTTTATACACACACTCATATTCAGTGAACAGTACAGAAAAATAAGAGTTGCGTGGGAGGTAGGAAAACAAAGAGCACGGAAAGAAGAAAATCTAGGAAGTTAACTTGTACTTCAGTACATTGCCTCCATTATAAATCTCTCCAGTTTTAATTAAAACATCTAAAGTACTGAGAAATCTTATGATTGAGTATTTTATGCCACTCCAAAAGTTTATCTACACCCAAGGAACATAAAAGACAGCTTCTTAGTATTGCTTTAAAATAATAAGTTTTTAGAAGTTCTTTATTACCAGCAAGTAGGTCTGCAGAAGCTGAGGAACTAGAAGCAGCCTGAGTTGTGGGCTGGGGTTCGGGAGCACTACTTCCAAAAGCATCTAAAGGGAATTCCAGAAAGCATCAAGAAAAAGTAAAGAGTTCAATATTAAATATATCAATTCATCACTTATCATAAACAAAAGATGAAAGGATAACCACTTCAAAATGAAAGTGCTTGGCCATCTTTATTGCAGAGCAGTACCGTGGACACAAAGTTCAGGTGGAAAAAAGGAGGTGCAACAAACCAGTACTTGAAAGAAATCTTTTCTATTTAAGCCTCTCCTCAGAAAACCCATACAAAGCATAGCATTCAAGACAACAGGGTTAACTCATTTGGAGATGAATGCATTGAACCAGACTTTGGAATAATTCCAGCCAGAACCTAGTGGCTCACATTAAATCTTTTTAGAGGAATATTTCACTGATGTTTCAAATTCACTGCCTCTAAGCAACATTCCTGTTTTGCAACACGCCTAGAGTTGGCTGTGCCTATCCTGATTTCCACCTTGTCAAATCCAACAAAGATCCTGTGACTCAGCTACCCAGTTTGAGACAAGTCACCCTTAAAACTTCAGCTGCTTTGAGAAACGGAACTGAAAGAAAACAACATGATCATGGAGACTTGCAAAGAAAGAAAAAAGGACACAGCAGACTGTCACTGGACATCTGAGGAAGAGCCACACATGCACTGACTGAAGACAGAATGGCAAGTGTCATGACAACAGAATGACCACACCAAGAGTTTATTTGCAGTTCGTTATTGTGCAGCACTAAGAAGGGGACATGCTAGTCTCAGCTGTAATGCCACACAAAAAAGTTGTGAGAAGGGAAAACCCGCAGCTTTAGCAAAGTGCAAAGGTAATTGAAATGAAGTGATTCAACTCTGAAGTGGTGAGGAAAGAAAAATACCCACCACCAAATAGGTCAATCACACCTGAAGAATCCACCTTTGCTGGAGAGGCAGTGGGTAGAGGAGAGGGGGCTGCAAATGCATCCACTGCAGTGAGCACAGGATAAATAATATTTAGTATCAGCAAGGCAACAATGATAGCTAAATATTTCAAAGACATATAGGCTCCACCAGTTAGAACCACAGGGTTGGTAAATTCAGGTAACAGTCTTCAGAACTGCAAACAGAAAATGTTACATTTCTCACACAGCAACTGAAAACCACAGTACTTTAAAGAAAGCATTGTTTATTAAGAATTTCCTCATGCTTAGAGAAGGATTTACTCTTTCAACAACCACATTATTTATTCAACTTCAGTGTCAGCCAATTCATGGTTTGCATCTTCAGCAAGTGCACATTTTGTGACCAAAGCATCAAATCCACAACTTAGTATTTCTTAGTATTTCAGCTTAAAGATTTTTTTTCCTTTTTTCACTTATGGAAAAAAATCCAAACCCAGGAAGTATGAAGAAAGGCCTGTGAAAACAAGCACTCACCAGATAAGAGATCACCAGTGAGAGAACTCTCAGGCACAGGAGAAGCCGCAGGTGGTGGAGATGAAAATGTATCTTCCAGAAATGAAAGAAAAACCAAGAAGTAAGTGTCACTCAAGTTAGTTTATATCATTGCACAGCATCAAAGCAGCAGACCATTGGAAGAATTCTCTCTTTACCTGTACCAAAGAGATCTATGCTAGGAGTAGCATCTGGTTTAGGTGCTGCAGGTGCATCAGGAGCAGACTCAAATAAATCTAAGGCCAAGAACACAACACATCTTTAACTTGTTTTTGAAAGGCAGGACTGAAAGCAGAACTCTCAAATTTTGCACATCATATTTGAAATTAATAGGCTCTCTGGTTTGAAAGCCTAGCACACAACACGCATGCAACAATGACTGTTTGGTACTCCTGACAGATCAATCCACCAGAATCAAAGAGTTAAAAACAAAATTACCACCAAATATATCTAGAGCAGGAGGAGCGGAGGTGGTGGCGGTAGCAGAAGTGGTGGCAGTAGTGGTAGTGGCAGTAGCTGTAGTAGCAGTAGCAGCAGCAGCAACAGCAGCAGCTGGAGAAGGAGTTGTTGCAGGAACTGGAGTGGCTGCGCTAGTTGTAGGGGTAACTACAGGAACAGCAGTCTCTGTTGGCTTCATAGCAAAGAGGTCCAGCTCAGGAGCAGCCTCTGCACTACCTTCGGATGGGGCAAAGGGGTCTTGTAAAAAGGAGAGGGGAAATATATGTGTATGCATACTTAGGATCAGTGAGGGAGGAAGTCAAGAACAAAGCAACTACAGGCAATGCACATACCGCAAATACACGCACATGTAGAGGACGTCGCTCTAACATCTAGCTTACTTATCCAGACATGTTACTTATGTTTTTCTAAAATAAAGACCATCTGAAAGGCTGAGCAGTTTAGTTACTAGAGGGGAGAACTTTCAAAGGCTGTTTGACAAGGCCAAAACCCGAAATATGACAAAAGACTATCCAGGGTACTGCTTACAACTCAGCACTGAGAGATCTGTTTATTAGCACTACCAAATAAGCACAAAGTTACTGGGACTCGGAAACAGGCAGTTTTGTTAAGCATGCTCTTCAGTCTAAGGTTTGTTTTGACCAACTGCAAACACTATGAAAATTTCAGAAAAACACACTGCCATGTAGTTTAAACAAAAAAACAGCAAAACAAGATACTATCTAATGACATAAAACCCACCATTTCCTGAACATGCATCAAGAGCTGCTGCTACAGGGGTTGGGGTAGCTGGTGCTGCTGCCCCTTCAGCTGCTGCAGGGGCTTCCCCAGGAGAAGCTGCAAAGGCATCTTGGGTGCAGTTTAGGAACAGAAATTAAAAGAAAAAAAGAATAAAGAGAAGAAAAATATAGTAAAAGAACCAAGTTAAATTGCATAGGTAGATACCCTTATACAACATGAATGTATTACTCCAACAGCAAAAGTCATGCAGCGCAAAACACTTTGTCTCTCCCCCAACCCCACACAAGCAGGTTCTAGACAGGGTCTGCAGATGGAGATTCTTGGGTTGCTCACAGGAAGTACAGTGAGTGCAAAAGAAGGCATTATTCTCATTGTATAAGGGATCTGAGCAGCATGCTCATGTACTACTCAAAATTAACCAATTAACAAAATTAACTGAAGAGTAGATATTAACAACTTTGCATGCTCAAAGCCTGTATTACATGTGATTAATCTGCAACTGTGAGTTTACTCACATAGCATAGTGCTTTGCAAACTTAAGCATTGTTATGAATAACAATCTAGTTACTCTGGCAGATATCTCTATTTACTATTTCTAGTTTTTGAGCCAAGTCAGTCATGCAATGTCTGGAAAATTGAACTTACTTGTTTCTTAAGAGTATTCCAATTGGATCTTTCTGAAGCCATAACCTGATGCATAGGTTATATTTACTCGGCTTGCTTCAAACAGATCAAGAATGTTCATCTTAACTGCTGGCCAGGATAGCTTGTCTGTCCTTTTACGATCACTTCTAGGCCAACTGGTCAAGTCAGGGAAAACAACAAGCCTGGGGTTTTGGAATGACTTGCTCATGAGTTTTCTTTGACTGTTTTGTTTTTGGTTTTTTTTGTCACTTGCTAAGTGGCATGCTTAAATTTCAGGCTATGAACTTTCACAGCACTATTTCTAGGCTTAAACCACAATTTCTAGCTCTCAATTCTATGAAGTAGTCCTAATGGACAGAGCCATTTGGACTATCCTCATAGGCAAGCATTTTCTTCACAAAAAGACTGCATGATTAGGATTAAATACTTCAAGATGCTTGTAAAGGCCATTTTTCTACTGCTACAAAGTTAGCAAGTTAAAAAAAAAATCTGTTGGGGAATACTGCAATTGCATTGTCAAACTAGTACAGGAAAAAGCTTAACATGCTTTAACTTGAGTGTCAATTTTAAAATGAAAACAACCATTTTAAAAACAAATTTGTGCCAGGAAATCTAAAAAGCTCAAAAGAACATGCATGGAAATTTCAACAGAAGAGAAGAAAGCCAATTAGTCTTGTACAATAGAATTAAAATGAGTTAGTAGCAAAAAGGCCTGCTAATAAGCCATTTCAAATATAATTCTATTTTTCAAGTAACAAGGTTGTTCAACAACAAAACTGGATGGCAGTCGTCCAAGTAAAAAAGTCAGAATGCGTCAAACATCACAGCATTGTATGTATACCAGACATTGGCATACACCACGTAGAAGAAATTCAACACAGAACTGAACTGAAGAGTTTTGCATTGTACTACTTGGGAATGTGCTATGTGTAAGGTCATGTATGTTGGGTTTTGCTCTACAGGGCCAGAGTTCAGATGGACGGTCACCTTGGGCTCTTTCAAAAGAACACATTTGTACCCCCACAAGCTTGTAGGCCAACAGCACAGATGCTTGTCAACCCTACTTAGAATTATTTCCCAGAATGAAAGGATAGACTTCAGATGATACATAAAGGAATTCAGAAGGTACAGAGTTAGTCTATAGTTATTCTATGTTGGGATCACTTTAGCCTCAGAGTAACACCTATTCCTGTACAGACATAGGTTATTGAAGTTCCAAATGTAACAGTCATAGATACTCAAGTGGGCACAAATTACTTCCAGCCCACAAATGGAAGGAAACAGATAGTTTGGCACCAGCTGTATTATTTACTGACACTTCTGAATAAGGTTCTTGCCAAGCATTATAATTTTGTTTAGCATCAGACTTGGGTTAAATGGCAGAGGGGATAAACACCTAAGTTTATAATGTAATCTAAAGGTAAAAAAGTCATATTAAGAATTTCTAATACTAGTTACTCCAAGAAGTTCAAGAAACGTATATGAACATCGAGAGAAACCAACCTGAACAGGTGACCTTACAACTCACAGTTCAAACTAAGGGTTTGCCATTGTTTTTTTTTTAAGTTAACACTTATCAAGTTCTTTGAAGCTTTCCAAAAAGCTCTGCTGCACCTGCACAGTTGCCCTTCGCCCTCTGTTAAAATCTAGCATGGAATGCAGAAATGGATACAATTTAGTCTGCATATTTTATCATTAAAAAAAGAACTGTTTATTTTCTTTTTTTGTTCCTCCACATTGGCATAGTAACACTACATTTGCATATGCAGCACTGTAAGAGATCTTCCCCCTTTTAAACCATTTACTATATTCCTTACATTTCTGCATCTTGTTTCAAAAGTCAATTTAGCTTTTGACTTCTAGAATCAAGTAGCATATGGTTCTCACTTGAATGCATTGATATCATGAAAACTGAGAGATGTTGCTGAAACCTTTTCAAGTTCCCACTGCATGAAACCTTTACTAGGAGTGATAGGTATGTATTATGTACTGCATTAAATTTAAATCAATAAATATAATTCTTATTGAAATCATATGCAAACAAAGTTCTGAAATACTGAAGTAGTGGTTCAATACACCTTGTTTGCAGTAAAATAAGCATTCCTGAAGAGTGATCTGTTTCATTTCATAACTTCAGGTTTTATCTGATGCCATAGCATCAAATACATGACCAAGTTACTCACACATGATGATACAGTTGACTTATAATAATTTAATGTATTATGCAACAAGTGAAACGTACCTGTAGAAAGTCACAAGTACAGGAAAGACTGTAGAACTAAAGTGTACATGAGAAACTGTTTCCACAGTTTTTTCCCCTCTTCAATCACCCTTCATTACTTTTCGACATGGTGAACCTGACCTGAGTTAAAAAGAAGTATTCTACTAGGCTCAGTGCTAGGAAACTGACAGTTGGACTTGATGATCCCAAAGGTCTCTTCCAACTTAATGATTCTATGAAATAATAATAATGCTGCAAAACTTTTTTTTGTTTGTTTTTTAAACTAATTGCTACCTCACTATACCAGCATGTTCCAGCATAAGGGACATGCATTAGCTGTCAAGTGCCAAAAGTCTTCACACTTGGCCTGTGGTTTCTTTACAGGGAAAACCATAGCTCTCCTGCCCACTTACAGTTCAAGTCATCTGAATGCCTAACAACTGACATTTGCACAATGTCTACCATGACTTGTTACTTGCACTGCTTACAGTGTAATCACACAACAACATGTAACTCAATAGCACATTACTAGTGTCCAAACATATTGTGCCAAATTCTATTACTGAGAGATGTGACATTTTAAGGTTTTTCGCTTTTCTTTTACCTTTACGTTTCTCCCTCTAAGGAATGTTTCCAGCCGCACTTTGAAAACAGCCTCCTCTTGTTTATCTTAGAAACATGATAAGGAATTCTTCAAGTGGGCCCAGGTAACTGAGAGCTTGTCCATTAATAAGACTGAGTTCTTTAAAAAAGCTATGCTAGATCAATTCTGCATTTTTCATCTGCTTTCCAATACTGTATTAGAGATGAAGACATAATGCAGAGCTTATGTCTTAAAGACAAATCCCAGTCCTAGGAAGCATGCAGGCTCCCATCAGCTAAAGTATCAGCAGTACAGTGCAAGAGTTAGCAGCCAATAATCATTCCAAAGCCTCCTCTTCTGCTTCTTCCCTCAGCTTTGCTGCCTTTCTCCTGCAGCTTTCAGCTTCTTCCTCTAATCAGCCACTCCCTGAAGACTCTTTATCTTTTTTCTCCTGAGATCACTGCCACTGTACCTTCCCCTACCATGTGAAGCAAGAAAGCACTGGCAAGCTGCAAGAAGTTAAGGTGACCTCGAAGACTATCTCCAGCAGACCTCAAAGGTCAAATACCGATTTAATCACATTAAGTGTAAGCATGTCTAACACCACAAAAGCTATAGAGCAACAGTGTCTGCCTCCAAAACTACCTCTTCTTGCACTGTACACAACCTTAAAGTGACAGTGAATGTTAGTGTACTATGCTAGTGCATACTTACAGCACAGCCTTCAGAAGAAAAACAAACAAAACCCCCAAAAAAACCCCAAACCATGAGCAGAGAGATTGAAGTTCAGTATGGACTCATGGATCTTAAGAGTTTGGCCAGTGGGTGTCTTGAAGGCACTGCAAAAGTACCTCCACTGCTGAGAGTGTTTAGAGATTTTTCTTCTTGAGAACTAGAGGTTTTCTGCTATCATAAATAATAGAACATCGTTTCATCCTCAAGTGTTCCAGGAAAAAGTCACTATTCATCTAACATATAATCCACTGGAGATTTATAGCATTTGAGCAACGAAATACATTCTCTTTAAAAGAAGAGATCAAGCCACGGAAGTCTGCATACTGCAAAAATAAAATTCTTTCCACACTGGAGGGTGAAGGCAACTCCACTTCTTAATATGCATCACTAAGTTATCCAATGATAAGTTAAATCTCTAGAAACTAAACACATCCAGGTCTTCGGCACTTGGGAAGCCTGGAAGAAGACACATGATTTGGCAGTAGCTTCTTTTCTCCAGGCACAGAATAGTGGTAAAGGCAGGAAATAAAAGTTGCATCTTGTTGCTGTACGAAAGTCATGGGCAGGTGTTTTTCTAATCCTGTTGCAAGTTTACTGTGATTTCTATCCATTTAACTATTGTTTCATTTTTCAAAAAAGTCATATATTTATGCTAAATTAATAATGTAATTTGAAAGTGCTGTATCCAAGACTGGCTTGACCCCAATGCTTTCACCTGCTATGCATCTGCAGGGCTGTTGATGAGCACAGGTCTTGGCTTCTGCAACAGAGAGTAACCAACATCAGACTCCCTCTTGCTCCTAGTGGTAGTGGCATCCAGAACCTTGCCATGACTATTTTAATATTGCTTGTTAACTGGTCGATCCTGTGGCACTAGATTAGTATCAATCTTTGTAAAAGGAAGGACTAAGTAGCAAGTAGCAGTTGTACTCCTTTCGTAGCTCTTTTCAGCATTTTTACTGCGGATAGTTTGGTGCTGTCTGCTGAAGTCAGTCCTAAAAAAATTCTAACTAGGAACACTCAGTCTTTAGGAAACAGCTTTGTAGTCAAATTGTTCACGTATGAGACCTCTCCAGCACTCCTGTCAGCAGAAGTGATAGATAAAAAACCCCCACAGAGAAGATACTTGCTATGAAAACTGAATTACAGTAAGTTATTACTTATTGCTGGCACTGATTGTCATGCTGAAAGTATGCATCAATGGAAGACAAAAATAGAAAAATACAGTGTTCAAGTGATATTAAAAATGTTAACAGTTTTTAAACAGGAAGAATTCTCCATTACTAGGCTGGTATAGTGTTGAAAAGAAATGTAATTTCTGACATGCTGTTGAGAAGCCTCCTGCTCCACAAGAGTGACAAGAACACTGACAACATACAGTTGGAATTCTTACTCAAGTGGATAGCAGATAACATTAAAGACTGAAAGAGCACAACCAAACTTTAAGAAAATGTTTCCTATACCTTACTGACATAGTTGGCATTTAGTGCAAGTTCATCACCACTTTAATGTCTTGTGAAATATTACCCAGACTCAAGAATGCTGAAACACAGTAATTTCAGCTGGCTCAATACTATATTTGTAGGAAATATTCAAAAGAAACACACCTCAGCTGAAGTGTGACAAGTAATGAAGGGGCAGGACACTGCCATATCCATCCTCTTCAACTATGAAAGCGCAGCTGCTTTTCCCAGAAATTGTAGCACAGTGCATAGTTATTGAATAATGTGAAAACAATACCTGCTTACCCCGGTGTGGATCTGAGAACTACTGTTCTTAGCTGTTCAATCATAAGGTAACTCAGCCTTAAGGTACACAGTTTTCCATTTTTCATATATACACAGGAGTCTATTAGCACAGCAAAAAAGAGGTAGTTGGGCAGTTTATATTTCCTGTTCCATTTAGCACCCAACGCACAGGTAGCTGGTTAAATCAGATGCCTTGTTACAACAGCTGAACTCAATATTGTTTCATCTACCTCATGAGCTGGTGTAGTGCACTACAGCAACCAAACTAACCTCCAAAGAGATCCACTTCAGCAGTGGCAGCAGTAACAGTTGTAGTTGTGGCGGCAGCAGCTGAAGTAGTTGTAGTATCAGTAGTTGCAGCAGTAGTTGCACTGGGCTCTGCAGCAAACGGATCTGAAATCTGTGGCTCAGAGGTAACACCGGAAAGTGCAGCCAGATTATCTATATGCAACCAGACAATGAAGATCAAATGCGAAAAGTAAGGGGAGAGGCAGAGAGACCACAATCACTCAAGTCCAGAAAGCTGGAGCTTATTCAGGAGTCTTAACATTCAGAAGTCTTAGAAATTAAAAGTATTACTCACCCTCTCCCAAGAGGTCTAATGATTGTCCATTAAAATGACAGCAGAATAAAGAAACAGACCAATTAGTAGAGCTTCCAGACTGAAGATGTTCATTACTCAAATGTTCATTCTAAGTGACATGTCTAGGTTAAACAATTTCTACATTTGATTTTTTAAAATTCAGGAAGTTATTCTAACATGACAAAGCTCATTCTGTTTAATAACTATTCAAAACAGAATGAGTACATCAGTAGAACCCTTCACAGAACTGGCACTGAAGTCAGGGTATTCTAGCAGAGAGCAGCTTACAAATACAGTGTTATTTCAGGATACGACACATGACATCCCTAGTGCCCCAAGTATATTGTAAGAGACAAACAGGTAGTGATCCTTTGACTTGGGACAACTGTTGAGAGGGAGGCAGGCAGGCAGGCAGGCAGGCAGGAAGGCGGGAAGGAGGGGTAAGCATAAGCAGATTGGCTCTGCTCCAACTTTGGTTCTTTAGTCAATTGTTTCTGGAAGCCAACGAAGCATCTTTAATGACAGACTTTCCTACAATTTGATGTCCTCTGAGATCAGTCAGATTGAGCTCAAATACAGAAGTTTTGACTACATAAAAGATTTAAAAACCTGTGAAAACTAATGAGTTTGTCCTATTATATTTTAATTCTGTAGTTAGGATAATCTGCGCTCACCAGCTAACTATTTACTAACCAGTAGCTCTGTGTTGCTCATTGTACACATAACAGAGCCATGGGTTCATCTGATCCACACTGAACAGCAAGCACAGAGTCCAGATGCTTTACTACGGGTCAGCATGCAGGAAGCAAAATGATTTGAGCAAGCACTGCTCAATCTTCACCAATTTGTCCTTATTTTACAACGCTTGTAAAAAAGGCAGCAAGAACCCACATGTAGGTTTTTTACAGTTTTCATAATTGGTTCCTTGGGAGAGCTCTACTTGAGACTGACTGCACAAGCTGAGGTAAGTCAAAATACCATTCTGAAAGAGCAGAACAGTACATTAAAAATGCAGCACTCTGGTATCCCATTACTGCACACCAGGTGAATGTCTCAGCTGGATTTAAAATAAACAACTGTTAGCAAACTTTTAAGTTCTATTAGCTTATTCTTCAATACATTTTTGTTATTCAGTTATGTTATAGATCTCAATACAGAGAAATTACAATTATCCATCACAGCAACCTACACTTACTGTTAAAATGGGAATGATTAAACCCAATATTTTTTGTATATTAATATTAAATTAACAATACTATTAGAAAATCCATGTTCTAAGGCACACTGCAAGGTAGTTCAGAGCACAAATTTAAGTCAATTTGCTTTTATATCCACGAGTCAGACGTCACAAGGATGCAGAATTTGACCTCCTGTATTTTTTGTAATACTATAGTCTAGCTTACCTGCCAAATGCCTATCTATTCACCCTGCAGTATGCTGCAGGCAACATATTACCCTACTTTGATGATCTCCTGTTAGCACAGAAGTGCAGATTATCACAAGTTATAGTCCATTTGCTAGATAACGTAGTATATGTATACTGTATATATCCCTAAATACAGTATATTCACTACAGGGAATATATCCAGTATATCCCAGAATACATAGGATCTACACTGCCAGGGAGACTGAGAAAAGCAAGATCATTTATTGCTGACATGTACTGATGATGCATCTTGAAGTATTTGATATTCACATTCCTCTAGCTATTCCAAGCTGTAGCACTTCTTCCAACTTCCTCTTTCTTCTACTGTTTCCTCATGAGTTCCTACCTTAACTTGCTTTAGCCCAGAAGAGTAAGCACCTCAAGTAGCATGGAGGCACTGTGCCACATCCTCCAAAAAGTCCTGAGTGGAAGGAAGGTTATCTTGTCCAGCCTCCTGCTCAGAACAGTATTCCCAACACCAAATCAGAGCAGTCATAGCTCTGACTAGTCAGGTCTTGAAAAATCTCTAGGAATGGAGAGCTCACTAGCTTGCATCAGGAATCTGCTCCAGTACTGTCTTACCCCCCAAGTGAAATAATTTTTTTCTTATTTCCACTCAAGCTCTTCATTATAATTAACTATCATTTCGAAGAAAATTTTGGCTCTACTCTGTAATTTCTCTTCAAGTAGTTGTAGACCACTTTTAAGAGCCCCCTTTAGCCTCCTCTTTGCCAGATGACAGAGGCCCTGCTCCCTCAATCTCTCTCTGAAGAGAAATCATCCAGATTTCTGGAGTCCTGGTACCCCTCTGCCAAGCCCCTCCACCTTAAACAGGAGAGCCCAGAAGTAGATGCACTATTTTTGATGTGGCTTCACCTGCACAGATTAGAAGGCTGTGTAGTACCTATGAGATTGTACAATTAATAATCACTACCAGGTTCACTCTGCAGGTTTAGTTTAAATAAGTGAATAAACAACCTTTAGCATGGGCTCAAAGATTTTCTCATTATCAGATAAAATATTAATGGAAATTTCAGTAGTTTCACAGAAAAGCCTTTTTAGTTCTCAATTTATGCATGTGTGACATGGTGTTTGGCAATTCTTCAAGAGAGTTTAAAAAAGAAAAATGTTAAAAAAAAAAAAGAAAAAAAAAAGAAAAAGGTAAGATTCCAGTGCAGTAACAGGTCATTATACCTGGACTGGACTCCTGCCAGTAGTAAAATAGACAAAGTTGAAGCTTACTAAGTTACCAAAATGCTATTCTGAAAAATAAGACTGAAGTATAGTTGATGAAGGTAGCAAGAATCCTGGCCAAAGGAAAAGCGATAGCTGTCCTTTTCTATTGTGGAATAAGAGGACTAGGTGCATTACCAGTCAATTTTAAAGTTTTCAGTAATTCAGAAGAATAAAAACACCTAAATACCAAACTACAGGTGTTTTGTTCAAAAAGCAGAAAAAACAAATAAATCAGCTTTCAATTTCTATGCAAATCAATACTTTACAATATTACTGGCTATTTATTTATATTTCTATTATTGCAGAAATGAACAACTGCTTAAAAAAGTTGGCTCCTTCAAGCTCTTTCAAACATCTGAAAAACTTGTATTTCAGTGCTTGGTGATGACAAAGTAAGACAAATAGGATGCAATCAAAAAACTGCAGAATAATTAGTCCCAGGCATCCTAGAATAGATGAATCTTTGGTCTCGTTTTCTGGGTAAGATTACATTTCCATTAATAAAACTGACATTTGTGAAAAAGTAAAATCAATTCAACAGATTAAACTGGAATATGCAAAACATGGTCTACATGAAAGCCATATCTATCCCTATCATATGCAGTGGTTGAGATACAATGTCATCTTTAATGAACTAAAACTAAGAACAGAAATAGGGAATCCAGAAACCATCGGATTAGCACTGATAGTAGAGTCAACATGACTCAGTGTTGCATTCCCGGTGTGAGAGGGCTGATTAGTTCATTAAGCTGCCACACAGGATCTCTTAAGATTATACTACAGTGGGTTTACAACTATGTAAGTTAAATCACAATTACTGGCCTAATTCCTTGTCTTAACAAGACAGGAGTGAACTGCCTACATTTACTGCGGTCCTCTTCAGATCACCAGCTGCTGGTGCTGCCTGGAACAACAGGTTCAGTTCACCACAGAGCTCCGATTCCAGAGAGCTGGTTAGGCATTCCTGTTTGAAAGCAGTTAGCCCTCTATTTCTATTTTTATATTATTATTCTAAGCAGACAAGGTAGGTATTTTATCAAAATACGTTAAGGGTTATCAGAGGTAATCACAATTGCAACAGAATTAAGTTGCCACCATTTGCTGTAGATGCATTTCTATTTTAAAATGTATTTTTGATCCTCCTCCTACTGATCTGTGGGCCTTGCTTTATGAACAGAAGAGTTGATTTCTGCCCTCACCTTTCCATTAAGCACATGAGCAGTTCTAGTTCTTCTGTTTTGAAGTGCCTACTCCACCTGTTCACCTTCATCCATCCCCCTCCTGCTCACTTTTAGTCACATAATCCTGGCTCCCCCCAGCTTTGCAGCCAGGCCCTTATAAGCAGCTTATACTATTATGCATATCCCTGGAAAGAAGAAGTAGCCTTGTGCTGCAAAGGAATGCCTGCCTGACAGGTCAGCAGAAGCCTGGGAGGGAGCTGGGAACATCTTGTGCTAGCAGAGAAAGGGCCAGACTTCAGTTCAGCTAGGCAAGATGGAGACTGCGAGATGCTGACAGTGAGGTTTCTCTACCTCCCCATGACGTGGCTCCAGCAGCAGCAGCAGCAGCAGCAGGAGCAGGTGCTGGAGCTGCCTGCCCAGTAGTGGCAAAATCTGGCTGAAGATCCAGAAGATCACTGGATGGTTTGGAAGCACTGCCAAGAAAAGGAAGAGGGATAATAGATACTGAAGGAATTTATCCATTTCAATCAAATTTTTTAAAAAAGTCACAATTGAATTATAGGAATTACCCTCAGTTTGGATTACTGATGAAACAGAGACACCTTTTTTTCAGGTTTTAGGATTAGAGCAGTGGGCATAAACACCCCTAGTGCAGTGAGTGCCAAGAACACATTACAACCCAGGATGGGACCTTAACTTACCTCCATTACTTGATAATGACATTGCAACACATCTATGAGACTTACAATTAAAAAAAAAGAAACAAACCCAAACCCAAAACCAACAAATCTGAAAAAAAACCCACCACAACACCCAAACCAAAAAATTCAAAATCCCATGTGGTCCCTAAAAACAGAGTAAATAACTGCTGTGGCTGAAACCATCTCCATTCTACTTCAGTATTCCATCATGCATGTCAAAAATCAATAAACCTGCATTTCCAGGCAATAAACAGACATTAGCTAGAAGAGAGTTGGTAAAACTTCAGTGGCTTAAGCCGGTCAGATATTTACTTAGGAAACCAGGTCCTGTTCATCTAGAACATTTAAGTAACAAACAGTGGAAGCTCTTTCTTCAGTGTGAAGTTCTTCACTTAACATTTAAGTCATTTACATCTTCAGACTATCGGTTCAAGCTCAGAGGTTTTTAGACCTCTAGAGTTCTATCACTTCTGCTCATTACAATGAGCAACAGCAGTTCTGGTTTTGACTGGAAAGCAAGGTTCAGATTTTCTCATAGGTCAAATGTTTATTTTTTATTTTAACCTCGAAAAGTTCATTATCTTTGTGCTTCATTAACTGATTGGAACAGCAAGAAAAAGGAATATTAATTCAGAAGTTTTAGAAACAGAATCCTGAAGGTTAGCAAAGACTACTCTGGATTTGCACATTCAGTCTACTCAATTAGAAGTTTATGTTGGGAATGGTACAACATTACTACTACACTGCAAGCAAATCAGAGTAGCCATAACTTTTAAATTTATTTTTTTTTTGTGTTAAGAGTTTATTTATGATCTATACCAGCAGAAAAATGTAACCTATTGAATACTGGTGTACAGTATCTGTAAAATAAGCAAAACTTTTGAGGTAAGTCCCCTGTGACTGGCACCTACCAGCTCAGTAACTCAAATACAACTTTTAAACTTACGTGACTGGAGCAGCTGTAGATGAAGTAGCAAAAAGATCAACTGGAGGAGATGTATCAACAGTTTTTGCTGGAGTAGAACTAGGAGATGTAACGGTTGTGGCTGGAGAAGACTGAAGAAATATTTTAAATATAAATTCAATATACCAGCATTTCTCCACAAACAATTCATGCACAGATTCACATACTTTAAAAACCCAATTTTAACATCAGGTCTTTTTATTGTGAGCTGTTCCCTCCTTTGAAAGAATTTAAGAAAGGCTGGGCTAAGTTTTCACATGGTAGCGAAGCTGAGAAACTCCAAGGTGACTCCAAAGAAAGAACTAAGTTTCTACAGGGTTTGCTTCTGCATCTGTCAGACCCTTCACATGGAATGAAATAGCTGTTTGTCCACAACAACACCTTAGTACTCTAACCACAGAAATGGTGGCAGAAGAGAAATGGTTAGAAACAAGTTAAAAGTTTGTTCGTAAACTTTCAGAAAAGAGTTTAAAGAGCCATCAACAGCACTGAAGGTTAAGTCCTTGGGAAGATACGAGACAGCTCAGCCTATGACTTTGCTTCGTCAGCTCCTCCAATTCTCAATAAAGATACTTTAAGTATGGCAAGGACAGACACTCAGGAAAGCATATTGCAACTCTTCAGTGAACTTGAAGACTCAAGTTACCTTGGAAGGCGTCAATTTAATTCTAAAAGATACTACAAGCTTTGTTACAACATCTCACAAGCTAGAGAGGTACTTTTCCTAACAACTGAAAACAAGCCCTAATTTTAGTACTGCTTGCCATTCTGACCACTTCCAAGAAGCAAAAACAATGGCAAATTTGAAGAGATTTTCCTCTGAGTTTTTCTACTGCTGTCCCATCATTATAACTCTAGCAGTAGATATAAGCTTTCTAGACTCTCCTCAAAGCTTTACTAAGGTTTGAAACTAGAGTGGTCCAAATCCCTCATTTGCATCAAGGAAGAGAGGGTTAAAGTCGTAAGAACACTTTCTGAGCCATCATGTAGCTCTCACCAAGTGGTATCCTATTAAACATAAGAGTGGGTGGGTTTTGTTGGTTTTACTTGGTTTTGTTGTGGTTTTTTTGTAAATGGCTTTTCATAAATATAAGAGCTTTCACTAGAATCAACCACTGAACTGCCTCCCTCAGATTTAGAAGATTTCATTGAGTTTTTCCCGCGCAACACCCATTATTAGACAGAGAGCTATGGCACCTGGCAATGCTCCAGGGATACCAGGAGCTACGATTACTAACACCATAAAGCTGATTACTTTATCTGACACTCAAACCAAGACAGTTTCACTAGCAACTCTTGCTTTACATTAAGGTCAGCAGTCTCACTAATAAAGGTCATTTCTCAAACTAGATATATTAGACGAAAGTTTTCCTCCTAGCTTTTCACACGAATGTGGTTTTAAAAGAGTCAGACCATCCTCCTAAAAAGCTGCAAATGGAGTGAAGGATTTGGAAGAGAAATGCCATGGAGTAAATTTCTCACGGACATAAGGATTAAGAGGGAGGGCAAGGAAAAAAAAAGTTGAGATAAAAATGTGCGTATATTTTAAGCTCTCAAAAAGAGTGATCAACAAATCCTGGCAAAGTTCCTTAGCATCCTTCACTGGTACAAGCACTGCAGCCCTTCAGATCAGTGACATGCTCTTATGGGGCCATTATTTACAAAGCCATTAAAAGATGTAATTTTGTCAATTAGGTAGGGCCTAGGTGACAAAGTATAAAAAGCAGATTAGGACATGGACATCATCATTACGCCCTTATGATTTTCTAAAGTATATCACCTGAACAAGAATTAACTAGTACAGCAACTGGCAGTATTTACCTTGCTCAGAGGAGAAGGAGCCCCAGATCTAGGAAAAAAAAAAAAAGCGGAGGGGGGGTGTTTCAGATAAGTACAGTTTTGGAAACTATGTTTCTGGTCATCAAAACTCCCACAAAAAAAACAAAAACTAAGCATGAAAGCTTTCTGAAAATCTCTACAATTGCATGCCCTTTCCATTTTTCAGAAGTACATGTGCCACTTTAGACAAGAAATGCAAATTTTACTTCAAATCTTAAACAAATCTTTTAAGCTAACTGATACCACAAGATTATTCTGCCTTGGAGAAAGGCAGAGATGCATCCAGATGTCTTGCTTCGGGGCCTACAGGAGCCAGTAGAAAAGAGATACTGGGGCAAGATGTCACCACATTATAAACCCATGCAACAGCAGCAGAACACCACCAATACTGAAGCAGTTATCTAACGTAAGTCTTCCGAGGATGTGTCAGCAAGTTTTCAAAGTCTACTGTTCTTTTAAAGAAAGTCAAAGTTACTTGAAAATAACAGTATTTAAAAGTATGAAAACAGTGAGTTGGAAAGCTCAAGCTGAAAGTTCTTCCACATGCACAAAAATCACACTAACAGTAACTGACAGAGCTTCAATTGTAAGTTCAAATGTACGTCAGTGCGTTTGTTTGATTTCATTATTATGAGGCACCAAAATACTGCTACATATTTTTAGAGCTGCTTTGATCTAAGAGATGAAAGGAGGTGTTAGAGATAAAACTTCACTAGTATTGAACTATCATCCATCCTGTAAGTTACTCGAATTGGGTAAGTCCTAGGAGCTGTAGAACTGATTAGAAGATGACAAAAAATTAGAAATGACAAAAAATAACCTAATGACTACATAAAAAACAAGGAACAGGTTAGCTCATTTTAAAGAAAATATCTATTTCTATAAAGTTTTCAAGCCATCTTAAAAAAACCCACATAATCATGCATGCATGCAAGAGATATGTAAACATATGTACTTACCCTTCACTAAACCGCAAGGAAAGCAACAGTAAAAGAGAAAATACAGGTTTAGCTTAATCCTTCCTAGACTTAGCCATGACAAGTATCTAGTGAGAAGATGCAAAACCATTAGAAAACAAATAGATTTTGATGATAAAAACCTTAGCAGCAGGCAAAACCCTAGCTCCTTCTAAGAGTTCTCCTCAGGTAATTTTACTTCTTTTTGGAAAGTGTCTTACCTGTTCTGCGCGTTCCCCCCCACTCCCATAATTAAAAAAGGTTGCCATTAAGAGGAATTTTTAAGGGAAAGGAAAAGCCTAATCTTTCTTATTTTCTAGAGAAGTAACAAAAAGAGATTGGAGGAGGCAAACCTAAACATCAGCTAATCTCACATTGTCACTATTATGCCTAAATACATGGTACAACATATATACCTACTTGTTGCCAGGTTTTTTTCCTTCCAGTGAGTTTAGATGTTGCTCAAGGGTCTCCATGAGACTGCTAGGAGCCTTGAAAGCAAAGAGAAAGATACACACCTAAATGTATTGCATTAACCTGACCATACTTTGACATCCAGCACCAGCCTCCCTGAAGTCCACCATGCTCATGTTGCTGTTTTATTTACACCACTGTGGAAATAGTGGATTTTTATGCTAGAAATATTCAGGCAAAGACAGTTTTTAGAAAGATAATACTGTGTCCAGATTTGCAGAGAGAAAACATTTACCTCCACTGCACAGCGCCTGAAGCTTAAATCCAGGATGTACTGCTCATCATGCTTTAAATCAGTGCTAAACATTGACAACAGCACAGGTACCCACAGGGTTAATTTTAAGAGTAATAGATTCAAGGTCACACTTTGAGTTTTGCTTTCAGTCAGAACTCCAACACCTTCTTCAAGACCAGAGGATTAGACAGCATTTGCAGCCTAAATAAAACAAACTAAAAGTCCTTCTCAATGTCCCCAGAAGCAGCTACCTTTGGTTCGAGACTCCCATCATCACAAAACCTCACGGGTGTTTCTTCTCAAAATGGCAGCCTGGCACAGGTTACTGTGCAGCTAGCTCAAAATGCAGAAAGATTACTATTTTAGACATCTATAAAAAACTAAGCTTTTTCAAGCCTCCCTGGTCTTAGGTTTTATTTTAAGCAATCTCTTTGTGGTCAGCCAACACCCTCAGGCATGCACTTGCTGTTACAATGGCAGATAGAAAAAGTAGCCATAAATGCACACTAGGCTTAGTTACTCCAGTATAAAAATAGAGTCCGGGTAAGTAGACTCCTACAAGATCAATAAGCAGGGAGGAAACTCTTCAGAGATACAGTAGCATATAATAGTCAAATATTTCATCAGGGTTACGAGTTCATCAGTGGTACAGTCTCTAAACAGGGAATTCTCTTTATCAGTCTCTTTGAGATCAACCA
The DNA here is from genome assembly GCF_009829145.1 of Chiroxiphia lanceolata. Taxonomy (NCBI): domain Eukaryota; kingdom Metazoa; phylum Chordata; class Aves; order Passeriformes; family Pipridae; genus Chiroxiphia; species Chiroxiphia lanceolata. Next base: position 81,743,004 of record NC_045639.1, on the reverse strand, counting down.
CAATTCCTGACAGCAATACCAATGGTGTTTTTCATAAATAACATCTTTAATTTCAGGGCAGACATATTCATCAAACAAGTCAGTTTGCAATGCTTGAAAACAGACTATTCGCTGCTCCTATGCTGAAAAGCCAGCTGGCTGGATGAATCAGATATTTCAGGATGCTTATTACCTGCTAGTACCAATGCACAGTCAAGTGTACTGCATATTAATTTTGGCACTAAACTCAGTAACTTAACACGTGCAGAAATTTAAAATGCTCAAAATAATCTTAAATGACAGACTGAGTTTAAATATTTCCCACGTACATGTGCAATGCAGAAACATCTTGACCTTGCTGCTTTTATAGGTGCATTTATTAATTTTCAGTTCATTGGAGCATAATAAGGAATTGGTTAAACATAAGTGACTTAGTTATAAGAATTCTCCAGCAGCAAGAAAAAAAAGAACAAAGGTAAAACAAACTAAAAAAATCCAGAGAGATTCAGACTTCTACATATTCAAAAAGGCTGCAGTGTAAGATACAAGTTGTGCTACTTAAACATGCAAGGATAATCTATGTTTCAAAAAAAAAAAGTCTATGACTTCCTGTTACCAGTTACCTCTAGACACTTTAAATAGCTTTCCAATATATTATTCACAGGCTTCTTAAAAGCCAACAAGGTAATACAAAACTTATCCATCAAACAAAGAGGGGAAGCTTCAGAAAATTTCTACCTAGAGGCAACAATTAGGGAAGTAAATACTATCCGGCATCCAAATTTGCAAAACTGAGCATTGCTTAATTTCTTCTAAATACTGCTTCAACATCTACAAGTCAGCATCATGCTAGAACCTTAGATATGGGTTCCTCACTAGCTATTAGGGGCAAAACTGTCACACTTTTAGAATAGCTAGTAAATAAAAATGAGACAAGATCTTTAACTGCCAAGATGCCTCCTTAGCCTTCAAAACTTTGCAGCCAAAGTCCAAAAATGACAACTGTCAACTTGAATTACACTACTGCGACCACTTGTTTGCATTTACAGAGTATGTACACATATTGAGTGTCAACACAACTAACTTCTTGCAGAATACTACTGAATACTGTAGTATACCTACTGAATACTTAGTATACCTAAGTTGATACTACATACAAATTATGTATTACTTATTAACTGAAATTCAGTTTTATTATTCACCTTTTATTTATTTATCACTGAAATACACTGCCTAGGTCTTAGACACAAGCTACAGCATGTTGCAGATTAGCCTTAATAAGTGAGAGTCCCAAGCAGCCTTTGGGAGAATACAGTTATGAGGGACTACCTGAGAAGACCACTGAAGTGGTCAGGCAGTTGCATCATTGCAGATCCCTCCCTTCCAAAAGAACTATTCTATTTTAAAGTTCATGGGTGAAGGGGACCATCTGGTAGCAGTAACTAAGGTGCTGCTGAACAAGTGTGGCACTGACTGACAGTGCAGAGCAGGCTGGTGCAAGCAGAAGCAGACAGAAGTGCCACAGAAATTTATACAGCATATTTCATTAACTGAGTTTAAGGTGAATTCTTCTGGTTTTAAGGAGTGGACTGTGTTAAAAAAGAGCCCCTGAGGTAGAGGGTTAGGTGAATATACTACATACAGAATGTGGTCTGGTATTCCACACACTACTTTCCTCTGCTGAAAGAGCGGCCAGACTTCATAGCCTCATAATATCTGAAATCTATAAAGATTAGAACTGTCCACCCCCTCATAATGTCTTACTTTCAGAATTTTTAAGTGGGTTTTTAACCAAGAGAGCCACTATTCTGATGCTGATTTAAACCAGGCTTTCAAGAAGCTTTCAAAAACTACATTAACAAAAACTATACAAACACTTGGGGTTTACAACCGTTAAGCAGTTAATGCTGCTTTTCTGTTCCAATTTTATTGGCATCAAAACTGCCACAGGTGAATTCTTCAGTATGGACCTCTTCCTCTAAGTAAATATCCTTTTCACATTAAACTCAAAGCCAGGCACCCAACTTTGCAAGTGATACCGAAAATGGACCAGTAGCTCCAGCATGTTAGGTGCTATGACTTCCTACCAACATTTATATTTCTGGTGTGCTTCCTAATTACATAACTTTTAGTTGTCACACAGATCCAAAAACACTACAAGAGAAGCTTACCTGTGTAAGATCAGGGATATCACCTTTGTCAATTCCAACTTGCTGTGGATATAAAAGAGTAAAGGGAAAATTTAAGTGCATTATTCCACAGCAGCAGGTATTAATTTTGGGTAGAACTGCTCTTCAAGCTATAACACACTCTGTCTTTAGAAAAATACTACAAATTTAGAAAGCAATGTTCATCTTCCCAGCAGCTACCTCCAACAACCTGCACCAGTCTTTTCCCCCCTCACACATTAAATAATTAAATATCCATTTAAAATAAAACTATTAATAAATGGAGCTCTATTTCACACAGGTTAAGTTCATACTCCATACTGCAATACTCTGTTGTCTCAGAGGACAGCAGTAGTGAACTGCTAAACATAGACTATCCAGATACCTGCCTATCCTAATGAAGTTCTCTGAAATTCAGCCAGTGAGAAAAACCTAGAAGACATCACTTCAAAAAAATGCTAAAGCTCAAGTCACTCGTTTGTTCTGCCATTCTCTGCTAGCATTTCCAATAAAACAAGTTAGGGTCTAAGTCAGCAAATCTTCTATTAATTGCCCCGTTGCTGCACTACAGTTCTTCAGAGTGACTGTTGGTTTGGCTTTTGCAGAACAGCAAGCTCCACTGCACATGGTAATCCTGAAGTACAGTCATTATAACCTCTGTCCAGCAAAGCTGACCTATGTCTCTAAAGTACTTTACTCCCTCAGATTCAATACTCATATCTGACAGTGCAAGTCACTAGGGAGTCTATCAGGCCTTCAGAGATAAGTAAATTAGCAAAGAAACAAACTTTTATTCAGCTCATTACTGCTGTCCATTATGATGAAGTATGAACCATGGTAAATGTGCATGCTCTGCCAAAGAGCCAACTACTACAAATGAGAACCCAGCAAAGGAGTTAATTAACCATGTAATATTCCTATTATCCACATAAGAGGATGATAACAAGAAACAAAACCAGAAAAATCTCACATTCCACTGAATTAGATGTTGGCTGCAAAGACTAAAAAAACCAGACTCACAAAATAATTATGCTTTTATTACTAATTGCTATATCTTCCTCTAATGTTCAACCCTGTCCTAGAAGTATGCATTTATTACAGCATTTCTCAGAAATACTGGTACGTTTGAAATCATGTCACCTCTTACGCTAATCAGGAAAGTTGAGGCTGGCTGCACCATAGACACATGTGGACATCCTAATCAGGACTTAACTACTTCAAGAAGAGCTGAACAAGCAGATTCAAGGACTTTTATACATTTATACACATTGAAACAGATGCTTAACAAGTACAATTAATATTTTATATTGGTGCTAAAAAAATCACAAAATATTTAAGTGCCAGACTCTAGAAGATGGGAAGTCACTTACCTCTGCAACTTTAAGAAACTCTGATACTCTGGTCATTCGAGTTAGAAATCGTTTGTAGATTTCAAGAGCATCTTTACATTGTCCCTTTTTCATTTCAAAAAATTTCTCTAAAGAAATAATTTGACGAATTTCAGTTAAGAAGTCTTACATTAGGTCTGCATTCATCAGCAACTTTAGTTCTCAGAAAAATCACGTTTCAAGAATATGGCACTACATTAACATTTTTCTACTTGGACACCAATTTAGTGGCATTCCTAGTCGTTAGTAGAATTTAGAAGCTGGGCTTGCTGAGCTGCTAAAGAATTGTACAGACCATAAAATTGCACCCAAACCAGCCACAGCATTGCATGTGATGTAAACCATTTATTTAAAGATTAAAAAGCAGGTGATGTAGCTACCAAACTTAAAGTTCAAAATAATTAAGGATACTAAAACATATATTATGTCCTCTTCCACACTCCTTTCAGTCCAAAGAACAGTACCTTTTTCACTTAAGTAGCTCTCTAAACTTCATTTGTGTCCATTATTAAACACAGTTGCCACATATTTCAACCTGAACTTACACTTTAAGTAGCAATAAACAGTGAAATTGTCTACTTGTCTAATTGAATTTTTATGCCCAACACATTTGTATCTGCTCCATAAGCTTCCCATGCCTACAGTTTCAGTCTAAACATGTGGGATTTACTTTTAAGAAACCACCAGAAAGCATCGAAACACTGATAAAGAAGATATTGAGCTTTACAGCTCAGGAACATCTTTTTGCCTGTTCAGTCACTGTAACACTGCTATAATGCCTGTTTCTTCCTGTTCTAGTTGCAGACAGTTTTAGGTCAGTCATGTTGGCCAAGCAATCTGAGTTTTTAGCTGTCTTTATAGACCAGCTGCAGTGCTCACAAATTTTAACAGTTGAAGCTCATTTTCTACACGGTCAGTTATGTTTCCTGCAGTTTACAACTACCCCTGGATTTAGACATCATAAGGAAGCCTTCTACAGGGACAGCTTAAAGTGTGTCATTTTGATGATCACACCAGACTGCCTGAGCTTCAGAACATGCTCACAGCCTCCTATAGACTTTGTAGGCTGATGGTAGGTAGGGTTCTGGAGGAGTTCCAGTTTTGGCAGTCATGCTTTCAGACAGATAAGGAATGTTATTAAGGAGTACATTACTTCATATAAGGCTACCAAACAGCATTATCACTCTCTACAACTTCCTGAAAGGAGGTTGCAGCCTGGTGGGGGCCACCAGCAAGAGGACACAGTCTTAAGCTGCACCAGGGTAAGTTTGGGTTGGACATTAAGGAGAAATTCTTCACAGAAAGAGTGATTAGACATTGGAACAGGCTGCCCAGGGAGGTGGTGGAGTCACCATCCCTGGAGGTGTTTAATGAAAGACTGGATGTGGCATGCAGTGCCGTGGTCTGGTTGACATGGTGGTGTTCGGTCACAGGTTGGACTTGATGATCTCAGAGGTCTTTTCAAACCTAATTGATTCTGTTATATATAACAGAGGAATGCTGGTATCTTAAAAATGTAAAGGCTGCTAACTTTGCAGGACATATTACGCATGCTCACATAGCACTGTACATTCATTTAAGCACAGAGATGGTCAGTGCCTTCAAGTATACATCTGCACAATTTTAAACGCATGTGACAATCCAGCCTCAGATGAACACTAATGTAAGAGGTTATAGCTTAAAATTGTCTCATTTCAGAACAGAACAGTCAAGAAAAATGTAGTCTTCATGTAAGCTAAGTAAAAAATCTGAAGCAGATAAGAAACTTGTCATTCACACACTTGTGGTATGTAAGATAAAGACTCAAGGTTACTTACCTAGTAAGTTAATAACCCCATCATTGTAGCAAGCAAAAAGTTTGATGAGATCTTTAAATAGAAGCATGAATGCAGCATTTATGACACCGTTTGTCAGTTCATTTGGATGAACCTACAAATAAAATATCAGTTATTTACAACAGAAGTATTGAATGCAATCAGAAGTTTTGGCTCACACCAGGTATTTGATGCTTTTATAGACAGAATCAAGCACTGAAGCTTTCACACTAAGACACTAAACAAAAGTTTTTGTTAGCAGAACAAGGATTGCTTTCTTCACCACTCCAAAACAATCCACTATAGCAGAGGAGTATCCACATCAACAGTAAACATCTTAGTCTGGACTCCTTCACCTATCACAAACAAGAGGAAGGCAGATATGCTATTAACAAAGTTTTAATGAAACAGGACAAAAGTTGTCAGTTTACAGCAGAATTTAAGAGAACCTCAACAGTCTACAAGATAACACAGTTGGGTTAATGATGTCAAGACCCTTTCAGTTCTCACAAGAACTGGGGAAGAAAATAAGTGTTCATTTATTAAAAGATATTTCTTTCCTTAAAACTATCTCCTCTTCTGAGAGCACCTACTCACCAATTTCCTATGCCATTTAAGGAATGAAAAACTCATTAGCGAGACATGTATTTCTAAGGTTTTCCTCTGAGAGCTGTAGAGGGTCCTGCCTTCCACCTCAAAGTGTATCTTTCTGCCCACCAAGAACAGAAGAACTTCATGACAGATTCCTTCAAAGACCTCTTCAAAGTGTTACACTGCACCTCCTACAATAATTGATTCCTGCTTTTATCCCAAGGTCAAATAAACAATCCCACTAACATTCATGGACACTATAAATATACGGTACACACTTATTTGCTAGAACAGTCTAGATTAACCTTTAGCCAATTTAGTTTACAGATGAAACCAGATGAAGATTTTGAGGAAGCCAAACAATGTACATGTGGTATTCTAATGGGCTTTTCCCTCTTCCTCAAAAGAAGTTGGTTGCCAAGAGACAGAAAAAAGAGTGCTCAATCTCCTTATTTTGTCCATTTCTTCCCCTCATTGATACAGAAGAAGAAACTTCAATTTCCCTCTCTACAAAACCAAAAGTGCAATCTGCACATTTCATACACAGATGAAAGGGCCATCCGTCGCCACACTGCCTCACTGGGACATTGAAAAGGAGATTTTTTGGCCCAAATGACGGAATGATCAATAAAGCATTACCTACAAGGCGAAATGTGTTCACTAAAATGCAGCAGCTATAAGTTGTTGCCCAGTGTTAATGCTAGGTCAGCTTCAATACATACATCAAATTCAAGCAGTGCATCAATTTGTTCCTGTAATATTGGCATACTCTTCAGCAGCTTTTCAGGAGCCATTGTTCTCATTACACCTTCAGCTCTGCAAGAGGGAATACAGATTAGAAGCCACAGCATTTCCCTTTTCCCTTCCCCTAAACTGATCTGTTGTCTAAATTTACACTTAAAGCAGCTATAACTCATTATAAACCATTTCAAAAGCACTGTCTGATTCTCCTGATTCTCACATTATGATGAGAGCTGGCATGAAAAATCCTTCATCCAGTCACCCTCCCTCACAGCAGGTGAGGAAAGGTTTCATGTTAGAGTGATGAATGCAAGAGATTGATCTCTTTATGGAAAGAAAACACTGAGAGTTTAAATGACTTGACTGCCTCACAAGTACTTAGAGAACTGATAAACTTTGTGTCTGAAGGTTGTTAATGAATAACTAATGACAACTCACTGCTAACATGTCCACAGATGTATAGCATTTCTTAACTGTTGCCCATAGTCTTTTAGCAGTCTTCAAGCATATTAATTTTTATCTATGATTATTACCTGCACAACCACCATTATGTATTGCCCTGTTCTGGCTGCAGACAGGTATAGCATCTCCTCTCTGGAAATGCATACCACTATTCTTACTTATGTTATGCTATACCCTGAGCACCAAAAATAACATGCATAGAAAGCCTTTCCAGGAACATACAGCAAAGCAGGATTCCCAGCAACCCAAACTTAAGTTTATTTAACATCAAGTGTTCGAGAGAGAACTCTTCTGGTCTCCACTAAGGGAATGGCATCTAGCTACACAGCAAAGCTGTCATAGTAGGCCCCACATCTGGCTGTTTGAGAAGCATGAGAGAACAGCATGGCAGCGATGCCAGCATTAAAAGGTCACAATCCCAAGATGCAGAATACACCTGAACTGCCTGAAGGATCCTGTATGCAACTCTGATTAGCAGGAGCATCTTCAGCATGCAGTCAATGAAGCTGCACCTTCAGTGGGTGTTAAGCTGTTTGTGCTTCAAGAGAGAATCTAGAGCCATTAAAGTCTCAGTTAGAGGACTCAGAGACCACAAAAATGTTCTCATAAATACCAACATACTACTCTGGGCTGGGTTAACTTTTTTTTTTTTTAACACAGTTCTTGTGGGAAATAAAACTAATAGTTTACAACCATATTTTGTTCAGTCTATAACTGTTTGCTCTGTTGCCTGCTAAGAACTTCAGGTGTTCACTGCAGGTTTTGTTTGTAATTAGCCATCTTTCTTAGGGAAAGTATCTGGAGAATACTGAAGTATCCTAAATATGGTTTCAGAGTGTTTTCTTTTCCAAGTCATGAACACAGTCTTGCTGGCAGCACAATTTATAAGAGTCAGACTTAACACCCCCAGTTCTGCAAGGCACCTTACTTTAGTTTTTAGTATCTGCCTTACTACCCAGTCTTTCCTCTGCTCTTTTAGCAATTTTCAAACCATTACAAATACTTTAAAAATAAACCAGTTTGGTGTTTTATTGTACCTACACAAAGAACATAAGAACAAAGTCACTGAGAAACTAAAATTGAGCATAATGCCACAAAAAAGATTTTCATGGTAACCCTATTAATTTACGTATCTAAACTTTGCTTACCCTTTCTTCACTCTTGCAAAGTCAAATGCCATTTGTCTGTAGGAAAATGCTTTTTCATTCAAGTATCTACTATAACGCCTTATAAAGGTGGACATGTCATAACCTGCAAAAAACAGTTACACACCTTATATTTAATTTTCATGTTTGGGTGTTCTTTAGTAAACAATAATATACAGTCAATAGACCCTAAGATTATATGATTTCTGTTGCACTACACAACTCCACATACAGAACAGGCATCACAAGACATCTTCTAGCTTCTGAAGAAAAATCAGTAGTGATGCACCAAAACAATCCACCACTGTCCTATGCTGTCAACACATTCATCCAATGCACCAGTGGCATTGTTCCTGGGGAAACCTGCTAGTGGCTCCTACATACTAGGAGAAGTAACATTACTTGATGGCAAAAGCTACCCCTGTAATAATGGAGAAAAATATCAAGTTAGCAAAAAGTTTTCATTTAACTGGTACATGACTTCCAGGATAAAGATCAATTTCAACTTAAACACTCCTGATACTTTAGTCCTGATATGTTAGTCACTCCAGCTCTTAGACAGACCTTCAAAATCCCCCTGACTAGGTTTATCAGAACAAAGAAACTATGATGGCATCCACAGTGTTTAGTGCCTTCCTTGAAGTGCGACACTAGAGATCCTCAAGGCACATAATATCGTACAAGCAGCCTCAAACTTCAGTGATCTTCAAGCCTATGACATCTGAGCAGTTAGTATTACAGTCTGTCCTTTTAAGTTTCTTCCTCTAAGCTACAGAAACGCACGTAGAAGCCAACCCATCTTTCTCTTCAGTGCAGGTCCCTTTTTCCTAGCTTTGTAAATATTCACACTCCTTGACTTAGTCATTGACTACATTTTTCCTCAATATCACTCATCATTAAGTATCTCTGCCATCAAGCATAACACTACCAAATCTGATGCCTCATTATCTATGACATGCTGTTGCATTATCTATGAAATGGCAACACAAGTTTAAAGTGGTGAAGAACACAAATGCATGCATTTAACAGAATCCATCATTGACAAATGCCAGTGTCTTTGAACATACATAGTATGTTTTGCTGAGACAAACACACTTTTAGTATTTGTTTAGTTTTGTTCCTGCCTGTGTTACCACATCTAAAAGATGCTAAAGTTTTTTTTGCGTCACATGTCTACAATCGAGAGTAATGTGGCATTGCTTCGATTTTGCCCATTTTTGCAGCATTCCTGTGCTCTGCATACAGTCTACAAATATTCTCTGACAGCTGAAGAATTATGCTTCTCTCTTCTCTAGTAGAGCTACCATGGAACAAGCTTCTCCTCTTAAGTGAGGGCACAGGAAAATTCACTAATAATTCCAGAGTAAAAAGCAGACCTTGTAAGGTTTAGAGGTAACAAGTCCTTAATTTCTGCCTAGACCTTTCTAAATTTATTACTCAAATCAAATTAAAACCAACCAGTTCTTTTGGTGCTAACAGCCCCCCCCTTAAATATAGACAATGCCTATTAATAAGAATCAGATTTAACAACCCAGTGTTAAATGCAGTGCAGTGCAGTGTCTCCAAGCAACCAAATTACCATTTAAGACTGAGTAAAAACCAAACAACTAAATGGAAAGTTATTAATTTCAACTTTAATACCCATAATAGTTAAGGAGACAGCTGAGCCAGCCCAGACTTCAACTAGCATTTAAGGGATTTGGACAGTTTCACCTTTTGAGTAAAAATATTGCAGGAGATGAGAAACATTGTTCTGAAGTTGTTCAGCAGTTCACTTGAACTTCTGTATTTATCAAGTACGTATAAAAAGGCTTCAGTAGCACATTTTTATATTATTTACATCTTACGAAGGAAGGAGTTAATTAACAATAGTATCTTACTTCAAAATCTTGTTAAGATTATAGACATGAGTAGGCTTACCATGAGATCCACTTTTGTCCAGAAAATTGCTGAGATTGAACAATGTGTTTCTAGATGCCAGGTACTGAATAAATCTCTGCAACACAAAGTTATTTTTCTTATCACAGGCTGTATCTGAATGCTCTGTACCTCCCAGCAGGAAGATTAATAGTCTGCTTCCAGCATACAACATGAAACCCCAGATTTTTGCCTTAGCCTCCAATACGTTCCTCAAAACTTTTTCCATACATTGAGATTAACTACTTTTAGTCAGAATCTCCAGTAAATATAAAAATAGATTCTGTGAAAAACAGAAACCAGATTGTGGGAAAGAGCAATAAAAATGGTTAGTTCTCAAAGAGATTTGAGAGAGCACAAGATTTATCTGCTTACAAAGCAGCATATCCAGGCTAGTCCCAGACTTTCAATCCAGCAGCCTTCAGTTTCAGCCAAACTGAGGGCCTGTTTTAATAACAAGCAAGGCCCCGCATCAAGCACAGGGACTAACAGCCTGAAACAGTTAGAGAAATCAGATGAGAATATTGGCCAAAACTTGGAATGGAACAATAGGAGTAAAAATTTACACCGTGAGAAGTTCACTGCATGAAAACACTTTATATACAGCTAGGGACGAGCAGTTTCACAGTCATACTGAAGTTCTTCAAATATGCTTTCTGTTTTTATGCAGACACACCTGTCTATACAGGTCAATGAAAAGCAAGGGAAAAGAAAACTCAATTGAATAGGCTATTAAGTTGAATTTACAGCTCTAGAAAGGTTTTAATGCTCGTGCAGAGAGAGGGCAGCAATTTGGATGGCAGTACACACATGCCAGAACATCAACTTTGGCCCTAGTCAAAAAATGTGTTTAATCCTGTGTTTTCAGATAGCACATTAATTGTCAACATCTCTTCAAGAATCATTCTTGCCCTTTGTTCTCAGGTCAGAAGAGATGCCTTTGCACTACTAACATTTTTGGTTTGGAATCTGCTCAGTGTCAATGGGGTTTTGGAAGAGCTGTTACCTCATTTCCATGAACCATTAGATGATGTGTGGTGACTAAGGCTTTGAATACAACCACCCAGCTACTATTCGTTGCTCGCTCAAAAAGCGTATCAGCCATCTGAGGAATATTGACGTTTGTTTCATTAGTTGCTTGGATCAAGTCTGTAGGAGAGAGAAAAGGAAGGTATTAGGTGCTACAAATAAGACAAAAAGGTTTGCAGCACGGTCAATTCTCAGACCACCAGGCTGCAGGCCATGATTTTGACAAACAGTAAGTTCAGTGCTTACAGTCCACATTAAAAAAAACAAAACACTGGTCTAGCTCTTTCATCCAACAATACTAGTTTTCCAATAAGTCTGTCCTGACCTATGACCAAACATTGCTCCATCTTTATCCCAGATGAAGTTAGGGTGCACAGCATCACATAACCTTAAAGCTTGCAGGTTTTCCAGTTAACTGTGGCAGTTCACTACCGCTGGGTTAGAGAACTAAGTGTTACTGAATTCTTCACTTACAGATAATACAGCAAGCACACTGAACCCAGTCATATCAGTCACAAGACATATCACCAGCAACAGCTACTCTAGTCATCCCAGAGGTTAGTTTCATCAGCAAGCTCCAGCACACCTTCTAGGGTCTCTACAGACCCAGACAGCAGAAGATTGCATTCAGACATGCATTAAGACCTCTTTAACAGCAGGAAAGAGCACAAGGACAGACATTAGTTTATACTGAAGAATAACAAGTCTTCTGCAAGCAACTGCACCTTATAGAGAAGAAATAAGACATTAGACTGCTATAGGGAACAAAAATAAAATACAGTTTTGTGTCTTGTACATTAGAAAGGTATAGACTTGCACAGAGGAATGCATGAAATTAAGTTTAGTTAAACAGTAGGGCAGCAAGCTTTCTACTAGCATCTATATTACACATGTACTGACAGGATCTGCGATTTACTACATCACCTGTTACCTACAGACTCTTGCTAGGCAGCCAGCAATTATCTTCTACAAGCTATTACCTATTTTTGAGACATGGTTGGAACCTTCATACTGCAACTGCATGACCAAAACCCATGTGATGCCAGACATAGCCCTAGCAAGACCAGGAGATGACTTCATGCAACACAAAGAACACAGAATACAGACCTAATTGTAAGGCTGAGGCTTAAAGTGTGAAGACCTGAGTAAAAAAAGTTAAACAGTTTAACTACTAGACTAAGCAATATCTGTGTTACTAATGAAAATACTCATCTTTCAGTTTCCCTTAGAGGAATAATTTTTAATGATATCTTCCCCACCCCCAGACTAGAAATTTTCATCCAACTACTCAAGTCATTCAGTGTTGACAGATATTCTACCTTAAGAGAAGACAGGTCTTCTGTGACTGATCCTTGCATACCTTAACTATGTGAGTCTGCTGTAAACAATCTACAAGAGTTCAATTCACTTGGGCAGTAGGGTCACCATTATGCAGACTTCCTTTCCTCCCCCTACGTAATACCATATAATGGAGAGCATTAATGCTCCTAGAAGTGGAAAGTCAAGGTTCAGACTGCTCTTAAACTACTGATTCTATCTCTGCAGGGCAGGAAGAGTCCAGAGGACAGGTCTGTCTAAACAGACTGATGAGTCACATCAGCTGTTGAGACATACCTGATGCATTCAGAAATCCACACTGCTGTATCAGATGCATTCAAAAGTTTAGGTTTAGTTTATTTGCTTGGTTGTGGTTTGTTGGGTTTTTTTTAATTCATGACAAGTGATTTATGGGTATTTTTAATTCTATTACACAGACCTATTCAAGAGTCAGAAGCTTGGGAAAACTGCAGTGCTTGAGTTTAAATTTGTCTTTTGTATGGTCATAAAAAAGCTGCAAGTTGCTTTCAGTTTCAGGCCAAGGGAAATATTTTCTGTAATGAAACAGGAATTAAAAATTATGTGAACTGTTCACCCAGTTTGAATTTAATATATTTATTGTCATGGTGGTTTTTTGGTCTTAGTTATGGACATTGGTTTTGGTTTTTTTCAGAACATCTTCTGAAACTTAATGTTGACTTCTATAACCTCAGTAATATTACCCTTGGAGGAGGCAGTTCAGCAAAGTATTACAGTAGTAAAGCCATGATACTGAATGACAGCAGCTGAAGCTCACAGAGCTGAAACAATTCTCCTTGATCTTGTTGTACAAACAGCCCAATAATCTTTTATTCTGTGCTGCTGATTAATGCATTATAGAAGATAGCAGTTTGTAAAAGCCTAGAAGCAAGTCACAAGTGGTTTGCTCACTGTTTACCCCGTTCAGAGGTTTTACAGCAGATGACAGCATTTGTCTTCAATATAAGGAAACACGCATCAAATTTGGAAGCTTTTAGTCCTAGGTTTCAGTATGTAGTTCTCTATGGAAGACACTTAAACTGTGTATTCCATCGATGGATGATAGATAATGAAAACCCAGAGGAGTCCACCCAAAGCCATGCTGGCAATGGAGGCTACAACGCACTACTATATGCTTCCACAGCACTGCTTCTAAAGTCAGTCAGTCATTTCTGCCTCCTCTCCAAATTGCTAGAGGGTACAGCATCTCAGTCTGCAGCTCTGAATGTTTTAGGACATGAGTAATTATAGTGTGCCAAATAGAGAGGCATGATTAAATTTAAGCCTACTACTTCCAGTGCACAGAAAAGAACTAAACCATGCATGAAGATGTCACTCATCATCTGAGTGCAGAAAAAGGAGACTGGAAGGTGTATGGGGGGGGGTAATTCTTGCAGAGGTGTTTCCCATCTAGCCATGCCACAAAGATAAGGTACTCAAGTTTCCCAGGTTTCTTTCCCCAATACCACAGAGTTTCAGCCTAAACGGCAATCATCAGCATCTGGAACAACTCACCAACATGGCTAACTTAAACTGAGCAGCAGAGTTTGGTGGCTAAGCTAAATTTTAAAATAACTCTTGGAAAAAATAATTTTACTTCAGCGTGGTAAGGAAGAATAGGTATAAGGAAAGAGAAAGCATATACAAGAAATAACACAGAAAGTACATTTTCAAAAGATACAGATTCAAACATTTACTGGTTGGACAGAAACTTAGTTTTCAAAAGAGATGATGAATTTCAATCTTCCAAGAAAATCACAGGTATACATGTTAATACAAAATAGATAATATTAAGAAGTAACAGATGAAGAACAGCCCAACAGAAGCCATAAGAAACAATCTTACAAAGTTGATTCCATCTGGGACACACACAAGCAGGGCAGCAAAGAATTAAAAGTACCCTTCTGATGAAGTTTATGCTACTGCGGCCATCCAGTACAGTGGAAGCTAATCCCCAAACCCAGACACTGAGCTCAAATACAAATTCCAAGCAGAGTAAGCAATCAGGAATCATACTGCAGTAGCAGCAAGTACTTTCACCAAGATCGTCATAGAAAGGAAATAGTTGGAGAATGAAGAACTTATGTACCCTTCATTTGAATCCATTTGTTTGCTGTGGGACTAAATTATAGCTGCCAGATCACAGTACATGATTTCTCCTATTTCCTTTCTTCATATTTGGTATCTACTATTTTGAATACTTTAGGGATCCTTGTTTAAATTATAAGTTGAACTTCAGTATTCTTTTCTGAGTTAAGTTTTGAGATGTAAAACCAATGCACATAGAAGAAATATGTGGCTGTCAATTCTTTGGCACCATAACTGAAATCTAAATACCAGTCTTTAGACCATTTGACAGACCAGCTTTTTGACCCAGGCTTAAAACATCTGCAATCTAATTAGGGAATAGAAGTAAAGCTAGAGTATAATTAATACCTTCATTAACAAAAAGACAAACCTGCCAAATTGAGAAAGATTGGTGGAGAGTTCAGTGAGAAAGACTGAAGTCAAGATACCTCAGACCACTAAAAGAAAATGTGACTAGCTTTAGTGTTTGTTAAGCTCATAAGACCCAAAAGAAAAAAAAAAAAAAGAGAGACCAGCAAGCAAGGTTTGGAATTTCAGACTCCTTCAGTCTCATTAAAAACTAGTTTCTAGTTTTGAGACTTTGGGGGTTTTTTAGATGAGAGAGATTATACAACTTCATTTTGTTGTGGGGTTTTTTTTTCCCCCCTCAATTCTTTAATAATAGACCTGGGATTTCCCAGTTCAAATTAATTATTCACAATTTACATTTCAGTATGCAGAGTAACAGCAGCAGAGCACAAGATCTCTCTGCTCAGAGGGATATCAGTGCCAACTTAAGAGCAGCTGTCATTCCCTACACAAGCTGCCTCAGCATCTGAGCTGTGTCATACATTCAGTTCCTAACTTTGCCAAATCTCTCTGACAGTAACCCCCTTACATACCTTCCTCACTATTACACTGAATGCTACAATAGTCTTTAGAAGGTTTTTTTCTTGCTTACGGGTATTTAAATAATGCCTTGGACCTATAGAAAAGAAAATGCAGGGTTGTTCTAATACCAAACTAGTCAAGAACAGAAACAAGTGGCTTAAAGCAAGAGTTTACAAGCTTCAACCAAAAAAAAAATTAAATAGGCAATCAATAGTACAAGTCTTCCCTTACAAGATACAGAACTGTATCAAGAAGCTACTACAGCGTTGTGCTAATCAATACAAGGTCTGAACTTCAAGGTCTAGAAAGATCATAAACAAATGTCTACAAACAGTACTGGAAAGCAGAACAAAGCTACCAGTTTCTGCTTCTCCAATAATTTTCATAAGAATATTAGATGATTTTAATGCTGTTGGCTTTGATTATCAAACAATTTCACAAAAAAGAGCTGGGAATTTATTTGCGGGGTTGAAGCTTACCACCTATTCTTTTCACCTCCACATGAATCTTAATCTGGTTTGTAACACCCCAGTGAGAACAGAAGTTCATGCTATCTCCTCTTTCCTCCCCAAAAGTCTGCCTCAAGGGTCGCTACATCCCACCTTGACCCCACAAACCTACCGTTTATCAAAATCCAGCATCTTTCAGGTATTGCCTTGGCACTTCCATGCCTATGCCAACTCAACAAATCATAATACAGTCTTCCACTGGGCACATGCTCTCAAGGCACTATGAAGACTCTCCCAGTAATGGAGCATTAGCCCTAAGGGGACTGCTACCTCCTCTCTCCAGCCTTACTTAAAGACCTCCTCCTTCCAAAATATATCTCAGACTCTTGTGAGGACAAATACCTGCTGCAGTTTGAGGAGTCAAGGCAGTCAGTCTTTGAAACACACAACAGCACTCCACACAAAGACAAGCTTTTACATACAATTTCTTCACCTCTGCCTACTCACAGGCATACTCACACTACCTGTATTATCAAGTGTTTTGCAGAACCTATCAATCACACGAAGAGTCTGTGGAGAGACAGCAAAAGACTGAGTACCAGCAAATTTCTCTTGGAGCGTCCTCCAGTTTCTCAAACTGAGAGTTTAATTAGCCTTAGAATCATCTTATTATCTCTCTGTTCCTTTTAAAATACAACAGTACACCACCTCCTATATCATCAGTTATCTGTTTTGAAACAAAGCAAAAGATAAATTGCCCACAAACATTGATGATTTTATTCTAAAGCACTTCCATACAGTTTGCATCCCTCCTTAACCAACATATCAAGGCAAGACATCTGGCTTTAAGTCATCTGCAAAAACCACCCCAGATCATTAGCAGTATTAAACTAGTTATGTTGGATTTGTGTCCCTTTTGGTCCTTAATTATTTATACACATGGTTTTTCCTCCTCAGACGTTCAGTTTCAGCTCTCTTGGAAAGAGGAAAACAAAAGCCAACTGTCAGGTGGTCTTCTTCTGGAGATCTGAAAGGGTGCAATCAAGGTAGCTGTCTCTCCAGCTACACAAATAATGGGGGGAAAGTGTGATTGTACTGTGTTAAAAAAAAATAAGTCTTGCCATAAGGAACTCCTTCAAATTACATGAAGTATGAATATTTTTTTACTTAAAAAGTTCCCAGAACTTACAGCTCCACTGCCTCCGGGGGGAACACTACCTTTAGTGTTTACACTGGAGTTCTCTCCTTGAGACTACTACAACTGAAAGATGACATTCAGACCAGCTGCAGAAGCTCAATTTAAGCAGCAGTCATTAGGGGTTTAAGTATGGTCTTTAAGATAGTTAATTAATTAGCAATGAATATATTTTATGAACAAAGTCCAAACCCTTGCTGACTTTCATGATCCAACTAGTCAGAAGAATAAAAGGTCAATTTTACTCAGGAATTGCATACCTGGAACAACAAAAGTATGTAACACAAACTTTCTGGTACAAACTTACTACGGAAAGCAGCATTTTAGCCTCACACAAATTAAGCCAGAACACTAAACAAAGGGGAAAGGCCCCAAAGTCCAAGAATGCTACCTGCTTTCTTCCCAACTACAGCCACCCAGCTTTCTTTAAGCAGCTCACTCTAGGAAAAGTACTAGTTATTAAGCATGGAATCTTTTTCCTTGTCCAAAGTAGTAAGAAGCTCAATCTTAAACCACATTTGTACAGAATTCGCTCACTTTGAATACCAAAGAATTTGTCTCAGGCAAGAATAGAAGTTCAGCAAAGCAGAGGAAAGATGAGAAATCACTGCTTTAACTTTCCCTTCCTCTCACTCAGAGAACCCATTCCAAACCTTCTTTCCACACTAATTCTGCTCCACAACTAGCTCAACAGAAATCTGCTCAAAGACAAGAAACTGAGCAGTTCTGCTTATGTTGATATGAAACACCAAGTAATTCCTGGAGCTGGATGTGCACTTCTCTATTTTATTGATCTACTCCAAAGATGAGCTGAGCCACAAATCCACATTGCACTACCTTTTTTTTTTGCAGAGCTCTTAATAGTTAAAGATACACAAAATTACATTTGCATTTGGTGGACACCAACCAATGGTTATAAGGTTAAAAATATCAAAGCAGTTGTCTTGGAGAAATGCTATTTTCCATCCTATTGTAATATGGCATCTTAGATGCCAAACTCTAGAGAAGGAAGGGACAAGGAAAAACCCTACTAACTTTACAAGTAGCATTTGACCAATAACTTGCATGAAAAGGAACTTTTATCCTGCATAGCAAATCTCAGACCCTCATTCTACATTCAGTACTTCCAACCTGGAAGCCTTGACCAAATACACATTAATTCAGAGAAGAAACATGAACTGCAGCCACCAGCCAATCTTCCACCAAGCCTTTAAAGCATTTATTGAATTTCCCTCTAAGGAATGGAATTGTTGTCTCTGTCCATGTAAACATTAAAGTGACAGTCCTGCTGCATCATAGCTCCTGTTGCAAACACAAGCAAGTTTAAAGGTGTTATAGAGTTGAAAGATTATTGCTTAGAATGATAAAGTCAGCAAGATCTACTTAAATGACGACTGTCAATTGCCTATTGACACTAGGCATATCCACAACTGGATACCAGGATTCCAGCTGTGGCCTGTGATTATCCTTCCATGAAGGTCACTAACCCCTGTTGACAGTATCAATTCATAACTCTTACCACTTGGCTGATTATGGGAATATCTGTAACAGTATGAACTGCAGCTTTCATCCAGACAGTACAGCTACACTAGAAACACAAAGATTTCATGTTTGCCACAGCAGCATTGGGACATTTACTGTAATCTTTGCACTACAGCATTTTCTAATCAGCCTTTACATGCTGGGCTGATCTCACACTCCAAACACATCTGGCAGAAAGTGGTAATCAACTGAGCCATGGCGTGTGAGCTATTTCAGTGTCTGCACTGCCGTTCACTCTTATTCTAAGAAGATTCTACCCCCAAATGATTGCTTTCCTCAGAAAACCATTTGGTTTTAATAAACTTGTAGAAATGAAGCTGTTACTAGCCTATCAACTCTGTCCAGAACAGCAATTTGAAATCCACTACAATACTGAATGAGACCAAAATATATTGAAAGGAGCCTGGTGTTTCAGCTGCCCTACTTAGACGTTACACATTGGGAATACATGAAAAAACCAAACTTGGGTGGGGATGAGACCAACGTGCAAGCAACTTCAGTGACATGGTGATTAGTTACAGCCTGTATGCTGGAAACAGGTCAGTTGAGTAGGCAGGCTCAGAAGCCATGTCCAGACCATGGTCCTGTTTTTCCTACTCCCTCAGCAGAATTATTCTCAGAGTCCATTTTTTTTTTTGTCAGTGGATGTCACATGATGACACAACCCGAAATTCTTAACTAGGAATGAAATGCCCACAACCATGCAGGCAGTCCTGTTGAAAACATGGACATATCTGTAGCAGAAAGAAACAAAGGGTAATGCAAACCACTCCATACAGCCAGTGCAACACTATGACCTCCCGGAAGCACACTGAAGCAGCCACAACTAAGCGGCAAGTACTTTATAACATAGTTATCATTGTTTCAATCCATTTCTTCTTGTATCTATGTATCTACAATAAAGAAACAAAAAGACCATTTTAAAAAATCTGAGAGTAGTAAGTTGCTATCAACAGTTCAAAGTCACCAAGGTTTCTGAATGATACATTTGCAAGTGGCATTGGAAGTCTCCTATTAAGCTATTG
The DNA here is from genome assembly GCF_009829145.1 of Chiroxiphia lanceolata. Taxonomy (NCBI): domain Eukaryota; kingdom Metazoa; phylum Chordata; class Aves; order Passeriformes; family Pipridae; genus Chiroxiphia; species Chiroxiphia lanceolata. Next base: position 81,723,266 of record NC_045639.1, on the reverse strand, counting down.
ATGAGTGGGGAAGTTGGAATGCATCACATAGGCTCGCATCCAGGCAGCAAAGCTTTGTGTGGAGTCAGATCTCTAGACTGGAACACCCAGAAGTGTCCATTAAACTCCTAAGCATGATAGGGAGTATTATATTTGAAAGGTGGCTTCTCATAATACTGACTAAGCAACTGCCAGCTGCCCGATAAACAAGAAGCATCTCTTTAAACTTACCTATTCCAAACATAGCAAACTTTGCCGGCTAACACTCTTGCCATTCACAAACAACAAAGCAATCTGAAGTTGAAATCAAGCTTAGCAAAATCAGAAAGACTGTACGTGGCGTAGAATGAAAGATCAGAAAGTCACAGGCAAGGTTCACATATAAAAATACCATTGTTTCACATGCCAGCAACAAAACATCACCAATGATAAAATGTACGTGTTTTGAAAACACTGGCACACTAGGTATGCCAACTTACTTATGGCTTGCTGTCCCTTAGCAAAATGTATATTCTCCTATTAATAGGTTTACATAAAGCTATAAAACTTAGAGCAATAGGTACAATACTTTGGATTGCAGAAGCACGCAACAAGATCCAAAGCCAAGTCTCCATTTAAAAAGGTTAAATTTTAAAACTCCAGGGTTGCTAAAGAACTGATGCAATGATATGTTAAACCTTTTGTCTACATTCAACCTATATGTAATGAGAAACAGCAGCCTTTAGAGTCAGGAAACAGGCCAGCTGGCTTCCCCCTTTCATACAAGTCCCTGAAACGAGAAGTGAGAGTCCCTGTGAAAACAGTTTGAACTCCCACTTAAGTGCATCTATGTTCAATTATGGACACCCTAGCTAGTGCAGTCCTGCACTGTGGCAAGATAACTGTTCACTGCCTTATTTTGAGGACCTTCCTCTAAACTTGTAAACTTGCACACGTTTAAAAAACGTGGGCGACAAGTCAGCATGTTTTATTCATGCTTTGAGCGGTCATGTCTTTCTCTCACTTCTGTGAAGGACCATTTTAGAACATTCTGTAAACTACCAGAGTGACTTAAGAGATATAACAAAACTATGCCAGAGGCACTGGGAGTCTGCCAGGCACTGCAGGCTAACCCCTGACCATCTGGTATGGAAGCACCCGCTGCCATTGTGTCATCCACGCTCGTGCCAAGCCAAGAGTCAGTTTGAAGTGAAGGGCTATACTGTTAGTAGTCAAGTCACAGCCTTGTCCTACCTCTTTAGGACAGAAAAGTTTAAGACAATTTCTTGAAAAGACACGTCCTTTGGTAGAATAATCTTAGCTCAAGTGGACCAAACTCTCCAATCTACCCTTATAAGTGTTTCACATCTCAGCCATAACCTAGTCTCCTAAATACCTAGAGACAATGAGCAAAGAACATTGCTTTCTTTTTCATTCCTTCTTTGAGGCAGTAAAGCAACCTTGGCAAAGTACATGGCTCAACTGTTTTGTTAGAGCTCTATGGCCCAACTGCAACACAGGATTTCCCGCCAGCTTGCTTTCTACCTGTGGTAACTTTGTATATTGGCTTATGATCAAAAGGAGTTGATTGCCACGAGTCAGACCCAAGCTGCAGACATGTCTTGTCAGCAACCTGCAGTTCTCAGTACACATGAGAGGCAGGGATTGCTTTCTTGGTGGTCTTCAAGCACTATCATGTCCATGTACTCACAAAATCTCCTCTACAAAAAATATAGTAACGCATTTGAGTTTTATCAATAGCTAGAAAAAACAGGCTCTAGGAAAGGCAACCAACTGACATGCTGCCTCAGTTCAAATGCCCAGAGTAAAAATTACATAAATACACAATATCAGCATAGCACCAGGACCTTTTAGCATCCAATCCCTTTCATTAAACTAAGTTAAGATACAGATATAATCTAAAGCAAAGCATGAGATCCCATTATCCAGGGCAGGAAGGAGGAACAGAAGGGTATTTAGACTTCGCTTGTCCAAAAGTCATTAATATTGTGCACTGCCATTTCCTATACTATGCCTACAACTAAGCTGCAAGCCTCAGATGTCCACTGGATGCCCCATTTACCAGCAGCCTAGAAAATACTGTTCTACTGTTCCACCTACATTCATTTCAAGGCTGATGTCCAACAGCACTTGTGAAGCTAGTCCAGATGGTTAGTATATTCCCTCTCCTAGTGAACTACAACTCTCAAGTACTTCAGCAAATGTGTTTCACAACCTAAAGAGAAGACTTTATGAGCACAAGGAAAATGTGTTATATATTGATTTGAGTGTTTTCAACCAGCTCTGCAGAAGTAAACATGATCAAAATAGCATGATTAAAAGCATTAAAAACTGGCTTAGGGGTCTAGTATATGGTTTGCAAGATTCCACAAAAAGCAGGCTTTACTATACTCTGCAAAGTGACAAGCTAGCCCCTGCCAAATATTCCAGTTGTCTCCTATCAATTGCCAACATCTCGTTTATTCAGGTTAATTTAAGCCAGTAGCTCTCATGCAAACGAAATTTTGGACAGAAGGAAAATCATGCAGCCATGCTGAATCTGATGGGGTGGGACACTCTAATATCAGCTTACCAATGAAGCTTCACACCACAATCTTGCTGATACTGCTGACTCAGGGGAATGAAAGTACTGCTGCAAACCCTGTGCTACAGATCACTGCCTGTAAAGCTAATAGGAAGGCTTCTTCTATTGTATCATTTAGTTTGAGTTCAAGGTTTAGCCCTGCGTCAGGTGACGCATTCTTTTCTTTATATGTCCTGCGCTGAGATTCAGACCCTGGCTTGCTTTATTCCTTGCTTGTTTCCATGGTATTTGAAACCCCTCTGTCCAAACCAACATCTGCATGCCACATTCAAGCTTGGAATTCAAGGTTCATCAGACACTTATTGGTGAGACTCTAGTATTTCCCTTAGGCACACAGCAGAACTTATGGTTTTCCACCCTTACCAGCATCCTGATCTGTGCCTTGAAAAAAAGCTCCAAAAAGGAACAGGGCATGTTAACTTAATGATACTGTTTGGTACCACTGAGTCTTAGGCTATAGAAAGGCTAAAGGAAGGGATATAGTGTCATCCCTCCACAGCCAATTTTTCCCCACCTCCAGAAATACTGGAGCCAGCTCCTTCAGCAATACTGTATGCCCACAGCTGACTGAGGAAGGTCTACCCCTTTCTTTCCTTCAGGACCAGGGGGTGTACTGGGTGCACATGGCAAGGTTTTGGTAGGAGTGGACGATGCTGCAGCTGTGACTGCTGAGAACAGAGGTCTCTTCCACAGGCTGCAGGGGATATCTGCTCCAGCATCATGGAGTACCTCCTGCTCCACCTCTAACCTTGTTAGAGGTGTTCCTTCTGCCATTTCTTTTTCCCTCTTCCTCTGCCTGTCCAGTGTTTTTTGTCTTAAGTTGGTTTTACTTGAGGTACCACAAGCTTGGTGGATAGGCTCAGCTGTGTATTGCAGTGGATCTACCATGGAGCTGGCTGTGTCTCTTCTCACAGAGGCCAGCCTTGCAGCCAAAAACATGTCATGGACAACCAGTACCAAGGAAAGGTAAGCAGGCCAGGAAGAGCAAAGCAGTCTCGAGAATCTTGAGCAGTGGCAAAAAAATACTCGAAGTAGGTGTGCCTCTGTTATATTACCATTTCTTCAAAAGCAGGAACTAAGAGAACAGAAAATTCTCCTCTGGCTACCAAATTCTCAATCCAGTAAGAAGCATGGAAAATGAATAGCATACAAAATGCTTTATGCCCTTCAAAATTATCCTGACTGTCATCTACTCTTAAGCACTTCAGAGGATTCTTCACATGGCAGAGACACAGAAGCATGGACTGATCCCACCTACAGAGCATTTTCTTGGAGACTTCACAGAATTCCTCAGTAGTGGGACAGGTCCTTGTAAGGCAGGTGCAGAAGACAAAGGGTTAAGAGTGAAGCTGGAAAACCAGAGGCACAGATCAAATCAAACCACAGGAAATCAAACTACAGACTTTTGTTGTTGTTTATAAGTTGTTCAATTGCTGTCACCCAAGATCTAAGGGAGTAACACTATGAGACTATTATGAAACATACTCAGCAACTAAAGAGAAGTGATTAAAACTATGCTCTGGTCACTGTCATCCTGATCATCTCATAAATAGCTACTCCATTAGCAAGGTCTACTAATGAAAGTCAGTACAACAGAAAGACCTGAGTTGTCACAGAATTTGTCATCCATGATCTTGACAAAGCACGTTTAACAGAAGGACCTTGCTTACTCTTGAAAAAGTCTAAGAATATCTGCCCTCAGCTGAGGAAATGACAAAGGGAGCATGGGTAGGACTAGTCCATCTATCAAGTTACACTGCTTAGATGAAAAAAAGTTTAATATTACACTGCCTACCCACTTTTCTGTTCCCTCATCCTCCCTTTACCTTTCCTTAGGTATTGCACCATAAGATAAACTAAAGACAGAACAGATGAGATGCACAAGATAAGTGATTCTGCCCATGTTTCAACATTCATATCTTAACATGAATTTAAACTTCTACCCTGATTCAAACATATTTTAAAGAATTATTGGCAAGCTTAGTCTTAGCTTAATTAAAAGAGCAGCCTTCTCTTGGTATTACATATGCCTTAGAAGCAGTATGGGGCTGGGGGGAAATTGAAAGTTAACGCCACTTAAATACTCAAAGAATCCTTCTTATTAGCTCCCCTTACCCATGAAAGACATTTTTACTCCTATTCAGGAACCTACATGCCTCCAAATGAAGTGTGTCTTCAATACTGTTTTGGGAAAGGACATAGTAGAAGCCCAAAGAAACAGAGAGCTATTCTGCAGAAAGACTGATGAAAAGTCCTTACACAAAAATAAACCATTAATGAATTAAAGAAAATTGCTTGCTTGGGATTTTTTTTCTTTTCAGGTGTGAGAACGATTCACTGGGGTGACAGAGAAGTTCACAATTTAAAATTCACCTTAGCTATGACAACAAAAACCAAGACACAGTATTCCAGCTGATCTTCAATGGTAACTTTAAAAAAAGTCAGTTCTCTCATACATAGAAGCTGTGACAAATTACTGCAATACAAGATACAGTGAGACATACAAAAACAGTTTCATTAGTAAAATGTGAAGGATTAAGCCCAGTATGTAGGGACTGTGTTCTTGGCAATTTTCTTGAAGATACTTCCACAGCTGTAAAGACTGTCAGCTGGACTGCAGAGCAATGCAGTACATCTGCGCTAATCCCACTAGGAAAGGGCCCCAGGTGCCAACAGACTTGGAACACTCCTCAAATCACTTCAACAGCAAACAACTTCTGAAATACTCCAAGTTAACCTTATGCTCTAACCTACCAAGTTAACAGTAACTGAAATCTAGGGACTCAAGATAGCTCCATTGATCTCCACCTCTCCCAAAAGACAGAGAAAGGCATATTCCTCAGGAATGAGACAGAGGCAACTTCATCTTTACTGAGCCTAGGCAAAAAGGTTCATTTTGGTCCACTGCTTTTGGTCAACAGACACTTCTCTTTCAATAGCAGAGACCATAGCAATTCAAATTTGTTAGATCAACCCCATAGTTTGCAGAAGAAAGGTAGAAACACTGCAGAAAAAAAAGTGTCTGTATAAGCAAAACACTGACACCAGCCCTGCAGTTTAGTTACCATCATATATTAAACTATAAACTTGCTTTTAGAGCCTTTGTTTGCCAAATATAAAAATTAGACTTAGGATGGAAATATGTTACAACAGATACACAGGTCATCTCTCTATAGCCACAAATAATTGAATTCTGATCTTCATCTGCTATGTTTCCACTTCTCACAAACATCTCCCACCTCTTGATCAGACCTCTGGAAGGGCCTTCTACCTTATGAGAATTATTTTGAAGAAGTAAGACCATGTGGTCTTTTTAGAACATACGCTCCATAACTTCCTCCTGTTGCAAAGAAATTCACTCAACAAAATCAGTGAAGGAAAATCCCAGCCATTTTTAACATTTTCAGAAAGAGGAACCTGTTACAACCAACTGTAGATGTAACAACCTCACTGGTTTTCAATTCACTTCCCTAAATCAAAGCCTGATAGTCTGTTTCTGAGTGAAATCCTCTATAAAAGGACCAAGTTCAGATCTACCTACCTTTTCCCTTATCTAGCATGTATGTTTCACATTTTAAAGTCATTTCCCTTCTCCAAAAGCCCTCCCTGTTCATACCAATCAGTCAGCACCATTTGAGATTGTACTTGTCCCACACAACACTCAGTGAAGCCTTAATGCATTTTTCAGAACTATTCTGAGAGTGAAACTTCAATGCTGTGCCCTAGGATTGTCTTCCCACTAGAATTATCAGTTTATATATCCATATGCCTTATTCACCCACTCTGCAGTGGCCCTTCTCATTGCATCAAAATAAAGTTGCTAATAACCACTTCTTCATGGGAAGACTTTCTTCATTTGCTGTATCTAATTGTAATCTAGTTAACACAACATGGTTAGCTGAGGGATATAAGTCCATATCACTCTGATGACTTTAAGACAACTTTAAGATTACAACTTTTGGTTAAGAGCTTTAACATATCAACTGTCCCAAACCATCAGAGCAGTCCAGATTTACATTCCTTTTCTCCTCATAGGAATTTGAGAAGCACATTTAATGCCATCTTGCACTACTTCCAGCAGTTGCTGAAAATTCATTAGTATGAGAGTGGAGTTCAAGAAAATGGTAAATCTTGCTGAGCATATGATAGCAACCTCATGATTCTTCAGTACTTCTTTACATGCCCAGCCTGTGCAGCACCCAGAGCCCATGCCAAAGGACAGAAGCATCTATATTGAAGTCTGTATTTGAAAACTATGCACATACAGAAAAACACACAAAAGCAAATACTCAGCAGCTCAGCTTTTGTTCACGGAAGACATTAATTCTGTTCTTTCCTTCCTTCCTCACACTCATGCACTCATACCCAAATCATACTTTTTATTCCTAAGAGCAAGCTCCCTCTAAATAATACTCAGGAGAAAATCTATATCAAACAAACAAATCAAAAAAAACCAAAACCAAACCAAAACACCCTACACTTTTTCATCTATAATCTTCCTATAACCCTCTGGAATTAATATCTTCTGCAGAAAACATATGAGGGCAGACTTCATTGTACCCTATCCTTACAGAACTACTTAACTCATGTTAAATAGTTGATCTCTCAATTTAATTTACAAAGCCCAGTTGCTAAGCAGGGGAGTAGAAGAGGGGTTGTGTGACATGACACCTGGCTACTAAAACACTAACAAAAATATGGAGTTCCCTAAGGATACAGAACCCCAATATCAATACTAGAATTACAGCCCTTCATAAAGCATCACTCCAACCATCACTCCAGGCTACCTGAAGCTTTAGTCATCTAAATCCTTTGTACCTTGACTTAAAACTTATTGTAAGGCATTGGCTAGTTTTATCTTTCCTTCTCCACATCTTCAAATGCTACTTATCCAATTTGAAATGCACTTAGCCACATGGTTTATATCTACCACCACTTAGCAGCATATCTCCTGTATGCATGTGTGCATTGCTCTTTCAGAGGATGAACTTGTAATTTACTGTCTTATTACAATATATAAAACCCATTTTAACACTTGCTTACAAGACATATGTCAGAGTTCAAGAAATTGCCTATCAATTCACAGTTATGAGGATATGCCTAAGGTTTAAGAGCCTGATAACATTTTTTCTTTTAAAACATGAAGTTTATAGTCCACAAATTTTGAACATGCATATCTGCCACAGACAAGATTCTGTCCTTAATCATACCAGATAGTTAAACTCTGAACTGTTATATACAGATTGGAAAATAGAAGGAAAAATGAGCATGGATGTATCTTCACAGGAAATTATAATTTCTCTTCCTCTTGTTTGTCTGACATGCAGGTACATATGAAATTGCACAGAATGCTACTGGCTTCTGTCTCTACTACACTCACTTTCTGAAGCAGTAATATTAGCACCAATATCCAAACACAGACCCTTCAGAGTCCTTAATATAGCACTGGTAGGTTATTCCAACCTCTCTTTAATCCTGCCTATTCCAGATAGTATGTGTATATATGTGTGTTTACTTATATATATATGTATATATATATGCATATGTATATACATATACACAGAGACACAACATGAATATTTTAAATACATGAGCCACACTTTTTTTTTAGCTAAAGTTTTTAGTAACAGTTACAGTAGGACAGCCCAGACACAACCTACAGATTAAAGTGTCCACAGCTACCAAACAACAACATAGGAGAGATATCAATAACCAAGATGATTTTTTTTAAAAATATACCAGAAAACAAGACAGAATACATGATTTTAAGACTGATGATCTATTTAAACATTTTAGACCCAAGTCAGTCTTCAATCAATGCTGCTTACACCAGCATTTCTTGGCCATATATCCAAGAATATTTAGATATAGTGAAAGACTAGCATACCATTTGTCACTTTGAGGGTTAGCTACAAAGTCAATAGAACTGAAATCTGTAAGTATTTTCCAGAAGTAATACTACCTCCTTTTAACAAATACAGCATCATCAGAATTGTACTTACAAACACCTGCACCAGCATTACTTATTAATGGCCAGCAGCCAAGAAACTGCCTGGTATAAAACCTGCTGATCTTTACTTGAAAGTATTTCTTATCATGTCCAAAAAAATATGCAAAACCCACTTAATTTTAGACACTAAAACCTGTTGTTGATCTGCCAAGTTCAGTGCTGGACAGAATTACTATTGGTAAACAGGACTAGTTAACACCACACAACTAAATTCTTTCACTATTCTACTACTTGCTGACTCCAAGCAGGGACTGACAGCTGAACTGAAATTGTCAAGACAAACCATCACTAGCTCATTGTTTTTTAATAAATGTTTTGCCTTCAACCTTGTTTCCTGGCTAAACTAGCTAACATCAGTCCAGAATACATCATAAATCTATGAGATAAAGCCGCCAGCATCTTCAATAAAACATGATGGAAACAATTGGGCAGCTCAAGAAGTAGCTGTCAGATATGTGGGACCTCAGCAACAGCCCTTAAGCCCTCCAAAGGTTGTCCCTATCTACAGCACAGCATTATCCCAGTGCCTGGTCATTTAAGCCCACCATCATCTAAACCTCTTCAGAAGTCTGCTGTGGAGATGGCCACACTCCTACCAGTGCTTGGCCAGCTCTGGACATAGCATTTATGTATACCTCAGCCCAGCTTAATCCTGAGCGAAGCAGACAGTGACAAGCGTGTGTCCATTTTGCCCTGTGTCCAATCCCCTCCCCTCTTTCCAAGCCCTTGCTCCACAAGGCACTCTTTGCACTGTCTTCCTAGATAAAAGGCAAGAGGTCATGAGAAAAAAAATGGCCGAAAGAGCAGTATTATGCAATAAGAGAAGAAATGCAATAATAACTCATCCTCTCCTGGAGATTTCCCATCACTCTTACGCTTTGCAAGCTGGATTACAGCAAGCGTGACAGCCAGCCGGCTCAAAGGCCCACCAAAGCACCCTGCGGGCAGGCTCCTCAGCCCCGGGCCATTGCTGGGGAAACAAAAAAGGATGCTCACAGTCCAGGTGCTTTTTCTTAGGCCCCATCACTTCATGCGTGGTGGCTTTGCAGACGGCTCTGGCTACGGCTGATCCCGTAACGCTGTACTGAGCAGCTGCGATGCGATCTGTCAGCGTCTGACCCGACATCTTCGAACGGCGTGCTGGCTGCTGTCTCCTCTGCAGGGGCGGAAAACACGGGAGGGGAAACGGGAGATCCCAGGTTTATCGCCGGGGGTAGGCACGGCAGAGACACGCACAGGCAGGGGCGCACAGACACACGCACAATGGTCCCTCGGGCAGCCCGGCCCCTCCCGAGGTGCAGACCCCCCGCCCCGTTGTGTAAGCCTCTGCCTAGCTGGAAGCCGCCTGGGGCAGAAAGAAGGGTATTTTAGGCGTTGCAAGGAACGGATGAAGGAGAAATAATGACGGCAGCTGAAGGAGGCTGCACACAAATAACGTTTGAGCCCCCGGGACAGGGGGAAAGGAACCCCTCCCGCACCTGCCCCGGCAGTGCCCGCCCCAGGAGCCGGCCCCACGGAGGAACCGCCGCCGCGCCCCGGCCCCGCTGCAGCGCCCGCCCCGCCGCCTCCTCGATGGGAGATTATGGCACCGTTGCGCCATGTTATGTCCTCCCGGTGCCTCCCCCCTCCGCCACCCCCTGGCCCCGACAGGGAACCCCCCGCCCCGGGAAACGGGGCGCCGCTGCATGCGGCGGCGCACAGCGCCATGCAGCATCCCGGCGCGGGGGCAGAGCGGGATGTAGCGAGCGCCAGCGGCCGACCTGTCAGTGCGTCCTTGCCTCCCGTCCTCCTGCCGCCGCCTCTCCGGGGAGGGCACCGCCGCCTCCCGCCGCGACCGCTGCCCGGCCCGGCCCGCCGCCCGGCCCGCTGGCGAGACGCTCCGCGGCGCAGCAGCCCCCCCCCCCCGGACCCCTGGCCCCGGTAGCCCCAGGTGCGGGGCGGGCTGCCCCTCCCGCAGCCGCAGCCGCCGCCGGGGATGCGCTGGGCGTCCACGCCCGGGAGCCGACGCTGCTATTTCCAGCCGGCGGCTTAATCCTCCCGCAGCCTAATCCCCGCGCTACTGCCGCAGCAGCGCCGCCCCAACCCCGGTGCAGAGGGCGGGACGGAGCGGAGCGGACCGGCGCGGCGCTGCCTTTGCCGCCGCAGATCGGTGGCCCGGCGCAGTCAGGTGACCCCGTTCCCCCACCCGCATCCCGCTTCTCGGAGGTGGCGGCGGGGGCGGTCGACCGGAGCTGCCCCCGTACGGAGGCTGTCCCGCTGGGGATGCGCGGGGCACGGAGGTTAGCGGGAAGCTGAAGCCACTGATGCTTCCCCTGTCTGCATCGTGGTCCTATCGTGAACGCTTAAAATAATGCCCTGAGGGATCCCAAAACTGCACATAGACTAGATTTCTCCATAATATTGTTATGATGTTGTTATTGTTATCAAAGACATCTGAAATATGTTCCCTGAAGGGTTTTCTTTCTGTTATCTAAGATACCCTAAAGGTCTTGGTTACAACCCAGTGCTACACTCGAGAGGATATATTGCCACAATTTAATTGTGTAATTGGAGCCTAACGGAGTGATCCGTGGAGTATTGGGAAATGTAGCATACATATATTACCATAATTGTGCTGAACTTAGTTTTGAGTAAACTGATTTAGTGGGTGGGGTCTAAACGAAATGGCAGTGGTAGCAATTACTTCGAGCTGCGGTAGAACAAATTTCAGAAGACGATGTCAGTGTATGTTATTAATTAGCTGAAGAAAACATATGTACGGTCATTATTGAAGATTTGTGCACCAACGAAGTGATATTGGGTTTGTTGCATACAAATACATACGGCACCATTTTCATATATTATGCCAGGAACAAAATACTGACATGGCTTGTGGTCTGTGACAGTATGAAACAGCAGCTTTTCTGCTACTTCTTTCTCTTCTTTTTCGTTTGCTGTTTTTTTTTTTTTTTAACCTGACACCAGAGATTTTAAAGTCCTAGGCAGCTGAAGCTTGGGATGCTGTTAAATAATGCTCAAAAGTTTAAGTAATCTTTTCTATGGGAAATCTCTTCCAAAACAGCAATTAAAATGGTGCCTGTGTCAATTCAAGAAATGTATTGGAATGTTCAGGCTTTTGATATTGACTAAATTTTCTTCATTAAATTCCTCTGTAACTGCAGAGCAGATCAAGATGTTTGGATTTCAAGACTCAAAAGTTTTCTCAAATGCAGTGTTTGAATATGGAGAGAGATTTCATTTCAAAAAAGATGTAAAGTGTATGTCGCTGTTAGCAATCAGCATTATGGGTCTGCAAACTTTGAATGTTCCTGTAAGTGGGACTTTCATTATCCAATAGTGAGAACATGTCTGTACTTCTCAGCCCTATTCAGTAACGAGTAGCAAATGAATAAACACTGGAGTTGCACAGAAAGATAATATAGTAGTATGTTCTTCAGCACTACTATAGTCCACTGTTCAAGTACAGACAAATTTTAATAATATTTGGAAATTGTGTTTTGTTTACCACAGAAATGTTAACTTCCATTCCTAGAAATTTGTCATTAATGGAGTGATTTGTGACAACTAGAAGCATGTCTTAGCAGAGGCACACAAACAGTTTTTCCTCTGTACTTCACAATCAGTTATTGGTGTCATAGTTCCAATTGATTTCAGGGAAAAGAAACGGTTGGGATCTACACATACTTCTTGTTTCATTACTGGCATTAAGAAGACTCTACTTTTCTTGGTAAAACTGACAGGAGTTTAGAGTGGCTTGATTTTAAAAAAGGTTTCCTTTTAACTAGAAGGAAAAAAACCCATAAATTGTTTTGGAGTTTGCTGATTCCACCCAGCAGAAATTTAGAGTGTTTTTATTTGCTGCAAGCAAGATAGTTTTCACTTTATACTAGGCAAAGTATTTAATTAGTGATGAAACTTTTACTAACATCTAGTGTACATCTTTCAGTTGGAGGTCTGGATACTTTCTGGAACTAGTCCAGATTGTTACAGCAGTTTCTGTTACTGAGATTCTCATCTGTGTCAACAAAACTATGATTGTTAATACTAATTTTATATCTTCATATGTTGAAATATTTACGGAAAAAGATAAGTCAAATAATTTGTACTATTGCCTTAAAGTTTATGCATTGCAAACTGCATTTAAATGCAAATAATAAAGAGATCCTTCAGTATTTTTGTTATAAGACAGCAGGTGGCTAAGTCACCTGCATCCAAAGGAAAAATTTGCAAGAATGCAATTACAGAAGCCTTTTAGGCTTGAATTTATCTGCCATTATTTGAATATTCACCAACAAATAACAGTCTAATGAATAAAATCCACTATGAAAATTTTTCTTATTTACATCTATATCACATTTGGTCGTACTGCTCCACATGGAACTCTCTATTTCTTCTTACAGTCAGGAGATGGACTTCCATTGACTTCTGCATACAAAGATTTTGTTTGAGCAAAATCAGGGTCATTTGACATGAGAGATTCATGAGGTATTTCAGACAAATCTCATTCCTGACAAGCATGTCATGTGAATTTTTGATGCATGGATGATCTTTATGAAAACTAAGGATCTTTAGAGGGTAGGACAAGAAGATATCAGTACTCTTAAAATAAAAGTGAAGGGATGTGCTCTACTGAATTGCTTTTGATTTGAAAACCACCACTACCCCCCAAAAAAATAACCCAGCCTTACAAAACAAGAGGCCAAGCCACACAGGAAATAGGAACCATATTGAATAAGGAGAGACCATGGAGAGAGCTTGCCTAGGCTAAGTAGATAGGGGATTGGGGTTGCCATTTGACAAGGTAGTTTTAGACTACGTCCTGAGAAGTTGCCTGTATGCCTGGTATGTGAAACCCAGGTTGACAGTTTTGGGTGGTGAGAGGCACTAGGAGGTCTAGATGAGGGCCATATAAGCAGCTGGAGAGGGTTCTTGCTGTAAGAATAACACAGAATTGGGCGTTTTTTGACTCTTTGTAACTGTGCTTTCAACTTTCATATTGAAAACCTGCTTTATACTTCATAATGAAAACCTTAATGGAGAGAAGATGTACTAATAACAAACTGAATAGCCATTTTGAGACAAATGTACAAAGATAATTCTTAACTGAATTTGAAATGAGGAAAAAAAGAGTTGGTCTGTGTTAATCTGACATTCAGGCACCCATATGGAGGGAAGGAGGCATGTCTAGGGCTGATTCATCACGCTTGAATTCTGCACCAGAGATGCCCATGTCTTGGGTGATGTAAAGCATGCAGACAGTATTTCATGCACGAAATTACACTCAAAAGTTAGGGTCTTCTCACCATAATTCTGCCTTTTTTCATTTGTTTCCCAGTCTCTCCTGTCAGCTCTTCCAGTTCTTCAGCCAGCTTCAATGCCCTTTCTTCCTGCCTTCAGAGGCCAGGCAGAGGTTTAGACTCCATCCTGTTTATGCCTGAGCCACCATCAGGCCCAGTGCTACTGCTCTGCTTCTCTCTCTTACTATTAGGGCCAGTGGTACAAATAGAGGTCCTGGAGAGGCTGTCTGTAACCATAGTGACAGCAGCAGTCCTGAACAGATTTGTTTAGCTCTGGAGAGGGGGAGAAGACTTTTCAAAAGAGAAGCATCCTCATGACTTTGTATTGGGTTGATGGACCCAGGTAGCAGTATGCTTCCTGTACAACGCATGCAGCAGAAGTTGCAAAACAACAGTAGATACTCAAATTGTGCAATACCTAGGAGTTTCTGTGCTTTTGCTGTTAAATGTAGCCTCATTGCTTGGTCCTGTGTGGGTTCTGTCCACAACAATTCATTCAGCCTCTGTACTCACGCTCCTTGATGGCAACTGTTCCAGTAGTTCCTTTGGTTGCTGTGATATAAAGTGCCAATGAGAAAATAAAGAAGGTTGTCAATTTTCTAGTCAGAATGATGGCCAGAGAAGGACATAGCCTGAATGGTTTCATACATCCCAGGTAGAAGATTCATTACATTTTGGAGAACCACTTCAACAACTGAATCTAAGAGAACGGCAATACATGGTGGTAAGGATACAGGCTCAGGGGTTTAAGTATACACTCTACATCCTATAGGAAATGCCTTTTTTGTGTATTTGAAGAACTTTGAAAATTAAAAAGTTAATTTAGATAAGGGAGAGAATTAATAGGAGAAAGAAAGTTACACAAAGCTCTTTTACTGGTCGCTAAGCTATGTCAAACTGAGGTCGTGTTCTGCAGAACATGGAGTGACTGGCATATTAGAGAGCTGATGATTACAGAAAGGAAGTAATTGGCATGTGCTGTGCTGTTCTGTACAGATCAAACAGGTGTTTGACCCAGCATGCTGGTTCCCACAAGGAAAATCCTAAAATCCATATCATCTTAGAGACCTCTCTTGACTGATGCATTAGTGGACCCGGTCATCCACATCACAAGGATAGCTTTTGCTGCTGGAGTAGCTTTTGGCTTAAGTCTGGCAATAACACTGAGGTTAGTAGACCAGAAAAGGGGCAGATGGACACACGTATCAGAAATGGAGGAAAAGTCCTGTAATCATGTAAGTCAGTACCTGTGAAACTCCTCACTATTTAGTATTGATTTTGATCAATAATTTTGTAATCCCAGTAGAGTCTCCAATGCAAAAGTCTGGAGTTTTGAAGTATATTGGACTTCCACACAACAGATTCAACTTCTATCTTTTTTTTTACCCTTTCTTTTACACTGAGCACTAATCTTTTACAGACTTATTTAAACAAGTCTGTGTACCTGTCATGGTTTGAGATTCTCCAAAATCCTAATTCCCTAGTCTAAGCCCCCTTGCACATCTCAACCTAATGTGAGATGGGTTTTCCAGACAAAACACGCCAGACTCAGAATGGGGAAAAGGGAATATATTACAATGACTGTACAAATAAATATTATAATACATTATACACATGATCACAACTATCTCTACCATGACATATGTATTTACAATGACTCAGATCTCTTCTCCCCTCCAAATAAAAGTCCAGGAGGAAAGAAGGACAGATCCCTTCCAGTCTCTAAGCAGGAGTATCTTCTACAGCAGAAATCTGTCCTCTTCACATGCATGCAGCAGCTGTGGCTGGATTTCTGCCAGCACTCACGAGGGAGGCCTCCAAGCCTCTCTCGGCCCCCTTGACGCAGGCAAAGGGGTCTTCCATGGGCTATGTCACCCCAGACAAAGGTCGTTCCACCACAGTCATACCACAAAACACTGGGGGTCTTCGTGGCGGTCTGGTATCTTCAGGGGACTCGAACCCCTTCCAGAGCTTCTGTGCCCTGCCTCAGGCTGCCACCTTGGCAGCAGTGCGAGAGGGGAGCCAAGGTCACCCCCTCTGCATTCCTCTCTGTTCCGGTCCAGCTTCAGGACGCTTTTGAGCTTCTCAGCTCCTCTATCTCTCTAGTGCTGCATGTCCAAGGCTCCTCTCCATAATAGGAGTCCATGTCCCTCCTTTCCTGGAGGTCTCAAAGGAGTTTGGGGGATCTGGTTCAGTTCTTACCCCAACTCTCTCTGTAGAGCTAGTTCTGCTCTCATCTGCTGCTGTTGGCTCTCTCTTGGCTCTCTGTCTCCTTCCAGGAGTCCTCTCTGCAGTGCATGCCATTTGCTGTTTAGTTCAGTTCTTATCTGTCCTGGCTCTCTGCCGCCTTCTCCGGCCAGTGTTGCTTCTGCTGCCACTGTTGCTGCTCTGTCTCCGCTGCCCACGGTGGAGAAAACATCTCACGGCATAACTACAGGCACCCAGCCCAGCTTTATGCTGTTCCAGGTCCCTGCAGCTCCCCCAGCCCGGCTCTGGGCCCCTTTCCTCGTGGTGTCAGAACATGGCTACCACTTCTATCAACCCCGGCTTAACTACAGACACTTAGCCCAGTCTAACACTGTTCCAAGTCTCTGTAGCCCCCAACTGGGGCTGGGGGGGGGGGGGGGGCAGAGGCCCCCCAGAGGGCTCCTTCCCTCTCCTCGTGGCTCCTACCACATGGCCACCTCTCCTACAACTCAAAACTACAACTCTTCTCTTCCGTTTGGTTGTGATATGTTTATATTTTGCAGAAGCACTCATTGGACAAAACTTCAAAACTTCAAGAGTTACCACCCCCTGGGTGTTACCACTTTCAACTGCAGGGGGAAAGCTTGGTCCAAATCACTACAGTACCAAAAGGTACCCAACTTCCTGCTTCTATAGATGATACATATTCTAATATATTCAATGTAGAAATAACAGCTTTATATTGATATTAGACAGACGTGAGGAGTAATTTAAGAAAGTTGTAAGTCAATCTCAATACAAATGTTTATTATTCCATTGAAGCTGCTGATAGTGGGAAGGAGAACAACTATTAAAAAATTTAGGTGAAGTCATGCTGGGCTTCACAGGCATTATCATGAAACAGCTTTGCGGGACTATACAGAAACAGACAATTTACTACTAATTGACATTTAAAATTTATTACTCATTGACTAATTGACAATCCTGTCTTTGAACACAAAGTAACTCTGAAGGCATTGTTCACAACTGCATCATTTCCTCAAAGAGGGAAGGATGCTGCCTGAAATAAAATCCGAATTTCATGTGCCATAGAAGTTTTGATCCATGGAAAGACAATAGGCATTTAACTTACCTTGGCTTTGTGGACATTCAATTTTTCTTTTCAAGCAAAACCAACTTTTTTTGGTAACAGTGCATTATTTTGTTATTCATACTGACAAAGTGCCAGCATTTTTCTGTAAATGGTGAATTGTTATTGTATTAAAACCAGCAATAATACAGCTGTACAGCTGTAATAACTGTATTTTAATACAATAGTGGTAGTATCCTGGCTATGGCCATCATGTATAGAACCAGGGATGGTTCGCTGACTGTGACTTGCCTGGCTTTTGTCTGCTCTGTCAGTGGAAGCATTATGTGCCATAGCTTACACTGAGCACAAGTAGTACTAGGGCTGAGAAGCAGTTAGCAATGATTTGCAAAGGAGAAAGCTTCTCTATATTCTTCCAAAAAGAAAAGGCTACCAAGAGAAGGAAATTTCATTTCTTTGCTCAGCTGAATCAGTAAAGGCTGCCATCCTGAAACCTAAGCCTGGTCTCTCACCTGCTTGTCTGGCTCTTGGCGACTTGTCAATTTGTGCGAAAGGGGGGCTGCTTTTAAACAGCAACTTTAACATTCTGAGTACTTTTGCAAACTATGAGCATTTACAGCATGTTTTTATTTTACATGTTGTCCAGTATTTGCAGAAGCTGATGGAGAGACTGTTAGGCAAAAGCTATTAAGACAGTGGGCCTTCAGCCAAGGCCAGGAAGGGCAACCCACCTCCTGTTCAAGGTGCCTGCCCTGTCTGTCGCTGCTCTAGGCTCAGAAATACTCAGCTGTACAGTACAGTGACAGTCAAAGTCTGCTAAGAAATTTCTGAAGTTATAATTTCAGTGACAGATTTGTTCAGCAGAGGTTCAATAGATCTCAGACATATGTCAAATAAAAGTACAATTTTCAACCCAGAGGGTAAAATAAGTTTTAAGCATAAAAAGATAAGCATGTATTTAAAAGGGGAGATTATGAATTGTAATACCTTATGACTAAATATGACCTCTATTCACTTGAAAAGAAGCTGGTTTATGCAGTTAGATATATGAATGTATGCTAAAACTTATATATGCATATATGTATATCATAGTGATTTTTTGGTTCTGTTTTTAGCAATACTTAATCCCTAATCTTTTAATGGTTTTGGTATTTTCCATGCACATCATAATTTTGCTGAGGGCTGTGAGCCTAAAACTCAGACTACTAATGTAAGACCAAATTCTTCAGCTGTGCTTTTGAAGTGGTAGAGTGACTCGTACGGCGTGGTGAGTTCTCACATCCTACTCTTCCAGGCTTGAAGTTGCTCTTTAACTGAATCTGTACACCCACAGGAGGACACTTTTGATTGTACTGGCCTCCAGTGGCAACCTAAGAACCATTTTGGTGATGAGACATAGTCAGTCAACTCTTTCACTCCTTCTTCTTGACTTTATGACTTGCACAGTTAATTGGTCTTGTATAATATTGACTGTGTCACAACTATATAAAAGACTAAGCCCTTCTGATTTTGGATTGCTTGGTAAACTGGAATCATTAACACTTTAATGCAGTCAAGTGCATATATCTAGAAGCAAATCCTATAAGATTACTTTGCTGGAAAGCTTTTACTCTGAAAAAGGATTAGGGGTCATTACAGGCAAACAACATATTTGAACTTTCAGTGTGATGCTGTGTGGAAAAAAAAAACCATGGTCAGACTTAGGACTTTATCAGATACCACCAACAGGACTGGGATGTCATTTTCATTTCTATGTATGACAGGGATGACACTGGCATTACAAGACTGCTTAAATTCTGATTTTCGTGTCCTCTTTCAAGAATTTTGAGAAAATGGATTAGAGCGTTTGAAGGCTCTTTCTGTCCTCCTCATAGGGAGGTCCATGCATACTCTCATGATAGACGTGTACTATGGCAGTTTTTCCTGCCCAGCTGTAGACATTGCTACTCTTTCTGTAGAGGGAGATATGCATCCTTTTGCACAGAATGGTTGGTTCAAACTACATCCAAGCCAAAAGGTTTTTCACAGTGGCAGGACTGTAATCAGGCTTTTTGCAATCTCCAATCCTGACTCAGAGACCTATAATGAACAGTGATAAATGTAAGTTCCCCATACCATTCTTTAGCTCACTCTGCAGTCTGATAATGACCATCTAATTGTAAAAAAAGCATATATTCCAGCACAGGAGAAAACTGGCCAATCCTATGTTTGCACACACACCATGCAGGTAAGTACTTGACATAGACATTGCCCAGTGCAATCCTGATGTTCACAGCTGCTCTTTCTTCAGCAGTTCAATCTAGTGCACATAGTGAGACCGTGTTTTCTTGCCTACAGGGCATTCCTCATTTCTTCCCTTGTATCCTCTGGTTGTGGTATGATTTTCTCATTTCATCAAAACTGCTTATACTTGAAGAGAAATCCAGAAAAGCCAGCCTCAACTTCTGGAATATTTGGACTATAAAAAACCAGGGTCATAGATTTGTCATGGGGTAGATGAGTTAATTTGGTTAATGAGACCATGGTAGGAATGCTTCCTCACAGGCTATACACTTATGTTATCACAAGAAAGCGTAATTTTAACAGGAGATGCAGCACCTGACCTTAGTTAGTAAACTAAATTACTACTTAAAAAATATGAATCAAAGTTAATTTCTTTTTGAGTTTAGTGCAGTTGGGTAAGCACATTATTGACTGCTCAAAGTATTAAAAAAAATACTAATTACCATAAGGAACGTTTAAGCATCATCCTTAATGAAGCCAAACTGTGTTTATCCTGCTGCTGTAGAATACTTAGTCTAAGAGGAAAACAATTACCTGTTAATGACTTTGAGTTCAGAAAAAGAGCCAAATATTTCCTGATGTCAAGTTGAGTTCAGCCTGTAAGAAGAATAAGCCCAACATTACTGAAATTTTTCAATCTTTGTTTAGCTATCTGATGAGACAGACTGTTTTCTGGAAGTGCTGAGTGCAAGCACTCTCCTTGAAAGTGATGGTACTATGAGTATTTTGCAGCTCTGGAAAGTGTTGTTGGTTTTTTAAGATCCAAAGATTGACAGGAACAAGTTATTGACCCTGCCTCAAATTAGAAATTCCATGTGTGAGGGCTAATATTGTGCTAAATTTGGGGTGACATAGAGAATCAAAGGCTATAACTAGAAAAAGGCAGTGCTCTTTTAGTATGCATACTTGTATACATTGCATGCATGGTTTGATCAAGAAATGCTGCTTCTTATGGCAGAATAGCTAAAATGATCTCTAGAAGAAACTGTGGTAAGGGAAGTGATAATCCTGTACTCCCAGACTGAGGCCACATAAAAGGAAGCATAGCAGAACCTGCAAGAACAAGAGATTAAAGATGAGTACAATTTTTTATGCTTGAAAGAGAGGAACAGCCTCTAGAAGCAAACATGGATTGAGAGCAAAATGAAGACAGGCATTGCCTAACTGATCATGTCTCCTGGGCTACTTATTTGTATCCCTGGGTATATTATTAATAGCCTAAGTAGAAAATTTCAGTCTGTAATAACTGATCCACAGGTAGTATGTCTCATTTCTCCATGTTGCTAATAGAAAAATTATGGTCATTACTGAATAGCATTGATTGTTGACATTTTTGATTCACAATGTACTTTGCTTTAGCCTTCATTTCTATGGCGTCCTCCATTCGAGGAACTCCAAGTGCTTCACAGATGCTAATTTAACCTCCCAGCTTCACTGTATGGAATGTAAGTATTATTACCCCCAGGGACTGCCTTCTCTTTATGTTGAGGAAGTGCTCACCACATTGCTAACGGTGCTAGAGACCTTCCATAATAAGCTGTTTGCAGCACTAGAGACCTAAGGAGCAGAACCAATAAAAGGCTATCTTTGTTCAACGTGAAACAATTCTTCTAGTGAATCTCTAGGCACTAAGTCTAAAAATTGCCAGAAAAATGCAAATTAATGAAAAAATCTTAAAAAAAAGGTGTAGCAAGATGATACAGAAAATATGTATATTATATTATACTCCATTTATATTTTGGTGTACAAACAGTACTGATAAGCACATGGACACACATATATGTGGCTTACAGCTGTGTAAATTATAGTTAATAAGTCTTACTGCTGTACTTAGAATATAATATGGAAGAGAATATGGAAAATATGGAAGTTCATATTTTTTCATTTTTTTTTCATTTACAGTGTCAGACTTGGCAGATCAGGGCAGAACACAGTATTTGTGGGTGTTTCATCTTGATGAATTTGAGTGGGACTACTGTAGAGGGAGGCTATCTCACTGCATAATACTAACATTTATATTTATGTCTTTTAGAATAATTAATGATGTGCATTTATGTCCCTTTTATAAACATTCATAGAGTAAACAGCCATTTCTCTATGCCATGCAGACACTGTTTTCTACTTGCACTGAATTTCACCTGGATTATAAAGCTATTTGATAAGTACTCATGAAAAAGACAGAAGGTGCATACCAATCCTTTAGACCTGTAATATATGCATTTTATGTACGTTAGGAGTAGAGTCATCATTAAATTACTTTTTCAGTAGGGGTGAACTGGTCTTTCAAGCCTGACATCAGAGAGTTCACCTAATCCATTATGAAGGTTTGATATCCAGAATTCTTGATAGTCATTCTGGTCACCGATAATGACTGTGGAATAGATGTAATAAAGTGGAATAACTAATTTAGATTGCATCTTGTTACCATCACTATTAATTTAAACCATCCATTTTTTAAGATTAAAAGTACCTGTTGAGGATCTGCATTGGCAAATAAGTAACTGAGCAGAATAATGGAGCTGGATTTCCAGTCTGCTGCTGCCCTTTTATGCCACTCCTGCCCCATAAAGGATCTGGAAACCTACCAGAATCATCCTACAAAGTATTTCTAGTGGAATAAAAACAACGTATGGATGGCATGCTGTCTCTTTCCAGCCCCTCAGTAGGAAAGATGGCTGATCTCAACCATGAATAACAGTAATGGGGATGCTGCAGTTCTTCATCATGGTTTTCCTAACCTGTATCAGACACTGAAGAGAATTTTTGTGGTCACTGCCATGCATCAAATAGACCATAGCTCAGCTGTATTGATGAAACTAAGCCTAAATTATGTGGCAAGCCTTTATTTAAAATGCCAGAACAGTTTGTAGACTTAATTCAAACTGTTAGAGATTACCATAGTGTTTAGACTCTTTGGATGATACGAGACAGTACAGGAATGCCCCTGTATGCTCTGATTTTTAGTGTATTGGTTCTTCACTGCAATCAGACATCCTTGAAATGTTATTGAACTGCCTCAAAAAAATCTCAAGGAAGAAAAAGAAGTTTTCTGCTGTATCACTGCTCACAAACTGGGAGAAACAAACCAGAACTCTTAAAACTTTCTTTTCTATTGAGCACTGGCAACAAAAGATCATGAGCTAGCACTCTTTACCCAAATAAATCTGATGCAGGCAGCCTTGCCTGTGCATCCCTCACACACCTAGAATTCTCTGCACTGGTTGCCTTGGAGGGTTAATGTCTGATTGCCTTGTTTTACAATTCAGCCATATTCTGTTCCAGTATTCCTGCAGAAAGTTTTCATGTAGATGCTTTACAAGAGCATGGAATGTGAGAGGAGTATATATATAAGTACAGAATATAAAATGTCAAAATTTGACAGATTTCCTGTATGTGTTTGATGCAGATGTAATGAGTCCTACAGGCTTCATTACAATCAATGGTCTGAATTACAGGAAATGTAAGACTTTGCACTGTAAGGATGGCGTGATTCTTCTGAGACAGAGTGGGGTTATGGATGGCAGAGGTCTTTATGAAAATCAATCACATCGTCTTTATGATGCAAAATCCCCCAGGAATGCAGGAATCCAAAGAACCTGGATAAAATAATGTTGGGGTTTTTTTTATTTACAGTTTTGTCATTTGTATTGCTGTAGAGGTTTATCAAAAGTTTCAGAATTTTCTCTATTCACAGGTCTGGAACTCAGGTTTAATTATAAACTTCACTGTCAAGCCTGACACACAAAGCTATAAACAAGAAAAAATTCTCTCTGAAACTCACAAAGACATCTTTAAGTTTAGCACTGAACTTTGACGATTTTGAACAATTGGATGACGTGGATTCTTCATGATCTCTCAGGACTGTGGGTCTGTAAACTTGGTTCTGGTTCATGTTCAATTCACAGCAACAATACATTGTTTTGGTCTTTTACAGGAAAATTATATAGCTGAGATATCTGTTCAAGTGCATATGCATCTTCAGTTTGTGGTTTGTTGGCTTTTTTAAAAGCAAGGATAACTAAACTTTTCTTCTGCATGTAACATACATAGCAAATAAAGAATTAGATAGTGTTTCTGAATGGCTTCAGATATATTTCAGCTTATATCTCTGTTTTCCCAAAAGGACAATACTAAATAATAAAGGTTCATAGCAAAAAAAAAACCAAATAGAGTGTTTTAAAAACAATAATAAAACCTACAGTGAACCAGCTTCAAGCACCCACTCACCCACTCGAGTAAAAAAAGTAAAAAACCAGTTACTTAACATTTAATGATCTAAAAAAGATTAGTTGACTCATAGTCAGCTTAAAATCTGTTGAAGATACTTCGGGTATAGTATTTTAAGAGGAGGTTTCCTAAACACGTAATACTGTGATGCCTTTTACAGTACCTAACATGTAAGTATTGTCTTGAAAACAGTAAAACTCTTTTTCATAGAGAAATAATCACTATGGGGGGAAAAAGGGTGAAAAACATCCCACTGTAACTGGGGAAATAAAAGATCATTGTGGGCATTTCTCTCCAGTCCTTACTGGGTGATGTTCTTGTCTTTGGCTCTTCCTATATTCTATTAACCTTCAAAGCTACATGTGGTTTTAGCTCTCATTTACACTCCTGTCACCATTACGACTGAGTACACTGTGCTGGCAATATCACAAGTATGAAGAGATGGAGATGTACCTCTAGCAATGTGATTCATTTGTTGAAATTTGGGCATTGAGCTGAGCTATTTATCTGCTTTCTAGCCAAAAAGGGATAATTCTGAGCTACAATCCATCTTAGCATAACATAAAATAGATGCCTTCATAAGGATCAGATGAATCCTGCATATATCATTCCCTTGACAATAAAGGAAAGCCAGATAATGAGCTCACACACAAATATTCATGGTGTGGGCACCTAAAGTGACCTCAGATGAATGTTAGTCACAGCTTCACCAATTTAATTTAAACCCTGTGACCTTTACTTCCCCATTAATACTGTTTTATCCCTGAATGAATCCTGCAAAGCAGAGACAATGGGATAGGACACTTGAAAAGTGTTAGCTCTGCAAAGCACATAACATGCAGAAATCCCTCTGGTGTCTTTGTACAGTGTCTTTGTACAAATCTACAATCTTCTGCCTGGGATTTCAAGAGTGTCATTTATCCCTTTCCTTACAGCTGACAATTTCAGAGGTTACGGAAGTGCAGGATGAACACCTGGTCTTCAGCAATAATAAAGGCTCCAGGCTGTATCAAAGGTCACAAAACCTGAGACCTGCTGAGCTGCTGAAAATACTTCAGAACATCCTTCTTTGCAACCCTCTTTTAAAAGGAAAAAGAAGATTTTAGAGACGGTGAATTTAGAGATCTCCACAAATCCTGAGTAAATAGGCTTTGATATTCTCCCTTGAAACTGAGTGGAAGAGATGGGGAAAGAGGAGGCAAGGGAAACTCCCTCTGTTTTCCAGATGCAGATGGAGAAGGAACAGGACATCTGCTCCTCTAGAAGGCTGCAGTAGTGGCTGCTTCCATGGAAGAGACCATCAGGAGGGTTTCTGACCTATTTCTGCCATGTGTTTTTATCTCCTGCTGCTTGCATGACCCAGTAATATTAGAGCAGAGAAAGTTATGGTGATTTGTTCAGCTATCTACATACCCATTTCAGGTACTTCCCACTCACATAGCTCAGGTAGACCACAAGCTAATCCCCAGTCTGTGCAGCTGTATAGTATGGTTAAAAGGCTTTTGCCTTAATATTATCATCCCATTCACTCAGCACGTCAATTTTAATATGATGGAATTTACTAGAAATACAATACTAAGGCCTTCATCCAGTATAAGTCAGAATTATTTTATCTTAGGAGAAGAAACTGTGTGCAAAATTTAGGAAAGACACCCTGTACTGTTGTATCCAATTTGGTGACACTTAGACCCAGTGGAAGCTCTAATGCCTTTCAGTTAGCAAAGTTGGCAGCAGAAAACTCAGTGAGAGACTGTGTGTGTGCATGTCCACAAACGTGCACACAATTGCATGTAGTGTGATGGAGATTTTAGAGATTCCGATTGCACAAACTAGGATGGCAACACAAAACTTGGGAAGTATATGAAGATAGGCTTGTGCAGTAGCCCTCAGTGCTTTTTCTAGGCTTGCATAAACAGAAAAAAATCTTTCCTTGATGTAGGATAGAACCAATTTGCTTAATATGTAAGGACCAGGACAGCAACTGGTAGGAAAGATGCTCATCACTGTGTATATCTACTGAAAAGTCCCTCATTCTGGAAGGTGAGCACTGACTATAGGACTACAAAAGGAATAAGTTATTCTTTGATATGAATAAAGGGTTTAGAATTTGAATCTCAGAGAGAATCCTGAATATATTTAGATTTCCCTTCAGCAATTTTTGAACTTGCATAAAAGTGACAGACATAGATCATCACAACATACACTGCTCCAACCCTCTTGCAACAAAGAGCCAACACAAAATCTTTCAGAACTGGAACAGTCATCATTTCATTTAATGTTTTTTCCTACAGTTCAGTACCTTCTGTGCCTTCAAGATGTATTTGTTTGCTAGCAAATATGCACACATTTCTTCCATTTAGTTCTTTAGTTTAAAAAAGCAATGCTTTCACTGTCAGGGCATAAACTTTAATAAATATTTTACCTTCTTACAGATCACTAGTAAGGTACATATTTCATTCCAGATTACTGTGCCATGTTTCTACAGTAAAATTAACTAGTATTTGATTACCAGCTAGCCAGCATTCTTGCCATAGATTTTGAATTTACAACCAGACATAATACTAGTTCTACTATCAAAACCAATTATGAAACAATTCACCAGTCTAAACCTTTAATCCAGACCAATCTGTGCACACAGGGGAGAGGCTAATCTTTCTTTTTTTTTTTTAATTAAAAATATTTCAGACCAAGAAACACAGTTAAATATGACATTGATTTTATACTCTTGCTCTCTGGCTCACTTCGGATGGCAGTGCTCAAGAACATGGCAGGCAATACTTGTTTAACATGATTTACATATTTATTCTTCCTATTTTCCCCTATAAAATCCAGCTCATTCTGTCACTGGTAGGACTAAATATCAAAATCTAAAGCAATTCAGTAGTTAAGGGTATATATATTTAAAGAATTATTAAAATAAACTATAATTTAATTCAGCAAGCTAACAGTCATTAAAGGCTAAGTCTTATTTGCCTACTTACTACATTGCAATGAGATTAGTCACCTAACATAAGTAGGAGTTGGTTCTGTAACAAATCTGCAAACACATTAAAAAAAATTGAGTTAATCCTGAAATACCATTTTTAGCTTGTTCTCATTGTGTCTCTTTAATATTATAGAGGTCTCCTAGTAGTGACAGTTTTAACCTTGGCTCTCCTGTTTTTTGAGAGATGAAGTCAGCCCTTCATCTGAATGGTTTTTTCATAGTTTAATATCCTCATCAGTTTTACTTGAAAGCTAGGCTAAAAAAAATTAATAATAAATTTGATGAGAGCTGGTTAGAGAAAGCACTGCATTGAATCTGGATTGCTCCCAGCTGTCTTAATTGAACAAAGGGAAATTTTCCAAATACACCTTCTATATTGGCTGACTGCCTTAGAAGTTCTCTGAAGATAGAAGAAAAATCCTTCCTTTCCAAATTAAAATACATACTGTAAAAAAATCCCAAAATATTAAAATTTCCTGTATGAAGTTGGACCAGAAATAATGTAAAACAGATTATTACATTACAAGCTGGCATTTGAATTAAGCTATATTATGTGTCTGTTTTGGTGTTGGAATAGATAACAGGGTTCTAGGTTTTGTCATTGTGTAGTTTTCTATATAGATAAAAACCTCATTTTTAAAAGCAAAAGTCCTGTTTTTATTCGAGCAGGTGTAAGTTGGTAAAAGTACCAGCACTATTTCCTAGTGATGCAGAAGTCAGTCTGCAAGGTCTGAGCCCAGACTGAAGCTGGGGCTGCCAATACCTGAAAGCAGTTGAACAGAGATGGCTGGTGGCATCAGAAGAGTCAAATGGAGCTTGAGTTATTTGAAGATAAACCCAAGATGCAACGTTTCATCAGGCTGCATCATCCTTTTGATATATTACTCCTTGGTCTGTTGTGGCCACAGGTCTGTACAGCCTGGTTTTCCAGCAGCAGCTGAAGGGTGATAGGGTAGGTAAGTCGATGACTATCAGTGAAAAAAATTCCAGCCTTATTATGTTGGTGCTTTCTGACAGTGAGATAGGGTTTGTTCATCCCCAAACTGCCAGAGAATTCCCTCTGGTGATGGGAAGGGATAGAATTTATTTTGCAGAGGCATGTAATAAAATAATGATTTTACAGAGCTATTCAGTCTCTTAAAAGTTAGGGAGTACCAAAATTAGAAGAGCAACTCGAATTTGGCTCACTTGTGACATAGTCACATCCCTTTTCCACATCCCTGCCTCATTTGTCAGGAGGATGGACAGACCTCGCTGAGTGCAAGCTAATCAAATATTCCACTTTCAGTAAGCTCAGGCCTTACTTACACATTATTAACACAATTATTCAAATCCTCTATTGAATTATTAATCTCCTCATGAGATTTACTGTGATGATCTCTTTGCAATATTATTACTGTTTACCAACTTTATTAATGTACCCTTACAGCTCTGTTTTGAGGTTATTCTCCACTTAATTTTTTTCCCAGGGACCTGAGACAGAGAGACTGGAAGAACAGATGTTAAACCCAGAATTATCGAGTATTATCTAAATTTGTGTGCCCAATTTTAGAAACTCAGAGCCTGATTTTTTTTATGTGTTCAAATTGCAGCTAGCAGTTTTAAGTGCAGCTGTGAATGTTCAACCCTTTTCTAATTTAGATCCAGATGCCTCCCGTTGGGCCAGAAGAAAATGAAAAATGACAGAGGTGGGGATAGCATCAATCTCTCCAGGGCAGCATTCAATTGCTTGCAGTCCCCTGCCTCATTTTCTGCACATTTTATAACTTCTGGAGCTTGTGAAGCAGGAGTCATGGTGACAACAGCTAGACCAGCTACATGACCCTGAAACTCTTTTTAATTATATGATTGCAGATAATTTTTTCACAGCTATTTCTGCTTATTCAGTGCAGAGAAAGAATGATCCTCATAAAAATACTGTAATGCAAACAGATAACGTTGCACATGCATTTTTCCCAGCTACTGAGAGCCTGACTTTGCAAACTCTGACCTCTCTAGTACATTAGCACACTAACATCCTAGGAACACCCTCATGCAAAATATTGAAATTAAACATTTCTTAATATTTAAGATTATTAACAGAATTAAATATTTCTTAATAAAAGGCCTTTAAAGCCTTTTTCTTCTTTTTTTTTTTCTTTTTTTTTTCACTGCTATGCCCTGTGGTGAAAGCCTAAGGCAAGATAATAGGAAATTTATTTCCAGAATCAGCTCTACCATAGACTTTCTTAGTGACCTTGGACACTCCTTATCCTTGCTGTCATTCCTTTTCATCATCTTGGGGTTTGGACTAGCACAAGTGCTGCTTCAGGGTAGTTTTGTGGAGCTCGACTCATTATTCTTGGTAGAGGGTCAGATTCTCAGGTAGAATGTGCTGTGAAAGTGTGAAGTATTGTGCAATAGCATGCTGCAACAGAAGTGTTAAACACAAAGTAGTGTTATAAAATACTAATTATGGTACAATTGCATTAGAAGATAAGCCTTTAAAAATTGTTTACATGCTGTACAAGCTATCTTTATTAATATCACTATTTTGCCTTGGCCTGACCATAATGATTAGGTACCAAGGCCCTGATGGCTAGTAAAAAATATCCAGCATCACTGCCTGGCTTCAAAGCTGTATTACCCAGAATACCAAGTGAATATGTACAGGTTGCCTTTAACTGGGATGACTCAAAGTCCAAACAGAATTTCACAATAGTTTGATGTATTTAAGGTCTTGCTTATGGCCAGTTCTTTACCTTTTCCATTTACTGCTACAACCTTAGATTTATCAGCTCCATAGGAGTCTTGGCTACAGGAGCCTTGCCCCATGTATTTCCTTTTTCTATGAGACTCTAGTTGATAAATGTGTCTGTGTGATTGCCACCTGAGAGACTTTTGTGAGGACATTCACCTGGCTTTCCAAGTAAAGTTAATCAGTGCAAAATACCAATAAAGAATATTTAAACAGGATCAAGAATAAGCCAGATGGAGCATTTCAGACTTATCCATGGGGATTACTATCGAATGTGAGTATTTCTAATGGGGCTCTACATGGGATGCGTGGCTGTAGCATATGCAATGCTACAGATCTGTAATACTCCTGGTCTGCAGAGGACAAGGACTGGCAATATGATAATGACGAGGACTGGGCTATCCTACACGTTGATCTGAACTATTTAGTTACCTGCACCAAAACATATTTTAATATAGCCCAAAGTACTTTTATACATCTGGGAAAAAAGTACTCAAACTGTGTCTTTATCAGAGACGTATCCAAGAGAGAATGTAAGGACCACGGCAGACAAGCAGCTGGGAGAATCCAGCACTACACATGACACGCATAGATGGGTTGTAACCAGAAGTATAGAAAGATAATGCTGTAGGTGGAGCTAGTGAGATGGACATTGAAACACCACAGAGTCCTTTGATCATCTTCAGAATATAGGGGAGAATGCAGGCAAAAGGAACAGAAACAAGCTAATTTCTGGCAAAGGATCAGAAATTGTAGTTATTACTCAGAGTATATGTTAGAATTTTTAAAAGATATTAAATTACAGTAAATTGCCATTTTTCTGGGGAAAATATGAAAGGTGGGATAAGGCTCTTCAATTTGCAAAGAAAAACTATGAAAATATCAGTGCCTGGAATTTTAAACTGGGCAAGCTTAATAGGATAAAATGCAGGATTTTTTTTTTTGGTGGGCTGGTAACTAACCATGGGAACATGTCACCACCAGGGATGGTGGTGGATTTTCTGTCCTTTAGCAGTCACAGCTTGGATGCCATCTGGAGGATAGGCAGTAGTCCAACACAACATCAATATCAG
This sequence comes from Chiroxiphia lanceolata, assembly GCF_009829145.1. Taxonomy (NCBI): domain Eukaryota; kingdom Metazoa; phylum Chordata; class Aves; order Passeriformes; family Pipridae; genus Chiroxiphia; species Chiroxiphia lanceolata. The sequence goes on along the minus strand of NC_045639.1, from coordinate 81,692,813 downwards.
TGATATACAGGATGATCTAATGATCCCTTTTGGCCTGATACTCAAGGCACTGAAGTTCACAGAAGTTCTGTCATTGACCTCAGCAAAGGTAGGATTTCATCTTCTGTTCCCAAGGTTTTAATAATGGAAGAGGTATTGGTTACCTCTGCTCAGATGAATGGAGGCAAAGTGATGTGCAATACCATGAAGGAAAGCTGCCAACAGAAAGCAGCAATAATGCAAGTTGAAACCAACTACTCTTTTTTTTTTTTTCAAGTGAGTATTTTCTGCATTTCAGCTGCATAATCTCTTGAAGCATATCTGTGTGGTCAGTTCTAATTATAGAACACTTCTGGGACATAACCCTGCATATAGTGGGAACCAGGACTGCATCGCAGGCTTTGAAAAGCAGCAGATGACAGGGGAGATCCTAGTGATCCAGATTTTGCAAAAAGAATGAATGCAATTTTGGTAATTGAAGGCGAAGGAAGTTGTCAAAGATGGGTCAAATTGGAGGTCAACTGCGTTCTCAGCGAAGGAAAGCAGGATTAACAGCAGTGGATAATTCTGGACTCTGGAGATGACTGCATCTCTGTCAATAAGCCAAGAGAAAAGATAGATTCTTCCACTTCAGCAGGGTTGACTATTGCTTCAACTTCAGAAACTGGCCTGTTTGTATAGCTGTATTTAGATAACTTGCCAGAAGTGAGGCTGCTGGCTCTGAACTACTTTCGTTCAATAAGACATGTTCAAATGTTACAAATCTGCAAATATTCTTTTTGTCTCTGCAGGGGGGAGTGAGGGGGGTGGGAAGCACCATAACAGCAGCATACTCTGCACATAAATGGTTGATCAGTTATTTGACCTCTTCCATGTTAAGAAGAGCTAAAACATTTTCTACAAAAAAAAATGTTCTGGCTTCAAAGGTCAAGTACAGGATATACTCTGATAATACTGAAGGCACTGGAAGCATACTTTTGATTTTCCTGTTTTCATTTAGATTTGCATTTTGAGGCAGCGGTTAATGATATGCAAGAGGTCCCTCTAAGGCACGAACACAATCCAGTAAAATATGGATGTATATCCAAGGTGAATGTACACCTACAGGCAAAACCACAAACACATAATTGATTTCAACAAAAGGATTTCAACATTAACTATTTTTGATAGTGAGCATGTGCAGTGAAGCCATCAAAATAGTCAAACAATAATGATTAATTCTGTGCTTTAGCTCTTTGAAAGTGGAGAGAAAACAAAAGCATAAATAAGTGGGTTCCAAGTTATCCACTTTCCCTAGTATATGCCTTTCTTATTCAGAAAACCCTTAAAATCCAAACTGAGTTTGTAAAAAAAGATTACGTAATGTCCTGTAACAAAGATTATGTGAATACCCTACTGATATACTTGCATTCACTATCATATTTGATTTGCATAAAGTTGCACTGGTTTTTTTCATGATAATTAGACCTAGGATATATGAATTTTGCACTGCTCTTTCTGACATGACCTATGATCTAAAGGATTCACTTAGTCTCAGTGCTTCTTCACCTCCTTATACAAAACCAAAAATGGTTTTTCTTCCTGTTGAAGTAAATGGACTTCTAATTGCCAAATATTACAGTTTTGTCATTTGAAGACCAAACTCATCATTGCAGGTGTACATTGCTCAGGCTGACTGCAGTATTACTACCTTAAAAATAATTGCATTTGTAAAGCTTAAAACAGTGTTTCTCTGACTATGTATTGATCAGTTTGGTTTTCAAAAGTCAGACATCTCTTTGAGATATCTATACACCATACTCAAATAATGCCAGTTGTGCCATACCAACAGTCACTTCAATGAAAATATGTCTTTTCAAAGTTTCCTACATCTTGCTTTTCCCTCTTCTGTTCTCCTTTAAGTGCTGCTGTAATATTACATCTACTCACCTTGATAAGAAAAGGTGCCAGTACTACAATATTTTTGTCATTTGACAGCTTCATCACATTAAATTCTCAGTGATCCTGCACCTACTTTTGTTATATTCATAGTTGGCTTTTTTTTCTCTTTAATATTCTTGTATATTTTGTGTTTTGAGGATATTAATTTATTTTCTTTCTTTTTTCCCCTACTCCCCAGCTACATTTATTGCTTTCTATTGCATATATATATATATATATTAAACTTCCATTTGGTTCCTATGGATCCTGGAATACTCGGAAGCCATAACTCTTTCTGAGTATCATAATTTTCAAAAATCCAGGGAAGTAATTTAGAGCTCATTGGCAAAGCAAACATCACAAATAGTGAGGGACTTTCAAATTCTGAACCTTGAAGACCCTGACTAGTAAAATTCTGGTCCACGTGTAGTCTAAAGCAGTGTTATTATCAATGCGAAACAGCTGAGCTTACTCAAAATACAGGAGCGCATCTCCCATCCTCTTTCTCTGTGTCACACATAAAACATGCAGATGCACAACACATTCACTTGAGTATTACATCCCAAACCTCACTGATGCTGTCAGGAGATGCACTGCATGAGTAAATATCAGATGACTGAAACTATACATACAGATCTCTAGACAATTTTCCAGTATTTTGGCCATTTAAATAATCACTTAAAATACTGTTCTTTCAAATTCAGGAGCAGTTCCCACGATCTAAACTGACTAACCATCATTGCAACCATTAATTAGAATCAGTAGAAATTATTGGTGTGATATTATGAGTAATACTCTGAAATCTGTTTTCTGTAGACTGCACCAGCTGTTTGTGGGCCGTGAGTAGCTCAGAGAAGAGAGCAATACTATCAGTGGAATCCAGCTCTGGGTCAATACACCTGAATTTAGGCACCTACTGTTGCCCACATACAGGCATCTAGAGCCTTTTGGACATCCCTTGGGCATCCTGCTGGGCCACTAGCTCTTGCTGAAGAAGGGTTTGGGTCTCCTTCAGGTCCCGCTGTTGCATGTGGCAGCTCTGTGTGGATAAGTGAGATACATAAGGGCGTCTTAATGACACAAGGTGCCTGTATGTGGCATCCCACTCCTGCCCTCTCTCAGTGGCTGTGGGAGTTTGGATGCTTGGCCTATATGTAGACCTAGACATGTAGTTCAGCCTGGAGAAGAGAAGGCTCAGGGGAGACCTCATCACTCTCTACAACTCCCTGAAAGGAGGTTGTAGCCAGGTGGGGGTTGGTCTCTTTTCCCAGGCAACTATCAGCAAGACAAGATGGCATGGCCTCAAGTTGTGCCAGGGGAGGTTTAGGTTAGATATTAGAAAGAATTTCTTTACAGAGAGGGTGATCAGACATTGGAATGGGCTGCCCAGGGAAGTGGTGGATTCTCCATCCCTGGAGATTTTTAAAAAGAGACTGGATGTGGCACTTAGTGCCATGGCCTAGTAACCATACCGATAGTGGATCAAGGGTTGGATTGATGATCTCGGAGCTCCCTTCCAACCCAGCTGATTCTATGATTCTATGATCTATGTGCAGGTGTTGGCATCCTTCCTCTTTTCCCTCTAGGAGAGAGACTCATTTCAAGAGGTTGTTTAGACATTCCCAGGGTTAGTCGTAGCTAACTTCTCCAGAAATACTGTGGGAGGCCTGACAGCTGTCCACAAATACAGTCAGACAGTGGAACTGAAACAAGACAGAGGAGAGAGAAGACACAGACCTCTGCCTTGAGATTGGCAAGCTCTCCAGGTAGTGTTGGGTTTGTGCACACGCCCTTGCCAGCACCACTGAATGTCCCCCAGAGAGAAGCTGCTGCTGGGGCAGGAGTCAATAGGCAGCACTGCTGACATTGCTTGCCAAGAGATGGACTCACAGACACATTGCAGCACGGCTGGGGATGTGCTTATGTACTCAGTGGTTTTTACATCTGAGAGTCATCTTTGCAAAGCCATGAGCATGGCCAGACAGCATCCCCAAAACCACACAATGACCTCTGGCTGTGGCACTGACTGCTGTCTGTCTTTGAGGATGCATGGGAGGAAAAAGGGGATGACACAGCAACTGACATCTGTTTTCTTCATTTGTATAGAAAAACATATACTACATCTTTTCTAGTACGGTACTTCCTTTCCTCCAGTAAAGTTTCCTAGCTCCATACCCCAAATTAATATTCTGTTCTTTGGATACAAAGGCTAATACTGAAAAGTATTAGCAACTCCAGAAGGTACTAACAGCCTTGAGGAGCTCACTGGTAGCATCCAACAGCTGACAGAGAAGCGATATGTGGATACCCATAGACAGATTTATGGGTGTATTGTATATCAGTGTCATTGCTGATTTCATTAAACCCACATGCATGCTTGTCTTCCTGGAATGATTCTGGGGTGTGTGAGCGAGTATTTGGCCATAGATGGCACCAAACAACCACGAGCGGAGCAATCCCTTCTTGCTGATGGAGCCGGCTGAGGCTGCTGGCTTGCGGCTCCACCCCGGGGCAGCCCCAGAAAATAGACTGCCTGCCATGTGACACCCGAAATGTAAGAACTTCTTCCAAGACGCGAATCTGCATATCCCCCTCAAATCAAATAGCCTTTCTGAGCGTCACAACTACTTTTTCTTGTTTAATTCCCTCCCTCTGCCCCGGGGTTATTTCCTTTTAAATGCGGCAGCACATGAAAAGCCCTACAACTGTCGTGGATAAACTATGTTGGCACTTTGAAAGAGCATGGGAAGGGACCAGTGCTGGTCTGAAGACTGAGCAGTCTAAATAGGCTGTTGCATAGGATTGTATGTCATGAAGCCTAATTTTTGCATTTTCAAGCCATTAGGTAAAGTAATGCTATTCATAAACCAATGAAGCTCTATTTTAAAATCTTATTACTGTGTTTTATTCCCACAAGAGTTACCTGAATGGTTTCTTCTCTGAAGCTTAGAAAGTGTTTAATTTCCAGCCTAGAATTATTTGTAGACATTTTTTTTTTCATTCCTGTACCAACTTTGTGGTTTAGGTTAAATACCTCTTCTCTCTACTCAGTATCCCCTGCTCAACAGAGTTTCCCATCATCAGACTGGCTCTGAGCCACATGATCACAGGCTTAGGAGAAAGAAATTTGATCTTCTGTCCTTCACCTCCACATCTTGAAAATATGCCCAGAGATTTTCCTTGTCTCCCAACAAAACACCCATCTGCCACTGGGGCTAGAGCATCATAGATTGGGTAAAGGGCTTGCAAAGACATCAGCTTGATGAGGGCCATCTGGAGGGCAAGAGTCAGGTGAGGTTAGGAGAGGAATGAGTAAGAAGTAAACAGCCAAGGAAAGAAGTGAGAGGATGGGATCTCTTAGGAAGAGGTGATGGGGTTGACCACTGGTGCAGATGGCTTACGGTAATGGTCTCTTCACTAGCTTTGAAGGCTTCTGTCATTGCCTGTTGTGAGCATACCAGGGAGACTAGAAAACAGGCATTTTTGGTCACATGTGAGGCCAAGGCCTTTCTCAATTCACTTTGTGCTATTACCTGTTGTCTTGGAATCTTGCCATTAAGGTCATCAGTCTCCCCCAGCTTGCTAGCCAGCTGCTCCCCTGACCAAATGGTGTCTTGCAGCCATGTGCACATCAGTGCACTCTCATTCCCCAAGCCTGAACATTAAACTGGATCCCAGTGATGATCCTCTATTATTTCTCAGAGTACACTCTCCAATAATTTGCTTACCTTCAAGCACAGAGTGCTGTTATTCTCCATCCCTCCTTCTCTCCTCTCCTCTCCTCGGTTATGGCCGTCTTGAAACTTCCCTCACCGTGCCTCCCTTGCACAGTTGAGCTAATAGTTTTTTCTATTTGGAAGGCTTATTAAAAACTTCGCAGGGGTCCAATTAGGCTTCTCTCCTCTCTGAAATAGGTAACTTATTTTGAAATGAGGAATGTTAGACTAAGTTAAAACAAGAACCTGATGAACTGACAACACTGGAGGTTCATTTGCAGTACTTACCCAGAACTGGGCAATTTGTCCCCAAGCATAGCTACTATATTTTCGTCCAGCCTTACTACTGTCTTTGCAAACTTAATTGCAACATTTAAGTGACATTTTGTGTATCCTTAGTTAAGAAGAGGGGCTAGGAAGTTTGCATATTGCTGGGTCAGAACGTCTGCTTTCATAATCCTCAACTCAGATGTGCAGTAATACATCTGAGAGGACTCCTTTCCTGTGATTACATATCCATTTCATTTTAGTCAATTAATATTGACTGATACTGAGGGATTGCTTCTGGAATGAAAAAGGGCAAAGTACTACGTGAATATGACAACATGAATAGTCAAATTTATTTTGCAAACACAAATTTGGATTTTTAAGACTTTATTCCGGTCTCTCATTAAACATAGATAATGAATTTCAGAGATCGAGGATTTCTTGTATATCCTGTAGAACATGTTAGCTATTAAATCAATTATAATTCATTTTGGAGTTTTGACTTGGGAAAGGTGGAACACAATGTGCAGAACTAGAATATTAAAAAGGCTCAATTGGTTCAGACCAAAGATTCATACAGGATCTCCATCCTAGGAAAAGGCAAAAGGACAGGGGAACATAAAGAGATACTTTACATCTGTACCTTTCAGGAATCTGGCACTTGTTTTGGTTCATGTTCTGCTTGTGCTCAACTCGTTTTAATGTTGTAGTGAAATGCACTTTGAGAAGTTACATCCTGTTAAATAAGTGAGGGTTAATAGGTCTTATTACTTAGACATTTCATGTCCTTGACATCTCTTTCTTTCCACCATGAGATGGTGGCAAAGCTAATGTAGTCTCAAGGCTTCTGACTAACACATTTATTTGAAGACATGCATAAATTGTATGTATAATTGACAAACTCATATCTAGGCTCAAACTTCACAGCTCCTTCTCTCATTTAGCACAAAGTAAAATATCTTAATCATCCCTTTTCTAACATATTTGCTACTAGTCATACATGATCATTGTGATATGTCCAAAGAACAGCTGTATTCCATGCTCACAAGTTTTCTGAATTTGTATTGGTACATTTTCTCCATTAAAGTATGTTTCTCCATTATTGTCCAACAGAATGAAATGTTGATTAGTATCAGCTCACTACAGTAAAGTGGAAAAGAAAGGTGAGATAGCTAAACTGATCACTATCCTTATCTGAGCCTGCTGGAATTAAACAACTTTTTTCTATCCTTCTTTCAATTTGTTTAATAATGTAATAGCAATTTTGAGTTATACCTTTCCCTGAACATCATCTATCCTTCCATTCCCTTTAGCTATTCAGTCCTTTTTTCTTCAGATTTGCTTTTCTGTATTAAGAATGACTCTCTGAATTAAGAAAAAAAGAGAATATTTTCAGCTTCAATTTGGAATTTATTTTCTATACTCTCACAGAAATTAAGTCAAAATCAGAGTAGCAGATAAATTCACCCATAGATCCCAGGACACTTGGTATCATGCTGATGCCTTTTAGATACACTAAATATTACCTGTTTTCCAAAACCTAGGAGCAGGTTTTGTATGACCTCAGGCAGTAAAACCATCTCCACATGCACAGGCAGATAGAAAGTTCCCAGGGTCCTCAGCATGCCTGAGCTCATGGAAAATGAAAAGACTCTCCTGTTGGGCCCCAGAGGGATTTGGAGCATGTATTGATGGTGGCATGAAGGGTGTTATTTTTTCCTGACCCTGAACCCTTGAAGCATGAGATTTGATTATAATCATTGTCCTGTTGCAGAGCTGCAAAGTTTATGAGTATTAAGAGCACAGCAGAAAGTTTCCTTCTCTCTGTAGAAGACCACCAGTGGGTACACAGGGTGAGCCCTGGATTTCAAATGCACGCACACACAGAGACACATACAGAGCTTTCCCTATCACACCCAGAGGCAGAAGAGAGACAGCTAGTTCACCTGAAAGCATGTGAGCAGCATCTCTTTCTTTCTGGATAAAGTGTTCAGTCATTCACTACTCTCTCTGTTCAGCTAAGCTCAGAGGACAATCTCTGGACCACATCTTGTTCCTATTTTCCAGGGTGAAACCACTGCAGCTTCTCTATATGAGATATGGTTTTAGAATCACCTCCCTTTCATTTTGGGAAAGGTTTTTCTAATCTCTGAATTACTTGTGGATCTCTTCTCAAGGCCGGCACAGTGTAGGCACTCTCCCATCTGCATTGCACAGGGAGCAGGTTTGCCCCCTCACTTACAGGCCACCTTCCTCCTTACAGCTGCAGAAGCAGTGGTACACCATGATTTGTCTTCTCTTTTTTTTTCATTTCATTCTCCCCGCAGTTGCTAATTTTCAGCATATCCTCTTACACTGAAAATGTGTAGAAATATGCTTTTTCCCCCAATAACTGGGTCTTTTGTAGACATTAGAACAAACCCTATTGTATCAGGACCATGAACATAGCAGCTGATTCCTAGTACATGTCACCAATGCAATTTTCTGAGATCCAAAATCTTGCCAGCAAAGAATTTGTGACTCATTCTGTGAACAACCAACATAAATGCTGAGTAGCTTTGGACCAGAATCTGAATGCTGGGAGATCCATCAAAACCTGCCTGATTCACTGGAGATCAACATTCACATCTACCTTGAGACCAGTCTGTAAATGACTGGATTTAGAATTTGCCTTCTTTCACCAGATAAAAGCTTTCAGATAAAAATACATAAATAAATAATATAAACTAAGTATATTAATATATCTTTATATATTAATATATCTTTACATATTAATATTTTTATAGCTATATGTCACTATTGCCCAAACTGTAGCCAAGTCAAAGATAGTGAAATTTGATTTGAGAAGATCTACCTGCCATGAAACCATGGCATCGATTACTTGCCATAGAATCTTTAAGGTTGGAAGAGACCTTCAAGGTCATCCAGTCCAACCATCCACCTGGCACTACCACTGTAACCCCTAAACCATATCACATAGTGCCAGATCCAGATACCTTTGAACACATTTTTAGCCTCACCTCTTGGCTGCTACATTCTTATAGTAACCATTTCCGTGTTTTGCCTATTACCTTCCATATATTTTCCCCCCTTTTTAATACTGAAAATGAATATATTGAAATATTTTATACATTTAAATATTATTGCCAGTAATTACAAAATCTCTTCATTTATTTCCCCTAAAATTCTAGGTGTAAAATTTGTAGGACTACATATTTGAAAATGCTGAAGTTTAGTACGCACCACTTTGAATTTTCCCATGTTAATTTTATGAAAATAAAAAAAGAAAACTTCTGTGCTAGCTGAAAATTTGTTGCTGTAGTTTGTATTTTTCTTTTTCCCAGTACAGGCTGAGCACAGAGCTGGTCCTTTCATACCCTTAAAGTCTACAGAGAAAATATGAGCTTCATTTGAGAGCTTCATCCAAAGGCTTTTAGGAAGCAGCTTTGGGGAGTCCTCTCTGTCTCTGCGGTGGTGGGTGCTTGGGGCCACACACTGTACTGCACATTCCTCAGTGCCTGCCACACTCACCAGTGCCCACAGCACACTCTTGGCTATTTCATCCTTAGCTTCCTCTTGAGAAACAACCATAAATTGAATACATTTCAGCTACATGGGTTGAAAGTTTTAGGTTTGTATCCTGATCACATGTTACTCAACAGATTGTTTTGCTAAGCATTTAGGGAGCTGCAAAGAAAGAAACCTTTCTGGTCTTAGTACTTTAACAACTATTTAATGATGCACTGTGGCTTTACTGCCACCTTGCTCTATGGTTTTTCTTTCCTCAGCACTTAATTCTGATCTTCAGGGTGTATTTCAGCCCTACAAAATTTAGCAAAATTCAGATTGCAAAGCAGTTACTGTGTGTTTTGGCAGAATTGCATTACCTGTCCTGTTTTTTCTCCACAATTATTACTTATGATACCTGTATCAGGCCTTCCCCTAGAGATCCTAATTGATATTGATGATATAGATGACTGTGGCTTGGGAATTCTTTCGTCTGTTGCTGTAGGGCTGTAGCTGCTCTCAGACTGCACCAAATACTAATTATCTTTTTTAGTGTATTGAATTTTAAATTACATAAATGGCAGTGGATTGTTTAAATCACTTTCCCTTCAGTGTCGAAATAGGCTTCCTCCAGCTAGCTTAAATTGATCACTTGAGTGGATTTTGAGGAGATATCACAGTGTGGCCACAGTAACCCTGAGAAGACTGTTGGGGGGTTCAGAATTGCTCTGTGTAGTCCAGCACTTACCACATGAGCTACAACCATCTTTGGTTGTTTCTTGTCAGATGGTATGATGACAACCAGTAGTTTTTTTTTCTCTGGACTATCTTTACTAATGAAAAAATCCACAACCAAAACCTTGCTTCTTCATAGAATTAGAGAACAACCTGGGTTGGAAGGGATCTTTAGAGGTCATCTAGTCTAAAACCTCTGCAATGACCAGGGACATCTTCAACTAGATGAGATTTCTCAGAACCCCATCCAACTTGACCTTGAATGTTTCCAGGGATGAAGTGTTGTTGTGGTGTGAAGAAAATTAACACTAACCCAGCTGAAACCAGCACATGTGTCTACCACCTCTTTGAGCAACCTGTTCCAGAAGCTTGAGAACACCTGAAGAACAGAATTCATGGCATGATATGAAAGTTCCCAGAATTGGTTTGGTTTGGTTCTCTATAGATGTGAATTTAAGCACCAACTGCCTTACCTGAAATATTAAAATAAATCCTAAAGACTTTCTGTGGTCAGTTGTTTTTGTAAAACACTTCTGATGCTTTAACCAAATTGTCCACAAGAGTTAACCATGTAGACAAATTCTTGTCCAGCTGAGAGAAGCTCAGATATACTTAAATATTATATTATATTATTTTGGACTTAAATTACTTGACAACACCTTTCTGAGTTAACAGATGTGTAAGCTTAACTCACTATGTTAGAACATTCATAAATAATCTCTCACTGCTACATTCTCAGGGAAGTTACATAACACTAAGCAGAAAGACTAAACATGAACCCAGTTTTCATCATTAATAGCTATGTCCCCAGTACAGATGAGAAATGTTAAAATATGTTGATTAAATGCTGGTATATATTTGTCAAGCATGTCAATCAACTGAAGAGCAATATAATCATAAACATATAATTAAAGGTGAATTGTTCATCCCAAAGGAACCAAGCCAGACCTTCAAGAAACTGCAAAACCTGAGAAGTCTCACCAGTTTTGAAGCCGTACACAGGCTGAGTGCAGTTACTGATGGTCCATGAGAAACTATGACTCGGAAATTACTCCTCAGTGGCAGTTGGTTCAGAATTAATGATTTGGTTTTAGTAAGTTTAAAAAAAGATGTTAATCTCTAACATGTCTAAGGTAGTAGAGCAGGAAAATAGAATAAGCATTAAAGTACAGAACATGCTCAAATTAAACATTATCACTAAAAAGCTTTTTTAATCAAGTGTCCAGTGTAAATAAGTCTGCAGTAGGACAAGCTGAATGGGCATTTCGGAGACTTTCTGTACAGCTGAGAAGCTGAAAAGATGATTCCTGATTTGTGACATTACAGAGCTTCAGTTTTTGTTGTCTTAGGTGCTCCAATACCCCAGTGTGTTGTGGACTCCACTGAAGTTTAGAGATGAGATTTAATTAGACATCTGGAATCTACATTTTTTTTTTACTTCTGTGCTACATTCAGTTACTAAGTTACCATTTTTCAGATCTCTTATTTCTTCTCCTTCATACAATAAAAAATGATAAAAATGTAGAAAAAAACAATGATAAAAACATAACACATATAGTTGTACTTAAACAGCCTGCAAACCCCAACTTCTTTGCTTTAGTGATTGTGACAAATGTGAGATGATAAAATGCCTGTCAGGCATTTTATGCCCCAAATTGAAATTTTCAAGACACTGCTTTATTTTTCTGCTGTTAAAACTAGCTGAAAGAAAACAGGATCTCTGTTTCTTAAGACTTTGTTTCCTTCCACTATTTCTTTTCTTTACTAAGCTGCATATTCTAATCCTGTTGTCATCACAATCTGTCGTGGGAATATGATATGATGCCGTTCTCACTGACGGCAAAACTCGTTTTGACTTAGGAACACAGGGAACCACATTGTATGATCCCTTTCCTCAGTTTATACAACATAGAGTCAGCCCTAAGGTATCAAATGGGTAAAGAATAAAACGTTGACTTCTCAGATAAGGAAAATAATTAGAAAGCAGAATGTTCTAGCAGAATGTGTAAGAGAAATAATCTCAAGTTGTTTTTTTTTAAGTGTTAGTACCCCTTACTAAAAGCTAATTTATTCACTAAGCTCAATGTGCTCAAATATCTTACGTAAGGTTCTTCAGGCTTGAGATACAAATTCAGAGATTATGAAAAAGAATTCATCCTAGGCTCTATGCTTTCTGCATAACATTGTGCAAGCTGTCCCGTAGAAGCATGTGATCTGAAACGGCATGATCCCCCAGTCAGAGGGCTACCAGCACTGCTCAGAATAGCATGGTTCATGGCAATGCAAAGGGATGCTCTGGGAATTGAATGAATTCTCAAGACTAGCCTATGTCATTTGCTTTTTAGCCAGGGTTTCATATTGTTTCATCATGAAGAAATCTTGGCCTGATTCAATCCCAACTGCTATGTTCCTCTACTGCCCTCTTGTTAAAGCAACAGCACAGGCAGTGAAATTTGGCTCATGAGTGTTGGTATCTAATCTTAATCAATTCAAAAATTGAAAAGAAAAAAATCAAAACATCAATAACTCTACAGATTTTTTTTAATAGACACAAAGGATCTTTATCAGAAAGGAAAGCTTATATGACAAACGATATACAGGTTATTGGGTGCAACACAGTGATCTGCAGATTTCCCACTATTCTTTTTGTGCACCTGGAACAAGGAGTGTACTCAATCTATTTCTATTTTTCATTATGGAAATATGCAGATTAACAAGAATGTTACACAAAATCTCCATGGATTTGGAGAGAACATAAAGATCATCCTCTTAATGACTGCTCACCTTGAATCTCTCCACAGGTGCTGCCCAACAGAAAGTTGGGCAGTCTCTATATTTACGAGTAATCATACCTGCAAACTATATTTTTCTCACCTCATTTTGTGCATTGTGTCAATTGAAGGTGCAGCAAGATCTGCTCAGCGGATTGCTGAGGTTATCAAAATACACTCTCAAGGTTTACAGCAAGGAAGAAAAAAGTGAAAGGCACGGATAATGAGGGAAGAGATCCAGACAGCACACATTCTGCTTCTTTTCTCTGTTGATCTCTAGAGAAAAAGCAGATCATTCTCTTACTGATAGAATGCCAACAGGTGTAGTTAAAATTGGAACTCCAGGAGGAAAAAAGATATTGTTGGAAATGCTTCTGCACAAGGAAGTCTTGAAAGTAAAGGAAAAAAAAGACATATATGTTTGAGTTACAAACTACATTTTCACTACCTAATCTGTGAATGAGGATCTTTAGAATAGTGCAACTTTCCTGCTCCCAGGATAATGATGCCAATAGATGTTGCTAATAATCAGGATAATCATGCCAATAAATTACGGTTGTGCATCTGACAGGAACCTCCTCATGTGGACTGCGGGCAGAGGTTTCAGTGTTAAGGCAATCACACTCAATGGCTGTGCCCTCCTCCTGCCAGCTCAACACCTCTGCTCCCTGTCTGGCTACTTTCTGTCCTAGCCCCTCACCAGGTATTTTTCCATGCATCCCCCTCCTTACACCCATTTCCCCAGCTGATGTACTTGATGTGTTGAGAGGGCTTGGGCTCCTACTGTTTTCTTGTGACCTGTTCAACTCTCTAGATTCAGGAGATGCTTTCCACTATCTTATGACCAGTGAATCCTGAAATACTTTTCTGTACAACAGATTGTCCTCAGGGGACATTTTCCCTCCCCCATCAGGATGGCCTGTTGCTTCTTGATTAGGGCATTTTCTGGGGTAGTTGAAAACCGAAGTTTTAGTTCTTTCAACCTGAGATAACAGTCAAACAGGTATATCCTGGTGCAGAACACAGCTGAGATCTCCCATATGGTTTATGAGGATCAATAACCCCATTTCAGCTGAGAAATATGGCAGATAATATGGACATATCCCACAGCAGATCATGGTCTACCCTGCCTTATCCCTGCATTTAGCACTCCAAATGCAGTGATTTGTTTTTCTGCTTAGTTCAAGATACACAACTCTGTGGATATGAATAGGAAGTTCCTGTGCACATTACGTCCACAACATTTCTAATTGTAATATAATTCTGAGTTTCAGGAAGGCTGGTCAGATGTGAAAATGTAAAGGGAACTGATCCTGATGATAACGATAAGGACAACTAACTAACAAAGGGGTGTTCAGTGTTTTGCTCGTGTTCTCTTAGACAACAGCCTGATAATAAAATGAAACAAAAGAAACATGATGAATGAGAGTGGAGCTCTGAAGAGGAAATAAAACACAGTTGCAAACAAAGATAGTGAAATAATAGGGATCCTTTAAACTATTTGTCTCTTTCCCGCAGAACCTAAAAGACACAAAATTCACATAGGCCAAAAAGGCTGATTGCTAAACATGTGTGCATTTTCAAACAAGGTGTATCTTAGAGTCAGGAAAAGGGTAAGGACTGGATAATTGGATGACCGAATGGAACATCAATTGGGTCAATTCAATATGATCCTTCAGTGCTCATAAAACTTCAAAGATTTATTTAAATTGTAAGTCCTATCATGTATTTCAAATTAAAAATAATCTTGGATGTAAGCATTTCCCTGTTCTCAGATTTTGCAAAAGGAAATTTGTCACCTAGCAGTAGAACACAAAATGACAAGTAGCAAAGCTCAACAGGTGAATCTGCATTTTTTGACATCAGTTTAGATGAAATAGAAATAATAAAAAGTATCAACACAAGTAACAAGGCCAAGGCTGTGTGTCTTCCAGTGCAAATAGATGCAAATGCTTTTGTTTCCTTTTACAAAAATACTGACAATTTAGAAACCTCTTGAGCTTTCTCTTTCTCTCTCTCCATTGTAATAAAAGGCATAAGAAGCAACAACAAAAATCCCATTTTACCATATTTGCACTGCTGAGTTTAAACAGGGCTTAATTAAAAAATGAAAATTACTGCATTTCTGATGCATCGCTGAGCCACTGAACAATGCACTCATTCCCGCAGTCCAAAGATGCCTTTCCTAAAACCCCTAGAGAAGCATCTCACAGGCCTGCAGGACCTCAGCTGTGCTGCCACTTCACCACTTTACCACATTGTTGCTCCCAAATCCTCTTCTTGTGAATAAGTTAACGTATGTGATGCTGTTCCTCTCTGAGTATGCCGTGAGCACAGCCCTTCTTCCCCAAGAGACCCAGGAGCATTAAACCTGTGAGATCGTACGGCTTTTCAACAGCACGAGGATGGACAATTCCTATACTGTTCTTGTGCATCCCCACCTGCCCACCTCAAACAGCAATCAGTAGTTTAAAGCACAACACAAATGAAGGGAATTCTGAAGAGCTGAGCGTGACACAGCCTCTCAGATGGAAAGAAAGGTCTGCTGAAGCACAGTGAGCAAGTGGCTGATCTGGCACAGAGATGCAGTCAATGCTGGTGTGCCAGCATTGGCCCTTATTGATCAAAATATAAACTCAAATATAACTATGCAGACGTCTGCTTACATGTGACTTTTACATATTTGTGTAAGATGTAAATTAAGTGGATACAAACTTGAAAAAAAAAAGTAACTCTAGCCTCTCCAGCCTGGCAGGGGGGCTATAAAAATCTGACCTTTTTGTCAGTGGAGAATAACTGCAGATATAAGTTCTAATTATTTGGGCAGTTGGGTTTTATTCACCTTTTTTTTTTTCCTTTTTTTAGCTATGGGAGGATTATCTAGAGGCTTCTCAGCACAGATCCCCCCCTTCCTTATCCTAAAGAAATCATTTCCCATATTCACACGAAAGGTTCCACTCATAAGACACAGAGTAACAGAGTAAAGTCACCTTCCTAAGTGAGAAGTGTGATCAACATATGCTAGAAAACCTTTCAGAACCATGTGTAAAAATAGCTGAAGTTGTGTTGTTTGTATTAGCACTCTGAACTATTCCCAAGCTGAGACCAGATCTTTGTTCAGGCATAAGGGGAAGTGTTAATGTTTACTGAGTCAGAACACTGTTTCTTAAAGAGCTTAATTAACTTCATTGTTCTTGGCCCATGGTGTCTCAAGACAAGTCACAGAACATACCGAGCCACCAGAAAAAGGCAGATAAGTACAGCCCCATTTTCTGTGTTTTTCAAGTAACCAACTGTGACAAGGGGAAGCATCGGTCTGAAAATGACCCTATTCTATTAACAGTTTTTCTCACCAAACTCTCACTATAAAAGAAGAATGTGGAAGTGGAAATAATTGAATTGCACATTGAAAGAGATATATTTCATATGAATTAAAGATGTTTATCTTCATTAAAATAACCAGACAGAGAACTGCTGTGCTTCATTCAGTTAAGAAAGACTTGGTATTCATGTTTATTTTCCATGTAGTAATCAGAACCCCTGGGATATGATAACTTAGCTGGAGCTGTTCATCTTGAAATTTTCACTTGGAATCCAGCCCAGTTTGCAATAATTAAAAGTTGTTATCTGATGGGGAGAAAATAGTACCTTCTTTTTTCCTCCAATTTTTAAATGACTTTGGTTAGACTGTAAGAAAAGCAACTCTCAGATAGGCAGGGTGTCTGTCCAGTTTAGTCTGTGACACTGGATGCTGAGAAGACTGGGATGTATCTGCCTTATCTATGTCTGATAGTTTTTAAAAGTTCTCTATGACAACCTGTGGCAACGAGTTTCTAAATTTAATTAATGAGTTTCTTATACCTTAAACAATGCTTAGTACGTTGGTGAAGTGTAACTTCAATCTCTACAAGCCATGCTTACTCCCTCACATATAAAACCTTCACCTTACTTTTTTTATAATCCATGTAATTTACTTTTTACTAACTTCACCATTTGTGAGCAGCACCCCTTGAACTCAGGATGTTGGTGCCTTTTCCATTTTTGTAGGGATACTGGATTTGAATACCTTAGAGTCATGGATACAAAACTATTCCTCCACAGTCATATGTGGAAATACCTCCTTCAAACTGCTCAGGATTAAGTCTAGAATGGCTTTTCTCATTGTAGATCATCTGACTAGTTGGGCCAAGAACTGAAACAATCTAAACCAGTTGTCTCTGAATAATAGCGTGCTCTGAACTCTTCCTAATCCCCCTGCAGACAGCTGAAGTCTCCCCTTGCACTTATCTGACCCTTGCAGCCTTTAATCTGAGGGTGTTTTGCAGCCGTTGTCACCACCCTTGTGAGTCACTAGAAGTACAGCCTCGATCATCAGGTGGATTTATCAGGCTTGACTTTACCCATTAAACAGGTAAGCATTTTATCAGAGGTTGCCAGGCAGACTTGCACACTTGTCATCATCAGAGAAGGACAGGCACGTGCACAGTGTTGCTGGTTCCCCCTGCTTTGCGCCCTGCCTTGGGATGGGGTGTGCTGTCCTCTAGATAGGCCAGGCTGACCTCTGAGTGCAGGACAACTGTTTTTTAACTCTTGGCTAAGAAATTTCAACCCAAATTGATTTTACAGCACATATTCGTTCTGTTACCATTGGGAAACTCCGCTTTCTTTTAACAAACACTACTGCTCCTCTAATGGTGTAGTCTTCTCTGTTATTCAGATATATTTGAACTCCACTGTATTACAGTATCACACTGATTATCTTCTAGCCTACTTAGTAGGCATCTACAAGATGTTTGGATTTTGTCATCTTGTCTCAGGCACGCAGAGTGTTTTCAGCTTTGCCCTTTCAATAATGAGTCACTCCAACTGGCATGCTCTCCTACATCTGTCACCTTGTCCTCAATCCTCCATTTTAAAGCACTCCTACAGTCTTTTTTTTTTTTTACCCTGAATGCTAGCAGACCCCTTCCCCTCTACACTGAAAGCTGGAGTTTTCACACATTCTACATTTGTCTATATTATATTTACTGGAATTCTGGTTTATGGAAACACAGACTCTTAAACACAATACTTGAGAAGTCTGGGAAATAGAAGTCTTAACTGATAAATAAGAATGCGAGTAATGTCCTCATGGGACACTTAATCATAGCAGTCCAGTTCAACAAGAGAGCAGAGAGCTGTGGTGAGTCTGTCCATCTCGCTGGACTTCATTGATACAGAACAGTTTGGTTAGAAGGAACTACAAAACAGGTTTGTGCATAATTTATTAAAAATGGAGATGTATGTTTTAAAATAAACAAACAAAATTCAAGTATTTCTCAGCCTGTACACAGTTATATTACAGAAATAAAGAAACATGTACATTTGCACACACAAAGACAAACATTTTGAAATAAATGATTTATTGAAAATTATATCCTTGGTTCCAGTGCTCACTGAGGTGTGCTGTTAAGCCAAGCTAATTTCTTGTGTCTGCCTCAGAAAGGCATTACCCCAACTGTCACTGTAGTTTGCATGCATAGCACAGAGGAGGACACAAACCCCATGTCCTCCTCCTCCAGGGAGTGCTCCCAGAAAGCTTGTGCTGCCACTGCTTTCTGGCCCTGAGTTCCATTACAGATTTGTCCCGCTACTTGGCCTGTGATAGGGAATCCCATACCCATGTAAAGCCCATAAAAATGACAAAGCCTAGTGCTGCTCAGGCCTCTGGTCCTTCTCCACTGTCAGCCTTACACACGTACCTGAGGCTGATGCCATTCATAAATCCAAGCTTTTGCAGAGTATTCACAATGCTTCCTCTCATTCCACTACACCAAGGGCATCTTGAACGCAAGGGAGGATTAAACCTGGTCAAACCAGTACTTTCCAGAGACATTACCTCTCATTTCACCCCTTACCCACCACTGCCTCCCCACCCCCTCCAAAAATGGAATTCTCCAGAAGATTAAACATGTTAGCATTTATGACTAAGAGCAAGCAACTGAAAACTCCATGTGGAACTTCCTATATGTGTTGTGCACGCATAAACCCTTGGGTATTTTACACAGAAATGTTGATTATAATTATAGTACTAGAACATCTCTACTGCCAAAGCATCTGCCTTGCACCTGCTCTCCTACCATGAAAAGAGAGCAATGAAAGAGAACAGAAGCTGCAGCAGGAAAGGGAAGAAAAATAGTAACCTCTTTAGAAAAATACCATCAGTTTTTCTTCAAACAGTTTTTTTTTCTTGGCTTCAGTGTGGGAAAAAACAAGCATGGCTCTTCCACTATTTCCTTGCTCATGATACAAGCAAACTCATGAAGGGCATCTCAGATCTACAGTTCTTTGAAGGACTACAGTGAAAGGATGAATCCTCAGAAGACAATATTTTCTCTTTATCTGGTTGAGCAGACACAGTGTCAAGACAGGCTTTCTTTCCCTTCCTCCAAATGGAACGTGTTTATTGGCACTGCGACATCAGCTGAGGGTGGATATCACTCCCTTGCAGTTCAAAGTAAAGTCACTGCAGGTTTCAGAGGAAGCCAGGGCAGGATTTAAAACTGTATTTCCTTTAGAGGCCACTGAATCCCTTCTACATTTCCAGCATGCTGCCAGTCAACATGAGGGGTTTTTTCTGATAAAAGCAAAATTGCATCAGTAAATGAAGCCCTCAGCTATCCTGCAGTTAGTACATAGCCCTGGTTTTCATATATAATGAAAATTATATATGAATACATATATTAATATATACACTAATATATGTACACATTCAAAGAAAAATATCTGAACAAGGTGCTTAAGAATGTATATATATAAAAGTTGCTTTAACAGAACATTCACTTAATATTTGTGAAAATTATGCCTAGCACTCCATATTCATGTTCTCTGAATCCTTTCTATGTAAGTCGGTAAATAAATACACAAACAAACCAGCATTAAACATACATGCTTCAATGTATTTAAAATATTCATTTTAGACAGAAAGGCACTTGGTGCACACGTCAAACAATTTTTTATTTTGGAGTATTTGCCAAATGCTAATGTCACAGACAATATGAAAGATCTCTTGTGGTGCTGAGATAATGAACTCCCAAGGTAATAATTTCCATTATTAGCTTTCCATTTTAGCTGGAAAACACCCTTAAAATTCTTTATGTTTTACATTTCTTCTTAATAGCAGCACCACTTTTAAAAAAATACATATTTTTCAAAATTTGTATTTAGGAAAATACATCTGACAAGGTTTAGATTTGCTATTTGTCACTTTCCAACTAGGTCATATATATTTGGGTAAGAATTACTTTAATATGTATTTCATGTACATATATATATATAAATTCCATATATATAGTCATGGTATACAGATATAAGTATATATATATTCTGGGATGGTAAGAATATCTATATTCTTCTATATAATACATGTTTTATATAAAATATATTTTCACAATATAAATATAAATATAGCTAGAGGTAAACGTAAATTCTGTGAAGGTAAGAAAATACAAACAGCAAGAATTTACAATGTCTATTATAGCCACAAAGTATTTCAATAACAACAACAAAAAACTATATAGTATGGACAGTTGTTTTGGAGAAAGAACCAGCTGAAGAAGATGGGAGGTAAATGTAATGGAAAAATTCAGGCTATTTTTTTTTTTCACTCATGCTGCAGTAATGCCTGGAGGCAAGAGAGATACTTGGCTGACTAACAAAATGCTAATTATTCAGAGACTTCTGTTTCACAGAGTAAAGCCACATCAGTAACTTGGAAAGTGGGATATGTGGAATTCTTAAAGCGTACTAATGAAAAAATCTGTCAGGAGAAAATTTAAAAGATAAGACAGGAAAAAATTTTAATAATGTGATATCACACTTATTTGCCATCCTGTCTTTCATATTGTGAATTTCATATTGTGAGTGCAGGAATGCAATGTGTGATCATGAGAATGTGGCTGTAGGTTAAAGAGGAAAGAAATAAATAAAATTTTAAGCAGAAGAAGGTGACTCCAATATCGAGGATGCAGCTTTAAAAACATTGTGATAGAGTTCAAGTTCTTTAAAAATGACAAGTTCATTCCTATCAGACAAAATTTGCTATCATCTACTTTGAAATTTTTACCTGTGTACCATACCCGAGCATCCAAACATTGTACCTCATAGTTTTCCACTCAATATAAAATATATTGAATATTTTGATATATATATATTTTGATAGTGATATCTTGAATATGAAGTTTGGGCCTATAAAGACATGCACAAAAGCTCTTGAGGGAAATTAAAAAGGGGAGGATCTTAGGCAAAATCTCCAGATAAAATATCCCAGAGGTGCATCTGTCTCACACTCCCAGACAACCGTGTGTCAAAACAACATTATTAGGACTGCAATAGAGAGCACCAGAAAGTTAGAAAAGTGCCAGAACTTTGGTTGTCTACGCAACTTAAATTCAGTTTGCACCTGTATACACATTATGGCAGTCAATGGCTCCACCATCTTCTGTTTTTCCCAAGTCCCTTCCCTCTCCCGGTGCCCAGAATAGTTGATGAGAATGTATTGAATGGCTTTTCAAGATATCAGTTGTTCTCTGCACAGCCTGCACCCTCTGACGGTTTCTTGCATAGCAAAAACTTGCAGACAGTATTTCAAAATGCTGCTCTGAGGGGTTGGACCTAAGTGATCTTTAAGGTCCCTTCTATCCCAAACCATTCTATGATTCTAAGATTCTGCAGTGCCAGTAACCATGGTGGCTGAAGGCATTAACTAACAGGCTTCATGGAGCCTCTAGGGACTACTGCTACCATTTTATACCTGGGTAACTAATATCAAAAAGGCTCTTTAAACCCGGCTGGCCAGTTTGAGATAATGAGGATCTCATTTTTCCATAGCTTTGAATTATATAGTACTGCATTTAAGGCATGATCCTCATTAATTTCAAGTGCAGTCAGGAGCCTCATATCTAGAAGGTGATGGGACTTTGCCAGCAGGTTTCTCAGGCTTTGCCAGAGTAGGGTCTCCAGAGGTCCATATAGGCTTTGGGAAGGTATACACTGGGGCTACAACTCCTATACCTGTTTTTTTCCAACTCCATTCCTCTTTCCCTTTCCCTCAAATCTACTAATATTTTTGTCATGTATCTTCCCAATTTGGCTTTTCATCTCACTTCTTATTAATCAGTCCCAAATTCTAACCTCCTCTCTTCAGACTACCTCTGGGACCAAGACATCCAGGCCCAATATCCTTCACTAGGAAGAACCTGTCTCAAGCCTTCTGACTGTTTTCCCAGTCTTTCCTTCATTTGTAGGCACTTGGAGCTCTTCCTGTTCTCAGTCCTTCACCTGTTTTCTTACCCTGTTTAACGTTATTTCTCTCTCTCAGTCTCTCCTTCCATCCATCTTTCCCTCTTCACAGAACCTATTGCTGTCTGACATCACCAATTTACTCTTTTCCAGTCCAAATTGTCCTTCCCATGCTCAGTGCTTTCTTTTGCCAGCTCCTCTGTCAGTCACTCTTGTTTTGCTTCTGCAAACTTACTCCTTGGTGACTTGTCCTACTCCTTCCCTCTTCCTGTTCTCCACTGCCTACTGGGGACTTGGTCCAGTCTGCTTTCTACACTCTGAAGCTGCCCTTCCCCCTATCTACCGGAGACTACTCCTCCTCGTGCTCAGTGCTACCACTAAGGAACCCTGAGATGTGAGCATGCCATGAAGAAGTGCTGAAATTCTGACATGATGGAATTGGCAGCCTTGTAACATCAGTCACAAGAAGCCAGGGGAGAACTGCAGGCTTAGGGGGTCTCTGTCAGCGCTTATCTCTGGGCACCAGTGTGAGAGCTCTGACATCCCTGCAGTGCAGTACAAGACACCGTGTGTACTCCTCAGGGCTGGTACTGCTTATCTTTAGGACTTACATCACCTTTCTCAGGTGCTTGTTTGTCGGAGGTACAGCTCTGTTTCTTGCCATTCATTCCTTCCTGACAGAGGTTAAATACTGCATTATATGCATCACCAGATTAGTGGCATGTATCCTTTTGGAAAGTTGATGCTGTGCTGATAGCTTGGAGAGACAAGGGAAATTGAAAAACAACCACTCTGCTTCCATTACTATCTTTGTAGCCAGGAAAGCAATAAATCTGAAAAAACAGTTAATTGAATGGAACATTGTGAGAGGACAAATGACATTGCTAGGGACTGTATTACCAGAGGAGTGAGATCAGGACATTCCAGTGATTATCTTAATTTCTTCATCTCTTCTGTCAATAGCTCTTGACTTCATTTCATTTGGCTGCCTCTCACTTACTTCCAGAGGCAAGAGGACAAATCCTGCCAGTGCCACACTGCAGCACCGTGTGCTCCAACTGCAGCAAACACTGTGACATTATGCTGCATTATGCTGAGGCAGCCAGACACTTCTGCTGAGTGCTGACATCAGTGATGTATCAGTGTTTCACTGACTCCCATTCTATTAAAAGAGCTTAACAAGGTTGGTGTTCAGCACTGATGTCTCTGTTTATCTGCATGGAATTTAAAGTGCCCATAACTCAATAGCAAGTGGTACTCTAATTTTTTTGAAAGATCCCTGTAACTGGTCGCTGATTCCATTACACATTCTCAGTCCCTTGATGTGTTGCTTTCCAATGTGGATCTCTTACCATTTGCCAGCCTGGGCCTGGGAGTGCAGTGCAATGGGGGAGGGAAATGAGGAAGCCCAAGCTGCTGTGTGCAGTCACACCTTGCCACATGGACACGTGGAGGTCTCAAGTAGCTGTGTGTGTGCCACAAACACAAACCCGTTGCTCAACTCCCAGCAGATACCAATGATCACCCGACCACAAAGTTTATAATAGCGTCAGGACTGGGGTAAATCTAGGAAAGCTGGAGGTTTTCAGTCTTGTTGACAGAGCAGAGTGTAAGAGCTGTGCTCTTTCAAGTGCGGCCATTCACTCCTGAATCCTCTAGCGCTGTTACCAGGAGCTAGGCTGCCAATAGCAAAGAGTGCATGAAAAGATATGCGTTTCTGGAACTGCATCCCTCCTTTTCACAAAGTTTTCCTTCTAGTATTTCAATTTAACAGAGGAAGGGGAAGAATAATTTTCTCTATAAAATGAAAGAAGGATGTTTAATGCTATTACAGCCTAGTCAAAATCCGGAGAAACAAGGCAAAGTGAAATGGATGTGTCCATGAGAGAGCATTCCATCTTCAGGCCTCCAAACATACCCCTCTGTAGGAACTACATGGCACTTGGGCTTAAGTGGAATAACACTCTTTGAATATGTGCTACATTTTTGTGTACAAATAGGATGGAAAAAATACACAACAGCAATAGGATGAACACAGTCTTTATTAGCCAAGCAATAGTTTTATAGCCATTAGTATAATTGGTAATGTGAATAGACCAATTTGCTGATTCTGTTCCTTTATTTTTATTTTTATTTTTTTTAATAAGAAAAGTTAATTTGTATTTATTTTATTTCTTCAGATCTAGTTTGGGTCTCATATTATTTACTAACAAAAAAAATCATTTTGTGGAAATGTTGAATGAAACCGAGTTTCAGGTTTCATTCATTAGATCCATTGAAAATACTGTATCAAGACCAAATAATGGTAAGGATAAAAGTTGGCGAAGATATCTGTGTTGATCTTTGTTCTTTATAGACTGATGTTCTACTTTCAAATTATAGCAGAAAAAATGCCATACATGTCATAGCACAACTAAGAAATGCTTGAGGCTTCATAACACACCATTGCAAAGTTTTCAGTAAAGTGTTCATAACTGCACACAGATGAACATCTACCAAAGCTATGCACATAAAGTTCCCGTGCAAAATTTGCTTTTAGTGGCAAAAAAATGATCCATTTATGAGCTAACAGACCAAACATGTAAATAAATGTCATATGCATACGCGGCCAATATCAATATGCAAATATCAGGCTTAGACTTATTTTCCAAAAATTGGTCCTGAAGTGTTGCCAAAAGTGAAAGCATCAAGATGAAGCTAGGCTATAACACAGTCAAGATCAAATTTTTTCAGTTAATCAGTTTTCTCAGTTCAGTCTCAGTAAGCAGAGGAGCAGTTCCACGTTTGACCTTGCTTTTCTCCACTAAAACAAAGTCCTAAAAAGATCAAGCCAATCCTCTCCCTATATCAAC
This sequence comes from Chiroxiphia lanceolata, assembly GCF_009829145.1. Classification (NCBI taxonomy): domain Eukaryota; kingdom Metazoa; phylum Chordata; class Aves; order Passeriformes; family Pipridae; genus Chiroxiphia; species Chiroxiphia lanceolata. The sequence continues at coordinate 81,667,787 of NC_045639.1, read as the reverse complement.
TCATGCAATAATTTTCATACAATAATTTCATGCAATAATTTCCCTGCTTTATTAGTGAGAGCTTGCTCTGCTTTCAGAGAGGTGAATATAAAGCCATCTGAGTGTCCTCTGTCCAGATATTCCCATGTCCAAGTGTGATTAGCACTGTCTTGTCAAATTTAGCTCTAAGCCATTTGTGAACACCTTCCTTGTTTATAGTAGCACACTGAAATCTCCAAAGACCTCTGTGTTTGCTCTTCTGTGTATTCTATTAACAGTGCACTACGTTTCAAGATGTCATACTGCAGAAAGCTACAAAAGCATTTTTAACTAACCTAAACATAATCAAGTGAATTACTTTCATTCTGGATAAATACTGCTTGGTATGATTCTGACAAAACAAAATTGGGTTTTAGTTCTACTGCTGTAAATCCAGAGTGACTGTACAAGAATTTTTTGTACTGCATTTGAAATTCTTAAATTGCATCCCTATAAAAATTCAACTGTGGCTAAACAGGATTGAACCCCATAAATGACCAGCTATCACCTGCTCGGAAAGTGGTATAAGGAAATTTTCAAAAATATATGATCTTGAGAGAAATTTTCAAGAAGCTGATAACTGGTGGAATGCCCAGATATTTTTACTATTCCACAAGAGAGTAAATAAAACTATATAACATAATATTTCAGTTTTCATTCTGGTATAAAGGAATGACTCCCAGCTGACTCCCAGCCTTGCTTTACTAAAGGTAGTCTAGTTACCTAGGTGCAACCAACAACAACCTTCAACTCAGGACCTGGAGTTTTCTTAAAAAGCTGAAATTCAAAAAAGCAGGAACTAAGGCACAGAACGGGAAATATTGCTTTAGTTAGAAGAGTCAAGAACATGCATGAGGGGACTACCTCTATCAGACTTCATGTTGAATTCAGCACTATGCATTCCAGTACTATATGCAAAGAACCAGTTTTAAGTGTGTCCCAGCACTCCCATTTGTCTAAGTATTTGCTCAGCAGCTGTACATAGCCAATCTCCTCACAGAGATTTTAGCATGATGAAAATGTGGTTTGGATAGTAACTTACACTGTTACTGTTGATTTGTGCACAAACTGTAAGAGACAAAGCATCTTCTATCCCTGATTTACCAGTTTCTAGCCTGTATGTCAAAGTCAGGGGGAAGATAGCAAAATGTTAAGATTTGGGGTTGGGTTTTTTTATGGTGTCAATGAGAACAAGTTATTAATGCAATGACAGACTTTTCTATTTCTCTCAATAAACAGGACTGCATTACTGAACTGTAAAGCCAAGAAGACAGTGTGAAAATATGCAGGGGAACAACAGCTGTTAGTCATTATTTTCTCCTTATCCTTTCAACACCTCTGTTTCAATTTGCCCTCTAATGGGTAAATCACACTTTCTCCTTAGGACATTTTCTCATGTCAGGCAGGTACTAAAAAGAGTCCTGAGACAATTAAGAGTCATTGGCCAAAGACACCCTGTCTTTTGTTGCTTATACTGTAGATATTGAAGCTAATTTTTATGCTTTATCAAACAGATAAAACTGATGTGTTCTCTTAGACCTTTGTGGTAGAGGATGTTTCTGCTTTCCTTCTCTAGACATTGAACCTTGCTTCTTTTTTTTTCCTTATACAGCCTCTCTTAAATTTCTCAAAAGAGAAATATAAAATATAAAAATTATGGCATCACTTTGTTTAGGCCAAAGAAGAATCTACCATCAGACAGCATTTAAACATTTGTTTTATGGTTTACCTCATCTGACAAGGCTTTGCAGTAGCTATACAGAAAAAGAGGAAAAATAGAAACAATTTTGCTTATGATCACATTCAGTGTAATGCAAAAGCTACTATACTCTGCACTATTCTCCATTTCTTAACTGTAAGAGGAATATTTACTGGTGTTTGAGCCATTGGTTCACTCTGAATTTAATTAATCTGACTCTATGCCACAGAGAAAACAAGGCAGGGAAAAATGCAAACAGCTACAAACATCACATGTCCTACTAAACTGGACTTTTTAACAGAAAATACATTTTCCTTTAATAACTCTGAAAGTCATAATTATCAATTTTTCCAAGCAGTCATGTGGTAGAAACCTCCAAAGTGACAGAATATGTCCACTGATGAAGCTGGAGTATATCACAGCATGCACAAGCTTGAATGCATGCACTCTTCCAACTATTTCTCTTTCAAAGTAAGTGGCTGCTTTTCTTCAGAAAGGCAATTCAGTTTACATCTAGTTTTGACTTAAAGATTTGAAAGATTACCCTGATTACATTTCCCACACAGCTTCTAATATGTAACATTTTACAACTGGTACTGCTGCTACTATTAAGTGAAATGGATTGTGCAGAAGATGTTGTGGAGAAGGCACAAGTCACCTGGCAGCTGTGCTTGGGCAGTGCTAAGGTACACACACTCCTTATGGCTACACTCAAAAAGGCAAAATATTGTTCCAAAGACTGCCTCAGTCTTTGTGGTGCCTCAGTCTTTAATGGTACAATAAATTACCTGGATTTTAAGCTCTCCATCATCTAGGGCAGCTCCAATCCACCAACCCTCCTAGCTTCCTCAGGGCTCATATTATTACTGTTTACCAGCTCTTACATAACTCTGTTGTTTCTGTTGCCCGTCACATGCATCACTGATTGCAGTCTCAGAAAGAAAAGGGGAAACAAAAATAATAAATAAAAATAGAAACAAAAATAAGCTCCCTTGGTACCAGGGAACATGGAAATCTTAGGAGCTTGGCATAAAACCTGGCACATATAGTGACAGCGTCTGATGCTGGCAGCAGAATGAAATATTGGGACCACGTGAAAAAGAATAAAGGAAAAAACATTCCCTCTGTAAAAATACCCTATGTATATGTATATGTGTATATATGTATGTATGTAAGGAGCCACCATGCTAACTAAGAAAACAATGTAGTTTTAGGGGGAACGCGTCAGGGACCGTACCTGCGGGTGACGCGTTACTAAGGAAGGACCCCTCCAAAAGACATCATATTCCCCGCCACCCCGGGATGAGATCCCTTTGTCCGTGCCCGCTCCCGCGGTGAGCGGCTGGCGCTGCCCTCACCCGGGCGAGCCACAGTGCCCTCCCTGCCCGCACGCCGCGCCTCGCTGCTTCAGGGCATAAACAAACACGGCCCGAACAACAAAGGGCCGCGCTGGCGGCGGCCGGGCCGCTCCGCCGGGGCGCAGAGCGGCCGAGCACGCCCCCGGTGCCGCCCCCCGCTCCGTTCCCACAGGGGCTGCCCCCTCCCGCCCCCTGGCAGCTGCCATGTGTCTGTTCAAGTGCGATTAACACCGACCCGCCAAATCCCCCACCCCCCGCTTCCCCTTCCCGGGCCATTTGGGGCATGCACGCGCCCGCGCCCCGTGTTTACACGGCGGCGCCTTCGCGCGGAGCCTTTTTGTGGATGGCGCTGGCAGATGAGCCGGGGGAGGTGGGGGCTCCGCGCCGCGCAGCGCCCCTCGCCACCGGCTATAAAAGCCTCCGGGCCCGCAGCCGGCAGGGCCAGGCGAGCCGCCGCGGACTGGCGGAGGATGGAGGGTGGCAGCGTGGGGTGCGCCTGCCCCCGCCTGCTCTCGGTGGCGCTGCCCCCGCAGGGGTACTCGCGCTTCTCCTCCTCCCCCCGGTGCGGGGGGCGGCCCGACCCTGCCCTGACGGCCCTGCCCTTGCCCTGCAGCCCGGCGCCCTTCTGGAGACCATGGTTGCCCGCGCCGGGCGAAGCGGCCCCGCGGAGCGGCCTCGGCCCCGTAACGGTGAGTGTGGCGGGGGTGCGGCGGAGCCTCTGCCGCCGGCATCGCCGCAGGAACGACGGGGGAATCCCGGCGGGGTGGGGATGCTCGGGGTGGGCCTTGTGCCGTGCCGAAGGGCTGACCTCTGCTCTCTCCTCCTCAGCCTCACAGCCTCGGCGGGCTGGCGGACGCCTCCCGAAAAGTGGCGCAGTACACGCACCCCGTCAGGTAAGTGGCTGTTCGGGCCGCCGCCGGTCCCCGCGGGGGAGCTCTGGGCACACGGGGCCCGCTGGCGCTGCGCAGCCAGGAGGAGAGTCCTTTGCTCGGCAGCGCAGTGCCGCACCGCTCGATCTCCCGCTCCTTTTGTTTCCACCCATATATTTATGTAGGTATTAAAGCCCCTTGGGAGTGAATTGGCCATCTATGTGCTTTTGCACTGACTGGTCGTTGGGCAAGTGATTGCCAGCATTTGCGAATTTAACATCTTTGAGGTGTTGATGTGCTTCTGTGGTGTGGGACTTGACGTGCTACGCAGTTATGTGGGCGTTTTTTGTGGTGGTGGAGTTGGCTGAAGCCAGCTACTCATTCCTGGGCCCAAGATTAAAAAAGGAACGGGGGTGTAGTTCCTAGGCCGTGCAGACATTCAGCGCCCTCACAGACCAAAGAAGCAGGTACAGGCACGGGAGAGAGTGGCAGGCAGAGAGGGTATGAACTGGCTAAGCAACCATTGCCAAGGAAAATACTTGTGTAACTACTGCTTTAATGATGAAGGTAATGATAGTATCTGCACTGTCAGTTTTGAAAAGGAAACGATGAAAATAACTACAGTTGAATCTGCAGGAGAGTCTACATTCAGAAATACTAATAGGTGTCAAGAGAGGCTTAAAGTAATTGCATAGGTAATTCTTCCAGACAAGATGCAGCTTTCTCCCAAATCTAGGTGCTGATCCTTCAAACACTGATGCACAGATTAAGCAATTGCACAGGCTTACTTCACTGTGACTGCTCCAATACTTAGGTATGAGTGAATTCTGCTGCAGGGAACACTGGGAATGAACACTTTACAAAGCTGATGTCAGTTACTTTGTGCTGAAAAGAAAAGCAGTGTTCTGTTAAACAGTAGCCTAGAAAGTATTTCTTGTGATTGCTAGAAAGCTGTCTAGTTCTGTATCTTTAAGCATTTCTATTATAAACAATCTGTAGTCAGCATTTCATTATGTTGCAGTGTGCTAGTCTCTTGGCTCATGGGCCTTCCATGGTCTGTTTCTTCTAGCTATTTCCAAACTGCAAGTAAAAGAGGATGTTAGTTGAAAAGGAACAGGAACTGTGGAGTATATTAATTGCAATATATTATCACTAGCTGATAGCCCTTGTCAACTATGATATCACCAATTTTTGCTAGTTTCTAGAGACTCCTTTAAAATCTAGATCCACAGGGCATTCTTCAATAAGGAGTTTCTTGGAAATATCTTTCCTTTCAGTTTGGGACTTGTTTCACACGATTGTAAACAACTATCTAGGCTGGAGACCTTCATTAAGGAAACTCTTAATTTAATCCAAATATATTTTGGATTCTGTTTGACACCCATTATATTCCCTAGGAATAGTTCCAGTTGGGGCAGTACTATTTGAATCAGATCTCTGGTAATACTGTTAATGAGGTACTGGAGTGTGAAATTTCACATACGTTGGATCTTGGGCTTTAGGGTAGTTTTGCTGCAAAACTAGCACTTCAAGTGCATCTTTATGTCTTCAGATGAAAATACAGAATCCAGGTAATGTTTTTTGGGTTTTTTTTCCTAATCATATGTAGAAAGTGATTTAGTAATTGACCACGTGAGGAAAGGCTCTGTAGGATGCTTGTCTTAACAGAATTTCACTTTGGTTTCTTGCCTGCCAGCCACCACATAAAGTATGTAATAACAGTAAGCAAATCTATTGTATACTTGTTTCAGACTATTTTGGCCCAAATCAAGATGCTATGATTACTTGTATCAGGAAGCTGAAGCACTTCTGAAAAACTTTCCAGTTCAAGCTACAATTTCCTTTTATGAAGACTCAGATAGTGAAGACGATGAAGATGATCTGGAACAAGAATCAAGAACAGAATCAGATTGCTGATTGCAGGGAAGACCAATGCCACTTCTAAGACTTAATTTAAACTTAATATAAATATGTATTATAGTATTTTTAAATATAATTTATTTCTGTGTAAGTTATTCTTAATAAAACTGAGATGTCTTATAATTTAACTTTTTCCTTTGTTCTATTCCTGTCCTGGTCTAGGCAGGAAATGTATTGATTAGTATTTTTATCTGACATTCTATGTTTTGTAGACCATAACCTGAACACCAATTTTAGGAGCAGAGAACAGATGCTTTGCTTTAAAGGGCTCTATGGTTATTTGACTTTGTCAAAGTCTGAGGACACAAGGAAAGCTCTTCATGGTGATTTAGTAGGCTCCATATGGAAGTGTATCAAGGAATCATTGGATTAAGTATTCTAATGTGCTTGCTGTTACAACAGAGTTCCAAACATAGAGAAGAGAAATAATATAGCTGTTTTCTAAATGGAGAGAAGAGTCCAAATTCTACTCTAGGTTTTGATTTTTGAAGAAGGTGTTTGGCTTAAGTTACTCATACCCTCATGTACATGTACTGTATTGTTATACATGATAGTTTCCCACTGCATTTGTTCGTAAAGTCGACAACAAGAAATGAGAAAAAGGCCTAATGTGAGTTCTTATTGTGAGTTTGGTTTTAATAATTGAAGCAAAGCTTGGTACCAGTCATCACGAAGGCCAAAGGCCCTAAAAGAACAACACCAACAAAAATCCAAAATTTTAACTTGAACGCCAGTGCCTCTGTCATGTAGAGCTTTTGTACATACCTGGATCTACTCTTGCCCGAGTGCTGCGTGTGTCGCTGCAGGCGGGGCTGGCTCAGTGTGCCAACAACATCGCTGGAGTGGCTGCCCCATCCCATCTGCTCCCAAGGGACCCGGTGCAGGAACGAATCGGGCCCTCATACACAGCCGGGCTCAGCATTTAACCTCCAGGGCGTGGGCAGCAGCAGCAGCTGTGTCAGTCACGACAACCTTCCAGCTCGAGCACTTGGCGCTGGGAGACCTGGACGTAAAGCCAACCTTAGAGCGAAGGGAGGCAATCTCCGGCGGTGTACTCGGTACGCGCCGCTCCCTCCCCGCAGAAATGTCCAGCCCCGGGAGGTTTCCACCGATCCGACCCCGAGCCGGCGCTGCCGGCCCCGATCGCGGCCCGGCCATCCCTGACCCCCGCCCGGCCCCGCCCGGCGCGGCGGAGCCTGCGCGCTGTGCCGGAGCTCCGCCCGCCCGCGGGAGCCCGGCCGCGGCCTGGGCCGGCAGGATGCTGAACGTGCCGTCGCCGGCTTTCCCCGCGCCCAGCTCCCAGCAGCGAGCGGCAGCGGGCGGCCGCAGCAAGGTAGGGGCAGCCTGGCCGCCCACAGTCTCTTTGGGGGTGGTGAAGGGCCCCGGCGCTTTCCCTGCGTTGGTGCCGCCTGCGTGGCCTGGCCCCGCCCGGCGGGGCTGTGCTGGCTGCCGGACGGTTCCCGGCTGCCTCCGGACACTCCCCTGGAGCGGTCTCGTACTCCAGCAGCCGCCGAGGGACCGCGGCAGGGCCCCGGGTGAGAGGCCAGCTCAGCCATGTCGCTGGAAGACACTTGGTACTTCTCGTTTGAAGGCGGTGGTGGTAACGCTTCCTGCGCTGCCGGCCCGGGCTGTTCGCCCTGGGCAGAGATGGAGACTTTCAGCCTGGAATTCCTGCGTGCCGCTTATGCTTTATATGTTGTGTCTTCATCCTTGGGGGGGTTTTGAGAACACTTATTGTCTGCAGACCTCACTTGGACAACAGACTTAGACTGAAGTACCGTTAAGCAGTGTGGGTCTATGTATGCTATAGTTTGGGTTTTTTTTGCTTCTGTTTTTCCTGTACTTTTGTAAGTCCAGGGTTCTTTAAACGTTTTTCTGCTGTTAAAGTTTGGATCAAAGGGGTTCACAGTCTGTGGTGGTGTTGAAAAGGCACGTGTTAAACATCCTGAAGATCTTGCTCTGCTTTTCAGGGCAGGCCATGGCCTCTAGTAAGCTACTAGACTTCAGTCCCAGCTTTCTCTGGGTGAGTTTTCCAGTGGCTTTAGGGCTTGGGGAAAGTCTTTATGAATGCTGTGAAAGTGAACTTTCCAACCTTGTAGTACCTTATCATGATTTTCAAATTTCCCTTCTTTGTTGCTTGTAGGTTTACAGGCCATATCTCAAAGTGATGCTGATAAAAAATTTTTACTGCCCCAGGCGGACTTGGTGTCTTCAGTTTGCTTTGGGAAGAGTCTGAATGTTTGGTGATATTCAATAATTTCTCTATCTGGGTTACTACCCAGAACACTTCCTTAAGCACCCTTACTACTGAGTAGGGCTCCCAAATATCAATGAATAATATGAGTTAGGTTATTTCCTTTTTGTCTGAGTACTCCTAAGGAGCTTAGAAGAGTGTATTTAATGGCTTTTTCTTCCTTTAGAGTCTGGTGATGTTTGTACATTTGGTATTTTTCAGGTACCTTTAAAACCAGGAAGGAGTCTTATGGACTGGATTCGATTAACTAAAAGTGGGAAGGACTTGACTGGTCTGAAAGGGAGACTGATTGAAGTGACTGAAGATGAACTTGCTAAGCACAACAAAAGAGAGGACTGCTGGATATGTATAAGAGGTTGGTTGTTGTGATATTGCTTCTGCGTTTGTTTCCTAGCTTCCCTTTTCTGTACTTAAAGAAGAAGCAACAAAACCAAAACAACAACAACAAAAGCCATACCCAAAACCAAACTATGCACCTTCAGTGTTTAGACCAGGTGTAATCTTGATATAATTGGACACAACTCTGTTTGACTTGGAGATTTTGTATCACAAAGATATTCTTTGCTTTCAAACCTTTCATAAGAAGTGTTTCAAGTGGGCATATTTTATACCTATTTTATATCTGCAAATGAAAGTGATAAACCACAAGATTGTAGGCAATGCATCAAATAACAAGGGCTTAGCAAGAATAAGGCATTGAAAATGCTGGCATGTAGTTACACTCCTCAGTCTTGGACAGTTTATTATCTTTTGCAGTTGATTGGTTTTAGTGATTGCTTTAAAGCATCCAAATATATATAAATATTAAAAATGTTGCCTAAACCAGTAGAGTGGTCTTTGGAAAACAATTGTGCAAGGCCCACACACTGCTTCATAAAACTTAGCAATGCAAATGACAGTTGCCATGTAAGGCAGTTGTAGTCTAACTAGCGTAACAAATATCTGTGTGACTATGCTATTCTATTTATGGTATTATTTTAGTTAAATATTAGCTCAAAAGTGGAAAGTGTTATAAGTTAAAAGTGGATAAAAGGTGGCCTGGAGCAATAGCTGTGGCTAGAAGAGTGTTTTCAGGGCTGCAAATGGAGTTCCTGATTGTCCTACAGAAAGGAGTAAAATCTTTGCTCTCCAGTTTAATCATCTAGAGGCTAAAATACATTAATACTGCCTTAAATTTGTTAGGAAATAACAGCACAGTTAAGGGGATCAGCATAGCTAATGTGAGATTTCTGTAGGAAGAGTGGTTCTTTTAGTGGTAACTTTGATCTAGTAAGGAACAGCATTGATATTTGGTATAATGTCATGTCTTAACTTCAGAAAAAGGCAGTTAAGAATTTCTCTTGGAGGGTGACTGTTTTTGTTGGGTGTTAAAGGTGATGAGCGTGAAAGTAAGGGTAAAATGTCATTCAGTACTGTCCTTTGGACAAAATAATAGGATTGTTAATGGTCTGTGCTGCTCTTGCACGTGCTAGGAAAACTATAGTGGGAGGAGAGCTAAAGAAAGCTTGTTTATTAAGGAGATCTGTTAATTTTTCTCTCTGAAAGAGGGACACGTACTACCGCAGACAGAATTACTGCTTAAAATGCTTTTGGTTTGTTTTTAGTCTCATATTCTTCCTTGAATGCATCTCTAAGGTTGGTTTTCACAAGAACTCTGTCAAGCTGCTTCTGTATCTTTCTTTAAATTTTTCCATCTCTACTTTTCCTTTGTTCTCAGATGACTAAAATAAAAACATCATAACTGAGAATCCTGGTAGATTATCTGTAGACCTCATATGTGGACAAGTAGTAAAATAACATAATTGTGTAAAAGCTAAATGAGGTCTCTGCAGTCATAGTTAGACTGTGTCTCTAAAGAGCAGAAATTCATGAGAATGTGAAGTAAAACAAGAACAGAGTTAACTTTGATCAAAAATCGAATGTGATAATATCTAAGAAAGCTGTCATATGTGCCCCAAATTTATATATGAAGAGGGATGGCAGGGGAGTTAAAAAAAGCATGAAGAGTATAAAAATGAAATTTCTTTTGCTTCTGTAAGTTTGATGATCAATTTGACTAATATTCGGGAGGTCTTACCTCTGTTGATAGTTATGTTTTATTGTGTGCAGTAATCGGTGCTGCACACAAGATGGCACAATGAATACAACCATCAGAAGAGCAGGTCAATAAAATATGCAAAGATCCTTCCTTTTTTGATTGGGATGGTTGTTCTTTTCAACTAGGATTGTCCCAAGTATGTCTCCCCCGGCTCAGTGCTGAGTGCCTGTCTCTCCTTCTGATGTAATTAACGTGCACTTCTTAATATCTTAAAAGCTCCCTCTGAAAGTACTGGCATAATTCTACTTTTGGTAGCTTCCTGTTTTGATAATGTTAAATATGTTAAACTATTCTGCTAGGTAGGCCTGTAATAATCATGTTAACATGTAGTTAAATCTGTTTGTAGCTGAATTTTTCAGGCTGTAATTATCCTGGTTGCATAGCAACAGTAATTAGAGTTCATCATTTCAGACCTGTGAAGAAACATTGTTTTATCTCTCTGGAAGTGTAGAAAGAATGCTGACCCCTTTTACTGGGACAGATTTTGTACCAGAGGTGCAAGCCTTTAATGAGCATAAGCTATGTTAATTTCTTATATTGCTGAATCTGAAGAATGGAAGTTTTCTTGCTGATGGTGACAGTTTTTCCTTATGGAAGACAGTTTATTCCTTTAGGCATTTTATTCCATAGATGATGGGTGGTAGGGAAACAACGATGACAAGAATTCAGGCATAACTTAATTGGAAGGGAGAGTGAAAATAATTCCATACACTAGCTGGCTCAATTTTATGTCTTTGTTAAAACCAGCCTCAGGTTCTTTTACCCCCTAGCTAGGATACGTCATGTTCAGCTTCTAGGTTGAAGTCTTGACCCAGCAGATATCTTCAGACATTCACTGGGAAAAGTGGTATGGCACTGTAGGATTGACATCTCTGTATAATAAGATACCTCTTGTGCCCTACACAATTGTGTAGCTTATGTTTCTGTTTTTGCAAAGTCGCACTATTTGTTCCAAAAATGTCTAGTGTTTGCCTTTGCTCTTTAATGTGTGCTAACCTTTTCACTGGTTTTGGAGATAAGAGGCGTCACAGAAATGTTGCTCATGTTTTTATATTCCACTTTTTTCAGGATTTGTATATAATGTCACACCATACATGGAATATCATCCTGGTGGTGAGGATGAACTAATGAAAGCAGCAGGAACTGATGGTACAGATCTCTTTGATCAGGTGAGAACAACTGGCAGCGAATGACACTTACTGTATTGTGAAGAATGCATGTTTTCTGATTATTTTTAGGGCATTCCAGTGGAAATGGTGATTTTAACTTTTTCAGTCCTAAGGAAAGGCAGTGGGTTACTGCTCAGAATGACACATGTGCTGAAAGAGTTTAAGTTTTGTACCAAAAGACACTAATGAAAATACCACTTTATGTTGTTGGAATGACGCTTCAATTAGACCATTTTTTTTAGCAGAAGTAGCAATAAAGCTAGCAAGAACTTGAGATACCACCTTCTTAATAAATTGCTACAATGACTAATTGCTGTAATTTGAGAGATCTTTTTTCCTCAGAGCTTTCACTGTTTGAAAAATGCTTGTAGAATTGTCTATTCACCTGGCAACTGCATTATCAGAAAAAATGCTGGAGCTGCTATTAAGTGGTTGTGAACAAATCACAAGATGACAGTTGGTATCTTCTTTACTGTTTCTTTAAATATTTTGAAAACACTCAGAAAATAAAAGGTCTGCAGCATGGGTGTGCTTTCTGCAAGGAATTGCTTGCAAACTTGGTGTTCTAAAAGCTGATTCACTGAGTTGGTATTTTTTAGAAACAGACATTCTTTGAGTCTCCTTGACTCACTAGGTTTATCTAATAAACTGAGAAAGAGCAGAAAGAAAGCCTCATCTGTTCCTGAAAGGAAATCTGTTACCTCCTTACATGTTGTGCGTCAGAGTATGTCATGCCTTTATTTGCAAAATATTTTTAACAATGTAAAGATGTGATAATGTTTTAGCTTTGAGTTTAACCTTGGTTAGTCCTTTCACAAATGAAGTGTTAGATTTGGGCATAATTCTTTGATTTCCATATATATGGAGTTTTTCTCCTAAGAGTTCATCCAGTATCAAGTTGTGACCTGGAATTATGTGGTTGGGTCATTGTATGATGTACTCGGAAACAGGAGTCTTGACATCAGGAATATTTGGGAAAGCTCCTCTAGTTGTTACTAACTGCATATACATGCTCGCTGCATTTTTTTTTTTAGTTTGTTTTGTCGTGGGAATGGAAAGCAGTGTTCAGACCCTTAAAATATGCTTTTCACTTTTATTGTTTCTGGCTGATGTCTTTCCTGTTCCCAGTGGCACTTCTGGTTTCCTCTCTGCTTTAGCATTCTGTGTCTGTTGGATATCGATCTTTTTTTAAGAGTTTGGTAGGTTGCTAGTGTTTCTCAAATTTTTGTGAAAATTAATTGTCATTCATAATCCTTTATTTCTTTCTGTTATTTGTGTATGAGGAAATTGTAACTTGTGGATGGGATTCTTTATCTCACCTCCTTAGGTTGTTCAGTTTGAAGTTAATTTAAGTCTAGATACCATTCAAATTTGTCATGCAACACTTTGTTTCCTTTTTTCTTCTTGTGATGTTATCCTGGATGCCCTTTCAGAATTGGCTTTTCTGCCATCCATTTCCTCTGCAAGTTCTCCAGTTCTGGTCTGTAAAGCTACTGCTTTTTCTTCACTTTATTTGACTTTCTAAAATAGGTAATATCCAAATAATTCAGTGATAGTAAGACAGAAACAAACAGAAATACACCAACTTAGTAAGAAGAGTTTTTGTGTCTAAACTACTATTCTTTATGTTTGTTTCTGTCATCCCTTTTCCCTTCACTTGTCTAAACAAGACTAATAACCCTTGTGGTAAAGACAAGGCTTTTATTCTGTAATTACATAGCATACATCATAAAAATGCTCTTCTGAAGTATATTCTGTAGCTCAAGGTAATGATGTTCCAATACTGCAAAGCATAAATAAATAAATTAAACTATTGTGACATTTTCATGGTCCTACTTTTTTACACTTGCTATCTGTAATAGAAGTAAAAATAAGTACTGAATGATGCAATAATGAGTTTTAATGTGTTTAAAAAATAATCTGCTAAATTAATTATATTAGTCACTGTACAAAAATGAACTTTTCTATTTCAGTGGATAGAACAACATAGTCAGATTTACCAATTTCATGAAAAAATATTTTGTTAACATAGGTGCATCGTTGGGTCAATTACGAGTCGATGCTGAAGGAATGTCTTGTTGGGAGAATGGCTGTCAAGCCTATTGCTGCTCCAAAAGGTGAGACTTTTTAAGAATGAAATATTTTCTGTGATGCTTTATTCCAAATTTATCTGGAAATTATGAGAAATTCTAAATCATCATATTTTTAAGGAGAGTCTCTATTCTTGCATGGAGTGAAGGCTGTTGCCTATATTCATCTGGTTTTTTTGTGGCAGACAACTGAGGATGAAATGTTTTTATGAATGAAGACTTTTTTAAGTAATGTACTTCTAAGTTTCTTCTTTTAGTCATTAGAAAACAGATGTCAAGATCTCTCTTTCTTCTTCTGATCCCTGGGGACAAACTGTCATAGGCAGTTCTCATCTTGAAATAACAGTCAGTATTTTCAATCTCATGATATCAGCACTAGATGTATGTCTGGCAAGTTGCATATATATTGACATATTTGAATACACTTTATGGACAGTCATCCTTTCCAGAACACTTCATTGGGTCCTTTAGTTTGAATTTAATTAGAGAAACTTCTGCTGATACAACAAAGTCTTCTGAGCCAGGACAGCAAGAAATGTAGTATATTGTCTTAAAATGCTGGTGATAGTTTCCAGAGACTTTAATTTGCAGTATTTCTTTTGGTTTGTAGTCCACAGCCAAAAACTTCCTACTATCTGGGAAGCAGACACTGTTACTCAATACTGACCCTTAGCAAAGTTGCTGTGAAAACATAGAAGAATTAGTGGTTGCAACTATTTTTCTCCAATTCTGTGGCATCCTTTAGTTCACAAATTCAGCCATCTTGTAGCTCTTCAACTTCTGACAAAGTGCACTGCATACTTGCTTAGTGCTTAGGTCACATCCCCTTAGCAGTTAGGTTGAGTTTGATCTGTATATGAAGGGCAGTAGTATTTTCCATCTCCGTGATACTAAGTAGCTAATTCCAGTGTTAAACTTTTGAGCTAAATGCTACAAAGTATGAAGAAGCCTGGACAGCATAAATGCCTCATGGAGTTGAGGCATTACACATACATTGCTACTACTTTGTCAGCTGAGTTAGAAATTTAAAAGTAAACCTGAATTTTTCTGATTTAATTAATCTAACTTTTCTGCAACTGGAAGGAATTCTTGTGATAGCCAGTCAGTAAAACATAAACATGTCTTTTCCCCTGCCAGCTATGACAGTCCATTTTCTGCTGTTCCTTTTTTCTGCTTTGCTTTTTAATATGACATTTCTGTCCATTTTGCTGTAGTAAAATTTACAGGATAAAGGTTGCCAACTGTATAAAACCAGTTCTATTGCCTGTATGTCTTTTAGCCATTTGAAAAAACGTAATTTCATTAATTAAGAAACTGATTACAGAAGCACAGAATCACTTAAGTTGGAAAAGACCTCCAAGGTCGAGTCCAATCTTTGACTCATCACCACCTTGTCAACTAGACCATGGCACTGAGTGCCACATCCAGTTGTTTCTTGAACACTTCCAGGGATGGTAACTGCACCACTTCCCTTGGCAATTCATTTGAATGCTTAACAGCCCTTTCCATGACAGAATTCTTCCTGATGTCCAACCAGAACCTCCCCTGGTGCAGCTTGAGGCCATTTCCTCTTGCCCTGTCACGAGTTGCCTGGGAGAAGAGGCCAACTCCCACCTGGCTACAGCCTCCTTTCACTTAGTTGTAGAGAGTGATAATGTCACTCTTTAGCCTCCTTTTCTCCAGGCTAAACAGCCCCAGCTTCCTCAGCTGCTCCTCATATGACTTACTCTCTAAATCCATCACCAGTTTCATTACCTTTCCTGGACACTCTCCTGGACTTTCTGAAATTCTTCACAGTAAAATTCTTAAAGTTTATTTTATTCCTCTTCCTCTGTTGAATTATCAAAAAATGTGATTGACTAACTTCACTATTAGCCAGCAATAATTCTGGTCTCACATCCTTCCAGAAGACCATATTCTGCAAAGTTTGCATTTGAAAATAGAAGAATAAGTTACTAAGTTAAGGTGCATGTTTTTGAATATAGGATTAAATTAAGTATAGAGGGAACACAAAACTTCAAATTAAGGATTGCATTGCTTTCTTTTTGTGACAGAGGGTGAATGTTTGCTAATAGGGCAAACACTGGTATTTGATGCTTGATGCAGTCTCAATACAGAGCTAGGAAGGTAGATGTAGTTTTGTCGAGGCGTTGCTGGAAGATTTGTCCTTCAGCTTAGGTTTTGTTTCCTGTGTTCTGGTGGGTTTTTTTTTTGGAAGATGTTGCGATGATTTGCTCATTGAACTGCTTGAGAAAGCTGAAGCTTGTCTTTGCACAACTGAGGTTTTTTAAGAAGAGTTTTTTGAAAATACTGGTGATAGTGATTTTGCTGACTTGTATTTTGGGAATGCTGCTTTATGCTATGGTAGTGACTGACAGGAAATTCTGAAGTGTTGCTTCTGTAGTGTTACAGTGGATCTGTACACTGAAACATGTAGTGTTTGTACATGCTGAGAAGGCCAGCACAATACCCAGGTATGTAAGAGATGATTTCAGAATCTCTCTCAGCAAACCTGTGCAGAATTAAACTGCTTGCCTTCTCTTCAGGGTACTCAGCTGTAAACATTAGCACAGTTTGTTGTCTGGTATTTTTTAATATTGCTAATGTTTTGCATAGACATGTCAGTATAAGTCCCTGTATTACTTCAGTGATTACTTAGCTTGGGAGTCAGAATACATGTTGTATTATTGTTAATTCAGTGAAATTAGACTGAGAGCTGTGGTGTCATCCAAGGAAGAGAGGTAGGGCTCTGCCTTCAATATACCTCACGCAGTCCTTAAAATTGTAATGCCAGTTTCAGTGCACTGTGTTATAATGTAGTGAAATGAGAGTAGACTTCTGAATGCAAAAAATTACCTTTCATTAGAAACAAGTCTTTATGAATGACTTGTTATCCTGGCAGAAAGCTTAAAGTAATGTACAGCAGAATTTGCAGACAAATATTGCCTCAACCAAGAATTTGTGGAGAGTTTTCTTTTTACTTTATAATGGCACAGTATGAAAGCCACTAATGAAGGCAATTCTTGATCATCTCTCAATTAATTTTGCAATACTGCATGCCTGATGCTTTGTCCTAGGAACCTTCCTTAACTTCTCTCTAGCATTTTTCCTCTAACACTGGCTGGTGTGATGCAGGGCACTGGGAAGGATTTGAAAAAACATATGAGAAACATTCCACTTTGGTTTTTGTAAAAGGGAGCAGGAAGAACAGATTTGTTTCTCTCCCTTCCCCAAACCTGGCTGTCATAGGAAAGGATATAAAATGGACCTTCATACTGGGACATTATGAGATGTGCAATGTAGAGAAGGTCAGAAAGGGGCCTGGGTGTATCTAGAGGGCTAGTTTCCCCACAGATTTGCTGTGAACCAAAGGATATGGGGCTGCGGTGCCTTTCTGATAGAGTTGAGCACCTTGTATATAAATTGACACTGTGATTCATCCATTTGGTACTTTTTTTTCTGCTAGTGGTTTTTTTTTGAGTGTTTTTTTTTAGTAGTTGTCGCATACTGTAGATTTAATGAAGAATTCAGATACTACCTTGACAAATAAAATCATTTGGCAGAAAAAGCTTATAGAAAGATATTCTTTTTCCTGTGTTTCTGCCAAAGATTGGGTTTAGATTTCCAAGGGTTGGGATGGTCAGATTCTTGTTCTACTATGTGATGTCATGAGGCAAGTGTCATTGGAATTCTTAACAGATTCAGTAAACTTCTAGCTGTGAAGTTTATAGTTGTACAACATAATCTGTGATGTTTGTTTTGAACAAACAAAAATCCTTGATGTTTGTCTTTCAGTGCTGTGCAGCTTCTGGCATTTGTAACCTACTGGTTTTTCAGTTAGACATAATCTTTTGGAATGGTAATCAGTGCTGCATTTATTTGTCACTTCCTGATATCTGAAGTGTCCTGGTCAATCCGTTAATGTTTTGGAAGGTTTATTTGGAGATTCTTTGTTTGGCTCATTTCTTTGGCATGATGTGTGCAAGTACTGTGCTGTAACTTCTTAACTGTCATGCTTGTTGCTTTTTCTTAATGCTTTTAGAGATTTCTTCTAATCTGTCTGAGGGGAAGAAGCAGCTCAATGGTAAGTATTCACCTGGAGCAAAATAGGGAACGAATCTTAAACTTATTTGAATATTATTGAATGACCAGTGTTTATCCAGAGTTCTCTCTGTATTTGAATCAAATGCTGAGGCTTCAGTGAACCGTGGAAATTTCAAAAGGCAAAATCCTAATCAGGTATTGTGAATGCTGTGTCTGGAAGTATTGTAAGACTGCGGTAGAGTAGTGTAGATAAGGGAGGTAAGAGATGAACAAGTAAGTCCAGCTTGTCTGCAAAGTGCTTGGAAGATTTTCTGCAAAGGTCTTTTCTATCCTGTCTCCTGTCAGGTCTTCCATTTTTTTTGTTGCATCAATTTCTTTTTATTCTTTCAAGGTGCAAAATTGTGCGTTTTCTTTTGAGCTTCATGGAGCTTTTGTCAGTCCATTGCTTCAGTCTGTGTCCCTTTGAATAGTAGCCATAACCGTGCATGGTTTGGCTGCTTTCCATGAGTTATTGCTCATGTACTTCCTGAATGTAGGACAGTGTGTTCCCTGTAGGTGGCTAATGACAGTATGAAACAGTATCAGCATTCCCTGTTCCCTAGGGAATGCCAACAGTAACTAGCCCCTAGTGGGGCTGATCACACCTTTTGTGACTGTCAGTTCTACTAATTTTCTATCCAGGTTGTAATCCTCCTGTCAAACCCAGCTGTTTCCAGTGTGGCTATGAGGATAATATGGGAACCTTTATCACTACACTTGCTGTGCCTTGGGATTGTGCAAAGCAATTCCTAGAACAAGCTGAAGTTTGCTCCCTTGAGATGCAGAGTTGTATTTCTGCTGTTCATCTGGTTACCTTAAACTCTTTCATTTCATACCTGCCATCAGCCTTTGACTTCACCACCAGCTTTCCTTTATGATCACCATGACCAGTACAGCACTCTGCTTAATTGATCACCTGAATCATTGTCTTTTTATTGAATTGTTAATTCTTGTTTTCATGTAGCATCTTACAGTATTTCAGAATAATTCATAAATAACTTTGTTTGCCAGAATGTTCTATTTTATTGTGGCTGCTTATATATTTCTGTTGACCTGCAAAAGCAAACTGGAGTGTGTATGACCATGAATTCCTGTTATCTGTGGGGGCCAACCTAAGCGTATGATGTATGTCCTCAAGAAAGGCTTAGCCTTTGAGAAGGCTTTTATCATTATGTGATTGGTTTTCTTTTGCAATGCTCTGACTGCTCTGCCATTTAGCTTCCTTGGCAGCTGCAGATGGTGTGTACTTAGGAGTAATTAAGGATCAAAGAATAAGTAATTTGACTGAGTTCTAATTGCTTTGGGTTAATTCTCCCATCTGGATGATAAAATATTTTCAACAGATTGGATTGGACCGGAGTGGCTCTCTGTTTTTATCTAATTCCTGCATGGTGAAGCCACTCAATCACCGTGTTTAAGGTTGTAGTCATACTACAAAACTTACTGGCAATTAGAAGATAGTAATCTGGGTAACTGAGAATTCAGGTGCTAATTATTTTATGCATAGCCATTTCAAATTTGCAAGGTTT
The DNA here is from genome assembly GCF_009829145.1 of Chiroxiphia lanceolata. Classification (NCBI taxonomy): domain Eukaryota; kingdom Metazoa; phylum Chordata; class Aves; order Passeriformes; family Pipridae; genus Chiroxiphia; species Chiroxiphia lanceolata. The sequence continues at coordinate 81,648,700 of NC_045639.1, read as the reverse complement.
GCCTTTGAATGGGCTTGGAACCAGCACTTACCAGCTGTTCAGTCTGCAGCTTCCTCCATCGTTATTCTATTTAACTTCTTTGTGTTAAATAGATGAAGGGTTGCAGTTGCTTTTATCTGTCTCTGTGCTCAAGTGTTTGCCAAATATTTTCAGTTTCTATCATGCCAGAGATTAGTACAGTTGAGGTTTTGAAAGACTGACCGACTGTTGCTTCCTAGCAAAGGCCTTTTCAGGCTGTTTTGTGAAGTTTAATACTTAGAGTAGCTGAATTCTGTGAAAATTCCTAGGAAAGTGCTAAGTTGAAAGATTAAGGTTGATATCTTTGCTTAACTGACTGACATGAAGTTTTACTTGTGAATTAGGTTAGATCAGACATGCCAAATTGAATTTATTCATCTGAATTGTATAAACAAATAGTTCTGTTAAAGGGAATTCGTTCAGATAACCTTGTGCTTCACTATCGCAAAGTGTAAAAGCACAGGATAGTTACAGGTGAAACTGAGATCAAGCCACATGTACCAGAAGGGCTGCAGACACAGGTACTGTGGTGTATGGAACTCTTAATTTCTGAAGTAGAATTTCATTTTCTAGGACCCTGCTCTCCAAGAGAAAATGCTGAATAAAAACTAAATTTTAAAAAGTACATGGTTATTTTTGGCTGCCTGTGGAAATAAAGCCATTAAATATTGTTCAGGGATATTTAGAACATTCAATTAAAAAAAAATAAAACCAAACACCAGATATACTTGATAAGTATTTCTATTAAGCAAGCATCCCAGCAGGTATTTTATTGACTGTCTGCTCTTTGTAGGTATGCTTCCTGAGAAGAAATTACTAGCTTCTTCTGCTAAAGACTTAACTCCGAGGTAAGCCTTTGTCTTTCATTGGCTGTTGAGCATTCTATTTAAAAATTCTGTGCAATTCTTAGTACATGCAGGCAACTTCTTCGATGGTTAGCTCTCGATGTTTCAGCTAAATGAGTATATGTCATCACCATCCTCTCAGAAGTAGGAAAGTTGAGGTTTGTTTAAACAACTTGCCAAAGGTCATATAGGCAAATGATTATTCTTGGCCTGCTCAGTTGATTTCTAACACTTGCACCTCCTTGCATTGTATAAAAGTGTATGACTTATATTTGCAGACTCCTTAGGTTTGCTTCTTGAGGAAACTTCTAGAAAGTCATTCCAGCTGGGCTGATTACTTTTTTTGACTTCAGTTAATTTGTCCATAGATGTACATATAGCCATGCCTTGAAAATGTGCTTCATTTCAAGCTGGAATGTAGTAAAATGTGAGAGCTGTATTCAAGTTTCTACAATATGCAAAGCGAAGCAGGCCCTAAAATCTCATTGTGATATACCTACTGTTGTCACTGAGGTGTCATTTTACTCCGTGATGCCTTGAGTCAGCAAGGTTCAGTTTCTCACTTGACACGAAAATCTCCTGTGAGTGTGTGATCTCTGGGCTAGTTACATGCAGTCAGAAAATGTTGTGGCTTATAAACAACTGGAATGTGGTTTATCTTCTGAAGTGCTCGCCAGACCTTACTGCCTTCCTTCCCACGTGTGTCTGGCGTATTCTGGATGTGACTGGAAGATGTGCAACCTAGAATGTGTTGGCTGTCAGGAATGTTTGCTGGAGGGATCATCCTCCCTCTCTGCCTGCTTTTCTGGTCCAGTAGTCTAAACAGTAGAAGTTACTTCCTGGCAGGTGTAAAGCCATACAAATAATTAGCATCTGAAGGCTTTCCTTTTTTTTACTTTACCTGGATTTATTACAAGATTTGGACAGCATGGGAACATAGGAATGAATGTAAAATCTAGATTCAGGGAGATGAAGGGAGATGGTTTTGTGGTATGTGCATCAGATCTTTAACTCTTGGAAGTCACTCTGCTTATTTAATGCTTTTGTCTGGAGTCAAGATTTTAATCATCTCCTGAGAAAGGTTCATATACTGCAAAGAGGGTGCATATGCTTTTTAAGTAAAACTAATGACATATAATTTTAACTTCAATTTGCTAACTATCAGGATGCATAATTACACTGTTACTTTAGTAATGTTTTCAAAATTACTGGCTTTGGACTTACCTCTTCAAAAATAGTAAGTAATGTATTTGGCGTGTAAATTCATGAAAGACGCTCTTCTTGAAGACTTGGATTTAAATATGTTTTGATATGCCCAAAGAAATTCTATATTTTTTTTGTTATTGTATTTTTTGTTTTACAGTTATGATTGGTTCCAAACAGATAGTTTGATCACCGTTGTCATATATACTAAGCAGAAGGTAAGTAAAAAGGAGAATTACAAAATCCAGTAGTGATCTAGCTTGAATTCTGGAAGAAGTTCATAAAAATTGTTGTGGTTTTTTTTCCCCCTTGACTGTGAAAGGATATGAATGCAGAGTTGGTGATAGTTGACTGTCAAGATAAACGATTAAGGGGAGAGATCATCATGGATGACTACTCATATCTTGTAGAAGTTGGTAGGTATTGTAATTTTGCAGTTGAAAATACTGAAGTTTCATTCTACTTTATTCAAACCCTTTCATTAGACCATACGCATTTTATGTGTACTACTTAATATTTTATTCCTTTTTCATTTAAGATGATTAAAGTACCTTCATGTAAATTAATTACATTGTGTATCAACTCACATCTTCATTTGTTAAGTATGTACTAAATGTTTTACATGTAGACTAAAGTGAAGTAAGAAATCAATTTTAAAGTTGTGTAAAATTTTTCTTCAAGTGTGTTTTTTATGGTTATTAAAATGGTCTTATTCAAAAGGACAAGTGCAATAATTTACATAAATGAAGATTAGTAGCTTTATATGAGCCGTTGTTAAAAGTAATGGGAAAAATGGTGCCTTTATGTATGAGGCCTGTAGAAGTCATGAGTAAAATTTCAAGGCCAAATAAAGATGCATAGGTTTCTAGGCTCATTAGTTCACTCAATATTCCTAGACTTACAGTGTAGGTGTGTACATAAGTGTGTGTCTATATATGTATATATGATGACTGGAATATAATTTTATTATTGCTTGACACAGAATTTGTTTGTCTTTATTTCAGACTTGGATCATGCAGTTTCAGAAGAAGTGGCTGGTAATTTCTGTCTCTTGCAGCGCTTCTGTATCTCTTCTAGGATAGCCCAGTCAGGAGTTGAACTTCAGTGATCCTTGTGGGTCCCTTCCAAGTCATGATATTCTGTGATTCTAATATCAGAATGTGGAACTTTAGTTTATTTTTCTGACTCTTCAGATACTTTACAGTTTTACTTACCAGCAGGTCCTGACACAGTCAATCAAACCATGCCATAACATTGAATAATTTTTTTTTTAAATGATGGCATTTGGCCCTTTGAAAGTAGTAAGTTGATAGTGCTCTGATCCCTCTGAATATGATTAAATGTTAAAATAGTTAGAAGTTAGTTCTGTTGTGTATTTGTAAACTGTTCTTTGCTGAGACTGGGATTTTCTTGTATTTAATTATTCATTCAAATGGCCTCGAAAAGAAAGTATTAAGTAGTGGTAGTTACCAGTTTCCAGTACATGAGGACTCTGTGTTCATGAGCATTTTTCTTGACCAGATGGGCTGTGAAGCTGTCCTAGTTCCACAATCTATTTAGCAAATAAAGTATATTAATTATGCATATTAAATTAGTGCTTGTTGTTTTAATTGCACTCTAAAACATTATAGAGTGATAGGTAGAAGTATATTTAATTTGATATTCTAATTCAGTGGATTAACTACATATGTCTTGAGAAATTTCTTCTAAATTCTTCTAAAATTTTGTTGAAACCAAGGAATGATTTTTTTTTTTTTTTTTTACGAAGTGTAACTAAAAGTAACAATGTGAAACCTTTTCTCTTCTAGTAAATATTGCTGAAAAAATAGGAAAAGTAGAAATTATCTTAAAGAAAAAAGATAACATTCATTGGAAAATGCTGGGACAGCCCTGGGGGTGTCATAATACATTTATCAAACGCACAGACAGAGGTAAGCAATTTCATGGCCAAGTTACCAGTTGTTTTCTGACTTCTTGGAGCTTGTTAGTCATTTGGTTTCTTTCAGGATTTTCTATTGCTGTCGTTGTACCTTCAGTTCATTCATGATTGGTGTCTAATCTTGTTGAAAGCTACTCGGGAGTTCTCCTTGAAAGGATTCAACTTAGAGGTGGTTTTTTACCTTGCTTTAGTTTGGTGGTTTGTTTTGTCCCACATAGGAGTTGAAGGTCTTTCAGGCTTGTGGAAAGACTGGAAGAACCTAATAATGTAAGGTGAAGACTGCTTGAGTGTTGTCCAACTCATGGCTACCTGTGTGCTTAATGTCCTTTCTGTCCGTGTGAAAAGACCCTGAGGGACAGTGCATAGATTTGTGTATAGTAACATCTTTCAACGTAATGTTGTTCCATCACACTACATCTTTGTAAGTTGATCTATTGCCTTCAAGCCACGTGTAGGTATTAAAGCCAGCTCTGAATAAGCTGATGTGTCTGCAAGAAGCAGTAGATGTTATATTTGAGTTTAGTTTGTGGTAACAGAATAGTATGAACTTGACGCAGCATCAAAATATATTACAATGATCAGTGTGGTTTTGGTTCTTTTCACCTAAATTAAAAATTCCTGCACAATTACATTGTGTAGTATAAGCATGCTCCTGATATTATTGCAAATTGCCCAGCTTCTCAAAAGCCTTCTTGGCCCTCTGTTTAATAATGCTCAGAAATGGACTGTTTGATATTAGTCTGCCTGATTATGTGTGAAAGCAAAGCTGTACCTTTTTAAAAGCTAATTACATGTTGATCACCATGTTGTACACCTCCTACTGCCTCTCAGTTATGCTACGTAGGCCTTCAAAGTCAAGAGATTACTGTGTTACAAAAAGGAAGACTGCATAAAAGCACATCTCTGTAGCAACCCTTAGCTTATATAGAATATAATTTTCCTTATGAGAGTTTCAGAAACTGTTAAGTCATCCCCTTTAGTATTAGATTTTTCAATATAATCCTCTATATTTAAGGGCTTACAGACTGATCTAATATATTGTCCACTGTCCATTGCTCATTTTCTCCTGCCTTATCGCTTTTCGAAAAAAAAAAAGAGAAAATAATCTGAAAGAACAAGAGCCATAGAATAGGGTGGCTTTGCAAATGAGGAAGGTGTGGATGATTGGATGGAATTGACAAAAGTGCATATTGAGCATTTATAACCAATGCTTTCTAGATTATTTATTGTGCATTTTTTTCCTAAGAAGTCAGTCTCCAACATAGTATTTGTCCTGTAATGCAGAGGACTGTTGTAAGGTATAAGATACAGTTATAAGGTATAAGATTTTTTATATAATTTATAATATACTTTATTATGTATCAGTGACTGAGTTCACATCGGCTTAAACTGAATCTTCAGAAAACTTAAGTTAAAGGGCTTGCTGAGCCTAGGTTTCTTCAGTTCCCTGATAAAAAAGGTGATGAATCTGCCAAATAAAGTGATATCTGTGGCTTTTTAATACCTACTCCAGAAACTTTTATTCTGCAATTTTTAATTTTAAAACCTCCAAATTTAAAATTGAGCATGCCAGAAGGTGTATAGATGAAGAATGTTCCGGCCTACATGTCTTTCCTTCATTCCAATCCTGTGCTTTCAGCTCAGCCATAAATCTACATGTTGTAGCTTCTATTTATTCAGTTTAGTGTTAAGTAGACAGTTTCCTTTTCTGCTTAGAATTGTGCTCCCTTACACTAAATTGCAGAATTTTCATATTTGCTTCTGGTTCTGTGGAAGCAAAATAATGTTATGACTGAAGAAACTCATACCTTGTTCAGTGTGAGCACAGAATAAGTAATTAATAGCTAAAAAAAATAATTTTACAAAAAACTTTTTATCTGGTATTTCTATATGGCACTATATATAGGGTACCACAGGTGTGTTGCCTTAAATACTCAGATTCTTTTTCACTTGGATTTATGTATCTTCCTCTGCTCATTCTCAGCATTACCTTTTAGTTTTGATGGATGTGGGTCTTGTTTGAAGGCAGTGTAACTGATAACTTCCACTTCTGAAAATCTGGGAATAGAATTGAAAGTGGTTATATTGTCTCGTTATACATGTTTTTTTGTTTATTTTATTCGAGTTTTGTGTATTTGTAGGTTTTTTGATAGCTTGCACTTTCTAAGAAAAGTAATCATTTTACCTGCAATGTTTGCACACTTCCAGTTTGGTGGTAAGGTTGTTCTGAGTCTGTGAATAGTAAGTGCTTATGGGAGCACTGATATTTAATTCCTCAGGGTTTTCTTGTCTTTGAGTTTTTCTCTAGTATTTCCATTGTATTGACCATTTCAAACATTTCCTTTGTATTCAAAGCACAGGAAGAAGGGCTGAAAAACAGGATTAACACTTGAAAACTTTCCTTGATTTTATGTTGTTATAACTTGTTCACATGACAGCATTCATGAATGAGTTTGTAAAGGAGGGGTGGGTGACCTCCGTGCATAAGCCCCTACACTTCAAAATTATTTAATCTTTATTTTTGAAACAGTTAAGTCTAAATTCTACAAAAAAGCAATGAAGCTTTTCTTTAGGGACAACGACATAATGCAGAGATGGTACTGGAAACTTATGATAACTTTATGTTATGAAGAAACAATTAGCATAAACCTCTCCTTTTTCCCCTTAAGCTGGGAAAGTCCTACTCTCAGGTAAATTGCCTATGTAGTCTCAAATTTCCACTGAGTTTATACTAACATTTTGGCCAGTGTGTCTTAGTTAATTGGAAGGAAAGAACAAAATTGTTGAATTTCCTCAAAGGTGAGAGGAATTTTTTAAGAAAAATTAATGCAGTTTCAGTGAACTACACTGTATCTTAGGATGTATCAGGAGATTCAGAAAAATATTCAATACTGCTTCTACTCCTTAAGAAGGAAGTGCTTGCTTTTCTGGAGGAATAATTATTTATACCCCCACAGTATTGCATAGAAAACACAATTCAATATAATTAGCTTGTCAGTGTAGGATAGTTGGTGTCATTACTCTTTGCTAGCTATCATGAAACCGGTCATTAAAAGCATAAACGAAAACTAGTGGTTACCATGCTGGCATCCTGTGACATTTAAAAGCAATATTTAAAAAAGTAAGATAAGACTTTCTCATTTAAAAACCAAACAAACAGAAAAAATAAAATCAAAAAGAACAACCAAGAAACAAAACCCCAAACCAAACCACAAAAGACCAAATTAGCACACAGCACAGTAATAGAGTCTTTAGGTTTTCTCATAGGTATTGACATGATTTTCTTTTAGGTGCCTTTTCACAGAAATAAGATATGAAGCCAACTCATGAGGGGGCATGCATACAAAAGCAGTAGCCATATGAAAGTGAAAAATGATGTTAGTACAGGTGACTTTGGATGTGTGTGTGGGGGGGGGGTTTCCTCATGGAGAATAAACTATACTAGTTCTCTCTGAAAATGGTTCTGAACTTTTAATCAAATCCTTGTTTTGGAACATAACTAACTTCTGCTTTCTTAAAGAGGGTGCAACTATTGGCAGATACATAGGGTGTTCAGTAAAGAAACAAGGTGCTGTTACCTCTGAGGGCTGAAATAGGATGTAATTTCTTTGTTTCATGGAGTGGTTTTAGTCCACATTAAGTGAAAGATCATAAACCTTTTTTTGTTGGAAGTACCAGAAGGAAACAGAATGCTGATGCAGCACTTAAAATATATCAGCAAGACTCGTGTTGTGACAGGGTGCTATTTTCTGCATAATTAGGGAAGGTTTAGCAAATGTTGATTCAGTGGAAACCTTATTTTGGGAGGGGAGAGAGACCATCTGGGAAGAGAATGGCTGGCCTTTTTGGATAATAGGAACTAGCTTGTGAAATCTAGTAATTAACTGAAGCGTTTGAGAATACTGACAAATTGATGGTTAGCAGTAAGGGTTCATTGTTGTCTTAACTCCAAGACTAGGCTGCTACCAGGAATGGTGGGCAGCCACCTTCCTTCAGCTGTGTGATCTAATCTCCATTGTGTTGACACTAATAGTACTTGAGGCCCTGTAATGAAATAACCTGAACAAAGTAAGGATTAACGTTCAGCTGGCTGATGGACACTGTTGAGTGATACATGCTTGCTGGGAGTGAGGTGGAAATCCTCTACTTGAGAGGGAGGGGCAGCAGAGGGATTTGGCTTTTATACTTTGAAACTCTCCATTCCAAGCGAACAGGCTAATATTGCTGCTTTAGCATTCCTAGCATTATGACTAACAAGTAAGAAATAAGAATTGTCTTTGAAGTTTTATCATTGAAGAAAAGCAAAAAACATAATTCAAGGAGAAATGCTTAAATTAAACTCCCTTTCATGACAAGGAAGAACACAGTAGGCAAAAGGCTAATACTCTCCAAAAGGTATCATTATCTGTGCAGCAGTTTTGTTAGTAAAATTAAATTTGTATACCTGTGAATCAATGTGCTGCATTTCTTGATTCCAGCAGAGGAAGAAGTTCAGTTTGAAGGGTGATGTCTCTGCCCTGTGATAATATTGGGTTTTGTGGCAAAGCTTTGCTAGCAGGGAGCTGCGGGAGTGCTTCTCTGAGATCAGGTGCTGTGATGCTGGCACTTAATGTCTGCAGAAAGCTTGATCAAAGCTAACCTCGTCAGTAGTTACTTTCTCCACTTTGAAAATTATGATTTGGTCCTGGACGCTTCATTGTGCTCCAAAATTGAGAGAAGAATACCTTTTGTTTATGTATTGTAGCAAATCATGTGTCTTTGGCATCTGGCAGTTAACTTGGCTTTGTGGGCTGATGAAAGCAAGTGTTCAGCTTCATCTTGCTACTAGGGGTTGGTATTCTCTTGTTGAAAGGCTTTTCTACATTGCCACTTGTTTTTGCTTGTGGCTTCAGATTTTATTGAAACCACTGTGTTCTAGTTTTGGCAGGGATAGAGTTAGGGTTAAACCACAACACACTGATAATGAACTAATTTTAGTTAATACAGCAGAGACTACAAATTGAACTAGAAGTTTACTTAGACCTAGGCAGGTCTATGTTTTTAAAGGTGAGATTGAGTGAATCAGGACAAAAGTTCTGTATGGCAAAATAGAAAGAAAAACAGGGAGGTAAAGGTTATTTATATGGAAAAGGCTGGAATTAGTCAGGTTGTAAAGGTCAAAAAATTTTCAGGAAACAGTTGATGAATCATTTTTTTAGCTTCTCTCTCTCCACTCCCAAATATCTGTAAGAGTATTAGCTGATCAGTATTATGGGCTATTGTAGTGGGTTTCTGTGGCTGAGTTTTGGTAGCAGGGGGGCTACAGGGGTGCCTTCTGTTAGAAGGTGCTGGAAGCTTCCCCTGGTTGATGGAGCCAATGCTAGCCAGCTCCAGGATGGGCTTCCTGCCGCTGCCCAAGGTCGAGCCAATCAAGAGTGATAGTAACGCCTCTGTGATAACATATTTAAGAACAGAAGGTATTGTGCAGAAAGAATTCCAGCCAGGCAAGAGCAGAGTGAGAACACGTGAACAACAAGGTAGACACCAAGGTCAGTGCAGAAGGAGGGGGAGGAGGTGCTCCAGGTGCTGGAGATGAGGCCCCTGTAGCCCATGGTGCAGACCATGGTGGAGCAGCTGTGCCCCTGCAGCCCATGGAGGACCATTGGGGTGCAGAGACCCACCTGCAGCCCATGGAGAAGCCCTTGCTGGAGCAAGTGGATGCATGAAGGAGGCTGTGACCCTGTGGGAGGCCCAAGATGGATCAGGGTCCTGCCAGAGACCTGCAACCCGTGGAGAAAGGAGCCCACGCTAGCACGAGTTTTTCCCAGGTAGGACTTGTGGCCCCTGTGGGAGACCCACGCTGGTACAGCTCATTCGTGAAGGACTGCACCCCATGGAGGAGTGACCCACAGGACAGCAGTTTGGGAAGAACTGCAGCCCGAGGGATGGACTCATGCTGGAGAGGTCCATCAAGGACTGACTCCCATGGGAGGGACCCCACAGGGGCAGGGGAAGGACTCCTCTCCCTGGGCAGCGGTAGAAACAACAACTGACTGGAACCCCCATTCCCCGTCCCCCTGCACTGCTGGGGGGGAGGAGGGAGAATATGGAAGGAAGGAGAGGTGGGGGGAAGGTGTTTTTAAGATTATTTTACTTCTCACTCTTTTGCTCTTATCCTGTGTAGTAATAAATTTAATTAGTATCCCAGCTTTGAGTCTGTTATGCCCATGATGGTGATCAGTAACTGACCTTTCCCAGCTCTTATCTCAACTCATGAATCCTTGGCTGGTTTTTTTTCTCTCCTCTGTCCAGTTGCAGAGGGGAGTGAGAGAGCGGCTTTAGTGGGTACCTGGTGTCCAGACAGGGTCAACCCACTACAGCTATATTACCAACTTCACACATTCTTTTAAGCAATTCTTAAGTCTGCAGAACTGACAACAATCTTATTTGTGTACTGTACTTTGCAGTCTTACTGTGTATTATTTTTCTAATTTCAAAAAACCTTTAAATAACATTTATATAGCTGGAGAGATGCTTTACTTCAAGATTGATATGAAATGGAATTATTGACTTCAATTTTTTCAGGGCTTTAGGCATTCTTTTGATTCATCTGAAATGTTTGCTCGTTCAAAATAAGGAATTTGTAGGATGTTAAATGAAAGGTGTGAGAAAATCTTAATTAAGAAGATTTATTCCATATCAGAGGCTTTACATTGTGTCTGCAGGCATTTTTAGTGGATAAACTCAATAGTAGATATTTGAATAATTTAAGAAAACAAGCATATGCATAAAAATGCCATGGTCATCCACTGTGGCAATACTGGTACGTAAGGAATTTGCTGCTAATTTAGTCCATGCACAAAGTGCATGTGCAGCTGAGATTTAGTAATCTGAGTGTATATTTCAGGCATAACTGCATGTATTTAGATGCTTGACTGTTCTAGCAGAGTTTATTTATACCCTTGGAAATAAAGTCACTTAGAAAGAAGCATGGCTGAGCTTAGAACATACTGTTTAAATCCTGAACTTTTAAACAATTGGTGGATAACTGTTGTTGGTTTGAAAGCTGTCCTCTGTTTAAAATTATTTAGTTTCTGTTGTGGTTGAATTGACAAGCTGTGATCCTGAACTTATTGAAGAAGGGAATGTTGATAGTGATAGCTGTTCCTTCAGGCAGCAATTGACTGCACTGTCACAGAGCACTCTGTAACTAGTCTCCAGCAAACTCTTTAGCTGTGTTTTTAATCCAGAATATCTGGAAAGAGCAAAATGTTTGGGGTAATAATCCTGGACTAAGGAAACTGCAGTACAGATAAATTACTTGGAAAATGATAATTCATTACATGAAATTACTGAAGTACTCCAAGTGGTCCTTAAATGACTCTTGGGGAACACTGGGGAAGGAGAATGGACAGGCTAGCTTACTGCGAACCCCTCTAACCTTTTTTGGTTGATGGTTGGTTTTGGTGTTGTTTTTTTTAAGTCCAGTGATCAGTGTCTGTTTGTGAATTGTAGCCCTAGTTAAGCATAAAGATCAGCCAGGCTTACTGACTTGGGCTTCTCTCTGGTGCTCTTGGAAGTAAGAGCAAGGAAGCAATGGTAGTGGTTGCTGGAGCTGCAGCAATGCCTAGAATTTCCTTTACATTTTGTCTTGTATTTAAGGGAGACTTCACTGGAAAATTGCATAAGCCTTCTGTCAGGCAAGACTGACTTAAGAAGAGTCATTGTGTTGACTCAAGAAAGAATTTTGAAGGACATCAGGATTTAGGCCATGTACATAAAATAAAATGAACATCTGTGCCTGTAGTGAAGCCATGTTTACTGTAACAAGTTACCTCCTTATTTTCCATGCATAACTTCCAGGAGTATCTGCTCTGTGATGTTGTCAGACACAGTGGTTATGCTTCGCATTTTCCAGTCAGTGGGAACTTTACCAGAGTGCCACATGGATGGGCAGTGGCTGGCCACTTCCTCTGCGAGTTCCCTCGGAATCCACAGATGCATCTCGTCAGGTTCCATGGACTTGTGCACCTTCAGGTTTCTTAGATGGCCTTGAACCTGACCTCCTATAGTAGCTGGTACTTTCTACTCTTGCCTCTGCCTTCCTAATATCTAACCTAAGTTTCCCCTCCTTTAGTTTGCATCCATTATTCCTTGTCCTATCGTTTCATCGGTTCCTGACAAAGAATCCCTCTCCGGCTTCCCTGTAGGCCTCCTCTATATTATAGTTGAGAGTTGAGAAATACTTTCCTCTAGCATTTTTTGTGCAATTAACCTTTGTAAGCATTTTTTATTTCCAGAAGGGAAGCATCCATGCCCTTTGTTCTTTGAAGTACTTCTTCCTCGCTGCTTCATCCCAGCTTAATGTTCTGCAGTCTCTGGCTGTAATCAACAGGACATAGCCCTCTACTTTGTTGTGCTTTCAAATCCTCCCTTAGACCCTGAAGTGCTGTAATGATGCAGATTACAGAGCTCAGGATGGCTGCTTAGTTAAAATGGGTGCAGGGCTGGCCAGCCTTACACTGAGTGCTTTGCCACAGAGGTTGTTTCCAGCATAAATGATGGGTTATTACCCCTGTTGTAAGAGAGGCAGTCTGAAATGCAAACCTTACATAGTACTTTTATTTATTTATTTTAAATGCTTTCTTTTTTCAGTTACCTTTTGCCAGACATTTAGTTGATGCACAGGTTGAAAAGTCTGTATTTGAAACCAATGTCCTCGCCCCCAAAACAGCTGTGTTAACAAAAATTTATGCTGTACATAAGAGCTTGTAGTTGATTTAAGTGAGCATGTGAACATATAACTGGAGTTCATAATTCCTAGATAGCCAAAAGGCACCAATTCATGTCTAAAATATTTACTGATAATGCTGAAGTGTTTCTTGCCTATGTAGGCACAGATGTTCATTTCATTTTATTTCATGTATAAGCGTTTAAGCATTGGAATTGTGTACCTGAAAAGTTGTGCAAAGCTGTATCAGAAATTCTTCTTGTGCTAGTAACAGCCAAAGTGCAACAGTATGGGGTGGTCAGGCCAATAAATATCTGAGATGCTGGGTGGGTTTGGACAGTCTGTTGCTAAGGACTGTGGTGCTCTGCTGGCTTATATTTCATTTGTGTTACACCAGCTGGTTTTGGTCTGCATACATGTACTCGTGCTGTAGTTACATGGTGAATTCAGTGCAGGTACAGTGTAGTACAAGGGGTTCTGTTTTCTGCTAGTTTCTGATGCTTTTCTACTTCTTCCCAGTCATTGCTGATAACTCAGAGGCCCAAAGTAAGGCTATAAATGAGTCCTTAGTCCAAAACTGTAAAAATAATTTTAAGTAATTATACAAGAAGCATCTATAGTGTTTTTATAATTGTATATACTGAAATACATATATTTCTCTATCTCTTACTAAAAGATATATAAGAAAAAAAAGACAACCTGAGACTTAACTAACAAGTAAAATCATGTTTATAGAACTGTTCTACAGAAAATGCAAGTTGGTTTCTAAGACAGAAGTTACCCATGACACCAAGCTCTTCTGCTTTATGTTGCCAAAGGGCACACATCTCCGTATTCCCACTGGACAACATGTTTACCTCAAACAAATTATTACAGGTAAGAAAAATTGAGAATGTAGTAATGGATTCCTTTTCATAGTCTTGAGAGAATGCCAAGTCCACGGCCACTAATTCCCTTGTTGTAGTTAGAAAGTCTCTGCTTCCAGAATCACAATCAGTGCTTAATAATGAACTGACCGGATTAATATTGATGGAAAGCTAACTATTGAGGTGGCTGGCATTTACTGTTGACCTTATTGTCTCTACTTTCAACTCTCTCTTTAGAACATTCTCTCTACTGAAGTAGTGCTGTTCATCTTTGAAGGGGGAAAACTTATCGTATATGTTATGTATCATTAATCAGTTCCTTTTAATTTTTTTAAATGAGGAGGGTATTGTTGCAATTTTTCCTTTTTTTCCCCTTCTTCTGAGGGATTTATAGTAATCATGGTAGCGCTACTTTATACTCCAGTTGCACAATATTAATGATAACACAAGGCTGTGAGACGAATGTATCTTGAAAAGCATGTTTATGTGCTATTCTTCAAAATTTTGTAAAAGGTAGACTTAAGGAAATGGAAGGCCAAAGAAATATCTGGTTTATTCTTTTAAAAGTACTTTTTAAAATATGTATATTAATGGTTATACTAGTCACTATACTTGGATTGCAATATGCACGGTAGAGAGATTTCTCAGAAGAATTTTTAAATATCCATTAATCAAGAACTGTTTTGTCCTCCTCCTCCTCCCTACCTAATGCTTTGCTGGTGTCCAGCTCTTGTGATCTTTCTTTCTATCATTATACAATGGATTTTTGAAATTATACTGCAAGAAAATATAATTGTGCAGTACTAAAACTCTGATATTTAAATTTAGAAAAAATCAAGTTCTTGAAATAAATGAAAATAAAGAAATTGTTTAGATTTTCAGTTTCTTCGGGGATGACTGAAGATCTTTTAATCCGGTGTTCTGAATTGCTAGATAGCACAGAAATAACATGTTGTGCAGTGACCTGAAATTTTTAATTTTCCAATTCTGGTGCAGTGGAAAGTAATATACTTGCATAAAAGCATGAGATGGTGTTATTTTTATGGGATATACAGATTATTTATTTACTCATTTTTATATTGGTATTTGTTTGTACTAGCTGGATGTAGAGTGCTTTTCATATTATTTCAGCTATCTTTTGGTCTACTCTCTAGGGACAGAGGCAGTAAAACCATACACACCTGTATTGCCTTTTTTGCCATTGGATTTCCAAGAAACATCTCACCATGATGGTGTGCATATATATTTAATGATTAAAATTTATTCCTGTGGGCTGTTCACACAGGCACTTGACCATCTACAAATTGGTAAGTATATGGTGGGGTTTTTTGTGTTTGCCTTATCTTTAAAGATTCACTGTCTGAGTATTTTGATGTTCTTATCATTTACCTACTTATATATTGGGACATACTTACTTTTTTTAAACCTTGTTTTCCAGTCCCTAAATGTACAGGCTTCCTCACTGTAACTAGGAGTTGCCCATGACATAAAGCTCTCCTGACTGATCTGTGTGAACTATCACACATTAGAGTTGATCACTTTGATGTCTGATGCTCTGAGAACAAGTTTTTGTGCTTTCACATAAAGAAAGCTAGGTCTGTTTTATGGGACTTAAGATGCACTTCCGTTTTCATTTCAGATATAGAGGCAGATTTTTAATACTGACTTCGGAAATGTTTGTGTACTCATATCTTGTAAAATCCATCAAGACAAAACTTTTTAATTGTATATCTCTTCTTTTAACAAGAGTGATTCTTATGTGAAGTGTATAGTACCTTTCTGAAATGAACCTTACTACTACAAAGATGAAGGCAATATGAAATAGCCTTAAAAAAATCAGAATACTGATTAGCTTGTTTTCATCTAATTAATGTTTATCTTTTTCTTTTTTTCATTTTTTTTTTTGAATAAAGGAGACTATGTTTCTGTCAGCAATCCTGAAGGCAACTTCAAGAAGTCACAAGTTCAAGCTTCAGAAGATCTCATTTTATTGGCGGGAGGCACAGGCTTCACACCAATGGTTAAACTGCTGAATTTTGCTCTGACTGAAGTTAGTTGTCTCAGGTATGTACGATTCTTGTGATTTAACCCAAGATAGAAGGAAGAAGCATAATGGGCAAGCCTCAGTGTTAAAACAACTAACAAAATAAAATGGTATGAAAGCATTTGTCTTCAACTTATGCCAAGAACTGGCATGCTTAAGAGAAGAGTGTCAGAAGCTTAGGCAATTTGCACATATTTGGTTATTGGCTACCCTCAACATAATGGGCTGATCTGCATTTTGGATTTTAGTTGTGGTACAAATGAGCTCACTGGGTAAAAACTTGGAGGATTTTTTTTTTTTAACTAGCTTTCCATTTCAGTCTCTTTTTAGTATTGAAATATTTCAGTGTAGGTATTGTTTTTTGGACTGAGAAGGGCTAAAACTGTTTATTTATAACCTCTTTCTGATATATTTGAATAGCTAGCATATTGTTTTCACCTGCTAAGTGACAGTAACACATTGTTACCGGATGAGCTCCAGTTTTAAAAAAAGTGCCACTTCTATAAGCAGAGCATTAAGTGTATTCAAATGCATAGAAAGGTGTGTATTGCATATGCATTCTATACTCTGCTTGTAAAATCTACAGAAGAAAGCATTACTTTTACTTGGTAAGGGAACAGGTTGTTATGTCCTTTGGAACCCCAGAACGAATACTTCTGCTTTTGAAACAGCGTAGAGATATTAATTGGACACTAATCTTCATACTAAAGCTAAAAAGGATGAGATGCACTGGAGAAGTTTGTTTTTAAAAAAACAAACAAACCCTAAATCGAGACACTATTCTTATATTGTTTATATTTCAGCAATGACGTATAATCCTGTTTTGTGAGCAGAGGGATTGTGTACTGTCTAGCTCTTCCAAAGCGTCCTGTATTGTCTGTAGCAAATAGCAAGTGGCTGGCTGGCCTTGCCAATCCAAAGGGTAAATCTATCATCTGACAAAATGCTTGGGAAGCACATTTTTAACACTTTTCAGCATGATTTCTTATGGGAATTCAATGTTAGTTTAGGATGCAGCAGCATCTGTTTCCTTTACTAGTCAATTCAAAGTAAACAAATTTTTCCTTCTTGCTGTGGAGGCTTGTTAGGTGAATGACTTGATCTGGTACAGGTTCTGGTTATATGCAGACACTTAAACATTTGGTTTTCTGACTGTTCTAGGCAATTTAGTTTCTTGGCCTTATGTGTGCTCTTTAACCATTATTTTCTTTTTTGGGAAAATATTACAAGAGTGTTTTTAATATATGTATGTTTATATGTATGAGATACATGTATATGTAAACAACATAAATATGATTTGCATAGAATTATCTTATTTAGCAAAGTAACTGTTGCCCTAAGCTTGGATTTCACTTGCAGGAATACAAATTGCAGAAAGCTGAGGAATAATCTATACAGTGATTGACTTGTCACCTGTGGGTGCCAAAGCAGCCTCTGTCTGGAGTGATGTGTGAGTGCTGCTGAACTTCTGGGGATGCAGTGTGAGTGCTGGAGAATCTGCAGCCTCCCTAAGCACCATTTGCTGTTATGTAATGGGCTAGGATCAATGGATTTTCATTCTTACTGTCTAGTCAAAGTTTCCCTATTATCTTTTAAGTCTGCTATTTCTTGCCTGTGGTAAACGGGGAAAACAATTTGTTCTCTTCTTACCTGCATTATCCTTTTGTGAAGGATAATGATCCTGAAGTCATAATGACTTGTTTCCTCTCTTACAGGCTAAATTGTATTTGGCCAAACTATTAATTAAAAAAAAATAGCAGTCCTCTATGCTTTCTTTTTAAGGTGGGGTTTTTTTGCTCCTTTTTTACTGATGGTGTATAACTACAATCAGTTATCAGTTAATGGGTAGATTTCTTTAAAAAGGCACTAAACACTAGAGGGAGGGCTAATGCTCTTCTTGAGTATAGGATGCTTGTAGTCTATTATTGATTCTCCTTGATAGTTGCATCTTCCCTTGTCTCCAGCTTTTCATTCCTAAATTACCACTCTGTCCTCATATTCACTTTTAATATAGTATTCCACTTTCATCATCATTCTTGTTTGGAAGGTGATTTTGTAACTTTCTACCTCCTCTTTTTCCTAAAATCCTATAAGGGTCTCTAACTCCTCTCTGCACAGCTTTCCATAGGACCTCACATACCAATTTTTTTTTTACTTTATTAAAATCTACATACCTTGAAGTAGCTTCCAGTGTGCCAGATTCATCCTATTTCCTTCCAAAGGGCTGATGAACTTTTTAATTTGTTATCTCAACTTTTGTCAGCATTGTCTCAACCAGCTTTTCTTTACTGGTGAGGATCATGTCTCTTCATTTTAGCTGGGTTTTCTGTTCTCTTGATAGTGCCGAGTACTGAGCAGCACTGCAGCAGATATATTTGTCTACACTGGGAAGTATCAGTAAGAGTGTCTCAACCAATTTGTACCCAGTGAACAAAATGCATGATTTTCCTATGCACTTTCTATTGACTTTTTCCCCACCTGTGTAACACTCGATGCTGTGGTGCACCATGCCAGCATTTAGAGCACTGCATTCTTTCTTGTAGTGAACTTTGTTTTCTGGGTTTTCAGAGGGCCCCAGTGAAGATACAATGTAGCTGATTTGGGGCTGTTTTGTTTTATACCGGGCAAGTGTTCCCAAAGCTTGTTCACTGTATCTCACTTTGAGTTGTAATGCATCTGGAACTTGTTTCTCTCAGTAACACTACAGGTGATGTGTATTATATACAACATATGTATTTTATATGTTTATGAGTTTTTATATTTTGACGGCAGAAAATGAAATGTTTCTCAAATACAAGATGACCCCTTTTCTTTGGCATCTGATGTGGCTTATAAGAGTTTTCCTGGTATCTTGAAGTGCTTGCAAAGGGGGAAAAAGGTTAGAAATCAGAAAAATGTGGTTTCTTCAAACTGGGAGAACATAGGCTTCTAAACTGCAGTTGAAGAACAGCTGGAGGTCATGAACTCTCTGCAGAAGCCCTAGCATATGTGAAAGATGTGTGAAAGTATGTGTGAAAGATTGCTCTCTGCAAAGTATAGAGCAGGAGGTGATAGGAATTAATAGTTCCTGTGCGGGATCATGTAAACATACTGTGTCTAGCACTAGTCTCTTAGAATCAAGCTTGGCTTGTAAATGGTACACTGGCTAGTGGAGTGCCATGTTGCGGAACTGGAATTGCAAGACTGTGTGATGTGCAAGACCAGCAAGCTTAGCTGACAGATACCCTTGTGGTTCTACATGCATCCCAGTGCTCTGGCTTCCTGCAAGTAGAGCACCAAACTTACTGCTTCTGACAGCGCAGCAGCGTGCTCTCTCTGTGCAGAGCTGTACCTGAGTAGAAAAAGCAAACCCTCTGGGATTAATTCAGGATCCGCTTGCATTTAACAGTACATCATCTGTTTTATGTGTTGGTGCAGCCTCACCTTGAATATTGTATGCAGTTTTGGGCACCTCAATATAAGAAAGATATTAAGCTCTTATAGAGCATCCAGTGGAGGGCAGTGAAGATGGGGAAGGGCCTTGAGGGGAAGCTGTATGAGGAGCGGCTGAGGTCACTTGGTCTGTTCAGTCCGGAGAAGAGGAGACTGAGGGGAGACCTCATTGCAGTCTAGAACTTCCTTGTGAGCGGAAGAGGAAGGGCAGGCACTGATCTCTTCTTTGTGGTGACCAGTGACAGGACCCAAGGGAATGGCCTGAAGTTGTGTCAGGAAAGATTTACATTCGATATTAGGAAAAGGTTCTTCACCCACAAGGTGGTTGGGTACTGGGGAAGTGGTCACAGCACCAAGCCTGACAGAGTTCAAGAAGCATTTAGATGATACTATGAGGCACATGGTGTGAGTCTTGGGGATGGTCCTATGCAGGGCTAAGGGTTGGACCTGGTACAGAGCTGTAGTTAGCTCTTGAAGTTATGCGTTAATTTTCTTCTCTGTGTTAACATTTCATCTTTATAAAATTATTATTGACATAACCTTCCTAATTCCAGTTTCACCTCTACTGGTGAAACTGGTATGTGTAATATTAAAGAGGTGTACAGAGTTCATATACCAGCTATTAATTGTAGTGCTCAAACAATGACAAACCACTAGATAAAACTTGACAAGTTTTATTGTAATTTCAGACCGGTCTTAGTAACTTTAAGAGACTTGATTTTTCTTAGGACAGAAATTCCTAAACTAGAGGGTGCAAATGCAGGCAGGGTTATGGCATTTAGAAGAAAGGCCACTAGTCCAACAGACTTTCAGTTACAGCAAGAAAGAAATTATATTGAGTTAGTGGCAAAAAGATTTGAGGATTGAAGAGTTGCAAAAAAACAAAGAAATAAAAAATGTAAGTAAAAGGTTTCTGTATGATACAATAAGTTCTGATTGTTTGACGTTTCAAATACAGAAACAGTCTGCAGTTAAATTTTCTTTTTTTTTTTTAAGGACAGTGAAGCTGATCTTCTTCAACAAAACAGAAGATGACATACTTTGGAGAAACGAACTAGAGCAATTAGCTCTTAAAGATGAAAGGTATTTAAAAGTCTTATGGAGAACAACTTGTACCATCTTAGTCTATAGGAGAACAAGTCTTGGGACTTAGACTAACTGTACAGCTTTGGCACAAGGACAGATTCTGATTCTGTAAGTTCTTAGCTAAGGATATAATGAGACCTAGGGAGTGGAAGGAGCTGTATTGGTCACGGATGCATAGCAGAGGTTATGTCATTATGTTCTGTAGGTTTCCAGAGGAAGCCAGGGATTTCATTGGACAGTGTTTAGTAAATGGTTATTGGATAGTTACATGTTAGATGAAGTGATTTTTTTTAAGACTGAGAAGCTTTTTGGTGGTGAAGAAAATTTGCCTTAGCCTTAACAATAGAAAACACAGATATGCAAAAGAGGCATAGAAGTGACAGAGGATAGTGTACCCCATTCTGAATTTAGAGAAGTCTTGAAAAGTCTTTTTGGTGTCACTTGTTGGGAAAATATTTATGTAGAAATTCAAAGTTTAAATAGGCTTGTTACTTTCATTTTTCGTTACTAATTGTTGCATTTTTCCCTCAACTACATTTTAGTTGTGAATTAAAATGCACTAGTACCCATGTAATGTCAACTTAGTTTAGCAGGCCATAGTTTTGTCAGGAAACACAAGATTATCAGATTACCTTTTAATTTCAGTTTCCTTGCTGTTATCACTAGATAAATTGTCACTGCTTAGATTTTACATGATGAAAGTATATTTTGCTTATGCTTACCTAATTGTTAGTTGAATTGTTTCTTGGTTGAAACCACTTGTTCCTTCACAACACTGAAGTGAAAAATCAATACTTCATAGCCTTGTGATGTCTGGCACTTTCAAAGCTCCATAGTCTAGACATTGTGTAAATTTACAGTAAAAACCCTTTCTCCCTTTCAGTAAGAGCCTCAGATATACAAGTGCTTGTTTTTTTACTGAATTACTATTCTGTTAATGAGTTTTTGAAACCACTTATAATAGTTTCTCATTAATTAAATTGTGCTGGCATTTTCACAGTAAAATCTGTGCTTTAGTATCTTAATTGGTCCCAGCTGGTTTCGTTGCTGTTGTTGTTGTTTTGGGGTTTTTTTGGTTGGTTTGTTGGTTTTCATCTTTTTTTTGAAAGGTGAAATATGCAGCTGGAATTTTTAACATTGAAATATTTGGTTAAATAATTAAATATGCAATATTAGAGGTGATTTGACTGACTTGATCGATAGGAACAACTTAAACATCTCTCAGATCTGATACTGCAGTGGGGAGCTGAGCAGAATAGGAAAGTAATCATAGTGTCATGTAATGACACCATGTAAAGTCATCAGTGTCTTGATCAATAGTATTTTGTGTAGCAGATTTCTAATCAGAGGCAATATTTATGAAATATTCTTCTACTTACCAGGTTTGAGGTTCAATTCATTCTTTCACAACCAACAAAGGACTGGGTGGGTAAACAGGGGAAGATTTCTTCATCTCTTCTCTCTGAGTTTGTGAAAAGAAGCAGAAAAGACTCCAAAGTGCTTATCTGCATCTGTGGTCCAACACCTTTTACAGAACAAGGAGTACAGTGAGTATTTTGAATAATGAACTAGAAAGCAAAGAATTTTAAAAAATTTGGTCACTTAGGTATAGTGTTTCTGATTTGGTAGACTTTCAAAAATGGCCTTACATTTTCTGCTTTGCAAGAAAACTTTAAAAATGTTTTAAGATGTAAACACAAAAAAAAAGAATTTATAAAAAAAGGAATTTAAAAAAATCACCTGGTATCATACTTGAGGAATGTGTTTATATTTAGTGTGTAGCTAAGTAAGTATCAGAAATATGTAATTTTCATGAGTTCTAGTAAGTTGTCCAAAACTTTGTAAGAGCATCTCTTTCACAGTGACTGGTTTTCCCCAAGGTTTTAATCTGCTTTTAATTTGATGTTCATAGAAAAGTTGCAGTAATAGGAAATTATTGGAGTTAGCTTGACAAATTAAGCTAGGGAAGTAAAGTTCAAAACAATTGTTCTATACAAACAGTTCTCTTGCTTATTTTTTTTAATTAATGCAGTTGTTTATGGCCATACCTAATACTTTTCTTATTCTATATGCATATTTAGAGATAAATATGTCCGCTAACTTTCTCTTGCCCACCTTCAAAATATTGAACCAATATGGTTGCATCACTTGCATTTCTGAAGTCCTAGTGAAGTTAAGGTGGATTTAGTGGAGGGTGGATTTGGCCAATAATAATGCTGCCTCTTGAGAAATCTGAGATAATTCAAATTATGTCTCTATTTATTTTTAGAAATTGTTTTCAGGATCCAAAAAGTTAATGTAGTATATCTCAGCTCCTGGGTATTGTTTCCTAAATATATTTGTGGGGGTAAATGTCATGGTGCATGTTTGAATAAAAACAAGATGGTGCTGACTGATCTATGTCTGTGGTGGGTTTTAGGTTCCAAATATTAATATTGCCAACTTGATTTGTGACTTTCAGATATCTGAAGAATCTTGGATACTCCCAAGAAGAGATACATGCTTTTACTGCATAAACCCATATGAGGATATCAATGTTTGTTTGTATAATTCAGTGTTATTTATTTACCTTCATGAATTTAAATAAGTGAGAAGCAATTTTGTAGGACTTGAAATTTCATTCTTGGTACCAAACTGTTTCTCGGAAGAATTATATCTTTGAAAAAAAATTTATACTGTGTTTTATCTTCTTTTTGTAAATATTTTTGCAATACTTAAGTCATCCAGGGTATTAATTTATTGTAGAGGCAAGCAAAAAATTATACTATACATTACATAAGATATTTCATGTTGTTGGTTTATGAGAATTCTTGAATTTATGAAAAGCGCTGATTTAGGTTTTGACTTGATGAAGCTTATTATTTCTTACTGTAAAATGTCTTAAGAGCAATACTGTCTGAAATTAAATATTGCACTGTAACTCAGGTAACTGGTCATTGAAAAATGTTCTTTTTTGTCTGATGTCTCTATTTGACTTGCAAGTGATCCAGATACATTTTTGGCTTTGTAAACAAAGAATAAAAGTACCTTTGGTAAAATATAAAATTTACATCAAATAATAAAAAAATAATAATTTTACATTACTTTATGCATTTCTGTAATTTTTTTTGTATTTTCAGTTTATAATGTCGTACAGAAGGGTTTCCACAAGCTTGGTACATCATCTGAGACCTCAAAACAGAGACACAGAGTCTTGGTCTCCCACAAAATTTCCCATGTAACCTCACTGGTATTGGGCAACCCTTGTCATCAGACATTCTGAGGGGAAAAAGAGCTTATAGCCCACAGGTACCAGGGTCAGGACCATAGAAATATATAGAAATATATATATTTCTAGGTGGCACTAGTATTACATGAGGTTATTTTATTTAAATCAGTGTGGTTTTTACTCCATTATTAAAAGTGTATTATTGTGAGAAAATAATCTGCTGTCTAATTGCAGTTTGGAGAAAAAAAGCAGTAAAGCAGCTCTTCCCCTTCTAGATGTTGTCAGTAATATCTGTGGGCATTGTTTTGTATGACATCCAGTACTCTTTGTCTTCCTGTTGTGTTGAATGGGTATTTCTTCCTCCTAAGCAGCCAGACTTGTAGCTGTGGCATTAATACTTCAGCATTCTAGAAAAATGTTTTAATGAAACCCTTTAAAAAGGTTAAATAGCTATCTGACAGTGACTGGCTATGCTAAACTGAACTGTCATCGCTTCAGTGCCCCATGTTTATTGGACTTGAATTTAGAAAAGGATCTGGTTGTCAGTCGATGCCTATAGGTAACAAGTTCACAGAATCACAGAATCATTAAGGTTGGAAAAGACCTCTAAGATCTTCAAGTCCAACCTGTGACCAATGCCCACCTTGTCAGCCAACCCAGAGCACTGAGTGCCACATCCAGTCGTTCCTTGGACACCTCCAGGGATAAGGACTCCACCACCTCCCTGGGCAGCCCCTTCCAGTGCCTGACAAGCCTTTCAGTGAAGATATTTTCCCAATATCCAACCTGACTTTAAGCAGTTTTCCTCTCATCCTGTCCCTTGTTCCCTGGGAGCAGAGCCTGAGCCCCACCTGGCTCCACCTTCCTGTCAGAGAGTTGCAGAAAGCGAGAAGGTTCCCCCTGAGCCTCCTTTTCTCCTAGCTGAGCCCTCCCAGCTCACTCAGCTGCTCCAACCCCTTTCCCAGCTCTGTTCCCTTCTCTGGATGCTCTGCAGCCCCTCAATGTCTCTCTTGCAGTGAGGGCCCAGAACTGGACACAGCATTTGAGGTGGTACCTCAGCAACCCAGCACTGAAATGGCATTAGAGACTCCCCAAATCCCAGTGCCCACAGAAGGGGCTGGGGAAGCACCACTGGGGGCTCTGGTGACTGGATTGTGATCAAGTTACCAGTTTTGTGACCAAGGGAAGATTAAAAAGCCATGGCAAGATGCTGATGGCTGCAGCTGAACTGGACTGTTTTTAAGGGGTTAAACCTGATTTACATGTCGTGGGGGTTTCGTGGGGTCTCAGTGACACAAAACACCAACGTTATTTCAGAAGAGATGGTGGTATTGTCATAATTTAGTCATCTAGAAGGATCTAAATGTTTTCAGTTATAATTTTGCAATGCCATATTTGTGGATATTTCTACTATCAAGTTCTGAACAGGTTTCCCTTCCTCAGAGCAGAAGCATCAGTGATATGCTGGAAAAAGAAAACACTGATTGACTTTTATTATTTTTTCCTAAAAATATTCCTGCTCAAAACCTGAGTGATACTGAGGTGCTGATGTTACTGATGAAGAGCAAAAGATGACTGACATGGAAAAGATACATCCTTGGAGGTCTCAATATGCAAATGTGTTTTACCTTTGAAAACTTTTGAATTACTGCTGCTCCTAGTTAGCTTCTGATTTGGTCATTGTCAGTCACTAACAAGCACTGAATTCAGAAGTGTTTCTGTTTGTAATAAAAATGGAATATCTAAATCTGGCCTGGTTAAGGGAACAGGCTGGAGATTCCTGCACGATATCATCCATGAATCAACATGAAGTTGTCACTTGGACCAGTGTGCTGCAAGGACACAGTTACACAGGGAGAGAGAAAAAGGCTGATGATCCTGAGGTGTAACATGTTAAATAGTGAGTGACCATTTTTACTTTCTTTTGGGATGATTGTAGAATCATAGAATGGCTTGGGTTGGAAGGGACCTTGTGCTGGTTTAAAAGTAAACCAGTGGGACAAAGGAACCCAACTCTAGAGAGATTATAAATTACAATTTACTAAAAATAAATTACAATAGATGCAATGATACAGAGAAAAACTGATTTTAATCCACAAAGACAGATGTACAACTCAGTCCTCTGGGACAAGAACAGAGCAGTGTTCATTGTCTCCTCGCATGCATTTTTTTCCTAAGCAAAATTGATATTTTGGAGAAGCCACAGAAACCACCATGTAGGTGTATCTTTTATCATACTAACCTTTTTTTAGGGAAATTCCTGCGTTACAGACCTGTGCAACACTCATGTTGTCACGGTCACAAACTTAGTGCATTGGTAACCTCTTCAGTGGCTTATACTGCGTGCAGCTGAAATAAAGTTTCATCTCCTCCCTCACAAGGTATATTGTCAATATCTTGGAAATAAATCTGCCTGTTGCACCCTAATTTTGCTGTTTTGAAAACAACCAACCATAACCAAATGAAAACCTTAACCCTCCACACAGATGTGTGGAAATTACACCCACAAAATCCGCACATTAAATTACAATCTCTCATTCTTCTCTTGCAGATAGATCTGTAAGGTGGTTCTTCCAGCTGCATGGTGTGGAAAAAGGAGAATATTTTTGATTCTACCCACAGTCCTCATTGCTCTGACTTTGTCAAGGATGATATCTCTATGGGGATTCCTTCTAGACTGTTCAGGATGACCTCCTTTAGCATGGAATTCTATTTTTTCAATTGAGAAAATACCTGTTTAAGTATCTTTTTGCAACAATTGAAATCCAGATCACGTCCAAGACAGTAGTTCTGAGCAGCAATAATTTGATATCTAGTGAATTTGATATGTAGTGAAGTGGAAGGACGCTCTTTTCCAAGTTCCAAAGTGGACTTTCTGCTGAGATGTTTGCTATACATCTGAAGCCCAGTTCACTGCCTAAATCTCCTATCTCACTATTTAGGTCTTTGATCACTGGTGATGTAACGCAACAATATCTGACTGGAACTAAAGTAGAGGTTTTTCCAAGTGTCTGGAAAAATCCTTTGCATTTTACATCCTTTGGCTATATCCTTTGGAGTCTTTCTGTGACAATAGTTACAAAGTGCTGTGAAAGCAGGTGTAGGTTTTAATTTTGTTTAACTGTCTTCAGGTTTTTCCTGTATATTTTCCTGATATTACTTTAAGTGGTCTTATTAAAATAACTGTTTTCACACAATCATCAGCAAGAATAATCCTGCTTCATTTTATGCCTTTCTACAGATATTTAAATCTACTTGTAAGAGGGGTTATGTCATTTTCTAGGCTAGTCTGGAGAAATTTAGATTGAAAAAACTCCAAATTCTCTGTATCTCCGCCCTTTCAACTTCTTGAGCAGATATAAATATTAAAATTGCCAATCACCGAAGGAAAAAACCCTCAATTCATGTTTTTACAGAGCTGTCTTGGAGTGTGTGATCAGTGGCTTAACACTCTAGTCAGAATCCAAATTTACTTAGTCATGGGCCAGAGTAAATATTCCCTGGCTGTTTTGCCACACAGTCGCATGCAATACAGATTCTCTTAGTAAACTACCTGCCTTTCATTTTTTGATTTTCCTGTTATTGGACAAATTTCATGTTTTGCCAGCAGAAGTTTCAGGGCAGGCCTGGGCGCTTAGTTCCTATGGAAACAGACTAATGTCTTCACAGAAACTGGACATGTTCAGTTGCTGTGGCAACACAGGTAAGAAATTCTGGGAGGTGTAGAAAATATTGAGTCTGTGTTGACTGCTAAGTCTGAGCATCTGGTATCTGCCAGTAGCTTGTGCTGGATGCCCCAGAAGGGAGTGGAGAGGACTCTAGAATGCAGATGATGGCCTTAAACCTTTAAAATGGCAGAATCTTCCTCCCAGCTTGCATATCTTTCTGCATTTAACCATGAGAAATGCACTTGTATTGTGTGTTTTGTAGCTTCCCAGGGGATTTATAGATTCTGTTCTTGATGATTGGGCTTGTAGAGGTCAAAGAGGAATGTCTGGGTTTTGTCACCAACTTGCAAATGTTTCTAATTGAAATGTACTGGCTGGCAATCCTATCTATATTTGCATCTGGAGATAGAAAACAGGGTCCTGTTGGAAATATTTTCTCCTATTTGAAATAAGGAATGCATTTTAAATGCAGTGAGAAGAGGCAAGGAAGATCCAGTCATTGTGGATTTAAAAGCAAGTAAAACAAGAAGTTTGAATCACTTACTGTGCTGGTTTAAAGGTAAACCAGCAGGGGAAATGAACCCAACTCAAAAGAGAGGTTATAAGTCAGAATAACAATTTAATTAAATAATACAATAAGTACGATTATACAGACAAACAATTGGTTTTAACCCACAAAACCCAAATGTATAACCCAGCACCCTGGGGTGTGAACAGAGTGGTGTTTGTTGGGCCCCCTGAGTCCAAAGTAAAAGGAGAGCAGAAAACCTGTTGGTGAGAGTGCTGTTGCAGTCTGGTCAAGAGTGGTGGTTGCAGTCTGGTTGAAAAGTGGTTGCAGTCCGGTCGAGAGTGGTGATTGCAGTCCAGCTGAGAGTGGTGGTCTGCAGCCTTCCTCTGGATCCCACAAGTGATTAAAAAAGTCCCAAGACCCCAAGATTATATATCCTCCAGTTCAGGCAGGAACTACGACACTCCCTCAGGGCAGGGAGTTCCACAATGGGTGTGAGGACAGGAGCATCCTCTTATCTCACAGGCCTCTTAACACCCAGTTTATAGCCTGAGGAATCAGGCCTGCTCTAGGCAGATGGTGTAAATGGTCTATTGATAACAGTTTCTTGGAAATGGCATGGAGGGCTATAGAATACACAGTTTTGGGTTACACTCATACAGTGATGAACTGGTCGCAGCTGTTCTAACTAGGACACTTACAGAAGATACAAAGATAGGTACATATTCACATGGCAGAAAATGGGGTGCGGGAAGGAGACTTGAGATAGATAATGTGATAGAGGGATAACTAACTGCATGCTGCTCAAATTGACTAAACTGTTAGTCATGCAAGAGAAACTTTTAGCAATGTATATTTAAAGACAGGTGTTTTAGTTAAAGCACAGTATGATAGGATCTTTCTCCTCAACTAAGTCAAAAGTGGTGTCTGGCTCATTTCCAAAAAAGAGAAAGAAAGGTTGCTAAACCAATTGACCAGATTAGGATGGGGAGAAGGCAGTCATCTTGCTTCTCCTTTTGGTCTTGTTGATCTCTGCTCTGAACAGTGTCCCTCTTGATCAAACAAAGGTCAGTGCGGAATACAAAGTCAAACTTTGACAATCAGCTCCAAAAGAGATGAAGAGGAGACAAACTATTTTAGAGACAGGTCATCTGTTTCAGTCAAAATTGTGAAAACTACACTCTGAATGGTGATCATTGCAAGAAAATTGTTCCAGGGAGGTTCTGCTCTGATGCATGCTCCAAAATGGCAGTACAGGAGATGTGAGTTACAGCTCTAAATGTAGGCTGTTTGAGTGATGAAAAGAAAGAAATTATGTCCAGGAAGGTAATCATCTAGTTGCTTCTGTTCACCATAAAATGAAAAAAAGCCTTTATGTTTTGAATGATCCATTCGGATCTAAATGCTCCTAGACTACAGGGAGGGGAGAGAAAGGAGTGTGTGTATATACAATGTAACTGTGTTAAATTTTTTGCGGAAGACTTCTAAAAATTAGGAACCTGAAGGTAGGTACCTAAATACAGGGGCATGAAAACTAAGTCTTAGAGGCAGAAAGAGCAGCTGAGTGCCTCAGTGCCCACCAGTGTGAACATGTGTCATTGTCATGTGTCTTAAGGAAGAGCTGTCTTCTACATTCACAGCAGGATGAACCACTGTTGAAAATTGCATCCAAAGCCTCTGATAGCTCAGACTGTTTGTGCTCCTAAATACCACAGTCACCGCGAGTTTTAAGTAAGGTAGTCTTCACCTGTCACCTCCCCTTAGCCATACAATAAGACACGTAAATAAAAGCAGAGTAGATTCGTTGTGGCTGGCATGTTTTAAGTCCAAAAAGTTTTTAAATAAACATCTTAAATCCATCTACTATCCCCTCAAGATTCTACATCATTCCTCCCACGAAAAATAAGTTTAACAACAGGATTTTGGTGCACTAGTCAAATGAAAAATGTTCTTTTTTGGTGCAGAGATTCCTGTGAAATTATTTTCCTGTAAAGAATACTGAATAGTGAAATCTTAACAAATTTCTTGGGTAAGTCATACTAATATGCAGAGATTCCTCAGCATATATTGAAACCAGTGAAACAATTTTAATAATTTAATATCTTCCCTGTTGTTTTTTCACAAACTATAGAAAACTTGCCAGCAAAGCTTCAGAGTTTACATGCTGAATTATTCCCATGTCCTCTTCTTGAGAAACA
The DNA here is from genome assembly GCF_009829145.1 of Chiroxiphia lanceolata. Taxonomy (NCBI): domain Eukaryota; kingdom Metazoa; phylum Chordata; class Aves; order Passeriformes; family Pipridae; genus Chiroxiphia; species Chiroxiphia lanceolata. The sequence continues at coordinate 81,618,975 of NC_045639.1, read as the reverse complement.
ACCAGGGATTTGACCAGCCCTCCCAAGCTTGCATCCTGGAAACCACGAAGCTTGGTGTAGGCTGCTTTGTCTCTGTTCAGGTACTTAATGTGAAGGATACTGGTACTATAGGACTGGTGCTCTACTACCTTTGGACCTTGTGAATATAGTAAAGATGGACCCTGCAAAAATGTTTTTGCAAACTTTATACTGTTTACCTAGTATTAAGTAACAAAATCTAGGGAATTTCAGTAGTAGGATTTCTCTGGCTGAGTCCTGTCGGGGTAGGCCAGAGTTGCTGAAAGTGTTTTATGTGCTGTGCAGGAGAGGAGGCAGACTGGACTGTCTGGGCAGTGCACCATGGTTTCTGAGTCGTATCAGTCCAGTTTTGGAATAAATTTTTTTACCTTTCTTCTCTCTTTTGGTAGGACAGCAGCACTATGCAGAACTGCAGAGGGTCATTGAACAAGGGCAAGGGAGGGAATTCTGTATCAATAACATACCAGTTTCTGCTTATATAGGATGTTTGGTGAATTGTTTTTCAGACTTGTTTATACATCTCTTTGTCCAGTGAGACTAATCTCTAGTTTAGGTTGCCTCATCAGTGCTGTTGTCTCAAAATGTCTCTCTACGTTACTCCCTTCAATTCAAGGTCTCAAACCACCTCATATGCATGAACATAGCTTATATACTCCACAGCAATTATGACTTATGTGTGTGTATCTGTCCCCTGTGCCTAACACTATGCTCACCATCCTCCTCGGCATCATGCTCCTCTGCTCCAAGCTGCTCTCTTTCCTCTCCCCTTAAGCTGAGAAACTGATAAACAGAATCAAACAAAATCAAACAGAATCAAATTAAACTCAGATCAACCATCACAAATTTCAGCTGTAAGTCTCTTCTTTCTGTTTCAGACATAAAGCTGGTGTGCCCTCCTTTTTTTTCCCTATTTCAGTTTGTCTAAGACAAGAAACAGCATCTCCCAGCAAACCACATCTTGTTAAGATTAAAAAAACCACAACCCTTTAGCACATGTTGAGGACATAACAACATGGTGTCTTTCCTATGTAAGGGAGAGATTTGCCAACCTCTCTTGATAAGGCCTTGTAATGAAGGTGTAACTTATCTTGGTGAGCACTTAAATCTGTGTAGCATTCCCTGGCATTCTTTTAGTAAAATAAGAATAATTTAGTAATAAAATGTCTCAGTGTATCTATAGCTATTAAAGAACTTCTCCCAGCCCAGCAAAGAATTGCTTTGGAAAATAATTTCTTAAACATTCATAACTAATAAAGATCTGGCAACAAAGCTTGTAACTAGAGGCCAAACTTTTATATAGTCTCTTCCTGTTTATTATTACTATGACTACTTTGAAGTGACTGTAAAGAAAAATTGAGTGTGGCTCCTTTCCTTTTTTATCCTTTGCCAGAAATCAAGAAAACCCATCCTGTGCATAACTGCTTATATTTTCAACTAGAAATTCTAGTTTTGTATATTCTTCAAGTTAGCAGAAAAGTTAACTAAATTTTTATACTGCAAGCTAAGGATGATTAAAAATAACTGCTTGAAATACGTTTTCATCAATTATTAACCTTTTGTTGACTACTAGTACTAAAGACACCGTTTTCAGCTTCCTCAGCCCATCAGTTGCTATTAAGAGAACTTACAGTGAACTCTACTTCGATATCCCAACATGTCCCCTGGCAAAATCGTGCAGCAGATTTAATGCTTCTGGTTTTGTCTGTGCTGCGTCATAGTGGTTGGTTTTGTGGTGTCATGGAACCATAGTTGTTATAACAAAAGCCATAAACCTAAGACTGATGGATGGCTTAGATTTTGCTAAAACAGTTTAATCTATTAAAAAGCCAAACAATGTATTAGAACAAGGCGTGAGGTATCCTGATCTGACACGCAAGCTGAATGCATCAGAGCCTTTTTTCTTTGAGGTGCCTGGCTTTGATTCTCTATATTAGTTTCTGTAGTCCAGCCCTGAAAACCAGCTTATGCCATGAACCTGAAAAATGCTTGTAGTCTTTCTTCTCTGCATATAGCAGAGATCTCTTTGACAGCATAGGGTGTGGGCATCTTGCCAGTTGCAGGGGTGCTTTTTTCCATTTACAGGCATGGCTATATAGAGGTTCAGTCATCAGTGAATATCTACGCTCCCCAAAACAGATGTAGATATAGCAGAATAAGCAGGAGTTCCCTTGGATTTGAGGAATTAAAAAATAATTACCTAAAGTGATTTGGTACTGTAATCCTGCAACAACTGGATAGTTACCATAGTAATGAAACTGTTGCTGAGCATGAGAGAGAAAATAGCTGGACTGTTGGACCCTGCCACGGGTGGTTTGCTACAACACTTAGTTCAGATTCCACTCCCTGGGAATAAAGCCAACAGAACAATGTCATGCTTAATAAAACAGGACAATAACAAGACCAGAGTATGTCTCAGGTGGGTAAAATCCTACAGAAAGAGGTACAGAATACAGTTTTTGTCTGTATTCCACACACAGTTTTATCGCTAATAGCATACAGTGCTTTTGGCAGTCGAGGCGGCTTCCTAAGTGAAAGCATGTTTACTTTTATTTCCCCTTTCCAACAGACTGGTATCACAGCGTTTGCAAATAAATTTTATGTACTCAAGAGAGTATGAGGCAAATTCAGAATTTATATCCTTTTAGGCTATGTGCAGTGAAAACCAGCGACAGTGAAGTTTTACTCAGTAAATGATGATTATATAAATTTTTAAAATATTTACTCAATAAATAATGATTATATAAATTTTTTAGTGCAGTGGAATCTCTTTTTGGTAAAGCTCTTAATCTAATTCTAAGCATGGCAACAATGCTTGTGAATTGTGTATTGGGATCCTCACACAACCTTGAACACTTGAAAAAGTAACTGCCTGATCAAGACCCAGAGAAGTGGGGTTATCTGGGAGTATCTATTAATGTGTGCTGCTCGACAGGTGAGCAGGATAAATCCATCACTCAGGCACAGGGGTTACTTCCTTTCCATTATACACTAGAGATGACTAATCCTGCAACTGCAGAAAGACCCCTTGTTGTTTAGACTTGACATTCAGTTCAATGAATGTCAAGTCTAGGAAGCAGGGCTCATCCCCACTCTGATGGGGTTTTCTGACCTTGCTGGTCCTTTTTGAGCCCACAGCATCAGCAGGATGTTCCTCTTTCATTCTCAGTCCTGACCTTCTGCTCTTACCTCAGATTTAAGAGACTCAACCATATTGAGAACTTGGTTTAATAAAGATGCTTCAGTCTTCTTATATTTCTCTCATCAAATTGGCTACTTGTTCCTTACAAAATAGAAAACTGCTGGCCATCCCTTGCCCAGCAATTGCTGAGGAGCTTTGCCAGGATGCCAAGAATGTAAAAGCATGCAGGGTACAACTGGCTTAGCCTACTTCTACTTCCACTGATCATCTATCCCTTTGTAACTAAAAGATTCTCCTGGTCATAAGGTTTAGTGAGTGAACTCTTCTTTCCAACACAGATTTGCGTGTTGCAAAGTGCTGAAAACAGTTTTAGCAATGGTGGCACCAGCAACTAGAATGTGTATTCCTAGGCACTGAAAAAAAACCCACTGCTGGCTGACGCTGTGATAGTGTCTATCCTAATACTTGTGAAACTGCTTAGTTTGAAAAATGCTTATCCTTTGGGATAAGAAACCTATTAGCCACTATTGAGCAGGGCAGCATCCATAAATGCGGGAGACTTTCAGTCCCTTCTTCTTGTGCAGGAACAGGATTAACATGCCCTACTTCTCATAGCAGTCCTGGCCACTGAGCTGTGGAGCAACAGTGACCTTAAAATTGTCCAAGTGTGGCTTCTGCCCTGAGACTGTGCTGGCTTAGATGTGGAGAACCACATTCAGGTGAGGCACCTTGGCAATGACACCTTGGCAGACATGGTATTCCACCATTTAGTGCTTTTTTGAGAGGGGTTGGCTTTATGTGCACCTGTGGGATCATCAGCTACCTCATTTCCTGCTGAGCACACTGATTTTGGTCAATTATTTTTTGGAGAAACTTAATTGTCTGTATAGATGTCTGTGCTGGGAGTGAATGTACTGCCTAGCCTGGGTGATACTTAAAACTGGAATGAAACAACAATGAGAGTCGCAATGCTTTATTTGAAGTTGACTTGGGCTCTTCAGTATCTGTCACTTACAAAAATGTGGACTTGAAAATAGGGCCCACTGTCTTATTACTAGTTTGAGATAATTTCATGTGTTGGTCGAGGTGAAGGGCAGCAAACACTTTATTCCTTCTCTCTTCCTCACCTCAACATTTGCTGAAGAGAAGAAATGGCAGCATAATAGAGAAACACAGGTGTTAAGGAGGACATGAACTTGACACAACCCAAAATTTCAGAGTGCCTCAGAGCATAGCTTGAAAAATGCCAAGCTAAATAACCAAAGAAAACAATCGTGCTTGTAAAGGTTTTGACTGGTGGGTGCTATTTTACTGACATGTTCACAAGAGTATTTAGAGATGGGAATGTGATGTCTTAAGAAGGGTTTGAAAAAGAAAATGAAACCAGCATGAAATTCTGTAATGTGCCTGCAGAAATCCAGGGGTGATCCCAAGGTGCAAAGAGTTACCTTCTTTTTTCCTTTGGTTTCAATGAGCCCAAGGTCAGGCCCTGAATGCATATTGTCCCAGAAGGCTGGAAGCAGGTCACTGCATGTACAAGGAAGAAGGTTCTTCCTCCATCTCAGACTTTGAGAGGTAGGACTGCTACCTTCTACAAGCCAGTATGAGGCTCTGGAACTAGAAGGTCAGACAACTGATTTGGTGGCTGAAGGTCCTTCTGGGGTAGTGGGGCCTCCTAAAACAACACCACCTGTACCCCACATCAAGACCTCCTCTGTCAACAGGAAGAGAATGGTAGTTATAATAGGAGGCTCCCTTCTAAGGGGAATGGAGGGCCCAATATGCAGAACAGACCCAGTTCACAGGGAAGTCTGCTGTCTCCCGGGTGCTTGGGTAAGGGACATTACTGAAAAACTCTTCAGTCTAGTAAGGCCCTTTGACTAGTATCCACTATTGGTTATTCAAACTGGCACTAACAAAATAACAAAGAGAAGTCTGAGGGCAATCAAAAGAGGCTTCAGGGCCTGGGAATAATTGGTGGAGGGATCAGGAGCACAGGTAGTAATCTCCTTGATCCTTCCAGTAACAAGGAATAATATTGATAAGAATAGGCAGATCCATCAGGTCAATGATTGGCTCTGGGGTTGGTGTAATAGGAAAAATTTGGGTTTTTTTGACCATGGGATGATCTACTCAACACCTGGTGTACTGACACCTGACAGGATGCATCTACTTCAGAGGAAGAAAAGAGTTCCAGCACAGGAGCTAGTGTGGTTTTGACAGAGCTTTAAACTAACTTGGAAGGTGGAAAGGGGCAAAACCAGGCTTGCCAGTGATGAGTGATGGGATGGTGTGCCAAAACTTGAGAAAACTCATGGGATCCCTCAATCTGCCTCAAGAGGTATTGACTACAATGTACCACACCTGAAGTGCTTCTACACCAATGCACAAAGCATGCGGAACGAACAAGAGGAGCTCGAAGTTTTGGCTCAGTCTCAGTTTTGACATCATTAGCATAAGTGAAACCTGGTGGAATGAGACCTGTGACTGAAGTGCCCTGTTGGATGGTTACAGGCTGTTCAAGAGGGATAAGCAGGGCAGAAGCGGTGGAGGGGTGACACTGCATGTAATAGGAGGGTTAGAATATATGGAGCTCACAGTTGGCAATGGCACAGTTGAGAGCCCTGGATAAGAGTCAAAGAGTAAACAAATAATGCAGATGTCATCATAGAGTCTGCTATAGACCTCCCAGCCAGGATGATGATGCTGATGAATTATTCTTTGAGGAACTAAGGGACACTTCCAAGTCATCTGTCCTTGTCTTTATGGGGGATTTCCACTTGCCAGAAATTAACTGGGAGCATCACACAGCTGGTACGACCTGGGTCAGAAGATTCCTAAAAAACCTGGATTACAACTTTATGGAACAGGTCCTAAGGGAGTTGACTCATAAAGATGCCCTCCTTGATCTGCTGCTTGTCAACAGAGCAGATCTCATGAGGAAAGTGGAGATTGGTGGCCGTCTTGGCCACAGTGACCATGAAGGGATCAAGTTTAAAATCTCTGCTGACAGGAGGAAAAGTTCTAGCAAAACCTCAACTCTGGAGAGCAAACCTCAAGTGAGGAGAGCAAACTTCAGGCTGCTCAGGGAATTAGTAAGCAAGGTCCCCTGGGAAAATGTTTTTGCAGGTGCTGGGGTCCATCAGTGCTGGTCAATTCTCAAACATCACCTCCTAAGGGCACAGGAGCAGGCAATTCCCAAATGTTGGAAGTCAAGGAGGCAAGGCCTGGAGAAGAGGAGACTGAGAGGACAACTTATTGTGGTCTAAAACTTCTTGTGAGGGGAAGAGGAGGGGCAGGCACTGATCTCTTCTCTGTGGTGACCAGTGATAGGACCCAAGGGAATGGCCTGAAGTTGAATCAGGGGAGGTTTAGGTTGGATATTAGGAAAAAGTTCTTTACCCAGAGGGTGGCTGGGCACTGGAACAGGCTCCTGAGGGAAGTGGTCACAGCACCAAGTCTGACAGAGTTCAAGAAGCATTTAGATAATATTCTCAGGCACATGGTGTGACATTTGGGAATGGTCCTGTGCAGGGCCAGGAGTTGGCCTTGATGATCTTTGTGTGATCCTTTCAACCTGGCATATTCTGTGATTCTGATTCTGTGATTCCTGTTGTCATCTGGACCTGCAGGTGGCTCTTTTGATGAACATAAGCAGTAAATGTATGTCTTCTCTTTCCTCTCTTCGCATTAGGCAAAAAATATGTCTGCAATGGACAGAATTTAATAAAATAGCTATTTTGTTTCATATTTTCCTGCTTCTTCTGTAAACATAGTAGTTTATTCAAGTCTGGGCTGCTGCTGAAAACAAATACTGAAACTGGTTTTTTTAATAAGAACTGCCTTGTCTGTCAAAATAATCTGTCCTGTATTGCAGAGCTATAATTACCACAGGCACCATCAGAATTGCATGATTTAAGTCCTTTATCCCATGGAAGAAAAGAAACTAATTACTAAAAGCATTCCCATCATTTAGGAAGAGCAAACTTTTTCAAAGAAATCCAGTTTTTTGGTGGTGACTTGACTCATCCCAAGGAGCATTGCTAGGCCTGTCTGTGCGAACCCCAGGGAGACACGAGCGTGGGGCCTTCGTTTTAGCTTTTGTTTGAGGTAAATGTGAGGATCCAAATGCATATGCACTCTCTGCAGAAAACAGTCTCTGTGCACATCATCTTCTAAAGCAGAGTCTCTGCTAGTGTTCTGAGAGTAAACCATGTTCTCCTGGATCATCGGCGGCCTAGGGCCAGAGCTGCCAGTAAGGAGTATTTGAGCTGACAGATGGAAGATTTCTTTATGGAATATGTCCCCATCTTCCCTTCAGATCTATTCATGGATATTTTTTTTTTTGCCAAGAAATTCTGATCTGTTAAAAGGGCCTGGAAGTCTGAGGTGAACATCCTGTGTGTCCTGCCTGCCTGGTCATTGGCCTCTGGTCTCTGAAAGGGACTAAATCAAAACATCTTTATTTTGCCTTCCAACTACATCTCCTGAAAAGCTGTCTTATGTTTATTCCAATTAGTCTATGTGTCTCTTGGTAAGGTACTTTACATAAGACAGCAAATATGTCAAGACCCTGTTTACACTGCTCTTTCCTTCTGCAACCTGCCATTGAAGAGTTATTACTGACACAAAGGAGCTATCCTGTCTTTTTAAGTTGCTTTATGAAATATCTAGTAAAACAAACTACTTGGCTGGTATTGCCATTAGTTCTGTTAAAGAAACACCGGCTTGATATTTAAATTGTTATTTTATCTGCTATACAGCATGATACTCTTTTAAAACAGGCTCTGGTAGGTTGACACTGAAGAGTGGCATCATCAAGAAGTTTCCTTTCAGCTATCTTTTTCTGTCCTCTTTAAAAATAAGGTATTTTTTCCAAAGTGGTCATTGTCCTGTAGTGTGGACTACTGATAGTGTCTTTATTGAGTCTTGCCAACCTGGAGCTAACTGTTCCGTAAGTCTCTTCCCCAGTGAGCCTTCAATGACAAGGTGAACTTTAGCTTGGTGTAGCTTTTCAACCATCACAGTTTTCCTGGGTCCTCTGGCTATTGCTTCTGATTTCCATGTTCCCTTCTCAGCTGTAATTTTAGCAATCTTCTCCAGAGTAAAAAGGATAATTACATAACTGACCAATCTGGACAGGAGATGGGGTTGTATGCAAGAAAAGCCTGAACAAGTGAAAATGCGCCAGGACACACTTTTTTATCAGCTGGTTTTGACACAGAATGTTTTGGGTTGGAAGGAACCTTAAAGGTCATCTAGTTCCACTGCCTCTGGCAAGACTTTTTTATTGTGAGTTGTATCCTGTAGTTATTTCTGACAGCTAATACTTATAAATCTTACATTCCTTAGACATTAGGCAGTACCCAGACACTGTCCATTAACTTGGTTGATAAATGATCATATTCAGCAAGCAGAGGAGTGGGCAAATGCTGTTTGCTGTTAAATTGGATAGAAAATCTTTGTATGATTTAATAGCTGAAAAGCCCAAACTTGAGATGGGAAAATTTTAAGCTGTACAACACACCCTGTTCCTTTTTAAGTGTTATCACATCCCTAACAGCAAGGGAAAAAAAAAAAGGGCTCATCTAGAAGTAAACCTAATATTTCCTTCCCCTGCTGTGAGCCTAAGATTTGAACTTAAACTCTTTCTCATGAGCTGCATAGCAATGTAATTTACTTATTATCACATAGTGTGTGATCTGAATTTTTCATTCAGCTTCTGATTATGAGAGTCTCAAAACTGGGACAACCCTCATCAAGCATTTGTCTTTTCCAGTAATTGCAATTGTTGATCTGCCTTCAAACAAAAGCATTAGTGAAGAGAAAGGTGTTTTACCTTTATAGGTAGTGGGGTAACAGAAAGGTGAGAGGCATGGTTCACACTCCATAACCACCCAGAAATCAAGTGTAGGGTGTTCAGCTCACTACTGCCTTGTCTCAGTTTGAAGAGACTGGAATGTTTGCTAAAGAGGATGAGTTATGAGACAGACCAAACTCCTCTCTCTCTCTCTCTCAGCAATTGTAAATTCAAAAATCAAGGGCCTAGTGAGTACAAAAACTCTCCAATGAGAACGCAGCAGGTCCGGGCCGGAGACAAAGACAGCCTGCCTGCAAGTCGAGGCCAGCAGTCAGGGCTGACCAGGGCGGGAAGCCAGAAAGACCAGCCTCCAGGCCTTCTCTCCAAAAGCACGCACACAAGACCCCCTGTCTCCGTCCCAAAGGCTGACCCGTCCTGTGTGAGGGTGGCCAGCAACTCCCCCTGTGAGCTGGGCCAGCTACCAAAATCCCAAACTCCTTCCCCCCCTCTCACTCCAGCCTTCGACGGGCCATTAGCTAGGAATGCGGCCTTGCTGGCTAGACCCTTTGTAAAGCTAATTGACTCCCTTCCCCCTTCCCTATTCGAACTCCATTCTTCCCACAGCAGAGCAGGGGAAGAAAAATTCCACTCCTGGATTTATAACCTATAACATGCCTATAGTCAGGGGGAGAAGGATGGGAAAGAGCATGTTTCACTTAATTGCAGACACATTTCCTGTAGGCATAGAGTCCCGTCATTTCCTCCCCTTTCCCTGTATAGAGTCTGGCTGGAATGTACTTTGTTTTCTTCATAGTAGCTCATATGATGCTTTGTTTTGGGTTGGTGATCAAACAGTGTTGATAACACACTAATGTTTTCGCTATTGCTGAACGGTGTCTGCACAGCATCAAGGCCTTCTTGGTTTCTCACTCTTCATATCCACCCCTGCTAGGGAATAGATTAGAGGTGGGGAGGGGACACAGCCAGGCAGATGTCCCAAACTAAGCAAAGAGATATTCCATGCCGCATAAGAATTGAAACAAGTAGAAAGAACAAAGAAGCTAATAATGTTGATCCCAAGTTACAAGCCCTCCATCACTATGTGTCTGCTGCCCATATTAAGTGTATTTCAGCTAACACCAGCTGAGCTGCAAAGTACACAGAGCACTAGAGTATATCCCCAAAACTGTGTCTGCATGACCCTGAAGATGACTTGTTTGCTATGTCTCTTACTAAGGCTCATAATTTCTAACACAGAGCCACACTAGCATGGCTGTGAGTTTTCATCTACCAAAGGTAACTCATTCCAGACCTAACAGTACATGTTCTCTATGGCATTGGATGGAACAGTAATCATTAGCATGTATATAGCAAGTCTCTGAAGCCACCAAAGCCAATCAACTCTTACAGGACGGATCTAACCAGTGAGTACACTAAGCAGCTGTCTTCAGTGAAAGTCATAGAGCTTCTGAAAAAAAAACAAGCATGAGAATGTGGGTACATGAGCAAGAAAGAATGGTCTCAAGTACCAGATGGTTTGGGCTCATAGTTTTTCAGGTACCATCTGGTTTCAGTTCCTGGCTTAGCAATGGACTGCTTGGGCAAGACCCTTCAAATCTGTGCCTTGGCTCCACACATCTGCTCCAGTGCTGTGGCAATGGGAAGTTGTCACAGAAAAGCTTACTGTCTAGCTTAAATAACCATACACACTGTGGCTACAAGTAATTTTCTCCCATGTTTTGAAGCTGACTTGCCCAATCTGAAGCTGAATGAAGGAGGATAGAGAGCTCTTTGTCCTTTTCCCCAGTACAATGATAAATTTTCTTCCTATGGTTTCATTTTTAAATTAAGGCAATTGTAATCCATTGCTCTTTCTCTGCACCTTTATTTCATTTTCAGCCTCTTGAAATTTTCCTTTCACCATTCTTCAAAATTTGTTATGATTTTTACTGTCTGATCAAATTAATTTAGAGCTCCACTTATCACTTGTCTATTGTCTGACTCACTAGCTCCCTTCGCTCTCCTACTATTTTATACTTAGTAAACACGGTATTTCCCAGCTTTAGCAGTCTTTTCTCCATCTTTCTTGGCTGCTGTCCAGTATTTTGCTTATGAAGTAGTTTTTGTGACATAAATTCTTCCCAGTGTTATCCATGAACTTTGGAAACCTTTGAATCAGCTTCTCAGCAAAGAAGCAGACTTCATGCCATCAGTCCCAGAATATTCACCACTAGCTAGTAGTATCATGACTAGTTCAGCCACCACATTTGTTTCTTTTCTGATATCAAATGCAAGGTCTGAAAAAACTGTTCCCAAAAATATGTATGTATCTAAAAAGGAAGGAGTATAAGAGTAAGTTCAAATCAGTTCTTGTTGCAAGAGCATTTTAGTGGAGTCTGTAACTGTCTGAATCCTTGTCAAATAGAGACATTGTCTGGAGGCATCTTCAGAACTGTGAAAAGTCTGCTTTACAATCCAACATATGGAACTTCATCTGTATCTTCTTCCTGAAAGATATATTATTCTGCAGACTGTGTGTGAACTGCTCACTTTACGCTATATCTATGTAGTTCCTAGCTACATGTTCACTGATAATACTGTCATGGCCAAATAACTTCTGGTTGACTTAGGGAGCAGACAGAATATCTTTTTGCATGCAAAAAGCATATGGACATGAATTTAACCCACCTAATCTTCTCTCCATGCATACTGCTTTTGGCTGGGATAGAGTTAATTTTCTTCATAGCAGCTCATACTTTATGTTTTGAATTTGTGACTGTTCTTGCTGAGCAGTACTTATGCAGCATCAAGATCTCTCTTCTGCTTCTCACACTGCCCCACCAGCAAGGAGGCTGAGGGTGCACACAAAGCTGGGAGGGGACACAGCCGGGACAGCTAACCCCAACAGAACAAAGGGACATTCCTAGGCATGTGGCATCATGATCAGCATATAAAGCTGGAGGAAAAAGGAAGAAGGGGGAAATGTTCAGAGTTAAGATGTTTGTCTTTCCAAGTAACCTCTATGTGTAATGGAGTCCTGCTTGCTCAGGGGTGGCAGAATATCTGCCTGCCCATGGAAGTACAGAATTAATCTTTTATTTTGCCTCACTTGTGTTGGTAACTTTTGCTTTTCCCATCACACTGCACTTATCTCATCCCATAGGTTTTCTCACTTATACCTTTTCCATTCTCTACCCAGTCCCTCTGGGAGAGTGAGCGAGTGGATCTGTGGGACTCAGCTGCCTATCATGGCTAACCCACAACATATTGGAGTGAAATTTTTAGTGGGTATTTGACTGCCTAAACAGAGCTTTCACTGTCCAAAGAGACTCTAAAGTGAGTTTGAGGCTATGCTTCAGACTTGGAGGGTAAAGGTTAGTGCTCTAAGGTTTGAGGTAGACAGGCTTCCTGAGCCATCACGCTTGGCTTGCAGTTTTGTGTGTCATCATTTAGATAACAGAAAGGATGGCCTGTCTGTCCCAAAAATCTGGGAGAGGTATTCTTAACCATGAGGTTGTATTGGTATCTCCAGCCGTATGCTCTCCCTACGTATGTTGCCTTTACACCCTTGTTTCTTCTATAAAGATGGCAAGAAAATTAAATTCAATTATATTTTATTCCTGTATTTGTCTTGTTTTGCTTGTTGGCTTTTTTTTTTCTCCTGGAAAGTCACAGAAATATTTGAAACCAATCAGTGTAGCACAGTGACAGGAAAAATCCATCAGCAATTCACCAGAGTTTACTTTTTCACTGCTAATGATGGAGGATTTAATAATAGTCATAAGATAAGAGTTGGGAACAGGCTTTCTAGTGCATTTTTATATATCCCCTTGATACTGATATCTGGGATGTCTTTCCTGGACACAATATGTAATGATATTTTTCTGCTTTGGGCTTCTCAAATCTCTTTTTGGATATCTTGCTAAAACATCCGCCCTCCCCCATTTAACCACTACATACTTCAGGACAGGGCCTCCCCCATTATTTGGAATTGTACTATGCTTCTTACAATGAAACTTCAATATCTGGAGCTACTAATGTATACCAAGGCATACATTAAAAGCAAAAAAAAAAAAAGGAAATTAAGAACTTAAGTTCTTCCACATCATTTGGAGTTCTTTAACTTTCTTGTATTTCAAACTTTTTTTTCTGATGTTAGAATCACAGAAACATAAAACAGCTTGGATTGGAAGTGATCTTTAAGTGTCATCTAGTCCAATCCCCTTGCAGTGAGCAGAGACATCTTCAACTAGATCAGGTTGCTCAGAGCCCTGTCCAGTCTGACTTTGAAAGTTTACGGGTTTTACCACTCTCATTGTAAAAAACCTCTAAATTAGACATAAAGATTGTTGTACCCTACAAGCTCAGAGGACATCAATCCCTTTGCATTATCCTAATGGACTTAAAATATGATAAGTTGCTTACCAGGAACTTGAGTTACAAGAAAGATGTAGGGATATTATCAATTTTATTTTCATTCCCTCACATGTAATCCAAAACCTATTCTTCTTGAAGATAAGCAAAAGTGACATGAAGTTAATAATCAGCTCTTGCTGTAGAGAAGCATCTCGGTATTAATTGTGTCTCTCAGTAGGGAGACTTCAGGTATATCACTTCCACCCACACTGATCATAAAAACAGTACTGTGAATTGTTTCATGGTTATATCCGTATCAAGCTGATGCCAATTTATGACTGTTATGTTCTTTTTAAATACTGAACTCTTATTTTGTTTTGATCTATACAGATAAGACCAGTTAGCTTCATTATGAGGTATGATTCCATAAAGCTGTCTATTATTTATATTTCTGAGCTGTTTGAACTCCACTCCCTTCTGAAACACCAGCCTAGCAAGAGAACTAGCTTATCAGGCCTATTGTTACTGAAGGGCTTTTTCATATTTGCTGGTTTAAGCATACCTGGTGTTCTCATTTTAGCTTAGCTTTCTAAACCATATGTTTAATTATAGCATGTTCTTGTAGCAATGGTGTTTGTTTTACTCTTTCTTCAGAATGGTCATGCATGTGTTTGTTCAGATTACACAGAGGGCTGGTGCTTGAGCCTGGTGGCACCCACCTCTGTCCTTCTCTTTTCTGTCCCACTAAGTTCCATCTGAGAACAAGTTGCCAGTGGGGATCTCAGGAACAGTGCTGACTTTGAAAACAGTGTGGCTTGTATTAGGCCTGGTAGAGTCATGGACTGAATTTTTTACCTAAGTGAGCTGAAAAGAGTTTTTTTCCCCTACTCCTTATTGAGTACAGGCTTATAAATTCCATACTTCTACAGCCTCTGACACAAGAGACTTTCACTGAAGTAAGGCTGCATGCTACCTATCAAGGTCTTCAACGCTGTAGAGAAATACTTGTTCAGACTGTGAAATTGTCTTTGAACTGTTCAATGCTGTAAGTGCAAGACCCTCAGGGAAGAAAGGCCTGCAGGTTAGCAAGTTTAGCCTTTTCTATTTACTAGCAAGCCCTCTGTGATGGGGTCAGCCTCATCCAAAAGAACAGATATATATATGCCTCACTTACTTGCTGGTGAAAAGTTCTGATCTCCTGTTCTTGTGCTGGCCAGTGAGACTGCTGTATCGATCATCCTTGGTCTCCATGTTCTCCACCAGCTGAGTGGAGACCTCTGAAGCACTTTAAATCTCATCATGCAGAGAAAAAACAGTGTGTGGCCTCTCTCTGGCACAGCAGGCAGCTTTTTTTGGAGGTACCAACCTTACAGTCATATGTCTTTCTAGAATCCACTTCTGCTTTACAGGTTTCAGCCACCTTTTCTTTCAAACTACTTAATAGATTAACATATATCAAGTTAAAATCTCATTCAAATTGTACTTCGCTTTGAGGATGTAGCTTCTCCTTCAGACCAGAAGAAGGACTGGGTTGCACATTAGTTTGCCTGCCTAACTATATTAGTTTCTCTTGGTTTATTTAATAAAAGACATTATGACTCACAGCAAACAATGCAACACAGAAAGTAGTGTAATAATTTTTTATGGTGAGTTGCATAGTAGTTCAATGACAATGTTTCTTGAAAGGTGCAGCCTTGGTTGATCAAGATCTTCTCTTCAGTAGTAAACATGTGATTGTGAATCTTCTGTGGCAAACACATTTCCAGCAGAGAGCGATACCTGCTGTAGGTATCCTCCTCTACTAAGGAGGAGCCAGCAGGAAGGAAAACACTACAAATTCTGGGATAGACGGAAGATTCACAAACTGTTCCAAGGTCCCTTAGACCAGAGAATGAATATCGGAATATGACCTCTCTCATGTCTAAGGGAATGAGGAATCATTTTCATGTTCTGCCTTTGTGGCATTCACCTATCTGAGCACATGCCCATTTATTCCCTGCAGGAGAGAATGCACCACTCCCAGGCCCACCTGAGCTATGACTTGAGCTACCAGAGGGAGAACACAGACTGCATAAGGTAGTGGGTCAAGTAAAGCCTATGATAACCTAAACTTCTGTGTCAATACCTGCAAGGCATACCAATATTAATATGCTTGGTAGATCATCCCTGTCTAGGGAAAAACATGAATCTGTGAAAAGAGAACGGAAGAACCGCAGAGAGAGCAGCCCTTGCCAGGAAGACTGGGGATACTTACAGTGAAAGATTTCCTTTCCTCCAGCCTCACAGCAGCCAGTTCCTTACAGGCAACTTCAGGGACAGCTGAATTTCAGTTCAAAGGTCTGTGAGCACTTGTGAGCCTGATGTCTGAAGGCAGAACTGAACTTGGGGTCCCTCCTTCCCTTTAAAGAGGGTCCCACCCCCCAAGACAAAGCTGCTTTGGCTTCCACTGCAGAAGGGCTCTTTTGCGCAGCACAGCAGAATCCATGCAGTAAAAGCACAACTCAGACTGCAAAATCAAGTAAGCATAACCTGGAAGAGCTCTTGCTTTGGGCAGTTAGACATACTCGTGATTTTCACAAGTTGACATGTCTTATCAGTTACAGAGGGTGAATGTGACTTTCTGGTAATGCTTTGAACTACACGCTGCAGCTCTGCAAATCTCAGTGACATGGAGCACATTTCTGTTTTGTTACTTACTAATGAATGCTAGGCTTGGCAGTTGTTGCAGATCATTTTGTTGAAGTATGACAGAACCATAATCTGTAGAATGAACTAGGATATAATGCCTGTGACTCATGAGTAGTTTCATGGGAATAAAGCTCCTTCATATCCAACACAATATTTAGAAAACCATATCTGGATTCTATTGGAATTAAGTCCGCCTGTTCCTCTTTCCTTGCTTGGCTTACAAGATTGACCTGGAAACCTTTGAGGGCTTTTTTACCCCTCTCCAACTCGCAGAAACAGCAGCTGTTCCAGGAACAAGAAAGAGTGTAATGTGATAGCTGAAAAGAATTTATTCTGTGGTCAAAATACCAAGTGAAAGGGATGCTGTGCTAATGCATGAACAAGAGGACTAGATGAGAGGATCTGTGCAGGCACAACCTAGATAAGTTACCACAGCTGGGTAAAAGAGCATAAAGACTGGCAAAGGATTAATCTATTGAATTCAAGTATAGACTGCAAGTATTGGGGGCAACTTATTCTTTCTTTTCAGAAGTTGTACTTGACTGAGAAGTAACTGCAAGTGTTGGAGTACAATTGTCCAAACATTTGATTACTGATATTTGCTGGCTGTCAGAGGGATTTGTTTGCTTTAACCCGTAAATAGAGGGATGAGGTTATTCAAAGCCTAACAATCACTTAGTATTTTTGAGGGAATTAGGGTATATCTAACAACTATAAATAAGTTTTAACATTGAATTACAAGTTTGGGTCATAAAAATAACTGCAAGTTACATGTAATATCTGTTCCATGTTCAGATAATCACATTAAAATGCAAATAAGCTTATATCAGATGGGGTGCTTGTTCAGATTTAAACACCTATCAGTGGCAAGTCGGCATAGGCATAAACTTACTTGGCTATTTTTTTATTTTATTATTAAAAGGTACTTTAGAACATGGAGCCTGTAGAGAGGAACATGGACTCCAGGTCACACATAGAGAAAAAAGGAGTATATGTTAGAAATTATGATTCTGAATATGTTTTAAAGACAGTTTTAAATTATCAGTAAAGGACATAAATGCTGTTCTGAAGGAGATATGTCAACTCTATGCCTTATTTAAAAGAAGAATATGCAGAATCAGTAGAGAGGTGATAATTACTTTTTCTGTGGCTGATGCTGGCATAACGCCCATGTTCTGATCTATCTTCACTGAAAAATTAAAATGGGTTACTAAAAGGAAAAAAGAGATGCAGTGTTCAGGACTAGGAACCTTATTCAAAGAATGCTAATTATAATTACACAGATACCATAAGAATATACTAGGAAACAACTCACAGAAATGCTACTAAGAGCTTCAAACTCCAGTGGGAAAGGAGACAGCATTTTCAATAATTGAGTGTAAGAGCACTGGAATAGAGCTCTGATAGGAGAAGGTTAGTTCTCTACTGCCACTGTGGGCAAGGAGGGTCTCTCAGAAGCTATTCCACTTGCACAACATGGCATTTCCCCATAGTTTTTCTGCAACCTTAATTCTATTAAAGCTATTAATTCAATCTTAAAAATTATCACTTGTGAAAGTGATATGGCTACAAGACATGAGCACAGTGTGAGAGTAACACACTTTTTATTCGTTGTCTGTAGATTTGCACAGGGGCCTTCTGTTAAAACTTCACTCTACATTCATGGATATTTTAGTCTTACCTTCTAATTTACTTTCATGTTGAAAGGTACATAAAATATGCTTTTCCCTATAATATTTCTCCTAAAACATGACAAAGAGAGGAATTTAGCAGAGTCTGAGGAAAAATCAAAATCAATTTTTGGCAACTTTGAACCCTGAATTTGTAAGTACAATTGTCTATCAACAGCACTGGGAAGATAACTTGGGCAGCCTGTTGCAGATCTGCAACCCTGAGAAGATTTTCATATGTACGAAAAAATGATAAAAATGCTGAAGTTTTTTTTCTTTATATCATTTTTATTACCGTACAAATGCAACCAAACAACTTTATTCTTGTAACGTACTTATACTTGTCACAAGTGGTACAGGAAAATCCCTCTATTGCCTTCCGTTTAAAACACCAGAAATCTGGAAGAACTGCAAAGCTCTTCACTCTGTAATAATGTTCCTTTTCAAGACTGCTTTTTTTATTTGTCAATTCTAAATAAGCTACAGTGAGAAGGGTTGCTTTTTTCTTTGTTATTGCTTTCTAGATGGCTGCTGAACCCCAGGCAGTTACTAACCACACGTGAATCTAAAGATTTGGCAAGTGAGAATGAATGGCAGAATGAATTTCTGCAGAATTCGTCCTTTAATTGTAGATACTGTTTCTATCTCTGCGTTACTAAAACCAGGGCTGATGCCGCAGCTGCTGAGCCATACGAGGGCAGCTGCTGAGCCATACGAGGGCAGCTGCTGCAGATGAAGCTCCTCATTCTGGTCAGCCACAATGTGAATGCCTGCACTCCTCTCCTCTTCCCTCAGCTGAATTCCTTTGCCTTTTAAAAATTCCCACTGCTGTCTCTATTAGGTGGAAGAGACACTAATGATGTGCATGAAGAGTCAGAAAATGAAATGGCAGGAGGAATGGAAAAAAGATTGTGCGGCACCCTTATCTACACTTGGAGTTGAGCACCTGCAGTTCCACATCTCATCAGGTAAAAACACTGTTTCTTCCACTGCAATATCAGTCATGTTGCTGTTAATGAGTAGTCATTAATTCTGCATTTTCACTAATCAGAAGTGTTAGAAACAAAATTAGGAATCTTGAGAAAATGCTACAATTCTGGTTCATTAATCCGTGGGTTTTGTTTGGATTCTTCTGCATTTGGTATAAAAGCTCTAAAATCTTAAAGGACAAAGCACAGGAGTTGTGCTAGAAGTGACGTATTGGCTTCACGAGGCTTTTTTCTTTTAGAGGGAATTTGAATGCCAGATTTTTTTAAGGCACAGAAAAATGAACGAAAGCCTGAGTCATTCTGACTTTTCAATCACAGTGGAAATAGCAGCAAATGGGATGTTCCCAACTTGCCATTGTGCTTATCACATTCCTGTTCATAATCATGAACATGTATAAGTGTCAGTTCTATATTTTTGAGATGAAGATGACAGTATTGATATCTTTTATGACCATTGCTGGAGAGGGACAGTACTGTCCAAGATCAAAGTCCTGCCTATAAAGAAGTAGATGAAAACAGGGCTAATGAGTAAGTGCCAGAGCACTATCAAAGATCTACTGTAAGACTAGAGTGTGAGTATTGCAGCAGGCCAGTTGCTTCGTTGGACAGGTGTGTGAGACTTGTTTCCTTGCCTCGGATAGAAAAATGAAGTCAATATTGTTCATTACAACACTTGATCACTATGAGGATGATCAAAAGCATGAAGATGGTGAAGGGACCAGGCAAGAGATGTATGAGAAAAGACTAAGGGAGCTGTGATTGCTTAGCTTAGAGAAGGCTCAGGGTACTCTTATCAATGTGTATAAAGAATTGATGGTGGGAGTAAAGGAGGTGGGATAGAATTGTTCTTAGAGGTGTCCAGTGACAGGACAGGAAGCATTAAACACAAATTGAAGTAAATGACGCTTCCATTGAACATGAGAAAAATTGAGGTTTTTTGCAGGGAGGGTGATCACGATGGGTTGCCCAGAGAGGTTGTGGAGCCTCCCTCACTGGAGATGTTCAAGAACTGTCTGGATGCAGTTCTGTGACATGTGCTCTGGGATAACCCTGCTTGAGCAGGGAGGTTGGACCATGTGACCCACCTGGTCCCTTCCAACCTTACCCATTCTGTGATTCTGTGAAATGGTTCAAGAGGCCTGAACTGAATCCCGATAGATTTAGGGCACTGCCCTTCACATCCTGGCAGCCGAGACAGCACTTCTCACAAGCTCCCCTGCCCCCGACCAGGTCCCACTGTCAATGGCTCCCTCTGTGCAAAGCACCTCCAGTGCGGACCGGCCATTCCTCTCCTTCCAAGACTGATGTTCCCCCTCGGAATGTGTGAGCTCCTGCTAGGCAAGCGACACGCAGGGGTTACTCCCGACTGGCGCTGTGTCTGGAGCTCGCTGCCCGCGGCCGCACCCACGTCTCCTCCTGGCACCGCGCCCTGCCCGCACCTGCGGCCGCCCGCGGGGTCGCTCCCGCCCGCACTGCCCATTGGACCAGGAGCGTCACGCGCCCGATCCATGCCGCGCGCGCGGGCCGGGAAGCCGCGGCTGCTGATGATTCACTGGCTGTGGCGGGGCGCGAGCCCGCAGCATCCCGCTCGCCGGCAGCATCCCGCCCGGCTCCATCCCGCCAGGCTCCCCCGCAGCGCTGGCTTGTCTCGGGCTGGCGGGGACAGGGAGCTCCCGGGGGGCTGCGCCTTGCGCACGGGACGAAGCGGCGTTTCGGGAGCCGGCAGCGCGGCCGTGCCCGGTGCGGTAAGCGCGGGGAGGGGACGTCGCTGCGGGGCAGGGGGTGAGGGAGCGGAGCTGGGAGGGGACGGCCCCGCCTTCCCTGCTCTGTCCCTTCCTGTCCCTTTCCGCCCCTTCCCGCCCCGCGGTAGGGCTCACGGTGGTGCGTGCTCCCGCCTGGGCGGCTTGGGAAGCTCCGAGCGCCCGTAGTTCAGCCTGCGGTTAACAGGTGTCTGAAGCGTTTTGGAACAGAGACTAGTCGGCTCCCGCAAGCCTTAAGGTCTGGAGTGCTGCGCTTTTATTTTAAATAACAATAATAATTTAAAAAAGGATGAGGTGGCACTGTTCGTTGGGTGACATGGAAAATACTGGCTGTAGAAACGCTTGTGTTTCCTTTCTGAATTTGCAACGGAGGGTTTTCTTCTGTATTCAAAAGCAAAACAGCTACAAAGCACGAGCTTGCTTGAAATACATAGAGATTATTTTCAGTGTTCTCAAATTGTATGTTGTGTTTTGCTCTGACTGCTGAGCATTTGAATGAACTTAAAAATTGAACGTAAAACTTTGGGGGGGGGGGAAGAAGAAAAAGCAAGATAAGTTTATTGTATGTTTCTTGTGGTGTTTTTTTCCTTTTTTTTTTTTTTTTTTTTTTCCAGATGGCATCTCCTTCCCATTGTACTTTCAGGCTGAAGGGATGACACCTCCATACCATACAACCTTACTTCTCCTGTTCTGTCTTGCCTTCTTCCCTTTCCCTATCTGCTCTTCCCTAGTCATCTGTTGATTCTCATACTCCTTTCCCCCCCCCCCCCCCCCCCCTCCCCCCCCCCCCCCCCCCCACCCCCCCCCCCATTTCCTTCCTTCTCCCTTAACTGTCTCTTTTTTTAATAGTTGTCATCTCAGTGGTCTCCTACTCTGGTGAGCCCTCTCTGTTGACAGTGACTGTTCACGGCAGTTCAGGTCCCTCTCCTGAACTGTCTGCCATTTTTTTTGCTGGAGAGGATCACCTCAGTGACGAGCTGGCAAAACTCTCTGAGCAGCCTCTGTTCTCTGACATCTGCCTTGTTCATCCTATCATACCAGCCTTGTTTGGCACTTAAAACTGGACAGTAACTGAAAGCTGATTTGGCACTTTTGCTGTGACAGGCATAGCTGGTAGAGGGACAGGGCAGCAGTGGCAGTGCTGTCTCAAATTGTCTCAGCAAGGCTGGTTGGGCTTCACTGAAGAGAGCAGGTTCTGTTGCCAGGTGTGTTTCCCAGCCCACTACTCTGTCTTGGAGCTGCTCCTGTTTTGCTCCATTCCTCTCATTTGAGCTTTCCAGAGGCTGTATTCACAGGGATGCAGATTTACGTAAGTGCTGTGGAAATAAATAGATGTTTTGGTTTCTGCTTGGAGATAATCAGGCAATGGTCTCACACTCAGCTTGTTTTTGTTGTCCATTTGTGGTTTTCTATTCAGGTTCCTAATCAGAGAGTCAAGATAATTTTGACAACAGGAGTAAATACCTGGAAAGATGCCAAGGGAACTGCAGATCTCCATTGGCTGAGGACAGTGTGGCTCCATTCTTCACAAAAATAATGAGATATTCTGTGTATCAATCACGACCAAATATGTATAAAATAAATCAAGCTATTGCAAGAAAATAATTTTTTTTTTTAAGAAAATAAAATCCAGAATATGAAGATCTGGACAAAGTCATTTACTGCATATTCTTTTGCTGATCATCCATGTACACATTATGGTGGAAGAGGTTTTGAGTCAAGCACAGATGATACTCCTGCACCTTTTCAACAGTTTAAATCAAATTTCCAGTCTTTGAACCTGTAATAGCAGCTACTGCTGGTAAAATTTTATTACAAATCTCATTACAAATAGATGAAGGCTTTATTCTGCATACTCACTGCAATGGGCCATGGTTGTACTTGTTTTAGTGATGTTTCCCTGGCATCTAGTTACTTTTTTATAGCCTAGTGTAACACAGAAATGGGGCAGGGATTAAGAGTGGGAACATTCAGGTGTGTGCCTGTGAGCTGTGTACTGCTGTCTGATTTACCTGGGAGGAAATCTGCATTTGAGGCACTACAATAAATTGTTGTCTTCTTAAGCGGCACCGGAGGGAAGAATTAGCTTAAGGACAGGGAAAAAACCCAGTTCTTGTTCAGAAAAATCCCAAGCCAATTTGACTTAATGAACAGCTCCATTTCAGTGAGTGCTTGAAATTGTCACTGAACCAATTAAGGCAAAATTTCTGCATCGTGTTGTAGGCTAACTACAAAAGTTCAGAAAATGCTTGTCATACAGGTGTGGAAGTTTTCAAGAAAAACTGCATAATTTTATTTTATTAGTTCTTCAGGAAATGTAATACATAATTCAAATTGAATTACGTAGTTTCAAATTTAAAAGCTTAAGTGTTATTTTGCATCAGAGAGATTACGTTTTACAGACCCTGTGTGGGTGACAGCATCAGCTGAAGATTTTTCCACCACAGCACTGTCAGATCCCAGCTGTGAGATACCCAAGTGTGGGCGTAGCTCTGACAAATGGTCTTTTGTACCTGGGAACAGAACTATTTCTGCAGGGAGAACCACTAAGAAGTAAATAGGTGCTATGGGAGGTGTGCAGTGGCCTGTACTTCAGACCAGATGAACGTTACGTGAAGATTAGGGTTTAATTTTGTAATGAGAGGAAATTGTACTCTGCTTCCACTCTGCTTGTCAGCCTCAGCGCTGCGGTGGCTTTTTCACTGAGGCAAAGCTAAAACAGAGCTCTTAAATGGTGCCTGAACACACTCTTCCATTTTCTGGGCTGTGCAACCCTATGAACATCTGCTCTGCATTTAAACCTGGGCCTTGCACACTGTGGTGGGGCTCCCTGTGGGGTTGGTAAGAGAGGCCTGTGCAGCAGTAGCTGCTGCAGGGCACGGGACATCTGTAGGTCCAGGTAATTGGCAGGAAGGGAGCCCAGGGAATTCTAGCTGTTTATCAGTGCTGAGTTTCCCAGGAACAATCACACAAGAGTAGTTCCTTCTTTCAGCCTTGGCCCCTATTAAAAATGGTCAGTTTAGTTGTGGCTATTTGAAATATTCCTGAGTGCCTCCTGTTCTTGGATTCAGTCGTTTTTCTGGCTGCATGCAAGACTATGCTTCCAGTGTTTCTTCACGACTTGTAGTCTAGCCAGTTTGAGTAAATCTAGTCTAGTAACCTTATGCATTGAGATAAATTCTCAGTGAGATTTTTTTTTACTTTAAAAGTTAATTTCATCTTTTAGTTATTAAAAGTATGATAGTATTTGTTCTGTCCCTACTATGGAGGCTGCTATTTTTTATAGGTTCTTACATGATAAAACAAGTAGAAGTTATTTTAAAAGCAATTTATAGGTACTCGTATTCTGATGGAGCCATTCCAGTTGACCTGCAGTGTAGTGATCAGTAAGAGTGTGGTGGGGAGATGCTTTCCTTTCTCTCTGCTCAAAATAAGGCTTCATATTGACAGATTTCAGGGTTAGCAAGGAAATCAGATCACCATCTAATCACTGAGCTTTCTGTGAGAATAAAGCTAACAGAAAGAGACATTTTAAAAAAATTAAAAAAAAAAAAAAAGGACTACTTTGCTAAGCCAGGAAAATGAAGGAAAATAATACAGCCCAAACCCAGAAACTTTTGGGGTAGACCAGTTGCAAACTTGCATTACAGTTCACTCTTACCTCATCAGTGGATATACCAGGGCTCTTTCACTTCAGGGTTTTCTATAACAAATCAGCCTGGGATCTCTGTGATATTACTGAAAGGTGAAAAATTTGTAGTGAGAAAGGTTAAAAATATTATAAACAGCTGAGGGAAAGGCAGCCTTTCTCTTGGAAAGTGTTGAATATACTTACATATAACATTGATGTCAGCATTTGTAACAATATAGGACTGAAAAAGCCTCATTATTTTAGTGCTCACTAATAGGGCTTCTTGCAGTCTGGTTGATCTTGAGGGAAGTTGGGTTTGCAGCTGCCATACCTGCACATCTATGAGAAGGTTGACTTTTAGTGAGGAAAGGAAAATGGGCTCAGTACTGATTGTGTAATCCTGCCCTAGATGCAGGAAATAAATGGAATTATGGCTAATCCTTTTTACTTTTAGATAATACTGTCTCTTAAGACTGTGCATGCCAGCTGTAATTTTTAAAGCTTTTGGTGCTGGAGTTAAGCTAAGCTTCAGTGTGTTTTGGGAGCAAGTCCCACTAGCTCTATACTGACTGTTCCATGTCCCTTTACTGTTAGTGCAGGACTGAAACTTTTTAAGAGCGAAAGGAATACAGAGCTTCTGTGATGCTATGTTAGGTATATAATTCCTTGTCTTCTCAGAAAGGCTTATGAGTAAGCTTACACAGTATTTGCTTTATTTGTTTTTAGATCCATACAGTTGCCTGTGAACTCAAACTATGATATTATTTCATATTAGTTTCTGCCTTAACTTCCACATGGCCCCTACCGAATTGAGCTGCTAAGTGGGCATCAGTGTTTGCATATATTGTTATTGACTTTAGGAAAATAGTTGGCAAACTGTTTTGGTCTTTGTTAAATTTTACTTTAAAGTCATAATGTTATCACTTTTAAACTATGTACAAACAGTAGCTATACAATTAGCATGCAAATTGTGTATAATGGTGTGGAGACTTTTTACAGCACACATAATGCAGGATATTAAGTGTTAGTACCAAGATATGAAGCATTAGTATATGGAAAGTAAGATATTTTAATAAGAATTTGTGTGTGATGCATAAATAGTTAACTGTTGGAGTCTAGTTTACATTGCACAGTATAAGGATAATAAAATGTATGTTATATGATGTGTAACATGGTAGTATGAAGCACAGATGTCTGTAACTCTGTTACCTTTCTCATCCTTA
This sequence comes from Chiroxiphia lanceolata, assembly GCF_009829145.1. Classification (NCBI taxonomy): domain Eukaryota; kingdom Metazoa; phylum Chordata; class Aves; order Passeriformes; family Pipridae; genus Chiroxiphia; species Chiroxiphia lanceolata. Next base: position 81,593,701 of record NC_045639.1, on the reverse strand, counting down.
GTTCCCAGGTTAAACAGTGACTAAACCAGCTTTTTTCCTTTCCATTGTTATAAAGTCCTTTTGTGATGAATCCAACATTATTCTTGTTATTTTAGTGCAATAGCCCATGCAGATAATGCTGTTTGTGAACACTGGTCATAAACATAACCACTGTCACCATTGTACTTCCTTTTCTCTCCAAGAAAAGACCTAGGTGTCATGCACTCAGAGTTGGCATGTATGATTGATTTTAAATTGTACTGTCATTTTCCAGATATCTTTTTTTTTTTTTTGCTAAATTTCACTTCTTTTTTATAGCTTGCTTTTCTCTCTTTTATTGCAGGTAGGATTGGGTATTCCCCTGAAAAGACCACAAGTTTGATCTCAAATCATACCCATCTAGGATCTTGAGAATTAGAAAGAAGCAAGGACCATTAGGGTAAGAATTTGCTACAGACTACCTCCTTGTCTGTGGTTGGGAGTGGCACAGCTTGTTCAAAGTGATAGCCATGTGGTAGAGTTGTAGAAAGATGGGGTCTGTATTACTTTTCAGCTGATGCAATGCAGCAGAGTAAATAAGTTTGTGTTTGTTTTTTTATTTGCTTTTTCTCTGACTTCACCTCTTAGTCTTTGGGATGGAGTAAAAAGGAATGTGGGTGTGGCTGGCTCCCTTTCCTCCCTGCAGAATATTGCTGTTGGTCTGGGGACTTAGGGGATATGGGAACAGCCTGAGTTGTTAACTTCTCATAGCCAATAACTTCTGGTTTAATTGTACTGCCCAGATGATGGAGCTGATGCATCAGGGTGTAGTGCTAAGCTTTCTCAGGCTGGGGCTTCTCACAGTTTGAAATGTTGCTACTTTTTTTCCCATGTCTAGCTCTTGGGATCTTCAGAATTTGCAAGGGGGCAACTTCTATGAAGACTATGAAGTGCTTAGATTCCATGGCAGTGAGCAAAATAGAAGTATGTAGAAAATAAATGTAGTTTTTCATTGAAAATTTTTGATTGAAAAGTTGCTCGTGTCTACCATACTGGTAGTTTCTCTTGCTCCAAAAATGAACAGCTCATGACCAGTCCACATGGTTTTATTTTGTGCATGCAGGTCAGCTTCGGAGGTAGTTGTTGCTGGTTACATACAAGGCCAATTTCAGATATATGCAAAACCAGATATGCCTTTGTGGCCCCAGTGATGGTGCAAACCATGAAGTTGTGTTGCAGATGTGATGTGTGTTCAGTTTTGCTTTTACAGTGACTCATTTTGAAAGGTAAGTGGCTGAGACCCTCATGCAATTGCATGGACGATGTCCAGATTGAAGCAAATAGTCAAACTGCACAGCGTTTGATGGCCTGCTGCTGCAGTTCAAAGTTGTGGAGTGTTGTGCAAATATAGCCAACAGTCAAACTAGCTCAGGACCACTGGCAGCTCTCAGGCAACCTTGTAGCCTTACAAACTTTCCCACAGGTTACAAACAAGTTTTCATGAAGGTATAATTTAACTCCAGGAGTTGCAGTTGGGTCTCCATGGGGAGTGTCTGGGTATCTGTTGACATCCTTTATCTGCAGGGAGCAATCCAATGCTCCAGAAAAAGGCCATGAGCACTTGCCCTTTTTAGTTTCCGGGATACTGATCTGCCTGAATCTCCTGGTTGCAGCACTGAACATAGCCCTGCTTTGGGGTTTTTTGAGTAGTCAAAGTGAAGCTTTGTGTGCTTACTTACTTGCTCCTGAAAGAAGTGAGCTGGAGTGAGGAAAGACTGTCTGCATCCATCCACATCAAAATCAACAGAGGGGCTTTCATGGTTTATCTTAAACAACTTCTGTGCCCCCCAGAAAAACCTCAGCAAAGTCATTTGGAGAAGCCCTCTGTCATGCTTCAGGACTGTGGGATGAATCACGGCTTTCCATGCCTGGCAGAAAGTGTGTTTTAGTGCATCTCCTGGAGGAATTCATTCCTTGCAACCCTTACTTGAAGTCCCTCTGTGACCTGCTGCAGCCTGGCAAATGCACCTGACAAGTGGCTAGCATGCCAACTCACCCTGCTTCGCTCCTCCCCAGGAGATGCGAAGTCTAAGTGTTCACTGCTTTCACTGTGGTGCTCCTTGTACCACCATGCTAGACTGGCTTTTTAAGTAGAATGAAGGTTGGTATTTACATGCTTCAAGCTGAGGTTTTGGAGATATTTGGACAGACAGAGCTTACAAGTGAGCTGTAAACTGGTTTGGGACAATGCTAATGCTTAGCTGTACTGGATGATTTAGAGGCATATTTTGTATGTCCCTCAAAGCACAGATTAGCCTGGGAGCTGGTGACCCAGGTTTCAGTTAGCAGCTCTCCCTCTGATCGTGGCTTGTCTACGGTGAAAGTAAGTCTTGAAAAGCTGGCAGTCAGTGGTGAAACTCTGGAACACCCAGTCCAAACCGCATACCGAAGTGGGACAGATTCTTGTGTTCTGGAGGTGGCTTACTCACCATAAACCATAATTGGGCACTAGAGACTAGATTGGGAGAGAGATTTGCATGTAGCCCAATTAATCCCATCTGCCTGCACCTGAGATGGAAGAAACAAAATTTTTCAGACTGTTCATGCATCCTACTCTGAAATTTACTGCCCGTAGATTCAACTCTTTTATGATACAAAAAGGGGGAGGTGACTGAATATTAGTGATGCCCTATGAGGAATATATGAATGATAGACTTGTCTGGAAGGCTCTAAAAGAGAAAAGCAGCCCTTATACAGGACTGGGCTAATAAATTTGTCAAGACATGTCATCAACAAAACATCAAGGAGAAGGGAAAGAAAAATGGTGGGAACCTTGTATAGCACCGTGTAGTCTCTTGGAGTGCAGTCACAAAATGAAATACAAACTCTTGTAAGAAACAACTGACAGAGCTGAGATGGGAACAAACTAGGACAAGAATCCCGTGAACTGGGTTGTCCATTAAGCCATCTTTCTTTCTCCTCTGTGCATTGGGCTACTATTCTTGCTGGAGGCTTTGTGGGTGGCTAGGAGGGGGGTGAGCACAAAGTGGAGAATCTTCTTGTCCTGACCCAAGAATAGGATTGGTCACTTCTCTCCCTGTCCCCTGACCTTTCCTGCTGTCAGGTTGCTTATTGTGAAAACTAAACTGGTTTGGGTTGAAAAATAGGTCCATTTATTGTTTAAAGGATTTATCACTGTAAGTCAAGTTTTGGTATGTGTTTAAGGTTATGAACATTGTAACTAGGTATGAAGTTTACTTTTTCAGGCATAATATTTATTTAAAATTGTTTTGAGGCATTACTGCCAGCATTTGCTCATGGTAAAATAGTTGCAGAAAGAACAATTTTTTTAAATTTGAAATGCTGTTCATATTCCCTGGGTGAATGTGTTTCTCATTTTATGCCTCATTTAGTTCTTTATGTATGGTTCTCCTAGCACTTGGAACCTTGGTCAATCCTACTGGGTTTTAACTGAATGCAAAATTACCAAAGCTCAACTCACTTTTACAAGTAGTATTTTGTAATATGTTTTTAAACTGGATGTCCTGACTCCAGCTGCTGCAGCAGACGTTTTGTGCAGAGATGTGCTCTTTTTTGGGTGTGCGTGAAACAGTCTCATATTCTGAAAAAACTACTCTGCAAAATGCAAGTCCCTAATACAGAGTGGTGGTAATGAAAGAAATATCTATCCAGATAATTTAACAATGCTTAGGGTTGTATGCGGTTTTTGTTAATCCATGGGGGAAATCACTCATTTTATTTTCCTTCTTCAGTGAATATTGAGCCCATTTATCAGCGTAGAGAAATTTAGGTTAGAAGGGACCTTTGGTGTCATTGGTCCAACCTCCTACACAAAGCATTTTTGACTAGCTAGGTAATTTTAATTTGTACCTAATTTAAATTTACTGTTTCCCACTTTTTTGTCCATTGCCTCTTGTCCTCTTACTCTGTCCTTCTGAGAAGAGCCTGACACCAGCATCTCTGCACCCTCCAACTAACTGTAGACAGCACTAAAGTCTCCCTGGAGCCATCTCTTCTCCAGGTTGAACAATCCTTAAGCTCTCCTGCATCCTGTGCTTCAGCTCCCTAACCATCCTCGTGACCTTTCACTGGACTTGCCCCAGTGTACCTATGTCTTTCTGTAATTAGGATACCAACTGGTATATGGTCTTCCGAGTGGTGAGTAGAGAAGATAAACACTTCTCCTGACCTGCTGGTACAGCTCCTGTTAATTCAGCCCAGTACACACTTGGTGGTCTTTACCACAAGGCACACAGCTGACTCGTGTTCAGCTAGTTGTGCATTGCAGGTCCTTCTCTGGAGAGCTACTGCCTATCAGTCAACCTCCAGCCTGCACTGCTGTGTGGGGTTATTCCCTCCTGGATGCAGGACTTTGCATTTGCAGTGATGATCCTCATGAGGTTCCTGTTGCTCCCTTTCTCCAGCTTGTCCTGGTCTCTCTAAGCAGCAGTCTGCCCTCCAGCCTCTTGACTGTCCCCCACATAATTTGTGAACTTGGTACATGTCTGCTCCATTTCAGCGTTGTATCAGTCCCTGAGGGGTACCACTGACAACCAGTGGCCAGCTGGGCTTTGTATGGATAACATAGTAGTAGTCTGGCTAATTCTCCACTCAGATTTCTCTGGCAGCATTCATCCTAAGATTCAGAGGTTGGTGGTGTTCATTATGTATTATTTTCAAGCTATGAAATCTATATTCAATCAGAGGAACCTGGTTTTCATATTCTGTACACTTACACACATCTCTGTGGAGGTGAAAATAAGTTTTCTTCTTTCCACTGAAGAGAAGATCTGTGTTAACTGTTGGTTAGCCAGCCAAGACGGGTGAAGGAATGGGAGGGGATGTGATAGCCTTGTCTGGATGAGGCAGTGGCTGCTCCAATAGATAAGAAAACATTCTTTATAAAACCAGAAGATGTGCTAGAAGTATGTAGTCTTATTAACACAGTTCATATCCACAGATACATATTTATTGAGATGCAAGATGTCTGCCCTGAGGTGACTTCTAATAGAACTTCCCAGCAGGCTCGTCTAATTTCTGATTACACCTGGGACTACGAGTACTATGAGTACGGACCAGTGTCATTTGAAGGCCTGAAGGCTCATAAATGTAAGTTCAGTAGAGACATATTTTATTGCAGCTGAGCTTCCTGTCTTAATGTTCCTACTCTTCATTTGTGACTGATTATTGCACAAAAATATCTCTCTCCTAATTCTTAAGATTTTCTGCAATTAGAGGTATTACTCTATTTATTAGATTATTATAATTGTTTATTGTTCTGTGTCCTTTTGTTGACTGTTTTTCTTGTGCATGAAAGAACCAAGGCTGTGGTAGAAATTTGTCAATACTAATACTGTCAGAAAAGTTTACAACAGCAGACACAGCCACTGCTGCTTCTGGTGACTACTCGGTATGATCTGTGTTGCTTTGCTCTTACTCCTTTTTAATGGTATAAAAGGCAGTGGTGGACAGCCTTACAGCTTTTGTTTTTCTTCATGGAAAATAAATGTAAGGCTTTTATAAGATCTAAATAAAAGAATTTCTCCTTCTGAGCAAACTTTTATCATTCGGACTTTCCTCATGGGAGGAGTGTGCTAAATTCAGTGTTCTAATAATACGGTTTACAGTAGAAGTTAATAACTGGACAATAGGACCAGAGAGATGAAAACTATGGGTTGGAATTGGGAGAAAATTTAGCTAGGACAAGCTAGTAGAGCTAGACCAACGTTTATCTAAAATCTAGACAAGGCTTTCGGATTTTATGATTTATTTTTTTAGAGGAGATGGTTGTGGGGGGGAAAAAAAATAAAGAGGGGGAAAAAAGTAACAGAGACCAACTCAGAATTACCTGATGGTTTGCAAGCACTTTGTCAAAGAGAAACAACCAATCTTCTTTCTTTGTTTCTGATCTGGATACACTGTGAGAGGGTTTGAGCATCAGTCGTCAAAGTACTGGGAAAGGGTCTCTTCAGCGCTGGAGCACTGGTCCAGGGTGGGATACATACTTGTTAAAGTTATTAATGCTAAAAAAAAGAAAAGAAAAAAAAAAGAAAAAAAGTAGAATTTGGTTTTTAGTCTGAATTGTACTTACCTTTTTTTTTTTCTTTCTGAAAAAAGTCTGCTGGTTAGTGTCTGTTATTTTCACAAATAAGCGGTACCTGAAAACTTAGGTTAGCTTTTGTCATGTTTCTAAATTATCTTCCATACTTCCACTTAATCAGAGGCCCAAACCTGATTGCAAACTATTACCAATTGCAAAGATTAGCTGCAGTGTTATGTACATACCTTCTTTTTAGCTCGGTTGTGTCAACCAGCATGATGGGAGAAACAAATAAAATGATAGTTGTCTCTGGATTGTGGAAGGCATAGCTGCAAATCAGATCTTGGATTGCCATTGAAGTGATTGCCATGCTAAGTGTGGCATCTGAGCTTCCCTGTCTGGCTGTATCGTTCACAGAACAGGAACATTCTGGACAGCTCTTATACTAGAGAACAGGACAGAAGTAACAACTGCTTTTCAGGTGGAGCTTGATGAAAGATGTCATTCGTAGTACTGAATCAGTGACCTAGGAAATCCCTTCTGGTTGTTTTTTTGGTGGTTTTCTTTTGTTTTCTGTTTTTAGTTTGGTTTGATGTGTTTCTTTTAACTGATAGAATGGAGTTGGCTCTGTTACCTTCAGTGTTACTACATGCATTCCTCTGAGGGCAGAGTTTAATCTAGTAAAAGAACAGTCTATGTCTGTGTTGTGTATGTGATGATATTTCTTGACATGGTACGTTCTTGGAATGTGTCTTGTTCTGGCTATTAGCAGCTAGGTTGAGACTCTTGTGAAATATGGAGGTGATATGATCAGACATGAAGTTCTCTGAAATCCTAAGATGAGGAGGCAGGAGGGGAGGAGATTACACGGGGTTGTATTAGGAGGGACACCTTGGATATTTACAAATAAGAGATGTTAATGAACGCCTGTAACTTTTACGTCGGAGATCTCAATGGGGAATGGACTCCAGTCTAGGTGAGGCAGGCTGGCAGTAACACTTGACCAGCTGTAAAACATCATTGGCTCTTCTTAAAGATAGAGGTGTATGATTTTTTTCTTATTATTACTTATTTATTTGATATACACTGTATTCCACTGAAAATGAGAGGGCACTGTTTTCAACCATAACATAGGAGGAATTCTACAAGAGAGAGCTGGAGGACACTTTTGGATTAACGTTGATTTAATTAACTGTAAGCAAGGGGAGATTGCTAATATTTGATATAAAGGAACTCAGAAGACTGTTTCTGAAAGCAGAGAAAAAATTATTCAAAGTGACCTGTGAAGAAAAGGATGACAAAACAATCTATACACAAAATACATTTCTTAAAAAAGTGGAGGTGGGGAGAAGATGAGGGATTCAAATGCCACGTGGCTTTTCAACATATATGACTGGAAAAAAAAAAAAAAACTAAAAGGAGTTCTGTCTGAGGAGGATTGAAAGCAGGAACTAGAAATCAGAAATCTACAAGAGTAGGGACCAGATGTTTTGTAAATAAAGCTTTAGAAAGTAAATAGACAATATATTAAGAGATACTTGTGACTGGCAGAGAAAGAACAAAATCCTTTTTTGTGCCTTTGAAACAGAGAGAACCTCAGAAACATTGGAGAGGTAAGATAGGTAGGAATGATCAGGGCAGTCAGATCTGCTGTCAGGATGTTATGAGTCTATCATAAAGAAAAGGAAGGTTGAAACTGCAACTGAGAAAGTCATGGTATACTTTTACAATCTATTCATAACTAGGGCAGTATTATAAACGTAAGTGCTTCATGCCATATTTTTTGAACAGAAGTTATGTTATGTCCTGTTTATTTTGAGTAAGTGTTCAGAAGTTAGTAGATTTGGATAATTTGCACTTGAGTGAGACCTACATGAAATACTGAAGAGAACTCAGGCCATGTCCTTGTATTTTAAACAAATCCAAATAATGTAGCTGATACGCAGAAGGTTGGAAGTGTGGCAGGAAGCACATTAAGCAAGGCAGATGTAACTTTATGCTCAGTAAACTTAGGAATTCCTTTGTGGGGGAGAAACAACAAACAACCACAAGACAGGCTTGTTATTCATCACCTAATGCTGGTGGGTGGAGTTTTGTGGGGAGTAGTAGTTTATCAGAATTAGTTTTTTTTTAAATTCCCCCTGCCACCTTAATAATGGATTAAGTTTTGCAGCTCGATCAATATAATCTATGTGCATTTTTTTTAGTCATCTTGGTCACACTTACATTCTGGTTATCAATGCAGTTGCATGTAATTCAAGCATGTCTGACTAACTGGTCATTACTAGTAGCTGGTTAATTGGTATATTTTTTTAATGGGAGTATTTCTTTTTAGATGAAATTTTTGGGTATTACAAAGTCCAGCAGGATGGTAGATAATCATGAATTATTTTCTATTAGTAAGGTCCAACACAAGGGCATCTTGAACCACTGCATACAGGCTATACTTACAGAATGGTTCTGAAGGAAAGTAGGGCACACAATTAACAGAAATAAACTCATTCCAGTATACTTTAAGCAAAAAGGGGTATTACAAATCTAACTCCCCATCACGGAGACCTATAGTTTGCACCTACCTCTAGTTATTTTACACGAGTGTTGAGAGGGGAAGATGTGGCATAGGAGAGATGGAATACATATGCAGTGGGAGACTTGAACTTAACCTCCTTACTTTACTAGAGAAAGGAATTAAGGAGCGACTTGATTTTCACAGGGAGAAATCTCAGGTTGCAGCAGGCATTTTGACTTGCAGGGAAAGAACAAATGATTTGAGTTGATTTCCAATTTCACATATGGCTTTTAGCATGGAAGATATTTCACAGTGGGAGTGTGATTAACAGCTGGGGTCAAGTACCAGGAGGATAGCTGATTCCTTGGGTTTTTGCTCTCTTTAGTAGTGCTGTAGGAAATTCAACAGTTCTGTGCTGTGCCTGCTGCACTGGGTCAGGCAGATCCCTCATGTAGCTTTACAGCCAGCGAGGATCTCTGAGGTTTGGTAGTGGCTGTGTAATGAGGGGTTAAGGGTAGAAAGGATTCCAGTTCTGACCAAGACTTCCTTCTTGCGTGTTTGTGTGTTAATTGTTTTGAACTTCTACGGTGAAGTTTTGAAAACTTGCATAAAGAAAAAATAACTAACTGATAGTTGAAAAAGTAGCTGGACCAGGTCATATTTTGTTTTGGTGTTCTGCTCTTTGGTCCTTGATTATCAGTTGATTGTTGTCTGGAGATATGTTTGTCACACTATGGACCTCTCTAATCAAGCTTCTGGAAACTTGAACTTCCCTCAGGAGCAATTGTGGATCAGCTGTTGTTATAGTTTTATACTTTTTTATTTTTCCTAGTGAAATTTCCCATACCAACAGTCTCTTGCTAGTAGGCTTAGACTTCATTGTTTGTCTAGCTGGGCCTTAATGCTAAATAACCTCGGCCACACCACATAAATTGCATAATGGGAAACTCCATCCCTCTGCAGTCACAGAGGAGCTCCTGTTCGTCCCCTGGTGAGAGAGTCCTTGGGGTGCTTGCTGTAGAGGGGGTCATGTTGATTATTTATATTTGTAAGTAACAAATAGTTTTATCTGTGGTTCTGTTTATTTCAAAACCCTCTGTCTTGCCACTAAAAGAAAGCTAGGTCTTCCTAAACATACTGTGTCAAAGAAATCCATTAAAGCTCAGAAACCTAATGGTCTGGGGCAGAAATAATTTAAAATAGCAGGAGTTCAGTTCCACAAAGACAAAGGATTTTGCTGCAAATAAGATAAACCTCTCTTCTGAGTTCTAGCACTGAAGTTGTTTCCAAAGCATAATGCTTGGTAATGGGCCAGGCATCACAAAGGTAGCTGCTCTTATTTTACTAACCAAGGGAAATAAGTATCTTCCCTCTTTAATTTTCTTTCTAGTTTGTCTAGATATCAGTAAAATTCAGGCTAGAAATGAGAATTTCAATGGCAACTTTCTGTTTAAACATAGATAATGATAAATTTGATCATTCTTCCTCTTTGCCGCCCAGGAATAAGCTGCAAATTATTTTGGATTTGCAGTCATGGTGTATGTGGAAGGCAGCTTTCTGCAAGTGCAGGTAAAATACTGATCATCTTGTTTTCTCTTTTTTTTCACCAGATTCCATTGTGATTGGATTTTGGGTTGGTCTTGCAGTTTTTGTCATCTTCATGTTTTTTGTCCTGACCCTGCTGACGAAGACAGGAGCACCTCATCAAGAGTGAGTTTGAAAATGGGAATAAGAAATCCAACCTACTAAGTGGCACATCTGGTCTCTTGCAGCCCCCAGACAAGCAGTGACAATGCTGACATTGTACTGGCTCAGCACGGTCTTGTTCTAGTCTGTTCTTATTAATCAGTGCAGTCTGTCTTCATTTCAAACAATCTGAGCATACTCATGCTAAAAGGAAGTTTGTGGGTAGGCTGCCAAACAGGTACGGGTGCTTTTAGATTACTCTTCTGCACATAAATGGTGAGCTCTACGTGAGCTCAAGTTATCTTGGAGTGGAAGTGTGAATATTGATGGAGTATATATAAATAAAATGCAGTGCAGATGGTAAATGAAGGAAGCTGAAATCTGGCAGGTTTCCATGTTTGTGTGTTCAAATCCAAAAGGTAGATATCAGTAGTCTGTACAAAATCTTCCCTTAACCCTCGAGGTCTCAGAGTGTCTTAGTTTCTGCTGAGAAATTCCAGTAGATGCTGAAGTACAGATCAGCTCCATGTTTGTTTAAAGCCAGGGTGCCTTGAAAGTCGTTTATTTCTTATTCTTTCTGGCTGATAATTATGTGTAGACTGTGCCTTGCCTCAAAGATTTATCTGCATTTGCACAGCACCCAGGCTGCCACTGTTCCTTTGTATGAGAAAGTTTGAAGCCACATCTCCTCTCAGACTTGTGTGCCATAAAGTAGAAATAAAAAGCCTCTCTGGAGGTGAGAACACTTGCAGACAGGTAGCAATGATGAGAAGCTGATTGTGAAAGGCAATTGTTAGTGCTTATTGCTTCCTAAAGCAGCCTGTCTCTGCCTACTGGAGGCCCTTTGCTATTTAATCAGACTGGCTCTGAAACTTCACATAATAGCACATCTCTAAAGACAGGGCCACATTAGAGAGGGCATATGTATATTGTGAGCTTCTTCTGTGCTCCTGAAGTTTTGTTTCTGTGGGAAGAAAATAGAGGCAGAAGAATTGAGCTTACCAGATCTGATTTGTTGGAATTTTTGTTTCCCTTACAGACTGTTATAAAGCAGACAAACCTCGCTCCCATACAAATTCAAAGTCTTTGTAAGTGTTGGTGTGCTGCCCCTTTCCCCTAAAGACCTTGTTAATTAGCTGAGATCTGAATCTGTATCCCACCTGAATAATTTGAGAGGGGAAGAAGTAATTAAGTCAAATATACAACATAGAGAATTTAATATGAATATTTGTCAAAAGTTTTTACACTTGTAAAAATGTACTTTTAGGTAGCAGAGGCCTGCTTAGTATCTCCCACTGTTTTTCTATGTTTTTCATCAATTTTCTTGAACAGGTTGTCTAGAGAGTTTGTGAAACCTCCTTCTCTGGTCAGCTTCTACATCCAGATAAACTGATCTGAATTCAGGCCTTGCCTTCATCATCAGGCTAGAGACCTCCAGAAGTCCCTTCCTTTTTAAACCTTAATATAATTTTTCTTCAGTTTCTGAAGCGAACCCAATTATTCCTTTCTGTATTTGCTTTAAACCTCTTTGCAGCTTTGGGATCTGTGTGCTTGAGTGCTCTCCCACTTACTAGGTACACTGAGTCGGCACTCAACAAATCTGAGCACTTTTTTTTGTCATTTGATAATGAAATGTGTGTGATATTGAACATGGATCATCCAGGAATACACTAAGTGCAGGGAATCCTGTGTCCTCCTATTTCTGATACACGTATATAAAAACTGGAGAACACCTACCTGTAAAACCAGTGCAGAGTGTGATTTTAGTTTGCCTGCATCTTCTGTTTTTACGCCCGACTGGATTCTTCATGACTTGGCGTTTCATTAGCGGGTTGTCTTGCAGCCCTCCTTTAGATAGATGTTATGGGGATTCCTAGGTCTTGGGAGAAAGCCAGCTTGATTGAGGATGTGTCTCTGACTTCAGCAGGCTATTTGGCTGTTCTTTAAAGTACCATTAATGTGAGAGATAAGTGTAACTGGGCTCAGATGGATAGATCTGAGGTAGAATACTCTGATTTTTCTAGTAATATGCTTTTCTTGGCTTAATATAAAGGGGCATGATAGGATGTATTTTTCAGAATTATAAAAGATGTTCAGAATTGGATACATTCTCAGACCAGAAGGGTCAAGATTTCGATGGGGAGAAGCAGAAATTTAATCAGTTATGGAAATTTTGTCTGTTGCATTTCTCTTTTGTTTGCCTGCATATTAGGATGTGTAGAAGATTTGCTTGTGCAACAAAAAATTTTGTTGAAAATCTTACTGAATTTCTATCTGAGAAATGCTCTCATTCATCACTCAGGAGAAGCTAGTATGCTTTCTTTGTTCTGCATGTGAAAGTGTCCTTAAAAATACATTTGTGCAATAAATGCAGAATTTGTGTAACCTATCTGTAAAAAATATTGGCTGGGTAATCTCAAGCTTCGTGCAGCATTTTAGGCAAGTTGTACCACTACTTGCAGTAAAAAAAAGACAGAATTTTTTTTGCCCAAGAAATCAGTTGGTTTTGGTTAAGGATTCTAAGGTGAAACCCAGTCAGAGAAATGCAGACTCATTGAAACAAAAACTTCTACAGATATATGTATGTTTTTGCTGAATACTTATTCAGGGAGATTTCTCAGGTTCAGGGTAGCACTTCAGGATTGCTACTAAGGATATGTTCAGATGCCCAAGTTCCCCTTAGGATACCAAACCCTGCTGTTTTGGAGGATTGGCTCCTTATTCCTTTCCATCGTTTGCCAAGTACCCCTTGTACCCCAAGTACCTCACTTCAGAGACTGTTGAGAGAAGGGATATTTAAGCTATAGAAGAATCTCAAATGTCAGTCCCAATCTAGTATGCTTCTGTTAGAACGATATACAGGGTAAAATGGTCTGTACCCTGACAGTGCACTCAAGTCCAGTGGGCAGAGTCGAGAGCTTAATGCTGAGTCCAGCAGACCAGAACCCAGCATCATAGGCTGGAAGATTCCCATAAAAGGGAGGTTGGGGAAGTTCACTGGCAACTGCTTGTTTTGAGTGGTTTTCAGTATGTATGTTGCTCAAGGTGTCTCCCTGAATAAGTCATTCACCTTTCTGCTTTCTTGTTGGCAACTTTTGGAACTCAGAGGGTTGTGTTGGCTCAAATATTGCAAAAGGAATTTGATTGTCCAGGTGGCTGTGCTCCCTTACACAGTAAAACTAGGATTTCTAAAGCTGCTTTTCTTATTTTAAGTGTTCTGAAAAGGTATCTGCTTAAGTGTTCTTGCATATTGTAATGAGCAAGACTATGCAAGTTTCTAGTCTAGTTAAAAAAAAATTCCTCTCCAAAATACTGAGATGGTGTTTGTGAATTTCAGAATCCAAAATATCACTGTATATTAGACCACGTGTTCCTGCTCATGAACACAGGATTATTCATTATAGTATGTTCTCAGCATTCTGGGTCATTGTAAAATTTATTGACATCTTCTATTCTTCCATTTAGATTAGGTTGCTGTCGCCAGTCTTGTGTGCCCCTCTGCACTGTCAGCCTTTTCTCCTTCATAGCTCACTGGATTATAAAGCACTTTCTGCATCTATGAAGAATTTTACTTCTCTAGTGGATGCATTTTAAGCTTTCTTCTGCAGTCACTTCTTCCTAGGCTTACAGTGCCTTTTTCTTCTTTCTGTGCTTATTTGCCACCTCCCCTGTTTGTGCCACAGTACTGCATAGAACTCTTGGGACAGATTTGCAAAACTATGTAGGAGACTTATATAGTGGTGCTTTTTATTGCATACAAAGATATAAATGTCAGTTGTCAGTTCTGAAGGCTATTGCAAAAATTATTCCAGTCTGTTTGCATCCTGGTGTGTATACAGTAGATTATTAGTTACTGGTCTGTCTTGCATCAGTTTAAATGTATTCTTCTACATGCTTCACTTTGACATGCAGAATGAGCCAATACAGTTTTGACAACTAGAGAACTGCTTTGATTTGAAGGCTAGTGGAAGTGATTTTGTTAGGACAGGATTCTATCATGTAATGGAAGTAAATTAGCATTTAAGAAGCAGAGATCTTTAAGGTTAACTATGCCTGAAAGACTAATGGTAGGCATTCGGTGAACTCGAAGGTTTTAAGGGTAGATTCTGAAGGTGTCATCTGAGGCTTTCAAAAGCACGTAGGCACTTATCTCTTACTGCAGGCTTCAGAGAATTAAATTACAGCATTTTTCTGAAAAAACTCTTAAGTGCTGGGTGCACCTTTAGGTGTCCAATTATCTGACTCCAGTGTCATTTGCTACATGTTCAGATGTAAACAGTATGATTTTTAACAGATTTTATATTCTGAGAATATGTTTAGGTTTCATTGCTCATCCTCTGATACCTCTACTGCATTTCAGATGCAAATAACTTGCATTTTGTGATGATAGCATATAATTCAGCCTGAAAAAGAATGTATTACTGTATGACTTCCATCTAGCTTGAGCTTTTCTCACCCCCACGTGTTTATGGCTCCTGCAAAGTCCATGCAGATTGGTGCTGATTTGAGCTAAGATTTATATAGAAAACTCCAAAGAAATATGTTTCACTGTCCTTCCTGGGCTGTGTGCCTGAATTGTTAAGACTGTCAGTCTTTGAAGCAGTCTTTAGTTCCAGCCCTTCTAATTTGTAAATCTGAATGTCATCGATAGAAGTAGGGAGAAAAGATGGTTTGATGTCTGGACAACCAAGTACTCAAGCTATGCCTTAGTGAGAGCAGTGCTGCCTGTGCCTCAGAAAGATTTATCTATCAAGGATTTTTTTCTCAAAGTGTTCTTATAAGCCATTTAAAAAAATGTTAGTACTTGATACTACTTGATATCAAGAGAAATCCTGAAGAGGATTTCTAAGCTCATTCAGTGAGGTGATTATTACAGTATATTTACTGGAAGTGCCATTTAAGAGTGCTGGCATTAACTTATTCCCATGGAAAATTATCATGACAAATCAAGACTTAAAATAGCTTCAGCAGAAAATAATCAATATTGTTGGCTTTAAAACTTTGTGGTAGATAAACCATAGGGTTTCCTTCTTCCTGATCATAGTGGTTGTTGAAACCACTAAATTTGCTGATAAGGACTCCAATAGTTCTACTTTCATGTTAATGTATTTTTCTTTTTCCTCCCTAGCAATGCAGAGCCTTCTGAAAAAGATTTCGCATGAATAGCTTTGTGGCAGATTTTGGAAGACCTCTGGAGTCTGAGAGGGTCTTTTCTCGTCAAATGCTGAAGAATCCCAGTCACTTTTCCATTTCTGTATAATGAAGTGGAACATATGAACAAAGCAAAAGAGAGTCAGAAAGGTCCAGGTCTGGAGAGTAATATCCACTTCCAGGAGGTTCCCAGAAGCAGTGGAGTGTTTGAGGAAGACCTACATTGTCTTCCAAAATTTAACATTCCTAACTTTGTGAACACTGAGCAGAACTCTTCATTAGGTGAGGATGATCTCCTCATCTCAGAGCCACCAATCATTTTAGAAAGCAAATTGGTCATGCAATCCTCTCATCGATCCTGACTGAAAAAAATCTTTATGTTAAGGTAAAAGATTGTCCAGCTTGAACCCTTTCTTGGCCTTCTGCTATTTGACAGAAGGTATTTCAGAGCTGTGCTTTTTATTGTACGTAAGACTGGCTGTGCTACTAGAACTCAGTTTAGACGAGAAGTAAACACTAAATGCTTATTATGATGGTTTCTGTGGTCTAAACTTTTTGCCCAGCCAGCGTTATTTTTGCTTCGTTATTTTTTTTGTTTCTTGTTTTGTTCTTCGATTTTAAAGGACTGTTTATGACCAGCTTCTGAAGGATCCCGTAACAATTTATGAGGACTGTGAAGGCTGGAGCCTGGTACTGAGAAGTGTATGAAAATTCCTTGGCCAAGAAAAGTGTAAATCTCAAAGTGAGACTGAAGTAAGGAATAACAGGCAGCTTCTGGGAGGTTCTGTAGCTTCTGCTACTTCCAGTAACGATGCCTGAAACTAAGCAGCACAATAAATATCTGCTTGGGATTAGCTTCAGTTTCTGATTCCTAACTGTTTTTGGTATAGGTTAAAGCCAATTTACAAAGCTTCCAGAGGGAATACCTTGCAAATTAAATTGTTTGGCTACAGTGTTTACAAAATGCCATCACCACATGCTGCTGAATAAAAGCAAATTGGTGCCTGTACGTACAGTACTTCAGAGTGACATTCCAACAGCTGCCCAGTGATGATGAGGAATTAGTATTCTACACACAAACATAGACCATGATTTGACTCTTTTTTTTGTTTTAATTGCTGATGTGAACTTCCAGTTCAGTAAGTGTAGGATTCAGTAGCTAAATCACAGGAAATAAGAAAAAACCTATTTTTCTTTTGCCAGTGCAGTTACTACATGCAAATGTAACATTAAGCTGGTGTTATATGTTGCTTATAGGCTGAACCTTCCTACACTTTTTGGCTTTATAAACAGCCTTTTCTTTATTCATGGGCCATGGAAGGGCTAGCAGGCTTTGAATTGTTGAGAGCACCAGCTCCAAATGTGAAGCTAAGCTCTGCTTGTTCCGTCTTCTTTTTGTACTCAATTGGGATGGTGTTGAAACCTCAGCTACTCTCCCAATTAAAGGTTTGTCAAGGAATTGAATAAGTGTAGTTTCAACCTTTATTTTTTAGAGACAGAATAAGGTTCTGAACCTTAGAGAGTACTTAAATTATATTTCAGCTTTCCTCAAAAGATGGTAATTAATGACCAAACGGTTTTAGAGCAAGCACAGAGGATACAGAGGCACCAGGTTCAAATGTTTTGCTTGATTTGGAGTATGCTCTGCAGGAAATTCTTAATTGAAATGAAAATAAGTGGATGCCAGATACTGTGATTGTTTTTTATTTTTTTTTTCTGAAACTGACCTACTTTGTATACAACATGTCTGTGTCGGAGGGAAAATGTAGTAGTGACCTGCTGATACATTCTCCAGACACTTAAATGCTGATTAATTAATTCTTCCTTCACCTTACAGATAGGAAAAAGTAGTGAATGGGTTGAATATTTAAAGAATTAAAAAAGTGCAGGAAACATATTTGGTTTTTATCTTCTGTGCCCTTGTTATAAACCAGTTATTGCTAAATTTCCTGTTTTCAAATGTAATTCTTACACTACTTGCTGGTTGTTTAAAGTAATGGGATTATAGTTAAAACAAAGCAGAGACTGTTTTAAACTAGCAGATTTTTGTTGAAAATATTCCAGGAGAAGAGTGAAGTGAACCCTGTTCTAAATGAGCACGGCTCCATGAGCTGCAGATCTCCAGTAAAACATTTCAAGTGCAGAAAAGGCCTTCTTTCACAGGAAGTGCTTAACTACAAGTTTGAAGGCTGTAGCTGTGGACTGTTCTCTTCCCAAATTAAGAAATTTGGGAAATCTGCCTCCGAATGTGGCAACTGCTTCCTGCTGAGGCATTTCAAATAACTGCTAGCTATCTGAACTGAAGCTCAACATTGTTCTTGCTAACAAGTTCTGGGACTTTTACTAAGCATGGCTTTTATAGCCTATTTCTGAATT
The DNA here is from genome assembly GCF_009829145.1 of Chiroxiphia lanceolata. Lineage (NCBI taxonomy): Eukaryota > Metazoa > Chordata > Aves > Passeriformes > Pipridae > Chiroxiphia > Chiroxiphia lanceolata. The sequence continues at coordinate 81,575,960 of NC_045639.1, read as the reverse complement.
AGTGAGCTGCCTTCAGTAATGTTTGAGCCATTCTTCTTAATTTTTTTTCTTCCTTTGCCATGCTTCAAAACAGAAATGCTGCTTAAAGGACAGAAAAATCTGTGTAGAATCCCTCTCTTCTGCAATCAAGAAATGAAGGGTTTTTTAAAAGCATTTAAAACTGTTTCCTTGAACCATTTAGGTTGGAAAAAGATCTTTCTGAGTCCAGCCATTATCTAAGCACTGCCACAACTAAACCATGTCCCCAGGTGCCACAGCTATGTGTCTTTTTAAATCCTCCAGGGATGGTGACTCCACCACTTCCCCGAGCAAGCCTGTTCCAGCGTTTGACAAGCCTTTTGGGGAAGAAATCTCAAAAGTTTCAGATGTTTAAAAAAATGCAGGTCTGATTTTAGAAAAAGAAAACGCTGCCATTCCCAATAGGCTAGCCTAAGTTTTTCTTCTGCTACCTTAAACCTTTGTGGCTTTTCTTTGGGTGTATAAGTGCTACTCTGGGGAGAAAAGGGGGAAGCATTTTGTGTATGGATGCTGGTGACAATGCCTAGATGAAAGGTATTTAATAAAATGACAAAGAGATAATGTCAACTTAACTAACACCACATTTGAATTGTATTCTAAGTGTCCTTCTGAAGCATGTATTAATCCTGTAAAGCTATTTAAGTGTTTGGTTCCTGCCTCTGTTATTCCCTGATGATGGTTATACTTTTTTCACCTTATTTCCCTTCTATTTTTAAAGTCCTTCATGCTGCTTTTTACAGAAAAATAACCTGGCAGTCCCCACTGCAAAGTTCTCACACCACTTCAGACACACAGTGGCAGCAACACAGTCTGATTCAGTTTTTCATTCTGCCTCTGCATTAGAGTCAAAGGCAAATGCAGAAACGTTCTGCAGTCTTCAAAAGCAGTTATTTTAAAACTTTCTTTCCTTTCTTTTTCCTTTTTAGGAACTAACAGAGATATTTTGCCTCAGGGGAAAGGGCAATATATAACATGTTTAAAAAAATTCATTGTTATCCAGAAAACCAATAAGTGCATTTATTATGAAGTGAATAGAAAGTGTTCTGACCAGAGTAATCCTTCAAAATGAATAGCTGGAATTTAATGGTGTTTGAAAATGGAATTTTTGTGAGTTTTTGTATTGTTCGGCCTCAAGCCTCTTCTCAAAACTCACTATAAATGAGTAGATTTAACTGCAGAGATAGACAACTCCTCTAAGATAACTACATGCATAAACATGTCTTGTATTCTGTAAGAACTTATTAGGTTATTTATTCCAGTTTTCAAAGGTGAATACTTGCAAAATGTTCTTCTATGTAAACAAGTTTTAGCTGTGTACCTTTTTTTTAAAAAAAACCCCAAAACCTAAAATGCAAAATCAGAAAATGCCTGCTCAATATAGAAAAGAAAGGGAAAGGCAAAACTGTGAACTACTAAAATCTAGTGCTATACAGTAGTTGAGACTAAAAGGTGAAGTAAATGATGTATGTTTGTCATGCAGTTTTTATTCACCTGAGCTTTAGCTCTTGAATACTGTAACACATTTTTTGCCACTTTTTAGCCTCAGGTATGGCAGATATGGGCGCTGAAGAAATGAGGCTGCACACACACAGAGAATTCGATTTCGGAATTTCTCCACAAATCTCTCTGCATTCCCCTTTTATTAACCTCTTCAGGTAAACAGAGCCTACTGCTGCCATTCAGTTAACTAGAATTCCCAGGACTTTTTGCAAACTCAGTGTTTTGATTCACACACTCCCTCTCAGCTCCAAAGCCAAAACACTCCCTTTTGATTCCAACTAACTGAATGAAGATGCATCTGACTCAGCTTGTTCCCACATTGGGTAGTGACAGGGAGCAAGGACAGCAGAAGGCAGAACCTTCTACCACACATTCTCCAACAAGAGCAAGAGTTGGAGGCATGTTCTTTCTTGTTTTTGGACAAGAGGTATGTGGTTAGCTTTATGAAAGGCTAATTATAATTCAAAGTTATCATGGAACTTTCTGTTCAAAAGAGTCAAGGCAGCACTTGATGCGAGGTCTTCCCCTTCCTGCAGAAGTGGATTTGCACAGCTAGTGCTAGTATACCCATTATTTATCCTTATATTTTCCAAAATAGGTGAAATATGGGATAGAGTGGCTGACTTCAGAATGTATTATGTGCTATCAAATAAAGTCTTCATACATGATCACCTGTTTAATTTGCTACATGAACAATTTTGACATGTATTTCAGAGAACCTGAAATGGAACGCATTGCTGCTGTCTCTGCCCCAAGTGCCATGATGAGACCTGATCCTTTTCTGCACATCCTGTTTACCTCTCTTGAAGCAATGCATTCTCTGTAATCTAGGTCACTGAGTCACCTAGCCAGCTGCTCACTCGATTTCTTAAAAGCTTCAAACATGACAATTCAAATTATTATACTCCACCTGCTTTGCTATAAACAGACGAATTCCAGCTAAGCATCAGACAATGATTTAAAGGCATTATGTTTGATTCTTTTAATCCATCCATCATGCTGCCTCCTGAAAATGCATGATGAAATAGGACAGCACAAGAAGAGGAAAAACATACATAAGGAGTATAGAATTATGTAACTCCTGGAACGATCTCACTGAAATAATTAGTAAAAGCTATCACTTGTTTTGTCAGCCTTTGCGCCATTTCAGGGTATTTTCCCCTTTCTGTACTGTGAAGACTGCTGGAGAGTAAATAACTAATAACTTTAGCAGAGAACTTAAAGCTTGGACCTTAGTTCTCCAAAAGGAACACCCCAACTACAGTCATTCAAGCCCAGAGAGAGTCTGTTACTGTGTGGAGTGCCCACTTCATGCTAAATGCCTTAAAAACAACTACATAAATACAGGTAAGAACACATTATAAACCACATTGTATCTTACAGTAATGATAAATAATACTGTCCCTGCTCAGTAAAACAGACAGAGAATTTAATTCAAACTATGTAAGATAACAGCATTTGCTGAGAACTGACTATAAGAATTTTTTTAAAAAGTGTCTGAATGCCATGAACACTGAGGCACTCTTTTGATGACCTAAGCATTAAACATTTGAGAGAATTTCCAATAAGCAGAAATACTCCCCTTCAGATTCCTGTCCTAGGCAGTGCCCTAGAATACCCCCATCCAGGAGCTGACCTCTCTGGGAACACAAGAATTGCTCTAATTTTAAAAAGTTCACGCTTCAGGTCACACACTTTAATACAGTCTTACATGTATAGCAAATTGTACAGGAATGGTAAGTTGCAATATTATTCAATTTTATCCTTTTCATTTGCAAAACAGGCTCAAATCAATAAAATACAGTGTATTTACACAGAGCTGATATTTTATATACAAAACATTATTATATTTACACATTTTATGAACATACACTAGTATTTTTTAGATAGGATCAAAATATCAATAGTAGAAATACTGAAAATATCTGAATAGGAAAAAACACAAGATTATTATATTAATTGGCAACTGGCCAAACTTTTTTAATATCTATATATACATGTACACAGTCTCATGTTTGTGTATGGGCCAAAAAAAATAATAAACCTTGCACTTGGGTATAATTTGTTACACTCTGCTGTTCTTATGCATGCTCAGTCCCATGCTTGTATGAGAGAAAGTGCATGTTTACTGCTGGTCCCTGAAGAACATGACACATAAATACACATGCACAGGCCTGAACTATTTCACATTTGATTTAAATGATAGCTTCAACCAATACCACAGGGACCTGAAGAGTACATTCTAGCTTTTATCTTCTCTTTGCCCTAAATGAGTATAGTTGATTGAGCTACAACCTCAATATATGTGCTATGGGATTCTTAAGGACTTGCAGCACTGAAACTTCAAACTAATAATTTACTGATTTATTGGACATCCATCCCTTCCAACCACCAAATAGCTATCTTGAATTTTCTTTATTTTAACTTTGCTTCTTCCTTTTAGCAGCAGTTTTTCATATATATCAAGTATAATAGCTATGCTCATATTCCCTCCCCAGTCTCCTCTCAGGAACAGGGCAGCCCCTGTGGCTTCAGAGATTCCTAAGGCTACATTTTTTAGTGGGATGATTTTTCTTTTCCCTCCATTGGGTCCATTTCTTGAAATGGGAGACCAAAAGCTTAGCACACGAAGGTACACTTTGGTGATGCAGCAGGAATTGCTTCTATGTACTTGCTCTACAGCACAGGTGTGTAACTCCAGCAGGGCCTGAGAAGAGGGAGAAGGCAATAGTCTCTAACATTGCTTGTTACCTACCATGATGCCTGTCAGTTCAGCAGAAAGTTACATCCACATTTGGTATTTGGGTAGTGGATTACTCCTGCTTAAGCATACTTGTCTCTTTTGTCACTCTCAAGGACAATAGTAGTTCGTTGGATTTTTTTCTCTGGCCCCTTTTGTAAGTTGCTCAGTATTTTGACTCTAAATTTGCCCACTGACACATCCCTGCAGTCTGAGCTTTAGCACACTGTCTTCACATCTGACTGGCCTCTTTGGTCTGTCAAGATTGTCTATAAAGATATTGCTATGTCAGATTCTGAACAGCCCATTGTAAAAACCTTATCAATATGGCCTTCCCTTTTAAAAGGGATACCAGTGACTACTCACACTGTATTTTATAGCCTGTTTTAAATCTGCCCCCTAACAATTCAGCTAGACCCACTCTGCCATCATTCTGACCAGCACAGTTGGAAATACCAGAAAAGTAAACAAAGAACAGTTTGAATCTGAGCATCACCAGGGAATGTCTGCTCTGCTCCAGCCCTCCAATCATTCACTAAGTTGGAAGGGATTTTAAAGAGAAGGGAAGGAATATTATATGAATTGGAGGGAGAGAAGCAAAATGCTGGAAAAAGATGATTTTCCTGCCCTACAGAATGAAATTCATTATATACTAAACATACAAATAGTTACTCAGTAGTTGAGCTAGTTACTCAAATTGTTCACAAAGGAATCACAATAACACAAGTTATAAACATAGGTTAAAAATATTCAGCCATGTAGTACAGTATCTGAAAAAGGGAATTTTTCAGTGGTAACTGAATTTATGGAATAACCTCAATATTCCTATTATTTAAAATAAATTGTATGTAACTTTATTACTAACAAAATATAAGACATACAAAATGACTGGAGTATTACTCCATGCAAATCTACCTTTGGACATGCACGACTATAGATAAGATCAGAATGCAATTCAATTTATGTGTGTTACATTAATGATTTTCAATAACACTTTCTACACATAACTTTGAATATTAAAATTCTACTTCTCTAATCAACTACTACCTAATCATGTCTTCCAGCAGCTGTCCGTCATTCTGAATCCACTGGAATCAGGTGCAGGAATAACAACCCCTTGTTTCTGCAGTTCACGTAAAACATCTAACATTGAATCCAATTCCACTCGAAATTTCTCCAGTTCTTGATTCTTCTGCTGTGCCAGTCTTCGCCACTTCTGAGCCTCATGGGTTTGCCTTGCTTCAGTAACATGATGTGTTACTTGGGTTGCCTGTAAATAAGAAGCAAGCCAGCGTTGCCACTTCCTAGTCCAGTACTCAGCCCCCACTGCCCCTTTGCAAAAATACACCACTTCATTATATTTGATGCTGAGTCTTGCAGCGAAAGGCTGACATCATGTGGAAACAATTTGTTCTGAATATTGCAAAAATCATTCTGATAGCAATAAATTCCTTTAAATAGTTCCATTAATGACAGAAGGGTAGAATCGATTATTGACTAATGAGCCTCAGGAGAATTTAACTTATCCTCTCCAAAGTGGCAAATAAAGGTTTGAATATTTAAGATAAAGCTGAGCATATAACATAAAATCAATCCCCTATAATAAAAATTAACTTTTTAAATTTCCATTTAAATTAAAGTGCTAATTAAAAGAATGCTCTGCAAGACAAACAAATGAAATATGATGACATATTGTAGGCTACTACTGTACTTTTAAAAAACAAAAGTCCTATGAATTATTAGAAAATGTCCTGTAGTCACAAAGATCTGATGCTGCTGCAGATAAAAGTCTGAATTAACTTTGACATGAATCCCTGACATAATCCTATTAAATTACACAAAATAAAAAGTGTCATAAGGTATCAAAATCTCCATACTGCTATTAATAGATTCTTCAAGGAAAGCTGTACCGTTTAAAGGCCATAATTATCATATTTGCAGTTTGATACTAAGGATAGCCTGTTAATTCCTTGCTCAGCAATCACCTTTTCTACATTGTTCATTTTTATATCATTCATTTATATCATTCAATGCCCCAGTGAAGATGGTTAAAGGTGCAAAACTAGGATAAACAAAACCCAAAGCTTAATACATAATAAGGGCAGCAGCAGGAGGAAAGATGAAATTACTTAGAAGTAATTATGTATACTATTATTTCTATTTTTTAAAACAATACATTAAAAAATATCTTAGGTATTCAATGGAGTTAGATCCCAGAATAGGCAGCAGCAAACACTTTACAGAAATGGTAAAGAAATCCTCACATTATACAAAAGCAAATGAATAGCATAAAAATGAACTGTATTACAGTTGCCTTTAGCAGGACATACCATGAACAAAAATAATAAAATCTTTACTGGCAGCAGGGTTTGTTCTTAATCCAATGACTTGTTTTATGCAGAGCTCTTTTTGGAAAGAAAATGAAATATCTGATGTAGAAATGTGTAAGAATAAAACCTTTACCACAAAAAAAGGTTATAGAATTGAAGAACAACCCCCCCAAACTAAGTACTACAGTTTGACAATCTTCCTGTCCAACTGCCCTATTTTGACTTCGTATATTTAAGTAAAACCTAAGTTAAAATACTAACAAAAGACAGTAATGTATTTAAGTAATACAAGCGTTGAAAAAAAATCTATATGAAAAAGAAAACTTCTTCCAGGTGACAGAAACTCCCCCGAAAGATAAAAAAATCAGGATGGAGACCATGACACAGAATAAAGATGAAAAAAAGCAATGAAGAATTGTTTTACCCATTCAAGCTACAAAAAACTGCATCACAAAGATCCAACCTTCAAAATCACAAACTTTTAGTTTTTGGAGGATAAAGGCCTTTTTTCATTGTTTTGGGTATTAAAACCAGTGTGAGCTAGATTGTTATAAGATGTGTCTACACTTTTAATGCAGCTTTTCTGAATAGCATTGCTGGGACTAGAAAAAAAATGACAGTTCAATTGAGGAATGTATCATAGCTTAACAAACTCTGCATTACAGATTCTTATCATTTTTTCAATACCTTGCTTTCCTTGTGTAACTGAAATATAAAATAACCAAATGATACAAGGGGCTTCCAGAGGTCATGTGATCCAGACCTCTACAATAATATCAAGGCCTTTTCAGATCAGGTTGCAAGGAAGTTACACACCTGATATGCAAGTCATGCACAAGTAATTTTAATTACCACACCAAGGATGGGCTGACCAGGACTGCATCTACATTCACTTGCATCATCAGGCAGCAAAGACAAAACCGCGGCTGTAGAAAAAGTACTTGCCCTCCCTGCAGTGTGAGCTAAATGAGCCTGTGCAAATACCATAAAATTACAGTTAAACCAATAAATTGCTCTTGGAAATAAATGCAGTTATACTCTGGTGTACCTTTTGAATTTCTTGCTCTCTTTCTGCATGTCTGGTCTCTATATGCTTGATTTTCTTTTCCAGGCACAAGAAATGTTTCATTTCAGGACTCTGGCTCTCCTTAGCCTCTCTCAGTTCTTCCAACAATTTTGTCACCTATAGTTAAAGAGAAATGATGAAAATTGCTATTGTGTTACGCAGTGTATAAAACAGATTCCTTTCAAAATGTATTTGCATTGTTTAATCATTCCATTCAAAAGCTGCAGAACAGAAGACATAAAAGAGAAATCTTCTTTATTCAAAAGCTTTTACAGGGGTTCAGGGACTTAGATTAAGATTTTTCACATCTAAGAAGTAGCCTGAGAATATGAAAGTCTAGTCCTCTTTGATAAATCCAATCTTGTTCATAATGTTATAAAGTGATTGTATTCAGTCAATTTTTATACTTCATTAAAAAAAAAAAAAAAGAGAATATTATAATTAGATCTTCTTACACCCTGGATAAAGACCAAATATAAAATGTACCAGTGTATTTCTAAGGACTAAATTGAGGAAAAATACACTGCTAACAGACATGATTACAAGCCTCCTTTGGTCTAACAATTACCAGGTCAAATCAACCAATGACTTAAAACTGATTTCCTCATCCTCCAGAAGATAAGGTAAGTTTTCTTATAAAGTCCTACTGGTTTATTCTCATTCTTTGCCTATTTTAAGTAACTTGATGTTTCTTCATTTAACATCCTAGGTATTTTTTGGTCACTTTTAATATGTATAAAAGTAAACTCAAATGAAAACACTGAAGTCTTTATCCTTAATGACAGCCCTTCGCTCCCCTTAGCCATTACGTTTGAGAACTTCTAACCCTCTTCAAGCACTCAGCCATCCTTGGCTCTCTGCTGCAGAATTCAAGTAGCTGGAAGCATTGTGTCTTCATAAGATGTTGTCACTCTTACTGAGAAGTGACTCTAAGTTGGCTTCGATTATTTCCATTTTTAAGGTAGCTTTCTAAAATAACATGGCCTATGTCAGTGCATTTTTGCCTGTCCATTATTTCAGCAGCTTTGAACCTGTGGGCCAAGTTCAGCCACATTTGGGAGCAGAAGTCTTCGTTTCATAAGGTCCATGAAAGTGAGTGTCTGCTGCTTGACTGCTAGGTTGCCCCACTGAAAGGAAGGGCTGATGCATGATCTCACATAATTTAATATAAATATAATTTAAAAATTATGCTGGAAAGATGTTATGAGGCAAAAAAGCCCCAGGAAAAGTGGGCTCCGTGTATTTTGCCAACAACAGAACCTTGTCAAATACAACGCTGTGCTGCGTGCAAGCTGTTATGGAAGAGAAGTGCATAGTAAATGGAAAACATCCATAAACAGCACTTCTGAAATTACTATTCAAATAACAATCTTCCAGGAAGCCTCAGGAAAAAATATGCCTTTTTTGAGGTACCATCATTTTAGATAGAGGACTTCATCCTGTTACCAATAATGGTGCTTTTCCCTATCATTACTAACTCAATTTGCAGGTTTTGTTGTCTTCTTTTTTCAGCTCAACTTATTTAACCCTTTAATGCTTAAAATGTATTTTAAAAGCAGCACAGCAATCACACTAGAGGGCAAAAGCAAGGCTTCATGTAGACATTTCTGTCTGTATAGTCATGCAATGATTTCTGTAACAAAGACAGTCCTTTACATTTCCTTAAATGCCAGCACTTTGAATTTGGCCTGTAAAATGTGGGTCATATTGGATGACCACTCTCTTAAATCATCACTGTCATTAATAATCTGTAAAGCAGTCATAGAGGAAACAAATTTATAATATTTGTTTCACTGCACTCTTGCCCTGTTTTCCCAGGAAGAACTATTATATATACTGAGATCACTGGAATGAAACAAGCTTTATATGGAAGGGAAACATCTATCATTAGATTCTTAATATGAACCCGAAGTCTCAGCCTTTATGCTGCAAATACAAACTTAGTTAATACAACACCTTTTTTGTCCCCCTACAAACCCTCACTTTTATATAAATACGTCACAGCAGAGGTGGAATTTTGCATGGGTAAAATAAATACTGGGTGGCTTTAGTGAGATTAAGATCTTTTTAAATTGCTTTTAATAGCCCTTGCAGATTAGAGTATTATTAAAATTAAGTTAAACTTAGTAATGTTCTTACATCAAGGAGATGGTGAATTAATTATAGGCACAATGCTCAGACAGGCTATATCCTCTTCCTGAGCAGGAGGTGGTAACAAAAAGACTGGCAGTACACTTCAAGAATAACAAAAGCATACATTAAAAAAACACTTGAACTAAAAGATAGACAGCAATTTGACACAACATTAACCCAAAAGCAAAAATAAGAACAAATGTAATTTTTAGGTTATATGCTATTAATAGAAATAGAAGATCAGAAAAAAACCCAGTGATTTTCAGAACTATTACAACTAACTTTCCCTTCCTAAGAGACCTTAACTTTCATAGATAGTGGAGGAGAAAACCAAGAATATAATTGCCTAAGTGAGTTTTATGGCAATGAAGGAATTGAAAAAGGAAGGCTTAATCTGAACACAGAACTTGAAAACAATAATAAAAAATCATCTCAATAAGGAAAAAGTCCTGTGGTCCATTTACTACCCATCATAACTCTCAAGGCAGAGGCTATGAAAGCTTGGATTAACCTGCTGATCAACTTTAATAGAGATATCAGACTTTTCTAACAAATTAAGGATTATAACCAAAAAAAAAATTCAAAAAGGGTCAAGGTTCTACTTCTGTTCTATGTTGTTCTCTCACTTACATTAAAATAACATATTGCATTCTCAGGTATAATTGATGTAGAAGCAACTGACAAAGATATGGTTTCTAAGACTTATTTTACTATATATTATTTGAGGCTTTATAAGGATGAAAGTGAAAACTCTTACTAAAGTACCCCCAATCCAAATTTAAATATACCTCTTTTTGTAGGAGTTGCTCTCGTATCTGTGAAACTAAAAGAGCTTCCTGATGTCTCTGTTGTTCACTGATTTGTTCTTGAAGATGTTTTATTAACACCTACACAAAAAAGATTAAAAATAGTTAGTCATTAACATAAATACCCATGATGACATCTGAAAACCTATGCAGGAGAAGTATGACAAAAATATAAACAGTATTGTAGTACTGCAGGTGTAAGTGATGTGTGTGTTAACAATACAGCCTCTAACACGTGTGCATGCTAGATAATAGTCCTCTGCATGGACTGTTAAATAGCACACAGCTACATATATAGTATATGAAAAAAAGTCTAAGTCTTCGAGTAACTTTCCTCAATTAAAAAAGTTCTTAAATAATCTAAATGCAATAGCTCCTTCTACCTTCATATTGTGTGTAAAACTAAGCCCAGAAAGCCTGTGGAATCTCCCTCCCTGGGGATACTCAAACGCCATCTGGACATGGTCCTGAGCAACTGCCTCTGGATGACCCTCCTGAGCAGGGGGGTTGGACAAGATGAACTTCAGAGGTTCCTTCCAACCTCAGCCATTCTGTGATTCTGTGAATACAGTGGCACAAGCTGATTTTTAAAACAGTAGGTCCTGCTTCAAAGAAAGATAAAGTTTACAGTACTATAGAAGGAAATAACTTCAGGATATATCTATATGTAATCAATGCATCTGCTGTATCTTACCTCTTGTGTTGAAATTCTGTTGTTTAGTTCAGCTACTTTAGAAGTAGAGTGCTCCTTTGCATGCTGGCAAACAATCTTCTCCACTTCCCTCTGATGGGAAGCTTTCAGAGATGCAATGTATTCTGCTGTGTCCTCCTGTATTCTGAACAGAGCAAGGTGAAAATAATATGTAATAAAACAGCTACAGATAGTTCTTCAAAAATGCAGCAAAGTTTCTCACTTGAACATACAAAATATCAAAAATGGTAAAGGCAGCAGGTCTTTGATATTTCATAACAAAACCTTGCAAGATACCAGCACCATCACTTCATTACTTGCTCTGGAGGGATGACAGAGTGGGAAGCCAAAAACGTTGGATATGTGCCTCATTTAACTAGAGGCAGCTAGGATACAGAAAATTCAGTCAATTACCTTTTTTAGCTGCTTTTATAAAAAAAAAAAGGAGAGAAAATATGTGCTTTTAAATCATAACACCGCTTTCTCTTTTAAGTATCTATTTTAGAAAAGAATGTTTTGCAATATAAATGTGCCAATTTGAGTATGAACAGACCTAAGAGAGACCAAGTGAAATATATATATAATGTATCTACAGTTGGCCAAGTAAATCCTGCTGAAAGCATATCCCAGTTTGAAGGAAAGTATGGGTACCAAATATTAATGCTATACAACACAAAGCATCTAAGATATAATCACAGAATCACAGAATCAGCTGGGTCTGAGATCATCGAGTCCAACCCTTGATCCAACACCGCCGTGGTTACCAGTGGCACTAAGTGCCACATCCAGTCTCATCTTAAAAACCTCCAGGGACGGAGAATCCACCACTTCCCTGGGCAGCCCATTCCAATGGCTGATTACTCTCTTTATAAAGAATTTCTTCCTAATATCTAACCTAAACCTCCCTTAGCAGAGCTTAAGACCATGCCCTCTTGTCTCACTGATAGCTGCCTGGGAGAAGAGACCAACCCCCACCTGGCCACAACCTCCCCTCAGGTAGTTGTAGAGAGTGATGAGGTCTCCCCTGAGCCTCCTCTTCTCCAGCCTGAACAGCCCCAGCTCCCTCAGCCTCTCCTCATAGGACTTGTGTTTGAGTTCCTTCACCAGCCTCGTTGCCCTTCTCTGGACCTGCTGCAGCATCTCAATATCCCTCCTGAACTGAGGGGCCCAGAACTGGACACAGTATTCCAGGTGTGGCTTCACCAGCACTGAGTACAGGGAAGAATCACCTCCCTGGACCTGCTGGAATTTGCCCCATGGTCAAAAAAACCAAAAAACCAAAATTCTGCTGGTGGCACCAATCCTTTAGTCACCTATTGATAAGATGGGCTTTCCTATTCTCCTCATTCATCCCTGCTACTGCAGGAATTGAGGTGAACATCACCTGTGCTCCTATCCCATTAACTAATCGACCCAGTGCCTTGAAGTCCTTTTTAATTGCCCTGGTACTTCTTCCATTAATGTCATCACTGCCAGCCTGGGCTACCAACAGTGGATAATAATCTGAGGGCTGAATTAGCTGAGGGAGTCTCCTACTAATATCCCTCACCTGGGCCCTGGAAGGCAGCAGACCTCCCTGTGGGATGGGTCCGGTTGACATATACGGCCCTCAGTTCCCCTCAGAAGGGAGTCACCTACTACAACTACCCTCCCAGGGGAGCTCCAGCAGATGATTTACATTGATATATTTTTACTTAAAAGCATAACAAATTGTAGTATTAATAAAAGCATTAATATAGGTTTGTCTGTAGAAAGAACTGTGACAGTGCACTGTTTAAAACAAAACCCAAAACAAAACACCAAAAAACCCTCTGAAACACAATCAAAATAAACAGTACTAATAAAACTATAAGCTAGCTTCACACATGGCTGACATGTTAATGTGCCACTAGAATTGTGCATCAGCCAACACTTCAACAATCTTTTTAAAGGAACATGTTGAGCATTTACCTTCGTATGTTATTTTCAGAATAAGCCAGTGCTGCTTGAGACTTCACCCGCTGCTGGCTCATTTCTAGAGACAATCTCTCCAGCTCCTCTTTCAGCTGTGCATTTTCTTTCAGAACTTCTGAGAGATGAGAATCAGAAAAGGTATGTGGTTGGTATATTTTGTCATCATTGAAAATGCTTAGAAAGGGTTCACTGTAGTGGGAATTCCTTTCATCCGTTGCTGAGGTATTCTTTTTCACGACTTCTGTACAGTTTTCCTTATTATTGGTTATATTTCTCAAATTATTATCAGACAGCATCACCATCCTTTCTTTTTGAAGTTTCTCTACAGTTTTTGTTAGGTCTTGTATTTCTTTATTTTTGGTGACCAGTTCTTCATTTAGTTTTAACAATCTGTCTTTTGCGTTACCTTGTTTCATTTTAGAGTCTGTGCACTCTAAGTCTTTATTATCATTTTTACTTCTGAGTTTTAATTGGGAATTTTGACTTTTAAGTTTTTCAATTTCTGTCTGGAGGTTTCTAACAGTGATTTGATGGGTCTTCTTTAGATTCTGAAGCTCCTGCTGAAGTTCTGTAGAACCAGCTTTATCGCCATTCAGTTTTGGTGTTTCACTCATAAATTCATAGGCAAGCAGTTGCTCAAGCTCTGCAAGTCTTTGCTCATACGGTATCTAGGAGAAGAGTAGGAAGAGGGGAACAAAAAGCAGTTTTGTAAGTGTACTTTTATTATTAGCTCTTCCTATTATTCTTTAAAGCTACTGCACATCTGAAGCAAGATGTCAAAATAGGATACACATCAATATTACTAACAACACAATCAGTTCAGAAATTAGTGAATGAAAAAAGTCTGTGGTAAAACAGACTTTCTCAAAACATTCACTACAAAGTTATCTTATCACAATGGATGCAGTAACTATGGGACAAAAATTGTATTGACAAGAAACTATTTCATTTTTATATAATTAGTTCTCTTCAGATGTTTCCAACTCAAGAAAGGCAAAGTAACATCTTATTTTAGTATAGCAAGAAGTAGTTAATTTTGTCATTATGTATTTGCCATGTGTCAGTTTGCAAACATTCCTGTCACACTCTCAAAATTGTACATATTTCAAAACATCTTAAATTTTAACAGAACAGGTCTTCATTTTTGTTTATTTGTAAGTATGAATATAGAAGTATGAATTCAGAGAGACACAGAATCTTTCTTCCTAATGAACTGAGGAAAACCTGACCCTTCTTAATAGCCTGGATGGCCTTTGAGGAAAGTATGACGAGTGATTCATATGGAGAAGAGGTGGAACAACTGGCCAGGGCTTTCCTTTCCTGCTCATTAAGAACCTGTGCAATTCACTTTTTCCTTGAAGTAAAATGCCAGACTTCCATGCTTATTAACACAAGTCTTTAGGCTCATGATCAGGTAATTTTTTGATAGAATGTTCAGTGTTCCCAGATGTTCCCTGTAGAAATGCTCTGTCAGCAGACCTTTGAAACCACAGACTTTGGTACAGCAAGGAATTAGGTAAGCAGCTATTCTGACCCACAGAGTGAAAAACACCTGTCTTAATTGTAAGAATTAAATTATTAGGCCTCAAGAACCTGTCCTCTCAGTCTCAATACCACCCTAATGATTTCAATGCTATTTTTATCTTAGATGCTGAAGGTACTGAAATTCTGGTTATAAATTCTTTGAATATTTTTGTTTTCCCTTGAATGTCTCTGCCTTCAGTTTTAACCACTGCCCTGTGTTAGACCCCCGTTACCTTGTGACTGTTACTTGCAAAGTGGACTATTCTACAAGGCTCCAACTTTTACCTTTATTTTTTGAAATTGTTGTTCCATGGCACGGAGACTTTTCTTAGCTTCATCATCTTTACCTTCAAGTTCTGTTTCTAATTTCTTTATTCTTCTCTCCAAAAATTCAACTGTGTTTGTTTTAGCCGTTTTCTCAGCAGCAGCAGCAGCATAAATCAAAGCAGGCAAAGAATTTGGATACCTTCTTTTTAGAATTCCTTCCATTTCTCTGATCTATCAATTAGAAAATTAAGTCAGAAGTCAAAAAGAATAAAGTTCTAAAGAAAAGTGAACAGAAGTAAGTGATAGAATGTTAACAAATTTCATCCATGTTGGCTCGGTGAAGAAAGAAAACTAGAGATTAATATATTGAGAATTATTTTACATTCTTTACATTTATGCTATTGTTTATAGAAAAGTAAGACTCATCATCTCTTACTGATTGACTTATGCATAATCTTAAAACAAAATATTGCTCTGGTCTTTAGAGTGTCTTATGTCAGAAGTACTAAGAAAGTAAATAAAAGAGCTTTAAGTTGAATATGGCTCAAAGCTGTGAATATGTTTGCTTTTCCTCTGGATTTGCATTCACATTGTACTTTTTCAACTGTTACAGAGATACTTCATAGCAGTATTGAAATTATTCTCCCAATAACAGATGATATGCCTTTTATTTTGGAGTCTGCAATAAAGTAAGACTAACACCTTGCATACAAGATTAATAACACACCCCTCTCTTATATATGGATAAGATATTCTTTGCATTAAAATTCTGCAGAGGCTCTTTCCCATGAATCCCACATCTCTAACTAATGCAGCTGCCATCTCTTAAAATGCAGGAAGACCCACTTCCACCTGACACTTTCTCAGTAGAAACATGGATTTTAAGGTCTCCACTCCCCTAGTTTCCATGAATCTTGTAGGAATCCAATCCTACTCTTGAATCAACTTGTTTGAAATTGGTCATAATGTTAAGGGATTACTGAACATGGACAGAAGGAGTTTTAGATGATAAATAGCAAGTTTTGGCTTTTGCCCTGTTGCCCCTTTCCAAGAAATTCTAAACAGTATTTTAAAGGATTTTAAAAGGGATATCAGGCTGTTAGAAGATAGTACCGAGAAGAGGTCTTTCTAAGCAAATAATTGCAGCTTTTTGTGTTTATGAGTGTTCAATAACACAAGTTACCTTATCATAGGACTTCATGCAATGTTTTATCCTATGAAAGCACTGGTAAGTGTTTTAAGAGACCTTATCTAAAATAAAGGTTAAATGAAACACAGTTATATTACTGCATACCTGTCGCTCAAGATCCTGAATTCTTTTAGCATCTGCTGCTCTGTCTTGCAAACGTTTCTTCTGTTGCACACACTGATCTCCTGCTTCAGCTCTCAGCTTCTCAACCTATTCAATTTATGGAAAGATAAATTGCAATATATATTCAGAGACATTTTTCTACAGTACAAAAGCATTTCAAACATGCACAATATAATGGAAGTATTCTGCCACTTAAAAACTGCTAACAGTAATTTCTGTACTAACTCATTCTTCAGGTTCTTAACCTAAGTGACAGCTGAAACTAGCTAGGGAAATCAGCTCTGGGACATTCTTGTCTTCGTACCAGAAGAACTGTTTCTTTCTCTCATACTTTCAGTGTGCTGGCTTGGTTAATAACCTATAATATAAAGTACTACAGTGCATTCCATGAATTCAGAGTGAGCTTATGAGATAGTTCATGATTTCCAAGGCTATGCTCTGTGATGAGATACAGAAACAGCCAAAAGGCAACATTATGCTGTGCCTAAATAAATGCTGACTCCCAGAATCAGGGGAAGGAACTGTAAAACTAATGCTCCTGCATTCCCATGAAGTCTGGCCATGAAGTCTCAAAGCTATAATCTATAACTGAATTTCCTACCCTTATCAGCCACTATGATCTCTGTACAGCAATATTACATCCTGAATATTTGGAATTATTCCTATCTTGATTTCTCTCCCACACTGGCAATATTAGCATAAGTAATGCTTTTATGCCAACATAGTTTAACTAATTTGATTGCGTCTATGAAGTCAAAGCTCTTCACTGTTTTTAGGCACTGGTCCATCCTGGAGAAAATGCAAATAAAAATATTTTTTTTCAAAGCAGTGATATGCTGATCAAAGTTTGGTACAGTGGTGTTTAAGGGTTCTCCTTTCCTGGTTGCTCCTTCAGAAGCACCTCCTTTCATCTGTGATCTCTCTAATAAAACATCATGAAAAAATTCCAAGATCAGTTATATATTTTATCACTGGTAAAATTCTTCATTTCTGTGAATCCTAAATCCAATGTACTGACAGGTCAGCAATGCAAATCTCAGCAGTATTCAAGATTCATGTATTAGTTTTGTTTATATTTTGAGTGTTTTGGCTTTTTCCTTCCTACTATAGGAACCAGAGATTTTTTCTAAGAAAGAATTTAAACTAGTACTTGAGAGAAAAAAATAAGTGTTGCCATGGAGCAAAAAGAGAGAAAAAGAGACTGTCCCTAGTTCTTAATGTAATAATATACTTCTTTTCCTTAGGTCAAGAAATTTGCAGGTTTTAGGGAACCACATTACTTTTGTTTCCAGACGCATCATTGAGATGTCCAATAAAACAAAACTAATACATAAAAAAAAAAGGGATTATTATGAAGGACAGAATTACATTATACTCATCACTAGTAAAAGAAACAATTTCAAGTTCCAACTTCTTAGATAAAGCCAAATATTATCACCTCTAGTCTTAGTTTCTCAATTTCTTGTCTTGCATCTTTAAGACGGGCTGCATCTTTATCCAGAAGATCTTGATTTTCTGCATACCACTGAAGTCTTCTTTTTAAATGAGTAATTTCCTGTTTGTATGATTCTTCCATAACCTTAAATTCATAAGATTTATCACCTACAAGAATAAAACATCCTTAGAATTGTTTTATTAGTAATTATGTATTGAAGGAGTAATTAGTCAACACTGTCCTCCTCAGCACATTTCACACATTTACTATTTTAACAATCCTGTTACTGCAGTAAAATTTTTAAACCAGATCCTAATTAGAATTTTAAAAGCAACTATATTTGAAAAAAACCCTTTTCTTCTCTCATACATAGTAGTACTCAATGGCTTACAGTTTCGCCATGGAAAGTATTTAAAACAGAATCTCAGGGATATTCTTGATCAGACTCCAGTAAACAAATTTTCAGCCACAAGATGAATGACAACACAGAATATATTCTTAGATGTGTATTGATCATACTTCTCCATTCAGCAGATCATACTTTGAGAAGAGACATCGAGGTAAATATCTACTCTTAGCATTAGTGATGCCTGATATTGGAAATGAGAGAGTCCTGTTTCTGGCCCTTTCTCATGATTTCAAACTGGAAAAAGTTCTGATAAGAATGCTGAAAAAAGTCCGAAGACATAAACTATAGGTAAAAAAATGGGCAAGACCTAAACAGGAGACTAAGATGCAACATAGTGAATATTTTCTTTTGAACAGAGCTGTCATACAACTGGAATCTTCTGTTTTCCATGTCCAGTGAAAGATGGGCAAGAAATCAAACTTAACAGGCAACAACAAAGAGTTTGGTTCCATAAAGGAAAACACTTTCTAATAGAGTTCCAAAAGTATTGTAACATGTCCTTCACTGTATGCTTTTATTAGAAGCTTAGACAATATTTGGAAATGGTCTAGATGCCTTTCACTAAGCAATATTTTAATAAGAAACAAGTTTTTGTTATATATGCAAAGTACATAAAATTATTCAGCAAAATCAAGGTGCTTTACTTGATGCAGATGTAATCTGGATTTTTGCTAAATTTCTCTCCTTCTTTGCTTGTACCAAGTCTACCTCAAGAGCTTGCTTATCTTGTTTGAGATGTCTTATCTCTTCTTGTAATTTAGTTTCTTCTTTCTGGATTTTAGAGAAAACAGTAAAACAAGAAAAACTAAGCACATAATGTCACACAAAGAAACCTGAGCATGCCTTTTCACCATAAAATGATTAAATCACAACAGTTGTGTCAGACCACAGTAACCATAAGGTCTTCTAATTTTGGTATTATACTCAGCCTTGTTATAGCAGAGCATGGGAAAACTTAAGCTAAACATTAAAAAACCCCCCAAACAGATTTTTTAAGTCTTACATAACTGTTGTAGAAGTAGAAAACCTCTGCCTTTTGAGAGGGTCAATAAAGAAAATGGCTTAACTTATTTCTAAGACTTAAGACTGTTGGTTAAATGGACAGAGGTATTGTCCAACGGTTCACCTCATTACATTCTATTTCTTGCCATTTTCTGCACACACTCTCTCTTCTGTTTGTCTACACATGATCACTAGCAAACTTCAAGACAAAATGGGATGAAAGGTCTCAGTGCCAGTGTCACATCTGGAGATGGAGCCCCTTGGTCCAAGGGATCCACAGGTACACCAACCAGCAACTGGGGGGCTGAGATTTTGGGGCCAGCCAGTAAATAGCCTGATATCTAGGACCAGCATGTGCATGTAATGTGTGTTACTGCTACTGAACTCCCTTCCTGATCTGCTGAACAATATCAGGCTGCATGTGCTCCTTGTGTTTCCAACAGTATTATTTGTATTTCTGTGGTGCAAGCAAAGGCACTACTCTGTTGTCTGTGTGCCTGACCATGTTAGTGTTGTCCGTGTGTCTCTCTCCATCTTTGGATCTTCTGTTCAGTCCCATTACAGGCTGGACCCAAGGAACAGGGAAGTGTAATAGCATCACCTCTGAGGTCACAACTAGAGTAGCCCCTCGTGCCTTAAGAGCTCAAAGCCAGCTTTGCCAGAGCAGGAATGTCTCCACTGGCCCTGCAACTCACAGGATCCAGAACATCTTTTCACTTGCTTAACCAGTTATTGTTTATAACAACAACAAACAACAACAAAAAATGGAAGAAGCAGATTTTAATTTTCTGGTCTAACTATCAGAGGAAGTGTGTACCAGAACAGTCCCCCCACTTGCAGTAAGCAGAGCAATAGAAATTCCAGAAAACCTTTAATTTTACCATGAAGCTTATGTAACATACTCCCTTCATAACCAGAAGCATCTGTAGGACTACAAAAAAAGTTACATGAGAGAATAACAAAAGATTCTTTTTACTCCAATGTTCTTTTCTAGAACTTACTTGGTACACAGCAAGGATAAGCAATCTTCTGGCTTTGTCTTATGCAGGAAAGCTATAGAGGTATATCACTAGTTTCTGCAAGCTCTCACAAGGTCTTTCAGAAATGCCAGTAAACGTGGAAACACTGAACTTCTTTCAGTGAATCTGTGTCTTAGAGGATTACTTCTGAAAGTTTGTTTGATATTTGTGATGTGTGGAAAATAATTAATGCTGCAGAAGAGTAGCATGCTCCACTACTTAATTTACATTATTAGTCTACCGTATGGATGGTCATGCAGGTTTTTTTAGTGAAAATAAGGCTTGGTATGTACCTACCTGTGCTGCTCGAAGCTCTGAAATCAATTCTGTGAAACTCCGATTGCTGGCTGGTTCAGAATCCTGTACAATTCGTGACTGGTTATTAGTCTTCTCTATCTTTTCTCTAAACAGCAACAGCAAAAACAGTTATGCAGTGTGGTGACTCGGCATACTAACACTGGCATACTGAAAAACAAACACAAGCCCCCCAAATGGTACCACAAAGTCAGTCCGTACAGCTTCAAAAGAAAAAAAGAAGCAAACATGCACAACATTTTTATACAAAAAAATTCACCTATAAGGTGAAATCTTCTCACCTCACACAAACTTGTTTGTTGGGACAACACAAGGGAGGGAAATAAAAATCTACTCTGCATCAGTGGAACTCATCGGTGGGCCTCTCCAGAGCAAAGATTTGTAGATTAGGAGTACACATGATTGCTAGGTCATTTTTCCTAATTTTCCTCACAGGATGAAAATCTTACAGGACCTACAGTGCAGTGAATTGAATGGTTCCTCCACTACCAGGATCACCTGTGTCTCCTAATCTACTGTGTATCTTACAGCAGTATCAAAACATTTTGACACATCAGTAGAGTCATAATACCAGAACAAATGTAGTGTATGTATCACACATTCTGATATGAGTATGAATTTAAATATTCCCCAAGTGGGAGACTCTAGTCTTCCCACAGGTTTGCAACATCATCAAGAAAACTAAGAATTAAGTGCCAATAATCAACATAAATAATTTCTCAAAAGAAGAAACAAACCACAAACCCAAGAAAATCTTCAAAATATGCATTTGACAGACTCTGCAATGGTTCTTCATATATAAAATAATAAATAGCTGAAAACTCCAGAGATTTTAGGTCAGATGTGTAAAAGGGCCTACCTTAGGTCTCTTAATTCAGATATTAAACACTGATTCTCCTTAAACATTCGTTCCTCATTTTTTTTGTTTTGGATTTGTAAATCTTTCATTTGTTTGTATAACCTCTCATTTTCCTAAGTTGAGACAGACAAAGGTAAAGAATGGTAATAAATTACTGTTTTCTCCAGCTCTAAAACAATTGTCTATGACTTGCATAGTTTGCCTACTGAAACAGTGGAAGCAAACACTAAATATTTCGTTACTAAGCTTCTAAAATGGATATCTACTTTCATTATCTACAATTTCGTCCAAACATGTGCTCACTCCAGAGGATCTAAGCCAGTTCCTCTCCAAAGCTATCCCAACTATATTCTAGAAGCATGTTCATGAGTGGGTGCTGATAGATCAGAACTCAGCCTGCCCATTCTCCGATCTCGTGGACACAAACCATCACCAGTTTGGGATGCTCACAGCCATACTGGTAAGACTTTGCGTCTACACCAAGAAACTCCGTTGAGCACCAGCTGGAAGGTGGTTAAACTACCTATTCGATTTGCAAGCGTTCAAAAGGATTATTAAGTGTGCGTCGTCTATTCTACACTTGACTAAGTAATAAGAACCAGACACCTTAATAAAGTTACCTTGAAATCAGCTGCTCAGATTTTGAGAAAAACATCTTAAAAACGGAGCTCTCCAGATTTCTAATATTGCTTAAAAATACTACTTTTCCTCTACATTTGGGGAAAAGAGCTTGTGGCTATTTATTGGCCATAAAGTATTTTCCCAGTTCTCAACTGACAAGTCAGTGATTTTTACAGAGGATTTTTACACAGAACTGTGGAAAAACTGAGCCCAAACTAGACACACGTAAAATACTTTTTAAACATGCAATATGTTTGCCCATCACATCCAAATTTCATCTGCTTTTTAGATAGCAAGATAACTGTTTTCATGTAAAAGTAATAACCATTAAACAATTTGTTTCTGACACTGGCTAGAACACAGCTCAACATGCAGTGTGGTATACCTGTTGATAACCTTGAATAATGACCTCTTGGTCTTCAATTTCTTTTTGTATTTGTGCCAGTTTTTCTTGACTTACAGGAACTGTTGCTGTATGGCGGGTCCATCTCTTTTCTTGAGCCATCTCTTCCATGCTTCTTAACTTTCAGAAAGAAAAAGAACACACAAGCAATAAAAAACTTTTGTTAGTGATATGGAATTCTCTACAAGACTACACTTTTATAATATTAATAGTTCAATCTCTTCATTAAGGTATGACAGCAGACCCATGAGCCACTCTTATTACTGGAGTTTTACAGAAGCATTACGAAACAGAAACAAGATCTAAAACGCTTGGAAAAGTTTAAGTTTTACACTCCCTCTTTTGTTCTCATGTATCTAGACAGGAGGGTATAGTGGAATAACTCTGGGAATATTTCATACAGACAAAAGACAACACTGAAAAATGCATTGAAAACTAAAAACAGTATCTCAAAATATAGTACTCATCTATAACAAGTCGGATCTGGTAATCTCTGTGAGAGTGAGATAAATATTTGCAAAAAACCTTGCTGTAGAACTCTCAAAATAGCAAAGCAAAGGAACTGTGGATAACCTAGTTTATCTCTGAAGAAAAAAACCAAGGCAATAAATATAACTACAGGTATGCATTTATAAAGTAGCAGTGTCTGTGCGAATCTCGATTTTCTGCTCATGAACGACTCGTGTAAAGTAACAATAATTTAATTTTCAGAAGCAATGTTCCTCCACTTCTATAGGGACAGGATACAAGCTGATAAAGTACCTTACTCTGAAGAACATAATTTTCCTGACCCAGATGAGAAAGTTCTTTTTCATGCTGTGTTTTCAATTCTACTATCTTTGTCTCCATTTCCTTTTCTTTTTGTGAAACCTTGCTGGACAGTTGTTGAATCAAATCTCGAGCTGTGTTCAGGTCGTCCTCTGCAGCTTGTACTCGTTTTAACAAATACAGTTCTCTATCACAACTTTTGATAGGAGAAAATGATAACTCCTAGTGAAGAGAATTCAGGGAAATGTTACCCTCAGCTGATTGTTTACTAGAACTCTGCTCACCAAGTTCACTTAACCTGTTTGTCTGGCTCTCAGCACCCACATAAAGCACTTGAAAAAAAAAAACCCCAGAAAACAACTCAAAACACAAACTCCCCAACATTCTAATGGTAAAACATCCTGCATTTACTTTACTGAGCTACTTTCTCATTTCCAAATTATATATGAGGAAAACAAATCAAAAAACCAACAAGAAAAATACCTTGCATATGAGAGCCACTACATTGCTACCAGGATTATATTATTATGCATCTTACTTTTTGAAAAGCACTAATACTTTAGGTATTCAATGAATAATCTTTTTTACACATTTGATAAGGGAGAATGAAACTCCATCACAGTGCCAAAAATTCAGTCATCTTGGAGAAGTCAGAAGATAGTATTAAATATTTAATGCAATGCAAATAGGAAAAAACCCCAAACAGTAGTATTGCTTGACACTCATAACAGAGTATTTTTAAGTAGAAGTTTTATTTAACCTTATTTTACCCCAAAATAGCAATTTTTAGAATTTAATAAGCAACTTTAATTATATAGAACCACCCAAGCAACAGAATTATGCAAGCAATTGAAAAGCAGTATGATTATACTTGTGTATTTTAAAGGCAAAAACTGGTGTTTGGAAAATACTGAAATATTGAATAAAGACTTCCCTTTAGTCAACCTTTTGATAATTGTAAAAGTCTTGACAAAATAGGCTTGCAAATGAAGCTGTATGTACTATAATTAGGAGCATCACTGGTTTTTACTTACATGCCTCTGATAATCCACAGCCTGGTGTCCAAGACTATTAACAACTGATTGGCCAGACAAAACTCTGTTAATACTTCTCTCCAAAGTTGGTTCATTCGTTGCAGATCTGATTGTCCTAGTAGCAAATAAGGCTTCTTCATTTAGGCAGAAAGTAAAATAGAACAAAATTAAATACAGAATTTAATGTCCTTTAAGAAAAAATCTGTTCATGTGATCCACCCTGTAGGTATATAAGTTAAGTATTCTAAAACCTGAATTTTTAATTAAATATAAAAACTTGAGAGCAATGAGATACTATGGAAAAACTGGAGTGTTTTTTTTTTTTTAAGTAAGGAATGACTTGTACTGATGACAAGATAAAATAAAACCAAATGGAACAACTGAAAAAAGCATCTGGATAATAAATACTTCATGAAACAAGGTTAACTTCTCCGCTTGAGAAGTGGCCAATTCTCTAAGTATACATAAACACAACATATTTCAAGCTATGGTGAAGATAAGGCACAGCAATTTTCAAAATGGACTTTGGAGTGCAGACAGCATACAAAGAATGCAACATTTACTTTCTGCATCAAATAGCAACTTGAATGGAGTTAAAAATCAGGAAAGTTCACCCTAGAGTAACTAACATAAATGAAATATTTACTTCTCAGTTCTCTGAAATACAGATAGTAACTACAACCACCATTTCATTTCTGCCTATTAATTTAAGCAAAGAGCTCCTGCTTAGGAATGCTATACCTGAAAAAAAACCAGACAATGATCCCTTTTCAAATTTAATACTTTTTACATCTCTCACACTATCCCCTCCCAAAGGTGCTCCCTTAGTGCTGATAATGAGGATTGTTTGATTCAATGCCATTCTCTTCTTAGCTACAGAGGCCCCTGCAGAATGCAGCCAAGTGAGATTAACTTCTGAAATCACCTGAAATTGCTATGGTGAATGGTTACAGCTAGAGAGGGAAGAGCATGTTTGAATGAGGCTAGTGGCCTCATTCTATGATTCTGTGATTTTCTTGGTACTCATTCACTTCACCAATTTCACCAGGATGCACAACCTTCTGTCCCTAGGGAATGACACAACAATACACTGAGGACCTCAGTTTGACTGCTATCACCGAAGCATCTCCCTAAGACCGGTAACATAATCCTAAACTGCTTTTCCCAACACTATTTTCAGGGTTTTTAAAAGCATTGCATGCTCAAAATG
This sequence comes from Chiroxiphia lanceolata, assembly GCF_009829145.1. Lineage (NCBI taxonomy): Eukaryota > Metazoa > Chordata > Aves > Passeriformes > Pipridae > Chiroxiphia > Chiroxiphia lanceolata. The sequence continues at coordinate 81,550,545 of NC_045639.1, read as the reverse complement.
CACTAAAACCTGGGTATCTGTAGAGTTACTTTCCCGTGCCTCAGAGATAGCAAACATCGTCTGCAAAGATGCTAAGATGAATTATCTCATGAAACTCTTCAAACTTTATCCCAAAATAAAAAGGTTCGGATCTTTACTTGCAACTCAGTTTTCACAGGAATATATTGGTATTCTCCCTTCCATAGTGTTACAAGAGACATGAACAAAAAATAGGACTTTCTTTTTAGTATTTTCTTTGTGCTCTAGAATAGCAAAGATCAAAAGAAGCTGAGAACAGAAATTTGGCTTCAAATGCAGAAGTCAGTGAGTCAGCAAATCTTTACTGTAATGAAAAATGCCACTTGTAGGTATTAATTTTTAAACATCAGTTTTTCTATTGTTTTGGTCCTACTAGTGAATAGTAGAGAAGTTTCAAACATAGTGGTGGCATATGTGAGTGGAAATGAAACAAGACTACAATGCAAAGATTTATTTGAAAGTCTCTCTCCCAGCAACTTCACACTAATACAAAAAAAAAAAATCAGTACTTACCTGCATCAGGGTTTAGATTTCTTCTACAACATTTGGACTTTGGATTTTTTCCTTTTTTTTTTTTTTTTTTTTTTTTAATGTGAAGCATGACCAGCAAAGATCTCTGTCTCTTAAAACTCAAGACTTCTTACCATAGAATTACCTTTAGATTTTGCTCTATCTGCAGGACTTTTGGCTTTCATACACGTCTTTCTGAAAGTTTCTTTTGGTGTTTTCTTCTCACTAACTGGAAAAGACTGTTTTGAGAGAGAACTGGGTTTCCCATAGCCAGAACTTCTAACCAGCCCATGAGGACCGTATGAAGGTTTCTTTCTATGTAAGGGTGCTGGAGTTCTGATATTGTATGACATTGGTTTAGTTGATTCTGATCTTTCATTCTTCAAGGAACAAGACCGAAGAGCCTGTGATAGAACACAGTTGTTTAAAACAAGCTTTAGGTTCTACTGTAATCTCAAGGTAGCCTTCACTAATAAAAAACCCATAGAATCATTTACCAAAACTACACAACTGTAAGACTCAGGCTGATGGGAAGCATTATTTTTAACCAAATTAGCAGTATGTAAATTTGCAGAATTGCATTACTTCAGAAGTACACATAGGGCAAGTATTTTGTACTGACAGTTTAATTGTTTTGGGAAATTGTATTACATTACAGGATCTTTTGCTTAAAAAAGCAGGTAGGTCATGACTAAAGACAGTGAACACAGAAACCTGGCGATGAAGAGAGAAACAGTGGCAGGCAGAGGAACCCTGCTAAACTTGATCATCAAAAACAGAGCACACAGCTCCCAAGCCTGTTTGCCCTGGTGGGAAATCCATCAGGATAAATCAGCCAAACCTATCTCCCTGCAATGCCTTGCAGACAGAAGAGGTGATTGTCTAAAGAAGTGTGAAGCTAGTTTAGGGGATGCAAAGAGAAAAGAATTTGTGGGTGCAGGGAGAAGATCTGGGATTGTGTAAATCTTGTTATGGAATGTCTGAGAGGATTGTAAGAATGTGCAAAACTTGCAGAAAGTTTAGGGAAAGAACAAAAATAGGTAAAGAAGCAAGTTTGGGAAATAAAGGGAAAAATCTGACAAAAAAAGCTGATGACATGACCAAGGTGTTGGGCAGTACACTTTTCTGACTGAGCTCAACACTGATCATTGCAGTCTCTCCTATATTCTTATTGAACTTTATTTATGTACATATGCTCCCTATTCTGAGTCTGTTGTGTGTTTATACATGCCCCTCCAATGTTCACATGATCAGACCCATTATTAGCTTAAGCTGGGAACATGGCACTGTAGCAGCCTTGCACATGTTAGGCTGGGACAGGAAGGATCCCACTGGTCCTGAAGTCCACTGGATTTGGCTATCTCTAACAAGAGCAATGGCAACATAAGAGTTTCAAGAAAAAGAGCAACAGTGTCTCATTTCTAAACACGAGAGCATAATCAAATGACACAAAGTCTAAAAATCTATACATTTAAAATTTACTTCCACAAAACAAAAATCTGGCTGATAATACTTACTTGTTTAGTTTTGCTGCCTTGTGAAAGCAGAGAGTCTTGTACTACCTTTTCTCTTGGCTGTACTTCACTGGTCTGAGTTTCTTTCTCAGTCACCCTCTGAAAGTTATCATCATTCACTCTTGTCTGTAGAAAGATGCTTTTTTCTCTGTCCAACTTCTCAACTAAGTTTGTCTCCCAAACTGTATCACTCTGGGGGTCTTCCAAGGGTGAGTGGCTGACAAGGTCATTTTCTGTGCTGCCTATCAGTTTCACGGGACTATAAGAGAAAGGAATAAAACTCATATATAATAAGACTTTTGCCATTTGCTTTTCTATCACTCTGGAAAAAACAGGGCTTTTTTTTTTTTTTTTTAGGTATCAGCTGTAAAGACTGAGGAGCTACTAGGCTTCTTTTAAGAACAATCCTGCAGATTTAGTCATATAGATTTGCTCCCACACTGTGGAACAAGAGCCATTTCCCAGCAATGACTGTTTTTGTGGAGGTACCAAACTTGACTACCAGATGAACACCTGTAAGCATGCAAACACTAATAAACCAATGAATGGTAATTTCTGCTGGGTGCAGCTCCACGACAAGTTCCCAAAACTTATTTGCTAAGAATAACCTGTATTTCTAACAGATCCAAGGCCTGTGCTTTCTGCTCTAGACACAACAGTTGCAGCAAACAAGGAGGAGGTATGGAGCATAGGTCAGTAAGAATCACAAAAGTAGGCAAAATAAGAGGATTTGATCTTAAGATTATGAAGGTTGGAGAGCTAGGATAGGATGTGGGCTGAAATACATGTATGGAGAAGGGTAAAGAGCAGAAGACTGGGAAAGCAGAGATCCTAGCTGTGAGAGTAAGGAACACTCCTCCAAATGATCTGGCAAACATCGCTGCTTATCACTCAAGTAAGTTTGGGAATCCCTGGTGTAAACCTATTAACACTGTATATTCTTTTTACGGTTCCCTACAAATGCCATAATGACAGTGCAAGACATAATGAAATTTCAGTACTTAATTAGGAAAAAAGACACATGAGTTATTTAGTAAGCTGTTTTCCACAAACAGTGGGTTTAAGTTACTACAATTCTTAAAATGCTTCTTGAAATAAATACCTTTCAGGCTCCACATCAAAACTTCTGATATTACATGAATGTCCTTTAATTGTTTTCATCAATTCTTCCACAGTAGGTAAATCTAATTAGTGATAAATATAAAATAAATACAAAGAAACTTAGGAAAAATACTTGTTAAAAGTATTAAAAATGTTTCATAAATGGAGTGTTAAAGATATTACTAGCTCACTCATTCTACATGCTTGTACAATACATGCCTATACATACAATATTTACCTGAATCAACAGTTGACATGTTTTTTGAGTAGATGTCATTATTTTGTGAAATGCCTTGCCCTAAGCCTTCTGAGACTGCCATTGCAGAATTGTGCAATTTCTGCTCATCAGTGTCTCCCAAGGACTGATCAACATGATGATACGCTTGGTGTAACGCTTCAATGTCACTGGTGGTTTGTCCACAGGAAGTACCTGTAAAAATGCAGGCTCATAAGAGACACTACTGGATTTTCTGTTTTGGGGAACGTCCCACTGGAACCTGTGTTTCAGTAACTAGCTTGGTCTATCGTAGTGAAAACAGTGATTTCAGTTACATAAAAAATCCCCCGAAAAATCTCAATTTTACTATAAACAGTTGCCAAGTTAATCAGTACCTACTGAATAGTTCCATCTACAGTTTCCATGCCTCTCCACCATCCTCCCTCACATCAATATTTTATCAGTGCTAAAGCTAACAGTGTATGTGATATAATTATTTTAACAGGTGCCATCAGAGCCATACTCTGGTGGCCTACACTGTTGTGCAAAGTTTGATAAGAGAATGTATTTAATAATTGTGTTCAATGCAGTCAAAGAAGAATTTTAGCTATGATGAACAACCAGAGGAGATGCTATTTAAATACGAAACTGCAATGTCAAAAACTACTTTGCAATAACCAAGTGTAAAAAGGTATCTTTTTAGCAGAAACATGACTTTTTCCTGAAATATGTCCTACTGCTTTCAAGATTGGTTGCTAAAAGCCAAGGGTTTCATGTTCCCCAATAACTTAAGAACAAATGAAGACATCAGTTACCTATTCTAATAAAGTAAGGTTTTAGGGTTTGAGTTTTGTTGTGTGGTGGATTTTTTTCTTGTTTTTCCTTTTTTTTTAAGCACCCCTTACCTGCATCATTCATTTCAATTCCACTGACTTCTTCAGGCTGATCATGTTCGCCTGGAGCTACATCTGATGTTTCAATGGCCTTCTGAAGTTCTGTTGAATCTTGTGAATCAAGTAACACCACTAAGAGTAAGAAGACAAATGTTAAAGAAAGTACAATTCTCCTATTTATACTCTGTCTGCACTGGAATTAAAAGTATACCAAAACTTATCTTGATGTCCTAAACATACAAAAAAATTCTATACAGATTATTCTAATGCCATTATTGGTAAACTGATGAACTCTGATTGTAAATCTGAGTTCTGACTAGATATAATAAGTATAAAAATACATTGATGATCACTCTGAAGTGTCAACATGTAGATTATTTTTAATTACTTCAATCCAATGGACTTCCAGTACACAGAACACAATAAAATCAGGTGAAAAATATCCAAATAGTAAAAATCAGATAAGCAACTTTCAAAAAGTTGTATTTAGTCTTCTCCCATTGATCAAAGTTTATATTTTACCTTTAGCCAGCATGCCAGTGTTTGCTTCTTCCTAAAAAAAATAAAGAAAAAATCCTCTTTTTGAATATCAGGGGAAAAAAATGGACAAACTTTAGAAGTTGTTTCAATACCTAAAAACAGTTTTTAGATCTCAGAACTAAGCAGTTCTTCATGCTCCAAGAATATGAACTTCTCTAAAACCCTTCTTGGGATGCCAAAAGGTTCCTGTACTCTATAAACCCTCTCACAAGTGAATAAGAATTAAATGCTACTCTGCATAAATTGAACATTTTTGCACCTTCCTGGTTTTCTTTTATCATAGTTTGAGAAAAGAAAAGAAAGCAGCAGTAAGTACATTACATATCCATTCTACTTTTTCTTTTCAATCATTTATTAGAAATAGCACGATAATAAATTTACTCAAAAAGAACTAAAAAAAAGAAAAAAAAGTTTACCTAGTGAAGAGGAATACATGGTGCTCTATAGACCCAAATCTGAATGTGTGCTTGAGGGATGTACCTATGTGCTTCAGCCACATGTGCTATACATCAAAAGACCTGACTAAGCCAGTGGACAGCAATCTCATACAGGGTAGATTTTTGGATCCTCTGCCCAAAGTGCTTCTTTTTACAGAACTACTTTCATCTGTCTACCACTTGCTGGTATAGACACCACCTTAACAGCTCAGAGAGATAATTCACTACCCATTCTGAAGCTGAGTCTCCAACCTGAGCTCATGATTTACGCCATCCCATCCACATTTCTTAATTCAAAGGAGTAAGCAGGAAACCCCATGAAGAACTTAACTCTTTCAGTGATATCTCACGAGAAAAAGTATATCCTTAATAGAATGATACTCTTTCAGACAGTACATATTATATAAAGGTTTACTATATTTACAGTTATACATTGCAGAGCTTTTAAAATTCATGCAAGTAATAGAAACATTTGGTAAGATATACCTGTTCTTGAGGATTTAAATCAACTTCTGACATGATGTTTTGATTCACTTCATTTCCCTCAGCTTTAAGGGTAGGATTATCATCTGTTTCTTCAAAATCTTCACTGTAGCTACCTGAAGAGTAAAATAAACATCAAAGAGAATGAATATTCAATGAAGCAGCAAGAGCAAGCTGTTTCCTTTTCCTCAATACACCATCTAAGAACAGCTAGTGCAAATATTACTCCTTTTACAAGGGCAACAGAAAGCTTCCAGAACTGGCTGTGATACTAAAACTACACTGGAAGTCACACATAATCTCTCTAAATTCAAATGAAGTTTGTTTTACAATCAGATATGGTTTACATCTGTCTCTTCAAGGTGTACTTGAATTGACCCCTTTTACTCAATCACTTTCTCTCACCTAGGGGTAAAATGATGCAATTCCTACCCGGTAGATGAAGTACTCTGTACATCCACTTTGACAACTTAAGCAGTTTTTAGGCTCAGAATCTGTAATTTGGCTTCTTCTGACCTGCTGTGGTGGGCAAACAGCCACCCTCAAGGGTAACTATTATTTAAAAACACAAGCGTGTCAGGGAATGAACTTCAGAAGCAAGCCAAAGGTTTTCCTTCAGTTATCTAGATCCTTCCACAAGTTTCAGTTCCCTTTTACTGTATCTCTCCCACTCAGCTCCTGTGATTACAGGCTTCAGTGTCTGCATTATTTGTAACACTTAAATCTAGAAGCATTGCAAAAAACTGGTTCATAATGTGTCCTTTCTGTGTTTTGTCATCAATACAACTGACACACAGTTTAATTTGTATGTAAAAATTGCTCTATGAAGAATCACTATTTCAGCATTCTCTTTAGTTTTGGACCACAATAAGTCTGATCAGCTGAAAACAGCTTTCTCATACTGACTTAAGGCAAACACAGTGCTTGTACTATTCCTGCACACCTATTACCCACGATTTTGCTTGCTATTTCATGAAATACCAGTTTGACAAAGATCAAACCAAACCATGCACAGTACACTGACTGGTAATTCCAGGTATTCCATGGCAACTTTTTCCTAAAAATCAGAAGTGTCAATTTCATAAAAGTTACCTTAACAATTGAGTAATTTCAACTGTTTTGTTAGGAAAAAGGCTACAACTATCATGATTTCTTGCAGTCGACAAAATAATCAAGTTTTCAAGAAGAGAAGACTTCCTGTGATTATGATTTACAAATATGTTTGGGAAATACAAGCCTGACAACAGGACATCTCAAAAGTTCAGCTAAATGTATGAATTTGAAAATACAATCTGTTAAATTACAGAAATACATTCTATCATACAATCTGTTATATTACAGAAATACATTCTATCATATGCTATCAATGAAGCATGAAACAAAGGGAGATGACAAGGGAAAGGCAAAAAAGCAAGATGGAAGGAGTCTAGTCTGGAAATTTTGAGGAAAAAAATAAGATAAGAGTAATATTGCAGATGACAGAAGTTAAACTCAGGCATGAGAAGATGGCACAAAAATACAGATGACTGTTAAGACACTGGAGTAAACATTAAAACACATTTCAACATCAGAGTATTTTTTTTCATTTATGATTGATAGAGGTTTTTTACAAATTTTTTTTCCTTTTCTTTTTTGTTTGTGCTTTGGGTTACAACAGATTCAAAATCCACTTAAAAAAAAAAGAAGGACAAAAGCAGAACTAAACACCCAAGCCCTGTGTCTGAATAATAGCTGCACAGTCATGATGTAAAGGCAGCCTAATAGGCTGATGTAAAAACTACTGATAAGAAAAATGATTGTATTACCAGATTTCTCTTCATATGCGGGTTCTTCTTCTCCTTTTTCAGTTTTTTCATTTCTGAGAAACAAAATGAAAATTCTACTCTCATTTTGAACAGCAAATAAATATACTTTTTTTCATGGAACTCTACACTCTGATACTTCTTACAATTATTAATAAAATAAAAAAACCTGAATTTGTCCAATATAGCAAATCATACGTAAGAAAGGTGGAAAAATGTCAGCAATTATTAAAATAAAGTATTTCTTTCTGCATTCTCTTCAACAATCTACATCAGCTTCTCAAAAAACATTTTACCATCTGGTTTGCCTCCTGTTCTGACCTTCTTATTCTGTGTTAACAAAATAAACTAAAAAAAACCCCTCTTCTTGCTTTCCCCTTTTCCCATAAAATTAAAGTTTTTTCCTTATCTAAAACTCTCCAGAATTCTGCCCCTGAACTGTTTTTATATCAGAAGTTGCCTTTGAGCTCAGCATTTTCAGCAACAGCAGCCTGAACTTCCCCTTCATCCATTTCTCTCACAGATGTTTGGACATTATTTTCACATAACTGATTATAAATGGAGTGACCTGGTCTATGAATTTATATCCTTCCTCTAGATTCATTTGTAATATTATGTCTGAAGGGACACAAAATCTTTCCTGATCTATTTCCTTGTTGCTATCAGTTGTTTCCTCTTCATTTAGTTACACCTTACAATTAAGAATCTTAAATTGACTTGTTACTATCAAATTAGGCACAAACTGTGCAGCTATGTTGACTCATCACCAAGTTGTGCTTCCACCTTACTCCTTTCTTCTATTTATTAAGCTCATTTCTGCCCTTGTCTTAAAAAAAAAAGAAGCCAAACCTCAATAAACAAACAAAAAAATGATGGAAATCATACAGGATGTTGTCCCCACAAAACTTCAGTGGCCATACCCAAGTCACACGTGCCCACTTATACAGCCCACAACTTTTAGTCCCTTGACATTACCGTACAAATGGTGCTAGCATGAAAGAATCATTAGAATCCAGCTCTTTATTTAATCTTGAATAATCAATAGTAGAGGAAGCTTCCTGTTCAAGTTTGGCAAAGAAGATCTCTTTTTCTTCTTTTTCTTCCAAGGTATCCAATCCAACTCCCATAATACTTTGATTAGGCCCAGAAGCTAAAACTGAATCTAAATTTCAAAACAAAGAATGAACTCTGTCTATGCTTAATGTCCACATAAAATAGCCATAACACTTAGCAACAATTACAGACAGACTTATAAAATATTAACAGTATCAAATAATCACAGTATCAATAATCACTAGGAGATTTTATGAGATGCAGCTGAGGGAAGTGAAGAATCCCATCTTGCAATGAATTACGGTAAACTGCTTTTAATAGTAATTTATTTAGATATACCTAACTTCATGAAATGGTTGGGCACTCAGTTCTCACCATTTTTTTCCAGGCTGTCGCTACTCAAGGAGACAGCAACCCCATTACTTTTCTGAAGCTGCATCTTTTCCACATGCATATTCTCATAGCTTTCTCCCAGAGGCTGTGAAGTGTTCTGTATCTTGGCAAAGTTTCCATTGGCTCCAAGAATTCCTAGGAAAAAAGTTGCAATATTCTTGACTACCATCCAAAAGCTATTTGCATGACACTTCGGTCTTTCGGTCACCTTCCAGAACCAGTTTAAATGTCATGTTGCAACTGCAAAGATATGCAGGCTCACAAATCACATTCACCTAATTTCCACTGCTATAATTCTATATGTAAATCTTGTTTAATTAATTAAACTATTATATATATTGTCTTCCTATCCTTCACATCTGCACACAAACCTAAAGCTCAGCATGAAGGAAATGTAGAAACTGTAAAAACTGACTTACTGTCACATTACTCATTGAAGACAATCACACACACAGGTCCCTATACAAAAATTACATTTCTTTGTTAAAAGCCTGTTAATTTTATTTGATCTACTACCTCAGATCCCCACAGGTTTTTTAAAATTGTAGCCATTGCCTTAGCAGCTATGTTTCATTTGTTGCTTGAATGCTTTAAGGAAAAAAATAGTACTCACATTTACTTAAAGGTCACTGATGAACACCCAGTTCTTCCATTATGTATGTTTATGCAACTACAACTTGCAGTTGCTCTCCTTATTGGAATTCCATTCTTGTGAGCATTCAACATCACCTTACCAACTTTATGCTGGGTCTCAGGCACAACACTGCCTTATCTACTTCCTTAAGGAAGATTAAAAGCCAGATATTGCAGGACATTACTAATTCAAAAACTCCCTTCTGCTTACCCGTAAAACACACGTTTATACTTAGATTCTGTATAAGTTCTTGTTGGAGGACGAGTAGGAGAAAAGCTACTTATGCATTTTATCAAATGATATATGAAATTATTTAACAGTTCTTACAGAAGGGAACAGAATCTAAGTCAGTCTTTTCCAATAAGAATCTTCAGTTGGTAAAAGACTCAGAATTTGTTGTTCTGCCTGGCCACATGACGTTTAGACTGTGTCCTTGTACTGAACATACCAGAAATGGTAAAGACATTGACAACAGCTCATTTCCTGCTGCAGGAGACTGGAGGAGATACATGCATCAATAACACTAAACCAGTCTTCCATGTGCTGACCAAGTGCTTTGGCTCTGGGCTCTTCCTCTGTCCTCTATAAAGGTTCATACAAGTCCCTTTCAAAAAATGCCATACTTGCCTATATCATGACAATGGAGAGAGCCCTTTCCCTTTGGTACTGAAAATGTGGGGAAAGCAAGAGTCTCAACACCTTTTCCATCTCTACTGGGCAGCCCTCAGCATGTTTATTCTGTTAAAAAGTAGAATAGGTTTATTTCCTTCATTTCAATGACAAAGTTCCCTTGCATATTTTATTGGGAGTCTAAGATTCTACATCTTAGAAATCCACATTCCTTTATCTAACTTCAGCTCCGTCCTCACTACAGAGCTCTGACTGATTTGCCTTGCAAACAACAAATAAATGTCAGAGACATTATCTGATGCTCCACACGCATACAGGTTAATGCCTAAATAAACACATACTGGTAAATGCCTAAATAAATACATATTGCTACTACACTGAAAAGTATAAAATGGAAAGCTCAAAGTGCTGAACAGAGGCAAAAAACTGCAAATAGCCCATTTCTCAGGTAGCCAAAAGCAGTAATTCAAAGCGATTTACCCAGATGGAACTCTATTCTAGTTATCAAGGCAGCAAATAGGAGTCTGTTTGCAGCAGGGTCACAAGTTTTTTGCAGAGCTTTAGATTAGCCATAATCTCGCCAGACCCCAAACACCTGATTTTTGAATATGTTAGCAGAATCAAATGATAAACTGTGACTGACCTCCTATGCAGAGATTTGCAAGAAAGGAGAAGTGAATATAAGTCAGTAAAAACCCAATTAGAAAGTTTAATAGAATAAAATATTAAAAACCCCCACATTTTCCTGTGTTGTTTTATTTAAATAATCTCAAATTCAATGACATTTCTGAACAGATGTACATTGATCTTGAAGGCTTCCTTGGATTTATGTAAGCTATCTAAAAATTTTTAAGTATTTTTCCAGTCAGTGTTTGAGTCAAATCAGTTTTTTTTAAAAAAGCACCTCCCATAATAATCTGAAAAACAAATACTGTTTTTGTAGCCATTAAACTTTGCAACTTAGCCACTCTCAACACCCAGACACACACCCCAGATTACAGGAGACTCTACTGTTGCTAATAAAGGTAAGACTGTTTTCGTTCACCCTACACAATCTGAACTTTGAGAAACCTATCAAACTTGGAAAAAAATATCAACTTGTATGGATTTTGAAGTAATTTCACTGTGTTTTGGCTGTTTGAACAGTTCTACTTGTTTCTGGGGGGCTAGCAAGAGTGATTTTTTTTTTTTTTTGGAGGGGAAGGGTATTTGTTATTTTTTGTAAAGACTTCTTAAAGCAGCAGTTTTCTTGAACTCTAAAGATTCCTACCTGTTACTTCAAATGCAACATTTTGTAAGGCTAGTGATACACAGTATTCTTTTTTTAAAGTCCTGCCACTTGTAATTAATTAAAATAAGAACCTAGGTTTCATTTAGAAAAGTATTTCTAATCACCACATTTGAAAAGTTTAAAAACAAATAAAAAGGATTCAAACAATGACAAATATCTAATTAAAAAGTAACTTTTTTCCCAATTTGACCAAGACTGTCAGAACTGGGTCATTTTGTTTTTTTAATATCATACAGAATGCAGTAGATTTGTTACCCTCAGAATTGTCTGGACTGTCAGAAGCAAGGGTTCCTTCTTCTTTGTTTAAGTATGGATCCTTCTTGTCCTTATGAAATTTTTCCAGCATTTTGAATTTAGACAAAGCCTTGCTGCGAGATGCACTAGAAGAAGGTTTAGAGGGAACTACTTCTAAGTGTACATAAACATTTAAACATTTTTATGCATAATGGACAGGGAATAAAGAGAAAAATAAGATGTGAGACTTCAAATTAACACTTCTGAAAAAGTAATACAGTTTAGTTTCTTGTAGATTGAATTGTGTCTAATTTTTCTATCTAGAACTAAAAATTAAAGTTCATACTTATAACTTCTGAGAATATAAATTCTTTTCTCTCTCTCTTTTATTTTTAAAAGAGAGAAATTCCTTCTTGCTCCATGTATACTTTTCATTCAAATATACTGTTCGAGGAGTTCAATATTTTACCTGAAGGAAAAGGAAATCAGTAAAACTACTTCAACAGGTTTTGGAAGCAAGCATCTAGATCAGCTCAAAGGAAAGTGGAAAAACATAGGTACATGAGTGGAAATTACTATTGTCTTTATCATTGTCAGGTATAGAACTGCATGCTGTTTGCTCAAATCCTTGTGGGGACTCGCTGAGTAGCAAATACAATCAAGCTCCTTCCATTCACATTAGCAGCATTAAGTTTTAGATAACAGTACCTATGCTGAAAACTGCTCTCATGAATCTTAGATGATAGTCTCACTACACCCTTTATATACCTTAGGCTAGCCATATGATCTGTATAAAGTCTTTTTTCCTTGCTTAAATTGTCAGGGTGGAAGAGGCTTCTAAACTGACTAATTCAGAGAAAACTCTTAGTTACAGGTCTTTTGAATTTACCTTGGTACAAGAGACAGAGTAACCTAGGAGATCAGGCTACATACCTCTGCCACCTAGAAACAGGAGTATGGGGATATGTGACCAGAAACTAACACAACTCGAACATGGAAGATGACTAAACATTTACTGGGAAACAAAACGTAGACAGCATGCCTTCTGTTGTACATAATGCAAACATCTGATACCTTTTAAAAGTAATTTGAAATTTAAAAGTAATTTGAAATAACTACCAAAGTCTTACCGTTGCTCATATTTCAAATATTAATCCTAATTTGAGAAATAAATTAATTTTTAGTGTTTACCTCCCAGACCGAGATGCTTTATAGCTATTCTATGAAAGCGAGGCTTATGAAAACAGGGCAGCACGTACATTCTAGAAAGCTAACACAGGGAAATATTTTATAGGCTATATACTAGCTCACCAACATGATCTAGAGACCAAGTGCCAAATATTTCATTGCCATGACTCTCCAAAGCATTATTGATCTGCTTGAATTTAACACCAACGCCATGTTTAAACCAGTACAAGTTAATTGATAGTGTCTTTTAGAGAAAAGTATTTAATGGATCAATGCTTATAATTTTTAATTATTTTTTGGAGTTTCTCTTTGGATAGCATAAGAAGTGACTTCATATAAAAGGCAGAATCTGAAGTTACACTGACTAAAATAATCCTACAGATTAAACAATTCAAGTTTGTCATTATTACACCAATCACTGCTTCCATTGCAGGGGCAGCATGCACAGAGCAGCACACTGGTCAGCAGAGCAAATAGAACCACATCAATAGAAAATGAGTAAAATGCTTATCTGACTGTGGTCTTTGAAATTAAACAAGTAAAACAATGAATATTAACATTTCTTGAGTATGTAATACAGAAAGTTTAGTAAGCAGGTATTTACTAGAGATGAGAGATTTTTGTTTAGACTTTCAAAGTTACCCCCTCTCTTCCCCAGGCTTACATTCAACACTGTCTGTCCTACTACATCAGTATAGGTAGTGATATAGGATGTTACAACAATTGAGCAAAAGTTCACACAGTTATTAGTTTCTTCTGGAAATGACAAATGAAGTAAGTGGCAGCTTGTTTTCAGTGAGAACACAATGGTCAAATGGACAATTTGCTAAGGGTTTTCTATACGAAACACAGTAGCAATACAAGGTTAATACTAAACAGATATATCAAATTTAATCAAATACCAGACTGCGAGTCTGAATGGGGACTCTTTTGTCCACTATTTTCCACTATTTCAGCATGGTTTTCTGTCAGTTTCTTCTCTTTTCTCACTTTAACAAATTTTGTTTGAAAATCTTGAAAAGACAAACAGCAGGAACAGACAGGCAAGCAAGACAGGACAGGAATTCTTATTATCCAATTTCTTTTTTATCATTTAAATGACAAAAGCAAGTAGAAAGGACATTAGTTAGAGGTAGGTCTTTAATGTGCCCAATATGGAAGACAGTGTCTTGAATCATAATTTGCACATTTCAGTTTAAAGCTGAAGAACAGAGTTTAAATGTGCCTAGAATAAGTAGTGGAGTTATCTTAAAATGGAATTGTTTTAAAAGAACTTTATAGTTCTCAGTCAAATGAATAGAATTAATCTACACTGTTACCATTAATCTACAAAACCTGGTACAAGATGCGTTGGGGAAAAAAAAGACAAAAAATAAATGTACAGCAGATATTTAGTCTTATTCTCTTTGCCTTTCAAGAAAGCATGATACAGATACCAAAGCAACTCAAAATTAAAACCTCAAACTGGAAACAATCTATCAGCTTGGTGTACTGTACAAGCTAATTAGACAGACTTTGTTAGGATAACAATATATCTCTATACAGTGACACCCAAACACACCAACTGATAGATATGGAGCATGTATTTGTAATGCAGTGCCACACTGTGGGTGGAGCTGGGATTTATACATTTACATAAGTTTGATTCATCACGATAAAACTCTTTAAAAATACTAATTCTAAAACTCTTTAAAAATACTAATTCTATACTAATTTTTGATAATGTCCTATCTGCAACCAACACGGAGGTTCAAGCCTAGGAGAATACACATGGATCTCCACAAAATTTCAAAGTATGCCAACATTACACTTTTCAGAAATTAAGTTCAGCTTATTTTCATATTTGTTACCACCACATCAATATTTTTATTTTTTCCCATAGGACAATTGTTTTGGTATTTAGGGGACATTTAATAACCTTATGAAGAACTACAAATCTAAATCGTCATCTTCTCAGTCATCCCATGCAGTAACTTACATTGCAATGCTGCTGTGCCTTCATCCACTATTAATATGTCTGAGCAACACACTACACAATATATAACTGCTGAAGAATATTAGATCTGGCAAAACTGTATTTGATAAAGTACTTGGAAGCATAAAAGACAAACAGAGAGACACACAGCAAAATATCAGCATCTCTATAAGCCTATCCATGCTGAATTTCTTATTGTCATCTGACCTGTCAATTTAAAACACCATAAGTGTATCTATATGAACTAAAATCATAGCACAGTTTGTGGTGTGTACACATGTCTAAATCCTCCTCTGTGTATAGGATTCATACTTTTCAGTTATAGCCAGATAAAACTGCCGAGGAAAACTCAGTTTATCCCAAAGGTGGCCAAGTTCGTGTCTGCAAACGCCTCTCTTTTGACTCCAAGCTAACTGCCCTCCAACTAAGTCCCTGGTTAGCAGAATGGCATTCACCATAGTACACATTATGCAATTGCTACCATTTGCAAGTGTCCAGTATGACAAATATAGCCCTTTCCTCTTGGGATGATACAAACAGGACATCCGCTTCATGCCACAGACTATCCTCTTCTTGCCAAGATAGAAAATGGAAAGCCTTCCAGTAGGAATTAAAGGCCTCTCTGCCTGGCAATATTAAAGTACTAGCTGGGACATGGTTTACTGCATATGCCCCATGAGCGTGGAATTCTATGCTGAGTGGTGACAGAGGGGTAAATGAAATAAAACTAATAATCTGGCTGGCATAAGTGGTGCTTGGATAAGAACTCAGTGCACAGATCTAGCATATTTGGTGTACGTTCCTATATTCTCACTTTTATTATGTCCAACATGTTGGACCTTTGATTCAAAAAGCATTACACAGGTTACTTGCAACTTCCTCCCAAAAAATCCAGCCCCTCACCAAGACTATGAATATGAACAGGTTAGCTTCTTTTGCATGTAAATTGATTCCATACTGGCAAAACTGGGTAGGCTCACCATTTGAATGTTTTTCTGTTAAAGGAGAAGGTTTTCTTAAGAGAGACCTTAAAAAGCTTACCAGATATTTCCATACATCAATAAACTGCAGATCAAGCTTGTTTCAGTTCTAATGCCTTTACCTCTAGGTAAACTACATAGCTGATAAGATACTCTTAATTTAAAAAATGAAAGTGGTGAAACTTATCTGCATGGAACAATTTGATATAATCACTTTGCTGCTTCTGATTCTGCTTTTAATATTTCTTAAGCCACACAAGTACTGTTCTCTAAAACTTGTAATCACTCTGCCTTTTAAGAACCCATTCCAGTGTGTTTTGTACCACGAGAAGCATCAAAGTTGGGTTGCCTCAAGCTCAGAAAAACCATGGAAACATGCTGAAATTCTAACATCACCAGATGAGGTCATGCTAACCTCTTAATTCTCACACTGCCCAGCAAGAACACTCTGTCCTTCCATTTTTTGAAAAGCTCATAACTACCTGATAAGAACTTGCTCATATCCATCTGAGTTTTACAGCAACATCTTAAAAGGCCAGAGACATAAGAAGTCCAGGCACCACCTATTAGGGTTATGCCTAAATGGCACAAGTGCTGACTAGGATTTGATTCCTAACTAGGACAGGACAGAGCTATGCTTAAAATCAGAGACTACCAACAGTATTTTAACTCTGTCATATGAAAAACTGATTTTTGTAACTTTCTGTTAAGCTCCAGTTATAAGAAATACAAATCATGAAAATTAAGAAGCCCCCAGTTACTACAAGAGGCAATCACCCTGTGGAAACTCACTACTCATGCACTTTACTATCCAAGAAGAAAACAATGGAGAAATGAAAAAATAAAGGCAGAAATCTTGCAAACAATAATGTATTTTCTTCCAGAACTATATGACCATGTCAGTACATGGCCACCACAGCCCATTTCACCTAAAGCCATGGCTCTTGGCAAGGCAAATGTTGAGGATACTGACATATACATCAAGCTGATGTTGAAAAGTTTTTCTATGGTTTTCCAACCTATTACAAATGTTGCAGTTAGCATAAGTCTATACAAATTGATCTTTTTCCTATATAGTTTTGAAAATAGAAACATATAAAAAGGCAGTATAAGGAACAGGTTGGCTACAAAACATATCTACCAATATTTTAGCAGAATTCATAAGTAACGTTTTCTAATTATTTAACTATTTATAATGTGCTTATTCTTTACAAGTTTCAGTAATTCAAAAGCTACAGAAAAAACCAGCAGCTCACAGCTTGAATATGAACCCTTTTAAAAAATACAACTCTATTTGAGTTTTATACTTTACAAACTTGCATTGTAATGTTCTAAAACACTTGACTGGCATCAGCTTGATCTGAAACCAGGCCTAATATGCAGTATGAGAAAGAACTAGCCTGACCCCCTGTGGCCAAAATACTGCAAAACTATGTATTACCACCATCATCCAAATCTTCCTCAGACATCCACCATGGCATTGAATTCTTTTTCTTCCTTCCTTTTTCCCTGGGCTGTCCCAATGTCTCAAGGATGCTGGACTTTTTCTTTGAATTTCCAAGTGAATCATCTGAAAGAGACTGAATCAATTGCATACAAGGTTAAAGACAGCTTTTATATTTTCACATTGTTTAACTGTTTTTCAGCCACTTGATTCTGGACTTTTGAGTCCAGATGCCTTTCTTTACTCCCCACTGTCTGCCTTTGCTGTATATGCATGACAAAGCTGGTTAAGAAAGAATAACTATATTCATGTGGCATAAATACTGAGTATTATAATAACCCCACTGCCAGAGTCTGAATATGTTAAAAGCTAATAGAGAGTATATGTTCAAATGAATAGCATAATCAGCTCTTTTTCAATTAGTTGCAACACATAAAACCCAAAATCCTGACTACATCCCTGAAGATAATACAGTAAATCAGAAACAGTTTTGCCTTGTTTTGTACATGAACAACATTATTAATATTCAAAAAATAAACATTCTAGCTCCCAGTAAATCATATTTCAGAAATTAATTTTATACTTCGTATTCATGGAATATAATAGAAATGCCAGAGTCATTCCTACCCAACTGTGTATTAAGCTTTCTATGTGTTAGTCATCCACACTGATTTTGACTGATGGCTTAAATCAATGGAGAGAAGGTCTATGAGTATGAACATCCTACGAATTTAAGTTACTGAAGAGTAACAGGAAGGAAAACACAACCAAACTCTGCTCTTTTCCTTTATTAAAGCTCTTTGTGGCCTACAGCAGGCTCAGCATCACAATTATATGTCCATTCACTGAACATGGAAATACACTCGTTAAGCTTGATCAGTAAACTGGGGTTAAGGGGAGTGGAATATTTTTTATCTAAATTTTTAGCTATAACTGCTGAAACCAATTGTCCTAAAGTGTCTTAAAGAACACAGTGAATAGTTAGCAAAAGCCGTAAACAGTAAGAAACAACAAATTCACAAACCAAATGTATCATATGGCAAAATTTCAAAAGCTTCACTTTTGTAATAGTCACAAATAAGAAAATGTGATAGTATAAACAGAATGCTAGAGGCAACAGGATTGTGGGTACTTAATATGTAAAACACAAGGGTGTATTTTATTAAAACAAGCCTCTGCAGTCCACTGCCTGATTCCTATTACATAAAAGCACTACCACAAAAGCCTACCTTTACTATATGATTAATGCTTCAACCTATATGTGCCTAACAAGAACATCCATAAATCAAATGACAATTACATAAAACAATAATTTAAGAAAAATTATAATATCATCATCATCATCATCATGGCCGGGTTTTGCGAACGAAGATTTGGGAAAGGTTCTATCCACATTTGTTACAAGCACACTGGTGGCTGATAAGGCCAGTATGAGACAGACATGTCCGACTGCAAAAGGCACAGCAGAAAGACTCCTTAGGTGGTATATTCTATTCTTATTAATATCTCTGACCAAGAACATCTTTAGAGCTTATGGTTTGAGAAAACTAAATGCTTGTCATATAGACTAAGAAAGAAAAAAGTGCTCTGAGCCTCGCATTTTAATAAAATGCAATTTTAATAAATTATTAAACTGCTAGACAACAGGATATATTGCAATTTCTTTAAGTTGGCTCAGTGACACAGAACAAAACAGCTTTACATTCCTAACATATATCCCACAAATAACAACTTCCTTACACTAGTCACCACACAAGTACTAATGCCAGTGTCTCCGAAGGTCAGAATGCCTCCTGCACTAGAAGCACTGACAGGTGCTTGAAGCAAGCTCTGTTATCACTTAGCTCTTACTTTTACAACTAACAGTATCCTCTGCTCTGCAAGCAGAACTTCAGTGATGCTCATATGCCTTAGTGTATTGTAACTAAAGAACCTGAAACCCCCACAGGTTGGTCTCAAGTTCTGGAAACTTTCTGTGCCCACCCATCTTGTCAACTGCAGACAGTTGGGAAAGAAATGTGCATTTTTCTCAACATGTCAGTTATCTTGATAGTGAAACTTCCAGATTTTTTCCCTTCCTTCGGAAAAAAAAGTAAATAAATAAATAAATAAATCAACTTTTGAAAGATTTGCTTAAACAATATTAAGTCTTCCCCAAACTACTGAGAAACAGTTTTTATTACTCTCCCCACCGTTATGCCCTAAACACAAACATCACCTACAGAGAGATTTCAAACAATGGAACACATCAGCTTCTCATCTTTCTCACATTAAAAGGCCACACACTTTTTATTAAAAAAAAAAAAAAATAAAAGCGAAGACAGGAACATAAAAGAGGATGCATGTGTAAAAGTAACAGAGAGTAGACACCGTCGTTGTTATCTGAGTCTGTATCCAGCTGGCAAAACGCAGAACATTGCACATTTTTAATGACTCGATTTGTAGGTTTAAAATAGTTTTAGTTTGAAATGAAGATATGAGTTGTTAAAAGTTACATTATCTGGAACATGCCAAATACCACTTAGACTAAGTTAATACAGCTATTGTGATTTTTTTTTCTAACTTAAGGATTCTCCATGTGGGCAATAGCTGAGGAGCAAGAAGAGCATGTCAAATGAGGAACAAATACAAGAAGCAATCATATGCAGATTTTTGACAGATGCTCAAAACAAATAAAAGAATAAACCTTTTTTCTCTTCCCCAGAGCAACTCCCTTCATAGCAACAGTAAGTAAAGAACTTTTGAAGGAACTGCACACAGGCTAATTTTTAAATTCTACTAATATTAATAATTTTCAGTGAATTCAGGAGTGTTAACTCAGCTACATCATCAAATTAAATAACTTTTAGCAGTCATTACATTGTAGCGCAGCCTCTACATCAGAAAAACTTCAGGCATACATTATATATAACAGACACCAAGAATATTCTCTGCCATCACTAGCTATGCTTATATAAGGTATAAAATCTAGTAAAGGCCTTATGTACGTGGTATATATATATTTTAGAGTTACAACACTGTCTGATAGACTGGAAGGCTGAAATTACAGGTCTAGTTGCAGTGAAAAAACGTACCTAGTCAGGGCATTTTGGTCATGTCTTAGCTTAAGTCATAACTCACAGACTTGCATGATTTTGCCTGCACTCAAAATCATCAAGTGCCATGAGGAAGGAAATTAATCTAATTCAAATTTTCTAATCACTACAACGTGCTTCATTTTATACAAGAATTTTTAACTAGACTTCAGTGCAAGTAAGTATTGCATAATAAAATAAGGAAATTTTTAAAACATAGCTTGTGTCTATACACAGGAAGAGTTTTAAACCTCATTTTTAATTACATATCAATTTGAAGCTTCTGTTACTAAGTAACACATGCAATAAAATCAAAGCAAAAATCAAGAAGCAAAGGATCTTTCTGAAGATACAACCTAGCAATTACAAAATATTTATTTAATCACAAAGCTGTTCTCTTGACTTCAATACAGCAAAATAATATGAATTAAGTTTAGCAATTAAAACCTTGCAAAGATCCACACATAAGACCACTATGTAAATTATGTGATAAAAGCACATTGAATCTCCAATTTCATATTCTTCTAGATTCAAATCTTCTCAGTATTTTAACAGAGAAAAGGGATTTGACCTTGCCCTCAAACATACCTCTTTCAGAAACTCTTCAAACTGCTCATCTAAATCTTCTTTTGAAAATCGATGAGCCATAATCTTCAACTGGATGTTACCTTCCACACAACTGAGTTTAAAAACTAAAATTTAAAATAAAAGCAAACTTAATTGAATGCATTCTGAAATTAGATGTAACCTGGTGATTTGCTTGAATAGAGAGCTATAAGCAGAAAAAAAAAAAAATCCTGAGAGATGAAACATTATTCCTCCCATCCTTAATCTAAACTGAATGAGACATATTAAACATCAATCAATGCAGATATACCTAAATTATCAAAATTTCTTATAAACAACAGCTTCAGTAATTAAACTTTGAGGGACAAATAAAATATGATTCTCTTTAGCAACTTTACATTTTTCTTCAAAAAACAGCACTCTTGGCTACCCACAATTAAGCATTTTGTCAATAATCAAAAAAGAATATTTGTAATATTCTGCAGTAATATTTCCCATCCATTTTAAGGGCTTTTAATTCCTTTCTTTTAATTCCTTTCTTTTTTTCTCCAAGACTGGACACATCTGGTACTGTAGGTTTTGTTTCATCATCTCTGCTGTACTTAGGACTTGGTTATCAATAAATATATGAAAATCTTTTAAGATTAGAGAATGAGATTTGTTTTGATCTACAGCGACACAGAAAGCCAGTGGCTCTTGCCTCCCTCCCATTCCTAGGAGTCTGCATTGATTTTTCAGGTACAAAATAAGCCCCACACTCAAAAGGCTACAAAGCTTTCGTGTATCACACTGCTCAACACATATGGCTGCCTTCAAAACTGCATATGTATAGCAGCATTAAACTACCCTAGCATCTTCCAGGCTGAGAAGTGCTATGTAAACATAAAAGGGCTAAACATTTGCAGAAATGCTTTTACCATTAATAAAAACTTCTCCCAATATGGAGCCCACTCAGTGCACAGGACTGTTACCTACCTAGTAAATTGATTTTGACAGGCGAGTTGTGACAACTGCTTCCTGCTTTCACTCCTTAAGCATCCATAGACCACCCGACACTTTGGCTTTGGCAGTTAAAAAAAAAGTTATATAGCAGACTGCCCAGACTTTGAATTGAATAAGATATCCTTATGTAAGCATTTGGACAATATCTCTGAAAACATGGTAAGTAGATTAAGAATGCTCCCTCTCAGGACACACATAATCCAGTACCCTTTTATACTTTTGCATCAAAGAACACTTGACGCTAAATGTAAGATGCTTTAGCAGTTTACTAGCTGTGCCAACTAATTCAGCAAGTCGGGAATACTTCATCCTAGCCTTGCCAGAAAAACAAAGTGATTCTTCCAACATTATCTGTACTTCTGCCTACCTTATAACTACAGCTTTTATAAAAACTAACATTATAAAGCTTTATTTTTCAAAAGGACAACAAATACGTCAGAAAATTTCCGTAACAGAAGATCAGAAACACTGCCCTTAATAAATACACTTTTCAGTCATGCCTTTAGACTTGGAGGCTCACAAATGGCTTTGTGCACAAAACAAAAGCGGCACTTGCTGGGATATATGCTACAACACAGCAGCGCAGGAAGCAGTAGTTTTGAGGAGGTATGGCTAAACCACAGGAATGAGGGAAAGCTTAAAACAGCTCAACTCATTTCATGTAACCTTTTAATCATTGCAGCCGTGACCTGATCCTTCGGCGGCTTTCCCTGGAGCACACGCAGACTGGCACACGGCAGCGCAGGGGCTCGGACACGGGCGGGCAAGGCTCGGCTCGGCTCGGCTCGGCGGCCCAAGGGGCCGCTCCGGGGAGCGGCGAGGACGGGGGAGACGCGGTTCAGAGCGGGGCACTGCCCCTGCAGCGCACCTGGACCGCGCCGGGCCCAGTCGGCGACGGCTGCCCCGCTCCCCGGCGGCGCGGTTGCCTGGGAAACCCTCCCGGCCACCGTCCCGCCCGCCAGCAGGGACCGCCCCACGTGATCCTGCCAAATCTGCCGGCTCGTCTCCCCTCTGCCCGCCGCGGGACGCACGTGACGGGAGCGAACGGGCTCTGGCGGCCATTCTTGCCGCGGGAGAGCCCTGACGGGAGGGGACGGGTTCCTTAGGCCATTCCTGCCGCGGGAGAGCCCTGACGGGAGGGGACGGGCTCCGTTGGCCATTCCTGCCGCGGGAGAGCCCTGACGGGAGGGGACGGGCTCCGTTGGCCATTCCCGCCGCGGGAGAGCCCTGACGGGAGGGGACGGGCTCCGTTGGCCATTCCCCCCGCGGGAGAGCCCTGACGGGAGGGGACGGGCTCCTTTGGCCATTCCTGCCGCGGGAGAGCCCTGACGGGAGGGGACGGGCTCCGTTGGCCATTCCTGCCGCGGGAGAGCCCTGACGGGAGGGGACGGGCTCCGTTGGCCATTCCCCCCGCGGGAGAGCCCTGACGGGAGGGGACGGGCTCCGTTGGCCATTCCCCCCGCGGGAGAGCCCTGACGGGAGGGAGTCGCGGAAGTGGCCGGGCGTGCGGAGCGGCGCCCCCTGGTGGGTGGCGGGCTAGCAGCGCCGGCGGGTCCGGGATCGGGTCCGGGAGCGGCCTCGGCGGGATTGTGTTGGGTAAACTTCCGTGTCCAAGCATCCAGGAGCCACTCTGGTGGTCGCACTCTCACCACCTGAGCTGGGACCGAAGCCCCTCCACAGCAACAACACCCCACACTCACACAGTCAGACAAGGTTTCCTTCTGGCTCGACCCCACACGCTTCTCCAGAACCAGAAGTCGTTCAAGTGATCCTTTGGGAAAGCAAGAAGGAAAAAGTTAGAAGTGTGTCGCTTTCCCTAATGCAAAGGTCAAACTCAAAGCAAACCTTTTCGCTTTTACACAGAAATCCCCTCCTAAAGCTTTCCTAATGTTTCCGCCTTGGTTGTCGGCCCTTGTGCTTTTAATACATTTTAGCACATCTCTGGAAATGTTTAAAATAGGCAGAGAAATTAATGACCCCTGTTTCCCTGACCACTGTCTCTCAAATAACCACAGAACAATTGCAGTCTGTGCTTGCATGTGCTTTCCAGTGAGGGACTGTCAGTTGTGTTTGTTGTGAGAGTCACGTTGCTTTAAGAATTTTTATGCCAGCATTTAGTAAATGGCAAAATAAAACAAGTTCGCTTAAGAATACAAATGAACATTGTTCACACACACACACACACACACACACACACACACACACACACACATTTTGATTCTCTCTTCAGCAGACTTGGAACGAAAAGATTTCAAAAGGAAGTTTTCTTTGGTAAGTGTTGGATACTCATCGCAAGTGAGAAACTAGTTAAAGTCCTATTACTGTCTCATTTCCTGTTAGCTTGAGAGATAAAGACAGTGCTTCCAATATGGTCTTTATGTATCCCAGATTTTTTTTTTATGCTAGTATAAATTATAGTTTAAATTCAAAGAAGCAAAGAAATATGGGCTCTGTATTTTCCACACAAGTCTACAGGAATTACTTTGCTAAAGGTGCTGCAGCACTTCTTTCAATCAAGCCTATTGTCTGCAGATGGAGTATTGTATTTCTATTTGCAAAGTATTATTTTTCATCTTTGTGGGCAACTTCTGCTGCTCTCTACAGAAAATGTGGGATCTGATCAAGGACAGGACACCCACATGAACTAATATACTAGAACAATTTGTTACACGTGACAGCCTACTGATGGTGAAAACATCAGTTTCCAACGTTTACTCTTTTGTTGCATGAAAAAGCATGGAGTGAGGCATAAGCATTTAAAGAGAAATATGGAAATTAATTAAAAGAATGTCAGTCTGATGCTGCATGCCTTGATCCTGCTCAGATTTAAGCCAATGCAAATTTTGCTATTAACTTCAAAGCGATAGCTGTGACATCATTCATTGATCATGAGAGTTATTGCATATATGATCAAATAATCACATCAAGGGCTTGGTCCTTCAAGCTGCTAAAAAACTGTTGCACATTGAAGCTTTTCTATTTGCAGAAATATGTTCAAAGAGCCTTGTACAAAGTATAGAAAAATGTGCAGAGGGATCAATGCTGTTGGAAACCTCAGTGCCCATATGGGAAAGAAAAAAAATTCAAACCACTCTTGATGACTGTGGTGGAGAGGAGGCATAGCCTGGTGTTGAAATGTCATCCAGTGCATTCAAATAACATGCACAATAGCCACTTAAAAAGATTTTCATTTCCTTCTAATGCCAACCAGTTGGAGCAGTTTTCTCAAGAGCTCTTAACAGTGGAGCTTAAAAAAGGGGAGAGCAGGGCTAACCACAAAGTTCAGCCAGGAACATGGCAATTTGGGCGGCAATGCTAGTAAAGCAGAAGGATGGACACAAATTCTGAAATAGATCCTGCTGGACCCCAAATTATAAGGTAACATTGTGGCTCTGCTGGCATGTGTGGGAAGCCTTTGTTGACTTCTATGAAACCAGATTTCACTGCTGTAGTCATTAGCTTCTCGTTTAAATGTGTGGCATGTGTGCACTTAGCACATATGTTTTTCTTGCCAAAACAGCAAAAATATAAGGCTTCATGTATTAGTATAATAATTTCAAAATATTAACAGCAAAATTAAAAGGAATAACATATCCGCACTTTTGTTTTGTTGTCTAATTTCAGTTTTGTATCATCTATAAATGTCAATGGGGAAAAAGACATCAAATAAAAAAGAAACAAAAATGTCTGCCACATTCAGTTTGGCTGAAGCTTTGCATCAGATGGTATTTCAGTACTGAACTTGCAAATATGTGAAATATGAGATTATGATAATAAATATTTAACTGTATTCTTGGTTATGTTTTTTTAAGGGTTAACAGTTTTCTACTGAATGAAAAGCAAACAAACAGTGGTGAACTAAGAAGTTAAAACTGCATTCTCTGTGTATACCCACTGTGATAATACTTCCTTAAATGACAATGCAATAAAAACCCTTTCCAGTATATGCATCAGAAAAAGGATTCCCTAACTACAAGTTGCACAGAAAATTGAAAAATCATGTGGAATGTATTTCTTGTGAGAGAAAATGGTAGTTAAATTAGGATTAGTTATAAAATAGTTCACCCCACTATAATTTCAGTTTGAAAAAACATTTTTAATATTTTCACTTTTGGTTCACTGCAGGTCTTATTTTGTTCTGCCACTGATCACCATAGTCCTCAGATCCCAAGGGTTGGATTTATGGTTGACTGTGTTACAGTAGCTAGACTGAACTTAGCTTCTCACCCTACGGGTTTTTTCCATCATGCAGTTTCTCCACAGGCTGAGAACTGAATTCTGTGCTGTGTTTCAAATTATCCCAGAGACCCAGATTGGTCGCGAATCTTATTTCCGCTTGTGTCCCTTGAAGGGAGCTGCAAAGTTTGGAGTTTGGAAGCTGGGCTGTCACATTTCTGGCCATTTCCTGTTTTCAGCAAGTTAACAGACGTGCACTGTTTCTCATACTTTTTGAAAGTGGATCTTCCCTATGTCTCATTTGTGTAAATGTTTAATTGCCTTAATGTTGTGCCCTGTCCTGCCAAATTTTCAGTTCCTCGGGAAGAGTGCATAGTTGCTGTAATTACTGGCTGCAAGAATAAAACCTTCACCATCATAAAGGAAACTTTCCTATCAGCAACAGTAAGCATTTAAAAGTGCCTTCAAGAGGGTAAATGTTTGCAGTCAATAATTAAAGCTGCTTCTCACTTACTCAGATTAAAATGCATTTGCCAACATTTAACACTAGTTTTTCTTTCATTTCCTGATTCTCCATAAACTTGTTCAAAAACATTGCTCTACTGTGTAATCCAGCTAGTGGAGCAAGATCCCTCCTGTTTACAACCTTTCACTTTTGACAAATCCTGGGAAAATGATTGCACAAAGATACAAACATAGCTGGTGTGACCAATTGTAACATTTTTGAACTAGACTAATGTTGTCCTATGCCTACTGTAGGTCCTTCTTTGCCAGTGAATATTCTCGGTTCTTGACATCAGGCAACATGCTCACAAATCCTACTCAACAGGACTGGAAAAACAACTTGGGTCGCTTCCACCTCAGAGTCATTTGAACTGCAAACCCTCATCTGCCGTGAATATTCTCCTTTGTATATAGAAAGTTTTGTAATAAATTTTTCTCTCTGTGTGAAGACATGCTGCATATGTTTGGTTTAGAAAAAATTAAGGTAAATATTCTTGGTGGCTTAGGAAAGATTAAACTCAGAAAATTCTGCAAAGAAAAATGAAGTGTTTTGATTTATTCAAATTTTGCAGATCCATAACATCTTTCATTGGCCCTGACAACATATCTGCTTAACACTGGCAGGAATATTAGCTGTGCATTTCAGATTTTCACTTGGTTATTTTTAGTTCTTCTGAAGCCTGGGAAATAAGAAATATAACCGCTTTGAACAGTCTGAAAGAGCCAACTCTAGCAGGGCCTCTGAATCTGATTAGATAAAACAACAAAGAGGTTCTGTTAGGGCAGAGGCAGGAAGAACTAAGGTGGGTGGCAATATCTGTCATAACTCAGGGGAAATGTAGCCTCAAAGCACTCAAAAGTGGGTGAAAAAATAACATAAGCAATAGACAACTTTCCCACATCTTAGGTCACTCTATGAATGCAGTTTGAAGAACTTTCTCTGCCTCCACTTTTTTTTTTTTTTTTGCATTTTTAAAGTACAATAAACAGCACATGCATGTGTGTTTATATTAAAAAGCTGGTTTAGAGGAACATCGTTTCTCTACGGATAAGTAACCAAAAAAGCACAGTGTGGCAACTGCAATTACATTTGTCAGTACAGAAACAGTATAAG
The DNA here is from genome assembly GCF_009829145.1 of Chiroxiphia lanceolata. NCBI lineage: Eukaryota > Metazoa > Chordata > Aves > Passeriformes > Pipridae > Chiroxiphia > Chiroxiphia lanceolata. The sequence goes on along the minus strand of NC_045639.1, from coordinate 81,522,771 downwards.
ATTTAAAGGGATAGATTTGCAGTTTTCAACATTTTCCTCAGAAAGTAAATTAGCTTAAGAACTGCCACATTAGGAGATTTCTCCCTAAAAAAAGCTAGTCATAACACTGCATTGCATCCTACTGTCCAAAAAAGGATCAAACTGTTGTGTTCAGTGCAACTGGGAAGTCTTTAGTCTTTTGGGAGGTTGATTTAAAAATGATATGTTATTGGAGTGGTGGAACCCTGGAACACCCACTCGGCTAAGGATTATGTTTCCCTATTTTCAGTGTAGGATGCTTATTTTATGATGGGAGAGATTGAAAGAAAGATTTGTACATTTTCTCAGGAAAATCAGTCAAAATGTTTTTGAAGTTGCTGTGCATCCAGGATGTTGAACTTTGTCTGTGTTAGAGGCTGGGAGCATTACCTGTTTGAAGCCCACCACTAAGTGTGTCCCACTGAGAAACGTGCTGCTTGTTCTTCCTATTAGAGGTTTATGAGAACAGTCCCTCCAACCTGCTCTTTCCCTGCCTGTAGCTACCAGCATTTCCCTGGTAACTCTGTCTTCCCTGGGACAGGTGGGGTGTGTAATGGTAGGTCCATACAGGTAGGGTAATTAATGCTAATTGGATACCAGTTTTCATCGCTCCAGTGGTTCAGCCCCCGCTGTCAGGCTGAGGGTGTTCAGCCACTTGCATGGCTCCTTGCACTGAAATGGAGCAGTGGAACTGTAAGCACTGGAGTTCAAGCTTGATGGATGAGTTTTTGCATCTTCTGGCAAAAGGCTTCTTGCAGTTATGCTGCTAAGGTAATAATTATTTCATTAAGCAGTCAGTTACTGGACAAGATTTTCTAGTGGCTTGAAACGTCATTTCTTTATTTGGTGATTGCTTGCTTTGCCATATACTAGCCTACAGTTTTAGAAAGAAAATTTGGAATGACCACTTATTTATTTGCCAAAAATTTTATTCAACTTTTTAACCAATATTGTAATCCACAGTTTTCCTGACTTCATCTCTGCTATAAACAGTATGCCTGTGAACCAGCACATGTAAGTGGTATTTCTAGGGCATTTTCAGCATGGCAGAGGTATTTACGGTGTACATTTAGGCAGGAGAGCTGGAGTGTTAAATTTATCCCTATTATCTTTTTCCTCAAGTTTTTTCTCATTGTAATTTCATAAAAAAATAATCTGCTCCACATTTTTTATTTTCTTTGAAATCTCTCTGTGAGGTTCAGTCTTACATTTCTATACCGGGAATTGAGCATCAGATCCTAAACTTGAGGGGACAAAACCAGATCCTTGTCAGGAATTGTTGCCTATACAAGTTCTGCTCCACTGGCTGATCCATGGACTGCCCAGGTGAACATAAAGGAAGCCTTTTTTTCCCTGCTGAATAGAAAAAGGTAGATAAGTGCACATGGATACCCTTTTTTGTCTTTGGCCAGTGCAGGAATAACCCCCTTAGAACCAGGTTCACGTGTAATAACAAAAGCCCAATATTGATGGAGGAGACAGGATGAGTATTGCAAGTCTGTTCTCTGTGAGAAGCAAGTTTACATATTTTGTCAATTTATTGTAGCTGTCTCACTTGTTATACTTTTGCTTATGGAGACAGAGGGCCCAGTCCCACGCTGTTTGTACAGATGCTGTTAGTATAGAGATGGGGGATGGGGAAGTCAGGGAAATCTGAGGTCTCCTTCTCTGCAGCCTACTTGGGGATGTTTCCATTAGATGCAGATCCCTCACCTACAGCACATTTCTAGCATGCTGCCTTTGTTGCCTTGTGCTGGCAGCGCTTGACAAGGAGATCTCATTCATATTTCTGGAGTCGGTACATGGCCTGTTTTTTGGTTTAATTTTTCCATATCTGGAAATAAAGATAATTGAAACGAGTGTTCTGTGTACAGGGAACAAAAGCCAGCAGATAGGTACTATGGAACAGAAAACCTCACTACTCTGGAATTCAAATGTGGACAGGCAGATTTTTTTTTCTATAAACAGTGCTTTAGGTAGGGATATCACCTGTCATTACTTAGAGTTTTCCAGCAGTGGAACCTTTGGTGTCTGTCTACCACCCACCTAGTACCGAAAATGCCACCAAGAGATTGACTTGTCGAAGGACTAAAATAGTCCTTAAAGCTTAGCCTCAAAGGACTATGACACCCGCATTCCCATGTCTTCTCTTTCTCACCATGTCTACCCCACTAATCACCTATTAGCTCTTAAGGTGCCAGAAATAAACACCAGCAGTCCCAGGGTTCAGACAGCGTATATTGAGACCTGTGAAAACAGCCTTTTGCAAGCATTTGTCTGGAAAATAATACCTAGCTTAAGGATTTAAAACCTATTGATGTTCTCTGTTGTTTCAGGCTTCTGGGAAGTGGTCATTTTCTTAATGTGATAAGAAACTGAAATGTTTTCACAGAAAAGACACTTAGATGTGTGGCCTGCCTGGATTAGTAAGACTGGAAGCTGCTGTTCCACGAATCCCTTAATTATGACAAACCTTTCTTGGCAAGCTGCTATATTTATTTAATAGAATATTAAGATATGATTTTTACATGTCTACTAAGTGTATTTAGGTGTCACGGTTTTCTTGCAGTCCAATAGTATTTGATTTGATTTTATTAAAGTTTGGATAAGCTTGGGCTTTTTGTTCATTTCCTCTACTCTGAGGGATAAAATAGCCCAGTGTGAAAGCCTTCTAAGATTCAGCAATATTATTCAAGCATGGCATCTGCAACTAATAACTATGCAACTTTGAATGAAAAAAATGTCTAATTATCATGGAAAAGGGAAGATGGTTGACTCATCTTCTGCAGTTTGGATTACATGTGTGGGATTGTGTTTTGGATGGAGCACTCCAGAATAGCAACACTCCATCAAAAACACAGTCATGCACCTGTACTCCAAATGGCTGAATAAGGCAAAACACATGTCATCTGAACACTGTGAATCAAATTAAAAAAAAAAAAAGAAAAGAAAGGAAAGCTGGAAGAGAAATAAAGACAAATACCATAACATTGGTGTGTGTGAGGACTTGTTTCTCTAAAGCTCCTTGAGTGATTTATTTTTTGCTAAATCTCTGTTCGCAAGCCATGTTTGATTTTATTCAATGCTGTTATAGACACTGCAACCAGATCTTATGGAAAGGACTGCCAGCAACTGTTTGATCCTGATAAATTACAATAACAGACACAATTTACAATGAGAAGCTATTGCTGCTTCTGGCTGTAATGTATGATGAGATTTAAAACATGGTGGGCCAAAATTCTCCTTACCTGGTGGCCCCCATCAGACCACTTACAGAAGAGTGTTAAAAGAGCCACTGAGCAGAAGAAATTTGCATTCACAGCAAGAGCCAGGCCTAATTTTATATCAAAGGTGAGCATGTGTGTGTGTACATCTATCTGCCCACTTTTGGAGTGAAAGAGATGTGAAGAAAAGAGGTGCAAGAAGTGTGTATAATCCATGTATTTGGGAAACTATGTGTTAACTGAGCAGCCCATTCCCCTGGTTCTTTCTACATGTGCACACACGCCTCACTGCTCCCCCAGCGCTACCCCTTCCACCCCCCTTTATGCCTGCAATGCATATGTGTTGTGAATATTGAAGTATTTGCTCTGGAAAGTTAATTGATGACTGGCTGCTTATTTGATCTTCATAGTGTCGAGTTCAAAACATAATGAGCGATAAAACCCACCCAATAGCTGGATGTGGAAAGAGGTGCAAATTTAGAAAAGTGATACGAATTAGAACCCCCTGCATATTTTCTTTGCAGTAGCATTCCTAGCCACCTGCCCCTGATTTCAGAAATGTATACAAAGCCAAAGTCCACACCCAGGAGAGTAAAGCCTGATTTCATGAGATATTGCATTGCCTAGAAACTTCTGATAATCTCAACAGATGCTGTTTTGCCTATTTAGGGGACTTTTAGTCTAATCAGTTCAACATACTCATTCTTACTGATGTGCCAAGAAGTAGCTGTCCTGGCGGCAAATGTTAATAATCCAAAAAAGATACATATTAAAGAATGAAGTGGTGAGAAAGAGGTGTTGCAAGAAAAAGACAAACAAGAAAAAGGTATTGACCACATATACATAAATCTGTGCAATTTCTGATAAGCTCATATTGCTGGTGCATATGAAGAAGCATAGGGAAGCATACAAGGGGAGAAGAGGCAATCTCACACACTTTTGTTAGTGAAATGTTGAATGAGGCTTCAGAAAGTCTCTAGTACTGATGTTTAGGGGCTCTGACAGATTGTTTACTAGATTTCTGAAGGACTGTAATGCACCTCTTCTAACACTGGACTCCTGTCTTTGGGAAGTGTTCACTGAACCAAGACTGAACCACGGCTGTAACTTGTTTGACCTCACCTTCTGTTAGTTTCTTCATCCAGCTATTGTTAGGTCCACATGGGGTGTGTCCAGAGAGGATAAGGAGAAGTTTTACTCTATTCCCAGTTTGATTCTCCCTCACTCCAACATGTATAAACACTTGCATGCGAACAGCAGAAGCTGTCCCTAGTCCTGTGTTCACAAATGTAATTTGTCTGTGTCCTCTGCCTTTAACAACTAAGCTTTGCCATTCCTTTGCTTTTCCCCTCTCACTTCCTATTTAAAAACCTGTATATATTGCACTAACCGTTCCTCTTCTCCTTTGAGGAAATATATGCACACATGTACCTACCACCCCCCCCTCTTTCTCTGCCTCTGCTCTCCAAGTTTTTATATAGTATCAGTATTTCCCATCTCACTTCTGGAGAGAGGCAGGCAGATTTGTGCGTGTATTCAAAATGTGAGTGCATGCGTGTGGACACATGTGTGCACACACATGCTCCTGTGTATAAGTGCCCCCCATCTCGGGGAGTGAATGACTGCCTGGATCATGGAGAATGAAGTGGGAGAGGTGAGCATGGACTTGTACTTCAATAGCATGGACACAGTCTAGAAGAAACAAAGTACGCAATATAGGTCTTGAATGTGAAAGGGACAGGGTTTGAGGAAAAAAGATAGATGTTTCTGTAATTCTGAACATGGATAGATGTTTAATGTCAGTATCTCTAGTCTCTGTGTAAAGCTGCAAACCACCTAAGAAAAAGAAGCTAAGAATCATTTCTAAAGAGGTGCCCATTTGTATTAGCTATTCTGCAGGAAATATAGGTGCCAAAAATTAGGTTGAATAATTCCAGGCCAGGTTCCAAGATTACATGTCTACCAGGAAGGCATATGATAGAAACTGAAATGAGACATGACAAGCTGATCACAGGAGAAAAAATGTTGAAGTCAAAATAATCTAGAAAAGAGATTCACCTGAAATTAGAGTAATGGTTGCAAAAAGTGGCCTGACTATTCAAAATGAGGGCAGTCTATGGTAAATGCCTTAAATGAGTTTTGGTGGTTTTTTTTGTTTGTTTTTTTTTGTTCTGAGCAGGCTGTTCAAATTGCCAAAAACCAGCAGAATTTAAGGGATTTTTTTTCTCAGTTTGTCCCATAGGGGAAGAAGAAGCATGATTGTAATTTCTCTGCAGTTCTGGGGAGTGTGAGTAACATATGCACAGCTTGATGGATTCCCAGAATATACAGATCTGTTGTCCCGTCTTTGGAAGTACTGCGGTACTGAGACTGATAACTTGTGTGACTATGACCTGCCCTTTCGGAAAGCAGCCATAAAGACATTGTTTTCCCTAGTACCTGGTTCTGGTCACTAATAATGATTATCGTTTTGTTAAAAACCATCTAATTCATCACTTAAATGTGTTTTGCTTGAGCCTTTCACTTGTGAGACCATCCGCTGTTAGATTAAAGAGCTCTGGAGTGCACTCTATTTCTTCTCTGTGAAAATACTAATAGGTTGAAGCCAAACCACGTCTTGACCAGCTGTGACTTGAGGCAAGCAGACTTGCTGTGGGAAACTACTCGTTTCATTTTCAACCAGCATCTACGATAATATAACAGCAGGATGTGCAAGTCACTGGAGTTTGCCCTTCCACCTGCTCGTGTGGACTCTGAGCAGCAGATGCAAACAATGAGAAAGCTAAGGACCAGAGACAGCAGAGCCGGCCACACGCAGTCCCCCATATGTCAGCTTTGCTTCAGCTGAGCCGACATTGCCACAGGGGGTGTCGTAGGTTTTAAGAGAGGGATTTCCACGTGTCCCTTCTGCCTTCTCTAGGCAGCTAACTACCTCACATAGTTCAGATTTCATCGTGAGTTGTGTTTACTGAGTTGTCAGCGATAAGCCAGTCTCTGGAGGGAAATGTTAACATGGGGAACAGAAATGCCAACAGTGAGCACATATGGCACTGTTTGTACTCTTTAGGTTTGAAAGAACTAGACAAGTTCACAAATACAGATGTTTAAAATCAGTAAGAGTGTTTAATGAAAACAAACAAAATGCTGTAGTCTATAAAGCTAAACTTGTTTTTCTTTTGCTCCTTTTGACAAGTTGGGATTAGTGTTTTTCTGAACCTATACCCTCCTTGATATATGGGATATTTTTGAGGGACATTAGTCCCAGCAGATGCTGGGTAACGCTTGGGTGTATGCCTCTGATTTTTAGTTAGTTAATAAATCAGCTTTTACAACCATGTGTATCCCATGACTTAGCACATGCGTAACAATAATACTGGATTAGGAATAACAAACTGTTTCACTGCAAAGGATATTTTATTTCTTAGTAATATTGCATACAATAAGAGCTTTTCTGTAACATAAACAAAAGATTCATGCTATTTTTTCATTTAGTCAATTCCCTTCATCCCCATGGGTCAAATTTTACTCGGAATTGCATTAGTACAACTGCAGAGTACCTCCACTGAGCTCAGTAAAACTCTTTCCATTCACTTCAAAGGGTGCTGCTTCAAACCTCATGCAACCTGCTTTCCACAGGCATCAGCAGCCACTTCCTGCCTAGTAAACTGCTTAAGTGACGTTCCCTCGATTAAAAAGACTCATGTAATGCTTTACCTAATCAGAAGGTTAAATAATGTCATGTTGCTTTCATACAAAAATCTTTTTCCTATGTGTCCTGTTCTGGTTTTTGCAAAGAAAACTTTCTTTTTAATCTTCAAGGTCACGCTGCAGATATTTGCTAAGCTACTAGTGCACATGACATCATCCTTGGCTTCAACCTTTGAAAGTGAAATGGCATTCAAAAATATGAAATTCTGGTAGCAATGTCACACCCAAAGTTGATGTTTAAAACAAAACTGAAAACTGACAACAAAATCAACTGCCAGGAAATGGACTATTTTTTAAATTATACATCTATCATGTTGAATTTGGGTTAATCTCTGGAGCCAGCTCAAGGATGGATGAGGTAATATTTGCACATGTTGTGGATAAGATAGAATGAAAATGGATTTTCTCTTTTTTTTTTTTTTTGGCTAATGCGCTACGAAGGTTTTGAAGGCTGATGGTTGGAATCAATATGAGCTGTGATTGAGGGGTTATGTGTGAAGCAGCAGATTAGAATGGTTTTAATATGTTGCATGATGATCTCTGAAAGTCCCAGGCTACATACAAAGTCTTGTGAGTGGGGGCGCATGCAAGAGGTAGGAAGATAGGTGATAAGTGGAGGGTTGACATAATTCTGGAAAAAGCTCTCAGAGCCAACACATTTAGTGGATAAGTTTAAGGACTTGGTCTTGCTGCTTTAGTTATGAGTGCCAGGGATTGAGGCTTAACAGGGAGTCAGGACTTGCTGACAGAGCCAGCTAAAAGATGGCTGAATGTGCATAAAAGAAAATGAAACGTTGAATCATAACCTGTTATAATAGCAACCACTTTTACTATTAGAGAAACTATCTGAAAATTTGTTTTTGTCTGTGTTAATAGTGCTTAAAACACATGTGAATTACAGCTGGGAAAGGAATTCCACTAATTCCTGTTTTCTGTGCTGTTTGTGAAAGCTTTTCTTAGCCTTTGTCCATGCTGTTCTCTAAAGCATATTCCTGGCAAAGGCCAACATTTGCTCAGCGTTTGTACCAAACTGCCTGTGAAAGGTTGACATGTGCAGAAACTCTCACAGGCATGGCTTACAAAGTGTGGGGCTCGGGTGGCTTGTTCTATCTTGCTCTCCTTTTCAGTGGCCTGAGTGGTCTTCTGTACAATATTGGCAGTTCTGGAGACCTGGTTAAGTTAAATAAGTTCTTTCCAAGATCCTACCCAGGGGTCCATGCTGTATCCCTGTCTGTAATGAACAGCTATGAATTGCTAGTCTTTTGATCTGTTTCTTTACTCCACTGGAGCTGCTTTGCACCTTCTAGAAGTGTGCAGGAGCTGAGGCAGGAGTTCTACAGGGTAACAGTCCACCTTCCACAGGCAGGGATGTGAGTTTTGTTGGACCTTTTGTGCCTCTTTCCCTCATAGACTCCATTGGAAGAAGACTGAAGGACATACAAGGAGCAGGGAGAAAAAAATGTGCATTTCTTCAGGAATATGAGGGTCAGGTAAATAAATGAGATGTTGTTCTTTGAATTGTCTCCACCCCTTTTAAGAGATATGCAGGCAAGAGGCAGATTTCAGTCAGGTTTACAAGTGTAAGAGCTGAACTTTCTCTCAGGTATTTTTACTGTGGGCAGCTGTTTGGTACAATCTTCTGGAAACCCCACAGTCAGGGGTGCTGCAGTCTTTATTCACAAGTGACTATTACATATCCAAACATAGTAGTTGCATGGGTAGTGTTTTGTGCTCAAATATGAAAGACATACGTGATGCTGCAATATACTGCTCAAAACGCATCAGAATAATGGAAATATTGACTTTCTTGTACATCCCACCCTATTACATTTATTTCCACCTGACAACTGTGAAGATATTAGAAGAGTCTTCTTTTAGAGTTTTAAGGTTATCATCATTGTCACAAGATATTTCCAAGAATCCACAAACAAACCATCAAGGAAGAGCAAGATTTAGGCCAGACAACAGGACTGATGACACTCCTTTAATGTCAGGAGTATTAATTAAAAAATTTACATATCTGCTCTCCAGCTGAACAATATTTCTGAAAACTAATTAGCTGTTTTTAGGGCAAGGACACTGTTCTGCCTGAAAATGCCAGAGAATGCTCAGGTGAGAACCAGCAAGAGGTGAAAGAACTTAGTGCCAGCCTTGGCTGTGGATGTGACTCAGCCAAGGAGCTCAGCATCTCACAAAGAAGAGCATACTGAAACTTCTTATAGGACGACACAGAACAGGACACAGCACAGAGTATTTTCACAGCCAGCTGCTACTCTGCAAATGGATAAAGAAGTAAAATCATGAATTAAAAGAAAACAGTGATTGTGAAAGTTTGGGATTTTTCAGTAGAATATAAAATGTCTACACAATATTCACTGCTTTCAAAAGAGAGTCAGTGGAGAAAATCTGAAGTAACCGTGACTAGGATTGGGAAGGAATGGAAGTGAAAAAGTTCAAAAAACTTGCGGTTCTGTATTTTTTATTTCCCTAAGAGTCTTGGCGTTTTTCTGTGTTCACTTTGATTCGTGGAAAGCTGTTACATGATATTTGTGCTGTATACTTCTCTGTGAAGAAAGTTATACAACATATATGTTAGTTTATGCAGGTATTTATAACTGTAAATTTTACTTTTGTAGTTTGCCAAATAGAAAATACACCCAATGGCATCTTCTTGAACCTGTAAATAAACTGTTTTCCAGAGCAGCCATCAAGCATATCGTGAAAGGAAATGACAGAGCAATTCCACTGACAATAGCATGAGAATTATTATGAACCAGATGTGAAACAATACAAACATTAGTGAAAAGAATAGTTTCTGTCCACCCAAGCATGACAAAGCTTCAGGAAACACAGTGATACGGATTGGATGTGCAATGAAAATAAGAGTGTGATTCTCTGACTGAAACTGCAGGCTGAAATTCTTCTGGATGAGCTCATGAATGACATGTTATTGGTATGAACACTATAAAAAGCCACTCATCCCTTTGACCAAGGCTGAGCTTTTCTTGCTGCCCGTGGGCAAGGAGCCATGGCATCCCATCAGTCATCGAAGCCAGAGCTCCTTTCTGCCCCCCAGCCACAAATCTTTTACAGGTCCCTGTAGAGCCTGATCCTGAGGTGGCTTAGCAAGTTTACACCACACATGTAGAGGATTTGATTCAGTGTTTCAGCCTTTGGTGTCTGGCTCTGTTTGCGATGCTGCAGGATATCTCCAAGGCAGCTGGCTGGGAGTCAGGGACATATGGAGTGGAGTGAGTGGTGCACCATATCTGCCAGCCCACTGGGGATGTCTCAGACACCAGGGCATTTTGAAGGGCACCAAGACTTATTGGGCAGCCGAATCATGCCCTAGGTGTTTCACACTGCAGTAAGATCCAGCTAGCTTGGATGTGAGTGTGAACAGCAATGCTGCACTCTGGGCTATGGCAGAAGGATGAATATAGTGCAACACTGGCATTTCAGAAACAGGAGATAAGGTTTCGCTCTGGAATTTACCAGGATACTCGTGCTAACATGTAAATTAGGTGGAATAATCACATTTTGTCTATTTAACTGAGGTTAGAGCTCTTTCTTATCAGCAAATGAAGTGTTTACCAACTGACCAGGTTTCTGTTGAGACTGGGCAAAGGCAAAGCGATACAATTAAAACCTCACACTTTTTTTTTTCACCACTGGTGCTCCATGTGAAAACTTCAGCAGCCCATCTGGCCACAGTTGGTGGTTTTCTAACTGGCCAGCTTTACTTCAGCATATTGTGATAATACTATTTTAAAATAGTCACATCACTGAGTGTCTTTCAAGATGTGAAATATTTATAAAAATATGTATTCCTGTTTCAGTTTATCCCTGCCATCCTTTACCTACCAAACTTGTGTCATGTGTGCTTTTATTCCATTATTAAAAGGGAGATGTGAAGTTATGTGGCCATCCTATCACAAGCTTCTGCCAGCTGTAAACCTCATCACAGTTCCTGTAAAGTACATTTCCATGGATCAAGTTACTGCCAGGGAAGACTTTAACAATCTTCTACCCTACTTTCAACCCTCAACAATTAGTATTAGCAAATGGTCCAGGCCACTGCCTGGAATCACATCTGATTTCTATTCAAGAAAGACAAACTTTTATTCAAACCAGACCCATAAGCTAAACACATGAGTTTCCCTGCTTAAAATAATGAATCTGAAGTAGTTTCTATCATTCATTTTAAAAATCACTCTCACATTTGAAATCAAGTTGGCTATTTTCCCTTGTCTGTATTAGCCATCTGGTAAGGGTGACTTTTCTAACACTGGTGTCTAGAGCTAGGATTTATTCTTTACAAAAAAAAAAAAAAGACAACCTGCCTTCCCACTTTAGTTTTTTCATTTTTGGAGCTTGCCCTTGTTATATAGACAAAACTCATCCTATCTTTGAAAAGAGGAAAAAACCCTACACATGGCATAACTTCCTCTATAAGATTCTTAATATATTTTATAGTCAAAATGTAGTTTTGTATGTGATGATTTAAGAAGACACACACATGCTTTCAGGTCATTGAAGTGCATTGTAAAAATAATAGAGAGACAAAGGGCTTATTCTCAAGAAATGATGCACACCCTCTTCTTCATGGAATATTGAAAATCTGTTTCATTTTTCACTATAAGGCAAATTCAAGATGCTATTTCCTTACCACATACCTCAGCGATGCATGACCCCTGAAATAAAAAAGGGAGGGGATTTATAAGCAAAAGAAAAACCTGAATGAGTCAGGGAGTTTAATAGACACTGCTTTGTAACAAGCAGTAGTGAAACAATGTGTATTTAAAATGACCCTTTTTCCATACCTGACAACTGGCTGTTCACAATAGGTGTGGAAGAGAGATGGTATGTGTGGTTTTGATGCACTAACAAGAACTGAAATTAAAATCCAAAAGTCAGATCAGCCGGAACATTTTTCCAATTAAGTATAGCCCAAGGTCTCTTAACAGGTACTTTTTGGCAGAAGAAGGCTGTCTATATGTTTTCCACGTCTTTTAAAAATATAAAATATCTTGATACATAGAAGCAGGGATCAATAAATTGCCTCTCCATGCAGTATAACTTGCACAGTATTTCTGATAGCGGTTGATCTTGGCTTGCTGTCTGTCCTTGCAATGGGTTCAAGGCTGTCCTCTATGAAAATGTTGGTTGTCCCTGGGTGAGTGAATGGGAAAGAATTCAGCCTTTACCACAAATCTGCCTGTATCCCTGCCCTGTTAATAGCAGACCAATTAGATAAATTCTATCATAGAATCATAAAATGTTTTGGGTTGGAAGGGACTTTAAAGAGCATCCTGTTCCAACTTCCCTTGTCGTGGGCAGGGACACCTTCCACTAGACCAGGTTGCTCAAAACCTGGCCTTGGGATGGGGCATCCACAACTTCTCTGGGCGACCTGTTTCAGTGCCTCACCACCCTCACAGTAAAGAATATCTTCCCAATACCTAATCTAAATCTACCCTCTTTCACTTTGAAGCCATTCCCCCTATGTTGTATGATAATCTGAGAAAGCAGAGTGTAATGAAATTTGGTAACAGCAGTCCTTGCAGGAATTCCGGGTGGTGCAGCAGCCTGTGAAGACATGTAGCCCTTAACTGAGGTGAAGATCTGTGCTGTGCATATGAAGGAGTCTATGACAGTTCTCTGTGTATCAGCACAGCAGCTTCCATGTGTCACACCACTTGCCCAGACTGCACAGTGACGCCTCCAACTGTGCATCAACCATCAGCATCCCAGCATGAGGACAGCAGGAAAGGGTCTGGGGCTCACAAGCAGCAGTGTGAAGGGAGAGGTAGCCCAGCCAGGGTCTTTGGTGCGTGGTGAGAAGACACTGAAGCCTTGGCCTCCATCCTACCATGGAGGGTGTCCAGCAATTGTTCATGGTTTCTGCTGGAGCAAAAACGGGCTCCTGTGCCACGGATTGGAGATAAGCAGTCACAGGTTTCAGGCAGGAGGATGTCAGTTTGTTTTCTAGCTAGTACATAGCTTTAGTGCAGGTTTCTAAACCTGCCTGTCTAATCTGATTAATAAAACACTGCTGGAAATGACGTTTTCAACATTTTGATCAATCAGAGAGGCAAGGTTTGTAAGGGGAGGCAGTATCTTTTATTACACTAGTCTGAAAAAGCAAACAAACTTCCAACAGACATACCCTTCCTCAGATCAGTAAAGGTATGCCTAGAGAGCCATGAATGTTTTGGGTTTGTAATCATTTTTAGTAATCAAGTGTCCTAAGATGTAAGCAAAGTTGAAAGCAAATTGAAATTGCACAGTGCCCCAGAAAACTTTTCTGTAACACTTGTACCACTTATTGCATTTTGGGAATCTGAAATTAATCATCACTTTAAAATCTCTTATGGATTCCTGATAATGTGAATAACCATTAACTCACCAATTAGCAAATACTTGGAAAGTGTTTGGAACATTAAAAAAATATTTTTAAAAGTGAAATAGTAAATAGACTTACTGTTCATAGAGGTAGATATGCTAAGAGTAGGAAGCACTCGCCACCAGCATTCTTGAGCTCCACAGTGGTTCTTTATTAAGCAGCCATTGCTAGATATGCCACCTTGTTTATTTATGAGGATCTAGTCCACATGTCCCTGACGGAAGATTTTGTTTGACTGTTCACACCGTTATTACTGACATTTCCAGCTCTGGAGCTGTCACAGATGGGAAGGGATTTTAAGATCCACCGAGTGCAGATTCCTAGAACTCTTCTTCTCAGGCTGTGGCTGCTGGTCCAGAACTTCAGTGCCACCTACAGAGAGTTGGTCCCCATCCTCTCCCATACTTCACTCAGACCTGGGATGAATTAGGAATATACCATTACACACAATAGCCTATTTTCAGTTGTATGTCTAGACCACTTGTTTGTGCCTTTGGATCAAGTGGAGCCTTTTCAGTGTGATTGCTAGTGCATGCACACAATGAAAACGCTGGGGTTTCTGCAGGTGATACTTCATGAGTTGGGGTTGCATTACAAGGGGTTCCTAAGGATTACATGTTAGTGTATTCCCACTAGAGTCCTTTTCATTTGATCTTTGCTGGGACATTAAGCTTTTCTATATGCTGCAGAGTAAGGGGTTTAGCAGTCTCCATGACCCTGGCAGAGCTGAGACACAGCATCCTGCAGCCGAGGGCTGTTCCCCGAGCAGCCATGCTGGCCATCATCCCACCACAGCGCTGTCGCCCCTCACGGGAGTCAGCAGAGGGTGCTCCTGCAACAAGGCAGCATGATCCCGCTGCCATACGCCCCTACGTTAAACAATATGCCCAATAGGAAGTATTGGTTTATAAATTATTAACCACAGCCCTCTGACACACTAACAGACTCACATCTGTGGACGTTTTATGTAAAGACAAGTAATGGGAGAAGGTGAGATCTTCAAAGTGTCTTGTAACCCAAGAAGGTCTGTACTGTATAAGCACAGGAGGCAGAAGGGATTACAATAAGTTGTGTTTGGGCTACAGCAAGAGCCCCTACCCTTCAGCCAGTGTTTGATTCCTGGGGCCAGCACAGAGCCTTTGTCAGCGGCAGGTTTCCTGATGGCGATGCTTAAGAGAAACCCTGGAGGGAATATTTAAGCTGCTCTCTTTTGGGTGGCCAGGCCATGGCCGGCTGCTGAGTATTTGCTGGTTGCCACAGGATGTGTGGGAATGCACAGGGATGTACAGGGACGTAGGAGAATGCTTGATGGGTGGGAGGAGCGCTGTGGCAGAGGGGTAGCATAGCTAAGAGTGGAGAGCAAGAAAGGGTTGCTGCCATGGGGAGAGGGAGGATAAAAGCGGAAGGAGAAAGCAAAAGAGTAAAGGGAAGAAATGCTCCAGTGTCCACAAATACCTGCCAGCTTTGTTGTATTTTTTGTTTCATACTGTGGTTACTTTTCTGGCCTTTTTAAAAACTATGTGTGTGCCTTGTGTGCATGTGAAAACAGGAGGTTGTAGGGGTGCTTTGCAATGGGGATCCCAGAGCCTGCTATATAGAGACTCACTTTTATGACTTGGAAGTACCCTCAACTTGATGATCTGGAAGCTTTGCTGTGGACAGCTAGATTCTGGGTCCTTATCTCATTACTCATCTCATTAAAGCCAGTTAATATACCACTGAGGTCACGAATGCTTCCTTCTGGCTGGCATTTTTCTACTCAGTTATTGGCTAGTGTCCAAGATGTTGGGAGTTTTAGAAAACAAGACTTTTTGTTTCTTAAATAATTTTTGCTATTAAAATTCTCACTCAGCATGTCTTCTTGTCATATTGAGAAAACCTAGTACAATTATCAAGTATTTGGGTATAGGCAATAAAACAAAAAATATAATAAAATAATTAAAAGCATTTTTTGTGCTATCTCACACTTTTGTCTCCTGAGGGATAATCTCATAACAATGAGAATGGAAACAGGCATAAATTAGTCTGTAACTACAGCTGACTAAATAATAGCAGAGGTTTTCGTCACATAAGTTATTCAGTTAATATTTTTGTGTCTTCAGCGGGAAGAAATTACTTCACCAATATTGTATTGGTTTTTTTTCTTCCAATAAAATGTTGATAAATAGGGGCTCATTTGCCTGTAGTGGCTGTCTGGCTTTGCCTTCATATTCTTTTCTTTTAATCACTTCCTTAAAATACACTTTTTCTAAATGGCATGTGTTCTTTTCAAAGACAAATTTGCAAATCAGAGGAAAAAAAAAATCACCCAAACTGGCTTGCAGACCTTTGCAATGAGCAAGGCTTATTCCAACGCCTTTTCATTTCCCCTTCACTTGACCCATCTCTCCTATCAGGGGTGTATCTGCACTTTTTGTCTGTTTCTCCGTATAGGTAGACCCAGCTGCTCCTACTGGAGCCCCCTGATCGCAGAGGCATGCAGGGTGTGTGTGAGAAGATGAATCTGCCCCTGCAGACAGGGCCTGTAGTTGAAAAGCTGTTCCAGTAGTGACCTTCCCTTCTGCTCCACAGTAGAGCCTCCAGCCAGCTATCAGTGCTCGCGGAACAGCAATAGCCACGTGCACCAAAATTGAGGTAGGTCAGCAATGATGTGTAGCAGCATACATTGAAAAGTAGCTGCAAGTCAAAGAATATATAATAGTTGGGATAGAACAGGATTGTCTGGTGGATATGAGGAAGCTCAAGTCCACTGTATCCATTGCTGTTGACAGTCTTTATAAGTGCAGATTTTTAGAAAGAAAACCAAGGTGCAATATCAGCTATCCATTAAACCAGAAACATTTCAGCTCCTGTTTATCTCAAATTCCTTGGATTATCTTCACCACTGACACTATTAACTTGTCCTGCCTTTGAACAACTGCAAATCAGAAACCTAATTCCTCTGGATATTGCATTATTGAGATGAAATAGACTGTGTGAAGTGACTTTTTGTTCCCTGGATTCACATGATTAGCCAGGAGGATGTGGATTGTGAGAAATTAGGAGACAAAGGCATTTTAAACCATTGCAAATTAACCAAATTAACTACTTTTAATTCAAGCAGTTTCAGTTTTACCCCACTTTCATAGTGGATCCAAGCAGATACTTGCAAGGACTGTAATTGCAACATTACAAAATGAAAATACAGATTTTGTGTGCAGAAAACTTTTCTGTAGCAGAACAGCAGTGCTGGGTAAAACCACAGATGGCACGGTTATAAACGTGTTTTCATCCATGTTGTTACAAAGTTGACCTGACTCTCGAGTATCCCCCCACCACACCAGTGGAATTCAATGGCAAAATTCCCACAAACTGGGAATGGACCAGTACTTGAAGCCAAATCAATGGCTGCAGTATCCCCACTGAATTTGAGGACTCTTCACGTGCATCAAGATTTGTTTAATGCACTACATTAATGCACTACTATATGTGTTCAACAAATTGCAGGATCAACCTGCCTGCCAAATAACTGATGGAGGGTTGCAGCTGCTTGACTTAGGCAAATTCAGAGTGTACTGAGGTAGGTTGCTATGAAATAGCAGTTCTGCCCTGGGGAGTCTTCAGGCTCTGACTCTTGTGGCAATGGAATAATACTGAGTGGCTGAAGGGGATCCTGCCCCCTAGCCATATGCTCTGACTGGCTGAGGAGGCTGGCTTCTTATGGGAAGGTGCTACCACCAGCCCATGGGCATCACCTACCCTGCTAATGGCATTGAGGGGAGCTGGAGTGGCAGGGTTGGGATGAAGTTACTCCAAACCTAAAACATTCGGATATTTTTGGTGGGTAACACAGTTAAAATCCTAAACCATTAGAAATGCCTATAGGTCTGTGGACTTTAAAAACTTTTCAAAAAAAAAGGAAAGATATTTTGGAATAAGATACTATATTTTAATTAGGAAACATAAAAATGTTTTTATAAAATGTCACTGTGAACAAATAGCAATTTTTTTAACGTTTCCCAGTATAAAAGCAATTTGTTTAAAGTGAAATGTGTTCATAAACTATATGTTCATAAACCTTATGTTGTCAGGTCCAAATCTATTAAAAAAACCCCAAAACCAAATAAATTCAATAAAACCTCCCTTTATTCATTATTCTAAAGTAAAATGCCGAAGAACATTTTGATGTTCCTCCTGTGACAAGTCCCTTGATCCAGCTGGAAGCTTAACTACTTATCGTCTAGCATTAGGTACATGTGCAAACATAATGACATTATGGTTAAATTTCATAGAAACACAAACTTAGCTCTTTGTCTATTACTTTATCAGTGATGACCTGAAATCTTAACTCAAATCTTAGATAGGTTTTGCTTGATACTTGCAGTGAATATTGTGTGTCTAGTCTGCAACATGAAACTGAAATTACTTTACAGTAAATAAATAAGCAGTCAAATTACAGCATGTTCTTAGTAGACTTGTAAATAGAAAAAAACAAAGAACCTAAAATCAGTAACTAGGCTGTTAACTATGGCTATACCAAGGGTTTTTCATTTGCTTGTTTCTCTGAAGGGCTGCGAGAGGCAGGATAAATTGAAGAACCTGCGTCAGAGGTTCATGAAAAATACCCTGAGTTTTATGGATTTTGGGTTGAATTCATATCTATGGATCAATGGCAAAATATTGTGATGTCACAACCATTTTTTTGTAGAATTTTGTTTTATGCTTATCTAGTATAGAAGACAGTAACTGAAATGTTTTTTTGAGTTTAATTCCATTTGGCTGTTGGCAAATTTTGTCTCCTGACAGTTGCAATTCTGAGTGTTTGCATGCTCTGCATGAAATTGGCCACTTTACAAAAGAATTACACAAATCCTAGAATTCCTGGCTTGCAAATGGACTGGAATGAATTATGAAGTTTTCCATAATAGCATGTCATCCTGGTTGTTGTGTATAAAATTAAAACCCTGAGTAAAGCAAAAGGACTTCAGCCAACCCTTTTCTGCTACTAGGCTCTTTCTAAGAGATTGTCTTGAATTAACTGTTTCTTAGACTTCCAGGAAATGTAGTGACTGGATTATTACAGAACCCTTGGCTCTATGAAACTGTGATCCTTTTGTTTTAGGAAAACAATAAGAAGACTTCTTTTTCTTTTTTTCATTTTTATTTTGTTTTTAATGGACAGATTCTCCTGGGCTGAGCAGCGTGATGCCTGTGCAGTTACATCATGGTCAGCAGAACCTAAGAAAGTGAAATTAGTTGGGTCTATTCCAAGCGTATTTATTCCTGGCATACTTATGTGGAGTCCCCACACACAGGAGAACTGAAGGGTCATCATAGAGTCTATGTGACACAAATGAAAATTTTGTTTCTTGAGTCAAATCACAGAGAAAAATCCCCTATTTGGGGATAGATAAGAACTAAACAGGATGTTTAATAACTGGAGCAACATTAGATGCACCATATAGATGAAATCTGTATTCTGGAGAATACTTCTTACCACAAAAAGAGGTATTTATTCCTCTTTTTGTCTTTATTCCTTAGAGACTGAGGAGAAGAACTGGGGATTATGTATCACTTAAATGTGCCACACACATTGTCTCTGAACACTCTGGTAAAGAGAAAAATTCTTTCTAAGGCCATGTCTTCCCCTTTCTTAGTTGGATAGCTTTCAAGAAAAAAAAAAAGAATGAAAAAGGAGGGGACTTTTTACATGTTTCACATTATCTTTATTTGTTAAACTGGAGTGTGATGTGTGGAAAAATGTTAAATCTTCAAGGCATCTTTTAATATTTTAGTTACGTGAAATATTAAGTGATTTATTAGGTTCTATGATATTGGATCCAGGTCAGTACAGGAAATACTCATCTGCAGTGAGTTTCTACAAAAAAAAAGGTCAGACTATCCATATATCTTCTTATATTATTTGGAAATTGCTTCCCAGATAGAACTGTAAGTAGAAATGTGAGGGTTTTGCATCTCACCATATCCCCAGTAGTCGCACTGTGACTTCCAGCACATGCTATTCCAATGCCCCTCTGCCCTGGTCCATAAAAAAGCTCACTTCATATTCCTCAGAATATAATGAAATATGTAGGCAGTGATATTTTCCAGTTTAGGAGAGAGCATGCTGTGACATTCTAGGGAAAAGCTTCTGGGTTACATGTTTGTGGAGTCTTAGCGTCTCAAAGGGAAAACAGCTTCTAAAGCTAGGGATAAACAATATATTATTTTCATATAAATATTTTTGAAAACACCTTGTATTTATTGTACTACCAGAACGATCTGTAGCAAATCAAATTCTACTACAACTTCATGAATTTGGATGAATTATTATACAATACCAAACTGTACTATTTGCTCCAGAACCTTCTTTCATTTCATAGTATACATGCACACACAAAAAATCAAGAGAATGAGTGAAAAATCTGCAATGTCAGAGATAAAACGGTGTGAAAGTGTAGTCAAGAGTGGCTGTTTCAGGTACTGGGTTTTACGATTCTTGTTTATCTTATCCCTTCTTACAGCATCTGGCAAAAATATCTCCAGATGCTCCTCTCATTGCACTCAACTAAAGCTGCAGCTTTCTGCTGCTGTGTTGCAGCCAAAATGGAAAAGCAGCAGCTGGATCCCGAGTGCTAGAGTTGAAAGTCCCATTGAAAGTCAAGTGCTTTAGCTCAAGCTAGTTGCAGCAGGATGTTGTGTAACTTGCTGTCAACCAGGATGCTTCCTGCCCATCTTGGTCATGCTGTACAATAACACATCGAAAAACCCTCCACGCCTTTAGGAGTGAAAGTCTAGAGGCCTAGGGTCAGTCAGCCTCATTTATCTCCACAACCCATTTTTAAGTGGTTTTGTGTTTCCTTGGATGCCTGAAGGCATAGAGCCAGTCACAGAAAAACCTAAATGCAGGGATCTATGTGAAATTAGGCTTCCTGAATCTGGCCCAAGGAGCTGTAGGGAGCTCTTCCATCTCAAGGATGGGCAGGAAAACAGTTTTTCCCCTGAGTTATGAATCAGGTTCAAGGTGTTGATGCTTCTTTTCAAAAAAAGACAGGACCTGAGCACAGGTTTTCCAGAAGACTGGCTAAGAGATCAGGAAGCAAAGACCATGGATAGCTGCTGCTCTTCTCCTTGAAGACTCTTGGAGAGACAGGGATCTTTCATGTCCATGGAATAACCCATTACAGGAAAGGAGGATCATCTGCACCTGACCAAAGAGCAGGGTATCCGTCTATGACCCATTTGCTCCAACAAACCCAAGCTCTCTGTTGTGCCCCAAAAGCAAAGCAAAGGAAGAGCCCAAGCAAAATAAATGACTGCAACTCTTGTCCAGACAATGGGCCATATATGACAGATACCATCCTAAGGAAAGAGGCTTCCATAGTTGCATACTCTTGTGATGACCAAAGTTATGTGGAATATAACAGATAAAGTGATTTTTCTGACATCCAAGTCCAGTGTTTCTGCATATTTGGGGAATTGCTTTGCTTACACCCTCACTGTGGCCCAGTAAATGTTGGGTTCCTGTTATATTTGCAGACTGGGGCAACCTGGCATGTTGTTTACACAATACTATCTGAAACACACTTGTTTATACAGTTTTAGTCACCATGTCATAGGAAGAGGATATAATTTGTCCGTTTCCAAAAGCACAGTGTGCCATAATTTGAAGAGCAGTAGTTCTTTAGGAGACCTGGTGATAAGGAAAGGTTATATAAGCAACTTTTTTTTTTTTCCCTTTTTTTTCTTTTTCTCAAAGGCAAAGGAAATCTTTGAAGTGGCTTTGTCTAGTAACTCTAAATTATTAAACAAAATTTAAACTGGTGACCAGATCTACTACATTAAGCCCAAGTGTAGCTCCTGAAAAAGAATTAGGCATTGTAATGCCCAGATTTTAGACACTATCTAATAAAGATATTAATATTGGTGCTTGTGCAGTGGAATGCATGGGACAAGAGCCTAAGAACCAAGATCACAAAATCCAATAGGCTGAATTGGAGTCATATAAACTAAGAAATGGTGAAGAGAGAGGTATGTCTTAAAGGCCCATCCTGGTGTGGAATTTAGATTCTTAACTCTGGACTCATTAAGACTTGTAGCCTTTAATGTCACCCTTTTAATGCAACATCTCTGGTTCGGTTATGTGCAGCTTTGGGGATTAGCCAGAGTAGGTTTTAATAACTTTGGAAGCCTTTCTGTTTATTTGCCCCATTATGGTTTATGTCTTCTAGGTGAGAAGGTGATTCTGTGTTGTGGTAGATGGATGAGGTTTGGTGGGTGCAGGGATGACTGCATGGGAAATGTGCTCTATTTATCCCACAATTTACTAGATTAACTCAGCATGTGAAACCACCTTGTCAAAATGCTCAGCACTTTGTCTTTTCACCTTTCCTATTTAAGGGTGTGGTCTTTCAGTGGAAAAAGGCCCACAGCGTCTGTTAGCTTGGTGCTCCATTAGATGCTTTTTGCCTCTAAAAGCTCAAATGAGAGGACTGGTATCTGTCCTCAAAGACCTTGCCTACATCATTTCAGCTGAACTTTTATTATTATACCTCAATTGATAGAATAGTGGTTACCTCATTTGGACAGGACAGAGTGGTGCTGTATTGTGGCTAAGGAAAAATGCAAGCAAAAAGAGTTTGCTCACTTCTATATAGGGCACTGGAAAGTTTGCTCATTTGGAAAATTCAGTTAGCCACTGGATGAGTTGTCATTACTCAGTGGTGCTCCGCACAGAATATCTGGAACCTCTCCAGTGGTGGGACATGTCTTCTGCATAGTGTCCAAGTCTCACACCTGCAAAGCAACATCAGCTTTGCTCACCTATCATCTGTGGAGAACTGGATTCCAGGCTGGCTCCATGCTCGCTGGGTGAACCTACCAGAGGCCTTTCGGACGTGAGACATTATACCTCTTTCAATGCTGGCATGGCCATTTGCAACAGATCCAAGCTAAGTGAGACCCTGTGGCTGTTAATAAGGAACCTGTCCCTATGGACTAGTTCCTCAGCATCAAACAGCTTTCTTTTCTAATGCATATATCTCCTTTAGAAAAACATTGCCTCTGAATCAGTCACTGAGAACATAAAGATGTTATTTCTACCTCTGAACATACAAGTAATGAATTCTCATAGAATAAAAGCCTCTGTTTTCTATCTTTCACATTGCCAGTCTTCCTGCCGTTTTATTCCTTGTGGAACAGAGCAGCTGTCAGAACGTGCATGTGTTTCACTCCAGTTGCATCCACAGTGACAACTAAAAATAATACAGGAGGGAGATAATTAACATATTGCTACTTTTCTCTTTGTACTGTGCTGCTTACACATGTATTTACTAACATGCTGCTCTATCATGGCTCCCATTAGAGTTATAAAATTTTCCTACATATGGGCTTTAAGCTTTTCTAAGCACAAATTTGACTTTTATTAGAGAAACTTGATATAAGACAGTAATTTCAAAACTGACTTATTGAACACTTATTGGCTCAATTTGTGAAGTTTTATAGGATGCCATTATTTAATTCCCAGAGCCTGCTTACAGCTGCTGCTGCTCTTCTTGGAATACCTTTTTGCTTTGGCAAAATTGCATCCTATGACCCCCTCCAGTTGGTAAACACACAAGCAGACCACTGAGTGCTGAAACAAAGTATTCTGTATGCTTCTGTAAGTGATCCTAATGCCTGCCTGAAGGGTTGAGTCAATGCTTTCAAAAACCAGAGTTTTCTGTGCATGACCACGGGCAGTGGGTTGTCTCTGGAGCCAAGATTGTCTGCGGTGAGTTTGGGATGGTGAGTGCGGCTGGAAGCATGGTGCAGTGCAGGCATACTTAAGCCAGTTTTAAACAAGGTGGCTGAGGTACTGAAAGGAGGCCAGAGGTTGGGGCTGTGAAACCCAACAGAGAGGCTGGCTAAGACCATGGGCAGGCAGCCACCTTGCTCTCTGCACCACCACAGCTGCTTGTATGCATCATGCCACCTCCGAGCTTCTTGGCAGTACTACCTGATGCTGCTGCCACACAGAGGAAGTGGAGGAGGACCAGGGGTGTGCTGCAGAAAGACTCTGGCCAGCTGTCTCAGCAAGAGGCATTGCTCCACATGTCTCCACCTCAGGGATGATAGCAGCACAGCAGGTCAGATGTCAGAGCGGTGGCTGTTTTCTGCACCCCTAGCAAGCTCTCTGCAGCCATTACACTGCCTGTGCTGGTCCCTAGCCACAGATCAGTAGGCTGGTGAGATTAAGGCTAGTTCAAGTGTGTTGTTTCTGCTGAGCCTCCCAGGCAGGCAGGGATGAGGAACTGATGATATTTAGTAAGGCGAGGGGATGCAGTGTAGGGCATTGTGCTATGTCGTAAACCAGGACTAAGCAGATCCTCACTAGCATTTTCAGCCTACATCCAAGTTTCCCCTCAGTATAGTTTAAAACTTTGTCTGCTAATGTTTGTGGTGTGGACCATTTCTAAGGCTGGACTGCTCTTAAGAGGTCAATTTAATCTCCCTAATTGTTTGCTGAAGAGACCTAAACTGGACTGTGAAGAGGCTTAAATTTCTTTTAATTGCTATCATCTTACAACTTTCACAATAGATTATATAATTACTAGCTGTTATAATAGATTTTTTCTGGAATTGTTTCTCTTGAAGAACCAAGCAAACATTATGTTGTTTTGGGCTGGGGGAGCTAATAATGAAAGAGGTAACACTAGTGCTCTTAGAATCATTCTGCTAGTTGGTTGATATCGTTTTAATCTTATTCACCTAAACCTGCAATGATGACTGGTAGCTCACTCTTGCTGTCACAGCGATCTGACATCTGGTGCAAGATACCATAAAGAAAGGAAAACCATTACACTGCAAAAACCTAATGTGAAATGTTCTTGTGTGGGCTATGTATGTGTTTGTTTTAAAATGTGGCCATTTAGAGAGGTGTAAGAAGGCGGAAAACAGTCAGATTCATTTAAGCAGGCGTGGAAGGATGCCTTTATTCGAAGGCTGGTCCAAGGCACTCCTTCACTCTCCAACCACTGAGAGCCTCAGGCTTCTCCAAAGGGAGGTGGAGAGCAGAAGCTTGGTGCCTGAAGTCAAGAGCTGTGAGTGTAGCTGCACCTTCTGGAGCTGTCTCTCTAGGACCATCCACAGCACAGGTTTATTTTTTTTTACTTGATGAAACTTCAGTCTGAAATATGCTTTTGAAACTGACCCTCTAAGATGCAATTTCAGAACAAAGGTGCTGATGTAACTTTAATTATGCTTATTTTAATGCTAGTGATTCAACTTTATTGAAACATTTAAAGTCATTTCATTAAATATACCCATTTATAGACCACATAGTCAGGGGAACCTGAATCTGTTGCTGCCCTAAGCGAAGCATATCTTATTTTCTGAAGCTCAGGGTAATTTCCTCTGTAGACTTGCCACCCTTGCACCAGCTAATAAATAAAGTATACTGAAGATTAAAAACACTGTTCAAGATACCAGGTGATAATTTGGCAATCCTGCAATGGGAACAAAAGTTTTCACTGCTTATTCATTTGTTTGCTTTTTACTGTTTCAGTTTATAACTTTATTGTCTGAATTCAATGCCTGGCACGATGTCCTATGAGTTGTTAAGGTCTCTAGAGAGTATAAACACAGTCTTGGCATTGCAAAAAGCTGAAGATCACTCAAACATTGTATCTTGTTTCCAACAGTGGTTGACAGCAGACATGGACAGAATACTAATGCAAGGTATGTAGATTTTCACCAATCTTCCAGTCTTTAGTAATCAGTGCCTTAGTGATGCCCTACACTGATATCCTCTGTAATTAATAACCTGAGACAGATCTACTTCCCATAAATCTGTTTGATTCTTTTTGGCTTCCATCACTTAACCACATGCACTGTTAAAAACTACTTCTCTACAGGCATCTTAAGCATCTGAAAATTTCACAGGTAGAACAAGGCAAAGAGTAGGTTCAAAGACATTGTGGCTACCTCCAAGCAATAAATAATGATTTCTTATTCATCTTTGTCAAGCCACTTAGCATAATGTTGGTTGCTCTGTAATACCACTTTTCAGCTGCCACTTTTCCAAACTGAGGACATGTAACCTATGTATTCTCTTGAATGACAGGTGCTGTGTGACACAGTTGACACACCAGAGGATGGGATGGCATTCAGAGAGACCTGGACAAGCTTGAGAAGTGGGCTTATGTGAACATCATGAGGTTCACAAGGCTAAGTGCTGCACCTGTGTCAGAGCAGCTCCAGATATCGACACAGGCTGCAGGATGAAGGGATTGAGAGCAGCCCTGCTGATGCTGGTGGATGAAAAAACGGATATAAGCCAGCACTTGCAGCCTAAAAAGCCAAACATATCCCAGGCTGCATGAAAAGGACAGTGGCCAGCAGGTCAAGGGAAGTGACTATGGAGTACTGCGTCTGGCTCTGGGGTCCTCAACCCAGGAAAGGCATGGACCTGTTGGAGCAGGTCCAGAGGAGGGACAGGAAGATGATCAAAGGGCTGGAACACCCTTCTGATGAAGAAAGGCTGGGACAGCTGGGATTGTTCAGCCTGGAGAAGAGAAGGCTCTAGGGAGACATTATTGTGGTCTTTCAGTACTTAAGAGGGCTTATAAGAAAGCTGTGAAAATAGACTTTTTATTAGGGTCTGTGGTGATAGGACTAGGGTAATGGTTTTAAAGTAAAAGAGGGTAGATTTAAACTAGATTTAAGGAAGAAATATTTGGCGATGAAGGTAGTGAAACACTGGAAGCCCTATCCTTGTAAATATTCAAGATCAGATTGGACAGGGTTTGTAGCAACCTGATCTAGTTGATGTCCCTTCTATTGCAGGGGTGTTGGACTGGGTGACCTTTAAAGGTCTCTAACAACCCAAATTATTCTAATGATTCTATGTGTGATTGTTCTGGTTGTCTGTCCTTATGTTTTCTCTAATTTTAATACATAGATTCACAAAATTTGAGGACCTAGTCCAAAGATGTGTACTTATCCATACATTTAAAATTAATATGCAGGACCAATGCCTTGTTTTTTTACTTAACTTTTTTCCACTAATATGTTTTCTCCAGGTCTACCTAATGGTTGATTTAACACTCCAGTGGATAGTATATGTACAAAGCAGATAATAAACATCACCTCCTAAGGGCACAGGAGCAGGCAAAGCCCAAATGCCTCAAGTCAAGCAGGCAAGGCAGAAGGCCAACTTCACTGAACAGAAATCTTCTCTTGAAAATCAGGCAAAAGAAGAAGGTGTATGCCCAGTGGAAGCAAGGTCAAGTGACATGGGAAGAATTTGGAGATGCTGCTTGCCACTGTAGGGAGAAAATTTGTGAGGCCAAAGAGTTCAAGGAGAGTTCAGACAATATTCTCAGGCACATGGTGTGACTCTTGGGGATATTCCAGTGCAGGGCTAAGGGTTGGACTCAATGATCCTTGTGGATCCCTTCCATCTCAGCAAATTCTGTGATTCTGGGATATATGTACACTTAAAAGTACAGGCAAAAAAATCCAAAGCTTCTTCCAAGACAATGGATACTAAAGTACCGTGGTACCTCTTCAGCTTGCCTGATTACTTGCTTCCAGTTGTTTCTTCGGACTAATTCAGTAGTTTCAATTGCATTTCTGAATTTTCATTTGCTGTTCTCCATCACAGCTAATCCAACTGTGTAAATGTTTTCATAATGTAGGACTATATCTTCACATTATGTGTTTTATTATGAATGCCAATGCTGCTTTAAGGGCAAAAATTGTGACTTTTACAAATCTTTTTGTCCATGAGTCTCTCCTGGTTGGTCATCAAGAGCTTCCTCTGCTGTTGTCTTCATTCTCTTCCTACAGCCATCGTGCTGTAGAAGACAAGCAGGTCAGGAAAGGGGAGCTCATTTTCTAAGACCTCTCAAGGTCTTGTACTGCAGTCCTCTCTGTACTTTCCCTATTAGACCACTGTCAAGGGCTGCACTTGTTTTTCTCTCCCAATGATAATTTATTTTGGCACACAAATGCCTGCAAGGCAAACCCACCATCCTCAGACCTGCCCCCAACATGCCAATCACGCAGCGTCTGTTTTCTGCAGCGATTGCGTTTCCACTTCAAAGCTATTGGAAAACTCAGGAAAGGATAAACCTGGTCCGAGGACTGCATGGACCACAATTTTGTCTGGGAAAGGCTGGTTCCCCTTGGAGCTTTTTGGGACCTGCACCACTGCCCTTCTCTATGCTTAATGAGGCCTGTGGGCGTAGAGCTGCTTTACTGGAAAGTAACAGTCAGAGTTTAAATATGCTCTGATGACAGCTGACTTTACTTGTTAGAGCTGTTGCACAAGGCTATTGCTAATGATTAAAGCAGATGGACAGGAGGAAGAAAGCAGAAAGCTTGAATGTGTGAGAGGTGAAAGGGCAGGAGAATTAGCCCAGAGATTTCCTGTGGTCTGTGGGTGTTTTGTGTTGAGCGCTAAATCAAAGAATTGCTTTTAATGAATGAAAGTGCTATACTTCAGCAGCTTAATTACAGCTAGTCCTCCTCTCCTGCCACAGTGGGAGTGGGTATTATTTTAGATGTACTTGTGGAGGAGTATAAAAATGCCTTTTCTTCACATTGGCCTTCATGTGACCCTACTGCCATACTATGTTTTTAATTTTATAGGCCCTGTCCCAGCAGTGTGCCTTGTCCATGCTCCCATCTGCCTTGCAGGAGAGCACAGGAAGGTTTGGGCAGCATAGCCAGTTTGTATGCAAGGGTCCAACTCCAAAAAGGTCATGCTCTGGTAATAGAATTAGAGGGGTAAACAAGCCCCAGGATGAAGCTCTGAGGTACATTTTTCTCACCATGTCTTTCCTAAGCATTACGCGTTGCATTTCTGCACAGTCTCATCATCTATATAAAAACCTTATTGATTTTAAGACCAAACATAGTATTTGGAATTTCTTGAGTTATACCCAAAGGGCTCTGAGTCTACATCCAGTTGTGTAAATGAACTCATAATTACATCATATTCTGCTTTACGTGACCATGGTGATATGAAAATGTTCTTCTTTAGCCTCCAGTGGTGAAAATATTAAATATATCTTAATTCTGTCTTAAGACAAATTGCAGTACAACTGCTGCTATGTTTATTCCAGCATCAACTTCCTTATAAATTAAACTAAATGCATTCTTCTGTCAAGGAAAACATCTGCATTTCAGAGCAAAAGTTGTGCTCGATTTGGTGAATTTTATAATTCAAACCTGAAAGAAAATTATTTTGTGCAAACATATGAGGAAAAAATGTAGTACTACCTGTTCAAGTTCTTTAAATTTTGCTATTTCGTATCTGGTTTTGTGAGTAGTTGGCTACGTACCTGCATAAGCTTCAAGATATGAATATATTTAATTTTCAAAATATTTATTTCACTAGGAAAAAAAAATACTTAAAAATATCAATGAAACAAAGATAAAACTATTTGCAACTTGCATTCTCCAAAATCTCTGTCTGGAAAACAACATTCCACTTGATGATTCCAAATAATAACAATGATGATGATATAAGGAAGTGTTATAAATTTTGCAATCCCTGGGAATTCCAGAATAGCAAACTTAACCTCTTTCCTTAATTTTTTTGTTGCTACTTTATTGTTACTTTCACATGCGTATTCCCTGTAATTTAACATTTGGAATAGTAATTTGTTTTAACCTTTTCAATGAAACCATAAGAGTTTTCCTCTGTCTTTTTAGTTGAGAGTCTGCATATTTTAGGCAAAAAGAGTTCTTAGTTCTGGAAGAATTTGCTGTGAAGATATCTACTTTGACAAAATTGTAGGACTTCTTATGTTCTGGTGAAGATAGGTAAATTATGATCAGGAAAAAACTTGTACTGAAAATCAGCATGATTTTCCATTTGCATATGTGCAGGCAGACACAAGGCACAGATAAAACATTTTATAGAGTTTGGCTTAAGATGAAAAAAGATCCAAATCAAAACAACTTTTGTTCCTGCGGAAAAAAAGGGAAAAAAAAACAACAAACAAAAAACCCTCAAATCTTTTGTTCCAGTAATGTCTCTCCAGCTTTGATTTAAGCTTTAGTTTCATTCAAATTAAACCACTTAGCTTTGTCTGGTTTCAGAATCATAATCATACAAAACAACAATGTTTTGCCAAACACAATAAATCAGCCCAAGTTCAGTCTGAATTTGTCTCACATTTTTTCCAAATTCAATAAATATTTAGCAGGTTGGACCATGGTTTGAGGTTTCTAATGGATTCCCTGACTGTGTTTGGCCTCTTCTGATGGTTTGATGCAGAAAGAAAAGAGTTCCATGGAAATCTAGAAGGAGCTGACCAAGAGAAGCAGATGGAGATCCACATAGACATGTTTGTCTAGTCCCCCAGAATTGTTTAATCCATTAAAACCTCTGTCTAATGGAGTACTTTGGCAATAATTAGCCATGCACAGGGTAGCAGGCATAAATATTTCAATGGCGACCGAAGTCCCCAGTTCCCCAGCTGAATGAACTATGCTTCTCCAAGTGATGCAAAGTTCAAGTCCTTTGATTTCAGTCAAAAATTTTCTTTTGTCTAGGTGATGCTGTGTAAAATTATGAAAAAGTGACTCCTAATCTCTATTTATACACAGGATCTTCTTGATATTACTGCATTTCTGATATGTATTTACTGAGCCTGGAGACAATCTTCCCTATCAGTGGAACAATTTGTTGTTTGATGGATCTCGTTAATTTGTTGAGGAAGTAGGGAACCACGGTGATCATGTGATTTAGAGATTGAAAAATCCTGATTTATAATGGTGTTGTGAAGTTTGCAACAGTGTCTTTCATTTTATAACTTAGTCCTGCCATCCATTCAGATTTGTTTCATTTTAACTTCCAAATAGATATGACTCTGGTGAAGTAACGTTAAATTTCCTTGAGTACAAGAATTGTGAAATTTCCTCATAGGAATTTTGAGATTAGAGGGTATTAAAAACAAAATGAACAAACACGTGAGAAAAACAACACTATTGTCAGTAAAGTGTGAAACAATCGGAGAAAAATTATGTACATAGCTTCAATTCCATGATAAGCTTTTTAAGAATTAAATAATGTGGGGGATTTTTTCTACCATATTAAGTTAGTATTATTGCTACATTTGAAAAAAAAATACAGGAATGTTACTTTAAAATGTGACATAGTCCACTTTTGCTTTAACCAAACTACAGTTAAATGAAGAGACAAAATTACAGCAGGGAAAATACTATCTTTATTTATTAACAGTAGAAGTAGAGAGTTGATTTTAACTATTTTCCCTTACAAAACACACAACTAAAGTATACTTGCTAGTGAAAATTAGTCCAAGCTACTGATTGTGCTTGTTTATGAATGCTTTGGTTCTGACTTGTGCGGCTGTGAGGGACTTCTGCTGTATATACTGTGATGCAGCATAAGCAAATAGCAGAACGGATATAAAGCTATCTTTCAGTCACATTGCACATAGTAACATATGATGGCAATTATGGAGGACAATGAGCTTGCACAAGGCAATATGAACAGGTACTTGAAATATCCAGGCTGGCTCCAACCCTCCTGGTTTTGTTTAAACCTCATGCATTGCCTGTGCTGGGGATGCCAATGGGTCCCCAAGATGGGTGAGAACTGGCGTTGGGATTGCTGGGCATAGTCTGATTTATGTTCGGATTCCACCTGTGTTCAGAGCTGTGCTTGTGTTACTGGTTTGAGTTTATCTCTGGAGAAAACAGTAGGGGACAACTGAATGTATCTAAAGCCAAGATGAACTTTTTTTAAATCACTTTATAAATCTACCATTTGAGACAGGGAAACAAACAAAAAAAACCCGCTGTCTTTGCAGCTGTCCTTTGCAGCTGTCTTTGGAAGGAAGAGCTATGTAAAAAGCAGAGCAATTTTTTTTCCACAGAAGTTCCTAAAAGTCTGTGGCATTATTTTTCTCAAATCATTAGTTTTCTCACTTGATTACAGTTGCCCAGGTCTTCATTCATCTCAGTTTCATCTGCATAAGGGCAAGTATTGCCTGTAAGATAAATTGCATAGGCAAAGACCAGAAAGCACACCCAAAACTTTTGAAGGCAAGAGGGGAATCAAGAAAAATGAGATTCAGACATTAAAAGGGAGTCCTGGCACTTTAAATTCTGAGAGCAAGGAAGCTGTCAAAAGCAGGAAGCAAAAAAAAGGTGCATTTGAGCAACCTGGTCTAGTGGACAGTCTCCCTGCCAGTGCCAGGGTGGTAGGAACTAGATGGTTTTAAGATCCCTTCCAACACAAAATCTTCTTTGATTCTATGATTATATGTTGCATATTTTATTTGACTTCTGAAATGGCTTGAGGAGGACATATGGATAAGATTAAAGGAGAATGGAAGGTGCCAGGACCATGAAAGGGAAAAACCCCAAGGCAAGAATATGATTTGTAACTTTGTTTTTCATCCTTTGCTCTGGAAAATAGGAAGGATGGGATGTGATACAGCAAAAGAGCTGGTGTGGAGGAATTGGCACTGCTCAGAGGTTTCTTCCTGTGGCCCTGAACAGGGCATGGTGAAGGAGAGAGGAGCCCCCCAGACAAAGACAAGGGATGGCAAAGCATAACAAGTGCAGAAAGCCCAAGGTGGAAGTGAAGGCTGAATGGCAAGCTGAGACCTGTCTGTTCAGCAGGGAAAGCTAATTTACAATGGGGAGAAAGGAAGTGAACAAAAAAGGGAGTAAAACACATTGAAGACTAGACTGTAATTTAGAAAAAAGGCTCTTGCAGAAAGGGTACAGTGTTTGCTACATGTAGCCTGAGGGAACTAAGTGTGGATGTGTGGGAACCAGTCCAAGACTGTAAGTTAAAAAAGGGTAAGAAAACACACCAGCAGAAGTGCTGAATTGAGATCAAGAGCAAGCATCCTTACAGGTCACTGGAAAATCAGCATCGACCCGTCGTTACCTCACTGTGACCACAGATATCTTCTAGCCAAAGTACAAAGAAAAAACATATTAATCTCAGATATCCTTGGGTGTGAATTCTAGATACATGATGAATGCTGGTGATACCAAGTAAGGTCCTTAGGTTGCAGTAGAGATAGAGCTTGAGCCCTGATATTGGCTTTTAACCATCTGCTCTGCCATTTCATAACATAAGTGTCTACAGGCCTAGCTCCTAGTGGAAAAAAACCAGTATTTGTCCTGCATAAGTAAAGACAGGAGAATACCCATGGTTCCACTTTAGAGAATGCAATGCTCTTCTGAGAAAAAACAGTTCACTTCCATGTGACAGTTGCTGCAAAGAAGCAAGTCCTTATAGAGCCTACTGGAAGATGCTGGTTGTGGAACCAACTGCTGTTTTCTTGCATCTTGACAAAATTGCAAAAACAAATCACAAGCTTGGGACAAGCTGAAAATGAAGCAGAGGCCTGGGCTCCAAATGTTCTTTGTTTCATGGGGTGTAGTGAAAACAATGGTAGAAGAAGTTGTAAGGTCATTTTTTAATCTTTTCCATTGTTTCATATTAATTTTCATAAATACTCAGTAATGTGACACAAAGAGTTGACTTGTGTAATAGTTTGCAGTATCTGAGGCTGTTCAGTTAACCTGATTATTTTTTCACTTGCACATCTAATAGAGACAAGCTGAATGTCGGTTTTCTTTGTTTCTCCAACTATTTCAGTTACTCCTCTCTTTTACTTGCTTTTTTAACCCTGTATTTCCCCCCATTAGACTGTCTCGTAGAAGACTAGCTGAAGGAAACTCACACTGCACCCGGGCTTCTGCTTTTGTAACCACCAAAACCTTCTTATGTGCAATGTCTTCTTTCCATATTGTGTGTGCTACACTTCATTTTCCAAGGAATCAGAAAGTCTAATGTATGATGCAACACTTGTAGAAGAAGATGTAGGGATACGTTTACTAAGCAAGTCACCACTAGCTTCATTTTCCCAATATTTCCTGCAAGCATGGAGCTCCCAATTCATGTTTCCCTGAGATATAAAGCCTTAAGTGTTTACTATTCTTATCATCAGCACTACTTTTATTATTTAAAGAATAGGAGTGGTTCAGAACACTGTTGTCTCAACCACTCTACAAATAGGTGACATGTTAGAAGAAAGTGCCTCTATCATAGACAAATGAAAATCTTGGTAAACGAGAAGAGGAAATGTTCTGATTAAATAAACTAAAAGGTAAGGAAACTGGAGAAGAAAGATATACTTTCTCTGAAATGTCGTGACAAGCTTCGTTAGTAAGAAGAGAAGGTAATATGGGAGGCTTTTGAGAGCTGAGGGTCAAGAGTGCAGAGATGTGGCCAGTGTCCCACCTACTGGAGACAAGCCCTTGTGCACCAGGTCACTGTTAGCTGAGAGGGCAGTAGGGACTTTGTTCCTCAGCATCATTCTGTATACAAAGCTGCGATGGCTGATTGCCATTATGGACTGAAATACGCAGGTATTAACTTGAGCTCTTGTTGGGATTCATTGCCTTTAACAAGATCAAAAACCAAGAGCGGAAGTAGCTGTTTCTCACACACATGCATGCATGTGTCACTTCAGGTTAGCTGAAAAGCTTCCCCACTGAGTCCTTAAGAATTTGGTATCCTGTAGGTATCTTACACCTAGTCAACTACCTAGTCAACAACCTCAAACCCAGTGCCAAGGCTGGCACTTAGCAGGTTGTGGCTGACATGCATCAGGACTGGTGCAAGGTCTGAAGATGGGAACCACAGTATCATAATAGGGGTGTCTGTGAGGGGCACCAGTTCCCATACCCTGCCTTCATTACTCTCAATCCACGAGGAGTCCAGAGACAGATGCTGCTCAGTGACCTCATGCTTCTCTAATGAGCAGCATCTCATGTGTTTCTATGAGAACATATAATTTCTATGAAAGAAAAACCAAGTCTGTCTCATTGCCCATAAAAATTTGCCTGCTACAGGCCCAAGTAGTCTATGTCCACTCAATCAAGGCCTCCAGTATGTAGGCTTTGTATTTTCTCTGAATGCTTCATATGAACGTCCTTGCTTACGAAATGAAGCAGTCAAGAAACTTGGATTGCAGTTCCACTGTACATGGCATGTACATTTGAGGAGAAGGAGTCTACAGCTTAGGCTTTATATCACATACACAGAATAGGATCCTTCTGCTATCAGACCAGCCCCAGCAAATACTCATGGCTTGATTTCCAAAGTTGCTGAACATCTGTTGTTATTGCTGACTTTGGTGCACAGTGCAAAAGCTCAGCAAGAGCTTAGCAAGGCTGAATGTCAGACTGGCTGCGTGACATCCTGAAGTTTCCTGTGGTACAGGGAGGTCCACAGCGGGTTTGACGCTGGCATGAGACTGGTTGTTTCATATGTGGGAAGGAAAAAGCACTCATGCTTTGTGGCCAGACAGGCAATTGATGGAGGAAATGCAGCAGTGGCACAAAAAATGTGGTGCAAGCTGAGGCAATCATCACTCCAGCAAGCACAATGAACACCTTCTGGCTACATATATGGCTACATGTGTTATGCGTTAGAGTTACACATGTTAACTATACCCATATATTTTTTCCTTCTGTAGAGATAGCCAAGCCCTGGTATTGAAGGCCAGTTGACTGACATAATGTGATCCACTGTTTTCACAAGTCTGTGGGCGCAGGAGGCCCAAGATAAGTGCTGAGCTGCTGACCGGCACTTGACCTCCGGTGACTTTCCTTCTCTGCTATTGCTGTTGGTCAATCCATTCCCTGCAATTATAAGCTCTTGTTAGGAAACACCAGGAGGACCTGGAGGAATAGAGGTAGCTACTTCCAATGGGTGCTACTGCCTACTGACGATTAACTTCACCTTAGGAGGGTTGGTGGGGTTGAGCAGGATGGCTAAGCAGGAGAAACAGGTGTTGATAGAGATTTAGTCAGGAATATAGACAAAGGCCAAGCACAGACTTTGAGATAACAAGGATGTGAGAAGCCATGGGAGGACATTATCCATCTTCTTGACTCAAGAGTTTCTGTGCTGAAACTCTATCTGACAGATGCACTTCTTCTTAAAAAGGCTTCCAGTACTAGAAATTGCACAATCTCCTTCAGGAACACCTTCCAGTACTTAAAGATCCTTATGGCTGCATCATCGGATTCCTAATAACTGACTTCATTATTCCCTGCTCCAATTTAAGCATGTTACTTCTTGTCATTTCTAAAGGGACGTGAAAAAAGCGAGAATAAGTCCTTTCCTTTTGGCAGCTGTTGTTGAAAGCCTTCAAAACCTATTACCATCTCTCATCTCCATTTTCTTTTTTTTCTTGGCTAAGCATTACAAAATTTTTTCTCTCTCCTTGTTTTCTCAGTCTCTGCTTGTTCTTACTGTCTTTCTCTGAGTCCCTCTCTTGACATCATTTTGAAGTGCTGCATCCAAGACCAGACTCAATACTTCAGCAGAAGTTCACCAAGTGTGCCAAAGGGTGTCTCGCAAATGTCACTCCTGTTTATAACTCCAGCATTCACCTTTTCTGCAGTTCCCAGCACCAGTCATTCACATTTGATGCCTAAGCCAGGGTCACCCATACGGTCTTTTTTCTGTTGGGCCTGCTCTGTAACAAGCTGTCCCTCCTAAGGAATTTAAGCTGCCAATTGCTAAGGAATAAAGCACTCAGGACAAACTAGAAACCCGGTGATTTGACACATGGTTCATTTTGAAATGGACCATTATTTTCTGAGCAAGAGCTGGGGAACTCAGCACAAATAAAATTTCTCCTAAGCCCATGGAGATCTGTCTGGCCCCCAAACCATTTTGATTTAACCTCCACTAGCCAGGCTCTTGTAGCAAAGAGAGCTGCTGGAACAATAGTAGCAGCTGTAGCAGCGAGGAAAACAGAAGCAGCGAGGTTTGCAGGATCTGGATGCTGGCCATACATCTGGGCAAGCCCACTCCACACAACCTGTGATGCAAGCCCTGCGCAATGCAAACAGACATGTGCATTTAAGCCCAGCCTACATGTAAGCTTTTAGCAATTGGAGGATCCCCTTGAGTGCCTCTCTTCAGCGTTAAGGGACCACATGATTTCCTTGATGGAACATCATGGAGAAGGGCACAGCAAGGGTATAAGGGAAGATTCACAGGTTCTTGCCACCAGAAGGGAAGACTCTTTGGCCTTTTGGGAGAAACAGAGGCTTTTTTCCTTCACTCTTTCTAGTCTCTTATTTGGGCAATAGATTCAAAATCTAAACTAAATCAATATAGTGAAAAATAAGTAGTTTGAAGTGATGTTTTACTTTCACTCAGAGTCCTAGCAATAACCATATTAATGGCAACATTTCAATTGTTCTCAGTTTGAAACAACAGTTTGCAGAAAGTACTGCACTGCTCTGCATAAAGTTCACTGTTTAAGGCTTACTCTTTCCTTTAGTTTTAAATAAAACAGTCTCTTGATACAACCGTGGTTAAAGAATACTCTGTGTGTGTGCATGTGAGAGTGAGAGAGAGAGAGAGAAGCACACAGTGGTTTTTATTTTCTTACTTTTAATGGGGCTATTTTGCGAGGCTGAAAAAAAAATTGTTAAACTTGCCTTAATTGATTGTTTAAAGTACCATGGTGGATTTGTCTTTTAAACATAGCCCGTGGTTAAAGTTCCCATTGCATTGTATTTGAAGTTGGTCCTTTGTGCTTTTAAATGAAAACTGTAAAACTTTTGGTGTTTAAGGCTTTCTGACTCCAAGTTAATTGTTTTCCTTTAATATGAGCAGAATTAAAGATATTAAAAATCGACTGCTGAAGCACATAATTGTGGCCTCCCATCTATTCTTCTTGTGGAAATGAAAGGAATATTGAAAGAGTTTCTATTTTACAATACCAGAGGTGGCCGTGCATTTACAACTCTATATATTCTTTTAGTTGAATTCTTCTAAACCTCACGCCTGGCTAGCAGTTTTCTCCCAGACGATTTTCATTTTCAAAACATTCACATCCAATAAACTACACGAAACATAGTGTGAGAGAAAAAAGGGGACAGGAAATGGCTCTGTTGCATGGTTATTACATCCTATTGCCTGTGGGTTGCTTTGTTATGAGTTTTAACTATGTAAATATGACGTATATGACATCAGAATTTAATCTAAAGCTACTAGGTGGGAGATAGAGTGTGACTTTATTGTTAAGGCTAAAATCAACTGGGTGTTGACAGGCCTCAAAAGTCACTGAGTATAAGCTTGAAAAGGAAAAGCTCAGACTGATAAGCTGTTCCTTGATTGACAACTTCAGGCTTGACTGCAAGTATTGAAAACAGTTGAGCAAATGGAGGGAAAAAAGTTTTATTTCATAAGAAACTACACTGGGAAATACAGGAGGATTTATAGGCTGACGTAGCACAAAAACCTAAGAAAAACAGGTGTGAGGTTTATAAAATCTGGAAACTGGGAAAGCACATTGTCCATGAATGATTTCCCCATTATGGTTTAATTAACCTTGTAAAGGTCCCTATGCAAATATAATGCCAGAATGGGGGTGGGGGTGGGGGGGGGTAAAACACTGGTGTCCACTAGCTTTGACTTTCAACAAATCGTATGTCAACAGCTCATGGCAAGGGGGTGGGTTAAAAAAAATAAGAAGAAAATAAGAGAAAAGGATTTCAGTGGGAAATAAATGCACCAGGGAAAACAATGCTCTGATTTTTCATCTTTCTAGTGAAGTCAGACCAATTTTTGGCACTGTAAAATCCATTATGGATACAATAAAATAAATACAGTTTAAAGTAGCAATCGTGGGTTGATTGAAATGTTATGATAGCTACACATGCTATATCTTATCAAATATTATCCATGAGGAAGCATTCAATTCATATTGTGCCAATTATCATACTCTGTGCATCATAAACTTTTATTGCTTGTTATGGAATGCCACTCAGCCAACTTTTTCTTCAGATATTGCATCATCTGATTCAGATGGAAAACATATTCTAATGTGGCAAAGTGTTAAAGAAATCTAATACTCTGGGGCTGAATGAAAATGTTAAGGTTCGTCTCCTGGATAAGAAAAACAATTTATGAATGCAATATTCATTTCCTGAGGTGGGCATAAGCAAAAACCTCATCTGAAACTTAAAACCAACATGTTTGCCTTCACTAGTTTCCTTAGTTTAACTCATTGATGGTACTATGGACCACTGCTAAGACCACATCTGGGAAGGACTCCTTTTTTTCCATTCTCCAGGTCACTTTTACAGGGAA
Source organism: Chiroxiphia lanceolata (assembly GCF_009829145.1). Taxonomy (NCBI): domain Eukaryota; kingdom Metazoa; phylum Chordata; class Aves; order Passeriformes; family Pipridae; genus Chiroxiphia; species Chiroxiphia lanceolata. The sequence goes on along the minus strand of NC_045639.1, from coordinate 81,484,271 downwards.
CTCCTTGTATAATTGCATGTGTTGAGATTTGAACCTCAAGGCCCAGTGGATCAGGTTTCACTTTTAATATATTACTGAACAATATCAAAATAATCTACTTGTTTAATCTTGATCATGCCAGCCAATTAACACTTTGACACCCTGAATCACAGATGTTAAGTAGTACAGGGTAAGGTTTCAGTGAAGTGTACAAACCATAGTGACGCTTTGTGAAGTTACATATCTGGGGTTAATATATTTACTTAAGCATTTGCAGTACACAAAGAAGTGCTGTAGCTATCAAAAGACAACTTGGACAACATTCATGAAAAGCACACATTGTACATGAGGGTAGGTGCTGAAATCAGCAGGAGCTTGCTGGGACAGGATGGGAATATGCTTCCTGGAGGAGGTGACAAAGAACTTCTGATTTTTCTTTTAGGGGCTTCATAAGTGAAGCAGGAAGGGTATGGTAATAAGAATTCAGTGCAAAGGACTCCAAAGGACTGGATAAGGGACTTGTAATGAAATCTTAGACCATTTCTGATGCATCTCCGACACAGAAACAGTGACACTATTAAACAGCATGACTCCCCAGACCCGCAGGGAACACCTACAAGGAGCTAAGCCAAAGGAAACCCTGAGCAATGGCCCCAGGTATAACTGGCACACCGAGGACCAGATTGAATTCTGTTTTCTGATATACTGGGTCAGCTTGCGCAATTTGTAGAATTCCTCTTTTCATCCCACCAAAAGCCCCATCAATTTCATTGATCTCAATTACAATTCACAAAGGCAAGGTGATTTAACACAGCCCTAGAAGAATACTTTTCTGAAGAAGATTTTGATTATTTTCTTTCTAAATTCCCATGGTTTTCACTTGGTAAATTTACTGACACCAACTGTATAGTCTGGTAAAAGCATCCCAGGATCATTATAGGTGTATAATATACAACAAAGAATCAAGAAATGAGACAGTAGGCTTGACTCTGACACCCATATTGATCCAAGTACCTGTTCCAGACTTTATTCATCTGGATCATGCTTGTTTGAGAAGAAAGAAACCAGAGATGGGAGGCAGTATATTATGGCAAATTTATCTAATGTGTACGATGGAATCGGGAAAGATCTGTACTTAGCTTCTTCCAAGCACTTCTGCAGGAAGTGCTTCCTGCAAAAGTGGACACTCCTCCACTTGAAGACAAAGCTGAGGTATCTGACTGTAGGAGACCTTTCTTCCAACCATTGGACAATACGTACCTGCAGGGGTTAAGGTTGGTAGCCTGTCTGCTAGCCTTCAGTCTCTGTGTAGAAATTCTGTATTGCCATAAGCATTTCCCCCATGGAGACATCTGAGTCAATGGACAGTGAGTAGGGCAGGAGTGATTCTCTTAAGTACAGTGAGCAGGGACTAATTGTGGGTGTTTCTATGTCTGCTGCTCCCATAAGGAGAGTAGATTTATAACAAAGTCTCCAGCCATCCCTGATGCCCCACTAAGTATACGAAGTTCTTCACTTAGGTGAAAAGCCCAGTGTATATACCACATAACTCTAAATGCCAAGGGGAGAAAGAACACTGTAAGAGGGCAGATGCTCTGCAGGTGTCCAACCGTTCCACTAGGAAGGAAGCAACCAGGATCCTGGCAGATTTGGTGACTACCAGTTGCTGTAACCTCTGATGGGCCCCTTATTCCTGTCCCCGCACATCCCAGTTACCCACCAAAACATTGCTGCTGCCATTCACGCAGAGCAGTCTCAGCTTAGGAAAAACTCTTGCGCTGCTTGTGAGCTAGATGTGCTTCAAGAGTGGCCACTTCTGTTTCTTTTTTCCACTATTTTATTTAGCTGTGCTGCCTGCAGTAAGAAGACAGCAGCCTACTTCCAGAAGTGCATATTTACATTCTGTGAAATATGACCTCCTCCCTAGTCCTTGCTCTCTCTTTCCCACATAAGAATTCTTAGCTATTCTCAGTTTACCTTGAAAATTGGTTGCATCTATAATGTGTGCATGATACCAGGCTCTGCTGCTATAATGCCTTTGACTCACGGTTGCATTCAAGTGCTTTCTAAACAAAAAACTAGGACTCTAGAGATTCTCCATTTCAGCTTCTTTACATGGCCCATTGCTCTTATAGGGCTGCATTTTTCTTTCTTCCATGACAATTAAGAGCAAGGTTTGCAGAAGATCCCACCAATAGATTATTTCTGTTCTTTTTGAAGTCAGTGGGATCAGACTTAGGCCAAATTTGAACATTTAAAAAACAATCCTAAAAATGGATAGGCAGAAATAAATAGTTTTTTAATATGCTATTGAATGTAAGAGTTGCTGCTCCTTCTACTCTGGCAACATACTGGGAAAGCTACTGTTCTTCCTTCACACAGAGAAATACTCTCTATACCTTCTTCCCACTTCAGCGGCAGGCAGACAGATTCCATGTATTGAAAAATGAGTTTTGTTTTGCTTCGATTTTTTTCTATTTTGGTTTGGTGTTTTTATTTTTTGTCTAGTGGTTTGTTGTTTTTTTAATCAGCTGGTGTTTGCTGGTCACAGATACAGCAAAATACCAAATGCCTAAACACAAAAGAGAAAGGATGCAATCATGTGGCTAGGGCTGTTTGCCATCCCAAGGGTCATGATAAATGAAAGTTACTTAGGGAGAACAAAAAAAAAGAAAGTACCCCCATTGCATCTCTCAAACTCTTATTAGGGCTTATACATTCACATTTTGAATGCATTTCCCCCCTTTTTATTAGACCACAGTGCCAGAACTCCTACCTCACACGTCTGGACTCCCTTGGCAGTGTCATAAAAACAGATCCATCAGCCATCACCAGATCCGGTCCAACATACCAGTGACAAAAGAAATATGAATATAACCCAAACTGGTTCCTCGGGCAACAAAAAAAGAGCAAATAGTGGTGCAACATGTTGCACTTTTTAAAAAAAAACCTCTTTTTGGAGTAAGACTATTTTTCCCATTCAGTTGTGCTTCAAATCTGACATACTATAAAGAAACATTTATCAATGAATTTCATAATCCTTCTGACAGAATTTACCACTAAGTTGCTGCTGTTGTTACAGCTGCAGGAAGACTAGGGGCCTTGATCCAAAACTCAGTAGTAAAAAAGATGTGGGAACTCAATACTAGAAATTATGTGGGAACCTCAGCCATGCAGAAGAGCCAAAAGGGGAGAAGGAGAGCATCTGTTTACCTCTGTTTGTGCCTTTCCAGAAGAGCTGAAGGGACACTGCAGTCAGAGCAATAGATCAGAGAACCCAGCATTTCCAAGTGATGTGAGTTTGATCTGGAAATAAAGACCTTGGTGAACTGTTTTCTTCAGTAGCAAACTAATGTTTCTGAAGCAAATATTTCTGGCTTCTCAAGTGGTGGATCCAACCTGTAATCAGCTGGGGGGCAGACACGCATACTGCATTTCTCAGCAAATGCCAAATGTTGATCCCAGCTCCTTGAGCCTCCAGCACTAGGGTAAGAAATGAATGGTTCAGATGCTCAGGCAGCAGAGGTGGTTGTAAGGGAAATGTGATCACGTTCACCGAGGTTATTAACAGTTGTGTTGTAACCACTGTATTTTTAATGCAATCATCCATCTTTGCTCTTCCTTGTGCATCAGTTATGTTCCCTCACAACCATATCTCATTTTTGCCAGTAAAAACAACTCTGCCTAATCCTTTTGCCAGAGCAAAGTAGTAACAGGGGCCAGGTCCAAGCAGCTGGGGTAGTCCAAAGTGGGTGTGATGGCTCCATTCACTTTATTCCTACTCTCTTTTAGTTCCAGGGTCTCTATGTAACCAGTAGCTTGCTCTGGGGCTCAGCCATGAAACAAACCAAAACATCTTCTGCAAGAAGCAGCCAAAACATGAGAGAATTGCTCGTGCTGAGGTCCTCTCCTTCCAGAGTGACAGTAGGGATGTAAGCCTGTCTCTACCAGTGGAAATCTGGCAGGGATCCCCAGAACAGCTTGGGCATATTCTCTAAAAACCAGCCAGCCATGTGAACCAGTATATCTGAGAACAGAGAGTAACTTAATGTGGTACCTGTGCAAAGTCTGGTCTCTCCACTGATCTGGTGTGAAACGAAAGGATTTTGCTAGTGGTGGAGCAGACCAGCAATGCTGCCTATGTATGATTAATGTAACAGTCTCCAATAGCAAATACAAGGGGAACTCTGTTCCCTCTCTTCCAGCACCGAGAGTTAAGCAAAACCATCTTGGTACTTGTCCCTTCTCCTTCCCCTAAGCCCTCCTCATGGTTGCCTGTCAGAAGGCAGCATTATTCCAAACTATGTCACTATTAGCAAATTAAATGGACCATCTTCAGGCACTGAGGCCAGAAAAAGACAGGGATCAAGTTATTCTTGTACTGTTCAGAAGAAAGAGTGTGGAAACCTTGCATTTCCTTATTTTAACAATATGTAGAAGCAGAAAATTTCTTTATCCTTGAGTTCCACATAACAGGAACTTTGGGTAAAACATCATAGTCCAATGAAGCTTGTCAGCATATAGAGGCAGGTTCTTAACTTTGAAGCCTCAGGATTTACACTTCTGAGTAACTTGTTGAAAGATACTATGGCCTCATCAAAACAGCCTTTTTTTGGCATATTTACTATGCCTATGTGTTGTGGGCTTGGAGATGCCGGGACTGTGCACACACATTTTGAATTTTAGCTCTTTGTTACACACTACAGTGTACAAAGTGAGATCAATGCACATTAGCTTGGTTTCTGCAGTGAATGCTGAAATGCATAAACAGACAAACTGTGAGCATATCAGCTGTGTTTGTTTAAGGATGTTAAGCATAGCTAAGTTTCTAAGGACAGACATATCTCTTGTCCATTTTTTCTTCTGTCTTCTTGTAGATGCTTGGTTATTCTGGAGGGGCTTAAACTATATGAAGAAAAGGAAAGTAGAAGGACACAGGAATCAAGAAATAAAAGAGGACTGAGGACATCCTGCTTTTCTAAGCTGTATGCTTTTTTCAACATAAGGAGCTTCATAATTCATGAAAAGTTATCCTCAAAAATGTAAATAGGAAAACAGTGGCTTATTCACTAAGTCTATATCTGTGGCAAAAAACTGCTGTAAATAGATTCATTTATTTACTTCCTGACTAAACTTTGGTCAAATTCTACTTGGAGTTACATCAGTGTAAATTTGGAAGGAGTCCATCCATTTCCAGTGAGAGCAATTTTTCTCACTCCCAAAAGATCATTAGCTTCCTTCAACACTTATTCTGTATTTCACCACGATAAAGATTCAGATGTTTTGATTTTTCAGTTCCATTTCCAGAATGCAGTTGTTCTATGTTCTGACAACATATGGCATGAATATGTTCTTTTCTATTTAATACAGGAAAATTATTCAAAAGTTTAAACTTGCTTTAATGTTTTTCATTCCCTTGTAAATGCTTTAATTTTTTTTGATTGCTTTCTGAACAATGTCAAAAGCCAGGACCACATTAAAAAAAAGGCCTTCCACTGAAGTGTCTTCCTACTGAAGTGTCAGCATGCCCAGTAAAGCAAAAATTTAGGAAAGGAGCATTTTCAATGCTCACTTTCTTAGAAAACAGACATGCCTTGGTAGAGGTTTCAACAATGAAATTATTGTACATATATTTGCTTTAATGCCTCTGTTGTTATCATGTTTTTTAATGGCAGTGTTGGTTGTTGCCAGATGTTCTGCTCAACAATGCTTCAGCACACATGGGAATGCTTGTGATGGCCAATCAAGTGAGCTGGCAAAATAGAAACAGATGGCCATGGATGTGTGCTCTAACACATCTTTAATGAAACTGAGTCCTTGCATAGACGATTACATTGCACTAATTACCATTTGCTTATCTTAGGCCCTGCGCTTCCCGTTATAGACCATCTAGTGTCCTAGTTCTGAATTACAATTTGTTTATTCACCTATTCTAGTTTTAGCTGCATGGGACACTAGCAAAAGACGGTCCAAGCAGGAAAAACTGCATGAAAATGCTGGGTTAACAGGGGCAGATGTAAAAATTACAGTCTGGCTTGAAAAGTGCACAAAACAGACTAGAAACATGCTAATTATTTATTGTCTGCCTTTTACCTTTCAGCGGTTTTTATTAAATAACATAGGGGCCATGTATTGTTGAACTGCAGTTTAGGTCTGAATCCAAAGCCACTCATGGTCCAATATTACACTGAGAGTCAAACATCAGTAGATGCTCTGTGAGAGCAGAGATGTGTGCCAAACCAAACCCTAGCAGTACAGCTTCCTTTGATTTTCCTAGGGCTCTTTAGCTAAACAGTAACTAGTTTCAGATGCAATCAGATGGGCTCAGGAGGGCAGAAATCTTGTAAAAAAAGCTGATAAGTTGGTATCTCCTACAAGGTAATTGCATGATCTTTCAGTTTTTCACTGATTTGGCATTGAACTCCAAATTAATTGCTAAACTCAGGAGAATCTAGGATGAACTACATACTTTGTCTCATCTATAGGGAGGCTGTGTATGCTCAAATGTAAAATAATTTTACTGACTATAACGTTTAAAACAATCACCAACCTCCAATCAAATACCCCAAACCATTTGATTAAGAAAAATTATGGGTCTGTAAAGGAATAACAACTAAGAAGATTTTACATCTGCATCCAAAATAGGGATTGAAGATTTCTGGCTTTTCCTTGCAGCCACAAGAACTAGAAACTAGAAAGCTAGCTGAGATTTGAATAATGAAGGTCTCCACAGACATCCTTAGGAGGTGCACAGTAGCATGGTGACTTCAGGCATTTCTCTACCCAGTAAGTACAACTTTGCCTGGTGAGGAAGGGTAAATAAGAGGGGGGAAAAAGTTTTCTGTTTTTTCCTCCATTGCTCCTACATGTTGCTGAGGACCTTCAGACACATGGGCGCTGTTGATTTTGCCTTTGTCAAGGCAACAAAGTGTTTCAGCATTGCCTCCCAAAGGTTAAATATGGACATGATTTTCAAAAGATTGTTAAACAAGAGTTGGAGAAGGGACAGAAACATTTGTCCTCCATTTAGTGGAGAACTACACAAAGCTGGGGCAGCATGGTGGGGGACGTTGAGCAGGTAGCGCTTGGGGGACACCAGGTAACATGTCCAAGTCCACATGCTGTGACCACCAAGAACTCGGTTCCCTCCCACCCTGCTGCCACTGTACAAAGGTATGGCTTTTAATGCTCTTGCATTGCACCTAGGGTAACCCCAATGGCCACAGCTCAGCATCTTCATTCTTCAGTGTACCCAGGAGGCGCCAGCCACTCCCTATTCACATTTAAATTGTTAATATATACTTTGTCTCTCCTGCTTAGTGCTTTATGGAAATTTTTTCACATTCTCAGTGACAAGTTTTATGCAAGGGACCTTTATGTCATTTTAAACTCTTCAGATTTTTTTTTTTTTTTGCGTATCTTACAAAGAAGCAGGGAAACCTTTAAACCCCACAGAAACAGTTATTTTCGGGTTATATCTGGTATAAGCTTGTTTTAGGCCAAATGTAAATGGACAGTATTCTTTTAAAGTATGTTCTCAAACCTTCTTTGCACTTTTCAAGTAAAAAAGGCTCATGTATTTTTGGAAGAGTGCAAACAATGGAATGCCAGATTTCAGTTACTGCTCTTAATATATTTAACCATTCAGCATACTGTAATTGGCTCAATCAAAAGTTATTTCCCAAAGTAATACAAACAAGACCCAAAGGATGATGAAATAATTCTAAAATGTCAATCTTTCAAGATTCAGATATGTTCTAATAACATTACAGAAATTCCAAAGGTCTCTATTTGGAAATAACAATAATCCCAAGTATAGGCAGATTTTTAAGGCAAGAGCTAATAAAGTTATTTGTTCTCTTAACTTCCATTTTGGACTAAATCTTCTGAATTTCATGCTAATATAATTCAAAAATATTGTTACATCTAACCTTACAAGGAAGAAGTGGAGTCACTCGTTCCACATATACAAAACTGTATTTATATCCTGGCTTTTCACACTTAAGAACATGACAGAATCTACTCTAAAGCTCTTCTGAGTTCCTTGATGTGTTTTTTTCCTTTCCTACAAATATCACTACACTAGGTAATTCAGCCCAAAATTATTGATTAGACTTTTAAACCGCAACTATATTGAATCAATACAAGCATATTACCATCCATGGGTGATGATAATGTCCTATTCTATGTAGCTGCCAAGGATAATATTTATTTTACCTCTGCTATTCCAACACATCCTAAAATAAATTAAATGATTACACAGCTTTTTCATAAGCATCTTGGAAGCAGGAGAGCAGTGACTTGGAAGGGCTTGAGTCTGGTAGGTGGTGGATGAGTGGATTTTCCATTCTTTAGGCTCAGCAGGGTGCTGGGTAGATTTAAATTTACTTCCAAAAATACATAAATACCACTGAATGGAAAAAAGAGATAGTAGAAATCACAGTAAACTCAAAGGATTTGATTTTTTACAGTTCCAAACTTTCACACTGTTACAAACAGCAGAAACAAAATTGGCTCCTCAACTGCACTTTTGCATTCAGAGCCAAGACTGGAATCTGGGTCAATACACTTCTAAAGTATTACCTCAAATCCATCCATGGTTTTTTTCCCAGTCCTTATAATCTTCGCTATTTACACATTGAAACTATGAGTGCTAGGAATACTTTCTTTCTTCTTATTTTGTTTAATGTTAGAGGAAAAGTTCGTGAAGAGAAAACAGGAACGCCCCATCCCCTCATTTCCAAGGGTTAATTCACATTTCTTCTGGATGTTGTTCTAGTTCTGACTCTGACGGCACAGATTTTTAATTTTTGTGTGTTATTTCAGAAAAGATCTAGGAAGGGGAAGCAGCAAGGCATTAGCATGATGAATATATATTCATGGGTTAATTATATGTTAACAGTGAGTGGTCTTATAAAGGGACTGAAAAGCTGTTGCTCAAAACTTGTGTAAAATTGGGATGTAAGCTATAGGAAGAGGAAAATACTTCAAACAGTGGTCATAACATCAATGTAGAATAAGAATATCAGTACCTAGCTCATTATTTTCTCTTCTGTAGCCTGTAGCTCACTGGTGCTGACGCTTGAGCAGCTGCAGCTGTGTCAGAGGCTCCATGCTGGGTTCTGAGGCATGCCTGGTATTGACCTGGTCACATTGGCCCTCCTAGCCATGGCCTTTAGCTTCAGTTACTAAAATACAATTGCCTGAAGGATAAATTTCCCACTTCAATCACATGGGGCTTCAGTCAGCTTTTCAGCACAGCTAGAAAATATCAGTCTTACAGTGTCACTTCTTACATAGGCTAGTCAGAAAATTACTCAGTATTTATAATTGTCTGCTGCTTCAAAAACTGAACTTCAGCATTGTATGTAGATAGCTCTCCAAGTGACTGCTGGGGCCTTGGTATTCTTGACCACCTACAGTTCCCATGCTCCTTACAGAGAGTGTCCCTGTCAGGACTGTGAACAGCATGTTATTTAAGCTTCATCATTTGACTCACTACAGTACAGGATACTGAATAAGCTCTGGCCTTCATATACTATCTGTACCTAAGAATCAGCTGGCATTCCAAGATGGAAAGGACTGATACATGCTCTCCATGGCTATGCTATTAACCAAACCAAGTACAAGAACACTGGCCACCTCCACGGGCTCAGACTGTGGAGTAGTTTGGCCAAAGCAAAGGATGAGCTCCAAATTCCTTTTTTGTGAGAGCAATTGGAAACTAGAGGTCTTAGGGCCAGGCAGCCTTAGCAAAGACTCTCAAATGCAGGCTGCTGAATGGCATCCCACATTTGCACATAGTTCATGCTAGTACTGTTGGTATGGTTGCTATAAATTGCAATTTTTATTTTTGTTGTGCATTATTTGTGCTACCAAAACACCTAGAAACTCTTGTCATGAATCGGGGCGCTGACATACTTGGCAGAGCAAAAGTTGTGCCAATAGCTAATGGTTGCAGAAGAAAACTAATTTGGAAGAATTAAATCATTTGCTTTAGAACTCTGTCATGGTTACCTTCCTTGTAACACCACCACCTCATAACAACACCTTAGATGCCTGGGATAGTTTTATGATGAGAGCAAGCTCAAGTATATTTATAACAAGAACAGGTCAATGGTCCAGAGGGTAGTTTCCTATTATGGGAGGGATAAAATAACTAAAATCAATAAATCTCCAGATCATAAATGTAGCTACAGTCTGGGCAAGGTTGAGAAAATTATTAGCAGAGCCTCATGATGTCTGGATATTGTAGCTTGTAAATTTATACATACATATGTGTGTGGTTATGTACACGCTTGCTATTCATCCCCCACAGAATTCATTGAAATGCTAAGAGGAATGTGCATTTGGTGCTTCTTTTAGTGCTGGTAAAAGACAAAAGCAAGAGAAAAGTGGGGGAAAAAAAGAAAAGAAAAAGAAAAAAGAGAAAAGAAAAAATAAAATAAGAAAAAATAAAATAAGAAAAAAAGGAATAGAGAAAAGGAAAAAGTAAAAAAAAAATAAGAAAAAAGAGAAAAAGGGAAAGGGAAAAAACAGAGGCAAGAGAAGAGAAAAACAGTAATTTCTGGTGAAAGCACACTGCTTAATGGCTCATACCTTTAGACTTATGGTGCACTTTTTCATATAACTGACTCTACAGAGGCATGACAAAATGGCTTCATGTATTAACCAGAGGTCTGTATGCTTTGAGGTGCATAAACTGTTGTGTCTCATTTAAAATATATATTAACTCTCAGGAACCATTCCCTTCACTAACACCTTTATTGTGAGCTATCACCCCCTTTTATAATTTCCTAAATTTTATTAAAATGGAAGGGCTTCATCTCTTCAGACTTCAGATATCTAAAAGTTTGTTGTTTAAGTGTATTCATTTAGGCTCCCTTTGTTATCTGCCAGGAGAAGAGGTAGCTCTGAGGAGTGTTTGGTCTCAAGGGTCTAAGACAGGTTTTACCCTAGACTCGTTTCTTCTCATACTTGTTTACACAAGCAGTCTTAGTGATTAGTCTCCTTTCATATTAGATCAGATAAATCTCACCTACTGAGCCTAAATTGCTTCCTGTTTTGATGTAATCATAATGAACAAGGTCTTCAAACTCCAGTAAATATGCAAAATGTAACTGAAATGCTATGTTCATGCTTTAGTTAACATGAATAGCTAGGTGATTTCTGCCATATAATCATAGCACTGTTTAGGTTGGAAAAGACTCTAAGATCATCAAGTCCAACCATTAACCCAGCACTGCCAAATCCACTACTAAACCGTGTCCCTAAATGACACACCTATATGACTTTTAGGTACGATGACTCCACCACTTCCCCGGGCAGCCTGTTACCATGCTTGACAACACTTTTAGTGTAGAAATTTTTCCTAATATCCAGTCTAAACCTCTCTGACAAAACTTGGTGCTATTTTGCTCTATTGCTTGTTAGTTGGGAGAAGAGACTGAAATCCACTGTCTATCTGTTACTTGGCAATAATGGTGTAAGAGCATAACAGGGAGAAAAATCCAATAGTGTCAGTTGACAGAGCAGATAGAAAATATGAGGTGTATGAACTGTGTTTTCCACAGGCTGTTTGATGTATTTTCTAGAGATGAGCTTAATCTAAGTCTTGACTGAATTCAAATACTCACTAATTTGAGAAAAGTATGAGCCTTGTATTCAGATGTGAGCTTTGCCCCCCAGGCAGCTCAAAGATTGAACTGATTAGGCTTTCAAAGGACATGACTGGTTTGGAAAGCTTTAAAAAAATAAAGGAAAAACTGTGGAGAAAGTCATGATGCTCTGATGTAGCTGGTGATTCCAAGGCCATAGTCACCCATGTTTTTATTGATTTTGTGTTTGCTAACCCCATTATTGTGTTCCTTTCCGGTTTAGATTAAAAAGTTGTTCTGTGAGAGCAGAAATAACAAAGCCTGGTTTCCTATATATTCAATCTAACGCACCCATGTACCCTTTCTGCAGTTTTAACACATAGTCTCACCTTCCTATTAGTCTTTCTAGTCTACATTGCTATGTTTTCAGCAGTCCCCTATAACCCAGAGGTGTCTCCCTGTAACTCTTTTAAATCCCTCCTACATGCCCATGACCCCGCCCCTGGCAGTGCTTGTGGTCTTCCCCTGTCAGTGAGCACCTTTCCTCCTTGCGTCCCCAGCACCCACAGGGCAATTTCCCTGCCTTACCCCCAGCCCATACCATGCCCTAGGGTACAGGGCAACAGAGCCCCTGGCTTGCCCAGAGATGTGAGAGAAGCCAGGCAGTCATGTCCATTCTTTTACCCATTTGCTGGTGCAAACTGGACCGTGTGTACAAAAGTTGCCATGAAGAGTGATGAAGAGGCAGATGGAGAAGCCCCCCCACCAGAAATATTTGCAGCCATTTGTTGGTTATGGTAGATACTGCTCTTCAACACACCACCACAGTATATTAAAATAATTACCAAGAGAAGATACAGGCAGCAGTATTTCATAAGCCTGAAATATGCTCTCCAGTTTGCAGGTTATTATTCGTTACAAAAAAAAATTTAAAAGATCAATGACTTTTAAAAAGGCTTTAGGTATTTGTCTTAACAAACTGTTAGCAGTTATAAATAAGGAATGTGTTAAAACTCTTGCCAATTATCCCAACCAATGTAAAGCTGTGTATGAGCCTGGAGAGGCAAGAATTTCTCTAGCTGAGGCATTTTAAAGGAACTTAGTTTAACAAGGGTGTAGAAGAAAGCATGGAAAAGGAGCCAGAAAACTTATGACTAAATGAAATACCTCAATGTTCAGAGCCTAAGTTGGTGTTTTTAGGAGCTGTCAGAAGATTTATTAAGTCTTTTAACTTTACTACATGCAACAGAGAAATTCAAAAATTATAGACCAAACAGGGGCCATAAGGGGACTTGGGAGAACCTGCAGGCTGCAGAAATTGCATGGTGCTGATCGGTCAGGTCTCAGACAGTCAAGGATTACCTTGGGACAGCTGTCAGACTTCTTCAAATGACAGTAATAAATTCATATAAATGATTGCACTGTAGAAACCTGGGTCGTGTCCATCCCTGTCTCTTAGAGCTACAGTGGTGTCAGGTCCCAGGGAGTGGGGAATAGGAAATAGTAATAATCTGTGACCTTGTTATCTCAGTGGCCAAACACTTCTAAGTAAGTCTGGAGCTATCCTGCTGGAAAAACTTCTCCTGTTGATGGGGTATGAACCATGAGTGACATTCCTGTCCCAGGCAGAACCTTACCAGGGTCCCACCTGCAAAAGAAATTAAAAGCATTTTCCACTTTGAAGAAACATGAGGAGGCCACCAAAATCACTAGGAAAACCAAAGGATGCAAATGGCAGGAAACTCAGAAACAAGGAGGACAGGGGGAAAAAACAGTGGAATGATAGAGCAGTGATGTAGCAGGAAAAAAAATGGTGCTGTAGAAAGTAGAAATGGGAAATGTATTTAAGACCAATTAATGTTGATTCAAAAGGACCATGAAAGCTCAATGGGCTAGCAAGAGTGTCTATAACAGATGAGCAAGAATTAAAAAATAATAAAGCAAACCTTATTGGAAATTCAGAAGAAAATTAAAGAATTGTGGGTGAAAACTGCAAAATGACGGGCATATATTTGCAAATCAATAGCCCGGGGTGGGGTGGGAAATTACAGTTTCTTGGCTTTGCCTGGAAAATCAAAAAGCTATTCTGAAGAGTACAAGACACTTCTCATGAATCCACATGGAAGCAGGAGTTGTAGATAAGATGAAAAAAACCCCAAAATCCCAACCAAAAAAAAAGCCCAGTTCAGAGAGAAATACTGCCTGGAACAGAAATTTAAAACCATCAAAATGAAATGGATTTGTCCTTTCACATAGACCTCAAACTCAGTGGAGACATTAAGAAAATTGTGCAGATAGTCAACTAGTGAGTATGAACTGACCAAGAAAAGGTTACACTAGCCTTTTGAATGAGTTTATAATACATGTTAGAAGTTGATAAGTCTCTGTTTCACCATAGATGGGTAGGCTTATTTACCTATATAAGTCAACAGACAAAACAGGGAATGTATTTCATGAAATAGCGCCATCAGACAAGCAGAAGATATTTGGGCAGGTAGTAGCATTCCTTCACTGATATGTTTCCCGGAAGTGTCTGGTTGTGCATTGTTTCTTCAGTGAGAGCCTGCTCTGGTGTTTGGCTGCCTGGTAGGAGGTCTTTGCTCCGGCAGTGTGAAAGCCTGTGATGTGAGAGGTGTGTGTAGCTCTCTGAGCACAGAGAGACACTGGAATCATGCTTTGAGGGGAGATATAGATGCTGTCATCCTGTGGAACACATACTGTAACACTGGGGCAATCTCAGATACGTGTTCCTGGGAGGTGTGTGGCATCCAAATACCTTGGTGCTGCCTTAGGAGAGGCTGAAACCTCCTCCTGGCACTCTGAGTTGGTTGCACAAGTATCGCTCCAGATGAGCATGAGAGACAAGATGGTGTGGGTGGTCTTCAGCTGGTCTCCAAGACCATGGCTGTAGATCCCATGGGAGGTCGCTGTGAGCACAGACGTTAAAATTCTTTCCTGAAAGCCAAGGTCTGCTTCTAGTGTAGCAGGACAGCACATGAGGCTGCTAGACTGGCAATTCTTGGGTGAAGCTGGTGATTATCCCCCTATTAAGTTTTACCCTAATCTATTAAACTTAATCTTTTTCTGTGTAAGTAATGTTAAATACTTGAGGAAGCAGCTGGCATTCGGTCTGTTTTGCATGAACATGAAGTAGGAGCTTTACTGAGTTCGTCCCGTTTACCTCCATTTATGAGCATGTGTTGGGCAGAAAGAGACTCAGAAAAGAGGCCTTGATGGTTTTGGAGAGAGTCTAAGTTTTGTTGATATTGACCAGATTATCTTACCTCAAGATGGCCGAAACTGTACCCAGGGTTCTCCCTTTCAGCCCCTTCCTTCTCCTTTTTTTTTTTTTCAGTCGAAATGATAGCTATGCCCCGCTTTTTATGCCACTCACTTTCACAGTAGTGTCTGATAGTAAACTTGAGAGTACGTTTAGCGGACTAATGTGAGAAGCAGGCACCATTCAATTGTGTTTGCTTCATAGTTAGATCAATGCCTTGGGTGGGAATGTAGGATTTCCTGAATGTGCTAAGGAGTACTTTTCACAGGTATAAAATGAAATGCTGCAGAACATGCTCAATCCTGGCATTTCAAGATTGCTCAGTAAACTTTTCTGGGGAGAGCTATGTAAAGTTATGTAGAAAAAGCTTGTATAATTATGAGACCACGTGTAACGGAATGGAACAGAGTCAAAGGAACACTGCTTTTGAGCCTAAGGAGCAATAGCTGCAAAGCAGTTTTCGTAGGAGACTTTGTATGTCTACCTGAATTCAAGCTACAGAAAATACTTGATGAAAATTCTACCTAGATGGTGAAGGCAATTTATACTTTCTTCTAGAGAAAGACTTAAACCTTTCTGGACCTTGACCCTTCATGGTCAACAATACTGGCAACATCACTGCTTCTCTTCTTGGACTTTGGTTGCCTTTGTAAACTCTAGTACTTTCTGTATCTCCTTGTGGCATCTTCCATCTGCCAACAATAAACTTCTTCACAGTTTCCCACTCTCAAAGCTGTCTAGAAATCCTGTTCGCCAAAGAACAACTCTGAAGCATACATTGGGACAGCAAGTACAATCTGACCAAAACCCCATGCAAGGTCTCCTAGGTACCAGAAGGAAGCTTAAGGCCTAGTATCTCAAAAACGAAAATGTCTTTTCCCTGATGCTGTAGGAGCTAAACAATACCTACTTGTTGCATTTCTTGAAGTCCAGAGTACACACTGTAATAGAAATGTCTATAAAATCTTTACCAAATCCTGGAAAATCCAGTGGAGAAACTGAAAAAGTCCACTTATTGTTGCAGTAACGATCAGGCAGAAATCCAGTCAATTTAAAGCAATGTATTTTCCATGTAGTGATTCATGTTCTTTAACTAATCTACATGAAATGTAGGCTTTTCGTTATTATAAAAAGATTCTTCCCTATTCCTTTGTAAACTCTAAATTTACATTAAAATATTAGATAAGGTTCCACAGAAGACAGTCAAATTGTGGAAGAAACCAAAATCAGGCATTATGTGTCAGAATTATGGATGGTATCTGTGCCATACTATTGATGAGTTGTTATAAATTATCATTTTACTGTTTTTTTATAGAATCCAGAGGCTTCAGTCAGAACTAGAGCATTACTTTGTAAGTCTACATAAATGTATATAAGTATGTATACACATGTATCACATGCACAAAAACAAATACAGAAATGCAAAGCGTTTATTCTTTCGAGAAGATCAGATATTGTTAGAGCTTTCAACTCTCCCGTTTGGCTTTATACAAGTATGCTTTTATGAAAACCAAGACAAAGAGAGAGGGAGATGAAGGACAGGAGAAAGAGCAAGAAATCAGTAACCATCACTTACAGATCACAGAGCCTGGAGAAGTAAGCATGAAAAATTACTGGATTGACTCGTGAGGTACTTAAAACCAACAAACACTGAACCTTTTAGAGCAATTTAACTACCCAGATCACTATTTAGTAAAAAATATAGCCAAAGCATGCATAATCAAAGAGTTCTCTAAATTGCATGGAGACAGCTTTATGGTATTTGGCTTTTACATCAGAGCACTGGCCTGTCGCCTGTAGATGCATTTGAGACATTTGGCAAAGTAAATAACAAATAATAAATACTCTAGCATTTGATGTAGGTTTTCATAAAACCTTGCCTCAAAATTAGTTCAGAATTGCCTGGGATAGGAGAGACAGCTTTCAAAATATTCATGAAAGAATTCAAAAATATTTACAGTGCTTTGCTTTAAAACAACATCATCTGGAAAGCGGGAAACCTGGAAAGTGTTAATACTACACAGGGCTGGATGCAGTTGTGGTGTGGGTAAGGAGGTTGCCAGGAACACGGCTGGTCCCAAGACCCCCGGCATGGGGGCTATGCTAAGGACAGCTAAAGGAGAAGCCAAAAAGGAGGTGTGAGGGTTGCCTTAGCTCCTAAGACAGACACATGCTTGTTGAAAAAACTTGAGAAGGAACTAATTAAAACAGCACTTCCAGCACAGCTGGGCAGCAAAGTGATGTGAAAGCCACCCTCATATTTTATATATGGAAGGATATACTCTCCCTGGAACTACACCCTGATCTGTTGTGTGCATTTCTAGGTCTCCCGTCGAACAAATGTGCTGCATATTGAAAGGCATCAAAGGAGAGCAGCAAAAGAGACTGGAGTAATATCGAGGCATGTTGGTAGGTCACCCGTGCTTGTGTATATGCACATGCAGGGAGATAGAGGGAGGTGGGTTTTCTGGCTTGTGTAAATTTGGCTGCATGCCTCATGCTCACACATGCGGATCATCGCGGACTGATGCATAAATCCTTCTCCGGCTTATTTATAAATGTTTCTACTTGAGCACACTTGAAAAGAAAATTGAAATTACAATAGTTTGCTATAATTTCCATCTTCATTCTTTTTCTGGAGGGGTGAGGAGTGTGAAGACTGTGACCAAAAATTAAAAAAAAAAGGAGAAGACAGAAAATAGTGAAGATGTCACATGTCTAAGGCTGATCTGTGAGTGTGTATGTTCCCTACTGGACAGAAGGCTTCAGAGGCAAGGACAGTGCAGATTCAAAGGAGGTTTCCTTTGTTAGTCTTTAACATCACCTTCCCCTGATGCGGAGAGGATGGACATGAGGAAGGAGGAGCAAAGGAGCAGGAGCTGCCTCCCTGATCTTGACTGTATTTTGCTGCTAGCTGCCTCAGAACAGTTCCCAGGCAAGATTTCCCCCAAAGAGCATCTAAAAAACACCGCACTATCAGGATATTGTGTGCAGTTTTGGTCTCCACAATATAAGAAAGATATAAAGCTCTTACAGAGCGTCCAAAGGAGAGCAATAAAGATGGTGAAGGGTCTTGAGGGGAAGCCGTGTGAAGAGTGGCTGAGGTCACTTGGTCTGTTAAGCCTGGAGAAGAGGAGACTAAGGGGAGACCTCACTGCAGTTACAGCTTCCTCATGAGGGGAAGAGGAGGGGCAGACATTGATCTCTTTTCTGTGGCGACCAGTGACAGGACCTGAGGGAATGGCCTGAAGTTGTGTCAGGGGAGGATTAGGTTGGATATTAGAAAGAGGTTCTTCACCCAGAGGTTAGTTGGGTACTGGAACAGGCTCCTGAGGGAAGTGGTCACAGCACCAAGCCTGACAGATTTGGATGATATTCTCAGGAACACGGTGTGACTCTTGGGAATTGGTGCAGGGCCAGGAGCTGAATTTGATGATCCTTGTGGCTACCTTCCAACTCAGCGTATTCTGTGATTCTGTGATTCTGTTGCCTTCAGGCAGGAGCAGTGCTGCTCCTCTTCCCACACCTGTGCTTGAGGCTGAGCTCTAGAAGAAGGTCAGAGACCTTTCACTGCCCCTTTAATGTGAGGAACCCTCCAGCCATACCAGCACTCCACTTCATCCTGGGGAAATATGGGTTTTGGCTGTACTCAAAGCTGTCCCAAGGGCCTCAGTGCTTAGCACTGTCTCTAGCCCTGTTTTACCATGTGAGTGAGGAATGCAGAAGCAGTTTCTGTTGGGAGTCGTGGTGCCGAGAGCCTGGGCTCACAATCTGCCCTGCGCCAAAAATCGTGGAGCTACGCATTACATGCAAGTTATTAAAGATTCTGCTTACTTTACAATGGTCTGTTAACAGCTCTAATGTCTTTAACATGTGCAGTCCATTGACTTTTAGGCAACATTTTATTGAAGTAACTGCCGTGGTTATTAGGCAGTAAGATTTACGCTTCATTTTCAGTCCTGGCTCTGGAAATCTGGAAAGAAAAGAAAAGAAAAAAAAAAGAAGGAAGAGACACAGAGGGATGACATCTACCAAGAGACAGGGATGGTGCTGCTTGGGACAGCACTCACCATGCACTTTGAGATACCATCTCCATATTTGCAAGGAAATGATTCCTTCAAACAAGGGGATGCTGAGCAAACTGCTGGCAGAAGAAATACACAGAGCAACCTCCTCCTTGGTGGAACTTCAGTACGAGTTGCTTTCTTTCCCCCTCTTGGTATGAAATAATATTTGCAGATGTGAACAGTGGAAGAGGTTTTGTGGCACATTTACATTGCAATGAGGTTTGCATTAAGGAACTGGCACTTGACTTTTGTTCATTGAAGAATTAGTGTAAATCTTAAGCCTTCATAATCCGTTGGCACGGGCAGCAAATGGAGTATTTCAATGCAATGCTGTGTGTTTCTACTGGCCGGGTTTTTTCAAGTCTCACGTCTTGCATAAATCTCTTTTTAATGTGAAATGAAATATTTAAAATAACTCATTAAGCAACAATGCTCAGAGATTTTTTTCTATCTGGAATTTTACGAGGTGTGTTTTTTCATTCCCTAAACTGCTTCTTTCAGTTTTGTCATTTTTCTGAGCCACCACTTAGAGCTGGCTGGTGCACCCAAGAGCTGCAACCCCTCTCTCATAACTTCGTAAAACCAGAGATAAGACATTTTTGTACATTTATGGTAAAACAGAGATTACAGCCTACTAGCTGGTCTTGGCCTGCTTTAGTTCCTTTGTTTTCAGAGATGTAATCTTTTCTTTTTCATCCCATCACCCATGTCTGAACTGATGGAAGATGATTGTCTGTCATACTCCAGGCTTAAGTTACTAGCCTCTCAGCTGCACAGAGGCCTTGAGAAATGCACTAATATATTCACAACAGGAGGAAACTGCCAACAGAAACAGATCCTGAATTGGTTCCCAAACAGGATGACAAAAAAAGTCCACTCGGACCACACACAATCCCTCTGCTTTGCATGTGGGTCCCATTGCACACACTCACTTTGCCTCTGCTGTATAAACAGCAGACAATTGAACTCTTTATGGTGGTACATAAGAATGCCTCAGTTTTAATGAAATATTGCATTTAACTCACCACCTCAGAATTTGCCCCACTAGAAATCCCTATTTCTCATGAAGATGTTCTGTGCCCTTTGGAAAACACCACTCCAACCTGCTTTCAACAAAGTCCCCAAATTCCAGAGTGGAGCAAGGCACCTGCACACACATTATGTTTTCTACAGCTCTGAGGAAATCTTTGATCTTGAGTTGTTCTTATTTATATCATTGTGGCTAAAGCAAAGCAAAACCAAAACAACAAGTCCATATTGAACATATAGAATAAGCCCAAATTGTTCTCTTTAAAGCAATGATTAATCAAGCTGTTTAGGAAAATATTGCTTTGATGATGCCATGTATTTAAGCCAGAGAGCTATCTGGAGGGAGAGGTTTTCAGCACAGGTCCTTTCTTCAGCATAAGAAATAAAAATCCTGGGAAAGCAAAATCAAATATCTGTGAAAAGGGATGGTGAATCTAAGGCACAGAGGGACAAATTGTAGAAGTCTGAAGTACCTGCAAAGCATCTTTCTGCTTTAGACTAATTGTGAAAATGCTCTGCCTTGTGCCATGCAAAGAAAAGTTTATTATGGACTGAAAATGCTTGACTGTTCTAAATTCCCAGCCTAATATAAAACCTCTACAGGGGACTTTTCCAGCACTGGATAATAGCCTAGCCCAACACCTTTAATAAAATCAAGGTGACAGACCATGAAAACATTTGCTTCAACACTATAAGCAAATCTGATACTGTTGCTGAAAGATGCCTCAAGGCATCTGTACAAGTCTTCAAGAGGAGTGGTGGTGTGCTAGTGTGTGTGGGGGCTTCAGACCAGTGCCTCATGGACAATGGCTGTAACTTTGAAATTTTAAACTGGCTTCAAACACAAAGAGCTGGGCTAGAATCCTACACAAAGATTACAGGTCAAAAATTGTCATTTAAGCACAAAATTTATTTTACCATTAAAATTAGAGTATTTTTTAATGCTTGATCACATGAGAGATGTGGTTTCATAAATTAACACTGGTAGAACATAAGGAATCCAAGAAACAAGCATGAAATTATTTCACACAGCAGTTCACGGCTCACACTTCATCAAACCCAACACTGCAAGTGTAAGATATGCAACTTCCCATCTAAGGAAAGAAAAGACTAAAAAAAACTAATACAGCTTACTTTTGTTACTTTCAAATGTTGTTTACCTTATAAACAAGTAGAGCAGGTTTTGTAAATCCCTGGACAGGAAGTTGGCAATAATAAACCTTTAGCTGAATTCAGAGTTCTTTTGGGACAGGGGAGTTCTGTTTAGTTAAGCCTCTGTTTTTGTGTTGAAATCTCCGTCAGATTTATTTTAAACAGCCTCTTTATTTTTCTGCCTTTTTCTTTCCCACATATATGCTCCCATCTTCAAAGCTCAGATATTTTGTATGATTATAGAAAAAGTTTTCAGAAAGATCTCTTCCCAGTTATTTTCTTTTCATGTAATTTCAATGAATGTCCTTCATCAGATAGTCTCACAGTCTATTGGCATTACATAGTAGAGGTGAGACTGACTGGACAAAATGTACACTGAAGCATATAAAATTCAACATTAAAAAGTACTTAAAAAATTTATTTTAATTTTAAGCAAATTAGCAGTCAGACTTCCACTGATTTGTAAATAGTAGCTGGACACAATTTTTCCTAGTTCCCACCTTAAGGACCTGCACAAGTCTGATAGTCCTGAGAAATAGTTTAAAAGAAGAGGTTTCTCAGGGAAAACAAGGGGAGGGAGGATGGTGGACTGTTGAAATTGTACTAGAATTGTAGTTTTGCTTAAACAAGCCAACTTTCTATGTTTTTTTTTGTTTGTGGTTTTTTTTTTTGTGTGTGTGTGTGTGTGTGTGTGGTGGTTTTTTTTTTTCCAGTGAGACAAACAAAACCCATGTAGTGTTTCAGAAGGAAAGGAGCAAAACAATAATCTGGTATACCAAGTGCTAGATGTATAACAGGTACTATTTAAGGATGGGTATTAAAAATACTAATGCAGAATGTCCTTTTTAATCTCTTTCTAAGATTTTTATTAAAGAGAGGGTGGAAAAAAAATTATTTTAAAAGATCTAAAATGCAGCTGAACTTTCTGTCTTGAGGCCACTATGAACTTAAAATTCAGCCATGTGTAGGAAAGTCCCACAAGACCTATAAACTCCTTAACTCCCTCTTAATCAGTTTTTTTGGAAGTTTTAAGAACTGCTTAAGTTTTGGGCTGCTCCTCTGTGCAGAGATAATGTGTCCCAGACAGAAGGTAAATTGCAGTAGGTAGACTTCCTCATCAGGAATGAAATTCATCATGTGACATAGCAATATTTCACATTTATTTCCAGTTTCTGGAAATCCCCTTTTCTTATTCTTTGAGCACTAAAAGCAAGATAATGAATGAGTGAGGAATCAGTTGTGTTACGGTGAGGAACTGTGAGTGTAACAGACTCCCTTTCAGGTTTGGTTTGAACAGCCCTGGATCATCTTTATGTAGAAAACCACGTCGTGGGCACAGATCCTGCCTGTCACCATCAGTGCCTGGTATCCTGAGGCAGGGGAAAGTGGGACGTGACTTTTAACATTTTGGGCATTGGAGACCCTCGGAGACCTGTTACCTTCTCTGCTTACACCTCCCTGCGCTCCAAAGAGCATGACTGCAGCATTAGCTACTTTGCCACTGGGCTTTCCTGCTCATGCCGTGAAATCATAGCTGTGGAAGGGGTTAAAGTGTATTTCCTGCTACCTAAATCATGCTAAACATTTATGGCTGCTGGAGATGGGCACTGCTGTGTGGTACTCAGAGACTCAGATACTTTGGGACAGAGCTGCAAGTGTGTGAAGTTAGGGAGCTCCATCCTTCCCTTATTTACTAGGGGTTTGCCTAGGTGTTTCTCCCACTTTCAAAGCAGAAAGTATAATATGGCCCTTAATATCTAAGATGCTGTAGGTTTTGTTTTGTGTTTTTAATTTAAAACATCATTCAAATGTTCTGCTCAAAGACTGTGTGTTAGAAGTGGATGTGACTCTTTTTACCTTTGGAGCTCTGGTTACTTCTGATCTCGCTCAATTTTCTGAAAACGAGAAGATGAAAAGAGAAGTTTCATTTTAATATGAGGGAAACCCAGTTCAAGCATTTGAGCAGCTATGCCTCTTCCCTTAGCTTTTTAGAGGAGGCGTTTTATTTTTCCCTTCCACTGCTTTGTGGGGTCAGCAGGCACAAAGCACCTTGATCTGAATGCTGTGAGAAGTGGGGGCAAGGAGTCATTGTGATTGTCACTATTTTAATTCCTTTTAAAAATTTTATTCTGGATTGAAATGAGACAAGAAAGTTCCTGGGTCTGGTTTTAGGTCTTCATTCACTTGTTTATTATTTTGCTTAGCTTTGAAAAAACACAATATTAAAGCTGAAGTACAGCAGGGGTACTATTTATGTCTTTATCTATTTATTTTAAACTACCATTAACTCCTACCCAGCACTGGGATTTTTAATGGCAAACAGTTCTGGCCAGCATCTAATGCAGATTATGGGAAAACAATAAAATAAAAATAACAGCATTTTAATGTTTAGAAACACCTCAAGTCAAGCACACTCTTTCCAGTATTTTTTCCATTGAAGCTGCTGTGTAGATTTTAACATGGGACAAGCTCATTGCTGGGAGCAGCTGAAAAGCACTGAAATGTAAGTGCCTGCGTGTGCTCACGGCAACAGTTCCTTGCACGTCAGGTCAGACCTCGTCTTTTAAAACCCTGCAAATACATATTTATTCACATATTGTTTCTGTTAAAAGTCCAAATGAGGCTTCAAGGTCTATAAGAAGAATATGTGTTGGGAATACTATTTAAATGACTGTTTATAGGTACAGGCTGGAGAGGGAGTTTGGAAAAATCTGTATCTGTGTCAGTAACGGCATTATTTTGCAGTGTACTTTACAAAGAAAAAGGAACAGAAGGGAATGGAAATATTCTTTCAGTTGCAGACATCAACAGCAAAAATATTGCTCATAAACAACTACGTTGCCATAGCGAAAGGTCTAACGCAAAGTATTTTAAATGGGAGATATATTGCATGATTTACTCTCTTTTTTCTCAAAAATACACCATGTTATATGTACTGAAGTACATCTCATTTATTCATCAAAGGGATTTACTCCACAGTTATACTGATATAAATGATCTGAGGAATAGCTTTTTAAACTAATGAAAATCAGGTGTAACTTTAAGTTAAATACTTTTCCCCTGGAGTTATTTGCATTTATATTGCTGTAAGGAAAAAAAAAAGGCATGGTTAAAAAACATGCAATTAAATAAGGTTCTTCATGCAATAATATTTTTTAAAAAATAATTTTCTTCTGTTAGTGTTGGTTTCTGACTTGCTGGGAGTTGGAGGGAGATTCTCCTGCATTTCCACCCACAGATGGGAGCTGGGAGCTGCTGAGAGAGGCACTGGGAGCGGGGGAAAACTGAACCATGTCAGAAGCTTTTTTTTAAGATTGCACGTAAAAAGTAGTCCTTGATTCCTGTTATCAAGTACTAAAATGACACTGAAATTCATGAAGCTTTTCAAATGTCTCACATGTTTTAGTCCAGGAACCAGGGCGGTGTTTACAGCTTGAGCTTTTGCCACTCTGTGTCCCTAAAAATTTCTCCCAGCAATTGCAAACAAGGGAACAAAATTCTTTGCTTCATGTCTAAATAGGTTTAAAGTCGTTTTTGCTGCTTTTAAATGAGACTTCTAGAGACTCAACACAGGCTTTTTCTCATACAAATATTTCTACAGACAGACAATCTACACTAAAAAGTGAAATGTTAGCATCTTGAAGCAATCTCCTTTTTGCTCACTCAGTGTCAACATTTACAAAGGAAAAATTGCAATAATGTTGAAGATTACCCTTTTTTCTCTAGCATCTGCATATAGGCTAAGAAACAACACCTGGCACTTAGCCAGTAGATGAAAGCCGTAACACTGTGGCAGGGCAACCAAATGAATCTGCAAAATCATTTTACTAAGTAGTTTCTGCCTTAGTTCTTTTTACTATAACAAGATCTTACCATGCAAAAAATGAAACAAAGAAATGACATAATGAGTTTCCGTGAGAGATGAATTTATAGCTAATAAAGCCAATACAACTACTATTTTTTTTTTCAGAGTTAGATTTGAAAATAAGTTCTTTTCAGTAAAATCTCTGGGAACATCACAATGCCAGGGAAATTGCAGGTAAACGGGTCACTCGACCTCATTCCCTCCTCTCACCATGTGGTGGCAGCCTAAGGCATGCGTTCACCAGGCATTTTCAACTTTGTGACCGCAGCCAGAAATACATATCCAAATGTCACTCCGCTGGTGCTTTCCCACTGAAGGCAGCAAATGACTTGTTTGTTGAAATGCTGAGCCATATGTCCCATCTCCATTAGTACAGATTATTCTCTTTTAAAGAAAGGTGAGACAAAATTGAGAGATGAGATCGACATAGGCATAGCATCCAAAATCTGAAGAGAATCTACTGAAATAATTCTGGAAGACCACTGACACAGCACCTTTGCTTTCCCTTGTGGTTTGTTTGAACATTGACTAAAATCTTTGGACATGCTCATGAGCTGTTCCCTCTCTCCTTCCCCACCACACCCTGCTTTTTTCCATTTTTCTGTTTGCATGCGGTTTGGTTTTTATTCCCCCCACCGCCCTCACCCCCTGCCCTGCCACCAAAATATTCCAGTTCAGTCCCAAACTACAAGCAAGTCTTCAGCCTTTGAAGTGGAGCAGACCTACTTTGTGTTCTGAGTTCTGTCCCTGTGCAGTTGCAAAGCAGACTGCATGATACTTTTGAGACTGCTCCCTTTATGTTTGTCTTAGGTTCCCTATGGAAACAGTTCATGGAATTCAAAAACAACAACAAAAGACAACCTCTCTTCAATTTTTCAACATCATGAAAAAATGTGTGCCATCTTGCTTTAGATCTCAAATGTGTAGCGAGAGAGTAAATATTTTTAATTGAATCTGCTCATGATGTGCTCATTTTGGGACGTCTGTGCATGTCACTCCTGCAATATCTTTGCCTCTGGCTGTTCAGTTTTCCCTTTTTCCTTTTTCAGTCTCATCAGGCAGGCTCACTGCCCCTGTTCATTTTTCCATCTGTGCAGCTTTTCTGTAAAGTTAATACTCTTCTCCTATAAAACTTCCCCTTTCATAGCATACTAGAACCTATGTTAAATGTTCCTTAAGTAAATGACATACATATTTGATTATTTGAATACCATTTCTGTGTTCTCCTAACAAATTCTATTGTAATTCCTTGAGTTCTCACCAGTGCTCACCTGAGCAAATTGAAATAGGTGACTACCCCTATCAATGTACTATCAGTTGATGGCCTGCTTAACTTGGCGTCCTGCTTTATACTCATTAACAATAGAGTTAATCCTAATTTACACAGATGTACGCTGAACAGTTCTTCTTGCCTTAATTCAGTACAAGCTGATTTAAACCATCTTCTGATATTTTTTTGCTCAGGGTGCATCACTCAGTTTCCATTCCACGTGACAATAATCATATCCAAACGGAAAAAGAATTAAATAAATGTGATGTGCTGTGACACGCTATATCAGATGCTTTCCTAAAGAAAAGGAAGCCACCCACGGTTTCTGAACCCCTGCTAGGCATATCACCCCTTTCTTCCTTTGAAGCCAAGAAGCCGGACATGGATCCGTGGTGGAACTATCACGACTTCCAGCCCATCCTTGGTGTCAGAGTGGGAATTGCATGCCTTGTCCCGCACCTTCATTTGTGGGTAGCTAACACAACCCAGTGATGAGCGTGTGCATGTCCAGTACCACAGTGTGCCTAAATTGCAGGGTATTGGTGTTGGTATCTGCACAGTGTTAGTATTGCTTTTGGCTCAGTACGTGCCCACACTACTCCCTTGGTTCTCCAGACCCTACAGCAGATGCCACCGCCATAGGTTTGTTAGCCTCAGTGAATGGAAGGGTCACGGAGGGGGCCATCCCTGGGGTGGTCAAAGTGGGAGAACCAGCTCTTCCTGGCAGCAAGAGGCTGAGGAGGGGAAAGAGCTCCAGTTCCCACCTTGGTGACTCCGAAGTACCCACTGAAGGGAGCTCCGTGCTGTGACATGCCTTGTATGCATGTGGCTCACCCTGCTCTGTACTTCCAGTAATTCAATCAGGACAGTCACGTCGTAACCATGTGGAGTCAGTTACCAAGTCACAGTGAATTACTGAGGAAAGGATTTCATAATTAAAAGGGACAATAAAACGAAGAGCTTTCCACAACCGTGGAGTCCAGAATTACAATTACGACATATGGGCTTGGTTTAAGTCTGGGCAGTACCTCTTCAGAAGACAACCTGGTCCAGTTCTCCTCCCAGTAACCTGCAGAAAGAAAGGGGTGACAAAGAAACAAATTGGAAAGCGAAGGTGGGAGGAAGATGTCACCTCTACCCTTGATGGTTAGAGAGGGAAAGACGTGCTCTGGAGTGATCAGATGGAAAGTAGGGACCAAGACTTGATATCAGGATTCAGAGAGGAAGAGAGGTGCATTTAGGAGAAAACACATCTGCGAGAAGGTAAATAGAAAAGCAATGCTAGCAGTGAACATTATGATCCAGCAAATCTACTGCTGGCCCCAGTGCCCAGACCTACAGCACCTGTGGAAGAGTTGTGTTTCAGGTACTGTCCATCTTCTTGTACCACATCTATTGCTGTGCTATCCAAAAGCCTTTGTGCCAGCTGGCTTTGAGGCACCAAACTGAATGACTTTCGTGGAGGGTGAACAGCAACAACAAAAACATATGAGCAGAGTTGGACTCAAGCTATCCTGCAATGATCTGCTTTATCCCTCAGTGCAGGTTGATGCCTTACCAAAATTTCCATAAGGGGACCATGCCAGGTCCTCACCCATTCCTCCTTAATCTGTCCTATTGGGGCACATATGATTGCAGGTGAAGTGAAACCTGTTTGTACTGAGTCATATCTCCTTTTTAAAAAGAAAATCTAAAACCAAATCAAAACAAAAGAAACCACAAATACCAACCCAAAAAGTAGATTAGATGATGTTAGCTGCTTGCTTTACATGTGACATTCTTTGCTGACAGCTTGTATATCCCTGTGTGTCATAGATATGGTCATCTGCTGTTCAGGACTGAATAGTTGGGACAGTTGTTCACCTCTGTTGGAGCTTCCATATGGAGGAGTAGAGGACAGGGTATTATACAGATCAGGAGACTTACATTTTATCCACACCTTTCTTAATGATGAGGAAGTCAAGGTCTCTCAGTTATGTCTTCTAAAATACTTGGTAAAGTTATTTTTATAGGGGAATCTGAACTTCTTCAAACAAAAACTATTAATGAATAATTATTATTGTGATGCCCCTAGGCAGTCATGGGGTCCAGATACCTACACTTTATACTATAATAAAAATGCTGATTTTATGTGGTAACATCTGTTTTCTCCTTTGTTTCCTAGATTAAATGAAAACACTTATCTGAAATCCAAATCTGGAATTAATCCTCACTTTTGAGATGAAAAGGAGTTGAGTTGTCTCCTTATCTGATTATTAATCAACTGGGCAAAAGACCTGATTTGGCTCTCTTCTTGATTTGCCTTGGAGCAATTCCTTGCAGGTATAGTCCTTTCCACACTGTAAGAGACTGTCCTACTAAGTGGAAGACCTTATCTGTCTACGAAGACAATCATGGAAAGAGATGACCTCTGTAAAGTGCCAGCAATAAGTACTAAAATGCTAACTGTGCCCCTAGCGGACAAAGAAATAGGAAGAAAAGTGAGCTCAGCACTGAATTATTTTAGCTGGAGAAAGATCCCAAATTTCAGGAGTTGGATTGTCACACTGGAGACTTGCATTTTCAGACCTTCTGTGTTGGGATGAATATTGTACTCTGCTTCAACATTTGTTCCTTAGTCAAGTATCACTAACATCGTGTGAGTGAATAATTAACCTAATTACTTATTACCTTCTGCATTTTGTAAGAATATTGCTTTGTTGATAGTCTCTCACAGTTCTTAACCATTCCCAGTAGTTTCCATGTAAAAGTGAAACAATTTTTCCTATATAATGAAACCTATTTACATCTTTCAGGGAACAATCAAAACATGCTTACATTGTATAGACAGGGTTTTCCTCGTGCAAACGTATCAATGAATTATCTAAGTGGCTTACCTAAGACAAAAACATTAACAACAAAAAGATAAATAGAGTTGATTTCTGAACTGAATGCCAAGAATCTTACACGATGAAATCTCTCTCAAAATTCAGTTTAACTCAATGTTGACTATTGCTCCTAATACTAGTGGGGGAAGTTCTACAAAATTTAAAGCCTGAGGCATTTGAAAAAAATATTGTTTTCTAGACAACTAATCAAATAGAGCAAGATCTCCTCCTGCAGAACTTCCCAAGATATCCTAGTGATGTCAATGCCTTTCATCCACTGAAGTGGATCAAGTTCATCTAGTGTAGATCTGCACCCACTGCACTTTAAGAGCATCACAGGTAAATGTAGCCAAAGTGAAAAGCTATTAAAGGTTCACTTTGAAACCTTCAGTTAGGACTGCTTGGCATGTACAAAATAGAGCTTTGCTTCACATCTCAGTGAACACTGTCAAATACCAACTGAGGTTCAGATTTATGATAAAACCAGAAACCAGGGAAATATTACACATCTTTAATGACTCATATTCAACTTCCCATCAACCAGGACCTCTGGTCCCTTTCCATAACACTGCTTTCCAGACTCTTATTCCCCAGACTGTACGTACATCCAGGGTTGCTCCATCCCATGAGCAGAATCTGGCACTTTCCCTTGTTGAACTTCATATGGTTGGTGATTGCCCAGTCCTCTAATTTGTTGATGTCTCTCTGCAGGGCCTCCCTGCATTTGTGGGAGTCAATAGGTCCTTCCAGATTTGCTGAAATGAATGATACTATGCTGTCCTAACCCATTAGGACAATATTTAGAGTGTTAGTTGTATTAAAAGATATGCCATCTATTTCTCCACCCAACTGATGTAAGAATTCACATTGATTCTTTTAACACAAAGTTGCTGTTATCACACCTTAACAATTGAAAGTGATTACCTGTTTTCCCAGACGCCCTGTGAAGCAATGCAGTAAAAATTTAGTTTTTAATAGCTGGTAATTCTAACATCTAAGTTAGAAAAAATGTATAGCAACATACATTTTTCTCCTTGATCTCATGGACGAGTGTTGTCTGAAGACTCTGAAACATTCAACAGTGCATCCTCTCCTGGATCAAAGAAAACTCACATCTGCCTCTCAGCTTGGCACAGTCATTTAAAACATCCTCTCCCCCCCGGCTCCAGAAAACAACTCTGAGACAAAACCCATACACAAAAGCCACTAGAGTTTGTACAAATTAATTTTTGTTGGCATTTAAAACAAATTCCATGGAACTGACCACAAATATTTGAAATCTCTCTCCTGGGTAATGGTAGCACAATGGGAGTGGAAAAGGAACAGCGCACACCTGGATATACAAACTTCCCAAATCAAAGGGTTAAAAACAAGGGATCATTTGTTCTTAAGGAATCCAAAAAACACATTCACCAAACAGCTGCCTGTGACTTGAAACAAAAGCTTGCAAATGGCAGGTTTTAATGTAAAAATATGAAATGAGAGGGAGGACAAAACATCTCTGATCCTCACATACCTTAAAGCTTTAAATCTCTATTTTTTTTCTCTGCGCCAGTAAGAGCACAAGCATTAAGTTTGTCTCCTTTTGCCTGACAAGTTTGCCTACTTCTTTCAAACAACTGCAGCTGACAGGCACCGACAGAGCTGAGCTACGGCAGCTTGCACCCGCTGCAGATAGAAGGATGTTAGTGCCTGGTTTGTGACCACTGTAGTTAAACACCTTAAAGCCTATAAGTAAACTTGTCTGTAAATCAAAAAGGCAGAGAGTTTTCTCATTTCATCAAGTGTAGTTTTAACTGTCTGCTGTCACCACAGCTGTCAGCAGGATGCTTAACTGCTCTAATTGTCTAAGGGCTCATTCTCTCACCCTAACTAATTGTTTAGATCTGCTAATCTGCATCCATCATCTGTGAAGGAGCTAAGGCTGTTCTCATCTTCCAGTTTCTAGGAATCAGCTATAGTGATTCCTTAACAGGACCTACTACCCTGTTGCTAGCGATTGGGTCATGATGTCCTGCGAGCTAGTGAGGATGAGGAGGACAAAATCTGTTGGAGCAGTGATCCGAAGTGTGACTTACCAAGAAATAACAAGCGCAGTAAACTGCTACAACCTGTAATGTTGAACCCAGCAAGGAATGGATAGGGGGACTATGTCAAAACTTTAAATTACCAGCTCTTACATAGATCTCACTGTATTTGTAATGGTGTGTGCTTTGTTAGTGTTAGGTATGAAAAATTAATGATGTGAGCATGCATTGCTTCTGTATATCAAAACTTTTTTTTAAAATGATTCATTGCATTGCAAAGGACTTTCATCTCAACTTATTTATACAACTCTCCTACAGTGTATGGCACTTCATTCAGTCAAATATTTATCAAAATCCATTTATTTAAAGACCGATACTGTTTACATGTGTAATGTCATCATTTTATGTGGAGTTTTTTCCCTTTTTTTTTTTTTTACTACCCTTGGAGTTAAGGCTTGGGAATCTTTAGGCTTCTGGTTATTCTATAGGAATTTCCCTTGAGTTTTTCAAGTATTTGTTGTAATTAATATTGAACTGAAATTATCTGAACTCTAAACATAATTCTGGCTTAAACGAGGCCCATCCACCGGTCAGCAAATCCCAGGTTGCTTCTGTTAGCAGTCACATGTTACTTGCTGCTGGTCCTGCATTATTCTACCAGTTCAGACAAAAGGGTTGGTTGAGTCACAGAAAATTATTTTTGTGACCGTTAGTGTCAAGGTTTGCTTACATCTTCCTTCAGATATTTCAGTCTGCCTAAACTTTAACTCTGATTCATCACATATACTTATTACAAAGCTGGGATCCCTACATGAAATTCATTGCAAATATTTGCTCTGGTTAACTGTCAAGTAACCTCTTTTCCCTTATTTCACCTGTTCTCTTTTGGACATTGTTTTCTGCTCTTGCTTGTCCTTGTTGCCTTCTTTCCCCTGGGTCAGATGCCTCAGCTTGCTTGAGTGCCTGACTGAGGATGCTAAGCCAAACTGGAGAAGCCACGTGAAGTCCCCCACAGGTATGGAAAGGCTCTTGGTAGGATGAGGAAACACATGAATGTTATTTAAGGTCTTTGGCCTTTGACATTCTCTAGTTCCTCCAATTATGCATGTGCAAGCATTAAGGCAAAACCACAAGATACTTGTCATATCTGACACTCTTCTTTTACAGTCTCCTTTCCAGCAATTGGAAAGTCCTCCTCCAAGGAGCTTGCAATTTAGATATGTTGAGCATGTGAAGGAACTCTGACAATTCATAAAACCCAGTACTGATGGGTTTCTCTGAAAGATTAAAGACTAAAAAAAAGAAATGTGGAGAGCAGGAAGAAAGAAACTAGAACATTCCTGGTTTAGGAACGGGGAATGTAAATGCTTAAACCTCATACTTATAAACATGAAAAATTAAGGGTATTTCTCCAAAGTTAGTATTTAAAGATTCCTCTACTGACAACCAAAACAGGTAAGATTTGCTACATTTGCTTAAGTGAAAAAGACAACATAGGGTAAATGGGCTCCTAATCTCAGCACTTCAACTAAGTTCCTGAACTGCAATGGGATGACTTTTGCCCTAAGAGATTAACTGAATTGGTCTCACACAGGAAATCTATGGCAGAGCCAGGAAGCAACTTTACTGCAGAGCCTTACTTCTAAGACAGGACTCCATAAAATCAGTAGTCATCATAGCCAGGAGATGACCTGTTCTCTCCTGTGTTCACTGTTCCTCTGTAGACTTTTATTTTCAGGGGAAGTGATTAGAGAAAACTCTATGAGACCTCATTCCTCATTTTATAAATGTTCAAATCTTAATAAGGGTACAATTATGAGAAAGAAGGTTTTAAATGAACCAAGTCTGTGCCAAATAGATGAAGGAATCTTTGAAGTGATCCCACCTTTGATTTATGTACTGGCTAAACCTTGAGTTTCAATCTAGATTTCCTCAGCAAATCTCTTAAATCAAAAGTTTCATTGCACTGCCTTTCAGGAATTAATCTGACTGTGAGACTAAGGGAAAAAATATTGTACCACAGAACAGTAAACCGCTGTAACTCTGAAGTTAAACTGAAACTAAAGAAAAACATGCTTTGCATTATTAGTATGATAGGGCTTTAGCCAGCCCGCAACTTCCTCCTGACTCTTGACCTGCACCCTTGTTCTCAGGGAGGTTTCTGATTTTGGCCAAATGTTCACTGAAATATGCCCTCTCTTCATGGCTGGAATCACAGGCTCCAATCAGCCCGATGTAAAGACAGAGCAGTATTTTAAATTAAACTTATCCAAATATTATTGGTATATTATGTTTCATAATTACTTTGGATCCTTTTTCTTCTTAACATAGAAATGTATTTTGGCTCTACGGCCACACAGTCCCAACACCTCAGATATAATGGTTCTCACAGAGCTGTGAGGTGGTTGTTGGTCTCTTTCCTTTATTAACCCAGTTTAGCAGAGCATTTAAACAAGTGTTAAAACTCATCTCCCTTCAGGAAAATGCACTGGGTAAGCTGACCTCAGGGCAGCGAGCCTGGTGCTGAGGGCTAATGAGCTCTTTTTGAGCCACTATTATTGCATAGTTTCTGGAAAGCAAGAGAGTTGAGTTTGAGCTTTGTCTGGCAAAGGCAGGACGCGAGCCCCAGTCTTTCCCTCCTGGGAGAGTGCCCTTACCATGAAGGTATGTGAAGCATGATCAGTGCTATTTGGAGTATGGGTCAGAAAGACCATTGCAGGAGTAACCTACATTCCTAAATCTAGGCAAAACTTTCAGACCTTTAATCTTAGGCAAGTTCTTCCAGGATACAGAGAAGATTTCAGAAACAGCCTATCTGGGGGCCCTCAGCATGTCATGGGTGTCTCCAGCTCTTTACATTTATGAAACCCTTTTTTCCTATCTTTCATCTCTGAAGTCTTGGCCCAGAGATGAGCTTTGCAGCCCCTCACTGGGTCTGATGCTCTGGTACCTAAGGTCCCCAGGAGCAAAGTGATGCTAATAACGTTTGCAAACTAGTCACTTACTGAGATGAAGGCTACCATTTAGAAATTGAAGACTTGTATAATTCACAAAGCAAATAAAGACATTTTAAGTTGAATTTGAAAATTTTTCCAACTATATAACAAGACAATAAGTCTTGCAATTGCCTCTAACAGTTTCCTGTGCCAGTCTTGACATCTGTAGTAAATGGCAAGAAATTTTGTGGTGAATAGACCATCACTAGCCATTAATTCTAACTAACAGAAGGTTTAAAAAACTCATTGAAAAATAAAAAAGTCTATATTTAAGAATGAGAAAAAACAACT
Organism: Chiroxiphia lanceolata; assembly: GCF_009829145.1. Lineage (NCBI taxonomy): Eukaryota > Metazoa > Chordata > Aves > Passeriformes > Pipridae > Chiroxiphia > Chiroxiphia lanceolata. Next base: position 81,449,851 of record NC_045639.1, on the reverse strand, counting down.
TGCCTCCATCAGATGCAAGATCAGCTGAGAGAAGACGAGGGATTATTTCTGAGACAATCAAAGGGATGGTATGTTCAGTGAACCAGATGTCCTGTGCTTGGGTTGGTGGAGGAAAGAGGTATCAGCATAGGAAAGGTGGGTAAGTGCAAAGAGAAACAGTTTCTGCAGGAAATCCCAACCAGTCAGAGTCAACTTGACAAATGTATGTGTGTTAGGTATATATGGAGCAGCCGAAGCAGTAAAAGGTTGGCTTTTTTTCAGAAAGTGAGTCGAAAATCGCCAGGCAGTGTTGTGCTGCTGATTTGGCATGAGTGCTGGCTGCTTTCCCTGGGAGAGGGTAGTTTGAATGGGCATGTGAAGAAATAGCAGAGAAGGAAAGAAATCAGCAGGGGCAGGAGACCTTCACAAAACATGACTGAATATTGCAGCTGTGCAGCCTTTGATCAGTAGTCAAACTGCAGAAACATTTTGTGCCATCGACTTGTGGGAATAAACGTTGAAGATGTCAAAAGAGCACAGTAACCTCCCTGGAGCATGCTATTTCACCAGACAGAGGAATCCAACTTCTCTGTTTTATTAAATTCTGCTTTCCTGTGAGCAGAGTGTCTCTTAAGGATTCCTTGATGCTGTTTCTCTTAGAATTGTATAAATGCAGTCAAATTTCTTTTTAAGTCTTCTCATATACCACCTGCTGCCTTCCAAACTGGTCAGTGTCCTCAGATGTTATTACTGTGAGAGAAACTATATAAGAAAAATGAAACACATAAGAAAAATGAAAAATTTGGGAGATATGATAGCTGGAGCAGTTTTGAGATACAAAGTTCTTCAGGTTGGTGGTAGTTTTATATTCAGGACTCCTTTGTACAGGGCCTTCAGTTAGCTTTGTATGTTGTTTACATGCTTTTGATGTTATGTGTATTGCTGAGATGAGTAAGGAGTGTTATACAGTGTATTCATTCTTAACTTATTAGTGCCTGGATATAAGTTTCCATGACAAATTAGAATGTTTGAATGACACGAAACTAGTTTTTTCTTTAAAATGTATTTGCACATATTTCCTTATGTTTTAATAGCAGCAAGTGTATTGATTACAGGGCCATTTTAGTGGCTTTCTTTTCCCATGTGCAAATCTAGCATTATTAATTGTAATGTATTTAAAAGGTACAGGGGAGTAGGGGAGAACCTCAGCTGTATTAGCCAGCAGTGTTTATGGGAGCTGTAGGCTCCAGTTGCCCTTGTAGCTCTGTTGTCTCTGATGCTACTACGTGAGGAGTCAGGAAAAACTGTCTCACTTTTGAAAAATATGAGGAATTTCAAAGTGCTCTTACCACAACTCAGTTTAAAAAAAAAAAAAAAAAAAAGAGAGGAATTGAAACTCAAGAAGTCTTAACACTCTCGCCACCAACACAGGAACTGTTGTTTTGAAGGAGCACGTTCCTTGACAGTTGCAGGAGAGAAAAGCAGAGGAGCTGCCAGGGGCTGTTGCTTTTCTCTTGGTGTTCCCTGACAGCATTTGGTGCGTTTTTCTCATGAATCAGCAACACAGTAGTCCTAGACAGCAGTGGTGAGACTGCCCTACCTTTATAGAGCCGGTGTCTGTGAGGGTGGTGAGGCACTGGAACAGGATGCCCAGAGAAGTTGCGGATGCTCCATCTCTGGAAGTGTTCAAAGCCAGGTTGGATGGAGCTCTGAACAACCTGATTCAGCGAAAGGTGCCCCTGCCCACAGCAGGGGGGTTGGAACTATTTGATCTTTAAGGTCCCTTCTAACCCTGACCATGCTATGATTCCAGGGGCAGTGAAAGCCCTAACCCAAAAGCCCTGTTACTTCATCTGCAGCTCTGCCTGCAGATACTGGCAGATATCTGCAGGTAGAGCTCATAAACAAACAATCACCTGAAGTTAATTGTATTATCAATAAAAATAAGTCAGATCTATATCAGGCTACTTTCTTGTTTTGTCCTACTTTGGCTTATTTCTGAGCAGCAAAAAAATCTGCTAGTGGAAAGCCAAGAGGCCTTGATTTAATGAAGTATGCTCTGAACTCGCTGAAATCCATCCTGATTCTTCAGCACATGGATACTGGATGCAGAGAAGACTTTGTGATGGGCTGAGACACTGTCCTCAGGAGTCTCAATGCTTTTTACCAGGATGATCAACTTCATCACAGATCTGGGTGCTAGTGCGTTTCTCCTACATGATAGGTATCCAGGTCTGCCTGTGTCTGTCATAGCAGTTTATTTCTTATTACACTAGTAGCATAGCTCAGTGTAAATAAGCAAAGCCTTAGTTTCCTGGGAAAAATGATGCTTACATAGCACTTACAGTTCTCAAAGAACTTCTGTTCGATCTCCACACTAATGTGGTTTCACAAGGAGACTGAGATTATTTTATTGCCCCAGGATGCCAGGAAATTTTCATTTGACTTCCTCAGATCTCTAGGATAAAAGTGGAACAGTAAAAAAAAAGAATTCCCTTTGCTGTCTTAGATTTCTGTTCTTCAGGAAAATATGTTATGTTTTCTAAGATCTGATATTCTATAGTTTATTTTTAACTTAGTGACAGTATTATTTTACTTTTTTTTTCCACAGAGGAATATCTTGCCCTTTGCTGCTTCCTGCTCCTGGCCTTTTTTATAGGCTTCTTTTTCTTTGTGGAGTGTAGATAATGCTTTTCACACTTCATTGATTTTATTCAGTGTATGTTTCCTGTCTTTTTAGAAGACAAAAGAGTCAATAACCCATAAAGTGCATAAAATATAACTACCATTAATAAACTGCCAAAAGAGCAATACGAGACCGTTTGTTTTCCAATGTTATGTGAAAGGTTTGGTGTTGGTGAAAAAGTTACACCTTAGGAACAGGGGGTGTTTTTGAACAAAAAAACCCCAAAGCAAACCTACACCCCACATGAATGCCCAATATGAATGTCAAGGGCAAATCTTTCCAAAAGCTTTACTCTCCTATTCAAACCAGGTTCAAATGGTATGGAAAGAATCAGGACTGGTTTACCTCAGCATCACAGATGCATTTATGACACTTGCTGCAGGAGTACCAGGCAGCAGGGAAATAATTTCTCCTGCCTCTTACTGCTCTTCCGGTCCCAGAGGACTTTCCTTTCCACTCTGATAGTAGTTTCTGCAAGAAGCAAGGACAGCTTGTTAGAAAGCAGCAAAAGCACCTCCAGGCAGAAGGGTGCGGGATAGGTCACTGCTCGCTGACTCAAGCCACTTGGAGGTGACATTGTGTTGCTAAGGTCTGTAGGTTCAGAAGAAACACCATGAAAGCAGGACTTGTGTTTCGGAGGCAGCTTGAGAGAAAAGAAGTAATACTGAAGGTTAGAAAAAACTCCCAAAACGAAAACAAAAAACACTTAGAAGTTGAGTGATATAATTTTTGGAATCCTTACTGGTCACCACCATGAAAAACATCTTATTTCTTTCTACTGCTAAACAGCATTAAGAACACTATCCCATGTCAGCAACTACCAATATAAATCCACACTTATTCCATAATTGCTCAATCTGGTTAAAAACTATATTTAGCCTGACAAACGGTATTCTTACTTGTCAAGCTAAAGTCAGAAAAATCTTGGATCTCTTTGTACCCTTCTCCTAAACATCAGTTCTTCATTGAAGTATTCATAGATGTACTGATTTCCTGTACTTTTGGAGGTGAATGTCTCCCAACTGGCAGCAAGGAGAGGTGCATGGGCACTCTTTGGCTGTATGCTTGGGGTGTGAGAGCCTGGCAAAGCAAGGTGGGTGGCCTTTCTGCTGTTGGGGAGTGGGTGAGAGAGGCGTTGGGTTGTGGGGTGATGGGTGCTTTTGACTATGAGCTTCAGTAGTCCCTGGCTGTTGGCCACATATTTGCCCTTTGCTCCTACTCTTGATGTCAACTCAGCCCCGGACATCCTCGGATGACAACTCAGTTGTGTTTGTATGCTGAGGAGCAGGAGCCTTCTCTGTGTCTGTTCCCATCAACCAAGAAATGCACAGAGGTCCTTAGGATGAGATTAGCAGAAGTAGTCATGGCTCTCTTTAATTCCCTTCCAAGTTAAATCATTTGCCATTGGCCCCATCAGGCCTGGAGTTAGCTCAGTCGGGAGCATTTCTAACAGCCCTGCTCACAGGCTACAGACAGAGGCTTTCAACTTAATACAGCCAAAAAGGCTTGCAGGTCAGTTTCTTTTACAAAAACACTTTTTATTGACTTAAACATTCTCCTATAGCTACACTGTGCTCCTGTGTGGTCACCTATCTTGTGTCACAGCCCAGACCAGAACAAATGATGAATAGCGAGCTTGGAAGAGAAACATTCTATTCCCTCTACATGCCAGAGCCCTTCCCCCATCCCTCCTGCAACAGCATGGTGAAGAAGATGAAACCTCTGGGACACAGACTTGTCTTTCTAGGTGTTTTCTACATCATTGTGTGTTGTCCCATTTCAAACATCTGTATTTGTTAATACAGTAATATATTGAGTCAACATCTGGACTTTTGCAAAGGCATGTGAGACCAAGATCTTAGGTTGTAAGAAGGAAATAGGTGTATCTGTGAATCACATGCATTCTCTCCTGCTTGTTTTTGTCTAGTTTAGGTTTTATAATTTTTTTACCTTTTGTATTGCCCCTTTTCTCAAAATGTTTGGTGGATTAATTACGGATAAAAACTGAACTGTAATACAAAAAATTCTGTCTGTGTTTTCACAAGCCTTTCAGAGATTAAGTTGAACAAGAAATGAAAATCTTGAGCTTTGCCCTCCTACGAGCATGATCCCACCATACCTAAAATCCACGTCAGGCACTAACTCAAATTTGATTCCTCTGCGCATCTCTCGTTTGTGTATGGAAGCGTCTGGATAATCTCCTGTCTCCATCCAGATTTAGTAGCAAAGTGCTGCTGTGGGACTTCTCACTGTAACACCAAGACTTCCTGCACATATTCTATTCTATTGATTTCACTGAAATTCCATTATAAATTAATTTCATTTCTCTGTTTTTAAGATATGTTACCAGTGTATTTATTTGATATTGCTAAAGGAACTCTATACAAAAATTTTTGGCAGTAAGACTGATAGAACCTAATATATTACTTACCAAACTGTTTAAAGATAATATTACTTCTCAAAGGAGTAGACTTCTTCCAAAGCAGCACCTTTTGCCCAGTGATCTTGTTATCCAAACAAGTCTTTGGCTTTGAAATGAAAATGGTTTCTTCTAAACAGCTGTATTAAGATTTCCATGAGTCCCAAAAAATCTGTCCCTCAATTCTTTATGGAGTTGAGATCAGCATTTTGCATTTCTCAAGTACTGTGTTTGCTTCTGTATTTTAGTTTTTTTTTTTTACTTAGTTAAAAAAAAGAAACATTTCACTGTACAGATGAAAGAGGTATAAAGCGGGTACAGTACGAAGTAGGCAAAAATAGCTTGATATTGTAATCAGTTATCTATTTTGACTATTATGTGGTTTTAAAGTGATAGACAAAAGATCTCTCCTGTGCCAGATAAACTTCCATCAGAGGAGGCTAAAATCTTACTCAGGTTATGGTATTAAGTATTACATTACTTTCTCATGTTAACATTTGTTCAGACATGTGTTCTTTTCCTTCAAATCTTGTCAGACTTCTTATGCCGTTTTTATAAGACAGCCTTGACTCTGCACTAAACCATGCCACTAACACGTTACTTAATCTAACTGGCACATTGTAAAATTTTACACATGCGCTCATCCAGATAATTACACAATTAATTTTCACTTAGTACAGCTGAAACGGGGATAATGAAATTTCCACTGGTGTACTGTTACGTCCGGGTGTTAGAGGTCAGCTTCCTGTTTGGATAAGGGTGAGTTTAAAGAGGATTTCTGACAGTCTCCTTACTTCAACTGAGTCTAAAAACACTGCAATGGAATTTCAATTTACAACTAAGTTCAATGGAAGGAGCAGATGTTGGGAGTGTGCCACTACCATTCTGGGAGCCCTTTCTATGCAGGTGTAGTCAAAAGTCAATGCCCTTCATCCCACTCTTCGTATGAAGACAGAGTTTAGAGTTAAACTGACACATGATATTAATTTCTGCACTGAACTGTGGCTGCTCAGTGCTTTGTAGAACTATCCCCAGCATGAACAGTCACGGAAACTTTTCCTCTCTTGCAATTTTGGCATTTTCAAGGGCACACACAGGTGACAAGACTGAGGCTCTTCCCCCTGAGGATGTGTGGTAGGAAAATCACCACAGTATAACACGACCAGAAAGAACTGAAACAAATGTCCTCATCTTTGACAAGACCCCTGCTTTGGCAGTATGTAGTACATAGTGGCATATAAAACCAACAATGCTTTGATATTGAAATGTAGATTTTGAGACCTTAAAATAGCAATGTTTCTGATAGTTCCTCATCTAAGCTGGAATAACAAGTTCAGTTTATTATGCCTACACATGCATATTTGCTGTCACACACCTTTACTGTCCATAGATCCCCTCAGCAGACATGCTCCTACCTGCAGAGCTTTACTTTTTCTGATCCCTACCATCTCAGACAGCTGACCTTAGCTGCAGGTCACATTGGACAGGTGACAAATCTCCCAAACACCAACTGTGCCATGTAAGCAATGGCCCAAGGTGGAAAGGAGTGCAAAGGCAGGTTCAGCTTTCGAACCAGCCTGTCCCTGGTTTACACTGATGCACAGGACTGATTGACCTGCAAGAAGAGTAAAGTTTTTTAAGAGGTACTGGAGCTCAGAGCCACAGGGACACAGCTTTCACTCTCACCAGGTTTCCACAACATGCTGGCAGAGGCAGGAGGCTGGTCAGAGATGACTCTGGCCAGATCTGGGTAACTCACCCTGCCTCGGTGCCAGCCCCAAGTCAAGTCTTTCCATCTCATAGCCAAATAACAGTAATGCTAGCATTTCCATCAGTATCATGGACTACAGGATTAGGTCCTAAGGGCAGAACACTGTCAGCTGTCAATGAGTGCGTAATATGTCAGAGCATATCTCTTGTGAACAACAACTTCTTGTGATGTGTATTTCCATGCTGCTACTAGGTCTTGATCATGGGTTGCAGCTTCACCAACTTCGAATAATGTGGAAGAAAATAATTGCAGAAAAGACTGTTCACACAATGATGCTTACACAGTCATTGATTTTGTGCATTTCTTCTTTCTCTTTCTGTCTAGCTTCTTCAGCAGGTTTTACACCATGCAGTTCAGAAAGCACTAGCACTTCTTATGGTAAGCCTTGTTTCTTCATTCCCTCCTTTTCTTTATTTTAATCTCTTTTAAGTTTTGTTTGGTTTTTTTAAACTCATTTAGAAGTCCTGCTTTATTCAAAACTTCAAGTTTCATGCTGTTTTCCTCTATTTCAGTCTCTTTGATGCCTTAAACATACTTCACATTTTTTTAAGGCATCAAAGTGTCTGAAATTATATGCTCTCCTTCCTCAAGTAGCAAAAGATGTAACTAATAAAATCCCTCCTCTGTAGACCACACCTTATGTTATCAGTGCCTAGAGACCAGCTTCAGACACCTGGAGCTACAGATGGATGCACTATAAAAACCCTGACTATAAGACATGTCTACACATTTATAAAGAAACGTGGAAAACCTCCAAAACAGATATTTCAAAAGAAGAATAAAAATTCAGTTTTACTGATCCATTGGGGAAAAAGACACCTGAATTGAGTTTAGTAAAGATCCATAGACAGTCTTTGCATCTCCTTTCAACATCAAGGGTTACCCTGACAGGAAAGGCCATGTATATGTTTTACAAAAGGAAGGAGATGATATACTGCACAAGAGACATTGCTTTTTGTTGTTAGTCCTGTCTCAGAATGCAAAGCTTCAAGTGAAATCCATATGTATGACATTAATTGGGTGATCAAGAATATACATATTGACCTCCAAACAAATACAAGCAATGCTTTTGTTACTGAAGTTTGGTATTATTACCAAACTTGATGGTGTTGCTAACTAAGAAAATGTAAATTGTATTTCTAAGCTAGTAATTAAACATAAAAAATACACCACTGATAGAAAACGTGTGTGTTAAGCAAGAATACAAAAATACTTCAGTTTCATTTTCAGATTTGACCACCTTAATTCCAAAAGGGAAACATTTTCAGAAAACACAGTTGTTTGATCTAATGGTTTTGTTTTAATATCTGTTCTAATGCTCTAGGCATCTTTTTTCAAGAAAACCAGCAATATCAAATTAAAATTATACAACACAATCATCACTTTCTCTACTAGAAATTAATAATATAGTAATGAACAATATAGTAATGGTAGTAATGTAGTAATGAGTAATATCATAGTGATATAGTATATGCACCCTTCCAATAGTCTACATTTTCTTCCCTAATGAACAGCATCTTTCCTATTTTCATTATGCATTCATCAAAAAACACAGTGTCTGCAGCTACATAGGATTTGCAGAGCTGGCTGCAACAGTTTTTGCATTGAATACCAGGTGTGAGCCCAAGGCCTTGCCTTTGGTCAGTGACCCCACCAGGCTGCTGCTGTGCACTGATGTGCTGCAGTCACCTCTCTATAAACAGGGATGCCCTCAGTAGGGAGGCAGCAATGGGCTGCCCTGTCCCACAGCTGAGGGGGAAGAAAAGCACAGAGGCCTGTCCTCTACTCTGTCCACTTGAGATTCTCTTGCCTGACAACATAACTCACTTTGTGAGTTTCAAGGAACCCAGAAGTACCTTGGATGGAGCCAGGAAGCACATTTGGAAGGAAGAGTAATCTGAAATGCAAACTAGCCCCTGCTACACTACACACCCCTCACCCCATCTTGTACCCTTCAGAGTGAGAGGCTACCACAGCAGTTCTCGTGATTGGTTTATAAGCTTACTTTTAATGATATTATCGATTTTTTTAAGTATTATCTAGAGTTAACAGCCCTATTCTTAACACATCTCTGAGCTATGATTTGCCAGTGAAGAAACAGAACTTTTCCATCTTGGGATTTTTAGGCTCTGGGACATGATAAGACTTTGATTACTAGGTGAATTTAGGCACAAACCTAGGTTACATGTACAGGTTCCACATGGTCAGGATAACTTATTTCCACAGTTAGCAGGTACTTCCAAAAGTGTGTGTTCTATTGTTCTCTGAGTAACCTTCATTTCTTCAAAAATTTCAGTTTGAAAAAAAATAGTTTAATTTACTCGGTAATATTTTTTTTACATCGTTGCTCTTTTTGAACTGATGTGAAATAGAGGATCACTTCCATTTTAATTCACTACTATAATCACTGCTCAGTCATCTTTCTTGCTTCCCAGGTTTCTGTTCTACGTAACTGGCTGTGTATTGCCGTGACCATCTTCTGCCACAAACTATGCTTCAGCGGATACTCAGCATGGGAGTCAGAAATCCACCGTTTCAAGCACTCAGTCAGTGGAGAAAGATAGGCTGGGCTGAGAGGAAATTATTTCTTCTTAGGATAATTAATTAAAATAAGGAAAGAATTACCCTCCTTAGTTTTCTATCAATCAAACCGAGACCTCAAAACAGTATGCCCCACCAGCAGCCTAAACTTAGAGGGCTAATTTCCAGTGAGATATATCCCACTGTTACGCATCCATCTTTTTTTACCTTATCTTCTTAGCTTTACTGGTTTCTCCCTATGGCTCCTTAAAAGCCCCTGCAGAGATATTGTCTCCATGCCCACTTCTGCAAATGATCTTTTGTTTAAGGCTGCTACACCTCACACATGGTTTAAAAGGCAAAATGGACTACAGCTTTCCAGTCATTCATACAGCAGGTATACTGTCCTTCTGAGAATTTCTTTAACATTTCTTGCTTTCGGTACAGGGAGTTCCTACACACAGATGCAGCTTAATGGTATCTGTAACAAATTGCTATCTATTTTAACAGGTGCTCCTCCTATTGCTCTGCTGCTTCAGAGTTCATTCCTCCTCTTTCTCAGGCATTTAGTAGATGAGCTGATAAAGCTACAATCTTCTGCTAAGCAGACTATTTAATGGGGACAAATTGTGCAATCATAACAAAAAACAGTAGTTATACGTTGATTGAGACTACTTCACTCACGACAGATTGTCTATGTTTATATCTCTGTTTCTGGTTACAAATACATCTTTCTTTTTTTTCTGACTTTAGATTTTAGAAGTCTGTTATTTCTGGCATTCTGATGTCTCTGTGTTTTTCTACATCTTTACTTTTTATTTTCTTTTTGTTTCTTTTTTTTTTCAGTGTCTTTGGTGGTTGAGTTTTTTTTGTTTATTTAGGTTTTTAGGTTTTGGGGTTTTTTTAGGGGATTCTCTTTTCCTCTCTTCTCTCTTCTCTCTTTTCTCTTCTCTCTTCTCTTCTCTTCTGCCCTTTAGTCTGGCAGTCCTGGAGCAGGTCTATGTGTGAAATTCTCTAATAACGCATTGATTGCATCACTGTTTTCAACTTTGTTTCCCTCCCAAGGCTTAGAATAAGCTTTGACTTTCTTTTTGATATTTTAAAGAACCTACAAGATAATAAAACTCACATTCTCCATCTATGACCATTTATGGACTACATCATGGCATTTAGCCAGTGACCATCAGCAAAGGGTATAAGAAAGCTCCTTCTCTGAAGAGCTGACAGTGGGGCTGCCTTTGCAGGACCACCTTGTGTTCTTCTGGACCTTGATAAATGGATGTGGAGAATGGAGAATACTGGATGTTGCAGAAAAAAATGGGAGAGAAAATGCCACCTAGGTGTCCACAAAAATTATAGCTCCCAGTGCAGAATGGCAATTCTCCCTGCAACCTAAGGAAAACTTGTGGGGGAAAAATTGTTGCCATTCCTCTTGGACAACTCAGTCCAGCTAATTTATCAAAATTTCAAATGCTTAAAGTATGCTGTGTGAATTTTATGGTGCTTTCTGACACACAAGTCTCAGGAACAGCCACAACATATTTTTGGCATTGTAGTAGTTTGAGTCCCTCTCTTTTTTTTAAGCAAATTTCTTTTAGGAGAATAACGTGAGATCCTTCTGTTCTCTCTATAAAAGCAAAACTTCCACTAAGCACACCTGAACATCAGCCACAACTTTGTCTATATCCTGACAGCTGGCTTCTGTTTGCACTTTTTCAAGAGTTTTAGCTGACTGTAGCACTGATATCCCTTCTGACCATCCCATTGGAGGCATGCTATCATGGGTAGAAGATCTTTTCCTGGCTACTGTGAACAGCAAACTGCTGGATTTCAGACCTACATCAGCTGGACTTGTCAGTAGCTGGGACCTCTCAGAAGACATGGTTAATGTGCATTTGAGAAGACATGTTGAGGGATCCTTGGCACCACCACATCCCCAGGTCCAGGCCGTTGTGTCTGACTTCTGGGGAACAGAGGGCTGCTGTATCCAGTGCTCGGGAAAGTCAGGCAGGCTGGCTACATGGAATATAGATGTACAAATAGCAAACATCACTCATTTTCTTCTGACAAATATTTGCCAAAACCACCTCTGCAACTAAGGAGCATTTTCTCTAACTCTCCCTCCCAGTGCTGCAAATGACTGGATGAATCATGAGTGATGGGGCAAAGAGGAAGTCCCATAAGTGCCTGCTCTTCTCTCATGACTCTTATCTTCTCCCTTAGACTTTTCTTTTGGGTAGCACTGGAGGCAGACTGCTGGCTCAGATGGACTGTTGGTTCAATGTGGTACAGCTAACTCATGTTCTCAAGAGAACAGCACAGATAATATCCTCCTGTGGTGAGCATTCTGCTTCTGATATATATCAACACATTTTTATGCTACTTTTAGGCATAAGCCCTCCATCTAAAACACTATCAGATCTAAAAATGGGTTTACTTTGAACAGACATCTGCAACTCTTCTCTTACTGCAGAGACATGGCATTGGAGAAAAAAAGTTACAAGATTTTCTGAGTATTCATTCTTGAAAGACACAATTTTTTTTCTGAACCACAATTTAGTTTACATATCTAAATGTGGTCAGTCGATGTTTGTCATGAGAATGTGGAATACTTTGAGTGTAAATTAACAGTTTTAGCTTTACTTAGCGAGAAAAACTGCTCATTACTCCCAAGTAATTTACTAACAATATTATTATATGAACAAAAAAAATGTAATGTAATCTGGCATTTATGACTTCCACAAAACATCAGTTGCTAAAGCAAGAAAACAACAAAAATATGCCTTTTATTCACAAAAATCCTTAAACTAATAAGCATGTTCCTAATATTAAAATCAAGTCAGAGATCCTATTGACTTTCATTATGTATAATTTATGACACTTGGATGTAGTTTAATAAGGTCATAAAAATGTCAGTTGTGGTATCTCATAATACTTTTTATAAACTGGTTTTACAGTCTACCCTTTGTTCCAAAGTTCAAAGTGACAACTGAAATGCACAGGTTGCCCAGGGGTTCAGACTTTTGCCAGAAATACTGACTGGTGAATACCTTAATTTCTAATATATCTATATATTTTTTCAAAATCTTGGTAATTGTGGAGAACATTCCTTTCCTCTAGATGTGCCAAAGCTGATATTTTTCAATTTAAAGAAAAATATCAATAATTCAGTAGAAGGAACACATTTTATTGCTATACACTTTTTTCTTTGCTTTTTTTTTTATATGATATGAAATGAAAACTGTGCAACATTTATTCCTAAGCAGGTCAAATTCAAACAATACTTCTAAGTGCTGTTACAATAGTGGCATTATATTGTCCCTTGTCAGCTTTCAATTACTTCATCCACCTAGCTGATCACTGACTTATTTCCTGGCTTAGGTAAATAGGACTTTTGGTGCACTTCCCTTAAGTCATTTCAGAGAAGATAAATTAAATAATGATTGCAATTTAATATTGTGATAGTGCTAAAATATTTCCTTCAAGGTTCAAGTTTGACCACAAGTTTCCAATAATATACTTTTTTTCACTTGCTAGCTCAAACCTGAGGTTTTATTAAATTCTACAGCTGCAGTCAGTATTTATGTTTTCATCTAGCAAATTGGACATTTTAAATAATAAAGAGCATGAAGTTATATATATAAACAGATGACACTTGCAATTCATTTAAGGTGGAAACTTTATTTAAAATTAATAAAATTCTGCACAATATGGCACAGACGTCCAAATTCTTAGTTCATTATACTGAAGTAAATCTGGGGAAAATCCACTGACTTTATTGAGGTCATTCCAGGACCATAGCCAAATACTCAAAACCTCAGCTGGGTGTATACTCCTAAGGGATGCAGAACCCTCTGTGCACAGGGCCCTCAGTGTGCAGAGGCTGGTCCATCTAAGGAAAGATGCTTTCAAAGAGGGGTTTAAACTTTCTTGACACACTGGGAATTGAGACATTAGAGGAGACTTTGCGGTGAAGATCTCGGTTTCATGGCTGATCTTCTGCAGGGGATACTGAGGACTGAAGAGGAGGTAAAAGCCTGAAGTACAGCTTTAGAGGTGTGTGCTGGAACAGTCCTCTTCTCTGCAGATAGGCACAGTCCTCATTTCACTTTGCCTTTGCACTTTGATGGTTCAGCTGCACGTTCTCTTCAGGAGAACAAACTAATAAGCAATAAAGTATATAATGTATGCCATTTGCAGATAAATGAGGTGTGGAGTTCTCATTTTTCACTTTTCAATTGTTAATATCCTCTGCTATTTATACTGTTTCTGACCATGTGTACACTGAAGCACATCACTGCTGCTTTGGAGGAGTTCTGCAAATGATACATCTCCATGTAGAGTAGCTGCTCAAGGGGCAAGAATGGACCCATGTTGAGAAATTCCTCTTACTTTTCTTCCAGTGACTCCACAATGTCTTGCCTTTGCTGTGATGATAGCTGTGTTTACTTGTTCTGACCTTGTGTGTGATAGGTTGTATGATAGGTTCATCTCAGATGTTAGCTGTAGTTTTCCAAGAGGGAAATTCCAAAATAGTGATTTCAACCCAGTGCCCCAAAGAGACACTTTAGCATCAATGTGTTGGGTTAACTAGCTTGGACAGAGCAAAGATTTGTTGCACATGAAGTTCCTAGGGAGACAAATTGCTACTGGTCCTGTTCCTTATAGGAACTTGTAGGATGATGCTTAAGAACAAAACATCATCCTATTGCGTTGACACTATGTAAGCTCAGCAGTAGGCTCTCCCCACTCTCAGAAGCCTGCAGTAGTCATGGACCAGTCAGAGGTGAGTGAGGACAGGGTGATACTAGTGACAGGACAGCAGCAGCTGCTCACTGGCAGGTTGAGCAAGGAAAGAGCATGGCTTAGGTCTTCTACTTTCAGACTTTTTTTCCTATGAAGGCATCTGTGGGGAAAGCACACCACTGAGCAAAGGGAGATTCACCCTAGAGCTGGTCTTTGACCATTTGAACTCTGCTATTTCTGAAAACCACAGTCTTCCACTGGTTTTAGAAATGGTGTTTAAATAAATAAATAATTAAAAAAAAACCCTACCACCTTTTCCTGGGAAAATAACACCAGAGTCTTACAGCTGATCTGATCTCTCTCCTTCCCAATGTCCTGCAGGAAATTCTGACTTTATTTTCCTTTCTTTAAGATACTAACTTTAAAAACAAAAAGTAAAGGAATCCCAAATTCAAGTCACACAGAAGCAGTTCAACAATACATAATGCAAATGATTCCAGCAGATTTGCAAGTAGGAGGCTAAAATAAGACAGAAGACTAAAATAAGATAGAAAGTAGCAGAGAAAATTCTGGTATTTACATGGATACAGGCCTTCTACTCGTGCTACTGTAGAAGTAGGAACATAAACTAATATTTAAGTGTGTTGGGCCAAGCTCACCCCTGCAATAATTATATACTAAGTGTCTAATAGTGGAGCAAATCTTGGAGATACTTGACATATGAGTAAGGAAACACCATGTATGAAAGAGATCTTCATCAGGCTGACCAAGCTGAAGGTAGATTGGGTAGCAGTAGAGGAGAGGACCTGGACTTCAGCTTTTGCGAGCACAGTCATATCTTGTACATGGAAACTTCAGGTTATCCTCCTTGTCCTCCCCTTCAGAGGATTCTGGGAATCCTGCCTCATCTCTCTGCTCTGCACAGGGGACACCTGCAGAGAAATGGTAGAGACAGAGGACAAGCAAAGATAGTAGACTTCCTCTTCCTAAGAAAGTAAAATTATTTTTGTGGATAAAGCAGTTAGGCATTTCTTCTTGACATGGTCTGCCTTGATGGCCAGAGTGCATATCCTAACCTCTTCTCCAGGGCACAGGCACCCTTTCAGTTGGTAATAAAAGTCTCTGTGAAAGAATTGACCTTCAATTTTTCAGAAAGACTGTGAGAGAAACAAGAAAGGCAGTTGAACTTCAAGAGAGATTTTCCTCTGTCAAACAAACTCCAAGAGGAGCTATGCACACATAAAATACCTCTCTGCTATCATTTCCACTGACTCCTTTGGGAAGATTCAGCATTTTGCAGCCAAAGACCCATGATCAGCAAAGCATATGGCCTGCTAACTCTCCATTTGAAGTCTAAATTCCAACTGAAATCAGTGGGGAGTTTAAACAGGAGTTGGGAGATTCAGTATTTTGCTGAGCATTGGCCACCAGTATCAGTGCACTGCTTAACTCATAAACTATATTTACAATTATTGCTCATGTTCATCCACTGACACATTTCAGGTGCTTATAGATGCTTCTAATAGTATGCCGTAAATCACCCTAAAGAGCTGGGATACAATTTTTAGAGTTCAGATGGGAATATTCACTAGATGTGTGTGTTTGCAGGATAAGGACCTATTTTCCAGAACAGGTGCTTAAATGAAATGATGAAGTCATTATAGTTGAGCAACTTAATACAGAGGAAAAGCTCACATTATTCTAGCGCCTATAGGGCCCTGGCAAAAGTGATTAAATTAAAAACTTGAGAACTTACTAGGTAGGAGGATTAAATTTGGCATTTCACTTGGAGAGCATTTTGTGGATCTGGGGAAGAAAAATATTTTATTTTTGTGCATATATAGGTCTTTTTTTGCCACCTGGAAAAGTTGCATGGTTTTGACAACACTTCCACTTTTTTCTCCTTTTCAGTTTGCTCCTTTTCTATACTGCAGACCTCTTCAGTGCCATGAAAATCAGGGTTTGATCTTGAAACAGGCATGTGTTCAGGAAGGTACAAAATGTCTCTTGGAAAGGCAGTATAGTGCACCCTTTGTGGTCGAGAGTGTGGGAAACTCCATTCAGTTCATTTTCATGACAGAAGCACTGAACCACATTAACACAGAAGGAAGACGTAGAAAACATTTAATGGTACTGCAACGCTTTGTTTATTCTTAGCTAAACCTACATGGCTTCCAAATGAGCCCACTATGCAACGTGACTACATAAGGTTAACTGCTGGGTACATTAAGCAAAATACTCTCTCTTAGATGCTTGTTTAAGTCATCATTTCTGATCATTTATCAGACTTAATGTGCTACAGCAGACTGCAGGTCACAATGTGTCATTTCCAAAAGAACTTTGACTTTTCCCATTCCAGGGTCAGGAGCCGGTAATGTTTAGCTGAAATGACTGCATTACACTTCATACCTTCCAGTATATCCAGAGGCTTTGGAGAGCCATTCTTGACAGACCAAGGCGCTGGCTCCAGGTATTTGGGTATTAAAATCTGAGGAATTGCTTAGGTACAGGGATTCAACTGAGATTGAAGTTGGCTGCAAAAAAAAGTCCACTTCATTTGTTGTGAAAAGACTGTGAGAGGTACAGGAAGGATAATTATTTTTCCAAACTGATAGTGGGAGTTCTCTCTGGAGAGAAAAAGCAAAACCAAGGACACACACGCCCCTACCACATGAAGGTTATTTACATGGAATTTAAGAACAAATTGAAAAAGCTTGGGGTACAATTTTTAACACACTATGTGAGCATTTTCCCAGTTCAAGGTAAAACAATAGGGCTATTTATCTGGTGAATTCTACAGCTAAGCGAATTGTTTACAGCAAAAAAATTTGCTCAATGACTTTTACTCTCCTTTTTTAATCTAGGAAGTATGTACATTTTTCAGGTCTATGATTTTTTGAACAGGCTTAGGTTACATTGGCAGGGACTGGACAAGGGGTAAGATGGGAATGAATATTTTCTGTTGTCTGCCATTTCCTTTTTATATGCTGTGCTAAAATCTATTTTCAGCTGCATTTGTGGCTCCACAGTAGACAGAGTAAGACAAGGGGCTGTATTAAAAACATAAATCACAGAACTAACATGATATGCTCCAGATATCATGACACACTTTTTTCCTATGTATCAATCCCATATTCACATCCTACATGGTTGCATAAATATTACAGGTGAGGATGGAACTACTGCATCTATTATCTAACGCTCCTCATTATAAGAACCTGCTTTCAACTGCTAATAGTTTTACCAGATTTTCAACTATTCAGAAATTATTTTTTTCTTTCCAGGAATACCTTCTTGGTATCAATTAGTCTTTGGAAAACTTTCAGCTAAGATGTTCTGGTGTTTCTAAGAGGTTTGGGTAGAATACATTGTTTTTTGAAGGCTAAAAGAAGTTTTTCAGATAATTGACAAGCATTGCACAGCTGTACCTTAGGGAAGAGGCCTGAGATTTCCATCAGGGATGTGCCTTTTGCTGATCCTGTTATAATTTGCCTAAATACTAAAATAGTGCATCTGTAGAGGATGTCTGGGCATGTTCCTCTCTTGGACTGTGAATGCAGGGCAGAACTGTCTCAGCTAATGCAAGATGTAGGGAAGTGGTACTGGAGGCTGGAGGAGGGAGGGAGTGCACAGAACATCATGTTATAACATACTGGGAAGACAGGCTCATCCTAGCTTCTCAACCATTGAGTTAGTGCCATAGAAGTCTTAAAGAAGTGCTCAAGAAGAAAGAAATATTCTTATATTTGGGTCCTTATGCAAGCTGGTATACATCAAAGAAGTCCTAAGAAACACTACAAAAGTTATGGAAGTGAAAAAATATTGACTATGCAGTCTGATCTTAATTGGGATGGGAGTCCAGTCAGAAAATAGTACATAAATCTTAAAGGCCATTTCATAATACTGTATGTTCAAGGGGACAGGGCGAACTTTTGTTGTTTGAGGATCTTGATTTTTTTCTGTTGTTGTTTGAGGATCTTAATTTTTTTCTGTTGTTGTTTGAGGATCTTGATTTTTTAATCTACTAAAAATTCCTTTTTTTCCTATCTTAATAATATTCTACTGTTACTTCTTACATTGTAGTAATTAAATAGCAACCATCACGTAGTTCTACCGATCTAAGAGAGTTTTTATATTTATGAGGAATCTATTCTGTGACTAATCTAAAACACCAGGTTTTTGAGAACTATGAAAGAAGCAAAAAAACCCCAAAAACCAATGATGTTGTTAAGATCATTTGCTTCCTTTTAAAATGTTCATTATGCTTAAATACGTACATTTCAAAAGAACGTATGAGATCCTCTGTGAAGACTTTCTAGATGAGGACCGTTATAAAAAGTTACCTCTCTCTCCCACGATGTTCAGAAACAGAAATTGTAATTTGGGAAGGTAAAGCTTTAGAGAACAACTGAATTTTAAGAGCCACTTACATTTAAACGTCTCATTAGCAAAACTGAGTTTCCCACCTGTGAAGGAAAAACTTGGTGAGGATGGTAATAAATGAATAAAAGAAAAAAATTCTAATTAATCCACGAAGTAAAAAACCCAAGACAAAATAAAAAAAACCAGCTAACCCTCACTCATTCTCCTCTTCTCCCCTCAAGAATAATAAACACAGTAGCAGGGAGGGTTGGTTGGTTTTTTTTAATTAAATGTTTACTGTCAAAACAGAAGATATATTCTTCTTCCAAAGAGAATTCACTCATTGGTGAATTCTATTGCCTTAGCGTCCAGACTTCTCAGGCATCTCATAGAGTGAACACGTACGTGTAAGATTGCTGAGTTACACGAGTCTAAATTCAGTATTCAGAGAGCAGGAAGAGGCAGGATAAACGATGGGAAAAGACAGGAATGAAATGAGTTGGTAAGGCAAAAGCTCTTTCTATCTTAAAAAAGGTAGAAAATGGTACATGAGACACAGTCTTAAAAAGGCTTGAAAGAATCCCTCAAGTACAAAGCAGTCTGAGATATCTGCAAATGCCTAGAATATTCACATATTTCTAGTTGTATCAGTGATCACTTTTGTGCCATGAGGTGTTCTCCCAGGCAGCTAAAAAGGGTCATGGCATGCCTGCATGTTCAGTATGGTTTGTTCATTCCTGATTTCCACATCAGGAAATGCAAGAGGAGCTTTATTACTGCTGCACAGTCAGAGTGGAGTTCTGAGATCTCTTCAAGCCTGAGAGGAAACTGAGAGGAAAATAATTTTTTAGCAGGTAATTAAAGTGACTCTAAAATTCTGTACCTGAGCATTTCAAGGTGTAGGGGAAAAGTGTCTTGTATTATTTCTGTTGCCTTATTAAAATATTATCCCATACTTGCCAGCTGCTGGGTCACAATTTAAGTTAAAAATGCCATATGAAAATTAAATTAAATAGAAAATCCAGCCTAAATCAATTGTAATCCACATGTTTATGTGAGGGAATTTTTTAAAAATTTCTCTCATTCAAAGAAATGGACATATTGCTTTCTCCTCAGACTTTCAACAACTGCAAAAAACAAAGCGCCACAATTTGGCTGAAAGCAGGACTGGAAAAGTTCAGTCTTATAGGTGAAAGTTTTGGAAAGTTATGAGAATGCATAGGCATCCTTAATTACAGCTGTTGGTAGCACTCCAGCTATATTGCAAATGACATACATTTTATTCTGCTTAAATCCTAATTCTGTTAGTAGATGTATCAGCAGGGAGCCCTGCAGCTGTGATGTTTCCTCCCCAGCGCTGGGGGGACATCTCATGAGCAGAAGAGTCTCCACAGCATTTCTGCCTCCTCCGTAGATGTCAGCTGTGGATGGCTGCTAACGCCGGGTATGTGTAAGAATAGAAATCCGTGAATGGTGCTAATGTCTAATGTGATTAGTGACATTCCAGTGGTGTTAAAGCAGTCAAAACGGAATGTGGAAGCAGCTAATTAATTCCACGGGTGTAGGAACACAGCCCTGGCAAGGATTTTGGGTCATATATTGCATATATAGTGCATTAATGAAAGATGAAGATTGAATGATAAACCACCCAAACTGTGCAGTAATCCCACAAGAAAGCATTATCTGGAGCATCATACTGAAATTAGTTTTACTGAGAAAATTGGATTAAAGTCTGAACTATATGTTTACTGGCTATTGTTAAAGTCAGTATGAAATCACTGACAGAAACTTCCAGTAATGTTTATGGTCATGTCATTTCCAGCACAGATGCAAGAGTCATACTTTGAAATTATTGCAACACTGTTATTGTGGATCCAGAAGCCCAGTAAATTTGGGGACTCTTGCTGAAAGTACATTGTAGAGGGAACTGTTGGGCAACCACATTGGATACGACTGAATAAGGTACACTTTTGGTCCTGATTTACAGGAAACCTCATCTGTTGTAAAGATTACTCAATCAACTTTTTAATATATTAAAACCAAATGCTAGAAAACATCTCTGATGCAAAGCTATGGTCTAAGTCCCAACAAGTCAGGGGAGGAGAAGGCTTGAGCCTGGCTGTGAGAAGGGGAAGAAAGGAAAGGTGGGAGGCAAGTAGCATGCAAGGCCACCATCCCCTGTTGGTCCTGTGCCCCTTGTCGTGCCAAAATGACCCAGAGAGTACACTAGAAAAATTGCTTCCTGTGCTGCTAAAAAGTCATATGTACCCAAAGATGGGAAATGAGGGCTTTTTCCCATTATCAGCACATGCTGTCTGCTGTCAAAGCAGACAAACAAGCACTTTCTCATTTTCTCCTTTGATAGTACTGAGAAATAATCTACAAGTTTGAGATTACCCATAATTTGGCCAAAATCAATAGCAGGTGGGTTATTTCAAACTGTGCATAATTTTTGAGTTTTTATGACATCAACACCTTTAATCTTGTTAATAGTGACAGGGAAAATGTTCCCTTCACTCCTTGCAACCCCTTTATAGGGCCAGTCTGGGTTGAACAAACATTAATTAGTTAATATTTGTGTAACACTTTAAAAACCTAAAGCCCTGTGTAAGTGCTAAAGATTATTATTGTTTTTGAGAGCCAAACAAGAATTTAGAGGGTTACACTGAAAAGAGTAGCTATAATAAAAATGTTAGAAGTACGGTTTAAAAAAATAATGTGAAGTGTAAACTAAATAGGCTTAAAAAAAAATCAAACTGTTTCTTTGTGTACAAACTACCACAAAAGTGCCTTGAGTAATATTTTGAAAAATTTGCTGAGTATGCATTTTATTCCAGTACTCACTCTGCATTTTAAGAATGAATGCTAATAGTCTTAGCAACAGCATGGGAAGTGTGTATTTGAAAAATTACTACTGTATAATTGCCAGTAAGTTCTGTATTCAAGCATGTGCTAATGATTTTTTTTTAGCATGAATATTCTGAGAGCCCCATGAACTTTTATATAGCATAGTAATGAAATAGAAAAACTTTTTTTGGTGCCAAGTTTCTATTAAATCAGTCTTTTGAAAAAAATAAAAAAATTGACCCCATTACAGTAAGAAGGATTTTAATAGAAAGATTTACAATGATTCTGGCAGGGGATGCTCTGAAATAATGAAAATGTATAGAACAAGCTCCAACCTTAAACAACAGTGGCAGTTGATTAGCAAAGCAGAATAAAGATTTTAAAGAGATTTCTATCTCTGTTTAATAGTCTTCTAGGATATCTGGTTTATTATAGCTGTTCATTAAAAGGTCACAGCTTTCAGTGATTATTATTCACTATTGCTATGGTAAGGGTACAGCCAGAGCATCCCTCACATCATCCCTGTAATCTGTAAAATCAACAGCTAGTCTGGATCTTTCACATGAGTTAGTCACATGTGGGTCAGACTTAGGGGGAAAAAAAGGCTATCAAAAAAAAAGATAAATTAAAAACGATTGAGACCTAGAACTTGACATAAGATATTTAACATCTGAGTATCTTCACAACTGAAAGCTATACAATACTGTTTTTCTTCCTCCCACACTAGGATTTTACTATATCCTCTGAGCTGTTGGATACAATTTCTCTAGTTTATCTCATTCCTGTTAGAGGCCCTGGATCCTACTCACATCCCCAGTCTTGTCTCCATATTTTATCCATGGACTGTCTCATGCTGATCACACAAACCTCCCAAGAACAGAGACATACACTAAGGAATTCCCTTCGTGAAGGCTCCTCATTGCAGTCTGCTTCACCCTTCCCGTGATGCTCATTCACTATTACCTTCACAGGGCACAGTTTGAGTCAGAGCCAGGGAGATGCCTGTTGTTTTGAGCAATTCTGGGCTCCTGTGTCCCTACGTTCTTGATGAGACTCTAAAATGAGAAGACGGTAGGAAAAATGGCAACTATGACCACCACCACCTCCTCCTCCTTGCATCTCTCTCTTTCATGACCACAGTGCTGAGCTCTCAGACCATCCAGGGATGGAAATTTTAGACTGACACAGTGGTGGTGGTGTTGGAGAGGACATTGAGAAAGGCCTTCAGAGGGCAGCCAACAGGCCCCCAAATTCTCAGCGCACGCAATATTCTTCTGAGGATCTGGTCCTTGATGGCCTGTAACCGATCTCTTCCAGCTGGTAACTGCAAGCACAGCTTTTGCACATCATGGCAAGAAGTTATTCTTGTCACTCAGGGAAAGTAAGAAGGTTAGAAGATAAGAATGTAAGAGGTAACATCACATCAACTTAACCCATTTAGTTCTTCTGCAAGTTACTGGTCCAAAGATGAAAAGGAAGTGACTCATACTAGGTTCCTAAAAGCCTAAGCAGAAGGAAGGTTTTATCATAAGGTCTGTGGCAGACTGTGCCTAATGGTGATCAGGTTGTACTTCAAGGGCTCATCCCATTGCTGAGGATCACACCCTAGTCTCAAGATCCCTATACCAACTACTTATGGGAGTAATTCATCTGCACCACTGCAGCACACAACACAGGTTCTCTTTGTTGATGCTCAGAAAAGTTGCTTACAGTGTTTGAAAATGTTTCCCAAGGAAGTTGCAAATGTGCTCAGGTGTGCAGCCAGTGCAAAGGTGTTACATCCAAGGTGCTAAGTATCCAAGTCCCCTCCTTACACCACTGGAGCAGAGGGCTGTGTACCTCTCTAAAAGCAGGTCACTTCTTTCGGTACTTTGGCTAAGTATTGAGGCAACAGAGATGATCACATGTGTTTGAAAACCATTAAACAATTAAAAGCAAATATAGAATGTGTTTAGACAAGAAATGTTTCCAGATCTGTATTTCTGACTGCTTGATATGAATAGTATGTAAACAAAAAAATATATATGTTTGTGGAAATCTGTGGGTGAAAACATACAATGGCTCCCTGTGTTCTTTTTGAAATGTAACTAAAATTAGTGTTTTCTGGCAGCTAAGGTAGGCTCTGAACTCTCACACGTAAGAAATGCTTAGTTCACATTTTAAAATGGGGATTTTAATACTCTGTGGTACCGTTCTCACAATTTAACTAACGAATAATACTTTCTCTGCTATTGAGCATTTTATCAGAGACATTGCACTATGCAACAGCTTAAGTGGCTCTGTAGTTACCATGGTTTCTGTTCTAATATGCCTTCTTTTAAGAAAACAAAACACTCAGTTCCTCCTTTTTCTGTCCTTTTTGCAAGCTACCAGCCCCCAAAATCTTAGAAGAGTTTTTATGCAGTGTGGTTTGGGAAAAACTAATGTGAAGGAGGCTGGAGGCCACCGGGAAACATTAATAGTTCTCCTCAGTTGTGTTTTATTTAACTGTTAGACCCTAATGAGAGCACTGCTGTGAAATTTTGGATACAGTTTTGACAAGGCTGCACTGATCCATCAATGAGGCCTCCTTGCTGAAATGAACACCTCCAGTAAGCTTTTAATGACCTTTGTAAACAAACAGAATAATTCCCACTAACTGCAGAAATGAGTTCCATATTTATTTATTTTACTTCACAGTTCCTATTAAGTTGATTTAATAAAATTCAGCACATAATGTTTTTTTAAAACAAACATTAAATAAACTAGAGCTGGGTACTGAACTCTGCATGGTGCTGCCAGTATTAATGGGTTCAAAAGAGTCCATAATGCTCCAACGGTCCCTGTGTGGTGACACTGAGGCTGACACTCTGTGAGAAAATGAAATGGTTTTAGGGTTCCCAACACCTGACTGAAACAGAGCAATCACATAGTAGCCAGTGTGGGAGCTGATTAGCTGATGGCTCAAGACCTTTGGCTCTCATAGGTATCCTGCATCCCCACAGCTCTGTGTTTGGACCTTCCTCAGCTGACCCTCAGGTCTTTCTCCTTTCTTACTCCCTGTTTTAGCACCTCAAGGTCACAGTTAGGGACAGACAGATCCCTTATCAGCCCCTGTCTTGTGTTTGCTTATAACAGAAGGTGTGACAAACTGTTTTGTGTCTTAAATCAGCATACAAGCATAATTTCTGAGAGCAGTAGATATTCTTGAGGGGAGCCTGTGACTACCCTCATCTCTCAAGATCTCTTCCAAGGGACAGAAGAAATGTGAAGATGACGATTTCACTGTTCATGGTGAAAGATGAAGACAAAGGGAACAACTCTGTGAGTTTTAGGTACTCTGAGAAGACATTCAGGATCCAGAAATAAAACCAGCGCCAGTAGTCCAAGGAAAGCTCTTTGACGGGTAGGCTTCTTGCTGCTCTGGGCTTCATACATTTTTTTTTGTTTGTTTGCTTCTTTTTTCTTGTGATGTTGCCAAGTCTGAACCCTTCTTTGAGAGTTCTTCCCAGAGTATTTGCACGTAGAAGAAGTTATGGAACAAACTGACAAAATACTCAGTCAGAAATCATCAAGGCTGGGCCATGATTAGATGAAGTCAGAGATAAAATAGCTGAATTACTAAGGGTGCTGTGTAACCTCTTGCTTAAAATTGTACTGGTCC
Source organism: Chiroxiphia lanceolata (assembly GCF_009829145.1). Classification (NCBI taxonomy): domain Eukaryota; kingdom Metazoa; phylum Chordata; class Aves; order Passeriformes; family Pipridae; genus Chiroxiphia; species Chiroxiphia lanceolata. The sequence goes on along the minus strand of NC_045639.1, from coordinate 81,424,878 downwards.
TTGAGGACTGGAATGAGGCATACATGATGCTGACTTCTAAGATGGATCTGTGAGATATTGAAGAAATACAGGCCTAGAAACATCATGTCCATGTCCAGGCAACCTGAGACAAAGTATAACAAAAGACAGAGTTAGAGGACACCTTGCAACATGTGGTTTCCTGGAGAAGAGTTAATAACAATTTTACACATGAAAGTCCTGCCTGAAAAGCCAGTTAGAGTTTTCTGAAGGTCTCAGCAAGCTTGTGATGATTTGCCTGATGAATATGTTGTATTTTCAAAAGGTTTTCAGCAAAATGTCTCATTTGGAACTTTAAGTGCCACAAAGTGAAGTGGTGTAAAAGCAATGCTATTTAATGGCTGAATAGCTCGTTACAGGGTAGGAAGAGAAAGTTAAGAGCAAATATTCAAATCTTACCATAGATGGAGATTATCAATGTTTTTTCTCAGGGGTCTGTGATAGGAGGCGAGCTGTAAAATGTATTAATAAGCAAACTGGAAACAAGGTGGCAAATGATAATTCAGTCTGAAGTTCGTAAATTATTCTTAGTAGCAAGGACTGTATGTGTTTGTCTTATGCCCTTGCTCTATATAGATTATTGAGTTATATTATTTTGTTCCTCGTCTTCTTACCCTTTCATATTTTAATAAGACCAACTATATCATGATGAGCAGCGATCATGCCATTCATAAAACTGCTCCTCACATAGTGCCTCAGTTCTTATGGGTCAGTGAATGGCTTGAACTGTGGCAGACGGGGCTGGCTATGGTCTGGTTGAGTTTTTGATACTCATTGTTCAGTTATTTTGTCCTTCTTTCCCTTACAAATGCCATGTAAGACACAGAAAGTAAGAAGAATCCAGGTTAGTAAAGCAGCAGCCTTTTTCTTGACCTTCAAGATGCTGATCAGCTCTGCAGAGGGGGACATGTGCTGAATGGTCTTGCTGGCTGATAGGAAAACATTAGAGCAAAGAAAGTCATCAGAGACCAGCTCTCAGATGACTTCAGTAACTGTCTTTCCACCATGCACTGGCTGGTGGTCTTCCTCACCAACCATTGCCTAGATTTCTCTGCACTTTTCCTTTCCTTTTCTCTTCCTGTTCTTTACCCCACACTGTAAAACACAATCTTCTGTAGCCAGAACTTGTTTCTCTGTTACCCTTCTAAGACATGATGTCTAGCAAAGCATTCAGTCACATTTATACCTTAAAGATTTACTGAAAGCCTATTGGACTCCACATGATGTTTATTAATCAGGAAACAGTGTTGCCCACCCATTGAAGCCACTTACCATGCCATAGTAGCTAGTTCAGCTACTTTAAGGTAATAAACCTTCAGTGTCACAGCATGAGCCAAACTTCTGCCTCAGGAAGAGCTTAGGAGAACGAAGACACTAAGATTAGGGCTAAATGAGAAGGTGAGAACAAAGGTGTGTGAAGAGCTTCCACAAATAACCTATACACTATGAGAAGAGGGTTTTAAAGGTATGATCTTATTGATGCTGGTACATTTAGATTGCTCTATGAGATAAGCAGTGAAATATTCATGTCCTCAACTGACATTGTGATGCTGGAAAGCTTCCCTGGAATGAGCAGAAGATAACTTTTTTTTGGCTTAACTCAGTAAGGTCTGACCTATGGCCAATGGGATGAGCCCATCTGGCACACTGCCTTTTCCCTGAAGCAATGAACAACTCCTTGGAGAGCCTCCTCTTGCCCTTAAGCAGCTGGTGCCGGCCAGGATCGAAGGTAACACTATTTTCCACCTCAGGTGCAGGGAGAAGAGTGGGAAGTACGTCTCCCAAAAGGGGTTGCTCCAGCCACCACACCCAAATACTGACCAATCAAACTTGTAACATGGCGTTGTCTAATGTCATGGCTGTGTGACTAGACCAGTGACTAGGCAAGACCATCTAGATTGTAACACCTGTGTTACCCATACACAAGGAGACAGATGAGCTCTCCTTGGTGAAGAACAGAGGGGCATAGCAATAACATGTTTTTTCCACTTCTTCCACTGGGTTTTTCAGTCATATTTAAGCAAGCTATTTAATTTCTTCCACTGAAAAATAAGACTAATAATTGCAGGCTACCTCACAGGGAAAAAAATCTGGTATTTGTTAACCACTGAAAACCCCTTTATAATAAATGCTGTGGAGAGGCAAGCCAGGCATAACAGCCGACTGTGGTTCAATACCTACAAATGTGTCCTCATTTGTGCCTATTGGTGACCTGAAAGACTGGTGGGAACTGCCCATGAGGATCACTGGTTCATTGCAGGGCCAGTGCCAGCTCCAGGGAGAAGGTGTCAAATGGGGTGCAGCGGCCACCTTAGGAGTTCAGGACACCCAGGAAGTTTTCTCAATTGAATTTTAAGAGGCAATTCTCTTCCTGCTTACTTTAGGTTTATGTAGGATTTATTTATATACTGCTGTCACTGCCGAGAGTGCCCTGTGACTCTGATTTTCTGACCCATGCTAGAAAACCCCTCCTCCTCCTCCTCCAAAAGTCATTGAAGCCCTTCCTCAAAGCTGAGCAGGGTTTGAAGTGCTTTCCTGAGCAGGGATGGTCTTCCAGCTGAAACAGATTCATGAATTGGGGCCAGGATTCCACGTTTCTCAAGGGTGATGGTCACAAAGAGGCATTTCAGGGCTTGAAGGGAAGATTTACAAGCATGGTTCTGAGAAGGGAGCACAGGCAGTTCACTGCAGGCTCCAAAAAAAAGAGTCAGCTCCACTTGTGTTTAAACTGGACCGCTCAAAATGAAGGCATTGTGCATGCCGTCAGTAAACAAAGAAAGAGATATCTGGAAGTGATAAAGCTCGGATTGATAAAAACTTCCCTTCTTCTAGACGGAGGCCACACATACTCTAAATAAAATGTGCCACTTAGGAGATGATTTGTATTGATAAGTCTCGAGTGCATTGTTTTTCCAAATGTTCTCTCCCAGTTGGGAATTTCACACTTGGGCAGGCTCCAGCCATGGCCTCATGAAGCGCCAGCCTCCTTCCCTGACCTGACCTGCTGTTGTTTATACTGCTGTTTACACATTTCTAAACAACCTATGCAAATGATCTCTAATTGCTCTTGCTCACAGCAGCTGCGGGTGGTGGTGTGGAGATTCAGGCAAGCTCTGAAGCATTGCCAATGTTGTGCTGTTTGTTGACACAGAGCTCTCCCTGCTGCAGCAGCGGGTCAAAGCGAGGGTTATGGCATGGCTAATTGTAGCTGGGGACACAGCCCCACAAGGCTGGCATTATACTGTAAACAGCCAAAGGAATAAATAACCTGGGTAAGAATCAGCTTTCAAGAGACTTGCTCCAACCATGAGACACACATTGGAGGCATCCTTGATCTATTATAGTGCTTGCATTTGGAGCCACACGTGTGCATCTCCATGTAATCAGAGCTGTTTTGATAGGAACTTAGCTTGGATGTAATCTGGATGTGATGCTACGTCTCCCTCCCCTTTGAGGCCAGAGCTCAGGACCTTTAAACAGAAGTACGCTTTAGATTGTGATACCACTCTAAGTTATATCATTTATGTTATACCCTTACTAAACACATGATTTGGAAGAATCTATATGGTCTTCATGCCCCAAACATATTTGACTTTACCAGACAACTCATATAGTTGCTCTGAAGAGGAGGCAAAAAGTCTCTAGATAGAGTATTAGTTCTGGTTTTTTGACAAATAAATTTTGGTTGTGAACAAATGGTTTAATTAGTGCCTTGGAAATCTATGTAAGCTTGATATAAATTATGAGGGTGTTGCCCTCTCTGATTTACCCTTTTTGAAAACCTTGAGGGCCTTCAGCTTGCCTGGACTTAAAAATACTAGTATTTGTTTCCGTTAAAGCCATATTTTTAAAGCTTGGACAGGGTGCAGGAGTGCTGATTTCCCTTGATTAGCCACAGATATCTCACAAAAAAAAATAAAGTTCCTGAAACTGTTTTTGCATGGTTTTCATTGAAAAAAAGCCCACCTCATTGCTTCCGTCCTGCTCCATCCACTAATGTCCTCAAAAACAATACTGCAACACAGAGTTGTGGATCTGAAAGTTTGTGAAGGGATGTGTATCTCAAAGGGTGGCCAAAGCACCAAGGGCTCACCTAGCTTGTAGCTAACTTTTAGACCACTGAGGCCTATAAGTTATATACCCAACTCCCCTCATGAAATCCATTCCTTACTAACAGTGTTTCATACACTGGTTGATGACGCTGATTGCAGCAGACCTTGGATTTCTATTTATTTACTAACATCTTGAGACTGCAAAAGCAAACAACGGATGGTTCACAGAAGCTTTTCCAGAATTTGAAACTGCACCTTTTAATGACAACAAACAAACTTACAGCCACTCCAGCAAAGCCGAAGCATTTTCACACTATTTTCGTAATCTTTGGGATTAAACACCATAAATGGCCTGCTGTCTGTGCCAGACACTGCTATACATGTATTGAAGAAATAACAAGTCTATTAGTCTGGGATAGCCAGCAGTATAGTAGTTACTTGGGGAGGAGGGTCAGGAGATCAACCCAGTCTACTTATTATCCCAGACCCTGAGCCAAGCTGTCTATCCCTGGACACGTTCATCTTAGTATTAGTTAATATGTGCAATGTGTTTTAAAGAAAGTACAATATGTAAGCTGCTTATTAAGCAAATTGTATGCAGAGCAAGGCCAATGTGTTCACTGCTCAGTAGCAGTACACAGATGCTACAAGTGCATCAGCATCCCTGTAGTTACTGCAGTACAAATGAAGGAGAGCTTAACTCTGGTGTACTGGTGATGCCAGCACAGACGCTGTATCGGCGATGGCAAGGACACTTAGAGAAAGGAGAATGTGCTTGGTCTTCAGACCCCACACAGGATGAGCACGGCTGACAGCTAGAAAAGTTGAGGCTTGTGGTCTGGATTTGTTCTTCCCCTTCTGAGAGAGCTCTTATCTGAAGAGGAACTGGGACACAGGCATGAGCATCCCATGCTGATGTATTTGGTTCCCCTTTGAAGGGTGCTCACAGCCTGCCACAGCAAAGGTCCCCACTGTGCCAAGGGGATGTCTCTTCCCTCCCAGGAGTGCCTGCAGGCACACCTCTGCCTGCAAAACAGCTGTTGTTGGCAAGCTCCAGTTCACCATCCAGTCATTTCCTCTCCCTGGTTTTGGTCCATCTCCCCTCCCCAAGTGTGCAGGCTTCCCACAGCAGCTGGCTGACCTCTCCCGCCACAGGAAGGTGTTATCAACCCTATGAGGAGTGGGCTTGCCAGATATGGGGCTCATCCCACTGATTCGAGAAGGCAGATCTATCTTAACACTTATCTCCCTGTTAAAGCCTCCTCCCTCTCTGACAGTTATTTCTAAGCCTGTACTTCATACTCATCACCAGCACCAGGAGTGAACCTTTCCACAGACAGATAAGTGGCACCAAATTAAAGAGCATTAAATGGATGTCTTTCCATATTTAAAGAGCCAGTAGCAGTCCGTACATCCTGGGCATGCCAGAGATGGTAAAATCTAATCACTTTCCATGCTTTAAATGCTGTGTAAACATGAGGTAATTGTTCTTATATGTGAAAAATGATGTGTCTCATGTCAAGAATGTATCAAGACTGAATTTTTAGCTCTGTGAAATATTATTGAGCCCAGCCCCTGCTCAGCAAATCTTTCCAGACTCAAATAAGTCACTAAAGCAAATAAGTATGTTCTTATTTATGAGACTGAGAGTTTATCTTGATTAGATATAAAGGATGTAAATAATGGCTCTCTTGTAGACAACTTCTAACATAAAAGAAATAAACTATATATCTATCTGTTTTCAGTATATCTACAATACACTCATCGGTCACTGCAAAACACTTAATGCTCTTGATAAATGAAATGCATGCAGTTAATCTCATCAATTTGGCCCCTAAAAACTAAAAAGCCATCTTTTCTTCTTTTTTTAAAAAGGAAATAACAGCAAAATCCACCATTATATGCAACGTCAAAGCTAATGGTTTACTGAACGGTTTTTCAAATCACTGGTTTGAAGTTTTACATGTCTGCAAGTATTTCTTCAGCAATTATTAAGATAAAGAATAGGAGAATAGAGTTTTAGTATCTCATCAGTGCTAAAGGAATAACTAATAATATCATACTCAGATCCTAGGCACGATGTGGGCAAGGCTAGTGGGTTTCCCCACCTTAACACTCAACCTTTGGGGACCAGATGTCTAGCAAAAGACATCAAATAAAACAACAGTCAGGACAAGGGAGAAGAACTTGACAGCACAGTTCTTTTATTGGGATACATTTATCTCTGACTTGTTTCATCATGCAGTTTTCTTGATGAAAATTTCCAGTCATGGTTATTGAGATAACATCAACTCTATGTCAGTTGGACAAAAATTAGCCCTCAAGATAAACTTGAATAATAATATATAATATATAATAATATAATGCTATATAATAATATACAATAATAATACATTATAATATAAAATATATAATAATCAGAAACAGATGAAAAGTAACCAATGTGTTCACAGTCTTCAGTTCTTCATTGGCTGTGTGGTCTTTACATCCCTTCCCCGGTGAATTGAAGGATCAAGTGCAGCCCAGGTGAATGCAACAAGGCCCTCTTTCCTTTGTACTGTAATCTTGTTAGTTCTTTCTAATCATTTTTTTCTCCCCATGGTGTCAGTGGCAGGTTCTCTGAGAGTTCTACTGACAGGTATCATCATCTGTGAAAAACTTCATTGTCCTCGTTGTAAGGGACAGATATAAAAAATTAAATAAAGTACTGCTGGACTTATTTTTGGAAAGCTACCAGCTTCCATCTTAAGTGCAGCAGAGCCTTACCTTCAGTACCAGAGTCTTTGCATATAATAATCCATTACCTACAATATTGCACATCTGTCTTGCACAGTATAGACCACAGTTTTGAATTTCTTCATAAAGGCTTTCTTCAGAAAGTCCATAACTCCTGGCTGACAAAAATCTTTCAGCCAACCATCCACTGTTTACATCAGGGATACAGCAGAACCCCAAAAATATAGTTCTGGTGGTTAATGAATATCGCTGTGAAAAGTCACAACATTACCATAGGCCAAAATGTGTCTTGTCAGGGCTGCCAGCTACTAGAACCTAGTAAGCTTTTACACAGCTAGAAAAAAATTCCCTGCCATCACAAATCTCTCATGCAGAGAAAGAAGAGTTAAGCCTCTTTATTGTTTTCTCTTTGTTAAGATAAGGCTTATGAATTTACCTAGACTCTCTCAGAAAGTCTATTTTTCCAGATTCTCTCTCTTCTCTTCTATGAGCCTTATGAATTTTGTCAAAACCCTCTTATAAAACTGAAAATTTTATGTGAGGTCACATAAGCAGGTTTGCTAATAGCCCAGGTGTCATTTGAAGAATCTGATTACAGGGGAGCACAGCATTGCCTCTCTCTCATATAAACATGGAAGACATGAATAAAACGCAGAAATTCAGCCTTGCAACATAGCCAGGTGTTACAGTCAGTGAATGTAAAAAATTAATTTCCTCTGGTAGCATTTCCAAGCCTTCATGTGCCCAGAAGAAATTTTCCTCCTCTCATTCCCTTGTCTTCCCTCCTTTTCTGCCTCTGTGCTGAAAGGCTTCAGCCCTTCATCTTCATGAATCTTCTGCAAGCTGAGAGAAAATGTATTGGCTCTTAAAACACTATCTCAGAGGCACAGGCTCCTGCAGGTACCTCGTGGAGATCTCTCAGCCTCTCTTTTGGGCTGCTCAAGAGCTTCAGCTTCCCACAGTACACTACCATTCAAAACTGTCCTCTGTGCTGTCAGTGACCCATCCTACAATGGGAGCAAGGGGGAACAAGTCACTTGAACTTCTGGGAAGTCAGCACCGGTCCTTCTGTTTGTTTCCCCTTTATGAATACAAAATACTCTCAAATACAGGATTTGGTCTGCATTTTGAGCTTCAGTAGTCTCAAATCCAATAAATGTTTACTTTTTATCTTAGTAGTAGATATAGAACAAACTGTTTAATGCTGTCTGAGTTGTACTTGGCATATAAGAAAAATGTTACCTTTGGCCTGAACCATTTTTAAGAAGTATGGAGAGTGAGTATAGGAGCCACAGGAATTATTGTTGCATGTAGTTTTCAAGATATATAAATGGGGTGGAGCTTAAATCCCTGAGATTTTGAAGCTTATGCTTCAGGAAACCATATTTAATGCGGTCGTAAATAAAGCAAGAAAAATATGAACTTAACTGTGACATGTGCCTTTATGTGGGTATAATATGGAATTCTAATTAAAATTAATGCAGTAATAAACCAATCCACCCTTAACGGCAAAGCAAAGCAAAGCAACACCACCACCACCCTTTTCTGCTGCTTTAATGGCATTCTGAATCCCACAAATAAAACTGGTGAAAATTGACATCCTGTTCTTACGCTGTTAAAAACTCTAGTTGAGGATTATTGCAGTTTCTTATTGTTTCAGGACTCATTCCAAGTTACACTTTATCACACTGAATACCTGGTAGTTCAGGACTTTTAGGATACCAAAGAACATTGCAAACAATGATCAACACAGGCAAAGAAAAGGCATCAACTGACAGTCCATAGCCAGGCCTGTGCTGACTCTTCCCTCCACTCCTACATCACAGGATCAAACACACAGAAAACTTCTACTGTGAGACCTCACTTCATAGCTCTGCATACACGGGGAAAGGTATGCAGGTATTCTATACCCAAATGCAGAATAAGTGCTCTGTGCCAGCAGCTACACAGAAAATTATGGTATTCATTTTTTGGTAGAGGTGGTAGGGCACATTATTGAAACCTGCTGAACCCTCTCTTTCCAATAGTGGAAAAAATAACTAAGCAGATATCAGCAGGATCAAAATACACCATAACTGGAATAGAAACATCACTAGGATTGCTTGTCCAGCGGGTGCTAATGTGGGATCACTTCTGCTGTCAGATACACCAGTTGTGACACTAAAATCCTGAAAGCTCAGAGCTCTTTATGTAGGTGTCTTCCTACAACCCGTTTTCTTCAGCCAGCATGCGAATTTCTTCAAACTTCTGTCCTCTGGGAATGTCTAAAATGTCAGTATTTATTGAAGTTCTGCTTTTTGAGAGGAACAATAAGAACCTGGGGCTTACCACCAACAAAAGAACAGTGTCTTCCAGCATTTGTCTTTTTCCCAGTGGTGGGTTATAGAATAGTTGTCTATAGATTCAGTTCAGTGAGCATTTATAATTAAAGCAAAAATTTTATTCCATTTCTTAATTATTCTTGAAGTGTAAATCTTCTTAAATACCATACTATTGAGCAATAATTTATTTTCCAGCTGGATGCAAGCTTTCTAAAACTTGAAAGATTAGTAAGTTCAAAGGAGAATCATAAAACTATAGAAAGGCAGGCTCAATGGTACCGATATCACTTCTGACAGATCTTGGTCTAATACATTCTTAAAGACATGGAGAATACAACATCTCTAGGTGACCTCTTTCTGTGCTTCTTGGCATTACTCTTGGAAAGGTTTTTTCAGCTTCTGATCAGATTCTTTCTTCCTGCAATACAAGCCCATTGAAACGCATGGGCATAGAGAACAGATCGCACCCTTCCTTTTTGTATCAGTCCTTTTTATACTTGGTATATAATTTGGTGTGATTTTATGGGACTGTATGTTCACTGGGTACTTACAGTTAAAATGATAGTCATTTGAAGTCACTGGGTGAAAAACAAATGAAGAACAAATGCACATTTGTTTGCAAACAAAGATAGTGAAGATAAAACTGAGAATCTACCATATGTTTCCACCAGCTGGAATTCATTCAACATTTTGTTAGTTCTGCTCTTAAATGCATTGTGAAGGTTACTTTTGAGGTCCTTCTCACAGGCTATGTCACTGGCAAGAAGTCCTCAATCTGTAAATGGCATTCTGAAAAGAGTTCTCCAGCAGTTGTCTTAGAGGGGAATATCACTAATGTGTTTCCCATTCTCTACCCTGAAACCTCCAACACAGTGTTTTGCTTCTTCACTTGAAAGTATTCTCCTGTGATGGACTGAGAGAGTCCCGGTGAGAGAACAGGATTCTTGCAGCAGGTTTTGGAACTGCTTCTTTCCAAGTGTCAGGCTTCTTAAAGCATTGTGGAAAATCCAAAGTTGTCTGGTAGGGGACTAATTAAGACTAGTCAAACAGGATGTGGAGAAGAGCATGAAAGGGCTTGAGAGGCTCTGGTCTAAGACTGTGTCTGCTCTGTGTTACTCTGTGTGGTACAGATTTATTCTTGTAATTCTTTTCATCACTGGAAAAAACACAGGACAAAGAAAGAAGCAGCCAAAATGGAGCCAGAACTTTTCTTTGAGCAAATTGAGAAAAAATTGCCTTTGTATACACACAATTAATATCAAACCCAAACTGTTTACATGAAATTGATGGAACTGGAGTTCTATGAAAGAGTGAATTCCTGCTCTGAATCAATCTAAATTCGGTTTAGGGGATTTTGGCTCAGGACTGCAAAGGTTAAATTGCATCATATAACACAGTATGTCTGCAAGGTTACTGCTTCTCAGAAATGACAGCATAATGTGTACAGACACTGTATATGTGAGAGAAAGAGAATCCCTGCATTGCCCAGGCCAGCTTTAAATATTCAGCAATGTTATAGCAAAGTAACTTAACATTCAGTAAAAGATGGTGGTGTTTTGAGTTTGCTGACGAGAAGTTTGTGCAGAGGAACAGTTTTGTTGTCTGTGCAGTGCTGTGAATCAGAAGATGTGTCATATAACACTTATCTTAGATAGTGTGGGGGCAGTCAGTGAATGGTAACTATGTTCTCCTGAAACAACAAGGATGTCATGTAGCACTTTTGGAGAGATAAGTGAACGTTTGGACTGGGAAGGGTATGCAAAGGATACCAAAGTTCAGCAGCTAATTAGAGTCTTATCACTTGAAAAGTAACATAACTGAATGAATGAAGTCATGGAATCTAGGGAAAAAGCTTGTCATTTGTTAAATTGTATTGCGGTGTACACGAACCATACAATGGTGACATTCTCAGAAATGCAACGTAGGAGAAATGGGGCAAACAGAAGTTTAGTTTAGATCCTGAATTAGAGCATCTGTAAATGCGCATGACCCTTATTAGCTGGTCATATGCACATCATCATGTTATCGGCAGGAAATCAAAGCTCCAACTAAAATTACAGTAGGGGAAGCTTATAATTTGGGAACATGAAGTCATCCTGGCATACTATTTGCCCAACAATTTTTTGAACTCTTACTAAGGAGTTTACTTAGTGAAATTATAATTTCTTCTTTAGAAGGAAATAAAAGATGGATATACAGATTAACACAGAATTTTCCATTTAAAGCTAGGTCACATTTTAACCCATCCCAGACTGGGCCTTAATCCGGTAGCTCGCAAGATATGCAGGTGAGCTAAGTGGGCAAAAGATTGATTTTCAGTCTGTTTGAGCTAGCTTGATGCAACTGAAAAAATCTCCATACAGAGGAAGGCAAGCTCATCTGAAGTCATTCTGACTGTGCGTGGGAGGGAGGCCCACTGCAGCAGGATCTGGCAGCTCTCTGTGAAAGGCTAGGAGAGCAGAGACACTTAATTTCTCAAAAAAATTTAGGATTACCCAGTAAATCACATAACTTTGCACTGTCCAGAAATGTAACATGAACGTGGTGATAGAATAATCACTGCAGCCCACTGACATAAACAGGACAATGTACAGGGACACAGCAACACCCTGAAGCACAGGATGCAGAAAAATGACTCCATGCAAGGGGAAAATGAATGGCTGGAGTCTTATCTAGTGTGATAAGAAACATTTACTTCTGAAGAAACTATTAAAGGACCAATTTTCTAGCATGCACTTAGTTAGGGAGTACTAATTTGGCAATTATTTGTAGTGAAGAATGTGGCTACTAATGGGTCAGTCTTGGTGCCTTTGGAGAAGTCTAATAATGGTTGGAAGGGAGATGTGAAGGAAGACATGGAAAGATGTTGCTGGTCATGGGACCTTACAGGACAACTTTACAAATCACACAGTAAGCATATGAAACTCTCAAGTGATCTCCCTGCCGCTGTTATGAAAGAGATATTTTTCAAGTATGTCTGAGGAACCCAAAACAATCTTCCCTCAGCTGTAAGTATTTCCCATGTGTATGAACACATATTCTTTAGGAAAGCTTTCTATTCAAGTGCAGAGGCTTTCTCTGGGATACTTGTCCAGTACAATGGTCATTCCCTTTCCTGCTGTTTTACTGTTTAAGTCTCCAGGTAGAAAAATGCTGCGATGCCTCCACAGCCAGTTGTCAAGCGGATATTTTATCAATTCACAGAAAACACGAACAAGAGGTGCACTTTCAAGGTAACAGGCAAAAATATCCTACCTGCTGCCTGTGTCTATGACCATTGAAGTTAAAGAAAGATATCTGCTGCTAGCAATGCTGTGAATGCTGTGTGCCTCAGACAATGACAAATTGCAAATAAGTTTGTGCAAAGCACGGATCAGACAGGATATGGGACAGCCGGGATTCTTTTAATAAATTGTTCATGACAAAAGGCTGGACCACCTTTAAGTCATCCCATGATGTGCTGGATATTTGCTAGGAGTAGTAGAGAAATGAAAGCAAAGATAAATGGTGAAAATATAAATTAAAGAAATATAAAGAAAACAAGGGTTATAATTGATACACACTTTTCTAGACTTAGTTTTCTATTCTTACCTACTTACATGAAGAAATGGGAAGTGACCAACATATTGGTGAAGAATTCTTCAGGCAACCTTCTAAAATAATATGTGTCTGTTGGATCCAAATTGTAGTCCAAAAAATACTCAGATAATAAAAACATGGAATACGAACTAAGGCAATAAATGTGTAAAGATACAGTGTGTGGCTTAAATCTTTCCACATTATTAAAAATCCAAGTCATCCAACAGTACGTTTTCAAACTCTTTTGCTCTGTGATTTATTACCAAGACTATCATAATCAATTACTTTTAATTAATAGAAGATGGAAACATTAATTGGTCCTATTTAAGTCTGATTGTATTAAATGATTCTACTAGTGATCAAAAATGTATTTTGAAAGGGAGTTTAGGCTAATATATCAGCAAATGAGGCGCTATAAACATGATTAATATGTACATTAGACTTTCCTTATCACTTTTTGTTGGCAGTTTTTATCCGGTCACAGCTGAAATTCCATTGAGTTCTTTCTCCTTTTGTATAAAATACAGATTATGTGGAGACAGCCGTCTGAGCAACTGGAGTTTCATCTTGTATGGCCATTAATTATTATTGCTCCTTTAGTATTTCTTATCTATCACAGAGATGTAGGACTGTATTTTTATAGACATTTGCAGTTAGGAAAAAAACAGGCTTTTGTGTGATGGCGCCTCAGCAAATTTTTATTGCAGAAAGGATCGACAACACATTTTGCACATCTATGACAGGGTAGAATAAGATGTTTACAGCTGTCATCATCATGGAGGTATGTATTTTCGGTAATACACCAGGGAAGTTGCTGGATAGTGTTGACTGCCTTTGTTGCAACATTTTGACTTGGAGCTTTTTTTTTTAATACATTCAGAATTATGTTGTATTTACTTCAAGGGAATAATATGCAATATAAAACGTTTCACTGAATTGTCCCTGCAGTTGGGGAAACTTAAGAATACATTGCTTTCCTGGCAGTTTGCTAGTGTGCAAGTGTTGTTCTGCACTGTGAGCAGCTTTATTTTCTTATTTTGATTACTTCTCACTCCTCACAGGGGAAAAATTTTCATTGGCTTCCAATTCAAGAACAGAAGTGTTGGGACAGATACTTGTTGCTATCACAGCCATCTCAAACACCCCACCACCATCACTGTCATGAGAGAATCAGACACAGAACTAAGGTGATTTCAGACACTGAAGTTTTGTTCTGCTGCTCCCAGTGAGAATCCATCTGCAGACCTCATTGCTCCAAGAGACACAAACTTCTTGTTTCTAGCTCAAAGCTACCTATCACCAGTGTAACCCCGTGCTTGTCCTAGGGACGACATTTAACCAATGAGGATAATATCCTTACCAAAGTGTGTTCAGTGCAGTGTAGACTTCTTTAACCCAGCCTGGGCTGCAAGCAGCAGCACATGCAACACACAGAGGTAGACCTGTACTCCTGTAAACACTGTTTCTGTCTGAACTCGGTTGACAGATATTAGTAGATGTTTGAACAGTTGTTTACACACTTCAAATTTTTGGCACAACCATATTACGTTGGTGAGTCATACTCATCTGAGAAGGGAAGGGAAAAGCCTTTTTTCTGGAATCTGACCGAGAATGCATTTTCCCACTCTTTTTTATAGGATATTTGCAGTAAATAGCAGTTCTTTTCTTAATTTAGTTTAATTCCTTGAAGCAATACCTTGGACGTAATTTCCATCTGCTCTGGGGAAGCCTTAAGGTGAGACTGGAGAGGGTATGTGAGCTTGGAGGCTGATGGCATCATACTGTGGGGATGGTCTGATTGCACCCAATGGAACAGACGGTGCATGACAGAGCATGCAAGGGCCCCCAGGACCCACTGCTGGATGCTGTGCATAGAAGGGGTCTGTGCACCCAAAAAGAGACCAGCAGGTCTCTGCAGGATCACTGTCCACAGCAGTCAGGCTCTGTCCCAGCCCCAGCATGTGAACCTCCACCCTGATGCTCAGCAGTCTGCTTAAATCCACCTCTTGCTGCATGGGTGATGACAGTTACTTATTCATAAAACTATTTTAGAATAGTTGTTCTACCACAAATTTATCCTATGTCTTTTTCAGGAAAAAAAGCCTTCATAGACAAGCTGTAATAAGATACAGTTGGCTTGCTATGTGTCCAGGGACCTGATTTGCAGCAACATAAAACAGACGCCCCAAATTAGTGGATATGTTTTCTTTCTGTGTTTGTGTGCCTCCATTTTGAAGCTGTGGAATAGATTTTATTTTTATTTATTTATTTATTATTTCTGTCCTTTGGGGTCAGGGTGAAAATCAGATTATATTTGTAATGGGTTCACTTTTTGAAAAAAATATTTGAATTTGAACACTGGTGAGAAAAAATGGCCCAAGATTTCACACAGAAAAAAAAATTTAAAAACCTCAAAATGTTGATTAATGAAGTAAGCAGTTTACAGTCATGTGGGCATTTAGAAGGAATAAATATCTCCTGATCTTGGTGTCTTTTTAATATCATCTGTTGGATGTCATTCAATGTTCATTGCCTCACTCCGTTGGAGGAGATATGCAATGAACTGCCGAGGGAATTTCAGTCAGAAGTTTAGGCCAAACATTTAATATTTTTATTATTGCCTCAAAAGTTACAGGTGATAATAATTGAAGGATGTAATATTTGTCAACATCTTTTTTATGGTTTTGATTGAGCATTGTGCCAAGAACCTCTACACATATAAATTTAGTCCAAATGAATCTGGATCAAAATAAATAATTTTTAAAGATTTCTGAGCAATGCAAACTCAGCTTTAAACATATTCATTACAACACCTATTACAACAGAGTTACCCCTGATTACTGGGTTGCTAATAATAATTTTTAGATTGTTTTTTCTTGAAGCAAACTGCAGGAGGAATTCAGGCACAGACTCAGAAACTCACATACAGGCTATGTCCACACTAGTAAATTAAACAACATTAAAGCATGAGTCCAAGTTTTAACACATAGTCACTATTACCTATCTAGCATTGACCCTCAGATAGTTTTTGACTTGGACAAGCCACTACTCTCCCAAACAATCCTCAAGACTTGCTAAAGAATAAGACATTATTCCCAATCAGCAGTTTGAAAACAGCTGCCCTACTTTGAAGGCAAAATGTTAATAGTATAGACATGACCAAATTATGCCAGTTGGGCTCAGAAGAGCCCTGGCACTTGTTAATATACTAAGATAGATGGGTTACAGTGTACTTTCTTTGGAGACTTCATGCAACATAAATAGTGCACTTTTGCCAGCAGTGCAGGCTTCAGAGGAGTCCTGTTAATGAAATTGCCTGACATCAAGCTGCCAACAGTCTTCTGGAGCAATTAGCTGCAGCAATTGTTTCAGACAATTTTTTCCTCTTCTTAATTGTGTTGGACCAGAGTCTCTATCCATATTCCATATGCAAAAGTTTGAGAGAAGCCTAAAATTTTTCACAGTATTTTAAAGAAGTTCCTATGAATGAAGTTTTTGCTGTTCTCTGAAGTGTGGTCATCACAGAGATTTAGCTCAGGAGAAGCAAAGGGCAGGAAACAAAAAAACTAGCTCTAGAGAAAGATTACTGAAGAATTATACTAATACTAAATAATGAAGAAGAATGTAAACAGATTACAGATACAGAGTGCCTGAGATCAGCTAATGGCTGAAAAAATAGATGACAGAGATAAAAATGATAAGACTTGTCAGAAAGAACAAAGCCTCTGTGTGCATCATGCAGATTAAGGAATTAGAGTCGAAAGGTTAAGTGTGAGCAACAATGAATATGAAAAATGAGTAAAAAAAGAAGAAAAAGGCAAGTTTGTTTCATAAATCAGTTCTAGTCTAACATTGCTGTAAGCAAAAAAAAAGTGTGTTGAAGTCTGTTATGCTAGCAGATAGCTCAGGCTGGACATTGGGAAAGGTATTGGTATTTTTAGCAGCAGATAAAAGTGTCCTTTTCTAAGTGCTGTAAATGTTGGCCTCAGGTTACCTATCATCATGTGCTTTGTTTCATGGTTGGAGCCAAACTATCTTCAATTTTAAAGTCCCTGAGCCTGGACAATTTTTTAACTGACCTCATGCATATCCAACTCCACGGATATAAAGACTTTGATTACTTTATAGAACAGGAATGAAGAAAAGAGTTTCTACCAAGCCTGTAGTAGGTAGATGCTGGTCATGAAATACATGTTCACAACAGATAATTATTCTGGGTGTAACATCTGTTCTCTTTACTGCAGGAAATTCTTCTGAGAGAAGCTCAAAATGGGTAGCAGATATCTGAAAGCACTTCTAGTTTATTGGATAAATATGGAATGTTTCTAAATCTGCCATTTTTAGAATGAACAAAAATATATTCTGGACAATTACCAGCGACAATAGCTAAATTTACAGTGCTTTCTTCTTCTAAGTTTAGATATATTGTTGAAATCTGCTCCTTCTAGTGAAAACAAATCCAATTGGTATACATTACAGCATACATTATGGAGCAGGAGCTCTACATCTGTAATGTCTCCACTTCAGGAGCAAGAGTAGGGCACAGTCTGCACAGCAAGTGACTTGGTCCTGTCTATTCAAATGAAACTTTTTTCATCCCATCTGAAAGGACAAGCTATTCACATCCTCTTCATCATGTCAGTAGGTCATAACATAAAAAAGGCCTATTTATTCTAAACTGGGACTGAGCTCTGCTCATAAAATCTCCCTCAAGAACTATATGATGACTTGTGCAGAGGGGCCATAAAGATGCCTTTTCTGTGACTAATGCAGAAAAAAAAATGCTATTCCTTTTCCAAACATCCCAGAAACCACTGAGATGCACTTGTAATGCCATAAGCAGTACCTAAGAACTTTTGGGTCACAACAAGCCCATGCAGAACCACAGACTTGGGGCAGAGTGGCTGAGAAGCTGCCCAGCAGCTGGGAGTGCTGGTCGACAGTGACTGAACATGAGCCAGCAGGTGGCTAAGAAGGGCAGTGGGATCCTGGCTTGTATCAGAAATAGTGTGGCCAGAAGGACCAGGAAACTTATTGTCCTTGTGTACTCAGCACTGGTGAGGCTACATCTCAAACCCTGTGTTCAGTTCTGGGCCCCTCGCTACAAGAAGGACACTGAGGTGCTGGAGGGTTTCTAGAGAAGGGCAACAAAGCAGGTGAAGAGTCTGGAGCACAAGTGTGACGAGAGGCTGCTGAGGGAGCTTGGAGAAAAGGAGACTCAGAGGGGAACCTTTTTGCTCTATAAAACTATCTGAAAGGAGGGTGTAACCAGGCGAGGGTTGGTCTTCCCTCCCAGGTAACCAGCGATTGAACAAGAGGAAATGGCCTCAAGCTGCACCAGAGGAGGTTTAGATTGGACATTAGGAAAAATTTCTTCACCAAAAGCATTGTCAAGCATTGCAACAAGCTGCCTTGGGAAATGGTTGAGTCACTGTCCTTGAAGGTATCTAAAAGCCTCTAGATGTGGCACTTAGGAATATGGTTTAGTGGTGGACTTGGCAGTGCTGTGTTAACGGTTAGATTTGATGATCTTAGAAGTCTTTTCCAACCTAAATAATTCTATGTTTCTAAGGGTGATTATATCAATGTTTTGACAGAGCTCCCTCTATCGCAGCTTCTCATCTCTGGTGGTGGCCTTGGGTAGATACACAAGGCAGGATATACCAACAGGACAAGTGTGTGTACTGATGCTTTCACCAGTATACTGGCCTCCAGCTCTCTGTGACTTTGATGTTTCATGGGGATTCTTTTACCATTAACAAGCCTATTTTCTTTTTGGACCCAGGGAAATTTTTGTATCTACAGTGTGCTGTGACAATACGTTGTATAGTGTAATGACACTCTATGTATAAAGAGACACTCTCACTGCTGGATGTATGGCATTTAAATCCAGCACTTCTGGAAGCTCAGGAAGGACAGAAGTTCTACAAGTTCTTTGATGTCCCAACTTCCCTTCTCCTCTCTGCTTCCCTCTTGTCTCCTCTCTCTGCTCTATGGGGGTTACTACATAGTCCCTTTCCACTCTTACAGTTATAATAATTACATTAATTAGGTCTGCAATTTGCATTTAGCTACACAATATAATGAACAGTTTGCTGAAAATTAATGTTCTATGCTTGGCACAGGATGCAGCATTATTCATTTCTTCATTGTCTTTTTTGTGGCATTGCCTTCCTTCACATCCCCATTAACACAAAATAGTTTGTCTTTACAGTGAATCTCTGAAATTAATATTCATGCACTATAATTAGCTGCACTTACAGCAGAGAAGCTGAGGCACAGGGCATAATGCTCACATTTGCAAAATGCCTGGCTTGGAGTGGCCGATTCAAGTCATGCAATGCCTGATTTTTCCAAAATGTTGTATTGACTAAAGACTGTGCTTGAGCAAAAACAACAGCAAGACTGCACAACTGTGACTGGCAGCTGATGATGAATTACAACTGTTTTTGGGCAGCAACACATAATGAATATGTACTCACTTCTGGGGACAAAAATGAAAGGCGAAGCAAGACCACTAAAAAAATAAATATGGCACTTAGCTTTTTAGTGCCTGCTCAAAGTGATTGTACCTACACTTAAGCACTGGGTTTCAGTTGTCCCAAATATGGAACCAAGAGGCAGCACAGCACGGCTGGTTCCCATCTATGAGCAGGACAACCCGAGTGAACCTTGCAGCCTTTCCATAGGAACCCTGCTGTAAGTACTGATGTGGACTCCAGCAAATTGCCTTTATCCTGAAACTCCTCTTTCTCTTTTTGCCTGCTTGCGTTTTCTGCATTAGATGACCCTGAAAAACCCTGATTCTAAGGAGTAGCAAACAAAGGAATGTTTTGAGAACACATTGTATGTCTGAGCATTGTACTGTGCAAAAGGGAGGGATCATGGGGTTGGTTGAGCAACCTTAATTCCACCACTGCCTAGCACATGAATCTTGATTTTGCAGTTCTTTCTGGTCTTCAAATACCCATTCTTGCTCTCTCCTCACTACTGAACAAAACTGATAACTGCAGATGAGGTGAAGCACACCTGGTAGAGGTGTGTGTAAAGTTCTTACAACAGATGTAAAAATACGTGTTTTCAGAAATGTACCCTTCTGTGATGTGTGGATAGACTTTCATAGGAATGATGTAGGATATATCTTTAGCTACAATATAAGGTATCCACCAAATTCTATATCCCACCCTGATGTGTGGCAGAACTAAGTTTTCTAAATTTACTTGTTATAAAATTTTATTTCTTACCAGAGCTACATTTCTTCCTATACCTGTTCATAAAAATAAAGAAACTCTGTTTGCTGAAGAATCTCAGACAACACATCCAGCACAGATAGCTTCCAGCCAAAAACTTAAAGCATACAAGCAAGTGAAAATGGGGTCTTGTACACAAGAAGTTTGAGCAACCACGGATGCCAGCTCTATCTAAACAAGTGAAGTATCAGCTGCAAAGTGATAACAACAAAAAAAAAGTTATTTCTGGTTTAGAAAAAAAGAAAAGAAAACCACCTAGCCTGCATCCGAGAAAAGTAGGTTTAGTTTCAAGTTCTAAATAATAGAAATTGATGATATTCATGTAATATGTGCACATTTGGATACAATATTTCAATCAAGAAAGTGGGTGGAGTAGTTTATCTAATTCTAGAAGGAAAGAGAAGTAGCAGCATTGTTATGCATGCCATGGGGATCTTTACTGGTTTGGGAAGCTGGTTTTGAGAGTTCCTGAAGCACTGGGCAGCCTTGCAGGACTGGGGAGTGGCAGGGGGCTGGAAGGGGACTGCTATGCCTGAACAAGTGTCCATTCATGTATTGTCAGGATCAAGCTGTATGAAGTGTCAACAAGTTACTGGGCTGCAAACCTGAGTCAAGATTCATCAAGGGAGTAATCAATCATTATAATTAAAAGGCATTTTATGAGTTGGCATCAATTTAAGAGAGGTCACGTTTCATAAAAACAGGCACAGTCCTGCTCTTCATGCAGCACCACTAAGATCTGGACAGGTCTTGGAGTAGTGGCCCACCCTTTGCCAGCTGCTACAGATAGGGCAAGCATGCTCAAAAAATAGCAGAAAAAGTGACTTTGCTTTGCTTTGCTTTGTACAGTTTTGTTGTGACTGGCTGGTATGAATTCAAGTGATCCTTACAGAGCCCATGGGTGATGTAATGGAAGTAACGCACATTCAGAGACATCCCGTATGGGAGACCACTCACCTGGGGATCAAGGGAGAACATTGTTAATTCATGTTATATATGTATATATATTGTTAATATCTGTGAGCAATTAATAAGAAAGTATAAGTTATGTTTTCTTGTAGCTTTTAACACTTTTATTATCTTTCAATTCAGGTACTTGAAATTAACTGCTTCTGTATTCTGTTTTCCTCCATTTTGCAGGTATTAGGTTACTCCTATTGCGTAGAATTAAAATGAAAGTCGGTGCAACTGGTTCTCACCGCTGTGCATGCTTTGAACATTTCATCACTTTCTTCCCACATAAATTGGGAAGAATTTGTGGTAAGTGAATTACCACAGCAGAACTAACAGAAAAACTGGTCTAAGTGACTGAAACAGGCAGATTAGAGTTTATTTCTAAGCACTATACATATAGATTCATATGTTCATGCACACATACACAAGTATGTATTTATATCACACCTTTAATTATCTGACAGATTTTATAAAAGACCAATTTCACTAATGAATTATGTTACTAGGTGGAGTCAATTTCTTGCCTTTTTTTTTAAATAAGAATCTGTTCAGTTTTTGTTGCTCATACAAGCAAAAAAACTGAATAGATTCTTATTTAAAAAAAAAGGTTCAACCTTAAGCATCCTGAAGACAAATCATTGTCAGCGTCATTAAAGGACATTTTAGGTCTCATTATTTGATACTAACTAGGCATCTGTGTCTCAAACCCCCAGTATCTTTGTGTGGGTTGGGGTCTTCAGTCTTTAACACTGCTGACAAACTGAAAGATCACAGTTGCATGGCATGGGAGTAGGGAAGAAACCAAAGGGAGTGACCAGAGGTCTAGAAAAAACATGACCCCTAAAGAAAGATGAATGAATGGAGTTGTTTAGTCTTTAGAAGAAAGGACAAGCTAATGAATTTCAAAAATGTAAAGCACTGCTGCAAAGAGGAATAAGGATTCTGATTTTCATGTCCATGATAGATAGGACATAAAATAAAAGGATTAACCACTTCTACGGAAGGTCAAGGTTAAATAGTTAAAAAAAACCCCTTGCTACCTGCAAGCATAGTAAAGACCTAAAATAGAGGGTTTTAAGCTAATATTTACATGCTGATGACCTAGATATGGACAATAGAATGATTTAGATGATTTCTTAAATTCCTTTTCTAATTTACTGGCCTCTTAAATTTTTATTTCCATTATTGTTACTTTAGGTGACACACATCTGGTTATCCCAGCAAAACAACGCTTTTGAATGCAGGAAAAAACATGTACTGTTACCCCAGAAATTAATCTGGTCTAACTTAAAATCACTCTCTCTCCTTCCTCCTGTGTCAGTCTGCAGTCATTTCTTATTAGGGAAATCCATTTTCTCTGATCACTTTTTGCTTGTGTGGGACAGGTACAGTCTGCATCTCTCCTCTGCAAGCTTCATAAAAGCTTGGTGGGGCCAAGGCTGCCTACAGCTTCATGGCAGGAGCCAGATTACAGCTTGTCCACTGCAACACGTACTGACATACTGGCATTGTTTTCATCTTTGTTAATATAGTAAGTTTATGTGAAAGGGCAACATATATTCTTAAAATTTAGTGAGGGCAAGGGAGAGGTGGGGCAAGGGGACTCCACCAATAGAAAAAGCAAAGAGCTGAGAAATGTATGTAGAGTTTTAGAGCAAGACAGCTATTGCCCTCATCTGAAACTCCCATCATTTTGCACGTTTCTTTCATTTTTTTCTGGAAGCTACAACTTTTCTGGAGCAGCTTTCCCATCAGCAGCAATCCACAAATTACCACTCAAGAAATGCTAAACAAAGACCTGAGCAAACTCAGCAGCTCTACCCTCTCTTTTATTTATATGATGCACAAGTCAAGAAAATACATTTCCTTCAAACCAGTACAGTGTATGAATACTGTGACCAGAAGGGATTGTGCAGGCCATGACAGCTCTTTCAGGCCTTCAGGTGAGCAAAACACGCACCTCCCCACAAAATCCTCTGCTCAGGGTCTGTCTTTCCCTTCAGTATTTGGGCTGAGCAGAGCCAGTCAGCTGTCACAGCCAGGGCAGGCTACACTATGGAGTGAGTGTTGGGTGAGCAGGGCAGGGCAGGAGGTCCAGCTGTATTCACCTGACTGCTCTCCAGCACATGACAAAAAGCCCTCAACTGCTTGCAGGATGGAGATTATGTGGGTGGGCTGCTCTGTCCCCATGCCAGGCACTGCGGGAAGGTGACCAAGACCACAGCAGTTGTGCCTGGAGACTGCAGGGATGTTGTACCAGGGGAGAAGAGGCATCTTTCTGAGTTACCAGAAAGTGTGCAGGTGAGAAGCCAGTGGCATTGGCAAAAAAAAAATTAAAAAGTAGAAGAGCCAATAACCTTGGGGTGCTGGATTTCTCAGAACTTTTTTGTAAAAATTCTAGTAGTCCTATCTAAAATAGAGGATGTTAGCAGGTATGAATGAAACCATCTAATACTACTTTCCAAACCCCACTCCTTTTGTCCTTGTTTTGAAGCTGATATATAATTTTGTAGGAAACAATCTAAAAGTTTCAGCAGCCAGAAAGAAAGAAAAGAAAGAAAGAAAAAAAGAAAGAAATAAAGAACAAAAGAGAAAGAAAGAGAGAAAGAAAGAAAGAAAGAAAGAAAGAAAGAAAGAAAGAAAGAAAGAAAGAAAGAAAGAAAGAAAAGAAAGAAAAAGAAAGAAAGAAAGAGAAAGAAAGAAAGAAAGAAAGAAAGAAAGAAAGAAAGAAAGAAAGAAAGAAAGAAAGAAAGAAAGAAAGAAAGAAAGAAAGAAAGAAAGAAAGAAAGAAAAAGGAAGAGAAAAGAAAGCATCCTGTTGCATGCAAAAAACAGACCCAGCAGTGGCAAGAGCTGGGCAGAGTGGAGCCTTTCCTGATAATATCAGTTTACTTTTTAATTAGATGCTGAGCTTTTAAAGACAATGGAGTAGACATGATAAAGAGCAGGCTATTAAGTGTCCCAATTACAGAGCACCAAGAATCCAATAATTTATGTGCTGATAATCTCCTGGTAATCCTCCGGGTGCTGCCGGAGCGTAAGCGTCCTGATTATTCCTCTGCTCTTACACGGATTTGTTCTCCTACCATTGCTGAGTTTTGCCGTTATGTTTGGCACAGCTCATTTAAAACAACCACAGTTACCTCACAGCCAAACCGCTGGCCTAAGTTTAGCTAAGATGAATAGGCAGCTGTTCATCTGCGACAGAGCCTTTGGTGTAAGTGTGGCCAATTAGTCACACGTTTGGTGTTCTAATTAGGCAACGCTGGGCCTTTCAGAAAATGTGCTGTTGATTTAGGTACTTCCTCAAACAATGCTAAATTGTGTTATGTGAAATTCAATTAGTTCTTTTCTAAATGTTTCCACATCTGTTATTCTTTAAGCATAAAGTGATGAGGAGAGAAGGAGAAGTGAAAAGCCAGAGTCTCCACTGGTGAAATATGTTAGGCCTCTGGGACCAGCCCTTTTTCCAGCTTTTGACCCTGAACAGTGATATACAGGAAGGAACAAAGTTGGAGAGCTATCATGGTGAAGCCCTTTAAAATAAATCATTATAGAAGAAATACTGCAACTGTAAGGGAACGTAATCTCTTATGATAGCCATAAACTAAGCTTTGTTTGGAAACGGATGGCATGGGGAAAGCACCATTAAGAAAATGATTATAAATTCTGTTTTAAGAACTCCAATTTTTTTTTACAATACTAGTGATATGTTTAAATCCCAAGATTAACCAAAAAATAAGTACAGAGCCAGTTTACTGTTTTGTGGAAAAGTTTTGAGGAGTTTTATTTTTTTTTGGATTTTCCCTCTGAGAACTAAAAAGGTGGCAAGACCTTTTTAGCCTCCTACAGGAGGCTTTGAATGGAAAGGGATGGGACGCATTTATTATTTCTGTTGCGGCATTTTGCAATTCTTCTCCACGTTTGGAAGAACAAAGCACCACAATCCTTTTGATCCCTCGAACAAAGCATCAGGCTTTCAGTGGAGCTTTTCGGCACTCCTCGTGACCCATGAGGTTTACATTTGCACAAGGCTTCTCCCAAAACATAAGCTACCTATGGCCGCTGCTGTACTCATGCTTTGTGTCCGACCTGCAGCACGCAGCATGTCAGTGTATCGATGAGGGCAGAGCAACAATTTCTCCAACGTCGCGGCTCAGCCAAAAACCACAGCTGTCTAAAGGTGAAGTTGTACATGCATTTGATCCTTGTTACTGTTATCACCTTTTCACTGACCAACATTTCAAGCGTTATCTGTGGCTGGCAGACCATGTTTCAGGTTTGTCAGAGTCCGGATATAGCCCGTGTGGTTTTCTGATGATATATCTTGATAAGATTTGTGGAATGCGAGAGATGAAGTTGTCAGCGCTGCTTTATGGCACCTCTGTACATGTCAGAAAATGAAAATATTTTCAGAAGCGATGGCATTATTTTGACTGGTGACACAAACTTCTAAAGCAATGCATGTCCTTGAAAAAGAAAAAAAAAAAAGCATGATTTTTATAATAAAAGACAAAAAAAATGGTCTGTTCTGGAAAGGTATCAGGCTTGACAGGGGAACCAGATGCAAAAAGGACGAGGAGGATTATAAAATGAAGCTTTTGGGGAGCTAAACTGACAAATAACCTTTTCCAGATGTAATTACTGCTATTGCATAGACATGTCATCCTTGTAATCAGGACCTCTAAGTTTTCCTTTTTATAAAAAAATCTTAAAAAAAGTAAAACCAAATAAATGCATGAAACTCTCTTTTCAGCTCCCATGTTTGCCTCCAGATTCAATCATCACATTATCTACAAGCCAACTCGATCATGTCACAGCTTTCTAAACAGAACAATTTTTTCCACCAGATGATGATGAAATTAGAGAAGTGTAAACCTAAGCAGAAGTCAAGAAAGCCCCATGTCACTTCACATGCCCATCTGCAGGACTCGCTGAGGTGCTTAGTTTGAGTAAGAATGTACTGTCAATTTTAGTGATGGCACTAATCTGTACCTGCCATAATCTGGGCATTATGGTCTTAGAAATAATACAATATTCACATAGTATTGCTTGAAAACAAGCAGCAGGAGGAGGCCAGCTGTGAACTCATTCTGCATTCAGAAAATTTTGAAAGCTTTTTGTTCAAGAGATGAAGGAGAATTGGAGGCAAATAAATATCCTTAATAGTTGTTGGAATATTTCAGGTATTTTTATTGAAAAATGCTGTTGCATCAAAGCCAAACTATTAGTAGCAATGCATATGTTTTTGCAAAAAATATATGGCCTCTTCCAGAAAAATAATAAAAAAGAGCTATCCAAGTCAAACTTTGAGACTGTTGATACAAAAGAAAAAATAAAAAGGAAGTTTTGGCAAATCCTTTTCCTTTAAAATAGAAGAGATTCGTTTCTCTTTCAAACTGCGGAAGTTGTTAGAAAACACAATTGAAGATTATGAAGATGAACAAAGGAGATAAACAAAAGTTTTCTTCTTAAATTCAAATTGAAGGTGTTGAGCCTGAATAATATTTTCAAAATTTGATAGAAAGCATTTAAATAATAGGCTTCTGAAAAATCCACCAGTTTTGAATATGTCTAAAAGTTATGAATTGTTGACAGAGAAAAGTTCCACCTACCTCTCATGAAGTCTTTGAATTTTATTTCTAAATCAGATGTGATGCATTAAAATTCCCTAAATTTATCTTCTTCCAGAAATATTATGCAAATAAAAATAACAAAGTGACTGTTTTCCTAACCAATATGGCTTTTAAGGGTCAAAAAAACCAAGCAATCTAGCTTTGAGAGAGAACTTCTGTTATCTGAAGCCTATGAGTTTGTTTATAACAACCCTAGTTTAGTAGCATGAAGTCTTTCTCCAGCTTCCCATACTCTACAAGCGTCTTTGGAGGTTCCACATCACGCACCAATCCCAAACATGTTAAAGCTGCCCCATGCTAGGACTCTATCTCATTTATTAGGTCATGATCATAGCAGAGTGGATGTCTGTTCACCTGAATGAAGAGTGAGGGGAGCTGCTAAAATGACTCATTGTAAATGACCACAAGTCTTGCTTACAGATGTATTTGTGTTTCTATTCATCAAGAATGAAATTATAACCCCTGCCATTATTCACATACCAGCATCCCTCCATCCTGTACCAATACCTTCATTGTGGTTCTTTTTAAGAACTTGGATTCTCATATTATCATTCAATAAAATCAACACTCTTCCAGACCAGGAAAGTACATGTTTTCAGGAATGTACTTGCATGCATCCAGCATGTACAAGGAAACATCTGAGAGAAAAATAAATTATTAGCTATGGAAGACTGCACAAAAACTGCAAATTGTCTGGGAGAGCAGTGAAGGAGAAACTCCATCTGTAATAGTCCTGCAAAAGCACAGTTCCCTCTCACTAGTGTTGACCAAGCATCTGGCTTGCCCACAGAAAATGCCCTCGTATTAAACCCTGCATCTAGGATCAGAAGCACATTAATCTTCATCTCCTGAGCTGATAGCTGCATTCCTAATCCAGGCAGATTGAGTCCAAGCCCTCCCAGCATGGGGGAGTACTTGGGTTTCCTGAAACTGACTTTTAATGGGGAATAGATTGGCCAGATGAGATTCTGGTTTTCATCTGTTATGTTAATACAGGCGTCCACATCCAAAAGAGTTTGGGTTTGGCTTTAAGCTGCTTTTATCACAGTTTGTGGCTCTATTTTAAGGTCTATTGTGTATTTTTCAGGCAGAGGAAAGGAACTCCTTCCTTATTTTATCCCTACAGTTGGCGTGTAGTGGATTCAACTTGCTTTCACTCCTAAGAGCAGCAGACTTCAGGCTGTAAGGCTGGGCAGGCATGCTCCTTCCTTAAAGCCTTTTAATAAGAAACACTAACACAGCAACCCACTGGTGCCTCAGGCCTCTTCAGTTCTTGCAGAGAACCTTAGCATGCCTGAGCTCCCTGCTCTTCCTTTTGCCCCACCATGTGTGTACATCTCCCTTTCACTCCTTCAGTTCCTTCTGGAGTGAGTCTGCTCTCCTCAAATTCCTGACTCCCACCAGCATAATCAAAACCACTATTCACCCTACTCTGGGTGTCCAAAGCATTATCTGTCTCACTTCATTTCATTGTCTCCTCTCAGGGTCCTGTCCTGTATCTCTAACTTCAGCCAATAGTCAGCAGCAGGTATGGCAGACAAGCTGTGGGGAGCCACAGTTGTTTAAGATGTGTCTTTTCCTTGGCTGCTGTGCCATGATCATCCCAAGAGAGATGGGCACTGCAGCAACCCAAGGCTGTCTCTGGTCCATTGCCCCAGCATCTAGGAAAAAGGCAGTTGGGGATCTGCTCTCCAAGTAACTTATCCATCTACAACTGTGCGGTTTAAAAACCGGATTTTCTTCACATGTTGTTTCGTGATAGCCCTGTGACTGTTCTCTTGCACATGAGTATTACCTTTATGAAGAATAGCTGCTTTCCTTTTTTTTTTTTTTAAGTTGAAGCTATATGAAAAAATTAAAGGCTATCCAAGCAATGAAAAGCATTGCAGGAATTCTTTGAAGTAAGCCCTTATGTCATCCTGCTCCATTAACACAGTGAATGTGTAGTCTGAACCTACAGACTGACAAATCCTTTCATGCAAGCCTTCTACCAACCAAAACAGGGAGTTCCCTTCACATTATGCAGTTTTGTAAGACTTGTGCCAGGTGCTGTCAGCAACAATAAACCTGGCATCCTTTTAAAGAGGAATAAACTTCTTCACCCAGCTTTCTAGGCTCACTAAATATCTGTCCTTAGATTTTCTTTTCCTAAACACCTTTACCACTAAATATCTCAATAGATTATAATCCCTGACCCCATTATTAGGGAAAAAAACCCTAAGAACCTGTCCATCACCTTGCTAGCAGACAGGAACTTGCCCTCCTTGTGCTCTGCCCAAAAACTGTGTCATGTTAGCCTGGAGCTGAGCCCAAGCTAAAATGAGCAACCTCTAGTCGGGCTTGTGAATTAGAACACATTGCTGTGTTCACTGAGTCTACTCCATGACTGGTTTGAGCCAGCTCATGGATGGTTGCATCACATTGAAGGCAGGGCACGTTTGCCCCTGCCTGTCTCAGACCATGCAGATCAGCCTGCTGCCTGTAAGGGGAACAGCAAAGATTTTACTCAAGGTAAAAGGGAACTCAGTGTCACCTTCAGAAAACAGACTAAGAAAGTTATCTACAGCCTATTAATCAGATACTGCAGCACTGTATGGGCTGTTGATGTTCACATTATAAAAAAGGATATTGAAAAACTGGAGAAGGTGCGGAAGAGAGCCATAAAAATGATTCAGAGACTGGAGAAAGCACCCCACACTGAAGCACTCAAAGAATTCAATCTGTTTAAGTTATCAAGAAGAAGACTGAGAAGCTACTTGATTATACTAAGTAATATCTTCACCAGGAGAAACTGGTGGGTTATTCAAGCTTTTCTTGTTAAAGAATCAAAGAAAGGCATGGTCCAAAACAATTGCTGGAAACTTGAAAACAGGTAAATGAAAACTGAAAAAAAACCCCTACTTTTTCACAATTGTTGTTCAGAAAAGACTTACTAAGGTGGGGGTTAGTCCAGCTTTTCATATCTTTAAGTCAGGACTGAATGCTCTCCTAGCAATTGTACCGGTCACTGGTCTCAGGAGAGAAGTAACTCAATAAATAACAAAACACAAAACATGCTTCACGATCACCACCTCTGCCTTATCCAGTGAGGTCCACTGCGGGTACAGTGGCTGCTCTCAGTGGCTAGTGAAGGCCAAAATCCTGATATGGCCTCTGACAGACATAATCCTCATGACTAGGGAATATTTCCTAGGTTTACCTGAGACTAACCCTGGCATACTGATTTTACCTGCATTTAGTGGCTAAATAGGAGAAAGATATCTGACAGATGGATATTTTTGGAACATGAAAGTTATTGAAAAATAATAGGAATATGAAGGGCATTATGAACACCTAGAATATCCAAAGACTCCTGAACTGACTATCCTGTAACAAATAGTCCGGTGGCTAGCTAGAGATTGTGTTCCTATCCCAAAGGCAACTTCCCCACAGAAATTAAAATTCCTGGAGTGAGGAAAGGATGGGAGAGGAAAAGAGAAACAAAAATTCTATGGCCACTACTCCTTCGAGAAAGAGGCGAGAATGGCACTCACTGTGGACCGTGGGCTATGGGAACACAGATGAAAACCTGAGCCAAAACAGGCAATTCCTAAGCTCTGGTTTCAAGCAAACCATGAGAAAGGCAGAGAGGTATATTTGAAGAGAAACACCATGGCAGGAAGAAACTGTGTTCATATTGGAACACTAGGAAGTTATGTAGAGTGTACAGGGTCCCTTGGGGAGGCACAGTTGAAGCCCAAGAGCTCTCTGGGAGTCTTTCCTTTACTCTTACCTTTAAAATAAGGTTCTTTTCCTGTTCCTTTCACTGACGGGCTGAGACACAGTTTGTACCAGGGTATGACAATCCTCTGAAATGCACAGAGGGGTTCTGAATAGGGATGCATGTGGATACACTCTCTGTGTTGCCACGTCACCTTTGTACTATTGCAACCAAAAGCAGAAAAGTTTTTGCTCTGAGGAGTATCTGTGCAGCTGGGGCCTGGGCAGGTCTCTGAGATGAACTCATTCAACGTACTTTTTTTCCTCCATTCGCCAACAGATGGTGACAGAGAGAACCCCTTTCCAGTCCAAAGCTTTCAGGCCACAGCATTTGTATTTCCATTTGATTACCTGTATATGAAAGACTACTGTATTCTGCAGCTTTTGTCCTTCCTGAGGCATTTTGCAGCAGAAGCACTGTGGAGCTCTGGGAAAGCATTGTGTGCACCTACAGCACAACAGCACAACTTGGGGTAAAGATCTGATTTCCACATTGTGCAGGAGTTATGTTCAGTGAAAATTATATAAATGTAGTATACCAGCTCATATGTCATTTCCACAGAATGTTACAACCATTCTGTTATGTAATAGTGAGCTAATAAAGTCAACCCAAAACTCACTATATCACTTTCTACATGAAGTCACCTCATTCATCCTTTTTCCCTTTAATTTAAATCTCATCTCTATTTCTACATTTACCTTCCAAAGTATTTCTAGCACAGCATATTCCCAACACCCTTCTTATTTTACTGTATGATCTAAACAATGCAGAGTAAGAGGGCCTGAAAATTTGAACTGGAAATATCATGAGAACAGGCTCTGTCAAGAACTTTCCAGTATTTCCTGCTTCTGGTTGAGCTGGAAATACTCAAAGGGTGAAATCCTGGCCCAGCTGAAGTCAATGGGAATTTTGCCATTAACTTCAATGGGTCTAGAATTTCACTCTTGGTATTTATTCCATATATCCAGTCTCAACTAGATCTGGTGTGGTGTGAAAAGGAAAACTTTTCTTCTTTCTTTTCCTTCCTCTTGTAAGATTTAATGCTTAAAAAAACCCTTGAATATTCAGCCTAAAAGTAAATGTTGACTAATGCTAAAAAAGTTCCTGTCTTACCCAAATGATCCATTTCTTCTCTCTAAGCAGTTGCACAGCAAAAACTGTGGTATTACAAATATAAATTGATATAAAGATTAAGAAATTAAAGCTGTCTGCATAAAATAATTAAAAATATATACCCACTCTTTCGACAAAGCCTACATTGTATATAGCTGACTCCATTTCAGGACCCTGATACCAAAACCTTTTGCCACCAGTAGTTACAGTGGTTGTTGGCTGTGCAAAATGTTTGTATTTTTGGTTTCAGACAGAATTCTTCTGGCAGAGGCCTTCATCATCAGTGAGAGAGGATTTGCTTGCTTTAAATCTGATATATTGTGATCTCTGCTTTAGGTGGCATAAAATCCTAAACCTGATTTTGGGGAGCAGGTGGACTTTACCCTGTTTTACTTGTGTCTGCCACTGTCTTGCAGTGTAATTTCTTGCTCACCAAAGACAATCCATACAGCAAGTGTTTTCCCTTCAAAACATAAAGTCAGTTCTGTTTCTGCTAAAAAGATCCAGCTTATTACTCTGTTCATGTTTTATATTAAAGAAACATTTTAATTGTGGACTATTTAATAATGACAGTTCCCCAAAGCAAGTTGACCACTCTGATATTTGCCATTGAGGATTCAACAGCAAAGGACATTCCTGGAAATCTCCATACATTTATTGATAGCCCCAGAAGCCCTGGTGAATGTCTGACGGACAAAAATGTGTGCTTGAGGAGAAACACCATCCCTGGTTCTTTCCTAGAAGCAAGAAGTTTTCTTCTAGAAAAACAATAGTAGAAACGCTCAATTAATCCGCAGCTATTCATTTTGTCTTCACTGACAATTAGCAGGCCTCCTAATGCACTGCCGCCTCACTTTGGCAGTCGGAGAAGCCCTGCCAAGTGGACTCGGGCTGACACAGTCATTCTTTAGCTTGTATTTCCTGGTGCAAATAGTTTCTAGCTCCTTTCCAACAGCCAAATCCAAAGGAAAAAAAGATACAAAAAGGGCTTTGTTCTCCATGAAAAAAGCTGTGGCTGTGGTCGGGAGCCCTGTGCACTAAGCCAGGCCATGAGGAAGGGAGGGAAATGCAGTCCGCTGTGTCCTGCCAGGCAGGATCACAGCACCATGGTTCCCAGCCCTGCTGGGATGCCCCAGCTCACACCTCCGACCACCCACCTCCTCTATCCCTGCCAGCCCTCAGCAAAAACCTGCCCCTTCTCCAGGCCGTGCAAAAGCCAAATCCTATTTTCTTCAAGACAAACCAGAAGGAAGCCTGCAACAAAGGAAAGAGAGGGAGAGCAGATCTGAAGCATAGGTTTGGTCTCCCTCGCACCCCACCATCTGAGCTTCCCTGGGCAACATGCCATGTGATCAGACCCTCTGAGATTTGGCAGCACTCTTTCATGGTCACTCTGTCTGAAATACAGTTGCAGTGACTTTTCTAGCTGCAGGAAGGAAAAACGGCTTTCATCATCTCTTCTGACCCTGCGTGCCCATATTACCAAAAGAAGATTACTGGAGACATGCAGATCAGTGCCACAGTTCCTGTTTGACTTGTTGACACAGTTTCTTAGACGAAGTATCCCCTACAGCGCAATGCCTTTCCTGGATGCCTTCTGTATTACCAGTTAGTGCTTGCTTTGATGATTGCAGCTGTATTTCCTCGCATTTGCTCTTTTCAACTTGCTATATTGAAACCTATTGACCTTGTCATCTGACTGTGCCCTCCATCTTTGTGGGGATCTTCTTATCAACCCTGTTCGGTGTGTGACAGTATCAGGTTAGCTCTCTAGGGTCCGCTAACTGGTATAAATTAAGTTTTACCCAGCAGACTTCAACAGGGCCTTTGTTACCCCCTACAGTTTAAAATACAAGTTTCCGCACAATAGCTACCAGGTATTGACACATGTAATTTTTAATTGGCCTTCAAGAAACTTCTCACGTATGTGCCAAAACAAGTAGTTTTCCATGTGGTAGAGTCAGAAAGGATTTTCCCTCCTCCCTGCAATAGTTAACTCCTGAACTCCTGATTCCCTCCTCACCCAGCTTTCACTGAATTATCCTCTTCACCGATGGGCATGTGGAGCCCCATCGCTGTTGATGTGCCTTGTCTGCAAGCCCCGAGTTGCATGTTGACCTTTCAGCTGAAGAAGAATTTCCTTCTATAACAGACTTACTGTGTCTTGGGTGATATCTACCTACTCCTGTGTCCTGGGGCATGATTTTTGTCCAGCAGGATTGCCTGAACTTGTTAAACCTACTCTGTATTCCAACAGTGCAAGGAACTCTCATCTAGGAGGGAGCAGGTCCTGGATCTCTTCTGCTGCTGACACCATGATCAGCTTTTAAGGTTGAAATGTTTGCCTTAACTGACATCTTTGGACACGGTATAAGATATTTGCATGAATCCTAGCAGCCTGCAGTATTTAGGAGGACAGGGTATGTGAACCTCTATCCCCTTCTGTCTTTAATTTCTAGTAAGCTATTATAGCTTCCAAAAAGGCTCATGTCCGCCTGCCAGCACCACATTAACATGACTACTGCTTTGAAACAGAATAGCTGCGGCAGCTCAGAATCTGTAATGCATCCCCCACTGCACTGGGTAGCTTTGTGCACGCCTATGTGCCATTAATGAATCATCACATGGGAAGTACTTTCATTACTTCTTGCTTTTCCAGCCCTGGCATTTCTTGGTATATGCATAGCCCAAGCCAAAGCAGCAGTCTGTCTCGCTTTCCTGCCTTTAGATTAAAACCATTTTTTTGTTGTTGTTGTTTTGAAGTGCCTACTGAAGTGACAGGACAGGGAAGGATGGCTAAACCCATGTCCCAGTATCTTTATTTCAGGACTACACTAATAGCCTCTAAGAATGTTTCTCCGGTATACTTCAGATAAGAGCAGTGAGTCTATAAATTCATTAGCGAGTAATGGAGCAGCCTCACTTTATCTATGTCTTTTCACAGGACTAGGGTTTCATTCTGTGCCAGGAGTCATACATCACACTCAACATGTACGTCTCCAGAGCCAACTGAGAGAAAGTGCAGAAAAACTACTGTTAACAAGGGAGTAATTACATTGAGCATAAATTAATTATTGGTCACCCAGGACTGGTGGGAAAGGGCCACACAGACTGTATCTGACTGAGTTCCCACCTCTGAGGGAAGAAATATTTAAATATGAATCATAAGACAATACGAGGTGGGCCTTTTCTGGTCTACTGGTCTTTAACTGCACATACTTGCTAATATGACATGTGGCTTATTTGCTTTAACACTATAGGTACATTGTATTGTTTTAGGGCAAACATGAGTGATAGTCATTTGGGACAAGGGTCATTGCATAGCAGACAGCATCAGACGCGACCAAGGAAAACCAGGAAGGACTTTAAAATGTAATTCAGCCAAAAGAACAGGACACGGATCAGCAAGTGAGTGATGGAAGATGTTCATGAGGAATTTAGATTACCACACACTGCAAATAAACCCTGAGAATCTGTAGCAGCCAGAGGCCAGGGAAACCTGGCTGGCAAGTAGAGAGGAGCCCTCCTGCAGGGAAAAGAAGATGTACAGTGCACCCCACTCTCCTTGCCAAAACTGTTAGTGCTAGCTCAAGAAAGTCTAGTTGTGCTTGAACCCTGAAATTACTAACTTGGAAACACACAGGGGTGTGCAAAATAATGTTAGACTAGTCTCCAACAACCAAACAAGAGATTGAAACTGCTTGTTACATGTATAGTGTTAAAACTGTTTCATGTCCTGACAAAACCCAGGAAATTCAAAGTTAAAGAGAATCCTCATAAATGGAAATTCTTGCCATCATGGGAAATAAAAAGCGTATCAGGATGCAAACGACAGATGTACTGTCAACTGGGAAACTCAGCTTGGAATTTCCTGAAAATAATGTACAGTTAGATCAGAATTCATTCCTCCTCTATTAACAGATATTCATACATATAAATAAACAATTGCAGAGACTCAAGATGAAAATTAGACCTTTTTTTTTTTTTTTTTTACTGAATGCTTCTCAAGCTTTTCATTAGAGAACTGGGTAGGAAAATTTTCCCATTTGTGAAGGTCCAGGCTTACTGAATCATAATGACTGCAACACTCGGACCCACCAGCTATGTTTTCCCATAAAAAAAAAGAAGGTAACATCTGTCTTCCAAACCTAGTGCTTGGAAATTCACCTGTAATACAAAAAATACAGTTTCCAGGCTCAGGTCCATCCAGTTCAGGTTAGAGTGCCCTGAGCAGTAAGTTATTTTGTGATGTGTTCTCTTGGTTTGCCCAGAATTTTCATGTTAGACCTCAGAAACCTTTCTTTCAATGAAAATACTGGGGCCAATGACCTGGCATTTTATAACAAAGGATGTTTTTTTAAAAAAAATTCCTAATGAATGTTAATTGCCCACACCACTTTCCATTGGAGAAGACAGTGGAAAGCTTTGTGTCTGGAGCTCTGTGGGTCCCCGCAAGTTACACTCGATAGAGAATTTCAAATTTCAAATTCAACTGCAGGTCTTACCCCTGAGGCTTGTTTAAGTTTAAAGATATACCTGGGGAAAAAATCCAGTTTATCCAGTGACTGCAATATACTGCACTTTATCCAGTGACTGCAATATACTGCACTGTCAATTTTTTACTACCTGCATTTCTGACAGTCTCCAAATCCCTTCACTGACAAAGCAAAAACACAAAGTGGGATTTCAGATCCAGTTGGAAACAAAGCCCAGCAGTGGAGAAATCCTGCTAAACCCCAGTGGGCAAGGAATGGACACCTTGCATGTGACTGGAGATGGTTCTATGTGCCTGGACATGTGGCCATGGATTGAAACCAGCTGGTGGGAGCTGCCATGGGGCACTGCCCTCCACCTCCAGACTGGGATGTGAGGTCCCTGTCCCCCAGTCAGGGCTGAAACCAAGGTCCTCTGCCTCAAAGACAGCAGTGTCTGCTGGGATGGGGGGGGGGGGGTGTCACAAAAGGCAGTGGATAGTAACAGCTTGAGCAATCTAATTTTAATCCATGGCTTGCACATCTCCACGACTTTCAGATGTCTAATTCCTTTTATCATTTATTTCTCCGATAAAAGCCATCATTATTTCCTGAAGAAATCCATCCCAGTGATTGACCTGCAGCTCCTCCAGGACAGTAAGTGGGGCAGCCTGAAGCTCAGCTGTCTTGCTCACAAAGCAGTGTGGTGGTGTCATAAAACCATTATGCAACACTAACCACAGTGGAGTCACTCATATCTTTTCGTAAAGCAAAGCCTAGCCTTTTGTTACCCAGAAGAGGCCTTGTTATTGCATAAGGAGGCTGCTTTAGGATCAAGCTAGATTTAAAATAAGTTTTAAAAGAACATCCTGCAGCTCAAATAAACTGAGCCTGCTGGCTTTCCCCAATGACTGGCACTAGAGCAGATCATTCTGGAAGAAAGACATTCGCGCAACCTCATGGCTTCAATTTCTCAAGCCAAAAAGTGGAGAGAAATCCCACAAGTTATTAAAGCCAATAAATCAAGGCTTGAGAGATCTTGTGCATGGAATCAGAGAGCGTTTGTATTTTTCTGCCTTCAGAGCTTTAAGGAAGGGGTTTTTTTTCTCCTTTACCTCATCCACCTTGGGTATCTTAAAAGCAAGAAAAGCACTCCTGGGACCTGGAGGGTTCTATGAGATGTAATTATGGAACCTTACTTTTAAAGGTTTAAAAGTGCATCTTAATAGGCTCGTGCAGTCCTGGTAACGGTAACAGTGGTTTATGTGTTTGATTGACATAAAACATGCCTCGACATTAAACATTTGCTTGACATCCGGGAACCCTGGACCCTGTTCGTGTTTTCTACTTTGCCTTTGCATCTCTGGCCAACGACCTCCCCACAGCCCTTCTGCACCCCAGTGTTGGTGCAGATTCCATGACAAAATGCTCTAAAGGCAGGCACTGACTTTTGCTCCCAAAAAAGTGGAAACCTCTGCTCTCACCTTCACAGCTCAACAGAAAATGTGAACTTCCAATGAAGCCACTGTGGTTTACAGACCATTTTTATAGATGATGCTGAAATTCTGATAAAGTAAATGAGATCTTTCCATAGTTTCTCCTCTGACTTCTGTCCCCATGACCTGCAATTTAATCACATCAAAAGTCATCATCTATTGTTTTTAGCAGATCCTAAGTCTACCCATTCTTCTAAAGGAAAGAGTAGTGTTTTGCTTGTGGGAGTCATAAAGGTGAGAAAACAGGAGATAAGTTTTCATTGGGCAATTTGTAACAATTTAGAAAAAAAATTGTCTCTATTTGTAGCAAAGCCCAAACTCCTTTTTAAACCTGAGTGCAAGTTTTGATTATGCCTATGTTGTGCTTTTGGTCTTTTCTTAGATGGAAGCAAACTTTATGGAATATAGGAAGCTAATGTCTGACTCATATCGAGATTATACTCACCAGAAATACAAACAGAGAGAATTTCCCTCATCTGATCATGTCACAAAAACCAAAGCAAACATCCAGCTGAAAGGTGCCACTTCAAATTTTTTTATCAGAATTTCAAAACTAAAAGATGGTGGAGGGAAAAAAAGGGCAAATCAAAAATTACCAGTGGAAATTGGAAACAAACTGCAAATAATAAATCAGATTAGGAAAAAAATGTCAGTCTGTCTGCAGATAATTCACAAGTGAAAAAAGTTCATTACAAATGACTTGCCCTGCTGCAAATTTTTAGTAGTATGTGTGTACAGTACATCATAAAACTTCTACTCTTGACATATTTTAAAAGAATGCCATTACTGACTGAAACTTCAGTTGGCAGCTGGAAACTTGCCAGAAAGCAGACTGCATCTGTATCAAATGGAGAAAACTCAGAAATTTTAGGATGCAGGCAGGTTTTAGAAAAGCACACAAAAAGTTCACACGCACAGAAAAAAAAATTAGTGTCTAGATTGGACAAAATTATTTTAAAAAAAACAACCTAAAATCATGACTCAGGAGCACACATAAGTACAAGACATATTAACTAAAAATGGGAAAAATGTAACAACTTTTTTTAATTTAACTTAGACTTTTTTCAGCTTTGTCTCAACTCCTTTCATCAGACTTAACTTTTTATTTCGTATGTGGAGGGGGATTACTGGGAAATTTCAGGCCAAAGTGTCAAAATTGAAAAAAATGTTCACAAATCAAAGCAGGGTATTGCATCAGAAATGTATATCAGCAAACTGCCTTGTGCTTCAGCTATCTGAGAAAAAGAGCAGAGAAACTAGTCTGGTTTTGTACTGCTTTGATTTCCCTTATTTTTTTTCTCCTCTGTTTGTTGTCACTGTGGATTTGGGGGTTGAGGTTGTTTGGTACAATTTTTTTTACAGTATCATCAAAACATATGGGTCTATGTGCTGGCCCAAAGTAATGCCTTCCTGAAAGATTCACAGTAATCATTTTCCATGTTTCTCTGGATATAGAGTAGAAGAATGGTTTTGCTATGCATCCAAAAGTTTCTCTGTTCCTCCTTCTGCCTTGTTGTATTTTACTTTTCAGGTAGCTAGTTTAATTAATATTTACTCCACGACTGTTTTTTGCTCTCTCCTCCCTTTGCCAGTATGAAGGCCTCAGGGTAAACTTTTCCTCTAACTGTAGCAGGCTGACCAGAAGGGATGGAAGCTGTCTGGTCAATATCTTTTAAGCAGCCAAGAACTGTCTATCACAATTGCTCCCCATTTACCACAACCGTGTGTGCATGTGCACAGTTCACAGCTGTGGTTTTTTGGAGGGGATTGCCATGTGGTTTTACAGGCTGCTCAAGATGTCCATTTGGGTGTAAGTGCACCTATCTATGAAGAAGTGCATATACAGACATCCCTAGAAAATGCTTGTGTGTTCTTAATTAATTGTTACATCCTGGAATTAATCTTCCTTAAAAAAAAAGGCAAACCAATTTACAACTCCCTCATGCTGTTTTTTCCCTATTCTGCTTTTTTTCCCCTCAAATGAATCTTCCATTATGCTGTTCCTTTTGATGCCCAACCTCAAGTTTTTTCCTTCTTCCCTTTCCACTCTCTTTTACCTTAGGTTCTCTTCCTCTGCTCTTTCTCTTTCTATTTTCTCCCTTTTCCTCCTGCCTTTTCCCTACCCTATAATTTTTTGCTTTGCTTCCTTTATTGCTCAGCCTTCTTACTATTGTTCCCTACAGATCCATTTCTTCCCTGCAGTTCCTGTACCTACTCCTTTCCATCTAGAACCTGACTGCCGAGATATACCCTCTTCTCATGGAGACATTACTTGCTCCCTTCCTTGAGATTTTATGCTTATTGTATATCTAGGTTCTCACATTGTCAGTAAGAACACACATTTTAATAGTGTTTTAGAATAGTAGCAGAGTGGTTTGGGCTTTGGGTGTCTATTTTGCTATTTCACAGTCTGTGATGCAAAATACTTACTTTCAAACCACTCATGACTTCCATGAAATTGTTTCTGTCTGGGATAGTGTAATAGTATTAACTATAAAAGACAGCAAAAAATTGTTAGGGACAAAATGATTCCTGCATGTTTCTGTAATGCTGATTTGCTCTGTTTTCTGCTGGAAAAATTGATGTCATGTTGGCTTCACTATTTGGAAATAATTATACAAAGAGCTTCATGAAAGTATTTCTCTTTGAAATGCTGCATTTCACTCATGTGAAGACATTCCACAGATGCATACTGGTTTTGATAAACCTTGTTGATTTTCCATTATTCAGGATGGATCTTATGGTCATACCCAGACAAAGGCACAAATAATTATTTTCAAAATCTGATTTTTTTAAGTTTTTTAAAATATGCCTAGCATTTTTGCACACTTAATTTTTACAAATGTGTACAAAGGCTTCATTTATATTCTAGCACAGGTGAGGATTTTTTTGGGAAGTACTTACTGCAAAAAAAAAAAATCTCATTCAATCCAGTAGCAAAACTAACTGAGCATACATACTGATTATATTGCTTCTTGGCTGTACCAAGCAATAGACACTAACTCTTCAGGAAAAATTCAATGTACCATTCCTAGGAACATGCATTAAGATCTAAGTAAATCACTTACAAACATTCTGCATTGGAAAGTTTGTCAAGATCTTGTAAACAGATGATCAGACAGTTTCTTGATGTAGTTTCTGAGTAGTAGATTACCTTTGATTTCAGTACACGAGGTCAGCTCAATTAATCCCTTGGAAACATTTACTCACCTTCAGGAAAGTCAGTCTTAGTGCAGGCAGATTTGTTCTGATCCTCTTGGCAGAGCAGAGGGAAGGTCTCAGAGCAGCACACAGCACAGCATTGGCTTACTACAGCCCAAATACCCAAAGCTCTTCCACCCCAGAAGAAACCTGAATGCCCCCAATGGGCCAGTGACTGCAGGAAGAGCAGGAAATATTCAAAATGAGAATTTAGCTCTAAGGAGCTGATTCTGCAAACACTTCAGCACATGTACAGCTTTCCTTTACAAGAAACCTCAAAGAGAGCCAACAAGCGTTGCTTCATGCAGGTCAAGTCAGTCATATGGCAAGGTGTTTACGGGATTTGGATCTAAATTTTGATATCATTTCAGGAGCCTTAAAAACAGGCGCTAGATATTTGTAAATTCTTTTTTTTTTCCCCATCGGGAACAAAATGTACAATGATGTTGTGCTGCAGTTGAATCCACTGCTGGTCACCCAGAGGAGCTTGGTTTCTCCTCCAGTGTTTGAGACGGGGGAATGCCCTACAGCCCTGGGGTGCAGGACAGCCATACATATGGTGCAGGAGAAGCTGCTGTCCCCTTCCCTGGCAGCCTATGTTCATTCCCAGAAGTTTACAAAACAAAGTCAAGTTGGAGCAGGTTTTTCCAAGACGAGCTGAGGAATGGAGAGCTTGGCTCAGGAAGAGAGATGGTAAGAGGCTGAACTGTTTGGGCCAGCCAAAAAGATGGAGACTATGGGAGATTAGAGCTGATGCCTGTCGATCAGCAAAAGGAAGGGATTAGGATCATGGGGACCACGAGGACAGTAACACTGGGCTGGGCTGCTGCACTGGCCAGGCAAAATGGCACAGAGAGAGCGGAAATGTGGCCAGCAGCTGTTTTATTTCATTTACAGTAATTGCAAAGGGCCTAATAAGGTTGCCTACATGCATATATCTCACACAAGGCAGCTCTCCCTAGATAATTGTAAAGGTGAAAGCAAATTTAATGGCAATTAACTTTTCTCTGTTTTGTTTTGCACCAAAATTAGGAAGCATTTTGATGCTTTTGATATTTCATCTGCTCAGTGGCAGTAAACCAGGAGAGACAGGTGAGCTTCAGGTGACTCACCCCAAAGGTTTACTTTGCTTGCTTTAGGACACAATGATTTCTTAAAGCTCTCCCGAGACAATTTACTTCTGCCTTGACTTCATATTCATGTTGTTTCATCATCTGAGGCCTCGTTTCATACATACGTTTATAATATGGGTTTCATTTCAATAAGCTGGGAAAGCAATAAATTTAAAGCTGACTAACAGTTGTTTTATGTGGCTGCCAACCTGCCAAGTAGCATTCTTAATTATTGCCAGGAAACTAAGTGTTTTGCAGCCATGTGTTTTACATTTGAGTGTAGTATGTCTTGTCAGCCCTCTCCACTAGACTCAGGGATAGGCCAGTAATTTTTGTATGCAGAGAGCCTGCGATGGTGGGTGGTTTCTTTGTCATCAGGTAGGGATATCAACAACAGCATGATGGACAGGAATATCCCAAGTGGTCCCTCTCTCCCAAAACAAGTTGTTGCAGAAAAGCTGGAGAGAAGGGGTTAAACCCAAGCCCAGAACTTTTTTCTATTTAAAACTGTAGGGCAATTACTTATTAAACATGTCATCAAAGAAAAAGCATAAACATATTACAGATTGTATATGTTATATATATTATGTTATATATATAACATAATATTTATAAATATTTATAATATTTATAAATATTTATAATATTTATATCATCTTTATATATATAAAGATGATATATGTTAGAATAAGATGGATGACTGTTTTGTTCCTTCTGTGCAGGATAGAGTGAGATGCTGCAACAAGCAGACTCCCCTTTTCTTTTCCCCAGACAAAATTCATTATTTTTGCACCAAAACAAGCAATCCTTGCATGGCTTGCTTTCTGCAGTCTGTGTTTAGGCTCCAAGATGTTGGCCCACACTTTGGAAATCAGTCAATAAAAGGAGGACAGAAAATGAATAGTAAAAAAAGAAGCACCGACCTAAACAGTCTTGTTGCATGTATTCTCCCTTCCAAAATGCTTTGAAGTCTTAAGAGAAACTTGACTAAGTTAAGAGTGCCTCTAGGCCCTTAATTTGCACAACCAACACTTATTTTTTTTTTTATGGTGATCATTGGCCCTAGAAAGATTATAAATGTTGTTTTGAGGGGTTTTTTGTTGATAATGTAAGTGTTGAGCAATTTTTTAAAAACAGGATAAACATAAACACACTGTTAAAAAGCAAATTTTTGTGTTCAGTTAATTTTTTTCCTTTAATAAATTACATACATGAGACAAATCCCAATTAAATAAAGGCTCATCTCATGAGTATCTTGGGCAATGCTGCAGAATACTGCTCACCCTGCACACCAACAGAAAATCCTAATAGTGTTTACTGCCTTTATTTTTTTCCAAATACTTCTGTTGTTTTGTTAAGGATGGATTAACTAGTGAATCATTATTCCCACTTTGGCATGTGAAAATCTAGTGTGTGCTTTTATCCATTTCCCAAGAGTGTGCATTGGCACCATAGCAGAGGATGTGGAAGAAGTGTTTTTCAAAGTAGCAGATGTAGCAGCTTTGGGAACATCTTTACTGGTGCATTTTGCTGAGGGATTCCTATTAACAATTTCTCCTTTAGCCAGAGAGTCTGTTAGTGCTTCTCAGAGGTGAGGTCTACTTTTTTGAAACAAACCCTTTAAGGAAAATTATCATTAAATATCATGTGTCATTTCCATTGATTATTGCAATTTCTAACTCATTCTCTGTTTCTTCTCAAATAAATCAATTTCTTCTGAAGTTTCACATGCCACTTCCTATCTCAGGGCAACATTTTTCCAAGGAGATTGTGGATAGGGGCAGATGCTGAACATAAATGGCATAAAATTCTCCTCCCACTAAAGTCAATAGCAAACTCCCACTGCCTTCAGTGAGGTCAAATCTATTCACAGGACATTAAAGTTTACCTTGACATTCCTTAGAGAATATGAGATCCTTATTTCTGAGGTCTATCAGCTGTCCAAGTGGGGACTTAACCTACTCATCCCAGATTCGCTGCAGAGAGACTCTCTGCAGAAGTGCAGACACCAGAGGACACTGTAAGGCAATGAAGGGTGACCAGAGGCTGAAGTGATGAGGCTGTTGCTGGCCAGAGGCAGCCTCACAATTAAAATGGCCTGTGCAAAGAGAAAATAGCCTCCTTTTTCTGTTCAGCACAGTAAAGTCTGAGTTTCACTTTGTGCTGACTTAAATCTGCTACTATTTATGTCGCTAAGTAGTCAAACCTGAGACTGTGTGAAAATGTCTCCTTAATCTTTCAAAACTAGCACACAGGGTTTTATATTTGCCCTCCACTCCAGGGTCACTTACAAGGAAGTGCTGGCTGTGACTGCTATAGAGCTGGCCACCATAGGTGAGCTGCTGCTAGGGTGTGAGGTTGCTTTACTCATTAAGCCAAAGGAAAAGTAGGCACAGAATATCGATCGTGCCCTGAAGACGTGGTCTAACTCTGGAAACTGCAATGAACCAGCTCTGTGTTATCCGAAGTCATTTAAATGTTCTCTGAATGACCAAGTCACTGGAGATGCTGCTGGCATCCAGTTTTCTCCTCTCTTCTGTTTAAGAAGAATCATTCAACGAGCTCGTGGCACATCAAGGCATCTCAAGGAGGAATATTGAGGACAGACTCTATGCTGCTGTCTGCTATCTGAAGACAAACCAGGTGCCCCAGCGGTCACCACGGAGCACAGATTCTGCTTGCAGGGAGCAGAGGGATCAACTTCTTCCTTAAGCACCAATTATTTTCATATTTAAGAGTTACCCAGATTATGACAAAGCAAACAGAAAAGCCATATCCCC
The DNA here is from genome assembly GCF_009829145.1 of Chiroxiphia lanceolata. Taxonomy (NCBI): domain Eukaryota; kingdom Metazoa; phylum Chordata; class Aves; order Passeriformes; family Pipridae; genus Chiroxiphia; species Chiroxiphia lanceolata. The sequence continues at coordinate 81,380,399 of NC_045639.1, read as the reverse complement.
TCGTACAAAAAAAAAGCATATCTAAAATTATTCCCATGTGTAAAGTGCTGCCACATGACACTAAATGCAGCAGCCAAACCAGTAACAGTTAAATCCTGCAGATCCCCATAAAAATGCACAGTACACAAATACACAGTAAATGAAATGACTGAATTAGAAGCAGAGATAAGTGAAGGACAACACTTTGCTACTCTGTGTTCAACATCATTGCCAAAGTGCTGAGGCATTTTGCCACTTTCAGATTAAGGGGATTTTTGCACATTTTCCCCAGTAAAATTTTTGGCAACTGCTGACTACCTTCTTCTGTCTTGCTGCGTCACTAACAGCCCAGGTTCTTCACTTCAGTTGTATGGCCCCTGGCTAGCTTCCCAATGAAATGTAGGCATTCATTTGTTTTTAAAGTTTCATTTTTACAACTCCTGCTCATAGAGACATTCCTCTGGCCTCGGCGGTGTGTAGGTGAAATTCACTGGCAGTGAAATCTCCTGACGACATGCCTGTTGATTGAGGCTTTATAACTACAGAGGGCAGAGTGGTCTGACAGGAGCACACCTTAACACCCTGAGCTCAGCTCTGCTGCTCTATCCCACCAAGGACTGTAGAAAAAGCAGAACAGAATTTAATAAAATTCCTTATTATACTTCAAGTTATTTCAGACTGAGCTGTCAAAGATGTTAGCAAAAGAGCTATTGATTCATTATCAAGGTTTTTTTACCCTGAGCAAAAATAACATGTTGGTGTTTAAAATAAAGTTTCAGATACTTTCCCCAACCCTGTCCCACCTTCCCAAGCTCTTCTTCCAGTATCTGAACCTATGGTTTTCTCTAAGATGGATAGATCTTAGAGGCATCTTCTCTTGAGGCATTTGAACTAGATGTTACTGCTACAGAGAGCATAAGCCAGTGAAGATACTGACATTGCAAACTTGGGCTGTCCGTGAGCACCACTACACTTCACCAGTCCAGATCTTACCATGGAGGACATAATGTACCACATAGTAAAAGCAAATGTAGACGTACCACACAAATGCACCTACAAGGAACCAAGATGCCCCTTTTAAGAAGTTGCTTCTTTCTCATGGTTCTCCCAATAATTTCATGATTGCTGTGTGATTCAGTTATGGGTGTGAATTCTCATAAGTGCAAGTAAAGATTAATTCCGCCTGGCCCTGGCTCCTCCTTTCCCTTCCTTTGCCTTGGTTTTCCATGTCCCTTTGTGCATTGACCAGGGACGGGACCATGTAACCATATCCATGCTGACGGGTAACTTTATCTTTCCTCCCACCGTTTGAAAATAGCAACAGAAGAGGTGAAAGCCTTCAAAACCAACACAGAAAAAAGCAGGAGAGGATATCTGAAGAAAGAACCCAATCCCCTGTGGATACAGGGAACTGAGGTGCCTGTGATGTGGCTTTCAACATGTCAGTGCCACAAGAGCACTAGAGAGATCTTCCGTGTTGCAGTCCTCATGTAGCAAAGGCAAACTTACTTTTAATAGACAACATATTGGAAATATAGCCCTGATTAAATCTCTCTGTTCTCTTTCCTTTTGCCTTCCCCTGTGGCTACCTTGCGATCAGTTTGGGGAATCTTAAGGATTGCAGATGTAGCACTAGCATAAACAAAAATATGGCACGTTAGCTGTGCAAGCTGCTTTGAAGATAAAGACTGACTTTAAATTCCACAATCCTGAGGGCTCTTGTCGCCTTGAAATCTGATTTCAAAGCTCAACACCACTGAAATGTCTTGTTGAGAGTGATGACAGCAGGCAGTGAAGTGTACACTGTATTGTCACCACCTGTGATTGGTGGCAAAGTGCATACTTTGGCTACCACATACTGACTCCCTAGCTGTGGGCTGCCTGTAATAATGCAAACAATAACTGCTGGCTAATTTCAGTCCTGTAAGTGTGGTGATGAAGTATTGCATAAACTCAGAAACCATGAGAGTTAAGTGGATGGAGTCTGTTTTCACTGTTCTCAAGGGGCACGGGGAATAGAGAAAGAGGTGAACACATTCCTCCAGTAATGAAAAGCCATCAACTAAGGAAAGTCCAAGAGGCTATGAGGCTGTAAACACTGACAGTTTGCTTGAGGAGGAGCTGTATCTGTGAGAAAATCTCCAGGACCCTGCCCTTGGACTACACAGTACCCTGCAGGGCACCAAACAGGAAAAAAAGTCACACAACAAAAGGGTGATTGCTGGGACCCCAGCCCTGTTGCCTGGTCACCCCCATGGGAGGAATGTCCCTTACCCTGTAAAGCATCACACCTTGGATGGAAATAGGTAATGGGGGGGGCAGGTGGGCCCACAGATGCCCAAGGCCTATTTTGCTGCTGCACATCCATTGCTCACTTCTTTTGAGGAGCAGTGGAGATGGCTACGGGATGGAAGGAGCTCGGCAGGACTGGGTCTGTGAGAATGTACCTGAGACTGTGCTGCCATTGTCTCAGCACCAGGGCTGCCTGGGAGCTGGGGTATTCACATGGCTAGTAATGATGAATTGACTATCTATTTCCTCTAATAGTGAAACTGAGGGCTTTTCCTATGATTTCAATGGAAACAGGATTTTGCCCATTCATTTACCTCTGTGTAAATGAATATTAAAGACACGAAATTTTGGGTAATCTTTAGCTGACAAATTCCTTAGAGGTTTCCCGAATACTCCCAGGAAGACAGGACAAGTGTCCTCTGACTCAGTTTTAGGAGAAAAATCTAAGAGCAATGCAGAAGACCTGCTGTTTGAAAAGCAGGCAGATAACCAGCCGGGGCTATCACTATTGACAAGACCAGGACAAAAAGGAGCTGGGAGTGACACAATAAGGCTAATGGATATCAGCCCATTGGGTAGTGATAGCTGACCTCTTGCTGATGAAATGGACTTGAACTCTTACTTGTCATCAAGAGAATGCAAGATATCTGGGCCTAAATGAGACAGTACCCACAACATAGTTACCATTATAACTAAATATTTTTCTTCCAGGATTAAGAGAATTACTGCTTCTCAGAACTCATTAGCTCTACATATGGAGCCAATGGAAATGTTATACCTCTTCCGTGCTTATTCTTCTTCTAAATATGAAAGCCACAAAACCAAAACACATATTCTGTAACTCCAGGGAAGCCCATAGTGGGTTGGAAAGTGTGTATTTCTGCTTTATCAAGATCTCTAAAAAGTTATTCAGCACTTCTTTTCATTACAAATGCAATGGTTTTATTTATTCTCTGCTAATATGATTAATGTATTAGGTGATTAACAACAGGCAAAACTTCAGAACCACAGAGTTTGCCATCTCAACAGGTGGGGAGAAGGTGAAGGAAGAAATGCTAAATATTACAAAGGGGATGCACTGTTTTCCAGTGCCCTTGCTCTTGCCCTTAATACTCAATACTGTAGAGGGTTAGAAGATGTGGATAAGGTCCTCATGTAACTGGAGGTCCTATGGCCCAAGGAAAAGGAGGATGGTGGACAAGGAGGAGCATACACCTGATATATCACACTCTCTACTATTAAACTACTGAGTAAGGTCAAGGAGTAAGGTAAAACAGAGCAGTGGCAGGGAATTTGGGGAATTTAGAGGTAGAACCTTCTAAATTTGGTCTCTAAATCTATTACTGGCAGCCAAAATCCTTATGAAATGTACATAGTGAGGCAAAATAATCCTGAAGGTTAAAGAATGAGAGAGCTGATCAAACAAACAATTTAAGCTGGAAGCCATGTAGAAGAAAAAATATTTCAACTCAGCTAAAAGGTAAGGAGAAAGGCCTTGCCATTTTGGAAACGGCAGTCCAAACAAACACTAAACAATCCACAGAGCATGACTCAGGGGAGCATGTCCCATCTAATGTGAGTAAAAGTGGCCAGGTGCTCCATTTTCATGGTGATGTGCTTGGTATCCAGCGGCCAAGAGTAAATACCGATGATACCAGATACCTTTGGCCTTTTTAATAAGCAAAGCCAAACAGCAACGGGTTCTGTTTGCTATCAACTTCAAGGAAAAAAATACTTGATGCTGAAAGTTCAATGCTCTGTTCTATTAATTTGCCAGGTATATTGTGAAGGTCTGCCAATAGGAATCTTGCATTTCTTCAGTACCTTCACTCTGCTACAAAGAATTGTGACAAATGCGTGCTAGTAAAGTATCAGTCGTTTAACTTTTCGCACAAACACAAAAGGACTGCTATTGACTTTTGTGGTACTTGCACATGTGTACGTCTTCCTCACCTTACAGTTTTAAATTATATCAATTAAGATAATGAAGAAAATAATCAGAAAGAAAAATCAGTATCCTCTCCCACAGATAATACTTAAAGGGTAACATTTGTGAACATAGTCTCTTAAGAATAATAATAATATTGAAAGTGGCTTGAAAATCAACAAGGTAAAAATAGTTGAGAGCAACCTTGAAGTTAATTAACTACTTAATTTTTTAAAAAATAAATTAATAAATTCTACAATAATCAGCTAGACTGAAAAATTTCAGTTTTTTATAAAATGCTAAAGGTTGTGACAGTGGTCAACTGTATGCAATGAACTTCTCTAGGGTCAATCAGAAAGTCTCTACCAAAACAGGAAATGTTATATCAGTTTCCCTAGTGCTCAGGTTGTATTATATATCCCAAACTACTTTTCCTGTGAGAAAAAGCTGACATATTCTCTAAAGAATCTGTTGAATTTTACTTTTCTTTGCAACCTGAGATTTCATTATGTTTACTTTCCTTCATATTTTCTTATCTTCCTCTAATAACCAGTAAAAATCTGGAAGGAAAAATGATTTTCCAGTCTCAGGGGTTGGGAACAGCAGAGTAGTTTTCTTAAATCCTAATCTATGACTGGTAATTAAGGCCATTTCAAGGTTCCCTAGGAGAATTATTGTCCTCTGAAATATTTTAAATAGCTGGCTGTCCACAACTTTTCCTTGCCTCAAAAAAATGGATATATTATCATTTTAATGTCTACTGCTGCTGCTACTGGGAGCAATAAACCTATGATCTCCCACGGCATATGAATCAATAAGAAATAAATAATACTAAAATATGCCCTGGAATTCTTTTAGATGACAATCTGAGAATAAAGGTGGTGAACAAACACTGAAAACCCCAGACTGACTCAACTGTACAGATGGAGTTCATCTCACCCATGTTACTTATTTTAGTCAGGCAAATGGTACAGAGTAGTCACCTAGAAATACTGTGGAGAGAGGCAAATGCATCTCCAGAAACACTTTATCTCTTTATTTTAAGGTGGGGTCAAACCACTCTCAGGACTACTTGCATCTCTGTAGAGAGACTTTCATGTAGGCAACCTACCATTTGCTCTTCCACAGCAGAGATTATTTTCACTGGAGACTTGAAGTGAAAACTAATAGGAGCACTAGAGAGGTTGGTAGATTTGACTGCCTCTTTTCAGAAACATGATCATACTTCCAGCTGTACTCTTCTGTCCACTTTTTCAGTGGTTGGAGAGTAAATTTTCCTAGCAGTTGCTTTATCTTTGGAAAATTTGGAACCCAGAATGCATGACCACAAGTGCTTTTTGACTGCAGGGCTGTCACAGCAAAAAAAAAGGACTATCCCTACTACTGTGAACATCTGCAGGATCAGACAGCTTAATGACAACCTGCATAGTTACCTTTTAATAAGGAATAACCTGGGAGAAAATTAGTCCTCCTGCTTGACTCACATATTGAATTTCGTTTACTTCTGGAGATCTCTGAAAGGGAGACAGGTTATGTCGATTGCACTTAACAAAAGGACTAAGTGAGCACTTCAAAAATGTTGTTCTTCAGAAGGGCTTTGACTTCACGGATGGTGAAGGTAGTGACTCAGAAAAGCATCTGCATCTCTCCACTTAGTAGATCTTAACACTCTATCACTAAATACAGGTCTCTGAATTGAAAGGAAAACATTCCTGCCAAGTAACAAAAGTTATTTTCCACACATCATACTTAGCCTTCTACCAGGTAACAGAGCAGCACTAAGTGAAATCTGACTATGTAACCGCTGTGAAAAAGGTACAAATAAAAGTGATGTACCTGCTTAGGTCAACTCACATCAGAAACCATTCGGCTGCCTAACTTATTACTGCATCACTTAAACATACAGTAAGCTCGATTACTTGTTGATGAGCCTTCTGGACTGCACATAAAACTGGGAAAGAGGGACCACAAAACTGTGGTATAAGTAACAGGCAGATTTGGTATTATCTGTTCAAAGACGGTAAGTGAAAAAAAAAGTAGCAAGGGGAATTAATGATTTGGGATATGACTGTGGTGCAAAAATGATTCGTTTTTGTCCTTTTGAAATCCTCTTTTGGGAAATGTTTAAAATTGGTGTGGTACATACAAATACTATCAACCAATGCAGATTAAACATTTCATTTTCTATAGAGGAGATTCCTTTCAGATGAATCGTGGCATTTTATGCTTTAGAATCAGAACTTACTTCAGTGTGCTGATTTATGCACTTCTTTACTTACAAATTTGAAGTAATACTACTGTTTGACTAACATGGAGAGGAAATACAACATTTAGAAGGGGAAAAGATCAATCTCTCATAGGTTTGTCCTCAGATGTGTTAAATTCTGCGTATAATCCACCAGGAAGAAAAGCTTCATTTTGGTCAAGGGCTCTGAGATTCAAATATTTGTTGGGGTTTTTTTGTTTGATTGGGTAGGGTTTTTTGTGGTGTTTGTTTTGTTTTGGTTGGTTGGTTGGTTTTTGGTTTTTTGGGGTTGACTGGTTGGTCTATCTTACTGTAAACAATGTTTTCTGAAAGAATAGTATTTTTCACTTAGGTTAGCATTTTAATTGTAGCTCTGTAATTTAATAATGAAGTGCTTGTCATGCACCCAAATAGCAAAGTGAATGTGTTCGTAAATTTGCTTCTGAATAAAAGCATATTGAGTTTTAGAAATATAATCCATGATTTTACTTTAGAAATTCAGTTTCAAATAGAAAAAATAAAATAGACCTCAGTGCATTAAATTTATCATAACTCATATTGACATAAATTGCTGAAATTTTCACCTACAGGTCAGTTAAGGGGAGGAGGAAGACTCATAACAAAATTGTAAATGCTTAAAGGTTGTGCTTTTTGTCAGAAAACATTGTTGAGTCTGCCAGCGGATAAGCTTTGCATTACTCAGAATGTGATAAATGCTCGCCAACAGATATTTTTTGAAGGTGCTCTTCTGTCATTAAGGTTTTTATGATGTTGATAAACTCATAATTTTTAGGCATTTGAAGAAAGTTTCATAGTCTGAAGAAATATTATCAGTGGCTGCTAAAAATTCCATTGGTCATACATTTGTCTGGCTATGTGAACCTTTCCAGCTGTAACAATAAAAAACAACTACATGCATAGAGGTATATGGACTTGTATTTATGTATTATATATGTACATATGCATTACTTTATGGATAATTCTACCTAGATGTATGTATGTATGTGTGTTTGCATACCATAATGATATTTCTTTTTCCAAATCATTTTCACACTCATGTATGTCCACTTAAGCTAAAGATCTTCTGTGCTATGAAGTTAGTATGAAAAGAAATTTTACATTAGATAGAATTGGCTTGATGGTGGATATGTTCAACCAAAAGAAATATTTTTCCTTCATTAGGATGCACTGTCATTGCCCAGAACAATATTTAGTAAAAACCATCGGTTTAAACAGGTTTCATTTTGGTTTTTGTTCAGAAAACAATTGTTTTATTACTGGGCGCACCATTAAGTGAAAATAGTCAGTGGAGAATTACAGTCTTTGCTTTGCTAAGGCTAAAATTCTTCACTTTATCATTTTGATTTTGTAATTAAAGTTGGTTTGTTTAGAGTCACAGCCTCTCAAAAAGCTAAGAGTAACCAATTTTAAATTTAGGTGAATGGAAAGACCTTACAGAGGCTTTCAAAGATACCTATCTATTTCCATTGGTCATTTGCTGTAGGAATAGCATTGAAACACTTAAAATTGAGACACCAATTGAGAGAGTTAGAATGGATCTCATCTCAGGAAAGGATATTGAAAAGATTGACAAAATACAGTATTGTCCAGCCACTGCTCAATAAAGTCAGATACTAGCCTGCATTGCAATGAAATACTACTCTGTATATGTGATTTTACAGTTAACTAAACAAAATTTAAATATTTCTTCTATTTAATTCTACTTCTACTATGGAAATGCATTTCTTTGATTTGCCAAGGTATGGGGATGGGTAGCATTACATAGTTAAAAGCTGAAATACCTACCAATGTTAAACACTTCAAGTAAACACACACAGGTAAACATACAAATGTTTCAGTATTAGATCCAGATTTTACAAAAGCAAGCTGGAAGAACTTTCCAGGACCATTTAGAATAAATAAATGGTGTTAGAAATGAGCATGTAACTTCTTGTGTATCTGACGCAAGAAATTTTCAGATAATCTGTTCCTATATTTGCCATTACCATCATCCTTTACATTCATTTCCAAAAAACATTGAGACACAGAACAGCTAGAACTAGTGTTACGCGTATCCTTGATCTAAACATATTTGACAATGCGTACAGATATTTTGTGTTACCAATGATGACAGTTTTGCTTGCTAGAAGAAGTATTTGATTGAGGTGCATTTACCAGCACTCGATTTGGCAAAGCGGAATAGATGGCCTGTTTTTCCCCTTGTGCAAGGCATTTGTGTTACAAGCACTAGACCAGAGATCGTGCCTCCTCAGCTAGAAGATGGGTGATCAAGAGTGATCCCCTGAGATGCAGACAATGGTTTTCAATATGCCTGGGAGGTAGGGACACAAGCTGAGTACCCAGAGAAATTGGGGGAGTAGATCAGAATGGATATGATAGCAACTTCCTACAGTCCCTTTGCTTCATTGTGGAGGTGAGGATCTCGGTTTGCAGGTGAAACACAGATTAACCTGATGACTCTGGCCTCAGAAAACCTCCAGGACTTGGGATTGTGCTGCCCTAAAGTTGGTCTGGTAACACAGTATCCTTCTTAGAGTTTATCTCCAACTGTTTGTGGTCTGCATGTAATGCCAAGGGCACGGGTTGATATGCCCAGGGTAAAACATGTAAAAACTTAGTTACTGGTGGAACAAAATGCATTTTTTCATACAAGAAAATGAAAATATTTGAGGAAAGAAATACACATTTCAAAAACTAAGTATAACATTGCACATGATTGGATAGGAGATTTGAATAAATTTCAATATTTAATGTTTTGTTCAGGGTTTTTTTAAATAATTTAAAGTAACTACTGACTGGTACTTGTATATGCTTCCCAAGATAATGCGGGAGGTGCAAGGGGAATATACAACTTATAATCACTGAATTAAAACTTCAGTTCCCAGCAGGAAAATCCTCTTCCTTATATACAGTATGTGTGAGAGAAAGAGCAGTAAAGGTACCTAAACTGCAGTACATACATATAGCAAAGAATATAATTTATTTTGCTACTTGGAGTCTGTTTTTATCTATAGCAAGAACTGCAATTTTCATAAACTTTCCTAAACACAACTGTACAAATTTACATATAAAAGAATTCATTTTATGGCTTTTGTAAGTTTATAGAAAGTTTTTACAACACATTTCCTCCCATTTGCCATGTTCACCTCTAGCTTCACACATATCAAAATTAATGAAATTTTCTTATCCTGCAATGGATGTTTAGATCTGCATAGGCTTAATTGTTCTGCTTCATGAACTGATTTGACTCTTATGGACTGCCACTTGCAGGGGGAAAAAAAAGAAACTAGTTGTTCTGCTGTTTATTTTTGAGGAATGTCTTTTCTAACTCGGCACCACCAGAAAGATTGCTGTTATCAGTGCTCAAATACCAGTCACTCCCTTATGAATCAAGAAAAGTTACACTGAGGGGTCCCAGGGACTAAGGAAACTTTGGCATTTCATCTAGAATTTCACTGTCAAGCTCACTATCTGCTGGGCCCTCATAGATAAACAGTAGATAGGAGCTCACAACACATTCCTTTCATGTTCACTAATTTCAGAAAGAGGCTCTGCAGTCTAACACCAGCACATCCCTTGAAGTCCTATCTCTCTGCTTGTATCTTTGGCAGCCGTGTAGTAATTAGTAAAACAGAGCAAAGATGTTTTACACCACTCCGTCCACTTGGCTCTGCCAACTTGAACAAATGCTGCAAGTTTTGGCTGGGAATGGCATCTCACACTCTGTGCTTGGGTTATAAATCCCTATTTACATCTGAAATTCTTTAAAATTATTTAGGACCTAAACTATAACTTCAAATGATAAAGAACTCTTGCTATGGTCATTTATAGTTTTAGGAAGTAAGTAAGCTTATCTCCTCTGTATTTAATGGAAGTTTAAGACAACATATTAAAAATGATATTAAGATAAATAGAATCATGTTATCATTGCCTTGTCTCACTGAAATTAAATAAGATATTGTGCAAAAGTAAAGTTTCTTTATAGCTAATATAGGAGTTTTTTTCTTTAAAAGACATTTACCCCTTTTTTCTTGTTAATCTTCATAAAGCCCTCTCTCCTTCTGGACTAGATTTTGCCACCCTCATTCAGAATAATAGACTTATCACAAATTGTCTCGCTGTTTGCAGTAGGTCTGTGTCTAAAATAATGTGCTGCTCAATAAGAACAGAATGACAGTCAAGGAAGGACCTACATCTTCATTTTCAATAAGGTATTGGGGGTACTATATATACACAAATTACATGGGTATCATAATACAACTCTTACATTGTATGTAACAGATGCTTACACCTTTAAAGGTATTGCTTGGCTTCAATGGCTGAGCATTTGTATATTACTAAACTTGAAAACTTTCCTGCTTTGTAAATCAGTGAGAGAAATACTGTTGCAACTGTATTTCTTGAGAATTGCCCACAAGATAGAAGACTCTAGGGATTGATCCCAAGCCTTTAATAAGTAACTTCCATCTTCCCTGATGATTTTGGCCTGAATTAGTGAGTCAATGGTAGTGCTTGAGATATACAGAAGTCATGAAAGGGTTATAGCTGAAAAATGGGTTAACTTTCACCAAATATTTAATTTATAAACATGATGAATGTATCATCCTGAAATTTCATGGTAAGTTTACCTGTGCTGCAGATCTTAAAAGAAGGAAATAAAAGCAAAATGTCGGTAAAGTTACTATAAAGGGAACCTGAGAAGGGCATTAGAGGGGGCTTAACGCTATTTTAAACTTGCTTTTATGCAACCATTGGGTCCAAATTCAGTACAGGTAGATGCAGATATCTTCTGCAGGAGGAAAGCTACATTTTTCCTAGACAGCTTTGACTTTCACTAGTATAAAATGTTAGAAAAGTTAAGAATCCCATTGCTACTGAAAGCCAAGTCATTATGGGCTACTTGCTACTACCACTTATATCATCCTAAAAGTTGCAGGGCTACTTTGTCATCCTCAAATTTCTGAAGTGAGAGAGATAAGGGTACTGTGGAGCCATTCCCTCTAGGTCATCTGGAAGAGCATTAACCTGGCAAGATGCCAGTTCCAAGGTCTTGTCACACCTCTGACTTCTCTGTGTAAATAGCGCAGGAATCTGCGTGCTTCCCTTTTATTCTGTGAGATGGGAGGGCAGTGGTATTTACTGGTGTAAATGAGGAGATGGATGAAGCTTGGTGGCAGCCTGAGTCACTCTGTCCAGTGTTCATCTAAAAATGCTTAACAATCTTGTACCAAACACCCTGCATTAAAAAAAGAAAAAGCCCCAACCCTTAACCAGCAGATAATTCTTTCATCTCCTTCTGATGACTCTAGTCTATAATGGATTGCTTGTTTTAAAGTATTGCACATCAAGCCACAAGTCTGCAGTGACAACTCCTTTTTCTTCTCTGATCCAGTCCATCTGAGCAGGGTACTGTACATTCAGATCTTCAGGAAAACTTTCTGAATTGAAAACACATACTGAGACTCAGAGATTACTTCATACATCACCTTGCCCTTCACTCCCATTAGGTAGAAGGTAAAGAGTCACCTACAATGAATGAGCTTGCCATGATCTTGCTGTCTTTTATTTGCTGTCCATTTTAAAGCATGGATTAAGACTGGACAACATAACCTCTGCTGAAATTTAGAAACACTGTTCTCAATCTGATTTCAGTCATTAGAAGTCTTTAACCACCCTGCAACCCTCTCCACCTAACCCTCTGCACAGAACAGAAGGAAGATATTGCTCAGGAAGACATCATGCATTTTTTTATGCCTGCTCTGAACATAACACTGCTGGTGGTCTGGTAGGATAAATGTAGAACATTTTTCATATTAAGTCACAGACTGTGAGGGTCTGATCAAGCTGCTTGTGACATGTAAAGGCTCCCCTCTTGAGTCAGATGATGAATTACAGCCCCTCCAAAAACTTTCTCATCTGAGGAAAAATAATCAAAGCCTTTTACAGTAGATAGTAAATAAATGTTTTTTTCATGCTGTTACTACAAGTCAATCAACCTCATCATCCAGATCAGGAAATTAATAAGAAGGAGTGTTTTCCAAAAGAAAATCTCTCAGCTAAACCAATTATATATTTCACAGTTGACAAAAGTAGAATTGTGTCTGATGGGTCCCATGGGAAGTTAATTAAACCATCGCACTCCACTATCCATCAGCCAATATTCTCCAACAACATTACTTAACCCTTCCAGTTAAAGGAATGTATCTCCCTGTGAAGCTTCTTGCTTATGGCTTTACAGATTTTGGCCCCTTAGCTTTGCTTTATAACACCATTCTGAGGAAAGGAGTGTGGAAGGTATGTAAACTAAAAATAAGGAATTCTTTAGATGCTGTTAGTCACTTAAACAAAAAGCCTAGTTACCACGGAAGTAGTCAGTTATTAATTACTACTAATATATGTTGTGGGCAAACTGCTGACACACTTTTTATACTTACAAGATAACTGTCAATACATGATGCATACCCTTTTACTATTTGCTATTCTTTTATTCTAATAGTTTTCAGTTTCAGTCCAGGAAGTAGAATGTGTTGGATTCACAGTTTGCCACACTGCCATTCTTCACTTGCAGTACCCAAGGTCTTAGGTCTGCCTGAAAACTTTACACAACAACACTAGTATCCCATCATCTCTAAAGGAAAAGTTATCTCATTTTTTGAAGGCTTTTTCTGTGGGCCTTTGGAGAGTGGAGTGCATCTAGGTAAAATAGTTTCTCTAAATCCATCGCAGCACTAGCACATAACAGGAGTGTTTGATAAGGCGGATTTTAGATTGTGAGTGGGAGGAAATTATGGGCATACATAGGCCATATCCTTTAAGTGGAAAAGCCTTATGCCATATGTTTTCATAATGAATGACTTTTGTTCTCAAATTCTCCTGAATGTTGGACGACCAAAGCATAGATGGAGATCTACAGAGACAACGCCTTATAGTAAGCTACAACCTTCTTCTTTATAAATCAAAGAGAATCAAGGTGAGTCTTTCATGTGAAGTTAGGAACAACTCTGTTACATTTGACTTCATATTAATCAAACCATTTAAGGCTAAGCCTCAACAGGCAGAAGGGGAAGTCATTCACGGCATCAGGTGTGATATGTCAGGTGGCATAAGAGAAGGAATCTCTTCTTTCTTGTTTGCAAGAAGAAAATAATCTGATGGCAACTGCTTTGAGGGGAAAGTGGGACATATTAACACTGGACCGTGATCTTTTATTTCCAGTGCATTGAGTGAGAATCATTCAGTTTTGGAAAGTTTATCACTTAAAATGCATTTGCACTATTCAAGTAAATATTTGTGAATTCACAACTTCCATTCTACTTCAGTAATAAGAGGACAAGCCTGGGAAGCCTGGGGCTGAGTTCTGTACTCTGTCAGTATCTGGCACTCATCTCTTTATGAGGAACCTCACAGACTCTGCCATTATGGCAGTAGGAAGGAAGTGCCAAAATTGCCAGCAACAATAAGGCATTTCAAACCCTCTGGTTTATGGAAAAGGCCTAAAGAGCTACAGCTTGGTAACATAAAAAAATTTCTATCAGGAAGAGGAATTGGCGGGAGATGAGATGAGTTGAGCAGCAGCCTAGTAGTAGATATTTTTCTATTTCACTAGCTAAAAAATTCTTGGTCTTACAATATTTAACTACCACAAACATTTTCTTTTGGCCTTCAGGGAAATATAACTGGCTTTAAAGCAGTTAATTTTGCCTGCAAATGTGACTTTACAAAAGTGGCACCTTCTTATTAATTTTTTTTCCACAGAGGGCACATTTTTTGCTGCTTTTTCTTCCTTTCAATGCTGTAGTCTTGGCAAAATGAAGAGTGCAATGTCATGCATCAGAATGATGCAATTCAAGTAAAATGGTTCCACAAATATCACTGACAACATTATTTGGTCAACAGTGCTTGCCACTAGGAGAAACAACCTTCATGTCTTACAGAGCAAAATTTATGAAGTGTTTGGCTGGATGGATGTTTGTGGGAAGGGAACGGAGGGGAAGAAAATAACCCAAGGAGAGTGAAGGACAAGTACTATCTATCCTGTGGCCTAGCTTTAAGAGAGGACAATCATCAAATTGCTGCTATGACAGCTTTTACAGAGTAAATTTTCAGCTCTCTTTTGAGAAGAGAAATCAAGTACTCAGATATGAAGAACTACCAAAAGTTCAAGCTAAACATTCAACCTATAAAAACATAAATACTATTTATTTGAGCCATTGTCCAAAAATGCATAAGGAAAAGCTTTCAGCCCTTATGAAGCTATTTGATCCTGTTCCAGTGTCAGAAGCCTGCCTTAAATGCCAACACTACTATCACTCAAAGAGAAAAACACAGAGTCTGAAGCTACCTAGGTCCAAACAAATACCTCTTGTGAGGAGGGATGATGGCAAAAGCATCCCTACATCTAATCAGGCCACACTCAATAACATCATCTCTTGTATCATTCGTGTGCAAGACACCTTCATGTCCCAGCAAACATTAATTCGAATCTGAGCACCTTATAATTTTTCTAACAGCCACTACCATGATTTTTCAGCCTACAATCTGCTGAGCATACTGGAGAACAACCACAGCAATTTTATCCTGAGAGGGGCAGAAAGAAAACGCAGATTCAGGCACCATGGGATTTGACGTAAGGTATAGAATTCATAGTGCTGAGCTGGGCATCTATATATACTTTTTACTGAATTGAGGAGAATTGGTCCCCTGAGTGAAACACATTAACCTCAGAAATCAAAGGGCCAGGACATTCAAAATTTTGTTTTTCCTGTAAGCAAGCTGAGGGGATTTGGAGAGTTTTCTCTTGAACTGAAATGCCTTCCCTAAGTTCTTGTGCAATTGGAAGTTAAGTCTTTCCCTGAATCCAGCCTGAAGGGCTTATTAAAAATGTTACAATACAACCCAGCAAAAAATTACTGTAAGACAGTGAAAGGCTCTGGGTAGTCAGATCAGTTTTGCTGACAACCACCATCAGCTGCATGGAGCAGGTTCTCCCAGCACCAGCCAAGTTACAGAAAGCTTTGGCTTAGATAGGAAGGACAGGTTGGTCCTAAAAGTCTCTCTGCTCATGAGAAAGTTCACAGTTGTGGCCCCTAACTGAGAAAGGCTTTTCACCAGTTGTAGAGTGTTTAACCTCAAGAACTGACAGTGCACGCTGCATAGCTGATCTTGGCTAATGTGACAGGGTAGAGGTTGAGAGGCAGCCTTTGAGATAACACCTCACTATCATCAGCACATTAAGGTACAGGAGAGCATTCCACTTCTAGCAGTGTTTCTAGTGATCAGCAAATAAGGCACAAGATAAACGAGTAACATCTGCTTTTTTACTTCTTTGCAAGGCAAAGACATACATTAATTTCTTCAAATAGGAATGGGGAAGAAGCAATTTTTTTTAGTCTCAGAGCAGCCTTTCAGTAGTCTCAGAATAGTCTTTGAGTAGCATCTGAAAAGGAACAGAATATTTTTTATGCTTTTGCTAATGCTTTAGTATAAATACAGGAGCACTGGTATAGCTGTACACTAATTGCTGCATTATGTTTTGGATAAATTTGTTTAAAATAGGAAATTAGTGACAATGAAATATTCATCTGTAAATTTTTTTTTAAATGAAATATCAGAACACTTTGGAGTGCTCATATTTTAAGCCTTTAGTTTTGCTCCTTTTTCTTGCTGATAAGTGTACAAAAAATTAAAATGAGTTTTAAGGAAACAATACTCCCTGCATTTAGAAAGAAACAAACCTTTTCTCCCCTATTTTGTCAGATCCCTTTCACAAATATATTTATATTATAAAAAATAAAAAATAGGAAGCTAGGATATTAAAAGTAAATAAAAATGTAAATTAATAAAAAGTTAGATGCAAAAGAAAGGAAGAATTTTCTCTAAAAATTAAACCCCATTATAACAGTGGAAGAAGGATGAAGATTAAGTAGAAACAAAGACAAGGCTTTCAGACAATTAGGCATATTTCAAAAACAAAATTCAAGATTCATTTAAAATCAAGGATTCTTCATTTTTTTTTGTTTGCTTCCAATGTCAAGAAAAGACATTTTTTAATGAAACAGATGGGATTAATTTTCTTAAAAACAATGTACATAGGAAAAATATTAAAGCACATTAACATGGTTTACAAATCTGAGAAACATTATTTTCTACATGCTACACCTTACTGTTCCCAGTACTTTTGCCCATTTGCAGAAGCAACTTGCTTCAAAATGATCACAGCTTGCTGAAGAGATATACAGGTTGCTTTGTATAACTTTCAGCCTGCCAATGCCCAAAGGTGTAGCTGAAAAATGTTCTGCCCACAAACAAGGGCTGCTTCAGTTTTTTTACTTCTTGCTGTGGCAGGAAGATAACTTGTGCCTTGGTTTATCCACAAGAAGTTCCCTCCTATTGTAGTTTTGTTTTGATTGAATGCAGAAACACGTATTGCATGGGGTAACCAAGATTCAAAGAGAAAAAAGCCTTTGTTACTTTTTAGGTTTAGTCTTCCACAGCGCCAAGAAAATCTACCTTTGAACTCTATAAAAGGGAATAAAATTTTGGCAATGAGAGTTGAACTGTAAAACAAATAACATGCTCAGCATAAGTTAGTATGTGCCCTAGTTAAAAAATGGTAAATGGGAATGATAAATAGAGAGTTAATCATCAAACAATCTCTTCTGCCATTATACATGAGAGGACAAGCCAATTTGAAATATAACATTCAGAGATATGACTGATATCCATGGTAGTAACATTTTTTTCATGATAATGAACAGAAAAGTATATTTGGCTGTCATTACTGAGAAAATGAATGCAATGTACAATACATGCACCATAAAAATTAAAACAGAACACAATTATTCAGTACAGGTACTTTTAAAAGTATACTTTACAAGAAAACCTCAGAAAGGATTTTGGTTTTCTCTTTGGTGCTCTACAGGAACTTAATGGGATGGTGAATTTGGGATATGCTTCACCCAGCGCGTTCACAGGGAACTCTGACCTACAATTCAAGAAAGTGGTACTGGATGGGAATAGCTATTCTGTAAATACCCCTGTTCAGATGTATTTTATAACTGGCCTATATTGAGCTGAAACAATAGAACATAGGACTCATATATAAATAATAAATGAAAAAGATTACATAGTCCAAACTAAACAGTCCTTAAAAATAGCTAGCAAATGCTTGCTGAAGAAATGCCATTTCTAATAACAGGGACAAGAGAATGACTAGAGATCCCAGACCTGTATTATGCATGCAGAAGCTACCAAAACAAAACAAATGTACAAGCCCTACTAATCACACCATGGAAACCAAGAAGTAAATTCTTCATTGTTTTCTCCCCTGGTAGCAACAGTGAGTCATTACAATACAAAGGCCAAATAGTTTGGGAGTTAGAGATGCCACTCTTGCACGAATAGATATCTGAAAACTGAGCTGATCATTTCATCCTTTGTGTGAAGCAAACTAGCTGACTGGTAAGAGCAGATGGCCTCACAATTAAAATAAAAATATTTTTTAAAAAGAAAAAGTAGGAAAGTATTGGTTCTTTGTTTTCAATTCTGTGTTGTCAGAGATGTCAGTACCTAAGCTGGTCACCTTAAGAGTAGGGGTAGCGTATTGAAAACACTCAGAACTGTCAGAGGAAGCAAACTCTGCCATTTCTCAGCTTGGGATCTGGATTCTACTTGGTGATTTTGATCTGAATCAGAAGCAAACTCCCACATCTGGTGCACTAGCAGGCTTACAAGATCTTCTGCCTCATAAAAATGTGTGGCCCCAAGAAAGCCAGAAAAAAATCTCACTATATTTCAGTCTATGATATTTTTTTCCTTAATTTGAAGATGCAAGAGTTTTATATCGCTGTGTATTTCTGAAAGGGAGAAAGGAGAAGGGATACGTATTGCAGAAACATTATAATTTCTAAGCCCTGTACAATGTCTTCTATTAACAGATATTTTTTTGAAAGGTTATCTGGCACAAAGCAATACATATCATTAAAGACTTCACAAAGCTTTTGAAGCAGTACAGAAATCTCCTTGTCCTTGTTTACAGTCACTACTGCACACATGTATGCACTGCATTCAGAGAGAAAGGTTTTTGTCCATTGCTGTCATGTTGTGACCCACCAGCAGTCCTCCAAGAAGCTGTGACAGTCATTGCATGTATTATACAAATATTTGGCCTTGCCGCTGTCATTTGATTGTGCCAGGTCCTACCAAGAGAGAAGTTTTGGTTTCCTGAATCTTCTTTTCAATATTACAGCCTTCATAAACTGCCAGGAAGACAGCAAATTCTATCAGAGCAATAGAACTTTTTTGAAAGCCAGAGTAATTATTCTTTGTTTTAAACTCCTGGGTCATCTTCACTTTGAACAAATAAACTTTTTGAAAGCACTGATGTTTTGTTGTAGTTCAGAAAATCCCAGTCCCCTTCACTGCCTTTTGGTGGCAGTCTGTCTCCAGGTCCTCTCAAGATACCAGACTCCTTCCATGGATAATCTTGCAAATCTCCAAGATCTTATGATAAGTTTATTTGTACTTACCTACTTCTGCAGTAGTGTAGAAATGGTTGCCCTGGGTCCAGTTCTTTAGCTTCCTGTCCAGCAGATAACTGGTGTTTGTCCTTGTATGCCTTGTCCAGAGAGAAGGTTGGTCTACAACCCAGCTAATCATTTGCATGCTTAGAAGCCTTTTCTTTCCAGTTCTCCCTTTTCTTATGTCCAAATATGCTTCCCATTATCTTTTTTTCTTTTCTCTGAAGAGTCTGCCCAGCATATTTTAATTGTTGTCAATTATTTGAAAATAAACTTGATGCAATCAGTTGCAGACTTAAGGGGAGATCTTCCCTAAGAAATTAGATTGAAAAAAAGAAAGCTGGAAGTGGCTTGTTAGACAAGTCTGTGCTTTTAAAATTCCCTTTTCCTCTGGAATCTCGGCGTCAGATAGACATCTATGGAGAGTTAAAGATAAAACAGAGTACTGAAGCCTTCTTGTGAGCTAGGGAAGACTCCAAATATCACAGAGTGTCTCCATCCCAACTGTACCACCACTATCACCATCCAATATCATTTCTTGTGAAGGGATCTTGAGACAGTTGATTTCTGAAGACCTTTAAGGTTTCTCCCCTTCACGTCTTGTAAGGAGAACTTTTAGAGCATGTAATGTAATGAGGGACCAGAAGACTAGCAACTGGTTTTAAACTTCTGACTGAAGGGGAAACAAGGCATCTCTGTGTACCCAAATGATTTATATGTCTGCTCTTTAAAATTCATATTCTTGTAGTCAGATTTGCAAATGAACTTATAAGCAAATCAGTAGCCCATCCCATTTATCAATGTAAATGCAAAGTTATAACACTGCTATAATCAACATATGTACCAAACCCATATATTTCCTTTCAGTTTTATATATCAACTGCTTAGTCTCTCATAGTCAGATTTCAGGATATTTAGTAGTGCTCTCAACTCAAGGATATGGTCCCCACACATAGCTCAAGTAAACAAAGTGAGATCAGGGATACTTCATGGGATTTGCTGGTGAGCAAACTGGCAAAACCTCTGGCTTCTCCCAGATCATTCTACCCCTTATACATTGCTTTGTGCTGTTGTAAATAAAACCTGTGATACAAACCACCCCAAACAGATTTTGTATATTCTGATCAATTTGGGCAGCGTTTCTGCTTCAGTTCTCACTCAGCGAGAGGTGCTAGAACCCTGCATTCCCTCTCTATCAAAATAGTTCACTCTACTTGGAAAAGAGATACTCCCCACCTCCTTCAACAAGCTAAAGCCAGAAACAAACCATTGGTGAGAAGCAAAACCTTAGCCAAGGCAAACCACCAGTATATTTTGTTAGCTGCACTGACTAGAGGCACTCAAAAAAATAACAATAACCCAACTGTGGAAAACTTGCCCAGTTCATTTTTCATCATACATTTTGAGACCAGGACAGGTCTATCAGAAGATTTATTTATGTCTGAAACTTGTCAGACAAAGCCATCCAGTACGGTTATACGTAACTTGACAAACTAGTGAGTTTGTGTAATTTTAACATAAGACAATATCAAACTCTATTACACCAATGAAATCTACCTTTCAGCTAAAAACCTGGTGCAAACTGGTGTATAATTAAGCTAAATGATTTATTTAAGCACATCTACATAAAGTTAAACATCTACATATGCATAAACATTTAGCAAAAACATTAAGTTCTAATTACATCTAAATTGTATCAACATGCACATTTACTTTGGTAAGGACAAGATAAACTGCCTTGTCTAAACAAAACTGATTTCACTGTTTTAGATTTTTTTGTTGTTAAAACCACGTTTGTCTGATTTATTACCACAAAAGAAGGTGATTCTGTATTTGGGAGAGGTCCTTACATAGTTCAGAGGTTTTTGGGGTGTCATTTAAGTGATGCAAACTTCTACATCAAAGGTTATTGAAAGTCAAAAAGTAAATGCATTAAATCAAAACAATACAAAAGAAAATCCTACTAAAGGGGGACTTGAAGCACAACTCACTGAAAATTTGTGAAGTATGGAGAAATAATTTAAAGCAGCTAAGAAGAAAAGAAAACAGTGAAGTTAGCTATTAGGACTGTGATAAACTCTGGTTATTTTCCTTTGGCATTTGAGAGATCGTGAATCTATCTATGGCACAGAGGATGTCTGGGTTTGAAATATGTCTTGTTTTAATGTGTCTAGTCCATGCTTTTTGCATGAAAAGTATGCATTATCTTTGTAAGCGAGGGGCAGCAATGGAAAGACAAATCAGAGGGAGGTAAAATGGCAAATGAGAGTTATGGGAGGTTTTGTTGTTGGGGTTTTTTTTTAAACTTACTGCTTGTTTTTCTACCAAGTCTCACTGACTTGTTAACTGCTTAGGTTGCCTCAAGGGTGTCATCAATTAATTGAACTCTGGCCTTCAGGAATTTGATTGATAGGCAGGTGATTGAAACACAGACTGTCTCACCATTAATGACCCTTCCTAGAATGCTGGATATTACTCAGCACCCCAGAAAAACTGCAGTGGTGATAGAAGGGTGAGTTTGATGTCTGAAGATGTTGGTGTCATGCTTGCACTATGCTCTGAAAGCTTTATATTTGAGAACATATGAAAGAGCAGTAAGGCACACAGAAAGTTGTCTTCGCAGAAGAGGGCCTGTCTCTCCCTGCACAAGGACCTGCTGCATAGCTTTTAAGACTCTGGACTGGTTATGATTCCTATCAGAATTTTAATATTCCCAGCTAATTTTTGTCAAGGCTTAAGGCTTCCTTAAAAGTCTTGGCTAGGTAATAATAAATTAGGCACTGAGTAATCCCAGTAGGTGGAATTATCTTCTTGTTGCTACTCCTTCACAGCAAAGACGTTTCTGTTGTCCAGCTCTCAGAAAGAAAGTCTGTGGTCAGACAAGTATATCACTGTTCATATTGCAACAACATTAAAGAGGCCATCGTGATACAGAATGAGACTGTGAAAAGTACAGATTCTTCAGAAACCACCTTTCTATTCTATAATCGAACTACCTGTATTGTCAAATATTGAGTCACCTCCGGAGACACACCAAAACATCTTAAGTCAAATAGAAAAGCTTTACAAGTAACAGTTGCACACAAATTTTTCTTTTATCCCCTCAGAAATGTTCTAGCTGTTTACAAGGCATAAAGCAAGGGTTGACTAGCCAAGCAGAAGAGTCTTTCTTAGTCATGGTTTCTTTGGAATTTTATTGTCTATGGCTTTAAGAAAGCCATCTCCAGTAAGCATTTGTACTTTGAATTGCTTCACAATTCCAATGGCACCTCCAAGTGCCAAGTGGCCTGCAGTGTGCAGTCAAACACCACACATCTCCCTAAACCCTTCGCAAACTGAGCAAGAAAACACTATTCCACACACTTTTAGCTATGGCTGTTCCTGTTAATCTTCATATATGTCTCAATTGCCTTACCTGTCCTGCACCTCAAGAAGGTTATGAAGAGAAATAACCCTTTTCTTGTGTGTGCACAACACAAACCCTGTATCTATAGTCATAAATTAAGTATCAGTTTACCAGCTATTAGAATAAATGCAATAGATTCAATAATCTATATTTTGAATGGTTAGAGTGGTCCCAGGCATGGTTTCAGCTAGTTCTCTGTGCAGTGGGAGTCAGCATTAGCCACAGATCGTCCCCTGTAAGATATTAATGATGTGGCTGTGGGTGCTCTGTGCCAGCTGGCCTCACAGCCAGGGAATGATCCCAGGCATAATTAAGTTGCTAGTGTGGATACAGCCAGTGAGGGCAATCTTGACACAAGGCCAACCATGACCAGAGATGGGTGGGGCAGAATGTAATGCTCTAAAAAACATGCGTTTTTCTAACCAAGAGCCCAAGGAAGATGCCTATGTATAACACTATCTAAATAGGCCCTTTACTTCCCTATATGGTGCTGTGTATTAGCAAGCTCTACCACTCCTGTGCTTCCAGGTCTAATGCTGGACAAACTGCAGATATGCAAAATTCTTTGAAAATTAGAAGATCATGACACAGCATGTTTATTTCAAAAGCAAAGGCTTCAATTACGTTTTATACAATTTCAAGCATTTGTATGGTTGGCAGTATGGGACTGGATGATGGTGAAGACACTGCAAAAGTACCTTCTACTTTATATTTTTGTGTTCTGTACTCCAAGAAATAAAGTACCATGGACTCTAAAACAGCAAATGTTACTTGTAATCATTAGTCCTGTAGTTTTAATGATTTAAGTAACTAGACATGAGCCACAAGAAACCAGGAAGAATGTTTTTCCCCTGCAAGAAAGCATTTTTATAACAGATAAATACTGCCTTGAGCTCAAATTTTCACACACAGAACAGTAAATTGAATTATAAAGTGCTTGAGAGTTGAATGGATTTCTTAATTATTTCCAGACTTATTAACTTTGGGAAAAATTGGAAAAAGAGAAGAGTGTATGGGGAAGCCGTGGGGCAGGTCATTCCTGGAGAGTAGTGGAAGGGGCCCACACAAACACATAACCTTGCTGACTTTCCCAGGGAAAGATAACACACTTTTTTTCTGCTGCTACTGAAACCACGGAGTGAAGGACCTTGAGTTCTCACTCTTCCTGGGCTACGTCAAGTCCCAAGACCTGTCCCCTTAAAAGGCAGAAAAGAAATTGCCCTTTTTCCTTACCCTTGCAGGATAATTTGGTAAGAAACTCTGTTTTATTCTTCCTTTTCTCCTTCACTAGTGCTTGTAGAAAGGACTATTTATAATATCATCAAACCCCAAATCCCCACAGTTGAAAGGGATTTTGACAGGAGCAAGACTCCAATCCCCAAGACAGGAGCAATGCACTTCTCATTAAAGATTCACCACACAGGGAAACTTTAGACTTACAAAAATCACTGATATAAACCTTTGATTTTATGGTTGAGTGTTCTTGCTGTGAATGAGAGGTCAGCAGTCTTCTCCCCCTCATTGTTTTTTCTGTATACAAGGACTTTCTGAAGGTTTATGATGCCACCTTTAACCCAAGTTATAAATACACAACACAGAGATCACAGGACACATTAATTTCCTGCTCTGACACTACACATTTTTAAAAATCTGAGTGAGACATAAACATATAAACCAAAATTTATCCCGAATTTAAATCTATTTCCTTCTGAGTTTGTACTACTATGTTGGCAAACACAGAACTTTTATTATCAATTAACACAGTAAAACTAAAAGGAATGTTCATGTAAAATTCTCTTCTTAATATCCATATGACTACTCACAACAAAATGGGCTCTAAATCTTGAGATGGGTCGTAACACACACATGAGGGCTGCATACTGCAAACACTTGGCATTTATTTAAGTAGGAATAGCCCTGCTGCTTTCAAGTAAACTGCCTGTATATGCAAAATTAGGCACAAGAACTAGGAAAAACCCTTCAGGGAACTCCAGAACACGCAGTTTTGGTCATCCCAAGTCTATTTGCAAGTTTGGATAGAGAATGTTTAATAGCTTTGCCAGTGAAAATATTTTCCTTGCTTGATTTTTGTAGAAAAGAAAGAGATAATAATTATTCTGACTTTTACACAATTTGTTTCCTATAGTTTATTTGCATGCATCTGAGATTATGTTTGGTTTAAACTAAATGTTTTATTCAATGCAGGGTTTTTTTCAACTTCCTTTTGAGGAAAAAACATTAAAAAATAAGAAGGCTGTAATTTTCCATTTGTTTACACAACCCTAATCCTTACATCCTAAGTGCTTGCCAGATTGGAGCCCACCTAAGTGAATGAAATGATCCAAGTGTCATTAGGTCTTGAGTTCTCACTTCCCACTGAGGGTACCCAGCAGGTCTGGAAGTCTCTTGATCATTCATATCTCTGAGTCTGAGGGAAAGTGGTGTTGGTCCAAATTTTTTACTAATGATGGTTTCCTTAGTACAGTTTAGAAGCTTTGTACTTTCTGAAAACCAGCCCTAGAAATTATTTGCTTTAAATCCTTAAAGCATCCTGCTCCGGATGCAAAGTTTAAGACATTAAGACATGTTTTCTTCTGCTCCTCTCAGATTCTTCCTTGATACAAAATAACTCTACAAAATATGAAAGATATACAGTCACTGCTAAATTCTCAATTTGTTTTTTAACTTTCCATTTTTTACAGTTTCCTTGTCTCTGTTGTGAGGCATTCATTCCCTCACTGACTGCTTTCCTAGTCTGTGCACATTTTTCTCATCTTGAGAGATCATTGAAGCTGATTTAAAACACAAAATAGAAATGGACTGTGATTTTTGTTAAGTGTTTGCTCCTTAGCCTGTCATCAGACTCCTCTGACATAATATCTTTGCATTGCATCAGTAACCGTTTCATGCTGGTGATGAACATCTTGTAGTGGCCACAGAGAACTTGCAAGATACCGAGGGAGCAGATTGTCAAATATAATTAAAGGTAAGAAGTCATGTAAAGCAGTCCTAAGTTTAGACTGTTTTGGAGATAATGTCTTACATTAGATTGATTACATGCAGCTTGAAAAGCATGGCTTATGCATCCACTCTTGCTGTGTGCTGAAAGATAAAAATCCCATTTGCTCTATTTTATATTGGCGGTCTTTCACACTGGTAATGGAGATCTGTATGTTCCTTGTAAATCACATATATAAAGACTGCCAGATAACAACCCACTTAACTGCTGAATGAAGTGTTTCTTAGCTGGAAACTGAGCTATGCCATGTTCATGATCTAGCGACTTACAACACAAAGCACTGGGTGAGTCATTCATTTGTATCCCCATTAAAACAGACACATGGAGAACTCTCTGTAGTCTGATGCTGTAGTTGTGATGGCTTGTTACCAAGCCTCTCTCCTGTACTTTAGCTGAATTTGTTTATTTGGTCATGTTCCTCTATCACCATCCTTAATATGGTGTCCAAGTACTCTATGTACATCCAAGACAAGTTATAGCCCCTGGTTGGAACTCAGAGAACAAGACTGCCTTCCCTCTCAGATTTTCCTATTCAGTAGGTAGGGTTGCCATTAAACCAAGAGCGTAGTCACTCCTGAGCCCACAGTTGTCACTGCTGCTGTTCAAGGAGTAAATAACCTACTGCAGCAACAGGACTGCCAGGTCTTCTCTGAAAAGTCTCCTCCTGCCAGCTCCCCTTTACCCTCCTTCATAAACTATTTTGACAGCTGAAGACTGACCTAGAGGGTGGTTAAACACTGAACAGATTGCTCAGAGAGGTGGTAGATACCCCATCCCTGGAAACATTCAAGGACAGGTTGGACGGGGCTCTGAGCAACCTGAACTATTTGAAGATGTCCTTGTCTGTTGCAGAGGGGTTGGACTAGGTGACCTTTACACATCTCTTCCAACCTGAATTGCTCTACGATTCCATATGATTCAATGACTCTGTATGACCTAGGTTTTATTGTCAGGTATCTCTGCAGAACCAACACATACCTACACAATGTTCTAAATTAATTTTTTTCATTCTGAGATCTGATTTTTTTGTTTTAACAAAGAGACATTCAACCCTGCCACATCTGCAATGCTTATACCTAGGTTCCCAATTTTTCTGAAGCCCTCACATCACTCTTGCTAGCCAGGGAACTGGTAGCAGATAGATGGTTGTCATTACATAGGCTGCTACAACAGGCTTTCCAGGTGAACAAGGTTCAGAAAATGCCTAGAGCAACATTCCTTTTCTGTCCTTCCCTGGTGAACTGCATGTCCCTTTCTAAGTAGACAAGGAGTGTACCTCAAAAAAATCCCTGCTCATGCACTGTCATTCTCTCTTCCCCCCATCAGTTGCCCTGTGGGGCCATTCCCTCGTCAAGTGGTTCCTCAGCCATGCATGGCTTTTTCTATGCTTTTCCATGAACATTCCAGTCCTGGTAAGAGGCATAAATACAACCATCTCCTCAGAGAGGTTTGCGTGCAGCCAAATCCCTGGAGAGACCAGATGTGGCTGTCTCTCCAGCAAGGCCCATGTGTGGATGTGTGGCCATCTCGACAGGGAGGTCCAGACACACCTGTCTCCCCAGTAAGGCCCACATATGGCCATCTCCACAGGGTGGCTGGGGTGCCTCTGCAGCCAGGCTGGATGTAGCTTGGCGCCATGCGCAGCAGCACTGTTCAAGGTGGGGCACAGCAACCATCTGGCAGAACTTACAGCCAGACCCAAATCTGCAAGTATGCACATTTCATGGGCTTATTTGAAACTTTGCTTAACGCATTGCACATGGAACTGTGCAGGGCTTGGCAGCGGCGGGTTATGTAATATATAGTCATCCATCTGCCGCCCCCATGAAAAGTGCTTACTCAGATGTCTGCCGGGCGGCGGGTGGAGGCTGCACTACTCAGAGGCTTGCTATTAAAAACAGAACTATTACTTATTGACAGTGACAACAAACCAGTAAAATCTCTCTGAATCTCCTTTTTCTCTGGCTGCCAAGCCTATTGCCATCAGGGGGAGGAGGGTACACCAGGCAGCTGCAGTAATAAAGCTTGTCTAAATGGGTTTCTTTGTACGTCTTTATCTCTCAACAGTATTACCCGAAATGAAAGCAAAGGCCTAGGCATGCCAGGCCTGTCTGTGACCCCTCACAAAGGTGATCCAAGAAAAGAGCTCTCATCTGAGGCTCTGGGCAACCACGGTCCCAAACTGCATGGCCACGTTAAGAAAGCCTATGGCCGGTGGGGCCATCGGCCCTGCGCTCTGCTGCTCCTCTCTGCCCCCTGCCTCGCCAAGCTCCCAACACAAAATGGACAAATATTTATTTGCCTTAGATCCTGTGGCAGGAGTGTTTAGGCCCAGAAGGTGACAGACATGCAAGTTTGTTTTTTAAAACACCAAGGCGTTTACAAAACAAATACAGCTCCTCATCTGAAGCTGAATACTTTTAAACAAGGTTGTCATGTCACATTTGCCAGCGCTTTGCAGCAAAAGCAGCTCTGGGGAAAATTGGCTATAATGTTGTCCCAATAATGGGAACAGCCTAATGTAAACATGGTTTTTCATCAGCACTACACCAAGAACTGAAATAATAAATAGAGCTAGGGGGTAGCCCCACACTTCAAATAATTTGTGGAATCCAACTTCCACACACTCAGCCCATTTCATATTTGTGCAGTTGCTGACCATAAGGATGGCCATAACCCTTGCTGCGCCTTGGACAAGTGCCGTGCTAATCACTCCTCACATCATCTCCAGCCTCAGGAACTGAGTTCACTTGACACTGCACAAGTGTCTAAACTGTAATGAATTTCCTCAGCTTTCAGGGCAGCCCCTTCAGTTTGACTGGCAGGTCAGCACAGCAACTTGCCTGGGTGGCAAAGAGGAGCTGATTTCTATACCTTTGGTTAGTACCATTACCTAGAGAAAGCACGGCCATTTATGATTTCTTGTAAAGATAATTCATAAAAAATACATCAAACTGGGGTTCCATTGAGCAGCACTTTAAAGCTTTATAGTTGAACATACAGAGCTAAAGAACAGAAAAGCAATTCTACTTCAAAAATCAGGCTGCTAAAAATTACTAGTATTTTCTCTAAAGGTGTCTGATTACTCATTTATTTTCTGATGTAGACAACAGAGTCACCATTCACTCTGAAATCATAAGTATGACCACAATATTTAAAAAAAACCCCACAAGTAAGAGTGCTTACTGTAGAAAGAATCAGTGTGTTCAGTAGATTTTCTCCAATTTTCTTATTGTTTTCACACTGGATATTGTTTCACAAGGATATATGTGAATTTACTCTCCACTTAACTGCCATCCTTGAAAATACCATAAGCCAAATTAATGTCTGGTGAAATTTGTCTTGCTTTGATTGCACCCAGGAATAGCTGCTTTGGTAGCTTTGGAATCTTTCAGACTCTTTACAGTACTAGCCATGTAGTCCAAGACTCAGCTATTCAGTCCATCAAACAACAGCCGGTGAAGTATGAATTGGATACCGCCCCCACTTTAGGAGAAACCCTCAAGGCCATACAGCAGGTGAAAATTGGCAAGGCAGCTGGGGTTGATGGAATTCCACCTGAAGTCTGGAAACATGGGGGCCTTGCACTCCATGCTAAATTTCACGAGTTTGTGGTGCGCTGTTGGGAACTAGGCGAACTATCATCAGACCTTCGTGATGCAGTCATCATCACTTCGGATAAGAAGAAAGGTATTAAATCAGACTGCTCAAATTACCGTGGTATTACTCTGCTCTCCATTGCTGGCAAAATCCTGGCAAGAATACTTTTGGACAGACTAATACCCGCTATAGCAGAAAGAATTCTACCTGAAAGTCAATGTGGTTTCAGAGCCAACAGGAGTACCACAGACATGGTGTTTGTTCTCAGACAACTGCAAGTGCAGGGAACAGAACAAAGGTGTCTCTATGTAACCTTTTTTGACCTCACCAAGGCTTTCAATACTGTGAGCAGAAAAGGTCTATGGCAGATTTTGGAACGTTTAGGTTGTCCCCCCAAGTTCCTTAAAATGATCATCTCACTCCATGAGGATCAGCACGGCCAAGTCAGATATGATAATGCACTTTCTGAGCCCTTTCTAATAACTAATGGTGTGAAACAAGGCTGCGTTCTTACTCCAACCCTATTCACAATCTTTTTCAGCATGATGCTCCAAAGGGCCACAGCAGACTTTGATGATGAGGACGGTATCTACATCCGATACCATACTGATGGAAGCCTATTCAACCTAAGGCGACTGAAGGCCCACACTAAGACCTTAAACCATCTTGTCCGGGAGCTGCTTTTTGCTGATGACGCCGCCCTTGTTGCCCACACAGAAGCAGCTCTGCAGCGTTTAACATCCTGCTTTGCAGACACTGTTGAGCTCTTTGGGCTGGAAGTCAGCTTAAAGAAGACAGAAGTTCTCCATCAACCTGTACCTCAGGAAGTCTTCCACCATCCCCATATCACCATTGGCCAATCAGAGCTCAGATCAGTCCAGCAGTTTAATTACCTAGGTAGCCTCATCTCCTCGGATGGTAAGATTGACGGGGAGATAGACAACAGGTTAGCAAAGGCATATAGTGCTTTTGGAAAGCTTCATAAAAGAGTTTGGCGAAATAAACACTTGAAGAAAAGTACAAAGATCAGTGTTTACAGAGCCATAGTGCTGTGTCTACTCTCTTATATGCATCTGAATCATGGGTCATCTACCGCCACCACCTGCGACTCCTAGAACGCTTCCATCAACGCTGTCTCCGTACAATCCTAAACATCCACTGGTCAGATTATGTGACCAATACATCTGTTCTAGAACAGGCAGCAGTTACAAGCATTGAGGCCATGTTGCTGAGAACACAGCTGCACTGGGCAGGGCACGTCTCCAGGATGAAGGACCATCACCTCCCTAAGATCCTGCTTTATGGTGAACTTGCCACCAGCTGCCACATGAGAGGAGCCCCAAAGAGAAGATACAAGGACTCCCCGAAACAACATCTCAGCCTTGGCCATATTGATCAACATAACTGGTCTACTCTGGCCTCCAATCGGGAGGTCTGGAGACACACCATCTATAACGCTGCTGATGCTTTTGAGAAAGCATGCAGGATCACCCTTGAGGAGAAAAGGCAACGCAGAAAGAATCGTGTCTTACAGAATATACCACCTAAGGAGTCTTTCTGCTGTGCCTTTTGCAATCGGACATGTCTATCTCGTATTGGCCTTTTCAGCCACCAGTGCGCTTGTAACAAACGTGGGTAGAGCCCTCCCCAAATCTTCATTCGCGAAGCCCAGCCATGATGATAAGCTTTAGAATCAGTCACAGAGTAACTAAAAGTTATGTTGCAAAATCCACAGGAAGAATTTTTCCAAGTCTTCACTCCAAGATGATTTCCTTGTTAATATTTCTCATCTTTGACAAGAATAATACATTTATTCTTGGCTTTTACTGCCCAGAAAAGTATGCACAAGCATGGCAGACTTCAAGGATTTCTTTTAAGGTCATGTCCGTACACATGGAGGTCACCTGTGGTTTTGCAACAGCCCATAGCCATGTATTAACTCCTGGTTCCTGTTCCTGGTAGTGCCATATATGTTCCCAAAAACACCAACTCTGAGAATCTAATGTCTCATAGTGAATTTGGGCAGCAAATCTGAGACGCTCTTTACAAAGAAACTATATAACTTATATTTAAAAGGGAAAGAAAGACATGACAAATGCTGTCCAAGGTGTATATTTACTCCTGACCCCACATCTAGCCTGTCTTTTCCTGCTATGTTACTTCTATTTTGTGCTAATGGCCTATTTAAACAGTGACACTAAGTCGCTGCCTACAACAGAAACAACAGTGAGTTACAAGCTTTTGGCACATTCCAGAGACTGCTCTCAAAGGTTTGGAGAATGCCGACACATTTAAACCCACAGCCCAGGCACAGAAAATCCTGGAAGGTAACATTATCTTGCCATATGTCACTTAGGAACTAAAAATGAATATCCCAAAGACTTTGATTTCTGGCATTTAGTAGATGGTAAATATTATTGTTATTTTTAAACCAATGTTATTATTGGAAAGAAATTAATAATTTGAAAATAAGATTAGTGTTGAAAAGACTTCTTTGGTTTGGGCTTTTTGTAAACTTTGAATCTGGGTCGACTATTCCTGGACAAGTATTTCAGCTGGAATTTTATTTTCATTTTTCCTCTATTTATACTGTGATCTATTCCAGTATACACAATGCAGCATTGACTTTGCCTTGGGATATCATCCATATTTTTTTAAATTTAAAAGATTTCAAAGAAAGGAAGTTAAAAAGCTCCTACCACAGAAATAAACTAGGCTCATACACCATTCCTTAAGAAACTTATACATAATCCAATGGTCATGTACATCATCTTCAACAGAACAGTGAAGAGGGTGTGATAAATACATGTATTTCTTGGACATAAATGGTTAAAAAATCTTATTTATTTTTTTTTCTAGAGTGACTTTAAGATACCATATCAACAGTTTATCAAATATCCCTATGCAGCTTTCTAGTCAGTTCTTAGTCCTTTACTTGAGAAGTGCCTGATTCTTGATGAACTACACAAACAACAATAAGATACAGAGAAATGAGAATTAATTTGAGTGCATTTCACCGGCTTTTACACAAATTTTGCATTTGCTTTTCACACAATAATCTATAAGAATAATTCATCCCAGATCTGCATGGTAAAAGTAGATCAGACACCTGCAATTGCTAGAGCAAACAAAATCAAACAATCAAATGTTTTATATATATACAGGCTTACGTATTTTAGAATGCTTGTATAAGGGATATTAAATGAGACAGACATAGAAATGAACATAGTCCTGAGACCAGTGCATTTAAATCACCGACACCAGTTACCCATCCAAATAAAGCTTTGCGTATCTTCCTATGAAGTGTGAAGCGAAAAAAAGCAAATAAAGACGTAGGGGTAGAAATCACAAATGAAACTTGAGAAAAGAAGTGTGTTAGAGGTTTCTAAATACAAATTAACATAATGTGTTGGCTTTTTTTGCCTTTGATTTCTAAATGGAACTTGGAATAGGAGGGAAAATTGGAAGTATATTATTGTATTTTGCAGACTTTAGAGCATAATATCCCTGAGAGGTGTAAATGGTAATTCTATTCTTCTCTCCTTTTCCAGATAGGTGGTCCCTGCTAACTGGAAAGTATCCAGCTCTGTAAATCTCTTCAGGCACAAACATGTGGATCAGAAATTAAAAGTCTTTTTGTTAAAACTTCTTGCTTCTTTTCCAAAGCGTCACAGATATGCTTTCTGCAATTTATCCAAGCAAAGAATAGAAACTCTGTGATCAGGTTGCAAGGGAGACCTGGAAAAGATCATTAAGAGTCTTCTGTGTCATGAATACTCAGAGCTGTATCTCAGAAGTTTTTTGATACATAGACAATAAACTTATCTATCAATATGTACATTGATAGATCAAATGTTAGAATTTAGTGAAAAGGGCTTTTTAAAATAAATAAATAAATAGATGTACCTAAATGAGAAAGGGTTTGCATTAGTCTAAAATTTTTGCTGAAGAAAAGAAAGCTTTTAGGTCATTGTTATAGAAATCCAAAAGGAACTGAATTTGTGAAGTGATTTTTGAAGCAACTTCCCTCAATAAGTGTCACTAACCCAAGTCTGGAACTGTGTAAAGGGCACACAGAAAATTAATCTGTAGTTGCCAGGATGTTGAGAAGGAAGAATTACTAAGAAGAAGTCAGTGATCCCTCTTTCTTTCAACCTGAAGGAGATGGGAGCAGATAAACATTCTGATGAAGTGTCACAGGCATGAAGTCATGCAGCAAGTATCTTCAGTGGAGTGGCCACTTTCCCAGTGTCTGAAATGTGGAAGGAGGAATTTGTGCAGGAGGAGGCAAATCCGCTGTGTACCATTAGCAGTCCCCTCAGCCTGCTTGGCAACCTCAAAAGTGCATTGCTCTTAACAACCTTTTTCCAATACTTACTTACAATAACATACTTGGCTTGCATCAGACCTATAATGTGCTGGGTACATTCTAAAAATAGGACCACATGGGCCTTGCTATAAGCAGCACAATATCTAAGATGTCAACCACTAGATTAAGGGAGGGGAAGAGGGATAAAACCTTTTAAAAAATAGTATCAGCTACTTTGGCATGTTATCTAACCACTATTATCTGGGAATTTCTTGCTCAGAGGCGTTTTTGGTGTGAGAGAGAGACAAGCTCCAAGCACCCAGAGGGCAGCACAATCATAGTTTGAACAGCTGCACAATCTACTGCAAGCAGCAATTCATCCTGACATCTCACACAGACAGAAGTGATTTTATGGGAGGTCCTTGAAGAGCTGCATTGTCTTTCCTTCCTGCTCCAGCCTGGCCCGAGATACTCAAGCAGCACCTGCATATGGCCAGCAATGTGCATAGACTCTTGCTGGGTGGAGGACTTTGGGTTGATTTCTCCCCTCTCCTTCAATGATATAAGAATTGCAGCCAAAGTCAAGCAGATTAAGGTCTGAAATCTCCATTCCTGTCATTCAGAAGCTGTTCACATTTATATAGCACCTTCCTATTTGTGATTAGGATGCTTTCCTGGGAAATGGAAATTTGAGCTCATGAAGACTGAGTAGGGTACCTATAGCTCCCATTCAATTTTCTACTTCATGGCCAAGGGCTGTAATACTCAAATACCACCAAAAGATAGGCAGGGCTGGCAGATGCTGCCTGCTTTTTAAGGTATTGGGTTTGGGGAACTGTCTCTGTGCATGGATACCAAGTATGCAGATGGTCATAGGTGACTCCTTGCAGGTCACAGCCAGATGTCTACTTATTCAAGGGAGGGACTTGTAACCACTGAGCATTGCAATCTCTCTCTCCCACTAGACAATATTGAAAATTTCTGGACCTGACTATGGAGACTGCATTCCTCTCTAAAGTCTAACACCTAATTCATAGCCACCTAAATATTTTATCACTTCTAGCTCTTAAGTAGAACCATATAATCATAGAATGGTTTGAGTCTGAAGGGACCTTTAAATGTCATCTAGTCCAACCCTCCTCCAAGGAGTAGGAACATCAACTAGATCAGGTTGCTCAGAGCCCCATCCAATCAAATAGAACAGAAGCCTTTCAAGATTGACTAAAGTAATTGGAAAATGTTGCAAGAAAAATTCCATTCTATTTATCCCTCAAAAAATATTGAGGAATTCCTCTTTTCTTGTGCTATTCAGAAGGTTTTACTGCTTTTCTTTAGCAAAGTCTACCTTCTAGACTACCTCTTTCAAATGCTGTTCCTAACAGTGTCTTGAAGTGGAAGATATTAGCATGCCTGTGAGAAGTGCCCAGTGCTGGCTTTTGCTGTGTGTCTTGCTGTGCAACACTCAAGTTGGGTATCTGGAACAACACAATGAAGCACACTACCTAAGGAGTCTTTCTGCTGTGCCTTTTGCAGCCGGACACGTCTATCTCATATTGGCCTTTTTAGCCACCAATGCGCTTGCAACAAATGTGGGTAGAGCCCTTCCCAAATCTTCGTTCATGAAACCTAGCCATGATGATGTGTGGGCTTGCCAAAAAATGTGTTCCATCCAAAACATTTAAATACAGTCCACTTCTCTGAAGAGGCATCGTTTTAATCAAGTGTATACTTGGAGCACTGCTCACTAAGAATTTATACTCTTCTTCTCAGTGTTTATATTAATATGAAAAAGATTGCAAGTTTTAATAAAAAGGTAGTGATCTTCTTCTGCTAATGGATTAAACACAGGACATTTGAATTTCAGTGCTGTATCCAAGAGTATAGGTGGCCTAAGTGCTTTTGTCCTATTTCAACGCCTAGTTATAACACCATATAGAGAGAAAAATACATTTCTGTCCATACATAAAACAGCTGGTGTTCACAGAGGGGATCAGGAGGACATAAAGAGTTTGTTAACTTCTGTCTACATCACAGTGCAGCACTCTTTGTAGCACCTATTAGGAATATGTCTACTTCTTAGAGAGGACAGTTCCTCACAACTTTAAGGAGGTCTGAAGGTTTCATGGTAAGGCAAAATATAATGTGATGCTTGTGTTTATCAAATCTGTATTTTGATTCGTACAAAACCAATCAATTATGTATTTGAATGTCCCTACTTTGCCAGTACAGAAGAGGTGATATGATTCAAATATTTAGTGCTTTTAGCATCCTAATTTGTCCATGCAGTTTGCTTTGCTGACTAAAGCAACCACATGGCTCTGTGTGCGGTGGAAGACTGAAATGTGGAAAAAGCCTGGGATACGATGAGTGGGGCTTACCATTGTCTTCATGTTAGGGTTTGTGTAGATTTAAGAGCCTTTACAAAATCTGCTGTAAGAGTTTCAAGATAAGGCTTCTGTTGAGCTGTTGGCACTGGAAAACTTCATTAAATACAGAAAAGAAAAAAAAAACCAACTAGGAGGAGGTGTCAGGGAACAATCTGGGCTGCTGGCTAATTTGGATTTGTGGATTTGCTAATTGCACATATCCCCCTGCATCTCTTATCTTGTCTTCTGTCTGTACTCATCCTGAGTTTAGGTGAAAGTGCACTGTCCTGCTACCTCAGGATCTGTTCAATTAAAGGAAAAAATCCAAAACCTTCCTTCATATGATTTGAGAAGCTTGCTTTCTCCCTCCTAACTTTTTCAAGCCTAGGACAAACTGAAAAAAATGCATGGACCTGCCAGCTGAGCTGACACAAATGCACCACCATCCATCACAGAGTTGTTGGGGAAAGCTTAGCTCCCTGCTGATGCACAAGAAAGCCCATATTGTTTAACAGTTTAAATAGCTGTTTAATACATTCAAGCTTGGTTTTGCTGTTATTGTTGGGATTTGTTTGTTCGTTTCAAGAAAGTTAGGGCTAACTTTCAGAAGAGTGAACTTTTCAGAAGAGTGAACTCTAACTTTGTGAAGAGCTGCAGACAAACTCATCAGGACTTCATTGGGACCGTGTTTGCAAGCATGTTCAGGCAGTTTTCCTTGTCCATGGGATCATGTTGTACTTTGAAAACAAGTCTTTGCATGCATGTGAAAACATATTTATGTGTATCAAAGGGTTTTATGACATAAGGCAAACTGGAACACTAGAAATGGGAACCTGATGGCAGTTCCTGCCTATATTTCTTCTTGAAAAGCTGAAAAATTGGCAAATGAACTAAAACCACGCTTAGACAGTAATGAGGGAACTATAGCAAATAATTACATGTGAAAATGATTCCCTGGTCATGCAGTGTGTACACACAATGAAAGCTGGGATTTATGTACATACATAGCCGTTATAAGAACACTGTAAGTGCTGTGGAATCACAATGGTAATTATTAAACAATTTGTATTTC
Organism: Chiroxiphia lanceolata; assembly: GCF_009829145.1. Lineage (NCBI taxonomy): Eukaryota > Metazoa > Chordata > Aves > Passeriformes > Pipridae > Chiroxiphia > Chiroxiphia lanceolata. Next base: position 81,343,645 of record NC_045639.1, on the reverse strand, counting down.
TGGTAGAAAAAGGCAAACTAATGCAACTATATTGTATAACGTTTTAGGATAAGAGCTTGTGACTTAAAGAAGATAAAAACTGAACGGCATATGGGACAAATCAGTATATTCATATAGCTAACTGTAAATTGCAGATTTTTGTGATCTGACCTTTAATTCTTATGAAGTAAAACTGATTCTCAGAATAGATCCCTACCCAGAAGCTCTTTTAGCAAATGAGCCCACGAAAAAAGAGATGAAAATAAGTTTAGGCTGGTTTAATTGTTTCCCTTTGTTCACCAGCAGATGCTCACAAAGGGCTCCCGGCCCTATCCATCCTCTGATGTGTGGTGCTTTCAGGCCAGTCTGAGCTGCTTTTCTCCTCTTCATCAATAGATGTCAATAGCAAGCTTCCTACACCCAGAGACTTCAACCATTTCAGGGCTCTAACCACAACAGTAAAGAGGAAATAGTGACTCCCTTCCCAGCATGAGTTCTGCTGTTGTGTACTTTCAGTTTGTCCTTAGAAACTCATTCCTAATATGACTAGGCATACTTCTGTATTTCATGCTTTAAAACTCTGAAGCTGACCCAATGTTTGGAAGCTTCAATCATCTCATGACATATAGAATCCCAAAATTTGATCCAGATTCAGAGAATTCAACACTTTGCAGATTTGCAGGAACATGACTCAGTCTCCTCTTCGTCTTGATGAGTTCTAAAGAAAGCACAAGCAAAGAAGCTCGGCAGGGCACGTCCATATCTTTTTCTGTTTCTCTTCTCTTTCTTTGGTTTTGGTTTTTGATTTCCACACATAAAAAGTTCTGTCCAAGGATGGCAATTACATGCAAAATAACCTGCTGGAAACAAATGACTACATATTAATGAAATGTAAATGAAATGCAAATGTATTTTCCTTATCCATTAGTGTAACGGTACAGAGACTCAGAAGCTGGTGGTGTTGCTGCTAATATCCTCTGAATTTCCTTCCTTCCCTCTCTTTCTTCTCTCCTTTCTTCCTTCCCTCCCTCCCTTCCCCACTTCCTTCCTTCCTTCTTTCCTTCTTTATGCTGCAAGATCGCAATCCACAATTGATATTGAGCATGACAAACTCAAAGAAACTATCTGATACCAAACTATATGTGAATCTGCTGAGTAACTTGCTTTGCCACTTTCCTCTCATTCCCAGCTAAAAATAAATAACTAAGAAGGTGGTGGTAGCAGCAGCCAAGAGAGCAGAAATGGCAATACACTGTCTCTCTTATATCAGCCAGGGATTTGGATTGCAAGGACAGGTGCCTGCCAGCTAAGTGCACTGCCTGCATTTTCCTGCCATTCACCTGCCCAAAGAGCAGATCACAAATCATGCCAGTTGTTCACAGAGGCACCAGCAAATGTCAGCATGCTTTACGTGCAACAGCCAGCAGCCCTGCTGAAGCTAGCACATAGCTGTGATGGCAGGAAGCCTATGTCATAATGTTCTTCTGAACAGTTTACTTTTTATTATTATTTTTTGGATGGTAAGTGGAAGAATAAACTTCTAGTAGTTATGGAGGATTCAATTACTGATAAATGCTGAAGTAAAAAGAATACAAGAAGCTCCCATCAGAAAAGCTCTGTGGCATCTCCAGTGACCTCTTCAGATAAATTTGCTCTAAATGTTATGTTTTTCAAGGCAAGAATTTTGCAACATATTCCCAGTTTCCCTATCTTCAAGACTTCTTGAAGAGAGGTAAGGAGAACAGATATCTAAAACCAGTTGTGGTGGGGTTTATTCTAACCAGATATTCAGTATAGAACAGATCTTATCTCAGTAAATTCCCCTTGCACAGATTACCAAACCAGAGAGACAGAATTTAGGACCATATATAAGTCACTATAGTCCCCCATTGGATCTTGAAATGCAGAATTTGAAATTATTATCATTGTAAATTCATTACATATTAGTCCCTAGTGTTGCTATGTGGCAGTTGGAATGTAAGAACACACTTCAGGACACTTCAGGTAGAATAAGGAGAAGCCCTCAAGGAGAACAGTCTCAGACGTGTTACAAATACCATCTCATCTCCTTGACTGTCTTATGGAGACTCTGAAGGAAGGACAATCAAGGCTCCCATTTCCTATGCCTTCAGGAAGTTCATCATTTCAGTTTGATTAAGCTGATGTCTGTGTGTGCACAGAAGGTTGCCCTTGTGATGTCTGAAAAAGAGCAGATCAGGTACTGACAGGCTGAGCTGTTCTCTGAAACAGAAAAGAATTGGCACCAAGATGGAGTTTCTTATTTGGAACCTGAATTCTGGTCTAAGGAGTAGTACTCAAGCTACTACCGAGGGCTTTTAAAAGCATGGGCTTCAGATGGCTATTCACACTGTCTGAGACTCCTGAACATCGGCTCAAAGTGACCCCTTCCCAAAAAGCCCATTTAATAGCTGATTCTGCCAGTGCCAACTCTTAGTCATAAATGTGATTCTCTTTAGGAGTCCTACCTTTCTTTACCTATAAAAGGGACACAGTGCTCTTCAGGCCCTCAGTGATACAGAACTTTCCTGATCAAAATCTTGCCTGGAGCTCAAAAGATGACATTGAATCTAACTTGTGTTCTATCTAAATATCCAGCCTTCAATTAAAATTTCCTGGAATAAAACCTTTATCACACCAGTTATTTCAATGGTCAATGAGATTTCTCTCTTTGCAATTGTTTTTCTTGAGCTTACAGTCTTTGAAGAAGTCTGTATATTTGTATCTTTCTCTTACCAGAGATATGTTCATCATAATTAAGCAAACCTGTAAATTCTTTCTGACAAGCTAGAGAGACAGATCTGTAGGGAAATATGAGTTAACACATTTTATAGAACTTAAATAATTATTGTTAGAACAGAGAAGGAAGTAGTTACTGGTGGTAGAGTATTTCTTTCCCTTCTCTCTCTCTCTTTCTTTCTTATACTGAAAGATACTAAGATCTTCAAATTACTTTCTCATTTTAAGACAGAAGGAAAAGTCAAAATAATTTATTTTTTCTCTAAGCATCAACCCAAAGAAAATGGTATTGGATTATTTTTTTTTGCTACAACAAAAAGCCTTTGCAGCTGAAAAAATAGTAAGTACAAATGTCTCCCATTGATGACAGCAAAATTACAACTGGTGGAGTAGAGCTCCATAAACCAGGATTTCCTAAAAACTTTTGAGTTTTTCTGTGATTGACAGCACAGTTAGGAATGTTGGAAACAGATTCTGCTGCAGCAGTCAACTTTGACTAGGAAAAGCTCAAGTACAGGAGTCATAGTGGCACAAGGCTGAGTCACTTTTTAAAATTTCCATCCCTAATAATGGTTTCTGCCACATGAGTTCTATCTTTCACTCCTGTTTCACATCACACTATTCCTTTGCAGGCACTTTGGCTAACAGGCATCCCCTGACTTGAAGATGTTCTGCAGGGATGCGTTCTGTCTGCCTGCCAGCTGCAATCTCCTTATCATCACAGCCTGTCAAAAATCCCCTTGTGTTTAGCAACAGTTGCTCTTGCTGCTCTTCTTTCTGGTTGGTAGCATTATTATCTCTTCTGCAAGAACAGTATTCATGTCTGTCATTTCAACGACTCTGAATTTCTTATTTTTTCAGGATTGATGGCAGCGATGCTATTCCTGTTTGTTGTACAATCTCCAGGACTGACATAATGAGTCATTCCTCTGTGCTCTGTGATTGCCAGGTCAAGTTCTTTTCCTAAAGGGGGAAGGCTTGTAGAAAGACTGGATAAGGAATATTGCCTGACTAATGCCTTAATGTAGCTTTCTATTATGTGACTAAACCATGTATCACAAAAGTTTGACATATGAGTTTATTTTAGTAAAAAGCAGCAAATGGAAAGAAACAAAAGTTTTTACAGTGGCCCATGGATATATTCCTGTGGCTTTTCCAAAGGCAGGATTAAAAACACTGTAGTGATTTGATGGAGAAGAGAAATACAAAGATGAGTATATTGAGCATGGAGGGGAGGATTCACACTAGTCACCTTTGGTTTTCCATGTAAAATTGAAATGGCCAAGGAAACATTTGTGACCATCAAACTCCTTTCTGATTGTAAATGATTATTCAGCTAGTTATACAAGAATTTACCAGAAACACTTCAGGTTTTATTGGTTTGGGGAGCTGGGAAGCATTTTTACTTTTCCTAATTAAAGGTTCATTACACTGAAGTGTAAAAAAGCTAACACAGATCCCAAATCACAAACACAAGAATCTAAGTGTAGTTTGGCTGAGCCACACAAGCAGTCCTGTCTCCAAGAATGTCAGTAGTAGATGCCTAGGGGAGGCAGCAAGAACGGGTCAGGTCTGCAGTAATATTTCCTCAAAATACAACCTGAGTCACCAGTTACTTGTAGTTTAGGGAGTATTCTGGAACGGTTTTTTTTTTTGTTTGTTTGGATATCTTCAGTAGGGTTTTATTTATTTTCTTTTTTTGTCTAGGTTTTTCAACCCATGTAACAATTAGCATCCAAATTATTCAGTCGCAAGGTGTTCCACAGTTTACCATCGACTTACGGAAGAAATAACCCCTTTTTTTCTTTCATACTTGCCATCCATTAGTTCCATATAAGGTCTCATTGTTTCAACTGGCTTTGTGTTGGAAGAGACAGTGGGTATCTATTTGTTTCCTATAGGAGAAGCATGACTTTAGAGGGCAGTACCATATCTCTTGTGAGTTGTCTCATGCTCTCCTCAGTCACTTCTTACAGAAGCTGTGCCCTACTTTGACAACTCTCCTTCACTAGACCTTTTCCCAGTTCTGTTACATCCTTGTGAATGCAGAGAGGCCAGAACTGCATGCACTGCTCCAGACACCATCACCACAGGCTCTATGCTGTATCATAAGTACTTTTTGTCCTCTGTTTCCTACCAGTTCCTAACTTCTGATTTATTTTCTTCACTGCTTCTGCACATTGGGATGGTGTCTCCATGGAAGTGTGCAAGGATCTCATTTCTGAAGGACAGTGCAAACAGACCTTGAGGCCCATCACCGAATAGGTAAAATTAGAATTGCTTTTTCTTTTATGCATTATTTTACATTTACTGACATCAAATATCTTCTGTTTATTCAGTTACTTTATCTTGTCAGGTCCTTCTTCAACTGTGAAGAGGCCCTTGTCCTTACCACCCTAAATAACTTATTATCATCAGTGTACCTTGTCACCTCATTATTCACTCCTTTTTCCATATCACTTATGAACATGTTGAACAGCACAGGCCAGAACACAGATCCTGCAGGATTTCACTCTTGACTTCTCTCCACCTCTCGTTCCTAACCTTTTCTTTCCTATCTTTTAGTCAGATAGAGTCATGTCAGAGTTTTGGTTCTCATCCCATGGCAGCTTAGTTTCCCTAGTAGGCATTGGTGAGGAAACCTTGCTGAAAGTTTTCTGGATTTTCAAGGACAAAAGAGCTGAACCTTCCTGATCTGCATGCTTCAAAGCACTAATATGAAAACCTGATCTATAACCACTGAATATGTTGAACAGAATCTGAGACATCTTTTTAAAACTGAGATCACTTTACACATCATTCTCCTTCCAGTGATCAGCTCTGCCATTTCTTCTGTGTCTACTTAGCTGACAGAAGACAGTGATACTTATTCAGCCTCAGCAATATCCTTTCTGCTAATCCAAACATCGTCACAAGCTTGACTGTTGTTTTAAGCTGTGATTTTCTAGAGTCTGATTTTATGTAAGGCAATTGATAGCACGATTGACCCAAGGCCAAGAAGTGTGTGTTTGGTTGTTTGAATGATACCTCCTGGCAAATTTTCTGCTTGTTATTTTGGACATAAACACACACCCTGCATAAAAATCCTCACTGAAGTCAGCTTTGAAAACACACATACCATGTTATGAACATGTACTAAGCTAAAATATTTTTGACATGTATATACACTCAGAACGTTATTAAGAAATATTCAGCTTGATATTATTTGAGATGAGGAAAACACTGAGGTACGAATATCAGGAGTTCTAATCAAAATTCCATTGGGACTTCAATTTGGGATTGAAACTATACTAAATATTTGCATCTGAAGCAAAATCCACAAATATTTGGATTTTCATCAGTTCTGCTTGGATGCAAAACTGTCAGGCACTGCAGTTTTGGCAGTCAAAAATCGCTTTCCTAAATGTTATCTATGTTTCCCACCCATTGGAAACATTGCAGAAGACCCAGGGGGGCTTCTAGTTCATATAAAGCCAAGTGCCAAAGAAAAGAACTTCCTCAGGGGTTCCTTGTATCTTCTCAGGGGTAGTCTGTCACCCCCAAATCTATGCTTCATTTTCAGGAGGAATAATTCCTTATGGCAACTTTCCCTGATTCTGCCTTGGAGCAGGGTGATTCCCAGCAGCCACGGATGCTGCAGTCTTACAACTTTGTTTAAACATCTGCTTGGATTAAGAAAATATTAGCACAATATTGGGCACAATGGTCTTTCCATAAAAGGATTTTAAAATGTCTCTGCTCACAAAGTATTGTTTTCCCCAACATGCAAGGGAGGGAACTGAGGGTAGGTGTAAAATTTCAATGAGTGTATGTATTTTTCAAAAATCTTTTGAGGAAAATGTCACAGCCTGTGTCATAGCTTCAGAGAGGCAAGAACCTAATTCCTGATGATGAATGTTTTGAATTCTTATTGTCTGACAAATACTGACTCATTCTCCATTCTTAACTTAGAATCTCACGTATAAGATCTATCGGCAAAATCATCAACTTTTATGTTGTTTTATTAGCTCAAGATATCTTTTTTTATAACTATAAATTATTTAGTGACGAGTGTTAAGCAATTACCAGGGAAAAAACCACCTGCTTTACCTTTTCCTGTTTTTCATCTTTCTAAGACCTACTTTGTTTATATCCACTTTATATTTCTGGATACCTAGAAAATACACCCCGTTTACAAATAAAGATTAGAAATTAATTTCTTATTCAGAATTGATCCCTTCAGCAAATGATCATGTAAATGAATGTTGGTTGTGAGATTTGCTCATGTTAACTGTGTGCTGTGACTACTATTACAAGATACTTTTTCTCTTCATTGACACCTTGGCTGACTAAAATAGGAAGCATTCCTGCTTCCTGCCTGAGAAGACAACTCCTGAAATTGTAGAACTGTTTTCAAGATGGTTATTCAGGAACTTGGAGCAACTCTGTGTGCATTAACACCCCTCCTTCTCTGAAAACCTTCTCATTGGCACAAATACACTCACATGGGAAAGGAGGGAGGACACAGAATGTAACCACACCAACATCTGTATCTAAAGAAATACTTCTGGCTAGTGCATGGATGAGTTATTTCACACCCACTTTGCCCCTGCAATGTCAGTAGAAGGATAAAGCAGTGATATCGTGTGGTGGAAGAAAACATGTGAAGAAGCAAACATATACACAGATCAAGGCAAATCCAAAGCTGTGGCACTGAATTTAGCAAAGTTTCATTCTTGCCAATATACAGACCTCATTCCTTTTCTTTTTCTTTTTTCTTTTTTTTAGGAGCTACTCAGAAATGCGAAGTTTCTGTGTGGAAATTCAAACCTTACTCTCCCTTATATTTTAACTATAAGACTATCCCTCCTGCTAAAAATAAGTTGACCCTGGGCTGAGCAAAGTATTGGACTGAGTTTTGTGTTAGTAATGAAATCTTATAGCTAGTAAAGTTTTAAGTTTCACTGTGAACCTTTCACTCTGTTCTAACTTCATAATTCTTTGAAAGTCTAATGCTAAAATATTTTTCCTTATCAGTTTATGTCTGTATATGTATGTGTAAATATGTACTCATATAAAATAACAAGATATATATGTAAACACTATATATATATAATATGAAGGCAAGATTGTGTGGTTATTGGTATGAAATAGAAATGTCTACATTACTCATGACTGAAAAACCATCAATGCTTTTCCCAATGAGTTCAAGTACAATGTTTCAGCCAAGCCAAGTTGGTACAAGATTAAGAACATTATAATTAGGTATAAAAGTGGGAGCTGTAACTGGAAGTTTCACTTCAGTCTCAATATGAGTCACAACTGCTGCAATGTGTTTATTTCAGCATAGATAAGTAAATATACAGGTCTAGTTTACTGTTAATGACTTACAAGAACTGAAATAACAACTACCCACTTAATGTTCACTACCATTATATTGATAACAACACAACTTTGTGTCAGTACAACTCAATTTTATGCTAAAAAACAAGGCAGGAAAGAGGGGGAGAGTCTAGCCCACACGTCATTCTTAGTTATACTAAATCTCTCTGAGGTCTTGAACAAAGGAAAGGGATTTTAACGTTGCTGAAAATACTGATCTCCTCTCCACTCTGGTCTGTAAAAAGTCACAGTGTAGCAGCTCTAGTCAAGGCCTGGTTTAAGAACAGAGACAGCTAAGTTCTGTTGCCAGTGTTGTTTTACAGTGCCAGAAAAATTAGGCCACAGCTGATGTTCAAAAGATTAATGTTTTAGATTTCTGAACAGACAGTTGTGCACATCCAGCACCGAGAGCAAAATGTTCCTAAGTGTCACTTTGGGAAGAGAAATAGAAAGAGCTCATGTTCACCCCAGCAAAGTTTAGAGCTTGTTGCTCCAGGCACAGGTATAAATGTCACTCTGTCTAAGAGATAGCACCTTGCAAAGCATTGATAGAAAAGCACTTCCTTTTCCAAAGAAACCACAAGGTTGGAAGGAGCAAATCTTGGACAAATGACAAGCAGTTACTGTGTGCAAGGGCAGGGCTCGTATGTATGTATTTGTGTTTGTATATATATATATATACACACAAAATAATTAACATAGTGATTTTAGATAAGGTTCATCCCACCAAAGTACAAACATCTTGCTACATCTGAGTTGGGCTTCTTAGGTGCCCTTTGTAATTCCAGGAGAGTATATAGCCTTTGTAGAAAGTAATTGATCTGACCTGCTTTACATGTCTTCTTTAGGTGAAAAAAAGGAATGCAAACCCAGAAATTCCAAGTTTCTGCCATGGGCTATCAAGTTGTAACTTGACAACCAGTTCATGACAACCAGTTCATGTATTGTAGCTATCTATAAAGAACATGTATAAAATATGTGTATATGCACAGACCCCAGTCTTTGACAAATGGTGGCTGCTCAGTTCATGGTTCCCAGGCTGCCTCCTTAGTAGAGCTTCCATGGTAAAAAATGACAGGACCCTAGCATGGCATATTCATGCATGCATGATATAGTCACATTTCACTCTATTTCAACATTGTTCTATCCTCATTCCAGCCTTGCCCCTCCCCCTATCCCAAATTCTGCCCATGGATGTATCCTAGAAGGTGTAGGAGATAACGACAGTGATGAGCTGATCCTTAACTTTGCTTGTTCAGAGAATCACTTTTGTGTGTCACTTTGATCTCTAGTTTAGGCATCTTGTTAACTAAAAAGGGCAGGAGCAGGAGAAAAAGTGGTTTCTGCTCAAGTATTTTACTTGAGAAAAATGTTCCCTTCTACCTCTAACAACTTCTTCTTTCATGCTTGCCTCTTCTATTTATTGTTAGTTAAACATGGGATCCTGGATGAATGTTTTTTGAATTTTAAATCTGAACTTTTGCAAGCACCATGATAGACAATCATATCCTTATGAAAAACACAGCATGGTTCTAATTAATTTTTTCAAACATCAGTATCTCAAAGCTTCAAAATATTTTTCATCACAACGTTAATCTTCAAAATAAAAAAAGAAATCTCTGTGTTCACTGGAGTCTAATTGTTTACAAATATTGTAAATCACCAACAGTTAGAAATCTGGGTTTTTTTTAAAGTCCTTTGCATCCTTTTTTTGCCACTTTTCATTTGTGGGTGAAGGTATATGGAAATAATGAACAGCATGTTAAAGAAAAATAAACAACAAGGCTGACAGTTTTCTGGGCAAGTTTCAGATCAACTGGATTTCAAGTGGCAAAGATTTTGAAACCCTCCCAGATCATGGCTGACACAAGGGAGAGACAAAGCAGTATCTGCTGAGATGCATTCACTTTCTCAAGACCTAGATGCTTCACATTGCAAAAGACTGCAAAGTGCAGTGCTATGCAAAAAATTTTCCATTTTACCTTGTTGGGATAAGACAGCAGCACTGGCAGCTAATAATATACCACATCAAATATACTTTTTTAATATGAAACCCTTTTAACATAGCTTGGTCTTAACACCTGGTGCCTAGAAACAGCAAACCCGAGAACAACAAGATCTCAAGATCTTAAGAACATGTGGACAAAATCTGCTCATGTGCTGGCATTTTAATTATGTTTCCCCTGACCTTTTTCCCATGTTCTATAAAGCAGACCAACAATATCAGAGGGGGAGGGAGCCTGAAGCCACCTCAGTAGCACCACCTCAGCTAAAAAAGATGAGCACAGTGTTCAGAATATTATTAGCAAATAAAACCAAACCAAACCAAAAATACATTGGAAATTAACAAGGAAGTTGAAGCTGATACTTAAAATAATAGTGTAAAGAGCTGTCACATAGTTTCTCTTAATAACTTCAAGGACACCTTCTTCTGGCTTTTAAGTAGGGTCATAGGCAGTGTTACGTGCTTCTATGGAGTCAGACCATTTCTCTTCCCATCCTCCATGAGAAAGGCAAGCAGGGTGAAATGGATTACAGGGATTACAGATGCTTGTGATCGAACACACCAGAGAATTGGGGGAAGCAGCCTCGGAGGCGATGAATTCCAGCCCCCAAATTCAAACCTGAAAACAGCCCAGATGGAATTATTCCATTTGGAGTCTGAATGGAAGAGACAAAGTTCAACATAGCCAGGACCCTGCAGAAGGCCAAGGCACCTCCCCAGGCACGAGCACTATGTGAGGAACTCTGCTAGTACATGCCAAGGAGGGGTTGGTGTCACTTTTCTAATGGGGAAATTGTACTGCATGCAAAATGATATCACATTGCAAATTCTCCAAGCAGCCAGCTGAAGTTGCCAAAGTGAAGATGCTGTTCCTTAGTGTTCAAGTGCTTAATTAGTCAAAGCTTAATCTTATCACTGATAGCACTGCTTTGTCCTGTTGGCAATATTTATTTTCAAAAACTAATTAAAACAAGCTGATAAGTCCACCTGGGACAAGTTTTTCTCTCTCAGTCCTCATTAACAGCTGAATGAGGTTACACAGATTGCATCTAGGAATATGAAAATTAATAACCAAAGAAACAGCATAGGAAAGGTTTATTTCCTCTGACAGTCATACTTGAGCTAGTCATGATGATGGGTGGAGCAGAGCATGGATTCACTGCCCTGAGGCTCCAAACAGCAAGAAAAGGAGAAGGTTCACTGTACCCCAGTGACTCAAGACACAGCTGTCCATAATACCTTGTGCAGAGCAGTAGATAAGAAGAGGAAGATGTCTGAGCAGTGCTGCGAGGTGGTTGGGCTACCTGTAGGCTCCTCAGGAATGATCTGAGCCTCTTTCACAAGGACAGACTATTGCAGACTATTGTAATGACAATTTTCTTCTTCCAGACAGGTATTACTGCAAAATACATGCCTTCTCTGCCCCCTACCTCATGTCAGCAGGAGCAGAGCAGCACCTAGAGGCCTGATTCTCAAAGAAAGGAGTTACCTGCACTTACCACTCTGTTGCACCTCACTCGTAGCAAAAATCATAGAATCACAAAATATTCTGAGTTGGAAGGGATCCACAAGGATCATCAATTCCAACTCTTGACCCTGCACAGGACCATCCATGAGAGTCACACCTTGTGCCCAAAAGTATCATCCAAACATTTCTTGAACTCCATCAGGCTTGGTGCTGTGACGACTTCCTTGGAGAGCCTGTTCCAGTACCCAACCACCCTCTGGGTGAAGAACTTTTTTCTAACATCCAACCTAAACCTCCCCTGACACAACTTCAGGCCATTCTCTCAGGTCCTGTCACCGGTCACCACAGAGAAGAGATCAATGTCTGCCCCTCCTCTTCCCCTCATGAGGAAATTGTAACTGAAATGAGGCCTCTCCTCAGTCTCTTCTTTTCCAGGCTGAACAGACCAAGTGACCTCAGCTGCTTGTCACCCGGCTTCCCCTCAAGGCCCTTCACCATCTTTGTTACCGTCCTTTGAACACTCTCTAAGAGCTTAATATCTTATATTGTGGTGACCAACACTGCACACAATATTCAAGGTGAGGCCGCACCATCCACAGCTGCTCCAGTATTAACATAAAACTCATAAGCTTGAGCAGAGAAGGGAAGCTGAAGTGGCAGTGACTATGACAGATGTTGCAAAATGTCAACTTATTCATAACAGAAAGTCAGGCAATCTTTTGAAACCTTTTTTTTCCTTTCCCCCCTCCCCGTTTTTTTAATGTGCAGACTTCAAAGCAATGAATTGTGGCATCTGTAACAGCTACCAAACCGTGCCAGTTGAAGCCAGTAGAGCACAATCCACAGTGATAGAATGCAAGTCATGTAATTATTTGAGTTTGCAGTCCTGGTTTTTGAAAAAAACATATGGTCTGCAGCAAGGAAGCCAGGATATTTTAAAAGAGCTCCTACAGGGTTTCAAACTTTGATTTTACAGAGGTGTGGGAAAAGAAGCAGACTCCATTCAGGCTCTGATATTTAAATACATGTGTTGTCGTTTTGCTTATTGAAGAGAGCTGTGCTGTGCTTTTACATATGCAGGCTGTATTCTGAGTTTCTAAGAAGCAGGCAGCAACATATAGGTATTTCACACGTTTCTTCCTTTTTGTTAACATTTAGGGAAACAGTATTGTACCCTTAGTGAATACCGAGTGGCCTGAACAGCTTTTAAAAAAAGTCTAACATATCAATGTGAAAAAAATCCTATTAATTATCACAATGAAACTGTCCATCCAAGTATTCTTAGACACTGACTATGTTGTACCGAAACACTGTTGCCAATGCAAAATGAGGACCTGTGAGGTCCCTCAGGACCTATAGGCATAAATCCTGATGACAAAATAGTGTGAAACACTCTGGTTGAAACGTCTCCCTGGCAGGTCAAAATGAGTATCTGTGCTGTGTCCTTACCTGTTCACTCCACGCTGAGGGCTGCCAGTGTCAGTGTCTGTCTCTAGGACACTGTCTTTCTCAGGTTTCTCAGGTAGCTATATTTGCTTTAATGCAAAGAAATCTAGTAGCTGCTCTTTGGCTTTATCTTATGGCTTGCTACCTACAACCCTTCAAAAGCCCTTATCACTCCTGGATGTTGAAAAGCTAATCCTGGACATAAAGCAAGCCTTACATAAAATATAAAAAAATCAGCACTAGGCACAACCACAACCATGGTATGGGATGTTTCTGTTTATTAGATGAATTATAACTCTGTTTCCAATGTCACTTTTTTATTGTCCACCTTTTAAATATATTTTAGGTATATATTGCCCAAGGCTAAGCTCCCAGGAAATGTGGGACACCTTCCTTAGCTTTCAACATCAGGAAGTATCCTTGTCACATCTGGTTTAAACCTACACCTGACACAAATCAGAGCTCTGACTAGTAACTCCTGCAACAGGTCCAGATTATTTGGCTGAGCTGCAGCTGCAGTAAAGCCCTTTGACCTCAAATACAACAAAAGATATTAAACCTATTCTGAAAAGTTGACTGGGTTAGCTTCGGAGTGTGAGATCTTAAGTACATACTTTTCATGAACAGAAAAGAAACACCAGTCAGCTCAGAAAACTGAATTTGTTCTCATCAGCAACCAGGTGCTGCTGCTTTATGGGACTACCCAACCTCTTTACCCCAAGGTTGTGCAGGCTTTCACCAAGCCTCTCTACTTGCTACTCTCCATCTCCTCAGTCAGTATCTTCCTACACACACCACACTGGTCACTGAACTCACTCTGGTTTGGCAGAAGTAATCTTTGAAGCTTCGGCAATCTTCTACTCCATGCCCATGGTCTGAGTAACCCAGAAAAAGAGTCATGCAGGAGCAGAAACCCAGCAGAGCAGTTTTCTTTTGAGAGGCTGAGAGGGCCCAGCCAACGTGCTTTCTATTGTATCTTTGCTCAGAGATGCTGATGCACTGAGAGAAATGAGACCATTTCTTCTGGTCTCTCTGAAAGTTTTTCACAAGGAAAGGTTGAAGGAGTTAAATACATATGGCTACAGGATCACTGAATAAGGCTGTGATAATGCTTTCTAATGTCTAAAGTACATAAAAATCTATGCAAGAGTGGCATTATTTAGGCTCATAGAGAATGTGTAACTATCAAGAATGGGATGGCAACTACTGAAGCACACAGTGCAGGAGTGTTTCCTGACAGGAAGATCTACATCTTATGAAATCATCCCTAAAAGAAAGTTAGCAGCAGCCAGGTCTCAATCAACTGTAAAGCAGAAAAAGTATGTTATTACTGACAAAGAAACGAGTTCTATCTGATTTTGCTTAGGTCTCTAGGAGCCTCTAGTGCTCTCACAGGATTTGTACAGAACTTTCAGGTATTTGCAAATAGGAATTCATATTCAATCGCTTGTTTTTAAATTGTGCCCCGATTCTAACAATGTCTTTCCTGTTTCTGAACAATCAAAGTTCTGTGTAAGAAGCCTAAAGAAGTGTATTTGGGTGCAGTTGATAAGTCTCATGCTTTACAAAATGCTGCAGAGAAGGAATGGAGAAGAATGTACTCAGAAGTGGTTACGCTAAGTTCCAAACCATTTTGACAACTGCTTGGATCCTTGAATCTGGTCTTAAGGCTCTATGCCTACTTATAGAATCATAGAAGCACAGAATCATAGAATCAGGCAGGTTGGAAAAGACCTCTGAGATCATCGAGTCCAACCCTTGATCCACTACTACCATGATTACTAGACCATGGCACTAAGTGCCACATCCAGTCTCATCTTAAAAACCTCCAGGGACGGAGAATCCACCACTTCCCTGGGCAGCCCATTCCAATGTCTGATTACCCTCTCTGTAAAGAATTTCTTCCTAACATCTAACCTAAACCTCCCCTGGAAGAGCTTAAGATCATGCCCTCTTGTCTTACTGATAGCTGCCTGGGAGAAGAGACCAACCCCCACCTGGCTACAACCTCCTTTCAGGGAGTTGTAGAGAGTGATGAGGTCTCCCCTGAGCCTCCTCTTTCGCAGGTTAAACAACCTCAACTCCCTCAGCCTCTCCTCATAAGACCTGTGTTCGAGTCCCTTCACCAGCCTTGTTACTCTTCTCTGCACCTGCTGCAGCACCTCAATATCCTTCCTGAACTGAGGGGCCCAGAACTGGACACAGGATTCCAGGTGTGGCTTCACCAGCACTGAGTACAGGGGCAGAATCACTTCCCTGGACCTGCTGGCCACAATGTTCCTGATGCAGGCCAGGATGCCATTGGCCTTCTTGGCCACCTGGGCACACTGCTGGCTCATGTTCAGCTTCCTGTCAATCCAAACTCCCAGGTCTCTTTCTGCCTGGCTGCTCTCCAGCCACTCTGTCCCCAGCCTGTAGCGCTGCATGGGGTTGTTGTGGCCAAAGTGCAGGACCCGGCACTTGGCCTTGTTGAACCTCATCCCTCTGGAATCAGACCATCTCTCCAGTCTGTCCAGGTCCCTCTGCAGAGCCCTCCTGCCTTCCAGCTGATCGACACTCCCCCCCAAGTTAGTGTCATCTGCAAATTTGCTAATGGTGGACTCAATCCTCTCATGTAAGTCATCAATAAAGATATTAAACAGGACTGGGCCCAACACTGATCCCTGGGGGACACCACTAGTGACCGGCCACCAACTGGATGCAGCACTGTTCACCACCACTCTCTGGGCCCGGCCCTCCAGCCAGTTCCTAACCCAGCACAGAGTGCCCCCATCCAAGCTGTGGGGGCACAGGAGAATGCTACGGGAGACAGTGTCAAAGAATAGACACTGAAGCTTTCCCTTTTGCAGCCTGGGAAAAAACCTGCAAAAGGATCAATTTATATTTGACTTGGTTTTATCCATCTTACAGTGATAAATGGAGAACCTTCTTCACCAGTCATTAAGTGCTTAGGAGAGATTTTTGTCTCCCAAGAGAATGAAGCCACTCAGATGAGGCAGTTCAATGTGTCATTTCTGCATGCAATGGCACATACATGCAATGTATGTAGCATACGGATAGTTTTGTACAACAGAAATAAGCCATTTGCTCATGTGTATAGACAATCTACATGTAGCAGATCTCGTGCTTACGCAAACTCTCAAGTAGCAAAACCCCAACAACTATAGCAACAAAAACTAACTAAAATACAGTCCTTTCAGATGCAAATTTGGTGTGCAGAAGCACATATGTAGGAGTAGAAATCAACCCCTCATGGCTCCTTTCAACTTCCTTTGAAGTCAGTAGCAAAATTCTCATTGAGTTCAATAAGAACAAGAGGCAGCCCTTGATCTAGTAAAAAGTCCTTATGAGGTTTTATTAGCTCTTTATACAAAACTTTATTCTAGTTGTATATAAAATACATTTTGACTCCATATCCACCCACAAGACTTTGTGGCTGGTTGAGAATAATGTGACACCTCCACTCTGCCCAGGCTGCGACTGTCACTCAAAGCCCTGGATGTGCAGATGTCAGAAGGATTCCAGTTTACCTAAACAAGTTTTGCTTTTCAGAGAAGAGCCACTAAAGACAGGATGACAGCTCAAGTAGCTTGTGCCCAGCTATTTAGGAGCAGGTTAGGTCAAGGCCATTTCTGGCCACTGATCCAGCCTTCCTCATGACAGCGAACATATGACAAATGTCCCTACTAATTCTGCTCAGTCTTGTGGTAGTCTTGGACACAGCTCATCACAGGGGATTAATACCAAGACTGGAGAACCTGGCAGGAGCAGATGGAACTGCTTTAGTGCAGTTCTGTTTCATTCCTTTCTGATGAAGTCCAGAGAGTGGTGATGGGCAGCTATTCCCTCTGCTTGAGGGTGCTCAGCTGTGAATTCTCTAAGGGATCACTCATGTTGCTTCAGCTGTCCTACATTTATATGAACTCTCTGGAAATTTGTCAGACAATTTGGGAAAATTATTATATTTGGTACTTTGTCTGCTCTCCAACTGACTCAGAAACCATGGTGACTGGGCTTAACCAGTACTGACAGGAGCAATGTTTCAGCCAAAAGCCAGCTGGCTGAAAGTCTACTCAGAAAATACGGAAAAGATGGTGATTGGCAAATATAAACACTGTTGGGCCTGGCAGCCACAGCAGCCTCAAGATAGTGACTTATACCTCTGTTATCTCTGTTTTGTGGCACCCAAATTAGGAGATCAAAATGGGGCAATCAGGAGAAAGCCATGGAATTCCAGGTAGCTCCATATAACTGCTGCTCAGAGGCTGGGTAGTCTGCTCTAGAGGAAGGAATCCTCTTCTGCACAAATTCTGGCATCATAAAGGTGTAATACACAAGGAAGTCAACTCAGTCAAGACTATGCAGCCCTGCACCTCAGCCCTAGAAAACACACTGCTCAGACTGATCCACAGTTCATATTTTCGCCTTGAAAACATGAGTATTACCTGCCTCATGGGAATTTCACTACAAAGTGTGCAGCAAGATAAAGACCAGCAAGAAATGGTTGGTTTATGATTGATTCAGCTACAAAATTATGGATGTTCTGTTGTTTAAAATACTTATATGAAAATAAATTTTCTTCGATTTTCAAAAGCTTCCCCATTAACTTGTACACAAATACAAAAAAACTACTTCAGGAAGACAAACACTATCATGTTAGGCATTGGAGTCCCTTGACCATCTGGAACAAAGGCAAATGTTTTGTGGAAAAGTACACATTAGTAGGCTGAATTCATTAAATGCTAGTAATTTTAGCTCAAGTTAAAGCATCTGAGCCCTTAATGGGTTCAAGGGCACAGTATTAATCAACAAAGAAAGTTTCTAATAAAATTTGGCCTTGGGAAATTCTCTTATATATTCTTTCTGGGTGATGTTATTGTTTTGGGGGAGCTTATCTACTATCTTGCTGGGAACAACTATCCACTTTAATAAAGTGCCTAAAATAATGTAATAAACACACAGCTTATATCAATAGCATCATATTTCCCCACATAGTATTTGTGTGTGGTTTAATTAGATGGAAGGATTACAGGAAAAGTTTGTGTCATAATGATTCTTTAAAGTGAAACCATAGATCAAAGTTCATAGCTGCCAAATATACAACTTTCAAAACAAGCTCAAGTGCTGCTATTAATCATGGCTGCCGAGGGATTTGATGACAAAGATTAAACTGCTGTAAAGGATACTGCTGTGCATCAGATTCTTGCAACTGTCATCATATAGTCTGCCAACTATTAACAGGTCAGAAGAGTTGTCCAGCATTTACCGTGGGTGGCTCCATCACTGCAGTTGGTGAGGCTGTCTATGCCATGGTGAAAACCAATGACACCCTCCCAGACAGACATTTGTGGGTTGTTATTTTTTTGCAGTGTGGCTGAAGTCTTAAGGTCTTCCTGTAGAGCAAACAAGAGAGGGAAACTGCAGGACCTCAGGCTCAAAGCACTGCATCCTCATAGGAACATCGCTTGTGTGGAATATTTTCTTATTTTCCACATGAAACACCTTCTCCTTGCTTACTGCATGTGAAGAGTGCCCACCTGTGGAGCTGAGGTGTTGTAAATTCACTCCTGGTTTCGCTGTGTATAGATAAGCCCTTAGAGAGTACCTCAAGGAGCAGCTTTCATCCCATTTGCAATTACACCAACCCTCTCTCCTTCCACACTGGATCATGTAATGTCCCTGTGGGAAGCTACAGCATTTGCTTACACAGAAACATAATATGAAGGAAGTGTGTAAAGCATACTTTACAGAGCAGGAGCCAACAACCTGTGACCCATGAGCCAGTGTTCCATGGTGGGTCATCGATAGCCATTAGATGGCATGTAGAGTTGTTAACCTACAGACCTATAATATGCTGCTGTCGCTGCTCATATGTAGCAATGTGCTTGAGAAGTGGCCTTTCTGAACCTCGGCTTTGTGGAGTCTGAAACTGGTATCAGAGTTTTGCACCGAGCTGTTGGTGTAACAGATGTGAATGACAGTCTGATGCAACAAGCAACTGAAGATTCAAATCCAAAACCACAGATTTGACTACAGTCTTCAAAGTTTAGGGGAGTTACAGATCTGATTCCAGACTTCACAGCTGCAGTCAGCTATAAAAGACACTTATCTATATAATGGGTTTAATCCAAACTACATTTGAATATCTGTCATCTCTGGGAATGTTTGGAGACACATCTGGCTGGAAGTTTTTAAGCATCATCTCATCTTTGCTAGCAGTATCTTTCAAAAAAAAAAAAAAGAGAAAAGGAACAGAATGTTAAGACTTAAAATCAATGGCATTCAATCTCAGATTATTTTAAGTAGTTCAGCCTTTACCTTACCAAACACCTTCACTCTACCCAACACTTCATAATTGAAAGGTATCACATATCATTACACTCCTCAATGGAACAGTTCTGTCCTCTACTGAATGCAAGGATGTGACATCAGACAGATCATTTTTAGACATTCACAATGGTATACTTTGATATCTAAAAGATCCTTTCTCATAGACCAGTCTTCACTTGCCTTCTCTTGGTTTAAATTTCATTTTCCAAGGCTTCTCTCTCTCCACAAAAAAAATTCCTGTGTGACTGAAACATTCAGTATTGCAACTGCCAGATGCTTGGTCCCCTTCTCCCCCCCCCCCCCCCAAAATGTGGGTTATCTAGTTATAGCAAAGTGAAAGAAATGCCTGCTTAGATTAACTGCTTTTATATTCATTGTAAGATGCTTTTTAGTTACCACCAGAGTATAACTGGAGTGCATGGGCTTGGCATGTAATGAGTTCTCCCTGAGAATTGGTCTCAACATAGCTTTGAGATCTGCTTAACACTTGTGAAGATACACTTTGGTGTAGGATTTACTAGAACAACATAAACGGCATTCGCTTGCTTGTCTTTGTGTGACACTGACAACGTCCTGCCTGAGTATGGGGCAGGTAATCCGTAGTGCACGCTGTGTCAGCAAGGCATTTATCATACACCAACAGCAATGACATATCAAAGGGTCTTTGCAGATGTCTCTGGAAGCATTAGTGCCCCTATTGCACTTCAAAGAACACAAAGACTATCCAGAAACATTTCCCTGAATTGGGATCCATTTTTCTGGTTTTCTGGTTTCTGCCATCTTACATTTAAATATGGCATCTGGTTTTCTTCTTACCGAGAACCATATACTGAGTATAGTAACCAGGAAAGGGTGGGGAGGTGTTTTCCTTTGGGTTAGTGAAAAATATTGCCTGAGGAATGGAAACACTGCTTTGATTGTGATACAGCCTCTATTTTTATTACTTTTCTCTGTAAAATACAATAAAAACATTGTGGGAAATATATAGTCAATTATCTGCAGTGGAAAGGAATATACTGGGGATGGAGCACCAAATTCAACCCTTGTCTTGTCTTTCATTGTGAGACAGACTATGGCTCAAAAACGGCAGAAGCACAAAGTTAAAAACAAACTATGAGCATGGGAAATGCAAGAAGCCAGTCATCCATCTGAAAAGCACCATAAAGCGACAGAAAAATGCCCAAGAGAGTTATGACTACAACTGCTGCATGGGTAAAGCACTCTGGAACAGAAAGAGGGATGGCTTAGAGTCTGAAAATGTGGTATCCATAAAGCTCAAGTCGGGGGCACCATTACCACTGGCCACAGTTGAGTCCAGGTTTCCTTCAATGTGCTCTAAATTTATTCTTGGCTCTATATTATAGCATCCAAATAAAATCCAGTGGTGTGCAAATGAACATAAGCATGCAGCATAGTCAAAGTGGCTGCAGTACTGACAAAGGCCAAGTCTGTGCTGGGCCTACACTTAACATTCACTGCCACAGACCAGCTTTTGGGTAGCACAAGTATTTTCGCATCATGCTTTATCCTTCCTGACCAGTCTTTGACATCAGGTCTTATTTTAGGCTACAGCCCCCTAACCTGGGTAATTACCCTTGTGAGACGTGCACTGAATTATGTTTGGATAGAACTACACATTGTGGGTGCCATCACAGCACCTGTGACATTCCAAAAGTGTATGGTGGGACTGCAGGGTCTGTTTAGGCTATCTGCACTTCTCCTGCCATTCCCTGCTGCAAACCTGGAGCACTGGTGCTTGTCTTGAAACCTGGTTGTTACTGCCAACATTTAGAAAGGCCACAATGGAAAAATGTGGAAATTCATCCAGCTCATGGAGCTTTAATGCTCATTCTGGTGGAGTGGAACATGTTGGATATTAACTATTTAGGGTAATAAACCTCTGAAGGTGACAGATAAAATTCAGGAAAGTGTTTCTATTTGCCCACAGTATTTTTATTCTTCCTGATAGCAGCGTTGATCTGATTTACTGAGGCTTCTTAAAAACATCTACTTTATGGAGTTCAAATTCTAAAACTTGCTGGAACTGCTCTGTCTGGGCATTGGGCACCAAACTATCTGAGACAGTTTTATGGCCAATTCAACATTACTTTGCAAGAATAAGTGGTGACTGCATAGGATTTATGCTTTTTTGGGTAACAAACACCTTTTCAGAGCTTGAAGATAACAACACTGACTAAAAGCAAAGTTTAATTCTCTAGAAATGTTATTTCCTAATGAAGCAAGTCATCACCTCTTAAAAGTGTGTGTCATCTCGGCATGCCAGTGTTTTGAATTAACTGGGTAGCTGAGGAATATGGTGGAACATAAGGCAGAACAAGAACTTTCCTGTATTTTTGCATATATTAAATTGACATATCAACAACTTTGTGTTAAGTACAAGGTGAAATACTGAATCTGAGGTTCACATAAATGAAGAGCTCAACTGACAAGTTAATATATTTTGTCACCTGAAGTGCAAAGTCAGCTCACAAAAACCATTAACTCATTAGGTAATTAGATAAACTGCAAACTTTTTAAACATACCTAGGTACAGATTGACTAGGTATATTATCTTTACAGGTAAAATATATCCATAGAATCTGTGAGCTACTTCCGATGATGATTTATACTTCTGCTGCTGAACTGCTCACAGTACAGGCTTACTACTATTAAAGACAACAATATCCATGATTTTCAGCTTTCTCCTGATGTCCATTGCTGCAGCAGCAATGAGCCCTCTCAGAATCTGACTGCGCTATTCAAAAAAAAAAAAAAAAAAAAGGCTCTTCTCTTATTAAAAACAGAAGCTTTCATTCTCTCTGGAGGCCTGATATTTATGATCAAGCATTTCATGCCTACTTCTCTTGCCCTAATTCTGGTCATTTGCAACAATGCTGGTGTTAAGTGACTATGAAACCAGAGTCTCTGAAGTAATCAGATTTTCAGGCCCTCTGCCCTATGTCACAGAGAATCATTTATTGCAGCACAATAGGAAATAAGGCCACTAAGCATAACAGTATTTCTTGATGGAGAAATGTTGCTCATTGCTGAGTAACAGTACAGTCAGATGATTATAGGTTGCAAATTGTCAAATCAATAGATTTCTGCATTTAGAACTAGCAGAAGAGAGTAAATGACCAAAGAAACAGCAGAGAGAGAAAAGAGGCAGAGTACCAAGCTTCTGCTCAAGTCGCATGGAAGTGCTAACTTCACAGATCCAGTTGATAGGGAGCAGTTGAATTGGTCTTAGCAGATGGGATGCCATGGGCTACAAGGAAGCAACCAAGCTCCATCACTGGCTAAAGAGCCTGGCAAACAGTTCAGTCCCATTTTCCCATGTAAAACCCTCAGAGCTCTGCTATCAGCCTCAGTATCTCCTTGTACACAACATCTGTTGGGATCTTTGCCTACAAATAATAGAGAGATTCAACAGCAGATGGTTAAACTGAACCATGTAAGAATTGTGGACTAGCTGCAGCTTGTTGTATTAAGTCTCTGAAACCCAGAGCTTACCTCAGAGTCACTTCCTTTGTTCCTGCAGAAGTTGTAGAGAAAAAAAAGGCCCAAGCCTTTAAGTTTTCCAAATGTAGTAAAAAGTGTTTGAATACACACTTTAATATATTTTCTGTGGCATTTTTGTAAAATACAGATATATAACTATAGATATAATGCATATATAGCATTTACTGTATTGATAAAAAGCTAGTCTTTTCACAATGACACACCAGTATTTACAATATGATTCAAATTTTAAGGAACAAATGAAACAATATTGTGTGGTTATATGATAAAAGTAATTTGAGGAAAAATAAGAGACCAGTTCTAAAAAATTCCCAGATGATAAAGTCATGTCAGGAGCACCTCCATGAACATCCATGCACAACCCTTTTTTTCTCCTCATAAGAACATGCATGATTTAGCTCTTCCACATTTCTACCTAGTCAAAGCCCTTAAGATAACATGGGTAATTCCCCTTTTTCAAGTACAGATTAATTGTACCATCTTTGCCATTTAAAGATTTGTCCAACTACAAAATTTCAAAGTTTTGGCTGGAGCAAGAATTACTATACACAAGTTACTTGTTAATTTAAACCAATAAAGTTATGACAATTTACATAACTGAAAACTTGCCCATCTTCTACACATCTTAGAACCATTTCAAAAATCATTAGTGTGAGTTTGAATAGCATTTTCAGCATTGCAGGTCTTTTCTTTAAGATCTGCCTCAAGGACACTGCAATGCCAAAACCAGCATCAGACCTGAAGTACACAAATGCTCTTTCTTATCCTTGTATATGAACACTTCCTAGCCATTCATCTGTAACGTACTGTCCACAGCACAGAAGATGTAAAGATGATCTTCATCTTCAATATACTGTCACCCTTTTCTACGAGGCATGAAGTGCTATTATCACATTTTACAGAAGAAAAAAAATCTGATATAGAGAGACTGAGTGAACTGCTCAAGGTCACTTAGGAAGTTTGAAACAGCAAAGAAGCAAACATCTCCTCAATTGCATCCTCTTGTCTTTCTAACTTTGAATGAGAACTTTATATGTATCTTCTTTAACAGAAACAAATATGCAAACAATAAAAATAAAGCCTTCTGCAGGCACAGGCTTCAAGATAGTTGTGGTTTCTCTTCTATTCCCACATAACAAGAGGAGATAGCAAGAGGGCTGTTTCTGCATGCATTATCTCCATCCCACTAATGAAATACAAGCTGAAATGAGTCCTTCTTGAAGTGGGAGTGGTTAAGAGCACTATTTGCCAGAAAAAACATAGGAACACTTGAGAAACATGAAAATTCACTTTCACAAAAAAAAAAATCTAGCATAAAACTTGAAAGGTCTTAATCTCCTTCAATGCTTACTGGGGAAACATTTTCATCTGTATTTGTACCCACCTTATAATGCCTTTGTATCACCTGCACAATATAAATGAGGCTTAGCATATCGTTGAAGATGACCTGTCCTCTCAAGCATTACAATTAGTTCTACAACCTCTGTGGTTAAGCTCTGACAGATGGGCAGCTGAGAGGCAGCTTTTGCAGAAGGACCGATACACACCTGTGCTCTGCAGGTGCAGATGAGGGCAGAAATTTCACCATGACAAGTGTTTCCCTGTGTCCTTGTCACTCTGGAGAAGCGTGGTCAGGAGCAGATTGTGATCTACGTTCTTACAAGTGCCATTTAAAAACCAGAGGTGGGAATGAAGGAAGCCTCTCCAATTCCAGGACAAATGCTGACAGAAATAAAGCAACAGGAAGTCAGCTATGACAATGTTCTGCTTCCAGAAACACTTGTGGGCAAACTGGGTCATCTGCCTAACTGATACAGGTGATATATTTTTGAGATACTGAGATACTTTTGCCCTTACTAAAAAAAAAAAAAAACAAAAAAAACCCAGAAAACACCAAACCAAATCCAAAACACAACAAACACACAAACAAAACAGGTAAAACCAATAATGGAATTTCTCATTCTGCTCACTTTTTTTTTTCTAAATCAAACCTGCATTTTCCTTTAAAAAAAGTAAAAATACAGAAACAAAGATACTTTAGAATATCCTACTGTCCAGTAAATGTCTTATAGGCAATATTTATGGAGGAAAAAAATGCATCAAGCCCTTCCTTTGACAAAAACTAAGCACCCTGAACTTCATTCCGTACTAAGGAATGCTGCTTCTAGTGCTGTTGGTTTAAATTATTTCTATCACCACAATTTGAATACACATTATTAGTCTTCAAATATCTAACCATAAATCTAGACTAATGCTGAAAAAAAAACTCCTAGTGAGAATGCTGTGCTGTTGATAAGCTAAAAACAATGTATCATGAGAAGGCAAACTAATCTTTCAATTTACTTTGTAAATAATCCATTAGCTAAACTTCTATTTTAGTCTAGATGCTTCATGCTCAACACTTACAAGTCCAAATATCCTTTGTATCCCTTATAACAGAGAAGAAACTTGTAAAATGCCTTTGGTGCATCAGCTTATCATTGTATGAATGTTTTAAAGAAACTCACTAGTGCTATAGGAAATGGGCAAGTGGGCTTGTTTGTGTTGTTTAATACTCCAAGTGTCATTTTGTTCTTTAAAGGCGCTGGAACAGAGGAGGGGAAAAGGGGAGGAAGTCTTGCTTAATTTGTTGCATATGTCCCAATGTGTTATACAACTAAGTGTATTATACCAGAAAACTAAAGCAGTCTGCAACAGAGCAAATTCTGTGTAACTCAAAACAGGAAAATAATCTGGCCACAAGCAAGTCAAAATTTCAGTAAAACTTCCTCTCATATTATATATATATACACACACTTTACAAGCTACATCGAGTGTCCCTTCATATTCCAAAAGAAATACATTGTAGACACCAAACGTACTGTACTTTTACTTAAAGGCTTCATCAAACCATATGTGCAGACACTTGAGAAGACGAGAGTGTCAAGCTTCCTAGGGTCCTAGAGTCAAAGAAATTTTGCTGCCCCCCACTGCTAAGTAAGTGCACTCCTTCCACAGGGGGCAACATCTGCCGATCCGTCATGGTTCCACTTGGCGAGGACCCCAAGAAACTTCCTTGGGAAGAAACAATTTTCTCAGGACTGGCAGCCAGTTTAGGAGATGTGGAAAAGTTATATCCATAGAGTGCACAGGGACTGTGCAGTCTAAACGTGTTGTAGGAGCCTTGGTGGGTTTGATTAGTGGTAAAGGCATTGCTGGATGGGGATGGCATGATGTACTGGAGCTGTGGAGACATCCCTGAAATCTGCATAGATAAGCCAGTCTGTGGGCAGCTGAATGCATCCCCATCATTGCCACTCATAGACATATTCACAGTTGTGCTACTCGACACACCGACATAGGACGGAGTCCTCGGGGGTGCAAACGTCTCACTGGTTTGGTTTGTGAGCCTGTTGTAGGTTTCAGCCAAGGAAGTGCTGTATCTGTTCAGGGTCAAGCCTGAGCGGGCACAAGCTGTGTAGTCAGCTGGAGAAAGGGTACACAGCTGGCTAGTGTTGGGATTGAGGTGGAAGGCTGGAGATGAGCAAGGGGAACCCGGTAAAAGGTGAGGGTGGGTAGATGGCACTCCACTGCCAGATCCCTGGAGTAAAGTAGAGGAACCTGCATTTCCTGGAAGAGAATGTTACAGCGTAAGAAGCACATTGGGGAAGTTCACTTCCTAGGTGACAGATCAAGACCTTTGGCTTTTATAATAACCCTTGACATGAAACACAACTCAAACTAATTAAAAAAATCTTTTACATATACGTGCAGGAGGGTGTGTGAGTAAACCACATGCATATTTCTAAACAAACAACTAGACCAAAAAAGAGAACTGAAGTTACATTTTTACAACCGTCACTCAATATTTAGAACTCCTGCCCAAAAGATTAACTGCTCCTTATATAACACTGGAAGGAAATTGCATGGCAGTTAAGATGTAGCCAAGTGAGTACCACATCACAGCAAGCCTTCTTCAAAATGATGATTTTTGATGTGTCTGTGTTCTCACTACAGTCTGGAGTGCGTTTCAAGCACTCTGTGCCTGACTGTCACTATCAGAGCACCAGCTGAGGAACCAGCTGCTTAGCTCAGATAATAGAGGCTCCCATAGTTAACAGCTTCAGGAAAGCTACTAATTTCAGAACAAAAAAATTCCAACTTCAAACCAAAAAAACCTGAGAATGAAACTTCAGAACAACTTCCGAAAGAGTGTAGGCTGAATACTGCACACAGCTGCTTCACTTCTTGAACAAGCAGGATTGCAGCAAACTGTTCGCAAATTGTCTATTTACTGATATAGGAACTTTTAAAATTACAAATACCAGTGCTGAATGCTCCTGAAAACACACTGCTACAGGTGAAAGCTTTTCTCAGGAGTGAAAGTTTCCCAGCTGCAAGAAACACTTCCTTTCTTAAAGAGATTTTATCTCCGTGAAAACTGACTGTAGAAAAATTAATTTGGGCCTTTCACAGTCTCCCAGGCAAAAGACTCTTAACATGGTAGACTCTCCCATTTGTGAATCATATTAACAATCAAACAGCTGGATGCTGCAAAGAGATACATGTTGTCAATAAGTTAACAGGTTATCATGATAGGTGAGCTAGTAAAAAGAAACATACATTATTAGTGAACAATGCCTGCTGCTTCTTGCTCTGTTAACAGGACACCACAAGATCAAAGCATCATTAGACACTGCCACATTCCATGAATCCTAGTATAAGACATATTTTTTCTTCCAATCTACACCAATGCCTCCGCTACCTGATGACAGGCACTTTCAGCATTAATAAGCCAGGCAAATTTCTAATGGGGTCTTTCAGAAAGTCTCTAAACCACCCTAGACAACTAAAGACTTTGCAAGGATCCCAGTTTCTATCCTCAGAATATCAACAGTAACTTCAACAAGCTCCTTAACCCCAGGCAACAGCAGAACAGGAAGCGAGAAGTTCATGGCAGCAGTTCCTCTGCTCTCAAACAATGCTCCTACATACAAACAGGGCAATAAAGCTGGTCTGTCTCCTAAATGGATTAACTGCATAGTGAGCTGCCTTTCAGTCTGACAAGGCATTTCAGGTTTGATGCTAACTTCTCATTACAGGCCTTTTTTATGAGAGGGTCCCTCACCCCTGTGCTCCACTCAAAACTCTGCCAACACTCAGCCAATGTATCTTGTGACTTGGCACAAAACCTCCTTTTGAGTTGCCCACATCAAGCACTGATGCTCAGGATTTCTCAAAGGAATGAGCTAAGAAGCTGATAAAAGTTATTTCTGTGACTTTCTGTATTTTCTGGATTTTTGCTCTTAAGATGTTTAGCAACTTTGCAATACATTATCAAGAAAGCAGACTGGATGTTTGTAAATTTGGCAGCAGGAAATGCGAAGAATCAGGAGCAATATGTCTGATTTTGCTGGGAAAATGATGAGAAGTTTAATATTTGCACTGGGGTTCTCTGGAAATAAAATAATTCAGAAAAGAGTACAAAGATTCCACTCTCTGTCCAAAAAGGCCATTTAAAGACTATTTATTTCATTCATGGCACTGATGGGGAAAGTGGATACCAAGAGGTTTCCAACCAAGACTGAAGAGCAAGAAAAAACAAAACAGAGAGATCCATTTTTTCAAGCTCTATAAGTTTGTTGGCACATGTACTGAAAAAATTTTAGGTCTTTAAGAATCAAGAAGGCATTCCAAGAAGAAACCCAGTTAAGCTTGCCACTATTTACTCATTCCTTAAGAGGACATTTATTCTCTCATTCCCTTTTTTTTTCTCTTAAAAACACAAGAAATTCCTGCATTGGAGTTTGGATGTGTACAATAGATGTCATCTATAAATGATCTCTACCTTTTGGATGTAGCCAGTGCATAGCTCTAAGGAATAGGCTATTCAATCCTTAAACTGAATAATTTAAACCCTTAAACTGGAATTCTCCTCCACATGTGATATGATTTATCTTTACAATCTAACATTTTTATTGTCACAGTGATTGAATTAGCATCACCTTCTCAGCTTAGAATAACTCTGATGAGAGGTGATAGCCTGCACTGGGGTTAGTTGGTTGTTTTTTCTCTACAAGCGACAAAGACTTTCGTAAAGTATGATGGGCAAAGCTTTATCTTCAGGCATTTTTCTTTTGAAAGAACACAAAGACAGCCATTACCTTGTTTGGGTATCCCAGGTATATCTTCAAATGTAAGTGTCCTCAGTGAAGGTCTCCAGAAGGCATAGGACTCTACCAGAGCTTCCAGTCCCATTCTATTTAGAACAAAAGAACCAAGGTGGCATGAAAGCAAGCTGTATTTTGTCACACATCTCTGGATACTCTACTTCAGAAACACATAAAAACTAGTAACATTTCAGGATAATTTTGAAGTTGATTTTGCTTTGTAGAAAAGAGCCTTACATCCTATCCAAGAGATCACTGAGATCTGCTACCACTGGGCTTGCAGCAGACAGAGTTTTCCAATTCCATAAGTCTGGCTCTCTATTTCAATATTTTGGGCCTCTTGAGAGGGCTATTTGAGTGGGGAGCCTTGGCTAAATGTTAAAACGTTTTCCTAGTACGATATTTCCTTAAGAGATCATTCCTCTGCCTCTAACTGCCAGAGGGATGATCTATTTCTGCCTAGAACAAAGGTGATCCACTGACAACTTCTATTTTAATAGGATTCCCATTCATTACTGATGAGCTAGAAAATTACACTTAGAACATGAGCAAGGCATGGGTGTACAGCTCTTTTGCCACTAAAATGTATAAAGCAATGTTGTGTCTCAGTTATTACGTGCTGAGCAAAATGCCCTTACAAACCAAAAATCTTCAGCGATTTGCTTTCAACAATGTAATGAGAAAATTGAAATAACTGGGTAGATAGTGCTGGCAGACGCTATTTATAAGAATCTCTGTTTCCTGAAGGTAAAGGCCCATTTGTTTTCTGACAATTATTTATGAATAATGCACCTCAGAAGCATAAATACTCAGAGGTATAATTTTGCTGTTATTTTTGGCTGCTGGGCCCCAGAGGCCTGTTAAATGTCAGCATCAGGCACACACCAAAAACAAGTGCTTGCCTTTGAGCAGTAGCACTCTGTAAACTCAAATTATGCAAATAGCCCAATTTGAAGCAACCAACAGGTTCTGATACTGCTCCTTCCCCACTGCATTTCCAGCAGGAACACAAATGTGTGTCAGGAAACATTTATAAAGTATTTATTAGCTGAACCTGGACTAAAAAGATAGCCTTAATTTTCTGCAGTAACGGTGAATTTTCAATTCTAGTTAAAGTGGAGATAAAAGCCACCTCCTGGAGGAGTGTAGCCAAGGCGATAATTTATACAAGATGCCTTCGAACAATTTCCACTTTTTATCACCACCCTAATTTGCGCTATCAAATGGCCAAGTTTATTTAACAAAACAGTTATGTTTTTCCTGAAGTATTTAAAGGGAGAAATTCTGGTCCTTTCCTGAGTAAAAGCTTTTATAGGGTCAAACTTAAGGCCCAACTGAAGAATGAAACTATTCTCAGCACATAAATTCTGTTGCACTTTGCAAATGCACGGGGAATGCCTTTAAAAGGTGAAGCTACTGATTTCTGTAAAATAGGCTGTGGGACTGAATGGGAATGACCTGAAAGGGAATATTTTTAATTAAACATGCAATTTAATTATTGCATGCAGCAGTGCAGAGTAAGATAGCTGCAATAATTAAAGCAATATTGAAAAGCTGGATATAATTTTACCACAATAATTTTTTAACCTTTTATTGCTGTCTGAAATACCCTAATGATAAACACACCAGCTACAACAATGAAGATAACAAAACCTTAACATTTAATTTCAATATATATTAATCATTAGTTGAGTAAACCAATAGACATTTTCCTTGACAATTAAAAATCTGAGCTGCATTCTCAAACACTCCTATTCGGTACCACAGAGACTACTATCAAAGAAAACAGCAATACTGACTTCAGTAAACCAATGTCAATTTGCAATGGACAAGAGTTTGCAGTCACTTCTGTAACGACTGTGCTTGTACAATAAAA
This sequence comes from Chiroxiphia lanceolata, assembly GCF_009829145.1. Taxonomy (NCBI): domain Eukaryota; kingdom Metazoa; phylum Chordata; class Aves; order Passeriformes; family Pipridae; genus Chiroxiphia; species Chiroxiphia lanceolata. The sequence continues at coordinate 81,312,752 of NC_045639.1, read as the reverse complement.
GCATTCAGACCTCATCTAAAGGCTGCTCCAAAACATTTTACAGAGGCTTGCCCTTCTATCAGGACTGGCCTTCTTAATCCCTTTCCATAAAATATAGCTGTCTTTCAATTAAAATATCCTGCTTTTTTTTTAATGCCTGAACCAAACTATTCCTAGCAGCCAAACCTAAAAAACCTCTCTGGATATCCCCAGTCCTACAACTGGATCTGTGTGGTTGCAGATACCAAACTCTTACAGCACTTACATTGTCCTCAAGTAATACCAGAGCTGTCCTGCTTCATTAAAATCTGTTCAAAACTGGTTTCTGAACAATTCTTTCCATTCTATTTTAAAGGGAATCTTCTCTTGTTTTATATAACATTATGGAAGAAATTCTAAATCCACTTAAACTCATCTAATTCAGAGGATCAGGATTTCACACTTCTTAGGAGGTTCCTTAGTACTTACTTTATAGTTCTGCAAAAAGCAAGCATACCAGACACACTGCCCACGGAGAGCTTTCAAACAGGGCACGTATTGCAACTCTTTTCTTCCCCAAGTACACACAGCATGTTTTGCTTCTTCAGTCAGTGCATTTATCTGGAAGTTACTGTTCACTTAATTTCTAACTAGAAGGCTACAAAGGAGGGCAAAATTCTATTTATGTCAGTGCCTGGGGCACCACTTCCAGGCCCCAGAACAAAACACGGCTAATTGTTTCCCGATAGAAGACAAAATCTCAGAGATACTGAAAAGATACTTACAGTGAATTCCTGTAAATCCTTACAACTACCCTACTCCTTCTGTAAGTATTCATCTTCTAAAAACTACTCGTTTGCTGTCCAGTCTCAATTTTTATGTAACTCAGGTGGAAGCAAAAAACAGGCTTTAATGCTGCAGCCTCTGCTAACAGAGAAGCTCAATAAAAGTAACTATCGAAAAGAAACTCTCTGATCATTCCTGCCAGCACACAGTCTGCTCCTTTCTCTGCAGGGCTAGGGCATAAATATAGCAGCTGTAGACACCAAATGCAATGTGGTCATTGGAACTGATGTACAGTATACATAATGAAACACTGCCTTTTTTAGCTGAAACGGTTTAACATACAATTCATAGCAGGCTTAAGTAGTTTGCATTAAACAGTCTTTGGATAAAATACCTCATCAGCACTGGCAGTCCGGACTAGACCCAAGTCTGCACTCTGCGCTACTCAGATTTCCCATTGCTATTTTCAAAGATTCACAGATCAAGAGAGAACAAGCAATTAATCAGTCCATCCACAACAGAAGAAATGGAAACCATCCTTATTTCAAAGTCTTTTATAGCCTACTAGGAAAGGCATTCACCTAGGAAGTGGATTTAAAACTCCTTAGACTAAATAGACAGTTGAACACAGGTCTCCCACCTCCTCTGCAAGTGTACTAAACATAAGGTTACTGCACAAACCAACTCAGTTTTTAAGAGAAAACAACAAGCCATTCATCCATACTAAATGCCACTTACATGCAAGAGAACCTGGGCTTATAGTTTGACAATGGTATTTGCAATTTGTGTCTCCAGTCAGGAGAAAGAGGAGATTTCAAGAGCAGCCTGAAATCACAGACCCGAGCATGCATTAATTCCATTTGCAGCCTTCATGGTATGTCACTGCTTACACTGAAAGGAAACTTGAGTACATGCGTCAAGCCGAGTGCCAGCCTGTTTTTGACCTAGATGGTCAGAGGAGCAGGAATGAGAGCTCACCACAGAGAACATTGCTGGGAAATCTAAGTGCTCCCTCCAGGAGTCTGAGTTCTCAAATTAGTTTGTCTGTAGATACACATATTCACCTTGAACAGCCTTCACAAAGTGATTCTGTGAGCCTGTGAGCAGTAACAAGCCCATGTCCTTCCCAACACCTACCTGTTACGACCCGAATCTCTAAACCCTTTGGCGAATGGATTCCTATCAATCTTCAGACGAGTTATCTGTGAATATGATTAGAGAAATTATTACCTGTAAATTCAGCTGAATAGCACATAAAACGACTCTTCTGAAAGAATTAAGCTGACAGTAGAAACATCTTCACATTTGCATGATTTAAGATGGTTGTCCTGAAACATAGCAAAATAAGGTCCAATTTTCTGATCACTACTTTTGCAGATCCCCAGAGAAACTAACACGCATTTAATGCTGCCAAGTGGCAGGCTGGAACCATGGAGCAAAATCTTCCGGCAAATGTCATTCTTCACCCTAGAGAGTATACTGCCTAACTACAATAAAATTTAAACTAAATTTTAATTCTGTACAGGTCAAGAAAAAAATGTGAAAAAAGATATTATCTCTAGGGTACTATCCTCCACAAAAAAAACCCAAAACCAAAACCAACACCACCACCACCACCCCCACACACCCAAACAAAACAAACAAACAAAAATATCCCAGCAAAACACTCCCTACTCCAAATACTTGTAATTTATTTGAAAAAAATCAGAAAGGCACCAAATAATTATATTTCAGTAATTACACAGTTCTCCTACTCTTCTGTTTGTAAAGATACCAATGCATATATAATTTCAAAAAATACTTACATGGAATTAATAAAATGTCACAACACTAACTGTGATGTTACTATGTATGCTAACACTTAAGTGGTAATAAGAGCCAAACATTGGAGTGATGCAACCTGCAGTTTACTTTGGACCCAGATAAATTGCCATTAATAATATACACTGAATGCAGTTAATGAAAATGACTGCAACTTTCTTTAGACCTCTGTTAAGGACCTGGGAGTTTTGAAAGCACTGGAGTCAGGAATAAAAGTGCTTTAAAAGTTCTATCCAGACATATATCTACACTTAAAGGTACAGAAACCCCTTTAAAAATTACATTGGTCTCTGCCTTGTTCTTCAATGCTGTATTTATAATTAAGACACCATTAGACAGGATAATTAGGCTGTGTGATCCCCATAATAACAATGATTTTTTACATACAGCATCTAGCCCATGTGGCCTCAAGTCTCAGCTATAGCCTCCAGGCGCTGCTGCAATGCTACCAGTGAAAGCTGCTTGCAGCACAAAAAATGTTTACATAACTTTAATAAGTAGTATAATAAAAGTATCTGCTTTTCTCCTATCTCTTACGTCCCTGGTCTGCTCTGAAAAGCCTGTAAAGTGCCAAGCAGATAGCCCAAATTACCTGTTGATTTTGGTATGCTGTGACAGTAGTGAAAACTGTCTCTGGAAAGGAGAAGGCTTTCACCCCTTCTCCTGAAGGGATAGGCTTGACAGGGGACAGATCATCACCACAGTCTTTTCGGATGACGTGGACACGAGGCTGATATTTATGCATAGAGTGAAGGATAATCTATGCAGTCGTGAAAGGAAAAAGATAACATTTATTAGAAACGACGCCCTGCTGTTACAAGACTAATAGCTTTTTGGAACAGATTAACGGTATGTGTTTACCGTGCCACTTACTGGAAATGAAATGTTTTCTTTAACCTCTGAAGGTTCTTATTACAGTAGTCTAATCCTTGTGCATTTATGTTATTGCCAACCCTAAGCATTTAAAAATTACGACTCAGGAGCTCCAAATTCAGAGACTGCCTTGAGTGAAACTGACTCCAAAAAAAAAAAAAAAAAAGAAAAAAAAAAAAAAGACAAATCGGGAGTGAAGTCCAGGTCCCACTGGAATTATCAAAGTTTTGTCACTTTTTTCCACTGAAGTCTGAATTTGATCTAACAGATTAACAGCAGCAGAAATCTGTCTTTTGTTTTTGAAACCTTTGGGATATGCTAGTGGAGCAATATTTTCTCCTTATATCCCAAAGGCTAGAAACAAATCTTGTCTGGAACACAAGCTGAGACTCTCACATTCTGAAGAAGCATAAACTTGAGAGTAAAATGATACCAAAATAACCCAAACCCCTACAGTGTTAATAACAACTAGATTGATAATACAGACAATGAATATCCATTAACAAACCCCTCTCAGCATACAAAAAAATCAAAAATAAATTATAGAAGTATATGAACTCATAATGCATAAAATTAAACACAAAAAACCCTTTTGGTACTGCACCTAAATTTTAGAGGAGATTTAAAATACAGATTTTTTCCTATATTTTACTCCACTTCAGCTAACCAGTATTAAAATAGAAGATTTCAAGAAAAAAAATAAATTGGAAGTTCAACTATTATTTTTGGAAGCCTTAAGAAATTAGTAACTCAATAAATAAATAGTCCTATGGCTATTGGCCTGTGGAACCACTAATCAACATTCTGGGGAAGCTTTTTAATTTCCTGCTCCTTGAGTAGCCTCAGAATGTGCGTGTGCACAAGTACTCAACAGAGCCCCTATGCTAGACACCATGGAAGTTCATTCATCCAAATGATATAGAGGACATTACATATATTTGGATAAACTAGAGTTTGGCCAGTTTAATACACTTGGTCCTGGCCAGATGACATGACCCTGTTTTGGATAAGCCAAGTTTCTGCATAATCAGAGGTTTTATTAGCCTGTGAGTAAGGTTTTGAAAATGACATCACAGGCTCCAATTAATTTGCTCAAGGAGTGCCCTATGGATGTTCTCATATGAAGCCTTTTTCCAGTTTCTGAAATCTTGAACAGAGCAAGATTTTTTTATCATGCAAGCGTGTATTCTCTTTTACAACACTCATTTCAACTCTCCACTGGCAAATATCTACAAAATGAAAATGCAGAGAGGACAGGACATTCCTGACCCTGTTTTCCTACGAATATCCAATGATACCACGGGAGATACTGGTGCAACAGAAAAAGAAATGATCAATGAAAGATGTTTCACTGTTCAAACCCACTGCTATTTGCCCTGCCATTTGCCTAGGTGCCACTGAGCATGCCATGTTTCGCTCTCACACAAACTGACTGACCCCATCAGCTCTGTGGTGCAAACCACCACTTGCCCACACAGCAGTGATAACCCTGGCAACTACAAACAGCTCCGCTCATGTAGCAGAACAAGGGAAATTAAAGAAGCACGGAGAGGAACACCTCCCACTGCTTATCTGGGCGGCTATTACAGCTAAACTGATCTGTGGCATCTCTTAAGAGCAACCTGTCTGGCCTCTGTCCTATACTAAAATTTCCTGCACTGACACACTGCTGGCAGCTAGCAAATCCAAAGCAATAAATTTTTTTAATTGATTTTGTACTATGCCTTATAATGATGGAATCTTTGTTAATGATCAGAAGGACTCTGAATTCTAAATAAATAATACATAACTGCAAAGCCCTGGTGAATTAAAGAGCAACACTACGAAGACAGGACATAAAAGGAGAGGGAGATGAAACATCCACTCCGAAAACAGTTTAGCTGTATTATTCTAAGCATCACCTAAAGCTACTGCAAAGAAAAAGCTAAGGAAAAGGAGATTCCAGCTTTTCATTTCACAGTGCTTGCACATTTAAAAGCACAAACGGGATCTAACAGTTTAGCTTCAGAAACAGCAACTTTCCCTTCATAACCTTAAAATCCAATAAGAAAAAACACCAATCAGAAGTCCCACTGTGTTCCCAAACATGAACTGGCATTACTTTCAACTCACAGTTGAAAAGCCTCTCTCTATAAACCCCTCACAGGGCAAGACCAAAAAAACTTCTTGGGGAAATGAACCTCTCCCACCAAAAGTAAAATTAAACTTTGGCCACAGCAGCTGCCAAGAAATCATTATCAGACGGAAAACGCCGCAGCAGGGAGACCACAGGTAGGTGGCAGAGCAAAGGTGACCAAAAGCACCTGTACACGCACAAAACTGGGATTACCTTTGCAACATGGCTTTTGAGAGCTTCTGCCACAATGAGGCCTCCGAGCTGACCATGAGCACAACCATCATAGCCAGAACAAGTGAGAGCCAAGTGCTCCTTCACAGGGGAGATGCCAATCCTCAGGCAGCTTGGCAGTGCCAAGACTTCACAGCTACCTCCCCACCACCAGCGTGGTCCTTGCTGCTGGTTTTACTAAAAATCCTCTTTCATCCTCTCTCCAAAGCACATGCAATCAGTCTTTCTGCAGTCAAGGACGTGTGGGGCTGAGGAGCATGGATTTCCTCTTGACTAGGACAAAATCTGCAAGTGCAAATGCTGTTTCACAGCTTTTCATTGTGACAAGAATATATAACTACCCACTGACTGTAAGCAGAGCTCACTACTTGGAGCCAAGTCTGGGCAGAGTAACAGTCCGCCTCTGCTTCCAGCCTCGCCCCACTTTCAAATGGGGAAAAAAACCCACCCCAACCACCAAGGAACAATTAACACGCTAACAGCCTCATTTTCACTAGAAGTTAAAAGATGTTCCTCTGCATCAGAAAATACTCAGTTGAAAAGCATGGAAAATAGCATAAAAAATATTGACTTTTCCCCTCTACTGAAATTCAGATTAAAAACTGCATTGAAACAGAAAAATCAGCCAGCTCTAACCAGCCGGACGGAGAGACTGCTTTTACAATGCCGCACTTAGTCCACAAATGAGAGAGGGATGAAAGGCATTAAAAAAGAGCATCCAGACCATGCACTACTCCACTTCTCGGTGACAACTGCAAAATCCAGCTTTACTTTTCCTTGCCATCACTATTTAGATGAAAGACACAAAAGCCACAGTGTGTGTCTTAATGCCTCTATAAGAACACAGTATTTCCAAAGTAGGGAATTCACCCTGGAACTTTCTTTTGAGATCAAAAACACACAAGGAAAACACATCCTTGCAAATTTTGCTTGATCTTCTCAAGCCTGCAAGTGAAACCCATATATCAGAGTGTCCTATATGCAGATGTACTTCAAAATCTCTTCTCAAAACAGAGCTATAAAACTGCATCCGCACAAACTCCCACTCAAAATACTGTTGAAAACAGCAGCAGGCAATAAGGCGACTGGAAAGCACTTGAGCAGCAAAGCAAGTCATCTTAGAGATGGCTGATCTCCTTTCAGAAGATGCTAACCTCTGAGCAATACAATGCAAGGGCAGCTGGCCACCTGGAACTACTACCACAACATAAATATTGCTTAAGAATACTACTCAGTGCCTGTTTGCAAATACTGTCCCCATTCCCATGAATATGGGTCACTTCTCTCACAGATTCTGAGGGTTAATACTCTAACATAGGTAAAAAGGCTCTGGATTGATGTCATGCATGCTCCCTACCTCAATGCCTACAAGACCAAAACCAACCCCATGGATTTTAACACAAAAATTCTGCAAAGGCTTATGCCTTTGAGGAGCACAGGAAGAATAAAGGAACAATTTCAGCAAGGATTAAATTGCCAGAACCAGAGAGCAGGGAAAGCACACCCAAAGAACTAGAGTTAAAGCCCAACACTGCTTGGTAGAGACCCCACCAAGGTTTCTCTGAGCCACTCTGCCTAAGCAGGAGAGGAAAAAGCTCACTTTCTAATAATATAAAATATACTTTGTGTCCCATACAGGAGTGGAAGAGTCAGAACATTTGACATAAGAACAAATATTGGAGGGGCAGTAGAGCCTTGACCCCTGGTTCTTCTAATTCCTCATCCCTCCCCTGGTAGCCTCTGGAGAGAAATGGTTCCTTCCTGCTTATGAGAAACAATTGCTTTTCATATTCATCACAAAATATGATTATTCGTTTTCCATTATTGCCAGAGGCATTCAGAGGCTACACAGCTTTTTCAATACAGCATTCCACACTGCCATAGCTTTAAAAGAAAAAATGTACCCATTGGAAAAGACACTTTTCTGCTTTCTGCTTTTGCCTTTTCTGGTAATTATGAATGACATGTTTGCAATTTTCCAGATTTGAGAAATATGAAATTATTTTACAGTCATCCTTCTTTTGTCCTTTTATTTTAATACTTAAATTTCTACTTTGGGGAGGAGGGACACTGCCATAGCTCTGAATCAGTTCAATGTGTCTCAAATCGCCGCACTCGGGTTTTGCTTCACTCATTTCCAAGTCAAAATACTTAACTAAAGACCAGAAAATTTATATCCCCTCATATTATGAATAATGGTGTGCTGTATACACTACACAGGTTTCAGTTCAGAACAACAACAAAGCTAAAATCTAGAATGGAAAAATACAGTAATACAATTCTCTGCATAGCTAAGATTTCATCACAGGGCAGTTTGCAACTGCAAGTGCACGGGTAGACTACAGTACCCATGTATTGCCCTTCTGAAATGAGGCAGTACACAAACCAGCTGGCCTGCTCACTGGTGGAAAAGCAACACTTTACCCATTTGCATCCACTTCACTTATAGAGCCCTTATAACAGACTCTCGACTCAGAGAAAGCAACTCCCACTCAAGAGGAGTCACAAATACACAAATGCTGGGGAAACTAAGCGAACTTAGTGTGCTAATCCTGACTCAAATGGACACTGCCAAATAACACTCCCTAACTGTAATTCTGGAAAGAAGCAATATAAAACATCTTTCTTACTAGCCTAAAGAAAAGCACTGCTAACATAAGAGACATGAATACCCCCACATTTCTTTAAAGGAAGAATGAAATAAAATTATGAATATTATTATACAAATGGAAGGCTTTTTATCTTTGTTATCGTTATGCTACCTCAGCTCAGCCACTCTCTTATATTCCTGCCTTTGTTAATCTCATTTGCAAACACAATGGGGGAAAAAAATCTCATACTTAGACTATGCATTAACAAAATACCTGGCTCAATGTCACAGAGTTACAGCTATACAAAAAGATGCATATAGTATCTTTGTACTCTGTTCCAGGTATGTTTTCTTTCACTCCCTTCCTTGAAGCAGAAACTATCCTGGTTAATAAATCGGGTTATGCTAAGGACAATGGAATCCACATCCTGTCTCGAAACTTGCCTCCAACATCTTAAAACTCTACCATTTGGAACTTGATGCTCCTTCAGAAAGGATGCCAACATTTGCCATTTATTATGGGAGTTTGTAAAATCAAAGACTTCATCCTGACTAAAAACAATTCTCCCTTTTTAATTATTTCTTAAGGTGTCAAGTAAAACTATTTTAGGGATTGCTGGAATGATACTGGCTTACATCTGTCATGTTTCAACAGTTTTGAAGAGAAAAGGAAATATTAACATAACACATTTTGTCACATTAGATAATGTCATAACTAAACAATTTAGAACTTGCAAACAGAACACTCATACTGCATACGTCTTCGCCAGTTTTTTCAGAAGTAATGAGCCTCAGCTGTGAAAGGGTCTTGCTTCATAAGGTATGTAATAAATCATCATCGGAGCAAACCCAGCTCCCATGTTGTTCGTTTTTGACTGCAATTATTAACACCTCGTGGGATTTCACACAAATGTTTAGGTTAAGAAAATACTTAAGTGTATTTTTATTCATGTGAAGTTATTACACACTATTAATGTTTCTTCTAGCCACTTGTGAATTTAAGCGTCCTTTTCGATCAGAGCAGAAGTTGCAAGTAACACGCTCGGTGGGAAAACATGAGAGCAATTCTGCCCCTTTGTATTAGGCAATTTAACCTTGTAAAGTCTTACTGTGCAGAAGGAGTTCTGTTTTTGAGGGCGGGGGAGTAAAACAGCAGGCTCTAATAAGCAGTTAATTATCGGAGCAGAAAGTAAGCAGATTTTAGACCTGGACAGTAAAATTCCAAAATAACTTTGAAAAGTCAAGCCTATTTCTGGCACCCTGAAGCTGTACGTCAGAGCCTTTCAGGGCTGAGCAATGAGCCTACATATAATACTGCAGAAGAGTAAGTACTCACATGCCCTTGATCATCCAGCTCGTTATTGGTAAGCTTCAGTTTGTCAAAGCTGATCACTTGTCTCATCCATGTCTCCCCAGAAGCGGGTGAATCAGGATGAATATAAACGCGAGGCGGTACTGGGGAGTCAGCATTACCAGCGACCATCCACTTGGAGCTATGATAAACATACCTACAAAAGGAAAACAAATACCTATAACCACAAAATAATTCATCAGATCCATTCAGTATTAATACATTTTGGGCCCTTGCATACAGCAAGAACCCATCAATTATCAAAACATGAAAGGACAGAATTCTACGTAAATAAAAGTAATTGTTTTAGTTTCAAAACATAGTTCTGGCACCTGCAAAAACAAGGTTAATAACCATGCTCTGATTTGACCTAAGTCTTCCTAAAATCAATCAGTCTTAATACTCCACACCGAGCTTTAAGCTGGTGTCAGTTCATTGATTGCTACATCTCTGCTCTGAATAGGCATCAGCAAAGAGGGAAGAATCTGGTCCTTCATTTATCAAATCGAGTAGTAATTCCATATTTGGAAGATTTAACATGTTGAGTCTAATATAAGAGTCTATAAATAAAGCCATTGAAGGGAAAGAACACTATGATTGGGAAAAATGATGAAAGTATGTCAAACTATGCTCCTGATATTTCCACAGACCATATTAATTGGCTTGAATAGTATTGCATAAAGGCTTAAAAATGAAAACACAGAGTCTGTATTTCATTTGATAGGCCAATGCTGACAAAGTAATTTTATAGTAAAAATAGCGCCTACTTTGGTAGAAGATTTATTTTCAAGGCGGACATTTCGCAAAGCAATTTAAAAAGCACTAATTGAAAGTTATTTTATTCAAGTACAGTAAAATTCCAGTAATTCAGCTATATTTTTAATAAAAACAAGAAAGACTTTATCAAATATATTTGTACAATTCAGCTCTTTATTAGAAAAACAACATAATCGGAACAAAAAACTGAGTGATCCAATGCACGTATCGGTCCATACAATTCAGATCAAACTGCATAACTAAGATCTGGAATGGTGGTGAAATTCTCTCCTGGGGACAGATTCTCAGCCCCAGATCACTGTTATAACATTTTCCATTTATTTTGTATTTCTTGGTTTATATGCTTTCCCCACAAAAGTAAATAAAGTTATAAATACACATAAAACATTTTGAGCAACAACTTAAGCTTCCAAGTATTTACAAGGTCCAGTTTTCCTAGAAATCTGTACCTAGATATAATTTTCTTCATTTACATTTAGTTTTGATATCTGCTCTGTCAGCTAAAGACTAGGCTCCATGTAACTGCTGTCATGTCTATGAAATTTAAAAATCTGCAAGACAGTTTGTGAAGCCGCACAAACAGCCAGAGTTAAACTAACAGTCAGCAATAAAAAGCACAGCAAAGAATGAACTTTACATCAAATTGTAAAATATTAATATTTAGCAAAATAGCTAAAAGTGTGGTTACTACATAACTACAGAAATTTATATCTGTCAGCTAAGAAAATACTGCCCTTCATACAACTCTTGTTAAGTTACTTCAGCTATCTGAGCACCACATATCATACTGGGCAGACAGTGCAGGTCATTATGACTGTAATTATTTAAAATGAAATTAGGTTTAAATAACTCATATTCAATATAACCGCTTTTAATTTTTAATATTAACATTTTAATTAATTTGAAATTATTACATTGTTTTTTCTGTGAATTTAGGAATTGCTCAGACCTTCTAGGAATTATATGTTTAGACTGTTAAGTAAATGCACACATGCAACACAAGGCAAGAAAAGGATTTTCATTTGAACTGTACTGCATTGGTCCAAAGAAAAAAGGCATTCTTCCTCTATGGTACAGTCAGTAAAGTCTCCCCTAACTGTATATGCTGGGCATCCTTAGCACTGCTATCTGTCCCTTTTAGAAAAACATAAAATCTAAAATGGTCCTAAGAAAGATCTTATACACCACAGGAGAAAATAACAAAATAGAAGTCAATGAGTTAAGTACAGGAAAAACACAGGGCAGTGTTTGGTTAGGAAACAAAGCAGCATTCCTGCAGAACCAACCTTTTAGTCTTGGTCTGAAATATTTCTAGTTCTACAATTAAATCTGCAGTGGTTTTCCCTACATTATACTAAGTATAGGTTAAAACAATCAAACCAGCAATTGGTAAAGACCTGATCCTGTCTCCACTGAACTACTTTGGCCAGGCTCCCTCTGGCTACTATAGGATTGCATTTGTGAAGCAACACCTACGAAACAACTTCAACTCACAACAGTAACTGCTGCGGGCTCAATCCTGCAAACATTTCTACAGCATCAGAGGTTTCTGCAGTGTCTAACTAGCTCCCTCAAAAGACTACCGTCGAAACAGTGAGAGCTTCAGCTTTTCCTACTCCTAAATGTTTGAAGAACAGCCTCTTTGGTTCCTCACATTATTTTTCAGACAATAATACCATTAATTCTTTAAAAAACAGTCATTAGAAACATTACCCTTTTTTAATCTAAGGAACCAAATATCTCAGTGATAAATAACTTTTAAATTAAATTATATAATCAATTTGAAGCGTGACAAAGAAAACTTATACATAGTTAAATCAGACATCCATACTATTAATATTATTAATGTTAATGCCAATGAGCACTAGAAAATGTACATTTTCTTATTTATTTGTTAATAGAAAATAATTCCCACTAACAGAATGAGGAATATAATATGGTAACATTTCCTGACCACACCAGAACTGCACTCTGAGAGCCAAAACCCAAGCATCTGCCAACAGTACATACACAATGTGAGGCAAATGTATTGTAAAGAGCTTCAACAGAAATCTTAGTTGCTTTTGCACACTTGGCGCAATGTTTTTGTGTCTTTTTTTTTTTAAATGCACTAGGATGAAAATAGAAATCTTTACAGAGTTAAACATGATCTTTTGCTAATTTATATCGTGTTAACATTTTCTTCCCTATCTGCTCCCTATGGCTTGCATCAGATATTTTTTGCCTGAAAGTCACCATACCTGTATCTTTTGTTATCCACTGGCACAATATCCATAGCAATATAATACTGCTGATGTGGGTCTAAACCTGAGATCTTCACTCTCATCGCGGGAAACATCCGCCTGAACATGGAAAGAGAGAGGTCATTTTTAATACGAAACAGACTCGGGAATGGTTGTTTAGGAAAAGTAACCGCTTCGTGGGATTTTTCTCGTTCTTCCTTTTAGCCTACGGAGTCCTTTTGGACGATTATAGTTACATAGCCATGAAATGGCCCATTCGATATGTCAAAACAGATTTCTAAAGTGCATTTACTCAAACAATGCTTCGTATGTTTGGGGATACGCTTTGGGAGTAGAGCTATTACCACATCATTTCAACTTTATTGTTAGACAGTAAATCATTTGGTTTTGAGACTTTACCTTAGCAGTACACGCATTTAAAGCCCGTTTGAGATATTAGCTAGAAATGTATTCCTGGAGATACGCAAACACCACCTCCACCCAGGAAGACCAAGTCGTACAGAAAGGCAAATTGCCACTGAAGATTCAACTCGTAGTAGAAAATGGTGAATCGTTCCAGTATCAGCAAATTAGAAAACTAAATCCACGGTGATACAATTATGACACCGTAAGGATGCAGTTATAAAAGCCAATGTGCCATGCTGTAACCCAACAATATGGTCTTTATTGAGACGGGACTTCCTGTCTGCAACTTACTAAAGGTGAAGTGCGAGAGCTACTCTGTCTTTGAAAGGTATAGTAAAACTTCTTTATTGAAAGCAGAAACGAAACTACGAGCTCATTTCTGGGAGGGAAAAAAAAAAAAAAAAACAACAAAAAAACCCCCAACTAACTCCCCACCACCACCAGAAACCTCCCAAAGCAACACTAAAACAAAACAAAAAAGATCACAACCCAAACGTCGAAGATTTGGACCCTTCTTTGGAGAAAATGGATTAATTAACCAATGAGGTGATTTTAACATAAAAATGCCCTTCTTAGCTTGGCACGCCTTTTATCAGAAAACTTCATTCTTAAGTCAAATTTAAAAAACCAATATCCTACTGATGAGCTGACTACCTGACTGCAATTTTCTGTATTTTATAAACATGAAAGCTACTCCAGTTTATTTAGTATTTGCTGCTATCCTAAATATATATATATATGTATATAAGTATCTATAAAAATCAATTAAAAGTCGTTACTGGAAACAAAAATCCTATCTCCGTCATTTCTGAACAAGTAGGAGGGTAAAAACCTGACTGTGGTTAACTGGTTTTTGCTGTTATTTCAGTGCACCTGTAAGATAAAACAGAAAATCTCCGACTGGACTCTCTTAAGACAAATGTTGCTTTGTGCTGTTTAAGAATGCGTTTCAATCATTAATAAAGCCCCTCTGAAAATGTAGACGGTAGCATATGGATTCAATAAAATATGTTTTTCTAATTTCTAATAAGTTCAGATACTTTTATACTACCCAGGTTTTTACCATGTGTATCCCCTGGAAACGGAAAAAGCTTCCCCCCAGAAGGGCACGGCACTCCCAGACCTCGCCCTAATGAACAGGAAACCCGAAACTCCGCATGCTCCCGTGCCCATCCAATATTATCGCCATCTACCTGCCTCGTAAATCTGGGAGTTCCCCCGGTTTTCGGCCGCTTTGATGTGCCCGCCCGCCCCGGGAGAGCGCGGGTGGCGGCCCCGCGGTGCCCGTTACCTTCCCGCCTTGGTGATGATCATCTCGGTGCCGATCTCGTGGAAGCGCTTCCAGAGCTCGGCGCCCTGCAGGTCCACGCGCGGCGCCTGCGGCGTGGGCAGCGGCGACCCGGGCCTCGAGCCCTTGGGGGAGCCGCCGGGGGAGGCGGGCGGGGAGGCCGCCAGGAAACCCTCCTCGCAGCCGCCTGCGGAGAGAGCGGAGGAAGCGAGAGGGCCGGGGGAGCGCGGACCCCGCGACCAGGAGGCTCCCTCAGCCCCGGCCGACCCGAGGCCGCGCCCGCCCCGCGACAGCGACTGAGTGCACCGGAGCGGGCCCGGGCCGCATCCTTAGCTCCGGGGCGGGAGTTGACTCGAGTGCCGGGGCCGCCCCAGGACGGCTGGGCTGCCGGGGGATCCCCGACGCGCAGCTCGGGGACGAGCCACCCCCGGCCCGGGCCGAGGCGGGCGGCAGCGAGTCCGCGGTGCGGAGCCGGCGACGCATTTCGTTTGGCCAAGAACTTCTGCCCCCGCAGCGTGAAACGGCGCTCCCCTGCACACACAGTTATTTGCACGCACATATATGTGCGTCGTGTGCGTGTGTATATATATGTATATACATACATAGTTATATATGTAGTTGCATATGCACTCTTAGCAGCACACATACATTTATATACTGTATAAGCGCTTTTTCCTTCCCTGGGAAACAGGCCCCGCCGCCGTCGCTCCCCCGCGCTGCGGCACCCACAGTCCCGCCGGCAGCCGCCCTGCTCCGTGCAGGGGCCGAGGAGCGCCGCGGGCTCCCACCGCCAGCGCCGGCGGGAGGGGTGGCGGGCGCCCATGCAACGCGGAAAGACAGAAGGAATAACGGGGAATCAGAGCGGCAGTAGCGTCTGGGGAAGGGGAGCCCCAGCCCAGCCGAGGAGCGGGGGCGCGGGCAGCGGCGGGGCGCGGGGCGACACTCACCGGCGGGGGCGCGGGCACCGCAGCCCAGGTCCATGTCACCGCAGGTCCTGCCAGTGGCAGCGGCGGGGGAGCTCTTGGCGCAGCAGCCGCTGCCCCCTTCGTCCTCCGCCGCCTCGTCTTCGCCGCCCAGTTTCCGCCGCTTGGGCTGCCGCGGCGGCGGCTGCGGCTGCTGCTGTTGCTGCTTCTCGGCCCCGATGAGAGCCTCCACGGAGAAGGCGTGAGCCTTGAGGCTCATGGTGGTGCCTGGCGAGGACCGCCGCTTGTCGGCCATGCCCGACACCCTACAGCCCGCGCATCCAGGCGCCCCGCGGCCGCCGACACCGGCACCCGCGCCCGGCCCGCCGCGCCGGCCGCCCTCCCTTCCTCCTGACCGCGCAGGCAAGGGGCTGGGACTTTTCCTCGCCTTTCTTTTTAAATCCGAGTTATCAGCCAAGTTTTTTTTTTTTTTTTGGGGGGGGGGGGGGTTGTTTTGGGGTTTTTTTAAAGTGGAAAAAAAATCTATTCCTTTCTGCAGATGCGTTCCTTCTCTCCCCCTCCTCCTCCTCCTCCTCCTTCTCCTCCTCCACGTTCTGCCCTGTCTGATGGGGCAGGCAGGACTGACATGGGTAACAAACGCTCTGCGGACACAAATTAGGGCTTGTAATTGAAATTTGTTGCCTTGATCTGTCAGCACTTCCAGGCAGGAGACCTGTGGGAAGAACTCGCTCATTAGTGTCACTGCGGCGGCGGGGGCCGGGCGGAGCCGCGGTGCGGGGGCGGTGCGGCCGGGCCGCCCGCAGCCCAATCAGCGCCGCGCCGGCCCCGCCGCGCCGGCCCCGCCGCCCTTCCAGGGGGCCCCGCCGCGGCGGCCGGGCGGGGAAGGGGGGGTGCCCCACCGTCCCGCGCCCGCCTCCGCCCAGGCCGAAACAGCCCCGTGCCCCCATCCCGCGGCAGATGAGCGCCCCGCAATGAACGTTAATGAGAACCCCCCACCCCATTCGCGTCTCCCCCCGAAACTCAGAGGGAAGGGGGGCTCTCCTGGAGCGCAGCGTCTCGGTCGGGAAAACCGTTCGGACGTTCAGAAATGACGTTGTGCCCTGTCTTGCGTTCAGGATTAGGAATTATTGGTGTTACTCGGCTGTTGCGCTCGGAGATTCATCGCGTTGTTATTCAAACTCTGGCTGCAGAGAGGTTCCAGCGTAGCATCCACAACCCACTCTAAACCCAACCCATTATCGCCGAGGCTGCAATAAAACAAGAATTAAGCTGAACCTTGTATGAACATAGATGCATCCAGCCACAGTAACTTTAATAATAATTATATTCAGGTGCATAGAATAGTTACGGGGAAAACTCTTTCGTATCTTTCCAGTGAGTAAAACTATTAACGGTTTGGGAACAGATATTCTTTTCTTTGCATGTTCAGGGAAATGAAAAAGGTTTTGAGATTTTTGTTGTGTTTTCTTTTTTTTTTTCTTCTTTTGTTGAGGTATTTTTTCCTTTTTTTTTTTTTCCCTCAGAAATAAATGGAGTGAGGTGCTCCGTTGAAAGAAACAGAAGAGAAACTCTCCAACTGTAAAAAAAAATGGGGCAAATTTCACTGTTAGGGGACTAGGATCTCAAACTCACTTCACTGTTTTGGGCAACAGAGAGAAGGAAATTCGTGGTGTGGTTCGTCTGTGCCACAGCCTTGGAGGTCCTATTCGGGCCGTCGAGTGGCACAGCTGAGATTTCTGATCGTAATCTAAAACGGAAATAGCTGCCATTTAGGAGACATAACCGTTTCCACTATCGCATTTTACCTACCCGTAAAATGCAATTTTATTCCTAATTTCAATAGCTGTTTCGTCAGAGAATGTGAAGAATGGGCTCACTAATAAATACACCCTAGAGAAAAATTATCCCTTCAAATAAGGTTATCAACGTTAAAATTGTAAATGTGCTTTCCAGACCTGAAAAAATTAGGTATGTGACGGAAAGATAATTAATTAAAGAAAAAATAAAACAAAAACGAAACCGCAGTAGGAACACTAACGCTCTCCACATTGGAAGAGATGGCAACTTGTCTAAGATTCGTCACCACGAAAAAAATTCCCCTGCAGTGGCTGTCGCTCTGAATTGATAGGGGAGAAAAAAATGCTTAATGCCTGTCACCGACGAACACTGCTGCGGAGTTAGTTTATCTTTACATTAAATCTGGGACATATTAAGTGTTCCGTGGTCTAAAGTCTGTCTGCTCTGCCTATTCCAGCCGTGATTGAATCTGAAGGAAATCAGATGTGCAAGAGTGATCGAAACGTGCTAAGCTAGAGAATCTTGCAAGAGTTTAAACGCCGTCGCGGTGGGGATGAGATCGATAGGGGAGAGGAAGGAAGGAAACGGATGTTATATGTCCGAGAGCGCTCCGGCAGCCTCCTCGCTATCTCCGACGGCACCTTCCGCCGCCCCGCTCCGCGCTCCCGGCGACCGCGGCCACCGGGCCACACGCCACACCGCCCACGGTGCGACGGCCCCGGCGGGGCCCGCGGGAGCAGGTACCGACCCCGCCGCCGCGGCCCGGGGCGGCACGGAGGAGCGCGGGAGGAGGAGGGCGCGCTCCGCGGCGGCGGGGCCCGGCTTGCGGGTGGCGGGGGCGCGGGGGCTTTGGAGCGAGGCTGCGCGTCTGGAGAAATGCGGCGCGGGCCCGGAGAGCGGGGCCAGCCCCGAGCCGCCGCAGGGACCTGCCGGTGCAGGGGCGAGTTGCCCCCCTCCTCTGCCGGGCTCTCTGCGGCTCGGCACAACGCCGGCGGGGACGGGAACGAAGCGGCGGGGCTGCCGCGGGGGTCCCGGAGAAGCCTCTGGGCACGGAGTTGCTGATCTTGCCCAGTTTTTATTCTTTTCCCTCCCCTTAGAACCAGCTGCCGCGCGTTCCCGCCGAGGAGACCCTGACCCTTTGCTCCGCACCGCTCCGCACCCCACCGCGCCGCACCGCGGGGTGCGCGCAGCCTGCCCGCCCTACGGCGGAGGGACAGATCGCACGTATTGTTTTTATTTCTAGAGGGCGGGAGCTTGTTGATGATTTTTTTCCTCCTCGCTAGATTTCTGTAGGTTGCTATGTGGCATGGTGTTTTCATTTCTTGACTTTTTAAAATAACTGTTTGGATTTAAATTTATCGAACAACCTGTGATCCATATGTCTGTCCGATTAATTTTTTTATGGGATGATGAAAGAGAGAAGAATCTCTCTATATAATGATCTGCTAATGGAGTAATATATGTATCCAAAACACCTTTCTGGGGTTACTTTTATTTCTGGACCTTAAAGTGCGCTCCGAATTTTAAGGCGATTGGGTGAGGCGCTGCTTATTTGACGTAGGACAATCACATATTTAGACTTCCAGGGGAAAGAAATACTGTTTTTCACCAGAAAGGTGCTTTCCTGCCCTTCTTTCGAAAATTTCGAGTGACATTAAAGGGATGATTATGGCCATGTTTTGTCATTCAGAATGTGATTTCTGCAAATCTTTTCGAACATTGAAACCGGGTGCCACCAGAGAGTAAAATATCCACAGCATCCTTTTTCCTTCAAAGACACGATTTTCTGTAACTTCCCAGCAGGGACCCATAGGAGCGGTCACTAAGGAAAACATATTTATATCATTAGCCGCTTCTTCCCGCCCCCCCTCAAGTGAGCTTAATCACTTCACCCTAAGGAGACGTGACATGTAAAACTGACAGCAGGTAACTGACGGCGGCTAGTCAGTCAAGCATTATCAACTGGAGAAAAATTACAGACGCCAATGAGAAAGTCGTCTGCAAACTCCGCTTCTGTGCATACCAAATGCACCTTCGCCCCCGTCCCTTTCCCTTGCTCTTGCTTGCTGGCGCTAATAACCACTTCAACTTTCCTATAACGGGGTGAACGGCAAGCCTAGAGCGACTGTCCCAGAGATACAGATGACCTTCAAAAGAGGGTCGAGAGAAGGTTAAGGGCGACTTAAATTTAAAAGAAGCAGGAAAGCCCCCGAGCCCCTCTGGCCGCGGCGGGGTATTACAGCCCACCCGTTCCGTTCCGCCGGGTACCCTCCGGCTAGGCTGCTTTCCCCTCTGCCAGGCGGGCTGCAGCCCGGCGGAGAAGGTGGCACCAGGGAGTCGGCACGAACGGTGGTCCAGAGCGGCGGCGGGGCTCTCCATCGGTTTCCGATGAGAACGGCCCAGACCTTGCTCCCGCTTGTGTGTACCACCTTCCGCGGGCGCATAAGGAGCGCGGCTCATAGCGAGGGGCGCGGGCGGTCCCAACTCATCCCGCGCCTGGCCCAGGCCCACGGAGCCTTGGTAACCCCCTAGTACTCCACCCGGATACACTGACTCGTGCACTCGCCCGACGGGCTTTAGCTTCGAGGCCGAGCTGGGACGAGAGGGAGCGGGGCCGGGTTCCCACCACTTGAGACTCCCTGGGCTCAAACTGGACAACTCGACTGACGGTTCCCACAACAAGGGGACGGCGAGGCCGATCCGGACTCAGCCTCCAGGACCAGAAAGCATGCAGCATCCCGCTCCGTGCTCCTAGCTCAGGAGCCGAGAAAAGGGAACCGAGCCGGGAAGGCGAGGGCAATCCCTCGCACCCTCATCGCGCACTGAGCCCTTTGCCGCCTGCGGTGACCCAGATTTAGCCCGGACCGGAGGAAGCCTCGTTGCGACTGTCGCCAGTCGCCCCGAAGCCAAGCCAGGAGCGTGGCCACAGCGGCCCTCAAACAGCCGCCGCGAGTGGAGTTAGAGGATGGCTAATCGGTGCGGCGTGGCACATTTTGTTCCCCCTTCAGCACCGCGGCGCGCTGCGCCGTGACGGCCGCACACCGAGGAGACGAACAGGTCGGGGCCGGCTCGCCGTGCCCGCTGACGGGGAGTCCGGTCCTCTGGTCAGGAGCGCGTCATCCCCCGGCCATCCTCACCAGCCTTTCCCCGTGAACCCCAGCAAGCTCCTCGGCACGGCCGTCCTTGCCCGCCGTGTCCCCGCAGCCTCAGGTCTTGTTGTAAAACTTAGGGGAAAAAAGCATTCGCTCCCCTGCTGCGGAGTATAAATAAGATCAACGTACGGAAATAAACGCGCAGCCAACCGACCGGCTTTCCGGACGGGTGAAAATGCTGAGAAAATGCATTCAAGAATTGAAAACACAATATAAAGGCATCCATGTTAAAATTGTAAATATTCTGGTGATTGAGTTTTATAGCGCTTATATTACTATCTTAATTTGTAATAACGCAGCCACGAGTATGAATAACTTTTAAGGAAGTCTCCAGTCTTTAATACGATGCTCCCACTTACATTTATTGTTCGTTTCAGAAAAATGATTTTTAAAAATACCCTTTTTATTACTCCAGTCACAAAATAGACATTTGCAAACTCTAAATGAGAGTTGAAGAAACCTCTGGCTTTGCATTTTTAATTGCTTTTCTATAAATTTAACTCAGATTTTCACTATTGTCTCAGGAAAAACGTGAAAACGTATAGAATTAAATTAAATCAGGCAGCCTTTAATCACTATAGTTTAGGGTAGAGCAACTAATTGGAAATATTTATGTTTGCGAGACTGAGATTTCAGTAGTAAAGAGATACAGTATATCCCCTTTTATCACAACGTGAGTATACGGGAACGTTTATATCATACCATTGTAAGAAATGATGTGTAGTTAAACAACATTTTTTAAGCAGGGCTTGTGTCTTTATGGCAACCTTCGGTCTTTAGTCAGGGCTAGTTCTCATATTACATGAAATGTACTTTAAGAAGTACTACCTGCTCCAGCTGTCCAGGAAAAACTGAATTATGGAACTAGGAAACATATGGCAGTTGCATATTGCATGAGTAAGGTACATATGAAAGTTATAAATTTCTTTTTTAAGTAACCATTGTAAACGCATTTTTATAGGTTTCACAGTATGTATTACATCTGTAATTTTAATTTTTGCAATATACCTTTTTAAAGATACCTATGTTTTCTGTACTCTAGGGAAGGAAATGCAAAGAGACGTTTACGCGTAAAAAAAAATGCTGCGAGCAAAACAAACAAACCAGGTAAATAAACGGGGAAGCGGAACTTCCTCACAATGGAAAGGACACTATGCCATCTATTGGCAAAGCAGTTATTTACAAAGCTAAGGGTACCCAAGCGAGTATTTTCTCTTCTTTCAATATTGCAGAATGTCGCAGTTGTAGTTTTGCTGTATTACGACAAGAAAATGAAGACATTTCCATGGAGGTTCAGTGGAAAAAAAAAAAAGTTAAAAATAAAAGAAGAAAGCAAAGACAGTTAGTGAATTTATACCTCAGTAATTAGAATTCATTAACTCACAGCTAATTGCAAACTCCCTTCTTGGAGCACCCGAATGGGAGCGGTTTAGCTTTTTCGATTGTTTTATTACTGAACCGTGTCAAAGAAGGCGCTTTTTTTTCTTTCTCTCCTTTTTTTTTTTTCTGTCTTTTTAATGCAAGGTTACTTAAGGACTTAATGGCCACGAAAGAGCCCAGCGGGCTGCTTCAGAAGCTGACCTTACGGTCTCTGCTCAGTTCAGTCCTCCTCTGAACGCTATGCGAGTCTGACTGCAGGATCGGGCCGTCTTTTCCACGCCTGGCAGAGCCCCCCCGAAACACGACCCTGACCTACGAGGGGGTACAAGGCTCTGTCGGACTGATCCCGGCGAGGGGCAGCGGTCCAGCGCGGCCGGGCGGGTGGCGGGAGCGGCGGGGGCAGGAGGTGAGCGGCGCCGCCCCCACCGGGTCCCGCAGGCAGCGCTTGTTCTCGGCAGCAGAAAAGCTTATCCCGTAGAAGAGAGCTACTAGTGCTTTTCCTGTTTCCAGGGAGGGGAAGGAGAAGATCATATTTCCCCATCAGCTATAAATAAACCGAAATAATCGGACAGATGCGAAGGGAAGAGTCGATTTCTCCTGTTCCAAGCGTAGATCAATTTCTGAAAGTTCCTGCCTCTCCGCCTTGAACTGGCTTTCTTCCTGCTTCCCTCACTTACTAAGGACTTGACTTTTCCACTGCCATGAGTAGCCCAATATTGTTCGGTGGGAAACACGAGAGCCCTTTGTTTTAGCTTTCAACGGAGTAACCTCCCTTTCCCCGTCCCGCAGAACGCGGCTCGGCCGTTCTCGCCTAGATGTGTGTGTCGCGGGGGTGGGGGGAAAAATTCCTGGGAGCACCTCTGTTTCTCAGCTCGAAAGGTTAATCTTTCCCCACACAGAAAAAGGAAAAAAATCCCTAAAATAAAAAAACACAATCCCCTCCGTCTAAAACCAGACCCCAGAGAACAGGAAAATATAAAATCCAGACCCTGCACTCATATCCTTTTACTGCTCTTCTCGGTGTGAACGT
This sequence comes from Chiroxiphia lanceolata, assembly GCF_009829145.1. Taxonomy (NCBI): domain Eukaryota; kingdom Metazoa; phylum Chordata; class Aves; order Passeriformes; family Pipridae; genus Chiroxiphia; species Chiroxiphia lanceolata. The sequence continues at coordinate 81,290,031 of NC_045639.1, read as the reverse complement.
GTGAGTAGACGGTGTTTTACAAAGTTGTCTGAATTTCATGAAAGGCCGTTCCTGTGTTTATATGCGAGGGGAATTGCACTGTCTCGCTGACTGAAACGCACCTTCCCCGATTAGTCTTTCTTTATCCAGGCAGAGGGATGCGATGCTGGGAGCCCGAAGGCTTCGTCTCGCAGCCTCACGCCCGGATTTTCGGATCAGCCCCGCTTGTCCCTCGCTACCGAGGGAGAGCAAACCCACGCACTCGGGGGCGCAGCACTCGTTTTCTGCCTTCTGCCCCCCTACTCCACCCCCACAAACATCTTCTAAGCCCAGGCGAGCCGCGGGCTGACGGTGGCCCACGTCTGGGAACGGTGATGGGGCAATGCGCATCCCGGGACGTCGCCGAGGTTCCCCGCAGTCCTCTATCTGTGCTGGGACATCACCACCCCTCGCAGTCGCGCTCCCTCCGCTCCTCGTGCCCACTTTTGGGGGGACTGCCTGAGAAGGGGGACGTTGCGCCCCGATACCCGTCCGGGACACACAGAAGCAGCGGGCGAGCACGTTATCGGGGAGCTGTCGGAGAAAGAGGCAGGAGGAAAGGGTACAGGGGTAGAAAGGTACTGATCGAGAAGAAAACCGAGCTCCATCTCGGCAGCGATTTTTGAAGAAGTCATCAACCAGGCTTCTCTGCCGCACACTGGCTCCCCACGCCACCACCGGCGCCCGCTGCAGCGAGATGCCGGCCAAGCCCCTGAGCATGGCCCTATTTACCCTGTCACCTGAAAGAAGAGATTTCGCTTGTCAAAAGTAAATTCTTCTGCAATCAGCCAGACCAAAATGCTTTCAGAATAACATCCAGGAGGTCATTTCCCCCGAGTTCCCTATCAAGTGTTGCATACAAAATATATCTTCTAAATATATTGCTTTTTTGATGTGCTGAAAGGGAGACAGTTATTAAAAACTGTGCGAGTACTCTGCTTGTAATTTCCCGGGGAGTGGGGAGAGGGCGAGGCGCTAGTGGTGGACTTTAGCAAAGCGGGGCTTTAAAATCACCCACCTTTAAGGTTTGCACGGATAAAGCCCCTCGGCGCCTTTTTGACAAATGCAAATGTCTGTGTGTATATGCATGCATAATAATATAAATATAATATATTAAGATAACAATATATTAATATATGATAATATAAATATGTATGTCTAAACATACATACACATACATACATGTGTATCCATATAAATATTCCCTATTAAATATAGACATGCCTTGCAGGCGGGATTTTTTCACTCGTTGATTTCTGTAGATAAACGCAATTATTTCCTCTAGTGTTTTCTTCTCTATATATGATTTTACTTTTTCATCTTCCTTTCTCTTTCTCTCTCTCTTTTCTTAGTGGAAAGTGCACAGTAAGTGTGAAATATACATCATCGCCCGAGGAATTTGTCTTGAAAAGTCCTCTCAGCCCCCTGGTGTTCAAAGACTGAAGGATGGTTATTGATTATTGTACTAGATCAGAGCCCGCATTAAACGCCAGGGGAGCGAAATGGACCATCTGTGAGGGCCTGGCTCCCGCCCGCGGTCCCCGCGGCTCCCCGCGGCTCGCCGGGGCCGGGGCTCCGCGGCTCCGCGCCTCTCCCGCCGCGCTCCGCACCCGCGGATGGCAGGACAAGCCGTCTTCCGCGATGCCTCGAAACGGCTTGGAGCCCGTCGGGCAGGGGCCGTGCGCGCCCGCGGAGCCCCGCGCAGCCGCTGCGCTCTCCTCAGTTCCGCTCCCGCCGTTTTTTCTCGTCCTGGTCCGGCAGCGAAGCATCCGTCGTGTCCTGTAGGAGCGCGGCTGTACAGGGGGATGCTCAAGCTGGGAACACCCGGACTGCAGAAACAGGCCTTATATGCATGTAGGTGTATATATACAAATATATACTCATACATATGGAGGGCTTCAGTTGGGTGGAAAGAGCCATATATTTAGAACGATGAGCTCGTGGACAGGCTTGTCAGTTCTCACCACATTCGTGCACCCTGAGATCCATCAGTTGATCCATGGAAAGTCTCACTGAAGGGTCAGCAGGGAATGCTGAGTTGTGGGACAGAGGTTGAAAAACCCACTAGCAGGAGGGCACAGGAAGAGGGAGGCTCAGTGCCAGGGTGTGGTGCAGGACAGGGTGAAAGCCTCAGCATCCCACTCCAAGCACACCATTCCAGGGGACGTGAGCGCGTATGCAATGCAATGTCCCTACCTCTCTGCCTGACCATGACTGCGCAGGTGACTGGGGTTCTCCTGCGAGTGCATGTAACGCTAGCCTTCACTGCCAGTGATGTTACGTTGGCACAAACTTCCCCCTATGCCTTTCAAAGTGTGGTATGTTAGCTGGCAACTGCAAACTCTCCAGATCCACTGCTTCTTTGGCCAATGCAAACCAGAGAGAGGATTTTTTGCTCATAGAAATTGACCAGTAATGAGAAAAAATAAACCTAAACTTACTCCCTTCAGCTGGGGAGTGATGGTGCTGTTTGGGAAGGGGGGGTCAGGGAGGGCAAATATAAGAGGAGTTTTGGAAAGTGCTGTGACCCTGGGCTTTAATTTACAGCAAATTTTGTCATGTATATAAACAGAAGATCAAGTATATTGTGGAAAACTTCAAAATGCATTTTAAATTTTATTCTTTTTTCTCTTCCTTTGAGGTGCAGATGCTTGAATTCATGACAACTGAGACGATTTGCTTTATGAATAAGAACATCAACAACCCTACTATGCCCTCTCACAATACCTTGGTATTTCTACATCCTCTCTAAGGTTCACTTTGAGACCTGGAGGAATCTGATCTGGGAATTAGGTTTTGGACCGTTTTGTTTCCATTTTGCAAATGCAGAGATGCTACAGTGAAAAACACAGTGGTCTCTATTTCTTCCTCTCCATAGGCATGTTTAACTCTCATTGACACTGATGTGAGTTATGCACATGTCTAAAGAGGAGAAGGGAGGCTTAGATCTTTTTCTCATCGTTTACATGAGATCAAAGGGAATCAAATAGAGTTAATGAAGGGCCAGATGGTGCTTTATTTGTGCTCTGGAAGAGCATAGTACAAGAGAATGGGAAGGAATAGCTGTAGTTTAACCTGGCAAAGAGGAGGAAAACTTACTATCTCATTTAATGGGCACTGAAGCAAGTATTCCATATCTTCAGAAGTGGGAAAGGTTTGCTTGTTTTTGCTCCCTCAGTAGGTTTTGGATGTAGGGCCAGGGTTGTTTTTGGAAGACTCTGATTGAAGGGATTCCAGACTCTGAAATCATTCACATTTTGTCTTTTTTGGAAACACAAATTTCTTTGGATTGGGCAATTCTTCAGGTTCTGCTTTTAAGCCATAGGATATGGGTGCTCCTCTAGTCCATGGAAAATGTGTAATCTAAGCTGCTATGAGGAGGCAGGGCTGCAGAAGTAGGAGAGCCTTTGATTTGGATCCTCACTGTGAGCAAGAGTTTGGCAGGAGAGTCACAGGATGCTGTAAACTTTACCAACTGTGCACACAGAACAACTCATATCCCAGAGGATGCAGACAGGGTCGGGGCCATCCTGTGCCTCTGTGGCATCTCTCAGCACTTTCTCCTGGCTGATGGACTCTTAGCACCAGCTGCCCCCAGAATCTTCAAGGAGGAGATTGTAGCCTAGGGCATAGCTAATGGCAAGTTACTTTTACCCTCACTGCTGGTAGAATTATCCAAAAAGAGACAAAAACTTGTTTCCTCTGTGGATCTTTTAGTGATCCTGGCAGGCTCTTTCTGACATAGGATATCCCAAAGGGTCCTAACTGGGAAGTGGTAGGGAAAAACAGACGTTTTTGAAGAGGATTAAACCTGTGCCCATGGTGATCTTGCAGGGATGAGTCTATGGGGGCAGTAGAGGCTATGTTATTACTTGTCCTCTGTGCATACCGTCATTGTTTTAATGCATGACATACCTGTTTGATGATAACTTAGCATCAGATTCTCCAATAGCTTGATGTCATGTGTTGACCTTGCATGATATTATTATGCCAGTTTACAAAAAATGTCACTTCAGTGATGTTCCCCAAGACTCCTTTTATTGACAAAGTAGCTCTCTGGATTTGGAAGTTTTTTCAATTGAGCTAAAGGCCTGGAGACTTTCCAGTTTTAAAAGCAATAGGAAGAGATGCAACTAACATCTGTACATTTGTTTAAGGCTGCCAGAAGTTGTTTGTGTTTATGGTTTATTTTCAGAAAATTGTATCAAGAGTACTTTAATAGCAGTACAGCCCCATCTACTCTTTGCCCCCTGGTACAAACCCAACATTACAGCTCCAGCTGACATTATTTCCACCTGCTTTAAATGTGTTCATGTGCCTCTAATCCTGTGTGCAGCTTCACATTTGTACCCATTTCCTGTATTTTATAGGCACATGTGGTATGTCGAGGTTTGGAAATGTAAGCCCTCATTTTGTGCTGCTTGTTTTTCAACATTCATTTTCCCTAGCTACACTCCTTGCTTAAAAAACCCAACTCAACCCAAACCAAACTAACAAACAAAAAAACCCACCCAAAAAACCAAACAGTTTTTTTTTCTGGTTGAGATTTAAGCAAAACCTTGAGAACTTCCTTGCTAATTTATATATCTAGCACTTTTATTGAGTGAGTGTGCAGTAATTTGGTGGGTTTACTAAGTAACTTGACAGTTAATGGGATACATCTGCAATAGATTCCAAAATAACTGGCTGCTTAGAAATATGGAGAAGACTAGCATTTTCTCTCCTTTCTGTTCTTGTGAGAAATTCATATCTGCTTCAGCCCCACAGAAGTGAAGATTCCATTAAAGATACGTGTATGCCAAGAGCTGCTACTAACTACAATAAAACTAATTAATGCTGACCCTTCCAAATCTTCTACTATATTAGAAAAATGTTATGGATTTTAATCTAAAGGATTAAAATCTAAGAAGCTACATTAAAAACACACAAACCCACACATACATCTGGAGCTACACCGTGCCTTTACGAGGTTTGAGAGCATAAAAAACCCTCAGCCATGAAAGAAAGTGCCCAGACTTCATTTTCCACAGGCAAATTGGCTGCTTTGCCTCAGTGACCCATAGTTGTGTGCTTACTTGCTCCTATGAAAAGGAGAAGAATAGCAACATCAATAATCCTTCATCTGGTGCAACATGGCCCAGAAGGATTTGGAACCCTTCAGTGTTAGGGAATGTAGACTCAGTCAATTGGGAGGAAAACTCTAACCAGCAATCCCATATCCCTGAGAAGATTTCTGCATTTCCTAAACTGACTTCTTCCTGACGCAAAAGCCAATAGCTACTCCATCCTTTACATTGAGGTTGATTTTTAGGGATAGCCCCCAGTACAGGGAAGCCCATGGTAGTGTGAATCCATTAGAATGAACAGGTTGGGGGAGGAAGATCAAACATTCATGATGGAGATACAGAGTCTGAGTGAGTGTATCTAGCATCCTGTGGTTCCAGAGGGAATAAAGAAAAGGAACAAGATAAAGCAAAATGAGCAGAGCTCTCCTGGGCCTGAGTAATTTCACCTATGAGGGGGTCAGCTGATCTAATATCTTTACTACAGCTCAATTAACATTCATTTGCCAAATTTTAGGTTGCTTCGGATAGGTATTTCATGGTAATGAAGATGAACAGTTTTGGTAAATAGCTGATATGTCAAAATGCCCTTGGTGACACCGATGTGTCTAGACTGCAATACATGTGTCACTTTTCACTTTTTGTGGTTAAAAGGTTAGTAGAGGGAAGACCCTCCTCAGATTCCTTCTGCAATTTGTGAAGAAATTCCCTATACTGCCTTGCCAAATGTTGTTTAAAGCTCTGACATGTGTCTGTTTGTTCATTAAAATTCAACAGCAGGATAGAAACATAGAGCTAATGTTTATGTTCCAATTAAGGAATTCATTCATGTTGCCTAACTTAAAAATATTCTCCTCAGAGAAAATGTAAGTCTAAAGTTGATTTACCAGGTTTAAATTTAAGAAAACTATATTGTCAGAACAACCACACATTCCTTTTTGCATCACTTTTGAAATCTGTTTCCTATTACCATCTCTGCATCAGACAAATACAACCAAGTTATTTACAGGCTGTGAAAGATACTAAATCTTTTCCGAGTAATATTACATTGGATCACAAATTCTCACTTTTAATAATAATTGACAACAAACTAAAGCAAAGGATATTCACAATTAGTAACAACAGCACATAATGCTCTCCCAGTGCCTTGTATCTTCAAGACCCTATACAGACATAAGCTGCTGAAGTCTCATTAACATTTACTTTGGAAGGATGTTAAGTATTGTTATCTCTCTTTTACAGATGGTGAAAGAGGCTCAGTAGGATTGTGACTCGCCTAAAAAAACCTCAGTCTAATTGCAGAAGCAAGACCAGAACTTGCAAGCTCTTGGCTGCTACTTGTGTGAGAGAGCGAAACAGATTTTTAAAAGCATTCTGTGACTTAGGAATCCCGGTTCCAGCACACACCAGGACTTGAGTGGTGCTGGGGCAGTGCAGCTCCTCAGGGGCACTTTGGGCTCCCGACTCCCATTAACTTTGAGTGATTTTGGAGCTCTTGAAAACTCCTTTCAGTCTGTGGAGGGAAATGCACAACACCTGTGATTCATAGAAACAGCTCATGGAGAGGCAGAGCAAAGGCTGGGAGTGAGGGCCAGCTCCACGTGCAGCTCAGCCGCGATTCAGAAGCTGGAAGGCCGAGCACTGAGCCTGTCTTCCAGGGCTGAGGAGCCGGGGGAGCCAGCAGTGCTGCCAGCTCTTCTTGCTGACATGATTTTCTTGGGAGCAGAGCCAGGAAAGATCTAAAGACAGAACTCCAGCCCTTCAATAAATTTAAGCTTTGCCTTTGGGAGGAAGCCCTCCTTGCCTGGCCCCTTGTGCCTTGCCCTATGTCTCCAGGAGAAGGCAGCAGCTCAGGTGGATGCACATGCCCAGGCTTTCTTCACCCCTCTTCCTGGGCAGCCCCCTGCCATGCTGTGAATGGGGAAAATGGGGGCAGGAAGGTGGGCAGAGAGCTGTGGAAATCCCTGCAGAAGCAGATGTTCTACCATATTTGTGTGCATGTGATGGGAATGCAAGAGTGAGGAACCGGGGCAGAGCTGGGGAAGCAGCCCCTTGGGGCTGCAAGTGCAAAGTGAGAGGTGCTGGTGACAGGGGTGGGCAGGGAGCATCTATTGCTGTTAGATGGAGGGGTGCACTGGTGCAAGGCATGCAGGTCTTCAAATGAAGTGAGGGTCAGGAGAAGCCATTCAACATTCTAATGCCCAAAGACCTGTGACAGCTACCCAGGTCGGGACTGGGATTGGAGCTGGCTGTGCAGCTCTCACCACCCACACACAGCCTTGCACCACCATGCCCACAGCCTCTGGAGATGAGGAAGTGAAAGGCATTTGAGCTCAAAGGAGGGATCAAAGACATTCCGTATACGAGATATATGTAGGTGTCTTTGTCTTGCTGTTGCCCAGTTTTTTACCTTTTTACTTTGGCAATACCAGTGTGCAGCTAACTGGAAGCCTGGAATAAGAGTGGTTGGAGCTGAGGAGGAAAATTTCGTCATCATCAGGAGAGAGACTGGATATTGCACAAAGTAGGACTGGCTTCCCCAAAACACTGCTGAGAAGGAAAGAAAACCTTGTATGAGAAAGAGGATGTGGAAGCATGTGCTCAGAGACCTGAGCAAACAGCAGCTCTGGAGAAGGCAGACTATCCCTGCATCCTCAGAGGGGGTGCAACCCTTCTTCAACGACCGGATAACAAGCCCTGATTTTCATGTCAAGATTTTAAAATTGATTCCTTTGCTATGGGTTTTGGCCTTTGACAATGCTTAAAAGGATGCAGAAACCATTTACAGTACAGTCTCAAATTTGTGCCTGTGTTTAGAAATGTTCGATAGCATCATCACATTAAAACAGTTTAGGAAGGTGTATAGCTAAGGGAGTACTCACTGCTAAGAAGATCTTGAGGCAATTCTGAGTAATGAGGAAAGGCCTCCCTTATGTGGAAAAGACTACCAGGCCAGAGGACCAGCGTTCTAGGCCAAACCCTATTAAATTCAAGGGAAAAACAACTTTTAGATGGCCTTGTGCCTACACTTGGAAATTTAATTGAATCTGGAATAGGCTTTATAGACTGAGAGACTCACAGCATGAGATTAATTGTTCATTGCAGTGATGGCAAAGGCAAGCAGCAAACTGGCCAGCTGGTTCTATCTGGAGTATAAAGAAAATCTAGTCAGGATAAATCAGGTAACGTCTCTAGATGGTAGAATATCATTCCAGGGGCCAGGATGGGGAAAGGTTAAGGGCCTGTGAGAAAAAAGTTGCTTCTTAATGTTCTTTTTGCTTGAACGTGCTAATATCCCAGAGGGCTATTCTTTAAATAATTCTGTTTTCACAAGATTAAGGGAGTACTAGAGCTTTACCAGCTTCATGTAACTCATTGCGAATTCCTTGAAAAAACTGTTTAAAAATATTTATGCAACAAAAGAAGCTATTTCACACATTTTGCATCAGCAACCAGGTTTTAAAATAAACCAATGTGTCCTCAGAAATAAAAAGAAGAAATAAAGATCCAAATTCGCAGTTGGTGTAAATTAACAGACTTTCACTGAAGTCAGTGCAGAGTTGCCAGTCCAGAAACCATGACCGTGATTTTAAAAGTCTTCGAAATAGGGTCTACAAAACATTATGTGGCTGTAGAATATCTCACAGAAAGGTAAAGCATGAGTACAGTCTCCAGGCACCCTAGGACAGAGAACAAATGGCAGCACTAGGACTAAAATTGTCCTTGAGAAATGTTAAATCAGTTAACATGTAGTGTTTAAGAGTACCAATACATAGCGTGTATCAGTCAATAGTTACTTCTTCATTAAACCAACTGGCACAGTAACTAGAGTTTTCTCATGCTCAAATAATTAAATATTTAATCAAATCTACTAAAGCTTTTTTTTAAAAAATTCTTGACATAAACTAATGAATAAATGAACTGAGGGCTCCCATGTCTCTCTGGCAGATCACTTACCTGTACCATGGAAAGCTTCCATCAGACGGGCTCTGTTTGGTGACATCTCTGCTGCCACCTTCTTGCAGGGCACTGGACAATTTTTAATGGTATGTCCAAGAGTCAGAAGTTGGGAATATGTATATTCTCTCTCCCTTTGGAATGTGAAAGGGTGATCTTGGCACCCCAGGAGGGAGCATAAACCAACTGTTGATTACCCTAAGCCATTAAAAGTCTCTCTGGAAGGGCCATCTCATGACTGGAATATTTCTCCTGAAAAACACACTGGTTAAGCTCATGGTGATGCAAAGATCAGATATTCTGATCACTTCTTTTGTGAGGGTCACTACGACCTCCTTATCTTACCCTCTGTCTTATGTTGCATCCTATAAGGTTTTTTCCAGCAGACTTCTTGAGGTTGTGAAAAGGAGCAGGAAAAATACACATTCTTTTTACCCTCAGGAAAAAAGAATGTGTATTTAAAGATAGACATGACTGGTTTGCACCTACCTGGCAATCACGGGGGTAATTCCAGCTCCTCCATGATTCCTATCACGGATGGGCCGACACCCTGGCCAAGCCCCACAAATATGTTCAGCATACAATGTGATGGAACCTCATTTCAAGCCTCTGGGTACTACTATAATATTAGTATTACTGTCCCACAATGCTAACAAGAGTACACATTTTATGAGAATTCCGCTCTCAGGACTGGAAAAAGCAATCACTATTGGAAAGGGAACACAGAGCTTTTTGGCTGAAAATCTCACAGTGAACTTCAAGGCAGGCTCCTCAGACCAGGTGACATAAGCCGGCAAACATTGCTTTGTTGATCAGGTTGGTTCTGACCCGTAAGGATTAAACAGGAACTGACTGTGCTGAATTTGCTTTTTGTTTACTCCAGCGGTTGCCACCAGGCAGCCCAGAGAGGATTTGCTGGCTTCTCTGAGGGCATGGGAAAATCGATGTGTTTGGCTTTCCTATGCTGAGCACTGGGCTCGGCTGGAAGTGTGGTCCCTGAGGTTAGCCTTACATCACCAGAGGTGGGAGCATAAGCCTACCCTCTGACTTCTGCCAGAGCTAAATTTAAAACCCTGATGGCTTAGCTGAGTTCTGTGGCAACAAAGTGATGGGTGTGAAAGGGAATGGGAAAAATAATAATAAAAAATAAGAAAAAAACAGGGAGAAACATCAGCAGAACTTTGACACATCAAAAATGGAGAAAACAAGATTTATTTGTGGTCATCTGGGACATGTTTGCCTGCCTTTGATGAGGAGCTTGCACCAGCCACAGCTGGCTGGCTGAACTTCTTGAGCCTCTGAACTCTTCAGGGCATCAAAAATTTTGCTCTTACATGTGTGCGAGGTGCCTAGAAGAGCCAGGTCCTGATCACTAATAGAGATCCCTAAGCACCAGCGAGATAGCTAATAACAAAGAGCTGTTTTTGAAGGTCGAGGTCTAACATGGCCTGTTGTCCTGGTGGACAGCAAGTGCTGTTCTATTTCTGTAGTGAGAGGGCTGGGACACATAAGCTTTATAGGAAAACATCCACAGGCAAAGTTTTACTTATTTGCTAAGAAAAAAGAGAAACATCCTCTTTTGTATTAGATGAACTTGGGACTGCTCTGTTACAGAAGTAAATGCTTCCCCCACAGAAGAAGAGTGCAAGTATTTTCACTACTTGTAAATCATTCAACTATCTATGTGGCTACATAGATGTGGTATATTTAATGCATGCTTTGCAGTAGTATGTTTGTTGCATACTGTTGGATAAGATCACTAATAGAAATTTAGTAGGTACACAGTACAAAACTGGTGTTCTGAATTGCCGTCATCACTTTGTCTTGCACTATAACTAATAATTATAAGAAATATCTGTGTCCCAACTAGTCTCAAAGAATCTTTTAAGCAGATCTTCACATTTTAAAAAGCTGTCCTGAAAGCTTCCTTGTTTCACAGGAAGAAAATACTATAGGGGAAAAAAAAGAAAAAAGAGAAAGAAGGAAAGAAAAAAGAAAGAGGAAAAAAAAAGAGAAAGAGAAAAGGACAGGTCTTCTGCCAAAATAAATCAATTAGCTCATGGATTATATGTGTCTTCAGAAACCCATAAAGACAAGGAGTAATGTTCTCCTTTTTCTTGGAGAAAGTTTTAGGACACAATTTCTGTTTCTTGAAGTGTAGGTACTATTTGCTCTTTGGCAGAAGTCCTTTCCAAAATGTTGCTGGTACTCTTTTAATGTGGACTGGTAGATTCAGGATTTAATAGTATCTAGAAACTATAATGTGTGATTTCCCATTTTTCACAGAAGAAGAGTACCTGTAATATTACAGAAAATGGGTCTAAACCTAGATAATTTTTCTATCTTTTTCTTTCACTGATCCATTATTTTTCTTTTGCTGTCATCTCTTATCTCCTAGGGCCAAATAACAGAATAGATGTGATAAACAGGAGGCTAACCATGAAAAGCATTCCCAGGAAGCTTGGCCTAAATATCAAAAAGGAAGATTGAAGACGTAAGACTGGAAAATAATATTGAAATATGAGTAGTATGGTTGGATACTTAACATTTTCTTACTGCTTTTATTTTAGACATATTTTAATTTATAAATTACCTAGATAGTAAGGTTTCCATTGAAAGTTTGTTTTCTGATTTGATTCAATGCTTCATCTCTACCATTGTTACTGTCAGATAGATGCAATACTTGTTCTTAGAATATTTGTCTGTTACTATTAGTGTTACTTACATGATTCTGTATTTTATTATTGTGAATGAATTGCTCTAAGACTCATTAAATTCATTGTGATATTGAAGACAATTTTATTGTATTACATTTGTTTCAGGGTTCAAATGCTATTAATTTGGAAGGAGATTTCTATGCACTCATCCCATCCCCCTCATGAAATCAGTACTCTTAAGCAGTTCCAGAATTTTTTTTCTGATAATTCTTTACAGTCACTGGTCTGAGTAACAAAAAGACTTTGATAAGATACAATGATATGAATCTTGCAAAGAAAAAGGAATGAGTTTTGCTGATTTTGGTGCAGATATCACAAATGTCATCATGATTGAGTGAATCTTCTAACAGGAACCAGCTGATTTTATAGACAAAAGTCCTGATCCTCACTTTGAAAAATTTCTTCTTATTTGAATAGAGATTGCAGTATTGGACCCACATGGAACTTGGTCAGAGGCCAACTATGTGCTGAGAATGGAGACATTAGTTTGTGATTAAAAGCTGATTCTATTGTTGTGTAGATTTACTCTAGCTATTGTCCTATAAGAGTGAAAAAGGGCAAGTGAGGTAAAACCCCTTTTCCCTTAATAAGAATTACTTTACACCCATACTCACAAGACCCCTACGTGCTTGTTTGGTCCAGTGAGGTGCTGGATGTGAACAGCTGTATGCCTCATTTGTGCAAAGATGGCAGCAATCTGAAAATGCATATCATACTCCTATAAACTCTTCAGGAAGGCGGGGAATCTGGCTCAGACACTGATGTCAAAAAGTGCTTCTGCATGGCAGTTTGTGGTGGGTACTCCAAAAGTATGCTCTTTGCAAGGAGGGGAATGCTTAGCTGGAAGATGGTGGGATTTCCACTCCTGCACCTCAAAAGGACATTCTCACTCACAGGGTGATTTTCATCTGCCTTTAGTAGGAATCTGGGTCAAACTTTAAGAAGAGAAAATGCAATTAAATGTTCTCCTGAGACTTAACAGTCAAGTACTAAATATTATGCAAGACTGTCAACCCACAAGCATTCTCTGCTATATGGAGATCTTGGAGAAATAGCTCAATTCATGACATTTATGAGGAAATGTGAGTTTTTCAGTTATTTATCTCCCATGGCAGCAAAACTAGGAACAGATTCAGTGCTGTATCTATTCCCAAAATTTGCATGAGCTCTTGCTCTGTGTTGCAACAACTTCCATTGACAAAGTGTGATTGGATACGTCTACTCCATTAGTTTACGGATATTGCAGTCACTACTCATGTTGGATCACAAATCATATAGAAGTCCTATAAATGTGGAAATACCATCAGATATCTTTACTCTCTATACTGTCCGATGATGACTGCAAACAGGCATTTTAGTAGTTTGTCAAAGCCTATCTGGATGGTGGGATTATCGCTGAGTTCCCTCCAAATAGCTAGATTTGGACTTCAGAAAGAATGCTGTACTCTTTAACAGGCAGTTAATTAATAGTGGTGGTGAGTCTGTGGAAAAGCTACTGATGTTTAGTAAGTCTTCTGTCTCTGATTTCTATGATGTTTTATATTAGCAGAAGTGTTATAGATCAGATTCAAACAGTAGTGCATTGCATGTATTTCTTACTAAATGGCTACTGTTGGAATGGAATCTATCTTTATCAAGCAAGAATATACCTGTGCTACAAAATCTGTTGCAGGATTAGGATTTACCACTGTATTTTCAGATGTGTGCTGTAAAGAAATGTATGTTTTCTTATGTATGAGGTCCAATAGGAGCAGCTCGAGTGAAAACTACATTTAGTGGCATCCAAAATAGAAATCTATTGGGTCAAACTAATCTCAGGCTTATTGTCAGGCAGCTGGGTAACCACTTGTATTTTTGTCACGCCATTTCTCCCTCTCCACTCCCAAAGCTTCATTATGACCAAACTATTAAGAGCTTTCACTTCCCCACTCCAAAGAACATGGATGCACCTCCATGAAGGTGTTTTCTTTGGGTTTTAGATATGAATTTTGAGCTGTCCTCAAGGAAGGACAAGTGCACAAATAAATACACACATGCAAACACCCTGCGAAGCAGAAAGGAAAGCTTTACATCATTACTACTCCGTACCTCCCTACTACTTGGACTCATGTGAAGTCGACAGGAATTCATCTCTTACAATTTTAAATACTTATTTCTGCCATATGTACATTCTGAATTTTAGGACATCCCTTTGACCATATTTACTTCCTAAAGAAGCTTCTGGAAGTGATATTATTGTTATAATTTAACTCTTTTGCAGAATGAATAAAGTTTGAATAGGCAAAAAACCTTCAATTTTATTTTTGTAATCAACAAAATTTTGATTCCTAGATCAGGGACGCTATTGAACTACACAGTTGTTGGCTTGTTAAACTACTGTATTTTTCAAGCTGCCTTTCTGTACTTCCTTGACTGCACAAGCTTATATACGTTTTCACACAACATGACAATGGTTTCTTGCTTTCTGCAGATCCACATAAGATTATTTTGGCCTCCATATGTGACGCTGGTCTATCTTATTCTTCTTAAATTTTGGCTCTACTTAACACTACAAGAGCTAACTATTTTCTGATATCACTGTTTAAGCTAAAGAATAGCTGTGCTTCCAACAAAATTATTGTGAGTAGACAAAAGAGGGGGAAGGTGGCAGTTGTAAAGAGCAATATAAAAACCTGCTACAAAATCTTTGTACCAAAAGGTGATCTACATTATCAAAGTCTCTGAGAACTTTGCTGTATGGTTTAATATATTTAACAAAATTTATATCTACATATAAATATTTATATTCCAGGCTTTTGTTAGTCTCTATGCAACCTTAACAGTAATAGAATTTTATGTTTTAATTTCCTTAAAGGAAAGTCTTATTTGAACCCATGAATGCTTCAGTGTTTTGGAAAGATCTAAATATATGTCTAATATCTATGAAGACCTATGATTTTTTTTTTCATCCAGCAATCATTTCATGTATTATTTTGAGAAACAGCACTATATGTACTGTAAATAATACAGAAAAAATTATATACGTATTATCTGATATGGTGAAATAGCTCTGTCTGTTGGTTAATTATCCAAATACTAAAGAAAAGTTAGGTTAATGATTTCCAGACAGTTGTTATGCCATATCATGTTAAAGCAGCTGTTAACCATATGCACTACTGTAGTTCTGCTTATATTAACCATTATGAAATTTTCCTTGGGGAAAAATGCTCATGTGCTTGCAGAGAACCTCTGTGCCCTCTTTTTAAATGAAATAAGTTGGTTATTCTTAGAGCATGATGAATAATTTGTAACAAATCATTTGGTGATTTTCTCCTGCCTGTGAATAGGGATTGTGTTTTTCCAAAGCCACCATGCACCCAAAGAAGCTGAAGTCTCGCCAGGAGTCTGGTAGCTTCAACGGAGCAGGTGAAGCACTGGAAGAGCCCTTCAAAACCAGTCCTGGTGTTACTGCACCAGTGCAGTGCTGACTGTGGTGACCTCATGGCTTTGGGACACGAAATCACATTTATTCATGGCACTACACCCTGTTGTACCAACCCATCAGTTCATCTGAGGCTAACATGGCAATCCCTGACACCGCTGTTTTGTGCAGGAGCATGGCCCCGCAGCAGGATAGGGTTTCATCTGATCTTTTTTTTTTTTTTGTCTTTTTGAGAGAGAAACAGAATAATCTGTGAATTCCTAGGGGCTTATAGCAGCAAATATTAGAGTGATAGCCACCAGAGAAACACGATTTATGGACAGAGGCCGTCTCTTTTATTAGGTTGCTTAATACAGTTGGAAAAAAAGAGACAAGCATTTGGGTCAAAACCCCTCTGTCAGGTCCAAGATAGAAGTATGTCTAGAGGACAGCTTGTGTAGATGACAGCTCATTTGTTGTTGGGGGGAGATGTATGTTTTCTCCTCTCCTTGTTTTCAGACCATAAGAGACACTGTGTTTTCTTTATAAGCATTGCCTCTTTTTTCTTAAAACATTGAAACTGCAACATGGTGTACGCCTATTACCAGTTTAATAAGTATCTACCACTTGATCTTATTAAACTTGCAGATTAATTTATTGTCTTGCATCGACCTAAGGAAGGGTATCTATATTAACTCAGAATGAGATGACATTAGCACTTACTTTAGGGATATTTGTCTGAATTTGTTACAGTTGTCTTTGTGTCCCCAGTTGCATTTGCTTCTGTGAATATTCTAGCAAGTGCTCATGAACTTCAAGATGCAAATGGTTTTACTGGATAATGATCAGAGAAATGTTTTGTCTTACAATACTTACCCCAGTCACAGTGTAATCCCAGAGCTCAGAAGAAGGCATTTGACAGGGATATCACCTGTAAAACATTAAACAAGTTCCTTCTATTCAATGTGGGTAAACCTGGGTGTTGCACACTGAAAAGACATAATGAATGGACACCAGAGGAGGGCATCAACTGTGGTCAAAGGTCTAAAATCATACCTTACAAACAACAGCTGAAGGAATTTAGATTGTTTATTCTGCAGAAGAATAAAAAGGAATTGTGATTAAAGCCTTCAGACACATGAGGGTAGCAGCAAGAAGAACAAAAAAAAAATTTCCTTTGCCCTTTGTACACAAAAAAGGAGGTAATTTAAATAAGGTACCTCTTAGGTATCAGAACAGTAAGGGTATTGTTTCTATTGTAATAAATAACCAAGCATTGAAATAGATTGTCTAGGGAAACCGTGAAGCCAAATCACCAAAGGGACCCAAGAATAAGCTAGAAAAGCAAATGGTAGGAAGGGAGTACATATATGCCCTACCATGCTGGAGGTGGATCAACTAGATAATGTCTTAGTGTCCCTTATAGGTCCCTTTTCTCTGATCTTATGATTGATAGCTATACGACAATGGCAAAAAAAAATACACAGAAAAGATGTCCTCCGAAATCTTTTGTCTCTCTTCAATCTGAGTGCTTGACAATGAATAAACAAAGGACTTTTTAACCTAAAAAATTGTCAGTGTTTTTCATCTGAAACCTAACTGTCACAATGTAGCGATGTTATACCAGCAGAACTCAGTCACCCTCACAATGATCTGTAACCCAATTTCACAAGTGTATTATTAGATATAATGTTAGTAGAGTGCTGAACAGAATGAGCCCACTGAGTCAGTACAGAGAAATATCTAGATAGTAGGAACTTCCACTGTGTTCTAGTAGACATTTCTGAGCCCAAACCATTCCCCTCAGCAACCCAACCACTTGCTCAACTGTCTATTCCTGCTTATGATGGATCTGAAAACTCATACTTTGCGAAGAGACCAAGCCTGCTCAGACAATGACAAACAATTTGAAAATAACTGGTCTGATCGAGTGTCCAAACTGTTGACAGAAAGCAAATGTTCGTGTGTACAATGAGCATGAAAGGTGAAAGCCCTTCCCTGGCACTGTTCTTTCACTACTCCAACTGTGGCCTCACTAGATGACCTGTGAGCCAAGAACAGGGAGAGTATAAGAAAACAGTTCCTACGAAGGCTAATTTTCTGAAGTAAAGTCTGCCCAGATGCTGCAGTTATATTTTTTCATATTGCCTGCTAAAAGATCTGTAAAAAGTTAGTAAAGCAAGTCTGGAAAAACAGTAAATTTTACTTTTAGGATATAGCAAAACTCATATCAATATTTATAGTGTATATTAATTAATTTTTCTCTTTATACATTGGGTGTTGACAGGGCAAAAACTGCAGGGCTGGGAGAGCTGTGTGTGCCTCACTCACATACCTCCTTTATTCAGTGTCTCATGGAGTCCCATGACTCTAAGGCCAAGGATTTTGCTTCTGACTTCCCAAATTTTCTTGCTAGGTAGGAACCTTGGGCAGACTGACTCTTGCCTACAGTAGCTTCTCACACAGATATCAACTTGCATGTGAAGTATTTCATACTTACAAAGAACTGAAAGTACACTGAGACAGTGACGACTTCATCCCTTGAGCATCTGGAGTGTTAAGCACAACAATATTCTTGGCTGGACTAAGAGCTATACCCTAGTAAAAATAACTCCCAGAACTGCATCCACATGTTAGTTGGTCCATTAGTCTTGTTTATCTCAGAAACTAGGCAGAGAGTTTTTTTCGGATGTTTCCCATGGGCAAAGAGCTTTGTACAATCAGATTATTTGGAGATACTGCTTTAAATTTGATTGATCCTACAAAATTATGTTTTTAATCCATTATGATGCCTTTTTCATAGTTTGATCTAAATAAAAATGCATTCCAATCCTTTTTCATCCTGTCCTCCAAATTCTTTACCAGCACAATGGCCTGCTATGGCTGCAGCACAATTCTGGCTGGAATAAGTCTTAATTAGCTGCCAGTGATGTCATGTCCATGTCTGTGTTAAAGGCACAGGACTAAGTATTCCTCCTTATTTAATGTACTGTAGAAATTCCATTTTGGGATAGCATTAAGATGCTTCAGAGCCAATCTTGTATTTCTCCCGGAGTTGAGATGCTTGGCCTTCAGCCTTCTGACACTACCCCAGTTGTGCTATAATGGTCCAGAAATACACTGCCTGTTGTGTTTTATTGCTTATGTGAGAACTGTCCAATTCCTGTCAGTTGACAAGGGAGGAGCATTGCATTGAAGGATTGCGCAGCAGTGTGTCTGGGAGCTATGTTATTTCACACCAGCAGCAACCTTTCAGTGTTTGCGCAGCAGCCCAGTAGAGCCTTGGTGCTCTTGCCATAGAGCAGAGAGCAAACCCCATTGTAGTCATTCTCTCTGCCAGAGAGACTAATGCATGTTGCCAAATATCTCCCCTCAACACATTTATTGAACATTAAACCAGCAGAATAGCATTGAATGAAGTCCAGTAATTTTATAGGATATATTTTAGTCACTAGACTTTGAAGACTAGTCCAATGTTAATTATAAAGTTTCTGTGTCTGGATAACATATTGTTAACAGTTATTTTGTAAGTGCTAATGGCAAGATGGAAGATTTCCAATGGTTTTATTGAGGAAGTGGCAATTAAAATGTTGAGCACTGCAACATACATACAAAATAAAAATAATCTTGCATACACAGCACTTTGTGTCTAAAAGAAAAAGAACAGAAAAAGCAGGGACTAATATTTTCTGTTGAAATTAATACAACCATTTTATTTCTAAAAAGTTTTGCTTTTGAAAAAAACCCAAACGTTGATTTACTTGCCAACTTCAAATGTCACGAGCCTTGAACAAGTTTGACATTGTTTAAAAGCACATCGTGAAACTATTAGAAAGCTAAGACAAGTTGCTATGTTATGTTTTTCCACACTCAAAGAGCAGCAATATGTTCTCAGTTTGAGTTACTTCTTTTAGATTAAGGGAAACTAAACAAGAAAGAACAAAAGCAAAGTGATCACAAGAGTTCGTGGAAGTGTCTACATGGGACAATTTTTAACGTGTGGGTGGGAAGAGGTACTATGCAAGCACTGCTCCATGAGGCCAGCTGGGCACACCAGTGCTCCTATATCTATTTGCAATAAGAAAAAAAAAGTACTGTCTATGGCTCTGTATCATCTGTCAGTTAGCAGGTCCAACACAGATTTTGCTTGGCATAGCAAATGGCTACCACCTGCTAAAAGAAGTTCTGGTGGCATGTATAGTGGATCTGGGAGTTGAGCAGCACTGGGGCTGGTTGCTGGCATGAAGTTGGTCAGTGCAAGGCACATAATCCCTTCAAGCTGAGCAGGAGCCGGCTCTCCAGCCATTTGAGTGGGTTTAGGTTTGCTTGCAACATACCTGTTTTAATCTAAACCTGCCGCAGTGGACAGGTTTTAAGGCCCTTCCTTAATGCTTTTCCAGACAGCTCTGCTTTCCAGACAGCTTGGTGAGGCTGGATTTCACATCCTCTTCTGGCTGATGTGAACTCACAGCTTTGGGGAGCCAAAAGCCGCTCTGGGCTCTCAGGGCATGTCCTCA
The DNA here is from genome assembly GCF_009829145.1 of Chiroxiphia lanceolata. NCBI lineage: Eukaryota > Metazoa > Chordata > Aves > Passeriformes > Pipridae > Chiroxiphia > Chiroxiphia lanceolata. The sequence continues at coordinate 81,270,359 of NC_045639.1, read as the reverse complement.
GCTCCCTAAGCAGTCCCAGAGCAGGTAACAGCCTTTTGGCAGCTTCAGGATTCTGAGGAGAGTTAGGAGATGCATTTCCTAATTGTCCAGGCCCTCCAGACCCCTGAGTATTGATTATTCACAGCAGATCCACCCTGGATTTTCCTCTCCTTCCCTCCCTCCTCCTCCTACTTTCTCTCTGCACAATGGTTTGGACACAGCCTTCCTCTCTGGGAGTTTTCTATCTATTTTCATTTCACTGCCACCCCTGTTAAGAAAAGATGCATCAAAAGTTTTATATAGCTTTTTGAAATAGAAATTCGCTTTGGGACAGGATCCAATGGAAACCACCAGGGGAACAAATGCCAACTTTGGACTAAGGCACATTAATCTGCTGTTCTCTGTGTAACTTCAGGAAATTGAGTGAGGCTTCTCCAGGCAAGTCAGCCCATTTGAGATCTGAATCACATCTGGAGAGTTCTTTCACTCTCCACGGTCTACAGGGAAGTGAATTCCTAGTTCATGTACAACTTGAGGTTCCTGAGGTTCAATGGGGCAAACCTGGACCATCAGTCCAGAAGTCTGCTTGCTTACTTGCTCAGACAGAGCAACAAACTTATGGTATGAAGGTACACTAGTACAGAAAACAATGATATAAAAACAATTGAAGTGAATAAGAATCCAAGACAGAATGTTCCGTGCCTGTTGTTCCTACCTTTTCCCTTGTAATTCCACATGAGGACAAAAAAAGAGAAAAAACAGAGAATCGCTGCACTTGATCTCCTTTCTTTTTTTGCTTTGCCTCTCTTTTCCCTTTTGCATGGTCATAAACAGTAGCCAAGGGGATTCTGACCAGTCTGAACACCCACACACCACACATGGCTCTCCAGCACGACCTGTATGGCAGAGCATAAGGACTGGGTTTTGGGGCTCCTTGCAGTCCCTGGGCAAGCTGTAGCAGAAGCCATCCAGCCTCCTCTAAAGTTCAAAGCCGTGGTGAGTCAATAACGTCTGGCTGGATGCAGAGGAAATATGTTAATGTAGATCTAAAGGAGCTCAATCAATCCTGCTGACCTCCTGTGAGAGCCAAACACTTTTTCAATGAGCTTTTGAAAAAATGTTACCTCTTCTCTGCAATGCAAGGCTGTCAGAGTGCAGCTTACAGAACAGGGTTTGAGGGCTTAACACCTCTGAGCATTGGGGAAGTTTGACTTCACACCTTCCATGATGTACCTCACTAGTACCTCTCATTTTGCAGTAGTCAATCTTTTTAGTCCACAGCCCCCTTTCTAAGTTTTTCAGGGAATGTGCCCTTCACCACAAACGTAAGCCTTCTGGCAGCAGGAGGTTGCCTGTTTCAATTGCAATTTCCAAGGCCTTTCAGAGTAGTGTACAGATTCCAGAAGACCTGCAGACTGAGACCCATCACGTATTTGAATGTCACCTCAGCTCTTTTCCTTGAAGTTACTAACCTATCTGATTTTAGACTCTGAACTTGGCTTCAGAGGAGTTCCCTGGGCTTGCTCTCATCCCAAACTGAGCCACATGAACACGGTCTCACCTCTGCTGCTGTTATGGGGAGCTGCAGGAGCATTACTTGTCAAACAAATGCTTCCTGAAGAATAGCTTTTAGCACCAGTTTTAGCACCAGCTTTTGTGAGCATTGTTGAAGCTGAGGAGTCCTAAATTGGGCAAGGAGTAGCTGTACTGGGAGAAGCAGCTGGAGTACCCTCAAAGGGCACACTTTAGCTAGTCCCTGGGCTGCACAAAGGGACCAACCAGTATTAGCTGTTATATGGAAAAATCCGGTAGTGATAAAAACACTTTGGAGATCTTCAGCCGTAAAATCTGCCACAGACACTTTTCTAAATCAATCCAAGCTTTATGTATAACTTGATAAAAGATTTATTAGGTGAAGGATAATAAATATATTGAAATGAAAGGTATGGAAAATAAAAGTAATATACCTGTAAATGGTCTGCTATACTGACTTGAACTAAACAAGAGCTTGCCTAGGACAAGTTGCTCCATACAAGTTCTTTATAAAAAAAAAATCAAAGAGAGGAAAAAAAGAGGATTCAGCTAAATGATTCCATGTAATGTCTGTGGTAGAGTGCAGAATCTTCTGACCACTCTGCTTTTCCAGCTGTTTCTCCAGGGTCTCTATTATCTTAAGAGTGGACTTTGAGGTGTTCGGTGTCAGTGTTTGTGCTGTTGTTCACAAGCCACAGTCATACTGCAGTTCAAGATCAAAAGGCATGAGCTAGCAGATTCTGATTGTGAAACATATCACTGAGACAGATGTTGGATGCTTTCTATGAGTGGTTAAATGATCTGTCTGGTGACTAACGGGACCCTGACACTGTGAATTGCTGTTATTAAGAAAGTTAGGAACACCTGGAGAGAACAGTGAAACTTTCCAGGAAATGGTTATATTGGTACTTTTGGTGTGTCCTCAGTGGTGATTTAAAGGCAATGTGCATGAAAGCATCCTTGCAGTACACTCTGAAAACGGTGCCAGGACTGAACTGGTGCATGAAGAGAGAAGACACCAAGAGAAAAATATCTACTCACAGATAGCCTTCTCTACTGACAATGTCAGTATTTTTCACTGAGAATGATTCTGTCAGTAGAGAATCTTCTTTAGAAAAATCCTGCAGTAACGAACATTTATTTTCATTATTCCATCACCTAAAAATGTCAGAAGTGCTCTCTATGCCATTTCTCTTTGTCAAGATGTATCTATTCTGTAGGGAAAGCAGTGAAAACACTTCACACCAAGTAAATGTTCATGTATGTGACCATTCATGCCATTATACTTTATTACAACTATACTATTAAAAGGCAACATATAATATCAAATAGGCTAAACCAGTATGTCATTCCTGATTTGCATCTGCTCGTGGACAGAAAGTTGAACAGGGTTTTTTTGTGTTTGGTTGGGTTTTTTTTTCTGTTGTTGTTGTGTTTTTTTTCTTTCCATTGAACTCCGCTTAAAATGAAACAACATTAGAACAGAGGTCAAGAACTTGGAAGAATTCATTCAAGCAGAACCAGGTACAGCTTGATTCAATATCAATATTTCATATGCTCTGAGACTGTGGTTCAAACTATGAGATAACAGAACACCATTTTTATGGCTTTCCATCTGTGAGAAGTTATTTCTCAAAGCACTCTTTATGAACAATCTAACAGATATTCATTTTTGAGATCATATATTCTGTTAAGTGGGATCTTTTTGATGCACAGTCTGGCTGTGATAGTAATTTTAAAACTAGAGAGAGAGTCTTAGAGCCAGATTCATAAAAATAAATGTCTTTCACACAAAGTTATTTTGCATGATGCATTAACTTCTCCTTTTCCAGGCATTTGCAGGAAAGTAATTTACTCAATATTATATAATTGTGGAGCAAAGGAAGAATGAATCAATGTAGAATCATAAGGAGATGATAAATCTTACATTTAAGTAATAAAATATACATACCCTTTCTCTAAAAAATATTTTCTTGCTTATTTCATGACATAAATACAAATACATTGAGTTTCAGAACAGCTAAAACTCTTTGATGGTGCAGCACATTTTGCTTTGATGCTCTTATAAATGTGATACAGTTGTAGCATATCACATACCTAGTATTTAAGCCATTTTGGAAATGTTGAAAATCAGTTTAACCTATTCAATATCCAGGAATCATCTGAGATCGGCTGTCTTGACAGGCCAGACTGAGACATGGTTTTCTGTGGCCAACAGGACATTAGCATGGTTAGCATCCCATGCCACTACCTTTGATTTCCTGGAGCTGATTTAGAGCAGGAATGACTGATGGTAGCCTTGGTTACCAATCTGTCCTCAGGCTTGCCACATACCTTTGGACTCACAGAGGAGTTTCTTAACTCACACTGCCACCTTACACCTGGTTTAGTCTTACCATCCTTTTGCTGTTGTAACAAGAAACCTCCAATGAATTTGTAGAAGCCACACTGCTAACATACCCAGTTACTTCAGTCACTTATGTTAGGGCTGAATTTGAAGTTCTGTGGCTGATGTTATGCAGATGAACATGGAATCTGTGAATAAAACAGCTTTTTCTGGTCTTATCATCCATGACCCTGTTGAATTGCAGAACAGAATTATATAGAGGTGTTAGCATCTGTTGCATTCACCATCGCCCTGTATTTGTGACATTTCTATGATTTTTTGAAATACGCTTCAGCGGCACATGATCTTCCAACCGAGCTGCTTTGTTCATGTGTGTATATGACAGACCAGAAAATTCTCACTCTTGCTGTCCCAACAGCCACTTTTTTCTTGCTTCAGTTTTACGTGCTGTAAGCATATTCTAGGACTCAGAGATGACAACTAGAAAGTAAATTCCAGAGGTTAAATCCTGACTTTACCAAGAGTGTTAGAAGCTCTGCCTCTGTTTCTTGTGGAATCAGGTTTTTAGTTCAAATGGAGGTGGTAGATAAATCCAGGTTTCCTCAAATATTTTCCCTTTTTTTTCTCCCCCCCCCCCATTCCCCTCCCTTCCCCGCGTGGAATCTAAGTGTAAAAAGACCAACTTCAGTATTTATCCAGGATTTTTAGAAGTATTCCCAGCTAGTCATAGCAGTAGCATAGCTCTGACCAAGCTGCTGAATATCAGGAATTACCAGACATTTCTAATGTGTAAGTGTTGACCAGTTCCACGGTAGATACATTATCAATCCAACGATTCTGGAAGAGCCAGTGTTACTACATGTGCTCTGCACAGAAAACTGTCCAATGCATCACGAACACACCAGCCTTACAGTGCACACATGGATGGCATGTGGGAAGGAATTGCCAGATGTACCTTACCCAGTCAGGAGTATGTGACAATCCCACTTGTGCAGATGGCTCTCTGCCAAAGCAGCGTGACTTTGATGCTTTTTGTGGGTGAAGAAATGATTATCAGAACGGTTCAGAAAGAGATTATCATCTGTGGTGCTTTGTGAGGTTATAGGCAACCACGAGCACAGGCCTGCATTTCCTCATTTTGGGTTTAATAAGGAAATGTATTTGTGTATTAAGAAAAAGTGAAGGTTTTTTCTTATTTTTGCCCACAAGGGAGGAAATACCTAACTCACTCAATCCAAGTTAAGATGTTTCTCCATTTATCTGCTCTAAAACTTTCATAATCCTCCTCTGTAACCTCTCGGAGTCTTCTGGGATGAAAGGAGAGTGACCAATATGCTTCATGGTGTCTTTTGCTCTTTTTCTTCACTTGCTGCAGGTACAGGTCTTGACTGAAATATCAATAGACCATTGTCTGTCATGCACCTCTGTTTTCATTTTCCATGCACTTGAATTTTCGTATGTTCAAATTTTGAAAGAGAAGAAATCTTGCACATGTTCTAAAGGTGGCCAGTGGTTAAACAGAGGTTCAGCTTTAACCTTCCCCAGTAAACTACTTCCACAGCATGATCTCTTGACCACAACAGCTATTTTGTCTACTGTTTTGGGTTCTGGTAGCTGTATTAATCTGGAAAAATACAGTTGTCTTAATAGTTCTTGGACACTTTAAAGTAAAAGCAAAATATCAACAGTAAAATCTGATGGCAAATATTATAGCAAATAGCTAAGAGCAAAAGCAATAGTAAATGAAAGGATCAGGAAGGATGTTCTTATGATGGCTTCTATTATTACAGGAGAGAGCAGCTGTAGTCTTCAGGACCTAGAAGCTCTTCATTGCTGTTGTGTTAAACCCCAATTTTGAAGACTGATGGCTCTCATTCAAAGAAAAGAATCATGATATGGACATAGAGTAGATCTAATAGAGTTTCTCTGATAACAGGTTCATATTCCAGTGTTCATTCTTTTTCTGTCTGTCTGAAGATTCTTCTCTGGTGGGAGCATAGAGAGAGGCCTGAGGGGATGCCTGCTATATTGTTGCAAATATGTAATAAAAATGGCATCAGCTTGAGTGCGGAGTGTTGAACATGGGCATGGCATTAAGTCCCAGGTCATCTTTATAATTTAAAGTGATGAGATTAGCAGAGCTATTGGAAGCAATAACTCCATCAAACCGCAGAAGAAGCTTCCCTTGAAACAGTCCCAAGAACGGGAGCATTATTGAGTACTAAGGCCTCTTCTTAGCAGAAGGAAAAGATACATTTTGAAATGCATGGGGAGACCTTTGATATTTCTCTCTCTCCAGATGACCAGACATCTGGAGGGAATCAACTCAGATCCAACAGTGAAACTCTTCATGTAAGTCTCCCTTATAAGCCTCCGTTACAGGACTCCTCTGAAACTTCTAGTCTGGATGGTCTGCTTTGCTCAGTCTAACAATAGAAATGAGCCAGGACTGAACAGCAGCATGGTGAAAGAGTCTTTGTGGATCTCAGAAAAGAACAGATAAGACAAAGGATGTTTCAAACAAGCATTTGGCTCTGGAGATGTTTGGTCCAGCCTCTGACTCTCCATTACAGAGACCTGCAGAGATTTGGAATGGCACTACGACATGTGGATGCACTGACATTTTCCAAAGTGGGGTATTAAAAATGGAGAGAAATTAGAAACTCATATGTGGGTTGTAACTTCAAACATTTCAACAGGATAAATACATGCAGAGTCCCTAGCAATACTGTACAATGTTTTTTTGAAATATATACTCCCTAATGTACTTGTAAGCAGGGGGAGTTCAAACAGCAATCAGCCAAAACTGAATAGGTACACTCCATCAGAATAGATTTTCCTTATAGTTGCCCTCAAAGTAGTATAATTTCTCATAGTACTTGAAGCTGATTTAAGTGTTGGGTCTGTGCCAATTATTTGTTAAGCCTTATGTCTTTATTTTATAGCTTATATGATACAACTGACCAGCTCACTGAAACATCTGTTGCACACAAAGACAAAAAGTGCTAGAATCCTACCAATGTTTAGATGGCTACGTTGTCCCTTTTCTGCCATTGTTACCTCTGAGTGTGGCCTCAAATGCAGAGTACACTGTTCTGAAATGTTGTTTTGTTCATTTTGTGGAGGTGGGAATTTATTGCTCATTTAATCTAAGTTGATCTTTGTTAGCTAAGTGTACAATTAAAATTACAGTATTTGATGTAGATCTGGGTGGCTTATAGCACCAACCTCTCACTTCTGAGTGTAGAGTTAAAGTTCAGCCAGAGGTCTCGCATAACGTGAGATTTCAGGGATTTTAGAATAGTCCCCACTGGAGCGTTATCTACAACACAAACAACTATGCATCATTTGGCAATTCAGGACAAAATTTGATTAGGACGCACTCTGTTCTAGCAAATTTTAACATATTGAAGATTGTTCTCTCTTTGCACAGCAGTTATTTCTGGCAAGACTTTAAATTGTTAATGATGAAGAGGAGATTTGCCACACTACTAGTCTTCAAGCCTATCAAATTTGGCACTTCTCTTAACAATCTACAGCATGATATTTCACCTAAAAGATTTTATTGAAAGGTGACTGACCCAGTGCCAAGGAGATCTGAATCTCCTGCTCAGAAACAATTCTTTGGTTTCCATTATGTTTTAGAGGTTTTATTTAACCCAACACTGCCTAGTCCCTTCAGTGCCATATTTTCTAAACACCTTGTAGTGAATGGCAGCATTTTATTGAACAGGGTCCCTTCCCAGCAAAACTATTGCACGTTTTAACAATGGGATTCATTTTGCCTAAGTCATAATTGTCATAATTGTCTAGTCTAAGTGAGATCCTCCTACTGTAAATGCAATAGCCAGCCTCTAGTGAGGGATTCCCATACCAACTTCCTGCAAGAAAGCTCTCTTCAAGGTTGTCTGTTCACTGAGAGATTATGAGTTATAATCTTAAATGCTAGAAAGGAAAAGATATCCTCATGGTTCAAATTAATCAAGCTTAATCCCCATCGAAGTCCATCATAAGATGCCATTCTTCCATAAGTCAATGATTCGGTTTCAGCTATACTATCCAGAGCCTCAAATGCATAACTTTCTTAACTTTTCTGCTGTGACTCTCTTTCTTGACTTTGAACCCTAATGACTTAATTCCACAGAGAGAAAACATTATGCTGTCACCTGTAGAACAGAGAGACTGAAATTTCTTCAATGTGTGCCAACACTGGCATCTGAAAAAAAAGAAAAATCTAATTTGAAAACAGTTCAAAAATCCATGATGGTAAAAAAGACACTGCTAAGAGAACATGTTTTTCAAAGACATACATTCAAATCAACAAAAATTCCTTGAATTATAAAAATTGAAACAGAAAATTTTTCTTTCCAACGCTTACATGAGGAAAAATAAAAGTTTGTGGAGAATTACACTGTGGTGAACTTATCCCAGTTTCTGGTTGCAAAGGAACTTTGCTAAGCAGAGTTCAAGAGACCGATTTAAGCAGCCTTCAACTTCAATTGTGTGAGCAAAGGTGGGATCAACAGCTTGCTTGGGTAAGTCCAATTGTAAGGGGACAGACAGATCACTTTCAAGCTCATTCAGTCCCCATGTCTCTTCTCACCTCTTTTTATAAATATGAGCTATATGCCAACTTTCTAATGATATCTTGAATGGATATCTAATGATATCTTGGATGTCAAAACGCTAGGACCCATGAAGTCCTGTAGAAGTGCAGTGCCTCTTCCCTGTGTCCTGGCTCCTGTAAACACAGCAGCTACAGCATTCATTCTTCATCCTTCCATCCTTCATGGAAAAAAACATTTCCATGCTTTTTTCCAATGTTGTTGTCCCCTTTCTCTTCCTCCATCTGTTCAGCCCAAACCCTTCACCTTTTACGTTGCAAGTCCTCTTCAATATCAACCTTTCGCTGTATGCCAAGTTATAGCACACATTGAACCATCAGCCTTGTTATAAGCTATTTATATGTTATCTTTTATTTTGATGTGGAACCTTATCCCACTGCTTCTTGTTTTAAATAGCCTATTAATCATTGAATTAGGTGAGTCTTAAATTTAATTTAGTTTTCTCATTAGAAGTCATTACTATTTATCTATTGGCTGTTACCTGATCACTGTAACAATGCAAACGCATTTTATTTCATGAAGATTTGGTTTTAAGTGTCTTCTTTTCTGTCTCCTCTAATTCTGCCTGTATATATTATCATACTGAACATCATATTCAGATGAACTGCCTAAGATGTTAATTTGTTGGCATGTCATGCCTACCTATATGTTATTCTCAACATCTACCTGTGTCTGTCAATTGACAATCTCCGCAACCATCAGTCCTCCTTAAAGACCAGTCTAGTTTCAGAGGTGGTTGGATGTCTCAGAGATAAAAAGTGCCTTAAACCACTGTAAATGTAGCTTTCTAAACAGAGGAGGAGGACCTTATTTAGTACCTCCACTGAGAAACATATAACTGAGATCAACCTTTGGCGGCTGTGTGTTGCCTGATCCGTCAGCCACAATATAAAGAAGACAGGTAGATATAGGAGGGCTATTGAATGGTAGAGGATGACAGGGAGTTGAGGATGCTGAAAAAGCTATTAAGGTGCATACAACAAAATGCTGGGGGAAATAAAGTTTGTTTAACTCTACCTTCATGAAACAAACCATTTACTGTAATTGTCTCTTCTGAAGAGCTGTTACTTGCTGCTTTTGGCTCCTGTGACCATCTCCTTATTTTTATATTCTCCTCACATCTCATCTTGTCCATCTGACTTCTATTTAGTTTCCCACTCATATAGTCATATAAAGTCATCTATGCTAAAATCAGGGCTGATGTTTTGTTTTCTTTTTTTTTTTTTCATATAAAAGTGATGGAGGGAGGAGGGAAATTCTAGCTTGCAACAGAACCAGACAAGCTTACCAAAGCTGCCCACCCATTCTCAGCCAGCCTGGGGACATTGTATTCAAACAATATTTCATAAAGCAAATTCCTTGACAGTTGAGGTTTTACTAACCCACTAAAGAAAAACTGCCTCCCTTCCACTGGTTTACTCGTCTCTACCAGTACAAAATTTAATTTTACACATTAAGACAATGGATGTTTTTTTCTTTTTCCTGCAGCGACAATACAGAGGGCACACAATTTGCTGCAGACACTGAGTCTTAAACAGCATCATAGTGTAAAGCTTCATTACGTTCAGGTGACTGACCAGTAGAAGAGAGTTCTCTGAGGTAACCTCTGATTTGCTTTGGTGGTCAACATTGTGAAACAAGATTTGTCTACCTTGTAGCAGTAAATCTGCCATCTCAGAACTACAGTGCTTCACCAGATTAACACATTAGGAAATATTTTTTAGGAAGAAAGTTGTAACATAAAGAGAAGGAAACAGAGGCAGAAGCACAATTCAGTGTTATTTCAAGAAAGATGAGAGTGGATATTGATAATTATTTGCAAAGGATACAGCAAAAACTTCATAGCAGAAACATCCACTTCGAACAGGGACTGGAAGTCAGCCAAACTCCCTAACCTACCAGCGACAAATCATGGTTGTATAAGACATCCTCCTAATCATAGTAGAAAATACAGGGGAGGGAGCAGAGCAGAGCAGATGTTTGGAGGTCATTAACAGGAGCTCAGTTTTCTTTGCCTGGTGGCTACCTCTAGAGATATCTGATTCCCAGAAATTTCCTTGACCTCCAAACATCTGCTCTCTTCTTCCATTTTCTTTGCATCCATACTGCAGAGAGCCTCATGCAGTCATAACCTTTTCAGTCGTCTCTTAGAAAATATTTGTATCTCATCCCCTAGTTCATGAGAAAAGTATTTAACAGGTCTGAGTCTACCATCATTCACAGCAAGACCTTCATGTTTGTTGCAGTTCATGCTACAATGTATTACTTGGCACTTTTTTTTTCCTGCGTGCTGTGAATGTACACATAAACTGTACAAATAAGCTAAGCAAAAATACTTAGTTCTTTTGATTTGAACCCTTAGACACTTTCCTTATGTTCTATATTTTGCCATTTTACTGCCTTTGTTTATTGTTTGCCCTTTGTCAAGTCCTCGGTCTCCATGAGAACTAGACATGCCCAAGGCAGCTTTATTACTGTGCAAAACATGGAGGCCAAACACATACTTCCAAGTATGATTGCTACTGCTTTTCCTTCCTCTAATGGTCAAGCATATCTAATGAAAGTTGTTGTGTACAATGAGCTCTGGTATTGCTCAGGAGTCCATTATCTGTAGCCATTTAAAATGTTTTCCCATGGGACAATGATAGCCAAAGTCATTCTTCCTTTTTGGATGAGTAGTACTGTATTTACTCTTTTTTTCTTTTTTCTTAAATTTTCCCACACCTCCCAATTTTCATTGAAATAAAAAATAGATTACATGTGCTGCAATAAGCTTCCTTGCTAATCTTCTCACATCCCTCAGCACTCATGTCTAGCAGATAGCAAGTTCCTTGTGTGATCACATATTCTAAGCATCTACTGCTCATTAATATAAGTTTCTAGAGTAAATATTTTCTCTATATTATCTAGTTTACTAGGAGTTTTTTAAAATTCTTTTTTACAGAGGTTTTGGTAATGTGTTTCTCAGAAAACTCTTGGTATCCCAGACATTTTGGAATCATTGTTTTCTGTTCTTCTGCTCACATCCTTGCCAGGATAAGGTGGTTTTTGGATTAAGGAACTGATTTTTCACCATGACAATACATCTGCAGCTAGAGAGGGACTAGGTCCCTTTTTCATGATTTGTATCCATGGGAAAACCTTGACAGTTTAGAAGTGAAGAGAACCTTGGAGTTAAAAACTACAACTTTTGCATAGAATCCTAACTTAGAGACTGTTGAGAGAGCTCAACAGTCAGCAGCCACCCCCAGCCTTCAGGCTATTTTGTGGTTTCTTCCTTCCTCTCTCACTCTGTTGATGTCCCTGAGGGTTCTCTGTGGCTGCATTTTCTTTTACTTGCTATTCCTTATTATTGTTAAATGGTCATATGCTCTTTTTTACCCTCTCAGTCCTGAAATCTCATCAACCCTGTCTCTGCCCTTTGCATCTTAGTTTCTGTCTTCATTTCTCTGGATGGCCATGCTCGGGTTCAGCTCAGCTGGGCTGAAAGTGAGGAGGAAAGCTCTTCCTGAAGGAACTAGTGTGGGGTTTGGGGAGCCAAGGTTTGACTCTGCACTCCACCCAATCTTCCTGTGGGCAAGCCTTAGGGTCTAACTACCCTAATGAGGGGGAAGTGTCCACTCTTACAGGGATGCACACATGCCTTCTGGAGGAGAAATGATGGATTGAAGCTGAATCTGAACTGTTTTGAACTCTTTGGATGCTCTCTACTTGGATGGAGAAGTGTTAGACCCTACTTGCTAATGAGATAATCACTTCCTTTCAGGTGGGAGCAAAGCCCATTCATCTTTCTTCAGGGTCCAGCCCCACCCTCCCAAGATAGTTTACTGAGGTTTATGTGTCTTGAGCTAAATGCATCGGTGATACACAGGCTCCTGCTGGTACAGAAAGGAGACATATCCCATCTCAGCCTCAGGCCACCACATGCACATCATTTTAGGTTCAAAACCCTTTGGTGGCTTCCCATCAGCTTCCAGCATCAGTGTGATGACATAGTCCTAATTTCTGAAAAAATTAATGACTCAGGTCCCAGCTACATCAAAGACTGGGTTTTGATCTGTAAATGACTGTGAAAGCTGCGCTCTTCTGGGACAATGGACTTTCAGACTTGCTGAAAAAATGTAACAACATCCAGGAGAAAGGAGACAAAGTCCGCCTAATCTGAATAAGAAGCGATTTCCTATCTGTAACAGTAATTAAACATGGGAGCATTTTACCACAGAAGAGCGCAGACTTCAGTAAGCTTAGGTATGTTTCTGAAAAGTGTGACCATCTGGCACCTCTGGCAACAAAATGAGTTGGATCTGAGTTTGCAAAGGGAAGGAGGAGACTGGCCTGCATTATCCTGGTGGTCTTTGCTAGTCTTGGACTCTGGGAGCTGATGGGTTCCTCTGGTCACACCATTCTTTTATGGTCACTGTGAGAAAGAGTCATCTCACAACATTTGCCTTTTTTCATTAAGACAACAAGTTAAACGAATCTTATGTTTCTGAGTAGCAGATAGCAAGACTGCCTGATAGGTTATCATCTGATTGAAACCTGGGAATGCTGTGATTTTATTGGTATTTTCCTCTGAAGAAGTGAGGGGTCTGGCCTCTTCCTGTTGTGGCTTTGCCTTTTGTCAGCTGGAGTTAGCCTCAACCAGGTAGTTCTAGGGCTGCAACAGCACTGCCTGGTCATCTCCACAGTACAGGGGCCTCCTGACTGATGTTGTTCTCTGCCTGCAGTAATTTCTTGAAGTCTGAAATACACCAGTCTTTGAGTAAGACACATGCGGTTATCTGAATGGACTAGAGCACCCATGACAACAAAGTGAATACCCACATGGTTTCTTCTGCCTTTTATAGTTTTATAGAAAGAAGAAAGCTATGGCTAAGTCATGCTCAAGAACTGAAGGACACATTTTTTAGTCAAAGGTTGGGGCTATCATATATCCAGTGGGTTTTGGGTGTTTCTTTCAGACCTGTCGTTGTAGGTTAGGGGACTATTTAGTGGAAGAATTGTTTGGATAGAGTCTGATTTTGAGGTGTTATCTGTGACGGAGGCAGATGGAGGTTGGCTGTGCTGCACAGCAGGGTGTTGGCTGTGGGTGCTGGTGAGTTGTGTGAGTGATAGGGATGTCGGGGCATGAATCTGAAGTGTTCTGAGTTTTGGAGGAGCCAGGGAAACAAGCTAAAGCACATGTGATGTGCTAAATTCTGAGGGCAGCAGAGACAAGTCAGAGAAAAGGGAGTGTCTGGGCAGCATGGGAGGGAGCATAAAACTGAAAGAACATGGAAGAGGTCTGTAAACAGAAGGAATCTGATGCATTGTCTGGAGCAAGGTGAGAATAGATGTGGGAGGACTGAGGAGGCTTTGGGCTTCAGGGTCTTGAAGTCCCTCTGGGCTTTTGGGAGAGAGATTAAAGTTAAGAACTTGAGTTTCTTGCTGTGGACAGCCATGAAACGTTTGTCCATCTGAAAACTACTAGGAAAGACCCTCTTTAGTGGGTATAGACACACAGAAAACCTTTTTCCTCTCCCTATCAGCTGCCATGTGCTTTGTACACATGACAACTGCTGCATCCTCTTCACCATAATCAGGTGGGACAACCTCGCCTAAAAGCTTGGGCAGATCCAGACTCTGTCATTCTTCAGGTAACATTGGAAACTTAAATTAGAATTTAGACTCTTCCATCTGTTCCCCAAAGTCACACTAAAATCTACGCTTTAATCAAGAAGTAGCTGTCGCACATTCAGGAAATTCCTGAAGACCCCTTTGAATGAGATTTTTGATATCAGAAAACTGGGAAACAAATCCTGAAAAGTGAATGAATCTACAGAAAATGTAGCTCTTAATTTTTATACCACTGTGGTTATACTGATATTTTAGTGGTTTAGCCACTGTTTTATTCCCCACTCTGTCTGGTCACTTGTTAATTTCTCTCTCCATGACATCCCACATTTTCTCCTCTCATTCAGAGTATCCAAGATTTCATTGTCTTCTCTTTATTATAGCAATTTCTGTGTTGCCTCCTTTCTTACATTAAAAAAAACCAATCTCAAGAATTGATCTAGCTTTTTATTGAGGTGCATGCATCCCCTCCTGATTTGTTTCTAAGTTAATTCTGCTTTAAAAGCTGTATAACATAGGTCTTGCTCTGCATCATCTTCAGCCAGTCACTGCTTGTCATTTCAGATTTTCTTCACTGTCTCATTCTCATATACACTCATCTCACCTTACTATTTCCTCATCTAAAGTATGAGGAAAACCTTCAATTTCTCCACTATGTTTCTTCTTCATATGCCTTCCATGGGATTCACCAACTTCAGTAATTTCAAAATTATGTTATTTTTTTCCCTGACAGCAGGAGCTCAAGCCAGAGAAGCCAGTAATACTTCCCTTTAAGGGTTACATTCTGAATTATTAACATGTATTGCTTTACTTGCCCATTCATATTGCAACTAATTCTTCATACCAGCATGTGATCCTCTCTGGATAAACAAATAGTCCCAGAATACACAAGGGAACTCAAAGCTTTCATTAAAAAAAATGAAACAGTCATGTTCAAAAGAATGAACCCAGCTAATTGGGTCCTGCAAAATCCAATTTTCCGAGCAAAGTTCTCCAGACCATTCATTTTTAAAACCACAGTACTTTATGTTATAAAATGTCTTAAGTCTTTGAATTTTCCCTTTAGCCACCATTAGGTCATATTTCAAATTCCTGGCACTCTTATTTGATTTTCAATAAGTTAAAATATTATTAGGTGTATTCTGAGTCTGTAACACTTCCCTAAATATACAATGAACATAAATTAAATATTCATCATATAATCATGATTCAAGTATATAACATTCCAGATAGGTTTTGATCAATGGTGTGATGTCCAAGCGGAGACCAGTGAGGAGCGGCACTCCTCAAGGGTCAGTATTGGGACCGGCGCTGTTTAACATCTTTTCAGTGACGTGGACAGAGGGATTGAGTGCACCCTCAGCAAGTTCGTCAATTACATCAAGCTGTGGTTGACATGACGTCATCCAGAGGGATCTGGACAGGCTTGACAAGTGGGTCTGTGCAAACCTCATGAAGTTCAACACGGGCAAGTGCAAGGTCCTACGCATGGGTCAGAGCGAACCCAAGCATAAATACAGGCTGGGTGGAGAATGGATTGAGAGTAGTTCTGGGGAGAAGGACTTGGGGGTGTTGGTGGATGAGAAGCTCAACGTGAGCCAGTGATGTGCACTTGCAGACCAAAAACACAACCACATCCTGGGCTGCATCAAAAGAATTTTGACTACCAAGCTGAGGGAGATGATTCCCTGCCTCTGCTCTTGTAAGTACTGCATCCATTTCCGGGGCCCCGACATAAAAAGGATGTGGACTTGTTGGAGCAAGTTCCAAGGAGGGGCCACAAAGATGATCAGAGGGCTGGAGCACTTCCCCTATGAAGACAGACTGAGACAGTTGGAGTTGTTCAGCCTGGAGAAGAGAAGGCTTCAGGGAGATGTCATAGCAGCCACGCCCTGATTTGTAGCCACAATGCATGGGAACTCTAGGTGTCTAAGGATGCCAGGGATATGATCCCTTTTTGGTACAACTTCTCCTGCTCCATCACAGCTGTATTCTGTATTATATGTATACAACCCAGGGCAAAGCCACTGCCATCATCACTGGAACAGCATGTGGTGAAAAAAAGAAAAATATATTCATCCTCTGCGCCCATCGATTCAGATTTTTTCCACAAAGGTGTTATTTCTATCACTTTTTCTGTGTTTAACATAAGTACCATGACTACCACCACAAATGAGCAAAGACACCAGCAGTCCTTGGAGAAAGGGAAAAAGGGTGGATGTACTCCAAAAGTGACATTTGCAGCAAACACACCCAGCTGAAAGCTTTTGAAACCAGCTGGAACATCTAGTTAGTGTTCAGATCACTGCACAGGGTGTCACATGTGGCTTCTTCGCTGTGTAAAACAGTAGACACACATCTGAAGTAATCAGGAATTCAAGTCACATTTCTGCCATGCCACTTAATGCCTTAATTTGCATGGAGTTTCTTTCATTGAGTACAGAAGGTACTGGAGGTTTCCATTCATTTTATCTTTTCCACAAAATTCTGGATTTTTTTTTCCAGAATCCAGCAGCATGAGGGTTTCTCTCTTCAGATTTTTATTGTGGTGCTGGGCAGCTGAGACTGCTCAACTGTGTCTACAAGCGTAGATTAAAAAAGAGTAGGTGGGCAACCTCTGCATCAGTGGCATCACTCAGGCTTCATGCATATAGAGCAAGACCAAAGCAGACACAGTATAACAAATACCTCTTCTCTCAGCTTCATTTTCTATTTCCACATGTCCTTCATCCAGCTCCAGCCCCTTTTATTTCACGTTCTTGAGGATACGCAAGATGACACAGTGACATCGCATAATTAGTGTGAACTGGTGGATAAGGAATGAAATGGGACTTCCATTGGCCCATTTACACCCTTCTTTTTCACAAGCTTTGTAATCCTGGATCTCGGTGTGATTGCAGTGTTTGCATGCTTAAAAGCTACATGAAACTGGGAAAGCTGGAAAGCTGTCAGACCATCCTGTTTAGAGTATTTAGTCTCTCTGGTATCTGCAAGCAGCCTTCACTGTGCTTACTTACAGGGGAGATAAGAATCTTCTTTGGTTTCACATGACAAGGAACTTTAGGATCCTGGCTTGTATACAGAGACCTATATTAAATTATAATTTAGCCTGCTATGTATTTAAATGCATTTATATTGACACACACATGTAAAATTATATTTACACCTCCAAGTATATATTCCCCACAAGTTAAATATGTGCTGAACATATATTTAATGAAAATTTATATTGAATGTTTGACAAACAAAGTTGAATTACCCAATTTCTTCACTAGAAAGAAGAAAAAAGAAAGACAGAGAACAGACAACTCATGTAAGAAAAAAGCTTTAATACTCGCCTTGATTTCGAGGCCAGATGGAACCAGTCATGATCCTTCAGGCTGATTTCCTGGGAAATGTCAACATTATGTTCATAACTCCAGGTTGAACTATTGAGTATGAATGCAGCAAAGCAGGAGGAGCATTCCTTGCATTGCTGGGAAGCAGAAGATAGGCTTGTCTCAGGTGAGCCATGGAGAAAAGGTAATAAAATTCCACATGATAACTGTGTTACTCAGAAAACAAGCAGAACCAAGTAAGCTGGCAGGTTTGCTCTGTACATGCTCCAGGCTCCAAATGACCAGCATAGGAGCAGTCAGCACATCTTAAAACCATCTTTCCCTACCATTCTGTGTGTTTAGCTCTCCAGATAAGTTAAGTAGGAAAAGACAAAAGTATGTAGAAATACGATGGGGACTTTGGGAATTTCAAGGTTTATGAAATAAAGAAAAAATCAGTGAAGAAACTGAAAAGAAGTAAAAGAACCCAAACTACAGCTTTGAAATAGTAGTGATACATAATCTGTTTTTGTTCTGCTTGAGGAAAGGGATGATAAAATGGACATGGAGGATACACTAGGTTTATACTGGAATTCCTCCCCAGCTACTGAAGTACCTAGAGGTGGACAAGTACCTTAAGGTTTAGAGGACTCCTGAGCTTCAGGAAGTGGTGGAGGCCATGTGCCTCTTGGGGAGCATGGGAGTGGTAAGGAGATGGAGAGCAGAGCAATTCTGCTCTCTGATGCTAGAGGGATGTCAAGGAAGTACCTTACACCAGGGATTCATGGCTGGAGGCCACACTACCACTCTACCTCACAGCATCCAGGCGTGGAGCCTGGCCATGGCACGCATCCAGGAGCCATCTCTGACACTCTTTTCTGCACACTGGCATCTGTGCAGGGATATGATCCCTGTGCTGCTGGTACCAGGCTGGGGTGAGGCTGTGACATCACCTCTCTATGCCCAAAAAATTCCTTCTGATGCCATGAGGTTGGACAGCACTAGTAACAGCAATAAAAACTGTGGGTATGTTTGCTTGCTCGATGTATAGGGGGGTAGGTGTTAACTCAACTTACACGTGAGTGAAATTTGGTGACCTGATCCTACCTTCAACCATGTATCAGGCTATATGGCCAATCTACTGGGCTTTCTTCTTGCATCCTCTGCAAAATCATGTGCCTCAGCTATTCTAAAATGGCATTTTCGGTTTGCTTGGGGAGGAAGGATGAAGGGATGAATGAACTACAACTCTTATCAGGGTAGCACCTGTAAAATTGACATTCAATCAGTTTCTTAATGAGAAAAAACACAGTATCTTTGGTGCATGTAAGCAGTGCCATTTTCCAGCAAAGCCAGCGACTACAATTTATGCCACAGATACATTTTTCCTACTGAGAAAACTCTTTAAGTTTCATCTGTAAGTGCCAACATGCTATGCCTAAATATTACTTATGCAAAAATCATACATAGGGTAAGTAGAGGATAAATATTCCATGTTCAGGGAATAGGAGGAGTTTATGGGATTTTTTTGAAATAGTTCATTAAGAAAAAGTGGAGTACAAGAAGAATATGTCAGAGAGCAGACAGGGAATTTGAAATGAGGTAAGTGAAAGACACATGATAATTTACTGCCTCATTCTACAGAGTACCACGTGGATGTCATCAGCATGTATGGATAGTTTAGGCCTTGGATGTGCTAATGGTGGCTTATGGCATTCCTGTCTGCTCATCCTCTCTTGCCTTTTGCCTCTCTCTACTTTCAGACTAGGCTAATGAAACGATTCTTGCAGCAACATAGGATTGGGTGAGGGGTCTGGATTTGGAGCATACCTTCTTTTCTTTAAAAAAAAAAATTAAAAGTTTTTCTTAGAGCCATTTTCCTGACATATTTCACAGCCTTTCCCCACAAACAGCTGTTCTGGCAGAGCTGCAGGGGCACTGTACTGCAGCTTGTAAACTGGGAGAAGAGCAAGGGATGGAACAAAACACAGAAATACCTCCAGCCAGTATTGCCACTAGGGACAAGACATTGCAGAGCTGCAGCCTCACATTCTGCTTCTAGCTTGGCTCAGGCTCACAGCAGGACTCTGGGAAAGTTACTTGGCATCCTTGCACCTCAGTACCTCGATTTCTTACATCATAAAATGGAGTCATCAATGGTTACCCAACATGGTCAAGATCTGAGCTGCACATGAGGTATTGTCTGTGAATGTATGTAATATATGATATATTGCACGTGCAGTAGTTACACAAAAATTACATGCTCTTTCAAACATACCTGCACATACAACTCCTTTCCTCCTGACATTTTTTTGAAATAGGCTTACGGCCAGAAGCGAACAGGACTATTTCTCTGGGAATATTGTTCAGTTGCTAATTTCACTACCGGAACTATGTTGCTGCACATTCTGGCCTCCTTCCACAACTGCCTCTATTGAAAATAAAGGGGACTGATGAGCCTATGGAAAATGGTAAACATATGGAATGCAGGTAGTGCTATATTAAAAGCCAGAACACATTAAAAGGTATTTTAGTTGTTGGCAGCATAAGATCAGTGTACGAAACATCATCTAACAGAGAAATCTCATACCAAAAAGTTTTGTACTCTGACAGCATTTGGCATTTTTCTTTCACTTATCAAAAAAAAAAAAAACTGATTCAAAGCAAGGGCCAAACTGTTAAGTCTCAAATTAGTTTGTCATAACTGCAAAAATACTGGATCTTCGGTTTTGTTTATGTTGGAAAGTGGTTTAATTTCAGACTAGGTCACTTGATTTTCTTTTGAGTGTGCACAAGACCTTTGACTCCTCAGAGGACACAGGAGACGAATTGAGTAATGTGATGTCATTGCCTTATTGCCTTGCAGAGTTCTCATAACACTAAATATATTAGTCACTCGCCTTGCCAGTACCAAGAGGGTAGAAAAAAATCCAGCAAGATGATGGTATTATGTAGATGGACAAAAATAATTGTTCCTTGTGATATATGTGACCTTCCCTCCATTATTTCCATCCTTTTCTTTAAAAACCACGTAGGCCATATTTCAGTTAGGTGATATTACTCACCCAAACATTTGTCTTCTCCTTGCTGTTTACATTTTTTATACAAAACCATTGAAATTTTGTAAGCAGTGACACATTAACATCCATTAAGTTAAATACCTTAAAAACGTGATTTTTACGTTTTGGTTGGACTGGAGATTATTCTGTCTCAGGTAGATATGAGAGGCTAGATATTTGGGAAAAGCATGTGGTTAGGCGCTGCTGGGTTTTTCTCTTGGTGAGTGGAGGAGATATAAATGAAGGCATGGTTATACTAAGCAAATACCTGTTCAGACAGTGATGTGACCATCCATTTTTACAAGAAGCAGAGAAAGCTGCATTAGTTCTGTTTCTCTTTATAAACTCTAAGTGTCAGATCCCTGGTCCAGCGAAATGCAATGTTGGATTTCATATAGACCCTATGTTCACACCAAATACTTATATGTTGGGTAATGACAGCATATTCTTACACAGGATGGCAATAAATATAAAGATGCATAATTGTCCTCTCTTTAAGTTTTCATAGCTAGCATTCAGACAAATCAGTAATTTTTCATACTGACATTGAGATTACTTCAAGCAGGTTTTTTGAGTGACTTTTGCTCCTGTTTTTAAAGACACCGATTTTCTTGTGCAAGAGTTATTTTCAGTCTTATCACATGTGACACAAAATTAGTAAAGGAGATTGTGGAAAGTGTTCTAGGACTCATCTGCTACTACAGAAGATATTTTTTAAAACTCAGAGGTTTATCACAATGTGTGGATGAGTAAAGACTACCTTAAAGTATAATTAGCCATTTGCTATTTCTAAAATCAATTTAATACGTTGAGATTCTTTTTAGGGATGCTTGAGGGAAAGAAATCATGTATGCAAGCTGTTGTCCAGTGAATAAATTATGGTTGTAAGATCCCAGTTTCTGATAGGCTTAGAGGTTAAATAAAAGGTTGGTCAAACCCTTCTTAAGATCTCTACCATACAAATTAGCTTGAAGCACTACTTCAGTTTTACTGAGTGACTAGAGGAAAAATGCTTTCAAAAAACCCTACCATTGAAACTCTCACATGGGCTCTCTCAGTGCTTAAGCGTCTGTACGTAAGTGAGAAGTGATATGGTTTAACCCAACTATAACTGCACGTCAGAGGTATGCATTGTTCAGAACAGCCAGTTCTTAGAGACTTCAAACAATGAGCTGGAGATACTACACGTCAGAGGTATGCATTGTTCAGAACAGCCAATTCTTAGAGACTTCAAACAATGAGCTGGAGATAGTACTTTCTCCACACAAAACTAGAAAGCAAAACAAGCCTTCCCACCCTTACGGCTCTCACATCTGAAGCTGAAGTCATGCAGACAACATCGTGTGTTCATGGGAAAGATAATGCTCATAAGTAATTGGTCATAAAACAGCTGGGATTAGATTAAAGAGGAAGGTGCCCCAGGACTAATGAACTGCTCCTCTCTTTCCTCAGATCCTAAAATCTCATTCTTTTTCAAACAATAACTGTGTTCATTATAGTTTTCTTAGTCTACATAACCCTATATATTTTATACACTGTGATGTTAAATCTTTCCAAAATAAAATAGAGGGTTGACAGAAGGACATTAGTATAGGGGCAATAATTTTCTGTGGTCTGTAAAGTGATGTTAATATGTGTGCCAAGCACTGCAAACTCTCTCAGACTTTCCAAATTTGTTAGATGTACCAGTCCTTTAGCTATCTTTGTGACTGAACTCCCTCTAGTCAATTAGTATCTCTTTTGTATTAGGAAACCTAGAACTGGGCGTGGCACTCTAGATCTGTCTCAGAAGGCTGAGTAGAAGGGAACATTTCACCTCCTTTGACTGCTGATAATGCTCCCCTCTGCATGGCCCATTATGTTGTTGGTCTTCTTTGACACAAGAGAACATTGCTGTATTATGTTGCTGGCACAATGGTGTACCCCAGGACCTCCAGATCATTTTCTGCAAAGCTGCTTTCCAGCCAGTTGACTGCAAGACTCTGTGGTGCATGGGGTTGTTCTTCCCCAAGGCCGGGATTTGCATTTTCTCCAGCCTGCTGAGATCCGGTGGGAACTGGATGGCAGCCCAAGCCTCTGTTGTATCAATGACTCCTTATAGTTTGGAAACTTCAGCAAACTTGCTGAGGTGATGTTCTGTCCGATCATCCAGGTCATTAATGAACAAGAAACTATTCTGGTCACAGTATCAACCCTTTAGTGACTTCCAACTGGACTCCATGATGCTGTTCACCAGGCACTTGAGAGCTTTCAACCCCCCTCACTGTACACTTGGGCTGCACTTCATCCTCCCTCTCAGTGAGGATATGATGAAAGACTATGTCAAAAGCCTTTTTACAATCAAGATAAATAACATTCACACTCTTTCTTTATCCATCAAACTAGTCAAATCATCATAGAAGGCTGTCAGGTTGATCAAGCATGATTTGTCCATTGTATTGCAAAGCTGTTGTTTCCACCAACCTTTTTGTCCTCAATATTTTGGAAATATTTCTAGTATTATTTGCTCCATCCTTTCTCTGGGATACAGATAAGATTGACTGGCCTCACTCCCCACATCCTCTTCTTTGCCTCTTTTGAAGACAGGAGAGACATATACTTTATTCCCTTCCTCAGGAATCTCTCCAATTTGCTAGAATCTTGCAGAAATGATCAATGGCCTCATAATGACGTTGGCCAGCTCCCTCAGCACTCCTGTATGTACCCCTATAGGCACCATGCACTTGTGTACGTTCAATTTGTTCATTAATCTGATCTTCCTCTACTGAGGAGGGTCCTCTTATTTACCTGGAAATGTATCCCTTAAAACTACCCTGTGTAAAATGACAGAATATGGGCCCTGGCCTTCGCATGGCAATTTAAATTTTAAGTCCTTCAATTCGCTTTCAAGGAAGGAATATAAAAACATGTGGCTATATGTTACATAGAATGTGCTGCAATCTACTGATTTTTATTCAGAAATATTGCTTTCAAGAGTTACATCATGTTATGAAAAGACTAAAAAGAGATCACAATATTTACCTTTGTTTTGTGCATGAATACTAGAGACCAAAAGGCTCTTCTTTGCTGACCAGTATCTCCCTTTGTTCTTGACTATCTGTCTTGTGCTGAAGTGCTTTCTAAAGAAGTTTATGCTTGTAGTCCAGACTTAAATTGCAGAGCCAGCTGTGGAAAGTCAGCCTTCAGCCTTACCAATTCCTTCCTGCTATTCTCTTCTCAGACGTAATTTTGATGTTATTACGAGGTGTGCTCTGCTGTGGAAGATTGCAGGGAACGCTATTCACTGGTTTCATCCTAGACCACAAGCTAATACCTCCTTGTTAATCTTCCCCTGTATGTGATCTTTTCAATTAATACTAGCATGGTACAGGTATCAGATATCCATCCTCCAGGAGTATTGTTAGGTGTAATGTGCTCCTACGGCTGACGAGGGGTAGGCACCATGAGCAGAAAAATATGTTCCAGAGATTGTGGCTTTGCTCCAGGCAGTTATTTAGGCTTCCTAATTACTACAGAAGTTTGGAATGTAAGTATTTCTAACCCTGGTGTCCCAGTGCATCAAAGAGACAGCTCTCAAAAGTCTTGGTGCCCTTCCTGCTTGCCTGCTAGATTCAAGAAGCCATGGTAGAGGAAATTGTTCCAGCTCATCAGCTTTGACCTACCTGTAGTGAGCCACAAAGCTATGAACAGATGAATCACTAAGATTGCTGAGTAATGAAATCACTGACCTTAGAGAAAGGCTCCAGGTGGCTCAGAAAGCAAATGGTAAATTTTGAATTGCCAGGAGCACATCATCCAGGTGCCCTGTTCCATATGTTGCTGGTTCCCAGCTGAATGCCAAGCCCAGTGCTTCACTCCTAATTTTTAAATCCCCGTGCAGAACAAGTCAAAGCTATTAAAATGGCTGTTTCATTCATATTTTCTGCTTTATTAAATTGGCTGAGTGTAGGAGTGATTCATCTTCCACTTAAACATTCTCATCCCTCTGCGATTCATCTAGAAAAAGGTATAGTATGAGTGAAGGGAACAGCCTCCAAGGATGACATGGTTTGTTAGATTGATTGGATGCCCAGCCCTGAGTTCGGTGCAGGTTGAAAGCAGGGCAGGACAACAGTCCAGCTTGCAGGCCAATGCAGTATTTGGCATCTCAGACTGTACTCCATTCAGCATTTCCCAGATTCCCTTTTTAGAGTCGTATTTGTAGGCTGCACTAGAAGGTTTTATAATTCCATATAGCAAAACAGCAGATGTGAGTGGTCGTACAGCAGCCTGTAGACCACAATCTTTGCTGAAGAGTTATAAATATTGGCTGTCTCAACCAACTCCACTGATAATTTGGAAAAAGTTAATGGTGACTCCTGTGTACATTATTTAGACCATTATTTATCAGAATTACAGTTTTACCAATTGATAAAAAAATGTGCCATTATGTTGAAAAATACTGTAAAGGCTTCTCAGTTCAACCATTTCAGTTTTTCTCGTTTTCTTAGCTTTTAACTGTGTTATACTGCATATTTCCATTGTGACAAGAAAGTGTTTTATCTTCTCATTCCAAAGGCAAAACCATGAACTACATCCCTTAATGTGTTTTGTTTGGGCGATGGGATATGGGTCACCAGCCAGCTTTTGGTTGAGGATGTCATGGGCCAGATTTGTTGCACAAGAATACATTGAAATTCAAAGTTATTCTACTGTGGTCTGTGGCATTTCACCACAGTAAAAATGCAAAATTTGACCTTTTATGTCCTCTTTGAAGGATGCGGGGGAAGTGCTTCACTCCCTGGTCTTGAGTGTAGGTAGGTTTCTTTCTGAGCTAAGAGGACACATGCATAAGGTTCCTGTGGCTCAAGAGCTCTCCTCCATCTCTGGCATCTCCACAGTCAAGAAGGTGAGCACTGCTGGGGAAAGTAGTTGCCAAGGGGAATTGCAGTTCGTATTATGGAGGGATTTAAGCTCATGGATAAAAGCAGTGCTACTAGAGAAAAACCTGCCTTCCTTCCAAAGTACCAGGTAAAAAGGAGCATCTGACTTAGAGAGAATAAAAAAGGCTTAAATATTCATGAGCAGCAAACGAAAAACAGACAGTAGCTTTATACTTATGCCAGCTATTTTATTTTGGTCAGACATTTTTCTTACAAGAGGCAGCTGTGGAGATCAAGAGAAAGAAGAAAGTTTCCTTTTGTCTGAGGAGTCCTGTCTCTCCCCAAGGAGAAAGCTCTGGCCACAGACTTAGAAAATCAAACAAACTGGCTGGGAAATACAGTGAGAGCAGGGTGAAGGCTCTCCCAAACACCTCCTATATGACTTTGGAGAGAATACCTATGCCCTGAATCAAGGTTGGATGGAAAAATTAATTTTAACTGTATGCATCCATCCCAGACACTTTAACAGAGGCTCAAAGCACAAGGATATTATTCTGTTGGCATGTTCCTACCTAAATGAGGTCTTTTAAACTCCACCTCTGCTTTCTTTAGCCATGGTATGAATTTGAAGACCAGAATCCAAGACTCCTTTAAAGTGGTCAGTAGGAGATGTATTCAAAGAATTAGATGCTAGAGAGAGTCTTTAAAATTGATAGCAAAAAATCATCTTTGTCTTTGTAAAGGCAGAGGTTGGGTTTTAGTCTATTCCCACATTTTACTAGTTTTCATAGCCATTCTGGCCTGCCTCTACACCCATTTGCACTACTCTGGTGAATGTTTTTTCTGTTTTGTCAGCATTTATGGTCATAGATTGGCTTCTTCCTCCCATCTGTGGATGCATAAAGACATAATTAATGAGAGTTTGGTTATTAATCCTGATTATAAAAAACAGAGAATCATCTTGTGAGCAGTTGCAAAGTAAAACGTATTTCCTCCTTTCCCATATTTGAGGATTAACTGTGAAAGTAGAAATAGAAGACAGAAAAAAAATAAGATAGGTCTATCCACTCACAAGGGAGTGTGTAGGAGAAAACACAACCATGGAAGGGCCTGGGTTTTAAAAGGCTTGTATGAAAACCTGCAATATTGTAAACTGATATAGGTGTAGAGATAATACACAGCTATGAATTATAAATAAAATTTTTGAAACTTATCAAGTTAAGGTGAAGCAGATAATCTTTGTTTTCCAAATTATCAGTCTGTTCTCTTCTATGGGACATTTACTGGAAACAGATATCAGTTCTTTCTAAGAAATACCATGTAAGAATCTGCTAAAGCAGACATCATCAAGAAAAAATTTTTGGGTGATTTTTGTCTTATCCTTTGGATAGAGAATGAATGCTGTGGTTGTTTAAAAATAATCTCAAAATAAATAAGTTGTTGTATGGGAAAAGATTCTCATGTCAGTGCTTGTTTCCAGGCCAACACAAATCCGCAGACGTTGTTTTTATCATATAAACAAGATATCTTAGATCTAGACTCAGAACTCTCTCTTTTTATACCCATTTATTGAAAATGAAGTACAATTAGGGCAACCAGCTACTTTTGTTTCAGAGAAATTTAAGGCTTGTTAACTTGGGGTCAAATGAGTAAATCACTGTTATGGCTACAATGCTTAATGTCTGAGGTTCATTCTGAATAATGCAGAATATCAACCAATGTTGAAGCTTTGAGTTAAGAATCTTCAGTTCATGGCTAGCTTATCTCACTGACTTAGAGGAGACCCGTTCAGACAATCCACCTGTCTGGAAAGTTGGGTCTTTTCACTTTGAAGAGCTAATAATTTTTCGAAATGTTTATTTTTATTGGACTAACATGAACAGTGATGAAGTCTGAAAACTTTTACTGGAGTCTTCTACAAGGAAAATGAATATCTAAAAATTCTCTTGCCTCAGCACAGCTATCACAACTGTACAAGATCCACTTGGATTCTACCTTCCTTCGTGTCCCTGTAGCAAATATGGCATTTTTTTTTCTCTGCCACACACTCTTCTCTGCAATTCTTTTGCTTTCTTAAATGCTAGGATGGAGACAGATGGAGTTTGTAGCACATATGAATGTCACCAGATTCAGTCTTTTTCAGAACAAGCATGGGGAAAGGGAAGAAGAGGGCTTTCAGAAGTGGGTCCACCAGGAAACCTGCTACTAACACCTCTTTGCTTCTGCATTTCTGAACTGATACCAGAGTGGGAGGAGAGTGGCACTCAACATTAGACCTATGCCAATAAGAGCATCATAAATCAATAAAATCTTCACCTAACAGGATGATAAAGATTCATAGACAATTCATCCCTGGGAAGAAAATTTAGTGTAGAATAATATCAAATGAGCAAAGGCCAATTTAGGAAGAGGAAATAGCTTGTTGTTGTTTCCAGGTTGAATATGACAGAAGGTCATAAATTAGTCTTGCTTGTGCTGCCTCTGTTGCCTATGCCACAGCCCATTAAAGCCAAGCTGGCTGCCTGGGAGTATATATAAGGACATAAATATTGCTGGAGATGAAGATAAATTTTCTAACTCCCTATCCTTCACTTTCCCTGGCAGCAGGCAGTACCATGAGCTAATTCTCCAGAGCTCTCCTCCTACTTCTCTGTCCTAGGATTAGTTCTTTTTCTTCTCACATCTACCCCACACAATTTGATTGTGGTCAGTTGTTGCCTGGACAAACCTTTAATAATAACAGTCCAGTGACATTCACACTGCTAAAAAACCTTTAGCTGTCTTTGCACCCAAGGGTTTCAGTCTGTGTCCAGCTTTCCAACAACCAAAATGTTATGAGAGAAACAGAGCTTCATCTATGACTTTTCTACAGTTTCCTACTTGTCCTAAGATCATAGAATAGTTTATTTTGGAAGAAATGTCTGGACATCATCTGATCCAAACCCCTGCTCAAATTTCGAGATTAGGTGCAATTAGAAAGTTGTATCAGGTTGCTTAGAGTCAGATCATTGAGTTTTGATTATGTTCAAGAGGTTATTGGGCAACCTTTTGCACAGTTTTAGCACCCTCAGTGTGAACAAATTCACCTAATATCTAGTGGGAATTTGCCATAATGAAACTTGCACCCATTGCCTCAACATTTTTCTGTTCACTGCTGAGACAAGTCTGACTCTTCCTTCTCTCTCTCCATCAGTTGCAGATCACCTTCATCTTCTCTTCCTAAGGCTGGACACACCTAGGTCTGTCAGCTTCTCCCTGTAACAGTCCTAGTAACATCAACTTGATAAATCATTCCTTGCTCATCTAAGAGTATTTTTATGTTTTGGAGAACAAGAGTCAGAAGAGTAACTGGAGAAAAGGTTTCCTTTCTATGGTGTTTGATTGCTTTTTAAAAAAATATATGAATCTCATTGATTTAGACAGGTAGAAGGAAATCAGAGGTTTTAGACAGGTAGAAGGAAATCAGAGGTTTAAGTTGTTCTTTAAGCCAGGTTTTTTTACATAGATATGTTTTATAATATTGTTTCCTGTGGTCATTATATGCCTTGTTACAAAACAAGTTGGTGATCTGACCTTGTGTTAACACTCGTTTCTGGAATCCACTGAGCCTGAAGCAGAAAAAGTTTGTGAGTACAATACAAATCCCAGAAAACTCTGCAAGCACAAATTTCACAGGCACATGTTTCACCTTAGGAAAGGACGGACAGCTTTTGTGAAGGGTAGCATAAATCATTCCATGTGGACCGAAAAAAAAAAATAAAAAACAACCTATCAACAGAAACCTCGAGGATGTTAGTTGACTTTGAGATCTATAGGAAAAGTTGACATTATTCCTAACACACAGTGTACTTTACGGGAAAATATGTTTCAACATTAAGAACCATCAATATCCCTCCCCTATCTCCATTTCTATAGTGGCTGGATTTCAAGAATGAAAGGGTGCAAAGCTGAGGCACAAGGGGTATTTGACTCCAGACAGAGCTGTTACCACTCGTCAACCCAGCTGGGAGAAGAGATGGCTGAGGTAAACTGAACCAGAAGGTGGCTGCAGCCAGGTGGCAATAGTTGGGCAAATAGTGTCATGGTGTGCCTGTTCTGGATGGAGAAAAATGGCTTCTGACAAAGAAACCTCCTCAAGTTTCCCTTTTGCTTTCTGAGAGTGAGGAATGGAGAAACAGCCAGAACTGGCAGAGTCTGAGCGAGCAGAGAAGGAACTTTGTGTAGGGAGAGACGCTGGCAGTAGCCCCAGGGCCACCAGTGGGACTGATGATGGAAAATTATTTCAGTTGTATGGATGGGGCACTGCCTTTCTCTGCTATAAAGGGGAGTGATAAATTGAGAAAAGGAATACTCTGAATGGGAACATACATCATATAAATACACACACAGTGTATGTGTGGGGTTTTTTTATGTTCTGTCATATTAGAGCCAAATGTTGCTGCAACATCCAGCGTGCCCAATACTGGGAACTGCAGCTGCTTTTCATGCTTCTGCCAGTAGAGACTGCATCACAATCAGAACCAATGTGTGGACTGTTGTGCATTAGATCAGCTTTGGCCACACTCAAGCAGTCTTAAGTCCACTTGCATCACATCTATTAATGTGCAAACCAGGAGTAAGCTGGTCCAATGAGTGCTCCAGGTGCTCTGAAAGATCTCCTCCTGGAGGGTGCTTTACATTACACACGAGGGGTAGTCTAATTGAATCTTTTTAGGGTTTTATGTGACCCATTTATATCAGTTTAACTTCAGTCCCTTTGCTCTTATCTTTGCAAGTAAGTTGAGTGTAGTATAAGGAGACCAGAATCTCTCACAGTGTAAATTATGGGTGGGTGCAGCTGGCACTGTCTTTGTCCCAGTTTTTAATATAGCCTCTTCAGTTAGCTATGAAAACTGTTTTTCCTAAGCTTGTCTGGTGAGCCTTACGTCCTGGTCCCTCTCCTCTTGCAGATGCTGCTAAAGTTTCCAGGCTCAGAAAAGTTTGAAAGCATGTCTGTCCTGGAGGAAATCTTGCATCTCCTTGGGGCTGCTTTTCAAAGGCTTTCACCACAGCCGGAAGGAAAACCTTACATGTGAAAATAAAGCCAATTTCTTTTATTTTGAACATCAAAATGAATTAAGCATTGTGCTCTGTAGGTGTCCACAAGTTCACAGAAATATTTCTTTCCCATGAAAATGTAATGGAATTAAAAAGCCAAATAAACTCACAGCAGAAACCTGTCCTTCACCTCTACCAACTGCAAGCTTTAAAAGCTGCAAAACAGAGCAGGGCCTTTTCAGGGTTCACACTGAGAAGTTGTTGAAAAGTGTAACCAAGCGTGACTAATGACTACTGGGGTATTTGCATGGATTCTGCTTACAAGCATCAAGCATGTGAAACCAGATCATTTGAGGAGAAACGCACAGACAGAAGTTAGAAGGCTTGTGTGGTGGAGGACAATCACAATAACACAACCACTGCCTTCTGGTACTGGGCAGCTATTCAGTTGCATCCAGTGAGGTGGAGGGTACATTGTTTTCCTGCAAGGGTTGATGGTCTCTGATTAGAAACAAAGAGTAGTAGAAAGTAGATAGTCAATACCATGTATTAATGCCACCTGTAAATTATGAAATGAGTATTTGGCAGTAACCTGCACTATGAGAGTTATTTATTCCACTGGAAGATAATACAGCTCACCAAAAAATATTCAGTAAGAATTGCTCAGTGCTGCAATCTTCCCTCCAAAAGCATTATGTACCATAAAATAGAAATTTCAGAGACTCATCAGGCTTTCACGCCCTGAGCAGCTGTGTGACACCACATGTTTGGTTGGAGTCAGTGAGAAAAGAGGTGCTCACGTACTGCTGTGGGCTGATCTCATTAACAGGGGCATCTTTAGAGACCTCTTAGAAGGAAACCATGAGTTTCTTGGTACTGTCTATAGTGTGTATATAGCCTTCATCAACTCACATCTACATGACTCTCATGTAGACTGTGCTGCATGCATTTTTCTGTTCTTTCCTGAGGAGGGGAGACAAATGATTTTTCAGGGCTCCCTGTCACTGAGGCTAAGAGCCAGAGATACCAAATTCAGCAGGGAGAGGAGGGAGCAAGAAGTAGCTTGTTGGGGAGGCCAGTCTCTCTCCAGGAGTGGCAGAGGTGCTGGGATGAATGGTTCATTGACAGCTCTTACCCAGAATGTTTGCTCACAGTCTCCCAGGCACCACAAGCCCTGAACTTCCTTCCTTGCCCTGTGCAGTGCTGCCTTCAGAAAATGCTATCTGAGGGAAAGTTTCAAAAGCAACCAGAGGCTATCCAGGAGTTCCTGTAGTCTTACAGCTGTGTCAGACTTGCAGTCACATGGAACCACTCAGCTGAGAAGGGCTCGGCCTCCCCCTTAAGCCTATGTTGAGGTGTGTCAGGGCTCCACTTGGGATGAGGAAGGATGCTCTTTCCCTCACCATCCCTCTTCATGGGGAAGTGATGCAGCTTTCCACCCTAGGGATGCTGGATCTCCAGCATCAGTGTAATTCTACCTTCATACCTGAGTCGGGGAGAAAATCCCGAACAGTGAGAACAGGAGGACCTGAAATCCAGTTTCTGTTGCCCTCCAACATCACGTGGGAGACAGCAATGCCCACAGTGGGGGAATGAGGGGGAGGGAGATATGCATTGCCTGTCAAAGACCTCCAGTCCAAAGACACTGTGGTATTGCCACAGATATTAAACATCCGGATCTAGAATTGCATGATTGAGGTGCCCTCAGTATGTCCATGGTCCCAGTCCAGGATATGTGGAATAATCTATGTAATTATATTCCCCTTAGTGCTTCAGAGAAGTCTCAGTGACTGTAATACATGCTAACTTAATCTTAGCCACAGAAAAATGTGTTTCTAATTTACAAATTCGGCAATTTTTCAATAAAAGTTGTTGCACTTTGTCTGATCTATTCTCAAAATACGGAAGTGCTTGAAGCATGACCACCTGCAATAACAGATTACTGTTCCCTAAAATATTGCCATACACCTACAATGTGGAGGCGTAAAGCTTCTCTAAAAAAGATCTTTGTTATTTTTTCTAAAAGAAAGAAATGATCCCAAAGTAAAGCTGGTTTTCAGCAGCCTCTCTGCTCCCCAATGCAACTGGCATCAAAGTCTAATGAAAACCTGTTTGCGGACACTGGATCCGATCCAAGGTACACTATTGGCATATTCTAGACCCCTTGGGACATGACTCATATAAAAAACACAAGGCTGTCATCAGATGGCTGGTGGCTCAAATAAATCAAATTTACTTTGAAAATTGAGGCATACCAAAATTTTATTAGGTGAAACTTTGGCATTTCTTATAGCCAACTTGCACATATATATTTTTATTACTTACAGCAGTTTAAAAGTATGCTACCAATCATATGCAAAACAAGACACGATTGCAAATGTATATTTTTTACTGGGTGGCAGGAGGAACTGTGTTGTTTTCTTTTAAAAGCCCTGAATAGTGCTGCACATTTGTTGAAGGTGGCAAAGCAGAACGGGCCTCTCTATTTATTTTCCCGTGAGTGGCTGGATGCACATCCTTTGTTTGTGGTCTCCAACCCTGACTTCAAAGAGCAGCTTCTCATACAGAACGATTACTCACTAAAGCTATCAACTGCAATACAAAAATTACATATAATGTTTGCGGCATATGTTTACAAGAAACAGATACAAATGCTGCTGAAGTACCTCAATGATCCAGAAGGAACCTGATCTTCAGACTTGAAGAGGTTGTTCCTGCAGCAGTCCATGTGCAGACGCAGAGCCCGGTGTTGCCACAGCCAGTGCAGCAGCCACTCCTGACTCAGATGTAGGGACCCCTGTGGAGGGACCCCTCCCCTGCAGCTGAAGTTCAATCTGAGCGTGAGGAAGAACTTCTTTACTATGTGGGTGACCATGCACTGGAACAGATTGCCCAGAGAGGTTGTGGAGTCTCCCTCATTGGAGATATTCAAGAACTGTCTGGATGTAATCCTGTGCCATGTGCTCTGGAATGACCCTGTTTGAGCAGGGCGGTTGGACCAGAAGGTCCACTGTGGTTCCATCCAATCTTACTCATTCTGTGATTCCTTTACCCACACTCAGAGGCTCACTGCTTGTTTCAACACCAAAGGTACTATCAATTATGGCAAAACAAAGGTCTGATTCCTCTAATCCTTCAGCAAATTAATTAAAATCAAGGCAAAGGTCATATTTTGGAGAAAAGTAAGTGCTTTTGGAACTGATGATAGAAGCCAAATCCACAAATTAAAAGAAAATACATTAATTTTTATAAAATCTCTCAGTAGACAGAAGAGCTAAACTCCCACTGACATTTCTAAACTTCATTTATCCAGGAGTGCAGCAAGATAGCCTCTGTTTAAACTAATAACAAAAGGAGTAGAAAGCTGCAGATTTGGTCTAGTTTTTGCTCAAACTATAATGACAGTCTATGGGAATATATTCAGATACAGTCTGAGAAGGATACTGGCTCTACTCCAAAATAACTTAATTCAGTGTGCAAACACAAAGAAAGGGAAAATAATATCACTGTGGATAAAAAACATGAGATTGCTTTATCTGACAGTGTGGAGCTTTAGGACTGAGATATTCTTGGCCAAATGCTGACACCCCTGTCACACAGGAATGAGCCTCTGAGGTACTCAGGAGCTGCAGTCTGGTGCTCCATCCTGCTGGGGCTGGTTACTTAGAGGAACTCACCCCTGAGGCAGGTGCTTCTCAACATGGTGAATTTCTTCCTGCAAAAGCACAAAGTATAAAGAAAAATAGAATTTAGCCCTGAATATGAAACCCTACAAACCTTAAGAAATGTACTATTCAGTGGTAAAGAGGTGCATTTATAAGGAAGTGGGAAAGCACTGCCTTGGTTGCTTGGGCTGAGTCTTTTCAGGAGTGCTAGGCAGACTTACATTCTTACAGACCCTCAGGATCATTGCAGTTGTCTTTCCTTGAAGCAAATACCACAAAAGTCCCTTTTACTTCCATGGGAAGAGCAAGGTCAGGGCTGAGCTACTGCCTTCAGAGTCTGCCATGATCGACCATCTGACCAGTTCTTCTAGAAATCTGGAAATTTGTCCATTTTCACTTTTGACTGACAAAGAAATCCAGGCCCTTGGGTGCCAGCCCATAACCTGGAGGGTGAATGCTCTTCCCCCCTGCCCCCCGGCACGTGGCCCTGCGATCCCGTAAGGAGCACACAGACCACCAGGGAGGGACGGACGAAAGAGGAAGTTTATTGTGGGGTAGGGGTTTATAAGGCTTTCAGGAGGGTCAAAAGGGGACCAATCACAAGCTCAGGGTCACATAGAAAAAACCAACCAGGTGAAGGGTCAACAGCCAACAGGAAGGGGTCAACAAAGGCCAATGGGAAACACCTCAGGACACCTTCCCAGGACACTGTGTGGGAGCACAGGGGGTGTCGGGAAGAAGATCAATGACTCTGCAAAAAGGTAAAAGCCATTTTAAAACCTGTTTAAACCACATTAAAAACTTCGATTTCTGTAACATTTGAACTGTTTTCATTTTCTTCACTAGTCCATCTCTGACAGGACTTCTTCCATCCTGCATATGGCAAATCCATTGCCACAAAGAAACATCACCTGAAGCTAAAAAAGTTACCTCTGATATATAGCACTTACAGTGAATTTAGAGCATACATGTTCATGAAGCAACACTCTCTCTTTACATATTACTAATACAATGGGCTGTGAAGGTTTTTCCGACGGCTGATCCAAAGCATTTGAAGAAACAGTTCCTTTGGTATTAGTGGACTCTCTGCTTAGCCCTTATGTTGCCAGGTGTGTTTGTTTAACCTGGGGCTGGAAGTAAAGGCACTCCACAGACTTGAGAAATTTCTGCAAAATTCAGGCTTCTTCACTTATCATGAATGGCACATATTTCCTCTTGAAATAACAGAAAACCAAGTCATTAAGAGAGACATAAGCAGTATTTAGTCACTGAAATGCAGTGTTGTGACTTAAAATTTATCCCCACAGAAATTAGATCAGTTTCCAGGAAAACAAAAAAATAAAAAAAGGGGAAAAAAAGTAACAAAAATCATAGCAACTTGCAAGTGTATGAGAAACAAATTCTGGTGTCCTCTGGGTCTCTTGAGATAATCTCTTGTCACTTGGATCCACTGCTTGAGTATTTTCCAGTATTAATGTTCTCTATCCCCTTATTTTGGCTCTTCTACATAGTTCCACAATTTTCTTTCCCCTAAATAAAACAAAAAAAAAATAATCAGATCATAAAATATTTCTACAATTTAATTTGAAAAATAATATTCACTGTCTGCACAATTTGAATTTGGCCTACTTTTGAATATGCATCAGGATGCAGATTTTAATTACATGATCACATAGTATTTTTCCCCACAGGATTACAATATTTTATTTGCAAGATAACTTTTTTTGTCAAGTCCTTACATTTTCACTCACTGACTCTGAGACTGGAAGAAGAGCTGCTGCTGAGAAAAGGAAGTTTCTCTTTGTTACCTAAATACCCCAGGACCTGTTCCTCAGATTTCAGTTTCCAGCCATGACTTCCTTTCCATCCCATTTCCAGTTCTCCCTCCTAAATCCTCTTCTGATCTATCCTTCCTTTCTTGTTTCCATCTCTCAGACCATGCCTCTTGCCTAAGTAGTCTCATATTTCCTTTCCATTTGCCAGTGATCCCACAGGAAACATCTTGCTGCCATAATGTGTCTTTCCACCTGGTTTTGCTGTCGTCTAGAGCTAGGCTCAGATCCGAGGACTTCCTCCTGCCACAGGAGCACAGGAGGAGCCACTGGAGCGGGGCTGAGCTGGGACAAACTCATTGCCTGAGTGGTGACACCTGTGCGGGCTGAGAGTAATGTGAGCAAGCTCAGCAGCATTACACTCTTCCAATCGATCCGATGATAACTTCCTGCCTACAGAAACAGCCTTTTTCCCAAAGCTTAGCTAGTCTAGCAAGCTTTCATAGGAGCAGACCTAATCCTAGTAGAAAGACCACAGAAAAAGGGATGGGTCATCCAGTGTGGTGGTACTTGAGCTTTCTCTTTTTTGAAAGAAAAAGTCAACAGTTTATTCAAGAGAAGCAGAGTTGTTTATTTTTTTTCCTAGTGCAATCTTGGCTATAGATATAGACATGGGCATGGAAAGCAATAAGGCCAAATTTTTTCTTTTGCCATAATAGATGTTCAACTGCTTATTAGAAGATTCATCCAACTACAGATGACCATGTGGAATATTGAAATCATAGTTTTGAAGAGTTGTTAGCAGCTGAAACAGGATCTTCTGTTGGGATGTGTCAACAGTCTTAGTAAATGGTAGTACAGGTCACCCTAAATGTCATTCATGGGAATGAACTAAAATAAACAGCCAGGAGACCCTGCTGGTAATTTCATTTATGTGTGAATTCTTCTGACACCTGAGTGAAGAGATGATGGGCAGGACCAGAGAAAATCTCTACCTCCTGAGTCAGCAGAGACACAAGGGAGTCCCCTGCTAAAGCAGCATAGATGAATCCTGCATCCCCAATCTTCAAAAAATCATGTTTCAGAGCCTGTGATACTGTGGAAGCATTGTTTGGAGGGAGCACTGACTTATTTACAATCTTTTTCCATAATTTCAAACTTCTCTTTGCCATGAATTACAAACAAATATTTGAGAAAGCTGTATTTATGCTATAGTCTCTCCACCCTGAAACACTTGCATTAAGTTCCTTGTATAGACTATGGCATATTCTACTGTACTTTGAAGATTCAAGCTGAGGGATGCAAATTTCACAGAAAAGAATAAAAAATTAATAGAAGTGAAGCATTCATGTGCTGGGTCCACAAGGACCTCCAGCTCTGCAGAGGACCTGTCACAGTCATGGGTTTTCAGTCTAATTAAAGAGAAGCTGGAGGCTTTGCAAAAGTCATTTCTTTTGTACATACATAGCTGGTTTATGAACCAGACTTATTCCTCAGTGCCAAATTGCATTTCAGAATGTGTCCTTGCTAAATAGAGTGAAATGTATTTCCATTTGTCATGACTGAACCATATTTTAGCTGAGGGGGAGGCAGAAGTTCCAGTACCATTTCCTGAAGTTAACAGCAGACCTGCCATTAATTTCAGTGTCCCAGGATTTAAGCAAAGAGATAACAGCCCCTCAAATGGCTTTAAGTTCATTGAAATGTTAGTCCAAAATGAAGCATATGCCATTCAGTTAAGATTCACGTTTACACAGCTGAAGATGACAGGTCCAGTTTAACTGAAGACCGGAGGAGAAAATGATGCCTCCTCCTACATGATCTGCCCCCTGAAGAAAACATCTGCCTGCATGTTTAACCAGGAATGTGAACTGCTAATGTAATCTGACCTTTAGACAGAGGGAAGAGGATTGCTCCAATGTACAAATACAGAAGAGGCTAGAATGTAACACACTGTTGACTGTTTTCTGCACGTGTAGATAAAAACACGGTGAAAATATATAAAAGACTGAAGAACATGATTTCTTAGTGAGTCAGGGCTTTCAGGTATTGAGGAGAAAATATGAGAGCTTAAGTTCAGCATGGTATTGTTCCTGGAAATTATCTGAAGTGGATCCACTGTTGTCTTTTAGTAACAACGAGTACCAGGGCTGTGAAATCTTGTTTCACAACCAAATTCATGCCAGCTCCAATTTAGACCAAGGGTCAGCACTTTCTATGAGCAATAGGCTTTTGAGGGACAGACTTTTTGTAATGGTCCTTTGAGATCAAAGAGCTTTCTAGGATCTGGTTGATTAAACTTAATACTCAGTATCTACAGTGTAAATGATGTGGCAGCTGTCAGTAGCCTTATGTCTGTGGAAAGAACAGAAGATGGAAAAGATCAGATAGACTGGAGAGGACCCTTGCTTTTTGGGTAGATGGTGTAAGAAAGGGTATAAATTTAGTTATTTTTCTGCTGCTTAGTAACCAAACTGCAATTTGAGGCACTTTGAGGCACTTGAGGGATGCACAGTTCCCACCTTTGCATAGTCAAGAAATGGCTATGCACAAACCCATGAAAAACCACAGGCACAAGTAGAAGACTCTCCTGTGGCTGGAGAGCATGTTTTCCTTCAGTGACACAATCCAGCTTTTCCAGCATAGGACTCATTGCCTCAACGGTGGTTCACACAATGATGTTCTTCCATGGTGTTCTTTCAGGCCTACTTTTCTGAGTAATGAGAGTTGTTCATTATGGATTTGACATCAGACAGACTCATCAGAATGATCCAAGTCTGTGTCATTTAAAATTTCTGAGAGCAGCTGAGGCATTTGGTTTCAGAAGGGTTACTGGAGAGATGCTATCTGTTCTATGGAGTCTTAGAGCTCTGTTAAAAGCAATCAGCAGCAGCACAGATCAGTAGTCTCGGTAGGTCTGCCAGAGCCTTCCTTGTTTGATAGCACCAGTAATTTACAGGTAGTATAGACCATCTGGACATGTTTGGTCTTCTCACACTGACGAACTACTTAGTTATCCCGTAACTGTCTGATGGTCAAGATTTTCTGTCCATCTGTCTATTAGCTGCTTACCCTGGATTTGTTATGCTTGCATACAGCTAGCATGGATTCTTTCACCTACTGTACTACTAAACTCAGTAACTTCTGTGCTATTAAACTTTGGCCAATTTCTGTTGCAGCGGTCATCAACTTCTCTTTGAGATCCTTCTGCCTGTTGAAAATGTCTCCTCTGCCATCCTTCAGCCGCAGGAGCTGCAATCTCTTGCCTCACTGGTGGCATCAGGTGTGGGTGATCTGCCTAGTTCAGGCTGCCTGCACTGCCTGCACTGCCTGCAGGAGCTGCAGCCCTGTTGCAGGGAATGGGGGGATGTTCCTGATGCCAGCAGGGGAAACTTGGAGCAACACACCCTGATGGAATGGCTCTACACCTATGAGAGTAGCAGTTCCCACAATAGTTCCCACCAAACCATGCACCCAGCTGCAGAGCTGTATATTACCCACTGGTTTCTCAGGTATTTAGCACATTCTGCATTTTTTTTTACATTCTTTCTAGCAACAGTCGCTTCAGCAAGGATTTTCTCTGTGAGTGATTTAGCAGTGCTGAAGTCACATCCAGATTTGCTTTTGAGCAGTTCCTAATGCTGTTACTGTAGTTACAAGCAGCAGATGTGAAATGAGCTCTGCACTAAGACATTCTCCCCTAATTGCAAAGATGTCTAAATGCTGCTTAAATGAATGTAGAACTACTATGTTGTCCTCCAGAAGGTGATTTGAAGTCCTTTGCTCTTCTCCTTTTGAGAAGGTGGTTGTTCTTTTTTGTGGTTTTTTGTTTGGTTTGGTTTTTTTTTTAATTTCAGTGTTTTGATTGTGCTTGAATATACTTTGAAGATTATTTACCTCAAGAAGAAGGGAAAAAAGCGTAGTCCAAGTGCCGCCTGTGCTGTCTGCCTCACCACAAGTTTATCTGCTGTAAAGATTAACAGATGCTGTCAGAGCACCCCAGCATTTTAGCAGTCGTCTTCATTGCAGGAGCAATTTGTAGCACAGAAGGCATCAAGTCAGCTTCATTCAGTCACTGGTTTTTGAAGGCCTTCATTTTGCATTTCCCTTAGAGCATCATCAAACTCTTTTAAACTAGCAATGCTCTGTTAATTTCATTAATCCGGGCACATATTCAAAAATTGCTTTTTCAATTTTATGATTTTCTTTATAAAAGGAGAAATGGTCCATCCTCGCCAGTGACTCTTGGGACAGATGATTTTGTAAAATTTCCACAATCCCAGCAAATGTTTTGTCTGGGGGTTTAATAGGAGCTGTTAAACTAACAGCAGGTTGTACCTTTTAGCATCTATTACACTCAGTAAACCCAGCACATTTTTCCCATCAGTTACACTCTCTGTGATTATACACAGCTCCAGTCTCAGTATAGGTGGACCAGGCCTCCTCTGAGCAATTAAACAAGTTATTTTCCCGCCAACAGCCAGACATATTAATGCTTTTCAAAACACACACACACAACCTCTCAGCTGCTCAGTTTGCTGCTTGCCACCCACTGGGCCCTGTGGTTGCTCCCTGGCATGGGATTAGGGTTCCGCCTTCAAAGCCAGCAGCTGGAGCTGTGACACTTGGCCCAACATCTGCACCATAAAGGCAGCACATGCTGGAGCTGCTCCCTCACCACACGCTGCACAGGAGCTCTCCGAGGTTTAGACTGCTGCTCTGGTCACGGCAGAGAGGGCAGCAATAAAGCCCCAGTGTCTTCACCACCCCAAAGCCAAATGTTTCGCTGATGTGTCTATGTGGAGCGCTCATGCAGTAGAAGACCTTTCCATAGTCCACTTTGAGCATAGTTTGTGCCTGCTACTGCTATAGCAGAGTTTGAGTGACTCCCAGGTTAGAGGTGGTGATCAGGAGGTTTACGGGGTTCCTGCCTTGTCTCGACCCCCTGCAAGGAGCAGGAAGGGTGGTTCACCCGTTAGGAGCAATTGGTCTTTCCAGATAATTATGCTGAAGAGATGCAGCTGGGATTTTTCAGCAAATCACACAGAACAAGAAATACAAACTGTAGTGAACATCCTCTCTGAGGACATCCCAAGGAATTAAAGAAGAAAGGTCTTTTTACTTTATTTTAGCTGTTCTTGGAAGAATGGTAGTTGGCCCACACTGAAAGCCCATGTTTGTGTCCTGACCTTGTTATTTTGCTAGGGTAGGCACGGTCCTAATTTTTCTATTGATGACACTGGGATGACTAAGAGATTTTTGACAACTTTAATGTAAGAAATTTCCTGTCTAGCTCAAGTGAGCTTCTGGCTACCTGCTGTTAGATATAAATATAGCTGATAGGAAAATAAATTACTGATTTTAAAAACAAGCCATCTCAAGCTTTAGTGGACCCACTGACAGTCCCTCTTTTCATGGATCAAGTAGCTATTCAATCTTGCTTTTTACAGAGAAGGACACCTTAAAAGTTTTTGTACTTTAAACCTCAGTGAAATGTAGTTACCACTGCAGAACAGCCTGGCAGAAGGTAATGCTACAACTTTGTATGAAGATCATATAGGAGAGTCCTTGGAACCAGTGTTCAGTGGGACACCCTGCACTGAGTAGTCATGAACTGTGTAGAATGTTCTTTCTGGAGGGAAAATTGATTTTTTAGA
Organism: Chiroxiphia lanceolata; assembly: GCF_009829145.1. NCBI lineage: Eukaryota > Metazoa > Chordata > Aves > Passeriformes > Pipridae > Chiroxiphia > Chiroxiphia lanceolata. The sequence continues at coordinate 81,228,893 of NC_045639.1, read as the reverse complement.
GGCTGGGTTTTTGCTAGGGAATTTTGGCAGCTAGACTCTCATGATTCTCCATGCTGGGAACTTTCATCAGCTACAAAAAAAATCAGAGGAATTGGCACATGGGATTTCTGTGTCCTGGAAAAAGTGTAGAATATGGGGCCTACAAGACTAGTGCTAAGCACCACTGAAATTTCTCCTTTCATCTCCTGGACACGATAAAGATGGTGAAAGTATTTTCATTTGTGCCTCTGGGCCCAAATCTGCGTGGTGAAGGACCATCCTGATTTCTCATTAGCTTCAGTGAGATTTGAGGCTGGTTAGCAAAGGGGAACCTTGCACTTGTCAAAAAGCACCTAAAGAGCAGAGGGGATCCTTTATGCAAGAACCTGGTGAGAGCAAAACATTTAAAGTGTTTTAGCATACTGAGATACAGTGGGGAATGCATTTGTGAAACAATAGATCTAGCAAACTGGAGATATCTTTCTTTCTTTTTTTTCTCTTTTTCTCAATTAGTTGCTGTTAAAACATTTAACAGATGCCTAATTGACACAGCCAGAAATAGTTTTCCAATCATGTATCACTTTAATTATCCAATGGTCTTTTCAGATCTCTCACGGATACCCCATTTTATTGAGATAAATTATTTGCTATGTTTTGAGATTCTCTGCTTGAATTCTGCTTACCTTCTCATAACTTTTCCCACAGGAAGACTTTGTAAGAAACTTGGGAGGGGAGAGGAGAAGAGTAGACAGGACAGGACTAATGCTATTTCAGCCACAAAGGCACATTTTTCAGAAGATTTCACTTGAAAGTTGAAGTCCAAGTGCAACACTTTGTATATTAATGAATCAGCACTGTAACTCTGACCTAATGGAAAGTGTTTCATGATACATGTTACTTGGGATTTTGTGCCTGTGTGAACATCCTGTTCTCATCTGCATATCCCAGAGCCATATTTGTGAGAGGGGCCTCTGACTGTGTATTTCTTGGTGCTTTGTTTTACACATATAAAATTGATTTCCAACTTTAGTGGAAATAGTGCAAACTTTATCAATGATTAAAAAAACACCAAAAAAATGTTTAAGTCAATGATAAAGTTGTAATCTATGATGATACAGAGAGGATTTTGCCCAAGGTACAAGGTGCTGGCTTTTTCATTTTCAAAATTAAGAGATTTCTCCATCCCTAAAATACTTTAATGAAAGATAAAATGTTCAGTATCTCTGAAAAATCAACTTGCAAAAGCCTAAAATGCTATAAAACACCACAAAGATAAGGTACTTCTTGAAAATACATTCTCTGTGTTACCTGCTGTCTAATGAGGGCTGATCCTGCAAAACATTCTACACTTGGGCTTGAGGAGAACAAAAAAACCCTAAATTTACCCCTGTAGATATCATACTGTAAGGCATATCGCAGGACACCTTTAACTAGCCATGTTCCCATAATTGCAGTAACGCTTCTTTCAGTAATGTTGTCATGGCTTTAAAACAGTAGCCTCTAGGGATAGGTTAAAAAATTAAGTTGTCAAAAGCTATTTGGAGGGAATTTTTTTTCCTTCCCTCTTCTAAAATAATCTAAACTTTTTTTTTGAAGGTGATATTGTCACCAATCACATCCACAGTTCTGGTCACTGAGTGACATGCAGATCAACATTTCATTAACACTTTAAGACAGACATCACTGTCCATGCTCTCTCCACCTCCCTAAACAGTTTCTTTAGGTTGTCATCTGTCCCCAGCATCAAATTTTCCATTGGAAATACTATACAGGTCCTCTGGTTTCACAGATCACCGGTCACAAGGCTCAGCCAGTTTGTGCCCCCATGCAGTTTTTTTATGGAAGTATTACTCTAAATGCTTATAATTTATATGAAGGATACTAATGATCTGTAAAAACAAAGTCCATGTTCAAGTGTCCATTTCATGCTTGGCAACAGCTGAAGGATTTGGGGCCCAAAGAGACTGCATGTTGATCTGGAATGGCCTGGGGTCTTCTATTCTGTCTTGGCTGAGAACAGGCTCTTAGAAGTGGGATAGTGTGATCCACTCCACAACATTGCTGCTGGAGAGGCAGAAGAGCTTCAGGGGCATGACAGAAGTGTATAGTGGATAGTATCTGCTAAGCTGCATGTTGGTTAAATATATTTAGTCAGCAACAGGTATAAAAAATAAAACTAAATTAAAGAAAATTAGATATAACAATGAGTCTTTCCAAATCTTTACCACACCTGGTATGTAGCATGTACTTTTGCAGATGATATCATTTATCCTTTATGACTACATTATAGATATACATTGGATTTGCCTTTTTAAGTAAGAGATGTTAACAGCCTTGAATAAAATTGGGACAAGCAGCGTAAACAGGATGGCACATAAAGTGTGATACAGTATGCAGAGGGCAAAGTATGTTTGAAGGTTAGCTTATTAATAAAACATGGCTGGCCTTGATTTAGTTTATAAGAAACTTAAGACATTTATCAACATCTGTCTGAACCCATTTCCAGTCTCTTTGGCCTCTGTTGTGGATAAGCTGATTAATAAAAGATGATGCCTTAGGAAGGAAACTTAGATCTTTGCAAGCAATGACAAAAGAAAATTCAGTGCTTAATCTACATATGAAAGGAAACTGAGAAAGTAAACTAGTTTACCACTACATCCCAGGATGCCAATCTCTTATAACATTTCATCTGACTTAGTTTTGGCTGGAGTCTGGAAAAGTAAGAAAGAATTCCAAAAATTAAGTGTGGAATTAATTTACAAGAAAGATCCTAGTGCTCACTTACGGAGACTCTGAAATCTAATCCCATTCCCTTGTGGCTTCCTCCTCTCAGTGTTTTTAACTTTGCAGCTTTCCATGTTTGCTTTTCATTTGTCTCCTTGATCCTTTAGTCTTTTCTTTCCCTTAGGCTAGAATAAAGTTCTAATACTAAACAAGTGCCACACTTTGCTTATTGATAGTTGTTGCCCAATAAAATGTTGCCCTCAGAAGCCAATTAGTGAAATATGTTTCTTGTAATAACCAATAATTTGTTTAATTTTCATGCATTCTTGCCTGATAGTCGGTCAAAGGGATGCACATGGATAGTTCCGGCATCTGGGACACAGAGACAGCCCATCTTAGCTGCATGGTGAAGGGTGTTCCCTGCACAGGCCCCTGGCACCCAAGGTGTTATGCTTGCCATTGGCATTTTGGCTCTTGCTGTTTACATCACAGATGTGGACTGCCATCTTTCCAGGGTGGGAAGCACCATGGCCACAGCAGCAAGTGCCCTGCCTGGGCTAACCCATCAGGATACCTCTGTGTGTGTCCTGTGCTGGGGCCTGAGAAGTTTCTCTGCATAGCACCGCAACACTCACAGAGCTCATTTAGAGCTGAAGCTGAGCTTCTCACTGCAGGCATGGACAGCCCCAAAAGAAACACTGAGGATCCATGTCTAATATTTAGGTATCACTGGCATTCAAGGAACCTCCTCCTAACTTGACAGGTCCACAAATTTCTTCCATTATGTGACCAGTGTTTGGATATTGGATTTTGCACCTCATCCTCCAACCTTTCTCCCAAGGAGAGCCTGAGCAAGCAGTCCCTGGAGCTATTCTTCTGCCCTGCTTCAGCTTCACCAGGGTGCTGCTGCAAGGATCATGTCCATACCGATTTACTACCTTTTCCTTAAAAAAAGGGTGGCTGCAGATGCCTTGCCCTCTGGGAATTATCTCTGGCCTCTGACAATCTTCAGGCGGAAAGGGAGAAATCACGGAGTGAATATCCAGTTCAGTGTTTTAACATATGGGTGAGGCAGCCAAGCACTTCTTAACACTTCATGGCCTGGAGTACCCTCCCATGAGCAGTGGGCATTTGAACTCAAGTCTCACTTCCCAGAGATGGCTATGCTAACCAGTATAACACCGAGGAAAGAGAAACATATTTTGTGGCTTCTCATTCAACTCTGGAAAAGATTCTGAGCTTATCAGAGACAGCAGTCATTTGAACAAAACAGGCCAGAAAAAACCCAAACCCATAGGCTTTCCATAAGAAAAAGATGTAGATGCCAACCCAATGGGAATATTGAACATCATGAAAGCTGAGAGGGGAGCGACATTTCTTTGCAACCTGGAGAGAATCCATAAATGTCAGTGGAGGGGGACATGTGTTACCGCTGCATTTCATTCTTACCGTAAATCTTGCCCTAAGATGTTAACAGTGGCTTGTAACAAGGTATTTCCCTACCCACTTATACAAACTTTTAAACTAAAAATTACACAAATTTGCAGGAAAAATCCAAATTTTCTAGAATGGTGCATTGACAGATGCAAATTTAGACCCTCTTTCCATGACAGCTGAGAATTGAAGACTGTTGCATATTTCTGCAGGGTGGGAGATCAGCTTTTGAAGGCCTATTTTATAAGGAAATATCTCTGGATGCCATTTCATCCTTGGAAAAAAAAGTTTGTTCCTTGGGGTAATTTTAAATGATATTGAGAGCTACTTTAGGTTAACTTGGATTTAAACAGAGTAAGCAGACACTGTGGAAAGGACACACTGAGCCAGATCCTAACTGGGTTAAATTGGCGTGGTGCTGTCAAAGACAAAAGTCTCACAATTAGTAGCAGCTGAATATGTGGCCCATTGCATTTAAAGACCATGTCAGAGACCACCTACCTTCTAACATAGCTTATAAAAATGGTTGAAGACATCTAGAGCCTGTTCCACTAGCTGGAAATTCCTAGCCTGGGTTCTGCACCAATGAAAGCAACAAAACATAGATTCTGAGTCCAACATCCGCTTGTCATATTTAGCATATACATGTGAGGATTCCTACCCAAATATATGGGCTTGTATATATCAAAGATTTGGAGGATTGTCTATATAACTCAGGTTCCAACCTGCTCAGGATTCAGCTAAAAAACTGATTTATTATGGAACAAATAGGGTAATGTAATTTTTTTTAAATGTGGCTGTAATCACTCTTAGAGCACATCACGCCACATGACCAAATCCTTTGATAGCAAATACCAATAGCACATTCATGTGCCCTTCGTTACAGTTTTGAATTACATTCCTAGTATATTTCTCCACACTCTGTAGAAGCAGCAGAGTTATAGTATTGGCTCTCAGTCTGCATTCTTACCAGTCAAGATCATTCACTGACTCCTGGATATGAGGATCAATGGTGGCGGCCATATGGCTTTGGAATTATCTGTTGTCTTTTCCTTAATGGCATTGTGGCTTTGTGTTTCCCCAGCAGTGATTAATAGGCACAAACATGCGTTACGCACATGGTGATAGATTTAGATGAACTTTGAATTTTCATGGCTTTCTTCTCTCGTTTCCCCCCCTTCCCTGCTCCCCCTTTTTCTTTTCAGGACATGGGTAGACAAAGAGTGATTCTGCACTGAGAAAGTGAGAAGCAGGTCTTTGACGAATATTCATCTCTTGAGGACATGGTGTGATTTGATCAGCAAGGCTAGAAGACAGACAGATACCCCGTCTAGATGTCCAGGGATAATTATGATACTTTCCCCCAGGAGAACTATCTGACTATCTAAGCACCATTTACAGGCAACCCCATGCTGGAGAACAACAAATGCTTCCAAATGTCTCTTGCTGTTAATCGTGGGAAAAAGGTGTGCAGTGGTAAGTTAACCCCACACTCTGATCCCCATAGCTCTAGCAATCAGGAGGTACCGCACTGAGAGGATCAGAGTTTCTTTCCCTGCAACAGCTAATGGAGGCATGACATGTCCCAGGCCTTTTTCCTGGGGTGTAGGGAAGGGACAGATGGACAGACTTCCCTGGAATTTTCCAGTGAAAGGTGTGGGGTGAGCACTAGGGTGAGTACCAGGAGTCGATATTACCTGGGTACCCAGAGTATGCTAATCATTGACTAACAAATCACAGCCTGTCCACTAGGCTGTTCTTGCTTACCTCAAAACTCAGAAAAAAAAGCTGTTTTGTTAACCCTTTTATTAATTGAGGTAAAACTGAATGGCATTAACATAGAGTCCAGCGAGGAATGGAGAAGGATGGGGCACACAAAAAGGTGTCACAAGAGTGTGCTTGAGGTAACCATGGCCTGTGTACTGCTGTTAGGGGGTCTGAAAAGGTCATCTCATCTTGAACAAGAAACTAGGTAGTTCTTCCACAGTAATTCACAACTGCAGAGCCCGGACTCAGGAGTCCCTTCCCGTCCTGTGTGATTTTTCTTTTTCTTTCCTACCTTCTGAATTGATTAAAATGGTTGGAATCCACGAAAAAACAAAGAAACCTACAGTTTGTGTTTGTATCCCCTCAAGGGTTACCAAATTAATAAAAATTACATCTCTACATCTGCCTTGAGAAATGTTTGTGGTGCAGGTGGCGGGTGGATGGGAGACAAGAGAAGTATCACATGCGTTGGTTTGCCCATTTGCTCTTCCCCTCTGGTCTTGTCACACTATTAAACATAGGATACTGGGCTGGACAGGCCCTTCATCTCACCTGCTACAGCTGTTCTCATGTTTGTAAGTTATGGGACTTCAAGTATTTAAAAAATCCAGAAAGAAATGGCCTGTCGCCTGAGTACCACATGGGTTTTGTTTTCATCTTAAAAATAAATAAATAAATAAATAAATAAAAGATAAAATCCAAGATGTTCACAAGAAGTAACAGAAATTTTTTGAGAAAGCAACTTCTAGAGTGCATCAGATTCGAAGGGATTGGTGAAATATTATATGCAATAACTCTTTTAACACTTTCCAGGGTTTTCATCATAAAGTTTAGGTTGCAGCAGGTTGGACAGAAGACGGGACATCCTCTGAGATGTTAAAAAAAAAAAAAAATTATGGTCATCTCCTGGAATTGTAGAAGTATCTGTTTCAGGTCAGAAATTTTCAATATTTTCACAGGTTTCAGGAAGCTCCAGAAATATCAATAGCAAATGGAATCTACATCTTTTATTGAATTTAAGTTTTCGGAGGCTGCACACAAGCATTTCTAATCAGAAAACCTAAAGTGCTATGTATTGAAAAACATCTTGACAGGAGTAAAAAATGCAACCAGAACATGGCAGCTGCCCAAAACAAGGCAAAGACCTATGAAACTTTTGGACTTTTTGTGATGTTATTGAACACAGATGGTCTGTTTGACTTAACAGAATGAAGAGTACAACACTCAACTCAGTCATCACTCTCTATACAGTCTATTCCCAGTGATAGGTTACTCTGGTAGTCAAGGCAGTGTCCATGCCAAAGCTGAAAAACTACCTTTGGATCACTTCACAGTCAATGAGGATGTACTTCCTCCTTTTTTATGGGCATTGAGTGGGTTGGAGCAGAGCAGGGGATCGGACTTTAACATAGTTCATAGGGATCCAGCTGCTACCCTGTTGTGCCAGAGGAGAAATTTTCCTTGAGGTATGAGGACAGAGATGACTGATACACAACAAGGGAAAAGAGAAACCTGTAGACCATAAGATGACATTAATGCCTGTGAAATGTTTCCTTAGATGAAATTTAAGCTAATAGTTTTGAAACTTACTGTTTTAACCACTTTGACAGCACATAGAGGTCTATTTTTTCCTTTATTAGTTATAAGTTCTAGTAGACATAAATACTTACAGGAGTAATATATTATGAGAGTGTCCTAAACATCAATAAAACCTCACACTCTGGGATCAGGCTAGTGCACAGGCTGCTGGATGTCACATAGTGTCAGGGGGTGGAAGGTCAAAACCTGAACATTTTTACATTTAGCTAATTTTTTTTTAAGAGACAGTAATGTTTTCATGCACATAAGCATTCCAGTAGGTTCATGACCTCAATTCCACCCAGGGAAAATACAAATCTTTCATAGTAATTTGGAGTTTTCACAGTTTATAGAGAATACATTGAGGACACAAAAGTTTTCTTGGAATGATAACACAAGACTGCAACATGGAGACCAAAGAGGCTAGCTCCAAGGAAACAGAAAAAAAATTGCAATATTTGGCACTTTCCCTGTGATATAAAGTGCATGTTATTCTCATTTAGCAGAGAGCTGACTCGAACAATAGAAATGTTTGTTAGTACATTATGCTTTGCAGTGATTGTAAAAGTGTTTGCTGTATTTGCTTCTTAGATGCCGTAGCTCTCTCATTTCACACCTTTCTCCAGATTTAATCTCTGCAGAATTATTTATGTGGCAATATTAGATTCAATTTACAAATTATAGCCTGCTGCAAAATGGAGCTGTTCTTCTCCCTAGAGGTACCAGCAACAGTTACATTAATCTTCTTTTAAAAAATTATTCAGGGGCTTTCAACATGCTGCCAAGAGCTCCCTCCCAGATTCCTTTGTAGTCCTGTTTTTAATTGTAAGAATATCTGCAGAAAATATAACACGTAAGGCCTGGATCCCAGTGGAGCTCCATGCTGGCAGAAGTCCTGCAGTGAGCACCAGATGGGTGGATTTGGGTTTATTTTATCTCTTCCAGCTCAGTCCTGTATGAGGAACCTGACCTTGGAAGGTGGTTCATTGCTGGGTCACTGAGAAGGTCCTGGTGGTGCTTCAATGGAAGGGATGGTTGCAGAGGCACTGCTACCAAAAATGTGGAAAAAGCCATGGCACCGAGTGCTCGGCCATCTTGTACCTGCCTCTGCTTATCCCACACTGCAGAGACACCCAAGGCTGCTCAGAAAAGCTGCTTCACGGGAGGTTTGCGTGGACTGTGAGGTGCACCACAACAACACCGCCATAAGGGATCATCCAGAGCACCACACTAGAGCTCTGCCCTTCATGCCACCTGCCCCATGAACTGACAAAAGGTCCTGTGGTGTGCAGTGTTGGGAAGCCTCAAGTTTGGGGCAAGTGCTGTTCATACCCCAGTAGTCTTTTTTCTCTGTGAGCCTCACACAGACATTCCTGATCCTCCTCCCTCTGGTCCAGCTGTGTCTTGGGCTCCTTGACCTAGTGGCAGCTGACAAATCATTGGTTTTCCTAACAAATCCCTGGGAACACCATCTGCCTAGAACTAGGAGCCAGGCACGAGCCAGCAGTGAGACAATCACCTGTCCTGTCTGGACCCAAGATGGCCTATTTGGGTGAGCCATCATGGTTGGCTGAACATAAGAGGTTAGATGAGATGAAGTCATGGTCTTTCCTGCCCTTTCTTTCTGAGGTGATGGCATTCTTTTGCATCATCATTCTTCTGCTGATGTCAGGAGTCCCCAATGTAACCAGCAGCTTCGTTGACAGAACCTGTGCCCTGGGTCAGGTAGTGTGATGAGGAAGAAAGTACTTGGTCAGCTCACAAGGAAGAAAAAAGGTATTTTTACAAGTGTGTTTACTAGACCCTTACAGTTGGCACCGGGCCCTGACATTGTAAGACAGGTCTTTCCAAAATCTCTTCCAGAACACTGTCTATGGAAGCAGCTCCCAGGTGTTTGTGTGGTTTTGCCCAAGACTGGTTCTTATAAGCTCTGCCTCCTCAGAGCCTTCACAATCTGAGCTTTTAATCACCTTGGGCTATACCAACCAGCTGCTTCTCCCCATATACAGTGTGTAGGGGAAAAGAGAGTAAAACCCACATAGGACGAGAAATACTTTCTATAAATATACATGAGATATGAAAGGAATTTCTGTGAGTCCATTACTAAATGTTGATGGTTAAACTCCTAGTAATGAGACATTATGAGACAGATGCATTCAATAAGTTTTTCTGTTCTGGTGGATCAAAGCTGGAGGAAGTATGAGTATCATATGATGCTGATGAAATATTTTCTGATCCAACAGTAAACTGGGAGAATCCAGGTCTGCTCAGCTCTTTTTTCTTCAACAAGGCTGGATTAACTGTCCCCAAGACTTCTTGAGGCAGCAGCTAAGGAACTTTTTCTTTAGGCAGGTAGTGAATGCTATAATAAAAAAGTGAGAGGGACAACCCAAATAAATATAAGCGGACTAGCCTGACTTTCATTTGGGAGTGGCATATATGAAATGGGGTATACTGAAGGCAGAAGTAAAAAATCTGTGCCAAATACTATGACTTCAGGGAAGCTGAAACTTGTCAAATCAATCTGATTTTATTAGTAGAAAAAAAATTTCAAGAAATGGAAGTCTGACAAATCAGTTATCTGATTGCAAAATTTCAAGAAATAGCATTTTTAAAAGTACCTACCAGACTTAAACATAGATATTTTATGGGCAATTATCAATGAGTGGTGACATTCTGGAAAGGAAACCACTCTTTTCTCCTTTCCACCTAACAGGATCTTTATTTAAGTCACAAATATCGCATAAATGATTGCTAATACATTTTTTGAGTGACATAGATTTGGAAGCAGTAAAGATGACAGTACTCTCGTGAGTGAAGGTGATCTGTCTCACTTCATAAGCTAGGTCTAACCAAAGGCAGACAAATACAGGTTCATATTTAGAAACAAAAGTGTACAAGCTATGTTTACAGTATGGGGCCCTGCATCACAGGAAGCAGAAAAGGACTGTGGAAATTGTTACAAATAATCAATTATCCATGAATTCCTAAAATTGTTTTGTGGTTAAAAAGGCTAATACGATCATCAGAAATACACAGATGAGGTCTGGGAATGGCAAGGACATATTCTGTCTGTGTAAGGCAGAAGTAGGACCACTGTTGTAGTGGCCTCTGGAGTGGATAGAGAAGCCAAGTGAAGAACAGTTGAAGGATCAGGATCTTCATATAAGACATTTGTTCCATGACTATTTCATGATGGATTACCCCAGAAAATAGCTTCCAAAAGCATTTCCATGAAACAGCAAAAGATCATGCAACTCCTCTGCTGGATTCTCCCTCAAGTCATGTTTTCTGGATTAGGTTCCAGGGGAAAACAGTAGGGGTTGCAGCTTTCTGAAGTGAGTTTCATGTTGGATACCTGCCTGTGTGCTGTGACGTGCTGCCTTGGCTAATAAATCGTGACCTGTGTGGTTATGCTGGTCAAATGTTTTCTCAGCCAGAACAATTTCCAGCAAATCAGCAGACTCCTTTCACAGTGCCCATCTGACAAGAACCGGGTAGTGCACAGATGGTTTAGATATAAAAAAGAATGCTGCATCAATGCTGAATGTGTGAAATGTTTCAATTATTCCTAAAATATTTTTAACATGTTCCAGATTGATCAGGCAAAATGTTTAGGAAGTAATTGGACTTTATTCTGTTTTTCATTTTAGTACAGTATACTATAATAAGCACATGTTCAAAGTACATTTTAGGTTATCACCAAATATTTATAAAATGTCTATAGGTGGAAATCCCAAGGTCACTGCAGTAGCTTCATTTTCCAGTTTGTTTACAGGAAGATCAATCACTAAAACCTATGGCTTTTTTGCAGTCGGAATCCTTTTGCATCTGCAGAGATAGTGGATAGCCTATTGGTTTTACTTACAAATATGACTAAACCATCTTTGATTGCAGAGGCTGAATTTAATTCACCCTTATATTATTGCCTGGAGCAATAAAAAACTTCTAAGGGCATTTCCAAATAGATACGTATGTCTGATATTTAGTATCTGATCATTTTACTGGCATTCACCTATCATAATTAAAAGATTAATTTAATAAATGCCTATCCCAAGTAATGTTATCTGGGAAATAAAAAAGAAGATGGTATTATGCTCTCTGAGGTGGACTCTGGGCTTTTGCAATGGGAACTAATTGATCCATTGCAAGCTTTGCTACCTGTTTTGTGAAACACTGGCAAGGCTTGGAAACACTGCCTACTGGGGAACCTTTGCCACTTGTTTTAAGACAAAACCAGGCTTCTTTCTGCTAATCCTCTTGATGTCCCTGGAGATTTCAGGGGGGAAAAAAGCAACACATTTTCCTAGCCTGAAGTCTGGAAAATATTGCACTTTGTAATTCTCCATTTACTGTAAGTGAGCTCACTTTATTTCGGTGGTGGTTTTTTTATTTTATTTTATTTATTTTTTTGGTTGGTTTTGATTTTGTTTATAATCATATCCAAAGTTCTAGCCAAGCAAATCTGCTTGACCCAGGAAAGTCTTGTATCAACTAAGACATAGCCTGGATTTTGTGCATTTCTGCCAAGACCGACCTAGCTGTTCCATCCTTACCCTTGCTGTTGGGGACAGGTTTGTTTTCCTTTTCAGCTCATAGAGGAGTTACAGTAGTGGTGGGATGAGAAGAGGGACATACAGTGCTCTGAGAGCAGAGATCTTTGCTGGTGGAGACTCCCTTCCAGTGCCAGATTGGCAAAGAAGCAGCTGGTGCCAACCACAGAAATAGCTACAAACACACTGACTGAACCACAACTCCCAGATTCCCAAAAAATGCCATCACGTACAAACACAAGCATGTACTGTCCTTTTCCAATTAAAACTACAAGTTTATGCAGTTCCAACAGGTAGTAGAGTGCATAAGGAAACATTAGGAAAGATCAAAGCCTTGGAGTTTTCATTCTTTGCTGTTCTCTCCCCCCCTCCCGCTCTTAATAAAAATGTTAATTCAGGTCTGTTACAGGATTAACTCCAATCCCAAGCAAAATCTAGACATTCTTGGCACTGACTCTCTACCGTTGCTGTCTTACTAAATACTGACATTTCTTAAGGAAAAACTACTTTCTCAATTACAATTTTCATTAAAAACATTTTATTTTATAAAGGCTGATTTGAAATATCCTTTTGATCTCCTCTACAGTTTATTTTATATATTTAATCTGCTGGAAGATCCCAATTGTCAACCCTTCCTCTTACCTTAGCGCTGCCCCTTTGTACGCCCCTTCTGCATGTTCACTATCTGCAGGCTTGGAAGCAAGGAGAGCAGGGGACAGCAGATGACTTGTGACACTGGAAAGATGTTACACCTGATGATGTTACACCTGAGATTAAAAATAACCTATGTCCATGATGATGTGAGAGTTCTTGTTCACTTTGCATCACTCACAGACAGTAATGGCAAAAGCTGTAAAATGACATTTCAGAAAAAGGAGGTCAGTGAAACAAAACAACAGGTGAGTTTATTTATCAGTGTTAGTAATTCCAGATTCCAGCTCATGAAGCCAACAGGTGTGGTGTATATTGAGAATATCTACGTAAAAGATAGTGACAAATTAGTGCAAAGAAGTTGGCTATAGTTAGATTTTCCCACCTTTTAGTTTAACTGATAGAATAAAGATCTTAGACAGGCTTTGTGTACAGGCTTTATATATATGATGAATGACATATACATCATGAAGGAGTATAATCAAGATATGGTAAAGAGTGTTTCAGACATAATTCAGGAATATAAGGTCAAAGGAATTTAAAGAGTAGACTTCTCTGATTTTTTTTTTCTCTTTTCTACACCTATATAAATTAACACAAACTGTTGCAGAGCCATGGATTAAAATTAATTTTAAACTAATCTCAGGTCTAAATTAAGAAAATCAGGAATTTTACTCACATGAAGAATAACTACAATTTGAAATATGCAGATTCACACTATGTGAAAGAAAAGCTGGCTCAGAGGCTTGGCTGTTAGTGTGCCCATGGGAATCCTGGTTCCAGTCCAGCTTCAGCAAAGATTTCCAGTGGACCTCAAAGATGCCATTGGGAATAGGACTAATCACAGAATCACAAAATGACAGAATATACTGAGTTGGAAGGGACCCACAAGGATTATTGAGTCCAAATCCTGGCCTTGCACGGGACCATCCACAAGAGTCACACCATGTGCCCGAGAGTATTGTCCAAACACTTGAACTCTGTCAGGTTTGGTGCTGTGACCACTTCCCTGGGGAGCCTGTTCCAGTGTCCAGTCACCTTCTGGGTGAAGAACCTGTTTCTAATATCTAACCTAAACCTCCCCGTCTCACCCCACTGTAGCAATCGAAAGTTCAGGTGTTTAAGCAAGAGTTTGGGTTTTTTCTGCAGTTAAATGGAAAGGGTCACTCATCTCAGTCTAAGATTGGACTCTTCATTTTCAGGTGGCATTAGTTAGACATGGTGAATCTGGGATTGAGAGCACAGTTAGAGAAGCAGCCAGAGCAATACCAGTCTGGGCATTCCTTGTGGGATCAGTGATCTTAAACTCTTCTACTGAGCACTGCAGCAGCAGCAGAACTGCAACTAGGGAGTTTAAACTTGTATGCATTAGACAGTGAGCATGTGCATACATAGATGCACATATAAATATATATATATATATGTACATATACATGTAAGTTCATATGTGTGCATAGATGTTCTCATAAACATACACATACGCATATATACCTGTGTATATATATATACACACACCTATATATAGACGTGGTGGGTTTACTGCTATACTGTATTGCCATAAATGGAGTCTCTCTGTACCTTGTCTATAAAACTGTCTTAGTTGCATTTGGGGGAGGAATGTGCTGAAGGTTGCGAAGGATGAAGCTACTCTTAGGTGTCACTGAGACACCTGAGCCAGAACAGCCCCAGTGTGGGGGTAAAAGGATGGTTGTTTGCTTCTGCCCAGCCTGCTCTCAATGCAGGACCAGTCGATGCCCACCACAGCCCTTCTCTGCCTGTGGAAGCAGTGTGCAGAGTCTGAAAAAGGCAGCAGCCTCAATGCCCTCGATTCAAAGCTGCATCCAAATAACCCTGACAATAGAAACATTTTGTATGAGCAAGAATTAGTCACATGTTTTCTGATTGCAAGATCAGGCATTTAATACAGCCTTTAATGTAATACTTCTAAACACCCATAAGTTTACTAACTGCACCCTGCTGGGACTCACATTAACACTTAGTAAATAGACTATTCAGAAAATGGCATGGCAAGAGTTACACCTCCAAGTAATATTCTATAGAGCCACATACAAATTGTAACCACATTTTCATAAGTGATAAAATGTTTTATTCTCTTCTGAAAAATAAAGGCCATAAAAGCCAAATGCAGTTCAAAATAACAAAAGAAAGAAAGGATATAGCTAGTCAGGATTTGAAAGGTTTTGATTTCACTTTGTCAAGCCCGACACTTATATGAGAATTGAGCACCTAAATACCTTTGTGGGTCTGGCAAGAAGTTCTCAGCCACAAAGTAAGGACAGGGAAATGGAAGAAAATTCAAAGTTGCTAATGTGTGGTTCTACTTTAGGAATAGCTAAGTGAAACTGGCACCACTAAGAAGTTGGTGAGATTCCTGAGCTTATTCCATCTGCCTTGCTTACTTAAGTGATGAAAAGCCCTTCTTATAAGGCTGGTTCTAACTATGCCAGCATGAAAAGGATGTTCCAGGTTCCAGTCCATTTCACTTACATGGCCCCTTTTGCTTGAATGGCTGTGACAGAGAGCTTCGTTCCTTCAGCAAAGCCTTTATCCCTGCTAAAGAAAACTAGTGAAAAATGAGGGAATGTTAAGGAGAAAAAAACCTGGGTTTTGCCAACACGAGGTTTTGAAAAAGAGTATCTTTCACTGAGCAAACCACTTTAAAAGAACACCAATGATATAACTAAGAAAATATGGAAAGGGAAAAGTTAGGAAAACTCAAATGTTCCCTCTTTTCCACTCATATATTCAAAGGGTTAAAAATCTCAAGTCATATAAGCAAAATACCCCAAAGCATAGCTTTGACTAAAAAGGAATTTAAAAAAAAAAAAAAAAAAAAAGAAGAAAAAATGGGGTGCTTCTTTGTGCATATGTCCCCACTTTTGGTTGCTGCTTTATGGAAGAGAGACTTAAGCATGTTTTTCAGTTTCATCTTCTCAGTTAGCAAGAATCTGGCTAAATTGTGGTCCCACTTTGAGAGAAATCTGAACAAAGAAATATTATGTGGAACAGACTCCTCATATGTTGGGAAAGCTGCTCCATGGTACCTGTTCTTCCCATCAAAACAAGGACCGTCTGGACTCCAGGTGTCCCTCTTACTAGGGATTAGTACTGTTGCATCCTTTTTTTCTAGTAATATATATTAATTAAATCCAGGGATGCTGTTTACAGAATCTTGTATAAAACCAGTATGAGATACTAGAAGGAAAGAAGGGCAGGGCAGAGAAGGGAAACAGAAATATCTTTCAAGATATCTCCCTGAAAAATGCAGGAAATTATTGCTGTTTTGTCTAGAAAAGAGTATATATTCCCTTAGTCAGAATTATAATAGGTGTATTTGGAAAGAACATGAGGATTTATGCTCTTGGGCAAACCCACAGATGGACAATTTTGAATTATTAGTCTGTCATTTCTCTGCTTGCAAAGTTTCTTCCAGCCTCTAAACTCCCTGCCACTGTCCAATCAGGAGGTCTGCTGGGCTGAAAGGGTGGGCCAAATATTTTTTTGGATGAAGAAGCTCACGTATTTTGGCAAATGTCTGCACTAGAAAATGCAAACCACACTAGAACTTAGTAGTTCCTAAAGTTTCTTTACGTCTTGTTTAATCCCTTTCCACAACTGCTCCTAGAAGCATAGTCATGACACTTCTGTTTACAAATTGCAGTAAGTTTGAGCAGAAGTGCCTGCTCCAAAACCTAGTCAGAAGTCAAGGATAGTCTCTGTAAGCTTTGGATCACGATCTTTGAGTCTCAGCTCCGGCCAATTCTTCCACCATTCCTCCAAAACAGCAGGTACGAGAGGAATAGCCTCATCTTACAGCTAACCCTCTCTTTTGACCAAAGGGATGATTCCAATTTCACAGCCAGTGACTTTTCAAAGCATAGTGCTCCTCAAAGCTGGCAAGGTAGGAGATGAACATATTGCCATGAGATGCCTCTATGTATCATCTCTGCAGCATTTCTGTTGGAGCAAGTTAATGCAGCTGCTTCTTTGAGGACTCAGAAAGGGAACTTGCATCTTGGAGCTGCACTAGCGGGAAACAATTCCCAGGCCAACCCTGCCTTTACACTGTGGGTGATCGCCAATCAATTCCAGGTGTTGCTCACCAAGTACAGCATGTCCCAAATTTCTCATGGCTGAGCTGATGCCATTCTCAGACTTTCCACCATTTGAACAAAGCTGGAAGTTAGCTGTGCTACAGAGAGCTGTGCTTACACATGGGAACAGTCATTTTGTCACCAGCCTCAGTATGCTTTGGCATCTGACCTACTTTCCTATTTATGATTCTTCCCATCTTTCATTCTGATTTTATAATACTACCCCCCTGGGAGTCTTTTGCAAAATACTTTATAGGCAGAGGAGTTCTGGAGTGTGGTGCCAGTGCATAAGACAGCATCAGGCATTAGCCTGCTATTGCAGCCTGTTTCAAAAGATAGTGGTGCATGGCTTCCATGTATTTATCGGTTGCTACTTCTCTTCCAGCTCTGCAAAGGTAACTTCTGCTCCTCAGACAATGGGGGGGTCTTCTCCCTACGGTCAGTAGAGATGGATACTTTTGAAGGCTCCCAGGAAGCAAATCATGTTGCCAAAATCAATCTCCTTTCTGCCAATATTAACAGTGCTGGAAACTGACACCTTCTCAAGGAGAGCTTTTAGGTTAGCTGTTAGGAAGGAGCAGACAGCACTGCTCCTTGAGGCAGCACTCCTGCCAGTGTGGGTGTTCTCCTTAAAAATTAGGATGATGAGAGGCAGAGTCCAGATTTTCCAGCCCTGTTTGTTCATCCTCAGCAGTGGTTAAAACTGAGCTCTTGGACTATACCTGTAATGATAAAGCAAACATGGCCATGAGCACTGGCATGGGATCATCCAGCCTGCATAGTTGCTGGCAAGTTCTCCACCAGGCTGTGGCTAGTGTCAACCCACTTTCTCCCAGATAGCCAAGCAGGACTCTCACGGGGCCAGGGACCGCTCCCACAGTCCTGCTGTCTTTGGGGGCTTGCAATAGTATCTGTGTGGATGTGAAATGTGGCAGTCATATGCCTTAAAGCAAAGAAAAAACTCTGGTCCATATGCTGGTACAACGTTTGGGTGCCTAGCAGAAGGTGAGGGATAGTACCACAGTTTGGTAGTGAGGGGATTGTCTCTACCATGGAAACTGGAAATTCAACACGTGGTCCTTTTGTCCAAGCTCAACAATTTTTTAAAATGTTTTTTGTCTCATCTCCAGTGCTGACTGTGGAAATATTTTTTGACAATCTGACAAGGATTACATCAAGCAGAAAAAAAATTAAGGGGATGTGAGGGCACAGAAAGAAATGAAGCCTTCCTCAGGCTGTGACAATTTCTTAACTTTGAGAAAAACAATGTTTGTAATTTTCACAAGACATTAGTCTAATTTATTTGCAGATCTGCTTGTGATTTGTGGAAGATGTTTGTTAAAGCTGATATAAAAGGTAATGCTAGGATTTAATCCTCAGGGCTTTAGCAAATAACCACTATCTTTTAATAGGAAGTGGGTGGCGTGTTGGTTGTCAATTCTAATTTCTCCTCTAGACTGAAAGCCTTCTCCATACTTTTTCTATTATCCTGTACTGCCAACTTTTACAAGATACAGGATCTGCCTTTTACATGGGATAAAACCAGAAGGTAGAACTTTAACAGTGATTCACCATGTTTCAAGGGAGCATATGAGAAAGCATCAAAATGGGACAAAGTTAGCATTGAAAAGATGCTCTCAGAACACCCATTGCTCCTGTGGTTTGTGCATTATACTCTTTACCAAGAGATCTGGATTTGATGTCTTGTCCTTTGCTTTCTGGGGTGAGGAAAACTCTGAGCCCTTTGAGAGCAGGGAAGGGTATTAAATAAGGAAAGAAAGGACCTACGGCAAAGATCAAAAAGAAAAAACAATACACAGAAAAAACAAGAGGACCGAGAAGATTCAACTCTATGGTACCTAACAATAATTTTTAAAGGCACGAGTTTGTCCAATGTGTTGTTTATTCATCCAATTTATTGTAATGATGAACAGCTTTAAAACTGGAGTAGAATGCTAATTCATAGTTTGTGTGTGGAATAAACGATAGGCAGCTGTGGGCCAGGGGGCCGCTGGGGGGTCTCTAGCAACACAGACTGTACAAGCAAAGAAACATAACTTAGGGTCTCTGGTAGCAACGAGAACATATATATTGCAAATTAAGTAGGTCTTCCTACCACTTAACGAAAGCTGGGTGCATGTGACATTGCTATTGTTGTGCAGTGAATAATTTGATGTGAATTTGGTCTGTACTTAGCACTGTGCTGGGGAAATCTTTCTGTGCTATTTGAATATTTTTGAATATAAGAACAGTAGTGGACTAAAGCTTCTCAACCAGTCAGGTGATAGGCTGGTAAATTATTTCCTACCTTGAGAAGTAGGAGAAATGAAGGATACTCATTTCACTGTGCTACTGAAATGAAGTAGTGGGATGGATCCACCAACATTTAGAGTGTCAGCCAAGGGCAGTGTAATTCATCTCAGCTTTTCTGCTGAAGAACAGAAGGTCAGTCCTTGCAGATGTTTCCACATCTCTGTGCATGAGGAAAAGAGGAGGCAGAGGCATAGTTTGGTGGCAACATGATCTTAAAAGGAGTGCATGTGCCACAGTCCCACAGAGGCAAGGGTCAGAGGATATCTGCAATGGGCTAAAGCAACCCACAGCTCACACTCACTGCTGGAGATCTACAGAGGCAGTGCAAGAAACATGGATAGACGGGTACCTTGTTTTCTACAGCAACAAACCTACACAATCTGCACAAAAATTATATTAAAATCTAAACAGATTTTCCAGTAAAATGCAAATCCACGTGCATCTTGCATGAGCTTGAACAGTGGTACAAACCCACCACTCACCCCATGCTCACCAGCAGGAAGTCTAGCTGCAGTTCTGAATCACACAGGTGAAGGTAGGGTTGGATTGCAAGTGAATGTGGGTTCACACTGTGGTTTTGCACCACATGTGTAAAAGGAGAGCTGTTTGCATAGGATGGTGTGAAAGTTTGCCAGTTGTCTGAGCCAGGTGGATTGCTTGAATGGGAAAGGGATTGAATGCAGGGAATGCAAACCAACATCTAATAAACCCGGTGATGGCAGGAGGTAGAATTTTAACTGAAAAAACATGTTTTACATCTTAGAATAAATCTTAATTCTAAAATTCATTCAGGAAACCCTGCCAGACACGAAAATAACCATAGGCTCACTTGCAATTTTTGCAAGAAATAAATAGCTCAGTAGTTATTTCTGGATCGAGCAATAACTGAGGACTAATGTCCAACGCCAGTCAAACGCTGATCTCATGTAAAAATGAAACCCAACTCTAAACCCATACCCAAGAAGAGGCCAGTGAGTACTGTTGGACTATATCTAAGTACAGAAGATGGACTCTGATAGTAATACCCCCAAACCTATCCTAAAAGTACCACTTTGAATCAGCAACAGCTCCAATTCCTTGCTCAATGAAAGCCTGACTCTAACCCCAAACCTACACATAACTTGGAGCCCTGTCCTGTCTTCAGCTTTGATGTGGCTGCAGAAGGATCAGTGAATGACTCTCCCAGGCTCAAAATTGCTGGCAGCTAGATGGTTCTTTTCAGCTACAATATTAAAACCCAATTAACAATCCTTTGTGATCCAGAAAAAATGCCCAGCACTGGGTTTGCAGCAAGAATTAGGATTTGAGATGGGGTCTAGGACAACACGAGGATGATTTACGGCTTTTGGAGAAGTCTCCTATCCAAATATGAGACTAACATGATAGGGCCACCTATTTGTGCACTGAAAACAGACAAAGCTCACTGTTCTTTGCTGAACACAGCTGTACTATCCTGTATGACGTGTTTGGATTTTGAGTTAAAGTGTGAAACATGCATTGTGACTGGATCTAATAAGGGCTACCTAGGTTTCCAGCCACTACTATATGTCTTTTACTTCAGGATTGGAGATGATGTCAGGGTGATGTATTAAAAAATCTCAGTGACAGATGTTGATGTTTTCGAGCAAGGAAATTTTAATTAATTTGGTACTATACATGTCACTTGGGCTAGTTGCTAAGAAGTCTCAGAATGAGATTAAGAATTTAGGATGAAGTTACAATTTGGTTACATGGACTTGCATTCCTCTTTTGTGAAGAAGAGCACTAAATTTGTGCTGATTGAAATATGCCAATCAAGTGCAAATATTTCGCATGGACCGGTCATGACCTGGATATAGGACTGGGAGGGATACAAAGCAAGTTTGCAGATGACACAAAACTGGGAGGACATCTTGACTCCCTCGAAAACAGGGAGGTCCTGCAGAGAGACCTTGACAAATTAGAGGACTGGGCAACCACCAACCATAAGAAGTTCAACAAGGGGAAGTGCTGGACTGTGCTCCTGAGATGGGGCAAGCATGGATGTACATACAGACTGGAGAATGAGATGCTGGAAAGCAGTGCCATGGAAAGGGACCTGCAGGTTCTGGTCGATGGGAAGTTGAATATGAGTCAGCAGTGCTCTGGCAGTCAGGAGGGCCAAGCATGTCCTGGGGGGCATCAGGAAAAGCATCTCTGGCTGGTTGAGGGAAGCGATTGTCCTGCTCTGCTCTGCACTGGGGTGGCCTCACCTCGAATATTGTGTGCAGTTTTGGGCACCACAATATAAGAAAGATATTAAGGTATTGGAGAGTGTCCAACAGAGGGCAAAGAAGATGGGGAAGGGCCTTGAGGGGAAGCCATATGAGGAGCAGCTGAGGTCACTTGGTCTGTTCAGTGTGGAGAAGAGGAGACTGAGGGGAGACCTCATTGCAGTTCCCTTCCTTGTGAAGGGAAGAGGAGGGGCAGACACTGATCTATTCTCTGAGGTGACCAGTGACAGGACCCAAGAGAATGGCCTGAAGTTCTGCCAGGGGAGGTTTAGGTTACAGATTAGAAAAATGTTTTCTTCATCCAGAGGGTATTTGGATACTGGAACAGGCTCCTGAGGGAAGTGGTTACAGCACCAAGCCTGATAGAGTTCAAGAAGCCTCTGGATGATACTCCCAGGCACAGGGTGTGACTCTTGTGGATGGTCCTGTGCAGGGCCAGGAGTTGGACTCGACGATCCTTGTGGGTCCCTTCCAGCTCAGCATATTCTATGATTCTGTGATAAAGTTTTGGTGCTTATAGATACTACTGAATAACATTTACTGAGTATTTATTATTAATGCATACTATTATTGATTATTACTGTTATTATTGCTAAATTTGCTGTGGCCTATATTTGGTCTTCTCTAACATAAAATAAAATGTACAAACCAAGAAACAAAGAAGGAGGGGGAGAGGAGGTCAAATCCCACAGCAGCACAAGCTGCTTCCCACGAGGCCCTGTCGACAATGTTGCCAGGATTTGCAGGTGCAGACCCATGAAAATAACAGCAGAAGAACAACAGCATAAAAACAATTAAAGAAAAGTACTGCCAAAGAGAGTATGGAAAACACTGCCTCATCAGCTTTGGAAAAAGAGTTTGGAGCTGCAGACCACAGGCTCCAAGCATTACAAGGCTAAGGCAACAGAGTACTTAAGGCACAGTGCAGCACACATGTGAGACAAGCACTGCTCTGTAGCAGGGTGACAAGTCCTGGAAATTTCTATCCATTTCCCAGAGGACTCCCAAGCCTTTACAAGAACATCCTGTCAATAAGCGACATAAACAGCAGTCCCCTGCAGCAGGCGGTGACGGTGCTTGGGATCTGTGATGGGTCAGAAACAGTTCGTTTGAGTAGATGAAGGCTTTTATGAATTGCGCCTGCCTAGCTGAGATGTAGATGTTCCTGGTCCCAAAAGGTTTCTTCGGTACTTAGTCCTGAGCCTGACAGGCGTCACTGCTCCTGGCCAAAGGAGAGGCTGGATTTGGGCGTCTCAGTCAGCCTGGAATCAGTCACTGAGCTATGTCTAGGGACTGCTGATATTTTATTTCCAGGTGTGTCAGGGAGCAAAAATCATCTTCTTTTTTTCTGTTGTTTTTTTTTTTTTTTTTCTTATTTTAGGCAGGGTGTGACACGGTATGTGCATGGCTGCTTAGCTGAAAATGACACGAGTCCCAAACCTACTCCTTAGGTATTTGCTGTGAAACTAGACACAGGAATATGATAGGAAGTCAGAATGAAATGGGAAATAACCCCTTTCCCTCATCTGAATATGATGTCAGACACTATTCACCCACACATACGTTTACTGATTTCTTGCTATTATTTCATTGTGTTAGAAGGATTCTTTGAAACTTATGACAGATCTTTACCAGTAATTTAAACTAGCTACCAGTCTCCATCCTGGTTACTGCACATCTATTGCCAAGACAGTGTTTTGGTAACAGTTAATAATCAGCTGTCTGGACTACCTCACCATAAACATTACAAGGTTTCATCACTCATGTTTTATTTAATTCCGCTTGTCATCAGGGTCTATTATTGGACCCTGACAATTTTGTTCAAGAGAGCTGATTTTTACTACTGTTGAAAGGTCCTCTATGTACTTTTTGCACTTTATTCTCCTGAGCTAGGATCCTTTTCTTTTGGTTCCCAGGTTGACATAAGGTGTTTATTCAAATAAATTCATTTGATGATTGACAACCTGTAGAAGTCCCTGATGGAATATGCTTGAGATGCTAGGAGAAAAAAAAGGAAAAGGTACAAGGTTAGTAAATTACTTGGGTTAAATGTAGCCACCTGTCTTTGATTCTACACCCCTTGTTTACTATCCTGAAAGGTACATCCTAGCTGAAGAAGGTATGAATTGAAATCGTCCTTTCCCATCCTTTCCTCTGCTCATTGATTTGGTTTTGGTCCTGTTACGACCCCCTACACTTAGCCTGGAAGCATGCAGGGTAAATGGAACAGGTAGTTGCCTGGAATAATCAAAATAGTTAAAATGGTCAAGGGTTAAAATGGAAATAATGAGACAGTACCTCCTTCAAGCATTTCTGTTGCACAGAGCCTCAGACAAGACTCACACCAAGTGAACACTTCAGCCCCTGTGATGGGGAGTGATGGCCCTGCCACCCACATGCCTTTGCTTTTCCTCTGTCCCCTGACTCTGCTTTTCCTCTCTTGCCAGAAGGAAAGACTGTAAGGGAAAGACTGGCAGCAGGCAGAGAGTGTGCAGTCTGTACTCCTGAGGGCTGCCAGAGAAAAGGATGCTGGTTTGTATGTTTGTCCGTGCACAGTAAAGAAGCTCCAAACTGAAAGAACCCAGAACAGGCAGTTTCTGGGTTTGAATGAGCCTCCTGCATTCTACCAGCCCCAGAGATCTATTAATCTGATCTGTTTTGATCACAAATTGCCTTGCAGACTTGCAAATCCTCTTACTATCTGAGCTTTCTGGTGCTTCTTGAAAAAAAATGTTAGACAAAACATCTCTCTGATGGAACAAAATCTCTTCTTGCATAGGTCTATGCTTGGTAATACCCCACTATGCAAGCCAGCAGTGAAACACATCCGAACAAAGAAGAAAAAGACATTTCTTTGAAGTCAACAGCAGATGCTACTGTATGTTTTTACATCCAGTCTCTCAGTATGCTGACATATCCAGGCCTAGGCAGACACATTTGCTCTGTGCTCATGCACTACCTCAGTAAGTTCTCCTCTGCAAGGCACACAATCATATTAGTATGGCCCAGAGCATGAAAGAGTAAGTCCTGCTCAGAGTATGTATATATATGTAATCAGCTCAAACCCAGTACAGTGCTATGACACAGCCACTACACGGCCAAAACTGATGGGCTTGTGGGCTGCTCTGAGTGCAGGTGGATCAGAAGCACAACATTCCGCATTTGTTCATGTAGAAGTCTCCCACACTGAGGCTCTTGAATGTGTTTTGCCAAAAGCAAAAAACATCTTTTCTCTTTATACCACAGTTCCTTCTGTCTGTCCTTTGATTTGTCCCTTCCCTGCTGTTCCTGACCTTTCTCAGATTCAAACCTGCAACTCTAGGCACAGTGCTTGGAGTAATCCCTGATTATCACTGAACAACTAGAAGTCTTCTGTTTTCCTTTTGTTTGCATTACACACTTTCATCTTGGATTTTTTCTCTCCAGCCATTTCCTTTAAGCTTCTCTTATTTGTAAGCAATCTTTATTCCAAAATATTTTCTCTACATTCAATATCTGCTTATTTCTGAACTGCCTTCACATCTATCATTTATAATTTTATTGGGTTGATCTTGCTGCAGCACCTTTCCTCCCTTTTCCCTTTGTTCTGAAGGAAGTGTCCTAAGTCTGGACACAGCTATGTTTTGGTCATGTATGATAGTGAAACTCCATGTTCAAGGTGTAGCTTGGACTCCAGGTAATCGGAGAAAGCATAGTGAACATTGTAGCTCAGGGAGGACTCTGAGCCCTTCATCATTTGCCATAGTCTTTTGAAAAGGTAGTCCTGCCCTCCAGAGAAGCCACAGAAAATTGTCACCTGTGCCAGACTGTGAGCAGGAGTATTTGTAGAGACCCCCAAGGCATTCTTCTCCTTGGGCATTCCTAGGGCTGGGAGGTTGGTGTGGTGCCTGCGATTGCACCCCAGTCAAAACACAGTAAAATAAATTCACCTCCTGCTCTTTTGCTTACCTTGCCCAGCTGAGTCCTTCCTTCTGAACACTGTAGGGCTCAGAGGCAGATTGATTGTTTTGCTGCATATTCTTCTTTTCTTTGAAAGGCTTCCCTCAGGAGGACACGTGGGTCAAACTGCCCACAGCCACCAGTACCTCTGCCAGGATTTATTTCTAATGCTTTGCTCAGGCAGCTCGGGAGCCCCAAGCAGCATTAAAAGATAAAGAGGCCAGAGAAGGACAAGGAGCGAATCTGGGAGTCTGAAGAGCCATCTTCCTCCCTTCAGTGCCTGGACCTAGAGATTTTTGGGGAGATGTCCTTCTTACCTCTCAGGGAGGGGGTATTCTCTTTTCATGTTCCTCTCCCCCTGTTATGTCCCATGCCCACTACCACCTACCTGCCCTGGGAAGAGAAAGGCAGGAAAAAGCCTGGTGAAGGCAAGAACAGGCAGAACAGCTGCAGGAGCAGCTGAGACAGATGTCAGAGTATTTTGCAGAGTTTGTGCTGGCCACATTCAGTCTTTCATTGCTGCTTGCTCCAAAGCCCATCTCCCCCTCCATGGCTCTTCATCTCAGCTTCATTCCTTTTCGCCCCCAGCTCCTGCTGCCTCACCTCTCCTCTCCTGGCTGAGCCAAACTCTCCTGTTCCCTTTCTCTCCTCTCTCTCCCTGCTGCTTGCCCTGCCTGTTTTGGACATAAACGCCCTGTCACTCAAGAGAGCCACACAGAGCCTGGCATGCCTGGGTCCCTTTTCGAGCACTGCTGTAATAACAACCACAGAATCACATTGTGCTTATATCTTTACTAGCTTATACAGGAATATACAGTGCTGTTTTACAAGGATATAAAAATATATCTTAAAGGAAACAAGCACAGGAAAACAGGAGAAGTGGGGCCAGATCAGCTGATGTAAATAAAGGCTGCATTGAGTTAAATAGTGCTGCAACTATTTACAGTAGCTGCAGGACCTGACCTGTGGCCCCTTCCTAAAGCAGGGACTTGCTGCAGCCTCCTGCCCCTGTTATGGTAGAAACTGAACCAAGCTCCCCGTGCCCACCCAATGGGATGCTGGCAAGGAGGAGGAGGAGGTGGACCCTCACTCCAATCCCTCAGGGGTGAGACACAGCTGTGCTGCAGATGGTGATGCTGACAACCAGGCTGCTGTGCTGTGCCCAGTGGTGAGGGAGGAACACATCCTCCTCTGCCCGTCTCCTGTGCCTAGCCATGGACCAGCTGCAGGTAGTCCCCCTGGGACCAGGCAGGATTCACAGTATTCACCAAATGCTACCATTTCAGGTCTCTAGAAACTACTTGTGAGATAAGATCAAATTCAGCAGAGAGCTTTGACTTTTGGGTGCTGGAAAGAAAATAAGGAGAAAGGAGGGGAAATCATTTGGGAAGGGTCAAATCTTGTATTTGACATTTTCTGGTTCAAAGAGAAGCTGAATTCAGTTCAGTTTTACCTGAAACAAGTGTTGAACTTACCATTCAGCCACTAAAATGGTAAATTTGTGCCTCTGTAAGACTTTCTGGATTACATACACACTCCCCAGCATGCACAGTAGAGCACATTTTATTTTTCCTGGATCTGATTTGCAAAAATAAAAATTCCAATAGCAATCTTTGAGGAGAGATGATGTCCCATTGAGGCATCAGAATGGCATGATGACTCTGGCAAGTTGTTGTATTGAATACTTACAGAATCCTGTTATATGAATAAAACAAAAGGACTGTAGAACTAAACTAAGAAAATGGATAAAGCTATTTTTGTGTTGTTTTATTCCAGGACTTTTCAGAATTAAGGGATATTCTCTCTGTAGGAGTGCAGTTCTGTGCACAGTCAGAAGAGCCCATGGATGGAGGTGCCAGCTTTACCCTCAACCAGACTGTCTTGGTTGTCTTGAGTAATTTACAGATTTCAGAATGTTCAGAATATTGCCTTACAAAAAAATAACTATATCCAATTCGAATTTTGAAAAGAGACAAGATGTCAAACAATAGGACCAGCTAGTGTTTCTTTCAATGATGAAACAAAATGCTCGGAGCACTGCAATGATATACTTAAAAATCTGTTTGTCACATCTCCTCTGGAAAAGTGTAGATTTTAGTTCTTCATTCCATTTAAAAAAAAAAAAAAAAGGTAAAAAATTCCCCAAACCCTTCCAGCCAGCTGTAAAGAAAAAGTGTAAAGCTATCTCAGCCCAGCAGTTGGCTTCCCGAGATGGCCGCGAAAGGGTGATGAAAGGAGGTCACGTATGGAACAGCTCTTTCAGCTCACATCTCCGGCGGCTGCAATCGCACTCACCTTGGCAGGGGTACAGAGGGTTTGGTTCCTCGTGACGCTCCCCAGCAGAGCAGCCATTCGCACCTGCGCAGCAGGGATGGAAAGCCCTGCCAAATCACCACGGCAGGTTTCTGCTCTGGGGACAAAACAATACTGCATCAGGCCTAGAAATGTTAAGGTTTGGATTTCCAAGGATCTTTAATTCTGGTTTCCAAGTCTGTAAACACGGAGTGACTAACGGTCTGGAAGCGCTCACCATTTCCCCAATGTCCTGAGCCTTAAGGCAATCTTGGGGAGGGACGATGATGGGTTAAATCCCATCTTTTGTTGAAATCCATGAGAAATGACTTGCCGGCGTGCGATGGAAGCAAACGTTGTGCTTTGGCTCCTCTGACAAGCTCTGCTCTTGGCCCTTGCAGGACTGCGTGCATCTGCGATGGTGCAAAACAGCTTTTGAATTCTTCTAAGTGCCCCTTTCAAATGAGCTGAATAGACACATCACGAAGAAAGAAGGAAAAATGTGCTAAGATGTGATTGCTAAGTAAGAAATCAGCAAGACCCGTTTAGCATCGCAAACACTTCTCCCTGCAATTTGGCAGGGCTGCCTACACGTTGCACAGGTGCAAATGACTTCTCCAGGGACAAAGCACTGCAAACGGGGCCTCTTTTCCAACCAAAGACAAGTAGGGACATAAAACCCCTGGACGAAATCCTGCTGTCATTAACACTCTTGAATCCTACAGACTGAAGGCAAAACACTCTCTAGATTGAGCAAGACAAAATTTTAATATCTCAATTTCCTGGTTTGGCCGGTAGGTACCAGCAGGTCCAGTCTCCTCCATGTTGATGGAGTTGTGAAAGAGGGATTTGCTCTACCATGTTGTTACTAGTGCTTTCTACACACCGTTTAACAGTTCCAAACATTAGTTATGGTTTACATATTCCCACCACCTCTACCTTGGCTAAAATGCATACTGCTCACTAGGAGATGGACAGTGTGGTCCTGCTGCATCCCACCCCCTCCCTGGAGATGGCGTCAATTTTCCAATATCAGGGGTGTCACTGACATCCAGCAGCTCTGGACCTTCCCTGACTTTTGTGTTTATGGTGCAGCAAATCCCACAGCACAACTGAATCATGGGCGTTACAGCTGGACGGGGCTTTCTCACTGGTCTCATCATACAACACAGAATACATTGCAAATAAATACCTCTGTTTGCCTTTTTTTTGCATGGACTACAAAAAAGAGGCCATGAGGAAGAATGTACCATACCATAATTATAGGCATTTTTCTTAGTTATTCTTAAAAAATTAGAAGAAAAAGGTGTTAAGAGTAGCCAAACCTAAAGAACAGCACTTTTTGCAAAATCTCACCACTGTCAGTGTTGTGCTTTTCACTGGGAAAAGCTGTCAAAGCAATTTGGATAAACTAATGTTTATCTAAATGTTCAAAGTGTGCAGAGGTCTTTGATATCAGAGCAATCCCTTTGTGGCCTGGCTTTTTGACATACACCCTGCTGGCCCTTACTTTGTATGCTGCAAATACTAGAATATTACACTCAGATACAGAAGAAGTCAATAAATACATACTTCAATTAAAATAATATCCCCCGCCCACAGAATGCTGATAAACATCACAGTCTTCTCCTACTCTGTCCTTTATGTTTTATATTGTTTCAGGACTTTACTGTGTGTTTATTGAGCTACAAACTTGGTGGGTTTCTTCATTCTGTAGATCAAATGTATAGAGTTGTTATCATTTGATGCAAGCTTCCGTTATTACAGAAATATGAGTTTCTTACATAATTGCAAGAGAAAATTGTAGAAGAACAAGACAAAGAAGAAGTCATACACTTCACACAACTTCCACTTTCATTTCAGCTATCTTTGCTTCGGGACTTTCCATTCTTTCAACACTTTTCTTCAAATTATTCACTTGTTCTCCTCTAATGTCAGTCTGCTGTGTGACCCACTGGGCAACATATAACATGCTGCACGCACTCAGCACCAGTGGGTTAAAACTGGGTTATAATATGAGTATTATTTTACCAGCTTGATGAGCTCATTTACAGTTATAGTACAGGTGATAAAATTACAGAGCTGCAAATCCTTTTAGTCTTCTAGAGTCCTTTAGATGATGTCATTTTTCACCAGGAATATTATGTTATTTCTTATTAGAGAGCTGGGAAGTGCAGGGAAGGTAGATAGAAATGATTATTAAATGCAGTGTGTGCAAGAGGGGAAAAGATGCTGAAGTCAAATATACACAAAAATTAATAGCTTTCCTGATCTGAGCTCATGTTTCTCATGCTCTTTGGATTACAGTAGGGTTACCCTTCTGGTGTCTGCACCCCAGGGATTCACATCTGTGTAAATGTGGTAATAGAAAAAGGCCCTCATGATGAATTCATGAATTGTTCTCATTGACACTAGTTGATACTTTTACTTGGACAAGTCTCCTTTGCAGGTGCACTGACCACACACTAATTGAAAGGATTATTTTCATAACTTTCTGTGCAGTCTGCAAGGCTTTCTGTGAAAAGCATAATTGTTTCAACCAGCTGCTTAGAGTTGTTTTTATTAATTTCTTTAAATCAAACAATGCTGGATCGGCATATTTGAGACTCTCCTCCAAACTGCATATGAGCGTAAATGAAATAGTGTATGTAGTTCTTGTGTGGGAGAGAAATTTGTTTGCAAGTACATTTCTGTGAGTAGAAAATTGCTTTTAAAATGTACTTTTTCTCCCAGTCCCTTGCTATTTTTATCCTTATCCCCACAACAAATCTTTAATGTGCAGTATGTCTGCATTGCACCTGTTGGGATTAACTGGGACCCGAGCAGGCACATTACAAGTCCATGCATTTGCACTGCCTGATACTTCTAATCCTGAGTTTACTCTGTGTGAAGCCCAAACTGTAAAGGGTTCTTCAAGTGGTGTTATTCCTGTTTCCTGAGTGAAGCCAGGTCTCTTACCATGACACTGGCCATGATGTCTGAAAAAGCCTTATGGACTCAGTCCTCAATTTATATAGCAAACCAGGGGTATTAAAAAAGAGTCCATGGCACAATTACTTGGATGCCACCTTGGTGCATCCTTACTCCTTTGCTCGAGGGAAATGCTCAAAGTGTGGAAACTACCATGGGCAAGCAGAGTAAAAAGAAGCTGGAAATATGTAGACAAGAGAGACAGAGAGCAAGAACAAGGAGATCTCTGAGATTCACTCACTCCTCAGTCTCTCTTCTCACCTCAGCTTAGCCCCCTCAACACCTTGGGGACCAGGGGTTTGGCTTTCATGCCAAAACCCTGGAGTCTCCCTGCAGCAGCAGAGCAACATTTACACAGGAAAAGGGATTCCAGTCCTCCTTCGTTCTCCCAAGCCTTGGAGGGAGAAGCCAAGGTCCCTGCTGCAGCCTGGGTGTCTGTGCACTGCCTGCCTGTCCCAACCCCTCTCCCACCCCCGTTACCACTCCCCTTTGGACCGAACTCTACAGCCAAGTCCTTGTCTTGTCTTACGCCTTTCTCCTGGTATCCTACGCACCCACGCATCGAGGGGAGCTCCACACCCCCTCTGAGAGTCCTGCTCACCCTTGATAGTGGGAAAAGTGCCATGAGCCTTGTTCTTCCCCTACCTTTTGGGCCTAGCTTGCATGTGTCATATGCCATGAGACTACGGAAATGCAGCACATGTCATGAGACCTTTGGGGACTGTGCATTTTGCTAAATGAAGCAAAATCCAAAAAACGTGCAAAATGCTCTTTTGGTGGCTGTAATACAATGCAGGAAACTCTGAGCAGATAGCACCCAAGATTTAAGAGATTTCTTAATGCAAAACACTCACGTAACTGTCAGTCTTCTTGTACTGTCACAAGATCACTAATAACCCCTTTGTTCCTGTGGGAAAGATGGTTTTGTTGAGCAAACTGTGTAACTTCCCTGTGACACAGTTGCTGTCTGGGACAGAAGAAAATAACTGCAAATGTTTAAAAAACAGGTAATAAGCCTTGCAAAACCAAGAGGCTGTCCCAGAAATTACTATTAATATGCATGTAAAAGTAGGGTTTGCTAATTTTCTTGATTTGGATTCACAGGGAGAGGATGTATTTTTTATTTCATCTCTGAACCCATTTAAGATAAAAAAATTTGTTTTGGAGAAAAGGTATGCAGGATTTTAACAGAAATGAAAAAAATACTTTGGGTATTTCTAGAGAAATAGCAAGCACTGGCAATAAAGCCGGTCAAAAAATGGAATTACTATTTCTGGACATATTTTGACATGTTCAAGTTTGTTTCATTCCAAATAAGAACAAAATTTTGGTTGTTTAAATTTCATGGTATTTCATACTAAGTAGAAAGACACCTCTTTTTTTTCAGACAGTGAATTTATTGTTTTGATAATATTCTCATGTAATTAAATAAAGCTTGTACTAGTGTAGAAGAAATTTAACTAGGATAAAATAGCTTATATAGGAGAGAGAAAAACAGAGAGGTTTCATCCCATACTTAAGCAGGTGTCAGAGAAGCACCTCTAAGGTTACTCTGTCTCTTGTTTGAGTAGTGGATGAGCTTCTGGAGAAGCTTAGGCCATCCTACGTCCAGCCTGCCACATCCCCACCTTCCTCCCTGGCCCACTGAGGTGCTATTCTTTCCCCTGACCTGCATGGAAAACTCTCCTTGACCTGGGCTGCAGCTGTGCCTCCATCATTCCTGGCACTGATGGGGGGTAAGGCAGGTAGGCAATCACTCGGGGATTTGGGGTAATCACATTAGGAGGGTTACATTTGATTTTTCTGCAGTGCTGATCTGATGCGAAATGCTTTCATGTGGACCAAGAGCCCAGGATTTGATGTATGCCAGTCAGGCTTATGACCACTGCCTCTGATGCCATTTTCAAGGCAGAGATGAGTCTGTCTAGAGGTCCCAACTACTTTCTTTTGGCCCTGGTGCTCTTCAACAGAATCAGCATTTCTTCAAGCCATGAGCACCAAACCGTCCTCAGAAGCCTTTGCAACATTCCCACCTTCTCAATTCTCAATTGCTGCTCAATTCTCAGTACTTCCAGTGAATTGACCTCTGAGGAGCCCAACTTTCAGGCTGTCCCAAAGCAGGCAAAGGTTTTCTTTGGCAAGTAAAAAAACACTCAATACACAGGCCCCCCTGCAGGTCACCATGGCCAAGGGCTGCATTGTTCTACAGTACAGCTGAGGAATGTCTTTTCTATTTAAACAGGTTTGTAAATCAAATACTGCTTTATTTATGTTTACTCTCACTGCAGCTTCATCATTCCTGAAAATCACACTCAGCTCCAATGTTTGCTCATAAACTTCCCAGAAAAGCTATGTACTGCATCTTAAAAAACAGTATCTGTTTTCCTACTGAATAATGGAAAGATAAATCAGGATCTAGTCCTTAAAACTTAGGATTTAGTCAGTTAAAATCAGAATCTGTTTGGTAACCACAGCATTCTAAACACCTCCAAAATACAAAGTGCTCTGTAACATGACATTCTGGTAACATTGTTATGGGTCTGATTTAGGAAATGGCAGGGGATGATGATGATCCTGCATGGCCATCCTGGCACGAGATATGTTCTCAAGTAAGTCATGCAAGGACATTCTCCAAAGGGTCCTCACTAAAGGGCTTCTCACATCTTGCCAGGACGGTCCTGCCTGTGGCTAGAAAGTCACTGGGGCATGAAGGATCTGACCCTTGCTAGTGATCCCTGAACGCAGATCCTCGTAAAGCTGCTCATGGGCACAAGGGTCCTTCCCATGGCTATTAGGTTTTGTGCTATGGGGTCTTACCTGAAGATTAGCATTTAAATCAGTTTTCGATCATAAAACGCTTTATAACATATGAAGCATGCTCTACTTGCCCATTAAGAACTCACTAATGTCACATTACTGTTACTATATTTCTTTTAAAAAAAAATAATTTTTCTATCTTGCCTTGCCTGATATTACTAGTAAATAAAAATGGTTAATGAGTACTCTCTCTGGTAAGAGACAGCCCTTGTTAAACAGCCACTAAAAACACTCCTGTCTTGACCACAGATGCATCTGCTACAGCACAGCCTTCTTTTTATCTGTGATCCAAACCCTGCATTCCTCCGCAAAACAAGACTCACTCTGCTGTGGGGTGGCACTTTGCCGGACTAAGAACTGATTTGCTCACATGTTTGTCAAAGGCTGATTCTCAGCAGGTAGCATTTATTTGCAACCGGACATGGCAGGTGGTTTCACCCCAGAAACATATTTTTGCACAGATTCCAATTAAGCGTTTATAAGCTATTTGTTATATAAAAGTGAAATCAGTGATGTTGGCAAGTTTTCTGTAATTTCTCTGTGTGCTAAAAACTCAGCTTAACCTTGTTTGTTGTTGAGGGGCTTTCAAGTGTGTGTCAAATATTAACATTTTAATTTGCAAGGAAATTAGTAGTTGGAAAACCATAATCCCTTATGAGCATGCACGCACACACACATGTGCACACGCTCAGTCTATTAAAATTACTTGTGTTATTAAGTTTGTAATAAATCCTCAGTGTGGAATGGCACGTGCTGAATCACTGAGGTATTTGACAAAGATCTGTTTAAAGGGTTACTCTGGGGGCCCAAATTCCATTTTAAAAACAAAGCCCTATTGAACCTAATCAATGGGTTTTCTGTGATTCCACCCCTTTCCTATCCCCCAGCAACTTTAATTGAGAGCTTTTGGGCAACTTTAAAGCTTGCAAGGTAGTATTTTTAGCTATAGCTGTGAAGTGCTATAGGAGAGCATGAAAACATGCCTACATAGGTCTTTATGCCTCCCTGTTCAAGAGCAGCTGTGAACCTTTCCATTGCACATGGGTCATGGCTGGCATTGCTTTCTACAAACGCAGCCAGAGGAGCAGGAATGTTCAGCTGTGCCTGCTGGCAGTCAGGGGAAGTTCCACTCCAGGTTGGATCTGGTACCACCAAAGCATCTCAGGACAGCGGCAATGGTTTTGGCAGCAAGAGCCCCAGTCCTGAGGGTATAATGTGGCCACTTAAGGCTAGACCGCAGACAACAGCCTTCACCAGCTGTGAGTCTGGCAAGAGTAGGTTCAGCTCTTGTGCTAAAGCAGGCCAAGAGTCTCCTTTTTTTTATTTATTTTTAAGCAAGGTTTCCTTTGCTATATGTAAAGGGACTAGCAGTTTTATTGAGTTGGGGTTTTTTTTCTGGATATATTATGATGCCTATTCCTTTTTTTAAATTTTTTCCTGGTATTCTTTGAATGAGGAATGGGGCCATCCCACCAGAACAAAGAGATTTGGCCAGCATGCCAAAACTGCAATTACATCTAAATAAAAAAAAAAAAAAAGGAAAGAAATGTATTTTATTCATTTCAGCTGTTATGTCTTAATGCAAAGAAATCATTTTGCACAGTTCTGTAATTGACACCTATTTCTAATTTCCAATATTATTAACTTCTAAATCTCTATTATAAAGAATATTGGCAGAATACCAGAGTCTAATGCAGCTAAATGGATTTAGTTGGATCTGGTGTTTTATTTTCTTTTTTCCAAAATGCTGAAAAAAATCATTAAACTATTTTGTTAATTGCTGATAACATTTGGTTAGTTGGATTTCCTCTTTTGGCTGCAAAAGACACATTCCTGGAGCATGACATGACTTTGCCTTTGGGACAAACAAAAAAAAAAAGAAAAAAAGACAAGCCATTTTTTTAAATGACAAAATGTATTGTTATAGGATTAGAAACAGGATAGCTCCAGGATTATGCTGTATCACTAACTCAGTTTCAGAGGCCTACATATTGAAACTAAATATTGAATAGCTGCAGGGAAAGGACATCGTTAAGGAGTAATACCTGTGTGAAAATTTGATTGTGTTTATCACAGATGGATTGTAACAGATTTCTGATAACTCAAGAGATCCTTTCACACAAGCTATAAAGCCTTAAAATGTTTATTTGTCCCTACCACTTCACTCCAACAGCACTGGGAAGCCAGTCCAAGTCTCAGATGTGCAGAAATAAATATAAACAAAAAACAATGTTGACAAAAATGTTTCTACTAGTCAGTGATGGGCTTTGCTTTGACACCGTCATTCCAAGGGAACCTGCAAAGCTGTCTTCTGCTTGACTTTAGTGATGCCCTAAACCAATGTTAGCATCACTTCTCTGCTACAAGATTTAATTGGGAGCTTAAACAGATAACAGTGAGCTGTTCCAAGTGGGACAGTGGAAGTAATTATCAGATTTAGATATTCTGGCATCCTGGACAGGGTTTCTTAAGCACAGGAAATGACTTATAGCAGAATATCCTTAGACCCAAAAATTATTGGCAGGGAGGAAGGGAAGAACAATGCAGCCTTGGCTGCATGCTGACGAGCTTTGGCTGATTTGCTGTGTTACCATTTCAGTCTGTGTGTGGCTATTTAATTTTTTTTCCTCAAGAGAGCTGAAGTTCTAACACCATCTAAGTCAGAGCTTGGAGAGGTTTTTTCATTTTGTATCCAAAGAACAGTTGTGTTCACAGAGGATTGAACAAAGGGAGAATATCAAGAAAATATGGGTTGCTCTTACTGAAGCATAGGATCCTCCAGAATAAGAGCAGATAGCATCCAAAGGAGGGCAATAAAGATGCGGAAGGGCCTTGAGGGGAAACCATATGAGGAGCTGCTGAGGTCACTTGGTCTCTTCAGCCTGGAGAAGAGGAGACTGAGGGGAGACCTCGTTGCAGTCTGTAACTTCCTTGTGAAGGGAAGAACGAGGAGCAGGCACTGATCTCTTCTCTGTGGTGACCAGTGACCGGACCTGAGGGAATGGCCTGAAGTTGTGTCAGTGGAGGTTTAGATTGGATATTAGAAACAGGTTCTTCACCCAGAGAGTGGCTGGACACTGGAACAGGGTCCCGAGGGAAGTGATCACAGCACCAAGCCTGACAGAGTTCAAGAAGCATTTGGATGATACTTTTGGGCACAGGGTGTGACTCTTGTGGATGGTCCTGTGCAGGACCAGGAGTTGGACTTGATGATCCTTGTGGGTCCCTTCTAACTCAGCATATTCTGTGATTCTGTGATATTAAAATGGGTTATAAAATCCACTTCTGTTGCTGAATTTGCAGCCTGGCTGTACCTGTGTCCCTGTGTCTTTTAATAAATTCATTGAAATTCAGTGTTCATTAAAAACTCTTGACTTTGTATCCATAGAGACAAAGATCTGGATTCACCTCACCTAATTGGAGGCATATGCATGAGAACCCTTGTCAAGGAGTGTGACACCAAAGGCTCCTTCCTGTAACCCCTGCAGATAGATCAGCACACCCCCTCCTTTCATGGGCTGAGTCACCCTTTAACAGATCTTCCATTGAGCAAGCAAGTCTCTACTAGCCTTGCTACTTAGGTAGCAAATCCAAGAGCTCCAGTGGCTGCAGAGAACACAAGCCTGAGCCATTGGCAGGAGCAGACAGAAGAGGAGCATGTGTGCCAGGGGACCCAGTGGCGGAGCATTTTAACTGTGGCAGTCAAGGCTACCAGCAGAGCTAATGCTGGTCAAACACCGCAGACACTTGACATGCTTGGAAAGGAGATAAGATTGCATCACATTTACCAGATGTCACAGATGGATCTCAGATGGTAATTTTCTACTCTACGTACTGGCATCTTGAGCAAAATATGATCCAAAAGAAAAGGCTCTGTACACCACTATCAATCCCCTAAGCCTGATGTCTTACCAGCTGTGACATCATTAGCTGCATATCTGCCTGAAAACTGAAGGTAGTTTTCTAGCCTAACTCTTATCCCGTGTCCACTTCGAATTAGCTCTGAATAAAAGACACTTGTTAAAATTCAGCTGTAGCAGGGGTTGCATCAAGAGATGGCAGATGGACAGGCCTAAGCCTCTATCACTGAATACAAAGATATATGGCTTATTGTCTCCTTATGGCTCATGTGATACTCTTGATAAGACAAATGTAAGTTTCTGGCAACCATACAGAGTGAAATCTATATCCAAGGAATGCATATAAGTCAACTTCTACTTAAGCCTTAAATGATGGGTATAGGTATAGTAGTAGTCAATGAAGTAGCCCTGAGAAAATGTGAGGTTTTCCAGTTCAATGGCCTAACTAGTGGAAGAAGAGCAAGTTGGAATTGATCTGAAAAAATATTTGAAAGGAGTTTAAATCAATTAGAACTATTTTTTCCTCTGGTATTTTAATAAAAAGAAAAAATAAGATTCCAAAATGGTGAAAATGAAGATGGCTCACAGTGTGTGTTAGCTTACCAGTTTATTAGGAGACCAACAATCACACAAATACTCCTCCCCATCAGTCCTAACCAACATGAATTTCATGCCCCTGATTGTAAGGCTGAGAGGTATTGGTGTGTCTGCACCTGCATTCAGTCTCATCGAAACTTTGCTGAAAAAAAAAGCCAAATCCCACAGAAAAACATCCAAGGCTGAGCTGGAAAATATATAGGTCTTTTTTACCTTGAGCTAGATTGCATGACAGCAAATAGAAGAAAGGAAAAAATCATCCCTATTGGTACCATGTTCATAGGCAGGAAGGTTTCTCCCAGTGAGAAAATGCACAGGGCTGCAGCCTCTTGCAGCCCAACAGCTGTCTTTGTGCTCCCTTTGATAAGCAGAGGGAGTCAGTGACAGCCAAATCCTCAGACAGTGAAGGGCTTTGCTCCTTATAGTGACAAGAATTTTGAGGGATAATTAAACTTAAACATAAAAGAAAAGAAGCAGAAATGACCCTATGTTCCCTACTGGAGAGAGTTCTGGACACGTGTGGGTAATACCTCCAAACTGACTGCTGGGGTTCCACTGTACCAAAAGTCAGTGTAATCTCCCATTCATGCGTTTGCTTTGCAAGAAACAGCAGGGACCATGCTGTGAATTGAAAAACCACAGGCTGGCTACTGTTTGTGTGGCCTCATCCCACCACTGTTCCAGAGTACAAATAAGGAATTTTTACCCTTTAACGGACTCAGGAGTACTCCATAATCCAAATGGCTTCATAATGAACAAGCTCTTATTTAGTGTGAGGCCTTATTCATTGCACACCTTACTTGTAGCATACTGTTATAACAGCCACAGCGTTGCCCTGACTCTGCTTTGGTTTTGGACTCAATACAGTACAGTAAGTCAAACATTATTGGTCACAATGGTAATGCAGAGTGCATATAATGTGCTTTTATTGCTGCAAGGCATAGCTGAAATATTTACATGGAATACATGAAATAACAGTAAGATTCATGTTCTGTTCCTTATTTGTAAGGTATTTTATTAAAAAGAATTTGAATCTGAAGTTCATAAATAAAGTAGTAATATCACTTATTTCCAGACACTAGTTCCAGCTTGTTGATTTTAATAGACAAGTGTAACACTTCAAATGTGGAAGCACAGTGGGTAATATTTATATGAAATCTCCAAGAACTGTGGTATTTTGCTCATGTGGAATATCATGGCATTTTGCCTGGATCAAGTAACCAGCAGATTAGCACATTAACACTTTTAAGAAACATGCGTGTAATCCACTCTGAATGTGGTCTTTGACTCCTGGTAGGAATACCTAATGATTTTCAAATTGACGTGATACTTTATAAAGTAAGTCAAATAAACAGGAATTCCTGAGGAGCTTTGGTTAGGATGTATGGCATAAGCACACACGTATTGTTATCAACAAAGGAGACAGGATAAACTCTTTACTGCCACAGAAGGATTTGCAGAGTCTACAAAGATACAGGAGAAACTTGTCTTCCTTTCTTTTTAGAGCTTTATGGCTTTATTGCTCTATGCGGATGGGTAAGTGGATATACACTGCTCACTCTCCCTGAAAGTCAGACCTGTAAGACTGATCAGAGCTAGCCAGTAAAGCCTGCAAAACCCATTACCATTGTCAATTTTGAAGGTTCCACTCTAGTTTTGCAAGTAGAGGAGGATCTCCACAAGACAGCCATCTATGTTCAGGCTGCCATAGGCTCCATGTTAACCAGGAATTAGGAAGAAGAGCAGGAGGTACAAGGGTTGTCAGTCTGTTACTCAGACAAGGATATGTGCCTTCAAAGCTGTATTCCAACACAGACTCTTCATGGTTTTGCTCACACTGTTGGTCTCCCTGCATTGCTTTTCCTACTTCCCACAGAAAAAAAAATCCCATCCTTCCCTTCATGGGAGTTTCTGCTGACTGCAGTGGTATGCTTATACTGATGAAATTCTCCACGTGTGCTAAGTCCTGGTTGTGTGGAATGAACATGTAAGCTCAGTAGCAGGGTAGCTCATGGCTCTGACTAATTTCAACAGCCATCCAGAGGGGAACAAAACCTGCTCCCAGAATGTTTTCAGTATGCTGTAGCAACCGAGTTCAACTTCTGCAGCAGGAGAGAGCATCGAAAGCCCAGCAGTTCCCCTCCCACAAAAGAAGCAACAGAGTCCAGGCTGCATGCCAAGGAATCCTACCACTAGCCTTGTAAAAAACTCACCAGGGCCACCTCAGAAACAATAGTGAAGTCACACTTGGCTGCAGTTGGTTATGGTTTGAGAGGGAGACCATGAACAGGTCTCACAGAACTATTATGGCTGGCTCCATTTCTTGTTAACTCAATTCATCACACTTGTTCCCTCCTTCCTGGAGATAACTTTTATAACCCAATTGCTGTACTTAGAGAATGTCCCTGCTTTTCTTAAGACCAGATATGGCTGCTCCAGCTTATACCAATTAAGACTGTTCTTTGGAAGTGACTCCACAGAAGTCAGTGGTACAAATCGGAGATTGTTCACAGCTGACCTAAAGGAAACGTTCAGGATCTCACCCTTTGTCCTGCTGAGAGCTGATGCTCTCCTCGCTTCTGCACTGGAGAATCAGGAATGAGCACTGAGTTTCTGGCTATCCAAGTAGAAGGTACAATATCCTTGCTTGATCTTGCACCCAAGAGTTAAAAAATAACTTAAGGTTTCAACTTGGGTTAAAATAACCTGGTTAAGAAACTCCAAACATGGATATTTACAGAATGAAAGCATTTTAGGTAAGGAAATTCTGGGATTTGAAAAAGAGAAAGACTTGCTGTAATAGAAAGAGTCAAATCAAACTGTCTTTTAAAGCCAAAGCTAAAAAGCTAATACCAAAACTGCTCCCCCTTTTACCTTAGTCACCGGTCTGGACACTGAAAGATCTTCCCTTTGCATTGAAGTCTTCTACTGAAAAAAAGATTGTAGTGGGAAATATTAAAATCTTAATCATAAAGAGTGTACTTGGAAGGCTCGTTTAGAAAGCAGCACAGATGTCAATGAGCAACAATTGCTGTGAACCAAGTAATTACTGAGTACACTATTAAAGTCTTGTCAAAACTCTTGGGTATACAACACCAGCAAAGCAGAAACAGCTCTGAGCAACGCTCCGATGTCAGGACAGGATGAGGTTTGATAGACTATTAAAAACCCAAACCAACCTCCCCCTCCTTAAACTCACAAAAAAGCCCAGATTTTTGGAACATCATGCTAGGCCTTTCCTTCCCCGCTGACAGCCAAATCTATTTTTGCATTTGGGTCAGATTTAGTGACTAGGCTTCAGCCAAAAAAATTAGGAGGGGGGTGAGGAAATCATTGGAAAAAGTCACAAGACTTTGCCTATTTCAGAAACAAAAGGTTTCCATTTTTTGGGCTGGATTCACAAGAGAATTTGGCAGCTGACCACTTTCAGATGTGCATGCTGCAGAGGGATGATTACTCGCTTGCAGCTTCTGACTCTGGCACCCCAGGACTGGGGATCAGAGCAGTTCTTGCCATCCTGCACTTTTATATCAGCATCCCCCAAAGGCAGCCAGATCTGTACAAAAGTGTTCATGTAGGTAATTTAGAGTGGCATGCTGAAACTGGTTAGGCTCAAGTCCTATTTAGAATAGCATTGGTGCTTTCACATGAGGGATTTCTCAATTCAGTTAAAAACTGGCTCCTAAGCCAAGTGTGGTCAATGCTTGGGGTAAGAAAATGCAGGGAAGGACAAGGATGTGCTTTGCTGGACTGTATGGAGATCCCTGCTTCTGAGGCCAGAAAGCACATAGTCTGAACTCTCAAAAAATCCTGTATTTTTTTAATCCATGCTTTCGGAGCAAAGCAAGTCTCTTGGTTTATGAACCCTTTTGGGTTGTTATGGAGCTTAGGGGGTCCACAGAGCAAAGAAGAACCCCCTGCCTCCACAAAACTAGGACATTTTTTTTGGCTCAGTATTGATGGAAAAGCATGGTTTTTAATGGTGAACTCTGCAAGATAGTCCTGAAAACAATTGAGACACAAGAAGACTTTGGTCCTACAAAACCTCAGAAAAGCTGGTACAAGCACAGGAGCTTCTCGTGCAGGTGATCCAAGGCAAATGCATACAACACCATGGGATCACGACCCAGAAGGACAATGAGAACCTTCTGGCCTTCACCTGTCATCTTTATACACAGTATTTGCAAACTGTGAGTTTTCCACTGGAAAGCAGAAAGAGTAAAACTGAGCAAGGATCCACCAGCTAAGGACATGTAACTACATAGCATGTGTTCTCCAGGGCTGTTCAGAGGCAGTTTTTCCAGCTTTCTCATGCTATTTCAACACCTCTGCTCAGCCTCATTTTCCTGCCAAAGCGTTACATTGAAACAAAAGCACCCTTAAACCCCACAAGCTTAAAATTAGGTCATATGCATGCCAGAAATAATTTTGAAGTATCCTCATTACCCTTCTGTTTCTTCCCATACTATTTTACTATTTGTTTGGGAGAGAGGGAATGGAGGTGTACCAGCTTTTTTTTTTCCCCAACAATACTTGCATAGAAGCATTTGAGAAGCCACACATTTTGAAAGCCCAAAGCCTATTTCACTGTATAAAAAGAATATAACTCCTTCAAACAAATCCCTCTCAGCCGAATAGAGATGCCATGGTTGAATTTTTTTATTTCACCCAGCAAAGATCAGTAGGTACCTGGAAAGTTGTATACCTCAAGAAAAGCTGTTTTAATAATGTGTGTGTCTAACCCATGCCTTCCTAGTCAGTCTTGTCTTTCTATGCGTAGCACACTCACTGAGTTGAGCTAACTTTCAGTTTGATTCCTGATTACAGTATTTTACTGCTTAATTGCAACTTTAACTTCAGATATGTTATAAGCAAAACTTAGCAACAGTTAACTATTAGGTATTTGCAAAAAGATGACAGAGTCAATGAGCCTTAATTTAATATTCATCTTCAGATGTATATTAACTGAATCCATACTCGTATTTAAATACCAAATAATCTGCTGATTATTATGCATAGTTTTCAGTCAGTGTAACGAAAACATGGTGTCGCAGTCATGCTGTGAGCTCTGTAGCTAGGTTTCCTTGTTTATATTAACAGCTGTAAACACAGTCTAACTCAGCCTTGATTTAAAAGCAGATTTCCCATACTTTCAAGAATTCAGTACATTGTGAAAGCTACAATTTCAAAACTTTTCTCACATGCATATTGATTATACCCAGGAACAGCCTGCCATGCTGCACATGCACTTGCAATGACTCATTTTAGAAAACCTACATTAAAAGGGCCAGTTTTTCACTTTCATTAAAAAGCAAAATGAGCTTTGTGAATGTGTATAAACTTGCCCCTTAATGTCTTGAATACAACCTACAACCATCTACATAAGGGTTTGAACAAATACTTTTGCTTTTCTTGGTCAAGGTTTCACGTGTTTATCCCTCCATTTAAAAATACAGGTTGTAAAAACATCCTAAAGCCATTTAAGTCAGTAAAAGAGATTTCATTCAGTCAAAAATGGATTTTAGTGCAAAGTTTTACCTTCCTACCTTTTAATACCCATGTCGAAAAAGCTGAGCTTTTGTAAAAGTGACACTGTCTGTACAAATGACTCTTCAGTTCTCTTCTTTTTTTAAGAGTATGGTGAGAAACACGCTGCATTTAAATGGAAAGTCAGATGAAGCAAAAAAACCCTGCTAGGAACATTTTGTAATATTTCTGCCTTGAGAGAGGCAGCAGTATGTCATTCTAATGGGTTCCTCTGACACACATTAGATCTCCCAGTCTATGAATGCTGAGCAAAGTCAACCAGCAGTGCAAAGCAACCTTGAGGGCCAGGCAAGTGGGGATCCTTTCCAGAGGAAATCTCCCCAGTGGTACAAAGCTGCTGTAGCAATTTGCCATCACGAGGGCTTCCATCCACTGTGCCTTGAATGGAGACAGAAAGTAAGGGAGAAGGAGGGACTTATATCCAATATTGCAGGGTCCATCAATCCTATCAGAAAAGCTTTTGGGATCACATGGCTCTACCATGAGCTAGGGATGCTCCTGGGAAAGTCTTGGTATGTCTCCATCAGTAGCTTCACCACATTTGACAATATTTCACTGTTCCACCTCTCCTCCCAGCAATCCGTGCCTGGAAAACCTGATTTAGACCACTTTGTCACAGTGCATGTGCTCTGGAGAAATACACCTCTGGACCAGGAGGGCTGATCTCATGACCCCACTCATCTATGACCAGCGGCAAAGGCTCAAGCTCACACTCAGATTCTGTACTCCCACAG
Source organism: Chiroxiphia lanceolata (assembly GCF_009829145.1). Taxonomy (NCBI): domain Eukaryota; kingdom Metazoa; phylum Chordata; class Aves; order Passeriformes; family Pipridae; genus Chiroxiphia; species Chiroxiphia lanceolata. The sequence continues at coordinate 81,184,771 of NC_045639.1, read as the reverse complement.
AGGGAGTGCAACACTGACCATGCACATTCCACCAGTGGCACTCATCACAAGCACGAAGGGCAGGCTCAGGGGTCCAAGCTGTAGCCAGGTTAGGGCCAAAAATATGTGCAAAACTTAGAAGCCAAGCACTTTGGTCTGCTTTCAGGCTGGTTCTTCATCAGGATACTCCCCAGAGCCTTACTGCATTTCTCACTGTCTCTTTCAGGGAGTGAGGGCTGCTGAAGAAACACACCACACATCTTATTTAGAACTCTGGATCCACTCCTTTGTAGCCTTGCACAGGTTAAGCAACCTCCCACTTGACACAAGAGCAGCTCTCATGCTAAACGCTGTCTCTTTTACCCCTCTCCTTCAATGATGAGAAGTGAACTTGTTCAAAACTTAATTTTTCCCTCTTGGAAGTCACATATGAATGTGGTCTGCCAACTGCCTAGTCTAGCCATACTGGTGATGCTAAAATACAACCTGGATTGACAAAGGATCCAAAAGGAGTTTAGCCAGGCCATTCCACATCATCCAAGTTACTTTTACATGTCTGAGATCTCATTCAGCTTGCTTGGCTTCTCAGAGAACAATTAAAAACAATACATAGCAGATGGGAAAGGTAAGACAAACAGAGGTTAAATGACTTGCCTGAGGCTGGTAGAGCCTAGCAGAATGGGCGACAGGAGTCCTGGATATTAATTAGTTAATATTTGTACAATGCTAAGAAAATATATAGCCCTATATAAGTATTATTGTAAGGTGGCCCCTGCGGTTTGGAGAAGCAGAGGGCAACAGTGCACAGGCGAGTGCAAATATCCTTTCTTGTCTCATAGCATTTCGGTCATCCACGGGGTTGGTCGGGACAGAGCATTCCCAGGACACATGAGAGAGGGAATGAGAAAGCCCAGGGAAATGGATCCCACTCAAGCAACACTGTTGTGCACCCCCAAGCTGCTGCATCTGTGCATTACGTCTAGGATCAGCTGTTTCCTCTTCTCATTGAGAGCAGTAAATCTGTGAGGTACAATCAAATTGGGCTACATGGTCAGCTGTCTTCAGCAGAAACCTTGGAACTGAGTTTGAGATATTTGGGGGTGTTTACAACAGTAAGAGGTGCAAATCTCTCTGAAGTGCCACAGGACCCACGTGCCACACTGCTCTGTGCTCTGCTGAAATCCCAGGAGGAAGGTCAGGCCCATCTGTATTAAAGAAAGATCTCTGGGAAAGGAGGAAAGGGTCACAGTGTTGGATTTCTACTTTTTTTTCCCACCTCTCTAGGGCATTCATCCTGCTCCCATGACTTCAGATCTGATTTCTTCAGATGCCTTTTTCAGTCCAGCTTCCCTTCACACCATCACACATCTCAGCCCGCTGCTCTGAGCATTCTCCAGATTCCAGTATCAGCCTGAATGAAACATGCATCAGTTTTTCTGCAGGACAGCTCTCACTCTCCAGTGCTTTTAACATGATTTTGCTATGCAGTTTCAAGAGGGGTGAGAATTTCTGGCCATTTCCCTTCTTTCTCTTGACTAGAATACAAAAATATTACCTAAGTTGTGATATACTTTCCTCTGCAATTTTAAAATCATTCATACTGCCCATGTACTCTACTAAAATTTTCATCCAGTTTTCATCATTTCATATCTTCATTATCAGGATCTGCCATTTCTTTTCCCATCAGTTTACCTCACGACTGAAATGCAAAATTTCCAGCTGAAAATTCCAGCATTCATTTTCATCCAAAATCGGATAAAAGGCTCAAACTTAAAAGCACTTCCTCAGAAACACTAACATTTGAACTTCTACGTATTTAGGCAGAACTTGTCAGTATTTCTAGTTGCTAAACTGTAAATGTTAAATTTCGGTTCATTTACTCAGTAGGCTTCTTTAGAGCAAAATCAGCATCAGGCTGCATTACCCTTCCTGGGCAGATTCTGCTTGCTCTGAGTCAAAATCTATAGGAAACTACACTTCAGTGTCACGTGGTCTTTACTGCCTATATGGCGTGGTACGGTGGGAAGAGCATTAACGTGCATTGAGAAATAAATGGTATAGTGAGGGACCTCACCCAGAAAGGAACAGAGGGAAGAGCTTCACAGCTGTCCTAGAGCTCCTACCAGGCACCAAAAGGATGCTCATTTCTGTACCATGCAGCCTGGTGTGCTAGCTGCAGATTACACAGTGGGAGACATATGCCCCACATCCCATTCTTTTCCCCTTAGTGATACAGCGTGCTTTTATCTGAACTTTGTTAAAATGAAATATTTTCGATCATTTTAATTAATAAAATAAAATCAATTTGACCAAGCTAACCCTAAATTAAGCCTTTTCCTTTTTTGCTACAGGAAATGTCCACTGATGAGAAGCTGTGTCCTCAACTGCAAAAATCATCCTGATAAAAATGTCCCTTAGCTTCCAGTACAGCTGCCAGAATTATTATTTTTGCTACTGCTCAAATCTGAGTGACCTAATGCCTCTCTGAATTCTTCAATTTCTTTCTTTATCATCAAACCCCCTTTCCCATCAAACACTCAAATTGTCTCTCTTTTCCCTCCCACTGCAACCTTGTGCCAGGCAACCTCTCCGTGATTCCCGAGTCCAAATCAACCTGCAAAGCCATCCAAAACTGTAATTGTCTGAAAAAACTGGATGTTATTTAGTGGCAATTAAAGAAAAAACAAAAGTTACCAGCTTCAAAAGGGTTGTCAACAATTTCAGCCAGTATTCTGGATCAGTGGGAGAAAAATAAGTAACAAAACATGAATACATTTTTACTCAATTTGTACCAATATTTAAAATGTTCAACAACACTTTTGATTGCCAAAAATTGATGGACTGTTCTGCAGACTGTTTTAAAAGCATTAAGTATGCGGTTGAGTTTGTGGTCTGAAAACTTCTGGAGCTTTTCCTCATCAGAATTGCTATTTCCAATAAGAAATATAAAAATAATATGACATGCAAGCCAATAAAAATATAAACATAAAAATAAAATCTTCAAAATACAATCCTTTCAGCCAGGTCTGCTCTCCATTTCCAAATTCCATGTCAAAACTTTGCTTCAATGGCTACAAGAGATTGGCAGAGTAACAAATACCAAGGCAAGTCAGGAAGCAATGCTTCTAAATGACTCTGAAGTATCACACTTGGATCGTAATTAATGAACACTGCCACATAAACACATTGCTGGGACCTTCCAAGGTCACCCCCACACCTTCTTTTCATTTCATACAGCTGTACACTGTATTTTTGTCACATATGTAACCTTGGGTCCTCTGGATTCCAAAGGTCCTAGTGAAACATCCTCTTTAAGATGGTCATCTTTACATTTGGCAGGTCATATCTGTCCTGCAATCAAGGAGCATCATTCTTTGATTTCAGGAAGCACAAGCATGTTTTTTGGTGGCTGCAGCTGGGGTTTGATTCTGTGCAGGGCTGCATGCACCCAAGGAATGCCAAGTACCCTCAATTCCATTAACTTCAGTGGGAATTAGAGAGCTCAGCTGTATTTAATATTCTACAGGGTCAGGCTCTGAAAGCTGTATTAGCATGCTCAGTTCCCAGTAGGATGAAATTCAGCAAAGCATTTGGATTGAGACTTAACTGTAAACATGTGAACACTCCTCCCGATTTCGGTATGATTATTCTCATGCTTAAAGTTAAGCATATGCCTAAGTGATGTGCTGATTTTGGGCCAAAAACTACTGTTTTCGATAGCTACCTAAATTCACAATAAGCAAACTGCTGGTCTATAATGCCAGTTGCATAATTTAGTTTTTCGTTTTTCATAAAAGCTGCACAAGACTGTGTATTTTTAAAGCGGAGCAGCTACACTGCTTGAAGATAGGGCATTCTGGTAAACATTGAATATTTCTCCAACATTGCTAATCTACTGTTATTGTTGTTATTATTACTGTTATTCCTATGTGAATGCAGGAAAAGCACCTATCCCAGACTCTTGGAGCTTTTGCTGTTCCTAAAAGAATATAAGCCATACAGTAAAGAATAACAAACTCTCTCTACATGACAGCGAACATCAGTCAAGTGACAGCTAAAAATATCCCATTCTCCCCAGAGACCCTCAGCCTCTTGTACATCTGAACCCTTCCAGAGGCATTAAAAAACAGAAGCATCTTATGGTGCACTCTGAATGTTCCCACCTTTCACCTCTCCAGGGGCCAAGGAAGCCCAGAGGCTCCTGGAAAAGATGGGCTGGCACCTCTCACCTTTTCTGAATTAGGAGGGGGCTCCTCCGTTGAAATGGTGCTGGGCTCCAGGAGACAGCATCTTGGCTAGCTCATGGCAGGGGACAGATGTGGCTCTCAAGCAAATTCCTTCACCCGGAGAACCACAGGGAGATGTGGCGACTGCTGAGATGGCTCTTCTCTGAAAGCAAAAGATTCCGTCCTCTGGGAGGACACTGGGGCTCAGAGGCTGAGGGACACTGGGGCTTCACAGGAGATCTGTTAGGGGACCAAAAAAACCCATAGCTGCGCATCATCATGCTGCATTTTGGGATCCATTGAGGCTGTTATTACACCCTTCAGTGTGGAAGGATGCAAAACAACCCAACCCACCACTCAGAGGTCAGGAGGAAGGCAAGAGCTTTTGGGGCTCACTTTTCACTCAGATCCCCCAAGCATATGCAGCTCATGGCACTGGAGCCATGTACTGAGAAGCCATGGGGAGCAGCACAGAGGAGGAAGACACACAGTATGGTTCTCACTCCTCCACTGTGCAAATGGGGACGAAACCATGACTTACTGAGGTGCCTCCAGGCCAGCTACAGAGCTTCATGCTGAGGCCACCTCCCCTCAATTTTCTTTCCCCTTTTAGCAGCAGGTTGTCACTCTGGCTCACTATATCAAACTCTGGCTTCTCCATAACTCCATGATCTATGAGCCTTACAATGCAATTAACTGCCTGCTGCCAAGGCACCATAAAGCCAGAACAAGGACACATTTAAGATGGGACAGCTGGATATGAACATAAGCCCAGAACCTGCTGTTTTCAGTCTGGATCTCCCTTTCTTGATATCTGTCACAACCGTTTCAGCACGCAGGTTTTGGCACATGTGGAGCTACTGGACTGACAAGATAGCTTGTTGTGGTATTTTCTCAGCGAGGCTGATTGGAAAATGACCCCTGTCTTTGTTCCAAGCTCTTGTAGAAGGATTATAAAATCAAAGCAACAGCATAGCCAAAATCCATAAAAACCAATATTCTGAAACTCAAAAAAATATCTCTTGGCACCCCTCATAGAGAAATGGCACCCAGTGTTAGAGAAGATCCTTGGATGTGAGATGCAGCACTCGCAAGACACAGGGAAAATGAATGACCTAGACTGGTGGGCAAGGGCAAAAGTGCTGCTAGTTATCCTTCATCCTCTGATCCTGACTGGCTCTGGTGGCAGGGCACACAGTCCTTTTGAATGTTGAACTTATCTCACAGACATGTCTCCTGACCACCTTGATATCCCGATTGTGTGTGCACAGAGTCCAGCACAGGCTGCAAGCTGAGAGTGGCTGTACTTGCTACGGGTGGCTGTGTCTGCTGCCAGGAAAAGTCACAGGGGTGACAGGAAGATTTGCAGCATCCTCTTGCGATGACAGAAAAGCAGGGCTGGGGGAGATTCTGGACACTCACCCCAACGCTGAGGAAACAGAGGAGCAAAACCAGCCGGAACTTCTACACTTTGAAAATACGTTCCTGTGTCTTCATTTTGCTTCAACATGCCCAAGGGCCTTCCAAGAACTTGCGTTCTCAATGCTGCTCTCGCACGAGAGCTCGCGTGGGATTTCTCCCCCGACAGCTATCGCCCGAGGCTGCCGGGCTGCCCACGGCCCGCTCCAAAAGCGGCGTCACGCCCAGCCCCGGAGCTGTGCGGGATCCCCGGGGCTGTGCGGGATCCCCGGAGCTGTGCGGGACCCCCGGAGCTGTGCGGGACCCCCTCACGCCCTGCTCCGCGCCCCTTCCGGCGCAGCCCCCCGGCCGCACCCCCTGCGCCCCCCTTGCTGCCACCTCGTGGGCACCGGGGCTGCGGCGGACGCGCTCCCTTTCCAGCTCCTGCTCCCGCTCCCGTTCCCGCTCCTGGCCCGCCCGCGCGGCCGCGGGTGACCACGCGTGGGCGTGGGAGGGGGAGCTGCAGGTGCCCGCCTGCCCCGCTCCTCCGTCCCGTCCCGTCGCGTCCCAGAGCCGCCCTGCTGCCAAGCGGGAGCGATCTCTGCCGCGGATGCGGTGCTGACATGAAACACCACAACAGTATCCTGCCGGTGTTTTTTGACGTTAAGGCGTCCTGGAGGGAAGACCCCAAAGCCCATTAATCACTTCAGGATGTCTGAGACGTGGGCAATAACACTGAGGAGAATTCAGGCCCTCTGACACTCCAGTGCAGTATCTGTGCATTTAACAATAACAGTCAACACTGCTGATGCCTGTGAAAATACAGATGTAAGCCAGCTGTCTGTCAGGGTGAAAAATGTGTTTGTCTTTTCGTTTTAACGTGTCATTTCCCTCTTGGACGTTTGCTGTGTTACTGCCAGGATATCACGTGTTTCCAGCACAGACTCTTAACTCGGGAACATGAACTACGTTTGGATGGAGGGTGGGTGTCGTCCTGTTTCTGCAACATTTTTTTTTCTTCATCTGAAGCTAAACAAAACATCTCTGATCTAATTCCTTCTTTTTTATTATTATTGAAATAATTTCCAATCTCTGTTTCTAGCCAAAGATAATCACAGATTTATCTATAAAAGGATCATAGGAGGGGTGAAAGAGAGTGTGTGTGCTGGGGGGTGTCAGCCTATGAAATATCTTGATGTTCAGATTAATACACAAAATCTTAAGATTAATAAGAGGAATTGGAAGTATATATATCATGATCAAAAATGAATAGGCATAAAATATGCTTATGGTGGGAAACAGAAAGAGGTCAGATTTAGATTAGATATTAGGAAGAAATCATTTACTGAGAGGGGGTTGAGGCACTGGAACAGGTTGAGAGAAGTTGCAGATGTCCCATCCCTGGAAGTGTTCACGACCAGGTTGGATGGGGCTTTGAACAACCTGGTTTAGTGAAAAGTGTCTCTGCCCACGGCAGGGGGGTTGGAACTAGATTATTTTTAAGGACCCTTCCAACCCAAAACATTCTAAGATTCTATGATACCTCATGATTGGGATATTAATAAAAAAGGATACAGATGTTCATGAAAGACAAGGGGAGAAGGGGAGCATGGCTGCCTAGGACATTGAGCCAGTCTCAGTTACAAACACATAGGGAGGAAAAGTTGTTGAACATCTGATCACGTGGAAAAGGAGTTTAGGTCCTCTCAGGGTAAGTATCTACTGTGGACATTCCTCTCAGCAAGTGCAGGGGAAGATGAAATTTTGTGAGCTTCTGGAAGGACTCTCCAGGAGAGGATGCTCCCCAGGGATTTCAGCAACCCATTGAGAGTATAATAAACCAGTAGAGAAGACTTAATGAAATGGCTCTAGAGGGAGCACATTCCTCTCCATTGATTCACCGCTGTTCCTACCACTGAACTGCTGGGACATTCCCTGACACGGTTTTGTCCTACCATTGCAAAAAAATCCCCAAACACTGCTTGGAGTGCAGCAGCCAGGTCCCATGGGCAGGGTATGGCCTCACAGTTTTGGAGGGTGAGAGAGTTTAGGTGTCCAGGTGTGGACCACTCTCTGCAACTTGGTCTCAGTTTTAAAGTATAGCTGTAGACGTGTTTTGTGTGTAGTGAAATGTAGGCAACGTGCTTAGCAAGCTCCAGGAACATCCTAATGACAATTTCTTGTTGTGTAGGTGAAGAAAATCCAGCAGACGGAACAGGGGAAAGATTTTTATATATTTGGAAATAAGTGTTTGAAAATGCAAAGGTGGAAATTGAGATGAGGATGACAAAATGACAGTACTTATGATCCGTATGAAATGAAGGAGAGCAGGCAAGACTAAAACAGTGGACTTCAAGGACATGGATTTCAATATATTCAGAGAACAGGTAGGTAAGACCTTATGTAAAGAGAGTTTATGACAAAAAGGAGTTAAGGAAAACTGATGGTTTTGGGATTGTTTCTTTTGTTTGTTTGTTTTAGAAACAAATACTGCACGAAAAATGCAATAGATGTGTAAGCTATCCCAGAACAGGTGAAGAAGAAGCAATGGTAATAAACCAAATTGGTTAAACTACAAGCTCTTTCTTGACTTCAAACACTGGGATACACAGCAGCAGTGGAAACCAAGCTAGACTGCTAAAGCCAAACATAAAGAATGTGAAAATAAACAACAAAATCAGGAAAGCAAAGGCACAAAATGATTATGAGAAGTCACCCTGTAAGAGGAAATTCAAGAAAGTTCTGAAGGAAAGATATTGATGGGTGGTCTCCTGAAGGCCCAAAGCTCTTTTACTTCAGCTTTCATTGAAAATAATTGCTAAATTGGGTGGCTTAAATATAGTACAGCACATGTATGGCCAGTCTTCGCGAACGAAGATTTGGGAAGGGTCTTTGCCCTTCGAGCCTGCGCAGTGGATTTTTTTTAGGTGAGACACAGTGTGCGCTGAGCTGAGCCCACCCTTTAATCCTAAGGTTCATCTGCCGGGGCCGAGCAAGCTTGGACGGTGGCAGTGAGGTCCTCAGGACGTAGGTTTGTTTAGAGTGACCTTCTCTTAGATGGATGGCCTTACAGGGCTAACGAGCTCCATCTACCCGGGGGACTCCTCTGACCGGGACCCGAACCCGGGTCGCGGCGGTGAAAGCGCCGCATCCTAACCACTAGACCACCAGAGCACATAATTTCCTGCTAGAGTATGGGAAGAAAAAGAAAGGCAGTACTTAGATAAATTAGAGCCTTTCAGATCAGCCACATCACTCCTCTACAGCATCTGGCTAAAGCACTCAGAGTGTTGCTGGCTGCAACTACTCTGCAAAAACTTGCAGAGTCAGGTGAATAACAAGAGGAGGGAGAAGGCTAAGCAGCATCCCTGTCTCTAAAGAGCACAGCTGGAATCATAGTTGCCACACATCGGATAGAATTCTCAGAGCAGGACCGGAACAAATACTAAAAATAATTCATAAGAATCTAAAAGTTTACAATGCAAGTAACAATGACATGGATTGCCCCAGAATGCACTAAATTGATTTGAATTATTTCCCTCTCTGACACTAATATGTGTTGGTATACAGTGATTTAATAAGATTTTTGACACTGCCACATGAATGAAACACAGGGAGACATGATCTAGATGAAGTCATTACTGAGTATATGTAAAAAATGGAGGAATAGTGCCCTCAGATAATAGTTAACCATTAACTTACTGTGAAAATGGTATTCTTTAAATCTGTCTCGAGTTTTGCAACATTTACATATGCATTAATTATCTGAATATTGTATATTGAAGATTTCAGTGTGGAGGAAGTTGCAGGACAGAAAGAGCAAATTGGAGAAATGATCTGACAAAGAAATATGATATTGTTAACTTTGGAGTCCTGCCTACATGTTACATAGAGCCGGTAATAATCACCTGGGCAAATAGAGGATAGGCAAGAAATGGATAGGTTCTCTGGGAAAGATCTTATGCTCCTAACAGATTGTAACTGAACACAGGTTGGTAACACCTTGTTGCTGCAAAGAAGACAGAGGGAATAGCAGGCTCCATGATCAGGACAAAGCAGAGGAACACTACTCTTCTCAGCATGGACCAGGCTCTGACTCAAATACAACATGTGGGTTTGATGTGTGTGAATGAGAACAAGGCCACAGAGCAATGGTTATGAAGGGACATCTTGCAAATGTGGCCTATGAGGAAAGATTGAAAAAACATACATATACTCAATTAGCAGTGATTTAAATATAGAAACATATGCATACATGGAGCTACTTTGTGTTCACTTCTGCTTTAATCTTTTGGAAATTGTGATTTCCTAAAAATTTTGACAAAGAACAATAAATAAATAGGTTAGACTCCCCAGGGACTTCATGACCAGTACAGATAGGTCCAACCAAGAACTAATAACACTGATTAGGTCAAAAAGCATCTGTAAACTACATAAAGCTTTTGGGGAAGGTATCAGGGAGGCAACTATTCCAGTCTGACTAGCTCTTTTTGTGCAGTTCAGCCATCCTCCTGAGAAGCATTTTAAGCCAAGAGGTTTTCATACCTAGAGAACGATTTAAACGATGTAGGAGCAAGCAGGAACAATTTATCAGTCAGGGTGGAGATGTTGTCTGGAAACCTGTAAGTTAAAAAATATTTTTTGGCTTTGTTGTCCAACTGGCCTGATCAACTGTGTAAATACATGTAAATATCTTTGACAAGGACAACTATCTCAGGTCTGTTTCAATTCATTTTAGTTCAAGAAGGAAATAATTCCCCTGGAGTCCAAATCGTCCAGATCGCTTAGGCTCCATGACAACCTGTACAGAGGAAGTTGTGGTAGGGTAGCTGGCTGCTCTGTTTCATTTTTTAGAACTTAAAAGAAATTATCTTGACATTCCTGAAGGGAAAAAGTTGCCAGAAGTTTCTTCTCCATAAGACAGAGATTTTTCCTTTCTGTGAGAGTGAAATCTTTTTTAACATGCCACACTGTCACACAAAACAGAAATCTTGAATTTCCAGTCATTTCTTCTGGTCAGTTAACTCCTTCCAAAAACTGCCTGCTTTATAAAAAGCAAAAATAGCTTGGAAGATCAGAAGAATTATAACCTCCTCAGGGATGGAGGCTTGGGACATAGACATTGCAGCTCAGAGGTTCAAACTTGCTTGCTTAGTCCCTTTGACTTTCACTGACACTTCAGAGTTCTGGTGCAACAATTGTCTTTGAAATGTTTTTCTGATTTATTTTGCCTTACAAGAAAACTACCAAAAACTACCAAAAAAGATTCTAATTTTCAGGAACAGTACAGGGAAAATTATGTATTTGTTTTCCTGTCCATCTGCTCTGCACTGATCATGGGACCTCAAGCAGTGTTTCCACACAGTTTCTATGGTTTAATAATCATCAAATTCTCATACAGAGTCTGTGGCCTGAGCCAAGTTTCTCCGTTAATCAGCCTGAAACATCTTTGCTCCTGAGATGAAATAAGATCAGATTCATTAAGTCCAGCATGGCCATAAGGAACATATATAGATATTTACTTGAAAAAAAAATGCCTCGAATTCCTTCATCGCAGATAATTTATGCCTGCTAAATATCACATGTTGTAAATGCCTGCAGTTCATAGCAGTTTTATGAATCAGAGCTTGGGAAGGCTGATTAATGTAAAATGGGCTACGTGGCATGGACTGGGATACAGGAGAATGGTATGACAAGAAACTGTGCTGATCATCAGGTTCTAATGATACTTAAGGAAATGCTTACAGGAAATTCACCTAAAAATAAATAGAATCACACACCTTTTCAAGTAGATGTTTTCCCCAGTCACTTATTTGCTAAACATGAAGTGCCTTAGATTTTCAGTGGTCAGGAATATTTTGAGTTTTACTATGGCACTAAAGTAATAAAATAATAAAAGTTTCTTTTTTTTCCCTTTTTGCTCTTGTACTTTAACATTAATCAAGGGTAGATGAGGTGAAAAATGTACTTCAAAGTTTTATTTTGTATTCTTGGCTGATTTTTTCCCTGTAATATATCCAAACAAGTTGCATTTTGATATGCAGGCCATATGAAGATTTTCTTTTTATCTTTATAGCCAATGGAGTAGCCACACAGTGCTTTGCCTTTTTTTTTTTGGTAATGGTCCTAAGGACAAGCCTTTTCTATTCTGAATTTGCTAAACTGGAGTTCTCTACAGTGCCATAGTGCAATGGTACTGTTTCACCACGGACCTAGTGCTAAGAAGTGATCATAAACAAAACCGTAAGGATATTCTAATCATCGAAAAAAAGTTAAAAAAGACAATGGGCTTGATTCTTCTCCAGAAGCTCTGTGAGAAGTACAGAAGAAATCAGCAATGAATGTTTTAAATGGATATCAGACAGAAGAAAATTTCCTGAATGTGAAGTTATCAACACACAACAATTATTTCATGAATTTAAACGTGGGGCAAATATTTGTAGATGATGCTTTGTTGGTTTCAACATGACAAGGAGTTGGGCTAGACCTTTAGGATCCATTTTATCTTTTTTTCCTAAACATATCTTTTTTTGTTTTAACATATTGTTTTGTTCTAACATATGGCAAAGAGTTATTTCTAAACAAGAAATGCCCACATATTGGGCATTGTATTTTTAGTAAAAAGCCTTATTGTCAGCTACCAATACTGTGGAAAATAATTAATCTAGACCCATTTCTTTTGAAAAAAAGGGATTCCTTTTCTTTTCAATCCACATATAATGTAAAAATGCAAAAAATATAGATAATTCAAAATTTCGACATGTCTTTGAAGAATTTTCACTGATGCTGCATTAGAGAGGCATCCTGTCTTATACAGAAGATGCCATACTGTTAGATGACAGAATTCAAGTACTCCAAAGCCAACTCATACACCATCTCCACAGGGCTGGAAAGCTACTTGGTCCTTCAGTGGCCAGCTTAGAGTGCCTTTTTGACTTTTGAACAGTGGAAAAGAGCAGGTTAAAATCGCTAATACTTGTGCTGATTGGCAGCAAGGGCATGTCTAGAGCTGAAACCATGCCAGTGTTTGGTGTTGCAAAAGCGCAGTTGCTTATCATTGTTTGCAGAGAGAGTTACACCAGAGATAAGGGGCCCTGATCTCTCCAGAGGACCTCAGTACTTACCCTTCCTACTCCTTGAGGAGAAACAACTGTGATAGTAGGGGAAACTGAAATCCAGAGTCACTAACAGCCTTCCTTACTTACAAAGTAGGAGCTCTACATAAGCAAAGAAGGTAACTCTGTATTGCACAGACCAACAGCTTTCTGCAGACTTTGGGTTCAAAAGCATTTGGAAGCACTGAGTCAGGACTGGCCTCAGAAGAATGAATAATTACACAAAATCAGACCATTTTCAACACTGGCAAAGCTTTATTAGTGCTTGCTTCTGAGAGTGGAAAAATGGCGTCCCAGATGTCCCACTGGCAATGGACTAAGGTCACTACTTCTCCAGGTATTGCCTCTATGACTTTAAGTCAGCTGAGGCTTGATTTCTTCAAAAGTGCTGTGCAGGCTACATTACATATCCACTAGCAAGAGGTAGAGATGACTAGTGTGGGTGAAAATCAGGCATTTCTCTCCTTGTGTCTCACCTTCCCCTCACTAAAACAGCAGTGGTATTTCTCCAAGTATGAATGGCTGAATTCACACGAACAGGGTGAAAAGGGCCATTTTCATCCAGCATGGAGCTCTGTTCCTTTCCCTAGGGGAACAGCAGCATGGCAGCTCATTGCATTAGCTGCAGCCACATAGACCTACGTTATCAGTCAGTCCTTAACCCCAACCTAGCAGCAGTATCCAAAAGCACAGTACGGATGAGGTCCAGGTACTTTAGCAGTTTTACAGCTTGTGCTGTTCTACAGTTCTGTGCTGCCTCAGGCAGGCTGTTACCCACACCCAAGCAAGTGAATTTAAAGATGGCTTAGCATTTGTGGGTGACACTACCACCCTATCTTCAGTATAAACATGACCCTAGATAAGCAATGCCACACATCTCCCCCATTGCCCAGCTAACACCGGAGCGCAGCCCATCCCATAGCCATGCTCCCTCATCGAGATCAGAGTCCACTGTGCTGTGGACAGAGCATGCTGGCAGCAGCAGAGGATGTCACTGTCAGGTTGCAGTCACCCATGGCTTTCCAAAGTAGCAGCAACATTCAATAATACTGAAGGCTGTAATTTGAACACTGCAAACTGCAGGGCCTCAGTTAGAGGGAAAACGGTGGAGCAGGAAGAATAGCCATCTCTGTACAGATTATGAGAGAAAGATTACAGTCAACTGGAAAAAAAAAATCACAGAGCTACAGAGAGGTGGCTGGAAACCTTGGAAAAAAATCCAATTCAACAGAACATCAGTATTTTGAGAGTCCCAGCCAGGAAGCAGGACACAGATACCATGCAGTAAAGTGCTGCCAGACATGTTGGTTATTGATTTTTCTGAAGATCCCACCTGAACTGAATGTGTGGACTGAATCCCAATGAGAGTCCCAGATGGAGCAGGCAATTGTGGAGGCAACGGACTTATTACTCTTTAGGACTCAAGAGACCAAGATAGGTTTTTACAAGCAGCTAAAACGAAGAAAGAGATCATATGGGAAGGTGCTAGGCTCCTATTGTTTCCGGACACAAGTCCTATAACCCAGGGCAAAAGGGAAGAATTAACTGTGGTTTAAACAAAAAGAAAAAAAGAAAAAGAAAAATATTTGAGATATAAAATGTGTCTGCATCAGTTTCTCTGGCTTGTGAAAGTGAACAGTTCACACAGTGAGAAAATCAGCATCTTTGGGGGAGCAGAGGCAAGAGAAGTTGCTGTCAAAATCATTGGAGACAAAGAAATTCTGCAACTGCTCTCTAGAAAATCTGCAATTGCTCTCTGCAATGTGCTGGGTCCCCACCACTCCCCACATCCCAGTGGGTGATGAAGAATCATCCCTACAGTGGAGGACTGATGACTGGCACCATGTGGGAGCAGGGGAAAGGTTTGTTTCTTTTTTCTTTCTCTTTATTTTATGTCATCCAGCCTGTGCTACCATGCTGTCACCTGAGTAATAAAAAGTACCTGCAAGTGCTGCCAGGAGTTTTCAGATAAGCACATCCAGTCCATCACAGAACTACACCTGACATTGGTATGTGCAGTGGGTGCAATCGTCGTGCAAACACCATACATACGATTATCTATTTTGGCACTTTCATCCATGTCCTGACTGTGTTTAATACATTACAAAACAATGCCAGTAATGTCCAAGTCCCCCTGATTTTGTAGCAGGGATGAGTCCGAGAGCCCAAACAGTGTCTGCTTGGTCCTGACTGTGTTTAATACATTACAAAACAATGCCAGTAATGTCCAAGTCCCCCTGATTTTGTAGCAGGGATGAGTCCGAGAGCCCAAACAGTGTCTGCTTGGTACAGCCTAAAAATTATCCTTGACTAATATCAGCCAAGGTACCCAGAAAGGTACTGACTTCAATATCCACCTTCCTCCCTGGAAACCTGGGAGTTTTTGAAGGAGGAAAAACATGACTGCTCTCCCAGGGTACTGTACCTGGAGAGGAATAACCCGAAGTACCAGTAGAGGTTGAGGGCTGACCTACTAGAAAGCAACTCTGCAGAGTTACCTGGGAATCTTGGTGGATGAAAAGTTAACTATGAGCCGGCAGTGCTCCTTTGGTATCCTGGAGTGCATTGGGAAGACTGTGGCCAGCAGGCTGAGGGAGGTGATCCTCCCCCTCTATTTGGCCCTAGTCAGGCCCCATCTGAAGTACTCTGTCCAGTTCTGGTCTTCTCAGTGCAAGAAAGACAAAGAGCTACTGAAGAGGGTCCAGTGCAGGACCACAAAGATGTTTAGAGGTCTGGAGCATCTTCTTATGAGGATATGCGAAAGCTGGACCTGTTTAATCTAGAGAAGAGAAGACTGAGAGAGGATCTTGTTATAAATATCTTGAGGTGTGTGGCAAGAGGATGGTGCCAGATTCTTTTCAGTGGTGCCCAGCAACAGGATGAGGAGCAACGGGCATAAACTTAAACACATGAACTTCTACCTCAACATGATGAAGAACTTCTTTACATTGAGGGCTCCTCTCTGGAGATGTTCAAAACCGTCCTGGACATGTTCCTCTGTAACCTGCTTCAGGTTCGGCGTTTGGCAGGTGGGTTGGACTGGAAGATCTCCAGAGATCCCTTCCAACCCTAATAATTCTCTAAGTCTGTGATTCTGTGGCTCCCTCTGACTACGAGGGAGCCTGAGGCTACTGATGTCTATTTGTACTTCAAAACCAAGGGCCTGGGATCTCCTAGGGGAGATGAAAGCCTGAGGAAGAGGCTTTTACGAAGCCAAACAGGTGGTATGTGGAAGGCCACAGAGAAATTACATGCAAACATCACATTCTCTGGAGGTAGCTCTCCTGGCCAGGGCAGCTGGACACTGCAGATTGCTGCAGAGCATCACAGGGCATATGCCTCCCACATGCCTGTGTGCTCCTGGTAATTACTCTACTGCTTGCTGTGTGCAGCATCCCTCGAAGCCACCATGCCTGAGCTGTTAGCTGGATCCCCTACATCTAAGGAGGACTACTTCAACTGCTTTTATTTCATGCATCTTCATCCCTCTCCTGGGATCTTTCCTCACAAGCACAAGCTTAATGCCTGCCAAGAGGTTTGCCACTACCCGTAGCTGCTGCATCTGAAAACACTACAGGAACCACTAACCTCCTTTCACCTTTCTCTCCTCCATACATCCTTCTCCTCCTTATAGTAAGAAACAGGCCTAAAAAATAGACACTTTTTTGCTGATTCCACAGATGTTCTTGACTCTGATTGTAGTGCTCCATCATTAGGGAGTGGACTCATGTCTTCAGTTCATGTGAATACATTCAAAAGTGTAGAACCAAAACAGGAAGAGAGCCACTTGCTAATAATATCTATTGAAATATACTGACATTTGACTGCCTTCTGTTTAATCCCTTCATTTTCTTCCACAAATGAGATTTGCAGCTATAGCCCAGATTACAGTAATGAGTGAGGAAGGAGGCTCCCACATGCAAAGAGAGGCTTAGCCAGAAAATAAACAAACTAATCAAATAAATAGAAAGCCATCCCACAGTAAATGAAGTTGTACTGCCACCTCAGGTTACCATCTGTTTCTACTTTGATTCCAGTGTTTCTTTCAACCATTTTGTCTACTATGTATGAGTTCAGTTGGCGGCCGTTGTTTCCAAACACAGTGGGGCCCCAGGAGAACCACAGTGCCCCTTTCTCCTGGTCCCAGATTCTGGGATATGATCTAGGAGAGAGAGGGAGAAAGAAGGGAAAAAAAGAATGAGAGGGTGAAAGAGCAAAAGATGAAAGAGAGATTTAAAAAAATAAGAGAGAAGAAAGAAGAAAGAAAAAAGAGAAAGGAAAGAAAGAGAGAGAGAGAGATCCTTCCCACTATCCTGCATTCTTCTAATCTTTTTTTTTTAAAACAGCTCTTCAGTTTGGAGGGATATTAAAAATAGAAGAGTGTTAGATTTGGCAATAAATTAATGTCCAGATGAAGGGAAAACAATTACAAATTGGAAACAGATTTATTCACACTCAGTGTATTAATGAAAACGTTTTTAAAAAAAGCTAAAGTGGGTATACTGTGTGGAAAAAAATAATGGCCCAGCAGGTCTACTTTTTATTAACAACTCATCAGTAAGCAGGTTGTAATTCATAACAAAGAATTTACCCCAAGGAACACCACAGGACTGTGAGCTTTTTAGTTTCCTAAGAAAATACATATGTTGTTCCACTTGGTTTCCTTTCAATAAAACCCACCAGTTAGCACTTCATTTTCGAGCTGTTCTGACAAATCAGGTGAGTTAGCTTTGTAGAAAAAACAGAAGCCAACTTTTCAGCTGAGAATTTTAGGGAATTTTTTAATAACTTAAATAAATTTCCCAAATGGCAAGGAAGCATGATAAAAGGCTGTGAAATGAGTTTGTTTGGAACAGCTTGAAAGAATTTTTCTTTTAATTTGCTTCATTAATTTTTCCTGAGGAAATATTTAGGGATACATCCCTTACTGCTAAGGTATGTGTTTGAGACAAAAGGAATTTTTATGATTTTTGTTGTGTTTTTATAGTGTCTTGAAACCTGATTAAAGATACTGATGAAAACCTGCCCACTGGTTTGCAGCTATGTGCAAGGCCTGAAGGAGATTGAGGTGCCAAGAAATCGATTTTGTGAAGGTCACTCTAATATGACGTGTCTCTTACAGTATAAAATCTTGTATTGTTTCCTTCAGCTATTCCTATCACCTACATACGGAAAAACCCTCTTGAATGAAGAAAATAGTCAAGGAGGCAAGTAGGAAACCAGAGAGAATTATATTAAATGAAAAGAAAGAAAAAGGAACTGAAGTGCAAAATTGGCACAGATTTAAATAAATCACTCCAGTTTAAATTACCACAGCACAGTGCTGGTCATGACATGCACTATGTCCAACCTGGGCTCAGTTCACAGCAGTAACAGACCTACCACAAGTGTCAGGGCCTCTCAGTTGCACCAGTGCCTGTTGTAGCTGAACAGAATTCTCCATTCAGTCATTTTTCATAAGGAAAAGAGCAACCTTCCCAATATTTTTCAGCCTTTCTGTGTGGTTTGATGTAGCAGAGATCTGGTGCAAGGCTCCAAGAAATTAGAGAGTTTTCCCATCAACTTATCAGTTCATATACACTGCTTATTAAATATCACAGAAGCAAAAGGAACTACCTGCTCCAGGATTTCCAGGAATTATACTGAAATATAATTTCAGATGCAGAAGAGACTGTGTTCCTAGTTATTTATCGTTCTTGACTTTACTAAGGAAAAGCACTGAAAAAACAATGGCTATTAAGGAACACAAAACTGACATGAAAGCCTCCTTATATTCAACAATGTATTTAGTGATGTAATGCAACTGAGTAAATGCAATTGAAAATTAATTCTAAACCTTCTCCAAAAGGAGAAATAATTGGAGTTGAGAGTCAACAATTTCTTTTTCATCTGCTCTATCTCTGAAAACCATCACTACCTTGGGTGCAATTCACGGAGACCTTCAGTTCTCAGTGGAAGAGGTGTGCAAAATTACTTGTTTCTGAAATGGGGAGACATGAGAGTGTACTGGTTCATGTGTTACTGCCATAACTACGTAGGGTCAGCAAGAGCTTCAAGAACACATACATCAAGTGACAAAAGTCTCAGTGCCATATATGTAGATTATAAAGCTCATATTGATAAATCCAGGAAGGCTCTCAGACTCAACAGCAATCTTTTAGAAAGACTCTCCATACAGCTGTTTAAAGCAGTTTAAAGCAGTAAAGACTGCCTCTGGAAGATAATCCTAGAACATTTCTAAGGCAGCATTTTTATGGCTTTACCTCCAGACCCAGTTTGCAGGATCCAGCTGCAGAGAAGGACTAGTCCATCTTGTCAAAAGCAACCTATTTCTGTGAATGTTGGGCTGGAGTAGGACTTGAAAATTGATACTTCCAAAGCACTCCATCTGAGAAACACTGGTCAAGCAAGTGGTTAATGCTCAGAGATCTCTGCCATGAATAGGAATGGAAAGAACCTACTCTGTCTTCCATTACAGTTGATACAGACCATGGTATCCTCCGTAATTAGAGACAGTATAAGTGCTTAGGGATGCAGCTCATAGGCTGGAAAGTGTAGGCAGCTGAAGCATTTAGGCACATGAAATCACTGCAAGATGAAAAAACTTACTGTGTTCATCTGCTTTTAGCCAATCTCCAATTTGTAATCTGTCCAGAGAAAAATGAGATCATATATCTGCTACTCAAATTATTTTGCTATCTGCCAAAGAATGCTTCTGGGAAGGGTTATTCTTCCCAGCAGAAATGTAGGAAATAAGTTGGAAAACATTAATTCATATTAATAAAAAAGGCCTGTGAAGACAACAGCTGTTTGATCTTTAGATAAACTGTAGACAGTTTTCACTATTTAAGTCACCATGAGTGATGTACTGTATGTTTAGAGAAAAAAAATGAGCCAAGAAAAAGTGGAGAGAAAAGAAAAAAGTCTGGAGAAAATATTGACTTGCATACTTTTCCTAGGAAAATAGAAATGTAGCTAATGAAACAGATATCTAAACTCTTATTTAGATACTCTGTAGCACTCCCCGAGGGGTTTGGGGGAGATACTTTCCACCTACTCCTAAGCTCTTTGCAGCAGCTATGGCTGGGGTTTCTGCAGTGAGACCCTGGGGACGGGGGCTTTGCAGGCATTTGCAGAAAAATGGATATGGGGAATTGATGGTGCCTTTTTGGCTGGCGGATGGCAGCCGTGCCAACATGGCAGTTGCTGATGTTTGACGGGGCAGCTGCTCAGCCGGGGGTCCGGCTGCAGGGGAGACGCTGCCTGGGGGAACGAGGGAGCTGCAGGGAGCCAGTGGGGCTGGGCCGTCCACATTCCAAAAGAGCTACAGCACATGAGGGGGAATCCAAAACGTGAATTAGTTTCAATTGTCCTGCCGTCTGAGAGGGGCTGGTTGTAGGTGCCTTTCAGGGTGGGCGGTGCTCTTGGGCAAGCCTTCACATCCCTTCCTCTGCTGCAGCATCTTTCCCTGTTCCCAGAGGACATCTCAGTAGCCACAATTCAGATACAGGTGTCTTTAAAACAAGAACTATACTGAGAGAGAAAGCAGAAACTGGAACACAGTTTCTGCTCCAGAGGCAAGCGGACATGTGTGGGACTGAGGATGGACAGGCCCCTTGGCTGCTCTCCACTGCACTTTGTCCAGGGAAGAGGTCTTTCAACTATGTCCACTCCAGTGTGGAGTTTACAGAGACAAGAAGAAGACTTCCCTCAGATTGCGTCCAGGAAAGAAGGTGGCCCAATGTTATGGCTTTCTCCAGCCTAAGCCCCAGATGTAATAGCTGGGTAGCGGAAAAGTTTGCTTAATCCCAGTTTGGACCTCTGCTTCTGGTGGCGAAACTAGCCTGGGTGATCTCTTTGTGTTTTTTTGACCTCATTGCTCTACGTACCACATTGACTGGATGTCTCCCACATCTTAAATTTATGCCAAATGCAAAACTTCCAGTTTGGGGTGGTTTTTTTCCCCTATAATTAATATTTATTCCCTGAGGTTCCCATGAAACTCCCTTTCCTGGGAGCCCTGCAGATGTTGGGGTTCGCTGCAGATGCTCACAGAGGAGTGGACCAGGTGACTTGAGGAAGCCTTTGGGAGGCCTGTTGTTATGTGTTTGTCAAGTGGAACAGACAGCTCACTGTGGCTTCCATTTATGAGCTTCTTAAACTAGCTTCTAAACTAGCTTTTAACAAAGAAAATGTGTTAAAGTACCAATAAAACTGCTCTAATAAGCCCTCCATAGCAAACTCCTAATTGAAGCTCATAAAGAGAGCTCTAAACAGTATTTAAAGTGCAAAGAAAACATATTGGTCCTCAATGCAAACAAGTAGATGTGGTGCTGATGCTTTTTATTTGACCAACATGAAAGCAGCAGAACACAAAAACGTAGATGTGGGATGTGTGTGGTTAGAAAGCTGGTTATTTGACTTACAGGCAGGCTTGAAACCTCTCCTTCAAGAGGCAGTTCAGATCCTGCCCATTCGACCTGCCCAGAAACTTTTACAAAAAACTATTTCACCTGTACCCTTTCCCACACACTTGGATGTACCTGCAAATGCAAGGCAGAGCATGTGTGCATTTTGCTTACTACTTAACGATTTACTTTTGTATTTCAACTACTGTAAACTATGCTTCTTCTCTCAGTGTTCCTGTGCCACAGCTTAGGCCCTAAATGACAGCACAGAAACTGAAATGACTTTGCATCCCATTGAGGGCATGCAGTGACTCTTCTTGACTCCTGCCAAGCACCCACATGCTGAAAGCAGGAGTCCACTTTGAGAGCTTCTCCAAGAGCAGCAATGGTAAGTCTCCTCCAAATCTACAGATTTTTCGGTGGCTGAAGGGAAGAGAAGCACACACAGATGTTCAAGAGGGGGGAGAGGAAAGTCACCTTACTGCGACTCCTGTCCCATGAAGAAGCAAACTTAGAAATAAAATACATCTTCCTCCCAGTTGTATATCCAGCTATAAGCTCTACAGAATGAATTTCCCAACAAAAGGGAATTTCACTGGTCTTCTAGATGCTGCAGCGGTTGGTCCCGCTGAAAATTATGACAGCAGGGGTATCAAATGTCCTGCTGGACAGGATACACACTGGGTTGTCTTTAACTCAGGACATGCAGGTACCACTAAAGCATGTCAGAGAGCTCTAGTCATACCTATAGTCAGCGTGGCCCTTGGCTTCCCTGGGTGGTAGAGGGAGGCAGACGGAGCGGCCGTGCAGCCACATGTGGAAGGGAGTGGGGATGGGAGTCAGTCTGGTGGGGGCAGGGAGAGTTAAAAATACCATGGGATGAAATTTTGGGATCAAAGGAGAGGAAATAATAGACTTTGAAGATGAGGAAGAAGGGAAAAGGAAGACTTAGAAGACACCATTAAATTAAAAGTCTTTTGAAAAAGCACTTAAACCTTGTACAGCATATTTGGGCTGCGAGGCTGATATACAGTGGTGGTGTCTGCTGATCTCCATCTTTCTCAGGCTCTTTTCAAGGAAGAGCTGCATTAAAATCCATTGTGCTGCTGATGAAACACGTTGTGGCTTTGCATCAAATAATTCACTGATTTTCACAAAAGCTAAAGGCATTTTTTTACAGGTAAAAGCTGTCATTTCAGTGTGCTAAGCTGTTTCTACCATAAAAAGGTGTGATTTCACTTCCTGCACATGTGTGAAATTTAGGATGTGTTCCAGTATAAAAGAACATGTTGCCACATGAAAAGCAGTGTTTTTAACAGCATTTGCAAAATCTCACCCTTGACCAAATTTGTCAGTTCTCACAAAATCTTAAAGACCAGATCGTGATTTTTTTTCTGAGTGCACAGAAGTGTTAAAATACTGCAGTGATGGGAAAAACAAAGAAAATTAAAAAGAAAAGAAAAAACGAAAATAAATGGAAAACAAATTAAAAAAGAAAATAAAAATAATTAAAAAGGAAAAAAGAATAAGAGGGAAAAACTAAAGGAGGTAGAAAGGAGGGAAAGGGGAAAGGGAAAGGCCCCATATATGCAGGGAGTTGACACAATTTTAAGTGTGGAATTTACACACTTTATACTTTCATTGGTATAAAGGTCATCTGCCTCGGAGACTCTTGTCCCCGGAAGACTAAGACTCTCTTATTGTGGGATTCAGCAGGAAATGGGAGCCTTGAGACCTTTTGGGACTGTGGTATGCTAGAGGAGGAAGGGAGGACTCCTTCCCTGAGGCATAATGCCCACCTAAAGGATGCTGCAGAGCTGTTGCACCCAGAATCTGCTAGAGAGAACAGCAGGTTCAAGTGGATGATAGCAAGACAAACAAATCTGAAAGTTTCCCTAAAATCAATCAGCTACTTCTTGTGAGGCTGGACTCTAAAGTCTATGTACTGCAGAACCCACAGTCTAAATAAGCCTGGGATGCATCATGCAGAATGGGAACAAATGATTGATGAAAGCTCTCAGGCCATCAGTACAGTTTATGAAATCATCATAAGACCAAAATAGTTTCTCATTTTTAGCTACAAGTCTAGAAATACAAAAGGCTGATAAAATTATTTGACTACTGAAAACTGAACACTTCTAAAGCAGCTGTTCCAATCCAGCTGCTTCAAGTGCAGCTGTTTGCTCCACACTGAGTAAAAAAAAAAAAAGTAAAATGGGAATTTTACATATTTGTTTACTTCAAAGTAACCTTGTACTGTGCGATACTCATGTTCTACATATGGCCTACAGTATATTCTTCAGTGTCTTGCTATCACTTATATGTACTCAATAATGCTTTATAATGCTTCACTTAGAAGTTTAAGAAATTATTTTAAAAAAACTATCAAAGGGCCAAGGCACTGCAATGAAATTCACCAAAATCAGCAAGCAGTGCTGCATTTCAGTTGAAATTGTGAGTTCTGATAAAAACTAAAGTTAATAGAGAGCTTTGAATCAAGCCATGAATGAGCTTTCCAAAACAGGTGCAGAACAGTGAAAAACTCTAGGGCTGAAGTCAATTAGACCCGCTCAGGCTTGGTCAATTAGTCATTCTTTTGATCTCTCAACCTTGCAGAAAAGAAAAAAATGCTCATTTTTATTCTTCAGCTTCAGGGAAGGGGGGGGGTCCTCTCAGTGTTGAAGCAGAAAAATTTCTCTGGACTTCTTTTTCTCTCTATCTCACACAGAGAGAGTGTGAGTGTTCTGTAAGAGGGCAGGTTTGCAGATGCTCAGATGGAGTACTAAGGAACAGGTTCCCAAAGGGCACTGCATGCAGAGCTTCAGGATATTAAAGCAGAGCAAGATGATATTAAACCAGCATCAGCTGAATGAGAAACAGCACGGAGCTGGGCTCAGTACTGCAGTGCCTACACTTTCACACACTGCAGCCAGGGAGCTCACATCTTCAGAAAATTCACCTGCAAAATGAGCTGGGAGGGTCTCACAAAAAAAAAAAAAAATCTGAACTTTATGACTGGAAATGACACGGAGAAGAGCATGAAGAAGTGAGCCCAAAGAAAAGGTACAGGATTGCCCTAATCTGCAGTATAGGATTGCACTGCTGAGCCTCCCAGGGTTTATGTCCTAAGGTACAGCCGAGAAAACCACTTGGCTTCCCCCAGTGTCTCTCCCCTTCAGAAGCTGCCTGGCATAGCAGTTTCCAACTCCTCAGGTGGACCCTCTTTATCAAAATGAAACTAATTAACTCAATTTTTTCAGGTCATCTATTAATTATTTCTAACAAAGTTTTGTTTATCGTACTAGGTAAGTAGGTTTATCCAATAAGTTATCCTATGAGATAAGACTAACGATAAGACTCCTAAGGGAGTTATCCTGGTATTGTTAAATTTACTGGAAGTGCCCAAACAGAACTACTATTTTAGACTAGCCAGTTCTGCATGCCCAGACAAGGTCTAAGACCTTTAATAGATAAAATCAACATAAATGCATTTCCCAAAGTAGAGCTAAAGCAGATTCAAGGATTATTTATAGTAATGGACATAGAATTTATTATTCAGACTCAAGGTACGTTCTCCCTCGTAGCACTGAAACTGTTGCTGGTAGAACTACAGATTAATTTCCTGTACCTTAGCATAATTGTGTGTACTCAAAAGCATGCCAACTTGTAGCCTCAGACCACAGCTATCCCCGTGGAGACAAAGCACTGGATGACTTGAGGATGGCATCAATACAATATTGAAGGTTCAAGCTGCTGGAGACAAGCCAAAGAAAATAAATTAAGAATATTTTATAGCCTAAACATATTGGAAACTGTATGCAGAGCTGACCCTTTTTAGGGTGATTTGAAAACACATGGTTTTAGATTATTTTGGTGGATTAGGTATTTCTGCTTTAGCAGATTCTAATTAAATTTCGAAGAATAAAGATCTAGCATATTTGTAAATATTTATTTATCATGGGATAAATCAAACTGCTCATAGAGTGAAAATTTGGCCCTACTGGAATCAGTAGGAGTTTCCCTTTTGGAAATTCATGTTGACTTACAGAATGACAGGATTTCATACTTGAGAAAATACTTATAAATTGTACAAACATGGTATGATTTTTCTTCCTACTAAAGGACCCTGGAATTAAAAAAAATTAATACTATTTTTCCAATAGACATACATCATATAGGGGTCTTTAGAACAGAGGAGACAAAAGCCACAAAACTAAGTTCTCTGGCATTAACACAATAACATTTTTACCATATTCTTCTGCCATAAAATTGGTTGTAGCAAAACTGTCATGCAGTATCTGTTTAACCTGATAGTCTCTTCATTCAGTATTTTGCATCTGTGCACCCCCAGCCCTGACAGACTCGATATATAATACAGCTGACTCTACTAATCTGCAGTTAATGGATCAATTTTTGGATAAGCAAGAGCTGGTGTAATTGTGGTGAGCTGGCTGCTAGCGCAGATGTGCATCCTTCAAACATGTTTCTGTTTCTTCATTGACAACGAATACTCTGTATTCTTTCTGTTTGCCTTATGCCAGGTGTAGTGGGTTTCTGTGGCTGAGTTTTGGTAGCAGAGGTGCTACAGGGCTGGTTTCTGTTAGAAGCTGCTAGAAGCTTCCCCTGTCTGGTGGAGCCAATGCTAGCCAGCTCCAGGATGGGCTTCCTGCCGCTGCCCAAGGCCGAGCCAATCAAGAGTGATAGTAACGCCTCTGTGATAACATATTTAAGAACAGAAGGTATTGTGCAGAAAGAATTCCAGCCAGGCAAGAGCAGAGTGAGAACACGTGAACAACAAGGTAGACACCAAGGTCAGTGCAGAAGGAGGGGGAGGAGGTGCTCCAGGTGCTGGAGATGAGGCCCCTGCAGCCCGTGGTGCAGACCATGGTGGAGCAGCTGTGCCCCTGCAGCCCACTGGGGTGCAGAGACTCACCTGCAGCCCATGGAGTAGCCCATGCTAGAGCAGGTGGATATGTGAAGGAGGCTGTGACCTCGTAGGAGGCCCAAGATGGAGCAGAGTCCTGCCAGGCACCTGCAGCCCATGGAGAGTGGAGCCCATGCTGGAGCAGGTTTTTCCCAGGTAGGACTTGTGGCCCCTGTGGGGGACTCACGCTAGTACAGCTCATTTGTGAAGGACTGCACCCCATGGAGGAGTGACCCATTGGACAGCAGTTTGTGAAGAACTGTTGCCTGTGGGATGGACTCACACCGGAGAGGTTCATCAAGGACTGTCTCCCATGGGAGGGACCCCACGAGAGCAGGGGAAGGATTCCTCTCCCTGAGCAGTGGCAGAAACAAGAACTGACTGTAAGCCCCGTTCCCCATCCCCCTGCACCGCTGGAGGGGAGGAGGGAGAACATGGAAGAAAGGAGGTGTGGGCTAGGTGTTTTTGAGATTGTTTTATTTCTCACTCTTTGGCTCTTATCCTGTTAGTGATAAATTTAAGTATTATACCCACTTTGAGTGTGTTTTACCCATGACAGTAATCAGTAACTGACCTCTCCCAGCTCTTATGAGAGCTGGGAACTCATGAATCCTTAGCTGGTTTTTTTCTCTCCTCTGTCCAGTTGCAGAGGGAGAGTGAGAGAGTGGCCTTAGTGGGTACCTGTCATCCAACCAAAGTCAACCCACTACACCTGGCATAAGGCAAACAGAAAGGAGAGGAAGGCAGGGGCACAGGAAAGTGGTTAAACCACTGTAACAACAAATTGGCCATAGCCCTGCTACCCCTCCAGCTGTGCCCACCCCCACCGTGGGACGTGGTGGGGCAGGTGAAGGGATGGTGGGGCAGGTGAAGGGATGGCTGGCTGCCAGCCAAAATGGCCCCTTCATACTTTGTGCCGTAGCAGTCACAGTGCCCAGCCTTGACCAGCACAAGCATGCTACCTACTCTACTGAGTCAGCAATCACTCATGCCCTTGTCACCTGCACTTCTCCACTCCAGAAACAAATTTTACCAGGTTATTTGTGATTTACTAACAACTGAGAGGACAGCAAGATTGCCTAATAGCACTCCACCCAAATTCATCTCCAGATATATCCCAGAAGAAGTCCTGGGTCTTCTGGCTTGTGTGCCAAAAATGTGGTTGACCAGTTATCTCTCCAGGATAACTTTGGAATACTATCGGGAAAGGTACTGAGTCTCTTGTGATCTGACTGATGCCATCGGACTGAGCTGCACAATTCCCACTGGCTTTGGTCAAACCTCTATGACTCTGCTGATGTCAGAGTATCCACAGGCACACCTCTAGTGGTCCTAGGACCAGCTGTATTGTTGACTCTGGCATGGTTTTATGTGCAAATGCGTGGAAAGACCAGAGCCACACAATAGCTTGGGTACACAACTCCCCACTCTTTGTCCCTGGAGGTCTGAGCCTAAAATTAATTTCCTCTGAACTGCACTTGACTGTCATCCATTCCCCTGGAGACCCTGAAGTCTGTGTGTACCAATATTTCCCACTGTTAAAACCACTGGCCATCCAAATGCCTGCTGCTAAGGGTGGTGGGAAGTAAGAACAGTCCCTGCTCTGCTATTAGAGAGCAAATCTCTACCCATCCACAAAAGTTTTCTCACCCGTCTGTGTTTGGAGATGCAGATGTCCTCATCTAAACTGTTATAGCGGTAGAAAGCACTAACACAACAGCCTGGCAGGCAGAGCAGGCAGTCCCCATGCCAGAAACCCACATACAGCTGCTAATTGGACTGAGCAGCTGAACCTGCAGCTCCTGGCTACTCAGGTCTCTTCGCCCTGAAAAGTGAAGGGCCTTGTCCAGTGCTGCTCCAGGGAAAATGTAGTGTGCCATATTCAGATGGAGTTTTTCATAGCCCTTGGGAAATTGTTCTGTTGTGCAAAAAATTACTTAAAAGCAGCAAGAATTATTCAAAATGTGAGGAAAGGCAGCTCATGTTTTTCCTCCGTCTTTTTCTAGTACTCACAATCCTGAACTGCTTATGAGCTTGTAGTGTATAAACTGGCAGCAGACACCACAGTTAGTGCTGTCAGGACAGCTGCCCCTTTGCAAACATCCCAGTTTGCAGGAGTTATTAGTACAGAAACATTTCCTTGCCCCTCATTTATAGTTGTCCTGAAAGGTGAAATTGAAATAAGAATGTAGTCCATGCCAGCAAAGGCATTTGTAAAACAAATGTCTGTCTTTGCTGTTGCAAGCTGCGCTTCCACTAAGGGTTTTATCAATGTACACATTTCCTAAAAGCTACCATACTGCAGACTGACATTACGGCATCAGCAGAAGTCTCTGCACAGTCAGTCTCAGAAGCAGCAGAAGTGGGAACTCATTTTTGCCGGCCCCTGGGGAGGGAGCACCTCTGTGAATTTTGTACATACAGAAGTTGTTGATAAGCTCTCTTGCAATATCAATGCCTTTCCCATAGGCATTGAAGTAACCACTTCCTTTCTTCTAGTTTGCAGCTGCCTGTTTAGCTCAAGACAGAGAGCAGAGATTAAGACCAGCTTCATAGGAGAACACCTGGAGCAAAGACTGCTAGCGGCTCCTGTGTCCACAAGAACAGCTCTGTGAAATGAAAAAACCATGACAAGGTCCATTCCTGTGACAGGGAAGAGTGACATGATGCTAATTGCAATGGGGAATGGGGCAACCCTCCTGGTCTGCTCCACAGAAAGCTTGACCACTATAAACTTTTATTCTTGTGCCGATTTGCTTTCCTGTGCTTGGAAAGTTCTGCATTTGTTGACTCTGTGCCAGCTGATTGATTGGGTATTAGGGGTGCTCTGGGTGAAATCCTCATCCTGACAAGCAGGAGAGGAATTACACCAACGAACAAACTCAGAGCTTATAACTGAATTTCTAAACTTTTACTTTATATGTGACAGCCACTATGACTGGATCTCAGGGTAATTCACAAAGAGGAATACACTTCCTAATTGTTGCCCCCATTTATGAATATGCTAGATACATTTCCCATATTGAAAAAAGAGGAATAACTTCCCTTGGACATGAAGATTATATGACGGCGTGCAGTGCAGTGTGGAAAAGTCCCTGGCTACCTTCTGTAGGAAGTATGTGTTACGTTATTTATTTTTCAGGGGTATGAAAATAGAGCCTAGACCAGGGACAGGCCAGGGCTGATGCCTTTGTTCAAGCTCAAGTCAGACCTGGAGAGCACACTGGCAAGGACTTGCTCTGTCTAACCTCGGTAGCTAAGCTGATGCATGATATGCTTCCTTTGGCAGTGAAGCCACATTTTTACTGCTGCCTGCTATGTGCAACTGTTCATTTTTGCATCCTGCTTACCAGCCCTTACTTGAAGAAGCAAACATGTATGTGGAGACCAAGAGTGTTTTAGGTTGAAAACAAAAATTACCTTCTCCTAGAAAAGATGTGTCGGTATTTTTTTAACCTGAATTGTTATTGCTATTTTGCTTTATGGCATGGCTCTCCAGGCAGCCAGGCCAGCCCCACTGCCAGGGCAACAAGTTGCAAATGGGGAGCAGAAGAGAACAACCAGGAGCTGCCTTTGTTGCCTCTTTCTGCCAGAGAAAATGTATCCTGGACTGCCTGCAGACAGGGAAACACCTCATCACTACCTGCTGGAGAGCAGGGACTGGTGACAAGAAGCTGCACGTAGCAAAGGCAGAGATGATGTGGGATAAAACATCTCCAGCATTTCTGAGCATAGATAATACAGAGTGATCCTTAACACTTCCTACTGAAGAACCAGCTTTTCACACACACACTT
Organism: Chiroxiphia lanceolata; assembly: GCF_009829145.1. Lineage (NCBI taxonomy): Eukaryota > Metazoa > Chordata > Aves > Passeriformes > Pipridae > Chiroxiphia > Chiroxiphia lanceolata. Next base: position 81,154,926 of record NC_045639.1, on the reverse strand, counting down.
CTCTGCTAGGAGTCAGTGTTGGAATGGGGAAATACAGTATTTCTAGTTTGTTATTCCTATGTACAACACGCAGCAGGTATCAGGTAAACATGTGCATAGGGGAAGATGAGGCCTGGGCTCATAGAAAGCAATCAAATGGAAATCAAAAGGACTTTCAGAGTTTCAGCTGTCCTCAAACATCACAGCCTGGACTGGAAAAAATTAAAGTTGTGATGGGTACAATCCCACACATCACACCTCAGGAGCAGAGACACCAAGCTGCTGGCAACCCTGGTCATACTCAGTATCTGGCCACCTTGCCCATGGGATGTGAGGACAGACCCAGCCCTTCCCCTCCTTGTACCATGTCCTTGGGCAGCAGAGGCAACTACTATGTGGAGAACACAGGATGTTGTGAAGGAGAGGGGCAGCCAGCTGGCATCTGAGGTCTCACAGGAGCAGCCTGGGCAGTGCAGAAAGCCCTGGAGCACCAACCAGAGCTACAGTGACAAGTTCCTGCTTCAGTCTTACAAGATGTGGTGGCAATATTGACCAACTACAGTGCTGAATGTCACCTGCTCCAAAAACACAAAAAACAAAGGAATATTTTATATTCCTATACCTCCCATATTGTCACCCAGGGCAGAGTGCTTTATCATGGCAACACTTGGAAAAGTGTTTTCACCTTTTTGCCTTTTGGGTGGCCCTTGCTGCACTCAGGGCAAGATCATTGCCAATGATCACCAGTGATGCTCAGCAGTGGTGCTTGCACTACACACCCAGAGCTGGTGGGGAGGAGGGGGCCTGGATCTGCCCCTCATACAGAACAAGCACAGTGGGGCAACTCTATCCCTTCCCTGAAGTCCACACTGGCTTGCTGTTGCTATTAGGCAGAATCCAAGGTGCTAGATGTGATAATTAAATTCTGAATGTTTTTAGGGCTAACTATCTCTTCCAACTAGATGCGAGTTCTCAGGATTTTTCATAGTGATTACAGCACTAGCAGAGAATTTAGTAGAAAGTGAGAGAGCGTTTTATTGCAAACGATTGAGTTTCTTTTCAACGAGTTATGCCCATTTTATTCCTAAGAGACCAGTATTGTGTAGCAGAGATGACTGAGCAGCCACTTCAAGCACTGAGAAGAGCACTGATGCTGGCCTGACAGGTTATGAATAAATAATGTCAGTATTCACAGCGAGGCTCCGCTAAGGGAAACACTGGACCACACTTGTTTTTTCAGCTTTCCTGATCAGAGCAATAAACCCACCACCTGCTAATAAGGTTGGCGGGGCTTCCTGTGAAAGCAAAACACCCACATGAAAAGATACAGTTCTTGATGCAGGGCAGCATGGAAGGAGTAAAAGCAGAGTCATCCAGGAGCCCTTCAGCTCTGCTCATTAGTTAAACGCCACTCATGAAAACTTAAGCATGTGCCCAAAGGATAATTTAAAGAATAAGGCCCCATAATATTTGCATTTATTTCTTTAAACCAGATCTTTTATAAATCTTCATCACTCTAAAAATGACTACCCAGCTAGGCTTCAGAAATCTACACAGTTTCTTCTAGTTGCCTTATTTCATTGCTTATTAGAAATAATCACATCTACATTTTCAATCAATGATCTGTGATTTTATTTTGACCAGGTTTCTTCTTTCACCCAGGGGTTTCTTTTTGCTGTTGTGTTCCAAGATAGCTTCCCCCTGGAGTTGGAAATTATGGGACTGTTCTTCCAATTACTGCATGAACTTATGTTTCTAAAATTCAAAAAGTTTGTACTCAATGAGTTTGACAGGCAAGAAACCTGGGACAAAAAGAAAAAAAAAGAAAGTAAAAGAAAAAAGAAAAAAAAGTGAAAAAAAATCAAGACAACAGTTTCATAAATGTAGAAAGACGGTTTCTTGCCAGTTTGTTTTTATTAACTGCTATATAGGAAATGAGGCTCAAAGTATTGAAAAGATGGTGGGAGAGCAGGATCAGGTAAAAGGATTGCAAAACCTCCACAGATAAGTTTAAGTTGCTCCACTGAAGAATAAGTCTTCATATGCCTGAGAATCAATAACCAAGAATCACCACCAGCTATATAAGTGCTCGCAACTAACCAGTAATAACCAGTATATGATCATTTAACTTTTTTTAATACCCACCATAAAACACCCAGAAAGAAACAAAGAAAAAAATACATTTGAGCTCATTCTGTCAAAGTCTGTAAGAGTTTCCACATGCCAGACCAGTGCTTTGTTGATTTTCCTGTTAAAATCATGGGCATAACCAGACGTACAGATACTCCCAGAGCAACGAGTACAGGAGATACTGAACCACTGACAACTATATAAACAATACACTTGCAAGTAAAAGAGACCTGAGGTGGTTTGGTAGGAAAAGCCATCGGTGAAGTCTGCCTTTCTGTTTGGGTTTTGTTACTATGGTTTTAGGACTAGTTATAGTAGTTGGTCATCTAATATCTTCCACGGAAAGTGGTTATTTTCCAGTTAAATTTTCTCTTTGATTTCCCTGTAAACCATCTGTGGCCCTCCCTATGACACCCCGAAAACCTTGCATCATGTGCATGTTAATCCTTTTTTTCATACCTACTTCACATTTTCATTTGGAATTAGGATTGATTATTTTGTTTCTCTGATTTGTCATTTTTCACCTGAAAAAAAAATTATATGAAATTTCTATAAGCTATAAATAAGAAAATATGTTCTTAGATTGCATAATTCAATCTTGGAACTTTCCTGCAATTCATACTCACATACTACTCAGTGAGGGTATTTCTATAAATGACAGGTTTTGAATGCCCTGAAATATAAGGCAGTACTAGAGGAAGTAGGATGTCAGTCATAATGTAGACAGCTATTTTTTTATATATTCAATGAGACTGTGCCATGGGTTGTGTTTTTTTCTTTTATCCTTTTCTTCTTATTGGGAAGTAAATAATGACCTGCACATGTAAAAAAAATATATCTTGTGGATAAGCAAGAAAGACAAGAGCAGGGAAAGAAAGGAAAATAAGAATGAAGAAAAGATGGAGAAAAGGCAGGGAGGAAGGAGGGCAGGCAGAAAGGAAGGAAGGAAGGGAAAATTAACAATTGAAATGTGAATTAAGCTATAGTTTTCTGTTACAAAACATTCTCAGTAGAATTACACTTAGGAGGACCACGTGTTGCCTGTTTGTTCTCCAAGGTGACAAATGCTTTTGCACATCTTTCTAGCTTTCACTGGCTACTCTTGGTTGAGTGCCCAGCTCAACAGACAAATTTCAGAGGGACAATGTTTGTAATGGGCCATCGTAAGGGAAACTGGTCAAGCACTATCAGATATTTATAGCTGTTGAAAGCACGAACATGCCCTGTGATGCACACCTGGCTCTCTCACTGAAACCTCAAACATCAGGGCCCTTAGAGAAGCATCTAAACAATTCACAAGCCACATGGGCTTTCATTTGAAAGACCTCTTTATTTTTATAGTGGCAAAGAAGATTCACAGTTGTGTTGGGGCAGGGCTGGTTTTTAAGAGATTCACTGGAAGATTGTCAAAGAATTCTTTGAAATATAATCTGAGATGTGTTTCTGGGAACAGAACTATTGCCCTCTTAGTACTTAGCAACCTAACTTCACTTTAGGATTGCAATACAAAGACACATTCCTTTGTTTTTTGTTTGTTTGCCCAAGGAAAAAAAATCATACTCTTTCAATGGCCTTCAGGAGTGACCTGGTCCTTTTTCAGGATATATTAAAGGAAATAATTAAAGTCCTGGGAAAGGTTTGTTATGGAATCACTGTTTCTCTAGAGCCAGATCAAGTAATAAAGTATTTTACTAGGATACAAAAGGCCCTGGTAATTTCAGAGAGGAGCAAACTTTTTTCCAATATAGTTTCAGATTATATCATCTCTCAGGAATCCTTTATGACTGGTCTTCTATTTAAAGAGAAATAACCCCAAACTAATAGGATACTTGACCCTCAATTATAAATTGTTCTACTGTCATAGTCAGTACTATTTTTTATGACTGCTCATGTTTTTTTAATTTCTTTTTCAAATAAATCTAGTCTTTCCACTGTTTTCACCAAACATGGGCCAAAAGAATCAATTTTTGATTCCAAATTCCAAAAACCTGATGTCTCAGGAGCTGGTTCCACAAACTCTTTCTCTGTTTTATTTTATTCTTGGGAAAATGGATCTGTGGCAGCAGCCAAATCTTCTGTTTCCTGGAGTAAGTATCCTCCTCCAGTAGATCCCGACTCCTGCAGGAAACTTTCAGTTACTTTTCTATGTTTATGAAAAGGATTGCCACTGATTCCTTTGCTTATTTCTAAGTGCTTTGTCAAACCTGTAAGATCCGGGCCAAGGCACAGCTCTGCCATCACATGAATACATGTATTTATTTGTCTGATGTTGCTGACCATATCTATAAGAGAGGCAGAAAAAATGTCACAAGAAGTTGGTGAGAGCTTTTTGCCTGAAGCCTTCCATTCCCTGTACCTCCCTCCCATTCTCCCAGTTGCACTCAGTTTCCATATGGCAACAGAGATCCAGGCCTTAAAACAGGTATTTGAAGGCTTGTTGCCTTAAATGTAGTGATTTTCATAGCTCACTGGATTATTTCTTGCAGCATAAACAGTTCAAATCAGCTGTTCATTAGATTTCTGAGCCACGGATGATATGAAAGTTGCAGTTATGATTTGCACTCAAACCTAACCTAGCAGCGTGGTCTAAATGCCAGCTAGACTAGCTTCAGCTGTTAAACAGGATGAATTCAGTACAGCACAGTATTAATATAAAAATTATTGCTTGTGACCAAGGTATTATTCTATATAATTCCCTTATTCAACAGCATAATTATGTGTCCTGCATCATGGACCAGCTACTCCTGTTCCTGTCTTTATTTCCTGCAGTACCCATAAAACATCGAGGAATTTCCAAATGTAGAAGATAGGCAGGAACTGTTTTCCCCCAAATCTTTTATGTTATAAAATAATCATATTCATTTAATTTTTACCCATGGTTGCTTTCTTCACCAAGGAAAAGAGAGATGTGTGTTTCTGTTCTCAGGTCTAAATGAAGGGCTGAAAAAATCTCTGTCCCCAAGCAGACGGGGAAATGCTCACATCAGGGAAAACAGACACTGGGCCTCCTCAAGAAAGATCAATGGATAAATCCTGTGTCCTGTAAATGTGTTCTGAAACTGGACATCAACAAGTAAAGTAGTTCAGTCAGAACACTTTTCAAGGGGAAAAAAAAAAGATGCTCGTATTTAGCTTCCATTCTATAGACACCCAAATTTGACTGTTTTAATCCCATCTTCCCTCTTCACTCCACTTAATCCACTTTGGAGGTTGTTTTTTAAGGATTAAGTCGAGTCTCTAGTGAGTTAGCTATATTACAAAAATACAAGGTGGCATCTCACAATTCGTTTTTATTGTTGCTGCTGCTGCTGAATGTTATTGGACTTGCCAGAGATGTCACCTATGCAGAGGGGGAAACAGTCACTCCCTAGTTCCCTAAGGCTCTCTGAATTCCTTCACAAAGCCTCTAAAATCACGCTCCAGCCAGCTCAGCTGAAAAAGATTCACCATGGCTTGATGTAAGCAGATCACAAAAGGCTAGAAAGGGAATTGACAGGCCTGTCAATTGAGGGGTATTTTTTTCTGCTTGTCTAAAAGATTCTGAACTGAGAATTGATCAGCACAGAACTATCATATACTAGGAGTCTACTATTGTATTTTTATACTGAATTGGTTTCAGTGGTAGCTAAGGAGACTCACAGCTATGCAAGAATAAGTACTAAATCTACTTTGTCTACAGAAACTGTATTTTGCTTTGGAAAGACCCAGTTGAATTTTGAAATAACTTTAAAAGTTCACAGGCTCCACCTGTCAGTCTAGTGTCTGCAGCATTTTGCAAAGAAGTCTGTTTCTTGTGTTAAATCCCTCCAATCTTGTCTACTGTAGTACCACTTAAGCACTGGATATTAGCTATCACAAGCAAAGTAGTAGCTACAGCTGTACCTCATCCTCATTGTACTTTATACTGGCTCACTTTACCTAGAAGAACCCTCCAAAGCTTTCACATGAAACATTTGGGTAAAAAAAACTTGTTTATTTAAAAATGACCTCATGTTGTTGTGCCGTGTCCAAAACTGAGAACAGCCATTAGCTGGCCTGTCAACCAGACCTTTGTTAGGCTGGTTTGGCTTGGATAGTCTGGAGTGCTATTCTGGTATGCTGCACCATGTCTGTACCTTTGGTTGCACCTCTGACTGTCTCGTCCACAAGGTATTCATGCAGGGTCATTCAAAACTGCAGTTAAAACCATCATATTCAAGGAGCTGTGCAGATATTAATCAAACATCAACATCTGTGTCAGCTGAGAAAAGATCCTAATATTATCATCAACATTTCAGAGGTGGCAGAGCCAAAATCAGAGATGCTAAGACCCGTATTTCTAACATGTCTGCCTGAAGTTGCAGAACAAGATACGCTATCAGAATTTTTAACAACCTTATGTAAATGGCAAAATATTCAGATGTGTTGCCATTCTGTATCTCCCCCCATTTCAGCAAGCAGTTGGATAGTGTTTGAGAGATGAAGGACTGTCTCCATATCTGGCATTTGCTATAAATAATAAATATATATGCAGGGGATTATTAGAAATGATCAAGAAATGTTCCAAAACTCTTTCTGAATAAGAAAAATAAAGTAATAGCATTAAAACTTTTTAAAGAAACACAAATGTTTCAATGAAAAAGTTGTCAAGAATACTTTTATTCATTGGGATAGAATTACTCTGTGGGAAAATCAACTTTGTAAAGCCAAGATCCCCCACCTCAACTTGGATGGGGACAAATCAGGTCAGGTTCCTCATCTGAACCATTGCCCTAACCTACTAGGCTATTAAGTCTTTTTTTAATCTGTCTATTGTTTTATTTTTTCCCCTCTCCCTTGAAAAAGAAAAAAAAAGGAAGAAAGGTCTTATATTCTTTCTGCACTGGAATGAAAACAAATTTTGAAACCGCAACATTTTTCACAAAACAGAATTCTTGTTTTCTGGCCAGCCCTATTACTTATTATTATTGACCTTTCAGAGACTCCAATTTGAAATTTGTAGCTAAGTTTCAGAGGGACTCAGTACCAGAGCTGCAATCAGTGCTTCAAAATCCCCAACTGCCCATTCTGCTAGCTCTCTCACACCAAAGATGCCTCCCCTCCCCAGAAACAGCGCAGGAAGAAAACCCACTAATGATCTTCACTCTTGCAAAGAAAACCATCTGAGTTTTGCATTTGGGCAGCAAGAACTTCTTCTGTCCTTTCCCATAATAACCTGCTCAGATATTTTTTAAACAGCTGTAACCAATGCCATCCTCAATAAAGCAAATGAAAGAGAAGAAAAGCATGTGCTGCAGCACATTTGACAGTCAGACACCTAGAAGAGAAGTGGTTCAGGCCCCAGGGGACATGGCGTCAGTGCTCCACTGCTTGAAACTCCCCACTCAGACTATGGTTGGAAAGTGTCATGTTTTTAACACCTTTGTACCAGAAATGCTTCCCTGCAGCAGATGCTGCTGTGATTCACATTATGGAAGCTCAGGATGAGTAAGATATCATTGTGATGTCATTTCTCCCATCCCTGGGGTACCTGGGAAGCAGAGCTTCCACATGCTCTGCAGCACCCACTACCACCTTCTTAGGTGAGTTTTAAGGCAGTGAAGCTTTTAAAGCCTGTCTCCTGTCTTCTCACATCTGTAAGGCTGGCGTAAGCATCCTATCCAGATTTACACTCCCCATTTTACTAGCACATTGGGCCTGGGACATACCCTCTGGCAGAGACGTATGGAATGTAAGTGACTGTGTTACTTGGCAAAAGACATTTTCTCTGAGAAGCTAAAGATCTGAGGGTTTTTACATAAAGCACTTTTTTTTTTCCCCCAAAGAAAGGTCAGAATTGAAGCTTTGCAACAGTCTAACATGTTTCCCAGGCCTGTTTGTCATGGAATCCTGTTCCCATCTTGCTAACCACTAGTCCTCCTCCACCTTACCCTTTGTTGGAAGCTTAAGAATATCTTGTGTATGTATATATAGCTAGATGGATGCTGAGGTCTTCAAAAGCCTTCAGGTCTGTTGATTTGGAAAGGAATAGGGCAGCTAGTGTTTTTCCCTTGGATCCTCTCTGTAATGAGCATTTGATTAAAATGTTCTTGGCGTCTCCCTTCTGTTCCATCCAGAGAGTAAAACCTCTTTGAAAATATCTAGTTTTCCTATATCAAAACTCAGCATCTTTGAGGGAAAGCTTTGTTTACTCCACCAAAATGGGTCAGGATGATGAAGGACACTAAAGATTTAGTGATCGATAAAATTAGGGGTTGCGCCCATTTCTGATGCAATGCGATTGCCTGTACCAACAGTTAGGGGCTGAATTCAACCTCTTAAAACATATAGGACTAGATCACTCTTGGGCAGGAGCCCAGAAAACTTATGCCCTGCCAAATGAAATCAAATTTGAGCATGAGCTTGTTCTTACTGCATATATTTAAGTATCCAGTGAAAAATAGTTGGGGCCCTCTTGAGCTGGCCCCGGGGAAGATAGATCATGGTGGGTTTTGCATAGCACTTTTAAGAGAAGTATTTTGTGAACAAAAAAGAAAACTAACAAGAAAACCTGTCTGCAGACACTTTCAAGGAAACTGAATCCTGGACATCCAGAATGTGTACATGACCAGAAGTCCACTGTTGTCAGTCATTTACCATGTGTCTGACTGTGGCTCTGTAGGTTTCTTGCATGTAAATGGGGGGTACAAGAATTGTTTTAAGAGACTTGCCACTTTCATAAATGAGATATGGTCCAAAAGAGAGATTTCTTCTTTCTGACACAGTGGCTTTCATATTAGAGGACTACCTTTGCTTTTTAGACTGCTCATCTGGCTTATATTTAGCATGTCCTCCTTGGGAAAGAAAGGCAATTCCCTGTGATTCACCTTAGCTGTTTAGGAAAGACAAAACATTTTAGTGAGAAATGATCTGTTAAAAAGACTGATTCTCTGGAGAATAGCTTTTCCGTAAAGAGAAGATGGCCACTGGAGAGGAAAAGGAGGAGGAGAGGTGCTGAGCACTGTCAGATGTTGAAGCCACACGCTGGTTATAAATCATGGAGATATCCCTGGCTGCTATCAGGCTTAGACTCAGAATAATTCCCAACAAGGGGTTCTAGATGCATATTATTTCAGGATCTTATCTTGATGAATGGATGATGGCACTTCAGTGGATATTACATTAGCCATTCTGCACTTTTACTGCTAATTGGCTGTAGGGTGAAGACAAATTGTCTCCTTTTCCCTCTGAACAGTGTCAAGATTAAACAGTGAAAGGACATGGGAAGAATAATTGCTTAAGGCTCTGGCGTGATGTTTTCTCCTGTACAAACATGCAATTAGGCTGTCTTAACCTCCCAATGTAGCAATAAACACCACTTCACAAACTAATTTACAGGGAAAAGTCAGAGACGGGGCTGGAGCTGTGCTCTGCAAGGCGAGGGCCCTGTCATTCAGCCAAAAGGGCAGTTCCACTAATCTAAGCCAGCAAAAATCCTTGTATGCTTTCCTCAAACTGAAATAAGACTGAAATAAAGTCTATACATTTGAATCATTGAGCAAACCAGCTAATAAAAACTGCATTTCTGACTGGTCATAAAAAAAGAATGTAATTGGTCATACTCAAGGAACTACTCAGAACAGGGAAGCAAGGGGAGCAAGGTCTTAATAATATTGACTTTTCTAACACTTTGACATTTTTCTGCCTCAATCGCTATCTGTCAGTCAGTAACACCTATGGATGGGAACTGCCAGCACACATTTCTTCAGCTGGACTGATGGCAGGGCCAGGTCCACACTAGAGACACTGCGCTTTTCATGCACCACACGCTACCCTCCTCTCACAGAGGAGTCACTTGAACCATATTCAGTGCTCTATTTGCAAACAGAGGACCACCTTTTATTTTCTAAACACAAAGAGCAGTACAAATCATGAAATATGAACTGACAAACGTTGGTAGGGGCTCTGAGGAAAAGCTACCCTAGGTCCCCCAAACACTGGATGGAGTCTCATGTCCATCCCTGTGTCACACTGGACACCCCTTGCAGCTGTAGATGCTGCTTGGTGTGGCCACCGAGCCACATGCAACTGTGTGAAGGACAGATCTCTGAAGATATCTTACGAGTTTTCTAGACCCTAAAGTTTGCTGTTCCAGTTTATCTGACATAGGTGAAAACAGCCCCAAATACAGAGCAACTTGAGGGAGATCTTCCAGGCTCCTGTATAAACCTGCTGTTGAGATACAGACATTGTCTAAAAGCCAAATCATGCTGTTTTCACAGTGAATTCATATTGAAAGAGCAAACTTGGATTATCTAACCAGAGTCAGGAATGTAGTTTATTTGGCAATGCTTATCTGTGCTAGACCAAGAAAACCACAGCATAAACTTTGAGAACTACGGTGTTGTAAACAATCCCAAGTTGTTGCCCATGACTTCTGTGGCACAGATTCTCCATGAACCCGACTGGAATCACAGTGTCACTGGTAACACTGAGAGGGATCCAGTCTATCCAGTCCTTTGGATGTCTGTCTTGAGTGAGTTCTAGTTTCAGGTTTTGGTCTCTGTCCCAGGAAGCAGATGAAGCTACCTTCATCTGCCACTGCATCTCCATGCTTGGACTCTGCCAAGACCCCAGATGGAGCTGAGGCTCCTCTCCAATCACCTCTGGATCACAACAGACTTCTTGGAGGGTCTGTAGTGGCAGATGAACATCCCCTTCCCAGAACAGGTACTGCTGGCCACAAACAGTCATTGCTCCAGGATCCTTCAGACTAAACAAGGAAGAACCTAATGAATTTAGCTTCCTCTGAGGATGACAAAGTGACTAGGCTGGACCTTTCTTAGGTCTTAGGTTTTAGAATCTCCATTTAGGAGAAGCAAATCACTCACTATATAAAGAAGTAACACAAAAGTATTCCCTGCCTCAGGGAAAACCACTCATTGGCTTATGCAATGTGCATCATGCATTATGCACCACATTTGTCATTGTCTGTTCACTGCAGCATCATGTATTTTCTTTTCATATGCTTGTCATAGATTATAGGTATTTTCACGTTCCGTGATAAGCCAGGACAACTGATATTTTTGCTATTTACAAAGCCATCAAGTACTGAACTTTGTCAGCTATCTTCATGTCAGCTTCACAAAAGCATAATAATTTTTATTTCTTTCATTTATTTCCTCTCAAAGGCTGTCAGTGTGGCCTACTGTCCATTGTCTTTTCTAATGTGTCCCTTAAGGGGAAACACGGCTCCAGATGACAGTAACATTTTGCTGAGGTGCCTAACTAGCCCTTATTGTAAGGCTGTGCCTGTTTTTGTCAAAAGCTGTATCGCTTTCTTCAATAAAGTATTTTTGAACAGCAACAGAACCTCTGTATTTTGGAAGGTGAGCCAGCACTAGCTGTGCCACTGAGGAACTGCAGTCTTTCCATTCTTCCACAGCCTCCAACAGTATAACAAATAATAAGGTTACCAGAGGGTATGCAGCTCAGTGCATTAAAAAAACCTAATCAGATATCTTTATTTCCCATGAACACTTACAGCTGCAGCTTCTCTGCCAAAAACTAAAGGGCGGGTTTTCCAATAGGGTTGCTAAATTCAGTATCTCACTGGGAAACTTCAATGAAGGGGAAGGCAAGAGAGCATATGATCAATGAAGGCAAATCCCAGAAGAAGTGAAAGACCTGTAAAACCTACCTGTGCTGCTCTGAATTGGGGTTTTACCATGGGGCAAGCAAACATGCATCCAGAAACAAAGATGTAGGCTGAGAACAAAGATGTTTCCAAGAATTTTAAAACTGATACAGAAGTCTTTTTCTCTGAAATGTGAGTAAAGGCTAGTGGGATAGTGATGAAGACCATAGGTGATGTCAGATTATCAGATTGGGACAGACTAATTTACAAGGTAAAGTTCAAAAACTATTCTGAGGAGCTCTGTATGGGGAAACTGAGCATCGGGAGAGAATGTGATTTTGGAAGCATTCCCAGCTGTGACTCACCTATAGGTCTTACATGCCTAGACAGGATACTGACACCTTCCCAAACCAAGATTTTCATAAATCTCAGTCTTTGAAATGCATTTCAAGTCAATATCTCTGAACTAAACCTGGAACATATGAGTGATAACCAGGATGGGCTTCATTTACAGGCATCATCCCTTCATCAACAAAGGAGAGATGGAAGCACTCAAGAGTGGAGTTCACTGCAGCCTACGTTAGGTGCTCAGTGTCAGGTGAGATGAATCCTAATCAGAATGTCCCCATGTCACAGTGCGGTGACAGGCGGGACACCCACTGCAGCTCTGAGTGAACATGCAGAGTGAACACACCATGGGCTAATGCCCCAGCCAGGCTGGGAAAGCTTCTTGAACTACTGGGCACAGCACCACAGTAAAGGGGCCTATCCCTCCCCTGGGTCATTGTGGGCATAGCAACCATGACACTGGTTTTCCTTTTTAAAGACAGCTCACGTATTCAGTGAATTGCTATTCATCATCAGGTTCCTGGGACTGCAGAGATTCACCCAAATCATGCTTATCAGGGAGCCCGAGCTTTCATCTCTATCTGTGGTAACCAGACCTGTACATTCTGTTTGTTCTAATAGTAAGAGCCTCCTGATGGAGTCTGTGTGGAAGGCCACTGAGTATTTCAGCACTGCAGGTGAGCTCTGTGAGGATGCAGGCAGCCAGAGCCAGCTGAGAGCCATAAGACTTCTGGGTAGACAACCCAATCTCCCCTTTATTCTTGGTGTAGGTGCTGGACACACGATCATTCTGATGAACAGAGCTATTTCCAAAAGGAAAACACAAAGAGACTCAACCCCTGGGGCTGCCTCCTGCATGCATCTCACCCCACCCAAATATCAGCCGTCTGGATGAAGGCACAAGGCAGTTGCCCATATAACATCATTGACTTGGGGGGTCTGCAGACTCTTTGAGGTCCTATGCTGACCTGCTGTGGGAGATCCAGTCACACTTCTTCCTCTGTCTTCCCAGGCTTTGGATTTGGGGGAACTGTGTCTTATTCTCAGAATCTGCTTTGCCCAGAAGCATGTGCCCTCAGTCTTGGCAGGGCTATCAAGCTGTTCACAACACACATTTTCAAAAGCTTATGGGCCAAAAGTCAATGACTTTTTTCCTGAGTAATAAGACTGGGTTATCCAACATCAACAAGTAGCTGTTTCTGCAAATGTGTGACAACATGCCACAAACCTACAGAGCAGTCTTCCCAAGAAGACTGCCACCAGTGAACTATGTTGTCTGCCATGATACTCTGGGCTTATGAACAGCAGCAAGGCAGCCTGGGACTGACTCAAGAGCTGAAACAAAAGCTGGGGTTCTTCTGTGAGTGGCATTCTTTAAATTAAAACCCTGATGTTTTATACTATGAAAGTCAGTCTCGGAAAATGGGGGATTCGTCAAGGTAATGAACAATTTAGTAGTTTAATTAGAACCCTTTAATGTCTTTTCATAATCAGTTAATAAATACCTTAACAATAAAATTGAATTTAAGCTTTTAATAGGCTGTGTTGGATTGAACTTAAACAAAAGAATTAGCAGCTCCAGGCATTGTGCAATAACTTCTCACTGCTTGGTACCAGGAGAAACAAAGCATTTCAAGTACATTTTTTTGTACCTCACTATAATAAACGCTTGTAATATTCCCCAATTTCTGGAGTGTAAGATGCAGATCTTATTTATCACAGTATGTGACACATCTGGCACATGGATCAGGAAACAACTGTTTTACTTCATTTCTGTCATCACCTTCCAACAGATTTCTTTCACATTCCAATTTGGATGAGAGAACTCGGACTTTCTCTCCATAAGTTCTCCATTAACAGTTTCACAGCAACGAGCACTATTGGTTCGTTTTCCTTCCAGAGCAATTAGTTACATCAAGCTGCATATTTTGACTTTTGCTACAAGCGAATATGTAAAATCACTGGTGTTTACTCCTATCTGCTCCCAGTGCCTCTGAGGCAGGCAGAGCAGAGATGCTTCCTGACTGTCACTACCTCTGTTTAGTACCACTTTCAAGCGGTGTCACTGCCTGGATGCACATTGCCTGTTTCTGCCGCCTTCTGTCGCTGTTATGAACATGTGTTTTATTTATAGTAGGGCTTTTGTTATGTCACTGAGAGTGTTTCACAGCTGAAGAGAGCTCTCTGTCTTCTCCTTGAGCAGGGGCGGGCATATCAAACTCACAGAGATGGGAGCTTTGCAAGCTGCACAAATGACTGTGCACTAATAAAGCTTGAAAAGCTTGAATTACACTGGAACCCACAAAAATTTTCAAATTAAAATTCCATATTTAGAGGCCCCCCGTGGGCTGTGATTTTATTTAGTTTAATCCCCTCTTGAGGCCAATTAGGTAGACACTCTTCTGCACATGCACACACCAGCACAAAAAAATAAATATATAAGACAATTTAAAAAGGAGAGGGTAGTATATCACTCATCCATTCAACGACTGAAATTCTGTTGTTCCTGAAAATAACATGGCTGTCAGAAATCAATAAAAGTTCATGCAAACAGTGCTCATTTTTTATTTCTAGGCTGTGCTTTAAATTTCCCTTGCTTCTTTCTGCAACATCTAGTAAATTTTCACTGTCGCATACTGTTTCACCAAATGCATAATAAATGCAAAACCTCCAGCGTTATTGGCAGGGAAGGGCCGGATGCTTTGTTTCTTAGCCTGGGAAGTAAAGAGGTGCTGTGAAAATAAATTCCTCAGGCAATTGATTGAAATTTATCGTCTCTGCATAAAGTACATGCAGGGGGTTGGATAAGGATGCACTCCACTTTCCCTAGCTGAATTCTATTAAGTGCAGTAAGTTTGTTGCAGCAGTGAGCCTGAAGAAACTCTGACTCTTTATGCACAGATTTAATTCACACATCCCCATAACTTTTTCTTTACTTTTTTTGTATAAACTGTCTCACTGTTGCTCTTTGCATCAGAAGTGCAAACTTTATTCGCTTTATACCAAGTGGCAGATGCCTAAATGTCTCATATGAAAAAGAAGTTAATAAAATGCATACTGAAAATATAAAAGAAGGTCAGAGGTGATGTTTAGGTAATAAGGATTTCTGCAAGTGGGGAGAACAAAAGAACAAAATTATTATAACTTTTACTGCTGTCTGCAACAGGGGAAAATAACAACTAAATATCCCCACTACAAACTTGTGCTTTCACTAACAGAGTATGTTAAGAGTCCAAAATTATAAGCTCTTAGAACTTTGTCAGATACTTAGCAACAAAAGCACCTTTCCCGAAGGTGATGCACTTGTGTTGAAGTGCTTACAGGAGAGGGTCTCCCCTGCCTGGATAAACCAGCCACCACAGCATGCTCTCAATCGAGCAGCCTCCTGGCCTGGGTAGGGCACTCAGGGCAGAAGCCTCATGAGGGTCTGCAAAACATCTCCTGCTATATTTTGGGGGCAAACATTAACTGCAGCTAGGAGCCACTGGCTGCCACCACGCTACAGGGAAATCAACCCTCAGTGTGGAAAGGGAAAAGCCTCGTGAAATTCAGCAGCTCAGTGAATTTTCAGGATAAGCGTCTTTCTGATTGTCTAAGGAATTGCGTGGGGTCTGTGCTTGAACACATCAATTTAAATCTTCAAGAAAAACATAATGAAAACAAGAGCTAAGGAAATATGCCTGAAATAAATGCAATTTTATGGCACTTGAAAAGAGATTAGGGCAAAAAGTCTATTTTGTTTTACAGGGGCTCTTTTCCTGTGCTCATTGGTACAGCATTGAGCAGCACTTTGCTGCTTCCATATGTTTATTCTCTTATCTGCCACACAGGGGCAATGCATCTGCAACAATTGTCATGTTTGGGGAAGCTCCCACTTTGATTTTTTAGAGAGATTGCACAGAGGCATGGTGGGGAGCACTTCTGCCTTCATGCTTTGTTTGGGATTTGTGTTTGAGAAAGTCAGGTGAAAAAGGGAAAGCTTTTTTAAAAAAAAAAAAAACAAACTCTGAAGCAAATTCAACCTTTTCTTCCAGATCAAAGGTAAATCTACATGGGAAAATCCTTACTCAAGATAAGCTTCAGGTTAAAAAAGTCACTTAAGAAAAAGGGAATAATCTAAAAGCACTAAAGTTGTCATAAATTTGCAGATACTTAGAAGCATTCAATACACTTACACAGTCAAGATATACACCCATCTCTGGATCCGATTTAAAGTCTGGGAAAAGATGTCTCTTAGGCTCAAATTGAGATGTGGTCCAACTGAAGGAAGAAATCTTGCTGCAAAAAAATGAGATTTGGAAACTCAGTCACTGCAATGTCCCCGGTTTTACCCTGGTCTGTCAGGAATACATCTTTGTAGGGTGCAAGAGGGAGGAAGAGAGTGTGAACCAATATGCCCCCCTGCACACACATACCTCAAACCAGAGAGAAAATCATGGACCAGATTGTCAGTCTTTTCCACATCCCCCACAGAGCCAGCATCTACCTCCCATTAGAAACCTTCATGTGCACAAGGTTGGGTCTGGGGCAGTCCCCAAGTTCAGTTCATGGGCTAAAGAGGGTAGATGCTGCTGTAGTGATATGAATCAACAAATGCTACTATACCTCACCTGCATCAGATGAACAGGTTTCTTTAGACATTTAGGATAAATTACATAACTCCTGTCTTTGCATATTTTTTATATGTGTACATAAAGCACACATAATATAGGGAGCATTAAAACCATCCCACATAATTTTATAATAACACTGCAATATTAATTTATTAAAAAAAACATAGCGGATCTCACACTGCCCATTAGGACTGCAAGAACACAAAGGCTGCAGTTTAGGGCCAAACACTGCGCTGGTGTGAAGGTCTGTCGAGGTGTCTGGAGTGCTGCACGGACACACAGCTCCCATCCCTCTTGTGCTAATGGCAGGACTGGGACACACAAATTATTTTCCCAATGATTTAAAAAAATGCATTTGTGAGGGGCACCAAATGATGGCAGCAAAAGCAGTCTGTAGAACAACGAACTAGAGAAGATGTTCCATCTGTAAATTAGGAAGGCATCTATTTATTTTTTTCCATGGAGAAAGAAAGCCCTAAGTCCTTACCCATCCCCCCTCCCATGGGGAAATGAGCAGGAAACTGCATGCTGAAATTCATTGAGTTTCCTCTACCCTACATGTGTTATTCCCCTGTAGGGGAGAATGGGGCCTTTTATACCTCCATAGCTCTGGGCTCTTTGAGTAATGAAGGGAACACATTTATTGGTACACGGTTTGGTGTTTATTGATGCTACCCATTTTTCACCAGGTTTAGCACTCTGTGGGGAAGGCACATGGACTTTCCAAAACACATTTTATAATCAAGCCATTTCAAGGTTTATGCAGTATAATATGTTTAACTGTTAAATTGTAAATAAAAGTCATTGCCCAATGCTAAGCCTCCTTCAAGACATTACAGTCAGCTACATCTTTAATTATCTGATTTACAAGCAACTCACCAGCACTGTTGCATGTGTTACATGCACATGATGTTTGCCTAGTAAATATAGCATGCAAAATTATCCTTCTAGAAGGAGTTATGGGCTTAACCCACCACTACCTCGGCCTTGACTGAGTGAATAGGGGAAAAAATGCTTTCCCACTCTAAAACCAAAACATATTCCTGCCTCATCCTCTTCTCAAGTGGGCCTTCGCTTTTTAATAAACCTGCCAACGCTGATGGGTGTCCTGTAAGGGATGCCTTCAGCTGTCAGGCAGTGTGGTGTCCCTGAGCCCTCCCCAGCCGCTGCACTCCCTCTTGTGGCAGCACAGACCCCAAGAAAACCCATGGGATTTATTCCCAGAGAGTGGCTGAGAATACAACACAGCTCCAGATACACAGAGGAAAAGTGTTTCAGGAGGCAAAACTACATGCATATGCACAAAAGCCTAGGCACCCCTAATCCACACCATATATTTTCCAGACTGTATTCCTAACATAAATCAGTGGGGAATTACCTTGCTGTGTGTAAACCATTCTGTACTATAGTTTAACAGAGGAGACCCTGCTGCCCATGGCCCAGCAGGCAGACCCTCACACACCCATCAGTGCTCCCTACTCTCCTGGAGGCCATGCAGAAGGGTCCATCCGATAAGGCATGAGGAGTATTAACCCTTTCCAAAATCCTGCATCCAGTATTGATTTGCCAGTCTGGCCCTGGCAAACACTGCTGGCACAAGGAAAGCTTGCAGGAGCTATTGCTCTGCCCTTGTTTGCCTTTTGCCTGCCAGCATAGCGCTGCCTTCTCAAAGACCAGTCACTACAAACACTCCAACTACTTACTTCTCAGTTTGTTATTCTCCACCAAAAAGCAGACCTTCTAACAAAAGAATAAACTAATAAAAACATACCATCTCAGGTTAAGGCTGAGAAACAGGTACCCCATAAGTTTTATCTAGTAAATCAAAAATCCCCAAAGATGATGAAGTAGTTTTTTTTTCTGGCAGCAGATTGAGATCAAACACTTCTCATGGCAAGACAGAAACCCACAGTAGGGAGCTCTCCTTTGCAGAGATTCATTTACTATCTGGTATTGATGTGATACTTAATTTATTGATCCACAGAGGAATAAGAATTCAAAGGCACTACAAACTGCATTCTGCAGTGGTTCTTCTGAAGAAAAAGGTTTTCTCTCCTCTTTTTCCTTGTAAGTGTTTGTAGTAGTTTAGACCAAGTTTTCCCCTGCAGTTGAAAATGGTAAAACCCCAGGGGGTGGTGGCCCTAGAAGTTTTGAAATTTTGTCCAATGAGTGCTTCTGCAAAATATAAACATATCACAACCAAACGGAAGAGAAGAGTTGTAGTTTGGTAGAAGAAGAGGTAGCCATGTTGTAGGAGCCACGAGGAGAGGGCAAGAGCCCTCTGGGGGGCCTCTACCCCCCCCCAGCCCCGGGCTGGGGGAGCTGCAGGGACCTGGAACAGCATAAAGCTGGGCTGGGTGCCTGTAGTTATGCCGGGAGATGTTTTCTCCACCGTGGGCAGCGGAGACAGAGCAGCAACAGCGGCAGCAGAAGCAACACTGGCCAGAGAAGGTGGCAGAGAGCCAGGACAGATAAGAACTGAACTAAACGGCAAACGGCATGCACTGCAGAGAGGACTCCTGGAAGGAGACAGAGAGCCAAGAGAGAACCAACAGCAGCAGATGAGAGCAGAACTAGCTTTACAGAGAGAGTTGGGGTAAGAACTGAACCAAAAGACCCCAGACTCCTTTGAGATCCCTCCACAAATGGAGGGGGTGGACTCTTATTGATTAGAAGTCCTAGATGGAGTATAGGAGCTAAGAAGCTCAGTCGTCCTGAGAACTTAGCCAGGACAGTGTGTGGAGGTTGACCTTGAGGCCCTCCCTTGCTGCAAGCTACAAAGAAGCTCGCAGCCATCTTGAAGCAAGGCACAGAGGCTCTGCAAGGAATCTGAATTCCCTGAAGATACCAGTCTGTCACGAAGACCCCCGGGCTCGTGATATGACCGTGGTGGAACGACCTTTGTCTGGGGTGACGTAGCCCACGGAAGACCCCTTTGCCTGCGTCAAGGGGCCGAGGGGGATACCCCCTCATGAGTGTTGGCAGAGATCCATCTATCAGCTGCTGCAAGAAAAGAAGAGAGAGAGAGAGCCTGCTGCCTTAGAGACATTGCTGCTCTGAAGAAGGGATCTGTCCTTCTTCCCTCCTGGACTTTTATTTGGAGGGGAGAAGAGATCTGATCCATTGTAAATACTTATGTCATGGTAGAGATAGTTGAGATCGTGTGTATAATGTATTATAATATTTATTTGTATAGTCATTGTAATATATTCCCTTTTCCCCATTTTGAGTCCGTGTGATTGTCTGGAAAACACATCTTACACCTGGTTGAGATGTAGGAGGGGGTTTAGACTAGGGAATTGGATTTTGGGGTATCTCAAACCATGACAGTGTTTCTGAAAATGGGCACCCTTGTCGTGTTCTCAGTGTAATGTTATAGTATAAAACGTTCCAGGTCAGTTTGAATGTGACAGCTTGTCAAAAGGGCTGCTTAATAGGCTGTACGCTCCAGTTCATCCCTGTTGCTCAGTCTGTTGGCACAAACTCTGTAGATGTCCATGTGAATAAAGAAATTAAATAACTTGCATGGAAACATGGTCTTTAATCCTTATTCTTATTTTTAAATTCAAAAAACAATCGATTTAATGGAAAGGTGTTAAGGGAACAACCCAGATAAGACACTTAGAGAATGGGTTAATATTTTCCCATTTATTTATTTTAGTGTTGTTCAGAGATTACAAACCCATGCATATGAATGTTACAGCACAGCACAAGGAAGTCTGTAAAAAAGACATACAAGGATAAAGGTTGGAGGTGTCCACTGAGGCTGTGTTCTCCACAACTTTCATAGAGAGTTTAGTTTATGCTATGAAAGTCCCATGCTGCTCATTTGGGGTATTATGTTTTCCCTCACACCACCCAGACAGTATTGACATCTCTCCTTTTCTCATCTGGGAGCAAGGACAGGTGTTGCAGTAAGAGCTATGGCCTCAAGACTGATTAACCCTTCAATAAGAAGAAAATACAAAAGTTGCACACTCTTTTCCCATTGCAAGAACTGAGTGTCAGTAAAAACAAGGGATTCATCCTTTCTCTTACCTTCTTTCACTTCTACCAGGTACAAGTGACTAGACTCCAGCTTGGCTGAAAAATTGTACAACTCAGAAGTCTGGCTATCACCAGAGCACTGGTTATCAATTTGCAAGATTGCAACAGGGAATTCCCACTCTCAGAAATTGTGCAGCTTGCAAAGACAAAGATCTCTTCAGCTGTCATTTTTCCCTGTGGTCAATGACCACACACATGGTGGCCAGGTGGCCTCAAAACAATGCCACTTTAGAAAAGCAACCTTTAAACACCTTATTACATTTCTTGCAAAATATAATACAACAAACAGAACATGCGGATCAAAACAGAACTCTATTACTTCAGCAGCAAATGGGTACTGTAATATAATTATCTCTATTCTTGACATCACAAAAGCATGCATTGATCTTGTTCAATTTGTGACCTTCACATGTTCAATACGTTGGTAATCTTGGTAGCCAGGCAGAGGGCACCACTCTCGCATAGTAGTGCATGTTTGAAACCTCTGGATGGTGAGGACTGAAAGACAAGGAAATTAAGAAGAAATCTCACAATCATACAAACTAATTTGCCTCTTTGGTATCATCAGTATATTAAACATCTGGACACAAGTAAAATGTCTAAGAAACCATTTTTTTGTAATTGTCCACCCTTCTCTTGGTCTCCAGTGATCATTGCTAATTGGAAGTCCAACATATGTTCCCATTAAAGTGTATTAGGAAATGGTATGACCTCCAGCCATCTTCAGTGGGATTTCAGGACTATTTATTGCCATGGTAGTTATTCATTGACTTGACCAAGGACAGTGTTAGGCCTATACTGAGAGTTCTAAGGGAGAAAAAATTGTTGATTATAACTGGCTCCAGACAATAATAGTATCACATTCTTATATTCAGAGCAGCAAAGCAAATATGAAACAAACAACACAAAACTGATAAAAATGGGAGTTCATTCTAAGTTCAGTTCATTAAGAGTTACAGTTTGATACTGTTGATTTCCCATGAGTTCAATAAATACAAACTCACAAAAACAAGAACACAACTATCCTTTCCCAAAAGACACTAATGAAGAAAGGTAAAAATGAGATCTGACTTTATCTAATCAGTAAATAGCCCCAGCAATACAACTTCGTCTCCTGAAGTAATTAAGCTGCTGGGAATCATAATACTACATGTAAAACCTCACAATGCTGCAGTGATAAAAACAATTTTTAAATTAATAGGTTATCAAGGGCAAAGAATCACCTTCACACACACACTTAGCACACTGAGGAGTAGTTTCTCTCTGAAATTGAAATGCCTTCATGGAAATGCCTGCAAGCAAGAAGAAGCTCTGAGTTCCCTCTGTACTCCACGGAGACCCTAGTACCACTGGAGAAGCCTAGGCAGTGATTCGTCTTATCTTTATCTGGTCACTGAGAGACTAGTCTCACTGTCTAATGTAGCCATCTAGTGTCACTTGAGACACTCCATGGTATCCAAGACACCCTCACAGGGCTGGCAGAGATGACATGGGACCCTGCAGATAACTGTGTCTGTCTTAAGCAGAATCTGAAAGCTGACAGGACACCTGCAGGCAATTCAAACACCATTAGGTGCCTAAATTTAGGCAACTGACCCCCTTTACTGGCCCCCATGAGGACATCTAACTATAAATGATCAAGTTAGGGTGTCTTATTCTTGAACTCAATCCCACAAAGTCAACTGGAAACGCCAGAGGTCAAAAAGTAACTAAATAACCCTAGCAATACCCCATTTCTGAAAGCATAATAATTTAATCCTTCATCAGGCTGTAGATAAACAAGTAAAATAATCCAGATGCTGTAGTATTTGAAGTTACCTTGGTGAGCATCTCGCCCCAGTCACCAAAAAAGCCTCAACAAACCCAACTCTTCACAATCTGCACTAGATGTTTATGATTTGAGAGTAAAGCTGAAAGTGTTATTTTGTCCTTTAGAGCAATTTTTAAAGAGAAAAAAAGGTAAATTGATATAACAGAAAAAATAACTCTGGTTTCAGCAAGATCTTTGAAACTCTTCACTTCTATCAGCAATCTGAATTCACCTCACATCTCTGACCAGAAATTCTTAATACCTTTGTGAAAAGAGCAGAATGTCTCAGTTCATTTTCCAAAAGATTAATATAAACATAACCTATGGGCATTTTTGGTGATAGATACCAAATATAATTTGTGTTTGGGAACTTACTGTTGCTTCTACCATCATGGTTTCCTTCAAGCCAAATTGATAGTAGATTGCAGAGATACTTCTGCCATTCCTGGTCCACACGCACATGAAGGACTAGTACTTCTCGTCATAGCATAACACTTAAGAATATCTAGGATTTAAAGATAAAATCCGTGGGTGTCCACAGGGTTTGAAAGATACCATTGTAAATAGTGTTGCAAATAGTCAACAGAAGCCACCTTTGGCATATGAAGCCCTTGAGTGGCAAGTGGTTGGTGCTGGGATGTGTTTCTGAGAGGTATCACAAAGCCTTCACCTGACATACTTGACTCCAGGTATCTAGTTTTGGCCTTGCTCGAAGACTTAAGGATGCTTCTTCATTTTGACATTCTTGTATACATTCAAGAACCTGACACAATACTGAAACGTGAATGAAACTGTGAAGGCTATCTCAAAGAATCAAGTAGGGATTATTAGACCAAAGTTGCCAATATGTCTGAAAAACAGAGACCCTCACTTGGAGAAAATATAGGCCTGACAAAAAAACTCCATCTAAAATGTATAATGAATCAGTACATATGGACAATTAAAAAAGCGTGCAATAATTCTTTCCTAGAAATGGAAAATTATATTAAAATAAACATGAATATGCATGAGAAATTTTTGCAAATCTAGTAAGCATATATTACATGGCAGAAGAAGAAAACTATCCAAAGTAAACCCATTCATCTTTAAATTTAATAGCTAGCCTAAGGAATCAGTGTAGAATCAGATATAAATTTAGTGATTGTATGGATTCTATGAGTTAAATATGTTCACAAGTGACATCTTGGAAATAGACTTACATGAATTAAAATTTATTATATTATGGAGAATAAAGTCTTTTACCCTTTAACAGCCTGATCCAAACCCTTATGAAGACAAAAGCAATATTCCCATTCACTTACATGAGTGCTGGACCAGATTGATGCAAAGAAAATAACAGCCCATATGTTTCTGATTCTACCAATCTTTTGGTGGTGAAGAACAGACACCTCTTTGACTAAGGAACTACTAGGATGCTCAAAAGAGAGCAATCCCTGATTTACTTCATTCTGGGAGGAGACTGAACCTGCCCTTGAGTGCATGCCTTCTTCACTCCTTAACGTGTGCCAGTAAAGTAAATCTTGCAGAAAAGCTGCTGAACTTGCACATGCAGTAACTTTTAAAGTAAACTTTGTGGCTGCCAAAAAGTGCATAAGAAGTCAGAAATAACTTACAATATGGCAGGTGTTACAGTGCAATAGGGGCATGTCTTACATACATTATAAAACACAGACAGAAGTAGTTCCAGGATCTGAGAGTTATTATGATACAGACTGTGAGTTGTTATTTAGATTAAATTCCTCCTACCATGTCTTCAAACTAATTTTTTTTCCCCTTATTTGCTCCATTCACCACATTTAGATGCCACCATCTTGTATTTCCTTCTCTGAAAAGGAAATCCCTGCTTCTTAGCACAAAACTTGAAAAGCTTTCAGTCTTAGATGGAGCTGCTGACCCTACATCCTACAGCCAGGTAACCTAAGTGGTGTGGAAATATGACCTATTCACAACTTTCAAGACCCTCACAGTGGGTCAAGCTCAGGACCTAAGCCAGCACCACTAATACCTCAAGCAGCAGACGGCAGCAGTTAGTGGGAAAGAGGTCAAGGAAGTGGGGAGCATTGCCAGAGCACCAAAGAATATGTGTCTATTAAAGCACCACTCTTGGAAAAGAGGTGTTTGCATTAGTTCTGTGCATGCCAGTACACCTCCTTCACAATGTCGATCCAGAAGGAGATGATGACTTTCGTCCTGAGAGCAGGATTCTACCTCCCAGTTAACCAGACTTACCTCCAGTGGGATGCTGTTCCCTGACTAATAAGCCTTGTCTCCCAGCCCACTGCAGCATTGCTCCCACGCAGCAGCACAGACTCCACCACATCGGCATGTCCATGGTGCCTGTGGAAAGCACGTCTTTAGGTAGAGCATATGGTCTGCAATCCCAGAAATCCAGGTTTTGGGGGAACTCCTGAGTCAAATCGGAGGGAATTCACAGCTCTAGGAGTCTGGCATTTTGGCCCTTTAGAAAAATCTCACACTAGATCTTACAAAACTGGCAGTATTCACAGGAGCATAAATTAGGACTTCAAAAGGAATTCCTCCAAGAAGTAAACCACAGCCTTTGATTAAACCAAGGCTTCATCCTGCAATAGCAAAAAACCAGAAACTAGGACCACATTGCCTCATATCTAATGTAAAACAAGAAGAGATTTGGAAACATCTACAGGCAGGATTTTGCTTCGCAGAAGGAAATCCAAGATGGTGGCTGGAAAGTGAAAGTGACAAATTTCTGCTTCTGGTGTTTTATTTCTGCTGAACCCAATGAGGTTGTTTAACTAGCCTGACCTTTGCATAAAGTGAACTCCTGCACCCGCACAACCTCCTCTTTTCTGGATCAGTAACACAGATATCTTGAGAAACAGTCTTCATTTCAGTTTCCCTAGAAGGATAGTAAGAATATGGAGTGATAAAGCAAAATTTTTCTTCTTAAACATAGAAGTAGTCTCCAATTTATTCAAAATTTATTTTTTTTCACTTGCTGATAGGAAAACGGTATATCTTTTTCAGACCTGTGTGTTTGGTTGGTTGGTTCTTTTTAACTTCCCAAGGAAGCAGAACTGTCTCCCCTCCTACGCGACCCTGCAAATGAATGCAAGGTAGTTACTCCACGAGGCTCGTTTGGGAAGGAGGGTTGTTTGGTTTTTAAGCCATTAAGGTGGTCATTCCTTCTATGGTGCTAAGCCTTCTTCCCTTCTGAAGATTATTCCTCATTGGCACCTCTCTTCTCTCAGAGATCTATTCTGTTTGGTCTCTTCTTACACTTTTTTCACTTTGCAATGTGGCACATCACATAACAGCTTAATCATAGAGCAGAAATGCTTCTAGCACCTGGTGGGCTGCTCCCTTAGCCAGCATTTCAGCTTCACTTGGTTTGTGATCACTAGTCATTGACTCCCTTCCACAGAGAAGAACCCTCTTTTGTTCCTTCTGTCCTGAGTTCCCTTTTCTAATCCTTCTCTGTGCCAAAAAAGTTACTTTGGAAGGTATTTGGAAGCTCTGTGATTTCAACATTCTTAAAGGTGTCAGGCTAGGACTCTCCCCAAAAATAGCAATAGCTAAGTTAGCTAGCTATCGTGTTTTAAATGTTTGTTATATTTTTTAAGAGGTTTTTCCTTTCTTCTGAAATGTGCCAGAAACATGGTGTTTCTGTTCTGTATAGTGGTTGGCCTCACTTTTATTTTCCTGTTTTTAGAGGAAAGTGGTTTAGGAAAACAAAGAAGAGGCAGAGCAAATATTAAGCACAAATCAAGGACAATTTCTTTGTTCTTCCCTCAAAAAAATGTCTCATTTGTTTCAGGCTTCATCCTAAGTTATCAAACAAAGTCCAACTCCAGCTGGGCAACAGATATATCTCAAAGTGTGACAGCCTGCTCAGCTTTGTGGGACTTTATCTTTTACTTAGACACTAAGAGGCTAGTGGTTGCTCTGTGCCTGCAAGCAGCTGCATACAGATGGCAATGCACTGAATTCACCCATGAGAGTTTGAACAGCAAAGCATAATGCAAATCCATTTGGGATTTTAACCACTTTTTTTTTTTTAATTCCTTCTAATTTTCACTCATTCTGGGAAATTTTTGCCTTTCATGAGCCTCAGAAGTCAAATCAGGCAAGTAGAGTACCACTTATTTTTCAACTCCAAGTGACGAAGGGTGGAGAAAGGATTTGTCATCGCACTAAGTTCTGGGAAGGGCTTTGGTCCCAAAGTTTTCACTGTAGTCCGTGGAGAGAGATGGCAACTCCCAGCTCAAATTGCAGATATGTGAAAGCACTCTTTGGAAAAGCTCTTTCCTCTCTCCTTGACTTTGGAAAGAACCCAGGTAATGAAGACATATAGATAGATAACAGCTGTAGAAAAGGCCTCTTCTTTTCAAATTTTCCTCTTTTTATCAGTCCTTGTTGTATGGAGGAAAAAGCTCACACACACTCTCACACACACACACTCTCTCACTGTCCTTACTGCACAGACAACAGGAATCGTGTCCCACAAAACACAAAAGACATCTGTAAGACCTGGAGTCAGGTCAGGACTTAAACATGCTACAAGTGCATATATATTTTTATGTTTTACACAGCAAATAAATAAATGCTTGCACAGCATCAGGTACATACCTCAGCTTTGCATTCATGTTACCACAGTGTTTTTAGAATAAACTTGTGTCCTTGTACACCAGCTATATGCATGCCAGGAAAACTGTGACTCAGTTTAGTTTGGTGCAACTTACAATGAACATGTGTTTTGGGAACTATTAGAGGAGGAAGAGAGACTTATATTCCAGGCTAATGCTGGGATTATATGTCATCTGACTTGGCA
This sequence comes from Chiroxiphia lanceolata, assembly GCF_009829145.1. NCBI lineage: Eukaryota > Metazoa > Chordata > Aves > Passeriformes > Pipridae > Chiroxiphia > Chiroxiphia lanceolata. The sequence goes on along the minus strand of NC_045639.1, from coordinate 81,127,594 downwards.
GGTCTGGGGCATTAACTGACATCGTATATCAGGTTAGGTTAGTAATCTATGACTTGGTTCTGCTTGAGCGGATCTGTGTGCCCAGACTAGAGATCAGTGACAAACCTGGAGTCTCAGGGGAAAAGGATTAGTTGCTCTGTCATCAGCAGGATGGCACAGACCTGATACCTGGATCTGCTGTGAATCACAAGCTACATCTGGAAAGTAGCAATACAAATCTGTCTCTCCAGGGATACCCACAGCAATGAAAGAAGGCTTGGATGACAAAATGACAGATACTGGCAATTTGGATGGGATATTACCAGAATGGGAGAAAAATGTAAAGGATATAAAAATACCCGCCTGCTTTAACGAGATGCCCCAAGAGACCGGGAAGACTTTCCCTCATTCCAAACAAGTTGGGAATTACCTAGTAGGCAAAATGATCAACAAGGGTTCCTTTGCCAAGGTGATGGAGGGACTGCACATTCCCACAGGGGAGAAGGTAAGCTTATGATGAGAGCGTAACACACACTTATGAATAGCAAGTAACCTCACACTAATTTATGGCAGAAAATTTCAGACTATTTAATCTACAAACCACAGTCGACTCAGTGAATTATCCTGTGAACCTTATCCTCATAAATTAACCACATAAGTTGGGTTTATTGCTCGTGTATAATCAGTCACATGTGTGAATATGTATTGAGTGCAACTATTTTCACAATTATAAAATAGAGGCAACAAAGATATCTTCCTGCTGAAAGAGAGAAGGATGATGGCATAAAGACAATCTCAAATCTGCTTTCCCTAATAATCCTCATTGAGTAATTAGTGTTGTGTATCTGACCTTTAAAACTGTGGACAACACTTTGTGAAAAGCTAGACACTCCAATAGCAATCATTTATATGGCAGGACACAGATAAACCCTGTTATCTCTAGCTCAGTCAGGCTAAAATAATGTATCACTAGGCACGAGTGTGGAAAGGTGAGTTACTATAAAGTGACTTTTTGAATTTTGCTTTTCTTGTGGCTTCAATAGCTTCACTGTCCAACTAGCTCCCCAAACTGCAAAGAGTCTAATCCCAGCCCATAACACCCAGCATCCTGAGTAACTTTTAGATTAAATTGCAGGGGAGCACGTTAGAAAATAGATGTGCTACTTTACAGATTCAGTTGAGCATGTAGGGATCTTTTGCATTTCAGAATATTTTGTATGTGCATATTTATTAATGTAATGAGAGGGATGGTTAAGATGGAGTTCAGCCTTTCTGTTTTGGTCTTCAAGAGAAATAAAAACTGTATTCTTCCATCACTAATGTCTTCCCTCTGTGATACTGATTATCAACGCTATGTCAAAAACAGCCTCTCCCATGCCAGCTTACTCCCTACCTTTTTGAAAACTAATCTTGGTTGCAAAGTTTGTTGCTAATGTGCAAATATCCTGCTATTTAGGTAGCCATAAAAGTCATTGACAAGAGGAGAGCCAAGCAGGATTCCTATGTTTTAAAAAACATGAAGCGTGAGCCGCGGGTACACCAGATGATTAAGCACCCCAATGTTGTTCAGCTATATGAGACCTTGGAGACTGACAACTCCTATTACATGGTGATGGAACTGTGCCTTGGTGGCGACCTCCTGGACAGAATTTGTGACAAAAAGAGGCTGGCAGAATGGGAAGTAAGGAGATACATCTGGCAAATTCTATCTGCAGTAGAGCACCTGCATTGCCAGGGAATTGTTCACAGGTAAGATGTTTCTCCCCTTTCAAACAGTAAGGAAAAAAAGTGTGCAAGAGCACAGGGTGCTCTTCTTCACAAGAACATTTATTTATTTTTCCCTTATAAAAACAGGGATTGCTAAGAAGAATAGGTTCTCTCAGCTCATTTTAATAAAGCATTTTATTCTCAGTAGTGGTTATTACTGTTATAAGCTGTTATGCACTCCTGGGGGAGAAAAGTAACAAAGTCCAGGGATAAGAGCTGATGAGCACAACAAATCAATACTTTGCCCCAATTATCTCAGAATTAGCTGGTGACAAATATGTATCTAATTCAAATATTTCAGTGTGGCTAAGCATATAAATATTGGTTTCCTTTGGTTAGCCACAACATGTTGAAATAACCACGCGTCACCCAGGACTGAAAACTGAGGAATCACAGCTCACTACTTGTGAAAAGGACACGTCCTGCAGGTCTGGGTCTGAGGCAGGTCGCTGATCTTCCATATTGGCTTTTGCATTACAAGGATAGATCATGACTTCAGCCACTGCTAGAGGAATCTCAGCAACCCTTACAAGGAGAGCTGATATTCCCCCCTACTAGAGATCATGGCACATATGCCAAGAGCAGTAGAATAATACTTCCACTGTAGGTGGGAGAATAGGCTAGAAGGAGTTTTCCCACCATTTTTTTGTTTTACTTAATGATTCACAGTCAATCAGATCCTTAACTTTAAATGGAGAATGGACTCACCAAAAAAGTCACCAGGACCTAACAAGTAATCCTGTTGACTGCATCATTACAGCAAACATGAAACAAATAAGCTATGAATGTGATGGCTCAACATTTACAAGTGCTTTGTGACTTGAAATTCTTGTAACCCAGCATTTCATTATATTGGATTTGTTAATTAATAAGGAATAGACAAAAAAGAAATGGACAGTATGGGACCTAGAGAATTTAAACAAACAAACAAAAAAAAACCACCAGAAAATAAACCCAAGGGATTTCACCCCTTAGTCCAGACTGACACTCTTTCCTTGATGGTTGCCTGATTAATCTATTTTACAGCATTTCCTCGGTGCTCATGATCATAACATTTATGTTCTTCCCGTGACTACACTCCTCATTAATTTCTCAAGCTCTCTACCTTTCTTTTTGTTTGGAAACAACTCTTCACAGTGAGCTGGAGAGTAGCCTGACTTCTTGCCCTACGTCTCTCTTTTCTTGTTGGTCATGTTTTACTGGGAAAGCTTTGCAAGAGAGAAAAATTTTGCTTCGCATCCTGAGACTAACCATGTACACAATGGCGTGAGATTCTCTGATGATTTGACTATCAAACTGCCCTAACCAAAGGAAAATTCATTCCTGGCTCTCAAGCATTTTGTCATAGGGTTTATGGAGTTGCATGGTCTGGCAGGAGCCAAGCCACCTTGCTTGGTCGTAGGTGTAGGTTGAGTCAGCAGTACCTCAACTCATGACCTGCTGCTGGCTTTGAGATTCAGAGCTGTAGCCTTGACCTCATATGAGAAGCAGATTGGGAAAATCTGGAAGAGTTTCCCTGCTCAGCTCCAGCTGCAGTGATTTATAGCAACTCTCTGCAGAGATCAAACCAACGAGGATAATTGTGGGTGTATCCTCTTCTGAAAAAAAGACATCAGTGTTCCCAGAAAGATGAGTACAGAAATAGGAAAGTTACCTCACAAATTCAATCTGACTTTCTCATCTAAGCATGGAGCAAAGCTCAACTCTTTACATTCCTTTAACACAAGTGGAGGAGGGTTCCCAAGCTGTCTGTTGGGAACAGCTGCCAATCCACAGGGAGCATCCTGGTAAAATCACACCAGGTATGAGTTCATGAGATGGATAATTGTGTGATAATATTTGGGTCTATGCATGGGGGTTCCATTTATTTTACTAGAGTGGAGGTGTCTGGTCACATTCCCAAGCTCATCACTTAGGAATTTGCTAATTTAATGTACTTTTGCTCAAAAGCGTCTTATGGGCATTCCTGATTTTGAACCTTGTGAATATATTTCATAAAAACAATATTTTCTATTGTCTTAATAATATACTTGATGAAAAACTCTCCAAATTTGTGACTATTTTTAGTCCAAATTGATATCTCTCAACATAAATTCTACACTGTATTCAGATAGCTGTTTTGTTTCTTGAGATTTACTTTTCCAGTTTAGCATTAAAATCAACACTGATCCAACAAATCCTTACAGCTTAAATTAAGTTTGAGTCTACATTTCATAGAACAGATAGTAACTTTTCTTGTCCATGCAAGATCACAGTTGATTTTATGTCACAGTTGCAAAAATGGTGCAGAAGACAGAGCACTGACGTGCTTGCCAGTTGTCCCAGCACACAGCATTTTAGTGTGCCAGATATAAGAAGGCTCAGGCACTAGATCTGGTTGAACAGGTCCACAAGCTAACACTCATCAACTGAAGTCTGCTCATTATCCCTATGCCTGCTCTGGACATGGCCAAGTGGTGAGGTAATGCTTCTGAGCTTAAAAACCTCAAATAAAGATGTGTAAGCTAAATCACATTGCTTTGCAACTGGGTTGGGCTAGTGCATGCATACAGTCAGCTACCAACTCTTAAATCTGGTGCTTGCTAGGTGACATTTACTTACTTGTATGTACAGTTCCTAATTTTTCCTGGCTCTTTTCCACTCTCCTGTATAAATATGTCATATATCCCTTTGAATCCCTATTGGACCAAAGACTAGGAGAAACATCACAAGCTGCCCTCTAGGCTCTCTCTCTGAAGTCCCCATGGGAATGAGAAAATGAAAAATCATGGTGTTGCTTAAATTTACAACATTTCTTGGAAAGTTTCCTTTGGAAAAAAAAAAAAGAACAAGATGTATCTTTGGTGAAAAATAGCTTCTGACACTATGTAAACTTTCATAGTGGCCATTATCAGGTTTTTCAGGCAAGAAAGCACACATTTTTATTAACTGTGTGAGCACTCAGCTCAGCCTATACCACAGCAATTGTAACAATCCAATGTAACATTATTTAATTGTAGTGTAGTAAAAGTCATCAGAGTGCACTGTGGAGTGCTAAATCTGATAGAAATGTCAGATTTGCAGTGACCTGAAACACAGCTAGTTTTAAACTGCAGCGTGCACAGGCTTATAACACCTGTAGACTATGAACAAAGTTATCTTAAATTTACCTCCTAGCTTTTGGGTACTGGTTTATTTGCCACTCCAGTAAACATGCTATTCAAATTGAAATGTATTAAAAAGATATCATTGAAACCATCTCCATCCCATTCTCAGCCTGGGGCAGCAGACAGTTTTGAGTGCAATGCTGTCCCGTCCAGAGGGACAGAGATAAAAGGAAGCTCCCATAAAGTCACCCATCACGATCACCAGGTACACCTCCAGACTTCATGCCCTGCAGCAGTGCAGTGCTGTTCATGCAGCACCAGCCCACCCAGCCTTTCCTCCTTGTTCCCATCCCGCCTTCTGGTTTGTCCTCCTGTGCTTTCTGAGGTCTTTGGTCTCACAAAAGCACTTCTCAACTTCAGAGCAGGTGTGAGGGAAATCCATATTCCTGGAGCTGCTTCTGAAATTTTTATCCCCCCAGCTCCCCTAGAAATGAAGGAAGCCTCCAGTGGCACGCGGGAGGCTTTGATGGGAGTCAGGAAAGCATTGCAGGCTCTTGCACTGGCTCCCAACACCCAAATTACACTGGCTGAGGATTCATCCATGATGCAAAAGATTTCAGCTGCCATTTCAGACACTCCCCAGAGTGGAGCAATACTCTGGCTTTGGGTTTTAATTTATAAATATATAAATATTCCCACAACGAACAACTAAGTACCTGAGCCAGCTAACAGAGTTTTTCTTACATCTCTGAATTATGTCCTCCTGGGAGTGGATGGCTGATACTGGTTGACCCTGTTAACATAAACATCACTGCAGAGATGTCTCCACTTTCAGGGTATCTGTCTCCGAACCAGCTTTGGTACACCTCCCCTCTTCTGCAAGCAAGGCAAACCTCACGTTCCAGTTCCCTTCTCATCCTTCATATTTTCCAGGCACAATTTACTCACAAAGAAATCAGAAATGTTCAGCATTGCTCAGTACTTCAAACAAAGCCCAAAAACCTCCAGTCCAATAAGTGCAAATTTTTTACTCAAAAGAAGAAATAAATGCATTTTAAAAAATGTATAAACTAGCACAACGGATAATTCCTAAAATTAACAGTCTTTTTGTGTATACTCATAAAATATTCCCTGAAATACAGAAAGTTTCCATTTTCCCAACTGAAAACTTCAGGAAGGAATAAGGATCTTGTTACAATTGTAGGCTGAGCTGTGCAGAACTATTGTTATTACTTTAATTAAACTTTGCCAAAAACGATCTGCAAATGGTTAGCTGGGACATCAGGCATCTTAAAGTTTGCTTTCTCTCTTCTCAGGGACCTAAAAATTGAAAATTTTCTTCTTGATGAGAACAACAACATCAAAATCATTGGTAGGTGCACACTATCAGCAAAGCTTGTATTCTGCTTTTGTGTGTGTGTGTGTGTGTGTGTGTGTGTCTTTCAGTGACAATTTGGTTACTATTCAAACAGCATGTTTTATGAGTGAGCTTGTGATTATTCAGTAAACATATTTGAGCTTCTAGAATAAATAAAAGTTATGAAGTATAGTTTAACAGCTTGTTTATCTGAGCTTTAATCGAAATATATTTTAAAGAGAACGAGGAAAACAATTTTGCCTATTATTTTCCCTTGTGTATTTCTGGACAAGCAAGAAACAATTACAGCTTTTATGTGTAGAAAGCTGTTCCTAGCAGAAGTGATTTGTAGGCAAAGAAATAAATGTTCTAGTTGAAATGCAGGTATGAACATATTAGTTTCTGTTGAGTCATTATTTCAGCTAGAGACCTCATCATTTGGTATGTGTTAAAAACAAACAAACAACAAAAAAACCCCCACCTGTTTTGGTCACCAACAGAAATCTTGCTAAGATTGTGAAGCAAACATTGATAAAAATCAGAGAATTTGCACCAAGCAGTTAACACAGTTCAGAGAAACAACTAATTTTATGCTGTGGAAACCCCACAGAAAAATCTCCACAAGGGATGCTAACACTTAGAGAAGTCACATGTTTAACCCAGTGTTTCCCAAACTTTTAAAAGCTTAGCACCTCTGAGAAAAAAGGGCACCAACTCTTCACCCCTGTTTTATAGCCAGCCAGTCCCTTACAATCACACCTTTCTCTTCCCTCCCCCTTGCACACGTGCACATATACAGAGAAAAAGGCTTAAGTTAGCACATTTTACCCCACATCTACCATGAGCTAAAGCACACCCAGCTGAGCTGAATGCCGTGGCTCATTAAGCCATGTTAATGTGACTGTGTAGCTTTGTACTAGCGTGCAGTCAACAGAGACAAACCAAAACAGTTAAACCAAAATCAACCAAACCAGATCCATGGCTGTGTAACTGCGCTGTAATTCCTCTGCTAATTCACAGCACATTTATTCAAACCCAAATTGTCATCTACAGCTGAGACATCAAGAGATGTTACAACTAGCTGCTGGTGTTGTCTTTCTCCTGTCTTCAGATAATTGGTAAAGTGAAAGCAATTTGAGAAGAGACTAAAACTTCTTTGCCTTTGCTTTTGTGACTGTCAGATTTTGGACTGAGCAATACTGCAAGGTTCAGTGGTCTCTCCCAGGAGCTGTTATATACCCAGTGTGGAAGCCCAGCTTATGCTGCTCCAGAACTCCTTGCTCATAGGAAATACGGTCCAAAAGTGGATGTCTGGTCCATGTAAGTAGATCTAAAAATGTACTTATCAAAACACTCTCAGCACTGAACTGTTTAGGCAAGACTGATGTAAATGGGTTTGTGGCTCTCGGCTTTCGAGCATCAACAGCAAAAGCAAACATATATAAATAAACACGAGCATCTTGAAATGTACATCCATTTGCAAAACACTGGAGAAAAAAATGAAAGATCAATACACATGTTATTCTGGAGGAATCCTGTGTCAAGAGAAGTCAGCAGAAGGTCAGATGTCTGCATATAGGAACCTGTACTGAAAAGCCAGAGAAAGAACCTGTATGTACCAACCCCCTCAGGTGAACCCTGCCACCTTCCTGTCCTTCTGGCACATAGTTTCAGCTGGTAGCAGAGTAACTTCTAACAACATCAGAAACCTTGAAAGCCCTGGGCTGACAAGTGGGCATTTTCTGTTTAAGGCATATTTTGCCAAAAGAGGAAATCTATACAGAAAATTTGAGTTTCGGGGACACACAAACCAAGGATGTGTCTATAGCAGAGCTATGAGACCTTCATCCATATCTTAGCTAAGCCCTTTGTACCAAATTATGATAAAAAGGTAGAATTATTTCCTTCATAGGTGGCATAAACCTGAATGGAATCCATTTACTTTTTTTATTAAACCTACAGAATATGTCTCCTATAATAAGCAAGAATATAGAAGGTGCCATAAGAAGAGTAAGCTTTCACATAAACTATCTCAGACATTTCAAATGTATTTGCAGTTTGCAATTCTAGCAGCCAAGTTATGGGGGGTTTTACTTTTTTTTTTCCTAGGTGGAGCTGGCAAAATGATAGTATATTAAATCGATTTTTGTATCCTTTGATCTTCACGGATCAACTCTCTGTGTCCATGTCATCATTTGTCCAAAGGCAGTTCATATTTATCTATATGTGTGTGTATATATATGTGTATGTGCCAGGGTATCAACCTCTCAACTGTTTTAACAGTAACTGTATGCCCAGGTCTGAGTGTTCCACCTAGGACACATTTTTAAGCCCATTTCTAGCAAGTATGATTCAGGGCATAGAAGATGAGCATGTGTAATATAAAAACTAAACCAAATCTTTGCCTAGAACATTAAGATTAAAAAAATCAGTGGCTGATCAAATGCACCTTCATCCAGATTCCTCCCACCTATTTGCAATTATAACCATAACTCCTGACTAATAAGCGGTAGAGTAAAAATCCAGCCATTGAAGCTAATGGTTAAAGCCCATGGATTTCAAATAGCTCAAAAGGCTTTTAAAAGTAATATGACTTTTTGCCTTAGAAGTGCCACCTCCCATCCCACCCCAGAAAAATATTGTTTTAAAGGATCTTAATGTTCTGCTATTGGAACATTACTTCTTTAGTTGCCCAGAGAAGCTGTGGATGTCCAGTCCTTGGAAGTGTTCAAGGCCAGGCTGGATGGGGCCTTGGGCAACCTGGTCTAGTGAAAGGTGACCCTGACTATGGCAGAAATGTTGGAACTCTATGATCTTTATGGTCCCTTCCAACACAAACCATTCTGCGATTCTGTTCGACACACAGTGCTGCATTTGATTTAAACCACTTCATTCAGGACATGTGCCAAAAGGAAAGGAAAGCCTGGATGTACAGAACTACTCTTAACTGGAACGTTGCACTTGCCTGTCCAGCTGTGAGAATACAGAGTCTCCCTGGGGAGTTCTCAGCAGCTTTCACCAAATCGGGTGTTCACAGAGGACAAAATGCTTTAGTTTGCTCTGCAGGGTTGCTGGTACCTACATATAGGCATCTGGTTCAGGTGCCTGAAACAGAAGCTTAGTTTTCCTATATGTTCAAAAGAGAAAAAGAATTTATATACATATAGATATATAACGTGCATTATTCCTCTCAAGACCTGCTTCTGGCAGACATACTATATATTAGGGTTTTGAACTAACCATGATTCTTATACCTCAGCTTCTTCTAAATTTACTGGGTATGAATGGTACACAGAGTTAAGGATGAAGAGATACATGCTACTAAATTAATTCTGAGTAATTCTGGTTTTCAAGAGTGCTACTCTGAATTTAACACAGATTAATCAAGTCTAGAGGATGCTTGCAGCACTTAAATAGGATAATATTGAATTCACGTTTCAGATATCTGAATAAGGGCAAAGCAGTAATCTTAGAACCATCTACTAAGCTCATTCTGTTAATAAACAGCATATAACAGTTTGAGGGCTTTATAAAACTTATGTATGGCCCTTGGTGTTTAACGCAGACAGATCCTGCACCTCAGGCATAAAATATATTTACCATTTAAATCAGAATTGTTCACATTATCATAGTGGGAAAGGGAATTCTGATGGACTAATATATTAACTAGAAAGATAAGTTACTTCTATTGTAACAAAATAAGTAGAGGATTACAGATTCGCTGGACTCTAGAATCAAAATAGTGCAGTACAGAAATACTGACTTTGTGCAGCAGAACTGACGAGGAGTCATTAAAACGGGAACCAAAAAGCCATAGTCAGTCAAAAGCACACTCACAAAACCAACCAGATTCAACTGCAATACAGCTAAGGCTCTGGAGAGCCAACAGTAAGCAGCCTGTTTGCCTAAACAGTACCTGTTTGCCTAATCATGACATTCATGCAGAAGATATTAACAGTTCTTTGGAGAACTGGAAAGTGATTAGCTTTCATGCACCAGCTATATTGAGGAAACAGATGTTGTATTCAAACAAATCCAGACAGCTCCATAGGACAGAGTAGAAGCAGTTTGTTTTAACTAATAAACTTTTAAGTTTAACCATCAGATTCCATCTACAGTTAAATACCAAGTGTCCTGTTGCTGTTAACTAGCTACAATTGTGTGCAATATTTTAAACCAGATTCTAGGACAGCAGCTCCATCCATTCCCCAAATTCCCATACCTTTGAGCTTTCCCCATCTAACAGGCTAATGAAAAGAACTATTGCCATTTTAAGGCAACAGTCATGTATATCATTCGCCATTTAAAGTGCATGGTAGTGTTTGTAGTGTTACAAAGAAAAACATTTTTAACTTTGTAATGACATTATACATCCATTTGTATTGCATGTTACTCCCTCTCATCAGAGAGTATTCAGGGAGCCTTCTCTCTCTCCAACTTCACCTACATTTAATCCATATGTTACTATGTATTATAGAACAAAAATACTTGTTACTTCAGTCAACTCAATGTCATTTCCTTGTAGCATTTTTTGTATCTCTGGGGTTTTTTACTCAAAGGATTCATCCAAAAGTTTTGAAAAGCTTTATTTTCAAGGACTAGATTTATCAGAAGGTTTGGTAAAGCGAGAAGAGATTGATCTTCCCTAAATGTATCCATTTAAAAACTAGGCATTGGGTTATACCAGGTATTTAGTGTTGTATAAGTCAGTGTACGGAGGCACTTAACTGTAGCCTAAAACAACTGTATAATAATGCTATGATGAATGTCTCTTGGAGAGGCCTGTCTCTTTCCACTGATAACTATTGATACCTAGGGTTTAGATGGTTAAAGTGAGACAAGATTAATAAAAGTCAAGATTAATAAAAAGCATTTATCCATAGGTCAGTGGTCTAAATGTAATCCAGTGTAACATTTGGAAAAAGATGACACCATCTTCTCTTGTTTTTCAATGGTGCCATCACCTTATCATGGTTTTTCAACTGTTTGAAAACATTAATAGAAGATTGCAGTTGAGCACACCACAGACTTGTCTTACAGATAACATTGTCGTCATCTCCACTAATGTACCAATCAGGCCAATTAAATTAGAATTGCCTGAATTCCTAAAATGACTGTCTCTGCTGAGTTGTGTAGAGACATGGTAAAGGATGGTTGAAAGGAACTCTGAGCAATCTGGTCTAGTGAAAGGTGTCCCTGCCCACAGCAGAGGGGTTGGAACTAGATGATCTTTAAGCTCCCTTCCAACCAGACCATTGTATGGTTCATTCTACGATGAAGAACAGTGCTGTTGTGGTGGTGTGGTTCAGCTGGAGAAAGGAAATACCATGGAGAGTGTTCAAGGAAACCTCCCTTTTCACAGACTCAGGACAGCTAAGCAAGTTTTCCAAATGTTGGTACTTCCCCAAACTGAATGGCAAACCTTCACAAAGTTTGCTGATTGCTGCTAGCAGACTGTTAATCTTTCGCAAGAGTTAAAGTTTTAAGTCTTTAGCCAACAGCAAGCTGTTACCACACGAATGCCTTCTAGGCATAAGTCACACCTAATTTAGCAATATGAGCAAAGCAAGAAGAACTGAATTACTATTTGGAACAAGATCTATTGCATCAGTCCCAGTTCCGTGTTGTCACTCAGCCTTCAAACCAAAGTGCTTTATTCTGATGGGCTGGGTACATTACACTGTCACTCCAATTAGCTTATTTTTAAAATAAACAGCAGGTTTCCACTTTCAACACTGCAGGCTTTCCAGTCACTCACTGTACACTCTATTTCATATGCAGTTCCCACAACATTCTTTTCAAGATAAAATGGCATTTACACAAAGAAAAAAGGCGTAAGATGTATATTCAGTACAAATTGCTGCTTAGAGGTAATTTGTAACCTCATTCTTGATGCTGAAGGCAAATCTCTGCAAACTGACTCATAAGTGTGTGGAATTTTTAAATAAATATTTATTAGCTTTATATGGAGCTCTGATGCTTGTTTTTGTCTTTGACAGAGGCGTAAGCATGTTTGCTATGCTAACCGGCACATTACCCTTCACTGTGGAACCTTTTAATATCAAGCAACTACATCAAAAGATATTAATTGGAGAAATCAGCCCTATTCCGTCAGACATCTCCCCTGGTAAAGCACTTCAAATTTTATAAAGAATACCGATGTAAAGATGTTCTAACCCATGCAATAAAGGGAATTTAACAATAATGCAATCTTCTGGAAAACAAGAGATACTTTTTCCAGTTGCTTTGTTTGCATTTAGAAATAACTTTTTTGAGCCTAAGGCAATATCACTTTATCTCAGTCTAGTAGGTAAATAACATTGTTGTATCTTCAAAAGACCATTATTCTTGGGTTTCATTTACAGGGGGAATAAAATGTACATTGCTTTTACATAAGTGGAGCCATTGTGCAGTAAATGAGAACAGTCATGTTTAGTATGTCCCATGCTATATGTCATAGTCAGGCATTCTTTCCTGTTTTTCTCAGAAATAAGTTATCAAAACCTTAAATATTTTTTTCCTGAAGACCTTATCTTCTGGCTACTGACAGAGCCCATGACATTGAGATTATTAAAGAAATGGGAGGGTTATTTTTGTGAAGAGTCTGTTCATATTTTTCATGAGAAAGAACTGAAATGCAACATTTTCCAATGAATTTTACTGACAATCTTTAATGAGGTACAGTCAATGGAGTCTTTTGGGACAACTAGGAAAGACAGTTCTCAAAAGTTCTAGCCTGAATTACAACCCATGGCTCTAAACCCTAGAAGTCACATTGGTGTGTATGCACTCTCGGTCAGCAATCCAAAATTTATTTCCTCAAAGCTCAAAATTCTGCTGCTTTACAATGATTCCTATACACCTCTGGATTTAATCCTTATTTTCTCTCCACCTGGAGCAGCATCTCCTCTGTCAACCATCACAAGCTTAGGCACCTTCTCACAGCTGTTATCGTACAGCTTCACTGACCAAGTCAAAAAGCAGAGCAGAACGAGATATGTTTAGCACAGCTATCTACCAGCAAGAGTTCAGATCTCCCCATCATTTTGAATAGCATTGCTGTGAAGTTAGGCAAGAATGAACCTAGAAACCAAGATTAGCTTCAGTGGCTGCCTGCAGCCAAGCACTGGGGAGCAGCGGACAGTTCCAGACTAAGCTAGTTGGATCTAGTCTGGAGTACAATATTAAGATAATGTGATGATTCAATTTCTTTCTCTCCCCTAGTAAGTGGTATGAGGATATCTACCATAGCTGTCAAGAATGTTTGTACATTAGTCTCTCATTTTCTTTCTCTGGAGATCGGTTGCCAGATAGCAGCTTGATTCTTGTACAATCCCTCCATAGCTACAATTATTATATTTCTAAATTTTCTTATTTATGTTATTGTTATAGCTTCTACTAATAAATGCATTATCTCTGCTTTTCTACAAAGCCCACACAGTTGGTGGAAGATTGTGGACAACTCCATTGTTCTCTTGCCCATTGGGAATTTAGTGAGAGGGCAGTAGTGAACTAGCTTTGCCTACTTTAGATCTAAGTTCTTCCAATGGAGATTACAAGTGAAAGGAGCAGTATGTTCCCAGTTTAATGCTCACTCACCATTTTGTTCAGTTCAAAACATCCCCAAGGAATATAGAAGAATTCAGTAAAGTTTTCCCAAGAAGAAAAAAAGGAGAGGGACTTTACGCAGTATTGGAGCTGAATGATTGACATATAGGAATGTTTGAGCTTTCTCTGTCCCAACACCAGGAAGCCAAAGCACAGCACATCAGCTGAGTGCAGGGGTCCATCTCCTTCCCTTGTTACAGAGAGTTTTATCAATACAACTGGCTTCTTTGTGTGAGGAAAAGAACTCCTGGGTTAAATAACTTCAGCTGGCACTGAAATGCCCCTTCCCAAAGCCTTCATCAAATGCTGAGTGAGCACAATACTGAGATTGCTGCTGATGCCATAGGCTGCATTCACTGGGGTAAATCAAGAAAATTAGGAAATGAGGTCCAGTACTGTATCTACAGCAGCATCCATAGGTCTCTAGCATGCATCCTGGCATGGTTTGGCTCCTGCTGCCCACCCTGTTCAGGTGACCTTGGGGGGACAGAGTAACTATATGGGACCACGGCAGACTCAGAGTAAAGCCCTAGAGACTGAATTTTATCTGAAGCTCTACGATGTGGAGAAGCAGGGCAAGTGCCACACTTCTGAAACAGAAAAAATATGTGCTGGTCTGATAATCAACTGTTACTAGTAAACAGACCATTGCATCGTAATATTGCACAGGAGCTGTACACTTCATGCAGTCCTTACTTGAGCCTGACCCTGCTAAGAGGCCTGAAGTCAAAGAAGCAATAAAAGACGAATGGTTGAATGAAGGTTTCACCAGGAAAATACTAAACGCTGCTCCCTATGAGAACAGGTAACCATTTTGATATCTATCTTCTAGCTTGGGATTTCAGGACTGGGGATTTGGGAGGGAAGTGTGTTTAAGATTTGTTTGTTTGCTTGTTTGTTTTAGGATATTTTTGTTATCTACTATGGGCTGTTCCAAAGTGACAGAATTTTGTTTCAGAAAATGTCACATCAACTTTTCTGACCATGGATAAATTTTGTGTAAGAGGAAACATCCTTATGGAATTGCTTATATCCATTGTATCATATTTTCTCAACATACCTCACAGCTGCCGCTAATTTCCAGACAGTGTGCTTCTAATCCTTTCCTACAAAACTAGGTCTCGCATGCCCACCTGAGGGAACAACATTTTTATATTACACTGAAGTTCCTGTTATTCTAATAATTTTTATTCTCATCCATCTTTGTAACTGGCTTTAAATAGCCTCAAATTTTTCTTAGTAAGGCACTTTATGGTTTTATGGTTTTAAGATTAGGAGTCTCAGAATCCAAGACTGACATATTTCTACAGTGCCTTTGCTAGACTTCACTACTCACAGAAGCCTGTGAGTAAAGTAATTATCATTGTAACAAAACAGGTTTTATTTCACAATCTGATTTGTACAAAAATTAAAATCCCACTGTACTTTCTTAATTCTTTTTTTTTTTCCTTCAAGATTTTCCTGTCTTTGGCACTCTTCCTGTCTTCTTATGTCCATGCACACACACACTATGTCTCTGCTAATCCATTTCAGGCTACCGTACTGAGAACTGAAATATACACACTTGATTAAAATGAGAAAATTTTTCAGGCTTAATCCTGGTGGGTGTTCTTTCAGAATAATCAGTTAAATCAACAATAGAACATTTAATGATACAGTAACAGAGCCTCAGCCCAGAAATGAAGTTAACATAGCCAGACAAGAGGATCATTACACGACTGTGTGTCATAGTTTGCCTATACAATCAACTTACCTTGCTCCAGCTACGTCGCAAGAAGTGTATTGTCCACTTACTGTAAATTCTGACATTGTACCTGGATGCATCATTTGTATTTAAATACTTTTTCCTAATTTTTCAGACTTTGCCCCAGTGACCTGAACTCTGTTGTTTTAAACTACATGATGGAATTTTTGGAATTCAGTCCTTCAGAAGTTATCAACATTTTAATAAATAACAGACCCTCTCCTGCCATGGCTTCTTATTGTTTATTGCTGAAGAAACTGCTCAGGTACCAGAAAGACCTCAAAAATGCTCAGGTAAGATATAATAGCCATGAGAGGCATAAAGTGTTCTCTTGATTTTTATGAGGAACAATACAGTAGCCACATAACACATGTAAAAAAGGTACTTGTCCGTGGAATGGGGGAAAAGTCATCAAAAAATAGTTGTGAAATTGCAGATTTGAGTGCAGTCTCATGAAAACTGCATTCTGGCATTCTCAGAAGTGATTAATTTATGAGATTTTTTTTTTATTACCAGAGATAAATATACACTTTTTTATGACTAATGAATTTTAAAAGTTACCTGCTAGTTGTAAGGGGATTGATAATTATTTTGCCTTACATATAAAATTACTTTTCCTTTGGGAAAAGGATCATTAGCATCTTAGTGACCTCGCCATGCCTTCCCTTTCTAACTGGTCTGTGAGGACCTAATCCAAAGCCTGGGGAGTGGGAAACTGTTAAAGCTGTAAAATCTTTTTCCAGCATCTTCTTTTTTTTTGTATTTTTAGCACTGTATCTTATGCTCACACCCCAGCTCCAACTCACTTAGGGACATGGAGTGAGATCAGAGGTGACAAAAATTTTAAAAATAAATTCAAAAAATTATGGTAATCACTCATAAGGACACAATTAGTCAAAAAGGCTGTAAGCTTTTCTTTTACAACCATCTCCACTAAGGGGTTCACAGCTCAGCCATAAAAATTTTGCTTCAGGCAGAAACTGGGCAGACAGGAAGCCAAATTCCAGCTTCTAACACAGAAGTGCAATGGGAAAAGTTTCAGCTACAAAACAACACACATCAGCGATTAGCCTCCCATTCAAAACCTTTGCCCTGGAGAAGCTGTATTTTGAGAAGGTCCAGTTGACTCCTCTAGAAATTATTCAGATGAGCTTGAGCAGATCCAGATCTCCATCCCAGCACACAGCCCCGACGTCGCAACAGTCTGTGCAGTGTCTGCAGGCAGAACCATTACTCAAAAATATGAGTTGGGGCGTGTGTGTGTATGATCAGGGAGAGGAGGCTTTTCTTCACATATGTGAGTTTTTTCATATTACAGTTTTAAGTAGGATCTGCTAAATCATAAGTGACTCAAAAAGACCCATATTGTGAAGGCTATTGACCAGCTTTCTTATACCTCTGGATATCAAACTGATTTACAGCCAGCAGAGATCTAGCCTTCGAGGCAAGTGGTAGTGTTTCATGTCCCGTATGACCTCTTTCAGCACCCTAACCGGCTGGAAGAGGGAAGTGATCTTGCAGATAAAGTTGCAAGCTGATTAAGAGTCTGTGTTACTTCTTGCCACTCCTGGCATCCAAAATGCCCTCTTAAGGCAGAGAGTCAAGCTGAATTCAAGCACAGGCACCAAAAATAGCTCTAATTGTAAGTTATTAATACTACTGATTATTATTTTGAAGTCCTAGTAAATATACTTACCAGGTAGGGTGCAAAAGAGGGGAAGTTTAACAAAGGAATGACAGACATTTTCTTCCTCTGTGTTGATATTTTCCAGTCAAAGTTTTAAATCCAAAACAATACTGACCCAAAACAACCTGACTAGCTCCCACCTCAAAACAGTGGTGACTTTCACAGAATCATGGGATCACAGACTGGCTGAGGTTGGCAGGGATCTCTAGAGGTCATCTGACCCAACCCTCCTGCTCAAGCAGGGCCACCTAGAGACGGTTGCCCAGGACCTTGTTCAGACAGCTTTTATCTCCCAGGATGAACACTCCACAGCATTCCTGGAAAACCTGTGACAGTGCTTGGTCACCCTCAAAGTGAAAAAGAATTTCTTGATATTCACAGGGAACCTCTTGTGTTTCAGTTTTTGCCCATTTCCTCTGGTCCTGTCACTTGCAACCACTGAAAAGAGCCTGGTTCCTTCCTCTTTGCACCCTCCCTTCAGATATTTGTATATATTGATGAGATATCTCTGAGTCTCCAGGCTGAAGAGCTCCAGCTTTCTTAGCCTTACCTCATAGGAGAGACATTCCAGCTGCTTAATCTTTTCTGTAGCCCTTTACTTGAGTCTCTCCAATACGTCCATGTCTCTCTTGTCCTGAGGAATCCAGACCTAGGATGCAGTACTCCTAGTGCGGCCTCACCAATGCTGAGCAGAGGGGCAGCATCACATCCCTTGACCTGCTGGCAACACTCCTGATGCAGCCCAGGGTACGACCAGCCTTCTCTGCAGCAGGGACACATTGCTGGCTCATGGTCAACTTACTGTTCACCAGGACCTCCAAACTGATTTCCAGCTAAGTGGCCCCAGCATATTCTGGTGCCTGGGGTTGTTCTCTTCCAGGACCAGGACTTGCAGTTCCCCTTGTTGAACTAAACCTAGCAGGACACATCTAGCATGTAAACTGGGAATCTGTTCAACTGTATCATATCACAATTCCCCATTTCTACAGCTTCCCTATCTCCCTTTCCACATAGCTCCCAGCTGTGTAGTTCTTTCTTCTGCGCCACAAAAAAATGCTGATGTGCAAATCTTCACATGTTCAGTGTGAGGAGTTCTTAAATTTGCAGACAGAATCTCCCTTTAATGGTTTCACAGGGAAATGACTCACTTTTATGGCAGCATCTTTGCTGAGAACTTGAAATATAGGCACAACCTAGATGCCTAAATTTGGCAGAGTGGCTTCTACCACAAGTAATACCTTCCAATATCTGTTCCTAAGACATAGGAATTAGGAAATTAGAACAGGCCAATTCATACCATCTTTTCCGTGTCATTAAAAGTTTGTTTCCTCGTATTTGTCAGCACGAAGTTTGTAAATGCTACCTTTAAACTCATAAACACAAAGCCTGCTAGTAGTACAATTGAGATCATTCTGTTATCAGTGTTTGTAAACTCAGTTGTTGCCCCAGATAACCACTCTACATCATTTGTTTCTTATTTTTGTCTCTCTACTCCCTCTTACATTCTTCTCTGTTATGAAAATCAGTATTTCTCCCTTGCTAGTAGTTAGGCTGTGCAAATATTTGTAGTTAATAAAGATCACATCTTGATCTGTTCTTATTCAAGCCTTTTGCACAATTAACCTCCCCAGGAGCTCTTTTAAATCATGACTATCGTTGCTACCACGTTATGCTAGTTTCTCTAACATCCAATAATTTTCATATTCCCCAGCAAGGCTGGGGTTTGGGCAAAAACAGGGGAGAAAGAGAGGAAGGCTCGCTAAGAAATCAAGTTGGGCATTCTTACTTAATCAATGCTCTTATTTTTCCAGTGTCCTCTGGCCTGTTCTTCAGCTAAAGCTACTTTATGCACATACTTGCACAATGGCAAAACTTAGCCTTAAGCGTATCCAAAGTATATAGGGAAACGAGAAGAATGCATCTCTTGGATCCCAAGACGGATCCCCACACGGGTGGCATGACGTTTTTGGGCAGAGGCAGAGCCAAGAGCAGCCCCCAGCTCCCTTGGAGACTAGCCCACACTGCTCTGGCACAGCTCTCGGAGGAGGCAACTGGCAGGGGATTATCTTGGGGGAAGGATTCTCTGCTTTGGTCTAAAAGAGGCTGAATTCAACCACCTCTTTGGCAGGCTGTAACACACTTCCCCGACCACCCGGCCACAGAGTTGAAACTGAGGAAGAAGCATGAAGATTGTTAACTGAGTGTGAGGGGGAAATTTCCCACTTTTTATTCTTCTTATTGAGAGCCTGATGTTACTGGAGCTTAATTACAACAGCATGGGCATTTGATATTTGTATTACAAATTATGCCAAGGATATTTCAAAATGCATAGATAGATGTTCTCTCTATTCTGCATAAAGCCAACTATTTGCTATTTATTACTAGCAGTGTGTGATCCGTCTTTAAATCACATAATTTCCTTTCAGCTCTCCAGATCTTGCAAATCTATGCATCTGCTTTAACTTTAAGGATGTGGGTAGTTTCACTGAGTTCAACAAGACAACTTGTGTGTATAAAATTAAAGCACAAAAAATAGCATTTGCATCTAAATGAGTTCAAATTTAAATCTAAATTATGGAAATAGATAAGTAACAACTAACAGTCACAAGTAAAATGAAGTAACCTGAAAACAAATTGTCATTCATTTACATTATTTCTGTCTAGGACCACAAAGACTACTGTGTATTCCTGTCTGTGTATGAAAAGATGTATTTACAGAGAGCTAATATTTATAAAGGAGCAAATTTATGGTAAAAGAATACTCCAGTATTTTTGAGCAAATTAGAAACCTCCTCTCCCCTCAGTGAATTGTAGAGAAAGTTGGCATCTGGCTCTTCTGAATATTCTGTCCAAAAAGAACCAAACGTATCAGATATCAACACAAATGGAAAAGTAATTGCATTCATAACAATGCTTATGAATAACAAGCAATAAAAAATTCCACCAACAAAATCAGCCCAAAACATTGTTTGGAATTCAAACGCGTTTTCACAAACCACTGCATTAAACTCATTCCAGGCAGCTGAATATGCTATGATTTTTCACACAATACCAAGAAACATACAATTTCCTGGGGACAAATTTTCAGCACAACTTCCAATCTACAACTGAAAAAAAAGTTTGTGGAAATTACTTTTCATGTACAAAGTCCCTGTGTTTGATAAACCAGTGTGAGTCATTGTATTTGCAACATCTCCTTGTATACTTAACATTTGTACATTCAAATAATAGTTTTAGTGGATGCAAACAGATGTGTCTCATTTTTTTTGTGTGGAATTAGAGAAGTCTGCTGAAAGCTTTACTCTGAAAAAAGCATAAGATCCTTTCCATGTTCGAATTTGAGCCATAAGTCACTGGATAAACTTAAAACACAGCCCGTCCTTTTATGCATCGTAATTTCTCCAAGCAATGTATTTACATTTTATGTGTTCTGTTGTAGAAGAGGGAGCCTTAATGATCACAATTTGCCATCCAGAACTTTATAGCTAGCCTTTGCACAAAATAGCATTTCTGCCAAAAACTTCCTGCCCAGGTGCTTAACCAATTAGCTCTTAAGAGGTCTGGCAGTAAAACCAGTCATGGCAAGTTTTCTGATATACTGTATATAAGGTGACAGCTTGCAAAATGTAAGATGAAAATTTGGTTTCTTAACTAGCACTGTGTAAAATCCTGGGAGACTATTTGTTTGCATAGCCTGAAATACTTATGACATCTCAAATTCACAATTGATCTAGTGTGGTTTTAACAATATGTTGTCAACTTAAACATATTGTGTTTCTTTTTATAAATACTTCTACAATGATTTCCTTAATTGTGATTGGGTGCTGCAAATATGTAGGAAGGATGGGTGACCCCAGAAGTTTGAGGTTTGGGGCCCTTCAAATTTTTCCAAGTATTTTTGCTAACTCACAAAATACATGTAAGCTATCAAAAGTGCCTTTTCTCCACAAATTACATCCACTCTTTATAACAGCATGTTAGATTAAAAACATATTTTTCACAAGGGGAGTACTTTTCAATGCAAAGAATAGAAGAAAACTGTGGAAGATAAACATACTATAGTAAAACAAATTACTTTTCTAATTCTGGAAACAAAAAATTTGTATTATGGTGGTGAAAAGATTGAAATTCACTACCGATAGTTCTTGAAGTAGTAGCATAATGATAAAGTGAGTCTGTCAAAGATGATATGGAGAGCAGCACAAAAAAGCTTGATATTGAACTGGAATATCCATGTGGATAGTTGTCTTGGTTTCAGAACCTACATTAGAGCACGGTGCTAATAACACCAAGGTTGTGTGTCTGATCCCCGTATGGGCCACTCACTTAAGCGCTGGACTTGATTGTCCTTGTGTGTCCCTTCCAACTCAGAATATTCTATGACTCTATATTTCAGAAATGTCATTTTCAGGAGTGCCAGGCCTGAGAGAATATGGTCTATGACAGAAGCAGTGCAGGCACAATCATCACAGGAATTAGTTCTGTAGGAAGGGATTTATTTCACTGTGCAGCCCTTGCATTTTCACAAGATTTTGATACCTGAAACTTGGTTTGTATGAGGCTGCCACAGTGAGGACTCTGAAAACTTGGATCATGGGACAGGCAAGTGACTTACATATGAGAACATATCCCCATGTGCATAGAGGATGCTTGTAGGAGTGAGGATAACACCACTGCAGCAAGGAGTGGGTCCTGGAGCCCATTTTCTTGCTGGGATGAACAGTCCTGTTACCACAGCTCCATGGAGGTCTTCCTGCTGCCATTCCACTGCAAAACCTTCCCAGATCTGGTCTACTCTTGCGCTGACTACTTGCCCTCACAGCAAACAGCAAGAGCCCCACAACAATCTTCCTCCTGGATCAGGAGTGGCTCACAGCATCCTGTAATGTTTTTGTTTTGCAGCACGAGCTCTGTGATACCTTGGTCTCTTTTACACATCTGTTAGCAGACTCCGTGAGCCATAAGCCATAACCCATAAGGAAGTGCTATGGGCTCTCCAAAGATAGCATTCTGGTTTCCAGCGGATTTTCATGAAAACTTTCTCCCTGTGGTCTTTGTGGTAAAAGGATGGGTCTGACAGCCTATGTACAACTGAGTTTCAGAAAGAACCTCTGGCATGAGGTCTGCTCAGATGAAATGTCGATGTGTGTAACTAAGGCTTGTGTAAAAACAAGATTTCCCATTGTACATGTTATACTGTGGGGTTTTTTGAAGTTTAAGGAGCTTTTTTGTCCCTTATTAATCAAACGGTGTCTGATCATTTTACAGAGGGAAAATGAAATAGAAAAACACAGTATTAATCCTGATAAACAGTTGAATAAGAAGTCAGAAATTAAGATTTTCCAGAAGGCTGAAATGGACTCTCTGGAAAACCTCAGGAATTACGGCAGTAAGGCATTTCCTTCTTTACTAACCCTGGCAATGCCAGACGTTATTCAAGAAGATGAGATTGCAATTACATTGGAAAACCAAGAAAATTTGTCAAAAGGTATGTTCTGAAATAAGTCTCGCCCTCTTAGTCCGAAATAGTAAAAGGGTGTTTGTCTAAGGAAAAAAAGAGAACACAATTCCTGAAAATGCTAGAAATGTCTTTGCATTTTATTTTGAAATTACAAGTATTTTGAGCAATTGTTGCCCAGGCTTAAGTCTGGTGATAGATATAATTTTGACCAGGTGAAAAAATTAACAGGTGACACCTAATGCCATGCATACTCAGCAATTACTAATTACAAATAATTGACAATGTTCCATGTCATTGTGTAGGTTATTCTCTCTATGGATCACCCATAAGGACTGCTAAGGTACTTCTAAGAATAGATATTTATGAGGAAAAAAAGATATTTATTTACATTACCAGAATGAACTTGAGCATCATGCAAGTGTCACAACTTCACTATATCCAATAATGGGTTAGCATCATTTTCCATCGTCTCAAAAATACAGAAGATGCAGAGTACTGAATAATTAAACTCCAGACCTGAATTATTTCTGCTCCAGTTATTGTACCCCCACAGTTTAACTATTCACATGGTTAAACTAATGTGATAAATATCCCCACAAGCATAAATGGATAGATTGCCCAGAAAAGTTGTGGATACCCCATCCCTGGAAGTATTCAAGGCCAGGCTGGATGGGACTCTGAGCAGTCTGGTCTAGAGAAAGGTATCCCTGCAGGGGGGTTGGAATGAGATGACCTGTAAGGTCCCTTCCAACTCAAATTTTATATGATTCTTTGATTCTATAGTAGTCACTAAAATTAAGCCAGACAAATTTATACTGAGATGCTAATCTAAAAGTGACAATTGACTACCTGCAGATCACCATTTGCTTTAAATCATTGGTGCAAAATTTCATTCTATGTCAAGATCCATTTTTATTTATGCCTTTACAAATACTGACTTTATTATGGGATGATACTAATTTGATATTATGTTATTTTCTTGAAAATATCATTCCAGCAGAAGCTGATCTGATTTGTCCTATATTCTACTTAGCTTCCAAGTTTGCAGGCAAAGTGTCAGTCCGTCTTGGGCCTCCTAAGTCATCAAGCAAAAGTATGCCATGTGAGCCCATTTATAAGCCACTTTTGGACTCTGAGAAGAATCAGAATAATTTTGAAGACTTGACAGAGGCTGGAATAGCATGTCTTCATGAGAAATCGCCATCTACACCAACAAATAAGCAATCTTCCTTTTCAAACGTCCAAGCAATGGCAAGTACAAGCAAAATGCCTCCACGGTCCCTGATGGAAAACAGAATTGTTACCAGAAGTCCTTTACCTTGTCAGGACATGAGGTTTAAAGACCTTCTAAAGGTGGTAGATGAAAATATTTACATCACAACACAGAGTCAACTTAATAAAGATGTCACTGACCTCATGATTGACACTCTGCCATTGCCACCTTTCCCCAGGCTGCGACAAGCTGCCCTGAGAGAAACCCTGCCTAGAAAGATTTCCTTGCTGGGGTCATCACAGGAACATACAAACATCTGCCCTCTGGTTGTAGTCAATGGTTCAAAACCATCGACCTTCCCCATGTCCCAGCAGCAAATGTTTACCATAAGAAGTATGAAGCAGCTTAAAGAAAACCCAACTCATTTTTTCAACAAGAAAACTAAGAAAAACTTTATTCAGCTCAGACACACACCTACAACTACAGATCTAAATCTTCCAGTTTTATGTCCACCATACCAAACCAGGCTGAGGAAGAAAGCTGAGATTCTAAGATTAAATTTTGCATAAATAAAGCACCCACAGAGCATCAGAAGAAAATAGGGTGAGGTGGCCAGTAAGAAACAAAGATGCACAAAAACAGACAGCAAGAAAAGGAAGGCAGAAGAGATTAATCCAATCTTAAAATGAGACTCCTTCAAATACAAAAGGATGACATAATTAAAGCTGTATATCTCTGATATTGACCAAACACTGGGCTACAAATTTTATGGAGCACACTGAAGATACAGAAAAACAGATGCTACTGTAATAGAACAACATCAAGTATATTTAGGCACAAAAGTGGACACTGAGGGCAGAAGATCAAATATTTGGTATCAACATATGTATTGTTCCAAACTTGTGTCACTTTTACTTATCCATTTCATTAGGAAAATAAATCTGGGTAGGCAATTTTCATTAAGCTATGAACATAATGCAGAAGGTAAACAAGCAGCAACAATGATGGAATAAACAATTTTGGGCAAATTGCCGTGGTATACAAAACAGTCATGGCACTGATTATTCACTTGTTTCTTTACTTGCTTATTAGTTTTATCTGAGTGTATTCTAGTTAATGGAGACCATACAACCTAACTTCCCCAAAAGGAACAAATCAACACATTTTCTTTTTTAAATTTAACAACTTAATTAGTATTGCCTATTTGTAACTCTCTACCTTTGCAACGTTTGTCCCTGACTATTGAAAGCATGCATTTGCTTTCAGTTTCAATGTATTATGCTCCTCAGTTAGATTTTAGTTGTTCTAAGCTTTGAGCCTGTTTCTATCCTCAAACAAGTTTTATATCAGTTTAAATCCCTTGAGTTCAAGAGCTTTGAACTTGATTGACACCAACAGAGATGAGAATACAATGAGAATCTTCATATTTGCTGCTCCGTAAGCTCCCCGTAAAAGTAAAAGATGCACAAAGGATTTCTAAGTTATACAAGATAAATATACAAAGAACAGCAACAATAAAGACTTGCAGCAGAAGGCATAATCATATGAGGTAAACTCAAGGCTTTTATCTGACAAGCTCCATGGTAAACATTTGGTCACACTGAGCAGGACCAAACCTGTTGTCCTGTTTTACTCTGTCTCACTTTCCCCTACTGTGCTAGGACCACATCCATGGGAGCTCTTCACAGTCCACACAGTCCTGCAAAAAGTGCTGTGCACCTCAGTGAGGGCAGTGTACACCAACCCAGACATGCCACTGTCTCCCAGCTGGACTGAAACAGTTATTATGGAGCCCTGGTCTCAGCCAGACCTGAAACAACCTTTGAATAACAGAGCTGTTTTTAACTCAGTGCATCTTTGCTGACCAGGCTTACAGGGCAAGTCTGCAGCTGCAGATGAAGATCTGGAGAGGAAGGATGGGATGTGTAGGCAGGAATTTATTATGATAGCTTCACCACTGAAAAAAAATCCTGCGTAACTTTGTCCTGTGAGTGTGTGACTACAAATTGGATGTGCCACCTGGGATTGCACCTGAGCTAGGTGCCTCTTCCCTGCTTTTCTCCAAAACTTAAGGTCAGAGCCATAATAGTGCAAGTAGTCACTCCAAAATCTTTATAATCAGAATGATCCAGATTGGAAAGAAACCTACTGTTAAAAATGCTTGGTGATCCCAGAACAATTCAGCAGCATGTGGCTGAGAGGTAGATACAAGTGTGGCATCTGTACCCCTCTAGTCAGAAGGGAAAGAAGGACCACTGGTCTCTGGACAGTGGCAGGTGGCAAGGAAGCTCAAACTCAGCAGTATCCCTTATGCACACCTGAGCTAGTGAGCAGCCTAGGGGCTGTTTTCTGTACTTATAATGCTGGCATCATGCAATTCAGAATGTGCAGTTAGTTGAGTGATTTTCAGATAATGTTTTTCTCAGAAAATCTGATTTCCTTAGGATTTAGGAAGTTTTTATGTCTTTAAAATATTTAAATCTTTGAATTGTCCTTAAAAAACATTTCTTGGCACATACTGTTTGAAACTGTTTGAAACAAATGGTTTCAAACCATTCAGTAAGTTGACACTTCAATTCACTGTTTCCTTTCACAATACTGGAATGCTTCATTCTGAACATATATCATAGAATCATAAAATGATAGAATCATTCAGGTTGGAAAAGACATTTGTGATTATCAAGTCCAACTGCTAATTTAGCAGTGTCCAGTCCACCACTAAACCATGTCCCAAAGTGCCACATCTACACACCTTTTAAATACTTCTGGGGATAGCAACACCACCACTTCCCTGGTCAGCCTGTTCCAGCGTTTGACAACCCTTTCAGTGAAGAAATTTTTCATAATATCCATCCTAAAACCCTTGTCCAAATCATTGATAAAGATATTAAACAAGACTGGCCCTGATGATGAGTCCTGGGAAACACCACTTGTGGCCAGCTGGCAGACAGTTTTTCATCCATATCATTTATTTTCTGAGAAAAATGTCTTTCCTTGACACTTCTTAATATTTTGTTTATACTTAAATTCCAAATTACAATAACATCAAAATGGTCTAACTTTTTTCACTATGTTGAAACTCCACTTTCCAAAGAGCTCTGCCACTATCTTCCAGCTCCTCCACAAGCCCTCAGAGAGAACAAGAGGAGTTTATGCTTCTCCTTCTCCTGGACCAGCCTTGTCCAGGCATGCCTGTGTGTTTCAAGCAGATGATAGATGCAGGAGAATAGCCATATCCCTCTAAAACAAAACCCAGAGAGATTAGTGTTAAGTGGCAGCGTACCATGACCCAAGTGCAGAAGAGGCAGCTTTTACTGGAGGAGCTCTATATTGTGATGCCTTCATTCTCCCATGACCTCAGCTATCTCTAGCCCAATTTCTTCTCTGCTTGTGGAAGAGAACTGTGGTTTCCAAGGGTTTAGATACTTACCAGTGGTCAGAGAAAACATCAGGTTTTGGCAGGGTCCCTGACACCTGCCTTTTCTTTCCATCTTCATGGTAATACAGTTTTGCGGTGGGGCAACCCTGGCTGAATGACAGGTGCCACCAAAGCCACCCTATCATTCCCCCCTCCTCAACTGGACAGTGTAGAGAAAACACAATGAAAGGCTCGCGGGTTGAGATAAGGGCAAGGAGAGATCACTCACCAGTTACCATCATGGGCAAAACAGACTCATCTTAGGGAACTTAATTTAATTTATTCCTAATCAAATTAGAGTAGGGTGATGAGAAATAAAACTACATCTTAATATTCTTACCACTACTCCCTTCTTCCTGGGCTCATTTTCACTCCTGACTTTTTCTACCTCCTACCCCACAGTGGTGCAGGGGGACAGGTTGTGGTCAGTTCACCACATGCTCTCTCTGCTGTTCTTTCCTCCACGGAGGGGTGATTGCTCATGCTTTTTCACTGTGCCAGTGTGGGGTTCTTCCCACAGGAGACAGTCCTCCACAATTTTCTCCAATGTAAGTCCTTCCAGTGAGCTACAGTTCTTCATGAACTGTTCAGCATGGGTTCCTTCCATGAGGTGCAGTCCTTCAGGAACAGGCTTTTCCTATGTGGGTCCCCCATGGGGTCGCAAATCCTACCGGCAAACTTGCTCCTTCATGGGCTTCTGTCTCCATGGGTCCACAGGTCCTGCCAGGAGCCTGCTCCAGTGTGGGCTTCCAATGGGGTCACATCCTCCTTCAGGCATCCACCTGATGTGGTGTGGGGTCCTCCACAGGCTGCAGGTGGATCTCTGCTCCACTGTGGACCATCTTGGCCTTCAGGGCCACAGCTGCCTCACCATGGTCTGCACCAGGGGCTGCAGGGGAATCTCTTCACTGACCTGGGTGTCTACAGAGCTATTTCTCTCACATACTCTCTCCTCTCTCCCAGATGCAGATTGTAGAACAGGATTTTTTTCTCCTTCTTAAATCTGTTATCCTGAAGGCACTACCACCACTGCTGATGGGCTTGACCTTGACCAGCGGCAGGTCTCTTGCAGCCAGCTGGCATTGGTTCTATCAGACATAGGGGAAAGTTTCTGGCAACTTCTCACAGAAGCTACCACGCAAACTCAATACAGGTTTCTTATCTGTAGGAGTGGTTTACTAAAAAAGCAAGGGAATATACCTTTTTCTGCCCTGCCTGGCCCTTTCAAGATAACAATAGGTTCCCAAAGACACAGTTTCTGAAGGAGCATTTAGCTATTTTGTTACATCTACAGCAGTTCCTTGTACAAACTAACTTCGCATAGAGGGTCTGCTGGGACTGATACTGGATCTTTACGTCCTTCAAGTCAGTCTACAAGTAGATCCTGCTATTTTCATGGTCTGTCAATGCAATCACAAGAGATTTCCAGCCCTTGATTTCATAAATTTTCCATTTACACATAGGAAATGACACCTTTTATTTCTATCCTGTTTCTGAGTCATATTAATAAGTTCAAATGCTTTATGTTTTACCAGTTTCAACGCTGTTCTGTTTTTCAAATCACAACTGTTTTCATGACAGCAAAAGAATTTCAAACTCCAGGAAATTCTGAGGATGAAGAATTAATATACACTTAAAAAGAGCTATCAGGAAGCAGAATCAAATCTACAGTTGGAAAAATATGAAAAAAAGTCACTCCTTTCATGCTCCACTTTTAATTTCATCATTCTTTAAAGACATAAATGAACAAGATTAATAATTCAGCCAGTAAAGGAATATCCATTTAGCCTTTGAAAATCCCTGAATAATTCAGAAGTTCTGACATTAGATAGCCTTTGTCATACAGATCCATTCACCCTAGATAAAACACTGAAGAGAGAATGAAGTGACTGACCCATTCTCTCACAGCCCTCTCATATTACAGTTTATGAACAGCAAAACTCCACAAATCAGAAGGTCGCAAAAGGAGAAAAAGCATCTCATGTTCACCAGTTGTCTGTGCCAGCAAGATGATCGGAAAGGCCAAACAGGAGCATTTTGCTCATTCCAGCTAAACGCAATGTTAAACCTACAACACCCTATCTGCAGCCCAAGGAAATCCACTCCTTTGACTTCCCTGTGCTCTAATCACAGGGTATGTGAAAGGTTTAAGAAAGTCAGAAGATATTCATCATGTAAAACCCATTTTAAAAGAAATCAAGATTTACCAAACTGACAGTGAGTCTGAGAAATATATAAAACACATATTTCTTTCTATAAAGCAGTACTTAAAATTTTTATGCTTCCTATATGTAACATGCATTTGCCTTACCCATCTAACTGAAATTAAAATCTTTCACTGTCACGATGTCTCAGTTTAAAGAGACTGGAATGTTTGCTAAAGAGGATGAGTCATGAGACAAACCAAACTCTTCTCTCTCAGCAATTGTAAATTCAAAACTAAGGGGGCTTTAATCGAGGAAGTGTGGAAAAAACAGAAGAAATAACAACCATTTATTAAAAGATATATATATGTTGGCAAGAACAGTAACAGAACACAAAAAAAAACCCAAAACACAAACAAATAGACAATAGTCCTGTACCCAAAAGTCCCCTTTAAACAAAATAAAAGAAAAGGTCTGAATACTTCTCTGTCTTTAGTGCAGTTCTGATCACGGTTGGCGGGGGCACTGTTGGATCACTGGAGGTGCAGAGCCTGCAGTTCTCTGCGGTGACCTGCAGGGGGCGCTGTTGGGCTCTGGCGGTCACTGCGCGGGAAGGGGGTCTGGGGGGTGGTCTTGGATCACGGGAGAAGCCGAAAAAAAATGGAGACCCTTCCCCTGATGGAAGAAGGGCAGAATGAAAGGTAGTCCACCCCCACGAGACTCACTGTTGTTCTCAGATGACGGTGTTCCAAGGCTCCTCCCTTCTCTCCCAGTAAGCACACAACTCTCCGATGAAAAAACCCAGTAGGTCCCGGCTGGAGTCACGAGGCAGCGTGCGAGCCGATCGAAGCCGGTGGTCAGGCCTCACCAGGATGAAAAGCCAGAAAGACCAGCTTCCAGGCCTTTTCTCCAAAAATGCCCGGACACAGACCCTGTCTCCATCCCAGAGAGAGAACTCCGCAATCTGAACTCTCTCCTCTGAGAAGAGCCAGCCCCCCCTCCCAAAACTCCTCCCCTCTCCCCCCAGCCTCTGATGGGCCATCCATTAGGAATGCGGTCTGGCCAGCTAGATTCTTTTGTAAGGCTAATTGACCCCCTTCCCCCCACTCACTCCGTTTTCTTACAGTGGAGCAGGGAAAGAAAAATTCCCCTATTGGATTTATAACCTATAACACATGATGATAATGAACTATATATACCTTCCTCTCTTTCACCACTTTTAGTTCTGGTCATTATTTTGGGTTACAGATTGTATAGATAGATACTACAAAAAATGTAAGGTAGTGAACTTAAGTACTGTCTTCTTAAGAACAAATATTTGAGATCTCTGCTAGGACTTCTGGCGTAAAACATTCAGGAATGAGAATCATGCACCATTCTCCTGACTGTAGTATTTGGGCTCCAGTCTGTTATACACGCATAGCGTGAAAATCAGAGGAGGCTTTCAGAAAAGAAATATATCCAGCTAGGAAGGAGCTCTCATGGAATTTAACATGTCTACCACTACTCAGGAGAGTGGGTAGAGGGGCAAAGGGAACAAATAGAACTAAACACCATGAGGCATACTCAGGTTGAGATTTTGAAAAGCAAGAAGGTCCTGCACTGGATTGCTTACCGAATGTTAAACAAAGGAGACATCTCTGTCTAAGCTGGTTGGCCTGACTCTTTTGTAGTCACTGGAGATTATGAATGTCTGAAAAAGAGGGAAAGCAAATTCAATTTGGAGGTCCTCAAACAGACTCTTCAAAGGTTGCCCAACTGCACTGATATAAGGATAATTTGATCCAATGTTTTTGGCTTTGATTTTCCTCTCAAAGACTGAGGAATAAGAACTGAACATTCACCTCATCTCATGAATGTTATAGGTGGCAGGACTCTTTCTTGACCACTACAGGAGCAAAATAGTAGAGTTTTAAGTCTTTATCTGGAGCATATATCAAAGGCTCAGAAAGGCAGAAGAGAGGATCAAATGGGTCCTTAAACCTAATAAGCTCCCGCTAAGCAGGCAGATATTTTACTTGGGACATCTGTATTTAGTAACTGTAACAGCCTTCTGAGGCCAGAAAGAAGACTGAAAGGCACTTTTTTAAAATCCTTTCATAGAAAGTAAGTCCTCTGTAAAGCAGAAAGTGTTCCTCTATTTAGACAAAAGAAGGATTTAAGTATCAATCCCATCCATTGTAACAGCTCAAGCAGGCAATGAAAAGCATGAGGAACTATGTTACACAAGTCTTTTCTATGCTAATAAATACTTAACTCACATCAGCAGTTTCTACAGTACACTTCAATGGGACCAGAATGAAAAGCAAGTGCTCCCTAGCAAAGAAGGAGCCCCTTGATTCAGACCTTCCAAGTGTCTTTCCAGTGAAGTTCTGCATACAAACCCTTGTGGGTATGGCAGTATTTCAAACTACAGAGAGGTCTCTTTCACAGTACACAACCAGTACATCTGCCAGACATTCACTCTTGGCCAGCCTACACCCTTTCCTTGCAAGACCACTAATTCCCATGTCACAGAGACCCTCCTCTTTCTAGGCATTTCTACTTGCTACTTTCCATATGCTTTAATAGCTCAGGATTTCTTTTGCAACTAAACCAAAAAATAACTCCCCATGATGATTGACATATCAACCACATACATTTACAGGCCTTTACACTTAGGGTAACGCAGAGAGCTGCAGAGGATATGCTGTTACATGATGGCTATGAAAGATCAAATGACACACTGTGTTTGTCCATAATGCCTGCCTTTTATTACTGCAAGACCACTCTTTTCCTCAGACGTCAGTGAGACAGACAAGTCACAGAGCTGATGATACGGTCTTGTTATTACAAACCTTCTAGAGAAAGAAAACCATGTTCCAGTCCCTTCACTATTTTCATCAGGAGTGAATGACCCAATCCTGCTGCTGAGATGATAATTTATGTTTCAGAAAAACCACCCCAAACTGTTGGAAACACTCTAAGGATACCCTGCTCCAATGTGCCTGGTTTTCTTCCAATAAGTTAATTATCTTTCTTCCACAAAAAAAAGCAAGCAAGCATCCCTTGAGTTCCCAAAGGCAATCCTTTTGAGAACAATGGACATTTGATAGACTTCTGTACTCATTAAATACATAGTAAAGATGGTAAAATTTCCCAGAAGGCCTGAAATATACTTAGCAGTGACTGAAAGTCAGTAAAATCATGGTTGTCAAATGGCTATTATGTTATCCTGACAGATACTAGTATGTGAAACTATCAATTATAGAACGTCTGAGCTCAAAAGGCACAGCCTGCAATTACAGATCATGTATTACACATCCCTATGCAATAGCAGAAAGAATTCATACTCTACCCTTTCTTGCTGCTTTCTCTGTAGGAGTCTCTCTGCTTCTATGTCTAAATCTGCTTTTGTCCTGTGGATACAATACAAGAAATGCCAAGCACAGATTTCAATGTATAAGCATATTATGCGGTATGGTAAGAGAAGAATCTCATAATAGCCCAGTTGGGAAGTACCGAGCAAAAATTTGCTTATTAATAACTAAGAGCTGCGATTTTTACCCTTCTACAAAAACAAGGAGAGCAAACCATGGCTTTAGGCTTAACCAATTGCACTGAGCTCAATGTCACTCCCATGACTGAGCACACTCACTATACTTTGTTGCCCTTGTACCATATGGTCTCTACAGATTTTTTCTCTTTAATTCATCTTGTGAAAATGAATGCCTGCCCACCATATCCTTGCTTTTGCTTCCCTGTGCCTATTCTGGACTCAGAATTTACATGTTGGAAAAAGCAAGTTCAGTTCAGTATCTGAAATAAAAATGAAATCTCTCTTCAAATGGCACAAAGTTTCTTTAAAATGTTAATCTCGTTATTTTTATGATGTGTTTAAAATTAAATGTTCCCATATGGGTACAACACGGCAAACCATGCCCTTCCATTTAAATAGCCTGTTTACTTTAAAATCTGAAACTAGCTGCAAATTTAAACCCTTTTTGTTTTTGTCCACCTGGAAAAAATTATTAAATTCTTAAGTCTGCATTGTTATAGGAGCAAACACTGAAGAGTGTGAATTCTTAGGTTTCGATATCTATTTTTAAATTGTTTTTCATATAAGCTTTTAATTTAGACTTAATAAGATTCTAATTACATTTTTTAAAAAATACTAGTTGATTATTGAAGACATATTTCTGTAGGATTAACTTTCACAGCTTAGACTTTTAAAATATTGTTTTAAATAGTAATTTGGTATTTTATGATTTATGCTACCAAATCTAAATATATCATCATCATGGCTAGGCTTCGCGAACGAAGATTTGGGAAGGCACTATCCACATTTGCTGCAGGCACGCTGGTGGCTTATGAGGCCAATACGTGATAGACATATCCGATTGCAAAAGGCGCAGCAGAAAGACTCCTTAGATGGTGTATTTTGCAAGATATGGTTCTTTCTGCATTGCCTTTTTTCCTCGAGAGTGATCCTGCGTGAGTTCTCAAAGGAGACAGCTGCGTTATAGATGGTGTGTCTCCAGACCTCCCGATTGGAGGCCAGAGTAGACCAGTTATGTTGATCAATATGGCCAAGGCTGAGATGTTGTTTCAGGGAGTCCTTGAATCTTTTCTTCGGGGCTCCTCTCATGCGGCAGCCAGTGGCAAGTTCACCATAGAGCAGGATCTTAGGGAGGCGGTGGTCCTTCATCCTTGAGACGTGCCCTGCCCATCGCAGCTGCGTTCTCAGTTACATGGCCTCAATACTAGTGACAGCTGCTTGCTCTAGTACAGATGTATTGGTCACAAAATCTGACCAGTGGATGTTAAGGATTGTACGGAGGCAGCGCTGATGGAAGCGTTCTAGGAGACGCAGGTGGTAAATATAGTTAGTGTTAAATAATTACAGAATGATTGTAAAAAATTAGCTTGTTAAAGATTAACCATTTTATGAAAGATGCACATCTATGTAATTATTCAAAGTTGATAAGTGTCTTCTGAAAGCTGTGGGTAATAATTATATTGATGAGTGCTTAGTTATGATCTAACATATTGTGCAATTAAAGCCAATCAAAAGTTTTGCCAATTGCCATAGAGCTCAGAAAAAGGAAGAAAATATATTAGAATGTTAAATTAAATGAGCTGTGCAGCTTCAGTTCTCGGGTTTGCCTCAGCTGCTTTTTGCCACTTCAGCAGTGCAAAAGAGCCAGAGACCCGGCAGTCTTGCTCTCCTGATGATTCTCCATCAGGGGAAATACGGGTAATTCAAAGCAGAAATAGTGGCTGCATGCCACCTTCCCTTCTTCAGCTGGAGGCTGTAGTATTGATACCATGTTCCTCCTGCTGCCAAATGTACTCTTCAGGCTCACAAGTAGCCAAGATTAATTTATAATAGCTTTACAGCAGCCTAAATATCTATAAAATAATTTTTGCCTTGGTAATCTGGCACTGCCTACTATAGAGGATCAGGACCTTTAAGCACAGGAAGGAGTTAATTAACTGTTGTCTAGGGCTAACTGTAGGCTTTAGACTTGGATTGAAAAGGCATTAAAGCCACCTGGAATCTGTTCCTCACCCTTGCTGGAAGCCGTGCAGACCCTCAGCGTGTTGCGTACTCCATGGAAACACCGCTCTTTTGGCAGACAAGCAGCTCCTGGGACAGTTATTACAACGGATATTATAGGAAGGACTGCACTGGCACAGAGGTCAATGAGATAAACTATTTCTTCTTTTTCACCAATTTATTTTTACATTCTCATAAATACTACTTCTCATTTCACTCACTAATATCATGACACCCCCCCTCTGCACCCCTCAAACATTATTTAGGGCATTCTCTTTAGGAGTTTGAAGATTGAAACTGCCTTGTTTGCTCTTCTCAGGTTAATTCACGTGTTTTGATTTTTACCATAACCTTGATGTTTAAAACATGAGCTAAATCAGGCATCCAAAAGCACAGCCCAACATTCAAGAGGCATTGAGTATTGGAGGAACCAATAAAGATAACATCTGTCTTTACTCCTCTGAATAAAACTGCCCCAAAAAGAAAATCATTGCAGAACAACAGCAGAAGAATGACTTCTCTTACCTCAAGTGCTTCTAAATACTTTACAGACATCTTCTGTACCACTTTTTTTTAGTGCTAGTTCAGAAGAGAAGTGTAATCTTTGACATTTTTATTTTACTTAATACCATTGCATGTCAGAAGTCCAACTGTACAAAACTGCTGTATGTGACAAATAAGCCAAGCACATGTCCTTTGCACACCAGCAGGAACCTCCAAAGAGCTGGAAGACTTCTGGTGATCCACATCATCACAAGCTCAGTAACTGCTTGAGACCGCATTGATGATGGAGCTGTATTCCCCTGCCATGAATCACTCTTCAAGTAATTAAAACCATTATACAAGTCAGAACACAACAAAGAAACCCTGGAAACCCTGATTTTGATGTTGATCAAAGCCCTTGCTTCTTTGGCAATGTGGTGGCACTAGCCTGCCAGGCTGCTGAAGACAGCTATCAACCACTGCAAACATGCCACCAGCCCAGTGCAGGTTGGTAATGGCAACAGTCAATCACAAAACAAAGGTTCATTTGGAGCTGAAATGTGATTGAAGTAATTGTTTTCTTGACTTTGAAAATTAATGAAGACTAAGTTAATCAGGCTTCTCTGTCTTTATATTTACTGAAGAGAAATATGTCCAGTGGGCAGAAGATTAATGTGCATGAATGACAATAGGCATGGAAAAGGCAGGGGTACTCCATCTCTTTTTTTTCCTCTCAGTTTTCACTAGGCAGCTGTGTCCCCGGGTATTGCAGCCCCTGAAGGCAGAGTCTATGGAATGACATGGTATCTGCAGGAGACGAAGGCAGTGTCAGGGACAACGAAAGCAAACTGAGTACATGCAACCCATAGGAACAGATCAGCTACATCTAAGTGTGCTGAGGGAGCTGGTTGACGTCGCTGCTAAAAGAGCCATCATCTTTGAAAGGTCACTGCAGTCAGGGGACATTCCTGATGACTGAGAAAACGTCAGCATCACACCCATCTTCAGAAAGGGCAGGCAGGATGACTCAGGTCAGTTGGCCTCACCTCAGCCCCTGCACAGATTATGGAGGAAATCCCCTGGGAAGCCATTGCTGATCACAAGAAAGGCAAGAAGGTGATGGGGTTCTAGAAAGAGCAAATCAATCCATGGACACCAGAAGAACAAAAGTTGTACATCTTGACCTCAGCAAGGCTGACACTGTTCAATATTACTAGTCCCTGGAGACACTCAGCCTCTTCTTGGGTGATACCAGACTTGGGGGGAGCAGTCAATATGCAGGAGCACAAACTGCTCTTCAGAGGGACCTGGACAAGCTGAAGAAATGATCTGATGGGAAACTTACAAGTGCTAAGGCAAATACAAAATCCTGCATCTGTGAGGGAATATCTCCAAGCAGCAATGAAGGCTGGGGCTCAAGCATCTGGAAAACAGCTTAGGAGAAAAGGACCAGGGCATCCTGATGGACTACACGCTGAAGGTAAGTTGGTAGTGTGCCCTTGTAACAAAGAGGGCCAACTGAACTGTGTTAATACTGTTTCTACAGGTCGAGCAAAGTGTTTCTTTGCCTCTATTTAGCCCTTGTGAGACTGCATCTGGAGTAGTGCACCTAGTTTTAGGCCATTCAGTATGACAAAGACACGGACATGCTGAAGTGAGCCCAGTGGAAGGCCACCAGGATGGGCAGGAGGCCAATGCATGGGATGCACAAGAAGAGTCTGCATGAACTGAGTTTTTTCAGTCTTTGGAACAGAAACCTCTGGGGGACCTTACTGTTGCCTGTAATTACCTCATGAAAGGGAATATGAAAGACAGAGGGAGCCTCTTCTCAGAGGTGCACGAGCATAAAATAAAATGCAAGAGATGCCAATTGGAGCTCAGACTTAACAGAAATTCTGATTGCATAAAATGAGAAAACTTTTTACCACTAGGCTGATCTAACACTGGAATAATTTTCCCAGGATATTTTCAAAAACTAGATTGGACAAGCCATGAGCAACTGGTCTGTCTTTGAGCCAGAAACTGGACTAGATAAGCTCTAGAGTTTGCTTCTAAACTGCGTGATTCTGTGGTTCTGTTTTAGGAAAAGGCAGGCACAGATGCAATTTCTCCCTGGGGATGCCCATTTCTTTCTATTGCATATAAACGGAGATGAAGCTGACTAGCATAGACATAGACTATCCACATTTAGATGGGGTCAATCACAAAGAAAAATATCACTTTTAGAATGGAAAACTTCAGTAAAATAGAGATACTGTAGCACATTAAATGCTAGTAGAGCATTTTAGTGTTTAGTAAGGTAGATACTGCTAGATACAGTTATCCTTGAAACATTACAGTTATCCTTTATTGGAAGGAAATGCTTTAACTCTTGGTTTCTTTCCTATCTCCTGTATTTCACTAGAGAACATAATTCAGTGGTGGCATGGGCTTACCAAAAGCAGAAATATATTTGAAACATAGCATAGATAATTATGTACTTAATATGTACATATACAATCCACAATATACAAAAACATGCATCCTTAGTTGTGTGTTTCAAACAATTTGTGTAGTATAAAATAATCTTCTATACAGTTTTAAGCATCATCTTTAAAAAACAGGAATTCCATCACTAACATGACTGGATCCCAATTTAAGTAAGAAAGGATTATATTAGATACAGGACATTTTAAGTAAGATAATCTTGATTCTGAAGTCTTCTTTCCTCACTTTGTTCCCCAGAGTCTAACTTTACTGCTTTTTAGGTCTGTTATACATCAGTATCCTTTTCCGCCAAAAATCCTGCAGTGAGGCTGACTAGGAGAGAGCTGTGGGAGAGATTCCGTCTGTGTGATTGAAGTAGACTATTAAGGTGTGTATTTTAATTGCAAGGCTATGTGGCAGTGTATTGTAATGTTGTGGTATGGAGTTGTGGGATGGTGCCATTTTATTGGATTTCCTTTGTTGTTATTTTTAAGAGGGACATCAGGGAGGATGTTGGCTCACACTCTTGATGTATTTGATGGTCCTATTCTCACTTGATAGGGGCAAATTCCAGAGAACTTCTCTTACCTATTGCACCCTTCTCTGAGGCATGAAGCATTTCTTATATGTTTTCTGGGTACATAATCTGGGGAAAAAAAAATTTCCAGGCTCATCCACACAGAAGATATTATGATTAGTTCATTTATTAGCAGCAAAGCGCTGAAGGTATGTCATGTTTGAGTGTCTGATTTCTACAGTAAGCATGCCTCAAAATTGAGAAATTGAGTACCTACTTTTAAAACTATCTACTTATGCATTGAATGAGTCAGATTTTTGATAAGAAATGTGCAGATAAGAAAAAGTGTATGTCTGTACTGCATTTTCAGTAAATGCTAATACTTATATAGGAACTGGAATACTTTTGAGACTTCTAAAAGATGTGCTATATTTTGCTTTGAATATCTTATGTGGCTCATTTCCCAGACCACTAAACACTTTCTGGACTTGGGTAGCGTTTTCTCCTTGATGTCTCCCTGCATTTCCTGACAATAGCTAGAATGTTGGACTGAAGTATCAATAAATCCACAAATCACTCGCAATGTACTTGCACCACAGACCCCCAAATAATTAAGTGTTCTAAACGTAACTTAAAAATAAATAACTTCTTACAGTATTTCAGGGTAGTTTTACAGACTTTGCATCTTGCCCTGATACTTTTATCTGTTAGGAGAGTTTTTAATTGATAGTATTTTACAAGTGAAATCTGGTTAGTTCAGAGGAAACTTTGGGTACACGTGCAAGGACTCGGGGTGAAAATTGTACCACAGTTCTGTGTCTTTCAAACAAACTCAGTCTACACAGATCACAGACCTTTGGCTACACTGCAGTCAGCTTTACCAGCAGCTGGATCTCTGGCATGGAAAAAGCCTTTCTTGTTGAATTAATAGTACTTCTTCTTGTCAACATCTCCCTCCCAGACAGTCATTCTCAAGAGCACTGATTATGGCTACTCAAATAGTTTGTGACTAGAGAGCTAGATTAATAATGACAGTCAACACAGTAATGATGTTTCTTTCATAATTTTTTGTTGTTGTTGCAAGGAACAGGTGGACCCAGGTCCCAGCCCCCTATTTCATCAATTTTGTTGTTTCAAGTAGCAAAAAGGCAACTTTTAATCAAACATCAAAATTATGAAGGTTGAAAAATAGAAAGAACCTTCTAGTGGGATTGCTTTGTAAGTACTGGAATAGATTTTCTGTAGCAGTTACAGCCTTTTTGGTGGACATACATAATAACAGGAAAGATAAACTCATCAGGAGCAAGAATTATACTGCATCCTACCTCTAAGCAGGATAATGGACTGGGTAATGTCTTATATCCTTCCTAACTTATTTTTCTGATTCAATAATACTACTGATTATCCTTCAGTGCATGTGAATACTACAACTCCTTCCTATATGCCGTGTCAAAACATTTGTTCCATGTACGTCTCCTTCTCTGACATCACAGCATCACATTTAGTCCTTGTTTGCTGTTGGTCGTTATGCAAATCTGTGATCATTAATTTACAGCATCTCTTCTAGAATTTCTAAATATTATAAACTTATTAATTCAAGCTTTAAAACAGTCCAAGATGTTGATCTTATTTAACCATAATTAAAGACATTCTACAAAGCACCAAATTATCAGAAGTGAGACAGCAACCCAAATTGGAGTTCAGGGCTAGGTGTGTATGTGGTCACAGATACTGTATCAGTGACTGAATAGTAAATGACTCAGCCCCCCTCTGGGGGGATGGATTATAGGAAGGAATTTCTGCACAGTTCTGAGTACTTTAATACCAGAAAAACACAACAGAACGATGGGTATGTGGAAAAAATACATAAAAAAACCTGAACAGCTGTAGGGTTTGATTTATGAGCAGACATTAAAGGAATGATGTTTGATTGTCTGCACAATGTCCAAAAGCCATATGTATGGCTTTTCAAGCCACTTCAAGTATCTGTAGAGTGTAAACACCAAGGAAGGGAATAAATAACCAGGCTGGAACAAGAAGGTGTAACTAAAAATAATAAAAAAAATATACTAGGGTAGATTATTTACAATGAGCTTTATTACCTAGATATAATTATTGGAAGAAAAGCAGAAGGAATCTTATTGTTCCTAGTAACTTCAAGACTAAACTGGATGAATCATTGAAAAAAAAAAATTATATATCTATCTGCTGCTGCCTGACAAGAGAGCTTAACAGCTATTATTGCTTGATAATTTCTTCCTTTATGATCTTTATAAATCAAAATGCGAAAGACAAGTGGTCACTCATGCAATTGAAATAGCCATTTACTTCAATTAACTTTACTTGTCTAAAATGTTAGAGCAAACAAAATACTACCCTCACATAAACTTTACTCATAAACACTTCCTGAATGTATTTTCTGTCAGATATTTTTCAAAATAATAAAACCCATAGCACTGCACATTTAAAAGAAACAAACAAACAAACAAAATTGCTCCTAAACAATTGTTTAGGAAGCCAAGTTGGAATTGCTAACAGAAAACCACTGTCTTCTGCATTTGTAATCCAGAATCCAAGGATTCTCACTTTTCTCTGCAGCTTCAGAAAATGTTATTTTGTACTTCCCCTTTGCTGCACAGCCTTGCCATTATAATAAGAAAAGTTTATTCCTTGTCAAAAAGTCGGAATTCCCATTTTTTTGCAAAAGAGGAACTTGATATTCCCACTACTCTTGCACAAAGCCACATCATTATTTACTAATTCCCTCTTAGCCTAGCTTCTGTTTTAGAGGTGGATTAGAAGGTGCAAAAGATAAAAATGTACTCAAGATGAACTCCAGGGAAAATTCCCCTCAAAAAAAATCTGCTTTGGAAATAATTAGACTCAAACTCAGCCAAATAAAGGACATAAGAAACATAGAATCACAGAACAGTTTGGGTTGGAAGGGACTTCTGAAGGTCGTCCAACCCTACTGCAATGAGCAGGGATGCCTTTCACTAGATTAGGTTGCTCAGAGCCCCATCCGGCCTGGCCTTGAATGTTTTCAGGGACAGGGTATCTACCACCTCTCTGGACAACCTGTTTCAGTGCATTGCCACTCCCACTGTGAAAAATATCTTCCTCATGTCTTGTCTAAATTAACCCTCATTCAGTTTAAAGAAATTCCCCCTTGTCCTATGACCACAGGTCCTTGTAAAAAATCCCTCTCCAGCTCCCTTGTATGCACCCTTCAGGTACTGGAAGGTGCTTTAAGGTCCCTCCAGAGTCTTCGTTTTTTCAGGCTGGACAACCCCAACTCTCTTAGTCTGTCTTTATAGAAGTGATGCTCCAGCTCTCTGACCATCTTCGTGGCCCTCCTCTGGATCCACTCTATCCAGTCCACAGCCTTCTTATGTTGAGAGCCCCAGAGCTGGATTCAGTACTCCAGGTGAGGTCCCACAAGGGCAGAGTAGAGGTGGAGAATCACCTCCCTCAACCTGCTGGTCATACCTCTTTTGATGCAGCCAGGATACATTTGGCTTTCTGGGCTGCAACTGCACATTGCCAGCCTATGTCCAGCCTCTCATCCAGCAGCACGGAAAATATATTCCAAATATCAGGAAAAGCTAAAAAAACCTATGCAGAGCTCTCATCAAAATCCAATGATTGTCTTTCACAGAATCATAGAATCAGATGGGTTGGAAAGGACCTCTGAGATCATCAAGTCCAACCCTTGATCCACTACCACCACAGTTGCTAGACCATGGCACTAAGTACCATGTCCAGCCTCATCTTTAAAACCTCCAGGGATGGAGAATCCACCACTTCCCTGGGCAGCCCATTCCAATGGCTGATTACCCTCTCTGTAAAGAATTTCTTTCTAATATCTAACCTAAACCTTCCCTGGTACAGCTTAAGGCCATGCCCTCTTGCTGATTGCCTGGGAGAAGAGACCAACCCCCACCTGGCTACAACCTCCCCTCAGGTAGTTGTAGAGAGCGATGAGGCCTCCCCTGAACCTTCTCTTCTCAAGGCTAAACAACCCCAGCTCTCTCAGCCTCTCCTCATAGGACTTGTGCTTGAGTCCCTTCACCAGCCTCATTGCCCTTCTCTGCACCTGCTCCAGCATCTCAACATCTTTCCTGAACTGAGGGGCCCAGAACTGGGCGCAGTATTCCAGATGTGGCCTCACCAGCACTGAGTACAGGGGAAGAATCACTTCCCTGGTCCTGCTGGCCACACTGTTCCTGATACAGGCCAGGATGCCATTGGCCTTCTTGACCACCTGGGCACACTGCTGGCTCATGTTCAGCCTCCTGTCAATCAGCACTCCCAGGTCCCTTTCTGCCTGGCTGCTCTCCAGCCACTCTGTCCCCAGCCTGTAGCACTGTATGGGGTTGTTGCGGCCAAAGTGCAGGACCCGGCACTTGGCCTTGTTGAACCTCATCCCATCGGAACCAGCCCAACTCTCCAGCCATTGCAAGTCCCTCTGCAGAGCCCTCCTGCCTTCCAGCAGGTCGACACTCCCTCCCAACTTGGTGTCGTCTGCCAATTTGCTAATAAATCATCAATAAAGATATTAAAGAGAACTGGGCCCAACACTGATCCCTGGGGGACACCACTGGTGACCACTGGTGAAACTACTTGCAGAAAACTACCAAAACTTCAGCAGAGCAGTTAGTCAGTAAATGAGCGAACAAGTGGAAATTAAAGAAGACTGTGAGAGAGAATTCATCCTGCCAAGCTGGCATGACCAACATGACCTGCTGGCTCTGGCTGTCTGCAAGGTTTAATGCCCACATCCTTAAAAGCAGTTAGTGGGCTTAATAGGAGTCAGTGGAAATGCAGCATATACATGGTTAGTATGGTTAGTCAACTAAATACCTTTGCAGACTGAGGTCTTATTTCAGTGAGGGACACTATAGGTCACTTTTTGTTATGGAAATCAGCATTCATCAGAATACCAGTGGCAGAAATTGCTACAGAAGGTCCCAAGCCAAGCAGCTTTATTTGGAAATGACCACGTCTACAGCAGCAGTTACTTTACTGAGTGAATGTGCACATTTACACTTGGTTCCCAGGGAAACAATTACAGGAACACTGAAATATGGAAAGATTTTTGTTGTATCATGTGTTTTCATAGTAGAAAGTTTGTCCATAAACACAGTCCTCCAAAAAAAAAAAAAAATAGAAAAGAAGTGTGACTCAAGGAAAACAGCATCCCGGGCAGAACATAAAGTGAGCTGACAGCCCTGTGAACCCAAAACAGCCCGCAAGAAGATGTGTCTGCCAGCAGAGAGCCAGCCGTGGCGTCAGCCAAAGAAGGCAGCCACAAAGCCAGACACGGCT
The DNA here is from genome assembly GCF_009829145.1 of Chiroxiphia lanceolata. NCBI lineage: Eukaryota > Metazoa > Chordata > Aves > Passeriformes > Pipridae > Chiroxiphia > Chiroxiphia lanceolata. The sequence continues at coordinate 81,083,797 of NC_045639.1, read as the reverse complement.
GCTGGAAAAACACATTCCAGGTCCTAAACACTGCTGCCAAGTCCACCCCGTGATTATAGCCATGGACTTTGGAGAACCCAGAGGAAGAAGGTGAAAAGGAATAGGATCAACACTACCTACAGGGGGAAGAGGCAGTGCAAAGGCAACACAGAAATTACTGGTTAGTCCCATTTTACTTTGTTCTTGCCCTGTTTTAGTTAAGAGTCTAGCTATAGTCTTTCAAAGTTTAAAGGATATTTTTTCATTTTTGGCAGCAAGTCTAGCTTTCTTAGCAAACATGATAATGGCCTTACAGTACAGGGCCTTATGCCCCAAATATTCTAAAGTTTTTTACAGACTTCAGCTAATATTTGGCCAATATATACAGGGACATCTTCATCCACTACTGAAATGTGCTCTGCCTCTAGGACAACCTGTCATAAATGTTCAGCAAAGCAAAGAAGCTCTTCTCAGTATTTTAGGCCAGGATGTGATGAATATTTTACAATACTGATCCTGAACAAGAAGATGGAACCTAATTATGTGAGCAGAAATTCAGTTGCACACCACACTTACACTCCTTCTACTCTATACCTGTTCTTAGACTCCTACTACAGTGCCTTTTAGTGTTACACTTTGATGACAATCTTTGTTTTTCAAAGTCTCCTTGGGTAATGTCCTCAGTTACACAGCTGGATTCTCCTTCCCTACCAACCGGTGCATCTGCTGGATCCACACCACTGGTTACTCCTTCACATAGGTGTCCCACCACAATTTCCCACCCAGATTCAACTTCTTCTGGGATAGAAATACATAAAGGTCAATAAAATTCTGGGTGCACTCTTGCAGATCTCTTCCCTTTTGGTTATTTACCGTACAGTGATAATTTGCCATGTGTGATGCTTTTTTTTTTAAGCACTGATGCATTTTAACTCTCTCCTCTACAAAAAAAAAAAAAGCATTTCACAAGAAGTACAAAGTTTTCAGGATCATTTCAGGATCATCCTGTCAACAGGATCATTCATCTTAGCCACAAATTATTTTCTTTTCCTAATTCAAAAAAAAAAAATTATAATTTTTGCTCTTAGAATAAACACTTAAATCTTGTGGCCTTTTCAAAGTCAGGAGAACATCAAATTACTTAATCCTTTAAAAAAAGCTTTCTATAGCTAAGCAAATTTGTGCAAATGTCTACAGAGTTTGAGGGATTTTTAAGTGCAAAAAGAGAATTTAATATGGGTTTTTAAACAAAAACCGTTCACAAATTCATGCAATGATGACTGTGGCTTCCATTTTTAAAGCAACATTAGAATCCTAGATATTCTGAAAAAAATAAAACCAAGCACACTTTTGAACTTCACCTCCAAGACAGGGATCCAGGTACATATTTCTCTTCAAGGGATGTTAGGAAAAAAAGATTTCTAATTCCAGTTTCTTTGAAATTTCTCTGAGGGAGTGAATTTTACAGCTGTCACTCGTGCTGCATCCAATTCTGGCCCAATCAGTGCCATCATGGACTTGTGTCAGAATAATCATTGTAAGAATGCCAAACTCTGATTTTTTTATTTTAAGCTTTTGAAAACAGATGGTATTTTCTAAATGTAAAATGTTTCTGGTCATAGGTGAATAACAAATATTAACTGTCAGTCTGACAGAAATTTTCATCCTAATGCTCAGCAGATGGTCCATCCATTTCAGTTTCCCTGTGTCACACAGTCCTACATCATGCATCCAAGAAAGCTTCAGGCTTTCTTCATTTAGTTGATGAACTTTCACTTCACAAGGACTAGATAAGGTCTAGCACAAGTGATAAAAATATGATAAAATCTATTATATTTGTCTCAGAAAACATCTATAAATCAGGTACACACTGCCTTGAGAAATTGCTTTCAGAAGCTCATACAGCTTAGAAGACTTGAAGTAAAACTATGTCATTGCACATCCAGTAAAAGCAAGTAGATTTTACTGGATGTAATAGAGTTGAGCCTGTCGATTTCAAGCTGGGATGAATTTCAAAGTATTCAGTTATTTTCCTTACAAAGCTTCTCATATTCCAAAAGTGAGGAGGCTGTGCTAGAACTGGATCATGTAGTCTGACTACATAGGTCTTTAAATCACATGTGGTTACTCCTGTGCTGGGCCCAGCAGGTTGGAATTGGCTATCTGCACCTGACTCCTACGAGTGCAGCACACAGATCTAGCATGGGGGGGCAGTTTGATTTTGAAGATGTCCAGAGATGAAGATCCTAACATTCCCCACAGTGGTGTTTTCCAAAGGCTAATCTTTTCCCTGTTACAAACTTGAAAACTTTTGTCTTATTTCCAATGTGACTTTGTCTGGCTTCAGTTTCAGGCCATTGGTTTTCATTATTCCTTGGACAAATAAACCTGCTCGTAATCACACCCATAGATATACAGTCCTGATGCTCCTATACTATCTTATCTGCAGTCCCAGGAATCTGAACAGATGGCAAAGGCAGCTAGGGAAGCTATTGCAATTAAGAATCTTTTTTTTTTTTTTTTTTTTAAAGAAGCCAACAGAACCCACAAAGACATGCAGCATTTTAAGACTGCAGTGTTTGCCTGAACTTCTCACCACCAACTCCCTGCTGGAGAGCTGTCTTCACAGAATCTCTACCCACAGCTGCTAGTGGTGAAAATGCTTTTCCTGCTCCAATTTTTCTTGATGGGAGATCCAAATTTACTCCCCAGTTTGCCACATTTCAAAAGGTATTATACAACACCAATCTCTTCCAGTGCTTCTTTGTTGGACTGCTACTCTCAGCTGAGGTGGCTGCAGAAAATCACACCAGCATTTTAATGAGGAATTCAGAGAAGTTAAAAGACCTTTCCATTGGTGTTTAAATCTCACACAAACACCAGGCTGCAGCTGTAGCCTTTGCTGCTTATGGATAAATGTATTATTTTAGAACATGGCCAAGACCTCCTTGTAGGAGGTCCGGCAGGAGTGGAGCCAACAAGTGATTATGAAAGGCAGCCTAAAGAACATTTGACACTGTTTTCTGCCTACGCTTAACAAGCACCTCGTAGTTTGGGCTGCAGTTTGCACGATTTTGGCTTTTAGAAAATATGAAACACCTTAGTAGATGGCTTTTACATCTAGGAGATTCCATCTGAGGCACTGAACCCACCCAGTTTTATTACTTTCAAAAGGTTGGGAAAAGCTTCAAAGTCTCATCTGAAGAATTCATGAACGTATTCTAAAAAAATACCTGGAACTTTGGCATCCACACACTTTTTTAAAAAATAAACGTTAAAAAAAATCTGCTCTTCAGATAAATCTCCCTAGACTTATTTTCTTAAGTTAAAATCAATTATTTTTATTTGTTACTATGTATTTCATTTCCTTTGAATAAACAAGCCTTTATTTACCACCTTTTGAGATACTACTCAGTATGTCACAAGCAGCTCTAGTCTGCCTTATGATCCAGTCACCAGGATGGGAAAACCAGCTGGCAACTGAGAACATTTGAGTAAAATAAAAGCAAAGAGTAGAAGCTGCAGACTGGGCAAAGCTACAAGGGTGAAGAGAAGGGCATCTCACACTTCAGGAGAGAAGCTGGGACCGCTGCTAGGAACAAAATTCTTTCTGAGGACTGCAGATGGACTGCCTCCCTCTCTATGTCTTTACTTATTGTTTTAATAAGACACCCAGAGCTTGATCCACAGAGGGTCTCAGGTAAATGATAACAAGCCACTCAATGACTGTCTTATACACTGCATGGCCATCAGTCTCAAATCCAAAACACTGAATAGCCGCTGGTGCTCTCTACACTTTGCACAGGGCAATCATGCAGGTGAAGATTAGATTGATAACTGGGACCATACTGGGAAGCCAACGTCGAATACTACAAAGAACTGTCTTATACTCTATCAATTTGGGATTTTAATTTTGGTTAAGATAGTGTAGAGCCCTAATAGAATTGATTAGAGCTCAGCTCTGCTCTCCTCCAAGTAACACTCACTTATTTGGATAGAAAGTCACCTATCAGGGTCTGTAAAATTTGCATTTATTTTTACAGAGCAGTCCAGCTTCAAAAGGATGATTGGAAACTGCCCCTTATTACCTCAAGTTGGTGATCCTTCTCCTTCAGTACTCTTAGGAGGGAAGAAATTACCTAGGTTTTCCTTTCCCTAGCAGAGCATAACAGCATATTTGTAAAGTTGTGCTGATTTCTGGTTTTTTTAGTCCTGACCACACTAGTATTGTTTTGTGCTGGATGTGTCTTGGACACACTTCCTGTGTTGACTGACTCCAATGCATTGGTGATCCCCAAGTAATGCAGGTCATGTACCCTGATAAAAAGGTAGGAAGAATGGAGAAACTAAGGGTTTCGCTTGCAAATTTTGACCACTGCACTGTATGAACTGTGCTGATGAACTGTGCAATTAACCCCTTTTAGATATATTGTAGTTGTCTGCCAAGATGTTTTCCACAGCATTGCCTGCTCCTCACAACTTTAGCCCAGAGGGACTACAGGTGGCAGTGCATGAGAGGAATGGGAAGGAACTAAAAGCCTTTTACAACATCCTGCCTTGGCATCTCAGAAAAACAGGTGTTTATCCACTGGAGATCAATAGAATTGTGGGGGCAAGGGGCTAAAGAGAAGGAGCAATCAGAAGAAGGTAGCACAAAGTAGGAAGAAGGGGGGAAAGTGCACAAACAAAAGGATTGTGATAAATTTCCATGCAAGCCTGAAGTCACAAATGAGAAAAGAAGAAATTAGAAGCTCCCTTTGAGACCATTAAGGAAGAAGGAGTCTGGACAAGCAGCCTAACGTATGAGAGGCAAGGCTGGACTTGTATAGGCCTTCAGCATTTAATTAGGAATGGAGCAGGCTGACTCTATCTGAGAAGGAGCTCAGAGGCTAAAAAAGCAAATGGAGGACAACATATACCACAGAGTCCTCTAGCATTACTAGCCCTCCTTTCAGAGATCTGAGGCTGGCAGCACACATCTAGAGATTCAAACACTTCAAAGACACGCACAAGAGAGCAAGACTACTGGAAGACCAGTTACTAAGCAGAACTCTAGACCAAGAGAAGTCAGCAAGACGGACGATGATGTGAGGAAAGAGCTCAACCTCACCCACACATAAAGAAAGCAGTAACATCACATGCTGTTGGGCCAGCCAGCTCTCCAGTGTTCCAGCGCTTCTTATCCTTTTGTATCTGGTGCCAGACAATACATGTAGAGAACAATCTCAGTTGGCACTGCTGTGTTTCTAAAAATATGCGTTGCTAAACTAAGAGTGCAGCTTCTCAACAGTGTCACTGTGCTACTCTACCTGCAAAATGAATTACTGTAAAACTACTTGCAAGAACCAGGTAGTGATTCCCACTATCATACTTCAAAGTCTGCAGTTTTGTGGCCTAGCTTGGTTATTCAGGTTAGCCCAAGAAAAGGTCAGTGATAGACTGTTTTACATCATCATTCTATAATTCAAAGATAAGATTCAGCAACTTGTGATCAAGTTGTTTGAGCTTTCACCCTTCTGCTCTGCTACCCTTGGATGTGTTTCTAAACATATTACAGCTGAAAATAAACCAAAACAACTGCCAGGTTGTGGTAGTGAAATTAAAAGCAACTGAGCATGTCTTCCAAAATAAGGTAAATATTATTTAGGTTAGGTCAAGTATACCTGATGATTTTCAGCTGGAGTGCTAATACTATTGTTTATTGCACCATTCACAACTAGTTGCCAGCTTACCTAGTTCTCTTTTCCTTATTTACTTTTTCCATTTGATGTGGAATATCAGGATAGGTAGTGTATAAAATTTGGAGAGGGGGATGAAAGTGTTGTTTTCTTAAAATGTTCCTTTTTGTGCATGCCTAAAGGAGGACTGTAATGGAAATTATGGTTAAAATATTTTCTAGAGGAAAAGGTCAGGCTAAACAAGAAAGAAGGATGATCTCATATTTCTGACAATTCAGATACAAACAAATCTTTGCACCAGTAAGTTATGTCATCCATTAAATTCACATTAGCAGAATGCCTCTGTACTTTTTGCACTGTTATGACATGGCTGTACAGAGCAGGGGTAAATATTCCACATGAAATAGCTAGCTATACAGGGTTTCTTGTATCTATTATTATTTTCAAATAAATCAACTGAGAATTAAAGCCAGCATAGTTCTATGTTCTACCTTCAGAGACTTAAGCTGTGCCACATTAAACAACATAGTAAGAATAAACTTGTATTTGGCCAGAATAACACTGAAAGTCGTACCTTAGTATCTTACTCACTGAGATACTGTCCATCCTGACCTTGGCTGTTGCTTCATATTTTACACACCATTACTGTCATAGTAACAGACAGAGCCAACAATAATTTGCTCATACAATTTACAATACATTGTCTCCCAGCCACACTGAGGACTCTTTAACCACCAGCAGATGTGATGCTTGCATTAGCCATATTTGAAAAAAGCAGAATCTATTCAACCCTTAAGTCCCTATGGCTGCTTAGCTGTGTCTCGAACTTAGTGCATAGCTAATTTGGTGTTCATACCACAGTAACTATTTACAACACAGTAGAGGAGGTTCAGAAGTTTTAAATCACAATCTGCTGACTAAATTATGTGTGTTTCTCCCCTTTCTGACATCTGAGTTTTAGGAGTCCACTCTCAGAGAAGATAATGGCAACTAATACTGGAGATGCTCTGTGATGTTCAGTCCTTTAAGTTGAATAGTATCTGTGTGAATAGTATCCAATAATAATAATAATAATATTGCACAGTGCAATAAAGAATACAGCTATAATTACATTTTTTTCTGGGTATAAAGTCATTCTGACCTGGTGAAAACACTAGACTAGGATAAAAAAAATCACTTAAACCAGTAGTCCATGAATTCAAATTGATTTAAGCAGAAAAGTTATGTGGCTTCAAAGATCAGTAGGCTGAGAGATACAACTACTATTTTTAACAGCTGAAGTAGACAAAGAATTGCCTTCCAGAAGATTCCCCAAAGAGTTTTTGCTTCCCATTGAAAGAATATGAAGGAAAGAGAAACAGCTCAGAAAGCTGCAATATATTTTACCTTTATTTTTTGCTAATTTTTGCTTCTTTACTTTTCAGAATAAGAACTAGAAAACAAGGAACAAAGCAACTCTGAAATGGATAGAGTTGACTTAGGCAGTCTGTGTTTTCCTCTGCCTACTTACCCCATCTTCTATCAGTATTTCCTCGCACATTCTACCAAGTGTACAGACTTGTTTTTTTAATACCTCTCACTCATAATTTATTTCCCTTCCTAGGATCCGTATTATCCATCTTTGACATTTGATTATTAAACCTATCATGGCAGCACAATGTAGAATGTGGTGTTTATAGAGCTTGTTGCCTATTTTGATGGTATGGCTTCACAGCCCAAAGATTTTGCTCTTAAGTCTGACATATCCAGTCTGCAAGAGATTCATACAGCTGAAGAGGTGTTCTTATGCTTACTAGAACATGAGAGATTTAGGTTCAGAATTTCCCCTTCTTGTTCTTACTGCATCCATAGGAGATAGTATTTCTCTAAGCTGATTCCCAGCTGTTTTATTGGCCCCCTGAGTCCATCGCCAGATAATACATTACTCCAAACAGCCTTAAGTTTGCTGGAAGTTACTCCATGGGTCTGGATGCAGGATCACTGCAATTCAGAAAAGAGCAGCTTTACACTTCCTCCCCTGGGCGTCCCTTTTGCTCCTTGGACACAGTAGAGCATCCGGACTTCGTATTTCAATTCTTTCTCTCTGCTGCCCTTTCTGGAGTGCCGATGTATGTCAGCCCTCCTGCCTATTAACAAAATCTAGGTGAATTTGCCATTAAGTTGGATCTTGGTCTAATTACTGCAGACTGATTTTTTATCCTTCTGCTGCTTCTCTTTGAAGGATCACAATGCCTGAACTGTCAAGCGTTGGCAATGCTTCCCTGGGACCTTTTGTTCTTATATAATAATATCCATCTTAGCTGTGATGATTATGAAATGAAGGACCTTATTCCTTTTCCTAAGCTGGTTTTGTTTAGTTCCAACGTGTCTCCAAATTTTCTGAACTTCAGGGTAGTAATTGTCATCAAAATAGATAATTTTGTTCTTATACAGCTCTTCATTGTTCTTCCCAGCTGCCTGTAAAAAATTATTGCTGAGTTTGATAATTCTGGAAACAGAAAACAACATATCTTAGTGGGATCCGGGGGCTTTGTGCTTCTGCCCTATAAGATCTTTATATAATACTGTCAGAATGCAAGGATTGTGTAAGTGACATGGACAACATTCCCACATTTTAGTTATTTTATGTGTTTTTAGGAATGCCATAAATCCTGTCATTGCTTCTCCTTTGAGCGTTCTCTAAATCACCACATTTTACTCTTTGGAGTCTGTTCTGTTTTACCAGGAAAAATGAGATGTGTGTTCCCTGCACAAGGTTAATCAATAAAATCTTTACAGTCTCTTCTCATCTGGTCAGACTCACTTTAATTTCAGTAACAGTGCTAGTCAACTCACTCAGATAGGCAGTTTAATCTTTTTGAAGCCTTTCTGCTTCATTTCCCCATTCTGTTGCTCTTTGTTGCTAACCCTTTTGAATGCATTATCCAAGTTTCTGATAGCCAGTGGTTTTCACAAAACTCAAGCTCTTCAAGTCATGTTACCTGGTGAAAATCTCAGTTTTTAAGAGTATCTGTTAATCCTCAAGGATGTGGAAGAATACTTCAAAAATATGTTGCAATGTACAGTAAAGACTAAATGAACAGGGTACAAATATCTTCAAATGTGTACTGTTCCTAAAAATGCTCCTTTTCTTCTTAGTCTTGTGATTTCTCAGACCTGATTCATGATTTTGGAATGCCTGAGACTGGCAATGCTATTTGTTACCAAAAGTACAAAAAATTTTCTTTTTGGCCAGTTGAGTACTTCAGGGCAGTTCTGGACAAGAGTCACCCTTCATCTCACTGCTTGAGCCATTGTCACCTGCAGCGCTTAATCCTGTACTTTCTTTCTTCTTCCTTTCTGATGTAACAGGCTCTTATCCACTTTTCCCAGTCCTTTTTTGTCTAATTTTTCAGCACCAAAGTGTTGAAACGAATAAAGCGAGGAAGGCAACATTTATTTTAAAAACATATTTTGCACTATCAGTCACATTTACACAAACATCTCTTCAGCATATATACAGAAACACATCAGAAAACTGGGTGATCAGACACAAGCGCAGCAATGAATGCCCAAGGATAGGATTTGTTTCTGCCAGACTGTTTGGTGCTTGTGCCAAATACCTTCCACAGCCTGAGATGGGAAGAAGCTGAACGTTTTGAAGAATATTGAGGAAAACTGTCAACATTACCCTTAAAATTAAAGCAATGCATGAAATATTATTTTTAATTTTATGATTCTGAGAAAAGCAAACCATTTATGCAGGATAAGCTTAATGACTGAAATGGCTTTTTTTTTAAATTGGCAATTTCACTGTACTTTATTTTTTTCAGACCTATCTGTCACGTTGTAGGGATCAGGAACTGAAACGATACACAGAACTTCAACAAGGTACCAGGGTTTTTCAAAATTTGTGATATTAATGTACTAAAAATATCTACTCTTTTTTCAGTCCTACCACTGTAATATTTGAGAACCTGAGATTTTATAGTCACAGCTTTCTAGTTTTTAACTAAGGAAATTAAGAATAACATTAAATTACGGATATTAAAAACAAGGAAACAAGAACAATGAAAAATAGTTAATCAAACATAATTCAAAGTGAGTCTTCTTTCTATTATGGTCTAGAGATTACTGCATAGGCAGGAAATTTAGGTGTATTATAGATTTTTGAAATAAAAATTACCCTAGACAGATCTGAAGGGAAAGCTGAGAGCTGCGTTGTTAAAAACTGAAAAAGCTGCAAACCAGAAAGCATGAAAAGGTCTCTTGGGCAAGTCTGGGAAAAATATTTTTAAATACAGCCTGAGGAGAACTGGGAATCGTTGTAGACATTTACAAGGTAGGCCAGGATGGTTTATCCTGAAAGGTGGGTCTACAGTTCTGGATAACACGAAGAAAGGTTCAACTACACATGGCATCTTCCACTGCAAGGCATCAAACACAGTTGGTAAGAGCACAGTCAAAAAAAGCAGAAAGACATGGCAGCAGCCTGCAAACCTGTGCAGCTCCTCAACAAGGAGTATTGCAGATAAGGCACATATACATAATCACAAGGGAAGTTAGGATACATACTTAATGGTCAGATCCACTGAAGATTACAAAACAGACAAGCTATGAATCCAGGAAACAGAATAATTGGGACTGGGAGAGTACAGTGTGGGAACAGTACCAACACTTCCTTGTCCTATTTCTGCTCATTCCTAGCATTTGCTTACAGCCACTGTTGGAGCCAGGGCAATGGTAAAGGGGCCCCTGCTCTGAAGTGCTAAGGCCAATCTAACGGTTTTATTGCTTGAATACAGATATTACGCACTTGTAGAAACCTGTTAGACCCTGAGCAATCCACCGCGATAATTTTTCCAAATGACTTCTAATTGGAATGAATATCCAACAAATTTTAGATTCAGCAACATCACAAGCCTAAATTTTTATTAAAATAAATTATTATTCCAATAGTTACAGATTCCATCCTTAAAAGGAAAGGTTTTTTATTTCCAAAATATTCCTTTCAGAGAACTTTTTTTAATTAAAAAAGGCTTCAAAGTGAAGGTCTTTCTTTAAAGAAATTACAAATTTTAAGGACACTAGGACTATCATGTGTTTTAAAAATTACCAGCTTGGTATGTTAAATGACAAATACATAATACAAGAATAGATCTTTTTCTGTTCCCAGTTGTCTAAAAGTAATGTCAAAAATGTTTTTAAACAGCTGGATTAAAATACTACACATTACTTATTATGCTGTTAGCAGCTGCACTGTCCTCTGTAAGCTTAGCTTTTCCAAAAAATTAGAGCAATATTACAAAATCATGCCTTGTTTACTTTTCTATCTAATATCTTTAATTGGCACTATGAGTAGAAGTGCTTTAGGTTCCAACTCAAATAACAGCAGGTCTTGAAGCTGTAGCCATAAGCACTTTAATCATGGGCTATATGGAACAAGTTCCAATTATTAAGGAGAATATGAGTTCTACTGACTAAATAAAAGGTTAGTATCCAGCAATACTTCTTTGCAAACATAAACCAAATCTCACTCTCTGTGTGACCTTGAGCATGCTACTTGATCTTTTCGTGTCTTGTCAAGACAATTATTAAAACTTGGACTTCTCTGACTAACAGATGTTACTGTACATCAGTATAGAGATTATTAGAGTAAATGTCTTACTGAAAACATTCATGACAATAAAAGAATGTGGGACCAAATTTCTTTCATTCTGTGTGATTTGCATCTTCATAATTCTTACTGCACTCGCTGTCAAAGCCATTGAAACCATGAGATCACTTGTTTTCCAACAAATTAAGTCTCAAAACTTGCCAATCATTCTGCTTCAGAGGTCAACAAAGATGAAGTCCTTCTCTTCCTTGCATAGATCCTTAAGACCATTAGAATTACATCTATTTGCAAGAAGAGCTCACAAAGCTAACAAGTTCCAAATGTTTCCTTTTCTTAAAAATGCATCTTTGTTTCAAATCATCACATGGTTTTAATCTGTGCAAACTGTCCACTTCTTATTTATCTCAAGTGTATGCTGTCCAAGAGATAGCATAATTAATAGAAGTTAAGCAAATACATATGAGTGGCATATTGCACAAACTGTCGAGGTAGATGAAAAGCCACTAACTTCTCACGACCAGGTTATGAAACCTGTAGCACCAATAAGTGAAATGTTAATTATGGAGAGTCGTTAAAGCTTGTTACTTAAAATAGGCATAGCCATAATTAAGACTAAACACCCCACGGTAATAGGTTTGGATAGCCTGGAGTTACAATCGCATTTACCTAAACAATGTAGGTTCACCACATGCCATCTCAAGCTGATCATTCAAAGATTAAGTGCTTATTCAAAGCTCATCTTAAATTCTAGCTGTAGCGAAGGGAGGGAGGGAAATGCTTCTGAGGGTGCACCCTAGACCAGCTGTTTAAAATCAGCAAGATGAAACATGGCAGTGCCCATCTCATTTATAGAGGCAGTCTAGATTAAACTCGAAGATGAGTTTCCAGGTTGAACACCTAAATTCAGGTGACATGCCAGCCAAATGTAGGACAGTCTTTTTATTGGTGTCAGGCAATGAATGTAAAAATTAACCAAAGCCAACAAGTCTGTTAGCAAAACTCTTCCAGGTCTCGACTTTCTTCAGGTGCATTGGTTGGTCATTCTCGCTTAGAAGAAAGAACTTCGCAGCATTTTAAAACTATATCTTTTGGTTTAAGTTTATTAAAATGAATATGCTTTATACAATTATGACAGTGTATAAGAATATAGAGAAAAAATATGCTTCAACATGTGTCCAACAGTTTTACTGGAAAAAGAACAGTGCACAAACAGAGACAATGAGCAAAACAGGGTAGGGAAAATGTTGAAGTTCAGACTCAGGAGGAGGACTATTCCACAACTGGTGTGACCTCTGGTAGATTCAGACTGTTACTATTCGGGCTAATGTCAAAGAAACACACATTAGAGGTTGCAGACTCAAGACAGCCCCATGAAACTTGCTCTCCCAGTGGACATCATTATACAATCTGGGCATTCTTTTATTTTCATAGTATTAATTGGCTTTTATCACAGGGCAGTTAAAATACAAATGTTTAAACAGAAGTTGGGTTTGGAGAGTTTTGAGGGGATTTTTTGGCTTTACTTATGGAATTGTTAATAGAAAAATATCCAATAAAAATTATCGCTTTCACTTAGGGTAGTATGTGTGAATCCATGTCTTTCTAAGGATATAGTGCAGGTTGTTAAAAATTTCAGGTTTGAAAAATGAGTCCAGGTGATATGGGGACAAACCAGAGCCTCTCTGGTGTCTCAGACTGATTCCAGAAGGTCATCCAACAACAGCAAGGATGTTATATGCTACATGTTTTACATGGCATCTTGTCATATAGCAGCAATAACTTATTTCATAACAAATGGAATCCAAAGATATTTTGGCAAGGAAACGAGAGATCCTCTTGTATGGCCTGTGTGGCTCTAGTGGCATCCATTCTTCCAGCGAACTCATGGGGCTGGAACTAGCTGCATAACTGGGAAGGAAAGATGAAAGTGTAATTAAAAAGAATCTTTGATAAACATTGGTGTAATTACACTTCCAGTTTGAGTCTGGTGTGAACTCTAATGAGGTTTTCCCTGATCAAGTGGGAAATGGTTTCTTTTCCACTCCTATCGAAATAGCTTCAGCAATTTTGCACTTGGCTCTTCATGCAATGTCCTGAGTTTCTCTCTATTCTTATCTAATGCTTAGAAACATTAAAAACCTAACAATGCCAAGTGCATGAAAGATGCCTTCACAAGACAGAATCTGGCACACAACATTGTCAAGGCTCTCTGATCTCTCACCCATTTCTCTGCCATGAACAAAATACTGACATGTAAAGATGTTAATCTGAGAAGCATTTTTCCACTTCTAGGTTAAAAGAACCTCACAATCAAACCCTGCTGTATGTCAGTATCGCACAGGCAGCTGTCATTACAGCTGGTTCTGTCCAGCTTTTTTACTGTGATCAGAGCTTGATATGAAACCCGAAGCCTTTTGGCATACCTCTCAAGAAAAGAAAAGAAAAAAACTAAAAAACAAAAGTGCCAAAAACCTGAAATAGGTTTCGCAAAAATGTAACTGCAGAGTAATGCTAGTCAGCAGGTTTCTAATGAGCCTTATGTGTCATTAATCAGTTTTCTCTGGGGCAAAACAAGTCTTCATACTGTAATAGTGATACTGCTGACTAGAGGAAGAGTTGTTTTATTAGGGACTTTTTTTATGATAGTAGGAGTAGAAAACCACACAGACTGTTCGTATGGATTGCCTTCACCTTGCTATACATGGATCTAAAACATACAATTCTTTCTTGTACAGAGAAGTTCTAACTTAAATGCAACACTCTGAGAAGTCACTTTCATAAAGTCATAGGAGATCTCTTCAACAATCATCTCCTGGTCCTGTCCAAGCAAGCATCCCAGGTCTGCAGAAGGAGGATATATATATGACCACAAGATTCACAGTAACTTGGGGGGCAAGGTGTGTCACATGTGCACTCCCTCCTTTAGCCCCCTTTTTGAGTAGAGCCCAGCATACCAGACATCTTCCACCACTTCCCTGGGCACCCAGTGTCCCCCATCCCATCCCATCCAATTCCATCCCATCCCATCCCATGCCTTAACAATCTCTTTGCCAACCTTTCCACCATGTCCTTTCAGTTTTCACCGGTTTTCCTCCCGACTTAATTCTTCAGTTTCCTGTTTCTTTGGCCCCTTCTCAATTGGCGAAGACTTGGTTAGGACTGAGCACTAGTCCTAAAAGGAAAAGCTGAAATAACCACAATCTAATGGCTACAGATTCTCTTCCAACTTTCAGCCTAAATGTATCTATACTATTTTGCAGCCCTGTGCCTTTCTTCCAGAGTTAGGTAAGACTGAATAGTTCTCAACTGTGTTTTTTCTCTATTCTCCTAACCCACAAAATATATCTATAAACTATTTACATTCCTTCTCAACATTTGTTGGTCAGGCTAATCAATTATTTTTAGTCTGCCATCCTAAAGCAGGCTTCCTCTTCCACTCTCCTCTGCACCTGTTCCAATTTGAATCTTTTTTTTATGTTTTTTAACACAGGAAAATAAAATTATATGAAAATTCAGCTAAGGTCATATTGGTACCACACAGAAAAATTCCTCTTTTGTTCAATGCCTCTGCTAGCAATACTTCGCCTGAGATTTATATTTACTTTTTTCCCAGCTGTGCCACATCCTTGGCTCAGTCAGAAACTTTTGTCTTTCCCTGCTTTCAACTGCAGCTTCCTGCTTCACATAAATAAGAGAAGCTAGGGCAATGAATTGAAATGTGCTTAATAATGTCTTGTTTCACTTAATTTAGTCACAATGAAGATTAAATGTTATTTATAGTGCTATTTTACTTGTTTAGATTAGAAGAATTTCTTATTCTTGAAATTCTAATAACTCAAAAATTATGCCAACAATTATAAACCAAATGCAGGGTGAAGAGCAGACATCTGTGCCAGGTTCTGAGGCTGCAGTTCCAGAAGCTTCAGCTTTGCTACTGTCAGCTTCAAAGCCTGACTACAGTTTCAAAGATGTCATCATCTCACTGTAAAAATTAAGGCTATTTTAAGAGGTTCCTCAGCTGTTTATAAGGATTCAGATCTCAGCACAGTCAATTCAAGATGTGGGAGTGCATGTCTGAGGACATCTTTGGGCTCCTCAAATGTTCATTGTACTGCCCCTCAGTGCTGCTTCAGTATTCTGTAGAGCCTGAGAGTTATCATGGAAATTAGCAAAGACTTGAGCACAGAAAGCCACAATCATGCTAACCTAACTCTGCCATGATAGCTGAAACATGAGGTTCTTCGTTTTTTCATATTCCTTGAAAAGGTCAAGGCAAAATGACAGATTTACAGATCAGATAATCTCTCTCCAGCTGTTGCTGAAGCCCTGGCTCTTCCTATGCTTGATATGGCCAGTTAAGCCAGTGTTGTGGCTATGAAGTATCAGTAGAGCAGGGAAGCCAGGGATCAAGGTCTTGAATAGATTATGATACCAGATAGATTATCCTTTATAATAGAGTCACTAAAATTACTCAAATCTATGTATATCACGGTTGAAATAGCTTTATCAGTGTTATTTCCTCTGTTATTTTACTGGCTTAGTTTGTTGATCGCTCTAGTGTGCACACATTATGAAGCTGGCCTTACAGACCACGCTCTCAGTTCTCTTTTTATTTTAATTCAATGATATAATTTAATTCATTGGATAAAACAACTGAGCCCTGGGAGCATGGTTGGAAATCCCAATTCTGCTCATGGTCCAGGCACAGTGAAGGAGTAGAGTCAGGCTCCCTTCTGCCTCTTGCTCTCCACCTCCCACTTTCTAGGTGAGTGATTTAGCACTAGTCCATCATTCAAGAGGTAGATGACAGCATGTCAGATAAGGATAGTTGCATTTCTGACCAGATACAGTACGAGAATGCCTAGAATTTGAATATCAGGACGATAATAAGTGGGAAATGAACTCCTTTCTTGAAAATATGAGAAATGGACTCAAGACTAGACATGAGTGGCTAAATGAAAGTGTGCAGGCTGTCTGGGTTAGTGTCTAACAAATATGCTTGCCTATGTTGTTGTCAGGCAAAAAAGTAAGTAGATTGAATGACCGCTTGGCCTGTTCCAGAATATTTCTGCCTTTTATCACTCCTCTGCAAGGGTTAATATGATATGGGCTGTAATGAGCTGGCCAACTCCTGACATGAACAGAATCTGATTGATTATATGCATAGTACACTAACTCTCTGCAGATGATAATGGCCATTCATGTATCATGCATTCAGCAATCACCAACATCTTTAATACAGATGTAAACCTTTGTATTGATGCCAGTTAAGCTACAATGAAGAGAAAAAGAATGTCAGAGAACATTCATTTTATTTCAAAGGGTCACTCCCAGCAGTGCAGCGTGCCATTTTGCGCTGCCGTTGTTTCTCAGAAACATAATTCCCAGGAATGTACTGTTCCTGGTTTCAGAAGTAGGGACACAATTAAACAGACAATTACTGCAAATAGATAAAATCCATTGCAGCACATCCTTTATGTAACAGTGTGACAATGCAACAACATTTGTGACAAGACATCAAAGTGGAGATGGTGACCACTGTGCCCCACTGGACCGCTTGTGACAGGTTAGCCGCTAAATGAGTTTTAGTAGGTTTTTCTTACCTTCACTTCATAAAATGCATTTTCAGGTACAATTCCCTGGAGTTTTCAGAGGTTCTAAATAACCTTTGATCTTCCTGTAATCAACTGGGAGGCAGATATCACAAAACAAATCTGCAGAAGAACAAATCAAGGTGAAATTTGTGCAGGGAATGGAAAAGAGGTACAGGTGGAAAAGAGGATAATGTGCAAAAGAAACAAGAAATGTTCATCAGCAAAAGAAAGAAAAGAATGATGGGATTCCTGTATTTCCTAATTCTCAGTATGGTGATATCACATAAAAACATGCACAACAGTCTAGAAAGGCAGGGAAACATGGGATGAGTCATAACAGACAGCTGAAATTACCAAGAGATTAGGTTGAGCTGAAAAGAGAAAGGTGAGACACATAATAGTTTCAAAGGATATGTTTCTTTGCAATATAAACTGAGATCAGTACTCCTAAGTGCAAGTTCTAAATCATATTGCTAAATCCTCACTTAGTGTTGAACACAGCCTACCTGCCGGAGATGGCATGCCCAGGCCCCGCCCTTGGCTCAGTGTCAGCATGTTTTGCTTTATACAGTTCTTTCCTCTCTGGTGCCAACACAAGCATGAAGGCAGCAATTCACCAAAGAGCTCACCTGGCTGAGAACTAAAACACAAAACACAGCCATTCCTCACCTTCATTGGTTTTCTGATCTAACTCCGTAGGAGCCATTGCAAATGATTCTGTCAGCATAACACAGTAGTCAGCAGACAGAGATTGGCATGAAGAACGAGTGTTCATGGAATGGGGCATGGACACAGGCAGTAAATTATGCCCTTGACATTTGCTGTTTCTGTTTCATATCTGAAAGATGGCTTGTATGCCTGAAAGCTCATCTGTGTTATTTTATCACCTAGTTTAATAAAAAGAATAGCAGAGAAGGCTCAGAATTAAGATTTGGAGCAAAACCAGCTCTATTTTGTAACTAAAATAATGGGTTCCTTAAATAATTAGATTCATAAAGTTGTGTCTGCTTTGTCTGCCTGGTTGTGTACACTATAAGCCAAGTTTTGCAGCAGTTAGAATTAAATCACAGAGATGGGATTGATCAGAAAACAAATGATAAAGTAGTGTAGCTTAAGGTCAAAGTCCCAAAGAGTTAAGTATTCTTTGAGGAACATTTCCATCCCCTGATGTAAATGGGTGTAACTCTCAGGCTTGAAGTCATTGATAGGCTTATTGCATCAGGTACATGAATACAGTCCCTGAGAGACCAAGGTATACCATGACACCAAATTAGATAAATGTGAGTCCTGCTTTTTCTTTCACTCTTGGAGTGGTACTTCTTGCTTACTTCCTCTCCCTCGCTACCCTCCAGCAAATGTGTAAGTCACTTTTCGTGTCAAAATGTCCAACAGAGCTGGTTACTTTTGCAAGATAAGTTCACACCATCCGATGTGCCATCTCAAATAATATGAAAGATATTTATGAAATCCGCATTTGCCCACACTGTATTTAGCCAGTATCTTCACAGAGGTCTCCCTGGGACAAATGGGATGTTCTTAGATATCTCTATTATATGGAGGAGGGGGAAATATTTGTCACTGTTATTTTTATACATATGTAATTCTGACAGTTCTATATATTCTGATAATTAACAGTTGAATGTCCAGAAGACAAAACAGTTACCAATTCAGTTTATTCAGTAGTTCTTGCTCTATTAAGACACTAAGAAAAAAAGAGAAGTGGGAAAAAAAACTTGCATAGAACAGCTTAGGACACCAGAGAGACAAAGGAATGCAAGTCCACTGAATATATAATCAACTCACCTCATTTTATAATGGGAATTAATCTCACTTCCTCCTATACAGTAAAAATTATGCAAACAGAAAAGTGTACCCAATTAAAGTATATCAAGAAATGTCAAATCCTTCATGGGTGCAAATCAGGAGCTCAATTTAATTAGTAAAACACAATAAAAGAAGGAGACATATTTAAGGACTTACTGGACTTTATTTATATAGCTAGTTCCCATACATGTTAACACCTTGCGAAAACTATTTGGCCTTAAAACTTCACAAGTAAAAATCAGTCAGAATTAACTAGTCCTGTCCTGAAGATGCCATTTTAGGAGACTGAGGTTCAGCATTTCAACTGCTCAGCAAAAGCATTTCATCATGGCTAGGCTTCGTGAACGAAGATTTGGGAAGAGCTCTACCCACATTTGCTAGAAGCGCGCTGGTGGCTAAAGAGGCCAATGGAAGACAGACAAGTCTGGTTGTAAAAGGCACAGCAGAAAGACTCCTTGGATGGTTTTGGCAAGACACAATTCTTTCTGCATTGCCTTTTCTCCTCAGGAGTGATTCTGAGTGTGTTCTCAAAAGAAGCAGCAGCGTTATAGATGGTGTGTCTCCAGGCCTCCCAGTTGGAGGCCAGAGTAGACCAGTTATGTTGGTCAATATGGCCAAGGCTGAGATGTTGTTTCAGGGAGTCCTTGTATCTTCTCTTCGGGGCTCCTCTCATGCAGCAGCCGGTGGCAAGTTCACCATAAAGCAGGATCTTAGGGAGGCGGTGGTCCTTCATCCTGGAGACGTGCCCTGCCCAGTGCAGCTGTGTTCTCAGCAACATGGCCTCAATACTTGTGACTGCTGCTTGTTCAAGAACAGATGTATTGATCACACAACCTGACCAGTGGATGTTTAGGATTGTACAGAGGCAGCGTTGATGGAAGCGTTCTAGGAGTCGCAGGTGGTGGTGGTAGATGACCCATGATTCAGACCCATATAAAAGAGTAGACAGCACTATGGCTCTGTAAACACTGATCTTTGTACTTTTCTTCAGGTGTTTATTTTGCCAGACTTTTATGGAGTCTTCCGAAAGCTCTCTATGCCTTTGCTAACCTGTTGTCTATCTCCCCGTCAATCTTACCATCCGAGGAGATGAGGCTACCTAGGTAATTAAACTACTGGACTGATTTGAGCTCTGATTTGCCAATGGTGATATGGGGATGATGAAAGACTTCCTGAGGTGTGGGTTGATAGAAAACTTCTGTCTTCTTTAAGCTGACTTCCAGTCCAAAAAGCTCAGCAGCATCTGCAAAGCAGGATGTTAAATGCTACAGAGCTGCTTCTGTGTGAGCGATGAGGGTGGCGGCGCCAGCATAAAGCAGCTCCTGGACAAGATGGTTTAAGGTCTTAGTGTGGGCCTTCAGTCACCTTAGGTTGAAGAAGCTTCCATCAGTACGATATCGAATGTGAATACTATCTTCTTCATTGAGGTCTGCTGTGGCCCTTTGGAGCATCATGCTGAAAAAGATTGTGAATAGGGTTGGTGCGAGAACGCAGCCTTGTTTCACACCATTAGTTATTAGAAAGGGCTCAGAAAGTGCATCACCATATCTGACTTGGCCGTGCTGATCCTCATGGAGTGAGATGATAATTTTAAGGAACTTGGGGGGACAACCTAAACGTTCCAAAATCTGCCACAGACCTTTTCTGCTCACAGTATTGAAAGCCTTGGTGAGATCAACAAAGGTTACATAGAGACCTTTGTTCTGTTCTCTACACTTCTCTTGCAGTTGTCTGAGAACAAATACCATGTCTGTGGTGCTCCTGTTGGCTCTGAAACCACACTGACTTTCAGGTAGAAGTTCTTCTGCTATAGCGGGTATTAGTCTGTTCAAAAGTATTCTTGCCAGGATTTTGCCAGCAATGGAGAGCAGAGTAATACCGTGGTAATTTGAACAGTCTGTTTTAACTCCTTTCTTCTTATCCAAAGTGATGATGACTGCATCACGAAGGTCTGATGGTAGCTCGCCTAGTTCCCAACAGTGCACCACAAACTCGTGAAATTTAGTATGGAGTGCAAGGCCCCCATGTTTCCAAACTTCAGGTGGAATTCCATCAACTCCAGCTGCCTTGCCAGTTTTCACCTGCTGTATGGCCTTAAGGGTTTCTCCCATAGTAGGGGCAATGTCCAAGTCATTCTTCCCCTGTTGCTGTGTGATGTACTGAATTGTTGAGTCTTGGACTACACAGCTAGTACTGAAGAGAGTCTGAAAGTGTTCAGACCAACGATTCAGAATGGAGATTTTATCTGTGTGAAGCACCTGACCACCTGCACTGAGTACAGGGCTTTGGAGCTGATATGTAGGCCCATATGCTGTATTCAAGGCCTCATAGAATACTCTCTAATCACCTGTATCTGCACATAATTGAATTTTTCCTACTAGATTGATCCACCACTTGTTCTGGATGTCACGGAGTTTCTGTTGGAGCTTGCTGCATGCAAGATGAAAGGCTGCTTTTCTTAC
Source organism: Chiroxiphia lanceolata (assembly GCF_009829145.1). Classification (NCBI taxonomy): domain Eukaryota; kingdom Metazoa; phylum Chordata; class Aves; order Passeriformes; family Pipridae; genus Chiroxiphia; species Chiroxiphia lanceolata. The sequence continues at coordinate 81,062,664 of NC_045639.1, read as the reverse complement.
ATGGCAGGATGGCTGAGCAAGGTGTGCTTGGTGAGCAGTTATCTTCTTCCTCAACAATTCCTGGATCTCTTGATTGTTTTCATCAAACCAATCCTTGTTCTTCTTGAAGGAGAACCCTAAGGACTCTTCAGAGGACTGCAGGATGCTATTTTTAATATGTTGCCAAAGTGTTTCAGGAGAGGAATCTGTGGAATGATCTTCGAGCCTAGTTTGAAGGGTTGCCTGAAAGCTGTCTCTCACTGTAGCTGATTGAAGATCGTTAACTTGGAGTCTCTTCCTTGGAATACTGCCCTTTTAGGTTTGAACTTAAGACTGAAGTTGAGTTTACAGCGCACAAGCCGATTGTTTGGCATTCTGCACTGGGCATCACGCAGGTATGATGGGCATCACGCAGGTATGATGAACATCACGAACATCTCTCTGTCGCACCAAGACAAAATCAATGAGATGCCAATGCTTAGATCTAGGATGCATCCAGGTTGTCTTCAGACTATTTTTCTGCTGGAAGATAGTGTTGGTGATTCTGAGTTGCTGCTCCGCACAGAATTCTAGCAGAAGGCGACCGTTTTCACTGCAGTTTCCAACACCATGCTTGCCTAATACTCCTTTCCAGGCTTCAAAGTTCTTTCCTACTCTGGCATTGAAATCACCAAGGATAATGGTCTTACCATCTGCAGGAACCTTTTGGGTACGGCGATGCAGGTCGGTATAAAATTTATCTTTTTTGGCAGGGTCAGCTTGGAGAGTTGGGGCATATATACTGAAGAGGACAACGTGTTGCTTGTTGTTTAGTGGAAAGTGTAAGGAGATAGTACGATCAGAATGACCTGTTGGCAGATTTTTGAGTTTAGGGACAATAGAGTTTTTAATCATGAAGCCAACTCCAGAGAGATGCCTTTCGGTTCTGGGTTTACCTGACCAAAAGAGTGTGCAACCGGCACCATGTTCTCTAAGGCTGCCTTCCTTGTGGAGATGAACTTCACTGAGGGTAGCGATGTCAATGTTGAGACATGACAGTTCATGGGCAATTAGGGCAGAACAACACTCAGGACATCCACTATCCGCAGTACCAAGCATGGTTCTGATGTTCCAGCATGCTAATGTCGGCTGCTGTCTGAGCGCGTGGCACGGGCCTGGCTGAAAAGCATTTAAAGTAAATTAATTTGCCTGACTTATTCTAGAGGAGATTACTGAAAGTACGATCAGCCACCTCTTTAATTTTTTTTATATCTACCATGGGAATTTTAGAGCTCTGTGTTTCTTCTCCTGGAAAGTGTCCTGTTCAAACCTGGAATTCTATCATGGATTCAGTTGCCTGTAGATTTGTCCAGAGTCTCAGCCTTTCCACTCAAGCAGAGACATACACAACCTTCCTACAGCCACAAATTTACCCAGGAACTAGCTGAACACAGAGTCTGGGAATGCAAATAGCACTTCTATATATAAGTTAACAGTGTGTTGTGGAACTTCCATTTTTCTCCTGCTCCAGAATGAATCACATAGAAACTGATGACAATACTGCCCCTGATGACAATCGTCAAATTATAGAATCATAAAATGGTTCGAGTTGGACAGGACCACAAAGATCATCTAGTTCCAGCCCCCTGACATGGACAGGGACACCTTCCAGTAGATAGGTTGCTCAGAGCCCCTTCCAACATGGTCCTGAACACTGTCAGGGATGGGTCATCCACAACTTCTCTGGGCAACCTGTTTCAGTGCCTCAGCATTCTCATAGTAAAAGAATTTCTTCCTAATATCCAGTCTAAACCTACCCTCTTTCAGTTTAAAGGCATTACCCCTTGTCACTACATGCCCTTGTAAAAAGTTCCTCTCCAGCTTTCTTGTTGCCCCCTTTTAGGTACTAGAAGGTGCTATAAGGTCTCCCAGGAGCTTTCTCTTCTCCTGGCTAAACAACCTCAGATCTCTCAGCCTGTCTTTCATAAGAGAGGTGCTCCAGCCCTCTGATCATCTTCATGGGCCTCTTCTGGACTTGCTCCAGGAGATCCATGTCTTTCTTATATTGGGAGCCAGAGAGCCTGATGCATTTCTCTGGATGGGGTCTCACAAGAGCTGAGTGAAGGGGCAGAATCCCTTGATCCTCTGGTCACACTTCTTTTGATGCAGAATACACTTGGCTTTCTGGGCTGTAAGTGCACATTGCTGGGTCATGTTGAGTTTCTTATCAACCAACACCCACAAGCCCTTCTCTTTAGGGTTGCTCTCAGCCCATTCTCCTCCCAGCCTGTATTTGTACTTGGGCTTGCTCTGACCCAGGTGCAGGACCTTGCACTTGGCCTTGTTGAACTTTGTGAGATTCACACAAGCCCACCTCTCAAGCCTGTCCAGGTCCCTCTGGATGACATCCCTTCCCTCCAGCATGTCAACCACATCACACATGTTGGAGTAACTGGCAAACTTGCAGAGGGTGCACTCGATCCCACTGTGCAGGTTCTGTAGACACCTGGTGTTCAGCCAAAGTAAACAACCACAGACACTAATCTCCAAAATTTCAGCATATTCTGCTTCTTGACAATGCCATATTACTTCTCCCCTGAAGCCCTTTAAAATTCATTCTGGACAACCACAGAGAAACACCTCAGAATGAACTGCCTGAGCAGTTCAACACCTTTCTGAGGCCTGAACCTTGTTCAGATTCACAAACTAGGCATGCTCTGTCAGTCTCTCCTGAAACAGTCAATGTAGCAAGTGCTTGAAGAAACATGCAAAATACAGCAGCTGCTGCCATCCTTTTCCAAAACATCTCAGTTTTTACTCCCTTTCTTACTGCCAGCTACGGAGACCTACCCTTCCCTTTCACCAGCTCTTGCATTCATTTGACCGCTTGGAAAGTGAATTTAGCTCACTAAACTGTCAGAAATCTAACCCAACAAAACAAAACAAATCAAGAAAAAGTGAATAGTTTTCACCACTTTAGTGAGCTAATGGATCAGACACATCCCAGAGATGACAGAAGTGAAACAAATGGAGCATGTGCCCAGGAACAGTCCTGCCCCTTTCACCAGCAGCAAGTTCGTGGACTGACTCAGCTGCCTCCTGAAACCTCACCCACAAGGAGAGGAGAAAACCTGTTGGAGACGTCAGATACTCTGAAGAGGACAGAGTGAGCTCTTTCCAGTCCAGCTCGAGTGCTGGAGTGCCCAAGCTGCTAGAAAAGCGGGGCTAGGTAAGACTGTGTTCTTAGAGGAGTGCTCTGACACCATCTGGCTTCAAGTTTGGGCACCCATCAGCTCCAAAATGGAAGGAAAGGCAGGAAAAGCAAGGGAAGTTGTCAAAATTTATCAGTTCCTGGAGCATGGGTACTGTTTGATTAGTTGTGCCTTAGAATGGATAAAGCTAGAGTTGGCTATGAGCACATAAAATGATGTGCCCTATAATATGAAAATTAACAAACAAAGTTTACCACAGCAACTGTGGACATTAAGGACAGAGCTGAAATCAAAGCAGATCTAACACAGCAAAACTGGACGACACATAACGTTTTCTGCTCAGTATATACAATTGAGAAACATCAGAGAGCGAGAAGTCTGGGTTGACAAAGCTAGTAAATAATTTGTCAAAGAAAAGAACCTGCCCGTGTTATATCCATGTATGGATATAATTGACCACATTTCATCTTAGGAGAAAAGAAAAGTTGTGGCCAACTTCAAAGGGAACTGAACAAAAGTATCTCTAATGATTAATGAATTAGCATCGTTGAAGTAAACGAGCTATTCTGAATGTTTGCCCAGAGGCAGTTATGGGAAAGTTTCCAGAACTATTGTCATTTTTCCTGGAACTCGTTGACTTTAAGGACTCCACAGCTGCAAGAATTGTGTGAGCATTTCAAGACTGTCATTTTCACCACCGATTTTCTGAAAAATTCTTCCTGAACTGATTTTTATTGGTTTCAGCTGGGGAATCCATTGCACCCAGCCAGGAAATGCCACATGCCTCCTAAGCTACTGCTCTATTCTTCTTGCACTGATACTATCAGAGACTCAAATTCACTGCAGGGAGAACACTGGGGGCCAAATTTTCCCTCTGATGTATGCACACAGCTCCCATAGAGCTAATGCAGAATTTTTTTGCCTTTGATGCCTCTTATGAAAAAGCCTGGAAGTATTGCATTAGAACAGGGAGTTCACACTATTGGTGGTCCCCATTGTCATTAACACAGTTAGTGGCATTCCAGTGAAAAACACAGAGCAGCTCTTTTGTTTGTTTGTTTTATAAGCAGATCTTTCAGGGTGGGATCCAGTTTGCTCATATCCTGCCAAAGATGAAACTTCACTCTCTAAAATCCACATACACTAACAGTGATCCATTCTCCCTGCTTTCCAGAACTGCCTAACCTTTTAGGCACTCGAATTAATCAGACAGTTTTCTCTTCTGCCCAAAAACTCTCCAGGCAACTAATTCACAGCTACATGCTCAGCAAGGCCAGCTGAGCGTATTCCCAAAAGGAGTTAGGGTGGGTGTCTCACTCCCCTTGCCCCTCTTACTCCCAGCCACACATAGTCATCCCTTCTCTTGTGCTAACTGTGATGCTCACAGGCCCCTTGCTGGGCAATTTAACTCACTATACAGCCAAAAATCATCCATTTCTTTGCTGGGCTTGTTTTTTGCCACTTCAGTAAGTTGAATCAGCTCCCAGGGGGTCTCAGTCCCACAGCCATCCTAGGTAAGTGGTTGCACATGCAGACAGGGAGCGGGACCACTTTGGCAGCATTTTTGTCTCATGAAACTGGTTGCTCAGTTGCTAGTTCATGTTCAGAATGTCCATTTCTGGGGAGATAGGAGCTCAGTCCAGCTATCTGCTACAACCTGCAAGCAGGAAATTACCCAGGATCTACTTCAAGCCTCAGCAAAATCTGAAAAACGAAGTGTGGCCAAGGATACAGCTAATGTCAGTCACTGAATCCTGAAAAACCTACATAAGATAAGTTCATTCAGTTGGGTTGCCTTCTTCTTTGATACAGTTTAGATTTTTTTTCTATGAAGTCTAATAAAGACAGACAAATTCAAGAAAATAATAAAGACAGACAAATTACAGTAAATCATTAAAATTAATTACACACATATAAACATAATTTCATATTGAAGGAAACATAAGTGAAGACATAACTTGGAGCAGAAATGAAACCCACACCCACCAGCTGCAGTCAGCTCACCTCCGCCTTCCCCCATGAGCACACACCCTGGGTGTGCTGCTCTGTGGGACAGCCCTGGTCCTCTGTCCAGGCTCCCAGTTTCAGTAGAGCTTTGATCACAGCTCCTTCCTGAATGCATTCTTGTGTGCTGGAGCAACAGCCATGTGAGGGCCCTTGATGGGACTGAGTGGTGAGAGCAGCAACAGAAACTCATTTAGTTTGATGTGACAAAACTGCTCCACAGACAAATGCTCCATGGTGGTCCTATGGTAGGAACATGTGTAGAAGGCCCTGCTGAAGTAATAATACTGAAGTAATTTCATGCCTCTGCCCTCTTTCAGGCCTAGAATATTTGTCATCCTCAACTGGTATAAATGAATGCAGCTTCTCTGACTTCAGTGAAGCCATGTTAATTTACCTTTCAAATTTGATGAGGGTCTGGTCTTCGTGGTCTTACAGTAAACTAGCTTAAGGAGCTTTATTCTGAGTCCTATTTATAAATAAAAGCTTGTCCTTCAGAAGTTCAACCTTTCTCAAGTCATAAAAATGCTTGCCTTTTTCTAGCCTGTGATTGGAGAATAGACCTACAAACTATATTAATAAATATATTTCTTGTTTCATAAAATTAAGGACCAAATTCTGTAGGAGACTTCCTATAAAAGTATTCTTTCCCAGATCTGCAATTAGGCTTCAGGCTAATCTGATATCCATAAATCACAGAGAAACAATGTTGACACCTAAAGCAAGGAAATCAATCTATTGACTTTTACAATACTTTCTGAACCACTGTTACTTTGCACACATGAATTCAAGTACTTGTGAGCTCATTTTTTAAGCAGCTCCATCACTTGCATAACTGCCATTAGTAACCTCTCCTTCATCGCTTCATACATACACGTCATACTTGGCAGTCTACTAAACCACTGACAGCATTTCTTTAGCAATTTTTCAAGCACAGAGAGGGTCTAGATTCCACCACTGGCGCAGAAGAAGAGGATACAGCAGACTCCACTGCCATCAAAAGAGATCAGCAGTGAATCCACCAGGAGTCTTAAGCAGAAGGACTCACAAATTAGTTTAGACCTGATTTGAGTGATATCATGCGTTATCTCTAAAAGCACTCAGAATGAACAGAAAAAGTTCCAAAGAGCTTGATGTGACACATAGGCTGAAACTGCAAACAGCTTTGATTCTATGCAAGAAGAGGCCAACATAGTCCCATATCTTTCTTACAAATCTGGTGTTCGAACAATCATCTGAAATTCTGAAATTGATGGAGAACATTAAACCTCTTAAGCTGTTTAAGTCTGATGGGATGCATTAGGTGGGGCCAGTTCTCTAGTAACTGAATATGAACTGAAATTTATTGAAACGAAGGTCTCTTCCTATCCAAGTCATTATACGTTTCTATGAAACACTGTTTAACAGACATTTTATTTAATGAAGTACAATCACAACCAGGTTTGCCATTTTTCTGAGGCCAATGGAAAAAATTAGAGCATTAGAGAATTTCATTGGCTGCCTAGAATGCAACACTTCACACTGGAGCAGGATGGAAATCACACAGATCGCTGCCAGGCGTGGGGGTTTGTTCTTACAAGATCTCTCAGACTCAGACTAATTTTAGAATAAAGAAAGACTCTGCTTCAAACTACCCTGCACCGCAAAAGTTCCAGTGACAAACTTCTACTCTCTTCTTTTGTATTTCATGTACACTTTCAAGTTGTTCAGTAATATTAAGTCAAGTTCTGCAAGTACCAGCACACCGTGAAAGAGACTGAAAACAAAACACAAGTAAATGCGTCTTGCTAAAATAAACCTGACTTTTCATATGAGCTGACTAGTATTTAAAAAAAAATAGTATGTTACTTTAGCTTAGTGAAGAGGTTTGCCAGAACTGCAAAATTTTGGATAGAAACTTGGGTTTTAATTTTGTTATTCAAATTTCTGGTGAGAAATACTTTCAAAGTCAAACAGTTTAGGCTTTTGTTTTAACCTCTTCTACATGTTTTCTCCTCAGCAGTCCACCATCCCAGTATCTCCCCTCAGATCCTAAGTTTCCTGTTAACTAAGAACAATATATTTGCACACTGGCTTGCTATCCTAATGAAAATAGTTTTAAACTAGAACTGGTGGACACTTGAATTTGAAATTCTCAAGGAATGATTAAACAAGGACAGCTACAGAAGAAGCTTAAAATAATAAAAGGTCACGTTACAGTAAGCTTATAGAGGCCAAAAGAGAATGCTGGGCAATGAACCATCTCTTTTCCATGAAGGGGAAAAAGACCACTGAGCCAAAAGTCTTATCCAAAGATCAGAATTATTATTTCAGTGGCATGGCAGAATTCATTGGACAATATACAGAACTGGCATATTTATAGAAGGTTACACATTGTTCAGCAGAAAGGAGAGGAAAAGTCTTACATACTAAGCACACTTATACTTTCTCTGAGGTCCAGAGAGAGACCTGTTGCTTTAAGGTCTTTGGACAATGTTAAAAGGGGTAGAAGTCAATTGAGATTGTCTTGGATTAGATCACAGCACAATATCACATTGGGAAATCCACATGGTAAAGCTTGTGATGGTTGCAACCAAAATGATCTCTACTGTATAATTTGGTGTTTTGAATTTCACAACCCTTAGCTGAAAAAGGAATATTACAAGGCCTGTCTCATCCAAGTTGGCCAAATACTCAAACACTTTCATAGTCAATGAACAGATACAAATATTTGACAAGAGCTATTAATTCTATGCTGATATTGTAAAGGGAGTCCATCACTCTTGGGAGTGTTCCTATCCACTGAGTGGAGAGACAGCCTGGACATCTGGTCTAGACATCTGATGTTGAGATGTCTAGGATACATCAGCTGACTCCTTCCCAGCAAGTTCTTGAAATATATCTGTCATGGAGCCAAAAGGAGAGGCCTTGCCTGGACTCTAAGGAGTAGGGAGGGATGGGATAAAGAGGGTGGAAGTGGATTTGTGACTGGATTTTTTGGAAGACAAGTGGCAAAGAGCAAAAAGGATGACAGACTTCAGGAAAAGAGCCATCAAGACATGTCAACAGGTTAGAAAAAAAAAAGGAATCCAAGAGAACTGGCATTTCTTTAAAGAAGTAATGAGGGCATTGTCAAAAAAGCAGCCATTCTTCCAATCTATGTCTCATTGTCAAATGCTGACACAGCACTTCACAAAAGATGACATTCTCCTGTGGGGAGTCTGAGGAAGATGTCTAGCAATATGAGGAAAATTAGTAATTGGTGAAGACCACAGGCTATTTAAGTCTAGGAAAAAATCTAGACCAATTTGCAAAATTGTGATAGTACCTTAGAGTAGTGCAACATGAAGGGGATTAACCAGTTAGCGTGAACATGTCTGATTTTGAATTGGCCAAAAATGCTATGAACTTACAGCAAAAGAGGTTTAGTTTAGACATTAGAGACTTCTTTCTCTGGCAAGACGCATGTTGTGGAAATTCAACAGTCCCAATCTATTAACAGAGTTTTGTGAGCAGCTTTCATCAGTGCCTGCAATAAATGTAGATAATTGCCTAATGGTGGAGCAGATGAGTTCTCAGTCACTTCCTAAAGCACACTTCAGGATTCAGGAAGGCTAAGTTTAGCCTAGAGAAGCTAATTCCTCTTGGCTCTCTCCATAGTCAGTTGAGAATAGCTCCTTTTAGATACACGCACAGAACAGGACTCTCCCCACTGGTCTAACAAGAATAGCCCCAATATTTCCCCAAAACTGGAAATCCTGGTCCCCTCCTTCCACTACTGCCACAAATAGGTTTGTGCTCCTTTCATTCCACTTATGATCTTCTCTTCCTTATCTTTTCAAATACCAGATCTCAGCCTATGAACCTGTATGGGATACATATTCCCATTGCTTCTCACTGTTACCCTTGCTCCTCATCTCTCAGTTTTGAAAAAACACCGTTTATCAAGAATTTTTGCAGAACATCTCAGACTGACAGGGCTGTGTATTTGGAATTCTCTGGTCTCAATTACAGCCAGGTCCATTTTTTAGGAAGTACAATTACAGTATTACAAGTGTCCTTTATTTCAATTTTTTTAATCAATGCTAACTGATTGGCACATACTGGTGCTCTCTGTAATATTCCCTCAGGTTTGAAAAGCAGCCTGAAGTCAGCAATCTTTCTTAAATGCTTACACAAGAAAACAAGTGGCCTCTTTGCCTTCCAAAAAAACCTCATAGCGCCTTCAAAATTAACTTAAGATTAGTAGGGCACATTGCACAATAGTGAAAACAAAACAGAAACATAATCCCTGACAGACAGAGGTCAACGACAACAACAGGGCACAGTCACTCTCAGGTTTCTGCCAGTGATAGGGTTCAACTTTAACTCTACAGGTTATGTGCATGTTCAGTGACCATGGAACACACCCTCGAGCCACCCACTTTCCTCAGGGTAGGCTGGCTGCAAAGCATTTTGCATAGTCCTATCATGTGCAGACGCTTCAGTCTCATGCTTCAGCATGCACAAGACTAACTGACAAGTCACAGATCCTTCAGGATGAGACTATAGGCACTGCCTGAATCTCAGATGCACACATGCAACCCCCGCATCACTTCTACGAACAAGGCAAAAAACCATCGTGGCTGCCTGGTCATTTTATGAATTGCTTTTATTTGTTAGGAAACTCTCAGGGACCTCTTGTTCAAACAATTCTCAGTTCAGAAATCAAGATCATATCTAAAGCGTCATGAGATAAAGCATAGGACAAGGTAATCTCAAGAAACATGTAGGTTTCAAAATATCAGAAGAGTTAACGCTTAAATCTCAAGTACTGCTCAGCCTTTAATATCATGGTCTGCTAACCTCAGTGTTATTTAGCTGCAGGTCCTCTCTATCATTTTTTTCTGTCTTATACACTACCATACTGGGAGTCCCTGGGTGCGTGACAGCAGATGATGTGCTAAGATAAGGCCACAGACTCATATCAATACAGGCAGCATAGACAGGCCCAGTACTGAATCCACCTAATTTAACATTACATTCCTACTAGCCTTCTGGAGGATAGGAAGGCCTGTGGATATACTAGTGGGGAGTGTAATCATAGAATTATAGAATTATTAAGGTTGGAAAAGACCTCCAAGATCATAGAGTCCAACCTTTGACTGGATACCATCTTGTCAAGTAAACCACAGCACTAAGTGCCGCCTTCAGTCGTTTCTTGAACACTTCCAGGGAGGGTGAATCCACTACTTCCCTGGGCAGCCCATTCCAATGCTTGACAAACCTTACAATGAAGAAATTCTTCCTGAAGTCCAAACTAATGATTTGGAAGGAAGCAAAAAAGATGGTTACACTGCCAAAAAGATCCATAGGTCACAGCTTTTTCCTTGGGAGATACTAAGCAGTATCAAGGTAAGGCAGTCCACTGGGCTGAAGTGTTGTTGGCAGGAGAGACTTGAGGCCTGCAAAGGAACTCAGCTATTCAAGAACTGTGAAGGCAGTAGAGCGAATGAGCAGCTACAAACTCATTCACACAAGAACATTAATTCTGAGTTAGATACCACAAAAAGGTAAAACTATATATCTGTTCACAATCAGACAATCCTACTATGTCGTAAGGGAAAAAAAGCTTGAAAATGGCAGAGAGAGCACATGCATTGTTCTATGTAAAAACCAGAATGAGGGACACAAGTGATGGTTTGCTTAAAGTAATGAAACAGTGACCAGAGAGAAGGAGTTTGCTAAGAGAGAAAAGCAGAGCAGCACTTGGTGAGGAGAAGGTCCAGGCAATGGCCACTTCCGTAAGTGCCAGAACTAAGGTTCAAATAAGGAAGAAGTCAAGATGCAAGAGATTAACGAAATGATCCCTTTAACCACACCCTCAGCTGGAAAACAGAGAGTGTTCAGAAAAAAGAGAGCAAGCACTTGATAGGTACAAAATATACTAAGAAAAGTAAACAGATCAGCAAATGTAATTCAACACAGTTTATTTTTCAGCTCATTGAATTGAACTCAAACAAGTTTATGATAAATATTAAGATCCTATTTTATTCTGCCCATAATATTCTGCCTAAGAAAACCAACAATGTATTAACATAAGCCATGCCTACGGAATACTGAATTCACCATAGGAATGCTATTGAATAAGAATGAATAAGAAATATTGAATGCCTAGAGATTATTATCTTGGTGATGCCTCCATTAATCATGTCATGACCAGAGCTCAGTATTCTTATAGAGTAGCCCCGTGTAGCTCCCAGCAAACTTCTCTTTCTTTGCTATTCCAAGTTGTGAAGTTTTGCCTCAGTGTTTTAAAAAGGTATGGCCATGAAGGACAGATGATACATCTTGCTGAGGTATAAAATCAGTCATTGACTCTTCTGTAAAAGATTCATCATATTTATGATTTTAAAATAAAATTTCTTTGAAGCATTTTCAGGTGCTATTCTACAGTTTTCCACACATAAATTTTAGATACAAATAGTAGCAGATTCAAACACTGTACTGGCCTTTCCAGTAATCCACAGTCATCAAACCACCAGCTCTACAGCACCAGCAATACCACCTGTAATTCAAGATGTGGACGTAAATAGTCCAGGATGTAAAAATAGACTGTCTGTTTCTGAATGTGAATGCTACAGAGTAAACTGTTGCTACCCCTTTTCTGAGGGGATTCGGACTTATAATGAACAAATTTCTCATGAATTCTCAGCAAATATGCAGACAACTGAATGTTAGCCAAAGATCCAGCACAAAGGTAGGCTGAAACACAGGAAGAGAAGTGTAATAGTAGCAATATATAATTTATTCCAATATCCCAGTTACACTTGTATCTGCTTTCATCTCCACCCAGATATTTTCCTGCACCTTATAAAGAAATGTCAAGCACATTCCTAATCGGGTGTTGAGTGTAATCCGACATTTGGAAAAGTTTGGTAACTAGAAGGTGAGGTCACATACACCCCTGAGAGAATCTGGATACTTCAAAGGATGAAGTTACCAAGCAAGCAGAAATTATTTTTGCAACTTGCACCACAATACTAAGATCACATTTTTCTCCATTATTACTGGATGGAAAATTATCCTTATTCAAATATTACTCTTCAAAGACTAGCAGACAGAGGTCTCCAGCAGATAGTGGGGTTTTTTCACCTAAAAAGCATGAAAAAATAATTTTTTTACATACTGGTTAAATTTCTAAAAAAGGAGGAGGAGAGGTTCTCCATGCAATAACCCAAATAATGAGAGACACAGAGGGGGAGAATGGTCGTTTATGACGGTAGAGTAGCCCAGCCCCTTCCAGTGGGAACACAAAAATCCTTATCGGTCCAAAGTCTTTCCGTGGTCCCCTCTGCCCATAGCTGTGCCAGATCAGCAATAGTGCTGTGGTTCTCACCTCTGACTCACCACCAGGTTCCTGCTGTCCTTTCCCTGTATGCAGACTTCTGCCTCCCCCCTTTAGACCCCTGTCATGAGGACTTCTCATACACAAGTTTTCAGTCTGGCCAGCACCTTTCACATGCACCACGTGCTTTTCCTCAGTAGCGCCTCACAGCACCGTGGGCCTTTCTCAGGCCCTTTCCCATCAAAAGCCAGCTCCATGCAGACTCCCTCAGCCTTTCTTATCCTTCCTGTCTTCCAGCCCTTTGTGAAAGATCCCTATCCCACTTGATGAGAGTAAATCATTCAGTCATCACCATTTCTAGCCTATCTTTCACAAGAGATCAGATCGCCTCCCCCTGCTGTTCCGCAGTTTCATTTCCATTCCTGTCTTCCCTGCTCACAATTTCTTTTGTACAGCAGGCAGTTTCAAACTTCATTTTTGCCATCTGAAAGACAAGACAGCATACTTTGAAGAGTTTCCCTCTACCATATTTAATTCAAATCCTTTAGCCTTCTGGGGATGAGTTCATTTTGTCAGTAATTTGAGTAATAAGAACACAAACATAATAGTTAACTGAGCCAAACTGTTTCTGAGCTTTCCTCAGTAAAATTTCTGTCCTAAATCACAGCTCCCTGTGTTTCAGGAGGTGATTTCCCTCCTAACTCCATCTGTCTTAGAACAAGAAAAAAGTCTGGCAAGAGATTTGCAAGAACCAGAGGGTTCAAAATTTGCTAACAAGAGGGGTTGGGAAGATGAGCAGTGCCAGCTTGCTGTAGAAATTTTAATAAATGAGAACAGTCCAGTCAATAATGGCATTTATAATTTTTCTTTCAGATCTATCCCTTTAGTAGATGACAAATTCTTTTCAGGGAAGATATTCCTACCTTCTGGTTTGGAATCAGACCCCTTGGTTAATATTTTTCTTTAAATTCCATAGCCTGTTTGCCTTCATTCCTGAAGACCTTCTTTTTCTTTTCAAAGCACATGAAAGTTCTTACTAAGCGTTCATCAAAACACACTCAGTAGATCTTGCGTGCTGCCTTCTAGCAGAATGCTTTTAATTGCAAGGAAAACCCCACCTCCTGCTAGGTTTGGGTGGGCTGCAATTAGTTCCATACTAGTTAGTTTTTCCAGAAAGTCATATAACTCTTCTACACAGACATTCCCACTCTGGTCCAGCTGCAAGCAATATGTTGAGTCAGCAAAAAAAGGAGGCAAAAGAAATTTTTCATTGAATTAAGAATCCAATCTGTCCTCAATCTTATAAAATATGTGTTGGATTCCATCTGCCCTGGAGGATCCCCACTCTGATCACACCAGCTACTGGCACTTGCACGGGACCCACATGTCTGCAGTGATACTGCAAACTGCCCCACTGCAAGGACACTTTGGACTCCATCAACCAGAGGCAACATCTTGCAAGCTAACAAGGTGAGCCTCTGGAGAGCAAAATACAAATGCCCCCTTAAGCTCGAACCACACTTCTTTGGTGAAAAAAAAATGTGTCTTCTGTCCCTTACTTGAAAGCAAAATGAAATTCACTGCCCTACTTGTAAGATGCAGTGTCTGAAGCCTAGAGCAAAGCGCTCAGAACATCTGAATTTTGGCAAATTCAGATGCAGACAAATGAAAGTTGGAGGAAAGCTTTTTCTGGGTGTCTCTGGTTTATTTGAAGCCAACAAAGCATGAAATGGTCTTAACAGTTTGTTGTGTTTTGATGTAACATGAGGATCTAGAATCTCTTGACAAGTAGAGTAGGAGCTTGAGTTTCAGTTCATTGATTGGTGGTTTTCCAGATTCGTCCAAGAAATGTATTCAAACAGTATGTGCAGCAGAAACCGTTTTTAGTCATGAATGTTCAATGGCAAACATCTGAAAGTGGACATCCAATAATAAAAACAGCAGTTAAGTAAATAAGCTTTATCATTTCCAAAGACAGTTGTCAGAATTGGGAGATGTTTATAATTTCATGTGTGCCTAGGTATCTGCTAAGTTTATTCTGTGTTCTAACAGAAATCCATGAGTCACAGGCACATTCAGAAGCCTAAGAATCCTAAGAAATACTTATCTTGAGGCCCATGGATTTTGTATAGTTTCACATCCACGACTTAGACCAGCACAGTCTTCTAACACAGTGACTACTGCATAAAAGCTCAAAATAGCAAGCCCATATTTAGGTTATTCTTTAACAAGCTTCTCTTGGTAGTAATAAAAGACATCAGGTAAATTCTGTTTTGTTAAGTAAATGGAAAATATTTCTTTTTTTTTTATACATGAGAACTGTTCTATGGGAAAAAATCTCTGTTTGAACTTTTTCCTTTGAAGTTACAGGTTTTCATCATGGAAAAATTTTGAGAATTTTAAAGGAGTGTGTTTTAATTTCACTTTGACTTAAAATACCAGGGTTTTTTTGCCAAAAAACTGCAACAGTATAAATTAAAATGATTCAAAAACATTTTTTTCTGAAGCATTGATTTAGCACAAAAAACACTTTTGAATGTATTTGCTGCAGGGAAATGAATATTTCCAGTGGAAATAAAAGAATGTTATAAAAAAATCAACATTAACAAAATAGTATTTTTGGTAAGAAAATCTTCTGCACTAAATACTGCAGCCAAAGGTAATTACAATTTGTCCAAAACCCTAAGAATCCAATGGATTCTTGGAACCTCTTAAATATCCCATCTAATGCTGTAATAATGTTGCACAGTGAGAGTGTGAAAAGATTATAGTGAAAGATTTGTATCCCAACAGCACCTGAGTATAAACAACACGTTTTTTAACTGACAACAGCTTCTTCCATACACGATTTTAAATTTGCAGAAAACTATAAATAGATAACACTTTCACTGAAAGCATTAAATTAGCCAACTGGGTAGACTTTGTAATGTGGAGTAATGTGGAGTGATAATGAACAACATCTGTGTGTGATAATGGGGGTTGTAGAAAATAGATCTGGCCAGCTGAGTGAAAAGGAAATGCTAAAGAAGAAAAAATCTGAAGTCCAAGCCAAAACAAGTCAACTAGAGGAGCAAGTAAAGGTTTGTATTTGGGACAGGCTAGAGGCCTGAGAGAGATCAGCAATTCAGCAGGGTGTTTTTAAGCATATGCTCAAGGCCCTCCTTATTCGGCAGGAAACTTAAGCATATGCTCAGGGGTTAAGCATCAGCTAAAGTCTCATTGATGTCAATGGGTCTTAAACACATGCCTAGAGATACATATGTGCTGAAGTGCTTTTACAAATAAGAATGGACTGGGGATCAGGGCCTCAGTCCCCTGGTATTCCATAGCAGGCTAACCCTGCAACCTCCTGGCTTTCCAAATTCTTCAGAGTAGATCTCATTTATTATACACACAGGACCAGACTTAAGTGTTAAGAACTTGCATTACTGTACATAACTGCCATTAGCCCCTTGGTACCAAAATAAATAGGAAAGTACAGATACATTTAAAAAACACCAGTAACTTGGACTGCAACGTGTCCAAAGAATTCTCTTAATGATAACAATGAAAGCATTAAAAAAAAAAAGCAGAAATGCAACTTTTGAGCAGGTCATTTCACCTTTCCATCACTGATGTAAGAAAACTTCCACAAGAACGAAGTTAAAGGTAAAACTGAATCTTAACTGAAACCTGACTTCAAGTAAGTTATTCAAAGAGCGCACCGTGCTCTTAGTTTTTGTGCAATCAATGGATCTGTACTTCCTAATGACCTTCCGTACCTGAGTAGTCCACTTATCAACCACAGAGCTGACTGGACCTCACTGTAACAACAGAAAAGTTGCTTTCTTTGCCAACTCATCTTCATGTAGGCAAACTGCAAAGCACTATTCTGCTGTGATATAAAATTAGAAATACACAACAACTGTTCTCTGAATCTGAGATGGCAGGTTAACATTATGCAAAAATCTTCAAAATTTTTAGGTAACTTAGGCCAGATTCAAATATGGCTTCTCTTTCTTCCTCCTTCTTTAAAACTGCATGAAAATATAGCATAAAGTGGCAAGAAGAATTATATGGTCAGATTACTAATTATATTAATTTTTTTCTGTGAACTTAGTACAGAATTTGAAATTATCAGTAAAAATCCTTCTTGCGCATTTCAGTGAACCTGAACAACCACTTGGTCTCTGCATTTTGTAATTCTCCAAGGATAAATATGCAGCAGAGCAAATGGTCATAAAGACGAGTTGCAGGACCATCTGAGAACTACTTTAGATGGACTCTGTAAATGATGGCCCATTTTAAAACACCCTTAATGTGACAGGAGCAAACTCACGTGCATCTGAGCAGCAGGACACTGCCAAATTACTGCTGTGTGTGCAACCACTGCATTGCTCTCCTCCACTGTTGCCACAGCAGTGATTATAGCAAAAAACTGACTTCAACAAACAAACAAACAAAACTTCATTAAAATTTATTAAAGTAGGCAGAAAATATACTATTTACATGTGTGTTTTCCTTCTGTCACATGACTCACATCTTAAACTGGGGAGCATTACTGTTTGCCATTTCCTGCAAATGCACTGAGGAAAAGCCACAGCAATATAGTATTCCTCCCATAGATGTTAACATTTAAAGACTCACAGAAGTGGCTAATGTTCAATTTCTGGTTAACATTTGCTCACTTTCTTGCTTTGTTTTTTCAGATGAAGACAACATGGTGAAAGCATTCCCACATTCCTCTTTGCACTTCTGCTATGACAAAACTTAGCTGATGTAGGCAAATTCAAGTTCTAAAAGCATATATCTTTGACCGATTTTGTTTCAAGTTTCTGCCTCTTTATTAACTATGGAAGAGCACCTCTTCCTTCTTGCCCAAGCAAGCTGCTGGTTATCATTCCCATCCCTCCAGTCAGTCGAGTAGCACATGATGCTGGCCTAGTATAAATATGAAACAGGTTCCTTTGGAATCTGAAATACTGTTTGTACATCCTACCACTGACCACAGCGGAACAATGGTGTGCCAATTATATGGAAAAAAATAACTCTATTTGCTTGCTCTTTCTGTACCTCTGTCTGAAATACACCTAGCTCCAAAGCTATTATTTATAGTTATGAGGTGACAACTGAGAGCTAGCAGTCTGCTGAGTGAAAAAATATTTGCGTTTATAGTTTTTAGAGATATCCTATATATATGTGCACATACATGTGCAGCAGCTATTTATACTGGATAGGGAGAAGTACCTAATCAACTACAGTGTTTATTCAGTGGCATGAAAAGTTCTTTATTTTGTGTGAATTAAGTGACAAAACTCCATTTTTAAAGATTATTCAAAATGAAAATAATTTTATTCAAAGCCTACAGCTGCTCTACGTTGTTTAAAACACTGAGAAGCAGTGTTGTAGGTTTTCTGTGAACACTTAAAGAAAACTTCAGTTCTAACTTCCACAGTCACTATTTGATGCTGTGGTCTTTTTTTGGCAACTTGAAACTATCAAGAAGGTTTTGCCTTCATCATCTCCATAGTTTGCTTTCAAGCAGTTGCAGACTGCCCATAGCTGCCTCCTCATTGGGCCCTACAAGCACAGCACCCTTCACCTTTTCGTAAAAAGGTCATATTCCATGGTTCTGGCCACCTTGGTAGCCCTCCACTTTTGCCTCTCCAGCAACTCTACACTCCCAGAGTTTCAGCCAAGCTCACACATCACTTCTGTAGTGCTGAAAAATAGGATGAGCTCAGCTTTATCAGGGTTGCTTGGAAGATTGTCACTGAACAACCCTTTTATTCTCCTTGAGCTCTATGGATCAACTTTGTCAGGCCCAGGTGAGTCAGTTTAAGACACCAGTGTTCCAGGGTGTGCCTTTCCCCAATTCCAGAGGTGACCGCCCCTCACACAGAGATGGCAGAAACCACCAACAGCTCTCTTCTATTATCTCTGCTCCAGGGACAGCACAGGGTGACAGATCACAAGGTCTATAATGACTGTCATCACCACACCTAAATCCTTTGAAGGGCATTTTCAGATGGACTTTACCTCTGAATTTCAAACAATCTCATTATTCCTAGGTCATTTTTCTCCATGAATGGGTCATTTCAAGAAAATATAAAAAACAGTCCTACCATCAGATGCAGTCTAAGTCCTATGATTGCTACCCTTGATTTAAGAGGAGAAGAAATCCTCTGCACAACAGTTTCCAGCAGGCAAGCATTTAATAAATCTTGCCAAAGTGTGAGAAAAATATGGGGGGAAAAAAGCAGACACTGATAAGAGAAATACTTTCAAAATAGACAGCAACAACAGACAATTTAAAGTAGTTTTCTAGCCAAATAATGACAATAGTTCTCTGTCATAATTTCCCTTGGATGAAAAAGATCAAAAACAAATAGGTAGTAATCTGCAAGTCTGAACCACAGAAAACTTTTGCACTGTCCTTCTAAGGGAAGGTTAGAACTTGTGTCAAATTAGGAGCGTTAATCACACAAAACTTAATGGTCTACATCAGTTCTTGGCCCCTGACCACATGGATCATGTTGAGTACTAAGCCTCTCACGAGCAGTGTGACCAACTTTGGCCTCTTCTTCAACAGTTCAGCTCTGTACTTCCTTCCTTAAAGTGAGAGAGACAACTAATTAACAGAAGAACCACATTCTAATAGCTGCGAATCCACCCAAATCTCGGTTCTCAGCATATTGGGACACTCTATCACTGTTTCCTATTGAGCAAAACCAGCTCTGCTTCTTTATCCCTTTAGGTATCTCCCTATTCAGTGCCTTGTTTAGGCTCTCTAGGCTGCTCTCCAGAAGCCATCAAAGCTGCCTGGCTCTCTCCATATGCTAGGCAGAGGGGCTGAGGTGGGATTTAGATTACCTGACCATGGCCTGAAGTTCAGTCCAAGCATCCTGCCAGCAGGCAACAATGTCTTGGCTCTGCTCACCTTAACCATCACACATTCTTGATCCAGCTCAAATCTCACACAGTCCGGGGGCTATCCATGCCTATGAGCTTCCAGTAAACCTTTGGGAGCGCAGTGTATACACACACACACTCCTCGGGCAGTTCCCTGTGAGCGTGCCAGGGCATTAAAAGTGTTTCTTGTTCCCAGCTTGGAAACATTTGACCTGCTGAAGAGAAATCAATGTCTGGCATGTACTCCCAACCCACACTTTGTTTTCATATTCTTTGCTATCAGTAAAGACATTTTAATAAGCCACAAAAAAGTTCTCGATGAATTTGCTTAGTTAAAAGCATTTCTGAATTTACACTGTAAACAGAGAGCTGACTCAACGACAACGCTTCCTAAAATCCCAAGTACTCAACAGTAAATTATGTACAGGAAACAAGACAGTTTTAGTCATAAAAAACAAACTCTACTCTTATAATGCGTATTTATATCATCTATATAAGACATAGTAATAAGTAATCAGACCTCTTTTGTTTTATTTGCCATTGTCTTAGCACACAAATTAATTCTAGAGAAGTAAAGTCTAATTTAATAAGCCTATTATGAGGAAGGAGACACCCTTCCCTCTTGCACTCCAGGCAACTTAAAAACTACCTCTGAAGATGCCTGCATACACTTGATTTCCAGCCATCAGCTGACACAGAACAGCAGTGGCAAAAGCCAGAAAATTCTCTCTGGAACTCTTCTGGAGGCACACTGCTTTGGGATTTTGGGTCAAGGTAGATGTCAGCCCAGTCTGTACCATCACAGCAGTGTGGAGAAATTTCAACACTGCTTGAACCACATGGACACGGAAGCTCAAACAGCGGAGTACTGGAGCTAAACCGAATGGTACAACAGGTTTCTGAACACACAGTTCAAAACTGTCTCCCCCCAAAAAAGATGCAACAGGATCTACCCATTAAAATGGGACCCTTTTGCTGGTTTCAAGCACTAGCATCAGCATCCGATAAAACACAGAGAGGAGCACTGGGATGAATACAGAACCCAGAGCAGAGATCAAACTAGAAACATACCCCTGAGGTCTTGGATCATACATGTAAGCAATGCCTGCTGTTCCATCCACTTGGATACGTCCCTATTTCCTGCATATCCCTCTATGCAGCCTTGACAGTGGTACAAGGAGACCATGCATAACCAATTCCATAAAGTTGCCTCTTCTCAAGGAGTAAACACGCTAATACACTGTGGGGCTGAGGTGGGGGGGGGGGGCAGGAAAAAGAAAAGGTTCAACGGGTTCTCCCCACTTTTTATGCCTGTCTCGTAGTCAGGATTTGCCATCAGGCATCCCTCTCAAAAGGAAAGAGAAAAAAAATTTGGTAGTCGATTTGTTGGTTTTGTAAACATTCTGTTATAGACTCAGAAACTGTGCTGCTTTAAAGTTTTTGCTTTTTCAAGGAGGAAAAAAGTGGTCCCCTTCAGAGAGAGGATAGAAGGGCATTAAAAAAAAAAAAAAAAAAGAAATGCATACTTCAGGAATGTTTCTCACAGGAAAAAGAAAAGCCACTCATACAAAAGGACATATAAGGCAAAATTCACAGAAATATGAACAACTAGAAAGTAAATATTAAAGCTTACCAGACTTTTCTGCTAATCACACACCTAACCTATCTGACTGCCTCTCCTCTCACATACAGCCAAGTAACCTGCTCCTAGGCGAATGTCAGTAAGAACAGACATGGCATCTTGACCTATACTAACACTCTTACATGGACACTAAGGACATTGCTAAGGAAACACAGGACCTATTGTTAATCGTTTCTTCTAGCAAACTTCCCTCACAGCCTGAGCTAGGTACTGTACCAAATTGTGAAGAAATCATTAGAACTACTATGCTACAAGTGACTTTTAAATCAAGTGCATCAGTTATGCGGTATTTAGCACTGTGCCGTAAAGAGTGGTAAATGGAGGTGTCATAAATATCTGACTTTATCATCTGTTGACTCATAATCCAGATACCAATGGGATATAAATCATGTAAAGCATGTTTCCAGATTGGAAAAGTCCGGCTGTTCACTATTGTTCTAGCAAACCACATTATTTCTTCGTAGGATCAGGAGTGCCCTCTGATGGATAGCAGCTATTACTGGGAAGAGCTGACTGGAAAGCGGCACATCCTAAATCACCTATGCAATACAAAATGTTCTTGCTTCCTGCATTATACATTTATAGTCTTCTGTACGCTTAAATATTACAACAACAAACCTTGGCTTGTTGGAAATATCTTTATGCATATTTCTCTTTCCATTTCCCTAATTTATATTGTTATTTAAGAGTGCACATACACACACAGATTAGAGGCGCAATCAGAGCACTGCATATGCATACGTCTAGTTTTAAGATAAATAAATTGAAAGAAATTTAAGACGTGAACTATGACATTTCTTTAATGGGCTCTGAGAAAGGCCTTGAAAGACTCTGAACAAATTCAGACACTTGGAAATTCAGGTATTCAGCTGAATATCAGAAAAAAAAAAAAAGACATAACTGGCAAAACCAGGTAAACCTTCTTAGGTGCTTATGTGCATATGCAAGCCCAAGAGCTTTTATGTATTTTTCTAACTCTATAAGATAACTCGATACAACATGTTAACTCTCTCTGCAAATTTTGCCTCCACTTGCATCCTTAGAATATCACAAAAAAACTAGGAGAAAACAGGAAATAATTTTTTTCTCCTCACCTGTTGTTTAACCTGTCTGTCAGGTATTAAGCATCTTAGGGCTGCATGTAATTTTAAATTTTATCACCTATAATTTCAAGTGCCCTCTCAAAACTGAGTTGGTAGCCAGAAGAATCACATACTTGGAGCTTTCTGTGAAGACAATCACTATGCCCACTACATGGTAATATCGCTCCCTTCCACTGGAGTAGCAGAACTGGAGCTAACACCTTTGGTGAGACAAAATCCCCCCAAATTGGTATCAAATGCACACTTTCTCCATTATACACTGAAAAAAAAAAAAAAAAGGAAATTCGCAATATCTAAGCACTTACAAAACTCATAAACTGAAGACCCTTAAAAAAGTCAGGCAAAATACTAAGAATGGCATATTATTTAGTAAGTTACAAATGCAAACATCCGCAAGTTTCAGTACAAAACCCATCTCTTTAGACCTGCAAAGGAAGATGGATGGTACCAAGGGATGTAGCTAGGGAGCAGGGAGCTGTGTATGTTTTCCCCACTTCTCCATTGCCACCACTGATGTGCAAGGGCAGCAACCATTTTGTCCTAGCTCTGTTACACTCTGACAGCAGAGACACACAAGCTCTGCTCTCTCACAGCTGCTTTATCTTGTTGTTATTTTTATATTCTAAACCAAATGACATTTTTAGATTTTCCCTCCGATGAGGAAAGCAGGAAGAGATAACAGTTTCAGATGAAAGAGACCAGCAGCAAGTCTTCTCCGTGACAGATTTGACTTCAGTTTTACATCTACCACAGAACTCTAAATATTCTTAAATACAGCAATACTTGGATATTATGATCGGAGTGTCCCTTTTCCACATTGAATTGCAACCAGCTGAGTTCAGACTGGGATTATCCCAACACTGAGCTGGATGGAGTATGAGGCATCTCCTCAGCACCATCAGTCTCTAGAGACCCCTGGTCTCCCATGTGAAGTCCAGCAGCCTGACTAGTCCCCAAATGAGCGGGCACGCTGCCGCGATCCTCTCCAGGCCCCTACGGGCTCTCCTTCGCAGGCCTTCTGCTCGTTCTGCCTTCGTCTGAGGAAAAACTGCTCAATCCCTTGTCCCTGAGGGGTTTCTACATCCCGGAAGGGATGCTCCGGGGCGAGAGCCGGAGGAGGCAGGAGCCCTGCTAGGGTCGTGCGTGACCCGAGGCGGGCGAAGGGCTCCTGCCGCTGCCCGCCCTGGTGCGGCTCTGCCCCGCGGCCCCCCAGAGAGGGAGCTACAATTCCCCCTCTAGCGACGAGGAAAGGGAACCCTGCTGCTGTTTCCCCTCCGCTGCCCACGATCCCCAATAAGCCACATGCCCCTAATAAAACTTCACGTGAACGCTCTCACGGTCACCCCATCCCAATGCTTCA
This sequence comes from Chiroxiphia lanceolata, assembly GCF_009829145.1. Taxonomy (NCBI): domain Eukaryota; kingdom Metazoa; phylum Chordata; class Aves; order Passeriformes; family Pipridae; genus Chiroxiphia; species Chiroxiphia lanceolata. The sequence goes on along the minus strand of NC_045639.1, from coordinate 81,039,188 downwards.
GCCTCCCCTGCGGACGCCCCGTCGCCCCGGGGTCCGGGAAGGAGGCAGCGGTTGGAAGACTAAGCCAAGCGAAGAGCCGGCGACCCGTCCCATGGAAGTCGGGAGAAAGGCGCCCCGAGAGGCCGGCTGTCCCCCCGCCTTGCCGCAACTCGGAGTCCGCAGAGCCATCGCCGTTCCAGATGCGGGCTGGGGGGCTCACAGCCGGGGAGGGCGAGCCGGCTGCTACCCACAGAGATCCACCACCCCTCGGGCATCCCTGTGGCCGTGATCGCCGTGGAGTGGCGGAAGGCAGCGGGCGGAACGCAGGTGAGCTGCGCGGGCAGCGGAGGCAGGGATCTGGCAACGCCGCACATACACCGCGTGTGCCCCGCTCCCGCAAGGCAGTGGGAGATGCAGCCGGGGCACCCGGCGTGTACTCAGAGCCACCTTAGAAAAGGCACGAAAATGACCTGGGAAATCATTTTGAATTTTAGCTAATTTATGCTGGAATTGGTGGAGAAGTGTTAAGGTCACAATAAAATATCCTTTCCATTTTTCAGTGGACCTGTTTTACTTTTTATTCAGACTGTTGGTTCACAAAAAAAATGTTTAAAGCGGTGCCTTTTGGCTGATTTTAGAGCAGGATTTCCAATTTTGTTGTACAAACCTTTCCTATGTACCTACAGCTGCCACCCTTTTGAAGGCACTGAGGTGCTGTGCCAAGCCTTGGGGCCATGCTGTGTCCTTGGCATCTCACGGGCCTCGATCCAAGTCCATCTGGATCCAAATCGAGCCTCATGGCCAGACTGCCCCTTCACGTTAATTTTGTACCCTCCTGTGTTGTCCCTTGTGAGGTTGGTGAAGAGTCTGGAAGGCAAATCTTACAAGGAGTGGCTGAGGGAGCTGGGATTGTTAAGCCTGGAGGCTCAGGGGTGACCTTATCACTCTCTACAACTACTTGAAAGGAACTGGTAGGCAGGGAGGAGTTGTCCTCTTCTCCCAGGAAACTAGTGATAGGACAAGGGGACATAGTCTTCAGCTGAGCCAGGGGAGGTTTAGGTTGGACATTGGGAGGGATTTCATCACATAAAGGGTTATTAGACACTGAAATGGGCTGCCCGGGGAGGTGGTGGAGTCACCGTCCCTGAAGGTGCTTAAGGAAAGACTGGACATAGCACTTAGTGCCTTGGTCTACTTTACATGGTGGTGTTCAGTCACAGGTTGGACTTGATGCTCTCAAAGGTTCTTTTCCAACCTAATTGACTCTGTGATTCTGTTGTTGTCACCCACAGGCCTGCTGTCATCTATGAGCCTGGTGGGTAACTTGCATATACCCCAGGCAAGTGGCATTGTAGCTGTGTGGGAAAGGTTTATAGCACAAAACTGGAAGTCCTGCTCTAAAACCAGCCAAAAGGCACAGCTTTTTGTATATATACTTTTTTGTGAGCAAACAGTCTGAATAGAAAATGAAACAGGTCCACTGAAAAATGGAAAGGATGTTCTTTTTGACCTTAACATTTTCCCACTAATTTCAGCATAAATTAGCTAAAATTCCGAGTTATGTGCACTTCCAAATTAAAAAAAAAGTTTCAGTTTAAGATGTGAAATAGGTTGTGCTGGTAACTCTTATCATCTCTTTGACACACTTTTCAATCAAGATTAATGGGAACTGATCCTTTTAGCTTGACATTTTTTTCCAAATGTAAGCACTGTCTAATGGAAGAATAATAATCATAATCGTCATAATCATCGTCATTATAATGTCACCAGCACTATCTGGCATCACAGGCACCAAGAAATCCCATCTGTCTTCTGAAATCCCAGTGTCTCCAGCAGCTATATGTAGCAGTGCTGTAGTTGCTGTTTAGCTATGACCTTACATCTCAGTGGGCAGAATAAGCACACAGCTGCAAATTAAAAACTGTTTCCAAAATGTGAGATGGGTGGTGAAAGGGATGGGCTAAGGGGAAATACTTGTAGTTTTCTAAGAGGAGTCTCCTGACAATCATGCTAAACTGTATGGGAATAGCTCAGAAACAGCAGCTGGGTCATGAGTGTGCAAAATAATATGGTAAAAGAAGAGGTCTACTGGGTCCTTCCTGTGTTTATGGCCTTTGGTGATTGGGAAGGGCTTACATTATGAACAGTGTCAGAAGGAAAGTACCTGAACTGGAGCCAAGGAAAGAGACTGTTGAGGTTGTCCTTCGGTGAAAACTTTATCACTTGAAATTGTCCTGGATTTCTGTAGAATAAATCACTGCCTTTTGTTGCTGCATAGCATTGGAGGAGCAAAATTACTGCCATTTGCATTCTTAAGAAATCGGGGTATTATCAGCTAAGTAATATGACATCAGTCCTGTGTGAATAGAGGGTTTAATTTTTTACTTCAAAGTTTGACTGGGCTTGCTCTTTATAGGTGAGGCCTTTCAGATCCTGAGAACTTGTCTCTGCCATAAATAAGGAGACAGAAGTGCAGTGTTATACTTTTTGTTTTGTTTGTCATTCCACTGATGGAATCTTCTTTTCCTTTTTTGGCAATTCAGGGCAAACATGAATCAAATGTATCAGATATGAAAAATGCAGAATTAAAAACAGTCCAGAAACAGAACTCTATGGACCAAAAGGCAGTGAATTCCCTAGCCACTGGTATGGATGGACTTTAATTTGTCAATAATTCATTGGTGTTATGGAGGAGAAGTATCAGTAATAAAATGATATGAAAATACCAGTCTTGTTGCTTTATGGACAAATCAACCTAGCCAGTCCAACACCTTGAATGAGGGGAGACTGACATGCAAACCATGGTCTACACATCTTTACCCTTCAGGCATGCCGAGGTGATGGCAAGATCAAAGAGGCTTTTGAAATGCCAAGTTCCGAGAAAGGAAATTGGGAAATATAACTCCAGAGTTAGCTGGAGGGGGCAGGGATGAGGGTCATGTTAGAAGGTGTTAACCACTGTATAGAGAAGAGAGACTCTTATCCCAGATGGTGCAGACATTTCATTGTTGAAATACAACTGTGACCAGCCTATGTTATAAGGTAATGAAATCTGTCACAACTTGAACATCAAAAGTGGTCACAGGCTATAAAGGAATGGTGTTTGTGGGAGCAATAGGGGCAAGAAACGTCAGACACCGGGGGCTGTGTCTCTGAGAGGCTGTAGTCAAGAGGATCAGAAAAGAGAGGAAGGAAGAGATTGTCTTGCTGACAGCTGCCCCAGGATAGGAGTGGAGGACAAGTAAGATATTGCTTCCTTTGTAATGAATCCAAGATGTACCTCCCTAGCCTGACATTTACTGAGTAAACTGAGTTAGTTACTCGCTCAGACAAGTCCTTTCAGTCCACTCTGGTTTTGCTATATATTCTTAGTACATTCTGTTTTAATTAGACCAGTTGAGTATTTGATTGTTTGCAAATTTCGTGCAGACTTTTCCTTAGCGGTGCTTCTGAAGAAGAGGAGCTACAGAAAGATGCCTGGAGCCTATCATAGTTGGGATATTTGGTCAAAGGGGCTTAGACTATGGAGAATTCTCACAGAAGATGGCACTTGCAGAACTGAGGGCTGGCAAACACAAAGGAAACACCTGGATGGTCAGATGTATTTCCACTCCTTTTGTTTTCTTATATCTTAGGATTTGAGTACAATGCAAGTCAAATCAGAAAGAGACATGTCACTCAGCTTTCATGAAAACCAGTGCTGCAAAGCAGAAATGTACTGAAAAGTGCTGAATATAAACTAATTGCGGGAAAATAAGGGAGGGAGGACTGAAAAAGGCAAGAGGCAGAACTAGCCGCGTCCAGCAGAGTGCAGCATCATCCTGGACGAACTGCGGATGAGCACGACGGCTGTGAACCGTTTGCCTTCCGATAAAATAATAGGTGTCAGTTGCAAATACATCTCTCGTAAAAATACTTATACCTTCCCACTTACGGCTTTTGAATAGTACTTAGATGCTCTTAGGTCATTGACTGTATTTTTCAACGCAGATAGGTTGGGGATGAAAAGCAGGAAAAAGAATCTGGGACTGGAACTGGAAGTGGGAGCCAGGAAGATCCAGGCCAGACACATAGGGAGGAGTGGAGTGTTAGCCAAAGAAACAATAAGTTGACTGGTAGCCTAGTGGTAGGGCAGGACATTGAAAACAAATGAACTCACAGGACTGCAGAGCAGAAAATGAAATGAGATGTAGTACAGGCAAAGATAATGAGATTAGTACCTGGAGCAGAGACAGGGGAAGAAAGAAAACACTCTAGAAGAGATGAGACAGGAGGGATCAGAAAGTAAAGGAATAAGCAGAAAGGGTATTCTATTAACCAGTAAAGCCCATCTCTGTGGAGGCTTTGGGATGCATACGTGACACTATTCTGCTCCCTGCAAGTCTCTGTGAAACTCCACGTCTGACATAATATAATATTGCCCAAAGAAGGATGAAAACATGCTGTTGTTGTCTGTCATTTTGACAAAAGTCAGCAGGAAGAGGCCAATATTGTGGATTTAGATGTCCCAAGCCAATTGTGGTACTATGTAGATAAGATGCTGACACATGACAGAATTCCTGCGTTTTTTATTTTATTTTATTTCAAAAACACTAGGACACTGCAGACAAAATGATTTTTTAAAACCTTGTTTTAGTCATAGAGTCAAATCTAGGAAAACCAGCTAATGCCAGCATTTTAGCTAGTCCTCTGTGAAAAGATATTATGACGGGGTCTTGAAGTACATGGCCGTCTGCTGTTTCTCCACTCCATTTTCTGTATGGAAGAAGCTTGTTTTGAGGGTGATCAGTTTTGTACAGTGAAGGAGGGTGCTTTCCCTCCCTTTGTACCTCATTTGTTGCAGAAGTACGAAGGACATAAGACATGAGGCAGAGGTTTATAGAAGAAGGATGGTGTCATGGTTAGAGTCACCAGACAAACCCTGAATAACAGCATTTTACTTTAGCACCTTAGCACTTCCTAGGTTCACCATGATATTTGGGAATTCACTTAGTGAAACTTTTGCTAGTCACTTTCATTTTCTTTTGCTTTTTTCTTATTTTTGTTTTCTCCATGGTGATCAAGTCATTTGGTGCTTGCCTTGAGGATCAGTGGTCTGCAGTGTGTAGGACTACCAAAGGCTACAACTGAAGCTGTACCACGCTTGAGACAAGGACTACATCCACCTGAGTACTCTGAAAAGCCAGGTCTTAGGAAACTGAGGCTGGGGAAAGTGACACTTCAAATCTTAATTTCTGTATAGCGTAAGTCCCTGATTTATAAAATGATGATGGCATCACTATGTTACTCCAGAGAAGTGGTCTAGAAATTAACTAACATTTTAGTAACATTGAGATACAGCAGTGAAGGATTCCCTGGTCCGCCTTGCACAGTATGTGAATAAGAATTCCAGTTCAAGAGGATATGTTATGACCTTTTCATTAAAATCTGATCATAATACATATGGACAGTGAAGTGAAACTAATATTGTATGGCCAACATTGGTTATGAGATTTTCTGTATCTTAACATTATTTCACATACTAATCTTAATTTTGTATACCAGTATGATGCAAGTAATAGGTGTATAAAATTGCATACGTATGTTGAAAGCCATGCATACATCCTGTATGACCTAGTTTCACCCTTGTAGGCTTGCTCCAGTCAATACAGATTTTATTCCAGAGTAGGTATCCATGACAGGAAGGCTGCCTATCTCTCCACATCTACTTGCTAGCCGTTTTCTCATAAAAATTTTATTTTAGAACTAGGTTCAAGGCTTAAAAAATACAGTGATACTTCACATTGTTGGTGACAACCAACACACTTTATTAATGGCAGGGGCAAAATATACAGTTACCCAATTTAACAGGTCAGGCAAAAAGAGACACAGCTATTTTGTGAATTCGATTTCCCAACTTTTTTTCTGACCGAAGAATAAGAGCGTAAGTAAAATCCACCTTTGATCTCAAAATTTGTTTTATTTTAGATTTCTGCAATTATCTTTTCCAGACTCTTTTTTTCCATCTGATACTTTTCCCTAGCCAGTTCTTTGTTTAACAGCCGGCTCCACGTACTCTTAATCTGGGCTGTAAACTCTGGCCCAAGGGCTCTTTTTTTATGTGCTGTCTCAGTAACACCTAATATCTGAGACACTTCTTGGGTTGAAAAACAGCGCTTTTTGTAGAAGAGGCAATAAATACTCATAATACCACCATCAAAATGGTTTCTGATCAGGTAAAAATGAAGTCGTTTATGCCAAAAATCCATGGCTCTCTGGATCTAGGCACTGCATCCAGGAGGTCTAAGCAGTACTAGTGAAATACACTGGTCAAATGCCTATAGTGAACCATAGTGCAGATGCCATGGGAATGGGAACAGAGGCTGAGGAAGTTCAATTTACTTTCAGCAGCAGCACGAAGTTCAGCCAACCACATGTGGCTGCTGTTCCATTTTAAGGGAAGAAGTAATGACTGTTCCTTACCAACTGGAAGGGATGCTATTAGTCACTGGCACCTTCCCAATCCAGCTCTACTCTGCTGTGGGAAGGAAGGAGCCTTTTTCCTAGAAAGGTTTTTTGCACATTTCTGACTAGGCATACTGCTTGAGAAGCCTCGGTACAGAGCCCTCAAAAAAAAATTTACGGTCAGTAGATAGTCACTCTCCTTTCCCTATGTCCATAATCACGTGCACAGAGCAGTTAGTGAATTATTTTCAGTGAAAGCAAAGTGCCTTTTGATGTTATTGAAATAATAAATCACAATACCAGAGATAAGGCCACAAGTTAATGCCACAAGGCTAACAACAGTTAGTGGTATCAGCAGACACTGCTGCACAGGAAGTCCCACCTGAATACGAGGAAGAACCTCTTTACTGTGCAGGTGACCATGCAACGGAACAGATTGCCCAGAGTGGTTGTGGAGTCTCCCTTACTGGAGATATTCAAGAACCATCTGGTTGTAATCCTGTGCCATGTGCTCTGGGATGACCCTGCTTGAGCGGGAAGGTTGGACCGGAGGACCCAGTGTGGTTCCTTCTAACTTTACCCACTCTATGAGCCTGTGATATCAACAAAAGTAAAAAATAGAGTTGCATCAAAGGGGACTGAGTCTGTTTGGGCTAAGCAATGCAATGAAAATTCATACTTCTAAGACACAGGAGGGAGAGATAAGCGATGAGGATCCCCACTGAACCAGTATGGAAATGAGAATGATGTCCGAAGGATGTACCAAGGGAAAGAACAGTGTGAAGGATCATTCTGTCTTCTGAGGCATACCTAAGAGCCCACTGCCACAGCTATGACTGTTCCCAACAAGGAATTGTGTCTTGTTCAGCCCTGGAAAAGCAATGACAGCATGTCTCAGAGATTACGTGAGCTGGGGCAAAATGAAGCCACATGTGGAGGTTATGAGCTGTATGAGAAGCCAATGACATTGTTTATGACCCTGACAGCCTTCTGAAGTTGGCTGAGACAGTTCACTGTTCTGGGTTCTCACTTGGATAAGAAGTGGCTGATATCAGTTTAGACCGTCTCAATCACACAGCTAGAAGGATAGCAGAGAAAGACCCTTTCTATGTCAAGGCTGAAGAGGGAAGTCTGGTTATTCCTGTAACACCTCCAAGCAAAGAAATACTGTGAACCATGATTCCTAGTAGCTTAGCAGATTGCTGAGCCAGACCACCCTGAAGTGCTTGTGGTAGAACATGAGAAATTCCACCATATGGGTCATTTACCCAGCTGGCTGGCAGAGTCTGTGACAGCTCTTAGTCATCTCAGAGCCATCTGAAGAGAGGGCTCCTTTGGCCTCAGTGCACTGAGATTCTCTAGAAACCAATCAGTGCAGCTGAGTGGCCCAGTCTTGGCCCATTCCAGAATATTTTGAAATCAAGTATTTTGTAATGCCTGGTGTGAGCTTCTACACCCTATGACAGAGATTCGAGGAAGAAATACAGTGACAAAAGAAGCCATCTACTGGAAACCCTCTGCGGAAACTCCAGAAATTACTTCTAGTAACATTTAACCCCCGAAGTCAAGACGTATTAATTATTCTTTGTTCCATGCTGGCCTCCAGAGTAAGACTAAGAGCTGGTTTCCCATACAGCTCTGCTGAGTGACTTAGAGAAACAACACAGAGCAACCTACATCCTAAAGGGAAACAACAACAAAGGAGAGGTAATACCTGTGCTCTCTTAAGGTGCTGCTGGATGGTTGTGGAATTCACCAGCCAAGGTTTGCAACACTTTTCCATGTCAGACCTGTGTGAGAGGTTTGGAGACGGTTAAAGAAACTTCAGAAGAGGTGTTCTGAGATATGCACCAGTACTGAATATGAAGACTGATCTCCACTGTCATGGGATGTGCCACTGACATCCTGGAGCAAGTCTTAATCACTTCTTTCAGAGGAACAGAAGTGCAGAAAGGAAGGAGTCAACTAACAGTTATACATGAAGCTCTTCTACCTCTCTTTAGACCCCTCTCTTTCTCACAGACTTGTTAGACAGGCACTCTCTGGTGCTCTCTCGTCTTCTCTGCCTTCAGTTCCAGCAGTCTCAGGTATATTTGTGTGCATTTTCACAATGTTACTCTTTTACTTAAACCATCAGTGGTAGGCTGGAGAGGCAGTGATAAGAGCAGGTGGATCAGGTATCCAGTGACATCTTGTTTTAGTAGCACATCTCTTGGCTCAGGTATCCTTATTCTGGGCATCCCGTCATGGTTCTGGAGTAGGTCTTTTTAGCACAAAGGTCATCCCACATATTTTCCCTCTTATTGCCTTAATTAATATCCAAGAAGCTGCTTTCCAAGATAAAGACAACATCATCAAAGAGCCCTTTCCATGGCAAGAGAATGCCTATTTATGTGTCTGATCACCTTGTAAATGGATGTTGCAGGAAATGAGATCTTCACAGAATCAGAATGAGAAGCTTCATAAGGCAGACATCATGAATGGCCAAGGCCAGCAGGCACAAGAAAGAGGGTGATCCCCCTACGAGTACTCCATTGTCCATCCCTGTTTCATGAGGTGCAGCATCATTTCAGGACACATTTCAGATGTTTCTGCTACACTGTCCCAGACCAGAATAAATCATGCCTGTTCCAGGCATGGAGAGTTCTGTAGAGTTTGGTATAGGGCTATGTTGTACAAGCCAAAGATAATATTGTCTATGCAAGTACTTTCTGCTTCCTTTGGGGTTTTGCTGTGTTTTCGTGTTTGCACACAGCTGTGGTGGGCATAATCAACATCTATTTAGAAATGATGTGGCTGTGGACAGTGACTGATGAGGAAAGGAGACAAGGTCAGACAAACATCAATGAGATAAATGGTGTTCGTGCACACATACATGTGAGTTTGGCCATCCAGAAGTAGAGAGACTAGCCAGAGTTATCTTTGTTTCTCACACAGATGACTTCCTAGCAGATTTGAGCCACTTGGTAGTACTGGTGTTGCTATTTGTCTAGCAGGTTAGAGCAGGGCCACTGGATCAGGATGAAGAGTATGTGACTGAACTCAGGACAGGCATTTACTTTCAACATGTTGCAAGTTGTTTAAACTTACCAAGTCAATGGAGATCTGGTCAATACAGGGAATGCACCCCAAAGAGCAATCCAGCAGACCAGCCATGGCATGAAACACTCAGTTGCCCAAATAGAGACATACAGACACCCAAGACAGCCCCATGACGCTGGCAAATATGGTACAAGACCTACACAAGATCCTCCTTTCTGGAGTGAAGTTTGGAGACCAGCAGAAACCCAGCTGGTGTGTGTAGGGTGACTGGATCCCTCTCTAATCCCCTGCCAGTGATTATCCCAACAAGATTTCAATTGGCCACAGTGAAAACTTAAGCAAACTAGAGCACATATAGGCATTTCCTTGAGGACACCTAAATGTGTCTTGGCTTTGAACTGAATCCCAGCCAGGCTGTCAGCACAGACCAGTGGAGGAGGGAAGGACAGCCAAAGAGGGTGTGAAAAGGAGGGAAGGAAACACAACTCCAGATTTTTCTAGTGCGCAGCTCATGTCATTAGTGATTCCCCTGGTGTGGGGTGGGCAGTGCACAGTGCAGTCACTCGGGGGAAAACCTAGATTCCTGTTTTAATTCAAGTCATGTATGGGAGCACTAGGACAGTGGAGCATAGCCATCATGGAAGAAAATACAGGTTCATTCACTTTCCAGCCATCTGAGGAAACAAACAGATCAATGAGTTCAGATTCCATTCTGTGGACTTCGGGTACCCAGGAAACTGGGGCATGACATCACTCAGCAGAAAGGAGACAGTGGCTTGTACAGCCTCTGTAATACCCTAGGAAACTGTCACTTCTCTGCACAGTGGGTAAGCTTCTGTTTTTAAGAAAAAAAGTGACTGCTTACAATGTGTGATTGTCCAAAAGTGACAAGGAAGAGCATGGAAATGACAGCACTTCAAAAACTAACTTTGAAAAAATTCTTTCGTCAGATAATTTTGGCATTTAGTAGCGGAAGATGATGTGAATGCATGACTTAAAGGAACAGGTGGGGCCTCTAGTTAGTTTGATTTACCCAAGTGATAGCCACCCCACGCCATACCCCTAACGAGATGTTTATTTAAGGCATTGGCAGATTTTCCCCTTAGTGGGCATGTGCCAAACCACAACTAAAAGCTTCGCATTTAACCACGGAAAGGAAATATTGAAAGCAATTCATGAGTCTACACTAAAATCACCAGAGCTATAATTAAATCAACTCTTAAAGTAGCGTAACTCTTTTTATGGCTGAAATAGCAGTCTTTATTTTAAGCATCGTTGGAGAAAGAGGAGAAGAGAGGCAAACATTTCCATGTGAAGGCTTGGAAACTCCTTTCAGTGTACTAAACATTCACCAAGGCTTCCTGTGAGCATTGGAGTTTGTCCTTTTGCTGCTAGCTGGATTTTCATCCCATTTGACCTCCAGCAGCCGGCTGAAAGCCCGTCTCCAGCCCGACAGCAGCTGTCTTCGGGTGAAGGACATCGGTGGTGCAGACGGGAGGGACAGCGGGGGCTGGAACGTGCGCGGGCGCAGGACGCTGCCTGGGGCCCGGAGAGCCCTGAGGACGGGCGGAACACAGCCGGCAGCCCCGGGCAGCCGTCCCAAGCCCTCGCACACGCCCAGCAGATGCGGAGCACCTGCGGCTGCCGCGCCCGACGGGCGGGCAGCGCTTGGCCGCGGGCGGGTCAGGGCCGGCGGCTCCCCGGGGCGGCGTGCAGCCTGCGCGGTGCCCCCGGCGGCTCGCCCGCTCCCCGCCTCGAAAAAGCGGCGCGTCCCGTCCTTCCTTCCCCGCCGCGGCCGCCCCCTCTCCGGTCCCGCGGAGCGGCGCGCAGCCCTCGCATCATGGCGGGGCGTGCGGACACGCTGTGGCTGTCCCCGTGGCTGTGGCTGTGGCTGTGGCTGTGGCTGTGCACGGCAGGGCTGTGCGCGGCGGCGGAGCTGCGACTGACCCTGTTGCACACCAACGACGTACACGGGCGGGTGGAGGCGCAGGGCGCGGGGCCGCGGCGCTGTGCGGGGGATGCCCCGGGATGCTTCGGCGGCGTGGCGCGGAGAGCGGCGAGGGTGGCGGCGGAGCGGGCCGCGCACCCCAACGTGCTGCTGCTGGACGCCGGAGACCAGTACCAGGGCACGGTGTGGTTCTCCCGCTTCAAGGGCCGGGAGGCGGTCCACTTCATGAACCTCCTGCGCTACGATGCCATGGTAAAGCGGGCCGGGGGACGGTGAGTGGTGCGGTTGGGGGAGGGCTGCTCCTTCCTTTCCCTTGGGTGCTGGGTCTGTTCCTGCCTTTCCTCGCCCGCTGCCGGTTTTTTGCATTGCCGCCTCTTTGAACGCCTAACGCTGCATCAGAAAATTCTGTAGGTCATGCTAAAATCGTGGCCAAAGGCATCAAGGAGGTAAGCGAGAAGAAGGGAAGTGATGAGTTAGGTGACGGGCTCCCGGCCGAATTAAGTCGTGAGCTGGAAGCCTCACAGGCAGCCACAAACCGGGAGGTGATGACAAGGCTACGCAGAGTGCTGTCTCTTGGGAGAGGCAGGGGCTTGGGACAGGCAGGAGGCTGGACAGGCTCTGTTGGGGAGGGGTTGACAAAACGCGGGAATGACCCCAGGAAAAGCCAGGCGAGAAGTCTGATCTTTGGTGGAGGAGTTAACCCTGCCTGAGGCTCGCAGCCTGTCCGGCTTCCGTCTGGTGGGGAGGGACAGATGGCACATATTGGCAGTGCTGTTTCAAAGGGTGAGGATTTTTAGTTTTCATCAGTCCCTGGTGTCCAGTCCCACCAGAGCTGTGGTCACGACAGGGTGTAAGAGGTTGCGTGCAAGTGGCTCAGAGACTGTAACAGGGCATCGGTGAGGGAGCTCTCTGAGACTGTGCCAGTCCTGTATCTTTACTCTGGTCCAAGTGCTGAGAGAAAGGTAGAATTTGAGGCTTGGATTGGAGGGTGTCACTCCATGCCCTTAAATCTTTTGTCTCAGGGCAGTAGCTTATTTTGCTTGTGTACAACCCCAGAGAGGAGGTGAGAGATTAAAGTTATGTTTGAGAGTGACTGCATTGTAGGGAAAATCTTCTGGGCATATCAGATTCTCTGTCTTCACCTTTTTTTGCTTTCTATGGAAAGGACTGCACTTTACCAGATAAAAATGACTTCACGTGTTTCTTCTTTCTGCCTCAGAACAGCTATGGAAGGGAAAAGCATGCCCCAGTGCACTTTCCTAGGCCAAACATGCTTCATACCAGACAGACAGGTCTGTGAAGGGTACTGCTCCCTGTTCACGTGGCCTAATGAAAGGGTTTTTAATTGTAAATCTAGCATTAACAGAGTTTTTCCTCCCAATGGTGATGGGGAGGAGTATGTGCATTTAGGACTCATCCTCACCAAGAGCTGGGAAGCACTTTATGATTCTGCAGTGTAGAAATAGCTCGAGGTGTTTTTTCTTACATTTCTTCCCAAACCTTTCTGCTGTCTGTCATTTCTCAGCCTTGTGTGTGCTGGTTTAACTGGTTCATGGGCAGCCTGCGAGCCTGTACAGTTTGTGATCATGTCAAAAGAAGAAATTCTTTCAGGCAAAATCAGCAGTGTTGAAATAGTGTTCAGTTTTAGAAACACATTATGTAGGATGCATCTGGTTTAGGATAGACCATGAGATTTTTCATCAGAATAAGCTTTGAAAATAAACCCACACCATACTAGATAGCCAGAGGCTTGTGCTGGATGCTAATGCCTTAGGTGAAGTAGTCAGCCACTTGTTCTCTGTGGAGGTGCTGCTTATTATAACTTGAATAGAAGGGGATAGGATAAATTCTATCATAAGCTATAGAAACTTAAGCACCTTTCTCTGCTACCAAAGAGCCTGAGGACAGATGCTGAGTGTTGAGCAGTGCTGCAGGATTTGTTTGGATTCTTTCATCTGCAGACCATGGTGGCTGAGGGGGCACAGGGAGCAAAGTAAGAGCCACGCTGCAGAAGGGTGAGCTAGTGTTTCTTTAAGCAAAATTTGGTAAGTCACATCCCTAACAGAAGGGGTGGGGATTACAAAAGTATTTGGAAGTGAGATACAGGAGTAGGATTACAAACAGGATGAAGGAGGGAGCATGAATCGTAGAAGTTGCTACAGGATGCAGGCAGGAGCCATAGGAGGATTTATGGCAGCCTGGAAGTGTTAGAGGTTTGCTCCACAAACAGGACAAATTTCCTTTTTCAATTTTGCCTTTTTCTCATTTATGCCTGTTATCACCTCCAGCCTGTTTTCTCCTGTTTAGCTAGTTATTGCCTTCCAAAATTTTTCTTGGCACTAGCCTTGTTTTCTGGTGTAATTAAGACTAAAATCCAATTTAAATACCTCAAAGGCAGTAACTAGAGGGATGATGGAAGTCTTCTAGCTTTACTTTTAAGTTACATCCTTCTGTTAATTTGTATCCTGATTTAGAAATATTTTGAGGCTTGCTTCTTGTGAAAAGGAGGATTATATAATCACATGCTGTGTTCCTGAATATTTCTCTTTAGTCCCCCTTGTGACTTACACTTGCATTGGCCAACGAATTCAGATCTGGTGAAGGGATATTGCACAGGTACAGAATCCAAGAAGCTCTGGGTGTAAGGATAGTTAGTTAGAGTATAGGAACCCAAAATGATCCACAACCTCCTCCCCAAAGGATGAGTTGCATCAAAAATAAAACTATATTATTAGCCACCAGTGATTTCTCATGAACAAGAGACTTTATAACCACCTACACCATGGGAAAACTTTGGATCAAAGCTTGTATCTTAATGGACATGAAATAATCCAAATGCAAGATACAAAGCCAAGAGAAACAAAGCTTCGTAAGTTGGTTCGGTTGTTTGTTTTTTTTTCTCCAAAAAAACTAGTGGCAGTTATATCTAATTCAATTTCTTAATCACTTTGCAATCTTTTTGGTTGGGGTTTAATTGTATATTTAGGAGGACCAGAAGGCATGTGCATCAGCCAAAAGGAAATAGCTTGTTACTATTTTGATATGCTCTACCTGTCCATGGATATCTTTTCAGAACGTCCAGACAGCATTAAAATGAGTGTCATTCTTTTTTCTTTTTCCTAATTCGTATTTTTAACAGCAAATTAGATTGCAATTAGAATACAGTTAGAAATGGAATGTAGTTGGAGAGCATTGTGTCTTCCCAAGTCAGGATTTTCTTGAAGATAGTTCTTGGTTCTTTTGGAAAAGTGCTGCAGCAGCATGCAAACAATTGGGCTCTTTCCCTGGGGTTTGAGTAGTGTTCTCACTAGCTGTCAGCAGGAGCAGTTGATTTCCAATGCAAGTTACTGCTGATGCGGATTTTTTTCCACAGGGCCATTAACTACCTGCCTGTGAGGATAAAAGGAGTCGTGAGTCTTTGGCAGTGTCTTTCTTTTGGGAGAGACAATCAGTTGATCGAAATACTGAGCTTCCTTGCCTGTAGTTGCCTCAGGGGTCTGGTTGGATTTATCCACTTGGTGAATAAAAGTTTGAGCAAGCATGCAGAGGTTGTTTACCTAAGTAGAACAGAACAGTATACAAGCCTTAGATGATGAATGCAACCTTCCCAACTTAATCTCAGAGTGAAATTCTGAGCACATTTTTGCCTAGAAGAGTTGGCACATTTGCTTTAACAGCTCTTATATGCTTTGCTCCAGCTGCCACCTGAAAACTTGTATAGTTATTCTGTACCAAGTTACACTGTTATAATGTTTCTGTAGAGATATCTTTTCATCTTTTCCTTCACTAACACCTAAATATGGTACAAAGTCCTTGAGTGTATTGTGCTTCTGCAAAATGGAGGTTTTGCTGGCTTATCACCAAACTTGCGGGCACAGGCATGTGGCAACTTAGGCTGAGCATGAAAAAGGGGCAGCTAGGAGAAATTTCCCTCAAGATAAGTCCCTTTTCATCTGCTTAACCAACCTGGAACAACTAAATATTCTCATCTGGCTGGCACTACCTTGCTAAGAAATAAACTGGACTGCTCGTTTTCTGTGACAGTCTTGGCACTTCACAGTGCTACGTATGCACATGCCTGTGTGCACACACACCCACTGTGGATTTCTCCCTAACTGATAAATGTTAGAGCTTCCAGTACGTAATGATGTTGATGATATTGAAGTGGTATTTTCTTGTTCCATGTTAATGAACAGAAGAACCTTTACTAAATGCATAATAAATGTGTTTTAAAAACCATAGTCCAAGCACAAAACTCTTAAAACGCACTTTTACTTAAAGATAACAAAACAGTGTAATTGACATTTAACATCTCCTTCGGCATTTAAACAATGTATTTTCCATACACAAAATACATGTTTTCCTTTGTGGTTATTGTTAATCCTCTTTCTTACATCTGCAGGATGAAAAACTAGTGTGTTTTAATCTGGTACATGGTTACAAACACTTAGATAGGTTTTAGATTTTGACTGTATTGATGTAAGAGAGTCTTCAAAGCAAAAACCTAAATCTAAAATATATATAGCATTTCTGTGTTCATGAGAAACAAGACTGTGCTGGTTTAGACAAGTTAGTGTTTTCTTCCCTAGAAATGGACTTTGTTTTCTCAAATGTACCTTGTATACAATTTATGAGACTACTGAGACTGAATATTTGAGGTAGGGTCTCATACTTTCTTCTTGCTTTTTTCAGGCTTTGGGTAACCATGAGTTCGATGAAGGTGTGAGTGGATTATTGGATCCTCTTCTTAAAAATGCTAATTTTACAGTCCTGAGTGGAAATATTAAAGGAAAAACTCCATTAGGGAATGAAATGATGAAATATGTTCATCCTTTTAAAATAGTTCATTTTGACTCAGAATCAGTAGGAATTGTTGGCTACACTACGCAGGAAACTTCTTTTCTTTCACAGCCAGGTATGTTTCCTTTAGTATATGTTTAAATCCTTTGTTACTGTTTTGTTACTTGCCCACTTTTTTGAATCCAAAGATGAATGTTTTCAGCTGAAAAGTGAGAAGTTTGTTGTTTTATCAGTATTTACTTGTATTACTCAACTTTACCTGATTTTTAACCTCAAGAAAGCTTGTTAACATTAATAGCCATTTTCATATAGACCTGGATTATATCTAAGAATAAAAGAAGGTCAATGAGATTGCAAGAGAGCTGTGGGGCCTTTGGGGGTTTTATTGTTTTTTGGGTTTTTAAAGTTATATTCTATGATATTTTGTTGTTATTTATCCATTTAAACAAAAGTTAAGACATGAATACAGCTTGTCTCTAGCATGAGATGCAACATTTCTCTCTGTGTTGAAATTTTGCTTTTGGATACCTCCATGCCCCTATTAAAAACAAGGAGAGCTTCATGTGTGTTTTTGAAGCAAAAGTTGCCCAAGATGTTTTTAGACTCTCAAAATATTTGCAGGCATTAGACTACAGAAGGAACACCCATTCAGCTTTTACCACAATTGCTTCATTCATGAGTAAAATTAGAATTGATGAGGAAAAAGACTTCTCGATTTCTAACTATTTTTTTCCAACATTTCAGGGGTTTTGGTTTGATGAGGGTTTTGTTTGGGTTTGTTTTGGTTTTTTTTTAGTAATATAAAACGATCTACTGGAATGAGAAACACATTTAATTCAGCTGTAGGAGATATGAGTCACTGCCTACTCAAAGCTCAACCCCCTCTGACAAAACCAGACTTTCTTCCCCGGGTTTTGCAGTATGGATGCCCTAAGCACTGGTTTAAAACATTTTCCCAGCAAAAAGGGACTTCATATTATTATTTCTCTTTCCATGTCTTAATAATACAGAAATAGTGCATGGTTTTCCTGACAAAAGGAATGTTCAATACTTTGAGGAAATATTAAAATATAAAACTGTTTCTTCTGTGCTTTTTAGTTCCAATGTTGTAGAAGTGGATGTCTGAGAAGTGGATGTCTGAGATCTGAATAGAATTCTTTATCTCACTTCTGTTTTGCAACAATATGGTTTTGTGTTCCTACTTTTTTTTCCCCCCTCTGATAAAAAAAGAAAATTGATCTGTATTTTGTGTAGGCAATAGAATTTCACCTGTACTTGAGGGCATGATGGTAGATATCATCTGACACCACACTAAGTTTGAATAATAGACAGCCAATATAGTCCTTCATCAGGGATTAATAAAATGTATTGCTGCCCTTCTTCCAAGCAACTCTGTTGGTGTGGTGATATCATCAAATTAACTTTCTTACAAGTAAATGTACTACATGAAAGTCCAGATGGTGTTGGAGTAATTCTATGAAGCATTTGAAGATATTTCCAATAACATTTAGACATCATATCCAACGCCTCAGTATGCTGAGACATTGTGATGGAGATCACAGCTAGAAAAAAAGCAGTGTTAAAAGGGAAGGCTTGTTAGCTCCATAGATGGAGCTGAAACATCCCTAAGCTAAGTATATCCCACTGTGTAACTGAGCAACAAGCAGAGCAAATTCTAACAGCAACAGTTATAGTGATCAGAGTTTTTATAATCTTCTGCTTTGCCTTCTCAGTGTGTGGAGGAACATTTTGGAAGATCTGAAAAGGTGAATTCAGGATATGTTAATGTAGCTCAGTGACTATATATCACCCATGACCTAGCAATCCTTCAGACTGGTAAAATCATGTCAGAGGTGGGTCAGTGGCTAAATAATTATCAACCTAGTTCCTTAATTCAATTAACAAGAGACGTGAATTTTAAATTCAGCACCTTGCTTATCTCTACGCACTTCTTCCAGATGATTCAGTTTTCTCAGCCTTTGTCTACTTTGGCATGCTGTACACTCTCTAGGGCATTCTCAAGGCAAACAGGAAGCTTGAAAATGCTGAAACATGTGAATTCTTACATTATGACTTTCCATGGAAGTATTTTGTGACTGTGATTTCTTCTATTGTTAAATCTTGATAACTTTCACACAACTATGAAATTGGAACTCGTACTTTTCGTAGTCTGATGAAAACATTTATCAAAAGACTTGAACAAAGTCCTTAAATCTCAGTTTTTCTATTGGGAAGGAACAATTAGTCTCTGCTTAAGGTAGTGTTAATGTTACTTTTGGAAACCATAGGGATGGGAAACGCATTTATAGATTACAGCCAGTTGGCAGTTTATCTGAAGTTCTCTGTTTTGCTACATATAGCTATCTCAGCTGAATGCCCAGCCAGTTTTTCCATGTCCTGCAAGAGTTGTGCATAACTTGGCACATAGACAGAGCTGTCTATGTCTTTGCTCTGCACTGGTAATCTCAAGACAATCTTCCTAGTATTTGATGATAGCAGCTCACTTCCTTTAGTTCTGCAATGCTGTTTGCTCCACTGTCTTCTTGTAAAAGGTTGAAACCAAGAGCTGCTTACTCTGTTACCCTAAGGACAGCAAAATATTTACTAAAGCTATCAACTTGGCAGAGTTTTCAAAAACTGAGTTTTAAATTCCATTTATTCCACTTTATTCTGGTTATCTTGCGTAATTTTTTAACATGCAGCCAATTCTTTTTCTTTGTTCATTTGTAGCACAGTTTGGATGCTTTTTCTGAAACTCTACCTCATCTAAAAAGAGAAGAGGATGTAACATCAATTTAATACCTTGAAAGAGAGATGGAATATTGACGTGAGCAATAACTAACTCTTAAATAAGTTAGTTATTTCAATTCAGATTGTTTTGAAAAATGCACAGATGACTGTTAAACAGTATATTGCTTTCTTAGAGAATTGAGAACTGTGTAATTACTCTTACAGTCTCCTGCTGTATAACTTTCAAACCTGCTCGCCCATTTCATCCAGTTACATCAAGTGCTGAGATGATTAGGATACAAAGCTGTGTGAAATGCTATGGCTAAGTCACAGAGAGGGGATGCAAGGAGTCCCTGCGGCCCCAAGCAGAATTCCCTTTTTGAGGGCAAGGTGGACAGCAGACAATTGGTGAGAGGGTGGTTTGGCAGTGGGACTGGGATGACCCACTGCAGCTCTGGTCTGCCTGTGTCCTGCCTTAACAGTCCTGGGAGAGAGATAGGCTTATTGGCATGGGAGAGGTCTTGTTTTTCACCCTCATTATGAAAGTAGGTTGGTTTGGTTTGACATGTTTTCTCTACAACTACTGAAAGGAGGGTGTAGCAAGATGGGGAATAGTCTCTTCTCCTAAATAACGAGTGACCGGACGAGAGGAAATGGCCTCAAGTTGCACACAAGGATGTACAAACTGGGGCTGAAGCCAGGGGTCTCCTTCAGGCAGGAGGAAGAAGACTAGGAGAGAACCAAATGCAGTCTTCCACTGGCATGAGGGGGTTTATAGAGAAGACAGGGACAGACTCTTCACAGAGGGGCATAGAAAGGACAAGAAACAATGGGCTCGAGTAATACCACAGGAAATTATGATGGGATGTAAGGAAAAAATTTGTCATGGTAAGCGCAGTTAAGCCATTAAACAGGTTGCCCAGAGAGATTGTGGAATTTCAGCTTGCTTGGATGAGACCCTGAGCATCCTCATCTGGCTTTGAGTTCATGTTTTGAGTGAGTTTTGGACTACATGGCCCCAGGAGGTCCTTTCCAACCTCAATTAACTTATGACTCTTTAATTCTAAGAAGAGGTCCACAGGAAGAAAATGTGGGGATGCACCACACAATTCACTCTGCAATGTGCAGTACAGATATTCCCTCTGGCAGTAACAGAACTATTCAATGGGTGTGGTGGTGAACCAATTTATGTAACCCTCTTTTATCTCTTCTATTGTAGCAGCTTCCTCCTCATTTCCTGAGACATTTTGCAGTGGATTGTGAATTTGTTTCACTTCTCCCTTTGTTATGAAAATCTTTTGACTTTAAAGGCATATATCAAATGTTTTGATCAAAAAATTCTGCAGGAAGGAGAGGAATTAGGTAGAGGAGAAATTGGTAGAAATGTTACTCAGTTGTCTTCAGCGGAAAGTTTAAGTTTACAGTTGGTTGACTCTGTTCTTAAACTCTATTCTTAAAACTTTGTCAAAGAAATTAGCTTCTTACATAGGAAGTCTTTTTGTGCAAACCAAAACACTGTGCCCAGGATAAAAGCACCTGCTCATCTAGTGCTCGTGTAACTGTTTGTCATGTTACAATAATTTCAGCATGCACAGAAACCTTGCAGAAAGATTGAGAGTCTCCCAACATTGTGGTCTGGAAAAGGTCTCTCCTTTCCAGACTTTCTGTTCTTTTTGTTCTTGTTTGAGGATAGTGTTTCAGATTATGTGCTGTGCTGTATTGGTATTACTGAGAGTGGTTCACATTAGGTGAGATAATTTGTATAAAAAGGCAGTTCAGAGTTAAGTGGAGAACTTTGAAGAAGCTGCTGTTTAAAGCCTCAGGGACGGGGGATAAGGGAAAGAACAAAATGAGTGTGGAGTAAAAAGAAAGAGAGATTTAACTTGGGAGAAGATAGAAGATCTCAAAGAAATGCAGTTTGGGAAGAAAAAAGTTTTACAATAGAATACAATGTTTATGTGCAAACACTGACGTAGTTTCCTTTTTCTACTCAAATAATAAAAGCCATTCAATTTTTGATCTTATATTTGGTGTCACTGAATTTTTCATGGAGTTACAACTTATTTAGTCTATGCAAGTACATACAGCTTGAGCCAGGAATGTTGTGTTAGTCTAAGCACACAGGTGCTCCTGAAAGACTCAAGATCATCTGATCAGGAGTTTGAACCAACTAAGGACATTTGAAAGCCCCTGACATTCAAAGTGCCATTAATTATGCAAACTATTATTTGATATCAACTACTTTTTTTTTAACTAGTAATTGAGGTACTTTATAATTTTTTTATTTTTTTTAAGGGGATGATATAATCTTTGAAGATGAAATTGAAGCATTGCAAGTGCAAGTGAATAAACTTACTGCTATGGGAGTGAACAAAATAATTGCACTAGGACATTCTGGTTTTACCGTGGACAAAAATATTGCCCAAAAAGTGAAAGGAGTGGATGTTGTGATTGGAGGACATACCAACACGTTTCTTTACACAGGTATTTTACTTCTTACTAAAATGTTTCTTCTAAAGCAAAGCTGAAACTGTTTCTCTTTAAACTCTGAGAACTTTCACCAATATTGTTTACTGCTGGCTGCAGTCAGCCAGATTCATAGCTGGTACATATCCATAACTTCCATGGAAGAAACAAATTCAAAACAATCTGTGCACACAAAGTACCATGACTCACTGAAAGGTTCCTTAATGCTGTGGATGTTCAAAGTGAACTATACAAAGTGTGACAGAGGAGCAAAGGTAGTAACACTGATAAATTAATGCTAAACATACTGTACCTGTTTCAAGCTCACACCTGTAATGGACTAAATAAGATGTCTATTTTTAAACTTGTATGTGACTTAACCTGAAAAATCAATCTTAAAAGATTTCCAAAATGGTACCAACATCAGTTTTGTCTAGAATCTGATTCTATATTCATAGGTCTCCGTTACCCTGCCATTAAAACACTTTTCCCAAGTTTCCTCTCTGCGTTTCCGTCCCTCTTTTAATCTCTGAACTTATTCTTCTTTTCTCTAGAGGTAGGTGTCATTCTAGAGATAAACATTGCTGATCTGATTTCTCCTGCAGTAATGCTACTTTAGGTGAAACCTGTAGTCAGCAACTTCCCCAGCACTGCTGCCTTCCCTGTGCCAGTGTGTAAGGACACAAGTACTGTTTTGTTGTTCTGTTTGCTTCAGTTTTTTAAGTTCATTAAATTTAGCAGAAAATTCAATAACTGATTGAGACTATAATGAGAACTTTCTGTAATTTTCAGAAAAATTTCCCAGGGAATAGCACCATGTACCCTAAGAACTTAAACACTTAAAACGTTTACACTGTCCATTGTCCTCTCCTCTCCCTATTGATCTCCTCTCTGTTTCTCATGCCTTTTTTGTCTCATCTGGGCTCTCACCTTTTGTTATCCCACTTGTTAAAAAGAAACAATTGCATGCCACAGTTATACATTAAGCAGATCAGAATACCTCTTTAATTTGACCTAAGGGAATAACCTTGATGACTAAGCTGAAGGCACAAAGCATTTACACACCTACCTGCAAGTAAGAGGTCACGAACACTTTGCATGGGGGTGCAGCAGAGAAGTGGCCAAACTGAAACAAACAACAGGACTGACCATCCTAATATCTTGTCTCTAAGAGTGACCAAAGGGGAAGGGTGAGGGGACTGGCCAAGGCTGTGGAGACACTTTACTCAGATCTGCCCCCACTTCCCACCAGCTTGCATTTTAAGGACTCCCTAAGACAGAAGTGGTGTCTTAATATTTACTAGCTCCACTGAAACTTTTCTTTCCTGAACTTGCCCCATCTCCTCCTAACTACATTCAACTTTCACAACAGCCTGTGGCAGGGCATTCCACCACTGACTTGCACATCCTGCAGAGACCATCTGTGTGCAGTCTGCAATTTTACTGAACTATTTTTGAGATGGGAAAGCCAAGGATACATGCCATATTCGAAGTGTGCATTCATTGTGGATTTACACAGTGGAATTTTTGGCCAATGCCTGTTGAGAGTTTATGCCTCATAGTGGTAGCCATAGTGGGTGTGGTCCAAAGAGGTGGTACTTGCCACAATTTGGAAATTTGATCTGAAGTGCTCCAGGAGTTATCTGAGGTCATATCCTGTCTAGATCTGTAGTTCACGTGCACATCTCTTGTCATCCCAGAGGGTACCCTGTTGTCAGACTGGACTAGGTCAAGCTGTAACATCCCCCCCCCCCTTTGAAGCTGTCCAAGATTCACAAGGCCAGAGAGAGCACACAGCATGAGACTCTGGAGCCTTCGGGATAAAGAGCTCAGCTGGGAGTGAGTTCTGGTCCCTTTTCCAAGGGCTCAACTGTTTTGATAAAAACAAGACTGTCTTACTTTTTTTATTAATACTGGCATGGTAAGAAAAATAAAAAGGAATTAATGTCTGGGGGAGATACACCAAAAAAATATATATATAATTTTTTTTGTCAAAATATGATTTTTGATAGAAAGTGATCTGAGCGTATAATTTTTATTCCAAGTGCTGTGAGGCACATGCTAATCCATTCAGGAGCATCGTGAGTGCATTTGTGAGCCATTCCCTGCTGAGTCAAAGCCATCAGCCAACATTCACAGTGGAATAGCTGTGTCTGTGGAGGTGATTTCCCTGCAGAGTAGAACACTTAAATTGAAGTGTCTCTATATGTGTGTATATTAAGCCTATAAGCTCTCATTTAAATCAAGAGGTGTAAACAATAACTGGCAGTAGAATTTAGGAGGGTGTTTCAGCTTATTCTAAGTGGAGATGTATCAGCTGGTCAGCTCAATGTCAGCTGAATGTCTGTCGTGGAGGTTTAGAGACATATTGCCCATGCCAATTTATTACCTCCACAGAAATATCTTAATGTAAGGGCTTAATGTTGGACTAGTCCAACCTGTCTGTAAGACATTTGCCAATCTCTGGTTTATCCTCAGATTATATGGCAAATGTTGTCTTGACTTGTTCAGGTGTGCCAACACTGGGTTTGTAGAACTTGTTCAAACAGTAATGGTAGTTTGGGGTTGGAGCAGTTTAATTTCTGGTTTTGATCAGAATGGATGCTCTGAAAATGCAGTGTGTTGGCTAAAGCAGGGTAAGAAGTTAGAAAAGTGTTACAGGTTCTTCTGTTACCCAGCATGAGTTTGTGCATTTGTAATGAAACAGCACCTCACACTTTGACTGACATGGGTGCATGAATTCTAGTGCTGTGTTCTTCAGGGATAAGAGGTGCTGAAAGGTCTTTGCATTTCAGAAGAAATACATCTATCTTACAATGGAATAATGTCATAGTGGTAATTAATCCTGCAAGGAAGTATCAGTATCAGAAATTATTTCAGAAAGCAAGAAATAAGTAAGGGTCTGTTCAAGCACTTTACCACGCAGAGCTGATATAAACTAAAATGATGACCAGAAAGAATAACTTTCTCTTTCTAATGCTTTGCTCATTAGATGGCTACAGAATGGCAAGAGATCCAAACCAGTTCCTTTTTCAGTTCCAAAAACCCCAAAGGCACATTTGCATGCATAAAGCCTATAGAGTTCTCATTAGCTACAGGTTTTCTTAAATTCTTCCCAAAATAAATGAATAATTAAGTGGTTCCACCACTCTGTTGTCCAGGCTGAAAGTAGGAAAACTAGTTCTGTGGTAACTTTGGTTCAACTTGCAGTTTACTACAGCCATTCTCCCTGGAGACAAGGAGGGATTAGAGCAAAATATGAATCATATTGGAGTTCTTGAAGGAACATTTGTCATGCTGCTTACCTTAGGATTTCATATTACATAAATCACTGTAAATCGAAGGAAACAAGTTGTTCTGTGAGCAGTGGAAGTAAGGACCCTGCTTTCCTCTGGATCCACATTTTCTATGCCTGCTCCCCCATGCTGCCACCCCACTGGCACTCCAGCTTTCACCAGCAAATGGATGGGAAATGCCACCAACTTTGGGACAGGAGGAAGCAACAGGCTTTGAGAGGGCTCTGTAGTGGGGCCTGCCATGCAGCACGTGATGCCTCTCAGAGCTGCCCAACCTTGGTTCTTCCCTGATAGTGGGGTAGAAATACTGACAGGAATAACAGGAGGGAGATACCACTCGGATTTTACTGTCAAGGAGACAGGGAGAAGGCTGGTACCCTTGAGACAAGAGCTGTGCTGTGTAGGTCTAGCTTTCTTTGCCTCTTCTCCCCACTGTATCGTTTTTAAATCCTGTGGTAACCCGTGCCAGTTGAGCTGAGATAATGCCTTGCTTTAATCCACCAGTTTCCAAGTCCTACATCTAATCACCTTTCAGACTTTGCAGGTTGATAAGAGTTTTAAAACCATGACCATGGAACTCTAATGCTAATGAAGTTTGTTTTTGTGGCTGGTTTGCAGCCTGTCTGAAATTTTGTAGGCTGTTCCATCGAGTGAAAAAAAAAATCGGTTGGCTGTATGCACAAATTCATGCAACTGCTTGTAGGCATTCTGACTGTATATTAACCATAAAAATAGTTCAGACTTTTTCGTATCAAGTCCGATGTATGTTTTACTAAGATTCTCATTTTCTATCTGATGCAGAATAAAGTAGTGTGAAGGCTCAACAAACTTTTCACCCAGAGGCTGGTATGTTTGCATTACTGAGAGTTTTAGATTGCAGTGGTTGGAATGAAAAGTTCCTTTGTTACTGCTGTGACATGATGTCATGGAGGACTGTGCTGTCACACTCAACTTGAAAAACACTGTGGCAGTTATTCCAGTTCATGTCCTGAAAACAAAATTGTCTCTTATGAAATAACTGAACAATCAAATGTGTGCTTGTCATCCAATGCATTCATTGTCATTTCTGCCTAATATCCTATCTGGTTTTTTTAAGGCTGAGAAACATTTGAAATGTCATTCTAATAATTCCTTGAAGTTCTCATAAGCTGAACACTCACTTTACACGCTTGTTCCATGCAGGCACCCCACCCTCTACTGAAGTGCCAGCTGGCCCATATCCATTC
Organism: Chiroxiphia lanceolata; assembly: GCF_009829145.1. Classification (NCBI taxonomy): domain Eukaryota; kingdom Metazoa; phylum Chordata; class Aves; order Passeriformes; family Pipridae; genus Chiroxiphia; species Chiroxiphia lanceolata. The sequence continues at coordinate 81,013,257 of NC_045639.1, read as the reverse complement.
ATGGTTGACTCAGATGATGGGAGGAAGGTGCCAGTTGTACAAGCTTACGCTTATGGAAAATATCTTGGTTACTTAAATGTTACATTTGACAAGAAAGGAAATGTAGTTGAAGCAGTTGGGAACCCCATTTTGCTGGACAGCAGTATCCCTGAAGGTATGTGGACTAGACATTTGAATTTGCCTGCAGCACTCTGCTACAATTCAAGTCTTGTTATGTTAAAGACAATGTCAAAGAAGAATTCAGCTTTCTTCCTGAGCTTGCTGTTCTCTTCTGTGTAGGGTTCAGCCTGTGTTACAGTTGAATATGCACATATGCAGGGTGTGGTTTTATTTATTTAAAATCCCTGAAAGTCCTTTTGTAGGATTTCAGGTGATACACTACCTTACCATTTTATAGAACCCAGTTTTAGCTAGTCCTGTGATTATGATTTAAAAGATTATGAGGACTAATTTACACTGTTTGCCAGTGGCTTCAAAACAGAGTTTAGTGCAATATGGGAAAGTGGAAATGTTCCAGAAAAAACTTGGAATAGTCTGCCAGTGTGCAAATATAATATACAAACCCATGACTTCCTGTTTTCAGTGCTAAGTGCGTTCAGTGTTTCAGCTCTGAAACATTCAAAGAACTGGGTGGAGGAGATCCTCTTTGTCGCTTTTGTTTGTAATTCTATCTGAGCTCTGCTACCTGTTTCTTTGTCAGCTCTGTAATTACGTGAGGCTGGTTCTCTAGTCTTTGTTTTTTCTCCAGTGTTTGCTGTATGAAGTTCTGAGCTTTTATAAGAGTTTCTAGGTTCTACTTGAGTATTGTAAAATACATCCTTTAAAAATTATCTGTTCACAGATATTTACTGTGTTATTGTCAGAAAGCTATTAATGTAATGAGATGATGTAAAGAGTCTACATTCTCTCTGATGTCGGTAAAAGTAAAAATTCAGATACATCAGTGCTTTCATTTTATAAATGATGCACTTGCTGACACATGTAAGCAAATCGATTAAAACTAATAGCTGATATAAAATAGTTGTGATATCTGTCCGTATATACAAGTATCTTTGTTTTTTTCCTGAAATAATTAAATTTGCACCTGACAGACAGATGTGCATAGAGAATTTATTTCTATAAAGGGTTTATTCCTTGACATTGATGTTGGAACTAGTTTTCCTTTTAGCACAATGTTAAAGGGAGGAAGTTACAAACAGGGAAAAAAATATGATGCCAAATAAAGACCAACCTCACTTGTATATTAAAAATTCTCTCACTTGTCAAGGTAGGTACTAGAAACCCCATCAGTCAGAGGTTAGAACAGGACTGGGCAAAAGTATTTGAAAGTGTTACAGAGGCGATAACCTTGCTGTGGCACAGGACTAGCTTGTTCACTTGATCGTCCCATCTTGCCTTCTCCCTTTACAGGCATTGTTTGAAGGGAATATAGATGTCATTTGATTGAGAATCCTTTAGGGAAAGTGCAACATTTTAGAATCATGAACAGGTTTGTTTGGTTTTTTTCCTAAGGTTTGTATTCACTGAAGTGAGATATGTGTGATGCTTATTTTACACTTGTTTTACTTTATAGATGAACACATTAAAGAAGAAGTGGAAAAATGGAGAGAAAACCTGGGGAATTATTCTAAAGAGATTGGAAAAACTAATGTTTACCTGAATGGTACAAGCCAAGCATGCCGTTTCCAGGAATGTAACATGGGAAATTTGCTTTGTGATGCTGTGGTAAGATGTTTCCACCACAAGTAGCAATTAAGGGGTTAATCTAGTGCTATCAGATGAAATGCTCCCAGCCTCCAAACTATCAGCACATGGGCTCTGTGCTGCTTTTCTATACTGTGACATCTAGCACGACCCTAGAAAGACCTGGCAGAAGCAAGGCTATAATGAATCTTGCTGTATAAAGTAAGGAGCAGTTTATTCTTTATCTATAGCCTCACAAAGAGAACAGTTTGTTAACAGCTGGCTCTGAGGCTGCAGTTTTAAGAGACATGGCATTCTGATCTAAGACCCCATTCCTCAAAAAGGAGAGCTCAGCTCTCCTGCCTCACTCCTGCCCCACTCTGGGCCCCTGTTCATGGCATTTACCCTCTGTCCCTTTCATTACTCACTGGGCTCTGCTGCCACTTTAATGCACAAGCACAGATTAAAAATCTGGGTAGTTTTCTGCCAAGTTGCTGATATGAATTGTCCCTCTGAGAAGCCCAAAAGTTGCCTGCTGAAGCAAAGCGGGGGGAAAGGCCATACACACAGCCAGGCACAGAACACCCCAGCCCAGAAGGAGCCACCAGCCCCTGCAGCATTCTGCCAGGTACCGCTGGACTCCCACAGTCCCGGAACACCAGAAAGTCTCTTTACGAGAAGTCACTTCCAGTTTTTAAACTACGTGGGTTTGATTGCTTTGCTGCCCTGCATCAGCACCATTTCCTTTGGGTGTTTCAGGGAAAAACATTCACTAATGTGAAATTTTCCAGAAAATGAGCTTTGCCATAAATGTCCTGCAGTATTGCCACAAAGTCAAGGGTCAATTAATAATCATAAGTTTTCATTTAGATATGTCCCCAAAGCTATTTATCCAGTCCTTGTGATTGTTTTAATTGTAATCCTTCAAATATTTCTCAGTTCAAGGACTAATTTCCAAATCAGATTAATATTTGGGAATTCTGCGTGTAGTTCTACTAGAATTGCAGCACCTTGCTTTTTCTTTCTGCTAGACTTTAAAATATTTTTATTTGAAAAAATGTGAACAAATGTCTTGGCCTTTTTCCAGCTTAAGGAAATTAACTCTGAAATCTTTCAGAAGTCTGTAGAATTTCGTGCCATACATTTTTTCTTAGGGGACGTCAAATTCTACTTTAGTTAAATCCATGTCTCTAGACAACCACCTGCAATCATCAGGATACATTAGATGTCTCTTGATAGATACACTGATGTTTCTTCACGTCCTTTGCCTTACCAAGGCAAGTTCTACACTTGCTTTCCTGTCTGCTGACATGGGTTCAGGGGTATGAAGGTAAAAAACAGACCCTCCTGGTCCACAACCTCTAATATTTAGAGTTGTCCTGAGAAAGTGAGAGATTGAGAATTGTAGAGGGCTGATTGAATGTTTGTTCTAGATCAAAACAGAGATCCATTTAGTTCAATGATGCGTCTCCAGCAGTAGCCCCAAATCTCAGAATAAAAGGTTGATAGGCCCAGGCATTTTACGAAGGACTTTAAAGGAACTCAAATGTGAAAAGGTTGTGAAATTTGTAACAGCACTGTGTGAGCTCTTCTTTTAAATTGCCTCTGCTCAGGGCTGGGAAGTTGCAATCCATTCTTTGATTATGAGTTATAAATGTTAGCATGGATGTGGCCTCAGGGAATATCTTTAATGACTAAGCTGAAGGCACAAAGCATTTACACACCTGCAAGCCAGAGATTACAAACACTTTGCCTAGGGGTGCAGCAGAGAAGTGGCCCACCACCAACAAATGACAGGATCATCCATCCCAATGTTTTGTCTCCAAGAGTGACTGAGTGAGGATGGTGGGAGAAGAGCATACTCCTGGACAAACCTGTGGAGTTGCTGTACTCAGATCTGCCTGTGTCTCCCACCAGCTTGCAGCTCAGGGATTCCCCAAGACAGAAGTGCTCTCTTGATATTTACTAGCTCAACTGTAACTTCTCCAAATTTGCCCCATCTCCCTTTGCCTTCCTTCAGCCTTCACAACAGCTGGCAGCAGGGTGTTCCACCACTGACCTGCACATCCTGCAGGGACCTTGGTCTTGTCGGTGTGCAGCCTGCTGCTTCCCACTGGCTGGAGAACTGCTGGAGGTCAAGTGGTCCTTGCACTGGAACACTTGGTCCCTGTCCACCCTCACATCACTCCTGACTTTATAGGCTTCTCAAATATTTCCTTCTGTTATCTCTTTACCAGGTCAGACTGTCCAAGCCTACATTCATCATTCTACGTTCAGAAGCTTTTCCGTGTCTTTGACCATCCTCATTACCCTCTTCAAATCTTTCTTAGTTTTTTATCACTTTTGAAACAAGAAAACACACAGATTACTATCCATCCTCCACGTCTTCTTCATTGTATAGGCTTCTGTCATGTGCTTCCTGTATTTCTCTCTCTCTGAGACTGAAGAGTCATGACTATAGTCACCGCTGTACGGAAACCAGTCAATCCCTTCCATTATCCTAATTTATTTTCTCAGCCTTTTCCTGTTCTGCTCAGTCATATCTGAGAATTGACACCATAGGCTTATCATCCTTATGCAGCTGCATGAATACCTGGTCTCCACTTTCTTTACCACTTAGGATGTCACAAGCAAATATTATCCTGTTCTTGTATTTCGCCAGAGCCTTGCCACCATTGGAGATGTTGCTGTGCAGAGACTTTCTGATCTCCTATGCCTGTTTCCTGTTCCTCCACTGTTCTACGTGCCAAGACCATTCCAAATGTTAAAAGCCAACCATAGAGAAGCCGAAAAACTTAATTCCCTGCAACATATGAGAACTAGGTTAATTTATGCTTCTCCTATGTGTTTTTAATGTACACTAATGTTTAAGGTCCTCTTCCCTTCTCAATTCTCCAAATATGCTTAAATCATTTGTCTTTATTACAGTCATTGGAATCAAAAAATCACTTTTCCTTTGTTCAGCTGGCCTGCCCTGGCCGTGATATAGACACACAGACTAGGGGAGAGTTTTAAAAAGCAAAATACTTATTTGGGTTTTTTAATAACTGTTTTACAATGGTGCTGAAGTTAACGTCAAAGATATAAAACCTTTCTATCTCTTTTCAGTCTCAAATTTTATTTGGTGTAAATTTCCAGAGCTTAGAGTAAGTGAAGATAAAATCAGTTCATACGTTTTCCTTTGGTAGCTTTATGAAAATGTTGGGCGTCCAGATAAAAAATCATGGAACCACGTTTCAATATGCATCCTGAATGGAGGTGGGATACGGTCACCCATTGATGAACAGAGCACTAATGGTACGTAAAATTACAAGATGAATGGCAACTTTATCAGCAGAAGGAATCAAGTTATGCCTGCCTGGACACAGTTTTAGTTATGGCCTTGCTCCAATGGGATTAGCAGAGCATTTGGAAGTGTTTTCAAACTTTCTCAAATGGTTATACATCATTAGAGCACAACTGCACTCAGGCTGACATTGATAGAAGTCTCTAGCATTGTTTGTACACAATGCTTTTTAAAATTTCCCTTTCTCTTTGCTGCCTTGGAATAAAGAAAGACCTCCTACTGTACAGGGTCATCCAGTATGGTTGCTGGGAGCCTTCTGTAGTCTGCTGTAGAGTAAGTAAATTCTGGGTTTTTCTGAATGCTAAGGTTTTAACACTCTTTATTTTCCTGATACCACATAAATGAAACCTGAAAACAAAAGCTTTTTCAGTTTAGCTAAATCTTTCTGTAGGACTACTTCAGTAAATCTCAATCAATTGGAAAAATTGGCCTGACCTAGTAGGAAAAGCTGTGTTTCTTCATCTTAGGTTGGTAGTTTGTCATCTCTTTTAGTAGTATTGTTTGAATAGCAAAACATGCACTTACATCAAACTCTGATTTATTGGTCTTGATACTTACTGGATGATAAAAGATGCAGGTTCTTTGGGATATGATATATATGATTCTCACCTCTGCCTGCCCTCATTTTCTTAAATTGCATTTGCCATGTTCCTTGTCAAAAACTTACTGTTAAACAATTCTAAAATAATTCTGTAAACACATAAACAAACAAGCAAGAAGTAAACAAAGTCTCCTTCCCCCAGGTAGCATAACTGTGGAAGATTTGCTGTCTGTTTTGCCATTTGGAGGTCGTTTTGATATGGTAAGGGTAAAAGGCTCCACTCTGAAAGAAGCTTTTGAGCACAGTGTGCATAGATACGGAAGAGGAAGTGGAGAGCTGCTGCAGGTTGGAGGTACGTTTTCTTCTTTTCTGTTCTGGTTTTCCAAACCAGCTATCCCTCCTGTTAGCCTTGTTTATTACAGCTGGGAGCCTCTTTTTAAGAATGGAAGTCAAGCTGGCCATATATCTTAGCTCTGTGTCTTGTACATGCTGGCCAGCTAACACTGTTTATCCTGTGTATGTTTAACTGAGACACTGCAGCAGACACTACAGGCCACCTCTGTTCCCTTCAGCAGAGACAGTGTTCCCAAGCTGGTTCCTGAACTTCTAATGACATCAGTTTAACACTTCAGTTAACTAGAGGAAGATATAATTTAGTGTAGCTTTAACACAGAAATAGCTACAACAAGCTCCAGTTTTCAGTTCTTCACTGGCAGCTTACCTGAAACCTCAGACTGGATGGTTGTGCCAGTTATTGCCAAATGTCAGTTTACCAAAATAATTTTGTGCAATTCTCTAATGATTGCTGACAGTTTCAGAGTTTGTCCAAGTGGCTATGGAAATGCTCCAGTGAATTACTAAATATTTTATGAATGACCAGTTAATATTGAAAACCTACTTATTTCTTGAATTGCAGCTCTCTGTATGTTTACCCAGATGCGTACCAGGCTACAGTCATATTTATTCCTGGTCTCTCTGTGATGCAATGTAGATTTTATTGTTTATATAACAGAAAAGCTAAACTTCAAGGGCAGGGGCCAATACATTCCTCCCCCCCAATGCCTCTCCCCCCACACCCCCACCATGTGATCTAGAACCATCATGTGCCACAGATACAACCCATGTCTGGCACTCTCACCAGTAAGTTACCACATTTTTAGATACCACTAAGGTAAAGCAAGTTTTGCTTGCTGCCTCCTTACAGAAAGAGAGGACAATCAGTAGCTCTGGAAAGGGTTCAGGACAGAAGATCCAGAGCAGGAAGAGAGCCAGGGTTGGAAGAGCCTCTGTGCTTTGGATGAGCTTTAGTGACTTCCTGATCTGCAGATTCTTGGCAATGCTGATCTGGGGGCCTGGCTCTCCCCAAGCTTTGATCAAGGAAGGCTCACAACTAGAAATGTTGCTTCTCCTACAGCGAGCAGAAACCGCAAAGTAAAGCCCTGGCCTGGCTTTCTATTTTCAGTACAGTACCCATTACCCATAACAGCCACCAGGTTAGGCTGGCTGGCTGGCTTTAAAAAAAGTAATTTCAGCCAACGAGCCAGGGGAATGAGAAAGCATGTGACTACAGAAATAAGGGAAGGTATTTTTATCTTGCAGTATCTTAATCCCATGACTAGTAATTTCCTTCTGTGGAGTAGTGATGAGAACAGACAAGTAACTGAGGTGAGACAGTGCTTCAGCAATTCTTATTCTCTTGAATTTTCTTGTATAAAAGTTGAGTAGTGTGCAAAGAAATAGAGCATTAACTGGTGCAATTCAGAGCAATACAACCTCTCAGTCACAGAAACTAATGCAAAGAATCAGCTAAAGATGAGGGAGGGTGCTGCTTCTAGCCCTATATGTTCAATAGGCACTGCAAAAAGTGACATCCCAACGTGTATTTTTGCAGGTATCCATGTGGTCTATGATCTTTCCAGAGCCCCAGGAAGCAGAGTTGTTAGCTTAGAAGTGCTTTGCACAGCCTGCCGAGTCCCATCCTACATCCCACTCCACATGGATGAAATATACAATGTGACTCTTCCATCCTATATGTTATTTGGAGGAGATGGCTATCATATGCTGAAAGACAAAAATATGGGATACAGCAAAGGTAAGTGGGATGCAGTAAAGGTCAGTATGGGCACTAATAGAGTAGCAGACAAACAATTCTTAAAAGTTAAAAGATCTTTCTATAGTATTAGTCTCAGACTTCTTGCCTTTACTGGATTAAATTTGCTTCTAATCTGACAGCTCTGGTTTTGGTTGTAGCCAGCAACTTTTTTAACTTTTTCAGTTAAATCACAAGTTTCAAAGTGAAACTAAGCCTTACCAATACAGCAGTGCTCAAAGAGCACTTCTAAGATCATGATAAACCACAAAAGAAGCAAAAAATGCACCAAGGAGAATACATCTTATTGCGTACTGCCTTGTACTGCCTGTGCATTTGTACTCGTTACTGAACAATAAATCAAAGAGAAAGGTTCTTTAGACCTTGAATTTCCACTGTATACAAATATTCAGAAAGACAGAATCATCACCTCTACTGCTGAAGGACACGCAGCTCAGGCGAGCAACACAGAGTGAGGGGAAAGATGACAACCTGCTCTGCAGGAATTAACCTGCCCATGCGGAACCAGTGGGATTCTCCCGAGTCCTGCAGGCAGCAGTATGCAAGGTGCTACAGACATCATGCCAGAGAGGTAAAAAGGAAGTGTTAAGGTCCCCTAAAGTTGCATGTGAAGTGTTAGAAATTCAGCATTTGTACAACCGACATGTCCATCTTTGATAAAGACAAACTAAAATGTTGAGATTACAAGAATGTAATGCTGTGTTAAAAAAAAAACAAAACCAATGTTCTAAGATCACACCTACATTTTGGCAAACTTTAATTTTGTATGTCTTGCTTCTGGATGATAAAAACACTCTTTTACCTCAAAAAATATTCCTTTTGGACCTTTGTTATAGACTAGTTTTTTATTTCTGCAGGTATTTCAATTTAAAATCAATTCTCACAGGTAGGACTGGTATTTTAAATCAAGTTCAGCCTACAGCTTGTAAATTTGGAGAGGCTGTAATTTTCAGTAAATATCCATGTATGCAGAAATAAATACCCAAAGAGATAAATCATTAGGAATAATGAAAGGGAACAACTTGTAAGGTTCTTGTAAAGTCTTTCAGTATAGCAAGAGGGTAAAACTGTAACTATTGTTAAGACTGAGGACTACACTGTAGGATTGTAAGAGCTTGGATCAGAAGGGGCTTGTGACATTGCTAGCAGCAGTTACTGAAGAGGGTCTTCCACTGCATAAACTCCACGTTATACTTTGTGTGCACACAGCAGCGCACAGACTAGAAATTCCTCTGAAAAAAGTAAAGTTAAATTTGAGAAGGTATAAATGATAGCTTTGCCAGGTCTACAGCCCTCTACCCAAACAGGTAGGGCACTATCTCCATCTACCTAAAACTGACTGGAAATTAGCATTGTAACAGATACAAAACAAGACAGACAATGCAATGAGAAGTTTTTTGGTTTTTTGTATTTGGTAAAATACAAGTTGGTACCAAAAATTCTGGCTACAAACCACCACAGATGATTTTCTGTGCATAAGAAACAACTCCCCACACCCCTAAGCTGCCTCAATGTGTACTGATTAAGCATTGCGAGCCATAGAAGACAGTTTAAAACTTGAGCTAAAACTGCAATTTTAGACAGGTTCTTAAAGAACTTTTAAAGAGCTTGGCTGCTGCAGAGAACACTTTTTTATATGTTTGTTTGTTTAGGTGAACCTGATATTGAGGTTGTTTCCCGCTACCTACAAAGAATGGAGAGAGTTTACCCAGCAGTTGAAGGTCGAATAAAGTTTTCTTCTGGAAGTCTTCACAAAGCAAGTCTTACCCTGATCTCTGTATTGTTCACTGCAACATTCTTGCACACTTGATTATTGCTCTCTATGTGTTTGTTTGGAGGAAGAAAGGAGGAGAAATGATGCTGATGAAGCAAAAAGAGAACTGTTCTCTTTCCTCTTTTCTTACACCTTACAATGAATGAGCAGTGAGGTTGCTGCATGTTAGCAGTAAGCAGCCCAATCCATTGTCTTTTATCTGGTAGTGCATCAAAGCACTCTGTGCAGAGCAGGGGGCAGAATTCATGCCTTTTCTTGGTTTGAATCAGCAGGTACCTGCAATTCGGTTTGAGGTTTTAAGAAGCGAAGTGCCAGTGAATACCTACTGCTCAATCATAAAGCAATGACAAATTGTAATGGGGTATTTTTAAATTGTCAAATCCTTTTAGATGCCTTAGATAGTGAGTTAAGAACCTGATTCCAGTAAGGCAAACAAACTTCTTAGAAATGGATTTATTATAGGTGTATATTCCTTTCTTTGATCTCCACTCAGGGTTAAAGTATTCAAACCTAATATTTCTACTTTGCTTCCAGTCATATTTATCATACCTACACCAATATCTGAAAGAGCTGGATTAAAGTCAGTGCCATTAAAATCATGAGGCCCATTTAACATGCAATTTTAAAAAGTTTGTTTTACTTTTGAAGATGCAGCATCTCACTTATGTTTTCCATTAATAAACGATGCAATGAAAGCTTGATTTTGATAAATTTTAACAAATTGAGTATTCTTCATTCTTTAATATGACCAGTTTGGGGACTGTGTCTAGAGCAAAAACACAATCTATGACTGTGTTTCATATAAATATGCTCGATTTTTTACCTTTTCCAAAGAACAAAGCACAGGACTCCTGCCTCTTACTCTGTATCACCAACATTCCCAGAGAATGTCAGATAGAGGCATTGACTCCTGCAGCACTGTGGCATCCTTTGGAAATAGCCAGGTAATGGGGCTTTTTACAGCATAACCTGTCTTTATGATAACTGTGGTTATACCTCAAAAGACCATCTCTTCTATGGGAAGGCTGTGTTTAAAAAAATACAGTTGTAAATACAGGCTAATGAGTATGAAATCAAAAATCAGACTAAATGCTAAGTGTACACTTCTGATGCTTTATCAAGAAGTGATTGATTATAAATGAATGCAAACAACCATTATTTTTCTAAGTTCATTCACATTGGGATTTTTGCCATCAATGTGTTTTCATGTTGTTCAATGCTATTTTAAACTGATTATCAGTGTTTTAAATAAACCTGCTTTGTTTTTCTGGAAAGCTCACTACACTCTTTTTCAACCCTGAAGCTACTTGGCTCTTAAATTCACTGCACCTGCAGATTTCAAGGAGAAGGTGTGCTAAGATAAACACTAAGTATATTTAAATTTCAAGATCTCATTCATTTTGACATACATTGAGAGGCTGTGTATGAAAAGCTCTGGACTACACAGCTGCAACATGACACAAACGATGACTGACCTTTACACACAACTTCTTATGCCCTGGCATTGATGGTTTGCCAATACCAGCCCTTAAGAATAGTTAATTTAGAAAATGGTCTTACCCAAATCAACATAAAACCAGTAACAGAGAGGGCACTTATGGACCAAACTGTACCTGCACACCAATTTTTAGAGTTGTAACAACTCCTTTGGCATAGCCAGAAAGAAGAGAAATAACAATTTTACCTTCCTTTGACAAAGAGAAGGAAAAGGTTTGCAGTACTAATACAGACAGATAGCACAAACTGTATTGACAAAGAACACCAATGCTGCATTAGATTGGTTGGTTTGTAGTGAAGGAGAAAATGGGTGTTGTCTGAAAATAAAAACTGAGGAATGCCTATTAAAGTATTGCTGTATTGGTCTGTGAGTAAAACTTGTTAAAAATCCACACATGAAAGTCCATTTCAAAGTCTCTTTTATAAAGGCTGGGCCAACAAATTAAGATTTACAGGAAAAATCTTCCACCCAATTTTATAGAATAAATTTTTAAAAAAAGTTGTGAACAGACTTGCATCCTGGGATGCCAGATGTCAGGTAATCCCAGGTAAGAAACTGCAGAAAAATAAAGGCTAAGGTAAAAGTCAAAACTACTTTTCACACCCATTATTACTTTAAGAATGCTTTAGATTTGAAGGTCATGTATTAAACAGACTAAATTACATGTTATTTTCCATGCTCACAGAGAGCATAAAGGCCAAAGATAGTTCTGAGATTGTTTGTATGCAACAGATTCAATCACATAATTTCGTTTTTTTTAAAAAATAGTAAGATTTGTTAAGACAGCTAAAAATAACGTAATGAGAGCATTCTACAGCTTCTTCCAAACATTTTTTCTACATATCCTTTAAGGAAGACATCCAGTAATTGCTCTTTTGGTAAAGCATAAGTTGGCTGATCTCTGAGCTGTTTTATTTGATGTCATCCTGTAATTTCACACATGGAGAGATCTGGGGGAAATTAATTTGACTTTTACTGGTAACAGCTAAAACAAATTTTAAACAGAAAGTACAAATATTTTATTTACTTGCAACTGATATTAAATTTTTATGTCTTTATTGAATAAAGATATTTTTTAGAACTTAAATTTTATGGTATTTACAAGAAAATATACAAGGCAAGGTTAAAATGTCACATGTCCATTACAAAAGTGCACAGCAGATGCTACTGGGTGTCCAGCAAGGTCCCTTCACTCACATCCAACTTGACACGGAGCTCATTTCCTTCGGACCCTGTTAAACAATAAGGGCGAAAAAATTTACTTTCTAGGTTTGAAAACGCATATTTACATAGAAAAGACTGAACTGAGCTGCAATCATTAATGGTATTTGAAAACATCCGCTTGAAACCAGAGTTAAGAGAAAGGACGGCTACTGGGTTTTAATACTATTTGTCAAAATAGGTATTTTCTTTTCCCTCTGGAAGTTCCACCTCTCCCACTCCTAACTGCTAAATACAGTTTTCTTAACAGAGCAATTTTCTGCTCTGGAAATGGTAGTGGAGCGATGTTTTTTCAAGTGGATTTCTTTCCTTCCTCTGCTAGGAATGCTTCTCCCCTCTCAGCTGTCCTTTTCCTTGCATCCTGTCTGACGGACTTCCAAGGGACTGACTGCACATTTCGGCTCTTATCCTTCGACCTTGCTCACTTAACACGTGCTGCCATCAAACACATCAAGTGATCCAGCCTGCATCCGCGCTGGTACGTGGAGCAGGAAATACCTTTGAGATACCAATCTCAAGAGTGGAAGCAGATGGACATCCCTGCTAATGACAATTTTCCCATTTCTCCCATCGCAGTTTTCTCTGCCAAAGGAGCAGTGCTGGAAACAAAACTTCCAGGATACTCAGTTTTCCCTTTAAATGATGACTGACCTGAAATATTTTTTTGTTCTTCACTATAACTACAAACACATTTTGGCACGAAGCAACTCAAAAAGGACTAGTCTCTGCTGAATAGAGAGGACAGGCATTGATTCCCCCCCTGCAATATAACAGATAGCTAAGTAAGAACCAGTCATTACTTTTAAACTTCCCCGTTACAATTGTTAGAAGGAAAAAATTCTCTTTCTAAATGGCTTTACAGTCTGTTTGCAGTGATTTTGGGGAAACATTTTCCAGGGCTCTAGATGAAAACCACTGCCACTCCATACCCACTCCATCCATACCCTCTCCACCTTGCATTTCCCTTTTCAATCCTGGTCCCACTGCCAAACATCACAGATGCAGCACTTTGTTCTGTGTTGCTCTCAGTACATCCGAAACAGGAAAACAGCTGAAGTTCCTAGTTGAAGTATTTTTCTTCCTTTCCTCTACTGAAATCTGGGCCAGTGATTCCCTTGCTCTGTTCCCACCAGCTTCAGGCATAAGGAAAGAGGAAGCCCAGCCCAGCCCTGTTTCACCAGGAGCAAAGGTGGTATTAAAGGTCCCCTCTTCAGCAGGTGGTTATGAAACACTGCAGAGCAGTCAGGCAGTGTCACAGTTACACAGAAAAAAAGAATGGATTAAGAAGTACAAAACTTGATCTTGATTTGCATTAAATAATCTTTTCCTGATTTGTTTTTGAAGAAAAAATATTTTACCTCATTAAATATACACAGTTCTGGAATCACAGCAGGGTTGGGGTTGGAAGGTGCCTCTAGAGGTCACTTGGTCTAGACCTCAAGCAGAGCTACCTAGAGATGGTTGCCCAGGATCATGTCCAGACAGCTTTTGAATGTCTCCAAGGATGAAGACTCCACAGCATTCCCAGGACAACCTGTGACAGTACTTGGTCACCCTCACAGTGAAAAAGTGCTTCCTGATGTTTAGAGGGAACCTCTTGTGTTTCAGTTTGTGCTTGTTGCCTCTGGTCCAGTTACTGGGCACCACTGGTTCTGCCCTCTCTGTACCATACCCTCAGGGATTTACATAGATAAGATCCTCTGAGCTTTCTCTTCTCCAGGCTGAATAGTCCCACCTCTCTCAGCCTCTTCTCATTGGAGAGATGCTCCAGTTCCTTCATCATCCTCATGGCCCTCCACTGAACTCTCTCCAGTATGTCCAGGTCTCTCTTGTACTGGGGAGCCCAGTCCTGCACACAATATTTCCAGATGTGGCCTCACCAGCACTGAGCAGAGGGGCAGAATCACCTTCCTCAACCTGCTGGTAACACTCCTGATGCAGCTCAGGATACTGTCAGTCTTCTATTCAACTTTGTGTCTATCAGGACACCCCGGTCCTTTTCTGCAAAGCTGCTTTCCAGCTGCATAGCCCCCAGCCCATCCTGGTGTTGTTCTTCCCCAGGAGCATGACTTTGTACTTCCCTTTGTTGAAGTTCCTGAGGTTCAGGAGGTTCCTGTCAGCCTGTTTCTCCAGCCTGCTTAGCTCCCTCTAGATGGCAACAGGACCCTCTGGTGTATCAGCCACTCTTCCCAGTTTTGTGTCATCATCAGCCTGTCCCATCATCCAAAGCATTAATGAAGATGTTAAACAGGACTGGAGCCACAACAAATACCTCCCTAGGTACTGGTTTGCCTCCAATTAGACTTCATTCCATTGATCACCAGCCTCTGGGCCTGACCAGTGCTTTAAATGCCACTTGTTTTTTTCCATCATCAACTGATGAAAGACCAGTGTTCCTATATATATATATGTATATATATATACACATACATTACTAGCTGCTGTATCTATTACTGGACACAAAACCCGTTCAGCAGAGTAAAACAGCAAGTCTAAGTTAGGTCTTTTTTTCAGCACACAAGTCTCCAGGCTACTTCCTTGTTCCCTTGGTCAGCTGGGAAACAAAGCTGGGAAACAAGCTCTTTTGCTTGTTTTTAACTGTCTGAACACTGGCATGAGGAGGGCAGCTACAAAGTAGGTCAAACATGCTGAGCCAGCCTCATTTCAGTGGAAACAATGGAAGGTGTCCTGGCTTGTTCCAATATCTAATATTTGTTTCTGTTTATCACGCAAAACAAATCACTGTTGGCACTTTGCAGTTTTCAGACACAGGGTTCATGCAATCAACATTTATTGTTAATGAGGCATTTTTTTATTTGTTGGGTTATTTTTTTTTCTGTCTAGCTAACTAGCAAATATCTCCTGCTTACTATGAAGACCAAACTGTAAAACTGCTATGTAAAACCCTGTGAAGGTTTGATATACGTAAGTACAAATATGAGATGGATCCCAAACCTAGTGATATGCATTTATATAGCAATTTCTCTTATGCAAATTCTGTCTCCTTTATCTGGAAAGCTGGAGTTAACCTTGCAGTGACCAAACTAGGGCTAAGACACCCTCCTGCCATACATTCTCAAGAAAAATGCTGCAGCTTGACATGAGCTCTGCATGCAGAATTCCCTTCCTGAATTGGGAAATACACAAAATAGAGTGGAGACAAATCAGTCAAAGAGAAATGCACAGAGATCTTGACCACTGATTGCTCTGTTGAATTCTACTGAAAGACAGCTCATACTTGCTGTATGCTAGACAAATGGCCCTGGACTGATTTGGAAAGAGCTAATTAACAAAATGTAAGTAACCCAGCTTCAAATACTAGAAAAACACAGATTTCCCCCCAAATTTAAAATTATTATTACAAGGGAACAACAGCCAAAATGCACCAGTGACCAGACTCAATAGCAGCTAGAAGAATCCTGCAGTTCTTGAACAGAGTTAGCACATACCTTACTCAGCTCTGGAAAGAGTTCTAGAATCCCAATGTCCAGCAGAACATACGTTAACTAAAAGAAAAAAAATAAAACTAAGGACACTTCAAGGCAACACTACTGCTTTTTATTTTTAACTCTGAATTAGAGCCCACTCCTCTGCTATACCAAACATTCACTTCAGAAATCCTGAAACTTGCCAAAAGGCAAGTTTCTCACATCTTATGAGTTACCTGTTTGTTGAGCACTGGTTGCTGCAGTCCATCAAACAGAAGCCTGATGCCTTCATATTTAGCCTCTTCCCCAATGCACTTCCCTATTAAATCTAGACCAAATTCCAAAACCAAAATATACAAGTCACGAGAAAGCACTGTAAAACAGCTGTATGATGCAATTATGGTAGTCCAGTAATTATCAACAGAAAAACCCCAGTTTAAATTAAATAAAGAGTTCAAGTTTTATCTATCTCAAATGGTAAATGGAAAAACAAACACACTTTTGGTTTATCTTTTTTTCCTCACTTTTCTTCAGGGCTGCACACCTAAGTAATTATTACATTTTTTATAATATCAATCTATTGTCCTAATGCATGGTTTAATAAACCACAATCTGATTTTTTGAAGTTACATTCTGATTAAATGGGCTTCTCTCCCCTCATCTATACAGTGTAAGGAGAGCTCAGATGTACCTTCTGGCTTCAGGGTGTGCCTTTTTTAACCCATTTTTCATCTTGATAAAATACAAAACATAGGAACATTCTAAAGATGAAGAAATTATGATATTAAGTACATTTGTAAAGCTCTTGATTTCCATCAGCGTATCTTTATTAATTACTACGCTACAACCTTAGTCAGCAACATTTAAATGACTAAACTTAACTGCTGGTTTTTTACACACAGTATTCTGATCAACTCAAATCTCAGCAGCCCAAGTATTACTTGATTTGGGAAGGTAATGTGACTGTATTTGGGTTATATATCTGCTTGAGCAATTAACCACACTCATACAGACAGTCATGAAATAGAGAACCTGGAATGTATCTCATCATTTCTTCAAAAGTCTGCTTTGCTCGCTTCTGTTTATCCTGGAGAGAGCGAGGCTCAGTGTTCTCACAGAACACGGCATCTGCAGCAAAGACACATTGAAAAGAAGTCTTTAGGTAGCTACACATCACTGACATATAAATGTGTTTTGGATTGTGGCTTCAAAATTGAGTATCTTTTCTGTATGACCTTGACTGGAAGGAAATTCTAGCCTTGCCAGATCATAGTCTTTTGCTTACATTACCCTGATCAAATCCAGAATCCCTGCTCCTATGGAGGTCAATCATCTTTTCACAATTTGTTTCCATTCTTTTATAAATTTTAAAGCACTATCTTATAAGTTTGGATCAATTCTACTTTAGGTTAGTTATGATCTCCTAACTCACAATTTCCCTTATGCTTTCAAACATATAAGCAGTATTTACACTTTGTGCCAAAAACACTGTCTGGAACTGTCAAAAATTTCAGACTTACCTATGAACAAGAAAGCAAGAACCACTGTTCATCAGAAATAACAGGCGCTCAGTTTTGGTTTTAGGCTCTGAAAGACTTACTCCTGTCTTTTTTTGTCTTTCACAAGTTTTCCTTTTGGCTTGATAAGAACAGAGCTGCCTTGATGCCAGAGCTTCAGCAAGATTGTGGTTATTTAAATCAGACCGCACTCAGGTGGAGTTGTGTGGACATTTTTTAGATTTTTTTTAACCTCTTTCCCCTTCCCTTATTTGAAGGTCAAGAACAGTCAAGCTCTCTCAAAAGCCCACCACAACAAAGGGAACAAATAGAAGAGAAACAATAAAGGATTGTGATGTAGCACAGAAGTGAAGTAACTTAAAGACTGCATAAAACATTCATGCTGTGATACATTAAACAACCTTTATTTTGTTTTTCTTGTTCCTTGCACAGCTTAGCAAATTACTACTCATAATACTTTTTTCTGTAATCATCACTAACAGACAACATGGCTGACTCAGCGTCTTTCCACAACAAGCTTTTGTAGTCTTTTTATAGGCACACTTGATTTTTAAAACTCCACTAGCTTAGTAAGCTTTGCAAAGTTTAGTACTTGGAAAGTTCAAAGAAGGGATTTCAAGTATCAAACTGAAGCAGTACTTTTACACCAAAGATTTAACTATTACTAACCTCTCAGCAGTGTTATCAGAGAAACCAACCGGTGCTCCTCAAACAGTTGTTCTAATTTGTAATGCAAGTAATAGTCTGTGTATAGTTCCAATGTATTTTTGAAGAGAATTCTTCCTCCCATCAAGAGATGATGCAGCCAGTCAGGAATGCGGAAAACTACCCTACCTGCAATGTTACAGAGACATACATATATGAGGCTCTCCTGATACTCTTGACAAAGGAATCATTTATTCAAAAGGAAAAAAAAAAGATTGCAAGCAAGCAATATTTTAGTTTTGTTAGTGCAACGCTGAAAAATTGGTATTCTCCACAGTCCTTATCAAATACTTCCTTTAGCTATTTTTATTAATTAAATCATTCCCATTCCCAGAGTGTACGAGCAGCCTAGGCACGCCTGAGCAAAGCAAAGGGACCTACTCCTGTAAGTTCATAATACTGAGATGCAGAAAGAAAGAGACATAACAAAACAATTAAGCAATAATGAATGATAAAAAAAAAAGACATTCTCGCACCACAATAAAGTCTTCTAAGGAATGACTGTGTCACTAAGTTGTATAATGATAAGCTTGAAAGAGCTGAGCTGTATATGAGTCCTACAACAGAATTTTATTTCTTACCAAAGAACATGAACTTCACATTTGGCATGAAGTATATGAATAATTAAGAGAAATCACTTCTTACCAACATACATTAGGTAGTCATAGACTCCTTCTACAGTCATCATTTCCATGAAGTAGTTCTGATTTTGTCGCCTTTCTGTATTCTCAGACCGGTTTGCATTGTTCTTGAATAAATCATTAAAAAGCTAAAAATAGAAACATAAGACTGACATCATTTGCATTCAAAGGCAAAAGGATAGCAATCAGTCCTTTGGGTTGTTTTTTTAAAAAGAAGTAGCTTCTTTCCAGAGCTTTCAAAGAACTAAACACAGGTGTTGATTCGTTTCATTGTTTCTGGGTTTGTTTTTCTGAATTCTTCATCTTCCCATAAAGAGCATGTCACATGTTGCCAAGTTACACAACCAAAATACCTGGGTACAGACCAAATCAGCAGGGTGTCTGAGACATTAATTCATGAGTCTTTTTGCTCCTGCTACCTTCTTCCAACCTAAATGATTCTGATCCTACGACACTGAAGTATTTCTAAAAGTTCCTGTTGGCTTCCATTTTGAAATAAATACAATGGTTTCTGGACAAAATATACAATTTTTTTAATGTAGAGAAATACCTTTTCTCCCTGCCAGCTTGATTATTTACAGCAAAAACTTCATAAATCTTTTTAAGTTACTAAAGTTTGGGTTTCTTTACATTTATATAATTTCTCAATTAATATTCCTTTAGCCTTCTATTTTCCAATGTCATCACACCCCTCCCTGATCCCTCTATTTCCTTGGTTTTGGTTCTTTCTTAAAGGATATTATAATCCTTGCAATACCCCAAGAGGCTCTTCCCTGAACACCATAAGGGGTCCCATACCACCTAGGCAGTACTCCTTGCCCCCTCTGCCCTCAAGTCTGTGCATTCCAGCAGCTGTAAAGGAAAAACTCTTGGAATCCTGATGCTTTTCATATTTAATACCTAGCAATCCCTATTAACAGTTTACTTTAAATTATCTTATCCCAAAAATAGTTGATCTAAAGATAAAATAGTATTTATACAAAATACTCTGTATTACAAAAAGAAAGTTCAAAAGTTTATGCCAAGGTCCTAAAAAAAAATATTCCAGAACTAGAAGCAAAGGCAACATAATCACAGCATTCCTGTGTTGAGATGATTGCCACTGACACAGGTTTTTCTTTATCGCTCCCAAATTAAAATTCCGAAGAACAGGAAGTAATTTGCTTATATGTGGTTCACTTTCTGTACAGCAATTCTCCCTGAAATAAATAAAGCCATAAAACATGCAAATCACAAGCTCTGAATCATGCAAGTCTCTAAACAGAATGCTCTGCACTCTTAGGAAAAATTACATCAGGACATCTGGCAAAGACTCAGGTTATGACCTGTACTTCTTCAGGCCCTCTCTTTTGTTAAATGCTAAGCTGCTGGTATTATCTTCACAAGGTTCACTCAAACTAAACAACACCAGGTTATTATATAAATTACATGAAAGGGCAAATATGGTTAATGCACTGGGGGATGACTGGTATCCAGGAACGCAACAGACCTACAAAGAACACGTAATTATTCACGCCTACTGTATGAAAGCGTCCCTGGTATGTTGTTTAAAAAACCCTGTATAAACTGAAGTCTATATCCTCCTCATTATTGAAAAAATCTAGCTGAATTACTGTAACTTAAACAAGAGCCTCCTTTATTTTTTAGATAGACCCCATGACCTGACAGAGGCAATACAGAGCCAACTCAAAGCAGCCCATTGTGCAATGTAGGCACAGGTTCAGGAGTGTCTGGAGGCCAAGCTAAATCATTAACAGCAACCTGGTAGGTGACCTATAAAAAAAAAAAATCAAACGTGAAGGCCAGCTTAGGGCAAAGCTTTTTGACTTCCAAATGCCATTTCCACTTTCATCCCAAACCAGAAGAAGCATCTTTTGAATGATGCATGTATCTCTGCACATGGATAATCTGTCTTGCACCTTAAATATAATGGTTCCTTGATCAGAGTCAAGCTTTGAAAGCTCTGACTCTTGCATGTGGCATTTCAGAACGTAACAGCAGTACAACGAATGGTAAAACAGCTGAGCCAATGACCAGTTATTATAAAGTACATTTTTTGTACTATTCCAGTGAAAGTGAATATTCTATAGTCATTTGCAATGCACAGCAGCAGCCGTAACACAAAGTGGCATTACATCTCTACTTCTACGTTTTGTGCTTTCCAGAATTTTGCTTCTGAGGAAATTCAAGTGAAAAATATACAATTGGTTATCTAACACAAAAGTTGAGATTACATTCACAATTCAGATAAGCACAGGATTTTGCTTTGAATGTTTCTCTGCATGCTAATATTTGAGACTGGCAAGACAAACCTCAATGCTATCATTATTCACAAGTATCTTTAAGATTAAACAGTAATTGCAATTATAACCATGAAATATCTTAAAAGTCTTTGGATGAGGAAATTCCATGAATTGGTATTGACTAATAATGGGAGTCAAGCTCTTGAAGCAAGTGAAAGAAAAAAGGCCCGTATTAAGAAAAAGACCAAAGCAACCCCTTGTACAATAGGCTATTGCACCTTGATGGGAAAAACGAGGAAAGGAAGCATGAATGCTCACATAAAGTGCCTCACAGGAAAAAAAGAAGTTACGCAACGGTTAGCAAGCACATATGCAAACATACACCCGTATACATTCCAGCACAGGTGAGGTGTATAAAAGCAATACCATGACTATGAACAATATCCACAGCCAGCGGCATGAACCTCTCCCCTATTTTTCCTGCTCATTTGCGAAGTACAGAGGATTATAACAAAATGGTAAGAAGAAAGAATGTATGTAGTGCCTGAATCACATCAGTCAGCATAAGGAAATGCAATCATGTCTTTCCCCAAGTAACTATGCATAAACATACATTATACTGTCGGTGTTCCAAAAGCAGATTTTATTGCTGTTGGCAGGCCATCACAAGACAGCAGAACAATGCCTTTGTAGGTGTATTTTGCAAAGTCTGTATCACCTGAGAAGTTCTGACCTATTCTAGAAAGTATGACAAAAGTATCTTCAAAAGATGATCGAGCTTCTTACAGACCTTCTGAACAGAAACATGGCTGGGATAGCCAGAAACTCTGTTAGTGCCTATAGGAAGGGAGAGCAGGGGTTTCTGTTTGCTTAGTTTTTTTTAACCAGGCAGTTGGTACCTCTTTCAATCTAGTGGATCTGATAAAGGATAAAATCCAAATGCTCCCAGCTATACTATGGTTGACTATCCACATTCATTGTGTATTTTTAACAAGGAGTCTTTTCACCAATATTTAAAACACACAAACATACACAGGCACCAGGAATATTCAAAAGGAAGCAGCATGCAGAAAATCTGACAGAGGACTTACAACATTTCTGACTGAACTCAAGCTTTGACCTGCCCTGACAGACCTTCAGGCATTTCTTATTCAGCCTGCTGAGGTAGTCTGGGTGTACCCTACTCATGGCAACAGAGTTGGCAGCACCAGAACTGGGGAAATGTGCATTGTATTCTCAGCAGATTCCAACATGTTGAAACTGGAATAAACAGATCTGCTTCAGACAAGGTATAGGAGAACACTGTGGCAATAAAAGCATCAGCTGGAAAGCGACTCTACCATTTACCAAAAATCTGAAGAACTTTCTTACTATGAGATAACATGCTTTTTTCACAGATGGGCACTCAAAAAGACCAAAACTTTCATCTCTCTGGCTGCCTGCCAGATCCCCTCATTGACTCCATACAGGTAGTTCACACAGTCCTGGTAAAGACATCCACCTCCATCACCAGGAGTGAGGGTGCCTGGCTGCTGCACAGCATTTATGTCAGAGAATCACAGAATGGTCTGGGTTGGAAGGGACCTCGAAGTTCATCTAGCTCAAAACCCCCTGACATGGGCAGGGACACCTTCCACTGTACCGGGTTGCTCCAACCTGCCATTTAACAATTCCAGGCATGGGGATTCCACAGCCTCTATGGGCAACCTGTTCCAGCATCTAACCATCCTCACAATGAAGAATTTTTTCCTAATATCTATTCTAAACCTACTGTCTTTCGGTTTGAAACTATTTCCCCTTGTCCTGTCACTAAACGCTCTTGTAAAAGCCTCTCTCCAGCTTTCCCTTCAGGAATTGGAAGGCCACACATCTTCACAAAGGTGTCATGTTCTACCAACAGAAGAGAACTGCAGAACTGAACAGGTAAAGTCTATGCCAGACATATTTGGGGAGTAGGGAGGGGTACTACACCAGCCTACCTCTGGTCTGGCCTTTGAACTGAACACCCTTGGTGCCTGCATTCCTAGACAGAATTTTCCAGTTTAGTTTCATCTGAAGTAAATTCAGTTAATGAGTTCTAAGACAGATTCCTAGTATGAGAAAAAGTGTGACATGCAGAGGTGATCAAGAGATTTACTTCCAAAAAGCACCATCGATACGAACTAAAGTGCTCTGGCAGATGAAACCAGTGTTGCTTAAAAATCAGATCCAGGAAGTGACAAGGTGTAAATGGCCCGGTGTCCTGGTACCCAGCACAAATCTTTTCCCACGTGTGGGCTGACTTGAGAAAGAGAAAACTATCTTCCAAAGAAGGTACGAGCACCCCAGCAAATCAGCAAGAGGGATGAATTTCACATGTGCATGGGAAAACTCAGCAGAGACCATAACCCAGCACAACCTGGTTTATCAGGTCTCTAATAATTACCATTAATTGTGTGAGTGTGTGCGCCCTGGTTGAACTGATAGACGGCAAATTAATGAGAAAGTAGTTGGCACATGAATACCTCATGCATACTCGCCTCTGCTGGTCAAAATTAGTACTATAATTTGAGCACAGATATTCAGCATCTGATCACAGAACTGTCTTGCAGCCTCCCCCAAGGCAAAGTGTCTTGAGTGCCCATCATTAAATAATAATCACAGCTCTGCAGGAGATACAATGAAGTGTGAAAGTTTCCATCCATTTACAGCAAATGGCTCCCCAAAACAAAACAGATTTCTTCTGGGAAAGAAAAAAAAATATTAAAAAACATAGGCAGAACCAATTATTCATGAAAGAGCTAATTAGAATAAAGGTGCTTAGAAAACCAGTGAACTCGCTCTCACCACAGATGGTGAGAAGGAATGGAGAGCTGGGGCTAGCCTCATCTTTTTTGCTCTGTGCAAAGAAACTCATATCCTGTGACAAGAGCATCTGCTACAGGCTAAGCAGCACTGCCAGCAACAACGTGGCCTCAGACTCTACAAGCTTGTGTCTCCAGTGAACTGCATACACAGCCACTTGGTCAGCAGTGATACAGAGGTTTCTCCCACAATGATATTTCTGAAAAACCAGAAGGCAGTAAAGATCTATGTTTTGCTTAAGGAAACTTCAGTATTCCAAAAGAAAAGCCAAAGTACAGACAGCTCTTTGCATTCCTGGGATCATCATGGTTGAAAAGCATTGGGAAAACCTCATTTCAGAGCCTGAATTTCTGTACACATGTTCTTTTACAAGAATAACATGCTGACACTTCAAAGAATGTGTTTACATTTTAACTGAGCAATGCTTCAGAATGCAAAGCTGGTAGCTCAGGTATTTAAGTATGTTACACACATTAAAACTGCTAACTTCCACAGTTCTTGTCAGATCACAATAAAAAAATTATCTGATTGTTCATCCTCTGCTGTAGTGTGCTGTCAGCTGTTTTATAAAGAACATTTGAATTATTTATGCATGTACTCTGTTTCTAGCACAAGTCAAAAACTCTACATCCGATTTTTAAGACTGCTGATACATTTATACCCCTCTGAATAGAGAGCAATAGCAAAAAATATCTTAACCTTGGAAATAGTGTCCAAGGTGAGAAAGAACTTGAAATGAAGGATACTAATTTTGTGTATACGCACATGTAAGCTAACACTAAATATTGGTTGTAGTAATTCAGCCTTCATGTTCAGAAGATGAAACCCAAACAAATTAATAGATTTAACTGCTAGTGAACTTAATCAGTATAAACATTTTGTGGCTGTAAATTCTGTAAGTGTCATAACACTGTAAAAATGTCCATAGTGAAGGAGATCAAAAGGTCCATTTTTTCAACAGCCCATCATTACCAAGAACCATAAATGGATCCTGGGAACAATCATCCTAGACAGTACTTTTCACCAAATTCTTCCAGTCTCCAATTGTTTTCAACTAAAAAAAAAAGTTCAAGAGCTGGATTCAGTCTCTCTATAGGTACTCACCCTGAATACATTCCCTTTTTGTGAATTTGTCCTGTCTCACTTCATAGTTGTTTAACCTTCAAGTATTCACAAAATCTTTTGGCAAAGAGTTCCACAAATTTACTAACCATTGCAAGAGCTACCGCTTCTTGTTTTGAACACAACTCCTACCATCTTCATTTAGCGCCTCTTAGTTTTTGCAGTAGAGAGGGAAAGAAAATCCACCCCGATCTTTATCCCCTGTCCTCTCACGCTATGCATTAGACTTCAGACTATCATACATCTCCCACTTATCACTTTGCAAAATGAAGTGTCCCAGCTGATACTTAGTCATAGAAATATTTAGGTTCAAAAAGACCTCTAAGATCATTAAGTCCAACCGTTAACCCAACACTGCCAAGCCCAACACTAAACTATGTGCCACATCTACACATCTTTTATCCTAGGGATGGTGACTCCATCACTTCCCCGGGTAGCCTGTTCCAATGCTTGACAACCCTTTCCAGTATGAGATTTTTTCCTGATGTCAAAACTAAACCTTC
Source organism: Chiroxiphia lanceolata (assembly GCF_009829145.1). Lineage (NCBI taxonomy): Eukaryota > Metazoa > Chordata > Aves > Passeriformes > Pipridae > Chiroxiphia > Chiroxiphia lanceolata. The sequence goes on along the minus strand of NC_045639.1, from coordinate 80,988,081 downwards.
CCCAGAACAACATGAGGCCATTTCCTCTCTTCCTATCCCTTGTTACTTGGAAAAAGAGACTGGGACCTGTGTAGTCCAGTCTCATATGTAATCCAACTCCTCTTCCCAAGCAAATGAGATAGCAGGAAAGCACATACTACCGAGCTTTCCTTTAGAACCTCTCATATGGCAAAGTGTATGCACATTCCATGTTTTGTCCTGAACCACAACAGCTCTGTAGCACTGAGTTTGGGTGTTTGAAATCTGAGACCAGAAACAACAATCCTCTCTAAATTCCACAAATACATGATCACTCTAATGCAGTCCAACACAGAAATATGAAGACTAACATCTTTCTAAAGCCCCTGAAGCTAGCAGAAATCTTCACATTATGCTTTACCAGGCTCTAACTACAAATACAGGAAAACAAAGAAAGGAACTATCTTTACCTGCAGACAAGTAAAAGATTGAAACTGGTAAGTGCTAAACTCTCACTGTGCCAATGTTAGAAAAAGTAACTATGCACGAAGTGATACAGTTAACCTATTATGAATGTCAGACAAGGATGAACACTTTGAAGGCAGATAAACAGGTACCTTGACAATTTGGCTTGTAGCACTTTGATAAGTCACATTTTCATCAAACACTCAAGCTCTTCACTTTGAAAAGGAAGCTTCCTGAAGACACTAAAACATTCCCCGTTTTACACCTTTGCTTTCCCCCCTTCTTCTCCTCCCTGTACTTCACAGGCTCTCTACTTTGTTTCCTCATCTCCAAATACACCAAGATGTAAAAAACAACAGCAACAACAAAACTTGCCCACAACCCTCAAAAATCATTCAAAGGTATTTATACATCAGAAGATGACAAAAGATCCCTCTGCTACTATTCTCTCTCTTGTACGAAATGGCAACACAAAATAGGTAAATTTTTATATTTATGAGAGGTTTTTTTGTTTATTCTTTCCATTTTCATGGTATGGTCAGTCTTACCCACTCCTATGAAGTGGGAAAGGAACATGACTTACTATACCTTCTTATTATTCTCAGAAGTGGGACTCAAAATGGTAAGTTCAGGCCTACTTGGTTTAGGCTTGGGAGATTCACAGGAGTTGATAAAATTCATGATGAACGGCTCCAAATGCTGACCTTTCTGAAAAAAAAAGATATGAGTGACCTGTCACTTGAATAATTATGGGAAAACGAAAACTAAACAAGAAAAGCATTTTCAAACCAAGTGTTGAATAGCCTGTAAGTTAGTAATCTTGTAAAATTAGTTACTGAAGTTATTTAGTTATTATTATGTTGGCAACCTGAAAGAATTACTCACCTCTTTCATGAGTTTTCCTGGAACAGATTTTATGATTTTACCTATAATTAGAAATAAACAAAAACTTTGTTATCACTGTCTGATTTAAGAGACCTTTTCCTCTGCTACATTTTAAGTACTTACTGTCTAGTCAGTACTTAAAAACACAATTTTTTTAAATCTGATTTTTTTTTATCTGGCACAAAAAGCTAAGAAAATAGTCTTGCACATAACCATCTTGTAACTTACTGCTTAGTGTTCTTCAAGAAAAGATACTTAAAATACTAAAAATATACAGATTATTATCTGAGTACTTAAAAAAAGTTCTCGCAATGAAGTATTGTAAATCTACCTTTTAATTTTTTTAGAGGCTTAAACATAAATATCTATATATGCATATATATACTTATATACATGCATATATTTTTTATATATATGTGGTATATATAAAAATAGCAGCATAACAGCAATACTACTACAACACCAGGTACAGGTAAAATTCCCTGTCCTTAGGTTCTTCATAGAATCATAAACACTCATCACAGAAGAAATCAAGATAACCAAGATTCTCCTCTTTCCATGAAAACATCAACTAATCTGGAGGGATTCTGGGGAGATCCAGCCTCAAAAACCCTTCTGAGTAAAATTTTAGAAATTGGACAGATTACAGCTGTGGCCCTAAAAATCAGCTCTTCTGTCCTGATAAGGCTATCAGGATATGGCGCAGTAACTTGGAATACTGAAAAATGAAAGTGTCCAGGACTAGTTTTATTTTAAGCATTACATTTACTGTAATACTTTTTTATCTACATGTCATTAAATCTGAAATTTACATCGGAAAGTATGTAAAATGATCAGATGATAATAATAAACACTCTCATCCTCATAAAAAGCCCTATTGAAATGCCAAGCCTTGTTATAGTGCTGTTTATGGAAGTGAAGCACAGTGTCAGGCAGGAAATGCATTACAGTAAACACCATAATTATAAGCTTTTTTTAAACAATGTACGGTTGAATCTAGAAGAGAGGTCTGAAACAAAAACAAAACCTTTCAACTGAATGACAAAAAGTAAAATCTCATTCAACAACTCATAAAGCACATTAAGCCCCAGAAGGTTCACACCAGGACCAGGAGATGCAGAAATGCAGTGACAGTTCAGACATGGCTTTTGGTACCACACCAGTGCCAGAACAAATAAGTGGTACAAGACATGAGGTTGACCTCACCAGCTCAGGCCCACTATTCTGAGACAGCTACACTGCAGCCAAGCTGTAAAGTCACACTGCAGTCTACTTTTTTCATTTATTATGAACTCTTACATTAGACATCACAAATCTCGCAACTTCTCAATTTCCATTTGACCTGCCTATATCACACCCCCCCCCCACTGCCTCAAATCTATTAACTAGTTCATGTTAAAAAAGATCTTAACACTAACTAAGACTAGAAATATCAAATATTGTAGGCTTTCAGAATAAAATAAACAGATTTTAATCAACTAAACCCCAAAGATAGTTTTATATTAAAATTCTTCATACCATCTCATCTGTAAACAATGACTGACTCATGTAGATTTGACTTGTGACAATACCGTAAATCTTCTTGAATGATGAAATTTATTAACAGAAATCTTATCATCTTGCTTTCTGACACAAAAATTCAAAAGCAACCACAAATGCCTTTCTTCATAATTTCAAAAAGGTCTTTTTTCTTCAAGAAAGAAGTATCAGCATATCTTCCTTGCTGAGCTGTAATTTTAGGGGCTGTGAAGGAGCAGAGTTCTTATTTTCCACATCCACAAGAATGATCTATTCATTACTACTATCATTCAGAGAATCACAGAACTCAATCACAGCATCCACAGTATTACTATTTGTCAGCATAAACAAGTAGTATATTACATACCAAGATTCACATCGGGCAACATTTTATCAAGAAACTGAGTCTCTCCTCCATTAGGGGACAGGAAATCAGCTAAAAGCTGGCTGTTACTCAGTTCTGGATGTTGCAGAAGTTTCTTTGAGACAGGAGGAAATAAAAAAGTACTTTAGTCTCTAAAAATCAGTTTCTCTATAGCAAAAATATATTCAAAGAGCATTATATTGCCATAGATATCGTCATTTGCAATAGATTTCTGTTTTCAGTCACTTTAACATGTTTTATTTGCCCAGCTGAACCCTTGGACAAACTCTATAACAAGTTCTTGGAAACAAACAAAAGAAGCAGATATTCTTTTACTAGTTTTGTATCATTAGTTTCAGAATATTCTTTAGTCCAAATGTTTTTTTGATACCTGCAGATATTCCTGAAACTCCTCTCTCTTGGATTTTAAGAACTCATAGTTCTTGGGGCCAATGATTCGCTTTGAGGGAAGCTGAGCATCAGGAAACGTACCTAACAGAGATAAATTATTCTTGTAATGCAGTAAACACTGGTTTCATTGTAACACATGATAATCATAAGGAATGATAATCACAGCAGGGGAAAAGTGGCTTTTCAGATGATGGAGAACATACCATGAAATTCTGTAAGCTTCGACTCAAGCACATAAAATTCTAGATACCTCCTGTAGACAGACCAGTGTTCAGGTTCATGTCCAACTGGGGAAAAAAAAGTTAAAAACCAGGTTTTATGCCACGAGAGAGACAAATTAGCAAAAGGAAACGTATGATGGATTATTACAGGAAAAATCTCAGTGACTTTAGTCCCCTATATTGTAGTAACAAACTTCAAGATACTTTTAGTGTTAAACTGAAATGTATAACTAGACTATAGATAGATATGGTAGACAGATATGGTACTAGCAAGGCAACTATCACATCATTTAGGGGATTCCTAAAATCTAAACAACTAAGTGCTCCATAACTTCAAAATTTATGTTAGATCTATTTTCAAACTTTTAACCAAATTATTTACAGAAATAGTACTTGTTGAATACAGTCCTCTGTATCATCAGCTTGAACGTTGATCATTCTTAATCCTGGAAGATATCACTAAATAACTCTTAAATACTTTCTGCTTACTGTGCTTATTATTGGTCTCACTAACACAAATCCACACAGCCTCTGGATGATGCTGTTTGCCCTCACTTCATATGGATATATTGCTGTCTAGATACTGATAAACTAACTGTAAGCCAGGACGGTTCCTAATAAGCAAAACATTTTAATTTTCTAAGAACTACATTTTAAGGTTATATAAAAAGTTATTTATTTCTCATTATTCCAAAGTTCAGAGTAGGTGAAAGAAAAATAAGTCAGGTGCCTGCTAATGTGAATTGTAGGATAAATATTTTTGGAAAGAGAACATCTCGAACTCTGGCAGAGAGTCTAAATAGAACTGATTCATGCTGAGGAATCAGTTCTCAACTTGCAAAAACGAAATGTGATCATTTATTTCTCTAACACACTTCCTCAGAACTTTCAAGCCATTATTTTGAAATCAGAACACATATGCAAAGCACACTGCAAGAGCTATCAGAAGAGAGCATGCTATAATAATTTTGAGTTCACTTTTAAATGACACTGTTTTTCCACAACATTGCATACCTGCCCTTCTATCATTTCTCTCTACATCAATGCAGAATACAGGAATTCTCTCCTTTCTGTCTTTTCTTTCCAGGGAGGGATCATCAAAAAAATCTACATATGGGATGCTAATTTTCCATGCAGCAAGGTTGCGGGGTGTATTTGGGGTAGTAACAGCCTCCTCAGGGGAATCATCTTCCATCACCATAACACCTTCTTCAATCTGTAAAGATTCAAACACAAAGATCTCTATTTTAAACACAAATATTTCCGTTTTAAACACACAGATTTTCTATTTTAACTGGTACAAGTGACCTCTCCAAAACTTCTATAAGGTAATGAAACATAAATCAAGTTTCAAGTATGTGTCACTAAGTAATAAAAGAAAAAAAAAATCATTTTATTAATGGAGTTCCCATGTAGATTAATTTCTGGGTTTAGATCCGCTGCAAATTAATTTGAAATTAGCAACTTTTAGTGAGATCAGAAAATTTTTACAGTGCTATCAAGTTCCATAGATGATACTTCAGAAAGAGGGAGCGGGACACAGAAGTACTGAAGGAGAGACAGCTGGAAGAAAAAAAACCAAATCTATCTAGAGTTCTAAGTTGTTGAGTGCTCTCACCTTTTTCTGAAAACAATTCTGAACCAGGTGAATAAAACAAACTCACATCTACACTTTTACCTTCAGGTTAAGCATAGGAAATAAGCTAGCAGTTTATCAAGGTGATGAACACTTAAATGTTTTGGTTGTTAGGAACAGCTCAAAAGATTGAACTGACAGACACTCTGTAAAAAATACGTGGCTACCTACAGCTTCTGACCAATTCCTTCCTCTTGCCTTTTAAAATTTTCCATTTGTCCCCCAATTGTGCTTCAGATAACAATGTCCCATGCAATAAATTCTACTATTGGCTCTACTCATGGCTGTTTACATGGAAGAAAAGCATTGAGGGAGACACCCAAGACAAATGAGAAAGGACTGCTGGCTCCTGTCCTTCAGAGAAAAAGCTGCACAGACTAACTTGACAGCAATTTCTCCACTACTTTATGGTTTTAAGGTCTTGTAGCAAACTTCAGAAGAGCCATGTAATGCAATCCTACACATGCCATTTTATAAATGTAGGTAATAAGGCACAGTAAGTTTTTAGAGAAAAATTCATTGCCTACAAAAATGTCTGACTGCTACTTTTAATAATTCTATGTACTAAGGCAATAAGCTCAGAGGTACACTAACTGGGAATGTGGCCTTGCCTTTGAATGAATATGGGGAATACAAAGCAACTGAATAAGAAGCCAGTACACAAGAACTTTGTAGCGAGGATGGCAGAAACTTAACATTTTCAAATAAAAAAGGAAAGAAACCAAACCACCCCAAATCAACAAAGATGCTTTTACTCACAAAGTCATCTTCTCCTTCGTTTAAGTTATAGTTCGGCAACATAGCTCCTTCCATGGCAGAACTCTTGAATACACCTTTTATTTTGTTCCCTATTTTGCTGATTCCAAATGATTCTCCTCTCTTCTGTGTGGTCCTAGAATCATATAAGCCACAGTTCACAACACAAGGCATATTATTACACAGCTGCTCAGTAGGCCAATGCACACCATTTGCAGATAAGACAAACAACTCTATAAACAAGTAGACAATATATTTACAGTTCCACTTAGGTTAAAATTTATTTATTTATAATTCTGTTCTCTGATCAATCAGCAAAATTTCTTGATTACACTTTTAAGAGAGACGAGATTTCCATATGTTTAACCACGAGAAAACTCTTGGAATAGTATCCTAGTAATTCAGGACATAGAATAAACAATTAGCTAGGTAAAACAACTTTGTTTTGACAGCAGAAACTGTGGTATTGCTACAGGCATGCACATCGAGAAGGTCAATAACTTTTCATGTACTCATATTTAAATATTTATCCACTCCTGCCAAGTACTTTAAATGCTGCAGTTAGATGAATTGTCTTAATGGACTTTTACAAACAGGTATCATTCAAGATAGATCTCAATTTTTAAGCAGTAAGGACAGACAAAAGGAATGTTCAAGGAGCAAGACTGAGCATGAGAGAAAAAACAGATGCAACTGAAGAATCTTGGCTTGAAGAGACAGTCTGACTGAAAGATGAAGACTTTGTAAGGTCTCGTCACTTAGGACAAAGCATCCAAAAAGCAACAAACAAAGTACAGAAAAAGAAAGGTACTTGGGTAGGAAGTACACTCCTTACGGAGAGAACAAATTTTGTAGCATTCTTATGCCTTACACAAGTCCTGACACTAAAGATTACTTCTTGCGTAGAAATACCAGTAATTCTGGAAAGAAAAAAGTTTCTGTTGAATACGGAATCAGCTTGCGGTTACTTAGGGTGATTCGATATATGCAGCTGACAGGCAAGTTAAAAACTGATGCAGTGAACTGCAGAATCAAAGATTCAAAAGAAATGTATAGACTGATATTAAAAACACAATTGGTACTTTGGAGGACAAAAAAAAATCCTGTTTCTTTTTCCTTTAAAACAAAAAATTACTGACTACTGAACAGCAGTACAAACAGAACAGTAGTGATCAGCGGATTAAAAAAATCTTCACTGCCTATAAAACCATGCAGACAAGATCAACTGCTGACTCCAAACATACGTGTGTGTTACTAATGATCTTCCTGTTTATAATTTTACACAGACTGTGTACTTGACTAAAATTGCGTAATTTCCAAATCTTTTGCTTTTTGTATCTCATATTATCACGAGCTCCAAAGCAGACTGGAACCATCTATCTTACTTATCTCTGCTATGCAAAGATAAGGTTGCTTGGCTGCTTGTAGTCTAAATCCATGCCTGAACAATTTTACTCAATTTTTAAACACCCTGTACTACACATTACCATGTTGAACTGAACCGTTTCATGTTGCTACTTGACTCTTGTTCAAGTGCTTCAACACTGGGTTAGAAAATACAAATCTCAATCAGACAAAACTAGTTTTTCTGGAAGGTTAACAATTCAGACCTCTGTGTTGACTCTTAAAGGAAATTTTCATCATTGCTGTGAAAACCTGTGCAATTCTCAAGAGCTTCAGCAAAAACATTAATTTGCACAAGCTCTGTGATTTGATAGGAGTACTCCAGGCTCAAAGCAGTTTTCCCACACTGATCATGCTCCAGCTGAAGGCAGCATACACCTGTGCCTGTACTGAGCTGTATGGGGCCAGGACTCACCCTGACAGCTACGAAACCAACACTTCAGCCCCAGTGCTGAGCCCAAAGATTACACCAAGTGAATAAAGAGCAATCACTGAACTGGACAAGTATAAAGTGACAAACTAGGATGGGATTCCCTTCACAGGAAGAAATAAACTCAGAACAAACACTGGTGAGTAAGAGGGTACACAGAAATTCTCCATATACGGAGAGAACATACGAGTGGTTTGGTAAAAGTCCTTGAGCAAGCACACAGAGCACAAACCACATTAGATGAACATGGCAAAAAATCTGTGGATGTTGGATATGGACAGACAGCAGGATGACTGACATTTTGAAGAAACGGAGTAAGAAAAAAAAATATATACCAAAAACAGGCATTAGGATAAAAATCTAATATATTCACTGGCTAAGCAGAATAGGAGAAAGAACTTGATGCTAGGTAGGAGAAAAGAGATGGGACTAGGATGGGGCAGGCTCAAGACATGAGGGACCAAAGAGGACAGCAGGTAGTTAGTTTAGAATAGAGATTAGAATTTTTAAGACCTGTCAACTCTGCTACTGTCAACAAATATATATATATACAAAACTCGCTGGAAAGAGTATCCCACTCCCTCTGGTGCTATTCCACGTAATAGCATTATTAGATGGTCATTCTATAGTTTGCTTTCTTGACAGGGCCCTCTGTGGAGAGCCTAAACGTTCCAACATTCCTGATGAATGTTGGAATATGACAACAAAATATTGGAATACTTTTTTTTGTAAACATTTCAGGAGTCACACAAACCCAACATTAAAAAAATTAAAATTATTGTTCACTCTATAACTGGGAAATGCAGACCAAAGATTGCAGTACTGCCACTAAGCACTATGGCATTCTTTAATCATGGATGGTTGCCAAACTGTTTTCCCACAGGATACCTCCCTCATTCAGCGCACCGAACAGATCTTGGCAAGTGATGAGCCAGGGCTACACAGATGAAGAATGCTGTTGGGAGCCTCTTTGGGTCAAAAAGTACCAGACCAGTTGTATATACCAGATGGGTTAGATATTAATATGCATGTGAAATCAGAGTACCATTTCTTTCTGGCTGACTAAAACCCCTACACCCAATGAGGAGAAATGCTGAGCACATATTGCCACACTTGAAAAATCAATGAGCTGCATTTACATCTCAACTACTCCTTATTGCTCAACAATCTAGCAAGTTATAACTCAACACACTGAACTGGAACATAAAATATAAAAGCATCTAATTACCTTGATTCTTAACCTGAAAAATTAAGTTGAAAGATACTCATACTAGTCTTGAGGGAAATTTAGGCCATACTGATGCTCTGATAAATTCCAAGGAAAGTTTAGATAGCATGTATTTGAAGAGGCACAAATAATGAGAAAACAAACCACTGAACAGCTATTAAGGCATTATTAAGTGGTCACAGTTTACCTACAGCTAATTATAAAAAATTGCATATATTGTCATCAAACCTGTAACAGTTACAAGAGAAGCTTCAGAGAGAACTAATTTGGGGAACTGTTGGTTTTGAGTGCTTGATAATAATAATAAAATGGTTATATATGCATGCAATGTTAGACAATGACCACCCCGAATACAGCTGTGCAAGATAAAACAAGCACTTAAGTAGATAAAATCTCAAACAGGATCTGGAAATATGACATGGAGTAAAGGAAATTTTGGGGTAGTTAGCAGTCATAGGCCAAAAAAAAAAGCTTTAAATATATTTCACAACAAATGACAACGGACGAACTGTTAACAGCAAACAATGTTAATGTATTGTAAACTTGTGAAATTAGTAATTAAGCAATTTCTAAACACTTGTGAAGAGGACATGGGGAGTAAAGTTTTTTGTGAGGAGAAATGCACTTTAGACTAAAGAAGACATTCACGTGTTTTTTACATATAAAAGTTAACTACTGTTATAAAGGTTGTGTGATGAAGTCACAAGAGATGCAGCGTAACTAACACACATTGAGTGTTAGACAGACTTACCGTAAGTCATCCAAACTCAGGCTACTTCTGCAACAACAGGCACATAAATTACCTCCAGAGCCCAGCAGAAAATAATGTTAAAATCAAAAAACAAGCCCACCAAAAAAAAAAAAAAACAACCACCAACCACATTTGAGATACCTATCCCAACAAAACTGAACCAGCTTTGACCATCACCATGGATTAACAAAATAGGTGATACAATTAGGAGTTTCTGACCTAAAATCCTAAGAAAGTGAAATGTGAACAGTACCTGCACATTTCATCACCACAATCTTGGCCTTTGAATTTAAAACCTCAGTTACTAAAACTTTCAGGTCTTCACTGACATTCACAGAAACAAATGACAATTTACAAATAACAACTTTCATTCTTTCAGCTCTCTGTAATGCCAAACAGGCAGCTAACTTTTTCTATAACCTATGTTCAGAAGTCACGTAGGAATCTTAGTTAATTTGGGCAATACAATGAAAAGGCCGTGGATTTATTTTATGTAATAATACACACCTCATACCCCCCTTTGTATTAGATATAGTAAAAGCCACTATTAAAAATTAAAATATCTTTTTTCAATTTTTATTCCACAGATTTTATGAATTGTCATGTATTTTTGACATTCTACATAATCTGGTAACATTCTACATTAACACTGTCACCAAACATAGGATTTTAATTCTCCAGACCTACTGAATTCTGGACAAACTGATAAGGGATTAAAATACTAAAATTTTAGATTTTGTTTTGCAGAAGGGTCTGATTGTAAGATATCTTACACTGTCTTTAGCCATGTTAACTGCAAAACCGGAAACATAACCTACCAAGTTAGAAATTATGGTGACTATTACACTGCACAGAACTGTTCACAGACTTAAATCCAGGGGTTTTACTCCTAACCACTCCCTGAAATTGTTAGCATCTTTTCTACTTGGCCCTTTAAAGTCAAGAACATTAATTTCATTGCTATCCCAATGGTGAGAAATCAGCATGCATCTATTTCTATTTGTGGTCACAGCATGTAGAAAATCAAGACAGATATACAGCTATCCAGAATCTGTGTGCTTATATTACATGACAGCTTTTCTTTTTTCGTTAGACTTCCAACACAGAATACCTTTAAGTAATGTAGTAATATATTATAAATACATAACCGTGAGAGGGGGAGAGGGAATACTTGTCTCTCTCACTCTATCCAAATTAAGGCAACAGAACTGGACCTTAGAGCACCAGTTATCACTGGCCACACACATTAAACATCAGGTAGAAAACATCGTTATGGAGTTAAAACTGTTGACAACTACAGCTAGTTATCAAGTTGTCAGAATATCCTCAGTGTGAGTTCTTTAGATTCCAGAAACACTTGAGATTTCCCATCTATTGCCTTAGGAGTTTTCATAGCACACACTATTTGTCCTATCTGTATGCAAAAAGCTATGATTATTTTGTACAGTTCAAAGAAATGACTCAAACAAAAAATTACACAGTCACTTCTTCCTACCTTCCCACCAGTATTTTCTAGAAACTCTGTAATTTTCTTGTCTTACAACAAGTGAAATGTTTCAATACATTACTCACATGCACATTCCACTGGGATTTCATACCTACTCCTCGATTTGATTTTTCAACCAGCAGTATCTGTGCAATATACACACAGTACCCATACCAAAGCATCAAAGATATGGGGAAAAAAAACTCATCTCTTTGCATGTGATTTCTTTCAAGTGGAAATAATAACAGAAAAGGGAAGAGAAGGCAGGACAAAGTCTATGGAATAACATCTGGAATAATTCCATGAGTATGGAATGTTATTTTGTTATGATGGAATTTCCCCCTCCTTGGCAGTGACTGTACCAAATTCTGCAGAGGGAAACTCCAAAGCAACAGGCAAACTACTTGCAGATAGTTTCTGTGTTTCATGGAAATAATCACTGAAGTACCACTTCAGGAATATAATCTAGTATCATAAATCAGCATATATACTGAGGGCATTCTGATTGTTCCAAAATGTAAACCAGACACATTTTCACTAATCCTGTAACAGTCCCCAAATAAAATTCGCTTATTTTGTAGCCAGAGAAGTATTTCAAAAACTCCAGGTAGAGACTGCCTATAATTTCATCCTTTCTATTTGTAAAAGCAAAGCACCAAGGAAGCAACCTAAATGTTTTCATACTTTAACTAGATTTAAGAAGTGTATGACGGGATACTTCCAACCCCTGACATGAAAAATTTTGGGAAAGAAACCAGAAAGCAGCTTTAAATGTCTAGATGAAACCCTGTAGCCATTTTCAACAGAAGGTTAAGTGTGTTTTAAGGTCACCATCCCTAGTGGAGTACCCTGTAGGAAAGAAATGCAGTTTAGTCTAGCTGTGTTCCACGCCTCTTTGCTAAGAAACAGAAGCTTCCCAGCACCAATGGGAGAAAGTACTGCACTAAAGCTCCAGTCCTGGATCTACAAGAACTACAAAGACTACACGAAGGATGTCACCAATGGAGATATATTAAAGAGAACAACCATGTAGTTTTTGAAGAACAGGAGCAGGGAAGAAAGATATGTCCCAGTAATACATCTCATGGTAGGCTGCAAAACAAGGGAGCTGCTGCTAGGTGTATCTCTATTGAAAGCACAAAAGGTAAAATAAATTGCTGTTACTCCTCTAGAGGAGTTTACCATCTAAGATTATAAACACTAGCATTTTCCATTATACCACAGATCTTACTTCATACCAAGAAAGAAAGCCCATCCAAATTAAAGATTGAAGTTTTCCTTCTTTTGGCTAGGCCATAAGAGCAATTCAGTTGGGTTAGTCTATGACATTCAATATAAAATGAAAGACAAGAAATCATGAGACCTCAAGGTTTATCAACCCAGCCCCATAGTGGGAGATCATCCATCCACACCACAGGAGATGCTCTTCTCCACAGGCCCTAAGGAGCCTGAAGGAGGTCTGTAAGTACATAGCCCAAGTTCAGAAACAAGCTTTCTGACACTACATTTCTGCAATGGAGTTGGGGGATAGAAAGCACATTTCACCTGGGAGACACAGCAAATCCTCCTTCTCAGAAAATGAAGAGATTTTCATACAGGTTGGTTATATGTGCCTGTCCCTTTAACATCTGAAATCCCAGAAGACCCAGCTTTGCACCACTAAAAAGCTATTACATATACTCAGTCAATTAAACCACAACTATATTTCTACATTATCTTATTCTCACTGTACAATTATTTTCCCCTTCCCTCCTCTCAAATGCTGAGGTCTAAATCACATTTTAAATTCTTTATATAAAACACTTCAAAGTGAAGAGATATCTTGTATAATATTGCTTGCTCCTTTAATATGTAATTTGTTCATTTAAAAACAAAAAAGCTGCGCTAAAAATTTAGTCAAATTAATATCAGGCAGTAGCAAAATTCCTATGGTTCAATATTCTGATGCTTTTAAGTAACAACCAAAGAAAAAACACTTAAAAACTCTACCATACCTACCTGTTAAACTTTGAATTGCGTGTTGGTGACTCTGCTCCTCTTAAAAGGTGTCTGAAGTACTACAGTAGACAAATAAGGTATCAAAGAAAACACTGGATTAATTGAAGTAAAGCCTACTATGCAACAACACGGCAAAATTTAGAAAACAAGAACAGAAGTAATAGACAAGCTGACCATAATCACACAAATTGTTCTGTGATGTTGCACTGAACTAGAATAAATTCAGTTTTCCTACTGAGATTGGCCCAGCTCTGGAATGCTAACTGAAGTGGAAAATGAAGCCATATTTTTGAGTTCTACATACGCATGACTGTTGTAAACAGCGTTATCCTAAAAAAACACAATCTTGCTTTTAAGACTACTCTTCAAATCTTTCACACTTACCTCATCACTGTGACAGAACATTGGAGTAAAAACATTCTCAAGCAGAGAAAGTACATGCTCATAAGCTTCAAAAAGACACCGCATAGTTTGAAGTTTCACAACATCCATATATGGACCTTCAGCAACTATAAAAAAAATTACAAGTATGAATAGAGAGGGATATATATACAGACATAAAAAGTTCATAAGTTTTTTTCCTGGTCTGAGCTTGTGATTACTTTGCAAGGTACTGTAAGTTTTACAAATAAAAAACAGAAATAAACTGGCAAAACAAGGATTAAGCACAATATAGCAAGGGGATTGTAATTTTTAAAACTGACAATAGTTAGCTAAATTTTTCTTCACTTTACTACAGAATGCTGTTTAAATTCCAGTGTACATTATTCCTTTCAAATTCAAACTTACTTCTTTGAATTTCTTCCACTATGAAAGGGTCAAATCTAATTTTGTCAATGCTTTCATCCAAACAGTAAGTTTTGTAAATTTTCTGTACTTCCTCGTGAAGAGACATCTTTTCAGTATCTGACAGTTCTGGTCGCAAAATTCGGTCATTGAATTCCTCTGGGAAGTAAAGGAAAGAAAAAGCATTTCTTGATCAATTTGGTGAACAAATATCACCTTGAAAAACCCTAAAATATCAACTCATCTTCCAGCAGACAGAGCAATTTGTAAAACTTCAAAGTTAATAGAAGCACAAGGCAGCTCAAAATTTTAGGTAATAAGGTAGCTGCCTTCTTATTAACTATAATTCAGATTTGTTAATAAAATTACTAAAAATACATTGCAATTAAACCAAATTATTCCTTATCACAGCAAGCATAAATCCATTAAGTCATTCTGGCATAAAAATGAATCAGAATAATGATTTTTTTCTTCCTAAATTACCAAATTGAAAATTGTAGTTCTCTCTTAGCATAATTTCCAGTTCATGCTAAATGCACACACATACAGAGGTCCAACAGCCCTTTATACTAATTATCTGCCCATCTGTCTATTCTGCTCTTTCATTCCTAAGACCTAATCCATTGTAATAATTTCCATATATTTATTACTGTGCAATTCTACTTGATTTTTTTTTTATTATGTTCCTCAGTAAGTGCTTCTCACCCAAAATATATCTATCAAGTGAAAAACCATCTCCCATAGACAATTTGGGACAGCATAGCTGGAGGCCCCTAAACCTCATTCTTTTGTTTTATAAGCTAAGACACAGATTTGCCACCTATGAGAATGCAAGAGAAGTTTACAAGGAAGAAAATGCTGAGGTTTGCCCAGAAAAAGACTGATCATGGGCAACAGAGTAAACTCACTGCTAAAGGATTATGGGCACATAAGAAGCACAGAGATTATTTGTATTTCTCTTCTGCAATGATTAATGATTGCTGCAGTATTTTATGACATTGTGTCTAAATTAATTTCAATTTCCCACTATATGTATGTGCTTGGGATAAAAAGGCAAATCCATTATGTCCTATGAAACATGAAAATACCTATTTACCAAAACCAAAAAGCAACATTATTTTGGTAAGCCAGTAATTATTTATTGTCCAAAAAACTTGAAATAATCCACTCAAATTTGTAGAAGCTTCACAGAAAATCTTATCATTGGAAAGTAGAAGGCTTTTCAAACAACACCTGTGCAATGCTAAAACCAAACATATGCCTCATAACCAAGGTACAGGTTACTGAATAAAACATTTCAACACCTTTAATGTTATGTTTCTGTTCTTTACAGAAATCAGAATTTTACAGTTAAATGAACATGAGAAGCTTTTAATGCTGAACATCTCATTTTAGAGATACTTTAGTAACCACATATCAAAAAAAAGGCAGTTGTACTTTGTATCAGTGGCCAGAATTTTTTTTCTTACAAGAATATTCTATTTTAAAGTGTGTAACTTTTATCAATAAACAGAAATACACTTAAGCCCTACAGTCCACATCAACACCAATGTTGCCAAGATTAGCATTGAAGAACTGGGACACATTAAAGTAAGTGAACACAGATTCTGAAAGGTAATCTTTTGCTAAATAATGCTGCCGAGTTCTGGACTAAATATTCACTTCAACCTGCAAATGCTTAACGATAATCAAACAACTTGAGCACACGTATGCAATCTTACCTACAGTCAGGCAGAACTGCAGCACATGTACTGCCCCTTCCTGTTTCAGAAAGTTCATAAACCGAAATAAAAGGTCTTGTTGATCTCTGATCTCCTTTAGCTCCAGTTTCAGTACCTGAGTAAGTTAAAAATGCAGTCAGCCAATTTTCAAACTTTCAGAGAGTACATAAATAATACAAAGAGTTGTAGAACAAAAACAGCAGGTAAAGCAAAACACTTATTCAAAACAGGAAAGGAAATAAATGTTTCCCTTGCTTACAGATGGTTTTTTATTTCTTGGCTCCGCAAATTTCTGAAGGAATGGAACCAGTGAAGAAGTAGGCTCAGTTGCTATCTCAGGCTGCAGAAAAAAAATTACAATTGTTAAGAAAGCTTCCTTAACAGGTGAACAAATCACTACTCCTTTAACTTTGTCAGTACTTACTGGACTATCATCAATGAAGATCAGCAGCAAATGGTTGACAGTGTCCTGCAGGAAAACACAATATACAATTAATATTAAAGAAACTCAACAAAATAGATGAAAATCATTTCAATACTATGTTATACCCCAGTTTAAGCCTATGACTGTATTTAATACTTTTTAAAAAGCGAAGTCTGGAAACACATGTTTGAGAATCGACCTTCAGTGGTCTCTTCAAGATTTTACAAGTCAGGGAATTTCTGAAGAGACCTGCACAGAAACATTCTTTACCAGCGGAAGAAAGCTCTACAAAGTACTTTTACTGTAAGCACAGATCTAACGAACTAATACTTCCGCAGCTACAGTACTTTCTGTTTGCAGCTAGGTGATGCCTGCATAAGTATTGCAATTTGGCCTACTAAAATACATGCATAAACAAAATCAAAGATGGGAGTGTTCCATCTTTAGAAATAAATGCCCTTTTATTGGCAGAATTAAGGACAAAAGTATTGATTTCAATATAGCTGCAAAAAAGGTTGTTTCACTTAGACTGCTATAAAGATCTACATAACTACAGTTCAAGTACTCAAGCCCTTGTTTAAATATAGCAACAGCAATTTGAAGATGTTTACACTAGCACAGCATTCTCCCATTTAACAGTTGTAGTTCTTCATTAAAAATACATTCTTAAGAGATCACACCAATACTGTTATTTTAGTCAGTTCAGTGAGTTAAATACTCAAACCAGTTACATGAACAAACAAAACCACTGGCCACAAGACTCCTTTATCTTTTACGCAGTCAAAATGCACAGCAAGTAAAGCATTCTGCATCATTTGCTTTACCCACAACATACTTAGTAGGAAAACAGTAATACTGAATAAATTAACATTATTTTTGCGCTCCAAAGTCTTACAGGATCAGCTAAGAAATCCATTGAGGGGAGGAAAACAGAACCAGGAAGAATCTCTCTTATCAGAAGAGCCAGGGATCTGGAAAGAAAAGAAAATAAAAATCCAAACCAGTATTAGATTACATAATTTTCTAAGTGAAGTTTCCAATGCTGTTATATACTACTGTGAAATATTTTAGGATTTAATAATATCGTAAGCATACTATTTTAAAGACAAATCAAAAAAATCATAAACAAAGGGATAAGAAGGAGGGATGAGGAGAATCACTTTGGAGTTCATTCTTTCACTTCCCAAAATTACTGTACTACATAATATGGAGATACTTTAAAAAATACAATTCCAAATAAATTCTATACCTGCACTCTGTTGACTTTGGGGGCAAAATATAAGGAAAAAGAAGTTCAGTAAGTTTTCTTAAGTAGTGAAGTTCATCTCTTCGGCTTCTCAAAGCAACATGGAGTTCTGGACCATATTCTTCTAAAGCAGCCTGCTGCAAAAACTCTGCATTTTTTACTGAAAGTAAAAAACAGTATTACAAGTAGTTTCAGCTTTTTCTTACTGTGAAACAGAAGGTAATTGCTTTCCATTTGAGCTAAAAAGTAAATAGTACATATATAACTGCCAAAGGGATAAAATCTTGAAACTTTTCGAAAGAACCTTGGCTTAGACTTTGAAGCCTGGGTATGTAAAAATAAATCCTCACACTAAAATAAGAATTCCTTCACCAAACAATTGCAGTTTGCATGGTATCCAGAATGCTTACTCATCTATAATAATCAAAGAACTCATTTTCAGCTGCTATTTCACACATCAGCCCTTAGGAAACAAGTCTTTTCCTTTAAAACAATGAAAAAAATGGCTATGTTTTCAATGCTGTACATTTAAAATACAGTTCTTTGCTGCTAAAGAAAAATGTTTCCCACTCCTTGGTAGAAATCAAAGGAAATATGAAATTTGGCGTAAACAGCACTGCCAGATTATCTAGTAGTATCTCGTCACTGTTGTGCCATGAAAGATATCCAACATAACTATGCTATGTCTCATTATTCATGGTATTCATTACCCACTACTCACAGGACCAATAGCATACATTTATGGATATCAAGCAGAAGTTTTGAGGGAAGGAAGAAGAGTTCATGACTCCAGTTAAAGTAAACATCTATGCTTAAAAGTTGAATGAAACCACATTTAGTAGATACAGCACTGTGGAACACAGCCAGTGAAAAAAATGAAGATAACAACAGCAAGTGTTTTCACATATTCCTTCAATGTGCAGTTTTAATACAATTTTTACATTAGACTTGTAAAGATACTTTTACTTGGATAATAATTAAATATACTACTGGTCAAAGTCTCTCCATGGCTTACAAACACGAACCTAACTTTTTGAGATACTGATCAACTCCACTAATGCAGATGTGAAATCATTCTATCTATGAGTTAGAGTTACAGTACAGTGCACAGACATACAAATCCTTTCATCTATAACTGCTCATCTGGAATATAAAGGGAAAACTTCAAGAAGCAGTGGTAAATGATCTTGAATGCTCTAAATAGACAAAAACACATTCCTGTTTACCACAAAGAGACAGAAATTTAGTATTTTCAATGTGGGGAAATAAAACTCAAGACAGAGAGTACAAATATGTACTGCAACTTTTTCCCTATCAGTCTTTGCAATCATCGGAAGAAAAATGCAAGAGGATCACTATTTTATTTTAAAAGAAGGCATAAGGATGCAAAGATGTACCAATATAATCAATCTCAAACATGCATAGAGAAACATTCAAACTTGCCCTTTGAAACTGACAGTGTATTAGGTCTTTACACTACCTTTTTGCCTGGCCTTGGCTATCACTTCAATGTGTTTCATTGCTGCCTTGAGCATCTTCTTTGTTACAACAGTTGGAATATCCACCTAAAGAACAGTTTAAAAATAAAACCAAAATTGTTCTATTTTTTTCCTCAAAATTTATTACAGACAACGAGCAAACATAATAATTTGCTTCTATGTCCCCATTCTGAGCAAAGAACAAATCATCAAGAAACAATTCATGAATTCTCTAGATGAACTGACAGTATGTTCATTCTTCTGGGCAAAGCACACAACAGCATGCAGAACTAAATGCCATAAATGACACTGTTAACATATTTATTGTCAACTCATTCCTATTATAATTCTTCCACTGCTATACACACAGTGTGATTTCCACGTCACAGTATATGAAGCCTAGACCTGTGTGAAGATTTGACCACCAACAAAAGCAACAAGTTAACTATGCTCTGCTTCTAGTACTTCTGTACCTTAACACCGTGCAATTGTGTCCACAAGGACTAAAAGCAAAGAGAAACCCTCCTACACATGCAGAAAAAATGTCACACCTCAGGTGATGGCAGAACCAAAAGATAATTTGAGTTACAGAGTTAGGATGACCATTGCTGCCAACAATGATACCATGTGATCATAAGCCAAAAAACATGTATGATTTAATCAAGGATTGTATTACGGTCCTGCATTTAAATTTTCTTTGATGGCTAAGAAAAAGAAAGGAGAATTATAGATCAAGTCAGGCACAAATGGACCTTGGGATTTCTTAGCCCTACTCCAAGCAGGCTCTGATTAGGGTGCTCAGGGCTTTATCAATCCTAGTGCTGAAAACCTCCAGGGAGGAAGACAGTCACCTCCTCCAGCCCCAATCATCTTGGTGGCGCCTTGATTGAACCTACTCTGCTCTCTTGTAGCCCAAAACTGGATCAGTATCCTAGATATCATCCAAAGAGCATCAAGTAAAGCCAGATAATCACTTTCCTTGACTGACTGTCTCTGCTCCTGTTAATACAGCCCAGGATGCTGTTGGCATCGTCAGCTGCCACTGACAGCTCATATTCAGCTTACAGCCTACCATGGGCACCAGGTCCTCTGCAGCAAGCAGAGCTTCTCTCCACAGCCAGTCAGTCCCCAGCCTGTACAGCTTCAAGGGATTTTTCTTTATCCACTGCAGCAGTTTTCACAGGAACTCATCTAGAAATGGATTTACACTTTGCATGCTCTTTATTTTAAGCAAAAGACATCTCAGAGATGTAAAAACATACACTTGTAAATGTTCAAAATCTAAGACTTTTGAATAAGTTTCTTTCCTAATGGAATTCGTCCCTCCTCCATACAGCATAAAAGTGCTTCTTAACAGACAAGGAAAGAGACAGTGCAATTCCAAAGGCCTCCAGAGCTGAGAGAAAAGCTGGGGTTTTATTCAATTGTACAAGGAGAATATTACATATTCCTGCACATTCCCCTGTAATATTTGAGGTGAACAGTTATGATCAGGCCTGGCCAGCCCAGACAAGCCAGTACAATTGATTAGAACTGCCTAAAAGTAAGGTCAACCTCCTATTTACAAGCAGGAAAGGAGGAACTTCTGCTTATCAATGGAAAACCCCTGCCTTTTGTGCCTCACATTTCAACAGTAATTTCTGTAAGTCAAGAGTCTCCTACAGAACATAGTGATAGGGCAGTGTTTACTCTGCACAGCAAGCAAATTATTATCGACACTGCAGTAGACACTGAGAACGTTTGACAAAAGCTTCAATCAGACCCAGGGCTACCTATACCACACCATACAAAGGGAAACCCTTTCCCTTCAAAATCCATAACTAACCTGGGTTAAATGGCCACAACAAGGAAAATCCAGATTTGAATTATTTCAGTATACACTTAAGAGTTGACTGGTCTAAGGTGCTTGTTACCTCATTCAACAACCATGCCTCAAAAAAATCCACCTAGGCAGCTTTAAACAGAAAACAAAAGCATGCGTTTCACTGAAGTAACCCATAATTTTACATCTCAATTCAGAAGTAGATTTTTTGGAAAAAAAAAAAAAAAAGATATAACCTAAAAAGAGGAAAAACAGTCTGTTTTTTCTTTCACAATTCTTCCTTGATTTCAACACTTCATCTCTATTAGCTAGAACTATTGCTTGCAAGCATTTAGTAATAAATCCACATCAAAGTATAGCTGCTTAGCAAAGGTATATAACTATTTTATTTTGCAACTGGTGATGAATTTCTCCTCAAATGAGGCTATAAAGGACAGTGTATCAGAGCTGAAAGGCTACATAAAACATTCCCATAACCCTTCTGAGCTAACTACTGAAGCTTTAAACCAGGAATTCTGAAATGACACAAAGTTGGTACTTTATTTGCAACTTGCCTATCAACTCTAATTTCTACTCACAACATTTTTCGTAGTATATGCAGCACAACTGTTAATTGAAGCTGTCTGAATCTGTATGTGGGTGTGTGCATAAACAAAAACACTTATGCAGCAGGAAAAAAGCATGAGCTGAAAAATATAGCATAGCGTAAGACACCACGCTCCCCTGCATAGCTAAGCATACCAAGTTTCAATTTTGTTCCAAAACACAAAGTTTCCATGAGTATATTTTTGCTTGAGGTATCCATACCACTTCACACAGAGATAAAATATATTATATTATTCTGTAGAATGCATACAAATAAAATTAAACATTTGTAAAGAACAACGCATTTCTGCGATTATTTTGTAGGTCCCCGGACAGTGCTTAATACTTGCACATATCTTGAGGTTTTGTAGTGCATATACAATACCAACATACATAGTATTGAAGATATTACATTTAAATCATTACTGCCAAAGGCAGATATGGTAAATTAACGCTCTACTCAAAGAAGTTGTAGCTGATCTAACCCTATTAATACCTTATTACATAATTTTCTGAGTCAACAACAGATCCACAAACAGTGCAACTAATACAGGCATGTACTACAACTCCAAACTGAATTTTAAGACCCTGGTCCAAATTTTCACTTTGAAAGATCTACTCCACTTCCACAACTGCATACACTATCTTTGCTACGCAGACATTTCCTGATCTTCTCTCATGTTCACTTTAAAAAGCAACATGCCTGAGTTAGAGTAAACAAGAAAGTCATCTGGATTTGCTATATAACAATGACAAAATCAAGCTATTAATCAATTATGACAGAGTACATGTACAACTTGTAGCTCAGGAAATATTGCTGTTACTAGGGTGGGGGAAAAAAGACACACATTTATAGAAGTGGCTCCAACAGACGGGCCAGCACTGAATAATTCTGGAAACTCTACCAACTCTTATTGCTTAGAACAGCCAGAAAGTCAGAAGCAGTTTGGGTAAAACAGAGTTGAAGCACTTTACCGGAAAAGAGAATGTATGTGCTAATAGATTAAACACAGCAAACAAAAACTTTTGTATTCAGGATGTTTTTTAAGAATTGCATTAATATAAGAACGATATCTGTTTTAATTCTTCTAGTAAGCTGTTCACCTAATGACAGTCTATTCTTTATAGACAACATAAGGACCTTATCTGCATTTTAATAAGTCAAGCAAGCAGAAGCTACAAGACAGGTACACTGCTAACCATTTTCTAATCAGTCTTTTTCAATAATTTTCAAATTGTTTTCACTTGCATTAAGTCACTAAAAGAGAGCTAAAAGATCATCACAAGGTTTTAATAACGCCTTGCCCTGGTGTAAGAAATATACCCATTTTCAAGAACTGGAGAATGGTTTGGGTTGCAAGAGACCTTCACAGATCACTTATTCCAACCCCCTGCCATGGCAGGGGCATCTTTCACTGGAACAGATTTGTCAAAGCCATGTTCAAACGGATGTTGAGCACTTCCAATGATGAATCTTCAGAGATGGTTTACAACCAGCAATGGGATAAGCTCCAGAAGGAGGCAGCAGATACCACAAAGACCTAACTTAGGTGGTTAGAAGCTGTCAACACTTGTCTGTAAGACTGATTTTGAAATCACCATTTTAAAAAAATTAAAGAACTCAGTACAGATAGATGATGGAATGATGATTATTTCTGATGGAAAAACCAACATGGAAACCTTTAAGTTGCCTTACCTTGTGAATTCTCCGAACTAACACAGATGCAAAAAACCGCAGTGTGCCCCTCAGTTCATCCACTGAGGATTCATCATCAGTAATATTTCTGCAGTGTTGTAAAGTACGCCATGTAAGAAAAACAGAATAAAATACATTTTTATTCATCCAACCACAAAAGATTCGACACTAATAAAAACAGTTTCTACATATGTAAACATATCTTCATTCAGTGGCATAAAGGAAACTGAATTGAAATTATTTAAAGTGGTTTCTGCTTGGAAACAAAGAAGAATTTAAATAGATTTCTGGTTAGCCTTTCAGGATCCTTTTGTCAAAATATCATCTAAACTTTTTATCCAGCTTGCCAGTTTCCATATGCTGCAATAATGTATGATCAGTGACAAATCACGGCAAAAATATTTCAAAGCTGAAAGGAAGAAAAATACCTAACTTCATGACTTTTTTGGGGAAACTGAATGAAAACGAGAAATACGCTGAGTCTTAGATGCAGAAAATGCAACTAAACAGAGTGGAAAAAAAGACCACAATAACAGCATTCCACAAAATGCAAGTGAAAATCCAAAATTCTACCAGCAATTAACATGAACATTAGAGTAGGACTAAAGATATTGGCGAAACTGCAGTATAACAGCTATTAACAGCTGAGTAATGACACAACAAAGAAAGTCACATCCAGCTTTATTTAATGACCGTATGCAAGAATCATCACATTTTTTGGTAATGATTGCATATGTAGTAAGTACAAATATCATCTGCATTAAAAAAATCACCACAAGAAAAACCAGGACATTTAAAAATTTTTAAAAAATATGCACAAAACATCATTTTACTTTATTCAGCATCCAATTTTTTAAAGCAGTGTTAGGCTGGGTTATATAGCATTCAAATACATGTTGAAGATTAACTGTTAGGTACAGATACCAGTGACCTGACAGTCAAACTATGCAACTAATTGCATGAAAAGACACCTCAAAGAAAGCAGTCTGGCATAAGAAACACAACCGTCCTCCAACAGCTAATCATATGCAGATAAGAATACTGTAGGGGAAAGTCTGGCTTGCTTTAAGATCAACAGCTGACATTTTAGAAGCAACATGGTTAGCACTGTCAAAGGGATTAGCACCACCAGGGGATTAGCAAACAAACTGTATTACTATATTACCAGTATTTGACAGACAACAAGATACATGAAGTAACTTGGACTAAGAAGTCGATATTTTATTGACACTTGGATAACCAGTATCTTGGCTGACTCTACTTGGACATGACTTTATGTCACGTACTCTCACAATGTGCCATAAGTTTCCAAAGAGTTTCTTTTAAACACCAGCAAACTAAAGACTGGTGAAAAAAACATCATGAACCTGTAAAACCTCAAATCTCTAGCGACACAGAGGAAGGTCCAAATAACTTGCTTGGAAACATTTTAAAAATTGGCTGCATTTTCCCAGAACTTTAGAAATAATTTAAAAACTCAGCTGTCAGGGTAGCGGAGAGATGTGCTAAAAGAAAAGGTGTCAATCTTAATTGTAAACAGCTACAGAGTCTAATGCCTCAGGAGAGATACATCCAACTGATATTGAATGCAAAGTCTTACAGGATCTACTCATAAATGAAAATCATATATAAATACTGAAGTGATTTTTTTTCTCTGTGTGTCAATTATTCTTACAAAATTTGGCTAACTCATATGAAAAAGATGTAGAAAATAAGTTGTAAGCTAGTAAAAATGTAAAGCTATGGTTTGTAACTCAACAAAAATTCGGAACTTTTCTTGCCTTACTTGCATTTAAAATATAAAGAGCTCCATATATGAAAACACTAGGTTTAGTCACTATCAAATAAAAATGTTTTCATAGTAATGTGTTACAAAAATGTGGTAATTACTGAGTTCTATCCTAATCTGAAAGGAGTTGCAATAGCATCAATGACCAAAAAATTCACTAAGCACAAAATGACTCTTTCAAACTTGACACTCTCCTATTTAAAATGAGGTTGGTATTAGCAAGATATTATGGAGTGTTACTGTATAGCATAGAGCATAAACAATAAACTCAGACCAGTGTTTTGTAGCTCTACAAACTTGGATTACTATGCTCTATTCCTCTCATATAGTTGAAAAAAATTCTTAAAAGAAATATTTAAATACAACCAGTATGAATACTTTGATAAATACCAAACAAAAATGCACAGAGGTATAACCACCTGTTTCAGTAGAGTTCACTGGATTTTAAGTACTAATTCTCACTCCCCTAAAGTGATCCAAATTTAGGAATGTTTCCCTTTAAACTCTGAGCTGGTAATAAAATATTACAAATTCTTGCACAGTTAATTAATGGAACAAGCATAAACCACAGCTTTTTTCTGATATAGCACTTTATTTCCTGAGCAATAAATCTGTGATTTTATCTTGCAACACAGGCTTCTGGCAAACATTACACTTGCCAGGCTTCTGAGTGAGATGTATCCTGGTAACACTGATGCCAAGACAGCACCAGCTGGCACAGCACCAAAAATACCCACCATATATATATATATTTATATGTAAAAAAAAAAAAAAAAAGGTAGCTTCTGCACAAATTCCATTCATGTGAAAGGGGGACAAGCAGCGTAAGGAATTATGCCCAGATTTTTTTGCAAGGGAAAGCAGCAAACTGTTTTACCAGTTGAAAAGTATGAATTGCCTGATGGTGGTTACCCAACCACACTGCTAAATAAGGATAGTCTGGATGCAAAGGCTTCTGATTTGGCTCTGTGAAGAATTATGCTGAGTCAGTGAGGTTTGTTAGCTCAGAAAAAACATGTCCTGAATGCAAGAGTCCTTTGTCCCGGGTGAGCCAAGCTTTGCAAACAGTGCAGGTACAGCTAAGCAGAAAAATTCAGAACTGACATGCTCTACAAGCCAGATCTCAAACAGTGGCACACAGACACACAGTTCAGGCCTCCCTGCACAACTGTTGCTGGAAACAGCAAAGCACAGAAACAACTGAACATGTAAATGAAACAGGACCAGATCTGGCATTACTACTGGTAAACTGAAACCAGTAAGCCTTTCAGGACCAAGTTGTTTCCTCTAGAATTAGTCGGATATCACTGCACTCACTATAGCTCACTGAACTCCCAATACTTCAGGTTCATGGGAAGCTTAGTAAGTTTAATCAGCACAGTGTGATTTTATGTAGCTAGTTCAAAATCTGGAGGTGCAGCCAGGCAAAACTAAAGACAGTGCAGAAACACCTGTATGCGTCACCAGAGGGCAAGATGTAGCAGAATCTAGGAGGGTTGGCTCCCTATCTAGTATATTTTACACTGCACTTCTAACTGTGCAGATTACTACCCCACCAGATGATGTATTCCAGATTTCCACTGTCTTGGGTGTCAGAGAGGTAAGTAATTGGTGGAAGCCAAGTCTCCTTCTCAGTCCATAACAAAGACACTGAAGACACCTTCCACCAGCCAAGAAAAAACTATTTTCAAATTATGAAATACAGAAGATGGCTGCCTCACATTTGTTACTTTATCAAACAACTCAGTTTTCAAATACAGTTTTCTGTACTTAAAAGTTTAAAACCTTGAGGTTTCCAGCTTGAAGATTCACATACACGGTGCTAAAGCTCCCTCTGCTGTTTGCATTAGCAGTGAAATTTTACACATCAGCACATTCATCGCACCAAGTTAGAAGTGAGGCATGCAGGTATTGGCCACGATCAAAAACCAAAGAGGCAAGTAAGTCTGCCCAGAAAATTTTAGATCCCAGAGACAGGAAAAAAAAATGCACAGAGTAAAATAAAAGAAAGTATATATTTTTTTAGCACAAACTGAACATTTCCATCCAATGAAAAAGTCACATTCCGAATTAAGGCAAGATGTTGTTTTAGCACATTAACCCCAGCATGACCAATTAGAAATATTTAATATTTTCTTACAAAGTACTGCAAAGCATTAATTACAAAGATACAAGGAAAAAAATCCCCCAAAATAAATATAACCCCCCCCCGAAAAATAATTAGCCATAGTCTTTTCTTTATTCACTGTTTTAAAGCTATTTACACAGTACGATTCTATTCAGCGCAACATAACCACCCAGTCTTAAAACTCAGGAAATCACCAGATGATCTACAAAAACTTGGCCACAGGTATTCAAAATATCTTTTCTATATTGATTAGAAGTGGAATTTTTGTCTTTTTAAAAACTTTGTGAAGTACTTTATTTATTTTTTAAAGCAATATGATAGATCAGTATGCTTCTAATCTAGAAGTAAATTTCAGAGGGGGGGAGGGCTTGAGTTTTTACAGAGATTTTAATCAAGCCATACTTGCTTCCAAGTGAGAGTTATTAGAAAATGAACATATAAAAGTAAACACTACAAAAGGGTTTTTAGGATGAAATACAAATTTTAGATCTACTTCTAACACACCTAAATTGTTAAAAGATCTGTTCTACTCTGCTAAGAGACAAAAAAATTATGAAACTGTAGCACTCACAAATATGCTTTATATTTCACTAAAGAACGGGAATGTTTATTTTCAGGTGACTATTTCTTAAAAAGGCTGACAAATATTTATCATATTAAAAAACAGTAAGTTTTAGGTAAAGCTCCTACCTGTACCATGGATAAATAAAGTTTTCCAGCACCAACTCAAGCACCTGTGCAGAACAAAGACAACCATGGTTCAAAATGAACAGTTTACTATAAATCCTTGTTAGAAGAGTTAAAACCACAAACACCTTCCAAAACTCACAGGGTATAATTCATACATCATAAAACTTTAACATATAAATGTGTAAGTTGCGATCTTACTGTGAAATCAACTACTTTGCATCATAATCAGCACTTTGGGAAAATAGCAACAAAGTGATAGTCTCATCAGATATCAAGAAACATCTACCACTAGTACTATCAGTAACATGAAGCACAGTGCCATGGCTGCTGTCAGGCAAATGCCATGAAACATGTAATCTTATTTCAAACAGCCCTTCCCTAATTTTTCAGATCGGTCCCTGTTCTTTTCTGATGTAGCACAGAGTGTCCCTTAGGTATAGTTACCCATCCTACACTAACACATATCTCCAACTCTTTTTCATCCAAACCTCTACCTTTTCCAGCTCTCTCCCACCTTCAGTGTAGGACAAGTCAATCCTGTATGCTCACTGCCCAAAGAAAGCAAAAGAAGGGTCATAAAAAGCAATTCCTATGAAAGCCATCCACCTTTCTCCATATCCTGTATCACAGCTTTCGACAAAGCCCGCCTTATGATCCACTCATCACTTGAAGTCCTAATCAGAGCATTTTTCAAAGTCCTTGTCCTACATGCATCCTCATGGCTTCCCACCATCCTATTCCTAGCCCCTGTATATCCTACCTACATGGATCTCTGTAGATAAATCTTTTCCAACCTTTCCATCAAACCTGTTCAACACAGGTCAAGCCTGTCGTTGCCTTTTCCATGCCAGAAAAGGCTGGGTTTATAAGGAAGAATCATGTCACAGGCATGCCCTGGTTCAGCTTGGCTTTCAATGTGACAGAAGAAAGGGGCAGAAGAGGTGACAGTCCCTGTTCAACCAACAGGTTGCCACCACCACATACACCAGGTGTACTGCTCACAGGACTGCAGCTTTGACACCTCTCCTTACATCTACACGCAAGCTTCAAGTACTGGTTACAGTCCTTGCACCATGATTAGTAAAATGAAAACTCTACAAGGGAAGGAAAATCATCAGACAGTGTGAAGGAAAAAAAACATGAGGAAGCAGAGAGAAGGATGAAATTTTCTTGAGATTTCCCCTCCTTCACTATAACCCCAAGATCTATCACCCACACTACCTTCTCCCGTTGCAACCTTCCCCTCAATCTGAATCACTGCTTTAGAGATCAGTTTGTCCCCAGCAGCAACAATGTTGATCAGGGTAGCAAGACAGAATATATGTGTTGCTATGTGAGGCTGCTGTGGCACATTCTATAGAAGGAAAGGTTCTGCAAAGCCACTGTGTACAGAGAAAAATGTAAAGTCTGTTTGAAAGAAAAGCTGAATGTAACAGCTGATATACAAGTGTCATTTATGAGAATAAGTGTTACTTTTCTTACAAGATCTGCTGTTGCACTCATTCACACAGCATGCATTGAAAAAATTCAAGACTTTCTAAATTTATGCTATCTTTAGGGCACTACATGACTGCTTCTCTCATGATTATAAAAGCACACTCAATAAAAAGCACACCCCAGCCTTTTTAAATCACTCTCAATTCTTCAGACTTGAGCAGCTCATGAAAGAATACTCTTTTTCTGTCTTCACTATTAAGAATATCACCTACTCAAATTTGATAAGACACTCTCTTTTTTCCAGTTGTTCCATTTCATTGTTCCTCCCTCTTCATAGAGAAATGTTTTCCAGCTTGGGATAACTTCAACTTCAGATATCTGTGTTGTGGACCATACAAAGTCATCAATGTCTTTCGTCCTATATGCTATATTATCCTATATTATGTGCTATAGCAGTAATAGATCTTGAAACTGTAATACCATCATATGTTAATGACAGATGGCTAAGTGAAATGTTGTGTCATGTTGTCCTGTGTCATCCTCCCCCTGCCCAATCTCATATTTCCATTAAAAGCAGGGTGGAAAGGTGGGGGGAGATGACAACCTTCTTTGGAAGTTAATCTTCAGACAACAGGAAGGAGATCACATCCAGCTCCAGTCAGCAATCACAGGCCACTAGCCTTAAGAACACATTAGGCCACTCAAACGAATTTCCCTGATGCTTTCCATAGCACTGCCAGTACATCAGCCACCAATTTACTCCACAGAAATCTCAGTCTCGCAGGTATTGCAATATTATTTTTGTTCATGCAGAGTTTCTAACAAAATAAACCTCTTTCAAGGTTCAAAATGCAGACTCTTTAAAAAAAGAGTCAGGAGCAACAGAAGCAGAGCATCTTCTGTTTGGAGCAGAAAGTGCACTTCAACAGCCCTCAAGCACAAGACTGTACTCTAAGGGAATACAATGCACTCATCTTGAAACAGCTTTCTTCATCCACGACTACTGCTTTGGAACTGAAAGCCTATCCATCAAGCTTTACACGCACGTGTCATTGCAATTTCAGTTCATCAGCTGCCAACATAACTTACTGGCCCTCTCTTCCCCTGCAGTTCAGAGGCCTCTGAAGCCATTAGCAGAATTGTTTCCAACAGTGAGAGATCTCATCCTTAGTATCAGCTATGCAAAACACACGTGGTTGAGATTCATCTTCCCATGGTCATTAAATTATCAAGAAAAATAAAACAAGCGCATGACCCTTCCCACTCTGGACAAAGTCTCCTTGAGAGAGGAGATGTTTGTAGTAACTGAGTTCTAGTTGAACCATTTTACAGACTTGCCAGTGTTTCTCTTCCACATCCACACTATAAGGGCAGGCTTTATGGTACTGCTTCCCCAGGACAAAGCCATGCAGATAACCCCACTAGACAAAGACCCAGAGACAGCATGCACAGAAACAGACAACTAACTCAAAATGCACTTGAGTCCACCCATCCCTGGTCATGATATCAGAAGGCAAGACACGTTCTATTAGAACTCACACTATCTACATGGTCTTAAAAAAAATGTGTGGACACACAGAAAGCAGTCCCTCTTTGCACATTTACTAAACACATGGCATGGCAGAAGCAGTTATGAATAATGCTCCATTGCACCAAGGAGCTGTACAGAAGTTAAAAGAGAGCTATAGACTGAAATCACCCTGACTGCAAAATACAAGCACTCAAGGAATAATAAGCCACTGACTGCCACTAACTGGATTTCAAGGCATGCAGTCCAAACTGTTTTCCCTTGAGCATTCCAGACTCTATCAGCATGATTCTGTAAGACAGAAAAAAACCTGTCACGTTATCTACTGCACTTTCATAAAGCATTGGGAAAGCAGGACACGTGCACCCACTTCAATTCCAGCAACACCGACAATATTATTCAAGCTCAATTGCTCATACTACACCATGCCAATAAAGTAGATGGGACATCTCTAAGAATGACAGTTAATGATAAGCCATTTCCCTGTCTGTAAATTATTACTCTCAAGTTTTAAATATAAATGATGAGTCATTTCATTTAAAGCCAACCTATTTTCAAGCATTTTGCAAAATTACTCTTTCTACTTTGCGTGGGCAGCTTTGAATCGGAAAGATAAAACAAGTGTAAAAGCAAATGCAGCAGGTAACAATATAAGCAGCAGCTGCAGTAAAAAAAGAGAAATTATTTTCTAGAATGCACTGCAACACTGCAAGCTAGTCAGTCTTTGCTGCTGAGACAAGCTTTCTGGGGACTGCCATACAACTGACCCCAGCTATCAGGAGGCGGAACTGTAGAGCAGAGTGATGACTGAGTCAGTAGCAGGTCAAAACTATCAGGCCAAATTAGAGTGGGAAGGAGCAATAAACCACAATGAGAATTATAAATCCTTAAAAGGCAGTCCGACTAGATAGCTGAGACCATCTCCTGAGAGCAGAACAAGCCATTCCCAACAAGAAAGCATGCAAGCCCATTGTGCTGCTACAAGAGGTCAGGAATGGCAAAGAGCACGTTCAGACAGTAACTGATTTCTTGTCATGCATTTGTCCATTTCTATCTTTTAGAAAAGAAAAAAAAGTTCTAGTCCCATAATCGAGTCAAGAACCTGACAAGCTAAGAATATAAAAAAAAAATAAAAAATAATTGTGAGATCAAAAGACAGCAGCACCTTGATCCAGTAGGGCATTTATTTCATGATGCCAATCAAGAGTAGCTGAGCAACTTTCCACAGATTTTACTACAAACATCCCTCACATAGCAACAATGAGATTGTAAGGAAAAAGATGAGTTCATTAAAAGAACAACAGAATTAAATTCTCCTCTATGCAATCTGCAGCACCTGGACTTATAAACAACAAAACTGACCAACAGAGATCATGTCCTTATTCAAAAAGAAAGAAAACACTGAAGAAACTAACATAACGCAAAATGGATTAGAAACTGGAAACAAAATTAAACTTAGGTCATTGCATTATTTTTGTGCAGGGTACAGCCCACGCTACACAATATTGGTAGGTGCATGGTTGAGACAGTTCAGAGTTCAGCTGCCGAGGAGGAACATCTAAGCACAGGTTTTTCTTATTCTTCTAAACCACGTACAGCAGCTACACAGACTAAAGGCTGCAAAAGATTAAGAATTTGCAAAGTGCGACAAACCGCCATCAAAATTCAAAGGAGAAAAAAATCCATACTTGTGAGAAAAACTTGGATTTCTTCTGATTTGAGTGTGTACTAAATTATTCTGAAAGCACTTCAAAATACAAGCTTAAAGGTTATACAACTGGTTTAAATTAGAAACATTTGGAAATGAGAATATTGCCAAAATTCTGCAACCTACAAAAGAAGAACTAGAAAAACTAATACATAATAAAAAAATCCCAGAATTATTCCAAGTATTTGAAGAATCTGGTTTTTAAAAGCAGGCTGCAGTGGGCAGAATCTAATTAATCCTAATTCAGTTCACACTGTATCAGCTTCTCCCTAATGTATGACTAACCCACAAAAGAAAATAAGAGCAGTCTCTCCTTCCAACCTGAAGCAGGTATCTAATTCCAGGTCAGCACTGCATACTGCATCCTTGGAGCAGACGGCCAAGAGGAATACGGTGTGGGCAGAACCCTTGCTATCCTTCTAACCAGTAGAGAAGAGCTGCAGTGAGGAACAATGCAATGAGATTTCTCATTCCAAATAGTATCTGCCCTACACAGCTGATAATGGTGGCTCAGACTGCTTTTTATGGTACATTGAAGAGGATTACCCTGGTTCTCTGCCCTGGGGAAGGCACAGAACTCTGGTCTGGTACTTCCCTCTAGTTAAGCACACAAAGATAAAGGGATGAGAAACACGGCGTAGATACACAAAAACCACGTCTACAGTGCTAAATAAAAGGGCTAATAAATAAAAAGTGCTAATAAAGCAGGGCCTGGGACACGCCACCTAAGTATGAAGTAACAATAAAGAAAAGCTCACTGTTTTGGTAAAGGTAGAATTACAGCAACAGCAATAAATACACAATGCCAAGGTGTAGCAACACATTTTAAAGATCAGTCTTAGAAGACAACTATGGTATCTACTCATGTCCTTTATGAATAAGATACTACAAAGAACCTCTTTAGCATTAAATTCCCATTTAAGCTAAAGAGGAAAATTTCCAGTTATTCAGCATTTTACCACATCCTTTGGTACACTGTCACATCTGTTTGGTACCCAAAATTCTAAAAATGTTACATGCACAGAACTGTTTATTTTATATTTTATTATTCGAGTAAGAGCCTATTGAAATGGTGTTCAGCAATACTGTCATTTTAATACACTTAAACTTATTTAAAAAAAATAGATTAAGTCATTTAAAAGAATAAATGGTCACTTCTGAAATGGCAGAGGAAGTCACTTCATTAAACTAAAGGAAGTCAGCAAGTTGCTATATGTTCTTTTTTAAAAGCATTCCTCAGCTGTCCATCCTCCCTTCCTTCAAGGTTTTTATTCTTCTTCTATTCCTGCAGTGGTCCATGCCTGAGACTCCATCAGGCAGAGCTGAACTAAATTGATAGCTTATATCACAAGCACATGTAGCTTTGACTTCATAAACCACGTTGTTAATTGCAAGAACTGACATGCAAAAATCTTATTGCTTCTAGCATGCTAATTGTTCATCCTCCTGCCACAGAACTCCAAAGCTGGAATTCTAAATAAATGGATATTAAGGGACATAAGTGCTTGTGTATTTTCCTAGCTTCAAAAAACAACTAAAGCTTATCTGTTTAGCTGCCAGTATATTCCATCAATTACCAATCAAGGGGAAAAACCACCAAATACACGTCCAAAAAACCTCTGCTCTTCAGATAGCTTCTTTTTAAGAGATTAGAACAAAATTAAATTTCTGATTTACAGCCTTGTTAAAAATATACCTATGCTATTCTTCCTTGAGTAAATCCACTAATTTCTTTTTTTAGACAGATTTTGTTACTGCTTTGCCTGATCATTTTGAATAAATGGACAGAATCATAGAATGGTTTGGTCTGAAAGGGACCTTAAAGATCATCTAGTTCCAACCTCCCCATCATGGGCAGGAACACCCGCCCACCGCTACACCAGGTTGCTAAGAGCTCCACCCATCCTGGCCTTAAACACCTCCAGGGATGGGGAATCCCCAGCTTCTGAGGGCAACCTGTTCCAGTGCCTCACCACCCTCACAGTAAAGAATTTCTTCCTAATATCTAATCTAAACCTATCCTCTTTCAGTTTGAATCCACTCCTCCTTGTCTTGTCACTACACGCTCTTGTAAACAGCCTCTTTCCACCTTTCTTTTAGTCTCCCTACCTCAAATTATCATCTTCATTACAGAAATTTTGTAGCTGGAGCAAATCATCTCTTACCATCTACTCCAACAAACCAAGCAGAGCAAAATTCTCAACTTTTCAAGAATCATACATGTTCAATTATACCTGTTCTCATCAATATTCTTCTAAATTTAAACAGACATTTCTTCTATGCTCTAGGTGCACTACCACACAAGCAGTCGCTTCCTTGTTAAGAAGCAGGTCACCTCACCTCTCTGCTCCTGGCACATATCCTTTTGGTTTGACTTTCACATGAAGAAGTTAAAATACCTGAGAAGTACATCTGAGCTACCTAGTGAACCAGACTAAAAGGTCTAAAAGACATATAATAAAAACCCACCGAACTGTAAGGTACTAAAGAAATGATGCACCAATTACCTCTGAGAGTGACGCATCAACCTTGGAAGGCACTTTCAGATCCAGCCACGGCTGATAGTTTTCCAGAAGCAACGTAGGTCTACAGGTGAGCATGGAAAAGTTTAAGCAACAATAAGTAATTGAAAGTTTCCCACCATGATGTATAAAATGTCAGCAATACTAAGCTTACCGGTGCCACAGATTTAATTTACCTGTGCCTCTTGCATTTGACCTTGCCACATACAGCACAACTGTGACCGTGGGGAAACAGCTCCGGCAATTCCAACTGCTAAGAGAAGATACTTGGACAAGTTTACACTCTTCAAAATGATAACTCTATTAATATACCGACACATTCGTGAATTTCCTTTTAGAGTATATTACTACAGAGAACTGAATAAAACAATGTTGTTCTCCCAGTGGGAAAACAAGATAACAAGGCACAGTAAGAGAAAAAACTGAACCAAACAGAAAAACTGCTTCCACTGAAACAAAGTGTGAGGAGACAGATATCCTTTCATATCTCATCTCCTCATGCATTAGTCAGTCTAATAAACAGACCAGCTGGGTTTTCTGCAAAACTTGCCTTCCTCAGAGCCTTGAACTACTGCAACTATAACTTCTTAGCCCTATGAAATTCTATGCAAAACCATTTTAAGCTATAAAACAGCAGTTTATAGCTTAAACTGCATTTGGGAATGTCTTTTCTCTTTTTAATGCAGCACTAGCTTGCCAAAGGCTTCTTTAGAAAACAAAAAGCCTCAGTAAAAGAGCAAACAACTACATAATTTCTCCACTCTCTGCTACTCAAATGCTAAAAACGTATTTATTTACAATTACTCAAAACGTAAAATGAGCAAAGTACTAAACAACATATATAAACACTCCCAACAACTGGTTTTGCAGCCATATCTAGATTTGATGGGGCTATGCAAAAACGCGAGAAGAATCCAAAGTCTTAATCATCACCTATTTTCTATAAAACACCTATCAGTAGGAGGATATAAGCTGTACTGATGTATATTATTTCTGAATGCAGCTAGAATTACGCAAGAATTGCTACCCAATATAAATTCTTATCTTTAACGACTGTTTAGACGTATTTACCTTGGGTTTATATTTTATTGTGAACAGAATATTGGGCAAGAGGGAATCCGGTCCTAGGGAACAGTAGAAGGTGACGACACCAGCCACGAACGACCAGAAGATCATTAAGACGTGAAGATACCTTACGAACACACAGGAAGGAAACATTACTGCATGAGGGGCAGCGCCGCGCCGGGCCCGGCTCCCCCGCCGCGCCCACCCCGTTACCGGTTGAGGAGGAGGGTGGCGGCGCCCAGCCCCAGGAGGAGGCAGCAGGAGAGCGGGTACTGCCGGCAGGTCTCCCGCACCACCTCGGCGCCCCGCAGCCGCCGCCGCAGCCGCCGCCCGGCCGCCCCGAGCCAGCCCATGGTGGCCGTGCCCGCACGGGCCGGGCAGGCGGGGCCGCTTCCGCTGCCGGCGCCCTGTGATGGCGGCGGCGGCGTGACGGGCACACGTCAGCGCGCGCGGCCGCCCCGGCGCGGCTGTGGGGGCGGCGAGAGCGACGCGACGGCGGAGCCGCAGCCCCGCGGCCGCCCCAGCCCCGCTCCTCTGCGGGGAGAAGGGGAGCGCAGGAGGAGCGAGCTCCCGTGTCGGATCCGCGGGAGATCCTGCCAGCAGCCCCCCCGGTGGCATTTGGAGCTCTCCGTCCAACATAGCGTGCCAAGCCCTGTAAATACGAGATCTCTGATGACGGAAAGCTTACCTAGTTATAAATACTTGGGTTCTGGACGGCAAGGGGCTCCCAGAGCCAAGCGGACAGAAACTGCTACATCTGATTAAATGCTCTATATTTAGATGATGACCGAACTAAATCGTTCAGTGACTGAGACACTAAAACCGTATAAACACCTCTCAAAGCTTTGTAACTGGTTGTAAAGAAAAGAAATAGGGTAGGGAACGTAACAAGATCCCACCTTAACATCAGTAGTGTACAAGGGTAAGACACTGAAAACAGAGGTCTGGAATGTAGTTTATTGCTAGTGAGAATGATTTAAAGCCGAACCTCACATGAATAATGCCTCCAGTTATACTGCAAGTCACGAGCTTTCAAAACACTTGAGTGCCTCTCAGCAGCTCTGTAGTTACTCAGTCTTACGAAACTCAAGGCCGTGTTAATAGGACACTACTGGTTACGGGGAATACCAGTTCAATGGCCAAAATAAAATTACTTCTGGGAAGTCCTACTGATGAAAGGGCTTCTAAGTGGCAAATATGAAAGATACCTGCTCAGGGAGAGGTGCCTGCTTTTGAGCTCTTCCAAAAAGTTACTGTTGCCTTGTACGTTCATTTGTACTAGCCCCATGCAGGCACATTTGAGCACATTAAGTAAGCGAGAGCACATGGAACACTTCCATCAGAAGAATCGTGTTTACAAATTGTCAGTGAGAACTCCAAGAATGCTGTTAAGGAAAAGATGGTATTTGGAAGGTGAGTCAATATCTAGAAATCAAAAGCTGAAAACAGCTTTCAGAATCTTTGCTCAGATGTTGTGTCAGGCAACACTTCCCTTGACCTCTCAAGCAAGTGAAATGCTGCAGTTTGACTTCAGTATGTTGACCTTTCTCAGGGAGCTTGGCAAAAGCCCAGAGTCAGCTTGAATTTCTGAAGAGCCTCTGCAAAGTATTATTTCATGTCAGTCCATGTTTTCTGTTAAAAAAAACAAGGTGCATTCACACAGCAGATCTCCATACAGTCTATTCAGAGTAAATTAATTTTCCTAAGATGCACTTTTCTTGCCACTTGCTCACTTTATCTTCAGTTTTCCTGCTTGTGATTTTTAGTCACTTATCTTGCATGTTTTTAAAGAGAAATTATACTATTTCATGAAGACGGCACAGCATCACATAACTGTAACATAGGAAGTGACCTGCACAGCAAACCAGCAGGAGCTTAGGTCAAACTTCTGCTTCCATTTGTATTCTCTACTTCAGGTTAAGTTTCTTTAATTTGTAGCTTCATTGTTGAGGATTATAATTACTCTAAAACTGCCACATTCACATTTGGCAGTAACTGTACATTATTACCTGAGAAGCTGTGGAATTTCCTTCAGTTTACAGACTTTACATCTGCTGGGCGAACGAAACCACCACCTGCTTTACACCGTTCTGCTCTGCTGGAGACAGCAGCATTGGCATTGCCCATCACACCCTCATCATGGCCCCTGGATTGTTCTGGTACACTGAAAGACACCACTGACATCCATTTTCCAATGAAATAAAAGTGTAGATGAACAAAAGGGAAATACTGACAATATCAAGCTTTTCAAAATTCTGAGAGAAACAAGAATTTTATCCGTTCTTTAGCAATAGCAAGTATTTCTCACTTCACATAAATGCTTACAAAGATTCTGTGGTCAACTGGAGAACTGCCAGGGAAAAGCACGCATCTGGAGATGGGCCCTGAAGGAATGTGGCCAGGACTGGGTTATTCTGGAAAGACAGATTTTATTTTAGCAGTTAAAATGTAAATGGATCTTTCACTTATCATACAGGTCATTGCATGGAGCCAGTTCTTCCTGTTTTGGGGTTCACAGGGGGAGGGGGGGGGTTAATGGCAACAGAAGCTTGTATATTCTACCGTTCAAAAATATATTAGTATAGATTTTCAACAACTTAAAATATAAACCTACAGTTTTTGGCTAATATAAGTTATAAGGCTGAGATTGTATTTACCAAAGTGCTTTTATTATTTACCTTCAAAAATGCCATTTTTAAATAAACCAGGCAGTGAACTGTAATAGACAGATTCTCACCAGCTGATTGCATTTAATTTACTCTGCAAGTCTGCTTTTGCTCTTTTCAAGGCAGTATATATTTCTCTTTCAAGGATACAGTTGTCAAGGCTAACTTACAATAGCTAATCCTTCATATTTACCCAATGAGGAATTAATTTTCCATTATAATTATTCCCCACAAGTCCCTGTTCATTTTGTGGGCCCTTTCCAGAAGTTTAAATAGAAGGCTTTATATTAACCTTTAACTTAAGCTATTTAGCAGAAAACTTTAGAGGACATTCATTTTTAATATTCAGCAAATAGCTAAGCTTAAATAAAGAAGTGAAACTGAAGTTGGCCAGTCAGATTGCCCGAAAGTTAAGCACTTGGACTTGACTTCTTCAAGTTCAAAACGTAAAGGGCACCATCAACAGTAACTGGTTTCAGTGCAAGATCACTCAGGTGATGCAACACCTTGGCCTTTAAGGGAACACTGAAACTTTGGGGGAGAAGACAGCTGACTGTGTGATACACATTTCTGGTTTGGGGAGGTGGATAATTATTAGCACTTTGGCAAGCAAAATTAGCTTTACTGCTATAAATAGTCATATTAATTTGTTTATGTGTTAATAAACTGGAAATCATCAAGATTTATGGCATTTGGGGGGCAGCTCTCTATATCACCCACACAGACCTGTGCTTGTCAGCTGTATGGAATGTGTGCTGCCCATGGTAATTGTATTTGCTTCCTGGACCACACACTGACCCTCAGTATGACAAGATTAAAGCAAACTGGGTGAGGAAGAGATAACCTGGGGCCAAAAGTATTTGCTTGATACAGCAACAGGGGGCTTTGGATTCCTGGATAAAATCCCACACAAGTTCCCTTCTAGATGAATGGGGGAGCTCACCTGCTCCAGGGCAGTAAGGAGCTAAACAGCAGGTGGGAGAGAGAAATGGTTTAAGAAAAGATGTGCAAAATACTTTTTAAAAGATCACTGCAGGGAATGAATTGCCAAGAGACCTGACACAGACTTCAATATTTTGTTGTTTGTTTAGAAACGGATTCAGCAGGCAATTGAAGCTTAAGGGGAGGGGGCTAAGAAGTTTCAGTTGTAACATGCCACTCAAAATTCATCGCTCCTTCCCCCCCCCACCGCCCCCCCCCCCCCGTTCCGAAATAAAGGTCAATTAGAAAACCTGAAAATACCTACCAGGCTGCATTTAGGACTGAAACTGACTGACACCGGGCAAAATGAAGACTTGCAGGGGAATAAAAAGACAGGGAGACCGTTCTGATAAAGAAATTCAAGTAAAAGAACCCACTTCAAGTGGACAGTTTCCAGATGGTCAGTTTAGAATGCCCAACAGGAATGATGCTGGGGCAAACCACAGAGGTGCTGAGGAGCAAAGAACGTGTTAGAATTTCACTGGGACAAACAAGGTCCATTTGGGAAGAAATAAAAAACAAAAGAAACAGGCAGTGTGCTAGAACCAGTTTTGCCTTGAAAAAATTTTAACTCTCAAGGAGAAATAAAAACTGTCAGAGCAACACTAGTATGGAGAGAGCTTTTTTTCATGATTTTTCTGAATAAATTCTTTCACAGACTAGAAAATTCTCCACCGATCACCATTCAGCTTGGATATGGTAAACTGCAGACCAAGTACTAAGCTATCACTATAGTGTGGTCTACTATCTACACCCAGTGTGTTTCTGGGATAGATTATGGTCAAGAAACTTGGAATATCAGTCAGTCTCAATTCTGAAAAGCCCATATATCTGGTGCCTTCCTGGACCACTGCCCAGATTTATTGTCCCCTCTCTTTTCCTCTTCAGTTGTTTGTTAGGTCTGGAGAAGTCAAGCTACCTATGCAGTAATGACTCTCTTTCCCTGAAACCCAAGGGCAAAAAGAAAGGACTAAAACTGAAATATTATCTGAAGGAACAGTCTTGGAATTGAGGAGACATAGAGTTAGTACGTTTAGTCCAAGGTGCTTTAACTCAAAGCCGCTCACCTGAGTTTCACAAAGAACTTAGAACATGCACCTATCTCCCTCAGCTGCTTGTTTTGCATTACTTTTACTGTCAGGTAAGTTCCCATTTCCCACTGAGTTTCAGAGATGCTGTTCTCACCATACACCTGCAGTGAAAATGACAACTTTTCCCCACTGAAATCTGTCTATGAAAACAAATCCTTCTGTATATCTTGAGCACCGATGAACAACATACAAAGATTTATCCTCTTTTAACTCAGGAGGTAGAGACCGTGCTGGTAAACTAAAATTTCCAAGTGTATTCTACCTTACGATGTTCATTCTTCAGCCTCCTCCTAAATTCTGA
This sequence comes from Chiroxiphia lanceolata, assembly GCF_009829145.1. Classification (NCBI taxonomy): domain Eukaryota; kingdom Metazoa; phylum Chordata; class Aves; order Passeriformes; family Pipridae; genus Chiroxiphia; species Chiroxiphia lanceolata. The sequence goes on along the minus strand of NC_045639.1, from coordinate 80,946,906 downwards.
TCTGATACAGGCTTTTACATTTGATAGCCTTAGAATAAAATTCCTTTTGTTCATTAACAAAGTGTATTTTCTTACATTAAGACATGTAGCCTGAACTCAGATAAACAGAACATCTTCAGACAAAGTTCAGCAACCTTCATATTGGGTCTTAAGTCTTCATCTCTTAGGGTCCCAGATGTCCATTTCCAAGCATGTACTGTTAATTTTAAGCAGCTTAGTTTCTGAGCAAAAGATGATCACCTTCAGCGATCATACAGCTGCATGGGCTCCTTCCACCAGCAGGTCTTTAATGAATTAAAGTCCTGGCCTAGTCCCAAGAGAAGATCATCCACTTCTCTCTCTCAGGATGCTGGGTTTGTATTGCATGCCTTTCAAGAACAAATACAACTCTGTACAAGACGCTGGTGTACCTGGGGGCTCTCTGGGCCCATCCTGAATTTGAAATCTGCGAAGGGGCTGCTGAGTTGGCACTGATTCACACCAGCTTTACAAGTGGAACACCTATTCTCATTTTGTGCCCTGCATCAAGTCATTCAAATGAAGACTTTGTATGCAAGCTTTGCTACTAACTCAGCATTCCCTCAAGCATCACTCAATTATGGGGCATCAATGGGGCATCATCGGCCTTTTTAAGTTGTTTTGCTCAACTACCCTATTTTTATCCACCTTTTAAGGGATTATTAAGAGCAATGAGTAGCAAATGTTATAGCATTAAAAAGAGATGGGGGGAAAAAAGGTCCATATTTGGAACATGTGGGATTTTTGTACTTTACTGTGTTTAAAACCTCCTCCCTTATAAGGATACAATTTTCTTCGGAAATTTATATCAAGATAAAGTGGCCCTGATGATTATGACAGCCAGGATAGGATATTCTTACCTTTTGACACGTAATCCAAGGACCCTGTGTCTGCTTTTGACCTGATGTTTCAACCTGGCCAAGATCCATTACCTGACATTCCCCTCACATCATGCTATGGCTGCTACATGGTGCCTGGCTTGGAGTGTACCTACCTTTCACAGGAAAAGGACAGATGGATTAGAGGCAGGAAAGATCCTACAAAGATGTAACATAGCTAAATGAAGTTGTTCTACACTGTGGTTTTCCAGGTTGTTTCCCTATATATTTTGTTTCATGATAGATTTATTTCATTACCTTACATTTTCTCAGGGAGCAAATAATATACTTTGTTAAGAGCTTTCCCAGGTGAGGAGTGTTTTTGGTGTGACCACTCCTTGGTCAAACTGTTAAAATACAAGACAAACTTCTTCGTATTCCTCTGAGGAGGAACTTCCCTAGTCATCACAGCTTTAGAAAGAACAGAGGTATTTACAGAAGACCCTGTAATTTTTCCTTTTCACAGGGACACTTTTAGCCCTTCAAAACGTCCAAGTCAAGACATGCCTGTTCTTTTTTCATTTGAAAATTAACCATAATTTTAAGTAATTTGTGAAACCTGACATCCCTCTACATCATTTTTACTATGTGGCTGAGAGGCAAAAGTTCCAAGATTACCACATTAATCTCACCTGTCCCATATCTAAGAATTCAACACCTATCACCTATTTAACTTGCATACACTTAGAAAGTACTGCCTATTCGATCCTCTTCCAAAACATCTTTCAGAGTCAGGGGACAAGAGTGTTGGGGGTTTGTTTTGGTTCTTGTGGGCTGGTTTTGGTACCCTCTCCCCCTGCCCAGTATATGCATTTTTGCTAGCTACAGGGATTCTAAGTTAGACTGAATCTGTTTAACAGCAGGGCCTTTCTTTACAGAGTCAAAAAAGTCACTGCGATTCTAAAATACATGCCTCGATTACTGGGCTCTAACTACACCCAGCCATCTGAACTTAAAACCAGAATTGCTAAGTTACTGTGGCATTGTATCTTTTAACTGCATAAAGAATTTCAATCTTACATGTTTTAATCTTCATGTAATAAAGCAGAAGAAAAGGGTCGCGTCCCAAGGATGTAGGAACACGCAATACACATTATGCAAGACTGTCTCATGTTCTTCCGGAGACTACAAAAATCAGACTACTATAATTGATCATCATCTACCTATGCTCCACAGTAAAACTACAGAAGCATTTTCATGTACTTTGGTACCGCATGCTCTGCTTTGGCACAGGCCATTCCTGAAGGTACTTTGAGCCAACCTTGCTGAGATGTGACCACTACCTGATATACCTCAATGCCATCTGTACTTGCATGGCAAGTACACCTTCATGCACCTCAAAGTGCATTACACACTGGCAGGCTTCACTTGCCAAAAAGCTTAGTCAGCAATACTTTTTCACTATTCATCTGTATATTCTTCCTCACTTATTGCTCAGTGAAAGCAGTACCCTTTAGAAATGTTACACTTAAGCCAATAAACTGTGAAAGTTTAGATACTGCCATCAAGAAAACAAAACTCTGTACTTTCTACCAGAAACCTGTACTGACTTCAACAGTTAACCTAAGACCAGCTACTTCAAATAAACAACTGCTGGGTCTGAGACTTAGTGATCAGTTCATGACATGCAAATATTAAGATCATTTTCTGGGATAGAAACATGACCACCTGAATGGCTCAGAACATCAATGAACCAAATTTCAGGTTAGTGTAGCATTAAGCAAAAATGAAAAGTGTCATTTATAACACCATTCCCGTTGTAAGACTGATGGAAATCCAAGAGGCAAACACCACACCTGTTACTTTAAATCCAATGGACTTAAGACCTTCCAGACCCTTTGTAACAGGAAGATCAATCTCACTGGAATTAATCCCATAATGAGACTTTTTTTTTTTTTCCAGAGAGGTTGTGTCAACATTATGAAAACATAGTGGAGCAAGGCAGCAGTGATTATTCAACTGCACAAACCCAGCTTCCATTGCACTCACTACTAATGCTTGAAGCCACCTACAGCTTGTTGTAATCTCAGATCTTCCAATGAGAGAAAGTTATGACCTCCCACCCCTTTACATCCAAGCCTAGTCTTCTCTGAGCATGAAACCCGCAGCATATTTCTTAATCTGCCAATTCTGACAGATTTTAACAAAGTATATGTCAGTTTTCTTCAAAGTAGTTTTTAAGCACCCACCTAATTCAAAAGCAAACGTGAACTAACATACTTCTGTAAAAGTGTAGATAATATGAATAAAAGGACAGTTTCTCTAGACTAGTTTAAGGCAAGTACACACCACTGACTGTCACTGAAGGTTTGTCTTCTGCTAAAATTACCAATTTAAGCAAACATATAAAACTCAAAGTCTACTGAAAATTGTGGACTGGAAATGGGTTGGCTTGTTAGAACAACTGCCTGCACTGAAAGAAAAAACATTTCATTGCAATAGCCAAAGGAAGCCTTTGACCACAATCTGAAACAGAAACCGTCCTTTAACAGCCAGATGCAGGGACTAAGTATTTTTATCTGTCGTCTCAAATGCCGTAATATTAAATATTAAAATCACCTTCCAATTGTGATACACATCTGCATAATGAACATATTATTTATATTAGGCTAGCTCTCACCAGTGTTCAGTAATACAGCTTCATTCTCAAGGATGCTGAAATTGCTCTTTAAGAAAAACCTTGATTTATTAATGGGACATCTGTAAAATTACCTTTGTTGAATTCTCAAGAAGGAAGCTTTTTAATCCTGAAATCACTACATTTAGTCATACGGTTTTTAAATAACCACAAGTGACAGAATTAGGTACATTCTTCATCCCACTAAAGAGAAAAAAAAAATCTGAAAACTGTTACTTTAGACAGCAGAACAATACGGAAAGCACTACACTTGGAACCAGGAACTCAGGATCTAAACCATTCCATTCCTGCTTTCAATGACTGACTGTGTCTACTATGATTAATAACCCATCAGTTTAAAGACAGATACCAAATTATCTATGAAGCATTTAAGACATTTTTAGATTTGAAGTATTTAACACTAAACAGTGTCAAATTACTTGGCATTGAAGTGGACACGTTAAAATTAAGAGTTAAAATGCACCTCCTCGGTTAATCACTGCAGATAAGGAATCAATTAAACAGTCTACTGAAGTTGCATTTTAGGTACTGCAAGTCATTTAAGTGCTAGAAAGTCTATTTTTACTTACCATTATCTTCTGTTCAGTCAAATGGCATAAGCTATTCTACTGACTGTGTAGCAGAACTAAGAATGCATATCATAACTTCCTTAGTGCAAAGAAAATAAGTGGTAAGATTCAATGTTTTTTCTCCACATTAGTGACCAAAACAAGTACACTGGCACACGGACCGTGCAAACGGACATGGTGAACTGTCACCATTAATGAATATAGATTTTTGATGCTCCAAGTTTTAACTAAATGACTGTCAGAATATGAAGTGTTGGCTTTGGAGCAGACACTAAGTTTGATGAACAACGATTTGAACCGAAACATATTTTGTGATTCAAACTTTAAATATTCAAACTGCATTTGATTACCTATTACCTACATATTATGACTCTGTTTTCTAGGCTTCACAGATGCTTTTTTTCCCACTTTTTCAAAAAAAGCTTTTACCAGGTACCTGAAGTCTGACCATTTAAAGCAGCTTTCATCAAGATAGCTTTAAATAATCACATAACCCAATGTTTCCAGATGAGCTCAGCTGTGCACTATCCACTCAGGAGTTGGCCATTTAAAAATATATATTTAGTGGAAAAAACTAGTAACCAGTTATATATTGGCAAGAAAAAGGTATAATTACATGAGACAATCACCCCTCTCCAAACTGCAAGTAAACTAACAAGCTAGTCCTAGTGGTATTTTTTAACAAATCTGTATTTTGTAACAGTCAACATAAAGGTGCACCAAAGCAAAGTCACTCTTTTGTCCCATAGATTTTATAACACTAGTAACTATCCACTTGCAAAGTGTGACCTGTTGATTACGTCAAAATCAGTCTCCCAGAAAGAGTTTTAACATCAGAGTTTCTAGGAAGCATTATGTTTGTTTGCACTAGATGGCTATAAAGTGACAATAACTTATTCTTTCTCCCTCCACTACCTGTATTAAGGATCAAGGAACCTTCTCCTCTCCTGTTGCCACATCCCATTTTCATCTGACAGAGCAAATGGCAAAGTACAATCTGGAGTTTCCTCTGCCCAACTAATGCAACTAGCCAGCCCAAGCCAAGAGATGTCATGCGCTGGTGCTGGAGTTAATTCAAAAAGACATTTGGTAAAGACAGAATTTTTAAGTCCATTATAGCCAGTTCCAAAGTTAGGATTCATAAGCTTCAGGGCATGAACACAAACTAAAGCTTGCACTTAACCCGTTTCAATTGTCCAAACACTGTGTTGTAAAGTTTACTGCCTCACTGCCTACTTCAAAACTTTCTACTCGATTTTATATAGTTAACATTTTCCATTAAGTTTTCACTAATGCAAGTTAGGGAACAACAACCTTAATTTTGTGGAATGTATCAATCTGAACACATTCTATTGAGAAAATGTTACATATGTTTATGTCCATGTTGCCTTTCCGTTGTATTTCTTGAAAAAAAAAAAAAAGTCCCCCCCTCACAGATGCATGGAAGCATCGGAAGAACTGGTAGGCTGAACAGGAAATTTAAGCCTCTGAAGAATAATTAAAGGCACAAGGGGGAAAAAAAGTTGCAGCCATATATGATATTTCTGTCCTGAAGTTGGGAATCCTGCCTCAGAGGATGCTAAGTTTATTTTAGACTATGTCATACCCCTCACCCCCAACAAGAACAGAATTAGTATTCCTTATTTTAGATTTTAAGATAGTATTTACATAATCAGAAACTGATCTTAGTATCTGTAATAACAGCCTTCCTCCAACAGTAAAAGCACAAACTTAAGTTCTGGGTTGTAACAAATCTCCTCTTTAAAAACTGGAAAAAAAAAAAGAAGTACAGTTGCATGTCCTATATGAAACATTTCAAACAAAAATGAGTATTAAAACAAGAGTATAATTTAAAAAGCTGTGTATTGGAGTGTTTATAAACCAGAAGTGTTAAGCAGCAGCAGTTTCCGGTTTCTTATTAAATTCAACTAGACTTCAAATTTAGGAACGCATTACAAACCAATGTGGAACTATGCTACTTATGCACCTTTGCAGGTGTTTCAGTAAAGAAAGCCTCCTATGAGAATAAACAGAGGCAGCAAAATACATTAAGTCAACACCTGCCTTCAACTGTGTCGTATGTTCACTTGTCACCAAAGCATCCCCTAAGAGATGCATTATTGCTGTAGAACATTTCAAGTTTACCAACACCCAAGTGCAACCAAACTGATGTTGTATATATGCACTTGCCCATTCTCACCAGAATTTTCACTTAATGTTTTTTCTTTAAACAAACAAATTTAAAGCTTTGAAAATAACATTTTTTGATTTTAGGTTTTTTTTCACAATATTAATCACCACATGCAATTTAGTTTTCTGGTAATTTTTCTAAAAAACTGCACCAATATCAGAACAGTGCAAATCATATTTAATTGTAAAAGTTATAATGGCTTGAGTTCATAATTAGAGGGAACACTGTCAAGATCTCGGTATTTTGCTCTCTCACCATTGCTTGCGTTCCATTAAAAAGAGTGTCCTGTCAATTTTGCCTTTTTTTTTTTCAAACAATAGTCCCCCATACTTTTATGAGAGCTGAAATTAGGGATATAATCCACAATTTCAACACATGTAGTGCCTTAGTTGCAATGTTTTTATGCACTTCCATCTACTGTTATAATTTCATAAACATATTATTCCCCCCAACACATTTCCAGACTAAAAACTATTCACTAGCACTTGTGATCCCACAAGTGTTTAAAGTTTTTCAGCAATGGAGAGATTTCAAGATTAACAAATCTGAGGACTTTCCCTTTCCTACAGCCCCCAGTGTTTTCATTTTATAGCAAGTTCAAAATTGGTTTCCACATCTTGACAGTGTTCCTTATAAAACCGTATGACAGTAAAAGTGCCAGTAGGCATGGCAACCTCTTTAAAGGGAGCATTTAACCTCCTTGGCACTGGGAATGCCAGCACCAAGGATTACATTGAAATTGAAAATTATACTTAAGGCTACAATTAGCAAACCCACTTTCCATAAGTCTAATTTCTATCACTAGATTTGAAAATTCAGAAGCTAACGCAACTGTATAGTTTTATGCTCAAATTTCAGGAAAAAGTAACTTTCCTTTAGCAAGGGCAGTATATGAAACTGTGGTAGTCCTTTTACGCACTGACTACTCATTTCACCATCGTTCACTTACTTTGTTTTAAAGTTCAAAACTGGCAAGGCACATTTACATATTCCAATGAATACTTGACAATTTTAAATTACACTTTATGTCCCAGCTATCCCAGTAATTGACATACAACATACTAAAATGGTTTATTAAGATAACAAAAAAAAAAAATTAATGTGAAACATACAGGCTATTGGCAACCACTATTCTAAAAATTATGTAAATACAAGTAAACATACTGAAATGTGTGCGATTCTAAGTTTTTAACCAGAAGATCTCTGTACTAACACACATTTATATTAATGACACATAAAAAAAATAAAAACTTTATTACAAAAATAAGTTACACTCGCCTCCAGCTTACAGTATAAAACA